>NW_024881321.1:3456444-8331444 GCF_018691265.1 Tyto alba
AAATAAAGTGACTAGTTGTGAAATTAAGTTAGTTCGAATGTTTTTTGGTAGTGTGTAAATTTTTTTGTTATTAGAGCACTCAACATCAATATAGAGGCAAAAATTCATTTAATAGACATTTAGACATTTAAGAATCCATAGGCTAGTTTGTCTTTAGTAGGATCATTAAAATGCTTTGTACTGCATTCACCTTCCTCTGTGCAGCAATTCACATGAAGTGCTCAGCAGTGGGGAGACTCTCCAGCGTGTCTGATTTTAAATGTTCCTGTTCCTTCTGCCTGCCCAGGTAAAGAAGTAGGAAAATTGTGCAATAATGGAACAATAGTAACAGCAATGATATTGTTATTTTAAGTAGTTAACAGGTAGTAGAAAGGATGGCAATAAAAAATAAATACTGAATGCATAGTCATCTGTACAGGTTTGTAATGAAAAGCAGTGCTGTGGTAGGGTGTGAAATGATGTTGCTATTGTCCTAAGCTCCAGTAAACCATGGGATGAAATCCTACCTGGAGCTGAGTGAGGTTCCTCTGCCTTATTTTAATATTCTTGTCCTGTACAGAAAAATACTGTGCAATAAAAAGGATAATTATATTATCCTATGGTTTTCCCCTGATGTCCCTAAAACTCACTGTGCCTTGTCTATGCTGCTTCTATTATCAACTGTCTGATAGCTGATAGGTAACTGTAAGTCTATCCATTGCAATAAAAAGGAAAGTAAAAGCTTGTTACGAGTAAAAGCTATCTCTTTAAAAGACGTTTAGTGTTATAGTTCTGAGATTTCCCTTGGTGACTGCTAAAGCATGCTGGCTGGTGGCATCCACACTCCTGAATTAGGGGTGTGTGGTGCCTGTACAGTGCACAGGAGCCATGCAGAGAAGGTATCTGAGCTGTCAAGAAATGCTACGGGAGGAAAGTCACTATTGCCTCTTGGGATTAGAGGTGGTAATGTTCCTGCTGGAAAGAGGTGCTTGTGTCTTTTGGGTTTTTTAACACTGAATTCATAGCTTCACAAAGCACAAGAATGAGTTTCTAAATATTGTTATTTAATGTACTGAAATTCCCAGTTGAACACCCCACCAAATCAGCCAGCTTGCATGGTGGCCCTAGAAACAAGGCTGAAGAGGACTTTCTTTCCTTACCTCCTCCACCTCAGCCCAGAAACAAGGGACAATCATTCTGAGCACACACGGGAGAGCCAAGCAACATCCACCAAATAGTCTCATCTTTGAACCAGCTTCAGGTATTTTCAGTTGGAGGGGAGAAATAACCCACGAGAAGCACAGCCTCAGAAGGTGTGCTGACCAGGAGATTATCAGATGCAATAGCAGCAAGTGAATAGGAGAAGGTCTCGCTTCCACTAGACCAAAGGTCCTCATAGCTGCATTCTGAAGACACCAACTGATTTAAATCCTAAAGGTGGATTATATGTAGGAATATGTGTATGTCCTGTCCTGGGTTTGAGTGAGTGGTGGGGTTTTTTTGGTAGCAGGGGAGGGGGCTATAGGTGCGGCCCCCTGTGAGAAGCTTCTCGAAGCTTCCCCAGCTCCAAGTCAGCTCCACCTCTGCACCAAAACTGAGCCCATCAGCTGCGCCTCTGCGATAATGTATTTAAGAAGGGACGTGGTGACGGGCAGTGGGACTGGTGAGGAGGAGTTGCTGCAGCTGCGTGAACACCAAGGTCAGTGGAGGAACGGAGGAAGAAAGGAGGGGGGAGGTGTGCCGGAGCAGAGACCCCCCTGTATCCTGTGGGGAGACGGCAGGGCGGCCCCCCCTGCCACCCATGGAGATCTACGGTGGAGCAGACAATGATTTATGGCCTGTGGTTTTCACATGGATGATCAAGGTGATTGTGCCCGAAGAAAACCAGGCTCTTGGGGGAAAAAGTAGCTCCGCTGCTGTAATTCAGCGCTGGGAGGATTGCAGCATGGGGGGTGTCCCACGCTGGAGCAGCTCGGGAAGGGCTGCAGCCGTGGGAGGGAATCCAGCTGGAGAAAGTTGCTGTCCCATGCCAGAGCAGTAAGGGAAACCCTGTGGGAGGGACTCACATCGGAGAGGGTTTGTGGAGGACTGTCTCCTGTGAGAGGGGGACCACAATGGAGCAGGGCAAGAAGTTCCAAAAGCTCCCCCCTCCAAAAATGGAAGAAGCAGCAGCACTGACTGCTCCCCCCCATTCCCTGGCCCCTGTGCCACTGGGGGAAGGAGGTAGAGATATCGGGAGCAGAACTGAGCCCATGAAGAAGAGAGGGGTGGGGGGAAGGTGTTCTCAAGATGTGGCAATGCTTCTCACTGTCCTACTCTGTTAAGTGTTGCTGTTAGTGTCTGTAATAAATGCATGTTCTTTTTTTTTCTTCCCCTAACCAGTCTGCCTTTTGTCTGTGACCATAATGGGTGATTTGGCCCTCCCTGTCCTATCTCGAGTCCCAAGCCTGGCTCATCTGTCCTTTCTCATCACTGGGAGGGAAGGGAGGAGTGAGCAGCTGTGTGGTTCTCAGTTGCCCTCTGAGCTCAAACCACGACAGTCCTCATTAGGGACATAATCATGTAGCTGCATAACACTGGTGTAGTGAGGAGTATTCTGGTCATGCCCAGGGAGAGATAGCTAAATGCCATAGGATCTCTACAAATGAGTGAGAAAGTCTGAGCAATAACTAAGGAAATGGGAATGCTAGAAGTCAAATTAGCATCCAGATTAGGCATATTACATGTTCCTAAATCCTTCTGTGACTCGTATGCTAAATGTAATGACAGTTGGCATTTCTCCATTTTAAAGTTTTTAAAAATATGTCTCTATATATAGCACATATATATATATATATATATGTATGTATTTCTTGGCACCTGGAAAGTGTCATCATCCCATTTCAAATCCTTCCTCAAGTCTCCCTTCTTCTGGGTTCCATAAATCTGGTAACTGTGACCCATGAAATCTTATCCCTTTCTCTACATCTTTGATTGCTCTGTTTAAGATCTGTACATGCAGGAGATGCAAAGGCAGCTGTTATTTTGTTCCCAAAATATTGGAGACTGGGAACATTGAGGAGAGATACTGTACAGATTTCTCTCGTTGCTGCTTTGATACTGTTCTTTCTGCTTGATTTTTTCTTGCCTTAATCTTCCCTGTACAGCAGCTTAAAATTAGAAACACTTTTTTTTTTTTTTTTTTCTCCATGTATATAAGAAAGCTTATAAACTCCACTACTGCATGAGGGATCCTTCTTTGTAGACTACATATATTTTTAGCACAGTATACCATAATGATACCACAAGTTATTTAGCTAAAACAGTGTATGCAAAGAAACCACTGTAGGCTCAGTTCTATTGCATCAAATTCTAGGATCTTTTTATCTGAAGCATATTTATCCTTAACTCTCTCTGTAGGTACCTCCCCAGAGTGATTGATCTTCTCCTAAAATCTGAATTGCTCTTGGAGATGCCTACAGTTCATCATGGGTAGCATCAAATCTGGGATCTAGTACCCTCAGTTAGGTGTCTTATGTTAGAGAAGGGAATTTAGATTTTAGGTGCCCATGCTGCTAGCTGCTCCAAACATCATCCTGTGTCAGTGTGGTATCTCACTAAAACAGATGACTGCAGGTTTGCCTGCAGACCAAGAGCCTTTGCACATTTTGCTGTTAAAATTATGCTACTGTAGACATAACACTAAGTGAAACTAAACAGATAACTTCAGAAACACAGTAGGTTGACTCCCTGTTGGACAGCTAGACAAATTCTATTTTCACTGATATTAATACCAATAACTCCTTTCTATTCACAGAAATTGCTCTTGATTCAGCTTGATATAATTACAAAAGAATCTGTCTTGTTCTCCAGGGTCTCTTCAGATTCAGAGATTTCAAAGAAATCAGGAGTTGACATTATTATTTTCATACAATTTTCAATGTGATATGTTCAATTTGATAAAACACTGCATCATTACAGTAGTGGGGAACAACATGACAAAATTATTTCTTACATATCCCTGCAAATGACTGATTGCTCTTATTACTGGGATTTGAAATAAAAAAAAAAAAAAAAAAGTATCCAAATTTTGCAAGTAAATCAAATAGAAACTGACAGATATAATTATTTTATATACTTGAAAGAAAAATCTCCAGAGTAAAGAGTTCTATAAACAGAACGGATGTTTTAAAAAAAAAATAAATGGAGAAATCTACTTCTTAACATATTAGTAGCTGGTGTCCTGCAATTACCCTCTGCACATTGGAGTCTGTGAATGTCGCAGCCTGCTTACAGATAGTTTTATCTTTGTGTAATTTGCATTTAATAGTCTAGCATGTTTTTATTTTTATATAGCAAAATGAACATGTGAGCTCAGACTCCAAGGCTGAGGTTTGTGTTGGTGTGTGCAGGCACATGAACATCATAAAAAAGCATTCCTGGTTCTTCTAAAAGACATCCAGATTGTTTGAAGATACAGGACTAAGATACAGAAAAGATGGATGCAATTTCTTTTCACTCTTGCATACTGTTGGGACGCTTTTTCCAAAACAGAGATAGGTCCTGAGGGTGTTTTGACCTAACTCTGCTTTCAGTTAAAACTAGCTAAAGGTAGCTGCCAATTTCTGTTTTCACAAATGAGAATTAACTTGCCTTGACTAAGCTGCTGACGACTCAAATGTGTGTTTCAACCCAGGGCCCTCATTTCCCTTCTGTAAAACCAAAACATTACTTCTTTAATTAAATGTGCATTGCACTTTTTTAGGTGCCAGTGTTAGCAAAGTCTGTTTGCAGGTATATTTTTAAGCATCACTGCAAGATGTAGGCACTCAACCTGTGTCTGAAACTCAGCTATGAAGTGGAGCATATTTAAAGCAACAGTCAGTGTTGTTTGCGTAGACAAAAGACAGATGTAGCACTTCTGTGGCCCTCCAAATATTTGTCTAAAATGGATACATGAACTGTCCCTCTCAAGGCCTTCAAGGTCACTTGAGATGGAGGCAACTGATAAAGTAAGTATCGACTTCGAGAAAAAAACATCTTCCCTGTATTTTGGGTACACATTAAGGTCCTGAGTCAGAGGCGAGTGGCACCCACTAACACAGGGGTGCTTGGTGACCAGGGGAGCAGTCATGGACAGCTGGTACCAGAATCTCTTCTTACAGACAGTTGTCCCAGTTCAATTTCTGATGCTGTCAAATTCAGCAGGGATCTGACCTGAGGTGCAACACCACCAACACAAAATAATTGTTCATTTCAGTTTCGCTTTTCAACAGGGAGAGTTAGAAATGCGTATAGGAAAGTTTTTGATAACTTTGAAATATTAATTTAATTCATTGCAACACAGAGGCGACTGAAGAGTGAGGTGACAGCCTGGAAGGATGAAAATTTGCCCTACAGTGTATGTCTACCGGTATTGCATGTGGTGTCCCTTCTTTTTCTATCTAGAGTGGGTGGAAGACAAAGGTTAGGCTGACCTGTGATATTGTATCATGAGTGCCGTGAGCAGGGGGTCCCGTGTACTCCATCACTATTTGTTTATCTTAGGACCTACAAGAAGATCTGAACAGACTTTAGGAATATTTCTTCTTGGACAAGGAAGGGAAGATATATCAATGCTGCAGCATTCTTCAAATTTATGTTTATATTGTCATGTATGGTATTTCATATACAAGAAGAGGAAAAAAACCCCTCTTTTAAGGCAAATCTCTGTTCAGTCATTTCAACACAAAAGAAGCACTGATGTCCCCTAAACCCAGAGGACCTGTTGTTTGAGACACTCCATGGTGTGCAAGACAATCAGATAGGTCTGGCATGTACGACAAATGCCACTGGAGCCCTGTGCCATTCTGCAGGAGCAGCTGGAGCCGGTACTAAAGAGTGTGCCAGAGTGCACTAAAAAGATATCCTGTCCTTTCCTGGTCACCACCATCCAGAAATTTATTCCCATCAGTGAAAATCAAACCCAGAATGTCTTGCCTGGGCTTGATGAACTGTGGGTGGCTTCTCAGGGGAAAGGATCCAAAATGTGGCAGTGCTGGGGACTAGTGGGGAGCCAGGAGCTGAGGAACTGCAGCCATTCAAGGGTATCCTTAGGAAGACGCTGTAATTTCTGAAAAGAATGAATTATATCTTTTAGAAATAGTATAAATGCTATGTCAGTGATGTTTTTGTGTTATTTAGACTTTTCCATGTCTTGCTCATTACATTGCAGAGCTGGAGGATGCTTTGATTATATAGTGCTATGTCAGATGCTTGCTTGAATAGTAATATTGAATTCATATTGAGCTCCTGAAGTCTTTGCATTTCCCACTGCTTTGACACTACCCACCCATCAAGAGTACTAATTAGAGGAAAAATATAGCTCACACCAGTCATTTATTTTTATATAGCACCCCTCGGCACAAACTTCCTAATGTCCTTTTCTCTCATTAAAATCCTATCACCTAAAAGTATTCTTTATTAAGTGGCCCATGAAATAACTTTTTAATTTTAGAACAAAAGGATATGAAGGCTATTGCCTGTTTGAAATACTTCCTAACAATGTACTCTGGAGAAAGAAGTACATGTATCTTCATCTGACTGAGGAGATCTTGAGAAAACAGCCCCCAGAAAGGATAGCTGGTGTTTCATTGCCTCAGTACCTGCTGCTCGTTTCCACTGTGCCTCCTGCACATTTATGATTGCAGCTCTGAAAGAAGAAAGTGAAAATAAAAGACCAAAGCAACAACAAGGAGGAGAAGTATATTAAAAAAAGAGAGAACAAGGAAACAGAAGAAAATAAATGAGTCTTTGCTGATACCAGGTGCAGTGACAAAGTAATTGTTTCAGAAAATGCTCCTGTCAAAAAAACTCTTTTCCAGAAAGGAAAGCAGAGTGGGAAGACAACCACAGTTCCAGCTGGAATATCTTCAATCTTACTTGTCAAATAGTCCTACTGGTTTTCACCTATGTAATGCATTCATTTAAACTTAAATCCTGTTGTGGAAATGTGCAGCACATCAACAGCTGGAAGCAGTAGTAGAACTTGATTTGCCATTGCTAACACATCATGCCAGCACTTCAGAGAGGTGCACTGTCACTTGTGTGGTCACACAGTGAATAGGACAGCGACACAGAGACACATTTCCTCTGCCTCCCCTCAAACTGACCCCTGTAAATGCCAGCCTGTTTCCTTAAATCCCCTTTGAAACACTGATTGCAATCTGAAGAGGAGTCGTGTTCTATGAAAATGAGAGTTTTCATGTGCATGCTTGTGGGATCAAAGCCACCCTTGTTCTGGACTGGGTGAATTTACCTTGCTTTCCCCTCATGTACATTCATCTTTGGAGCATTAAAGGCTTCTCCCTGGCCTAGCTATCACCTGGAGGTGTTGATGGAGAGATGTCACTTGGATTTCCAGTTTTTCAGCTGTGTTTCAATAAATAGCACACAAGCCTGGTGCTGGCTCTGTTGCAGGAAGGGCTGCAATGCCTGTCTGTGCAGTCGCACATGCCAGGCAGCCTGACAAACAAGGTCTATTATTAAAACCAGGAAAGTCCATGTAGACAAGGCCTGCTGTCACAGAGTTGAGCAATGGCATTATAAATGCTGAACAGTCGTGCTGACTTCTACCCTACTTAAGAAGTTTAAGGTGAATTAAGAAAAAAAATATTCTGGGAGACATTTCTTCTTGGGGTTTCTGACAACATGATCTATATAGCTGTTACCACTGCAATAGTCTGCATCTTTCTTGTTTACTAAAGCAGCATCCTGGCTAAACTATTATCTGGGAGAGAAAGGAGGACTTCAGTTGTCACCATGCTTGCAATCTATTACATTTATAAAGAAAAAAGCTCTGTGGGACAATACTTGTGTTACTGCAAGGAGCACATTGAGATATGGATCTCCTGGGATACTTCCTGTTTAGATATTTTATTATTTTACTATCTTTTATCCTTTATTTCAGATAAATATATATTCTTCATTGCTTAACTAGCTTTTGTAACCCAGTTCTGTGTAACTTTCAGCTACTTCAAGAAAATCTCACATAGAGGAAAACATAGAGAAAAAGAATAATAATTAGAAAGTGACCAAGTGAGACTCCAAAACAGTGCAGTGAAATACTGGTTTTATTTACATATGTTATATCATGAGGATTAATGGTGTTACATGAGACCAGATGAGGGCAGAGTTTTTCCCTGGGTTTGATTCTAAGCTGAGAACATGGTTTCTGATGCCCTTGTGTCAGGCTGGTGAAAGAACATTCACAAAGGGAAGTGAAAGGTATTTGTAGTAGGGATACAGGACTCAAGCAAATATTCTACTTCATCTGCACTTTCTACATCATGCTCAACAAAACTTTTTGTCCTAGTGTAACAAATACTGTGTGAGGGCTACCAGTTAGCTATCCCCTGGGGTAATGAGGGAATCTAAGGGGAGACCAAGTGAAAAAAAGATACTAATGACATTACAGCTGACAGCAGTTACAATCCAAGCTGTATGCTGGTATCTGAACTGACATACAGCTTGGATGCTGAGTGATATCAAATATGCAAGGATCTATTGTGGCTGCTGCAATCAGGCCTCAAGAGAAGGGATGGCTTTTTGTCAACTCAGTCTTTTTTGATCTTATGACATGGATCAAGTGGAACTATCTAAACTATTTTTTCCTGGCAAGTATTTCACATGTTTTGGAGCTAGTTTAGAAGCTAGGCAGCCTTGGATTTCCTTACCAGTTCAGTTCATACTCTCAGCATACAAATATTTATCAATTCAAACCATCAGTTAAGCACATCTATCCCTACTTACAGCCACTTGCCCAAACCAGCATCAGCATCTGCTTCTGCTGGAAGAATAAAATGTTTCTGACAGAAGAAATGAAGGAAAGCTCCAGATCCGTCATATCTTGTGTCTGGATGAGGAAGCATAGAGATATCTTAGAGGAGAGTCCAGGGCATTGTCTAGCCACACACAGGAGTACAACTGGAAGTGCAAGTGAAGGTCCTGTCTGCCCAGAAACCTTCCTTCTGATTAAGCAGTGCATAGAGTGCTGGGTCCAGTCCTGGTCCCCCAAGTGCAAGAATGACATGGACATCCTGGAGGAAGTCCAGCAAAGGGCCACAAAGATAGTGAACAGACTGTGGCATCCCTCATAAAAGATGAGACGGGGGCTGTTTAGAGTGGAGGAGAGAAGGTTCATGTGTATAAATGGTGGACCTGATGGGGGATTAAAGACAATGGAGCCAAACTCTTCTCAGTGATATCCTGTGAAAGGCCAAGAGGCAATGAACATGAATTAAAATACATAAAATTCCATTTAAACAGAAGAAAAAAGCTTTTTATTGTGAGGTTGGTCAAGTACGGGAGTAGGTTGTCCAAAGAGGCTATGGAGTTCCCATCATTGGAGATATTCAAATCCTGACTAGACATACCCATGACAGTCATGGGCAGCCTTCTTTATCTGACCCATCTACGAACAGGGAGTTGGACTGGATGATCTTCAAAGGTGCCTGCCAGCCTCAGCTTTTCTTTGATTCTGCGAAACAGAGCACACTAAATATGCTCAAATAATACTACATGTGGAGCCACTTGTTCCAGAATACAAATAATTCTCCCTAAACTACATGGATCTAAATGAGACAGCCTAAAGTAGCTTCCCCCTCAGACAAGTCCTACATCTGAGACATCCGAGCCCCTGGAGCCGATCTGCTCCAAGTTCTGCCCAGTGGCAGCAGCACAAAAACAGTGAGTTTTTTCTCTGCAAAAATATTTCAAAGGGGCAAGTGAGCTAGAATGAAAAGGACTAATGTCACAGTCATGGCCCTGGCACCGGCCTCCATGCGTGACACTCAGCTGCTCTGCATCTGCAAGGTGAAGGCTTCAGACTGCGTGCAGCATGACCCTCCTGAGGTGGGCAATGGGTTCCTTCACCATTCGGTGCTTGTGGGCTAGTCACCCCTGCCAGGAAAAAGAGAGAGTGAAGTATGGCTCCCTAGCTCTTCCATACCATGGGCACTTGTGCGTAACTAACCATCCTTCTAGAGAAATACCCCGAAGGATGAACAATTTTAGGCACTCCTCTCCCAGAAAGGTTGCTGGGCATCAGGCACTTCAGTAGCATCAGAGGGTTAAATGACTCTAAGAACCTGCTCTCACTTCATGATTACAAGCATGGAGAAAAAGAAGGAAGGAGAGACACAGTTCAATTTGCTTTTATTAGATCCTCACTCTTTTTTTGCCAGGTTTTTAAAGTCAAGAGCCTTAGAGCGAAAGAGGGAATGAGTCACTGCAATAGCTTCTCATTAAACTAATGACAAGCCATATAAACAGAGGGAGCTCACTTGGCTAATGTTCCTACCATCCGCAACACTAAGCCATAGGAAATTAAACCAGAAAAATGTCATGTAGCATGCCTTGGACTGGGTGTTCAATTAACATTAAATTGTATATGTTAACATTTGATTTGAAAACAACAGTTAGGCATTTGAACCAGATGCCCTATAACTAGATAGGATAAAAAGAAGTGAAATCAAATATCAGGCTCTGTTGTTTGCACTTTTAAGTGACTATGCACTGGGTAGTAGCACCTCCGTTGAACCACATTTCCAAAGGCAGGGAGTTCCTTGCTGTTCTCATTGCTCTCTTTTTAAAACCAAGTCAATTACCCAGACACCTCCTTGGGCTATGGTAGGTGCTGAACACTTCTGAAAAATACCCTCTCAGTAAAAGCCATTATTTACCAGTCTGAGTCCATAAAATCAACCTGCCATACAAAATAAATTCTGAAGAACCCCACGCTAAAACCTCTCCTCAGAGAATACTCCATTTTCAGTAGAGAAGTAGATATGAATGATCCTCATCCAATTAAAAGAGATTAAAAAGTCAATAATATGTTAATCTGCAGAAAACATAGCAAAACTGTTCTAGGCCTACCACATCAGCCACGGATTACAGGAAGAATAAGATCTTTTGGTACTGAGAAAGTAATATTGAAAAGGTTTTTAAAATTTCACACACTTGGCAGTGTTCAAAACAAACCCATTTTCAGTGATGTTTCCCAATTAATATTTACTAACTTTTATAAACTGAAATTTTAAACTGAAATGAATGAAAAATACAATCATTATTTTGAAAGTTTTGATAATGTTTTAGTTTCAGTGGGGATTAGCAGTTCCTGATATGCTTGACAAAAATGTGGACATAGTAGCATAAATGCCAACTAGTAAGCAAAGAATTGAAGATCAAGGTTTTTAAGCAACAACTCCATGTAATTGCATAAGATCTTAGTCCTTTCTACCTGATAATTTTATGTTTTGGAGCAATTCATGTTGAAGCATCTGTTAGATCTTTGTCAATAAACCCATCAACACCATAACTTTTTGTCTCATAAATACCTTAAAAACAGCTGAAGCTTCTTCAGCTCCATGACTAACGTAAAGGAAATGAGGAAATACATTATTTTAATTTCCTCTCGTTTCTGTAAAGGCCAAGGTTTAACAGAGAAAGAGGAATAATTTAGAATTTTGTTTGTAACAGGCAATCAGGAGCACTCCTCTACACAAAGATCCTACACAACAGAAAATGAAAAGAGCAGAATGTTAAAAACACTAAAAAATGTATAGAAATGTAAGGCCAACACAAAAACAGCCCAACAATATTAAATTACACAAATATTGTATGTGATCAGTCCATTAAATTTATCCATTACAAATTGCACATTTCTATATGATAAAACATGAGAGCTGAGCAATCATTTATTCCTGGCATTGCTCAGCGTGCAGTTCAAGTACAAATAGAAGAATGACTTTTACACTGACTAACCCTCACTAATAAACAAGGACATTATCCTGGCAATACAAAAAATAATTACAAATAGCTGAAGTTGGGTGAGTGGCTGGGTGGGGGGGTTACTGATAGACTGTAATAGAGATATTTTTGTTCCTGGAAGTACAAGTAATTTTCTCTACCAGTTTCTAGAGAGAGCTGTTTCAAAAGTGGTAGCTAAAAACAAAAGGACAACATTCTTATTAAACACCATGAAGTTGACAGACACTTCTTCATTAAGATGCAAATAAACTCTTCAGAGCACAGATTATGACTTCTGCTATTTTCAGTTCTTTGCAAAGCTTGAGTATTTCGGGCCAACAGTTTTCCCAAGAAGCAAGTGCCTTAGTTTGGACATGTTTGTTTAAGCTCTGTCTAATGCCATTCAGCCTTTTCTGAGACAGAGATTGAAGAAAAACATGTTTTCTGTTGCTCATCACAACTCTTACAATGCTTTTATTTAAGAAGTTCTATCACCTCCATGAGACTCAGCCAATATTACATTCACCTATGTAGACTTGGTATAAAGGCCATTCTTTGTGCAATCTCTGTACAAGTTTATTCCCATCTCAGCTTCAGTTTCAGCTAAGGCTGATGTGTTCAATGCCTTCTTTGGCTCAGTCTTCACTATAAATGTCTTCCAGACCTCTGTTCTTAGTCAAAGGGTTAAAGGAGGATAAGGAAAAACAGTACAGATGAGTAAGGGACTATTTGAGAGAACATGAACAATAGAAGTCTGTGTCCTGATATGCTGCATCCAGGGACGATGAGAGAGCTGTCTAATGTCCTTGCAAGGCTTTTCCCTGTCATATTTGAAAGACTGTGAAAACTGAGGGAGGTCTCTGACACCTGAAGAATGACACCCATCTTTTAAAATGACCAAAATACAAGCTGAACATTCTGTTCTAACCCCAGAGCTGGCCCTGCTGTGAACAGGAGGTTGACCTTGAGACCTCCTGTGGCCCTTTCCAAAATGAGTTATCCTGTGATCTTGTTCTGTGATCACCCTAAAGTAGACACTGGCATTGCCTTCTTAGTCACCCTAAGACTCTTACAGCTGTACTGGAAAGACCTCTATTGATTATGATGGGAACTTAGAATTCTCCTAGAAGTCATGCGGGCATCCACCTGAGACACCTAAATATTGGTGTGTTAATATTGAGCTGAATCCCACCTTTATTGACATAAATTGAGTTTGACTGTGAGCATTCTCTCGTGTACCAAAGATGCATGTTACACCCTAGGACTTTCACTGCAATAGTACAAAAGGACTGTCTGTATTTGTGCATCAAAAACAGCGTAACCAGCTGGTCAAAGAGGTGATTATCCCACTGTATACAACATTAGTGCAACCTCACCTTGAATACTGTATGCAGTTCTGGGCCTCATAATTTAAGAAGGACATGAAGGTCCTTCCATGTGTGCAGGGGAGGGCAACAAAGTTGGTGAAAGGACTGGAAGGAATGTGCTGCTGAGGACAGGCAAAGAACTTTGGGTTTGCCTAGTTTGGAGAAAAGGAGGCTGAGGGGTGACCTCATTGCTCTCCACAGCTTCCTGAGGAGGGGAAGTGGAGACAAAGGGGCTGAGATATTCTCTCTGGGATCCAGGGATAGGATGTGTGGGAATGGTTCAAAGTTGCACCGGGGGAGGTTTAGATGGGACATTAGGAAGCATTTCTTCACCACGAGGGTGATCAAACCCTGGAACAGGCTTCCTAGAGAGGTGGTCGATGCCCCGAGCCTGTCCGTGTTTAAGAGAGATTTGGACAATGCCCCTAACAACATGCTTTAACTTTTGGTCAGCCCTGAATTGGTCATGCAGTTGGACTAAATGAGCATTGTAGGACTCCTCCAACTGAAATACTCTATTCTATTCTACTCTATCTTACTGGTACTGCTGTAGGTCATCCATTGTCAAAAGAGCAAGGTCATCATCTTTGGCTTATTTGGAACCTGGAAGACAAAGGTGAAGATTTACAAAGATTTGCAGAAGGATGAGAAAAGGAGGGTGGCAAGATGTAGGATGAAACAAAGGAAGGGGCTGGAGAAAATATGGAGGGTAAGGCAGGGAGAAACTAGGGAGATAACAGAAACAGAGACAGCGTCTGGGGATGTATGGTTGTGGACAGAGTCAGGAAAGGTTGGACAGGATATGTAACTACCAAATAATGCTAAAATAAACCATGATGTCCTTAATTTCTGGCAAATTCAACAATTTGTGTGTTGGCATTACAGTGCAGTAAGGCAGTAGTCACCTGAGAGTTAAAGTTTGCATCACAATGCACACATGCAAGGTTGCATAGGCAATCATAAGTCTGGTATTTTCTAAGTACAATGTGCTTACCAACACACTCTTCACTATTTTATAATATTGCTTTTGTAGTTTGGATTGATGAAGTCTTGCAGCAAGAGTTGTGTCTTACTTCTCTCTCAGAAAGGCATTCAAGTGAATAGCGAATCTGCATGGGAAACAGTTTAATATGTTAATCAGCAGAAATGTTAACATTAATGAAGTTCTTAAGAAGATAAAACCCTTTCTAAAGGAATTTTAGTTCCACCTGGTTTAATGTGAGAGAAATTATGCTGCTATTGCTAAAAGCCCATAACTTTCCTCTTTTAAATACTAGGGGGAAAAAATAATGTTTACTTCCACTCACTAGACTCAGATTCTGAACAGCAGTACAGACTTTATCCCCCAAAGGGAAATGAGGTTGCCTCTCTGGTCTCACTTCAAAGGACACAAGACAGGCTAATGCTGAAGATAATGCACTCCTCAAAAAACACCACAATCCATCGTGCAGTGGGGAAGAACAGAAAATGGGGTTGGAGAAAACAAATATGGAAAACTGAACTGAAGGTTCAAATGTGTTAAATCCCAAATCCACAGTATTCTGAATTCTGAGTCCAAGCACATATTTGCACACTTGTTAAATCTGGACTTGGTCAACCAAAAGATCTGATCTATGCAAGTAGTTTATTAACAAGAGGCAAAAAGAACTGATGCTATGCACTAAGGCAGTTGCTCAATTACAGTTCTTATTATACAGTGCCCCAAACAGGAGAAAGTGTGAAATTAATCGATAACATTAACATTCTCTGGTATGCAAATATCAAGGCAATTGTTGAACAAAACATTTGTGATCAATATCCTCACATACATCAGGTAGCTCAAGAAGAATCACTTCTTACATTTCTGAATTATAGCAAGAATGAAAATGTCAAAGAGGTTGAGAAAAGCTTTCGTCTACCAGAAAGCTGACTTAATAATAAATGACTGATAGAAGTTGAACTGAATAATAATTGCAGTTAAGTAGCCTAATATGACTAAAGACAATATGTTCTTCAACTTTAGAATTATCTACTCATGTACTATTGTGAAAAGACAAATTGGATTCAAAATCTGGTTTTCAACGTTGGTAATAATTATCTAAAAAGAAAAAATCCCTAAGGTCAAAGTGGCTTTAATAATTATATGTGGGTTAAGCTTCTGTACAGGAATTCCACACAGGATTAACACTTAAAGTACACCAACCTTTTAAATTCCAGGCACATGATTTAAGAAGAATTGGCAGATGAAATGAAAAAAGTATATATGAAATTAATTCTTGATTATTCATTAAGTTCTCTTAGTGCTCTTAATAAATGTGATCAACTTGTTTGAGAAAATTTGTTCATGCGCCTTATATCCAATCTCCTATTATCTACGAACAATATTCCCCCTTGAATTAAATGCTGGGATTGGAAATCTCCAGAAATGGATTGACAAAAAAGCATAATCTGATCTACAAAACATATCAGTTTCATGTGTACCTATACTGAATCCTTACATTGACTCTTCAATCCAAATATATGTAGTAGACTTGCAGGCCTGGCATGGTTCTTGGTTGAAATTTAATACTATTTCACAGATGAATTGTAAGAAGAAAAAGTATAATCAAGCTAATTAATCAAACATTTGTGATGTAGTGGGTAAGGAAAAAAAGCCAGTAACATAACTGGATTTCACATAAATCTGTCCAGATGTAAATCCCAACAGTATAATTACAGAGAAGGCAGGAAATCACCAAGTGAGGCAGCTCATCACACAATACTCACTTGTCATCATATCTGAATGCAGACATGGACTTTGTGTCAGAATAGGTCAAGAAGCTATGTTCTTATTGTTTCAGTTTTGGAATATTCTAAACTGCTATATCAAACTGATACAAAATCCAAGAATCTCAAAGAGACCAAAATTAAACAAAGAAACAACACCCTCCTCCAAAAATATAGCTTCAGAGCAGTGGAAATGTTTAGTTTTAGATGTTGATCTTTTTCATTAAAAATCTTACTTTTCACTGTAGTTACATTTCAGAAGGAAAGTATTTCTGAAATGAAAAAGCAGAGAATTTCATTTTGAAGATACTGGAACAAGGTATTAAACAAATGTCATTTTTTTTTGACTTGGAAAAACATACTGAAAGCAATCCTTTGTCATAAAATAGTCTAGTTTTGACAAATTGACATTTTCAAACTTAAAAAAAAGATTTTTCTTGTAAATCACATTCAGATCTACATATCTCCAGGATGCATTGAAGTGAACTGATTTTTGTGTGATTATGTATGTGCATTATGAAAGAAACCAGCCACGGGCTGACAGCCAGATGGCCTCCTCTGTTCTTTGGACTTCTAAATGTAAAAAGTAAACAAAATGAAGACCAGCAAAAGGAAGTGTCACATTGTAATATCATAGAATCATAGAATGGTTTGGATTGGAAGGAACTTTTAAAAGCCACCTATTTCCAACCTCCCTGCCGTGGGCAGGGACAGCTTCCACTAGACCAGGTTGCTCAGAGTCCCATCCAACATGGCCCTGAACACTTCCAGAGAAGGGGCATCCACAGCCTTTCTGGGCAGCCTGTGTTAGTTCTCTTCTCTAGGCCAAACAACCCCAACTCTCTCAGCCTGTCCTCTTAAGGGAGGTGCTCCAGCCCCCGGATCATCCTCGTGGCCTCCTCTGGACCTGCTCCAACAGGTCCATGTCCTTCTCGTGTTGGGGGCCCCAGAACTGGACACAGCACTGCAGTACTCCCTATCTCTTTTAGGGAGTTGTGAAAATGTTTTTCTTCTTGATCCTGGCTGGAATACAACAGACATGACTACCAGAAAATGTTCTCTTTTAAATAAATTAATTGCCTGAGTTATGCCCATTATTTTTTTTGATATATGTATTCAATTACACATCTATTAGTAGGTGTAATTCATTTGTGGAAGATGATACCACAACTTGAAGAATTATGAACTGAGAGCTTAATCAGCCATCTAAGTACTCGTGAATATCATTTGTAAGTATAATGAGTTAATTTTTTTTCCTTACTTACACCTTTATGCCCCCAATAATTGCAATGCTCGAGTGGAAATGGGAGCTGCATGTGGCCCTGTATCTCAATAGCATTCAGAGTTTCACATTAGATTGCACAAGTGCCCAGGTTAGCTATCTCAGAGTGAGCTGTCCTCTGCCTTATGCTGTTTGGTAAAATATCAAACACTTTAGCAAAGTAGCGTCTGGATTTTTCTTGAAAAGGAAACCTGGGGCCAAGAACTCAGCCAATTTTCCACCCTCCTCATCCTGGATCTCCAAGAAAGAGGTCAAAATACCCCAAACACAAATTTTAGAGCAGCCCAAATATGATGCTGATGAGGTGGTTTCACAATCACTTCTTTGTTGAAGTTCAGCAAGGCTCTCTGTGTTCAGTCTGGCTGAATTCTGGTGCATCCCAAAGTAGACACTCTTCCTCAGCAGGGATGGGAAGGGGCTGGCGTAAGTCAAGCCGTGCCCAGGGCACCCCTTCCTCCCTTGAGCCATGGAGTACTTGGGTCTTTGCCATTCTCTTTCTATGCACGCAGTTCATAAAATTCAACTGCCCAGGAAAATTGGATGTCAGTGGCTATTGTACTCCATGTTTTCCTCTTTCTGCAGAAGGAAATTTTTTATCAGACTGATGCACAAAATGTCAGGCAGGGTGGTGTGCTATCAGAGCTGGCAGGCTGAAGGAGCTGAGGATGTCTCATCATATGCCACTTCGGACAAGAGAGGAATGGCACACAATGGAGCCATTGAAAGGTAATTTTCACATAAAGAACTCAGGAGAGGAGATCTGGCTAACAACAAATGGATTGGAGGTAGGAGGGAACACCAGTCAGTCACCACAGACACATATGATCTTCCAAGAAAATACAGCTGAAGAGAAAGAGGGGACAGAGTACTAGAGCTTGCTGAGAGCAGAGCAGATGGCTCAGGCAGTGTGAGGGCAATGCCATCCAGTCATCAAGTGTGTCACAGGAGGAGAATTTACAAGGTATTTTTAAAGTATGCCTTCACATTTATTTGTCCCAGTCATGTGATAAAATAAGAACAAACCTTTGTTATTGATGCTTTGTTGTCATTTATCTATGTGCTTATACAGACAGCTGACACAGCTCCATAAACAGTGTTCTGGGACCAACTACGACAGTGATGAATTGTAATATGTCTGCCAAAGCAACAGGTGAATGTTTTTAAAGCCACTAAATCTTTTCTGTTGAGTTTGAATTTGGAACAGATTTCTCCTCATTATCATTTTTCTTATTACCATTATCTTTATGATTGTGACATATAGATGTTGTCACGGAATAAAAGATGTCCCTTGCACCACAGAAGGTCATGATTTAAATTTAAGACAAGAGACCATTTATAATACCAGAGAGGTGAAGAGGGATCTTCAAAGAAATAAGTGCTAATTAGCAATATGGAAGGGGATATCAGGTTGCCAAAAAGGACAGGATTTTCCAAATTTTTTGGTAGATATTATATAAAAAAAAAGTTAAAAGTAGTATCCTGAATGACAGCAAGATAGAGTAGAACATGTTTATGGCATTATCTCCCCAGCACGGGTGAGAATGGATAAGAGTCATCACAAATGTGTTTGGAATTTAGCAAGCAGGAGATTGGAAACCATAGAGCAATCACAAATAGCAGTGGTCTTTGAAGAATTGACTGACATATGACAGGCAGAGTAGGGACTGGCCATGAAAAGCTTTGAAAATAGAGATGTCACTTAAATTTAGTGAGATAGGGAAGCAGGATGCAAAGACATGGAAAATAATAGGTAAGAGGTAGCACTCTGAACAGATAAGGGGAAAAATGTGTTTATCAAAGCCAGAGGAAAAGATGTTACAACAGCTAAGACGAGCTGATGATGAGAACTATAAAAGAGATCTAGCTGCATGGATGGACTGCAAGCATGACATTTATGCAGTGCTGCTCAGGGTGAACTTCAGGAGAAGCTACAGATGGTGCTGAAGCCCAGTCTAAGGACCCAGGAATGAGTTCTGCCCAAAGGAACTAATACCAAAAGGACAAGGGAGTGATAAAGCGCTCTGGTAAGTACAGGTGATTGCTGGGCATCCATGAGGAGGTGTCAGAGGAATGGGCTGAGATCTTAGTGTGTATCGGTAAAGGAAGGCTGGTTAGAGACGTGGGCTGGAAGAAAATCCAACGGAAGACAGTCACTGCAACCAGAGCAAGACAAGTTTTCCCGAATAATAACATGATCAGTGATGTCAAAGCAGACAACAGGTCAGGAAGGGTATTCCTATAGCACAGATGCCAAACCTCTCCGTGAGGAGTCACTGAAGGATTAGATGCAGGTGAGAGCTTAAGGAAACAGTGTAAAAGATGGAAACCACCTTCACAACAAGATGCAATCCAAATGGAGGAGTGAAGCTCTACCAAAGGGTAGGGCTAGGGGAAGTAGTCAGAAGAGTCAAGTGAAGTTTAAAGGAATGTTTTAAGATAGACAAGGTGGAAAGTTTTCTGTACAGTGAGGAAAGAGATCCAGCGGTGAGTGAGAAGAAAGGAGAAGTGTAAATTAAAGGATAAGAAGAGTTCTGGGGAACTTGCCAGAAGTGAAAGTTAACATTGTCTTAGGTTACTCTCTTCTGTCTCAGTAACTTATTACTTACGGGTTTGTGAGCTGATTAACTTGGCTGTTACCCAGTTTTCCCCCTGTAGATCAGAAAGGATCATAAAAGTTTAAAAGAAAAGTGAATGGAGAGTTTTGTTAACTCTTCTTTTTGATTCGAAAAGGAGTAGTGGTGGAAGAAGACTGTAGAGGATAGTAGAATCAGTAGATTTGCTTTTGTTTGCCACAATTTAAAGGTCATCCATGATGCTGGATTACCAGAAGATTAGATCCTATACTGGAAGAACTGAACTGTTAAAGTGACACTTTTATCAGCATACAATAGAAATGACAATGTCTTCTGTGAGCAGAGTGCCATTGCTCTGCTGTTTGCTTTATAAAAATAAAATATTCGGAGAAAGAAACTATGAGGTCTTGGATCAATGACTATTGCTCCCAAATTATATAAAGTCATAGCTGTCTTGCTCTTGAAGACTCGGTGGAGCTATAATAAAGTCAGTGGGTGAATCACCACTGATTTCCTCAAACAATTCTCCCCCGTGATATAAGGTAATGTCTACATTTTACCAGATGAGCTGGTAGATAGATCCAAACAACAATACCGATCAATCACTTTCAAGATGGGGTGAGCTTCCACTCCATGCTGACTTCTCTATCACCAGCTCTGAATCCCTGACTAAGTCAGAGGCTGCCAAAACAGTCCCTTACATCTTTTTAGCTGGTCTGTAGCCAGGAAATCTCCCTAGTGTTCTACAACAACCATTAGATATAAGAAAATTGGAAATAGCAGATATAGTTTCAAAAAGGTTCTGGAACTGTTTGCATTACCGTTACTGATTGTGAAGCACTGTCCACAGCCTCAACTGTGGAAAAGACACACAGTATGTCATGAGAACATGCCATAATTCAAATCTGAAGGGACCTCTGGAGGTCTCCCAGTCATCACCTAGAATAAGCCAGGGTGCTGAAACAAACTTGACTTCTCCCATCAGTGTCAACAAGAACAGGACCAATGGAAGCTTCTCTGACTTTCTATAATCTACCATGTTTTTTTGACCTCAGATGACTTCCAAACTTTTAAAAGTAATTTTTTGAAAGCTACATTGGGAAGTAACATACTGCTTCAGATAACTCACAGAGCATCAGAAGTAAAAGCAAAGACAATCAGAGACAGGAAATAGATGTATTTGTGGAGGGGAATGGAGAACAGGCCATGAGGGAGTATCTGTAAAGACAGTTCAGGAAGAGAAGTCTGATGATAAATTTCCCTTTGTTATCCACTTATATATTTAATCTTCATTGCTATTGAACCACATCTTTTTACAGATAATATATAATGCATTCATATGATGATATGTGTGGTAATAAATATGACAACTATGCCTCCTCATGAGAGACTGATATTAAAGAGCTGGAGACTGTAAATGCTCAGGGTTCCCAGAGGAAAGTTCTTTTCTATGACAATAATTTTTTTCCATTTAACCTTCTCTGATTATTCTTCCATGGAAAAGAAATCACAGTATCTTCCTGATGTTTGTAAGAAAGTATAGAGAGCTAGGAAAAGTGGGGGGGAAATGACATAATCAATGTAAATATTGATGCAGGATTTGAAAGAAAAGGTGTTTTTTTGTCTGAATTGAAGGGAAAAAATTTCAAGCACAGAAGGAGGAATGAGTAGAATAATGAGACAAACACAGATTGGAGGTATATTTTGTTTGCTGAGTGGTAGATAGAGAAAGCAGAGTTATATATAAGGATTCATTGCAGCTGTTTTGTAAATGAAACTGTAAGGAATTTGAAAAAGAAGCAACTATCATTTGAAAGAAAGTGAGACTGTGGGCATGGGGTGGGCGCAGTCAAATTACAAGATGCAAGAGCAACACCAGACAAGGCAGGACATACAGGGAGTTGGAACCAGGCAGATAACAGAACACATTAATTTTGGGGGGCCAACAAAGTCTCTAGGGCCTATATGTGGGCAACTGAGCAAATTCCCTTCTATCTGCAAAAGGAGGGGAATCTGGATCTTTCATTTACGAAAAAATATCTGTATTTTTAAATCATATTTTTTTTTCTCTATTCATTTTCTCTGTCCTTTGCTAGAAAGAAATTGGAGATTTGTCCTTTCACAGACTGTGCTAGATTACCCTGAAATAAAATGGTCATCAGGCTACAGAGCTAAGAGCTAAAACAGAATATGATGCTTGTTCAGTTCAGCACAGGAGTTTTCTGCTCAAAATTTAGACACCTAACTGGCACTCCTGGAGTGTGAGTTATCTCATCCTCAGACAGGCCCATTCTCCCTGGTAGTGCCTGTTCCTGTCATCTGATCGTAAAAGGAGCACATGAAGACACCCATCTTATAGATGCTCATGTTGGAAGAGAAGGATTAAACCCATGGTTGGGATTTCTTTTTTCCATCTATAGATATCTATGACAGACATACTTATTTCTGAATTAATTACATTAGACTCCCTTTGTGCTCACTGAGGAGAAATAAGGACATAATTAATTTGACCTATTTTGGTCTAATCTAATTTGAATAGGATAAATTGTGTCCTAGAGGTGCCTATTAAGTGATCTTATGGTGACAAGCTTATATGTAAATGACACTATTCTGGATATCTTAAAGTGCCACCCTTTAAATGTGTAAATAAATCTACCCTGTAGCCAGATTTCAGGGATTCATCAGGTCATTGGCAAGATCTGTTTTGCTCCCACAGCCTGGATGGGCTAAAAGGCATAGTGACCACATATATATATGCCTCGTGCCATGAGCTGGTGTTGGGCTTAGCTAACTTCTCAGGCTTCCCTCTGTGCCTCCCTGTGGCTTGGAAGATGGCAGATGGGTGGGCAGAGGGCACAGTGTCCACAGATGGGTACAGCTGCTGTAGGAAGGTAAACGGTCATCACGATCCTGATCCCAAAGGGTTTGATTAACATTTGCAGGATGCTCACCGTTCACTCCCACAGCCCTGACAGCAGTTCTTACTAGCCGAATGGAAAGTGCTGCCTCCCCATGGGTGGCATTTAGTGTGTTTGGGACAGTGGGGCAATAGAAGGTGTCTGGCTTGGGAGAGATGGGAAAGGAAACAGGCGTTTCCTAACGCAGATCTGCCAGCTGTGACAGACCCACTCCAGGAGACTCTTGGTCTGTCCCCAGCTCCTTTCCCTTTCCCTCCCACTGGCTGTGCTGCAGATGCCACCTTTTCCCTTGCCCTGGCTCCGCTGTTCGTGCGGCTGCTGAGGGTCAGAAACCTCCAGCATGACAGCAGCAGTGATCATCCTTCACTGTTTTTTCTCAAATCAATTATCCTTTGTGCCTACAAGACAAAATTAACAACTCCAACTACCAGTGGATGCAAGCTGGAGAAAGTGATCAACACATTAAATTTTTAAGACCTAAGACTGAAACAAAGAATCTAAACCAGACTTAGGAGATCTCTGACTCATATGGGACATGGGTATTGATCTGGGTCTCCTTTTTGTGTCTTTGCCCCTTATTTAATTGTAGGCCTCCTCACAGTCAGAAAACAAGAGTGGCCTTGTATGAATGGACTTGTCTGGAGCATAAGGAACCACTTTGGGAAAAGCAAAGATTTCGGAGAGCTGAATGGTAGCATTTGTCATGGAACTGTCCACATAAAAGCTCATTAATTAAAGTAAATTGAAGTAAAGTGTATGCTCTTAGTCGTATATTTGTATAGTTAAATTATAGTAATCGACTCCTACTTAATTACTTTGTAATTTTTGCTGCTGGATTTAGTGGAAATGTGTTTGAAAGGGAGCTGTTAACTATGGGAAAAAAAAACACCATCGAGCTCTTTCCACTTTGAGATAAGCCAAGCCAATATGTAAAAGCTTTTGGTGCTTCTCACTATTTCTACATAATATTTTTACATGCTATTGCCTATATCTAACAGTCAGAGATTTCAGATTAATTTCCTCAGGTTCACGCTTAGTAGAAAGCCTGTTTTGTTTCCAGATGGATCAGTTCCCTACACTGGGTCACTGTCCATGCTTGGGAGCAGAGCAAGAACAATTGACAGGTATCAGCTGCAAAGGGGAGCCAGTTTCTTTTTGGTAACTGCTAACTGACAGCGTTAATAAAACTGCACCCTTGTGGGGTGATCTCATGACTAATTACGCCAACCTAAATGTGGGCTGCCGTCCCCAGCCCCTGCCATCCTTCCACAAGCGTGTGTCCCTGAAACTGCTCACTACACTATGAACTGCAGGAGTACCAGTCCTGGTGCATGGGAGATGATGGGGACAGGGAGCAAAGGCGTGGATGGTAGCCCAGAGTCATAGAATCATTTAGGGTAGAAAAGACCCTGAAGGTCATTGAGTCTAACCATTAACCATGATGTTTCTGCCCAGTTTTGAAACGGTGACCTTTTGCATGTTAGGTGGATGTGAAAACAACTACACTATGGAAACTCCAGCTAAAAGGGTTAAATTGCAGTGGAGGTGTGCTTCTGGGTAATCTGAGGGTTGTGCTCTGATTTGGAGACATATGCGATGGAGAATTATTACTAAGATGCAGAAGAGCTTTATTCTGAGATTTTTGCGTTAGGTTGTTTTGTTTGTCTCCAGCTCTAAGGTTTAGGGTGGGAAGCTTTCTCTCTGAAGACGCTTCTTTGTGGAAAAACATAAAAATAAACAAGTTTTTGTAATAATTAGAAATATCATCAGAGCTTAAACAAAATCTGAAATTACAAATGCATCTAGTGTTTCTAGTTCCATTTTTCATTTTCTGCTTTTCTCATATTTCAAAAATAATGGTCCAAGAGTTAGGAAAGCAAGTTAGTTTGTTTAGCCTCCCCTTCCCCAACCTGTCATTGACTCCTAGTCATATTCCTCTAAGTTTCTCTCTTTCTCTCCTAAATTACTTAACATCTAAGCAGCAAAACTTGCAGACTTCACTCTGAATTTTTCCCAGGCCACCCTGGGGATTTGTGTGCACAGGGGTTCTATGTGCACTTCAGACTGTCATGCTGCATCAGGGTACTCTTGCTGACCTGGATTAGTTAGCTCAGGTACTGGAGACGGTGTGACTGCACTGCAGAGGACAAACTGTTTTCACTGGTCACATAACTTCCACATTGTTTCAGTGTGGTATTAATAATTGTAATTAATTATACTAACTTTTATTTATCCTTCAAAAAGCTTTGGAGCGAAGGAGAGGAAGGTAGCAGGAAGGGTCCATAAGTACAGCTTGAAAAACTTTCAGAAACTGCCTGGGAGGAGAGGCTTGGAGGATTTTGCAGCTGGCTTCCCTGAGCCCTTGGTTCATTACATTGGAAGGAAACTCGGAGAGAAAGGAGCTTTTCCAGCTCAATGACTGCTTTGGAGAGGATAAACATGACTTTTGGCTCTCATTTTAGCTCCCAAAGAACACAGAAGGGAGAAAGAAGAACTTAAGGGTTATCATGGGAAAAGAAGACCTGAGAGTTGACTCCCCTGTCACCAGGGTGAGTATGAGACTGAAGGAAAAAAAATCAAAACAATCCACATAATCTATCCCTATACACATGTCCCTTAGCAACCATATTCCATTTTAGTAGAATTATTTTGTTTTTTACCTTTCAATACCCATGAAATTAAGGATCCGAGTAGATCTTTTTCCAAAAAGCTTGTCTGAAAGTGGTTATTGGTGCACAAGCGGTTGGTGGGACTTCTGAGGACACATAAGTCACCTAATAGGAAAAGCTCTGTTGTAGAAAAATGAACGTCACAATGAACAGGATTAAGAGTATTGCCCAGGCAGGTATACATAAACCTTCCTGCCCTCCTTTATTTACAAGGATCATTTCCACTCTCCCTGGTGGAAGAATACTTGCAGACATTTCACTAAAATGTTCTTATAGGCTGCTTTCATTGCTTTCATTAGTGAAATTGTAAGTAAACGAGGTAGTGGGTACCTTTAGCACAATGGTCATACATTTCCCTGGAGCACAGAGTGCTTGGCTAAAGCTACAGTGTAGACCAAGATCTTTCAACATATCGTTTTCTTTGTAATGAGTATATCCTAACGTGCATTCTTAGCAAATCTAACCTCTCTTTCCTACACTGATATCAAATCACTGGATTATATAAGTCAAAAATATCCGGAGCTTGTATATTTGAATTAAAGAAAGAGTTTGATTACTCAGTTTGTCTTTGCTATTTCTGATCATGAAGGAAAATTGCCAGGTAAACACCATCTCATCACAGGTTTTTTAAGGGTATATAATATCTGCTTCGCTTAACTATTTGTGATTTCGTAAAGTGAAATCAGCTAAAGAGAAGCTCCACTTTGTAGCAGTGCAACAGATGGTATGCAAGGTATAGGTTAGTGACATCATAAGAACAAGGTAATTGCCCGTTTATTAAACTCTACCCATATTTTCAGAGGTCTTCAAAAAAGGCAAAACATAATTCATTCAGATTACCAGCATTTGCCAATGATTTAGGTTATTTATATGCATTTACATTTAAAAATTACAGACAGTAACACTGTAGCCATCATAGCTTCCAAATATAGGAGGAAAAAATTTAAAGGAGATTAATGTTTATATTGCACCAGCTAAGCAGGTTGGAAAGGACAGTCTCTCAAGCATACAGGCTTTTATTCAAGCAAGCTGTGTAAGACTCATATTCCCAAAGGTCTTTCTGGTTTTCACAGCTGGTATTGATTGGTCTGAGATATTATCACGCCTTACCAGCCAAGGAATAAATGAAGAACCAGCAGCATTTCTGGAAGGCATGCAGGCGTACAAGTACTTAGGGTAATTCCCTTCAGGAACAAAGCTGATACCTTGACCAGCGAACTGATAAAACATAACCTTCAAACAGTCCCATTTTAAAACTTCCTTATCAAGTTGGGAAGGTTAATATGAGCACCAGGGAGAGGTCTTAAGGGTACCAGAAATAGTCTTGAGGAGGTAGAGTTCCTCTTCACCTCCACCTTGCCTTTGCAAGCTTTCAGGTTTGATGGATAACCAACATCCCAGAAGAGCCAAAGGCATGCAGTGCCTTGAGGCATCTGCAGGACAAGCCAAGATCATTTTTCCTCATCCAAGCTGGAAGAACAGGAGTTTGTGTTGTGAGAATGAGAAGCCCACAGAGGGGATGGCAGCAAGAATTAATGGGAAATGAATAAGTTCAGGAGAGGTGGAAGTTTGGGCTGAAGTTCAGGAGAGCCACAGGAGATTCACTGTAGAGTACTTTGAATGAAAAGAAAAGTACAAATAACTGGATGCTCGGAAAGCTGCAGGCAAAACAAGCTGTAAGATGCTTTTTTTTTTCAACTGGATCATTTTTGTGAGCTGGTAGTCAAGGGTGTTCAAAGCAATAAAGGCCTTTGGCCAGGTGTTATCTGTCTTTGAAACTCAGCAGGTAAAACTCTGGTACAACAAATTTGGTACAACTTTGTTTTCTGTGACTGATGAACATGTAAATGAAACAATTTAAAATAAAATTAAAAGACCATAAAAAATAACGAAGTACAAACTTTGAAATTGTTCTTTCATACTTTTCTAACCTTTGGAGAAAGTGACAAATTTTAAAGAATATTGGAAGAAAAAGACTTAGAAAATGAACTCCTACGGTATGTTAATCTCTCCTGACTCCCCAGCAGGTACAGCAACTTAAATACAGGTCTAGTCACTGTGATCACCAAAAATGTGGGTGGGAAAAGGGACTGCTAAGAACTGATAGAAATGTTATTGTTATCCTTGTAGTTATGGCTTCATTAGGTTTGTTCAACAAACAAGTCACTGCACATTAGCCTCTTTTGCAATGTTGGTGTTTATTCAAAGCCATGCGAGTCCTGCTGCAGCTGCAGAGTGCCAGCCCCTTGGCCTGCAGAGCTGCTTTCCTACACGCTCATCTCTGCTCTCTGGGCTTACACACCCTCTGCTACTGTCTGTTCATACCGGGGAAGTACCATTTGCTTCATGCTACACCTGGACCACTTTGCCACTTCTGGATTGTCTCCAAGCACATGGCACGGTATGTCAATACCACCTGCCTTCGTTCCCTGATGCTGCTGCTTGTCCACGTCCAGAGATACCCACACCCTCTCTTCTCGAGGTCTGTCACTGTCAAGTTCCTAAACTTAAAGTTTGCTGGCAGCTCCTGGCACTCTCCCTCATCACTAGTGCTGTCACTGTCTTGCCCCAGGGCATGTGTTGTTCTTATTCACATGCCATATTTCCAATTTGGAGCCTGAGCAAAATAAAGAGTAGGCCCCAACCCCCTTGCAGAGGAAGAGCAGATAGGTAAAGAAAGGAAGAAGCTGAAGGAAGCGAGATAAGACTTGCACAACTAGAGCAAAACACCCAGTTCTGTGAGCAGCAGAACAAATTAAAACCAAGCTTATTGAGGATTTACATTTTGAGGCAAGTATTCCTGTGTGGATGCTCTGGTTTCTAATGAGAGCTGAATTCACCCAGCAGTCCTTCTCTTTCTGAAATCCTTAGAAGTACCCCTTCAGTTAGCTGCCTATTTTCATGAGATATAGGGAAATTTAATATCCTTAAGAACTCCAATCTTCTTTCCCTCATAGCTCAAACTAGACAATTCCTTCAAAACATATTAGCCAGGAAAAGGCAGATATATACTGAGAACCCCGTTACGTACGCCACGCTTTTCAAGGAAATTGGGCTAAAAATAAATCATTCTTTGCTGCATTTGGATACTTTCCTATAGGAAATCTGGACTGTGATGTTTCGAAGTCCTCCTCTTGCCCAAAGACAAGGGTGTGCAAAGGGATGTGAAAGTTTTTCAAAATCTTGGTGCAACAGCTTTGGAGCATGTGTGTGCGACCCACATGAGCCAGTGATCATGGAGGGACTACACCACCTCTTAAGTCCCTTCCCCCCCTCACACATTGGTGTCACTGCTCCCATCTGCTCTCTTTGTATTGCCCATGGAGAGCATAGTCCTGCTCTTATCCTTCACAGCAAGTCTGAAATCTGAACACTGACCTTCCCCACATGTGATTGTGGTTAGTATGACTCATCTGGTCTTTACAGTGCCCTGCATGGTTTTATACTACCACGTACCTTATGAATGGTGCATACCTTTCCTGATTCAGTTCAGAACTAGTGGTCAAGTGATGTAGAAATGGAAGAACTGGTATATGCTTACTTTTGAGCATTGGTAGTGATTCCATCTGTGCAGAAGATTTCCGATAGTAAAAAGCTCCACAACATACCAACAGGCCTGGCTGGAGTGTACTTAGTTTCATAAATCTCTGAGAGCTAAAATATTATTGAGGTATTTTTGAGAAATTCATTCTTCTAAGAACTTGCTGAGAATTTACTCCAAGTATAAGGACTTACAAGATTTTATTCCAGGAATAAACTCAGTCATATCCAGTAACAAGACGCTAACTGCTCCCCTTAGAGACCGTCATCGCTATATAGGGCAGAGAACACCAGTAAGACTCTCACGTTTGCCCTAAAAACCTGTCTGTGTTTAAACAACTGTATTTTGGTTCCTGTATTCTAAGTGTTGCATCTTTTGGGACTTCTCATTTGTCTCTAAACACAGAAGTAGGAGTCTCCACAAAAGTTCAATGAAGGGAATAAAGTTCAAACCTGGTTTATTATGTTTCAGTGAGGGTGCCTATTGCCTACTAGTAATGTGGTTCATGTGTGATGTGTGCTCAGTAGTATGCATCATCTAGACTGTGATCTTGCTGATACATATATTAGGCCAACATGTGGCAAGAAGAGCTGGTGAGAGACAGTGAGCATGACTCAGTGAGTTGTAATTAGTCCAGTGGGAAATAAAATCTCAGAAAGTTATGGGCAAGAGACAAAATTAATGGGAAAGGGAGAATATGTGGGCAGAGAGTATAAGGAAAAGGGAGTGAGAAAGATCTTTGAGCGTGTTTCCCTTCATTATTCATCTGGGAAATATTCCATTTCTACATGCCATCTGCTTTTTCCAGGAACACATAAACTGTGTTTGATAGCAACAAGTACAGAGTAATGGTGTTTTGGTTTTAGCACATCAATAATAAGCATTTCTAAATGTTCCACTGTACAAAGCTGGCATTGCATAAAATTATTACTAAGATGAGTCAAGCACATTTACATTCATTCTCATTTCATAGGAAATCAGAGTGGATGTGTCTGCAATACAGGCAACTGTTGTGGAGCACAGAGGTACTTGAGCTGGAGACATATGATCCAGTTCAAGTTGCAGTCCAGCACCACTGCTAAGAGCTCATTGCAAACTAGAAGTCATAAACAACCTAGCTTCCCTCTCTGAAGTGTGAATTACATCCAAAGCAGTGGAAAAAAAGACCCAGTTGGTAGTATAAAGCCACTGTGGTCTGTCTAGAAGGCATTGCAGTGGAATCAATATGCGTTCTTGGCAGACATAAACCATAGGGCTTGAAACACTGGCCAGCCAACCTGAGCTGGAAAAGACAAAACTCTCAAGGTAAAGGCAGGGGAATTTTAGGTTTGGATTTACTTTGTTTAAGCAATTAACAGTGCAGTGTTTAGGCTCAAGTAATCATCTGTGACATGATTCATTTGCCTGCATATAGAGAGAAATTTTACCTTAGACGTCATAAGGTATCCTGCTTGACCTCCTGCAGTCACTTCTAGAGAATGTGAATCATCTGTAGGATCAGTCCTGTGCAGATATGGTGCATCACTTCCCCACACTCCCTCCAGTCAGTGAAGGGGAAAGACATCTCTGATGTGGGAGTAATCCCCTTGTAGAACATGTGTCTGAGGCATGAGTCAGGTATATGAACATAGGCGTACAACACTACTCGAGATGCCCTAGAGTAAACCTACATTCTCACAGGGCTGGCAGATACCACATAAGACCTGTATCCTACTGGAGTGTCAACTGGATACTCAGAGGTACTCCAGGAAGTTTCAAATTGCACCAGACCCCTGTGTCTAAAGAACTGAATTGTACCCAAAGAGGAATGGGATGAGTTGCTGCCAGTGGGTGCCTGTTCTCTCACCAGATGGAGAGGGAGACTAAATGACTGGTTTAGATGAGTTTTGCATGCCTGAAGTTGGGTGAGCTGAACCCCTATGCATATGGTGATGCAGAGCTTGAGGGAAGTAGTGTGAATGCCAGAAACTGCACACAACATGTGTTCAGCTATGGCAAGCCACATCCTCAGCCCCACAGCTGCCTTTAGCCTTTGAATTGCTTCATGTAGCACAAATGACTGGACAAAGAAGGCAACTCACCCAACGACTTAAATTTAAGGGACAACACTCTTGCACACACAAAGATCAAAGTGTAAAGAAAGAGAGAACTGGGTTGGAAAAGATCAAGTCATTTCACTAAAGAGGCCATTCCTCCATTAATTACATTAAGCGTTCTGAGGATTTAGTTGTCAGGAGCAGGATTGGAGCTGAGGGACTATGTATGACAGAGATGTTGACAACAAGTCAGTGAAATTACAGTTGGACTCTGAAAACCTTTCTTCCCCCATCAAACTCTGACATCAGCCATGAGGGATATGGGGGACAACTTCACACCCAAACAGGTGGTAGTAATGAGTCCTATAGTTCTTCTGATACAAATCTCAGGAGTGTATGCTCTATAACTATTCATTTTCTTTAATCACTCTGTTTGTATTACTACTGCCATACTACTCTAGGCTGTTATGTTGCCATCACCCTGAACTAAGCAAACACATCCCTGCTGGTCTCCATTTGGAAGGGAGCCACTGAGGGCCGACTGATCAAGTAAAAACACTGTCTCTAATCCAGTAACAGAACTGATGTCCTAATGTGACACAGTTCAGCCAAAACTCTTCTCTGTGGTGTCTATGGACCATCTTTGGGAATTTGCTGTCTTTAACATGCACCTACTTGCCAGTTTACTTAATGTCTACAATATGCTCCTTCCTCTTGAAATGAGGGCATTAGTACACACCTGAGCGCAGGTCAAGGGTGAGATCCCAGAACTGTAGAACACAATACTGCTTTTTTGTTGCTCTGACAATACATTTTGGAGGGAGTTGTGGGTGGAGGGACCAGTGTCTGGCCTAATGGAAGAAAGTGCCAGCAACTCAGATTTCCCATGTCTCCAGTAGAGTCAAAATGAGTAAAGGAAATAAATGAGAGGCAAGGAGGCTTGGCAGAAACAAAATGCATGTTTCCCTCTGAGCCTGGATTGGACTGGTTGGTATGTTGGACATCAAGAAAACACTGGGTGCTAAAGGTAGATTTGTTCAAGTGAAGCAGGAAGCTCACATCCTGAGTGTTTGGTGTCATCTCTAATCCTTGGAGGCTGACTGCCAAAGTCGATGCCAGTGCTCTAGGTAAATTTTTATCACAGCGATGTTTCAAGTAGATGCAGTAATTGTATTAATTCCTAGCCTGAGTAGCTTTTTTGTATTTGAATGTGCCACTCACCACTTTAACACTCCTCATTCAGAAATAAGGGTGAGACTCCCGCGTTTGTCTCTATATGCCTACAGCACATCAAGGCTCTTTTGGGATAAAGATCCTGCTGGAAGCCACTAAGTTTTCATTATTTCATTATATATTGATCATGCCTAGTTATCCACAGTGCTCTGATATATGTCATGAGGCTGCAAGGTATGCACCCTGTGATGGTACCTGTCAGAAACATCCAGTTCACAGCTGTCATACGGCATATGCCATCTGCTTAGAGAGCTGGGCACTGAGCTGCACAAGAGCAAAGAAAAGGACAAGAAAAAGTCAGCAAGCTCTGGAGGAGAGACTGAGCTAGAAAGAATTTTCCCTCCTATACATATGTATGATACAGGAATACAAAATATAATTTCAGTCTTTCCACTGAAACTGCAGGTTATTCTTTCATGTCTTAAAGTATTTCATATGTGCTTCTCATATCCACTTCTCTTCAGCATCCTGAAGTTTACTATGAGCAGTTTATTTACTCTTCTTATTTGTTTACCTTTTCTAAGCAGATCCATTCAAAGGACTATTTCAATTTCCCTTCAGTAATAGGACTAGAGCAGTGGCACCAAAAATCATCTCAGAGAGAAGCTACCTGCTATAACTGGTCGAAACTGAATAAATTCTGAAGAGTTAACCATAAAATGCAGATTTCTCATGGCTTTGGTTACAGAATGGTTCTTGGGGGGGGGGGGGGGGGGGGGGGCTCAGCAGATGCCAGGTGTATACAGAAAAAATGATTCACAACATCCATGACACTTTCCGTGGCAGCCTACAATAGCAGACTGCATTAGTATCAGCAGCAAGGCAGCACTCATGCAGTACAGGATCCACAGAGTATTGCATGTTGCTTGTCCAGAGTGCTTCTGACTCCTTGCATGAGCTTGAACAGGGGAACTTACGGAGGTTTTTGCATGAATATGAAGATTTATTGTTTTTTAGGAAACAGGATTGGGTTGGAAAAGTTTTCTCCCTTCTGTCAGAAACTGACATTAAAAAATAAGTCAAAATAAAGAAGAAAAGCCCTGACAAAAATTTGAAAATTTATGACATTAATTTTCAGATACAACTGACTTTATAATTATTACTTATATCATTAATGCAATTAGTTGAACTTCTGACCAAATTAAGCCTTCTGGATTTTTTTTTTCCTTTTTATGTCAGAAACATCTGCCATTGGGACTATGTAAATTCTTCTTTCAAAGGGAAAGTTAGCAGATATTGACCTTTCCTGAACAATGTTGCTTTTGCCAAATCTTAATTTTCTGATGAAAATTGATCACTGAAATTTTTTCCAAGTAGCTTTCCAAGGTATTTTTAAAGGAATAGCAGTTTTATACAGAAAAGAGGCCTCCAGTTTAACAAGATCAGACACAATATCTGCCACTGAAAACTGTCAAAATGTAGTTTGCCTTAGGGGGAAAGTGTCCAGATGCAGAGAGACATTTGACTGTATAATGACGTCTGTTATGCAAAGCAGTATTACAAACTTAGATCTGTATCTGTTAATGGGCAAGACAAAAATTAAGCTGAACTAAATGATAAGGAACAATTTAAGATTACAAACTTAATTAAATGGAAGATAATGGGTTTTCCTCCTGAACAGTTGAATAAAAACTGGGATCTGACCAGAACAAAAATGCAAACCCATTAACATACAGGATTTAGGAGAAAAATCAGGTGAATCAAGAAATAAGAATTAGTGGCCCATTGCAAGGTGGATCAGTATGGATGCACCCTGATAGATTTCGATGACACTATATTTGCGTAAAGCTTTGTGGACTACGTCATACAAATGGAGGACATAAGTTCTACATGAAAATTTTGCTAGAGTCTAAGATAAACATCTAGATTTTTAAGGCTATAATCTAAAATTGTAGCAATAAAAATTTACTGTTAGACCAGCCTATGGAAAAAGGAAAAACTAAAGCTGGGAGGATCCATATAGAAAGCTCATGCTGGAGATAGAAGATAATTAAGCTTAGTTATATGGCTTATTTACATGGCTTATTTACTCTTGTCTTTAAGAATGGGAAAGATGAGAGGAGGCTTAATAGGAATGAATATTCCAAAAGGAAAATTCCAGAGATGAAAAAAATATCTAAGTTCAGTGTGCTGAAACTTCTGCAGCAGGTTAACCTTCAGCCAGGAAATACTAGCACATAGAAGTCTTGCAGCAAAGATTTTCTGAATTAATCTATTCATTTGTGGTTAGTACATTAGGATTTGAAAATGGCAAACACAGCACTCGTATTTTGAAAAGAGCATGCAGGACTATCAACCTGGTTCCCAGTGTATGCAAGGTGTAAGAATAAATTTCAAAAGAAAAACTACCTAACAAAATGGAGGTAAGCAGAAAATGGGATACAATAGAATCTGAATTTACAGCCATAAATACTGACAGATAAACATGGTATCATTCTGTCATATATTGGTCTATGTTTAGATGAAAGAATGTGATAAACACAACCCTCCTGACCTTCTTCTAAGCCTCACATACATTCCAAGAACAAATTATTAATGCTTAAGGCAAAGGCAAGGGGGATTATTACAATTAGTTTTAGGAAAAGATCTGGCTTCAGGGTAGGTAATAACAGCTAACACTGAAGGAAGACAAAGCCAGCAAAAGACAAGTTCTAAGCAGAATATGTCCAAGATCAGCCATTATGTCAGTTGTTCACAATACCAGGGCATAAAAATAACTGATAAAAATAGTTAATGACACAAATTTTGGAGACAGTGTTAATAGAGAGGAAGGTTAGAATATCGTATAGGAAGAACTTGATAATCTTGGGCAATGAAGCAATAAAAATCAGATTAAATATAACAGCCTAAAGTGCCAGGTCAGGCACATAGAGACTAATGAAAAGATTTGCTGTAAACTGTGGGCTGACCTGTGATAATGTGAGGAGAGAAGAAAATCCAGACTGGAAATAATCATTCACAGTATGGCCATGAGTCATCAACATGATTCAGCCACACAAAGGTTGATGCAATTGTAGGATGTATCAGGAATTATATTTCCAGTAGACAGGAACAAATGAGAATGGTCAATCAAAGAGGATTATACCTGGAGTATGACAGAAAGCCAGCCACTTATACTCTGTGTGGTCACTCACTATAAATATCAATGGATAAGAGGATCTTGTTGGGCAAAGAAGTAAAAAAAAAGATAAAAAGGGGACATGGGAATTCAAGCAGGAGATGAGTAAGGTTCAAAGTTGATAAGGTACTGAAGAGGCTTGCAAAAGACCCTCTCTCTGCTGCCCTTGGCAAAAAGAGCTATGAGGCACTCCCTGCAAGGGAAAATCCTAGGGGCAGAGTACCAGGTAACACAGGCACAGGTAATGCAACCCCTTCATGAAGAAGCATGAAGTGTGTGCCCAGGGGATCTTGTAATGTGGCTACTTGGGGTAGCAGGAGTCCTCAAGGACCTTTCAGTCTCTTCTAATAAATTATTAGCCTTTACTCAGCTAAATCTTCAGGTACCTGGAAGAAAATGTTGCCAGAGAAAGATCTGCAGGGTTTTGCTTAAAACTGGATAGGATATGGAATCTGACTCTCTAATTCTCATCTTAGATGCTCTTCTGTGAGCTTTGTCAGGGAGGGACCATAAACTATTCATTCAATTTTTTTATCTCCACTATTAGTGAAGGGATCGAGAATCATAGCTCAAATTGGTTTTATCACATACGAGGGGGTTTTAAAGTTTTTAACTCTTACTCCAGGAAAGCCAGGCATCTCCCTTCGTGCTTATGCTTTGAGAGGAGGAGGTGTCAGGAAGGAAATGAGGTACACCACAAAGCTCTCAGAGAAGCCCAACAGACCCTCCTCCCTCTACCATGCAGAGAGGCTGATGGAAGGGAAGAGGCATAAATCCGTATATCCCCGTTGGAGATGGAGATACGGTGAGACCTGCACACAGGTCCATGCCAGGGTAGCAGTGCATCTGGCCAGCAGCAGCGATCCCACACCCTCCATAATCCCCGGACCATGTAAAACACGCACAGTGCAGCACTGCACACCAAGCAAGGAATAAACACTTCTCTTCTATGACCTGGTTCAGCCCAAATAAACACTCTTCCATCAGCCAGAGGAAGGCGCAAACTGGGTTTTGGAGCTATCAGAGCAGCTTTTCCTAGCTTGAGGAAGGTTTGTGCTCCCAAACTTTTCCCATGGGTGCCATGCCCCTCCTCCCAGCTTCTCAGCAGAGAGGTTGACACGAAGTTGCCATCAAATTGCCAATAATTAATTTTATGTTGTGTTACTTGAACTCATTTTTACTAATTTTACTATTGCAAGGAGTATATTTTGAGGCTCATGAGTGACAATTCTTGTCACAAGGAGCAGATCTCTGATTAATTCTTTCTGCTCTAGATTAATTTGTGCGACAATCATTTGTGACAAAGATTAATCTTTCAAACAATTACTGTGACAATCTTCTCCACAGAGACAAGCCATCACACTTCAGCTGCTTTGCTCTGACCTTGTTTTGTGACTTTGGGAAAGTTATTGTTTCCTTAAGACTCATTTTATCCATCTATGAAATCTATAGCAGACATTTGCATGGAGTATTTACTACATATATCAGGACATGGGAACTTAATAAACTGTGAAACGATCAAAGGGAAAAAGGTGATTGGAAGACAATCTGGGATCTTCAATGAAAGAAGATAATAGCCATAACTTCACAAATATTATAGTGAAGAGCCAACCAAAACATAAAAAATAAACTTGCATGTATTTTTCTGGAAGTTTTTTGCCTGTTTGCTTCTAAGAACAGAGGATGTTCTCATAAGTAATTTCACAATTTTTTATGAAATTGGTATCCAAAATTTCATAAAAAGAGTTAGTGTAGTGATCAAAGCTCTATCTCTATCAAGTAAACAATATTAATAACATTGAACAAAGTTAAATCTCCTTTTTTGGCAGGACTGCAACACTGACTATGCAAACAATATTTTGCAAAAATAGCAAGCTTAAAAATATTTCTTTTTTATTGAAATTTTTTGGCAACCTCTCACAAACATTGGTCCACATAGTGACTTTTGAAGCACACAGAATCTCTTCTCAGCATGAAAAATTCATAATATAGAGACAGGGTTATTCTTAGAAAGACGCAGAGGGAGTGTGAGCAGCATGACAGAGAAGGTAACTTTTGCTGTTAACAGACTCCCGTTCTCTACTTTATTTTTCATATTTGAATAAAAATATACTGTGCAGCTACCATTCCTGTTCAAACCTCTGGTGTCTAGAGGGGTACCCTCCTGCCTACAGCAAGTGTCGGCTCTGTGATACGCTACACAGCAAGGTGTATGGGTTTCTTCTTTAAAAATTATATCCACAGTCCTCCCTCTCCACTGAGGGCTGTAACTTGCTGGCAAGGGACACCCCACAGCTTGCAAGTCTGGACTTAAAATGATTTTCTACATCTGAGTTTTCAAACTGTGTTCTATTTTATAAAAGACCGATTTCGTTAAACTGAAGGGTAGAAGCAGCAAGACTGAAGCTCAGATTAAAAAAAAAAAAAAATAATTGAGAAGAACCTGAATGTGTGGGGGCTTGCGGGGGCCTCCCCGTGCCCTGGCCTTCAGGAGGCCCCACCAGTGTTGTGCACCCTGAGGGTGCAAGGCTCGGCTGTGCTTTCTTTGGGGAACCAGCTCAGGGGGGAAGCGGCGTGCTGCCTCCCGTGCAGAAATCTCATGGCCAAAGCTGTCTTTAACCCTGGGGAGGATCCAGGTCCAGCCCTCCTGTGTGACACACCAGCCAGGTGACACTTGATGACACCTCCACTGCAGACCCTGCCGCCAGCAGCTTGTAGGTGGCTGCAGGTCCAGTCCCAAGGAGCTGAGCTCTCCCAGCCCTGGACAGGGAGTAGAGGGTCCTAAGTCAAACCACCAGCCATCCCAATGGCAGAGAGGCACCTGAATGCAGATGTTGCACGTGTCTCTCCGTGAACCCAGATCTCAAGAACTTCACAGGGCCTCACCTGAAACCTTTCATGGAGATGAGAGTCTTTTCTGGGATCCTGGAGTTACAAGGGCTCCGTCCATATAGACGCTTGTTAGCATTGCATTCCTGCAGGTTTTTATTGGTATAAGGCCCCCTGTAACACAGTGTCATAAGGCTGGCCAGCTACAGCTGTGGATCACTCTCTGAATAGCTACAAAATACACTGGCAGTTCTGTGTTAGTTGGTTATGCAGTCTCTTCCTTGGTTACATATGTTTATGCAGCTAATGGGACCATAATGAAGTCAGAAAATCACACCTGATTACAAACCATGTAAATGATATACTAATAACAGGAAATCATGTTATTTGTATGATAGATCTGACACACACACACACAAAATAATGTTTTCAATAAACTAGAGGCTACAATCAGAGAGAAGCAATTTCCGTATTCAGGCTGAAAGTTAATGAGCCTGATGCAAAGTGTGAGCAAAAAAATGTGGCGGGAAATTAAAATCTTTCAAGAATCATTAAGTGTAGACATCCAGGCTTTCTAAAATTCATTTACACTAAAACTAATTTTCCAATGTAAAGCTTTGGCAACCATTGTTTAGCTGTAAATTTAAGCAATAAAACATTTGATGCTGCTGATGTAACAAAGGCACTCTAAATGAAAACTGTTCCTGTGAAATGTTGCCTTAATCCCTAATTCATCTTAAAAAGGACAACCAATACATCTCATGCATCTGAACTTCTGCAGAGCATTGGATGCTGTAGTTCACCTGAAGTCTGCAGATTAATTCACGGGTTGACAGGAAAGAGCTACAGGGGACATGGTGGGAGGGATACTGTCAGAGGAAATTTTGGCTGGATGGAGTTACTGACAGAGCTCCTCAAGAACCATCCAGAAATAACAGAGTGGTCAGAGCATGGTGCCCAACCGCAGGGTGACTCAGGCTCTTTGTAATGCAGCCACGGAAAGACAGTTTCAAAGCTAAGCTGGATTCAAGTGAGATGTCGCCAGAAAAGGATGGGGAAATATCACTTCCACAGTTTTGGGCAACAGTGACACCCCTCTTGAATCTTGTATATAATCAGAACATCCATGCTTAAGACAACAAAAGTAGAGCAGATGCTGGAAATTGCCCACTTACAGACTTTTCAAGGGAAGGGACAGGCTGGAATGGAGCTAATGGTACTTTACAATTAAAGCATCTGTATCACCACATCCGTACAAATGCAGGGTTTATATGAATGCTGAACTTCTTAGATTTTGGTCCCTCTGTACTGCTTAACACAGACCTCAGTGTGTCCTAACCTTCACATGAGACTGGTCAGTCATGCCATGGCTGACATCAGGTACTTAAGCCATGGGCTCCTTCCCAGAAGGTGGTGATCTCATTGGCCACAGAGTGCTATAGGTTTCATGTGAAGCTGAGCTATATAGATCCTACATCGTCACAGTGAGTGTGCAAAGCTTAGGACGAGGAACACACTTTGTGTTCGCTGTACTGCAAACGATGTTTCTAAGTCTGAAAAAGTCTGGCCTGCTTAGTTTGACAAAACAAAGACCGTTGTTGTACAAAGGAGAATACTTAAATGTAAAGAGAGAGCTGAGATTGGCCAGACCTTTTAGCCTACCAATAAATCTTAGAGGACCTTCAGTGACCAAAAAAGAGAAATTTGACTTAACTGCCACCTAGAAAATAGTCAGAGCAAAAGTCATGCCTTTGTCATGCCATGCAGTCCTTCTCGCAGCCTGTCTGCTTTCACTTTGCAGCTGTTAAAATGTCCTTGTGTAGTTGTCAGTGATTGTACAGAGAAATAATTCCACTCTTGTTAAAGTCCCTTGACACTAGGCTATAATTTAAAAAATCAATTACTCCAAGGAAAAAGCTGTGACTGTCCTAAAAAAAAAAAACACAAAATGAAGAGCAGACCATATCAGCCAGGCAGAATTTGCACAGCCCTATTTTCCCTTGTTCTCACCCAGTGGCCGGGTGAGCAGTTTCTTAGGCTGCTCTTTGCTTCTTTGCCATTTTGAGGATTTTCAAAGATATATGCCAAATTTAGAAGGAATAGGATACTAGCTGCCTTTTCAGCAATCTATGAGAATAAATTGAGATCACTGATTATTAGACCTTTAATATCCCTGTGAAGAAGGTCCACTGTAGGAGACTGTACCTCCAGTTGGTTTGTGATTTGCCACGTGGCAAACACATCTCCATCATGGCAGTAATTATGACAGCTTTAAGGTTTCCCTTGAGCCAGTGTCTAACCACTTAGTTTCCAAAGCAGTTCAACTGTGCCTGCAGTGTTTGGAGTTTATCCGTGCCTGGTAGACCATGGGCAGCAAATCCACCAGTGTCACGCCCCAGATTACCTGTTCCTGGACCTCTGACCTCTCCTTTCTTTTCTCTAGCACCCTTAAATAAAAACAAGCCCAAGGGAAAAAAGAAGCAAGGCACAGACTGCTGAGGAGGATGGCTCTGCTTCAAAGGCAGCAAGGGAAAGTGGTGTAGTTCTTGTTGCCCTTTAAAGACTCCATCATTCCTCTGCATGCTCCTCTTTCCTGTTTCTTCCATTGCTCACACTGATTCTCTGAGGGCCCAGGTGCTCTAAATCAAACCAAGGAAATGTTCTGGCAAAGAAGAAGATTTTAATATATTTTTTTTTTTGTTTTGCTAGTTGCTATTTTAACCCTGGCTCACTTTGCTGATCCAGTTTATGGCACAGCCCTCATAATAATACTGCTGTGAAGGGGTTGGGGTTGGACCTACATCAAATAAATTTGCCAGTGGGCAAATATTCATGTAACTGTACCTTGAATTTGTCTAAGCAATTAACATAATTAAGATCAATTCAGAGCAGTAGTTCCCTACCTGCAAAGAGCTCAACTTCTTTTTTCCTTTTCTAATCCTAAGAAAATACATGCTCTACATAAAAGCTTCTAGGTTTTTTCCCAATTATATTGTTTAGTCTAATAAAAGATTCTCCTGTTCAGTAGAAAAGTGAGAGAATTATGACAACATCCCAGGAATCCTAATCTTTAGAAAATCTTTAAGCTTATTTCAGACCTTTGTACTCATACTACTCTATGGGTTTTGTCAGAAATTACTGTAACAGAACTCTGCAAGAGATCTCATAGAAAGGAAGGTGATTTTGCAATACAAAAATCTCTAAGTAAATCACTTTTACCCACTCCACAGCCTCTCATAGGTTTCATTCACACACTTTCCTCTGACCCATATACTCACAAGTGTGCCCAAGCAGTCTTGGACCGTTTGTATGCAATGTGGAAGAAAAAGGACATCAATAGCTGAGACCTCAACATGTATCCTCGGATTTGGACTTTACTTGTGTACCTTTTAGGGGTGGATGCTATTTTGGATTGCTTGCCTTGTGATTTTGACTCACCCCTTGTAAATGTTATGCAAAATTCCTGAGTTTCACAACTTTTATTTTCCTTGCCTGATAAGCTCTAGTCCTGTTCTTCATCCACTTGACAACTTTAACTTTAGATCGGTTTATTCCTCCATTTTATTAGAATGAAAACATGGATACTGAGCTCTGTGGTGATTAACACATGCCTCTCCTTTTAACCTTTGTTCTGCTTCTTCCTCCAGTGTTTTTGCACACACATTTCCACTTTTACTCCATTCATACCAATCTTCATATTTCTATTACAAATTTCTGCAGTGCTAGCCGAGGCACTCCTAACTTGGGACATTAGAACAGACAACTCATTATAGTCCCCTCAGGATTACCAAATTTGTGTAGTGAGAATGGGGCAGAAAGCCACTGCTTTTTTGTTGTTGTTGTTCAAGAATTATAAAAATATCGAACGTGAGCAAAATACAAAGAAGAATCCCATGCCTTAGATCTCACATAACGCATTATTTGATTTTAATGTGAGTACAGCTATTTGGATAATTTGGCCTTGGTTAATACTGTGAGAGCTATCGTAGTCACTTGCAAATGCATGGACACTTTCTGTACGGGATCTTCCAGGCCAGCCACATCGCAGCCGTGCTCAGCGCTAGCAGAGGAAGATCACTCCTGATGCACTTCTCCTGCACTCACTGGTTCAGCCCTCTTCTGCATGACGTGCAAGCAGGAGTCTGAAGCAGCTCTTAATCTCTCACAAAAAATGCTTTCTCTTAACAGCAGGCTCATAAGCAAACAACAAAATGTCATTGACAAAATGATTATAGTGGGATGACAGAATGGATCTCCATAGCAACAAGTAAGTGGGGCTAATGCCACCCTTTGCAGCATCACAGGCAGCCACCCAAAGTTTCTTTTACTTTCTCGGAGCAGAATGCACAAAGCATCTCAATTGCTGATCGGCCCTGGGAGGTGAAGAGCCAGCAAATGCCTCTCAAGGCTACTTATTGCCTGCCTGGAATGGGTAGTCACATACTGTCACAGCTATGAGCAGCACCTGTCGTTCCTTAAAATTGTTTTAAAGGAAGTAGCAGGATGCAATAGTTCCCTCCTTGAGCCCTCTTCTATTCATCCTCAACAGAACAAGAAGACTCAGATCCTCTACAAAGTACACTTTATATTTGCATTCAGTTAATCTTAGATAATTCTGTGCTTCATTTTAGAAGTGAAACCTATTAAGTGGTGAGGAGGTGACCAGCGAACTTTTCCTATCATCCTAACCACATATTTTATCACCATCAACATTCTGACAGTTGCAGATATACTATGCTTCAGTAGCATTGAATACTACTAACTATTAATTTCTTGAAATGCATGCAACATGAACAGGCCAAAGTTTCAGTCCTTAGTTTAGCTGAGGTTATAATTTTGCTCTTTCAATACTGTTTAAATGTGCTGTTCATCTCCAAATAGGGCTTTCAGCAAGCGTAAACCAGAGTAGCTTTAATGCTTTCAGTGCATCTGTGCCACTTTTCCCCCTCAGTATCTTGTCTTACTGTCTGTCTTGTTAGCTTTCTCTCAAGGATCCTGCATCTACAAATGTTTCTTGCAATTCCCATGGCAAAACTGAGAAATACATGCATGCATTTAGGAGGAAACATACCCCTGGCATGCACAATTCTCCACTCTGAACAGCACACCCAAACTCCAGGTGGATATTCTGATCCTAACACATATAAACAATTTCCATAAATGTCACTGCTAGGTGCCTGACTCCTCCCTCAGGCACAAAGCAGCCCTTCCAAAGCAAAGCAGGGATGACACTGAAGACCAGCACAAATTTTCTTCTAGGTAGTCTTTGTGCTTTTCTGTCATTATACATGAAATAACGTTGCTGCCTTGAGACTTGATTCTCCATCAGTAGATACCTGCTGGGGTTAATTCATGTGAAGTCATGGCATTATATATCTTGAAAGGAGACTATGGTCAGGTCTCCTTATGCCCCTGGCTTTAATGGAGAATGTGTGATGTAAAATGATTCACAGTAGCCTGTGAGCTTTTAATACAACTCACATCCACAGTTTATGGCTTCTTCCCTGCAATACTTTACTTCCTCCATTTCCATGCAGTTTTTCAGGCAGAGAAGCCATATGAAGTGACTTACTTTCCTTTCAACAGTAACTCTGCACAAGTAAAAACAAATCCTCTGCTCTAAATTTGCAGAAGTGTTTTCTGATACACAGTAGAATAGCATAATAGATCTGAACAATATAACTTACAGGCAACCACATGTATCCACTGAACTCAGTGATGATACTCCTAATAATGTCTGATATTCCTAATCTGTATTGAAAACCATGATGTTCTAAAGGACTAAGAAGATAGTAAAAAAATGTATATGTATTTTGATGTAATGTTTCTACATTAGTAACAGATTAATTTGTAGGCAATGATTTTCACCTTAATAGTTATCTGACTTACTTTATGGACACTTTATGACAGTCAGTTTTGTGACAGGTATTAGGGCACTACTTCTGGAAGTTAGACTATCTGATGTCCACTCTTTCACACTACTGTGGGTGCAGCTGATCATTTTCATGAGGAAAGTAGTGCTCTTAAAGATGGACTCTTTTACATCTCTTTTACCCCAATTTCCTGATGACAAAGGTGTATATGCTTACCTTGTTTCTCTGCTTCTGTTTCTGCCAGTTCATACTTAGTGAACTCACTGGCCAACTTCTATGTAATTTGGCAGAAAGTTTGACATCTCAAGGCTATAATTTTTTTTAGATCTTTATGAACAGTGATGACTGGATACATTAGGGTAACCATTTAGTAATACCCACTCTCAGTGTACAAGATGCAGAATTCACATGTGACCCCCTTCTGCCTGGAACCAATCAACCTACCAGTGCATGATACTTCCAGCATCATCACAGCAGCCACTGACTGTTTACTCACCTCTACATAAATCCAGGAACAGGTAAAATTGAAGAAGCATATGGAGCAAATGAAGTGGGGACTGGTAGAAATACAGCAGGTGGGTTTCGGACTGCTGAAGCACATAGAGAAAGAAAAAAAGGAAAGGAGATGAAAGTGCAGTAAGAGGGGTGAGAATATGGAAATATCCTAGGGGTTGGCTGTAAATTGGAAAGATGTGAAGAATGAAATCCATTGCGCTGGGTCTGATAAAGGATTTGGGAGAGACTGAGGTTATTGTTGGGGAAGGGTACTTATAAAATGAACCTGGAAGCCTTTTTTCAGCCTTATTCATGCTGCTAATCTCATTCTTCCCTCAAGTCTGCCTTTCCAGGAAGCAGAGTTTGAGGATGTATGGAACAGATCCTTAAGTCTTCATTTCTCAGAGAACCAATCTCTCTGAAACACTGTCTTTTGGTTTTAAAGCTGTGATTCAACTGCTATAGATGCCTAGCATACTCAAGTTAGCTCCCATGGATGGTGCAAGAATTCTGACTTTCACATAATCTTGGTATTGTAGTGCATTGGATTATGTGATTGCCAGTCAATAAAGTAGTAATTTATCTGTTATTGTTAACACATATCTACATACCAAGAAGTAAGAGTGGAAATATTTTTAAGATAAAGGAGAGAGCATATTGTGGAAGTATGATACAAAATTACAGCTAGGCTAATCCTTGCTTGTGGGATCCTCCAAGGAAGATCTTTGCATAAAAGTAGAAATTTATGCAAGCATGAAGTGTTCCCAGTGTAACACATCAGAAGTTTTTAAGGTATTCTGAGTGATGGGGTTACAGTGCCATTTTAAAAAACAGATGCATGTCAGACTTTGTAGATACTGTTGATTTAGGAAATAAAAAACTTCCCAGAGAAGGTTCTGAACCAGAACGGCTCAGATGATTATTAGAAAGATTTAGTAGAAATAGACAGTGACTGGAAAAACATAATGAGTAAACAGAGAATACAGAAATAATAATTGAGACTAACTATAACTTGTCACACCAATTATTAGATGTCTATAATCCCCTTTTAGTAATATAATAACTATTACTAAAAAAGTGTCTCTCCCAGACAAACTCTTTACATGGATCCACAAATTTTTGTTGTCTAAGTTTAAGTTTAGTTTTTCCAGGATCTCATATTTGGGAATCTGTTCATTGGTAGTAGCGAGAACAAAAATACAACTTATAGAAACGTACTAAAAGATTAAAAGAGGAGGAGTAAAGGATAGGCACAGAAAGTGATTCCTTGCTACAGTGGTATAAAAATGGACAGGCTGAACCTGCTAGCAGGCAACAATCTAGAGCTGACTTCTCATAGCTAGACTTTTAAATTATTCCTATCCAAAGTTGCTTCAAATAAATAAAATTTGAAGGAAATGTGCTCACAAGAAATACACCTTTTACTTCTGAGGGGTCTCTGTGGGACGTTTATTTGACAGTGCCCTTGTGGACTTTTGAGGCAAGGCTCATTTCCTTTAGCCTGGGAAAAAACTTCTCCAGAGCTGCCTCCTAGAACTGTCTCCCCCGATTTTGAAAGAAGGATTTGGCTGTCTGTGAGCTTATCCTAATTTTCCTGACAGGCTGAGAAAACAGAGAGGGCTCTCAGCCTTACATTGCTGCACTTGGGACCAGACTAAAGAAAACCACACTTCTGGGTTCTGTCCAGGCCTCGGTTGTTTTCTGTGTACTTCTCCACTCTCCTGGGGTCTTCCTTTGCCATTCCCCAGAGCTCTGTCTACCTCCGAGCCCCCAGATGTGGCACCATCTGGCCTTAGAGGGCCTGTGAGCCTGACATCAGCTAAAGTTTTAGTCTGGTGTACCTCACTAAGACTGCTAGCTCTTGCTTCTCTGGGAGCCGTGGTGTTAATTTTCTACCTTTTTTGTTAAAGCTGTTGTCTTTACTCTCAATTAAAAAGAGAAGAGCTGGACACACCTGTTGGTACTGAAACAGAGAGGTGGAAAGAAAGTTAATTGCAGATAACTCTTGCGCACTTTGTAAGTCGTATTTTGCATGTTGAAGTGGAACTTTGGTGGAATAAAAGCTTTGTGCTGCTCCTCAGCACCGGGGAAGCTCACTAAGAGGACTCCATTCCTCTGTCACCTGCATGCAGAGATCACAGTGTCTTGGGATTGGTCAGAAACATCTTCTGGATGAAGGAAAAAATATTTGTTGCATGGCATTAGAAAAATAATATCTCCATCTCTACAGTCTCTGTTTTGCACATAGGGCAAAATGACCTGCACTGTGCCAAAGCTGGAACAGAAAGTTAAGGCTGTCTGATCCTGCTGCTGGACCTTATTCCCCTCCAGATTTTGCACAGGTGGAAAGCTGGCCTTGGCTCTGTTCAACTTGAGGTTCGTGGACTGCTGATCTTCCTTGCCCACTTCTCTTTTCTCAGCCGCATATGAATTATTTTTGCTCCATCAAGAAGAAGAAGTTTTCCTTGTTACACCAGGAATATTCTGAGTAACAATCTCCAAATGTTCACCTTATGTATATCCTGTAGTAAGTGCTTAGAATGCTGTGCTTAAACCCTTTCAAAGGCATGTAACATTAAGACTGCATTTTTTAAGTTTCTATATGCAGGTTTTCCCTCTTCTCTTCTTCCTGATTTGCCTCTGAGCATGATCCAGAAAGGCTCAGAAACAGCTGAGCCACTTGGCTTCAGCATTTGTTATTTATCATGGAACCCCTTAGAGCATGCAAAGAGGATTTATCACCAATCTACCTTGTAAGTTTTTCAGTGGTCTGAAAATCAAACATTTTTGAGGCTTGGTTTCCTCACTTAGACAGGAGAAGAAAATTTGGATGTTCTTCTAAACTAGAATTCGCATTCAATGTGATGAATACATTTTGTGCTGGCATTATGCCATTTTAACAGGTGGGATGCAAGTACTTCACTGCTCAGGCAGACCATTGTGAAAAGTCTGATTCCCAGCCAGGGACACAGGAAGCTGCTCTTAAATGCTATGTGCCTGTACTTAGTGATGAATAGGAAATGAGAGTCTCTAATAATCCATCTAATTTGCGTTACTTTTCGTATTTCTAGTCACCCCAGGCATGTTTGAAGATCGTTCATTACAATGAAATGTCCCACTTACACTGACAGGCATTACTTGGCAATAAAATTGCAACAGTTAAGGCACCTGGTTGTGTGCCTTAGCAAGTCTTCTCAGCTCACCTGAATTTCTGCAAGCTGGCCAACTAGTCTGCAGATCATTTATGGCAGTCTGTGACACAGCTCATAAAGGAAAAACAACAGGAACTGGGCAGATATTGAATATTAAAGAAGTTTGGGGAGCATTAGGGGAATTTTGCTTCTCAAAGAGCAAGAGAAAAAAATGTCTATAAAGCTCCTGTTTCTACGTCAGCTGGGTCTGGTATTCAGTATTGAAATGAGTTAGAGACCCTCAGCAAATGCATCATGTGAGTAAGCGAAATAAGGCTTCCTCCTGGCCTCATCTCCTGCCCAAAGATACAGTTGCAAAAGGTGAGCTACAGAGTTCTGGAAGAAAAGAAAGGGACCAGGTATCTCTAACACGAAAGTCTTTCAAGTTAGTGAACACTATTTTTTAGGATAAAGCTGTGAGCCCTGTGTTATTTTTCTCCTGAAGATTCACGAGGAGAGCTTTCATATAAAGTAAATATGAACCTTTTTACTAAAAGATATTGTAGATATTAAATATATTCACACAGTAAAAGAAATAATGGCAAGCCACCAATACACATCATTTATCACTCTTGATTGCTCACATATCTGAAGCTCTGGTTTTTACTTCTGCCTTTGGTGCTAACGTGTCTTTCTGGGTGAGCATTATTTTAAGTGACAGGGAAGTACTATAATTCTAAAAATAATTTATTATCTTCCAGGAGCAAAGGTCATTTTCATTTTGAACAAATAAATGTCAAATAGTGGATGATATACAGGATAATAATACATGGGCAACCAGCCAGAGGAGATAGCTGTAATTAAATTCAAGTTCAGGATGACACAGAGAGCCAAGAGACGAAAATCTGAATGTTTTTAGGCAAGTTATCAGAGTCCATTTTACTGCAGGATGTGCACTTATCTGATCCTCTAATCCTGCTTGTGTCCTTAGCTGATCTCATAAACCACAGAAAACCTACAGGAAGAGGGGACCTATAGAAGTCCTTCTTATCTGAGACCCCAGGCAACCAACAGGCTAGCTTTATGTAAGGCACATGCTGGCGCTGGTGATTCATGGTCAACAGAGCTGCAAGTTTCCACCATCAGAGAAGCTTGCTCAATGTCTGTGGAGGTAAATATGATAGGGAGAGAAGCATGAAGTGCTCAAGAGGACAAAAGCTCTTCACAGGAGAAAACTTGCTGGATACTGTGGGGCACATAGAGGTTTGCCTCCCCTGTTCTGATCAGTTTTTAATTTGCAACTTCACTTGGGACTCAGCTCAAGACTAAAACACCCAAATGTAGTTTTGCTAGGCAGATACCCAAGAGTCAGTGGAGAGGAAGGCTTCTACGCAGTTGACCTACTTTTATTAAGCCAAATCATTCTCTTGAATTCATTGACTATAGTCTTGGATAATGAGCCTAATCTAGGCATATTCAGTGCCATTTGGGATGCCCTCAGGTATTTGAGACACCTAAAGGGACCTGCCTCCCTGCAGCCACATGCATAGGCACCTCCATGTAGGTGTTATTCTCATACTCAGTCGCTGTCACTGCACCTGGGAGCTCAGGTACCAGTGTGCTGTCCTGTGCAAGCATATTCCAGGAGTTCAATTTGAATTTACTTTTATAAAGCACAACTAAAGTCAGGAAATAAACTGTCATTATCCAGGGCATAAAAAGCATTTAACAAAGAATGAATTTCCTCTGACGTACTGTTCTTTTTTTCCCCCTACATTTGCACAAGCATCTACTATTTGTCAGTGACACAGACAGTATCCAGAATGAGATAGCTGATTTGCCTGATTCAGAATGGCAAATGTTATGTTGTATGGCCCTATTACTACAGCTGTAATAGATGTCTACATCCTATTATTAGAGCTGCAAAGGGTCATGAACTGGAAAATGCAGGTTCACATAGGGCTTGCTCAGGCATTTAGAGGCTTTTGGAGCTGGGAGGAAATGAGCAGTTGTTTACTGCATTACCTTCCTCTACAGAGAAAGGCTGTTTGTGAGGCTCACGTGTACATCCAAGATTTCTTACCATTTAAGGATATCTAGGTTTTGATTCAGGGCCATTCATAGCCACAACTTGAGTAACAGCTGTCAACCAATTAATTTCAATGAGTAATTAACAGCAAAGAAACAGAAAAAAAAATATCTTTACTCATGCAATAAGAGGAGATAATTCTTTAGATACACAAGAATCTTTTCAGTAAATCTGACATGACAAACTCTCTTCCATATTGTGGAGGAAAATTAAGAATTCTCAGCTTAAGTAAAGCAAAAAATAACTTTCTGAGTACTCAGTAGAACCAGATCTTTCCTTTTATTATAAATCTGTGTATTATAAGACTGAACTACTCCCGGGACAACAGAACTCTGCATATGAATAAACGGACAACTGTGAATTGCAGAGCAGATGTTCTACTGACCTCCTGCTGGAATCTGCTAGCTGAACTGGTTGGGTTATTCTCTTTTTCACCCATCAATAAATCAGCACATCAACTAGACAGCAACAGAGGAAACCTTTAACTAAGTGGGCAGAAATATAATTACATAATTCCCAGTGGTGTTGCTAACAACTGGTAGTTAAAATGGAACCACATGCATTGCAGAAGTATTGCAACTTAATCCTTATTAATTTTTATATGGTTCTCATTATTGTTTTGTTGGCATTCAGCACTTGGTACCATGAAGTTAGAAAAAAAGAATTTGAGACAAGTGGGGAAAGAATATTTTAATGGTGAAGTTCATTAAGGTGAGCAATAACGACCTAGAGGAACTAGTGTAAGTTTTATTGTTTGGTAATACAGAAATTACTTAGGCAGTACATTAGAAAAGTGCAGACAGTAAGTATGAGTTCTTTACCCTGGCACTCCAAAAGAAAAGGGAGCTATGTGAACATGATAATCTGGTAAATCCTTTTAATCCCTAAATTCTACAATACTCTTATCCAGTAAAATACTTGCAAAATAAGCATAGGGTTAAAAGTTGTGTTGGATATGTGCCTACCTGATTCCATGAATGTTCAATATTGAGCCCCAAAAGTACCACAATCTATCCTGCTTCTCTTCACTAATATTAAATAACCCTTGCAATATTGTAAGTGTAGGGGTTTTTGCTATTTTGAGGTTCACGTTAATTCGTGCTATGGTATTGATTCAGGCCATATTAGCAAGAAATCTCTTAAATGTACCCTGAGGTAAGTAACCTGCTTTTGCATTGTATGTTAGCAATAAAGATCCAAAGGTATTAAAACCACAAAGCCACCACATTAAGATTCAATGTTGCATAGAAAAGAGATTTTGTAATCTGAAGCAATGTTGGTGAGGGCTTCCAGTCATGAAGGCAGTCCTGAGGCTGTATCACCTTGCATACAAGCAATCCCAAGAGGGTATATTTAACAGATATCATATTTGCATACTTGCCAACTGTTGCCCTTTTGCTTCGCGCATTGAGCTTTAGCTGACTTGGCACATCTGCTTTCCTCTTGCTGTAGGCATTTTATCCAACAAGGTGTCAAGGCTTGTGTTGCTGTGAGGAATACTCAGAATATTTTCAAGGTGCTGGGACTTAATAAAACATTTTTGAGAGTAACATCTGTCAGATGTTAATTTAGGAAGTTTTTATTCTGAATAAACAGATTACAAATTGCCTCCGGAAATCCAAACAGTTTGCTTTTTTTTGGTGATGCACATTCCAGATTGAGATTATGGTTTGGATCACACGGACACATGCACAAGGGTCTTCTTTCTCAGAGGAAGGATATCTTTACTTGTTTCAAGGGGGCAAGCTATGCCTATGACTCTTCTGTACTTCTTCTACCCAAGGAATTGAGGCAACCTATTTAGTGAAGAACTTGTAGGCTGAGCAGAAAGGGATTTCAGGGCTATAAAGTTACTCTAAATGTTTCTTTCTTGTCAACTTTTTGTCTTCTTCAGCACTTACAGGGTACAGAAATAGCCCAAGACAGCACAAACAAGGGACTTTAAAGCCTGGTGTTGCTATAACTGCATGGGAGCTATCACATTACACAAATATTCCCTTTCATTTGGTTGAACTATGTACAGAGGAAAGCACACTGAATGTTGGTAAAAATGTCAGAACCTGACCTAGAATTAAATCCTCTATTATTGGTCATGAGATAATACAAAGAGCTCTGGAATTCTCTTGCAATGAAGTGCTAGATAACTGACACAACACAATTAACGTTCATTTTATTCATGCCAATTTTTCAAATTTACATGTTTACATTCCTCAATTCAGGCTTGCAAAACCTGTGTCCTGGGGCACAGGGAAATGAACGGACTGTTAATAAACATGCAATAAACGCTCCTTTCTGTGTGAAAACTGCCTTTCTGTGTATCCCTGAGTTGCAGCAGAAACAGCTATCTTCTCCCCTTTTGTACTGAGCTCAGTATTTACCTACTAATCTGCTGCAGGCCTTTCTGTGGTGTGACTGTTGTACAGGTGACCTCTGTCATGTCCTGTCTACTTAGTCTCCTTTTTCCTCACGCCTAGGTGAGCTGTTCCTCCATCTTTCTTTCTCCATTACCTTTCTGCTGTTTTGCTAGGGGGGATGTGTTAACCCCAGGTATCTGCTAACAGTACTCGAATGAACCTCACCATGGTTTATGGAGGAAATCATAATAGAATTAAGAGTAGGGTTGGACTCAGTACTGGACGATGTACTCCCGAGATATACGGTGATCGAGGTTGGAAGAGACCATCTGGTTTTCTACCATGATCTGTTTCCTGAGCCAAAAGCTTTAACACCGTTACCGCCATACTAAGTTGGATCACTTGGGTCTGATTAAACATACTCTTTGAAAAGGACATCTATCCTCGACTGCAAAAAACGAGGTGACAGAAAATTTATCAGCTCCTTTTTACCCAGTGGCTAATCACCCTCTCTGTTAGAAGTTTGTGTTTAATTTCTCATTTGAATTTGGCTTTGCTTCCAGTCCCTGGTTCTTGATGTGCCTTTCTCTGCTAGATTAAAGACCCATTCAGTAACTGGTATTTACTCCCCATGAAGGTCCTTATATGCTATGATTGAGCTGTCTTTTGATCTGTTTGATAAGATAAACAGATTGAGCTCTCACTGTTCTCTCTTTTTTTTTTTTTTTTTTCCCCTTTCAGCCATCAAAACATATCTGTGGCTTATTTCTATATCCTCTGTAGTACTTCAACATTCCTTTTAAAATGTTGACATCAGGACTGTATACATTATTCCACATCAGTCCCAATAATGTCACACAGAAAGAAAAGTCAATTTCCTCCTCCTACTCACTATTCTGTTGTTTATACTGACAAGAATTGAATTAGCACTTTTTGCCTCTGTATCATACAGGAGCTCATGCTAGTTCATTTTCCCTTAGAAGCCAATGCTATTTTCAGTCAGTGCTTTCCAGGGTACAGAACTCCTTTCTGCAAGAACGGTCTGCATTGCCTGCTTTTAAATGGATAATTTGGTTTGGCTAGGTTCTAGCCTACCATATCATGAGATGAACCTCTCTATGGTTTTGGCAGTACTGTTTTTCTCAACAGTACTTTGTGTTGCACCCCTAGGGATTTTACATTAGCTTCCCAAACAGGAGAGACTATTGAACATCATGAAATTTCTCACCCAATTCTACAGAAGCTCCTAGGAATAACACTGTCTGATAAAGACCGTAATGACAATAATCTTTTTGAGATTTTTGAGACATCCAGGTATCAAGCTACTCAATATGTACGTTATTGATATCCTAGAAAATTCCTGTGTTAATCACCATATTGTGTGATACTAAGCCAAACACTTTCTGGGTCTGAATAATACCACATCTTTTCAATTACCACTGCCAACAGAACTCGTAATCTCTTAAAAAAAAAAAAAACTAAATCAGAGTTTCCTGATAACAGCTAGATCCTTAACATATATTGACTGTGATTAATCACTTACATCCTTGTATCTTAGTTCCCTTTGTATTTATTCTAGGTCAGCTGGTCTGTTATTTTGCCTGTAGCAGATATACTTAAACAACTGTACAACATTCAGGTCAGCCTACTGCACTTTTGAATATTGGCACAGAAGAAGCACTTTCAAGATCTTGTACATTCCAGATGATATCATAAAATTTGGCGGGAAATGACACTGCTGATGCATGTAAAATACATTTGCCACCTCTTGATTGCAAGCAGCGCAGGACTGACAGTTACAGAAATATTTGTCATCTATCATCCATTAATAAGGGAATGTGACATATTTCAGCAGCATATACTTTATAATTCAAAGACCTCACTCTGCTCTTTCTGAACAGAGTCTATAAATTTTTTTTCAGCGTCTCTGCATTTTCAGCAGTGCTACTAAAATGCCCATCTAGTATGTAATTTATGCTAGTGCCAGGGCTTCTTTTGTGCAAAAAAATATTAGTTCCTTGATACTGTCCTCTAATTCAGCCAGATACAGACTTTTCCCTATGCCATCCTCTTTCTACTGGCTGCCTATTCTTGCCACATAATGCATAATTTATCAATGGCACACATGAAAGCAAATTTCAGGAATCCATAGAACCTCATGATTGGACCTGTTCTTTCAAGAAGCTGATGAATGATGGCACATCAGCTTCAAATGCATACTAAAGTTATCAGACAAGAGCACTAAAATGTGCTGTGTATGTTTTGTGCAAGGAACCACAGCAAATGCTGGGTGTTTAACTTATTTTACCACCTTGTGACAGAGACTTTAGCTAACCTGTAACACATTGCCGCACAGAATTTTTAGCTTACTCATACACCATGATAATTTGATCAGTGGCCTGAACTGAACTCACAGCTAGGAAGGCATTCAGTTGGCAAGCATGATACTCCAATGCACGCGTCCACGTGGAAGTGCCTGAATGTGAGCAAGGCATCAAAACTCCCAGCACAATGGGAGCTGCTCACGCGTTAACAACCAGTGCCATTTCACATGCAGTAGCTGAGACATCTCCACAGATATGACACAGGACCTTAGGGAGACTCAGCCCTCCCATACCAGTGTCCAGAGGCTGCCAGTTCATCCCAGGTATCTCAAAAGGCACCGGGTGCTTCTGTTAAGTTAACTGTGTGTGGGACAGCTCTGTTTAGTAGTGCCAGCAGAGATGAGGATGAAACCCAGCTCACAGGGCAGGACTTCTCTTCTGGAAGGACTCAGGTGTCTCAACAAGGGTGTCTAGCGCCATTTGAAATGCTCTTGTGTGTCCTGCCTGGTATCCATTTACTAGTTCCAGAGGTCTCCTGTAGGTCCTGTGTGATATCTGCCAGCCCTGTAGGGTTATCTTGGATACTCTGGGGCATCTTGACTGGCAGCAATACCAGCAATTGTATCATCCCAGGTAGCTAGTCAGAGGAGTCACTCTCTAGGCTTCACCATCTGTAAAGTTTTTCACTGATTATAACAGGAGTTTAAACAACTGACTTATGCATAGACATCTGAATTAAGGTGTTTTGGACACAGACAACTAAATTAGTGTCCTGATTTTGAACTGAATCCCACTCTTCTGGTTCTTTCATGACAATCTGGAACTGCAGCTTTTTAATTTCTTATATTTATTTGAATATCTTGTCCTCTCACGCTGAATTAATTGTCAAGATGGGCTAGTCCTCTGGGGTAAAAGTGATGCTTTTTAACTGTGTAGGCAGGATTTAGGAACTTTGGTTGACAGATCTCCATAGTCCCTTGAAACTCTTCAATCTCACAGTGATGGTATGTTTTTTACTTTCAGTAAAACCTCTCATTCCCGATATGGCTTACTTACTTTTACCCCCAAGATTAAAGCAATGTTAATTTTACCCTTCTCTAGATCTACTCAGTCATGCAGTAGCACTTAAGAGATTGAGGCAAAGTCCCGTGACTTTAAAAATTCAGTTCTGTCTTTGTACCATGGCAGGAGATGTAGCTCAAAAAGACAGCTGTCATCGAAAGGGAAGTTTGGTCTTCAGTCTATAAGGCCACTGATTTAATGAAGCTTTCTGCATCACCGTCTCTGACAATTCTTCAGTTGTCAAACCATAATTTTCAAATTGTCTATTATAACAACATAATGCACTGGAGAAGAGTTAAATCTAAGTCCATTTGATCTTCTTGATGCTGAAAATATCTTTTCAGTTTCTTAAATCAGGCATCAGTATCATGTGTGATGGTCTACTAATAACCTATTAGACAGTGCACTACTTTTTCTTGTGCTAGTCCTCCTCTTTGTGTGCTGTTTGTTCCCATTAATAAGACAAGAACAAAGAATTGAGCTTTGCAGTTGAAATGGAGTGAGGTGTCCTGTGCAGTCACTCTTATTTCCTGAAGACTTTTATCTCAGTGTCTTGAGACTGCCTTTACCCATTCCCTCACAAGTTATGTCTTCTGTATGATGGAATATCTTGCTCTAGACACCTCCACTGAGCTATGAGAGTGGAGATACCAATCACACAGTATCTGTTTTGGAACATTTTGAGTTTAGGTCACCCTCAACTCAGGGGACTCAGCTCCTGGAAGGTCCAGATGTGAGACTTGGAATATAATGGGACAGAGAATAAGTCTGGTGGGAATGTAATAGCCCATGTTGTAGGCAAGATTTGGTTTTGCATCTAGCATGACTGTTGCTGTTGAGGGCTGAAGGTTTTATGATCAATCAAAATATGTTGCTCTACTGGGATCACATGTAGTACAGCCATGTATAAAAGGCAGGCTGTCTGTCACCACTCAGATGAAAAGCGGAGCCTGTTACCTGTTTTCATAAAACAAAGTGTAACACTAACTTTTAATTTACTGACAGATTGATGGGTCATTTACATTGAATTAGTCATGTGCACATGAAAGAAAATTCTGCATAAGGCCCTGTGACTGCAGGATGGCAACAGTATCTTGTTATTTCTCCCAAACTCTCTACCTCTGGAAAATACACTTTGTCAATATAACTACTATTTTGGTCTTGAACAAAAAATGAAGTTATTGCAATTGTCTAACCCTGCATCCATCAGAATCAATAGGACTAGTGATTGGCAGAGTTTAGTACAAAATTTGGGTTCATATTTCAGTTGTGCAGCTCTGAAATTATGTTTTAATTCCATGCCAGATCCATTAAGTAACTCTAGGTAAAACATAGGACTGGTATATGTTACTCTGCATTGAACTGCTCTTCTCTATCATCTATGACTCTAGAGAAGTCCATATAATATATAAATGGGAAAATAATAATTTCTCTCATTGATTTACAAGTATAAGACCTTCACCTACACCTGTACTCCAGATGGGAGAAATATGTGAAAAGGGGAAAGCCCAGTATAATCAATTTTAATGTGCAGAATATAGAGCTTTTTAGTGATGTGCTGAATATATGAAATAAAAGCTGGTAGATCTCTGTTGATGGCTATTTCTAGTGAACCTCACTGACCCTAATATTTATTCAGCAGGTTGGTCTTCCGGAGTCCCATGGAGAAGTCTTTGTTTCTCTGTCCCTAGGAGCCAGAGTCAGAGTAGAAGTCAGAAAATGTATTTCAGACAATCATCTTTAATCACACATTTTGTCACTGTTCTAGCTGGTTCTTCCAGAAGTGTCTGCAATTTCACTTTTATTCCCCTTTTTTTAAGGCAAGCGATTTGATTTTAAGGGTTTCTCTAATGACTTTGAATGGCAACTAATGTAACTGATACCACACCAAGAAATATTTGATCACAATCATTAAATGATCTGTTAAATAGACACATTTGACCACTCATGCTTCGTCTCCATTTTACTATCTCCATAGTTATAAAAGAAAAGATTATAAAATGTAGCCACCTGACCTTCCCTTTTACATTGACAAAAATGGTGATTCTGAGGCTTCATTTGGATCCACACTTGAATTTTGCTTCAAATGGCAAATTTACTTCATAATTAGCAGCACTTCAAAAACCCCTCACCTTTATGATTGCAAACTAGGTGCTACATTCCCCATAGAAGTGGATGATAATTAGGAGAACTTTTAACCTCCCAATTACACAAAATCAAAGTTTACAGGCTTGCTGGAGGAAACATGCCCACATGAGAAGATACTGATTAACACAAACTCTCTGCCAAGCACTTTTTAATCTTTTATTCATTATTTGCAGGACTCTGATAAATCTGACCTTAGTTTTCCTTTTACTTTCCAGGGGGAAAAGCAGACTTTTTCTCTGCATTTCTCAGAGCCTGAGAGTAATACTGATTTTTTTTCACTTGAGTCATGACATTCGTTGAGGATGTTAAAAAATGAAGGAAATTATGATTGCTAATGTTGATACATGCCTACAAGTGATCCTCATTACAAGTACTTTTCACAGATTTAAGGTTAATAGTGAATGGTTCAAATCTAACAATCATCATTTCTTACACCCCAGCCATTTTGCCTGGGAGAAGGAAGGAATATATCCTATGTCCTGCCTGTTCTTCACCTTTCCTTCTTTTCTTCTCTGCTGCAAAACTGTTGGCAGTTGTTTCTTGTTAGGTCACCCCCTGCACATTTTTTGTTGTTTGCACTTCTCTCTTTCTACCCTTCATCCAGACCTGCTGATGTAATTCTTCTCAGGCAACATGAAATTGTGAAAAATGGATTCATGCTGTTTCACACCTTTCAGCACAGTTTTTAAACAACAGAATATCAAAACAAAAGCTCTTTTTCAAGTGAAAAAGAGCTAAGTAGACTAATTACATTTCTTCTTTTCTTATCTTTTTAATGCTCATGCAGGTTCTTTCTCTTTTTAGCTCTCCCTCTTGAGTTTCTCCTTTTTATCTATACTGCCTTATATGTAAAACTTAAGAAGAAAAATTACCCAAACTGTTGGGCTTGTTCATAGGGATGACTTTGCCAAAATAAACTTTTTTTTCAATCCTTCCAGAATATAAATGATTTAAGTCACATTTCAAGGCCTGGTCAAGATCCAGCAGGATGTTTATAAGAAAGTAATCAGATAGGTCCTCCTCTCTTTTAAGTAAACTCCAGTAAAAGAGATATTTGGAAAAAGGTGTCTCCAGCAGCACCTCTATCATTCTGCCTGAAATGATTTCCTTATGGCATTCCCTTCCCAGAGACCCATGGACAGAAAACCTTGTGTCTTCAAACCCTTGCAGGCAGAAATATTGAAAAATCATCTCTTACGCCATTATGATATTGGGTTAATCATTGTACAGTGATGATAAACTATGACAGACATAAGCAGTTTGTCATAGTCCATTGCCATGTGGCAATATTTTCAAACTATTCTTAGGCTTCCTCATGCTACTGACGCATTTTATTATAAACTCTTTCTTTTTTAAAATTTATACTGCAGTTCTGGCCTGTATCATGATCAAGGACACATGGTGCCAGGCTCCAACCTAAAAGAGTTTATAGTCTATGTATGAAAGAATTTATACTGTAAGTTAAATATTTCAGTTGTAAATCCTGACCCAGCTCCTTCAGGCACCACATTAACATACAACGGTGTTCTCATCAATGCTGTTCTCTAACTTCTTTGTAATATTACCCTTTGAACAGAGAGGAGAGATGTGACAAGCCACAGCTTCTTATAAACAAATAGCTGATCCTGTTGGATGGAATGAAACCTGTGCACTGTGCTCTCATTATTTTGGGTTTTCTTATGCAAAATTAAAATCTATTAGAAACTGTACACATTTGGCATCAAGAAGAAAATATAGAAATTTGTCTTTCCTACTGCTTCCTTGAACTGCTGAGTGATTAGCTTTTCCTGTGGTGGTGAAAATAATGTGCGAAATACTGTAAACATTCTCAGGGAAATCCCTGAGCTATTGAAAGAATCAGGGGGACCCTCCACAAGCAAATCAGCAAGCCATGAGGTCTCCAAACAAGGAGAGCTCTTTCCAGAGGTAAAAGGAAGATATCACAGTGCTTACCAGAGAGCAGAAAGTGGTGTGAGGGTGCTCACAGTAACTTTAATCAATCTAAATTTAATCAGTGAATAAATCACACTGAAACCTTCCACTGTGGCTGGCAGCAACAAAAAGGACTGAGGAATGAGTATCCAGGATCTCTCCTGTCAAACAGCACAGCCATCCCAGAGGGTCCCTGTCCCATCTCTCAGCATCTGAGAAAATGAAATGTATTATTTCTGGGCACCTTAGCAGGCAGAGTTCCTCTACTCAAAAGCGTTTAAAGCTTTCTGCAAAACAAGTGAAAGATAGCACAGTCAGAAACTAAGGAAAATGTAACAAAACATGCTGTGTAAACAGCAGTTATATCCTGATCCTTTGAGAAGGCTTCGTGGAAGTTGGTCTCATCCCTTTCTCCTCTAGCCTAAGGATGTCTGACATAATGGCCCACAAGCCATTTTGTGTTATCCCTTCACTCATGGCTTGCATCAACTGTAGCAGCTGCCCACATCCTTCTGAAGAGCTGAACTAGGCTCTAAGGCTCCTTTTCCCTGGTCCATAATGGAAACACCACTTTTAAAACACTTCAGTGATTCACATTTTTTGATTTAAAGTTTAGCTTTTCCCCAGTGAGCTGCATCTTCCTCAACACCTTTCAGAGCATAGAGAAGGTCTGAAACTGATAATTTTTGCCACAGAATAAAAAATCTCTCAGTCCTTCCAGACATCTGTTATGCCTCTGAAATATCATGGTGACTAGACAGATTGTGAGTACAGAGCCTAAGCTAAAAAAATGCTGTATAGTAGTTCTCCTCCCTTTTGATCATCTGGGGAAGTACCACAGTGCTTGTAAAGCAAACATTCAATTTGCATTGTCATCCACAATGCCAGTAATTAACTCAGTGGCTAATTTGTTATAAGCTTATCTGCAACTAATGGATGCAAGATGAAACTTGTCCTTGTTAAATAATCAGTTAATCTTTGATATATTTCCTTCTTGCACAGAATCTGAATCATTTTACACAAATGCCTATACATATAAATACCTTAAAGGACAAAAATGGAATGTTGCGTGCACAGATATTCCCATTTTTCATAAGCTCTGATGTGTTTCTACTGCAGCCCAATTTTCAAGTTATATCTATTATTGAATGTTACTGATAATTTTTTCCTATTGCAGTGGAAAATTCTGAATGGTTTTGAAACACAGAAAACACAGAAAGGGAATTCAGTTGCCATGAACAACCCAGAATTGGGGCCCTCTTATTAAACAGCACAAATGGGTAGCAATGTGACTTTTAGAGGTGCAACTAAGTCAATAATATTCAGGGACAGGAAGGGGCAAGAATTTGTAAACTTACTGGAAGAGGCTCTTGATCCCACTTTTCATAGTATGACATTTCTTGGAGTATATACTTCTTCTTTTTTCCTGTGCCCCCCCAACAGAAATTTTACAAGCAACTAAATAATTTCAGTCATACCAGGGATCTCCCTTCTGCCCGAGGCCAGTGAGGATCCAAGAGAGGGCTGAGTGGGTTCTATTAGCATTATTCCTGACAGCATATGGATCCAGTGGTTGTTTCAGATGAGCTCAGGAAACTCAAAGTACAATTACATTAGTTGTCAGAGTCTTGCATCCCATTGCAACAGCCAGCCGTAAGAAGTTTTCTCTTTAAATGCCACTTGCATGCCTCACAAATTAATTAACAGAGGAGCTTGCTTGCACTTCAGTTGTTCACTTCTTTACGTAAGTGACCTTAGGGGATTGCATAACCCGATACAACACTGTGATTCACTGCAATGCTCTACCATATTTAGTCTTATTAACAGCTATTTGAGAAACGCTGCTGCTCACTCTGGAGAGACATCATTTATAGTGCTATATAAAGGTCTCTATATTTTTCCCTCATGAAAAGGATTACTGCAGCATTCTTATCTGTAATGCAATCCAGAATAGGAAACACTCATTGATTTCTGAGGAGGCGTTTTCAATATGGTGACCTGTTCCATGCTTTCATTTGAAGTATAATTATAGCACAAAATACTAGGATGGGAGGTGTGTGTTGTAGGAGAAAAGTCAAATACATGTTTTTCTTGGCATTTACTGAGAAAAAACCTTGCCCATTTTCTAAATGTTAACGAACAGCATACACAAGAGGAACCAGTGCATTTCTTCACAGACTTTAAATACCCACCACGCTTACACTAACTGCAATGACGGTATTCTGAAAAACAGGGTGAGGGCTGAATTTTCACTCCTTACATTGGCTCTTTTAGTGGAGAGGAACAATGAGAAGACAGATCTGCACTGCATGAACATTTTTAAATGAAAATCAAGGAGTATATCCCTTGTCTCCTTATCCTCCTGCACTACAGTACGACTGTCATTTTCTGGATTTTGACAGAGCTACCCCCAGTGTTGTCAGTGCAAGTGGCAGAGAAAAAGAAAACTTGGTGCTAGTGCTAGCATAGTTGACACAAAAGCCATAATTTTTTCTGCTTTAACCTCTGCATTTTAAAATTCCTTCTGCCTCCCAAAACATGAGAGAATTAAATTCAGCTGTCTTGGCATGCTAACAATTTTAATAGGAAATTATTTCTGTTGGAAAAAGTAAACGTTTCCTTCTGGTCAATCTGTATTTTTTACCCCTACCTTCTCCCAGTGGCTGGGGAATGCCCATTTTCTACCCCCTCAAAACAAGCTTAAGTGAGGCTCTGCAGACTTCATCAGAAACAACATAATTTTCAATCTAGGAAATATTAGGAAAATCCTGAGATGCGAACAGAAATTTTACAGAAGGCACAAAGCTCCCATGAATACCTCCTGCCAAAAGTCATATCTGAGGGCATTACACACTTCCCAAGAAGAAGCCAGTACCTTTGAATATATGGGTCTATTTTCTTTATAACTTTTTCCTTCTCTTGGAGACAGTGAAAAAAGGAGGTATGTATATTGCATACGTATCTATATTGGATGGTTTGAAAATGGATTTTTTTTATTCTGTATGATCAAGTTATACCTTCTCTTCTGCTATATATGATGTACATTAAACCTAAAAGCCTCTGGAATTTCTTCGTAGTTTTATGAAACTTTTAAAGTGCAGTATTTATATTTTGCAATTACTATCATACCTTTGGAGTGAATTATTCATATTATTTCTAGTGTCACTGTTGTTTTTCTCAGCCTTGTGGAAGAAAACCAAAGTTTTGAAAGGGGCTGATTTTTTTTTGACTTTTGTGTGTGTGTGTGATAAAAGAGACTGATCAATTGCTAACTGTTTAATCTCAGGCTGAACTTGCAGTAAAAGATTATGGGAATTCTAGAGTAAAGACCTCAACAGTACTGACAGTACCATCAAGATCACTGATGCCACTGTATGATATGATAGAGAAATGTCAAATACTGCTGGAGAGCACACATACAAATATATCTTGGTTTTTAAACCCCTCTGTCTTTAAGGAGAATTTTGCTTCTGGAAAACAGATATTTTCAAATCAGCAGGACAACAGGCTTGTCACTGTCCTGAGCACAACATTACATCTACCTTCACTGCAGCTATCACTTATAAGATGTTGCCATGTGTTTCCACCCATCAGTCAACTGCCAGATTTCATCTTCATAGCATCATGAGCTTCCTGCAGTCAAAGATAACAGTGTGATGGCAGGTCCAGATGAGTCAGCTTGGGGGCTAAAGTGATCATAGATAGGATGGAGCAGTCCTTAATCACTATCTTTCTTCACAGAGTCCTAGGAAGCAACTTGCCTTTGTTGTAACAGCCGCTGTTACCTTTCTGGCCCTAGAAACTTTTACCATATGTGAATATGATTGTTTTGTTCAGAGACCAACATCCACCTCCATCATGGTTTCCTTGTGCCGTCTATCTGGAGTGAAGGGATCAACATCATGGGACCAAGCAAATGGGACTGGACATTCAAAAGTATTCTATTAATTGGGAGATGTCACAGTGCTAGAACAGATCCCTGAAACACTTGTGCAATCTCCACCCTTGGAGGTTTTTGGGATTTGGCCAGATGAATCCAGAAGTGCTAATTCTGCATTGGTGTAGGTCCTGTTCTGAGTGGGAGACAGGGCTATATGACCTCATGAGGTCCCTTCCAATATTTTTGTGATTCCATTAAATGTACTGTAAGTGTCCTGTAAGTAGCCAACACCTTTTTCCATCCTCTTATTTGTAATGGAATTGGAGCTGCTCAAGTACTGATCCCTTGTTGCCCATCCAAACCTCACAATCCTGGGCTAATGCTTTCAAGCAACCAACAGTGCTCTCATTGGACTGCTGTGTCCTTTTAGATGTCCATGATGATCTTTTCTTTGTCCAGTGCTGTGATGACTTGACTTCAGTGAGGATACACAACTGCTTTCTTCTAGCTGCAGATCTGCTTGTTTAGCAAAAACATCTGTTGAACTTCACTGTTAATTCAGTCCCCTTCCCACCATCCCTTAGACTTGCATATGAAGCAGAGCAATCTATAAAGAGAATGGAAAATAAAACAACTGTGAGGGTTGTAAAAAGAAGATAGCTCCAACAGTAAGCTGGAAGAATGCACATTTAAACTGAGTTGAAAGAGTAGTTATCAGTGCCTTTTTGTCACACTGAAAGGATGCAGTCCTGCAGAAACCTGCCCTGACCCCATTAATTATGTATTTTTTATGGACTGTTAATGAACTGAAAGTACATATAAATTTGCTGATGAGATGAAGCAGAAAAGTGCGTAAACACTCTGGAGGACAGGTTTAAAACTAAAATTAATCTTGATAAACTGCAAAAAATACTATGAAATCTGAAAGGTAGAATTCTGTGAAGAGGGGAGCAAAGTAATCCACTAAGGGAATGAGTCCAAAATGAGAAATGATGTAGCAGGTAGGAGTACTACAGGGTATAATGGATCAGTAAGAAAATAAAAGTCAACTATGTGAACCTGCAGGGTGAAGAAGATAACTCTGTCAACAGGGGAGTTATACATAAGACACAAGAAGTAATTATTCTGATCTATTTAGTATGGAGGAAGCCACAGCTGGGATAGTGGGTCCAGTTGTGATCCTTATACACTGAAGAAACGTAAAATTCTTGGAGCTTACAAAAGGGAAGAGAGACTTAGAAAACATGATTTAGGAAGAAAGAACTGGGTTTGTTGTAGGAATCTTTGATTATGCAAAAGATTACTGTAGGGATGGTGATGATTCACTGTACCATTTGCTATGTCTCCACCAAACAGCTACTGAAGAAGATTTAAGATCTGATTCCTCTCCAATGCAGATGGATGGACTGTATGATGTCTGTAGTGATCCTTCCTCTACCCTTCCATAGTACAATGAGTTGGACAGAAGCACAGTATGCTCGAAGGAGTTATTGTGCATATCCTCTCTTAAATCCCTTAGCCGGTTTTGTGCATAATTGTGTGAGAGGAGTGTGAATGAAGCAATTAAAACTGAGGTCCAGAGGGCAAAGAAATATTTCCAGAAAGCCTTGCTCAGATTGATTCTACTGTCTCTATTTAAATCCTTCTTCATTTGACACCTCACACCAACATCTTGCACCAGCCCCAGGACACATTATGTATTTCTGGGAACTGCTTAACTCAGACTGTGTCCCCCCATTCCCCTCACACAAGCAACACATACTTGCCATGTTCTCTCTGATACCCCTCCTGCAGAATTCTTCTGCAGATCCTGAAGTGGCCTCATCAAAAGGGCATGTTCTTGTCAAAAGATTTCCACCCAGTTGAATAAGACTTTATTGCTAGTAGCCTTGGGAACATGGTTTCCATCAACTCCGAGACTGTATAAATGTACATCCTATTGTTCTAGTTCATCAGCAATGAGTTATGATTTTGGAGGTAGCAGAGAGAGTGAGAAACCTCTGGAAAAACAGCTCTTTACAGTAAAGATGTAATCTAAATACTTGCACAGACCTCATTGCTGTGGTATTTCATCAACTCAGAGCTTTCACTATATTTTATAATTTCAGTACCTGTTTTTAAATTGCCCCACATCATGAGGGAGAAAAGCATTATATCTTTTTGCAGATTGGAATTTGGTTGGAAAATTGAGCAATGTACATGACTCAGAAAATGACTGCCAGCCTCCCCAGCTGCAATGGTATGATAGCATGTACTACCCTGCCAGTGCCTACTGGTGATGCATATCCCTTCATTGTGTTGTGTAATTCTGACCCCACATAAAATTTATTTCTCGACCTTTTCTGTACTTAAATGGGACATTCTCTGGGGTTGTTGATGGCTGCACATAGTATCTGAGTGATGTTGTCATGCACCAGATTATGAAGCCAAAAATGTTCTTAAGATTTTTCTTTTTTTTTGTTGGTTTTTTTTTTTTTTTTTTTGATTGATATGACTACATTTTAAGTACCAAGAGGCAACAGTCCAATTCCATAAACCTTCTGCTCACTGTTTATATGTTCATTTTCTCACTGCGGAGCCAATATTCCTCAATGCACACTGAAGATTCCCAGCGACATACTCTGAGCAGAAAACGACAAACCCAACTGTATTTCCTCCTTCTTTAGGTGAGTTTTAGGGATCACAGTTTTACTGATTCCCTGGCAGCTTTTCACCCTAGTGATTAGTGCTGTTCTTTATTTTGGCCACTTCTCCTGGGTTGTCCATTAGTTCACAGGTATTCCAAAAGCACCAGTGACAAGGGGCCTTGGTACTTGCTTTTGCTTGTCATAACAGTTGATCTTGTCTGGCATGTGAAGGGAGACAAGCTTTAGGACATCTTTTTTAGCTTTTCTTCTTCAGGGTGAGCATTTACACACCCCAGAAAATTACTGAGTGCTGTTGCTTTCCTAGAGAAGAGAGCTTGGGTTGCTGATGGGAGCAGCCATAAAGGCAACCTGGTTACAAGGGGGAAAATATTGACAGAGAAAATGCTTGCCAGCCTGGGAACTGCTAGCCTGGAAACTAGGCCTGTGCAAGCATCCTTGAGAAGCACTGCTGGCACCTTTGAAATGCAGCCAAGTACCTAAAAACCAGAGATACCCTGAGATACTGTTGATAAGCACAAAACCAAGAAACTGTAACAGCAACTTATCTGGAAAGGTGAAAAATAGTCTGGAAAAGAGGGAAAATATCTTGAGGAAGTAGGAATCAGCAACTGCTCTTGGATGTTCTAGCTGAAATAACAGGAAAACAGTCTGCAAAAATAAAAATTGGTCTGCTAGAATAGAAAACATCATTGTCTATTGGCTGTCCCAGGTGAAAAACAGACATTAGCAGCATCTATTAGCTGCTCCAGGTGGTGGTGTCCTACACCCCCCTATATCCTTGTGATATAAATAAGACTTGCTTTCTACCCCAAATGGAGCCTTGTTTCCTGAGAACTCTACCTGCATGAACTTTTCTACAAGGTCTCCTGGACAAGTTGGGCCATTGCTAGGGACACACCTGACTGACGCCAGGCTCTGTGACTTGGATCATTTTTGAAATGAGACTTTATCCATCATCGATTTCAAGGTGCTATTCCTGGGAGCTGTTTAGTGAATGCCATAAGGGTACTATTTTCAATAATATTTATAGGTGTGCATATAAATAATTAATGACAACAGTATTTGCTGCTTTACTAATTATAATTTCCTAGTAACTATACTAGATGCTACTATTGATTACTGTTATTTAAAATAAATAATATATATTATACTTGCTTTCTTGTACTAATTTTGTAATAACTTGATATATATATATTTGCTTTATTAATCATAAGTGTATTTTCTTTATTAATAATAATTTCCAGTAATCTGTAATAAAGCTATTTAGACAATCAAGCTTCCATGACCTTAGATATTATGAAATTGTGCAAACCCAGTGTCACGGTAACCCTTTAAGTCGCAACAGTTACCTAAATGCAGGTCTACAGCATTTGCTACCAATACCAGCAGGTTTATAATTCTGACCTTTTTTACTTTATTGTCTAACGTGCATGAGAAAACTATGACTGCCAGCAGCAGCAGAAGAAAAACATCATGAGATTACAGAGTGTGGGTTAGCTACTTTACCTCTCCTTGCTCAGCTGCAACTCTCCTGATGAGCATGATCATTTGACGCACTGTAGCCATTACAGGAGAACTGGCTACCAAGGTGGGATTTGAGGGGAAAAACGTAGAAGAAATGTAAGTTGAGGGAAGGAGGGAATTAGTGTGAAAACGCAAGCAGCTCTGGGAAAAAGCAGCCAAACACCACAGCTTCAAAACAGGCATTGGCAGAAGAGAAGAGGAAACTGAGGCAAATGTGAGGGACAGGAGAAGGTAAACATGAAGTAGCAGCCATTCAAAGGTACATGAGTAGGGAGAAGAAGGTGCTTCAAAATGAAGTACCAGGAAGTAGGTTGGGCTGTTACGGCCAAAGGTGGGAGGAACATCGCTGGCAGGGGTACTGGGAAAATGGTCTCCTTCAGTGGTCCCCTTGTTCCATCCTCATTCTAGCCTGGGAACACAGTGGAAAAGCCTGATCCACTAGACCAGTGACTCAATTCATTGCACACAGCAATGCCGTTCAATTATTGGAAAGACATGTCCTCCTGGATCAAGTGGAGATTTGTATCAGCTTTACAGGTCATGACACACTGAGAACTTGTAGATCTCTAGAGCTGATGTCAAATAACTGATATCATTACTGTTGAGTACACGCTGAAACTAGCTGTTCCCTCAATAGAGAGCAGCTTTTCTTTCTGTCCACTTTGGCTTCTTTCCCTGGCTGTAGTGACATACCTGCACACACTGCAGTTCATTATACTGCATGGAGGTTTTGATATAATTGGGAAAATAGACAATTATAATTGAGTATTTGTGCCTATTTGCTCAGAATCGCTGCATCAACAATGCAAAGTAAGGACTTGTAAAAATAGAGGAAAGTGTCAAAAAGTCTTTGATTCCTAAGTTCTTCTGTCTGGATGAGAGTAGCCTAGGTATAAATGACTCTTTAGTATGGGCACAGCTTTTCACTTACTCATTCATTCATTCTGGTCCCAACAGCACTATAACTCTGTCTGTCAGGACATGTTCTGGGCTTTCCTCTTTTTCATTGCACTGTTGCTAGTCTCACTGCACTACCATGGTGAACCAGAAACATCATGATCTCAGCATGCAGAATCCTACTCTTCTCATCATCAGACAGGTAGTGATACACTTTTCAATCAGACAAATCTTCTTTCTCTGATAAGTGGTCATCTCCCTTCCCACTGGTCTCATGCATAACCTAAGCACTTCCTACAGTCCAGGCTAGCCCAGACAGAATGATATTTCCCCATGCTTTAAATAAGTTCAGTTTGTAGGGATCATAATTAGGAACAATACACTGAGTTTCATTCACTGAGAGCCTTTGGCTGCTCTTTCTTCAAACTATGTCACCAAAACTAATAAAAAGTTGATCTGATTTCCCCTAGCTTCAGCTGGCTTCACTTCATACCCCAAAAATGCTAAATCATTGGCAGAAATTGGTTTAAGTATAAGTATCACTGGAGGGAAAAACTGTTTTTCAGTGCTGTCACACTGTATTTGGAGGAGGTGTGTGTCTGTATGAATGTGTATGTCTATCACAAGAGAGCACTCATGGCTCCTTCTCTAGGTCTATAGGGTCCTGTCCTCTCATCCTCTTTCATGTGGCCTGTTAATCCAGGAAAAAAAGCTTCAGAGCTCTTTCCAGAATCTGGGCTCCCTACACGTTTGGTGAGAGATGGGTTTTGGGGCACCAAAGTAAGGCATGCAAAACATAGGTCTGAACATAAAAACGTAACACCACCGGCTTCTCTCCAGTCCTGCGCTGTCAGAGGCCACGGTTCTGCAGCCCTGGCAAAAAATGGTTTAAGGGGTCTCTTGGGCTTACACTGGGGAGTAGGCAGCTATGTCTGGTATTGTCACTACAGCCATGGTTCTTCATGCAGTCACAAAATGGTTATTTCTAAAAGGTGAGCACAAATGTTCTATGGTAAACCTTTTAATACAAAATTGTCTGGTCAAGGTTTTCTCTATGCACAGGGGAAGCTGATGGAGGACACTAGTAGAAAAGCATTTTAAGGAGCCCATATTGAAATGCTAGCAGCACATATATTTGCAAAAACCTCAGGTGCATCACTTGATTTTGTGGGCAAATTATGCAACTGTCTGCATTCTTATTTTAAAGAATTTTTATTTAGAGGTAGCCGTGCCACTGTGATAGGGAATATAAATGACGTTTTCAATTCTTATGGATTCCAGTTTCATTCAAATTGGACTTAGATGCCTGCTCACATCTCAACAGATATAAATATTGCTGGCAGGAATACACACAGCTTAAAATTGTGTGATCTGAATCTGACTTCTGCTTCTGTTTATTCCTTCATTTTTAAAAAAAAACAACTCACAGAGTGATCATTAGACATGTATCTATTTTGATTATCAGGGTCAGCTTTGAAGTTATCTGCAAGGACTCTCAGGTACATCTCAAACCTTCTACCCACTTTATAGCTATCTATACAATAATCCTTATCAAAGTGGAGCTGTAATACAGCTTTATCGCAGATGTCTTTTTGCTCCTTCTGGACATGAGAGGAACCAAGAGGGGGTTGGAAAGGTGATGCTGGCAATCTCCTTGTGCTAAATCTTACCAGAGGGAGGTAAGTTCAACACACCTGCCAGAGGATGGCATGGGAGTCAAGGAAGGCCTACAGTCTGGCCCTCAGCACATGGACTATCTGAGACCAGTCTGGATGGCTGATGATTACCATGAGCCCACCTACAGGTCTCTGAGACCGACCCTATTCTCACCCCAGGAAGGAAGACAGGGTCACGGGGAGGACATCTAAACCCACGCTGTGGGCACACAAGAGACAGTAGATTCTGTCCAAGCAAGGAGTTCCACTTTCAGCCCTTGTGAAGGCTGAATGCCCAACAATAGGGGTAAATAAATGATGGAAGGAGAGTAGGGGGGAGATCCAATCCTTAATGTGACTCTTGTTTTTCCTTCCCTGGATGGTTCAGGCAGCTCCTACAGCTGGGACATTAGGCATATACTACGCTATTATACACTGTATTGACTTTTCTAAGGACGTTTTTCATCACTACTCTTAATCCCTGTGCTAAACCCAAGCCCATGGTTTTCTGTCTTATAAGCAAAATTTCTACAGGCTGAAGAACTGACACTCATTAAGATGACTAGACCCTAAAACAGGGATGTGAAAATAGGTTTACCCCTCAGCTCTGGCTATATTAGCTCAAGGAACTATTAAGATTTATTTAGTACTGCTGAATCTTTCCAAGAAAATTAGGTTATCACTTCATATAGATTAATTGATTACTTTGATTCAACATACACATGTCAGATTGTATTACATTCTCATATATCTCACATCAGTGAATATTTGAAGGAGGAAAGTACCAAAGATAACACAGAAAGAGGAAGTATATGTTCAACGCAACATACCTCAGTACTGCTGTGCCCCATAAATAGGCTGTTCATTAAAAACTGAGCACTCAGCCAAGCTGAGCAGGACTTGTGCTTCAGTCTAGTGCAAAAACAGAAAATCAAGTGGGAAACCTATTCTCTGACAGTGTGATAGTTACTCACCTTAATATTAGACTCAAATTCCTTGTACTTGTCTCATTAGGTAAATAAATTTGAAATCACTTGTAATATGACAGCAAGAATAATGAATCAAATTATACGTATTTTTTAGTTCAAATTTTTAGTTCTTGCATTTTGAAAAAATAGAAAGTAAGAATTTAGCAAAAGTACCACAATGCTGAGTCACATCAGTATGGGACACGATCACAGAACTTAAACTGCAGTTTGGTGAAAGATCTTCCCATATTTGTCTTCACAACATTTTAATTACAAACAAGTGTTTTACATGGCCAGTAGTGTCACTCTCAAGGCAGAGAGACCAAGTCACAGATAAGTCAGATCTGGTTGTCAATGGGTATTTACTGGAGATGACAAGGGAACCAGGGCTTAACTTTCTAAAAGTACAGATAGGACACCAGCTTGTGGAGCCAGCACAGACACAGACCTGGAGCAGTGGTACCATTTAGAGCTCAGACCCACTTACTGTCTCTGGGATAGCTAGCAAATGTGTCTGTACCTTGAACAGGATGTTCAAGTTTGTGTATGGGAAATCTTCTGAGATTTCCTAGAAATTTTGCAAGGGCATCAGATAGGATCAGCTGCAAACCCTTAGTTATGAAGTTGTATGTGCCTTTTTGGTACCTCTGCAACTACACATCAACGTATGGTGTGGAAAGCCTCAACCATGTGCACAGACTACTGAGTGTGGCTGAGTTTAGCAAAGACTATCACAGCTCCAAAACGGCGATTACTTGGAAAATGCTCTCCCAGATTCTTTACAAATACTTACACAAAGGAATTGACACTCTTCAGAGAGCTTGTTCTGTAAATATCTTTCCAAGGATGATAAACGGTATTAGTATGATTGGATAAAATCTAAGAAATAAAGAAATGCAAGTATGGCAGAATCACAGAAAAGCTGAGGTTGGAATGAATCTCTGGAGATTGTTGAGTGCAATCTGCTGGTTAAAGCAGGGTGAGCTTGAGCAGGTTGTTCACAGCTGTGTCCAGCTGTGTTTTGAATATCTCCAAGGATGGAGACTTCACAGCCTCTCTGGGCAGCCTGTGCCAGTGTTCAACAACTCTTATGACTGAGAAGTTTTTTTCCATGTTTAAATTGAATTTTCTGTATTTCCGTTTGTGCCCATTGCCTCATGTTCAATGGTTACTACTGAGAAGAACCTGGCTCTGTGTTCTTCATTCCTTCCCCTCAGATATTTATCCACATGGATAAGATTCCCTTAATCCAATTTGTAGCCCTACACTGGACTCAGTCTGGTATGTTCAAATCTGTCTTGCACTGGGGAGCCCAGGACCAGACCCAGCACTCCAAATGTGTCTCACCAGTGCTGAGTGGAGGGAGATCACCTACGTAGTAAAGTAGCAGAACCCTCTTAAAAGTCAGATTCATCAAAACATCTCTGCAGTTCACAAAAATAGGAGACATTTTAATAAACATTTAAACCCCATTTTAGTAATTATACATGATTAAATTTATTTTTGCAACACTATATGTTTGAAATAAATACTTTGAAACTATTTATATCAGAAGGAAATCTTATGCTGAATACCATGATATTATTATCATGGAACTGAAAGGTCAATATTGCACTGCTTTCCATTTTTCATAAACAAGAACTTGAATATAAATCCACTTAAAATTTAGGACAAAAGGTGACCAATGGGGAAGGAAAGCAGGGCAAAAAGGAAACAAAACTTCTATACAATTTCCCAAATGTTGCTAAATCTCTAAGTGATGTTTGTCTGAATCATGGTCAATCAATTTCACAGCAGATGGTCCCTGACAATTTACATCCTGTTACCAACAGTATTTCCAAAAACATTCAATCTTCTGTATTCTACAAAATCTAGCACACAGAGATAGTTGCTCCTAAATGCCTCAGTATCATCTCTCTTTTGGCATGTGTGCTGGTTTTGGCTGGGATAGAGTTAATTTCCTTCACAGTAGCTGGTATGGGACTGTTTTGGGTTTGTGCTGGAAACTGTTGATAATTCAGGGATGTTTTAGTTCTTGCTGAGCAGTGCTTACACAGGGTCAAGGGCTTTTCTGCTCCTCACCCCACCCCACCAGCGAGCAGGCTGGGGGTGCACAAGGAGTTGGGAGGGGACACAGCCGGGCCAGCTGCCCCCCCCCAGCTGACCAAAGGGATATCCCATGCCATATGGTGTCATGCTCAGCATATACAGCTGGGGGGAAGAAGAAGGAAGGGGGAGATGTTCAGAGTGATTTTGTCTTCCCTAGCCACTGTTAAATGTGCTGGAGCCCTGCTTTCCTGGAGATGGCTGGACACCTGCCTGCTGGTGGGAAGTGGTGAATGAGTTCCCTGTTTTCCTTTGCTTGCGTGCACGGCTTTTGCTTGACCTATTAAACTGTCTTTATCTCAACCCACGGGTTTTCTCACTTTTACCCTTATGATTCTCTCCCCCGTCCCACTGCGGGGGAGTGAGCGAGCGGCTCTGTGGTATTTAGTTGCTGGCTGGGGTTAAGCCACAACAGCACGTATAATATTTTTGAGACCACAGGGCATGAATTTACAATGAAAATTAATGATTTTTCTGTACTATGGAAGAAAATAATTTCACTGTTTGTCTACAGTAAAGAACCATGATGTACTCAAAGCAACACCTTAAATAACAGAAACCTGAGAAACTAGTGTCAAGAGGGTTTCATTTTAGCCAGGAGTAGAACAATGTACTTAGCACTTTAATCTTGATCAAAAGACAAGAAAAGACATCAGATTTCACTGGTTTTCACCAGGTCAGAAGAGTATAGCATTCAGATTATTGGCTAGATAAAGCAGGTACATTTTGTAACACTGTAAACCACAGGAATATATTTATCTCAACATTAGCACTGAATGCAGTTTTCCCGTGCCACTATATAGTAGCAGGCAGCTCATATCTTCAAGTAATGCAGTCTACTGATGTAGTTGAGGAAGACTCAGGCATATTCCTAGTTAGCTTCTTGCTAGTGAGAGGTTAAGGAGATCCCTCCAACACTGTCTGCCATTGTGGAGCTTAAAACAGAAGGTACATAGGTAGGAACTGATAATTTAGAGATTCCTGAGCAGTGCCTTGAATTTCTTTAGGAGGGAGCCTCAGCTTACAAGTATAAAATCCTGTCACTCATTTTTATCCTAAAATAAAAGAGCATCCAGATGAAATGACTGTGTGGAACGGGCATAATTGTGCTGATTTAAGTAACTGCAATGTCCCAGAAAGAAGCTACTAACCATATCTTTGTAATATTATGAGACATGAGACATTATAGCACACTGAATACTGAAAATCCTTTCATACACACTTGTTCAGAAGTGGGCATTCAAAGATAAATGAAGGCTATCTTAGACAAGCCTGTTAATTGCTGGAGATCTAGTATCATTAATAACCTCTAAGTAAACAAAATAAGAAATTATTAAACACTGTCAGATACATTATAATTATGTGGAAGAAATACCATGCAAGATGAATTGTTAAACTGCTAATACAAACAGTGGATAAATAAAAATTATTTAATAGAGAGTATTATGAAATTACAGATGGTAATAATATGTAATGTATGAGAAAGCAGCAGTGGTCAGATGTTTTGTAAAAGGACAAGCTGCTCTTGTCCTCCACAAGGAAAGAAATCAAGCGTAGATCACAAATGTCTACATGAGTTTTGGATTATTATTTTCCAACACCTGTCTATGTGTGGCATATTTAACTCATTGTACAAGAATTTTAGAAGTTCTATAAAAATAAGACACTAATACAAATCCCCAACTGTACACTCTGAAATCAAACTTCTCTGACTTAGAGCAATAGCAATATGATTTTGCCAATATTTCATTGTCAGTGAGACATAGACAGGTGTTCGTTCAGCAAACAGTTGTGTCGGTGACATGTAAGACTGCTCAGGATCTTTTCTCCAGCTGTTCACAATCCTTCTCCTGCTGTATCACATCTGCCAACAGAGATGCTCCCAGCTCATTCTACCAGATTTATTAAAGGTTTATCATTTTGTTATTTGTGTATCAGACTCCTTTGGCATACCCATACCAGCAATTCTGCTACCACATATAAGGTAGTAATGGAAGAGGGAGAAGGTGAGAGACAGATGAGGTGGGTACTTGAGACTTCAGTAGACACAACTGCAACATAAGGAGATATCTGTCCAGCGTGCCTTACCTGCCCTTTCTTGACAAACCCTGAGCTTCATTCTTGTACAAGTATGACAGCCCTTTGCTTGAGAGCAAGAAAAGACAATGAAATGTGCCATCTTATTGAGAACTGAGCCCAATAATCAGAGTAGCTATCAAGCCTCCTCTTCTCCATGAAAATAATGCACTTAACAGAGAGAGCCAAGAGCTAGGATTTCTGTTCTGCAGAATACCCTGGGATTTTAGATGAGTCCCTTGAAGAAAAGTCACATAACTGAAATTTTAAAATATCCTCAAGAAACACACACCCTGAAATGTTTAAGTTTTGTCAGGGTTTCAATCTTTTCAAAATATTTCCTAGGCCCCCAGTCAGCCTTGCAGGTAGCAGATGGGCAATCCAAAGAAGCCCTGAAGCAGTTTCAGCAAGGAGGGGGGAAGATGGGTCCCAGGCCTTCATGTTGTCAAGGAGCTGGGGCAACTGGAAGCCCTCAGGTTCCTCATCCCCATAGGGGTCAGACAGACCTGCTGCCTCCAGGCCCTGGCCATCATAAGCCATCTTGGCTAAAGCAGAGGGACATCCCCAGCAACCTCCTCACCTTAATGCATGGCGGTTCACACCCTGGGGGAAGTTCTCTGACCGAGTGTCGATGTTTAATTTGTAGATCACCACTTCAATACAGCTTTCTGCTTCATAACTGAAGAGAGAAACAGCATTCCCGTCGTGTGATTCATCTCATCATAGCGCATGCAGATGCACTGTAAGACGCACTGTGCCTAAAAGTGCCTACTTCTCTCCATTGACTGGAAGGAGAATCTAGAGTGTTCAGACACATTAATCATGTGAGATGACTCACCCTACACACTTAGCAGAAGCTAGAATCAAGATGGGACAAATCTATTGTAGTATTAACTTTTGACAGAGTAAAGATTTTTTTTTTTTTTTTCCTAAAATAAGGCAAAAAGCCCACCTCACCTCTCTACCCAATCTCCAGGCTCCAGAAAAACATCTTTCTTTCTTTGTGGCCCACACAGCTGATATCTTTTTCTGCTGTGGGACACAACTTTGGGGAGGTGAATACAGAGGTTGGGAACACAGGTTTTCCTGTCACTGGTAAGTGCTCTTTTTACTTTGGTATTCCATATGTGAGGTTGCATAGGACCACAGACGGCCCTTAAAACAACCACAGGCCCTTTTGCAAGGGAGCTGGTAGTGACCCCCATAAGAGAGGCTAACACATTCTGTTCTAGCTAGACTCTTGTTGCTTTTTAAAGCTGCTCTAATTCATTCCTGCAGTTTGAAGAAAAACCTGCAAAATTCAGCAGGGAGAAAGCCCTCAGGCTAAAAAATACTTTGTCCCATCAAATTCCATTTAACTTGGGCTGAGTTATGAACTGTTAAAATCCACTAGCTCCCCACTAAAACTTGAAATCCTCAAGAAAAAAATATTGATGGCAAAATGCCAAAGCAATTTAAAAAAGAGGGAAGAAGATTTGTGCATTGGTTTATTGCCCTGCCAAGCAGCACCGGTGAGTTCTGGAAGATCCTAGAGAATGGGAGACTGAGCCAGCTCTGGTTGATCTGACCATACTTTTCCTTACACCTATACACAGTCCCATCAGACCCTGGCACATAAAGCAAAATCTGCTCAGTCCAACAGAGTTAGGCACCTTTAACCAGCTTCTAAGGATATGGCATCGGACACGAGCCGTCCATCTCCTGTTTGGGATGACAGCCTTCTCTGACCAGGAGCACTGGGCCATCAAGGCTGTAAATCCCACATGATAACCTGCTCTTGAGGAGGAGATTATTAAGGTTATAAAGACAAAGATTTCTTTCAAGCTTTTAAAGAAAAAGGAAAAAGTTGAACTTGTAACCGCCTGAATAATCTTGGTTCTCTGATTAATTCTCCATATACATCATGATACAGTCTACTTCTATTCCTCTGTGCTATTTTTTCCCCCGTTGTGATCCAATTCATCCCACACAGTGTAATGATATTCCTTGTAGAGGGGAGAGAGCAGTGATTGCACATGCAACCATGATACGAATTTTCCTTCATTTTTGTGGCCTTGTAATGCTGATCGGGTTTTTTCCTACATACAACATACATGAAATATCGGTAAACTGATGTGTATTTGATAAACATTATTTTTTTACTTTCTGAACTTTTTTCCTAACTTCTTGTTTGTGAGGATGACAGAGAGTTATTTTGTTTAATTTAATTTTGACTACAAACTTCATTACAGTTAGCAAACCTATTGTGTCATTTAATCAATGCCCCTATTATCATAAAAATATTATTATTACTATATTTTTCTCTCTACTAGCAGATGTAAAATTGTTGCAGCTATCTTAACTGATAAGCTAACAGAATTTATATTATGAGACTACTCCCCTCTCTCAGATTTTACCGATGGAAAATTTTGCCTCACAAAAATAGTTTCTTTTAAAAAAACACATATTCACCCATCACATTTTTGGCTTATAATTCCATGTCTTTATTACTAGGTATGTCTTTTTTAAACATCTTCACCTGCTTCGCTGCCTATAATAATCAAATATTTTCAGGCAGTAAAATTTTCAGTTAGCCAGCACATACACAAGTTAAAAAAATTTAGCTTCCTTAATATTTTTGCCCAAGTACCAGGCATTACGACACTGATGTTGCAGGGTTTCAGACCTAATGAACAATTAATCTGAGCTGTATAATTTAGCTTCAAAGCATATAAAAAAGCTAAATTCATCTACAGTCGGGTACCACTGCAACCTGCTGCAACTGTTAAAAATGTAAAGGCAGATGGAAGATTATTATGGCAATTGTAAGATGACTAGTGAGCCCTTATTTTAAAGATTTTTTCCCTTTCCTTTCTTGCATGAGTGAAAGGAAGATTGAATCAATCAATGAAACCTGACTAGACCAACATAGAGTCATGATTAAATACTGGTTTCAGTGTCATAAAATGTAGCTTTTTAATGAAAATAACCACACAGCCTCCAAAATGGAAATATGTATTATTCTAACACTGATCTGAAATGCCCACTTGAAATTAAAAAATCATAGATGAGACTTCATGTTTGAGAACCTTTAGAACATTGTATGGCATTTATATATATGACATCCCTTCATCTACAGCTCAGGTAGATTGCATGTAAGTGAGAACCTTCCAGAAAGGTCAATGAATGCTTATACTAAGAGTAACAGTTGCCCTACATAGATTCTAGTGTAATTTATTGTAAAAATTTACTATGCAGTGTGTGCAAGGTAGAGCTTTGAACATGGGAATAAACCCTCTGACTTGCAGAAGCTAGAGGTTCTTGGCAGATGTTTTACCAGAAATCTTTGCAAATTTTCATCCAACTTGTTTGGCTTATGAGGAGAGAAGGACTCCAGCCCTGTCGGGCTCTGTACACTGAGTGTCAGCCTGTACTTGGCTGACAGGGAGCCTGGAGCTAGCATAAGAGATGGGCACCCTTCACATTCAAACTCAAGGCAAAGCCCTTCAGAGAGAACTGGGGTGGAAGATGCCATGAAGAAGAAAAAAGTTGGAAACTGCCATCGGGATCTTGCTGGCAAATTAAGAAACCCATCAAAGAGTCAGGAAGAGCTGAGGGAAGTATTGTACCACAGGGACTTTGTACAACTGGAGTGGAATTATTTTTTCCTGGAGATGACTTTCATTCCCCCAAGCCACACTGATGTCTGAGGTGAGGGCCTGTGGACAGGATCTCAGGCACAAGTTTGCATCTACCGAGCGCACTTAAAACCAAAGGATGTAAAAATTCCATATAAAATGTTTACAAAAATTACTTCACCTGCCATAGCAATGCAAAAAGCAAAGAACTGTAGCTGGGATTATACTAAACATGGAATATTTTCATATCTGGAGAGGACTGTGTCCAAAATGTTTATCAATAGCAGAGTTTACTGGCGGTTATCACAAAAAGTGTTTCTCAGTCCAACACTTTGTGGGCTGGAGAGAGTGATTATATCCAAGCAGGAATCAGTGCTTTATTGATTTAGAAGTAGTTGATGACAATATTTCTTCATGCAGCTGATGATATAGTAGACATTGTGATAATAGCAGTTTATCAACAAATCAAGACACAGTCCTTAAGATGAAAGAGAGGAATGAGCATTCCTGGAATGAGTACAGAAATTACTTTTCATGGTTCAGTAGAGAAAGCAATAGTTCCCATAAGACTTATTGTATTTTCCAGAGACACATTTTGTCAATTGCTTGTAAGCAATGATCATAATAATTCCTAACATGAGACAAAAGAAAACCTCTGAAACATATCTGTCTAAGAAAATAAAATAGCTACTACAACACTTTACCTTATTTTACACACACTTTTAAAATGCAGATCACTCTAATTTGACAGCAAAATAAATAGTGTTTTTCCAAGATTTCCAATAGCTAAAATGTTTTCTCAAGACAACAGGCTCAGGCATCATTCACAACATACTAACTTGCCTTTCAATTGAGAAAGACTTTAAAGCCAATGTAGAAAATGACAAACGTTTTTCTGTGGCTACTGATGATGTAAACCATGGAGATACAAAGATATTTTTGATAAACAGTTTGTTACTGCATGGTTGAAAGGGGAATAATCCATTATTTTCAAGACACCAATAAAACTGTAAGAAACGCTGGCAAGTGTGACGTATGTACTGCAGTCAACTAGCTTGAATTTGGCAATGCATCATTTGCAACAATGAGTCACTGTAATGCTAATGATGACTTTGGGATACACCTTTCTGCCCGCAATAAAATGGAGAAGGTTAATGAATAGCTGCTTCTTGCTAACAGACTTTGTCTATACGATACAGCAAAGCATTCAAAAAATAAATCAAGAGATAAACTTGGGGGCTGCATAGCAATAATTTCGACAATTTTTCTGTCTCTTCAGGTTTCAAAAATACTGAAGATCCTAAATTCTGTCAATCTGAAGCAGTAGGGAAGGATAGCCTGAACCACGGCTATTTCCGTGTCTTGTGATTAAAAGAATCTTAAAATGGTTTTCTGTTATGAGAAGTTCCTACAGAATAGTTGAAAATTCCCCACTGAAACTTTAAAATTCTTTAAAAATTATAAATTTTGAGAAGATGGAGACATAATTTTGTGATTTTTATTTCTCTCAAAAGCTGGAGACTTTTCACAACCCTCCCAAAATTAGAATACTCAGTATGTGCTGAAGTTTATGATCTCACTGAAAAGTAAAATACAACAGAAACAAGAGATTTGTTGGTCAAGTATGCCATTCTTATTTAAAAGCATGGCATGACAAAGCAGGTAAAAGTGGAAGTGGTATATTATTCAGAGACATAAAATTCATATGAATTTCTGTTTGAATTGAGGAACAACAATATTTTATCTTGCTCTAGCTCCCCATTTCAAAAAATAAAAATACACTGATGTTTTTAGGAAATCATAAGCATTACTGAAAGGTTGAAATCTGACAAAAAGCTGGATCATAAAAAATATATATGTGTACAAATTTTGTGTACTGATCAATTCAATAAGCTATTTATACATATTTCAGGAGTTTTATATTAGGAAATAATATAATATTCTACCTTAAAATCTTGGTTATTTCAGTTTATTAAACCATATGGATTAAGAATCACTTCATTATGTCCAGCCTTGACTCACATGCAACCCTGGAAATAATATTCTATTTATGAAAAAAGACTAGGCAGACTGCAGAATCCTGCTAAATATTGATAATCTTCTGACAGAGCTTCAAATTAAAGTTAATTTCTATTGTTCTTATGAAGACCTTAATAAGCTTATCTCAGAAAGCAAAGAAATATTGAAACATATTAAACCTGCTAATAAGCACCATTTTAATAATAAATTAAGTCTTAAATATTTATTTGGATATTTAAAAAAAGTAGAAATGTGTGCTTGAGTGAAAAATACATGACTTGCTGGAGGAAAATGGTATTTCCGTAAAGTTTCTTTAAATAATAAATTACCCTTGTTTTTCATGCCATTTCTCCTTATTTCCCTGAAAGATGGTAGTTGGCATATACTGGTGACCTGCATAACTTTACTGGAAGGACAGAGTAGAGAAATTGTGTTTATCTATTGCACCTGCCCTCAAATCCCCAGGGTTAGGTAGATAATACTCAAGAGCAGTCTGGTCAAGTTGAAGCTTTCTAAAAGAGCAACAGGGCCAAAAGTGGTGACCAAATAGAAGTGTTCTACTCTGGGCCCATCTGTGCCATCCTGTATAACTCCCTAACTTCCAAAAAACATTGTTCAGGTTTGTTTGTATCTGAACTTCTTTACTGAGACCCTTAAATTCTATTTCATTTGTTTAGCCCTCTGATAGCATTTCTGCATTGATAATATCAAACAGAACTTGACACTGTCACTTCTTTTTTCCTTAAAGGTTCACGAACTGTCCTATCATCCAGGTTTCTCTGTATCCCTGACAGTTCTACTTCTTTTTTTCCTCCTTTTCCAAAGCTGAAGTGTTAATCTAAGTTTTGCAAGCAAGAGCAATTTCCTTGCTTGATTTAAGTGTCTGGAGTCAAATTGAGTAAAGGTATCTACCAAAGACACTTTCCTGCTAAATACAACAGTGACATATGTTCAGGGTCCTAAATATGTACAATTTAAGTAGACAGGGACTGTGTATATGATATGGAGGATGGAGACTAAGGAACAGGATCATCAAGATCATCAAGTGGTGGAGGTGCTGGCTTTTTTGACCAGATCACTGTACTGAAACATCTGATCCACTGCCTCCATGAGGCTGAAATATCTGTGTGAAATTCCCAACGTGCCTCTTCCCGTAGTGTTTTCACAGTCCTGGTCAGATGAATCAGATTCAAACAAATGAACCAAGGGTGAAAGACAGAAAAACAGAGCAAAGACAGTGGTTAGTAGAGCAGGGTAACAAACTGGTGACAGGACTCCAAAGTGATGGATAGCAATGTGGCAGATATCTGTTGCTGTACATACAACCAGCTTTTATTTCTTATAAGGAGAAAATTTTTGTTGTACAAGACTACTCATGCACATAACATTCCCTTTCTCTCCAGTATGTTCTGAGGGAACCTTTGTTTGCAGACAACTACTGCTGCTCTTTTATTAGATCTACTAAAAAGGAGATAAGCCTAACTGAGAGTGATGTGGTAGTAGTGGTGCCCGCTATTTAATACTGCTTAGTACCATAAGGCCTTGATAAGTACGTAGTGGAGGACCTGCCACCCTCGTGCCTGGCATTCCCGTTCCTGAGGCAGAAACGAAGGAGCTGCTGGGGTAACCATGTGTGAGCTGCACAACTTCGCTGTCTAGCTCAGCGCTTCGCACTCATTCACGGGGCTGAGGATTCACTACACTTCCAGAGCGAACTCAAAAGAAAAGCAGGTTTCTCTGCCTTCCTTGTGGAAACATGCAGTAGGTGGGATGGAAGCAGAAACAGATGCAGTCCTTAAATCTGAATCTAGTAGCACAGACCTATCAAAGGCTTTAGCACTGACCATAAGCCTCTCTCACCTGGCAAGCGCTCTGACCACTAGATATGTACATCTGCTCTCTTCTAGAAAGAATGCCAGTCTGCGGGTGCGTGTCCAAAGAAACAACTGCCAGGCTGAGCACTTTCCAAATAAGGCAGGGTTTGAGGGAATCTAAAGTTTAAACGTAAATATCTTCAGATCCATTCCTCTTTTGGTGATGTTTGCTCTTTCTTCCCCTCCCATTCCCCATTTCCTGACCCAATGCAAAGGAAACGGGACAAGTGATCTAGGCGCAATTCAGCTAGGCGAGCATCAACATGCGGTGGCAGTATAATCCTACAGGGGAGTTCCAGATGCAGTTTCCTCATTGGAAGAGCTGGTGAATTAAACACAGGACACTTTTCCCTGTCGCAAAAGGATGCGAAAATATTCATGCTAAAGTTCATGAGGCACCAAAAAAAATGAGCACAACATTAAAATCTTGTGTGGGCAGAAGGGAATGACACAGAAGTGTTGTTATTGCCACTAGGACTTCAACTGATTGCCTTAATGCAACCATTTATTGTAATTTAAAATAATCCCGTCTATCCAAGATATCCACACAGAACTGGCAGATATGGCACCAGATCTGCTGCTGGAGATAAGCCAAGATATCCTAGGGCATCCCTACTGGCAGTTGACTTATGTGTGAGCTATTTCTTCAAGTCCCTGGTGACTATAGTAAGTGGAATCTACAGGGAAATTCAGCCAACCAAACATAGGTGTCAGGGAGAGAAGACTAGCTTTTCAGATCTTATCAAATACAAGGATAGAACACAAAGGTATCTTAGGACCAGGCTCATGTTAGACACCCAAATGTAGGTACCTATGTTCTTGAGCTGCATGCCACACCAGGAGGTCCAGCCAAGCCTCTCATCGCTAGCACAGCTGCTGTCATATTTGTTGTGTTCTGGCAGATCCTGTTTTTGAGAAAACATGAGTTTTGCACATCCTGACCACCTACCACTCACAATCACACACAGCTTAAGCTGTACCTAGACTAGCTCTTCCAATTTTGAGAGGGTTGTTTCAGTGAGCTAGTTTCTTTCTGGTTCTTAGATATCCATTTTATAATGCTGTCTATTGTACTCTGTTTTTCATTATTACCATCAGTAAAATTTTCACTAAGATGCCAGTTTCTTAATTAGAAATTTTTTTAAGTCAACAATTTTTTAAAGAAAATCTTTTTATTTATTTCTCTCTGTAAGGCATCCTCATTAGCTTTGCATTGCATATAGAGAAAAAGAGGAGCTTTTATGTTGACAGATTCCATACAAGGTACTGACAGTTAATGGAGTGTGAAATCTGCAGGCATAAAATCAAACTAATGTTAATTGAAAATGGCTCCTAAACATGTGTGCTTATTTTGCTAGCATGTGGTTGGGAAAAATATACATTCATTTCAACTAGCTGTGTACAAAATCACCTGTTTCTGTGCAACAATTTTTTAATCATTGTTTACAGCAATTGAGCTTTACATTTGTCAGTGACACTATCATATCATTACTGTAGACACTGTAATGGCCACACAGCTGCAGCAAGGAGACAAGAAAGGAACAGATCATGTTGTAGGAAATAGAATAAAAACAACAAATAGGATCATTTTCACTCTTTCCCCTCCCCCTCCTTCCTCTCATACACATTAGCACACTCCTCGTATATATATATAAAGACACATATATGTATTTCTCAGGAATAAAAATAAATAAAAGAAAGGACCTGACCTTGGACTTCAAATTTTAGTTCCTCTGTAGGTGTTAGCAAACTCTAACAACAATACTCCGGCTCTGACTGCTCAGGACAGAGCCCAATACTGTGTATCAGGCCCAGGCCGCACACTCAAAATGGTGTGAGGAGGCTTTTCTTCCTGCTTCTCTGCAGATGCCACAAGATTCTAGCAAAAGTGGCAAGAAAAGCAAGTAGCACCCTGTAATCATCCTGTATGAGAGGCTTAACTTGATGACAGCCTCACAGCAATAGGTGTTCCATCGCACCTTTTCCCTGGCAGAACGGCTCTGGTACTACCCCTCTTCTTTTAGCTGCACTTTACTTTGTGGGGCCCCTGACAGCCAACAACATTGTCCTCTAAGTCCTTGACAGAGCAAGTTCCCCAAGAACTCAGGTACATGTATGGAGGAAAGTCATTAAGAACTGAGATCGCAGAGCTCTCTTACTTCATCTAAGCAGTGAGGGATTTTCTATTTGCAGTTGTGTGGGGTTTTTCCCCACAGAAAAAGAAGAAAGAAAATGAGAAATACCTTCCAAAAATCTGACAGTAACCATAGCTTGGACTTACTCAGATACCCAGAGAGGCAGATAGCAGATTTGTGACTTCAAACTGAGGCCAGGTTCTGTGTAATACATGTTTTCTTGTGCAGCCATGGTTTAGAAAAACAATATCTCCCAGGCCTTTGGACGTATGTTGTTGTTCTCTGAGTATGCTTACTGAGATTAATTTGAACTGAAAAAATAATTTCCTTTAAAAGATTTTAGCTAGTTTTACCCCAAACTTACTTCATGATAACCTAAGAAATGCTGCTCAGCTGTAGAGCGATTAAGAGGTAAGATAAAGGACAACAAACTCTCAAAAGCATGAAGGTATAGGCTAACAGCTCGTAACTGGTGCGAGAAACCCAGTTATTGCCCCACAACAGCAGATATAGAACTATTCTTGTCCTTGCCCTCAAAAGGACAACAAAGAATACCAGCCACAGTGTGAGTTCCCGTTCCCTAAACAAGACAGAAGAAAAGACAAAGGAATATAAAGGTTGGCAGAGGAAAAGCAGCTGCTGAGGTAAGCACTACCAGCCTCAAAGGAAGAACTGGAAAAATTATAAAAATGTTGAGAATGAAGAACCTGTGACACCTGAACAGAGTCAAATGCATGCACAGCCTGCGGCTCAGTACTCATGTGCTCCTTGGCACCCCATGTCCCCCCAGTACCCACTGCTCCCCAGACAACATACTGGTCAGGTGATATTAAAAAAGACTACACATCTCTGCTTAGTTTTGTACAATTTTGTTTGTTCCCAGTAAGTTTCTCCATTAGACTTGTACCATCTTTACCTTCGCTGCCAACTGTTTTGATTGCTTGCTGTCTGGGTTTATCCCTTCAGCTACAGTGGTGGCAGTGAAGCAGAAAAAAAAAGGGTGAGGGACCAGATGACAAACGGCTTAGGTGAGGAGGGAGTGTCTTTCTAAAAGGAAAAGTAGGTGAGAAAATAGTAAGAGAGTGTTCAGTAAGTGGTGTGTAGTTTTAAGTGCAAATTAAAGTTCAGAGGAAAGTGTAACTGAAACTGGGCTTGATGCCAATTAAATAGAAATGCAGCCTGAAACTCTCTGCAGAAGAAACAACTGTTCCACACCACTGTCACAAAAGTCTGTTTCCTTCACTGGAAGATGCCTTTCCCATTAGAAAAGCCACACTGTCTTGTTCTCATCTCAAAATAACTCAGAATTTTCTTCCTTTGGTTATGACGGTTCAGTTCCTTGTCATGGCAGGAAACCGAGTTAAACCAATGAGTCGCAGTTGTAATTTTCTGGAGTCAATTTGAGGTTCATGCAAGATCATGAGGGATAAATACATAGAGCTCCATATGAGCGATGGGGTATTAGCGTTGACTCTGTGTGTGATATCCCCTCTTCTCCACACCTATCCCAAAATAGTGCTGAAACAAGCCAAGAACACTGCCAGTGCCTACTACTATTGAACTGATAACTTTGATTTCTCAAGTAATTTACAGATGATTGAAATGTTATTATCAACTCCAAAATCCAGTCTCAAAAATCATCACTGCCACTTTTGACCATATGTGTCCTAAACGTAACTTGTTTTCTTCTATGAGAAGTATAATTAGAGGCTTGGTGAGCCTTATATTTTTAAAATTGACTCCAGAATTATTTCCCTCTGTTTGCTACTTTGCAGCTTTTAGAGTCTCCTGTGGCACGAATCCCCATTCCCAGCCTAGAGACTTCATTATAGTTTTGCCTTTTAAGATCCTGACTTGAGATTACACCAGGATATACAGGCATGTAGACTAGGGAGCAGCTTGTAAACAGACCACTTGTTGGTACCTCTGGGCTGTAGCCCTGCTAGCTGCCACTGTCTCTGCTAACAAAGGAAGGACATTACAGGAAAAGTAAAAAAAAATGTCTGGAGGTTATAATAGATTAGAAGGTGCATATGAGTCAAGAACATACTGCTGCAGGTAGCTTTAATGCAATTGTGGTATGTACAAACAGAGATTTCATAAGTGGCAAAGAATGGAATTTTTCTGCACTGCATAGCAGTGTTGAAAACACGTCTGGAGTACAAAAACATAAAAAAATAATGGGAAAATCCCAGAAGAGAGTAACACTATTTCTGAGAGTTTTAGAAAACGGACTGATGAGAAAGGGCTGTCAATAAATTTGTTTCTTCTATCTAGAATAGAGAGACTTGAAGAAGAACATGACATCATACCTCTCATTAATTAAAATACTATTAAAAGAGAAACAGAGGTCAAATTTTTCCCAGGTCCACCAGACACCTTCCAACATAAAAAGAGTTTTCAGAAAGAGGATTGCACTCAATGGTTTCATTTTGCACCAGGTATGGAACAGAAAGTTCTTTGTCACAAGCGATAAATAATCCAAATATAGAAAAAAAAACCCTTCTAAAGGTAGTGATATGTGGAAACATGTATCTTAGGAGTATTTAGCACTTTTAAGAAGGCTACAAGCAGTACCAAGGACATACACTTATCCTTCCCCAGAGAAGGGAGATGGCTAAAAGGACTTCTTCAAGTTCCTCCCAGGATTAATAATATCTGTAATTCATAAACTCATACATGTGCACAACAGAAATTCTACACAATCAGTTTTCAGAATCTCCCACCAAGCTGCCCCAACATGGAAAAAGCACACCAAATGCAAAATAATCTTACTGTTCTCACCCGAGTCTTCTAGAGAGATTTCATCCATCAAATATCTGTCAGTATTAGCTGCCAAGAAGACAGCTGTCCTAGTAGCAAAGTCCTCCCTTTCATGGTTCCTCTCCTTTTACTGCTAATGTTTCCTGCTAGTCTAGTACAGACTGTATATAATCACTGTTCTTTCTCCATTTCTCCTTATAGCAATTTGCTGTCTTCATAGAACTCAAGCACCTTTTGTTTTATTTTATACTGTATACAATATAAAAATATCATCACTATAAACCATATGTTGAGCTTACTTTTACAGCAGAACAGCTGTCTTGGATTTAGTGGGATGGTCCAAAGAGTTCTCAAGAGCACTTACTCTAAAATCACTAGAGCAGGTTTATATTCCTCTGACAGAGTTCCTAGTAAACGCTTAGCAAGCACATGCCTACTCATGATGTGATATGATTCAGGTGTTAAGAGGAAAGCCGGATGGACATCTGAATGGGGAGCTGCTGTTTCAGCAGCTGAAACTTTACTGAAAATAAATGCTTTTTAAGCAGGTGTTGATTGCTGCTTCAGTCCCAGCCTAGACTTCAACAAAGGTGGTCCACAAAATTGTGTCACATGCACGGTATTTTCCCTGCCTTAGCCTTATGACTGAGAATAAGATGAAATGGAAGAATAATGTGCAATGTACTCCTAATGATTTATCTTGTCAAACTGTGGTACCCAGGCTCAGCTGAGATCTGGAGTCATCATCTGAAACCCCTTATCACCTGTAGTGTTCACATACAAATTATTTTCCCTCCAAAGTCTCATAAATCCTAATTAGCTTTAATTCTAATACCTTACAGTCTCTCACTTTGCTGCAGGATCCCTCAAGAAACAAAGTATGGCATTTGAAGAATAGTCTGATATAAAGTTAATAACCTACAAGCATTGTGTTCAGACCTGATATCTTTAATCAATAAAATGCCAGTTGTCCCATTCGAAGTTCATAAGATAGAACAAGACAGATAAAAGCAAAACACTTACAAGAGAAGAGTGGCCATTTAGCAATGCAGTTCTTGTGACTGTCTTTAAGAAATATCCATATCACAAATGTATTTTATACTGGTGTAATTTACCATAGAGCAATTTGGGAACTTGCATCTGAACTATACCCTTACTGGTTTGGAACTGGAAGAGTACTGAAGGGCTTACTGCGCTGCTAGTATGAAATGTTGCCTGCAACCTGGGGCACACACTTTCCCTTGGGTTATTGTTTTGTCTTCCTACATCTAATACTTCCTTAAAAGACACAAAAGCCAGTTTATCACGCTCTACAATTCTTGCCTTTAAAGATAATGGTCTGTCATACTCTGTGCTTTCTTCCCTTCTGTTCTAGGCTTGTCCTTTATATCCTCAGCCTTTACGGCATGGCTATCAATTTGCTTTTTATTTCCTGCCTTCAGACCTGCATTCCTTGCTCTTTTTTTCACATATGCAGACTTACTCTGTTCCTCAGATGTGCTTTTGAGTGTTACTTTGGAAATTCAATTTGGGCTTCCCTGAGTTAACTTCAGTTTCACTTCACGAGTTGGCTGCATATTCCAAAATAGTTTTTGCAGCATTACAGTGCTCTGCCTATCTTCTTACCTCAAAGAGAGACCTATCTGGTGTCTCTCTTTGAACAGCATCCATTTCCATTAATGTATCTTAAAGCTAGACTTCTTGCCACATCTGTCCACACTGAGGCAAATGCTTCAGAATGGTTTTGTCTTCTTGCAGATATGTAGAGTGCAATATGCACAAATAACAATGTGTAACAAGCAGAGCTGGTTTAAAGAGTATTATTTCCTTAGGAAATGTTGACCAAAAATTTAAGAGCAAATAACTTGCCTTATTAAAAGCAAAATCTGCAATGTTTGGATTCCTTGCCATCACCTTCCTCACTTAGTTGTTTCCGTTCCTTCCATCTCTCTTTCCTTCTGGTGGAAAGAAGTAGGGAAAAAGAGTGAATAGGAAGAATGGCAGAATTGCCCAAATTTCCATTCTTCTAAACAGTCTCTCTGTTTTCTCCACCTCCTTTCCTTTCTCTTTCACAAGCACATTTTTTAAATAGAGAGCAAGAAAATAAAAGAAACTCTGAAAACTCCTGAAACCCTCTCCCTTCCCACTGGGAAGGGAAATAAACTGCCAAGATACATATATGACATGATGGGTGTTTCCACATTTCCATGACAATCTACTCCAAAGTCTTCCCAAAGTAAAGCAGTTTATTCAGTTCTGCTCATGGATGTCTGTAAGGTGGCAAGGTAAAATAAAATGGTTTTCCCTTAGGTCACAGTGAGCACCTTGAGATTTTAGGTTATACCTAAAGTTTTCCTCTGACTTTGCTGCTGGTTAAAGCATCTTCCACTTCCAAAGGTGACAGAGAAACAGCTGCTGTGGGCAGTTTAATTACAGCTGAGTCTGCGATAATGTCTTCTGTAGAAATCCCCCTGCCTTACATATTCATGCAGCATTTACCCTCTACCTGTTTCTCTTCTCAAATCCAATTTGCCCTCAGCTCTTTGCAGCATGACACATTTCCCCAAGGAATTTGCCTCTGTATTTCAGAGGGATATTTGACTTCCCTACATGCACAGAAATTGCATCTGCTCTGCTGAATCAGAACATATTCACATCTGTGTGTGAGACTGGATGTGCTGTACATTCAGTGGTTGCACTATGAAAACTTCCAAACCCATGGAAGAGCAAAGGTCAACAAAGAGTCCATCCTCAGGAGAGCAGGGCAGAAATTTAACCCCACTGATCTCAGGATGGGTGGCTAACAGGGCCACCTGTTTGTGGCCACATCACAAAGCAGGGAATGTCCTGTCAACAGGGCCACACACACTCCCTGCTGTCCTTTTCCCCATGAAACCTATGTCTCCACTAGCCACTCAAAATACCAGACAAGTGTACAATGAAGACAGGGAGCACAAAACCACTGAACTATGAACTCTGTCTATTTACTTTCCCCACTGACTCTAGCATCAATACCATTGGGCAATGCAGGTGTTAGGCACAACACATAGCGGGGTGGGTAACAGAGGGAGGTTTGGGCTGACAGGCTGAAGGCAAAAGTACAGTTTGAGGTCACGTCTTCACTTTTCCCCTGGGCTTCCCACAGGATGACATCTGCCATCTCCCTGCCAAAACACAGGCATATGTTCAGTTAGCCAGTGTCAGCAAACTGCATGGTGACAGCTACATTTCTACTTACACAAGCAGAGGACTTCGTCACAGTAAATGATTACAGTGCTAAACCTAAAAAGTGTCATGAATTGGTTCAAGCCCTCTAAAGAATTAGATCTTAGTTTCTATTTGTCTTCTTACTTCAGGAAAGAAAACAGAAAACTAGTGGTACTTCTTTAGCTGTGACAGAAAACAGAACTGAGAGAAATATTTTGGAAGCTGAGAGGCTTTCCTTTTTTAGAATATTGCACCAAACCTTCTCAAACTGAAAAGTTTACAGTTAAAATGTAAAGTACATGCTTTTTCTTACCATGTAATAAAGAATGGTAATTCCTCCCCAGAGAAGACGGTAGCACTTCAAGAACTTTTGCTCTCCTAGATACAACAGGATTTCAGCTATCTATCTCCTGGAACCAGAGATATATTCAGGAATCTTTGCTAGCAGGGAAAGAAAAGAGCAAACACCTGCACCTCCCTTGAGCTACTGTTAGCACCTTATGTGATGAGTTAATAAAAAGCAATTTGGTCCCACAACTTCTATGCTCTAGTGAAGTTGTATGTGGTTTCCAAGACCTAGTAGGACTATGTCTGGAGGATCAGTTTTCAATTTACATTTATTTTCAGCTCTATTAGTCTCTTAAGCATTTTTCCAACAACCTACCTTAGACCACTACCAACAGGAGTATCTTCTGACCAATAAATGCTGTCTGGTTCCAGATGCTAGGATACAAGACTACATCCAGGAGTAGGGATTTGACGCCTAAGGCTGAGCACATCAGAGAGGAACAGCCACCCACTGAACCAGGCACTAGTGTTGCCTTTCTTGGGAGTGGAGCAGCACCAGCAGCAGGGAGGCCTGAGATCCTCTTGGACCTGGTGACAGTCAGTCCAAGAACTGGCTAAAATTAACAGTCAGTTCTTCAAACTGCCTCTAACACAGCTTTGATTCTCACGTGGACCTGTGACCTGGTGATTCAGCGAGTGGCTTTTCTTTGTGAGTCAGAACTGATCAACTGCCTTACAGAAGCAGGGACAGAAGCTGGTATAGTCATCTTTCAACCGAGTTCTAAAATAAAGACTTCAATCATAGAAGTAGAGATTTCATAACATCTTCCTGGTACTGACCAGTGCCTGCATACTCTATCTCTGGTAGTTTTCTTTTGTCTGCGTGAATTCCTAAATTAAGTTTCTCATTGAACGCATGTTGGAATTATATTCTTAGGATAATATCTCTTAAGACAGAAGACTACCTCAGTTACACAGAAAAAAGGATAAAATCCTTACAAAGATAGGATAAAAACTGCCCGGAGCCACTAATTCCAAAGTTAACCACTGAGAAATATTTTGCATATATATATGAAGTAAGCACAAATATGCTATTCATAATAAATAAAAAATTCAGAGTAAATTCAGAGAGTATCCATAACAGCCCATTTGATGTGTAAACTAGTGTTAAAACTTAATGTTGCAAAAAATATGAAAGGATTAGATGCACATTAAGTGTGGTTTTAACTTTGAGGGGCATTGCAATTGACCAGCACTATGGAAAGTGTAAATCAGCATAAACTAGGTAAGAATTATCTTTGTTTTCATCAACACCTGAAGCTCTAAATTGTTGTGCTGACTTTGGCTAGGGTTGAGTTAGTTTCTTTCATAGTAGCTGGTATGGGACTGTTTTGGGTTTGTGCTGGAAACAGTGTTGATAATTCAGGGATGTTTTAGTTAATGCTGAGCAGTGCTGAGGCAGAGCCAAGGGCTTTTCTGCTCCTCACCCCACCCCACCAGCGAGCAGGCTGGGGGTGCACAAGGAGTTGGGAGGGGACACAGCCGGGACAGCTGCCCCCCCCCAGCTGACCAAAGGGATATCCCATGCCATATGGTGTCATGCTCAGCATATACAGCTGGGGGGAAGAAGAGGGAAGGGGGAGATGTTCAGAGTGATGGTGTTTTGTCTTCCCAAGCCACTGTTAAATGTGCTGGAGCCCTGCTTTCCTGGAGATGGCTGGACACCTGCCTGCTGGTGGGAAGTGGTGAATGAGTTCCCTGTTTTCCTTTGCTTGCGTGCACAGCTTTTGCTTGACCTATTAAACTGTCTTTATCTCAACCCACGGGTTTTCTCACTTTTACTCTTCTGATTCTCTCCTCCATCCCGATGCAGGGGGAGTGAGCGAGTGATTGTGCGGTTCTTAGTAGCCAGCTGGGGTTAAACCATGACAATTGTCTTGAGTGCAGATAATTATAGTATAGTTCTTTGAACAAGGAACAACATATTGGTGCACAGGAGTGTCCCTATTAATTATCAACTCTTGACAAGGTTTCAACAGTCTGCTTATAAAATGATAGCTAGTTTCTAGTAGAATATTAAAACTATAAGAGAGTATCTCTTTTATCCCACTGTGAAATTCTTATACTGCCTTCCTGTTGGTAGTCTTCACAGGGCACCTTATGATTGGGAGGAGGGACGACCACCAGCAAACCCAGCACATTTCATCACTTCTGAAGAGAAGCAATATGCCCTAGTGAAGAGAGATTCAAAACTGGGGTGTCCCCAAGTTTCATGAGACTGTGCATAGGGAAGGAGATACGTTCTATGAGTGAGGAAAATGTGGTGCCAGCCCAACACTGGCTTTGGTCATCAGGCTGGGAAGGCACCTAAAGAACTTTGGCCAGTGTGAAGTCATGAATATTGCTAGAATAACTGCTGGAATTGCAGGTTTTTCTCTGTGCATTTGTATGTATGGTGCCAGTGCCCAGGTGTTGGCAGACGGGCTGCCGGGGCGGCCTCTGTGAGGAGAGGCCGGGGCTGCCCTGAGCTGGACACAGCTGGTTCCAACCGGTTCCATCCAACCCGCCACAGGGCACCACCGAGCCCCTCAGCCAAGGTGGCGGTGCCTCAGGGAAAGTGTGTTATAAAAAGGGCAGAAAATGCCAGACACAGAGAAGTGGAAAGAAAAAAAAAAAAAGAAAAAAAAAAAAAAAAAAAAGAGAGAAACCGCAGCGCAAATACCTAGATCAGAAGAAGAAGGGGAGGAGGCGTTCCAGGCACTGGAGCAGGTTTTTCCTTGCAGCCCGTGGAGAGAACCACACCAAAGCAGATATCCACACCGCAGCCCATGGACGATCCCACACCGGAGGAGATATTCACACTGCAGCCTGTGGAGGATCCCAGGATGGAGCTGGTTTATCCCGAAAGACTGCTGTCCCCTGGAAGGACCCATGGTGGAGCGGGGGAAAAGTGTGAGGAGGAAGGAGCGGCAGAGAGGAGCTGTTACGGCCTGACTGTAAACCTCCACACACTCCCCATTTCCCCTGCACCACTTTGGGAAGCAGGAGGCAGAGGAGTTGGGAATGAAGGAGTGAAGTTGAGCCTGGGAAGAAGGAGAGGATGAAAGGAAGGTGGTTTTTGTCTTTGAGTCTTACCATCCTATTCCATTTTTAACTGGCAATGAATGAAATTGATTTTCCTCAAGTTGCCCATTATGGTAATTGATAAGCAATTTCCCTGTCTTTACCCTGACCCACAATCTTTTTCACACAATTTTCTCTCCCTGTCTTGTTCAGGAGGGGGAGTGAGCCAGAGGCTGGGAGGGTGTTTAGGCCTTAACAAAGGTCAACCCATCACAGCATTCAACAGCTGGACTTGGGGAACTTGACATGTGGCCAACACAAAGTCTGCTGGAAAGAGACGGTCTCCTCTAAAAAGTGTGCAGGGTGATTATCAATGTACATCTGCTCAGAAGCAATCCATCCCTGTAGGTGATGACTAAGGTAATCATGAAAGTACTTACAAGTACAGATGAACCCATCAAGGAACTACATGGAAATAGTCAAGTTTATCATTTAATGTGAGCTGAACACTCAATTCCCAGCTTACCTCAAAGGCAAAAACTCTGTTTCAGTTCAACCTTTACTCCATAAAATTTATTTTGCTTTTCTGTCAAATGCAGAAAACTATTTAAGCCTCAACTTGAGTGGAAGGGCAATTTAATTAATTCACAGAGTTATTCTTTTAATTGGATTTGAGTGAATCCATTTTCCTGAAACTCAGGAAAGGGGGGTTATTGACTTGGCTTCACAGATGCTATTCCTGCTTACATTTCAGCTAGCACCAGAAGAAAGGTTATTTCTCTCTGAGGATGTCAGTCTGAAACAGTGGCATCCACTGCAGTTTTATTATTTTAGGAACATAACAATGCAAGAAAATTGAATGTTAAAATCAAACTGTCCCCTTCTTAACACAGTTTTAAATGATGGACATGTTCATTACGCTGACAACGTCTTGATCATCAGGCTGTATCTTCAACTGTCAAGAAAAAAAAATCTATGAAAGGGGAAAAGTTTCACATTTTGGTGAGGAAATGTCAACTTCATGAAACTGTGGCACTTGATCCACCTGAGCCCAAGCTGGTAGACGAGACAGAAGTGATGTCCACAGAAGTATTGTCAGTTCCCTTCGCCATGCTAAGTAGAGCAAATTCAGTAAAACAGTGAAGAACAACCAGATTAGTCTATACTAAAATAACAGGAAGCTCCTCCTGTATTCTGGTATGACTAGCTACTTGAGGAGGCATTTATAAAACCAGGACTGGAACAAATCAAAAACTCTCAATAACAACCTTTTAACCTAAAATCACCATGTCTGGAGATGGAATCAGCACTCTATCAACAAGATATGTCAAATGAAGGATTTTTCTTTATCTTTTTTAGTTGCAGTGAATTCTTGGGTCATTGGGAAGCACATAGCTATCGTGATCTCAGTTCCAAACAGTGGGAGATTCTAGATGGTGCCTTAACGCAAAAAATGCTCCCGCTTCCTCTCCCCTTTCCTTCCCAATGCACTGGCAGACAGGAGTGGTCAGTGTGTATTATTAGCATTTGTGTTTATGTACCGTGTATAAGACTCAGCTGAGTCTGGGGCTAAGTATGTGGTCCCCTGATGACACCAGATACAGTGTAAAAGCAGAATAGGACACAGTTCTTGCCTCCAAAACTTTCTAAGGCCAATGAGACAAGAAATACTGTAAAAGGAAACAGAACGAAGAGAGGTGAAGTGATGTGGCTCACTGCCAGAGCTGGGAACTGCCATCTACTCTAATGTGTCTAAGACCCTGTCTTTGACACTGTGCTTCTCTTAAGACCATGCAAGTTGCTTTTGTACCTGCTTCTACAGGACCAGCAGTAAACCGTGTCAGAGAAAATCTGTCACAAGTGGGACATTCTACTACCAAAGAGATTATGTAACTGAACTCACTGAAAAAATAAAAAAACCTATCCCTCTAACAGCAATATATACAAAACTGGAATTCAGGTAAGGTGATGAATTCACATTCTATGGATGTACTTGTAAACACCAAGGTATATGTTGACATTTAATTTTCTCACATTTATATTCCTAAGAGGAATTATACTTTCAGTTTACATAGATTTATTGCCTTAATTGTTTAGCAGCATTTGATATAATATTTAAAAGGTCAAAAAAATGTTTTTAATACCTATTGTGAGGTCCTGAGCCCCTATGAATTACAATTACAAAGTCTTCCCTCTAAAACAAAAAGCAGTCTAGATATGAATGTGCACAAATGAAATAGCTTTAGAGGTGGGGAAAATAAAAATAGGTAAATGCTGTTTTAAGCCACATTCACAAAAGCACATTTATGAAGGTAACTACTGTCTTCTCTGGTGGGTAGAAATATATGCGTGCTGCTGCATCTGAAGTCCTCAGTTGTGAGCTTTTCATTGCCTGTTCCTGAGTAAAGACACTGGAGGGAAGGGAGCTTATGGTTCTGCTAGTACAGAAGTCTGATAAGACCATCACTGCCAAACACTGGGACTCACCTAGTGTTTTCCATTCACACATTGCAGTAATGGCAAAAATAGGGGGGGTTATTAAACAAAACCCTAAAACCCTTCTGAAGAAAGCTTTGCTCATTTTCAAACACTTTCAGATTCTGAGAAAAAAACCTTTCTTTTTCTTAACCATTTTTGTTTCCAATAAAATTTCAATATTTTTCTAAAGAATGTTTTCTTTTCCAAACAGCTCTAATAGAGATGTCAATGACTAATTGTATAAGTGATTATCACTTAAGGTCAAGATATGATCTTGTGTAATTCAGGTTAGTTCTGCTGAAGCCTAAAGAGTTATGACCAGGCAGCAAATCTGCCAAGACACTGTGAAGTCTGTACCACTGCACCACAGCATCCTCTCTGTCCATGCCAGCAAGTGAACCTGCAATGATTAATGCATTGAGTCTTACACATCTCCTTCCCCATTCACATCAGGGCTGCCTGCTCTACTGGCAATGCCATTATATGCTGGATGGTCATCAGTGTATTCGTTTTTCAGTCCTAAATTCCTTTGCATGTTTCCCACATGCAAAGCCCTGAACAGTTTAAGAGCTGCCCACTGTGGCTAAATAGGAAATTGTTTCAAACAATTTCCCACTCTGTGATGATGATAGGTACTGTAACTTCAGTGCACAAATCCTACTGATAATTTAACTTAATATGAATGTGTAACATCACAAAATCGTTTAGCAACAGCAGTGTTAGGATGCCAACCAGAGCTGTTGCTATGAGGTGAAGATTAGTTTAATCTTCTAAACCAGGGGGATGATATTTCAGCTGGAAATGGTACAAACTCTGAAGGACTTAATCTGAAAATAAGGATATGGAGTTGTACAAAATACAGCTGATTTAGGCATGTACATTAGCAAACGAGTATGACATTACACTGACCATACTGTAGTTTTTATATATCATACCTTCATACTGTAATTGGTACATTTATTTGGAATTCAGCATTTCATCTGATTTTGATGGAATAAGAAATGTCAGAAATTGGTATTCTCTGTTCTTCTTCAGATCAATATTGTTCTGAACAAGTTTCACTGTGACTGTACAAGTAAAAATTACAGCAGGATTTAGGGGTTTTTATCCATCTTCTAGACTGTCACAGCTAGAGCTGGATGCTTGAAATGAGAAAAAAACCTCTGTGGACATTGAGTATAATTCAATGCAAAACATTTGCTGTCATCTGTGTATTTTCTAAGATCCTCATTCATGAGGTTCCCTGTGCTGGATTTCTCCAGAAAGGGAATGAAGTAAGACAGTGAAAGAAAAATTATCTCTTGGCTTCAACCTGTTTCTGTTTCACCCTTTCCCTTGCTTAGACTTTGTTACTTCTATTTCTTCTGCGTAGAATTCTACAAATACTTCCTGTCTCTATCACCCCTTCCTGTATACCACCACCACTAATAAGCAACTAAATTGAATCTTTCCTGTTAAGCCCCTACACTTTCTTGTTGCTTTTCTGGAGTCCCGATACGTTCTGATTTCATTGTACAATAACACCAAAGTAGTAATTGTCTGAAGAGGGATACCCCATTTTCACTCTACACTGCTTCACCAGGTAGGAATGGAAACCAAACACAGAATCCCCCAAGTATTTCAACCAAACCAGGGTGAAAAAACTCTACCAGCCCTCAAATCTATATGATTCCCACCCTGCTCTCAGTTTCAGTAAGAAGAATCTTTATGCAGATGAAAATTAAAGCCGTTCTGTCCATGCCCTTCATTCCCAACCACTCTATGCTGGACTTGCTTAGTGAAAAAAAAATGCCTCGCTGTGCCTTTGCATCAAATATACAGCAAGGATAAGCTAGTCACCACCTCTCCTCTCATTGCATCCACCTCAGATTGCATCCACTTAACCTATCCCCTCTCAGGGCATGTTTGCTGCTTTATCACTGCTGTTTCTCAGTGTCTTGTGTCCTCCTCAGTGTTTCTTCAAGAGCAGCACTGTCATCTCTACATGGCTTCCCGGGTGGGCCACTGCTTGGATAATACCACTATGGGGAGAGGATGAGGTGGTACCTCTCTTTCCAACAATGCTTCAGCCAAAAGAGGTCACAGCTGAGGGTTCTGCCTCTTCCTAGCCTGGCTTCTGTTTGCTATCTAACATCTTTCAGATCATGCTATGCTAGAATGAAGAGACTGGGAATTTTAAAACCTTAAGCAGAATCCAGTTAAAGTGATTACCTCCCAAATAAAACTTCAGGAAAAAAAAAAAAAATGTTTTCTGCTACTATCAGAGCTCTGTAGCTCAATCAGTTACCACTGCAGACAGAGTTCCTCCTCATCTTAATTGAGAAAAGAGATTTTTTTTCAAACTTAAAGGAGATTTTTTTTATCTTAGTTAAGACAAAGCTTAAACAATTAAGCTGTTCCAATGTGGCTTGTAAAATATAGTACCAGATCTGATACAGTATTTTTTAATGATATCTGGGAAGCAGAGACATGGGACTCCTTTCAATTTCAGATCAGTTTTCAGAAGCAATTTCTCAAGACACTTCTGTGGCAGAGTACATGCAATCAGAAAACCAGTATGGCAAGTGAATGAACAAAAGAATCCAAGTTAGGGTGGCCAAATGCACAGATGTCTGCAAGAAAAACACATTCAGCAACTCATAAACTATACTGATAGGGCTGTGATCTGCAAGTGCATCCAATATAGATAAGCACATGCCACTGGCCAGGCACCCTTTGGGCAAAATCTGCCCTGGAAGTCTGTCCTGCAGACTTCTCACAAGGCAAGAATAATTTGGCATTTCTTGAGGTGCTGGGGTATAAACAAGCTGTCAGAATTATATTCAGGGGCACTCCTGCTTTGTTTTGCTCATTTATTTGTATGTATAGGACAGGGTAAGCACCTATAAATATTTTCCTGCCCGTAACAGGAAGGAGGATATTTGCTGGTTCACAGAAACCACACACAGACCTTCAATTTTGACCGCTGAATTGCTTCACATGGAGGAACTGCCCAAACCCTTGCTCTTGTGCTCAAGAGGCATGCAGTTAACCCATATGAAAATGCCTGTCCATATACCATGGAACCTCCAACTGGACTGTGAACACAAGGCATCTTGCCAAATGAGATTTCTTGCACCATCCAAAACCCTGCCCAAGCACATGCAGCTGGAACAAGAGATGGTGACACCACTATGACTAATGAATGCAGGCCATTAATTAATCAGAAAAGGAACTTCCTACCTCAAGCTATCTTACTGTTTGGGAAATTCTATCATTATGCTTTGGGGAATTATAGTCACTTTTTGCCCTGGGTGCCTATAGATGTGGCAGTGCCAAAGACTTCAAATAGGAAGGGTCAAGCTCGATTAACACTTTAATATTTGTTTGCTGGACACTATTTCCAGCAGGAAAATCTGGGTTGCACATTTAAAGAAGAAAAAATCAGACATGTGTCTAAGTTCCTATGAATAAGAGCACAGCTGAAGAAATGTGTAAAATTTGCTCAGAAATAAAGCAAAGCAAAACCACCATTATTTTTACATGCTAATCTGTTCCAGTGGGTTGCTTGCAAACCCCAGTAGGTTGCTTGATGCTTCTCTGCCTGTCGTGCCCTGAGAAATTCCTGTGACCATTAAGCATCATAGAACTAAAACCAAAACCAACTGATACACAAGGCTTCCTTATGCTAATTGCAACAGTGAATATTTTTCAGAATACCTGTCATCCTGGAGGAAAAGGAATGATATATGAAGATGAGGTTGTTTTAGCAACTTTATCTAAATATTGTAGCTCCTACCGCATCGGATGCACACCCCTGGGCTTCTCTTCTGGAGGGATGTTTCTGTAATAGCAGGATATTCCCCTTTTAGTGCTATAAACTAAAAGAGAAATCCTTGAATAGAGATTCCCCTTAAAGTTTGGGGTCTTCTTGCTCCCCTGAGGGGAGTTTTATGGTTAAAGCTCTTACCTCTGCCAGTCTTCTTTGTTACAGTGCCCTGCTACGTCAAGCACATGGTGGCAGAAGACTTCTCCATGTTAATGCCTATTCACTCTGCTCCATCTTACCATTCCACATCATCCTACATCAAGACATACTCTCAGTACAGAAGGTTCTCCCAGAGCATTAGCTCTTTTTCAAGGTTACAAATCCAGCTTTCCCATGTTCTCTGCTGCACCATGAAGTCTGCTTTGCTCATCCTACACATCCAGGAGGCGATAAATATAGTTGACAGCGGTACTGCACCAATTCCCTCTCTCCTGCTATCCCTCTTTTCCATTAGCTGCCTCTGCCGTATCTCTTCCTCCTGCCACCTCCTGCCTACTTGGCCTCCCCAATTCAACCTCGCAATGTAATCCTTGCTATACCCTCTCCAGCTATCTGGCTCAAAAGTGCCTTTTTTTCCACTGATGCTCATCAGTCCTTCAAAGCATTTTCCTTGCCTTATCCCCTTTGCCTGTCACCAGCCTCCTCCCATGCCTGACTATTCCCAAACCTTTCTAGCACTGGCAGGGTTAATGATGGAACAAAAGATCTGTGAAATGGGATGAGCAAAAGCTCCTAATTCACTTCCTTTTCCCACCTCCCTGTGTTTTTAAGGGAAAATGCTGCAAACACAATTTTATGGACAGAAAATGGCTGAAGTTGCACCGGAGGGGACAATGTGTTCCAGCCCAGAAGGTGGTTGGAAGAGAGTCCAAGCAAAAGAAAATTGTCTATCTCTAACTGTAAAATGGAAGAACAATAGGATTAATTACCTTCCACTTTGGACGCAAGGGTTTTGCAAACCTGTTCTGACTGCTGTATTACCATCAGACCTGAAATGTTAAGACATATGTACAGTGGGAAATCGTAAAAGCAGAGCAGCAAAAAGGATGTGGGGGCTGCAGGAAGAAAGATTTAAAAGGCTAAATATGCATAGAACTGGGCTTAAACACATCTGCAAAAGAAAAGGGACACAGTAATTTTCTTATCAATATTTGAAGGGTCTGAACACCAAGGGGAGTTACCTTCTTCAGCAGAAAGGATGCTGTCAGGAACGGTGGATGAAATCACAAGGAGAATTTAAACTGTCCATTGTGGAGGGGAAAAAACAAGAAGTCTTTACATAGGAAGACATTCTAGGAAGTGGGTGTCCCATTGCTCAGGGTGTGGAGAACTAGACTGGTTCAACAGAAGCACACTGCTTGCAGCAGTCCTGCACTGCCAGGGACACATGACAGATGACCTAATGGGTTTTCCCATCTGTTGACTCCATGTTGTGGATTAAATGACCACAAACTCAAGATTTGTATGTGTTTCTTAAAACAGTTTAAGATTGCTTCTTTGTACTGTGTCCCACAGGCTGGCATCACTTTGCTTTCTTCTGTTGCCAGAACAAGCGCTACTTCAATTATTAATGAAGGAGTGTTTTTTTTAAAGCTTTTCTTATCCCAGTATGTTAAATCTGTCTTGGAGTTGTACTACTGTGTAATTAAGTTTAATGCATTTGAGTTGGAGTCACAAATAAGGTTGGATGCTCTAGTAGCAGTGTAATGATGGGATTTTTCTCCAGCTGATGATACACCCCGGAGCGTTTCCAATTTTCAAATCTTGAATCTAATGGCTCATTCCTGTTTTTTACCAGGTAGTATGCGTGAGACACAGGGTGCAGGCACTGAGCTGCTTATCTCATAAAAGTCAGCAGCTACACGGTGTGTGTAAACCCAGACCGGTAGCTCATCCCAGAGGCTCATCCCAGAAAGCAGATTTCAGGCAGTGATTTGCTAGTTGGTTTGGACATTACAGAACTAACTGCTCTCACCTTCCAGCACATGTGGATGCCAGGGACATTATAGAACTTGGAATAACATAACTAAACATCTAAACGGCAGCAGCAGGATGGCGTAATGGGGAGCCCCATCCCAGACAGCTGCAGGCAGGAGAGATGCACCTCCACCTCCTCCTGATTCATGTTTGCATTTTCCTGGAGCTCAGGACCTCCTGGAAAGGCCTTCCTAAAGCACCAGGCTGATTTTTAGTTTATATGATGCTCTATAATAATCAATTTTCCATAGTCTGGACAGTGAGGTGGGTAGCACTGATTCATTTATTTTGGAGAACAACCTACAAGTCCCAGTAAGTATTGTGTCCCCATGCCAGAAAGCACTTTGCAGAGTGCAGCCCATAAAATAGGCCTGGTTCATTTCTTTTTAATACTTGGTCACTGAGATAGTTCATTCATTTTGATGCAGGAACTTCTGTCCCACATACTCCAGCTTACATTTTGTGTGAGCTTGATTCTCCATGAACTTCACATTAGTGGGAACTCTATCAGTTTCAGAGAATCCACTGTTATGAAAAAGAACTTCTTGTTTTTACAAAGTCTTCCTTTATTTGCCTTGGATTACTCTATTTTCTTCATCCACCTATCACCAGCCTATCACAGGATAATTCAAGCTGGATGCACCAGTTCAGTGGCCTGATATTTAAGCACTTATTTACAGGAAAAAGGCATTCATTGAGCAGCCCTTGACTCAGGACTCGGATTCTGCCCGGCTGGCAAGGCCCAGGGTTTTTGGCCATTAGAAAACAATACAAGGCTCATCTCCTGACAGGCGTTTGGGTGTATGCCTGTTGTACTTTTAGAGGCAAACTTCTGGCTTGAATCTTGCATTTTAATGCCATGTGTTACATTAAACACTACACACGGAGCATCAAGTAAGTAATTCAGTGCAATGCTTGCCGTTCTCCTGTGTGATGTATTGATTTTGTCTAACATGTGTCAGGTATGTCTTGTAGCCTTGAAATCTTCCAGCACCACAAAACGGTTTGATTTCTGCTCCCCTCCTGGTGTGTTTCTTGGAGACAAGATATAAGGCACAAATGGCAGAAGTGACCTCCTTACAGCAGAATTGTCTTTGCAAAGTCAACACAGTGTAGGCACTTCTGTCCTTTTCACTTTCAAACTGCCCTACGCACAAGTCCTGACTGTAATAAACAATATGTTGCTAATAAATGACTGGTGTTCATAATAACTCTTCCTACAAGGCAACCAGGAAAGGAGATGCACTTTTCCCACTGCCTTTTCTCCTGTGGATTGTGCAATCCAAAAGCTCCCTATAAATAAAACCAGACACATATAAACACACAGTCTCTAACCTCTGCCAAGCAGTCCACAGTGGGACTTCCAGTGGCACGAGGAGCCTAACTCTGCAAACAAAAGATCACAAATCCCTATTCTGAATTTTCTCCCCATTATAACCCGTGCAACTAATTATGACTTCTTGACTACACATAGTTTCTACGGAAAGCTCACCAGTCCATTCCAAGCCTTCCTTTACAAGGCAGGTTCTCTGCTGTTTTCTCTCAGACTGTCACTGGATTTCCAGTATCTTAAAAGTCAGTCTCAGACAGCAAAGCGTACTGTCATAGCACCTTGGGAAACAGCACTAAGAAGACATCTATGGACCGGATTCTGCCCCACTGCAGAACCTGGCTCAGATAAGCTGTTTCCCTTCCACATAGGGAAACATACTGGAGTGAAAACAGGAGATTTTCCATTTACATTGATTTACATTTACATTGATCACAGTAGTTTGAAAGATACTGTATTCCCCTGACAAGCTCTCCTTTTCTTAGTCCAAACAGGGACATGGGTCTAAGTTTCTTGGATAAATTTTTCTTTCTACAGCATGCCTAACAAACACATGGAGATAAATAGTTTAAGAAATACTGAAGGATAAAAAGGACATTAAAATAAGGACTTGACAGTGTATGAAAGCCAAGAAAGGATTAAAACTTTAAAGAGAGCCCTCCAGGACCCTAAAGACTCTTGAAAACAGATGTAATCTTGAGGGTTTTTTTTTACTTTGCGAATTTTTCCATTTGAAGCAACAAACTTGAAACCATGGATGTGGGAAAGGGTCATTCCTGGGATTACAAAGGAATCTAGCTGGCCACAGGAGATGGAAGAGAGTTTTTGTCAAAGACTCATCTGACTCTGCATACCTGACACCTGACTCTTATGAATCTGCATACCATAACTGATAGGTCTTCCTTCCCTCCCTTCTTCCCTTCAATCATCAAACATCAAATCCTTCTCCATCCTCCCATACAACCTTCACCACCCCTTCTGCACGTCCTGCCACCTTGTAGCAGCCCCTGCTCCTAGTATCTCCTCTTCCTTATCACCCGGAGCTGGTACTTTCACACCTGCATTAAAAGTACCTTCCTTTTCACCCGTGCCTCTGCTCTCCATGGGAGAGCTGTGGTACAGGTCCCAGTTAGTCACTGGTGCGCTGAGGCTATCACCACACCATATCTGCCAGAACACTGTCAGCCCAGAGGTGCCCCCCATCCATCCTGTGGGCAGCCCAAGGGTGCTCATGCATCCTCCCTGCTCTTGCTGCCAGTAGCACTGGCAATCTTCAGGAAGTCTTTCCTTGACAGTATCTCACAAGGACACGTATGGGACAGCTGCCAAGGCTATATAATATGCTAGCAGCCATCCTCATGAGGGATATGCACGCTGTGGGAAGTACTCTGCTCTGCCCTAGTCCAAGTCCTATGCCTAGAAACATACATTTGGCTTGCAGTGGGTCATGCCAGCATGTCTCTCAGGGCTTCCACAGACAACCAGAGCAGACCAGCAGCTAACTGGCATTTATTGGTGTGCAAGAAGGTGATCTTTGCATTAGTTCAGCAGCTCTGCGTGTACCACAGAAATCTGCAGTGCCCTATATTATATTAATAGAAACACTATAAAATAGAAATATTATAAAAAACTTGTGGCTGGAAGAAAGGCAATAACTTTCACCATTCAACATTTTAATACTCTTAATGGTAATAACTGTTCCTTCATTCCTACCTCTCATCAACATCTTTCAAGGAAGCATCTTTAAGAAGCCTTTTACCAGTACAAAAGAGACATCAGGCTCAGTTCATTTAAAAGAGATATTTCAATAAATCTAATCTAACTTTCAGATCAAAGGTGCCCTCAGGGATTCCTGTGCCTGCCCCACATGGCTCTGATGTTCAGCTGTAGCCCATGTTTGTACAATACCAGCGTGTAAGATACGGAGATGCCCTGTGAGTGTGGATTTTCCTAAAAGACTATAGCATAAGTCAGTCTTTTATTGGACTCCACAATACAGTGGTGTCCAGCCATCTGTTAGGGTGGGAGGGTACAAATTCCACTACATAAAGTGATCAGGTTCTCCACTTGTACTCCAAGTTACAGTACTTGCATCCCTTGTGGAAACTGATAGAAACTTATGTTTGGATCCTTGGACACAAAAATGAGCAGGAAGAAAATGAAAGCCAAATGTTTACAGAGATATCAAACCCCACTGGAAAAATATTTTAGCTTTTGGTAGTATTCCACTTGTTTCCTTAAGTGATTCAGTGCTCTAAATAAATAGTTTTGATTGCCTCAAGTGTTCTAAAGAAAAACATTTGGATTCCAGTGATATTCAAGAACTAGAGCACAGATGAAATGGTATCCATTGAACTAGGTAAATAATAACAGCTTCTTTTACAAATCAAGTTGTAAGTTTTTGTGATCTCCTCAGCATCTTCACAGCAGAATTTTACAGGCTCTGTAGAGAGTACCTGTTCACAAACTGTGTCTGAAAAAAGAAGGTGGAAATTAGTTGCACCACTAAGCCAAAAGGATGCTACATTTCCTCTGGAACCTCTTAAATCATAGTAAAATTATTCTGCAAGAAATACAGCATTTAAAATGTTGGAAGTAACATCAAAGTCTCAGTACAGTCAGTTGTGCTGAGTCAACTAGTTCAGACAGTGCTGCACCTAGATGTAAAAAACTATCTATATACCTGGAGGTAATAAAATTCTTTTAACATACTCTGTGGATCTGTCTCAGCTTTCACTGTTTAAGAACCAGATGTTACGAAGACACGCTTTGTAGCTTGACATGTGAATCACCATCTTACATGAAATGACTAGAGAGTGGGATCCAGCACAGCAGGCTAGTGAATGAGCATCCCTAAATTTACTGCCACAGACTCAATGGAAGCTTTTCTATTGACTCTCAACAGAGACCCTCAGTTGGCTTTCCATTAAGGCAACTGTTTTTCTACGCACCTACAATTTAGGTGGGTATCTTCTCTCATACAGGCAGACTGGATCCCAGCCTATAATGCTAACTAACGCTGTTGACAAGACACAGTCACAAGATCATGACTAATATTTAAGGAACTCAATCAGCCAGTGTGTCTGTGGTACAAGTTTGCACCTTCTTGCCAGTCCACATTGCCCAAAAAACCTTGATTTCATTCTGAACTATGTTTGCATGAAGACAATAACTTTGCCTAATTTCACACAAAATTAGACCTCTTGGGAACTGTTCTTTACAGAACTCTTGCATGCATCCATTAAAGCTCATCTAATCAGTTAAATATAATTAAGCAAAACCTGATAGTAAAAATCTTAGGTTTGCCAAGGAGGAATAACTGTATATTTCTAGAAATATAGCACACATTCAATAGCAGACATTCATACTGATGCTAATTCATGCACTGCATAATGTTTTCCACTTTGATGGTTATAAATTACATACTGTAACTTAACAAGTTGGAAAATGTGATATCCCAAGAATAAGAGAAGGAAAACATAACAGCAGTCACCTGCCAGTTTAATAGAGAGCTGTAACAAATAGCAGCTATATTTATATCTTTAAGATCATCACTCCAGAGATGCAGCTGTTTGGTTCTGCCATATTTAAAGAACAAGAAAGGTATGCAGAGAAAAAATATTTGTAATCTTCACTCCGGCTGGTCTTCCAGATCCCCACCTATTTCACAGATCTCTGGTAATGTCTGCCATACGCTGGTGAACCCATGAGCTTCTGGGGAGATGGGAAGTACAAACATATCTGGGTTACTCCCTGCCACTGGATAATGCTGCTAAACAAGAAGAGGTGGCCCACCTCTTCGGATTCAATATTGATTTTTTTTTCTTTGAAATACTTCTCCATCCATCAATGTCCAAGTATAAATGTAGCAATGTCCTCATGGATTCAGCTTACTCTTGCTTTTCTGCTTATGTGCTACTAGAGAAACAAGAAAAAAAAAAATGCCTGGAGAAATAAGGACAAATCAGCGCCTGAAACACAAAAAATTGAAACAGCTTTTGTTTTCCTTTTGTAGTATTGTACTGACCTTGAGAAAGAAAAACAGTCTAATTTGAATACTGCGGGATCTAAACTTACAAGTAAGCATCAGCAGTGAATACAGGAAACAAATAAAAACTTTGTCATCTTCTACAAAGCAATGAAAGTTATTGGAGGAGGGGAAAGGAAGGAAGGATGAAGTGCAGTGTCTGTTGCCTGATAAAAGGATAAAACAGCTTTGTAATAGACATGTAAGACTCCCCACAGATGATGCTGTCTTGACAGAAAGTTCCCACAATGCCACCTTTGCAATATGGTGTATGGTTTTGATCACCCCATCAAAAAGACATTATTTCACTGGATAACAGCTGAGGTGATATAGGCTTTGGATGATGACCAGTGTTAATTGTGGGCAGCAAGTGCATCTTTAGGCAGTAAACTGAAGCAAATCAAGGGGAAAATGCTCACTACTGCTTGGCAGTTTAAATCGAGGAAAAAATTAGTGGAAGAGATTCTGGTTCTAATGCTGGAATATAGAGCTTTATGTCATGGGATTTGCGCTGATGTGTGTCTGGATGAAATAAGATTTTACCTACAGAGGAACTGGCCAATTTGTAACTCAGATGATCAGAACACAGCATAATATTGTCTCAGAACAAGCCAAACGGCCAGCTTCTTTCTAGAGGAGCTGAAATGAAAATATCTGAAGCCAAACGTGTTTTAGTAAATGAAATGTCTGCAGAGGCCTCTGGTGATATAAAATCTATTGTCAGGTGTATAAATAGTTAATATTTACAGCTGAGAGAAAGACATGAAGAAGAACCTGTCCCTTCAGGTTTCACTAAAATAAAGCATAGATTTTTAGAGAGGTTTCTTTAAACAAGGCTGAAGAGTTCCTCCTTAAATCATCAGAGGCCATTCATTGCTTCAGTACAAAAGCTTAACAGGCACTTCTCAGCAGTTTTGCCTCTAGTGGGAAATTAAGTTTCCACAGAATCAACTTTTTATGCAAGAAAAAATTAATTTTGCCCAAAGCGTTCAGGTTTCCTTTGGGAAAATCAAAACAAAATATTTCCTGCACTACATGGGCTTAACCCAAATCAAACATTTCAGTTTATTTTTTTAACTGATCAAGAATATTTTATTTCAACTCAGTTCAACTTGAAACTGCCTCTGAGCTTGCTGTTATGGTGGATACAAATTGTCCAGGAGAATAAGAAAATAAGACAATTTGCATCTCAGCCAGTTATCTGGCTCATAAGAAAATATTTTTAATTCAACAATATTAAAATGTTACATTTAGATCATGAGACTGAAGAAAAACATTTGGATATTTCCAAATGGAAGTTCTTCAGAACTTTTCCTCCCATTAAAAAGTTTTGATATGGGGAAATAAATGTTTAAATATTCAAAATTACGCATGAGAAAAAAAAATTATGGCTCTAATTTCCAGCCAACTAATCATTATATCAGTTTTATGCCACAGCAATTCCACAGAGCTCCACCAGAATCTCACTGGAATCATATCAACCTAAAAGAAAGGGTTTGCAGGTGCAGTGTTACGGATCTCAGTACACAGGTTTAGGCACATAAAAGATGTACCTTAAAGTTCTATCTCACATTTAACTCCTTGTTGGGACTATAAGTATACAAAGGGACTTGCAGATCCTGAAAGAATAACGTGGTTAGAAGAGAGGACACCCTACATATCACCAGGAATACTGTACATCTTTCCAAAACTCATGGATGAATGAGACGATCAGGCTTTTAAAAGCAAGAGATAAACCACAGCTTCACCTGGGATTGAACAGAGACTAAAACTAGCATTTGCATGTGGGATATACATGAAAGTTGAGAGAGTTTCAGGAGGTTTTTTTAATATATATATGACATATATTTGTTTATTGAAGATTGCTTAGTATATTTTACACTTAGAAGTTATAGTCAAACTGAGTTACTCTAGCTTCCCCTTCAGCCCCAACTTCTAATATTCAATTCTTGTTTAAAAGCAGTCCGGACCAAATCAGACAGACAGACAGACAGACATTTTCAGAGCAAAGATCCCTACAACAACACACCAGTTACTTACCAGAGATTTTCAGTCATCAGGACCCGTGGCCCATGGGAGGTGCCGCAACACCCAGCTTGCTTGGGATCATCACAGCAGCAAGGTTGAGGGACACTGCTCCTGTGTGGATTTCGGAAAGGTCGGGCCAACCTGTTCTCATCTCACTGCAATGGTATGGGTCAAGAAGGTCGAGAGATCCAGAATGAGCTCGGCTGCTGAGAATGCATCAAAAAGAGAGCAGTGCTGTTTAGTTGTTTGTTCTGGTTTTTAATATCTAGGCTTTGATTCATGCCTTGAGACACCACAGTATTAACTGCTCCAACAGCCCCTCATAAATGTAAACAGAAATACCAAATAGTAGTAGTCTTGACCACAACACAAATTATTCACATTCCACTTGCCTCACTTCTAGATGTCAGAGTGAGCAATTAACCTCTGCAGTTCATGCATTTACTGATTATGCAATCCACTCAAAACCTCAATGAGAGCAATGGAAAACTCAGAAACTGGGGATTTTTATACCTGAAATAATCCTGAGAACACCAAATTTGAGTTACGTAAACACTGAGTTACGTAAACATTTTTTACTTCTCCTGTTTCAGATTAAATTGTTGAAAAGCAGCATTTCTAGGAAGAAGTTATATGTACCATGCCAAGCATAAAAACCCTGCCCAAGAGGACAGATTAATGTCCTACAACATTTCCGAGCAGGGCTAGGGAACGGAGGAGGGGCTCTCATGAATCTGATACGTTGATGCCTTCCAGATATTTAAAAGCAATACGTAGACTGTTCCTGTGCCAGCTGTGTTTCTAAAGAATGCTTTATGTCTAATACAGACCACATTATTGCCATTTTAAACTAAGCTTTCACTTAATTTACATAGACTGGGACAGACTGCAGCTGTCTGTTTTTAGTGCAGTCACACTGCCTGGGATTGCAGGTCACAGTGTGTGAGGCTCTGCTACTCTTGGGGTGCAATCTTGTTTGTTTAGAAATGGAAGGAAGATCATGGGACGTACAGTTTTCCAGATCTACTCACCTTTAGGAAAAGTAATGGTCACGTCTGGCTTTAGACATGGCTAATCACCTAAGATTTGTGCCTTGCTGTTCTCTCAAGACAGAGCGCATGCTCAGCTCTGCAAGGAGACGAGAGCACCTGTGGAAGCCCTAGTACCCTCCTTCCACTGGATTCAGCCCATTAAGGTTGGATACTTTTTTGTTGCTTGACCCCTATAATAATACTATATGGAAGGGAAGTAATTTTCAGGTTCTTGGAGGGAGATGGGAGTAGCAGGTTTTGAAGTCAAAAAAAAACCCCTGAGATAAATAATGCAGTGACTTGTGCTCAGTAGCACATCCAACATACTTTTCTAGAAGACATTGTAAGATCATGGATTTGTTTCTGACATACCGGGCTACACAGATCTGGTTTCTGACTCATCCACACTTCATGTGCAAACCTAAAAAAGATATTTCATCTACCTGTGCCTCAGTTTCACACATGTCAAGTAATATTCAAGGGGGACAGAGTAGTGTTCAGAAGGCCCTCAGACCTTGTGGTCTGGAAGGAAATGGTCCAGTGCCTATCTGAAGAGCTTATGACTGTATCTGCAAAGGTCTTAGACAAGGCACCATTCAGCCTATTTGCTCTTACCTTTTATGTTCCTGATGTCCAGAGTAGAGCTGCAGTCTTAAATGAGTCATTGGATCAGAGGAAGGATGAAGTATCTGAGTGTAAGTCATACCACTGCAGCGAAGGGGAGATGAAGCTATTTCTGTAAGGAACAGGAAGGTCTTTTAGGCATCTGCTTCAGGTCTACAGGAAGCTGCAGATGTGAAATCAGGATTCCCCAGCTTTTTATACACAGCTTATTTCTTAGTGTATTCATTCAAAGTAGAAGACCAGGGCCTAAACCTCCATCCCATCCCGGGAATGGGAGAAAGGTGCACAGCTCTGCTTGGTGAAACTGGACTTTGCTAGCACCTACAGTCTCTGACCCATGGTTTGGGTATTCATCTGCAAAAATGCACCTCCCACGCATGACTGTTACATGAGTCATTAAAGCCCAGAGTGAGCCTTCTAAGAAAATAATGGGAAAGCTGGAATCCTCACCAAAGATTGTATGTAGCCCTAGCCAAGGGGTCTTGTGCCCTGTTTTGCACAGTAGCTGTGTTTGGCAGAAGCAGAGCCCAGTCTCTGCACTCTCATGTCAAGGGCATCTTCACGGGGACTGCTGTTGAACCCTCTGGAGCATGGATGTTGAATTCACTTGGTGAACACAGTAACCCATTTGGTTATTCTATTAAAGGAGAGAAGGAAAGGCCCTTTTCTGGCTCCTGGACCGGACTGCCAGGGCTGAAACATTTCTTGCTAAATTCAGCTTTATCGGCCTTTTTTAGCAGCTTGTGTTGCCTGATAGTCTTCTGGCTTCACCTATGGGACTGGGAAACTTAAGTACTGGGATGTCTAATTTCCACCTCCCGTGTAGACATCAGTAGGAGCTCCTGCCTTGAAGCTCTGTGATAGCTGTTGGTCTGGGCTCAGCTGGGAGCAAAACTGGCTCCAAAGGAGCTTTATTGTGAAAGGCTTTCTGTAACAGTGCCTCAATCACCTGGATGGGCTTTGGTGGGTGCTCTGAGACTCATTTTGATAAGGTTTTGATGCCTGAAGAGATTAGCACATGTCAGCTGAGCTGTAGTAACTGTCCATGTGTTTGCAGCTCTCTGGGTTCTGCAGCAGGGTTAGCAGTGCTGCCCATGGAGCTGAGTTATGGGAACACACTGCAGCTCCCGTGGGCTCGCTGGGACCCACTGGTGCCTGTTGACACTCACACTTCTCTGAGCTCTCACTGCAAACTGACTGAGCCTGCCCATATGAAGCTGTTGCCTTCGACATGAGGGAAATCTGCAATATATTTCACGACGGGCAGGGGAGAAGTGGACCCACTCAGCTGAAATTTTGACAACTGTAAATCTCAGAAAATCTGGGAGTAGGTTTTGTGTTAGATGGCAAAGTGAAGACTTGGCTACTTATTCATCTGTGTCCTGGCAGCAGAGGTACAAGTCAGAAACAGTGGAAGGCCGTTTTGTTTCCCCTCTGCTGTATACCATTTTGCTTTACTGAACTGGTTCATTTGACACACTTGCTTGGGACAGGCTGCTGGGGTTAACTGTTACATCCACCTCCTGACAAATGAGTGTGACATCAGAGTGACTTCAATTTTTTATAAATATCTCTTGCCAATTTGTTTAACATGTCAGCACAGACCTGGAGTTAAAACTGAAGGGGACTGAATATTACACCTTCCTTTTAAGGCTGGCATAATTTCCCTTTTACATGGAAAAGCTTCACACTTACATTTTTCACTAGTATCTACCATCACGAGCCTTAGATTTTGTCTCTTTTAAGCCTGCATCCTGTAAAACACTGTAATTGCATGCAGCTGTTTGCAAGCCATCCTCTGCAAATGGAAAGTGTGCATTGAAAAAGCACCCAAGCAGAGGACCTCCGAAATACACACTGCAAAAGCTGCTGGTTTACCAAAAAGACCCTCTTTGGTCTGCCCTCCCCTGCCCTCCTCTGCTGTTGCTACCTTGCAGTTTATGACATCCAGATAGTGGGAGGTCTGACAAACCGAACAAGGCAGCAAGCAAGAAATTCCATTCCTGTTGAAATCAGTAATTCCTCTGTGCAGGCTGCTTTTTCATGTGTGTGTGCGTGCTTTCTTTTGTGTCACTTCCAGAAGGGCTCTGATATTATTATTACTTTAAATATAGCTTGCCCTGGGGCGGGGAAATGCACAAGGAAAGAGTCGGCAAGCAGCCTATCTCTCAGAAGAAAAGAGCAAGCCTCGCAGCACAGGAACTGGCTTCACTCAAGTGTGCAGTTTAGAAGTCAAAAAACTATTCCAAATACCACCATTTTGGAGGAGGCAGAAGAAAAAAGGACACAAAACTGGCTAAACACAGTGAAGAATATGGTAAATAAGGGTACAAAGTGCACCTAATTGCGGTTTGAGAGTGAGCTCTGAAGTACAATGTAAGTCTTCCTTAAATTGTATTTTTTTTATCATAGTATCTAGTTGTTTCATTTCCATTCTGAAGCCAGGCTAGGCCAAAAGGTTCAATTATCTATAAAAATCAGCATGGAGCAGAATGTGTAATCTCTGATATGAGGCTGAAAATGATACTGAAATACAACAGAAGTCAGAGACTATCAGCCATATTATGGAAGATGAACTATAAATAAGAGCATATCTAATTATTTCAAGAGAAAGATGCTGGATGGAATCTTTAATCAACTTTCTTAATAGGGAAGCGAGAGCTCTGCTGTTTTGTATAGCAAGTTATTTTAATACTGCTGTGTTTAAAATTGTGTGATTACAGTTACCAATAGCAATAAGATGTAGCTCCAGAGGGGAGTCCTAGTGGTTGCAAAAGTTTTCCTCTTTTATTTCTCCAACATTTTTTCTCTCTGAAGCTTCAAGTCCACATTCCCTATCCTACAGCTTGGTTTTGCTTTTCAGCTGGATTTTCAATGTATGACAACACTGGACTTCCTATGGAACTGAAAACAAAACGTTTCAGCTTTCGGAGTAATTCTGGTATGTTTTTCTACATCACGCTAGTGGCACAAACACAGTCGACAAAAGATTGTGCTCCCTCAACTTCTGGCACGGACAGCTGAGGAATATAAAGCCTGATGGTGACAAAGGGTGAAAATTTCCTATTTTTCACTATTTATCTCACCAATTTTGGACTTAGCAATGGATATTCTTTGTGATGAGGAGAGCTCTGTGATCCCAACTGCAAACTCCTTAATACAAATAAATCATGAGAGAAGACTCTACAGAAATGTTTATGGAACTGGAGAGATTAATACATCACATCTCTTTAACTTGACTGTGGACTCTGAAAACCTAACCAATCTTTCGTGTGAAAGTAACATGAGTCCACCGTGCTACTCTTCCCTGTTTCAGCTTTCACAGAAAAACTGGCCAGCTTTGCTGACAGTGATAGTGATTGTTTTAACCATTGCTGGAAATATTCTTGTCATCATGGCTGTGTCACTGGAGAAAAAACTACAGAATGCCACTAACTATTTTCTAATGTCACTTGCAATAGCTGATATGCTGCTGGGTTTCCTTGTCATGCCTGTGTCAATGTTAACCATACTGTACGGTGAGTATTAGCTGTGTAACCTACTGCATGTATTGAAAAGCTCTAAACATTGCATGCATATGTTGTTGTTGTTATTTCATTCTCTTACCACAAAAAAACTGTAATCATTCCATACAAATTGAAACATATATAATTGGTTTATGGATGTAAGAATAGGTGAAGTACTTGAATCTCTTCCTACTTTATATTTCTAGATACAGGCATTTTAAACACAGTCCAGAACATTAGTTTATTACTCACTTGCTGGATGAATTGTCTCAAAGTGTATATGAAGATGCTTTGTTCTCTCTATTCTTTCAGTTTTTCCCCCCGGCTTATAATTTTCAATATTCCTAATGAGAATGTAGGGTCCTGCCAGTTATTTTGCTCTGCAAATATGCACAAAAGCACTAATGACTACCTTTAGATTCAAAGCAGCCAACCCCTTTAATTTTTTTTTAATGAGGTAATATATTTGTAAATAATTTTCTTAATAACAATACCCTGCTTAGACATCTACTTATCAGCAAATGCTGGAATAAATATTGTGGGAGTTAAAAAATGGATGAGAATTAATTCTGCCTAATTTTTAGTAACATTTACAAATGCAAAGCTATGATTTCTTAAGAGAAGTTATTTAAGATTTAAGTGAATAATGACTCACGGTTCATACCCTTGTAGGTGATTAATAGCAGATCTTTCTTCTCTTTTTCACCAAAATCACTTGCAGCACAGCTCACATAGAAAAAAGCAGCAGCCTATGTGTTCAGCACCAATATTGTCAGGCTGTTATAAGCTCTAAACTTCGAAAAATGAGTTTTCCAGTGCCACAACTGAATTACTACTGTTCAAGGAGAAGCCAGACAATGCCAGGAGGAAAGTGAGGATGTTTGCAAAAATTTCTATTGCCTCACCATTTTGGGACTAAAGTATAAGCCTATGACTTAAGAGAAATTTCATATAGAAAACTGGAACTTTATTTCCCAGTTTCAGTATTCCTACTTTAGTAACATTTTCAGAATGTATTTGGCATCAGTGATGGTGTAACATTGTGATTTACTGTACTAGTGGTGCAATTACCTTTGGTGGGGGAGACATCGTAAAAGAGAGCTGTGGGAGCAGAAATTGTCCGATGTGTGAGATTAGCAAAACCCTTTTAAATCCTGCGTGGTTCCCTGAGACATGCAACAGGGACTCCTGCTGGCCAGGCTCTGCTGCTGAGGAAAGAGGTGCCCAAAATCTGTGGCTTGGGAGTAATTTGGAGGTCGGGGCGTGGGATTTCCTGCATGCAGAGGAGCCAAAACCCTTGTCACGGGGGGAAGGCTGCATCACCCTCCTTTGCAATCACCAGACTGTAAGAGCAGCAGGGCACCAAAAGCCACAGGGGAGGGAACGTGCAGGCTTTGCCTCCTCTCTCCCTGCTTTTTCCCTTGCAAGGTCAAGGAGGAGAGGCCTTTTCAGGGTAACTTTGGGTGAAAAATCATCTGGTGGTGCGCGCAGGTACCAGAAGAGCTGTCTTGACATGTTGCACCATCAACCTCCAGGATGACCAGTGATGGTGCAGAGGGAAAGCTCCCCTTACGCAGAAGCATTTGCTTGGCCTCAGCCGCCCTGGGAAAGGCCGGCACGCAGCCAGCATCAGCCACATCGGATATGTTGACAATCCTGAGCCCAAACTGGGGGCCTCTGCATCCGCCTCACTCTGCTGGGGTACCTCCGAGGCTCTGGAACAAGGCTGTTCCACAACACACCCCTCAGCCCCTTGAACGGGGATTGTGACCGTTTTGCTCAAAAGTGAGATTATTTCCTTCTCAAGAGCTTTACAGCCACTGTGGACAATTCCCATTCAAGTGTCCTGGCCTCACCAGCCACACGTTTGCCCAGCCTGTACCCTTTGGGCCAGGCAGGTTTCTCCATCCACCCAACACCACAACTCTCCACTAGAAAAAAAGACACTCGCCAAGGTGGACATGCCCACACAGCAGAAAATTCACAGAGCTGAACAGCAGTGTTGGTTTCTACCCAAACACTCATCGGGTGCCAGATGCCTGTTGCTTCTGCCTCAGAGACTTGCCCCATGCCAGCATGGAGAAGCTGTCAGGATTATTGGCAGGTGCTGTGTAACTCCCTGATGCAGTGGAAGGACCAGGCATTTCAAAGGGCTCCTGACCAGCTGGGTGCTGACCTTAGACATGGTCTTGGCTGATGTGCTTCTGACAAGGCAGGATGGTGTATCTGGCCTCCTCAGCAACAACCTGTGCCTGTGGGATCTGCAATACATCCTCTCCCTCTCCCTCTCCCTCTTCCTCTCCCTCTCCCTTTCCCTCTCCTTATTTCTCTCCCTCTCCCTCTCCTTCTTTCTCTCCCTCTCCCTCTCCCTCTCCCTCTCCCTCTCCCTCTCCCTCTCCCTCTCCCTCTCCCTCTCCCTCTCCCCCTCCCTCTCCCCCTCCCTTTCCTTGAAGTATTTCATCAGCCTTTCACTCAAAACAGTTTCCCTGGACCTCTTGTTATCAACAAACAGCAGCCCAGCCATCCTGTCCCATGTCACTTCTTTGCCTCCTCACCTGAAAGGTCTTGTGAGAAAGCATTTCTCATCTCCTGGATGCTACTAACTGACTACATCAGGAAGAAAATCTTACCTCATTTACTTGACTTCCTTCTCAACCTGAAAATCCACAGATGCACAAGCATCACTTGCCTGTCCCTTGGATAGGGCTCTCTGATATAAGCTCCTGGACTACATGAGCTCTCATGGACCACATGAAATCCTGGACCTTGTAAAATGTTCCCTGCCTATCCAATCTTTAAATTGCAGCCATGGTTGTTTTGTTTTATTTCCCCTTGGATATGTGGAGGTGTGAATCGGACAGTGGCCAGAGCACAGCACAAGACATAGCTGCCCTGCACCGTGTACCACATAAAATGTCCCAAGGCCTGCCTGGGGACTCTTACTGCATCTATAGTTGGCTCCTCTCATGTACTTTTCCCTTCCTTGGCCCTGTAATCTCCAAGGTACCTTATGTGTTGGATATTGTTTTATCCCTGCCCATCCAGGTTTAGAGCAAGGACAAGAGATATAGAAGGATATGACAAACGTGTTCACAAAGGCCACTAAAGCAGGAGAACAGGTGCACGTTGTCAAGTGTGAAAATACTTTATCACTTTTCCCTGTGTAAACTATCCTGGCCTGACAGAGAGATGTTACTGCGAAGACATGTCCCTGAAAGCCAGCCGTCATGTAGCACACCCCAGAGACCAGATTCCTCATTGGAAGACCAGAAAACAAGATAAAACATATCCATAAATGTTGTATGGCTTGTCAGGGTCAGCTCATATTACAGCAGTTCAAGAGCACCAAGAAATAGGTCTCCTCAGTGCTTACTGAGACTAAATTTAATTAGGCACAGACCTAGCTCCTCTGCCTCTCCCTCTGTTCCTGTTGTTGAAAATCTTGTACTATGTCTCCAAAGCAGACTGGCACTCCCCAAAATACTGACGTATTCTCACAATACCATCTTTGACATTGTCTCATGCCACATTGTGATGGGCAGCTTGGGTAATATGCTCTAAATTAAATCACCACAAGATAAGGGCATGGATAACTGCAAAACTTGCTCCAAGAAGAGTTATTAGTGGTTCCCTGCAGGACTAGAAGGGCCTTTGAATGGGGGTTCTGCAGGGCTCTACTTAGCCTGAGTCTGCTCAGCACTGCTCCTAACAACTTGGACGGTGTATAGAGTGTGAGCTTACACAGCTTTCCAAAAGCACCAAGCTGGGAGAGGTTACAAGTGCTCAGAGGGACAGGATCAGAATCATCAACAGTCATCTGGACCCCTGAAGAGTAAGTCTGAAATGAACAAATAACATTCAGTGAGGATAAATGCAAAGATATCAACTTAGGAAAAAGATAGCAAACCAACTACTGCTGGGAAAATTTGTCCAGACTTCAAGAATGCTGAACAAGATCTGGCTGTCAAAATGGATCATAAGCTAAGCATGCGTCACTAGTATGATGTTTTTATACAAAAGACACTCATTATTCCAGGTTGTGTAAGTAAAGACATTTCCTGCAAGACCTGTGAAGCAATCCTGTACTTCACTGAGCAGTCAGGAGATCTTTGTATGAGTAGTGTTTTGGTCACTGAATGATAAGCAAGATGTGAATAAATTAAATAGCTTCCAAGGCAGAGAATTAGGAAGCACAGAAGTTTAAAAAGCATCATCTGTAAGCAAAAGATAAAGGAATTGGCTTTGCTTAGTCTAGAAGAGAAAAAAAACAAACTAGTCAAGACATGATAGCCATCTTCCAATAGTTTCCAGAAAGGACAGCAATCAATTATTCTTCATGGCTAGTGAAAAGAATAAGTTAAAAGGGAAGGCTTAATTTGCAGCAAAGAAGATATAAGTTCCATATTGGTAAACACTAATACATTTGCTTTGGATTGCTCTCTCTGGAAGAGCCTATCAGTATTAATTGATATAGAGAATATCCTTATTTAAGTATGTGGTAGGTACCTAAAGACAAGTGAGATAAGTATCACTGGTATGCAACAAAATACATTTCTTTCTTCAGTTGCCACTAAATCTAAAGTTTCAATTTCAGAATTTAGGTGGCTTTGCATATCAGCAGGTGTTAATAACACAGTAATTATGTGAATAAAAAGTCCTACAACAAAATTGAGAACTTGCAGGTTTACAATGACAAACCTGTTTCTCTTTCCATAGATTTGCTGCCAGAAATGGTTAATTATAACATCAAACACTAGCATTATGCAAATAGAATTAAAAAGAAAAAAACACACGCAGCTTGTATGTAGCAGCTGTGTAGCCTGGGAAAGAAGCAGAGTTAATCCCAAAAGCTACAGAGTTAGAAGGTTACAAGTAAATAAAATAGGTTTTTTGAAACAGTGTCAGGCAGCTTTTATTGAAGGCATCATGAAGGATATATGCACTAGGACGTATGTGTCACAACAAAAGATGTGAGTATGTCATGTTCTTAGCTGATGTCAACTTTCTCTTGTACAGGGTACACATGGCCTCTACCTACAAAGCTCTGTGCCATTTGGATCTACTTGGACGTGCTTTTCTCCACTGCCTCCATCATGCACCTCTGTGCCATCTCACTGGATCGCTATATTGCCATTCGAAACCCCATTCATCACAGCCGGTTTAACTCAAGAACTAAGGCTTTTGCAAAAATAATTGCTGTTTGGACCATATCAGTTGGTAAGTGAGGCAATATTTCAGCATGTAATTGCAGATTTCTAGCTTTTGAGAGGATTTGACATACATATTGCTGTCTAAAACTGTATTTTCTGCCTGCAATATTTTGCTTGCATCAGTCTAAAAAATGCTGTAATGTAGTAATTATTCAATGGAAATCAACAATGACAATGGGAAACGGAGGAGAACTAAGCAGCACTGTCACCGAAAGAATATACATCAGTGATAGGACTACTGGCTTCAAGTTTGTTTTAAAGATGTCTGTATTTCCGAAATTGATTATCCATCATTACCCTAACATCTGGAAAGAAAAAATTACCTCAACTGAAAGAAACATTTCCTCATTTTATGTAAGTCAGTTGTTCCCAACTTCTTATTAGGGTAATTTGCTTAGAGATGTTTTCTGCCTTTCTTGGTGCGTAGGGTAGGGTATTTATGCATCCTATTTAGGAGACATTAGATACTCTGTGTACGCCATAAATGCGAGAAGTTTCCCCACAGGACAGTTCAGAGTTGCAGCCTAAAATAGGTGCCCTGAATGACTCCCTAGATGAATCTCTCTTTGCACCAGCAAAACCCAGAGGCATGAAACTAGGCACAGTAGTGCTACTTTTCCATTCCTGTGGTGGCAGCACCCTTAGTCCAGAGAAGTTTCACAGTGAGAGAGGTAGAAAGAGCTTGGTGTCTTGAGGCCATCAGGGATTTCCTCACACATCTGGGGTGGTGGTTCTCAAACATGTTGAAAACACAGTTCCCTTTCAGCTCATCTGATTTTGTAGAACCCCCTGAGTATTAGCAGCTCACTTATTCAGAAGTGGAAAAAAGTCATTCTCTTGCTCTGGAAGAAATGAGTGTTGCCAGCAATCAAAGGTAATTAGTTGCTTCCCTGACTAATACAAATTATTGCAAGTGGTAACTGTAATCCATTACCATCCTTCCGAGGGGATGGAAAGCAGATGATGTCTAACACTGCTGCTGGCCTGCAGCTCTGAATCGTCTCCTGGCCTCCCTCTTGATGCTGGCCCAGAGTCTGAGAAAAAGCAGTCTAGGATTTTTATGACTTAAAGTAGCCATATCTTCTGCTGCACAGCAAGAAATAGTGGGAGCCCTCTCTCAAGAGAAGAACAGTTCTGCATTCTCCAAGGCCTGGTGAGGTTCAACAGCATCATGTATGGCTCTGGGGTGCATTCAGATAACCAGGTGTATATGTCTCACACAGGCCAGGTAAACTCCACCCTAAAAATACCTAGCTCTCAACTATAAAGGAAGCCTAAAGCAACTCAGATGTCTTCATTTAGACTATACGACTCATACTTTATTCCCTTACAGTCACTTTTTTTTTTTTTTTATCAATACATTAAAATACATATTACTTACGCTGTCCGGTTTTCCCAATCTTGGACACTGCTAAGTGCAAGCATTTCTGGTGCATTCTCCATATAACATAAAAAAGTCAAGCATTCCTTAAATTTCTACACACTGTGTTTGTCTGCATTTGTGTGTGATGCCTGTACTTAGTGTGTGTGAAATTAGTGTCCTTTTTAAACACAAATATATTCACAAAACTATCAGAATGACCATTCCAGGGGCAAACCAGTGGTCCACATTGCTTAGCACCTTTCCTAGTCAGTGGCTCACTGCCAGAGTATCTGAATTTGCTCACTATTAAAATGAATCCAGAAAAAAAAAATATTTAAACCCTATTAGTTAAAACGTGGTTTATGTCCTGTAGCAAGAGGGTTTAGTTCTTTGATATCTCGATATTTAATTTCAAAAGTTAGGACTATTCTTTGTGGTAATAACTGATAACAACTTACCCATTGTAAAAACACCTTTTCTGCTTTCTAGAGAATTTTCTTTTAACCATGACCAGATAAGCCACAGATGTTATTTGTTATTGCTATGGCAGGTGATAGCAACAAGGTCCCTATTTATATAACTCTGAAAAATACAACTCCTTATTTAATTGGAAAACGCTGAAGTGTGGCAGGAGTGAAGAGGACAGAGTTCTGCTTTGCTGCAGCTGGATAAGGACACATGTAAGGGAATGGTGGATGTTAGGAAAATAACTTGGTTGATAGGGTAAGCTCCATCTCATTCACACATCACATGTCATCAAAATAGCAAGTAGGTTAAATAGATACCAATGAATTCAGGCAAGCGCACTGAAATGTGCAAGAATGAAGTGGTGCTGAGCTCTTTTGCTAGTCCCATGATAGCAAGGGCCTTGGGCAAATGAGCCAAAGGAAAATGAGTCCATTCCCAGCCTGGCAACTGTCATGAATGAGCTCTGGCAAATGTGATATGCTCCAGAGGACAGACAGGGAAGCAAGCACACAGCAAGCTATAAAGAAGCTGCCTGAGCTAGTCACTGCCAGGCTGGACTGAGTTTGCACCATGGCATATTGCTATACTAGTAGAACAAATTAAAATGCCAGTATTATAAGAAATCTTGATAGTTCCAAGATCACCCATGCAACTTGCTGTCAGTCGGTTGTTGACCCCATCCTCCTGATCTGCCACGATCCAACTCAGAATTGATAGGAAATGGTTTCTGAAGAATGAGGTGCTTTCTATAGCATTTACTAATAGGAAATGGTTTCTGAAAAAAAGAGGTGCTCTGTGTATCATTTACCACTCTCCAGGCTCTCAGTGCTACTTAGAGTGGCAGGGCTATAAATTATTTAATTCTTTGCATTTTTACATAGCTACAGCTAGCACAGACAGAGCCGGTGTCAGGCAGTGGGCTCTCTGCAGTGTATGGTGTGGGTGCCATCTCACTGATAACTTTGGAGAGGCAGGAGTTTCCCGAGGTTTTGTCCTCCAGCCTCAGTTAGACATCCTTTGGCTTCCCCTTGCTCCTGCAGTTTGCAGCTGAGCTGGTACCCTGTGAACTTTCATGATGTACCAGACGGAGGGTAAAAAGCAAGAGAAAGAAATGAAAGATGTCATATTCCCCTGTGTAAAGGCTCATTTTAACCAGGGAAGAGGGGGGAACCTGCCGATCAGAGACCCTGAATAGCTCTCTCACTGTCAAAATCCTTAGTCCATCCTCTCACATAGCCCCTTTGAATGATTGCTTTAGCAGGCTGAGTCCCAATCTATGTAGACTCTGTTTGTGTGGCAGTATTGCATGCCCAGGTCATCTTTGTACCCTTCTCTGAATCTTTTCTAGTCCTTCTACATCCTCTTGGAGACATAAGTGGACAGACCACAATATTCAAGACATGGACACGCCATGAATTCACGTGGTGTAGTAATGGTTTCTGCCTTATGCTCAATTCCCACCTTAATAAGCCCTACCTTTCTTTCAGTCTTTAGGACCATCCCTGCACACAGAGCTCAGTGACTCCAAAATCATGGAATCACATAATGGTTTGGGTTGGAAGGGACTGTTAAAGATCATCTAGTCCAAGCCCCCTGCCATGGGCAGGGACGTCTATCAGTAAATCAGGCTGCTCAAAGTCCCATCCGACTTGACCTTGAACACTTCCAACGATGGGGCATCCACAACTTCTCTGGGCAACTTGTGCCAGTGTCTCACCACCCTCAGAGTGAAAAAATTTCTTCCTTATGTCCAGTCTAAATCTACCCTCTTCCAGTTTAAAGCTCTTGCCCCTTGTCCTGTCACTCCGGGCCCTGGAAAAAAGTTTTTCTCCATCTTTCTTATAAGCCCCCGCTTATACATTGAAAGGCTTCAATAAGGTCTCCCTGGAGCCTTCTCTTCCATAGGCTAAACCACAACTATTTCAGTCCTTCTTCATAGGGGGGTTGTTCCAGCCCTCTGACCATTTTCATGGCCCTCTTCTCTTTCCTGAGTAACAACAAATAGTTTTGCCTATTTAGATAGGGTTCCCCCTCAACTAATGTACAACCCTTTGCTTCTTAGCACAGAATTTTGTCTGCTACTTTGCTGTCCATTAGCTGAGATTTATGAGGGCCTTCTGCAATTCTGTACAGCCAACAGCTGCCTGTCACCAGCACTTCTACTCAGTTCCAGTGTCCACACAGACAGGTCACGGGTGGGCTGAACAGCACTCATGGACACAGAGGGCTGTTGGACACTACCTTCTACTGCCCACGCAGTGGAAACAAACCATTTAATCCTATCCCTTGTTTTCTGTCTTTCAACCCATCCTTTTCCTACAAGAGAACATTTCTTCTTCTGCCATTAGAGTTTAATTTCTTTAACAGCATCTGACAAAACAGTGTTGTCAGAGCTTTCTGGAAATCCACGAATGTTATATCAGCTGGATCACCCTTATCCACCTGCTGACTGACTCCTGAAAATATATCTAACTGGTTTGTGGGGCATGGCTTCTAGCTGATTTGTGGGGTATGCAGAAGTTTTCCTAGTGCTTCTCAATTTGCCCACGTCTCTTTCACTATGACTTCTAATTTACCTAACTAATAACACTTTCAGTCACTAAATTAGTAATTTTTCTGTTATTCACTAAATTCACAAATGTATTCAGTGAATTTGATCCAAAGACCAATCAATTATTGGTCTTCCTTCCATTGGCTTCAGTGATATATAAAGTATTTAAAAACAGAATAAAAAAAAAATTATTTACTTCTGATATCTTGACTTTCCTAGTTAAAAAAAATATTATACTTACATTTGGGTTTGCATTTAGTGGAAGAAGAGGATTTAGCCATCAGCCTTTCTTTCACTAGACCATGTAATGCCACAGGCAATTGGTTTAAAATGGATTCTAATTACTGTAACAGATTCTAATCGTGTCTTTAATTCTTAAATCACCCGGTACCCAGAGTGGCTAGATAATTAGATTATTTGTAGCTGTTGAAGGCAAAAGCCCATTAAGCCCTGAAAATTATTCCATTTGTTTTAAAGCACAGAGGTCATTACTGAGAACAGGTGTAAAAAGCCTAAGCATTTCCCCTTCCTAGAAAAATTAGAGTTGAATTTTGAATAGTGTTTAACTGGAATATATAGAATTGTAAACAGCCTATGCTGAAAAATACAGGTAATGCACCTTTGAGTCCTAAGTGGGCCTAAGAAATATATTGCTCTGTAAGAGGCCTACAAGGCATCATTCTCTCATTTAAAAATCCTTGAAAGGTCCACATAAAAGAATTAGTCATGAATGTTAAGCCCTTATATATATCACTCCTCAGTCCTTATTTCTCTCTATTCCTCTGTTAATGGTCCAAGTAATGTGAAGTTTGATGAAGCCCAAATCCTCTTAGCTGAGTTTTCTCTTCTTTTATAATTTCTCACTCAGCCTACACATCTGTTCACTGCCTTCAGGCAGTCTCTTCTCTCCCCAGTCACTAACAACTTAGATTTATTCACTACTTTTCGTGCAGAAAAAAAGTCCAAAGTGGAGTTGGATGAAGCTGGTGAAATATCTCCCATCACATAAGACTCTTAAAATTTTGCCACTGCTTTTGAGGCTTCAAAAATACAGAAATACTGTAGAATGCGAAGCAACATGCCCCAAAGTGCAGAGTGCAGAAAGTTATGTCCAGGTGTACAAAACAAGCCCCGTGCAACTGAGCCCTCTGATAATTTGGCAATGTGAAGCTTTATGCCGACATAGAGGCTTACACCTCCTTCCTGCAGCCCACAATTTCTCTGTGTGAATTCTTGCTGTCCTACAGAGTACGAAGGGCCAGGGCAGCAGCTGGGATTAGGAGAGTGTAACTACCAGTGTCTCTGGATTGTGGTTTGTTAACAGCTTTGGCCTCCTTCAGCTCACTCCTCCTTCTGCCAAGGACAGCTTTCGCTCACTGTTTTCAAAAGGCACAAATAGCCAAGGGGCTGTAGGTTGAGAACCCCTGTTCCGGATCCACCACAACCTTCATTTCTTCCAGATGACATAATTTGCCAGTTCGTTTAAGTCTAATTTAGGGATGGTTTGGCACAGGAAAAGACCACTTGTTATAACATGGAATATACTGCCAAAACACATAAAATTGCAAATAATTACACACAGCACTATACTCCAACAATATAAAGTTGAGCACCTAAATTTGGAAGTGCTTGAGCTAAACTTGAAATATATGCTACACTACTCTCTTTACCATGCGTTCACTTCACTCCCATTTCTTCTTTTGGCTTCGCATTCTTAGCAGTATTTATAATCATTACCTTAGTGAACTTATTTTTTTTTTATTATTATTTATCATACTCATGAAATCGTCTCCCAGAGAGTGAACATACTGTTCTTCTTTCCTGATGGAGTATCTCAAAGGCAAACATTGTAGGCTTTGAGTTTTAGCAATCCGCTGGGACCTTTTCCATTTGTGGATGTAGATGCCACCACAAAAATAAAATGCCACAAAGATGTTGTCAAAAATTGTGACACAACATATAGAGAAATCTGCATTAACTATAATGAAGGGCCATGGCACAAAATTTCATAAATTATTAGAGCTTCATCACCATGTCACAGAAAGTGGATATTCATTGTATTATTTTATAGAGACACAATGTATGGGGCTTAGTAGCAAGCAACAGTTATGTTGGTAGAAAGTTCACTGCCATACTAATGACTCCACCAGCAGTGACAAATAATGTGTAAATGAGCACTTCATGTGTAGGTTGTCTGAGGAAAGTTAACATTCAATGCTGTGATGCATGTTTCTGGGATGGCTAGCACATGTAATCTGATTATGAGAGATTACTCTAGAATGATTCTGAGAAAGACACACAAATATATTTACTTTCCTCATTGATGTAAATTATTCCCATATAACAGAATCCTTTGCTTGATTTGTTCTTCCCAGAAGAGTGGACACATCTCACCCAAAAGACCAAGAGATTACCACATATATCTCCCTCTCATTACTGTGAGGGTTAAAAAAACTTGTATTTTGAACTTGTACATGTTTTTTTCATTACTTGACAAGGTGTTACTAACCTTATACTTTTCTTTATGAAAAAATGCTCAAAGGAATGGTAATGATTGAACTGCTTTCTAAATTCTCCAAATCTGGAAACACAGATATAAAGAAACAATATAGAAATCCCTAGGGCCACATTTCCAAACCAGAGGCATTAAGCAATCTGACATACATCTGGAGGGGGAAAAATACATTATACCAGCACATATGTATTGTAAAATGAAGAATTATTATTATGTATACATTTACCATTTTCTTTGTGTAAATACCTGAATATCAGGAGGAGAAGAAGGTTTTTGCTTATGAATAATGTACATATCCATTTTATGATCACCTCTTTTGCAAGATACATTCTGCTTTACAGGCGGAGAAAGGAATGAGGAGTGGTCACAGCATTAATGTGTGGCTCTTCTTTCTGCTTTGATTTTATGTTGAAGGGCAAGTTTCAAACAATAGAGCTGTATTTTTAATCACAGTGATATGTGAAAAGAACCTGCTTGGTCAAGGTACTGATGACAGAATTAGTTCATTGTCTTTTTTTTTTCTTTTTATAACTTGTGTCTGCTTTGAGGACCGTAAGGACCGTGTTCTTCTTCCACTTGAACCTATCGGATAAAAAGCATTAAGTTCAGTTGGACCAGGCTGGTCATATTATCATGTTTCTTTGAATAAGTTAACTGTTAGCGGCTGCCAGTATGACCTATAATCAGCCAGTCTCTCTTTGTAGGATATGTCAGAGTAAAAGGAATGTTTTAAGAAAAAAGGCAGTAACAGTACAGTGCCTATTATAAGTTATTTCTCCTTCTCTTCAAGGCTGTATTTTTCAGCCAGTTGTACACCCAGAACAGCATGCAATACATACAATACAGAATGGATTCCCCATCCAGAGGGGGAAGGATGTGCCTAGATCCTACCTCAGGATACCCTTTTCTGCAGAAAGTGCTCTGTGAGGTGTTGCAAAACGCAGAAATTACATGTTTACAGGCCTGCTCTGATCTTTCTCCAGTGGGTCTCTACAATAGTGCATGCTCAAAAGGGGATCCTTTATTGACCAAGAAATTACTTGAGCATCTCTACTCTCAGGAACTGGGATTTATGCATAGCAGAAGCTACATGCAATATAAATGAGCAGAAAAGAAGTGCCCAAGGAATCATGTTGGGATTTATAAACTCTGTCATCTGTATACTCTAATTGCATTTAATTACCGTCTAAATTAAAAATAGTGTTGTTGAAGTATCACTGTATTGCATAAAAGAAAATGTCAACAACAAAGAAATTTTCATTAATTTTAAAATTATACAGAGCAATTTCACAGCCTCTTTTATGTATCTTAAACAACTAAATTTAATTTAAGCCAGATTTTATAATGTTAAAGAGAAACGTATCACAGAATTCTGCTTTAAAATTAAATCCTTACATTTACCCCAATTAGCAGGAACATTGCAAACTCTTGCACATTCAGGCTGCAATTAACTTTCCCCACGCATTTCCTGGCCCGTGCCATTGGCAGCATTTCTAAGCAGAAGCTCAGCTAATAAAAGTCAGGGGTTTTGTCAGAGCTGAGACAATGTATTCCTAATTACCTACAACAAATTTAGAAATACCTGTCAGCTGATTTTTCCTATGATGTCCTCCAGAGTCACTGATGGAAAATAGTCTGTCAGACTCCTATGATGTCCTGAAAGCAGGCTGAGGCATCGCAATAAAGGGTCTCTTTGCTGGCTGATCAAAATTGGAGCTGTGTATTTCACAGCATTCAGTACTGCATTTACTGGATTTATGTTGCAAGTAAATCACACTCATGGGGAAGACTTGTTTCCTTTACGCAGAACATAACCCTCGTTATGATTTTGTATTTGACCTGAGTTTTGAAATGTCAGATTGACCACTATTGTTAGGATCACAGGCTGAGCTGAACTGTGAGTATCCTGAGATAAACACTTTGTGGTTTTAGGTCTCAGGTGCACTGAGTAAGCAGTAGTATAGCTTCCTCCTTACAAGCATAAAAGTGCCCAAAAGTTTTAAGTTGAATGTTCCAGGGTAAAACCAGCCCTGCCTTGCATACCACTGCAGGACATGAGGAGGTCCCTCCAGCACTCAGAGTAGCCATTTCTTGTTGCAAGGGCAGTTCATGTATTTATTTTTCATTTTCAAGGTGGTTTGTGACATTTAGCCTAGGTAAACCTAGGGATTACCCCATAGCGCCTACATAGACACCTGTAGGTGGTAAATATGGGCAGATATGATCTACTGCTTTTTCATCCCTTCTTCAACCCTGCCATCTTCTAAATGTGGCCTGGGCACTGACTGATTTAACAGAAGAGCAGTTCAGCCAGGGCGAAGGGCATTATCCACTGGGTGGGCAGTGAAGCACAGGATCCTGAATCATTTTGTTCAGACCAGTGCAGGTCTCTAAGCTGCTTTTTATCCTGTTTTTCCTTCCAAATTATCCACCATGTACAGACATCTACCCCAGTAACAGTCCAGCCACTGGTGCAGACTCCTTGTACAACTAGTAAGAAGCTGACCATTTGCTTAATCAGCAGCATCTGCAAGCAACCACAAAAGGAGGCACAGAGAGATAAGACAAAGATCTGGATTAAAGTGGGACCTGGTCTGAGATCTAGAAGAATTACAGTTTTGGTCGCCTGTGCCTTTCAGATTCAGTGCAAAAATTTTTGCTAAAAAAATAATTAAACAACTTGTCTGACAGTTACATTCAGTCTCCTTTTAAACTACACAATGAGGTCAAGTAGCACTGCTGGAGAAAACTCAAGAGAAATACCAATAGAAATCTCTATTCAGTTCAGTGGAGGATTAAGACAGAGTTAAGTAAATTACCAGCATTCAGTAAATCACACCAAGTAATAATTAAAAGCCCGGAAGTATAAAACCTGGGATAGTAGAGGGTGTTGTCACCTAGACTGCTCCAGGAGCCTTTACATTAATTGCTTATGATAGTGGAATATCTAAGATCTTTCCATAATTTCTAGTTTATTGCTACTATATATTGTTATTATATTGCAATATATATTACTATATATTGCATTACTGTGTATGTAGCATGTATAGCATATAATAAGTTAGACCTGAGGAGCCTTCAAGAGCTTCATGGCTAAAAAGGGAGACTGATAACATGTGATCTGGGAAGATCCTGTTACAAACATATGGTATTCTTTTCTTTCTCAAAGCACAGTTATCCTCAAATATATTCTCCTGGGGACCTGCAACAGAGAACATTGTGAAGCCATCTGACATGGAATACAAAAAGGTCCTGTGCTAAACAGGAGGGATATCACAAGTGGCTGGAGTTGATTCTACTTGCAGGCTTTTTTCATTTTCAAATTAACATATTTGCCTAAGCCAGTGACATCCACAAATTCATAACCTCTTTTGAGTAGAAATTAAACCATTGCTACAGGGAGCTTAAAAACACCAACACAATTTAAACAGCATTAACTGAGTACACAAAAAGGAAAAAAGGTGTTTGACTTGCTCGGCTGCATTTTGAGAGCCATAGAAGTAGCAGGTTTGTCCATCCAGGAGCTTTAAATAAGAATGAGTAGCACCTTGTCCTTCTGCACAGAGCGAGGCTGGAGACCTGTGGCACCTCTTGCAATTCTTCACGCTAAATATTCAGCTCTTTATCATAGAGTCAGTCAGTTCTGATCAACTCTAATCACCATGGATGAAATGGTTACACAGACATCATCAGCCTATGGCCCCTGGAGGGAAACATTAAGCCCAGCTCCGTCCTGACTCCCAGCTGACAGCGGGGCTGTAGCTGCTCTGTGGCTACCTTGAACCTCTGCTCTGCTCAGCCAGCACCCCCCAGGCAAGCAACTCCCTTGGCCTCCTGTCCGTGCCCAGCCAGGCACCTCCTTACTCTCTACTCTTTCCAGGCTCGGTGATCGTGACCAATCTCAATCTCATCAAAGATCAGACTGCAAATAAATTTTTACTGTAAATAATAACGCAATTAAATTACAGGGTGGGAGGTCTGAAAAGCCTTTTTTTTTGTTACATTAGAAACCTTCCCCCTACCCCCAGATTTTTGCAGCTGCGGTTTGATCGCCTCTAGGCACTGTGCAGTGCAACACACCGTCCTCTCCCCCTCCTCACAGGCCTTACTCGGTGGGACACAGGGATAAAAGTGCAGGCAGATGTACAGAACAAGCTGGAGTCCTCGTAGAAGGGCTAGCACAAGGGGCTGTGTGCCGTTAACTTCACTTGAAATATAACGTCACCGTCCCAGCTGGGAGTGCTGGAATAGAGACCGGGATGATGTGCAGGCCGAGGACTCCTCCCAGCAGTCTTCACCAGACCCACAGGAAAATATAAATGCTATTGACAAACTACAGGGCTACAAAACTTGCAAGTATATCCACTGCTACCCTATATCCTTTCTACCCTGTGCACTTGAGAGCTGGCAGGATGTTCCCTTTGAGCTAATGGATAGGGCAGCACTGATGCATTGCCAAATGCATGACTTCAGATCACGAAAACACAGCTTGTAGTTATGTTACTTAGAAAAGCTGACAATCTTAGTTGAGCAGGTATGTGTGCACATGCAGATGGGTGTGTGTCTGTGAAATGAGTGCTTATTCTCAGCCCTGCTTCTTTTAACGTGACATGTTATGGGATCCACATACCTCTGAGCTGAGGAGGATATAAAACACCCAGGGCTTTCCACTCCTTGTCATGTTTCATACTCTCAGATTTTAAAATGCATCTGAGATTGCAGGCAGGTCTCCCTGACCTTTCCTTCTTCAGGCACTTCCCTGTGAGAATAGCTGGCCTGGGGCGGGGGGGCTAATGAGAAAGAGGAGCCTCTTGCCAGACACAAATTTAACCTAGTCCAGCTCCCGGCAGAAGAAAATTACGACATCCATACAGATGTCCTGTATGTAGTGGGGCTTGCTCTTCTTTCAGTGCTCCTTCAGCACTGCCATGCTGATGCTAGCTGTCCATGCACTCTCAGCATCATCTGGGAACCATGGGCCTGAGCAGGGCAAAGGAAGAACAATTTCATCTTGGCCGTGATGTGGCAATGTGGTGCCAAAACACTGCTGAAACACTCCCATAAACATTTCTTTGCTCCTTCTCCAAGGATGGGCTAAGTTTTCACGTGGGGAACACAGGAATGGTGCTTTCTCAGGTGAACAAGGTTGCTCTACAAGGCAGGATGGCACACTCCTCACTGGAAATCAGGTTGAGTGGGTTCCTCTGGAGTAGTAAAGAGAAAAAGGATTTTTAGGCTTTCTCTGTTATTGGCTTTCAACCTCCCAGACATCCTGGAGCTAAACAGCTCTGTCCAGCCTTCTGCCACAAAAGCAGGCTCAGATGCCTTCTTGCCTCCCTCTTCTTCTCTGCAGATGCATTTATGATGACCTGTATTTGCACAGTAATCTACACAAGGCAAAGAGATTTACTTTTTATCTAAAAGCTGATACACCTACCGAGCCTAGGGCTGGGGACTTTTGACATCTTTGTCCAGGCTTAACATTACTAAAATATTCAGAATCAGATTGTGAGATCACAGCAAAAGGGAGATTCATCTAATCGATGGAAGACCTGTAGAAGAATCTAGCATGTGGTACATATTATTTTGTCCTTTAGCCATATTGTGCAAAAAATGTATTTACTGGGCAGTTTAGTATTTCTTATTTATTTAGGAAAAGTTCTGTACCTCAGTTATAGTATAGGTTACAGTAAACAAACAGATGAAAATATAGTATAGGTTACAGTAAACAAACAGCCATTGTCCTGGTTTAAGCCCAGAGGGCAACTGAGCACCGCTTGCTCACTCCTTCCCCCTCAGGGATGGGGGGCAGAATATAAAACAAAAGGCTCCAGGGTCGAGACAGGGACAGGGAGGGATGACTCACCCATTATGGTCACAGACAAAAGACAGACTCGTTAGGGGAAGAAAAAGAACATCAACTTAATTTGAACACCAGCAACCTCCATGGGTGGGGCTGCAGGTGGGGTGTCTCTGCTCCGGTGCACCACCACCACCCCCCATCTCCTTTCTTCAACTGGCCTCGGTGTTTACAGAGTTGTCTCCCTCACAACTCCTCTTACTCCCAGGTTCCCCTTCTTAAATACGCTATCACAGAGGTGCAGCCACCATCACTAATCGGCTCGACCCTGGCCAGAGGTGGGTGCGACTTGGAGACGGGGAAACTTTAAGAAGCTTCTTGCAGGAGCCACCTCTGCATCCTCTGTCACATTGCCAAAGCCCCGCCAGATACAACCCCAACACAATGATCTAAAAAGAAAGTTTCTGCATAAATTGATAGTCTTTTAATTTTCTGAGCTTTCTACTGATCAAGAACATACTCTTTCTATTTGCTGGCCCTAGAGCTGCAAGTTTTTACCTCCGGGTGTCCTGACACAGTCACCAGTGTGCTAACTCCAAGCAGAAATACTTTTACTCTACAAAGACAGAAGCACTGCAGACCTTCAATTAAAATGAGGCAACTTGCAGTCATGGGCTTAGGAGGTCATTACCTGGGAATAACTACAAGCAGATCAGGAAATAATTAAAAAAAAAAAAGTAATATTCAAATGGATACCAAGACTAGCTTTGGGAAGTGTGACTGCCTCCCTGCTTATGAAAGACCAGACCAGGCAGTACAGCTTCCTCCAGCAATTTCTTACCCCTTGGAGGCGTCCCTTCTACACACTGCAGCCAGCAGAAGGTGAAGGCAGTCCATGCAGACAGACTTGTGCTGGCATTAAACTAAGAAAGTTTGGTTGCAATAGCAATATTCTCTATTTCAGCTTGTTCAGTTGAAACCGCTGGGTTCTGTTCACCATTGCTTCTTGCTGCATACGTGAATGGACTAACCTGAAATCCCCAGTTCCCAAATCCTTTTTCAAACTAACTTTCTTCGGGACATCTATAAGTCTTTCTTTCTTTCTTTCTAGCTATTTGGTAAGTGTAGACTTCTATATGCCTCTATTAGTCCCTTTAGTGACTGGGTAATCATATTACACAGTGGGGTAACAACTTTTCCTCATTTGAGGTATCTGTGAGAAGCAAATAGGCACCTTGGCACAAGGTGCCCACTGTCCTGGATTTGAGTGAGTGGTGGGATTTTTTTGGTAGCAGGGGAGGGGGCTATAGGGGCGTCCCCCTGTGAGAAGCTTCTTGAAGCTCCCCCAGCTCCAAGTCAGCTCCACTTCTGCACCAAAACTGAGCCAATCAGCTGCGCCTCTGCGATAACGTATTTAAGAAGGGACGTGGTGAGGAGCAGTGGGACTGGTGAGGAGGATTTGCTGCAGCTGCTTGAACACCAAGTTCAGTGGAGGAACGGAGGAAGAAAGGAGGGGGGAGGTGTGCCGGAGCAGAGACCCCCCCTGTATCCTGTGGTGAGACAGCAGGGCGGCCCCCCCTGCCACCCATGGAGATCTACGGTGGAGCAGACAATGATTTATGGCCTGTGGTTTTCACATGGATCATCAAGGTGCTGTGCCTGAAGAAGGCCGTGGTCTTGTGGGAAAAGGCAGCCCCACTGCTGTAATTTAGCACCAGGAGGATTGCAGCATGCGAGGGAGTCCCATGCCAGAGCAGCTCGGGAAGGGCTGCAGCCGTGGGAGGGACTCCTGTCGAAGAAAGTTTGTGGAGGACTGTCTCCTGTGAGAGGGGGACCATGATGGAGCAGGGGGGAAGAAGTTCCAGCAGCTCCCACCACCAAAGATGGAAGAAGCAGCAGTACTGACTGCACCCCCCATTCCCTGCCCCTGCGCTGCTGGGGGAAGGAGGTAGAGATATCGGGAGCAGAGCTGAGCCCGGGAAGAAGGGAGGGGTGGGGGGAAGGTGTTCTCAAGATGTGTCAATGCTTCTCACTGTCCTACTCTGCTACATGTTGTTAGTGTCTGTAATAAATCTATGTTCTTTTTTTTCTTCCCCTAACAAGTCTGCCTTTTGTCCATGACCATAATGGGTGATCTTCCCCTCCCATTCCCATCTCGAATCCCAAGCCTGGCTCATCTATCCCTTCTCATCACTGGAAGAGAAGGGAGGAGTGAGCGGCTGCGTGGTGCTTGCATGCTGACCAGGCTCAAACCATGACACCCACTCTGCCCAAACCAAAGATAATGACACTAGTTGAAAAGCAAAGACTGTATTGGTGGAGAAGTTCCACTGAAAATTGCTGTGCAAAAGCTTGTGCCTTCCTCCTATGCTCTGAATGACTGGAAAATCTAAGAAGGAAACAAGACATGAAGGACACAGAACTGCTGTAAACAAATCCTGCAACACAGCTAAGAAAGGGAATTTGAGGTGTGTATAGGCAGGAATGGCACTTAAAGCTGAGAGCAAAGAAACTGCTTCCTGCTGTAGGATTCTTTCTGCCTCTAGGAAATTGGGTTGCATGCATGTTTTGTAAGGGAATGGGATTATACCAAAGCAGCAAGTGACTCCATCAGTGCTTTCCTCTCATAACTCAGCCCACCCTCGAGCCCTGGGTCTCTAATCAGTTGAGTCAAAAAGGGGCAACTGTCCTTCTTTTCTTGCTCTGTCCTCCCTGTAATGCTCTTCTAACTCTGTTTCTATTTAATTTATTATCACAGTCCTACAAATTAATTTGCACAGACACATCTCTGTACTTGTAAGAAACAGGCTTCAGGACTGAGAACATAAATGAGAAATGTATCAGGAAGACACTGAGACTTTCTTGATTTTGTTTTTCTGAAGCGAAATAGACCACTAATGGCATTATATTATTATAAATGATCATTTACAATAGTTTTCTCACAGAAAAAGAATTGAATATATCTCCTACTAGGCGAAATAATATGTTTCCTTAGAGATTTTCTGAGCTGCCAGGAACAAAGCCATTTCAAAATTTGTAGAATAATCCAAGTATTACCTGGCACCCCCTATGTGAAGTTAAATATAAAGTAGTTTTTCTTTCAGTTGTATTAAATAGAACATGTGTGACCAAATAAAATGTTCCAAGAGAAAGCTACAGAAAACCAGCTCCATGTGTGCCCTTGAATAAAAAACTAGATTGGGCCTATAGACAGCTATAAGGAAAATGTCTGGACCCACTCTGACTCCAGTCCTGAGGATAGCATCTTGGAATGCAGAAAGGAGATGATTCTCCACCAGCACTGCGACTCACTTAGCTCTTGAGGAAATCCATCTGAAAACAAATGTTACATGGGGATTTGTGAGAGAAAGCTCCTCGCCCACTCCTGCCCCCACCACCATTCGTACCTGCTGCTAGGGAAGAGGAGAAATTCTAGCCCAGACTCTGGGGACGCTGTCATGCTGACTAGGAAAGGCAGAAGTATTTTAACATTCATGCTAACTAGATGCAGCCTCAGAGGTGGCTCCCAAACCACCCAGAGCTTTTGAACAACCCCTGTCCCCAGGTGGACATTTCTGCTTCTGCACTGCCACACACCAGCAAACTGCACAACCTTGCTATTGGCAATGTGGCTGGCTCTATTTGGGTAGCAACAAAAATATAACATGAAAGGTTTGTCATGACTGTAAATGAGTCAGCTGGGAAATAACATTTTCAGGTGCATACAGAAATCAGTTAAGTGTTTGCAGGTCTGGGGTAATGATGACTCCAGTAACAGTGAGTGCCACAAGCCAGGCAGAGACATGAAGCCAGACTGAGCAGCCTCCCTGCGGATGTTTAAGTGAAAGCACACAGCTAGCTGCTGCTAAATCCCAGCCCCTGATACAAGCTCCAGACATATTTGCATCCTTGATACACAGAGGAAGATATGTTCCATGGTCCCCCCAGAAGTGGCTCACTGTAGTCTGTGTTCCTAGAACATGCAGACATCCACCCCGGGCACCATGGTAGCCCAAAGGAATAAATACTCTTTTGTGTTCTTATTTCAGCCCAAAATATTGAAAATAACGTAATGGCTATGGTGCGCCAAGGCAATTTTTATGCAACGTGAAACTGAGAGCATGTGTCGTATGCCTTGGGACGTACCATGTAAGTGAACAAGGATGGCTGTTTGCTGTTTGCTTGTGCAGAGGTACCAAGGGAGGACATCCTCCAAGTACAGAAAAGCACCAGATGCCAGGCACGGGCTTTTCTGAAGAAATGAGACAGTATTGCCACACTGAGCTGCTTGAAGACCAGACTGGCCTCTAAGCAGCAATCCCTTCAGAGGTCTCCAGTGTCACGGCGCATGATCTGGTCCACAATCTGAGTATATCTGAATCAATGAGACTGCTAAAACTTGAGCTGGGGAGACTTTTTTATTTGTCATGCAAAGGTGAACAAAGGTGCTGAATTCCGTTGAGAAACTGTAATGACATTTCTAAAAGGTATTTCCTATCCCTTGGACATTTATTAAGGCACGTAGTAATGCTCATTTGTATTCAAATCGATTGAAATGGATATATGTGAGATGAAAGCATGTGGCTGACAGTTTCTGACTGAAGGAGACTTCATGGAAGGAACCTTGACTTTATCAGTTTACTCCCCCTCCCCTCCTTCTCCTCATCCTAAGTAGCCCAAGTATACCACCCTCCAGGGCATATTGTAAATTTTGGCTTTGATTCACTGATAGTCTCAGCAGCTCAAGGCAGTTGCAAACTCAGTTTACCTGTCGAGTTAAAGTGGTTTTATGGCCGCTGTATATCTCTGAAGATTTGCAAGCCAGCAATATGTACCACTAAATCAGCCTTTGTCGGTTTTACCAGGCTTTTTGAGAGAACAAGAATGCTATTGCTTTACTTCTTAAGCTTTGTTTTTTTTCAAGATCCTTTTGTCATTCTGAAGTTGTGCCCAAATGTTTGAGGTTTAATGCAGGATTTATTACTCATCTTTATTGTTTCGGTTCTGTTTTGTGGTTTATTGAAGTCCATAGAGTTTGAAGCAGCCACCTGTGTATAAATCAAGCTATACAAATAAACTACCTTCTACAGGGGGACATAATATTTAGGGTTCTCCATAAGGGAAAATGTTCTGATATAAGTGGGAATGTCAGCTGGAAATGCAGAGGCTTGTGTACATCCAGTGCTTGAACGGATGCTCCCGTTCTATGCTGAGTGCTTCCTTCATCTCAGTTTAATTTGATTTGGATGAGGAATAAGATAAACCATAAAAAAAGCACTCAGGGGATATCAGGACTTTTTCCAGACTGACCTTGAGCTAGTGGGAGCCAGGGACGTGGAACGGGCAAGGTGTGGAACAGCTGTTCTGTTACAGCCCTGCCAGGTTGTTTCCTCCAGATCTACCGTTTGCACGTGGTTCATTTCCCAAATGCCTGCTCATCCCTACCTGGTAGCTCTGCATGATCCTTTCTTGTGAAGCTGATTTTCTTCTCTTGACGTTTGAATACACAGGCACAGCCTGTGTCTTCTTAAACATCCACAGTCACCAAAAGCAGGAAGCTGGAAAGCAAGGACATAAAACCAGCAAGAAATTATATATCTGATTCATCAAAGAGAAACAGACTGCTCAGCTTTGATCTTTAAAGAATTAATTCAGTCAGCTGCAATAATGCTAACACAGCTCAGAGAGGGACCTCTAGTTATGTGTCTGTAGGACAAGCCTGATCTTGATGAAACCCAAGTGATGTATGGGAGACATTCTTGGCCACGTGTGATGCTTACCGAAAATCAAAATAGTGGACCTGGGTTGCACCTGAAAGCTCCTTTAATTACAGTTTATACATTACTGCCTTTGAATTTAGTCTCTGGGTCTTCACTGGGATTTTCGATCCTCATGCTACACAAGCCAGAAGCTCCCTCTTGAAGAGGGACAAACACTGTTCCCGTGGGGAGGGGAGTAATAAGTTTAGCACCTGTAGAGACATGAAAAGGGACAATTAGGCTGGAAGTTAATTTATTTCATGCAGGAATGCCAGAACATCATTTGTGGGGTCCTCTGCATCAGCTGGACTCAGGTGTACTCAAAAAGCAGGTTACAGCTGCCTGTGTCCCATCCTACCAAACCGTGGTACCTCTGGTATTTTAAAACCATATACAGGCCAGTTGCCCATGGCTCTAGGGGAAAGATGCCTTGAACAGTCATTCAGAAAAACTTATATGTCTAGCAGTGCCTGCTACAGCTCTGCTGTGAACAGCACTTTTGCACTTATTAAAGGAATGACAAGAAAATGTGGAAACTCCAGATACAGGCTGAAGCTCATTTCCATTTTTTAAAGCCAGAAATCTGAATTTAGATGCCACTCTCCAGAAGCCTGTAACAACAAAACAAAGCAGGTGGGGAATTGCAGTCCATGTATTTCAGGTGAGGAGTTGTAACTGATGTTGGCCTTCTACTTGAAAAAGCTTGCAATTATGCTAAAATTTTCCTCTTTCTAATGCTGCTGCCTCTCCTCCCATGCTTCCTGATGCAGCTGAACCCTAAGGCCTGTAGTAATGAAAGGCATCTTTTTACTCTGCCAATACCATTGTTTATTTTATCTTTGGGACTCACACTAGGTCTTTGAATTAAATGAAAAAACAGCCCAGCTGTTATCAGCACAGGGCAGAACTGGACGGGAAGCTTGTGGTATTGCCCTGACTGGTGCTGTGTCTTCACGCAGCTGAAGTGTAATGCTGGGAGGTGCTGGGTGCCTTCAGTATCTCTTCAACTAATCCAAAAAAAGAAAGGAACTTCAAAGCATTCCCCATTTCCTTGGAGGTGTTTGGCACCCCAGATTACTCAGCCGAGGCTGGACAATGTGGCTCCTGCAGCTGACCTCTCCCTGCGTTGCCGTCGGTTGGACTGACTTGGACCTTTCTCGGCAGCAGCTTTCCTGGAGTGACTGGAGGTTTCCATCAGCTCCACCCAGGAGCTGCCACACACTGCATGAGTTTCCACCTCACCCCCTGGCTTCTCACAGCCCAGACTGAAGCATTTAGAGCTTGTGCAGCAGAAACAGAAAGGACGATACCGCAGGCTCTCCAGCAGCTTCTGCCCTGGGCAGATAAGAACAGGGCTTTTGTAAACTGGCCCAAGGCATTGCCATGACTCAGTTCAAAACTGTGCAGATAAAATAAGCTACAATGTTAGAAAAATAAAGAGCAGTGATGTTAAAAAAGAAAACAAAACAAAACAAAACAAAACTTTGTAGCTTTGTGGAAGCTCCAGAAGCACCAGAACAATGGAACAGTTGAAGAGAATAATAGTCTAATATTATTATTACTGTTATTGTCTTGTACTGTGGCTGGACTCCACGGATTCCCTCTAGGCCTGGAGCTGTTACACTGGGCACTGGCAATGTGTGAAAGGAAGAGACAACCTGTGCTTTTAAAGGGCTCCCAATCTAAGCACCGGAGTGGGAAGAAGGGAAAGGAAGGGAGGTAGAGGGAGGTACCACTGAAATCCTGATGTTGAGAGGATGAGTTTCAGGACTCATCTGTGAACCAGTAAGGACATTCTTGGGCCCGCAGAGGTCAAGGTAGAGCACAGCATCTTCCTCATATAAGAAGAAATTATTCTCTAATTAATTTTTGCTTCCTCAGAGGCCAAATTCAGTGTCTGGGACTCCTCTTCAAAGATGCAAAGGGGACTGAAGCTCCCGGATGATGCTAACTTTCCACAGGAGTCAGACTCCTAGGTGCTTTTATCCAAACAGGACTGCCTTATCGCTCCCTGCAACTTCACTTTTGCTGTCTTCACAGCACATCGTCCCTTTTGCTGTCTGAACACTGCCTCTCTCGGAGAGACAGCATCCATTTGGGGGGAGGGGAGGAGACAAATATTGAAAAGAAACCCAAAACCAACAACCAAAGAAACAGCAGCTGTTTGATTTTGCGTAGGCACTAGCAGCATTTGCAGAGGTCCCTGAGAAAATGGCTGAGTGGGCTTGAATCAGACAGAGCAGCCCAAGGAGAACGGACTTCCTCGCCTGGCCTTGCCGTTCATGACAGGGAAAGGATGTAGCACATGCTCCAGGGGAAGATAAAGTTTTCAGGACCGCCGTTGCCTGCGGGGATGTGCGTTGGGACGGCAGCTGGTAGCAGCTGGCAATACCATGAAGGGACCTTTGCAGTCCCAGAGGGTGAACCACATCCCAGGGTGCTGCATATCGGTGTCTCTCAGTGCTTCATTTGTCCCCATCCTTCCTCTGGCCATTGCCATGGAATGTTTTTTTAGCATTTAGACCATGTTGGCTGTATGGAGATTACAGGAAGAAAAGGAAAAGACCCAACGAAAGATTACTCTCAGAACTAGGATAAAAATGTATATTTCCTCCTAAAATCTGCATTTCACAGCCTAGTCAGAACACTTTTAATCCTCTTATGAAAAACAGCCCAAGATCACTCTTAAGCCACCCCAGAAAAGAAAGACATGGTATCATCTTGATCATAGTTGATAAAAGCCTTTGCCAAGGTGGCAGGAATAAAGGGGCAAGTCTGGAGATCATTACAGGGGTCCCAAGATCCAAGAATATAAGGACTTATGCTTTTGCTTCTACCAGGTGTCATGGGACAGTCGGAGAGAAGCAAATGTGTTCTACCTGTGGCTGAGGTTTTATTGAAGGAGAGAGGGAATTCAGTTTAGAGCAACTGCAAAATCCTGTGTAACACCAGTGCTGCTCTTCCCCTGCCCTTCTCTGCTGGGACCCCATAAAGGTGGTGGCAGCATAAATGCCAGAGCCTGGCAGACCACAGCTTAATTCCTGAAATTCAACATCTGCAAGACCAACCGTTCACACAGCATCTTTTCTTAGTGTAGCCCCAGTAAAATGTCACAAGAAGAGGACTAGAATCGTGCTGCTGCTGAAACATCAGGCAATATTTTTCCTTCTCCTGTGTAAAGTCAGTTTGCTTTGGGATGTCTATCAGTTGTGGCTCTGTTAGTGTTCATTTGTGTCTTACAGCCATTTATTCTTTGAGAAATTGTCTGCGTATAGCTGAGAGTATTTTGTTTATTTTTTCTTGGTGATTTGAAATGGTGTTTTTATTATTGTGTTTAACCTCTTCTTTCTCTAATCCACTGTCAGGTATCTCCATGCCTATACCTGTCTTTGGACTACAAGATGACTCCAAAGTGTTTAAGAAAGGCAGCTGCTTACTTGTGGACGACAATTTTGTCCTAGTAGGCTCTTTTGTGTCATTCTTCATCCCTCTAACCATCATGGTGGTCACCTACTTTTTAACTATCAAGTCGCTGCAGAAGGAAGCTATGCTGTGCGTGAATGACACTGGCCCAAAGACCAAGTTTGCTTCATTTAGCTTCCTCCCTCAGAGTTCCCTGTCCTCAGAGAAACTCTTTCAGCGCTCTTTGAACAGAGACGTGGGGACTTCTGGGAGGAGAACCATGCAATCCATCAGCAACGAGCAGAAGGCTTCCAAGGTTCTTGGCATTGTCTTCTTTCTGTTTGTTGTGATGTGGTGCCCGTTTTTCATCACCAATGTGATGGCCGTAATTTGCAAGGAGTCATGCAATCAAGAAGTCATTGGAGGACTACTTAACGTATTTGTTTGGATTGGCTACCTTTCTTCGGCTGTCAACCCACTCGTATATACGTTGTTCAATAAAACCTACCGCTCAGCTTTCTCTCGTTACATTCAGTGTCGCTACAAGGAGGAGAAGAAACCTTTCCAGCTGATTTTAGTGAACACTATCCCAGCACTTGCATATAATTCCAGCCAACTCCAGATAGCACAAATGAAGAGTTTGAAAAAAGAAGCAAAAATGATGGCTAAAGATTATTCCATGGTCACGATAGGAATACATCATTTGGATGGTACCTCCAAGGGAAGTATCAGCCCAGCGAATGAAAAGGTTAGCGGTGTGTGACAGTCGGCAGCTGCCATGACAACCACCGTGCGTACACTGAAAATTTCATGTGGCTGTGAGGAGCTCTGATAGCTTAGGATAATCAACCCTGTTCAAGAGACCCTCCAATAACATCACACACTCCTCATATTATCCTGTGGATGAAAAGCAGGGTTGAAATGGTATCAAATGTGCAATTTTTTTTCATACAGTACTTTGGCTGTTTTAAGCACAGGCTTTATTAAACTTATTTTTTTAATATTCTAAAGGATATATTTCTTAAAGAAAAAAAATGCAATTTCTGGTATTATAACATGGGCTGTGAAGAAACCTACGCATTTCTTTTCTCTTTGCAAATGAAAGCTAAGCTGTCCTTTGATGTTCTTGCAGAGTAGGCTCCAGCTAGTTTGTCTTGCTACAATGGAATTTTGTTATCATTAACTGAATGAGCACTTTACAGAATTTTAAATAAAATTATGGTTAATTTGCTAATATATATTTAAAATAAATTTTAAAGTATTAAAGAAAAATCTATTAAAACCTGTATAGATTAATTATACAGACATTTTGGTAACAGTGTTTTTATGGCTATTTTTTTCTTCTGAGTGGCCATTCTGGAATGTTACTGGGCTTTTCTGCCATTTGTTCTATAGTTCAAGTTAGCAGTCTTCAAGGGTAAATTATACTTGAATGATCATTTGGTTCTACTACCATTTGTAATCTTTATTTCATGTCTTGTACTTTATTTTCATCCAAAAAATTTCCTCCGTTCATCTTAAAAATGGAAAGTAATTTTTTCAAGAGTAATTATTCGGCTTGGTTCCTTGCTCCTTCCCACCAGTGTTCACAGGGAAGTGAAGTGAGAGAAGAGTAGAAAATCAGGCACAACATTGATAAATAATTTCAGGAAAGATTCAACATCCATGCCTCCGTTCAATTCCAACAGAGCCTGATACAAGTAAAGTCAACGGAAGTTTTGCATGAGTAAAGCCTTCAGTAAAAGGTTGCAGCAGATCCTCTCTCATCATTTCTCTTGGGTTAAAAAGGCCATTATGAAGAATGTCCTGGTTTTGTTTTAGGGGTTGTAGACCAAGAATTATTAGAAAACTGTTAGCTGCTCAACATTGTTTTCCCTGGTTTCGCTGTTTTGCTGTCATGGTAGATTGCTCAGGAATGGTAGGTAGCTTGCACTATTAGGACTCAGCCTTAATGAAATAAGTATGGGCAAATGGGGCCCACCTGAAAAATAACAGGATTTATAAGCAGCACTGCATTTCACCTGCATAGCTCCAAGGGCAGAATACATTACATAAAGAACATCAAATACATTGCTTGACAGAAACGCCCAGTCATGAAACTGTTTCCTTTTGAGCATCATAGACAATTTCACTGAAGACAGTGGGACTCTGCTGGAGAGCAGAAATAGAAATGTTGTATCCACCTGCAAAACCTAAATCCAAGGATTTGATTCATTTCATGAGTTTTGCAGCCATAATCATGAGAAGCAGGATGTATTCCAGTTTCAGATCCTGCCCACTCTGAAAAAAACACTGCCTACCCAGAAGACAAACTCCAATGCCTACATCAGTCCTTCTCTTGAAGTTGTTCAGTTTTCTCAGACCAATTAAATTTCTACTAAGGCAAAGAATAAGAGAGACAGAGAGAAACTGAATCCAATTCTAGCCTACCAGCTGGGGGTCTTTGGAAGAGGAAGACTTAGCTTAAAATACTGATCTGTGGTAGAAGAGGACTTAAAACTTGTCTGGGTGTTTGGCTGATCTCCAGGAAACTGCTTTTATTTTTCTCTTGCTGTTATGAGAACTAAATCTTCCAGTTTTATGAGCTATTCCCTCCAACGTGGGATAGGTCAGAGCCACCGTGCACAGGTCACACAGGAGCTCTGCGTGCACATGGTGACACTGACTCCCTCCGCAGCCCTCAGCCTCCACACCTGGGTCAAAGTGTTGTGCTGTAGCCCTGTTGCGGTGATGCCATGCATGTCATCCATCGGCTCATGGCCAGTAACTGTTTCCCCCCCAAAAAAGCGGAAATTAAGGATCACCTGATAAGTCAAATGGTATAAATGCTGTGCTCACTGAGGTGGTCCGTGTGGTCTCTCTGGCTCTGGGTACACTTGATCACCACAGTCAAACTGAACAGCTTCAGCAGAAGGAAAAATGAAGTCACTGCTCCTGCCTCCCCATGCATGCCCTGCTCCCACGTAGTGCCGTGTGAGGGGTGCCACACGGGCACAGAAGACATTTGGGGGGGAATCTGCTAAACGCATCTGGGCGTGAGGACCACTGCAGTAGTAGGTGGGAGCAGTGACTTTCCACTGTTCCCTGACAAGTCTGACATAGATCCTAAATCAGTTGGTTTGAGCTAAGGACAATGGCCAGCTCAGACCACCCAGGCCAGCCAGGCACGGGATGGAGCACTGATGGAGCACAAGTGGTCCAGGGCATCCCACGAAACAGGGTATTCAGGTACCTCCTGGCGTCCAGATATTTCCACTCCACAACTGGAGTGATAGTTTTGAGGATTCGGCCTTGGGAACAGGTACCCCAGGGAAGAAGTAGGCAGTAATAAAACCAAAGATCTTTTGTGAGTAGAGGTCTGAGGCTCAGGATCTGCCACCAAACCAGGTTGCCTTTATATGATGCATACTGGATTGAAGGTCTCTAACCCTGCGTGTGAGGGGAAAGGAAACATGGATGCTTCTACCAGTGGAGGGAATTGCTATGGTTTGTGCCGTTTGTGCCCATCTTGATGCAAGTGCCTCTGGCCTTGCAAGAGAAAGAAGCAGACAGCTGGGGTCCTACTGCCCATTCGTGCCGGGGAGCAGAGCCTGCCTGCACACTGTACGATGTACACGGCACCCTGCACTTCTTCCTCCTGAAACTCCTGAGGGCCCGGCTGCTGGTCTCCGCAGTCTCCTTCACCAGCTTGCGCTTGATAAACTGTTACTGAGCATTTAACGTTCACTGCTTATGCTCTCCACTTACTGTCTGCATTTCGCCCACGTGACAGAGCAAATCAGCACACACACACACACACACACCCCACCTCCCAGCCTTGTTTCTCCTTCATTTCACCTTCTGTTCCTTTTTCACAGTGTCAAATTGCTCAGGTTGCAAATACTGACGGGGAATGTTTCACTACAGAGAGGGTTTCAATTACTTGCTTGATGTTCCATTAGAAGATGACTCCGAACAATAATTTTTTCCCCAGCTTATTAAAATAAAATCTATGTTCTGGACCTAAGAGACTTGACAGCATTTCCTAATTGGCAGCTAGAGGTAACATAACATTTTTTGCTTAGAAGCAGGGATATCTGATGCCTGACATTTGAATCCTGTGAGCACTCAGATAGGTGGTTTTATTGAGTGATCAGCAGCTTTAGCCTAAGAAGCTTCTCAAAGCCAAGAATGTACAGCTGATAAAGACCAGTATCTCCAGCTCTTTACAGACGTCTTTGACAGTTTAACAAGGCCTGATTCTGCCACCTTGCACCAAAATGTTAACAGATTTTTGTGTGGTTTGCCTTAGTGAGGATGACAGAGTCAGTGTCTGAATTTGTTCTACCCACCATACCAGATCTGCGGGAGGTCATTCATCAGTAGATAGCAATTAAGAGTCATTATACTGCAGACAGATGACAAAGTTCAGCTGTTTTAAACCGGAATTTATAGCACTGGGCCCATGCTTGGGATGAACACAATAGTTTAGTATGTCCAGCTTCAGAGCAACACCTCCATCTTGCAAAAAAAATGTGAGTGTTTTCATTATGCATCCGACTGGAATGGAAACTTTTGTAATTTTCCAGGCAAAAAAAAAAGAAGACATTCACGCAGACTTGATCAGAGGTTAGGGCCTTCCCCTACCTTACAGGAAGAGCATGCTGAGTCAGTCTGTCATATCTGCATCCAAAAAACCCACCTTGCCTGAAAAAATGTTTTAATCAACAATTTTTCAAGTAGATTGACATTTTATTACTGTTAAGACTGCAGCTGAAAAATGTCCAAAGACATGAAGCTCACCATGTATCTCCTAAGCTGGTGTGCATCCTTTATAAACTTCAGGGTAAAAAATCCTATGTATCTATTCCATCCAGCCAATCATGCACTGTACTTATGTAATTATTGCCAGATGGTGAGATGCATTCTATTTTGAATACCTATATGTTTGCTTATGTAAATACATAAAAAGGTTTGCTGTATTTTGTAATGTTAATGTAAAATGGTGTTCCAATGCTTTATTGTTTTGTCAGATCCCACTGCTAGTAAAGCAGATTAAAATATTTAAATGCCATAAGTTGTTTTATAAACTGGAGGTTTGTCTTAAATAGTTTTTTTGGGTTTGGTTTAATTTCTCCCATACATATTCACACTACAATGTCTGTTGATGGCTAAAGTAATTTTAAATCTCTTGCTGGACAAAGAGAAAGAGCTTGTTGCAGAATTTAACTGTCTCAGTAAACTGGTCCAAAATGAGCCATTGCAATCATTCTCTTTTTCTAAGGACAGCCATTCTTCTACTGAAAAGGTATACCCTTTCCTAAGTACGTATAGCTTAAAACATTTCAGTCTCAGAAACAATGTACTTGCAATAGTAATAAGCCAATTAAATTAATTTCACTAAGAAGTAGCACTATAAGACTAAAATTAATAAGCAGCATAAATAAACAGTATTGCACAGCTGCACAAACATCAGTAACACCTGAATCACAGAACCATAGTGCCATCTATTGTTAGTATTTCCTTTCACAAAGAATATTAAAATAAGAAACTAAAATGGATTTTACCACTTTTTTTGTTTTCTCCATCTTAAAACCCAAATATATTCCTGCAACTGACCTTACAGCATACACGCTCTTGTTTACAATTGCAACGCATATCCAAGTAGTACAGCTGTTAACAAGAAGTCCCCTCAAAACCTTGCTGTAATCTTAAGGTTTCATCAAGCTTTGTAACACATAGAGAAAAACATAGAAAGGCGTATTTTTCAGAAGTTATCAAACAAAGAGAAACAGATTGTTTCAGCTAGAAACCTGCAAGGCACCGTAGGGTGAAATGTTTCAGATAAGATCCCTGAATTGAAAACCCACTCAGTTTCACTGCTGTAGTACCAGACTTCTGTACGTAGGCTCCAGGGTATCATAATTTCTTATGTTCTTTGGAAAATGCCTTGCTAGATCTACCCGTTTTGACATACTTTGCACTGACCTTTGAAGGAGAATACATTTGGCTTATCCACCTGGCACTTCAAGCCATAAAAGCAAAGGTGTTTGGAAAAGAAGATACTTGGTCTTCAGATTTTATAGTATAATCTTCTGAGGACACTCCTTGAAATATGGCAAAAGGGGTTTTGGAAATTTTATGTAATGCAGTGAAGTTATATAAAAAGTTATATAAGATACTTGCAGCATTGACACGTAAGACCTGGCAAATAGGCACAGCAATTCAAAAGCGTTCTTGATTGAATCTTATTGTGTTTGATGTAATTTAATTGCAGACATACCATGGTATCTGACCCTGAAAACAGTTATAACAATGGTTCTCCAAAGCATAATTAATTATGTCCAAAGTTATAACAATACACAAAAGGTTAACATTTTTCAGTCAGATTGAAATCTTCATTTTAGGATAAAGAAAAGCTGACAAACTCAATAGTTTTATTCAAATTTACTGTGTCAGTTTACATGTGTAGTTACTCATATTCTTAGTGTTTGAAGGACATCATTTGGGAGTAACTACATCTAAATTGCTTGGGTTATATCACAGTGTAACTAGTACAAAGCTATACAAAATGGGTGATGATTATAGTTGTGTTAATATTTTAACTACTGAATTCCTATCAGAATGGAAAATTAAAAACTAATGCAAGCAAAGAATTTAAGGTGGTTGTGGAGAAACATTACAGTTCATCATGGCCAGGCACTGTAATTTTTCAAGGGCTGGATTTGCTTGGGTTTTATCTAAAATGTGCAAGGTAATATATTTTAAATATGACTACTTTGCCAAGCTGGGTATGAAAAGAGTGTGCAGAAAATAAGACCTGGAATCTCTCCTTAGGAGCTATTAATATATAAGCAGAAAAACTTTCTCCTTCTTTTTATTTTTTTTTTTTTTAATCTGTGTTCACACTGGGGACACTTGGGAATGATCCCGTGTTAGAAGACTTCCTTACAATCATCTGTCAGAAGATTTGCCTCAAATCAAATTGTCAGTAAAAAGATAATGAAATATAAGGAGAAAACCATACAGACATTATGTAGAGGACATAAATCAACCTATGGATGTATTCCCTTAAGGGAGTCAGCATGCACGTGCATCAACATGGTCTCTCATCAAAGGCCTGAGAGAAACTAACCACAAGTTAAGACAGAAGGTTCTTGAATGGTAAAAGAACCCCTGAGAGATAGAAGGAAACAGGCAAGACGGAATAATCAGTCTCCACCACGGAGGCAAGACACCCATGAGTCCTACAGGGGCCTCTAGAAAAATTACATCAAAAGTGATGGAGTGCATAGTGGAGAACTGATTGCAAAGAACACATGATATTTTGTGATTGCTCTGGAAATGGCAGGTGACATTCAAAGTAGAAAAAAGTTAGGTGATGCATTTTTGGGGTAAAAAAATCAACTCCAGCTTTACATACAAAATAATATGCTCTGAACTGACTGTCACTACATGGGAATGAAATCTTTGTGTTATGGTATTGTGAAAAAAAAAAATGATTAGCAGTAGTTTAAAAAGTATTTAAAGATACCTGTAAAGGGTACAGAGAAGGGCAACAAGGTCAATCAAAATTACAGGATGGCTTCTGTACAGGTAAACTTCTCAATAGATTAGGACTCTGAAAAGATTGGGCAAATTCATGAAGCCAGAGAGCTCCTTAACATACAGATGATAGACATTTCTAGCAAGAACTGAAGGGACCTCAGACTGCTAGATGCTAGCACGTGCTCTCTGGAGCTGCTTGACAAATGCTCGTGCTCTTCCTTCCACCAGTTCGTGCTACGGCTCATCTTCAAAACAGGGTGTTGAGCTGAATGGACCTTCGGTCTGCACAACTACAGCTGCTCTTCTGTTAGATTTCAAACACAGAAGAGATCTGCATATGAATTTAAGTAAGCAATACCACATTTTTTTTGTTCCTGCTCTTCCATAAATATTTCTTCAAGTCCATTTGCAATTGACCTAAAAAATTTCAAGGACTTAATTTGTAAATTCTTAGGTCACAATTCACTGACAATACAAATATTAGTATTTTGTGAGCTCACTCTTATTCTTCCTGTTATAAGTGTTCTGTAGCAAGAGAAAAGATTGCTAGTCTGAAAATCCTTAAACACTTATTCACTGCTCTCAGGAACCCAGTAATAAAAATTATGTTCATAGAACCACACAACTGCTGCAGGAAATGGAAGCAAAGAAAACAGTAGTTAAAATTATGGTTGCTGAGTTTCCAAGCAAATTTACAGCACACTTGATTTGTAAAGTCCCTGTTGCTGAATAATTTAAAATGACAAAGATGTTTGGGTGATCTCTGACTCTTTGCAGAAAAAGCAAAAGGGGTGTGAGTTGAAAAACTCATTTTTCATCGAGTCATTTAGTCTGGGAACTGCTCAGGATCTGCTGGTTAAGTGTTCAGGTCTAAGCCAGTTGACCCAGCTCCAAAGGCAACGGAGAAAGAGAGGCAGCCTAAAATGAGTTTTTAAAGCAAGTGGAAAGAATCACCCTTTGGAATTACCTACTGGAGAAAATCCCAGCCTTCAAATCCCATGAGTATAAAATAGCTTCATTCACAACTAACGGCAGCTGTGATGTAGCCACCTAACATTGCTTTTCAAAACTAAATACTTGCAGCTGATGGGGCTAAGGCTAAGCCTAGAGATGTGGTATAGGGATACATTTCCCACTGCAAGAGGACTATTAAGAGTCACATTTGGGGCCCCTGAAGGAGAACACAGACTATTTGCTGAATGGGTCTTTTGAGCAACAATCACCTGGCAGAAGGTGAAAAGACTGAACTGTGCCATCATCTGATCTGACCCAGAAGCAGGTGGCTGATGAAAGAGGAGCACACGTTGCCATTTTAAGTGAGTTTTCACTTTGCAGACTTACATCTAAGGAAAAAAAGGGGGAAACATATTACTGCAGTCACTGTCCGACTACGTTCATATTTATTTATCCTTACAATTCTTCTGAGAAAAAGGCAACTACTGCTGGGACCTATTTGCTGATGGGCAACTGAGGTACAGTGAGATAAAATCAGCCAAAGAAGCCACTCAGTGAGCCAGGAGCAGAACCCAGAACTTAAAAGACACGGGTGAGGTTTCCCTCCCTGTAAGCCTCTGCTTCCCAACGCTGAGGCAGCAGAGATTTCCAGAAGACATCTGGGAATCTGCAGTTCTTACTGACACAAGGAAAAAAAAAAAAAAAAACATTCCTAGCAATGCAGTCGAGACTTGCATGTTTGAAATGAGTCAGGTCTACTTTAAGTTTGAGGAACCAGCAAAAGTAGGAAGCAAAGCAGTTTATAAAGGCACTCTCTGAGTGGAATTACAGCAGTTATGAGACCCTGAATGACCCAAAGAAAGACAGATTATCCCAAAGGTCCTCTTTGATATCTCTCATGAGAAAGAAATGGTAGTCACTTGGGAAGCAGTATGCAGGGGCCTGAAAATCAATCTGCTTCAGAAATCAGCCTGTGAAAGAGATGGAACTATTCAGGGTCAAATGAAGGTGGAAAAATCGCAGGATTTAGAATCAGACTAGTCCAACAGATAACCCACCAAAGTATTCTGAATTGCTGCATATAACTATACATAAAGTCATGGATGAAGTTTCCACATGAGCGGTACTCATCATGGCTGGACTTGGGAAATCTCTATCTCCGTTCTCCACATATGAAGTGTAGAAAATATTTCTTTCTCCTTTTCATCTTGTAGACAGTGAACTCTTCGAGTCAGAAGGTTTGCTTCAAAAGGTTTTTGTACAGTGCTTTGCACTGTGAACCTGGTCACTGTCAATGACGGTACGTTCTTTCCTTTTTTTTTTAAATGACCTATAGTATCAATAGTGCAGAATAGCATATCCCTTCCTTATTGCAACTTAGATTTTTTTCTAAACTCCAGAATAGGTTTCTGAACTGAAGCCTTTTCTTTCCACAAAGATCTATTATCCTTCTTTCTTTATCTCTGTTACTGCAGGGAATACAATAATCTGTTTTCTTCTTAGGTATATATCTCAGGTTGTACTCCATCTCATCATGCAGGTCATTAATACAGACACTAAACAGTCTTGTCCTTTAAATCGATCCCCAAGGGGTGTTGCTCTGCCAGCTGGACTCTGTACTGCTGATCAATACTCTCTGAACCCAGCAATCCAGGCAATTTTCCACCCATTTTACTGTCCACTAATAGAGTCCATATTTCACCAATCTCGCTAAAAGGAGCCAAGGAAACTAAGAGAAGTTGTTGCAAAGCTCATGCTAAAGCCAAGGTATAAAACTTCCACTGCTCTTGTTTTGTCCATTGAGGCAGACTTCTCATCAGAAGGCAATTAAGACTGGTCAGGGGTGCTGTGCTCTTGATAAATCCAACCTGGCTATTCCCAATCACCTTCTTGTTGTTTGTGTGCCTGGAAATGGCTTGCAGGAGGATTTGTTCCATTACTTTCCCAGGCACGATGGTAAGGCTGACCTGCCTTTAGTTTCCTTGATCCTCCTTCAGGGCCTTGTCGAAGGTGGGTGTCACATCTACCTTTTCCCAAACATCAGTAAGACCTTCTGGATTGTCCAGACCTTTTAAATATGATAGAAAATGGCCTTGCAATGACATTGGCCAATTCCCTCAGCGCCATCAAATGCATCACATCTGGTCCCATAGACTTGTGCGTATTCACACGAGTTAAGTGCTCTCAAACGCTGTGCTCTGTTTTGACTAATACTCATCTGACAGGACAACTTTATTGGTGAAAATTGAGGAAAAAACCAAAACAAAACACTTAGTACCTTGTTCTTTTCCATGTTTCTTGTCAGTAGCTCTCCTGCTCCATTGAGCAGTTGGCCCACATTTTCCTTAGCCCTCTTTTTGCTGTCAATGTACATAAAAAAACCTTTCTTGTTATCCTTCACATCACTTCAATGCAGTCTCAGCTGAGCTTCGGCTTTCCCAACCCCATCCTTGCATTCTCTAGAGATGTTTCTATAGTCTCCTCAGAGAGCCCATCCCTCCTTCCACCTTCTGTAGGCTTCCTTTTTGCACTTGGCACACTCAGAAGTCTTTTAGTCATCCAGCCAGTCCGTGCTCAATTTTCTGAAAAGTTAATGGACCCTTTTTGTGTTTTGAAGAGGTTGTCCTTGAAGGTCAAACTGCTCTCCTGGGCTCTCCTTTGCCAGGTCAGTCTCCCATTGGATCTTGCCAATAACCCCTATTTGCTGTCCTGAAGCTCAGAGCTGTGACTGTATTTGTTTTACTCACTTTTAGACACTAATCACAACTAAGCAATCCCACATATTAGTGAGTGAAAACTTGTTCTCTTCAAGGTTTATTCTTTTCTGTGATTTAAGTTACTCAGCTGGAATCAAATTAAATGAAGACACTCAGAAGAACGCTATCTCTTGTTAAAAATCAGATCAGTCAAGTTTTTTTGCTATTTGTCTTGGGGCAATGTGACCATCTATTTTTACTTTTTCACCTTAATTGGCATTGGGAATTTTCTGATTCTTCCACTGCCTGTACTTCCCGTAGGAAACATACATATTATTGAAATAAACGTTCTTCCCGCTGAGGATCCTATCAGTTGTTCCAAAAGCCATCTAGGCATGTAACCATACTCAGAGTTTGACAACAATAAAATAGTGCCTTTTCCTCCACATTTTAAAAAGCCACACTCTTTAAAATAATCTTTTAGGTAAAGAGCAGAAGCAACCTCGTGTATTGTAATTTTGTACGACTCTTTGCCTTAAATCCTTGCAGATAATAAATAGTCCTTACAAGAAGAGTTTATGATAAACAATTTGAAGCTTCCTTCTGCTATTTTGATCCTAAATATGATGAATGACTTCAAGTCTGGGGCCTGAATTGGACCCCAAGACCAAGAAGGTCCACTGTACTAGGATTACTTCAAGGCTCACGTATGGATCAAGAAATCCTAGGAATGCCAGCTGGTATTGCTGATCGTAACTTATTCCCTCGGACCTAAAGAAAACTCTGTCTTCTGGGGAAAGACAACCATAAGCTTAAACAAATGGCATCTATGTCTCCACCTCTCCTTGAGACTCCCGTTAGGTCAAGCCCTAATGTTCTACTAAATTATTTATTGGCTGAAATGAAATTTAAATTTGTGCTTTGGTATTCTCTAAATTAGATCTTAACTATCACATTCCTATCAGCCAGTATCTTTCTTTAGCTGCAATTATACCTCAAATTTTAGTTGGATATCTGAATTCAAAAGCTCAGTAAATCCAATATGAAGAATTTAAAACTGTATGTGGAAAAATTTCCCAAACAAGCAGACTCCTGGTAAATTCAAAATTAATCTGTACTAGAAAGAAATAGAAAACAAAAGACATGCTACAAATACGTGCAATGAATTTACCATAAAAAAAGCTAGACTGCTTCATTTTTAATTGTAAAGCATTGAGAGGAAAATACCTCCTCTCAGAATTACCAGACACATATACCTCACTGGATTTAGTATCAGTTGTAATATGTGCTTAATTTTTCATTTTCTAAAATGATAAGAAAGTATAACTAATATTTCTTACTCATATTACTGTAATAAAAGAAGCATGCTTGTTTTTTTTCCCTGGAAAAGTTTTCAGTGCTTTAAGTGCTCCAGAAACTGTCCTGGTTTGGGCTGGAATAGAGTTAATGTTCCTTTTTGGTAACTAGAAGAGTGCTGTGTTTTGGATTTAGCTTTGGGTTTGGTATGAGAAGAATGCTGATAGCACACTGGTGTTTTCTGCTGCTACCGAGACTTCAAGGACTCTCCGACTCCCCATGTCCTGCCCGTGCGCAAGGGCACAGGGAGCAGGGAGGGAGCACGGACAGAGCACCAGACCCAAACTGGCCAGTGAAATATTCCATATCATGGAACGTCATGCTCACTATACAGAGGAGGGGTGGTCGGGAAGGAGCTCTCTCTCTCTCTCTCTCTCGCTTCCCGAATTGCGATTGCGGGATCTTGGTATTTCAGGATCACTGGCCAGGAATGGGCCGGGTATTGGTCAACGGGTCGTGAGCAATTACACTGTGCGTTGCCCGTTTATATTTTTCTTCCTATTATTGTCATTGTTCTCATTTTATTACCATTATTAAACTGTTCCTATCTCAGCCTGCGAGTCTCCCTTTACCCCTCCAATTACCTCCCCCATTCCCAGGTGGGGAGTGGGAAGGGTGGGTGAGCGGCTGCAGTGGTTGGCTACCGACCAGGCTCAAACCACGACAGAGACAAATAATTTTTTTCAAAACCCACTTTTTCTAATTTCTTATCACAAATGGCTTATTTCTGAAACTGCAAACCTTGTGTGTATGTATTTCCTGCAGTCTCTTCACAAAGAGGATTCATGAACATACCCAACTTCATAGCAGCTCAGAGCTATTGAGGCCATTTCAGATCATCAGTGCTGCAGAAACACCAATACAAGATATGGCCAAATTAAAGAGAAGCCAAGGGAGCTAGACTGATAAGCAGAATGATGAAAGACAACTGCTGATCTAGAAATCATCTCTGCCCACAGAAGAGATTGTGTAAGTTGATCAAAGACAAATTCACAAAGCTGCTGAGGGAAACTTCTCCATTTGCTGATCTGTTTAATCAAATTATGTTCTTACTACAGACTGGATATTTTTTCCTATAGAATTAGAAAACTTGTAAAGAACACAAAAAGAGGAAACAGCTAGCATCACCTGCATTACAGTGCAAGCAAGACCAAAAGACAATGCTGTTTCCCCAAAAGACCTATGGACTCAAATGACACACTAAGTTTGTAACAAACAAAAATAAGGAAAGCAAGAATTGGAGCAAAAAAGAAAATAGCTCAATGTAGGCAGATAAAATAAGTGACGGTGTGTTGTCTCTAGCCTCAGCCATGGGTTCTGTTGGCTAAAAAGCACTTTGGGCAAGTTGTGGAAAAAGTAAAGAACTGCCTTGAAGGGACAGCAGTTAATGACATGACAAGTTGCACCCAAGTGAAATCTTGACAGTATGGAAGGAAAAGGAAAAGGAAAAGGAAAAAGAAAAGGAAAAGGAAAAGGAAAAGGAAAAGGAAAAGGAAAAGGAAAAGGAAAAGGAAAAGGAAAAGGAAAAGGAAAAGGAAAAGGAAAAGGAAAAGGAAAAGGAAAAGGAAAAGGAAAAGGAAAAGGAAAAGGAAAAGGAAAAAAAGAAACTTTCAAAGATCTAACTTCCATCTAAGACAAAACGTAAGATAGATGGATGTGGTAAAGAAGGGGAAATAAATAGAAAAATAAATCCATAACAATAAAGAGGCAGAAAATTCTTTTTCTCCTCATGTAAAGTTTCTCCCTTGAAAGCTAAAGACTTGAAGCACATTGTGTCAATACAGTCAGCATGAAATATACTGAGGGATGGATAGTACTGTTAGCAGCCACGTATGTTGCTTGGAAATGACCAATAGCGTGGTATAAGAGAGTTTAAGACAATTTGGACAAATATGACATTAGAATCATAAGTGACTAAATTATGAAAAATTACTATAAAGAACACTGGAAATGTTCTTAACAGAAAAGAACAACATATAAATAATCTCCTGGCAAAGTAGACAGTGAAGTGTGAATTCAGTGTTTTGAATAACCAAAGCGAAGATGAGATCACATACAAAAATTTGAGAAAAAATGACTGAGAAGAACTAGCAGGAGGTGGAATCCACAGCTATTAAGTAGAAGAGGCCAGCAACTACCATCCTTAATTCAGACTATCACAACAAAAACATTGGAAAAGGATACACCCAGATGCATGGCTGAGGGAAGGACTGTTCTTACTGAAAGAAAACGGGAAAGGAAGAATTTGGTACTATAAGCTTAAGACATACAGGTTGCTTGCCTACAATGTGGAAGTTTCTTGCTGGAAGCTTTAGGACAAATGTGTATGAGTGGGTTGACACCAATGGTATGTTCCCCCCAAGTACAGAAAGTATGGTGAAAATGTAGTGAAAAGGCAAAAAACCCTTCTGACAGAATACAAAGCCATTCTTATAGATGCCAAAAGAGATGCTAGGTAGATGATGTGAAAACATATCTCACCACTGGATTAAATCGGCAGTAAAATAGTTGAAAGTACTGTCCGTGTAGGAGGAAGATACAGAGAGTCTTGGAGAAGTATGCATTCTACTTGGAATACAACAATAAAGTAATATGCAAGGCAATAGTATGTAAACCAAGAGATTTTCCAAAGCAAGTACCTGTCGTTCTTTTCTTTTAATATAGTTTCTACTGGTTGCCCTGCTGCACCATCTAAAGAGAAGCCATTTAATGCTGAAGGATAGGAAGCCCATTACACATCTGTTTTTTTACAGATAATTTAAAACGGTATGCAGAATGATACCAAAATGAATTCACTGGTGACAGATGCAGACACTGTCTCAAAGGACACAGAAATGGCATTAAGGTGAAACAAATATGCATAGCCAAAGATACTAGAAAGATCTATACCACAGCACAGAAGAGACTGTACCGGCTTGGCTGCCTCTACGTTACGCTGCCGTTGACACTATCTCGGTGTGTTTTCCACTTCATACATTCCTATATGCAACACACACTCAGCTGTGTGCCACGAAAACAGCTCTCTGAAAGACTGCAACACAAGTCTCACATTATTTACCTACGCATTTAGTTCAGTCAGACATAAAAAATAATACTTGTATCTTGATGTCATGGAGATGGAGGGAGGCCATGTAAACTCATCATCAGGCTGCCAGTTGGATCCGTCTGACTAGGTCACACAGAAATGGGAGTGAATTGGACAGAGGCTATCTAAGGAACTTGGATAAGAAGACCTGGAACACATCAAAATCTCATCAGCATCAGTGCTGAGGTTGGCAGGTTTTATACTGACAAGAGAGAAACAGCTAAAAACAATTGCAGATACCATGGAAAATGAGACGTGTGCAATGACAGCTGAACACATATATAAGAGAGAAAACTGGCTGGATGAAGTTTAGATCAAATAACAAACTAACTGGGCAGTATCTTGCTAGTGAGAGTAGGACATTAAGAGAGCTACAAAACGCGCAGATAGAAACGTAAAGAGCAACCTGAAGAGTGTTTGAGAAATATTAGTGAAGAAACAGATTTTAATTTGATTAATGGCAAATTATGCCAGGCTTGCAAAACAAAAAGTGCTATAAGAAAGTTTAAACAGCTCAGAGACAGACTACTTGTGCCAGCTATATCCAAGTAGAGAAGGGTAAGAAAGCTGCTCTGGAAGGCAGGATGGGTGGCCCAGGTCCAGCGTCCAGCAGCTGCAGTCCAAATGCACCTGCTGGGAAAGAGTAGAAAGTAACGGAGGGACAAAGTTGTCGGTACCGTGCCTTGCTCGAACTAGGGATTGAAAATAGAAATGAACTATTGTCACTTCGGCAAAGTAGCAGATGATCAGACTGCAAAACATTATGGGCAAAAATAGTTACTGCTAAAGCAGTACATGGTACGAGACTAAAAAGAGGGAGAGTGCTTTACTGCAGACACTTTTTTGGCAACCAATGGGCATGTTTAACTGCAAAATTTAAGGAGAAAAAAAAAAAAAAAAAAAGACCCTTTAACAGCAGGAAGTGGGAAGAATTTGGGCTATGAATAAGATAAAAACATTGACAAGTATCTTCTTTGCTTTGTGATCTCCCAAGTGAGCCGTTATGCCAAAAACTACCTAAACTAGATTCGGTTTTACAATAAAATCAGGAGTCCATCGTGTGGCAGCTGCTATGAAGAACACTAAAATGCTGAGGGGAGGTAAAACATTAAAAATGTAATGATATGGGGGTCCAAGTTCTGGCCGCTTCAGCAACTTTCTTGAGGTCTTGGTGGTCGAGGAAGAACAATCCTAACAAATACTTGCTGCTTCGGCTGGCTCACTGTTACCAGATTCTCTGGATTAAGTTGCTCTTTCTTTCTTCATTTTAGAGTTCAGATTTTCTCCTTCGGAGCGGGGGAGGCGGCCTCCGGCAGCAGCGGGGCGGGAAGGCGCCAAGGCCGCAGGCACGCTGCCGCTCCCCTCCGGCCCTGGGCGGAAGAGCTGGAGAAGCGGAGGAGGAAGGGAGGAAGGCAGCACCCGCGGCTCCCACAGTCCCGGCACACCCGCACCCCCAGCTCCCCGCGGGGGCCGGGCCGTTGAGCTGGGCCGGGGCGGGTGAGGGAACGGGGGAAGGGAAGGGCGGCGGGGCGGGGAGCGCGGGGCGGGCCGCGGCCTGGCTGCGGGGAGAGCGGGGCGGCGGCGGCCCCTGCGGGCCCAGCCAGCGGGCGGCCGAGGTGGGGAGCGATCGCTGCCTGTGTGTTTGTGTGTGTGTGTGGGGGGGGTAGGCCCGGAGGCGGGAGGGTGAGGGTGGAGGTACGGGAGAGCGCTGTGGTTGCAGCGGGCGGGGCTGGTTGTGTGGAAACAAAAATGGCGGGAGGCGGGGGTGGGGGGGAGCCGAGCCGCGGCGGGGCCCTCGGCGCTGCTCCCGCGGCCCCTGGGTGGGCGCTGCCGTGTTAACGCAGCGCTGCGTGGGCGCCCCTCGGCTGCAGCCCCACGGGGGCGGTCGAAGACAACCAACAGGCCCTGAGGGCCGTCCGTGGTGCGGGGGTTTTCTTGCCCGGCGCAGCCGAGGAGCGCAGAGGTACGAGGTGGGGAGGGAAGCGTTTTCATTTTGAACGTTTGTTACCTGGCCCGAGGTGACCTGGTTTCTCCTCGGGATTTTCTTGTGTGCCGACCTATCAGGCCTCTACCCCTTTTGGCTGCCTACCTGTCCGTGCAACCTGACAGCATTGGTGTCAGCTGCCCTGAGTTTCCTTACCTTTTTTTTTTTTTTTGCTACATTTGCTATGAGTCCACTCCCAGCTGTTTTAAAACTCCCAGGACTCCGTGACTTTGGGGTAGACAAAGCGTGAGCTGTGGTTACTGCAGAGGCAGAGGTGATTAGGAGATTTGGGTCTGCAGGAAAGCAGGAAGGCATTGGCAGTTCTGCTTGCAGGAGTTGTTTCCCCCTCCCCTCCATTTCTTTGGGGCAATAGAAACTTCGTGAAAGATCAGAATGTTTGCAGGAGGTTCTTTCTTCTGAAGCATTGTGGCATTAAACAAACATGCTTTAAGTTGTATTTGACTTTTCTGTTCTCGTAACTTGCTATAAGTCCAGGAATGTTTTATTTTCAAATTTAACTTGCTTCTTTTTGTTGCAGTTAAAACCATGGCGCTGAAGCAGGTTTCAAGCAACAGATGCTTTGAGGGTTTCCAGAAGGTATTTGAACATGACAGGTAAACACTACAAAAACAACACAGATGCTTAACATGGGGCAGTGAATCCATGCTGTCATTGCTACCAGTGTTCTCAGTTTGCAGAAAAATGGTGTGATCTCACTAATATATATATTTCACTAAGGAATGCTGTCTGGTGCTGCTTTGGCTGTGTTCTTGTATTTCTGTGTTAATGTTTAACGTGTTTAGTAAACTTAGTGCTGCAGATCTGGGATGGGAAGCCAGTATTTTTACCTTTGAAGGTGAAGCTCCATTACTTTGGGTTGTCCTGTTTGCAGCACAGAGAAATGCCGTCTGTACAAAGTTCCATTCACTCTGCTGGACATTTCAATTCCATACACTCATAAAACTCTGTGAGCAGACAGACCCAGTAGATAGTTTTTTGTGTGAGGAAGGTAAACAGAAAAACATTTGTTTTTTGTCATTTGATCCAAAGGAAAAAAAAAATCACTAGTTATGCTTACATAAGCTTTTATTGACAATTTTAGGCTTTAGTATTAATTGGACAATCGGTTAGTCTGTAGACTTAGCAGAATGAAAACGTCTCTTGCTGGTGCACACTGTGCAGCATGTTCTGGAAGTTATGTGGATGTGTTCTTCAGTAAAAATTACTTTCCAATTTAATAGACAAAGCTCAAGATTAATATTTCTGGGGTTCAAAATTCAATTTTCAAACTGTTCCTGGATAGCAGCTCTGCAAAAGTGTGGCTTATTTGTGTCTGTTTTAAGTGTATTCAGAACAAGGTGGGAAGGTTAGCTGTTGTCAATTCAAGAGGCTAAAGCTGAGTTTTGCAATAGCTTTTGACTTTATTTAACTTAGATGTTATAATTCACTGACCAAGTCTCCCTTTGAACGAAATTTAATTTTCTTTTTTTAACGTTAATGACCTTGCTAATTAAGTACTGGTGATAACAAGGAGTATTTTATTAATACAGTGCAGAGCTAAAATGCAAAATGAAATTTGGAATCTACTTGCCTCCAAAAGCAGAAACTGGAAAGTGTCCTGTGCTGTATTGGCTCTCAGGTAAGTAACATGAGTTTTAGTAACTTAAAAAATAGAATTTTAAGCATGTTTAAACTACTGCTCTACAGTTACTGAAAACTTGATGTAGAGGTACTACAGTGGCAGCTCTTGCATCCTACAAAAGATTATCTTCTGGAATACACGTTTACTTTTGAGTGTGTTGTGGTAAAGTTGAATGCAGATGGCCAGAGGGGGTAGCCTACCAGCCTGTGTTCTAAAATACTCAATGTTCAAAATGTTCTACCCTTTCTTTCTAAAATGTACATACTTTTTGTTCTAAAACATATATATTTAAAGGGTTTCCTGCAAGGCCTTCCCATTGGGACACCACCTGCTTCCCTCTGTCTATGACAGACTGCTTCAGCTAACAGGATAGGGGGTAAAATCCAGCCCATGGGAGCCAGCAAGTTTGTCCTCTGGGCCCCACATTATTCTGAGTGCTATTTTGCGGCGAGCAACTGGTGAACTTGGAAAGGGCGGTGCTGTTAGCTGCGCTGGCACAAGCACATCTGGAGTGAGGTAACCCTGTGGGATCAGAAAGGGCCAGGGGCTGAAGAGGGTTGTGTGGCAGGAGTGAAGTTATCCCATCCACAGCATCGTTTCTTCATCTCTCCAGCCCCTGCGGTGTCCTGTCCAGCTGCTGTCTTGCTGGATGTAAGGCAAGCTGGGACGAGACTACGGGCAAACATGTGTTCCCAGTTATCCTGGCTTTGTTCCTCCAGCCCATTCCTGCCATCTCCCACAGAGCTGGGTCTTGAATCAAAAGTGGATAAATAATGTTAAGCATTGCTTTCAAAGTGGTCAGATTTATGTTTGTGATGGCTCCAGGATTTTTTTTTTTTTTTCCTATTATTCAAAATGAAAAGCAGAAGCTCGGTCCTGTAATTTTAGGAGTTGTTTTATTGAGACTTGTGTTAAGAAAGTTGGAGAACTGACGGGTAGTGTGGAGACTATATTCCTTGTATGTATTCATTTCACAAAATAGCTAATAGGTCTGATTTGTGGAATGACACTGAACTGGGTAAAAGTGTTTACCCTTGAAGTTGGAAGCATCAAAATCATGTGAAGAGCTTTGGGTCATGCAGCACATTTATTTTTTGAATCTAAACTATGCTGTCTTGGCTAGCGTGTCAGTCAAATTAGGTTATTTGGAACTTGTCCTGAGGGAAAACTAGAATCATTAACCCCTCTCAAATAGCACAGTGAAGAAAAATTGAGATATTGGTGTGTAGTATCATTTATTTGCAATTGGACTTCAGTTGGGCCTGCCACAGTACAAAAGAAAATGGATTGCTGTGGGTTTTGGAGCCAGAGTGCTTACGGCCCTTTATCCTGTCTGAAGGATGTAGGATTTGTCAGACCACATGTATAATTCTGTAATGCAAACGGCTGAAACGGTGGTGGAGATCGAAATGCAGTTTCAGGGTTAGATCAGAAGTTAACGATGTTAACCTTAGCAGCAGTGCCTGTAGTCGGTGGATTTAAATACACAGTACTTGAGGAAACTCGATATGCCACATGGGTAGGTGCTCAGGGGGGTACAGGATACATAGTGACTTGGTTTTGATTAAATGTTAGCCTGACTAGATGTGAAAGTGCAACTGTGTTTCTGTGGATTATTAAGTCTTGTTGAAAAGACTTTTCCACCTTCATGGAGATGGGAATCCCTCTTGTTTATTCAAAACCTTTTCTGTCAAAGAGGTTTTGAAACTGGTGTGCTGTGAGCAATGTGTAACCAGTGATATTTGTATTTCTCTAGGGTTAACTTGCACAGAACAGAATTTTATAACGAAAGCTGGTTTTCACCAAGCTGCAGCTGAACATGGCCTTATTGTAGTTGCGCCAGACACAAGCCCACGTAAGTTTTAACAAGACACGATAACGGTCGTTACGCTGAAGTACACTGCCTTTATCCTCAAAGAACAGAGTGCTGCAGTTTGCTACAGTGTGTTGCCCACTGGAGTCAGAATGTGACCTCACCTCTGTATCTTGCATTGTTTGCTAGATTATATTGTCTGTATTCTGAATAATGTGGTAGTGAAGGTTTGACATCTGAAACTCTTGCTGTCATGGCACTAAAACTAGAACAAAGGGGCCACTGAGTTCAGCATGAAGGAGCAGAGGGAAGAAAAGGACAACAAGAGGCACGTGCCATCAGAGACACTTGCCTACACTTTGTGGCTTGCTGAGACTTTACAAAATCTGCAGAACGGTGTTGTCACATGGCAATGTAATGTTTATTCTTTGTTGTATTCTGTCTTCTAAAGCCAATTAAATACATGTCTCCAGGGGATTCTAATACTTAGAAAAGCAATCCAGAAATCCTTCCCCCCTCCCTGCAGCTGCAATAGACTACTGATGAACAGTTTTTTAAAATGATGTGCTGTTATTTGTATAAGGTTGAGCTTGTGTGTGGTATGGGAAACCTGAAAATGGTGGGTCTGCAGTTACTGGAAAGACAGTCTTTTGGGGATTCAGTGTATTATGTTTAGAATTTGCTGGATTCTTCTAAAGTCTCATGGGTGCTGTATACAAAAGTGGCAGTCTTCTAATATTTCCCAGGCTGTAGTGGGTCAGATCTGAACAGAAGTAATATGGGAATGAAGCGATGTTCTTTCCAGAAAATATTTTTCAGATCTAGGTTTTGAAAGTTGTGTCAGGTCGAAGAACAGACGCATGTTTCTAGTGAAGAAGAGGAACAGAAGAGCAAAACTTCTGTATTAATGAACTTTACACTTCATTGTTGCTGTTTGCTGCAGACTACAGATGGGCAACTAGTCTTTGCATTATGCCCATTGGGTAATTTTGCTGGGACTTGTTTTTAGTGTTGTCTGTGTAAGCTGTCTCTCCCGGTGTGTAACTGCATTTGCATAGTTCATTGCTTTGTCCATTTTCTGTAAAAACCCTCTTTGCAGCTTCTCTCTTGCTTTTTAGTCTAACAGGTGATCAGGATTGCTCTGCTATTTAGATGAACTTCAGTATGTGTTTCATATTATACTCTTAGACTTTAGCTCAGAGACCCCAAATGTCCTTAAATCTCTTTGAGCTGTCTGGAGAAACAAGTGAAGAGCGGTTCAAATGTAATCACAAACTAAGAGATCTAAGCATGGGTAGTGAAAAGGCTTATATCTATTTTTTAAACATATAGTTACGACTACATGAGAATTGTCTTCCAGGAGCTAGGGGATGTATCTGGACAGGGGAAAAGACTGCATGAAAATATGAAATACCTGTCATTACAGACCCTCTATCAGGCCCTGATAGACTTTACTTTTCCCTCTTTGTAGGGGTTTGCTTTTCCAGGCAGATGTGTTGAGCAGAACTTTGCAGGTTCCTTTTCAAGTTTCTTTTTTCAAGGCTTTCTTTAAGTTTCTTTTAGCAGAATCGGCATTGCCTTCATTGCCTGGCAGAACTTTCTGAGTTTTTGTGTATCTCTGAGGGACTGGAAGTAGACTTTATATCCAACTTGTTGGGTAAGCAACCCCAGTCCTTGTGACTTTTGGACTGTTAAGTAACAAAATCACTCAGTGTCCAAGGCCACGTCACTGGAGCAAACTCAACTTTGATCCTTGTTAAAATCTGATTTCACACTGTGATAGGGTGGCAGGTATCTGCACAAATTTTCGGGGACTGCCAAATTACACATGGGTTTGCAGTGTAATCTGATGGTGGTGAAAGCCCATGTAATTTTGGATTGCAGAAACTAAGAAGTTTTGAAGAAAGGAAGGCCATTATTTCCTGTCACATATACCTTGAAATATTACATTCTGTTCTCCAAACCGAGCCGGTAAATCACAGGCTAATCAAAGGAAGAGTAAGAGAGCACTGGATGTGATGTATTGACTTTCAAGGAGACATCTGCAAATTTAGTTTGAAAGTGTAGCCTTGGAAAAGAGGATACAACCCTGCAGTTACTCAAAGAAGACATTACTGAAGTTTTGTGGGGAGTTATAGGTGGGAGCAATGAAATGAATTGCAGAAAAAGTAGAGTTCTAAACTTAAAAATGATAGGAACAGTAAATGTTATTATGCCGTTGAATCTGAAAAAAGGAGGTGTAGCAGACATTATTTGAAGCACATAAACTGCTCTGGACACACCATTTGGTGATATGTGGTTCTGTCTTGGGGGAAAGAAAATTTTGCACGGTTTCTGTTTCTCACATAATTTCTTGTACTTGACAGGATGAGGTCTAGTAACTGAATTAAGCTGATAGCAGCAATTACAAGTGCCGGCTTTTGAATAAGTCCTTGGGTAAATCGGACAAAGCTTTACAGATTTAGTTTAGGAGAGATCTGTATGTTATGTTTATTTATGAAGGGATACTGAAACAAGTTGTCAGTCGGATGTATCTGTAGGTAACACGTAAGTGGCATTTTGAAAGCATTGTTGAAATAGCACTTGAAAGCACTGTACTAATGAATGAAAATCTGAATCGTCATAGAGACTTGTTGATTGAGAAGCTCACGTCCCGAGTCGCTGATTTGTATGGCAGGCTCTTCAATTCTGAACATGTAGTGAAGGAAAGGCTTACAGTAACTATAGAAAGAATTTTCATGGTAGGTGGCTGCAATATCGAAGGGGAAGATGAAAGCTGGGATTTTGGCACCGGTGCTGGTTTTTATGTGGATGCCACTGAAGATCCTTGGAAAACAAACTATAGGATGTATTCCTACATAAAGGATGAGGTAACTTTGCTGCTGGGTTCTCCTGGTGGTGTTGGGTAAGATAAGGGGTGGGGTTCAGTCATGTTCTTTGTTCCTAGCACCAAAGCTTACTTAAGGTGATCTTAATAGCCTATAGATGGTTTGTCGTTTTCTTGCTTTCCTCCCTTATAAAAATAATTTATTATTTCTTTTAAAATCCTGGATTATTTCAGTGCTTGGATTTATCTAGCTTTTAGGCCTTCCCTCACCAAGCAGTTACCGTCGTAGAACTGAGGAGGGAGTGAATCACAGCACAGAGATAATAACACCTGGCAGGGCTTAAGCAGGAGCTCCTTGAGTCTGCTTTCCTGCCAGAGATGCCACGGGCATGGCCTGCGCTTCTAATCTTGATTTGTTAGTTGTGCAGTCTCTGCTCTTGTAAAATCTCTGCTCTTCTGCTTCTGAAACAACCCGCTGCGTTTCACTGCGCCAGTACTTGAGCTGTATTGCTCGGTTAGACTGTTCTCACTGCCTGTCTTGGGAGAGCGGGGTGGTAGTTTTGTTTCTGTTTTCTTTAACTGGATGTAAAAGTAGACCCTTGAGATACATAGTGGAAAGGTGAGTGTCCAGCGTGCTCTGCATGTGGTTCTTGTGGTCTGGATTAAATCTGAAATTGATGGGAATATGGGGAGCAAGTCATCTCCCATGGACAATTTGCCCTTCTGGTCACTTACAGGAGCATATACATATTTATGTATCTATTAAAAGAAGACTATGTTTATTAGGAAATTCCCACATCTTTTGTTACAGTTTTATGCTAGGTTTCTATAGAGGTACTTTGAGTTACTTATTATCAGATTAATTGTTTTCTTTTGATTTTACAGTCTCATTCCAATTGCTTTCGTGCCATGATCACAAATTTCGGGCTAGAACCAAAGATGTTCCTTTGGTTTCAGTGGCTTCCTGGCATTAAAACACATTAGTTATTTGTGTGCTATTCTTCCTAAACATTCTGAAGGTGCTTTAACGTTTTTATTACACTGTTGTTCCTTTACAGCTGCCTAAACTAATAAATGCCAATTTTCCAACTGACCCTGAACGGATGTCTATTTTTGGGCATTCCATGGGAGGACATGGAGCTCTTATTCTTGCTCTAAAGAATCCTGGAAAATACAAAGTAAGATATAATACAGCTTATATAAGGTATACTAAGGCTTATACAGATTTCTATAGAAGTGAAGAAAGAAAACACAATACCAAGTTCTGTTATAGCATTAAATGTATAAATAGTTGTAGTTGTAGCAGTTCATTGATACCTAGTTAGAATATGGAAAACTGCCAGAAACACCACTCTGGAATGTGAGTATCAGTGAAATTAAAAAAAAAAATCTGCGAATTTTAGAAGTTTAAAAAAGTTCAGTTTCTTTTAAATGATGCTACAGCTTTTTGTTTGGAGGACATCCCCCCCCCCCCCCCCCCCGGCTTCTTTTCCCCCCTGCCGAGGTTTGCATGTCAGCTTTCCTAAAGATTGATTTTTGGAGTATCTGAGGTAGCTGAAGTTGCGTTAATTTGTATTCTGCTTGAATCTCAACCAAACACGATGGAACTGCTTTGCCTTTCCTTTATACTCATGAAGGCTGAGATGAATTTCGTTGTTCTCTTTGGAGATACGCTTGTGTAAAATGCATTTCTGAGGGAGAATCAGGCACTGGTGTTTGAGAGATAAGGGGCTCTGCCTTTGTGGATCAGTGCTTTATGGGCTGTCCTGGCCCTGCGCACACTTTTTGGTCAGCTGCTGCAAAAAGGGAACTGCATTTTTGAAAAGAGCCTAATGTTTGCTTAGTGTCATTAGCTTGATGTTATAATTGAGCCGAATGTAAGATAAAGCTTTATTTTTCTCTCTCCGTTTTATCTTCTGGAGCGAGTAGTTCAAACATTTCCATTTTTACTGTTGGCACTTAACTGTGAACTGTATCATCTAAAAGAATTAAACATTAAATCGAAAATACCAAAATCCAGAAGAACTGGCAGTGGTTTAGATGGTTTGTTGCTCTTTTTTGCAAGACACAAGCGTGGGAATACTGATTTCCCAGAGTCAGATCCAAAAGAAGAATGTAAGAATAGGGCTTGGACTTCGACACCAGTACCTGGAGTTGTGATCTGAAATTCACTTTTCTTAACCCCTAATCCTGGCGGTACCTAAGTTCATGAGATGCTCTTGCATGCTTAGGCTGTCAGAGCAGCCCCATGCCTCAGGCTTTTGTTGTGCTCTGCCAAAATCCAGTTGGAGGTGAAATGGTCTCACGTTCTGACCCTGCTGAGGCAACAGTAGACTTGAGACCCTTCTCTGCTGCCTAGGGGAATTCAAGCCAACATCTCCCAACAAGGAAAGGAACGGAGCATCTAGCCCTGCCTTGGCTGATGTGCAAAAAGGAAAGCAAAACTGTGGGGCTAGAAAGAACAAATAAGAGGGAAGTAGGGTAATGGTTAGGGCACCTCAGAGGGTTGTTGGGGGAGTCCTGGGTTCTGGCAGTAACTTTAAAACAATTTTTGAAAAGGCTTTTAGTTTGCTTGTTACTTAGCAGAAATCACTTCTCTTAATGCATGCCTACCTTTTTTTTTTCCTTGCTTTCTTTCCAAACAGTCTGTATCAGCATTTGCTCCTATCTGCAACCCTATGCAGTGTCAGTGGGGGAAGAAAGCCCTCGGTGGATATCTGGGATCAGATGTGAGCAAATGGGAGGTACGTGTTGCAACTCACAGTCCTCTAAAAACTCACAAATAAGTGACCTGTAGATACGTTGCTGTGGGAGTCTGGAACAAAACTCTGGGGTGCTCCTGAGCTGGTGCTGCTGTTTCACTATATCCCTAAGCGTGGATAAGCACTGTGTGTGTCTGGTGGGTATGACTTGCTGTTGCCTGATGGTGCTTGTAACACATGTAATGAGATAGAAGGCTCTCATCAAATTGACTCCCTTTTTTATGAAGATCTTTAAATCTGGGCTAAGAAGAATTATGAGCAGTCTGAGACTTTCTCCACTGCACGGAAGCAGTGAGCGGTTTAAAAGAGAGTTAGGCTCTGGCCTGTTTCTCAAAATCTCAGTTCTCAGTATACAAAACAGCTGGGTTTTGTAGTAGCCCGAAAAGAGAGACTGCTACAAGCTGATCAGAGACTGATGAGCCTCATGGCATCTGCTGGGCTGCCTGTTGGAGGCAGCTAGCAGAGGAGCGCATTGGATCCTTGGAAATTGGTATCCCATAGAACAGGATAATAAACTAGGGAAGGTTAGGTTTTAGCTCCAAGACCCTCATTTTGAAATATAAGTAGTCACAGGTGAATGGTTTAAGATAGAAAAATCTTTGCGTGCATGTTGCTGCATTACTTGGGCAGCCCTTCTGTATTTTTAATCTCAGCCCTTCAACACTGCACATTGCACCATATCCCTAGAACGAGGTTAGAAGGGATCATTGTGCCCAAGGTACTCTGATTTCCTTGCAAGTAAACACAAGCTGCAGCTAAATCCCTTGTAAATTGGATTAAATTATCTCTTCGGAAGACATCCAGGTCTGAATAAAATATTACAGGAATGGAGAGCTCTAGCTGCTTTCACAGCTATTAATAGTTTGTATACTTAAAAATCACCAGTTAAGCTTGCTTACACTTTACCTAATCAATTTAGTTTGGAAAAAAAAAAAAAAAAATGTTTTCTGGCCCCTTAACTTGCTTTGGAGCTCTTCTCCAAGCACAGTCCAGTAGACCAGGCATCAGGAATAGACTTAGACCTGCCTTTGCACAGATATACAACCTCTGATTTCCATTATTTCCGCTTAAAATTGCCGTGTGTTACAGCGGTGTTTTGAACTTTAGCTGCCAAAAAAGTTACATCAAGATACCAAGTTATTTTGGCAGGATCTGGTTTCTGTACAAGCGTGTGAATTGGCACTGGATTATGTTGCCGTTCTTCGATTCTGTATGAATTTAGCCCCGGGCTTGATGTTTTGTTTGGTCTAGAAATGATGTCAAACTGCCAACTTGGTAATTACTTAAGATCATACCATTTGCTCTTTTCAGAACATGGGTATTACTTCTCAGTTGTCTGGAATTTGCCCAGTTTTTCGCTTTTCCGAAGTGCGATTTGGTGTCCTGAGCGGTATCATCCACTATTCCACCTGTGCCATTCTTTCCTTGCGGTCGGCAAATCTGACCCAGGCTAACGCACGTAACTGAATGTTGTTTCGCTTTTATTCCTGCAGGCATACGATGCTACACAGCTTGTGAAGTCCTATCCAGACTCTCGCCTGGATATCTTGATTGATCAAGGCAAAGATGACCAGTTCCTCTCAGCGGGCCAGTTACTGCCTGATAACTTCATCGCTGCCTGCACAGAGCAGAAAATCCCAGTCGTCTTTCGACTGCAGCAGGCAAGTTGCTTCTGCAATCCGTGAGTGTTGGGTTGTTGCTTGGTGATTTTGGGGTCTTTGTGGCAGGTCGTGAAGAGAGTGTCACTTCATGGGGTGGCTCTCACTTACCTGTGAGTCTGTCCGTGGCCGGGTGGGGAAGAGGGTGAGAAGTGACATTTTCCTTCATGTCAGCTGCCAAGGAGTGCAGTACCCATCGGGTTCAGCTGCATTTCGCCACTAGATGGGGGTGATGATTTTAGTTTTAACAGATTCATCTGTTGCTGGTAACTCAAGCTGCGGGTGGTCAGCTGAGGAAGGAGCATTAATCATTTCTTAATAAGCATCACAGTCACTGTACAAGCGAAGGGATGTACTTTTGCTGGATTCCTTCTCTGTACCATGGGGATTGTGGTTAGCCTAAAACTTTGTGATTTAGTTTGTACGCATTTGTGTAACTGGGGAAAGGTGTGGAACTACCTCAGATCTTCGGTTCAGTGAAAGACCAGGCAGAAGGATTGCCCTTTGCTGCAGCGCGGTGACCCGGCGCAGCGCTGGCCGGAGAGCACCCGGGGTCTTTGCAAGTGACTGACAACTTCAAGCCAAGCCCAGGGGAGGAGCCTGGCCGTGGGGAACGAGGGATTCTCCTCTCTAATTCACCATAAACCCCGCGTGAGAAGATTCAGTCCGTGCTGACAGAGTAGTGCAGAGGTTTACGTGTGATTGTAGCACAGGGCTGGGGCAGGAACTGGGCCCCGGGCTGTGTTCCCCGTACACCCTGGGCGTGACCAGTCGGGCAGTGCCAGGGAGGGGAAGGCTTCTCCGACCGCGTCCCGCGCTGCAGCTGACACTTGCTGTTCCCCATCTCTAATTAAATGCCCAGATTAGGGCAAGTTAAGGTACTTTGTTTGCTTAGCCTCCTGTACTTAACCTGTTAGTTATGTATCCTTTACAGTTTTTATATATAGTGCAGGTATTTTCGATCTCTTAAACCAGCTCAAACCAGAAGAGTCATTAACTTTCCTAGAAAAGACCTCAGCATGGTTGCTTTATCATGAACTATATGTATTTGCTGATTTCTTTTTTTGTTGTTCTTTTCCAGGGTTATGATCACAGCTATTTTTTCATTGCTACGTTTATTAATGACCACATCAAACACCATGCAAAATACCTCAACGCTTGACCCATTTGGAGGTGACAGTCGTCTGTCCAATATGAATCAAGGGATAGAGGTGAACTGAAAAATCATTCGCTGAGGTAGCATCTGTAAAATGGAGCTCTTCTGGTTGTACCGCTAAGAAAAATAAAGGTCCCACTTAATTTGATGTGCGTGCTTTAGAGTAAGTATTTTGAACATCCCTGCGTGCTTCAGAAACACTCCCAACACCGTGAGGGTGCATGCAGCATTCTAGGTCAAAGTGAAAATTAGCAGATGAGTTTGTTTCAGACGGTGAAGGTCGGTATGTCCTTGGGACCTCAGGATGGTTCTTAGTGCAGACTGTGAATAGCAACAGCGTGCCTCTTCAGCTAATTAAATACCGGGGTTCGTTTCGTCACCGGATGCTGAAGGAAGTGGTTGGTGGCACAACCAATCAAGCTACTTAATTAATCTGAGGTGGTTGTGGTGTTTTTCCTTGGCCTGCCAGAATACATTCCAAGGACAAAGCGTGGTGGAGAACACAGACGTGCGGAGCGGTTTGCTGTCCTGTGCGCTATTAACATCAAACGAATAATCTGGAGTAAACCACGTGAAGGAAGCAGGCGCTAGTAAAGGAGGTGGGTTTTTTCTCTCCACTTGCCTTTGATCGTTGCTGAGTGTGAAAGGTTTATGCTGTGTTTCTGGGTTTCTCGGACTTAACAGGACTGAGGGGGAACTGATAAATAGATCGGGAAAAAAAGCAATCCCTGTCGATCGGTGATCTGACGTCGCGTTGTTGAAAACTCGCGCGCCAGTTCTACAGAAGCTGGCAGAATTTAGGCCTGTCAGTTGTAGATCTCCAAGTTCCCATTGGTGTAATTCTGCCAGCTACCTTGTGTGGGGCAAAACCACAGGTTGTCCCAGGGAGCTGCTTATCTTCTGTTCAAGCCATCGCTTGTAAAATCTGCTTTCCCTTGGGTCAGCTGAACCTGCATCGTTGCTCAGACCTTGACTCGCTCTTGCCAGAGGAAATAGGAGGGTAGCTGTAGGATTGTTTGCTTTCCTAAGCAATGCTGAACACTCTCCTGTTTCTCCGGCCCCTCCGAAATTCCTGGCTGCAGGGAGATCGATGCTGGGAACTTAGGTCTCTGTTGCTGGTGACAGGCTTAAATTCTGTACTGACTGTTACCAATCTTGCACCTACCGATTTCTGAAGCAAGCTTAGGAGGCTGGGAAGATACGACTTGCAAGAGTTCTCTGAAATGCTGACAGCACTTTTTCCACACTGGATTTCCAACAGACCCCAACTCTTCCTTTCTTATAAAGCGGGGCACTGACATAAAAATTTTAAGCCACAATTGTTAAACATTTTGATTTTCCCGCTCCCACAACAGTAAAATCGGCTCAAAAGCTTGTTTTAATGTGTGGCAGCTTCTAACTGTTCCTCTCCTACTTCCTCAGCAGCCGGGGGAAAATTAATTAGTGGGCTGTAGGCAGCACTGGGCTGGAGCAGAAGCGTGCTGTGCTGGTACTGCAGCCTTGTGCCCAGTACTACAAACAGCGTAGCAGTGGAGTCGGGGTGTTCCGCTTGCCGCAGGTACTTCTAATGCTAAACATTTCCATTTGTTATCTTGTCAAAGCTAGGAATGGTTTTTTTTTTTTTTGCCCAGTGCATTCTGAAAATTGTAGGTAAGGGCAAGGGGGGCATGCTGTTTTTTTTCATTCCCTGACGGGATTCTATGCACCTACGTGTTATATTAGAGGAGAGGAGAAAGCAGGTTTAACCCTGTAATTTGCCATTTTAAAGCTGCTGGGTTAATGGTAGAAAGTGGGGGGGAAACACCCTCTTTCCTACATGATAAATTTACATGGCAAACTTCTGAGTTTCTCATTATACTGTGGGTGGTTGTGGGGAGCTTTATTGCCCGTTCTCTTTAATTTACAGTCTAGCAGGAGATCAGTTATATCAGCTTCCCCAAACAACTGCCCAGGTACAATTTGGGAGCTGAAAATACCTGTCCCGTCGTCCGCTTGGCGCTCCTGAGAACTGACTGTCCTCCCACCCTGGTTGCTTTCTTGATAAAGCCGAGTATTTACATCCACCGCTGCCTTCCTCCTTGAGAGGGACTTCAGCTGCCTCGGCTTGTGCGCGGCAGCAGATTCGGGTAAGCATCTAACAGGCTCTCGTGAGTCCCCGGCCTTGCTTCAGGAAGTCAGCAACCTCAGGGCTTTATAGAAACTGCCCCGAGTTCTTAGAAAACTGGTGCCAGAGGCTTGAGCAGGAAAGAGGCCCTTGAACTGCCCTTGCCCACAGGCTGCAGGTGCGGGACGACGCCGACCCCCGAGGTGATGGCCCTGGGCTCGCCTGACGGGGTCGTGCAGGCGCCGAGCGTCCCCGCGCCACCTCGGTTTGAAACCCGGGAGGCTGTTGGTGCTGGGCGGGCTCCGGCCCGAGGAGGGCTGCAGGACTCCTCCGCCCGAAATCGCGCCGATTCGGACGCAGCGGGCTGGGCGCTCACGCTTCCTTGGCAGGATCTCCCCAGGAGGTTACTGCAGCAAGGTCCTCTCCTTCCACAATCTACTACTACAAGTGAACAAATACAGCCATAAAACCACCCGGTTAAGGTAAAGATGCTTCGTTTAGAGAAATTTCGTTTAGAGAAATTGGTAAAACAGCAGCATCTGCACTTAAATGACTTCAGAAGCTGCACGGGAAGGAGAAGGCTGTATGATGGGATGTACAAGCAGTAGTCCCTACCACGTGTTTCTGCAGAGACAGGAGAAGGGCAAAGCAGCTTGGCCCAGCCCTGTCCCCCCCGGGGCCAGGAAGCGCTGCCGCGTTTATCCTGGTCAATCCAGGCAATAAGAAATCATCAGCTTTTGGTTGCTGAAGGAAAAGCTTGCGGAAGCAGCTCTGCATTTCAGAAGAAGGGCAGGGAGGGGTTTTAAAAAAATAAATAAATAAAAAGCAGCTGCACGGTGCAGAGAAGTGGGAATCGGGACACCGCGTAGGTGGAGCTGCCCTCCTCCCTGAGCTGAGCCCCCCGGGGCTCACCCAGCCCTGGAAGTTCCTTCCAGCGCCGCCTGTTGCCTGAAGGAGCGGCGGGAGAGCTCGAGCAAGGGGAGCAGCAAAGCTGCGGGAAGCGGCAACTCAACAGTCACCAGCTGGAGCTGTAAAATCCCTTTATTCGCCTCACGGCGTCATGCCGAACGCTCGCCAAACACCACGTCTTTGACAAGGAGCTGGCGGGCAAGGGGCAGTCCTGCAAGGGTTTCTACAAACGATACAGTTTAGTTGTAACGACCGTCAAGATTTTCTATAGACATTATGTTCACTTCTTAGGGTATCATAGGTTTGCCATGCATGTTTTATTGCACATATAAATAGTGTACAAAGATTCATGAAGATTCTCTTTTTAGCCGTACAGGTTAAGACTGCATAAAAAAAAGCTGTATTACAAAATACTTAGAGCTATTTATTTACAGCCAACTTCAAGCAAATACTGAAAGACACTATCAGGAGAAAACCAAAATTTTAATTATGAAAAAACAAGATTTGTCAAAATAATAATTACAAAGCTTCATGTTACCATATATACATTGTAAAAAAATACTCAGGAAACCTGCATTTTATCCCTCAAGATGCAGAAATCAATATTCCTATTTTTTATACTCGATCTTTGAACGCTTTTAAAATTTGATAAACTCTGACTTGAAAACTTACTTTCTTTACATTGCTCGTGCTTTTCGACAAAACAGATATTTGTGCAGCTCTGTGAAATATTAAAATACATTTTTTTAATTTAGTGTTAAAGTGCACAGTACATTTTGTAGGAAACAATATGCTAGCTGCCAATCGGAAATTACAATTTGAGTCAATGTTCCCTCTACAAAATAAACGCTTTTGCTTTGGTTGAAGTAACTGGCTACTCCACGCACACCGTATGTCTCACTGTCTCCACTGTCCTCCTCCTGACATGCTGCCGCCGCCGGCACATACCAGCACCTTGGCAATTTGTGGTATAACAGCGCATAGTCTGCATTCAAATACTGCATTAACCATTAAAAATGTGCTATTGCAGTACTGGTGGTTCTCGACGCAGCATCTGTGTGCACGCGCGTGTAGCTCTGCCTGGCGATGTACTACTTGCAACTTTGCATCAGCCTTCCCCAAAGTCTTTACGCAATAGTTCTCTCCGCCTCCTCTTCCTTAAATATTTAGTCCTCCCACCCCATTGCCTCTTTTTTTGTCATTACGCATTTCCAACGACCTGCCTGTGTGCACCACGGACCCCTTGCCTCTTCACCACCTGCAGCTTTCCCGTCCTGCTTCCCAAAGTTCCATCACTAGCTTCTCCTCTGAAAGAAAAATGGATGTTCCACGTACCGCGAGAATCGCTGGGCTGGAACTTTTTGATCCAAAACGTGGGATGGTTTAATAATAAATGATGCTTTCAAAAACACAAAAAAAAAAAAAAAAAAAAAAAGGAAATCTCTTTAAAGTAGTGATAAGAAAAAGAACCTTATTTCCTATTGCTGACGTGGGATGAGAGGTCTGCTCCTGCAAGCGTTTACTGCGGAACATTGTGCTTAATTCTGTGGGAAAACGATGGAGACTAGAAGGAGAAGCACGGTAGCCAGCAGGTTGGGCCTGGAAGATCAGCTCTCCAAGACTGCCTCTGGCAATCTGAATAATGCCATCTCCTCTTGAAGGAATCCCTAAAGAAAACAATTAAAATCTTTTGGCTACCTGGTAAATCTCGTTAATGTTCTTGTGCTATTTTTTTTATTCTTTGTTCTGTAGTGCTGTAGTCTTTCAAAGAAATCAAGTTACAGTGCAAAATTATAGTTCAAGACACATGATCCTAACGCACATCACGCATTTTGTTGTGGCAAAAGTTAAATGTCTTGTGCATAGTAAAATAAGCAATCAAAAATATTTGTTCACATTTGTTTTTCAAGTTTACATCTTTCATTTTTATTTTAAACAGCTATATACAAATAAAATGGGTGTGCTCTCGGTTTCAGCCAATTGAGTCTAGTGGGGGGAAAGGTGCTACTGGAATGTAGGAAACTCAATGGAATGCAGACAGATTTTTACCAATGTTCCACAAATTCAAGAAATAAAGAATGCCATTCCAGCTAGCTGTTCTTTTAATAAAAGCACCTATTTTGTTTGCTTTTTATCTTCCATATTAGAAAATACAATTTACGGAGACCTAGAGCTACTGCACACCAAGTAGAATAAAAAATAACTAAATATTTATATTAAAATAAAGTGTTTAACCACAAAAAAGCAGTAATAAAATACAGTTTCCTAATTTACAGTTTGCATCCAAAGGATGAATAACAACTCACTAATAAATAATATTTATATAAATATTTTACGTCTGGATATTTTTAAAAGGCAATAGCCTGAAGCAACTGCAGAAAAAAACCCCCCTAAGATGGTAGAAGTCTGATATTTACTCTCCCTGCCTCCCCCCCCAAACGATTACAATGATTCTGAGTTTAATAATACGAAGGTATCTTGCTGCAAGACGGCTGTGCACTCCACACGTTTTTGAGTGGCAGAGAGGTGGCTGGTTCAGTAAGTACTGTACAAAGTGAGCTACAAAAGCAGTGAAGCGCCCATTTGCTCTAGAAAATGTTTCTGTTTAGTTTCTGGTTTGTAGTTCGACGCACACGTACAGTCTGAAAGATTATTTTTTAAATCAGAAGTATAAGAATGCTCTTGAAACACTGCTGCTTTTTTTTTTTTTTTTTTCCCCCCCCCCCCCCCCCCAATGCAGTTTGGAAAGATGGGCAGTATTTTGATTCTTTGATGGCACAGTGGAGCTGGGAACAGCAGAGATTAGTAGTTTCATGTGAATAAAGCTTGTTTCACTGTGGTTACATCTAGTAATGCTTGAACTGTTACGCTCACTTTTACCAAGCCCTTTTCTTCTAGGATGTGATGTGGTAGGCAGAGCTTCTCCTAGAAAAAGACAAACAAAGGAGTAAAGGTTAGGATAGTCAGTACTCGCTGCAAAACCTCACTTCACAGGATCACAGTTGGAAAACAAAGCCCAACAAGCGACAACCCATTCCTATTTTAACTCAGAACTTCTTGTGATTTGGACAGTAAGTCTCTGATTTTGCTGTCATTATACCTAGGAATTACTGAGAGATCTGGAAATATTCTGGGCCTCAGAAACCAACAGGTTTTGTGGTCATTACGGTATGGAAACGTTTTAACTAAGAGCGAGGCCCCACCAGTACACGCCGAGCCTTCACCCACGATGTGAGGTAACGTGGCATCGGCCCGTTCCTCCCTGTGAGCGAGTTCAGGGACGGAAGGCTGGTTTTGTCAGTCCAAAAAAAAGTTCTACCACTGAGCTCTAGACTGGTAGGTCTCGGTCCCAGGATACGCACCTTGGAAGCCACTCATGAGCATTTACAGAAACGTGCGTGTCATGTTGTGCGTTCAACCGGCAAAGCGTTTCGTCCCTGAATAATTAGCGGCTTATTTTGAAATATCCAGGAATCAACTTTCTTCGCCGTAAGGACACAGCAATCGTGGCCAGGGTGAAACCTGTCCACAGAGGCTGTTACACCAGAAGGCAGTCAAGCAGTAAACACTGTATCCCCTACAGGCAACAAGAAACACCCCCAGTCGTCACGTAACTGGGTATTCCTGTCAAGGAAATCCATGGAATTATGCAATCGGGCAGCAGGTTTATCAAAAATAACTGGAAAGGCTAGACTACATCACATAAACCATAACTACAACTGTGAGACTTACTGCCACAACACAGAAGCCAAAAGTGTGAGATGACAAAAATATACAGATAGAAAAAAAACAACAAAACAAAACAAAAACAACAACCCCCCAAACAACGCTATTACACACACACACACGGATCCAGGGTCTGGCTGATGGAGTCCGCAAACTCTGCGCATCAGATCGCTGTAAGTTGGAAAAGGCACCATTTCTGTCACCTAACCTTCTGCTCCTTCCGTACATGACCATCAGCAAACATGGGATTACTGATTATTTTAGAAAGAGAGCATTGTTCTTCTCAGCATTGAACCTCTTAGCTGTTCAACAACCTCCCAGCTTCTAAAACTGCTGATGCATTTGAGATTATATTTTAGTTAACTGCCTGTCTTCTCTGGAATATTCTTCTTCCCTCTGTAATGTCAGCTAAGGGTCTCTTATCTTCCCTTTTTGCAGTTCATGGTCCTTTGTCACACTTCCTCACATTCACACTGATCGCCTCTGCAATTTAAACATCAGTAATCCCTTCCACCTCTCTTCTCATGACACATTCTGTTCAGCTCTAGTCCCTTCCTTGACCCCTAGGATCCCTTAAAACTGATTATTCAGGATGATGGAGCTGGAACTGGTACCTACGAGAACAATTAACACCGTTTTTATCACGTTATGAACCTTTGTTTAAATGCTTTTATCTGACTCCACTGTTGTCCAGTCTTTGCTCAGGAAATCTCCTCCAGTGGGCCACAGCCCCATCGGAATAGCACCAGTATTAAACAGCCTCTCGGCTGCTTCTGAGGTTTATGACTTTCTTTTGTTAACGAGTCTTTCCTTTATGCACAACCAACACTTGGCTTGCTTAAATTTTTGTGAAGTTCCCCGCCCCCCCGTTCCAACCTCAACGAGAGAAAAACTGCTAACTTGCTGAACCTAAAAACGGAAAGCCAAGCTTTATTCACAGCATCTGATCCTGATAACTAATTTCTCTATACTTTATGTTTACATTTGACATTTAAAACTTAAGATGTTTTAATATCTATTATGTTTAGAAGATATTTTTTTTTTTAAAACTTAATTTGTAATTAATTTTTTTTAAGGTTTGTGGCTGTAGCCCAGAACACCAGAACAAATAGTGTGGATTCCTTCTGCACACACAGACCCAAGAAACAAGTTCAAACGGGCAATTTTCGAGGAGTTTGACACGAGTAGGTCTGCAAGAGACAGACGACACACATTTCTCCACGTGGAAGATGCTGCGACGTTCCGGCCTTTTGCTGAGTTTCTACTTCCCTTGAGTTTGTGGATTCTGACTGACGTTGACCAAAGGGCTGCGACAACTGCCTCCCACTCCTGCCGGCTCCCGGCTCCTCTCTGACAGAGCTGCTTGCCCAGCCAGCACAAAGGAACATCCCCCGCCTTGCAGCCATTCCAGTTCCTCACCCGGATTTCCATTCCAAACCTGCCCTACAAATTGGTCATTTAAGACACCGAGTTCCACAGTTCGCTCTTGTTTGTTCTTCTGACTGAGATACTGACCCGAAAGCTGTCAGAGACAGCTCTCCCCAACTATTATTCCTCTGGAAGGTCTTTTTCCAGAAAAATACATAAATATATCTTAGGATGCAATCTCCTAAATCGACACCTGATTAGCACCAGAGTAGCTACAAAGGAAGGTAGAGAGAGTGATATCAAATAAAAGGGAAAACAAAACCAACATAACATTTCTAGCTCAAATGTATGATTTTTGTTAAAAATATTTTGCCAATCTAATGGTTTGGGACCGCAGTCCACACTACAAAAATCTACAATACTCTGATTCTGATCATTCTCAAAAAAACTCTATTCATTTCGCTTGCTGAGAATGCAAATCAGACCTCAGAAGTGAAATGTTATTCCCTCCACTCTCTTCTACTTCTTTCCGGTGCCCTTGCACAGCAGACTCGTCTCACAGCTTTGGTGGCCCACAACATGCCAATTTTTCATTAGTTTTCCATACCAGACAAAAAGGCATTAAGTAATAATGCCTGCTGAATCCAATATCTGAAAATTGAAGTGATTAGTGTTGCAAGGCTGAAGGGCAGGGATTGAGTCCAAAAACCCAGCCCCAAAACAACTGACCTTGCTAGACGTTTATGTTTGAGAATATTCTCAATTTTTCTATTGAGGCCAAATTTGCTGAAAAAGTCACAGTTCAGGTCGTTTCCTTTAGAAGAAATTAAATTCTAAACTTACCATTTTCACAGCACTTTCTATCACTCGGATAACTATTTTGTCATGCATTCTTGATCGGAACTTTGCAACTGTTTATCAGCTACATTTTCACTGACAGCATAAAGGAGGGCATGCCCCATTCCATATAAAACCTCATCCAATATAATTTGTCTCCTTTTAGAGACAATGCATTTTCTTTTAAATACAGTATAGCAATCCAGCTTGTATAGGGCAACCTCTCCCCCCCTGCTGCATTTACAAGATGCATACAAGGAAATCTATTTAGGGAGGTCTATAACAAGGACTGTGTAACTGTGTTCCAGGAATAAGAAAAACCGACAAGGCGGCCTAAGCCATCTCCTAAGAATTACAAATTTCATGTGTCACGAATCAATTCTCTTACCCAAGCCCTAATCACTATCTTCAAAGCTTTGTAAATGGCTTTCGTTGACCCTGCCTCACGCACTTTCCAAACCACAGCTTTGGAGTCATATATGGCCTTCTTCACTGAATAAGAAAGATCCAATCCTGCCAAGGATGGAATCCAGAGCACGGGGACCATCCGCTCCGCTTTCTGCCCGGTAACCAGCAGTTACCTTGGGCCAAGATCCCAGGTGTCTCAGTCCTGTCCTGCAGCTCGGCCCCTTCTCCATCCTCTGCCTCCCTCTAACCAGCCCCAGCTGCGATCGGGAAGCCACTGCTGGGACAGCTGTGAAGCCCCGAGCCATGAAGATTTCAAAACTCTTCTTACATTCTGGCATTTTGAGACAATATGCCTGACCAACCAAGAGAACAACTCGCCCACGACTCTGAGGAAACTCAACTTCAGCCACTTCTCCCCACTTCTGGTAAGATTTCTGTCCCTTTTACATTAGCATTAAGCCCAGAACACTTCAATACAGTAGGCTGAATCACCTCTCTAAAAATACCCCTGTCGAAACCATCACTGAACAAAACCCAGAAAGACAGACAGAAGAACGGGCTACTAAATTCTCAAGACCAGTCTAAAAATCTTTACAAACGATTGTGGAGGGAAGGGCTGCCACTCCACCCACAGCAGCACAAACCTCGCACTTCTTTATCTACTACAAAACTGAAGATCTAAATTTTGTACGCATCTTGTCTCCCAAAGGACACAGAGGAACTTAATTACTAGTTGCAAGCAACCACTGTCTACAGTCACATAGCCATTTTGAGTGGATAAAGAGGTTTTCAAACTCATCACGAAGCAGAGGAATAAGCTCCTTTTGACGAGGGAAGAAAAAAAAAAAAAAAAAAAACAAAAAAAAAGAGGCACAAAAAGGAGGCAGGAGCCAGGAGGCTGAGTCACAAAGCAACACAAAAAGACAGTACAACAGGTGCACCCACAGACACACACGCGTGCATGTGCTTGCCAGAGCAAGCTTCTAATCCTGGAGCAAAACATCTGAGTTAGAAGTGTAGAAGGAAACCAGGGACACACGAGGACACTAATCCCACAAGGATCCGTGACACACGACACACACTTCTCTGTTTTCTTTGACATCGGGTGACTTCAAAGTCAAGACAAGTGTTTGAGTCGGTTTATGCTAGGGCAAGCAGCTTGGCAATTCAGATTCAGTAAGTATTTCTCAAAAAAAAAAAAGTAACTGTTGCCATTATATCATACGGGCATGTAGTGAAATGGCCACGGCACGACAAGAGCAGGGCCTAACTGTATTTGTTAGCAAAAACACAGAGCAATGGAATTCTACAATTTGGCAAGAGCCTTTCCCTTTCTCCCTTGTATTTGTAGAATATGAGATTTCAGATCTACAGGGAAAAAAATAAAATGTTCATAGAACAATGAAATACCGGAATGTGTAGTTTCTCCAAGGACAAATTGAAAAAGTAAGGCCATGTAATGCTCATCGTTTAATGTCTGGAGCCAACTACTATGAAAGGGAAAGTCACAAAAAGAAACATCAGGGCCTTACGTTTAAGCAAACTTCTGTCAAACATACAAAACCTTGAAATTTTGTTAGGTCAAGGCCAAGTTTTCTTCATGATGAGTTGAAAAAACTACAGCAAATATTTATTTTTTCATATATCTAAGACAATTTGAAATTATGCAAAATATATTTTCCTTATTTACTATTACTGTTGATGTCTGTATGTGTCCGAATGCCCTGAAAATACCATTTGAAGTACAAAAGAAAAGAGTAGTAGATAAAAAAAGCACAGTAATTCGGACTACAGGTATACTTAATAATTTTTGCTTTTAATTTCCAATGGAAAGATTAGTATGTTTTGTAAAGTATACACTTATGACCAGATTTGCCAAAGCAAAAAAAAAAAAACAAACAAAAAAAAAAAAAACAAAAAAAAAAAAACCAAACCCCAAACCTTCAATACTGCAGCTGCAATTCCGTATTCGGAGTCATTGCCAGTTAGATGTCTAAGTATGTGCATCTTCTGAACATGTAATAACTTGAAAATATTTACAAAACTGTATTTGCAGATGGTGGGCTTCAGACCCTTTTACAAATTAGGGCCTTGAGCCATAAAATTTTAGAAGTAGCCCAAATATTTTGCCGAGATGCCTCAGGGTTTCATTCTAATATGCTAAGAAAACAGTGACCTGAAACTGGAAGGAACAAAACTTAATACAGACAGACAGACACGGAACAGTAAGAGAAAATGTATACTTACAGGGAAAATATCTATTATACCATAACCTGAGACATTAAATTCTGAGAGATAAGGTGAAGGAATGTATGTCATCAAAGTAGAATGGGTCATTATCTTAAGGTATTTTTATACTGCTCTTTCTGCATAATGCAGCTTCTGTGCTAGAAACGAAAGAAACAGCAAAGGTTCATACATCCTGCTCTACCATTTTTAATAACCCTGCAGATATGACTGCTTTCATTTTTCGGTAACGGGAGGAAAACGCTAAGGATACCTCTTTTTGTCCAAAAAAACAATTACGTGGCAATAATTTGGAAATTTATTAATGTATATGGAGTAGGAAACTGGAATGAATGTTTGCTCAGGTCTCATTCAATCCCCATTCACGTTAAGTGCAACTTTCAGAAAACTTATTGGGAACACAACGGGATCCGTACACAGCTTCCAGCTGTAAAAGCTTGTTAATATACAAGAGGCATCTGAAGGACTACTACACTGCATTACACTGCACTTGAAAATATTTTCGTTTTCTGGCTCAAGGAAAAAGAAAGCCAAATCCTCACATCAAAACGCCACTTGTATTCCAGTGCAAACCCATTTTACCTGCGTGTCTATCCACTCCAATTTGTATTTATTATTTATTGCAGTATGGATGAGATGACCTCCACAGGATAAATGAGAAATCAGTATGATGGGCACCGTGCAGATTGCAGCAGACCAATTTAAGAATAAATCACGGTTTGAAAATCTCTGATGAACATTGATTGCAATGGAAAAAAAAAAAACTGAATAGGGAAAGAAATGGGGGAGCAAATATGATTCATGTTACCAGCAAATACGTGGGTGAACTACAACGTACATTGGTTTGAAACCTGAGGTCATCAGCTTAACCCTGTGACTGGCTGTGAGCAGGAAGCACCAATTGTATATAGCTGAATCTCTCAGTATTGGGATATCCTTAAAAATGAAGAACCACCAGCCAGTTGAACTGTTGATTTCCCAAGTCCTAAAGCCACAGGAACAGCAGCACAGAACCGGGACTCTGAATTTAGCAAAGCACCCACGGGAGTAAGATTAATGAGCTACATCTACGTTTCAGTTTCCACCTCCCCATTTAAGTGGGAGCACTGGCTTCAGGGATGGGCAGACAGGTATTCTGCACATTTGCATTGTGTTTGAAATATATTCTGAGAAACCTTACTATAGGCACACTTAGAGAAATGTAAGGGTGTGTTTTATTATACCTTTCCCTGCAAGATTTATGCGTATTTGAAAGTGTTATCAAGAACAACCTGAAACAATACAAAATTGGGTAAGCTTCGTGCAAGGCTGTGCTTGTCATGAAGCAAGTATGTTCATTTTTCACAGTCAGGTTTGAGGTGGCTTCAACTCTCTAAGAAAGTACTTGTAACGTTACACTTTAATTACTGAATATTGCCATCGTTGAGAAGAGTGAGCAAATGTACTCTAAGTAACTAAAAGAGAACTCTGCTTGCAAGGTAAGCATACGTAAAGTTAAAACACTGGACAAGTTTGAGAGTTCCGTGTCATTATGACTGGGGTATGTTCAGCTGGTCTACACTGACACAACAGCAGTTCAATTTCTCACCCAGTGTCTCGCCTGGTAAAACTCAAAACCACTGAAGACATGAACTTCCACTCCTGAAGCACGCTCATCTACCACTCACCTCCCTCCCAGAGCAACTGGGTACAGTGGGTAAGCAGACATCATGTCAGACAATGGGACAGATGTGCACTGTAGGATGGTAGCAACAGCTTCCACCACCCGGTTTTCTAATTTCAAAAAAATGTTCAAACACACATGTGAGACGGTACTGCATCAGTAGCGCACAACACAAAGCGTGGACAGGAGACCTGTTTGCCACTTATGGGAGCAGGAGTAAAACCCCAGCCCTAGAGCAGACATCGCTTTGGTCTCAAATACCGACACTGGATTATAAAGAATCACACAATTAATAGATTCTGAACTGATTTAAGCTTTACGTCACTTTCTCGGTTTCACTAGAGAAGCAACACCGTTAAAACAAGACAACCAAAATCAAGACAAAGATCTGCTGGAAGTGGAAGCTTAAACGCCAAGCTCTGACTCTGAGGAAGCAAGTGTCCCGTGTTGGAATCACCGAAAGCAGGCACGGAGTTAAAAGACAGGCCTGTGCAGGATGAGGGCCCAAGTCTGTAGCTACCCCCCTAAATAACCAGTCCCTTTTCCTCAAGCATCGGGAGCCTAGAAGCACTCACTGAACTCATGCCTGGTCACAGAAGACAGTCTTTATAAAGGAGTTATATGCACGCACTGGAAGCTGCTAGACACTAAACCCTTCAAAAAAAATTGGATTTAGCCCTCATCTGAAATGAATTTTTCCACCTTAAAAGTCATATTTAATTATATATTTAATCCCTTTTATATATGTATGCATATATTTGAGCCATGAAAACCAGGAACAGAACTGCATTTAGAAGTTTTTCAATAAAATTTTACAAGTATCTATGGAACGGTAATATTTATAAGTGTAGCACTAAATCATAACCATATGGCCAGAATAATCAGTAACATATAAGTTATCCTCTAAAAGCCTACAGGTAATTTTTTTTATATACTTGGCAGTGAGAAATTAATTTTATTTCATAGACATGAGAGGGCCTTTGGTTAGCTAGCCTGAGACTGAACTGCAAATTTAGACCACGGCATCTAGGCCAATATCTCAATGTCGATATAGGTTTCTATTTGAGGTTTTATAGTTTTCAATCAATTTTAATTTGTACCGTTCATGTTGATAAGGAGTAAAACAAAAAGATTTGTCTTAAGTTTTACAACAGATGAACGAACAGAACACAGAACTAGAAGGGAGATGGAGGTCATTGGTCCAGCACAGGCATAATCATGGGCAGGGTTCAAATACCAAAATGCCCCCTGGCTAATGTTTGTCTAAACTATCCCTTAAAACCTCCTAAGAAGGAAAATCTAGAGTCTTCCCAGATGATCTGTCTTCCTAGCTAAATTTCTTTTTGTTACATTCGTTACACAAACAAACATTACCTGCATTTTCACAGGTGACAGAACAGAGACAAGATAGTGACATGACTTGCTTGATGTCACACGTAAGAACGGCAGATACAGAAATCTCACAGCTTATTCTCAAACTATCTTATTGCATCACACTCTAACTCCACCATCTTCACCCTGAAACGTTCTGAAGTCCCCTGCACGTTATGGGTTGCTCATACCCACTACTGATTTTCAGTCATCTTTGGGGTGTAACATAGCAAGTATTTAAAAGCAGTTCAACGGAGCTTTGTGCGACAATAGGAAAAGATTATTCTATGGAATCTGGAGGAAAACAAAATATAAGTAGGAAAACATAACTACTCCGTTACGGAATTTAATCGGAACAGTAGAGATGACCAACAATCTTTAAAGTTACAGTACTCTTGTTAATCTAAAGGATTAAAAAGAAACAGTAATTTAAAAGATAGTTCTCTAAGTGCTCTTAACACAATGGATGTGGAGATAACTGGCACCAACTCAGAAAATACTATCACCTGGTGAAGTGCCACCTCAGTTGCTTCGATATCTGTGGCATTCTTGGATTTTCACAAAAAGAAAGATGCACAGTTCCGTTTAGCTTGTTACACACATCTAGCCTACACCCAAAAGTGGGATAAGAGTAGCTTCACTGCTTTAACACATTTAGTGTGTAGTCTAGGCAACATAAAAGAAAACAAACTATAAATAAAGAGGTACATAAGTTCTTAAGCTAGAGCTAGAGGGGAGAGAAGAAATGGAACTTGCCTTCAAGATGCTACTCCCTCTCTCCCCTATGTCAAGATATTAATAAAGATATTACAAGGAAGGGAAGCGAGGGAAAGGGAGAAGTTCGTAAGGCAAAGGAAGGAAATTAAGTACCTGTAATTTGTCAGAGACAAAGCAGAAAGTTTGTGTGCACATGCGAACAGGTTATGCTGTTAGCACATTCCAGTGATAAGTTATATACATCAAGACTATAAAAAGTATGTGGAAAAGACAAAAGCCTATTAGATCCCAGGAGCGAAAGGTAGAAGTTGATTGTGGGGTTTTCTCCCCGAGGGCGAGCAGAGTGTCAACAGTCTTTCGAATGTGACGAATATCCGACTGCAGGATGTCATACGGAGAGCAGAGGTCAGCCTATCCCGAAGGGCAGCCATTAGAACAGAAAAAAACAGTGCATAAAATTAAAAATACAAAAATAGAAAGATATTGATAAATAAATTAGCACAATATTCTAGCATGAACATGTAGGAATAGTTTCTTCCTAGTATTTCCTTAGTCACTAGGCATCCCCGCTTTCTTTTATTTCCTCTAAATACTAAAACTATCATATCATATCTGAGTGTTACGACCTTAAAATTCTTCCAAAATCATGCCCAGATTCACAAGGGTGAGGAGGTGCACGTGATCCACTTCTTCCATTGAGATCTGCACACCTCTGCCCATCGGGGCCTTGTTAAAGTGCTTAAATAGAGCCAGTTGTAAAAGCTAACTTATATAACAGCAGTGGGTTAGAAAGCTGTTAAAAGAACAAGCAGCAGCAATACGAAGTCTCAAGAAAAAGTACTTAAAGAAATTGTTAGAAGTATGCAAAATTCTCTAACATAGTAATCTAAAACCTGGTATTCCAATATCATCTCAAATGGTACCCTGGGATGGAATTGAAAAAGTCAATGTAGTGCTAACTATACTTAACTTTAATAAGGTTTCTAAACGTAAGAATTTGATGCTAAATTCCTTATGTAGCATTTTAAGTCATTAGCAGGTTAGATTCCCATACATTTTTGGGGAAGCATCAATGACTTCATGTAGCAATTTACTCCAGACTAGCTATACCACAGGAGGGATAATATGTAATAATAATATCAATATGCACACACAATATTTAACATTAAAAGCAAACCAAGCAACAACTAGTATATTCAAAATGCAATCTAAGATATACCATTTTACACTGGAAACGAAGCCTTACTAGAAACAAAGATGGTGAATACTTACTGAATAAAATTATACAAAGTATGAAAGAGATTGCCTGTTTCAGAGGAACGCTACATTTCTTAAGCAGCTTTACAGTCTCGCTTGCTCAATGAAATGACAGCACACCCGATAAATGAAGACACGGAAGTTCAGATGTCTGCTTTCTGTTAGTAAAAAGTTTCAGGGTCTAATTGGCAATAAATTAAACTTTGAAATATTTAAGAGGCCCTTCTATCCTGAAGAGTGACTAGTGGAACTGGAAGTCTGAACTGTCATTCATACAGGAAGGAAAAAGTGACTTTTTTTTTTTTTTTTTTTTCTGCTTTCTTTTTTGCTTACCATGACCGGTTCTAGCTTTCACAGGAGTTAAAAGCTGCAGAATTTTGATTTTGTTACTTTAAAAGCTGCAGAATTTTGATTTTGTTACTTAGGCCAGCACATACACAGAGAGGGAAAACCGCTCTGCCTAGTAACAAACACTGCTATTTTTACAGTCATTTCTCAGAATGTTTTCAACTGAAAATTCTAGTGCGATAATCTACTGCAGTGCAATTGTATCTGGCTTTTTCTAAAGGATGAAAGCTCACAGACACAATAAAACATGCTGATCTTGTTTAAAAATGGGATAGGACTAATGCTGTATTTGAGAACACTTACATCCACAAGCTGCTTACCAGAGAAACTAGTTTTAGGGCAAACTAACTACTCGTGACTATCAGCTATGTAATATATTGCATTTTTACCAAAGACACCAATAAAACCAGAAAATGCTGGATTAATTTTAAAATAGCATACACAACTCAATTCCTACTTGTAGCAAATATATCTCAAAAATAAATACCTAAGATACATTGAACTTAAATTTATATTAAAAAAAATGACAGAACTTTAAAGCAAGGACTTTTAAAATAATTTTTTGCCTCAACCCCCCCCCCCCCCCCCCCCCCCCCCCCCAGCAATCCCTACTGCACTCAAACGGAGAAGGAAGTAATTTCAGAGTTAGAGAATGAGAGCTGGTAATAGGTTGAATTTTTACAGAGAAACTGAAGAACTTTCTAACCAGAGATTAACATACCAAGCTGTATACAGGAGAAGCCAAAGCATACAAAACCAGCCAACACATGCAGAAGAAACTTCCCATGAGAACTGCCATGCTGAATTTCAGTGAAATCTGGGGAAGCCTGAGAAATATCTGATCACTTTTGCTTATTTTTATGTATTCTGTGACAACAGATAATTTGGTGTTACATTCACACCTTATTAAGTAAATGTTTATATTGTATGTGTTTTAAACTTCTGTAATGTAACTCTATGTTAAAAAAAAAAAACCAGCTTTTCAGTAATGGTGGTGAATGTATTTCCACTTAAGTTATCAGAATTTTACAGATTCTGTGAAGTGAAAATACCAAGCTAAAACATGACATCATGAAACAGTGAAAAAGTACGTGACCCCACTGAAAGTCTCAGAGACAACCAACCAACCACACATCCATCGCAAGCGGTATCCTTTTCATTTAGGAGACTGGAATTATTACTAGTAAGAACTAAAAAGAAATATAAACTTAATCGTTACATTTGTGGACTGACTTTTTATGTCTGGGAAGCTACATGATTAAATCGTACAGCTGCCAAAATATTGCACGCAGAATAAACACTGGGGGAGAACTGGGGCGGCAGCAGCATAACCAGCTGTTTGTGTGCACAAAGCAGCCTCGCTCCACGCGCTCCTGCGGCGAAAACGGAGAGCATTTCAAAACCAACCTCCTCCAGTTTCGCCTCTGGCAAAAAAAAAGTCCAGAGTGAGTTTGCAGAAGTGCATTAAAGAACGAAGTCTGTAGTGCGTACGCACTCTACTCAAAACACAGGTGAAAGGGATCTCAGAGTTACGCTTTCAGGACTCCAGCTGACATCATACCGAGCCGCTTAATTCCACAGTGTGGGCCAAATCGTGTGCCACCGAGCCCAGAACGGACGGGTGGAGAAAGGAGTCATACCTGATACAGCTGACTGCAACCTCGTGGATGCCTCATGATGAAACTAGGGAGAAGTAACTGAGAATGTGAATCGATCAGAAAACAAGCAAAAGTGGTAAGGAAAATATACCTTGAATTACACTGAGAAACATAATTACCGGTTGAACAACTGAGAGGTGGAGGGAAGATAAAACACTTGATACACTCTGCCTGGTTGCTTCTTTTACTTTGTTCTGCCAGTTTCATCATACAAAAGTCTCCATTTTTTTTTTTGTTTTGTTTTGTTTTACTTAATTAGCAATTCCTACACTAATCATATTGATTTTTAGAATAATTTTGGCTGACACTGCAACGTAGTGGCCCTAGTTCTCAGCAGAGGAGGTGAGAGGCAGTAACACCTCCCGTTTGCAGGATTCAAAAGTCACAGGAAGAGGCACAGCTAAGCATTTTGGAGTCTGAACCTTCATAAAAGATCCAACAAGCCACTTCTTACCATCACACTCCTTTCTCTTCAGTATGTGCACACCAAGTGGTTGACTGAAAAGTTGAGCGACATGGCAGAGGTCTCTCATCCCCACCCAAGAAGTAGCTTGTCCTGCTAAGCCGTGCTGCACCACTACTGACGTGTCGGAGCAGAGAAGCTCAAACAACCTGCTGTTACAACTGGCTCTGAAAAATTTCATTTTATCGCTACCTTTTACCAACAGAAATTACACTTTTAGTATTAATCACGATAACTTAAGTCTATCTTTTCTTCAATCTATAGGAAAATTGACAAGGTGTATCTGTGTACGCGGGGAAAGCATTTCTTTCTGTTTTTAAAAATAACCCCATCCAATTTCTTTGACCTGAAGAAGTCTCATAAAGGGCCGAAAGATGCTCAAGTGCCTAAACTGTCAGGATATTACATTAATGTAAGTTGCAGATCATAAAAATTAATTTGCGGCTTTGTAAAAAGATAACTTCTGCATTTTGCCACACCAACATCGAAAATACTCTGTTCAGTTCTTTTTTGACAAAATGCTTAGAAGGTCCCACTTCTGATGCGTCATATTTGTTCATAATTGAGGACTAGAAGAAATGCAGACCAAACTTGTCACTTGACCTTTCAAACAACATATTGCATTTACAGCTTTTTTTTGGTCTGAATCTCACTTGTAATGAAGCATCTACCATTCAGCTCACCACAGATCAGTTATTTTTTCCTTTTGACAGGAATATTTGTTAACATTACTGAAAGTGCATACGAAAAAATGCTCTGTAATATGGATCACCAAGAAAAACAGCTACCAAGAATGAAAGCTAAAGCTTAAGTTACTGATTTGCAGTTCAAAATGGGAAAGTCTTCTTCGCTACGAGTATCAATGCTGATTCGAATGTGGCAACTGACAAATTGAAGAAATGTGTTTGAATATCTTTGTATTTATTTACATATATTGTTACTGGTTTTATGAAAGAGCAGCTGAAACCAAAATACTTCCATAACTTTACATACATACTCATGTGATGATAATTCAGACTCTCCTGATCATTTCTCATACCTCTGGCATGAGATGTCACCAAGAAGAGTAAAATTGCATTAGAACTGGTGTGTTTGACACTTTGGAGGCCACACTTACACACCAAGAAAAATAAACTCCCGCTAGCTTTCTTCTTTAAATCCAAAAATCTGTGAGAGGGTGGGGGCGATACAGGGGGCCTGGGCAGAGCATTAGAGACAGGTGGCACCAGTAGCGGGTCCACGGGGCCTTACCAATCCGCTCCAGTGAACAGCGCCGCGCGGGCACTGTGTGCCACCCCGAAAAATGCAGTAGGAGAGGCCCCCCCTGCTCCTCACACATCTCCTGCCACTTGCTTATTCAATCTGGATCAGCCAAGAAGTGGAAGTGTTTGTCATTCTATCGCTATTGCAGAGGAGATGAGGCAATTTGGCAGTTTTTAATTCATAGTGTAAAATTAGTCCTTCTTTTGGACCTAGGTGACAAAAATTGTACCTTTTCTGTTCTATACCTCCTGAGGGGCACGGCACACATTTTCTGACTCTTCAGGCTTTCAGATGCTTACCTGCCACCATCCTTTTCTTACAGCAAACAAAAATTTTGGTTTGTGTCAGGAAATGATCATTTACCAAGATCTCTGATAAGGCTCTACGGGAAAAGTCAGTGGCAAAACTGGACATGAGTTGATCGTCCAACAATTCTCACACTTTTGATAGTCTACTGGTGCAGTAAGCGCCTTGCTAATTATTTTCTTATTAAAGGTTCAGAGCCATACGCTTAAAACATCCCTTTTGCATATGATCCAGCATGTCCCTTCTGCATATGACCAGGAGCATCATATGGCCATTAACAGAAAGGGATTTCAACAGGTCACCCATTGGACTGAAACTCTCATCTGGCAGGTAATGGTTTTCAGAATCACCTACATGCCAGGTCATTATAAGATGTTCACGTTCCTGAATTTTGTATTTGTGATTCTTTGGTCAAGAGACCATCTCCCGATGGTTATTATGACACATTGGGACATGGATGTCAACTGCATTTTTCTGCGCTTGGATGAAGTCTTGCAGGATCATTCTGGGGAAAGCAATTTTGACCCAAGATCTGAATGCTGAAAGCCAAAGAAATAAGAGACCATGCACACCAGCATAACAGTAATTACTTAGCTATTTTCTTGTTTTCATTTTACATGATTTGACAGGATATTATTCTAAGCATGTGGAGTTCAGGAAATAGCATATACTCTGTTTCATTCCATAAGTAACTGAAAGCAAACCAACAGGAACTATGACGATTTTAAATCCTTAAAAAAAAAAAAAAAAAAAAAACAACCAAACATGTAGCAGAATTTCACGTTAATTCTCAGGAACTAGAGGTGGACATAGGTATCACGGAAAAGCATAACACCTATGGGTATAAGTGGAACCTATCACTTTCCCTAAGATGCTTGCTTTTTAAAAAGGAAATAATTCACTGCATTCCTTTTACTGGTTTGTCCAGAGAGAGTTGGGCAACATTCAACTCACCGACCCGAAGCAGCATTAAACACACCATCTGTAGTTCTTTAAAAACTCTGACAGTTGACTGTCATACTTGCTATCGTACAACTTTGTATTCCTAATACACATCCCTCCAACACACAGCGAAGTTCTATCATCTGCCAGCTAGCTCTGCAACACGATGGATTCTCACAATATAAACATACATATTTGCAAATTACCGACAGGTAATCAAAAAGAATATCCTCAGTGTACTTAAAAACCATCATAATTTTACAATTGCAAGCCATTCATTTAAAGTTTAAGTGAAGGAGATTTTTCCCTCAAGAGAATGCTTATTTAGATTCATAAGGACCCTTAGTTCATAAATCAGATTGGTAAGATCTGGCCGTGCGCTTAAGGCTCTGTGCAACTCTGCAACAAAGGTACTTTAATAAAATAATAATTAGAAAAAAAAAAATCCTAAAAAATTCTACACTAATTTCTATGGAATTAAAGGGGGGGGGAGGTAATAAATATATGAAAATGTCTATTCACAAAAAACATAACGGTATTTTTCCAGAAAGCTTACTTCTAGAAATCCAAAATAAAAACCTCTGCGTAAGGGACATCAGTAATATGTCACTGCAAGGATCTTTTAAATATTTCTCTTCTGTTTCTACTTCTGAAAGTTCTCTTGACAACAGTGAAAACAGAGCTTGGCCTTTTCCTTCCCAGTAGGCTATATCCAGAAAAACCCGACTTGTATTCCACTTCACTGAATAATTTATGATGCATCATAAGACAATCAATTTTGGGGCAGCTTAACAAACACTACGTGTGAGATCCACATAATAAATTACATAATTACAACAACTAGATCAACCAGCACGACTTAGAGACCCAGCCCATTACACCGTATTCTCAAATTAAACTTATGGTGAGCCATTCATTGGAGCTGCAAGATAAAGGCTCCCCCTCAAAATTCCTACAAATAGCAAAAACGATCTGTTATTTTGCTGTCCTCTAAATCAAGTGCTAAAGCACAGATAAAATATAAAGAATTCAAACTGGATTCATTCCCAATGTGAAATCGTTGCATTACCAACTGCTCCCCAAGGTTGTGGTGGGGGGAGATACACACAAAATATCCTTTTGTTTCAGCATTCTTGCAACACAGACCAAAAAGAACTCTGTCTTCATTATACTGTCATATGTAGGCAACGGTGAAAATACATCACGCAATTTCCACGTGTTCACATTAAAAAGACCTTGTATAACACTTTTACCTTCTGTCGAGGGTCATGTATTTGAAAGTAACTTTTTCTTAACAGGTACTTCTAGACCATAAGAGAATCTTTGACATATTCCCAATGCAACTCCAGAATTTATTATATTAGTAGTTATAAAAATATTTTTCCTTATTAATATAAGAATAAATTACATGATGAATGCTACCATTCTTAAATGAAAAGCAGAAAACATCCAAGCACTGCAATTTCCCTATTTCCAACTTCTGGAACACTTACATCGACATTCTAGAACCTTACTCATACGTACATTCCATACATAACATGCAATGGTTTTTGTCACATCACTCCAGAAGTGTTTCAGTACAAGAGATGAGTGTGTTATTAGTCACTTTTACAATGCATACGATAGAGTACTTAAAATTGTAAAAAAAGGAAAATCAATAGTTAAAAAGAATTAAGTCCATATTCTAAAAGCCATAGGTAAAAATGCAGTTATGTTGTAAAACGAAAAAAATCGGTTAACTTTGGTCTAATTACATATTATGTATTACCTAATTACCATATTCCTTATTTAATTTTCATGGCAAAGATAAGGAGGTATAGGGGATAATACTGAATTAATAATTTAAGACAGAAGTTGCCATTTTTAGGTACTATGACATAAGCCACTTAAATGCACTAAATTAGTATTAAATCACATTACTTAGATCATTTTTTTAAATTATATGTCTCTATTGCTGAAAAACTGTATTTCATAAAGTTATCAATCAGCTTTAAAGCATTTAATGTGTTTTGCATTTTTGGTCATCTAGAAATGACAGACTTAATTAAATTACCTCTGGTATCCCTAGTTTTCTACATGCATCCAGAAAGTTTTCCACATTTCTCCTGCATTTGGCCATGCTAAGTTTAGGCTGTGAAAACAAGAAATAATAGTTTATGGCAAAAGAAGGCAAAAACATCCATTCAGTCAATTCACCTATTGCACTGATACTGTTAAAGTAATTTGAAGGCTGTTTCAAGCAAGAAAACATCATCAATATATCAATATTGATATATTATCAAAATAGGTCATCAAAATGAAAATGTATTTAAAATACTTGCTTGTCCTTATAGAGATCACCACCAGATGTTATCTTAAGAAAAATAAAATAAATCAGCAACAAAACTTTAGTTTTTGTCCCAGAAATTCAAGTTTGCATTTCGGCAATGTCATACTTTTACTAAGGACAGAAGTAATTAAAATTCAAGCAACAGCAAAAGAAACTCCACTAGCCCCTCACAGAAAATGTCTTTTTCTTAAGATCTATCTTCTTGGAAGTTCTTAGAAATTGCCTCTGAAATCCACATACTATTCTCAGAATTGAGTACCAGCCTTTACACGGCAAACTTTTACCAACGTGTATATTAAAAAAAAAAAAAAAAATGCAGACAGTCTAAAAACATACGAAACCTCCTCAGAACCCGACTGGTATCAGAAATCTGGAACAACGATCTATCCCAGAAGGCGGCATCAATAAACAGAGAAAACGCTAAGAAAATTATGTTTCAAGAAATGCATACAGAGATTACAACAATTTTGTGTCCTGCAATCTTCAGGTCCTTAGATTTTGCAAGCCAATACTAAACCACTACAGTGCATGTTTCTATTCCATTCCGTCTGCAGGTAAAAGAAATAAATTTCTACATTTAACTGAATAGGAAGAATATGCTAATAGGTGCTCTAAGTGCTTTAGTAACATGACATTTGCTAAACCAGACATTGCTAAAGTGAACTCATATTTTTTTTCAATCAACAAACAAGGGGCTAATTTTCTTTTAAAAAGGGTCTCCTGGAACAAAGTCTTATAATCATAGAATTTCATAATGTACTGAACAAAAAGGCCAGTATGAAAAAAAATCTGATCTGTTGCTAGATCAGAAACAGGGATAATTTTACTCACTTATAGATATGTGTATATATACAAAATTAATGAACATTTGAATTTGTAATCGTGTCAATGTTGCCCCTAATTGTAAAGAACATTAATTGAACAGCAACGTGGTTTATGTAGCCAAATATCATTTGGCAATAAACCAGTAATTTTTTAAATATTCCTCCCCCACCCACCCCAACGCAACAAGAAACATCCAACTTACTACTGCTGGTGAAGGTACATGAATACTTCCTACAGACCGAGGACGAACGTGATTTACTAAATGGCAGAGAACTACACCATCCATCAGAGCAGACCCCAAGTCTTCAGGTAAACAAATCTTTAGTCTTGTTTCAATGTTCTGCGAATGGAGAATACATGCACACTTTAATATAGAAATGGATGAAGGGGGGGAAAAAAGGAATATATATCCTCATCTTCTATGCTATAGACACACAGCCATTTTTGGTTTACCAAGAAACACACTTCCTTTATGCAACTAATTCTTTAAAACCTAAAAACCATCCTCTTCTTTCCTATGTTGGTCACTGAAATCACATGAACTTCTTTTAAAAATGCAACACTTCAAATGCTGCTGTCATAAGGTGCGTTTATTTTTATATATGCATATAAAAACACATATGCATGTACTTAGCCAAGTGATTGCACTACATGTGGCTCCTTCCTTTCACCATTCCCCCAAGTCTTCTACTTATCCATCTCAAATTTTCTTTATCATCAGCACTTCAAATCAGAACTACATTGTGTTAATCACTGTACAAGCAGAGAGTAAAAGGCGATCTTTCCCTAGCAGCTTAAAAGTTAAATAAGAATCATTAGTGATCAGAAAGACAGGTAAGGCAAGGCAAAACATTCAGATTTAAAAGAGTATTTTTGGATACCTGTTAAGTAGAACTGAAGTCTCACTGAAAAGAATTTGATATTGTAAAATACAATACTATGAAAATATTTTAGAATGTTCCAGAAAAAAAAAAAAAAAAACCTACAATAAGACTGTTACATATGATGAGTTTCCTAAATTGCGCTCTGATCTTAAAACCTTTCCAACGCTACATTTAGAACTGTTAGATTAATTCTCAGAGATAATTCCATTCTCTTAAAATAGATACTTCTTACTCTTAGTTGAACATCCTTAAAGTCATTACTCTCTATTAATACATTACCTCCATCTATACTGGGTATTTTAGATGAAAATAGATTATTCCCTTTAGAATCAAATGAGAGTCTAGGTTGGAAGGGATTTCTGAAGGTCACCTGGTCTAACAAATTTGAAGTGAAATCAGAGCCTTGATTAGTTAAGTTCTGGATATCTGCAAGGAAGGAAATCCCACAAAATCTTCAGGTAACCTTGTTCAGTGTTTCACCACCCTTACCGCAAAGAATTTTCTCCTTATAGCTACTTGAATTTTCTTTCTCTGCAATTTGTGCCAATGCCTCTCATTCTTTCACTAGGCATCTTTGAAAAGCCTGGCTTTATCTTCACTATTACTACCCTTCAGGCAGCTGAGGACAGTCAGATGATATCCTCAGCACTGTCTTCTCCAAGCTGAAGAAATCCAGCTTTTACGTTCTTCACACATCCTTTGTTTGGGTGCCCTCACCATGAAGCTGCTTCCACTGAACTCACTCTGAGTCTTCATTATATTTTCCCAGTCTTCTTTGATTAGACGCACAACTCGAGTACTCACATGTATGGGATCACCAGTGCCAAATGGGGGAGTGCATCACGTGCACTAATATAATATTTTGCTTTCATCTTGAATTAATTAATAAATTCAAAACCACTTTTGGTATATGAGATACGTACAGAAAGAATACATTTTGAGACTTTTTTCCAAATCTGTTACAAACAGGTTTATATAAATTAATTAATTTCTCTTAAAACACTGATTTGCCTGTTGGAAGACTGTTCAGTATCGATCAAGGTGTCTTACTTTGGGCTGAAATAGAGTTAATATTCCTTTTCAGGGACTAGATGAGTGCTGTGTTTTAGATTCAGCATTGGGTTTGGTATGAGAAGAATGCTGATAGCACACTGGTGTTTTCAGCTGCTACTGAGACTTCAAGGACTCTCCGACTCCCCATGTCCTGCCCGTGGGCAAGGGCACTGGGAGCAGGGGGGGAGCACGGACAGAGCACCAGACCCAAACTGGCCAGTGAAATATTCCATATCATGGAACGTCATGCTCACTATACAGAGGAGGGGTGGCTGGGAAGGAGCTCTCTCTCTTGCTTCCAGAATTGTGATTGTGGGATCTTGGTATCTCGGGGTCACTGGCCGGGAACGGGCCAGGTATTGGTCAGCGGGTGGGGAGCAATTACGCTGTACATTGCCTGGTTATTTCTTTTTGTTTTCCCCCTATCATCGTTATTTTTCTCATTTTATTGCCATTATGAAACTGTTCTTATCTCAGCCTGCGAGTCTCCCTTCACCCCTCCAATCCCCTGCCCCATTCCCAGGTGGGGAGGGGGAAGGGAGGGTCATTAGCTGCAGGGGTTGGTTGCCGATCAGGCCCAAATCACAACACAAGGTGCATTTTTTTTTTTATGAGCACAGCACACCTACAACACTAATTCAATGCCATTTTCTGTTGGAGTTCATGGCTTGAGACTAGATTTAATTAAAATTAAAGACTTCAAGAAGTGGATCAATTCTCTTTCAATTTTGACACCAATGAAGAACTGCTCTCTTTTTCAAAAATCATCCATACTACAGCAGCAGACAATTTGTTCCACTTAGCACGTCAAAACTATTAAATGTTTACCCTTTGAGTGACAAAAATCAACCAGTATTTCTTGCTAGACTCTATTGCTCACGTGTAAGTGGCAAAACACTCCTGAGATGACAACTGTCTGAAGTGACCATGGATGTATATGAAACCAAATCGGAAAAGTAAGCATGTCTCTGCAGCGAGAAGTTTTATGAAATGGAACAGTTTCTGTAAAAACACACCATACTAAAGAAAAGGGGGTAATGTATGGAAGAAACACCAGCGTTCTCACAATATGTGGCCCAGGTGAAGTGGTTGAACTAAAGGTAACTGCATCTAGATTTCTAAATAAGGAACCTGAGTCCTGTAATAGTTGTTCCTTCTTGTTTAGTGCCCAGCCTGGTTAAGGCGGCAGGTTCTGTGGAGTCTCCCTAAATTCTAGCATACCATGGAACAACTGAAAAGCAAAGTATACTAATAGATATGTTTATTCAGTAAGTATAAACTTAGTGACTTACATGTTCTGGCCTTTTTTCTTGTACAGTACATAATGAGATGGTCTGGAGGTAACTTCTCTCACTAAAGTACCCAGTATACCAGAGTAAACTTTATTAGTATGAAAAATCTCACTGTGTGCTTCCAAACAGGGCCAATCTTCTAGATTCTGTCACCACTCCTTGACTTGTAATCAAGTTTCTCACAAGAGACAACCCAATTTTCATTTCAGGATACAGTGCTTCAGGGTGAGTGCAAAGAACAACCGTGCATGGAACTGAAGGTCAATAACACATTAAACCAGTATTACTGCTAATACCTAATATTAATACAGTGTGGAGAAAGCCTTATTAAGTCTCCATGATCATGCCTGATATGGTGAATAACCTTCTTCTGCTTTTCACTGTGAGGATTACCCCAACTAATGCACAAAGCAGGAACCTTGAGGACACTATTTTTTAGAAACAGTTACCTGGGTACTTACTACATACTTGTGGTAACTGTTAAAAGAAATGTAAAAACCTGCATTGATGCTGCTGACTAGACTATGCTCAGAAGAACTACACTCTAGTTCAGTTTATTACTGCTACTTCCATTTTCTCCACTTCCAGGGAGTGAGTCTCATCTAATACCTGCATCTCATCCTTTTGGCATCATCCAAGTTTAGAATTACCAATCTACTACATTCAATCAATTATGCTGAATCTTCAGCAAGATCTGTTCTGTTCAAAGATTCAGCGAGACAAAGGAAGATTAGTCCAGACTTAAAACAGGTGAGGGCACGAGGTAAGAGAATGAAGATCTAAAAGTCCTCATAGTTCAACATTAAACAAGCCGCCTTATAAATACCATTTTGTAAAGAGAAAATACGTAAACCCTCTTGTTTAAAATTAAATAATACAAGACACGTTATTTAAAATAAACGAATAACTCTGGAATTACTCATCCCATAAAGCTAATGACATAGGAACAAATAATCTTGTAATACAGTTGCAATATCAGTCACCTACCACACTTCCAGGACTTGCACTCAGTTTAAGGAGTGCATCAATGCCATCTCTTCTGTTGGTAACATGATACATGATATGACTGGAAACCTTGACAGGCTCAGGCTCACAGCACTTCTCGCAGCAGAGGTTGCCACCTTTTTTTTTTTTTTTTTTTTTCTTTCCCCAATACAAATAGGTGTCACAAGCAGTGCTACCTATGTATGAGCTGTGCAACCCAGACCCTATGCAACCACATGCAGCAATTTTCACATCAGGGTGTAGCTTCTATATTCAAGACAATATATCTGGAAACCATCTTGTATATTCAGATCTTCAAGTCATGAAATGTTAATTTAATTTCTAAGAAAGATGTTTCAAGCATTAGCTATTTGCTTTTTTAAAAAAAAGCTTCTAACTTCAGCTTTAACTAACAGATTTAATTAATTTCATTATGACTTTTACTTACTAGATGGAACACTTCTCCAGCTGTTAGGAAATAGTTTCTAGGCCTCTCTATCTCTTAAGTGATCACTTCATCCTTTCTGATGAAATCAAATTAATTCCACCAGTGCAAGGCATGCTGTTTTATCATATGTCATTCAGGTAACTCTCATTATTATTTCCCATTTTGACAAAACTTTTCCTGAACTACAGAAATCTGACCGTGATAAAGCACTTCAGGAATAGTCCTATCAATGCGATTTGAAGAAGTAATATTGCCTCATTTAACCTTTTTAATATTATCCTTCTTAGACAACTTTCCCAAAGAAAAATTTAAAAATACAATCCATTAGCACAAACTAATTCTACAAACACTCACATACCTCACGTAGCTGTTCCACAAGCTCTCTCTCTTCTCTCATCTGCTCCATTTTCCTTCGAATTGTAAATTGTGGGTCTATTGATTCCAAATTTCTTTGTGGTCTTAAGAACACTATGATTTTAAAAAAGATAGATTTTAGTTTAAAAATAAACACCTTGATTTATTAATTTCTAGATGAAGCAAAATCCTTAGGCACTGCCTCCAGCAAAAATGGTTAGAAAATTTCTCTGTCCTCAAGAGGACAGGAAAATCTGATCTTGGCTTACAATCAGAAGTGGATATTTTTTGGATGTGGTTCTGAACAGCATCCTGCACCATCAACAGAGTAGATAATTTTTCAACCGAATCCTAATCTCAGCAGGCAAATTTTGTCAGACGATTAAGCACCAGCACTGTCCCTTAGAGATTCTGATCTCTACAGAACTGTATTTAACATGGCAGGAAACACCTCTTACACTTGTAAGAGAGGGTTCTACTTAAAGGATGCTGAATTGTGTAACAAGATGTGACAAGCACCTTCCTACAAAGGACAAACTGCTTACTGGATAAGGTTATATTAAAAGAAAATAAAAATCCACCCACCAAAGAAAGACTAATGTAGGCAGACTTAGCCATTCAGTAAGTCTGCCTATATTAAAAGGTTGTATTGCATAGGAACTCTTCACAGTACTCCCCCCCACCAATCCTCTCAACTGTATCACTGCCCACGTATAGTTCACTGAAATAATTACATGAAACCTCTGCATATATGCACCCCTAGACTTCCTTTTTTGTGTGATCAATGCCTGTTTCGAATGATTCAGAAGAACAAGCAGATGTAAGCTCAAAACGCAACTGTCATCTGTTTGCCACGCACATTATAGGCCAACTTGATTGTTACGGAAGATGATACTGCTTAAAAGAAGGAAGTTTTGTATTATTACTTTCCCATCTCTCTCCTGAATGCAACGTGAAACCCTAAGAAACCTGTGAGTTAATGGGGTGGAAAGTAGAAAGCCTAGAAACCACTGTTTTTACATACAGCTACTGCTCAAGTCTCAATGTTGTTAATTTAGGGCCGTTAAAGAGAGAGGATAATTTCTGGGTCAATAAGTAACAATAGAAGAGAGGAGCCTTCTGTTTCCAAAAAGGCACATCACAGAAGTCTAAGTATATGAATTGCCACTAGTACCTACTAGAGGAGTAAAAAAGGATGAACTACTCCTGACTAAGAAAGGTACACATGGGTTTAAATCACAGTAATTCGGAAGTTCCATTAAAAATTGTGGCACGTCAGTCATTTTATTGAGGTTGTGATTTGCACAAGAGGCTGAATTTTAAAAATCAGTCCTCACACTATCTAACGAAATAAAACTTTGAACCCTTGGTAGAAGGAAATTTCATCTGCATGCTGACCAAAAGTAAACTGTTAATGAAGTCCTCCAAATCAGTTCAGGGTCAACATTGAAAACCGTACCCACTGACATTTAGGGATTGGATAAACAAGACAGAGTTTCTGCACAAGAAATAATTTGAAATCTCAGACAAATCCAGTCATCAGGAATCTCCCAACTGTACTGTAGGTTATTAATTTTGTTAATGAACCAAAACTACTTCTCCAGCCAAAGGGACAGACAGATACCACCTATGAAAGTTAACAGGAAATAGTACTTTCCTTTATTTACCAAAAAACAGAGCTTAAGGCAGCAAACTCCTTACATGTCCTTCGCCTACTTATCTGAGGGATCAAGACGGAATAAACTACAGCCAGTTACCAAATTTGCTTCCTTACACTACTTGACTTGCACAGTCACAGTTTTAATTTTTCACCAGCAAATGAAATTTTCTACACCGCTATTAAATCAGTAATTTTAGGAAATGCCATATTAAAGGCTATTTGTTAAACAAAACTGCTTTTAAATAGAACACCTAAATATTACAGTTTTATGTTAATAAACTCTAGCCTTTTTAATGTCAGCAGAAATCCCACTGGCAGGGTGGGAGAGTGTCCTGTAGAGAACGTGCAGGACTGAGAACTACAGATACTGACCGCAGGTCAGCTACCTTCTCCAGGTGGACTACGTAGCTTCACCAGTGTCACCAATCAAAGATCTACACACAGCTGCACACATCAAAAACATTCATTATGCTGACCTCCCACGCCTAACATGAGAGTAGCAGAGATGTAGCCTTCAGGTGCAATAGGTCCAGAGCTGAATTGACTTTAATCTTTGCATTTGTAGAAGGCAAACTGCAAGCTTGGGATAGAACACTATTTCCAAAGCACACTGTATCAGCAGACAGGTGCTTCTCAATATATTGTAGAGAGGCATACGTATAAATTTCTGCATTAGTAACTCTGTAACAATTTATTGGACAATTATCAAATTTATCCTAAATTTTTAGGTGAAATAAAAACCTGTTATCACATTTATTAAAAACTGTAGTTGCAATTTCTAAGGTTTTTATTTTAGAAATACTTCATTGTACAACTCTAGTAACTGAGCTTTGCTGCCTCTCACAGATGAAACACCTAGATAAAACCATGTCTGAAGAGTAATAACATATTTAAATGGTATTTAAATGCAACTGCAGCGTTATTAGCAGCAGCAACATTTCAAAATATTCTCTACAAAAGCATTACTTCATATTTATGTTCAATTTTGCAAGTGTCAGAGTATTATCATGGACCTCACTCAGCCTAGCCACAGCTATCTCTGTTTAGGCCTTTGCTAAGTCAATATGAATGTCCCAAGATCTACTTCCTTCCTATTTCAGACTACAAGCATCTGTTAATGAAAAGTAAATATCAACATTACTTATTCACTTCTATTGATGAATGAGACATGCATTTCATCATGAGGAAAAAGGCAGGCTAATCTCAAGGCAGTGGGGAACTACAAATAAAAGTTCCTAAATAAAATAATAAAGTAAGTTTAATTAATTAAAACCCAACACAAAGCAGAAAACCCACACACTCAAAAGCATTAGTTATAAAAGTTTCATTTATATACTAAATTTAAAGAAAAATGTTGTAATACAGGAAGTTTTGGCAGCCCTGAGTATTGCTTGGTCCTCTGTATTACACACGTTTTCCAGAAAGAGGAGCCCGTATCTCTCACACACCTGAAGGTCTATTTTTCACTCTTTCCAAGAGTGAGTTTCTCCTTTCTGAACCCATGGTCAACCAAGGTTATTATGTAATGGTTGAGGCAATAACTTTTTTAGAAAAGTGTTTTGTACAAGTCTCAACAAGTTAAATGGGTAACAGTTAATAACACACTATATATTCGACATCCCACAGTCCAGGACAAGCTTCCATGTGAAATTTTTAATTTTCGCACTGAGCTACAATGCACATAGGTGTACTATTTATAGCTCATCAAGGAATTCAGTGTCCTGAGTACTTAGTTTGACAACATTATCCTTCAGGTAAACAACAAAATTATTTCATCTGGTTCTCAAAATAATAGACAAAAAGAAGGTTGGACTAATGACAGGCAGAGATGAAATCAGGCTAAAAGTTTACAGTTAGATTTCTCTTTGATTGATTTATTCGGTCCAAACTGAAGTAACAGTGAAGTTGTTACAGAGACATTTGCTAAACCAAAGCCTCCATGATGGTATGGACATAGGTCCCGGGAGACCTCTCTGTTCCAAGCCTCATCACCTCCCAGGAATTCTGGACTCGGCCTCCTCTGTTACAGAGCTGTTGCCAGATAGCTACGTTAAAGATGATATGAAGAATTAAGATGCGACACTGATGCACAGCATTTCTATCAAAGGCTACACCCCTACTAGCAAGCTACACAGGGCTGGAGCATGGATCCTCAGCACTAGCCTGCACACATCAACACTGTTAAGGTTGTTGCTCCCTGGTACCGTTCCTTTCGGTGCAAAGCCACCTCTCTCCTACAGAATGTCTAAGGATTGCTCGAGGAATAGCACAAGCAAAGGACGACAACAACAACAACTTTACAGAGCTGATTTCCTACGTACGCTGTCTTTTATGTTTTTCATAATGAAGAACACAGTGGCAATAGTGAGTATTGTCAAGTAATGAACTGAACAAAGAATGCGGGCATTCTAAACTAAATGTTGGCATCTATAATTGAAAATTTGTAGTCTTGGTAACAAACTGATGCTTTTGACAGTTTCACTGCCTTCTAATATCTAAACATCCTTCTAATTTAGGGCAACTAGAGGACCAACAGTCCTAGTCTTTAAAAAATACATCTGCTTATTAAATATCTATAAACAGTTTAAGGTCTAGGTTCTGTTTTTTCCATTGGATATTTAACTGTTAATGTAGTATAAGACCCTGATAGCCCAAACATGGCCAACTTTTCATATTAGTGCCATGACTCAATGTACTATGACAATAACACCCTGCAGAAAAACAAAACAAAAGCGGCAGTAACAAAGTCCACTAATGTACCTGGCCTTCACTACACAGAGAGAACTTTAACAGCTTACTAACAGTTTCCGTTGGACAGAAATCACTACTTCTGCTTAGCTCATTGTTTCAGCTTTGTTTCTTCATGGATTCCTCTTCTAATTTAGTTATGCACCTGCATCAATAACTGTAGATGGGAGCAGGCTATTTTCATTAACAGTCAGTATCTATCAATAAAATAATAAATAAAAAAAATGCAGAAAAGACAGTAGCAAAATTAATTGCTGTTTGAGTACAACTTCTGTAAATGCTTGAAAGCAAAGCACGTACATAAACCTATCCTGGAAATAGTCGTGGAGTGGGTATCGTGGGAAAGGCTGTTTTGCCAGACTTGAAAACAGTGACACTCTTCACCTATTTACTTTTGATATTACATATTCCACAGTAAATTATCATGTATCATCTGAGGTATTTAGTCTTCTAAACAGCACCTCAAGAGTACTGCCTTTCCTCCTTAGCCACATGGGGCATTTGCCATATATTCAGGTTTCTGAAAACACAAAATGAAGTAAATTATATATGGACCACCTACCATTGTCACTGTCTCCTTCAGATGGGATACTGTAGCTAAAGTTGTCCCATGTTTGTGCCTGTGTAAGTGTGTTGAAGGAGATAGGAGGAAGACTGAGGGATGGGTCTGCTGGAAGGGAGTGATAGCCAGTCCAACCATGGTGGCATAAGGACCGGAGTGGGGATAAATAGGGGCAGCAGCATTTCATATATGGCATTAGGATTGTATGGTAATGACGAAGATGTAATTCAAAGGTGATTAATAAAAAATGCGTCATTTTTGAGAAAAGAATGAAAGATGGTGCAGAATAAAAAGAACGAGAAGTTATATGTTAGTACTTGCAAATCATACATTATATGCGCAGTTAAGGCTGTTAAGCTTAGCAAGATCATTGTAACCATAGCACTTCACACGACTTGTTTAAAACCAACTTTTAAGAAAAAGCACCCATAGATTTTACATTATAGGCTGACAAAAACCTTGACTCTATGAATTAGATGGTAAATATATCAGCTGTGAAGTTTCAGCAACGAAAAGTTCAGAGGATAAGAATTTTGGTATTTTTTTGTAACTAAGAGCACTTCTTCTCCCAAAGACAATTTACACATCTGCATGAAAATATTATTACATGACAATTTCCTAGCTGATTTTGATAAGCAGCAACTACATCATCCCTTGGATTCTCATTCGGTTGAAATATGTTCTGTAAGTATATGCATGACAGATGTTTTCCTTTTATTCACTAAATAGTACATGCAACACTACTTTTATTTCTGGCCGATTCCCCCCAGCGATAAGTCCACACCTATAATGGGCCCACCCCCCTAGGAAGGTTTTGGTCCTCTGCACCTTTTGCAGACTTTCCAGGGACAAGAGCAGACGTGGAATACCTCCAAGGGGTGATCCTGAGTTTGCACCACATGCCTTGGCAAACCTGCACTGTAGACAGATTTCTAACAAACAAATTCAGTAATGATCCAATTGGGCTCCATAAAGCATGAAAAATTGCACGTTTCCACGGAAGTTGCAACAGAGCCTGGAGATGACTGTAAATGCATGTTCTACCTACAGTTCATGACCACCCATCAACTCATTACGGAGTTAAACTTGTACAGCAATAAAGTCCCTACTCTCCATACATTCTATCTTCTCTCCTTCAACTACTCATGTCAACAACTCTTATTTGTTCCTCAAATCCTTCAACCGACATTTTTATTCCTTCCCTACCATATTCACTCTGCACTTCTGTCTCCTGTCTTGATTGTGGCAAGGATTTCTGCCCCAGCTTTCCCCAAACCTCCATTCTGTACTGTTTCAGAAATGGACACTGACATCCTTAAAATACCTCCTCCCTGACTATCTTCAGCACGTCATCCATCCTTTCAAAGCTTCCCACTAGTTTTCTGACACAGAATTTAAATCTCTCCCTTCACAACAATGTCACTCAACAAGCTTTCCCTATATCTGATCACAATGTTCCTTATAACTTCTGCCACAAAATTATGAACTCACTCATTTCTTGGTTTCCTACATATATTTCCATGTTTTATCTACTGAATCCCACACACAAGCAATACTCATGCTCCTTAAACTAAACTGGAGATTATAAATTACCTCCACTCTAAATGCTAAACCATAACCCAAAATCAATTTCAGATTACTGTGTAGATCAAAAAGCAGCTAAAACCATTTAATATTAGAAGAAAGTCCAAGGTAAGGTTCCATCAAGCACAGGAAGTCCCTATACCATTTCAGATTAATAATCATAAGGAACTTAATCACATAGACTTTTTCCTTCCCACAGTTCTAGAACCTGTATTAACATGATAATTCAGACAGTGTTGTATAAAACTTCACCTAAAAGTGCTTCTTTTAGCCTCTGAAGGAACACTTTTTTTTTTTTTGCTTGTCTGTGTTGCTGTCACCTTGCTCAGCAGAAACTATGCAACACACTGACTTCAAAATGGCACAGAGCAAAAAATATTCTTGAGTACTGCAAGATGTATTAGTAGATGTTCAGGCATATTAAAGATGTGACAAGAACTTTCCAACACTCAGTTTTGACAATTAGTACACCTCTAAACACTTTAATCAATTCATGAATCAAGCAAAGGGAGTTTGAATTTATTAACTGTTTTGAGTGATTCCTTTTCAGAGAGCAAAAGCACTTCCCAGAAGCAAAACTATGGTTCTAAGAAAGCTTGTAATTGTTGGTTCTTTTCAACAGTAAATTTTAAGGTTTTCAAAATCAATGTGAACTTGGGAAGCCCATTCTCTATGAAAATATTTAAAATACAGGAGGAAATATAACAAAAAAATTAAAAATCTTCTCTCTTTTTACCGTCTCTGTAAACATCTGACCCTTGAAAAGAATCTGTCAAGGAGTCAAAACACATTAATTACATTTCAAAACATTTTCTTTGGGTACTATGTCAGCCATCAGACATGAATTTTCCCAATGTTTGGCCTAACTTTAAAATGAAAGAATAAAAGGACCTTCAGTCCTGAACACGTATCAGTATGTACTAACACAGAAGTTTACGCCACTGTGGTTTATCCTCTGGAAGCACTTCCATGTCTGTGTGTCCTTCGAAAAACTGGAATCCTTACCAGAAGTCTAGAACAGTTTACTTTCACCTTTCCAAGAGTCATAAATCATGATGAAAAGATGGGGGAAAGGGGGAGTCAACGAAAGCAACATTCATCTAAAGTAGATGAAAATAAACACAGTGAAAATGAAATCTCAAATTTCAGAAGGGTATGGTTGCATATATTTTCATTGAAAGTTTGCCACTTTTTTCCAGAGCATGATGTACACATTTTAGTTAGAACACTAATGTTCTTTTAATCTTAAACTCAGATTTAAAAGACTTATAGAAGCAAGTAATTCAAATGTAAGCTCTATTGATGTTAAATAGCTACACTCATTTCCAATGAGTTTTAAGATTTCCCCTAAGGCCATGAAGAAATTAAATGAAAAAAGCTATTACAAAAAACTACAAACTGAGCTGAAAAACTTTCCTGGATCACAGAATTACTGGATCACTAAAGTAGCTCAGCTCTAGGGCAGTCTAAAATTAACAAGCACAAATTCAAACTCACACAAAACTTGCACAAAGTTTTAAAGGAAATACGGTGAAGAACTAGAGACATGGCAAGCTAACCAGCTTTAACAGGAAAGACGCACAGGGCTCACAAACATGCCAGTAGTTTCAGTCATGTGCTACGTCTATCTGTAAATTATTCTTATGTGTTAGCAAAACAAACTTTAACTCTTTTTAGAGTAATGCTAGGGTGGGAGCAATAGCAGAAACAATATGCAGCTTCACTACTCCTTTGCAAGATTTAATTTTGTTATATTGTGCTACATAGCTAATATACTGTCCTTTTATCTGAAGTTGGACCTAAAGTTTTGCTATTGTTAAATTCCCCTGCCGTACCATGGTGTAAATTTCAAGTAACATGACTGAAACTGGACGCGATGAGGTGAAAGACTGTGCAGCAATGGCTCTAGCTTGGTGAGTCTGTAGCGTACGGTATGGACGGAAAAATAAATTCAGATCACCAAGTTTTCTGCAACCCATGGCTGTGACCAAAAGACACTATAGCACTGGCATAATTCAAGTGATTCAAATATATGAATTTGAATTGGCACAGTGCAGAAAAATCAACAGATTATAACCAACTGACTTTGGTATTCAACGAGGTTATATACAGCTGCAATGCATTCAGGGGAAGAACTGCAGGAGTTGTGCACATCTGGTCTTCCATCGTGCGACTTGGATTTGTTGCAAAGGACAGCAACCATTGCAATCCAGTTGTCCTAGAAATCCTCTAAAAAAAGATTCACTAGGCTATTTTGTCCTGACCTATTACAGGCATTAAGTATAGGACATCTCGGCACACTGATCTACCAAGATTCGGAAAGGACACGTTAAACTAACACTGGAACAAGGAGTCACTTGTCTTGCGTTCCCTCCCACAACACTGCTTCCAGTCCCCGGCCACAGATTTCACGGGCAGCTCAGCAGAACACAGGCTGCATCCCATGAAAGCAGCAGCACAGCACGGGCCTGTTTGCCTTCACACATCTTTCTCCTAACAGTGTTATCATAATGTTGTCACTGGACTGTGCAACGTTATTCAGTGTTTTATATTTTCCAAATCCTAAAAGGATCCATTTGCTCATCATTTAACCCATACTTCAAATATATAGAGAAATAGCAACATCTGTAAAGCATCAGGAATAGAGCCAGAGTTTAACAGTCCAACAAACTAAGAAATGCAACTGAATAGATCTGTCAAACCGTGTATCATAACATGAGAAATTTAAAATATCCTCTTCATGAAACAAGGTTGGTTCAACACTATTTTCTTTGCTTTTTAAAACTTTTTTTTTAAAAAAACCACAGAAATCTATGGGTACAATTTCTTAAACATCCAAATGTGAAACTGCTGTCATTATTGCAAAGATATTTTGTTATGGAAAGTACAAGCTTGTAGTGGTTTACCAGCATTTGATTAAAAGCATTTGTGGTGAATGCAAGAAACCAGAACTAGTCTTAGGACGCTGAAACATATTGAAAAACCTACAGTTATTCTTTAGAGGTGATGTGAGATGACTTACCAATATTCACTACCTCAGCATGGAGAAGATAAAAACTGAGTTTAATCCTGTAGATAATTCTGTTTTTAAAGGAAGCCCTCAAATACATCAAATAGGGCTTTTTTGAGGGGGGGTGGGGTGTGTTGTGGGTTTTTTTTTTCATAAATAAACTGCTGCTTGTTAAAAGATTGATGGTTCTGTAGATTTAGTGCATTGCAAACAGATTAAACTCAGCTGCTGGCTAAAGCAAATATCTAATCTCGCTATAATGTTTGATTCTTACACAAGCATGATTACTGAAAGACTCATTGCAATGCATAAGCATTTTCCAAAGAAGCCTAATTATTCACAAGTATTATTCAACAAAATCTAAACTGTATCAGTACATAGCAATTAAACAAAAATCATATTTCCATTAGTACATCAGGACAGATGACATATGTATACATGTACAAAATATGTATTTATATACATAAACACATATTTTTTAAACATACACACATATACTTTCATAAAACGCTTAATTTATTCGTGATTAAAATACATAATATGCCAAATACATACTTGTTACAAATTCAATCTTAATTCAAATCTATAACCTAAAAGTGTTCTAATCTTCTAACTTGTACAGAAAATGTTTTATCACTGCTTTCTTAAGGGTAAAAAATACAGACATCTATTAATAACACAGATGTAAAAGAAAAAAGAAAAAGTACACACGAATTGATTAAGTTTCCCACATTACCTGATCGTGGCTTCAGGCCAAAAGGAATTGTGGCATTTGTAGTAGGAGACATTGTTGGACTTTTATCCTTGTTCTGTGTAATTCAAGAACATAAATCTAAGTCAGAATGACATCCAGAATATCTCAGCACAACTGACTGTATAAAATGCAAAAGTTAACAATACAGCATGCTACAACTATTCCACCATGATCTGATCACAATATAGCCTCAAGCCTATGATAATCTCCCCTTTTTATTGTGTCCTATTCCTTTGCTGGAAAAGATGAGTTTCCGACCAAAGACTGCAAGATATTTGCCCTAGCTATAAAATAAGCTCAATTATCTCTCATTTTTTTCCCATGTAATCACTTGGTTCCATCAAATATTAGGTTTTTTTAAATGCATTTAGCAAAATAAAGACATGTTTTTTCCTTAGTTACGTTTGTTCCTTTCACATAATTAAGTACCATTCGGCATGGTATTTTCCATGCAACACTGAATTTTGCCTAAAAAGCAGGAAAGAGGAAGTTAATCATACACCTCAGAGAAGGACTGCCCTTGACCCTGAACAGTTGCAGCAGGAGGAATGGAGTAGCAGCATACAGAAGATGAGGTATAACCGTTATACCACCAACGGTAACACAGAAAGAGTCCTATAACCAAACCCCATAATGGGAATCCTATTTAAAAAGTAATTCTTCAGGGAGCCAGGAACTATGGGAGTCCCATCACCAAGCTTTGTGGAAGGTGGCTGGGTGCTCGTGAATTTGCAAGATACTCATACACAGTGCAATGTAGAAGGAGAAACCCTATTTCTGCACAGAAAATACGAAGGGAAAAATCCCCACGAGGTGCTCCCAGCAGTTTCCCTTGTTGACCTGCTGCTGAGATTCACACTGTGAGAGCGACAGGATCAATAAAATCGGATTCTTCTCTGAAAACTAATCAAAGACATGACACAACTGCGCAAAAAGTAATTGCATTGAAATCAACAGAAACTCTCGTGGAACGAGGAAGAGTCAAAAAAAGAAAATGTGACAGAACAAAGAAATAGTAAAAAAATTAAATGTTTTATACTAACCTACATAACTCAGAAACAAGCTTATCAGAAATTATACTTCTATACTCTAGTAAATCCTTAAGACAACAAGGATAAAACACAGGTCAAATAAACCACATGGCCATTACTGATTAGCTCAGTCATATTTTCTGTGATGTTCACTTACATGTTTCTTTTAGCATATGAACTACTCATCTAAAACATATAAGAGACTAACAAATGGCACTGGCATCTTACCTCATTGTGAGAGGTCTGCCCACTTGTATTCCAAACAATTAGATCGTTCTGTGTGTTTGGAAAGATAAAAAAAAACAGCCACAACTATTTCAGCAACTGTATTAGTGATACACCTCAACAGGATATTTTACTCATGATACTCAGATACACATTAATACTTAATTCTTTTTTTTCACTGACGCAATTTTCATCAATAATAAATACTCTCATTGCTAATTGAACAATATTTTAAAAAAACTTGTGGAAATTATGCAAACAGATTTGTTATTCATTTTTTTAATTTCAATCATAAGTGATAACTGCATTTATAAGATTTTAATGTTTGTTGGTTCAAATTCAGTATCTAATTTTGTTTCACGTATTTTGTAATTAAGCTATCACCAAGAGCTTAATATGCAAACATAGATTAATATGGATTTGAAGAGAGAAGTATTGCACAAGCACTTAATTTTATAATTGCAATATAACATACCTTTCATTATCACTTTTGCTATAGTAAATCGGAAACATGTAAATCATGTTAATAAATATGAAATACAATCATTAGATCTGCATCAATCCTAACTCAATAGAAATACGACAGACGTAAGTAAAACCAAATTATAATTCAATTAAATACAATTTCCTTAGGGCCAATTTTTTGTAATCAATAAAAAATGACAACAAAAATAAAAGACAGCACTTGGAACACTTGGTCTCAACAGTCACAGAGCTTTCCAAAAGTTAGCAAGATGGGAAGGAAGATCACACACCCGTTTTGCTTCATGACCTTTCTGTGCTACTTTTCAAGCTTAAAAAAAAAAAAAAAAAATCTTAAGCTTTAGCATCCTTCATAAAATTACCTCGACCACTGTATTACCTAGAATAATCAGGAAGAAATCTTACTCATCTGATCCCAGCCAGTTCTACGTAGGGATTTGCACTCTTGAGCCCTCCTGTGCTCAGGGACTATGGTCTTGTGACAGACCTGCTAGTTATGCCTATGTTGCAGGTCTAATCTCTCTCACCCCATGCAGGTAACTAGTCAGAGTTTTGAATTTATGCTAAATTGAATTAATTTAGTAACACAAGTAGTAACACAAGAGCTTCCTGTACCTACACAGAACATAGTATGATTAAAAACGTGCTCTTGCAAGATGTTTCCATTTCACAGAATGTGCCCAGTGCTTTCACCTGCATAATACAGTCCAGACCAGGCCCTCCACAAGTGTTTAGGAAGATTTATTTATTCTTTTTAAAAGGTTCTTAAAAGTGAATCAGCAATGTCCTCATTAAATGGTTCACCAAAATACAGAGAACACACATTTTGACACTGAATTAGCCTTGTCTGTTAATCTCAACAATATAGTAAGAACTGTTCCAAGTAGAGTGTGGTAACCCCGATGTACAGCAATATAACAAAAGAGATGAACCAACTCATTTTTTTAGAATTTGATATTTTAAAGAAAACACAAAGACAAAATTAAGACTAACAAAGTCACTGGGATATCATAGGAATATTTGATGGTAATGATGATTATACTAACAAATATTTGAAAAGCATCAAGATAAACCAGATTCAATCTATATTTGGATAAAATAGACCGTATTAAGGTACTACCAGACAGAAGGTTATATAATTTTGTTCTCAGAATCTTCTTGCAAGAGCAGTCCCAAAATCCCTATACGAACAAGTTCTGAAGGAATAACATATGCACCAAATATTTAAATTAGACTTTTTCATAGTTCTTTTATTTCTGGATCACTGCAATCTATACAAAACTTAAAATACTTTTGAAACTTTAAAACTATCCTCTCAACCTATATTCACTCTGTTTGCAATATTAACCACATTAAAAATACTGCTGTTAACAAAAACTTAGCAGCTTATATAAACTACAAGAGTATTTGGGGTGAAGGGAAAGAGGAATCAGGTGCTTCATTTTATTGAAGATCTAACTTTGAAGTGACTTATTTTTTCCAGGGGAACGCTATCACTGAAACTACTATAGTTTTTATTGGAAAAAAAAAAAAAAGACTTTTATTAATTATATCATTGTTTTCCTGAGAGATAGGTCTTAATCAACTTCCCATTTACAGCCAAACCTTGAGACTCATGCTAAGGCAAAAAAAAACCCTAAAACAAAGCCCATGGGCCTAAACCCACTGTGATCTCCACGCACAAATTGACAGAATGCAAGGACCCATTCCAAATGCTTCCACATTTATTGCATCCAGATACCTCCATACCTGACTCAATGACCATTTTTCGCCCTGTTCACAAGTTCTCACTTCAGGCTTTGTTTTCTCCATAATCAACTCTCTCCTTCTCTGAAATTCTAGCTCCTCTTCAGCATTTTCTCCCTGTAAGATAAATAACACTTCAGACTGTGTATCACTGGAAATAGAACTATGTCTTTTTTTGCATAACATTACCTCAGAAGTATTTCTTACAAATACTATGATGAAAAGTGAACAAACAGGTAAGCAGATACTATATACTTGCAGTTCCAGTGCTAACAGGTAAATAATGTAAATCTAAAAGTACTTCATAAAGAATACCAGTTCACTAGTCGAGATAGAGATCAAATAATAAGCAGCACATATCACACTGTAAAACTTCAAATCATACTTTATATACTCTCTGTAACTATAGTGACACAGTTCTGGGAAAGCACTGATTTTTAGTTTACAAAATATTTTGGGGTTATTCTTAATGAATGTAATGTTTTCCTACACTAGCACAAGGACATAGTGGGGTGGGATGGTCAACAAGTATGCATAGCTGAGATATGAACTGGCATACATGAAAGGTGCATGCAGGTGGAAAAAAAACTAAGATGAAAAAAGTAACTGATAAACCCAGAAAAAAATTTATATATACATATATAAAAAATTAAGACCCATTCCATAAAAATGTCAAAAAAATAATTAGTTTTGTCCTCCAGCCTACTAAATTTTTCCCTTCCCTACTTGGTAGATTAATAGTTGATTAAACTGTTGTCTCATTTCCTGTCTTCCCCCCCCAGATATTTTGTAATACACTCATTAACATACCTGACCCAGGGAAGACATCTCCATCTGCATTTGACCGCTATGTATAAAGATAAACAAATGCAAATATGTAATTCATTGTGTAGAAATGTGAATAGGATGAATCTAACAAATGCGTTACTTTTTTTCTAAAAAAGGTAGATAAACACACTTTACTGTAGACTCCTGAAATTCTAAAGCTCTTGCTGGTTCCATGGGATACAGATTCACACCACTGCTCTCTGAAATATCCATGCTTAATCTGTAAGGTTTGAAATAAAAACATTGCACTGGGATATAGCTTTGGTAACCATTCCGTTCAGTATTTAATTTCAAACAAATGGATATATGAAACACTTTTATAGTCATGGTTTTAACCTGCTCAGTGTTCTCTCTCTCAACTTTTTGAAACGCCTCCTGTTGTTTTACTGTCACCGGTTCAGTCAAATCAACATTAATGCTTTTATCTGCAAAATGTCACCCTGAGCAATGACTTATATCAAAACAAAAGGACCTGTTTACTATCAACGACCATGCCATTATCTAGAAAACTGTACATTTCTATATCCAACACATAGCTCCCTGTGTTCAAATAGAAGCCACAGCCCTGGCTAGATATTCTAGTTTGATTTACAGTGGATGAAAATAAAGCAGTGCAATGATAAATTCACAACAGACAATGATCTGAAAGAAAGCAGTGAGTACAGGAAAGGGAATACAGGAATCGGAAAATACTGAAAAAGGTTGAGTCTGAAATCTTTTTCCTTTCCAGAACTGAAATGCTGCTTATGTGCACGTAGGGTGTACAGATTTGAAAATTTGCAGAACACTAGGACAACAGTAACTGGACAAGTGTTTTTCAAGTTTAACAGTCATATCTGTTAGCAAAAATAGCTCCACCTGACATACTCTACACTGAACTCCAGCCAGTGCATGTTAGGTGTGTCAGCATCACCTACTGTTTCAGCCCCTACAGTGGTTTCTCTTTCTAACTCCTAAGTGGCGTTCGGTGTGAGAAAGGGCTAATTGTGGCTAGAGTTAGTTATTTCAACTAGGTTATCCTGACTAGGTGGTTAGAGTTATACTGATGCACAAAAGAAACCTCTTTGGGGAAAGTTATCATTTTTTACATGCTCTAGGTTGAAGTTAAAAGCACGTGAAAGCTTTTGTGCATCCTTAAGGAGCAATGGAAGCATTTAAATTCCTTTGTGGATCTGGATAAAGACACAAAAACTATTCAGTATGAAAACCAAAATTTTCCTCACACTGCTTTATATAATGCAAGTATATAACAAACTGCCGTGTAACCCAGTGATCACGAAAGAAATGATGAACCACCCATGGCCCAGAGGACTGAAAGTCATTTGCCATCATTTGGCAAGTATTACGCAGCCAGGTGTATCTTGCTGGGTAAGTCTGGATGTTAGCATACAGGAATTGTACATTGAAATGCCTACATAGTGCTCAGTAAATTAAAAATACTCATTATTACTCATATTTTAAAGTTAGATAAAGGAACTGCAGTCACAATAAAACAAACAACCAACACTATGTAAAAAGTCAGTAGAAAAATGCAGACATGCATGACAAGATTAGCTATTTTTAAAAGACACATTTCTTCAGCAACACTGTAGTGTTAGTAATGAAAACACATCTGAATATGCATGTAGAAACAGATTAGTTTTCTGTATTTTATTGCTCTTTTTAATTTCCTAAGAAAAACTAAATATGTAGAAAATATTGGGGCAACATATTAAAAAAAACCCAAAACCAAAAAACAAAATGACAAAATGTATAAGGCTAACAACTGAAATTTTTTTAATGTCGCTTTTTTCCAAACTAGACTTTCTCCTTTTTTAATTGGAACACTTCTCCCACAAAGTAATAGGCCTCATATAAGGTACAGAAGCAATGGTATTCTATCTCACAGAAACTAAAAAGCTTTCCTAATTTCTATTACTTTTTTATAAAGCAAAAATACTTGTGATTCAAGTCTTCAGTATATGATTCAAGAATTCAGGTTATCTTTATACGAATCAAAATAAATCCAGATAACTCTAGAAGTTCTAACAGGAGTGAATTTCTGTCCTAAAAAGTACAAAGGTCTGCTAGGTGAAAAAGCAGTATCAAAATAGGCATTTAAACTGAAGAACAGTATAGTCGCAAGAACAAACAGCTACAGTGAACTGGCCAAGGGAGGAAGGAGAAACAAGGATACTTAAAGCTGGAAGTGTCAAGGAGGTTTCTAGTCTTCAGAGAAATGAATCTGTAACCAGCTACCTCATAGAAGTAATGAAGAAAAATTAGTTACCTACTCTTGAAATGATCTTAATCAATTTCTGAAGGTGATTACACAAAGAAAACTTAGAGCAAGCATATGGACAGAACTACCTGCACCACTCCTGTCAGTCCCTTTCAGCAGGACAAACATTTATTTTCTTTTAAATACTTACTCCTTCATTTATTCACAAATCCATAGTTATTCCACCTGACTTCGGCCACGTAAAACAGGCAGCTAAATAACAAAACCTTGCCTTCTGTACTCAGGGTAAACCTAAATAACTTTCTCTAACTGCCTTTTCCTCTTTCTCCTTTTGATTTCAGGGGCAGACTACAGAAACTCCACCACTAACTCAGACACCTTGTTTATGTGCTCCACCAAACTGGGATGAAGCTGGGCCAGACGACCTTTTCCATTCCCACAAAATACACCAAGCCAGGAGAGTTTATAGACCTTAGAAGAAATGTGACAATCCTAGACAAAATTCCAGAAAATCACAGTAGTGTACACAAAATGAATGGTTAAGCCGTGTCTCCGCCTCTAATTTTAGGTTTCTTTTATACCTGAAATCCTTCTTAATTTACTGGGAATTTTGTGTAGATACTCAGAGAGAGAATTCAAGTTTCCTTCTTAACTATCTAAGTGTTTCCTGAAAAACAGCAGCTTGCTAACAAAATACTTCAACACTGCAGATAACTTTCAATTATCATTTAAAAAAGAACTCTAAAGTCACTCACAAAAATTTTAAATACATTACATTAACACATCAGCTATTGTAAGCATACCTGTTGGAATCCTGTAATAAATCTACTGCTTCTCTTAGTTGTTCTATCATTACCATATCAATAGTTTGTTCTTCTGATAAATTTATTCTACAACAGAAAACAAAAGCATTCACAAAAAAGAGGTGTAACAGCAATTATCAAGGGTAGTCTGAATTTCAATTTGTGAGCTCTATCTTTCAACTGACATGCAAACACTATAGAGGGGAAAAAAAAGACTCTGTGCACACTAGTATATGCTGAATTTATGGAAAGATTTTCTTCTGAAAAAATTCCCCTGCACTTTGCCCTTAAAGCTCCCCAACCTAATTCATACATAAGCAAATGTGATGAACTGAAACTTTTAACATTCAATTAAACAGACTGACTTCTAAAATTGAAAACTCATTTACCAACATTTGACTCATTAACTGCACTCATCACGAGTATTTTCTTAACACAGGTACTAAATACAACAATTATTTTAATGGACCACCCTGCTTTATTTTGCCTTTCAACATTTGTAATTCTTTTGGGGGGCTAGAAACACAATCTTCTGTGGCTCTTTCGGAAAGTACTTATTCTTCCCTTCCTTCAGTTTTTCTTTTTAAATCACACAAGACTCCACTGTTCTGATAAGTGACAACTTCACGGCACACTGTCATGTTAAGTCCTCTTTTCTTACACACTTGCCTCAGCAACTGATGTTCCCTTGCTCTGCTCTTGAATTAATGTCTATGAATTAATGACTGCTTCAGGGTTAAAATTATGACAGAATAAGAAAAGACTGAGTGCTTTTTTCCATTTTTTTTTTTTTAAACATGCATTAAATTTAGATCTTACAAGTTTTGATGAAATCCTTTTTTACCAATGTCATTAACAGACTAAATATCAAAATACCTAATTAAAAAGCTTGCATTCTACATAGGTAAAAAATATTACAGCATTACTGGTGCATACAAATTAATTAGTTGTAACAGAACATCCACTCTATTCAGCAATAATGTCTAAAGCCTTGAGCACACAGAAAGCGCAAGGCTGTGCTTCTGTCATGCCTCCAAGTCTACAAAGTTATTAACTGCTAAGATAATGCCAGTTCTGGTCAATCTAATGAAATGACACAGCTAACTGCTTATAGATACATAAAAAATACTTACATTTCGTCTGTTTGCCATTGTGTGTCCTCTTCTATTCTCAATAATTCATCACACTCTGCTGCTCTGCTCTGTAAGCAAAGTGATATTGAGAACTGAGCTTTGCAATTAAGGAGGCAGATGAATTTTGCTTTCAGTCTCAGCGCTGACCTAATTTATGTAACAGTTTAGGGTGGCTACTTGAAGCAATCCAACACTTCAGCTCCACTCTTCACTCTGCCCCCTTTTAAGATACTTATTACAAGATCTTCTATTCACTGTTCAGGTTTTATTGAGGTTAACAGCCCTTACCCTCCTTTAACAGTAAAAAGAAAGTCAAGCAGCATGAGAATTCTTTATTCTATGTCCCCAATTTAATTTGTGCCTTGCTGGGGTATGCAAAGAATCCTCCAATTAAGCATGACCCTAACTCTCCTTTCTACCTGGTCTCCTGTCACAGCCAGATTTGTTTACAAAGCAAGGAAATTCCAAATCTGCAAACAGTAGCAATTACGTACTTCATCCATAATTACTAACAGGATTCCTACTTGACAATTTTAACAGCCATGAATACATATTTTTTTAAAAAAAACAAACCAGAGCAAAAACTGCATGCAAGAATTCATATCAGCCAGCCAGTTATTTTGGGTTCAGTGTAGGCATAAATTAGAGCTCTCACTGTCCTACCTATTAGAAAACTTGACTCTTTCTTTTATCCTTCCATTTAGCACTTTGCAATTTTCTTTTCTCTTCCATCTCAGACAGGCAGGAACACTGAAGTAGTTCAGCTGCCAGTAAAGACAGAAGCTCTCTGAATGGATGTTCATTTGTACTAGTAAAGAATGAACAGCAACAGAGAGGCTTATCCTCTTTTGTGTCGTGTTTGGCACATCCGTCACATCACCCTGTACTAATAAATGCTATCCAACTCTGCTAGATGTGTCGCTGGAGATTATACCAGCTTCTCTAACATTCCCCAAAGATGGCCCACTTCCCAGTGCCAATCCCCAGTAGAACAAATAAATCCATTCTTTTTTCTTTTTCTTCTCCTTACAAGAATGAAGTATGTGATTTTTCCCATAAGAAGGGCACGTATCATAAGATGACAAAAATGCAGCACTTATTCTAGAAGGTGATCCTCAATCTCTGGACATAACTGTATTGGTAAGAAATAAAGCCACAGAAATTAGAACTAACATTTGAAAAATTACAAAACCCTCCAAGTCTAAACTCCTCTTTTGCACTTCAAGTTGTACTGATTTTATGTATGGTTTGGTTAACCAGAATTTCAATTTCAGAAGACCCCTACTGTCCCAAAAGGCATTCTAAAACATGACTAAATACAAACCAAAGAACACAACAGACGCAGAAATCTGCACAAGAAGGAAAATGCCCTGAGTTCAAAATCCTATACTACCTGTTCAAGTTACCAGCTGCTGATCTGAACTGCCATAATGTTAAGATGATATCAAAATTAAAAGAAATTAAACTGCTTACTCTAGCAGTATCCTTATACTGAAACTCAGTATTGTAACCTGTATTTTAGTGAACCAGTGTCTGCAATACATTATTTGACATAATAGTATCTTATTATGTTACAGGACATTCCCAAGCAAATAGTCTTCAGATGGTAAATTACTGAAAATCAAGGTGATGAAGTGCAAAGAATGAGGAAATACAAAGTAGATCCATAATATAACGTACAGTCATCTTCAGATGTGTGCACCCCTTTGTCAGGGGAGGATAAAAGTATTTTATCCCCTTGTACCTAGTTCATATGCCTCCGATGTGCACACGTGCTAAAAATTTGTATGCAGGAAACCTATGATCATTTATTAAGATTTTAACTATCTAAAACTACTTCTTACAATAACATTTGAAATAGCTAAGAAAAAAAAAAATCCCTCAAACTTTTTTTAGTATAAAAGTCACAAGAGAACAAGCCAATATAAAATAACCTGTAGTGTCCTAAATTTTCAGCAACTATAGATAACGCTTCCTAATAATCAATAATACCAAATTCACATTTGTATTTCTAAATAACAAAAAATAATAGCCAACATGTATTTACTACGTAAATAAAGTTTTCTGATAACTACATGTCTTCAGTAACTATGAAAGGGAAAAGTTTGTTGTTTTTTTTTCCCCCCTCCTTTGTTTTTAAATGCTAGTCTTCTGTGGCTGCCAACTCAGAGACTCTGCAACTAGCTGAAAAAGATCTGCCAGAGTTTTGTTGCTAGAAAAAACAAAAAGGTTGCTCAAATAAAAAGATCTTTAGCAGAACTAGAAGTCTGTTTCCAAGAAGGTGAAAGGCCATATATCCTTTCTCTTTCCGCTATTACCTCCCAGCACATTTTTTCCTATAACAGATGGAAGGTGGAAGTGATACAATGCCACTTTGCACCCCTTAAGAATCTCCACAGAAGGAGAAAATAAGTCTAAAAATATCCATACTAGATAATAGTTTCTGTCCTGTAAATTAAGAGGAGACATCACATCCACAGGAACGCTACAAAATACTACTGGCTTCTCAAATATCTTTGTATTACAAAGGATCTACCAAAAGTATCCAGGAAATAAATTTTCACAGAAAGAAAACAACTTACTCGAAATTTCTCTAGAGGCTTTCAAAAATTTCTTAGCCTGCCTAACTATATTTAACTTACACATTCATCAGGCAGTTCTTGCTATATAATAAAGCAAGTGAATTTCATGAGTTACCACACAACAGCAATCACTAAAGATTTGTAGTACATTTCTATGTCTGCTTTCTCAGACACATGTGTAGACATATTCCACTAATCCTAATGCCACAAATAGAAAAGAATTAGTAAATAAAAATATGAATGCGGAAAATACAACTGAAAACAGACAAAAAGGCACAACAGAACAACTTCTAAAAAGCCATTCATTATGAAAAACAGTTCAAAAAGAAAGCACATTTGATAGTTCCTTGGCAAGAAGTCATATGCCAGGGAGATGCCACATGACTGATAAGCAAGTACTCATTAACCATGACAGAAAGACAAGAGCTAATACTTTCAAATGGATTAAGCAACTAATTATGACACGTGTAAACAGTAATCCAGAGCACTAGAGTTCAGAAAGGAACAGCTTAAGGAAACTCAGGTGGCATCCAGACCTCTACATGCAAAAAAGACTGATGGGTAAAATCTCAAAGTTTCTTATTGTGGATAACCTGTGTTTTCTTACATATGTTATTAAATACACACATATGTTTTGCTATGCACACAAATATACACATAATTATCCAAATGCACTTTCCCATCACCTATAAAAACTACAAAGTTCATAACAGAGTCAGTGTATACTCCTTAAATCCATCAAGAAAGGAAGTTGCCAAATCTTGTAAGAGGTAGGTTCCTAGAATAATAAATTTTATTTTAGATTTGATATCATTTGTCTTTACTGATCTCTCAATTTCTACCATAATTTTAAAACACTTGAGAAAACTTATTGTAGTACCATAACATTACTTCATAACTTTAGCCACCACAGCTAATACTGAAAGTCTTCTTTCATTTTACTAATGCAACAAATACAAAAATTGCTCAATTCAAAATATAAAGCAAATAGTACAGAACATAACTGCCACTTTTTCTTAAAGGCTTGAACATAGTTAAAGGATAACTCTCACATATACTAGAGAGAGAGTTATGGGTCAATTGACCTCCTAGATTAATTATAATCCCTTTAAACCTGTCTGCTTATTTTTTGCCTTCTGTATCTTTAATGACAATGAAAATCAATTGCGGTTTCTTATTCGTTAAAATGTCAGCAGTTCGTCATTCCTATTTGCTCTGAAGATACTTCCCCCCACTTAAAATTGTCATAAACTTGCCTTAATATAACTCATAAATTCAGTAGTAAGAGTATCCGATTCATCAAACTGGTTTCCTGTTTCTCTTGACTCATCATTGACGATCAAGTGCGAAGATCCTTGATGGAATTCCACTAATAACAACAATAAAGACAGACAGAAGAATGATTTCTTGTTCAGTATAACATTTGTTACTCAACATAACTGAAGTGTATTAAATTATACAGCTCAAAACCAAGCAAAGTTTAAATTTGAAGCATACTAAAAACTTCAAAGTTGTTAAGACCTTTGCCTTTTAACGAGTGAGTGATGCCAATTCATTTTAAAGTTGTAATAAATCAATACCCCAGGCTTATACAGTTGTAAATGAGAAGCACCACAACAGGCATTGATGGAGTCAGTTTGGAACTACACCAAGCATGCCTTACCAGTACTGGCATAAGAACACAGCTGGACAGCTGCCGAGTATTTTAAGACATTCAAATGTTTCAGACAATGGCTGTTTAATGCCGCTTCAGAGTTATCAGGCTGTAACAAACACTCAAACTCTTAACAGAACTCAATCAAAATGATTCAGAGCCTATGTCAATCTCCTGTTTACACAGACTATTTCCAGGGGTATAATGTGGTAATAATTTTCTCCTCTGTTTGAAGTGGTCTGATCCTATAACTTACCCACTCCAGTTTGCTAATAAACACTGCAGGATGCAATGGTCTTACTATATCACTTCGCATTCTACTCAATTCTGATGAGTATCTCAACCTTCTCACAAAACCTGAAGATTTACTTGTTTTCCAGAGGTAATGCTGATTTTTATTAATAAAGCTTTATATGTGCATAAAGTCCAACTACAGAAATGGACTCTGCGTTGGTACATTGCTAACTGAGAATCCAAGTTAGCATTTGATAAGTTTTTACGCATTGATATTACTGGTTGGGAAGCATGATTTAAACCGACTCTTACTTTTCTTCCCTCAGTAAGAACCAGAACTTAACTCCTGAGAAAAGGTTAACAAGTTCGGTGGGATTGCTATGGAAAATGACTATCAGTCGTCGTAATATAGTTAAAAATGTTCCAAGTGGCACATGTTTTTTTCTTTTTTACATGACTGCATATGCATGCTCAAAGCCTTTTGGGTAGGTAGGCATTTATGACAAAAAACTTAACACACATAGATCTGCTGTTCAACTGGAATATCAGCAAGAAAAATCAATTTAATTAAGCATTTGTCCAGTGCAAAATTAAACATTGAAAATTCCAAGAAGACATAGCAGTTAATAACATGGATCTCATTTAAAGATGATGTTTGTAGACCCCTGAAAGGTTGATGCTTGTTGGGCTGTGATTGATTTACAGTCTTATACATGGAATTACCGACAGAATTTCCCTGTATTTAACTTCCACTTTTTTTACATTCCAACCTTTTCTTGAGTTTCCATGGTGACCTGAATCTTCCTTCACAACCTGATCTTCTTCCAAGATGTCTGACATTGGAACATTAAAGCTGATAGTATCTTCATCAGATGGCTAAAAAGAAATAAGAGAAACACTGTTCTCAGCTCAAACCCGGAGTGATAGAGACGTATGTATTAAGAATAGTGCTCACTACAGAGTGGCAAACTAACATCAACGGGAAGGGATACCAGAGCCTCTAACATGACCAAATCCCGTTGCAGGAAGCTGTGGTCATGCTGAAAACATCCTCCCAAGACGCTCGCCAAGCAGTACAATTCATCTGTCGTCTCTTCCTGTCTTCCTCACTGCCCTAGTCCTCTCCTTGCCATGACACCACTGCACCGTGCTGCTCTCTGGGCGCTTTCCTGGCACAGCTGAAAATAGACCCTCCCTGTAGCCACCAAAGTCTGTAGAAAAACTGAGCCTTTTATCACAGTACTTTTTTCTTGCCCTCCAAGGCTCTTCTCCCCCGCTTTACCACGCAGCTTATCAACTGAATACCTAAAGCAAACGAGATTAACTTTGTAGGCTAAGGCCATATCTTTTATTAGATTAACTGGTAGACCTGAATAGAAGCATCAACACTATAGTACATTGTATTCTCTTCACTGACTTACAAGCTCATTCATGTGTTTCAGCTGAACTAGAACACATTGCTTTTACCTACAAGCTTATCCTGTCTATGACTTTAAAGATAGTGGCTACACAGAGAAGCTCTGGCACACTAGCCTTCACTTCTGTCCCATGCCACTCAGACTCTGGCGTTCTGCAGGACCGGCACTGACCTGCTCAGAGGGACTTGCTCACATTCTTGCCCAAAGTGAACTACAGAAAAAAAAAAGTCTGCAGAGGAGGCCAAGTTTTCATGCTTGCTCTCCTGAGATAGAGAGCTTACCACTTCAACAGTCTCTCAGAGCTTTGCAAATCTATTTCCCAGCAAAGCCACTGGCGTTGCTCATTTTTTCAGTGCTCTGTGTTTCTGTAATTTGCTACTCTGCGCACACATATTCCATGCATGTGCTGTGTAATTGTAACTGCTATAATACATATATACCAGCTTGTTCCACATCCTTTAAGAATATGTATTTTTAAGGAAATGGTGTTTTCCTGTTTATCAGTTCAGTCCATTGTACCCTAAGATCTGCAGTAGAATAGGAGATTGTCACATACAATCAGTTACTCAATTGCACAGTCACTAGCTTCTAGTAGAATTATGCCATTCTTGCTACCTTTACATGTTGACATTCTATGTAGAAAATATTTTTTTAAGTCCTGAAGCTACGGTTGACTATAAGGAATGGGGCAAATCTGCTTTGCTCCAAAAAAAAGTGTATCAGAGACACATATGGTTATTTCCATGTGTCAAGAATACCCTAGACTTAATACATTTTGTAAATGTGGTGCACCACAAATGTTCTTCTTTATGAATAAACAGCACGTTAACAACTCTGTCAATTCACTGGCTGTATTCTTATGCTTAAAGAGCAAAAATTCCAAAGAGAAAAAATTCGAGAGGATGTTCAGGGACTTGATAAAGCCTTATCAAAATGATGAAACTTTCTAATGAAATGAACTAACATTGCAGTACTATACCTATTCGTCAGTTTTTAAAAATAAACAATATAGTATCTCAAACAGAAAATAAACAAACCGCACTCCAAGTATTCCAAGCACAAAAGTCACTAGTTCTTTTAGATCTGAATGACAACCCAACAGCTTTAAAAAAAAAAAAAAAGACATGCACAGTATAAATTCATTCAGACAACCAAGGTTACAGTGAATTTCCTTCTCTTTCTTTCAGATTGTATCTCATGTGACATTTAAGCATTAAATTTAGTTATTCCAGATCAAAGATTCATGTTTAGTTAATTTTGCAACTATCATTTGAAAATATTACAATAAAATGTTCTTATATGCATTATTACAAGTACTAAATACTAAAACAGGCATAATTTTTTTCTTAGCAGAGTCACACAGCTTTTAAGAAAATATTTTGGAGTGCTGGTGTCAAAAGAGTCATGGGCCATTCAATTTGAAAACAGAAAATTATTCCTTTAACAGGCTATGTCTTACTTTCAGGGCCTACAGATTTCTACAATTGATTTTCCAGGTGGTTCCTGCCAGCATACCATGAAACAGGAACTATCCAAAGCAGCCTGCAATAATACAAAAGTATTGCTCCTTCATAGGTGAAGTACTGTATCTCACTTCCTTCATCCAGAGTTTTACTTTTATTCAGATAGCAACAGAAGACAATAGACTTAGAATCAAAAATACCTAACATAATTCCAACACTCAATTCAGATGGTGCATTTTGAAAGAATTTTCATATACATTCTTGCTGGTACAAATGCATCACTCTTAGGGGTAATAAAGCAGGGACACCATCTGGATCTTAAGAAGTACCCTCTTGTTCTAACAAATCTTAACTAAGGGAAAAATTAGGTCAAAGTGAGGTGGAAAACTAATCAAAACGCTACACTGTTCCCAAAAGATGAGGTACATGAGTGCACTACCTTAAAGCAGAATTTGCATTCAAGTTGCCATGATTAATTTTACAGCCACACTACCAGGTATCTTTCACTTGAAATGCCCGAGGTGACTATGTGTCTGAAGAACTGACCCTGAAATGACCCCACCAACAAGCTAGACAGGAATAGATAAATCATTAATTTCAAAAAGTAATCCCTCCTATGTGTATGGATCCAAAGCTAATTAGCAAGCTTCCTCAAAAATACATTAGCATTCAAACAAGTGATTTGTTTAAGTTACCATTTTTAAATTACACAAATGCAAAATGACATTGTAGTACTTTCTGTAAAAGAGCTGAAACTCAACACTAGCCTTCAGACTAAACTGTAGTTTGATATCATGCCTGATGTATTTATCAAACCCCCCCAAAAACGTGTTTCAATGATCACTTTATGTCTGGTCATTTAATGTTTATCGAATGTTTGGTATGTAGATTTCTGATTGTAATTAACAATATATGTGAATCTTTATTCTAAACATGCTAATATTTCTTGCACAATTCTCATGTGTAACACAGGTATTAAAGGTCGCATCAGAAGGAAAAGCGAGCGGTGAATTTACTACCAAATCCCTTTGGGATTACTGATGTCAGCATCTATTTTCTCTTTAATAGTAGAGCAGTAGTCAGGCAGGGATGGAATAAATAAATTAGTTCTCATATAAAAAGCCTTTGTACTAATAAAAATATATTGGTTCACTGTTGGTTGTCTTTAAAACATTTTTTGCAGCATTCCAATTGCTACATTTTGATTACAGGAAACGATGATCTATATTCTAAAGGTGTTAATTATAGCTAAAGAGGAAATTCTGGAATAACAATTTCATTAACATGCTAACTCTGCTTCAGGAAGCGTAAGAATGGCAACACAGTTTGTTAAGTGTCTCTGAATGGACTGCATGCTCTTACAACTAGAGACAAACGATACGATGTATGGCTAGATAGAGCGGTAATTCTGCTTCGTTTCTATCTAGTAAGGAACTTGCCCAAATACCTGGAATCCACGTGTTTTTTTTTTTTTTTTTTTTTATGTGCTTTTGTATTTAAAAGACCAATCAGTGTGTAAGTGGATTAGTTTTCAATTTGCTTTTTAATAACTACAAATTCAGTACCTAAGCTTGATTCTTTATACGTTTGTTTCAAAAGCAACAGAATCTCTTTTCCTCAAAGGAAGAGAGAAACACTAAAGAATCAGTGTAAAATTATTTTAAGTAGCAAGAAGCTCATTCTTCTGTTGTGACCTAAGTATTTCCTATTAGGTCAGACCACAAATCCCATTATTTGTACATTTCAGAATGATCATCACTGAATTATACTGCAAATTATTTACTTATTTATCATTATTTATTCGGTTCAACTAGATTTAGCGACCTGTTCATCTATACAGCACCTCAGAAAATAGGTCTAGGAAAGTCAGCTTGAACCGCTTAGGACAAGCACTAGTGTCAGAAAGCCATCCTTTCTCTTTGCTCAGTCAGACAACATAGTTCAGAAAAAAATATGAAGGTTTATTTCCAGCACTGCCTAACTGTCAGAGCACATATACGTACTAAGATCCGCACAGTTTCTAAAGTTCCTACACTACAGCAAACTGCTGTAACCAGAACACCACAGAATATATCGGGACTCAGCACACTGAACTCCTGTTAATTCCTGACAGGAAAGAGTCATCAGTCAGAGAAAACACTTGAGATGCAGCCAGTCATGTAACCTGGTAGGACATTTACTTTGTTGGAAATAGCCCGCATGGATTCTGGTTTAGTCTTCATTCTCTAGATTGTGTAAACTGACTGAAAACTGTTAATTTTCACTATTAGTAGGCTGCTGTCCATTTGTAGGCAAGTATCTGACTGCCCTCTACAGAAAGTGTACAGACAATAAAAGAAAAAAAAAAAAAAAAAATCCCAGTCTCCTTTCATCTTCGTTTTAGACATTTCCTAGCAAGAAATTCATGTCAAGGATGTGGTTACAGTTTTGATGGCTAAAAATGTACTCAAATTGTTACCCAACTTCAAACATAGTAAAAATATGGGTGCTGGAAGGGGAGCTGGACACACAGTTCAGGCAACCTACCTCTGTTGCTGACAAACGTTTATCGCCATTATCGCTACCAACACCTGAATCAGAATCCTTTTTACTTGGGTAGATGTCATCAATGCTAGATATAAATAATAATAAAAAACAAAATCAGCAATAAAAAGCTAACATAACATTTACCGTTAGAATTCTGTCCTGGTTTCACTTAAAGCAAAGTTCCTACCAGTCCTGATGGTGAAGGGTGAAGTAGCCTAGTATGGTTTAAAACTACAAATTTGCAGTCTGGTGATAAAACAGATCAGATGGAATGGCTGGTTAGCTTGGGGATTAACGAAAACAACAGAAATAATCTTCTATAAAGCTTGCTTCTGACTATACACTAGGTAAATATGCTTAATTACTAGCTAAGTAGCACAGGAGTCTGACTGAAGTCATCTAGCTGTGGGATAAGCAACTAAACTAGTTGAACTCAAACTGGAGTCAACTGATTTACTTGTAACTACTGATATATTAAAAATTAACTGGTATCTCCCTGGGGCTTGAAGTAATTATTAACACAGAAACCTCATTCTGGTGCTTTAAAATAGGCTTTGAAATTTAGGTTTTTAAGAAAATTACTATAATAATGGAAACTGCTCTCTCTTCTGGTTTCATTACCTAATATGACATCCACTCATCTTAAAGTACATTATTAAATATAATACTCACATGACCTAACTTTTTTTTTTTAAACACACTTTATTATCCCCTAATTTGCAATCCTGAAAACTGCAGTCCTGAATTTAGATTGACACAGCAATCTAAAAAAGAATTTCATCAGTCTTCACATGAATAACGTACCTGATTAATCCTAATCTTTAATTATCTCTTATCAGTAAACACTAATGATTTTGTGTAGAAAGTGCCTATGGAAATCCTAACCGAGTTATGATTTTTCTTTAGAAGTATGAAATTATTCTCTAAAATAAAAATTTGGTAATTATTATGTGACAGAGCATTAGGCTGTTAGTTACCAACTGGCAGATACTCTGCACTATTCCCTTACCCTAACCTGTATGCTCTTCTATGCCCAAAGCGTCATATAAGACATGACATTCCTGTCAATTTTCTTATATACTAAAAGAACAAAACAGAAAACCAGTAGGTGTTTCCCAAACAGAAAACTAACCCTTCATCCTGGATTCTTCCCACCTTTGGCATTTATCTGATAGAAATTCACAGAGGTGTCTCCAAACATACATGGAGGAAAACAATTTGCTTGAAACATTATCTAGATGAATGAAAGGGAGATTCTAACAGCTCTTTTTTTTTTTTTTTTTCCCCAGGATGTTAGCAGCAACATCTCCATTTTTATTTACGTCAACACTTTGTTTTTATTGACAACTACTCTCCAAAAATAAGGCATTATCGTACTTTCTTTTGTTGGCTAAATCATACTTTCCATGTTAGCAAAGAAAGAGCTGGCTAAAAGCTGGTTTCCAATTAGTTATGGAGATTCTCGTAGAAAGGAGTTGTTTCATATCTAGTTCCTGGTTTTAGATCATGATACAAGATGACATTTCCTAGATGTTTGATGCAAGACATTAAAGACTTCATCTTTCATTTTGCTAACAAATAAGTACATTTCACTTTAAAAGTGTCTCGGCATTCATGCAGCTCTTTTTGCTGGATGGATGAGCTTCTGGATGAATAAAAAAAGCTTAAAACTATGTGACAAATGTACAAGAACATATAAATCACAAAACACAAGAAATTCAAACTTTTTAATGTGTTAATAGATTTACAAGAAAGGTCCAACACCTAATGACACTACCATCTCAATTATTTTCAACATATTCCAGTAGTCTACTAGTAAGAGGTTATATTTAAACTAAGATTTACTTCTAAGTTCTTTCCTAATGTGCTGCTGACTTTAATCAGAACTGATTGTTAAAAATATTTTGTTCTAAGCTCTTATTTAACCACAGTAAAATACATTAAAGCAAAACAAATCTCTGTTCAAAAAAGTACACTCTAAAGAGCATCTAAATAAATGACACTCTGGAAGCTAAAGATAGATTTATTTCACTTTGTTTCTAAGGGTTACGTGAAAAAACTAGGTGATGTTTTCATACATACCTCTCTTCCACGGGTTGTGGCAAATGCTGTTGTTCTATGGCATTAAGATACAGTGAGTCTGCTGTTTTAATCTGACAGGCCTGTACAGTCAGATATTTGAATATATGCACCTTACCCTTTGTACAAATCTGTTAGACAAGAAAAAAAAAGTTAGCTTTATAACTAGAATGAAAGAAATAATTTATTCCAAATGTCACTTAGCATGAAACTCCCTGAAAACCAACTCATATTGTCGTAATAGATACCACATAAATTAAAATGAATTTTATTAGTTTTTTTAAAATTACTAAGAACAACTTCAATTAGTCAATCAATCATTTGTGTGTACTAGTACAAACCTCCTCAGAGAGTAAGACAGAAAAGAAGAAAATAATGTATTCTATTTAAAAAAAAAAAAATCTGAATGAGCTTTCCACTTAAAAAGAATTGCAATAAAATACATTGTATGGCCTATTACTAACCATAAATTGAAAAATTTTCCAAAACTAGTCAATAATGACATTTAATTAATCACCATGTCCTTTATACTCTTAGTCACCTTGATTTTATTAGTGTCCAAGTATCTTTATGATGCATTTCACCTGCATTTTAGAATTTCCCTTCTTTCACTGCACACTTCTAGCTCAAGTGCTTCCTGAAACTTGCTCTGCATTTTTTGAGTTTAGGATCAGCATCATCACTGGTTATGAAAAGCATTTCTCTAATGCAGTAAAATCTATCAAGTATTTCAACAGCTGTTGATCTAGAACAATTGTAGCTTTCAGAGATGTAGTTTGAATCTGCTATCAATAAACAATGAAGTTGTCCTTAAGCAGAAAGCACAGGTTCCATTCATTTATTAATGTAATTTCTCAGCATGTCCTACAGTTCAGAAGTTTGATTTCTTTGTGTATCACAATCTATAAAGTAAATTAAATTTCACATGTATTACATTCTAGACCATCTGCACATTTTTTAAGTGAATACTAGATCACTGTAGAACCTTCTAGTACTGGGTTCTTATTAACAGACAGAAAATGTATCCAGGAAGTTTCTCACTTCTCTTTTTCAAAATTATATACATAATCCAACATGAAGTTTCATGTGCTGATAGGAATGACAAAAATAAACAGGCAGCTAACAGAATGGAAATCTTGTAGACTCATGTTGGTTCAAGTGGTGCACAGACTCATACACAGACTATAGGATATTTTCTATGCCTCATTTCATATATCAACAACTAGTGTCTGTGATGACTGAAGCTCAGAAGCTTGCAGTTACAGAAGGTGACATCTCATAGACCATAATTTGTTATCGTCCACCTGATATTAAGGCACAATTTAAATTATAGATGTTACTTACTTGTGCTGGTGGAGACTGCAAAGGATTATTCTCAAGCAGTAATACTTGTAACTGCACCATCTTTCTAAAACAAATTGGAATCACAAGCACTTTATTGCAGGAAAAGTCGAACTTTACCAGGGGAAGCTGTACTAGTTCTAAAAGTAACAAAAAAGAGAGGCAGTGTTATATCTGTATTTATTTTTGCCACAAAATAATAAAATATTTCTGAATAAACCTACTTTTGCATTCAGAAAAAATAGAAATTCAGGCAGGAATATGATCAACATTTACTCAATTCTATACTGGGAAATGGAAGTGTTATAGTTACACAAGTGACAATAAATTTTAAAAGAAATACTTTGAAGTTTCTTTTTTTTTTCCTAAAAGTCAGCTGACCGTTCCCATACTGCATTCACAAGCAAGCAGCTATGCAATTTAAAAGCTGCCTAGAATCACAAAGAATCATTAAAAAACCCTCACAGACTGTTACTTAGTGAGTACCAGTGAATGCTATATTCCACAAACTCAAATGGAATAAATTTGAAGGCAAAGTAATTACTACTTTTTATTCATATTTACTTACATGATTAAAAAAGCTAATAAAAAGTGCTACCATAAAGGTACCGGGATTTGTTTGTTTGTTTTTACCTTGGGGTAAAACTTCGAGGTAATTTCTTCTGACATTCAGTTCTTTTAAAGATTTCAGCTGGCCTATCTGCTGAGGCAAAGCTGTGATTTCATTACAGCTGACATCCTACAGCAAAATAGTAATAATAGAAACAATGAACTTTTGTCTCCTGAATGTAAAATGACACAGATGTGAAATCGTGGTTAATTTGTTATTACCATTGTAACATTTTATGACCCTGAAAACATGCAACCATCTATGTCCCGCCTTCACAATGCAAAACTATATACGTGCGAAAATGTTTACACATTACTTAAGAATTCGCTCTGGGTTTTATTTGGGGAACAAGTTAATTTTGAAAGGTAATTTAATTTATACAGAAACATTTAAAACCATTTGCATGAGATGTTCTACCCTATTGTTCTTAAGTTTTATTCATGTGAAGAACTCAGTACCATGATTATATAACCAAGTATGTTTAGATGGAATGTAAAACTGCTAGTGCTTGGATCTGATTTTTTAAAAAGGTTCTTGTTCTTCTGGAGGGAATACTTATGCACAATTAAAATAAAAAAAAAAAGGAGTGGAAACAGCAATAATGTTCTTCTGTAAGGATGCTCAGGAAAGGCATATATTTGATTATCACATCACACAGGCCATAATAGGACAGGTCTTGCTTAGTATTACACAGATATTCAACATATTATTGTAAAACTGCCTAGATAGGTTCTAAGTAGGTCTGAATTTGATGACTAAATACAACTGGCTTAATAATCTGGATGAGATTGGAACCCATCCTCATTTTAGCATTCCTAAAGGATGTAAAGTTGAGTTGAAAGTATAGGTTCTAGCTATACTGAGCATAATTGCTCTGAGCAACTTGGTCGAGCAGAAGGTGTCCCTGCCCAGGGCAGGGGGGTTGGAACTAGATGATCTTTAAGGTCCCTTCCAACCCAACCCATTCTGTGATTCTGTGAGTTTCAAGCCACAAGTTTAAAAACGGTAGTCTTATTGTAATAAATATCATACTTTAACACTACTGCTAACAAGAAACTGCTATGGAAGTGCACTAAAGATCAACTTCTTGGATTAAGTCACTCTAAAAATGAGATAGTTTTCAGACACAACCCATCATTTTTGCTGCACAACAGTCTATACTCAATGTGAAATCAAATGGACATTAAAACCTCTGCTTACGTTCCAGTCAACCTTCAAATCTAAGTAACGTCCCAATTGTACTTCCATTTCTGCATTAAAAAAATGAAACCATATTTCACAGTACAACAGCTAAGCGGGGTAATGCCAAATTTTCCCGAATAGCCAATGGAATACTTTTAGGACGTTCACTTCCACTCTCTTGATTGTTTCAAATGGATTAATACAGTAACTGGGAGCTCTTATGCTACAAAACCTCTAGAAGTCAGTCAGATTTCCAAGTCATCTCTTTGAAGATAGTTGCCAAGACCCTGTGGGGAAGAAGCAGCCCCCACACTGTTGTAATTCAGCGCTGGGAGGATTGCAGCACGCGGGGGTGTCCCACGCCGGAGCAGCTCGGGAAGGGCTGCAGCCGTGTGAGAGAATCCAGTTGGAGAAAGTTGGTGAAGGACTGTCTGCTGTGAGGGGGGGACGACGATGGAGCAGGGGGAGGAAGTTCTAGAAGTTTCTCCCCACACTCTGAGATGGCAGAAGCGGCAGCACTGCCTGCACCCCCCATTCCCTGCCCCTGTGCCACTGGGGGAGGAGGTAGAGATATGGGGAGCAGAGCTGAGCCCGGGAAGAAGGGAGGGGTGGGGGGAAGGTGTTCTCAAGGTGTGGCAATGCTTCTCACTGTCCTACTCTGTCGGTTAAGTGTTGCTGTTGTTAGTTCTTCTAATAAGTTTGTGTTCTTTTTTTCTTCCCCTAACAAGTCTGCCTTTTGCCCATGACCATAGTGGGTGATTTATCCCTCCCTGTCCTATCTCAAATCTCAAGCTTTTGCTTGTTTTCTCCTTCTCAGCGCTGCAGGGGGAAGGGGCAGTGAGCAGCCGTGTGGTGCTCAGCTGCCCTCTGAGCTCAAATCATGACACATTAATACTAGTCAAAAGCATTACATGAACTCTCTGTCTTCAAGTCTAAAAACTAGTTAACAAAACATGACAGTAAAAGCAAAATGTGGTCTGGCAATGCTGCTCACTGTATCAGACAAGTTTCCTCTTGGAACAAAATCTCACTGCTGTCAAAGCTTCCTTCCCTTGTCAAAACACAGTCCAGAAAGTATTTTAGCTTTTAAACAAGGAAATTAAAAATCCCAGTTAATGAGTGAATCTTTTGCCCAAGTTACTACAAAGTATGGTTAATTGCACTGTTCCCACATCATTTATTTTTAAAGCTTTACTGTCCCATTTTTAATTTACAGACTTGAAACAACTTCATAATTGCATACTCAGTTTTTAGAGCACGGAATTTAAATTTAAAGTCACCTTGTGGCAGAGAAACTCTACACCAAGTGCTCTTATGGATGCACATCAGAACAAGTCAGGGAAAAAGACAGAGAATTTTAAAGGAAGAGGAAAAAAAAAAACAACAAACAAACAAACAACAAAAAAAAACCAAAACAAACAGAAACAAACAAAAAGAAAAATAAGAATAACAATAAAACAAGACAAAACAAAAAAACAACCAGACCAAACCCAAAAAAGCCTGGCAGTGTGTAGCCTCAAAACTAAAGTCCACTTACAACGTTTCAAAACATCCTCAGTAAGACTGATCTGCTACGACAGCATGTCAGCATTCACAAGATCTCTAGAGAAGCCGTATCCTTTATTCTACTAAACACTGCAGTCCAACCTTTTTTTTTTTTTTCAATTACTCTGTTTGAATAGCTGTGGAAAACAAAGACCTATAACATCATTTCTAGTTATGCTCTTGACTATTATTAGACTTCATGGGTGTGTATGTGACAGAGACAGTGTTTATCTTTCCCATTACCTTGGCAGTAACGGAAGCAATACTATCAAAATCAAATGCCTGTGGTTTTCAAGCTAATAACTTTTTAAAGGAACTATGCAACCAGCAGTTTGGAACTTCACTTCATGGACATCTGCAGCCAAGTGAGGTGCAAACACCTACTCAAGCTCCAAGGGGCTAGTGTTTGCTGAAGGTCAGACTTCTTGCATTAATTCTATTCTGTTCTCACCGGTTATGCCACGTTCTGCCATGACAACAAAATTTATCAAGATTAGAGAAAGGTAAGGAATATTTAAATTTAACATTAATCTCTGTGGCATGAAGCTCAATGTCATGAAAACAAATAAAATCATCAACATTCTTCTTTTATTTATGGTAAAGTTTGAATGGTTTTAAACCAATAAAATTCAGTGTAATATAAACAGAAAAACAAATACGGTGCTCTGACTCGCTATTAACATCTTTATTGACATACAGAGAGGAGTTTATCCAAATCATCCAAACTGAAGTAAACCTCCTCCTTACATCCATTCTAAAACTTGGGACTCCTGAGTGAGCTGTCACTCCTAAGCACATGGATTCTGTCAGAGTTTGTGACATAACAGCCATACGGAACGATTAAAGGCAGATACACGGTACATGAGCATGTGGATCATTTTAGGCAACAGAAGGCAGCAGGTGCTGCTTGGTTGGGCTGCTGGCCCAGATTAGATGAATGAGGTGAAGGACCTAAATCCCAGTTGAGAGATTTAAAGGCTTCCAACGTGAGACATGAGCATCCAAGGAAGGGAGGAGGCTATTACCTGAAGAAGCTAAAAGTGCAATACTGCCTGATGGATGAAGAACAGAATTTCACCGTACATCTTACAGTTTTGGGTACAAATTAAAGAGCCATCTCTGCCCAATTACTTTTCCTTGATGGCAATTAAGTTTCAGATTATCTTCACACCCGTTTTGCACTCATCCTCCTGGCTGACAGTAGAGGTATGACTGAGTTACACAGCTGCAAATAAAAGTAAGTTTCCCAACCAAATTTTTGCAAATAATTGTAATGTATCCTGCAGGGAGAATAATTTACATGTTATTTTGATGTTTGTAAGGTAGCTGTCAGATCTATATAACCCAGAACGCTAAAATTTAAAAGAAAACCTGAAAATTTACTGCATGTAATATCTAAGTCATTCTATGCCACAAGTATGACATTTATATAAATATATACATGTAATAGAAAAAGAACTGCCTACCCCATTTTCCCATTTTAGAGAAGAGAGGGGAAAAAAGCAGAGTTAGTTGGAAAGATCTGACCTAAATTGCAGGAAACTACGCTTATATTGTTCTAAAGTGACTATAGAGGTAAAATTTGTTTCAAGAAGCTAGATAAAAAAAAAAAAAAAAAAAAAAAAAAATTAATTTGCTGCGTACACTTAGATTTTACTGCATCCAGCTTGTGAAACATTTTGGGAACCTGAGGGTGCTTGGCAAAGTCCTAGCAATGCAAGAACTGCATGCGGCCAGGTGGCATCTGTCACCTCCCAGGGTCGATCCCCGGGGCCAGCTCAGCACCAGCACCGCGTCCGCCCTCAAACAAGCGCACGCCCTGCCAGAGGGCTGCGTGATGGCATTGCTTGGAGGCCACGTGCTACTCAGCCTGCAATTGCTCTCACACAGCCCAATGTTTTGTGTAACAACTGCAGTAATTTTTTTGTTGTTGTTTTCTTTTTCTGTTTGTTTGTTTTACTCATTTGAGAACGAAGATCACCTTATTATCTAAACTGTGTTATATTATATGCGCCAATACAGATCCTGGCTCTCAATTCTACCACTATTTGCTTCTCCCAATACATCACAGTTTAGTCATTTCCAGAAAAACAATGCAACTCATTTCACTGGAAATGTACCAAACACTCATGGTGGTACATTTCATCAAACTAAGTAATCATCTGAACAGAATCACGCCCAATTTAACATAAACTTGTTATTCCACTCCCCCCTTTCTAATCACAAAGAACTAGCATCAGACCTTCTTCAGCTTTCATAATTCTTCTAAGGTTATCCAAGTGACATGTTGCTACAGCCTCTCATTTGAAATATTTTTAGAGCAGGAATTGTTGTGGTCTTCATGACAGAGTAACACTGAAATTATACTGTAACCAGAAAGCAATATGAAACTTCCAGTATTCCAAAAGTTAATTTAAACATATGATTTGTTTTTTAAAAAAAACACAAACAAACCCTATCTCCTTTGAGTATAATCTACATTGATTTTCAATCTTGTAGTTTTTAACTTTTCCAAATTTCAAAGTAAAGATATAGACTACTATTAAGCCATATACAAACTCTTACTAACAAATGAAACACTTCCAGCATCAGCAATGTTAGTTCACCTTACTGAGTGGGTTAATTAGATATGAAAGAACTTCAGCAGCTCTTTACTGAAAATATTGTAATAGACCTCAGTTAATACAAAAAAATCAGGTGATTTTGACCAAACAGATTCAGGCCAAGTCTTTCAATTATTTCACAAGCCCCCTATCACTAGGCTAGGCTACATTTAAACTAGAAGCAATCAAGACCTAACAGGTTCATTGTTTCTTACCTATTCAGTCATCCTATCCCTGAAATTAGGATGTGTTTAATACTGTTCAACTTTAATTATATATAAAACTGGAACCATAATCTTTTACTGATTCTATTTTGAGCACAACAGAAACAATGTTATAGCCTAACATGGGTTTCTTTGAAGGTTAATTAAATCAAAATCATTTCAGTAATCTAATTATACCCAATCACACACACAAAAAAAAATAAAAAATTTGATAAGATAAATTAATAATGCTCACCAAATAAAACAAAACAAACTTGCTAGTCTTGAGCTCTTTTTTTTCCAAAAAGGAAAGGGAGCTAGCCTCCATCCTCATCAACAACCAGATCAGTTGTAATAAATAACAGAAGCCTGACAGCACAAGGTGCTGTACAAAAAGAATACTAGAAGGAAAAAAGCCCTACAGTTGCCACTTCACTCCACAGATGAAGAACCAGTAGCAGGACTGGGGCCTAAAGCAAGGTCAGGTCAGTTCCTGTAACATAATTTAATAGAGAAACTATTATTATAAAAATAATAATATGATAAGCTGGGACTTTCAGATACCAAAAAGGTGTGCAAGATAAATGCTGTCAATGGAGGTATCAGCAGTTGGAAGAAAGTTCATATACCATTGTTTTACTATGCATAAATTAACAGTGTCAAAATGTAGTTTATTTGTCAATTTGTATCTTAAGAGGTCAAGCTGAACAGAAATGACCAGAAGACATAACACATATGCCATAGAGAATTCAGAGGCTCAGCCTACAATACACAAAAGAGGAAGATAAAAGGAGAGAAGGGGAAGCATTCTCTTATATACATTTCCCACACACAAACTTCAAAAACACATATGCAATTAAATTCATTTTAAGTTAAGGTACCAAAGTAACTAAGTACCCAAATAATTTTTGCCTTTTCAGATTCTCATTTACTAGACAGTATAGATTATCTACTGCTTGCGGAAGCAGTGGTTGCGTGGACAGCTTGGAAAACAAGAGGAATATAAAAATTTTGTAAATCTATTTAGATGGGTGTTTAGGAAAGGAAGGTTTCATGATAAAAAATACTGAAGTAAGATGGAAATATACCAATAAGACCAATACTGATTGGTATTGATACCACTAGTGGAATGCAATGTGATAAATACATAGTAATAACTGAGAGAAAGGAAGCAGGAGGGGAAGGAGCTACAGAGGGGGATACAGATTTGCAGAGCCTGATGCCAAAACTATGAATCTGATACAGCAAAACAGGGAGCCAGTGCAGGCAGTGAGTAAAACTGGTAGATGACGAACTTGGAAGCTGAGTTGTGAATGAACCAAGGGCTGTGATGATGTTTAGAAGGGTCTTGAAGAACACAAAGGAAACTATTCTTGTATTACTACCCAACATACTTGAGACGTTCAAAAGTTAATTTTTTAACCCACATTATAGTCTTAGGCATTTGTTCAAATATATTTGCAAAGTGAATTTTAGTGTTTCTAGTTAAACACAAATGAAGTCAAAATAAAAAAAGATCAGTAACATACCAGTTCCATCAACTGTTTTAGCTGACCTATCTCTTCTGGAAGGGAACCTAGCTTATTGTTACTTGCAATTAAGACTTTTAGAGGAAGACCACACAGGCAAGCTGGCAAAGAAGAAAGCTGATTTCGACTGCAACAAAACAAAACAAAACAAAAAAAAACAAAAAAAACAACCATTAAAACCACCAGTGGCGTTCTACTGCATACTCACATAAAGTCTGAGAGTTGTAAAATTCCTTTGTTTTCATGGGTCAGATTTTATGCAGATAAATTTAAAATTTTCAAATGGCAATCTTGAAGAAAACACTCGCACATCAAAAATATCTGCATTACGGACTGAATGGTATTGTGGAATTTACCGTTTTGGAAAAAATGCATTATATCAGTTTAATAATATTGTAACAAGTCTGGTTGTCACCTAGAACGGCTGTTTCCCCTCCTAATGAATACAGGAAAGTCAACTGAGACAAGTTTTTAAGCAAGTATTTAAACATTCCTACAGTTTTATGGCACAGTATAGTGGATGTCTTTTGTTCCAACTGAAACACAAATAAATAAATTAGAGATAAAATGGTTATTTTCTCAATTCCTTTAAAGCACACTTATAGTTGAAGATTACTTGGCACTTGTTGTTCTATGATTCTGTGATATTAACCCAGGTAACTACAGAAAAAAATTCTGGGACCATCAATGGTTCATTTCTTTCCAAGACTCATATTGAGCCATTTTATCTCTGTTTATTACTTTTTCCTAAAATTGCTAAAACAATTTTTTTAAATGACTGACATGGGCCATGTTATTTTTCATGCCACATTTCTGGGGGAAAAAAAAAAAAAGAAGGGAAAAAAAAAAGTAGCGAGAAGATTTTCATGAAGAGGATTTGCAATGAAAGGCAAAATTTGGTAGAAAACTTTCAAGAGATTTAGGTTCTCATTTTAGTAACAATTAGTCAAGATGCTAGAACTTAAAGACGACAAATGTCATAACCCTTTGTGATGATTAAAAGTATTAATTTCATGTGACTTGTGGATCAATTCCCAGAATAAACTTTAAGCTCAACAGAACAATTTATTAACTACCGTCTTTCTTAGAATATTTGAAGGTTTTTTTTAAATATTACTTTTTCTTTTTTTATGGGTATTAACCTGTAAGAATACAATGAACAGTAACTTAAAGTGGCATCCCAGTAAAAACCATTCTAGTTAGCTTCTGTATGATTGTTAAGGCTCTGAAGAAGAAATATGCATGACTGAACTCTGAAAACAGATGGCAAAAATTGTCCTGTGTAATTTCAGTAAGAGCTGCAACGTTCAATTGAACTAAAAGGAAACAAAAATCAAAATTCCATAAGTCTCAAAACATTTCTTCTTCAACTGCCAATCCAGTGGTCTGCTACAATGCTCCGTATAAAGACGTATATTCTTGCTCCACAAAACAGTCTCAAAACATTTTACAAATAAAACTATCACCATATCCCTTACACAGGCTGGGAGACAGACAAGTGTCAAATCACAAACCCAAGGATATTTAAAATGAGAAATGCAACTACTAACCAGCAGCAGTTGAAAAAAAAGAATCAATGAATATTGTGGAGCCAGGATTCTCAATTCTAGTCCCCTTACAGAAGGGCCAAAAACCAACTTAATCTTAAAAAATAAGTAGAAATATTTTAACGTTCTCAGGAATTCAAACTGAGGAAGTCTAGAATCTAAAAAAGTTACCCTATGCATCAGATCAAATGCAAAAAAAAAAAAAAAAAAAAAAAAACAACAAGTAAAAATAATTTTTAAGTTCTACAGAACTCTGAAGCAACCCGCTAGGAGATAAGGAACAGCACATAACCAGAGTGAGTAATAAATCCTCATTATTTTAAAAGGCATTTCTTTAAATAAAACACGAACAGTATCCACCAAGGCCCAGAGACTACGTATATCTCTTGGCATGACTTTCTAATGTTGTTTAGCACACAGGATCTGCTGGTAACAGGCAGAAAAATATGTATTTTAAATCTATGATATTTTTCTTGCCAAGAAGCATCGTGGTTAGAAAGTCAAGGATATATTTCCTTCTTCTACAGACTTACTGTTGATTTACCGTGGGGGAAGGGCACATCCAGAGATCTTAAACTGAGGGAAATGACATTACTTAAACTTGACAAATTTCCTTTTATTTTGTCTAATTTACTGTGATACGTGATTATTAACTCTGTAACTATTCTGCTTTTGTGATGAGTCACACAAATCCCATCACTACATTGAGAACTAATTCACTAGTTCACTACATTGAGTTCTGAGTTCATTCTAATTCCTAAATTTACTACGATGTTTTGTTAATTTAATAATTCATTCCAGTGTTAATTACTTTATGTATATCTAAAAAACACTATTTCAAAATTTCAAGTCCTATTCCCTACATGTGTGCAAATACTCAGGCGACACTTATTCTGTTTCAATTTGCAGAGCCAAAGTTACTGTTCCATGGTGGACAAAACTGCAGTACAGTAACAATTCAGGAAGGCTTGTTTACAAAATTGACGATCAAGCCTTCATACATTGAATTTAAAAGCCCAAGAGCCACTTTGCCCATGCTCAAACCTCATTCTTGAAAAGACCAGATCATTATATCTTCATTATTACAGTTTTTACATACTCACCTGCAAAGAAACCTCCACACCTTGTCTCAACTGAAAAAGTAGTGACGTGCCCTCTCTAAAAAGCAAATATGAGTTCACCTGCACTTTAACCAGTAGCAACTCTCTTTACAAATTAGCATTCACACACACTTTTCATTGAAAAGAGACAAAGTTGCCTAATTCCTTGCCCCTTCTTCCTATACTTCTTGCATGAGAGGATACAAGTGGATAAAGTATCATGCTTTTCCTCTCCATTCCTCATGAAAAAAAATAAAACATTGATCCTCTGTCTCTGTCCCTCCATCTTTTTAACTACAAAAAGTATGGCAAGTTTCATAAAATTTATTATCAGAAGGGAATTAAAAGAATCCAACTGTGCTGATATGATTATCATTTTGAATTTGCTAGGAGAAAAAGGGAAATAAGGGGATTCATATTACTTGCTTTCTTTAAATAATTAGTTTTACATTTTGGCCTTCACAATGCCTTCATACAGAGCTGTATCTCCAGCCAATGAGGTTTTGCATTACCGCTTCCAATAAAATGAAGAATGTAATCAGTTGTTCCAGGAACACATAAAGTGCAGACAAAAAAGTTTTACACATTTGCAAATAAACAAAAAATGTGCAGAGTTAAACTTACCTCAAATTTAAGTAAGTTAGCATTTGCAAGTTTACTATGGCATCTGGTATAATTTTAATACAATTGTGGTATAAATTTAGTGTTTCCAGTGACACAAAATGGCACAACTCCGTAGGAACCTCTGTTAATCTATTCTTGGATAAATCTGAGAAGAGAAAAAGAAAAGGTACATTTTTTTGAACCATCAGAAAGATTACTTTGAAAAGCTACACGTCTTTATTAAAATAAATGAATAAATGTAATCCTACAGTGAGACAGCAAATTAAGCCAATGTTTTTATTATGCAAAATAAAACTAGTGCTAACCTTTAGAATCTTAAAATGGAACAGACTGCGTATAAAAGAGCAAACATTCAAGTAAAATTTATTTGGTCTAATAAAAAGTAATTATTTGCAGGACTCAATATGCTGAGGAAATACTTACAAACAGAACCAAGTACAGATTCCAAAGCTCATCTAATACACTCAGAGATCCAGCTGATACACAGCTAGACATCTGCAAATGATCATAGTGTTTAGAGGAAACAACCAACAAGGATTATATTTTAATTTCTTTAAACAAAAAAAAAAAAAAAAAAGTTCTTTGGGTAACTTCAAACTGAGCTGTATTTCCTAGATCTCAATCAATCATAAGAGAATGTTGCCTATAAAAATGATGAAGACTTCAGGAATGGATTTGATATGAGTACATATAAGATAACAATGATGGATTCCAATCTCCCAAGTGAGTGCTTGTACCCACAGAACAAAAGCTTTTGATTTTTGACCAGTTATTCTTTATTTCTCATTTTAAGCACACAGACACAAAGTAAAATCAGTAGGAAGTAATGTTACTGAGCTTTGTTCCTTAACTACCACAGTATGAAAAATGGGGTATTGTAATACTAATGTGAGCTCGAGTCATAAAATAATAATACATGCCAGTGTTCAACCGAATTAATGGAGTTCAGAGAAATGTTTAAACAGCATTGCAGAACAAACATCTCTTATCATCAGAAACCGCACAAATGCCATCTACTCGTACCAGCAGACGGACAACCTGACCTGAGGAACGGTCACCTGTTTTAAGTGGAAGGAAGAGGAATGTACCCAGGCTGAAAGTGAGATGACTGATGGCAAGGATACATGGAGGAAACGGAACTTAATGATCTTCTCACTTCTTCACTGCTGCTATTTTAAACCTCCTCCATGATCCTTCAAAGCTTATGTTGAAGCTTACTTCCTTAAACCACATAGAGGGAAAAGCAGCCAAAGTATAGCAGATATATTTCCAGAGCACCAACGATCTGACTCCTCTCTTTAGGGCCATAAAGCAATTCTTCGCTTTTATGAACAAACAGGCAGAAGCCTGAAGATCTTTTTAACTTCCTTCACAGTTCTAGACTCATCAGTTTGCTGTGCAGAGGCACAGCTTAAGTTCAAAACTGTCATCAGTAGGAAAGTTTGATCATTTTTATTTTTGTTCCTGTTTCCTGCAATGCAAGCTGAAATTTAGTGTGCTCTATTCCCCTTGTCAGCTTCCACTTTGCTTCACCTCATTGCTTCCAACAAGAAGTTGGTTTCATTATTGCATCCTCTATCAAGACAACAGCAATGGCCTATGAGTGCAGTAACTGAGAGCAGCCCTGCTGACCCAAATGGCAGTACGGTTGAATTGAGCACCCCAACCAAAATTATTCACGTCTAAGTTACTCTACAACTGCTCTGCTTTCTCTTACCAGGTTTCGATGGCAGTTAGAGGCAGCAGTACCTCAGCTTCTCCTTTCCTTCACTTCTGTCATCAAATCAGAGCATTCCCTATTTGAATGAATGTTATTAACTGCTTCAAAGTGGAAGAAAACTCCTCAATGTTCCCCTGTTTTAGTGCTTTAATCCTCTACTGTTTCCTATTTATCAGGAGAGCACTTGTTCACTAACATGGCATTCCAAAAAAATTACCCCAGGTTCCCCCTCCTGCTGTCTTCCTAGCTATGTTTATTATCAGGTATTAACAGAGGACTGCCATGCTGTAACTTTTTGAATCGTACAGGGGACCTTCATATTTTACAGTACAACCACAAAGAAAACCTTGACTTTTTTTTTTAAAGCACAGTTTTCTGCAGTGACATTGCCTCGCACATGCTGCTTGTTTCCTCCTTTAAAGGGGAAGGAGCAGCAAGATCCGGAGGAGTGAACTGAACTTTAGGCCTAGGCTGAAAACAACCTGCATGGCACTGGATGGTACGTGGAAAGCAACGCCTCATCCTTCTTCTGAGCCTTCTCAAGTGATATACAGAACAGAACCTGGGAACAGAAAAATCTTATTCCTTCTCAAGCTAATAAAACTGCAGCCTGCCACCTTAACTCCATCTTCATGCCTGTTTTCATTTACCTTCGCACTGAATAAAAGGGACTGTTGCCACAACATTTGACTTGGCCTTGAAAAATTCTAGTACCTCAAAAAATTGGAACAGCAACTAGTTAACCCTGCTCCTATAAGGGACATTACTATGACAAAGTGCCTTTTTTTTTTTTTTTTTTTTTTTTTTTAATTCTGTTACTACTCTTTGTTCTCAAGGGCTTTAACTGTTACTCTGAAGACGGACAGAACAAAAAATGTGCAGATAACAGACAAATTCCTTCCTGTCACTGTCAGGACCATGGGTTAGAGGGCATGCTACGTACACAACAAAGTAATTCAAGAATTAATTTACAACAAAGGAAGTCAATTATTTGTTATTGTCCAGTTATCATAGTTTAAGATCATTTCAACACCTGAATCAATTATTGCTTCCTAATAATTAAAAAAAAAAAAAAATCGCAGCACAGGAATAAAAACTATACATTTTATTTAATGTCATTGTAACATAATTTAATAGAAAAAGCGGAAATTTGCTACTATAATTTACTGATAAGGGTTATCATTAATATCAAATCAAAATGTCTTTGAGAAACAGAGTTCTGGAATGGGATCTGACATACAGAATGCTCATCACATCTTTTAACTAGTGGCAATGATTTTTGCCAAAAAACAGACCTCCCTGATCAAATGGAAGCAAAAGAGAAGAGATTGTTTTTATTCAATCCTAGAATGAATGTAAGCCTCTGAACATAACGCAGCTGTGAAGAACGCCCAGCAGCTTTCAGATGTCTCTGAAAATTCCATACAGAAAAGCGCACATCTTCAGAAATTAAAACAGCCTGCGTAACAATTTTATACCGTACCTTAAAACCATATATATACATGTACAATAACCTCTGAAGCTTACATAATTATTCTGATACTACATTATACACGGGTACTTTTGCCTCAATTTACTGCATCTTACAATCATTCTGTATGTATTTCAGGTTTACTCAGATAGTGAAGTTCTAGAATAAAATACAAGGGTTAAGCTTTAACAAAACTGCAGAACCTTTTGAACACACTGAGAAAAAACAGTATGCATGTATCTTGGTTTTGTCACAATTCATAAACTTTCTGAAAAATACTTTGCAAAGGCCCTCTTGGGTTCACTATTTACGGAAAAAGAAAAATGCAGAAACTAAAATTTTAAACAACTTCTGAAAATATTTTTAAAATACAGAAATAATTGGTCGGCAAACCTTTACTTCCTTACTGTAATTTTTTAACTACGCGCTTCCCAAATCACTAAGCTGCACATCCCCCTTGCTTCATTACTTTGAAGAATAGCGCTTGAGAATAATTAATAATAATAATGAGGTTACTGTGCAGATTAGGTTTTTCCACAGAAATGGAAATCAGAGGGATGGAATTTGCCGGTGTTTAAAGGAATTTTAATTAATTCGCTTATATTGTATAACACAAAGGAGTTCTAACGAATTAATGACTCTGATGGCAGAATGATATTTCATGGTCACCAAGCCAGTATAGGTAGGTTTCACCTGAGGTGACTATTTCCTGTAACCTTCATTATGAAATAGGTGACACAAATATCAACAGATAAGGGGAAGGGGGAAATGGTGGGAGGGCGGGCATTACGCACTGAAGTGATCTTTTTGTTTTAAATGAAATACACTATTCATTCAGTATCTGTGACATCAAGACATTTTCAAACCACATCTGGCTTTGCTTCACCTTTTCCTGCCAAGAACAAGTTTGTTAAAAGTCCAAAATAAAGTAACAGAACACAGAAAAATAAGCAAGCCAGTTTAGAAAAATATTAGATGGAATCTTGGTCTTTAAAAGAGTCAGCACAATTCTGGCACAATGACATGGCTTTTGTATGAGAAACATTACTATGTTGGAAGCTAGACAGGAACTACACAAAATAAGCACTTCCTTAGCTGGGAGCAAACAATAAAGAGCAAAAAGTTCAGACTGGTAAGCAAGCATTTAACAGAAGACTCCAAGCCTTGTTTGCTAGCTGGCACACTGCGTGGTCAGGGTCCACGTTGCCATCACACCGGTGATCACTGATCCCATCCTTGGGGCAAAATCTTTCAATTCCCACAGATCTGAGTATGCCCACCACAATGAATCACCACCACCGAACTAGGACCTGTCTAACTTCATGCTTTAAAGGCAGATTACCAACTGCCACCATGTGCATATGCATAGTGTAAAACACTGCCACCACAGAAACCAAAATGGCATTGTCAAAATAACCCAAATAATACTAGAAGTCACATAGTTACATTTCTTTCAGTAAAGTTACCAAAGTGCTCCAATTTTCATACCTTCCTGTTATTATCACATTGTTAAACACTGGTTATTAATACATTATTAAATAAAAATTGCAGACTATTCACGGGAGACCTAAACAATTTAAACAATAAACAATAAGAACAGTAATTCATTAAATAAATATGCATATGCACTACTACATTACAAATCTTTTAATGAAAGCAGTTTATTAAAAAGCAGTGGTTTACAGTTTTCAGATTATAGAAAAATTCACTATAAATTTATACTTCCAACAGAAAAACCTACAACAGACAAAAGTTAGAATTATGTAAGTAAGCATCTATTCACAGTTGAACAGGGAATTTATATATATATATATATATATTTATATAGCTAAGAAATATTTGTATTTGATATGGAGTTCTGAAATCAAGAAATTACAAGGTAAAAATTCACCCAAACAACCTTAACTGCAGCCCACCAAGTTCCTATTTTTGTAGACTTCAACACTTACTGAATAAAAGACAGGAATTATTTTGAAGAACCTATTTGCATTTGTATTAAGATACCATTCAAGGTATTCAAATGAGACATCTAAATTGGATTTGACAAAGAATGCCAGCAATTCACTGCAAGAGCCTAAAAAAAAATAGTAACTTCAACCCTAATTTCACGGGAAAATTATGCAAATAAGAATGCTAGGAAATACATAAAGAAGTCTATATACAATATGACACAACTGTATGGAGCTTTACCTTCTATACTGTAAGCTACTCATATTTTTATTAGGCTTCTTGGAAGCCTGTATTTCCACAGGTACATCTTAATTGGCATCTGAAACCACAAATTGGTGGCATTGTATCTCAGACAATTTTTGAAATATCTACTGAAGTGCTCTTCAGACCTTTGGCAACGCTGTATCCCACCCACACTCGCCTTGGCGAGGAAGGCAGGTGATTCATCACCAATGTAATTGCGCCTATCAGAATACCAAATAGTCAATGCTCTAATGAAGCAATTACTTCCTTCTAGCCTTTACCCAATTTTGCCCCCTAAATGGTAGGAGAATGCATCATTCTATAGACAAATGCTATGTATTAGTCATGTAAACACCGTAATGCAATTAGGAAGTGCTTTATGCTTTTAAGACATGCCCTACAATTTGTCATTATCTCACACAGCGGCATACTTTGTCACAACTACCTGCCCTCTTTGTCTGCCAGTATCAATGAATAACGTCCTGGATGTACAGCCAGTTTTTACTGTAATCAGCAACTTCTACTGACAGCAATACTACACAAAAAAAATAAGGAGGCAGCAAAGACCTCTACTGACTCTGGCATCAAATGGATCCTGCTTTGCTCATGACAATTATGCCACAGGAATGCATGGCATTTCTTCACTAAGAGACATTTCTATTTAAGTTATTTAGCAGACAGAAGAACAAGTAACAGAAGACAAAGAATGCCAAATAAAGTAAAAACAATTCTGCTTCCATATAAGAATACATAGAACATAAGAGTGCATGGACTCAAGGTTTTTCATTCTGAAACCGCAGCTTGTAACAGATTGAGAAAAAAGTAACTCTAATGCTGACTCCTGAGAAAGCCATCATTACTGACACAGTAACATAACAGCAGCTAGACACTGATCAACACTAATGAGTCTAGATGTATGATTGCTGACTTAAAACATGTAGAAAGTGCATCTATCCCAGGCAGTTGGACATAAAAATGTACCGACGTTGCAAGAAAAATATTTTGAACAGATTATGAAGCAACTCTGCTGTTTCACACACTTGCTAAGCACTACTTTTTGGAGTGCTGTCAGCATATTTTCCTTTTCCATCTGTCTCCCATTGTTAATTTAAGAATTAACATTAAAATTCTCCACCTCAAAGCCACAGACAAATTAAGCTTACACTACAGGTGTAGCAAATTTCAAAGTGATGATACATGTACTTTTGTATCCACTTTTCTTATCATTACTATGATTTCACATATTAAAAGTTTCTCCTTTGCCACTGTGTATGTGAGTTCTCTGATTCTTTCTTATTCCATGTCTTGACATAGCATTATAATATGCAGGCAAATTAAAGAGCTAACATTAGTGATATACAACACAACACTGTCTTCTCTGTGTTACTGATGGTCAGAACGAACCAAATTTATTACCTGTCAAAGTAACAACTGTGCTAGTTACCGTACATATTTACAACAGTTATTAGAGGGGACCTAAATGTGGGGTTTAGAGGGAGAAAAACAAAACAAAACAACCCGAAGCGAGGGACCATAATGGGCTAAGAACATCTCAGAGTCTGGTGGAGGTGTCACCACTAGAGGGGGGCCTGATCTCACAGATTTGGCCAACACCCTGTAACGGTGTTTCTGTAACCGTTTCCTTCTTTTAGAGACCATCCACCGACTATGAAAAGGACAGAAATAGGAAGGTACACTTTATAACCCTCCCTGGAACTCCTATGAACCTAGCGCGCACCAGAGTTTTCAAAATATGAAAAATGAGGCTACACGCTTGCAACCATTACTGCAGGAAGCAAACATATACGCTGATTTCTAATTATTTTCAAATACATACACTAATTTCTTTCTGAGGTATACCTGAGCTCTCTGCAGTACAGCAAAAATGGAATTAGAAGTTAGATCCTGAGCTGCATCAAGAGAAGTGTGGCCAGCAGGCTGAGGGAGGGGATTCTCCCCCTCTACCCTGCTCTTGTGAGACCCCCCTGCAGTGCTGTGTTCTGCTCTGGGGTCCCCAACATAAGAAGGACATGGACCTGCTCAAGTTTGTCCAGAGGAGGCCACAAAGATGATGAGGGGGCTGGAGCACCTCCCCGATGAGGCCAGGCTCAGAGAGTTGGGATTGTTCAGCCTGGAGAAGAGAAGGCTCCGGGGAGACCTTATGGTGATCTTCCAGTGCTTAAAGGGGGCTACAGGGAAGATGGGGAGGGACTCTTTGTCAGGGAGCGTAGTGATAGGAAGAGGGGTCACTGTTTTAAACAGAAAAAGGGTAGGTTTAGATTAGATGTACAGAAGAAATTCTTTACTGTGAGTGAGGTGAGGCGCTGGCCCAGGGTGCCCAGAGCAGCTGTGGCTGCCCCCTCCCTGGAAGGGTTCAAGGCCAGGTTGGACGGGGCTGGGAGCCCCCTGGGCTGGGGGAAGGGGGCCCTGCCCGGGGCAGGGGGGTTGGAACTAGATCATCTTTAAGCTCCCTTCCAACCCAGATCATTCTATAATTCTATGATACATTTGACAAAGACTCTAGTTGCAAACTCGCTCCACCCCAACAACCCTCATCTACTCTATATTTCATCCATCACTCTGTTATGGAATACATAGCTTACTTTTCCACAGTGCCCTGTAACCTCCCAATAATTCACAGCCAACTGTAAGAAATGTGCATCATACATTTCTTCTTGGATAGTGCATCAACTAGCCTGAAGCAATCCAACAGCATAAGCTAGCTCTCCCAGACAACAAAACTTTGAACAAACATCACTTCAGGGTCTTCTGCTTCCTCTATGTGAAGTAAGGGTGGCGGAAAGAGGGAGCAAAAGGGTAACATTCTCATTATTAGCTCCGTGACACACTCCAATTCCAAGGAGAGAAAGGAAATGTCTCTGAAAGAAACATGCTCAAAACAGTACCACAACCCTGATAAAGGGCAACATAAGACATTTGAATTTCTCCCTTATCTTTTGTTTCCTCTTCTTTAGGACAACAGTTTGGGGTTAAGGCTGGCAGAAAAAAATGGTTCCAGAGGGGGCTCTGTTTACATACTGAAGATGAATCTGGTGTGAAAATGCATGAGACTCCCTAAAAACATAATATGAAACAACACGATTCTTCCTGCCCATCTCCATGTAGGTACAAACAGATTTGGGACTGTGATAAGTTGATCTTGTCTGGCCACCAGGTCCCCACCTAGCTACTTTATCACTCCCCCTCCTCAGCAGGACAGGGGGAGAAAATACAAAGAAAAAGCTCATGGGTCAAGGATAAGGACAGGGAGATCACTCATCAGTTACTGTCACAGGCAACACAGACTTGGGGAAATGGATTTATTGCCAATTAACAGAGTAGGATAGTGAGAAATAATAACAAAACTAAAACCACCTTCCCCCCATATCCCTTTTCCCAGACTCAACTTGACTCATAACTCTACTACTTCCTCCCCAGCAGCACAGGGGAACAGGGAATAGAAGCTGTGGTCAGTCCATAAACACTTCATCTCTGCTGCTCCTTCCTCCTCAGGGGGAGGACTCCTCACACTCTTCCTCTACTCCAGCGTGGGGCCCTCCCAGGGGTTATAGTCCTTCATGAATTTCTCCAACACGGGTCCTTCCCATGGGCTGCGGTTCTTCAAGAACTGCTCCAGTGTGGGTCCCCCACAGGGTCACAGGTCCTGCCAGAAAACCTGCTCCAGCGTGGACTCTTCACAAGCCACAGTCCCTGCCCAGAACCTGATGTGTAGCGTAGGCTCTCCATGGGCTGCAGCCTCCTTCAGTGCACGTTTACCTGTTGAAATGCGGGGTCCTCCGCGGGCTGCAGGGGCACAGCCTGCTTCACCGTGGTCTGCTGCTGCCACGTGAGGAAGCATTTTTTACCTTTGCTTAACTGTTATCACAGAGACACGACCAGCATTGCTGACGGGCTCAGCTTTGGCCAGTGGTGGACTTGGAACCAGCTGGAACTGGCTTTGCCTGACAGGGGGGCAGCTTCTGGTGTCTTTTTGCAGAAGCTCCGCCTGCAGCCCCCATTACCAAAATCCTGCCACATAAACCCAATACAGGCACCCAAACAGTTGTATCATGAGATGGGAAACAATATCAGACAGAAAATACCTTCCCTCAACAGAATAACATTTAATAACATGGGGTATGAAACTCAGTTCATGGGCCATGAAGCATTCCTCCCTCTCGCACGCCTTCCGCACAAGACTGAGGATACAAGTCATTAATTTTCACTCCTTAATAAACAACCAAGCCTAAGAAGTATCAATGGATTGTATCATTCCAGTATTATACTAGTCAGCCTCAGCAGGACTTAAATATTTCAGGTGTTTTCTCAGACACAGTAGCAGGAGGAAGAAATATTCACTCAACTAAAAACTCTAAAAACTGTTTTTCACCATCTTCTGCCTTTATAGTAGGTTGATGGAGATCACTGGAGGAACAAAAACTGCCACGTTCACATCAAACACCATCCAGCTGAACACCTTTACTGTATCAAACTACATTTCAGTTGTCTGCCTAAACTGTTCATACTGGCACATGAAAGAAAATCTGACAGTGAACACCCACCCACATGAGAGCAGGACCTTCCCTGGCTCCTCTGCAGAAACAAAAACTGAAAGTATACCTTGATACTGAGAAGTCTTTGAGATTAGCTTCAGCGATCACAGATGCACTTTCATTATTACCATGGAATGCTATGAGATCAGGTAAACTGTGGGTTATAAGAGGACTTAGAGGTATATTAGAGACTTCTCACAGGACTAGGACTTGGATTATTAAATTCTTCTCTGAAAGAAGAATAGAGACCGCAGCTTTCACCAAATTCAAAACAAAAGTTCAAGAAGGTATAAACTGCATATGTATATATACAAACACACAGGCACACCACCTTATTTCAGTCAAGCAACTAACTTCCACTTATTGGAGGACAATGAAGGATGCGAAACAAAAACACGAATTACATTGTATCCTAAAGATGGTGGTGGATTCCCGCACAGATGTACTCTAGAGTCTTCTATTACAAATCTCTTGTTTCAGCCACAGAGATCTCATTTCTTAAAGAAATAGAATAGCTTAAAGAAACCAACAGTTTCCACTTCCATGAGGGAATTCTACATGATGCACCCAAACCCAGCAGGCTGTAAGGTGGTGGTCTATAACCTTTTCCAGCCCACAGACAACAATACTAGAAGGAACCAGCTGAATGCAATGTCGACGTTTGTTTGTCACTTCATTCTCTATTTTAATGGCTATTACTATTATTATTCCCCAGGCTGTGAAGAGAGGACGCTATTTATGCTATCCGTTATCTGCCTCGGTGACCTGCTCAAAGAGGACTTACCTCACATTAACCATCTGGTAGAAGTAGCACATAAACCAGTTTCTGTGAAATAGCTCACTTGCCCATGCTCTGAAGATGAGCATTTTTCACACCTGACAGACTAAAATACTAGATTTGTTCATCTTGAATTCATCTTTATACATGAACTGCTTCACCTTCTGTAGGAAAATTTGCTATGAACAGTGAAATGAACAGGAGTTATTTGATCACTGGGTATAGAAAAGGCATGGGGGCAAAACCATGAAAAAGCTACCTGATGCTAATTTATAGTGACACGGAAAGCAGAGTATTAGTCACCTAACAACTTCCCTTTCTGTCTGCCCATCTCCCACAGATGCCAGGGTTAATCTACCTTATCTACATTATTCATGTACTTCTCCGCAATGGTTCCTGAAGTCAGCACAATATAATTGTACCAGTTTATCAACACAAATCTGTTTTGTACCATACAAGCTGACTTACGCTATTGAGCACATCCTTAAACAATTAACTGATTATATGGCTATTACATAGGAGGTACAACGTTTGAAACAAATGGCTAAGAAATACTTCAAACTTCTAAGCAAAACAGGAATCCCTGAAAACATTATCAGAGACTGAGGCACCAAGAAAGAAAATCCTGGAATAAACAAATTAAATTATAATAAATAACCAAAAATCAGATGGCTAATTCTTGGTTTGGGGCTGGGGGGGGTGGGGTGGAGGGGAGGGGTAGGGGGAGGAAGAAAAGGAAATAATAGAAATAATTCCTTGAACAGAAAGCAAAATAAACACAGTACATACTGTCACTATCATTAAAAAACCCAAACAAACTAAAACCCACCAGACCTATAGACCCGTAAATTCTGTACCAAGGTCTCTATCCTATGTAACTGTTCCCATGGCTTTTTCTTTAGTTTGTGACAATGTTCCTCAGCCTTCTTGTTTTTCTTTCCTTCAGAATCAAAGAACCTTGCCTTCTTTGGGGAAAACAAACCCAGAAGAGATCTCATCCAATATGATGCTTGTCAGTCAGGGGAGGGGCTGCGTTTGATGGATAACACATGCAACTTTGGGGTTTTTTTTAAACGTGTTTTAACAAGTCCTGGTTTACAGCAGGATTTTAATCTAACGTCTTTATAAGGTGAGAGACATCAGAGACAGATTGCAAAAAAGACAGTGTGGAGGGGAAGTAAAACACGCACACACCCTCTACTTCTAAACAATCTAGTCCCTGTGACTGGGCAGGCAGAAACCACCTTACACTTGCCATAATACTCGCTGGGGGACACAGGTGGGAACAAGCCAGCAGGCGTTGATGGCACTTGTGGGCCAGTCTGCAACCACAGGTAAACCTTAAGTGTTGGTGGTATGCAACAACTGCATTTTGAAGGGACAAAAGAATGCTTCCTTCTGGTCTAATTTCCTTCTTTTTGTTTTATTTTGGAGGGGGGATACGCACACTTCACAGACAGTCTTCTGAAATGCATAAAATGTCTAATGCTTATCTATATAGCCTACTGAGCCTGCCCTACAATTCCTGATTCTGGTGCACATTCATTTCTGTTTCCTTTTTTGTTTTCTTTTCAAACTACCTTTCAGGAGGTCTAATTTCCATCTTACATGCGAAGTATTACAGCGATACTTTTCTATAAGAATCACTTCGGACTGAGTTCCCTTTCTGAAGGAATTCTGTTCTGCTTTTATGTGTCTCTTACTTTGCATCTTCCTCTTTGCTTGATGGCTAATGTGTTCTCTACGTAGCAACAGTGGGTTAGCACAGACACAGAACAGGTTGTGTATAAAGCAGGAAAGGGACAGGAAAGTGCTAATTCACTATGCCCTCTTCATCAATAATTAAAACAAAATTTAAACAATTACCTGCTCCAAGGTCTAATCCCAAAGAGGCTATAACTGCTTGTTCATTCAGGCCCAAATCAGACCCCTACAGGTAGATAATACGGACCCTGTGAAGAGCAGACGGATGGCATTACTTCCCTTCAGTTATCGTAGCCTGATGGGTAGAAGGAAAGTGTAAGCCAGATGTATTAAATCTTAGATTTAAGAAGCCCAGTAACTGCAGTGTACACTACTGTTGCTTTGGTTTTTTTTGGTTTTTTTTTTTTTTTTGTTTTGTTTTTTTTTTTTTTTTTTTTACTCCGTCTGCTTTCTTCCTGCTGATAAAATTGAATAATGCCTTAATGAATCAGTTGGGGTTAAATTACCCTTGTCAGAAGAAAAAAAGTCTTTGCAGTACAAGCTGTGAACCTGATCAAATCAGTGACAAGCAGTTTGATACACATGCTGCTGCAATCCAGGTCAGGTTTTGTGAAAAGAGGAATAAAGCTAAAAGCTTCTGGCCTAGAACTTGGAGATTTGGAGAGTACACCTTCAACTATAGCAGTAGAAAGTGCAAAAGATTTTTATAAAGTACTTCTTGGCTTGGTCTGTTTATCCAGCATATACATTTAAAAATCTTTATTGAGATGAATTGTTCATTTTTAACAGTTTTCCACCAGTGGGGGTGCTGAACCTGCTAACCTTATACTACCACTGCTATTACTCGGTGGCTAAAATTTCACTGATACTGTGAACTTCAGGTCAGCAATTCTTCTGAGTTAATTCAATTTTTAAGTCAGTAATGCACTGCAAAACTCACTGATTCAATAATGGACACTTTTAACTGTACTCCCAAAACATTCTGACTAATATTGTTTAATTGTACCCTCAACTAGTTCATTAATACACAGGTAGTTAGAGTGATCCACCGGTGATTTAGCTGATTTTATCACCTTTACGACAACATTAAAACTATTCCTATCAGGACACTGACTCTTATCAAGTGCATTCTCATGACTTGGTATCTGACTGCCAACTACTTTAGTCATGCCCAGTAAGAAGAGGTTATACCCAATGAGAGAACTGTGGTTTTAATCAGAAAATTGCATGGCATTCTGCTCAGGTTACAATTTATTTTCCACATAATACAAGCAATATGATTGCAAATGATTATGAATCATTTCAATCAGTAATCCCTTCTCTGGAGTTGCCATTACCACATACCCCCAATGTGTTTCCTATGATTATTTAATGAAAGTCTCATCTCTGAAGTTTGTTTATTCAAGATTGACATAGATAGAAAATCAACTCTAACACAGAAAGCTTCTAATGTGGCTCATGCTGAGCCCTCTGCCAGCACACCTGCAGATATACTAAGAGCATTATTCAAAAGACTACATTATCACAAAGCTATATACACTGTGCAAGATACTACACAACTAATATGCTGTAAATTATCACTTGATCTGTTTTCTGTATACAACAGTATTTGATTTCATAGCTAATTTTAACCACTGACTGAGAACAGAAATATCTATTATGTACTATGCTCTTCTAAAAAATGGAAAAGGTTAAAAGGTTGGTAAAACTTTGTTAAAAGGTTAGTTTATGCATTTGAATCAAATACCTCAAGATTTTAAAATGCCAGCAAGCTTAAGATACATTCTGTCAAGGTCTGATATATCATCTGAAATCTTTTGCCAGAAACATTTGTAGATAACAAATTCTCCTATAGCCCTCTCTGCAGTGCCTTACATGCAAGAGGCTTTTTTCTTATTCTGCAGCCCGCTTTCTATATAACCAACCACATGAATATGTAAGGCTAAGGACAAAGATTGTCCTCCCCCAGCCTTTTTTCCTGTGATATATTAGTGGGAACAATATCTTCTCTCAATCGTTCTTCTGCAAGACTAATAAACAAGCTAGATTCTTCTGGTTTCCTTCTCTTACAGTTTTCCTGACCATCCAAGTAGACCTTTTCTGCACCTGTTTCAGTCTCAAGTCATCTCCCTTGAACATGAATGAGACATAACAGTCGTAGGAGCATTATATTACACCACTGCCATGCATAGCATCATTAGAATTTCTAGTCCCTATTGAAATACATCTTCTGATACAGACCCAGGACAAAACCAGATGTTTAAGATTTGTCATACTGGAGGCTTGTGACTATCTTACAAGTGTCACAGCCAGGTTTTCTCCCTTTACTAATTACAAGTGATGAACCCACGACTTAGAACAGACACTCTGTTTATTGACTCTTTAAATTTTCATCTGCCTTTCTTCTGGACGTTTCTTCATAGAGCAATGAATGTTCCCAACATTAAACATATCCTGACTGTTGTCATAAGTCTGTGTTCTCACCAAAAAGAAATGAGTGCTCAAGAAACACAACACTGGGTGAAAAAAAACAAGCAAACGAACAAAAAAAAAAAAACAACACACATAAAAACCTGACACTAGAAAATACTTTGTCTCTATAACAAACTTTTCTGCCTCAGAAATAGGTTACCTACTTCAGCTGAAATTCAAGAAATCAGAGAAACAACCACCACCAAAAACCCCCCAAACAAGTTCTTGCTCACAAGAAAACTGTGAGCAATAGCAATTTCTATTACAGGTTATAATAGTAAACTGTTACACAATCTTAAGAGTATCTGGCATTATAGCTCTCAATTGTAATTCCAAAGATAAAAGCCATGACACTTCTGTAAATTAAGCCAATAACGAGACCACCTTTACCAATGGATTATTTGGAAACATGATTATTGCCATTTGTTACCAAGTTTTCCTAGCTCTGCTTTCATCAAGCATCTGAAGAGGCTCTTGCCCACATCCTTCCTTGACACTAATAAATCAGCCATATCTTAATCATGAACACAAACCCCAGTTCTTTACATTTTCCACTAGCAAAGCTCTTTTTAGCAATTAAATAAACCCCTAAAAAAAAAAGAGGTTATTTAGGCTTATTTTAAGGTTACTAAACTTCTAAAAAGAGGTATCATTTAAACCTCATTTACACCTAAAAACTCCTGAACCAAGTATGGACAGATTAAACTTACTTTAATAAAGTATGTGGGCACTACATTTGTGGGATAATCTTCTGATGTGAAACTACATCAGTCATTTGTCAACAACTCCCAGCTGACATCAATGACTCAAGGAGGTATGCACTAGCATTTCCATTTCATGTTGCATCCCTTCCAACGCAACAGAATCCACACAACCAACCTCAACAACTTCCGTCAGAGAAGACTCATTTGGTATCCCACTATTCGTTTTTACTGAGAAATTAAAAAAAAAAAAAACAAAAAACAGCAAGAAAGCAAATAAGTTATGAGTCTGGACATTGTAGCCAAGTTCCAATAATGTTATTTATTAACAATTTATATAGACTGAATTTATATGCAAATATTTTTTCAAACAGGGGAACAAATTCTAGCATGCACAGAGGAAGGAGGGAATTTAGCTTTTCCTTCAGACATGATGAGTGTAGCCTCTTCAGAGGCTGCAGCACAGAAACCAGGCAATATGGACACGCTAGCAATTCACTGAACATACTGTCTAGCAAAAAGGAGAAGAAACAGGTTGACACAGACCTGGACCAGCATCCCCTTGCAAAACTTGTTGCAGGACACTGCATCTTTTAACAAAAAATTACAGTGAAGTCTTGCTGCAATCCACGTTTGCACGTGTTAAAGACACAAAGTAGGAAGAGGGAATAACAGCACTCAATGAGAGGGGGAAAACCTCTATTTGCTTAGCTTCAGTGAACAAGTAATCTTCAGCAGCATGTAGGACACAACACTTTAAAAGATTTCAGAGCCATGGATCAAGCAATGACTCAAGTGGAGTTATTAACAGATCTGTGAGATCACCAGATTTGACAGAAAGAATGGGAAGGCAGAGTCCGGGTCCTGCGTCTTCTCCTTCAGCAGAAGAATGTTCAATGCAGCCAGTACTCATCAACTCACTTGTCTCCATTTCTTTCCAAGGACATAAAAACATAGTTTCATTTTTTCATTTGAAAAAATTGGAAAAAAGCCTCAGAGACAATAGCAGAGCAGGATCATTTTGTCCACTGAATTCAGTTCTACTTCAGGTGTGCAATACATACAGACTTTCTTCCATTTCAGTAGGTTAAAGAGTTTTAAATGCTGGAAGATGATGTCTTAAAGCTGAAAGTAGTATTTTCTTCTCCTGGATTAGTAATATGGTGGCCTAGGATCACAGCATAAACTACATCTGTTATAGGGGAAACCCGAACAAATTAACATTACAAAACACAGGTATGTTTTAGAAAAAACAGAACTCCTTCTACAAATAAGACTGCATTATTTTAAACTGCTATAAAAAGGTTGGTCTAAGGTGAGGGGTTTTTTTTCAGTCCTTTTAATTATTATACTACTTCTACAGTAGACATTACCATAACCTAAATACACCCAAACTGCTTTGGTTTTCTTTAAGAGAAAGTAAATTTCAATTCAGGTATTACATGACTGCTACAACATTTCTTCACTGTCTGGAACACAAAAATAAGGGGGAGGAAATCTCAGTCCTTTCATACTCTACACGTATAAACAAACAGGGGTAGAAAACCCCTCTCAAAAGCACCAGTGTCACTAACACAACTAACTCTTTAGACTATAATATTCGAAGCATCATTATTACAGCAATATTATATGTATGTAAGTGAACACAGGAAAGAAATCTCCGTAAGCACAGAAATAATTACATGAAGTCTCTGTTAATATATATTTAATTTCTTTTCTTTTGGCATATGAACATAAAGCAACTGATAAAAAAACATATCACTGAGTTGCCTCAAGCTGCTTCTAGTTGTAGACAAGGGAATTTATTGCCAGCAGGAGCAGTCTACATTTTTTAAATTGTTTCTGCATTCTCTGTATACAGATTGTCAAATTATTTGCATGTGGTAGACTCATGTCATTTCCAGCTGCTCTTTGGCCCTTACTGTTTTGCACCAGCATGTAACAACTTTCAGTACATCTTATTCAAACTTGGCCACTAAGCAACAGTATCTTGCAAAACCACAACTAAACTCCCCAAACCTCTCTCCCAGTCATTAAAAGGTGTAACAAATAAGAAATACAACCTTTCTTTGACAGCCAACAAAGCAAAGAACTCAGTAGCCTTCACTCACTGTTCTTCAGCAGCTTTCACAGCCCAATTCTGACAGACAAGAAGTCTCTTTTAAGCCTTTAAATTCACTTAAAAAGTAATTGAGCAGTACTTCAGAGTGCCCTTTGAGATTTCCATGAGTCCTTCATATATTTTAAGCAAGTAATACATTGATTTTTAAAGGTATTATAATAAAAAACTTGTAAGTGATAAATGAACTCGTGCCTACAGTTTCTATGCATTAGACTCTGCACTACAAAGGCAGCCGGTGAAAGTTTGTCAAATCACTTCAAATTTATTTCCAGACTTTTATACAAAAATTTTTAGGTGTTTCTAGAAGCTTTCCTGTCTTAAGTACTTCCAAGAAAATCCAGCTGAACAAGGAACTCTACCCCTTGCTTTCACATGGGTTTTAAATACTGACTTTGCAACATGACTAATCTTGCACTGAATTGTGAAAATAGTGTTCAAGTAAGTTACATACTGCTTACAAATCATAAGTTTTCAGTGCCCTAAGTTTAATGAACTGTAAAGATCCCTAACTCTATTGTAATGCTCAGTGAACTGTGAAGTTCACTAAACAGTTAACCAAATCACTATCTAGGTAATATTAACATGAAAAGGATCACACAGATTGACAGGCAATCCATACAGTACTCGGATGAAGAGATCAATCAAAAACTTGTGAAACAAGGGGAAAAATACTCCTGATTTTAGACTGGGGTCTAAATTATTACCCTGCTTGCATGATATGGATTAAGTGGTGGTTATCCTCTGTCCAGGACAAAAAAAAAAAAAAAAAACCAAAAAAAAAACAAACAAATAACTGAAGTGCTTTGGAAAGGCCTGGGAATTGTAAAGATTAACGTGTCCGCTTCAAGACCGACGTGTAGGGCTCACAGAATTTATTTTTCATACTGTGTAATTTGGTCTGGAACTCTGATATCCCCCTACCATGCGGGGACATACATTTCAGGGCAAGAGGTCAAAGGACTTTTCATTCCACTCTTGGCATAAGCAAAATCTGAATTTTGACATATACAGGACTACAGACTACAGCACTGCACTGACTGATTCCTCTTCAGGACTGTTTTCTAACTCACCACTGATTATCCAGACATTTTATATAGAGCAACATAGTCCATTAATATTTTCCTAGAACAATGCAAACTAAGTCTGAAGACCAGGAAAGCTGCTTAAAATAAAATATTAAAAAATAAATAAATAAATAAATAAATTCAGCCTCTTTTTGTCCACTTTTTATCAGTAAAAATAAAACTTCACAAATTTGCTATTTTATGGCTTCAGGAGCAGCTAAAGCATATACAGATGAAAGTGAGTGCCCATATGAACACAATGTACAAAGTGTGGAAGGAGTTTAAATGCCTTCACTTCAGATCACAATCAGTACCTGATATACAGGAACGAAAACAAGATTGTTATGATATATAGTTTTCAACTCAAACTTCTAAACTTCTTCTGCAAGTCTATTCAAAGGAGTTTATGTGGGAAAAATATTAACTATGCTGTTATAAGTAATACTGTAAATACATTTATTCACAGACAATTGCACTGTCTCAGCTGCTGCTTTGAATGCTTAAGCAGCCAATCTATAGCAAACACTTAGAGCAAATCAACAACTCAAGTAAAGAAGTTAGAAGTTCCCGACACTGCTTAAATTCAGTACAGGCAAAGTAATAACAACAAGAAAAAAAAAAAAAACAAAAAAAAAAAACACAAACACACAAAACAAAACAAACATCTGGAACTTAATAATATGCAACAGAAGTTTAGCTTTATTTTTATACCACTGTTTCAACAGTGCTAGAAGTTCATTTAGTAACGTGTACTATGTATATCCAAAACATACTGCTTTTTACTCTACACTGAATGAAGAACTTCATAATAAAACCTGTAATGTACTATTTATTCCCTATAGAAAACAAACTTCAGTGTCCCTACCCTTGCAGGCAAGAGGCGTTAATTTATTTAAACATAGTACCTATTACAGCTAAACCCAGCAGAATGAGTTCAAACTATATTAGCATCAAATATGCCCAACCATCTTAGCTGTTTTAACTGAGTCCCAAACAGAACATTTGAGTTACTGTATTCTCTATGTAAAGCTGAAACTTTACTTATACAGTACTGAAACTAAAAATATCACAGAAATCCAATATAAATTGTTCTGCACAGGTTTAAGAATCTAAACTAAGAAACAAAACAGACTTTAAAAACATTATGAGAAGAAACTGCACATAGCATTGCTTTTTCTTATCATTCCAGATCAGTCTAATCTTACAATTGAAAAGTTCCCACCTACATCATTTCCAGCAATGTCTTTTACCACTATATTAAAGTTTATTTATCCACCATGAAGGTAGATCCAGAACAGTGAAAAGTCAGTATTGCCTCAACATTCCTCTTATTTGAAATTAATCATTCAAAATTGGTAAGAGAATTTTGTGCGTGCATGCAAGCCAATAAGAGCAGATCACTAGGCCTTCAGCTTTATTCCTCTAGAACTACAAGATGAAAAAAGGGCATGAGTTGAATGAGGAGTTATGATAAAATTATCAGGGTCAGATCCAAGAGGTTTTAGAAGCTTTTATCTTCCTAAATGAGCTCAGCTATTAACGTTTATTTTGCAAGCTGTAAAGTTATTCTACCTGATCAAAGGGAGAACTTAAGAGCAGCTGTTCAACAGTACATATATATATATATATATATATATATTTCCATCTATATTCTTGGTAAGTCAATAATGCTTTTTGCATAATTTAAGTCAAATAGTGGCCTGCTAGATCATGACCTAGTTAAGCATTACAGCTACACAGTTGATACTACTACACTTCTCATGGCTCCACAGGCAAAGGCCAAGTTAAGTGTTGCCAAACAACATTGTGGCACTGAGCAACCAGTGCTGCACGGGAAGATGAATGAAGCATTGAAATAATGCATACGGTGGGTAGGAATCTGATTTAACGTAACAAATAACGGATTTTAAGGCATGGGAATATAAAACCTTGATCCAGCAGTGCAGGGTAAGAGAGGAATATAAAGTTCCCAGAAAAAATGAAAGTATTGTTAGAATATTTGCACTGTTTGCAGTATGCTTAATGCTTTTCCATATCCTAAAGAGGCATTCAGTAAGCAAAGTTGGATGACTCTTTTCCCCTCTTTTCCTGAATTGTATGTTACTTGAGAAGATAGAGATTTTGAGTTATAATAGGTTTATGAAGGAGCAGCACAGTGTTCAATATCAACTGTAAAAGTAATTGAAACATTCAGAAAAGCAAGCAAGGAAGGAAGCATGAATGGACTTAACAGCAAAAAACTATGCCACCATGTAAATCCATGAAGCATTCTGTTTTGAAGACTGCATGTGGATCTGACAACCCCTTTATCAAAAGAATATGGCCAGAACTAAAAAAGCCAAAGAGCAGCAAAAAAAAAAAAAAATAAAAGCTTTGGAACAATTTCCATAAAAAGCAAAATTGAGTTGTTTGAGATTCTTCAGGCTGAAGATAACCTGGTGGAAGGAATATGAGAGTCCAAGTCAGGACTGGAAACAATATAGTCAGTAGAGAATGAAAACACAACTGTCTCTAATAAAAAGGGGAGAGAAAAAAAAAAAAAAAAAAAAAAAAAAAAAAGAACTCCTTACAAGAGTTTGCTGGGATTCAAAAAGGAGCTACACAAACTTTCTGAAAGAAATACCCACTGAGGACTTAAAAACAAAGGTGACACTTTCATGAAGTCCCTCAGTTGCAGAATTTCTGAAACTAGCTATGTGTTCTGGGGAGGTGAGAACACACATTAAACTGGTTGGTACTCTTTCCTAGGCACACACTATGGACTACTGAGACAGGCTACTGGGCTAAGCAACAGCTACTGCTGCAAGCTCTTCTCTTTCATCAGTATATAAAAAGCTCACATGAAGTTAAAGCCTGAAAAAATTCAGGGCAAAGGATTTGTTAAAACTGCCAATTGACAGTAGTACCTTATGATTACGGACTAAAGTTCAGTGATTTACCATAGTCCCTTAGCCACATAACAATGGAAAGCAGAGCTGCTACCATATTTTTGCCATTTCACTGTGCCATCTGCACAGCAAACCTGGTATACAGTATTTTTTAATTTAACGTCAAAATTATTTCAAGTTTAAAGTAGGCATTTAAGAGGCCTCAGGATACTTCAAGACTTTTAACACATTAAGTTTCATATGTGCGACAGCTTGATATTTTAAGATGACAGATAAATGAAAAGAAGCAGGAATTCTAATGGAAAATGGTTGCAGCCACTCTGTCAACATGATAGCTTATGGGTTGAATGGAATATATATGCAGTCTCATAAAAATAGTCTGGAAAAACAACTTCTTCATATCCCAGCAATATGTTCATGTAATAAGATAATAAACAGTGTATTGTTTTAGAGGCACATCAGTATAAAAAAAGCTATATCCACATATAGAAGAATTGTTAACTTTATATGAATAACTAACGTGTTACACAGAGAACAATCATCTCTTCTCTGAAAAGTTCTTAAATCTAAAGGTAGGCAACAACACATAGGAAGTGTGTAACATGCAGAAGTTGACAGGCACAGTTCTCTAGCAGACCTTACTAAATTATACACGAACGCTGCTTTCCAATAATAAATCATCATCCTCCAGCATTCCACTCAGAATGTCATTATGTTACACAATAATGGATTTACAAGCAAAAAACTAGAACCATATCAAAAGAACAAAATGTGACCCACCTACCTTTCTTCACAAAGCTGGAAGATCTCAGTTAGAATTATTTTTTCCACCAGGTAACAAAGGGCAAACAATAAAAAGCGCTAAATAAGACAACTTTCCGACAGGATGTCTGTTCAAAACATCTGACAATACATGAAGTCATATGCTAAAATTCCCAGTTTCGTGGTATTCCAGCATAGGACTGCAGTCAAGACAAAAAAGCGTTTACATTGCTTGAATCTCTGGATGAGCTGTTGGGATGCTTTCTCCAAAATTCTCCTTAAATTACATGTGATAATGCAAAACACATTTTATTCAATTAAGCCAGCAATTGCACCTATGAAGATGACGAACCTGCATCTAACACTTAAAGGGGCACTGGTTTTCAAGCACAATGCTGACAGTGAATTTAACAGATTAAATCTGAACTCCTGTGAAGAAGGAAAGGTGCATTGACTTCATTATGTCTGAGATTTGACTCTCACTGACTATATTTCACTACGACCACATTAGGACATATATTCAACATTCTGCAAGCACAAGAGCACTCAAGTGTAACTTGCCATTTGCTTCCTCCTTTGGCTCAAACATTATGATAATTTAGTCACAGGATGCTCTTTTGTCTGAGGGAATCATGACCTAAATACAACAAATTGGTTTGACAGAAGACTACTTGCCTGATAACCTTGGGCAAAGTTGACCGATCCCCTGCAGTATTTTTTCCAGCAATAAGCAACAAAAACATAAACCTCACAATAGCTATATAAAGACTGATGAATTTTTGTAAAGCTTTTCAAGAGAAAAGGGTTGGTAAAAATTTAAAGCAGTAAAATAAGGAACAGTTTTCAGCAAGGTCACCTACTGACAAGGTCTGAAATAATTAAAATGCAATTGTTGCCAAATCTATTTTTAGGCAAAATGTTGCCTAGCATGTATCTATAATACATAGTTTTATACTGAATGACATTACTGCAGATGGACAGAAGAAAACACTTAGAGTAAAACTAAGTCTATCTGGCATGCAGCTTGATCAATCTGGAAAGCACAACTCCAAACCAGATGTCAATTGTCTTTTTACTCACAAAACACATGGTGCTGCCTAAAAGATGTAAAAAGAAAGTATATCGCATATAAAGACAGTACAAATAAAACATTTTCTAGAAATAAGTAGACTATGGGTTTAGGTGAAATGCAACTATCTCAAACCCACTTATAAACATGGCATAACATTAAACAAAGACTGGATTTCATATATATCACACCCATGTTTTGCACAAAATCAGTGACTAATTTAGATTGGAAAGGACCTCTGGAATCACCTGGTCCAATCTCCATCTTAAAGCGAGGCCAACTATATTATATTGTACAGGGCCCTGAGCTACAGTGTTTTGAGTATCTCCAAGGACAGAGGTATCGCGTTATCGCAGTATCACGGGGCTACCTGCTCCAGTGACTCACTGCCCTCACAGCCACTGGAATTTCTCATTGCAACTTGTGTTCATGTACCTCTTGCCCCCTCACTGTACACCTCTGAGAAGAGGGTGTCTCTGTCTCTTTGTATTCCACATTTAAGTAGATGTGGACAGCAATATGATCCCCTGCCCCAGCCTTCTCTTGTGAAGTCTGTAGAAACCCCATTCTCTCACCTTCTCCTCATACCTAATGGACTTGAGCTCACCAAGCCATCTGGTAGCCCTCAAGACTCACTCCAACACGTCAGTATTTCTCCTCTATTAATCAAAATCAACACAGAAGCAACTTAAGTGTGAAATACAAACACTTTCCTCAACCAACCCAAAATACCCCTGTCTCTGGGCACTGAGACAAAGCCTTAAACCACTGGAACAGTAGCATGAAACAATATATACAGTGGTCAAACCCAAGTAAACTTACAGGCTACAAACAGGTTGCCTCCAAAGGATGGAAAAAGTTTTATTCAATCAGTTATCTTGACAACACAACAGGTTCAAAAGTTTCTGAAAAATTTTCAAGTCCTGAAAATTCGTTAAACAGATAGACACGTAGTGTGCTAATTTTAATCAGTGCCAAAACATCTGAAGATCTGGGCCGAGGTACTTTAGGAGACCCAAGGTCCACCTACAGTGATTTCAAAGCCTAAGATTACTGGAAAAGGATATTTGGTGCTTTGAAAACAGTCTACCTACATGTATAAGCAAATACAATATAAACAGCACTCCAAAAGGCTTTCAAATCGCATCAATTTGTATTTAACTCATCATGTACAAATACTTTACATATTAAGACACAGGGAAATAGAAGCCCCAGTAGATCAGTTCAATATTTCATTCCCAAACTACAATGTCAAAAGAAGGACACAAAAGCTGTGTGCTTAATTAAGAGGTTCTCAAATCAATTTGCTATAAGTGCATTTATGGAGGAGCAAAGTGGACTAAACCATTTTAACAGAGGCAAAACCATGCCCCAGATTTTACATTATTGGAAAACTTGTGTATAAAATAACCACAGGAAGAGAGACCTACACTATCCACAAGTAACTTGAAATATAGTAACTTAGAAGCCAACCCATTTAACATGCCAACAGATAAGGTCTCAGAACAGCACTACAAATGAAGATGTTACTCCTAACTGCAGCTGGAAAACTATGAGTATGGTTCAACTACCACAGCTATAACCGGCCTCAGACAGGTAAAATTATAAAATAACCTTCTTTCTCTGAACATAATGCTTTCAACAGAGTTAAATTGTAAAATATACACAGGAAACTATTAAGGATGCACCACAAATTTACAAATTAGTGTATTTAAAGCAAAATAATCACTTAAGCACAGAAGGCTAAACAAGAAAAGACACAGCATTAATAATCTAATGGATAAATAGATAATATAATAATGTTCCATGCAGACAAAATTATGCTGAGATTAGTATCAACAAGAGGGCACCCATATGGCCCACCCTTAGCAGATGGCCTGGATGACACCACTTGGAAAATGAGAAGCATAAGTGTAAAACGGCATGCGACTGGAACACCCAAAACTATTGGAGTGTTTTGTCAGAAAACTGGAAGACAACTCTGAGAAGGACTGAACAGTCAAACTGGGGAACTACAAAGAGACTTTTGAAACGAAGGAGGAGTCAGCTTGAAAAGAAGAGCAAGCATTCATGCTTTGCTTATAATGGAGGAGGAACCTCGGGATGGCAACAGAGCAGTGACCAAAAGCCTGACTGGAGAAATCACCCCACTGGCATCGCCACCTCCTCCGAGGTGCTGCCTTGGGGAGCAGCATCCCCACCGGGTGACAGGGGCAGCCGCGCTCCAGCCGGCACAGCGGCAGCTGGGTGGGGGGGGTGGGGGGGATCCACGGCTCAGGTGGATGGAGGGACAGACGGACAACTCGACCCCCGGCCTGCAGATCAGCAGATTGTAGGGAGTGGCCCTGGTAAAGAAACTGGAACATCCATATCTCCAGGAAGAGGTGTGTGCAATTAGGTGACCGCGGAGTCCTGGAAGAGGAAGCGTTGCTTGTAACCCGCACTGCCCACAGAGCTCGTGTGCCAGTAAGTTTGGGGGAAAAGAGGGGGATTAGAACTTTTCATGACTAGTTATGACAAGTGTTTAGATATTTGTAGATGTTTCTTCAATTTTGTAATGGTCCAACACTCTCGTTTATCTGTTCTATTCCTGATAGCAGTCCTAAACATATAGTTCCCTGATTGCCAATTACATCACATTAATAAATCAATAAATTGCTTTTTGTGGTTTAAACTACATAATCTGCGTAGTTTATCCCTGATAGTCAACAATATGAGTCTTTGAATATATCAATCTCTACATTAATTTATAATGTTCCTGAGCAGTTACGCACAGATAAAGCAGAACAAACATTTTGTAGGAAAAAAAAAACCACAAAACACCAAAACCAAACACATTTCCTTGGAGACGATTCATTATTCAGTTGCACCTATTTAACTTAAAAAACACATCTTTTAACAAGACTTAGACTGAGGAAAATGACCCTAAAGAGGCATTCAGTACCTTTATGAACTCTCCAACTTCCTTCACCTCTGATCAAATTTGAAGTGGACCTCTCCATCAGCTAAATCTTTTAAAATCTTACGCTAGCCTGCTTTCACAGGATGACATTATATCCAGCATATTCAGAAATCCCACACATATGCATGTTAATTAGAAACATCTAAAAGAAAGGGAAAAATATATTGAAAATTACTAGACAACAGCCATGTAACTTTGCTTCACACTGCAGAATAACATCTCATAGAGAGAAAGAAGGAACAGGCAAGATTAAAAATACTTGCATTTTAACAAGTTAGTTCCAAGCTGGTTTTACAGCCACAAGTTTTCAGGTTTGTTCAGCACTGCTGAGTACGGTAAAAAAATTTTTACCTCTAGGGAAACTAAACACAAGGTCAGTCTCAAACAGAGATACAGGTCTTGCCTCAGCAAGTTTACCTCAGCAAAACAGAAATACCTTGTCCTCACTGTTTTGCCAGCACTGCCTACGCACAGTTACCATGGTTAAAAAAATCCAAACCTACGCCACTCTATTTTTCTCTTTTAATTGTGAAAACAAAGCCTCAGTCTGGCCAGATGCCTCCAGGTCTCCTGAATCAAAATGTCTCTCCCTTGAAGAACTACTTTATTACATACATAATGTCAGAAGAGAATTAATCATGAAAATAATTCAATTATGTAGAAAAATTATATATGATACTTAACATCACCTTTACCCAATTATCACCTTCGTAAATGGAAACTTGGCAATGCAAGCAAGGCAGGCTGTTGCAAAATCCACACCTCCCAGATCACACAAAGCTTTGTTTCTCACAGTCACCTGTCTCAGAATTGTCTGGCAGAAACAGAGAGAATTCAAAATTATACCAAAACTATATGCAAAAAAACGTCACGACTCACGTACAGGAACAAATCCTCATCTAAACAAAGAGTTGGTAGGTGACCATGTTATTACAGAAGTCATCAATGTTCTTTGCACTTTGTATTGTGTGGTCCATCTTGCAAATAAAACTAAAGTAGTAGAAGAATAAATAAGCCCAGGTTTACTATTGGCTTTGTATCTTCTGGTTCAAGTACAGTGCTCAACCCCACCTCATATCCCAGCAAGGCAGTTTCTTTGATACATACAATTTTTTCTAATCTCAGAGGCAAAAGTCATACTCCTTTAACAAGAAGCTCTCTAATCATTTCTCCGATTCAAAAAATTTAAATTCATGAGACTTGAATAACAGCCCAACTCCCTTCTGAATTCCCTCTCAGTACGTCCAACATTACAATCCTCCAAGCTCAGCTGTTTCAAACTCATTTCAGAAAAGGCAATACCTCAATTTCTAACATGAAGACTGAAGGACAGGTGGACGAAAGAATTCAAGGCAGAAGTAAGGAGATATTTCCAAGTTTTACATTAGATTGGTTAAACTAAAGAAACAAAAAGAAAGTAAACAGTCACCATAAGCTATTAACAGTTTACAAATTTGGATTTTGAAATAATTACTGGAGTAAGAAATTAGTTGAGAAAAAACACAGAAAGTAATTGATACTGCACAAAAAGTGTGGTATATAATTTGAAAACATATAACCACTATGCAAATCTGTAAGAAGCACATAAAATCTAGGTGTATAATGAATTAAAACATATGCAATATTTTATGTTTTACAGTTGGGGTATGACTTGCACACCTAAAAATCTTGACTTTTGCCTTCAACTCTTTTCAACTAGTGCAACTGGCTCCCTGCAAACTTTGAACTTAAACCAAACAGCCTCAGTGCCAGTGCTAGTTAAAAAAACCCAAACTAAACCCATTTCTTCATGCTCATATATAGCTGTAAAAAAAAGTTCTTTAAGGCTTTGGAATTCTAGGATTTGTGCAAGGTAAAAGAAGAAGTTGATGAAAGTCGTGATTTAATTCTTTTGTATTTGACCTCATTGCAAGTAAAAGATTCTCATTTCCTGAGGAATGTAATTAAGTTGTGGAATTCTTGTACCACAGCAGAACGACTGCAGTTAACAGAACTCTAAACAAAATCAAATAAATTATTTAAAAATATATATATATATACATATAGTACTGCAAAGATTCACAAGTATTTTTCAAACCACATTAAAAATAGCTGCATGCCATATATTAAATAGGAATCAAATTCAGTAGTGATTTCCCTTTTCAGTCCCGGAAGTTAAAGACAAATGGCTCTTGCCAGTTGCAGAAGATAGTGTCCTAGAATTTCCATAGGGAAAAAATAAACATCAAAAAGCAGGAAAAAAAAAAAAAAAAAAAAAAAAACAAAAAACCCTAAGATTTACTGTACAGAGAGCTCTTAAAAATCATTATACATTGCAAAACAGTCCTGCAGACTGAAACTTTTACTACTGTTATGAAGAAATTTCTGTAAAACTAATTTCTTAAAAATCTGAGACGATCTGTAGCTATTCTGAAAACTATTTTTTGCAATTCCTTAGAAATTCCCCGTTTAATCTCCCCATTAGAGAGAAAAATCAGAAAGAATCTCTGGTATGCCATAGAAATGTACTATTTACATAGCACAAAATGATCGAGCCAGTAGTTTCTAGGGTGCCCTATGGGTTGTGGATGTTGTGCTTTTTCTTTATTTCTAATGAAAAAGTGGTTATGGCTTTGTTTTGATCAAATTATAATATACTTCTAAAAATCTGGAGCATACAAAAGTAAAACAAACTACATTCTAACAAAATAAAATTTAGATTTTTGTGCCAGTAAATTCTGACTCTGATATTCCAACTGAGTCAACAGACTTCTATTTTGCTAAGTAAAAAAGATAACATAACAGTATGACTATTCCAAAAACATGGGGAATATTACACAAAGGATCACTGTGGCAGGAAAACCAGTCAGTCATTCATCAGAATTTTAAGTATTTTCAGAGTACAACTGAGCAAGCTACAATACGCGCACAAAATTTATTTTTAAGAGGTCAATAGGGTCACTTGTTCCATTACTCTGTCTTTGTTAACTATTCAATAAAGAAAACATGTTGCATGCATTAAAGGCATAATGTAAGCAATAAAATGCAATATATGCAACATACCCTCAGGAACGCCAATGGGAAACAAATTGCCTAATTCTTTATATTTTGCAGCTATCTCTGCAAACCCAATATTAAATCACTTAGGTAAGTAAGACCATCAATCACACTAGTTACACTAACAGGCTTGCCTCTCTACACTAGTTCAAACTCACTCTACCCACAGTTTAGTTGCGTTAAGCTATTCAATAATCTCATAATACAAGCAACATACTTAACTCAGGGAATACACAAATTTTCCATTCCACAGTCATTTCTATGGACTCTTAAATTTTCTTCCATCTGAAAAGACATCAGACTTTGCACTTTAGAAACAGGCACTTTTTTTTCCTGTCTTACAATTATGAAAAACTTTGGAAGATCTGGCAGAGCCTTAAGGCAATGCTGGTATTGCAATACTGTGGACTTCCAAAAAATGCTACATAAACACTGACAGCACATTAAAAAATTAACTTATTAATTTCAAACATTTTTGTTCATGAACACACAAGCATAATTTGAGTTCCTCCATTTACCTGTAGTATATGACAGTAGCATTCCTTTCTCCATCTCAAAATGGGGTATTAATGGGAGAAAACTTAGTTTTGGAAAACTTCCAGCCTTTACATCACAAGTGGTACAACATAATGAAGAAAAACACTGTCTTCCTTTGAAGCAACAGCACACATCATGTTTCTGATGTGTCTACATTATTTTATTTTTGTTGGCTGCAATTCAAACAAATGACTGAATATCAAGATTACCTAATATCTGGAAAAGGATGGCCAAATATAACACCTTAGTCTTAAACACCTACTATTCTGAAACCACCAAAGAATGTGCGGAATATGTGAAAAAAATATTTAAAAGTAATTTCATTATGAACTACTATAATTCATTTCCTTTAAGCAAATTCATATACTTGGATTCTCAACTCATTTTAGAGCAAAAGGGGGGTGAATATTTTGTATATTTCCTTGTTTACCCTAAATCCATAAATGCCCCATAACTGCAGCGCAGATAAACTGGGATGCTGTAGGGAGAAACTAAGAACAAACACAAATGCAACACAACAATATGCACATTGGAACTCATGGTGATCTTTGAACTGGATCCAGGAAAGCCCCTTCCAGAGCTCTTGCAAGAGACTATGGTATTAAGAGAGACAATTTGTGGATTAGACTGGGAAGTAAAACCCTTCCTTCTAAAAAGTCCAGGATCAAAACAAACAAAAAATTATAGAATTAAAACAGTTAGTCACTATACATTTTCTCACAGACTGCAGATTTTGTAATCTCTGATCTGTTTTCTCCTTTAAAAACTATCTACCCAAAGCATCCACCCAAAAGCTATATTTAGGTTTCTTTGATAAGAAATGTTATTATTATTAGACATGTAACAGCCCTATAGTAAATAAGGGTTTAAAGCAAATGATCAAGTACAACTTTGTGTAGTATGCTTAATATTGCTTTTATATAGCTGCTTATTAATAATAGTTCCGGTGTTATTAACAATAAATTTGATTATTAATAAAATGGCTTTTTAGTATTTTAATAACAGCCACTTCACTCAAAGCATACCAGATTCAAGATAGTTTAGGCAGATGCAATTATCACAAACCAAGGGTGGGATTTATGTTCCCATATGATTTCTCTTCTATGAATGCCCAATTCTTTTTAGTAAAAATAGTTTAGATAAAACTGCACAGTCACCATTTCAACCCTTCCGAAAGCTTATCCCTTGACATTATTTAAAAAGTCAGTAACTACTACACACCTGAATACTACATGACCTTTAATGTACTTCGTTAAACAGAAGATCCATTAATCCATATAACAATTATGCAGTTGTCAAAACAGCACACGTGTGCAGTAAAACTAAGAGAGGATCTCCTCATCTTTTTCTAATTTTCCTAAAAACAATTTCTATTTCAAACTTATCAAAAAGAGGACAGAAGTCCCAGAAATATGTTCCTTCAGCTGACACGGATTCACTTCACCTGGCCAAACTGAAAACACTGTCTTTGGAATAAACCAACAGCACTTTACTGTTATGGAATATTGTCCAAGAACTGCTTTATACCTGGCAAATGCTTCAAAAAAGGTGGCCAGTACTACTCAGAAATGAGATCAAACTTTGGGCTTATGAACCTGCTAGAAAGTAAGAAATTCCAGAGCGAAAAACTTAAGGTGAGGCTGAAACTCATGAACTACCTGCTCATGAAGTGAAGTTCACGAAGTGCAGTGTAACTGCACAAACTATGGGAAGCTTAAATTGCAGTTTCAGGTAAAAGCATGCGCTGATGAGTGCATCTTTCAGGAAAAGAAAAGAAAAGAAACAGCTAGAATTAGTCCGCTGCTGTTAGTGCCAACAGCTAACACAGCTGTGGGAGAACCCGGTCAAAAGTCAAGTTCATTTTTGTTAAGAGGTTTTTACTAAATATGGCAACAAGTGTCAGCTTGATTTAAATTTTCTTTTTTCCTCATTGTCTTTTTGGGCCCTCTTTTTTTCAGCCAGCTGCCCGGATGGCAGTCACTTCCAGGGTAACTGAACCACCACACATTGTCTTCCATCATCCGTTTCCTAACGTAAGGATTATGTTTTGGGTGCCGATAAAAACTGCTGCATCTACTGCCTTATTGCTGATCCTATGGCTTATATAATGGTCTTTTTGAGGCCTGAGAATTTTATATCTTTGACTACTAGTAAATTTTCCACACTCTTTATAAAGCAAGTTAAAAGCAAGCAATTGAACTTCTCAACCTAACAACTTCAAATGGTCCAGCTGTCACACAACAGAAATATTTTAACAAGTGTAGAAGTGGTAGGCTACACAATCCCTCCAGCTTTTTTTTTTTTTTTTTTTTTTTTTTTTGTAAATACCTGCAGTCACACGCAGTCTTTCAAAGTCATTACTAGCATTGGGTAATAAATCCTTTTCTTCATCATGCAGGAATAAGGACAGTATGCAATACAGGCCTAGGAAAAAATAATCATCCTTATTGCTGGTAAAATGTACCCAAATAATGAAGTTTTGTCTGATACAGAACTGCAGGAACACTGATAATTTCAACCTATTTTATACTAACACCAAGTTTCTTACTGCTTCTTTTTCTATTTCTATTTCACAAACCCCTTAAAATTGCTACAGGACTGTACAAGGATACTCTCACAGATACAAAATAGAACACAACCATCCATCAAGAGTGGTTCCAAACAAGTACTTCGAAAGTCTTTGCTTTGAGCTGCAAGTGGCAAATTATTGTAAAATATGCCATTGCTGTTAGGAGGAGTTGTCTTAAATCAACAGGTACAAGGAAGAGGTTATGTATCTTGGCAGTCAGATACTTCTGCAATGTTTATAGATCATGTTTACTCTCTGTCAAATCCATAACAAACAATGTTTTGTCTTAACTAGAGCTGGTAAAACTCTTGTCTTGCAGTAGTTCTTGGCAAAGTTGAATCACTTTGTTAAAGAGCATCTGAAACCAGAGGAAGCAGCCTGGTGCCACATATATTATCCAGTCACAGTATACAACAAAAATGAATCTGGAGATGACATAGAAGTTAATCTCTCTTCATTAGAGCATGATAACCCAACACTCATCCAACACAGAGAAAGTAAACAGTAAAATGGTGCAGGAGAGCATTACATTTTAAGCTGGAGGAGGAGCAGGTGACTAACAACTAAGTATTCTAAGAATTCAGAACCAGCTTTCTAAGAATACTGGTTTGCAAAAGCTTGTAGAAAACAAACTGTCCAAACTTTTGAGATAAAAATCATGTTATAGAAGCTCTCTACTTCAGCCACTGGGTTTAACAAAATTAATTACAACCATAAATCTACCAGGTAAGTTTTGTTAAAATAAAACCATAACATAATAAGCAGCAATGCCTTCTGAAATGCATGCTACACTACCTATAATCACATCCTGTAGTGTGAAGACAAGCTCTTCTCACATGAAGAATTTCTCTTATTTTCAGAACTGTTTACAACAAAATAAATGTAAAAAATATGAAATTATCACTGCTATTTCCTCTTCAGATAAAACTGATTTTCAGAGTTGCCCCTGAAGAATCCAACTATAAAACCATGAAAATCACAAAAAAAAAAAACCTCATATCCAATTACATCCCACAGATTTTCTTTCCCCTCACATATGTGGTGCTTCATAAATCAGCTGCATAGCAGGTTAGTCCCTCTGGATGGCTGATTTCATCAGTTGGCCTCCATATGGTGAAGGGACAACTGAACTGGGATTGCAAAGAAGATACACGTACCCAACAGAAAACTTGTTTTCTGCAGTTTTCATCAGAAAACAAGTTTTATACTAACAGCACTGCTGGAAACAGTTAAGAAGGAAGGGCTAGGAAGGGGAGTAACCCTAAGAAGCACTTCTTACCTGTTCATGTTTACACATTTACCAGTGTTTGTGTTAAATTAGTTTTGCAATAGTTTCTCATAAGCTCTTGCCTAAAAATCATTCTACCCCTCTCCCCCGTTATCACTTTCTATTCGTTTCTATGAAGTAATTTTACAGCAATAACATAGGACTACTATTAAAAAAAAAAAAAAAACAACAAAACTCTGAATACTTAGCTGTTGTGCTAAAAGGTACAGTGTACACTTAAATCAGTAACAGTGTTTATTCATAAAGTCGTTAGGACTCTGAAGCATTAAAACCCAAAAGTGAAAGTACCCAAACTTTCAGAGGTGATAATCACCCAAAGAGCATATCAAAGTCCACCAGAGTTCAGGGTGTTAACCATTTTTTGAATACCAGGCCAACAAAATGGAAAATTTTGTTCTGCGCTACAGGGTACAATCCTGAAAAAAGAAAACTAGCTTTGAGGGCAGTGTCAAACACTGCAAAGGATCCCTCACCGGTAACTAACTGAAGAAGCAAAAAACTTATTTCCTAGGGGTGGCCAAATATGGTATACTGAGGGACTCACGGATTCCCTTCTCTCCTGGTCTGGTCAATAAAAGCTGCTGCTCCCCAACACCTTTCCAAATAGCAAGGTGGAGCAATAGTTCCAAAGGGACAGAGACACATTGTAGATAATACAGCTCACCACAAACACACACAGATGAATAGAAGAGAACAGTACTGCATTGAATGACCATACAAACACGGATAGGTCCACCCTGTTCCTACGGATCAATGCTCAGAGATAAAAAAGCCTTCACCAGTGTCTGTAATAGCTACCTCCCAGAACGTCAGTTCCTCTATACCGTCTATCTCTCAAACCCTCATCCTGCTTGCTGGTTAGTCCGGCTTGAAGTCTGCTAGCAGATCACGCATACATTCCAGAAAGACATTCACAGGAGGAACAAAAAAAAAAAAAAAAAAAAAAGCCCTCAATAGGATAGGATAAGCCATGGTGATCAAGCAACAGGGCTTCACCAGGCAAATATTCTAATCAGCTGCCTGCTTAAATGCATCTGGCCCCTTTTATCCCTTCTCTCCTCCTCCCAACTTTGTTTTGGTCCTTCTCTTCTCCACCTCTTGTCCTTGCCTTAAACATCCCCTAACAGATCTGTACAACCTGAAAATTCTTCTGTTCAGTCCCCAATCCACCCCTCCAGCACTTCAACACATCCTATGCACCTTTATTCAACAGCTCCCCCTCCCCAGTTTGCCTGGCATTCCACAGAGTTTCTTCCAGTGAATCACCTCAGCAGGTTTTGCAACAGGAATAATGGCTTCATGGGTCACCTCTGCTGGTTTTAGGAGCAGCTGATTCAGACAGATTAAGATGGCTCAATTCTCTACCTTATCATTATTCCTCTGGTTGTTATCTGACTATCTCAATAGCCATTAGCCAGATAACCTTACACATATGATCTCAAAAACCAACAAGCTTTTGAGACAGTTTAGTTATTATTTCACCAACATTTTAGCTTTTTTATTGTATTATTTAGTTCTATTTTCTATTTAAAAGCATTTAAGCATGATTAAATAAATACATTTTCAGTATACTGTAGTCATTAAAAAAAAAATAAAAAATGAGGTGAACAGAAAAATTTAATGACAGCTTAATGTAGCTGCAAATTACACCCAACTGTTAAAACAACTGGTGGTGCAGGGCAATGCTATTCTTTCCTGCTATAATATAACCCATCTTTCCCCCACTCCTAGTTACAACCTTTATTCCATCTTTCCCTATTCATTCTAGCACTTGTTCTTGTATCTTGTTGACACATCTTCATGAGTCCTGAGTTGATTGCGTAGCCACTCTTACCAGGTAGAAATTACTGTTATGTCTATTTTACAAGACAGGGATTGGAGACACAGCAACTATCTGGCTGACTTGAAATTAGTTTTTCAAAGATACCACACATTATTTGCTTCAAGTGCACAGGAAGTTGTATTATTCACATTGAATAAGTAATACAAGCCAGCAAAGCCAGAGTAATAGGGGAAATCCAGATTTGTCTGTCTTACCTCAGAAATACGTTCTAAGATGACATTTTCTCAATAGAAAATTATCAAAGAGGCTGTAAAAGGATTCAGAGGAGGAAAAAAGTGCACAAAGGGGTGAAAAAGAGAGTCAAAGAATCTCCCTGTCTCTACCACACACAAACACTGTTCTAAACACCAAGAACGGAAGCCAGCTTTTGCCTGAAGAATCCAAGACACTTTCAGTTTATTTTTGTTTTTGCAGCAGACTGAAGAGTTACATTGCCAAGCATTTACTAAATGTAATCATTAAGATTCAGAAAATATGCCTACACTGGCAAAATTCAGATTCCTAGTTTGTACTGGGGCCAGTGGATTAACAATAGTAACAGTGTAGATCATAAACTAGTGATAATATAGATACTTTTGCTATGTCTAACGATATACAAAGTTAGGGAACGGACAAAAATATCCTTGCTTAGCTCTCACTATTAGTTCCAACAGAGAAATTTCACCCCATTTTTAAATGACGCAAAGAAGTTTTAAGGTAATTATATTTTATTCGCTATTTCTTTCAGAATTAAAAAGTGACTTGCATTGCTTTATATATAAGCAAATACTAGGCATTCATTTGTCAAAATGCTTTTTTCTCTGCTTTTCTGGTGTGCTCTTAGATGGCAACTACATTCAATAATAAAAAAGGCTCATTTCTACTGAGAATTTAGATATCACACAGAATAAATGCATATCAAAAAAAAGGGGTTTATTTTAGCCTGGGCTATCAACATCATCCAGAAACAGTTTCTATACTGTGGTTAGTCCATTCATTATGGCCAGCCACAGGATACTCATTTGCTATGTTATTTGAAGGTTTTGTTGTTTCCTTTAATGTACGCCTTTGTTTGCTTTTTTCTCTTTCCCCAGTGGTCCCATCTTCATTCACATTCATTTCAGAAAATTCCACAAGGAAACCACAAGCACTGTCACAGTCAGGGACCTCAGCATAACCCTTAGGAACCTACCTTCCTCCCTACCTTCCTTTTGTTGAAAACCTTGCAAACTATGAATCTGAACTGTCAAGGGACAGACAAAGTTCTGACAAGCCGTGATCAAAAAAAAAAAAAAAAAAAAAGAAAATTATTTTAAACTTGCTTCCCATTTTCAAATAAACAGTCCATCTGAAATATTTCCAAACATACTGTAAAAATGTACTCTACTTCTAATTTAACACAGAGTAATTGTGAACTTGAATATAAAACAAATATTTAATCAAGTATCTTTTCTGAGAGTCTAGAATATTCATATAAAGAGTAAAAAAATTACCCAGACAAATAAAGCTGTTACATTAACAATATGGTGGTACCCAGACACTCCTCTTTCTACACAGTCAAATGAAATCATTTTCACAATAAATAAAATACCTTTACTAAAAGAAACTATCTAAACCTTTCAGGTGAATAACTACTCTGCTCAATATGCTTCAGTTATTATCACCAGCCATAAAATAACTTGCAGTTTTGAAATCAAGCTTATTTATCTAAAATTTGCTACCTCAAAAATATAGGTATTTTTGAAAGTACCACTGTTCACTACTATATTTATGGAACATTAATAACATATTCCCTGGTGACAACAAGATGAATAGATTTGTTTAAAACCACTTCAAAACTGAGGACCTGCCAGGGAGATTTTGATACACTTAGGTTACAGAAAGTCAAGCCAACAGTAAAATGGCTTACCATTTTGTTTAACCGTGAGAAGATCCTGTAGGATATTATGCCAGACAAACACCCTAGCAGATATTCTGAGTTTTGTCCAAAGTGATAAAATAAACTGAAAGTAATGATCTGAAAACACATTTATACAGTGTAAGATTTATAACAATTGGTTGCTTTTACACATGTGCAGAGAATTTTAGTGGACAAGACTCCATTGACAGGAAAAAAAAAAAACAAATTTATAACATTTAATCACACCAATAAAAATGCTTATGAGCTGTGAAAATATTCAGAATTACAAAAGAAAAATATGTTGCTTTTTGCTTAAAAAACAATAGTACCTCATGCTGTAAGAGAAAACTGCTCCCAATGTGTAGAAATACACATATGTAAAAGATCACTTACGCAATTCAAAAGCTCGTCACAACTCAGTACTCCATCTCATAGTCCCGGACAGCAAGTTCCTTAAATTCCTTCTAACACAGAAGAGTTGTACTAATCTATTTGATTTCCTTATCTCCACTTTAAAAACAAACCCCCTATTTTAAAACCATCCTTGGTTAAATTAATCTGGTTACGTTATGCCTCCCAGGTTCCTCCTGTTTCTCTCACAAAAGCCATGTGCCTCCCTCAAGCTTGCTTACTGCGATATGAATTTATCGTCTTCTGTTACTAGGAATAATAAACAGGTCACACAAGTTCTGAGGTTAATGAAAAGTTCTGTCAACTCTCAAGTCCAAGATACAACCGTAGCCTTCAAATTCTCAACATACAAAAAAGGCAGCTATATTAACTGATTCTTAGCCATTGATTAGGAACTTAAAGGAAGCCATAACATTCTAGCAGGGACAAACACTACCACTGGTATTCCAGATAGAATTCATATAACTTCATTTACACACAAATTACATTCAGGTATTGGTAGGGTAACAGACTGCAAAAACAGCCACTGCAACAAAAGGTGTTCCAGATTTTTTTGAAGCTGACACTACCAGAGGCTTGAGGCATTTTTAGGAAGGTTCAACCACCACTGCAGAGACAATCATTCTCAGAACCAATCGTTCACAGGAATTGTCTTTATGAAAGCGACATCTTTCATCAGTTACAAAAAACAGGTAGTTATGTGTCATGTTCCTCATCTGTGGACCACAGTGAACCTATATTAACACCTCCCACCTTTAAATTGATTGCTGTCTTTCACTTCTAGAAATTATTTGCTTGCTTACTACCTCTCTCTTGTACATGCTTTCCACAATCTTATCTCGTTGGAAGTTCAGCTGCAATTCTGCAGGAAGCAAGCCTTGCACAACCCTACAATAATCGCTCTTGCACAGTAAGAAGGGAAAACTGTAATCCTAAATGAATACAGAGAAGCACTCCTCCTCAGATGCTTTAAACCAAACGTACGTAAGAAGGAATAAAGCTGTATACAGTCAAGGTGCTCACAGTTTTTCAGCTCCTACAAAAAGAGCACAAATTTTCTGAACAAAGTATGTATTTTAAGTAGAAGTCTGCAGAGCTCCTACCAAGTCTAACTCTTCTTTAAAAACTGTAAATTGACTACTTTAATATTTGCTCATGTAACTCTCATAAAAACTTCCTCCTTCTACAATTCTGCCTGGCTAAACTTAATTTTCCTGTACCCAGGGCCTTTACATTCATCTGTGAAGACCATCTGAAATGGGAAAGACTGAGAAAAGGTGAAGTTATTTTCTTAAACAAAAATTGTCATTCTAGAATCTCTGGATTAGGCAGTCCAGCTCTCCCTTGCAAAACTGCTTAGCACTCAGAGTTTGGTTTTGTTTCTGGCTGCTGCTTGTATTTTTAGTAGTCGTAAGGGAAAGAGGATGCTCTTTCAGGAAATCCCCAGGTTTCATGTCAAGGATCTGTAAACAGTTTGAGTGGAATAGCACTTTCAAGAGTTTATGTAATTAATATTTTTCAGTTTGGTAACTATAGTCATAATGAAACTGTCCAAAGTGAAAAATCAGTGCAAGAACTCTTACACCTCCAATTCCAGTGTATCCAAAACACTTAGAGAAAGTATCTGACATGGAAGGTTCAGCAATGTAAGTTCAGAGGGAAAGATTTTCTATACCTTTGTTTCAGTAAGAATTTATAAGGAATACCTGAGTGAACTTTTACACACCCTTGAATGTTACATACCCAATAAAATGGCTTCATGTTTTGTCTACCTTAATGCACACCAAAAGCTTTCATTTCAAGTTGCATAGCATACATACATCTTGATTTTACAAAGCCATGAGGATACCCTAGCTATTGCAGTGGTCCCTATCCCTGCAGCTCCGAAACATCAGGACTGTCTAAAGAGACCTTAAGTATATACAGCCACCATAGTTAGGGACACACCTGTGTCAGCATTATGTTACCCTGATTTTCAGTAACCTCTGTTAGACTTTGTTAAATGATAGTTTAAAAATGGAGGCGGAAAGGTACATAATTAAGGGACAGCCCTGGAAAGGCAGAATTTTTCTCTGATATATTCTGTCACAAATATACAATCCAGTTTTAAAACACTGTAGTGATAGTCAAAGATGTCACATACTCAAGTGACATTGTTTTTCTCCTGCTTTAAAACACAAGAGAGAATTCAGGCTCCTGCTTCTTGCTTACTGAAAACAGTGCTGTACTACTGAAGACGCAACATCACTTTTTTTTTTTAATGAAATTAATCACTTCAAATTCAGTGGGTAACAGATGTTAGCAAAATCAAAGTCTCTTCACACTGGGTAATTTTCCATGTTAAGACAATGACCTATGCCTGAACTATATTACAAGTGTGGGGTGTCTATGCAGGGCACTGTTTTCACTCAATTACTGCAGAAGACTTGCTTTTTTAAATAAATGCTAATATAGAAGAGGATCCATCAAATACCTTGTATCTGTAATAACAAATATTCTCCAATTTCCATATTAAGATACCTTAAAAAGCATTGATAGTGAAACATTAAAATCAGTGTGCCATAATGAAAAGGTATTAGGGGAAAATATCCAGTCAGATTGGACAACCTGAGAAAAGAGAAGCTACTGCTGCAGCCCCATGCCCCTGGGTCCAACCAGTAGCCAGGTGGAAAATGTCTTCCCAGCAGACAGGCGCACACAAAGCATCACATATGCATCTACACATAACTGGCCACACAGATAATCACGACACATGCACAGAGCACTCACACAATCACAGGCAGCACTAACAGTCTCATCCTGCTCCCCCCTTCTGACCGAATGGGATGGAAGTCTGCTAGTGAGAATTATTTTTTTATATATATATATATATATATATATATATATGTATACACACCCCTACATAGACACACATGCATGATGTGGATCCCTCCAGCAACAGAGTTCAGAGGCTCGGTCTCCCCAGTTGCTGGCAAGTGGACAGAAGAGGCCCTGAGGCACCATGTGTGCACGCACACACACACACAGAGCTGGCCAGGACTCCCCTGGTCCCCATCAGAGGCGCACACATACACAGGTCTCATCCCTAGAGACACCAGACCCTCCAGTCTCTTCGGCAGCTGGCCAGGACTTCCTTGATCCTTCGACAGGCAGCTGCTCCCATAGTCTTGCCCTTAAACACCCCCCCCCCCCCCCCCCCCTCACGGCACACTCACCACTTTACCTACTCACTGGCTCGTCTGGGTTGATCTTTGCCAGCACTCATACATCCACACGCCCCACACACTCTCCAGGCACTGGCACCACAGACACACGAGCCTCTGAGCCCTGGTCCCACTCCAGTGACCAGCACTCGGTTTCACTCATGCCAGCCCCCCCAGCCCCTGGCACCACAGACCCTGGAACCTGCAATCCCATTCCGATTGCTGGCACTTAAATCCATTCAGACCTTTCTCTCCATTTGCTGGCACCACACACACAGACAACAGGCCCTCCAACTCATGGTCCAACTCCAGTTGCTGGCACCCAGGCCCACACTCAGCCCCACGTGCACGGAACAGGGAGTCCCTCACCCGGGAAATAAGTTAAGAAGGAATTTAATAAAATAAATCAGATTGGACTGATCAGGGGCAAGGCACCGTCAGATAAGTGTACTGACCAGCAAATTATTTCAAGGGACTGGCCTTTCTTATCCTCTAAATACCCCAATTTTCCCCATACATGTTCCTCAAACCACTTATATCACTCCCTTTCCCCATTTCTGGCTCACCTCCAAAGCACGCCACAATAAATCCTGTGCAAACCCCAAATGCCCTACTGCAGCCCAGAGTGTGCCCCGTACCCCAGGGCAGGGCCCCTCTCAGTCTAAAAGGTGCTTCAGCCTTGACTCATGCTGACGGGTCTCACACCTGCATAACGGGGCTCAGGCTTCCTGGGAGAGCATCTCTTCCAAATCTTTAATCTGTGTTCCTCGCCTGCTCTTGTGCCTCTGAGCTCCTCTGGGCTTGTGGGCACGGACCTTTGATGGGCTGATGGCTCCTGTGATGGGCCTGTAGTAGCTGGGGCAGGTTATTATTTGGGGTCCTGCTCTTGTACTATCTCTCTGTGCTCCTCCGTGAGGCTACAGCTGAGTTTTTATCACATCATCTAAAAAAAAAAAAAAAAAATGGAGGCACAGCTATGCTAAAAAGAGATGTTAATTAGAATGTTCTTGCAACATATCAGCTAACTCCTAACATAGATTTCTACACAGCATCAGACCAAAAATTCATCCCTCCAAAATTACATGAATTAGAAGTACATCTATCTTTTTAAAGCCACAGCTATGCTCCAAATATTACCTTTAAAAAAGCTGATTATGATACAATTTAATTTTGCATTATAAATTTGCTAATGTAAACTAGCTTTTCACCTATGTCCAGTTTCTAAATATAAATTACAAAAATTTAAGTCACTAGCTAATATAATATTTTGGGAATCATATTAAATAATCAAATGTTAATTTATCTTATCCTGTCAACTTTCAAAACAAGATCAGCCTTATTTAAAGTCTTCTGAGCTGAAAAAAAAATCTTATTACCTCTTTATGAAATCGTGTACAACAAGGAGAGAAAGTCACCCCAATCAGCACTAGTTATTAAAACAAAATTTGGACAATGGCCAAGTGTAAGCCACTTAAGTGCAACTCTGAAAGTATTAGATCCAGATCTTTTAAAGTGCAATATACAATCAGAATTACTGAAGGCATTCTGTCCCTCAAAGCACCGACAGAGATATTAATCTCCTGTTTCAGCAGAATAGGAAGTGATTTTTTTTTGGTTTTGTACTCTTGACACAACACTTTGTAGCATCTTTTATAGATCAGATCCCCTTATGATCACCATTTACCATGCTATAATGCACAGCAGAGAGCACATCAACTTTTAGAGGCAACAAAACTTGAAAATACACTCCTAAAAGGACAGTCAGTCTATGAGATCTGAACAAATCAAAAATAACATCCCTTTGAATTTGTAACAATAAGTGACTGGGGCTCCAGCACCAACTGTTTTGCTTTCAAGGTCCACCCTTACCAATTGTGCTAATTGTCAGTGTATAGACAGACAAATCTCTAACTGATACAGTTCTATCCATATGAAAAAACAGTAATTGTACAACTAAGTCAACCTTCACTGGTAATTTCATCCATTACACCTGTCTCAGGGTTTAATGCTTAAAAAAAATTTTTAAAAAATCCACCAAAAAAACAAACAAACCAACCTACAGTAAAACTGCCTGTTAGACCTGAAATTTAACAGATGACAGGACTGCTTCAGCTTCTAAGCAGTTTTTCTATAGGATTCATAGATTTAAACCTTGAATAAAGGATTAACACATCTTGCTTCAAGTAACATATTGACACTAATCCACTGACATCTAAGAGGAGGAATTAGTGGCTGGAGTCTGGTTTTTAAGGAACGCAATTATGATATAAAAACATCCCAGAGAAGGCACAAAATTTTTTCACTAGAGTTTATATGCATTAAAAGCACTCAAATGTATTAAATCCACTTAAAATACTGTCTTTTAGCATTGCTCATCACACAGAGGAACAGAATGCAATCAAGTATTTGAAATACAAAGACATTTCCTTTGCCTAAGAAAGGAAAAAATTATATCAAAAAGGAATCAGAAAACAGGCAACAATACAGTCATAAATATCTCAGCACATATGCTTAAGATGGGTAACTTCTCTCAGTCCCTTAGCAATCTTGGAAATCATGATATGCACAACATTAAAACTTATGTGGAATTAGCTACAGAAATCATAAAATCATGAGTGAAACGCAAAATGTATTTTTTCTTGCTAAACTGTAGCCAGACGTATTTACAAAAACAACTGCACAAGGATGAAAACAAAATTAAAAATATTAGGTTAGAATTTTGAGGTGCTCATACTCTGCCAGTATTTACTTTTTCTGTAAAAACGGTGAATAGGGATTTTAAATCAGTAGTCAACTGCATATTTTACATAGGATTACCATATAACATACATAACTATATAACAAAATAGCTAATGCTACATTACTACCTAAACACATAAAAGTGTGACCACTCAGAAATTACTGTAAAAATAACATATTTCCATACATATGTATTCTGGATAACAATCAAACTCAGAATGAAATGTATACACAACTTTGAATAAACTCCATAAATCACAAACTTTGTTCTTAAAACTGATCCTGAAAAGCTCCCATAACTACACTAGAATGACCTCTAATTTTCAAATTATGGACATAAAAACATGCCTTTTTTTTCCCCCAGCTACAAGAAAATGAAAATCCAAATTTTAAGTCCATATGCCTGAAGTGTGTGTATGTGCATGCATAGTTCTCTCACATGTCTAGGGACATGTGCTTGCACACCCCTGCAAATGAGAGATTACCATACACAATGATTGAAGCAGTTCTTTATTCAAGTACATCCTTGCTTGAGAAACCGCTTTATAGAAAACTCAGGTAAGCAGTAATTTCAATAGCCAGTATAATTTGAAATATTTTGCCTGCATATACTTATGAAACTAAAAACAAATGTGTTTTTATGTGAATAGTTACCCCAGGGAATAGTCTGTTGAGGAAATACATTCTCATGGCTTAACTGTGGCTTTTTCTGGCAAATAATTACACTAACTCCCCTACAAAGGCTTAGAGGTGCCTATACTTGAGTAAGATAAATATATACCCACACAAAACAAACAAGGATAAAAAGTAACAGTGATCTATAAATTAAATTTTCCTCAAAGTCATATAAACAAATATGAAGCACATATGGTCAGACAGTCTCACCGAAGCAAGGAATACTGATCTTGTAACCTTCAGCAATTTTGACTCAACTAGCCCTCACAAAGTAAGCTTTCACTGTAATAAAAAAATAAGCACATGTAGGCCTATTAATTTATTCTTAAATGAAAATTAGCATTCTGGGAAATATGATTACACAACTACTTTTGCCATTTGCTAAAAGTATGCAATATTGTAAATTATCGGTCAGAGAGATACGGGGGTTATGGTATCCCACATAAGCCTGTTTGTATTTATTTTGCTAACTTGAATTAGTTCATCTTCGCTTTTCATATTTATCTCATTCACTTGAAGCAAGATATCAGGCAGGCAATTACAGATCATTTGAATTTCTCCATACAAAAAAGTTACATAAAGACAGCAAAAGATTTTTCTATGCAGTTATAAATGAATAGATTCAGTCACAAGCAATAAGGTATTTAAGTGTGCAATGTGATGTCTGTCTGTTAGGAGCTGAAAGTTACTGTTTGGTATTAAAAACTGTTTTTTCAAGTTTCACTTCCAAGTAACACAGGACACTGAAAACAAAGTTGATGAAAATAAGGTAATCATACATTTATTTTCATAAACTTTCCTTTATTAAATAACCATTCTGAATTTCATATCCACTTTCTTGCACAACTGAGAAAAAAAAAGGCAAAATTCTTGGACAATCCCCTTTTCAAGGCTTTACATCTCAGAATTTGTTTTTCTAAAAAAAAAAAAAAAAAAAAAAAAAAAAAAAGAGAAAGTGCTGCATCAAGACTCAAGTCTTCTGTGAATTAGCTAGTTTCATTACTGTAAAACAGAGGTTAAAGCAAAAGGGGGGAGGAACAAATTTCTAAGAGGTGTCCTAAGATTTAGCCTTTCCATCTTACTCTCACGTACAGTACAGATGTATTGACTACTAAAACAGTGTGCAAAACAACATATGCATGCTATTTAACTTGGAACTTCAGCCATTTTTACTGCAGTTTATTAATTTGGAGCAAAATTTGTATCTGTACTTCAGTGTTTACATAGTAGCAACTGTCTAAAAAATACCTATTACCACAGTGGTAATCCAGTGGAAAACCCCTGAAAACATTAAGGATGATGCAGTCAAATGATATTATTTAAACACTGACTTCCTCCACTTTATTTACTGCCAGGTACACTGACTGACAAACATTTTAAATGAAAATTAAGGAACATGGAGCAATACCCCAAGGAAAATACCTGCTACCAAACTATAAATACAGTATACTAGGGTATAAACTAAATGACTATCCTCACTGTACTTCCTCATTCTTTAAAACTTATAGCTTGCTATATTTATAAGGACAATACAAGAAACAGTTAAAGGAGATTTAACCATACTCATGTTCAAAACCATTCCATGCAGCTAAAACAGTAAAACCGTAACTATTTGCTACAGTTTTGCCAGTGGCCTAATATATCACAGTTATTCCTTGTTTCTAATCCTTTAGCCATAAAGGCTAACAGAAAGCACAAAAAAATTTGCACTTGGAGGGTTAGTATTATTTAAACATTACTTAGAAATCTGTCATGTCCCAACATACGTGCTGCCTGTTCCACTCCTCATCAACTTCTCGAGTTATAACACGAAGGTTCTCACTAGTTGAAATCTACCATTCAGAAAGTTTATAGCCTTTGCTGGGTATTATGGGAATAAATAAAAAATCAGAAATACCGTTAAACGTTGCATTAATATTTTATGAGGTAGAAAACACACTGGTAACCACATTTCAGAATGGAAAATTCAATTAATAGAAGAGTTTTGTGAGAATTACATTCTATGACATTGCTTGATTAAATATGTTACTGCCCTTCAAGCTAGTCATTCCATACAGAAGAAGAAACAAATTCCCAATAGCAGTAGTGATGATGAAGAGAACAGCCCCTGGGGTATTTCATTACCTAAATCATTTTACATTAAATACATGGCTGAATCATAAAAGTAGCCTGGTATCATTTTGTCACAGATGAGTTCTCCTGCAGATTTTAATCTGATTAAATTCAGAAAACAGGTTTTAACTGTCTTGCTTTTAACAGCTACAGTTTCTGGAGATTTGCTAAAGAAACTAAAGAGAAGAAACCAAAGAGAATAAACATAAAAGAAAACAACTATTTGTCCTCTATCATACACTCTGTTCCTCTACCCGGGCGGGAAGAGAACTTTCACATACTAAAACCATGTTTAATGAAGTTATATGGTAGTGACACTACATATAATAAAAATACATTGCAGTTAATATAAATATCAGGATATAATTTTCTAACATGCAGATACTAGAATATAAGAAGAAATTATCCTAATATTTTATTATTTCCATTACTGCTGATATAGTGCTAGCTTCCCCAAGACAGTCTGAAAGTAAGAATTAAAACCAGGGCATAACATGCAAGACCATACACACTAGCTAGTGAGTAAGAATAATTCTTTCAACAGCTATAATTGCAAAGTCACATTGTTTACAGACGTGTAAAGTACTACAGTCACACTGTATACGGACCCCTATACTACTACAGTGATATTGTAAACAGAAAAACTAAACTCGGATGCTGACAGCTGCCTAAATAAAGCAGTGTGACAGGAGATCTTGCCAAGAAAATCGGTTGAATAAACCTGTGCTGAGGTTTATGCAGATAAAAGGCAGTAAGCTACTTTACGCTGCTATAACCTCATCCTATAAAGTATCATTTGTTTTGGAAATTCAGAACAGGGAAAATCCCACATACATCCATCAGAAGGTATTTTGCCAATAACTTCAGTTACGCCTGCCTTTCACCCTACCTGCATTTGAGCACCAAATTGTCAAAAAAAAAAAAAAAAAAAAAAACACAACACAAACAACAAAAAAACAAAACAAAAAACACAACTTCTTTTGCTTTGCTTGTGCAGGCAGCTTTTTCTTTACCTATTAAACTGTCTTTATCTCAATCCACCTGTTTGCTCACTTTTACCCTTCCAATTCTCTTTATCCCACTGGGGAGGAGCGACTGAGCAGCTGTGTGTGGCTCAGCTGCCTAATAGGGTTAACCCAGAACAAATTAGTAAAAATTACCAACATACTATTTAGTTTTGTAATTTTAAACACAGGCATTCCACTGTTGCCATCAGAACGTAAAGAAAACAAAACAAAAACACCACTATCTCAACCTAAAAAGAAATCTACGTCTCCTAATAGTCTTACAACGCATTTCAGTTCTGAGTGCTACAAGTTCCTTATGAACATCTTTCCAATGGAGAAAACCCCAATGTATTCAGAATAGGGTTTAAAATTATAACCAAGACCACCATATTTTCTTTTAAAGTGTTGTAAAAGCAATTCCAAAATGCATTAACCTAAGTACTTTCTTTAGTATTCCCTAGAAAGACTAAGAATGAGAGTCTGCATTTGGTAATAGACGCAACGTACGTCAGAATTTATGTCAATACACAGCTGAAGCAAAACTCTCCCAGTAGGTTTATGGGTAAATATGTCGGCAGACAAAAGGTGTCTGAGTAGTATATTTTGCGTAGATGCAAATCAAGGCTGTAAACAAAAGTTAATCACCTTGGATATTTTTTCACCCAGAAAATGTTGGGAATTCACAACAGGAATAATACCAGAGAATGCAAGAACTTGGGAATGCCTCAACTAAATGAAATATGATGCAGCTGGCAAGAACAGACTGAACAGGTTCATACCTGACCCAGCTCTGCACAGATGGTTAGACTAGATAACCTTCAGGGGTCCCTTCCATCCTGAGTTATTCTACGATTCCATAAAATTTAGATGGAAAGTTAGAATAAGGCTTAAATTAAATTAACTGCATATTTTAACTGATATTTGCCTTTTTATTTACAAACAAATATTCTGTTTAAAGAAGCTGGTTTTGCGAAGTAATTAGATCTTAACCAAAAGTTTTCAAAGGGAGAAGTTGCCACTAAAATCAAATGCCAGTTGAACCAAAATTATCACAAATGAGAGAAAACCACAGAGATGAGATCCAAAAGTGAACAACAACTCAGCTTTGCCATCCAAGAAGGACAGCTGAAGGGGTATGTTTTAGAAAGATCACAAAATGATCTAAGGTGGAACCGATACCGCAATCATTTAGAATATTTTAAATGATATAGGTAAAATGCCAAGCCACCTACTACTCTATTTTTATTGCCTTAGATATGATCACCTGGACATCGATACCACCAATTCACCTTAAATAGTAAGACTGTTTAGCATGCAATTCCTTTTATGTCACTGACACTCCTAAAGCTGGTCTTTGTGTACTGGCTGTAGCACCAGTACATAAAAAAACCTGATGTCATCTGCATTCCACCAAGGGTGGAGGCACACAAACACTTTCTCAAAATGAGTTCCCAAGAAATCCACATTTCATAAAACCAAAACATCCTGCTTCTATAAACAGAATTGTCAAGCAATCCATCCTAGAATGGATACTCAAGGAGGAATTCATAATTAAAAAGCAACTTTTCCTGTATTTCATTTAAAACTTTCTTCTACATTAGAAGTAATCTTCATTTTTATGTCACTAATGCACATAGCAAAACACCAAAGGAAGACACAAGCGTAAAATTATTGTAAAGAAAAAAAAAATAGTGTGATATTTAAAAAAAAAAAAGAAAACAAAACATCAGAAGCTAAAACATGTATCCTACTAAAACAAAACATAATCTATAATCTCATATGAGTATACTGTCTACTAGGAAGAGCCTTTTTGGTTTGTTCATACCAAAACATCAGTCATTTTGATTTGGTTGTAGAGTGTTAATCCAACATCTACTCAGAGAAACTAAACAACATCCTCAAGAAAGTCATTAAGCATCTCATGAGAGAAAATTTTTAGATGCATTTCTTCACAACCCAACATCAGTCAAGATTCTTGAGTCTTTCCCCCCCAGAATACAAAGTCATTGCTGATAAAATCTGCAAGTGATTGATGTTAATGGTGCTATAAATAACAGCAAGGCCAAGTTACAGATATATGATGGCCTGGAGCACACAGTAGGTTAGACACAATCAAGATCATACTTAACCCTGTAATATGAAAACTTCAAAATACAACATGGAGAATGCAATCGTAGCCTTTGGAAGTGACAGAGTAAGCTTGGAGTGATGACAATCACAAACTCCCACCAAATCCAAGGCACATGACCGTCATGAAAGTTGAGTGCATTAACAGCAACTATTGACCAGTAAACTGAACACAAATTACCCCACTGACAGTCTTTGCAAAGCACCACAAATTGCTGTATCCAGTTGTTGAGTTAATAACTAAATGAAAGACAATAAAAAGGTTAAAGCACCCAAAAACCTATGAGGTTTCATAAAATCGTAAGATTTGGGATCTGAAATCATATTTCACAGCAGAAGACCAAAGGTTTGCCTGTTTAGGACTGACTCACAAGCCATTGCAACATTCACTACAGCAACGTAAGGTATTAGCAGCCCCAACTCTGCCCTCTGCGCCTCGGTTGGCAGTCACCTTCCCTACAACAGGGACAGCAAGCGGAATCATGTGCCCGCTCCTCAACACCACAACCCAGAGCCTGTCCTGTTTGTTTAAATCCACCTTCATCATCATTTAGTCTTCTCACCCTAGTCAGATGGGCAGTACCTTTCAGTCGGAAGCTAGATGGACAACTGCAGTAGCATCTTTCGAGTAACAGGAATTACCCCTCATTAATCAAAGCTCTTACTTTATTACAGACACAGGTAAAAATTAATTTAGAAACAACTGCAGAACAGTGAATTGTCTGATATAGTGGATTAGCTGACCTACTTGTTAAAGAAAAAAGAACAAATGACCAGAAGTTGAAGCTAAAATACAAAACAGTGTACATAATTTCTTTATTTCCAAAGGAAATACATAATTTACCATACTATTATCACTGGTCTACTTTAAAATCAAGACAGCACATATAAGCCATAAATTTCTGATCTAGATATAAAGACTCAGGAAAATTTATCACCACTATTAGGCAGAGGGTCAAGCTGTATCAGCACAGAAGTCTCTTTTAGTATTAAGAGATATCAATTATTCCATGCTTCAACAAGTACAGTCCAGTAGCCCCAGACTGAAAACAGCAGCATGAAATAAGGTGAGCTGGTAAAGAATGACAGAAGTGACTAAATATTCTTTAAGTATTAGAGAAATTCCTTGAAAAGTGAGCGGCTTCTTTTAATAAAGAAAAAAAAACTTAACAGCTTATTGCTCTCTACCATTTTCTTTTTTGTAACACTATTTCCCACGGATTTAATTATACTATTCCACGGGAAAGACATATAGTGGTTATGCTCACATAACCTTAATAACTTAACCATAATAATTATCAATAAAGTAATGTATTTCTCCCTATGTCCTCACTTTTCTCACACATTTTGATTGGGCTGTCTTTGGGCTATACTTATTTCATGCATCAAGGAAGGATTTAGAAACATATGAAAGAGTAGAATTGTATCATGCATAGAGCAGGTGAAACTTTTTTTCAAATATATAATGCATTCCATATATTTAATACACACACAATGGCACAATGTAAATGCACTAAGACTGAGAACAAAAGATACCTGGGTTTTTTCCAAGCTGAATCAATTACAGGCAGAAGAATACCGTCTAACTGCAAATAATTTAATCTTTTTGTGATGAGAACATTGGAAAATAAGATGGCTTCATTAGAGACAAAGAAGAAAAATTTTCAGACAGTCTAATTCCTTCAAATACGGTTAACTGAAAGGGTCATTTAACTTCAATAAGTACCATATTAAACAATTTTTTTTTTAAATAGCAAACATCCTATAAAGCTATTGGTCTAGAGGTTGTAAGCAAGAAATGTGAACAGCTTAGTCTACTTAGCCATCAAAACATGTAACAAAAGATTCAATCTTAGAGGGACAGCTGTATTTAGGACATCTGACAAGGTTTCCGATTAGATCAGGTAAGCAAAATTCATCCTTTCTGCAGATTGAGTACAGGTATCTCACAGAAGCTGATCCGGAATGATTCTTTTTCATAAATAGAACAACAGTATTTGTATTTTAGAAACAGTAATTTTGGAGTTAGGTAGCTCTCAAACATTAGGGCTGATACAGAATTAATAGTCTTTGCAAAGTCATTCACTAGTCTGGCCATCTCAGATTTGTGTGATCACAAAGTTCATCAGAACTCATTTTATTTTGGTCGTATTTCCAGACTGCTGTGTTAACAAAGCCTTACACTGCAAATTTAGAACACAAAAAAAAACAATACCGATTTCTTAGGAGATTTTAGAATGAGTGTTTCATGGATGTTTATGAGCTATGTCTAAAGCAACACTGATTCTCAGATAGAATTTGTCCATGATGACTTCACCCACAAAAAAGTGAATATAATTGCATTTTTTACAAAGTCTAGTCAGAAAAGCTTTACTTCTCTTGCATCACAATGCATTATTCCCACTTGTTCCAATAAAAATTTTGGGGAAAAAGCTAACAGAGTTGGGAGGGATGTAGAAGGAAGAAATAACCAGCCTCTTCATAAACCTTCTCCTTTTCAGACCTTTTACTGTTATAAGACTTCTCAGATTTAAATAGTTAGCATCTCATTATTCTCCTGACTACTCCAAATGATTCAGAAATCATTCAGCAGAGAAGGCACAGTGTGTGGGTTTGCTTTTTTTTTTTTTCCCCACTTTTAAAGGTAAATCCTACTACACTGCACAGAAACAAAAAGGGAACTTCACGGACTTGTTCTATTCCCCACATGTATAGTCTTAACTGCAACACTCGTGCTTCACTATTCCCGTAACAATACCATGATTTATTTCTTCATTTTACAGCTTTTTCCTGTAGAAGCTAAATCTTACACTCATTCTTACTTGTCTTTAATGAGTACATGTAGAAAAACCTCTTTTTTTTTTTTTTTTTTTTTTTTTTCAGGCTATGATTGCTTCATAGATAAACATGGCTTAAATTTTTCTGATAAACTGGATGTTGGAAGGATCACATGGCCACAACTCCCACAGCTTAACATTTAAGTGCATAACTAAAATGCTTCAGTGAGACTACCAATTACTGCAGTTATGTTACTACTGCACAGAACTGTTCAACACCAAACTGAGCTATAAGATTCCAGAAGCCATTTTTAGCCTTGGGCACTAGACCAAAAATAACCTTTTCAGTCCTCTAGGAAGCCAAATGTACAAAGATATGAAAACTGACAGAAAGAGTACAGCACTTGTTACCAAAATACTTTTTTTTTTTTTTTGTAAGGTTAATACTCTGTCATATTACCTGATTCTTAGCTGATTGCAAATCTATAGTGATATTCTTTTAGAGCCTGATTAGTTTTGAATCATACTTCTGTGCTATATGCTACACTAAAGGGAGCTCTGCCTTTCTGCATTGTGTTAATACATTTAAAACCACTCCCAGGATTTAACACCATCATGAAAGCTTCAAGGTTTACATCTTTACTGCTGTCCCAACATCTTCCAGAATAAAGCTTCAGTTTAAATGCCTCAACACCATTCTTCGAGATATGTTACAGTGTCTTGATTGTAACGTAAAAATAAAAGCCAGAGCACCAAAGGTGGATTCCTTTCATAGTTTTGTCCTTGAACTGTTCTGAGATCGGGATTAAGCCATTCAAAATTTCTGTTCCTCAGTTTTTCTAATCTGCAAAACCAGGGATAACCTGCATCATACAACAGTGAAATAATTCACTGAGAAAAGCAAAGTTTGCAAGATTAATTTTTATCAGAAACATAGAACAAGGTCTATGATAGGACTAACTAAAGCTAGATATCAGCTCTTAAAGTCATGATATTAACACTCAATATACATTTTAAAAGCCTTTTATGTAATTATCAAAAAAAAACAAGAAATTCAAGACTATTTTCTCTATCCTTAGAAGCTCGTGATCAGTTGGCTGATTGTCAAAGTTACACACAGCACACTAACATGACAGTAATAGCTGCAATACCATGACAAAAAAATATACCAAGAGAGTGGCTGTCTTATCTCTAAATTCCCTGGCAAAAACTTTAGCAAGTTGAAGTTATTATATATTTTATATTAGATTAGCTCATCTTTTCAGTCAGTTTATAAGAACCATACTACTTGCATCAAAGACTTTTTTTAAGAATGTGTCATGGATCATGTTCACTTTTCATGACGAATTTAAGTAAGCACATGGAAAAAAAGAGGGCAGTTCCAAAGACAGAGAAGAAATGTGCCTTTTTTTTTTTTTTAAGAAAAACAAGCAATTTCAGATTCAGAAGCCTCTTTCATCACCCCAAAATACCTCAGAAAAAATAATGGATGAAACTGCATCTTGTCACATGGTAGTTTTCCATCAAATTTAGGAGTTCAATTAAAGAATGGAAACATCCATTAAAATACAGCTATAATTCAGTAAAGCACTCTCTTAGTTTCTAGACATTTTGACTAATGAACTACATCATCTGCTCATGATGTAGCTCAGATTAAAAAAAATAATAAAAAACTACACAAAGTGACAAAGCATGTTGATGTTGTATACAAACTAGGTACTGGTACTGATAAATCTTAAAATAAAACCAAGCATGGAAACACAAAAAATATTTTAGGTGGACCCCACAAACAAATTCTTGGTCATACTTCTTTCTTCAAAAACACTACCAAGCAGGGGAAAATACCACGTCTGGTAAAACTTGCAAGTGATAGAACGTATGTGAGTAGGGGAAAAAAAAACAAGTCACTAACGCAAAGCAATCTGAACTGGCTGGGAAACGAAAGACAGGCAAAGAGTAGGCATTCAGCCAGACTGAAATTCAAATCTTGGAACAGGGATCACAGGCAAAACTTACTGAGGAGGGAAACGACATTGTACATAGTGGAATACAGTTTTCTTGAACTGAGATGAACTCCAAAAAAATTAAAAATAAACCCTAGCAACACAACAAGCATGGGAAACCTGGGTTTAAGTTTCTCCCCTTAACCGATCACAGCTGCTGTTTAGTAATCAGGGCATCCTCCCTCCACCTCGACAGCTGAGAAGGCTCCTTTCATCTTTAACCAGAAATCCCATCCTAGAAATCTTCACCACTGTCTGTATTTTTTAATTATATAACATATGAATGACACTACATTCTTCCTCCTTCCCCACCAAGTAAACAAACAGTTTTGTTGTTACTACACTTGCCATACCTTAAAAAGGCCGAACGGAATAAATAGAGCTAGGCCTCACTATTCTCAAAATACAGTAATCTAACAATGGCAATGATACAACCTGTCAAGTATTCAATAGTTTTACTGCCTATTTCTCCTGTCCCTAAATTTATAAACAGTTAAAAGTTCAAACAGTTGGGTTTTGGGTTTTTTTTTAAAGTCATTTTAATAGTAACTTCACTTACCATGATAGCTGTTGAACAATGTTTAAATTCTGACACAAGGTTCTTACTATAAATGAACTGTTACATTTGTATTTTTGGTATCTGGCCTTACTTCCTCTATGCCTCATCCAAGGGTGTATCCTGCTCCATGTCTTTCCTTTAATTAATCTCCGATTCAATTTTCTTCTCCTACCCCATTTCTTTCCCATTTTCCAAAACTTCTCCATCACTTTCAGTGATGACCAATTTATCTTTGCGCACAAGTTTTATGAACCTCTTTCTGTTCACCAAACAACAGATCTAACTTGTCATTCATGCTTTTCTTTTCATATATAAACGTGAAGGCTTTTTTATTTCTCATCTGATTTTTTAATTTTTACTTTTTGACTGTCTAATGTAGTGCTACAAAGGAGTGATGCCACCGCAAATAATGCAGCCAAAGATGCAGACTTTAGATGTTCAAAAAACCTGACATGGCTGTATATACACGATAAATCAAAGTGAAATTGTCATTTGTAGTTATTTTGCTACTTTCGAAACATAATACTTTATAATACAGTCTACAGTATACAGAAATCAAGGCACATGCCATGTTTAAATACGCTTCCAAGATGGTTTTTGCTGAATTTAGTTTAATTCAAAAAATTATTTACTTTAAATCCTCCACCCACATATTAATGCTGGCTGTCCCAGCAGTTTGTCTTTCTACCAGAAAGAAATATTTATAGGGCAGCATTAGTAAAAAAACACCTAACTAGTCTATATAGTTAAATCCAAAAACTAGAAATTCAATCTGTTACCTATCTTGCATTTTACAACACTGCAGTTTTGGAAAGAAATAAAAGTTCTGTTTTTAAAGCAGGTGTTTCAAGCCTACCTTGATATTGGCAACACCCACTTCAAAAAGGAAGGATTATCAAAAAAAGTGCAGGAACAATTGTAGGGAGACACAAAACGTTTATAATCTTTACAACATTTGCGATTTATATATGCAAGCAGTTGGTGTATTTCAATAAATTTATCTATTGAAAAACAGAATAGGTAACAGACAAGTATTTTCTGACATAGTTTCCTTTTTTTTTTAGTACAAGTAATTTCCTCCATTCCACTAAGAGTATTTCCAAACCAAGAAAAATAAAACTACCTGTACATGTTCGCATCCTCCAGACTCAATATTACAACTACTGCAACTCAGGCCAAGGAATAAAATCACCCGGCTACAAAAAAACAACATAAAAACCTTATCCATTCAGCAGCACAGGTCACTGTTAACACGGTGCTCACCTGTTTTGCTCTTGTTCTGCTTCTCATAAAGATCCATTCAGGAACTCTATTCTGATATTCAAAACTTCCAGCTACTTCCAGTAACTTCTCTAACCATACCTCAAAGACCTACCTCACATTGGCATCATGAAATTATCACCTAGTTTTTAACTAGAGAAGTCAGAATTCCCACAAGCTCAGCTTGACATGAAACATTTCATGCAGCTTCAAAAGTAAATACAAACCTCAAGCTCTAAATTAAATGCAAAACTAACCCTCATTTGGCTCTGCCAAGATCATCATCTCACAAGTTTTGACTTTTTTTTTTTTTTTTCTCCTTTAAAAATACTTCTCCTACAGACCAGGATAGAAGGACGAAAGGCTGTTATTGTTATTTCTATTTTTAAATAGTTAGGAGGTTTACAGATATTAGTGTTCTGTACCATACAAGGAAAGAAATGGATAAAAAGGCAAGCTGGCCAGCAAGACACCCTTAGGGGAAAGAGCCTGGGGAGAAGCCTTAGAATTTTAGATCTGAACTCCTCCCACAAGGATGCCTCTACCCACAAATTTAGCGGAAAGCAATTATTCCTCCAGAGGCTTAACTCCTCGGTACCTTTCCAAAGAACTACGCTGATGTGTGTGTTAGGTTTTGCAAAATATGGCCAGCAGACAGCAGTCAGAAGCCAGGAGACATAACACCAATTTCCACTTTTGAAAGCGATCTGCACGCTGAATAGGGTGATAACATTTCTGGCTCTTTCAGTTTTACACAAGGGAGAACAATAAATGGGTATGCTATTTTCATAATTCTGGTTTCAACAGAACATGTTATGGATACCTCTCTGTTTTCAGAAGTGCCATTTAAATTATTGTAATTGTACTGACTTTAATTGTGAATTAAGGATCTAATCAGCTTGGAGCTTGGGAATGTTCACAAGTCTAGTAAATGCTTACTAACAGAGCCAGCAAGAACAGGGCAGGCAGAATGAACAGTCAGTGGCCTGGGGAAGTTACTCATCCTCACTCAGATGGTCATTCTGCTATGCAGAGCATCAGTCCCTCTGTCTTGGTTGCTCCTGCAACTCTGTAAGCAGCAAAAATATCACTGGCTTGTCCTTCTGCAGGCAAATGGATGATAAGCTTCCCAAACTAAAATTCAACAGTTAATCTTTTAAAGTATGAATTTTCAACTACGATTTGTAGCATAAAGCCTGTAAATGTCATGAAGAGTCAAAAAATTTTCTGCATGTTTACCTAATTCTCTGTTCACAAAAATTCTAAACATAATCATTAATGTAACTACTCAAGAAATGCATTTTTTCTCAGTTTTGCAAATATCAGAAAAGTATCTCAAGCCATTGCACTCAAGCAAGAATATAAAACTCACCCCACTTTATAATCCTTTCCCTTCTTTCACTCGCACCGCTTACATACACCTTCACTCACTACTTCATATATTTTCACTCACTTTGTATAACACTTCAGCCTTTAAATAGTATCTTCTTTCTATCCATTTTCTTGTTCAAACCTATACTACACTGGCATTTGCCCCCTTCCTCTTCCAAGTTACAGTTTTACGGGGCAGTCGTTCTACTTTGTCATAGCAGATTCTACCTTGGTCTCTTTCCCTCTCAAAAGTATTCAATGTTTTCAGAACTCTGCATAGAGTAACTGTATTAAGATTCACAGTCTTTCCTGATTTACAGATGTCTAAATCAAGATGTCTTTTATGATGAAGACACAAGAGAAATAGACCAGGGGAAGGAAGAAAATGAGGCTCACAAACCACATAGGGATATTTGGCTTCTACCTCCCACAAGGCATGTGATCACATGCCGGTGGATCTTCAAAAACAAAGTTGATTAGCTAGAAACATCTGAAAAGGAGCCTGTGGCACCTTTACTACTGTAATAGCACTTTTGGAGCTCTGAGTCAGTCTTTTCCAAGTGTGGCGGGTTGACCCTGGCTGGGTACCAGGTGCCCACCAAAGCCGCTCTATCTCTCCCCTCCTCAGCTGGACAGGGGAGAGGGAATATAACAGAGGCTCACGGGTCGAGGTAAGGACAGAGAGGGAGCACTCAGAAATTACTGTCACCAGCAAACCAGACTCAATTTGGGGAAATTAATTTATTGCCAATCAAATCAGAGAAAGGTAATGAGAAATAAAACCAAATATTAAAAACACTTTCCTCCCACCCCTCCCTTCTTCTTGGGCTTAACTTTATTCCTGATTTTCCTTACCTCCTCCCCCCTCCAGTGGTGAAGGGGGATGGGGAATGAGGGTTTCGGTCAGCTAATCGCACATTGTCTCTGCAGCTCCTTCCTCCTCACACTCTTCCCCTGCTCCAGCGTGGGGTCCCTCCCACGGGAGACAGTCCTCCATGGACTTCTCCAACATGAGTCCTTCCCACGGGCTGCAGCTCTTCATGAACTGCTCCAGCGTGGGTCCCTCCCACGGGGTGCAGCCCTTCAGGAACAGGCTGCTCCAGCGTGGGTCCCCCCCGGGGTCACAGCTCCTGCCAGCAAACCTGCTCCAGCGTGGGCTCCTCTCTCCACGGGTCCTGCCAGGAGCCTGCTCCAGCGTGGGCTTCCCACAGGGTCACAACCTCCTTTGGGTGCATCCCCCCGCTCCAGCGTGGGGTCCTCCACGGGCTGCAGGTGGGGATCTGCTCCACCACGGACCCCCACGGGCTGCAGGGGCACAGCCTGCCTCACCGTGGTCTTCACCAGGGGCTGCAGGGGAACCTCTGCTCCGGTGCCTGGAGCACCTCCTCCCCCCTCCTCCTTCACTGACCCTGGTGCCTGCAGTTGTTGCTCTCACATATTCTCACTCCTCGCTCCAGCAGCAGTTTCTATTACACAGCTGTTTTGTTTTTTTCCCCCCCCCCCCTTCTTAAATATGTTATCACAGCGGCACTACCACCATTGCTGATGGGTTCAGCCTTGCCCAGTGGCAGGTCCATCTTGGAGCCGGCTGCATTGGCTCTGTGGGACATGGGGGGAGTTTCTGGCAGCTTCTCATAGAAGCCACCCCTGTAGCCCCCCCACTATCAAAACCTTGTCATGTAAAGCCAATACACCAAGGCAGATGGGCCAAGGGAACAAAAAGTAATATCACTCTTACAGAAGCAGTTTTCATCCACTTATGCGCACAGCGTGGCCAAACATGGCTTTGGAAAATCTAGGTAGAGCTGTTTTTTAAACGGCCACCCTAAACTGGAAGTTAACTTTAAGGGTAAAGGTTCAATAAACAGCTGAGCTTACGCCTTCTGAAATTGAGAGGTTTCACCCTCCCTCCTATCATGTGATTTTTAAGGATGTCGTCTCTCCCACCACTTAGCCCTTGCGCTAGTTTTGAAGCCTCTCTGCAAACAAAGCAAGCTAGTCAAAAAAGAAACAAACAAAAAAAAAACCCACACTGGGTAAGGAGATGGGCACACACACATACTCACACACACTGAATCAGCGGTAGAAAGCCATTAGTCTGTTCAAGCCACGTTCTGCGACAGTAGCCAGGCAATTGAGTACTCCTAATTTGTTTCATGAAACAAAAGGCACTCTGAGCTAATTCACTTTATTTTGTGCTGAGAAGAGCCTAACAGCACCTGCAGTCACTGACTGCATTTCAGCTATGGGGGCATAAATCTCCAGACAAAAGAGGTAACTTTCAAAAGCACAACTGACTAAACTATGTAGCAAGAGAACTAATAGATTCTTTTCAACAGGAGTCAATAGCCTTAATGTTTATATGACCCATAAGCAAGGACATACTCAGACTTGGGGAAGAAAAAAAGGACCAAAGGGCTTTAAAGGGCATTCTGCAGCTATGAATTGCTAAGCATGTCTATGTTTCTAAAGAATCCATTTAGTCTGATAAAGCTCTTTCATGACGCATTGCTTATCTGAAAAAAAAAATAAACTACAATATGTTAACACAGAGATATCCAGACAGACCACATTATGAAGTTGTGTTGGATACACAATAATGTTACATATACTGTTGGATAAATAATAATGAAAACAAAATAGATTTATCTTCATATTTTAGCCTTGATATAAAGACACATTATGCGGTAATCTCAAAAAAGAGTTACATCCCAAAACAAAAGTTTTGGCTGTAGGGTAATATTCATTTGTGAGAATAAACAAACATATTTCCTCTCTCTCTCTGTCCTAATACACTTAGAATATTATTTGTGTAAGAGACAGAGTAAGTAAGGTTAGAAATCTTCAAATAAACACAGGAAGGTTGTACAAAGGGACTGACTATTGAACGTAAAGAGGAATCAGAGTTTTATTCCTTTTTTCAGCTTTATAATTAAAGATGTTATTTTTATTGATATGAGTTTGGGTAAAATGAGCAAAATGAAAGGTTCTCAAAAAGCCTCATCCAAAAAAAACCCTACAATGTAAACAAAATATGAATTCAAGATGATGAATGATGCAAAGCAGTAATTATCAGAGAAAATTCTTAAAAGGAGAGGGGCATATCGAATCTCTTTTTTTCCCTAGTGAGCAAATATTAATCAAATTCTAAACAACAGCCTGTTTGGCAGGCATTTTTGATTCATGAAAGTTTGTAGTAGCACAAACAAACTAGTCTATATCTGTGACGTCCTTCCCAGAACAACCTGTATTTATAGTAAGCAAAATCAACCGCATATCTGCTGCAATAATTAGGAGAATTCTCAGAAGTGAAGGAAGAATTACATTAATAAAGGAGCTGGAGAAAAATCAGCAAGAATAAATGATGGCGATCTAATATACACAGAATCACAGAATAGTTGGGATTGGAAGGGACCTTTTAAAGGTCATCTAGTCCAATCCCCCTGCAGTAAACAGGGACACCTTGAACTAGATCAGGCTGCTCAGAGCACCATCCACATAGCTGGTTGTTTTTAAAAAAAAAAAAATGGGAAGATGTATTATTTTATCAAAGAGGACTAAAATGAGCATATTTCACCTGAACCAGTACCAATCCCCCAAACAATAATTTTTTTTCAGAAAGACAAGCAGAAAGAACTTCCAACTGTTGGGTACAAGCAAAGGCTTTCTTGGACTCAGCTGTGATGGAAGGCAGCTTGTAACTTCCCTCCCTCTCCCCCCTCCCCCCTTTACATGCCTCCATGGGAAGGTGTCAAAACTCAAGCTGAAGTGCCCCAAAAGCTAAAAACAAAACTCCGCAGGTGATACTGTGATTTTTGGACCATCTTGAAAACAAATCCGTAGTTATAAAGTTCAAACAACTATTTCAAAGACGCTGACAGGCTAAGGTGTCTTCAACACAGCATTGTCTAGCAAGCACAGTCCATTTATAAACATTTAAACAACAATAAGTAGGAGTTATTTTGTCTAGTGATCATTCTAAAGCACAAAAAATAAATACATATTCCTTCCAGAATTTCCTAGCAATTAAATACTACAATTTGTATTTCTTATCAATCTAATTCATGATTAAAAAAAAAATTGCTTCTCTCCCATGTCATCACAAGCAGCAGCAAGTAATCCTTAGCTCGTGTGCTTAGCTCACGACAGAAACGGATGAAACAGGTATTCACCAGAAAAGATTCAGAGGATCTGTCTTCAGAAATACAGCCAAAGCCTACAGAAAGATGTTGAAGCGATACAGGCAGCCATGGTTACACATTTAAGTAACAGCTTTGGGGCTTTTTCATCCTCTTTTATAAACTAACATGCTTCCAGCATTCCCAGTGGTTTTGAGGACTATAATTGCATACTGTTACTTAAGAGCTATGTGATTACTGCGCCACTGTCTTCTCATAACCCAGCCTGTAATAATAGTGATAAGAATAGCATTTATTATTTTTGAAATGGTTTTTTGCAATGCATCCACACTGATGTGGTTTAGAACATCTGACTAAACTCAAGATACTTTATATACAGGTTTTATTTTCTTCTAACAGGACTGCACACCACGCAAACTCCCTTCTGTGTGCAACGATACTGCCTGAAAGTTCATCTGACGGGGTCACTCAGCTCTTGGGCAAAACTTCTAAAGATTGAAGAAGAAACATCCTGTCATGTCTCTATAAGCAAGAGGTATTCAGTGCAAAGTCACAGAAGCAAAAGCATACCAAGAAGTTGCACAAACTGAAAGCGAAAAGTATAGTTAAGCCTCTACAGTTACTATGGAATGTAACTGCAGTAAGAACTAGAAAAGTCAAATCATTCAGTCCCAGCTATTAAAGACAAACAAGCTATGTCCCTTTCATAAGTATATCAACTGCTATATAAAATCCAACATCTAACTTCAGGAAAAAAATCAATGCATGAACAGAAAATTTAAAGTTTAACACTCCTGTCTTCTTCAGACCTACCTAAGGCACTCAGAACTTTTCTAGAAAACAAGCTAAGCTTGTTAATACTTTATTTGAGAGTAACTGTAGACCATCATTTTCTGAATTGAAAAATACTGTCAGTATCTCACACTAAAACACTGTCAAGACGCAGACATGGTTTCGGTTTTCTGGAAATTCCCTGCTCCTCAGATCTCTAAACTCAATCCCCCAGACTAGTCTTCTCTAAATCAAGGACTGACTGTGTTCTTCAGCGAGATTGGCCCTCTCCAGCAAAAATGCTTTAACATTGAAAAGCTACCCCTACCCCAAACACCAAAGTTTCAGGCCTTCAGAGACATATCAGCACATCGAATCCAAAAGTAAAAGTCACTCCTTGCAAGGCCATATTCCAAGTAGTACAATAAAGTACTGGTTTTATACTATGCACATTTATGGAGAGGAAGTGAGAGAGAAAATTCCCATCAAGAGTTTGACCCAAGAGCTTCAGAAATCTGGACTTAAGCCAAGCATCTCTTCTGTTTATATATTCTATGTATGTAATGTAACAAGTGAAAAGGAACACAGATTTTTCTGAAATACATTGACACAGGACTTAACTCACAAGGCAAACAATTCCCATTAAACAGTTACAACATGCTGTTACAAACAACAAACACAAAGTAACTCTAGATTAACACATGGTTCTCCTAAAAAGGGACAATGAAAAAAGGGCTGCTGCTGTTACAAGACTGGGACATGGGCTGTGCTACACTGCTGTTTATACCAAACAGAGAACAAAAATCCCATTCTACATTTAATTTCATATTGAATGTCTTCCGTGTAAACTCTGACAAAAATCACATTACTGCTTGAAGGACTACTTTTTTTCCTGAGCTCTCCTTTGAATAGAAAAATTATTAGAACAAGTAAGCATGTAACAAGCATGTACTGCCTATACATACAACACGCAGCTCAGGCTTGTACAGAACATACTTCCACAATATACAAATACAAACATGTAATCACTGCCAATCAAAGAATTTTTTCCAGTACATAATTTTGTTTTCCAACAGTTTGGATCGATATTACGTCAAACCAAACGAGCTAACTCTGGATTTCCAAACTACTTATCTTGTATCACAGCATGTCTTTATTAGACTACAACTTTAAAAAAGAAAACAGATAAAACATCTTGCTTATGAAGACAAGCTGAAAGTCATTCTTCTAACTGCATTCAGTTCCACTATCATGCCTTATCCCTTTCACTATCACATCTCTTACCAAGTCAGTTAATGATTAGCACGGCAATTCATGCTACCAATTCATGGCAGTTTCATTCATCAAGCTTTCTTCATGTTTCTCTTTTATTGATATGGTGATAGAGGTGTTCCTATGAACTGCTGCGAAATCCATTCAGCAACAGCAAAGAAGTAACAGAGCTAAATAACAATTACATGTTACGCCTACCACACATCTAAGACATTACTCTGTTCCTTATTGCTGGGATAGATAAAACGATGCAGTCAGCACGTACGTCTCAACATATAGGAAGGCATAAATACCCTCATGTGCAGGAGTAGTTGAGAATTTAGGTTCGTGTTATCACATGTCTGCATGGAGGTATAGCACCTGCTATTTTGTGTGACAAGGACAAGTGACTGCTTGTCTGCTCTTCTGCTGTTACAACACAACAATCCTCAGCAGGCAGATGGGGACACAAAAGTGCATGCGGAGGCAGTACACTGAAGATCTTCAGAATACACTAAGACATTCTTCCAGTGTGGATTTGCACTGTTCTACCTAGTGACACTATGTAAAGAATGGATTGGGTTCCAATCCCGGGCACAAATAGGGGCAGGTAAACAGACAGGACCTTTTGTGGGGATCTGTCTCCTTAGGTGAGAAACAAGTGTGCCTTTCTTCTTGTTGGAAGAAGTGTGTGAGAGCAAAGTAAATGCAGAGTGGATACACCTTCCCTCCCCACTCCTGCCTGCAGGGCTGTCCCCGCTGCAGATTTATGTAATGATGGTGTTCCTCACTGTAGAATACATACAGTGCCTGTGAAGACCAGGATTTCTCTCCACACTCCTTGGAAGATAGTATTGCATACAGAGGTGGAACTACGACTACATGACTGTAAGGATACAAGGGTGGATGCAAACCCCAGTGTCAGACAAGTGGCATTAGTGAGAGGCAGCATGCTCTTCGGGGTAGCTGCAGAGCAAAAGTGTCCCTATGGTCACGTCTCCGTCTGCGACGTGCAAATAGGTGAGATGTTCAGAGGCACATGAGTGTCCTAACGTGGTTCCGTACAGACATGCCTTCCATTCGTGCCGGGTGGGTACACCTACATACAGCAGGATGGAAGGAGCGGGTATCCAACCTGGCAGGCGTTCCTCACGAAACCTATTCAAAGGTGGGCTGGCTGCCACCTCAAACCTCAGCAGTCAGGGAAGGGTGGCACGGAGACACAGAGTCCCCAGAGGAGGAAGAAGACAGGTGCGAGCAAGAATCTCCCCACACACACCCCCCCCAGTGTGCCGCGGGAGAGCCAGATCTGCCTCACCAAATGCGGGGGGGGGACACGACGAGGTGGGGAGTGGGGGGGAGAGCGTGCAGCGATCCAGCCATATGGGAGCAAACACCTACCTCATACAGAAAGGCGGGGGGGGGGGGAATAAAGAAAGCATAGGGTCTCCACGGAGAGCTGGGAGCTGACTCAGTTTCCGTGTGGGGACGGGCCCGTGGAGAGGGCGAATGCCTCATGCCGCGGAGGTTGAGTGAAAAGGTGGGGAGCGGGCGTCCTCCTCACAGGGAGGTTGGGGGGACACTAGGATGCGGGGCGAGGGGAGGAAGGGGTGTGTGTGTGTCCCCCAGCGATTAAATCGCGATTAAATCGCCGGGGGACCCACCTTCCTACCCCGCTCCCCGCCCCCTCGGGCAGATGCCCGCCGCCGGCCGCCCCTTCCCTCCGCACCCCCGGCTCGTCGCTCGGCCTCACCTGCCCGCACCGTATCGGAGAGGTCGTGGCTGAGGGCTGCGGCGCTGCGCGGGAACTCCTTCAGCTTCCTGCCGCTCAGGTTGAGCCCCCCGGAGTGCGCCGCCTCCTCCAGCGCCCGCTCCAGACCGCGGTTCAGCGGCGCCTGCAAACCCAGCGACCCGCCGCCGCCGCCGCCGCCGCCCACCCCGGCCGCTGCCACCGCCAGAGCAGCGGCGGGGAAGGGCTGCGACTCGCCTCCCAGCGTCGCCATCTTTTTCCCTCGCCGCTGGGGGTACCCGAGAGAGCCACCGGACCTGCCTCCCTCCCTCTTTCCCTTCCTCCTCCTCCTCCTCCTCCTCCTCCCGCTCGCTGAGGTGGTGGCGGCGCCGCCGCCGTGAGGGGGAGGGGGAGCGGCAGCGCAGGGAGGAGGCGGAGGCGAACGGGCGAGGCGCGCCGCACTGCGCATGCCCGGCCCCACAACCGCCCCCCTTTCCCCCCCCCCCCCCCCCCCCCCAGACACCGCGCCCGCGGGCGCTGCGCGGGGTGGGGCACTGCGGCGCCACCTAGCGGCCTGCGCCGCCCCTGCAGCTGCCGCCGCCGCCGCCGCTGCCCCCCCCCCCTGCAAAATGCCCCCGCAAAGGCAACAGCGCGCAAGTTCTGCCTTGTGGTTTTTGTTTTGTTTTGGTTTGTTTTTGTCACGACAGCCCCCACCGCCTCCCCGTTTAAAGGCTGGCCCCCAGGGCGGGGGGCGTCTGCCCAACCGCTTCCTTTGTCCCCTTCTCCCAGCCTCCGCCGGAGCGCGTCCGCCGCGCCGGCCGGCTCGGGGGCTGGGTGCGCAGCAACCCGCGTGAAACCGCCCGTGCGCGCATGCAAGTGCTGGGGCGGCAGGCCTCATTTGAAAATTAAAAGCTGCAGTGGCTCTTGCCACTGAATTTGGCCCTGGGGAGCATCTGCCCTGCAGAAGGCTTTTCTGTGACCTGCTGCGCCCGCAGGGGCTGGTTCACACGTGCGCGTGGTCCCCGGGGACAGTCTGCCAAATAGAGACCCTCAAAGGTGTGATTCAGAGTGACAAACCACACACAGGAACCATGATCAGTTCAGTTTTCAGTGGAATTACATTTCTGAGAGGGTGAGCGTGTTAGTTTTGGTTTATTTCTCCCTCCCTTTCTGCAGCTTTGCAAAACTGAGCCCGGGAGTGGGAGAGAAGCAAAGCCGAGTGTTTCCACAGGGTTTACAAAGCTCAAAGCTAAAAAAGGACTCGTACATCATCACCCATGACCTGTATTTTACAGGCCATTACATTTCACTCGGCCTGTGTTGTGATCAATGGCTGACATTAAACCAAAGCCTTCCCAGCTCCAGGAAGTTCAGCCACTGAGTGCTACAGGGACAAAGATGACCGAATTGCCACAAGGAAATAACTCTCAGTTTCTGAAAAACAGGAGAGATCGTAGCAACTTCAGCAGTCCCAGCAAGAAACAGCACTGGTTAAAAGGGAGAAAGAGTGTTAGAGGTAGGTCTTTTCCCATAATAGCATAATAATATCCATTAAAAACTTGTTCTTTATAATTAAGGTACGCTCTCAGTATCAGCATTTTTCATGGTAGTTTTATTTACATTGCATCACTGTAGAAGTGTTGCAGGCAGCACAGCAGCGTTTTTAAAGAGGCTGACTTACATTAAGGAAAGAGCTGTAAGGTTAGATGACTAGGAGGGGGATTATTTTACTGTAAGTACATTTATATTGCATCTAAATATAGGCCCTGAGCTTAAATTGCAGTCCAAACTCCCCTCATAGCCACAATTGCCAATTCTTCATGTCTGATGCAGAGATCTTGGGTTTCAGGATGACAAATTCAATGTCCTACCAGTTTGAAGGAATTTTGGGTGCACCAGAGAGTGATTCCTGACACCATTCCTTGGAACAACCCCTAGCTGAAGAGGAAATCAACAGTTAACCACATCAATGGTTGTGCCCAGATATCACATTACTTTTGACAAAGCTTGTTGGTGGGTTTTTAAGATAGTCTTTCCCACAAATTTCCACTAGTCACAGCATGTTTTGGATTTGTTAAAAGGCTTAATTCCAGCTTGCATGCAATCTTTGCACTGCTGTTGGAAAACATAAAGAAACAGATGAATAGCTACATCGTCTCGGTGATTTAAAGAAAAGTGTTGATGAACAGTAGTTCAAACTGAGTAAACTGTGAATAAGAGCAACTGCTAGGCTTCCCCTATAATGGAAAGTTTTTAAAATGCAAGTTTAATGAACTAGATACTATATTCGTTTACACTTAGAGAAGTCTGAAATATCGTAAGTTTTATAACTCAGTAAATGGCTTTGTGCAGGAGATTTCCTGTGTATTAAATTCCCCAACATCACGGAACTTTATTTTGAAACAACTAATATAGAATTAAACATTCAGACAGCGTATCTGCAAAATTCATCTTCCAGCATCAGCTCTTTAAATCAGGTAGCAGGCCTGTCTTTTGGTGAAGCTTGGTAAGTTTTCCCACCAATGGGACACCATGTTCCTTCCTCTCCCACTTCCAGTAAGACAAAATGATTTCTTGTGCTGATTTTGATAAAAACAAAAAGGCTTTTTTGCTCTTCGTTGTCTTCACACTGTATTGCTAATTCTGGGATTGGATTTAAAGCATCTCGCATAAGGGAGGCCAGCAGCAACATCTTTCTCATCCTCATTTGAAGGACAACTCATCCTCCTTTGCAGGAGGCACCCCAGGTGCCAAGGAGGCGTCAGGCTCCCCTGCTTGTGGGCAGGCACAGGGTGCCCACCTTGGCTGCCCCACTGGGCTCACACCAAGGGCCTGTGGCTGGCAGAGACAGACAAGTCGGCACAGCATTCCCCCTTAGGACACCCAACATCAGGACAGCTAGGCTATAGAGAGGCTGGGACTACCCTGGTACATGGTCTAGCAGGGGTTAAAGATTCAGGTTCCCCCTTGTAGCAATGCAAAGGCACACACCAGTAATCAGGGAGCAAGTCTCTTTTAAACTGCTTTTTGATCTGAGCGGCTGAGGTGCAATGCAGGCATGACCTGTGCTTATCAGATAGGGTGTAGAAACCCCTGGAAGTACTTTGAAGGTTGCTAACGTTCTCAGGATTGTGGAGGAAAAAAATATATAGCACTGAAGCTGTATTGCCTTGACTTTCTCTCTTCTCTGCCTGAGTGCTGTGCCAGATCTAACTCTGTTCCTATAGATACAAAGGATTAGGAATTGGAAACGCTACAGAAAAAAAGAAAAGATCAATCACAGCAGCATCAGTTTCCTATGCATGCATGTATATAAAAGGTTACACTCCATATATAGACTTTGGAAGATTACAAAGTGGGCACAGCCTGTCACAATAGCTAAACTGAGCTAGTGGCAAGATGTCATTGCAAGCAGCCCTTCCATTCCTTGCCCAGAGCTATGTAATGTCCCCAGTTCCTATATGACAGTATCTGCATTTGTCTGACTCTTTAATGAGACCTAGAGCAGCTTAAAAATTAACTCTATAAGGGAAAAAAACAAACAAACACACAAACAAACCAAACAGTGGATGCTCTTCAGTGTAGTAGAGGAGAGAAGGAATGCAGAAGGAAGACTGATGGGTGTAGCAGAAGGATGAGGTTGCAGAGGTGACCGTTCTACAAATTGGGTCACACATAATGCTGTGACAAGAAAAGTCCTATCAAAGATGCACAGAAAGTGCCATAGCTGATGGAGACCATGAGCCTTAGAGCCTCAGAGTGAATTTCTATGACTAATTAAACTGGCATAAAAGACACAAATAACAAGGCCCACGTGGCTCATGAAAATCAGAGTTGGGTGAGGGATTAGGTGAAGGGAGCTGGTGCCTCACAAGGTAGTGTGTGACCTCAGTGTGGAGTACCTGTCCTGTACTAGACACGGGACTTTCACAGCAGGGAGTGTGAGAGTCTCCCTTTACTTCAACATCCAGATATTTACCTCACGTTTCATGCGCTCTAAGAAAATCCTGAAGAGGCAATAACAAGGAGTAGCTCATACACAGGGTATGCCAAGGCTTTCTTCAGGTGAATGCCCCAGGTGGACAAGCTGTTGGGTGAGGAGCAGAAACAACACACAAACACTAAGGCAAATGCCAAACAGAAAGTGGGCATCACTCCTCTGCTCCGTGCTACATAAAACAGCAGTCACAACTCAGAAAGGCCACGTTATACATCCTATACATGGTAGCATGACTGTAATGGCATCAGAACAAGGGAAGTAATTAGATGAATCCTGAGAGAAAAAACATACAGACTGGAGCTTCGGGTGGCACAGATTAAAAGATGCAGATTTCAATTAAAGCAGGGACTCCCGAACTGCTCACAGCATGCCTAAGACAAGAGGTTCGTAGCAGACACACCAGAAGAATGAGTATCCTACACGGAGCAGACAACATGCTGCAGATTATTTGCAGCAAAGCTGGTGCAGAGATTTTGAAGGGCGGGGAAGCTGTATCAGGAAATAGCTCAGAAAAATCCATCTATATAGCACCTGCCTCACAGAATTCTTAGGGAAAAAAAAGGGGGTGAAAAAAAAGCGAGCAATTAATTGCTAGGATGCAGAAGATGAGGGGAAGCTTATATATAAAGCATGAGCTCAGAAGGTAGGTAAGCACTATGATCACAGCTCAGAAGACAGACAAGGTTCATCCTCACATAGATCTGATCAAATTCACTACATAAGGGTCAGAATTATTTAATGGCTACAGACAAAGAAGCACTTCTTGGTCCCAGTGACTGATCATGTCAAGCACTGGGAGCTCAGGAAAGCATCTCCCTCTCTGTGTCCTGAGACCCAGTGGATGGGCAGGCTCAAAACACACACAGAGTGTTAGTTGGCGGGGGTCAACTGCAGCAAAATCAATCCAAACAGCACCACGTGCACTAGGTGTGTTGGCAAGGCTCACTGTGATGGTAGCAATGCTGCTGTACAAACACAGATGCAACAGGGCAGAAGCTGCAAGAGATCATGACCAAAAGCTCAGCTCTCAGGTAAGAGGTCCTGAAAATTGACCTAAGGGCAAACTAAAATCAAAATGAAACTTAGAATCCCTGAAACACTTGACCTGACTAAACATTCAAAGGCAACATAGTAACATGCCCGTACCTGAAGTACTAATTTAGTTCAAAGACCATTAGCAGTTGTAAACTGGAGGAGTTTGTTCCAAGTTTCTCAGATGACCTTGAAATATGCAATGTGATAGAGTGGTAACTACGTCCAGGCTTACCTTGACTCTGCTGCTGAAATAGAACTTCAACAGAGATTCAGTGGAGATTCAGGGGACTGTAACCGCGGTGAAAGCCTGGCTTTTGAAACAGGAAGAGCGGTAGGTTTTTGCAGCACAGGTCAGTAGAACAAAGACATGCCTAAGTTGGGAAAGGAATGTCTTGCAGGAGTTTGCCTTTGTGAAAATTTGAAACAGCATCTAGTAGGGGAAGAAGCCATCAGAGTAAGAAATAACCTGTCTTCTAATAAAAATAGGGAAGACAATTGGTTATTGTCACTAGCAGTGTATGCTGTTGAAATACTCCAGTTTATACATCTGTTTCACAAAAACCACACAAACCTGATTTCCTACCTGCAGCAGACTATTAGCACAGAGACATGGAATTGAAACAGAACTAGAGTGTCCTCAGTCTATTGCAAAATCCAGAAAATGCAAGAAGATAGAAAACATCAGCCAAGCAGTTGAACTCTGGTTTCTAGGTGGAGCACACAAGGCAAAGATTTTGTAAGACCCATGTTCGTGATTATGGGAAAAGCAGCAGGTAAAATGCTTCATAACCCTATTATGAACAGCAAAACCACTGAGACCAAAAAGAACTACTGCCTAGTAAGCAGTTGTGATGCATAGTGAGGATAAATAAATGAAGGCCTCAAAGCCAAAAGCAGCAGTGGAAATGGAAGAACAACTCTGCCTGAACGCAAGCCCAAATATTTGCCCAGCAAACCACACAAACCAACTCTCTGGTATAAACAAGTTCTTGAGACACCTGGGAACTCAGTAAGAGCCATGAACCAGCACCAGCCTGGTGATTGCAAACCACTCAAATGACTTGAGTCAGGTAACTAATCTTAGTTGACCGGCGCTGTGTATATGCCTCTCCATCCAACCAGGTTGTTGATACCAGTTGACTGGCAGCAATAAGTGTGAAGGTAAAATTGCAAAGAGGGCATTCAAATACATGCCACTGGGGAGGGAATAAAAAAGCATGAATGGCATTCCTGAATGGGGAATTGTATCCCAGAACATGAGATTATCTAGATACAATGCTTTGATAACGCACACAAGTAGGGATCCCTGTAACCAACAGCACTTCTTCAGTGAGAATGTATTTCACCCGTAAGGGGTATCTGTGCTTTCCAACTGGTGTCCAGGTCCAATGAACCAAGAGTTGTTTGTAATAACAGCACCAGCAGAATAAGGCTTTTACTAGAAAAGCATAACCTCTCCCTTGCATGTCCTAACAGCCCCCAAATGTCAGCAAGGATGCCAATATACAACGATATACAACATTTTGTTGAAGAGCAAGTCACATGGACTCTCAGTTTTAATCACTTAGTTTCAAACACTTTTCATGGAAGTGAAGCTGTATGTGTTACGGAGACGAGTTCTGGCCCATGGGGGAATGTTGCCTTGGTACACAGCCCAGGGAAGTGCTGGACTAGGAAGGGGATGCCCAGTATACTCCATATGTCAAGAAATATGGGCTGTATGACTTACAAAGAAAAAGCATGTCTAACAGGAGCCTTCAGTTCTTTTCTAGTTCATACATGATGCCACACTGGTTGATAGTGTCTTGCGGGTCCTCGAGTGCTCAAAAATAACTTAAATCCATATTTGCCCTTTGTCTGCTATGCTGCAAGTACCATGGGACAGCTCTTAAAAAAGAGCAGCAAAAAGTCAACATCACAGTTTATGATCTAAGTGTCTTCACCCCTTCCATAAAGATCAGGGCATTCAGCAATTCGTATTAAACATGCCAACAACAATAATTTTGACATAGCTACCAAGAAACATAACACTTGCTGGTTTATTTGAGAGAAAAACAGACTCGGCATGTTTCATCATAAGCCACTAACACATCTACATTAACTATAGTAACTCTGTAACAATTAAGCTTATAAGCAATATTTTAGAGGCATTTTACTCCCAGTTAGCTACAGAATACACCACTTGTTTTAGAGCAGTCATCTTCTTCCAGCCCATAACAAAGACTCCATCCTGTGAACAGTCACTTAACATTAGTTCCCAGCTTGTGAACTGGATCACTGGAGACCAGTACAGGGTGGACTGGGATGCAGAGGGTATGCTGAGGGGGGGCCTGAGAAGAGGAGATGAGAACTGCTCTTCCAGGTGTGGGCTTGTTTCTCCACCGGCGGTAGAAAGCACTTCCCAGCTCTGGGAGGTGAGCAGGATCCTCACACAGCAGACTCCTGCTGCCTTCCAGTGAGGTCTGGATCCTACAGTCACAATATGGGGCTGCGAACCCTCCACTGCTCTAAAACTTCATGTGCTAGGTACCACTGAGCAGACACGACAGGAGCCAAGTGGGAGCCACAGGCAGGACTTGTGCTCAGATGAACCCTGCTAGAAACGTAGCACCCTCCTCTGCAGCCTCCCTCCAAACCCCATCACCTGACTTGTCCCTTGTCCCTGTCCCTTTCCAAACCACACTGTTACATGACAGCATCTCAATCTTTGCCAAAGAAGATACTTACAAGAACCAAAGTAACTGATTGTTGTTTAGGGCAAGTTCCTCTCATTTTTGTTAAAGCAAAAAGTGATGAAGATCCCCATCAAATGAAGACCTCATTGCTCTGCACCACACTGTGCAGGAAGACAGCTACTGTCCAGAATCTCTTGCATTTTAAGTATCAAATCATATTTTACACATGCAGGCTTGCATGTTTAGCAACTGAGTATATATAGTGAAGTAAGAGGCATAATATCAAGGAGCACACTGGAAATAATAGATTCCTCTTGGAAAGAAATAGTATGCAGTGTTCCTAGTAAGGCTGACGGCAAACGACAGCTCAAAAATTGTTGACATGGGGTAGGTCCAGGTTCTGGCAGCACTCCTCCCTTTATCTCCTCCTCTTCCTCCAGATGCACACTGTCGGACTGGGCAGTGCACACCCTCCAGGCCGGCTTCCCTGCTTGCTGGCAGGAGGGGTCACAGCCTGCTCTGGGGCTTGGCGAAGCAAAGGCGAGCCAGTTAGCTGTGGAGTTTCATAACCTGCATGTAGCGGAGGCCAGGAAGGTGCCCAGGGATGGGTAGGGTTCTGTCCAATTTCTCACAACAGTTTAGCTCCCGGGGGGTGCCAGGAGGTCCTCCCTTGCTGCAGAAGCTGACGGGAGTGGAGGGTGCTCACCTTTACACAGAATCCATCCGTAAGGGCACAAGTCCTTGTATTCTCAACGTGCACCCATTTAAGGACACCCACCTGAATGTCCTTTTCTGTTCCCCCCCCAGGTTTTTTTGAGCCATCTCCCTCACCTTGCGCCTTCAAGTGCTTTCCTAGAATTAATGCTCTACTTTTAACAATAGGAGCAGAACACTGAAATGGCAGAGCTAAGTAAAGAAGCGTACACAGGGAAAAGGGGAAGGAAAAGCAATTTTCCCTCCATCCCCCTGTCTGTGATCTGTACATCTCTCTTAATATGTAAAACACAGAGCAGCCTGTACAGCCTACATTACATGTAGCAGAATAGAGATGTTCTTTCCATGCGTTGTGTATAGCACTGAAAACACTGCTATTACTAAAACACCCAGGCAGTAATGCAGATTACTAGTCCTCGGTGGTTCTAATAAATGAAAGAGAAACAGCAGAAGTCCCTGAGAAAAACCTTTCAGGGATGTTGCTTCCTTTCCCTGAATTCATTTGGGCATATAGATGGCAAGGGTATATCCTTTATCTGTTTCATGGGAGCCTAGAGAGCTCTTTAGAAAGGATGAAAACAGCTAGCAAACAAAGTAAAACAAATGTTCTTAGTACTCTGAAGGAGAAAAAAAAAAAGTAAGGAGGAAAGTGATGGTCAGGGAAAGCCCTTGCATGACAGATAGACAGGGAATAGAGATTATTTTTACAGAAAAAAAAATGGAAATAGAAATTAGAGATTGCAACCAGGGCTTTACTGATATTTTTTTTTGTTTGTCTGCAAAACATTCTCCATTCTCTGTGCTTGCAAAGAAGAAATTGATTTTTCCAATATATTAGGCTGGGAAATTATTAGGACGATTGCAACTGTAATGCAAATACCTTCTGCTCTGACGAGATTCCCCTCTCTGTAATTACAGTCCACATCAGTGAGGCATGTTTCATAAACCATTTAAGTTTTGTTCTGAAGTCATAAATCACCTTTCTTTGTGTATACACAGGACAGCTCTAGGTCACACAAACCAGCAGCGAGCTCCTCACACCTTTCATCTATGGCCACTTAGTTGTCCTTTGGGCCAGCAAGTCCTACTGCAGCAGCATCTCCTACATGGCAAGCCGTGCGGCTCCACATCTCTCCCAGCAAGCGCTGGAGCACAGGGAATTTTTGGTCCAGTCCCCAGGTGGGTTTGGCTTCTATGGGGCAAACTTCTACACCCCCCGTAGGACCTCTCTGGATTGCCTTTATGTGGGCAATTATGCCAAGCATGCCTCATTTTGGTCACTGCAGTTTGTTAAAATTCAGGGAGGGAAAAAAATACACGGCAAACTTATAAAATGCCTTTCCTGAGCTGTGTTGGAAGTGCTTATCTAGATATGCTGGGCACTTATATTCACAGCAACACTGCGTCTTTCATTCACAGCTTCTCCAAATTACCTAGTGCCTCACATGCTGACTTTGGACAGGCCATGGTTATTTAACCAGATAAGTGAAGAAGGTTGACTTCAAGACAAGCATATATTTAAAGGCTAATTACCAGGTGCATCTCACATTTGCAACATATCTGCAATAAAAACTCTGAAAATTGGCTAGCACCCATGGTTTAACAACACCATCCAGTATAAAGTCAAAAGTCTGAATAAAGCTAAATATATTACAGTACTTTTATCAGCCAACTATACAAATTCTTCAAGTATGGAACCAGGCTTGCTTTACAATAACTAATTTTCATTAATTTATATTGACGGGTAATAATTATATTTGTAGATGCCAGCTCCTTTGAAGCCTCATGTCATTTTTCTGACATTTTGCCTACAACTGATGTCAGGCTAACAAGCCTATAATTAGCGGCTCATCACACCCTCTGAATTCTGGCACGGACTCAGTATTTTCCCAGTCTTCTGGAATTTGTTTCTGATTTCAAGGTGTTTTCCAAGCACCTTTAATTGATGATGTGTTGAAAGTTGTGTATGACTCTGCTAGGATGCAAACACAAAACCTGCTCTATTCTGAATAACATAATACTTTTTGAATATTTCTGCCTGTTCTGCACCACTGATATCAGTTTTGTCTGCTGCTTCTAGTGATGGGCCTAAAACTGTCATCATTATGCCCAATAATTGAATGCTATCACATTATCCTTGGCTATCATTTGCAGATTTTTTTTCCTGAAATCTTTATTTATCTATTTTCAACACTTAATAATTTCTACTTATATGGATTTTTCTTTTTTGTTCACTATAGAAATTATGTCTTTCAACAGCTGATTTCCTTCTGCTACTAAATCATGACTGATGTTTAGTTCCTCCTTGACACAGGGGAAAATCTGACATTTTTCCATCTAAATAAACTTCTCTGAAATAAATTCTCATGTTTATTTTCGATTTTCTATCTATCTTTTTCCTCCTATGCACTTTTCTCATAATTTAGCCCTGCTTCAGAAAATTAATTTTCAGGACAAACAATACACATACACTATTGGTGGCCGGTGTGCAGTTTTTGCCCCTATTGAATGTAATCAGATCACGATCATTGGCCCTGAGGCAACCAAAGCTTACCAGTGTACCATTAATTTTTTTTTTATGAACAGAGACTGTAACATTAAGCCTGAACCAACAGCTAAATTGAAGTCACAGAGATTATATTAACTTCAGGAGTTCCTACCTCTTGAATGTCTGGTATTGAAAAACAAAACAAAACAAAACAAAACAAAACAAAAAAAAAAAAAAAACCAAACACCAAAACAAAACAAAACCAACAAGTTCTTCTGAAATAATGCTTAGGGCAGGAGGTAGGAGAGCAGAGAACTTGTTTCTCTATTTTTTATTTTTTAAAACCCCAGAAAATACTGATTCTCTGCCCCCTAATTTAGCCTTCACCGGGCAGGTTCAGTGCCAGGGCTGGAGCTGATTGGGTCACCGAGTGGCAGAGGTCTGTAGGACACTGTGGAGTGTTTGGCAGGCGGTTGTCTTCTCAGTGACCCTGTTCTAGAGAGGACAGGTGAGAGATAAAACTATCCACAGACTATACAAAATCTATGGCCCCTCTCATGGATTACACCTGGGCTTTGCAGTGGATCACATGTGAGTGGCCACACATTTTCCTCCCCAGCCCTGCTCAAATTTGACCTCTTCTGCCCCTCGCCCTCCCACCCTCATCAGTTCCCATTCCTGGCTCCTTGTCCAGTTGCAGCCTCCTACGTTTTCTCACCCAACCCAAACATCCCCTCATTCCCCCATTCTTCCCCTCCTCTATCCTTTTCCAAAATTGCTCACACATCTCCAAGCTCTAGCTCTGATCTGTCCTAAATTTAAAACAAACAGCTTCTCTCTCCTCACTACCACCAGCCAGAAAAAGAGGGATGTGGAGAGGCCACAAAAAACAGGACCCAACGCCTTGGTAGCCCAGAGTTGCAATTACACAGTCCAGAAGGAATGGTGTCCAGCTCAGTCAGAGTCTCTAAGGTATATAGCTCAGAGCTGCAGCAGAGATCTACAAAGTATGTGTAAAATGCTTTTTTTTTTTTTTTTTTTTCTGTAAAAGGTCTATAACTTGACCATATTTGGGTTCATTTTTCTGGAGATACATAATACACAAAAGTCATCTACAGTCAGTTTCACATCCCTCCTACAAAGCATGGGGGCCCACTACAGTTTCCGAATAAAAGAAGAAATTAGTATCTTCAAAACAATACATATTTTCTAGCCACATTCTTGGAAATGACTGAACTGTTTTATTTATACACTTAAATTTCAGCTAAATGAGCAGATGCCCAGCAGGGACATTTTTATTCCCAATTGTTACCATTTGGCAAAGTTATAAGCAACAGAGAACAGGAGCTCACCATGGAAAGCATCGGACAAACAACAACAGACAGTTCCACAAGTAATATAAAGCTTTTTATTTTTAGATTTCCCATAAAATCTTCATTAAGTATGCAAAGGATTCGCTTTACTTCTCTTTTCTACTGCATTTACATGGACATTTGACTGAAAGCTCTGGGGAATCGATGAGAGCCAATAGCACCAATAAAGTGCAAACCAACTGCTGAGATGAAAACAAGCCGAGGATCTTTTGGAGGCAGCTTTGTAATAACAGATAGGATGCTATGAAATGGAACTTACTAATTAAAAAATACTTAAAGAAAAGATAAAATGCACCAGGAAGTAAAACCTCAATACCTTTTAGTTGAGTTATATATATATATCACCCCCCACTATGGTAACTGAGAATCTATTTTTAATGCATATAAGAAAATTATTAACAATGAGAATACTGTAAGGTTATGAACAAAAAGAGTAAACAGGGAATAGAAAACAAGAGAAACTTGTAGAAATTATCAACTTGGGACAAATCATTGTACCCTAAAGTAATTACACAGATGGACAGAAATCCAGCATTGAGAAGAAAAGGAGGGATGAGAAGTTCACTTTCTATGTTCCAGTAATCACTAAATAATAAGAGCATTAAGTTGCAGCAGATGTGCACCAATATGGTTCTCTTACGTGCTCAAGTGCATTGGTGCTGGGTTCCTTCAGCCAGTTGAGAATTCCAGCACTCATGGCCAAGTGCAGCCCTGGCCCCATTTTGTGCAGGCTGAGCACAAGTGGCATTTTTTTTTTTTTTTTTTCCCAACTGCAGATGCCCTCTTTCCCAAATCCTAAACAACAGCAATAAAAAGCTCACACAATGTCACTGATTCTTCTGCCTGTCTCTTTGGAAACACTTTTTACTTCTTTTAAACCTTTTCTCCTCTTAGAAGCTCGGTTACTCTTTCAGAAGACCAAAGGTACTTTTAGCAAATTCTTTCAGTATGAAAATCTGAAAGTGAGCTATTAATCAAGCTCTCTCTTGTATTTTTTTGTCTGAAAATGGCTGGATAAAGTCATGGAATAGAAATCTACCAACAGTTATGAAAAACATATTTATTTTAAAAATATTATTATGCACGTAATATATTAAGCCTTCCCTATCAGGAAGTCTCCGAGTTGGAAATGGCTAGAAGATTACTGACAAGAAATATCATTTATGTTTGCCCTGTTCTTACATTTTCTCCCAGGCATCTACTGACAGACATTGGTGGAGATGAGACAGTGACCCAGATGGACCTGAGGCCTAACCTAGTAAAGCCAGTCCTATATTTTGATAAGAGCTAGAAATTAAGAATCTATTGCTAAACAGCAACCTCGCAGCAAGGGTCTCTCCGCTCATCAGATATCAGCAGCAAACAGTGATCCCCCTGATTCAGCCTTATTGTTGCATGTCCAAAGCCCCTTGGTCTCCTGAGCAGAGAATCATAAAGGTTACGGGAATATTTGCCAGCGTGTACAGTAGCATTTCTACTCTCTTTTACAGGAGATTTTAGTAAAGGTTTCTTCCACTGTTTGGGGTTGTTGTTTTCTAACACCATACCCAGCAGGGCTCTCTGTTTCCTCCCATGGACTGAACCACCTCTCATTATAGATCTAGGCTGGTTATTCAAAAGTATCAGATTCTATGCATGTTATTGTTCCTCCCTTGTAAAATTACTGCCTAAACGAAATACAAATCTCTAGAGCTGAAGCACCTTCTCAGGCAGTCAGAATCTCAAGAATACTTATCAGGTTAGTTTTGTCCTGATTTTACTTACTATATTTATCTACCTTAGGAATTCAGCTACCTTTTTTTCCCCTACTCCACGCCATAATATTTGAGCTCTTGATAGCAACACAGTGAGGATGGGAAGTCTCATTTTATAGACAGGAATCTGGAAGAGTAAGACAAAGATCCTGTAGTAGGAGGCCTTAAGCAGGAATTAAGCAATCATTTCTGTATTTTATTCTCTCTGTCCTGAAATGACTTGCCCAAAGACACAGAATAAGTGGCAGAACGCAGCTCTGGGGTGTTCCACTCTAATGTAGTGACCGGCTTCCTTTAAAGCATACTCAGTTGGAAGCATCCTGACACTGCATTTCCACACAGACTGACAGTGTTTGAGAGTGCTCAGCTTCAGGAATGTTTGGGAAGAAACCTCTTGTGAAAGAGTGTTGATTTGTCAAAAGCAAAATCTTTTCCTCAGGAAAGAAAGGAGTGTGGCAAGGAAAAAAAAAAAAACAATTGCAGTTCAGACTGCTTCAGAAGAGCTGGACCAAGGTGGTCAAATAGCTCAGCTTGAAACAACAGTTGGGACTCTACTGTGCTCGAGTCAGAATCAAGGGATTGAGCCCAATCTCTCACATCACCGGTGAGAAGATGCTCTGTGGTGAAGAGCATCTTATATTGAATGTTAGAAAGTAAATTTTCTCCTTCCTGGAAGGAGAAAGCTCTTCCCTGCCCAACTCTACTGCAGCCACTCAGCAGGATCTGCAAATCCCACTCAAGGATCAAAGTGATCTGGCTTAGGCTGGCTGCTGCGTAGCTGGGTGATTGCAGGCACCTAAGCTATTCTTAGCACTTCAGCACTTCTATTCAAGGTCAGTTCGGTGCATTTGCATTGTACTTACGGCACTGAATGCAGTGTAGGCATATGTTCTAAAAGTGGGTCATCGCAAGATGATGAAAGCTAAATCGTGCAGCAATTATGCTTAGGATCTAATCTGCTGCCTTAAGACTCTCGGTGCATTTTGACACTTAAAATGAGAACCTTTAAGCACAAATAGGAGGTATTAAAGTCCCATAGCAAAGTCTGTGCAATACTAGTTCAAAGAGATTTGTGCTTCATGTAGTCCCAGAGCAATTATTTTTAGGTAAAACTTTAGGAATCAGTCTGAAACTTTAGGAATTCAATGCGCAGCTATTAGCAAAGGGCAAAGGTCTAGTCTGAAGAAAAAAAAAAAAAAAAAAAGAAAAAAACAGGGACAAGTCTGTAGCGATACCCTGGTTTGCCGAATGTGTCTATACAGATCAGTCCCCTTGCAGAGTCACTGTTTACCAGGACTGCAAGACAACCCCTGGTATCAGGTGGTGCTCTTCCACTACTTGGCCCCCCCAGTGACACAAGGACATGATAGCCCACAGCATCCCTCCCTGCAGTACCAACTCCTTCCCCGTTACATTTCTGCCTCCGGCGCTCCTGGGGCCGGTGACGTCCCACCCGTCCCAGCAGCGTGGATGTCCGTGAGCTGAACGCCTTCTGCAGAAAAGAGGGGTGGGAGAGCAGGACTTTGAACACAGCAGAGCCGCAGGGACAGCACACGAGCAAGGAGACATCTAGAGACAGCAGTTTAGCTTTGAGTCATTACTGCCAAAACACATGGAAACAATGTTTAACATTTGTATTTCCGTAACATTTAATTCCAGCGTCTGGGCCTTTTATCAGTAATGGAGATTATGAATGCAGATAGATTCAGAACAATAGAAATGTGAGCCTGGGTACTGATAATCTCTTGTTAATTTTTAACAGAGACAGCAACATAGCATTTAATTCCTCAATGAAAATGACTCAGAACACATTTATTTCCAATGAGGCAGTTTAAAAGATGTAATAGAAATAGATGTTCCAACATTTAGCATCTTGCAAAAGATGGATTATGTGCATGCTTGGTAATAGCTGAATGCGTTAGAATTTGAAAATTATGGCAGAAAATATGCAGTTTAGAAGCAGTCATTTCTATCATCCTTTGGATGCTTGGATCTATGTATTTTTAATTAGTACTATTATTTCAAAGTTATGAGGTGCGACTGATTAGGCTCTTCTTTACACGTTACCACCAACAAAAATTTCCTTAAAGTACTAGCTGTCAGGTGCTTTGAGAAAAATATCTAATTTTTATTTGTCTCCGGTGGAAATGTGGGGTAGACACAAGCAAGAAATAGACAGAGAAAATAATGTTGATGCCATTGTTGTCCAGAATCAACAATATTGCTTCCAGCTCTGAGACCTAGAATATAATTTCCATATTCCTGTCTATGCAAAAGATAACAGTGGTTCAATAACCCTCATTAATAAAGAACGTAATTTTTTTTATTTTTTTGTACAACAGCCTGTAGGATGGGGAAAGGCCATAAAAGGGTTATTTTCATTATTACTCAGCACATTTTTCAAGGTCCGAGACAGCCATAAACTTGCTTTTTGTGATGATCTCCATATTGCACAAAAAGATTAGCTTGAAATTTAAGCTTAAAGGCACTCCGGAAGCAATAGTTTCAGTAGTTTATGGGTCTCCAAAACCCTAAGTGTAGCAAACATGCAAGGCACATAAAATACCTCCCCACTAGGATCAGACGCAAGCAGTAAAGAACTTTAAGGAAGGAAATTATAAATTTAAAGAGAACTAAAGGGCTTAGTCATGAAGTAGAAATCTGGGTGAGGTTCCCCTAGAACACAATGCATCCATGGAAAACTTGCCACACGCTACACGAGTCAAGCACTGCCAGAAAGCAGCAGAGACGCTTCGAGTCCTTCTGCCTCCCCACGTCTTGCAGTTGCAGGCAGCTCGCTAACTCTTTATCTTTCTTACACCAGGACCATAGGCCAGCCTTGCCTGCCTCCGATGCGCGGCAGCAGATTGGTGTTTTATTACCTTTCGAGTGTCGCAATGCAAGTCAGCCGTAAGGAAAGCAGGACGCTTTGCCCTCTGTGGAGCTGAGCCTGAGCCATGGTGCACCTCCTAACTTCTGGGAATTAGGGTGCTCAGGGCAGCTCTCAAGGCAGGAGCTGCAGGACTGAGAAGCAAATAAGATGTTTGTGTGAGGAAGGGTCCTGTCAACCTTCAGCTTTTCAGCAACTAATGTAAGGACTCTAGGGGTGGCTGGAGTTTAAACAGTGTTTTCCCAAATCATTCCCCCCGGGTATTCCTCATCTACAGCCTCTCAAGGCTCACCTGATAACTCACGGGGAGGAAGAGCAGTAAAGCTCATCCCTCAGGCAGACATACAGCAAGGCTGCAGCCATGCGATGTGATTTTCTGTATTGAACGCGAGGCACAGCAAACATCACCAAGGGACAGGGGAATCCCCGTTACTTTCCAGACTTAGAGCCTGTAGTTATTGCTTTTAGCAGTAGTGCTGAAAAGAGTCATTACAGTGACAGAGCGATTCGAAGAGCAGCTCCTTCCAGTGCCAGTGCCAGTTTACTCTGTCCCATTTATTCTGCCACCCCCCACTGTTATCTGTGCAGCCATGCAGTGAACCACACAAGGAAATGGATTGAAGTTTATAGTAATTTTTTTTTTTTTTTTTTTTTTTTTTCACTTTAGAAGTGAGGAAGTCAGTCCAAACAGTGGGTGTTTGGACTGGAGGAGAAGATTGAGAAAAATGGTTTAGGGAATAACAAAGATCTAGCAGGCTGGATGAGAAAGCTGCTGCCGGCCTAGCACCTCCACACACACTGATGCCATGCAAGAAACCAACGTTGCTGTCTGGAATACCTTGTAGGCCCCCCTAACAGATTCATTTTATCAGCAAAGTTTGGGAATTTTTTTAATCTGGATTTTTATAACACATTAAAATCTCCAAATGACTAGTTAAAACTGCCTTCTTTTAGAATTGTATATACAGGACACAAAGAAAGAGAGGAACAGTCTGTTTTGATTAACAGCTAGTTTAATGTTTCTTGGACCAAAGGCACTGTTCTGTAGCAAACATTGCTGCATTTATAATTCATAAGCACAAGGAGTGCCAAGTTCTGCTATAAGGACAAAGGTAAGATTGATTAGGTGCCTTGGTACCATGTTTTGTTTAGGTTGTTTTCTGATAAGTTGATTCTTTACTCTGAATTTTCTTGGTTTGCTGTGTACACTTGTGCCATAAGGAAATTATTTCTGCGTTTCATTTCAACCCTTGGTAGCCTATTTTTATTCCCAACCATTGCCTCAAATGTATCTAATCCTTAGTTTTCTGTTTGGCTTCAGTTTTCCAATAAATTTTCAGCTTTTCTGTTCAAATTAAAACGATGCTGCTTAGAATAGCTCCACCACTCACTCAACCCAGGACACTTCAACTGGCTGAATTTTGGCTAAGGACTGCCTCTGGTTGAATGCTGCCCTGTAAACATTTGCTAACAGACAGGAGGAAGCATCACTTTCGCTGCAGTAAGGATGCCCAGACCAGCCCTGAAAGACTTGCTGAGCCTTGTTCACCCTCTGTTTAAAGAAAAAACAACAACAACAACAACAAAAAAAAAAAACAAAAACAAAAACAAAAGCAAACAAACAAAACAAACAAACAAACAAACTCCACCATGCAACAAGTAACAAAAGAGAACCAGAACTTCATTTTATTGAAACATTTCTGAACTCTACGACGTTTACAATTACACATGGGAGCTACTGCCAGTCAGGGAGAAGCGACCTTGCAAAAGCTCCCCCCGAGCTCAGTGGGGCTGGAGGGGTGGGCAGCAGTGCATGGAGGCTGGGCTATACTTCAGCCTCTGGGGTCTCAGGCCAGAAGATTTCTCGCCAGGCCCCAGGATGTTTCCAGCTCCAAGCACTGAGACCACTTCCAGCAGCAAGCTGTCCCTCACAGGCAATGCATTGGATGGGAAATGAAAGATGGTTCCTTGCAGTGTGTTGGCACTGCCAAAAAGAGGGTAGTTCTTGTGTGTTTGGCATATATAAATATTAATTTCTATATTAAAATTACAGATACATATAATTTAAATGTTTAAATTATATCTATATAATTTATATATTGCATAGCAATAAAATCTCAGAACTGAGAAACTTGAGCTGTAAGCTGATCAAAAAAAAAAAAAGCTTGAAGTTTTCTCAAGCTGCATTTCAACCTGATTTATTCTTTTTTCTTTTTTTTTGTCTTTTTTGAACCAGAACTGAAACCAGGACTAAAAACTCATATCTAGATATTGGTTCAAAGCAGTGGTTCAGTGAAAAATGATGTGGTATGACAGATAATTTTGCCTTTTCCTTGCCCCTCGCCCTGCCTCTCTAAAGTCAACCATAAGTTAATTCAACAAGCTGAGATGTACCAATCTGCTTATTAAATCATTATATATCCATGTCGAAACAACTTCAGTCTCTGTTGAAGCTGAATCAAGGGTTCATACCTAAATTTTGCAGGCTGCTATGGGAACGTATTATCATCTGATCAACAAAGACAAAAAAAGTGAGAAAGTGCCGTGATATTATTATGCCTCTGTCAGATAAAAGGACTGTCTAGATGTAGGATACTTAAAGGGCTCAGTTCTCCCTTCACTTCCACTAACTGAACTCCACTCATCTCCGTGAATGTACATTACTATAGATGGAAACTAAACTGGATCTATAATATTCTTAGCAGAGGGTTCTGCTGGTTACAACAGGTCACGTCCCAGCTCATCCACTGAAAGCCACCTTTCTGATAGCCTGTATTGGTCATCATTATTTCTTCACCCTCAGGAGCTCCACCATTGAAGTGTGCAAGTTTAGAGGCCACTGAAAACATACTCCAGTCTGTGAGATATAGTGAAAAATGACATAAAGAAATGCCAGATCATAGATAATAAAACTAATTATTGTCCAACCCCTTCTTTTAAATCCCAGTGCTTTTGGCTGTTTTACGTAGATACTGTCTTTGTACTAAAATGCTCCTGAAGTTCACTCTTCAAGAACTCACTTTTTTTTCCCACTGTTAGCTACGTATGGGCTAAAGCTCAAGAATTTGGGTCTGTCTTTACATTCGTTAAGTGGCAAAACAGCACAGATCTAATCTTATCTAATCTTAGCTCAGTACAAATTAAGATTTGCTTATTGAAACCCCCTAAATTTTGCAAGCTACTGCAGAAACATGTTCTCATCTGCTTGGCAAACACACAGAAATTGAAAATGGGGCCATTGATGGAGAATAGGAGCAGAACACAAAGGCTGGGCTCCCTCATATTGCGTCATTCTGTATCCACCAAATGACAGATCCAGGGGAGACACAGATGTCTAAAACTGGCCTGTTTCACCCGAACCCAGAGCAACAATGATGGAAAAAACTGGTCAGTCCCCACTCACCCTGGGAGGATCCCAGTTTATAGAGGTTGTTTGCAATTTCAGAACTTCCTTGGCTGACTGAAATGTTGCATCTGCATGTGAGCAGCGGCAGTGCATTTTGGCCGGGCTGAACACGGAGAACACCCACCATCCTGGAGCAGGGACTTCCCCCGAGCCTCGTGAGCAGCTGGGGATGAAAGTCCTCCTTGCACTGCTGCTGACATGAGCTTGTGGGGTGGCCTTCCATGCTAAACATAACGGAGATGCTGCTTTCTTTAAAATACTGGCCAAGTATTTCAGGTCCTTTGCGGAGCCCGGACCCCAAGTGAACACTCTCATTGCATTTTCTCCCTGCTTTCTCAGCTTGGTGCATACACCAGATGGATGAACTGCCCATGAGATTGTTAATTCAGCCAAAACTACCTTAAAAATTTTCATAAATAGGCCTTTCCTGTTAAAGCCTGACATGCTTCACCTGAAAGGGCATTGGAAGCGAATGCAACCAAACAAGCAACCAAACAGTCTGTCCAGCAATGGCAGGGACATGGCAGGGACACAGCAGCAGCCAGTAGCCTGTGTACGCCAAAAACAAGGCAGAAGCTTTTGGTGGGTCTTTGTTGCAAGACCAGGGCCACACCTAGCTCTGTGTCTGGGAGCACACGAGAGACTGGGGACAAACCAACGGCATCTGACTTGACATCTTTATGGAGAGATGTCTGTATCTGAAGTGGCATCCCTATAAGCAAAGGAGAAAATAACGCACTTCTAAGACACAGATGATCTAATTTTATATGCTGCCATCTGCTTCGTCCCAGTTCTCTCACTATCTCTCTAGCTCTCACCATCCCTTTAGATCTGCCTAGCAGGGTAGCCAGAGCTTCCAGGTTTCCCCGCTTGCACACAGGGCCCAATACTGATCATGGTAAGAACATCAAATAATACATCCTGAAACAACCTCCTTATACCTGCTGCCCATTAGAAAGGTCCAAGTATTTCCTGATAGCTTCCAGTGCCACCTGTCCTACCCCACCATTCTTATAGTCCTACATCCCTTCACTCTTTGAAGTTTTTTGTCTTGCTGGATTTTATCCCTTCTGCAGCTACAGATGTCTAGTGAGAGCCAGTTGTGTTTTGAGCAGGTGCTGACAACCTGTTTTTCAACTTGTGAGGGTGTCTTTTGTCACTCCCTTCCCAGATCATCCCTCCCCACCTTACATTTGTATCTCCCGTCTGGAGCAGTGTATTGGATGAAATTGCAAGACAAGCTCTTGCCTTTGCCTGTTAAGCCCACCACATCTATTGAGGGTCGGTTGTAAATGAGAAATGAGAGATGAGAGGGGTTTGTACTGCCAGGCTGTTGCTAAAGTGGCTGGGAAAAAATGCATGTGTACATGTGTATGAAGGGCTTGGCACATTACTGGCCCTACATTGGCTCACTCTCCCACCTCGTAATTAATTTTAAGAGCCCAGTAAGGAATTGACACAAAGCCCGAAAGGAGCCTGTTTTCCCAGTCACCTAATACGCTCGTCCCAATATCCGCTCTTCTCTCCAAGCCCTCCCAAATCCACCCTCCCAACACCCTGTGCTGTACCCCCACTTTCTCCACCCCAGCCCTGGCAGCGGCTCACACACAACCAGCAACTCCATGGAATGGTTTTGCCCCAACGTGAACTCTACACCCCGTCGAGCCCGCATCACCCAGTTCATCTCCATGGCTCCTGGGGCTCTGCACCTTCTGCCCCAGGGCTGGCAAAGGGACAAGAGGGCAACCACAGTGTCACAGCCAGCTGCTCCCCCTTCCAAGCCAAAGGAAGCATCTAAGAGGCGTTTTCGGCTTCTTTCCTTCTTCCCAAATAAGGTGATGAAGGGGAAGGGGAGTAGCGAGGACCACCTATGACAGGACAGGGAGGAAGATTGCTTTGGGCTTCCAGTGGGTCTCTGCTGTCCCTCCTCATGGCAGTGTTCGGGGGGCAGCACTCACCCCCCACCACAGACAGGCCAGGAGGAGAGCAGGGTGATGGAAAGCTGTGGGAAGGGTGTTTCCTCCAACAGGGTCAAAAATGTATTCGACACTAAGCGATCCTCAGAGCTATTTAAATATTTTATCTTCCCCTCCGTTGAGTACTGGCACTACGTGGTCTTGGATCAGGTAGAAAAGGTGCCTTTTACAGAAATGGCTGTGAATCAGTGGGAAGAGCTGTGGTCTTCGCTGAGGCAATGGTGCGGGGCTTGTATGTATTTGGACACCACAGATGTCCCCTGGCAAGGGAGGGGTGGGGAAATTCGGCCCTTCCCAGAGACCTTTTGGATGCCCCATCCCGTAGTGGTCGGGTACCGACTTCAGTGGGGTGATGCCAGGAGCTAGACCACCCCATCAGTCCTTCGCCACCACAAACACCTCTACGCAGCCATCCTGAGCTCGTGCATCTCGGAGCTGACATGTTGAGCATCACAGGGCCCAGGTTTGCCCTCGGAGTCGGCACTGAAATCAGGGCACTTCCCCGCTTCCCCTGCCCTTATCCTCCATCGGCGCCACACTTCCTCCTGAGCTGCTTCTCCCCGTGCTCCACGATCCCAGGGACTCATGGCTCCCTGGAGCTGGCAGATTTTGATCTGGATCTTCCAGTTTTGTTACATTCCCATCAGAAGCACGATAATTGCAGCAGGCGTTTTAGCATGACCTGTCACATAAGCTGGCGAACCGTGGGTCTTCACGTTCTGCTGGGCAGGTACCATGTCTGTCACAGGGTAGGAGAAAGCCTTTCTGGGTCTCACAGCTGCTACACAATTTGTTTGCACACAGCTTTCATCTTATTTAGACCATATCCTGGTGCCTACATTTAAGCAAAACTCTGTCTGAAGCCAATGGGAGTCTTCCCTGTAGAAAGTGGGATTTTTCTGTAGCTTTACAGCCTATTTCAAAGCAAACCTTTATCTCGCCCAGGCTGAACCAGAATGGTCTGGTTAGGGAAATCCTGACTGAACCACTGAGTGCTTTGGGTCGGAAGGGACCTTTACAGATTGTCTAGTCCTACCCCAACATCCTCTTGACTTACTCTGTGTGTCCCTCTAAAGACTATTCCTGCCGATCTTCTTATCCCAGAAAAAAAGGTGCTTCCTTCACCCCTGAGCAATCTTATGAAACTAACAGAAAAAAAAAAAAAAAAAAAAAAAAAGTTGGCTTTCTCTCCCTATTATTTTCCTCCCAAATAAAGAAGGATGTACTCATCAGCAATCGTGGGGTTTCCTGGACAAGAACACAACCACTCCAAGCATGTCCTCACTACCCCATAGTTGCAGAACCTGCTTCTCTGATCAGATTAGGGCTGTGCTGGTTGCTGGGATAGAGGACAGGATTAGGAGTTACTGGAAGGCTTCCAGGCAATTTTCTTGGAGACAGGCCGCCGTGACTGCGGCACTGCTCGTTTGTCAGAAAGGATCAGCTCTGCAGGTGTCACCCCACCGCAGTCGCAGCGTAGGTCCTCCACCAAAAGGGATAAAGGTAAAATGGCCTATTTAATCAACCAGAACAAAACATACACTGCAAATGGCTGTGGCTGCATTATCGCAACTCCTCCATCCCAGGGAAGGACATAACATCTCAGAAATATCCCCAGTGTACTCGGGCTGCATCTGGACCATGGGCTGGTGGTTCTCCATGGTGTAGCTTTCAGACCTGCTGTGTTTGAGCCTGTACGCCCAGCTGGAGCCCCTCTTCCCCTGCACACATGCCTGGCAGAAATGACCATGTAGGGGAGACAGGGCGAGAGGGACAGCAGCTGCCCACCCTCACCACGGCTCACCGTGCAGTCAGCGGGCAGGGGCTCACCAGGAAGGGCTGCTGGATTTCAAGGGCGAAGTCTGAGAGTTGGTGATGCACAGAGAGAGAGAGAGAAAATGACCCCGTGGCAATCTGCTACAAGAATAAACATAATTCCTCTCCCCCCTACCCAGCACATGCTGCTGAGGGCTCAGGATTAACAGCCTTGCTCCTTCCAGCTCAGGGCAAGAGAGGAAGCCAGGATTGCCATTTAAGGGAGGGGTTTTGGTGCTCCCCGCTAATGCACCTACCAGAACACCTCTTATCATCTTTTGCTAAGAGTGACACGGAGTCTGTCTACATTTCGCCCAGAGGAGTTTGCTTCAACATGTCAGAGGTGTTCGACAGCCAGCGATTGCAGAGCTGCCTCCAGGAACACATCAGTGCCTTGAAGGCCCTCCTCCAGCGCAGCTCAGGGGTCCCCAAAACAATCCCAACGTGGCACCCCAGCACAGCCACTTCCCCGCCCCCCTCGCACACAGCTCCTGATTCATTTGCTCACAAGCAGATTCATGTTTTCCTGCTATTTTTACACACAGCAGTCGTGCCGGTTGTGCGCTGGGGTGCATGATACACACTACCATGACCTGACATCTTTCCCCATATATGTGCATACGCGACTAGAGCATGAGTCAACGCAAGCAAAATCACATGGGATGCTCTTTTGAGTGCTAGGCGTGCATTCAGAACGCTATCTGTTGGGACCTTCTATTAGGATAAGCTTATGCGTGTATTCACAAGCCATTATATGATGCTCTATTATATCTGGATGAACCAGACGTTCAAATTAATTTAAACTAATTTATCCATATGGTACTGCAAACCCTAGTCACAGGAAGAAATCAATGCACAGGAAGATCGCATCCAAAGCTTTCAGAGGTGACCCCTGATCCTGGGTGCCTACCAGGCAAGTTTTTCCTCTTGTGTTTGATATTTCTTTGTTTCCCTCCTCCATTTGCATCGAGGACTCTGCTATTTACTGTATTTTGCATATAAAGCTCCAGTTAATGTCAGTAGAAGTTCTGCTTGCTGGTAAGGGAGGAATATTAAATAGATCTGCAGTGCAGAGAGAGATGATATTTTAGTTCCTTTCATGCATTTTAGTTAGAGAATAACACTGTAGTCGGTTGGTGCCTTTAACTTCCAGAGATTTCAAAGTACTCTGCTCAATACCCAGGGAGAAAACTTCCCACCACTGAGGTGAGGCTCCTCCTGGTGTGGCGATCAGCAGCTAAACAATGACCTGCCTTTCAGGAAAAGACACGGGAAAGAAAAATTAGCGCAATACAGATACGCTAGTCTTACCAAAATATACCAGATCTTCCAGGTCTGGATGAAACAGGTAGGGGTGCTTGGAGCCAGCACCCCTGAGCCGAGCGAGAGTGGGGGGCTGAGCTGAGGGCGGGGGGAGTGGAGTGCAACAGTTCATCTCAGGTCGAGGTTTGTAGAGATGACTGAACATTTTTTGTTACTATGGGCAATGAGCATGGAAGCATTTATCAAAGGTCTTTTTTTAGGTCTCCAGTGTCCCACACTGAATATACCAGTGAGTAATTCAGATGTTTTTCAAGCCCCGAAATGGAAGTAGCAGTGGACTTCTATTTGAATATAAGATGAACATGCATTTCCGACCTTCCTTACTGCTGACTGCTGTGTGGTGCAATTTATTTGAACTGGATTGTGTTTGGAACAGTGGGAATGTGCTTTTAAACAGTATCGCCTTAAGACTACCTTCATCCTGGCCTTACAAAGAGTGCTTGGTATGCTTAGTTGTGGAAATCTTGTGCTAAGAAGCCAGCACCACCATAAGGAGTAGTCAGATCTGATTTTATCCTCAAACCTCATTTCAGGAAGTAATCTGGGGCTTTTCATGCCTGCTCCCACTGACAGCAGGACATTCTTGCCCTCCTTTGAAAAGCAGAAAATCAGAAGAAAGCAGCATTTCGGTGATAAGCATATGCTGGCAGGAACACTGCTGTAAAACTTGCAACAAAGGCTTTAAGAAGCCAGTGCAGTACCACAGCAATTAGATTCACAGCGTCTATCAAATTAAAATTCTGGCAGCACTGAGGGTGATAGAGCTTGTCACGCAGGGCCAGCACCTCTTCCCACCTCTCTGAACATTTTTTTTGCCAGTGCAGTTTAACTGGTTACAGAAAGGGACCTTGTTATGGCCAAAGCCCCTCCCTCAGAAAACGAAGACAAATATTTACAGGTGTGTTGGATTAGTTACCTACACCTGACCTTCTGTCTGTCTAAGCATTTGCTTTTGGCGCTGTCATCAAACAAGACGAGGAGGTGAAAGCTTGGGAGCCAGGGAGAGGGGAGGTGGCTCTGCCTGCTGGGGGGGCGAGGGGATGGGGAGTGGGGAAGGCAGGAGGAGACGTGATGTAGGTTACAACCAGTGTGGGCAACACGAGAAGGACAGCTGCCCCAGCATTGCTTCCCGGGGGCGGGGGGGGGGGGGTGGTGGTGGTGGTGGTCTTCAATCCCCTAGCCCTCCTCTCCGACATGCCAACCCCTCCAGCAGCATGATGGGGCTGGGAGGGGGGCTGCCCACCTTGTCCCTGAGGCCCTGCGGGGCAGGTAATAGCGCAAAGAGCTGAAGAAAAGGAGGTGGCAGCCGCTGCGGCAGGGAAGGAGGAGCTGGTAAAGGCACTGGGGATTGCCTGTAATGCCACAGCAGCTACGCAGGATCTCCGGGCTGGTGGCGGCATCCCTTCCCCCTTTGGGCTGCCTTAGCATAATTCTGCAACTGGCTGTTTGTTCGCAGCTGCGTCCTGCGGAGAAGTCCAAGCAAACAAGAGTAGAAACAAAAAAGCAAGCGCGAAGCGAATGGGAAGGAGTTAGGAGCAGTGGGAGCGCTCAGCATCTCACATTGCTGGGAAAGAGAAGTGAGGAGAGAAACTGAGAAAAGCATCATGCTGTCACAGGGAGCCGGGACACTTCTGGAAAAAAAAAAAAATATGTTGCCCAGCATGGAGCAGGCAGGAGCTCAGTGAAGGAGTATGTCAGAAGGTTTCTACTTCTGAGGAGTTTTTTGAGTTTAGCAACATTGTCAGGCTCAGGATTTTAAACCACATGTATCACAACCTTGAGTAGTAGGAATCCGGCTTGAAAACCATGAAGTTTTTCTTTGTTTGGTTTTTAGTTTTGTGTGTTTGTTTGTTTGTTCGTTTTTTAAGTGAACATAAGCTCTTTCAATTTGCCTCCTGGTTTCTGGATCTTTAGGGCCTATTTAATTTGCGTTTTCATGTCTCCCTGCATAATGGTTCAAGCCTTTTAAAATTATCTCTTTAAATAAAAGTTCTGATTGTCTCAGAACCAAATCATTCCAAGTAGTGGCAAAGTGCCAAATACGGTGATAGTAGTGATAAATTAGCAAGCTAAATTTAGTAACAATTTTCTGATAAAGAACAAGTAATTAACAGAGTGATTGCATCAATCATTTTTATATGTTGTTGACCAGGGTGCTATTGTATGTGCTGTATATGTGCTGTAAGTGTGGTCTGGTAATGTTGCAGATATGGCAGTAATCTATCAAGAAAACTGACTGTATTGATGTATGCACAGATCCCTAGTATTCTGAAATTTGGGAGTTAATCACATGCTAAAGAACAGTTACACTGATCTGCTGAACTTCTCATATGGCCTTTTTTAAAAATTCATTGATTTCACTTTGAGCCTCCCTTCAAGAAGGTATCAGGCAGGGGTTGGAGCATTTATGTAGGGAATATTGTGTGAACTCAGCCTGCTTGTCTTACAGACCTCTGGGAAATATTGTCTAATAAGCAAGCAACTAATCTTGAATGGTTTGGGGTTTTTTTTTTTCATGTTTCAGAAGAAACATTTCCATTTTTGTTTGGCTTTGTTTTTTTTCAAAGAAAAGCCAACCCCTTTGTTCAATTACAGGACAAGTCTCTGCCCCAGTGCAGCCATATGAGGATGCTGAAGAAGTCAATCAATTCCAGAATCATGTGGTGTCTTACAGGTAACCATGGGCACAGCCCATCGATTTAGGGAGCAATCAGAGAGCTAGAAAGGAATAGGAGATAAATGCCATGTGACATGATACCCTCTGACCCTAACTATCAGCTTTAAAGCAGATCACTGGTGGTGGAGTTATTGCCTCCCAGCAGATGGGTACTTCTACCTAAACTCAGCTCTGGCCACAGCCCCAGATGACGTTGGCATCATTTTTACAGACTAGGAATGAATGAAAATGCCAAGGAGAAGGGAAGGAAAGAGAGAGCGGGCGAAAGGGCAGTGGAGTCACCAGCGTTGGTGGGAGGATGGCAGAGCAAGAGGGCAAACCGGGGTGCACCAAAATCCCTTGGGTAAGGGAGGGCAAGCTCCCTCCTACAATGCCCTGGGGATGAAGGAGGGCTGATAACAGTCAGAAGAAAGGAGGCACCAGGAGACCTGGACTGTGACACATGTTCTTAGAGGGATGCCTGGGGGGTTAGCAGTGAACAGAACTGAATGTCACACTGGGAAGTGTGCCAGCCTGTCTGCCCTTCTTTAAAACTGGGCTGGCATTAAAGGAGACAGCCGAGTTACATGGTCTGTTTGCGAAATGAGTGAGATGAAGGAGATTTAAATCGTTTGTGGCAGGATGAAAGTTTTTCCTCCCAGAAGTTCAGGACATAAAGGTGAAACAGGGACTAAGTGCTGGGAAAGGTGCCTTCCACCTGAGCTGCAGCTCAACAGGGAGTCTTCAACATCAGAGGCAAGAACCTTTCTCTGCTGGCTTGTGGTGGTGGTGGTTGGTTGGTTGGTTAAAAATAGGGGAATTTTTATGGACTTTATTCTTCACTGACATCTTTCAGTATCACACAGGAACATATGCAGAAGCTAATCCAGATATACTGTAGATCAAAGTGCCGCCCCAGCTGCTGCATCATATCAGATATGGTTTTTGTAGCAGGACTCTGGTTTTCCTTTTTTAGCTGATTCAGCTTCAATAAAAACAGATCAAGAAAAATTAAAAATGGAGAGAAGTGCTGTTATTAAAATGAAAACTTCCTCTGTGAGGTCACATGCCAGGAGATACCCAGCAACAGCATAGGAGGGTGGACGACTTCTTCACCTTCAGAGAAATAGAAGCAGTGCCATCTCTCCCTGCTAGATACTCACATACTCTCCCTCTGAGTTTGAGAGCTACCCGTGTAACCATGTTACAGTGTTTCCACCAATTAGCATAACATCAAAGGGGATTTTAGGGATCTGAAAACGTGGCTGTAAGAAATGATCTATACCTCGTTTGATGATGCCACTGTTAGGATGCATCACTGGGCCACTGAGCTGTTTGAAACTTCACGGAGAGCAGCTGTATTAATCAGATGACAGCAAATGTCTAATACCTTGGACATTCCTGCAGCTTCCCTGTTTCACTGCAGTTAGTTTAATTCTGGTGTTGCTAGGATATATCATCTTAGAGAACACAAACCCTACAAAGCTCTCGAAGACAAGAGGATTAGAAGAGCCTGTCTACCACTGGATTATGTATATGAATGAAGAATAGAATTAAACATAAAATGCTTAATTTCTGGTTAAAAATATGTAATTCTGTGGATGCAAAGATGAAATGGTCAGGCTGGCTTTATCTGTTGTGCACCCCAAAATGACAATGCTCTGCTCCAGCTGTTCTCCCCAGACACATCTCTGCAGAAAGCCAGTGGTTGTTTACGGAACACCGCAGACTTCTCTATAATCTGATTAAACGTAGACAAATCCAAAGTAAATGTAAGTAGTCACCGTTTGAGCTAGTCACCCTCACTTCCCGTTTATTCAGTGGTGAGAACCACATGCTTATGGAGAGTGAGTCATCTCACCCTAAGACAGGTCAGAAATTGTGCCATCGGAGTGCCCATTGCTCTAGGCCGGCTGGAGGGGGACCTAATTCCAGCGGAGACATCTGGGTTCTGCCCTATGAGCTTTTTAGAAACAGAAATCACCAGGCCCTTCAGATGCTGCAGCTCAGGGCATGCCTCAGAGGCCGCATCGAACAGACGGCGCTTGACCCGCTTGCGCTTGCAGCTGCCCAGCTGCAGGCTGGGGCCACGGCAGAGCGGGCCAGCTTCCTTAGCGGGGCACCCCCCTCCCCAATCCCACGGGCTGGGGTGCTCCAGAAGCTGCGCTTGCTCACCAACCCCAACCTAACAGCATCAGTAGAACAAATACAGAGACACTCCCCCATATATGTATATACATATACACATGCACACATATAGATGTATACATATGTACATATATATAAACCCCCGATAATATAGGACCTGTATGTATATGTGTGTATATTTATGTATGTATGTGTAGAAACTGGTCCTATATTGTTTTATTCATCAGATTTGGGTATCTCCAATCTTATGATAATTTCCCCTCTAAGCATTAAATATGTCATTGGAGGAAAGCTGCCGATATCCACTGGGCCTTTTACCTGTTTCCTAACACCACCTAACCACTCAAACATTAAAAAGTTGGGTTCCAGCAGCCAGTCTTGGGATCTGTACATGGATTGAATGTGACTCAAGCAACCAGTGTCCAGGAGGAGTTGAAGCCACTACTCAGTGGAGTATAAATGCACACACAGAGATATGCTCATTTCAAAATTAATAGGATTAAATTAATGGATTGGCACACAGACTGGTCAAAACCATTGTCTTTAATCCATGAAAGAGTCAAGTAAACTGCTTGTAAATGTAGCAGGAATACTGCGCATATCCAAGTCATGTGTTTAGCCTGGGCTTAAATCCAGGTTTCCCTTCTCAGCAAAACTCTCCCATCTGTGGCACCCCTAACATTTGGGGGAAAGTCAGAAAGTTATGTAAATCTTAGTTACTGAGGCCTGATAACATGCTACAGATATTTGTGCCTAAATGCTACACATCCTTGTGTCCAAACCACCACTCACTGGTACTGAGCCAACATTAGACATGGGGGAGCGAAGGACTGGAAACCCTTGGACTTGGTGACTGAGTACTGAGTCTTCAGCTGTTTCTCTGCTGTGCACTGAAATATCTGTCTCTGCATCAAAATGGTGTTGTGTTTGATATTGACTTTGGCCTTTGACCTTGAATTTGACCTCAATCTTTTCTCTTCCATTTACTGTCTTGATCATGGCCTGTTTGGGAACTCCAGGAATCATGGAATCTGTCTGATGTTCACCTCTTTATGTGACATATGTACCCTACTAATTTGCTGCCACACTGATGGCCACATGTCTGTGCATGGGCACTGTTCCATAAGACCATGCATTTGTTCCCTGCGAAAGCTCAGGACATTTCAGTCTCTAAGATCCCAGGTGGTGCTTTTTTTTAGCCTGTGCACCAACCCCCCCCCCCAAATTATAGACACAGAATTCTACTTCTTGTTTTCTTCTGAGCTTCAGTTTTATTTCCTAATTCAAGTTCTCAAACTCATTAATGTTGCAAGTTTGGGAACTTACCAGTCATACAACTCTCCACCCCTCTGCTCCTGTCCTACACAGCTACAGCACAAGCCTGCTTATTACTTACAGCATTAAATAGAGTGAGAATTTCACATAGTTTGGGTTCTTTCCTTCACCCAGTCATTTCTATAGAGCAGCCCTCACCTCTTTGACAAGTCAGTTCTTCCTGAGGACCACGTGCTCTTCAGGCCGTCACAGGCAGATATTGGGGTGGTGACAGGTTGCAGCAAGGCCCAGTAGTTTTTGGCAAACCTAAACCCAAGTTGAGCTGGCCAAGCCAGAAAAACCTGGTGTTCTTCCTCACACCCAGTCCATGCACACTCATAGTGTGCATCAGGCTTAGCAGCAAGGACCCACATGCAAAAGACCACTCAGATTAAGGTATCTACAAATCCTAGTTATCCCTTGTAGACCATGTCAGGATGCTTCCTGGAAAGACCGTGTCTTTCCCACCACCATGTGCCAGGACAGCAATAGGAGTAGCTAAGACAGAGCATTCCCAGAGCATCCATACATGCAGGGGTATACCCTGGTGCTTGTTAAAGGTTTGACAAAGTCTGAGCTCTCCCCATCAGACCAAGCTGAAGATTAGTGGAAATCCGTGCCCGAGTACCACCAAGATCTCTCTTGGGAAAGAGAACAGTCTGAGGTGAGTCTGGCCCTAATGAAGATGGTTTTCCAAGATTTCTGAGCCATCACCTATCACAGTAATTGGAGTTTTCAGTCAGAACTGAACTGAAGACAGCTGATGAAATCCTGGAACAAATGGTTGTCTTTCAGATAGACCAGGTTGGAGGCAAGATGTCTTGCAACACCCGAGAGCCCTTGCTGTGGTTAAGGCAAATGGAAAACTGTCCAGCGTGCTACTGCACAAACTAGCTTGAGGGCTGCTTGTTCTCGTCCATCTAGCTCTGCTCTGCACAGAGAAGGACAGACTCATTTTGGGCTCATTAACAGATGTCCTTGAGGTGTTTGAGGCTAGTGCCTCAAGACAAAGGAAGAGGTTTGCAGATCAAAGTAGAGCTTTGATCATCCAGGACATTATTTTTATGAGCTGGGCTAAAAACCCACAAATTCCACAGATTCAAGCTTAATGAATAGGGCATGAAGCAATAGGTGGCATAGCTCAAGACACAATTTCTAAATTCAGAGGTGGCTTTCTCAAGTTGGTGGCTGCTGGGCAGCACAATTTATGGCTTTGCCTGTAGGAGGTAACCCCACTGTTAAGAGGAAGTGACCTACTGGTTAAACAGAGGAGCAGGGTGCCTGCATCCCATGGTCCTGCTTCCCACATCCTGGCTTTTGCTGCCAGCATTATGTTTCAGAGCACGACTTTAAAGGTTTATAGGAAGCTCTGTGTCTGTCTGAAGAGCAACGAGCCCAATACTTGCACGTGAGCGATAGGTTATGCTGGGGAGCAATGGGAATCTGACTTTGCCCTGTATATGAAGTCAATGGCACACACAAGACAAGGGACTGATCCTCTGCAGGGGAGTCTGTGTGCTGCCAGAGTTGGGAAAAGGCCATGGGAACAGTTGTAAAAAGTCGAATTTTATTTGTCTTTCCAAGGCTGTTTCATGTTACAGAAGATATAATATGGGTGCACCATCTTATTTGGCTGACCTTGTTGAATGAGCAAGAACAGAGGGCACGTGGAGGAATGACACATCACTGATGGGAGAGCTGATCCAAGAGCTGGTGTGGAACGTACATTTTCCCAAACTGCTTTCTTTTTCCCCTAAAATGATACTGGTTTTGTCAGGGGAAATGCTTACGAAGTTCAGTTGTATAGGCTGTGATATACCTGCTGTTATTCTCCAATGTTGTTAGCAGTTATAGATATCTCCTCGTTAGACAGATACATACATACACATCGATAGACACTCTTATGACTTGTTTTTGCAACAACGCTGTTGCTGAGATGACTTTGTCCTTTGGAAAGTGTTTTTTCTTGTGAATGTTGCCCATCTTTCCTGGGGTGTAATGAACCCAAAGAGTGTTAACAGAAATGATCACAATGTCAGCTGGCAACAAGTATGACCAGTGTTGGGTAGAAAAACTATTCTTTGTGTTCAGAGAAATATTAACAAAATGTCCCTGAACCGCAGTGGAGTGTATTGCTGTAGAAGCCTCAAAATATTTCATCAATGCATTCCAAGGTCATTGAGTGACAAGATCTGTCAGCATAAAGAGGTATCAACATTTTATTCTGACCGTTCGCTGGGTTCCGTGAGTACCCATCGCTTAGCATTCATAGCTTTGACTATACATATATTTTTAAATCACCCTGACAGATGTAAAGATTGGAGGCCAAGCTTCCAGCCATGTCTCAGCAGCTGGAGATCAGTAAAAACTATCTGAGTAGTCACCGAGACAGTTGTGTTTGCACCGTGACTGCTGCTGGGAGTGACAGAGCTATACAGGTCTGATTTGCCACAGCTCTTCCACTTGAAGGCAATGAGGGATGTTGAAAAGTTTGGCAGAAATCCAGTAACTGCAAACATGGCTTGGAAAGGGTGGGAACCACTGACCTAGTTTTATGTATGTCCAGATAATTACCCACAGGAAAAATTCATACTGAGAACAAGCTCTTTTTTTTTTTTTTTAAAAGCTTGAGTTACTCTGGAAAACAATTTACAAAAAAAAAAAAAAAAAAGTTGAGCAGAGCGGGATTTCTTTTCCTGACACTCTCAAAAACAATCATTGTTTTTCCTCTTCCTGCACTGCTAAATCACGTTGCGAGTCTTATCACGCTTTGGCTTGGCCGGACAGGTCACATGTCAACATCAAGACAAAGTCATACTGAAAACAGCACAGCCCTTGCCTGTAGACAGACCTGTGCTTGTGGCAATGCCAACAACCGACAGCTTCTGCTAAAATATTTGCAGTAGTTGCTTCCTGCCCCTGCGGCCCAAAGTATATTTCCTAAGTCAGGAAAATCATGTAAATATTCTCCTGTGAATCACAGAATTGTCCTTCAAGAGGTAAAATAGAAGTAAACGGTGCTGCAAACCTCCCTTCTTGTCCCCATGTAAAGAAAAAAGTGAGGATGTTTTGCTTGCTCCTACGGAGCCAATAAATGTGCTTCAGAGGTCATTAACTTCAAATCCATTCTTTTGGAAAAAAGATTAAGTGCAGCACTGTACCTTATCCTGAAAACCTTGCCAAGCTTTGTTTAGAAATAGCAATTTACTGATATCTTTTTATTTTCCTTCACCCTCCTTACGAGAAAAATCTGCTTGCACAGGGCGGAAGCCAACTGCACGCAGCGGAGAACCCGGCTGCACACCAAACGCCACCCTACACTGCACAAGCACACTAAAAAAGCCTCGCTTCTCTTTTTATTTTAGGCTCTGCTCTGACAGTGGCAAGCAGTTGCATCGCTGCAGCTCAGCGAGCAGCACGACATCAGCAGCGAGCCGGCGCTCCCGCCAGCCTCCTCGAGGTCCCACATCGTGGCTTTGGGCCACCCGCATCCTGCCAGAGGAGTTCATCCAACCTTTGCCGCAACCCTTCTCCTCCTTTAACCCTTTCCGGCAAGAAACTGCCATGAAAATGAGCAGAGAGCAGCAGAGATTAGAGCTTCGCAGGAGGTTTTGGGGCTCGGACAGGCTCCATGGGAGGCAGGTGAGGGGAATGGGGCCACGGTGGGACCCCATTTGGGGCAGGGCTCACCGGGAGGTGGATGAGTGCAGGTCTTTCATGGCACAGGTAGTCACCTCCTGTGAACAAACCGTGCCCGATATGGGATACCTTAAGGAGATTGTATTTTCCCTTTGACCATGGATGTGTCTCTCAAGCGTTCACTTCAAATACCCTCCACTACCCAACTAAATTACCATGACTGTCAGAGCATCATTTATTTTCTCATAATTGACAACAACCTCTTTTGAGACATTTCAGCTTATCTGGTGTGTCTTGAAATCAGTTAACGTAACTGAAATTACTTTAGTTTGAAGCATTACGCTAATACAGTTTTTAACAGGTTTTTCACATGAAAAATATTCGGTGTGGCTCTGTGTCTGAAGTAGGAATGGCATCATGAGTTCTGAGCGGTTTAAGACCGTGAGAGAAGCAGGATTCAGCCTATTTCCTAATGCAATGCTCCTGAAACACATTCAAGCAGCTATTCTAAGCCTCTCAGTATACAATAAGCCTTATGCAAATAATCCATATCCAGCTTTCCATAGGATTGAATCCACTCAGGAGAACTTACAGTGTTCTGAAAGTCAATGTTTCTGTCAGAGAAAGCATCTTAGTCAGACTCAGGACTGAAATTAAAATGTAAAGTCAAGTATTTGGGTGTGAAATGAAATTCTCCTTTTTTTCTTCACTAAGAAGGGTTTTAGATAAAAGCTATACTTATGATGAGGAACTACCAAATCTGTCTTGTGACTTACCTCTCAATGCATGTATGATATAATTAACTTCAGCACATGCATCATAACGCCACTTAATTTTAAGGTTATCATAAAAAAAAAAATCTTGTGGCACATTGTGAAAGAAATGTTAATTTTTTGATAATGCCCCTCTGTCAACCATATCTAAGTGATCTTTCAAGTATTTAAAAGCGCAGCTGGGAAATCTTTATCTAACATTCAAAGAGATGAAGAAATAATTTCTTTATTTGTTTAAAGATCTAGAAACTATTTTAAAAATTATTTTAATGCAACTGTATGGAGATAACTGTCATCCGGAGATATACCTTGATATTTCCTTATGTCCAAAGTTAACAAAAATTAAATCTCTCCTGCAGTTCTAAAATTCTTGGGAACTAAGAAAAGGGTTTTGTAGATGTTGTTAAACTGCTTTTAAAATCAAATTACTTTGCTTTATAATATTTTATGAGGGGTTGGAACAGTTAGAAGAAAATACTATTTTCTTTTCTGCTAATCTGCAACCAGAAAGGCATCTTCCAAAGTTAACATCTGCATTATCAGAAGCTATTGATGGCACATTGTCCGAATTAAAATGATTTTCATTTAGTTAACTTTTTGCATTTTCAGATATTCCTTGTGCAGTTTTATCACTACCGTGAAAATAATAAACAACATGATGGGTTACCTTTCATACCTGTGCAATATCGAATAACTATGGGATACTATCTGACCTTTTTTAGTTGAAACCCTAGAAACGTTTGCTGCATTCAACCACATCTCCGCTGTTTTGTTTTCCAGTGAAAAGGAAGCTTAAATCTGTGGACAACACAGAAAACTTTCATCCTACCAAAATGCATCATATTAGCTCCTGGCCAGCCTTGGAACCAATATTATTTAAGTTGCAGCCATGACAGGCTGATCTGCCTGGTTAACCATGGCTAATGCTGCTGTAGTACCAGCAGCGGCTACTGCACTGTTAGCAAGAAAAATATTTCAATAATTTCTCCCATTAATAATTCCTCTGTGATCAGATCTCCTTGCTCTCAGTCTTCTTTCTGTCTGTGGCTGGTTATAACCATTATCTGCTCTATACCCTATGCCTGTCGGATCAATACCACATGCTGTGCCTCGTGCAGCCCAGTATAGATCCCCTAATTATTTCAAAGTATAAATTAACTCTAGATACTAAAAGGCAGGGCAATAAGGTTACCTTCCTGATCTAGTGGAAGGGAGGTTGGAACTAGATGATCTTTAAGGTCCCTTCCAACACAAACTATTCTGTGGCTCCATGATTCTGTGAAGACTGGAAAGAAACATAGGACCGTTTGGTTTTATATGTACTGATTAAACATGAATATATGTTTGAGTTAACATGCATGGATCTACAACAGGAGAGTTTGGGGGGAAATGAGGTGAATTCCAGCAAAGATAGGTCAGGGTCATTCATTCAGAAGTCCCGCTGAAGAAGTGAGTACACTTGGTTCTTCGGTTCATTTTTCCCAGCAGGTTACCTATCCAGGCCAGGTATTTCCATCTGCAAACCACGGGAACTGCAGGCATCCTCAGTCCAGTTTTTTGAAAGGGTTTTTCTGTCTCAGTTCTTCTGTAAAATTCTTACCCAATCCTTGCCCTAAACTCAGAAGGAAACACTTGCTTTCCCATGATGGGATCATCTGGGAGTTTTATTCTTCCGCTGACCACCTTAGCATCGCAGAGCCCTTGGCACAGCACACTCAAACCCCTGACTGCTGAAGCTGGAGGAGCATTTCCAGGACCTCTGCTGAGACCTCAGCTTTGACACCTCCAGGCCATGCTAGAAAAAAGTCTCTCAACACCGTGGTTTAAAGCCTTACCCTGTGCACTGTGCGTGTGCTGCTTATACAGCTCACAGTGACCCATCCAAAGCCTTCTCCCTTGCAGGCCATTTCTTTCCTGGGTTACAAATGAAAAAAGAGGAGCATTGCATCTTACTAGGCAATGTCTCTAGCAGGCAGCCTCATCCATGGTTTCTGTTTCACATGTTTCATCCTGTACCGCCTCAGGATAACCTGACAGAAGGAACTTTTGTGGTTATTTTGGTATGACTAGTTTTCATCAAGTGGGATCCCACCCTGTAATATAGCTCCAACAGCAAAGTCACAGGGACATAAATATGTATTTATAAATTTACAAAAGATATAACTGGGTGTTAAGATCTGTCAAGGCTCAGTGGATGCAGGCAGCAGAGGAATGAAATCTGGTGTGGTCTCTCTGTGGATGGATGATCACCTGGGATATCCACAGCTGCTCAGACTCCCCAAGAGGTGTTGGTGTGTGCTCTGCTGGCTACAAACACAGCTGCAAAGAAGTGCCACTGGCCAGATGTGCGGGCTCCAGACAGATGTGTGCCCCCCTCTCCAGAGGGGGCTTGGCAGACCCCCAGGGCGGAGATGCAGGAGCCTTCACAGCCACGAGTGATACAACTGAAAGGGGCAAGAGGACTAGATCCATTCTGTGAGCAAATTCGGCACCTGCCTGGGACAGACAAATTAGAGGGAAGCATTCCCAAAGATGCAACGTGGCTTGGCTAGCTGCCAACCACACAGATTCCCCCTACCTATCCCCCCCAAAAAATCAGCAGGGACATTTTTAGCTCATCAGTAACACAGACGTGCATGCAAGTCTTGCTGACCAAGCAGTGCGCTGCCTTCCTGGGACTGCAGCTGAGGGATTAGCCCCATGGGGGCTGCCTGGGACCATGAAGGAGCTAGGGCCAGCCCTGGCTTTGGGCTAGATCTGTTGTCCTCAGAGACAAAGCAGCAGTAGCAAGAAAACGTTGGTTTATACATAACCAGACCATAGGAGAGAAGCCACAAACCGGTGATGCAGCAAAAGAAAAGAAAGTGGTAATAAGAAGGGAAAGCAATTTCTTATTGCAGGGACTCTCTCAGTAGAGTGATGGTCCTCTCTTAAATGATGTGAGAAAGAGGAATCTGACTGTTTTCAGCTGCCCCAAATGGTTTTGCAGACCAGGTGACCTCACCAGGTCATTTTAATGATGAGATGATGATCTGTGGTCTGTCCTCAAGGTACACTTACACATTTGCGTTTCCTTCAGCGGAGTCGTGACTATATAAACTGAGGGCTGAAATCAGACCATCTGAAGTGAGTCAAAGCAGAATAAACTAGTTCTCCCTTTGGGCATGATGTTAAATAGATCTGCCATCCTGATGTTTACGCTGGTGGTGTGTGAGAAAAATATTCCTTCACCTCATGGTTAGTGTCTGCCAATATATTTATAAATGCCCCTTGCCTTGGGCAGATTAAACGCTCAGTATCCAAACCTGATAAAAGCTCACATCTCACTGACACAATAAAACAAGCTTCCACGCCTCATTCCATTTACAATCATAATATTTCTTGCTGTAACTCTGTTACATCAGGATGTTGTTTTCCTCATATTTTTTTTCCTCAGTTTTATGTATATGGCATGATCTATACGTAACCAGGTGCTACGAAAATCATAGGAGATATAAATCATTCTAATGCTGGCATGCCTGCTTTAGTATCACAAGCGACCAGTGAAATACTTGAGAAACAATAAGAAATTAAAATTCACAGGAAATTCAGTTTCTATGAGAATCCTAAATCAATCAGGATGCTGCTGATACCTTTCACAGCCTTTTCTGTGGTTGTGGATGTTGATGTGGACCTAGAACATCTACAGCCCTAATTGCTTGTGACTGCATATTAATGCTGGTATAATTAGTGATATATATAGCCCTGGCACAAAACATAGAATCATAGAATGGTCTGGGTTGGAAGGGACATTAAAGATCACCTAGTTCTGACCCCCCTGCCATGGCAGGGCCCCCTTCCCCCAGCCCAGGGGGCTCCCAGCCCCGTCCAACCTGGCCTTGAACCCTTCCAGGGAGGGGGCAGCCACAGCTGCTCTGGGCACCCTGGGCCAGCACCTCACCACCCTCACAGGAAAAAATTTTTTCCTTATATCTAATCTAAATCTACCCTCTTTCAGTTTAAAACCATTGCCACTTATACTCCCTGATAGAGACCCTCCCCACCTTTCCCGTGGGCCCCCTTTAAGCACTGGAAGGCCACCATAAGGTCTCCCCGGAGCCTTCTCCTCTCCAGGCTGAACCCCCCCAACTCTCTCAGCCCGGCCTCCCAGGGGAGCTGCTCCAGCCCCCCAACCATCTTCGTGGCCTCCTCTGGAACTACTCAAGCAGGTCCATGTCCTTCTTACACTGGGGGCCCCAGAGCTGGACACAGCACTGCAGGGGGGGTCTCACAAGAGCAGGGTAGAGGGAGATAATCCCCTCCCTCAGCCTGCTGGCCACATTTCTCTTGATGCAGCCCAGGACACGGTTGGCTTTCTGGGCTGTGAGCGCACACTGCTGGCTCATCGATAGTCAGTTTTCCATCCACTAATACCCTCAATTCCTTCTCCTCAGGGCTGCTCTCAATCCATTCACTGTCCAGCCTGTATTTATGCTTGGGATTGCCCCGACCCATGTGCAGGACCTTGCACTTGGCCTTGTTGAACGTCATGAGGTTTGCACAGCCCCACCTCTCCAGCCTGCAAAGGCCCCTCTGAATGACATCCCTTCCCTCCAGCGTGTCAACCACATCACACAGCAAATGTGCTGAGGGTACACACAAGCTGAAAGATAGGCACATCTTACAAACACCGATAGCTAAAATGATTTTACAGTCAGTCACGTTACTCAGTTTTATATTTCAGTCCAGTGAAAGGGTTGGAGAAGCTTCAATGAAAGCTGTTCTAATAGATAGTGATTACACTACTATAAATACAGAAATACCAGATTTTGTGCTCCAGAAGCTGCTGCAATTCTAAAATACAATTGGGGAAAACGTGCAAAGAACTTAAAAGGTGTCCTTGCTTAGTTAAGTTAGCCTAGTCTTTGGTTATACAGTAGTCTAAGATATAGAACGTGGATACTGATTTGTTTTCAGGGTTGTCCTGTCTTCAGCGCAGTCCCTTGCAGCAGCCCACAGTGGGTGCATTACCTGGAGTGGTGGGAGATTCTCCGCTCGTTCTGGCAGAGGCACCTTCCCAAGGGAGTATTCACCAGCCAGCTGGGCTCACCAGTGCCAAAAGGGCTGGTCCTGCTCTTCCTTCCCCACTCACCTCGCACACCCACGTGCCCACTTGCACCAACACACAATGCCTACCCAGACCACACGCAATGCACGCTCCTGTCCCATCCCTGCATTAGTTCTGCCTCTCACATCACCCCCAGTCCAGGCAGTTCAAATCCCCAGTGCAGCAGAAAACTCACACAGAACAAATCAGGAAAACCCAGCAGAAATTGCTTTAGGAATCAACTTTTCTGGATTTTCCACCATCCCAGCCACCAAGGACATTTAAGTACATTTATATAGCTATGAGGCAGCTATGCAGCCATCTTATGCAGCACCTCATCAGACTCTGGCTCAGGGAAGGCATTTTCAAGAGCATTGCCAGGAACCAGAATAAAATGTTGATGAAGGAGCCAAATGCTTCATATCCTTCACCTGGCTCCAACCTGCAGCCTCATCCTCCCATCTGAGAGAAACCTGAAAGAGGTTAAGTTAATTAAAATGCAAAGACATGCTGAATATTCTCAGAGAAAGATTTAACCCAGATTCTCTTCCTTCAGTTGGCAAAATGAGAGGACTCTTTTTTAAATTTTTTTCAGAACGAAGGAGAGACCTGTGGAGGGGTTGCCTGGGGACATCTTCCTGATTGTAGATAAACTCTATCAACGTGTCTGTCAGAAAGGCTGCTCTGCACTGAACAGCCCACCAAACATGATTTATATCTAAGATTTATATCTCTCAAGCTACATACCACATATATTATGTGTGTGTTGCCTCCCTTCAGCCAGGGAGTGCAAATATAATATGCTTCTGACATTATCCTCATGGTGTTTCTCCACTTGCTAAAATTAATTGACATGATTTAAACAGAACTGGTATAATTTACAATTTCCTTTTGTGTTTTTTTTTTTTTTTTTTTTTTTCCCTAATAGTCCTCATAATTTGTAACCTTGGCCTTTTCTTATCTATGCAATCTTAGATGGCTCCACCACAGTGCTGAGGGTGGGATCCTCGTTTTAGAAGATGCCTGCACAGGGTAGGGTCATGCTGCAGCACCACCTTTTCCCAAAGAAACACCACAGATGTGCAGGAAGAGGCATGACCATAACAGCCACAGAAAAGACAGGTTATCAACACCCGGCAGTAATGACATCTAAGACCGCTGTGACCATTTCTTCTGAATGACATGGTGCCCCCTGGAGTGATTCTTATTCCATATCCCCAGACCTGTGACTCTGCATCTGGAGCTGCCCTGCTCCAAACACACTTGGATCAAAATGTACCACACAAGCAATTAAAATACAAAACCTCCTTGTCACCACAGTAAGTCAGGATAGCCTAAAAGATGTCTTCAGTTAGATTGACATTTACTAGCTATTAAAATCAGCTTGGGACTTGTTGTTTCTCAAAATGACAACTTTTTTTACAGTTTAGTGCCCACTCACCTTCTACCTGATGGGTCAAGCCAAGAACAGTAATGATTGTAGTGGGATCAGTTCAAGGGAAAACAACCTCCTTGCTCTTACATAATGTTGCCCTAAGTGTATGTACTACATACATGTATCAGGCTTTTTATTCACAGCATCACACTTCAGTTCAGCTGCTTATTCCCCGTGGTTTCCCAGAGTATTTTTAGTTCAACATTTTCATATGGAGTCCCTGCTCTGTGATCGCTGGAGCTTGGCCCCTGTGTGACTGTAGAGGTCAGGGGCTGGTGGGAATCCTTTTCTATCTCTGCAGACAAGCCATCGAGCAGGGCTGATCAGTCGGGTCCTGTGGGAAATGGCCTGTCTGTGAAACCACAACAAGCTGATGGATTACTGCAATTTCAGTCGTCTCCCAGCTGTACAGTTCCTGTAGCCTTGCCACTGCAGCTGCTGAAAAGCAACGCTCCTCTTGTAGGCATTGCTCAATACCTCTTCCAACAAAATTCATCACCTTTCATCCTCCTTCTATACTGTCTTTCTGAGGAGGGGGATTTTTCTGGTATCTCCGAAAGGTAAGCAAAATATTGCATACTTTTCCTGATTCAAATTCTGCACAAAGGTAAGAAGAGAACTTCAGCTAACATTCCACTCTCGTGCACTGGAGAATTAGCAGGAACTTCAGACTTAAATCAAGCAAGTTAGAAAAGTCAAGCTGTTGAATATAACTCTGAGAGCCCACGTGGTACATCAAGATGTCATTTAGTACACAAGTAATGTTAGTGGAAAAACACACAAAACATAAATTATTACAAAATCTGCTTCATTGTGCTTCCTGACTGAAAATGTAAGTTGTTGAGATGAGATTATTTCATTAGAGCTGGTTGGGAACTTTTCAATTAAGATTTGGTTTTGTTCTGTTTTTAAATTAAAAAAACGTCAATTTGTCTAACCTTTTCATGAAAACTTTCTGTTTCAGTGAAATTTCAGTCACGAAGACCCTTATTTCTGGAAAGGCCTTTGTGGGCAAAACAAGAAAGAGCTTCCACTGTAAAATAACTCACAGATCTGTGGGATAGTGCACGTAACACACTAAAACACAAAACATAAAAGACCCCTTGTCTGAATCTATTTTCAACTTTATGTTTGAAATCCTGGAAAGTGTTTTGGGTATCATAAAAGACAAACAATTCACACTTTAGACTTCACTTCAAGAGACCCTCACGTAAAAATCCCTGCCGCTTTTTTAAACTTTGTTGGTTTAAATTAGTTAAATTACAGCCACCTGTTTCTGTTAAGCCTTGCTCTCCTAAAGATTCCTGCATTTTATCTCAATCACAGTACTTATGCAGTACAACATTCTCATCTCTTAATTTTATTCTTGAGATGCTAAAAAAATAAGTCATCCGTTTGCCTTATTTCAGGTCTTCTTTTCGTTTCCTTAAAATTTCTTCGACTCTTCTCTCTGCCGTTTTTAACAGCCTTTTTCAAATGAGCCATGCAGATCAGATGCCAGACCGGTTTACTGGGGCCCTCAGCTCTTGGCCCCAGATGCTCCTAACTAGCTGACTCTGTCCCTGGCCACGGTCTGTACTCTTTGTTCTTACTTGGATGTCCTTTCACGTGGCTGGGCCAAAGCAAATCAAAGACTACAATAAGACCTTTCAACAAAATTGTTATTAATATGTATTACAGCTGTGCCCGGAGTTGCCAGCTGAGATGGAGACTGTATGTGCTGTCTAGCTAGACGTTTTCTCTGTCCTGAAATGCATACAATCCCTGGGTAAAGCCTGCCACGCGCCCCTGCAGTATCTTATTGCCCCAAATCACTAGCTTCATTGAATCCAGTGGCACCATCCATGCATCAAAGTACTATTTTTTCATGAATGACAGCAGCAGCAAACAGCCAAAGTGATCCGGTAAGTTTAGAATTACCCTGTTCCCTCGATGTGTAGTATTTCTTGATTTCATTGTGAAAGAAAAGGTGAAGGAGAAATAACACAAAAATATGTAAAGCTGTGTGCAAATCCTTTGTGAGAATCCTATTTCTTCTACGAGGGAAGTAAGAGACATTTTAAAACTAGGATTTCTGAATGACAATTTATTAAACTGGTAGAGGAGGACATATTGTACGTCTGTGTGCATTTGTGTCTAGTGAGACTTCAAATGATTCAGTTGATAATGTATAAATTAACTGGTGAAAAACTTTACCAGGAGACTAGTAAATCAGAACGAGACTTGGCTATTCCATTTCTGCATTACTGAATTCCATTATTAATACGTTTTGGCTACCACTGGGGTCGTATCGCTGCAGAGCAGTTTGCTGACCTATCAAAGCCTTTGAAGTTTAATTAATGACAATAAACTTCTGCACAGAAGTCTTTCAGATCACGAAGTAAATTGCATTCGAAACTATAGCCTGTGCTTGAGCATGAATAAATTATACATTTTTTTCTTGTCCTCCTCAACAGGGCAAGCCCTTGGTCAAGAGTCCTAGGCCGAGCCTTCCAAGCATTTCTGTTCTGCTTCAGAAATGTGGATGGAGGCACACAGGCCTGGAAGCTAACTTGCAAAATGAAAGAAAACCAGGGAATGTCCTGTGTAACCATCTAGTTTACAGTTCCATTGTCCCCACGTTAAGTCTCATTCAAAATGGATAAATAATACTGAGCTGTTAATTTTAATTTATGCTCATTTTCAGAAGGGGTTGAGGGCTTCTGTGAACATTGCAGAATTCCAAACTTCTTATTAATCCAGAGCTTTGTAAAATTAATTTATACATGAATGTTAAATATAGACAGAGTAATAAATATAGAACAATAACAGTGTTTGCCTGTTTTAAGGCAATGGCACATTGAATCTTCCTCTTACAGACTTGCTCAACAGCAGATAAAGTTGGAACACCCAGATTTCTTAGCCTAAAAATATTCATTTGCTTTGTGCTCTGTCTTTTTGGTTTTTTATTTGTAGCAAGGCTTAATTATGATGCAGATTTTTTGGAGCTATGCCTTCAAGTAGAAGTCATCTCAATTCATTATCAGATGATGTGGACTCCTGCGTCACAGTGTGCTTTGGGGATTAGTTCAGAAAAGACAGAAGATGAGGATGACAAAGCCCCTACTAACCTGGAGCAAGATCCACAATGGCCCTTGGGTGCTCTGATGTTCAGTGCTTTGACACCTTGTCTATAGGAGCCTGGGCCTCGGAGAAGAAAGCACAGTCCTGAATTCTGAGCCCAATCTCCCTCCAACAGGAGCAGAGCCAGAGAGTTCAGATCCACATCTCCCCACCACAGCTGGTGGGAAGACCCTGCTTTGCCCTGTGAAGCTGTCCTACTTTGCAGCAAAGACTAAAAGCTTGCAGGGGACAGCAACAGAGGCCATACACAGATGAGCACAGCTGTTGTCCAAGGGTTAAGGGACTCACCCGGGAAGGAAAAAAACTGGTTTAATCCCTATTTCAAGGGCAGTTTATGCAGATGAATGCAAAACAGGTGAACTGCCTGTGGAACAAGGACTGGCATGGAAGTACCACTCTTCATTCAGGCACAAGCTCTGGTGGGGCTGGGGGGAGGGAGGTCCCTTCGGCGATGCTGGGCAGCATGAGGTCTCTCTGCAAGGCTGATGGACACTCAGTCACAATTTCAGCACTGATTGCAACAGCCACAAGCCCGAGCCCAGCGATTTTGAAGTATTTTAGGATGAAAGCTGCCATGCACAGTCAAACCACTGTGCAATAAGGCATCACTTTAATCCATTAACTCGCCATTACGAGCTAAGTATGTTTCTTAATTACTGAGGGTGACTTTGGAGAGTGGCTTAACCACATGATTCTCACTAACATGAACAAAAAGTTTATTGTTGCGTCCTAGACTTTGCCTAATATCTTAATTTCACGCTCAGAACTGTGCCTGCAGGCAGCAAAGTCAGATGAGATCCATTTAAGGAAAAATGTGTTTAGCCTGAGCATTCAGGATTTAGCGCACATAGCTTGATCCTCTCTTTATTTGTAATTCCCTGTTCAGCCATTGCCCTTCTACGCTGTGAGACCATCTTGTAGTGCTCTGAAAAGGCTAGGCTGAGGGATAACATGTGGCACAATTACAGCAGAGTTGCTTTTCCTTTAGTTAAGGAAAGTGAACACAAGGTTTTCTAAGGGCCTGTCCGGTTTTTAAAATCAGTTGTGTCAAGAACAGAACAGGAGGCAAGGAACAGGCAGGGCTTTACAGCCTTTTTCTTCTCCCTTGGACTGCCTCCAGTGTCACCAGTGCATAAATCACCATCTCAGCTCTCCAATGACTTCTGTTCAGCTGCAGAGAGCTGCCGCACCCCTGCCCCCCTGCAGCCCCCATCAAGGCCACTGCAACAGCTGAGAATAACTGGAATTCAGCAGCTCAGGTCACCTTTCTCTTCAGCCCTCCCTTCAGAATGCTCCTCTTCCAGAAAAGACAGCAATGGCTTGTTCTGGTAGCACTGCACCATTCAGCAAGTCTCCTCAAATTCACAATAATCAAGTTTGTGGGGGGAGAGTTTAGAGGCATCAGTGCAGAGCAGACGGTTGACCCCTTAGAAGCTGAGGGACTTGGTCTGGAAAGCCATCTCTGCCAGTGGGTAACTGGTTAAAAATGTTGCTCCTTTCTTCATTTCCACCCCTTCCCTCCCACCCATACGCTGCAGCTGAAGCTCCCCTCAGTTGTGCTGAGGCAGCTGCTTTGAGGACTGTGCTGCAAACAGGATCAGTTCAATGATCTCGGTTTAAAAATAGACTTTTTTTTTTTTTTTTAATTCTTTAGCTTAAATCATGTCAGTAATCCACTCTGCAGTCCAGCCATACAACCTGTTGCATTGCTCAATGGAGAGGGCAGACATACACTGTGTCAGGAAGGGAAATTGCAACTGTGGAACTGTACATTGAAATACAGCCCCGTTCTCCTACCAGGTTCCTGTAGCATGACCTGGATATTCCAACAGGTACAGGGCTCCTTGGCCATTAATACTGAGCTGTACACCGCTTGGTCAGGCAGCAGTGTGAATTTATACCCGCTGAAACACGGACACACCACTGAATTTGTGAGATAATGTACCAGGGACTGTGTAAATATTTATGCTGACCTTAACTTACAGGAAGCAAAGCAATACTTTTCCCCATGTAAAGACTGCAAAGAAAAAATTACCTCATCAACATTCTCACGTCTGAAATTAAGCTCAATAATCAGAATTAAGCACCTAAATCAAGCCCACATTTTGAAAAAGACTTAGCATTTTTTGAAGGAGACCCTACTGGAAGACTCATGGCTATTTGGCACTGGTGGCTTCTATTTTAATGGATCTATAAAGGCAGTAGGACCCCATGCTTGATTATGCTGGTCTTAGGCTCAAGTGCTTGAGTATCTGGCCCAGAGGTGCTCTTAAAACTTTCTGCTGTCTTTGAGGCAGCCTATGGAAATGGCAAAGAGGAGAAGGGAGTAGGGAGAAGGAGCAGCTCTCACCCAGACCTCCTCTATGTAATACCATACTCAGAAGTACTAAAACAGGATTGATGTCGGATGTTGGGACACAGAGGGGCAGAGCAGGGAGAGGCAGGACCTGCGTGACTACTGAAAGAAGAGAACAGTTCATTTAGGTCACAGCTGGAAGGAAATGGTCTGGGGCCCACTAATTGCATTGGCTGAACAGCGTGTGGTGCAGAAAGCGCTGGTGGAGATGAAAGCTTGCATACAAAAACTAGTTTAAACTAAAGAAGTGCCTATTTAGCTGTTAGTCTTAATACTAGAAGTCCTCAGCTGTTGTGCATCTCTGAGTAATTTACCTGGTTCAAGGATTAACTGCACTTGATTGCATGCATCGACAGCTCAGGTAGAGCTTTAATGGTTTAGGTGCACAACAGCACCTGCCAATGTAGCTCTTTGTGGATGTGGAAGACATACAGATGCTTTAGTGTAAAGCTTAGCTGATAAACCATGCTGCACTGAGGAACAAGCTCTGTGAGAAATGAGCTCGGGCATCTTGGTACAACACTGTGGAGAGCATGCTTAGTCAAGCTCATAAACCTTAGTGTATTGCATGGACCTACCGCTCCTGCTCTACCCAGCTCCTCTACGATCAGAGACTTCTCACTCCTCAGCTTCAGCTGTGAAAACCAAGACAAATGTGACTCAGTTTAGATTTCTCACACAGCTCAGCATTTTCATGGATGTCAGCTGAACCATCCAAAGGTTAGTCACTAGAGGGACACATGAACATGTAAATAAATGTACTATACATATACACCATACCATGGAAGCACGGGATGGTTTGGGATTTCTCAGTGGTGGGAACAGGTGTAACTCGAGGCAGTGAAGGGAGACTAAAGAATTAAAATTTTACATTAAATAAGAACAGCAAAATGTGCAGGATTATGCACTATCTTGCATGAGAAATAGCCTGCATTTCTTATATTCAACAAAGACTGGATTAAATAATCAAAACGCAGCATAGGGAATAATTTTTCATAGGTGAGAGAGGCACAGAGATAAACGTACTGGTCTTTATCCCTGTTTACTTTCCATGAATCTAAGAATGATTAATGTATTTATTTCCCACAGAACATGTTAAAAAGTGCCTTTTTTACCAGTCACAACATAGCTGAGCTTGTTAAATACTTTATTGAACCCAGCTAACTCTGTTCATATGAACAAGGCACCAAAGATTAACTAAAGGATGGTCACTTTCTGATTTGCCTGAAAACTTCACTGTAGCCACTGCACCTGAGTCTGAGCCAAAGCAAATTTCTAAGTTGGATCTACAGCACAGCCCACCCCACACATAGTTTTTATGCCAATTTAACTATTTTGACTCAAGGTGTGTCTTACCCTGAGGAAGTTAAATGACACTGGCCTGAGGCAGATGCTTAAACTGTATTTCTACTTGAATTTGTGGCTACCTTGAGGAGAGTGGGCTATTTTAACCACAGTCCCATCCAACCCAAGCAAGGGGCTGAGACACTGTGTGCAAGCAGTCCTTAAATTATTACTGGCCCAAAGCCAAACTTTCTCTGCCTTTTTTCAACTGAGGCTGAGCTTGGTTGCTTTACCCTGTTGAGCATTACCGTGAACATTAGCAGATAACCCTGGGTACTGTATTTAGGCAGGAGGGGAACTTCTTAAAATGGATGTTTACTCTCAGACTAGTCAGGCAACATCTTCAGCCACCACCTGCATCTCTCTCTCTATGTATCTTGCTCTTTTTGTTTAAAGGAGAAAACCTTCCTCAAAGGGACACCAAAACTTAGATTCTTACATTGCAGAAAGGGGATGTGATGAGTGTTTCCTACCAGCTATTCTTTTCCTTTGGGTCCTCTCCACACATGAGCATTCTAGATACTGCTTCAGAGGTACCTGTTGTCTTCCATTAACAGTAAAAGGGAGGCTATAAGTCTAAATAAGGAGTTCTGGATCTCCGTGCTGGGGTCAAGTGCATCATTTTTAAGCCTTGAGCTTAATACAGGCACCAGATTTGAAAGATATGAATGCTGCTTGTTGAGTCTGTCCTTATACCTCCCCATAATACAGGGAAATACTCTCCTTATTTGACAAGATTTTTTTATCACACCATTGTCAGCTCAGAGAAGTATTTATCTGCTATTTACCTATGGATGTTCTTTACTGCACATGAATTCTGCTTGAACTTGTTTTCCCCTGAAATTCAGTATTGATAAGGCTGACATCATGAGGTAGTTTAACATACTCGTGACTGAAACAAAATCTCCTACACTTTTTGTTAAGATAAACAGTCTAAATTTAGAGAGAGCAACTTTTTTTTTTCTGCAAACATCCCAGTTTTATATGAAAATGGCAACTTTAACTGAGAACAGGCAAGGGTGCCAGCAAGCTGTGCCAGGGCAGGTAAGAGACACAGGTGACCTAATTTCTTTCCTACCTGACAGCAATATCAGCACAATGGCTCATTATTCCTCTGCTTACTTATGAGCTTTTGTATATTCACTCTTGTAGTATCAGACCATATTAATACTGAATCTTGATCTTAGTACCTCCTCTTCTTCTTCAAAGAGAAAAAAGGCCATTAGCTGGCCTCTAAAAAGCACAGGTATTATGAGTCTCTCTTTTCTTGTCTCACAGATGGCAGTACTTGGATTCAGAACGTCCGGGGATGAGTGGCTTTGTGCAGATCTCTGTGTATAATGAAATACGCAAAGCTGGCACAAGACAACATGGTTTACGTATTGGCTGGCCACACCGAGGATGGGCAAACACATCCATCCCTCCTTCTCAAGCATCAGAAAAGGTCTCCGCGATGGTTTAAGCAGACCTGCGGGGTCTCGGCCCACCGCCGGAGGAGGCCGGCGCCCAAGCCCCCACATTTCGAGGACAGGCTGCCTCTCGGGGCGCGACGGCATCTCGCCAACCGCGGCAATCCCTCAAATCCCCCCCTTTAGCCCGGGGCCACCCCCGAGAGGGAGCGACGGTGCGGCGGAACGCCGGTGCTGACCGAGCGGGGCCTCTCCTGGGAGCGCCTGAGGCGCCGCAGCCCTTCCCCACAGCAGCGCGTTCCCGCCCATTTCGGGGCCCGGCCTCGGGCGGGCTCTGCCTCCCCCTGCTGGGCGCTCTCCCGCGGCCGGCGCGGCCCGGCCCGGCCCGGCCCGGCCATCGTCCTGGCGTCCTGGCTGCGGCCTGCTCCGCAGCGGGAGGCAGGCGCTGGCACCGTGCGGCTTCAGGGACCTGCGGAATGTTTTAGGGTTCCTCCTCCGGCCCTCCAGTGCGGGGAAGGAGGTGGTTACGCTCCGGTTGTGCGTATTTCTGGGTGTTCGGGTGTGGGGAAAACGTAATGCAAATCTCCTCGCTCCTAAGACGTGCGAGTGATGCCATAAGCACCTGAGGATACAATACAAGCTGGGTTGTTTTGTTTTGTTTTGTTTTGTTTTGTTTTCAGTGCACAGGTCACTGCACTACCTCTGATTCTCGTGTAACTAACTGTGGCGTAAACCTAACGCAGAGCTGCTGGCTCCAGCACCCCACTCGCCAGCCATGGGCAGCTGTGTAACACCAACACAAGTACAATCAGCATCTTAATTCCAGCAGCTGCTCTGGGGAAAATTAATACCCGATGTCCATTTTTGAAAACGCAGAGGCCAATATTTTCGATCAAAACAAAAGTTGTCCTCCTAAAATGTAATGCATGAAACGCATTACAACAAATAAAATACTGTGAAGTACTGAACTCTTTGAGTGTGCTGCTGGAACTGAAAGCATGTGCTGTTATTTAATAACCTGTAAACAAAGATTTCTGCATGAGGATTCCTCCGTAGATGTTTCCCCTTTCTCAACCTCGAAACTCCAATTTCGGGAAGTCTGTGCCCAGACATGACATGGGGCCAGATCCCACAGCCACGCACTCCCAGCCGTGCACCCGCCAAAGCAAGCAGACACAACGAGAAATAAAAAGCGACCGTTCCATGACGGCTTAGTTCTGTCTCATCTGAGGCTACAACAGTCATCTGCCTCTTTTCCTCCCCTCCCAGAAGCTGATATCTGTCCCCCAGCTGAGTCTGAGGACACCAGTTTAGTTTAGAGATGGCCCTGGAGCAGCCTTTGGGCATACTGAATATTATACTACTACCATGTCCCCCGCCTTCCAACAACAGACTGAAGTTATTTCAGCCAGCCTGTTAAACTGGGAGACTGTAGCAAAACCAGAGGCATACTATGACATACACCAATTGTACTTTCAGCATTCATTACCTGTTTTTTCAGGAGCTACAAACTGTTTTTCTTTCTAACACTGAAAGAAATCAGATTGCATTGGGAGCTACACACTAGCTTTACAAAAACAAATATGATCCCCTCCTCAAGACACAGAAGCCCTAAGGAAAGTCTTTGTGATGTTTTGGCAGTGCTCTTGCACAATTTGTTTTTATGCTTTTTTGTGTGGACAGTCTAATGATCTCACACTAATCCCATGGACACCAGGCATTCTGCAGCTACAACCAACTTATCTGCAACTACAGGGTAAAGAGCTGTACAACGCTCCCCTTATGTGCTGATTAAATTAGTACTTTTCCTAAATAAAATCGGAAACACTGGCATATTTTCTATTCTCAAGATCCCAGAGCCTTTTATTGCACAGAATGATTAGATCACCTAAGTCAATTGACCTGTACAAAGTGAGTGTTGTCAAAAATAAAAACAGAAAAGCCTTTCGACGGACTCATTACCCTTTTTCTGGGAAAGCAATAATTGGAAATCCTATTTTAAATAGCTATCTAGTTCATTTTAATGTTCAAAGATTAATTCCTCCTTTCACTGCTATAAATGCCTAAAACACCTTAATTATCAACTCTAAATCTAGCACATTCTTTGTCAGCTATTAACACGTTACCGCACTGCTGCTAAGCAATGCTGAGAATTGATGGGGGGGACTCTGCACTCATTTTATGATGTTATTAATTACTCCCAGTGATTTGCTTCATTTGCTTCTCAGCTGATAATGATATCCATTCAGTGTTGCATGATGGCTTTTGTTCCCATGGAGCCTATGAGCCTTTCCATCTTTGGCCATCAGTGACAACGTATGGGGGTGCAGAGGAGATCAGAGAAGCCAGCAGGTGTTGGGGTAGCCTGAGGTAGCTGTCATGGAGCCACGAGAGTGGGGTTTTTCCACAGGGTAGGAGGTAGGAGCAAGGGCTGACATTTGAACAGGCAGGGCAGCCAAGAGGTTGGTCTCTTTTATCTCAATATACGTTAGCTTCATTTCCTCAAATACCGATCTGCTGTGGCTGGTTCACTGCTGCAGAAGTACCAAAATAGCAGGAGCCCCTGGCCAAGAGCGGGGTTACCAAACCGCCCCATGAGGCCGACCTCGGCAGCACTCTGCAGAATACTCATTTCATTCAGTACGGCAAGATTTGTAACCCAAGGCTCAGATCCCATAAAGTCAGAGCGACTCTTTTGTATGCTCCCATATGACATTAGCTTTTATAAAAAGGAATCGAAACGTCAAGCAAAGCAAAGAAAGAAAACAAATATAAATCATATAGATAGGGAGGGGGAAATGAATAGAAAAAAATAGGCAAAAGAGGATGTAACAGACACTGTATGCCTGAAGCAAAAGAACAAACACTGCATTTATTTGTGGTATTCAAATAGAGAAAAAAATTCCACGGATTTCATTGAGAGGAGAATCACAACTTGGCTTGATGCCTGTGAGATTGCAGGAAAGGATATCTGTTTTCCATCTGGAATAACCCCTCCATACTGAAAATTCACTACTTCTCACTTTCATAGCTCCTGCCTACTGATGATTTTTCTATCATACTGTGGTTTCTTCAGGGGTGTTTGGTGACCTGTGAAATCCTCCCATGTTTCTGACACTACCACAGTGCCTGTCTCTTCAAGCAACACAGCCATCTGCCAGGGCTTCATGCAGCTTCAAGGACTTCACTGAAGTCTTAACAAAACCAAGTAGCTTCTCTCTTCACAGGTAAGTCAAGTCTTTAGGCTCATTTATGAATATCAAGATCTTTGCATTCAAACTAGATCACTAATTTCCCTTTGAAAAAAAGCGTAGGATGCCTGCATATCAGAACAGTTCAAAAGCACTGCACTCATAATTAGGAAGAAAAAGCAAAGCAAAACAAAACTGGAATGAGACAGAGAGGGAAAGATGAATGAAGAGAGGTAGCTGTACTATTAGGTCAGCATTATAAAGAAGACAGAATACTAGGATATGTCAAACGGGTCCTATCACTGGATTTCACCAAATTAATGGTTGAATGCTGCATCCTTCACTGTCAGATTAATACCCCCTTATAAGGAACTGAAGGAATTAATGTCTCAAACATTCATCAACGCAGAAAACTTTGAGAAGCTGTGGCCTTTGTGATTAGTCTAAGGAACGCTGCCCAAGGGAGCATGGAGTGTATTGAAGGGAGAACATCTTCACTCCTTTGCCAAATTCCTTAGATTAGGCCCAAACGGGGGGAGACATAGACTGAGTGAAACCAGATGTGGGGTTAATGCCTATACTATAATTTATGGCTGTACCCTTGAAGAAGGGCTAAGGATAACCTAAAGGCTGGACAATTACCGAAGAAGCAAACACTGAGAAAAAAGTAAAGGCGGTAGGAGGGAGCATGACCACCGACTCAATTGGATGAGGGGGTTGGTGCATCCTGTCCCCCTCTCAGTGCACACACAGGACCCGTGCTCCGCCTTTCCCTTGTCTCTCATGGAAAAGAGTTCATGGAATACCTGCCTCTTTGTCCAGCATGCTTATCGGATGATCAGATGAACTTAAAAGGCAACAGAAAACTTTGCTGGGTGTGCACCCACCACCCAAGATTACCGGACCTGAGACAACGCTGGAACCTGGGGTGGTGATCTGGATACTTCGACTCTCTTTCTCTCCTTTCTTTTTCTTTCCTTTCTTATATATTTATCAATAAGAGATCACATCGCTTACTATCCTTTTCCAAGTTTAATTTGTTTCTACTGCAAGTAAAACATTTTAACTAGTTGTTTGGTGGTGTTTCACCTTAATTTAACCCAAAGGGATCACAGAACCTTTACAACTCCCTGGGCTCCCAGTCCAGAGTGTAACACCCCTGTGGTAACTGAGGACGTCTGTTGTCTCTCCTCTGTTCAGTCATTAATACAACAGAGGCCAACACATCTGCGACAGAGGATTTCTTTGCAAAAGTACTTTATACTGTGTAGGGTTCAAAGCAAGGCTGGCTCCCAGTAGCCCCTTCCATACGTGAATGGCCCGACTGCTAAGCTACAGAATCAACTTGTTGTGTTTTGGGGTTTACAGAAAATTTTTATTTCACATTACCTCTTAATTTAGAAGGAAACCACGCACACGCAGGTCAGAGAAACCCAGGCCCTGGTGCTGAAGGCCCTCCACTCCAAGCTAAGAACAGTGTGTGAGACCTCTCACAAGGAGGAAGGAACTGCACCCACCAAAACCCCAGCCTTCTCAGTGGGAACTGTAGCTGAGAACACGGCCTCTTTCAGAAAGCCTGGCTCTTTGCTTCCCTGCAACTGAAAGGTAGCATTTTCTCCAGTTCCCAGGGTGGGGGAAAAAGCAAAGCAAACCTGAATTATTAACATTCATGATTTGGACAAAAAAGGTATGACTGTTGCTCTTGTTTTTTCAGCTGTTCAGATGGGCAGCCAAATGAAAACTGACTTTTTCAAATATTCCTACCCAGGTGTCAATTAGCTGTGAATTTCTAGATTCAAATATTTCAGTTACTGACACAAAACCACTCGTGGTTAATGTATTCAATACATAGGTGTTGCAGTGAATTTCTAAGAACCGATAAAAGACTGCAGATGCAAAAGGTTGCCTGTTTTCTCTCCAGCTAATGGAAACTTGCCCCTCCATTCAACTCTGCCTCTTCCAAAATTTGGAACTTTTTAGTAGCTGCTAACAGATCATTTTAGAGAATACACTGTTAAGTTTCAAATATAACCACAACCTGCATAGAGAGGTGGTGTTCCCTCCGTCCCCAGTAAATAGCTTCTGTTATTTAGTGCAGTACTTTACCTTCATTATGAACTGTTTTTTAAGAATTCTGTGAAAACTTCACTAAATTCGATGGAAGACTAAAGTCAGGGCAAGGAGTGGGCCCGTGTGAACCTCTTAAGGGTCAACAAGGCCAAGTCCAAGGTCCTGCATATCGACTGGGGCATTCCCCAGTATCGATACAGACTGGGAGATGGATGGATTGAGAGCAGCCCTGAGGAGAAGGACTTAGGGGTGCTGCTGGATGGAAAATCGGACATGAGCCGGCAATGTGCGCTCACAGCCCAGAAAGCCAACCGTGTCCTGGGCTGCATGAAAAGCAGCATGGCCAGCAGGTCAAGGCAGGGGATTCTGCCCCTCTGTGGTGCTGTGGCCAGCTCTAGGGCCCCCAGCACAAGAAAGATATGGACCTGTTGGAATGGGTCTGGAGAAAGGACATGAAGATGATGAAGGGGCTGGAGCACCTCCCCTACCAGGAAAGGCTGAGAGTTGGGGTTGTTCAGCCTGGAGAAGAGAAAGCTCCCGGGAGACCTTATGTCTGCCTTTCAATATATAAAAGGGGCTTATAGGAAGTTGAGAGAGAGGCTTTTCACCAGGGCCTGTAGTGACAGGACAAGGGGCAACAGTTTTAAACTGAAAGAGGGTAGGTTTAGATTGGACATAAGGAAAAAAAAATTTATAATGAGTGTGGTGAGACACTGGCACAGGTTGCCCTGAAAGTTGTGGCTGTCCCCTCCCTGGGAGGGTTCAAGGCCAGGCTGGACGGGGCTTTGAGCAACCTGCTCTAGTCAAAGGTGTCCCTGCCCATGGCAGGGGGGTTGGAACTAGATGATCTTTAAAAGTCAATTCTGACCCAAACCATTCTGTGATTCTACAAAATCCCACCAGTAGCCCAAGCTCCAACGTAATTCACATGCTCTAAATGTTAAATACTCTGAAAATAAACACAATCTCAAGCCCTCCTTCATAAAGCTTTCTTCCCACTTTAGCAGCATTGCTTTACAGTACTACAGCCCTTACAGTTCTAGCTTTCTCAGTGAACCCATACCTGCCTCAAGCTTGTGTAACTAAGGGGAGAACCAGGCTGCAAGACTGAATGAAGTTTCCCCCTGTAGAGCTATCAGCTGTTCCTTATCCATTTTTTTTTTGTAGGTGTCCCCCCAGCCACCATCAGATGAAACTCAGCCTGACTGCTGGTGGACACTGTGAAATGAAGTGCCTATTTGGTCTGGCTTTTGGCCATTTGCATAGATCTTATTAATGGGAGTTTGGATCTATTTAAATTCTGTTTCCAGCAGACTCCAAAGCCAGGATAAACTCCGTACTTATGTGCACACAGTCAAGCTCAGTAACAAGTCTGTACTTGGAAACAACTTCAAACCCAAACTCATCTGGCAACCTGGGCACACCTGGTATTTTACTCTTCCAACTTCTGCCACCCACCGCCTACTGTGGATTTACAAATTGGTTTCTAATTGACAAATAACGAAGTAGACACCTGGATTCTCCTTTCTGTGTTGTGAAAGAAACTGCCTTTCTCATAACCGGTTGCCCTACATCTTACAGAGGCACTTTAGATTTTATCTGGACTGAAGGATTTTGCCAGCTGAAGTCCTGCGAGCACAGGTTTCTGCTGGTGATTTTGAAAAGCTGCCCAGAAAGGTGCCTTGAAGCAGCCGTGGAGAGCAGTAGGAGATACTGCAGTGATATCTCGCGGGACTCACATGGTTTAACACAGAGTGAAAATACACACTAGGGTGGGCTAGACTGAAACCTTACTTCTTAAATTCTTGTATTTAGTTTGTTCCACGTTGGTATGTAAACAGTTCTGTGATTTTGAGAGTCTGAAATAGGTGGTGTGTGCTAAGATTTGGTTTCACTGGTGTAAGCTGCATGCACAGTAGGAATTTTTTTTTCAGTTTAACTGTACCCATCTAATGTTTCAGCAAAATTTTTCAGCTACAGACCAGGCCTGAAAACCAGCTGGTTTTAATATCTTGGAAAAGTAATGCAGCCTCATGCAACGATATTAGAAACAGCTGATATTCTCATTTACACAGTACAAGAAAAATAAAATAATTTGATGTGGTACTATGTACAGTTGTACCTAATATGCAATTCTAATACTGCTAAACTGAAATTTTGACATTCCTTGTCTTGCTTTTTCCTTCAACAAAAAAAGGCAAGTAATTTGTTAGAAAAATTGCCATAATTTCATTGAAATGTTTTGTCAGGGAGCATTTTTGACAGAAAATAATATATATGGAAAATTACTCTGACTTGCTTGAATTAGCAACAAAATGTTATAAGTATTTAAGGGGGGATGTTATATGTATTTAAGGGGGGAAAGCAGAAGGCTGCTGCTGCTGCTAAATATTTATCCACTTTTAGCTCTGAATTTAAGAGAAAGCGTCAGTGATACGTAAAAAAAGTGATCTACCTTTTACAGGGCGTGTGATGATTTTGAGTTACAGCTCAGCTCTCCAATGGATTTAATGGGGTTAAACAAGAGTAAATACCTGGGAAACAGTTATAAACTACATATTGGAAGAAGCAGTTAAACAATAAATGCTCAGGCGCTGGGTTGCCCACTCAAGCGTGTGGCTGCTGCAAAGGCTGTTTGCTACATACATGGTCTTGTTCCAGAGCACATGAACCGGGTGTGCAGCATGCTACCCAGTGGCTGTGTACTCCCAGGATTTATTTTAGCATCTGAGCCCGGAGAAGAGAGTCACCATCTGTGAAGTGCCGCAGAATCTCAGCTCCTCGTGACAGCAGTGGGCCTGAGAAGCTCAAGAGCCATGCAGGGCCAGACCTTTCCAGTGGCCCTTCCAAATGTTCAGGAGTTGAAAAATACTGTGCAGTTCATCCTGCAGGCACAGCTGGAGCTTCAGTACCAGGTATGCAGCACCTGAGAGATCTCCCTAGCAAGATTTTCTCATTTATTTTAGTTAATTGATGGCCTTGGAGGACATGGTTACGCAGATACTGTTTTGGATGCCAAGAGTGTCTTACGGAGCTCCCATTCCTCTTGCAAATTCTCATGAGGCAAATTCAGGTGTGTGTCTGCAGCCTCACGGTGAACCGTCCTGGCTGGAAAACAACCTCTTTTTTTTCTGAATTATTCCAAGCTGCCCCCATCCCACCACTTGGTTCACCACCTCGCTGCGCAAGCTGCTGCCAGGGTGGTTCTGGGAGGCGATGGGAAGAAGTCGTCATGAACGGGGAGGCGAGACTGGAGCTGGTAAAGCAGCTTAGGCGGCGCTACCGCCAAATGTGAAAGCAGGGTCTGACGCTCTACGCGTTGCAAGGAAATGACGGGAGCCACAATAGCGTGCGAACAAATGCTGGCTTAGAAACCTCTGGCGCAGGCTCAACCATGTGCAGGGCGCTTTAAGGCCAAACCCCAAATCCCTCACATTGCTGTTACAGAAGTCCTTGAGCCACATAGAGAAGAGTGGGAGGAAATCAGAGTTGTAACTAAATTTGGTGACGTTAGGTCACCACGTAAGTGACTTCAGGAAGGGAAATTCTCATGATGTATCTTGGTAAGGGAGGGACAGCATAAAGCCTGCAGCTTACACGCTTCTTGCAATTAGCTTTATCCATGCGTGACAAGTCAAGCCAGCTTCATTTCTACTTTCCCATTTAGTAAAATGTTTTAAACAAAGCATACATTCTTTAAAGGCTGGAGCTGGGACCCTAATTTAGATGCCTACAGTGCGAGTTTCTGATCCCTCTTAGCTGTTTCCCCTTAGGAGGAGCTGAATCGCAGCCTAGATGTGCATGAGCTGATCCTGGCTGAGGATGACCGGCGGGGATGAAGGTGTTGGGTGAAACGTCTGGCTCTTCACCTGGGAGACAGGGTCAGTGCACACGGACCCCACCTCGGTGCTGTGGGGTGGGTAAGAGCCGCTGATGTGACAGGATGCGGGCGGGAAAAGTGTGAGTGAACAGACTCCCCAAAACTGCCCGCAAGGGCGTTTGCCCCAAAGCGGGTCACGCTAAAGAGGAAAATAACAATAATGACGTTTGCTTAAGAGATGGCCATCAACTGGATTAAACAGTAACCAGGAAATTACCAACAGGCTTCTGGGGGGAAAAAAAAAAAAAAAAATGTCAGCTTCAAAAGACGTCTAAACAAAGCATACAAATCCATGGTGAGGGGGAAGAGAAGCACAGCCTGACAGCACAAGACGTCACCCCATCGGCATGGGGGGCATGAGTTGAGGGTGCCTGTGCGTGTGGGAGGGGGTTGGAATTTGGGGGATTATTCATAGAAGGGTGTTCAGGCACCTCTAGGTGTTTGTTCGCCTTCTGGGTTATCTGTTGTATTGCTGCTACTGATCCCGCACCTGTAGCGCACTGATCGTCACGCGATTATGTGACATTAATAAAACAATGACCAATTATTAATGAATCCCCGTGATTGAAACCATGTGGGTGGAGCAGTTTTTCCTGTGACGGGAGCTAGCAAATTCTACCCCTCTCCCACTGGTAAAAATACAGCCTGGAGTGGAAGTAAGGCTGAAAAACCTTAACTGCAGGAATTCTGAATTCCTTGATAATTTGGGATTTTTTTTTCTTTTTCTCCTCCAGCAGCATTTCATTGTCATTCCAGGCAGACAGGAGCACATTCATTAGCCTAGATCTCATGACTGTGTCTATGTGGAGGGAAGTTAGCTCTGTAACAACGCTAATAACACTATTCTACTGCATTTTCCCCTCTGTATTTGAACTAACAGGCCAGTTTGGATGTTCTGATAATTTTTCCCATGTAGGAAAGTATCAGTATCAGACATGAATTTCACTAAAAGTGTTTCTTTTGTTTCATGCCAAAGACCAGCTTTCTCCATCATTACTAAAGTCAATGATTTTCCGAAGGTGGTTTTTCCATTTTGAGTTGGAACTACAAAGAATCAGTATAATACTGACAGATTATTATTTTTTAACCAGCACTTCACTGAGAAGTATCAAAGGATTCCAGAGTGTGTGTGCCCGTTTTATCTATGTTTAGAATGGAAAACCTTTCATAAATTCCAGGTGATTGAAAACAAGCACTTTTGGTTTGGAGTGTGTTTTCTCATTCATTGGTACCGGATTTGTGCTACAGCATCACCTAAGAGTATAAATTTCATCCATGTGAAGTGCGAGCACAGAATACCACTTCTGTCATGTTAGAGCATAGGAAATGGTGTTTACACTAGTGTTGTGGTCCTGGGTGGCTGGCAGATGATACCTGATCCACCATAAAATCTGCTTGGACAAAATGCTCTCTGCAAAATATATATTATGCTTCAGCTGGCATTACAAGTTTGTACTACTTTGTGCCAAGTAACTGCAGTGGTTTTGATCCAGTGCTTTGTGCTCTAGGACCCAGTTTCTCATCTCGTGGAACTGTGGCCTTGGATGGAATTCAGGCTCCACGAATTGGGCCATCAACCTCAATAAGATGAAGGGCTTCTTGTCTTTCTGAAAGCCAGACTGTTCTTCACCACTGCACCATCTGGTCTAATAAAAGATATTACCTTTCACTGTAGGAATTGCCTCTCTTTTAAGCACTTGACAGTTCAATCTCTCCTTCTCTGAAAGCGCATCTTGACATTTCAGTGTTCTCTGTCACCAGAACAGTGTGTGAGCAGAATATATTCATTATATGAATAAGACTGTTCCATCACAACAAGAAAACCTCTCCAGGAAGGAGCCTTAGACTGGGTTGCTCCTGCTGGGTTTGCCTAGGTGGGACAGCTGTGCCTCCCTTCACTGCTCACGGTTTCCTGGGGACTCTTTGCATGTGAATGCTATTCCAAAAATAAGACTTTTGGCTCTGTCTGCAATACAAATGCCACACCAGTTTGTAAGTGAGTCTAATTAAACAAATGCAAGCCTGTCCTGTACGTACCGTTCAACTGCTTTTGCAAGATTTGTTTAGTTAAACTATTTAGTGTTGCAAATACTGAAAAGCAGAAGTTAATAAAATAATCTCAGCATTTGGACTGGTTCATGTTACAGTTGAAAGGACAGTGGATGTCTAAATAGCAGAACTCCTGTTTAAAAATGGAAGGCAGAAGTAAGTGAATGACTAGTCATCTGTTTCAAAGATGCTGAACTGCGAACATCTGCATTTCCATCAACATCATTAACCGCGATGAAATGTACCGACTGTAACTACTTTACCATCTACTGTGAAAACAAAATGCTTGGAGGAAAAAAATAACTTTTTTGTTGAACTGGTACACATTTTGTGTACTTTTCCATGAAGATAATGACCTAGAAGCTTGATGACAGAGGCAAGTATCTTGAAGCAGCTGAAAGTATTTTCTCAACGTTTCTCTCTTGCCAAGAAAGGTTGGACCAGATGATCCTTGAGGCCCCTTCCAACCTGGTATTCTGAGCCTACAATTCTGTATTTTGTAGTCTGATGTCACTTTTCTCAATTCTGCTTCCTCATCTGTATCAGTCTTGTGGAGCTGTGCTGTACACTGGATTGCCAAATAATGAAATTTAATAATAAGCTACATTATCTCTTTAATTTTTTTTCCATTTAGTGTATAGTCTGAATTACAGTGGCACTGACAACTGAAGGAGCAATAAGCTGCAGAGTAGACGTGGGAACACACAGCTATGAGATGAGATAGGTGGCAGCAAGACCAGTTTTGCCGTCTGGGAAAATATATTCTGTATCTACCCAGGTGGTGCATAGAAAAATACAGTCCACAGTATCTGTTAACAGTATCTGTTCTCTCTCTCACACGTTCATGCCAAGAAACTCCACCATCATCAGCAAGCAGTGTGTGAGGTCAACTCTTTACCCCACGTAAAGAGGACTTAACGCAGTTGAGAGTGAGTTCTTAAATGTCTTAATTTCCTGTGTTTTCAACCTCCCGTGTGATTCACTCTTCTCCCTTTTTCTACTTAATCCATGCTTCTCCCCATACTTCATTTCCAAAATTACTATGCAAATCATGTTTCTAAATTACTGGGTTTTTTTAAGTTATAAGGAATAGTTGCATCCTGAGCTACGCAACATGTTAAAAACAGAAGTTACTTAAATATGCATGTACATATGGTATTTTACTGACTTTAAAGACACTGTATAATCCTTGCCTCAGCAGTTGTGTTAGTACAGAGTTTACTATTAAAAATATCCAAAAGCGATGCTTTTTCAACTGTTTCTGATGTTTAGTTCATAGCTACAAGGATTAACCTTTTCCCAGAATGCGAAGTTCTCCCATCTGCCTTGAAATGGACAATACTGGAAAGCCTTTACAGCCTGATTATAATGGAAAACTACAAGGTCTTTTCACTTTTCTTTTCTTGAGCTCCCGAGTCCAGCTCTACTCCTCCTGAGATCAGTTCTGCTCTGTCCTTTTCTCCGCTCCATGATTTCCACTGGTTAAAAGGATGTGTGGACACGCACTTGATTCTCTCTTCTGATGACAACAGTTTCACTCACTACAGGGTCTTTAAAATAGGCTTCATGTCATCTACAACTTGAATGTGTGTTAATTATGGCAGCGACATAGCACCAGTAGTGGACAGAGTCAGAGTTCCTGAGCAGGAATGGCTAAGGTACCTTCAGTCTCCTTGCCATTCCATCTTGGGTGGCTGAGCCACTCAGAAAACAGCTGTCACAACTACTAGGATTAAATGATGTTGTCACAGAAATTATGGTCTTTGGCTGTATTAGCATTTACTACGTATTTGTAAAGAAATATCCACCAGAAGAAAGGAGGATGTGCACTGATCTGACGGAGATGTGCCACCAGCACACCAGGGCTATAGTAGCTTGCTCAGGAGCATCGCGGGTGGAAAGCTGAGGACACCGTTGCAAGCAGTTGTCCTCTGCCAGGGTAACAGCAGCCTCAGACATGTTTTGTATTTTGACTGGATGCCCGTAAATCAACATGTCTGGAATGCTTTAGAGGGTCAGCTGACCACTAATTTTCTGGATGTATGTTTGGCTTGGGATAGTTACCCTATCCTTGTAATTATTTTGGTTTTTACTTCCTTTTTTTTTTTTTTTTTTTAGCAAATTGATGGTATTTTTAACTTTAAGCCTATTCCAGGTAGCTATTTCTTGGAGAATTAGCAATAATAATTTTTTATAAAAGGTAGAGTTCAGTCATTCTGCAACATTAGCCTTAAAACTTTTTTTTTTTTTAAAAAAAAAAAAAAAGCCTTTGGGGCTTCTCTGTAGAAGTCTTACAAATTCTCTGTAGAAATCTTACAAATAATTGCCAAAGTTGAGCTATTTCAGTTGTGTGATTAAAAATATTCCTTTTCCTGATTTAAAAACCGGCCCTGTTTCTTTCACACAATATAGTGCAAATATTAAGGAGTTCAGCACTGTCTTGGGCTCCTGTCAGGAACAATGCCTTCAATGTGTTTAAATAAACTCGATTAGAGACACCAGGGATATCTGCTTTCAGTTCTCCCAGTGTACCCTTCTGTAGCTCAAGGATCTCACTGTGGTATGTATTTTAGCTACTGCTGAAGTTCATAATCCATTTACTTCCATTCCCAAGATGCAGAAAGTAGGAAGATTTCTCTACAGAAGCCCATTGATGTGAGCTCTTAATCCACCATCTCTGCTCCTAGCCTCATTTTTCTGGATTTTGACATTCTGCTGGAAGGTTTTGGGCAGGTTTTTGCTGCTGCTTTTCATTTTGGCATATACACTAGATAAAATATCTTGGGTTTTAACTCTTCCTAAACCAATACGAGTCATTCTGGTATTAGGGCAAGATGCCAGTTTTACGCACTCTGCTCTTGTTGAGTTTTCACCTTGTCCACTTTACAAACTGGTGGGCATTTCCTTCCTCTTCTTCCTTGTGATTCTGCATCTGTCCAGTTTTCTAGTATTTCTGTTGGTGACATCTGCAAAGAGTAGAGACACTTTTAATCACGTGCCAAGCAAAGGGTCTGACACAAGGGTTCCTGACAATACATATATGCATAAAGAGAACAGCATGGAGAGAAAAAAAAAAAAAAAAACAACACAATAAATGGATATGAAAATCTATGAAATGCTACCACACTCTTCTTGTGCAGTATTGCTTTCAGACATATTTCGTATTTCGCATTTGTATACCACCTTTAATGTAAGAATTTTGGAAAACTTTATGGGAATGAAACACAAACTCCCTAGCTGACTTTTTCCAGACTCTAGTAAGAAATCCAGCAGAACTATGAATAAATCTATAGCCTTTCCCACCTTACTACCTGTTCTTCTCCACCTGAAGGTGTAATTTTCTCAAAAGTAGAATTTATTTTTACACATAGCAATGTGAAATTACCATTTTATAGCTGAGAATTTGAAACACACACGATAGGATAAACATCCAGACCAAGTTCAGACAACTGTGCAGCTTGGCCAGCGGCCACCCCTGAATTTCCACAGCCCAAATCCACTGCCCCATTTACTGGCCAAGTCATCATCTGTGCTTAAAAAGGGAGGCAATTACTCCAGGGCATCTGAAAGCCACATTTTCAATTGCAGCTCTGTTTTGCATTCTGTTTACTGCTTCCACTGATTTCAGCATGGTACCATCTGGATTCCACCTCCTTTCTATTTCCTTATGGTTTGCAATTTCCTAAGTTCCTGCACATGGGGTTTTTTTTTTGTGTTTTATGGACAATCAGCAATTTTTTAGCTCCATGAATACAGCTCAGCCTTCCTTCATTTTATTTTTAGCCCAAACTGGCTACTAGAGAACTGCAGTTTGCTAACTTGGAGCCAACCAGGGCAGCTGACTCAGAGACCAGTCTGGCAGATGACTCAATCCCTTTCTAAAGCTAAGCGAGAACGGATCTTTGTCATTTCTAATACGCCAGCTGGTTGCAAATCCTCGAATACAGCTGATGCCCCAGGGGTGCCTGCACTTGTTGCCCGTGGGCCTGTGCATCCCTCCACCCCGCCCCAGCCTGAGAAAACACCCTCCATTCACTCCCAATTGACTTATCTTTATTGCGCTTGGTTTTAGAATAGAACTATTTCAGTTAGAAGTGACCTAGTCCAACTGCATGACCAATTCAGGGCTGACCAAATGTTAAAGCATGTTGTTAAGGGCATTGTCCAAATCCCTCTTAAACACTCACAGACTTAGGGCATCGACCGCCTCTCTAGGAAGCCTGTTCCAGGGTTTGATCACCCTCTCGGTGAGGAAATGCTTCCTAAAGTCCAGTCTAACCCTCCCCTGGTGCAGCTCTGAGCCATTCCCACACATCCCATCCCTGGATGCCAGGGAGAAGAGCTCAGCCCCTCCATCTCCACTTCCCCGCCTCAGGAAGCTGTGGAGAGCACCGAGGTCGCCCCTCAGCCTCCTTTTCTCCGAACCAGGCAAACCCAGGCTCCAGAGCCGCTCTCTCACGGGTGGTTTCCGCTGTTGTTCGCGGGTTACGTTCGGGCTGGGTTTCGTCGAGTTTCGCTCGATCCAACCCCGCGGGGCGGCCCTGACTCACCGGAGAGCCGGGCGGCTCCGCTCCGCCTCAGGCACCCGCCGCCGCCGGCAGCCCCGCCCGCCGCGGGAGGCCCTGCCCCGGGGGGCGGTGCTCCCCGCCCCCGGGAGCCCGCGGGGCCGCAGCCGCCTCGGCCTCAGCCCGGGGAGGCGGCGGGGACCGTGCGGTGTCCCGGCGGGCAGGGCGGGCGCCGCGGCTGCAGGTGCGGCCGAAGCCGAAGCCGAAGTCGAAGCCGAAGCCGAAGCCGAAGCCGAAGCCGAAGCCGAAGCCGAAGCCGAAGTCGAAGCCGAAGCCGAAGCCGAAGTCGAAGCCGAAGCCGAAGCCGGGCGGCAGGCAGGCAGTCTGAGGCGGCGGGATGTTTCGGTGCATTTCGCTCCGGATTAAGCTCTTCCCAAAGCCGTCCGGCGATCTGAGCGCTTCCGTGTGAAGGGCTGCGCGGCTCCCCAGCGCCGTGCCGGCGGGACAACGCCGGGTTTTGGTCGTCGCCGGTGCCTTGCCCCTGCCCGGTACCGGCGGGGAGCGCAGCCTCTGCTGCAGCGCCGGAACGCGGGGGCTTCGCTGGCTTCGGTGCTGCCGAGTCCTTCTTTTACAACAAACTGCGGGGTACAGCGGATCAATACGCTCCTGTTACGCCTGCGGTAGGCATCCCCGCTGCGTCGTGCAGTTGTTTTGTTTTGTTTCTTCTTTAAAATCCCGCATTTGGCTCTTTCTAGCACGTTGTCGCTGAGCTCTGCTTTTCGGTAAGCTCCCAAGCGTGCGAAGTCAAGACCGAAAACAGTTCGGAACGTGAAACGTAGCGTCTGCAAAGCACACGGAGAATCGCGGTTAGCGTGGCGGCGATTGTAATTCTTTCTCTGCTGCTTCCAGGTACTTCACAACAACAAAAAAATGAATGTTTTCCCATCATGTCTCTCCATGCAGTAGCTCTGGCCAGCTACAGCACAACAGAGGTCTTCAAGCACCCCTGCTCGAAAAAGGTAAGGCAAGCAAGGCATCTAAACGTTGGCTCAGTGTTTTCGTTAGCTGGGGGAACTTCTTTCAAAAAATAGCTTTTAATCGTCAGTGGTTGTGGTAAGCACTTTATTTTTAAATGCTGGGGGTTTTACGGGGTTCATTTTGGAAATACAGTCCCGACACTGAGAGGGGGAAGGGCTGGCTCATCTGTGCGATGAAAGATGTCGGTGGTTTTTTATCGGTTATGGCAGGGTGTTGTGGTACTTCACATGCACCTCTGTCATATTTCCTTATAAGCGCTCTTCAGTTGTTTTTTTTTGGGGGGTTGGGTTGTTTGTTTGTTTTTGTTTTGTTTTGTTTTTTTTTTTTTTTAGTTTGATAGTTAAATACCAAAGGAACTCTTTACCAATTTGTGGTATGGTTGAAATCGTAACATCTTAGAAGTAAATGGAAATCTTTTATCTGAATGCTCAGAAGACCTTTTGCTCCTGATAAGATCTAAGAGATGAGAAGGTTGTGAAAAAAAAAAAAAAAATCTTAGCACTCTTAATGTTTACGCTTACTGATAAAGTACTTGTATTCACCCCGGTGTCAGGCAGCTGTGATACTTGCATCCTAAGATGTAGTCTGTTAATTGGTGATATTAAAAGTATATTTAAAAAAAAAAAAAGTAATAAAAAATTAGTTTCTGTAAGAACTACTTTATCCAGTAATAATGACAATATGATATTTATACATATAAATCCTGCCTACATTACAGTTTTTTTAAGTTAGTGCAGAGAGGAAAAAAAAGAAAGCACTATCAGATACTGAAAAGAGTATTTTTCTAAGCGCTGGCATAATCAAACACTAAATATTTGAAATTCAGCATACTGGTTTTGGCCCACGATGTTATTCTTCAGTTAAAAGGAAAATTCTTTGTGGGTTTTAATTTCTTCTTCATTCCATGAGTGTGAAGGGTATCTGGACTAGATCTGCTCTGAGTCACCTCACTCTCCCGTGGGACCGCATGGGGAACTTGGAGGTCAGCACAGGGTGACAGGGGACAGCAGACCTTTTAACACCTTTCTCTTGGTATGGGATCACAGGGTGAGGGTGAGAGGCATCCCGGGGATGCTTCTGTGTGGAGACATCTTCATGATGTCACTGAGCCGGGGAGAAGGCACGAGGTACACCTTGGTTAAGTGCCTTTTCGTGGTGCCTGCCGGAGCAGGACATGACTTTGATTTTTTCCTGTTTTCTGTGATGTGCTCTGCACCTCCATGATATTCTTGAGGCAGTGGAGAGGGAGCGGAAGACAAATGTGTGACCCTCAGAAGGAATTTGTGATCTTGGAGAGGGGGGAGACCTGTTTCATTACTGTCTTGAGTGTATCTTACTGCCTTGTTAGAATTAGCCCCATCAGTATCTGCGCTAAGCTGCTTGCCCTTGTTCAGCTTATGCTGATTTGACAATATGATAAATCCAGCTTTGGGGTTAGACATACCAGATCGGAAGCATCATTACCACACAAAGTGAAATGCTGATCTGGTATAAACCTGCTCAGTCAGTTTAAATGCTTTTAAAATTTTTGTCAGTTTATACTGGCAGGCTGTATGCCAGGTCAAGTATTATCTGTGTCGCTTCTTGCTTTATGCTGGGTCAGCCACATTGCTGACGTGAACCGTGTGTACTGCGTTCTATCAAATTAAGCAGATGTGATTGTGACCATGCTTGCTCCCAGTCGATACAGCTGGGAGATCAAGCAGCAGATGCATCAGGTGCTTGTGGTGTCAGGGCCTCAGATTTAGCTCACAGACTGTATACATCTAAACAGGCCCGTGCTTCCAGCTACGGATTGGTTGTTCCTTGAATTCTTTTCCACTTTGTTCCTGTTGTTTTGCAGATACATAGACACCTGATTTGGCATTTTCTCTTGTACATGCCTTATGCACATTTAATTCTCCTACCACAGAAAGTTTCTTTTAGTTGCCTGCTTTCTGGAGTGCAATACAAGAGGCAGAGTTGAGATGCCAGCTCTCCTCAGATGGTGCATGCTTTTAGGGAGATTTTTCAGACAACCAGAAGTATAGGCAGTGGTTAGGTGACTGTTGGCAGGCCTTAGCATGGTGTTCTTCCTGCTGGGATGACTGTGAGACTGGGAGTATCATTACCAGAGTACTGTTGTTTTATAATCAGATTGGCTATGTGTTCTTGTTCTAGTTAAACCACGGAAGCCTAAAGGTGGCTTTCACCGAGTCAACGTATTCTTCAAATCCCTCAGCGAGGATTAGCTGCCTTGCTCCGACACCTCAAATCTCCGTTCTCTCAGGTATGCCAGTTTGTTCTAATCCTCCCTCTGGGGAGCTCTCGTGCTTGTAGTTCTAGCAAAAGCTGTCGATATTTGTGTGTACTAAAAAACTGTAGTCTGGTTGGAGAGTGAAACCTTGCTTATTGGCTTTAAAGATGGGACAACATCAAAGTATATTATACAATTTGAAAGTATGGGGGTTTTTTTCCCTTTCAAATGGTAGTTTGGCCATGTCAGTTATGCTGGCATTTTGAGTGCTCAAGAGTAAAATACTTGAATACTTGTTTCTTGGCAGGTTAACTCCTTGCTCATTCAAGAAATAATTTCTTGGATTTTAACAGATCACCATAATTACTCACATGAGTATCAGTTGCAAAACTGAACTTGAGTTTGTTTTTTTTTTTATTGGAACCAGTCTATTTCTGGTAGTAGTTTAAAATGTGGGTTTTGGTCTGTTCGGGTTTTTGAGTTTGTTGTTGTTTTTGTTGTTTTTTTTAAAGCTTGACAGAACAGAATCGTGACTTAAAATTTAAAAAATTGTTCTTTTCTCCTCTTACAATCCACTAAGAACAAGTATTTAGTGGAGTAAGTCAGTGTGGTTATATGATTAGCGCTGGAGATGCTACATGATGCTGGAGTAGTGGAGATGACGAAGGGTGAGAGGGGATGGGAAGGCTGTTAGGATGGGCTTTGCAATAGGAGAGCAGAGCAGAAAACTCTTAGTTGAAGACTAAAACTAAATGTGTTGTCTTGCACAGAAAAGATGCTGTTTTCAGCCTAGGTTAAGGTATTCCTGTGCAAGTAAAATGTCAGTAGTTACCAAAATTCCTTTCTTTTCCTGAAAAAGATTGAAATACATTTGTTTGAAAGTCAGCTTTTCCCATTCCTGCCCTTATTCTGCCATGGCTGGCTAAGTTGGCAAGGTGCTTCTTTGCAAGTGCAGCCAGTAAAATCTGCAGTTTTGCTGCTGTTTCTGCAAGAGCTGTGTACTGGTAAGTGGCAGGTGGCTGGTCCCAATCACTGATCAACTCTTCAGCTAATTTTGACCTGGCTTTACTAGGACAGCAGTACTAGCAACCCTTGCAGTATAGCTTATATGTGATGTTCTTAATTTTTTTTTCAGTTTTCTCTTAATGAGGACTGCTTTTTGTATAGACTTGCTTTTACAAAGTATGTGGGCGTTTTTGTTTTGGTTTTGATCCCTTCGTTAGTAAACTTTCTTATCATGCAGTTTGAGTGCTTGCTGGCTTCTGGGTGAGAGATTTACTGTTTTCCATTGAGATATGTCCAAGGAGATCAACCTTTGGGCAAAGTCTGCAGTCTGCAAGACCTACTGCTTTTTTCACCACTGGTGTTTAACATTCCTCGTGGTCCTAACTAAGAGTTCTTTGCCCTGGAAATGAATCTTCTCGATTGTAGCTATTCTTAGCATTTTACAATGGACTTATCTTCCCAAAGGAGACAGTTATTAACTTAAATTGTTGTGATGTGGTTGATAGTTTATTCTTGACCATAGACTTTGTGTCTCATCTCTCCATTGCTTGGATGATGGCAGTTCTTGTGAGGCTTTTTGTTCAAGGTATAGGACTTCAATTTATACTTGAATAGCTACTGGTTGAAGTGTGCACTTCTACATCATGCTAATGTTGCTGTGTTTGCCACCGAAAGCAGTTTCCCCATTTTCTGTTGAACTCTAGTTTTGCAGTAGATCACGTAGGACTTTGACGGGCGGAATTTTTGATTCCTTCAGAGGTATTATAATGAACTCACTGTAACAGAGCTAGTTTTCTTTATGAGTTCACATAAATATTGACACCCTTATGAGTAATGGACTGAAGGTTAGTTTAGCCTTTTCCACATGAGGAGGAGTGTCTGACTGAACTGAAACACACAGGCCCATGACATTTTATTACCAAGTGTGCTTTTTTTTTTTTTTTTTTTTCTTCCTGCTGTATTGATACTCCACATGTCTTGCTATAATGTGACCTCTTTTACTGGCAATAGAACTAGTACCTGTGCTGGTAACTGTACCTCATCCATTTTTTTTTTTAGAACACTGATGTTTTTGAGCATGCTGACAATCAGTCACCATTAAAGTCCTAACTAATTGTGTTTGGCTAGAAGCAGCATACTTCACTGTTGGTTTATTACCTAGCCTTATCAACGACAGAATTGCTTCCTGACTGAAGAAAGCAACAGCTTTCTTGCAGGAAGAGGCAGCAGTGTGGTGTGTGAATTAGTTCTTCCATTTCTTCTCACCCGTGTTTAAAAATAGTGTGTGTTTTATTAATGTTGTATATGAAAAGTATATATTTTTTTTATGATTGCTTCCTAACGTCTCAGTTTCTTGCCTTTTCTGAACAGATGAATACTCAAGGCCAGCAGTGATTGGACATGCTGGAAGTTTTGGATCATACCCAGACAGTGCTGAAGCTATCAAAGACATTCTCGTGTCTGTTTTAAATGCGTCTGGTTTGAAGCCCTCTTTGGCACTGGAGCAGACCACAATGCAGGGAGCTGAGCATCTGGACAGTGATGTGGAGCAGTGGGAAGAAAGCAGCGACGGGGATAGCCATGACGACAGCGATTCTGCACATCACAACGCTGCCTGTACACAAACAGACATTCGGTTTACAAGGCACCGGGCCTGTTGGGACAACACGTGCTGCAATTCCTCTAAGCCCTCACTGGATACTTTCTTTTGTCCCCGTTACTCTGACAGGGATTCTGCTGCTTCCTCCTTGAATGGTTTCACTCTTTCAGACGTGTGCCCTCTGAAGCAGGACTGCTTTACCCAGGTGACGTTAACAGGAGGCACTGTCACATCAGCTGTTGTGCATTCTGGAAAAGAGCATTATAACTCTTCAGAAAGAGACTTGGCTTTCACAGGGCTTCTTCCAGATCCAACTGTTGGTAAGCCAGCAGATGTGTTGAAATACCCTGATGCTTTGGAGCCTGCGCCTGTCAGCAGTGGTGACAGCAATTCTCCCAGTGGACTTTCCCAGTCAGAGCCAGTCAATCCAACAGGTAACTTTACAGGTCCACTTTTGTTTTAAGATTTCTGTGCTAAGACAGACAACTGTAAATGAAATGGGCCTTGTTTATGGCGATTGCAAATTAGACAAATGCTGTCATTCAAAAGAGGGGAAAGGGGAGAAAGAGAAAGCTTAAGAACTGAGAACCAGAAGGTTGCATTCAGTGAAACAGGAGACACTCATGCTTACAGTAGTTGTCAGTCTCATGATGCAGAAATGCTTCTGTAATATGCAACCTTTGGTGAAATGTAGAAATCGCTGAGCTGCAAGCAATGTAGAACATCCACTGGATGAAGCTTCTACCACTTTTATCTTGTCTTCACTGTTACCCTTCTCACAAAAGCAGATAGCACTGATCTGGGCATTTGGCAGCGATTTCATCGGTGTCTGTGGGCTCCCTGGGACATCTCCTTGTGTTTGATGTGAGCTGGAGAAGAGGGAGTCCTTTGATTCTGGGATTTTGGAGGCAGGGCATTAACATCTGTGGTCGTTATGACTAAATTGGCTTGTGCTAGAGTGCGACTATTTTTTTCTCTTTCCATTTCCCAGTGCGCCTGCCATCTCAGAGACACATAGCCCCATCCAATGCAGATCAGGATCTTTTTGCCCCTCACCAGCTTCCGACCGCGTGGGTATCCCGCATGTTTGTGAAGAGACGCAGGCCGAGGGCTGCTAGCAAAGGCTGCCTCCTGAGGAGGGAGTTCCTGCCATCGCAGAGGGCTCGGGCAGCGTGGGCCCGTAGGCGAGGACCTGTTCAGTGGGGGGGATTCAGTGCGGTGCCCCCCGAGATGGCTGGTGGAGCGGCTGGCCTGGCCTCTGGGCCGTGTCCGCCTCCATGGGGCGTGCCGGCCTGCCTGGGCCGCAGGCCTGGGCCCCGGCCCCTCAGCTAGCACAGCGGAACAGTCCCCTCAGGTTTGATACCTCACGTCGATATGAACAGCCTTTGCTACAGCGAGATGAAACATTTTTATTTTTATTTATAAGGGGTGTTAGGGGTGTCTAATGGCTGCTTCTAACTAGGTATGGAGCCTCGGAAAGATGGTGCAACTGAGGGCTGATCTTTCTGCTGGAAAGCAGGCAAACAGCAGGGACCACTCAGCCCGCCTTTGTATTATAAATAAAAATGGCAAGGCTGACTTATGTAGATTTATTTTTTCTTTTTAATTTTATTTTTATTCCTCCTTCTCCCTTTGGTCAGTATCAGTCCTAGTGTCACCACCCTTTTGAGCTCCACTTCCAAGCTCTGGTCGTTCCTAGCTATTTACTTGGAGCTCCTCCGAGGCCTCAATTTGACAGCGAGATCTCAAATAGGCACGTGCCGTTGCAGGGCTGGGAGCGCTTAATAATAACAACGTTGTCATCTGGGGTAGGCTGTGGTCAACAGTTAGTATGGTGACAATTATGGTTGTTTCCTTCTGCTGGGTGTTTTGTTGGCCCCGTGAATTTGAGAGGTGCCGGCCAGGGAGAAGGAAACCACCCCCGGCGGTTGGAGCTGGCTGGGGCCAGTTGCGCAGGTTTGGGTAGCCACGTCTGGAAAACACAGCCCAGGCTCTTGGTGTTAGCGGGGACCACGAGGCACGTGTGAAAGAACAAATAAATTGTGTGTGACTCGATCTTCTGGCACGAGTAGGGTGTGTCACGAGCTTGCGTCGGGTCAGTAACGCTGCTGGCTCTCCAGAAAGCAGATGGAGGAATGCAGCAGCCAGGTGACTGAAGAAGTAGCATCCTTGATTTTACTAACAAATAATCCTCATGGGAGCCAGGATTCTGTTAGATGCTGCGCAACATGGTGGACTCTGCGTTAGGCTTCGGTCTGTTCTGTACAATGTGAAAATTTTGGCATTTCATTGTTCCTTGTTGCTTCCAGCTGTTTAACTCACCACTGGGTAGCTGGGGGCGGCAGGAGTGATGTCTCATTCTCCCCTGCGTTGTGCAGGACTATGCGGATGGGAAAAGAGAATGACAAACTGAAAAAGAAGAAATTAAATACTTCTTAAGAAAGCGGGAATTACACAAGAGCATCTCCTGACTTGTCATCCTTTCCATTTCTATCTCAGAGGTGGTGGTTTCCCACTTTTGTTTCTTATAGGAGAATTGGTGAGGGATGTACAAGATGTAAGAAAATTACATAGGACAACTTAAATCAGAATAAATAATTTTTTTTTCAGTGGGATTTTATGCTGGTCCTGTGGGATCCCTGTTAGGCCTTGTTCATACATTTAAGGACCATTCCCTGGTGGCCTCATGGAACCTTCTGACAAGGCTCCATCATTGTTAATGAGGAGCCTGTGACTGAATTTGGTGTTTTCTGGGGGCTTTGTTGTGGCTGGTGTGTCACAGGCAGTTGGCAGGGCTTTTTCTTGCTTTTAACCTCAGTGTGCATCAAAGTCACTTCCTTCTGTGGCTCTTGAGGACTCTTTCCCCACCCCCAGCAGCCTTCAGGCAACAGCGCTCAGGAGCAGGAGGGTGACCAGATTATTTTTTGCCTCAGACCCAGAGTTGCGTCCCATTGCTGGATGTGTTGGGCTTTGTTCCCATGCTCCTTTCCACTTTACATTCTTTTCACAGAAAGATGCAAGTAGGATGCAAGAGGTAAGCAAAAGAAAAAGATCCTATTAGGTTTCAAAATTATATTTAAGATGAATTGCATCTTCTATTTTAAAGAGAAAGGAATAATTTTCCAATTTCCTTATTTCTGCATATTATTTTTAGTTCAGGAGTAATATTTGCTCTTTTAACTGATGAGAATGTAAGCTTTTATCAAGCTGTAGAGCCATTAACTCTTACCTGTGCTCCTTACACACTGCTTATCCAGTAAAATGAATCATCAAATAGGCATGAAAGTAGCCTGATTAGGTGATTAAATCTGTTTTCATAAATTATTCTCATTTTGTGGGACCTCTTTATCCTTCCTGTGACTTTTAAGCAAATTTAGGAATGGCATTTTTTTTTTTTTTAAGAGCTATTGATTAAGCCATGTTATCTGCAATGGCTTTAAATGGCATGTGTGCTAGTAGCATTTAGATATGGTTTATTTTATGCTATAAACATCACTACAGTGAAACAAATTGCTTGGCTATAGGGTCAAAGAAGAGGTAGTAAACACAAGTCAATGTGAAAAAAAAAAAAAAAAACAGGAGTAATTTCTTTTCATAGTTCAAAAGTGTGTATATCCATAGACATTATAAACAATCTTTGTTATCCTTCCAGCAGATTTCTTGTAGCAGTGGTTGTGAGTGCTTTGAAAACAAAACATGAGGGTGTGATCTCACACCTTCAATTATTTGGGGAAGAAGATTGTGACCATATATACAAAAAGCAATCCATGGTACATCTGTAGAAAACCAGATGCGTCACCTGCTGCATAGTGAAAAGTTCTTAACGGGAAAAAGAGATTAATTTTGTTTCACCTGCCTATCGTACCCAGCAGCACATGCCAGGAAAACAGAACTGTTATTCTGGGAAGCAGAGAGTACTGTGGCTAGCGCCTCCATCCCGGTTGTGCATATTATCATGCAGTATGGGTTGCATTTGGAAACAGGAGGGAGATTTCCTCAAGGTTTGGAAGCATAATGACAGAGCTTTTTCAAAGTTGCTGTAGTCCCATGATACCAGCAGTGATTCAGGGAATCTTTTAGAGCTGATGCATCTCTCTGTGTGCCCGGACAGCAGTGAGATTTCTTTTTTCTTCCAACTATTGTGAATGAGCAGAGGAGTTGGCCATGTTGAAAACTGTGGACCATCCCTGTAATCCTAGCCTGAGGTTCTGGCTCTGGTTGTCCGCGGGCGGTAGCTGGCAGAGGGCTGGTGTTGGGGGTGCTATCACCACACAGCATTTAAACTGTGTTTTCCTGGTAGTTGATATTCCTGCTTCGGGTTGGTAGGGTAGTTCAAAGGCCAGTGAGTTCCTCGCATTTCTCTCTTCTCCCTAACTTCCACCACAACCTCTAGCCCCAACGGTGTTCAGTTTTAGGGCAGAAAGTTTGTTTTGCTTTCTGGAAATCACTCTGCACTCATCCTGGTTGCTGCAGAAGAAACTCAAAAAACTAATAAAAGTTCTTGTTATACCCACAGATTCTCCTTCTCCTTTGAACATAAGTGCTATACTCCTGAATCGCTCATTGCAGGACATCTGCATGCTTCCAGAAGATGTAGAGAAGGTGAGGACAATAAAGACTAGTTGTATTTTTTTTTTTTTTTCCGTTTTATAGTGGCAAAACCAAATGACAGGAGGCATTTCTCAATAACAGAACTTTCTGATAGATGGAATATTCTTTACAAATCCTGTATTTTCCCTCTTCTTCCCCTCTGTGGGTGAACATACAAACCTAAAATGCCTATTTCTTAATTTATTTTTATTCTTAATCCATTAATTATTTTAAAATAGGAATATTTTATAACACTAAACATTTCCCCTTTTCACTCCATCATTTTCCCACACATTCCTTGAGACCAGACGTTAAGATTATTATAGACACTTTAAAGTTACAGTAGAATATGTTATGTAGAATTTGTTGCAGCTACATGCATATGGATGGGATTTACCTCATGCTTTTATTATTGGGAGATAGGGAGAAGTTGGGGTTTTTTTGTGGGTGCGCATGATGAGCATGTGAGATCGCTGTGAAAGAATTACCATATGAATAACAAGCACAATAACTGTAACATTTGGAGTAATTTAAGCAGTTTCTCATGGTTTCTAATTTGCATAAGGGGCTCAAACACTTAGGTGTGTTGCTAGATAGGCAGCCCATTGGAGCTTATAAACAGAGGTAAAGGTGAGAAGATAATGTTGTCACACATAACTCTGCTAAATGTTAATCTTTTCTAACATTTGGGAAAGAGGGGTTAATGTTATAATTAGTTATTGCAATAAGTAGGATTTAATCCAAAAGAGCTTCAAAGATGTGCCTACAGAAGGAGATTTTTTTGCGGGACTGTGGATATGCATGTGGTCCCATGTCCTGGGCCCAAGAGGTAATTGTCTTTGTGCACAGCACTGGTTTTACTGGAGTGGCACATCCTTCATTTGATTTGAAGCTCTCAGTGTCCCTAAGGTGCATTAAAAAAAAAAAAAACACAAACAAACAAACAAAACAAAAAAAAAACCCAAACAAGACAAACAAACAAAAAAACACAAAGCAGACAAACCACCCAATAAGTCACACACCAAAAGCCAACAAACTTGTGAATTAGCTTTTCATGTTGCTTTTTGTAAAAGGTGTTTCAGAAAGGAGATGATGTTTCTCCATCTATAATGTGGGAACCAAGCCCAAAGTAATTTCCTTTCAGTCACCAGGAGACCAGTGAATAGATATCTGGATTAGAAACTGTAGTCGGAGAACTACTGAGTGAGGCAAGATTGCATCAGCTACTTCTGTGTAGATGATTGGGGGCTGATGTGACTACAGGTGTTAAAAGATATCAAGGGCTTAGTCTGTTATGAAAGAGGCTGCCTTAAAAAAAAAAAAAAAAACAAAAAAAAAAAAAAAAAACCACATAACAACCAAAAAAAAAAAAAAACCAAAACCAAAACAAACATCTAACCAACCAAACAAAAAAACCCCAAAGCACTTTTATGTTGTGAAATAATCTCTTTGAAATTTAGGAAACTGAAAACTAAGGTACGTGTAGTGTCAGCAGGTCTGTGAGTTGTAGTCCTGTGCCAGGAAGGAGATGGGTCAGATAATCTAGAGGGATTTTCCACTGATGCGGGTGGGTGGGGAGAGAAATGAGAAGGTTGGTGGGGCTGCTTCCAGGGATGATGGACCTATGAGGAGGCAGAGCTGAAAGCTGGTAGTCATGCTGAGTACAGGAGAGCTGGTCCATCTTTCTGCAACGCAGCTCTTGAATGCACTCATAGTTGCTTTTATCAGCAGGGTGTGCTGATACACACGCTGCGCTCTGTCCCTGATTTAGGGTTAACCAGTGCCACACAGGTTTTTTGAATCTTGGAAGTAGGAGATGTCTTCTTTATCTCCCAAAAGGAAAATGGCTGTTTAATTCTTTCATTTGCTGATGGTGTTTCACAAAGTTCACTGAAAGTTGTCTCTGGAGAAACTGTGCACTGTGATGTTCATCAGTGTTAAGGAAAAGATAAAAGCCTCTTCAAACACCCACAGGTACTTGTGGGCTCTCTCTAATGTTGAGATTAATCTCTTCTAAATGCATTTGGCTGTGGACAATAAGAAAGCAGTGATGTCTGTGCTCCTTCAGATATAGCTGTTTCTAAACACTGATGTCTGTCTTCATGCTTCCCATACAGGTTGTAGGGGATGTCATGAATACTGACATGGAGTGGTACAATTTTCTGAGCATAAGCCACTTTATAAAAAGCTTGAATTATTCTGCACTCAGGACCTCTAGCCCTAGCTACTGCCATTTTTTTTAGAGGTTTAGCTTTGCACAATGCAGACATGCACAGTTGAGAGGGGACAGTATCTGGACACCTCTGGGTTTCCATCCGTGCACCTGAGTGCACCTATCTCTTCATGGCACGTTAATTTTTAAACTGAGCCCGGGCTGGGAAGCTGTGCCCAAGCCAGCAGCAGTAGCTCAGGTTCAGGGCTGGTGGGGTGCTCTGTTAGACCACAGGAAGCAAGGGATACAGCAGTGCTGTTGGGAAAGGGAGCTCCAGTTTTGTCTGGATGTCTCAGTGATGCCGGAGGTGACTTTACAAATTGCCTTTTCCTAGAGAACGGGTGACCGAGGCAGGCGAGATGTTAAGGGACACCATGGGTAGGGGTTGTCTGGCCGGGAAAAGCTAAGGTGAAGCTTTGAAACAGCTGCCTTTTACAGCAGCGTGAACCCCAGGGGAGCTAGGCTCCTACTTGCAGCCTTGAGTTGACCACGTAAGCTATCTCACTACATAGTCCCTACTTCACTGCCTTAACTCTTTATGAGTGAAAGCATTTTACTAGCTTCTGTACTACCCATCACCTGAAGATCTGCAGTCCCTTCAAAACTTGCCACTTCTGGCCCCGTCCAAGTTAGCATGGGTGCAAAACTGCTTGTACATGCTGACTTGAAATTAAGTCCTATTAAATAGGTTACATGGATTCACACTTGCATACTAAATAACCTAGTGTAACTAGAAGACTAAGTCCCTAAAATGCATACATATTAATGAATTAGGCATGTAATCGAGTTTCTTTTTATCTAATAGATGAGTAAGATTAAAGTAAATTGTATGTTTTAATCAAGGGTGAGACAATTATCTGAGCAGTTGCCTTTTGCATGTTGTCTCTGAATTGCCCTTGGGGTGTTTCTTTTGTTGTTTAAATGAAAGGTGAGATAGCCTTACTTCTCGGTTGAGTTGAAAAAGTACAGGGGAAAATTATATATTTCACTCAAGTAAATATCAAATACGCTGTGTACTAATGAGCGTTCCAATCCTGTGTCCAGGAAAACGCGCACTTTTTTGTTGCAGATATGATTATAGCATCGCTAGAAAAAATGAAATGTAATATCCTAAGCCAACAAGCAGAGTCCTGGGGTGTGGAGGAAGCGAGTGGATCAGATGGCAGCTATCACACTGATTTGGTGTTATCTTCTTACCCTGGAGTGAAGAAGTCTGATTCTTCTGTTGCCTCTTCAGACAGTGGCTATGAAGGCAAGTTACTTAGTCCATACGGCAACCTTGTCTGACAGCCATTGCCATTTATTTTTATGCAAGAAAATACTAAATTAATTTGGGCATTGCTTGGAACCAAATCATCTGTTACCTTCGAGTCTCTTGAGAGCTGTGTTTCCCTGAGGATCATTATGCCACAAGTGTTTTCTCTGTGGGCTGAATTCTTCCTTTTGAATGCTCACATCTGTATTATTTTATGTGAAAAAGAAAATATAAGATTGAAGTGCCACACACCAAGCACAACTCTCCACAGAACATGTCTGTAGTTGGCTGGTTTTGTCTCTGCTTAAATCCTTTTTTGCAGAATTTGAAGCTTGGCTCTTTTTTTCTGTGTTTACTTCTGCAATATGCAAATCAGGCCACGCAATTGATTTGAGTGAAACTGCCGCGCTTATTCATGCACGTATAGTTTGAGACAAGATAATAAATGTTCCTGGCACTATAATGTTTGAGTCAGCACACAGATTTTTGAGTAGATTTTAGTCTCTTCAGTAATATGGACCTTAGCAATGGAACTTAAGTCTAAAGTCTAAATTTAGACATAACTTCTGGGGAAAAATGGATGGCGTGCTTGCACGTGAGAAGGGGAGAGACCACTAATAATATAAAAGCTTTTGGTTTAGTCTCCAGAAACTCCTTTCTGAGAAACTGAGGGGCATGTTGTATGACAGACACCCAAGAATTGTTTTTATACACATGCACAGAAAGCCAAATAAATAAAATTGCTCTCTGAATACATGCTGTGTGCTAAAGTTTTGATAAGCAAAGAAAACTATAAATATAAGTGCAGCTACTCTGTAAATGCTGGCAAAGTTTAACTGGTGTTGTCTTTGTTCCGGACAGGCAGTGCTCTGCTGCCCGTCAGCTCCCCAGTGCATCTGCCATCACGTCATGAGGCTACCAGATTTCGTTGCCACAGTGACTCAGAGGATGAATATGTAATTATTGGTAAGACTTTAAAATTACAACTGCAGCAACAGCTCCATTGTTTAGCTGAATTTGTTGCATGGTTAAGAAAATATATTGACTTAGTAGCTGTTGTTGCAGGAGAAGTAACGTGAGATAATGGAAAGAACAATATATATGCATGACTTCTTATTAGAACACATGCAGAGATACCAGACTGGTGCAGGATTTCCTTTTGTAAAAAGGAATCTTTGCTGATTTGAGGGTGTGGCGGGTTGACGCTGGCTGGGCACTAGGTGCCCGCCAAAGCCGCTCTATCGCTCCCCTCCTCAGCTGGTCGGGGGAGAGAATATAATGAAAAGGTTCGTGGGTCAAGATAAGGACAGGGAGGGATCACTCACCAATTACTGTCATGGGCAAAACAGACTCAACTTGGGAAAATTAATTTTTTACCAGTTAAATCAGAGTAGGTTGATGAGAAATAAAACCAACTCTTAAAGCACTTTCCCCCCACCCCTCTCTTCTTCCTGGGCTTTACTCTCGATTTCTCTCCTGCCAAAGCACAGGGGGATGGGGGCTGAGGTCAGTTAATCACACATTGTCTCTGCTGCTCCTTCCTCCTCAGGGGGAGGACTCCTCACACTCTTCCCCTGCTCCAGCGTGGGGTCCCTCCCACGGGAGACAGTCCTCCATGGACTTCTCCAACATGAGTCCTTCCCACGGGCTGCAGCTCTTCATGAACTGCTCCAGCGTGGGTCCCTCCCACGGGGTGCAGCCCTTCAGGAACAGGCTGCTCCAGCGTGGGTCCCCCACGGGGTCACAGCTCCTGCCAGGAGCCTGCTCCAGCGTGGGCTCCTCTCTCCACGGGTCCTGCCAGGAGCCTGCTCCAGCGTGGGCTTCCCACAGGGTCACAACCTCCTTTGGGTGCATCCCCCTGCTCCAGCGTGGGGTCCTCCATGCAGGCTCCACTGTGGACCCCCACGGGCTGCAGGGGCACAGCCTGCCTCACCGTGGTCTTCACCAGGGGCTGCAGGGGAACCTCTGCTCCGGTGCCTGGAGCACCTCCTCCCCCCTCCTCCTTCACCGACCCTGGTGTCTGCAGAATAGGTTCTCGCACATATTCTCACTCCTCTCTCCAGCTGCAATTGTGCAGCAGGTTTTCTTCCCCTTCTTAACTCCCAGAGGTGCTACCACCTCTGTTGATGGGCTCAGCCTTGCCCAGTGGTGGGTCCATCTCGGAGCCGGCTGCACTGGCTCTGTTGGACATGGGGAAACTTCCAGCAGCTTCTCATAGAAGCCACCCCTGTGGATTCCCATACCAAAACCTTGCTGTCCCAACCCAATACAGGACTGGAATTATGTCTAAGGATGAACCCAGTGAATGTGGGTGAGCAAAGTGTGAAACTGACACAACCCTAGTCAACTGTAGCAGCGTTGCTTGAGACAATTTAGGACATGATCAATTCCTAATTAAAGAGGTCGTTAAGGTTTTAGGCAGCCCTTCCTTTGCTTCAGGACTAGAGCAGAATGTCTCTGTCCCCTTATAGTCACCAGTGCTCTGCTTCTATTCAGGACAGCCTGAGTTTCTTTGGTTACCTTCTGTACTTTACATATACAGAAACCCTTAAAAGTAGCCTGAGCAACATTTAACCTCTATCTTATTTTTTCCTGTTAACAAATGCATTTTTTATTGTTCCCTTTGGTTTTAGAGATTCACTTAGTTTTTCACCACCTCTTCCTTTAATCTAAGAGTAAAGAATTAGCTCCCAAAACTGAATTTCTAGTAGCAAGAGTTATTTTGATATGCATGAATGGGGAAGCATTTGTCTTGTGAACAGTACGAATGGCCAGTACTAATGCTACCCACGTGAACACCTTGTCTGCATAAGCATATTTTGTCTGTACAAACATAATGAAGAAACGTGTGCTTTAATTCCATTCATCTCACCTGTTACTGATTTGTTCATGGTGTTAGCTGGCATGCTCGTGATGGGTGTCTCCAAATATCTGTCGGCGTCCAAAAAAATGAATGTGCACCCTGTTGGTTCTGTATATTATTATTTATGTCTAGTGCCTCCTGGCTGGACCTGGCCTAGCAGGCACTTAGTTTCTCTTTACCAATTCTCCCCCTTTTGAAGGGAGGCTGATAGTGACTATGTGACGATCAGTGACTATGTGATGCATAGCTGTTAGGAGTACTCTTCATGAGTGGATGTCAGAGATTTGCCAAGGAGATAAGACTCTTTATGCCTGTTTTACACCCAGGCCTGAACTTATTTCTCATATCCAGCAAGGGTGTTGTAAAGATTAATGTATTTGAAACTGACATTGTGGTAGCACAGCAGGTAGATTTAAAACAGTGCTGAGTAACAGAAGCTTTGTTTCGCAGATGGCTTGATAAAATTTTCTGCTTTTTCACAGAACTTGAAGACCTTGAAAATCTGTCTGTCGCCCCAGATGAAAGGTAATGCTATGTATCTTAGCCTGGTGGCACTACCTTTTCTGCTGGACCAGCTTTCTGGTGACTCTTCTGGCTGGGACACAGAAAGCTGTGGGAGTGGTAGATTTGGTCCTCGCAAGGAAGGGGAAGGAATGCTGCTTGACAGCAAATGTCTGTGGCGCTTGGCTTAGCAGAGCGCTTCTCTGGTCCTGGAGTCTCGCTGGAGGGTGGTGGCTGTGGCCTGGGTGTATCAAAGCAAGGCATGGGAGAAAACTTCTCAGGGATGCAGAGGAGGCAGCGGGGCTGCTGCTGACATGCTGCTATTCCCTGCTATGCTTTTTCACTGTTTGTATTGCTTAACTTTCAGATCATCTTTTGAACCGGGCAGCAATTCCGCTGAAGCGACAGCCCAGGAGTTGTGTAGAGCTTTCAGAAAACACTGGTTGCAGACAGACTCTTCAGTCCAACTGTCTGGTTGCCTGAGCTCGTCTAAGCAGAGGGTGAGTCTGAGCCGAAAACAGCGGGCTCTTTATTTGGTTCCCCAAATAATCATTGTCTCGCTGCAGCTGCTGCCCTGTTAGAGAGAGGGGGGAAGCTGCATTAAAAAAAAAATAAAATAAAAAAAAAATAAATACAGATGACTATTTACAGTTTATTAGTTCATCTTAGATAAATTTTTAGAAAAATTATTGTCTCTAGCACTTTTCAGCACATTTAAGATGTACAGTTGTAAACAGTGAGGATGTATTCTCTTCTGGGACTGATATGAGGGAATTTAACTGAGGGGGGACTGGATGCAGGTGAAAACTGAACTTTAAAATCCTGGTGTATAAATGAAGATATTTCATAGCATTTAACATATGCCCAGCTCATGGGCTGTTCATCTTCGAGTTTGTCTTTCCCAATAGTCTGTGCTGAAAGAAGAGATTCCAAGAGAGCTTGAGTCCAGTTTGAATCTGGCTGAAGAAATAAAGATCATATCCAAATTAAGAGGATCTTCTGGCTGGTCTCCACCGAGATCTCAGATTATATTTAATATTCACCCTTCAGTCAAGTAAGTCTAAGGGATCTGAACATTGTTGTTTAGTACAGCATGGGGATTTGTTTAAAACCTGTTGAAGTTGATGGAAGGAGCCTGGGTGATTTAACAGAACCTAAGGTTGGAGCTAGTGCATGGTGCAGCCTTATGCAGTGTGTGTCACCAGCTTTGCTGGAAGGCAGATGGCATCTTTTTTCCCTCTGTTGGCACATCCTGACTAACATGGCACGTGCACTTTTACATGTGATAATACACATACTGTTTGGTGTTATGTTGGCAGTGTGCTTAGCTGGACTCTTAAAAAATTTCATTTTGTGAGACTACCCGGAGAATATTCTTCACAGTTTCCTTGCTGATATTTTATGGGTAGTAGGTTTTCAGAAAGGGAAGTAAAAACAAGTTGTGTTTGGTGAAACTACTGTTTCACTCTGCGTAAAGTGCTGTTAAATGCACGCAGCAGGCAACTAGCTAATTCCCTGTTTTGCTGCAGGTCCAGTTGCTTTTTCAGTTGCAGATGCGGATTTCCCACTGCCACCTAAAGAAATGGAAAAGAATTTAATTCTTGCATCAAGCCATATTTAGGAGTAATTGATGGTATAGTCTCTACATAATAGCTTAGAGACTCCTACTGAAATAATAATCTGCACCTCCTTCCAGAACTCCCCTCTTCATGTGGAAGAGTAGAAATCAGCTCCTAATTTGGACATTTTCACTGGTGCCTGTGTAGCTCTCTTGCACTTTGGGAGAATGTTAACTAAACTGTGTTTTGGATGCTGAAAGGTGTAACTATTTGCCTCTGTATGCAGGAGAGATGCAGTGGTGGCTGCCCAAAACTTTACATGTGTTGGTTGTGGAACTCCAATAGAAAGCAGTAAGTATTGCCAAAAGGGGAAAAAAAAACCTTATGAATCCATTACTAGTAATCAGGCTTTAATCTTCACCAACATAGGTTTACCACAATTGTAAAATGATCTGAGATAGAAGGCAAATCTCACTGTTGAATGCACCTGCAATAGTAAGTGGTAAGATCCCACTGCCCGGAATTTCTCACTGTGGACAGAATACAATACTTGATAGCTGTCCTTGTCATATACAGTAAAAATTCATGACAGTCAGCAGCAAGACAGGAAAAACAATCAAAAAAAAAAAGTTCCAAGCTGGGAAGTGCTGGTTTGACATATTCCAATGGCTTCTTTCCATAGCTGTTCTTCTGTGCCAGTTCACACATTTCCAAAAGTCTCTTTTTAGAGACTTTATGGAAGTTTTATGCAAGCTTATGAAATGTGCATTTCTGATCTTTTGGGGCGTCTTTTAAAAACTTCTTTTTTTCTTTACATCTTGATCACAAAATCCTGCTTGTGTTTTTTTGGTGATACTTTGTGAGAACTGCTTGGAAGTGTGATGATTTACAAGTCTGACAACCAGACTGTACCTGAGGAATGTTTGAAGCGGCTTTCAGGACTTGTTCTGGGTCTGCTCACAAAAGAGCAGCATTTGTGATGGCCTGTGAAGTATCAACAATTTGTGATGGCACATTAGCTTGAGCAAACCTGATATTCTGGGATGGCTGGGAAAAATCCACAAACCTCTTTATATGAAAAAGTATTATATGAATGTGACTCCAAGATCAGCTTGTCTTTTCATTTGGTAAAAGTATTTTGCTGTGTGTTTTATCTTGTGTGTCTCTCTTGGGGGTAAAGCAGCAATGATTTCTCTAAGCTCTCATGGTGATAAGTATAATCAGTTTGACAAATATGGAAACGAGGAAAGCTTTCTCTTCTAATGCAAAGTACAGACATTGTGAATGTGTTTACATCAATAATAAACCCCCCTACTTTAAAAAGCCAAACCAAAACAAACCAGAAACAACAAACAAACAAAAAAACAAAACCAAGAAACCCCCAGAATAAATCTCTTGTCCCTCGTTCCAGTACATCTGAGTTATTTAGACAGAATAGGCATACAGACAAGAGGTATATCCAGTAAGTATTAGAAATATTCACAGTTTCATTGCTGCCTACCTGCAGAATATGTTGGGAGACTCCGCTATTGTGACTACCTGGGGAAATACTTCTGTGACTGCTGCCACAGCTATGCCCAGTCTTCCATTCCTGCCCGAATACTTTTGAAGTGGGACTTCAAAAAATACTACGTATGCAACTTCTCCAAACACCTACTGGACAGCATATGGCAGCACCCAATTTTCAATGTGTCGTGTGTTAACAAAGCCCTCTACACAAAAAGTAAAGAAATGGACAGGGTGAGGGTAAGTGTGGGCTTTTTTTATTGGGAATTTGTGGGTCTGAGACTTTTGGGAAGAACTCCTTAGTGCAGTTTGTCCTTTGCTGTGTGGGTATGTGGGAAGGAGGCAGAGTTTGTTTCTCTGCACTTAGACTTGTCCCATCACCACTTCTGGGACTTGCCCTCTCTCTCCTCGGATAAATGGGGAGGAGAGAGGAGTTTCCATCTTCTGCCAGGGGTCTCATTTTCCCCCTTGTCTCTGGGAGGTGTTTCCTTATTGGTTTCCAGTTTTAGTCTGCAGAGGGGAGCTGGGTTCCTGCAGTAAATATTTACCTCTGCTTGGCAATTGGCTGTTGGAAAGCCCCAAAAGTTTTGAATGACTTTTTAATTTTGTGAGCCACTAGAGAAGACACCTTTGGCTCCTCTAAGGGCTGTAAATCCTACACTTTGAGAAAGAGTGCTCTGCTGAAGATTACAAGTTGCCGTGCGGTCCTTTCTTGGCTGAGGAGACACTTGCCTGTTGTTACACAGGTCTGGCTTTAGCATCTTGGTGTGCTGACATTTGTAGTGTTAGGAATTGTTTCCCTTGTCGGTGAATAAAAGTAGCCTTTCCCTTCCTTGGCCTTTTGTGCATTAGAAAATCCATTTGTCTAATTCTGTGCTGAGCGTGAGGTTCCTATTTTTCGGTGTGCTGTGATGTACTGACAAGGGTTTCTGACTTAAATAGTGGTGTTTCTCACTTATGAATATGTAAATGCAATTGGTTTTAATTTCAAAAACGGTTTAATTTTTCCCCTTCCATCTTTTAGGAGGCACAAGAACAGCTTTTTCATTTGAAAAAGCTTTTGAAAACCTGCAGGTTTGGTGAAAGGTATGGGCTGTGAAAAATAGCTTATTAAATTGTATCGAAGGTGCTTATAGAGCCTTCTTCTCTAGAGGCATTTCAGTGCAGTCTTAAATGAGTTAATATGATCATTAGAGAAAATTCTAATAACAAAAATTCCTTCTATTGCCCTGAAAATGTTGAGCGAAGAACAAGTTTTATGTGGTAGCTTTCTGTTTCTTGTAACAGACTCAGACATTTGATTTTTAAATGCTGAATTACTTTTTTGTTAGGTGTATATTTTTTCTACTCTGTCTCTCTTAGGTTCTTTCTCATTCTTAAAAAGTCAAAGATACTTATGTATATCTCTGAGATAATTTGCCTTTTTAAAAAAAATTGTAAAAAAATGAACAATTGTGTTCCTTGAGGGTTTAAAGTTTTCTTCCAGAAATCTGTCATAATGTTCAATTTAGTTTATTTTATAAATATACTCAGATGAAAGTAGTAACCAACAGTGGTAAATACCAAAACATCACCTTGCTTGTTGCTGCACATTAAAAATTTGTGGTATTCACCTTCCCAAACTATGGGCATAACTAATTAGGGAAACAAGTGAATGATAAAACCTTCACTGCAGAATTTCTGACCTTTTTAAAAAGAAAAATAAGCTTTAAAAGTAGGTTCTACTCTCTCTTTAACATTGACCTCTTTAATTTTGGTGAACGTGTAATTTTCTAACACAGAAATGTATTTTAATGTCTCTCTTCTAGACAACTAACTGTGATTCTGTTATATAAATAAGTGTTAGGATCCTCACTGTACCTTCTAAACCAGTGATGTTTTAAAAGTAATACCTATATTTTCAGTATAGCTCAGTACCACTATAGTTTTACCCAATGGTGACCTATGCAGGATAAAAAAATCTCAAAGTTGTCTGTGCAGTTAAAAAAAAAAAATAAATAAATAACCCTAGCTTATTGCATTAGATACTGTATGGGATTTTACATACTGTTCCTGAGGTAGGAGAGAGCCCTTTATGCATTATTTAAGAATTGTTGGGTAACTGCATATGGCAACTCCAGTGCCTGAGGAATGCACATTTAAAGCAGACATTTCATTCTACATCCCATCTCCAGGTTTTTAATGTGATCTCAAACTGGCAGGGGAGGTAAGATTTAGCTTGAACTTGCCTTATATGCTCTGTGGGTAACTAGAGAAGTGAAAGGGACTTATTCTGAAACTTGTACTTGAAAAACAACTTTTTATAACTTGCTTTGTTTTTCCTTTCTCTTTGCAGCGTACTGAAAGAATTTGAACAGGTCCCCAGTCACCTGACAGAGGAGCTGCATCTCTTCTCACTGGATGATCTGGTGAAGATCAAACGAGGGCAGTTACTGCCCCTTCTTAAAGATATTCTGAAGAGCTCCACCTCCCACGTGGATGGTTGTGAGGTAAGGAAAAGCTGGGGCTATTCGCGTCCTCACAGCTGCTAGTGTGAGGAATATCCCTGCTGACATTCCCAAGTATTTTTTTCTTGGATTGAAAGTAAATGAACTCTCTTGCTGTCCTTGTAGCTCTGTCAAGCGAAGGGGTTTATCTGTGAATTCTGTCAGAGTGCAGATCTGCTCTTTCCATATCAGATTGCCAAATGCAAAAGGTGCACAGGTATGTTCCAGACCAAACATTTTTCCTCCTTCCTGGGGGGTCACGTCGGTGTGTAAAACTGTTCAGACTTATTTTAGGAAAACATAGAGAAGTTGCTTCACTGAAAGCATGTGTATTTGAAAACCTTCATGTGTATTTGAAAACCATGGATAGCATGCATCTTTGAAAATCAGCCTGTGAGAGTTACCTTGCATCGGTGAATTCAGAGAGCAAAACCAGGGACTTGCCTGAACGTAATCATGGCTGCAGGGGGAGGCTATTTTTTGGACCTACACGTGAGAGTCCCTGGGACACTGCTATACTGCTGCTATAGCAGAGCTTGCTGACATGCCTTGTGAAGCCTGCAGATCTTACCAGAATGTTTAGTCATAGTTAATAACAGTGGTGGGTGTTGTCCTGGCCTTGCAGGGCTTCTGTTTAATTTTATACTTGGGTGAATTAGAACATCCTTCAAGGAACACAGCTATTGATTAATTTCTTGGATTTGTTTTTTTTCCTGGATGTTAAACTGCTTGTACGTATAAACAGAGTGCAAAACATGCTTTCACAAAGCGTGCTTCAAGTCTGGAGGCTGCCCAAAATGTCTACGGATTGCAGCTCGGAAGACGTTTTCAGAAACTCCGTCACCGGCGCCTCTGTGAAACTGGATTCCTCTGACTGCTGCTTTCAAAAGATGCTCAAAGCCAAATCTTCAGGTGCCTGACTAAGAATTAAATAATGTTGTTTTAGACATTACTATTTTTAATGAGTGTCTCCTTTATGGGGGGTAAAAAAGGAAAAAAAGAAGGGGGGGGGGGGGGGGGGAAAAACCAACAAAACAACAACAAACCAAAAAAAAGAGAAGACTTTAATATCACTGTTTAAAACCCAGCCTAGAGGAATTTCATCTTAGCTGGTGACAGAAAGACTGGATGTTAGTTCTGCGAGCAGCCTTTTGTTGCTATGTGTTGTTCTTGTATGTAAGATTTTTAATATTATATTTTTCCATATAAAAATTACTCTTCTCTGTAATTCTGCAAATAATGTATACATAGTAAATGGGTGTTGGAAATCCTTATCTGTGTCAGATTTTGAAAATAGGAAGAAGTGGTGAAGTACAAAATCTTCCTCTGGAAACTACAGTAGAAAAATCTTGTCTGCAAGCTTTAGGCAAATGCTGATCTGAAATTCTGTTCTGGCAAATGCTTAATGCGAACCAGTATATTTTAAGTTTCTTTTAAAAGGCAACAGCTTGTGGTGGATTGACCTTGGCCTGCTGCTAGGTGCCCACCCAGCTGCTCTCTTACTCCCTCTCCTCAACAGGATGGGGAGAAAATAAGCTGGAAGAGAGCGTGTAGGTCAAGATGAAGGCAGGGAGATTACTTACCAACTACTGTCATGGGCAAACCAGGCTCAGATTGGGGAGAATTTATTGCCAGTTAGAAATTGAGTAGAGTGGAAAGAATCAAAGACAGAAACTAAAACAGCTTTCCCCTACCTCACCCACCCTTTTGCCCCACTCAACTTTACTTCTTCATTTGCAGCTCTTCTACCTTCTCCCCTGTCCTGAGGGGTGCAGGGGCACAGGGAGTGGGGGTTGCAGTCAGTCCATAACAGCTTCTCTTTGTTGCTCCTTCCTTCTCACACCGTTCCCTTGCTCCAGTGTGAGTCTTTCCTGTGGGCTGCAGTCCTTCAGGATAAACCTGCTCCTGCACGGGCCGTCCAGGAGTTGTCGTTCCTTCAGGAAATATCCCCGTGTTCCTGTGGGCTCCTTTCCGTGGGCTGCAGGGGAATCTCTGCTCTGGTGCCTGGAGCACCTCTTTCCTTTCCTCCTTCACCAACCTTGGTGTTTGTACTGCTGTTTCTCACTCCCCACCTTGCCTCCTGCCTGTGTGGTGTTTTGCCCTTTCCTAAATACGTTTTTTCTCAGAGGTACCACCGTCTTGGCTGAGGGGCTCAGCTGTGTCCTGGGATGAGTCGCTCGGAGCTGTCTGGAAGCAGTTGTGTCTGGCATGGGGCAGGCCCGGCCTCTTCCCACAGAGGCCACCCTGTATCCCCCCCACCGCCCACACCTTGCCATCTACACCTGGTACACTGCTAAAAATTTATTTCCAGAGCACTTAAAAATGTGAGGAGAGGCAGTGAGCAAGCGGGAGATGCCCCTATTTGAATCCACCCTCACCTGTGTAGACTGAGTCTTTGTCTGAAGGTGAAGTGCTGAAAGTTGAAAGCACCTTTCTCTCCCAGCCTGGTTGGTTACTTCTGATGAGACTGGCTGAGGGAGCAGCCCCTGCATTCAGAAACCCACAGCAGCTGCTTGAACCTGTAAACACATTTTTCTGTTTGTGCCACACAGGGAGTACCAGTCAACAGAGAAACCCCAGAACTTGAAAGCACGTACCAAAGTTCTGGTTTCTCCAGCACTTAATTTGAATTTGTTGTTCCCATTTTGTGCTTTGTTCTTCCTTTCCTTATCTGCTAGCTCCAGATTTTAGCAAGGAAAGGATCAGCTGTCTGTTTACCAGGGTCTGTGTAAGTTCACCTACACGCTAATGCTCACGGTACTAGCAAGCTCACTAACTCTTCCACTTAGCTGTTTTTTTTCTGTGACTGGAAACAGCTTACCTACTTACTGCTCAGGAGCACGATTATGATCTCTTACTCAAGATCACCAAACGGATACTGACGTAGGGTAGGACGCGGTGAAAATGAGCCTGCTTATGCAGCTGACTCTATTTAATGTTACGCAAGAGTAAATTCTCATTTAAGTTGGGTGCACGACTCTCGTGAATCACATGAAAGGCCTTGCTGTAGGGATTTTCTGCTGACGAAGGAGGTCACTTGAATAATCCTTCTGTGAGGTAACCCATAGGGCAACCGAATACACCTTTTTCATTATTCACTAATTTTTCGTTTCTGGCTGTTCTCTTCACAAATGTTCACGCAGTATTGGTATGTAGGAGGGGGACCAGCAGAGAGTTCATGCATCAAGTTTTGATATTTTACATCCACTCAGTTCAGTCCGGGTCTCCATAGAGCCTTTACAGCTTCTCCTGGCTAATTATTGCTACGTACCACAATGTATATCGCAGCAAGAGAAGGTCCTTGATGAGTTTGAGTAGCTGGCAGAAAGCAGAAGACCCAAGAGGATCAGCGTGCCTGTAATCCAAGTAAAACTAGTTAAAAGTGTTCTGCTGCTGAAGCTAAAGTATGAATGACGGGGTTGTGAGGTGCCAACAGCTTGGCCACAAGTTGGAAGGAATAACAGAGGCTGCTTTTGAGGGGGGTGGCACTCGTGATGGGTAGGTCTGGAGGAGGGTCATACCAAAATGACATTCTTTTGTGCTGGTGTCAGCACGAGGTGCCCCAGGAGCATGCTGAGGGCCATCTACCCTGAACCTCTTCTCTGGTGAGGAGCAAGGCATGGGTGACAGGACCGGTAGCCACAAGGTGTTCTCAGTGTTGTTGAGGTGAGAGTTTCTTCTTGGCTGCTCTTCTGGGATAGCGTAAAGTAACCAGGATAAAACTGAAAGAAGCACACATGGTATCTCTCCGCATTTGGTGTTAAAGTGGCTCGGACAGGAAGGAGTGACTTCCGTGCTGCAAACCCTCTAGGTGTCTTTTGGGGTTTAGCTGTGTTCTTTGAATCAAGTTTTGAGAGTCATTAAGCTTCTTAGATCAATCCTGTGCTCTTCCTGCGCATGTTTCTACGGATAAGCACTGAGTTTGATCATTCCTGAGTTTAACCAGATGATAAAGCAGATCCAAGATAAGAACGTTTTAAGAAACAAAAGCTGTAGGGCTACAGTGAACTTCCTTTGCAGGAAGTAAAATCCTACACGTGGAAGCTCTGAATTCTTTGAGAGGAGAAGACATAGAAGGGTTAGGCTGTCTTACCAAGGAGCTGGGCTGATTAAAAATAAGCTGCGTGCTAGATAGAAAGCTGAACATGTTTCATAGAGTAGAGTGAAAAGAGAAATGATTTTTCAGCTAGGGAAAGAAGGGGAGAGGTTGCCCCTTTCTGTTTGCCCGAGCAATAAGGCCCAATGCTCATTCTTAGCAGTGGGTTTCTCTGATGCCATGTGGGTGCAACAGGAGCACCTCTAGGACCTCCCTGGAGGAGCACGTGGAGACATGAGAGGCAGAGAAACCTATTCCTAGTTAACTGCAGGCAGAATTCAGGTCAAGACAGTTATAGGTGTAATTTCCATAGGAGCAGGTTTTCAAAGGAGCACAATACCAACATCTCTTGCTGCTAACAATTTTGCCTGCTCGTTTCCACTAGTTAGTTATTTATATTGATTTGTTGTATTTTTACTCTTAGTTTCAGTTGCGAGTTGTCTGGATGTGGGACAGTGCTTTGCTAAGACTTTGCACAGTGCATTGCAGCCATGATGCATCATACAGCTGTTACTGTAAATAATAGAACAATGCTAATTGCCAGGCATAATATAGACTCACAAATACAGGTCTTGTTGCAACTGTAAGCTAAGTATGTCAAATAATTAAACGGTGTTACAGGCCCATATAATTCCAAGGATGCCTGTCACACCCATTCACTTTAAAGGAAGAAAATATCTATGGGTTTTATGAGAAATTATATTTTTGGCTTTATACACAGAGTACGCAAACTCCTTCAGCAGAAGTGTTTCACCTCTTGACGTGCTTATTTTCATGTGTTTAATTTCTTTAAAGGGAATTTACCACTATTTCCCCCCATTTTCTCTGTGACTGCTGCTTGATATTTTCTTTTAGGCCAGCAGTCTTAATACTCTGAAAACCACCTAAGTCTTCTAAGATATCAGTTGTACTTACATGGTTCAGCATTGCAGCATCATTGGTATCCTTTGGTCCAGAGTATATGCCCTCCCTCTGGATTCTGAACAGATCTACAAGACCCTTAAATATACAAAACGAAAGTGCCGCACGCTGATCACACGCTGCATGTCTGTCTGCCCACAGGCTGAAAAGTCTTCCGAAGATTACAAAACCAGGAGGTCATTAAGGGAAATCTAATCAGTAAAGGAGAGATAGGGAATAGATTTACAAGGCTTGGTTAGCGTACACAGTAGTGGAGTGTGGAGAGCTGAGCAAGACTGGCAGCAGTAAAAGAATCTCTGCACCAATTAAATCATCCCTCCTGTCTACAAAGGATGATGGTATTTTAGAATTGGTTAGATTAAAAATAAAAATGTGGGTTAAATCTGTAATCTGTAAATGAAACTTGCCCAGATTGGGTTTCTAGTATGGAGAGCTGATGGCGCAAGATGGGCCAAGTTCAAGTACTCCATGCTTTTGTTCGCCGTGGGGTCGCCGAATCCAACGTGCCTGCTGTGAACGGCCCCGTGTCCGCGCTAACTCCTGAGCTGTACTTGCTGTCATGGGCCAGAACCGTGCCACTTTTAGTCTTAACAATTTGCCAGTGTAGGTGTCCGTGATTTAATTAGAAAAAAACCTCTGTGGCTGTCATTGGTTGGTGTAACCGCTCTTATGCTCAGGCAAGTTTACAGCCTGGTGGCTGCCAGTTGCTCACCTTTCACAAAACAACGGCAACTCCCTAAGTTTATTTTTCCCCACCAAATTCTGAAGGTTTATTATTTTGGGGCTTACAACGGAGTATGTCTTAAGGCAGAAGCAAAAGGAAGTATTTTTTCTTTCTCCCCGCTATGCAGATTTCCCCTCGGTGTAGCATTTAAGGTTCATTTGTTTGCAGCCAAATCAAACCCAGTGTCAGCCTAATAAAGGCTGCTCCAAGGGTGGGGCTGGACAGCAGGGGAATTTGGGGGCCGAGCAAGTTCCCTGAGTGTGCTGGATATACAGGGGAAAGAACACCAAAGCATTTTCTGCCTGAGAAACCAGCTGATTTATACAGAAGAATCATAAGCAGTCGAGGAATCGCCCAGCTGGTTCTGGGGAGGAAGAGCCCGGATTCTCCGTGACCTTCACGGACCTAAGGGTGAGTATCCGTGGAAATAGCACGATGCAGGGGTGTGGGCACAGGTGGTGTGAGCAGGTCACCACACAGACGGGGAAATCGGGACACAAGAAGGCAGCAAGAGTTGGACACCAAAGTAACTGAGGGGCTGTGGATTTTTGTGGTGACCGTGCCCATTCCATGGACCTGGGGTGGTGCGGAGGAAACCATACACCAATGGCTCGGATCCTGCAAAAAGTGCTGAAATATGAACTGAGCAGGAACTGAGTAAAAAATTGCAGTCTTGTGGTGACCTTAATTTGATGGACTTTTCTAGTAAAAATTTTTCTAATGCCTGGAGGTCTCCTCCCCCTCGGGACCAGAATTACCATAGTCTGAGTGACTTGATTCTGGTTTCCTGCCTGCTCCTGGGAGTTGGAAATGGGGAATTCTGCCTGAGTGATGGACAGATGCTTGCTGTAAGAGAGAGCTCGGGGACAGGACCGAACGCTTGTGGAGCAACTTTCAGTGTCTGCTTTTAGCTGGAAACATAATTCCATGCAAATGCCTGTCTTGTGCCCCAGCACCCTCTTGCTGATGCTGTGAATGTTGCAGGATCTGGGCGCGCCCAGAGTTGTTTGGACAGCGGACATTTGTAGGAGCTGAGCTGGGCTGATTTTTGACAGCTGTTCCCACTTTCCCTCTGTCACTTATCTGAAATTATCTGACTCGCCTTACTGCCCCAAGCAGCAGCAGCAGTTCCTCTTGGATTCCTTTCTCTGCTATTTCAGTCAAGGCCTTTCCGGTTGTCCACAGAGGCAAAATGAAACTGAGAGGTAAACCACTGTTGTTACCAGCCCTTCTTCTCCTAGGCCTGTTTTATTCACTTTCTAAACTATTTTTACCTCTTTACAGCCCAGATGAATTTCTTTATGAGACGTGCTTCTTACGATGAAATGAACAATATAATAAAAAACTTAAGTTATGGAATAGCAAAAGGATGACACTGAGGAAGACGTTAGCAAAAAAAAAAAAAAAAAAAAAAGGAAGCAAGTTCAAATTCATTGAGGTGTTGTCAGCCTAAAGAAAAGAAAAAGTGCTGTAAAGTAGTACAGACAGGTCCTTGGAAAGACCTGCCAGTTGCCTTAGGAGACAACACCAAGAAGCATTCCCTGGAAGAAATCACAGTGCCTTGCATAAAACAAGGAATGCAGTGTTGTGGTCACTTCAAAGCAAGTCAGTGACTCCGCTGAAACGCTGCTATTGCTCATCGAGGATTGTGGTGTGGGAAAGGAGCATTTATTTGCCTCACCTGGAACTGGGAGCTGTTTTACTGTGCTCTCATCTCGGTCCAACAGTTACTGTAAATCAAGTTCCCCCTCCCTGGGTTCTCAGAAGGTGAAACTAAATCAAAGCGGGAATGGTTTTACTGGAATAGGGTATGTTTTCACACCTCCTACACATTTCATGGATGAGACAAAAGAATGTGAGTAGTAGTTTGTGTGCTAACACAGCACAGAGGATATATTCATGCTTCTCCTGCAAAAGAGGATTTCCTAAGTTAACTCAGACCCCGGTAACATCTGGCTGCAATAGCAATGTTCCTCTCACAGCATTTTGCTGTGCCCGCACAGCGCTAACATGGCCAACGTGTCATGCTGTGCCAGGCTATAAAAAAGTTTGTGGGTCTATGACTGAAGCAGAGTGCCAGGGCTACTTAGAAGTGTAACAAAAGACTGAGAAGTCACTGAAGTAGGAAAATATGATGAGATGATATGATGAGCAGTCGGAGAAAAGTGTTTGCATTGTTTTGTGGGTAGCAAAATGCAGTCAAGCGAAGGCTGAATCAGCCCAGAGGAGGTTGATGGTACAGATGGAAGCACACCCCAGATACACACCAGCATCCTGAGCAGAGGAGCATCTTTATTCTCTAACCATGAGAGACAAAACAGTGATGGGGACAGACTTTCTCAGGAAGGATGAAATGCACAGAAGGGTGAAGAGGCCTTGTCCTCCATACTGAAGAAAAAATGGATTCTCTGATGTTTCATCGATTTATGAGCCAACATGCTAAGAGCACCGCTCATCAACTTTCCCTCTCAGAGTCTGCTTAAGAGAGGATCTGGTTGCCCCAGACTCCCCTCTAAATGCCTTCAGAGACACCTAGCTCGCTCTCCCTGTTGAATAGCACGGTGTTTGCAGTGGCGGGGCTCCTGCAGGAGGTCCCAGCAGCCAGGCACAAGGCCTGTGCCAGAGTTAGACCGGCTGGACAACGCCCCCGATCCCCAGGATTCCCGTATTTGACAGACTGGTGGGAAAGCAGAAATAACTACCGGCGTATCCTACACACTTCCTATTTCAAAATTGCTTTCTAGCTAGTTAACACATGCACTTCCCCTTTTACAGAGCCAACGTGCACAGCTGCTGCTCCAGCAGGTGTGGGCTGGATGTGGCCCAGATGCTTCCTCGACTCAACCTTCCAGTTGCTCCTGCCAGGAGGTGGGGAAATCCACAAACAGCCCATCTACTAGTGGATCTGGCCTCTGGTGCTGGGTTCAAAGCCTGTCTGCATGATGGTTTTTGTCCCAGCACTGTGCCGAGTGGTCACCAAAGGAATATTATGAACTTGCTCTCATATTTTCCCGAAAAGTTTCCTCACATTTTTGTCTTCCCAGATCTCCTTTCCACAGGAAAATTCTTTAGGCCATCCTACGCCATACTTTCTTCTCTGAGTTCCTGTGGACACATCATTTACTCCTACTTTCCCAAGGGTTCCTAGCTTCCACAGGTTTCTAGCTTTTCCCTCTAGCATTTCCTCCCTTCTTCCTCTAGCATCTCTCACCAGTGGTTGTCCAGAGCCTCCAGCATTCCTTCCTTCACACCTTACCTGACAAGAAGGTGCACCTTGGTGCCTGCAGCTTATTGCCTCCAGCCACTGTCTCTCCTGGGCATTCATCTCAGGCCCAAGTACTCCTCTGCTCTCTATCCTCGTTCCTTCTCCAGAGGAGCAACCTGGAGATCTTTAATTCTCCAGTGCATATCACATGATAGTCTTTGACTATTCCTAAGAGACTTCACTTTCTCTATGACTGAAATCCCCACCACTCTCTGCCAGCTACCTTTTCAGCACTCATCCTTTCTTCCAACTTGACCTGCCAGTGAAGCCTGAAACACCTTTCAACAACTAAACTATGACTCTGTTTCCCATTGACCCTTGTCCACCTACATAGCTTCCCAGTCCAAGGAATTCAGAATTCCAGTCAAGCTTAGAGGAAAAAAAATCCCTTCCTGGTGGCGTAAGACTGAGCTAGCTCACACTCTTGCTTCCCACATCCTGTTGAGGACAGAACGCAAGCACGTGCTGTTTTTTTTTTTTTTTTTTTTCCTCAGAAAAAGGAATTGATTGTAAATCCTCAGATTTTATAAATTGGGGAGTCACACCCGCTCTAGATCCAGAAATACCATTTACCGTGTGCCATGAAAAAATGACACTTCTTTGGCTTCAGAGGTCAGCTGTGACCACATGTGCTGTAGTATCTGAACGTCTTTAGGGCGCTGTTTGCCAGGTCAGTAAGTCCACAGGTACTTCCAGTCTTTTATGTGCACTGGCTCTTATTGGGAAAACAAATGCTGAAACCATGCCAGTGCCTAAGGGCAGATTTTTCAAACAAAACCTATCATCCAAATTTGACAGCAGGTGGCATAAAACACATCTTCTGGTCCTGCTGCTCTGCTGTGTCACAGATCATTTGAGGCACTGCTCGTGCAGGGATGGGGGGCAGCTGGTATTTACTGTTTGCTGCTAACTCATCCCGACTGACCAAGGAAGTTGTACAAAACCCTGTCTAATGAACAGGCGACTTGCGGCTACGCGGGACTTCTCTCCGGAGTTCTGCCTGAGTCAGAGGAAGGAGGAACGAGAGGAAAGTTGCTGACACTGAATCATTTCTCCTTATACCGCAGTGAAATAAAAGCTGACCCAGGGATTTCCTGCTTTTTACAAAAAACAAAAACAAAAAACAAAACAAAACAAAAACAAAAAACAAAAAAAAAAAAAAAAACCAAACATTGTCCCCTTCCTCTTTTCTGCTGAGCAGGCATCAGAATTTGGGGGAGGGGGGGGGAAGGTGTGAGTGTGTGATCCCTGCATTTGCACTGTGACATGCGGTGCTACATCAGTCATCACCTGGGAGTCACAGAGGGATAAAGAGGTCCCAGGGTCGTGCTGCAGCTGAGCGGTGAGGGTGCTGGGGTGCCACTCAAGCAAGAGGCTCTGGCACGGCACATGACCCACTGTGTGGCCGTTCGTGCACTGGGGCTGCGGGAAATTGTGAAATTTATACCTAAGCTTGAGCTTCTGGTTATGTGTGATGATTGTAAGCTGCTTGTAGAAACCCCAGGTGGCCAGTCTGGTATTTAATGGTCAGCTACGTGCCTGCGCAAGGAGGTATGTTGTCGTGCCTGGTGTTTGGCTTCTCAGCCACAGGCAACTGGACACTGAAAAATAAGGCATCACTTAAATTTTGCCCTGTGCGCTGGTGGAGGACTCTGCCTGTAAGCCAAGATGGGGGGCAAGAAAGGAATGAATCACACATTGGTCAGGAAGATGTGCCTTGATCTCCAAAGGGCAGGGAGACCGAGGAGAGCAGTGACTTGTAGCTGTTCACCGTCTCCCTTCCCCCCCAGCCTCAATCAATAAAGCAAAAACCTCAGTTTTCCTTTCATTGCAAGAGGTGCGAGATGCTTGCTCAGCTGGACTCCCGAGAGACAGCTCAGTGCGGATGGCATAGGAGATGGGGCTGTTGTAGGCAACAGGAGTAGCTGAGAAAGTATCTAAGTGTGCTCAGTGAGAGGACAAAGCAAGGAGCGGATAAAGAGTGAAAAGCAAAAACTCAGAACAGCGGGAGCGAGTCTGTTGGGAGTTTTGTAAATCTGATGGGGCAAGAGTACGGTGCTGTTAAGCACAGACCATTGCAGTTTTTCCTGTTGTGAGCTTGACTTCACCGCCCCTGCACACGCATCTTTCCTGGGCTTGCCTAACGCACCACTGGGCTGCGGCGAGCGGTTGCTTCCTGGGAGGAGGACGCGCTCCAGGACGGACCAGGCGACCGCACTGCACGCTCCAGCTGGTCCGAGACCCGTCCCCAGTGTGTGTTGGCCTAGAAACCTGCCTGTGTTTTACAGGTGCAAAATGCCACGGGTGTAGCCACGCGACCAAGGAATTCAGTACACAGTCCTCAATCGTCGGCTTTTCCTCTGTAAGCAACGGGAGGAGGCGTGCCTCTCGGTTATTACCCGTGGCCCAAATCCCCGCCACTGGCTGTGCGAAGTCAGTGCGTGGGTGTTGGTCACCTACAGTGTCCGTGTCCTCTGCAGTCAAAGGGGAGAGCTCTCGGCGTGCCTCTCTACACCATCCATACTACCTGCACCCTTAAGCCACCACCCAGCCGACTGGAGAAAGGACCGGCGAGAAAAAAGTTCCTTCCCCTCTAACCCTGCCCGCCTGTACAGGTGTGCCCACACACCCCTCCTTGTACACACACACATGTTTAAAGGAGCCCAATTCAAGACTGTCGAGAAATGCTGAGCTTAACTTTGGCTGTATTGCAACTTCTTGCCTCCAAACCGGGCCACCTCTGAGAGGCGGGAATGCTCCGTATCGATCCACCAGCGATAAGTCAGTGCTGCGCCGCCTGAACACGATGTGGAAGTCCGAGTTATGTTTTTGATGATCTTTTGATAAAAGGAGGTAATGATTTTTTTTTCCTGTAACTTTACAGAAGCTTCGTCCTCTGCCTCCAGGGTACACAATTTCAAAATCCTGAGTTAGTGGGAAGACCGAACTGAGGCCCCCAGCACAAGCTGGCTGTAATTTTAAGTTTTTCCAGTTGTCTCTTTGAGGAACTGCGTAAGCATGAGCTCTGTATGGATTTCATCATATGTAAAATATGATGTCCATGCTCCAGGATGTGGATCAGATGCCTTAAGCTACACTGCAATAAATACTGCTAGTAAAATGCTCGAGTATAGTTTTAAGGGGTGGATCTCCTCTAGCTTTGCGTTTAAAGGTGTGTTTGGAAGTGCTCTGGGTGAAAAGGAAGGGAAATGAGTCTTCAAGACTTTCACAGAGGAGGTGAGAGAACCATTAGCGTTGAACTGAAAAGCTGGGCATTCCCAAGCAGCAGTTTTGATCACGTTTGAACAGTTTGCTCAAAATTTTCATTTCACTCTGCCACAGAAACTTCAGAAGGTGACCTGCCCCATACGCCTTGCTCTTGCAGGGTATGAGGGACTTCAAGCGAGTCACAAATAGTTTAAACCTCGATCATGTCACTATCGTCACACCATGCTCTGTGTGTCAAATCAATAAAAAACCCAAACCCGTTTCACACAGCATTAAAACTGCACGGGCAAAGGAGCACTAGAGGGGGCTGGTTGTACATAGCTCAGCTGAGATGTGGTCGCTGCCTTGGTGCCTCAATCCCACTGCGTGTACGCGGCCCGTGAAGCCCCGACGGACACCACCAGCCTGTGCCAACGCTCCTCAGTGTAGCTGCAGCCACAGAAACTGCAAAACCTGCCCAGAACCAGGGGCAGAACCCAGACTGTTAACCTCGGCAGCGTTGCTGTGTCCGTGCTGCTCTCTCCTCCAAAGGTGCTTCTCTGCAGACCCACCCCACGCTGCAGATGAGCAAATGCTCACCCCGAGGAAGCAATGCCCACAGGCACCAGCAGTTCCAGTGTCTGCGGGACACAGCTGCACCAGGTGGTTGCTCCAAGCTCTGGCTCCCTCTTCTCGCATCTCCAAGCTTGCCCACCTCTGCTCCTGAATTAACTCCTTTCACTATTCGCATTTTGTGAAAGACACACCGAGTGCCAACTCTCTCTGCTGCTGCCAAGTTAGCAATGCAGAGAGTACAGCCCTCTGCCCCTGCAGCCTGAGCCAGAAATCCTAAATGCATTTGGAGCTCTTTCAACCTGGAGTCACTTTCTATTAATTAGTCCTGGGAAGCTTTATAGCCGTTCCTAAAATAATGGAAGAAATTGCTTAAAGATATCCCCAGAGCAGCTCAATGTTAGCCAAGATTTTCTCTTCAGAAGACACAGGACTACTGTTCCTTAAAGGCCAACCACCTCTGCCACACCAGCCTGGCACAGCCCAGCTCTCACTTGGAAACCAGAGTGAAGCAGTACTGCACTTGAGATTGTGACAATGACAATAATAATAGATAATAATTAATAATAATCATCATCAACAACAACAAAACAACAAAACAACAACAACAACAACAACAACAATAATCATAATAATAATAATAATAAATAATAATAAAGATAATAATAATAATAATAATAATAATAATAATAATAATAATAATAATAATAATAATAATAATAATAATATACTCATCATCAATTTTGATGGAAGACATGTGACTGCAGCTCACAGCTCCTCCTCTGCCAGCAACTCCAGTCTCAGAGCACAGGAGATCATACGCGTCTGGGTTTATCTGTGCCTGCATCCCCCCTTGCAGAAGCACCTGCTGCACTCTGGTAGTGCCAGAGTTCATTTCCCTCACCATGAGCATCCAGAAAGAGGTGAGAGAAAGCCAAAAGATGCTGCTAAGTTTACTGGGGATCTTGCTAGTTCCTGGGTTTGGTGACGTTTTGAAATTATTTTGAATTTTAGCCATGGGCTCTTCAGCATGCACAAATCCCTGGACTACAACTTTGAAGAAAAAAAATAAAATCTCCCTTCCTTCTGTGTCGTGAAGCTTTTCCCTTCCCGCTCCTCTCAAAACCATGGGGTAGTTGCTCAGACCACCTGCTTTATGGTAGGCATGCAAGATGCTGTGGTGTCTAAATTAATTTTCTACTTTGTATCTGAAGGTTTAACACTTAGCAAATGTCAATCTTCATGCAAGTGACATATTTCCCTGTTTTCTGTGTTTGAATAATGCTTATTATCATTTGCAAAAACTCCTTCAGATGTTCTCTCTTCACTGTAATGCCCATGAGTTCTTCTAAACCTCTGAATTCCCTCTTTCAGTTCTCTTTCTGCTACATCCATTTCTGTTTCTGCATTTAAATTTTTCTAACTTCGCTCCCAGTCCACACTGCTGCCTATCCCTGTTTCTGGCAGCCTGTATCCGGGTACTTGCACTGAGAGAACATTCAGCTGAATTAGCCGACTCCAGCGAAAATCCCAGCAGAGACAAAGCTGTTTGAGTTTTTTACTATAACTAGTATAGCAAGTGGAGAAAGAGTCACAAAGTTACTTTAATCCTTCCGCTCCACAAAAAAAAAACAAAACCAAAACCAAACAGATTTCAGGTGCACTGAGCTGACAGTAAAGCCTAGCCTTTGTCCACAGGCACCTAAATTCTCCTTGCAGCTCCCTGAGGCTCTTGAAGACTCATTGCTGCACACACTTGGATAGGTTATTGTTCTGTGGGAGCCACACAAAGACAACACCGAGTTCGCTTGAAATTGCTGAGGAGGGGGGGAAGAAGGGAAAACGTGCCCGCGCAACCACGCAGAGGTTGGGGCACTCACCTGGAGGTGACGAGGATTCCTTCTTCAGCTGGGGTGGTTTCGAGTCCTCGTAACCATATCGCAGCAGAGCTCACCAGCCACAAGTCAACAGGAATAACGTGATGTGAGGTGAAAGCAGAAGGGGTGATGAGGAAGGGAAGGGGGACTATTACAGCTGTCATCAGGCATGCAAGCTCCATGGGGCCGGAGCAAGAAGCCAGCAGAAGGAGCCTGCCTTTGGGCCCTGCCCTTGATGTTACTGATGCAATTGATCCAAGAGTTATTTGGGGACAAATTCTGTGTTCTCATCACTGGAGCAGAGGTGTCCATCCATCCATAGGAGTGCTTGGGTACAAAGAGGTCTCGTGCCATCAGTTTTTCATCGCTCCCTTAGCGCTTCCCTCGTTGGTCTCTGCGTCCTGACTGCCTTTATAGTGTCGCATAAACAACTCCTATGAAAAGCCATTATCAGTCTCTCCAACCTCAGGTCACACAATATTGAGCAGCTCTTAAGACATGCCACAAATCCAAGGCACTTCCAGCTGAAGGCTGTGACAACACAAGATTTCGGGCAAGTCCCGTACCAGGAAGATAAGGCAACAGTCCCTTTCCCCTGTTCGGTCCGGGTTGTAGCTGTGGGTGTTCCACAGTCAGAGGAGATTCAGGTACTGACTTCAGAGCACCAGGGTCCAGAGCCTGTTACCGACCTGTGATAAAAATCCTTGAACGTAAAAACCATTTGCCTTGGAATAGGCACAAGTACAATGGTTGTTACAGAGATCAGAATAAAACCCTTGGAGTGTAGCCGTGAAAAAAATGCTGGATTTTTGTCATTTAACCAAAAGATATGGAAATCTGTTGCACTTAATAATTCTGCATCTGTCTTGTTAAGTGAATGATAATAAAATCAGGGAGTTGGGGTTTTGAGTTTTGTTTGTTAAAATGACAGTTGAGTTTCACTCTTTTTGTATATGGTATCATTTGCAATGATACAATGTGGGAAACAGCACAAAGCATCAACTAAGCCCTTACTGAACAGTCCTGTGGTGAAGGGGTATCAAATCAGAAGTAGGAGCTCTGATCCCAGTTCTGTTGCAGGCTGTCTTCATCATCAAGTCATTTAGGCAAGGGGTTTTTGTTTGATTGTTTTTTTATGTTTAGAAAAACAACAGGCACCTCAGATTTGGGGGCTGGAACTTGTTAAAAAATATTGTTTTTTTTTTTTTTTCCCTATAGTAAACAAAATGTATTTACAAGGAATACCAAAATGTATTTACAAGACCTTCTATAGCTTGCAGAAATGTTGTAGTTTTGACAGATCAGTCCTAGATGTAATTACTAGTCCAGGAATAATGTTATCCTTTTTTTTAAAGCAGTGACATGTTGCTAGCCGTGGGGAAGAGTCTGATCCCTTGCCAGGTATCACTGGAAGAAACACAAGGTCAGCATATAACTTCATTGACTTTACACAGGGCTGAGTCTGCCTTTCATTACGATTCAACTATGTAGTCATTGATGTGAAACAGACCATTCAGAGCTGAAAGCACTTTAAGAAGGGTACAGCAACAGCACACAGCAAGTGATCCCATCATTCCAGCTGAGTCCCAGGTTGTCCAACAGAATAACATAATGTGAGATCTTGTATTTCTTAACTATTTTATCCCATTCGCAGTTCCTCTGCTGTAACCCAGATCACTTTCAACAAAGTACTGGAGTCAAGCCTCAGTCCGAGACATGAAATTTCTATGGCATGATGATGAGCAGGCATGGAAGTAAAAGAAGCCTTCCAAACCTAAATACCTTCCTGTAATGTCAGACGGGCAAAAGTCCTCTGCCATACCGAAGTCCACTTCAGAAATCACAGGCAGTAAAACTGCAGTGGGGAAGAAACTGGATCAAAAACTGTGCATCGTCCTTCTAAGACTATATACACACCCACAGCAGTTCAACTTCCTCACAAATGCAAATTAAAGAAATTATCTGGCTTCAGAATTACTAGGGTTCATTGCCGGAGAAGGTGCTTAAACTTCCTCAGCTCCATTTTAGTGGAGGCCCACACTTTTGCAAAGAAGTAATTACTCTAGCCTTAATGCACAGTCTGCATGGCTCCCACGGGGAAGAAGGAGACAGACATGTCAAAAATAGAAAGACGTACTGCACAGTGAAGTGGGGTGGAAAGAGAGGGAAAAAAAATGATTCTGCAGTTCCCAGGAATTGAGCTGATATAATTTTTGTCTCAGCTGTAAGCTTCAGGTCCATCTCCCTTCTGACCAGACTGGCTTGACACACAGCCCCGGTGTGAAGCTGCAACACACATTCTGTTTGAAGGACAGGTGGCAGTGTGAAATCCTAGGAACTTTAAATACCAGAAAGTACGGGCATGCCTGACAAATCTTTCTTAAAAGTAGTTTCACATTCACTCAGATACACTCAAAACCTGAATTGAGTGTACCTGCATGGAAACCATTCTATACCCCACATTGTGTAATAGCCACCTTTGATCAACATTAATTTCATGTGAAAGAGTGGACCAGGTATGAACTTCCACTCTCCTAAGACTTGTACAATTAGTGATTAGGGGCCATCTATGCATATTTCTTGCTCACAGTACTCCTCAGGGGCGAGCAAGGGAACAGGACATATTTCCCTATTACTTACTCATCCAATATTTTTTTAATACCTTCTTTGACGTCTATGTATCTTTCCCTTAGTTTTTTTTTTCTGAAGAAGCAAAGGGCAGATAGATGAGTGAGCTTCTGAGGCTGGTTCCGCATCTTTTCATTCCACAGAAAGGGGTGTATGAAGTTATTTTCTATTCTGAGAAATTTCAATGGAAGATTCAAAATCCCAGATGGCAAAGCAGAGAGCTGGTTCTCTTCGATGTTCAAACATTTGAGGTTTTTTGTAATTTTAAGGACCCCCAGGTGTTTATAGGCTGTTCACACCATATCCTACCTTGACCACAGTTATATAACGTCCTAATTCCCATTTGATGAATTAATAAACCGAGATGGCAGGTATATATAGAATGCTGTGTGTTTCTCATGGTGCGCCTTACATTCTAGACACATCTGTACATACAATGCTTTTCTAATTCTTATTTAAATACTTGGGTTATGTAGAAAGACAGGGATGGCTGTATCTGAATGCTTTAGACATGCACGTAGAGAACATCAACATTAAGGGCAACAAAGCACAACACAGTCTCATGTATGAATCATTCCTCTTCTACAGTTTCTACTGTAGTGGGTCACACAGAGTTATGTTTTAATTCTTTTCTCACCAACGTTTCACGCTGCTTGAAAACAACCACACATGGTCTCGAAATACATTTTCTCTTTCCTTATCATACAAATCAAGCGTATGTACATGTATATGGTCCAAATGAGAGATTGACTGTATTTTGCATCAGGATATTTAACTTACAGCGATCATCAACATGCCTGCAAAGAGTGGCTGGCTCTACGCTATCCACAGGTATTTCAGGTATGCAAATATCATTTACTGGTTTTGTTTAATTGAGCTTCTCACATAGGACAGGCTTAAGAAGGGGGAAAGAGGGTGCAGTGAATCTTCCTGATGTGGCACATTTAATAGCCAAGTACACAGCATTATGTACAGATCTGATTTCATTTTGTGTTGCTTATATGCCTGAGGTTCTTGATGTCATTAGAAATAAAGCTAATATCATTATAGGCAACATCTAGATACTGGAGATCTCCTAATACAAACAACCTATAATGAAAGAAAGCGTAATGACGAATTAGAAACACAAATGACAGAGAATCATGGAGTCAGAATAATTTTTGCTGAAGGAGACCTCTGGAGGTCATCTAGTCCAACCCTGCAGCTCCAACCATTTCTAACTGCTACGCAGTGTGTAGGCCTCTATGGTTTTTACCTAGTATGGAAAAATACGATGACTTAGCTTATTTTCAGCATCCAAAACTGTGGTTCAGCTTTTACATGAGCTGTGATGACACCTACAGGTATTCTCTCCACTCAGTGGGGATGTTGAGGTAGGTGCCTCAACTCAATACCTAAAGACAGGAGGATGAAGCCAGGTCTTAGCATTCCAAAATACTCTAAAAAGGGACTTTTGCTTCCAGACGCCAGAATCTGCACAGGACAATCAAATTTTAATGTATTGACTAAGTTTTAAAACGCTACCTATTTTTACTGCTACATAAAGGCAGACAGTAGGGCTAAGAATGGAAGCCACAAGACGGTTTTTCTCAAAATATTTTCAGCTAGAATGTCTATTTACTGAAAATGAGCCACAGCTGACCGATACATTTATGCAGTGAAGATTAAATACGGCAAGATATTTTAGCAAGCATTACATTAACTTTCAGTACTCTGTCTTCTACTACTATGAGAAAGTCTTTTTTGCTTGGGTTAATTGCATGGCTAGAATGGAAATTAATGAAGGATTATAATGTAGGTCAAGATAGAAATCCTTGTTTGTGCTTATAAATGCTGCAATACTCTCAGTTAATAAAAAGTATCTTACCCAGATGGAAGATGTGATAGCAGATTGAAGGGAACTGTAAATTTCTTCAGTGACTTCAGTGTGTGAATGTCATTAGGGATTGCTCTGATGAGGTTGTTTCGGAGCACCAGGACTTGTAAGGTTTTAATATTAAACACCTGAGAAAGGAAGGGGACAGTGAGTGGAAAAAAATATGGCTGTTCATCACAAAGCATGTCACAGTTCTAAGTATTCTGTATTTCTAGTATTAGTAAACTGCGCTGGAAGAACTGGGAAATATTGTAAGATTAGAAAGTACAAGTACTATATACATAGATACAGCTAACTACTGTAAGCATTACTGCAGATACAGCGTGAGATACAGTTGCCAGTCACTTACTATATCACTTAAAACACTGTGATTGGGAGTTGCGAAGTAGAGCTGCTAGTGCTGCTGGGTGTAAAGACTGTCCAGCGTTTCCCTTTATAAGCCTTGGTTTTGTTCCTGGTCTTGCATCCTAACTTTCTGAGATTAAATTCTCCATTTCTATAATGCCTGCTTGAAGCACGTTTTTGCTAAAACCATATGAAGGGAAACTGGAAAAATATTTTATTTGGTCAGCATTTAAAAAAGACACCAGAAAACCCCCTGATAATATTTCCTGCTTTCGAAAGGGCAATGTTTTTTCAGATCATGGATCAAAACCACAAAAGGAGTAGTGAAAGTCTTCAAATGAGAGGTCTGACTGTTGGAAGCACCTTCATTTAAGTTACTCATCTGACTTTTTAAGGTCTTATATAGTCGGCTGCATGCAGATGGTGAGTCAGAAAGTCAGGGAGGGGTGGGATCACATTTTAGAAAAGTTTGAAAAATACTGGTTTAGCACCTTAGCTCAAGAACCCCGTGCTCCTGAGGGAGACATCTGAAGGTCTAAACTGGTGCTTCTCTGGGTGGGGGGGGGTTTGGACTAGATGACCTCCAGAGCTCTCTTCCAGCCTGCATCTGCAGCTGTAAATTGGCTGAGGACAGCCTTTGCCAAGGCAGACACAGCCCTGGGCCTGAACGGGGGAGACCGTGCAACCACGTAGCTACCACTGTTATCGGGTAGCATGGCAGCAGGTGTGGTATCCCAGGCTCGTAAAAAGAAGGAGCGTGGAAATAGCCACAGTTCCCTAAAATGGACATATCTGTCGGCACCACCAGGAACTTGCTTGAACTGAAAGTGTTTGCAAAATATATAGTCAGCCTGTGCTCACTAAAGCTTTTCTAGATTTTATTAGCTATTTGTGCCTAACTCTAGTTTAGATTTTCCCGGTAACTGCAGGTGTTTAGATGCTGCAGATCATGTCTGAATACCTTAAGTGAGCTGGCCAGACCGAGACGACTGGGGATGGTAGCTACAGGCTGCTCAGTTGTGGATAAGGGACAGGAAGACTCGTGGGAGCAGACAGGAACAGCTATGAAGACTGATGTGATTCTTTCTAAATTCCAAATAACCAAATACATAAAGAAGTTGAATATTGTAAATTATTATTTTTCGTTTCTTTTAAGTATCTGTGCCATGCCATTTGCCTCAATCATGAAATCGTGACTCTTTGAAAGCTATTTTTTATATCTGAACTGTAAAATTTCAGCCCAATATCATTTTAGTGAAGTCGTGGTAAATAAGCAGCATATACCTCTGTAGAAAAGAATTGTAAATTATTGAATGACAAGTTAAGGTAGACCAAGGTATCCATTAAATGGGTCAAGTCTGGAAGGTGAAACAAAAAGTAAGCCTAAAAGATACATTAAAAATGGATTGGCTGCATAAAGAAACCTCTCAGCCTTTTCACTTAAATGCAAAACAGGAACATCCTTAAGAACAATTCCTCAGGGCTCACAGATTTATCATAAAACAAAGCCAGAAATACACAGTTTGATTCCCCGGGGAGGGAGTCAGGTTCAGCAGTGTCAAAGCTATGTCTGAAGGGCATATTAGCATCTCAAAGCCCAGCCCACCTTGCTCCTTGCCACAGAATCCTTCAATGGCATTCCTACTCCCTTCCATCAAACCCAAATAATCAGTTCTCTTTTTCAAGGTGGATATGGACCAGAATTGGACTTCCTGCTAAGTTTATCCACTCAAGGAGCAACCCCTGGCCACAGGTCATGATGTACAGAGTGGCATATGTGGACACTGACTGCTTACCTGCTTGAGAGCAGACTGCACCTACACAGCACAGCACTGGGCCATGGTATCCTCTCTGCTTTCATGCATAATGATTATTTTGCAAGGTAGTTTTTTTTTTTTTTCAGATTGCAGAGTCTGAAATAAAGTGAAGACACTTCCTGATGCCTTCCATACTAATGTCTTTATAGCATGTAGAAGAGCATACAGGAGGATAGAGGGTGACAATCCCTAAAGCATTCTATTAATATGGAAAAGGGGGACAAATCATGTGCAGTCTTGTCCATACTGCTTACTAGGTTCGGCCCCTGCAATGAAACACCCTCGGCACTACAGTAGTTTTGTTGTAGAGGAAGCTGTTTGCTCACTCCAAGAAAAACTGGGGATGAATAAATATTTTTGCCATGTAGACGATCAGGGAACCAACACGTAATAGAGCACAGACACTGACGCACAAGCTCCACACCTGCAGTCATCGAGAGAAGCAAGGCGTTCTCTCTTATCAGTGCCCTGGTTCAGGCTTTCCTAATTGTGCAATGAAATAAGTGGCCCAGTTCTGTGGCTGCCTCGAAGCTCTGTCACTTTTGGCTTGTGTTTTCTTTTTATCCCAATCTACTACTTTTTTCAAACTGTGTTAGACTTCCCTTTGTAACCTTCCTAAGGCATGCTGGATATATTATCTCAGGCAGCCTAGTCAAGTTCTGGACTATACTCATCTTCCACAGAGGATCCAAACCGTCTAAACATACAATCCAAAACATCTCCAGAGCCCAGATGACGAAACTCTTTTTCACACTGTTACTCCTTTATTAAACTCTTTCTTTCATTTTTAACCTAGGAAATTTTATACAAACTCTGCTAGGAGAACAGTGTTTCTGCATTATTATGACTCCTCCGGAAAGTATAAAGTTATTGTTACATAAACTGCCTCAAACTACATAGATGCTGAGATCAATTTTCACTATTGTCACATATAATCTCAAATACACTTTAATATATATAATCTAGTACGTAGTTCCACCAGACTTAATTAATAATTTTCATGACAGATACACTATAAAGTATATCTATACAACATGCACTACCTTTCCAATTGCCTGTAGTCATATAAAATCTAAATCTAAGGGTTCCATTATGAGAAAATTTAGGAGTTAGAACAAATAGGTACATGAATGTAAATAATGAATATTATTATAATGAAAGAGAGTTTATATAATGGATTGGAGTTCAGAATTTTCTTAGATTCCTGGAATCTGTTTTGCAAGAAAAACAATGCTTCAGTGCTGAAGATTTCCCAGGGTAGTAGCAGGTGACTATAGTCAGAGTAAAAGAGCATTGTCTATATTTCATTAAAATAAAAAAGCAAAATGAAAATTCTTCTGGATGTAAACAAAAATCTGCAAATGTGGTACTAAAGATGAAAGATATTTCCAGCAAAAATGAAAATCCAATGCAGATGTTCTCATTGGTAGCTGTGAAACATTAAGAGATGTAATATCAACAAGACAGTCTGAGATACTTGGAAGATTTTTTCATGGAGTTCAAATCTGTTATGCCGATGAATTGTTTCAAACAGTGTAATTCATGAACAACAGATAAGAGCTCTCAAATATCTGTTCCTCACATGGAATAAAGTTCACTAATTTAGCAAACAGCTGCAACAATTCCTTCTGATTTTAAATAACTACCTTTGAGGATATGGAAGCAAAACCAGAAACATTTTGTCTTCTAAGCAATATGATAACCCCGAGAATAAATATCTTGATGAGACATTTACTGAGCTGTGGGAACTGTGGTGGCTCTGCTTCACAGGCAAGCCCTTCCCTTTTTCAAATCACAGCATTTCTGGTTCTAAGTGTGTGAATGGTCAGAGTATCTGAAAGAGCAGCTGAACCCTGTAAATCTGTCCTGTTTTGGCTTAAAGCAGATGATGGCACTGGGATTCCTTGGTGGGCCTAGGCAGGAGGACTGGCAGTTAGTGCATCTGGGGAAGAGGAGCATCTCTGGCCTTCCTCCCCTCTCCAGAGGCAGCAGCTTCTGGGCCCTGTGCACAAGGGGAAGTTTGGTTCTTCAGTCACATTCCCTGTTCAGACAGATATCTTTCTTTGATTTCTCCAAGGACAAGACAGTGGGCTGCATACTTTGGTCCTAGTCTGCTGATGGAATCATAAAAGCTTAAAAGCAGGGCAAATTTAGCGTGGTGTTTCTTTAGCAACAATAAATATGGTTATATATCACTTACTTAAAATGCTGCTTTTGCTGGAGTTTTTCATTACATCTTCAAGCACAAAAGCCAGACTTACTGTACGGCTGTGTGAAAACCTGTCTTCATATCTAACACATTTCTAAGATGCTGAAAAATATTTCCTGTTCTCAAAAGAAAGCAATGTCAATAACATTTAGGATTGTTTCATACTGAGCAAATGGAAATGTCTTGATGACTTAGGAAGATATTATTATTTAATCTTCTTACAAATCTACACTTCTCCTTTAATAAATAAGCTGACATTTCAGAGGCAATGTGCCTCAGGCAAATAAAAAATATGCTTTGCAAAATAGAAATGAAGACATTTAAAGGAAAATTGAAAGTGTTAACCACTTTCATAAGTCAATTTAATTGGAAAATTTTGGACCAATTTTTAATGGTAGCCAGGAATTGTCTGGAACACAAGAATATTGACACTGAAATGAGTTTCCTCCCCAGTTTTTGGTCTTCTATTAATGCTTGGCATGACTCTGCCAATTTCTTTACATGTGACTGAAATTGCTTTACATACAGATCTTCATCACTCTACAGCAGTGGCACGCAGTGACACAGACTTCAGGAGCTTCTGGATATGGTGGATCTTCAGGAACCGTACCCTAATCTCATCAAAGCATCATACCTCTCAGTTCTCCCATAGACAAAAAAAAAAAAAAATGCAGTATGACAGAACTTTATTTCCCTCATTGGAAGCCTTAGCAAAACTCCAGGGATCATTGTGTTTAGATGCTGCATAAAGTTATAAGATGTGTATACTGTGTGATGAATAAGGTGTCTCAAACCTCAGGCAGCAGTGGGGAGACTGTAGGAATAACTGAAGTCAGTCTGCTCCAGCAAAGGATGCCGTGCAGCCGCGGCAGTGCAGGGTTGTGCATGAGCTGAGTGGCAGGGCTGTGCCAGCGTGGCTGTCCTGCAGACCCAGCCTGCGTCCCTGCCTGTAGCTGCATCTCCCTCTGGGGATGTGTCAGCCCCCTCAAGGCTTGCCTGGAGCTCTCTGCAACGTGCAAAAGGTGGGCAGGCCCTCATAAGGTTGCGACCGTGCTGTGGTATTTAAGTACTTTTAAGTAATGTAAAATAATCTAAGTAGCTTGCCTCAAAAGAAGAATGGATGCAACACAGCAAAGAAGATTTCATCAGTGATGACCATGAACCAAGAATCTTTTTAGTACGTGGCAAGGCCTGGTGGTCTGCTAAAAACAGCTTGACAAGACTAGTCTTTCCCCTCTCAAAAAGTCAGCAAAATGATAGTAGTGTCAGCAAATAATAAACAGTAGGCAAAGTGTAGAGAAGTTGAATAAAATAAGGAGGAGGAGTTATCTGAGGATCTCAGCTGGTAAAGTAGGCAGTAGCTCCATTGATTTGGATGCTTTGGAGATGATTTATACAGCTGAGGAATTTATATACTGTACACTTTTCAGCAAAGAGAAAAAAAGATCTATAAATACTTTTCTCTACACCCACATAAGGGTATTGCTGGCAAGAATGTGAAAAATCAATAGTTTTTTTTTATAGTACCAAGAAAGAGAACTCCCAGCACTGTTTGCTTGTGATGATGGTTCTGGTATTTCCATCTCCATCATTGCCAGTTTCCATTTTGGTCACACTTGCAGAAATGGGTAATAAAGCGACATAATACCTTAGATTTGATAATTAAACTACTTACACATATGGTACCAAAGAACCTCAAAATAAATAGGTATCAGACAAAATTTGTACTGTATTGCCACAACAATATGGGATGCTTTTTATCATGGCTTACAAACACAACCATACCGCAGCATAATTTTTTTCAGGTACCAAGAAAATTCACTGTGAATACTGACATTTCAACAGGTTTTCTAGATCATAGAACAGGAAAGGGAAAAATAATACCAATTCTTTCAAGATCATGGAAAAAGGAATATAATTTTTGTGGTTAACTTACACAGAGCATTTGCTTAAGTCAGAGGTTCATTTAAAGAAGAAGGTATCCAGCTAGAATTATTCCCCAAATCCCCAATCAATTATTCCTGATCCACCCCCTCACTAGATACATTTATTCTGAGATATTAACGTCCATACCTGAAATCCACTATCTGCCACCAAAGAAGAGCTTGCTTATCCAAATAGCAACTCCTATTCCAAAGGAAACCTGCAGCAGATACTTGTGTGAAGCCTACAAACCATTTCTATAAAGGTGGCTTAGAAAACCATTTCCTAGTGCCAACTGCCAGGGATTTATGTCCTCCATGAAGGCAGAAACATGAATTCTGGCAGAGAATCCCACACTGGAGTTGGGGTGAAGATTCCTCTGGCTTGTTCTGCTAGGAGACTAAACTGCTGGTTCAGACCCACCAATGGACAAAGTTTAGGTCAGCAGGCAAATTCCCAGAAACCATGAAATATTAAATTTCTGGTTCCTTACCAAAAGCAAGAGGCACCTTCTCTCATTTTCCGCATCTGATAACTACTTTGTACAGTGCTGACGTAACTTGGGTTGAATTACGCTTCGGCAATAGGTGCAGTGCTGAGCAAGTGCCATGAAAATTATGCAGGATGCTTCAGAAAGAAAATTAGACACAGCAGAAGTACAGAGGAAATGGTAAAAGAAGGTGAGACAAAAGAAAATAAGAAATAAACAAGAGAGAACTATAGAAGAAAAGCACGTAAATCAGTTATCCCTACAGCTACTGTAATGTTAACAAAAGAGTTTTAAACCATTCTAAGCACTTCTTTTTCATACAGTGGTATAATAAGAAATTTAAGATTGTTTTTCTGTGGATGAGTTTACAAAGCCAAAAGATACTTTGAATGAAAGCTGCTATTGACTATTAAACACAGCAACATGAGTTTAAAAGGCTAAGAGCAATCTTCTGGTACAAGAAGCAACATAATACTTCCACTTGGGTGGGACCTAGACATCAGTTCTTTGTCTTCATCTTGCTTGCTTGCTATAAAATGGAAATTAGTTTCCCAAACATTCTCCACACTGTTGCCATCAGGGACATCATTAGAGACTATGATATAAAAAAATGATGTCAGGCATTACAGAACTTCCTAGGGGAAAGCAAATATTAGAAAATAAAGACTGAATGAGAAGTATTCTGCAAACCTCCTACATCTAATCCTTGAGATCGTCTGTTGCCATACTCAGACAAAGCTCTCACACAGTAATCAATTAACTCATGAATACCTGCATAAAGATGTAAACATTGCAGATTCGTTACAAACACTTCCTTTCTTTTTTCCTTTGACGGGAGAAGAGTAAGTCATCATGTACAGGAAAAAGGGGCCTGTGAGTAGAATTGGATTGTGGCCTATGTTAATGGCAGTAATTTGCCTTCCTCCATAGCTACCGTTTGCAGTTACAGGCACTACAGGCTTCTCATTGTGCTGGAGTGTACTCAACCCAAAACAGTTCAGAAGTGGCATCCTTTTCCTGAGTGATTTAGGTCTTGTCCCTTCAACCTCACTGTCACTTCAATGCCAGATCAAGATTGCAGATTAACTTGTTACATTATAATTCCACTATTTTGCTAAAACAACAGGATGTAGCAGTTGTAGTCCTCCAGAGTCTGTAAGTGGCATGCTGCGTTTCTGAGAATCTCATTTCCCATAATGTCATTTTATGACTGTCAACCCACGTCATCCATCTAGTTTCCTTCTCAAAAGTGACACGTACTTCTTGATCCTACCTATAAAGGGTCCTTTTTCTCTTTCAGGTTCAGGTAGCTTTAAGTAATGTATAGTATATACATTTATTCTTTCTTTTCCTCTTGTAAAAGTTCTTCTGGTCAACCAGATTTTTTCATTTTCTCTTTCAAGGCCATTTCTAAAGAGAAGGGCAAAATAATAGTGGAAGACACGTTGCATGTGCAAGAACTAGATTCCTTTATACATATGGCTCAGATCCTTATTTTGCAAAAGCACTATATAATATTAAAAATAGCAGTAAGAAAGACCTTGAACATGAGAGATTAATATTTAAAGCTTTTATAGCTTCACAAATGACATAGAATCGTAAAATAATTCATATTGGAAGGCACCTCTGGGAGAGCATCTGATCCAACTCCCTGCTCAAAGCAGGCCTAGATCAGGTCGCTCAAGGCCTTTTCCTGCTGACTTCCAAATGTCTCCAAGGATGGAAACCCATAACTTGTCTCAGGAACCTGTGCCAATGTTTGATCAACCTCATGGGGAAAAAGATTCTCTTGTATGTAAACAGAATTTCCCATTTTCCAGCTTGTGCCAGTTACCTCTTCTGTTCTGGGAAGAGTCTGACTCTAGCTGAAGGCAGCAGTATGATCTCCTTTTAAGCATCTCCTCTTAAGGTTGAACCAACCCCGCTCTCTCAGTCTCTCCTTATGTGTGTTCCAGCCTCATGACCACCTTAGTGGGCCTCTACCAGAGCGTGTTAATATCTATTTTATACTGGAGACCCCCAAACTGGACACAGAACTCCAGATGTGGTTTTACAAGTTCTGACTGTGGGCTTATAATCGCTTCCCTTGACCTACTGGCTATACTGTTATTAATACAGCCAGAATGTGGTTGGTTTTCTTTGCCACAAGGGCATGATACCGGCTCATGTTCAACTTGCCATCCACCAGGACCCCCCGTCCTTTCCTACAAAGCCATTTTTCCAGCCACTTGGCTCCATCCTGGTGCATGAGGGGTAATTCTGTCTCAGGAAATCCGGGCCTAAGATTTTGTAGTTTATCATTGCGCTGGGTGTACGTGCCAAGGTTTTGGTAGAGGTGGGGCTGCAGGGATGGCCTCTGCGAGAAGAGGCCAGGGGCTGCTCCCATGTTGTACGCCGTTGGTTCCAGGTGGCTCCAAGAGGCCCACCTCAGGGCATGGCAGAGCCTGTCAGCCAAGATGGGTAAATGTATTTTAAAACAGGCAAAACACTGCACAGCGGTTGGGAAAGAGAGGAATGAGAAAAATCTTAGGGAAACAACCCTGCAGACACCTTGGGTCAGGGAAGAAGCGGGGAGGAGGTACTTGGGGTGCCAGAGCAGAGATCCTCCTGCAGCCTGTGATAAAGACGGTGGTGACCCAGGCTGTGCCCTGCAGCCCGTGGAGGTCCACACTGAAGCAGATATCCACCTGCAGCCCACGGCAAGCCAATACAGAAGCAGGTTTTCCGGTGGGACCTGTGGCCTGTGGGGAACCAATGCTGGAGCAGTTGTTGAAGGGCTGTATCCCATGGTGGGGATCTCACTCTGGAGCAGGGGAAGAGCGTGAGGAAGGAGCAGCAGAGATGAAGTGCTACGGATTGACCCTACCCCCTGTTCCCCATCCTCTGGGGGAGGCCATTCATGGCTAAGGCATTTGTCTTCTGAAGCAGCCGCTATGCATACTGAGGCCCTGCTTCCCAGGAAGTGGCTGGACATCACCTGCTGTTGGGAAGCAGTGAATAAATTTCCTTTTGCTTTGCTTCCACGCGCAGCCTTTGCTTTCCTTATTAAACTGCCATTATCTCAAACCTCAAGGATGTCCATTTTTTCTCCCCCTATCCTGTTGAGGAAGGGGAGGAAGAGAGTGGCTGGATGGGGGGGTCTGGCAGCCAGCCAAGGTCAACCCACCGCAGTCATAAAATGGTTTATTCTGTAATGCAGATATTGTGAAAGATTTTCACAAAAAAATCACTCCCAGCTTCAAAAACTGAGATGAAATAATAATATGCCTGACCAGTACAAGGTAGTGAACAAATACATAACTTAACAGCTGTGTACACTCAACTTACTGGTTCACACAATCAGTCTCAAGTACCTCCCTCCTCTCAGCCACCACACCTTCATCTGCAGTGTGAGCAACGAGTACAGAGCTCAGCACTGGCTGCAGTGAACATCTATGGGTTTCTGTGCTTAAAATACAACCAATATGGTTTGCTGCTTTTTATGAAGTTTTGCAGCTGACCATGAGTATATAACATCAAGCGTCAGCCAGCAAAGGACACTGCAAAACTGTAGTCTACGATAAATAATCAAAAAGCAGATATCTATTTTGTGCTTATTCATTTCACCCACCTTAGGTGTTTATTGTGGGGTAGTAAAAATTGCCTTGTGAAATTTTCTCATGCTTCATACGAGAGGATTTATTATTTTTTGCAAGATGGGAAGCTATTAGTCCCACTAGGAATTTCAGTAATAATAAAATTTCTCCTAGGAGTTTGGACAGAAAAAACGTTGGTTTTTGGTTTTATTTTTTTTTTTTTTTTTGCTTTGCTTTGGCATTTTACTGCTTGAGTAAGACAGGAATGCTTGCAGTAATGCCTGGTAAAGACCAACATGCAGGGTTGTTATGAACTAGAGATGGAGAGTATCTGTCACCTCCATTTTTTCTGTCGGGAAGCTTCCTTGAGAATCAAACCTCTCCTTTCGTCATGGAAACCTGTAGTTTTGGGCTGGAACTGTATTTCCCCATGGTTCCTATCTTGATTAATGAGGTAGGCATATCTGTGTTGGATACATACTGGGCAAGAAGTGTGGTCAAACCGGGGCTGTGTACTGCTAGGCTGAAGCTGAGTCTGAAGAAGGGGGTGTTTGAGATGGATTTGCATTTGACCATGGCAAATCTGATGAACAGACAGGCATGTATCTTTAGATTGGATTTGTAAGGGACTGTGGGTCGTGCTCATTGTCGAGGGAAGCATCTGTCTGCTTGACTTGCCCTTGACCACTGCCAGACACTTCTTTTCCATTTTCATAATTTGTACTCTTTATCACTCTAGTTAGGTATTGTATACAAATCCTGCCTGTTGAAGAGAAGAGAAAAAAAGACTTTTATAATGATGTGTACTCTGGCATCCTTTTTGAGGAACAGATTGTGTGACAACTTTTCCCTGCCCCACACAGATTTTTCTTGTTCAGATGAAATGTGCCAACAATTAAGACTAAGCATCTCAATACTGCCAATCACAAAATATGTTAGTCTTTTCTTTCAACACGTGGAATTCACCTACACACTATACTGAATGATGTGTAGTATGCAGTAGAAGAGTTTGATAACAAGCAGGACAGAAAGGGCAGGTTTTCAGAGGTACTTTATGAGTTGCATATTTTAATGAAGAATCCATGAGCAGTGTTCTACTGCATGTGAAATATGGCCTTTTGCATCACGGACAAGTCCCTATTTAGGGATCCTGAATCCATTCTGCAAGGTGCCACGTGCCAATGCAATGAGATCTTTCACCTGAGAAGTAGATGGGGCTCCTTCAGTGAGTGTTCCTCTGTATGCCCCATAGAATTCCCTGTGTCACCTAAATCTCATGCTAACCCTACTGCATGAGAAAGCAGAAAAGGCAAGTTCCATATGAAAAAAGCACCGTGGAGTGGACTCATTTAAAGTACGGTGATACAAGTGAGGTCAGTTGTGGTCAGACTGTGAAAGGAACAGGGGAATCAGCTTCTGAAAATTGTCTCAAAAGTGACTGCAGGATGTTTTACAAGTCATAGGCAGCTTCACAGAGTCCATCATGCATGTGCAGAAGCACTGCTATTAGCCCCTGAGGTCTGATTCATCCTTCTACTGTCAGGCACCCAGCTGAAGAACCAGAGTCCAAAGACTGTCTGCTCCTGTCCCGGGTCCTTTTAATGATATAACAGGATATACAATTCCTCTCTTCAGAAGACGGAAAAGACTCTTCAGAGGGTGAATCAGATTTGCAGACAGCTGAACTCACTGAAATTGCTTATGTCTCTTCACTGATTACTGAGAGGCTTATAACTTCTATTTACTTAGTTTACTCACCTCCATTTAATGACTGAGTGTGTGGTGGGATGGTACTGAGCACTGGTGTCCCACACCACTGAGGCAGAGGCTCATTTCCTACATCTCACACAAGAACTGGACTTGGACTTTGTTACCAGAGATATTCTCAAAGATCTCATTCTGGAGGCCCATTGGTTCCTTAGCTAATCCCCAGTTTCTGAACAGCACTGCAGCCAGCGGTTATTTAGTCCTGAATATTTTTATTGGCAAAGAAATACTTAGTAAATTATCATTCTTTCAGCCTGTGTAGTTCCACAAGGTTGATGCTCTGTTCCCTTTGCTAGGGAGACTGATTTCCAGGGACCTGCTGAGGCAGAATTTACTCTTTATAGCTCTCCACTACAACTCAGCTCTCAAAGCAAGCTGGAACTATTGGCCTATCTCCCCAGCTTTCTTGCCCTCCACCACAGTGGTTGACAGCTTCCAGCCCTCTGCTGCGCACAACCCATGCCCTCACATTTCCGCTGCCTTTTCAGACAGCTGCTTCACTGTGTTACATCCTTACTTTCCATACTTCCCTGCAGGGGAAAAGACACTTATGCCACGCCACACTATCCTTTTTTTTCCTAGCCCAGGGCTCCCGCTCTCAGGTCTCAGTCTCACAGTTCATGAAGCACAAAATGCTTCTGTCCACCAAGGTGATTGAATTTACCGTTGCTGAAGAGTTTCTTGCTGATCAATGGGCATGATGCTGTAGAAATATCCTTCAGGTGTAGTGGTTACATTTGGAGAAATGATCCTTGAACAAACTTTACTGTGCAGCTCTTAGATTCTTGTCAGGTTTACTATATAAACACATAATCTATAAATAACATCCATCACTAATATGTACTACTACAAGGAGAGCCACAACAACAGAACTTTGTTTCAGGATAAAAGGTTTATCTATCACTTTTAAAATGGTTTAAATCATTGAAGCACAGCTCTGGTAGTGAGCCAGAAATATTTACATCTGTACAGCGTCAGACTGGAAATGTGTTGTACAGAAATAGAAGTTACCAGCCTTCCAAAATAATATTCAGAAGGGCTTAATAATATCAAAGAGCCAATAATTTTATCATCTGACTTTTCAACCTTACTTCTCTAGCTGAATTTTCTTCACTATTTTTAATACTGTTATAAAGGTATTACTTTCAATATACTATTGTTGTTACTTTTAAATTAATATTACATATTGATAATAAAAAGTATGGTATGACAGTATTCTAACAAAATAAAACAAAAAGTCAAATCACTTACCATTTATTTCAAACATCATAAAAATTATATTGATTCATTTTCTTTATGGTTGCCTGCTTTATTGACTATGTGAAGATTGAGGAGTTTTAGTTATTTAGATACTCCTACATAATTACAGAAGCTAGATGAAAAACAAAAAAAAAAAAAAGAGAAAGCTTGCTCTGGTCTCTTTAATACAGTTTGTAGGGACAGCATTATTTTTTCATGCTACCACTTTTTCTAGTGTGCTGATCCGTGAGAAAAAACATTGTAAAATTTCTGTATGCTATACTTCTACTGCAGATCCTGGGGTCTAACGCATTTGACAGAAGTCAGTGAACCTGTTCAGATGCCAGGGTCCTTTTCTACAGATCTGTTTTCGGGGTTGGTGTCCAGTTCCCAGCTTTTTTTTTTTTTATTACTGAGGTTAAAAATATTTTGATTATTTTTCACTTTTATTTTTAAAGGTTAGTCCTTAAATATTTAATCAATAGCTACTTTATATAAACTGGAAAGAGCTTTCCATTCACATATGCAGGCACACAAAATGTTGAGTTATTTCTGAACCATATGGCACTGCAAGTCCTACGTTTTCATTAGAAATCCCTGATGCCTTTAAAATAAGATATTCTTTTTACATGGATGTATATTCTGAGAAGAGCAGGACCATTCCCCAAAATGTCTTTTTTTTTTTTCATTTTGTCTGAATCAAAGTTGGATCTCACTTCCCCTGTGGTCTGACTCCATGTGATCTAATTTATTTTTCCCTGACGCCAGCAGTTTTTCATGTTATCTCTCATATTTTTGGATCAGCTAGGGGGAATGGCTCTATGTCTTGGTGAGTGATGCTCAAGTCTGCTAGGTGGAAGGCCCAAGATCCAGGACCTGCCTCAATGACTCTTCCACTATCTACACAAAGAGCCTCCCGAAGAGATTCCGCTCATATGGGCCATACTGCAGTCTTACTCACACTGCTTTGCACTAGTAGCTTAACCTCCAATATCTCTTCTTCTATGCTAATTTTAGAGAACACAGGGAATTTGAAACTATGCACTACAGGAATTGCCTTTGTACAATTTACCTTTACCAACACTCTCCCTTGGTGTAGACAGTCTAGACGGCAGCTTAAGAGGCAGAGGTCGATGAAGCAGTTTTGGCTGCTCAACCATTTTCTGCTTTGCCTTTGTTCCTGCCAAATGACAGAAGATATTTCAAAAAAACAGAAAAATATGACAAGGCAAAACAAAAGAAATAATCATCCCTACTTTAAGGTGCTGAACTATAAATGTCTGCTCAGATAAGCCAGGTGATAAAAGAATCGTAACACAGGATAAGTGGCCAAAACGGGCATTTGTTCTCTTAGTGACTGACTCAACATTTTTTCTAGTTATTATTAGTGCTTCAGGAAATAAATCAGTAATATTATTAAAAAAAAAAATAAAAACCAAAACAAAAACCAAAACCAAAACAAAACACCACAGTAAAAGATCTATTCTAATAACTTTGGAATGCTTGCATTAAAGAATATGTTTCAGCACCTCTGTCACAAAAGGTGAGGTAATTGGAATTTTTTAATCTCTGAGCCAAAGGAGGAACAGTAAAATAGAGAAGCACTGCATGTCAAGCATTCTGAAAGCTCCCGGAAACAGTTTTCTGCTGGATAAACAGATTTAATAAGAGCAACAGTTAACCCTGGTAAAAGGCCGAGTCTGCAAGTAACAATTTTATGCTTCTTTCTGTTTGCCTGTTAGCTTTTGAATGCACACAATGATACGGATTTCAATCAAGAACCCCTGTTTTGGTTTCAGAATTCCTCTTATTAGTAGCCAAGTTTAGCAAATCTCTGATTTGCAGCAGTTTTCAAGATTATCTACATCCTAAATTGTGGAGTTTTGTTTGGGGTTTTTCTTTTCTTTTTTTTTTTTCCTTTCTTTTTTTTCTTTCTTTTCTTTTCTTTTCTTTTCTTTTCTTTTCTTTTCTTTTCTTTTCTTTTCTTTTCTTTTCTTTTCTTTTCTTTTCTTTTCTTTTCTTTTCTTTTCTTTTCTTTTCTTTTCTTTTCTTTTCTTTTCTTTTCTTTTCTTTTCTTTTCTTTTCTTTTCTTTTCTTTTCTTTTTTTCTTTTCTTTTCTTTTCTTTTCTTTTCTTTTCTTTTCTTTTCTTTTCTTTTCTTTTCTTTTCTTTTCTTTTCTTTTCTTTTCTTTTCTTTTCTTTTCTTTTCTTTTCTTTTCTTTTCTTTTCTTTTCTTTTCTTTTCTTTTCTTTCTTTTTTTTTTTCTTCTTTTTTTTTCCTTTCTTTTTTATTTTCTTTTCTTTCTTCTTTTATTTTCTTTTTATGTAGGGCTAAAAACATATAAGATGTCACACAGTATAAAGACTCGGTCCTAAAGAACTGGAAATTGGAAGGAAAACACGGAAGTGAAAGCACTGATGAAGGTGAATTTGAAGAGAAACTGAAAGTGCCATCAGGAAACTAATGGCTCACAGGAAGATTTAGGAAGATTAAGAAAATTGTCATATACAGCTAGAAGCAAGGACATCTCTAGGCAAAAAATATTTCAATAATTTAATTTGAAAGTAGATAAACTTGAGACTTCAGTACAGTTTTGCATGTGAACAAGATTAATTTAAATGAAGTGTAGCATTATTTAAAACTCTGATGAAAAGAAAAAAATACTGTGATGAGTATTTTTTTACATATGGGGACAGCATCCTTGCAATAAACTGGAGGCACAGGAGGAAGAATATGATATTAAAAAACCAAAGAAACAAACAAAAAACGAACAACAAAAAAACCCACAGTGCAGCATTTCTTAAGAAACCAAAGAAGTTGAGTTTCAAGAAGAGGAACAAAACACCCTATAGCTATGTCTGGACGTCCCTAGTGGTACACTGCATCTTATCATTCCCATCTTTCACTCTTCAGGATAAGGGTTTTGGCACTTGCCACATGGATCATAGCACAAGGAATAATTCAGCTTGGAAGATACCTCAGGAAGTCTCTAGTTCAACCTCCTGCTCACAGCAGTTGAAGTCTGAGTAGATTACTGAGAGCTCTACCCAAGGATGGAGACCCCTCAACCCCTCTGGGTAACCTCTGGGCCTCCTTCCAACACTGATAGAAATCAGGACATAGAGTGCATACTCAGTTAGGGTACACATCTAACGATAGATAAATGTCCTTGTTTTCTCTCATTTATAGGTAACCTGTGTTGATCTGACCGACAGATCAAGGATGGTGAGAAGAGTTCGCAGTTTTGGTTAAGAAGAAAGCATCAGTGCCTTGAGGAGCACTGCCTCCAAATTACCCCAGGGGCAGAACAGATTGTAAAGAAATGAAGGCTTAGGATAAAAGCGGAGTGAAAGAACTCCTGATAGCAAGTGTACATTGCACGTTCAGTTGTCTCAGAGTCAGGGAAGGAGGTGAAAGCACCACAGGAAACCTGAAGTCATGGGGATGAGCAGGGTGGATAAGAAGGAAATCAGGAGACTGGGTGGGGGCAGTGGAGCAAAAGCAGCGCAGATAAGAAACCTTAATGTTTCTGGCAGTGAAGAAAGATAGAGTTGTTCAAACTGCTAGAGACAGGAAGGGTAGAAGCAAGCCAAATGGAGAGGGAACATGATTTTCTCATGAGATAAAACTGACCATTATAGTTGGTGAGATTCTAGGTAAAAATCAAAGTGAAAGCAGAAACGAGAAGTATAAATGCTGTGATCACTGATGCAGGTGTAATTTAGTTCAAAACACCAGACAGTTGAGCCAACGAGGCTCATCAATGCTGAAGAGGGGAAGATGAAAATCAGAAGTGGGGAAATTCAGCCTGGTGAATAGGCAGGAGAAGAGTGAAGGATACAGGAACAAAGGAAGAAAACGCCTGTGATGAACCCTGCCAGGCTGAGACCTTGCTGTGGGAGAAGAGCAAAGTCAGGGATGCAAGAAAGGCAGGAAAACAATTTACAGCAAACATGTAATGAAAAGGAAGAGTGGCACAGAGTGACTTCAGATGTGGATCAAAAGAAACCTTGGTACCATTGTATTCTGCTCTAACCTTTGCCAAATATCAGGAACTTTCTGCTGCACAGTATCAAAACCAGGTTAATGTTGATCATGAAAAAGCATCTGTTCTGTGTATCACCTCAGAGCAAAACTCTTCACAGGATTTCCTTTTTAAAAATGTATTTTCTTGAGCAATATAGTAAGTGTACAACGTAATACACATTACTAGTAAGATACAACACCGTGCTTGGTTTTGTTCTTCACCCTGAAACTTTCCCACCTTTAAATGGAAATTTTCCCTTCTCCTTAACATAGTTTTTACATCTTTGTTTAAAAGGTGCCTTCCACAGCACTGCCTGACACAAGCAGAACAGGTGAACCTTTGACCAGACTTAGCTCCTGCCTCTGACCTAAGAAGGGGTAGCACAGTCACACCGTGAAAACATCTCCAAACACTACACATGCTTGGGACTTCTCACTTTTGTACTGGGTTTGCGTGGCAAGGTTTTGGCAGTGGGGAGGACTACAGAGGTGGTTTCTGTGAGAAGCTGCTAGAAGCTGCCCCCATGTCTGACAGAGCCAATGCAGCTGGCTCCAAGACAGACCCACCACTGGCCAAGGCTGAGCCCATCAACAGAGGTGGTAGCACCTCTGGGAGTTAAGAAGGGGAAGAAAACCTGCTGCACAATTGCAGCTGGAGAGAGGAGTGAGAATATGTGCGAGAACCTACTCTGCAGACACCAGGGTCAGTGAAGGAGGAGGGGGGAGGAGGTGCTCCAGGCACCGGAGCAGAGGTTCCCCTGCAGCCCCTGGTGAAGACCACGGTGAGGCAGGCTGTGCCCCTGCAGCCCGTGGGGGTCCACAGTGGAGCTGATACCCACCTGCAGCCCGTGGAAGACCCCACGCTGGAGCAGGGGGATGCACCCAAAGGAGGTTGTGACCCTGTGGGAAGCCCACGCTGGAGCAGGCTCCTGGCAGGACCCGTGGAGAGAGGAGCCCACGCTGGAGCAGGTTTGCTGGCAGGAGCTGTGACCCCGGGGGGGACCCACGCTGGAGCAGCCTGTTCCTGAAGGGCTGCACCCCCTGGGAGGGACCCACGCTGGAGCAGTTCATGAAGAGCTGCAGCCCGTGGGAAGGACTCATGTTGGAGAAGTCCATGGAGGACTGTCTCCCGTGGGAGGGACCCCACGCTGGAGCAGGGGAAGAGTGTGAGGAGTCCTCCCCCTGAGGAGGAAGGAGCAGCAGAGACAGTGTGCGAATAACTGACCCCAGCCCCCATCCCCCTGTGCTCTGGCAGGGGAGAAAGGAGGGAAATTGAGAGTAAAGTTAAGCCCAGAAGAAGGGAGTGGTGGGGGTGGGGTGTTTTTAATATGTTTTCACTTCTCATCATCCTACTCTGATTTGACTGATAATAAATGAATTATCCCAAGTTGAGTCTGTTTTGCCCATGACAGTAATTGGTGAGCGATCCCTCCCTGTCCTTATCTTGACCCACGAACCTTTTCATTATATTCTCTCCCCTGTCCAGCTGAGGAGGGGAGTGATCGAGCGGCTTTGGCGGGCACCTAGCGCCCAGCCAGGGTCAACCCGCCACAGCTTTGATTCCTCCATTGCTGCCCGTCCCTCACAGGCTGCTCTGAGCACCCAGCTGCTCGCCAGCCCTTCAGGCTGGGTGCTGAGGCGCTCTCCCGGGCCAAGACTCCCAAGAAATCCACCTTCCTCCCTTCGCAGGGACGGCGGCGGGGGGCCCCCCCCTCAGCCACAACCTTATGGGAGCCGGAGCTTGCCGGGGGCGGCCAGGCGTCCCCAAACCCCGGCGCAGGGTCACCACGGCCCTGAGGAGGGTTCGGACGGAGCCGCGGCCTTCCCGCCCGCGCCAAACCCCGCCGCGGCCGTTGGGAGCGGCCCCTCACGGCGGCGGCGGCGGCGGCGCGCGGCCGAGGGGGCGTGTCGGTGGGCGTGTCCACCCCGGGGGGTGGGCGGGGCTCAGGCAGCGGCGCCGGTGGGAGCGGGCGGAGGGGCTGCGGCAGCGCCGGCATCGCCTGTTGCAGCGCCGCTCCTCGCTGGTAACTACTCTCTAATCATTATAATTAATATTTTTTTTTAATTGTTATTGTTATTCACACACACACACACACCCACCCGCGACGCTCACGGGTTAAAAAAAAAAAAAAAATTAAATTAGATTGAGCCCCCGCCGCTCGGCGCGGAGAGTGGCGGGCGGTGCCCGGGTCCGGTGCGGGGGTCCCGGCGGCGATTCGCGGGGAGTGGGTGAGTGGGTGTGGGTGACGCGGGGCGCTGAGAGCGTGTCTGGAGCCGTGCCCGGGGAACGGACACCCCTGGCCGGGCCGGAACCGGCGCTCGGCTGCTTTTGGTTCCACGCTCAGCCCCCCCCCCGCCGCAGCCCCCCGGGGGGCAGGTGGGGATCTGGTGCTTCTTGCTGCAAACTGGGTCGAGCTGAGCTAAACCTCTTCAAATTCATCTCGGAAACAGAATTAATTTCAGATATAGACCCGGCACTGCGGTCCTGATTCAAGCTAGACCCTATTTGATCGAGCGTGCTGGAAGTCTTGCCTGGGTATAAAGTCTTGTGAGTGACTTAAGAATGTGGAGTGGGGCAGAGAGGGGGTCTGGACAGCACGGGGAAGGGTGGGATACCAAAGTGGAGGCAGTTTTAGCACCTCTGTTAGATGAAAATAATCTCATTAGGTTGCATTTAGGGACTGACGAGTAGTCCGCATCTGTGTTACGTGAACACTGACCACGCAGCATCGTTTTCTGTGTCAAAAACTGCTTAGCCGATACATTTAATCTTAGTATTTATTTTTTAAATTCCTTTTTGTCCACAGGGTCCCGCTAAAGACAACTTCTTTATAGCGGTAATAGTTTTGAGAATTTCTGAAGGGCATTTCCTTTGCATCATTATGGATATGAAGAAGCTGGTTTGCATGTTGCAGATGACTCTGCTGTTTGTCCCCTCCCTGCAAGGTTAACATTTCCCTACCAGCTGGCAGCAATCAATTTCCCTCTCTTGTCTCTGCTTCTGCTCTTCCTTTGCACATACTCCACTGCGTAAAGTGAGTGGAATAGGCCGAGGGAAAAATTTGGATGTCTTTCCTCAAAAGATACTGCGTAGATGAAATTAAAGGTATGGCTGCAACGTGCATCATAGATGCCAGAGGGAAATTATTTATGTAACACAGCAAAGCATTTACGTTTTGTTTTTTTTTTTATGCAATCGTCATTCAAGAATCAATACCGTGCCCGAGTGATTTATCATTGGCTTTTGTGCTTAGCGGTGCGAGATTCAAAGCAAAACGTCACCACGAAGAGACACGCGTGTTGCTGTGTGCGCTGCGCGAAACCGCGAGCTCTCCCCCCCCCCCCCGGTGAGGCTGTAAGCTCCTTTGGGCAGGACCCCTGGCGTCACCGTCTTTGCGCAATAGTGGCGGTTGCGTCTCCACCGTGGCACCGCGGTGCTCGTGGCTGGCGGGACACCTCGCTTCCCAACCCCGGCCCCCCCCTTCCTGTGGGGGACAGAATGGGGGCGTTCACGCCTGCCTTTGGGTTTGGAGTTAGGGTGTGACCAGGGCGAGCATCCAGACCTGGGAGCCCGGACACACTCCTGAGTCGCCCTGGTCAGGTGTAGGCGCGTGCACTGAAGATGACACCCTGAGGAAGGCTAAAAGGAAGCCTGAAGGATACCAGAATCCTCCTACTGAAACATCTTGCATGTGTTCATGCCGTTGACAGCGAAATACTGGGTTGCAGTCTTCCCTTGGAGGCAAATGTGGAATTTTGTGACTGGCAGTAGGGATAATCCAACAAACCCTTGCTGAGATTTTTCATCTTTTCTTCACCGCAGCCCTGACTTCAGCAGGGTTAGTAGTTTCACCAGCATGCACGGGAATGGGATGTCGGTTTGGCCCAGGTACCGCAGATGATGGTATTGTGCTTGGGCCTTTCCAGGTCCCTTCTGCGGGGACCGTAAGGGAAACCTTTCCTGCAGTGCCGCCTCCTGGCTCTGCAGCGGTGTCTGTAAGGGCCAGTGCTAGGTAGTATATGGACCCCTGACTGAAAACCCTACTTGTTGAATACCAGAGTATTTTTTTGTTGTTGTTGTTTCAGAATAGAAGACAGTTACAAGAGCTGTGCTTAGAATCCCATCTCACTCAAAGGCTTGCGTGAGTTTTCCCTGGTGCAGAAAGAGCCTTTTTCCATTTTCTGTTCCAGAACCTTCCCTTGGCAATGGCAGGGGCCAACAGCTGGGTGGTGGCACAACCATCTGAGAGGGTGTCTGGTGTGACAGGACATGTGGGAGGGACTGTGGCCCAGATCCCCAGCAGTGTCTGGTTGTTGGGTGGTATGTGTTGGGTGACTGGTTGGTTGGTGCTTCCATCAGATGCTTCCAGAATTATCGCCTCTATTCCTTTAACAATTGTTAGGACCTACTAATTGTGAGTGAGAAGGTCAGCCACAGTGGCAGTCCAGTAACAGAGTATGCAATAAGTGTTATTCCTGAGTTAGAAAACAAGATGGAACTCCCTTTCCCACACCACCACATCACGCAGTGCTTCCTCGCCGTTGATGCTTTCTCTCTCGCATCCCACCACCATCTCGACCTGCAATTCCTGAATTTTCCCACGTGCAATGGGCACTTCAGGTAGCCCTTCCTAAAAAATAAGTCATCAGAAAACTCATACCCTCCGGTCATCTGTGCAAAATCAGAGAAAGGAGCAGCGGGGAACCATGGGCAGGTTTGTGTTGGGAGCACATGCTGGGAGATCAAGAGGACGAACTCGGAGATAAATGTGTTCTGCTCCTCTGCATGCACATGTGTAACTTGTACTATTGCTAAATAATCAGACATATTTATTTATTTTACAGATAACCTGCAGGTTTTTCTCATGAAAATACCATAATTCATCAGAAATTACAATCTCTTCCTTGTTACTAGAGAATCCACATTTCAGTTTTGAGGGCTGGATGAAATAAGTACCAATTGTAACAGTGTGGGTTTTCAAAATGGAATGATTTTCATCAAGAAGAAGCTAGGACCATGCTGCTAGTCCTCCTACTGACCTTTAGTATTGGCGACATAGGGAGCATACTGGAACTGGAAAATTCACAAATTGGTAATAGCATTACAAGATAGAGTTGAGGGATGGATTTATAAATTGATGGTGGACTCTGCAACGAAAACATCTGCTTCTTTTCTCTCTGTATTTTGTTTTTTTTTTCAGGCTCTCCCTGTGCTGCCTGTGGGCAGAGACCCTCTGGCGAGGGCCTGAGCAGAGCCCCCCACCCATCCAGCTCTCGGGGAGCCCTGAAGCTGGTCCTGCTGTGTGCAGGGTTAGGAGCCTGAGTCAGATGCTCAGTGTTAGGGAGGGGAATACTCCCCGTGTAAATGTCTGCAGTCAGTAGGCTTCCTCTTTTCCTTCCTAACCTACCTAGTGACCTGGTGACCCTTAGTATTTACAGTGCATTCATTTCCTTCTCACTTACGGGAAGACAGCTAGTCTGCTTAATCAGCATTTTCAATAAACCTGATTTATTTTTTAATCTTCTTTAGTCATATATGATCTGTTTGAACTGTGATCGTTCTTATACTTTTTTTTTTTAGGGTTTTATTCTGAATCAATATTTAACATATTTCCCTAGTTTAAAATCTATTTATCTTTGTTGGTTTTTACTACTGAACCTTCAATATTTACTCTTCCTTTCCTGATGTAATATTTAGCACTAGTAGACCTTTATAGATTGTGAATGTATGCCCTTGACTGCTACTGTTTCAGGAAGCCACTGAAGTTGTTTTGTAGGGTTTTTTCTTTAAGGAAAATCTCAGAAGAAGGTCAACACATTTCATTTTGTTCTTGCAAGCCCTTATCCTGCAGAAAGTGGACTGTTTTAGCTGGGAACACTCATACGTATGAGTTAAGTAAGCATGTATATGCTTTTACATCAGAAAAGTTTCCTTCCTCGTAGCATTGCATTTTAATATAAACCACTAAGCATGAGATTTGGGTAGATGAATTCCAGAGGTTCTCCCCAACCAACATATCCACGGTCCTTTTTTCTTGGCCTGTTTAAACTGGGTACCACAGGATGGAAAAGCATGGTTAAAACTCTGGTGTCAAAGTATTTGGGACAGCAGAGTGTCAGCACACGCCTTTCACATCACACTTAAATCAGCGAGTCCAAAAGTTCTTGGAAAAGGAGGTCAGCATCATTCTGGAATTGATTTCCCCAAAGATAAAGCACTGTGAAACCGCTGTAAAAAGTATTTGTTTCAGGGACCTCAGTATTTTACAAAATGTTTTTATTCCTGTAAGCAGAAATAGCCGTATTTCTTATCAAAGTGGAATTTCTTTCCTCATTACAGTTCCTGTCACCATGCTGTTATGTTGCCTAACCTTGAAATGAAAGCAATTTTGTTAACTTTTTACAAATGCTTGTTGCCATGTTGGGATTGAATTGCCTATCCTTCTGAGGGCAGAAAAAAAACACAAAAGAAGTTTAATTTTATTGTGTGCACTGGTAAAAGGGAGCCAGTGTGCTCCCCTGAGTGAAAAAAAGAATCTGGAAAAAAAGCCAGAGTTATTGCTTTTTTTTTTTTTTTTTCCATAATAGCTTTATATGCTCATCATGTTAAATAACAAAGAAAAATGCAAACACCGGTGTCTTCTTTTAAGCAGAAGGCTCAAGTTGAATCACTGAAGACATACCTCAAAATAGTATCTTTAGAAACAACTTCTTTGTTTCATGATTAAGTAAAGATACATGAGAACATTCTCTAATTTTTATATAAACATGTTTCTGAATCATTGACTCTAGGAAGTTGTCAATATAATTTTTCTTCTATTGCTTATGGGAAGAACTCAAAGTATGAGATTTTAGTGTATCTTACAGACAAATGCTTCTTTGCATTTACAAGAAAATAAATAATTTATGACATATATCAAAATCTCTTGACAAACTATATAACTTTTACCCTACTTTTAGATTTGAAAGCATCTGTACTGCTGTTAGCAAGCTTTTCTAGCATTTATGCCCTGTTGTTTTGTATACAGTCCTTGCTTGCCTGATACTCTGTAAAGAGAAATATGAAATTCAGTTTATGAGACTTCTAAATTGGTAATAAACTCTTGAAAATGTAATTGGTTCCTATTAGTTAGATTTAGCAGACTGTTTTTCTCTTCTTCCTCTCCCCATATGTTTGCTGTCTTTATGTACAGGCAGGTGTCATGACTTTGCTCCTCAGTTTTTTTACCTGTGTATCTAGGCCAGAGTTTTCAAAATAAAACTTAGATTTCAGATTACCCAGTTTAAGACATGGAAAAAATAGAGCAGTCTCTGGAAAGTGCTGAGCAGCTACCACCAGAAAGCTGTCCTGTACTCCTTAAGGTCCCAGGGAAGAGGATGCATCCAGGCTTTCTGGAAGACCTGCGGACTAGAAGTTCATGGAAGTCCTTGGGGTTCTGGATCTGAAGAGTTCACCCAGTTCCACTTGAGGCTAGAGGAATCAGCAAAGACTACACAACATAAGTGGAAATAGCTTGAATTACGTTTTGCATGCACAGTGAGGTAATTTGCATCTTAGTGACTTGATCAGTTTGGCTTTAATAAGCAAAATTAATCAGAACTGTGATTAACATCAGAAGTGTGAGCAGGGGCATGCAGTGAGCAACAATGTCAGAACATTTACTTTTGCCTATGAATTAAAATGAAGTAGTTTATGCGTTCTTTAAAAATACCTTAGTTTCTCCTAACAACTCTATTTTATAATACCCACCTTGCCATTTCTCCATGAACATGCTTTCCCACTGGTTTGGACCTTGCTCATCAGGGGGGACCTCACCAATGGCTCTGTTGTGTGGCTAGGCAGAGTAACTCCTAGCTTGGACGAGCCTCACCCCCCCCTTGCTAAAAAGACCAAGAACCAGAGGAAAGCATCCTCCTCACCAGGTACCCAAAGCCAAATGCCTTGCCAAGGTGGCTGGTGGGGTTGCCCTCGTAAAGAAGCCATCTCTGAGTGTGGCAACAGGCTCCCTGGTACCCGGTGAGAGAGACCGGCGGTGCCAGCAAGGGATAAGCCCAGGGGCACCTGCTGCCCATGAAGTGGTCCAGTAAAAACCTAGACATCACATGGATAGATGGTGCAAGATGGCCCACTGAGGTGGAGGAAGTAATACGGTGCTACTCCCCTCCTGATGAGGTGGGGTTACTGACCGCTGAAGGTCTCCCATGCTCGTGACAGTGTGTTTCTCAGAACTAACACCAGGCATAACTGTTTTTTAAAAGGAAACATCTTTGAATATGCACGTCACTAAAAAGCCTGATACTTGCCAAAGTTGTTGGGTTTTAGGTGGTACTGGAGGTGTTGGTATGCACAGGGGATTTGGGACAAATAATTAGAAAACCCTCCAAAGTCCTACAAAGATAAAATAATGTTTTGCACATTTTCCTTCTTGGTGATGGTAAATGTTTTACAGGATGAAGCAGTAATCAGTTTCTTTATTCTTACATTGCAAATGCAGCTCTTATATTGTCTGTTTGCCTCAGAGAGATTGCTAGGTCAAAAAAGATACCAAATGAGAGGTATCACAGAAAATGAGAAAGGGACTTATAGTCAATCGGAGAAGGAAAATGTCCTTACTAGAGATGCTTTAGACCCACCTTCAATCTTCTTTAAGTAACAGGATAACTGATGCGTTTTACATCTGATTTCTAGTATCAGAAGGAATCAAAGTATTTGGTTGTGTTTTTTTTTTTTTTAAGAAATGCCTCCCTTCCCCCACCGCCTTTTCATTTTGGGTGTTCACTTAAAAAGGCAGTGCAGTCTTAATGATGTGATATACCGGTAAGCCCCAGTATTTTTGTGTGGATGCTACACACATAGATGAGAAAACAATTTTTCAAGCCAATTCAAAAGCAGCCCTCAGGTGAGGATTGGCATTTTACACTGATTTTCAGATAACCCCTGCTGGCTGCCCTTGCTGCAAAGCTTCGAATGCCCAAACATTCACCTTTGCAGTTCTCATTTGCATCCCAATGTCCAGACTCCATCAGCATCTACTTTCACAATTACATTCCCCACATAGGCAAGCAGAAAGTCAGAAGAGGAAGGACAGTCCAATGGTTAAACCACTATTTCAAACCGTGGGAGATCTCTCACAGATATATGTACTAAAAATCCGTCTTTTTTAATAAGCGAAGTAAAATAGATTAGTCAGCGGTGGGTCAGTTGCTACTAGCATTTGAGCTAGCTTCTTTAAGCAAACTCAGGTGTTTCTGCACTACTCTGTCTTCAGTGACTACGTGCCCTTAGTTAAGTGGGTTTGTGCAACCAGTGGTAATCAGACATCCTAGTAGCTGCAAGAGAGGTATCCCCTTAGGCTGTGACCACTGTGTATCTAGCTGTCACGTATTTATCCTCTCATCCTTCCTCTCAGAGCCTTTCTTGGAGTGGGATTTGAGGACTCTCCTGTGTTGGTCCAGGTGCACAGAACCCATGGAGTGGTGTGTCCGAGAAATTTTGGGCAGAAGCACACAGCCTTTGCTTAAATTCTGACTTATTTTGCAAGGGCAGGTGGGAAGAGCTGCTGAAAAGATGGCCTTTAGTAAAAGCTAGGGTTTGTGGCTGCAGACACCCGTGTGCTGGGAAGGAAAGTACACCACAAAGCTTTGGGGAGAGGCTGCAGAGCAGCTGGTGCACAGGATCTTAGTAAACCCACAGTAATTTCTCTCTCATTCACTAATCAACATTTCTTGCATTTATTGCTGGAACATACCCTTGGGCATAGAGTAGCTGGAGCATCATAGTTCAGATGGCAGCTGTCCTCATCATGCCTCATTCATGTGTCCGTGGCCAGAAACGCACCTGCCAACAGTGTCCCTGAGCTTTAAGCAGAAAAGCCCACAGTAGTGAAATCTCACTGGGATGTGGAAATACACTTATTTTTAAAATGAAAGTTAACAGCTCTTCAGCCATGGAGGAAGCAGAGATTACAACATGCAGCTGAAACTACTGAGGAAATGTAAACAGGCTGAACTAAATCTAGTCTTTGCAAATGCATCTGCAAACCCTCTTGTTTAAAGGTGATTTGCAAGTCAGAGCCTGGAGTCGAGGATGTGCTTACAGTATCAGTGTGCTGCACAGGAGCACGGTGGGTCTTCTCCATGAAATGAGTCAGAAGATAGGTTTGTAGGGGACTGCTGCAGGCCATCAGAGCTGCTCACCAGTTTTGATTCCTGTTGCAGAAACAGCTCATGTGCAGAGGAGGGAGAGAGACCAGGAAAACTGGTGGGATTTTCTTCAGTGTGAGATCTTAGCCTATGTCTGCTATAGTTTGGCTGTCCAGTGTTTCTGACAGCTAAAACGGATATTTCATTTCATGCCGCTCAGTCATGTAATATGTAATGCTGTGAAGAGCTGAAGAACATATTTTGTTATACCTAAAACTTAGTTTCCACACTAATGCTTAGAAAAGGATTTAGTTACTGTCATGTAGGAAGCTTATTGATGCTCTTGGGGAGCTCATAACTCACCAGGTGGTAAAAGGCAAAGAAATGCCTGAAGGAGCATTAAACCAGCCAAAGCAAGTTTAACCAGCAGGCAGACTGCTCCTGCCACTCTTAACACTGAATCCTCTTTTCCTTGAGCTATTTGGTGATTGGTGCTAATCTTTTATCTCAGTCTCATCTCACCTCTCCTGTGTGTCTGTCCTTCAGCCCTGGCTAGCAAAGGGGATTGAAATAAAAACTGAAGATGCTCCCGCTTTCTTCTCCCCCACCCTTTGCAGCTCTCTGAATGACGGTGGTAGAGCAAATCATCCTTATGTCTGTCTGTCTGGTTTCTCTTACCTCCCTCGCTGTCTCATCTAGGAGAATGCAGGACCTTTGGGGAAGCTTGCTTTCTTACCCTCTGTCTTTCTTCATTCCTGGAACCACAGTGCCTGGAGGCTCCAGGAGCTCTTATAGAAACCAGCCCTAGGAACAAAGAAGACACAAAGGTGCGAAGGGAAAAAAAGCTGAGCACCCAAGAGCATCCTGGAAGAAAAATTCCAGGCTGCATTACCTATTCCTCTATGCATTCTTGAGGTGCTGGGTAGGATGGTTTCTGGCCAGTGCTTAACAGTGACTGAGACCATTTTCATCCTTGAGCAGTAATGTGGCTCATTGTACCTAGTCCTGAATTTTGGAGTGGACTCCATGGCCCGTCTGTACATATTGCCCATGGCAGCACTTGCCAGGCACATCTTTGCCACCAGCTTCGGTGGGAACGTGCCCAGCAGAACAGGACTGGTGACCCCAGGGTGGATGTTTAGATACTCCTGCCTGTGGAGATCTGCAGAGGACTTATATTGCAGATCTTCGGCACAGTCCTTGCGCCTATGGAGCGTGCAAGTGCCAGCACCATGGGGTGTTGGAGCTGTCAGAGAAAATCCTCTCATACTGATGGTGCACCAAGAAATCTTACTGCTCGGGTGATATTCCCGGTGCCCACCCACCCTCTGTGGGAGGATAACCTGTGTGGGGTGTCCAGCAGAGACCAGGGCAGAGAAACTTGCGCGAACAGCTCGCAGCTATTTGGGAAGCCGGTCTGGCTCCATCCTCCTCCAGTCCCCGGACCACCTGCTTCCCCTTTTCCCTCCTGCTGCTGTGGGACAGGCACCAGCTCACTGGGTGATCCCAGCCCCGGGGTCCCTGCACACCCGTGTCTTGTCCTTGGCACAGCTCCTGCTGTCTGGCCAGGGGGAGTGACAGCGGGGCTGCTGGCCGTGCCTCGGTTTGTCCATACTGGCCAGTCGCCTGCTTCCAGGTCGCAATGTGATCTGGCCAGTGGTATCATCTGCAGAGGTTCCTTAATTCTGAAGGTGTTCAGGTCTCTATACCTCCACTGTTTGGGAACACCTGAGCTCAGAGGTGATGGAGTTCACCGTTCATTGCACGAAGCGCTGATAAATATCTGAGAAGGGGCTAAATGGATCTGCTTGAGACCATCCCCAAAACTGTCCTGCTCATCGACTCAGCTGTACAATGAGGGATGGACACTGGGCAGCAAAGCCAGCTGGGAGCAGAACTAGTGACACTGTTCCTTTTGGGGTTTCAGTTTAGAGGATGGGTTATGTGCCCTTGCTCCCTACAGGTCAGTGAGTGCCTGGGAAAATGGACCTCACTATTGAATTGGGGGTTATTTGCAAGGAAGCCATGGTCTGTGCACTTATTTAGTGAGATGCAGGGCTGAATACAGCTGAAAACTATTGCTCCTTGGGATATTTATGCAGGGGATTTCCGGGCAGCTGCCTGGAAGCATTTGTTCTTTTTCCATGGTCTGTGAGAGCAAAGAGGTCACTTGCTGGGATTACCGGTGTGTGTCACTTGGATAGCACAGGGCTTGTCTCTTTGCCCTGTGGAAGGCCTTGGTTTCTAAATTACTGACACCATCAACACACACACACATACAAGATCAATACAGTTGTGGAGTTTTCATTTGCTACCGAATTGTTTAATGTTTCAGTTTCCCCTGTGTCTCTTGAATGCTGTGTCAAAAGAGCAATTAATGTTTGTTTCAAGTTTATCTGCCTTTTAGATAACACTCAAGAGCTAATGTTTCATGCTCCTTTTCAAGAACAGTTGTTTAGGGGCTCTTCTGAGTCTTCTGACATTTGAAAATACACCTGATTGCTTTGTCTCATTAGTTTTCATTGTGCATTGCCTGCAGCAGCACAGAAAATTGAGCAGCTAAGTGAGGATGTGGAGATGAGAAACTCCTCTGTCTGAGGATGTGCTCTGCCCATTTCCTAGCAGTGCAGGCAGCTCCTGTATGTTACCCACTGGTAGTAACACAAACAGCATCTGTGTGAGCAAACTCATGCCACCTGATAGGCATGTGACACTTCACACTCAGTACTTGCTTTCAAATGGTGGATCTTCCATCTCTCTGTGTTGTCTCAAAGGCCTTTCACTTTAAGCAGTAAGCAAAATTAAAGTCTAGTTTTCTCTTTTAGAACATGTGCCTTCTGTACGATTGCTGACTTAACTACTATCCCAATATAGAGGGTCTTCCTGACCATATTTTAGCAGGTGTTAAATATGTTGTATGCTAAAACTTGTCCAGGCTGCCTCAGACTTTTGCTCAAGTGTGCAAAGCCTTGCAGTCTTGGTCACTGTTACTGTCAAAGCCTAGCCACTGCTCTACATACACTTCTAGAATAGGAACATGATTTTGGATGAATACCCTTCAATTGCCTTGCAGAGTATATCCACATCCCTTCAACCTTATCTCAGCAGAGCTTCCAGCCTTATCTCAGCTGAGCTTCCAAGAGGTATCCATGCCAATCACCAGGACAGGAAGGTGTTTGACCAGCAAGATGAAAAAAAAAAAAAAACCTGCAAGGAGAAGCCTGGTTTTACTTATTTGAGCTAAGCAAAGCTGATACTGAAACCATGAAGGAATTATAACTGGGTTTTGGGCTGAAGCAGAATTTCACCTAAGACCAGCTAAAATTGGTATTTACGATTGCTAGCAGGCAGAGAGGGGCAGAAAGTTCTCCCCCTTCCTGAGGTTTTCCCCCTCATATTTGTTAGTTTATGAATGTCATGAAAGGGATTCGTCCCAAATACAAGCTCTGACTCAGAAATTTTCTTAATCACTATGTAAAAACATTTCTGGGACTAGATTTGTTGGGAAAGAGGGTGGCCTTGTAGGCATTCCTCTTCCAAAAATAGCGATGTGCCAGGTAAGAGTTTGTTGGATTACGGACCTTTGCGGAAAGCCTGACCTCAGATACCTCCTGTGTTTAATTTCCAGTCTAATACCTCCACTGAAAAATGCTCACCTAATCTTTTTTTTGTCTTCCTGGTTGATGCAAGATGTGTTCCTTCTGAGTGAAAGGCTGTCACCTAGCACAAGACATGGTCAGCCCAGCACTAGTTTTCATCCTTCACCCACGGGAGGGTGGCAAGTCCCCCCCACCAGCGCAGAGCCAGAAGCAGGACTGGCTCTGCAAACACAGCTGTGTCAAGGCTGGAAACAAAACCCCCTTAGTTCAGACATTTGATGTCCAGATTCTGTACTGAGGGGTTTTTTTTTGGATGTGCTGTGAAAACACAGCAAGTTCCTCCTGGGGGTGAGGCAAACTTCCCCTCCTGACAGGGAACTAATAACTGCTTGTACAGATTTCTGAGCATCAGTTTCTGTAGAGAATTTCAGGCCATTTACCCCCAGGCTTGAAAAATGCAGGTGAGGGGCTGCAAAAAAGAAGTGGAGCTTCTGAGCTGAATACCCTTAGAAATGTAATGAAGAATGCTGGCAGAAGAGCACCATGTGAGACCAAGCAAGCAGAAACTCTAGAGTAGGAGTCAAAGAGTGAGGAAATGGCAAGAGATAGGGGAGAAGGGAAAAAAAAATATAGAAAATGTGCAAAGGGAAAATGAGAGAATAAAGGGAAACATGATTAAAAAAAAAAAAAGAGAAGACATACAATATAGCTTTTAAAGAAGCTGAGAAAAATGAGAAATGAGCTAAAAGCAAAGCAAACAGCCAAGGAGGTTAAAACTTCCAACATTTAAAATCATATATAATCAAAACATAATGATGGAATATTCAAGAAGATACATATGCGAATGAGCCTGCGTGCATACATTTTCTTCAGTCCTACAGGTGTCTGAGTACAGATTTCCATCTGGATCCAAAGGAAACTGAATTATTCTTTTCTTGGCAAAAAGCTGCCTGTGGAGAACTTGTTTGGGAGAGCAATTTCATTTATAATCGTGGGGTTTTTTTCCTGCTATTGCACGAATTTGCAGCAGGAGACAGGTACTTGAAATTCTGGTGGTGGGATGGTGTGACTGGGCTCCCAGCAGAACTATTTTGTCTTTGCCATGACAGCCGCCCTGGGTGCATGGCAGAGCCCTGGGGATGCTCATTTCAATACTGTGCCAAAGCACCTATGGTTCACTCACCAAAAACTGAGTGAGATTGAGGCTGTAAGTGTAACAGATAAATGAGAAGGCTGGTTAACTATAAGACAGCTTTTGCCAGATCCAGATTCTCAAAAATAATTACTTTTTTTTTCTCCCAGCTTTGCAAAAACAAACTGCCATAGTAATTATAATTAAAAATAAAATATTTTTTCCATCTGGTTCTCCATGCTTTTTACTCCTGTAATCCTTTGACCAGCCGAGCCATCGAAGTCACATTTTCATTCTTTTCCCCACATCACAAAGGTGAAATATTTCGACAGAAAACCAGAACACCTAGGAAACAGATTTTGGGCCAAGTCAGGGTCTAACCGAGACTCTGTTTTTCAAAGGAGTGCGAAAAAAAACAGCCAACACAAGAACCAGCATTGTTGCAACAGCTTCCACAAATGACATTTCTAGACCCACGTCCTTCGGGAAATGGGTTTATCAGCTGGGGGAGTCACTGCCGGTCTCTGAGATGGGGGTTTTGGACACTTTGCCGGGAGAGCCAGGGACGTGTGCCCTCCTCACGCTGCAGTCCGCCCCGGGGGGTGGCCATGGGCGGTGGTCAATCGGTCAGTGAGCAGAGGCCAGGCTTCCCCCACCTCTTCTTTCTCCCCAACCAAGTAAAACCTAAGATTAGCTCATGCACTGTTATTAATATTTCACTAGTACTCCCCATTGCAGCAAATGGATGGTTCTGCTCAATAATTCATGGCTGGGTGGAGCCTATTAAATTTGTAGTGGGGTGTACACTTTCCTGTTATTTATTTATCATTGCTTTCATTTAGAGGGATTTTTTTCCCTGCTATTTCATTTTTCACTTGCTTAAATGCCTCTCCTTCAAAGTTCAGACTGCTTGCAGGAAATTAATCTTGCTCCTCATACCTTTTAAGTAAGGGTAAACTCTTACTGCAAGGGCCTGGGACTAGGTCATAAGGAAAATTTTCAGACACACTCAGTCACTTCGGTGCAGGAGATTTTTTTGAAGCACATTACTCTGGGAATTTGGTACCAAGCCTGACAGCCCAAAGTTCACCCGTGGCCTCTGAGCTTTCTGCTTTTTGTTTCACGGGGATGTTTGGCTATTTCTGCTGAGGGAACAACCCGCTCCCAGACCAGGGAGTGATCGTTGCCCTGCCTCCTCCTCTGCCAGCAGGCACTGTCTTAGGCCCCTGCACAAATGTTTTGGGGAGTGTAAATCTTTTTAGGCTGGTTGTAGGTTGTACCCCTTGCTTAGGAATGATCTTTTGCTTTGCTTTGTGGAAACAGTACTCATAGCTTATTTGATCTTTGTGGCTTATCTTGATTCCTAAATAAGACAGACTGAAAATGAAACTGAAATGAAGATTTCCCTAGAAGACTCTAAGACAGATTTTCAGAGTTAAGGGTTTGGAAACTGAAAGCTGCATAAGCATAAAATCATAAACCAGTCTCCTAGCCTAGATTTAACAGGCCATTCGTTATCCTCCTGGTCATTCCTGTGCCCAGCTCCAGGGGGAAAGGGTGAGGTTTGGAGAGCAACCGCTTCTGAGAATGAGCCCACCAAAAGCACGCTTTTCAGAATGAGAACTTCTTTCTCTATTCCTCTATCTCCAGACGTGCCAGTATACAAGCCTAGATGTCCCTCCCTGCCCAAGTGTAAACGCCTTGTTGCTGGTTCACACTCCAGGCTGCCAGCTCCGCTGTGCGGCAGAGGTTTCCCTTCATTTTTTTCTCACGCGTGTAGGTGTGGGCCACCACCCTCCACACTCCCTTCTCCTTCCTCCCCCGGCTCCACGCAGCAGCTGTGCAGGGTGCCACTGGCAATGCCAACACAAGAGGTCTAACGGAGGGGGTCGGCGAGTCCTGGGTGGTCACACGGGGGGGTCAGAGATGCCATGCCTCAGGGAGGGAGAACACGGTGGCAGACTCCGGTTGGAGGGGAAGCCCTGCAAGGGTAGGTCTGCCCCACTCCCTCCTGCACGGAAAGATTGAGGCAGAGCGAGATGCTCTTGTTGCACCAACGGGTATTTCGTAACATCATGATTCCACCCCCAAAAGACCCCCAGTATCCGCGTTGTAACAGCTTCAGTGGGATCACCCATCATTGCTTTGCATTCTCAAGGCTTTTTCTGGCGGATGTAATGCAGGAAGAATACGGTGTAAAAGGTATTATTTCCACATGCATTCTGCAAAGCCCCCAGACTTTAGTATTAGCTCTCCTGCAGAGATCACACGTGGCATTTCAGGATACCTTGCTAACACAGACAGTCCCAGCAGCGGATCGAATTACCTCCCCCCACCTGAGCACATGCCAGCACATCCTGCTCCACAAGGACTCATTTACCTTTCAACAGCATTTAAGTTCTTAGGGTCCATTTTCAGAAACGAGGCAGGCATTTCAGTACTTAAATCACTAGTGGCTACAGGAAATGTCACTGGCTTTAATAGGAACAAGAACAGGGTCACATGGAATAAAGGTGTGATTCAGATTGCATTAAACTGTAGTGGGAATTAGATCGGGTCCTCTGTACTTATATAAGAGCAAGATATTATTTGTTTAAATGAGATCACTTAAATATTTTCCATTAATTTTGATTTGCTCTAGTTTTTCATGGACCAGGAGGCTCCCCTCCAAGGGTTCATTTAAAACTGTGCTGTCATTAAAAGAAAGATACTTTGCAAGGCCTGCAGGAAGCTTCCACTGTCAGCTTGGAAGATCTGTGCTGCTGCCCCCGCCCTGCTCCCCACCCTGCCCTTCCCATTCTGTGTATGTTGTTGGATGGAGGACACGTCCACAACCTGTGCCTGTACCAGCAGTGGCCAGGAAGGCATTACATTATACAAATGTGATTTTGCAAGATAATGGCTTTTGGAGAAACTCATTCCCTGAAACAGAAGCAGCCTGCAGGAAGGCAAAGGTCTTGGGAGACAGGAGTGGGCAGTTACAGATGCAAGAGCCAAGAGGTGATCATGCCAGCCAAGGCCCCTGCAGGAATACCATTCCCGAGTTCCCACAAGGAAACTGTTCACCTACAGCAGACCCCAACTCCCTCTTCATCTGGGGATCCCTGCAAACCCCCTCTGGGCTTCCAGAACACCATGCTGCCAAGTAAGATGAAGCTGCTGTACCTCTTCTTAGGCAGATGCCCCAATTCCTCCAAATATAATTCCCATCCATTGGCAGAAACGGGATCAATGGTTCCTGCAGGCTTTTTGGGTTGCTGCTTACCTTGCTGAGATATACCCAAGCTTCGTGATGGGAGAAAGCGGGCGGTCGCCTCCCTTCCCAAGGCTCCCCAAGGCATCCAGGGGCGAAGGGGAGGAAGGTGAGAGGCACTGGCAGGCGAGGAGGGGGGGGGGGAGTGAAAGTGCACTGCCGCTCCGAGCTGCAGGGCTGACGCAGAGGCAGAGGAGAGCTGAGGCTGAGGGAGAGGAGGAGAAAAGCGGTGGAAAGGTTTGAAGCCCGTGGTGCCACGGTCTGGCTGACCTGCAGTGAAGCGTGGCTGCGTTGCGCGGGCAGCAGGATGAGAGTGTCAGCGTTGCAAAAGGTACGTGGAAAGAAAGGTCCTTCAGGCACGGGGACAATAAGGGGCAAGGCTTTTGAAGTGTTTTAGTGGTGACAACAGAGGGGAAAGGATTGTTTTATACCTGTTCATCTGTGGCTCAGGGGCATGGTCTGTTTATAATTGTAGTCCTCCCGCTGTGAGCGATTAGACACAGTGCATGCTAATTGATGGTATTTAATTTGTAGACAGTCATCTTAGCTGTTTCCTAATGTCTTTGCCTGTAACTGGAGGAACACCCCTTTCTAACTCATCTGCCTTTCATGCAAGTAAATCTCAACGTAGCTGCATTGGCGTTTTGTCCCTAAGACTGGATCTGTAGGTCAAGTGTTTTATTTTTCTAATGTGCGGCAGTAATGGACATTTAACTCAGTATCACAGTACATCCTATCATAACAGCAGCTAGCCTGTTGCTAACTTATTGCAAAATACAAGCTGTTTATATTCAAGAGTTAGGATTCAACAAACTTCTAGGAAGTCTATGCTATAATGATTGCCTGCAGTATCTTGTTCCATGTAAGAAATTACATTAGAGAGATTGCTGTCATATAATTGTACATTGTCAGCAATACCACAAATGAACATCACAAAGGTACAAGTTAACCAGGTACATGTAGGAGTTAACTATTGCACTGTACCAGTTAAATATATTTCAATGTTGACCAATAAAATTGTTGTTTGTATGATGCTTCAAGGGTGCACAGTGCAGAATTTAAATAGCATGTGGTCATGACAGGACTTCAGCTGGGTTTGTGTGTAAAGACTACTTAAATTTAATACTGTTTGGTGAGACAGCATTATTAGATACACACAGCAACATTCCAGTAGGTTTTGAAATAAGGCAGAAAAAGGGAAACAGATTCATGGTCCACAGGCCAATATATCAAAATCTTTTGTTTGTACTTGCCTTATAAACCCATCATCCTTTAAATCTCATCCCCGCTGTCCTTGTATTTTTAAGCTTGCTTGAGCACTGTTTTAGCACAGCTGGTGCCTATTGGTATGTACTGGTATGAATCAGGGCTGTGTACTGATGACACAGTATTGAGCTGAGTCTAAGTGAGATGGATATAAAATATCATACAGTAGGGTGGAAAATCTGAGTCCCTCACCTACCTTCTGCATAAGCTATAACAACTCAAGAGAGGATGTTAAGAGTGCTTAGCAAACATCTCTGATAAGGAAACAGCCACTCCTAGTTTTCCTGTGCAAGTAATATGTTAGACTTAAGTCATGCATCCATTTGGTACACTCTTCCCTATCTCAGAAAAGGTATTGCAGCATTCAAGGAGATGTCGTGGAGAGCAACAGAAATAATTAAGGATTTTAAAAATGTCTGTAGGAAAAAAGTTGGGGCAAACCACCAGGCTGGTGTTAAGTATCCTAGAAAACAAAGAATAGAAGCCATGGCACAGCCTATTAAATAATGAAATACCATAGGAGAGGTATTCTTCTAAAAGAACGGATAATCAAAAATGGCAGGAACACATTTCAATGTAGTTCTGAATACAGCGAATGTATGTGTGCTTCAAGGATGGATCTCAACTATGGGGATATGTTCGTGAGAAGGTTTTCCTGAAGCGCTCTATATCAGCAAGTAGCTGATGATCCAGCTGGTCTAATGAATCGTGAACGACAGCTTTTTCATTAAAGCCATTCAGATTGGTTATTTTTTTAGCTGTCTGTTTTCAGAAGTGAAAGTCAGAACAGAAGTTGTTAAAGAAGCTGAAGGTCGATTCTTCAGCCTGTGGAAAGTGGTGGAAATTTTGCTGTTAGGGCAGGATATTTCTTAAAATCCCCAGGGGGTTGACGAATCAATTTCATCTCTCAATGTTGTGCTTCCAGTTCTGTTAAGGCTTCTGCAACGCTGCATCATCAGGGTTGGAAGACAGCTAATGTTTGCCATCCATCAAGCACTTTCATGCTTGACCCTCAGTGTAGGTGGGAACCGTGTTCTCGAAATCAGTGTCGGTTGTGCGGCGGGGTGGGGAGCACTGTGTCCTCTTTGAGGCTCCCCTGGACAAGAAAGGCTTTGACAAACTGTAGAGACCCCCCGGGATGGTCATGGGCTGGAGCACACAAGATCCAAGAAGAGGCGGAGAGGGACTTGTTCAGCCTGGAGAGGAGAGAGCTGAGAGGGAGCTTCTTGGTGTCTAGCCCTACCTAACTGGAGCTTACAGAGTCAGCATTTTGTCAGAGGTGTGCACTGGGAATAAAAAGGTCGCAAGTTGCATCAAGGGAAATTCCAGCCACGTGCAAGGAAAAAGAGTTTTCACAGCAAAGGCAGAGGTTGCCCAGAGATGCTGAGGAGCCTCCATCCCTGGAGACACCACCCCAAGCGCCCCAGCCTGATTTTGCAGTCACCCTTTTGTTGAGTGCAGTGTAGGACTGCAGACCTTGTTGTTCTGCAAGTTTAAAACATGGCTGCTTTTATTGCCAAAGAGAGAAGGCATTCTCTGTGTGTGTGTGTGTGTGTGTGCGTGTGCTTAGTGAGAGAGAACGGAACCAAGGAGGGGTAAAACTGAGAGGAAGTGGTACACGCCAGTGGACCTATTGTAGGAGTAATGAGGTGAAGAAGGAGACCAGAGAATGCTAAATCTCCTTATAAAGACAAAATCTATTTCACTATGACGTTTTGTCACCACTCACTTCCCTCTCTGGGCTCAGTCTCGAGCTCACAGTCTTGGGCTCACAGTCTTGGGCTTGACTTGTTGCTCTGCTGAAAAAGATTTTCCCCGTCACGCAGCAACCTGTTTCGACATACTACTTCGCAGTTCCCCAACCTACAGAAAGTTTGGGTTTTTTAAGAAGTTCTCCCGTTTTCTGTTGGATTTGCAGCTGTCGAGCTGTTGCCCCGGCAGTTTGGACCCACCGTTTGAGCCCGGGAGGTAAGATCACAGCACCTGCTGTTTCTTTAGCAAGTTGCCCTCACTGAGCGTACGAGCAGTTTAACTGCACAGGAAACTGTGGTCGCCGTGAAAAAGCAGTGCAGCTCCTGTGTTAGCGTGAAGCATTTTCCAGTTGTCTTGTGCGCGACATTTCTACTGACCTTCAGGAAAATGTTTGATGGCTTTAATTGGGCAGAGTAGTCTTTGACTGAGTAGATGAATAGTCTTTGAATTTGCCTTAGTTTGGCAGGGTGTGGTAGAGTAAGAAGCCATTATTTAGATTACAGAGCGGATCCCTGTAAGGAGGTAATTATAATTGTAGTCATGAAAAGCACTGATTCATAAAGCTAATGTGTTTTGGCCCATAGTGTTTACAATATACTCTGCTGACTGTTAAGACATTTATAGTAGGCTTTTATAAATGTAATTTTACTCTCCAGAGATTAAATAAAACCGATTCATGAAGGAGTCTGATTGTAGTAGGGACTTATGCTTTAAAAACAGTGATATGGGGTGGCGTTAACATTATATTTGCCTTTTAAGATCTTGACTGTTGAAGCTGGTCAGGCTTATCCCTTATCTTCTCTGGAATTTCAGCTCAGGCTGTAGATGGACTGTGACTTGCAAATGTCTACAGACACTTTAGGTGGTAGTACTGTGAACAGGAGCCTTTGGGCTTAATTTTGTGCTCTGCAAAAGCAGCAGACTTGATCGTTTTGTCAGATAGTGGTTTCCTCAGTGCGTGGATTTGGTTTGACTAGTCCGTACAACTGGCCCTTAAGTCTGTGAGCAACAGGCTTGACTTTTTGTTTGACTTTTCAAGCAAATGAGACCTCAGGTCTTCACTGTTGTAGACAAAGTCACCGACAACATTGGCTGGCTGATCCCTTACTGCTGCAGATATCAAGCGAAGATGATCTCTAGCAAATGGCAGGCAAGATTGTGCCATCAGAAGTGCAGATGGGTGCTCAGCAGATGGCTGCTTGATTGTCTTGATAAAAGCGGATCACACCCTGAAACCTCCCATGTAGAGGAACTCCAGCATGTATCACCTTCCTCCCCTCTTGCTTGTCATGCAGGAGCAATTTGGTGGGGCCAGAGGATCTGTGGGGAGTCAGGGGTGGGGCTGGGGGAGCTCTGCTGGGCAGACAGGAGATGTGGAGACCCCCTCTGTGGTGGGAAACTCCGCTGAGGAGGGATGCTAGAGCCAGGAGGGACTGGGAAGTACCTGCCCGCCTGCTCGTAGCAAGAGTGGGGATTTCTGCATCAATCATGACCGTGAGGTCCAGATTTACTTAGCTCAGAAGCTGAAGACAGTGCTCACACAAAAGGGCAAAAAACCCCGTTGTATTATGTTGCTGGTTTTGAATCTGCTTCCTCAATTGAAACCAAGGGTTTGGACTGAATACTCTTATGGTTATAAAATGTTTGAGAGTCTATACAAAACTCATTGTACTTAAACAAGTCTAGTGGCGTTGCTTCTCTCCCCTTGCTCACAGAATCTACCACACAGTCCAGCATGTTGTATTAGGCTACCATTTATTTTTTTTTATCCTGTATCCTTCTGATTTCAATCATGAACTGCTTAAAATGCAGCTGTGTAGCATGGAGCAGAGTTATCTTGATAGAAATCTTACAGTAAAAGCCATCACCTTATTTTTTTTTTTTTTTTGAACTATGGAAGAACTTCAGAAAGAGGTTGAGTAAAGGGGAAGGAAGAAGACGCGGGATATCAGGAGAGCGCAGTGCATTCAGAAATGTAGCTGATTTTCATACTCTCAGCCCTCTCATGCAAAACAGCAGACTCCAGTGAAATGTTGATACAAACCATATTTATCAAAATGGGAAGTATTATGAAGAAAAATGAAACGGTATTTAGGACACCAAAACCAGCTGTGCTGCAAGACGGAGTAGAAGGCTCTGCATTGGTCGCTCTGTGCATCTTTGCAGTTATCAAAAGGGAAAGCTGTAGGATGGGAAATAAATCTCCACCCCGGGGTGAGATAAGTGGGGCGTCCCCAAGATGGAGACAGTGCCCGTGGGGAGGAGAGTGGCATGCAAGCCACGAGGGATGCCTAGCAGTGGGGGCTCAGGGGCCATGCCATAAAGCCAAATAATTCTTCAGAGTAAAGGGGCACAGGAGGACTCCTGCTGCTCCAGTTCCTGCTTTGGTTCCCCATTGCACACTCAAAGATCCTACAGCTCCCAGCATTGCACCTCTGCAAGAGGGGGGACCCAAGCAACAGGACAGCCAGTGAGGAGGGTGATGTTCGGATGTGCTCACCGTTTTCTGCTCTGGTTTGGTGGGCGGAAGGGCCAGATCACTCAGGGGCTTGCTAAGCCCCAGTGAATCCCTGCTGAAATCAGTGAGGAGTCCTGCAAAACCTGAGGACAGAATACAACTCCTGGCATGGGAGCAACAGCAACAGATTCAGAAACCCGGGTGGAATCAGTCAAATGCAAATATACATTTGTATCTAAAAATAATATATCCACCTCTTTTTTACAGCTGGAACGTGCTTTTAATATTTTCCATGCACAGGGGAACTGCTTTCCTGCTAACGAGCTGGAAACACAGGCCATGTTCTCCTTTTCTTGTATCAGATACCAGGCTTTCACAGGATATTCGGGACTGAGTCAGTGCTCTGTGACCCGACCTTCTGCCGTCGGGCTGCAGTATGATGACTACCTCACAGGAATACAGAGGCTTTTATCTTTTTGCCCAGGGTTTTGTGTCCCATCTGCCACCCCAGTTGTGATGGGGCAGAGGTGGGGTAGCTCCTCATACCTGTGTCCAAAGCAGCCCCTGTAGGTGTTCTCCTTTTTTCCCACCTTAGCAAAGGTGGAACTGGGCAGGGCAGGCTTTTCCTTGCCAAATAGGACATTTGCTGTGACCAAAGATATTTGTCAATTTGGTCTGATTTGAAAGCCATCTTTAAGCAAAAAAAAAAAAAAAAAAAAAATCACTGGAAAACATTTGACAATCAAAATGTTGCTTTTTTTATGGAAAAAAAACGTTTTCACCTTAAAGCTAGCTAGCTTGTGTTGGTAAAGGGATAAGAAAGATAAGTGGCCCAACAAAAAATGCAGTGTAGTAGATAAATTTTTTATTTTTTAAGAAAAATTCTACAGACTCTGACTGAAAAATAATGCATACATATATGCTGTCTCCCTGGTAGGATGTATCTGACAGATAAGGGACACATAAAGAGAGTATTTATGGGTTCACAGCTCTGCTTCTTCAATGTCTTAATTTCTTTGAAGGATTAGCACTCCCTGCCCCTGAGTGCTATGTGGGTAAGAGATCTTCATTTCTCTGCAAACTGTGGATTTTCTCTTCCTAAACCCTGTTGACTTATATTTGATTTAGGACTTGGGCATCGTACTGACAAATAAGGTCCTTTATAAAATGGAACATTAAGAAAATAACTCATGAGCATCACCATGTTGCTTTCTGAACAGTGATAAATGTCCTTTCTCTGTGTTTCTTCAAGTTGTATATGAAATAAAATATGTGAAGTAAAACAGCTTAGTAATTCCAGTGCCTGCATACATGGTAAGATTTTGCTGTTGCAGTCACCAGTCTTTTAAAATGCCTTTGAGGCAAAGATTGTCATTTACTGTGGGCTAAACTGTGAATCTTTATCATGTACCAGAGAGGAACTATTTGCCATAACTTTAGAACGACTCCTCTTTGTTTTGTATGCTGATTTAAACAACAAGATCCCACCTAGATTGAAGGTTCTGTAATCCAAGTTACACATTGCTAACAGAGCCAAGTACGGTTTTGTCTACTTCAGGATTTTAAATTTAGCTCAGCATCTTTGAGGAAATTAAAAAAACCTCTTATCCATGTGTATATCTATAGCCATTTAAATAGGGAAATAGTCATACCACTAAGTGCACAACTTGAAATACGAACATTTTTTTATGAACTACCTCATGTGCTCAAAAATGTTGTAATTTGTGCTTCTTAAATGATTTTCAAAGTTGTTGTGTATGAAATGCATCTAATTGACACATAGTTCAAAATCTTGATGCTATTTGCCGATGCTGTCAGTCATGGTGAGTAGCTGGCTAGCTGAATAACTAACCAGCAAGGAAGAGAAACATGGATTCTAGTTTTTGTCTTACAGCATTAGCAGAATAAAACCTATCACCAAAAAATGTCCACTCAATCTGCCTGTGATACCAAACAAGAATAAAGGACATGGATGGGATTGTTTGTCTAAGACGGCTGGATACCCTAGAGCCATCATTGCAAATTGTCACTGGTCCAAACTGGCAGTAAGGCTGGGGAAATTTAGCATTAATGCTACTATCCTACTTTGCTGTGGGTGCACTGTGGATCACCCCGCTAGCTCAGGGATACAAGCACATAATTTTCATCAGAACTCTAAGAATAACAACAGATAATAATAAATATACGAGAGAGAAACATGATAATAACAAGTATGCTGAGAATATGAAGTTTAATTGGGAGATAAACTACTCTGGATTATGCAAAATAATGTTTGGCTACTGCCAACAAGATGGCTTTGCCTGTTGCATTTTAGTTGAAGTTTTTTGACGATGAGCAGAAGATAAAACTTCAAAATTGAGGAAGTGCCAGGCCACACTGTTGTGGTTATAGCATTGATTCTTCTTTCAACATGAGATCCACTGAATAATTTCTCTTTTTCTCACCCCTTAGTGAGAACAAAAATGACAAAAACTTGTCTCCAGAGGGAAAATATTTATCAGAACCTAACTCATAGATCTCTTTTCTTGTCTTATCCTCAGTCATTCCATACTGTAGAAAAATCGGCTGACTGAGACACATAATTTGTACAGAAATGCATATGGATATACGGACTTAGGCATGGGACCTTATGAGAGAAAGGTAGAGGGAAATATTTCTGGGGAGGAATATCCTATCAGGGATATTCTGATGAGTTACTAGGAATGAGGAGGGCCCCAAAGGTTCAAGAAGTATGGGACAAAGATTGAATATGCTGAAGATACTCCCTTTTCCCTAATATTTTTCTGGCATGCAAGATGATTCAGATCTATTGCAAGAGTTTGCACAATTCTGAGGCCACCTCTCTTATTCCTGCCTGCCAGTGGCATTGTCCAGGGCAGGTTGTGTGTTGGGGGGGGATCGCTGGTGGTCCCTCTTTGATATCAGCTAGGAAGGAAAGGCTAATGCAGAAAAGGGCTGGGGAAGTATTCCCTAACCCTTACAGAAAGATGGACATTTCAAAAGTGAATATGTGGATGAGGCAAGAAAGAGAAAAGAATGGAACTGGAGTTGTGAGCTCTGATAAAGTAAAAGGCAGAGTTTTGCGTGCAGAGGGAGACACAGTCAGCTGCCCCATGCAACAACAACAGCTATGTTTTGCAACAGTGAGTGCCTCTCATTTCATCACTTTCAGAAAAAAATAAACAAGTTTGAAGAGAAGATAGTAGAAAAAATAGGGAAATTTATATATGACAGGGAACACAAGTGCAATCTTTTATCTGATCACTCTCCAACAGCTAGAGGGGTTATCGTATTATTAACAAAATAAAGATCTGATGTAGGAACTGAATAAATATCAGTAATTTATTCAATGTTCTCAGCACCAAATTCACAGTTAAATTGTTCCTGATGACCTAAATATGTGCTTGTGAAATGTAGTGTTGCCCGATGAAATTTGCTTTTTTTTTGCTTGGGGGAAAGGTACAACTTTATGTCTAGCTGTAAAGTGCAGTTTCGCATCTTCAAGGTTTTCATTGCCTTGCTTGCACTAGCTCAAACACCTGAGAATTGGAGGAAAATATGAAACAGGGTAACCATTTAATACAAGTCTTGGAAACCTTTAGGTTTTAACGGCTTTACCATTTATTATTTAAATTGCATAGTGGGTGCACACTCTGCAAAGTAATACATAAGCAGGTAGCTTCTCAGACCACGGCTTCAAAATCGCAAGAGATGAAAGAACATCAATATCTCTATGTTTTAATTTAGCAGTAATGTTCAGGTTTGCGATTATTTTCGTTCTTCCTTTATATTCCAGACTGAAAATAGTTTGTTATTAGATCTCTTAAAACATCAGTGTGATAGTAGGTTCTTCTGAGGATAAGGTCAAATAAAATGAGGCTTTACGGCATGGCTGCAATGGTTTGGAAATGACGGCAGGAAAGGGAGTGCTTCATAGAGGCTCTTTTGGTATCAGTTTGTTACGATTCTCAGCAGCTTAGGTGAGACCATTCTCTCTTTTTTACATTAACCTGTAAGTCAAGAGTCTTCTGGGGAGGAAGAAGTGTATTTTCACAACTTTATTGTTGCTTTTGCAATAGCGGGTTTATGCTATTTGGCAAGCAAGAAGTGTCACTTCCAGGCAATGTGTAATCCAGATGTCCTGATGCCATCTGAAGCTCAGTCTGTCTCAAAGAGTGTTTTATTTTCCTTCTGAATTTTTATTACCTTCAATTTCTTTCTCGTTGGCAGTTCCACTGTCTTTCTTGCCCTGACCTGTGGAGCTGTCTTCCCTTCCTCAGCATTTTGCCTTCACATTTGAGCATGTGCTGACTTTCATCTTGTTCTCTCTAAGGAACATCAATTCTTTCACTGATCTTTGATCACGCCAAGTTCAAGAACCTTCCTCCCAGCTGCTGCTGACCTTCAAAATCACATCTGTGCTGATAGCTTAAGCTGTTTGCATTTGTTCCTTCTCAAACTCCCCTCCATATTGCCGTGCTTCTCCCCTACCCAGCTTTTCTCTTTGCTTCTTGCCATGCATCTCTGTGCTCAAAGCTATCACCTGGTTCTCATCAGCTGATTTGCCCTTTGCTTCTCCCTCAGCTCCACAACAGCTATTCCCTTCAAAGAAGCTGTTTCAACTTGTTCATATTGCCCATCATCGCCACATATTCTCCTTTGCTGTCATACCATCCTCTGCATTTTTTTTTCTCTGTATCTGTCTTGTCAAACTGATTTTGCAAACAATTTTGAGCATAGCAGCACATTGTATGCTTGCAATGCCTTGTGGATTATCAGTAATTGGACTATTCACCCAGGATTGTTGGATGCCCTCTTGATGAGATGCCCAAGGTGTTTTCAGTTTGCATTGAGAACAGTGAAGTGCTGAAAGTGTTTGACCCCTAGAAGCAAATGACTCTGCTCTTGGCTGATAAAATCAGAAAGAAACTATTGGGCCCAATCTCCCTCACCATTATCCAGAAGCATTTTACATTTCTGTGTGCCTAAATATCATCATTTACTTTTAATGATCTAAACAAATAAGCAGTTTATATACTGAAAAGTAGGTTTTTGAAAGTGGCTTTGCTCATTTTTGCTGTGTGTTGCTAAAGCTTTGGACTTCTACTCTCTTGATTTCCCTGTTTGTTTGTTTTTTTTTTTTTTTTTAACTACTTGAACAGTTTAAAAAATGGCAGTGATTTTTAATTGTGAATAACTCTGAAACCTTTAATCTGCAAATTCTGGGTTTCATTACTTCAGTGTAAATTTTAGGTCCTTCACACACTTCTCCAAGGTCTTCTGGCTGCAGGTGAGCCTAGAAGACCCGCAGGGAAGTCTTTCAACTCTTTCCCTGCCTTTATTGCAGTGCCTTGCCAAAACAGGGACTAGAGGCAAACCTGCAACTGTGTGGAGGTGGTGGCTATAAAAGGATTCCCTTGCTGCTATGGACTTTACGTGCCAGATGTACTGCCACGTGCACCGCTGTCAAACCCTCAGGGGGATGAGGGGGTACGGTGCACTTGACCTCCCAGAAGAGCTGTGCAGATGGCACAGGGCTGTCTGACAGAGGGTGCCTGTCCGAATCTCACCGCCGCGTAAGCAGGGAGCAGATTTTTAGTCAGCAACACCAGGTGATGGTAGATGCTGGAGCTGACAGGCTGAAATCGAGGGATGAAAATGGAGCAGAAACTCAGTTGTGTGTCGGAGTGGGCAGTGACAATACCTCCATTGCCCAGGTACAACTATTCCTTGGGTGAACAAGGACCAGTTCTCACACTCAGTGCAGAGATTCATCTGATTTCTTGGTGAAGGGTAGCCACCTTTACAAAAGGGTGGATAATATTGACCTTAAAAAGATGTCAGAAGGGTTCATTACAGCAAAGCCCTTCATCCTGTTATGTGTTATTAGTATAAATGCCCACACATATAAACATATGTACTACTAATAAGATTCTAATTGACAGATCAGTTACTCACTCATCAGAGGCTACAACTTCTTAGGCAATCAAGAAAAGTCCATTTCATGTTAGTGATAATTTTTTCTCAAGGTTATAAGACTCTTTGCAAAAATAATGTTATAGGCAACAACCTGTGGAGTTTCTTATCTGTTAAGCCCTAGAACTGTCTTAAGGCTATTAAAGGTTGTGTTGCAAATTATATTGCTTGATCAAATGACTGGACTGGAAGGGAATATCTTACAGTGAAATATGGATTTTCTTGCTGATAATGTAAGATTTTCATGTGTCCACATTGATTTTAGGTAATCCACATGTTGCAAAAGCACATAGCATGCAACAGAAAAAGATTGGTAGTGAGGAATCAGAGGCAGGAAAGATACTAGGATGAAAGAGGAAGACTATGGATCTAATTTTACCCTAGTATACATAACCCACATTGCTAGTGGATCGCAGGGATTTTTACAGGTAGTCATTGAAAGTATGGTGGCTAAAGCTACTTTTAATATTATATTGGTATTTCAGTAGCAACCACCATTTCTGTTGTGCTGAAAACTGCACATGGATTGTCATGCCCTAAGAGCAACTGCATTACAGGTTATGCTGCATTTCTCTACTTGTGAAGGTTGGAGTGAATGAACAGATTTTTTTCTGGAAGCTGTCCTCACCCTAAAATCATAGTGATGAGGCAGAAAAAGGGTGCATGATACTACAGGGAGACAGCAGACCAAAAGCTAACCACACGAGAGTGCCTGTGGGCTATTTCAAAGCCCAAAGTCCATAGTGGTTCTCACAGATACAAGGAATCAGTGCTTGAGTTCAGAAGAGCATTAAATCTGAAGCCCAGATAGGCTGTACACAACTCTGTGTCTTTGTAGAGGGCTATAGCAAATCTGTAATTTTTGAAATTATCCCTGTATATCTTTCTATAAAGTTTGGAATCCAAGGCTCCAGGATGGGTTGGGTTTAGTCTGGGAATTAGGTATTTCTGATTTTCTTTCCCCTCATTTGAACACGGTAGCTACAGCAACCACTTTCCAGGATCAACTCAGGTTTCTGTTCTATTCTATTTAAATAGTTGTTTGGTTAATTAATACTTAAAGAGACATAGGACACTAGAGTCATTCTCACAAATATAGAATAATAGTCTGTTGCCTGAACAGCTTCTTCATTAATAGATGCAAGGGATGGTAGGTTCATGAAAAAGCAGAGGGGTGTAATGTGCATCTTCTGGCAGTGTATGAAATGACATAACAAATGGAAGTAAACTTTCTGATTATTAAGAAAGGTGCCTAGAAAGGGAAAGTCTAATCCTTCCTCCTGCTTTATGTCTTTGCTGAGAGGAAATCTCTGAAGGAAAACTCTGAAGGCTGAAGGAAAACTCATTTCAGCCACCCATTCTTAAAGTGCCACACAACCTCAGGCACCGACTTAGGTACCTTGAGGGGCAAGTCCCTAAACTCTCCCCATGGCCAGGAAGATAAGTAGCCCTCTGGGAACCCTGACTCGAACACCTTGTGAAGGAGCTTCTCTGCGTCCATCCATCCACCCCATAAGGATGACCAGCCGCCTCATTAGGTACCCAAAGGTAGGCGATACAAATATCCCCCAGGGCTCCGGCTCCAGCCCAGAGCCCTGGGAGCAGAGAGGGATGCTGCTTCTCTGCCAGAGCTGCTGAAGAAGCACATGGTGAATTGTGTTTCCGAAGGGGGAAAGAACCAGCAAAATTTTGTTCACTTTCTCCATGAGAAGCAAAAGCTAGCAGAGGTAAGATTTAATACCAGTTAAATGAGTATACATAAAACTGGTGGGATTTTGAGCAGGGCCTGGCAAAACAACAGGAGGGACATGGATTTGTGTCTCATGTACTCAGGATTTTACCCCTTCACTTGATTTCAGAGAGGAATTGAGAGGAGCTGGGCTTTCAGCTATGGTGAGCTGCTCTGAGACTTTGGAAAGTCAAGTGAAAACCCCTCTTTATCATCACAATTAGAAACCCAAATAAAGCAGCAAATGAAACCAAGTGCTTTCTTCTTGCAGACCTGCCACTCAGAGAAATAAGAAATGGCATCAACAGCACACTTCTCGGAGGAGGAGATGGCAGAGCTACAGGAGGCTTTCGGCAAAGTCGGTGAGTACAGCAAACAGGAAAGATGCTGCAGAAGTGTGAATCTGTAGTGAGCTCTTTTCTCATCTACCGATCAGCCGTGAGGAAATGGAGCTTACTCCAGCACTGATCTGCTGTGTCACAAGAACCACAGAAAGTCCTTTTCCCACCACTGCAGGCCTTCTAGATGAAACCACATCAGCCTGCTGCAGAGCAATGGCCTCTTACTGGAGAGAGATGGCAGGGTTTATGAAACGACCTCAAAAGCTGTACAGAAATCAGAAAACTATGTTAGAAATATGTTTTCCTAAGAATATTGGTTATTTCTGAAAAATTATTTGGAAGGAAAAAAATTTTTATTTTAATGTAACTTAAGTACTACTTCTGGGGAGGAAGAGTCTGAAGAAGACAAATGTGCAGATGGCTACAAAATCTGTAATCCCTTTAGTATGACCATTAAATCCCCATATATTTTTAAAGTGTGTGTTTCCAAGCCTTTAAAGGTCTCAACTGATCTGTATTCTTTAAAGTCATGCAGACCCATCACTGTCTACCCAAACTCTAAGAAAAGGTCCTTGTGCTTCTCACAGCTCACTTAACTTTTATTAGCAGATCTGTCAGCCACACTGGGTTATGTGTTAATCAGTTGTCCTTGCTGCTTCAGGTGATGGTTGTTTGACTCTTAATGAATCTTAAACATCTGGTCACTGCATGTGCACCATACAGCTGATGCACTGACAAGGCAAATGCTGGAAGGAAGCTGTCATCCCTCTCCCAGACATTTCCCTTTCCAAGTCCAGATCCTTTTGTTATATGACTTCAGAAATGGGTAGGATGCTCTTTGCAGTCTATATTAATCCATGTTACTGATGCTGAGAACCGACTGCCTTGGAAATCACCTCAGCCTCTGGGCCAGGGAAAAAGAGCCTGCAGATATACAAAACCCAAATATAAACATATAACCATATATAGCTATATATATATATAACTATGTACATAACCATAGTGTTTTAACAGAAACTCTCCACACAACAGATTCTGTTTCCTTTTTCATCTGTGGAGATTTTCACAGACTGGTGGAGAGGAAAGGACTATTTAACCTGTACTGGTGATATTCTCATAAAATCCTACTTCAGATCTTGAAGCAGCCTCAGCAGGACTATCTGTGTTAGCACCATCATACAGAAACACCCAAGTTTTTATTTTAAGGATGACAGTATGGAGTTCTAGGCCTCTAAACTCATGACTTCCGATGATACTAGATACAGAAAACAGACCAAAATCACAAGTTATATATATGAATACACACGTAAGGTGTAACTCTGTTGTGTTGACTCCATTTTCTATAGCTGTTCTGTAGACAGGACAGTCCCTCTACAAATCACATGCTTGTCTATATGTAAACCTTGGAAATTCAGTTATATCCATCTAAATCTAGCTTTGGTAAGATATTACTATATGTCTAAAATATATAAATTCACCACTGTGAGTTTTCGTTTGTTAAACGGTGATTGTAATTTTTTCTTCGGTGTGAATGAAACCACGGTTGTTGAAAATATTGGATTTCAGGATAACGAATCTTTATACATAATCTACCCTTCCCCAGATAAAATAAAAACAACAGCATTTGTGTGTATAAAATTTAATTGGGCTAATGTAGGATCTATATGTTTCCTTAATCTTTACAGATATCAGTGGGAACGGCTTCATCCACGCCAATGATTTATCAGATGTGTTGAAGGCAGCCAATCTCCCTCTCCCAGGTTATAAAGCCCGAGAACTCATTCAGAATTTGACAACCACGGGGGATGGCAGGATCAGTTTTGATGAATTTATTTCAGTAAGTAAGATGTTATTTGTTTCAGTAAGTAAGATGCCAAGTGGGATACTCAAAGTGGTCCCCAGGGCACAGCAGAAGCACAAGGACAGGGTCTCATGGCCACCTAGTTAATCCAAGGAGTCCCCTCACTAGAATAGATAAGAGAAGGAGGTAACCAAACTAGAAATCCTGCAATTAACTGGGACAAGTTACATGAATGCAGCTGCGTATTGAATAGACTTAATATCTTTCAATTTGTTTGATGCGGCAGGATAAAGTTTTTAAGTTGCAGAAAGATTATGTTCTGGCTAGATGGTTATGAAAAATTTCAGTTGATTGAAACTGAAAACCTTATGGGGCATTTTTTCTATTAAAAAAGCTTATTTTTCTGGTCTTAACTGGGACAAAAGCGAATGTTAAAATAGTGGACTTTCCCTTGGGATGGAGAAACAGATTTTTACTTGTCTGTTCTTCAAACCAAAACTATTAACGGCCCTTCTCCTGCACATTTTAGCTATGTGGTTTCATACCATATACATTTCTGTTACTTATCTGATCTTTGTTCGCTGCTTTGAAAATGTAGAAGTATGATCCTGTTCAACCATGGCAGATACACAGATTTTACAAAGAAGCCCACTGAATAATATGCAAGCTGTGCTTCCCTATGTATGAAGCAGAGAGGATGTGTCTCCTGGCCCAAGATCTCACTGTTTTATCTTGGTTTAAATCTCTGAAATTTTAAAATTGTCTCTCGTGCTTGAAAGATTTTCCAAGACCTGAAGAGTGACGATGTTGCTAAGTCGTTCCGAAAACAAATCAACAAAAAGGAGGGGATCTGTGCTATTGGTGGGACGTCTGAGCAGTCCAGCGCTGGCACACAACACTCTTACTCAGGTAGGTGCATCTGTCCTACGCTGATAGCAACTAGGAACAAGTGTGTCCTTGGAGATCATCTGCACCTTATCTTGGTATAAACCCCGGGTGCTCCGGCCTCGGTGAGCTTCAGCAGCTGTTCAGGCGCGGCTGGTGCAAGGCAAAGAGTTGTGAAGGTGACAAAGTGCTGGAGCAGTGTCTTTGTCAAAAATAGCGTGAGCTGCTTTACTGGGGTGGTCACAGCTGTGGCTACCAGAGGAAGCTCCATCTGTCTTAGCTTCCCTTACCTTAAATGCACTGCAGCTCTGCTGGCACGCAGCCTCCTGGCACAGTTGCAGCAGCACAAAGCCTGGCCTGTTGCTGTCCTTGCTCACCAGTGAGGCAACGCTTGGGTTCCCTGCTGTTGCTAACCCATTGCCTTGTACAGTTTACCAGTAGTCTGGTAGTCTCTCTGTAACCTCACCTGTAACCACGCGGTTCCTGTCCTTATTCTAAAGTGGGCATGACCCCATCAGGGCTCTTCTCCCAGCCTGTTTCTCCGAGCTGAAAATTTGGGGCAGCCACGGTTGCTTCTGCTGCCTCCTGGGCACGGCCCACTCTGAAGCAGCTCCACGGGGAGGAGGTCCCACCCTTGGCTGTCTTCTCCAGGGGCAAGGGTGGGGAACTATCTCTCTCTGAGGAAGGGAGAGTGGAGGATGCTTCCAAGGCCTCCACTCACCTGAGCACAGAGGACACCTTCTCTGAGCTGCTGGAGGTGGTGTGAGCTGCTGCTGGTACAGGATAGCTACATTACAGCCCTATGGGACTGTACAGAGTAATGTAACTATGGACTGTGGGGAACATTTGACCATTACCCTCTGAATGCTCCTCGTCAAGAGTCCAATCCTGGCCAGGCTCTTTTAAATGTTCCACCTGTGGAGGGTGTGATGTGCAATACAGAATTCACTTACTTGAATTTATTTGAAGTTACGTGAGATTTCAATTTGGCAGAGTGATACAACAATGCATTAAAATTATGGTGCAAGTACAAATTACGTTTAGCAGAGCATAGCAACTGCAGCATACAGTTGAATTGCATGAACTTCATTCCCATTCTCTACAATATGCCTGCCCTCATGACAGCAGGTAACCCCGGTCAGTGGGAAGGAATATGGAAGGAGTTTTAATCAGCTCAAGCCCATTGCTGTCTTCAGTAAATTTGCCTGTCTCCTCAGAGCCTTCTTCCCTTGTGGGGGTTTGTTGATCGGTCACACTGGTGGGAGAGTCTTCTTCCCCAGGAGTTCTGCCTATGTGAGTAAAATTATGGTAGAGGTATTGCACAGCAAGCTGATGGATTTTATGTTGTGTCCACAGAGGAAGAAAAGTATGCCTTTGTCAACTGGATTAATAAAGCCCTTGAGAAGGACCCTGACTGTAAGCATGTGGTCCCAATGAATCCAGAAACAGATGACCTCTTCCAGGCAGTTGGTGATGGCATAGTGCTTTGGTAAATAATACCTATCTTTCTCGCAGAAGGGAACCATGAGTCTGCAGAAACTCACTTCTCTGCTTAAATGGAAGCTGCTGGCTCTTACATTAAGCTCAAGAATCTTTGCAGATTCAGGGTCTTAATAATACTAGGTATTTTGCTTCTTTTGTCGTTAAAAATATAAAGCTTCTTCATGTTAAATGTGAGTTTTTCCTTGCCTCTGGACCCTTTCAATAAGATGAAGACAGTGATGTTTGAGGAGTTACTTGGTTTTATTTTTGTCCAGGGACTTTTGGGGGTTCACATGAAGCAGCATGAGATAGTGAGTGCTTTTGGAGAAATTTCCTGCACAATAAACTTCTCACAAAACTTCACCTTGTGGCATTCTTGGCCTTACACCTATAGTACCATCTGCATGTGTTGCAAAAGAATTGCTCTAGTGTTGCACGCGTGCCTGTGTCTGTACATGTGAAAACAGAGGCTGACTATCTGTATTTGCTCAGTAACTCTCCAGCTTTTTGACTTGTCCTACAGCGTAGTGACAAAAGCTGTATCTGCCTTTTGTGCACACATAGCTAGTTGTGTATTGTTATTGTTTTCTTTTATTTCCAGTAAGATGATCAACTTTTCAGTGCCAGATACCATCGATGAGAGAACAATCAACAAAAAGAAACTCACACCCTTCACAATACAGGTATTAAAACACAACAAGATTGTTTGCTTTTCCCCTTAGGATGCTTTAATATAATCACTTAATGCAAAGGCTGGAGATACCATGACCCTGCCTAACACAGTGAGGCAAAGTTGTCTGTGGCAAAATGAGATGCTCAGATCCACATCATGGAAACGTAAACTTAATTTATGTTAATATAAGTTACGTTATATAACTTATTTCTGTTTCTTTCCAAACATACAAGCAATATGACTAAACAAACAGTGTTTGTATTTGCACTTAACCCAATGTATGATGTCTATCAGTTCCAAGCTTTAGATACCTTTGTGGTAGGTGCCATATGAATGCAAGAGCAACTAGATAATAGTGTGACCAACACCAGCTGGAGTAGATCTTAGAAGGCTGAACCCCACATCAAACGTCACACGGACATGGCCACGGACTTAATTCACAACCACTGTGTTGCAGTCTGATGTCCTCACCAAAATGTTAACTGTGATCCTGGAAGTCTCGTGGTGCGCAACATGCCTGAGATGGGACCATAGCCTCTGCCTGCCTTTTACAATCCGTGCTATTTCACCTTGAATACTGAATCTCTTCTTCATTTTCACGATGTGCACATGTATATGGTTTAAAAATGGGACAAAAAAGCTAATTTTCACCTATTTAATGTTTATTGTGTTTCTCATACAGCAGTATGGAAGGAGATATTTTTATATGAACAGCATCTGTTTATCTGGGTACAGAATATAAATAGATATATGGAATAGATATGAACCTAACACAGTTTAGCCCTCAGCTACTCTGATTTGATGGAACATTAGCCAGGCTCAAGTAAGCTCAGAAGCCATTAAATTGGATTTTTATGCTGTATACCACATTTTTCAGTTCTAATCGGTTTGGTCAGCAGCATAGTTTAGTGATGCAGCTCAGATCAATCCCTGTCACACATAGACATGATTTGATCAATATAGCTTCCACTTTAACGTAACCCTTTTACAGCGGTCTAGTGGAGAAAGGGTAATTAATTTGAAATGCTCCAATTTTTCTACCTTATGAGAATTTACACTATCTCTCTCTCTGCATTTTGTATCTAATCAAATCTCTCTGTCATGCCAGCAGCGATGAAATTCATGTGAAAAAATGTGAATCTGTGTGATAAATTATATTTCCCAGGCTTCTTTGCCTGTTTTACTTGTCCTCTGTTTACCAAGCCACCTTTCTGAATAGTGCAGACCTGTGTGTCAGATTTTCTTATACCCTTTGTTTTAAATGGGAAGGAAGTGGTGAAGGAACACAACGTTCCTGAAACATCACTTTCTTTCTGCCCCTCACTATGGATCACAGAATCCCTCTGCTTCCACTGAACACTCCCAAACCAGGACTCCATACTCCACAGTTCAAAATAAAAATATCAGGTTGACTAGTTCTGACCTTGGCTGAACTGCAAGGTTAAAAACTCAACAGGTTTATTCATACCGATTTCTATGTCCATGTGCTTTTTGTATACACTGACAGCTAGAAACTTATTTGTATCTTAGGTGTTACGGCTTTTTGCACAGTGATTAGGGAGAGCTGAAACTGGAATATCTGCCAGTCAGTTGGGTTGTAGCTCCCTTGTTTCTCCCTGTGTGCAAGACTGAGTGGAGGAGAGCTTGCCCCAAGATGAAGCTAAGTCTGCACTTGCGCTTGTGCCTTAGTATAGGGAGAGCCTGGCTTTGATAAAAGGGATTAAGCCAGCACATCACTGTGAATGCAGACATCTGCTCTGACCTCCAGTGCCTTGGGACACGGTGTCTTTCACCTTTGCCAAAGACATCCTTTCCGTCTTTGTGTTGGGACACAGAATGTACCTGTAATCCCAGGAGATTCTGCCTCCCCCTGCTCCCTGTGATCAGATGTGTGTCCTGGGCTGCATCAAAAGCAGCGTGGCCAGTGGGTTGAGGGAGGGGATTCTCCCCCTCTACTCTGCTCTGGTGAGACCCTGCCTGGAGTACTCAGCTCTGGGGTCCTCAGCGCAGGAAAGGCACGGACAAGTCGGAGCGGGTGCAGAGAAGGGCCACAAAAATGATCAGAGGGTTGGAACACCTCATCTGTGAGGAAAAGCTGAGAGATTTGGGGTTGTTCAGCTTGGGGGAAGTGAAGGCTCCGGGGTCACCTTATTGCAGCCTTTCAGTACATAAAGGGGACCTACAAGAAAGATGGGGACAGACTATTTTAACAGGGACTGTTGCGATAGGACAAGGGCTAATGGCTTTAAACTAAAAGAGAGTAAAATTAGACTAGTTATAAGGAATAAATTTTCTACAATGAGTGTGCTGAAACACTGGAACAGATTGCCCAGAGAGGTGGTAGGTGCCCCATTCCTGGAAACATTCAAAGGCAGGCTGGACAGGGCTCTGAGCAACCTGATCTAGTTGAAGATGCCCCTGCTCACTGCAGAGGCGTTGGAATAGATGACCTTTAAACATCCCTTCCGACCCAAACTATTCTATGATTCTATGTAGGTGAATGCATCCATAGCAAAGCTGCTCACAGATTTCACTAGTTTTGGCTGTGCTCCCTTCCTGTATCCTCAGTCTTCCAGTTACTGCATCATTCAGAAGTTCTCTTCTTTCCCTAGGAAAATCTGAACCTGGCCCTGAACTCTGCTTCAGCCATTGGGTGCCATGTTGTTAACATTGGAGCTGAAGACTTAAAAGAAGGGAAACCTTACCTGGTTTTGGGTCTTTTATGGCAAGTCATCAAAATTGGACTCTTTGCCGACATAGAGATCAGCAGGAATGAAGGTATGTATGGCTCTTTGTTTCAGTGCTCTGTTGTTATCACTGAACAGTCTTTAGGATGAAGTTCTTTAAAAAAAAAGTCCTAATTCAACTTTTTCTTCAAGTATTTGTTGCCTGTCTTCTTGACTGCTCTAATTTCCCTTGCTCTTCACAAGTTCCAGCACTCCAAAGTCCAACGCTGAGTGCAGGCTTGTATGTGCAGAGCCAACTTCATGCTCGTTGGGTCAGGAATGATGGTATTCACCCAGGTATATTGGTGTTTTGGCACTTAATCTGGGATCAGGAAATGCTACACTGCATTCAGGAAGATGTGCTCTTTTCTTGCTCTTGATTGCCAAGCATCTCTTTTCTTTGTGAAATCAGAATTATAGAATCATAGAATAATCTAGGCTGTAAGGAACCTCTGGAGATCTACCCTGGAGGTCCTCTGGTTCAGCCATCCCACTACCCACTTACAGCAGTACCAGTTTCAAGTTAGACAAGGTTGCTCAGGGCCTTTTCCAGTGCTCTCTGCGCAGCCTGTTCCACTATTGCTGTGAATTATTTTTTCTTATATCTAGTTAGAATTTCCCTTCCTGTACCTTGTGACTGTAACATCTCATCCTTTCACTGTGCATACTTGGAAAAGACAGCTCTGGCCCCACTGTAAATGTCGAAGACAATACTTGTTCACGTCTCAAACCTCTTTCCAGGCTAAACAAACCCAGTTTTCTCATTGTCTTCTCACATATCATGTATTCCAGTGCAACCATCTTGGTCTTCTTCCATTCAGCTCGCTGCAGTTTGTCAGTGTCTCTCTTGTACTGGGAAGCCCCAAAATGGACACAGCACTTCAGATGTGTTTCCCCGGTGCCAAAATTCTCCAGGAAATAGCTTCAGCATGAGGCTGTGGGTGTGTACATGCAGTCCACATGACACCTCACCTTGCTGCTTTGTTCCCTGTGTCTCTGGATAGTCCATTCAACCAACAGTGACACTTCTTTCCTCCAGTTACCATGCAGGTGTTACCTTCATTGCTTCACCCCTTACACATTTCTATCCCTTTCATAGACAGAACCACCAGTTTCCAGAGTTCCCAGTTCCCATTCCTTTGTAGGCAGCCTTACCCTGTTTAACAGCTATTTTTCCCTTTCTGGTATTTTCACTTCTTATCTCAGACTTTGGTTTGTTAGGGCAGAAAAGCCAAGATCATTTTGATTTATTTTCAGGTTCTTTCTTTCCCTGTTAGCCCTTCTCTGCAGCTGTTCTAGGTGAAATTCCCCTTTCTCAGGTATGAAACACTGTATTTCCAATGAGCTCTCGTAGGCACATGGTAACAAGGCAGTAATATGTCCCAACCTCTGAGAAATAGCTGGGATGCACTAATATCATGTTTGGTTTTCCCCTGGTCATATCACATAGTGGCTCAGTGTAGCTCAGAAGACATCTAATACGCTCAAGTTGTTCTCATTCTCTATTTGTATAAGTTTTTAGCTAATAGCAGTTATTCAAAGTAATTCCTCAGTCTTTGAACACGGCACTATTAAATCACATTCCATTTTTATTACTGTCATCTAGTTCTTTCTGTCCGATTTCCTGATCATCCTCTGTATTGACTATACCACCTAGTGAACATCATTATCACATTTTTAGCACATTGCTAGTATTTCTGCCAAGATAACTGATGCAAAAAAAATTTAAAACATTAATCCAAAAATAAAACCATGATCAGCTCCACAAGAGTCCTTCTTCCAGGCTACTTCTCTCAGTCTTATCATTGTTCTCTTCCTAAAATCCACTATTTATTTTCAAATGCTTCTATTATCCCTTTCTGGTTCAGTTTAACCCCATAGCACCCTATATTGAATTATCTATGGAACTCCAGATATAGTAGGTCTCCATGGTTTCGTTTATGCAGCAAATCCATATTTCTTTCAAGGAAGGACAAAAGATATTGGAAAGACATCAGACTAGTGTGACACTCTCATCTTTTCATTAAGATCCGAGACAGGGAAATCAGGTAATTTTTAGACCACACTGTAATTATCTTGCATTTATTTATTTATGATCCACTACTAGATCCACAACTAACAGCCTTGTCCTTATATTACTGATGAGATCCTTTTTCTGTTTTTGTATGTCCTCTGTCATGCTAACCCAGCTTGAATTTTGGTAACACTTCAGTCACTCACTTTTAGAAACTAGGGTAGAAAAATAAGTAAGAGAGAAAATATTTATACATTCTTCTCTACAAGAATTCACGACATCATTAATTTTTTCTTTTTTCACTGCTTAGCCTTGATCGCTCTTCTGAGAGAAGGAGAGAGCCTGGAGGATCTGATGAAGTTGTCCCCAGAGGAACTGCTGCTGAGGTGGGCAAACTACCACCTGGAGAATGCAGGATGCAACAAAGTCAACAACTTCAGCTCAGACATCAAGGTATGAGAAACACTGACCAACAATAGCAAAATAACAGTTCCACAACCAAATCCCTGTCCTCCAAACAAGGACCGGGCACTGAAACAATCCAAGCAGCCGAGACTGCTCTGCTGTACACATGGACCTGGGTACATAAAATCATTTTAGTGGGGTTTACTTTTCCACGCAGTAGTATTTGTCCTCCTCCCAACCTCCCAGTCACCACTGCCAGCCCCAGCACACGAAAAGCTTGAGAAAGGAATGGCTGCTGGTCCTGGCCAGGGCATATGGATTCTACTGATGTGTTTTCAGATCTCTGCCTCTATTCCTCTCCTGCTTCCTAAGTGTCTTCTTAAATGCCTCTTGATCTGGCTTTCGTTTGGAAAAGTCTGGACCTTACCCAGACATGTAACTAGGTGTAGGGGAAGAAGATGGGGCTCTTCCAGTTCTCTCACTTGATCTTTCCTTCAGTACAGCACCTGGGCTACGCTCCTCTGTCCCAACCTTTGCTATAACCCTGCATGCACTTCCTTGCAAGTTTTAATTCAGTGGGACTATCCAAAATAGTATAGATAGACGAAGAGGCACTTGCAAGAATGGGTCTCTAGTCTGTGCAGTACATTTCAGGTACTTGGGACTTCGTGGGCTTGTGAGTGCAGATTTCAGCAGAGGTTTCTCTATAGGACCCTCATTCTTCCTAGACAGATTTATTTGAACCTCAGTGGTGCACACTGGCGAATTTCGGACACTAAAGCTACGGTGTGAGGCCCAGCCAGCATCCCAGGGCTGTAGGGGGGTATATCAGGGAGGGTGTCTGAGCTGGCTTCCAGGGAAGCCAGGGGCCATGACCCAACCTGCCCGCTCCCAGCATAGCATGGGAAAAGCCCCGCTCCAGAGATGCCTGGCTGTAGGCTTCACCAGGGACTGAAGCATGAGAAATCATTTACCATGACTGACTTGACATACAGAGAAAAACACCAGAGAAGGTAACAGGAGAGTCTGAGAGTCACATTTCACAATACAATTATTATTGTAACAGATTTTTGGTTCACTGGGTGGAGGTGACCGGAGAATATCCTTGGAAAGGGAAGGGAATGAATTGTAACAGATTTTTGGTTCACTGTGTGGAGGTGACTGGAGAATATCCTTGGAAAGGGAAGGGAATGAACCATCTTTCTGTAGGCTGGCCGAGAGGACTATAATGCAACTGATTAAATCCTATCAGCAACTGAAGGATAATTTGCATTCACCACACTTACAGTTAGAAATATGGAACACATTTACCTCTCAGAGGCCAAGACTTCAGACTTTACAGCCATTCTCTAATTAAGTGTGCCTCCCCACCTCACTTCTGTCATAAAAAACCACTTTCTTGATATGATGGGTAGTAATGCAGACGTATAAGATTTAGAGTAATTCAGGTAATTTGCTTTATATTTTGAAAAGTATTAGTTGGGTTAGCTTGCCAAGTCCCTAGACACTAACATGTAGCTTTATTTTCAGTTCTGTGAGTTATTTATGAAGCAGGATTAATATTTTTCCCACATGGAAGCAACATTACATTTCACAAAAGATTAAAGACACAACTTGTTAAATCGTTGTCTTGTTCCTATCCTTTTGCCTGAAAAATGCTGATACTGTTGTCAGTTTTAACTTTTGTCCTTGAAAATTATGCTTTCTCTTCCATAACTGTTCCAGCATTGCTCTGAAATCCGCTTTAAACATCTGCTTTCTCCTTCTGCATTTTCTTTTATTAAATGCTCAGCAGCCTGACTTCTACAGCATTATAAAGGTATGCATTTTCTTATCTCTAATTTAATGTTCAGATTAAGTCAAATCTAATATCTGTTTGTTGTTGCTGTCCTTTTTTTTAACTGCAACACATAGCATTTTATCTCGTGCATTGAGTGTTCTGCAGCGTATATATATTGGCTCAGGGAAGAAAGAGATCTGGTAAATACCAGATAAAGTAGGAACTGCTAAGTGCTTCCAGCTTAATTAATTTAATTATGTAGCCCAATGATTGATGTAATAAAAACGAAGCACGCAGGCACATTGTTCAGGGGAACATTGGCATGCAAAACCTGAGCTTTCGATGTAATTTTTCCTCCCTTTAATTTCTCTGTCTGTCACAGGACTCAAGAGCTTATTATCATTTGCTGAACCAAGTTGCCCCCAAGGGAGATGAAGAAGGCATTCCGGCTATTACTATTGACATGTCGGGATTAAGGGTAAAATGAGATAAATTTAGAGTAAATGCCGATCTTTTCTGTCTGTTACTTGCATTGATGGTCAACACAGATTGCATCAGGATGCCAGAACAAGCGAAGTCTTTCTAGCACTGCAACATGATCTTGTATTTCAGAAATCAAACCTTTCAAAGAATTAAATTATGTTTTGCCTTTCAGTAGATATTATCACTGAAAGTAATAACCATTGAACCACACTGATAAACCACTAACATGTAACAAGTATATTTAAGCATATTTATTTGGGAATTTCATCAAGCCATCCCCTTTTTTTACGGGATATAACTGTAAAAGCAATATGGTGAGCTGGCTGGATTGCAGGTAAATCCCATTTGAAAACACAGACCTGCCACTAGTAACAGCGGGAAAGGAAATAGATATAAATCCGACAAGGACCTGCTTTAATAGCCCCACACCTAGCTCCACACGTGGAGACCCCGTGGGGGTCTTCTGTGCAGTGCCAGGCAGTGGGGTGAGGCTGAAGGCCCCTTTTTTTTGCCGGCGCAGGAGAAGGACGATGTCCAGCGAGCGGAGTGCATGCTGCAGCAGGCGGAGCGGCTGGGCTGCCGGCAGTTCGTCACGGCCACCGATGTCGTCCGGGGGAACCCGAAGCTAAACTTGGCCTTCATCGCCAACTTGTTCAACAAATACCCTGCCCTGCATAAGCCAGAGAACCAGGACATTGACTGGAGCTCTATTGAAGGTAAGGAAAACACAAATAAAGGATGTTTCTGGCCACCCGTGACACAGTATCCCCAGCTCTGAGTTGAGGATATGTTAACTTAACCTTATGTCCTTCAGACACACATTCACTGCACCATTAGCACAGGCAGCTGTGAGAAAGGGAGCCTGCTCTTTATGTACATGTAGCTTCTGGTATTCTAGGAGTCTGTTCTGTGGATAGCACGTGTTAAAAGACAAAAATGTTTGTGGAATGTCTGAACCAGTATGGACTATTAAACATGCTCGTTAGTTGAAATTAATGTTGATCTGGCATTCCCTTAACTGAGGATATAATTTAAACATCAGGTCTTGCATAAACCTGCTGCCTGCTTGCTTTGGGTTGGGACCACCACTGCATGGATCATTTGCTGAGCGTCAGGTTCTTCTTTCTCAGCCTCCTTGTGAAATTTTTCATGCTGGAGCACAGGCTGTTCTTGAATTCTTAAAGGCAGCCCAATCTGCTCCCAATATAACAAACGATGCAATTAGGAAAAGAAAACAGGTGATAGTAGGTGACTCTTCTGAGAGGTATGGGGGGACCCGTTTGCAGACCTGACATGCTCTCTAGAGATGTGTGCTGCTTACTGGGGGCTCGTATCAGGGATGTCACCAAGAAACTACCAAGTCTCGTACAGTCCACTGACTATAATCTGCTGTCGTTGTTTCACGTGGGCACCAGTGATACAGCCAGGAGCAGTCTGAGGAGTATAAAGAAGCATTATAGAGCCCTGGGTGCAGCGGTAAGGGACTGGAGTGCAGGTAGTTTTTTCATGAGTCCTCCCAGTCGAAGGGAAGGGGTTTGAAAGGGCCAGTTGAATCTGGCAGATCAACAAATGCTGATGGGACTGGTGACACAGCCAGGGGTTTGTCTATATAGACCATATGACCCACTTTGAGAAACCTGATCTACTGGGGGTTCATGGGGTCTGTCTGTCAGAGAAGGAGAAAAGCATCTTTAGCTGTAGGCTTGCCAAGCTGAAGGGGCTGTAAAGAGGGGTTTAAACTTGGCAAGCTGAAGAGGGCTTTAAACTATACAGAGAAATTGTCCAAGCAGACAGGGATGAGGTTAGGAAGGCCAAAGCCCTGATAGAATTAAATCTGGCCGGGGACATCAAGGGCAACAAGAAAAGCTTCTATAGGTACGCTGGTGATAAAAGGAAGACGAGGGAAAATGCGGATCCCCTCTGGAAGGAAATGGGAGACCTGGTTACCTGGGATATGGAGAAGGCGGAGGTACTTAACAACTTTTTTGCCTCAGTCTTCACCACCAAGGGCTCCAGCCACACCGTCCAAGATGCAGAAGGTGAAGGTGGGGACTGGGAGAAGGAAAATGTGCCCTCTATAGGAGAAGATCAGGTTTGAGACCATTTAAGGAACCTGAAAGTGCACAAGTCCATGGGACCTGCTGAGATGCAGCCATGGGTCCCAAGAGAACTGGTGGATGAAGTGGGTAAGCCACTATCCATCATATTTGAGAAGTTGTGGCAGTGCAGGGAAGTTCCTACTGACTGGACAAGGGGAAACATAACCCCCATTTTTAAAAAGGGAAAAAAGGAAGACCCAGGGAACTACAGGCCAGTCGGTATCACCTCTGTGCCCAGCAAGATCATGGAGCAGATACTCCTGGAAGCTATGCTAAGGCACATGGAAAATAAGAAGGTGATTGGTGGCAGCCAACATGGCTTCATTAAGGGCAGATTGTGCCTGATCAATTTGGTGGCCTTCTACAATGGGGTTAAAGCACTGGTGGATAAGACAAGAGCAACTGATGTCATCTGCCTGGACTTGTGTGAAGTTTTTGACACTGTTCCTTGTGACATCCTTGTCTCTAAATTGAAGAGACATGGATATGACAGATGGACCACTTGGCGGATAAGGAATTGGCTAAATGGTCACACTCAAAGTGTTGTGGTCAATGACCTGATGTCCAAGTGGAGACCAGTGACAAGTGGTGTTTCTCAGGGGCTGGTGTTGGGACCAGTGCTGTTTAACATCTTTGTTGGCGACATGGACAGTGGGATTGAGTGCACCCTCAGCAAGTTTGCCAATGACACCAAGCTGTGTGGTGCCGTCAACACACTGGAGTGAAAGGATACCATCCAGAGGGACCTTGACAGGCAAGTTCATGAAATTCAACAAGGCCAGGTGCAAGGTCCTTCACCTGGGTCAGGGCAATCCCAAGCACAAATACAGGCTGGGCAGAGAATGGGTTGAGAGCAGCCCTGAGGAGAAGTACTTGGGAATGTTAGTTGATGAGAAGCTCAGCATGACCTGGCAATGTGCTTTTGCAGCCCAGAAACCCAACCATATCCTGGGCTCCATGAATAGAAGTGTGGTTAGCAGGTCAAAGTCTAGGGGTGATTCTGCCCCTCTGCTCTGCTATCATGAGCCACTACCTGGAGTATTGCATTCAGCTGTGAGGCCCCCAACACGAGAAGGACATGGACCTGTTGGAGTGGGTCCAGAGGAAGGCCACGAAGATGATCAAGGGGATAGAGCTCTTCTCCTGTGAAGACAGGCTGGGAGAGTTGGGGTGTTCAGCCTGGAGAAGAGAAGGCTCCTGGGAGACCTTATTGTAACCTTCCAGTATCTAAAGGGGGCCTACAGGAAAGCTGGAGAGGGACTTTTTACAAGGGCATGTACTGATAGGACAAGGGGTAATGGCTTGAAACTGGAAAAGGGTAGATTTAGATTAGATTTAAGGAAGAAATTCTTCACTATGAGTGTGGTGAGGTGCTGGCCCAGGGTGCCCAGAGAAGCTGTGGCTGCCCCCTCCCTGGGAGTGTTCAAGGCCAGGTTGGACGGGACTTGGAGCAACCTGCTCTAGTGGAAGGTGTCCCTGCCCATTGCAGGGGGTTGGAACTAGATGATCTTTAATTCTCGTTTCAACCCAATCCAGTCTATGATTCTATGAATTCAAGACCAATCTGCCTAAATATTATAATATATAGGTCATGAAGAAATACTACATGCTGCACCGTGCACTCTTATTTCACATGTCAGTGTGTCCTCCTGTTTTGGTTCAGTGCACTCTAAACTGAGTTATGGTTTCATCGCAAGACACTTATTTTACTGGAGTGTTGTTTTTTGCAGGCCTGTTGATTGATGTATCTGTTGTTTTAGGTGAGACGAGGGAAGAGAGGACGTTCAGGAACTGGATGAACTCCCTGGGTGTTAATCCACGTGTAAATCACTTATATAGGTAAGAGGACGTATTGCATTTCCTTCAGATGATAAATACAGCCAGCAAATTGTTTACAAAACCATAAAAACTTTTAGACCCTATAAGAATATATGTTGCTTTTTTACCTCTACTAATAGTTTAGTTAGGTTCCTTTCCTCTGTTCTTTGGACAATGATATATCTTTTTTATTGCTTTCAGTGACCTGTCAGATGCCTTGGTTATCTTCCAGCTCTATGAAAAGATTAAAGTGCCAGTAGACTGGAACAGAGTGAACAAACCACCATATCCTAAACTGGGTGGCAACATGAAGAAGGTACAAAAAGCTGGAATAGCTCCAGTAGTGATGCCTTAACCTCAAAGGGTGTCTGTGTCATTTCAAACAGCGATGTGGGCACTCGTGTTGCTCTCAGGTCCCAAGTACAGCACATCAAATGACTTTTTCTAGTCAGTGAGTAATTTTTCATCCCGAAAAAGAAACATACATTTGACTCACTGTCTCTGTTGTCAGGTCAACAATATTTGTAAAGTCAAAAGACTTGACACCTTTTGTGTCAATATTTAAAAACTGTCTTTTCAGACTACTTTTGCTACTGTCTTAGTCACCAATTCTAATGCATCTCCTCCATGAGTCATATGGCACCAGCTTAATAGTAGCTGTCTGGATCACTGCTCTCCACATCAAATGAAGACAGTGATGATAATCATTCTTGACCAGATGCCTCAAGAACCGATCACAGAGTTGCTGCTAAGTACAAAGCTTTCTCCCAGCTCTCTGGATGAGTAATTCCAGAGTGATTAACTGACCTAAAATATTGACTGGGACACTAATCCTTTGTCTCGGTGCAATGCCATGATGCTGGAGGTACCCGTGAACCATAGATTTGTATTTTCTAGGGTAATCTGTTTTTCAGGCCCTGGTGATGAAGTATAACATTTCCTTCTATGTTAACTGTTTACGGTGGTATTTTGGGGATGGAACTGGCTGCTGGTAGTCAAACACCTGTATTGTCAGAGAGCCTCCATGCTCCTGTTTGCCCAGGAGGATCTGGGCTAAGCAATCCAAAGAATTTAAAGTAACAGAGTTTTGTCTTCTTTTTTAATATGTTTTTGAACTGCATTAATTCACCCTGTCATTAACAGCTTGAAAACTGCAACTATGCAGTGGAACTGGGAAAGAATCAAGCCAAATTTTCCCTTGTTGGCATTGCTGGGCAAGATCTGAATGAAGGAAACCGTACACTCACGCTGGCCTTAATCTGGCAGTTGATGAGAAGGTATGGCAGTCAGACACAAACTTGAGTGTTTTGGTATACTCAGTTTGCATTGTAATATTTTCCTGATGCTATCACTGAGAAGGCTCTACACGCTACAGCTTTCTCACTCCTCTGTTTACACTGATATGCAAAGACAGAGTAACCTTTCGCTCACTCCTAGTTAGGGATGTGATCAGGAAACACATTATCTTGAGGGCAAGGCCATTACAGTTGACTCATGCAGAAGATTATTACTGTCACTATCTGTATAGCATGAATAAATGTTCGTTGAGTGGAAGAGATAAAAAGAAGTTGAAAGGTCTCAGTGTCAAGGAATGGGGAGAATGTATTGGAAACAAGGAATTGATGTAGAAGTTTTGTAATCTGCTACCTGAAGCAGATGCAACTCAGTAGCTCTTCCCACTTCAATGCAATTCTGTGTGTGTGTGTTTGTATGCATGTTTAAGAGCTCCTTAATTGGGTGTAAAGAAACCCAGTGGTTAGGAACTAAATACAGACTAAATGCAGTCTATAAAGCAAAGTACAGGTTTATCAGGCAGGTAATTAATCTAGGGATGCGGTGATTATTTGACATCAATTTGGGATGTCTTTCCAAAGTGTACACTGACATATAAGCAAAATATTCCAGGCTTGTGTTTATGTAGGTCAGTCTTAGATGAGCATAACAAGTCCCTTCTGGCCTTAAAGTCAGTGATTATTTTTTTAAGCACTATGAGAGTAAGTCATTTACACTGAGATCCGCTAAGTGGGACCTTGTAGGAATTCTGAGTATCAAAAACTTATGACACTCCCAAAACAGTGATTAGGGAATTGGGGATGGATTAGACCCATTAGATTAATTATCATGTTATAATATAATTCATATACACTATGGGTGTGTAGGAAGCAGGAGAATATCAGGTTTAAGAGGACTGCTGGGGTGATCTCAGCCAAGTTGTGTACGTACAGGATGGTTCTGAGGTTACAGTAGACTTGGAGAAAATGCAGGTATCCTGGCTTCCATCTTAAGGTACACGCTGAATATCCTTGAAGACATTGGTGGTGGAGAGAAGGTCAATGATGAAATCATTGTCAGCTGGGTCAATGAAACACTGACTGCAGCCGGGAAGGATTCAACTATCTCCAGTTTCAAGGTATAGCTTTTTGTTAGAAGTCTCTTCTTGTGGTTTGAGCCTGGTCGGCAGCCAACCATCCCGCAGCCGCTCACCCACCCTCGCCCCCCACCTGGGAATGGGGGAGGGAATTGGAGGGGTAAAGGGAGACTCGCAGGTTGAGACAGAAACAGTTTAATAATGGTAATAAAATGAAAACAATGACGGCAGTAGAAAATATAAACGGGCAATGCACAATGTAATTGCTCACCACTCACTAACCAATACCCGGCCTGTTCCCAGCCAGCGACCCCGAAATACCAAGATCCCGCAATCGCAATTCTGGAAGTGAGAGAGAGAGAGAGAGCTCCTTCCCGACCACCCCTCCTCTGTATAGTGAGCATGACGTTCCATGATATGGAATATTTCACTGGCCAGTTTGGGTCTGGTGCTCTGTCCGTGCTCCCTCCCTGCTCCCTGTGCCCTTGCGCACGGGCAGGACATGGGGAGTCGGAGAGTCCTTGAAGTCTCGGTAGCAGCTGAAAACACCAGTGTGCTATCAGCATTCTTCTCGTACCAAACCCAAAGCTAAATCCCAAACACAGCACTCTTCTAGTTACCAAAAAGGAACATTAACTCTATTCCAGCCCAAACCAGGACATGTCTGCTTAGGAATCTCTTATTCAGTGTGTTTGTGTGTATGTTATATACATTAGCTGTATATAGACATATATACACGCACACACTACATTATAACTAAGTATATAGTTTGATTATTTTTCATTCCCTTTTAGTGGCATGTTCAGATATACAGATTTTATTCAAGTGGCTTTACTATGAAAAGGTAACAGAAACGTGATATGAACATAACAGGGAACACCCTGAATGCCAGTTTGACATAGAAAATCAAAGTATAGAGCCAGGAACGATGCCTGGAATTAAGCAAGAACTGCTGTCCTGTTGATTATTAAACAGCAGCAATTACAAATGATGGTATTAAAAAGAACAGTAGCAATACATTTATAATCTGGTAGTACCATTCAGGGGTAACTTGCCCTATTTTGAAAGGTACCATATAAACCAGTTCCAGAGAGCTTCCAATTTTGCTAACACACCTGAGACACCTCCCAAGCTGGGGAACACTCAGTGGATGTAAATCAGCAGTTTGCATCAGGCGAGGACAGATCCATCAGACTTCACGTAATGAGCTCAGGAGTCACGCAGCTGGCCCCCTTCACACCCCCCATCAGTACATGTGTATCAGTGTCATCTCCCCACAGGAAGAAAATTCACTAGCCCAGCACCCCATCTTATGCTTTATTGGTGTCTCTTCCATTGAAGAAGAAAAAAAAAAAAAATCTGTGAATGGGTTCCTAGTCTGCCTTAGATGAAAAATTATGCTAAGCAGCCCTTTGTGAAGACCTAAACGGTATTTGACTGAGCTGTCCGTTGCTCTTGAGCCTAGACTTTGGCTTTGTGGGAGATCTGCCATCCTGTTCTTGCATCTAATTGTATTTTTCATCTATGCAGGATAGCAAAATCAGCACCAGCATGCCAGTCCTGGATCTCATTGATGCCATTCAACCAGGATCCATTAAATATGACCTCTTGAAAACAGAGGACCTGAATGATGAGGAGAAACTAAATAATGCTAAGTACGTTCATGCCAAGTGACACTTAACACGAGTTATCTGCTCAGGCTTGCCTGACTCTGTCTTTGAAAACTGCCCTGTTATCATTCTCATCTGGCACAACCTCAGCTGAGAAATACCTCCAGAGTTAGAAGCATGAAGGCTAGGATTTAGGCAGTAAAAAAGACTATCAGTGGAAATGAAGTGTGTAAAGTTATAATTCCTGCTTTATAATTCCCTTGAAGGGATCAAAATCACTTGGCTTCACAAGCTCCTATTTTCTCTTATTAAATTTAAAAATCTTTCAGAGATCAGGGAACGACGCCAACAATAGTGAGCCATGGAAACCAGTGTTTAGAGGTCATGATACCTCTTTAGTCACGTACAGGTGGACCAAGGGCATATTTAAGAGAGAAGGGGGAAGGCAGGATTCATGCCTGAAAAGCTAGTTTTATGGATGTGGGTATTGATTCTTTTTCATGAGTGTAAACCATTGCCTAGCAGAGAGCCACTCCTGGGGGCATGTCCCTTTCCCTTCAGAGTTACACACATCACCTCTCAGTTTAATCATCAGTTTAGCTTCTCCTTCGCTATGTGGCAACTACAAAAGAGAAAAGGATGACTCTAAGGCAATCAGAGCTGCTGTCATTTTTATAAAGACTTTTCCCACTGTTCTTTTTCCCTTCCATTTCCTACCGTCTGTTCTCTTTATTTCCTTGCAATCCTATGTGTGCTTCTCTCCGTACTTAATTTCTTCATCCCTCTGCTGATGTTTCCCTCTTTTCTCCTCCCTTTCTTCTCCTCCCCTACCCCCCTCCATGTTTCTCTGCATTTTGGGGAGAATTTCACAAATGTGTTTGCTCTGCAGTGGGTAAAACCTGGGATTTTCTAGTTTTCATTTAAAAATAGATAGAAGAGACATACCGACCAGAGAACAGCTAGTAGCCACGCAACGGTGTGCTCTGAGCAGGGAGATGGGAAGGTCAGCTTTCAAATTCTGTATGTGACTCAAGCAGAATAGAAGTCCCTGAATATTGATTTCCACCGACATAAGCCTTTTGCTTTCCATCCTTGTGAATCTGTTTATGTGCGAGGACTGAGTTTCAGAGATTGAGGGGGAGCAAGACCAGAATGGCTGGTTGTAAGGATAATCTTTCAGGGGATGGGAGACTAAATGTTTCCTACCAGAGTTTGACCTGCAATCTCCCATGCTTCAGGTAATCAGTGTTCTAACCATCAGGGAAACAGAAAAGTTTAATTTTGATGAATCAGTAAGAAAGTTCCCAACCCACTCTGGTATTGATCATGTAAAAAACTTATTAACAGAGGGAAAATTAATGCTACTGCACTAATTTATTTATTTACTTGTGTTTGTTTTGGTTTGGTTTTTTTTTTGTGTGTGTGTTTTTTTTTTTTTGTGTGTGTGTATGTGTGTGGGTTTTGTTTGTTTGTTTGTTTTGTTTTTTTGTTTTTTCACGCCTGCAATGCAGATATGCCATCTCTATGGCGAGAAAAATTGGAGCAAGAGTCTATGCCCTTCCAGAAGACCTGGTTGAAGTAAAACCCAAAATGGTCATGACGGTGTTTGCTTGCCTTATGGGAAAAGGCATGAAGAAGGTTTAAAGCACAAAAGACTGGTACTGATGCTTGGTATTCACCCTTTTGGTTCCCTCAAACTGGATGCTCTTCTCCGTACCAAGGAAATATGCAGGGTGCTCATGCTTTTAAGGCATGAATGTTATACATGGTTCCAGATCATACAAAAGTTATGTATCCACGTGTACCCAGGAAATGTTTTGTTCTGAACAGTAATATGTGCTCGATTTCTTTGCCTTATTTTCCACTTTGCTACATATAACCATTTCACATTCCTGAATAAGTTTTCAATAGCGAGGCCTATACATATCCTTTTATTAATTAATACCAGGGTTTTCTGTCAGATGTCACCTGGAGATCTTTGTCTTGGGAGGAATAGACAGCTTTTAGGATTATGAAATGTTATATACTGCTTCTGCCTAAAAATGTCTTCACAGTTTTGGTAGCATTTCTGCCATACTTTCTTTCAGTTTGTACCTGGAATAACAAAAGTGTTTCCCCAAGCCAATGCAAGTATTAATGACTATATTTTTGGAACAGTAGGATCCTCTTACCAAATTCTTGTGGAAGGAAAATTGTTTGGGGTCTGTGATGTGTTGCTGGTATGTGAACTGAGCAGTACTTTTCCCTTCAAGTTATGTCTCTGTCATCAGTGGTGTTACTCACAGAGTACATTACTACTTACTGAAAAAAAATACCGTAACCTGGTCCTCCAAGAAAACCCAAACTCTGGAGCTTTTGCAAGAAGTGCTCTCCAAAGGATAATTCATTTTTTATGTCATAATACACTTAAAACCTAAGCAGATTACAAAGCATGATAGAAATGAAAACCATGTTAAAGAAACTAAGGGGATATACTCAGTAGCAATACGATAAGAAGTGAACCAAAGGGATGCAGAATGACATATTTATGTAGTGAATAAAACTTAAACTCTGTTTACTTCACAGACTTGCACTCAAAGGACTGTGGTCCGGATTCAGGAGAGCATTTAAATCTGTGCTTGCTCATACCAAAATGCTTCCCTGAACACAGGCTGGGATTCTTAATGGAGCTAAATCAGCACAGCTTTGCAGCTAACAGTACACTGTTGGTTTGCCTCAGCTGAGGACCTAGCCCCGTCTATGGATAGTCAGTGGGACATATTTGCACTGAATCTCTTCCTTGGCATGAGTCATTTACTGTTCTGGCCTTTACGTGGATTTTAATGTGGTGAAATGCAGAAGGAGGGAATTTTGCCTTAATGCAATCCCGTTGACACAGTCTCAGTTCCCTCCCTCTCACCTTCCCTCCTCTCCAGCCCCTTCAGAATTGCCTTAATAAAGAACCAATATTCAATGACAGGAGAAGTATCTCCAAATAAAATGTTCTATAAAGCCAAATGTGTAGTCTTTCCTTCTAGTAATACATGTGCTAATGGGGAAGTGTGTATCATACAGCTGAAAGAGGGACAGATTTAAAAAAAAAACAGCCGTGATCTCACCAAGGATGTGTCTTCCATATTGTTATAGAAACCACAGATTGCAGAAAGCAGGAAGAATTATTTCCTAGGTCATTTCTGAACATGTCACTCTGAGACGCTGCCGAAGATGGGACACTGGCCTGGCTGGACCTGCAGCCTGACCCAGTACGATTTTCCCCATTTGAAGCAATATCTGTCATCCTCTTCCTTTGCTCATATGACCATAGGCTTTGCTTCTTTAAGCATTCTGCAATGCAAACATGCTACTTGGTTTCTGTACTAATGGTCAGATCCTGTTCCTGATCAGATCTGGCTGCCTCGTTCCTCTCAAGAACTTATGTATTTAATACAAGGTGGGAAAAGTACAGTGTCCTAAGACCTATTCTGTCTGGTCGTGATATTTCCCAGTGCTGGCAGAGAAGCACAACATCTCAAGTGTCAGATGATGGAGACATTGCCCCATCTTATTGCCCAGCAAGGGGGAGTTACCAGAGCATGGCCCCTACGCTGCTCTACCTCTTTTCAGGTGTAGGACATGCTGTTGCCATGTAAGAGAGGTGGCACTGAAAAGGCAGCTGCTCTTCTCTTACCTTGTTTGACTTGGAAGACCTGCAGAGGTAAACCAGAGAGAGGAAACTGCAGGCGGAAACTCACAGCATTTCTCTCGGCTGGGATGACCACGTGTGTCGTGTGTGTTGCGTGCATGCGGGTATGTTCGCAAACCGCAGGAGCTGTTTTCAACTGGATGCAGGGTAGATCTGAACTGGTCAGGTAATCCTGCTGGAAACGGCCCTGCTCCGTGTTCCCCATCACAGGGAGATGCCCTCACCCCAGACACAGGGGTGGATGTGAGGGGTGAAGTAGATGACAGAGGTGAGACAGTGAGAGGGGGCCTTTTCCCCCGGTCTCAGATGAATTCAGGCACTTGCTCTCCCCAGAAAGAAGGGATTTTCAGGCGTTTCCCCTTCACCAGCCCTTTTTTTGCACAGAGCTAGGATTTTTAGAGGAGCCTGCCGAGGAGAGGAGGCTTTCACACATCACTCATTTCCCATAGGCAAGATGTAGGACTTCAGGGGCCCTGGAGATCAAAATCTGCCTCCAGCTCAGGCTCTGGAGAGGGGCCAGATGATGTATGCTGTTATTCGAAGCCTGTTTAGTGAAGGGGACTGCTTTTCCTCCTCAGCATCCTAGCACTAGAGCCAGGCACCCTGCCATAGAGCCCATCCCCTTGCTACTCCCCTGCCCCCCAGGCTGCGTTTTGGGACCCTGTCTCTGAGCCCCAACCTGCAGGTCTGCACCGGTGTAAGCCCTGGCATCACCCTCGGCACCAGTGCGGAGGGGAGAGCTAACCACGAGATGGCAGTCATTCTATCTGGAGTTTTAGAGACTGGCATGTGTGAGCTCTGAAAACGCTCTCCTCTGGGAAATGGAGAAAAATCGGGATATTTAACCCCAGGCAAAACGCTAGCACCTGCCAGTGTGCGAAATGGAATAAGTGCTGTTGGCAGGGATGCCGTAGTAAATGCCTTACCAGATCTTCATCCCTATGTCTGTAATCTTCTTTGAAAAATAAAGTTGTCATGGACCCCAAGGTGTGGGAGTAGCTACATTCTGGTACAGGAGTATAAACGATTTCACTTTTCAATGCACTTCTGTTTAATTGGGTATTCTTGTCTGTTTGATGGACTCAAGGCTTTGCTTTCATGAACTGCATTTCTCTCGGGTGGGATGCCTATTATAGGAGTCTTTAATAAAGCTCCCAGCAGATGCTGAAGGGGTTAAGCCCATGACAAACATTACAGAAAAACAGGATCTGGAATTTTCTGCTGTTGCTTTTCTCCAACTTTTTCCATCACTCTTAGAGAAAGCAGCTGTCTTTGGGATTCACTCCCGAATCAAGCTGGCTTTGTAAGCACTTCCATTATTGATTTTCCTTGCACAATTAATCATAATTTTCAAAGCTTCAAAAAGGCTTAGACATTCACATGAATAAAAATAAAGCATCAGCAGTTAAACTAGGAGAAAAATCCTTGAGGGCAATCAATCCACATGCTTCAGGGTACAGTCTGATCACCAGATGGACTCAGAAGGAAATATCCCCCCATAGTGTAGTAAAGCATAATTAGGTGCATGATGAGGATTTTACACCTTCTTGTAAATCATCTATCCTGGCTAGAAATCACCCATTCTGGCCTTAGAAAGGGCATAGCAAGCAGTATGGCTGCCTGTTGTGCTCTTGTACAGATAAAGTCATGTTACTACTTCCTCCAGAGATGGAATTGAACCAAAACCCCAAGCTGACAACACTCCTTCCAAGTGCAGCTTAATACTGCTGTCAGCCTGATCACAAACTTCAGGCCTTTGTGTCATTGCTGCCTAACTGAGCAGCAGCTTCAACCCGGCTCCCGCTTGGAAAACAGGACCCTGTCTGGCAGATGTCTGCAAAGAGCACGAGCAGCACCGGTCCTACAGCAAGTGCTCAGCCACCGCTGCTTTCAGCTTGATGGAGAAACGGGTCCTAGTGCCTCTGATCTTGCAAACCCATGTGTTGAGTTGCTACTGTGACTCTCCAGCTCTCCATCTTCTGCCGTTTCTGGCAGCCTCCTCCACCGTCTGATGAACAGGCTTGGCAAGAATTTGGGAATGTTTTCCTCCAGGCTGCTCAAGCGACTTTAAGTTCAGTACTTTTCAGGTGAGCAGACAAGGTGAACACCGCTGAATGCCTGAGCCTCATTGCCTGCTGTGTGGCGAGCAATATCAGAGTTAAAATTTATCTACAAACCTAAGAAACTGTTCATTAAGCAAGACAGTAAATAGAGGAGCTCTGTGTACTGCTAAGGTGATGCCTGTGGACTTTATATAGCTTAGTGTGGGAAAACTCTGAATTAGGACCAACATCACTTGATAAGGTTCTCATTTTGTTCATATTTTTTATGTCAATCAGTGCTCAGTGGCAGTTCTCTTCTGTCACCAGGAAAACTGTGTCATACCCCTGACGGTTCCTTTGCTGCTCTGAAGTAACACACAGCTCTGAGTCTTAGTTCTCATTAAATAAAATTATTTTTAAAGCATTGTTTTTCATTGCACCTTATTTACTTTTTGTGCCCTGATCACTTTTTAAAGGCAACAGTGTCTTACAGAAAACCTAATTTGCTCCCAGGGTGCAAGCTACTATTGCTGTTACAGATCAGTGATAAATTGCCCAAGGCCAGAATTAGCACAGGCCATGTGCTCACAGGTAATATGTCTGAAATTTGTGAAAAGAGCAGAAAGCTACATAACCAACCACGCATAGAAGCACTGAACTCCCTCAGGGCAGGCACACATGTAGTGCACGTGTTAAGGATCTGAAGGAATATAGCAATGAATGTCTGTCAACACACAAAGCATGGAGAAGAACCCCAAGCATCCACTCGGGAAAACCCCTAGCAGGTGATTGACATGCACGACGCTGCTTTGATTCACGCAGGCAGAAAAGCAGTGTCCCATTGCCAGGCACCCCTGGCAGCCTATGAAGTTGTCCTGCTCTTCACTGCAGTTAAGCAAACCAGACTCATCAGAGCATGTGTCTGTTTGTCACTGAGGTGGGGAGATGTCTTCTGACCAGCCCCTCAGTAACATGTCCTTCCATTGACTTTGCAGCCCCGGAGCAGAGCAACCTGCATGTCTGAGAAGTGGTGGATAAGCCTTAGAAGCACCAATCTCTCCATGCCTTCTCCTCAAGACCTGCATCTGCTCGGGTGCTAGTGAAACAGTCCTGTGGTTCAGTAACATGACAGTGAAAGGCTCAATCAGCCAAACCAGTGAAAAGTAATAGAGTCATCTGAGAAGGGATGCAGGTCCTCACCACCAGCCCTATGTCCACTGCTTGCTGCACTGTCAAACTACATTTCACGTCAGGGAAATGTGGCTGCAGTGCCTCATCATGCTTCAGTCACAGTCCTTCTCAGACCAACATGGGGAGATGCTGCCCATGTGACGATCAGATCTTGCAGAACAGTCAAACACCTCTAGGAACTCCTTGGATTTGCTGTTGGGGTCAAATTCTAGGAATATAGGTCCCGCTAATTTTAGGGACCACCCAGAGCCTTTGAGCTTAGTAGAGGAACAAATTCTCATAAGGTCGTTTCACTCCGCAATTGTCACACAAGCTCTGGGCAGGGGGGATACCCAGCACCATGACAGAACTCCCTCTCTAGCCTTTCAGTGATGTCCTAAAGGTTTGGAAATGACATCCCGAACAGGAATCATGGGGCTTTCAGAGCCTGGCCCTTGGATGCAGATTGCAGAAGCTTTCAGCATGGCTGGCCTCAGCTGCCAGAGCAGTTGCACCATACGGGGCCGGAGCAGCCATACAGTGGTGCCCCTGTTTCGCTGGGGGGGCTGCAACTGCAACACTGAGAGTGCACGGCAGGAAGGCTCACCTCACCCCTTCCCCATCCCTGGATGGAGAGAAGAAAAGTCAAGAGTCTATTTGGATGCATTTGTACAAGAGCTGTTCTGCTGGGAGGGTGATGAGTCTCTCCGCAGTGTGGATCTGCTTGCGCAGACTGGTCGTCAGCATGGGCTGAGAGTGAGACGTGCCTCTGCGAGGTGGGGACCACACCAGGCAAGAGGGGTGAACGAAAGCGGGCAGGAGCTTTGCTCCACAGAGCTTCTCTTCACCAGCCTCCTCAAACGGGTCCCAGCATCCCCCAAAAGCCCAAAGGAAGGGCCCACTCTTCTCATCTCTGCCAGATGCCAGGCAAGCAACATGAGCAAGTGCAAGCAGTGCGGAGGAGAGCAGCAAATACTGTCGATGCACTCAGAGACAGGCAGCACAAATCACTACTCCAGGGCTAATTGCATTCCTGATATGTACACACATACCTATGTACACAGAGAGGGGGATAGGTGTGCACCCATTCGTTTGCACCTTAGCCAAAGTGTGCTCTCTGTAGATGGTGCTGGGAGCACCTTTCTCAAGTGCTCAATAGCTCTGCCTGCAGTGCTCCTGAGGGTCCTTTTGATATATATATATATATATTTTTTTTTTTTTTTAAACAAAGTTAAACTTGCTTTGCAAGTGCTTCTTGTTAATATACTAGCAAATAAATCAATATCTACCGGGAATAAGAAAACATGAGTCACTTGGACAACATGTTGTTTGGGTGGGAGCTGATTATAGACCTTCAGGAAACAGAGCTCGTGAGGAAAGTGTTTAACCAGTACAGATCCCTCCTCAACTCCCCAAAGCAGCATATACACTACAGCACGCTTCTTTCTGCTGACCCTGGAAAGCTAAACAGCAACGAGAGTAGAATAAAAAATGAATAAAGTAGGTTGGTGTAACTGAGTACTCAAAAATGCAAAGTGAACATGTATTTTCAGCCTCCACTCATACCTATCAGCCGTGATTGAAGCATACTGCCTGTACAGCACTCACCCCGGGATGAGAGATCTGCTTCCTTCCAGGTTAACCCATCATTTTCCAGCACAGGTAGCATTTGATTTTTATCTTTGGGAATGATGTGAGGGACAAATGCCAGAAGCAGAAAAATTTAGACGAAGTCTAGGTTTTCTTCTCCTGGTGGTTTCACAGGCTGCAAAATTGTTTCCAGAACGAAATGACAGAGGTTGGTGACATTGGCCATGTATGTAAATGATCACAGTGTCCTACGGAGATTAATTGGTTCATGAATAAAGATGAGGAGCTGAGGTGTGCAGGAAAAAATCATTTATCAATTATATGCCTTGGAAAACTGAAAGATGATGCGGCCTTAATGGCTGAATGGGTTTGAAAGGGAGACTTGTAAATTGAGTTCTAATTCTGTTCTGCTGCATTCATAATAAAGAGCTGTTAAACTAATTGCATCCTTGTGTGGTTCATGAGCAATGGCACCCAGCTGCATTGCACAGCAAGCAACAGAGACCAGAGTTTAGTTAGATTTTAGTCGTCCTTTGCATCGTGTAAGAAGGATGCTAACCAGTTACCTTTGGCCTCATCAGTAGTGATAACTCACAAAAGAAAGGACAAGAGCCTGTAAGTATTTTTCAGGAGATTAATTTTGCATCTGAATCTGAATTTAAAGAACCAAGAGGGACAGCACAGACTCACTTGGCTTTTGTGTTCTGCTTCAGTCACGTGGATCCACTGGCGTGATTACCCATCCCTGGAGGGTCTTGTTGCTGATTAACTGGCAATGAGACGATTCTGGAGGATCAAAACAATAGCAGAATATGCTAATCTCAAACAGGGAAAAGGATCTGAGGGATGTGGCTGCTGATAACAGCTGACCTCCCCTTCTCCTGCCCCTTCTGTGTGCTTGTTAACAGGTTTACTGTTACAAACAGACAGCACCAACCTAGCATGAGCTCTGGCACATGCTGAAATACAGACTCAGATCTGAGAGTCTTGATGCAGGATGAGACTTGTTATTTAAAATCTTGCTGCTGGATACTGGGCAGGCCATGGGATCAAAGAGGGTAGACATACTCACGTCCTGGCTGAGCTTAGAGAAAACCTCGTGACACTTGGTTGCTGAAAGCCCAGGGTATCACTGGTGGGAGTCACTGGAGATTACTCAGTGGCGCTGCTGCAACTGCTCGAGACCCTCCGGCTGCAGCAGTTTAAGAAGTTCCTCCTCTGACTTGTTTTTTCTGACCGCTCTCTGGGGTCTGGCTCTCCTTCACCAGCAAGAGCAGCTGCAGGAGCCCAGCACGATGGCCAGGCACAGACCAGCATCTCAACGTATGCCAGTGCAGAGGGTGCTTGAGCAACGGCTTAGCTGGGACATGGGTGCCTGGCCTCTTCTGCTGCCACTTTTTTGGGCACTGACAACTTAAATCACCACACAAAGGTGTTCCAGAGCCCAGTCTGGATGAGGTACAACAACCTATGCAGAGTCCAGAGCATGCTGGTGTTATTCCATGTGAATGTGGAGAGGGAGGGGAGAGACAGAAGATTCAGCCAAAGGAGTGGAAATATCTCTTTAGAATTGCCTTTAAAGTGTGATTATACTTAAAGAAGTAATATAGTAATGGCACCAAGGGGCTTTATATATTGCCAGTCCTAAATCCCACACGTGTAATTTTCAACAAAGAAATCAAGAGACTACTTTGTTAATTATCTGCTCTGAAAACTAGGACCTGATTACCCCTTTTAAAATAAAAGCCTGTGCATGTCCCAAAGCTACTCTAAAAGTTAACAGGAACCAACACAGATCCAATTGTCCTCCATTAGTGCAAGGCTTCTGGTCACATCTGCTGCAGTAACACTTGCAGGCACCGGTTCAGCATAGCCCATGGTCTACCCAGTGCAGACACAATAACTGATCCAAGTGCAGCAAAACCTTTGAAATTAACCCCAATTTTTGACCAAGCAGCTCTTCATCGGGGAATGCTGATTCATCAGAAGCAAAAAAGGTTGCTGGAAAGGATCAGTTTTGATGAATTTCCCGACTAGAGAAAAATATATTTGTTCAAGAAAGGAAGCTTTCAAACAGCTGAAATCTACCCTTGGAACAGTTTCTAAATTCAACCTTATTTCCTCCAGGTCTTAAAAAACCAAGAGCATAGAAATGTAAGTTAATTTTCAATAAAATTATGAAGAGGCCTTGAAATTGAGAAAAATCAAACAACAGTTGAAATTATCAAAATGAAATGTTGGATTAAGTCAACTGTTTTTATAGTTGCCCTTCACAGTGTTTTTTAAGACTGTGTTTTTCTCCCCAGCTTATCTGGAAAATACTTCCCAAGGTCTCAGAAATTCTTGAAGGTTAATAAACAATTTACTGCTGTATGTAAAACAAGCATATCTTAATTTATGACTTTTGTAGCCCAGAACGCCACATACTGCTTCTGATCTGAGGTGCCCAAGCTGAGGGAAGGAGATAGACAGAATCCATGGGATTCACTGGAACAAATGCAGCCTCCTCCCTCCAAGTGAGTCACCCCAGGGCGGCCCGTTCTGCTGGCCACAAATAGGACCAGGTGTTTCATTACCCTCTGAGATGTCTACGGGAGGTCACAGATGAATCGCCCACTTCTCTGCATTGCCTATGCGAGCGGCACGAGACGGCTCGCTCAGGTGTAGCAGTCTGCGGTGGGAAGGTCTGGAGCTAGAGGAGATGATTCTCCCTTCCTCAGCAGATGGGACGAGCAGACAGGGGGAGTGTCAACATAAGTCAAAGGAAAAATGATAACCCCTTACAGCTGGGTGGAAGCAGGGAAGTTAATGCTTAAGTTTGGTGTCTAAATACATCCCCGTCCCTTTCTATTATGTCAATAGTTCTTTTACTGATGTTCTGCCTGGGCACGGCTAGAGCTATCCTCAGCAGCTCACAAGGCTTTGAGGGTAATCAATGTGTAGCCAGTTGCTCATTAGAGCAGCAACACCGTACAAATAGATCGTATCGGGAGAGGAAATCTGACCTGCTCGGAGACTGAACTGTCACAGAAATTGTCTTTGTGTGTGACGTGCCACAGCATAAATATCTTTGCAATGGGAACCTCCACGCTTTCAAAAATCAGCCCGCTTTATGGAGGTGATTACAGACCAGGAACCTAATTTTAGGCACCCAGATTCAAACAGTTTGGCTGCTGCTGGTGGGGTGGTGGCGCTGGGATGGAGTTAGGGGTTTGGAGCTGCCACTTTGTCACCCAAGGATGGTGACCGAAAATGGTGAGGAGGATGTTATCTGCATCATTTCAATACTAATGAAAGGCAAAAAAAAAAAGCAGAAAGACAATTGATCCAAATAAGCAATGTCCAGAAGATCCTCGAGAGGCAATGGGTTTGTGTCCTACGTTGTGAGGCCTCTGACTCTTTCAGACAAGCAAGAGGCACAGGGATATACATTTTTGCCTCCTGGTCAGTCACATCTTCCATTTTATTTTTTGCTTATTTTTGGATCTTTCATCTTGTATTTACTTTTCTATTTACTGTGTTTTAATCTGTGCAGTTCTTTAACCACCACAAGACTCTGGTTTGTCCTTCCTTCAGAATTTCCTCTAGTGCCTTTAGTTTCCTCAAACACCCATTTTTTCCTTTTTTTACAGGTGAAATATTTCCAGTGCATACCAGAAACCAAAAAGCAAGTAGGAAAACAGCAGCTTTCAAAAAGCATGTGAACCATCTCTTTACAACAAGCCAGAAAACCCAAAGGAAAATCAACCAACATACAAAAATGTCTGACACCTACCATTTGTCCAAAACTTTCTTCTTAGGTAGATAGCAGAAAGTGTTCCATTTTCCCACTTAACTAACACTTTTAAGATATAGAAAAATATGATCCTTTTCTCTCCTTTGATACCAGCAATCCCATTCTGTTGCAATCCCATCACCTCCGTTATACCTATCTCAGCATATCCAATTTTTCTTTAAATTTGTATCTGTGCATCAGACATTTTCAGACAAAAGTGAGACTGGATGACCCGGTTTCATCTCCTGTGTTTTATGCTCTGTTGGTAGCTTCCTTCTGCCTGCATGAGGGAAGAGAATCTGAACCTCTGGCTTAAAAATCAACTCCTGTAGCAGAGCACTGCCCACTGCCCTTGCCGGGAACAGCCTCTGTACCTTACCAGAACTTTCTATTTGTTTGAACAACGTCTAGAAAAGATAAAATAGGAACTACAAAATCTAGGTAATCTAGGTAAGGTGTCAGTGGTTTAGCTTCCTGTGAGCCTTTTTTTTTGTTTGTTTTTTTCCCCTTTGGTGTCTGGTTTGTACTCAACTCCAGTTTGGGGGTTTCCAGTGTTAGTGTATTTTCACAGAGACGTTAACCACAGCGTACTCGCTGAGGAGCGTGATTCACCTCTGCTGACTTCAGCCATCTAAAACTTAGCTGTCCAGCTTCTTAGGGCAGGCCCATCCTCCTAAATAAAAAAGAGCCAGGACTGAATTTGAGCTCCAAAGCCCTGGTTGCCTACCTAGCTGGAGCACTGGCTCTGATCTGGATCACTCCAGATCTGTTTTAGAGGAGGTTGGTGGATGTAATCTAGTCTATGTTACTTAACCTTAGCTCCAGGGCTTGCTCCCAGGCATTTTTCACCCAGTTTTATAGCTATAACCCTACATTACACCTACAGCATCAAATAATTTAGTTCCCTCATTCACACCCAGGTCTCGGCTCCCTGGTGTCCCCATTGCATGGATGTTGATTCACTCCTACTCTGGACTGAATTCCCTCTGGAAGAAAACCAGGTTGTGTTTCTGGGGACCATGCACCTGAAAAAACTTTCATATTAGACAGCAGGTTTAGTTCCCTCCTTCTGCACCTATATGACATGCTCAGCCAAGAGATAGTATTAGGGTGGATCTGATGCCAGAGATGTAAATGAGCAGTTCTCCTCTGCATAAGGTTGCCATTGGGGTGTTCTCTAAGCAGTGCCATGCCTGGAACTGTTATGTTGGTGCATGGAAGAAGAGGATTTGGACCATAAGAATAAGGTGTGTCCAAGCCAAGTCAGATTTACTGTTCAAGCACAGAATGTAGATGGAGATCATCTATTCTGGACATGTCAAATTCATTCAGCTTCTCCTGTCTGAACAACTGTGTATAGAAATATGGGCGGCAAATCTTGAGGCATGCAAAAATTAATAATAATGAAGAGTCACTGGTACTTTTTCTTGAAAAGCTAACCCACCATGACATATGGAAAATACATGGATGTCAGAACATCACAGGAAAGAGGACACGGAGCAGCACAAGCAATCTGAAATCCTTGGATGGATCAGGTGTTTGCAGAGCCGCGGACGAACGACACGCCGAGACGGGTTCAGTGTGGGAGATAGAGCATCAATCAACGTGTGTCTTTATTGGTCCAGGGTACATATATTTATACAGACAATGATAATTATTATGCCTACTAGTCACTAGCTGATTGGCTTAAGCTCTAAAGGTCGTATTCGCACAGTCCACCTACTTGCAGTTAGCTTACAGCACAAGCTTCTCATAACACTAAGTTTCTCATGCCACTATTTCTGATTCCTGTTGACTTGTTTTCGATACACGATGGTACCGTAACACAATGTTTCTCAGACCACCATTACCATAACACTGGGTTTCTCAGACCACTATTCCTAATTCCCCTTAACCTGCTTTCGACACACCACGGTACACAGGGCTGAAGCGTCCTTGACATTCCTCCTGTATCAGCAGCTGCAGGCAAACCCTAGTGAGGCCCAGCATCAGCAGCCAGAGCAGGCTCTGATCATACAATTGCTCGGTGGGCTCAGGACCCTTGTCTCTGAGCCATTCTCCAACAGGTGTTAACCAAAGAGGTGGAGGCCAGCTGCAGAGGACAAAGACCCAGCTGATGTGCTCTGTCCTGAGCTAGAACTGAGCTCAATAGCAAGTAGGTATCATGTCTGACATGCTCCCCGTGTTCTCCGCTAGCAAATGCCAGCAACAGCTTTCCTGCTCAGGGCTTTTCCATTTGGTCTTAATAACCTCGCTCCCACTCCTCTCACCCAGCTTCATGCTTGGCTGTGATGTGCTATAGGAGTGCTGCATGCAGAGCGTGCTGCTGGACCGCTGTCAGTATTAGAGGAACACAAAAACTGTGCGCTTGATGTTCTTTCTTAAGTCTGTGGTTCGTAGCCGCAATGAAATGACACAAAGGCTGAGCTGACAAAGTGATCTGTCAATATGAAAATGTCCAAAATGTACTTTATCCTTTCGTAGATGGACAACATCAATATGAGCAGGACCTCCCCAGGGAGTTCTGTCATATTGACTTAGCCACCAGTAGCTTGGGGTTGAGGTGAGAGACACTATTAAATTTTAACCACTCCTTAAATAACATTTTTTAAATCAATAATGTGGGTCCTGAAGCTTTCCAACTGCATTTGGTTTCCTTGTAGATACCATGAAGATGAAGTCTTACCTGCTCTTTTTTACCCTATGTATCTGGATTCAAGAGAAGCATGTCTTCACTCTTCCAAGGTAAATATCTGCTGGTGCTACTGAGTTTGTAGTGTGTGGTGAGCGGGACAGGGAAAGTATTGAGGCAAAATAACTCCAAGTTGCATAAGAAAACATTTGGCAAAGGTTGACATTTATTTATTGTTTTTCTAATTGGAGAGGTGGTTCAATTTAACATATAGATGGTGGAGGAAATGAAATTATTCTAAGTCTTCTTTGCATCCATAAATCCTATGTTTTTAATCATATTAAAACTATTCTTTTCGGTCTAAGTGCAAATCAATTCTGTTCATTCAGTGCTTTTGAATGCCAATAAAGGGCATTCTGAAATTTAATGGGAAAAAATAATTTGCTTCATTTGCCTTAAAACAAGATCTTAAATGAATTACTTGTTGAGGTGGAAACAGAAACCATTTCGGAAAGTGCTAACAATCTGTTTTCTTTCTAAAGCAGCTTTTATGATTGTTTTTCCAGTCATAAATCATTTTTGAATAACCATTTGGTATTTGTACAATGTTTCAGAAGCAGCTTTATTGTTACCTATCGATAAACTTCAAAAATGCCCTGAAACCAAATGCTTTCTTAAAACATGAGAACATATGTCAGAGATGGAGACAGGCGAAGTGCTTTTATTTTCTACATGCACAGCTGGTTTAAAAACCTGAAATGTTTTAATAGGTAGAAATAAAAGGATAAGCCTCTCATGGGGTGATATTAAGCAAGCTGAACAACCTACAGGAATCATGATTAAACACAACATGCTTCCAGGACTGCAATACCTACACAAATAATAGTGAATTATGTCTCACAGCCTTTCTGCGACTCCGCATCACACAGCAGCGGCAGATCTGTGACAGGTGAAGACCATTGATTTCATGCCTTAAAAAAGAGGATCTTTCATCTCTGTTTGTGTTGCAATCATATTTTGTTGTGGATTAATATGGAGGTGTGAGGGTTACAGTAAGCTTTTAGGTGAATTCAGTGGAGCAATATTGCTCTGTGCTACCTGAAGGTTCATTATTTCACATTTAAATAAAACACTGAATATCTGACCCTTATTGAACAATATGGTATTTCCCATTGGAAAGCATGAGTCTAATCCTCCCAGTCTCAGTTATGAAAATGGTTAAAATAATGAGATTTTAAAGGTGATATATCTGACTTTTTACTTTTATTTGAGCACTAGTGTTGGAGGATTTAACAGTCATGTATTAAAGCTTCCCTTTACAAGGATATAGTGTGATTACTGCATCTGGGCTTCTAAAAAAAAATATCAAACACTGTGAGACTTGTGAAAAAGCTGATGGCACTGGAAAGACACTGTTATGACCTGGACTTGGATCCCAGGGAGTTGTAAAGGTTCTGTGATCCCTTCGGGTTAAATTAAGGTGAAAGGATACCAAACAACCAGTTAAAATGTTTTACTTGCAGTCAAAGCAACTTGGAAAAGGATAGTAAGAGATGCGATCTCTTATTGATAAATCTAGAAGGAAAGGAAAGAAAAGAAAAGGGAAGGACAGAAAGAGAGTCTGGTTCAACACTCCAAGTTCCAGCGTTATCTCAGGTCTGGTTATCTTGGGCAGTGGGTGCACACATCGCAAAGTTTTCCATCACCTTTTAGGATCATCTTATTAGCTGATCGGCATGCTAGACAAAGAGAGGCAGGTATTCCATGAACTCATTTCCATGAGAGACTAGGTGGTCGTGATCCCCTGATACCACCTTTATTTATTCCTCAATTTTTTTTTTCTTCTTGGGTAATTGTCCACCCTTCAGCTTATCAGTCTTTTTGGCCCAAACATATAGTTTTCTTTGAGGCTCATCTAAAGAACTTGGCACTACAGTAACAAGGAAGTGGAGCCCTGCATCCTTCGATACACCTCACGCTTCCTTGGGCAGCATTCCTTAGACTAATCACAAAGGCCACAACTTGTCCTTGAGGCTTTCTATATCGAGTAATGTTTGAGTCATTCATTCCTTCAGTTCCTTACAGACACCTAGCTCCTTTCTAGGGAAAGGGCAAGGCTGGAGGCTGATGGAGAGCCAGCAAGGGGGGAAAAAAAAAGAGAGCCCACAGGTAGACATCTGTGCTCCAGGCAGACGAACAGTTTACATGGTCTGGGAGGACAGGAGAAGATGCTGGCAGCATTTTTCTAGTGACACTACCTGCTGAGAGCCACAGTAAGACATTCAGCCGGAGATATGTAGGGAGGCCTCTTTTCTGGAGATGTTACTCAGAAGGAACACGCAAGGTTTAAATGGCTTGAGACTATGAGGACGGGGAGACACATCCATGCTGATGCCTTGGGTTTGTGGGCCTATGTGATATGTGATGCTGACGGCCTTCCTAGTGACCGAGAATTGCAATGGAGAAGAAAGGTGAAGACACAGATGCCGGCAGGGCACTGGCACTGATTTATGTCTATCTGTGAGATCGTGGCCAGGGCCCCTGGATGGGATTCATCTGACCATACAGGCTTTCTGTACATTTCTTTATAGGAACAAGTTCCCTTGATCTTCCAGTATAGCCAGCGCAGAAAAATATGTATATTTAGGTTATAATTCCTTCCAGTTTAGCACACACATCTAAATTAGCTCAGGTTAACTGGACCCTGAAAGTTCTTGTTTCTTTAAGAGTGACTAGATCAGATGAAGGTATCAAAACCAACTAAAATGAACTGTAATGAATCCCGCACACTCTGTCATAGCTATAGGATAAGACCTGAGCATTCTACTGTGGGGATGGCAGCTGGATTTCTATCTACCCAGAAATAAAAGGGAAAGCAAAAAGAGATGGATAACAGTGACAGAGTCCAGTGGGACCCGGGCAGAAAGTTGGAGGAGGGGAATGAGAGGGATCCTCTTAAGGACAAACTCAGAGAGCAACCAGGGAAGAAAGACATGAGGACAGAAAGTGAAAGAAAAGAGGTGTGTTCAAGATGAACATGTCCAGTTGTACCAGGGCAGCAGGCAGAGCAAGGAGCTTGGGGGTGGAGGATTGTTTCTGAGACTGGTATAAAGGCAATAATTAGAGCATTTTTCTAGGTGTTTTCTAACAGGAGTGAGGCAGAAGACAGATGAAAGAGGGTATCATGCCAAATCAAAGCAGAGGAACTGAGAAGCCCAACAACCACAACTTCAGCTGTCAATACTTCCTATGCTAAACATGACTACAAGAGCAAGGGCAGAACCTGATTTAGCTTGTTCAGTGTATTCAGGTCTTACCAATGAGGGATTGCTGCTAGCTACACCATGCTCAGCTGAAATATTCGTGCAACAAGTACATACCAGCTTCCTCATTATGGTATTCTCAGGCTGTTGGAATCATAGGATGAAACCAGATGCACCATCCCTTTTCTGGTCTCCCCCGTGAAAAGACTTCCCCAGATATGAGAAGACAAATTCACTTCTAAAGTAGACCCAAACACACACTTTTGGAGTGCACTTGCCTAAAGAAATAGGCAAACTGCCAACCCTGCCTATTCCTGATTGCTTTTTGATGCTCTGTCAAATGATGCTGGAGGCAAAAATAGGGCTGGCATATTGTTGGTTCTGCATGAGAAACAGCAGTGATTGCTTGGAGCCTGACTAAAAGTAGAAAAGATGAATCACCTGGTTGCCAGATGCTGTCAGGTCTCTGCTTGAAATCAGTCACAACAACGAGTTGTGACAATCATGTTATGCAGCTTCAAAACACTAGCTTGGAGAGCCCTGCCTCTTTTCTTTTCAGAACAATCTTTGCAGACAGGGCTGGCAAGGACTTCCACCGTGCCTGGATTATGTACTGCCACCAACTCCTCATGATTAGAGGTCCAAGAGCCACCCCTGTCCACAAAATGAAAATAGGAGTCTGACATTCCCCTGAGTCTCCTCCTTCTACAAATAAATTATTTTAATTATTTATCCAATGCAGTTTTGAACTACATGGCCTGCTGGGCACTGAAGATCAGGGCTGGATTTACAATACAAAGTGGTATTTTTTCTTTCCAGAAAGTGAATTTAACTTCTGTCACCAATGGTGGGGGCAGGCATGAAGTAGCTGGGAAGTTCCATCTCATGTACAGCACATCTGGACCATGGGTTTCAAGTAGAAGGGGAATATAAGTTACTGGGCAAAGAGTGGGAGAACAGTGGTATGAAACCATACCTGGCAGAGGGATAGAAATGCGATCAGAAAAACTGGATTGGAGTAGGAATGATGACAGTAGTAGCCTCTGCACATCTACAAAACATCATGTTTGGCTTTTGGCAAACTGGGAGAGCTTTTGCCAGACTGGGAGAGCTCATGTCTCTGCTGAACAGTGACTGAGATCAAGAAATTCGGGGGAGAATGAGAGACCTGCCTTCCTGGTCAAGGGCAGTTTTCCACTGGTGCTGTTGCACTCCGGATTAGCTGGGGCTGGTTGTTGTTGTGCTGGTGTCAGCTCCCAGGAGCCATCTCAGAGTCCAGCAGTAGATATCAGATACCAAAGCCCTGCCAACACCTCTTTCATGTATTTTACTAACTGGCAGAAGCAGAGGCTGGAACAGGGCTCAGCATCTTCACTATTGAATCTTCTTTGACTTCATGGCAGCCAAGTCATGGAAGACAAGAAAGTCCAAGACTGCTTCTCTACTTTTGCGTGACCTAGAGTAGTTTGAAGTACCTGTGCTTTACCTAAGTACCTTTTTTTTTTTTTCAGGGATGAAGTTTTATGGGCTCTTCCACAAACAGACAGACAAGTTGAAGCTCTTCAGGATTTACTGAACACCACCGAGGTAAAGAGATCCCTCTGTCTCTCTGCTCTCTAGGCCAAATTCTTCCCCAAAGTGCACTAATACTGTTCCCCCATGCCCTGCCATCCCCCCCCACTCCCCACCCCCATCCCAGAGAAAGATTTAGCCCACATTTATTCATTTGTCCTAATACAGCAACTCAGAAAATGCTCGGTTCTCATTGCTCCACTACCTTCTGATTTACGTGAGAAGACCCCTCCTTCATAACATTATAGTAGTGTATTATATCAGAGCTCAAATTTCTGCAACTGATTTTGTGTACTGACATTGCAAAATTGTCAAAGCACCAACACACAGTAAGTAGAAATATATTTCTAGGGAACCTCAGCATTTTAGACCAATGCAATCTTGACCTATATGGCTTGCAGAGCTTTGAAGACCAGGACTGGACTTTTGTGGTATTTTTCTTAAAGCAACATTTAGAAAATAAAAATCTCTTAACCAATACTTTTTTTTTTTTTTTAATTACTTCTATCGTTCATTAAAGAATATTTAATTAAAATGAGGCACCTCTTCCTCTTCAGAAGCATTTGCCCAATCACACCCTCCCAGTCTGAAGCCAACACTCTGCAACAAAGGTGTAACAATTCCCTTGACCGACATAATTTACGGGATGATTGAGGATATGTCTCAGATGACTGAGAGCTTTTAATGGTGCCTATCCCCAGTCCTTCTCTGTCTTTCTTGGCTTCTACTCATTTTACGTCCACCCCAAAGTCCTACTAGTCTTTTGCTGTCCCTTCTGATCCTTCCCTTCATGTCTCACAAATCTTGATAACTTTCCTTGGTCTTTTCCACCTCTACAAGTCAACTCTCATATCTATCTCCTTTGCTCTACCAGAATAAATTGCCCTACCTCCATCTTTTCCGCTGTCATTCTTCACTTTCTTGTACACAGGAGCCCCAAGAAGTCATGAAGAACAACTGCAGTACATTCAGTGCAGAGAGAGCATGTAGTGGTTTCTACCAAGTCACTAATGTGAATCTGTAAACCAAACATTTTTCAAGGGTTATGAACTGGCCATTTTTTTTCCATGGATGCAAATTGGGCGAGTTACAAGAAAAAGTGGAAAGGGAATGGGAGAAGGAAAGGAAATAGTAAAGGGAAATAGAAGAGGGAAGGGAAAAGGAAGGGGGAAAGAGAAAGGGAAAGGGAAGACACAAACAGTACCTCTCAACAAATTTTCAGTTACAATTTAGCAAAAAAAAAAAGTGATTGAAAATCATCATCTTACAAGAAGAATTACCAGACTCATTATAGGTGCTACTCCTGCAAAGGTTGGAAAGCAAAAACCTAAAACAAAGGAAATGCTTTGTTCTTACAGCACACACATTGCATGTAGCATTCATCAGAAGACCCAGACGCAGGAGCACCTCCACCAGTGTTCTGTAGATGCCCCTGGGGCAGTACTGACCGTTGCTGACGACGGGTAAAGAGATCAATAATTATATGCATTACCAAAGTTTCCCACTTACCCCCATTCACTGCTCCTCTGCCACTTCAGCTGTGCCAATCCAGAGTTCCTTAGCTTTCCTTAATCTCAATTCAAAGAATGCCTACACCAAAGAGAAACTAAATCTGAACTGGTACATGTCAGTGCAAACAGCAGGCTAGCCAGGGTAAGAGGGAAATCGGTGCTGGGGAGCTAAGCATCCGGCTTGCTTCTTGGATGGGTTTTCCGAACAATGCTGAGCCCTGCGACGCTGTTGCTACCTCGCCAATAATGTCTGAGATGGCTACACTGAGACTAGATCAGCCGTTTGTATAGCACATTCCAGTAATATTTTCAGGGACCAAATGTTCTACCATTTACTGTTCCAAAGTCTTGATTAAAAGCATGGATCAGTTTTCTGTATGATTTTGCAGACATTCTCTCTGAGAAATGAGTGAGGAAAACAGTTGACAGCTGATACATGCCTGGGAACACGGTATCCTACATTTCCAGGCACCATGTACTATATATAAGAAATATAATATTCCTGGTGCAACTGCACCAGAAAGGAAAAAAAATCCTATTGTCTGGCGACTCCCTGCTGTATGTCTTCAAAAATGCATCCAAGAACTATGTTGACCTTTTTCACATTGTAAATTCATGCCTTATTTTCTGCTTCCTGTCACCCGTAAATTTTTGGTATTACTGGTTTTAAAGTTTCAGTCTTTTATTGAATATGTTGGCTTCTGATTTTAGTTTTGTAAAAGATTGGATTTTACCACAAAGAATCTAATTTTCTTATTTTCCTCCCATTTCTAATCTCTGTATTGCTGCTTCAACCTGACTTATATTCAAACCCCTTCTGGCATTTATTTCCTCCCCAATCAAAGTCATCAGCAAATACAATAACTACAAAGACTGGTCTCATCTTCATTAATTCTCCAAATACCCTCAGGGAAAATAACTCTCAGCAGACCTGAAAACATGTAACATAATAACCAGCTAAACATATCTATTATACTAGAAATACTATCTAAGGCAAGTTTATGTTCCTGTCTTTGTTCTTGATTTACGAATTTATGTGCAGAAGTCCTTATAAACATTTCTTAAATACACACATTTTATTTCCATCAGTAGCAGAATACTATAACACAACACAGAGAACTTTAAAGTGCTTGTTACAAATGGTGTCTTAAATTGAAAGCATATGTTTTGATTATTTTCAAAACACTTATTAAATGTTAGTAAGAATATTTTTTCTTTCCTCAGTATAAAAAAGTAAACTGTTTTTGGAAAATTTGCAGGTCATTCTTTGGCAACCTGTTGTGGTTGAAAACATCAAAAAGGGCAGAGAAGTCCATTTCTATGTCAGGGCATCCAGCATAAATAGCATAAAAGCTCAATTAACGCATCTGACCATCCAGCACAAGTATGTATTTTTCATTTGTTGTCATTAATGTTTCTGTAAAGTTGTTTGTCATTTATTTAACAGGTGGTTGTGCTCTTTCTTTGTTATTCAGAGTCTCAATGGAAGATGTTCAAGGACTCATTGAAAAACAGACTATCAATGACACAGTCAACGCACGCAGTTCTTCATCATATTATGAAAACTATCATTCGATGAAAGAAGTAAGGTATTTTTGTTGTAATCTTCTGTAGTTTCAAGGGGTGAAATCTGTCTCATGGTTGAGAATGGAGATAGGGAAAGAAATCATCAATGGCTAAACAATTACCATTGTGTTGCTCAAACACTGGGAATTGTATTTACTGTAATGCCTTCACAGAGAAAGAAAGAAGCACAAGACAAAATCTCTCATACAGGTATTGCCTCAAACTGCCATTCAAATGTAGTCGATACAGAAGTAAAATGAAGTTGCAAACCTACATATAAATATTTAAAACATGAAATGGATAATAATTTAACCAGATAGTACTAAAGAGGAATTTTGGGGCTATGCTTGGACTGTGTTGTGAGTGAATCTTACCGTTTGTTTTAAGGGAAATTAGAATCAGACAAGTGGTAAGTGGGCTGAATTGCTAGTTCTCCTTTCCCACCAGCTAAGAGGCAAGATTTTGGAAGAAAGAATGAATTTAAGTCTAAAATATTTTCAGGGATGAAGGAAAACAACAGGGAGAAGATCCATTTACTAATTTGATCCTTTCAGATTTATCACTGGATGGAAGAAGTAGTGAAAGTCCATTCTGACCTCCTCCAGAAAATATATATTGGATCATCATATGAAAAACGACCACTTTATGTTCTGAAGGTACAGCTATTGCTTACTGCAAAGACTTTCAAAGTACTTTCCAAGTACTAATAAGTGATGGGCTTTGGCCAGAAGATGTTCTTATATCTATACTTACATGCATATTTTTGCAGGTTTTTTTTTTTTAAATTTCCTAAGTTCTTCCAGTAAGGTGCATTATCTGTGCACAGGCATTTGACCACATTAGGTTCTTTGCTGGGTCACAAAGAAATTATAGCATCTAGGCCATCATCCAAAGGTATGAAATACTGGCATGGTGGATACCCTCCACTGTTGACTATGAAGCCAGTCTAGTCTGTTGCTCTAGATAGTTGGTGATCTACACACTTGACCCCAGGTCTTGCTGTAGCCTTGGTGTCTACGTTAGGAGCTTGCTGCAAGCCATGTGAATACGCTTCTCTTATGTGAATGTAACTGACAGCAGTATCCTGGCCCAGGATCAGTCTAAGCTCTCCCTACAAGACAGATGCTTCTTATTCCATCTTGGTTACCCTTTTCACTTCCACTACTCTGTGGTAGATTTTACAACGGTGGCATTTTAATGCAATTTCTCTTTTGTCAGCTTTCTAAAAGCCAGGAAAAATCCAAAAGTGCCATATGGATTGACTGTGGTATCCACGCTAGAGAATGGATTTCTCATGCTTTTTGCCTGTGGTTCATAGGCCATGTGAGTAGATAATCACATCTGATTACTGTTTTCAAAGCAAAGCAAAATATCTTGATAACATCTACCTTCTCTATCCAATTGCACCCTGAAGTCTGTGAAGTCTTAATCTATTTACTTCCACAACACCAACATATGAGATTTGTGTATAAGCTGCATACGTAGCAGTGTGCGTGCATGTATGCGTGTGTCAGTAGATGGAGGCACGTGTGTGTGAGAGACAGAAAGTCATATGAACTGAATGCAAAGGAGCTCAGATGTATTGTCAAGTGCGAAAGAAACTTCCAAGTATACGCGGCAAATTCAACAGAGATGTTTACAATTATGAACAGTCAGGGGTGGAGAGAGCATGCGAGGAAAAGCAAGTATGTGGTAATCTACTAGGGCTATGTCTACACTGCCACATGGATCCAAGGAATGATCTTGGCTCTGGGTCGTGCAGCACACGGTGGCTCATGCCCATATTACTCCAGCTGGTACTGCCTGGAGTGGATCAGAGGACACCCTGAGTGAGCTCAAGCTCTCCTACAACTCACAGCTCTTCCCTACGTGCCTTCCTAGAGCAGCAGTTACCCCACACCAGCCTGTTCCAGGCATGGCATAGCTCCACACCAGCATGCACATCATCAGTCTCTACTCAGCACTTGCTGTGATGTGTCACCTGCTGTTGTGTCTGCTGCTCCTGCTCCTCCACCTCATGCATCTGCATTTTCTATTTGTGCTCTTACTTTTTTCCTGGAACTGCCCCATTCAGAGAATGAGGCCACGCAAGCCACCTTCTCCTGAAGGTACCATCCCTGCTATAGACACCTTCATTTCAGATCTTCAGAACATGACCAGTAACTGCCAATCACACATAATTTATGGAAAATAGTAAATCACTGGCAGGATGAGACTGTAGAATGGGCTTAGCCTGATCAGCCTTGATGTGCAGCTGCAGACCAGTGGCCACCTCTATCTTTAATACATTTAATATCTACACTGCTCAGGACAGTGAACAAAGGTACACCAAAAGATACAACATCCATGGTTTGTACCTGGATTTTAACATATGTTGCCTTGGTCTTTTTGAATTTAAGGCATCTCTGCTCAACTCATTATGCTGAGCTGCTGGCCCCATTCCTAGTATCAACCAGGAAAATGCTCCTAAGGCCTTTCTGGCTCAGACAAGGTTGCCTGGCTTGCTCAGTTATGTCATGAGACGTTATTTATTGTTACTTTTTCACAAAAGTGAAGTTCACAGTAAAAATAAACCAGATGAGATTGAGACTTTACAATCACTGGTATTGTAGCCAGAGAAACAACATAGATGAGTCCCTGAAACACGAATTAGGTTTGGCCTTGATGGAACTAAATAACAATGATGATGATGATGATGATGATGATGATGATGATGATGATGATGATGATGATGATGATGATATAATAATAATAATAATAATAATAATAATAATAATAATAATAATAATAATAATAATAATAATAACAACAACAACAACAACAACAATAACAACAATAACAACAAAACAACAACAACAACAACAACAACAACAACAACAACAACAACAACAATAATAATAATAATAATAATAATAATAATAATAATAATAATAATAATAATAATGTGGTTATTTCTGTCCTCAGTCACAACTGTAAAAGCTCAATGACTGTAACATTTGAAAGGAGATTGCAGGAGTTAGGGACAGCTAAATGTACCTTGTGATCCACTGATAATCCCAGACTTCAAGGTTCCTTTGGGGAGAAATGCTTTTGCCCTTTTCATGCCGTTCCAAATAATTACCAGCTGTGTTGTCACTTTGACAGTGACATGTCCCTGCAGCATTTTTCAGAAGTAACAAGCTGAATGTTTAGGTTCTCCATCCCCTTGATCTAATTTATGTGCTTTAAATTAAAATTTTATTTCTGTATCACTTAATGAAGTAACAATTTAAAATCTGACATCAATACACATCTACACATACACATTAAAATCACTAGATGTCTCTAGAAAATCCTAGGCATTCTTTATAATGGGTCCATTCTTTATCATTTAATTTTGTTGTTAAGATTGTAGAAAGATTGACATTTCTCATTTAGTCAGAGAAAGTCCACTGCCCAAGGAAAACTAGGAAGGATTTAAAATGAAAGAAGCTGGTTTAAGTGTGGCATGAAGAAAAAAAAAGATATGATTAAGGACTCAGTCTATTCTAATAGTAACAAAAGCACTTATCTAGGTTAAAATTCATCCCTGTGTCGTGGACCAACAACCAGGTTAGGTATCACTAAAGCTTTCAAAATAGGCTGTGAGGCAAAATTAGCAATGTAGACCTTACTGGCTCTTGGCATACAAATGCATTGAACTCACAATGCAACCGGAAGAAATAATGTTATGTACAGCAGCCATTCAAAATGTTACTTGTTATTTTTAAGCTTATTTTATTTTATGCTACCTTTGTGGCATTTTGGGTGGGAGGGAGGGTTCCTATCACTTATACAAGCAGCAAAAGCTCCAATCTTCCTATTAACAGGCTTCAGCTCTATCTCATGACCACCCATTAACATTAAAGCACTGCAGTGTATCTGATTGACTGTATCAGTTCGATCCCTACCCTCTCCCTGGCACTTCTAACCAAAGAGCCACTTTGCTATTTAGCAATTTCTGTGATGTGATGTGCCTCTATCGGGAGGTAGACCGGTCTGATAATTGCACAATGATTTTACATCCACCATCAGGTGCCATTCTAAGAAGGTAAGAAAATCACTATGACAGATGCTTTTAACAGGTTTCCCCTGTGCTTTATAGGTAATCCATGTACGTGAGAGAGATCAGACCATGACAACACTTCTGGAGCACTTTGATTTCTACGTCATGCCTGTGATAAATGTGGATGGATACGAGTACACGTGGAGCCATCCCTCTGTACGTAGAGCTTTTTTTGACAGGCTGTGCTACGTACTGCTGTGCTATTTATGGGAACTATCAGTGTGCATGCTTAGGGTATCATTTCCATCCTGGAACTGTATGCCCCAAACTCTTAATCTGTGCTTGGAATTCCTGGGTCTCTGCCCTATTTAAACCACAACAAATACTGTAATTGGCATTTGACCCACAGTAGCTTTGTGTCTTCCAAGCTGCAGGAAATGCATTTGGAAATGGCAGAATCTCATTCTGGGATTTTAATACTTCCAGATGTCAGGAAACATCTGTGTCAGTCTTCAGTAGCAAGGTTACAAATACTGGCCCAATCCAGCACGAGCTGAATAGCGTGCTGCATCATATAAAGCACAGTCAATAACCCACTCCTTCCTCCCGCATGGTAGCCCCATTCTCTGAGTACTTTTTGTTTCAGATAAATGAAGGTACAACGGATATCTTTTGTCCAGGATTTTATTTACTGGTTGGAAATTCCAAGCTGTTGAGATGGTTCTTTGATTTTTTGATCCTTCATCCAAGTTTAAAAAAAAAAAAAAATCTCCTCCACTCTTTTACTCATTCAATCTTCAAACCAGCTTGGCTTACATTTGGATAACTACACATAGACATCTCAACAGCTGCACATCAACTATCCAAATTTCCAAATGCTGTCAGCAATGCCTGCAGAAAGGTTGGACCTGGGACTCCTAAAATCACATACCAGGACAAGATGCATGTCTTCTCCCCTCCTTCCACAGTCCAAATCCACTGAAATCAGACCAGATGTGACCACTACTTATCCCACACAACATTTCCTTTCATCATTGCTGGCGATCAGATTGTGGTTTCATAATCTTCCTTGGTCTTCTGCCTCTTCATTGGTACATGACCTGTAGAGGCACAAGTGGGAAGTCACGTTTAACTAACCAGTGAGATGGTGTGTCTCTGTTCTCAGCTTTTTTCCTGAACATGCCCTGTATGTTTCCTTCTATAGAATCGGCTGTGGAGAAAAAGCCGCTCATCACACGGTAACAGCAAGTGCATTGGTACTGACATGAACAGGAATTTTGATGCGCACTGGTGTGGTATGAAATAATTTCCTTCCTATTGTACCCCTGCCTCATTTAGCCTTCTAAATTCTTTCTTTTGAAAACCCTTTCATTTACCATTTGACAAAGTTGATATAAAGACAAATGCAGCTGAATATCTTTTATGAACTGGTGAACGCTTCCCCAGCTTGAGACACTTTTTGTTGGGACTCCGGATTTTTCCTCCCCCAGATGCCACACTGGGGACTAACCTCTTCCCAGCACAATGACAAGAGAGATGGGGACCAGGATCCTGGATCCTGTTCCTTGTATCACACCATGACACATCTCATGCAGGCTGTTGGTGGGAAGGAGGAAAGAGGGAAGAGGTGGCCCTTGCCATGTCATTCATCCAAGATTCCCAGCCAATGGATTCTTTATTGCCTTTTTCCTTAGACAGTACTCACTTCTGTGCAAAACAGAACAGTGTAAAATTTAACATTCTCATTTTACCACTTTTGTACGATTCTGCATAGATGCCAGGAATTGTTTATATTTTCATGTGCATGAATTTTCACGGGCTGTCTGTGAAATCCCCCTCGATTCAGAAACATTGAGGCTTCTGCATATAGCCCAGAACACAGAGCTACCACAGCCCTTTCTGCCCCAGTACCCTTGTTTCTGACCTCCCAGCCTGCAACTCCCAGACGCATCACCTCTGCCGCCACTTCTCCCCCACAGCCTGCTCTCTTCACTGTATTATTTCTGCTTCTTCTGCTGTGCCATACAAGGGTGTAGGTCAACTGAGGACTTATTTTCAGCCATTGATATTATAAAGGGGCTTGCAGTATCTGTGGAACAGTTGAATGCATGAAAATACATGTTTATTCTTAACATCGACAGCCAGGTACCATCATATCAGTTGCTCTTTCTGTCTATCATAACTACATTTCACTCAAATACACCCGTATGGAACCTTGCAACTTCTAACTAACTAAAACATTTATATATATATATATATATATATACACCAGGTATGCTCCCTACTACTTTGTGGCATGCTATAGATTTCCCTAGATATCACTGGCACCAGAAGAGGTTTCCTTCTCTCCTGAATCATATGATAATACCTTGCATTGCTTCTACAGGGCTGCTACTTTGCAGATGTAACTGGCATTACTGATTTCTGCAAGATGGACATCTTTTAAAGTGCCCCAATTCCCAGAGATGAAGTCTTGTGGGTCTTAAAGTAGTCAGTGAGCTTTGCTTCTGCATAAGATTTAAGGATAAAATGTCCATTTAAACTAGATAGGGGAAAATTTACAAAATCTATTATAGCATGAAGAGCTGACATTTAACACTAAAGATCCTAGCTGCTTCCAGAAAGTTATTTGGTCTTATTTCAAAGTGAGCAAAAATGGTGAATCCTAGCTGTCTTCTTGGTAACTTGTTCCAGTGCCTAGTTTTCCTCATTCTTAAAACCCTTCATTTTGATTTGTGTTTCTTCAACTTCCAGTTGGCAGTTTAATTTCCCCCTAGATTAAATAATCACTTAGAACTGCCTTTTTTTCCTGCAGTACTTCTAGATTTTAAGATGGGATCTCACAATCCTGTTCCTGATGAATTTAAATGGAGAACATTCATCCTTTCCTCTAAGACTTATTATCCAGTCTTTGAATAATTATTTTTTCTTCACCTTCTCCCATTTTTTTCAAGAGTATAGTAGGTGAGAAATCTTAGTAGGTTCACATTGATTTCTACAAGCATGAGAGTTCTTTCTATTGCATGCCAGAGTCCATGATTTCTTTGTATTCATACTCTACTCTTTCATTAGATGAACAGAAATGCAGAAGGGAAGATGTTAAGGAGTAACACTGTGCACTTTAACACTGTGCACTTTTTTGTTACAGGGGAAGGAGCATCTCCCTATGAATGTCAGGAGACGTACTGTGGACCCTACCCTGAATCTGAGCCTGAAGTGAAAGCAGTGGCTCGTTTTGTCAGAGATCACAAAGACATCATTAAAGCCTACATAACCATGCACTCTTACTCGCAGATGGTATTGTTTCCATACTCTTACACTATGGACAAAAGCAAAGACCATGATGAGCTGGTAAGTCTTCCCATCTCCTGAAGTTTCACATTTACTTCAGAACTTCTTACCCTGCTTGGTTAGGCTTGTAATGAGGGAGTCACAGTGCTCTGAGGATCAAGAATTAGGAAATGAGTCTTCTCTTGATGTTCTTAAGAACTTAAAGAAGTCTGGGCTTGTCTAGCAGTGTGTAACTCAGCAAGCTTCTTCTGAAAACTATGGAAAAATGAAAATATTTATTCCAGATTGATAACACATCAATCCCTGATATGTTCAAACTGCTGCTAAAAGAGCAGTCTTGGCGGTTTTTGACACCTTGAAAATATATTTGTGCAAATTCCCGATTATCCTGTACGGTTTACACAAACCCTGAAATTACTTGGGTGTCTAACTCTGAAAAATATTCTCCACATACCTAAGCACTGAGTTATTCCAGTGGACACTTGTTAATTGTATTAAGGTTTTTGCTAGGGATACTTATTTAAAATGGTCCTAATGGTAGGATGGAAAACATATCCTGCTTATGTAGAATTCTACATTCTACATTGAGCCACCAAATCACACAGTAAAAACTCTCCTAGATGACAGACAGAGTTCAAAACAGAAAAAGTAGCCGCTGCTTCTTCCCACTGACCATAAAACTCTGGGTATGTCCAGTTCTGGAAGGGATATCCAGGCTAAAATGGGCAGAGTAATGAAGCCGTAAGAGTAGGTGGACACTTTAACCATATTATTCTTATGTAAAGACATCAAATTCCCTAGCACAAGGAATTCTCTTTCCTGCACTTCCTGGCTCACTTTTGGTGATTCCTAAGCTCCGAGTGCTGAGGCAACAAATTATTTTCATCAAGGGATCCTGCCTAGCAGTAAGAAAGGAGCAGTCATCATGTAAAGGCCATCAGAAAGCAGGTTTGCAGGCTTTGGGATTTGCCATGTGGGAAGACAGCACATGTCTGAAGGTGCACAGGTCATTTCATATGCTATATGACATATGGGCAGACAGCAAGCGAGTTTATAAAGATACAGGATTGACATTTGCACATACTGCTGTCATTCTACTGCTTTTCAACCTCATGCATCTCCCATGTCATTTAACATACTTTATTAAAAAAAAAAAAAACAAACGTATTTTAAAAAACATTTTATTTAGAGGACTGTAAAAAGTACACATTTCATGCACTGGAAGCACCCTATTTCATTAGACAAAAGCCCAGACAGTCTAATATAGCATTTCCATTGGTAACTAGTGCTAGTCTGTTCAGAAGAAAAAATGAAAAAAATCCAGTAATGTAAATACAGAACTGATTCCAAACAACATATGTTCTTATACTGTGTTGATTACTGTTTAATTTCCTGAAACAAACTGTTTTATATACTGCAACAAACAAACAAATAAAAAAAAATTGCAGTTGTGAGTGAACAGTAATAATGCATTTGTGACTCCTTCCCTGTAAAGCAGAAAGAGATGCACTAATTCTGGGCATTTAAGTCTTCTTCATGGCTTAAGAGTAGAATTCCCGCAATGGAAATCTTTTTCTCCTGTTTTTGTCAATACTACATAAATCAACAGTGACTTAAATACTGTGGTGGAAAAGGAAAAAATATAAGTGGGAACAAGTGGTTTGACAATGATTTGATGCCTGAAGTGGTGGTAAGGTCCCATCTGTATTTTTTATCTAGCTACAGTAGAAAGGTAATCTGCAGCATGGGCATAGGCTGAAAATTGTAACTACAGTCTGTGGGTTTTCTAGAGCCTTTTGTAAGAATATTTAACTCACGTGAGATCCAGAGGACAGTGTAAATAAATCCTAACTGTATACATGTTAACTATTATCACAATGGTATAAAGCTGATAATGTTTAATTTCAGGAAAGTCTGGCAAAGAAAGCAGCTAAAGCTATAAAGAAGACAACAAGGAAAACTTATAGACCTGGTGCTGGTGCACAAACAATTTGTAAGTATGACTTTACTACAACAATAGGCATGACAGCACATCCTGCTAGTACCAGAAGACAGCTTTTGAACAGAAAACTGAGGTTCTGGTTTCAGGTAACATCTATTTTTCCTTCCTCACGCAGATTTAGCTCCTGGAGGTTCAGATGACTGGGCTTATGATCTTGGCATTAAATATTCTTTTACCATTGAGCTTCGGGACACAGGAACTTACGGATTTTTGCTTCCTCCTCATGAAATTAAACCAACTTGCTTAGAAGCACTTTCTGCTGTCAAAGAAATAGCTCAGCATGCTCTTCAAAATCTGTGATGTTGAATATAATTTATTCCAGCATGGCTGTACTTAGTTAGCTCAAATAATAATAAAAGCTTGCTGATTCATTAAAATTACTTATATATAGGCAAACAAACAAACAAACTGTATCCCCTGTACTTCATTTTAGAATACATCAGTTTTTTTCAACCATATGTACATACCTATACCTACAGTGGTTCAGTGCACTACACACACACATAAATATATATATATATCACAAACTGCAAGGGAAAATAGCACAGATAATCTTATGTCTCTCTAGATGGTGGGAACTCCAGGTGATGTAGCACCAAACAGGCCTCTGACTGACATGTGGCATGCTGGGCAGACCCCATCCAAGGAAGAGATTTCCCCATTCTGGTCACTCGAGCTGTTATAGGGTTTTCTTACAGGAAAACAACCCTATTCATTATTTCCACTGTCAAACAGAAAAGATGTTTACATGAGAACTTTTTGATGCAGGTTTAGATAAAGGCAAGGGACACACAGGTGGACAAATCATTGATACCAAGTGAGAGCTGCCCACAGGCTCCCCCGCTACAATTAGCTGTTGTAATTTATTTACTTGTAATGTATTTGCTGTAATGTATTTACTTGCAGCCAAGGGTTTGTGCAGCACAACATAGGCCTTCAGACTTCATACCAAGGCCTGTAGTGACAGGATGAGTTTTAAACTGAAAGAGGGCAGATTTAGATACAAGGAAGGAATTCTTTCCTGGGAGTGTGGTGAGGCGCTGGCCCAGGGTGCCCAGAGCAGCTGTGGCTGCCCCCTCCCTGGAAGGGTTCAAGGCCAGGTTGGACGGGGCTGGGAGCCCCCTGGGCTGGGGGAAGGGGGCCCTGCCATGGCAGGGGGGTTGGAACTTAGATGGTTTTTAAGGTCCCTTCCAACCCAAACCAAACAGTCCTCCAGTTCTCTTCTGCACCTCAGCCACCCTGTTCATCATCCCCACAACCCTCCGCCGAGAACACGGACCGGCAGACCGCCGGACCCCGCACTCCCGCCCCGCCCTCAGCCCACCCCGGAGCGGCGGGGCGGGCCCTCTCGCCTTCCCCGCCCTCCCCCAACATGGCGGCGCCGCCGCTTCCGCCCGGCCCGCCGCCGCCGCCACCTCCTCCTCCTCCTCCTCCTCCTCCTCCTCCTTCGACGTCATCACCAGCGGCGGCGCGGCGGGCGGCGCGAAGGCCGCCGGGAAGGGCGCGCGCGGCGGCGGCGGCGGCGGCGGCCGTGGTGGTGGCGGCGGCGGTTACCCAGCGGCCCCGGCGCGCGGGGGCCGGGCGGGAGCGGCGGGCGCCGGCGGGCTGCGGGAGCGGCTGGCGCTCCTCGTCTTCCTCTCCGTGTCGCTCCGCGCACAGGCCCGGGAGGACGGACTCCCCCCTCGCCCCCTCCCACCCTCTCCGCCCCGGGCGGCGGCGGAGGAGGCGGCGGGGAGCGGCGCGGCAGCGGAAGGAGCAGGTGAGTGCGGCGGGGCGGCCGGGGGGCGCGGAGGGAGGGGGGGTGTGTGTGTGTGGGGGGGGTAAGGCCGTGAGGGGAGGAGAGGCGGGGCGGGCCTCCGCGCCCCGGCCTGCACCGGGGGGCGGCGGGGCTCCGGGAGCGCTCGGCCTTGGGAGCGGAGCTGCGGCGGAGGGCCGCGCTCCCCCCCGCAGCCCAGCGCGGGGCGAGGCTGAGGGGAACGGTCCTGGGCGGGGGGGGGGGGGGGGTGTGGGGGTGTGGGGTGTGGGGTGTGGGTCGCGCCTTGGCGGTGCCCGGCCGTCCAGCCGTTTGCTCGGGGGGCAGTTCCATCTGTCGGGGGCCGCGCTGGAGCCTGCTTCCCACCCACTTGGATCTTCCCTGTTCGTGGGGATTTTTTTTTTTTTTTTTTTCCACTTCAATGGGGCTCTTCTCCCACTTTCTGGCAGTAAAATAGTCTCTGCTTTATGCGCTTAGAGGAGCTACTAAATTCGCTGGTATAAATTCGCTCATCACCATTTCTTTAGATAGCGGCTACGGCTAACTCCCATCCCTTCCGGAACTTGTAGGCTGGGCGTGTTGGATTAGTTTTACGGATGGTCTGCTTAGGTCCTCACCTTTGACTTCTCTGCTGGATTCTCACTCCACCACTGATTTCTTGTAGACCTTCTGCAAGACTGTTTGAAGATCAGATTGTGACAGATAGTGGGTTAGCAACCAGGACCTTAAGGGATCTTGCTGTGGTGGCAAAACACTTTCAGTGCCTCTGTGCAGATGGGAGTGGACAGACTCAGCCCATGAACTGCGTGTATCTGGAAACTATAGAAGTGTGGCTGTGCCTGAGATAACACACCCTGCTTCTCCTCAGCGTGTTTGCGCAAGTGTGGCAACGCGCTGGTGCGGTGATCCAGTTCACAGATTGGAGATAACATGTATCCAACAAACTCCCTAGGAAGGCTGAGTGAGCTTGGATCTGTCCGCACCAGTCTGTATAGACAGCCCCTTAGTCTGGTGAAACATCTTCTTGAGTATTAGGACTTTGTTAGACAAGATACTGAATGCTGTATACTTTCCTCTGTGATACTAGGGCCTGATATTTTAATTTATTTGTAGAAAGCCAACCATGGTTTTATACTTGTGAAAACATTATTAGCAGTGGCTTATCACAACCGATGGAGAAATACCATATGTTCAGTTAGAGGGATAGGTTCAAGGTAATGTGGTGATGGGTTAACAGCATGGAGTTGTTAAAGTAAACTTGGAATAATTTCTAGTTTTCTATCAAACAGGCTTATTTGTGTGAGTTGAAGAGTGCTAGACTGACATTGCATAAATCTGTAACCAGTATTTGACTATTTTTTTTTTTTTTGAAAGTTGGTTAACAACACGTTTTACTATTTTTAGCATTATTTTTGGATAGTAAACCTGTGGAGCTCCTTCAAATATCACTCTTTTATTAGTACTGTTACATGGAAGCGTTAACATAGTAATCAGAAACATAGCCTTTTCAGGTAAAAGCTCCTAATTTTCAAAAGTGAAGGGAAGCACTGACATTTTCCTCTTTCTAAGCTGTTATTTAGTTGTCAACAGGTATTTAGTTTATCTTAGAGTGTTATAATCAGTTGAACTGCTGTAGGATTTTAAAATTCTGCTTGTTATTTTAAATGGCATATTATCACTTAACAGGTAGGATTTTAAGTGACATAATGTTTAGCTTGTGTGCGGTGTGCATGTATGCATGCACAGACATTGACATGCTTACATACTAGTGATGTCTCGGACTTCTTAAAGAGATTTTATCCCCTTACAGGTTTTTTTGTGAACTTTCCTTTTGTTCTGTTGCATCTCAGTTTCTAGTTTTCCTGTAGATGCAGGATTAATTTTTGTGGAGGACTGGATTAGGTTTTTCTACCAGAAGAGTGGGTGTTTCAGATGCGTTTCTCTTGATTATGGCTTATGTAATATCATACTTCTATTGAAGAAAATTATTAAGCATGCTTGACACCAAAATGTAGGAGTACTGATAATATAAATACAGAATATTTTGTCAATCATATCACGCTTCATTGATTTCGGTTACTTGCTTAGTGCCCACTATGTATACTCACTTCTCTCAAGTCTGTCTACATTTTAGATTTATTCATGAAGTAACATTCTGAGATATATTTTACTTCAAGTGGTAGTATAATTAACGTCATTAACAGATTGTTTCTCACCCTGGGAAAGTTACTCCATTTAAAGAATAACATAGATGTATCTGTAAATTATCGTAGTGTTAAAATATTTCTAATTTATTATTAAAGGTTCCTGTGGATCTTATTTTTGTAGGAAGAGGGATACTTTACAGTTAAAACCTTAGATACAGAATTTATTTTAGGAGTTTAAATTTAATTTCATATAGTGGTAGTAAGCTGTTTCAGAAGTTGCAGACACTTCAGTGCCCCTAAGTAGATTTAGCAATACGAAGTCATATACCTGAAACAGAGAAGTACATAATTTTCTACTTAGAAACTTTCATTTTTTTTTTAAATCATGGAGGTAATTACTCAGAATGTTGAAATACAAATGCTCGAGGCTCAGTCCACACTGATACTCAGTGCTGTCTAATCCACATGAGTGTTTGATAAGGAGATGGTAATTCAGAGACACAGGCATTTGATGGAAAAGAAAATCATTGCACTGGCCCTCAGTGTGGAACTGATAGCAGGATCATCAAGGGTAAGGCAATGTAAGATGAAAATGTGGTAGAATTGAGCAAGTTAGGGGAATTTTTATGGCATGTTCCATTTAAATTGTTCTTGATTATCCATTAATGTGCAGTCTGAAAAATTTGGAAATTTAGCACTTAAGTTTTTTTCCCTTCACAGTACTTCTTTATAAGCAAGGAAGCTTGTCAAGTAATGTAAAACTGCCGTTATGCATCTGAGATTTCTACTGCAATATTGTTTAAATAGTCTCTTTATTTTTCCAACTTGCTTGGTCTTTGAAGAATGAAAATGGGACTGACTGCATTTTCAGATACAGTCTCTCAAATGTTATGTCTGACATAGTGGAAATCCCTCAGTTTGCCTCTGAATAATATGTTTGGACTCTAATCCTGCAGCCTGTATAGCAGCTCTATTCATTTAACAGTGACATCTCATGAAGTTCTGGTTGCAGGAGTGAGACCCTCATGGGATATGTGCATAGAGAATGTAATACGCTGTGCAGTCACAGCATGCTGGTTTTGTTTGCTTAGAATAATTTCTCATGAAACATCTCTTCTGTTACTAAAGTATCTGTTCGTAATTGCAAACTGGTGGGTATGGGCCAGAGCGTAAGGACAGAATTACCTGAAAAAGTACAGTTTTTCATTTCACGTTCCAATTTTTAAATTTATTTAAAATAGGGGGTTTTACAAACCTCAGAAGATTCAGAGTTGAATGGTGTTCTCTTCATGTCCTTATAGGAAGTTATGGGCCAAAATATAGGGAAATAGGTAGTTGGAATGTTCAGTTATGATGATGTTAGCCCCTTCATCCTCTTCATGTTTATAACTATCCTCTTAAGCATAGTCATCATTATAACTTCCTATGGAAGTTAATTCTGAGAAGCTACTATTTGCTGGGTAAAAAGTAACATTCAAAAAAATGTTTTGCCTCTGTTTCTTTGAAAATAAAAGGACATTGAAATTAGGAGGCAAAATGAATGTAAATTTTTTGTATTTGTATACTGCTATCATGTCAGTGTGTACTGTACTTACGTATTAGATGCACTCATTTTATCTGTCCTTCATGTGTTGAACCCTCTCCCTATGCCATTGCCAGTGCCGTTCTTCTAACCCTTTTTATTTCAGATATGGCTCTTTTTACTGTAAACATTTAAACCAAATTCAGTATTTGGTATATGATTGTCTTATTAAAAATGCTTTTGCATATGTCAGTCGATTTTTGTATCCTCTATAAAAGGGTGTAGCTGCATGGAACGTTACAAATTCAGTGGCTTTTTTTCTGAAATACAGTGGGAAAAAATCCTGAAATGGAGGGGTGCTCAGCTGGGTGAGATGTGGTATTGTTTTGCTTTCTAACTTTAATGGTTTATCCTGTCAGACTTTATAACTACTGCTGCACATTGAGCTGTCCACAATGACTCCTAATTATTTTTCTCAGAAGACTGGACTAATTTGAACTCATCAAGTATTTAGATAAAATCATTTCTCCTTGTGTGCATTACATTGTATTTATTTGCATTTCATCTGCTGTTGTATTACTCAATTTTCTAACTCAATTAGATCTCTCTGGGAATCTCTATTCTCCACAGTTTTTACTAACCCAAATAATTTCTAACTACTGGCAAATTCTACTGTTTCACTGTCTGCTTCCACTAATTGATGTTAACCATTGTTTTTAATGTCTGGTATACACCACATGGTTAACTTATACCCTCTATGAGCATCTTGGTTAATGTCTTGGTTATCTGAGTCTTGTTTAGGAGGTAAAATTCTTCAGATAATCAAAGGCTTGAGAAGTAGTCACTAGAGCTGAGCTGAGAATTCTCTCAAGTACATAGTGTAAGCTTTCTTCTGTGGTTTATAAAGGACTTAAAGTGCTTAGCCAGAGTTTCAGCACAGAGTTTTGTTTGTAGAAAGTGCACAGGTGTCAGACTTCTAGGGAGGTGTTGTCAGTGAAGTAACCATAAGATTCAGATAATGAAGTTTCACTGAGGTAGAGGGGAGAAAACCAGGCAATATCAAAGTATCAAGTGTAAAATGTAAGTTACAGCAGTATTATGTTTTATGTACATTTGTCCACATTTATACATTATACATTTTTTTTTTTTGCTGTACAATGGAACCTTACAGTCTGAATGCTGTGGGAACATATTGCTGATCAGATTGGTGAAAATTTGTAATAATCCAATCTAGTGGGTGTTTAAATTTGTATTATTCTGACTGTATGGATAAGTTTTTTTGTCGCTGGTAACCTGTCTGTGTATGAGAAATTAGCTAAAGTGTGTGTGTTCTAAACACAGTGACATGTAAATAGGAGCAGAAGAGACAGCAGAAGGGTAGGAGGTTAGTGTTTGGCTAATCATGTTATACTGGCTAACGAGGTCTAGAATGATGGCACTTTGCAATACAATGAGGTGGTTTTTTGAGCTGTATATAAGTTGTCCAGCAACTGGCACTTTGCAATAAAACAAAGAGGTGTTTTTTTGAGCTGTATACAAATTGTCCAACAACTGGCAGATTTTTCCAAATTGATTTTATTTCTGTGTAGCCCAAGTAGCATTTAAAGAATGGACAATAGTTTTTGGAGCCCATTTTGCTCTTTTTCCACAACATGTTTTTAGTGCTAAATATATATATTTCTTTTTTTTTTTTTTTTTAAATATTGTTTTCTTTCTATATTCAATAACTTCTTCCTTTCTCAGGTAAGAAAAATTATGACTTCTTATTTATCAAACATGCTGTATTTGCTTTAAAATTAGTTTTTCTTAATGAAAGGGTGTTACTTCTTGAGAAGATCAAGATGTGTATTACTGTTGTGGGGGTTTTGGTTTTTGCCTTTTTTTTTTTTTTTTTTTGTCTGAACTCAGGTGGTTCCAAATAGTTGCAGATGCAAACCAGTAACAAACACAGACTTTGGATGATATCAAGGTGGTTTTCAGTAGGTTGTCACACACAACAAAGAGGGGGGAAAAACAATGGAGCTCTCATTTTTGGAGATTTGTTTCTGAAGATGGCAGCTATTTTTAGTGATCAGAACCTGTTTCTGAGAGGTTGGTGAAGTAACATTAAAGGTTCTTTTCACTTGAAGTCACTTGAGTTCGTGCACAAAAAATACGTGATGAAGGAAAGAATCTGTCCTGTGTGGTGTTCGCTACCTGAATGAATAACTTGTCGTACGATCTTTCTCAAAGAGAAGCTGAAGAATCCAAAGCAGGTCATAAAATCAAATGAAAAACTATCATTACTGGTGTTCAGCTGACTGTTTCAAATCAGAGGCATTCCTTGTTATCAGATACATTTCACTCATTTATGACTTCTTTTTCTTTCTTCATCACCTCTGCAGCAACTCTTACAACGTATATTGTACTATTTTATTCATGTGAGTTCAGTGTCAATAGCCCCAAACTGAAGGATTTTACAGTTTTGCTTTTTTTTTTGGTTGAAGTAGTACAAAATGTCAAAAATTAGAAGGAAGGTCACAGTGGAAAATACCAAGACCATATCCGATAGCACATCCCGAAGACCCAGTGTGTTTGAAAGGCTTGGACCCAGCACTGGAAGTACTGCAGAGGTGAGTTGTAAAAGTGTTCTTCTTTTCCTCCCCACCCTAGCATCTTCTTTTCCAGGATTTAGGTGGTGGGAAAGAATAGCTCACAAGTACCAAATACTCAGATGTCACTGATGTTAGTAAAGGTGAAAAGAACTCCTTAACACATGGATGTTCAACATACTAATGCTAAAATTTTCAAAAAAAACGTGTGTTGTCCCAGATTCTGGAGAGGAGCAGTAGTACTGTACATACTAATAGTATTGCCACCAATCTAAATTTTTCTCTACCAGACCCAATGCTCATTGTTGATTTTATTTTTTTTTAAATTAGTTATATTGCTGGTGGACAGAAATTACAGATAAATGGGAATTAATGTGGAGTCATTTGTTTGTTCTGCCACACTCACACCAATGGCATGTCCAGAAATGAGTGTGAAATTCACCCAGTAATGTCTGTCTCTTAGACACAGTGCCGTAACTGGCTGAAGACTGGCAACTGCCTCTATGGGAACACATGTAGATTCGTACATGGCCCTTCACCACGAGGTAAAGGCTATAGCAGCAGTTATAGAAGGTAAATCAAGAACTCACTTTGAATTCTTCACATGCTGTAGGAAAATAGCTTTTGCAACTATGTCTTCTGTTTTTGTTTTGGTTTTGTTTTTGTTTTTTAAAATGAAATGCTGTGGTGTGCCTAATGGTATGTTTTATCGATAACCAACTGCATTGTGAAGCTGCTCAAGACAATTTGGCAACTTGCAGTGGGTTTTCCCAGGATTTTTGTGTGTATGTAGCTTTAAAAAAGGAATGGAGTCCGCTGGATGTAGATTAACTTATTATATTACTTGAAATGGGAAGTTCAAGTACCTTAATACTTTTTTTTTTTTTTGCATAGCATCACTGCAGCTTCTGATGTGCCTCTCTGTCCTTTACTAAAATGCTGGTTTGCAACAGTGCTCACATACTTGCAGCCCTTCTGCCTTTGCTATGTTGTTTGACAAGGTGTCTATCCTTTCTCTCCTGTTGTGAGAAAACACTTCTCTTCAAAACATGGTTTTGTGGCTTTGTCAGATAGAACAGATATCCTGTATCATAGGAGGAGATCCCAAAAGTTACTTAATTTTTCAAAAGATAACATTTTTTATCTGCCTCTTCATATGTTACTATAATATTAAAAAGTTGTTTTTTGACTGTCCTTTGTGTGGCCTAATACCTTACTTAGCTGAAACTAAATGTTGCAGTAAGTTTGTAATATTCTTGCTATAAAGGACAAAGAGTATAGTTTTAGCATAGTATATCTTTGTATGAAGGCTTCACATTTTACAAACAACTGTGCTTCATAATGCTATGGTAATGTCAATGTTACCTCTAAATTATGGATGGGCACACTGAAGCATCAAAGTATAAAGCAACAACAGGAAGGTTGGCATGAGGTTAGGTTCTTATTTCTGGTTCTTTTTCCTGTTACTGTGGTATAGTCTCAGGATGATCTTGACTTTGTGTGTTTGATCTTGCATTACTTCTAAGGTGATAGCAGCTGGGATACAAACATATCACTGAGTTTAATGTTTCTTTCCGTGTGTATAAGATTTTACTCTGTTCTGTGCTGAATGTTCTGAATGGGGAAAAAGGAGTGATAAACTGGCAGATATTAAACTTTAAAACTGTTACAATGTCACTTTCTCCTTGCTTTCAGTGTTTGGAACATTCAGTGCATAGATCTGCTTGGTCATTTGAAGAAAACTGACATTTCTTTTAATGATTAAATCTATGTTTCTGCTTCACTGTCACCACTGTCATTTAAGAATAATGTTGATATACTTCTTTTTATTGCTAACTTTTTTTTTAACTAGGACTATATGAAAAAGTCAAAGGACAAATCTTGCTGCTTATTTGCCCGATACATTCAACATTTATTAAAGATGTTCTTAAAAATAAAAAGGGGGAGGAAGCCCCTACCTACCCACCCAGCCACTCACACCAAAACAGACAAATGAAAAAAGCATGCTTGTCTTCAGAAGTTTCTACTGATAGCTCTTGGCCAGGCACGGAAAAAGCTGTTTTATGTACATAATAAAACGTTGGCATTTTCATGCCATTTAACATTACAGAGATTCTTACAAATGTTATCCAAGTATTTTGAATGCAATTTTATTGGATTCTTGCAAGCCACGGCAATGCTGCTTCCACATCAGTTCAGTTCAAGCAGCACTCTTGTTAACAAAAGTATTTGGGACAACATAATGGTGATGTGTCTACATGTGTTCAGCCAGGCCTGCTGCTGAAGTCTTTTGTCTGCTTTGCAGGCAGTTTGGTAGGATAAAGCACATCTTGCTGCCTTTCTGTCTCGCTCCTTCACTTGCACACCTGTCTGAAATAAGTCTCGTTGTTGATGGTTTTATCTGACCACCTCCCATAGTTCAGAACATCACCAGACAGTAGGAAAACTTGACTCTAAAGTTAAGAAAAAGGCTCTTAAATCTAGTTTCATTATAACCCTGTTTCAGCATTAATGCTGCCTATCACAGCATGAATTTTAATCTTGCTGTTATAAAAATAAAAGCGAGCATGTTTTTACATATAAAGCTTTCCTGATGAGGATAATAAGAATGCAGTAATAGACCTGCCAGCCTTCCAGGCATCTGAAATAAGGAGAAGCTAATGAGGAAAGAGCTGTAAACATGCTATCCCACAAGGAATTTTGCTCTCTTGCTTCACTTGTAAGTTGTTGGTTAGCTGCTTGGCAGCTTCCTGCTGGTTCTCTTATACTATTGTCAGGATCCATGCCATCGTAGTGTCCCTCTCTTGGCATGTGTGATCCTCTTCATTCTGGATCATTACACTGGATTTAAAAAACAAACCAGCAGTAATATTAGGTAAGCATGTTTGGATTTTGTAGGGTTCAAATATAGTTGTATGGGAAACTGAAAAATGGGACAGTGTTTCATGAGCATTCAATTATAATATGTACGTTATAGACTAATAACTGTCATCTGCCTATACCCACAGGTGTGTGTGCACACACACAGATATTCTCAGCTAAGTGTGTTGTAATGTGTGCCTGCTGCTTGGTAGTTGTTCCTGACACAGTAAGAGGTACAGAAGCAAATGGAGAAGCTGTTACGAACATGCATTTCCTAACCAAGCTGCTGAATGTGGAGAACTGAACTGCTGCAGGAAGTAATGCTGTTTAAAATTGCTTAACAGCAGTGCTTAAAATTGGAAATTATGAAATTCTGCATTTTAGGCCTTACTTAAAAGGTGGGCCCAGCACAAAATATTAAGTCATTAGAGATTTTTCATTGAGTAGTTTTCTTCTTTCAGTGTACAGGGATAATGCCACAGAGCCTTTTGTGTGAAAGGTTTTGTCAGTTGCAATCTAGCCACATCATCTTAAAATGTAGAGATAAAATTGTAGTTACCGATTGAAATTCAGCAGTGTGCATTACCTGGAATAACTGAAGAACCCTTGTGGAGGGGGAGCAGAGGGAAAGTTATGCAGAAAAGAAGCCATTGTGTAAAAATTAAAATTGTGGTACACCCGAAGGAAAAATCAGCTAGTAGACCAGCTTGTTTTTCTGTGCATTAAGCCAAAGTACCTGAAAACAGTCAGTTTCCTGAGTAATTATTTCTTAAAATTGGACAATTTTCCAGTCTTATTTTATTAGATTTTTTAGGGGAGGGGTTATGAAGTTTTTTGGGAAGGAGGTTTAGGATGGTTACCATGACTTTGCTCCAGTGTTCTCCTAAAGCTGAAAAAACCCCAGCCCAAAACAACAAAACCAAACAAAAAACTGCCAACAAACCCCACCCTGAAGCTATTGCTTTTTTAATTTCTGTGATTTCTTGATAACTTTTTAAGAAGATTTGAATAATATTTTAAGAACATAAGTTTTTTTTTCTTCACTCCCATACTAAAAAAGGTATTAATTGAGGGTGAAATGCTTTGGATATTTTTCATTCCATCATATAGTTTAAAAAAAAAAAAAATATTGAAATATCTGATGTCTCTCTAAAAAGTGCATGGGTTGCATTCGGTGTAAGTTCTTTTGCTTTTCTCCTTCAGCTACTGGGGTTTTTCCTGAAATTGCTCTTTTTGAGGAATAGTGTTACTTGTACATTATCTATAATCTTCTTGCCTTTTAAATTAATTTTCAGTTTCACAAATCCAAATCCTTTGTGTCATAGCTGAAATAATATTAAAAATTAAGGTATTGAATTGCCACTTTAATATTGAAAGACAGTTTGTTGAGTTAGCTGATGATTGGAATGCCTCAGAGAGTTTTTGTAATGCAAAGGAATTCTCTTTCTAAGATGGAGGGAGGGGAAAAAAAAGATACCTTGAATCATAACATTCACTAAAGCCAGACACTTTAGAGACACTTTGCATGGAAAGATGATAACTTGTTTATATTTGTATGCCGGATATTATTTGATCCTTCTTAGTGCTGAAAGAAGCAGCATGCTACTGTTTTGTACCTTTCCTCTGATCTAGATTGTCTTGTATTTACAACTTCATGAAGGATTAAATGCATTTAAAAATGAGAACAGTCGCTGGCCTTTTTCTGCTTAGATCTTAAGTCACTTATCCTTATGACACAGCTTAAAGAATTAAATATGGATAACATTGCAAAAGAGGAAGTGGAAACCAATTGCTGTTTTTCAAATAAGCCAAGGTTGAAAATGAAATCATATTAATATAGATTTTTGTACGCATAACCTGTGAAAGACAATTTACCTTTTGTGTATTACGTGACAGAGGAAGGGTGGGAGAAACAACACTTTCTAAATGGAAATCCCGATTCAGTCTGAGGAACAAAACAAATGCAAATTTCATTATTCAAATAATATATATACCTCTTCTCATAAACTAAGGCAGGATCAGTGTCTCTATAATTTTTTTACTGTGAATTGATAGGTACAGATCCAGTACTTTCATACAACCATTTCATAGCATAATCTGTAATTATGGCTAACAGCCATCAAAGAAGTACCAAACTTGGTATCAAGTCAGATTTATATGGAGAAAAAATTTGTTTTCTTGAACTGAAAGATAATTTGAAGCAGCTCCTACATTCCCTTTGCTTAGGAACTTGTTTAAATGCAAGGGTTGTTCTCTTTTAGGCCATAAGGGATAAATGAACTTGTGAATCCATACTAAGAGGTCACAAAATTAGATACATGTCTTGTGATAGGGTAGGATGTTCCCCCTCCCTTCCCACATCACAGTAATACCTTTTACAGAAGATACACCTTAATGTTGCATGACTAGTAGAGTTCATCCAATATTTTGTAATTAAATAATGAAGTAATTATGTTACTGCAAGATGGAAAATGGAGGCCTCCGAGAGTGAATTTCTGGTGCAGGGTCTTGCAACAGTATCTTTTTGTGAGTCAGTCTCACCAAGGTCATGGGAGGATGGCACCTAGGTCAGGTTAGCTCCACTTGCAGACTTCATCCATATTCAGAGTTGTGCTTCTGTGTGACTATTGTTGCTAGTCTACAGTAGTTTGACTCTGCATAAACTGCATTTTTAGAGATATATATATAAAATATATATATTATATATATTAAAAGCAGTGCAGCTTGGAATATGGAAAAGAATATAAAGCTATCTTGAAAGACTTGGTAGGAGTGATTCTGAAACATATTTGCATGAAGGTCAGAAAAAGATGATGTGTTCTGGATAGGATCATCTGAAGCTGATCTAGAGTAGTAGCTAAGTCATGCCATATATACATACCAGTAATTTTTCTTCTTAGAGTCAAGTCTTGATGTTCTGAAAGAGTTGTTTTTTTAGAATGCTTAAGTCCATTAGAATGGAATATGTTTTTTTATTTGTCTACTTTGCTTCTGGGTGGGAGGTTTAGATCTTTCTGTATATACTAATAAAAAAAATAATTAAAAGACAGATTATATTCCTTTAAAAATAGTCCCATAGAACTGGTTATATTGTCTTTCTGTATTATACAGGTCACCAGAAAGACCCACGGGAGATCTTCGGGAAAGAATGAAGAACAAACGTCAAGATGTTGAGGCAGAGCCGCAGAAACGAAGTACAGAGGAGTCGTCCTCTCCTGTTAGGGTAAGAATGGAGTTTGCAGAACTCCAGAATCCCTCAGTAGCAATTGGGCAGTGTGTCCTAGAAACCTGATTGTGGTGACTTGTAACATTTTAAATGTTTTAATGGAACTGATCTTTCTGTACATAGCATATGGCATAGTTTATTATGAAGTGTCTTAACAACTGTATTATTTTGCAATTTTATAATACTTTCTGGTCTTTTGGTTCCCAAAGATTTTATAAATCCTGCAGACTAAAATATGTTTTAAATACTGATAAACAGATATTTAACAACAGTGCAGACTCTTTGATTATTATCAAGAAAGTGTATTAACCACTGTTCCAATCATCCACTATTTTTTCCCCCAATGCATATTCATATCCATTGTTTACATGCATCCTGCCTCCACTTGTTTATCCCAAATTTGCTTTTGATGAGACCATGCAGTTACTGTTGTGCTGGTTTGTTTCGCCTTCTTCCTCATACTCATCAGCCATCCCAACTGCTCACTTTTGGATTTTGAAAAAAATTCATTCATTAACGTTCTCATTTTCTAAGCATCTTTCTGCTACCCTATACCACTCAAATATCAGAAGTTACTTATTTTTAAATTGTGTTATCTGTTCGTGATGTTAAAAACACATAGGGGCAGAGTTGGTAGTGTGACCCTGCACCTGTGTAACAATAGCAGCAGTGTATTCCTGCGTCATGTTTTTTAAGACCATTTTCATATGAATAATGATTAAAAGTTTTTATTTGTGAAAAATCAGTTTTGCTTCTGCAGGTATTAACAGCATTCTTTTTTTTTTTTCCTCTTGGTCTGTTCCTACTTGCTGTGTAAAATGAATTTTTATGTCAGGTGTAAAGAAATCAACAGCAGCTGCTATCATTAAATTAACAGAATGGCTTACCTTCCAATCATGTTTTCAGTTGCTGTTAATTTGTGTAAACTTTCAGTCTTTTTACTCTTTTACTTAAATGTGTTTCTTTTATTTTCTAATAGTTTGAATAAACTGTTCAGTATTGAGTACGTGGTTGGTGGGAAAAGTGTTTTTTTCCAACCGTTATTAAAAATTTACTGTAACTTCTTCTCTCCTGGTACATCTCTAATTTTGATGTAATTCTTACTTTTGGTTAGTTAAACCTGCTTTTTATAGTGTTCTATTAATGTAATAATAAAGTACTTTTAAACAACTAAACCCCAAGTAAAGTGAACTGGAAACAGGCATCAAAAGGAATCGGGGAATTAGTGTGTCGGCTAAAGTACCAAAGAATTATTTACAAGATAAGCACACTGCAGAGAAAAAAATACTCTGCTTCAACCTCATAAAACAGAAGGCCGAGGAAACCATTGAGTATTAGTTGTATGGAGGCAACTCTCAAAATATGGGATATCCAAAGAAAATATTCTGGAACAAATAGACGAAGAGTGACAGTCATCACAAGTTGCAATTCAAAGAACCAGGATACCTAAAAGAACAGAAGACTGAAGTGACTGAACTGCTAACAAAAATCTTGCTCCATCATTAGAGCTACTGTTATGGTGGAGATCTAATATCTGACATTTCCATCTGTTACTAAAGCTTTTGGGATAAGAGAGGAGCTGGATAAGAAATTTTAACTTTGATTTTGAAATAACAAAAAGTAGCTTCTTCCATTAAAAGTTTCATATTTGTGGGGTTTTTTTTTGTTTGTTTGGTTGGTTGTTTTTTTGTTTGTTTGTTTTGGGTTTTTTTTGTTTTTAAGAAACAAAGGAGCAAGCAGCACTGTTCCTGCAGAGAAAATTTATGCTTTGTCAGTCTGCTAGCCCAAAACTTTAACAGAGGGTAGTGGCTAAGAGAACTGTGATACAGGTGAAACCTTAAATAGGTTCTTTTGAAACAAGTTTTTTGAAGCATATAGATAGTCAAAGAATAGCAGGTATAATATTGTCAGGTTTAGAAGCCAGCTCAGAGGAAAATTTTAGATTAATTTCAATTGATGAAGTTACAGAGGATGCTGTGGTGCTTCATCTAAAGAGCTATAACTTTTTAACTGTGGGGAGAAACGTTGGACATCCCAAATGTCAAACTTTGCGGAATATATGAAAACAATAGTTGAGATTACTGAAGTCTGAGGAGTGCCATAGGAGTTGGGGAAAGATAGTTTTTGTCAGTACAATAGCAGATGAAACCTGGTGTTGGCAAGTGCAAGGTAAGGCACAATGAAGAAAGTATTTAAAACAAAAAAAATCATGAATGGATATTTTAAAAGTGACTGAAACCATCCAGTAGAAAAAGAAGTTATTGTGGACAGCTCAATGAAACCATCTGTTCAAAGTGCAGTCACAGTTGCAGAAGAAAACACTCAGGTGTATAAAAACGGAATAGAAAGTGATCAATATTATGCTGTAGAAATTCATGGTCCAGTTTTATTTGAAATGCTGTTTGGTTGTGATCACTCATGTGCAATAAAATACAGCCAAAGGTCTTTTTGAAGCGGGCAAGGAGGTGAGAAAGAGACTGGAGGGAAGAAAGGACATATGGCGAATGCACATAATGTATGGTTGAGAGAATGTAAATTAGATGCGTCATTTGTATTTTATCCCAGTAGGGAGTGGCAAATTTGGAAATGACAAGGGGAAATGCTATTTCTGTTACATTTGACAATTCTACCTGATTGCCAGAAGATACAGTCAAAAACCTGAATAGGTTCTGCAAAAAGTCAAGACAGTGTAACTAGCATAAAATCTTTTAGAAGAGATTTCTTGTTCTTTGGAGACATAAGATAACTAGTACTATCTGTACGTATTTAGGAAAAAACCTCCTCTATGGACAGCTTATAGAATATATCCCTTACTATTTCTTCATGTACTATTATTTTCAGAGACAATATGATGCGTTACGTGGACAACTACGTTGAACTCAGCTGTTTCTGTGTTTCTCAGATTTGTGTTTGGAATTATTTCAGCACTGTATGTTAGTGTATCAATTATTATATAAATAATTAGTTAAGGTTCCTGCTGTTACTGCATTTAGTTGGAAATTTTTTTGTTGAATTTTTCTCATTATGAGAAGACAGTTACATTGGAGTATATGAAGTATTACCTGGGAGGTACGTGTGATTTGGGAGAAACAGTGGGAAGAACTTAATGTACATTTAGGCAAGGTTTTTATAAGGAATCTGTATTATTTGTTTAATATCTGTGCTTTTTGTCACTGGCTTTTGAATATCTCCACTGGAAATGGAAATCAGCACTGTCTTCCATCTCTGAAATGGAAGCAATACCTGTTTGTTTCAGGGAAACTTCAGATTCATTTTCTTGTATGTTTGTGTAGCGTGGTAGTAGTTTACACTATAAAGGTATTGTACCTAGAGCAAAATAGTACTGTGCTGGCCCAAAAGATTCTAGCTGTAATACGTGATAGCTTATTCTAGATTTAAAGGAATCTGTGCTTTTGAATTAGTTTATATTGCTGCTGCATGTACATATGCTGATAAGGCTGAAACTGAAACTTCTGCCTTGTAAGAATTGTAGGTTGTAAGAGCCTTATAAATATTCTTTCCATCGGTGTTGGCAAAATAACACTTCTTGGCTAGAAGCGTGTTTTGCAGACTGGGTGAGTCCTTTTGTGCTCGGCCAAACTCTTCTGGCGGTAGTGGGAAGTTCATACAAGTAGACATCAAGTCTTGTACTGCAGAGTGTTGATCATATCTTACGGGGTGTGGAACTTCAACTTAAGTAGACATTAAATTAAATAAAATCTTACAGAATTCAGCCATAAGGTCATTGTTTGTTTGGGGGTTTTTTGATTTTGGTTTGTTTTTTGTTTTTGTTTTGTTTTTTTTTTTTGTCTTAAGTAGAATTTCTCCTGAATGTCAACATTAAACTCCAGTCACCTATCCAACACATGTAAATAGTTTAACTATGAGCACATGCCAGAAAACAGCATAGACAAAATCTACTAAGATGTTGTTTACGCTTAGGACAATTTACATTTTTTTTTTTTTAGTAAATAATTATATTTTTGTAGAAGTTTATTGTCTCTCATCTAGTAAATTACATTTTTTCAGAGTCAGCAGAGAAATAGTTTACAAGTGTGTCTGAAGTAGATACAGCATCCTCAAGTACAAGTGAAAGACATGCTATTGGCCTTTAGGAGCTTGACTTATTTTATTTTTGGCTTATTAAAGTACAAGAAGGTCTATAAGGATATGAAGGAAATATTCCCCGCAGTATGAGGGAATTAAATGTGTTGTAAGTAGAACAAGTACAATAAAAGGAATATGTTGAAAGCTTTTCAACGAGAAAATGTAAATGTGTTCTAAACCATCATAACTTAAATTCATGATTTGCATGCCCCAGGAAAATATATTCAGTTTCTAAACTGAGATTTGTTTTTCAAGTTGCAATGTTACCAAAATCTTTTTTTTCCCCAACAACTAAACTGAAGTAATTTAGTGTATGAATGGGCTTGGATCAAGTTGTCCTGACTTGTAAAATAGCATGCTTGCATAAAAACTATCTATTCCCTTCCCCTATATTCAGTAATGCAATAAAATTCTTTTCATAGATGTTTTTGTTCTCAGTTCTTCTGTAGAAGTATGATTGTGCCACTACTGAATCTCTCCACTGAAAGGAGAAAATACAGGCTGTTTCAAGATGCTTGTGTTTGGTTGTAAGTTTGGAGATGTAGGCAAGATCCATACGGGTTGTGTAGTGTTTTTAACATGGGTTATTAAATTGGTCTTGAAGCGTTCTGACTTTTCTGCACGTTCTCTGCTGACAAGTTATTTGGGGATTTGGCTCTGAGAAATTTTTTGAAATCAGTATGTAGAGGATGTCCTAACATGTACTAGCATCACTTTGCTAGTAATAAATAGTGTTGAATTAATATCAACTAGTATTTGTATTTAAGAAATTATGCTTATTGATTGTATTGTAGGACTTGGAGTATATAGTAAAAGTACACAGTTTAATAGAACAGGTGCAGCCTTAAAGGAGAGCAGTCTAGAAAAATTAAAATACTCTAAGTAAAAAAACGAATGGTTGCAGGAGAGGTTTGTTGATAATGTTACAGATCTTCAGATTTCATCAGTGTAATTTTCTTTTAAAGTAACTTGCTTTGGAGCGTAGTACAATCCTTGCTCTTAGACTAAAATGCCTTTAGTACATGTTGTGATGACGGCTTAGTTGATGTAGACCAACGTAACTTGATAGGTTAGGATCTTGTACATAATTTTAGACATCCTGTCATGAAATGCAGAAAAAAATATATTTTTTTTTTCCTTATTCTACAAGCTGCTTTAAATTAAACATGACAAAAATTAGTTCTTTAATGTGAAGGTCGTTTGTGTTACGTGGCAATGGGTCAGTTCTTTCCAAACCTTTTAAAGCTTTGAATATGGTCTACTGAGTGCATCAAGATGAGAGGCTTGAAGATAACTGCGTGTTGAAGCATCTGGTTTAGTTCACCAACTAAAAATAAATACAACATTTGTTCTGTCATCATGTATGTCGTTAAACTAGAGATTTTACTTCCTTACTCTGTTTATAAAGCAATGTTGAGGATTTAAATTATGTCAAGATCTAAGTTCCAATAAGGAATAGCTAGTGAAATTCTCAGGTATCTCCTTTTCTTGGCATAAAAAGAAAGGTTGCTACATATCAACACTGAAGAATCCCCAAAAGACAAAGGAGGTGAGAACAAAAGGGATATGGGACAGACTTTCATTATTTGCTCTTTCTGGTTTCCTACTTTATAAATTAATCTGAGGTTCTTCTAAGCTTGAATATTGGGTGTTTTTGTTTTGGGGGTTGTTGTGGGGTTTTTTTTTGCAAATAGTGAAAAAACTTTGTCCTGTACTCCACTTGAGCCCAGGTAATTTAGTTAGAGAATGTCAATTCAGCAGAGGCAGTGATGCAACTATACAGCTTTACTATAGGAATTTAGCAGGGGGAGAAGAGCAGCATAGGTTCAGTTGCCTTTTGAAATTATCTTCCTTCTTGTAAGAACAATCTCTGGCTTCCTTAGGCGTCCACAGGACCATCTGCCACATGCAAAATGGGTACTGTTGCAATAGTTAGACCTGTCTGATAACTCGGGGCCAATGAAAGTTCAAATATAAAGCTATCAACAAAACTGGATTCCAGTGTGTGTCTTCAGACCTTTTTCCCCTTCTTTCTGCCAGCCAAGGGTCTCTACTTATTTTTTTTTTTTATTATCCCCCTCATTCTTTATCCTCTGGAGAGTTAAATGTTTCAGCTTCTGAGGCTTATCTGCCTTGCATATAAATATTCTTGTTTACAGTTGAGAACTCTTACTCAAGCTGTTAAAAATACACTCTTTAAATGTTCATTAAATTTCTGGTCTTAAGAACCTGATCTGTACTTCCAGTGCCTGTTTTAAACTTTATTCTCTGATACCTGCTTGATTCTTGCCCTGCCTTTAAACTTTCTATTTTATGAATCCTTTCTTCTCTTTTTCCCATCTGCTATTTGCATACTGATTATATGAAATTGCATTAGAACATGTTGCCTGTGGAGTCTCGGCTTGTTTAAGAAGGTATTTGTTCAACAGGCTAGAGGGGAAAATGCTTTTTGTACTATAAAAAAGAAACAGTCAAAATACCATGTAAAATATACCTGCTTCTTCAGGCTTCTTTTAAAATAAAGTTGTTTACTCTAATGCAGCATTTTTCCCTTTATAGAAAGAGTCCTCACGAGGAAGACATAGAGAAAAGGAGGATATCAAAATTACAAAGGAGAGGACACCAGAAAGTGAAGAAGAAAATGGGGATTGGGAAACAAATAGAGAAGGTAAGTATAATTAAACTAATGGTCCCCTTACAACGCAAAGAATTGCAAGATTACTGGGCTGTATGTAAAGCAGAATGCTTAAAGATTTGGTCTCTAAGCAGAATACTTTTATGCAGTAGCCATTAATGTTTGTTTTTGGAGGAGAGCAAAGAGGCAATGTGAGTTGGACTGCTACAGTGGTAAAACCAACTGATTTTAAAAACATGCTTTTTTTCATTTTTTGACTCCTCAGTCAATGAGGAACTTGGCCATAGGCTACTCTGTGGCTGAACCTTTTACATTTAGATCGGTAGTTGAATCCAAGTTACATCCAAAGTAATTTTGAAACTGGTCAGTCTGAGGAGAGAGCAGAACTTCTTTGACCTAAGAAGGCATCAGGTTTTTGTTGCATAATTTGTAATGGCGTGAGCTATTTCTTTAGAATGGCTAATTCTAACAACAGCTGAAGGTAGAAGTTGGTCAACTATTTATATTCTGAAAACACCTCAAGAGTGTTGTGAGTCTTGAATGACCTTCGGTATTCATTTTTGTTTGGTTGGGGGTTTTGTTTTTAATGGATAAAAGATGGTGTCATTGTTCTTGTTGGTAATACTTGTTTGTTGATAATATGTGGACAGTTGAGGAAAAGACTGTCATGGTTTTCTCCTCTTTCTCCTGAGTTTCACTTCTGGTAGAGACCAAGTTTACCCAGCAGTGAAATTATGTCAGCTTGCTAATGAACTGTGGTATTTATGTAGTTTTGTAAGTGTCAGTGTTTCTGAAGTAGGTGTAGTATTGCAAGAGAAGGTGGGAATCCTGATCTGTTCTAAGTGAATTCAGATATAATGAATGTATTTGCAATAAAGTATACTACAAGTTGTTTGTGGGATAGAGCTCCTCTGTAAATTTCATTAAGTAGGTAGCTTTTCTGTATTATGTGCTGTAAGTATTGCAAATACTGTTTTGCTGTGTCTTAAGCCCAATACATGAATGGAAAAGTAGCCATAATACACCTTCACTCCTTTCTAAATTTTGTTTTCAGTATGATTCAAAAAGCGTTGACCTATGACATGTATGCATGGAAGTAGAATCTAAGTCAAAAAAGTCTGGAACATAAAAACGTGAAGTTTTATATAAATATATAGCGTGAATGTCTTAAGTCTTAGATGCTGAGGCTTTCAGCTTGAGGATTATGATTTTTTCAAAATAGTGTTGATCATAGTTATGTGGATGAAGTAGAATTACTGTCTGTTAAGTTCTGGTGAGTGCTATATAAGCAGACAGATGGACTGGGAAAGAACCTACGCTATTAGGAACCGCACTTCCATAAGCTGTTCCCATGCATTCATGACACATGAAGGGAATTTGTAGACTGAGTTTAGTTATTGCCAAACCTTTTATATAGTTCCTGCACATCGGAGGGGAGTGAAAGCTAATGACTTTTTTAATGAAGTCATCTTTTATCTGACAGTTATTTTCTTAAAGTGCTTTTTGAGCATTAGCCTTAAGTAGCCATAAACAAAATAAGAAATGTAAACAGAGTGAGTAAAACTGCTTTAATTTTCAGTAATATTTCAGTTGCAAGGCTTGAAGCATGTGATATTAACTAGCCATGACTTAATGAAAAAATGAGAGGAATAGCACCTTTTCTGATGTGAAAACCAAACAGTAATAATATTTTTAAAACAAAAATGCTTGAAGTGTGCATTTATCCAGTGAAATAGGTTATGTAGACCTCTTCTTTTATTTTAAAATCAATTTGTAGTTGTAATTAAATAAGTATCAATGGATTTGTGGGATACTCCATTAAACAAAATCCTCTAGTATCATGCATCACTATTTAAATCTGTTTTATGTGACATTTCCCCTTTAAGTGGTGCTCTACATATTTTTGATCTTTGTGAAGATACATTCTTCTAGTAATTTTTTTTTTGCTATTTAAATGTAAATAAATGGTTTATTGGGTTTCCCTTGCTACCTCAGCTTAATAATTGACACAAGTCTCTGAAAGAAGTTAATGTGGTTTTCTTAATAAAGTTTACGAATTTAGCTGCAGGTTGTATGGAACTAACTGGAATTATTTCAAGTTTGCACATATAATTGGAGAACAGATTTAGCTTCATCGATCTGTTCATGCAGTGCTCAGAAGTCACGGAAATATTTATGCTTGGCATCCGGTATGCTAAATATTATTGTTTATTTCATATGTAACTGTTTACTAATCTATTTACTTTTTTTAAAATAAAGACTCTGATAATGGAGATGTTAATTATGATTATGATCATGAGCTGTCTTTGGAAATGAAGCGCCAAAAGATTCAGAGAGAACTCATGAAGTTGGAACAGGAAAACATGGAGAAACGAGAGGAGATAGTCATTAAAAAAGAGGTTTGTATTATGTGAAATTAAAAAAATATGTCATCAGCCACTTCATAGGCTTCTAATTGTTTCTTGCAAGATTTGAGTTTCCTGGGCTACATATGCACTATTGTGCTATACAGGAGTAAATTACTGGCACGTGTGTAATTTAGTATGTGACTTGGGTATTAGTTGTGAGTATCTGGTCAATCATCCAGCACCATAAGCAAATTTTCTGCTTCATGAAGTCAGTTATTAAATGAGTAGTATTTAATGCATTTTAATGATACAAAACTAATAAGACCTTTAACAGAGAAGGCACGTAAAAGAAAACATAAGGCATTTGCCAGGCTCCTTTTCCAACATGTCTTGTAGTAACAGATTAGAGGGAGAGAGGCAAAGCTGTACGTGTTAGAAGCCCTAAAATTCTGGGGGAGATTTTTTAAAAAATAAGGCAAACTTGAGGGCTAACTTGGAACGTACTAATTTTAAACTTCTAGTTACAGTTTTTGTAATGTAATACAGAGTGCATCATCTTCTCTTCCTCCACCCTTTTCCTGTTGTCATCCTTTTATGGTGTTCTTTCAAAGCGATGTGGTTAATTTATTTGAGGTAGATGTGTACGTGTTAAGACCTCGGATCTAGGCTGTTCCTTACTGAATTTAAGTATTTGACACATATCAAATATCAGCATATAGATAAGCTTTTGAGCATCAGTATCTTATTGGTGAATGTATTCTTTTCCCCAAGATTTCTCCAGAGGTGATTAGATCTAAATTATCACCATCCCCATCACCAAGAAAGTCTAGCAAATCTCCAAAACGAAGATCCAGTCCCAAATCATCATCTTCAGCTAGTAAGAAAGAGAAGAAAGCATCTACTGTATCTTCCCCACTTTTGGATCAGCAGAGGTCAGTATGTAGATGTCTCTGGTGAGAAAGTTAAAACCACGCTGATTTCTCTTACTGGGGTTTTCATAATTAATATGTTTTTTCATTTTCCTTGCTTTCAGGACTTTTATACTTTAGGGGAAGGTCTCTAAATTGTGCACTGTGAATCATCTTATGCAGAAAATTGTTATATGCATGTAGTTGTCAGTTGATTAATTTCATGGTTTACAAGCAGGTCTTTTCTCTTTGAATGTCCAGAGTCCCTGGAAGGTGATGAGGAAATATAAACCATGAAAAAGTGGGCAGCAGTTTTACTTGAGATGCTGTAGCTTGTGAAGTAGCTCCTCTAGACTGAAGTGAAATGTTTAAAATTTGACCAACTGCACATTCTGTTGGCACTGCATATTGCTGTTCAGGAAAAAATGTTTGACTTTCAAGGCAGGGAATTTATCAGAATTCAGGAGGGGAAAAGAGGTGGGGGATGTGGGGAAGGAGGGAAAAAGGTGAGGCCAAGGTATGTGAAAATCACAGGAAGTTCAAACTGGGCACCTTGCCACAAAAAATGTCAATCTCCAAAACTTATTTCTAAGTTCTTACTGGTTGCAGGACCTTTTGAATCACTGTTTGCAGCTTTTAGTTAGGAAAAAAATTACTGCCGCAGTGTAGGCAGACACATCTGTATTTGCTAAGCAAAAATCCCCTTTAAAACAGGGACAAAACAATGTTTCTGCTACAAGAATATACAACATTGGCTAGTATGCTACTGACATTCAGTATGCAGTGATGTCTAGTTTACAGGGTTTATGCCAGTGGTAGTTTACATGGAAAAATGCATACTTTTTCATATTGTGAGATGCATATTCAAAAATACTTGGATGCTTTATCCTGTGTCAGGTAGTTAACATTAAACTGAAGACTTGAGTTGTTCAAGTCATTTTGTGTATGCAATTGATGTATTGCATTGCAGAAATGGGAGTCTAAAGAGACAAGATACTCTACAGAGTTCTGGTCCTCTAATGTATGCAGTTCATGCAAGGGCATTTTAACTTTGCAAACTGGTTTTGTCTGAACGAGAGCAATTCCTATTTTTGTTCATTTGCTCCAGAAATAAAGGTTATAAATGGAAGAGCTCAATGTGAATTCTTACCATCTGCATTCACCCTTCAGTCAAGTACAGTTATTGAACGCTGCTTGCTAATGAAGTGGTGAATGCTATCCTAAAAGCTTCAAGGCCCTTTACATTATAACTTTCCTGCCGACATCTGAGAAATCATTATTTGGAATAGTTGGCAGCCCTTCATTTTTCCCTCCTCCTGTTAATTTATCTCTAGGAGTTCTAAAAGTAACCAGAGTAAAAAAAAAGGTCCTCGTACCCCTAGTCCTCCTCCTCCAGTACAAGAGGAAACTCCCCTGGGGAAAAAACACAAAGAAAAACATAAAGCAAAAGAGCGTTCAGAAGAAAAGGCAAGGGAGGTGAAAGAGAGAGGGCGCGACTTTGAAAGGCACAAGGAGAAAAAAGAGAAGCAGAGGTAAGTTATGTTGCATTATTAGCTTTTACCATTAATGTAACCTTTAATCCTTTGAAGTTGTCTGTTATAGAACACTGATTAATAAGGGATTTATACCTGCTTTGCCAACAGCCCTTTCAGTACTGATTAGATATTTTAAGTGCCTTATATAGATGAGTTGATAAGACTATAGCTAACAGATTGGTAGGTTTTAATTACATAACTTAGTAAGTTTGTAAAATGCCCTTTTGAAAGATCCATTACTTTTCAGGAAGTTGGACCTTCACCAATGGAGCAATTAGTTTGCCAAAATCTGTATCAAAGTCATTCACTTGTCTGCTTGCCTGCTCTTATGAAATCTTAGAGGACTAATATCTTTCTAAATTGGCAGTGGCACACTTACATTCTCCCTAATATTCAGTAGGTTAAAAGCATTTCTGAAGTAGTCGGACTACTGTGATTTTAGAATTCCTTTACTTTTGCTCACCTCAAATCATGGATCATCTCAAGTGGTGGACTAGTATAACTATTACCATTATTTTTTGAAGCACAGGTGTTCATTTCAGTTGAAAAATACAACATCTGCATTTTTAAGCCCTGTATTCCCTTGATGAAAATAGGGTACCTTTTGTAAGTGTTTACTTTGTAACTGTCATAGCAAAGACTAAGGAGTGGAAGACCAGTGAATTGTGTATTTGTAATTGATTAAACAAATTACACCATTCTTACTTTAAAATACATTATTTCCCTTGTGCTTGCTCACTCCATTACTGGAAGAGGATTGTAAGCAGTAGAAAATACCGTTCTAGGTAGTGCTGAAAGGATCAAGAAAGAATCAGATATTGCTGTGGTGACTAGACACTTTTATTTCAGTGTTGAAGTTTTGTCTTTTTTTTTTTTTTCCTGAATAATAAAAATGAAGAAATAATGTCAAATCTCCATGATGCGCAGTAAATGAAAGAGTTGAAGGTTCTGACAGATCTCTTCCATTCATTTGTGACTGTGATTAGTGCTTGAAAATGTCTGTGAGCTTGAGGCTTCTTCAATAAAGTTCTGACATTTCAGAAGTTTTTTAATAGGGTATCAAGATAATTCTCCATTGAGGAATTCTGTTTCACTGCCACATGAAATATTAGGTAAAATTACAAGAATATATTTTTGCTTTTACCATATTCTAGTTTTGTGTTTTCCAGTCCAGTGATTAACAAGAAATTTAGTGCATATCTTGCATTCTTGAGATTTGCTAGCTTAGGATAACTTCATATATAAAATTATAGGTGGAAAAAATGATTCTATAAGATAGTTCTTGATCTTGTAACCACAAGTTCTATCTTAGAGTTGTTTATAATTCCTTAGAAATGTACCAACACCATATTACACCTGTTCAATGAGCTGCTGTGTGTTTCCCAGGGATCCCTCTGAAAGCTCCCATAGACAGAAGCGTTCTCCTAGTCCTGCAGATCATTCTGGCAGTAATTCTTCCCCTTCCAGGGAGTATTCACCACCTGCTTCAAGGCGAAGACAAGCCTCCCGAGCTCCAGCCAAATCAACCACTCACAAACATAACTTCTCACCCTCTCGCAGGTAGGAGGTCAATTGTGTGGATTTTATTTCCATTAATAATTGTAGTTTAGAAACATTCTCTGTTGGTTTGACTACTTGTTTCTATGTGTCTGTTTTGGACATGTGTGCCTCAAACACTTGAGCTCTGAGACTTCTTTTTTTGCTAAGTTACTACATTGAGAGTACCAGTCATGTCAAGAGCACAAGTCATGGTGCAGGCTTCTGTTTATTAGTGTCTCAAAAGTTTTGGTTTTGGATGGAACTTCAGAAGTCTGATATGAGGCATAGTCAGTCTGTGACCCTGTGGGAGCTTTCTCTTTTTCTCACCTTCCCTCTTCTTAAAAAGTAAAAAATTAGAGGTCTTCTATCTTGGAGATGGGGAAGGAGCAGAGTTTCTTTGTTATAAAATGGGTGCGGTGATGCACAGATCCTGGCTCTACACATCTTTCCTGAAAAGCAAGCACAACTGGCTGAACAGTACAATAAGAGGACAATTTCAGAGATTCTTTGTGTTAGTTCTAGGGGTTCTTAGAAAAAAATCTTTTACCGCCCATTAAGAAGGAAGGAGGAGACTTCTTATTTTGGTCTGAGGGAGTCTATAAGCTTAGGTTTAGAATGACAGTGCTAAATACTACTGTAATCCTATGTTTGTATAACGGAGAGAAAGGTATACTTACTTTCTGCACTTCTGTTGAAGGGTGAGGGGAAGACATCAGATGCTGTATATATCTGCAGGGTGATAAACCAAGCAAAATAAACCCCATCTATTCAGCAGTCCTGTGAATCATAAGCAAGCTCTTTTGCTGGTGTGGTGACTTAGTTCAGCTGGAACATCATTATATTTTTTTTAAGGTAGATGTCACTGATGGACATTTTCTCTAAATTGGGTTGTTGATAGGGAAGTGAGTAGAGCAGCCCGTTCACCCTGCAACTGGGAGTAGTAAGGAGACTGAAAAATACCTTTGCAGTACCCATTTCCCCATTTTTTTCTAACCTACTCAAGTATTTTGCTCACCATTGCCTGCTTAGGGGTTATATGGAGACGTATCAAGTGTTGTGCAAGGGAGTGTTAAGCAGGGAAGATAAATGGACCTTCTGCTAGAGGCAGACAATGATATTTGAAATGTTTTGTTTGCCTCCAGACCATTAGATAGCCTTCTCTGCAAGCCAATTTTGGTAACTGTGTTTCATAATAATGGTTTAACAGTGAAAAGTAAATATGGTCTTAGTTTAAAGATGGTAAGTCATGAAATTATATTAGATTCTGACAGTCGTTTCCAACCCTGGCATGATTTTACTTTGAGTGCTTTGGAAATTTTACTAGTAATTCCAAGCCATCTGTTTCATTTGTATGTGACAATGCGTACAAATTGTCATCTTAGAGGCATGCAGCCTACTTGTTTCCTCAGGGATAGTCATTGGTCAGACCTTCTCTCTTGTGGTGGAGAACTGGGGCCAGCATGAACATATATCCATGGAGACAGAAAAATTGATTTTCCTCTTTCCTGCCATTCATGAGGAGTTTGCACTGGTAGCATGCACAAAGGGACCCTGAGGCTTTTTAATTTCCAGACAAAAGAAGGTACTCATAAGCATCCTAGAGGTCAGACTGTGTGTAGAAGTTACAGGTATCCCTAAGCCACGTCAGGAGTGCATCAGCTGGATGCCGTGCACTTCTAGGTTTTCAGTCAAGGAGATACAGAATCCTAGTCTGTTGTTGAGGTGTCCGTATGTTCTCTGGCATTGACCATCAAAACCACATCTCAGTTGGATAGTCTTCAGGCCTAGCAATATCCGAGTGTATAAGCTTACACAGTATGAATTAAAACAAAAAACCAGATGCAGCTGGTTCTTCAGAGTGTCCTAGTTAAGTGTATTCCAAAGGCTGGTTTGATTTATTTTTCTGTCTCACCCCTTTCTTTCTGCCACATTTCTGGTTACGTTTTCTAGTAGTGATGAAGTAGCTCAGTTCAAGTATTGTTTCAGCCTGTCCTGCAAAAATTTTGTTTGACTTTTCTCTATTGACAAGTCTGAAGTGCCTCAACAATCAAATCCAGATTTGATTTATTTAGTGAATATATCTGGTTGTGTAATGGAATCTGGCCATAAAACGACCATCTTTGTGAGATTGGTCCTATGGTAATCAACATACTACTCCATGGGGCTCTGAAGGCAGTTTTCTTGAGTCACTGACAGTGACTAGAAGGAAGGATGAAATGCTGATATTAATAGAAGATTCCCACCGTGTTGGTTTTTACCCAGAAAGGACTTCCTTACCGACTTGAGTTCCTACCTCAGGTTGCCAGCGATTTCACTTTGCATTCCATTCCTAAAGCTTTACTCCTTGGAAGCTGAATCATTGTTCTGTGTGCTTGACATGAGGAGAATCTTTATATCTGCAGAGTCTGGGTCTTTAAGAAGCGTAAGCCAGGAGATCCACTGCTGAGTAGCATTGACTGGGCAACTCTCCTTTTGGCTCTTGAATAGTGTCATGACAGGCTTGTAAGCCTGCTAACCTAAGTTATTCCAGAGCTCCTTCTCTTTGGAGCCCAACTGACATCAGCTGTCTCACTGAGAAGAATTTCTTGTGACATTTGCCAGATATTCAGCAAAAGCTGTGTTACAGGTATATATCTTTACCAACTGCTGGGCTATTGCAGAAGATTGCAGGGAGGTACTACTGCCTTTGGTGAAGTAGTCCCTCGTTTGTGAGTCACGTGAAACTGAGAGCTTCGTTGGTATGATCTAGATATTTATTTGAGGTTACCAACACTGTATATGGACATTCAAAAGCAGGAATTAAATTACTTAATTTTAAGTGGAATTTTTGAAGATCTACTGTCCAAGTGTGGTTTTTCTGACCACTGTTCTTCTCTTTGAAGTCTCTGGAATTTTGTGAAGTAGAAGAGAGTTGGGCGTTAAGGGCAATGCATATTTCATAAGAAAAGATACTTGCAAGTTGTTTTGATGTTGATAAGGGAAAAAAAATCAGTACTGAGCTTAAAGGCTTGAAGTGTTTGTCCATGTTTGACTGTGCCTGGGATAACATATGAGGAAATTTGTTGACTGTTGTGTAAATGATCTTTAGTTAAGTGATGGGATTTTGAAGATGAGAGACACTCTGAATACGTATTCTATTAGGTTTTTATTAGTTTTCCCTGTTTAAGTATTCATGTTTGCTAAAATTTTAAGTAGATATCCATATGAGTTTTCAGGAAACAGGCCTAAATTGTTTAAAGATCAATGCTTATAATAAAAAAAAGAAACAAAAAGCGCACAAGAAGGAGACACTGTTGCTTTTAAAAAATTGAATGTTCTTGGAAACAAAAGAAGAAAAATTCCCCTTAGGTAACACCGTGTAAAAATTATCTGCCTTATTTTACCATGAACTCCAAAAAGCATTTTATATTGAAGAAAACAATTGTTCTTGGTTTTGGGGTGGGGGAGAAGATCTTGGTTTTTTCTGACTCGTCCCTCCCTTCCAGCCCAGAAAGCATTCTGGTAGCTGTGTAATGTAATTTTGAATGGACAACTTGTTCTTGGATATTAAGTAAACTGTAACCCTTTAAAGATAAGCATACTTTGAAATGATATCCTTAGTACCCTTGAGGGAAGACAAGTTTGATGTTTTGCAGAAACTGCACTTATTTTCAGCAGGCAGAGGGTAGAGAACGCACAAATTATTTTAATCACTTTTTTTGTACGCTATGGTAAGAACCTTTCCAATCCAGTTATTATACGTGTACCTATTCTAACTTCTCCTTGCAGGTCTGCTTCCCCATCAGGTCAGCGTCATTCTCCCATATCTTCCAGACATCACTCCTCCTCATCACAGTCAGGCTCCTCTGTTCAAAGACATTCTCCTTCCCCACACCGCAAAAGAACTCCTTCTCCATCTTATCAAAGGACAGCTTCCCCACCTGCAAGGCGGTCATCGTCTCCCTATCCCCCCCACTCTTCCTCTTCTCCTCAGAGGAAGCGAAGCCCTTCAAGACACCGATCTCCTGGAAGAGAAAAGGGAAGACACGATCGTGATCGGACTTCACAGTCTCATGATAGGCGCCACGAAAGGCGGGATGGTATGAATGAAAATAGCCCTTAAGAATAATTTTTGTTTGCAAATTGCATTATGAAACTTGATTTTCAAATTGTGGTGTTGTCTGCACCTATCCCAATGACTAGAGGGTGAAGGAAATACTGTCTGTATTATCATTCCTGCGCTGGTGGGGCTGTTCTCAGGGGCTGTTCAGTGGAGTGTTCCTGATAGGACTGCTTATGTAGGCTCAGCTGATTGTAAAGATCCTGTAGGCATCTGTCTAGGTGTTTCTCATGCAATGCAGTGGTGGTGCCAGTAGGTAAGTGATATTCTCTTGGTATCAGGCGTATACTAGTGGATCCAGCTGAGTGATGGCAGGATACATGTAAGTAACTATTACTCTTTTCTGTGAGGTGCCCAAATGCTAATCCAGTCCTCGCTGATTGCTCTATCTGTTGTCTCTTTAATTGACATTAAGTGTGTGCAAAGAAACAGTCATTCCCTCTGGAAATCTGTAAAGCTGGTGGAGCAATTTGTGGTGGGCAAACACACTGTTTCTCTCGAGACAGATTACAAAGAGTACATACATCAGCTTTTTATAGACTGGCTGTAAATTTACCTTCCTGTAGCAGTTACATTATACATAGGTAATTTTAAAAAAACAAAGGAAGAAAGAAAAAGACTTTAGCAGGGCACTGAGGTATTAAAAGCAAGTGGTCCAAATATAGCACAAATTTCCTGAAAATATGTGTGTGTGGAGCTAAAAGAGGAGTTTATGATTGGAGGAGAAATAATCCTACGTTAAAATTATTGAAATGTGCTTGCTTTCTAATATGTTTGAAATTTATTATACTTACTGTCTTTTGAACTGGTAAATATTTGTAAAGTACAGATTCAAATCCACAAAAAGACCTTTAATTGAATGTATAGATAGATAGCCAATGTGATCTCCTACTTACATATCAATTTTGATTTTCTGTGTGTATGTCCAAAGTATATTTTGACTGTATCATTTTAGTATTATTTGCGTGCTAAATTTTTGCTTGCTCTGATTAAGATAGGTATAAAACATTCTTTTAAACGTTTTACAGAAACTAGAGGGAAAAGGGAAAAAGAAAGAGAAACAAGAGATGATCGTGATTATGACCAGGAGCAGAGTACCTCCAGGGATCACAGAGATGACAGAGAGTCTCGTGATGGAAGAGATCGGAGGGAGACAAGAGACACCAGAGATCGGAGGGAGCCAAGGGAATCCAGAGACACTCGAGACTCCAGAGATACGAGGGATTATAGCAGAGATACCAAAGACAGTCGTGATCAGAGAGACTCGCGCTCTACACGAGATTCCCATGACTACAGAGACAGAGAGAGTCGCGACACCCATAAAAAGGATGACCAGTATCAGGAGGACTCACGCAGCTATGGAAGATCCCACGGCAGAGAGGAGAGTTCTCGTGCTGAAACAAGGAATGACTCCAGAAGTGACTCCAGAAATGAGAGCAGAAGTGATAGAACTGGCAGAAGTCGGGGCAGAGGTCCAGAATTATCTGACAAGGGTATTGCATGATTTAAAAAACAACTAAGTTGTCTGTATCGTTGGAGACTGAATGTTGACATTCATACTGCCTTGTTTGATATTTAATATGGAAGTGCTGCCAAATAGTTCATGCTTTTAAAGCTATGTTCAATTCTATTGTCATCAAATTAGAACAGCTACTTCAATCTGTAGCACTTCTATGTTCTCTATTCATTAAACTGGCATAGCGTTGGTATTCTGCCATCCCATTTTAAAACAAACCATAACCCTTACACCACTTTAATGTTTCTGCAACCCTAGGTTTTCCCATAGGCTACAAACACAAGTAAGAGGCTGATGTGTAGTGGAAGATTCATAGGGGGGCAGTGTCTCTCAAATGTACTGGGCAGCAGGTTTTTTGTGTTCTTGCAAAAGCAACTTCATGTCTTAAGTACTTGAAAACTACCTTTCACACACATAGCTCTCGCCACCCTGCCTCTTCTTGATTGACAAAAAAAAAAAAGGGACGGTGGTTTTAACCTTTGGCAGTATTTTCACCTGGTGAAAAATATCAGTGGATTTTCTTACGTGTGGAAACTCATCTTTTATACTGATAATCTCTATTAGGAAGTCGGGGGACTAGAGGATCCCAGGTTGATGGTCACAGCAGTAGTGGAAACTACCATGACAGCTGGGAGTCCAGGAGTAGCTACCCTGATCGGGATCGCTATGACAGTCGAGAACAAGCAAGGGATTCCTCCTTTGAAAGGAGACATGGCGAACGGGACAGGCGTGACAACAGAGAAAGAGGTATTTTAATGTATATTTTTACACTTACCCATGTAGTCAAATGTATATGTATGTGTACGTCTGTCTCTTCTTTTTCTCCCTTGCTCCACCACCACACCACTAATCCATAAATAACTCATTTGATACCACACACTGACACTAGTCCTATCCTTGATGTAACTTAACTTCTGTAGTAAGATCTCTCATTGGCAGTGTATGCATGAATGCTACGGCCTTTTTCCCTCCCTATGGCTAGATTTTGGCACCTTCTGGTTTTATTCATCCAAGTAGACTTTAAACAAACCTAAACTTCTTTGAGAGATTTCGTTGTACAACTTCAATGTGAAATGTTTTTTCCTTCTCTTTGCCTCCTCCTCCACTTCATGTACATACACATATAAGCTTAGAGTCATGATTACATTTCATTCCTGGTTCTGTTTGTATAAAAACATGGTACTTTTGCACTGTAATTACTCGAGTGTGGTTTGGGGAAGGCCTGATTAGTAGACTGGCTTAACTACAAACTACTTACTACTGGAGTAATTGACGCTTTAAATTTATGATTAATTCAAAAATTTATTGCCTGGGGAATTTAATAGTGATGAACGCTTTGCTGTGGTCGATAATAATTGGCTAATAAATGTTGGTCCAGGTATCAGTGATCGTGGAAAGAATATGCAAGACTGTTCTTTTAGACATAGTATGCAAGATGTCACACTTCTGCACCTGAAAGAGTACTGTGTTGTCTCTGAGGAACTTAGTACCAACTTTCACTCTGGAAAATGTTTATTTTGTTCACCAGTTAAGAGAACAGGAGGAGTCAGGGAAGTGAAAATAACATGGAGATGAAAGGAGGAGCTGTGAAGGATAAATATAAAATTAGGGTCATTTTTTTTTGTCTTGAGTTATGATTTGGAAGTGACAGATACGTTCTAGCAGTTGTTTTAACTTCAGTTTTTAAAAGGGATGTTTCATATGCTACTTTGAGAAATGCTTTTTGGCCCATTGAAATGTATTTGTTGTTGCATGTTCTTGTGAAAGGTTCTACATTAGGTTCTCTCATCTTCAAGGCACTATTTCAATAAACCTGATCTCCAGGCTTCCTTCTTATTGTCAGCTGAAAAATCCAGCAGTCTGAATGTGTCCTGGGGGTTGGCTTTTTCAGACTAGCTTTCATCTCTTCCTCTTCCCCACCACCAATAAATCCTAGATATATTATAATGTTATTTGTGCTCTTCATATCATACTGAATTCTTAATTTATTAGGAATTAAATCAAGCAAACAAAAAAAAAAAGGCAACTAGGCAAACAAATCACACAAAAAAAATGAGGAAAAAACCCGCTTAGAAGTAAAAGCATGCAATCACAACAAAATACATCTCTAGAAGGGAAGTTGCTTTGAATGGATTGTGTTTCCCTTTGGGGGGAAAAGTATATGGAGATAAGATTTGTTGTTTTCTTCTAGATCCCTTTTTGTAATAGTAAATCCTCCTCAGAGTTACAATTCAGGACATAATTTCCATAATTAGACCAGAGTCTTAACATTTGTCATTCTGAGAAAAATCAACATAGATTTTGCTTGGTACTTAGTTCTATGATATGTAAGGAATCTTTTCAGTATGATTCTACAATGCAAGCTTGCAAATTTGGGCTGCCTTTATTTAACCAAGGCAAATCTGTAGGTGTCCAAACAACCACTGGAACAGCGCTTCAAACAATGGTCATGTAAGAAGTGCTGATTATCCACATTTAATTGTCTAGTGTACTTCCAGTATCTTGATTCATGTGAGACTTCCATGTGGATGTTTTGTTACCCAAACTGACATAATAAATAGGAGGTACAGGACTTCTGTATAAAATCTAATACTTACTATGCACAGTATATCCTATTATAATGTTATAAGCACCATTAAAAGAATGTGAAACCTGTTCATGGAACCAATTGCATGGACTGATGATTTACCTTCTTAAAAAAAGAAGTGTTACATCCATGGCAGAAATGTCACTCAAGTTTGCTTTTAATTTTACCTGGTAACAGGGGAGCATTAAGATATTGCTAATTCACTCGGAGATTAAAATTGATTAAACTGATGGAAATGCACGTTTTATTGATTTAGTCCTGTTCAAACTCTGCCTCCTCAGCCCTGGTGGACATTGTCTCAATTTACAGCAAAGTGCACTCAGCCTCAGAGTAATGGACCGAAAAATACTAACCGCTGTTCATGTCAGTTTTTGCTTTTTTGTATGGTGCTTTTAATAGATACTGTGGAAAAATAGTTTTATTGATTTGTTGTGGTTCAAATAGTACTAGCACCAGCATAGAAATTGTTATGAAGTGCTCAAAATTTTTAGAAATATTCAAAAAATATCCAAAATATAATTAACAAAAATCCAGCTAAGTTTGCGGAGAGTAAATGCCATTAGATAAATCAGGTTTCACTGTCCTGCAGAATCAGTCATTTTGTACGTAAGTTTAATTTTCTCCTTGACTCTAATCCACTGTCTGAACAATGAAAAACTAAGCTTCTAAAACTGTAAGACTCTGCAGTGAATACATATGAAAACTTCTAGCAGTTCTGCCTCCTGTATCTCATCCTCACCTTTCCCTTTCTCATGGATTCAATTGTGTATTTCTGTGCAGGGTTCTCCTTCAGTTATGAGACGGGCCAGTATTTCTCATTTTGCAGTAACTTTTACTATGTATTATAAATAGCGTGAGTTCTTGTAAAACCCATGACTCTAACAGGTTTAGGAGGTAAAATTTTTGTACGGAAGTCTTAACATTTGATATGTATGTCATTCAGAGCTTTGAGATCTTATACCAGGTTTTCAATCATTGAGTAATGTAATAGTAATAGCTAGGCTCTGAGGTGTATAATTATCTTTTGAAGCCATTCCAAAAAATCTGGCATAAAATAAAATTTTTGTAGTAACTTTTGTTTAAAATAAAGAAAGCCTACTCCCGAAATATTGAGAAAAATCTTTCAAACTTAGCACTGATTTTTGTCTTCTCTCATCCCCACCGCGCCCCACCCCCCCTACCCCCCCCCACACCCCCCCTAAAATTTCCAAGTTTCTGCAGGGAATTGCTTTTCACTTAACGCAAACCAATATCTAGATTGTCAAAACAAAAGCTCTTGGGTTTTTAGTAGTGTAGTGGAAACAGTGTGTGTCCCTTTAGCACTTAGTAATCAAACCTGCTTCTGTTCACAGATCAGAGAGCAAGCTCACCGGTACGACATCAAGGACGAAGTGATGACCTCGAGCGGGATGAAAGAAGAGAAGAGCGGAGGGTAGATCGGTCTGATGACAGGAGAGATGAAAGGGCCCGGGAGAGAGAGCGAGAAAGGGAGAGGGACCGAGAGAGGGAAAGAGAAAGAGACCGGGAAAGAGAAAGGGAGAAGGAAAGAGAGTTGGAACGAGATCGTGCTCGGGAACGGGAGAGGGAGAGAGAGCGGGACAAAGACAGGGACCGTGAGCGGGACCGAGACAGGGACCATGACAGGGAAAGGGAACGAGAGAGGGAGAGGGAGAAGGAGCGAGAGCGGGAGCGGGAGGAACGAGAGAGGGAGCGAGAGAGAGAAAGAGATCGAGAGCGGGAACGAGAAAGGGAAAGAGGTCGAGACAGGGATAAAGAAAGAGACCGCCAGAGAGACTGGGACGACAAAGAAAAAGGAAGGGAAGACCGCAGAGATAAGAGAGAAGATATCCGAGAAGAAAGAAGTTCAAGAGATGTCCATGAGGAAAGAAAATCCAAGTGAGTAGATTCAAGTGTTACTTCAGTCAAAGAAAAGATTAAAAAAAGGCAGTCTTTTACCATTGATTTCAGTAAGTTAGTAAGTGGGGGAATATCCTAAGGAAGAAGATATCCTGTCTGTGCAGAGGCCCTGTCTGGAGCCATGTCTCCCCTGCCTCTGTGTGGCACATACTGGTGCCCCCAAAATCAGTATTATGCTGGTGAAGTTCATCTGATGCTTTGTTAGTGCAGAATCATGGAACTACTCAAGAGCTGACAATTGGGTCAGACGATGCCGTTTTCCCTTCTAAGTATACTTGTGTGGCCTTGCCTTTAATAATGCAGGCATTCTTGGAAACATAATAGCAGACCTTTTGAAACCTGGAAAGTCAGATAATAGCTAACTATGTCAAGGTTCATGAATTTATTCATCAAATTTCTGTGAAACATGCATTACCCTTTGCACTACTAAATTTTCAATACCAGAAGGCTACCAGCGAAGGCGTGAACAATATCCTGAGTAAATGTACGGCGCCTCCTTTAAGTGCATAGCACTGATTCACTTTTTTCTTTTTTTTTTTTCCATTTAGTACAATAAAATTCTCATTGTTCCATCAATAAGAAGCAACAAAACAGTGTTGCCCTGAATGGCTGTTTTGCTTGGAAATAATTAGTGACTTCTGTGCGAGGGAATTGTGGATTCCTGTAAATCATCTTGTATGGGCTCTCCCCCATCCCACTGCAGGGAGAAGTAAGCAAGTGTTTAGGTGTGGGTTGAGCTGCCAGCTGAGGTCAACTCACTGCAGGAATCATCGCCACAGGGAAAAATTGATCTTAGTAGTCTTTCATAGCTTTTTGCTAAAAAGATAGTTGTCTTAAGTGTTTGATTTTTAGTTTCGGGTACCTTATAGAATAGTCAGAAAACTGATCATACTTGCAGTTTTGGAATAACAACTTACAAGACACAAAACTTCCTGTCATCCTTAGGTGTGTTGTCTTATGTATGAGGTGCTTAGACTTCAGGGATTGTATTGCCGATAAACTCGATTAATTAATGTTTTCTTTAAAGAATCCTGAAGAAACTTGACTGTACGTCTTTCGTCTGCAGGAAGCGTCACAGAAATGACAGCAGTCCGAGTCCTCGTCAGTCACCCAAACGGCGCCGTGAGCACTCACCTGACAGTGATGCTTACAACAGTGGAGATGATAAAAGTGAGTAAGAGTGAGCTATCTGCAGCTGGATCCAGCTTGCCCTCTGCCTCTGGAAAATAACTTGCAATCTTAAGTAGAAAAAACATGGGGAAAGCTTTAGTAAGCATCCTTCTCCCCTTATTTCTATGAGCAACACCATTTTTCTTAATCTGTATGTTTATTTTTTATCTTTGTTTTGTCACTGTGTGTGACATCTGCCAGGTGATAGTGACTTCCACATCTGTTTTTTAAGATGCATGTTTACCAAAATGGAATTAGCCTGTTGCTGCTGCAGCAGTAGAAAAACTTAAGAAATGCAACTGAAATAATGGATTAGATGTTTTAACTGACGCTTTTTGGCATGCACTAGATACCAAATGCTCACATGTTCTGCTTCCTAAACAATACAAGTACGTAATTTTCCCCATTTTGCAGATGAAAAGCACAGGCTTCTGAGCCAGGTTGTACGGCCACAGGAGTCCCGGTCACTGAGCCCCTCCCATGTTACAGAAGAACGGCAGAGTCGCTGGAAAGAAGAAGAGCGAAAATCAGACAGAAAGGAAAGTTCCCGTCGTTACGAAGAACCAGAGTTTAAAGAGAGGATTTCTTCAGCAGATAAGCAGAGAGAGCAACCAGATGCTTCAGAAGTCTCCCGGTCCAGGGTTCAGGAAAATCTTGGACACCGTCCCTCTGAAGAAAGAGATGGTTCTGATAGAATGCATGATGACAGCAAGAAGAAGTCTAAGGTACAGAAAAAGGCCACAAAGAAGAAGAAAGAGGATGACAGTGGGGTGGAAAGGTATGCTAATGAATCGACGACTGAGGAAAGCCAGGTCTTTTCACCCAAGAAAGGTCAAAAAAAGAAAAACGTAGAGAAAAAACGGAAAAGATCCAAGGGCGATTCTGAAGTTTCTGATGAAGAAATTGTTCCACATCATAAAAAGAAGAAAGGCCCAAGAACCCCCCCTGTGACAAAAGAAGAATTGGTTGAAGCACCACCTGAGAAAGCTGTGCCAGAAGTCCCCCAGAAACGAGAAGATACAACATTTAGTGACTGGTCAGATGAAGATGTTCCTGAACGCGGTGACATTGTTGTTCCAGAAAGAAGCACTGAGGATTCCCATAGAAAAAGTCACAGGACAAGGGGAGAAAAGGTGGAAGCCCCTCATGTTACTATAGAGGATGGACCACACCGTAAACTTGTGGATCAGAAGCGCAGCAGCAGCCTTGGTAGCAATCGGAGCCATGCCTCAAGCAGACTTAGGTCCCCTTCCAACGAGTCAGCTCATCGCAGTGGAGATGACCAGACTGGACGGAAGAGGATCCTGCACAGTAGCTCTAGAGACAGAGATAGGGACAGGGACAGAGAGAAGAAAAGCTTAGAAATCACTGGGGAACGAAAGTCCAGGATTGATCAGTTGAAAAGAGGGGAACCCAGTCGCAGCACATCTTCAGGTAATAAGATACATTTTAGTGAGACTGACCTATCATTCTGTATAAAAGTGCAAAGGTACAAATCCCAAATCATTCTTGCATGGCTGTATACTCTCTTCATTTGTAATGAGGGGAGAAGAAGGTGCTCTCTGTCATTCATTGTGAAACTAGAGTGAATTGAGATTCCTGCAAGCGTTACTGTATTTGAAAAGCTGATCCTCATCGAGTAGGATTATCACTTTGTTTACACCAAAACATTCAGTCAGGTTCAGTTCGTGCTGCCTGGGGAATAAAGTAATTTGTAGGACAAAAAAAAACCTTGTAGGAAGAGAAAATGCTTGTGCTAATAGTGTTCTTAAATTCATTATTAACACTCATTTTGATATGGAAATTCTGAAATCTATGCAAAATGAAAATGTCTTCTCTCTCTGGGAGAGAGATCCATTATCATCTCAGGAGCTATTTTCACTGAGGTAAATCTGTCATGACTCCTGTTAGGCATACTTTTAATGCATATGGAAATTATCTGTGTTACAAATCAAAGTAATGACAACTGACTTGTTTTATTTGTATAGTTCCTGAAAGGGGGGGGAAAAAAAAGGTAAAATGTTTTAAAATTTAAACAGCATTGGTAGGAAAATATCTTCGTCTTAAAGCACATCGGCTCTCATAGTTACATAATGCCTGAAATTATTTTTCGAATTTATTATTTGGTAGCCAAGGCATTCATAGCTTTTAGAAACTATATTTTGAAAATTTTGATTTTTGAGTTTATTCCTTTTGTGAGGTTTTTTTTTTTTTTTTTTTTGTCTTTTTAATCCCTGGCCTAAATTTCTGAGTTGAAATTATGTACCTTCAGTTTGGCTTCTGTCACAGTAGATAGTAGCCACTAAAAATCTTTTTGGGGAGTGGGAGAAATACCTTATGTTTTTAAGTATGACTAAGTCTATAGGCAGTCTGAGGGCATTATTAATTTGAAGATGATGCTTTTGAGAAGTACATTTTCATAGCTAAATCTTTAAAATGCTTTGGTCTAGTGAAACGATGTTACATTTACGTGCGGTAGTCATGCATATATTTGAACTACTTTATTCAGATCGTCAAGATTCAAGAAGCCACAGTTCAAGAAGAAGTTCTCCTGAATCAGATCGTCAGGTCCATTCCAGATCCGGGTCCTTTGATAGCAGGGAAAGGCTTCAGGAGCGAGATCGACATGAACATGATCGAGAACGAGAGAGAGACAGGAGAGAAGGAAGACAGAGAGACTGGGACCGAGATGTTGACAAAGACTGGCCGAGGAGCAGGGAACGGGAGAGGCTCAGGGAACGAGAGAGGGAGAGGGAGAAAAGACGGGAGCTGGACAGAGAGCGAGAGAGACAACTACCTGATACTGCCGAAAGAGAGAGAGACAGAACTCTTGACATCTCCTCTCAAAAAGAGTCAACAAAACACAGTGAAACGAAACTGGACAGAGATCACGAAAAGGAATTCGATGGTGTTTGTCGGGATTCATCGGCTTCAGAGAAGGAAAGAACAGACAAAGATTTAGGACCTTTACAAGGTTTTGAAGATGGAAATGAGGCTGAAAAGGTGGAGAGTTTAGAAGGTGAGACATTCTGGGAAAGAACCTGGACTGACAAATATTCTTTTCTTTTTATCACAGTGCTCAACTGAGATAGAATTTTTTACTGAAAAGCGTACTGGTTCCAGCTTCTCTACTGTGGAAGCAGACACAAAAAGAGAGAAATCTGATGAGCTTATTCCTTAGTGTTAATTGTGTTAGTGTTATTTGTTAATTTCTAAACAAGTCTTGAGGCAAAGAAACATAAATTTCACCAAGGTGCAACATCTCTGAATAGGCAGTTTGCTAAATAATTGCCTTGTTATATCATTATAAGATCTATTTCTTATTTTGGAAGTGACAGGTAATGAGTAGCAAAAAATGAGTGTTGACTCAGAACTGTTCTTTGGGTTTTTTCTTCTGCAGAGCCCAATTATCATAGAAATGATTGTCTGATTAGTAGGTGAAACATATGTATGGCTTGGAACAACAGTCCAAAAATGGCTTTCCTGAGGTAATCTTATTAAATGTGGCTTTGATTTGCTGGCCCTAATGGTAGTGGGGAAAACGTGCTTAGGATTAATATATGAAGTAAGGGGCAAACACGTGACAAACCCTGAAGACTTTGTTACATGGATTAAACAGCATGAGTTTTGCATGGATAGGGACTTTGGGAAGTATTTTTAGCCTGTATTAACAGTGTAAAAGAAGCAAGAGTCTAAATCCAGAGTAACTGGTGTATGTTACAGTTATGTTCAGTAAATTGGGGTTTTTTTGGTGATTGCAGGAATTTTCTTCTCTAGGATCTGCTGAGAGTATAAAAGGCATTGTAGGATTTGGAGTTTTTGAATGTTTGGGATGATAGGGCTTGAAATGCATAGTCTTCAGAAGCAGAAAGAGAAACAAATGAAGATTTTGTAGTTTTACACAAGATAACAGGACATTGTCTCATCATATTTGCATTCTTAATAAGAATTATCTGTAGTTTTTATTGTTAATTTGGGCAGTTAAATCAAACATCTTCTGGAGAGGATGATGAGGAATATTTATTACTTCTTGTGACTCCTACCTGATTACTCGCAAAGCGATCATTAGGGTTGATTGGTACAATTGAGAAAATTCCATTTAAGGAGATTATCTGTAGAGTGGAAGCACTTGTCAAATATAGTATTTGGAGTGAGCGTGGAAAAGTCTGCTCTGACTTGCTGTAATGGACAGAATTCAGCAATTTTTTAATTTTTTTTTTTTTTTTTTTTTTTTTTTAAGCTAGAAGAAGTAATGGTGCAGTAAAACTGAGAGTACAAATGTGGTAACTTCACAAAAGAGTTGATGAAAGGCTATTCCTAGGTACATCATCTGTTTCCAAGAGGGTACCTGTAACTAAATGGGCTGTGGAAGTTAAAAGTGTTCTTGGGTCTAGCCTTTCATCAGACTTCTTGTAATTGTTTTAATGTGTATTCTTTTGTGTATTTTTCAACGGATGTGTTCTAAATTCTCTGAAAATTATCTTCTGTAGGGTGTTATGGTATATTTAGGGGAGGTTTTCTTAATATTTTTATAAAATATTAGATGGCATTCCATTTTATTAGAGCATACTATATATAGCATGTTTAAGATTTTCTAAGATTGTGTACTTCATTGTCTTTCATTACTTTATTCTGTTTACATTGCTCGTTTTAGCTGACTAGTGTGTTATGTTTTTAATGCAGAATTAATATAAAAGTGCATCTCCGCAAAAAAGTGGTAAAGGTAGTGCTAGGATTATAATCTAGAAATTGTCAAACTTAGATTTAAAATTCAAAATTGGTAAAGTAATCTTTTTAAATCATGTATTGAGAACTGTGGATTATTATTTTTAATTGCTTCATACAGTAATTTTTTTAATGGTTCACCTGTGCTGTCCAAGCAAATAGTTATGGTGAGCTAGTGTATCTGATAGACCAGTGTGGAGGCAGAAGATTGATCATACAGGCAGTGAATATTTAAAATAATAAGATAAAAACTGAAACCTCATACAGATCACCTTAGTTTCCTTTGAAAAATGCAGAACCTTTTAGAAAACTAAATACACCTTCCAAATCTGATGATGTTAAGAAGGTATCTGAAATTTACCTGAAGAAACTACTGTAGTATATTGTCTAACAAAATGTGTGAGGATATATCTACTAAATTATTGTAATGTCTTGAACCTTCATGTATTTGCTCTTAGGAGTGGGTTTAAATAATGCTCAAGATGCTGTATGCCTCCTCCAGCGAACTGCCAGGTGGTCTGAGTAGTTAATTTACACTCCCCTAGCATGTCTTTTACTTGCTTTTGTTGAGGTGATTTTTTTTTTTTTTTTTCTTTCCCCACTCTAGCTTTTACAAAGGCAAGCAAAAAAAAATAATAATAATTGGGGCAACTTAAAACAGAGACAGTCTCCCTTCTGGCTAAGGGAGCTGGAAGATACAAGAATAGTCATCTGCAGGGGAGGACCCCTGTAAATTCTATGTAGTTTGTGTGGCACAACTCATTGAGAGTGCTGTGGTGGAGAAACCTAAGTCAGTCTGAGTTTTGAGCAGTAGAGTTTCTGAATGCTTGAATCCGATCTTTCAGTCTTGGAGGTGAGAGAATACCTTCAGGTGTTCCTTTCATGAACTGCAAAATGCAACCTTTGAGTGTCTTGTGTTTACAGGCTTTAGGGAACATGTTTACACATACAGCACGGGTATTTGTATATGCATATAGTACCTGGAAAGAAGTTTGGCATTGCTTTCTAAAAGCTGCTCTTGTGACTTCCACAAAGAGTCAGAAACTCTGAAGAATTGCTTCATTCAGGATGTCTTGCACCTTCTTGTATTTTGGGGTTTGGTTAGTTCTTTCTCTTCTGGAGCCTTTGGACAGAATTGTGAGTTTGGATTCATGTGCAACAGGATCTGAAAGACTTTGTGGTGCTAACTTAGATTTGTATTGTTAACTACCTATCAGTTACCAGATATTCAACATACCTTTCAGACTTCTATGTGCAATTTGACTAATGCTGCACCAAAAAAAGACGACCAAGATATGTAAAATTCCAACTGCAGCATTGTGTATGGGAGAAATAACTTCTCTGTTTCCATAAGTTAATACCTGCTTTCATGTTGAATATACTTGTCCCAAAAGCTAACGGTTTAGTTTGAACCTTTTTGTTTTCAGACTGCTTAAACCATGTTTAGAAAACAAGAATGATTGCTTTAAAGCTACAGTATGTATCTGTTTCTGTAGGAGGAGAAGATGAAGCAAAGATTGATGATGTACAGTCACTGGGGTCTGGTGCTGGAGAATATGAGCCAATCAGTGATGATGAGCTGGATGAAATTCTGGCAGGTGATGCTGAAAAGCGGGAGGATCAACAGGAGGATGAGAAGATGCCTGGTAAAAGTATAGCAAAACTCCTTTATGATTATTTGAATATAAAGATTAGATCAGTTTGCATATAATGCTATTGGGGTGTTGACAGTATTTCTGAATTAGGAACGCAGTTTGTATGCTGCTCTTCAGTATTTCTCATTTGTTCTGTAATAATCAGGTAAGCCTGGGAAGTATAGAGGTAAGAGTACTGGGAGCTGTATTGTGAAGTAATATTTATCCTGCTTCATATAGCTAGAAGGGTAAACTTTCTTGGTTTTATAAACATGTTTTCACTTATCTCATTTGGTTTTGATCATTATTTGGAACTGCTATTTTTACGAACAGATTTTAACCGTGCTTGGAGTGCTTCCTAAATGCACTGGGAAGCATGGGATCTTCTACTTGTCATAAGTTCAGTTGTGTCATCTGGGCTCTATGACCAGTGTTCGTCTTTTCTGTGAGAAACGTACTAGACAAACACAGCTCTATGCTTTTTCAGTAAATAGTATATCTCTCCTTTAGAAAAAAAAAAAAAAAAATCCAGCATCCAGAGTTGAAATACTAGCTTTTTTAAGCATTTAATTTGGATCTGTTGTACTGTGACTTCTATGAATGTGTAAGTGATGTGGCCAGACGTGCTGGCTAAGCAGGGTCCTAGAAGCCTTTCACAAAGGGGTTACAACAAAAATGAAACTGAATATATGGGGTGGGGGGTTTTTAATCCAAGAATCTTCATTTGTATGCTGCTTCTGGTTTTCCACCAATCTAAGTGAGTTTTGACATTCTTACCTGAAGCATCCAAGGATCTGGCTCTGAGAACTGCAGGAGAATGTTCATCTACTCTATATTGCTTTTAGGAGATGGGGAAGCACACAGCATGTGAAAATAATCAACTGTGGTAAGGGATGATGATGTGATAACTCATTCTCTGTCAATGTTTTTGCAGATCCCGTGGATGTTATAGATGTAGATTGGTCCAGTCTTATGCCAAAACAGACGAAAGAACCGCGTGAGCCTGGGGCTGCGCTCTTAAAATTCACACCAGGTGCTGTTATGCTGAGAGTTGGCATTTCCAAGCGATTGGCAGGACCAGAGCTCTTCACAAAAATTAAAGAGACTTGCCAGAGAGTGTTAGAAAAACCTAAAGGTAATTGTTTCTGCAGGGTTTAAACTGTCTTATACTTAATGAAAGTCCTTATGAAATGTGCATTCGTTCATTATTTTAGGTTTCAAGATCATAGAAAGTATGGTACGTTCAATACTCATATAATGAGTATTGTGTGAAAATTACAGGAATGTAATACAGCGGCATGTCAATCAAATTAGTCTTTTAATTCCAGCAGTGGTGAGGAGGTCTTGAATAATACCCTAAACAAAATTTTTCATCCTAGTGGAATATTCTTTTTGTGAGACCATTCATGCTTTCCTAGCCTGAAGCGTATCAGCAGTTTTTGGAGAGCTAAATATCTTCTGCAGTGAATTAGCAGTAATAATGCAAGAAAGAAATAAGATTCCTTATTTTCTCTGAAGGGCTTCTGCATGTCCTCTTATTTTCCTTCTAAGGATTCTCTCCAGAATGCACGGATAGAAGTTGTTGGGTCAGAATGAAGGAGCTAAGTGAAATTCATATATTATGTCTCTACTAGAAGTGGGAAATTAAAAAATACACCAGTCTGGAATTTGGACAAAGTGTGTGAGAGAGGACATCCATGATAGATGGGATGGACAGGAACTGTACCAGAGCTGTTTACTACAGTTCTGTAGTGTAAGCAAGGCTTTTGCATGAGAGAGAATACTGATTTTTCTCTTTGGTATCCCAGGAACCAGTTGAGCTGCTTGCAACAGCTTGCACGGTAGAATTGGTTTTTTAGGACTATGAAACATTTGCTTTCTATAAGATCTCTATGCAAATTATTCCAGGATCTAAATGTGAGAAGATTATGGCTTATAAATAATATTATCTGTGGAGCCCCTGTTTTTAGGGAATAGCAGATTTTTCTGTTTGTTCTTTTTTTTTTTTTTTTTCCTTCTTTTACTCTATAAATTCTAATTCTTAATTTGAAACAATACTTTTTAATTCTTTGCAACACTATTCTTTATGCAGTTGTCTTGTTAACTTTGCAGTCTTGGATAAGTGGAGAGGAAAAAAAACAGCCATGCTTCTCCCAGCTCTGTTAATCTCTATGATTGTCATTGTTAGCTTGAGCCATTTAAATTGTATAACTATTAATCGTGGGCTGTTGCTACGCCTTATACTTTTTTTTTGAAGTCAAATCAAATGTAAACATTTTTAATGCATCACAGATAGTACAATTTGGGGTGTGTATTTGGTGCTAGTAAGCACTACAAATGTCCCACTGCAATATTTTCAGTCCTAGCTATGCAGTATTAATTTTCTTCTAGCCTAAAAAAAAATAATCTCGCTCTTTGGTTATGTGAATTTTTAAGCCTATGTGATTGATTCAATGTTGAGTCTTTCCAACTTTGAAAACTGTCTGATATAGTACGGTTATGAACTACATCTCTCCCTGTAAGCTTTAATTTTGCTGTACACTTCAGTGCTTTTTACCAGGTATTCCTTGCCTCAGGAACTGCAGTGCAGAATCACTCTACCTGGCTTGCAGGCTTCTCTAGAAATAAACAGAAAGTCTATAGTGATAACAGGAGGCTCTCCAGCAGTGCCTCTGGGCTGTCTTAAGTGTCCTCAGATTCAGCAGTACTTTGCTCTGGAGAGGAAAAGGGGATTGAAGTGCCTCCGCTGAGTTCCCTTTGGTGTGTGCAGTCTCTCACCCACCAAAGTTGCTACATCTGGAATTACCAGTAGGATTTCAACTGTATGCATTTCCTCTGTTATCTGCTAGGTCAAGGTTCTGTGTATAGTGATTACACAGCCTCAGCACACATATTCTAAACAAAGGCACAAATGTGGTGCCCTGAAAAGTGGATGAATTTGAGCTAGGTATTCAGTATGCATTACAATGAAAATGCAGTATTTTCACTTTGGACTTCTTCATGGTGGTGTAATCTGTTTCTCTGTTTTATTCCTGAGTTTGGTGTTCCCTAATTGGTGGATGAAAAGTTTCTGGTAATACACTGAAATACAGGGGAGAAAAAAAAAAAAAAAAGGAATAATAACTTGTTTCAGGGATTATTTCTTTTTAAATTAATTTTCCTTAGAAACAAAAATCTGTCATATATGATGGAATTGAGATTCGTAGCTGATTTACCCTCTATTATATACAATTGTTTCCTCTAAGGGCATGCTTACTTGCCAGATATGCTCAGCATCTGGCACCTAGGCAGGCGCTGCAAATTGTCAGTGTTACCTTTGAAGTGGCCTTTTTGTATCTTGTCTTGTATTTGTGTTGATAATTGTCCATTGACGTTGTCTTGATGACTTCAATGCAGTTCTCTTTAACCATCCTTGATTTCATGTAACTTTTTTGTTCCTTTTCACCTTGATTAAAAAGTAGTCTTACTCAGCTTCATCCAAATTCTCTGAATGGTTTAAAAATGTATCTTTTTTCTCTCCTGTGCTCATGCTACCAAACTGCTGTAGCAGCCTTTGCTTTTAGTTACTGTATCTTCCTCAGGTTTGCTGGTGGCCCTAGTGAGGTGTTAGATTCTCTGCTAAACCACCAATATTTTACTATATAGGGGTGGCTTGACTGGACTTAGCTATGTACCGTAAGTTTTCGTTTGGTTGGTCGGGTTTTTTAAACTTATTTCATAATCTTCCTATTTATTGTAGAAGTATTATGAATCAATGAGCTGCAGTCATGTGCACTCCTTTTGTCTTTGTCTGCATTTCACAGAAACAGACTTGTAGAACAACACTCACCTCTGGATCCGTATTTTGTTGAAGTGGTTAAAGTGTTCTTAGCTGCACGCTGTTTCTTCTGATAAATGTACTAAAGGACTAGTGCTGCTACTTTGAGTACTATTAACAAATGCTTTAGATGAGTCGGTAGGAGGAGGTGGTTCATTAGCATCTGTTGACTTGTTCTCCAGGTTCATCCACCATGGATAAAAGAATTATTCTACGTAGTCGTATTTCACTTCTGCACAGCCATACAAGCCCTGTGTTGACACTGGTAGAGTTATCTGATGTCTTGCAGAGAAGTGAAACTTAGACCACCTTCTAATTAATGCTAGTAGTAAACACCTTTTGTCACATGTATCTGACCATAAATGATACCCCCTCTTCTGTCCCAGAGCTGTCACTTGATTCTTTTTTTTAGGCTTCTCAGTGATTGCTGTCTCAATATTGCTTTCTAGGGCTGAAGCTACATACAAGTGTACCTGTCCTTCCCTTTAAATGGTGAAGGATTTATTTGTTGTTTGTGTGTTTGGGTTGTTTTTTTTAATAAACTGCAATATCCTTTTTTCCCAAAGCTTGATATTGCTTAGAAGACAGAAATACAAGTAGCAAAACTTGTAAGGAATTTCACCCTACTGCATGTTGCCGTTCAACAATACCGTGTATATGTTGATCTCTGCAAATATCAATTCTTTCTAGATGCAGAAAGTCTTTTTGAACATGACCTGGGGGCATTGAACATGGCTGCGCTTTTACGAAAAGAAGAGAGAGCAGGTCTTCTCAGCAATCTGGGTCCTTGCTGTAAAGCGCTCTGCTTTCGAAGGGATTCTGCAATTCGTAAGCAGCTAATGAAGAACGAAAAGGCAAGTGGTTCGTTTACAGTGCTTGGTCAAAATGTGGAAACAGAGATGCCACTATGCAGGGCATTTCTCCAGGGAGATAATATTTGTGTTTGTTGTTCTGAGGTAGACCTAGTCCTTTAAATAATGGAGAACAGAGGGTTTTTTTTTTTTTAAAGAGGTGGTAGGGTGTTTATTTTTTTCTTAGGATGAGAGATTAATTTAAGACTGAAACAAGAGGTAGTCATGAGCTGTTTCTCATTAAGGGGTTTAAATCCTGGAGATACATTTTCTATATTTAGAGAAGACATAGTAAAAATAATTAAAATACAGTTTCAAAGACAATTGGTGAATAATTCTCCTGCTCGAGATTCCATGTACCTTTGTAAGATTCTGTTCTTCCGAGTTAAAGTTGAAAGAAAAAATACTTTATCCATTTTTTGCACTACAGTAGGTTTTATGATTTTGCATGCTAATAGAAAAATCATTAATTCTCACAATCTTTTCTAGTGAGTATGTGTGATTAAACCTGTAATTATCGAGAGTACTTGAGGTTAATTTCACAGCTTACATGTTAAAAGCCACTGTTTTCAGTTCTTTCCTTTTTTTATTCTTCATTTTTAATTTCAACAGGGTGCAACGAAACAAACTTACACAAATTCTGCAGCGATGGACAGCGACTTGTTACGGTTGAGTCTACGGTTATTCAAACGAAAGACTGTATGCCAAGCTCCTGGGCAGGAAAAGACAGAAGATAGTAAAATTCCACAACCAGCTATCCAGCAAGAAGTGTGTGTGTCTTGAGCGAATGACTGTGGTGACACTATCTGGTTGATTTCTCAGTACCAGTGTTGGTATTGATGTTTAGGACTGGTTGGTTGGAAAGCAGCTGTAAAAGATGGAAGAAACTACTCCGTTTGTACACAGATGAGAATTACTGGGTTTGGATGTGAATAAAAGGGGTAAAAAAAAAAATAGACTTCTGTGTGAAGTTCTCTGCAAGTTTTATAATATTGAATCTTACACTGTAACATAAACCTGCTTTATGGTGCATCAAGTGTAATAATGTGAAGATGTCTGGTTTTAGCGGTTTATAACACCACCTGATTAAACTGAAGAAAACTGTCTGTGTGTCTTTTTCCTCATTATGAATGGGTTTTTCCACCACCACCCTGGTCCCTCAATAGACGACTAGGACTTCTTAAATAGCTTGCTTCCTGGGAGTCTGCCTACCTCCACTTTCCCAATCCCTTTCTTTATCACAGCAGCCTCTGGTGTGAATCTGAATTTGGACAAAACTCTAACTCTTTTCCACCTTTAGCGTAGGTTTCCTCTGACAATTTCTGGACACAGAAGTCTAGTTTAGTTACTTAAGGCTCCCCTTCTTGTTGATGAAAATAAGTAAAAATCTTACAGGAACTGATTTATGACCCAGTTGAGATGCTTGTATTTATGAAACCAACAGCATTTTGGAAATGCCTGCTGCTTACAAAGGAGGACTAGTGCATATGCTACACTTTCTCTTAAGTATCAAGGCAGATCAATTCTCTGTGGCAACCTGAGGGTATTTCACACTTGATGAGTTTCAGGAGGTTTCGGATTTAGCAGTAAAGGCAGGGAGCAGTGATGATTTGCAGGGTGGTAGAGATTTCAAGGGCCTCTTTAGAGACTTGTCAAGCCTGGTCTCAATTTTATAAGAATTGTTTTCAGTTTGAATTTTATAAGAACGGTTTTCAGTTTGAGAAGTTAATATCTTGTGTGGGATCTTTGGATTATACCAGTCAGGTATGTTTAGGTAGTCTGGGGAGACCTCTGGGTGAAACTGAGACTCCTAAAACTTCAGACTTAAGTCTCTGTATGCAGCTTTAATTTTTCTTCATTTAAACATGAACTCTTGCTTAGAATTCTGCTCATGGAGGATGGGAAAGAAATCTAGTATTACCTTGATACTAGCTTGCTGCAAAGCAACTGTTCATTGTTCTCATTCAGGTTGGAAATGAGTTATGAAACACTAAATTTTTTGACGGTTGGTTTATATTAGTTTCTTACTCTTTTCCTCTACTTGGAACCAGCACTCTGAGGTGGGATGTCGACTGTGCAGTTTGACAGCAGTCCTGTCACCCGTCTCGTGATTACTGACAGTTGTATTGGCTTCAGGCAAAAGCCTGAATATGAGTAACAGTTCAGTTCCAATACAAAGCTTTCTTACTCTAATGCTTTTCTAAATTGCCCAGTACATAAACGTTCAGTAAAACCTTCTTATAATACGTTTAAAGAATTGTTGTTAAAGAAAATGTGAGGGGGTTTTATTTATATTTTTGTAAGTGCCCACACACTAGTGTGTGTATGTATCAAATATAAATGATGTGATAAATTTCTACCATTTGTTTTGATTCTTATTAAACTATGTGCTCCAGGCAAAACTTCATCTTTCCAAGTTTCTTCACTTGTTGAACATTAAGGGACTTGGTGACTATTATTTTTAATGTCACTGGTGATTTTATATACGCTTATAAAAAAGTGTGTCTTTTAAACACAGTAATATTTCACCTGAGCAAGTTAACAAACCTGTTCCGTTCAACATTTAAATGCATTCTCACCTATTTTATAGCTACAATAATGCTGCCTTTATGCTGAAAGTATTAGATCATTGCTTCCAATTATGTTAAAACCTATTTTAATCTCTGTCTCTAAAAGACATAAAAATGTTTGATAGCTAGAAACAGCCTTGTCTAAGACTGCAGTACACAAAATAGATTCACTGTGTGGCATTTAATTACTCCGTGCTTCCTTTAAACACTTGTCCTGTAAAACAGTCAAGGTGTGTATATGCACTTAGTTTGCAGAAGAATATTTCACATTACCCTAGAAAATGCAAAATAAAGTAGGTTTGGTGGGCTACTATGAGTATCTCATGAAGTGAAAGTGTCTCATTGAAGGTCAAAGCCAGTGCTGACCTCTACCATCATTTGTTGGAATTATTTAACAAAGGTGCTGAAATTGCCTCTTACACACCTTTGTTTTGATTTGATTTTCAGCACTTAGGAGTGCAGAAGTATATTACGGTACTGCCAGAAAAGATGCCTGTTCTTGGGAGAAGTGCTAAAAAAAATTTTTTTTTAAGTAATTCCCCTTTCACCTGGCAGAAGTTGCTGCACAGGTAAAGCCCTGCAAGTGTGAAGTTCCTGTCTATTGAGTATTTTAGTCTCCATCATGTTAACAAAAAGTAGTGATTAGTTTGCAGGGAATGTAAATAACAAAACTGTCGGCAGGTAATTTTACAGTAACTTTAAGAAAGGGAGATTTGCCCACATCCCAATTTCAGAGAAAGGCATGAAACTTGACTGAACTAGAGATCTTGCTTTAGGACCTTCCATCCCCTTCCCTGTGTTGGTCCTCGCTTTCCCGACAGGGTCTGCCCCTCCCTCTTAGCCTCTTCCATCTCCTCCCTTCTCCCCATTTCTCTCCTAGCTTGATTTTGTGTGGAAAAAGAGTAGATGGCAGAATTTTAGTCCGGTTCTCATTTTGCAAGGCTTCAGCAGGGTACACGGGAGCCTGTAATGTTTTGGGCAGTGGTGTGTGGCCAGGGCTGAGCGTGTGCCATGGGCACCCTTGTGCGCACCAGCTCCAAGTCTTAAAACGTGGAGAAGCATCTCTCCCCACTCGGTTTTCTCCTTTTGAGCTGTGGCAGCAACTTTCAAGCGGTCCCTGTGCCGAAGTCAAGCTATCAGTCCTTTCTGCTGCTAAGCCCATGCTGTGCCTAGTTGGATGATAAATTAGTTTTAAGCATCCCCGAGGTGCAGTCTGGAACGTGGAGCTGCGGAAGAATAAGCCGCCACGTGTGCTGGCAGGATGAGGAGGGCAAAACACTACGGCAGCTCTCACAGCCATACCAGAGTCACAGGCAGAGCAGATTTTTAGAGCCTCGAGACAAATTTGGGTCTATGACCTGTATCTTGGGATCTTGTCATGTTCATTATCTCGCATAGTACTTTCAGGCTATTACTGCTTCAGCTAGTGGAGCGAGATAGAGATTTGGACAGTGGGCCATCTGCACAGTGTACTCAAAAGACAGAGTTTAGATAATTTTACTAAATTAAGGCTTTTGTTTGAATTGGCTTGACGCAGTCGTGTTCTTCCTTTTTCACCATAGGGATGCCCTTCAGCAGAGAGCAGGCTGGCTGGAGCTGCTCTGCCCATACGAGGCAGGGCATGGCACGTGTGTTCAATTTGAACAGTTGCTACCAGCTTAAGGAGTTCAAGAAGCTCCTTTGTTTTGCAGTAACAGTCAAAGTCTGCTTTTCAAAAGGTCTTTGTTCAAAGCAATTGTTTCTACTGTACAGGTCTTTGTCTTAATGCTAAGGGGAAGCCCAAGGAGATGGTACCAAATGCTTGGTCGTGATACACATGTTGTATAGTAAATAAGGTTTAGTGGGCAGTATGGACATCCAAGGTTTTTTGGATGCAATTGCAGAAGACAGTTTGAGAATGGCAAGTGTAACGTTGATAATGAAAAGCTACAAAGCAAGACCTAAACTCAGAAGTAAAGCAATGTGACCAAGCATCGAGATGCAAGAGGTTTCTTAAATCAAACTGACCTCCTAAGAATTTGGAAATTTGCCCCATCAAAATCAACAAACGAGTCCAAGAATGTGGGAGAGGCAAGTGCTAAAATAGCATTTGAAAACCAAATAGCTAAAGTTTTTTTGGAAGAAGATGGTGTTTTTATAATGAACAGACAGTATCATTGGCTCTGCCCTACCAGGGACCAACAGATGAAAGACAGAAGATAAGTGTATTCTGGAGAAGTTTAATTTTTTTATATCAGCTTTCGCTGCCAGGGATGCACCTACCACAGTCTTGTTTTTTTTTTTCCTTAGTAATGAATTCAGGGTATCATCTTTAAAGACTGAAGTGTCAGAAGACGTGCTAGAACAAACTGCTGTGGCACAAAGCAGTGTGCTGCCAGATTTTAAGTGTGTTCACGCGTGAAAGGGTTGTGCTGGTTACAAGCATGCAGTTCCTAAACAAGTGGGGTGATTGAAGCAACAGGTATTGGATGGGGATTTTAAGAAAGCTTGCAGCTTTGGAGGGAATGGAAAATGCTCTTTCTCATCTACTTCATGATTAAATTTCTTATGTGAACATATGTGTATGAGGGGTGCTTGGGGCACTGCGTGGAAAGTACTTGAGGAAAGGAGTAGTAGAAATGGGACAGAATTGAGTAGCATAGGTTGTAGTTAAGCTGGGAGTGTGACTTCACACTACTTCTACAAGCCAGGAGCTCGCCCACCAGAATGATGGAGAAGGATCTATGTGCGCTAACTGAGCAGATGATGCACTTGGTGAAAGAGCTCTGGAAAGAGGCAGTGCAGCCCTAACACGCCTCCACGGGTGTTGCCAGCAGGGAGAGGAATAGTTTTACTACTCTCTGTATTACCTGTGAATTCTCACCTGGTCTGCTCCCCCGTGTTTGTAGAAGTTGGATTCAACCTACGGACACAGGGAGCCCTGAAAGTGAGAAACACGGGGTATGACTGCTGTCTCCTGAAAAACTGGGGAAGTGAGAAAAAAATGAGGTCAGCAAAAGAACGGGTGACCCAAAACTGGCCATATGTACCTTTAAGATGGATACTGGAAGCCCCCTGAGGACCTGAATAGGTGTTCACAAGGTTTCCCTTTTCTCTGAGTTGCAAAGGTGCTTTGTGTCAGCATCAAGCCTGCGGTTGCCTCTATCTTAGACATCAGTCCTGTGTCTGTGTCTTGCATGCTCACAGAAAACGTGTTAGCGAGCGGTTTCACAGGACTTTTGAAATGTCTTGCACAAGGTTACTAGAAAAAATTAAGCTGTAGCAAGTGAAGGATAAAGAAATGACATGAATTAAAAATTAGCTGGGAAACAGAAGGTAAAACAGAGGATTAAATGATCACGCCTCATCACAAACAGCTCACAGTGGGTGACCTCCCTGTACATTTGTGATTTGGAAAGGAGTTGACTGAGAAAGAAGATTAGAAAATTTGCAAATCACAGTTAACACTGGAGAAAAACCCACAGAGATGCATTTGCTGCCATGTGGCCCATTCATTTAGCTCGTTTCAAGTCCTTCTGCGAGTCAGCATGAAGATGGGCAAATTGACACATCACTGAAGGGGAAAATTTAATCAACTTCTATACCTTACAGTGCCATAAGTTAGCAATATCAGTGCCAGAAGTTCACGGAAAACTTCAATATGATGTAGAGAGACATGTGTAAAGCAAAAAAATAGAAGAATATACAGAAAAGATAACGTATGCAAAGGTAGAAACTGTGCTATGAGCAGTCTCCTAATGCAAAAAAGCTTATTGCAAAACAGGTGAGAACTCAGGGAAGGCACGGAAGATCTCATATCGAAGTTATTAAAAGTCTTGGGACCATGTCCTTAGAAAGGAAAGCAGTAATAGTAGTTATGATTAAAATATATGAAGCAGTGGTCCAGAAAAAGGAGGACTGAAGTTACTTTTTCTCCTGCTCCTTATGACAGAGCTCAGTCATAATTCAGTAAAATTAAAGAGTGGCAGAATTGAATAATAAAGCAGAAACTCTTGTTTGCCTCACAGTGCCTAATTAGGCTTAGAGTTCAAGCTGTAGGACATTGCAGAAGCTAAAACTTAGCAAGGTTTCCAGAAGGACTGAGCATGCTGAGTGTATATACAGTTGTTCCTGGGAGATAAACCAAGGCTATGTCTATAACAGCATATATTATATGAATGTATACACAATGGGGAAGGCTCACAGATACTGTGAGCACCTGGTACCCAGCAGTTTGTTTCTGTGTGAGCAAGCCGTCCCAGATCCTGCAACAGGATGGCTGCCTGTTAGAAAAAGCCCCAAACCCAGCTGCCAAATCACACGGGGGATTTGCACGGGGAGAATTCAGGTTGGGACAGGCCAGATTTAGTCACTCGATTATTCAGACTCAGACAATCACATTCCTGTGCTTGGGAATCATCCCGGGCATGCTGGAATCTCACAGGATGTCATACGTGTGGGCTTACACCTCTCTCTGCTCGGAGATTGTAAGACCTGCTGAGAAGGCTACATCAGCCTGTGCCTAACTCTGGTAGAAATTAAGAGACCCTATCTGATGGCTTTTGAATTTTCCTTTGAGGTGTCTGGTTAGGACCACTGTAGGAAAGAGCTAAATTGACAGGTAACATGCCTGACTGTGGCGTTTTTCCTGCGTGATCTAATGTTTTGTTTTGTTTTGTTTTTTTTTTCTTTATGCAAAAGTCTTTCTTGCCATCTTATCCAAAAGCAAGTTGCCCAAATAATGAATGCACTGTTAAATTCACACTTAGCAACAACTATTCTGTTCTCCATTTTCCCTAAACAGTGATACCCCCCTTTGCAAATCTCATCTGATGTATGAACTCTCAAAACATAAATGAGCAACTGTGACTTCTCTGCTGTCTGCTCTGGAATGATAGCATAATCTATTTGTTGTAGTCATCCCTTTAATTTCCATTTTTATTGCTATAATCTGACCCACTATTTTTTTTTGCTTTCCTGTTGCACAAATTATAAAGATGGCTTTGCCCATTCATCAGGAGGCTCCAAAGCGTGTGTGGTGTGTGATGCACAATTCTAGCTTGTTTGATCTAGTGAACGCCACATTCATAACTACACATAAAAAACGGGGAGTGCTGTCTGATGACAGTTTAGCGTAAATCATAGCGTCCCCTGACCCAGGTGGAAACATGGAATTTTAGCAGATCTGAAGCTTAAAAAAAAAAAAGAGACTGATATACACTGCTTTTAAAGTGTTTCTAAACCTGTGAAAAACAGAGCTGTTCTGTTTGTTGTACAAGTTTGAATGGGCACGTGAGCCTTTTCCTGGAATGTAGGACCGACAGCATCACCATCTACATGGAAATGTCATCACAGGAGGACTGCATAACCACAAGGTTCCTTCATAAGGAAACACTCAAATTAGGGTGCCACTGTTTTAGGAAAAGCAATTTAATAAGGCTCAAGTACCATAGGAGCATAAAATGGCCTGATTTTGCATTAAATCGCTGGAGCCTATAATAAAATGTACTGGATAGTTAATAAATAAGGCAACTGGATACAGAATTTCAGAGTCATTTTTTTTTTTCTGGCAGCAGGCATATATCAGTTCCAGCCTCAGCTCACCCGTGCACATCTGGATAGAAAGGAAAGATTGTGTTTATGTATGGGAGATTCAACTCTAATTTTCACCTGTATAAACCAATGTGAACTGTGAAGAGAATGACATGATTAAATTGATATACTACCAAAGTGATAAATCCAATATCTGGAAAGATGTTTTCCTTCCCTGCTTGCTTCTGAACCGTAGAAATTGGTTTTCAGCTCTTCACCCAAGAACAGCAGAGGAGAATTTATCAGGTGGGGCTTGGGTTTTTTTCTTTAGAAATACTTTGTGTTGCTCTAACAGTACCTAATCACTGTTGTATTGATTTGTGTATCAAGAAAGGAATATTAGGTAAAGAGCAGGAGTTTCCTTGGCTTTTGTCCCTGATTGTTACTGAAATAAATATATATGGGTTTGCTATAGTTTCCAGAGGGTAATTTGTCAGGTCTGGCCATAGGACAGAGCAAAATGTGGTCAGCCATCTGCCTTAGGCTTGTGTTAAGACGGGCAGCAGAGTTTCTGCTGTCGTGCAGAAGTGTGCCGGGTGCCTCTGCGGTGGTCTCAGTGCCACGGAGGGGCCCGTGGGCTCGGCCGTGCGTGGGAGAGGGGACAGCTCTGATAAGGAGCATCAGCGTGGTGGGCACTGCCCCCTGGGGCTGATCACACCTCGGGCTGCCTGTGGGCAGAGGTGTCCTTAATGTTTGCAATCTGCATCTTTAGGAGGATTTCTATGCTGTCACTGTTTATAAGCAGGGCATAAAAGCACAAGGTCCACAGCTCCAAAAGTATCATTTCATCTGGAAACATTGTCCTACTGTAATCTGATAAATGCTGGCATTGTCCCATAAAGGGATGGAGGAGAAATCAGTGTAACATTAAACTAAATTGAGTTTTTGGGTCTTTTCCCCTCCCCTCTGCAAGACTCAGGTAGCTTTGAGATTCACCCATCACACACTACCGATCAAGAGCTGGGGAAGTTTCTTTCCAGCCTTACAAAGATGAAATTTTATGCAATTTTTGACCTGGATCAGTGGTGGGCAGAGCAATCTATAGCCTGATCCCAATTATTTCTTAGCTGTTACCCCCGGCCTGCTCTGTCCCTCCTCTGCAGACACGTGCTGCTGTTTGCAGGCTGGCAACTCCACGCAGGCTTGATGGAAAAGGAATCATAGAAGGGATATTAGATGGCAACAGAAAGCTGTTGAAAATAAAAACATTTAAAAAGCCAACAGAGGTCTTAGGCGCATTTAAAAATACATTGTAAAGAATATCACAAAGATCATTGTAGAGGCATAGTTATCTTCAGCATGGGTCTCTTTCTAATTGAGTCTTAGACACCTGCTGATTAAATGACCGGCTTTCTATCTACCTAGTTAAATGTGCTTTTTTGTGGATAACTCTCTATGAGCACTGTTCCTGTTACAAATCGTGAAGTACAATTTATTTCAGCAATAAAATCTTTAACAATTGATAAAACAGTTAACCAGCTCGCTAGAACATTCCCCACCACAGATCTAGCCTTAGGAAGTTACCTAACAAACATGTTATTAACCACTGATGAGGAGCTGTTTGAAAGAGATTATTGCTTAATTAATCTTTGTACTGAGCTAATAAGAGTGTTAAATGGGCCTCTCTGTTGAATTGGGTTCTTAATACAGACTTCAAGTTCCCTCTGGGGGAAATCTGAGACCAATATGACATTAAAGTTAGCCATCCAACAAAGAAGATATTTTAGGTATTAAAAATAAAGCCAAACATCTTCATTAATAATGTCATAAGATTCAGTGGTTGTGCGTGTATGAATGAGTGTATGAATTGCCATGCTTTTTCCTCTTCTGGTGAGAAAGATATATCAAAAATCTTATTTAGATTCAGCGTTTTTCATCACTGTTCTGTTGTGGCATAAATTAAACTTGTCAGGCTTATCTGTAGTAAGCAGGTTATGCTGATCGAGAAGGCAGAACCTGAAGCAAACGCTAATGTCATCTGCTTATCCTAAAAAGACAAACAAGATCAAAAATCTCTTCATATTAATGAGTTGAACAAACCTTCTGTTTGATACAATTTGATACAACAGTAAAAGGCAGTGACCAGATTGCCCTTGTGCTTCATGGCATTTTTAGTAGTGAGCTCTCGGGTCTTAGCCATGACGCAAGGTGCCCATATATAATATTAAACCTTCATTTTGAAAGGCATTATAATTCTTTGCATGAGAAGTTACCTACTGTCTTCAACTCCCTTTTAACATACGTGTTACATCTTTTGGGAGAGAGAAAGATTCCATAAAAGGAGGTTGGAAAGGAGCAATGTGCCCTCGAATGTCTGGTGTTAGTAATTCAGAAGGGATATAGCTCTGTCACTATAGTCACTTCCACGCCAGTCCCTGTCCCTCATGAGACCAACTTCCATCCTTACACCCAACTCAGAGGTGTATGCCTGCATCTCATGATCTGAATATTATACTCAATGTATGATTACGTTTATTTTGTATGAAACCATGTCAAAAAAAAAAGACTAGGCAAAGCATTTGTGACATGAGAGTAGCAATATGACAAAAATGCATTCATGCATACCCATATTTTTGATGTTAGGGCTTTATCTTGTCTGAATTCTTGCTGGCTTCAGGCTTAATACACTGCACACCCCACCTCTCACCAAAAGCCTGGGCGTGTCTAGACAAGGTGAAGTCTGACTCCTCTGTGATTAGCCTTTGACATCTTGCAGGTTTATTTTATGGTCTTTTGCGATGCACACTTGAATATTGATGAGAGTCTTTCACTTAGGGGATGTGGTCATAGTACAGATCATCGCTTAGTGGTCTGTTGGTCTGTTGACTTGTTTCTCTGTGTTCTCCATGTTGTCTCTAATGCATCACATTGAAGCACCAAGGCAAAACTTTCTTGATTAGCATACCCTTGGAGACCTCTAAATATTGCCTCACTTCATTACTACTGCAAAATGATCAATATGCCTCACCAAAATTAACTGTACTTTGGACATCTCCCTTGCCTGATTACTGTGCATTTTTTATTCCTCAAGGATAATGGAGGTTTGTTGCCAGCCAAGATGTTATCGTGGTTGTAGGCACAGCTGCAGAGCCCCTCTGTGCCTGTGGCCTTTTCAGGGTCTTAGCTGCTAATCAAAAAATATTCTTTGTACTTGCTCACACGATTTGTGTCTGGCAAGTGTTAGTTGGAATTCATAATTGGGAAGTGATTGGTTAGAGTAACATACCCCTGCGTTTTTATGAACATCAGGATGAGGACTGGAATACCTCACTCCTGACTGCCTACAGCATATGGCCACAAATCAGAGATGTTGTTTTCCCACCCCCCGGTTCATGCTGACCTTTTAATGTACTAGTCGAAGCTAATCTTATGTGTACAACAGCATATTGTCTTGATGTATTTGTTACAGATAATTAATATTGCTCTAGTCAACCATTTTCTCATTTATTATTTCCAGTTGCTTCGTAGTTATTAAACTGTCACATTTCAAGTGCGGACGAGCGTCCGTGATGATACAGAGGCCTGTTTAAGTGGAAAACTTTTTTGGTGCTTTTTTATTACTCAGATCCCCAAGGAATACTACTGTGGTCATACTGTCTTCAAATACATATTTGGCCTGTGCTTTGTATGCCCCGTTAAAGGCTAGAATAAATATGTATATTTTCTCTGCTCATTGAGACTCTAGACATGAGGAGAACATGAGAGGAGTTTCCACTGATCTCTCAACTAACTAAGGAAATTGCTCATGCTGGATGCACCTGCCTGCCTCAGCTCTGCTCCACTCATCCATGCCGCTGTTCTCCCATACATGCATTCGTAGAAATCCATTTGCATGGAAATACAGTTCACTAGTTAAGCCTTTGCATTGTAAATCCGGCTTTAATTTTATCAGCACTGCTCCCTGCTGTGTTTCAAGGTCCAGTAAACCACTTCTCCATGCTGTGGGTTGGAGGACCCACTGCAAGTCCTGTGTCTTCTGGGCTCTTTCTTTCCATTTCACCTTCTGCCATGAGCAATGCCAGGTCCCTCTTGCTGCAGTGGAGGCCAGATGAGCTGCTGCAGTAAGTGCAGGAACCTCGTAGACACGACACCACTGACTTGTTCATGAGTTGTCCTCAGTAAAATCTCCTTATGAATGATCTTCTTGCAGGATCCTTCCTGTAGAGAAGGAGTTTGATCCTGAGGGACTGCGAGCTTCGGTGCAGAGGTGTAAGTGAGAAGGTCAGAGACTGCAAAACCCTGTCCCCCCCAGTTTCCCATCACATCTGTGGTCCTGAGCACTGCCAGTTGATGCTGAACAGTGACAGTGCTTGGGAAGAGAAGGAAAGAAAGCTGTAATGGAAAAGCAAGGGGGAAAGAGTAGGAATAAATGTCTGAAAAATGAAGCAAGAGAGTGAGAAACCGACAGAACATATATAGTTAAATCTCTGCTCATCAGGTAGTAAAAACCTCCCCTCCATACAGAGAAAAATCATTTGCTCTCCAGGACAGTTCCAGCTCCCAACAAAGCCATGCTGGATTCAGGGCATTGACTTTCACAAGCTTCTTGCCAAGCAAAAAAAAAAAAAAAAAAAAAGAAAAAAAATATTGTTGTGGCTTTTTACTGAAAAAAATCCAGATACCAAAATTGGTCAGGAATCCAGCTAAGGTTAATCTTCAACTCCAGTAGTCCTGTTTGTCCAAGACAGAGCTCCCCCTTCCACTCTCTGCCGACAGACCCTGATATTTCATTTTCTCACAGTCGCTCAGGAGACTCTTTTATTCCCAACCACAATCCACCAGCTGTAACAGCGGCCCCCCCCACCCCATTTCCCCTCTTCTGTTTGGGTATGTTTCCACCACTGCCGCGACCTTCAGAGCTGATGTATGGAGCATCCCTGCAGGATTGTTCTCTCTGACATTGAGCGTGAGGCTGGGCAATAAAATGAGGAATTAGCAGGCATTTACATTCTGAAGTTAACGATGAGGAGTGCGAGCCTTCTGAACATCTGTTTCCCCTGTTTTCAAGGGGGCCTTCAATTTACTCCTGGTTCTCATCCATGTGGCTATTACCATTAACCATCAGCCAGCAATACCTTAGGTCTGGGGAACGGAGGCTGAGCTGTGGAATAAAAATCCTCTAAATCACGGTACGTCTCAGTTTTTGGGGGGACAACTTCAACAGCCATAGGGTTCGGAAAGAACTGGAGACCTTCTTTGCAGGTGATGAGAGGAACACGGGGTAAGTTGTGCTGTCCTCACTCCTGGAGCTGGACTTGGGGCTATATAAATGAGGAAACTGTTCTGCAAGCAGCCCCAGGGCACTGCTGGTCTGTCTTACTTCTGCCAGCCTGCTAAGTCCTAGCTGGTGACTGTCACCCAGGGAAAGAACAAAGCCCTGACCCTAAGGTGAGAGAAGGGCCAGAAAATCCAGAAGATGGCAACTTGCGGGGGAAAAAAAATGAGAAGGAAAAAAAATAGTAAAAAGAAAACAACAACCCAGGATTGAGTGTGTAAGGAAAAAGAGGTCAGGAGGGATGGATAAAGGGAAACTCTGGGAAATGACCACAGTTTTGAGATGGACTCGGTGGACATAGGAGCAGGATGTTGTTCCCCAGCAACACACAGGCAGGACTGAAGCTGCCAAAAATCAGCCATCTCCTGATCCAGGGAATGAAGGGGGCAAACTGGGCACCCTGGCACTTGGTCAGGATGTGAGAGCAAAATGTAGAAGGGACCTCTGAGTGGATTATGGAGCCAATAGAACGATAAATCTTCCCGATGCCTCTGCCTTTGACTTTCAAAGCCTTGTCAGAGGGCACATTGTTCAGTTGTTACACCCCTCCCTGATTTAGTGACACTGGAAGTAACCTTCCCCTCCCCGAGTCCCCCACTTCATTGCCTTTAATAATCTCATGAAGGGTAATGAAGCATTTTAGGTTTTGTGTCAAGCCTTCTGGTGTGGTGGGGGGGGGTGGGACCTGAGGCCTTTGGGACACCTGGACAAGGTTTCAAGATGCCTTTGAGAAGGAGCCTGGGGTGGGGATGAGGCATCCCAAATCTTGGTCCTGATGCTGCAGCAGTTTCACCTGAGAGCTTGGGGAGCTGCCCCCATGTTTGGTGCCAGCTCCGTGACCTTTCCCAAATTCTTCCCAGTCCCTCTGTGACTTCCATGTGAAAATCTGGGGCTGATGCAGTTCAAAGACACAGGATGGAGAGGGGCCATCTGAGCCTCTGGTCTGCTGCCCACCCCCAGGCAGAGCTGGAGGTGGGTTTTAGCGTTCCCCCTCATCAAAATCCACGCACAATAATAGCTGTGGGGAGTGAGGGGTGGCTTTAAAATCCTGATGCCAAAAGCGCCTTTCATGATGCATCGTGTTGCTCACAGTCATTCAAACGCTGCAATGCCGGTGCACACCTTAAATTATGGATCTGTGACAGCTGGATTCGGTTTGGAGGTGTGGGAAGCCTCTGTGGTTTACCAAATAACAGGGAGAGACAGGAAAATCAACATGTCACACCAGTGTCTGCTGGCAGTCTGACTGATTTAACTGGCTCCATGTTTTTTAGTGTTTGTGTTGGATTTGCCTGGCTTTTAAACACAGATGGGCTCTCAGGCTTGTAGCCATTTTCAGATCAAACGCTCCACACCGCTCCTGTCCCCATCCTCTTCCGAGATGATTTTTGGCTAGCACAGATTGTCTGATGAGGATTTGGTTCCAAAACGGTGCCTCCAATGTGGAAATAGAGCCTTTTCTTTTTGGCCGTTTCCCTTTTAAGCAAGGTAACCAAGAAACCCCAATTTGCACCCGGGAATGCTGATTGCACTAAGTAGTTAAGTCCATCAAGTTCCTACTGACACTTTCTGTCTGTGAGTTTCAGATAAAGACAGGGAGCTAAAGTAGCTTAATGGATTAAAGCAATTGCCTTCCCCACCTAGACACCTCAGCTGGAAGACAATTTTGGTGTTCAAGTGGAATTACTCATTTGCTTCGGGGGAGGCAGGTGGGAACAAGTCACCCGAACTAACCCAGTGGCCAAAAGCTCTGATCTGGTAGCCGAGGGGTGGGTGTCACCAGGACCAGGGCCATCGGCGCTGGTAGATGGAGTGGCCCACTGGTGCACGTGTCTCTACAAGTTGTTCCCCTGCCAGATGCTCTCCCCATATAGGATTTCCCCACTGCTAAAAATTTAGCCCCCTTTGGCGTGGAGTAACTATCCCTCACAGTAAACGTAGAGAAGCTTGTCCCACTATTGAATACACTGTGACAAATTCTGCCAAATTCTCGTTCACTTGGAAAATGGTGTTCAGACTGAGGAGGTGCTAAATGGTTAACCTTTCTGTCAGACCAGGGAGAGGCTCTGGCTGTGAAAGCACCAGTAATTTACCTTCCATTAAGATGCTGCAGCTTTTCATCTATTTGAAGGCTGATAGAAATTGTTTTCAAAATAATAAAGCTTTCAGTGTAAAAAATACAATAGGTAATGGAAAGATTAAAACAGAAGTTGAGACATCACCAATCCATATATTCAATCAATGTCAAATGCTTTATGCAGTCAATCTCTGCTTCCCAATACATGTTACTAGGACCATAGCAGAAAGTTTAGGAGAATTTCCAGGAATTGCTGCTATTTTAATTTTCTTTTTTTTTTTTTTTTTCAAGTTCATCTTTGATGTCCAGAAGAGAATAATTGAAAGTTGTCCAAATGACCTGAGAGATCGGTGGAAAATCTTGTAGAGAACCCATGACTTTTCATTTACAAGCCTAGAGCCCCTTCCACAGGAGCAACACAGCTCTCAGGGCTGTTCCTTTCACTCTTCTATGTGGCTGTAATAAAAATTTACTTTCTTAAAGGATCTGTTTATTTCTGTGTGTAGATGAGGCTCATCACTCCTTACTTCCCAAGACATCCTGGAGCACCTGAGAAAATGTGGCCTGAAGGGTCACCTCTTCATTACTATCTTCTCTAAGGGGGTACATCACAATTTTTTCTGATGGCAGTACACCACCATTTTCACAAGGAGAAAATTTCTTTGAAATAGCCAGATTTTTATTAGGAAGACCAGAACCAGACAAGCTGAATCTGAACAGTCAATGTCCCAGCTTTACCAATTTCTTTTTTCCTATGTGTCCTGGGTTTGAGTGAGTGGTGGGGCTTTTTGGTAGCAGGGGAGGGGGCTATCGGGGTGGCCCCTTGTGAGAAGCTTCTCAAAGCTCCTCCAGCTCCAAGTCAGCTCCACTTCTGTTTGGAAACTGAGCCCATCAGCTGCGCCTCTGCGATAACGTATTTAAGAAGGGACGTGGTGACGGGCAGTAGGACTGGTGAGGAGTTGCTGCAGCTGCATGAACACCAAGGTCAGTGGAGGAACAGAGGAAGAAAGGAGGGGGGAGGTGTGCTGGAGCAGAGACCCCCCTGTATCCTGTGGTGAGACGGCAGGGCGGCCCCCTCCTGCCACCCATGGAGATCTACGGTGGAGCAGACATTGATTTATGGCCTGTGGTTTTCACCTGGTTGATCAAGGTGCTGTGCCCAAAGAAGGCCAGGGACTTGTGGGAAAAGGTAGACCCCACTGCTGTAATTCAGTGCTGGGAGGATTGCAGTGTGCAGGGGTGTCCCACGCCGGAGCAGCTCGGGAAGGGCTGCAGCCGTGGGAGGGAATCCAGTTGGAGAAAGTTGTTGTCCCACACCAGAGCAGTGTAAGGAAATACTGCAGCCTGTGGGAGGGACTCATGTCGGAGAAAGTAGAGGACTGTCTCCTGTGAGAGGGGGACCACGCTGGAGCAGGGGGAACAAGTTCCAGCAGCTCCCCCCACTGAAGATAAGGAAAGTGGCAGCACTGACTGCACCCCCCATTCCCTGCCCCTGCGCCACTGGGGGAGGAGGTAGAGATATCGGGAGCAGAGCTGAGCCCGGGAAGAAGGGAGGGGTGGGGGGAAGGTGTTCTCAAGATGTGACAGTGCTTCTCACTGTCCTACTCTTTTAACTGTTGTTAGTGTCTGTAATAAATGTACTTTTTTTTTTTTTTTCTTCCCCTAATGAGTTTGCCTTTTGCTCGTGACCATAAAGGCTGATTTTTCCCCATCCCAGTCCTATCTCGAACCCCAAGCCTGGCTCTCTGTCCCTTCTTATTGCTGGAAGAGAAGGGGGAGAGAGTGGCTGCGTGTTGTTTGGCTGCCAATCAGGCTCAAACCACAACACTATGTAATAGCTAGAAAAACAGTCTATGAGAGCAGTAGGGAAGAGGAATCCATTTCTAACCTCTTCAAACAAAGGCTGATCCCGCACTGCTGGTTGAAGCTCATGTGAAACATATCATGGCCATGCTTCACAGGAATGATGCATCTGTGTGGCAGAGGATAGAGACAGAAATACCACTTAATACCAGATTAATCCAACACGATTTAATAATAAGGCACAAAGGAACGTAGTTGTCATTTACCATCTGCTTTAAAATGCTTTGTGTTAACTGCATTTACTCCTCCATCTGATATAAACTGTCCATTTAAACCCTCTTGACACACTCTCTTTGTAACCATTTCCTATAGAGCCCTAGTTCACTGCCCCTCTCTTCTGGGCTTTTCCTGCCCCAACTTTCATCAAAGTGTGATTGGAGCAGAAAAATGGCTCAAAAGCTGCTACAATGGGGGTTCATTTATCTCCTCTCACATTATTTTCCTTTAAGAGTCTAGAAGAAGACTGACCTTGGCATAGGACACCAAATCATTGCCTCTGCCCTTTGCTGAGTGGTGTAACTGTTACTCCCTCTCTTGAGGCTCTAGGAAGAAGCCTGCTCTGCAGCCCTAACCGAGGGAAAAGTTTTCCTTGCCAGTGAAGTGAGCAAATAGGAAGGGACATTGTTCCTGGGTTCTATCTGCAGAGTTGTTTCTAGACTGCAGCCAGAGTTAATGGGAATTTTTTTTCCCCATGGAATTAAGGACTTCTGTTGTCCATGCTGATGTTTTTTCAAGTTTCTCCATGAGAAACTCAGAGTTTTAAAAATGGAAACAGTTTCTCAGCAATGAAAACTTTTCAGATCACGAAAAACCGTTGAAAGTAGCATGTTCTTGAAAATGTTTATTGAGTGGAAAAGCTGTTTTTTGCTGGAAAACATCAGGGACAATTTTCTTCTCCGCTCTAGCAGATCAAGTCACACTTGAGCCTGAGCTCATTTTTAACACTGTTTCATTTCTGTTTATTTTGCCTCCTTTCCCTTGAATGCCCCTTTCCCTCCCTGTCACCAACAGGGATGGTGCCAAAGTTGAAGGGTCAGTGCTCCCCAGCTCAGCCCCCATGGAAGGCTCACAGCATCCTTTAAATGCCCCAGAGACCAGTAGAATTTCATGGTGCTCTGGTGTTGGGGTGAAACCACCTGAACGATTCCCCATTTACTTCTGGCTCTAGGAAGCAGGAGAAAGCTGGAGCCGGAAAGGGGAATGGAGCTTTGAAATTTGGGACACCGGGGCTTTCTTCCAAGCTCTCTTTCAGGCACTGCCCAGGCTTTCTTTGCAGGTCCCGACGGGTCACTCAGTTCCTGTGTCCATATGCAGAGGGAGGATCTCACACTCACCACTGACCCACCCCCATGCCCTTTCTGTCCCCAGCACGGTCACATAAAGATCCTAGGGATCCCCAACTGAAATGTCATGGTACCATGACAGTATTAGTAGGATAGGGGTGCTTGCCTTACTCCTATCTTGTTAGTTAGGACCTACTAGCTAAATAAATTGCTACTTGCCCCAGTCATCCACCAAATACTGTTTATTTAACTTACAAAATGCAAATATGCTGGCAGTCAGAGGGTTAAGAGAAAGCAGAAACTAAGTACTTGTAAATTGATGTAGTGCCCTGAGGGTATCTCTGCTGGTAATAAAGTGCATCTCATAAACAGATCTGACTCAGTGCTACAGTCCAGCAAAGCAAAGTGGAGTGGATCCATCCCAAATTAACCGTAAATGAGACTGACACTCTAACACAAATCGAACGCCCCTTAGGGCTCCGCTTAGATTAATTACAAAGCCTTGGAAAATGATCTAGAAGGGCTTTCTCCTCTCCAGGAAAAAATAATTGAAAGATCTGCAAACGGTGGAAGAATCAGATGTACAAGAAGAAAAACCCATTTAAATCCATTTCTTTGCTCTCCTTTCTCACGATGAAAACCAGTAATAGTGGCAATAACTGCTAAGTGTGAATCCATCTGGGTGCTGTTTTCCTCCTCCACTACTCTCCTTGTCCTGATCTTTGAGGTGGAGAAGTCCATCTCATCCATGGATGTGACCACTTCCAGAAATCACCACTTTCCAAGGGTGGCAGCAGGAGGTGAGTGGGGCTGCGAGAGCGAAAACCACATCAGGAAAACGCATGGTCTGGGAAAGGCTGGACTCCCTAGGGGGCTTGAGGACACCCTCATGAGCTGTGAGTGCCCCTACAGCTGAGATTGGGGTGCCATGGGTGCTCCACACCCCTGAATCCTCCCCAGAGCACCCAGACCCCTGCTTGGACAGTTTTGCTGCAGGGACGTGCCCCATGTCTTGGCTGCTGCTGTCCCCAAGCCCACACCCCTGTCCCCCTGCCAAGGGGCTCCAGCCCCAGGCAAGCTCAGCCAGGGGTCAAAGGGCCAACAGACACGGTGTGGCTGAACCTCCTCCGGCAGTGTTTCAGAAAAACTGAAGTGTGGGGTTTTTTTTGTTGTTGTTGTTGGTTTTTTGTTTTGTTTTGTTTTGTTTTGTTTTGTTTTTTTTTTATTTTATTTTATTTTTTTCTCTCTGCTAGAAGCAAATGCATTTAGCGCCTAAGATCTCCAGAGGAGTCAGGTCCTTCATCATGACTTTGTCCCACTTGTGCTCATGCATTGGGGAATCTCACCCTCAGCAGGCAACAGCAGAAAGGCAGATGAGGTGGCAACCCCCAGGCTGCACACTGGATCAGGAGCTGAGTGAGGTTCAGATCCAAAAAAACATGCAAAAAAGAATTCTTGATCTGAATGTTGGGACTGCAATTTATCCCAAATCCTCCTTTCTTGTGATGGGCTGTGGGGCCAGGGTGGGTCGTAGGTGTTCTCCAAGGCAGGACAGCTCTTCCTGAGCTTTGATTCAAAGCCATCGTGCCAGCAGGCAGAGGGGCGAAGGTGCTGCTTCATGCCTTATCCTCCAGGTCTGCTGCTTTGCATTTCAGATGCAGGGGCATGGTTTATAATCTCATTCCAAAACAAAGGCTGGCATCTCTTTTTTATGCTTTGTTAAGCAGCCTGTTTGGAATTTTACGATTCAACTAATATTTGTGAGTTTTTTATTGCGAGCAGCCATCCAATAGCAATGTTAAATAAAAAGTGGAGTCTCTTTATTGATTTGCTTTTAGTTAAAAACAAACATGTCATATATAATCGAGATGTACACTGCTTGTAGATCGTAGAGAGCACATTTATAAAACCATCGAAAGAAATAATTAAATGGAATAGATCACAGCCACCTTTCCAAATCATTCAAACAGGGATGTTACACACATAAAATGCTGATAGTCCTTCTGGCAAACTTTTAATACAATCATTTGGTTTGCACTTTAAATGCCTGGCATATTTTAAACCTGGAGATAAATGAATCTCAGTGGGATTGCTGAGTAATTAAGAAAAGTGTCTCTGATGGGCTTGCTTCTTACAGAGAGGTGAAATAACACTGGGCGAGTCAGCTGATCGTTTGATATCTTTACATTAAAAAAAGAAAGAAGGCAAACCCCAAGGCATGCCATTGTCACGCTGCATGGCAGGGATTGCTCTCAAGGAAATTGGCGTTTCAGTGTTAGCTGTATCATGGTTTTATAAATTGCCATTTAAAACGTAAACCAGCATGTGTTCTGGAAGGAAGCCTCTTGAGACCCCCCCCTCTTCTCGAGCCGGAGCCCGATGGCCTCGGGGCCTCGGGTCAGGGCTCATCTGCTCAGGGGGGCTTTCCTTGAGTGAGGGCAGTAGCTCGGTGGGTAGGTGGCAGTGGTGGAAGGGCTTGCAGAGGAGCGGTTTGCTGCCCACTAGCTAATTGCTGGCAAAAAACCCCTGCAGGAGTGGTTGTTTTTCTGGTAGTGGGTCAAGATATAGTCAAGATACAGTCTTGATAACCTGCTTTTAGGTTTCGCGTTGAGCTATCCAGATGCTCAGATTTACTGAAGGCTGAGATATTTTGGGTGAGAAATACTGAATAGAAATTGAAACGCTGAGCCCCCCCCCCAAAAAAGGGATCAAGCCTTGAATGACTGCCTGACTCCTTGATGTGCCATGATTAGCAACGCATGCAGTTTTAGTCCCAGTGCTATTGCACACAAATCACACTGGGAACTCTCCCTGAGCTATGACTGCCAGCAGAGGGATGTTTTCACATTGAGATGTTCAACTCAAAATAGACACTTTGCCGGAAAAATCATCTTGGAGAGCAGACTCCGAGCGTTTTCCCTTCAGCATAAAGCAGCAGAGCTAAATCCCAGCCGGGGAGCTTGCAGCCTTGATCTCTGAGGTCAGGCTCTACTCGCCCCTTGGGAGTCAGCTGTATCACAGTCAGAAATATGTAGCGTCAGCTGGGATTTTTGCTGGCAATATTGCTCTCAGTTTCCACACGTGTCCTCCGGCATGAAAAGCATTCCAGGAAGAAGGTGGTTGTATCCCCAGAGATGTCAGCTGATCTCGTTATGAAAAGCATTAGTTATTCTCTGGAAAACAGACCCAGAATTAAGACATTAGGCAATTAGGACAGTTGCCCCTTTAGATGATTATTTTCAACTAAGAGACATTATTATTGGTAGAGAGGTGGCTGCAGGAACAGTCCATTTGACAATTGTGTCTGAGAGAAAGGGACAGAAGCGCCTGTTTATTGACTATATAAATCAAATTAGTTTAGTTAAATTTACAAAGGCAGGAAGAAAAGCAATAACGTCTGTCCTGTAGCTGTGCCCCAACACAGAGGCAACACTGTCAGTATTAAACCTGCTCTCTCCAGGGAAACTGAGAGTGTGATGTGGCCACAAGTATTTATTTGGTCATTGTCATTTCCAGTGTTACGTATTTTTAAATTTATTTCAAGCGCTGTTGAAAACCTACACCGGTGAGAAACCACGCACCCAGAGGGACCCAGTGGGCTGACACGCGCACCAGTGTGAAGGGGACTTGTGCCATGTTGCTTCAAGGAAATAGTGAATTGAGAGTTTATAACCAAGGTTAATAACTCCAGATATATTTCCTTCTACTGCACGAGGAAGGCGGATTATTTGCAGGCACATGTTCTGGCCACCTACCTCTCACCCCTTGCCCCTCTCTACAGCTCTACCTGCCCTGTCTGTGACTCCAACCACAGCTGAAGCATAGCACAGCATCACTTTTCCACCTATGATGCAAAGAGGAGGTAAAAAGAGGTCATACTTTGACAACCCACACCAGCGTTTCTCGCCTTGCTATTTGCCATGTTAGTCAAGGCAAGACAAGATGTGATGTGGGTCCTGGACATCACAGGCTGTCTCTAGCTCACGAGATATTAGTCCAGATGCAGAGAAAGAAAGGGTTGTTGCAGGACGTAGCCCAGAGAGAGCTTTCACTGTGCTGGTGATGGCAGGCATCAGTCTGCTTCATCTTTGCTGACATCAGCATAATTGCAGGGGTATATTAAGCTGAAGGACAGCCCAAAAATTCATTTCAGGGACAAATAGCCACCTCTGGTTTTGTCTCCCAAGGAGATCCTGAAGGTGAAATAAATAGTCTGAGTGAAATTCTGCCACCAGATACCTTTCTACAAATGCCACCGGTGTCATGGGAGCACCATGTGTGAACATGGGAAGAGGATTTCATGCTCCAGGTGAGGCCCTTTTTGTTGAGCATCCTTTTTTGTGCGCACTTTCTGGACAGATGAGTCCCTGCATCATCTCTGCTCTAGGTGGGCTCATCCTTAGCTAACTGCGGACTGAAAAAATGCCACTGGCCAGGATGCCTTTGGTGCATGTATAGATGTGAAAGGACATGGTCCAGGAAAGATGTTACTGAGTGCAGGTCATGAGGGATGGATGCCTCCAATGATACACTAGGATGTGGTAATCATCTTAGCACTTGGCACTGAGTACTGCCTCCCATCCACGCCACTCTCCGAATCTCTGTGCCATTAGTTAATTGAACTTCACAGCAATACCTCAGCAACACTGGCATTGGCAGGCACATTTTTCAAATGAGTAAATACAGATTTGGAAAGGCTATGTGTCTTGCCTGGCCAGTGGTCTTCAGTGGGATTTGTGAGTCTTTAGATAGCAGGAGCTGGTAAGACCTTCAGATAGTGGTGGTGGCCCCTGGGCTCACCAGGACCACATGCAGTGGCTACTTCTGGGCTCTGTCCCAGAGACCCTCATGAAAAGGGTTTAGAAATTTAGAAAAAGGGTCTGAAATTTAGACCTAGCCGGCGCTTGTTACAACCATCCCCAGCCCATGCCTGGGTTGGCGAGGGATATGGCTGGCAACGGGGAGATCCACTGCTCGAAGCAGGATGGGGACAGGAGGGGACACAGAGGCTCTTTGCACTGGTGTGTACCTAGACTAATTTGGGATCACCTTTACTATGGCCAGGCCAGGGGGATGCCTTAGCCAGGGAGAACAGTGTGGGCTGTGCACATACCCTTACAGCATGGCGGGACCCCTTGCAGAGACCACTGTCCCCTGGTCACAGCCAGGGCTGGCCTTCCTGCAGTGCTGGCCAAGCAGTAATGGTGACAAGCAGGTCCCCACTGAAGCAGCCCCTGCCATGGCACCCACTGTCTGGGTGGGATGTGCAGGGTCTTCTGTGGGGTCGCAGGGTGCCACGTACTGGAGCGGTTGCTTGTGTGACAATGCCCAGTTTGCTGGGCTTGGGATTCTTCTCACCTGATTATAAAGGAACGTGGTGCTACATCTGTGAGAGCCATAGGTGTACAGTCAGTGGAGGCAATTTGGTAATCTTAGGTGGTGAGTCATCTAACCCATTTTAGATATCTCCTTTAACCTGAGATGCCCCAGACCTGATTCTCCCTACTGTCTAAGGAGGCATGGCTGGCTGAGTCAGGTATAAACATCCACTAGAGGAAGATGTGTGCCACCTCTGATGACTAGAAAATCCTTGAGGAACATCTCTTAAATCTTTTTTTTCGAAATCTAATATTTTGCAGACAGAAAAGTCCAAGACCAGGAAAATGTGGACATAGGATCCAAAGCTCTGAAGCAAGCCTGAATTATTTATCATTCTCGTGACCCAGAAGAGCAGGGACTTCAGTCTGTCTTGCTGGGTTGTTGTCCTGGTTTGGGCTGAAATAGAGTTAATATTCCTTTTCAGGGACTAGAAGAGTGCTGTGTTTTGGATTTAGCTTTGGGTTTGGTATGAGAAGAATGCTGATAGCACACTGGTGTTTTCAGCTGCTACCGAGACTTCAAGGACTCTCCGATTCCCCATGTCCTGCCCGTGGGCAAGGGCACAAGGAGCAGGGAGGGAGCACGGACAGAGCACCAGACCCAAACTGGCCAGTGAAATATTCCATATCATGGAACGTCATGCTCACTATATAGAGGAGGGGTGGTTGGGAAGGAGCTCTCTTGCTTCCAGGATTGTGATTGTGGGATCTTGGTATCTCGGGGTCGCTGGCCGGGAACGGGCTGGGTATTGGTTAGTGGGTGGTGAGCAATTACATTGTGCATTGCCTGTTTATATATTTCTTTTTTTTTTTTTTTTTTTTTCTATCATCATCATTGTTCTTGTTTTATTACCATTATTAAACCATTCCTATCTCAGCCTGTGAGACTCCCTTCACCCCTCTAATTCCCTCCCCCATTCCCAGGTGGGGAGGGGGAAGGGAGGGTGACCACCTGCGGGGGTTGGTTGCTGACCAGGCTCAAACCACGACAGTTGTCTGGACACAACCTTCCATCTCTTCAATGCCCAGGCCCTCCTCCTCCATGGGGAAGGCAGGAGCAGCACAACCTGGTTCAGCAGGGCTCGTCTGGAAGGCCAGAAGCCGCTCACACTTTGACATGAGCTCAGCAAGCCTGTCTCATTCCTGGGACCTGTCTGTCCTTCGCACGTCTCTGTGCATGTGTCTCTGTGCCTGTTTTAAAGCAGTTGGACTAATAAAAAGCCCGTCGTGACTCTGGCAGGCTCCTAGGGAGGCCCCCAGCACGCTGATTATAAACCAGTGCTGGAGCTGAAAGCACACAAAGGAGATTAAATGGTGACAACGGCGCTGCCGCCAGTCTGTGTTGCTGACTACCGCTTTCCCCGTCTGAGTGCAGCTCCGGGAGCGAAACGCCAGCCCACAAAACGTGACCAGAGACAGCGGGCTCCCTGGAAAATCAGAAACTCTCCGTCCCTTAAAACCTGCTCAGAATTAGAGGTTGCCTCTGAACAAGCTGCTGCCCAGGCTGTCTGCAGAGGAAGGAGCCTCCTCCATCCGTCACTACTGGTGCTTTTTCGCTCTGACACAAAGTGACCGAGGCAGCTACGGTCCATCCACCCTTGGGTTGTTATGGCCTGGGGCACCAGGACTCTCAGCTGGGCACTGCGTTAGGCTGGCAGTTGAAAGCAATATGTCCTTACGGTAATGTGGGCACCAGGCAGCCACTATGAATAGGAAATGATGGCAGTTACTTTATCTAATAACAGCATGAAAATGTAAAGTGTCTTTATTGAGCTGCTGTATCGCTGGTGAGAGTTAAGGGAGGTGCTCTCCTGGGTATAACATTTGTAGAGAGAAATGGCATGAGATATTGCCATAAACTCTCCTGTTAATAAGCGAGCAGAGGAAGGGAGAGCATACCAAAAGCAGCAGTGTGAAAGGACAAAATTAAGGTGGACGCAGCAACCTTTTTCCCTAGGCAGTAAATGTCCTCCAAGGAGAAATGAAGAATTCCCCTCTTGACCCAGTGACTAGAAAACTCATGTACTGCTAATAATAATGTAGGAAGGATGGCTTTGAAAAGAATAAAAGAAAAACACTTCTTGCCATATTAGTGTCCTTCAATACCAGAGGGAAATATAAGTTTCTACTGAAGGGAGATTAGCAGGAAAAGCCCAGCTCAGCAGCTGTGCATTGACGATGCTCTGCAGGCGGCCAGGGGGTGCAGAAATGACTTTTTGCCCTGTGACAGATGGGGGAGCCATGGCCCAAGCATATGAACGATGGCCTCGTGCATCTCCCGTTATTCCAGCAACGGTGTTGGATGTGCAGTGTTGCAAAGTAGTTCCGAGGGAGATGACCGTGCACAGTTGGAGGCAAGCTGCCCAGAGGGAGGAGGAAGGCAGTGCTGGGGCAATGTCAGGAAGAACCTCAGAATTGTGAAACTGGTTTCAGTTCAGCAAATTCCATTTTCTCCCTAGTTTTGTAAGATTTTCTGTGACATTTATCACTGATATCTTAATTGGCATGTTATTTAACTGCTTTAAAGTCTGCTTTTGATAGTTCTTGCCCAATAAAAGCTGTCCTTTCAAGAAAATGAAAATAGTTGAGATGTTTAAGATCAGTTTATTCTTAAAGCATCCATGACATTCCAGTGCAGCTATTGCTTATATCCCTGCATGGAGTCAAAATGGATTTTTGAAAACATATTTGGCAAAATAATTCACCACAAATAAAATACTTCAGTAAAGCCAAAAACTTTTGACAGCACTTTGCCTTTGAAATATTAGATCATTTTTTTAAAAGAGGGGAAAATATTCTCTGATATTCTTGTCTCTCATCACTGTAGACACCAGAGAAGATGAGAGAAGGGAGTACCTCTCTACTTTTATCAGGGAGGTTTTTGGCTCTCCTCCCTGCCCACAGGCAGCTCTGGTTCCCACGGGGCTGTGCTGAAATGGTGTGAAATCTGCTGCCCAGCAAGCAAGGAGGAGGTGTGGGGATGGGGACCCAAAGGAATGGATGTGTCATGCCTGCAACCAGTGCACTGTGATGCTGTGAGCCAAACGGGTCATTTTGCTTCTGCACTCATCAGCAGTGAGGAGCAGATCACACTCAAGAAGAGATGAGGAAGAGGTAGAGAAAATGCATAGAGAAGCTGCTAAAGTGACCTGATCTTGGGCAAGAAAGGTGCTTTGCAAAGGAAACAGTATCTGTCTACTAGGTTTGCTGAAGGAGATTTTGGGCAAAAACTGTCTTCACATGAAGAAGGTCTGGGATGACAGGGGCTGCCCCAGCTGAGGAAGGGAAAGCACAGTGACTTTCTGCAGGCAGAAGCTTATGCAGAAAAATAATTCAGACTGGAAATATGATAAAAAATACTAGCGGTCAAGACAAATAACCTTTGGAAGAATTTACCAGAAGGTGCCACTGGTCTCCTTCACGTGAAACTTCACAGTTAGGCTTTTTGGAAAGGATGGGCTCCAACCAAAGTACGAGAAGTCAATATGATGTGCCATGTGCTTTACAGGGAGCAGGCTGGAAGGCTACAACACTCCTCCCAGTTTTAAAAATTACTGGTGCTACTTCCCTAGGGATGTGCCCTCCAATGCCCCAGCACAACAGTTGTAGGTGTTGAGGGAATACCAGGAGAAAGGACAGCAGGTGGTGGCCCCTGCCTATGAGCCGACTCAAAATGCCATCTCACATAGTCACAGCTGGGGACAGGATGCTGGGCTGGAGGGACCACTGGGCTGGGCTAGTGAGACATTTCTTATATTCTTGCTTAAAAGGTCTGGTGGACAACAGAGGGAAATGGGAGCTAACAGTGCAAGCACCTCTCCTCAAAATCTGCTCTAAGACGCAGGAAAGCGGATGAAGTTTGCATCCAAAGGATCTAGAAAACTGCCTGATGTCCCAGCTGCCCCAGGGGAAATGCATCCTCGGTGTGCCCCATTCCCCCCAAGACTACAAAAGGAGCTGGGCTGACGCACACAGAGGTAGACACACAGGAGAGGTGCCCAGTTGGCATGGATCCTAATCCTCCAGCCCCTAGCCAGGCAGAACATGGACTCACACCATGGCTAGAAGGTGGCAGGGACCTGTTTAAATAGCCAAGTAGTTATTCAGTAAAAGATGGCTGAGGGTATAAAAGAGGTCTTTCCCTACCCCAGGACACAGGGAAATATAAGTAGCAGAGAGAGAGCACGTTCAGCATCAGCCAGCACTGCCAGATATACTGCTGGCACCGAGCAACGGGGCTGCACAAGCAGGCGGGTGAGCTGCCTGAGTGGGTATCGATGCTGTGCTGAACAGCATCTGCCTCTCCTGTCCTTGGGGTAAAATCTAGTGCCAGTGTTGTCCGAGGCAGGTTAGTTTTCCCCTATGGCTGTCAGTCATGGAGGGCAGCCTGGTGCCACCTGCACGGGAGTCATTCTGTGGATGTCGGTGAGAGGAACTTACCCAGATTTCTACAAGTAGGGATGAGAAGGGACTTGGATTCACTGTGGTGTCTGGTGGGGTCAGGAAAGGAGAAGAGCATGTAGGAAGGTCACCCCCAAAAGTGCCCAGTCAGAAAGATAAAGAAATCCGATTGAAACCCAAGCCCTGCAATTTAATGTCAGGTTTGGACCGAGCAATGCATCTCCCAGGCTGTCGTCCTGCCAAGTCGCACAGTGCCTGGACACCCGTGGTTTCCTCTGAGTGTTTCCCTTTCACCTTGGCATCTCAGAGAGAAAGCAGAGCGGGCAAACTGGAAAGCTAGCACTGCTGCGGCCAGTTTTTATGTCTAGCTGATCCTATTATCATGCTAACCTGATGCAGCTGCACCAGCAGCTGAGCTGTTAGACCATTATAATCCCATGAGTATTATGGCGATGCCACTAGAGCTGATAATTTGGCAAAATCTGGATCCTAATAAAGATTTAGCCTGTGGTCTTTTGCCACATCATGCTTGCATATTACAGAATTAACTATCTTGGAAATAACACCTACAGTCACCAGAAATTTGCAACCAACAGTTAAATGGGATTCATCAAGTGCCTCTTGCACATGGGCTTGTTCCTTCTCTCTGGCTTCATCCATACAGCTACATAATGCTGTTGATGACCTGTTCCATGGTTTGGGGCCAGGTAGGGCAGCAGACCTTGCATCCCCAAGCCTGGATGAGACCACCACAAACTCAAATTAATGGAGTTATGCTGGTCAAGAATCCCTGTGTGTGAAAGCAGAAGGAAGACTTGGATCTATACCCGCACACCAGACCATGCTGCTGAGCTTTTGCTTGCAAGCAGAGCTGAGTGCACAGCCAGCTGTCCCAGCTCAATGGATGCAGGGTCCCTTGTCAAGCTGGTGCTTGATAAGTCGTGTGTTGAAATGCGGTGAGTGTTGTGTATGGGTCTTGAGACACAAACAATACGGGCAATAAAGCATTTTCCAAAAACTTCGCCGTGAACGTGAACTCGCACACTGAGCAAGAGTTACCTTCAGATGCACCGAGTGCTTATCTTCATCCTTTTGCACAAATATTGCAGGGGGGCAGGTGCTCCTTAGAAGGTCGCATGTAGAAAGCAAGATGGGCACAGATGCATATGAAGATCTGGGCGCTGCAAAAGTCCCTCACCCACCCTTGAAGGGGACCTTTTCTTTGCAAGAACGACAACCCCTTTTGTATATCAACCCTGTGGCCGGGAAATGAATTTAGGTTAAAGATGTCCTTGTGTGCCTGTGGGATCAGGAACACCTCTCGTGCCCCCCCAGGAAGGCAGCTGGGTATCAGGGGGGCTGGACAGCAGGGATGAGGGGTGCCATCTCTGCTACCCATGGATGCGGCCATGCCCCCCAAGTCTAGGCATTCAGTTGAGTCAATAGGTCAAACAGAAATAATCCCAGGGGATTTAGGTGGTAATAACCAACATAAATAGCAAGAACCTTTTGTTTGTTTAAGGATTTGATGGCATAATACTTGCACTGATAACTTTCAGACTGAAATTTGCTGGTATAAAATGTTTGTGCAGCTACCAACTACAAACCAGGAAGAAATAAATAATAAATAACTGGATGCTCATAGTTACTTTGGGAACAGAGAAAATGATACATTTAAGCAAATAAATTTGCTCACTTGTCCTCAAGTCTGTCTGAAAATATTCTCAAAGTGCCTCCCAGCGCTGCAAAAATTATCTCCTGTTCTCCTTTCTAAGCACATGTTAAGAACTGAGATACATATTCCTCCTGTCTTCAGTGTTTTTTGGGGAGGGGGGGGAGGTTGTGTTGTCAGCTGTTCCAGCATTCATAATTTCCCACTTATTTATCTACCTAGGCCTTCTTCTTTTTTTTTTTTTTTATTTTTTTTTTTTTTCATGCACAGGCTCTCTGCAGTCTGGCAGTGCCAGTATTGCAGTATTGATTTAGGAAAAAGGCAATTGTGACAGTCCAGTCCCAGGCTGAAACCCATGCTGTACTGGGGCTGCTCTATCCAGAGTAGCAGCCTCACCCCCAGCACAGGGTTCACGTCTAAAAAGAAGCAAAAAAAAAAAAAAAAAAAAAAAAAAGAAAGAAAAGCTACTTCTATCTGTTTTGCTTTGAAGGGAAAAGGGATTACCAAGGCTAAATAAGCCATCTGAGCACTTAGCTAGCAAGCCTAAATAGCACCCTGATAGGAAGTTCTGGCAGAGAGCTAATTAAATTAACTCTCTCTGATTTATTAACAAGCACAGCAACATATCACACAGGATTGTCCCGTGAAATGAATGTGCTTTCTGATTCCCTCGGCTGCTTCGGCGCGGTCACCTCCTGGAAACCCCAGTTATGGGGACTCAAGTTTAATGAGACTCAATGACTCGAAAAGGATCCCTGCCCACCAACAGAGATATGCACTGGTAATAATATGCAAAAGCGTGTTATTTTCCTTGCACTTCCCTAATTCCTTTTTAATGCCTAGGACGATCTAATGGCTAATTCGTAATTTCCTGCCCACCGATATGCAGATGAATGACAAGCCAAAGCCTTCAGCATGTTTAATTATTCTGTTGATTTAGAAGCTACTTTTCCCTCAGTGCAAGTTTCTCTCTGTGTGTGCTCTCATGCATCATGTATTTCATTATTTTTAGAAGCACGCTCTGTGCCTTTTTATGCTCTCATAGTTCCAGCATCTAGTAATTGCCATGTTTTGTGTCCAACGGACTCGATCCACCGGCAAGTGTAAATCAGGAAAACATCGCTGACTTTAAATGAAGTTATGTCAAGTTACACCAGACCCGAGCCCTGACCTCTCTTATTTTTAGTGGTGGGGCAAATGTTATTTGTGTGCTGGGACCCTTGTGAAGTAGCAGAATATAAAATTCAGAAAACTTCAGAGTGGTGAAGATCCAAATCAAAGCCTGCAAATGCACAGACGTGAATCTATTTATATAGCGAGCTCTACTTCTACTTAACCCCTGCAAGGAACTGTAACTCTCTTTGCATATTTGATTTTTCTCCCTCAGTAAAACATAGTCTACTTAATCTATTTTTGATACTTCCTAACAGTTTCACTGGTGGGCTTCTTCCCTACACCTTACCTTTACCTTTGGGTATCTGAGCGCTCTTTTGTTAAATTAAGGCAATTAATAAACGGAGACGTTAAGCAATCAATTTTGCCTGCATATCTCCACAGCCTTACGTATGACTGGCTGTAATCACAAGATAAATGCAATGTGCTGATGTATGGTAATGTTCAATAATGCATTCTCCACCAGGCTCGATTCATCAGGGAGTTTCTGGAGGGGAGGCATTCGTTATTGGCTGTCTCCGGACCTCAAGGATAACATTTCTGTCCTTTCCATTGGCCACCCCGCTGCTGCAAGCGTCTTCCCGTCTTATTTTGATGATGAATATGAAGGCACGCTAAGCTGTGCCGGAGCGTAGCGCTCGCCGACTGCACTCCCTCCCCGGGCTCAAGGACTCAGGGGCTCCCTCGCCGCTTCCCCTGCCCACCAGCAGCAGCAGCAGCAGCAGCAGCAGCAGCAGCAGCAGCAGCAGCAGCAGCAAACGCCAAAAGTTGTGATGCTTTTCTTCACCCAGTGCTTTGGGGCTGTGTTAGATCTCATTCACCTGCGGTTTCAGCACTACAAGGCAAAGAGGGTTTTCTCAGCCGCCGGGCAACTTGTCTGCGTCGTCAACCCAACGCACAGCCTAAAGGTGAGTTAAAAATGTTTTTTTTTCTCCTGACGTCTTCTTGTCTTCCCCCTCTTCACCACCACCGGCGTTTCTCCGCAGGGAATGAAATGATGCTCTGGCAGCAAGGGGAGAGTGTTGTTAACACATTGCAGCCCTGGCAGAGAGGATGTTTGCATTGTCTGGCTGCATGATTTCCTTCGGAGCAAAGGAGAAGCAGCCCTCTGCTCCAAGCGATTGTGGGAAGTTGCTGCTCCCCCTCCCCAAAGTTTCTTCATTCTTTTCACCTGTGTAATGAGCATGCATGTTGCAAGCGTCTGGAAAAAATGATTGGGAAAGTTAGTTGGATGAATTAATGTCCCTTTTTTGGTGGAGGGATGCTGGGTGGTCTCCTAGGCTGACACCCAAGCACAAGATGCTGCCAGGCAGTGGGGAGCAGGGAGAGGAGGGGGTGGCAGCACAGGGGTCACTGGCTGCTCGTCTCGTTTGCTTTTTGGGGGGAAAAAGAATGTTTTTGTCTCCTGAGGGGAATCCGAAGGCATTCCTCTGGTGCTGAAACTGTCCTTAAGCCGTTTACAAGGTGAATCTATTTTAGGCAGGAGAATACATTTGCCTTAATGCAAAACTATTTATAGTCCCCATAAAACATTTCTCTTACTCACACGGTTCTGGGTTTTCACTGACAAAGTGTCAACAGCTTCATCTATGTCAGAGCCTTGATGTTTGTACATAAAGAAGCAGCAGCAGGAGACAACGACTTGAGAGGTTTTAATTACTTTATCACAGTAGTGAATGGTCAACTTTAACAAAGTGGCTCCTTTTTTGTCGGAAGTCCTTGCGGACCTGATTTGTGATGCCTCTCCGTTAGCTCAGTGAAAGCTCAGAAATTAATTTAATTCAGGACAACTTATCTTTGGCTCTGCTGTGGGTCCCTGCGAGGAACTCGGAGGAGTTGCAAGGAGCATTTTTGCCAAGCTGCAGGTCGCTGGGAGGTCCACCGATGGAGTAAATCCCTCTTCAGAGCAGCATCCCCTCCACAGAAAAGGCTGATTTCCCAGGGTTATATTTCCAGTCTTAGGCTGAGCTCAGGCAGGGAGAGGTTATTTCCAGCAAGCCACCAGCTCCGGGAGGATTTCTGCACAAGGCTGTGCTCAGCCCAGCGAGCGCTGCCGGCTGGGGCAGACGGTCCCAGGGGATGGACTGCTTGGGTGCGGGCTCATCTCTCCCAGTATCATGTTCCTCTGCTGACACAAGCTGTTTAAAAAACCCTCAGCCCTGTCATTATCTGAAAGGATCTGGTCATCCAAATAGATAAAAGGAATAGCCGCATTCCGAAGTGCATGGGGAGATTTTGTAAATGAATGCTTCTGTGCTTGACCCCTTTTATCTGACTGTCTCCTGCTACTTTCATCTATAATTTTAATTATTTAAAAAAAAAAAAAAAAGAGCAGGAAAAAGGTTATTAAAGGTCACAACACAATATCAGTGCCAGCGGCACTTTCTGATGAGGTCTCATAAGCACACAGAGGAGTGTCCACTGAGTGCTCCACTGGTATCTAGGACTAGACCTGAATTTATCAGTTCAGGTCCTCTCAAGTTGCAGATTTGTTATTGTAGGGGCGGTGGCATTTTACCTTTGAACATATAAAAAAAAAAAAAGTTGATACTTCTGTTCCTCTCTGTTAAACACACAGAGTATTTCAGTTTATGAAAATCCCCCGTGACCAAACTGTTCACTGCTCAGACCCAAAGTACGTTAGAGAGATGAGCAATCTCAGTGCTCTCTTGGCAGCTCTTGAAAGTAGGCATTGGAGGCAAAACTCTCTTGGAAACAAATGGGAGCCTCTAGGAAAACTGACGTGTCTGTGAAGCCCCAGTGAGAATCATCTTGACTTGGGTGGGAATCGCTCCCCTGATAGGACTGCAGTGGGAACCCGATGGCACGTGTTTCCACACGCAGGCCTGTTGACACATCAGGCAGATGGACAAGCTGGCAAGAAAACTCTCAGCTCTGAAAGAAACCCTCTGACTGTAAAGTCAAATATGCTTTGAAGGTGCTCCCAAGTTGCACAGCTCACATCCAGCTGGGTAAATACGGCAGGCTTTAGCACCGATCTGCTCTCAGGATGTTCAGTTTGGTTTCCCACCCGCTCTGTGCCAGCTTTGTGCCAGCACCCAAAAGAGACGGGCGGGTCGGACCCCTCTGTGCCCAGCAGGGCACCACCAGCACCCACCCGCCAGCAGCAAGGGGCCATCGGAGCCTTCGGGCCAACGCCAGCTGTCTCCCAGCGAGACACCTCGCCCCACCTGCCTGGCGATGGGAGAGGTGGTCACCTCTAGCTGGCGAGGCACCGTGTCCAAAAACTGGTGTCAGAGGCAAGCCAGATGAACCTGCTTCTTGGGGGTGCCCACTTCTTCCCTCGGGATGCACAGGGAGCCTGTGGTTGCTCCCCTCCAGCAACCTGGTGCAGAGATTTCTGAAGCTGGAGCAGGGAAATCCCCCCCCCCTACTGCCAAAACTGTCCTGTCTACCAAATGACACCTGAGGACCCTTAAAAATGAAAGGGCCAAATGTATTCCTCTGTGGTGGTTTACAAGTATTATGGCTACTTTGATGCTTCATAGTCTATTATTTCTAGCTGGGTCATTTCAACTGTAACATTTTGTTGACAGCCCCCAGATCTATCTTAACAATTGACAAGTGGAGTGAAAACTGTATTAAGGTTCACGGTCGATGAATACAAGCCTGCTAGGAAACAAGGGCTAGGAGCAATGCCATTTCTCTCCCTTCCTTTCAAGGCTTAAATGTCTGTGCTTAAACCAAAATTGTAAGGTCTTCGAGAAGGGATTATTTTATTCTGTATCTCCACAGCACCCAGGTGAGGGGGCTTCTGGCTGACTTGTGGAAATGAGAAGTGACAGGCATCATATTCTGGTGTGATTATGCACGTTGACATCCCTTATGTAGGTCAGGTCCTCAATCAGTGCCAACACACATAACTCCATTAAAGTCAAATTGCAGCAGGAGCTCCATTCTCACTTCTTCCATCCAGGGGAGTTCTCAGAGGTGGTGATGGGATCCAGCCCACCTTGAGGACCCATGGTTGGTGATTATATAAATGCGTCGGAGATTTGGCATCATGTAAAGCACTCGGTGAGCAGCAGCGGGCAGGGGAGCCCTGGTACCCTCCAGGGAAATGTTGCACCAGCTTCTGCTGTCCCAGACCCATAGTTAGACCAAGTGGGACTTCCAGTAAAGTTGTGTCAGCATGCTGTCATCGTGACCAGCCCATCACTTACCGCTTCCCTTAGGAGAGGTCTGGAGGTTGGCAGAGAAACGCATGCTTAGAAAGAAACCTGTGTCTTTCTTCCCTCTGAAAGGCTCATTAACTGAGAAGGCTGATGAGCGATTCAGTGTATCTTAAAGGAGAAGATGGTAAGAGTGTCAACGCAGACACCTCTATTGATCTGCTGCTATTTTCCCTGTGCATGACAGGCTGGCACAGGCAGCTCTAAACAAGGAAAGACAATTTTGCTACCATCCCTGCTCCATTTTGCCTGTTTGGAAAGGGTATGATTAGGGTGTGGGGGTGTTGTTTTGGCACCTCGTTGTCCTTCTCACTGCTTTCTGCTCTTTGTCCTCTCACGAGCTTTCCCAGGCATGGCAGTAGCACCTTACAATGCAATGCTACGCTAGGATCAGAATTCACTTGCCAAGCAGAGAAAACCACATATTTACCTCACTTCTATAGGTCACCTTCATTCTCAATTGTATTATATGCATTACCTTGTAACCTGTTTTCCTTCAAGCGTATGGTCGCCCTGACATCTCCCCTAGGAGATGCATGGCCAGGCAACAGAGCTCCCCAGCCAAGTGGCTGCTCCCTCCAAGGACATATTAATTAGAGGAGCACCTCTTATGCTGCTGGCTTCAGGCTCCAGCATGCGGGGAAAGTTTTGAGGCACTCTGTGTATGGAGGAAACCAGCAGGGTTAGCTGGTCCTGCAGAGATGAGACTCAGTAAATTCCTCTGCGTTTCCCCCCTGTTAATAGCAATTCTCCCCAGCGCTGCTAATTGCACCCTGGGGAGAAGGTGAAGGTGAAGGTGGGCGGTGTGTCCTCGCTCCTTAGCTGGCATCGGTCCCTGTCCCAAAAACCAGCCGTACGCGGCAGGGGACTGCAGTGCAATCACAGCCCAGCCGGGCGCCAATGCTCTGCAAGGTGCTGTGTATGTCTGGGTAAAACAGATCTTCTTCATTCAAGGAGTTACTAGCTTTTTACAGGCAACTTTCACTATTTGGGGAGTGTGAAAAATGTTCTTGTAAAGAGTAAAAAAGTGTGTTTACAATGTTCTTATAAAAGCCACCTGTCTCCATTTCTGTAGGACTTCAAGGAACTCGTTGAATTAAAAAGGCAGCATATTTAAAGGAGGGCATAAATAGTTCAGTCTTATATTCAAAAAGGGTCATAACATGGTTTACGGGGCCAAGCTGTCTTCTAGCTGGTTTTGAAAGCAACAAGAAAATCTGCTTTAAGTTAGGGAAGGGATTTGAATCCTGTCATAGCAGCTTGGCTCTGCATGCAGTGGCCAGCCAAATAGCATTGTAATCCACTTTATCCCCAGCAGGATTAAAGTGCTATGGTGCATTATACCCCCATGAAATTTATTTATTTATTTATCCATTTATTTATTTATTTATTATTTTTTTTACTTACTTACTTATTTACTTACTTACTTAATAACTTATTTATTTGATGCAAGGGAAGAGAGATACTCTGAAACTTGCTGTTAACAACTTCCAGACATCCTCTTCCCAGACACCATCTCAGCCCTCAAATCTCCTGTGCAGGGCTGTGATTTGGGGACCCCAAGTGGCATTTGGCCCCCATGTCCAGCAGGATTGTGACAGCCACAGCAAGAGGGGATGCAAAACCCCCTGTTGTCTGCAAACCTCGGCTCCTGGCCAGGTTCCTGGATCCCATCCCAGCTGCGGGCCAGGCTTGGGTGAGCACAGGGCACCTCAGACTTTCAAACCCTTTTGTAAGGATATGCACAGCAGCAAGCAGCGCTGCTTTGGGACCCCTCCTTCAGCCCTGCCTCTGTTCGAAGGTATTTCAGCGGGCAAAACTGGAAGCCAAGTTGACCACTGGCCAAGTTGAGCCCCCGTTTGTGTGTCCACAGTCACCTGAAGATGTGACTGCAATGGTGCTCTGCAGAGCCAGGGAAGAGCACGCTCCAGCAGCTCTCCCCCTGGGGCTCTCCATCCACTGATGCTGCTGCCTGGTCCCAGGAGCTCCCCTCTCCTGAAACCGATTAACCTTGAGCCCACAGACCCATGGACCTGCAGAACCCACGGGGCCACAGCATGGGGCAGCACAGACTTCACTCCAAGTGTATTGCAAAGCAGGGCAGCCCCGAGCTTCAGCGTGGTCTCCCAGAATAACAATTATGGTGTCTCCTCAGCAGAGGGAGAGCGAGAGAAAGAGACACCATCTCAGAAATTTCTCTGTTGATTTACTCTGTCTTCCTTCTCCCCACTTCCCACCCCAAACCCACTGCGGAAAATTAATTACCGCTGTTAACTGGCCCTGCCGGTCATGTTACAGCTCCAGAGATGGGATAGAATGAGTAAGCATTGAGTCCTTTCCTACACACGTTTAATTTTGAGGGTGAATTTCAATAACCCGACCTGGTTGCAGGGCATTTCAAGTCAGATGTTATGAATGGAAGACAGTGCTCTTATTTTAATATTAGAAAAATGTCTCTCCCCTTGACAGGGTACTTGACAGCAGGGTGTGGAGTAGCCATCAGACACTGCCACATATCACTTTGTAATCTACTCACTCTGATACGACTCAGTATATGTAGAATTCCTCAGTGCAGCCCTTCGGGTTAGACATAATGTCCCAAATACATCCCTCAGGAGAAATACCACCCCAGAGCAATCTCCGTGGCTAACACACGGGGTGTGGAGGAAAGAGGGATGTTTTAATATAAGCCTTGATTACATGACACGACTGGGGAGGTCTCAGTCTGTTTCCCAGTAGATGTAAGTCACCCCTGGACATTCCCACAACTGGCATTTATTAGTACACGTTGCTGGTTGCCTTAATAGAGAAGACAAGCACTGAATATAGTCCTGCAAGCCCCAGATGTTAAAAAGTCCCAGGCCGGGTTCCCAAGCACTGTGAATTTTGCCTCAAACCCAGAATTTACAGAGTATATATTTTTGTTTAGAATCATTAAGATTCTGTCCTGTTATCAAAGACCTCCCAGCACACTTAGCTGGCGGGCACTTAGAAACTTCCTTTTTTTTTCTCAGAGATAATCTGAGGTTCTTAAGTAAACCAAGAAATCACGTTTGAAGGAAGCACAGCAGATTCTGAGAGTAAAGCAAGGGAAAGGAGCTGCTGTGGCTGTGCCCTTCCTCCCTGGGGCTTTGGCGCTTCCTACACCATAGAAATCTTAAAATCCTTGTCTTGCCCAGCTCAGAAATGAGACTTTGGGTCCCTCCTGGCACCCCCAATGCCTTCCCATCACAACGGGCAATCAGCATCTCTCAGCTGGGTGCAGAAGAGGGAAAAACTGACTCCTGCAATAATTTCACAGGGTGCCGGGGGGGGAGGACAGTCTTTACCCAGATTTACTGGGGACTGAGTGAGGCAGTGAGGAGCACGGCAGGACACAGACAAGTTCTTCTGGCTGCATGAATCCTGGGGTGGTGAGGGTTGCTGCTCCCCTGGCATGGTGGGAGCAATGACCATGGGAGCGATGAGTGTGATGGGCTGCCCTCAGCACCTCCCGGTGGCATTGCCACTGTCACACGTGGCACAGCACAGTGTAGAGCCATGGTCCTCCTCAGAGCTGGAGGAGGTGGCTTCCAAGAGGTACACGAGCCATCAAAAAGGAGAGAATTCCTTTGGAGAGCTGAACAAGATTTAGGCAATATTCTGGACCTGCTTTTGGTGTGCTTTTTTTGCAACAGAGGTGAGCAGAGCTGAGCCACCATGTTCAGCTGATCTGGGTCCAGCTTCTGATGGAGCTGGGGAGAGCGTGGTCCTGAAGTCTCCACTTGGGCCTGGCTGGACGTGTCGGCAACTTCCCAGCTCACCTCTGTATACATGTGCTGCATTTGGAAGTGAAAAGCATGGGTGTTGGGACACTAAAGACCTTATCAGCCTGTGTTATTTTTCTTTCTTTCCATTGCTTGTCTCTTTTTGTTAAATATCTTTTCTTCTGTGCTATTGTTTCTTCTCATCCTGCCTATTCCCTGCTATATCAAAGTCTTAAAGCAAAAGATTCTCCTCATCTGTCATTCAATAATCTAATTTTGGGCGTTGTTTACTCCCACTGAAAGGAAAGCATAACTAACTTCACCGCAACTTTGATTCTCTTATTTTCCCCTAAGCGCTTTCAGAAGAAATCACAATCATTCAATCCTCAGCTTGCTTGGTGCCACCAATTTCTCTACTGATAGATGAAGTCTCACTCTAAAATGATCTCCAGCAAGACAAGGAGAGCTACAAAATGCAGCAAAACCTTGTTGTCACCACTTTTAGATGCAGCTGGCAAGGAAGCCAAGCGTCTTACATGTCTGCAAGACCTGATTGCCATGGTGCACTTGATCAGGGCTTGAGCAGGCAGGTCTGACTGGAGGTGCCATGGCCAGCTATTGTCCACCCAGATCAGTGAGCCATGATCATGACCCTTTCATCAGTGTTGGCAAAAAAAAAAAAAAAAAGAATATCTGAATATCTTCCCTCTGCTTCGATGTGGCGAAGCAAATCTACTTTCAGCAGGGATTTAAGCTGGTTGTCTGGTGCGTGCACTGCCAAAGTAGGCACATATCCCCTCTGCTTCCGTGCTGCAGGAGCAGGAGCAGGGCAGTGGCCTCAGCTGGTTTTCACAACCTCCCACAGAGCTTTTACCCCTTGGGATTTTTGAGGGCTGTGCTGAATGGCAAAATTTAAGTTGTGCATGGAAGATGTCCTGAAAATTGCTCTGGGTGACCTGCTGCTAATAGCCACCTGCAATACTTCTGCTCAGCTCTCCGACAGCATTCTCCTACAAAGAGGGAACAGCATCCTGGCACTGCTGATAAATCGCCTGACACATACGCCGTGTACAATTTGCAGCACTTTTATTTATTCAGAGTCATTTCTGAGCATCTTATATAACATTAATGGATTTATCTTTAGCACTCCCCTTTAGTCTCAGCAACAACATGAAAATGTCACTAGGGGAGAACAACAGAGACCTCCAAGTACTTTGTGTGTTTATTTTGGTGTACTTTTTCTAAAAGGTAGAAGTGTTTGAAACAACTTTGGAAAGGAATTAACCAATTACTTTCACACCAGATGCAGTGCTTTCAGTTCTAGTCTTTTCTTCCAGAGCAATTTCACCCTGAGCTGATCCAAACTGAAACCTCTTTTCCTTCCAGGCTGGCTTCCCCAGTAAAAAAATAAATAATTTGCACAGCTTTCATGGTGTTACTGGTATTTTACACATGGAAATATTAAGCTCCAGAGTGTCTGTCAAATTGCCCATCAACCCCTGGGAAAAGAGTGGTGGAGAAGAGACACAGTCCTTGTGAATATCTTAAACACAAGATCACACTCTCTCACATCAAGTGCCAGCTGAAATGGAAAGAGAAACAGAGAGATGGAGAATAAATGAGACAGAAAAAGATGAAATCGGTAACATCCCCTTGTGCAGAAAACAAACACTATAGATGAGCAAGGAGGCGGATGCTATGGAGCAGAAAACAACATCAGCAGAGAATGAAAATGTTCTTCCACTCTTAAGGACTGCCATGTGGAAAATAAGCAAAGTCATAAATGTGAAAATGGAGTAAATAACCACCACACAAGGATTACACAGGGCGGCTGGGGTAAAGGGATGCTTAAGGTCACCTTCAGGCTTTGTGGAAATGAGAGGCTGAAGTGCAAATGGCAGGATGGTGGCAAGCGGGGTGAACGTGGTAGTGTCCTGAACTCAGCACTTAGGGGTTCAGTGTCAAACATGCGCGCAGATTTAAAGATATGTACGTTTATCAGGATCAGAGCCTTATTCAGACATACTTATTCTAAAAAATTATCAACCTTGATCCAGCAAAAGGCCATATGAAAAACCTGCAGGAGTGCAGTAAACTTACCCATCTCTTGTAGAGCACAGGGCAGAGGGAAGACTTCTTCCTCTTTAATAGGGAAGTGAGCCTGGATGTCTTACTTGCTGCACTTCAATGTCTGCTCAGATGAGGACACTTGGTTGCATGCAGGGATGTTATCTCTGCTGGTTGGGGCCCCATGGTATGAAAAGGCACATTATAGATCAGTGGGGCCAGGCTTTGCTTGTAGGGCAGTACTGCTTTCCCTGCTTGTACTACCAGAGACCTGAGGACACATCTGTGGTGCAATGTCTTTTGGAGTCTAGGATCAGTGAGATTAATTGTCCTCAAAGGAAGATTGTCTTTCTTGCCACTGACAATCAAGGAAGCCAGAAGACTAGCTTGGGATGGATATGTCATTTTTGCTAGCTGAAGTTAGATGAAATGAACCCCACTGATATCCTACAGTTCCTTTGACCTATGCAAAATAAAACCTAATTGGTGTAATTGTCTTCTCAAGATAAATCCAGATAATTTGGGCACAGTAACTACAAGTATTATATTCACTACTATTTTACACTGGTTCAGGTAAGACAATCTTCTTTCCACTCCCTAAAATCAAGCTTTGAGGGACATTTCAGATATAACAAAAAATGGCCTGGCAACATAAAGTCAGAGAGCTTTCAATTATTTCTACTAGAAGGAACTTCTAATCAAGAAAAAAAAAAAGGAGGGAATAACTTTTTGGACTAATTTACAGCAGAGAATTTCATGCAAAACAAGCAAGTAAACCATGGATGGTGTCACCATTGCCAAGCAAGTCAGAGAGAAAAAGGGGTCCTGGTGGACAAGCTGAAAGTGAGGCAGCAATGTGCCCTTGTGGAAAAGGCCAACCTCATCCTGGGCTGCATTAGCAGGAGCGTAACCAGCAGGAGTGTAACTTGTGAGTCCACGTGCAGAGAACCGGGTGCCGCCTGGGGTTCCCTACCAGAGGAAAGGCACTGACACAGAGGAGCGAGCTCAGTGAGGGGCACCGAGCTGCTCAGGAGGCTGGGGCACAGGATGGAGGAGGAGAGGCTGAGGGCTGTGCTTGTTTAGCCTGAAGAAGAGAAGTCAGTTGAAGTCTACAATTAGCTAACGGGACTGTAATAGAGAAAACAGAGCCAGACTCTTCCCACCAATGCACACTGGAAAGGCAACAAGGGCCAGACATAAGCCAAATCAAGGGATATTTTGACTGTATGTGAGGCAAAACGTCCTTCTCATGGGAGTGGTGAGGCACCAGCACAGCCTGCCCAGAGAGGCTCTGACATACGTCAGATTCTAAAATTTTGATGGGACCCCGAGCAACCTGATCTATCCTTGCAGTTAACTGTCCTTCGAGCAGGGGTTGGACAATGCAGTGTCCAGAGGTTCTTTCCCACCTGAATCATTCTGACCCTGAAATCCGCTATAAAAACAGAGCTTAGTGTGCAAGGAGGGATGCAGAGGTGTACGGGTCTCAAGAGCAATCACTGAACTTTTCAATCAAAAATAACTAAACCGAAGTCATATATGAAAGACATATCTCAAAAGAATGAAGAAGGCAGACAGACAGACATGGGGCACACTCAGAAATCCAAGGATCAGCACAGGAGACTGGCACCGGTGAAAAAGTATGGAGCTGTAGCAATTATATAAGTATCTGGTGATTTGAACTCATCAGAAATGCAAATCTTTACAGTATTCCAAAACCCAGGGATATTACCAGCTAATGAAATTGGTCTGGATTGGAAAGCAGGTCACTGTGGCAGATGAGGTATGGCAAAATAGAGAAAGGTATACTTCAAAATATGCTTTGGAATAAGCCCCCTTATTCATAATTACAAGCAATACGAAATAAACTCTGAGGGGGAGAGGACAGATTGTTCAACATCAGAAAAGACTTTGCACCGTGGCACAAGGGTAAACATGTTCTTAAAGAGACCTGAGTGGAGCAAATAGCATGGAACAAGTCACGTGGAACTAATAATCCACTTGGCCAAGTCTGCCTTTCATTCCCCTTATGGGATGGCTGCCAGCAGAACAAACTTTCCCCGGGTTTATTCAATTAACTGCTCCATGATTAGTTTCCCCCTACGGCAGGATCCCTAATGTTTCAGACCCACTTTCTGGGATATGAGCTCTGTTAATTATCTGTGCAAAGAGGTGCAAAGCAGAGAGGCTGGTTACGTAGTGTCATTTCTATTCCCTGCCTGGATTCTGGGTCTGCTCCCAGGCTCAACGGAGTCTGTTTCTGTTCATATTCGATCAGTGAAAGCCAGAGGTGCTACGCAGACTTCAGTGACTTAGGATCAGATAGCATCGCTAGAGATGAGGAAATGCTCATTTACCCAGCTTTTTTACGCCAGCTGACACTTGCAGTCTGTGGGTGACCTGTATTTTGTCGCGGCAGCTTAAAATATTGCCATCCCACACGACTTTGTTGGTCCCTTAAAAGCCAACACTGCCCTGGTGCAGGGGCGGCGGAGAGGGAGATAAAGCTCGGTCCTCATGCCACCCTAACACATTTCATGGGCCTTTGTGGGTTTATTAAAAGAGTCTGCATATAGCACGTCAGGCTGAAGAGGCAGCTGGAATGAAGGCACGTGTTCCCATTTGCTGCCCTGGCTATTAGAACGTGACTCCTGGCAGTGGGTGTGCAGGCACTGGCATCAGAAATGGCTTAGGCCACTGCAGCAAGCTTCACCAGGGGATATCCGACAGCAACCCGAGGCATCGGTCCTTGAAAAAAAAGTTTTGCTGGTGCTGAAGGTTTGTTGGCTTGGGGGAGGTGTTCACCTTTCATTTTCTCTCCTCTCTTTCCTACAAAATAGTTGTGATGTGGTCAGGGGCTTGTCTGGCTCATTTAGTTTCCTCTCTGCCACCATTCTGGCAAATGTTTTCTGGGGACCTCTTTACAGTTGTTGAGTCAAGCAGTATCCCACATAAATATTCGCCTCAAGATGTGTACTCAGGTTTAGCCCTCTTATTATCTGTGCTTTTGGGAGTGGGTGAAAAGACATGTTTTCCACAGCCACATGTTAACCTCGGCAGAATGTAAACTCAAAGAAGGCAGCAATGCAGCAGGAACAGGTTCCTTACAAATAGGGGTGTGTTTACTTGCATGCCTTTCATGACTATGCCCAGGTCAAGATTTAAAGTGTCACAGGAAAACAGACACAAATTCTTGCAGTAATTCACTATCGCTTCATCTGGTTTCCCCCTTACAGCCAAATTGGAATCTTTCATCCAATTACAATTCCTGCCTGCAAACTCAAGCTCCTAAATCATACAGAAAATACTACAGCTTTAAAAATAAACCAAAACTTTACTGGGTTTCTTCTGCCATGGAAACTATTTCAAAAAAGAGACTCAAAAATGTTAAGGTCATGTAAGGTTGCACAAACATAACCACTGGTTTGTAAAATAAGTGATTATTAAGACTGAATTTTCTTTCAGGCTGTTGGTAAAAGATGAAGGCACTATCACAAAAACAAATCTGAAGCCAGCTTAATCTCCAGGAGCTTCACAAGGCAACTGGAGATAATTTAGTGTTGCAGCTAAACACAAGCTTACTGGTGAGGTATCTCTTAATGATTTTTAAGCTTTTAATGATTTTTTAATAATAAGCCAGTGATTAGAAAACAAAATCCCAATTCACAGATAAATCCAGACTGCGTCTGGGTATTTTGCCTATTTGCTGCTTTAACTAAAGCAACTTTAATTTGCCAGAGGCCAATCAACAGCCTATAGCAAGAGAACTCAGTCTGAGGAAGCAGATGTTGGGGAAGAGAAGACCTTTTCTTTACTTGCTCATAGGGAAAATTAATTGATGCCGAAACCAGCCCTTCAGCATTTTTTGTAATAATAATTTCTGCTTCTTGACTTTTGCAATATAGAAGAAACTTGCAGATCAAGTATCTTCTGAGGTTTTTTTTATGGAAAAGGACCTTGATGCTTTCTACAGGCAAGTCATGCAGCTCCAGTCCTGGCTGACCTGTAATTACAGCTCAGGCACTCCAGCAGGACCCGTGCCACCTGGTGTTTGCAAACAGCTGAGTGTTGAAAGATGAGCAAGAACCTAGTCCGGCTCTCTGCAGTCAAAAAGTCCTACAGACTAAGCCCAGTTTTGTGGATAATTTGTCTCCCTGGCAGGGAACAACCCTACCTCATGATGGGTATCACCAGACTTCCCCAAGACCCATCCAGTGAGCATCTGTTCCTAAGTTCACGGGCAAAATCAGGCTGAGCTCCCTGGAGAGCACTCGGTGATGACTGACCCAGTGCTCTGAGCCACTTTGGTGACAGAAAGTTTGCTGTGCTTACCTCTGTACCCCAAACTACCTTTCCCCTCCGTGTACAAACACAGCCTTTGAGCTCACCAACGGCACCGGCAAGCTGCCCGTCTCCTGTCCCCCCTCACCCCAGGAGCTGGGGTGCAAGGAAGGACAGGGTGGAGATGCAGTAGAGGCTGGATACGAGCCAGGCTGAGCCTAGCAGCTAAATAGCTGCGTCAGGCGGGTGCTGTGCCTGAACTAATAAGCCCTGCAGGAGACAGGATCTGTTCACTGCAGCATTCTGCCAAGGCGTGGTGGTTCGGTTTACCTGCCTCCAAACCTGACGGGCACGTCCATGTGCTGCAGTGGTCCATCGTGCTGCCAGAGCCTTGAGGGGGGGGATCAGCCAGCTGGGATGCCCTGCAGGCATCTATGCCTTTGGTTTCTCTCTCTGTAAATGAGGGGGGGGGGACGATGTTCTCTGACATCAGTTAGGTGGTTTGGGGTGGAGGCCAAAACAGCCAGACCTCCTGCTGTAGGTTAAACAGTTATATGAGTGTGAGGGGCCCATCTGCAAAACTGGTCCTGTCGCCATAAATACTATGAAGCCACCGATCCCTTTGGTGTCAAAAGGGCTGGGGGATATGCTCTTCCGATCTCAATCGGGCTGTAAATATGTAAGACCCAAACCGAGGATGTCGAAGCTTAACTGTAGCCACCTAAGTTTATAATTTTTTTTACCTTATTCCCTTAATGATGATTATCCTGTAAGTAGAAAATATAAAGCATTTCAGGAGCATTAAGTAATACTTAGAGGGCTCATTAATCCACAGTTAATATGCAGCCACCACTGAGAGGGAATGAAGCAATCATGCTGCCTCAGCATCATGCAGCACGCCATCTCTGCCTGCCTCCAGGAGGGAAGTGGAGGATGCCCATCTCACCTGGGACCACGGGAGAAGATGGAGGTGGACAGAAAATGATGGTCTGAGGTAGACACCACAAGGCATGCGCAGCCCCCTTACCTCCCTTGTCATCATGCACTGGGGTTTTGGGGCACATCTGTACCAACATCTTGACTTTTTCCCTAACAAAGACAGCAGAGTTGGCACCTTTTATTTTTAGATTCCAACCAGAGTAAAATTCAGACACCTAGGTCAAGGTTGAAGGTAGTGTTTTGGAAAAGTGTGTGTCAGTGCAACAACCTCTGTGCTTTTCCCTGGCAAAGGCAAAACCTTTGGGAGGTCAATCATAAATCATCTAGGCTTCCCTGCACCAATGACCTGATAAAAAAATAAATGTGTGGGAGTAGTTGTCAGCCTTATTTTCACTGATAAACAAAAATGCTCTTCATCACTTTGGGTTTTCTTGGTAGCTCCCCATGCACAACAGCGATTAGACTGTGCCTCGTTCAACAACAAGCATGATGAGTTCCCAGCGCTGAAGCAGAGGCAGAAATTGCAGAGTCTGCAGTACCACCATCCAGTCTCTGGGCTTTAATTCCAGGGAGAATTTAATTCTCATAGAAGATGTCCTAATGTCACGAGGCAAATAAAATTCTTGTCAGCTCAGTGGTCTTCAGGAGGTTCTTAAATTGCAGAAAATTCAAGGGGGTACTGTACACTGCCTTAGGACAGGGTAAAACAAGAATGGAGGAGTATGTCAGGCAATAGCAGATGCACCTGTACTTCATGGTCTAAGGTAAGGTCTTACTTTATCTTGCTAGGGAATTTCATTTTCTAGATACTTGTCACCATAGAAAATGAGTACCGAGATTGTCACAGTTCCAAATTTTTTTTTTTTTCACTTCCAGTATGCAAGATAAGGCTGAAGTCACTCATGTGCTGGCCAGGATATGTGACCAGCTGAAATGCATCCTGAACGCAACACAGTGTCATGGTTAAATCTCCAAAAAGTCAAATTCCATCAACCCGGGGTGGCCGCTCTAGTTGCAAAACAAAAAAAAGGAGCAAGAGTAGGAAGCCTGCCTTTCTGGTGGGCTTGTCTCTCAAACCCAGTCCCAAATCTGAAGAAGGAAAGAAATGCATGTGCTCCAGGGGGTAAGTCCTTCTCTGGAGAAGAGCAGCAGGGGTGCAGGACCCCCCGAAGTCCCGAGCCTGCAGCTGTGCCCTGAGGCTTACACGTGGGTGCTGTGCTGGTGAAAATGTGCAGCAATGGCAGCCACCCCAAACCTTATGGCCAGGAGACAGGGGGTGTGGACAGGTCATCCTCAAAACATAACAGCTTGCTGCAAATCAGCCCCCTCCTCCCTGCTCTGTGCTGCTCTCATCACTAATGTGGACATATCCTCTGCACCTTCTCTAATCCAGAAACTGTGCCTGGGGAAGCAATAAATGCCATATCATGATGTGATGCTCCTGATTTTCCAGAATTTTTATCTAAGCATAATCCATTGATGTTATTTAATTACCATAAACAGCTGCCTTATAGCAGCCAAAATAGATGTATTTGCCTTAATTTTACAGTATGGTAATTAACTACCAACGACTTATTTAAAACATATTTACAGAGGGAAATGTCAGAGATGCATCACATTTTCATGCCCAGTAATTGTACCCGCAATAACCAATTTGGTATTTAATTAGCTTGCTTATGAGCTCACCTCTGAGAAAAATTATTTCAGAGAACGTGTTAGCTATGATGCTTAAGCAGATTCTCAGAGAGAAGATGCACCAGCTGCAGGTCAGCAACAATTTTTTGCTTTATTATGTCGGGGTATTTTGCTGTTCATACAGGCTTAACATAGTTATGGCCTTCACATCATTTTTAAGTTAAACTATTAACCACACAGAAAATCAATATGCAATAGAGCAACACTCATTAAGCGAACTATAAATCAAATCTTCTGTGGACACAGCAGGTACCAAAGACTTTCATAAAACTCCTGGCCTGTCATGATCAAAGGAGAGGAGACGGTTACCATGAACAACACATTTCTGTGCATTAGATCTGGGTTAAGCGATATATACGTGTTAACAAATATTAAATGGGAAGGGAATTTGTGTCTGTCAGGACCAAGTAACGGTGTGATCCTGCAAGGGTTCCTTCTGCTGTAGGTCCCTGGACAAGATGGGAATTACACAAATCAAATGGCTCTTCCATTTCTGCGTCGTGCTTAGGGATATAGTTTTCCTGGGAACTGGAGTGCTGGTCCCTCAAATGAGGGTTATATCATCATCCTCTGGGATCACTGAGCTGTCTCTTAGCCACAAACTCCAGGAACTTCAGGGCATCACACTCATGTTTTCTTTGGCCTAAATGAAGTGCAAGTCAGAAGGATTTTCCACTGCTGGCCACTGACTTTGTGTACTCACAACACATTTATCCATGACTAAGGACAAGCATCTGGGGGGAGCCTGCGAAGCTGGCGGCAGGGGCAGGCAAAAGGAGGGATCCCATTTTGAAACCTGACTGACATAACACAGGCTGTAGCTTTGGTAAGGGTACAGTAAATTTTTCTTTCCCCCCAGACATAAATTCACATCCTTTAAAGCTAGAAGAGGGTCTTATGGTAACCTAACCAGTTTATCTGCACAAATCCAAAGCCACGATCCTTTCTCAGGATCTTAAGGCCATAACTTCAGCTTCTTTATGTCTTTTAGAAAGACCTCTAGTTTGGACACAATGACTTTCATCAATAGAGATCACACATCTATAGGTAAAATATTCTATTTTTAGAAATGGTACTGTCAGCAGCAAAAAAAAAAGGGCTACATTTTATTGCCTTGGAAAGCTTTGAGGAAGCTGGGAAGACGTTGCTCAGTGTTTTCTTTTTCCTGAATGTTAACGAAATAGCAGCAACCTGAGATCCCCCCCAAAAGCCTGGAAATCAAGTATCCCCTCCCGCCTGCTCAGGAGAACTTTGATATCCCCACAGAAACACCGTGTCTGTTGTAAAAAAACAGAGTAACTTTGCTGGGGGTTGGAAGGGAGGCAACGGAATGACTCTGGAAAAATCAATTACAGCTGATTGACAACAGAGGTTTGTATTGATTCAGTGAGACTCCTCTTCCTCAGGATAGTTTTGCAATAGCCTAACATTCCCTCCGTGCTCGCCCCATCAGCCTGTTCCCCCCACGGCAGCTTCTCCCTGTGCTCCTCTGTCTACCAGCTTTCGCAGGTGCGGTTACAGCTCATCTCGGCTGCTGGATCAGCACTTTTTGCCCTCTGAGGCTTCGTGAAAGTCACCCCAGCTTGCAAAACCACTGACCGGTGTTTCAGCACTCTAAAAACCAGCGATGTCTGCACACACCACTTACCCCCCACAGCAGAGTCCCACCTCTCTCCACTGCTTCCTCGCAGTAGCTGGAGCATCCTCCCCCTGCCCCATTTTGCCATATTGATCCTTTCCCCCCGTCACATCCTGATCCATCCAGCTGGTTTCTCCACCCAGGAGTGGGCAGAGATCACTCTGCCTGCACAGCATCTGCTCCTGGAGGCTCCTGAAGCAACATCCCACATCAGGAAGATCAGCTGTGGACTTTCTGCTCCCTCGGCCTTGGGGATACCAGCCTGGCAGTGTTACAACACCTTAATGCCCCACTTCTGTTTTAATTAAATATCGAAAATACTGTTTCAGAGGACGGGATCTTCTTGTACTTTTTTTTTTTTTTTTTCTGCAGTAGAGAGTCCATGGCTCATTGGTCTGGAAAATATCATGCTTGCCTTTGGCAATTAGCCAGGCTTTCATAAAACGCTCCTCAAGTAGAAACTCCCAGTCTGCTTATAAATACTGTCATCTACGTTTTAGAGCTGGCAAAACCAAGGCCTTTCTGAGGTTAAAGCAAGGTCTGCAACACAGAAAGGAGAAAGCCTCAGTCTCCTCTCTTTTCATTAAGAAGGTGTTCTCACTAATTCTGTGGAACGAGAGATGAAACTGCTTCTGAAGTCAGGGAAAGTCTCAGGGGCTCAGCACTTACAGGTTCATGCCTCCCGTCATCAGAAAGAAGTGGCTTTTTTTGATCAAAATACATTTGATTTTAAAGTTACAGAAAGCCATTAATTATGCTGTTCTTGGAGATAATCAGTCTAGGCACCTGTCACATACAACCAACAGAAATACAGTGCTTAAAAAAAAAAAAAATACAAGAAAAGAAAATGTAAGGTGATAGAATTTATGGTCCAGAAAAGGTTCCAGTTAAAGGACAGACACTATTCCCTATCTCACCTCAAAGTACATGAACCAGGATCTTTGTGAGGACATTTCAGCTCCTGACAGGGCTGTTGTGCCAGACCCAACAGTCTAGAAAATAAATTAAAGAAGTTACTTTCAAGTCTGTGATGTATTGTCTCAAGATGACATTAAACTTGTTATCCAAATTATAGAAAAAATGAAGATGTTATTGGGTCTCCAGGGGCAAAAGTGCAAATTTCATGCAAGATGGCTTCTGTTTGTCCCTGAGGGGAGCGCCTGGGCAGCACCCATGGGATGCTGCCTTCTAGCTATGCCTCTGCTGGTGATGGGCATGGAAGGGAGACCTGCAACAAATGTCTTCTGCTGATTATTTGAGAGGAAGAGGGAAGTTTTGATTGAGATAAATCTGTGGCAGAATTTACTTAGGACTAAACTGCAGCTAAGTTTTATGTTCCTGTTTCACAATGGGGAATGCGTTGTGCTCGTTTCCTTGAGATTTTATCCTCCTTTGAACCAGAACTGGGGAATGGAGGGTGGGAAATGGGAGGTGGAATCGATGCCAAAAAGGGGGGACTGGGTTTTGGTCCCTTCCCTTTGGACAGATATGGTCATCTCCCCCTGGGGCAGGCAATGACCCCGGGACAGGGCAGGAGAGGTGCATGGTGGTGCTCTGGTGGCAGCAGCTCTGAAGCTCAGCCTGGATCCTTGGTCATTCTGCAAACCAAGCTCCCTGGTGAGCAACGGGGGTAACTGTCCCCCGAGTGGCCGTATCTGCATTTTTCTGATCGCTCAGATTCACTGCAGAAACTGATGATGGTGCAGGGCTTGTATTTTCCTCCTGTCTTTTTCTTCCCCTTAATATAGCAAAGTGGTCCGCTATTAATGGACATGCATTAAACTGCTTGGCACAGCATGTTCAGAACTGAGAGCAGGAAATGATCATTTCAGGGCCACTGCTAAGAAAACCTGTTGAAGTGTCTTGGGACAGAGTGAAAATCTAGTACTTGGGGATTAATTATCTGGAATTTAATGAGGCCAACAGCCAGATAACAATTAAATGGCTGAAGATGGAGAGGGTAGTTCCATAATAGACTTCAGTGGTGAGGCTGGCTTAAAAACGTTTTTGCTCTCTCATCTCAGTCAGTTACCAATATAACCATTTTTGGGGCTCTGCTGTGAACCAGATTGCTGAACTGATCTGCATTGCAAACTCTTTTGGGGAATTATATTTGAGCTGTGACATTTCAAAATTAGGCTCAGGTTTCTGCCAAATTGGAGCACCAAAGAAGATGCATGTGTGTGCGTGCATCCACGTGTGCACTTATACACATCAGCATAAATGCATTTCAGAAGTGATGTTTGCACAGAGAAAGTACAGCATCAAAGTCCAAGATTGGTGGGTTATGTCTATGCTGTTAAATAAAAGAGGGACAGGAGGCAATCTCTTGCCTGAAGCTAAATGCCAATGACTTCTTCAACTGGTTTGGGATACCTCTCGCTGTAGCAATTTCATCTCAGAGAGATGTAGCTGGAGTGGTGCAAACAGAGCCAGGGAGCTAGCTGATAATTCAGGCATGTCGACAATCAGGAGTCCAGTGATTGGATTCACTACTAGATCTTCTTTTGCTGGACATAACCATGTGTCTCTCTGGAACATACCCAGCTCCAGATACTGGTTTTGTGTTTTGGACCCATCTGTATGATATAATCAAATTCAGAATATTTTGGTTTGATGGTTTGATTTTTGACCTTCTTAGTTTTATTTATATATGTAAATATATTAATAAAAGGGGGGGGGGGGTTTCACAGTAAATTATACTTTGAATAATGCAACAGGAAGTCCTATTTGTTCCTGATTTATGTTAAGAAATATGTGCATAGTTCCTGCGTAGTGTTTTTAAGAAAAACTTATCACACGGTAAAACTCCTGACCACTGTATCATCTGCCATATAGTTGTCTATTTTGCATTAGCCAAAACCCAGTCCTATCCCCTATTTCATCCAGTCCAGTTTTTCTGCAGAGTTCATGTTTCTCTCCAAGTACAATAACCATATCACTTCAGTTATTGCTGTCATAGCAAGGAGATCAGACACGGTCCGTGGCTTCTCCATACAATATATCAACTCTGGTTATGTAAAATATTACAATAAATTATTACATCAAACAGGATGCAGACAACAGGATTAAAACACTATGCCATGACACATATAATATGAAATTATAGGCACACTACCTGACTAGGTATATGTGTATATATTAGTTTGCATATGGGGCCTAGGAAAAGATTTGATGAATTGGAGATAATTTTATTCTTTAAATCAAGAATCAGAATATAACCACTCTGAGCTTGAGCAGAGCCCTTTCTTGCCTCTTACAAAAAGACTAATGTCTTTCTTACAGCCAAGGACCAGCTCTCCATCACATATTTTGTTTTTTAAAGCTATAATGAGATCAGCCATAGCTCAGCTTTCCTGAACTCTCCACAGGCTTGTATCAACGCAGATGTTCATGAAGAAGAGATAATGGTTTAAAAGCTCTAATTTTGTTACTCTCTCTGCCATCTAAGCTGATCCTAATGTGATTAGGAAAGTCCTTTCTTACTTAGGCAGGGTCAATTTGTCTCAGAGGAGGTAGGGAAAGGAGACACTGAGGGTGCCAGTGCTGGCTCCATGCTCAGAAATGTTATCATGGTGGCTAGGAGACTTGCTAATGCGGTGTCCTTCATCACATCCAAAGGCAGGAGAGAGTGACCCACTTTAGTCAGTCCTTCTTTATTTGCATTTGTCTGGAAGCAATGGGCTGCCACATTTCCACAAATGCATTTTATACAAAGAGAGGCTCCAAAACCTGGTCGCTGTGGTTGCACCCACCAGATCAGGCTGGGTTCATCACATCTGATTTATCACAGTTTCACTTCAGTGTGGTGGAGGACCACAAGGAACCCAGCGCATCTGTCAGCAAGCTGCCAACACGTTGACACAACACATTTGGCTGCCAGACCGCCTAAGCATTTCATATCACACACAACCAGACACGGGGAAGTTAATGCACTCATAAGGAAATTTAGCTTAAGGTCAGAAAATAACAGGATGCTCCCAAACCACCAGAAGTTCTCGTGAAATTATAATAGTAACCAAGACAGGGAAGAGGCTCTAAAGACATGTTGTGGCAGTGTTGGCCAGTGGGCCAGGGTTTGGCTATCACCTAAGGGAACATCACAGGCAGCAAGCTGCAGACCAGAGTTGGGCAGGAGCAGCAGGGAAGGAAGGGCAGGGCTGTAGGATGAAGTCCATCGAGGAGAGACACATGATATAAGTGATTTTGGATGTGCCTGTGGTCTGGCCACATCTGTGCTGTGTTTTGGGACAGCCTCGCACCAATGAGCTGTATGGAAAGGTTAAAGAAAAGATCACTTTTCTTCTGCATTCACCTAGAGCAGGCCCAGGTGGAGTGAAAGACCACTGAGCTTTTGTATGGACACTCTTGTCTGGCCATAGGGTGTAAATTACTAGTTGCTTCTGGTGTTGCTCTCCATCAGAGGTCACAAACAAATTAATTTTAAAAAAGATGGTGTTACCCTGTTCCTACAGCAGCTGCTCAACCCTTGCCTTCACCATCACACCTGAAACATGAGCAGGACACCACAGCTCAGGTTAACCTTCATTTGTAAAGACTGAAGACCTTGCGTCCAGTCTTCACTCCCAGCTTAGCTCATTTCCTTGGGGGGAAACCTCTGACAAAGCTAGCGTGCCAGTTTTGGCCATATGCTGACTTATTGCACTGACCTCTTGTTTATTATGTGCTTACTTTCTGGTCATTCTGATGCAAAACATGAAATTAACCCTGGCAATTCCAGCTTATGGTGCTCTGCACTGCTTGTTGTCCACATGGTTCCTCCACTGTAGACAACTGGTGTGTGGTGTGCATCAGCTCTTCAAACTGCACGGGTGAATGTTTCCTTTTATTTTTACCCTACAGATGTTCGTAGTGTAGGTCAGGGGGCTGTGATTTGGGCTGATTGCACACCCTGCGTTTTCCCTACGCCATGGTGGCGGATGCCATGGACTGGCTCATTTGTTTTTTTGTACTTTCTACCTTATCTCCACATTGTATTGCAAGGTATTTCTCTGCTACTGGATTAAGTACAGAGATGGCTGAGCACTGTGGGCTATCTTTTCCATAAATGGCACAAACACAGGATTGTTTCCAAATGTGTCACTCTCAGTATTTCAGAATTTTTCACTTCCTGCTTTTTTGGTCTTAGCTTTGGGTCATGATTCAGCTTCATTTGCCAAACTGCTCTTTCATTAAGTGTGAGTGCTCCCACAGCTGGCATTGTTTGAACTGGATTTTCAGGATTACAATAGCAATATTGCTGAGATCTTATGTGAAGCGGGAAGTTTTTTTTCATGTCTGATGCAACCAGATGTTATAAACTTCCAGTAAAATGGCTGCTTTCAGGCTGTGGCTCCTTGCCTGTTCCGTGGCACCAAAGCCCTGGAAGTGATGTTCCCATTTCCTTCATGTTTCAGCAATGCTGCCAGGGGACTACAGTTTTTGGCTTATTTCATGCAAACATCCATTTTCTAGTTTCCTTTCCTTTCTATCTTCACTAACATTTCTTGTCCTTTTGTCCTTTGTGGTGGGTTAACATTGTCCAGCAACTAATCACCCACCATCTACTCGCTCACTCCCCACCAACAAGATAGGGGAAAGACTCAGAGGAGCAACAGTGAGAAAATCTCAAGAGCCAACATAAAGACAATTTAATCAGTGAAGGAAAGAGAAAAAATAAAGAACAAGTGATGCAAATGAAGTCACTTTCCAGCTCTCACAAACAGACCAATGTCTATCTGATCTCCAAGCAAAAACTACTTTGGAAAGACTAAGCCCCTCCACAAAATTTATTGCTGAGTGTGACATTATGGAATATACCTTTGATCAGCTGGGGTCATCTGTCCTGACTGTGTCCCCTCCAAACCTCTAGCCAACCTCCAGTCAACTTACGAGGGAGGCAGGGTGGGAAACAGAGACCTCAATGCTGTGCAAGCACTTCTTGGCAGTAACTAAAACATCCCTGTGTTATCGACACTGTTCACATCACAAATCCAAAGTCCAGCACCACATGGGCTGCTGTGAAGAAAGTTAACTCCATCCCAGCCAGATCCAGTGCTCCTTCTTTTGATTTCACTCCATATCCTCAGTGACTCCTACCTTCTTGCACACTGCTCTTTGCTGGTGCCAAATAGAAAAGATACCTGACCAAATGGAGGGTTCCATTTTACCCAGTGGAGGGAAATAGGCATGCTTAGAGTAGATGCAAAAGCAGATCAAGAGGTGAGCTCAGAGGACTGTGCTATTTACTTTAACTGTTAGGGAAGCCTATATTGACTAGATCATATGCAGACCACTGTGAACCTGTGTTGTTAGGTAAGATGAATGGCACATTTTCTCTGAGTTCTTTTTGAAACCTTTCAGTAATCTCAAAACTTTGAAACACAGAGCATAAAACTTCAACCAGATTTCTTGAGATCATAAATACTCTAGCCCAGCAAGCTCTCACCTTCCACTACTTAAATGGTCCACATCTTCAAAGGTATTTTGTTCTGTGACTCTTACTAAAATCTGAATTTTTGTCCTTAAATAGAGTCAACACCATGACACACTATATACATCACTTTCCACTTGTGTTCAAGTGGAAATACCCATCTGGTTGCATCTTTTTTACCCTTATGCCTTTGTGGTAACCCCCAACACCAACAAATCATAATGAAAGTGTTTCATTTTCATTAGCTGGAGGGACGATGAAGTTTATAAGAGAGAACAAGAGCAAAGTAGCCAGGTTTTCTTATATCGGTCATGCTGGCTTTCTATGCTGGAGAGAGGAAATGGTAACCCTCCTTTTCTAGGTCACTTTGTTCAGGCGCCTTTTGCTATGTACAAAGAGATTCTGTAAGCAGGAAATACAAAACTTTGAAGTATAACACAGTTATTTATTGGTTGACACAGACAAGAGATAACTGGGATTTAATGTGCTACCAGGCTAAGCATTAGTATGTCCAGTGTCCCTGATATGACACCTGAAAAGTCCTTGCTGACCGGGCAGTCAGACATCAGGTGGGGAAGGGTTGGTTTCTACTGCACTTGTGACAGGTCCTTGGTGTTGCTGAGTTTCCAGTTTCCAACTCTATGTGTTGCCATCTAGGATTTTATATCTTCCCATGCTGGTGTTTTTCTTCTCGAATCCTTGAGTTCTTTCTTAGCCCCACCTCAGCAATCCCACCTCTGCCTTTTCACATTTCTCATCTCATGAATTACTGCCCTACAGACTTCCTCCCAGCTCTTCCTCAGCAGCCTGAGCCAAGGCTATGTAGCTGGGCTGAACCAGAGCCAGGCGCTGGATTCCTGGATCACAGAGAGCTACATTTCTAGGAAATGAGGAGATTGCAAGTGTGTCAGGTCATATGTGATTCATGGATGCACCGATCTGCAAGGTATTTTTTGCCAGGCACCAAGATCAGCAGTGATGGTGAGGATGCATATTATGACTGATAGGTCACCCATGCCAGGCTTGCATGCCACCAACATCGTGTACCCCACATCTCGGGAACCCCCATGCAAGCATTTCAGACTGAACTCCTAATTTGACTGAGCCTAGTTTCGTTCTTCCCACCCTATTCTGCAGCTACAGTCACCACTAGGCTCAGCTTCCGTTGGCAGAACAGAGATCTCCAGTACCTGGCCCCTCTTTTTAAATGCATTTTCCCAGTACCTTCAGTCAGCCAAGGTGTCCCCTTTTTCTCAGCTAGCTCTATAAGACCCATTTGGTGCAAGTTTGAGTGTGATGTCACAGAACAGTCTCTTCTTCAGTCAACAGAGTTACTCACAGTTTTCAGTGGTTCCCCAGTATATAGGGGATGGATAAGTTCCCATCATGGGATGGTGCCTTATCCAGTGTAGGGGCAAATTGTGATATTTCCTTTACCTGTCCATGAACTCGACCTGTTGGGGACTCAGGGAAATATCCAGCTCCTAAAATACAATTAGACGTTATTTGGTCTCTAACTCCAGAAGACTCCCCTGATTGTTTAGAGCCTGTAAGACTCCCTGTACACCAAAGCTGGCACTGAAAATGTGTTAAGGTGCCCAGTGTGCCTCTTCACCCCCAGAGGGCTGACATCTTAGGACAACATCTTGCTCAGCCCAGTGTCTCCCACTTGTACCTCTCTGGGTGCAAAATCAAGCAGTCCCATGCTCCCTGAGAGGCTAGATCCTGTATTTAATTTGTGAGTGTACCCAACACAGAGTGACAGCAAGAAGGCAGGGGAAGACCCAATTCCCCGGCAGCAGCTTTCAGTCTGTGTTTCAGCTACTGCTTACAGAGCATCTAGAAGTGAGAAGTCTCTCCCATAGTGGGGGAGCCACACCTCCTAATTCCCACAGGGGTGCCCTAATGGTGAAAGAGATCGAGGCAGGGATCACCCTCCACTCTTTCTGTTGAAGCAAGGTCATCATGCAGTCAAAACCACAAGCATCTCGGGCTGGGAGAAATATGACTCCATACCTACGTCTCGTGGAAACAGTAAACTGCAGCCTGGTTTCTTTTAGCTACTGTCTCCTGTAAAACACAATCCACGGAAACTAGGACTAGATCCTAAATTTATCTTCCCTCATGTCAGCACACAAACTGTGAAATCCTCTGCTGTCCCCGTGTCTCCCTGCTCCTAGCAGCCCAGCTCCAGAGCAGAGGTGAAATGGCTGCAGTGGAGCTGTGCTGGCTTTGTTCAACTAAGAATGCAGGTTTATAGCAGTTCAACCTTTCTGTACAGGTCTTTTTCAAGGTACCTGTTATGCTCAGTGCTGGAGAAATAACAATAGCAGAAATAATGAGGGCGGCACAATGGTAAAGCAGCCAAGTGAGAAACGCACCACTCCAGCACAAACGAGACCCGTTCCAGCCACTCAGCATCTGCTCTTCTCCCTGGAGCCGTGGCTCCTCTACTAGAGATGTCTACAAAACCTTGAGGAGCCTTCACCGAAATGATGTCACCTGCATACAGCTGAGCATGTTCAACTGAATGTGACCCTTCACCAGGTGCCTGTAGTTGTGCTGATGGGATTTGGGTGTATAATGAGGAGCCAAATTTACTTGAGATACCCTTGCTCCAGAGTGCCAGTATCAGGAAACAAATGACATAAAAGGAAAGTAATGCACTCCTATGCCTGTACTATACACTTAAAATTAATTCCCTGTAACTGAAACTGATTGTTCACATAAATCTCACCCTGCTTTTAAGCTAGGACATAACCTCAGCTTAATTGATATTCGTGCTTGAAGACAAAGAAATCAATTTGGCATGTCTAAAGTGCCTTTAGGTTTTTCACAGAGAAAGACTTTGCCTGGTAAACGAGCTTGTCTTTCTATAGGCTCAGGTTTGAGAACATGGAAGATACGCCTTTAATAGTTACACACACGGATGTAAATCTCCTTGGTGGGCTTAGAAACGAAAACATGTTCTGGATGCATCCTTACTGTGATCTTCTTGGCTCCCAAATGCCCAGGCATAGGGAAACTTGCATAGATAGTTCCCATTCTTTCCCTCTCTATCTCACTAGTCCAGGGTAAGGTGCCCATTTATAATTATTTATCAGTCTGTACACAATCATGCCGTGGGGAAGCATCTACTGAAATGTGAGTATGTCACTTCCATTCCTGTTTTATTATTCTTTAATCACTGACTACCCAATAACATCCTCAGATTCGGGCAGAAGTGCACAAATTAGGTGGGAAATCTCATTTTACCATCAAACCTGCAGTGTGGGCATATCAGCATAAAAAAATATATATATAATAAAATTAATGTGTGGGAAAGCTCAGCCCCGTTTCTGGCTGACTGGAGTTTGGATGGGGTTAGCCCTGTACTCTCACAAGCACACCCTCCCTTAAAGTTCTGAACCAAGCAAGTGGGAGAGAAAGGAGTCTACGCTAGATTTAGAAATGAGCTTGTACAGCAGGTTCACTGCACGCTCATCATGCCTTGTAACACACACTGCCTCCATGTCCTACAATTTATGTGCTAAGTATTTCCAATGGAGTAATCACATTGATTTCAAGGGCAGTTTGCAGAATGGTGTGACTCTCTTCAGCTGACAGGGAAGGTAAAGCCTGAATGTCCTCTTCTAACTGTAGAAGAGCTGCGGTATGACTGAGGAGTTGAAATCGGTCCAAAAGAGCTGCTGACACAGTGTGCACTTGAAGGAAGAGATGTTTTTTACATAGTGCCTTATGAAAACAAACACGTACCTGACATGTAACAGCATCTTGACATGAGATGCCAAAAGAAAAAGCCTTCCTCAGGAAAGCATTTATTATTTTCCCTTCCAAATGACCGAGTGCTTAGGAAAGGTGCCAAAAGATGTCCCTGAAGGATGACAGTCTCTGTGCAACAATTAACCTTCAAGGGCTTGGGAAGCAGCACGTGAACTCCCTTGATGTGAATTTCTGCCCCTTGCCTGCACAATCTGAGCCGCCTCTGGGTGTGGGAAATTCAGGTATGGCTGTACCCACCGAGGCCACAGCACTGATTTGCAATCATCCATGCTGTGTGATGGCCAGCACTCTCCCTGCATTTGTCCTGTGCCAGCAAGAGCTCTCCTTGATGGGCTCAGAGAGACCAGGGGCTGTTCCCATCAGGCACAACGCAGAAGCCACCCTGTGTCAGAGGCAAGCTAAGCCACATAGACACAAGATGTGCCACTCATCCTCAGGGCCAGGGAGTGGCTCCTGGCCTGTTTTATTGACCTGTATAAAGATAGCCTAAGCTGATAAGTTAGAGATGAAGTCTGGGTCTGGACCTTGACCACCTGCACCACTTTTTCCTTGGCATGGGTTCAGGCTGCCCTATCTCCCCCTCAGTGAAGGTATGTCTGTAAACCAGGTTGTGTCACCTGAGCTTGGGACCAAAGATCTGTCCCTAGACCTCCTTTATTTGGCAGTTTAGGTCTTGAACATAAGACTTGTGTATCATTGTCCTTTAAAGGCTGCAAGCCATGGTGAAAACTGGAAGTACTCCAGCTCGTTAGCTGAGATCCTGAAAGCAGTCTGAGTTTAGAGTGGGATGCTGACAGTCCTGTCTCATGGCTCAGTTAAGGAAGAGTTCAGGGAAGAGCAGAGATGTAATTAGCAGACCCTAAATTTGTAAAAGCACTAAGCTGAAGAAGGACATGTAGACAACAAGGGGACCATGTTTGAGGCAATATGGGGACAAGGGAGTGCAGATCCCAGCAGATGGATCAGGAAGAGACAGAATGAAAGGGCTTGAGGGTGACCAGGAAGCTCAGGAGTTAAGGCAGCAGCAGGGTGGGATCCATCTCACCTGAGTGTAGGAGCTGAAAACCAGATGTCTGCATCTGAGCTCAGCTTAGTCTCCCTCAACTCCCCTTAGAAGCAGTGGAGGTAAATAGCCAAGTGATGCCAGAATCAGGACAGTGCCAGATTGAAGTGGGAAGGAAGTTTAGCTATAACTCTGTCTCTCTACAGCTTTGGATGGTCTAACTTAATCCTGATGTTATTTCACACACAGACTTTTCTAATTTTTCAGCCTGCATTCCTTTAACTGCAGCCACCTGTGTAAGGCCAGCAGCAAGGAACTCCAGAAAAGGGGCATTTGCAGTCAGTTTAGGTTGATATTGCTGTCACTGATGCTCATTTTCACATCTGACTGTTAAGAGTTGTAGATCACCTGGCTCCGTATCTTAGTGAAAATTTGCTGCTTAAAACTCTCTTTTACCTCAGTTTCTCATCCTGAAACATTCACTTTCCTCTCATCTTCTGCCAGTGTCACCTTAATGTCCATCATCTGGAGTTGTGACCGTGTCTTCCCTTTCCTGTTTTCTTACTGTCCCTTCTACTTCACTGCCCAAGTTACATGGCTTGAAAAATAGTAGCCAGACATCACTGTCAACAGGGCTTGGCACCTTTCTAAGTACAGAAGGAAATAAAATATTAAGAAGTAATCAGTGAAAATGAAACATAGAGCGGACCACCACAATGCTGAGGTTTTTGATTCACAAGGAGTTTTTCCCTGAACCATTCTCATTTCACAGGTTCTTCTATATAACTATTCTGTAACCAAGGGCAGTACTAGGCCCACAGCTATTTACCACAACACCAAATCTTCTCCATAGCCTATTTATTTGGATGATCTCTGGCCAGTTTAAGACATGGCTGATTCAGATCCTATACATCTCTGCTGCTGCTGATTGCCATTCTGATAAACAGCAATAGAGTGAAAGGAAGAAAGCAGCATGGACCTGCACCTCCATTTACTTAATTTATCCTCAATAACATTTCACTGTAATATATCTGTTACCAATCAATACTCGATATAATTTTAGTGAATAGTGCTGGAGCAAGCCCAAAAGCTAAAGCATATCTTTGTGTAAAACAGGCAGCAGAAATAAATGAGGAGAAAGCTCACGTGGGAAGCAAAATGGAGATGTGACTTGCAGGTCTGACTTTTCAATGCTGACCTTACAACCTCAGGTCCACCGGAAAGACAAATCAGCTCTGGGAAAGAGCATCTGTGATGTGTGAGTTGGGACTGCAGTGATAGAAAGGGAGTGGGAGGTTTTCCACTGTAGCTGCATCAGCGCTTTCTGTAGAAACAGGTTCTCCCCTGCCTGCCTTGAAATTAGCTGCTCTCACCAGTGTTGACAAGACCCCAAGCAGGGATTAGGTTAATGATCTGTATTCTAAGCTGGTGAGTACTGGGTCTGCTCTGGTTGGCAGTGGTGGAGGAGCTGTGTTCATACAGTCCTGTTCTGTGCTGGAAGTGCACTGGCCTACATGGATGTGGATGAAGGAAAGCAGTGAAGATATTGAGTCTTTCATTGATCATTTAACGTCTGGGCTATGGTCTAAATCTGCAGCGGGTCTTGCCATATAGCTTCACACCACAACCTTGTGGAGCCTCCCGTTTGTGCTCCCCTGAGTCCATGAAAACAGGGCAGTCAGCTCTGCTGCTCTACTGTAGAAGAAATAATTATAGCTCTGATTTCCTTCCATCCAGTGCTAAGATAAAACCCCAGTGTGGCGAGGAAACACCTGACCCAACTCCACAAAGTAAGGGTAGGATATCACTCTGAGTACTTTCTCTGCCTGTGGATGCACTTTAACAGACCTCTATGAGTTAAGGGCAATGCAACAGTTTTCCATCTTATGTTAGCTCGGAAAAAGGAACAACTAGTCAACTAATGACTGGCTAGTAGTTGATTCAGTGGCAGCCAAGGCTTAGAATTTTGTTTCCTTCAATAGATGAGACAATGCCAGGGCACTGCATCACACGATGGGAAAAGACTCATGAGTCAAGGTATGTTGCAGGGAGGAGGAACGCTGCTAGCTCAGAGACATTTGGCAGATTCAAGGTCCCAGGGTTCAGGTGGAGCACAGGCTCAGACCCGGACAGGAGCCATGGTGCTGAGCTACATGTGCATGACATACAGCCCCCACAGTATAGGGGCAGGAGGGTCAGAGCAGAATCCAATTATCTATGTCTGGAGCTTAAGATTCTGCAGGACTGCTAGGGTCTAATTTTGCCTTCACATTGCTCAGAGTCAGGTTATCCACAACGTTCTTTCGTATTTCCCCTAAAACTTGAAAGCTATTTGCTTCCCAGCACTGAGGATGGTTTTGAAGGAGACCAGCTTTGTTCTCTGGCAGCAGGGACCAGTCTGCAATCAGCATCAGGTTACGCACACGGGAGTCTGCCACGGCGGCTGCTGTTGGGAGCGAACTGTCCTATTGACTTGCCCCCTTTTGATTCAAAACCCCTTTGGTGGGCAATTTAGCTGCGGGCAGTGATGGAGGGAAAAGGGTCAAGCAAGTACATGGCTAACTGCTCCTCCGTCTGTGTGAAGTCCAATGTGCAGCAGCTAGATTGCACTTCCAAGTAGCAGTGGGAGGAAGACAGTGTAAGTGGGAAGTCCTGCTGGGATCCGTGATTCAGGCCCATGGCTCAAGGTCCAGTCATCGCTGCGCTTTTCCCACATGTAATTCTAGAAAGAGCCTCTGGTAAAGGCAGTGTTCATCTCATTATCAATTCAATCTTCGTGACAGCCCTGCTAGGGCTCTTAATTTCTTGTGTTAAAACAACAAATGAGATGACCCAACTGCAATCTCTAATAGGTATCATGGGTCAGTAATCATTCATTTGTTATAGTGCCTTTCACCCGAAGGACGGAGATGAAAATTTGTCCTCCTAATGGCAAGAGCTGTAAATTAGTTTTATTTCACTGTTAAATCTAGAGGCCTGAAAATTAGGATGACCAGCCCTTATCTGGGAAGAAAATGTGTCAGCTCAAGGGATTTTCTGCATTAGGCAAATAGGCAGCTCATAATCACCCATTAAACAGTCACAGCGGCTGTCTCCTAACGCCCTTTGCTACTCCGAGTCGTGACTCTCCCGCTGCATTGAACGTGGTGAAACTTTTCAAGTCTGATGTCCAGCTCTGGGCCAGTGACACCAGCTCCACTTCTAGCCAAGGAAGAGAAGTGAACATGTCCTGCAGGTGCTGCATGGTAATTTCATCTTTCCCTCAAGATGGGCACGTTCAGCATAGGGATGATGAATTGCTCTGTGGAGGTACATCTCATCTCCATTATTAAGGGAGCTTCAGGTGAGTAGCTCAGATTTAAACATGTCTATCTTTTAGACATATACATTTAGACAAGACAAATCCCACCCAAAATATATCCAGTTGTTTGTCACGGATATTTTTTCTGCTAAGTAATGCTATCCTTCTCCTTGAAGTCTTTGCAAGTCCCGTGGGTCTAAAAGATGTTATTCTGAGTTAGCATGGAGTCGCTGTGGATTTGGAAATTGCAGGGTAAGCCATCACTGCATGCTCATAGGGTGGAAAGGAGGGAAATGAAGAGTTTTAAAGATAGATGGAAGCTATGTTGACAGGGTCATGAAGGTGCCTAACAGCCTTCACTGAGCAAGTAGCTGCTGGTGAAGTCTCAGAAACACTTGAGCAGCTCCTCCTCGTAGAGTGAGTGTCTCTCTTGCAGTAACTGCACACAATTCATGCCTTTGGTCTGACAGGCTGCACAAAACACCACACAGCCATTCCCACTTGTTAAGCCTGGTCCCAGAGGTCTGCTCCGAGCTCTCCTAGCCCTATACAAAACCAGAAGGGGATGTAATGCCCATCCCAACTGACTCAGGTTGTCATAGAGGTGTGCAGTTCCTTGCAGCAAAGCCATGTTGTTCATCCCAGGGTCACATCCTGACAGGGCACAGGGACAGCAGCTGGGAGCTCAGCGTCCTGAGCCCTGGGTGGTGGAGCCATGCCGCCTCTGACATGTGTGCACCCTGGCCCGAGGAGCTGGTAGGCAGCACTGCAGCCTCAGAGACGGGGAGCAGATTTTCCCTCGGTGTCTCATCCTTGAGCCACCACGCTTCCTACCTCCAGCCCTGACAGCCCATTGGGAAGAAAAAAATAAGTTTATCCTGGGAAAGAAAGGCTGAAACGCCTTTGATGTGATGAAATGTGTGGTCTGTCATCTTGATCGATAACATGTCACACAGAAAGCTCTATAAAAAGCTCTCTATAGAAAGCTGAAATTACAAAAAAATACCCCACTCTCAAATCCTCAAAACCCATAAGTATATCAGACTAGCTGTACAATTATTCACTTTTATGATGCGCAAGGTATGGAGTACTGTACAGCCAGACAAGTTTATAAGAACATGTATTAAGCTGCCTGCATGGGGAGGACCTAGCTGAAGTTAAAACATAAAACCTTCCCACAAGACAAGCGAGGGTATGAGTGGGGACATAAAAGTACAAGAATAGCTTTGAATAAGAAAGGTGGCCTCTTTGCCTCCTTTATCCAATGCTACACTTGAACTGAAATACGAAATTTTGGGATGGAGAGCCAGAGAGACCAGAGGCAATAGAAAGACTCTGTGGTGCTGCAGTCAGAGCTGCACAGCTTACAATGGATTTCCAGCAAGACCCTCCCCAACTTTAAAAATAACTAAACTCCAGGAGCTGCTGGGTGATGGGTGTCTTGTTTCTGGATTGTTCATGGTTTCACCATGACCAAAGTTGTCATGCCCTGGTGACATCCAAGCAGCCAGCCTCACCAGTGCCTGGTAAGATCATGGAGCAGATCCTCCTGGAAGACATCAAAACATATGGAAGACAGGGATGTGATTGGAGACAAGAAACATGGCTTCACCAAGGACAAGTCATACCTGACTAATCTAGTGGCCTTCTACAATGGAGTGATTGCATCAGTGGACAAGGGAAGAGCTACAAATGTCATCTACCTGGACTTCTGTAAAGCCTCTGATACAGTCCCCCACAATATTCTTACCTCTAAATTAGAGAGATGGGTTTGATGGGTTGACTGTTAGATGCATAAGGAATTGACTGGATGGCAGCATCCAAAGAGTTATAGTCTATGGCTTAATATCTAAGTGGAAACCAGTAACAAGTGGTGTCCCAGAAAGGTTCATACTGGGACCAATACTATTTAATACCTTCATCAGTGACACAGTGGTATTGAGTGCACTCTCAGCAAGTTTACAGATGACACCATGCTGAGTGGTGCAGTTGATTCACTTGAGGGAAGGTATGCCATCCATAGGGACCTTGGCAGGCTTGAGGCTTGGGACTTTGCGAATTTCATGAGGTTCAACAAGGCCAAGTTCAAAGTTCTGCATGTGGGTTGGGGCAAACCCTGGTATCAATACAGGCTGGAGGATGAAAGGATTGAGAGCAGCTCTGTGGAGAAGGACTTGGGGATACTGGTGGATGAAAAGATGGAGATGAGCTGGCAATGTACACTCACAGCCCAGAAAGCCAATTGCATCCTGAGCTGTGTAAAAAGAAGCTCTATAAAAAGTAGGTCAAGGGAGGTGACTCTCCCCCTCTACTTTGCCCTCATGAGACCCCCCCACCTGGAGTACTGCATCCAGATCTGGGGTCCACAGCACAAGACAGAAATGAACCCATTGAAGCAGGTCCAGATGAGGGCCACAAAAATGATCAGAGGGCTGGGATACCTCTCCTGTAAAGATAGGTTGAGAGAGTTGGTGTTGTTCAGCCTGGAGAAGAGAAGGTTTTGGGGAGACCTTATTGTGGCCTTTTGATATATAAAGGGGGCTGATAAAAAAGATGTAGAGACACTTTTCACCAGGGCCTGTAGTGACGGGACAAAGGATAGCAGTTTTAAACTGAAAGAGGGTATGTTTAGATCAGACATAAGAAAGAAATTTTTTATGATGAAGGTGATGAAACATGTCAACACATTGCCCAGAGAAGTTGTGGATGTTCCATCATTGGAAGTGTTCAGTGCCAGCTTGGATGGAGCTCTCAGCAACCTAGTCTAGTGAAAGGTGTCCCTGCCCATGACAGGGCAGTTGGACTAGATGATCTTCAAAGGTCCCTTCCAACCCAAACTATTCTGGGATTCTGTGTTCCCTCTTGATGGTGGCACACGAGGTCAGTACAGAATTGTCAGCAGGCTAGGGGATGCTAGGGGATTCCCTCCCCAAAAGGGCAGAGCTGCAGGAAGGACAGCGTGGAGACTGACTCAACCTCTCAGGATATGGGAGATCATTTTTGCTCAGACCTAAGGCATTTTACAGAAGAAGTTGGGAAAAAAAAAAAAAAAAGAATGCCATTGTTCTCTATGCTCTGTTCCTTCTGCAGGCAGATGTAAACTCAGAGGCTGTCAATACAGTACCTTTCTGTAAGCATGAATGTTAACTTAGAAGGTTGTCGTGGGTTTTTTTTTTCTTCAACAAAACCCTTTAAACTTTCACTCTATTTATAGAGATAATGTTATTGTTCTAGGTGGAACATTGTCTTCTCTGGCTAAGCTGAGCCTCCCTTTCTGTTCTTTCTTTCCACCTGCATCCTCCCCATGTGAAGAAAACTTCTAGAAGAACTATTCTTTGAGAATTTGAGAGGGAGGAAGAAGAAGGAGCAGACTATGATTTGCACAAAATTAAAAGAAGTATTTGTGACACAAGCTAAATGTTCCCACAGAAATGTACCTTTCCTTAATGCAAAGAATGCACCAATGAAGCATCAGCACACTTCACACAAACTAAAGAAATTTCCCCAGACTTGCAGGTTGTTTTTCATGCCCAAATCTAATGGCTCTCACTGGTTTTCTGGATAGTTTTGCATTTTTTTTCCCCCTTTCTTAACACTGACTGCACAAACTCCAGACATACTTTCATCTGACAGTGGAATAATGATGAATTTTGGGTTGGCTTGTAACAGGGAGACTTTTTTCATTCCATCCCACACCACCACTGCAGGTACGCAGAGCAAGGGCAATCTGAAAGCTCAGGTCTAGGTCACTAGAGGAGACAAGGAAGGGACGTGTAGGGGAAAGGAGAGTTACTCTGAGCCCAGCACAATTTATTTTCCCCTCTTCTCTTACTAATGCTCCTGAAACTTGAGCATGACTTCCACCACACCAGACCATTGTGGATGGGTTTGAGATGTCCATCACACGCCAGCACCATCGGTGCCCCAGCTGGAGGGACACATGCGTGATTTTAAACCAGTCTTGCATTTTCCTGGACACAGCTCTCAGGAAAAGGTCTTAACCAAAAATAAGGAGTGTCTTACAGCTCATACACTGCCTAGTGACTGCTACAGAGATGTTGGCACAGGCACAGCCTAGGAGACAGTACAGGGAGCCAGCATCAACAGCATTACATGCTCTGTGCTCCCTCTCTGATCCACCTACATGGCCCCAGCCCAGGGTCTGAACTCAGCTGTGACCTGCCTGGCATAGGTTTAGTTGCAAATTACCCTGTGACAGTTGCAAGAGTAATGTGACACAGACCATAGAGGAAATCTTGGCCACGAGGTGTGTGTGGATGGAATTAGAGACATCGGTCCCACCGAGAGACGTTGTGGGCTTGCTCAGCAACCACCACCTCATCCCTTCTCTCCTTCCAACATACCAGTAATGTTTGTGCTGTCCTTTGGCACTCCCATGGTGCGTTTCTGAAAGCACAGTTAGTGGATTTAAATGTCATATGATTGTGATAGCTGGAGGTTGCCTGATGGAAGGGAAACATTTCCATTGTCTCGAGGTGGATTTGGTCCAATTATCTCAGATGACACCAGCAAATCTGCTCCTCCTGGAGACATGTTGTTACTGTAGTAACTTGTAAATGAATATTGGATGATGAGTTATTTGAGCCAGTCTGAACTGTAAGTTTATGAGCACAGTGGGCAATCATTTCCTCTTTTTTTTTTTTTTTTTTTTTATTCTTTTCCATATTAATTTATTTTTCAGCGTGAATGTAAAACACAAAATCAACAGGTCAGATATAAGGCTCTTATGAACTCTGCCTCCCCTATCAGACAGAACAGATGCAGCTTGGAACTACTTTATCAATTTGCTTTTAATTAAAGCCTATAATGCTTTTGCACTTACTTTGTTAACATGTTTTAACCAAAATACAAAGGGGATAAAGGATGAAATGAATCTTCAGATAATTCTACATTTTGGATTTATCTATTTTTACATATGCAGGTCGCTCGCTACATCACCCAGAGCCACAACCAGCATTGCCGCATGAGCGGTCTGGTGATAAACAGTGATAACACCCTGCCCTTCTAGAGCAAGAGCTGAGAGCGTGTACTTTGGCTTCCAATATTTGCCTTGTGTGGCCAAAGGAGATGGTGTTTAGATGTATCACCCTTGCTTAGAACAAGGTATAAAATCTTCTTCTAATCCAAAGAGGAGAGATGGTAAACATCTCCATGCCCCAGTGCATCAGCAGTTGAAATAGAACATCAAATATTCTGCACCATGGTTTGTTGTCACTGCATTGTGCCCAGTCCTAAAATGTAGCAAAGAGAATTCAGTTTGCAACCCAGATCCCAGGGGCACATCCCACCCTCTAGCCCAGCTTCTTCTTCCAAATCCTTAATGGCTCCAGCCTTTCTGTGAGGCTGGACAGTCTGTCAGGAGGAGGTTCAGTGACTCCCAGAGCCAAATCATAGAGATAAATGGTCCGTTTATCTCTAAATTACCAACAGAACTGAAAAAGCATGTTTCTGATCTGCAGCTGCCCGCCTTTTCCATCACTATTACTGACAGTAGCTGTAGCTCAGGATCCAGGATCTGGATTCGGCCCCAGTAGTCGTCTACACTTCAGGGAAGCTCCTCGTGACAGAGGCAGAGCCTGTCTCTGCTTCTTCTGTGGTCACAGCAGGGTCATCAGCTCCTCCACCAAAACAGCCTCAGTTCAGCTCCTCCCTTGGTTACCTCTGCAAAGGGCTTAAATGGTACTGACAAGAGCAACCTCATGTGCTTCTCCTTGAGGAATAGGAGCAGTTTATCACCTTCCTCTATTGCTCCCCTTCATTTTAAAAGACCTTCTAAATTTCCAGAAAGCCACTCTTTCTGTCAGAGGGCCCCAAACAGGGAGCAGAAAGGCAATGTAGGTGAGTGTAGTGAGCATGAGTGCAGGATAGATCTTCACTGAGCAAGGATGCTCTGGGCATTATGAGCATGTCTGGTACTATTTGTTCCCATAGTCATGGTCTCGTACTGTGTTTATTCAAAGCCGGGATACCTTTTTTCTGTTGCTACAGATCTTAAATCTAAGACTCATCCTTGGTAAAGCTCTTGGATCTGGCACAGGAAAATTACCCAGAGCAGGCGATGTACATCAACTTGCCAACTTGCCAGCCCTCCACAGGTCCAGATGCTTCCATTTCATCTCCATGGTTTTTCTTTATTTTGACTAGCAAATAACGGTGCCCAATGCTCCACAGGAATTGCCCGTGTGCATGGCTTTACTTGTACCTACTCAATGTATTTTATTTGTCAAAGAAAGCACAGAAAGTGGTCTCAGGTAAGATCCAGCAAACACAGCAGCTAAACTGGGATTATTTGTCTCTGTGTCCGTGATTCATTTTCAGCTTTGGCTGAGGGACAGCAAGGCGGTGCATCTCCCTTCAGCCTAAAACACGGGAAGTTTCTGTGTCCTCCCACCTGGGCTGGGAATGGCCCATCAAACTTGGTTTTAAAGCAGGAGAGCTGGTGAGAATGTCTTTGCTCCACCCTGACAGTGCTTATACCTGGGTCTCTCTCAGAAAGCATCTATGAGACTGAAATGCTTCAGTATGGATCCTGTTTCTATTTCATTATAATTACTTTGTTTTCAATATATTGAAGAATGTCAAGTTTCTTGATTATCTTTGCTTGCGCTTCAAGTCTGCATGACAGTTTATGCTGAAAAAACTGATTTTTGAAAAGCAAGCAAGGGGTTTTCATTTGAGAATAATGTCTTTCTTTCCATCTGGAATCCATTTAAAATGCTGTAACATATTTCTGCTATATCTACCACAAAAACAAATCTATTTTTTTCCAAAATGCCTCTAAAAATATGTGGCCTCATCTAAAATTCAGGGTCCTCTGATACAGAGAAATGTGATGCTACAGTGCGGACAAGTACTGAAGCAAACAGCATTTTCTCAGCATACTCAGAGGTATGTAATTAGCATGAGGACAGCCATTAACACATCCCGTGCGCTGTGTCACCAAGTCACGCCTGATTATGTTGCAAAGTGAGATTAGCAAAATGAGCTTGAAGTTGTCCTCTCGCTGCCATTTGATAGTAGGGAAAACAAATCCTTACACTGCCAAAGCTGCAACTAATATTCAGTACTTAAGAAATTCAACTGATGCATTCATAATGAATAGGATTTTGTGTAATTAAAATTTTAAATAAATCCCCAACATGAGCCCTGGCTTGGATTTCTTAATTTCAGATATGAAAGTACAGCTTTTGACAAAATAGGTTCGGAGTTGATTTTTTTTTTCTTCTCTTTTCTTTTATCTGAGAGATTTACAAAATCTCATTAGCATACTAAAAAATAGCAGAAAATAAATTAAATGAAGATCAGGATTAAAAGGCTCACTACTCTATTCATGTCACCTTTTAGTTCTTTTGAGCATCTGTCCCTGTGTGGTGGGTGTAAGTAACATGGAGGTGGATGTTAGTGGGTGGCAAAGCTTTTATGAGGCAGAAAGAAGCTAAGAATTAGAAAATTATTGGAGGCAGTTTCCGTACAGATGAGAAGAAGCAGACACTGGGAAGCCAAGGAAGAAGAGGAAGACAGTAAGAAAACTGAATAAAAGGCACATTTCACTGGCAAAGAAAATTTGTTTCAAGAGAAACCCTGTCAGCTTCCAAGAAGCTCTTGTTCAAACCATCCCACTGCTGCAGGACCAGGTCCTTCCTTGCCTGCAGAAATCTTTTGGTCATAGCCAAAAATACACCAAGTTCTCATGGCGTGTTTCCAGGTTGCTCACCTACCTACAGGGTGATGGCATCCCTTGATGTCCCTTGTCACACATAGGGTGGTGGAGGAGATAAGTAACACCATGTTAGCAAGGAGGTCCTGTAGCTGGGAGGAAGGCCACATTGCCCTGGGGAGCTGGACTCCTCTTCCTGAAAAGCCCTGTATGATACTGGAGAGTCATTTACAACAAGTTGTTCATGAATGGCTTCTAGGCTGTTGATCTCTGCTCCTGAGTCACTCAACCTAAAGCCTTAGACCCGATTTGCAGATAGTTTACTCACTTGTAGCTGCATCTGAGGTTAATGGAGGCTGAATTTTGAAAATATCAAGTGCTCTAGAAGGAAATTCTACTATGAAAAATCAGGGACTGTGTGATAAAAGCTGCCCAACAACATGTGATCAATATACTTGAATCTTTAATCTCTCTGTGCTTGAATTCCTTGACCCTAAACTGGGAAATAATACTGCCATTGTACTTGAGCTCAGTATCATAGATATCAGCTGACAGATGCCCGTGATGCACAGAGACAGCCACAAAAATGAGCCTTATGCAAGAAAAAATATATGACAAAATGAACTCTTCTCAGAGGCAGATTTAAAAAAAAAAAAAAAATATGCAGTCTCAAATTTGGGACTATTTTCACAAGGACAGCAAAAATAAGCTCATCATCAAAATGCATGGGCTTCCATCTCCCCAGGCTCCACCATTTTTTAAATAAAAAAGGTACCAGAATGGTTTCACCTGGACAAAACTGCATTTTCCCCCACCGCATTATTCTCAGAAACATTTGAAACAGACCTTTACTTGTTATGAGTCTATACATAAATATGTGTATGTGTGTTTACGTAAGTGAATATATAACTTAATACAAATTTTAAAGTCAGACTGAATCAGATGTTATCCCAAACAACATAAGTTTTACAGAGTTGCACACAATAGGAAACTGGATGGTAGAGTGGGGTCAGCTGTAGCAGGAGACAGCGTTAGCACAGAGGGTGGGTTTGTAACAGGGGGTGTGAGCACTGCCCCTCTCAGCCCCCAGCTCCCACCAAAGTTCACAGCTGCCCTGAACGTACACAGCTCCTACCAAGTCTCCTGCAACCCAGCCAAGAAACCTGTGCTGAGGAGGGAAGAGTTTGGATCCACAGAAGGAGCAGATACGGGTTCCCTCTTGGGAGGAGGATCAGGTTATAATGTCTCAGGGTGTGCTACAGCTGATCTGGGGTAGAGGGGGAGCACTGGTTTGGGTTGGCTGGTGTATCCGACGGCTTTATTTTCATATCTATCATTTTCTGAGTGACCCTGCTCAGAAGTGCCACTGTGATGGCAGCCAGACTACACCACTGACTTTCCCAAGCAAATAGCCCAGCCCGTGCATGAATTAACGAGCGTTTGTAAAGTAGTGTGTGATCACTGGATGAAATGCAGTTGCACAGGTGTGAAGTATCTGGAAAAGGATGATTATTTGCAGCACCTGCTTTGCTGTCAAAAACCCTTATTGACTGGGCAGCGAAGGAGTCCTTGTCCTCGTTCCTTGGGATGTTCTTGACACACACTGATACTCTTCACAGGCATGTAAAAGGCTGATTTTTTTAATACATTATGTGCATTACTGTAAGTAAAAGTATGAATAAGGCATCCAGTCTCCCAGTATAACACTGGGGAACACTGGGAAGTGCAGAAAGGTGACATTTGATGCTCAGTCTAAATCCCTGAGCAGTGTTTGTTCTTCTACAATGCAGCGATGCTACTGACCCTCCTTTTTCACCACATCATCAGGATCTGGGTCCTGTCCCATGTGGTGGGAGGACTGCACCCAACCCTGCCTCACCCTGAGGGGTTTCCATCTAGCAAATTCTCCATTTGCAAGTCAGGACTTTAATTGCAAGGCATTTGGCTGCTCAGGGCAGCAGCCACCAACACGCAGCAGAGAAGCAGAGCTTGAAGGTTTGTGATGTAGCCCTTGCTTGGGCCCCACAGGGCCAGGAGCTCAGCCACCAAGGGTGAGGTGTGGGTTGCTGCCTCTGTTTCTACTATTTTTACCGTAGTTGACCTAAAGTCTTTGCTAGAGAAAATACAAAAGGTCCCTCAGCGCATGAGGAGGAATACCAAAGCCCTCTCTCCTTTACAGCTGCAGACTCAGTGATATGCTTACGTCTTCTCTACCTCTTGGAGATCTTGGAGATCTCTACCTCTTTGATCTACCCTTTGACCTTCCCCTGAATTTTCTATCAAGACACTGGCAACTGGAGGTGTAATAGTGGTAGGGAGCCACAGATTTACACCCTCATGTGAACAGGCATTCATTTCTCTCTCCACGGACCGTGTTGTCCCAAGGGCAGTGGGAGAAGCCCAGAGTGGTACAGCCCCCTCCTGCCTGAAATAGGGGTGCCTTTCTGCTCCTTGCCTAGAAACCAGTAAAACCTCTGTGGGTCTGCCCCAAAGATAGGTTTAGTCCTAGCTGCATGTAGAGCGGTGTGTGAGGGGACGTTCCTTCGGCATCTCTTGACATGAAGTGAATTGCGCTCGGGGCGGGGGGGGTTCTGAGTGAGCTGTAAAAGGAGCTGATGTTATTCAGAGTTAGCCACCTAATCCTCAGGCATCAAAGTTAAAACAGATGATTCACACCTAGAGCAGTTTGTTGCATTTTTAGCAGAAAGTCTGCAGAAACTCCGGGGCAGGACCCAGAGGCCCTGTGTCCATCCAAATATAACTTTTTTTTTTTTTTTTTTTCCCCATAAGAAAAGCACCATGTGTTTATAAATTGCTCTTTGCCAAGTGACTTGTTCTTAAAAAGAATTACACTGTAATAAGCTACATCATTAAAAAGAAATTTTTTCTGTGAGCAGCAGAGTCTTATTTCCTGCGGTTTGGTGTCTCGTGGTGGGATTATCTCATGTCTAATGAGGAGCACTCTGGCTGAAGCCCTTTCTCCTGTTCATAAAGACACTGTCTCATGTGAGTTCTCTGGTGTCCATAATACATTTGGGATCAAACTGCCATTGTTTAGGTTCTCTCCTATCTGACAATGTAATATTGCCCACGTAGCAAGCTGTTCCTCCCTGGAGACGTGAAAGGGTCATGCTTCTCTACCCTGCTGCCTCTTCTCACTAAACCAGTTGAAAATTAAAGCCTTTGAGACTTCTATCACACAGTTAAATTTGACTGAAATTGGCCAACAGGCTAAAAGATAATTGAGAATAATACTGGACTGACACAACAATATAATAAACCTAATTTTATTAGGTAATCAGGCAATAAATGATGGAAAATAAATACTAGAGCAGATTAAACATTTAAAAAAACGTTCATAAATATTTATTCAAGAGTTTAAATGCACTCAAGGTGACCATTTTATGCCCGTTTTGCATTTCAATTTTAGAGGTTTGATTCACATCCATATGAAAGACCAACAAGGGCACAGGCACCCCAATATTTACGCTCATACCTCAAAAGTAAATGTAAAATAGTAGTTTTCTGTGACACTTTTTTTTTCACAGACAGGCAATTTTTAAACCTTTCTTTCAGAGTATTACAAAATTCAGAATTTAAAAACAATAATGTTGAATCATTCAGAAAACAGATTTTGAAGATGGTTCTCACCTATTCAGAGAATAAAAGTGGATCATGTGGTTTATGCTGGATTTCCAGAATTTTCAGAAAACCTGAACAAAGTCAGACCAAAAATCCTTTGATGAAGTGATTCATGGAATGTTTCAAAAATGTGAGATGTGAAAGGGAATTCTCAGTTATTTGAACACACACACACACACGAATCACAAATGAAGGAAAGAAGAAAGATACATTGAATAAATTGATCATTGTAATTTATTTTTCCAATTATTGAGCCATAGAAAGGTGCTTTTCATAAAGTGATTTTTGGAGATACTTTTCTTACCTCGGATACAGTTTAGATGGATGAGCTACCATTGCTCTCCATACTTATCAAATTAGGAGAATGCATTTCTAAATTCAATTACATCCTCAGTGGAAATGGTTTCTCTGACTCTGGTAATCTTTGGAGAAGAATTATACACAGTCTATAAAGCTTCACATTTCAAAACCTAATTTTGAATGTTATTCAAGAGGTTAATTTAAGATTCATCTTCCTAAAGAGGAGTTAAATAAAACTGATAGAAGGCTGGAACTTGTCGAATGGTTGAGAGGTTTATCAGCATGTGGGTATGAGTTCATTAGTTTTAATTAGTATAATCACTAATGTTGCATTAACAGTTTGGTGAGAGAAAGTAATTGCTCACACCCACTGTATTAGATTGAGAGATCGGAATTCATTTTATGAGGCAATTAGCATTTCAGGGATTTTTTTTAAAAAGGCTTTTATGGTCTGCCATTGCAGTAGCCTCCTCCACCAAAAAAGAGTTTAAATTAACCATAACTTTCATCCTAATGGGATGCAAAAATTAATGTAGAATTAAGTGTGAACCAGCAATCCCACCGCGATAAGCAGGCAGCTAAAACCACAAGCCTCGATTAGTCTATAATGACCTGTTTTATTTCCCAGACAATTGTAGTCATTTATCTGTCCTCAATTCATTATCTTCTTGGAAAGTTTATATTCTTGAATTTTATACAGCAAAACAAATAAAATATGAGGGAAAGAAAAGTAGAACAGTACATTCAGAGTAATAATCCTCCACAGGAAAAGCTGCAAGGTTCAATAATAGGGCTTAAATAGTCAATTATTCTTCATATCAAATGTCAGAGGAAGAAGAAACAGCTCCTTTTGATGTCCAGTGCCTTGGGAAGAACCATAAATTTCACAGCAGCAGCAATCACAACCCTGCTCTGTCTATCACATCCCTTGGCAGCTATTGACAAAATGAGAATGGAGATCCAGGACTTTGTCATCCTGGTTGGCAAGGAAGCCGAGAGTGAGGACGAGTGACCCAAGAGATTGCCTTCCAAAACATCCTGGAAAGCAAAAGTGTAAGTTTCGGTGGGAAAAACTGCTTACAGTAAGAATGTTTACTCTCACATCAAGGCTGTTAATAAAAGGCAACACGGTATCTGTAGAAAGATGAGTCAACACACCATTTGCAACATATTTGGCACCTATTATACAGGATTATGCTTGCCCCTGGTTAAAACAAATCTGTGCTCAAAAATAGCTGAATAAAGCCCAAATCTGCTATGACTTGGATGTGGCATGAAGGAGAACAACTGTTAGATGTTAAAACCATACTGTTGTTGCTGTAATTCTGGGTACATATGTTAAAATGAGCAGACACAGAGCAGCATTTGGGGAATTACACGACTCTCCCTAAAGCATATGTTAGAGCAAAATGTACTATATATGTATGCACTCTTGATTCTTACACTCCTTATAAGCCTCTCCAAAGGAGTTCAGAGAGAGAGACAATGTCATCCTATGCTTAATCATCTAAAATTTAGGTACAACTAGGCAGATTGGATCTCAGACTTAGTCACTCTGGCAGCAGCTGGTGCCACTTTTAGGAGGTAAATTACTCCAGTGAAGATCTGAATCCGCCACTGGGAAGGGCTACCTCCCTCTATTGACTGCAGAGGCAGTCCCAGGTAACCAGGTTTCCATCCCTGGAGGCTGAAGTAAATGCCTAAAATTGGGTAGGATGAATCATGACCAGCATGTATGTGCCTCAGGGTTTGTCTATGCACAGAGTTATTGTGGAGAGCCATTACTCTTCCTGAATAGCATTACATGTGGATACACTTTTGGTTGAATAAGACTTACTCATTTCTCTTCAACATCCTCTTGACAGAAGCAGAGCAGTTTGCTTCCTAGTCCTCACGTGGAATCCTTCTGCAAGAGCTGCTGCCTTTTTAGCTAGCTGTCCTAACTTAATCCAAATTTACTTTAGTATAAAAATTCCCTAAATTTGCCATCCATCCACCTTTGAGAGCCATTTAAGATTTATAGAAGTAAGCACATCAATTAAGCACAAATACATTGACAAAAAGAAAAAAAAAAAAGGAAGCATCGTATACAATAAAAACTGACTTTTATTTCACAAATTATGGGTGTTATAAAGCATATTGTTTGAGGACAAATGCCTGTATTTGCCAGTGTGTTTCATTAAAGAATAATAAAGCTATACATATTTCATTTCCTTGTTCTGAGCTGCAAGAGCCTTAAATATATAAAGTACCCCATGATGTCCTTGCTTTGTTGGGTTTTCTTTTCTTTTTAATCAGATTTTCCCCCCAAAACTAATGAAATCACTCTTTAAACACATACATCACTTTCATTTGAGGTGATTTATCATGGCTCAAACAGTTTCTCTCTTTTCTTGAAGAACAAGGCAGCTGCCAGCACCTTTTGCTGTGCAGCTACAGATCTGGGTTGTCCCTGATCTCTGTCTGGAGTCCTGAGTTCCTGGCATTCCCGCTGTTGCTGTTTTAGGTGGGGTATTAGGTGGCTGACATCTGTGGGGTCCGCACCTCGCATATCTGCACCCCTTCCTGGTCTACCTGCTATCATATGTGATTTCTCTCTTCTCGTAGTATGCACCGACCCGCTGTGCAGCTGCACAGACGTCCGCGGAGCAAGGCATCCTTCCTCCCTGCCATCACCACGAAGCAGTGCACGACCCCCAGCTGGTTCCCTGCACGTGCCCGCTCTTCTCCTGCCCGTGGGAAGGGCACCTGGAGGTGGTGGTGTCCCACTTGAGGCAGACCCACCGCATCAACATCCTTCAAGGGGCAGAGATTGTCTTCCTGGCCACGGACATGCACCTGCCCGCACCCACGGACTGGATCATCATGCACTCTTGCCTTGGCCACCAGTTTTTGCTGGTCCTCAGGAAGCAGGAGAAGTACGAAGGCCACCCCCAGTTCTTCGCCACAATGATGCTGATCGGGACGCCGACCCAAGCCGACAACTTCACGTACCGGCTTGAGCTCAACAGGAACCAGCGGCGCCTTAAGTGGGAGGCGACCCCCAGGTCGGTACTGGAATGCGTTGACTCTGTCATTTCGGATGGGGATTGCCTTGTGCTGAACACTTCCCTGGCTCAGCTCTTTTCCGACAACGGAAGCCTAGCGATAGGAATTGCAATAACCACCAGCAAGGTTCACAACACCGAAGCTGAAATGTGAAGAAGCAAGAGGAGGAGAAGGAGGAGGGGGAACAGTGGTGCTGTAGCTGCCTTGTGAGAGTCAGAACTTGCGGACTTTTCGGGGGGGTCTCAGGTCTTTTATGGTATTTAGTACTCGTCCACGGTGGGCATTATGTAAACATCCTGTGGTTACAGTCTCTGTGTAATGTATTTACCGTTTTGTTAATACAATTTTATGAGAAATTTTAAAGAGGCTGATCAATTTATTGTCAACCTCCAGTGACACTGGAAACAACACTTTCTCCTGGAAAGTGCACCCAGGTTGACCCATAGAAACCTTTGGCCTGAGCATGTTATGTAAATGTATTTCCTTCATTGTTTGTCTAATTGCGTGGTATTAAGGAGGGACCTGTGCCTGGTAAAAGGTAAAGCACTCCACTAAGGGACAAGAGCACCCAGGTTTCCATACTAGCAATAATGATTTAATTCTTATGCTGTGGTCACAACCGAGCCCCCAGCGAACTTGCAGTTTCAGAGCTCCTTTCAGCTTCTAAGGAAACAACCTTCACCACCCAGACAATGAAAACTTCGAAGAAAAAGTCACAACCACTGCTGAGCCAGGGCCTGGGAAGCCACATCCTACATTAAATCGGGGATGACAGATAGTGGGTGACCACTGTGAGCTTGGTTAAATCTGATTCTTGCATCATGATGGGCAGTGAGAGGTTTGTTAGCTGGTCTGGCTCCAGGATGGATAACCACAGCCAGCCATGGGGCCATTCACCTTTTTAGCTGCTATTTTCTTAAGCATTCAAAAAGAGATTTTCAGAAAAGAAAGGATCAGGACAGTTCTAAGCTGTGTACAGATCTTGCTATTGAATTTTATGTCTCTTAGACCCGCAGTGTGTGCTGCTAAATATTGATTTTAAAACAATGCAGCCAGAATTTCTGCTTGCAAATTGGCTATGAGGGGGATGATGATGATCCCTTTCTTCTGCTGAGAGCATTTCACAGACAGCAATGTTCACAAGAAGGTATGGGCTTCTCTAAGAGCCTCTCCCTTGGATGGGTCCTCGGGGGAAGTCAGAGGCAGTTGCTGTCCATCTCCTGACACTCAGCCCCATCTGCAGTCAGGCATGTTTCTTCCATAGCCAACAACAGCAGTGAAATCCCACCACAGTAGGTGATCTGTTGGAGGGGGGGGGTCTCTACAGTGAGCGTGACACATGAGAAGCATGAGAACTTGTCTTTTCCTGTTTTCCCTTCTGCCCGCGTGTGGCTGTAGCCTGGCTGCTCCTGAATGCTTTTTTGGGAAACACCTGATGGGTTGGATCAGTTAACAGCTAAAGAGACTGAGGCTCATTGCTTGAGTCCCTTGGAAAACCAAGGAAGGTGGGGGAAGCAAGCTAAGAACAGTCCTTCAGCGTTGCGTTTCAAAAGGCATCTTGCTGGAGTTTGCTTTGGGTACACGAAAACATTGATGCTAATCTCTCCCACCTACTGCTCTCCTGGGAATTATTACAAATGACGGGTGAAGTAAAACAAATTGCAATGTTCCTGAGATGAACGCTACGCAGGTAAGGCCTTCTGAGTTGCAGATGCACCTCACCTCCCTAGCTGGGCTTTCATAGCAGGTCACGGCTCAGAGAGGAGCTGGGGTATCTTCAATAGGCTGCTCGTGACCATTCAAGCTGAAGCCTGAAGAAGAAGTCTTACTCCCTGTAAGAGTGTGCTGGGGCATAACTTCACAGCTCTCCCACCTCTGAATTTGGGGGCCAGGGCGGGCACGCTGGTTTGCAGCGCTTCACTGGAACATGCGGGCTTCAGAGTGGCTTGCTTCTTCCCTGCAATGTTAAATATTCAAAACCAGCAACTGCTGCCCTTTCCCTAAATGATAGCAATAAATAAATCATTGGCATTTTTGTGGACTGAAACTGGCTTCTGCAGCTCCTCCAGCAGATATTCTGCTGCTGAATTAAAACAAAACAAAAGCAATAAAACCCCAGTAAAAACAGTTCCTCTAGCTTAAACTTCCTGAGCTTTTTGTAGAGACCTAACATAATGCTGCTTTTGTTGCCTGATTACAACTGGTCCTAGGGGAAGGATATTCTTTGGGTATTCACTTGTTCCAGACTATTTACTTCTTGCTAGGGCACCTTTTGTTCTTGAAATATCTACTGAAATGAAGAATGAGCTGTTGGTATTCCTGGGCATGCCCCTCACCAAAGGACCAGTGTATTTCTGGCAACACTTCTCTGGGATGGGCATCTCCATCCCTTGCCAGTATCCTGGTATTCTGGTTTTGATGGGGCAGAAGGCACAGTGGAAATGTGACCTCTCCTACACAGATATCTTCACATCCCACGTGTCCTTCTCCCAGAGCTTTCTCATGGCCACACCAACAGTTCAGCCTTTCCATTTCCTTTCTCAGTCTTCCCCCTCACCTTGTGGCCACCCTTCTCAGCCCATTCTCAAGCTCTCAACCTGGTTTCACCCTTCGGCTTGCAGAGCCCATGGTGCTGCTTGCCTCCTCCCACTTTTATCTCTTGGGTGAGGTTGTTTTTTCTTTCTGCTCCTTGCAGTCAATCAAGTAACCTGCTTGCTTGGCTCTGTCCACTGCTGCAAAGCCCCAGCTCTGGTAGGGATTTCAGAAATCCAGATATGTTGGACTAGTGATTAAAATCTGTCCAGTAAGGCTCCCAGTACAGAAAAGGAGGACACATTTTGGGGAGAAAGGAGATATGGGTGCTAAATCCAGCCTTCATAAGCATCTCAACATAAAACTCAAATGTTTCAGGGTATACTTAAGGACTTCTACCATGGAAGATATTGTAATTCTGTCATAATTCAAAGCCTTTGAGCAACCCTTCACTGCCATAAAGCAAAGCTGAAGCAAATATTCTGCACTGTGGGACATAAATCCTAAAATGCTGGCAAGTAGGAACAACAATGAAATTCAGTTTACATGCACTCTTTCAGTGCCCATAATATAGCACTTTGTACAGGTACTCATGGTTGAAAGGCAGCTGCAGCTTGGCTTCCCAAATTTGGGCTGAAATTAGGGCTTCTAGAATTCATTTAGTACTCTAATATTTTACATCTTTATAACATGTTATACCCAGTCACTCCAAATTTCTTCAAAAATGTGAAGAACACAGCCTTACATTTCTTTGAAGTAAGGTAGTACCCTTCATTTGGTGCAGGAGAAAATGAGATCTTGCAAAATTGTTATGCAGCTGTTGCAATATTCTGTTTTCCTACCTACCTGAGAGCAGTGTTCCCTCTTTATTTTGTTTTAATTTTTTTACATAGAAAAATAGTGGGTTGGTGGGGTTTTTAGAGCTTTTGCATATCTGTGTTCGTGGATGGATTTTCTTGTGCCTAGATTAGTAAATTGCAACAATAATTTCATCAGGCTGAGCCAGATGGATTGCTATCAGACCCACTAGAAAACCTACTTTGGTTCTTCTGCACTATCCATCAGACACAGTGTGAATTTTAATGTCAGATCTGCAGTAAAACAGCATTAGTGCTTTCAGCTCAATCCCATTATGAATTAAGCTCACATCATATATCCATGACTCCTTATAAATCAGCTGAAGCATCCCGAGTCTCATCATCTTGAAGATGACAAAGGATCTTGCTGTGCCAGTGCCAGCCAGAGGCCTTGCTGAGAAGTAGGGCAGTAGTCCTCTTCCCACTGGACTCTGATATCACATCCTCCGTTTCATACCATCCTTTATGAATACAGGCTGGTCAGCTCTTAGAGAAAGGAGGGATGGTAAATGCTGGACAATGAAGCTGTTATAACAAAATCAATGGTTCACAATAAATTGCTGGATATTGCAGCATGGCTCTCTCTTTTGGGCATCAGAGAAATGAAACCCGATTGGCAGTACTGTAGTATAGGTGATTTATCTGCTTTCCTAGGCCACAACACACCTGAAAAACACTTTGATCGGAGAAGAGTCTGTCAGAAGAGACTGAGAGATGCACTTCTGCCTCCAGATGAATCAGAAACATCTCCCATGGAGGAACTGCAGCTTCTGAACTGTTCAGACACAAGCATAAGTTTTTTAATCCTTTTTTTTTTTTTTTTTTTTTTTAAATCCAATTAACTCTTCATGCTCACACTGTCTGAGTGAATGGCAGAAAACAAAGATTGCCACATGTATCATCACCAGAACTGTTCACACAAAAAGATGATTCATCTTCTGCAGAGATGACCCTGCAGAAAATGAGGGGGTTGCACAGCAGGGTAGCACAGGGCAGTGCCTGCGGGCTCCGGAGGCACACACATACAACTGAGAGAGGAGAAAAACCTCCGGACAGAAACATTACTCAACAGAAACCACTCGGAGTGAGGTCACAGCGGGGTCTGTCAGGGAAATGATCAGACCTCCCTGAGAGTAGCAAACCAGCAGGGAGCTGAGGCTCTGCGTGGAGACGTGTCTCTTCACATCAGCACCTTCCACCCAGCAAAAGGGTCTCTCGTCTGCTGGGAACCTCGTCCTGGGAGCACTGCAGAGGAGAGGGTCAGCCCTTGCCACTGTGAGTCTGTGTGCAAATGGCCCTGATGCTGCCCAGTGAGTGGGGACACCCACGCCCAATCCTGCCCCACAGCTCCTCTGGTTTTGGTGGGCACCCAGCTACCCGCAGCTGCTAGTAGTTCCTCCAAACCCTGGCACCCGACAGTTTTGTTGTCTTTCACCTGTATAGCTCCCCCCAAGGTAAAAACGTATTTGCTGAAAACCACCCAAAACATCTTTGGCAGAACATCAAATTAAACCTATACCTCATACCCTTAATTAGGACTACAGTCACTCATTTTTTCTCTCTCCACAAAGACAATAGACTAATGCACACTTTTTTTTTTCCTCTTTGGGCTCTGCCCCTCCAGAACATGCATGTGAAGGATTAGCAGGCAGTGATCATTTTCAAAAGAAGGATGAGGACTAACAGCCATTGCAAAGATGGCTGTTCTCAGTACTTTCACAAAGGAATGCCAGGCTCCAAAAAAGAGCCTAACAAACCTTAGTGGGAGGCAAATGGGAAACACGAATTGCAAAGCCTGCTGTCCTTCGACTAGATTGAGCTTTATATCTTCCAGGTACTGAAAACCCTCCTGAGACGTTGCCTATCTGAATACATCACTTAATCTTGAAGAAAGCCCCAGGACTGAGGGGTTCTTGCTGTTAGAAATTGCATCAAGTAACCTTATTGAAGATAAATGGCTTTGAACTTTCATGGCAACAGTGATGAACTGCTTCAACATCCACGCGGTGCAGGCTGAAAAATCAGAGCTTTTAGACAAAAGAAATAAACTTATTCAAATGCAAACAGGAGATTTGGGTCAGAGTTTTCAGGTGATCTTAAAAGCACTTTCCTTATTGCTGCAGACTAGATGTCTGCATAGAAAGAGTAATTCCACTGCCAGTCAGGTCCTATTGGCTTGAGTTCAAGAGAAACTCAGATATCCTTCCTTTCTCTGCTAAGGGAGACCACTTTAAAAAATAAAGCAAACAGTGTCATGTGTCAAACAAGTCTGGAAAAGATTTTTCTTTTCAGACCAGACTGCCTGGCTAGCAGACTGTGGAGGAGAGCACTACACCTCCTACCTGTTCAGGGTGAATCCAGAGTTGCTAGCACAACCTTATGTAGACACTTTCTTCATGTTACAATCCCTGCTTCAACTACTGAAGATAACAGCTGTCAGCCAACTGTCTTGAAGCCTTTGATGGCTTTAAGACTGTTCTCTAAAAATCTACTAATATCGACTTTTAGGCTGAGATGGTTTTAGGGCATGAGACACTGAGGCTCTACCAAGGCTCTGTGAGGCTCATCGTTGTGTGTGCTTGGGAGGGGTACAGGCAAGCCCTACATCTTTGCCTCTGCCTTTCACAGCAGAAGTACTAGATACACCTGCAGGGTCTCTCCTAATAAACTGTGACAAATGGCTAGACCACAGAACTGGATGCCACCAGTTCTAGAGATGTGCAGTCCAACAGCAGCCAAAATCAATGTGAGTCCCTCGCTTAGCTTTGAAAATTAAACCAGGATCCTGCACAGAAACATTAGGCCCATTCATGTCTCCGTCATTGCTCCTATTTTACGATACAGGTTCCTCTCTGGCTTCTGACAATGACAGCAGGCTATAAAATATGGCTAGGGGCTACCGCAACTTCCACGGTTGGATCCTGATCCACAGAAAGGTCTCTGTGAAATACAGTAATATAAATGAATAATCATATAATATACTAACATAAAATAATAATGCAGTGAGACCTTTTAGGGCTGATAACATCTTTAAAAGTAGCAGCTGATACTGAAAGGGATCATTACTCAGAATGAGCTTCAGGTGATGCCAGTGCTTTTGCCTTATTGAGATGTGGAAGAAGATATCCAGAAGAGTGACAGTCTCAGGCTACCTTGATTACTCAAAGAAATGCTGAACTACAAAAAATTAGCTAGGAGAGTCCTGAGTGAAGCAGAAATGTATTGTTGTTGCCTCTGAGCAGTAGTTTCTTGTGACATATGTCCTTGGAAAAGGATTTCCAGTAGACAGAGGGTTGAACTTTGGCACATAACAGCTCCTGCTCTGTCATTTCAGCGTTTTCACAAAGAAATACTTAACTGGGACTGAAAAAAAAAAAAAAAAAAGAGTATAAATATCCACTGAACGGTGTGGCCAGTGTGAGAGCTTCCAAGAAGATTTATCCAGCCTCCTCTGGGTAAGCCTGCACATGGTTCCTCTGCTCGACTGGCAGAAGACAGGGACTGCCTCAGGTCTGAGGAGGGCTGGCTGGATTCCTGACAGCCTGTAAATTGTTGCGTTGTACAGCGATTGCGTGTGATAACTCCTGCCTTGAAAACCAGCAGAGATTAAATGTGGGCCCTCCAGCAGTGTACGTCTGCACTGGCTGATGGTGACAGCCAGGCTGTGGGTTACGGCAAACTCAACAGCCCGATAGCTTATTATGCAGGACTGACATATGTTGACCAGTGGTTATGTGTACACCGAGAAGTCATGTTGAAAAAACATTTCTGCATGAGATATGTCCTTAGTGTATTGAGAGCAGGCACTCGATCATACTGCCTGTACTGGATGGCATCTCACCCATGCCTCCTGATTCCTCCTCTTCTCTCAGCTGGAAACTTGAAGGAAGCAGAGCTGAGTCACTGGCCATACAGGTGTCCAGGCCACTGAGATCAGCACAGAAATACCACGGGGGTGTCCGTCCTGGAGGGGCCCAGCATTGTGCACAGCGAGAATCTCCAAATAGCACAGACACAAATACCAAGAAGTCTCTGAAGATAAGTCTTAAGTTCAGAGATCCTCCCATCCAGAGAGAAACAGAGAATTTCCTTCCACAAAACACACTCATCTTCACTCAAGTTACAACCTAAATGAAAGCCCTACCATGACTCATGAAGTTTCCCTATGCAGTGGTGGTCACACTTCCCATTCAGATTCGGTGGCTATCAGGTCAAACGGGCCACACTTTGGGTTCCCAGTTCCTCAGTGACTAACACGACTGCTTTCCTGTGTAAGTACAGTGTAGCTCTTCTCCAGACTTGATGATACTCCCCGGTTGCAGGCTTGGGGCAGAAAACCCATCTGCACCATTCATCCCGAATGATCTTTTCCAGCCCTAGACTTGTAAAGCAGTTACGTTCACACTGCATTGCTGTGAGGTCTGTGATCCGACTACAGGTGAGCCAGAACAAACATCAAAAGCCATCCTGCCATAATAACCCCAGCAGTTTACCAGATTAAGTCCCTTGCTCAGCCCCTGGTGGGTCATCTCCATCCTGTAGCTAAATTAACCCTGCGGATTGCAGCTATCTACAAGGCTGATATACTGTTTAACATGAAAAACCCCATTTTCATCTCCTGACTGCCTTGAACAGACACAACAGCCAGTTGTAGACACAGGTCTGAATCATCACAGCTAAGTTAGGAGATTCCCTGCAGGTGAAAATTGGCAGTGGGACAAAATGACACCAAAATCTAACTCAGAAATAAGGAGCGGTGCAGGTCATGGGGGATGCTGATAAGGAGGAACACAGCAAAGTGCCGAAATGCAAATGTGACAGGAAAAAGACTACTCCTAGGCTACAAGTCAAGAGATTTTTCTAGACCAAACTTTAGTTTTGGTGATAATGCCCTGGCAGAAAGCTGACACAGCTTGGATTTCAGACCCATTGGGCTGGGCAGCAGCCAAGAAGAGCATTTATTCATTACGTGTAAACTGAGCAAATTGCCCAGGGAAAGGAGTCAATAAACATGGAGCCTCATGGCACCATTTACACAGAATGACCTTTCAAAGTATAATTGCATGTTAAAAGACTTGATGGCAGTTGTCCCTGATCAGAGAAGCCCTAACCAAGCTGGCTTGAGGACTTATTTGTTGTCAAGAGGGAGTGTGTTGGAAAAGAGCTGTGTAGTTAGAAACTGCATTTGGCTAGCTCCCACGCGAGGCTGTGATCAGGATAGGTCCTCCTGACTCCTCAGCTACACAAATGTTTGTTCTCAGGTCTCTAGGGAAAGGCAGAAATAATAGTGGTGATACTGGGAAAAATTTTCATTGTCACTAAAATGCCTATGGCTCACTGCTCTCTTCCCATCCAGTGGTGACAACAGCATTCAAATCACTTCATGTAGGGGAGATATTGATTGTAGTCATAGTGAGGCATGATCCTGAGAATGGTCCTCAGTCCCTTAGACAACAGGTTGCAACTCCAGCTCAAACACTGTCATGGGGTATGGGGTTACCAACCCAAGGAAGAAGAGCTGGTTGTCCCCTCATCGCCCCACCCCAGAGCAGTCTCCTTCCCTGGCAAGCAGCCTTGCCTCCAGTCTAAACAAGCCACAAAACTATCCTTATTCCGCCACAGATATCAATCTCATTCCCTTGCAGTGCTTAAAGGGCCTCACTTTTAATTCTTCTAAAAAGAAAACTTTCCAGCTGAAAAAGTGAACCCAAATCACCTCTATGTTATGTCAACATAATTGCACAAGACTTCGTATTCCCAAAGGGTTAGAGGATCCTGACTATCTCTTCAGCCTTGTGCTAGATGCCACATGTCATAATACAGGGTCATTTCCCAGGATAGACACATTTAACCCTAAGGCAAACTAGCACAAGGTATTACAGAGCGTGCAGCAGGTAGAAAACCAGCAAGAGACTGCAGGACAGGCTTCCAGTTTCAGTTACTTAGAAAAAAAACATCAAGGAGTGCAACAAGAAGTTCTTGGAGCTCAGCTGGCAAGGTGGGCATCCCTGAAGCTCAGCAGAGGACTATGGAGAAGAGGGGTTTCTGGAACATGACTACTCCATTATTTAATTACCGTTCAGGTCACTTAATCCAGATATTTAGCTTAACCTCTGAGACGCTGAAGTGTGTCCATCTGTGAGCATCAATGACAACATCTTCAAATGCTCATTTTTTTCTTTTAAAATTCAAGTAGCATCACTCTGCTAATGCCTCAGGAAAATTAATCCTCTGAGAAACTGAAACTGTTCCTTTTTGGATGAGCAGTACAAGGCTGTGCAACATGAGATTCTTATGATGGCAAAGCTCCTAGAGCAACTGCTTCATTTAAGGACCAACGCATAGCAGTTTTTTCCTAGGATTTAGTATGGACATCTTCACATATGTTTAAACTTTTCAGTAGACAGGGAAGGACTAAGCACAGACTCAAAGATAAACATGGATAACCTGCCTGAACCCAGGTGAAGTATGCCATATTGGAATTTAAGTAAAGAAAGTGGCATAGGAATAGGTAAGAGATTTAATGTATACATCCTAAGAAGTGTTTTCTTCCATGTTTTTTGACATATATATGTATTTGTTAGCATTCATATTCCACTGTCCCCCTCAAATATTTGACATCAACACAATATTACATTGCATGAAGTGCTCTATTTTAACACGCAATGATACCTCAGAGAGAATTTCTTAATCTGAACCAATGTATATAATTTTCTAGAAATCCTTATGATGATGTATTACATAAAAGAACAGCAATAAACCTTTCTGTTGGTATCTGTAAAACATTTCAAAATGTCTGCCATGAAAAATGCCATTAAATCCTATTTGGCATTCTCAGCTGGTATTGCCCACTTGCATTGGAGGGCTAGTTTTATGAAGAGGGTAGTGCATCATGAGAGGGCAGAAATGAAATATTAGGAAGAAAAGAACAATTGCTGAAGTGCGCTGCCTGCTAAAGCTCACCTTACAATTTGTTATAGCCTACCTTTAATCTTCTACAGTCACAACCAGTTTGAAAAGAAAAATGTCACTACCACCAAAGGCAAAACATGGGTCCCAGTACTCCCAGCTTGGGCTGTCCCCAGTTGCCCTCAGTGAATCTGGACTCAGCACTGCCTGCATTTGGTGACAGGAGCTTAAAAACCCAGTGTGGGAATCAGAGCTTCAGGTCTGTGTCTAGCCCAAAGCTGGGAAATAAAGAAAGGGGTTCTTGGTATTTTCTAATCTTTCTGTCATTTCACTAAATGGAAACAACATGAGGCCAATCCTCATTTCTTGCAGGCTTAGGGGGTTGATTTTTGTTTGGTTGTTTTTTTCTTCTGGACAATTAACTGGGAATATACTTTAGCATGACCTCATAAGTTGTCAAGGACATTCACCTGATTAATTCTTTAATTTCAGATTGGTTATTCTCAAGATGAGAATTGGACAGGATCTCTAACCCTATTGCCTGTCAATTCCTTTTAACATCAATCTTTTTCTTTACTTTCTTATTGCCAAAACCTGTTTCAGGCACTCATGAAGCTTGATAGAAATTGCCTTGAAAAGAGCTGAGTGATCAAAACTGACCAGATGTGTAATATGAATATTCATGGTTTACTGGAGAAACCTCCACCCTCTTCTCAGAGCAGGGTACCTTCAGCTGACCTGTTGTCTCTCATAAAAATTACTGCCTCATTATTACTCATTCCTCTGGAACCTAGCTGTGAGCGACATCGAAGCTGGTTTTAAATAATTCAGCAAAGCAGTGAAAGAAAACTGTATCTGATCCGAAGTAGAGGCACCTGAAATTCCCTGCTGTATGTTAAAACAAACAAACAAACAAACAAACCAAAACCAAAAAAACAAAAGTAGACTTGAAGGGTCTACAAGAACCAGTTTCTCCCCTTAGACTTGAAGCATGCATGTTGTCCCCTCTGATTTTAGACATCTGGAAGATAAGTTCCTGCATCTGCACAGGTCATCAATACTTTCCTTTGTAGAGGGTGGAGGTAGGATGTTTTGAGGATGTAACTCTAGTGGTTTTTGTCCAGAGGGCAACAGAATACCATGCAGCCACTCACTCACCTTTTTCCCTTCAGGAATGGGAGTGAGAAAATAAAATAAATAGGTTCAGGAATCGAGACAAGGACAGGGAGTGTTGACTCACCCATTAGGGTCACCGGCAAAAGATAGACTTGTTAGGGGAAGAAAAAGATCAATTTAATTTAAACACTGACAACAACACTTAACAGACAGAGTAGGACAGTGAGGAGCATTACCACATCTTAAAAACACCTTTCCCCCACCCCTCCCTTCTTTCCAGGCTCAGCTTTGCTCCCAATTTCTCTACCACTTCCCCCACATCAATGCAGGGAAAGGGGGACACAGTCAGTCCTGCCACTTCTTCCTCCTCAGGGGAAGGGCTCTTTGCATCCTTCTCCTGCTCCAGCGTGGTGCCCCTCTCATGACTTCCATGAACTTTCTCCGACATGAGTCCTTCCCGTGGGCTGCAACACTTCCTGAACTGCTCCTGTGTGGGTCCCCTCTGTGTGTTGCAGTCCTCCCAACTACAACAGCATGGTCGTCTTCTTCCCACAGAGTCCCGGCTTCCTTCAGGCACAGACACCAGCCTCGGCGTGGGGTCCTCCGTGGACTGCAGGTCAGCATCTGCCCCACTGCAAACCTCCACGTTTGGCAGGGGGGGCAGCCCTGCTGTCTCACCAGGGGGTACAGGGGGGGTCTCTGCACCAGTGCACCTCCCTCCCTTCTTCCTCCTTTCTTTCACTGACCTCGGTGTTCGCATAGGTGAGCTCCTCACGACTCCTCCTCACAACTTCAACTCCTCCTCCCAGGTTCCCCTTCTTAAATACGTTATTGCAGAGGACGCAGCCACCATGGCTAATTGGCTCAGCCTTGGCCAGAGGTGGGTCCGACTTGGAGCCGGGGGAGCTTTGAGAAGCTCCTCACGGGGGCCACCGCTGTAGCCCACTCCTCCACTATGAAAAACCCCCGCCACGCACACAGATCCAACGCGGTGACCCATTTCAGTTATTTAGGCTTTGGGAGGAAAGGAATAAAGTCATTATATTGCTCATATCAACTACTACTCTTTGTTGGGGGCTCAAATCCCCAGGAAAACCAGAGTGAAACCTCCCCCAAACACTGCAGGTTAGAAGCAAAAGGTGTCTTGTGCTTGCATTCCTCTCATATGCTAAAACTCCCCAGGGAGATCATTCATTACCACCTGGCAATAACAAAAGGTTATGAAAGGAGTACCCTAGGCTGTGGGCTAGCATCAGTCTCCAGTGCAGCAGAAAATGGAGAATTTAAGTTCCTTTGTCCTTACTCTCTCTGGCCTGCCAGTGTGATCCTGGACTCTGTTTCAACAAGGTTTGAAGAGGAAGACTTAATCTCTTTCAGGATTAACAACTTTCTTCATGGCAGACACAAAAAAAAAAAAAAGAGCTGATAATGGAGGAGGGAGATCAGGCAGGTGATTTTCCTCCACTTCCCCATGAATAAATACACTGATGTTTGCAGAGCAGTCACTAGTTTGTAGAGAAGGCAGCTGTGCCTTAAAACCCGAGGCAGGAAGGGGTACAGTGCTTTGTGTGGACTGAAATGATGTTTAGGGAAGGCAGTGTGGTACTTCCTTTAATGCAGCCAAATTTCATGCGCAGCAAGAACAGGGGCTAAAAATAGACTAGGATGCTAATGAGGGCCTGGCGCACACCGTCTGTACGACGAGATGATGATTCTTTTTGAAAATGCAATAATTTAAGGGGTTGTTTCATTTTGTTTCTTTCTGCTGCTGAAAAGTGTTCAGAAACACGAGGCTGTCTGGGTCTTCATTTTTTTCTCCTCAATCTCAGGAAAATTAAATGTTAATGGATAAAGGAGAAAACCACTAGAAGCAAGAGTTGCTTTATTTTTCCTGAGGATGCTTACACGTGATCAGCAAACAAAATGGGTCAGAGAGGGCTTTCATAACATTTCAGGTGGTTTTCCATACAGCCCGAGATGGAAGATCAGGCTATTTCTTCCACGGAACTTTGATTTTCCCCAATTTATAGGTGCTGGGGGCTGAAACATCTACACTTTTTTTTTATTCCAGCCCAAAGCTTAGACATGTGGCTTGTGCAAGAGATGGACTGTGAGCTCCAGCTGGACCTTTCTGCAAGCCCGGGACATTTCTGCTGCCTCATGGAGCCTTTCCCAGGCTCTACCTTGTCCCCCAGGACACACATGATGCAGCCTGTCCTCTGTTGCAGCCACCACTGGGAGCTCCCTGTCCTCAGCTTGGTCACCTCTCCTCCTGAAACCCACCTGGCAGCTCCAGGTTAGCCTGGGACACCCGATTCCCTGGCTGTACGTATAGCTCACGCACAGATTTTTCCCTGGGGATGAGACATCCCACCAGCCTGGGAGCGAGACGAGACGGAGGGAAGGCCTTGCTCACACCCGTGGGAAGAATGGGCACTGCAGAACTGAAATCCAGCCTTGGATGCAGCTGCTGGCAGTGGGGCTGAGCCCCCCGCCCCAGCTCTGGTGCACCCAGGCAAAAGTGCCCAATCGTTCGGGCATGAGGAGGACGTGGCATGGCACAGGGCTGCGTAAACCACACCTCAGGAGGAAAGCAGGCTGAAAATCAGAGCAGGAAGCTGGAAGTATTTATGAAACATATCTCTTTTTCCCATCAGAGACAGCCAGCTGCCTGCCTGTTAGCAGCCTACATCGGTGCACCATAAAGCAAGCAGCAGATCAGGAGCTGTTTTCTGGCACACGCAGACTTGTCTCCTATAAATACTACTCCGTGAGGGAACAAAACAGGTATTGTCTCTTAATGGTCCCATTAAACAGAGACAAACAGATGGTAATTAATACATCATGACATGACTAAATTGTAAGAAGAAATTGCTGCAACAAGAAGTCACCACAAGAACAGCAGGATTCAGATTAGTGTTCATTTTGAGATCGACTCCTTCTTTGCTTGAAGAGCTAGGGACCAGCCATTCCACACTATGAAAGATTTATTTGTCTGCTTTCCTGAGTTTTGGGTCACAATGGAGCTTTGTTATCTTTAATAGATTCATGTACTCCTTCCCTAGTGCTTTGTCAAATAATAATACTTACAAGACAATAAAAGGGTAAAGAAAGCACAAAGAAAAGAACCACCCCCCTGTGTCATAAGTCCCGGGTAGGTGAATGCATGTGTGCATTTATGTGTGTGTGTGTATAGGAGAGGGGTTGTTTATTACACCGTCCAGTGCAGAATGAAGTAATTTATGTACCATCTACATGCAAATGTATCTTTCATTAGGTAATAAACTGCACCCTTGTATAATTTACTCAAACAATGGAGCTGCAAAGATACCGCTACTAATCTTCAAAAATCAACTGTGCCTTTTCAAAAGGGATTTTTGTCTTTCTATGAATTGATCAAACTTGACAAGTAATTTCAACCTAATGTTCATGGCTATCCTCCTCTCTCCTCACCATCTGTAGGTGAGAAATCCTATTTTCTGGAAGTGACAGGGTAATGCAGGAGGCTGCAGACATCTGTAAAAAAAAAAAAAAAAAAAGAAAAGAAAAAAGAAAAAAGAAAAAAAAAAGTGGTTTTCCCAGAGCTAAAAGCAAAACAAGGGTAGATTCAGGAAGGATATGAGTATTCTTGAACGTATGATAAATTCTTCATACCTTCAACTGTCCACATGGAGTCACAGTTTTTAAGCCACTAAGTTTAATGAGAACAACTGAGAGATTAAAATGTCTCTGTATTTAAAATACTATGGTAGACATGTTCCAGTGGAATAGCCTTGCTCTTGTTAACAAATATAGTAAAGACTCTCAGAAGAAATTAATTCTGCAAACTTATTGCATCAATGAAAAATGCATTATAGACAAAGAGACTAAATGTAAACTCAATTTGCTTCCAGATTTATTTATAAAAATATCAGCTTTGACTGAAATCTGATCAGTCGTACATCAAGCAATACAGGAGAAATTGGAAAAAGGCCAGTTACCACCCTGCCAGTATCACTGACATGACTGAGATTAATCCAAAACAATTTGCACAACTGCAAGAGATTCTTGTGCAAATTTTGAGTTTTCTCCCAGGAAGTACAACACCAGCTTCTTAGGGCCCTTTTCGGTTTAGGGACCTTTTAAGACACTTCAGGGAATACAGAGCAGCCCCCATGCACCAGTGGATGGAAATTCTGGTACCCCTAGGCTGAGAATATCCAACTCCAAGCATAAACATGTCTGTGTGCAATCCATAAAAAATATACCAATGCTGAGCAAGTAATATTTTTACTTAGCAAACCTTCTGTGCACGTTTTCCCCCTTTCTGGATCACTGCTGCTCCTGAGAAATCATTCAGGGCTATTTTCCCTCGCAAGTAGGAGGTGCTCATGTGAGACACCAGATGCCCTCACATTCAGCCCAAGGTGAAAGGGTGTTTTTTTCACCATGCTCACCTCTCAATAACTGGACCCAGGAGTGTCCTCAGCTGCTGGGTCCTTCTGTACATCTCCTGCCTCCAAGGGCTCCACGCCAGGATCTTCCCCACACACTCTCTCTACTTCCCATACAGAGAGATCCAACACCTCCTCTCTTCAACTCTCTTCTGGGGCTGCTTATTGTCATCTTTGGGACAGACCTGCTAAACATAAGCTGAAGTACTCATTTCATGAGGATGAAGGGGACAGGCGAAGGCCAGCAGGCAAGCTATGACTCGAGGCCAGCTGTAGGGCAGGTTGAAGCACCTGTCTCTGCAAGGCACAAGGGACAGCCGGAGAGTGGCAATTCATTTTGGTGTCACAATAATTTTTGAAGTTCTGAAATCTACTTTAATTTTCCCACTAGAAGAAATTCCATAGATTCTGACAGTTTTCACAGCAGGGAATTATGTCAAAGCAGATTGAAAAGGTCCTGTGGAAGTTTGAAGAAGGCAGTGCTTTCAGGTCTTTCTGTATTTCCCCCCCTTCGTTTCCCTCCCTCAAGGTTATAACCAGACAGTCCACCTCAAACTTCACTAAAGCAGAATGTGAAAACACATTCAAAATCAATATATGATCACAAAATATCTTCTTCAGGAAAAAAACAAACCAAAATAAAACACACACCAAATAGAAGCTATCAAAAAATACTTCTTTTTAATAATAATAATAATAATAATAATAATAATAATAATAATAATAATAATAATAATAATAATAATAATAATAATAATAAATCTTTCTGCAACTTGTCTAAACTTGTTCCCAGATATCCCAGCTGAAACAAAAATTAAGCTTCTTTCTGTTGTTGGGTTGGTGGACACTGTGTTAGATCCTCAACCAAGAAAATAATCTTCATCTCAGGGTCTGGTCATAGTGGTTTAATGTGGGACATGGGGTTTTATGATTGCACAAGCAAGAGCTGGTCCCTTAGATTTGCCCCATGAAGGGACTGGCAGCATTAAGTCAGTGGAGCAGTGGTGGGTTGGCCATGCAAGGACAGAGACTAGATATTTTGGTTACAGAACTCACCAGAATGGGATTTCTGAGCCAGAAAAAATCCAGGTGTGTTTGTTTATACTTCAATAAGGGGAATGGAATTTCATTTCCATTCTGTGTAAATAACTAGTGGTTTACCAAAATACCTCTCCTCTCCTCTCCTCTCCTCTCCTCTCCTCTCCTCTCCTCTCCTCTCCTCTCCTCTCCTCTCCTCTCCTCTCCTCTCCTCTCCTCTCCTCTCCTCTCCTCTCCTCTCCTCTCCTCTCCTCTCCTCTCCTCTCCTCTCCTCTCCTCTCCTCTCCTCTCCTCTCCTCTCCTCTCCTCTCCTCCTCTCCTCTCCTCTCCTCTCCTCTCCTCTCCTCTCCTCTCCTCTCCTCTCCTCTCCTCTCCTCTCCTCTCCTCTCCTCTCCTCTCCTCTCCTCTCCTCTCCTCTCCTCTCCTCTCCTCTCCTCTCCTCTCCTCTCCTCTCCTCTCCTCTCCTCTCCTCTCCTCTCCTCTCCTCTCCTCTCCTCTCCTCTCCTCCTCCTCTCCTCTCCTCTCCTCTCCTCTCCTCTCCTCTCCTCTCCTCTCCTCTCCTCTCCTCTCCTCTCCTCTCCTCTCCTCTCCTCTCCTCTCCTCTCCTCTCCTCTCCTCTCCTCTCCTCTCCTCTCCTCTCCTCTCCTCTCCTCTCCTCTCCTCTCCTCTCCTCCTCTCCTCTCCTCTCCTCTCCTCTCCTCTCCTCTCCTCTCCTCTCCTCTCCTCTCCTCTCCTCTCCTCTCCTCTCCTCTCCTCTCCTCTCCTCTCCTCTCCTCTCCTCTCCTCTCCTCTCCTCTCCTCTCCTCTCCTCTCCTCTCCTCTCCTCTCCTCTCCTCTCCTCTCCTCTCCTCTCCTCTCCTCCTCCTCTCCTCTCCTCTCCTCTCCTCTCCTCTCCTCTCCTCTCCTCTCCTCTCCTCTCCTCTCCTCTCCTCTCCTCTCCTCTCCTCTCCTCTCCTCTCCTCTCCTCCTCCTCTCCTCTCCTCTCCTCTCCTCTCCTCTCCTCTCCTCTCCTCTCCTCTCCTCTCCTCTCCTCTCCTCTCCTCTCCTCTCCTCTCCTCTCCTCTCCTCTCCTCTCCTCTCCTCTCCTCTCCTCTCCTCTCCCTCTCCTCTCCTCTCCTCTCCTCTCCTCGTTTCCTCCTCCTCTCCTCTCCTCCTCCTCTTTACCTGTTGCTCTGGGCCATCAACCAGCACTTACATCAGGCAGGACTGGACCTACTGTTCCCACCACCAGTAGAAAAACATTAATTAAGTTCTCCAGATCATTTGGGTCACTGAGGGGAGCAGGGCAAGAGCTCAATGCCAACGAAACCTTCATTTTTCTCTGAAAAGAGAGGCAGCAGACTAAGTTGCTGTCAATTTCCATAAAGCCATAAAAGTCCAGCAGTATCAGTAAGATAGGATTCAGTTTGAGGCTCCTCATTATTCAGAGGAATGGGAGGATATGGAGATGCCAGCGTAATCTGGAGCAGACAATGAAAGCTGTTGAGGCTCCTCTGATTAAAACTGCAAATCCTACGACCCTAACCCTAATCCCCCCCTGTGGAAAGGGGAGATTAGCCTGGGTCCCAGAAAAGATAACTCTACCTTTTCCTTAAATTACGTGTTAAAATTCAATCTCCTCCCAAGGGACAGTGTGTGTGGATATTGCAATTTCTCTCTCCCTAATTAGGAAAGTGTAAGAAAGTAAACACTGCTGCTTGCCCAGTAACTGGCACAGCTGAGCAGGCTGCCTCTGTGCTTCTCTGATTGCTTTATTAGCACACTAAGCCTACCCACACAGCGGAGGAGGCTGAGCAAAGGGGGTCTTCTCCAGCCCTTCAGGTGTGAAAAGCAACTTTATGGTGTTTTGCAAGACACTGAAGCAATCCATAAATTTATGCACCCGTTTACATCGGTGTGAATTGGCAGAAAGCTCTGGCATGCTGCTGGGGAGAGCACCGGTGTGCGGGGGCACCGCGGCCCATCTGCCTCCCCGGGTTTTGCAGGCTCCTCTGGTCATTAGGAGAATTTTTTTTTTTTTTTTAATGGGATTATTGTCTTCATGATCTGCACACACCAGGGGTGATCCTGATCTCTCTGAGGCTCCTGATCCAGCCAAATCTTTGCATCCCTAAATTCTGCCTTTAATGTCAGTGGGATGGGCCGCGGAGGTTGTTTTCTTGGCAGCACGCAGGAGGGGTGCGTTTCTGTGATTTGAACTAGGGAGCCCACACCCCGCAGCTGGGGCCTGTGGTGGCTGATGTCCTCCAGGGATGGAGGCAGAGCCAGCCCTGAAACACAGGCAACAAGCAGTGGGATAAGCATTCAGAAGACGCTCAACATAGGTAGGTACATGGTGACACACTCTCTCCTCTGGCAACCTGCACTCCGGTAAATCCCCGGTGCATTTTTTCCTGGTTGACACCCCAACGAGAGCGGAGGCAGGTGTGCAAGGCTTCATTGCACAGCGAACAGGGAAGGACCGTATAGAGCAGAGGGGTTTTTCTCAGCTCCCACAGATGCCAAGGGTTCATTGACACAACGAGGCACCACCTTGATGAATTTAATTTCCCCCCCTCGACATTTGAAGCCGCTGTGCTCACCAGTGCCTCCATGTGGGGCTGCTGGATTTCAGTAGGAAAAGGACAGTTTTGGAGGACAAGGTGGAGCAGAGAAACCCTCCCTGGAGAAGTGCATCTGCCACGGGGCAGGGTGCCCGCTGCAGAAACCCATGCCACCGGAGGGCTCAGCAAACCCTACTGAGGGACATCAGGATGAGCCTCTGCCTGTGAAATTACCCTTCTCAGAGCCCAGAGAAGATGACAAAGTAGCAGCCTGCATTAACATGACACTTTTCTTCTGTCAGCCAGGCCGTGCTCGGATGGAGACAATAATAGCTCGGTGTCTTTTTGTTTCCAAACCAAACACAGATGAGACCTTTGAGATCAACTTGAAACCCTGCTGATGTCTTTAAAGCATATCCATGGGAAGAATGCAACGCATTAGCTGTAATGTTTATTTTGCATGTCATAACTATGTTTTGAGAAGGGGAGGGCAGTGCTCATTAGCAGCATAAATGTACCAACCTGTGTTTTCAAGATATTAATATGGTGGCTAGTGTTAATGGAAATATAATGGAATGCTATGCTTTCAAAAGTATGGGATTTAGCACAGTCAGGGAAAAAAATATACATTAATGTAATTTTAATGAGAAAATCAGCTTGCAGTAATTTTACGAGTAATTATTATTTCCTTGATTTGACTAGCCTGAATAGCTTTATCTTTGGTGGGATGTGCTTACGAGGTGTGTACATGAGGACAGTGAACAATTCATTACAGGCCACAGACGTGACTGTCCTGGAAAAGAAACATGGCTCAGGGTTTAATTGTCAGCCTGGATGAGAGGTTAGAGCCCGACCACCTCCTTTCCCCTGAAGAGAGGGAAAGGCTCTTGGATGTGCTTTGGCCAGTGGCTGCTGGTCACTCAGCATATCACATCTAGCTCTTTCAATCTATCCTCGCCTTCCTCTTTTGAAGCTGGAGCTAGGGCTCTTGACCTAGGTAGTGCAACTAATGAGGCACTCAGTATAAACCAAGCAATAAAAAATTCCTCTTACTGCATTACGCATATATACCCATGCACACCTTGCAGATGTTTCCTCTTTGCTAGGAAGTGACCAGTGTTCTCACCCACCTCTGTGGTGTGCTGACATGGGGGGACTATCACAGCTTTCCATCAGTGAAGCTGATCTGGAGGGACGGGATGGTGTTAATTGGGCTAGAAGGGCCAGGGATTTGTCTCACCTAGGTTGGGGTGCCAACAGAGCAGTCGTCTCCTCCTGAACGTCCAACTCTCAGCTCCCTTTACTGTCTGTGGGGAGAAATGGGTGCATTTAGCAACTATCCCATCTGACTGTTTTTAGACCTCTGTGCTAGGAGAGGTCTTGCACCGTGAAGGTGCCTATTTGCCTTCACTGGCAGTAACATCAACCATATCTGAGCTTGAGATCTTTGCTGCAAACTTGCCATTTGAATCCAGCCAGACTTGGTCAGGCCTCCCAAGTTCCTCCTAAAGTGAAGCCAGTGTATATACCTACACCAGTCTTCTCTGCTGATGGCATCAGAAGTGGCCAGGGGCCTGAGGAAAAAGCAAGACAGATGCTGTTTCAGGAACGGATCAGGATAGTTTCTGTACTGCAGTTCCAGCTCAGGTTGCTTGAGCCTGACTTGTCACTGCGCCAGAGAGGACACTTAGGCAGGAAAACTTCTCCCTTGTCTGACAGAGACAGCATCACCACGATCCTCTGCTTGGATCACATCTCCTTAACACCATGTGTTCGAGAAGCTTTGTCTGAGTAGTATAGTTAAATCTGTATGCAACTTAAAGGACACAGCCTCAAAAAGACATTTCTTGATGTTCTTGGAGTGTGACATCTAGAATATCCTCTCACCCTCTCCCAGTTCTGCAGCCGTTATAAAGAGATAACTTCTGCCATTCTCTGACAGGCAAATTGTCTCTGATCCCCCATAAAGGGGGTAGTAAGCCAGGGGAGATGTTCCCTGTAACAGACTTTTTTCCTGGTTTAAAGGTCCTGGTGCCAGCCACTGCTGGTACAAAATTTCTGGGCGAGGAAGGAACTAATTGTCTAGTCTGAACAGCTTCATAGAATTAAGGGCCATTTGATTTCACTCAGTATTCTCACACTGAGTTCAAAACTCCTCGCTGAGCTATGGCATGCAATTTAGGAGGACAACCCATTGCTTTCTGAGGTCGCCAGTGAGAAAACAAGATATGAGGGTATCCATGAAGGTTGTTGCTTATGGTGCCCTTTTTTTCAGTACTGGTCATGCTTTGCAGCAAAAGTAAAGTTAAGCCCTGTCAGACTGAAATGATTTGTTAATTTTATGTTGAGTGCTCTGTCCCCGCTGTTACTGCTCACTCAGACGAACGGCATGTGAGCCCTCAATGTGGGCTATATGCTTTGGCAAGCCAAAGTCCAGGATATATGCTATAACCTGAGCTTTTTTTTTTCTTTTTTCTTTTTTTTTTTTTTTTTTTCATTCTGATTTTGAAAAGGTTAAAGTGAAAACTAGCACCCAAACCTTCATGCCTGAACTGCAGTGACTCTAGTGCAGTGAGGTAACTGTGACCACTTTGAAACTGTAATACCCATGAAATCAGCTGGACACCTCTAACGTTCAGAAGTCATTGGAGTGACTCTCCATCATTTTCTTTTCACCAGTAGATTTATTCTATTGTTTGGTTTTGTTTGTTTTATTTGCAGTATGCTATGAAATTTAAAATTAAAGTTCTACCCTGAGTGCAAGAGATGTTATAATTTATCTGAGCTGCTAAAGCAGAAGGGAAAAACTCAGCGAAGATATTTTTTGTCACCTGCCCTTTAAACTAGAGTACATTGCTCTGAAAGCTGCACCATATTGCAAGGAACCTTTAGTGCCATTTGCAGTATTGCTTCAAGCTTGGTTGCTCACAACTTCATTTCTCCAGCGGTTTCTACCTAAAAGCAAATTGTGTATTAGGAAATAACACTGCAGACACGGATCACTCAGAAACACTTTTCAGTGTCAGCAGTAGCATCAGTCCCTGAAGCATACGGAAATTGTGGGACTGTGCAGAGCTCTCACCGGCCAGCGCACACGGAGGCAGAAGGGATCAAGCAGTGTGTGTCACTTACTCATGACCATTTTCTCACTAACTCTCTTGCTAGTTTTATTTTAGTGAAATGTAATCCCACAGGGTTTCATTTTATTCATTCTCACTGACAACATAAAAATAGATTAGTTGCTTTTCTTTTTCCTTTCATTTCACCAGCTGATATTTTTGTGGTCTGAACTTGTTTGCTTTAGGCTCTTATTCAGCATCGTACTTAAACATGTATTTAATGTTCAGTGGGTTATTAGTAGAATTGTTTGTAAACATTTTCAGGATGGAAAAACGTGTCTGTGCTAAAGCTATCTCTTCCTATAACAAAGGGAAACAAACGGTAGTGTGGAACCTCTTCAATTTTGTTGCTGTCGTTAGCTTTTCTTTAAGTAGAAAGCTGGACTTTGCAGCAGCAAATCTTGTAGCATGAGGAGTCAGAGAACTCTCACACAGACTCATGATTTAGAATGTATATGTTTACATCTAAGCCCATTACTGTGTCTTGCTTTATAGCTGAGGAAATAAGCGCTTGTGGGGTGCTGTCACTGGTCCCCTGCTCAGGCAGTGATGAGAGGAGACCCCCTGCACCTGCACTGGGTAAGCCTACTTTTTCCTTAAAACTTGAAAGCCTCAAGTTTTCAGCTTTGAGCTCAAGCTGCTGATTTCTTCCTTCAGTGAAAAACTGAAGCTGATTGCTGATAATGGCAGCACTTCTTCCTTCATAATCCATTTGAAAGAGTCAGGTAGTGCTACCAAGCTGTCCAGCTCAAGAGATTTATTTGTCTTTTCAGCACACTTTGAAGCTTCAAAGTACCATGTAAGTATTGTTGGGACCATGTTTTCAAGACTGTCCATCACCAGCTTTATTGCTGCATACTTGAGCATATTGTTGTCTTTTGTAAACATCCACAAAACCCGTCTTGTGAAATGTCATTACGTGTTCATTCCCAGACACCTTTAAAGGATCTGGAAATGAATTAGAATTAATTCCATATATGTGTGTGTGTGTGTGCGTGTATGTGTGTGTCCACATATGCATGTATATATATGGCTTTGTCCTGGGTTGAATGAGTGGTGGAGTTTTTTGGTGGCAGGGGAGGGGGCTATCGGGGTGGCCCCCTGTGAGAAGCTTCTCGAAGCTCCCCCAGCTCCACGTCAGCTCCACTTCTGTTTGGGAAATTGAGCCAATCGGCTGCGCCTCTGCGATAACGTATTTAAGAAGGGACGTGGTGACGGGCAGTGGGACTTGGGAGGAGGAGTTGCTGCAGCTGCATGAACACCAAGGTCAGTGGAGGAACGGAGGAAGAAAGGAGGGGGGAGGTGTGCCGGAGCAGAGACCCCCTTGTATCCTGTGGGGAGATGGCAGGGCAGCCCCCCCTGCCACCTGTGAAGATCTACGGTGGAGCAGACATTGATTTATGGCCTGTTGCTCCTGCTCCGATGATCAAGGTGCTGTACCCAAAGAAGGCCGGGGTCTCATGGGAAAAGGCAGCCCCGCTGCTGTAATTCAGCGCTGGGAGGATTGCAGCATGCGGGGGTGTCCCACGCCAGAGCAGCTCGGGAAGGGCTGCAGCCGTGGGAGGGAATCCAGTTGGAGGAAGTTAGTGACCCATGACGGAGCAGTGTGGGGAACGCTGCGGCCCGTGGGAGGAATTCAAGTCAGAGAAAGTTTGTGGAGGACTGTCTCCTGTGAGACGGGGACCACGATGGAGCAGGGGGTAACAAGTTTTGGACACTCCCCCCACCGAAGATGAAGGAAGTGGCAGCACTGACTGCACCCCCATTCCCTGCCCCTGCGCCACTGGGGGAGGAGGTAGAGATATCGGGAGCAGAGCTGAGCCCGGGAAGAAGGGAGGTGTGGGGGGAAGGTGTTCTCAAGATGTGGCAATGCTTCTCACTGTCCTACTCTGTTATGTGTCATTAGTGTCTGTAATAAATGTATGGGTTTTTTTCTTCCCCTAACAAGTCTGCCTTTTGCTCGTGATCATAAAAGGGGGATTTTTCCCCATCTCAGTCCTATCTTGAACCCCAAGCCTGGCTCTCTGTCCCTTCTCATTGCTGGAGGGGAAGGGAGAGAGAGCTGCTGCATTGTGGTTGGCTGCCAACCAGGCCTAAACCACAACAGGCTTATATATAATATATGTATATATATGAATAATGGAATAACTTGGAATTATGTCAGAAATAGGTGATCCAGAAAAAGAATAAACAAGGCATGAATTGTGTCTCTTCACCTTCATTTTCCCTGTGATGTGTATATTTCCATGAGAGTCTTGTTTCCACTGTCACTGCCTGTGTTATTGACATCTCAGCCTGTTACAATACAGATGTGGGATGGTGAAATCATAGAGCTGGGGAAGCAAGAAGGTTCCTGTCTCCTCAAGTGACTGGGACATCTCCCACTGCAGTGTTTCTTGGGGTATTTACTGGGTGTGCATACTGGTTAGTTTAATAGCAGGACAATCAGAGGTCAGAAAGGAAAGCCACAGCTGTAGATGAATAATCTGCCAGTAAACAAGGGCATCCCAGAGTGATGCTCGAACTCTGGGCGAGACTGCAGTGGTGTTGCAGCCCAAGTCCCGGGACTCATTTCTCCAAGGCTGAGCACAGCTGGCAGTTAAGTCATTTTCTGCAGACCAAGAAGTAGCTGTCAAGGAGCGTGGCCCACTTCCAAGGCATGTCAAGCCATAAGGTAAGACAGTTTTGCATGTGTTTAAATAGCTTTCGTGGAGACTTTGAGACTGGGGATATCTTTTATTAAACCACTGTAAAAAATATTACGAGGAAGATGCCTTTTGGTCTCTGCCTTCACCCCATCTCTCCCAGAGCAAAGGGGTGCTGTCTGCCCCTCTGTCATAGCCAGTGGGCTGGGAGCAAGCCCTAAGGATGGCCCACAGCTCCCTCCCTGCCCCTCTCCCTTCCTTTGCCTCCTTTTTCAATAAAAACTGTGTGTCCCCCTTCAGAAAAGAAAAAGGAGAACATAGAGCCGTTACTGGGTGCTGTTATGGTTGGGAGGCTGAGGTATCTCAAAGGAGGAACTAGAAGAGGTAAAGGATTGAGGACTAATGGTTGACATCCCAAGAGGGTGCAAGCCCTGGGAAAGGGGCTTGTCATCAAGTTCTTCACCCTAAGCCCCCCTCCCTCACATGCCCTGAAAACTGCTTCTTGCAGGGCCAGAACTAATATGCCTTTTGCCTTCAGGAGGAAAGGCTCCTTGTAATCCATACAGGATCTCAGTACACTATTTTTTTCTAATGCGATGTCTCTGTTCTAATGGAGAATTCAGCTGGGTACAGACAACTACAGGAGACTTCAGCCAGGTACAGACAACCACAAGAGACGTTAGTCATACCTGGCTCTCCTAAACATCTATTCAGATAAATCAATACAGCTCCATGTCTAAGCAAGTCTGTCCTGCTGAGGCTTAAGAAAGAGGTTTAAAAGGAGAAAGCAGGTCTTACTGGCATAGCACAGCCCTCTACCACGATGCACTTCTGGACCACAGCTACATCAAATCCCACTGTGTTGGAGCAACAGCCCTGTGGCTGCACCCACCATAGAGATTTGCCCCAAGTTACAGTGGTAGAAATCTCGAAGCTAAATTATTAAGAGGAAACATTTCAAACGGGTCAGGGCTTGGCCCTCCCTTTTGCCTGATGACATTTTTCACCTGTAAAAATTACACCTCCATGTTTGCACTTGCAAAACACTTCCCTATATGCTTGCATCTCTCCACACTCCCCTGTACCCCAGCAAGTAGCTGGAGGCGGCATCAGTTTTATCTGAGCTTGCTTTTTGTTTCCAGGTGGAAAGAGTCCATGCAAATTGCAAGGCTGACCTTCTGAAAATGAGGCCTTGAATTACTCCTCTCTTGTATTTAACTTCCGATTTACCATATGGTGGGAAGATAAATTAGATAGGTTAATTAGGAAGCCCTGGAATTCTGTTCATCATTGTGCTATGCAATCATAGATGCATCTCGCCTTTAGGACCCTGAATATGCTGACATGTAGTCTTTTCTGCATTGCCAGCCTCACAGTATCTCCATCACAATAAAGGAGCGGGAGGGGGAGATGGTTGGAGTAGCCAAGCAAATCAGGAAAAACAACCAGCTAAATTGAGTGCTTTCTAATCTAATGCATTTAAGTCATACTCAATAAAGCTTGCCAACAATCTTTGGCCTCTCTGTTACAAAGATCAGAGAGGCATCTGATTACAATAACGTGTGTCTTCTAAAAATCCTCTTTTACAAACATTTTGATTCTGGATAGGCACCACGTAACGAATTGGAAACGTCCCTTTGTGAGAGTGGGGTGAAGGGGGCATTCACCAAGCCCACCCAGCCCTGGGTGTCCTATTACTGTCTGACTGCCGCAAGATTCAAAATCCATCAGCTATGGCAAGTTTTTTCTTCCCTGTCAGAAGTAAATATGTGAAGCAGAAATAGCTCTGAGCAGTCTTGCAGTCAAGTAATTTCCTGAAATCAGTTTTGGTCTTGAAATCCAAGCCCAGTTTTAGATATTAGCAAAAGCAGTCACACATCCAGGGGTCCTCAGGAAACTCATCCCTCAGAAAAGTATCTATTTCAGCATGTTTGTTATGTGACTTACAGTAACTTGTCTCAGGTAAGGCTCTTGGGGTTTAGGAGATGAGAGTGGGCAAGGATTTGAGGAGAGACTAAGAATGAAGTGAGGAAATGGATAAACATGGTGTCACATCATGGGCAGAGGGGCAGAGCAAATCTGTGACATGGGCTGTCAAGAGGAGAGAAACACGATATTTTTTTGAAGACTGATTGTCCTGGGTTTGAGTGTGTGGTGGGGTTTTTTGGTAGCAGGGAGGGGGCTACAGGGGCAGGCCCGTGTGAGAAGCTTCTCAAAGCTCCTCCAGCTCCAAGTCAGCTCCACTTCTGTTCGGAAACTGAGCCCATCAGCTGCGCCTCTGCGATAACGTATTTAAGAAGGGACGTGGTGAGGAGCAGTCAGACTTGTGAGGAGGAGTTGCTGCAGCTGCGTGAACACCAAGGTCAGTGGAGGAATGGAGGAAGAAAGGAGGGGGGAGGTGTGCCGGAGCAGAGAACCCCTGTATCCTGTGGTGAGACGGCAGGGCGGCCCCCCCTGCCACCCATGAAGATCTACGGTGGAGCAGACACTGATTTATGGCCTGTGTTTTTCACCTGGTTGATCAAGGTGCTGTGCCCGAAGAAGGCTGGGGTCTTGTGGGAAAAGGCAGACCCCACTGTTGTAATTCAGCGCTGGGAGGGTTGCAGCATGCGGGGGTGTCCCACGCCGGAGCAGCTCGGGAAGGGCTGCAGCCGTGGGAGGGAATCCAGTTGGAGAAAGTTGTTGTCCCACACCAGAGCAGTGTAAGGAAATACTGCGGCCCGTGGGAGGGACTCATGTTGGAGAAAGTTTGTGGAGGACTGTCTCCTGTGAGAGGGGGACCACGGTGGAGCAGGGGGAATAAGTTCCAGCAGCTCCCCTCACCGAAGATGGCAGAAGTGACAGCACTGACTGCACCCCCCATTCCCTGCCCCTGCTTCACTGGGGGGAGGAGGTAGAGATATCGGGAGCAGAGCTGAGCCCGGGAAGAAGGGAGGGGTGGGGGGAAGGTGTTCTCAAGATGTGGCAATGCTTCTCACTGTCCTACTCTGTTAACTGTTGTTAGTGTCTGTAATAAATGTATAGGGTTTTTTTCTTCCCCTAACGAGTCTGCCTTTTGCTCGTGACCATAAAGGCTGATTTTTCCCCATCCCAGTCCTATCTCCAACCCCAAGCCTGGCTCTCTGTCCCTTCTCATTGCCAGAAGAGAAGGGGGAGAGAGTGGCTGCATGGTGTTTGGCTGCCAACCAGGTTCAAACCACAACACCGATTTAAGTTTTGCATCTTAATTCTCTGAAAACCAGACAGATGAAACCTTGATTATAAATTGTAAAAGAATATAGGTCGTGCAACACGCACTTTGTAGCTGTTCATTCTTCTGGAGAACAACTCCATGGACTGTGTCCATCCATGATCTATCTGTGTTTATTCCTAGGAGTTTGAGCTTTCCGCTTACAGAATAGCTGGTGTCCATGACAGAAATCAGTACTTTTTTGGGCAGTCTTGGTCAAACCAATGCTCCAGTTCTAGAGATGTTCTTTAGCAGGCTCACTTGCTGCTTCCCCCATCCCATCTTGACATAGCACATCAACCTGAATAATGTTGTGAATGAGGAGTCCGACCTTCTTGCTGAAGGTTGCATTTGTGTGTTGGATTTCACATGGCGTTAGAGCCAAGAAACCCATCAGGGTCTCTCAAACTGCACCAGAACTAAGCTTTGCTTGTAGTAACAATATTCAACACACCTTCCTCTATTACAGTCCAGCTTCCCCAGACTGCTGATATCTTTGCAGCCTGGGACGATTAGAGGACATGTGATGAAGAAGATGTTTCTGTCCAAGACATGCCTATGGCTGTGGTGTCAGAAGAACTGATTCACACTGGGGAGAAGGGGAGGGTTGGGTGGATATTCAGGGAGAGAGACACACTGGCCTTCCTAGGCTTACCCAGCAACCGGCAGGGAGGCAATTCTCAATAGAGCCAAGCCCAGGGCCCCTTTCTACCATGTCCTCTGTAGAGGTCACTCTTGCCTGGCCAGAGCTCTGTCTGGCCTGGTGGGACAGGATAAGCTCCCTTTTCTAATCTGACTGCACCTACAACAGCTGGGGACGTGGGAGGTGAATCAAAGCTGCACGATCCTCTAATTGTTGCCCTACACCCACACTGCCGGAAAATCCAGCTGAAGATGAAAGCTTGAGATAGCTGAGAAAATGTACAGTCAAAACAGACTTGATGCATACCAATAGATAGGGAGAGCCCGTAATATCAGCCATATTCTTCAGTTGTATCTACAGTCCTCACAACCCCACACTTTATTTGGAAAATTAGGCAGGAATGCGTGCTATTGTGCGGCTTGTGATACGAGATACCTGGAGAACCACTGAGCTGTCTCATATTTGCAAACACATTAAAATTGAGCATTAAACCACTCTTGAAACTTGGTGCCAGTGTCTGCTTTTATTTACTCTGGCAAAAAGCTTTCAATGCAGCATTAATGCACACTGGTTTTACTGGGAACTGGACCATCAGCTTTACTGTGGCATATGGTATTTTGTTGTATCAACAATTAGGTATTTACAGGCATGCATTTTTATGCCTAAGGCTAGCTTCTGCCAAGCAGTAAGGGTTTGCACATATGGTGCAGATTCCTATAAACAAGGAGCCTAGGTGGAATAGCAGAGCACTAAGAGGTTGCATTCAAGTCTGACAGTACCTTGAAGAATTGCAATTTCTCCCTTACTTGTGCCATCTTGGAGGCTTACAGCAGTGCACTACCTCTAACCATTCCCTACAGGGTGTCCCATACAAAATAACTTTTCCATTCTCTTTATGGAATTAAATTAGTGCTGTTACAATTCTTCCTTTAGGATGTTGAAGAACATTTAAGGAACCTGTTTCTTATCTTCAGCTGACAGAGACACACAGTTTATACTTTCAGTGTAAGTGAAATCTGCTCCAATCCCCCACCTGTTTCTTTGTCGAGTGCTCTTTTGCAGTGCCCATGAAATCTCTGATTATTTAAAACAGTTAAAAATAGCTATAGGTTAAGAGTACTTGAACCTTTTCGTACTCTTCGAAGAGTAATTTAGAAAACCTGACAGAGTTCATCATTCTGTTCCTGATCAGTACAATCTTTTACAGTGTTGGCAGTGGAGTACCATATAGATCAAGGGAAGATGAGTACTCATAGGTAAGCTGCTGAAATAAAAATATATTAAGCAAAAGGCTTGGACATCATTCAGTAATGACCTTCATCAGCTGAAATGTCTTTATATTTTAAGTGAATTAATGAGCTATAATTACCAATGATCTCTGAGACAGTGATCAGAGAAAGCATTTTGCATGATGCAAACACTACAACAGCAAATGGAAGCACTGTCTGTCTCAGAAAATCAGCCAAGGTCCTTTTTGTTGTAATAAATGTTATCACCTTCCTTGCTTCTTAAAATGTGCTTCACACTTTACACTTTGATGTCTTCATGCCACCACCCCGTCACTATTTATGGTTCAGTCACATCTGCCATACAATGGAGGTTTTGAAAATGTTTTACCTGACTTTTAACAGATGGATGTTAATGGGATATTTATTTACAGAATAAAATTAAATCGAAGCTGAATCTTAATGCACAATTTACATAATCAGCTTTGTTCTGAGCTGGTGAGCTGTTTTTTCCAGCACTTGGGACCCTTCAGTCACAGCTGCATCAAAGAAACAGCCACTGAGAGTGGAGATTAAACAATTTCCTAAAGCTAGAAGTCTTGATGAGAATCTATTATTCCATATTAGAACCCCATAATTTCTCCAGACACTGCCATAAGATCAAAGATGTTTGTTAGAGCTTTGGCATAGCCCACAATCAAAAGGAAGATGTTCAGTCTGCATTTAGAAAATATCTATGTCAATTATATTTTTCTGAAAAATTGAAAGTTCTGCTATTTTACCTTCTGCACCCCAAATAATAACAAAACCTATTAACTCAGTGGCATGTAAAGGCTGAAAAGATAAAATGTATATATTTACAATGAGTTCAGTGAGATTTGATTGCGCTATTTGTGCAGTCTAACTACAATCCTCTGACCTGCTGAAGCTCAGCTCAGCTGGAGTTTTTCCACAGGCTTCGAGGAGCACAGGACCTAACTTGCAGATGCAATGCTAAAAACTTGCTCAGTGGCTAAATCCCTAACTCCGAGGCCAGGTGACCAGCTGTGAGCCACCGGGATCAGGATGAGGAGCTGATTTTGGGTTCAGGAAACGAGCTTTTGCTTTTTGCTTATGAGGAGAGCAAGACAAATGACCTCTGCCAAGTCATTTACCGCTCCCCCACCTCCCTTCTGTATCCTTTGGGGTGCAAACTCATTAAGGGATGGGAACATTGCTCAGGACCAGGTTCTTCCCACCTAACTTTGGCCACTCCAGGATCTCCCCAGCCTGCAGGGAAGGACCTGCACCCTTGGAGAGGGGTTCATCCCCTCTTTGCACTGAAGGCCTCTCTGGCAAGCCTATCTCTCTCCATCAGTTGCAGAAGCCATCTCAGGTGGCCATGGGTCTCAATTACTGCTTTCATTTAAGTGCCTCCACCCAGACGGGATGAATATCACTTTGGCAACTGGGGTAGTGTTTCAAAGATGTCTGCTTAAAAACCAGTGAATGGCCTCTGTAGGTCACCTTCTTTGCGTCTCACTGCACGAATATTGTGAGTAGTCCGTATTCAAATTTGAACATCAAAAAAAGATGACTAACCCCCTTTCACCACAAAGATTGAGTGAACAACTTCCACCATATTCTGCATGCAAAAGTATACACACGGCTAATTCTGGGCTGAATTGAGACCCACACTGGGAAGATCATACCAGGCTGCCAAGAGCCCTAACAAACATGCACCGCCATGGAGAACGTGGGGTTTAGCCACAACTTCTGAAGCACATCCCAAACTTCATGAAATCACAAGTAAAACTCTGGGAAACTGTCTTCAGCAGTTAACAGGAGTGAGCCAGGGCTCAAGGAAGCTCAAAACACTGAAAAATTTCTCAAATTGCAATGTAGGGATGAGAAGATGTGAGAGGGCTGCTAAGACAAGCACAAAAGGCTGGGGTGGGTTTTATATGAAGAGAGTACAAAACCAGCTGTATTAGACTGCCAAATAAGAAACAAGAACAGGAAAGTCAGCATTTGCACAGGACCCAGCTACAGGCAATAATCCAATTTACAGGGAAGCAAGAAGCTGATGATGACCTTGCCAAAAACCCAGCTTTCCAAAAATAGTACTGGCAAATGAGAAGTGTAAAAATAAGGAGCTAATCAGCAACAATAAGAAGGAGAGAGATAGAAAGTTCGTATCTCTGCAAAAGGTAAATTATGCAGCATAAGACTGACATCCATCCAATTGAAACCAGAATAGCTATCAGTTTCCAGGGGCTTGTAAATCAGTGAACAGGAGAGGAAACAAAATTAAGTTTACCCCGGTTTTACCCAAACCAGCCTAAATGTTATGATAATTAACAAGTTGTTCCTGTAAATATCTACTGCTGCATTTTTCCTCCATTTGTACTTTGATTAAACTGCATCAGCTGTGGGCCCGGCTCTCCTCACCAGCACCCACCTGTAAGATGTTGTGGTGGACTCACGCTGGGGCCACTCACTGGGGACATGGAGCAAAGCAGAGAATGGCAGTGCTTAGGACTGTCCTCGTGTAGTCCTTTGACACTCTTCAGGCAACTCAGCCAAGTCTCACCATCCATGCTCTTGGCATTGAGTAACAGACTGAGCAGAACTCATGTAGACCAAGCAAGACTCATGATCACCTGCTCTTCTCCCATCACCGTCACCAATTCTGTCCGGTTTGTAACCAAATAAGAGCACACTGGAGATTCGGTACCTTCTGGGGTTTTAAGAGTTTGCTTATAACACAATCCTCTGCAAGATTAGGGGCTAGGCAGTCATTACAGGCATTGTTATCTCAGCACGTGACAGACTTGAGAAACCTTTAAGGCATGAGTCAATGCATCTTCTATGTGAGAGATGCCAAAAAACATCCACCAGGTATAGACTTTTTATAACCAGGAAGATCAAAGGTCCAAAGCAGCGATCAAAGCCTGAAGGGCTCACAAAACCTAATACCCTCCAAGGAACATTGTTAGCATTCAGGGAAAATAGTGTTTTCCCCTGAGGATCTTACATGTGTTCCTGACCATTAAGCTCTGCCCAAACTAGCTCAATTTTATTCACAAAGTAATAATTTCCCCTCACAATGGCGAGATCTGAGTCAGCTGCTTAATGAAAGCATCTGACAGAAAGCAAAGCCAAGGACTGGGGCCAGCAGCACACGTTCCCAAGTTTGTGCCACTTCACCACCTGGCAAAGCACCTGGTGAAGCACCTCCTCAGCTCAGGACTGCCAAGTCCCCTCTACTCAGAGAGTTCCAAACTGAACATCTAAGTTGGAGCTAATTGCCCCCAAAGCAATTCTAGAGGCAACATAGAGAAGCAGGTGACTCCAGCTGGTGACTTAGACCATCCTACAATGGATATCTAAGAGAGGTCAGATAAATCACAGCCTGAGGGTGCCCATTTCTTCCTACAGGCTAGAAAGGAAACACAAGGTGACTAGCTGAGATATGGATGACCTTCCCTGGACACCTGAAGTTAGGCGAGATGACTTCTCCCAAGCACCTGGTGGAAAACTGCATGTCCGTGTGTCTTTCCTGCCCATGTACAGGGACATGGCAGGAGTCAGTGCCCCAACCACTGGCAAGGGAACAGTTTATTTATTCTAACAAATAGGACACAACCAAATCTTGTCAAAATACAAGCACACAACCAAATCCTGTCACTACTGCTACTCCTCTGCAGAGCTCAGTGTTAGGGTATCCATAGACCCCTTCCTGCCTCTTAAGAAGTATTATATTAAAACACAAGAAAGTAGACAGATAGGAGAAAAAGGAGTGTGTCTGAAAGCACAGAAGCATAAACACTGGCTGTTCATGGTTTGGACAGGTGTACTCTTTGCTGGGTAAAAATCTGTCTGGATGGCTGAGCCCGATGAGGTGAATGGCATTAAATCCAGTTGGTGGCCAGTCACAGGTGGTGTTCCCCAGGGATCAGTATTGGAGACAGTTCAGTTTAATATCTTTATCAGTGATGTGGACAAGGGGATCGACTGCACACTCAGTAAGTTTGCAAACAGCACCGAGTTGGTTGGCAGTGTTGATCTGCTGGAGGGAAGGAAGACTCTACAGAGGGATCTGGACAGGCTGAATTGATGGGCTAAGGCCAATTGTACGAGGTTCAGCAAGGCTGAGTGCCGGGTCCTGCATTTGGGTCACAACAACCCCATGCAACACTACAGGTTTGGGGGAGAGTGGCTGGAAAGCTGCCTGGCAGAAAAGGACTTGGGGTGTTGGTGGACGGGTGGCGGAATATGAGCCAGCAGTGTGCCCAGGTGGCCAGAAGGCCAACAGCATCGTGGCTTGTATCAGCAACAGTGTGGTCAGCAGAACTAGGGGAGTGATTGTACCCCTGTACTTGGCACTGGTGAGGCCACACCTCAGATACTGTGTTCAGTTTTGGACCTCTCAGTACAAGAAGGACATTATGGTGCTGGAGTGCGTCCAAAGAAGGACAAGGAAGTTGGTGAAGGGTTTAGAGCACAAGTCTTATAAGGAGCAGCTGAGGGAACTGGGGTTGTTTAGACTGGAGAAAAGCAGGCTCGCAGGAGACCTTATCCCTCTCTACAACTACTTGAAAGAAGGTTGCAGCAATGTGGGTGTTGGTCTCTTCTCCCAAGTAATAAATGATAGGACAAGAGCAAATAGACTCAAGATGCACCAGGGGAGGTTTGGATTGGTTATTAAGAAAAATTTCTTCACCAAAAGGGTTGTCAAGCATTGGAATAGGCTGCCCAGGGAAATGTTGGAGTCACCATCCCTGGAGATATATAAAAGACGTGTAAATGTGGCACTTAGGACATGGTTTAGTGCAGGACTTGGCAGTGCTAGGTTAATGGTTGGACTTGATCTTAAAGGCCTTTTCCAACCTAAATGATTCTATGATTCTGTGTGCCCCAACACGCGGCTGAGGTATTTATCTATATAAAGTTGTAATCCTGTCATTAAGCAGGAGCAACATGCCGTCTGCACATCCTTCTATTAATGGCCATTGCCCCAGGTCCTCTTCTTCTCATCTGGTCCTTACACACACATCCCTCCCTCCCCCTGAATCACTGAGAGCCAGCCCTTTACCTTCAACCATGAGAGAAGATTCCCTCAGTATCCTGAAGCTCTAACGGTAGAAGAAAACATCCCTTACTTTAAGCCTCTGAAATAAACAGTCATCACTGGCATTTGGCCTGGTGTTCTCTGAGTGAAATACAAGGTGAAAGATAATTCAGCCTTTAGGTAATTTGGTGCCAAATCACACAGACACATATAAACTAGAGTGACAAGCTGCTTCTTAGGTCCTGTCGCAAAGATGTAAACCTCACCATAACCTGCCCTTTGCTTTACAATAATGCTCTTACAATTGCTCTGCGGAAGTCTCCTTGTGCCTGTCTTGTTAGATTACCTAAAGACTCTCCTGTATTCTGCCTGAAAGGTTGTGACAAATTGCACTGCATCAGGGATGTCCAAGGCAGAGAGGAAAATGCATTTCCAGACACTCCAGCCACACAATTGAGACCAGACTTTTTAACCATGGGCATATCCACAGGGTTTCCATCTCCTGTGTCATCAGGTCACCTGAGTCTGACATGCCCATTCATAGTGTGAACAGATATGCATCCAGGTACCAAATTAAGATGTAGAACAGCCACCAAAATATTACTTTTGACTTGCTTGCTATGGAGCAGCAGAAAACCTGCCTTATCTGACTATTCAAGAAATGGAGAAGAACCTCGTTGCTTTGTGCAGGAGATGTGGCCCTGTTGCCCTCTCTATTCATTCCTGCGGCCCCAACGTGATATCTGGTAGGAGGGATTCTCCTTTATTCATCAGTACTTTGTAACAGAGGTCTGTGAGTATGCCCTTAGACTATGAGCTGGGACTCATGTTTTTCACTGTGGTCTTCTTGTCCACCCCTTCCAGGCTATGGTTGCATGGAACACTTGAGAGATGTTGCAAAAACAGGCATCTCTCCCCAGAAGTAGCGACCCCACAGCCCCACATGAGTGTGACAACTCTTTCTTTTCACTGCCCCTCCATCACAAGTGAGGGCATACCCCTGACCTCCCTTCATTTTCTCTGGGGCCACATCCCTGAGGCAGGGCCTGAATTTTTGAGCTTTCAGTCTATGAGCCAGTTCTGCTGAAAGCAGCTTAAAGGTGAACTGCAGGTGTCCCATCAGCTGGTGTGTGTGCAAGACGGTAAGGTAGCTGCTAAACTGTGTAAGACACAAAAGCAAAGCTGAAGAAAACACATGTCAAAAGGACTGCCGAGTTGATATGTTACTCACAATTTAAAACAAAGGAGGGAAATAATCAGACATTCCAAAAAAAAAAAAAAGGCGTTGCAAGGGCGAAGTATAAAAATCCCAAGAGAAGCGGCATCAGGACCAAGGTGCAGAGGAGGTCAGCCCTTCCCCACCTGCCTGCAGTGGTCTGGCCGACGGGGACCTGCTGGGTGCTGGAGCAGGGCTGGTGAGGGTATCGGAGCTCAGCCTTGCAGTATGCTTACCCCAGCCCAGTCCTCAGCAAATGACAGTAAGTTACTGCGGCACCTGTGGCCCTGCTTTCAAATCTCCAAGTCCAATGGGAGATTTCAGAAACACAGTCCAGAGGCACAAAGCTGTCCAGGGGCTTCTGCTGCACAGGGGCAGGGCATTGCCCTTTCCCTTGCCCTGTGATACCACTAGAAATATCAATGTCCCTCCAGGCTAGAGAGCTGTTAGTTCCATAACTACACGTGATTGTTTGAAGACAAAGACACACTTAATTCCTGGCCACAAAGAAGAGCTGGTCCAAAAAGACCACCAAAGCCTACAGGAATTTTCTTTGAGCAGTGAACTATAAATAAGACACTAAGCAGTCTTTCCTATACACAGTGCATACTAAAAGTACCATTTATCAGCAAAAAATAATCTCACTTGAAATCAGTAGGATTATTCAAGTGTACCAGAACTAGGCAATTTGAGAAGAATTAAACCTAATTAAGGTACCAAATGATATAGGCAATTTACAAATAACCAAAGTGGAAGGGGTCGTGTGGTTCTGATGGGTGATGTTTGCTTTATGGTTCTGTTATATGGTTTTTCTGTGTCCCATTGTTTCTCATAGGCCTATCTCATCTAGGAGGCTACATTTTACATGATCTACTGCCTCCCCTGTATGAGAAAGGGAAGGGTGGTGTGTGGTAGAAAACACAGTTCAGCCATTGAACTTGGTCAACCACAAGAAAGAAAGGGACCACCAGGGATCCAAATTCAGCTCAAATTTGGGATCCTAATTTTCAGGAAGTGTCCATCCCTCGGAAAAAATATGGCCAACATAAGGTGCCTCAAATTAAGTGTGAAAAGCATGAATTATCTTTTGAAAATCTAAGAATTAATCAGAAACTTTGAAAAAAAAATGCTGAAAACCATGTTTTCCTGACACTAGACAAATTCATGAATCACCCACACTGTATAATCACTAGGTGAAATACATCTAAGTAATGTAAGGAAGCTTCAGAATAACACAATGTTCCCCAGATGCTTTCAGGCTCTACTGGGATTTTATTAGGTTCCCTGAAACAAGAAGAGAGGCTTTCCAGTAAACTGGACTAGCAGGTCTTGTCACCAAGCTTCACATCTCTCCAAGCTGATGCTCCTGTCCTGCTTCTTCATACACTGGGGAAGTGATGGCATTGAGCTCCTTTTCCAGCATTTCCATTTGAGCTGTAATGTCTGACACAGTGTTTTTCACAGCATTCATCTGCAGCTTCAGCTTATTGTATTCTTCTTGGAAGGGTCTGTTCACATCATAGAGAATGTGACAGCCCTGTTTCTCCCCAAGGAGATTGTTCACTTTCAGGAAGATGTGGAGGAGTTTGTATAAGTCCTGGAGAGCCCGGAGGATTTCACGCTCACCCTGTGTGCTTGGGGCAGATTTGATCTTATTCTGGGTTGGAGTGGTGCTGGTTTTAGTTTCATGTTCCTGCTGGGGATCTGGGCCAGGGTTACCCTCTTCCACAGCTGTGATGACATCGGTGTCCTGAAGATCTGAGCTGTCATCTTTGCTCTCTTCATGGTCTGTGGTAGAATTTTGGTCTTTCCAGATGATGGGGACTGTTTTATTCTCCTGCTGGAAATCCGCAAAGGCTCTATTAATTTCCTGGACCTTCTGGAGAGCTCTGTTAGCTGGGCTGACCTGAAAGCCTATGTTCCTCTCTTGGAAGAATGGGAATGGCTTATTTTCCTTCTGGAGGATTTGCTGCGGGGCATCAGTGTAAATAACCTGGACAGCTTTGTTCTGTGACTGGACACACTGTAGAGCCTTATTTTCTTCCAAGAGCATCCTGTTTTCGATCCAGAGGACTTGGTTTTCCTCCCAAAGTGCTCTATTCTGTTCCCAGATGTTCCACTCATTCTGTGCCTTCTTGCTAAAGAGTTTATGGTGGGGAATAAAAGGTGGCTGGCAGTAGATCTCATTCACCCATTTGCCATCAACAAAGGCAAACATCTCATCCCTCAATTTAATCCGTGGGGCAATAGAGTCTATCTCAGGCTCTATACACTGCATGTTCTGGTTCATCAGATCAAACGCAGACATGGTCTTTCTTTAGTAAATTGAGGAGGACTGTGTGAAAAGGCTTCTTCTACGACTTTTGCAAGAGACCACTGTCCACTGATGAGGAGCAGGTGACACAGCAGTGCTGAAGAAGATTGATCAGGACTGAAAGAACGGAGAACATAAATGCACAGTTACTGTCAAAATTCAAGGTCAGAACTAAAGTACATTGGGCAACAGGAACAAGCAAAAAAATCAGTTTCGACAGTCGACTGTGTTGCCCCTTTGACTCTGAAAGGTAAGGGATACACCAGAAACACAGTTTATAGAAGATGAGAAAATTGGCATTGATAGATAAAGGAGCTCTATGACAGCACCACAACCTTTACTGTAAAATTCTGGACTCTCCTTTTAGCTCTCTACCACACTTTTACAGATGTGTAAGGGAGTCAAAAGCAAGAATATTTTGTGCCTCAGAATTGACTGTTCCCAAAAAACTTACAGACAAATGAATTAAAAATTGTTATGAGGCTGAAACCAACTTCTCAGAATAAAACTTTTTTAAAGGATCACAGTGAAAATCTGGCCTTGAAAGCAGATTTTTCTTGTTGATGCTCAGTAGCCTGTGTTAATGGACTGCCATAAAAATGTGGTGGCTGTTATGCTTTTTGATCTTAAAACCCACCAAACTGTGAACAGGAAGAGCACTGAGTGATACAATATGAACAAATTATTAAAACTCCAAGCCACAGCCCTGGTACATTGGGACCAGGAGAGCTCTGTTGCTCTTTGCATGTTTTTCTGACAAGTTCCCATCACTCTGTTCCAAAACCTGTCACAACCCATAGATAATTCTCCATCTTCTCATTTCTCCCATCACTCTCTTCTTTATATCCTTTGATAGCTCCGTTATTTTTCTTGCTTTCTAGCCTTGCAGTAGGGATTGCTCATCTCTTTCCTACAGTCCATCTGCCTTTATACACATCATCAGAAAACCCATCTCTTTAAAATCCATACTGCAGGGCTGTACCTCCAGTACTTATTTCAGTCACAGAAACCTTAGACTTATCTGCTCAGTACTCTTCCCTCCTTCCCTCTACCCAAAATGTTGCAATCTAAATCACCTTCTAGTCATGAGTAAACCTGAGAAAATTAAGGATTTCAGCCTTTTTACATCAAACAAACAAACAAACAAACAAAAAAAAAAATGACCACACAAAAAAAATCTGCTTTGTGCCATATAAAATCTTATTTTCTGCTGGTTTTACCAAAATTAAATTTGAAGGAATTTGAACATCAGTTTAACTTTTTTTAATAATGAAATTGCTGGAATTCTTAGGGTTTCTGCATAGTGTTTCTAACAGCACACATGTGTCTTTTTCTAGTTTTAAAATATAAATAAATATATAAGTTGGTTGTCAAATTTCACCCGGGTATACCCCTCTCCCCTGTTTGAGATCCCCCAGCTGCCCTCCTGTCCCTTGAGAAACCCAGTTCTGCCTTTCCATTGGTGAGGAGACTTTCATCTTCATGAATTTTTCCCCCATGTCTTTGCCTCAAGTGTTAGACACAAGGTGACCACCATGCCCAAGCTCCTCATACCCTCCAGCTCTGCCCTCACATTGTGTACCCTCTGCCTTATTTTCACCCTCTCCTTGCCAAAACCTGCTGCAACACGCTTCCCCTGCCATCTCCACCACACAGCACTGCATCTCCAGGCTCTTTCAGGTTACTTCTGAGAACAAATGTCCATAGATGATTCCTTCACCCCCTTCCTAAGCTTGTCCAAAATCTCAGAGGATTATCAGTTGCAGTTAAAATCTAAAATCCCTTAATGTAGGATAGGGCAATTGCAATGTCGCTCTGTTTGCAGTATCAATTTTATTGCAATAGGGTTTCCATCTGACCTTCAGGGTTATCTTCTACATCACTAGCTGGTTTATCTCACACCGGGCGTGTGTTTTCATAATATTGTTCCTATGCTAAAAGAGGTTTGCCCCAAAACTCCAAATTTTGGAGGCTTTTGTTTTCACTTATGCCATGTTCAGAGCCATATATCGCTCCATCCTTTGCACCCTCTACCCCACAAACCTTTCTGACCCATCCTGTTCCCTCAGGGTCCCCAGTCCGGTTGTTTCCACCAACAGCCCCAAGGTGGAGAGGTAAATCAGCCACGGGGGGAATGGACCCCTAAATATGCAGAGGAGAAGCAGAAAACATCCAACATTATAAGCCCAGACCCACCTACCACTGTGTACCATGAGCAAGCAGCTAGAGTTAAAGTCACTTATATTTAAAGTATCTAAACAGCAAGTTTTCAGGATAAACGGAAATCTATAATATATACAACATTGAAAGACATTATCTTGGGGACAATTAAACTTGACAGCAGCTCTGTCAGCTCTTTTGCACTGCAGGGAAGACATTGACCCAGGCTTCAGAGATGCGCATCAAGTTCTCCCATCTCCCACGTAATTTTCCCCTCATCTCTGAATTAAATAATCCCGGGAAATGCTGGGTAGCTGGGGTGGGCGAGCGGGGCAGCCGGCTGGGGGGGAGCCACGTGAAGTCGAGCCTGGCTGAATAATTCGGCAGCACTAAATTACATGCCCAGCACGTGCTCACCTGGCTCACGAGGGCTGGTGGTGTTCCCTCTCCCCGGGGCCACTGCCAGGCAGCCTGCTCCCAGGTCCTGCTGTTGCCGGGGTGTCCGGGGGCGCCGGGGGTGCTCAGCGGGGGGACAGAGGGACCGACTGTGATGCGAGCGCTGGCAGGGACTTCACCCCAGAGCCAGCCCCTCCACACCGGGGGCTGGGAGCTCCTGCACACCCTCCTTACACAACCCACTTCTGCGCTCCTTCCAGTGGGATTGCCTTTGATTTTTCCCAGCATTGTGCTTTCGGGTTATTTCTTACGGAAATGACCTTTCCAGTAGCTCAGCTCTCATGCCCTTTCCTGATCCCAGACTTCCCGATCTGCCTTTGATGCTCATAACTGAGAGCAGTTTGGGTGGATTCTTTCTCCATCACACCCTCTTAAAACAAATTTTGGTTTTGTTCCAAATCTTCAGGTTAGGTTTGTTGCTGAACTGGTATTGATATGTTCAAAAATCACTTCCTTGTATGCACTATGAGACCTAAAGTTATTTTCCAAGGACAACATGGGTTTGGAGTTTTTCTTTGACTATAAGTTTAAGAGCAGACTATCACTGAACCTTATTAAGAAGAAAATAGAATATGAAGGGCATTCATGCATTGCAAGTTTAGATATTATTTGTAGCAGCTATTCCCACTCCCATGTCTTTACATTTCTAATGATCTCATTCTCTTTCCTATTTGCTACATCTTTCAGATGTGGAAATATTTTTTTCTAATCAGGGTTCTTGAATAATATATACAGCAGTTAATTTCTTTTCCAGTGAAAATTATCAACTTGACATCAGCCTCAAGGTGACTGTTATTGCTTTAGGAAGTTGGTGGTACATTTCATATTTAGTATTATACAAAGATGATAAACTCAGGTATAAAATTCTTCGTAATTTCTCCCTTGCTTATATTTAATCTTACACAACAAAAAAACACCACAGGTTACTATGGCAACTCTCCAGGGAACATTCTCCTTTATTCAAGCTCCAGGATCCTGCACAGGAAAGCAGGAAAATGTCCTCAAAATAGAAAGGAAAAGATTTTATCTTGGGGTGATAGTGCTTGGCCTGCCATAAAATGGGAATTTAAGGGTGCTCGGGAGAGGTGACTGAAATGGCCGATCTGAACTTCTGAAGGACAGAGGCTGTGAACCACTAAATCAGAACTTTGATGAACGTTTTAAGGTCTAAGAGCTGACTGGAAACTGAGGTAACAGAGACAAGTGCAGCATAGGACTGATCAGCCCACAAAGCCTGCTTAATCCAGAGCCACTAGGATCTAAGTTACCGGTACACCTTCGCCTTTTCTTATGGAATATTTTCCTTAAAGCTGGATAAAGTTCTTCTGGAAAGTCATGTATTTGCTGAAAATTATGACTTCAAGTACCAATATATTCTGATCAAATTTAGTGAATATCGTCAGGTGTGTATATGTGTACAGCAGAATTAGAAATGCTGAAACAGCTCACTGCAGAATTTTTTATAGCTGCTACACTGACTTCTGAGCTGGACTCTCAAAAGAACTGAGATGTCATTCACAAGATTACAAAGGTAGAAATAATGCTGAGTGTGTTCCCCTTCCAGCCAAGAGACAAGTAACCCCTGCTCTGTAAGAAGGGCTTGAACTGACTTCCCAGCTGAATGCTTCCTAGGCAAGGGCTCCAGCCACCCTGCCCAAGTTGCAGAAGACAAAGACGAGAACTGGGAGAATGAGGAACTACCCGCTGCAGGATATCAGGTTTGAGATCATCTAAGGAACCTGAAGGTGCACAAGTCCCATGTCCATAGGTCCTGAGGGAACTGGTGGATGAAGTGGCTAAGCCACTATCCATCACATTTGAGAAGTCATAGCAGTCAGGTGAAGTTCCCACTGACTGGAAAAGGAGAAACATAACCCCCATTTTTAAAAAGGGAAAAAAAGAAGACCCAGGAAACTACAGGCCAGTCAGTCTCACCTCTGTGCCCAGCAAGATCATGGAGCAGGTCCTCCTGGAAACTGTGCTAGAGCACAAGGAAATTAAGGAGTCGATTAGTGACAGCCAACATGGCTTCACGGAGGGGAAATCATGCCTGACAAGGCTGGTGGTCTTCTACAGTGGCATTACAGCATTGGTGGATAAGGGAAGATAAACTGACATCATCTACCTGGACTTGTGCAAAGTATGTGATACTGTCTCTCACAACATCCTTGTGTCTCAATTAAAGAGACATGGATTTGATGGATAGACCACTCGGTGGATAAGGAATTGGCTGGATGGTGGCACTCAAAGAGTTGCAGTCAATGGCTCAAAGTCCAAGTGGAGACCAGTGACAAGTGGTGTTCCTCAGGGGTCGGTATTAAGACCCTCGCTAACATCTTTGTTGGCAACATGGACAGTGGGATTGAGTGCACCCTCAGCAAGTTTGCCAATGACACCAAGCTGTGGTGCAGTTGACATATTGGAGGGAAGGGATGCCATCCAGAGGGACCTTGACAGGCTGGAGAAGTGGGCCCGTGCAAACCTCATGAAATTCAACAAGATCAAGGGCAAGGTCCTGCCCCTGGGTCAGGGCAATATCATGTACAAATGGGGGGATATTGGTTGATAAGAGGCTCAACATGACTTGGCAATGCACACTCACAGTCCAGAAAGTCAACTGTATCCTGGTCTGCAGCAAGAGAAGTGTGCCCAGCAGGTCAAGGGAGGGGATTCTTCCCTTCTACTCGGCTCTGGTGAGACCTCACCTGCAGTGTTGTCTCCAGCTCTGGGGCTTCCAATATAAAAAAGGACATGACCTTGCTTGAGCAGGTCCAGAGGAGGAGATGAAGATGATCAGGGGGCTGAGGTACTTTCCTTATGAGGACAGGCTGAGAGAGCCAGAGTTATTTGGCCCAGAGAAGAGAAGGCTCTGGGGAGACCTTACAGTGGCCTTCCAGTACTTAAAGGGGGCTACAGGGAAAGATGAGGAGGGACTATCAGGGAGTGTAGTGATAGGACTAGGTGTAACGGTTTTAAGCTGAAAGAGGGTAGATTTGGATTAGTTATAAGGAAGAAATTCTTTATTGTGAGGGCGGTGAGGTGCTGGCCCAGGGTGCCCAGAGCAGCTGTGGCTGCCCCCTCCCTGGAAGGGTTCAAGGCCAGGTTGGACGGGGCTGGGAGCCCCCTGGGCTGGGGGAAGGGGGCCCTGCCCGGGGCAGGGGGGTCAGAACTAGATGATCTTTTAGGTCCCTTCCAACCCAAAGCATTTTATGTTTCTATGATTTTATGAATTTGTCCACGGCTTCAGATTGCTCAATTTCTCCAGGTGAAGCTGTTTCACTATAAAAATAATTAAATACTAAACTCATCTCCATGCTGGGCTGCAAGAGGTCACCATCCAGTAATGGGTTGGAAGTGAGGGGAAGAGCGAGGTCTGAACTGCTGTCATGAACATCTTGCAGGAAGGACCCTGGAGACTCCATCCCAGCCTCCTTCTCACTGGGGATGGTGACATGTACCTACAGTAAATTTCAGCCCTTTCCTTCCTTTGCTTTTGGGTTTAGAAGACCCGTTAAAGTGCCTGCAATTGAAATATTCTGGGGTTTTTTTAGTAAGAGAATAATGTTCCTTTGAATTTGGAGCATCTTCTCTCCTCTTTTTATAAGTGTGTTATATTCCCAAATCTGTATTTGATAAAAGCAATAACATCCACTGTCACTTTCTACCACCCCAAATACATTCGTGCTTCTTAAATGCCAGCCTCTGTTCATGTCAGCGCAGGCTGGTCTCAGCACAGCTATGTCACCATCTATTTGGACTAATTTTCCTTCCAGGGACACCATCACAGCCCTGCTGCCAGTGTGCCTCAGTGTAACCCTCAGCGTTCAATGCTGTGTAAAACACCAAATTCTGCATACTCATGTTAACACCGGCAGAGATGGTTGAGTCAGCTGAGAGTTGAAATGAGAGATGGAAGTATCTACTTTTATTCCTTGCTTCTGGTCCTAATTTCATTTTAGACATTGGGCAAGTCATCTGTTCCCATACCCTCATTGCATCAGGTCCTCAGTGAGTTTGGAGTACTGACTTTCTGATGCAAGCTGTCAAGATAAATTAATTCTTAGTTGTAAATTACTTTGAACATGAAGAGCGCTACTGTAAAGAAGCCCTACACACCACTCTTATTTTTCCCCATGATTGTAATACACATATTGTTTACAAGCTGAAGCAAAACATTTGACTTTTTGATAGTAAGAGAAATCTTACAGAGATGTCAGGCTTTGTGTTGTTTCACCTTAGATCTCATTCCCACCTTGCTATTTCACCTTTCTACTTCACCTATGTATCTTTTAAAAAACATATCAAAACCATGTGCAGACTCTTGGTCAGTTCTAAGCTGTTGCCTGTTAATGCTATTCCTTTGTGTTGTGCCTCTGTGATATACTGTTTGTGAGCCTTGCCAACAAAATACAGCCCAATTAACATCTCACTCTCCTGTCTGACCAAACTTTACAAGGCACTCTGTGTTGCTGAAACAGCCCATTAGTTGTTTATTGCTGAGTAAATACTAGAAGAAACGATCATGGGTCCGCTGTTTTTGTTGAGGACAGAGGCACGCTCACCAAGGGTGGTGGAGGGGCAGAGCTGACATTGAACCCAAAAGAGCTCTTTGGTCTTCCCTTACACGGGGACAATTCGGATGGGTACAGTGGCCTCAATGTGCCATATGTGACCCTGGGGTATCCCGTGTGGCGCCCAGGGGCCATTCCACCAGGCAGGCCTGCCACCAGGCTGTGATGAACCCGCTGGCCCTGGTCCCTGACACCCACAAACCCCAAACAGCAATAGGCACTGGTGTTCAGGCAACAGACTTGAACCCTTGGTGGCTCCTCAGTTGACTGATGCTTCGGCCCTCATTACTGCACTGATTAGGTCTCTGCTAATTGCAGGACAGTTTAGACACTTCACTGTCCTGTAGGCGTTACATGTAGATATCTCAAAGGAGTTGTCTACAGTGTGGATGTGAACCCCCCCTGGCCCACAGTGTTGTCAGACATGACGTGCCACCTCCTAAAGACATAGATGTCTCTCCCTGCAGTGACCACTGAGGAGCCTGCAGCAGTTTACCTCCTCGATTAGGTGATTAAAGAGGAGCCTCACACCTTAACAGAGCCCCCCAGCTCAGCTTGGCTCCCACTTGTACCCTGTAAGGGAAGGTGCTGCTGAGCCAGCGACTGCTGCATGGCCTAGGACACCTAAATGGGGTCAGCTCAGCAGAACTGGAAGACCTGTGTTAAAAATAAGCACCCTCATCCCAGCGGTTACAAAAAGCCACATACAAAATCCCTGTCCCTCACAAGCATCAAGCAAGAGATTGCAGAAGGTGTGGGGATGGAGCAATCACTGAGGAACGTCCCATTTCATGTGCAAGGGCAGGAGCTGAGAGTGTCGACACGCTTAGCAGTCCATGAGAGCACAGACTCAAGCTGAAATGACCTGCAAATGGGTGCCAGCTTTGGGAGTTGAGGGTGTTTCAGCTCATTTTGGATGCAGCAGTTCTTTCATGTGACAAGTCTCACAGGGTGAGAGGAAAAGTCAGCGGATCTATTCTTGATTGACAGGGAGAAAATTGAGGGTTCAGGCTTATTAAACAATCTCTAATAGTGATTTATGGGGTCCTGTACATTTTAATCTAACAAAAAAAAAAAATCCTCTAATTAGCTAAGTGTGTAATCCTGTATATTAATTGTCTATTAGCCACTTCTTAATTATAATGGAATGCCTATCAAATAACATGTGATGGCCACATAGCACCAATTTAAGTCATTATCAGACTAGCTTCTGCTTTAATAAGGATCTGTTTAACTGAAATCTAATAATATAATTTTATTTTTAAAGCTATAAAGAAGAGGAAGTTGAGATCCTAAAAAATTAGTATCCCATTAGGATTTACTAGATGTTATACTATAAACAATGCTACACGAAGAATCATGAAAGCAACATAAAAAATTCATTCGATGCTAACCCAGATGATTAAATGGCAAAGCATGGTGGAAACCTACCAGGGAAGAAAGACATGTCTCATTTAGAAATACTGGCAAGCTCAGGTATTTCCCATCTCTTGGTTGTTTAACTTTACAGTCTTAATGTTCAATTGACATGTGTGTGTGTATGTGCATTTTCTGAGATTTTTAAAAAGATGAACGAAGAAAATTTGATTATACACAACTGCATTGATCTCTACACACGTCACTGGAAGAACTGGTAACATCTCCATAATTTGACCTAAACAAGGTGTATTTGCAATAGCAGTAATAACAAGGGGTTTTTTATACACATAACCATGTTATAGGGAGACATGTATGGTGCAAGGAGATAGTTGTACTGTCAATGGATTTCACAGATATGTGCTGACTACCAAGAAACCTGCAGACCCCGAAACACTAGGTTTGGATCTGTGGGTTGGACATGGTTTCTTAGTAGCTCTTCACCACAGCCCAGCTCCAAAAACTACTCTATAACTCGTGTCTGTCTTCCCCAGTCACTGCTGGTCCTGTTTTTTTTCTCCTATTCCTATAGTTCATGAAAAAACATTGCATCCTATAAATGTCATTTCCAAAAGAAGTATGAAAAAAGAAAAGTATGTAGGGTCTCGCTCTCCCTCCTATGATTTTATACAGCCTCTTCCCTCCCTTCCTCATTACTCATGTTTCATCCTTTAAGAAATTATGAAATAGCTTACTTGGAGTTGCACCCATGGTCTAATGGGCAAACACTGCTGTGTACAACTCCGTCTTCACAGGCATGAAAGATTTGTTCTCCCATTTTGTTATCACTAGATCTGCAGGGCCAAACTTCTACTGGGGCACAGGACCCATCTGTTAATCTTATTAAAAATCAGATTTGGCTTTCAGAAGCACTGTCTATCTGGTGGGTTTCTCTAATGGTAGCTTTGTCATCTGAGTTTTGCAAAGAGCTCCACACGCAGCTCCACAGGCTGTGCTTCAGCAGCATTTTTGCCTGCTACAGTTGCACCTGGGTTTTGACTGGAGCTGATGGGTTTGTGCAAAACAAGCATCTTATGAAAAATATAAATAGCTTGAAGGGTCTCTGAAGCCTATTGCTGGACATTGTAGGTTTGGCAAACTGGATATGGAAATAAAAAAAAAAATAGTATATAGGCTCATAACAAAACTTCAGATGTGGAGTGGTGCTGAAATGAAACCATTTCAAGCTCTGTGGAGCCACTGGTTTACCTTTTCTAGCATGTATCATGCTTTGAATGGGCCACAGCATGCTTTGCTTAGAGGAACACAATTTTAACACCTGTTCATCTCAGGGTTTAAATTGCTGCCAAAGTACTTTTTTAAGGATATGCCAGAAGAAGAGAGGTTTCAGCGACAAAAGAAGAGAATAAACAGTTAGATCCCAGGTACCACTGTTAAGCACACCTAGGAACAGTTAAACAGGCAATTTTAGAAATGTTATGCAACCTCTAGGAATGATTTTATGTCAGACAAGCAGCTCCTTGTACCCATTTCCCTCAACTTTTAATCTTCAAAGTCTGTCCTGGGGTGAATGGAGGTAACAAAAGTTACCTGGCATTATAAAACTACCTGAAAGCATCTGTGCAAATAAGGGGTTACTGTTTGTCCAAGTACTCTGTGGTGGCACTCGAAAAATAGCTGGAACAAGAACACGCATCCACCCTGAGAAATGCAACAAGAAAGAAACAGGTTAAACTGTCTTCATATGTGTCCGGAGGATATCATTAACATTAATGTAGTCATAAAGCAGCACCTGCTGGCTCAATGCAGCAAATCTTTGCCTACTACCAATTAACTCTTCAAAAAATAATAGAGAACAGTTTTCGGCCTTCTCACCCCAAGCACAATAACTTGTTTCCTGCTAAGCATTATTAATTATAATGTCCCTGCTGCTTTGCCTCACTCAAATGAACAGTCCCATCAGTGGTATAAGCTTCATAGTAAGGCGTATCTCAGCAGGAGCAAGTATAGGGTTACTGGGCTTTAAAAATATTACACTACTTTTTATTACTATTGCTGTTCCTTACTTGGTGTAGCTCTTTCACTCTTAGCCATCCAGAAGGAAAAAAAACCACAGATCTCAGTCAAAGCACAGATCTCAGCTAAGTGAAGGGACAAATTCCCTGAAGATGTTCACATTACTGTAATGTCAATGATTCAGGGAGCAAAGTCTGAGAAAAAGGCTTAGGTGGGGCAAGGCGTGTGAGGAGATGGGGAGAGACACTCCTCAAACTCAGCAGTAACCTTGTCCTGCGTTGCTAAATGTGTACAGCAGTCAGATTGCTACCACAACTGCTGGGAAGGGTGTTGGAGGTGACCGTTCCTCTGGGGCCAAGTGTAAGGCTCTGTGAACATGCAGCTGCACATTAGCTGTGTGCTACTATCTTGCACGTGTCCTTGGTTCTCCTCCAGTGGCCTTTTTACATCAGGTCTTCTCCAGTGCACTCAAGAGATGGCAACCACCCCTTGTGCAAGGTTTCTGGTGGCCCTGGGGTGCAGAACACCTTGACTTGTTCACTGTCCAGCAGGCTCACTTACATATACATAAGCTTTGTATCTCTGATTTACAATGCAAGGGACACTGTCTCTTCTGTCTCCTACCACAAAAGTCATGTTATGTGGCTGAGCTGCCAGACATCCCAGACACCACCAGGCATCACATCATCAGGCCTGAGCAGTGCTGGCTGTGCAAGATGCAAAGCTAAGCCTCTTCTACTGGGGGAAAAGAGAGCTCATCTCTTTCCAACTGCAAGCAGAGATGAGGTGGCAGAAATACGTGATGCCCATTAAAATATTTTGCATGGTATTTAGCCTGAGCATTGTGGTAGAAACCATAAGACGCCTGAATTTTCTGTACAAGATAAATATACAGTATGTGGCAGTCAGCCCATTAACTGAAACACCGTTTTGCATAATACAAGCACTGAGTTTACACATTGTGCTGGTGTTACTCTTCTTTCTTACCAAAGTCTCTTTCTGCATAGACAGAGTATCGGGAATACGATTTACTGTTTATACTTGTCAGTGCATTACACATTATCACAGACCAAGTTCTGTGGTTCTCACTACTGAATGGACAAACGCTAAGGACGCTCATTCCCAAACTTAACAATAGAAAGACAATAACGGGTCAATAGTTCCTGTCTAAAGCCAAGTTGTCATTAGTCTGTAGCTTGTGGAAAGCTGAAAACCTGTTCCTCTAAATGTGTGCATGCTTGCATGTTTATTCACAACTTTGAACTGCACAGAAAAGAACAGTCGCTCTAGCTGCAGAATCTCTGCAAACTCTTTTTTTATGAGACAGCAAAGTCTTTCCTGAGCCATGAAATGCTTTGTATTATTTGCTGCTGTGATTGTCACATCTTCTGTATCTAACAAGGTATCTGGAGACTGTCCTCCTATTTCTAGTGAAGATTTCTACCTGACACTAATAAGAAGACAGCAGCCCAACACTGCCTTTTCGAGGCAGAAAGGGGCACTCCAGTGACCTGGGAAGCCTCATCTGAAATGACTGAACCAAAGCCTGTCATAAGCTTACAGACAAGGTACATGTCATCAGCCCATATCTCCCTCACCTTCCACCCCAACGCTGATTAATTTCTACAAGTCTCATCCCAAGAATAGATGAATGACAGAAAAAAAGGTATTTCTGTGTCTTGTGGGACAATTTTTTACAGTGTATCTTTATCTGCTTTGCCTGATTGATCAAAGATACCGGTATCTTCTGTACTCTACAGTCTCATTGACTATGTTCAGCCTTGCTAACCCCAAGCCTTCAACAATCATAAAACATGCTAAAAATAAAGAGAGTTTTAAAAAATAATAATAAAAAAAAAAGTAGGGTTCTTTTCATTTGACATCTGGATTCTGGATCTTTATAGAGGTCAAATTCCCTTCACACCCGTGGGAGACACAAAGTTACTTTTCTTCAGATGACAGCAGATGCTCTCTTACAAATAATGAGACATCTGCCTAATTATTTGTCTTTGTTTTTTCATATTTACTTTTGCTCTGTGATTTTCTTGACAGAACGTGTTTCCTTGTTACATAGGGAGTAAAAGACCACACTACGAGCATCTACTTCATGCAGCTCTGTCTCAGAAAAGAAAAGCAGACAACTAGACAGCTAGCTATCCTCTGGTCAGTGTGGTTATTAGCAGCCCTTACAGTCCTATCAGTTCTGTTATCTGCCACTATCTCCGTTTCTTTGTCTTTGCACCAGCTCCACCCCACCAAACAGTGAGCCCTTAGAAACCATCTCCAACCATCTCCATTTACACCCACACATAACCACATAACCATCACATTTCCTTCTTGGAGGAAGCTCTAGGCAGTACTGTTTAAAGGCAAAAATCCAGATTCAGTAAACATGCTTGAGCAAATGAGACTGGCAATGGCTTGCCTCGTTGTTGAAACACATCATTTTTGATGCACAGCTGCCACCAAAGCACAGACATACCTGGATGATGGCAAGGGCTGAGCTACAGATCTCTTGGGAGGCCTGCTAAAGAAACTGTTTCTGAGATTTAGGTGAATGTTTATATTGAGTGAAACTATCCTTCTGTGGGATACCTGTGTTCTTAGGGAGGAAAAATACTGTAAGTATTAACACTCAAAGAAATCTGAAACAGCATTTCCTCCAAATTATGCATATAAAACACCAGTACCTGAGAAGTAATGCCACACTTTTTTTTTTTTTCTTTTTTTTTTTTTCCAAATGACAGAATCACTGAAAAACTTCCTAAGTCAAAAAAGGTGGATGTGGGTAACAAGAGTTGAACTAAAATCTGGTTGGACCATGAAGTTTATTAAAAAGATACTTGCCTTGTAATGCCATGTCACTTGTATATACATATAAAATAAATTATAGAGACAGTGTTTCTTCATTATACTGACATCTTTTTGTACTGTGTCAGAGAAACCACAGGTACGAGTTCACATACATGTCACTGAGCAAAGTGCTTGTGGTAATCATTTTCATGGGGAAAAATAAGCACTTGCAGGATCATATATTTTATGTCGTAACTTCAGTTAATGCCAACATCAATCAGATTGTCAAAGTTGTTTACAGCCCGTGCCCAGATATTTCCAGCCTTTGACATGTTATGTCAAGGAGAACCAGAATCCTTGAAACATAATTTTGTCACTCTCTCTACTTACTGCTTTCTTCCCATCTTCAATTTCCCGGGTAAATCCTTTATATCATTTGCCATTTGCAGCTGCTTCAGAATCCCACAGCTGCCAGCTCATTAGCAGTGTCAAGATCCCATTATTCTTCTTCTGAGAGACTGCCCTGGGTTTCCCACAAAACTTACAAGGACTAAGATTTCCAATATTTAGGTGGGTTCAGCTGCCACATCCTTCTAACCTAAGTTGCTCTGTTACTCTTTTGCACATTACATTACAGTCTATTTCCTTTCATCCAATTCCAAGAATATACCGTTGCTCCTTCCTCTTCTTTTTCTTCATTTTTTTCCTTTTGCATTTGATACCTCTATCTCTGGTAAATCATAATTTGCTGATTATGAGTTGTATCTCTTCTGGGGTTTGGCCAAAGTTTAGAACTAGCTTAAGATATAATAGTCATGAAAGAGGGTGTGAAAAGGATAAAAGGTTGGAGGATCTGTATTTTTTCCTTGTGAAAATTGAAAAATCTGGAATTAGAAATTACCCTTTTCTCTATATTTTTTCCCAGATTAAAATAATGGAGAAATCAGAAGTTTTATTTCCATGTATATCATGAGTCACTTAACAAGGACTCTGGAGTCAGATATGTCAGGCCATAAAGACACAGTGCTCATTAACTGAGTGAGTACCAGCACAGAAAATTTCTAGGAACATCCACTGAAAAGTGACAAGCCCAGATGTACTTTACACCATCACCAAATGAGGTTAACTCAGCTTGATGGACTGTTCTTAAGAGACAGGCACTGGACTTGACAATGAGCCCGTGAGAAATGAATAGGTGCAATTTATTCAAAGGACAAAATTATCTCACCTAAATGGGCAAGGGGAAGGGAGAAAAATGCAGGAGGGGAGAGGAGGGGTCAAAAGCAGTCCAAAACTTGTGCAGGCAATTGCAGTATTAAAAAATAAAACAAAAAAACAAAACCAAAAAACCCACAAGCCAGTATTATCCTGAGACTTTGGTCATAAAGTTTAATGGCTCATTATCTTTACGAAGCCTTCAGCAACACAGAAAGAAGTGCCTGTTTCCCCTCACTTCACATCTTTACTGTTGGACACTTTCTTTTCTCTCTCTCTCTCTCACCCTGTTTTAGTCTAAACAATATATCTGGTTTGAGTGCAACTATAAAGCAGACTGTTAGCAGGGAGAGAGGTGTGTGCTGACTGGAAACAGCCCCGCTCCGTCCCTTCCCAAGGTCATTCCCTGTTAGCCACACCTGAGGACAATGAGCCTGCAACTCCATGATCATCCACGAGCATGCACCAAGGGTAGTAAAGGAACAACGTGTCCCAGAAACTTGCTGGGATGTGCCTGAGTGCCACAGGACATCAACCCTTTGAGGTGTTGTCAAACACTGTTTTGCTTCAAGACGTCTATTAAGCACTGGATTATAGAACGCCCTGATAGGTTTGCATGAAGGGCATTGTGAGCCTGACTGACAGACCGATGGGATAAAGACATCAGAAAAAAAGTCAAAGTTTAGTTTCAGCAAAAGTCGAGAAAAAGATCTGAAAAGCCTTCCAAATCCCACTGCAAATAAGCTTTCCCATGGATTTAATTGGGGAAAAAAACGTGTAAATTCCAGTAGACCCCATTTTAAGTCACATTAGCGATTTGAGATGCTTCATCATTCTCTATACTATATGAACTACAGACTTTTTATTTCCAAGACTCTACTAATAACAAGCCCTATAATTAGGTATCTGTCCCTTGCAATCAGCAATTCAGCTTTCAGTTCATAGGAGAAAAATTGTAGGGCGGGAGAACCACTCAAGAGCATAGGAAAGCGCTGTCACCAGTGTAGTGTGACTGGTTAATGGTTTCAAACACGTTATTATGAGAGAACAGTTCCTTAATTTCGGTATGTAGCACACTAATAAAAACGCTCTTGTTCATTTGTCTGTCTGATTGAACCCTATTCAAGCCTGTAGCAGTTCAGTAGCACATTTCTTTTGGTTTCTTCCTTCCCTTTACCATGAGACGTTTGCCTGGATGACTGGCCACAGCCTGTTCTTGCTCATTAGTGCTGGTTGAGATTTGTTTTTGAAGTCTGATATGGCAAGGTGATGTAGAAAGACATGCTGGAGAGATGCTGCCTGGGTTTTTACCCTCCGGTTTTGGTCTGGTTTATGAGTGAGAATCAGACCAATACCCATGCAGTTTTCTGGTTTCTCTTCTTTGATTTGCAATGAAGAAGCCAGTTGTTGGCAGGCAAGAACCAGGCTGTTATTTGACTATCTTGGAAAGCTTTGAGTAGCAGCAGCAGGAGGCTTCAGCGTAAAATCTTGGCCAATTGAAGTCACAGTGACATCAAGTGAGTCAGGGATTTTACATCCAAATATAGACGCATTTTGTCAGTCTCATTACAACCTTTAGAAGCAAAAGGGCAAAAATTAATCTGATTATGTTACCTCCAGAAAGGCAAAAGTCTGCTTTTCACTGCATTGCACTGTTGAGCCCACGACATCTCCATGAGCCTGTCTGATGGAGTTCCTCTGGACCGCTTTTTATGTCTAGAGAAGTAAATTTCCCCACCAAGTTGCCTTTGTCTACATTTTTAAAATGGATTTCATGTCAGTGCAGCATCCCATTCTTCACTCCAGCAAAACTGCCTCTGGAGGAAGGAATGACAGCTCTCAGAAATTATCATCTGCCCAGCACTTACCCAATAGTCTTTTCATCTCTGAGGTTTCCAAAGCCAGGAGGGTTATTTTCAGGACCACACATATTAAAATTAATGCTAAATCAATAGGACTGCCTGCCGTGGGGCTTGATTGGATTTGGACAAAGAATGTCACTTTCTGAAGTCAACCTGCGTGTAGATCATTTTTTTTCCACCACCTAATCATGATTGCGCGAACGTAAATCATGCGAATTACAATGAGCAGGTTGATGAATGTGCACCACAGGAACTCCCGCTTCAATCCCCTTTGAGGTCATCACTGGAGAAAGTCCTTTCCTAGGGCTGGGTTTCTACTGCCTGGAACATCCACTTCTTATCCATGCTCTTTTGAGTGAGATGAGAAGTATGACACCTTTGCTTCTGTTTTGTCTATAACCCGTCTCTCCTTTTAACTGGAAAATGAAGTGTGCTGAGTGTCTTTGCTATAAAGGCTTCCTGCAATTTTTTTTTCATTCCTTTACAACCAGGCCCTTAATAATTGGATGTAAAGCAAAAATCCTCAGGAGCACAAGAATGAAGTCTGCAAGTTCATGGGAATTCAGTCCTCTCAATATTTATGTTTAGCATTAAATACTTCATGCAAAAATAATGACTTTGAATCCCGAGGCCTTCCCTCTCTTATCTCAAAAACTGTTCATACACATCCTCTGGGATCTCTATGCAAATATAAAAGAGGGATTAAGTTGTATGTGTAGTAAATCCTGTTTTTACATTAAATAGGTAAGAACTAACAGAAGGCCTTTGGATTAAAAATAGATCCCTGTTTGCTGAGCAGACTAAAGCATTCTTTCCTCTGGCTGCCCTGCCATGCAGGAATTGACTTTTTCCTAGTGAGAAATTCAAGCCAATTATAAAATCTATAGTATATTAGAGGTATGTACTGTACAATACATGATTTTGATTTAAATTACTGTATATTACGGAATGCCCCTTGCTTCCACAAAATCACTCATTTTACAATGGGAAGCCAAGCCTCAGCCCTAGTCTGACAGCACCTATTGCATGAGAAACTTCCACATCTGGGTGCCCTCAGGGAAATTCTGGGAACACAAGGTGAAAATCAAAACCACGGCTGTCTGGAAGAGGAGGCAAGCACTGCCCCTGGCCCCAGACATCGTCTTGGACCATCACCTGGTTCTTTCCCCCCACACTTTGCAGCAGGAGCTTCTCCAGCCCCACTGGGCCTCCATCTGCCCACTTATCAATTGGAATCTCTTGGACCATATGCAAAGTACAAACCCACTGACATTTTGGTTCAATTTTTACCACCAGTCCCTTGAAAGAGAAAAAGCAGGCTGTGGCATCAATTTGAAGGGCAAATAAAGCAGAAGGTTTTGCAGGTAGCCTGGCTGCATAGCCTTTGATTTGGTCACTTTTTTTTTTGGTTGTTTGTTTGTTTTACCTATTGTCATTTGTTCCCTTAAAACAAAAACAAAATGCTGCCGAGAACAAGGCAAATTCCTCTCTGTGCATTTTGTAAGGTCATCCTCCAGGCCCACCATGAGCACCGTCATCAGCGTGGAAAATATCCTGCAGAGTCTGACGGAGGGGTTCAAAGGAACTGGTTGCAAAGGGTAAAACACAGCTGGAGGCAGCAGAGATGGGGCCACAACTTCCTGACATCACAAGTACATCTCACAGCTGGACTTAAGCAATTGCTCCCTTTAAACCTGGTTTTCTTTTCAAGAAATCTCTAAATTAAATACACCGGTTTTTGGCCAAGACACTGGCCTTTGCAACTTCTCCAGGACCCCAAGCTCTTTCATCTCAGACATTCAGCTGCCAGAGTAGGAAGCAACCTTAATTCATCTCTGGATCGGGAGAAAAAAGTCTTTTATATAAAAGACCTAAACCCACCAAGATGGGGAGCCCTTTTTAAGGACGACAGGTGTTACTAATTCACTCCATGCCCCAGCACCAACAGCTGGGTGGGGTGAGCATAACGGTGTGCTGGGGACTATGAAGGCAGCTCGTGACAAAGAAAGCTCAGGCACATGGCAAAAAAACAACAGCAAAGGAGTCCTTGGGTAGAAATCATCTGCCATGACTTAGATGGATGGGTCCAAGCATGAGATGTCCAGGGTCACCTTGTGGAGAAGGGCAATCCACCTGCCTCCTGTCAGGATTTGCCTGGGGCAAGATGCCTCAAATGCTGGTGGTACCAATCCTCCCCTACAATGAGCTCACAGGTCAGCATCCCACTTCCAGCAAGCTAGACAGTCGTGACCTCTCTGGATGCTGTCTCCCACATCTTCCACCACAACAAGTCCACGTCCTCTCCATCCCCCAGCCCTGCACCAGCCTCCCGCAGCCCTGCCGAAATTTTCAGGGAGGGGTTTCAAGGGGATAGGAGCCCGCATCTCCCTGCCTGCCCCGTTGCTATGGCCCCAGGAACCATAACACCAGCGGCTGGACGGAATGGGGAGGGGGAAATGGGACAACAAGACAACAAGGGGAAGAAGTTCACCAACCTCCAGGACCACTGAGGACCAAGAAGGTGCCCCAGGCACTTCCCTGTCAGCAGGTCTCTGTCTGCCTCCTGCGGGGGAGGGTTTCTTCTGCCACTCTCCTGAATGCTCCTGCCCAGAGAGGTAAGCCTGTCCTGGAATGCCTGTCCAGGGTTTTATGGTGAGGAAGCTTTTCTGGTGTCCCTTTGTGACTGTCGGATGTTGATTTGCCATTTATCTTCATTTTTCCTTGGTTGCTCCCATTTTTGTTGCTCTCCTTCCCCGTTTTCCCGTTCGCCTGGAAGATGAAAACCAAACCCCTGCGGGAAAACCCCAGCACTGTAAGGGGGTTACAGAGGGAGGAGGAGGAATCTGCAGGGTGTCCCGAGGGCTGTCCCTTTCCCTGCAGCAGGCAGGGGTGGAAACACAAAGGTGGGTGATGGGAGGGGGAGAGATACATAGCTGACCTCCCCCTTCAGCCCCCAGCCCTCCGTGAAGTCAGACTTTCCTGAAATGTGAGAGCAACAGTTGGTCAGGCCATATTATAACATAATTTAATTAAAAAAAAAAAATAAACAAAATAAATACTTTCTTTCTCCAAAATCTGCTGAGCCAGTCCTGGTGAGAGCTGGAGTCAGTGTCCCCCTCTGCTCCCCTGTCCCAGGGCACCAGCGCAAACCCTTGGGCTGGCAGACCCTACAAATGGTATATGGGAACAGCGCAGCCTTGCAGGCAGCCTCTTGTCAACGTGCCTATGGATAGCATGCAGGCAAGTGGTTTTTAGGGTATTTGGTAAGACTGTGCCTCAGCAGGGTCACTGCTGACAGCACTGGCTCTTGGCTTCTTTCCCAGTCTCTCTTTTCTCTTCATAAACAATGTTCACATTTGTTTATCTATTTTTCTTTATTTTTTTTTTTCACATTATATCATCATAAATTTCTACTTCAGAACTTGTAGTTTTAATAGACATAGATATATGTATTTTTTCCTGAGACTCACCATAACATTTATATGTCTCAATGTGCATTTCAGAGAGCGTAGAATAAAAAAGAGGCTCAGTTGAACAGCATTAAGTATAGTTTGTTCCGTCAGGGGAAGGAGGAGACAACAGAGAGCTTCCCAGCTTTTCCTCAGTACAACTGCCTGTGATTCTGTGATTTATTCTTCTCTAAACCTACAGTAACTGCAGTTACTCAGTATTGCTGCAAATTTACACCACTGGCATTTCACTGGGTGCGTCGTGACGATGACCTTTATCTCTGTGTTTAGGGACTAATGGACTGGTTACGCATTATTTGCCACCTGTAAGAAACGCCGTTCTGATGTCTACTAGAATATTTGGCTTCTGGGGAGGGCAGGGCGAAAGGCAGTGGTGCCTGGGATTCCTTCTTACACTACGGGGTGCGAAGCGGGAAGGACTCTCCGGCCAACAGACCTTTGCGTGGATGAGAGGGTCAGGTCCTGGGTGCCGAAACGAGCACGTAAATGTTTCTACCTGCAGTTTGCTGCAGTGTCAGAAATCAAAGCTGCAGCCGGCAGTAACTTCAGCTCTGTGTTACCCGGAGCCAAACCCAGTAAATCTCCGGCGGCGCTGTCAGACGCGTCCTTTCCCCTTCCAGAGCAGGAAGGAGCCGGAACTGTTGGCAGCATTAATGGAGGATTTCTGTGCTTTCAGACAGTCTAACTTCAGTTTACTTCTTGTCTCTCATGACACAAATCCCTGAACACGCACTAATAATAGCCATAATTTACGGCTGGAGCCACTTCGTTTTACTGTGCTGTGTAATTGCTATCTTGTTGAAAGCCCAGGCTTTCTGCAGAATATTCACGGACTGTAGCTCCTCAGCTGCGTGTAGAGCGTGTGTCCTGTCCACTCCGTGACCCAGGCAATGACATCTGCTCAGATCAGGTTTATTTTAAAATCCCAACATTAGAGCTTGGCAGTCTGATTCTGCAAGCCCCTCCCAAGCTGTTTATGACTATGTAATACAAACACAAAGGAAGATGTTACTTTCCTAATTTACCAGAATAAACGGTTTTAATTCTTAATTTGCCAGCGTTTGTGGCTGCAAACAGAGGCAGCTGGTTCTGATCCATGCACCTGCAGAAATAGCACGGTCTTTATAACCTTGAAAGTGAGTGAATTCACTGGAGCCTGGATCACCACATATTTGCCATATCTTTCTATATTTCCTATAAGCCTGTTAACGGCCACTGCGAGTTACAGAGAGTTAGGCAGCCCCTCAGCTGAAGTCAGTGTCACAACTGTGGTGAGATAGAGGCTTTTGGATGCAGCCCTTCAAGCTGAAAGACACTGCTGAGATGAGTATTACTGGCTCTGCTGGTGCTTACAGGACTGGTGGGACGCAACAGGCATAAGGGCTGCACAACAGGAGACTGCTCAAGAGTTTCCTGTGTGATTCATGGTGACCAATTGCTCTCCAAATGTCTTTGAAAGTGCAAAGTGCAGAAACTGAGTTATTTTAGGAGATTGTTTTCTCTACAAGAGTAGTAGTTAGAATTTGCAGATCTAGTCTGGACACAACTGCAGTGGCAGACACAGGTGAAACAACCTACTTGCTTCTAATGGGCTTGTTCTGCAGTTAAAGCCCATAAATGTTTTCTTAGATATATATATATAAAAATATAAATGTATATAATGTGTATAATAATAATAGCAGTGTGTATAATGTACACACTATTAAGAAAGTAGTCAACTACTCTCCTTGGATCTGTAGATAGATACACATATATATATGTGTATATATATGTATATATATACACATATATATATACATATATATGTATATATACACATATATACATCTGTATATATACACATATATAGCTGCTGTTTTAGCATTTAAGGAAGTGTGGACTCCCACCAGCCCAACCTGCCCTTGGTGGGTGGTATGAAGCCATACCACAGCACCCACAGTGCCAGCAGGTCCCTCTGCTCCAACAAAACGCGGTGACTTTAGTGACAGCAGCACTTCTCTGCAGGCTCCAGTCCCTCCTGGGCTGTGGGTCTGGAAGCTTCTGAGATCTGATATTGCATTGTAAAATCCCGTTGCAAAGTCACATCTAAACAAAGTAGAGGCACCATCAGATGCTTTCCGTTGCAGTGGACTGTAGAGCAAGAGATCGTAAATCCCATAGGATCAAGCAGGCATTGCTTAAAGCGAAGGATTCACTCTACAGGTACAAAAATCTTGAAGATTGCAAAGGAAAGCAGAGGCTGACTAAACTCATATTTATACAGTATTCTCTCCAGACCCACTGTGGTGTGAATTCCCTTGGAATGTCTGTGTATGAAAGTCTCTTTAGCCTTGTGTACATAGCACTCCTCTACCTTTTGGGATATGTGCAGGGAGCTTACAACTGGAATTAATTTAGTTGACATTTTGCAGTACAGCGCTGAGTTTAATCCTCATTTGATGGCATTGCACTTTCTGCCTTCTGCCACTGCCTGGGGAGTTACAGCCGTGCAAATAATACAATTTCCCCTGGGATGATCCTGAAAGGAAGGTATCATCTCTGACCGGGTGTTTGCAGCACCCACTGGAACTGCCTGGGATACTGGGTCCCACCAGTTGCTCTCAGTGAAAGAGCTTGCCAGTGTCATCCCGGCCACCCTTGCACCCAGCAGGGAACCCCAACCCAAGGGACCATGGTCATAGAAATGGTGAATTCAGCTAGATTCTTAAGGGGGGGATTATGGGAGAGCTCAGAGTGAGGAGAAAAAATTTTGACGGTGAAGGTGGCAGCTGTGATGGAATACCCACATGGGGCTGGGCAGCTGGGTTCTCCGGCCCCACTGAGCTCAGGGCAGAGTCCCAAGGTGGGGATGGCAGGAGGTCCTGCCGTGACCTCCCACGGACACATCCAGACCAGCTGTGGCTGAGACGGGAGGAGTGGGGGGGCTGCGAGATGGGCCATGACAGCAAGATCCAAAGAAATATGGGTGTAATGGTGCCAGGGAGGCAATTCCACTGTTATTAACGCAAACACAGTCATTGCTCTGCCTTTGTCTCCCGATGAATCAGAGGAAATTGCCTCCCAAGCCCTTCGCCTTCCAGCTACTTCAGCTGTGTTTTGTTTCTCTAAGATTCAAATATTCTGACTAGATTTCAGCATATTATTATGAGAACAGAAGAGCTATAGAGAAAGTGAAGCTTCACATAGGAAATAGCCAATAAATGTTGCTTTGAATTCACTTGCTTTTTATGGTGAGCTCTGATGTCAGGGACAGATATGGCTTTGGAGAAAATGCGTTGCTGTGCCGCAGATGTGTTTGTGAATACTTAGTGGACAATCTCCCGTGACATTGTAATGGGCAGCTTACCATTATCTATTAGATTTTTAAACCTGTCATTTTGATGTGACTGATTTTCCTATTTAATACTGGTCCCCGTGAACTATGAGCTTACAAAAGCAAGAGCACTCTTCTTTGTGTAACGATCCTATCTGACCAGATTAGCAAAATGTTTATTTGCATTTTGCAAAAAAGATTGGGCTTTGTAACAAAAATATGTATCAGGTCAAGTGAAAAATATGATGGTTTGATATCAAAATCCCAGAATGGCTTGTGATGGAGAGGGGGAGGCAAACTTCCAAAGCAGAAATCTTTAATTTTGGCACTTTCAAAATGTGGCATTTCATCCCTCTAATTTGCCATGGGCTTTTTATTTTGAACATTTCTTTTGATGAAAGCAAGCATGCCAACAAAAAAAAAAAAAAAAAGCAACCCCTATTTAGAATTCAATAAAACGCTTCATTTGATCCTCTTCAGTTTCCTGGAAAAGTTCAACATGAACATTCAAGTACTGCATTTCTTCAAATTGTGGGGAAACTGCTGATCCGTGAGTTGCGCAGCTTTGATGTGCCGAGTGCCAAGGGAGAGTACTCTAAAAGCTACCGTAATTCATATTATTCAGTAGGACTGTCGTGATGAGCATGAAAGCTCAGCCTGGCAGGTACGGCACAAGCACGGAGTCAGAGGCTGTCTGTCCTAAAGGTTTTACCCTCCTGATACACGATTCCCATAGGGTCAGCTATATGGTTTCATGCAGAGTGACACAGGGAGAACAGGAGAGTCCATTTGAAACAACTTTCCACCGCTGGAAGATAAGTTCTCCACACTTGCTGTATAAGCTGATTTTTCTCTTTTGTTTTAGGGAGAAATCTGGATAGGAAAGGTGACAAGGCAATGTAGACAAACTGTATGTTAAGGATCAGATCCTGCCCTTAGGCACGGCAGCTGCTGCTGCATGGAGCAAGGCGGGTGAGATAAGCCTGCAAGTTTGTGACTCGCACTCTTCCACCAGGTTTGAGAAGTGCTTGTTTCAGTTGTGCTTTCATTAATTCAAATTCCCCATTTTCAAGGTTGTAAGAGGAAATTTTTAAAAAGCCTTATTAGGAATACACTATAAAACATCCTTTAAAACATTCGTGGAAGAGGAGGAGTTCAAGGGTGGCAGCCAGTTTTGAGCGGTGATGGTGCACAGGGACTTACCCGGGTGAAACACGGTGCCTGGCCCAAGGTAAAGAGAAGCACCGTGCACAGACGCAGGGCCAGGACAGCCCCTGCCATGAAGACATTGGGAAAATGGCACTGACTTGCCCCAAAACAGAGCTTGCCTAGACCCATGCAATGCAATCCAAGGCAAATGGCAATTACAGGGTGTGAGAGCAGGGAGACGAAGGTAACGGTGGGTTGGAGGAAACAGCAACCAGAAAAACTGAGTGAAACTTGACTTCTAAACCCCAGGTGGAGGGATGTGATTATTACCCTCTGCTTGGCACTGGTGAGGCACATCTGGAGTGCTGTGTCCAGTTTGGGGTTCCCCAGTACAAGAGACATGGATGTACTGGAATGAAGGGTCACCAGGACATGTAGGGGCTGGAGCCTCTATGCATAAGAGGAGGCTGAGAGAGCTGGGACTGTTCAGCCTGGAGGAAAAAAGTCTTGGGGACATCTCATTGATGCATATAGCTGCCAAATGGGAGAGAGAAGAGAAGGCAGCCAGACTCTTCTCAGAACTGTGAAGCTGTAGGAGAAGGGGCAACAGACACACACTGGAGCATGGGAAATCCCATTCAAATATTGGCAAAAATATTTACAGCATGAGGGTGGTTAAATACTGGAGCCAGAAAGGCTGTAGGGTCTCAACCTTTGGAGATAGTTAAAATTTGACTGGGCGGGACCCCAAAGCCCCTGATCTAGTCAACTTCCTTTGGGGAGGGGCCTGAACCAGGTGAACTCCAGAGGCACCTTCCAGCCTGGCTTGTTCTACATGACCATGAAAAGCTGACACAAGAAGCCAAGGGACAGCAGTACAATGCTCAGCAGAGTTAATGACATGAGGGACGCTTTAAATTATAATGAAGAAGCAAAGGAATCTTAACATTAATTTGTTACAAGACAAATGACAGAATTGTTCATGAAAGGCAGAAACAACAGACTTCTCCAAAGCTAATTCTCTAAGGAGATGAAAATCAAGTGATATAATTAGATTATATGATAATGAGATACTTTCTGTCCTTGCAATGAAGGATGTAGTGTTAGACTACTAGTCGTAAAACTAGGTTCTTTAAAATTAGATGTAGACAGCTAGCCCAGACTAAACAGTAATAAAGGAGAAACCTTTGGGGTCTCTCTGGGCCATTGGTATTGGTTTTCACAAGTCCTGGATCAGAAGGGAAGTTCCAGACAACCAAAAATATTTATCCTGAGAGAAGGATAAGAGGAGGATTAAATAGTCCTTAATCTGAATCAACATAGTTAAGGAATACAGCTTTTGCCAGATCAGCGCAGTGATTTCTTTTAACGAGATTTACAAGTTCAGTTGACAGAGGGAAAAGTATTGATACCCTATACGTGTGCTTCTCTAGCATTTGAGTTGATTCTGCCGGGCGTTTGCGTTAAGAAACTAAACTAGGTCAGCCTTGTGGGTTAAAACACTCTAAACAGCTGTTCTCGGACCTGTGGTCTTCAGAACACAACCAATCATAACGGATGACCTTTGCAGAGCACCACCGAAACGGCGCTGGCTGGGACCTCGCCTGCTCAGGGTCTCCTGCTTGGCGTTTGCCTGCTCTCTCCTCAGAAATCGTCCCTCCGGGGAAGCCCAGCCACAGGTTGAGGGACACGTCCCACTGAGCAGTCCCCTGCGCCCCCGCGGTGCCCGGGTACGTGCGTGTCCGTGGGCTCCCACCGCTGGCGGAGGCCACTCTGCCCACGCGGAAGGAGAAGGCTGCATAGTGTGGAGGTGATCCATGGGTGCCCCGAAGGTGGCACCCAGGACGCTGGAAGGTTTTGGACCACCTTCATCAGTAGAACACCTGGAAACAGCCATCTCGGTTTGCAGGCAGTCAGAGCAGAGAAGCATCGTGCCCAACAGGAGCTGGCAGGGAGGGGCGGGCAGGGGAAGGGGATGTTACAAAGCACTAGTTCTGCCAAACTAACCTTATTATTTTCCCCTCTTTTCTCTTTTGACATTAAACAGGCAGAGTAGATGAAGGGAAGATGCAGACACAATTAACCAGATATTGCAAACAGGAGGGCAAGTCGCTTTTTATGGCTAGTTTATGTTTTAGACACACAACTGTACAGAGTAATGCAATAACAAAAGCCATGAGGTATTTACCCTGGGTTTATTCACTGCATAGTCCTTTGAGAGCTGCTTTTGTTTGTCTTTATTTAATTGGCATGGTCGGATGGCCACCAGCAGCTCCAATTAAACAGATTCAATAGATTCCACTGTACGTTTTTATTATTTTCTTCATCAGTGTGTAGCATAAAATGTCCAAAATAATTTGTCTGAGTACTAGTAATGAATATAAAGTGCACTCTGTTCCAGCCTGCATACAGTAAGTTTCATCTGTACAGCATTTTACAGCCAAAGCAAACTGGGTTTATAATGAAATCACTGATGCAATCTTTAGTACAGCCTTAGTGGAGACGAGGGTACCATTGTGTGTTACGATGCAAGGTATTTGGTTGCACAGCTAGGCATTATGCCATCTTTTTTAGCTACCTTAAGCTTTGATGTTTAAGTGTTAGGTGGAATCTATTTAAGAAAATCCCACCAATGGGACTTGGGCATGCCCTTAATATCAGGTATTTGTTTAAGTGCTTTGTTGAATTGGATCCTAGTAGATCCTCTTGAAAAGAAAGTGATTTTCAATCTAATAAGGTTATCTTAGTGTGAACATTTTAACTACATCAATCAATATGCCCGTCAGGAGTAAATGACTAATGGGATTTCTCTTTTCTTTCTTTCTTTGTTACCAGAATGATGAATTGACTTTGCCTGTTGCTGAAGATTCTCATCTCCTTAATGCATTGCAGATATGTCTAATGGACGCAAGCTGTCAAGGTCTGGCAGTAACCAGTCCCAACCAAAAATATTTCCCCCTGGGAGTGGTTCATCAGATTCCAGCTCTGCTCTCACACTGGAAAATGTGAAAAGGCTAGAAAAGGAGTACAGGACTTCTAGAGAAGCCTTCAACAAGCAGAGAATACGAGATTATATTAAGCAGACTAATCTTGCTCGTTTCAACAAAGAGACAACTAAGAAAAACAGCACAAAGCTTGTCTGGGATGCAGAACCTAAAGGAACCTCCTCGTCCTTTCCTGTGAAGCAGAGTGAAAATAACAAAGTAGTTTGCTGGAAGACCTCTGAAGACATTTTAAGAAAATGTAAGCTATTAGCAGGTATATTTCAGAAATCTGTTAGAGGGTAGGAGAGAGAATAAGGCCTCTGTCCTTGATCTTTTCTACATTTCTGTTTGCATATGGCAAATACGAGTGCCGTGCGTGGGCACCCAAAATGGTGTGATGGATTTTGAGCAGCAACATGTGCCTGCCCTTCCCTGCCTGCCTGCAAGGGCTGCGGCTGTGTGGACCACCGGGCTGGTTTGTACCGTGTTTTTGGCAAAGGTATTGAGCCATGAGAGCACAGTAAAGGAGCACCACCACCCAGACCTGAATCCCAACCATGGAGTTTGTCAGAGAGCTGATCACAAATGCAAGGTGCTAGTCTAAGTGCCCCACCTGGAAAAAATGGGATTTCACCAGTAATTTAAACAGAAGCAGAGTGAAGCCAGGACAGAGTGTAAACCCACTCATCCATTTTAGACAGCACTTCTGAATTTCTGAAGTGGTCAAAGTCCAAACACTGTGATTAGTTTTGTCTGGAGCAGAGTTGTTCTGTTGCATGTAAATGCCAGCAAATTAATATTAGTCAATTAGCTCCCTTATTAACTATCTCGAGTGATGATTTTTTTTTTGTTTTGTTTTCTTTTAATATATATATATATATATACCCTGCTTTTAACAATATCTTACAGCTCATTAAGTAATCCAGCCAATGTTCAGAGGCAGATAGCAGGGACAAAAATATAGTTAATCCATGGAAAGGAAAACACTCTAAGTTACAGAGGAAAAAAACCCACCTTTTCTAAAGATGACAAGAACTTGTGGCTGCCTGTGGCGACACGGCTCATCTCTGCTTGCAAGCCAGGACGTGGCTTGTGGCTGTATGCAGGACAGGGTCACAGCTGTCCCCTGCGAGTGGGTGAGGAACAAGTGGCCCCATCAAAAGCCACTGGAAGGGGACCACACAACAGCCATGGGGAACAGCAACTGGTTCCCTGCATAAGGAGAGTCTGGCTTTCTGCAACAGAGGCTACATCCCAAACTGGCATCCAAGTGGGACAATTTGGCCTTATTCTAAGTATAAAAATCATTTTTTTTAGAGGAAAGGTTGGACTTTTTCCATATTTCTTTTTTGCATATGCTCTAAGTATGCATTCCACTTGCTCGAGGAGAGCCCCTAGCACAGCCTGCCTTGGCATAGCCAGAAAGGCACAGCCAGCATGAAAGAGCCAGCCTAATCCTTGAAGTAAAGGGTTAGTTATTTCCTAGAGAATTCATGCATTGGTCCTCCTTAGGGGTTGGCCAACAGAAGTATTTTCTACTCACTTTTGCATTTTTCTCAATGCAAATTTGCCATCTCCCAAGAATAGGAAAATCGACTGTTTGCAAACGTAAGGTTTATTTCTGAAGAGCTTTCCACATGGAAATCAACTATTCTTGGCAGGCATACACGTGAGCTGCATACTTGAGGGCAAATCTGCCCCTGCAAGAGGCTGAGGATCTGAAACAGCCACAAGTGACTGGAAGCAAATGCATGCAGAAATCTCTCTCAGCACTATCCCAGGCAATTGCTTGTTGGATTTCCACATCAAAATTTAAGATTCAGGTGGAATATGAAGATCCTTTCAGCCTGTTTCAGTAGAGGGCTAGTATTTAGACACAAGTGTATTTGCCAAGGAAAATCAAATGTGGGAATGTCTCATTAGGGACCTAGAATGAATAGTTAATATGTTTTCAAGACTTTGTACAGTACAGTGATTCACAGGACTTCTTTGACCCTTTTAAATATTTTTTTCATCGTTTTTTGTCTTTCATAAGAATGGCTTATGTAATTTGAGCAGTAGCCTTCATTTCAATGCTTTTTTTTCTGGGTCCTTGTCACAGCTATGCCTCTCTTTTTGATCTGTCTCTTACTCTTCTACATTTTCTCTTCCACCATCTCCTCTGCCACCCTACTGCCCTCCCCAAATTTCTCCATGCCTGCGCACTTCCCCCAGATGTCTGCATGCCCACGAGTGCCTCTCCTCTCTCTCACCACCCTCTGCATGTGTCTGCCCTAAATCTCTCCCCCTGCCCTCTCTGGTTTTTTGGAAATAACGCCCCTTGGGACGTTGGCACTGAGATACGTTGCCCAAGCATTGGTTTATCTGAGCATTTGAGCTGAGCTGAGATGTAAAATTAACCCCGTAGATGGGGGCTGCAACGGCCCCCGGGTGTGCTGTGCCCTACCCTGAGGGAAACATGCAGCCCGTGGCCACCGAATTAATGCTGGCGGAGAAAGGTGCTGGTCTGACAGCAAACCCCTCCCCAGGCACTTCATCTGCCTGTGTGAGGTGTTTGGGCCAAAATTCACGGTTTTCTCCCCATTCTTTCAGCGTCATGAGCTTCCCACAGAGGGGCAGCCCCTGTCCCTTTCACCCCATTGCCCCTGTGCAGCCACACCAACACGAGCCGGGAAGGTGAAACAACCCTGGGAATATGCCCTCCCAAAGAGTCAGTGGAATAAGGAGGCCCAAGCTGCTTACAGATGAAACCTGAACAGAAAGTCAAAGTAAATTAGCTTGTAACTCTTGTCTCTTCCTCTGCAAAACCTGCCCTCGGTTTCGAGCAACTTTTTTTGCAGCTCATATTTGGGCGCTTTTTCTTCGCTCTCCCGCAATTTATTATACCATTAAAATCAATAGGGAAAAAATGTTCCTCATTAGGGTGGGAAGGTTTTATCTGAAATACAAAATAATGAAATGGCAAAAAATCTCAAGGCAAGGAAAAAACCCCGCTGTTCTACACAAAAAAGAGGATCTTCTTTTTTTTTTTTTTTAAAGAAAGCTTTTTCTCTCCACTCCAATACCAATGACAGATTCCCCATCAGCTCAGCCCACTGGCTCTAAGCCAAAGGAATCCAAGTAAGCAGAGTAATTGGTAACATTTTTCTATATAATTCAGTCACGTTAGGCTGTATTTATGCCATACACGGGCAAGCAGCAGGAACACCTAACAACTGGAGATTTACAGTATGTCTGAGATGTCCACAGCCTGGCAGCCGCTGCTGTGCCCCTGCTATTAATAAACTGAAAGTTATGTCTGTCCAAGTGGTTGTCTTTGGGCCCCTCAACATTTGCTATATTAAAAGGGATGCTGCTGGCCTCTGCAGAGGTTTCTGTTAAATTTTATTTTTGTTGTTGTTAGACATATAAATCCCGCACAGCATCTTTCGAAACGGCTGCGATGTGTGATTTTTATTTTGCAGGCTGCTCTTCCAGCTGGGGAGGAAAAGGAGGTCTGGTTCCCCAGCCACGGTAAATCAGCATAATACTACCCTTCACACCACCGATGCTGCTGCAACAATGTGGATTTACATCAGTTGGGACGTAGCTCACTCCTTTCGGCTGTCCGATATAAACATTAGGCATACCTAAACCTCCTTGCAGAGAAAAGGGGAGAGAAGAGAAATTGAATAGAGATGCTTGTTCAAGAGACAAATAAAGACAAAATTCTTCAGCACTGTACTTTAAATGGCACTCATTTCATTGATAACATTCCTTATATGAATATCTGAAGGATGTTTTGGCTTTTTTCCTTAAAGATGCTACCACATACACTTGGCAGCAAGGGAAATTGATATAAGCAGCTGTTTAAGGGAAGGCTGTTGTATTGCTACATGAACGTGCAGCAATGTGTTTTTCTCATTTTAGGGTTATAAATTCATAACTTGCAGCCTGAAAGAGTGCAGGCTCTATACCTTCCCAAAATTATGGAAGCATTATGGTCTGAGTGAAAACCACTGTTGTGATATCAAGGGAAATCGGTCTCACGGTTTCCAGGCTAACAGAAAGACACTACACACATGCAAGAAAAAATGAGGTTTCCAATCCATATGAGAGCTTTGTGCCTTCCCACGATGTGCAGAACTCCTCGCAGGGTGGGCCTGAGCTGTCCTTAAGGGACCGGCCGTGATTTGGGGTGCGTGCAGCCAGCTGCCCACCCATCGTCGGGGCTGCACCCGGACCCCTCACGGGCAGGCAGCTTGGTCGGTCAGAGCACATGTCTCACCCTCGAGCAAACACCAGCTTGACCCCTGGAGCAGCCTGAATCACCTGCCAACCCCCCAGTCCCAGGAACAGGGGCTCCTGTGACATTGGGGTTCGGTATCTGTCCCAGATAACCTGCATCTGGCCCTTTACCGGGCTCTGCTCCTCATGTGTAAGGCAGAGATGATGGTGTTTCCTTATCTCAGCAGAGATGGGAGAGCAAACATGTGATAGAGGCACCAGCACATCACTGCTCCTCCTGTTCCTCAAAAGTTTTCATCCATGGATGCATTAATTTGTGTGCTGTGCCCAGAATCCTTCACAATGCATAGGTAACTAATAAAAAAGCAGTGATGTGTAAAGGCCTTGTTGTATCACCAATGCAGATAAATTAAAGAAAAAAAAAAAAAATCAAAACCACTTCACTTCTTCTCTTGAATCAAATCCCTTGAGTCAGGCCCCAACCATAGTTTGTTCAGCATCTTTTTTTTTTCTTTTTTCTTTTTTCTTTTTTTTTTTTTTTTTCATTCTCCACAGCCACAGGCATCTTTAAATTAGCGTATCACAGGGGCAATCAAAAAATTCCCTCTGCATTACACAGATAGAAGCAGCTGGACACCTTGATAGCTCCATGTTGTAGGCTCAGAATTATTTATACCCTGCCAGACAACTTCATGTGAAAAGAGAGAGCGTGGGAGGGGGTGTGGAAAGCCCCAGCTGCTGCTGGACATGCTGTGATAAGGGAGGGATGCCCCAGAAGAGCCCCAGCCCGCGTGGGGTGCAGAGTGATGCCGTATCATCTGGTGGGGCAGGGGTCACCTAATGCCATTTTCAGAACTGTGTAAGATGGGCTAAGCAGGAGAGGGATTTTAGGACTGGCACAACCTTTTTTTGCCCAGTGAGCTAGAGGCAAGGAAAGCAATAAATCCACAGAGGACTCTGTGCACAGCTGCCACCAACACTCCTTGCCCATTTTGGGGTGCTGGCAGTTACCCCTCTCTGTTCTGCTGCCCTTAGCTTTGCAAATTGATCTCTCCCCTTCACACACTGCAGAGACCTAACTTGCACACCTTCTGAGTCAGGACTTGTTTAAGGTGACTGCTGCTCCTTGCCCGGATTAAAGCCACCAAGAATCACTGGAAACCCCTGGGAAAGCTTGTTTGCTCCTAAACCTCACAGCCCTCTTCCCTGCTGGTCATGAACCACCTACGAGCATCCCACCCAGGGCCACCTCTTTGCAGACAGCGTGTAGACAGCTACCCTGCCTCCTGCCACAGCAGAAGACACGGCACAGAGGATGAGATGACCCAGATGGGATGGAGCTGTTCAGATGAGTCCCTGGCTGCCAGGAAGGATGGTAAGTTCATTTAAAGCAGTCCTGTCTAACATCCTAACTACTCAGAAATGTAGGTTGCTTTTTAAAAGTGGCTTTTTGGCATCAGTTTATTGAAAAAAAAAAAAAAATTACTCACCATGTAGGCTTTGTTTGGCAGAAGTTTTATTTTGGTTGAAGCACTCTGACAAGGATAAATGACTCTCGTTACCAGTATCCTGAGTTCTGTTCCTCTCCTATTAAGGTCCCCTCCTGTTAAGTCAGTAACCTTGCCTGGTAGCCCAGCACCTAGTGAGCATCATTAAGAGTGCCCTGAGCCCAGGGTCATTCAAAGAGCAGGGATGAGCTGATTTTGCAGTGAGCTGCCCCTTGAAGTCAGACTTGCTTTCCATCACCACCCTAAGACATGGTGCTGGAGCTGAGGAATGACATCTACTGAGGTGGGAGGGTGCCCAGAGATGCTCAGCATCTCCAGCCCACGCTGTGACAGCATGGGTTGTCTCAGTCAACAGAGATGGTTGTGACCCAGCATGGAGGAATGTTCTAGTTTTCAGCTTCTTGATTTTAATAAACATCCTCAAGCTGATGGATCCCTCTCTTTTTGCCCCAAAAGGGTGAACTTCTCTTGAAGTTTACAAACGTTTTGATGGTGCTGTCATTGCAGTCTGCAAGCAACGTCCCATAGAATCATCATAGAATGGGTTGGGTTGGAAGGGACATTAAAGATCATCTAGTCCCAACCCCCCTGCCATGGGCAGGGTCCCCTTCCCCCAGCCCAGGGTGCTCCCAGCCCCGTCCAACCTGGCCTTGAACCCTTCCAGGGAGGGGGCACCCACAGCTGCTCTGGGCACCCTGGGCCAGCGCCTCACCAACCTCACATTGATGAATTTCTTCCTTATAACTAATCTAAATCTGCCCTCTTTCAATTTAAAACCATTACCCCTTGTACTATCACTACAATCCCTGATAGAGGCCCTCCCCACCCTTCCCGTAGGCCCCCCTTACAGCGTTGGAAGGCCACTATAAGATCTTCCTGGAGCCTTCTCCAGGCTGAACCCCCCCAACTCTCTCAGCCTGTCCTCAGAGGGGAGCTGCTCCAGCACCCTGAGCATCTTTGTGGCCTCCTCTGGAGCTGCTCAAGCAGGTCCATGTCCTTCTTATACTGGGGGCCCCAGAGCTGGACCCAGCACTGCAGGGGGGTCTCACTAGAGAGTAGTAGAGGGGGAGAATCCCCTCCCTCAGCCTACTGGACACACTTCTCTTGATGCAGCCCAGGACACGGTTGGCTTTCTGGGCTGTGGGCACACATTACTGGCTTACATTCAGTTTTTCCACCCACCAATACCCCCAAGTTTTCCACCCACCAATACCCCCACGTCCTTCTCCTCAGGGCTGCTCTCAATCCACTCATCTCCCAGCCTGTATCTCTGCTTGGGATTGCCCTGACCCACGTGCAGGACCTTGCCCTTGACCTTGTTGAACTCCATGAGGTTTGCACAGCCCCACCTCTCCAGCCTGTCAAAATCCCTCTGGATGACATCCTTTCCCTCCAGCGTGTCAATCACACCAAATATGCAAAAGCCATTCCTCCCATTCCTGCCTCTTGCAGCCCTGAGGTTGCCCCTCCTTGTTGCCACCAGCAGGATGGGCCTTTGCAACCATCCAAGGTCACTTTTCAAGGCCAGCATCTCCTTTTAGGCTGATGCAACTCCTCCATCTACAGCCACCCAGGTTCAGAAAGACATTTGAGAGCCTTCTGAACTATTCACCAATGTGATTCAAATCAATCATATTGATTTCCAGGGGCGCATTAGACACCTACATGTTTTAGGGGATCCTGGCCTAAGGGTTGCTCCGTGAGAGAAGCACAACACTGTCACCAGGCTGTCTCAGCCCACAAGGGTTTATGAAATGCTTAGCTAGCAAAACAAAAAGCACTAACTTATTGGCTACAGCTTTCTGCCAAAAGATAGACAGGTCGTGCTTCAATGCAGATGTCTCAGGGAAAAAATGTGCAGTGCATTAGAGAGCTGTGACTCATAGAATAATTATCCTCGTTTCTCATAGTTTATTAATAATTTAAACCCAATCTTGGTGTTATTGATCTATCATTGAATCGGAGATTTATTTCAGATCTGTAGTCACTGAAGCAGTAAATTTAATCCCCCTTCCCCTCCCACCCTTCCATCCACTAAACTCACTTTATAACTAAAACATGATGTTTAGGCTGTTTCAGTAATAGAAGAGGAGAAGAAGAGCTCAGAGGCTGTGGGTGGTGGGAGCAGCCTTAAGCCCACAGAGGATCAAGGTGAGGGATGTTAATGTTCTGGTTTTAATGCACCTTTTTTGACCAAACCATCCTCAGGCACATGGTCTCAGGGATGCCAAAAGGACCAAATGCTACTTGGTGGCATGTCCATCGTAACCAAATCGTAAACCAGTTTCGCCTGTTTACATTCGAGTTTGCTTGCCCGTGCCCACAGTTAACCATCAGTTTTGCACTCATCCCAGTTGTGGATCCCAACCCTACTCTTTGTTCTCTGGAAACACAGATATGAGCTCACCAAGGTAAAGGCACCTGCAACATGTAAGCTGTTGCAAGGCACACAAGCTCTTGGGCCCAATCCTAATCTTACTTAAACTGGCAAAAACCTGAAGCAGCTGCCTGGGTGTCCCAGGAGTACCATGAGTGTAAAATCAATTTATGTGCGTGGAGGATCAAGCCTAGAAAACTATTATGTGAAGACTCCTACAGCAGTGCTCGCTTGGTTGTACCATGTGTTTGGTGCGTTCACTAATATAAGCAGCAAGATCTGGCCTTTTAAAGGAAGCCAGGAATAGAAAACAACATGCTTTATGGCTGTAAAGTGCCCAGAAGAGGGATTTTTGTAGGCAAATTAAATACATTTTTATTAGACCAATTGTAATATACAGTTGGGGTGGAAAATGTGTTCTTGGCTGTACCAACTCTTTCTCTGCTCTGAAAGAAAGCAGCAAATGTGCCCAAATGCTCATCTGTTCTTTTCCATCTATATTAATGGATACACTTAAAGATATTACCATCCCCTGCCAGCCCACCCTCTCTGCTGTCCTTAGACCTCACAGCTGGAACCACAGCAAGTGAGGGCTCTTGGCTGCTGTCAAGGCTCACGCAGCTAAGAAAATGTGTGACAGGGCCAAACTGCCACAGCCTTGCAAGCAAACAAGCAAACAAGGCTCAGTGTAACCAGGCAGAGAGGATGTGTTGGCAAGGTAAAGCACTGCGTGCGCCCACAAACGTGTGCTCTTAGCTCATCTGATGTTTCTTACCCTAATGGGAGACAACCCTAGAGATGAGCAGCGGGAAAACAAAGCACAAGAAATTCAGCGTAATCTGTAACTGTGTTTTCCAGAGGTATCATTCTTAATTAAATGGTTGTGGAACTGGGTTTTCCTTGGTTTGGGTTAGAAGGATTACCGGTCTGGATTTAGGTTAGCTAAACCTGGAATAAGACCAGGGAAATGCTGTTATTTCATTGTTCCTGCAGGACAAAAGGTGGTGCCAGCAGTAACACATCAGGGTGCAGGTGCTGTGTGCTGCAGGACTGTTGGAAGGGGAGCAAAGCCAGGGAAATCCGTGGCTGGAGACGCTGCCGGTGGGCTGGGTCCTTGTGATGCTGGGTCCCTCCTGTCCTGATGGGACTGTTGTCATCAGCAGGTGACAGCTCCTGCAAAGCCCAGGCTGGCCGGCATTAAACTTTTCTCTTCTTCAAGCCCTTAGTGACTTATTTGGTGAGATTTCACCTGAAGGCGTGAATTCCTGGAGACTGGGGCTTTCCACCAGTTACAAAGCAGTGACCTCCCTTCCTCCCTCTCCTCAGTGAAATGGGTGGAGTGAGCAATCACAGGCACAGGTACCCATCACCAGTGCGAGCGTGTTTTGAGTGACCACCTGCGCCAGGAGCAGATCTGGTGCCTCTCTGAATACATCACCCTTCTGCTCACATTTTAGTCCTGCGCCAGGCAAATAGGAGGGTATTTTCAGTACTGAGCAGCCAAGTAGAGAAACTGAGTGTCACTTCAGGACGCAGTTCACCCAGAATATGTTATTTAATGTGTTTATGTCTCATTGCACCCTGGTGAGGTGAGGAAATGCCTTTTCCCTGCCCTTTTAGGAGTGGGTAACTAGAGAGGTGTGTCCCTTTCTCATCCATCCTGAGCTAGGTGCCTACTCCTCCAAATCACTTGCTGAACGTGCCTGTTCCTTGCTGTTGACAATGTTAAGCTCCTAATTCAGGCACTTCACTTACAGGGATGAGCTTGGACATTGGTTCAGCTCTCACAGGTCTCCTGATCCACGGGGCACCCTCCTCAAAAGGCTCAGGTAAGATATTTGCAGAGGCAGGTCATACTCAGCGGGCCCGCTGTCCCCTTCCACCCAGGTTGGCCACAGTGGGGGTGCATGGTCCCCACCCCATCTGGCAGCCCTCAGGGGCTGCGATGGTGCAGAAGCAGTTTCAATGCCGTCTCCTTATGGTGGGGGAAATTCTGCTCTTCGTGGAGCTGCTCTCCAGGGACACCGAGGTGTACCTCGAGGCTGGAGAGAGCAAGGGGCCTGCCAAAACTGAAGAAGAGGCAGCAGACAAGGACAGAGAGGAGAAAAACCAAGCAGGATTGTGTGAGCAAGGTACAGTGTGATATTTGGGATAATCGAAGCCACTGTAAGATAAAGCTGAGGTTTTTAGGTGACCATCTGGCATCTTTCGAAAATCCCAGGCTAAACTTAAAAACATTTTGTTCATAAGAATGACCAAAACATTTGAAGTCCTCCTTTTGCTGCTGCGGATCAGAGATTAGCACTGTTTGGTGGACACGGAGGAGATGTCATCCTCTCTAGTCATCCAGGGCCATAATAAAAATGAGGGGAGAAACGTGAATAAGAGCATTTTTGTCAGAATACTAGAGTTTGCCTCTAGGAAAGAGACAAGTGAATGCCTGTGAGTACCAGCCTTAAACTCGAGGGTTGCATTCCTCTTCCTCCCATGGTCTTCCTCCTCAATTTCATCGGGTTTAGATTCTGCCACATCTCAGCTGGGTGGGACATAGGGTGTCAGAGATCACAGGAGGCAAGAAAAACATATCGTTTGGAGAAAAAAAACGTTGGTAAAGGGGATGAAAGAAGAAAAACTAGGAATCTGAGAAAGAGGGTAAGAAATACAAGATTAGAGAAGGAAAAAATATCAATAGCTGTGGGGATATGAATGAAAATCTAGGGAAGACAGACTCCAGGGAAGAGAGAAAAACATGAATATGGATTAGGAGAGAGGTAAAGTGGAGGGGATGGTGGAAAAACACAGAGTAAGCCATTGAAAGGGGAGGTGGATATAAATTGGAAGCAAAACTTGGAGGAGAAGAAAGTTAGCAAAATTGCAAAACAAAAACTGCAAAGCGAAGAGTGGTTGATTCCAGAGAGCAGGGGAGATAGACAGGCTCAGCAAAACAAAGCTCCTGGTTGTCCATTGAAAGTTTGCTGACAAAATAATGCAGAGAAGGTAACTCCTCTTTTCTTCTGTCTGGATATCCCCAGTCCTCAGAGGAATTAGGCTGTAAAAGAGAGACCTGGGACTGCAAAGTACTTCCTTTCTGTTTGGGATAAAAAGTGCTCATTCTGGGGAGAAAAGGGGAAAAGGCAGAAAGAAGACATTCTTGCTTTCATTTTTTTTTTTTTTAATTCTTTCTTCTTTCTTTATTTTTTGCAGTTTTTTATTTTCACAAGCTTTACACACGTTTGTTAGGCAGAGAGTGGTTGCCCAGAGCAGGGGACGTGCTTCACGGTGAGGTCTGCTCCAGCGTTTCCCAGGACAGACGCCGGGCAAAAGGAGAGGCCGGACTGCAGCGTCGCTGCCTGTGCTGCCTCCCTTTGCCCACCTCAGTCGCTCAGTCTCCCATCACTGGGGTGCACCAGCTTGAAATCTGCAGGAGGATAACGCCTGGAAACCCGGCCCTGTGCCTTCCCCCGCCCTGCAGCTGGTTCCTCCATCCCTACTTTTGCTTGTCAGGCATTTGTATAAATAGGATTAACATCTGCAGTTACACTTAGCTAGGTTGCAAATTACACAGGCTATCAAGCCTTGTGCTTCAGGGCATACACTGATTACCATCGGAGGGGCAAAAATGAGTTTTTCCAATAACAGAATATCGCATGATTGACTGGGGACATTATGGGGCAGAGTGGATTAGCCTTTGCCATCAGTATCAGTTATATGTCATTACTGCATCAAAGCACCAGACGTAGGCAAGCCACTTCCATTCAGGCAGCGTTGGAGGTAGCTGGGTCCAGAGGAGCAGGGTTGTTTGTTAAAACCGGCACCGATTTCTGAAGCTGCTTATGAAATGTTGCCTCCAGCAAGCTGCCCTCCCTGCTTCTGCTTGCCTATCTCCTGGGCTGCGTGCCTTCAGCTGGTTGCAGGAGCATGCCCTCCTCTCCTTTGTCTCCCGGGGTTTCCTGATTCTGGGGGGATCAAAAGGTATCAGAGGATCTGGGACCCACGGTAACAGGAGGCTGGGAGGTGCCTGACTGAAAGGTACACTGACCCCATCCTCCTGGTGCTTCCAGGGGCTTGCAAGAAGGGCTGAGGTCCCCGTTAGCTCTCTATTGTCTATGAACAGCTTTGCCCACCCTCAACTTTCAGACCATCTCATTTCCCTCATCTTGGCAGCAAATGATTGCCTCATCTGAATGGAAGAGCTAGAATTGACAGCAAATCTAAAATAAGAAAGATAATTAGCAACAAAACTTTTAATTCCCCTTTCTAAGCCATTTCTAAATGTGTTAGTGCTTATTTATTGAACCTGGCTTGACATTTAGACAGTTCCTTTTAATGCTAATAGGGTTGATTACCAGGTTCAATCCTACTGCTTTGAGGAAATGGCTGCTCAGTATTCAGAACTGCCAAGTTCCTCCTTCTCAGAAATACCCGCCTTTCTGCACAAGAAATATGTACTATTCAGCACAAATGCATTAAAATAAGGCCACGGTGGGAGAGAGGAAGGAGCCTGTGCCAGCGATGCTGCCCCGGCAGCCAGTGCACGAGGCAGGTGGCCGTGGGGTGCCCAGGATCTGGTTTTTGTGGCTAAAAACTCTCTCCAGCACTGGTGGGACAGGACCAGCCCATGTGCTGGGGACCGGGTCGGGGTTTGCATCGGCTTGGGGGTGGTGCTGGGGGGCACCCTGGGGGCGGCAGGACCCCCAACCAGTGGCAGGTGGGGATCCCTGAGGAGGAGGAGGAGGAGGAGGAATAGGTGAGAGGGGCAAGATGCAATGGGAGAGAGAGAGGGAGAGAGAGAGGGAGAGAGAGAGGAAGAGGAAGAGGGAGAGGAAGAGGGAGAGGGAGAGGGAGAGGGAGAGGAAGAGGAAGAGGAAGAGGAAGAGGGAGAGGGAGAGGGAGAGGGAGAGGGAGAGGGAGAGGGAGAGGGAGAGGAAGAGGAAGAGGAAGAGGAAGAGGAAGAGGAAGAGGAAGAGGAAGAGGAAGAGGAAGAGGAAGAGGAAGAGGAAGAGGAAGAGGAAGAGGAAGAGGAAGAGGAAGAGGAAGAGGAAGAGGAAGAGGAAGAGGAAGAGGAAGAGAGCAAGGAAGCCACCTGGTTTCCCCAGGTTGCAGCCAAGAGCTGGGGTTTCCTGCTCTTGCCCACTTGCAGTTGGTACTTTACATTCAAGGCTCTCATCTTCCTCCTTATTCTACAGAGCCAAACACAGCAGGGACTTCTTCCTAATGGAAATCTAGGGCCAGGAAATGTGGGCGGGTTGTTTGTTTTTTTTTTTCCATAACTGTCACTGTCAGATTATTTGCTTCAGCGTGTGTAATGGAGCTTTTTGTGCTCCCTCTCCTGCAGATCAGTCGCCCAGACAGATATCTGATTGTCCTTCTGTTTCAACATATATCATCGTCACTCCTTCGGAGCTGATGCAAAATAGCACAAGTGTCAGTAAGAATAGAATTTGGCCTTACATTTACTTTAAATTAGGCTTTATAGGTGAAAGAGGTAGGTTTTCAGAAAATAAGCCTCACCTCCACGTTACTGAGCACGTAGTGTCAACACGAGGCTGCTTGGCCGATGCAGCAGCCTCCAGAAATAGGACAGGCTCTTAAATACTGTGAGTGACGAGTGACAAACCAGCCTGGCTTAACAGTCTTTGCAGTGGCTGGCCAAGTGCAAGGAAACTGCTCTGATCTAGGGAACAGAGATACTAGAGCTCAGGAATTTCCCCCCAGGGTGTGATTACCTTGTAATAGCCACTATCCCTCATTCTCATTTCTAGTTGGAAAGGAGGTGCAAAGTGAGGCTCCCAGTTTGTATCCATCAGCTGGTAAACAGCCGAGGCATGGCTTTTAAGGCAACCTTGGAAAAGTGCACAGGGACACAAATGTCCCTGTCGTTAAGATAGTGAGTTTTCAGCTAGAAGAGGCACTTACATATTGTGTCATCAGAGCATTCAAGTGTTTGTTTTTAATTTACTGGGGGAAAACTGGAGTGAATCACTCAGATCTGGACTGACCACTTGAACCACTGCTGCACATTTTTTTTTTTTTTCTCTCTCCCATATTTTGTAACCAGGCTTCATATGCAGAATAGGAGCCACCTTCTTCAAATGTTTCTTTGGGACGATAAAACCCAAGATGATCCAGGTCAGGCTAGGGGAAAGTATAAAATAACCTTATTCTGAGACACAGACACCGTCAGGTCACATTTCCACCACACAGTGAGATGCACATTACAGTTCTGCATGGGGCATGAGGCGTGTCCCTTGGTTATCAGTCGTGTTTCAAAACAATTTGGCCTCCAGCTGAGGACATGCAGAGAAGACGTGTCCATGCAGGAGGAGGTGGACTGGACAGGCTACTTCAGGTCCCAGACCTGGTTATGGGAGGAACCAGTGCTAGCCAGGTTTCGGGAGGGTGTGCCTTTTGCTTTACATCACTGTGCCTGTTGGTGACAGCCAGCACACAGGTGGCTTGGTGCTTTCCTTCAGTCACCAAAGTCTGCTTCTGGGCTCCCACTGACAGCCACAGAGGTCACTGCTTTGTCTTCCACGGTGGGGGTATCCCATGAGAAGGGGTCCGCGCTCTGAAGTGGTTGACCTACAGAAGCGTTCGCTTTGGGAGCTAAAGGAAAAGGGGATGCACCTGCCCACAGGTCTCGGTGGAAGGGGTTTTAAGCTGAAAATTGCACCTGGTGTGTTCAGGCTGGAAAGCCACCAAACAGCTATATCTCCGTGACGCAGGGGGCTGCATCAGAAGTGGTGACAGGCAGGAGCACCAGATACCTCAGGCTCCACTTAAGCTGCTTTGCCTTAGTGGGAGAAATGGCCTGGTGTGAAATGCAGGACATAAGGATGACTGCAAAGGGTCAACCCCAAAGTGCGCTCGGCCCAGCGTCCTGCCCTGGACGAGAGCCAGCCGATGCTCAGGAAGCAATACAAAAATAGAGCAAACATTTGTTTGTGCTTCCCAGAATGCTCTCCATTCCCCCAGTGGTCTGTGACTCAGGAACCTCCTGAACTGTAGACACCATCTCTGCATTTAATAGCCCTTGATGGATTCCTCGTCCATCGATTAGTTTACACCCTATTGAACCAACGCAAACTTTAAGCATCCACTGTACCCTATGGCCAGGAGTGCCACAGCTAAATATCTCTTTTGTTTATTTTGAACTTATCACTTGATAGTTTTCTTTGACGATCACTCTCTTCCTTTGAAGAGCACTGAATAATGTGAACAGCTGTTCCCCAGTCACGCCACTCTTCCCATCGCAAAAGTCGGTCATATTTCTTCTTCAATCATTTTTTCTTCCAGGATAAAAGGTCTTAATCTATTCAGTCATTCCCTGAATGGAGGCCCTTTTATGCCTTTGATCATCTTCAATTGCCTTCCTCTGTAACTTTTCTATTTCTTCTATATCATATCTGAGATTGGTGAATCGGGACTGTACAATAGTATTCAACAGATGGGAGCCCACGGATTTATACAGCAGCGTAATGATTTACTCTGTTTTGCTCTCTCCTCCTTTCCTAATAATTTCTAGCTTTCTGTTTGCTTTTTTGATTGCTACTGAGTGTTGAGCTGACATTTGCATAGAGCTATCTATTATAACCTGAAGATTTCGCTCCCAAGTGGAAATAGCCAGCTCAGAGCCCATTATTTTTCATGTAAAGCTAGGATTGTCTTTTCCCATGTGCATCACTTTACATTTATCTACATCAGATTTCATCTGTGATTTTATTACCCTTTTATTCAGTGTCATAAGGGTCTTTCTACAACTCTTCACAGTCAGCCCTTTGCCTCAACCACCCTGAATATCATCAGCAAACTTCTCCTCTCCCTGCTCACTTCTATATTGAGATTATTTATGAATATTTCAAGAGCATGGGACAGCGCTTAGGCTAATTTAGAAGGTTTCTCTCTCAAGTTTGAAGTGCCAGGTCCCAAGAAGAGGGAAGAAATGTAGTCTCCGAAGTTTCTCGGGATGCAACTGGAGATGAGTTGGCAGTTCTGGGGATGGATGGTGTTGTGCCTAACCAACACATCTCCCTTTCCCCTTGAACCTTGGTGGGGTGGTACTGCTAGCTGGGATGTGTGTCTGCCCCCTCCACCAGGCTGTATGGGACCTGTGGGAGACGGAGAGGGTTTTGGTGGCCCTTTCTCCTTCTGAATCTGGTCCCCAGCACAAAGGTGTGCAGAAGTCCTGGAGTCCCAGGAGAGGAGGCATAGGGGAAGCAATGGATGGCAAAGCCTTTCTCTGAGAGAAGCGCTGCACACGAAGTTGTGAGACATCACCTTGAACGAATAGGAGCTAACTAGCAACTCTTCCTTGCCACAAGCTTCACAGGAGCCTGTTGAGCTTGCCCAAGGGAGCCCAAGGCTGGAATCAGACAAGGAGCCATTGTCCACAGGAGGAGACTATTGAGGATGATGGGATGACTGTGACCGCCCTCCACCTGGGTGAGGTGAGACCCAGCTGACTGGTTAACGAGAAGAATCAGGAATTACCACAACAAGTACTTTTTCAGTGGTGGTGTTTCCCTGGGGAGCAGGACCTTGCAGCAGTGCCCAGCAGCAGGTCGGTACCAGGGAGGCAACAGCGAGGAGCACTTTTTTCTGCTGGGTGCATCCCTGTTTGGGGGAAGAGGCTGGAGAGTTGCTGCTGCTATCTGTAGGCAAAAGAAGTCAGTCTGAGCATCACTTTGGCACCAGAGGTGAGTGTGAAGTTAATTCGGATGAGAAAGTGAACAGCTTTGGTGGAGGGTTCCTCATTCCTGTCCAGTGGTGGACCTCGGAGCCATGGGTTCACACTGAGCATGTTTGCCTCTCCTCCTCAACCTGGGTAATTTCTTGTTGCTGCATTTAGAGCCAGGCAGTGCAGGATTTTCCAGCTGTCTGGCAAGACACCTTCCAGAAAAGCAAGTGGCTTCCAGAAAAATGCTCTGTGAAGGCAGTTTGATGCTCCTGCAGCTGCAAGGGGGGAAAGGACCATAGTATCTCTTCTCTAATAATGGAACAAAAATTTCTCCAAAGGGCAGATGCTCTCCCCTTTAAGTGACTGAAAAAAAGAGAGGAGAGGGAGGGGAGAGGGGAAGAATTTCAGTTGGAAGGGACCTACAATGTTCATCTAGTCCAACTGCCTGAGCAATTCAGGCTGACCAAAAGTTAAAGCTTGTTGTTAAAGACATTGTCCAAATGCCTCTTAAACACTGACAGACTTGGAGCATTGACCACCTCTCTAGGTGGATCTTCCATTTCTCTTATTTGACTTTAAAAGCTATCTGAGGTGACAATCTCATATACAGACATATGCATTGCTTCAGCTGAATCCTGATAAAACATCTCATCATACTTAGTTTTTTCTTTAGATTACATGAGTGGTGTCATTAACCAACAATTTGATTTTATTTTTAAATTCCTTCCTAATTACAAGTGGCCAGGGACCTTCACAGTTTCTCCAAACATCCTCTGGTTGAGAGGAGTAGGAGATGGTATGGAAGAGACTTGCTAGTTCATATCTAATCCACCCTTTGTTATGTAATTATCAGCTGCTTATGGGCTGGACATGTCATTGTTTTAAGCAAGGAGATCCCTTACATCTCTTAGGATCCTGCAACATCACAGACCCTACCCCATTCTAGTTATGTTAGATTTTCCCTTTCCACTTATTCCACTCAAACAAGGCAAAACACAGAAAAACTCTTCAGTCCCTCCCTCAATTCCCGCTCCTTTCCAAATAATTTATTACACAAAGCTCGGAGAAACAGAGCTGTGTTGCCTTCTCCTCAACAACAACCATCCGCAATATTTTTCCAGAATCCCGGTCTGATTCTCAAAACAAAAGGAATACACTGTCAGACCGAAAACTGCATCTTTCAAAAGGCACTGACTGACATCAGCACATCCAGAAGACCTGCCGGAGTCAGACAGTGAGTTTGTTGCAGAGCACCTAAGGGTGGGCGTAGCCTGTTGGACCTCTTGTTGTTTTTCAGGCAGGGATTGTAGAGAGCTGTGTGATGCTGGGTCTGCTCATACCCCCTGAGAGTCCTGCGGTTCCAGTCAAGCACATTTAGGTATCTCCTATGAGATACGGGGGGAGATCTTGATCCAGTAAAATGTTAAAATGATTATCAGTGGGTGCACTAAGCTGATGGGACATACCAGCTTGTGGCTGTTTGACAACGGGCTTAATCAGGTGTTCGTGGCTGAGGAGTCTGGCATCCCTGTGGTTTTACTGGAATGATGCCCATGTATAAAGGGGCTTATTTATGGAGCATCCTATGCAGCTTGAAGGCTGAAATCCACCAGTGATCTCCCTCCTGATTGAAGTCTTAGACCCTGGTCTACTCAATTCCGTACCATTCATCCCTCTCACCCTCCAAATTAGGCTGCTTTATCCAAACTGCCTAGCAGGGTCAGAGCCAGGCTTCTCAGCCAGGAATCACTTGGAGCAGTGCTCCCAGTCCCAGGCCAAGCCCTAGGACAACAATCTAACAGCATGGGAAAAAGCTTCACAGGGTCCAGGCAGCCTTGAATTCATCAGCAGGGACATTGCAGCTGTGTCCACCAAGGGATGGTGTGTCCCAAGGTGTCCCCTCCACTCCAGCTGACAAGAGAAGCAGCTCCCCAGGGCCCGTTGTCCCAGCCCCCAGTGTCCCCAGGAGGGCAAGCAGAGACTGGTGGCCTGCCCCATCGGCTGGGGGCTGGATGGGACCCCCTCACCAGCTCAGCCCTCTCCCTCCCCCTCCGCCAGCAACACAGTTCTTCTTTTCCCCCCACTGCCTCTCCTCTCCCTTCCCAAACAAGAAAGCATTGCAGTTTATGCAGGTGTGCGAGAAAATTCCCTATGATTTATTACACAATCAGTGATTTTGTTGGCTTTTTTTTTTTATTTTTGACATGGAAGTGCATTATACCGCTCTCCCCTCCTGAAATATTGGGGTAGCAAATCCTCCTGCCTGGGACTGTCTGTCTATTTAGCCTCATAAAAAGCCTGAAAAATGAAAGCAGGAACAAAATCGGTGGTTTGTTGCTTTTTTGTTCCCCTCCATCCCTTACAACCTGGAAGTCATTCTTAGCTGCTCTACAGGGCCAAAAATGTGGATCTTCAGGTTATAAATTAGTGCTGCGGTTATGACTGGAGTCAGCCACTTCACGTGTACGAAACGCCTCCACCTGGGAGCTGCTGCGGACAAGTCCCCGCGACAGACAAAACCTGAGCACGGCCCCTTTCCGCACGTGAGAATTAGCTGCTGCTTTTACCAATGGTGTGAAAAGGGAACAGCAAGGTCTCCCCAGTGCCCCACTCTCCTCGCTGCTCTCCGTTCTTCCCAGGAGGCAAGCGGTAATGCTGCTTATTCCTATTAGAAAGCATTAAGCCCAGCTCCCTTGTAATGCTGGGAGCTAAGCCCTTAGCAAAGAAATGTTTCCATTTCACTTGCCAGTATGTTGCAGGATAAATTACTTGTGTGTCTGATGGGAAGAGGGCTCTTGGCAAATTATTTCATCAGAGAGCATAAAATAAGAAGAGCTGAGATTTGTACGTGGAATGTGAAAACACAGAAGTGAAGGGTAAGTTTTCCTCGGTTATTTAACAGGATTTGATTAAAAAGTAAGCAAGCAAGCAAACGAAAAAACCCACAAGGCTAGGTGGAAAGGGCGGAACGTGAGGGTCTGGCGGTGCTCTGAGGTTGGTACCAGTGTGGGAGAGGAAGGCCTGGGGCAGAGCATCCCTGTCCCCAATGTCCAGGCAGGCGTCCCCACGACACTTCCCCCACACCCCTTCTTGCCTCTCACCACCTCAGGTTTGCTCCTGCAGCACTGCCATCCTCTTGAACCCATAAGATGATGTTATCCTGACGGACAGACGTTTTTTTCCTCCCGTTCCTAGATGGAAGTGATGAGGTTTAGTATCCAGCAGCAACAGTGCTTGGGTGGGGACACGAGACACAGGAATGTCCTGCCTTGAGGTGGGTCACCGTGACCCTTCTCCCTTGGGGTAACCTCCCAGGCTGGCCATGCAATTTCTGCTGCTCTTGTGAGGAGATGAGGTCTATGAGGCTGGTCGCCTTGGGGTTGGCTGTCTGAAGGGTGGTGGAGGCTTGGCTCGCTTCCCCCCAGGCACTGTCCCACGGTGGTTTTTTGGTTTTTTTTTTTTTTTTTTTCCAAAGCATGCTTTCTGCGGGCTTTCTACAAGCTTCTCTTTCTTTAACTGTTTCTCAGACACCTGTCGGGCAACACGGCCATCCTCACCACGTTCACCAAGGAAGCCCTGTTCACCCATCGCATCCTGGAGGACAGCAGGCACCCAGGGGTCAGGACTGCCTTCGGGGGCCACAGCCACGGGGTCTGCTTCCACCCTGACTGGCACCTCTGGCAAGTACAAGCCCAGAGGAGACACCGACTCCCAGCTCATCCCCAGCCTGCCCTGGTGGCACCCGAGGGCTTTAAGGCACGCCGAAAGCATCTTCATTTTTTTGTTCCAGTTTTTTTTTGTTTTTTTTTTTTTGTCTACACGAAAGCACATGAAACGGAGGGAAGGCTGTGCTGCAGGCCACTGGAGTGGTGGCTTCTCGTGCTGTGCACCAAGGTGCCGGCGGCAGGCACGGCTGAGATGGGCATTGCCCCATCTCAGTTGCCAGCGACACCTGTCCGCAGACCTCGGCACGAGGACTGATCTTGGCCAAGGTTGGCCACATGGCCGTGGAGGTGTTTTGGCCTCGTTTCAGTGCAGGGGTGAGGGCACATCTGCTTTACTGGCTTCCCATGCAGACCCGGGTGGCCTTGCTGGAAAAAACGTGGGCTTCTTATCTGTGTGCGAGGGGAAGCCGCAATAGCCGGTGTCGGTTAGCTTGAGGTCAACATTGCTGTGGATTTGTTTCTCGTATCTAGTGAGTGTTCCTTACTGAAGAATGTCTCAGGTGACCAATTTCTCACAGTCTAAGTTGTAATATGAGGTGACCGATGGCTTTAGTAAAAACTGCTGGCATTTGAGCAATCAAATACTAGTTTTCAACACCCTATCCCCAGTCTCCAAAGTTCCCCTTCAGGAAACTAGTATCTGGGGGAATTGGAAAATCCTGTCTCAATTTTACAAGTCCTCCCTGTGCTGAGACTAATTAATGGACATCTTAAATGTCTAACTGGCTATTACAAATCATTTTAAATAGCTTTTGCAAGAACGCTTCCACCAGACTTCTGCAGTCCCACCATTCGCCCGCAGACATGTTGGTCTTTCACCCACCGTACAGCAGCCAGGTTTTTACAGCCCAGCACCGAGGTGATCCCTAGCAGCACCAAACATTGCCAACCCCACCATGGGTCTCTCCCGACCCCACTGGACCAGATGCTCCCCCTCAGCGTTAGCCACACATCGGCTGCTGGCTTGCCACCGAGCTGGGGCAGGCTGCCACGACCCTCTCAGCACCTACAAATTAAGGGCAACGCTAAGTGACCGCTCTGATATTTATAAAAATGAAAGCTTTAATGAAAGGAAAGCAGAAAACGGACAGCTTGTGGGTAGGTCATCTATCCCGCGTGTGGATCCGTTCAGGCTTGTCCGTGGCCAGAGCTGTAGCACATCACAGCTGCAAAGTTTTGTTTTTTTTTTTTTTCTTCCCCTGCTGTTTTTTTCCAAACTGCAGCATGAGGTAACGCTGGGGGAGGCCAAGGAGCTCTTGTAGCCCAGTGAGAATCAACTTCTTCATGATTAGGCAGGAAAAACTCAACAGAACACATGCCATGAATGATAAAAACTCCCCGTGTGCCACGGCTTGGAGGATAATTCAGCACCCAGAGCTGCCTACCCAGGCTGTTACAAGATGGGGAGTATTGATTTGTATTTATGTGCCGTAAATATGGGCTGTTTTCCCCCACATGCTGCATCTCTCCCTCCTTTTGTAGTTTGGCGAGGCCATTTCCCGTACCCAGCCACATTCGCCACCAGACACGCGCGCACAGAGGACCAGTTTTTAGCACAAAGGTTGCCAGAGCAAAAAAAAAAAAATTACCGCGTCCACGGATTTTCAGAAGGTGCAATAGGAAGCGGGGGACTCCCCCACACACACAGCCCAAGCTCCACCCAAGGATTTTCCCTGCCCTTTGGGAACTCATTGCTGCCCCAGGGGCCAGCAAGCAGCACTGGAAGCAGCAGGACTTCAATCACCCCCCCTTACACATATCTCCCTTCCAGTCCATCACCATGAAACCGAACAGCCACATCATGAAAATACTGGCTCAGGATCACATTGACTTGTTCACCCGATGCAGCAATCGTACCCATTTCAACGTGGGGTCCCTGCTCAAGGTGAACATTTGCAGTGGTAGCCCTGCCTGGCTGGCTCCTGCCGACCAGCTCCTCGGAGAGCAGCAGCAGCAGGGAAACCATCCAGTAGAGATAAGCTTGGGGCTGCCGCATGGGACCGGTCACAAATTTTCAGGTGGAAAAAAAAAAACGCCGTTTCATTCAAAAACAAATTTCCTGCCTGTGTGAATCTTAATGAAATTCCCTTTCAGGAAAGCATTTAGATAAGATTGAAACGCCGTCGCTAAAGGGTAAGAACAGCAAGTCGCACAAACTCATTTTGAAACACTATTTCTTTACAAAACATTTATATTAAATGTCAATAGAAACACAAAGCTCCTGATTTTATCTAAACAGCATTTCACTTAACACGAAACAGGCATCTGGGGAGAGGAACTGCCAAAATCCTTTGGTATTTGTTGCCACTCAGGTTTCCCACCTCTCTGACCCTTTGCTGGAGGTGGAAATGCTGTTCTGGCCAGGCAGGGCTCAGCCTTGCTCAGTGCTGGTGCGACTGTCCCAGCCTCCTGGTGTGCACCCCCCGTCCTTCGCTGGGTGCCAACGCAACCCCTCGGTCCTGAAGCTCATGCTTGCTTGGGAGCTGTGGCCTCAGGGTGAAGGATTCAAGTTGTCTTCCCGGGTGCAGGCACAAACAAAACGCTGAGAGCCCTCACAGCAAGCCTGTAGATGGCCACGGATGTATTGCTAACGGAAAGAGACCTTTGGAGTAGCTATTCAGAAAGGTGGCACCAACCCAAGGTCGGGGTGCAGAACCATAAAGCACTGGCACATCCTTGTCCATCCCCAAAATTCCAGCTTCTTCTCCAGACCCGTTGTTACATTAGGTAAGGAAGTCATCTTCCTCGCCCCACTTCTGGGCAGCCCGCTCCCACCCGAGGAGGCTAGAGCCATGAGTTTAGCTCCTCCGTCCCCTTGCACCTGTGCTGGAAGAGGATCACCTGCAAAGGGGAACCGTAGGGTTAGTGTGCTCCACGGGCACGGAGGGCAAGGGCACCCCGGGCACGCTACGCTGGCAAGGGTGAAAGGTTGGGTTCTACAAGGGCTGCTCTCCCGCTCAGCCTCCCTTCAGCAGGTGCAGCATTCATGCTCTTCACCGTGCACTGGCTCTCTTTGCAGTTGAAAGACCCAGAGACAAGTCACCTCCTTAAGTGGCCAGAAAGCAAAAAGTCCTTCCCTCAGTCTAAAAAGATTCAGCTCAGGAGCCTGCTGTCCAAAACACAGACAGTGTTGCAATACTTTGGCAACCCCCCCCCTTCTCCCAGTGATATCACTTCTTGCGCTTCATCATCTTCTATCTGCACAAAATACTGAAACAAAGATATTAAGGCTCGCAGCAAGCAGTTACGTCAGCATTTCGTATCAACTTTTCCTTCATCGAGGTGATAACAGTCACTTTGCGATGAAAATAAAACTCCCTTTTTCAAGCTCACACTGCCTATCTTCCCGTACATCAAGTCCTTGTAACGCCAAGTTCGTCTCAGCTGAAAGCACCTGAATCACAGCACGGTCAGTGGGGTTACAGACGGAACGTGCAGTGCTTTGAAGGAGACGGCTTCCTTCCCACACCCAGCGAACTGCACTTCAGGAACTCGTTGTACCAAGGGTGGTGGAGGAGCCTGCTTTGGCTCTCAGCCAGAGACACCCTGGCTGGTGGAGGGGGGATGAGGAACGGCGGCGTGGGTACAGGGACTGGGGGAAGTCCAAGAGAGGGAAGATGTGGCGCCTCTTGGGTTTCAGGGCTCCAGATGGTGGTAGGTGGTAAGTCCCAGAGCCTAGTGGCACGGCTGGCCACCACTGAAAAGGGCCAACTGAGTCATTTTTTTTTTTTTTTTTTCCTTGTTCTATTCAGAGGTCTTTACACCAAAGACCTGATTTGCTCCACAGCGTTGGCTTGGTTTTAGCGTTCAAGCGAGGGTAAAAATGCACGAAGGTAGGAGAAAGTCGGCGTTTAGCAGACACAGGGCTGGACCCACCTGTAGTCACAAGTTGGTTCAGCAGCACAGACTTTCTCCCCTTTTCCTACCCACATCACTTTGCTAACGCCAAACGTGCACAGTCTGAGGACAGGACTATTAGTTTTGCTTGGAAAACACCCAGCCCAGCGTAAGCTATGCTGCGGGGCATCGCTGTTGTGCAAAACGAAGCGGGAATGCCTGGCCAGCTGCTTTGGCATTCTTTTCCCTTACAGGAGGTGCAATCCGAAGGGCCAGGCCTCTTTAGGAGGCTCCGAGCCCCTAGGGAGCAATGGTCACACATCGCTGCCCCATACCAGTCAGAGAGAAGCTGAATTCTACGACGAAGGAACATTTCCCCTTCGGTTAGTTCATTCAAACGACATTGGCAAAGCTGTAGGGTGAAGGGAAGCTTCATGCTGACGTTACAGGGGACAAACCACAAGCCTCTGGATGATGTGTTTCTGCAATACCAAGGGCCAGAAGAGCGGTACATGGTAATGAGAAACTCTGGGTAGACGAGTCTGTGAGTCACCAGGCAACAAGAACAGCTATCAAACACAGTAATACTTGTGCTTTCTGCCACCGCTCCCAAGTTGTCTCTTACTAAAAGCCAACTAGTTAAAATATGTTCTTCTATTACAGCTGTGGTTTCTTCCCCCTAACAAAACTGTGAGCAAAGAGACCATTTAACTCTCACAAGATCGTTTGTCAGTAAAGAAAATACAAATTTACTTTTATTATAACCATAAAGAGGCATTACTTTAACAATTAGCTGTACATTCAGCACTCAGGTATACATCTGTGCCAAATAAAGTCAATTCTCTTTCTGCTAAAAAAGAACACTTCTCAGGGATGCACTGCCTGTGCTTACAGGATGTTTATTGTCTCTGTATTACAGTTATCTTGACAGACAAACCTCAGGATACAGAATAAAGCTTTACTCTTGGACCAAAATAGGAGGCAACATTTTTATTTAAAAAAATTAAAAACAGCAAGTTTCTAGTCAGATAATATAAAGCATTTTAAATTAATCTTTTGAAAGTATTTACACTATTTGTAAACGTAAATATCTGAAACTGTACATGTTTAAACAAATGTTCATTTAGCAAACAGGCTGTATAAACTGATTGCTCTTCCAATCTTTCAACCAGCTGTGCTAGGGCTGTCTGGGTACTCTAGGAGAGAAAAAGGTCCCAAGCACAAGAGTGACTACTGCAATGGTTTACCCTTCACGTCTTTTCTGTACAAGGTCTGTATTAAGTCAGTCATAACTCTGTACAGTGACCATGCAGTCCTCCTGTAAAATTTTATAAAAAACAAATATACATATATTACAATGCACTGGACATTATTTTACAGCCTGGATTTCTACATAAGTAAAAAGAAAGGGTACGTTTTCCTCCTTGTTAGTTCCTTTAGATAATTTTTAAGGAGTCATGTAAGGTCCTGTGAGTACCATTTATGTACCTCAGCACCACTGCTGCAACACGTCTTGTGGTAGCATCAAATCCTACCATCTCAGTCTCCAGCCATGTGATTTCTAACAGGAAAACTACTGAATCAAAACACCACCTATGTGCATGGAAATCTTTACGTATTTAAAACTACAGAACAGGCTTTATACGTAAGTTAAAAAATCTGCTATGTAAGTCACCACATTTTTCATTTGCAGGGCTGCACAGTAAAGACTTACACACTGAGACACCCTAAAGCTGCTTGTAGTGTTTCATTCCATTCACGGCCAAGTGTTTAGCGTTCAGCTTTCGGAAATAACGACCAATTAATGTACACTCAGCAGTGTGCATTATTTACCAGTTACCAAGTACCTATCCTCTGTTTACAATGTTGATCTGACAGGCTTGCACATTCAATTTCTGGCATCCCCCCACCCCCTTATCAGCACTTACTCCAGCGCATAAAGGCCGTAAAAGTTCTAGTCCCAGTTCCCACTTTAAACAACGTGACACCACCATCTGACCTTAGGTAAGGCAAAAAACACAGCTCTAACCTAAAACTAAGTACCTGAGAATCTCAATGCTAAGCTTTGCTGTAAAGCACCTGAAAACATGCAGTTCCCTCAGAAACAAGAGAAGTTATATTGCACAGCTTTCCACTGCAAATCCCAAGGAAGTGAGATTTTTTTTTTTTACATGGAGGAAGGTGAGAGCATGAAACTTCAAGTCTGACCTCGCAGCTCCCAATCACAACAGTATAAGAAAAACAGCACATCCAGTGTTTCAAGAAATGCTTCACATGCAGGAAACAGTTTTCCCAACTAAGGAACCTCTGAATTATGTTCAAGCACGTGGTGAATTACCAGGACTTTGGGGGGGAGCTAAAGAAAAATCAGAGCATGTCTGCTTAAGTCAAATTGTCATACCGATGTGCTTATCTCCAAGCTTTGCAAATACCTACTACCACTCCTACTGGATTCCCTGCGTGTTATTTCCAGCGTGCCTTTGAAAGTGCGGCTTTTCACTGCATACATATGCTTATTAAAGGAAAGCAAGAAATGTTTTTACATAAAAAACCCAAGGATTTCAACTTCGAAAACATCTGGATAAGGCAGTAACTGACCTTCCGTAAGACTGATCAGCAAAGGGCTTTTTGTTTTGTTTTCTTCCTCCCCAGTTCTCAAGCCAATGAACAGGAAAACCTTTAACAAATCAGTAAGACTGGGTTTTGTTTTGGTTTTGTTTGTTTTTTTCTTCCTAAAACAGGGTTAAGCAGCCTGGTTAGTTACCACGCTGACTGGACTGCACAGTGGGATCCTTCGTTTACTTCAAGCAAATGTGTTTGCATTCCCTTCGCTGCCTGGCGTTCAGCTGAAGCTCTATTTCAAGCAGCCTCACTGCTGGGCTACTTGGACATCGACAAAAGTAAGTTCACCTGAAAGACAAAAGGAAAGCCTACATTAGACAGAGCAGCTAAGTTTCAGAACTGATGCCCTACATTTTAACCTTTAAACAGGATTCCCGGGAAGCACACAGAGTCTTAGTTGAATCAGGAGAACTACAAAATAACTGGCCAAAATTTCCAGTCAAGTGTCTACTCACAGGCTTTTTAAAATGCAATTCTTGACTATGCTGACTAGTCATTTCAGCTGTCACAACCTACTGTCTCAAAGTTTCTAAGATGACTTCACGTGTTGTCAAGGAACGCCAATAAATACACACGCTGGCAAAAAAAAATGTTAATATTCACCTCAGATATACCTGAAACATATTTGGGATCCTTTGCAATACTTGTTGCTCACAGATTAAAATACAGTTTCCCATACGCTTCAGTTTGTATAAGTAATCTTAAGGATTAATGGATAAACAATTAGAGGAAGCCATCTCCTCTAGGATAACCCCACCTCCTTCCAGTGCATCACTCCCACTCCGTGCTCCAGGATAGCTATACAGCCCCGTGGCCACATGCACTGCAGGCAATGTCCTCTAATCTGTAAACTAGATTATGTGTTAAAATATTGGCATCCTAGGATAATCACGATTCTAACCACATTCCCTGGACCACTAAGGTCAAAGCAAGACTTTTAAAAACCTACTTGGTTTCTTCTGTCAGATCATCCTAATACAGAGAATTCCTAACCCCAATCATCTCTGAGACTAAAGACCTTATCATGTAGGGATACATTTCCATAAACATCTGCACGTTTTCCCAATGCAATTTACTTCAAATGAACCTCTGTAATTCTTTCTCATGCTTCCCAAAGGTAAAAAGTTGCTGCTTTTTGTATCTGTCAAAAGCAAGACTGCCTTCACACACACAGGCTTTTTTAAAGTGCATTCACTTGCTTTGATATGTCTCCAAAAAGACAATGCCCAGAAATGGCAACTCTGCCATGACGTTGTACAACTCAATCCCCAGCAACATCAATCACCACCTTCAGTTTAAAAACCTCTACTGGATATTCATTAAAAAAACCCAAACAAAACCCCCCTTTAGTTGAGACCTTAGAGTTCAGATACAGCCCAGAATTAAGTGGGGTAATAAATAAGTAAATACCCTGAACACTGAAAATACTAAAAATGAAAAAATTAATGTTTAAAATGCACCAGTCACGCAAAAGAGTAACTGATAAAAATCAGGGAGCTTCAATATATACCTGTTCCATTGAAGGACAAGCTATGATCTGGAGATCTTCATTACTAAATTCTTCCTTTAACAAAGCATGGAGTTTCTGGAACATTTGCTGAATGTTATTCTTTTAAAAGAAAGAAGAAAAAACTCAGTATTAAAAAACACAATGCCCATCTTAAACATGAACCAGAATAATCACAATGTACACAGAATAGCTACTGAAGTGACCGGATAGGGAGAAGCAGTGGAGCTTCAAGAGCTTTTCTTCCAAAACAAGCCCCGAAAGAGTCATGAGGACTCCACGTGGGCTGAGGTAAAAAATTCAGCGAAGACGTGCTAAGCTGGAACAATGAGTCCTACAGACATAACCTGGAAGCCTAAAATTCAAGACTGGTTCTTTCTGGTGGGTTTACTGTAGGTCTCCCATTGAACCTGTATCACCCTCTTTGCCTCCAGTGCTTCTGCCCACGCACAGCTGACCAAGCTGCACTGGTTTTGGCTGGGACAGAGTTAAAGTTTTTTGCAGTGGCCCACATGGTGCCAAGTGGAAGATGTGCAGAATGAACAGAACCAGTTACTTCCCTGTAACGTGTGTGTAACGCAGGCCGAGTACAATGGAGAGCAGGACAGCTTTTTGTTCTTTGGGGTTTTTTTAACCTAAGCATATAATTATAAAACATAGTGGGTTTTTTGTTTTGTTTTGTGGGGTTTTTTTGTTTGTTTGTTTTGTTTTTGTTTTTTGTTTTTTTTTAATTTCATGTGTCTTTTCAGCAGGCTTCTCAGATCAGGGACACCGCAGTGACTGTAACAGTCTGTTCACTATTACACGTGCATGGTATTTGTCACGTGTTTACTGGTGGAACTGGTAGCCTACAATAACTCTACAGATATACAGATACGTGTGTGTATGTGTGTCTGTACATAGACACTTATATGCATGCATACATTTATATAGATGTATTATACATATAACCACACACACAGAGAAATGTAAGGTGAATGATCCCACAAAACATGTTTAAAGTCTTTAATTAAATGAAGGTCAAACACCTGCAGGAAAATGTGCTTAAGTGCATCTAGCAATACTCACCCTAACTGGCTTAAACAAAATTAATTCTGTATCTTTATTGGACAAATATAACGACATGCTTCGTAACGTTGATGGCAGCTTTGTTTTTATTGTCTTATAAGTGGAAGAGACCAGATCGTTGATCTTTGCTGAAAGCAAAAGAAAATATGCTTAATAGGCTAAAACGGCATTCTGCTATTTGAAATCTGCACTCCAGAGTATCACCTCCACTTTACTGGGGCTGATCATAACCACATTTGAGTGAAAGGGAAAGAGGAGGTGACTGGGCTGTGCAGCATCAACCCATCACACGATCACAACATGACAGACAAGGCTTTTCTTTAGGGACCTACTCGAGATATCAGCCTCTCTTTCCCTGCAGAAAGTGCATCCAACCCGTTTCTGCAAGCTACCACATCCTCCCTCAGGTTCCTGAAGTCACAGCCTTTCAACAGAAACAAAGTTCTACAGAGGCTCCCCTCTAGAAAAATCGCCTGGAAAAGAAACTGCTGCGTGATAAACAGTGCTAGTAAAGAGAACGGAGTATCACAAATTCTCCTTACTGACCATAGGGCACGTCTGTAAGAAGAAAGGCTGCACAGCCATCTGGATTTTGAATCAACCAGACAGAAATCCTCTCTCAGACAAGACTTTCTTTCTTTATTGCTAGGTATTTTAATGATTTTACAAGATCTTTGCTTAAAGGGTAGGGGAAGAATATATTTCATAGCTTTAAAGTACCAAAATTAATATACTATGTTGGGGTTTTTTCTCCTCAATTTGTACTGTACCTAAATGTCCTGCTTCCTCCTGCTTCCCAGAAAAATGACTCCAAGCAACAGCAGAAGCTCTGCTTAGATCTGCCTCTACACACATAATTATCTCCAAACAAACATTAAAAATACTCCTGAAAAAGCAGGAGATGTTAAGTAGAAGCTCGAGTTAGCCCTTGAGAGTGTCTGACCCATGGAGCACCACTGAATTATGAATGAATGTGGCTGGCTTTGCATTTTAAGAACATGATGCAACAGAAGGTTCCAATGTATGAATTGGAATAATCAGATTTCTCAGTGTCACCCAGAAGCACAACTTCATAATGCGAAGAGCAAAACAAGCCAGGAACATCTAAACCACTCCAAATGTTCCTATGAAGCATTCACATTTGAATTCTTAAGAGGAGGGAAGCAAAGCTGGATTCTATTTTTGCACAGTGACAGCAAAACTGAAAAGGAAGTAGGTACCAAATGTACAGACAATAAAAGCTTCAATGCACATTCATTTTTTCCTACAAAAGCAAAAGCTTTATCTTAATGTAATCAAATAATTCCTTAAGCACATTCCATATGCAGTTGCGGAAATGCTGCTCTCATGCAAGAACAGCCAGTTTCAGAATACTCAAGTCACTCATCTACAGCACCAATTAAATACATATTCTGAAGTTTGTCAGGTTTTGATTTAGAGGTATCTTACGACATTTGAACTAGCCCACAGGTAAAAATGGAAGCCAGAATTTTCAAGAAAAAGCTAGGTACTTAGAATTTTTCAAAATCATCAGTCTCGCCGTTCAAATTAATCTGGCCAGCTTTTCAGATTCCTATGGTTTAGAAGTTAGGCACAGAGACAAATGACATTCTGCAATGCTCAAGCCTCATATAATGCAACTTATATTGCTCCACCAAAAATGGTGAACGGGAGGGGTCTCCGTTTGTTAGGTTTTTAGAAGAAGTCTCAAAGTAGTAAATGATGGTGGCTTTATTAGCCTACAAGCACCTCAGAGGTAACATGAGTATAAAACAAACCAAATACCTGGTTGTGCCCAAGGTTGCTGTGAAAGGCTGTACTTGGGGCCTCCTTGAGTGACCATTGTTTTTAAAGCACCTACCTAAAACAAGTACAATCAACAAAATGAAGTTTCTTTCAGTTGAATTCACAACAAAGTGATCAAGTAACAATTGTCTCTTCGATACTGCAGTGTACAGAACCTCCCCTGCTCTCCCTCTTCTGTACCCTAAAACTTAACAACACGCAGGAGAAAGCAGCTTAACAGAAATGCAATTCAAAATTCCAGCCACGATCACTTCTTGAAAGTAAAATTCAAAATGGGATTAAATTTACAAGGACTCTTAGGCACCTATGGATACAAAACCTCAAAACAGATTTATACTTAAGCAGGTTAGTCCAACTCCCCATATTTCCAGTGAATCCTTGGGATCACTTGTACAATCTATCAATCTCACTGGTTACTCATCTATGTTTTAGGCATGCCACTGGCCCCCCACCCCAGCATGACAGGTATCAGTAAATTTAATACTGTAATCTTCTAAATTCTCAAAAACCAGCAGCTGGGATACTCGTGATGTCCATGCAATGCTGCAGCCCCAGTTTCTGGGATGTCATGCCACTTATTCTCAGTACATAAGTATCCACGCCACATTTTTCATTTCCCAGAAGTAACAGATCCTGCTGCGTGGTTTTCTCAAGATGCCTAGAAATCCTGAGCTCTCACACAGGTTCTAGAAAGAAGTGTATTGTAACAAGACATCTTTTTGATTCCTATCCCCTAGGATGCCCAACCTTTCTGACCAACTTTTATCAAGAATTTCTGTCATAAACAGGACTTGGGAGGAAAGTCCTGCTCAGCAAGCACCTATGCTGAGAACAGAAAACTGTAACACACTTCACAACCATACTCTAAGACCTCCCCTCCCTCAAGAACATGCATGACCCAAGACTGTTTTTGAAAGCTTACAAATTCAGTCAAGGTAGGAGTTTACCTGCAAACAGAAAAGCCCTTGCCAACTTTCACAGACCAGTTTAAATTCAATGAAACGTTAAAGCTTCTTGATCAATGAGCATAAGGGTTGCTTTTTAAAACAAGCTATGTCATGTTCCTTTAATCCATTCATCTCAAAAATGCCTTGTTGCTGGAACTTAAAGGGAAGCACAACCTTATCGTGGGAAATGCCATCATCTTCAGCTAATCAGACAGAACTAGCAGCTTCTCCTGTACCCAATTTAAATACTAATTCCCCCGTCCTACCAGTATCTCGGTTAGGTTAATGAACATACAACATGTTTGTACCTTTGTCATGAACTCCTCCAGCTGTTCTATAAACTGTTTGGTTTGCTGCTGAATAAACTGCTCACAAGCTGATTTCAGATGACGATCTACATCTTTCTTAGAGTCAATATAATGTTCTCTGATTTCTGGTGTGCCCTTGAACAGAAGACAACAATTCTCCCCTTTTTATTTGCCAGAGATCACCACCCGCTTAAATGACCCGATTTTTCTTAATGCAGTAAGACTCTGTATTACCTCCAGTAAGAACTGTATCAAGGCGTTGTTGCTGTTTAGCCGAAAAAATCTTGAAACCGTCTTAGGGTTCAGGATTTTAAATGCTGCATCTGTGAACCAGAAAGTCACTCATGCTGTGAGTCAATGGGATTCAGCCCCAGGAATTAAAAACTTTAATCACTCCTTTATGCACAAAAAAATCACCTAGCATGATTAGGACTGTAACATTCATGATTCTACCACTGCTAGGTGTGGATGCACAAGTGCACGTGCACAGAAGCACACAAAGCTCGATCCACTGCTTTTTATTTGCATCTATGGTAAACCTGGATCTAACAGTTGCACAGTCTAAATAGATAAATACATCACATGAACCTAGCAAATGACTTATACGAGCTGTAGTGCTGTCAGCACACAAATTTTGTGAGCTCTTTTCCTTTTATAACTATATTTACAAGTGAAAACCTTTTCATAAGCTATATAGTTAAGTGTTTATGAACAATATGCAGAATTTGGTCCGTGTTGCCTGGGAAAACCAAGTACAGTTGCATGAAATAACTTCAAACTGGCACTCTCTTCCTCTGCGCTTCATTATTTTAGTTAGGACCAAACAACAAAATATCGAGGAGTTGATATACACTCATGTTTATGGTCTCTACAGAAGTCCAAAGAAGGAAAATCAACCATGTCTGTGGTTAACACAAGATAATGAAATTATTCCTATATTGTTAACAGTATGTTGTCAACCTGAAATCTAGACAAACTGGGAAAAAGAAAATTATCAATACAGTTTCAGTATGGCTTATTGCCCTAATGTCATTCATTTATCATCCCACAGATCCCTCTGCTTTTTCCTGGAAACTTCACTGATTCTAAAAAGAGCCTAAGGACTTGATTAGAAGCCTATGAGCTAGTCAGTGTGAAAGTCACTTCTCCCCACTGTATACTTCAGTTACATGAACCTTAGCATTATACTACTATAAAAAAAAATGGGGTGTGAGCATGACTTTTACATTAAGTCGTGTCCCTCTGTCTGTAAATTCCAAATTAAATCTTAAATCTATGTGTAGGAACCTTGGCAAGAACACAGTAAAACTCCTATTAGCCATGTTATTTTTCTTCTACAACTCATCCCAAACATAAAAGCCCTACTGGCCTATGCTATACTACATTAAGAACTAAGCACAATGTACATCTTTTCAACATCACCACCCAAAATAAAGAAAGTGTCTTCCATTACTTACCACTACCATCTGCAAAGCACTGGCTGGCACAAAAATTTATTCAATTAAATGAAGATGGAGAACAAACTTATGTGTCAGCCAGGACAAGACACCAAAAGGATGTATTTGCCCTTTAACCTCCAGTCAACTAGAAACTACTCAACAGGTAGGAGGTTTCATTGATGTTCAAATGCAACAGGTGAAATGGTTAGTGTAAGAACTGCTTGCTTCAGAGTTAAAACAGCAGCATATTAGATGGCAGGAAAGAAAAGTTATTTCTTCACCTTTCTCTTCTGGAACGGAAGAAGAGAAACTTGACATGCTTCCAATTATTTTTCCCATTATCTCCATAAACTTGACAAGTGCCTGACAGTTCACTTTTGTATTGAGAGGGGGGGCGTTTTCTGCATTTTAAAAAGGAACCATAGTACAATTTTAAAAATCTGACCATGGCCACTACTCTCTATTTTCCCTCCTGCAGCAGACACAATTGCTACATAAAACTATTCAACAATACTGTTTATGGAACTTGCAACGTAAGAAATCCTTTCCAAAACAAAACCTCACAGAAAGGTCTTGGAAATCTTTATTTGTTCTAGGCGGTCAACTATGTATTGTTAAATTCACCTGCTAAGCAGTGGTAACAAAAGATATTCCTTTGAAGGATCAGAAAAGGGGAAAGACATCTCTGTGCAATAGAAATGTAGACTACTTAGCTGTTCTTAAAAAGGACTAGATAAACAAGTTAGGTCAGCAGCAAAAAGCAGTCAAATGCATTTCATACAAAAATAGTTTGTTAGATACATCTTGAATGGTTTTGTTTTTTTTTTTCAGAGAAGAAGATAAGAAGATAAGAAGAGATTAGAACAAGCATACAGGTCATTGCAAGTGAACATAAAATAAACCCAGAACTTTTGCTGGCACATTAAGGGAGGACAATCCCATCCCATTCTGTAGCCAGCAACTGTTTAGTACCTCTAGTTTTCTTAAGGTCCAGGGAAATTTCCTTAATGGTGAAATCAGTGTGGAAAGGAGCAATTTGTTCACGAAGGATCAAAAGATGTTTTATCAAGAACAGCTGTCCATCAACTTGGGTCTACATCACAAGAGAAAGAATATGCATTACATGTGAAAAAAAAAAAAAAAAAAGAGCAAAGTTTCAACACCTCCACTTTTATTAGTTCCTAGTTAGTAACAAAATTAATACTAATAATCTTACTAACAAGCTTTTTCCATTGCTCTACAGAAGCAGACTTTATTCACGTTTCTTAGAAAAATTAGATTACCCAGCCGTATTACTATATATCCACATTAAGCACAGGTATCCATTACTTGAAAGATACAATACTTCCTCATAAGAGCCAGGGATTACTTAATGTAATTCACATAATTTATAGTTGAAAAACATGAGGTTCTAAAATTTTTTTAATCATTATGATGATTAAAAAAAAGCCAAACAGCTAATGTTTCTGTAATAACCTTGTCTAACTGAGCTATTGTGCAAAGGTCTTACGAAGCATTTTTCTCATGTCATTAAACACAAAGCTTAGTTAATTTCTAAACAGTATAGCACAGATGCAGAGAATAAAACAAGGCCAAGTTCACATCACCAAGATGATCGGTTTTGCACTGCTTGTTATTTTAGCAATGGCTTTATATTGCATGCTGCTTTTAATCTCTGAAGTTCATGGCTCACTGAAGTAAATGGAGGAGGACACAAGAATTCAAATTTGATTTTGCAAGAGAATCTTTCCTTGATATAACGTTAGACAAGAGAGCAAAGAAGAAATTAGATTTAAATCTGTGGTCTTAACAATTAGAAATGTTTACTAAAAATAAAGTGGTGGAAGGGTTTCTTGAGTTTTTTGGTTTTGTTTTTTTTTTTATTATTATTCTTACATGCACAATTTCAATAGATAATGTTAAATTAACATGCACCAAGAACAAAATAGTACAGATTCCAGTCCTGGGCCAACCTATCTAGGGTTCACTGTAGGTTGAGTTTCATTCTCTGCAATACTTTAATTCAATGCTGATCCAATATACAGTGCTGGAATAGATAATTAACTGTAGAATTCAATCAACTGCGTATGAAACAGTTATCTGCTCAAGCTAGAAGGAAAAGCAGTTTGAATTTCTTTTAAAAACGCTACATGTAACAGATATTTTTCAAAGAACACTCAAAAGAATACTTCAAAACAGTCCTCCATTTCTAAAAGCAACTAAAACTTTTTTCATTATTGAATATTTATTGCTTATACAAATCCAACAATTTCAGCCTAAGACTTTCCTTTTTTTTAAATTCACTTCCTGGGTGTCAGAAATTAACAAACTACTACAGCATTTGTATTAAAGGAACTGTTACAGGCAAAAAGGTTTACTCCAACTACTTAAAGTAGCAAAGTTAAAATGACTTGATGAAACTGCACTGAATTTTGAGCAACACACCAGATCAAACCTTTTGATAACAGACAGTTCTGAGCAGAGAATACTTGATAAATCTTCCCAGTGAATTTAATACTTATAAATATTTTTGAAAATTCAAACAATGGAGGCAGAGAAGATGAGAAAAGAATAACAAGCAGTGAAAACAAATACAGGGAGCAGAGACATAGCAGAAATTTTTCTTTAGGTATCACTTGATTGAATTCACGAGTTAAGAGCAGCCTGTAAACACGATTGCTACGATTTGTATTCTGCCTTTTCAAATAGTCTGGCATGTGAATCATTATCTTTGCTTTACAATACATTAACCGTAACTAAAAGCTGGCAAATCCATCAGATCTCTGGGGGCAGAGCAACATGCTTTCACTGAGATTTTAATAGCGTTCTGAACAACTGCTGCATGGCTTTGGATACACAGGGAGGGCGGAGGGAAAGAAATCATCCCCAAAGCACAGACTCTGACCTTGTTTTTGCTGATCGAATCGGCAGCTCCCAGCAGCGAGTGGATGCAGGCAGACAAGGCCTCTTGCGATAACCCCTGAAACACTGCCCTCTGCAGGGAAGAGGAAATCGGACCCAAAAAAAAAAAAAAAAGGTGTGAGCAATGCTTAAGTAGAATTTTTAAAAGGCGTTCGCAAAGCTTAAGTAGAATTTAAGTGTTGCAGCTTGTGAAGGATGTGCTTACCGGCACGTAAAACTCTAGATTGGTCAGCTACAAACATGTCGCCTAAATGCACTGAGACAGGATGGAGTGTTCACACATAAAAGCTTGCTACAGCACTCAGAGTGGATACAGGTACGTACTGTGCTTGCCCTGTCCACCCTCCAGCTCGGACTCTGCCCCCGAGCGGTGACACGGCCAGTGACCCCTAAGGCGACGGGGTAACCCCACTAGACACTTCCGTCAGGGGGACCACCCCCCGGGTGCAATTTATACTTGCAATAGACCTGAGATCATCCAAGTGAGCTTAACCCCAAGCAAACTCCAATTAACCTCACATTTGTGCCAGGTTAATAAACCACGAGGGCAGGTGCCGTGGCCCAGGCGAGAGGGAGGAACTCGTTCAGCTGCAGCAGCTAGATCACAGGGGTGAGCTAGCCGCAGGAACGCAGCTCGCCTCCTCCAGCACGCCAGCGAGGTGCACGACAGCCCTGACTGCCCCAGGACTGGCCAGTGCCCCCTTCACTCGTGTCTCCTCCCATCTACAGGGTGCAGGCAAGACGTGCTAGTGCTGCTAGAATCTCTCAGTGAAAAAAAATAAATAAATCAGGCTGCAAGCACACTATAAACGAGCCTTGCAAACAACGCAAAAACGACCTCATCTCCAAAGGTCTCACTGAAAACAAGGGCAAATACTCATTTATCTTTAATGAGATTGATATATTAAGCAATGAAGTATTAATATTTTCCAGCTTCTTTTTAAGCAAATAGCATCTTGGTAGCAGTTTCACATAACACCTATCAAAAATACTTCGAAATGCATTAAATGTGTCTAGTAAAGATACAACACATACAGAAAAGCAAAAACACTCGCATTATGTTTCTCAGACACCAGCCTTTTACGCTATTAGGTGACAGACATAAATCAGATTAAAGGGTAAGCCTCAAAATACTTGTGAAGTAAACACCGCTTTTATTTCTGCTAGACGTGAAGATTCCTGCTGTCTTAAACTTTGGAAATGTCTCCTACATTTTGAAAGGTAAAAAAGACGTGCCACAAAAAATTTTTGAGAACATTTCCAAAATGTAGTAGTGAAATCACTGTTTTTAAGACCAGAAACATCACCTTGTCTGGTGTCCTGCAAAGCACATAGCAAGAAACATGTTCACCCAGCAATTTCAGCCATAAAATAATTCTCTGATTAACTCAGGACTTCCTATTCTTTCTTGTCCTATTCACTCCTCAACTTTGGTGCGGTAAGTACCTCAGGCATCAGACACTGAAGTATTTCTGTAATAGCAAAAGCAACAGATCTACAAACCAGTGCCTTTTTTCTAATTCTACAGATACAAAACTGTCTTGGAAATGATGACCTAGATTTGCCAGTTCACTTGTTTTACACAAAGATAGCAGTAAAAAGACTAAGAGATAACAGAGGCTGGTAATTGTCCATTCATAATTTGCACTAAAATATTTAGACGTGGTGCTAGACATTTAATAATCTCACTTTAAAAAGTATTATCTAAAAAAAGGTTTGCATACATCTATACATCTGTACAGTTTGGAGAGACACACTAGAGTCCTTCTGACAGTAGGATACCACATTCCATGCAGATCTGCTGGTGAAATCGTGGTCTGGTGCCTGGGATTAAGGGATTCTGCTGAACCTGTTTGGAAATAAGATGCACACATGAAAAACTTGCCCAACTGTCCTTTCAACTGAAGGAAACTGCAATATTGACTGCACTTCATACTGATTCCATAGTAATAAGGCATATTTTATTTCAACCAAACAGGTGAGGTTTTTTTTTTTTCCTCTTTCTGAGCAGGTCAGTGTTACTGGTGAGCAGCACATGCCTGAAAAGGACTTGAATTCACTTTCAGGCATGGCCCAGCTCGACTTTTTTTAATGAGTTTATTGTACAGGCTTGTCTCCAATGACACTCCAACTTAGCTCAACAGCTGAAATGATCAAACAGTTACTGGGAAAAAAAAAAGCATAAGAGAAAATAGAAAAAAAAAAATGGTTAGTGATCATGGAACTACAGGAGATGCTCAGAAAAAAAAAAAAGGAAAATAACCCATCCCATCAATTTTACTTCTTCCTGCTTTCCTTTCTGCTGGGGATAACCCTACATGGATTAAACAGTTGCAGAAAGTGTAGAGTTTAAACATAATGTTAATAACCACAAAAATAATGGCAAAACCAATTTTGTCATGAGGGAGCTGTAAACATAAAAAAGTGCTCCTCCTGAGTAACCTTTGCAATAATTCTGTATGCTCAGAATGGATTTTCACAACCCCCGATAGCAGAAGTCTTCTGTTATTTTCATTTTGTCATTAAATCCTGGGAAGCAGCTGAGTCAATAGCATCAGAACTCTGGTTCCAATTAGCAACCATTCAAAAAAGTACTTTTAAAGTTTTACCTGATGATGGAATAAGCACTTGTGAAGTGTCCATGTGATCAATGAGGGAATTGTCTAAAATAATTCAGCAATATCCTTCTACCTTTTGCAACAACAAATTTATTGTCACAGTAATTAGAAAGCCTGTAAAACCTGAGATGACAGTTTGAGGTTCCTAGGCTATTTATTAGTCACTTCAGCTACTCCTGCAGGCACTGAAGTGGGAGGGAGATGCCTCTGAAGGACAAATAATCCCAATTATGTCAGACACTTATCTCCAAATTACACTAATAGGTTCCCTTCCATCTCCTGAATGCACACACAACTGGTTTGGAGGAAGATGGACTCCCCTCTCAATGGAATTTGTGGAGTCCAGCTAGAAACAGCCAAAAAGACCTTTGCAGGCCTTGCAAGCCAAAAGCAAGAAATGACCAGGTGATCAAAAGGACTATGAGAAACAACTGACAAAGAGCTGACAAATGTGCTGTTGACAAAAATAACACTCTACCATTTCAAATAATGATAAAACAATTCTTCATGAGTCTTAGACAAAAATGTCAACAGTTGTAACACTCAAATAACGGGCATCAGAAGAGCCACACTGTATGGAATTTGCTTCCAGCTCACTGTAATGTACAGGCACATGGGCCACATACTTAAAAATTCTGGATTGCTGTAAACAGCAAAAATTACTAACTAGTTTCAGTAAGTGGAAACACAGGCAAATGAAGACACTGCCTTCCCAGGTAAAGGTACACACAATGACAGTCCTAGATACGCTGTCAGCTACAAAAGTAGTTGCTTCACAGAATGGACTGCACTGGAAGCAGAAAGGCTACCAAAACAAGATTAAATTGTTTCTCACCCCCCAAAAAAAAAAAAAAGTTTTTAAGAACCTTGAGACAAAGTTCAACTCTCAGAATCTCTTAACAATTTCTCAAGAAAAATAACCCTCGAAGACATGCAAGTTTCTCACTGATGGTTCAAGTTAATGCTTGCTCTCCATGAGCTTTACATATTAATTTGACAATGTAATATATACTTCATACCAGATTTAACTAAGCTGCAGGACTCAGGATCTTCTAGTCGGACATCTGAAAATGAAGCTTCAGATGGCAGTTTCTTCTGTTCCTCCTTTAAACTCTGTGCAATTTGCTGCAGAGGAAGATATACCACAAAATTTTATTATTTTTTTCCTCCTTAATTTAAGGAGCACTATGCTGCTTTGATTACAATAGAGAAAAGCATACTAAATTGCAAAAGGAGTCAGCTACACTCAGCTTCCCAATGTTTCAGACATTAAAAGAAATAAAGATATATGTTGCCAGTAGCAAAAACATTTCAATATTATTTAAGATTCACAAATATCAACACAGATCTGTGTAAAGCACTGTTCTTTCCATTTTGCCCATTTTTACTGATGTCATTAAATAATAACCAGTGAAGCAACCTAGAAAAAGAAGCTCAAAATAGGGGAACCCAATTCAACACTCATTTGGATTTCACACAGATAATTTCTGTGATGGCTTTATTCCTATAAACGATGTGTGCAGATGGCACCAAAGTACTCTCTAGTTTATTCCCTGCAGGAGTTCAACAAAAAGCTTTCCCCTAACATTACTCAACACTTCCACACTTCAACCTTTTCCACTATTTGGTCTGCTTCAAAGCAACAAGAGGCAGCAAGAATGAGCAAAGAACTACATTAATATTTGAGCAGAATAGCACAAGAAATATTTCTGCCCTGTGCTTTTAACATTTTAATAATTAATTTCCTCAGACAGAAGGTCTCTCTAAATAGCAAGGTTTTGAGGTTTAAAAGCAATCAAGTAGCAAAATGAATCTCAAACAAGGCAAAAACTGGAGTCTTACGAGGACGTATGAAGAGCAGCGTAATTTCTCGATTTAGAATGAACTGTAAAATCTACTTTCTTCTTCTTCCTAACTGAACTGCCACGGGACCCTAGTGTGAAAACAAGGCCTTGTATAGCCTGCATTGCTTGCCTACAAAAGTTACAGCTAACATTAAAAAGTTCTCACAACCATTTTTTAATCCAGTTCTATTCACACAGTTTTAGCAAAAAAACCCCAAACCAAACAAACTTGCACTCCCAACAGTTACACCAGTAGAACTTCTCATCACTAGCTGTTCTGAATGGAAGGAACCCACGTAGCTACATTTTGTGTGGTGGGCTTCCCAATTATTATTTTTCCTTTTTCTTAAAAAGCTTTTTAGTCCTTAAACTTGTAGTATAAAGGGCAAGTGTTCTACAAACTCACTAGCTTCAGGATTTGTAAATGCTTTCCTAAAAACCTGTGAATGTCCCTCGAAATCACCAAAGTATAAACTGTAACATAATAAAAGCTTTAGACAGGTGTAAAGACAAGATTATAGCAACATGAGTTCAGTACTAAGAAGTTTCTCACCCTGTTTGTTTACAGGCAAGAATTGAGCACCCTAAGGTACAGTTGTACAGTGTTAATTTCTTCCACCCACAGAAAAAAAGATATATATATATAGCTATAAAGCTTCTGTGTTTTATATAAGTACTGCTCTGATTCTGAAGTCAAACAACAGCTTCTCTACCAACTGGTCAGCTGCAAATAAGGCCTACAATTTTCTAAGCACCATCAGCTATTCCAGTAGATAGACTGAAAGCAGAATACAGCAATAAAATCTGGATCTTGCCAGTCCATGTTGGAATTGCTGTTCTTAGTCAACTCAATCCTTAGACAGCTTGGGCCTCATGTTGTAAAATGAATGGCAACAGTTATTTGGGGGGGGATGCTACCTTTCAATTGCATATCAAATGCAGTTTGCTCTAGTCAAAAAATAATTTAAAGTCTTTCACTGGCCACTTTTTTATTTCCATGAGTAGTTTCATTCTGCAATCTTTCATCAATACAGTATTAATCTTTTAAAGTAAGTAGAATTATTTTGATTCCTTTCAACAGGAACACTGACTCAAAGGGCTTGGAATGACTACAAAAATGGCCAATACTGGTAAGAATTTTAAAAAGTCTACTGGAAATAATTGCTGACGTGTTAAATTATCTACAAGCAAGTCTCCTCTCACACTGTGTGAGCACAGCCTACACACGGGCATATCAAACACTAACTGACCAGTAGTTCTGAAAAACTGGCAGATAACAGAGCTTGCCTAAAGCTTCTCTTTAACTTCAGCTCAACTAGAAAATACACTGGGTAATACCTACTATTTATGAAAGTAAATAAACATTTACAGTTATGAGAGAAAATTTAGCAGCTTCAAGTTTAGACAAAACTGTTAACCGTGAGAACCATCTCCAGTTTTACTGAGTTTGACAGAAAGTGTTCTCTGACATCTAGTTTAGTGTCATAATTTAATCAGCAGGTACCAATTTGATAGTGCCAGTAACACTAAATACACCCGAGAACTGGAAAGCCCCGTCTGCTAAGCACTACACTGCACAATTGTATATACTGCACATAAAAAGAAAACCAATCAAAGACAACAAAACAGCTGATGCTATACCTCCATCATTTCCAACTTGTCAGGATATGCAAGATCGCCCGGAGCAGGCTTGTAGCCAGTGATATCAGTCTGAATGTAAATATGTGTCCTATAGACAAGACGCTCTTGTACATCTTCTAACATCTGCTTGACACCAGCTGCAAACGCACCCAGTTGTTCAGCTGAAAAAGGTAAAAAAGGCACATATTTTGTTAATGTAAATTACAGAACAGGCTTATGGATACAGAAGTTTGAAGTATTGCATATGGAACCGTCACATAACTGGCTTGTTGCAGATTAATTCAGACTATTTTTGGAACAGCAGCACGCAGACAAATTTGTGACAAGCAGGAAATTCCTGAATTTCACTGCAGTTCTTTTAGCTCCCCAAATTTTCAACCGATTGTGAAAATGCAATCTCACACTGATAACATCAGACGCCGCGTTAGAATTAAGCATTCTAATTCTGAGAGACCTGGGCACATCAAGTGGCTTTCCTGCCTGGATGCCAACCAGCGTGCTTTGGTTCTCTCACAGCCAATGCCTGCAGCATGACTTTGGAGCTGACAAGCTAACTCATCTCCCTACCTACCAGAACAGATGATCCACAGCAGCTCACATCCAACTTAAGAACTATTTTATCAGCCTGAGTTTATGTAGGAGAAAGTCACTTCTTAAGATTAGCCAAAAGATCACCAATTTTTTCCAACAGTGTTACAATTCTACTTCCAGGAAAATGAGTAATTCTTCATGAAATTGTTACAGCTTCAGAAAGAGCTACGCTGTGTTATATACCAGCTACCAAGCATGATTTCTGTTTATCGCCTGGTGCAAGGCTGAGACTGTAAAATTATTCCATTAGTCATTGGTCATACTAAGGAAATGAGATACCAGATTTTTTTTCTGATGGTCAGCTCACTTGTATGAGACCACGAGCGCTGTGAACACTTCCAAAACTCCAAAATCTCTACCAGCTGTGTAACTCCTCTGCTGAAGTTACAATTTCTAGCCTGGAAAACACTATGTGAAGGAGCATGAAAAAAAACAGGTTTGCATTCCTTTGTTTTATCATCATGTATGCAGAAAGCTCTACATGGATGATCCATCAGCAGAGCCAAGAAAAGCAATTCATTCATTTGAAAAGTTCATTTAAATCAATCCTGGTGCATGTATATGCACTGGGGGGATGCTTGCTTGCATTTGTACAATGTAGAGAAAATGGGACTCTATAACACCAGTGTATTAATTTAAATGAAGATATACACAGACCCGTAAATACAGACCTTGCTATTATAAATGAGAACACTTAATTTTTTTTTAAAATAACCTTACCTCATCTTTGACATGTCTAAGAACCATCAGAAAGAAAAAATAAACTAGGGATTTTTTTGCCTATACAATTTAATAACGTTATCAGTAAGGAAAACGGTTAAAAACAATCAGGTTCCATCTCTGATTTACCATTGTTCTGTACATGATCTTCAAGCATCTCATTTTTGAGAATCCCACAGAGTTCAGAAAGTGTCTCTAAGTGAATGACATGGATGATCATTGGCCTCAGGACATCATACAATGAAAGACACAACTTCTCCAAGAGTTCACTATGAATCAAAAATAAAACAAGGCAAAACACTTTCAGGATCCCACAGTATCAAAATAAAACTTTATCACAAACACATTTATGACAAAGATTTTGCAAAGGAGGGTGAGAAAACAATGCAACATGGTATCTTAGAAGACTTGAGAGGTCTGTTTAAAACATGAGCCCCTGATTTCCTACAAAGCCTTTTAAGAGATGTAGGATACTTAAAATAGTAGTACAGTTTTGAATTAATTTTTAAATTAAAAAAAAACAAAAACCCAAACAAACAAGCAAGCAAGCAGCAACTCAACCTGCCACAAAGGGAAGATACTGCTGACTGGTTTACCTGACTTCTGTGTAAAGAAATGCTCCTGCTGAGCTCAGAATCATACCCCCCCATTTCCCCTTTGGAAAAGGCTCATCTGGTTCCAAGTACTCAACAGTTTATTTGAACTAGGAGCACATGAAGAGGGACACAGGAGGGGAAGAAGCTTGGTAACCTTTTCTGTAACAACTTCCAACGTTGCAGGGCACACTTTCCAATCTAACTGACGTTACAATATCAATGCAATATGAAACACCAGAAATCCCACTTCATTTTTTTTTCTTTCCTGTTCAAAGTGCTGTACATCTCAGTTAAGATAGCAGTAGCATTCATTCTAGACATTTTTGCCATTCTCAGTGGCACTTCACTAATTGCAAATTAGGTAATAATGCTGTTGCCAGTATTTGAAAATTCAAGTAACTCCCCAGTTAGACTTGGAAATACAAACACTAAAAATCTTTAAGTATTTACAGTGTGGTACAGACGTTGAGTTTATTGCACTGTGTATATATATATTTTTTTAATTCACAAAGAATGTCTGGCAATAGGACAAAGATACTTCAGCTCCTTTCAGAGAGTGGACAAAAAATGCTCACAAAAGAACGCTCGCAGAAGAAACATTCTGAATGCCTCTCCTCTGTTGTATTACGCAGCTTTACAAGCAACTTGATAAAACAGTAACTCTCCACGTTAAAAGCAGAAAAAAAAGGAGAAAGTTTCAACCGTGTTATTATCAAATACAACCCTCAACCTCCGATCTGTAGTCTCGGCTAGATATTTGGTAAACTTATCTGTACACCTAGCTACTGTGTGTTCAGAGCACCTCAAGCACTTCAGAACAAAATGAGACTATCTATTACGCAGCTAAGAAAAACATAATGAAGTAGTTATTATTTGAAACATTTTCCTCAAAATATTTTATTTAGATGTAAGCAAAAAAGGGAAGCAAGCTTTTACACAAGGAAGTAACTACTTTCCATCAAGATTCAAAAATAATCAGAAGTCTATTCTCGTTCTTGGTGTGAAAAGCAGTAGTGATGAAATTTCTGTCTGAACAACATTTTCTGCTGATTTCAATTAGGGAAGTTTGCTTCAGGAATTGGACTGAGACAGCTGAATTGGTTCTTAAGACAATTTACTTAGGTCACCTCAAATCCTGAGCATGTCTCACACAAGACCTTAATTTCTCAGAGAAGAGAAAGACTGCTGCTACTTTGTCACTATGGCTCATTCTAGTGAGGCTTTATGCATTTATGGTTTTCCTTTAGCATTAGAGGATGGCGAGGGTAGTAGGCAGTATTTTTTCCAGGTTACACTTATTCACCTCAAGCTGCACTTGATTTTAAGATAACACAACACTGAAAATCAGTGCCTCAGTTATACTAATAGAAATACACTTTATTTATGAACTGCAGAACAAATTTCAAAATTAAATATCATTACTAAAACACACCAGCAAATTGAAGGGGCATAAGCTACTCAATTGCTCTAATCTTACAGGTCTGTTGTAGAAAACTTACGATACTTTTATAATGCAATTACCATGTGAAGACAACCACCTGTCCTGCTTCTAGATCTAGGCAGAGCAGATACAGATACTGTTCGTGTCAGGTGTCCACTACCTTGCCTTCCACTCAGCCCACATACAGGCACATGCAAATATCCCTTGACAGTAAGGGGCAGGTCACTAACTCTAAATCCTTGATGAAAAACATCTGGAATTCATCAGTTTAATTTTACACTGAAGTAAATGAAAAGCACTTCTGCAACTGACTGTGCAAACCACTGGCACAGAGGCACTACAAAAACAGCTGAGAGCTGTAGCACTGTAAACTTCTACAGCTATTTCCAAATCAGCTGTGTCTTTATCTCTTTCAGACCATCTACAGAGCATTTACATTCCTCAGATTATTTATGGAGAATATAAGATATCAGCTTCGCTTGAAGAAGAAAGAAAACAAAAGAACATCAAATCTTGATGCATAAAGGGATTAAGGTATTTTTTTCTTGCTGGTTCTTACCAAACCACTTCAGTACAACCCTGTTTGCCATATAACATTGTCTGCTCTACCACAGCACAGTAAATACAACATTTAATAAAACAAAACCAGCATGTACCACCTACTCCAGTTTTGGTGTTGGTTTTGTGAAGAACTCATTGTAAAGCTGGTGTTCATCCTGGCATACATGGACCATAAAGGCACAACCACTTCGTACCTGTATTCACAGAAATACAGATGCTTGATTAGTAAATTACTTTTCTTACATCAGTACCACAGGAGATATTACAGATGTTATTGTTATGTATCATTATATAATATATTGCACTATTATTGCTACAGCTATGATTGAATTGAAGCTTTGTGAAATGCAAAATTGAGATCAGCCATAAAACTAAGGACTAAAAAGATGTCACCAGCCAAATAAAAGCTACTTGTGTAACTTCTGTCCCTTTTTTGTTTCCGACGAAATTTAAGTAACAACATTTTGTGCTTTTGCAAATACCCCTTGGTGAGGGGCAGTAACAGAGCAGTTTTTACAGAATAATCTTCCACAAAACATGCATTACTTGAAAATATTAGTAAAATTTTAATGAGTCAAAACCACAAACGAAATTTCTAATTCTGCATGTAAACAACTGAATTAAGTAAGTATATTTTACTTGGGGGAGGGGGGATTAAAACATAACAAAACCCCCACAACACAAGACTACTTTACTCACCAGAGCACAATGATCTCTGTTGTTCTGACTGGTTAATTCTGTAACGGTGCTAGCGATACTTGGACCAAGCAAGAGCTCCCTCTGGTCGAGGTAACACTGATGGATTTCATTGAGAACTTGTTGATACCTAGTCAAAAAATGAAACAGTAACTGCATCTCGAAGCTCATTTTCTGGTAAACATAAAATTGATTCTAATACCCTCTTCTACATAATTTCAAATTTTAAAACTTTCTTTTAAATGATGTGTTAAACAGTACAAAAGTAAAGATTTTCAAATCTTAGAATTGTTGAAAATAAATTACGTAGACGTACTCACTCTGGCATTTTTTCAGATCTTTGCTCTACTTGTTCAATAAGAGTCTACTCAATAAAAAAAAAAAAAAAAGTATTATCAGTGAATGATTTTTTCTAATAATTGGAAAATAGTTTGCAGTATTTTTCCGTGGACACAATACGCAATCTTTGGACATTCACACTTGCACAATATGCCACCCTTGCATTCACACTACTAATAAATTCAAATCCCATTTTCATAGCTTCCTTTTTAACAGTTAGTTACTAGCCTACTTACTCTGACTTTGGGAGCAGCTGCTCTGAATTTTACATAAAACAGCGTGAAGGCATTGTCAGAATTTGGCACAGCTGAAGGATCCTGAAAGAAGAGATGAGTAATTGGTTAAAAAGAAGAATACTATATTTGGCTTGTAGTATTTAATGGCTGAGATAATTAGGCTCCTAAAACAGGGTACTGGTTCTTTATATGGCCAGTGGAACAGCTCTTTGCCACTTTCCACCTAGAAAGGCACGCTTGTTTCAGAACAAGAAGCCAAGATGGAAGAACAAAACCCAAAACAAAAGGCTTCTACCGAAAGTCTCTACAGTGGAAGTAACATTTTCAGTAATTACAGTGTCCTCTGCTAGAGACAACCATTTTCTCTGGACTTGCCACAGTAGTACCGACTGTTGCTCCTTCATCTATGCTACTAAAATGGAACAAAATTTCCCTTTTACCTGCCAGTCCCAGGGTGGAGAAGCTAAGTTTCAGCCCACAGTCAAGCTTCAGCTAGAATGTCAAGTTTTGAGGCAGTTCCCCCTGTGGCTTCCCAGCTCAGCTGGGCAGACAGCTTGAACTTAGACAAATTCTAGCACTAACAAAGCAGAGCAGAGACCCAATTCAGACACCATGCTTTTTTCCCCCCCTTATCCCTACTGATGACATAAAGAGAAGCAAGATGGCCTTCCCCTGAAACACAGCAGGGACAGGAAAACTCTTCCACCTTCTCCACCTCCTATTTTCATCCCTGTGAGCAACCTGATCATCCTTCTACAAACACAGATCAAAATGCCCAAACCCTCACACCTGAGGAGTAGCAAAGAACATCTAGATCTCATCAGGCCCTTTCCAGTCCTGACAAGACCTCTTGTGTTGCAATAGGAAATCTCAATGCTTGATCACAGCTAAAGACCACTGGTTGAGTACTGCCCTTCTAGCAGAAGCAGACATTAGATGTTTCAGAGAAATATGCAGAACATCCACAAAACTGCCATGTAGATGGGAAGGAGGAGGTTATCCAACTCCTAAAAGACGTCTCCTTCCTGACTTAAAACTCCTAAGCAGGAATTCAAATCCAGAAAGGTTTCACTTCTTTCTGCAGACATTTTTATCATCAGAGATGTTAAACTCTGCTTGAATTCAGCTCAGTCATGGCAATCTATTGGCATCACATGAAGTTATGATGCTTTTTTTTTAAACAAAAACTAGTTCTGTACCAAACATGAAAAATGTTCAGTGCCACTTAACCAAGATCTTCACTCCAGGAGTAACCTTTAATAAGTTTCCCTGAACAGTGTCTAAAATCCCCCTTTTTTAGGTCTGTCAGTTCTCAGTTCTAGCATCTTTCCATTTCACTGGTCATCCCTCACGACAAGTTTGCCTGTAATAGGACTGAGCACAAGGCATACAACAATTAATTGGAAAAAGAAAGTGGATAGAAAGAAGCCTTCCCCTCTCCTTTCTCCTCTGCCAAAATACTGCAGCACAAGACTATTAACATTTTAATGAGACCAAAAAACCTCCCTACCCACCTTTATGTGTAAATCCCACCGGAGTGAGAGGGTGTAAAGTACATAACTCCTCCCTATGAGACTCTAACATCACTCTCAGCATTTTAAAATTAACCAAAAGATACTGCCAAAACCAGTAGGAACCTGTCACAGTTATTCTCTGCAGCTACACAAAGCACTCCAGACTTATCAAAAGGAAATATTTAGATAAGCAAGAGCACCCAAAAATACTTAATGGAATATAATACTGGAAGAGTGGCGTCACGAACTCAGAGTTGTTGTGCTTTAACAGTTTTCATCCTACAACACGCAGCTCCTGTATACTTTCTTCAAGTATTCCCTGCAACCTCTCCCTCTGTCTCTAACGACCCATCTCCAAAACAGACACCCCCCCCAGTACTCCTATTTCTCTCCTGCACCCTCCCCGTTTGGCAGCACAGACAGCAGCGTGCTACAGCGTGCAGGCTGGGTCAGGAAAGCAAGCTAGCTGGCCAGCTGGGTGCTGCCTCTCTCCATCAGGTGTTTATCCATCCCTGGCCCTCGCCGAGGTTACTGTTCACCCACCTCAATTCACCCACTTCGCTTTTCAGGATTTTTTTAATTATGACTATTTTTAAATCTTTTGTACCACTCGGTCTCTGTCAGATTCAGCTGAAACTTGGAAAATCTACACAAACACTGTGGTACAGGACCGACCTATTTTCACACAAAACTGCTGACACCTCCCACCCTCAAAAACATAAAAAAAAAAAGAGAATAAAACTCCATAGTGTTACAATAGACATTTTAGTACAGCTCGAGTTACCACTCACTGATTTCTTCTTACCCTTTTCATTAACTGGCTTGTGAGGTTCTGTAGTGTATTCACAGTGTATGTCTTGATAAGGTGCATAGCTTTAGAAAGGCATTGTTTAAACTTAGTCAAATATACAGGATAGTCTTTAAAATTCGGCTGGAAGAAATAAAAAAATCCATTTTAAATACTAACATGAAGAGTCAAAAATTTATCAAAACTTAAAATACTCTTTTACTAGCTAGACATGCTATTTTGTACCAACTAAAAGCAGTATTTTATAAAAATTAATCAGAATATTAAGTACATTCAGTGAAAATTTCTTAAGTTTATAAACCATCACCTTTGCTTTCTTACTGTATTTGGCAGAGAGAACATTTTATAGGAAAAAAATAAATCACAAAAATAGTATGAATACATAGTTTTGAAACAACTAAGATTTAACTAAAACCAATACAGAATTACTTACATGCGATGAAATATATGCAATACAATCATCAAGCTTAGCCAGCATGGGAATGAATCCTTCACTGTTCACAGAGAGCGTAGGGGAATTCAATTTCTTTGGAATACAAGACAAAGCATCATTGTAAGAAACCCAAGTAATTTAGTGTTGAGGACAAAGTTCAAAAGACTGGTACGCTTTCACTTTCTAAGACAGTTAACAATGAAACACTACTTACTGTGTTGATGTTTTCCAGCTCATTAAAATAAGAAAGTTTCTGCTGGATGTTTTCAGCCAGGTCAACAAGTTCTGACTATTAAAAAAAAAAAAAAACAAAAACCAAAACAAATAAAAGAAAATCAGCAACCCAGTGAGTAGTTTAAATATATATTTTTATATACATATAAATATATATATAAAATTATTCAGTCTCTCTTTCAGCTCTCAGCACACACCAGTTCTAGGGATAACTTGCAACTAGGTCAGTACAACAAAAGATACAGAATACAGCAGTGCTCTCTCACTCTCTCTTACCAGTGAAAGACACATTACTCTCAATAGTCTATTTAAAAACATATATTCTACAGGTTCGTCAGCATTCCACAGATACTGCCACATACAAATAGCAGTGCTGGCATCAGTATACAGAGAACTGTAGAAATCCTGTGTTTCAGGACTGGAGCCTTTAAAAATTCTCCCTTATCCAGTCATGCTAAAAAGACACGTTCATTATATCACTGTTGGAGCGCTTCACAAGGAGAAAGTATCTAGGAAATAAGCTCTTATCTTTAAAAATACCTTTCTTCTTGCAATAACTAGCTCAAAATACTTCTGTAAGTGATGTGAATCATTAATCTTGATAAAGTTTACACTTGTCAAGCATCAGCTACAAAAGCTCAGCTATCTATCCTTCTTGATTAAAGTGCGTATCAACACAAAATGAGCATTTCACTGCACAGAGCCTGGCACCCTAGCTGCAGGTGAAATGCACCAAAAACAAGGTCCAAAGCAAATGGGGGGATTGCCACCATTGCTCATAAGTTTTCCCAGCCTAAGAAAAAGAAACTTTTGTCTATGGTATTTCAGAGATTTCCAGTATTCCTCCCATCGAAGATTACCTGCTCTTTCAAAAGTTGCTCACAGGCCTCATGCAGCGTTCCTGTTTTTGTGGACACAAAAAGATACTGCTTTTGCAGTGACTCCAGGTGCTGAAGGGCACTATTCACATCGTTCAAGATAGCATCACACTGCTCCTGAAAGCCAGACAAGTAATCCCTCATCTGCCTAGAAAAAGAGAATCAACAGATAACAGAAGTAAAATTTCACTTTCTGTATTTGCAAGTCCAGCTGCCTGCAGGGACACCGCCACTACCTTTCCCTCTCTGGGAACAAAAGACCACTTGCATCAAGCAAGAGTGCACAATAAGCAAGTGTTTTGTGACCCAGAGCTACAGAGTTTGGAACAGCCACTACAGTAACTCCATTTCCCTGACATTCCTTATAGCAAGCTCACCCAGAAAGCAGCAGCATGCACCACAGCTAGTCTAGAGCACGTGAATACTGTCTAAATAGACAGCACAAAACTATTGCAGGCTACTGCTAGCAGTCAAATTCTACCTGCCCTGCTTTCAAAAGGGGTGTTAATTTGGGTCTCCTTCCATACAATTTTCAGTATCCGTTTAGAAATTTATTTTCCTAAAGTAACTGAAATTATCCAGAGGATTCAAAACTTAATGTGAGGATTGAAAGAGGCTTAAATGAAATCGACCTAGTATCTAATGTCACCAAGTTTGTCTAAGGCTCAATGCAGATTTAAACTCTAAATGATCACTAAATATATGTCAAACATTCAGCTTGACTAAAATACGATTTTAAATTAATTACTCTTGGATGTCAACTAAAACTTCTGAGGTCTACCTTACCACATAGCAAGCAGCAATTCTCTGTAAATCACAATTCTCTGTAGTCATGTGCAACCCTTTAGTGTACAACAAAGGACTTACTTATTTTCCTCCTGCTCCTCTGGCTTCCTGCAGACAATTACATATTGGCCACCCTACAAACCATTCTGCACCCATGGCACACTTAGATATCCATGTGCCTTATTATGAACATGTCAACTGACAAAGTGCAAGGGTGCTACTCTTTTTAGGTTGTTAACGATCTGATCATGGGCTCAGTATATGCTTAAATGTCTGCTTCTAAAAAACTTCGTATCCTCAAATGTCAGAGCAAGGGAGGAAGAGACAGACCAAAGAAAAGCAGAGAAAATCAGAAGAGGGGAAGACAGTAGCATCTCTCTGTGGCCAAGGACAAGTTTGTAAAGTCTCAAAACACAAGCCAGTTTCCATAAAAACCATCAGAAGATTTGTCTAAGCCATTCAGCTGTACTTCAGACTCTTGAGGAGTAACTGTAGGAGCCAGTGGGAAAGCGTTTTTTCAAGCCTGACAGAAAAGTCAGTTCAACAAAAATAGATGAGAATGCCAAGTCCCAAAATCAGAGTTGAGCAAAGTGTCAAGGAATGCAGGGAATGCAGATACACAGCCCATAGTCACTGCTGAACCGAAGGGCAAGAGCAGAAACAAAGATCAGCCACACCTGCTTATGCAGTCTCACCCTCAGAGGATGCCTTTTCCATAGCAGTGGGCAGTTGAAAAAGGCACATGAAAGCTCTTAGATTGCCTTTGTCTACAGCCCTGTCCAGAAGCCAAAATTAATTTCAATCTGTCTTAATATACTGGGCGGTTCAGATGGAAATCTGAGTCCCTTTTAACTGCTCTGCCACAAGGGCAATCGCCTTCAGGATGGGAGTGGGGCATACTGCCTTAGAAAGCTTCAGCTGTTCCAACACATTCCTCCATTTCCCACCACCTGAATCTGAATGCATGCTAACGTTATATGGACAAGATTAAGTCCTTCAAGATTTAATTTGCTTATAGTGAAAGGAACTGAGAAAGAACACGTACCTATACTTGGCACCTTCATCTTGATCCATCTGTGTTTGTACCTGAGCAAACCAGGAGAAGAACTAGAAGAGAATTTATGGTGTGAATAATACAGATACCACATGCAGTCAATGAAAAAAAAAATATAGTCAGATTATGAAATGAAGATGAGCTTTTTTTAAAAACAGGTGTTTTAGAACTTAATTATTTATCAAGGAAACAAACTATAACTCCTCACAGTAGGTCCCAAGTGAAATACTCTATTCCTCCACTAAATTAAAATGGGAAAGACTGAATTTCACCTAGTTTTATTTGCACCAGAACAAGGCTGTCACATTAGAAAGGGGGGGAGGGCACAACATTCTTCTATATTGTGACACCACCGCCTTACTCTCACGTAAGACTCCACTCAAAATGGGAAAAGCATGTGTCACTTCAGAGCTAAGACTTTAACAAATCCCCCCACCCGCCCCCTGCAAGTTTCTTCATGCATCTTGAAAACGGCCCCAAAAACTTAACAAACCCACCAAAAGCTAGGCAAGAGACACGGAAACTCACAGAATTCTCTGAAGAAGATTACCGCAACTTGGAGGTTATTCAGCATCACTTACCTGCTGTGCTGTTTCAATTCTTTCATCCTCCATCCCCAGTATGGCAAATCCTTTCAAGAGGACATCCTCTGTGGATTCTGGCACTGCAGCCGTCAGCGTAACAGTTAGTGACTGGGATGTCAGGCTGCACAAATCTTCAATTGGAAGCTGCTCACAAAAATCCACAAACTTTAGTTAGAGAATTTACTAAGAATCAGTATATTCAGTTCAACTACATTAACACAGTCCAAAGCACAGACTTGAGAAAATTACAAGTATCTACTTTTGAAGAAACAAATGCAATGGAGATTTTATCAATACAGCAATACACCAACAACTACCATGCCTATATATTCAGAAACACCTAACAATTGTTTTTTGAAGTCAGAAAATATTACACATCATTTTATACAAGTACACGTTTGTGCAAGAAGATAAACTGAATGTACATGTACCTGGCATACTGATGAGCTATAATTTAATTTCCAATTTAACTGGTTCTATACCCAGAGAGGTGCGCTAGAAAAGTATCTGAGAACATTAGAATTCAGAACGCAGGCAAAGAAGCAAAAATAAATGCCACTGTTGTTCCTCTATGTGGCAACGCCATCACACAGGAATTATCAGATTATTTTGCCAGGCATTCAGAGAAAATTCAAGACTTAACACTGCCAGAATTTATTCAGGAAATAGTGTTTCAACTGCTTTTTAGTGAAGAAGTCAAGCTAAAAAGAAAAGCTTTTTCAGAAGACAAGGAATAGCTCTGCTGACTGGGAATTATTGGCAGCAATGACTTTTTAAGCAAGAAAGATATGGAAAAGGTAACTTGAGAGAAACTGAATTCAAGTATGATTGGAGACTATTAATTAGCTTATCTGGAAGAAATTAATTCAAGAAAAAATATCATTAAACACAATTACCCTTTTAAATTCACTTTACAAATAAAGTATGTTTTCTATTGATGAGAACGTCGGTAATATAAAAACAGAAAATGCTACTTAAATACAAATTGGTATCTCTCTAGAACATTATCCGGTTAGTAAAATATTCATTGCCTAGTAATTCTACTAATAGTATAATAGAAAGAACAATCAGGATTTCAACTATCTGACAACAGACTGATTGACCTACCTTGTTCAACTTCCATCTGTCTCTCCTGCCCGCCCCTCAAAACAGGCAGGACCCTAGCTGGGGAGCTCAGGTTTCTCTCGTGACGAGGAAAAGCCGAGTAAATCAGCACCTGCTTTTTCAGAACAACCGAGACACCACTGTCCCAACCTGCTTCAGGAGCCAAGACCAGCTGAACCACGCAGTGTCTTGGCATCCCTGCTGTCCTAACCGGCAAATACGGCACCTGCCTTGTGGCAAAGCTGGTTTAGAGCCTTAAGAACATCCTCTGATAGCAGCACATCCTCCTACAGCCATTTTGCATGCCTGCCAATATTTACTTCAGTGCAGTTGCATACGGCTTACGCAGAAAAGAAACCAGGAAGCATGAGATGAAACAGGTGCATTTCAGGAAGGAATTGCTTTACTCCCCCTCCCCTTTTTTATTTTGACCTTTCAGACACTTGCCGAGAGCCAACTTTGTTGATTTTACGGCACTGTATCTTGTGCTACAATCCTGTTCAAATACAACACCTCTCACGAAAAGTGCAGTTAAGGAATGCAAACATTCCGCTCCCCTTCCCTTTGTAGACAACGGAGCATTTGTATATAATCACATCAGAAACTGGTATTTAATAACCAAGTGGGAGATCACGTCTTCCACAGTAATGACAATTTTTTATCCCATGTTCCTGGCTTTACACGGCTCGTTGAATCATCTGTAAATCGTACCAGGCAACAACCTCGGTGCCGGCAGCTATGCGTTTGATCAGGACCAAGTTAAGAGGACCAAATCCACGCAACTCCGCGACTGAGGCTCTCGATTTCAGGAGAGCGAACTCGGATGGCCTGAGGGAAGTAGTTAGGGCAGGCAGAGAAAGCCCCGTGGATTTTAAGGGGAAAGCTGCCACCGCTGCCAGGGCGGGCGGGCAGCTTCGCGGCCGGAGGCGGCTCGGGAAAGCGGCGGTGTCGGGGCCCCTCCGGCCTGAAACCGCTGCCGAGCCCCGCAAAACACGGCGGGGGGAAGCGGCGGCCCCGCAGGGCCCAGGCGGCGGGGCCGGGCCGGGCCGGGCCGCCACCTCCGCCCGCCTGACGACGTGGCACCGCGGCGCTTCCCTCCCTCCTTCGCCTCACCTCGGGCGGCACCGGCAGGTTCTCGGCCGCCGCCTTCAGCTCCAGCACCGAGTCCGTCTGGCGGTCGCTGAGCGGCGCGGCGGGCTGCGGGCGGCGGTCCCACAGGCTCAGGCGGTCCCGCGCGTCCCTGCCCGCCGGCTCGGCGGGCGGCGGCTCCGCCATGCTGGCAGCGGGAAGCGGGCCGGGGCGGAACGCCGGGAAGCTCGGCGGTGCTTCCGGGAAGGGGAGGAAGGAAAGGCACGGCGCGCTCCACGACGCGTCGCGTGGCAGCGACGTCATGGGTGGGGGAGAAGTACGTCAGCGTGGCTGGTCTTGGGTGGCGCCCCCTAGCGGCGGGGAGGAGCGATGGATGCCGAGCCCGGCAGCCATCTTTCCCGGGGAGGGAAGGCGGCAGGACAACCCGCTGCCGTCAGAGCTTCCCTGACTCTGACGTCACACCCCTGCGTGCCCCTCCTCATCTCTGACGTGCGCTCTGGCGCTCGCCCAGCCCTGAGGCAGGCTGCCATCGCTCCTCGTCCTACGGGTTTGCGCTAGGGGCTCTCTCCCTCAAGGGTCAGGAGAGCGCTGAGGCAGCCCGCCATTTTGGCAGCGTACACATCCAGCCCACCCGCCTTGCTCCTGAGCTGGTTTTCATTTTTCCTGCAGCATGGCCTGTTAGCCAGAGCTGCTTTTTAGGCCATGCCTCAGAGATGGGCTGCAGCATTCATTCTTCACTCCATTATCTTTGGTTTGCTGTTGGTTTTTGTGAACTTTTATCATTAGACTTGAAACCAAATCCTAACTAAGGTATGTCTGAATTCAAGAGCTTGAAAATTGCTTGAGGTACTCAGTGCAGCAGTCACCTTCTGCTGAGATCCTGAACTCCCATTTAATTACTGAGGCCCTCTGTGCTTAGCAGATTTTACAGCCCATTCTGTCCATCTGTCCCTCCCCAGCTTCCCCACAGAGTAACCGGTGGAGTGCGCTCCCACCCTGTCACTCCAAACCTGCAGGTTCCTCGTCTCAGAGCTGCATCTGCCAGACTTGTGCTACCACGCGTGACCTCCAGAAATCCACTCTGGTTACAAGTGTAATAAATGTATTTCACTGCTACACAAAACTACACGGATTGATCTGTTCTGGACCAAGTGTTTTCATAATAGAGTAGGAAATGGCCTTGCAGTTTAAAATACACCAAAGAACAGTGAAAACATGTTGTTAATGCGTGCTATTCTGCCAGTAAGTTACAGGAACATGAGCTTTTAACTACATCAACTTTAGTCTGCCTTGGCTAAATAACCAATAACATCACACAGTTTAATGCCAGCAACAGCTTTCCTTTGTTAAATCACCTGGAAATATTTGAAAACCCACTCCCACCCCCATTTGAAACTTAGAAAATTAAAGCAGTTCAGAGCCATTACATAATGATTTAAAAACTTTTAATAAGCTTGAAAATGTAAAACATACTTAGTTTACAAAAATATTTACAAATATTTCTACTAAAGCATAGAAACAGCTGTAAGGAAAAACATTGCATAAAAGGCACAATGTTTTTCCTATGTATATGGGAAAGAAAGTGCTTCGTGCATTTAAAAATCCATTTGTGAATTCAAAATCAGTAATTTTAAGTGATTATAGTAATTTTGAAATCACGATGAAACGTCTTTAAGTGGAATGTACAATTAACCAAAAATGTTTGAGATTAACACAATGCCACAAAAACGCAAAGCTATGCATCCTGCTTTGCTACCCTCTGTGAACACAGAAGACCACCGTACGACCTGCAACTCTCACATTTCCTCTCCTGGAATTCCACAGCAACATTTGTCAGAACCTTGACGTAACTGTTTAGTTAATGGCCCTGAAGTTTTGATAAAGCATTACCTTTTGGCTTAAATGTGTAAGGAAGCTGTGGTGGATTTCTACATAAAGTGCTTACTTGCATGTAATAGCAACCTGGGCCTATTTGCTGTATGAAAGCGCTCAGTAGTTCTGGGCTTGAGTGTCTTTTTAAAGAAGGAAAGCAGTCTTTATAGTAGGCTTACCTTTGGAGGTGTTTGGTTCTTTTCACACAGGCACCTACATGACAGCCTGAACTGCTCAGCATAAAAGTCACATCTTTCAGATGATACATAACAGCCAGTAACCCTTACAAGCAGTTCTTCCCAACAACAGAAGCAGGATGGCAAGTTTCTCTGCAAGATAGGCAGATGAGTATGGACTTGTTTGAACTTCAGTCCTACTTGCAATTTACATATGAATATGTTGAAGAATCACACTGAAAACTGGGGAAAAAAAGCTTTCCTCCAGCTATGCAGAACCGAGAACTGTAGTAACCACACTTCAAATGAGGCTGGGTAATTCCCAGCAAATTATGCAGACATCTAAGGACCTGGAACACTGAAAAGCTTTAAAACCAGAAGATTTTTGTATTGCAGCAGGTATTTTGCTGAACTGAAAGCCTGCAAAGATGCCTTGTGACACTTCCAGTTAATTAGAAACTATAAACTATTACAGTCAAATTCTGAAAACAGGAAACACCCAGCTCCTTGGTACTACTTATCTTCCTTTACAGAAAGGTTGTTCTTTGCCTCTTACACCTATAAACACTGTGCATCTGAGTCTCAACAGCATCAAGTTGCATTGCACCTCTTCACATTCAAGAACACTTAAAACAGTTGACAGAAGGTATTCCGCCATGTTTGATTCAGTCTAGAAAACAGGGCAGATCGTCCACGGAATCACGTGAGCAAGCCATCACTACAGGAGCCTGTTTGCCTTGAAATCACTTCCAGGTTGTTCTCATGCACAACAGTCTTGTCATGCCCTCCTCCTCTGGCCGGCATCTCAGACAAAGACCAGGTACCCAGGAAAATTTACAAGTTGCTCTAAACTCAAACAGTACGTGAACAGAATTCAGTATACAGTTCAGCATGTCAGTCTAGTTTCTTCAGCTGTTCGTATGTAAGAAAGAACTGGAACAGTTGATTAAGGAAAACTTTTCTGTTAATGCAGTGTAAAATGGTCACTTCATTACTAAAAGCCAGCAACATTTGTGTGAAACTTTGCTCTTCTCAGTTCCCTCCTATGTAATGGTACCAGTTGACCATTTTTGTTATGTGGAACAATAAAACTCGCTTCAGGGCACACCTGTATATCAGAAGCTTTAAGGCTGATGATGCCAACTGCTTTCTCATCCCTGTTCCTCAGGATCTTAAACACAAGACTGAGGAGGCAGGAGAGTACTATGAAAGCTCTTAGAGATCTTACTTAGCTTTGATAAGCTAAAGTAGGTTTGCTTATGGTAAAAAAACAAAAAAAAAAAAAAACAAACAAAAAAAACACCACCACCACCACAAAAAAACCCAACACATTACTACCAACCTACTTCCCAGGGTTTCAATCAGCTGGCTCTTGAAACCCAAATGAAGTTGTGTGAGACTAAGATAAATACAAAAAGATTTCATAGCTAACTGCCAACAGGTTCCCCAGTTCGAGAAATAACCCCCATTTCTAACTCATCTGGTCGGTTTTAAATAAAAAACTGGGCTCCGAACTAAGGAAATGGACAAGTATGAACTTGGAAAAACAGAAAAGTGTTTTATAAGATTACATTCTAATATCACTCTGTGAATCACAAATTCAAATCTGACCAGCAGCATTTGACTAAGAAAATGGTCAACTACACAATGTTCCATTCATAAAAAGGGAATATTTGTGCTGACATGACACTTTCCACAGAGCACTCCATGAGACTTATGTCAAGACTTGCTGTTGTATGGCTAGCTTTGCACACCTTGGAAAAGGATACAATGATATTCCAAGGACCAAGTCTTAACCAGTTTGGCCAAAACCCTTTATATAGAGCAAAAAAGCCTTCATTCTTCCATGTCTGGAATAAAACACATCAAGAACACACTTATGTAAGTCTTCATTAGTAAGAAATCTCAATAGCATCTCAGCTAACAAGATTTTATACTACTGAAAGGGATTAGTTTAAAGCTTTAATCTTGATTTAAATACATTGTGTGATGGGACAAGGAAACATTTCACTAGATAAAGCCAAGATTAGTAATGCCTGCAGCATTATCTGGCAGGTAAAGACGCAGTCCATGTTATTTAGTACCCAACCAAATTGCATTCCTGGACTTGTTTTTTCAAAAGCCTTGCAGAGAGCTGCATGTAAATCTGCAGCTCATGTTAGGCACCCCCCTTAAAATTTTTCATTTTGCTTTATGGACTTCACAAAATTGTACTGGACAGTGTGACTTGGACTGTTACACAGACTGGACTGTTCAGTCAACAGTTTGGACAGCAACCGCTTCCTATCCACTCTTCTCCATGTAAAAGGCCATCATGCTCCCACCTCATACCCAGTTTAGGGATTGAAGAATCCAAGCCAAAATAATCAAAATCAGAGACTGACATTGTCTTTGGCTGTAGTAGGCTCTCCATTATGCAGTAAGAAACAGAGAAAACCATCTACCCACAGATGTTCTTTAAGAACTGACCCATGAAATAATCATTTCCTACTGATATCCTAACATCGTATAAAGTTAAGTAAGAGACAGTGCTGCTGAGAGACTTCATCTACTCATCCAAGTACCAAAAGGAAGCAAAAAGTGCCTGCAGTACATAATAACTTTCTCCCTGCCCTTCTGTCAAGACAGGAGATCATTTTCACACCAAGTGCATTACTGGCATTACAGTCCCTTTGAGCATAAGGGCAAAAAGCATATCCAAGTTACTTGAATTAATTTATAGAGAAACTGAACAATTTAAAGTTCTACACCAAAATCATTGCTTGATTGCTCCAGTTTCTACTTATCTGGATATGTGAACTACTTACTTGTAACAAGCAATCCAAAGTACCCTTGTAGTTTGAGTGTCCTCCATGCTGTTGGCTTCTCTGATTCATCATGCGTGTTCTTACAACATCAACTGGGTTGGAGGCAAGAGCTCCAGCTAACCCACAAGTAAAACTTGAGCTAATAAAATAAAGGTTTAAAGAAATTTGACATACCACATTTAAAGATCCACAAGAATTCCCCCTCCTCAGAAAACATGTAATGATGAGTGCTTGATGCTTTTAGTTACAAATCACATCAGCTAATAGACATGAAAAATTATTTACTATAAAGCATAATTTTGAAGATTTGACATACAGCCTTTGTATTCAGTTTCTGTATTCTTGAACAGATGTTTAGCAAATATTTGATTGGAACTTTCCTCTAACCTCAATTTGCAAAGCTGAATGAATCAAACCATCCACAAAACAGAATTCCATATTCAAAAGGAATTTAAATCTAAATCCTAAATAAAATCAGCTTCCATGATGCTATGTGCTACCATTTGAGATGCTATTGCATTAAAAATTATAAATACATCAGAAATATTTTTACATCTAGACTGATAACAGAAAAATCAAAAGATTCATCCCCCATAGTGAAAAGTAACCAATTATAAGCTATGCAAACAGTTAGTTATACAAACTTACAGGAAGTGAGTATATACTGTATCTCCCATAAATCCAGACATAATTATGTGCTTCTTGGTAAGGTCATACACTGGCAGTTCCACTCCAACAACAATAGCAGCTCTCTGTGCTGTCAGTGATACTCCCTGTCAAAAGAACTTTAAATTTCAACTGTACCCTTTAATTTTCATGCACCATCAGAAAAGCCTAGCTTTTATAATACAAAGCAACACACCACAAATGCGTTAAGAACATTTTGAATTCAAATAAGGCTAATTACTACATATCTTAGATGTCTGTGCTCCAAAAATTCAAATTAATAGATAAATCACTTTTCCATGCTGAATAGCAATTTCTGTTCCTTAATGCTACTCCATCTTTGCTTAACATCCAAATTCTTACATCAGTCAGCTAAGACCTCAACAACCAGGTGATACTGGCTCCCCTCACTGCTAACTAAAAAACTGACAAAGTTAGGAAGATGAACAGAAAAATGGAGATCAAGAAACTTTGCAGAGAAAAGCACGGTAATAGAAAGACATTTCTATTTTCCAGCTGTTTCAGAACAGTTGTCCGTTCTTGGTCTTCAGCTGTTACAAAATCACTGATTGTAACTGGCATAAGAGACAACCTACAAGACTGAGTACAAGAATTCCTGAGCTAGAGGAGATGTTCATTAGTACCTTTACATACAAATGTGCTCTAGCATACATTTTAAAAAGAGCAGAGCGTACAGACTGTGAGATGTCTTGCAAAGGGTTGTTGAACTGGTCATGGAGCTAGTCACCCTAATTTAAGCCTCCATTTGTCTCCCTTTTTAAAAAAAAAAAAAGTGGCTAATCCTTGAATACAAGACTGGCAGTAACCCTTCAGCAAAATGCACAGACACACCAGCAGTGAAGTAGTCATGACAAACTACATCCATACATGCTAACTACTGACTCCTCCATATTTTGGCTGAGAATACTATAGAACTGTGTGAAATTCAGTTGAGCAAGAAAGCGTACTTAAAAGTATAGGACATAGTTCAAAACCACTTGCCTTCCATAATCCTTTAGCACCTTCCTTTTGGTAGATCTGTATGAAGTTGCCCATCATTCCTCCTTGAATCACGCTACCTTGGGCTTGCATTCTGATCTGAGATTCATTTGAAGGTAAAATTAGAAAATAATTTTCAAACACACGACCAGTAACCATTTAATAGTCTTATTAATGTTAAGTTGCAATCTGTTATTAAGTAGTAAAGTCAACTTCTCTCTGAATACAGATCAACAGCTGACATTATCATAACCATGATGCAATGTTTTGAAGTGCCTTAACTATCCAAATGCAGCTGCTAATTTTGAACGAGTACGTGGTGTAGTTCTTAACTGCGTTAAGTCACTTCTATTTCTGTACTTGCACACTACTCCATTTAGATTAGACTGACAGATGGGTTCTGCAGGATGTCCTTTACAGTGTTTTTACAGGAACATGTTAAAATTAAAGGTTAAAAAGATTAAGGGTTCAGATAGTGAGAACCATGGTCTTGTGGATTTCTACGAATGTCCTTGGGAACCTGCCATGGTAACTACCAAATACAAGTTTGGTGACAAGCAAGTTGGTACATGGACATAATTTTGGAAAATAACTAAATCGAAGCCACACTTGAAATAGAAGCTTATGTTTGAAATGCCTCTACATAGTCACACTAGCCCTATGAAGAATTAAGTTTTAAGTAGTTTTAAAAAAATGGAAAGAGTTTTCTTGAATTTTTCATTAGGGGCAGCCATGTAAATCACATGCTACACTTTTCTAAGTTAAATACTATCAACTCTAAGGAACCAGAAAAGAGGTCACTGACTAGCACTAAGCTAACAGTTTCTTAGAGGTGATTGTTTCACCAACTCACTTTAAATGACTGATGCTGGAACACTATTTCCATGGGATACTGGATTGCAAAGCCTCTCTAAAGGATTAAAGAATCATACAGTACAAGTAGCACTCACTGAAACTCTTGCTTCTGAATTGATCTTCACCTATTTTTGGCTCTAGAAATGTTCTAGTATAAGTGTTACCCAGAAGTATAGATGAAATTTGCAGTGTGGCTTCCACTCAAACACTATAGCATGAAAGTTAAAGAGTCATCTTAAATTATTCTCTCCCCACTCCCGGAAGAAGACACATGGATCCAACTACCTCCCCCCAGCCATCAGTTTCCTGTTACATACTTCCAAATAATTAGCATGGACCATAAGGAGGCTTCAAGAATTCAGGATGTCACTGATTTTTAAAAGCTGAGCAGGGAATAAATAGGGTTACAAACCAACAAATTCTATATTAATCAGGAGATTCTGCATTTCCTCAAGGAGGGGACAAAAACTAAGGACAAACAAACTCTACATAACACATAATTACCTTTAAGACATCTGTAGGGTTGGCAATAGACGATGAGATTACTCCCGAAAGAATGCCACATAGAACATTTATCATCAGGGTTTCATCTGTTCCATAAACAAAGAAAAATAATTAAGCTTTGTAAATCTGCAGCTAAAGATGCATGAGGGCAGGCTGATGCCACCCCTCCTTTAACCAGAGAGAGTGCCAACTACAGAAGCCTTAAACCGCTTTGACAAGTCTTCCTTGCTGACTCATTGTGCTGTAATTGGTACAAGGAATGTCTTCTCAGTAGAGTTGTTCAAACCGCTACAGTAAGATACCAAATGGAAACAACCAACTTCAAGCTAAACAGTCCTCAATTAAATTGAAAAAACCTACTCACCCTCTGGATGCTCAACAAACATTCTTTTTAAGCTCTGGTAAGTGCCTATTTTTATAGTTCCGTATGAAGCTTGACGTAACATTGCTGGTGCAATCCTGTAAAAATAGGCAGTGATAGTATTTATGATCAGAATTACAAAAGACTGATTAGCAAATACTTTTTAGAACAGGACAGACTGAACACAAGATATCTATCAGAGAAAGGTTTGTTCATTTACATCATCAATTTAAGCTCACTGTAGGCAAAACAAGGTCTTGCATGTTTGTTTTGTTTTTTTTGTTTGTTTGTTTTTAACTAAAGCCTGCAAGAACATGAATAAACTGTAGAAGTATTACTATTAGAGCATGCCTCAACTTGTGATCTGTAAAATAACTGGCAAGCCTGTCTGAAATGTAATCTGCAGATTACATCTTTCCCCACGCATCCTGCATGTTTTAAAGAAAAGCATGCCTACTTACACACAAAAGTTAATTCAATTTTTCTTATAACTGAGAAATGGAACAGCAACAGCAGCACTGTATAAAATAACTTTATGCTTAGTCTTTTCTTTGTGAGTATTTTTTTAAAACATTAAATGCTATTGCAGAGTGCAAGTATTGAAGAAATCTAAGCTTGGGCTTTCAACTTCCAGATCAACTGAAGCTAACCAAATACCTTGTAAATATGAAACTCAAGAATTCACACATTATGGACTTATCAATACACTGTTCATAAACCATTACTGCAAGTCAGTTAATTTTACCCAGAGTATAAAGCTTTCAATCCTTCTTCTCTGCATATTCTAACTAGTGCATGCATCATTCCACGGTAGCGGATCTCTTTATATTTGGCATCATTAACTTGACCTTGAACCTGCAGACGTGTTTTGGTCAGATCAATGGGGAAAGTACCTTAAAGAAAAATCAGAGAGAAAATTAATCAAGTACTTACCTAACCAAATACAACAAAGAACATGATATAAGAAAAAGCAGCCTTTGGTATATACTAAAATATATAAAAATACTCCCAGGGGAAGAAAAGTCTCTCTTACCAAGACTTTCTTTTAAACAAGTGGTTTGTTTTATGTCACCTTGTCTCTTCTAAAAGCTTGTCAGAGGCCCTACTTACTTTCTACTTTTACATTTTGCATTCACTATGTTTTCAGGCAACATGGTGTTGCCTGGTTGTAAACAGCCACACTGAAGAGTACTCTGCAATCACAGTCAAGTACAGACTTTGCGTACGTATTCTACCAATATCTTTGAAAAGCATTTAATTGAAGGCAAAGAAATAAATTCCATAGGACAAGCTATACAGATTCTAGTCTAGAATCTAAAATAGCAATATCAGTAGTACCTGTTTATGCTACTGCTTTCCTGTAGCCTACTGCTATGTCAAGTTCATACTCCCCATCCTCCCTCTATGAAGGGTTTGGAAAGCATATTCCTCCAGAGCTTCCCTTTAGGAAACAGACCACCTCAACATTTAATACTCATCTAAACACTAAAAGGAATCAGAATTAACTACATCTGTTCTAATGAGGCTTCCCAGACAAGCAAGGCTTTTATGAATTGCTTGTCTTCCTCACAAGGCTTTTGGCATTATAGGCCACGTTCAGTCAAATAAGCAATGTTTCAAACTGAAGTCTGAACAAGACTCGCAAGAGAAGGTAGAAAAGGAAAACTAAAGAGTAGTTGTAAGTGTAATTTTATACTACATCTACTTTATTAGACAGACTTCACGTGCAAGCCAAACACATCAGGCTATGTTCTGCTACTATGAAAACACAGACTTCCTTTATTTTCATGTACATGCAATTCAGGTAAGACTTTAAAAGGGTATTTTAGGTTTGTCTTTAGACTAGGCACTAGAACATCAGATGCACTGGCTCACTCTAGTAATTATTCTGTGTTGGACACTAACTGAATTTAAGTGTTCAAATCTAATCAGCCACTCATATTCAAGAAAAAATAAATTTAAATTGCAACATAACTACTCAGAAAAGCTAAGAGAAAAACATAAGAAGTTAAAGAGTTTGCCTACTCTGGCAAACGAAAAGCTGTGTGTACTTATGACCACTGTCTAGGAACAGATCAACAAGTAACAGAATCCAAAGGCAAAGTCTGTATAAGAACAAGACTCACATGGGACATGAGTTTACAGACAGGAGTGTTCTGACACTGTAACAAAGTTCTGAGCAACTCCTCAGTCAGCATTAAAGAAAAAACACCTATGCTGTAGACCTCCTTATACTATTGTGTCACTGATAGCATGGAACCAAGCTTGTTTTAATAGGGACTATCTGAGCAAAGGAAAACATGTAAACAGTTAAAGGAAAAGCTTACCACATTCTGCGGTGATTGATGCTAAACCTCCATAAATAAAGGGCTTCCAGTTTAGCGCTGACATTATCAATTCTTCTTTCTGTGAAATAAGACAATGATTTAATGCTTCTATAAGTACATCTCTTATATAAATAAGTATGTTAACATTTAAGAAAACTTTGTGCCTTGTCCATTTAAGATAGACCTTCTAAACATACTAAGGGTAAAAACATTTACTATCTTCAACAATCAGAAGAAAGTCAGTAATACTGCACAAAGGCATCTGGGTTCAAATCAATGTCTCTACTATGTATTTGGGCCACCACTACCCTCACCATGAAAGGTTAAAGTAGTTTATCTCCCAGGCATGGTCCTAAGGAACACTGCAGTGAATAACCTCCAATGTCTCTTACCAAACTGAATTAGCTTGACTATCTCCTGCAATCAAACAGAACCTTAAGACTGTCATTACTGAATTTGTCCCCTTTTTTCCTCATATCAACATGAACATGAGCCAGTACACTTGGACAGAAAATAAAGGCACATACAACATTCTGCCTCCATTAAGGCCTATTTCTGCCACCAGTGTTCACAATATTCATTCTTGTATATGTTGTAATAAAAATATAAAAATAGTGCAATCAGGTGCATAAGGCCTTTTACAGTAAAAAAGGCTGCTCTGAAAAGTCAACTGAGTGAATTTGACAAGTTAACCACAAATCATAATCAACGATGACATATACTTTGCAAAATGCTGAAGTAATCCAGTTATTTTAGAGATAAGAACTGCAAAACCAGACTATTCCTGCCCATACAAGATTGCCCTTCCCAAAACCAGGTAGGTGTCTCCACTGCTTCTTTCCTCTACTTCATAATATAAATACCTTCCATTCCCCATTTTCTACAATATCCTGCTAAACAATGGATATTACAGTTACTTTTTTGCCAATTAATTTTGTGCAATAACTGTACTTTTTTTGAAACTATTTCCTTTGACACTTCCATTCTCTGTTACTTTGTTTATTCACCTGTACACTTCAGATGGAAAATTACAGAAGACAGTGCCAAGTTTTGTGATAAGATGAACCTTCTTTGGTCACTTCCTCTAGAAGTGCCAATAATCCAGTGTCCAAATTAAGTTAATAGAAGTTGCAGACACTGAGCATGCCTGAAGAGTTACTGCAACCCTCGTTTTCCTTTTGTCATCTTTACTTCACAAGGAGCTAGCTGGGACTTCAGTCTTCTGACACTCAACACAAAAAAAACCCAAACATAGAAGCTCAAAGCACACAATTTCAAATACTCAACAACCCAGACCACAGAAATCCATCTTATTCTTTAGGCCATTGCTGAAAACACCACTAATGTAAAAAAAAAAAAAAGAGGCAAGTAAGGGCATCCACTATATTGGCAAAAAGAGTGCAGTACAAAGATAGGAGCCATGGCCATAGATTACTCCAGCTTTTCTGTATGAAAGCAGCAGAGCGACAGGGGTGTGACACCGTGCCAGACACAGACTGCTTCCAGCTCCAAGTCCCTCATATTCCTGTCCTGCCACAATTAATGGCAGATCATTTAATTAATGGAGACAAAGCTAAACTCAGGTTCCCCACTATCAGCCACACACGATGTTTGTTTTTGAGAAACTTGTCAAAATTGAAGATACAGTTAACTTTTCCCCCTCAACAGATTAAAACAAATTTTCATCTATCACAAGTATAATGCTGAAAAAACTAAAATGTAACTGTGCTTTGTTTGGTTTGTATTTCACTCTGCCTAGGCAATGAAGGCTACTCAGTTTTTCTATGTAATTCTGGGGCACTGACACAATGTAGAAGTATGCAAGCACAGCCAAATAAAATTTTCAATTTGTACACCGATTTACCAATATTAGCTGAAGTTTTTATATATGTACAAGATACCCTAATGCAGAAATTTTATAGCACACTCCCTTTGACATATCCCAAGGTGAAGGCCTTACATAGCACTGGCAAGGTTTGTACCTCTGAAAGGCCCACTGGTCTCCCCTCCTGCTATTTAGGCTAAACTAACCATCTGAGTCTTTCCACTTATTTCTGCCTTGCTTTCTTCCTCCTAGCTTTCCATAGTTGCAGGAAGAAATTAAAGCAGAGTGGCAGATCTAATCCCCTCTCAAAAAAAATCCAAAAAATACACTAGCAAGCAACTTCACCCTTTCACTTCAGCCGTCTCACTTTCCAAATTGTTTTTCTTCTTACTCAGTTTTTCCCTACACTGATAAAAACATTAAGCATGTCCTTCGAAGAATTCCTTTAGCAATTGGCAATTAAATTGGCAAACTACTTAAAAACTGAGTCCAGCCCTCATTATAGAATAAATCAAGGTCTCCAATTTTACTAGAAAGAAATTGTCCTTACCAAATATACACCATTTTTTCCTGAAGATGAACAAGAGGACAGAGGTGATACTACCACTAAAGGACAGTAGGCTAGGTTAATACAGCAATTCATCCACACACTCTTTGCAAAAGTCAGAAGCCAGTGTGATTACTTTTAATTGGCAGTGTGACTGAAATAAAATCAAAAGCCCAAGTTCCATAAAAGAATGCGTCACTTAAATACTTATTTCCTTGTTAGAAAACAGACTTTAAAAGTCACATAGAATCACAAAACAGTTTGGGTTGGAAGGGACCTTACAGACCATCTAGTTCCAACCCCCCTGCCCCGGGCAGGGCCCCCTTCCCCCAGCCCAGGGGGCTCCCAGCCCCGTCCAACCTGGCCTTGAACCCTTCCAGGGAGGGGGCAGCCACAGCTGCTCTGGGCACCCTGGGCCAGTGCCTCACCCCCCGCACAGGGAAGGATTTCTTCCTTGTAGCTAACCTAAATCTACCCTCTTTCAGTTTAAGCCTTTACTCCTTGTCCTGTCACTATACTTTCTGATAAAGAGTCCCTCTCCATCTTCCCTGGAGCCCCCTTTAAGCACTGGAAGATCACCATAAGGTCTCCCCCGAGCCTTCTCTTCTCCAGGCTGAACCCCCCCAACTCTCTCAGCCTGGCCTCACAGGGAAGGTGCTCCAGCACCCTCATCACCTTCATGGCCTCTTCTATCAATTTTTGTATTGGTTAACAATATTGCTAGTAAAGTAGGCACACGGTATACTCCAGTTTACAGTAGGTCTAGCTGTTAAAAATGGTTTTGACCCTTGATTGTCACAGAAGGCTTATGCTAAATGAGTGACTAGTTCTAAAAAGTTATTCCTTGTAATATAAGCATGCACGTATAAGACGGTTATCCAAGCAATACTTTTAACTGCATGGATTGCACTGCAGACACACTGCTAAGACTTTGTATTCAAGCAGCGAAGCATCACCAAAAAGAAACTTAAAAATCAAGGCTAAAGCTAGCAACCATCGTGGCAAGTTCTTGTAAAATAATAGTAGTCTTTGGGAAGCCAGTGAAAGCCCCACCCTCCGCAACTAAAGGGATTCCCTGCAGCACACCCCCCCCCCCCCCCAAGCAGCACTGCAAGCCTATTTAAACACCTGGAGCAAGGACACGGTAACACCCGTTAAGAGGTAAAGGGAGGCAACAACGACTGCACCGACCAACTTTTCAGCGACAAAACGAAGCTCGTCGCCCTTGAGTTGAGCATCAGAAGGAAGATTAAAAAAAAAACACACCACAAAAAAAACAACTAAGAGAAGAAAACAGCATGTCCCTGCTCGGGGGTCCCCCGCCCTCCTCAGAGATCGCAGTCGGTGAAACACACCGAGAAATACCTACACGCGGCGGGCGAGACGAAAGATGACCCCGCTGCGACCTGAGGGACCAGGAGTTACCGCTGCTGCCGCCCCACTCACCGCCGCGTCCCGCCGCCGCCCCGCCCGTTATAAAGCGCGGCCCGGCCGCGCTGCCCTCAGCCGGGGCGGCCGTTGGGGAAGGCGGGGCCTCGGCCCGCCCCGCCCCGCCCCGCCCCGCCGTTGCTGGGCGGGAGGTGGCGGGGGGAAGGCGGGCTCGCCTGAGGGGATCGCTCTGTCTCTGTGTGTGTGTGGGGAGGGGCTGGATTTAAAGGCCCCGCGGAGCCGCGGCCCTGAGGGGAGGTTTGGTTTGAGGGGGACGCCGAGCAGCCGGCCTGTCATGAACTGGGGAAAAAAAATGAACTGCCCTGTCCTTCCAGTCAGAGGCTCTCCCCGCCGCTGGCCTTGCGAGGCTTCTGGCTGGCGGGGCAGGGTGGTATTTTTCCATTAGCAGTCCCTCCCCAGGAGGCTGGAACAGGTCTGTCAGGTATTTCAGTGCTCCTCGGTTAATGAACAGGTCACCCCTCAAGGTTTCTCCTCATCATTAACTATAACGACGTTAATTTTGTCCCTTGGTTTACAGTTGCATGGCCACCTGTGCTGCCCAGCGACACGGCACCAGTATCTGGGTTAAGCTTCCTTAAATCGGTACAGGAGCCTTTGGTATCTGCTCTGTGGAGGAACAGAAAGAGGCAGTGTGAATTTAAATAGCTATTTTGCTCTTCAGAATACCCCGTTGAATATTTTTGACAAAACAGTTCCATGGGTTATTTATTTTTTATTATTATTACGCAGCTTTTGCGATTCTAACGATGTTTCTTTGCACTACCAACACGGAAATTATGCACCCAGTATGTCAGCTTTACATTGCTTTGCAAATATATATCCAAGGGCCTTCCAGAAGGATTGCAGTGTGCTGTACAGGACTTTGGCTGTGTCCACCACAATGCTGTGTGGCCAGAGGAGGAACATAGGGGCTATCCAAAAGGACAGGTCTCTGTCGCTGTATGTGTGGCAGCGACCAGTCCACAATGACTGGACAAGAACCAGAACTAGTCTGGTTCAGAGCCTGGGACTCCCCGTGAAGTAGTTGAAATTAGCTTTTTCTCTGCCCCTAAAGGCAGCCTGTTCTGGCCACTCAGCACTTTCCCCTCCTGACTGAAGAGCTGCCAGACGTGTTTGTAGGATCTGTCCCCATAGTGCAGCCCTGCTGCCACTGTCACTCCGCTGCCCCTGAAGTGGATGACATGCTTTACCCCTGAAAGGTCAAAACATCCTGTGGTATTGCTCCCCTCACTAATCTTGGGGCACGGCTGGCGACTAAGAAGGTTTATTTAAGCTTACTGTCTGGTGGAAGAAGGGGATAATGTCCATTCAGGTCTCATTAAGAAGCTGGCTGTGGCCTTACATGAATCTGTCAATAAAACATAAGCAATTCAAAATTGGGTCCCAGTGCCCTGTAAATGCTTCATGCAGTTAAAATAGTGCTTTACAACCACTCAAGTCCATCACAGACCTCCCAGAAATTTTACATTTCAGTTACAGCACGGGCAGCCCACAGAGCTCGTGCTCCAATCATGGTGTTGCAAAGTTGTCTTTGCAGATGGGCCTCTCGAAAGGTAGGTACAAATTCACACCTCGGAATTGGTGCTCATGTTCAGACTCCCTCCCGACACTCACAGTCACTGTCTAGTACTTTCTAGATTTTATATCCACATCAGGGAGGATCTTATCTGACGTAAACTTTGAATGGCTCCTTTCTTTCTGTTTCCACAGAGATCATTTGGACTGATTCTACTGCTGAGTGATTTTGCAGGACAGCCACTTCTGTTTTCTGACTTCCCAAGTTTGTGTCTCCTTTTAAGAAGGACTTTAGTTCCAGTTTGACCTTAAGTTGTTCCTGGAGTTTGGCCAGCTCCTTCCGCAGGCTGCCGGTTTTTATTATCTCTGATGCAAACCAGTTGCTGCTCACATATTACAGCTTGCACCTGATCACATTTCTTTAGTACTCAAGCGTGTACTTCTGAATAATGAGGCTAACTTTTGTTACTTCTAGTGGCTTTTGGATGGGTCCTCTAAATAACTATTTTCTTGTATTTTCAACCCGATTCATACTACAAGATAGGTAATGCTTTAATCAACAGCCAATAGACTATTTCTGGCAAGCTGCCTTGAGCCTGACATCAGTGCCGTATCAGCAGTTGACTTTGGTGCTCAGCACTTTTTCACATGTCTCTGAATGATCCATGTGTTACCGGTGTGCTACTGGTTACACAGTCTTACAACAGATTTGTCCAAAAGCCAGTTCTTCTCTGCTGGGCTGGGTAAGGCTAAGGTTTAATTAATTAGTTCCCAGACCCCGAACCTTAACGCTCCTGAGTTTCCTCACACATGTTTTATGTTTCTTTTTTAAACAAAAGAGGGCCACCCTCAAACAATTCTACCAGAGAACTCTGCTTTTTGTGCATTGATTCTTGTTTCTCTGTTTCCACTGCTTCTTAAAGTGGAAGAAAATTTCTCTTCTGGTCTCTGCAGTGGTGAAGACAGTTTTGCCTGGTGTCCTACTGCTTAAATGAATGGTTAGTGAAGGGACCCAGATGGTTATGGGCATTACTCAAACTGCCTTGTTGTTTTGTCACTAGTTGTAACCACTGGAGAGTTTCCTTTGTCTCTTGGAAACTTTCATAAGCATTAGTCACATAATTCATTTGCTTTGTTCATGTCCCATCAGCTGCATGATGAAAGTAAGTCTGGCACATTGGAGTCAACTGCTCCCGGCCCTGGAACAGCCTTCTCATCTTCAGTCTAAGAAGGAGTTAATCTGACCCTCAGTCACACAGCAGATGACTTTTTGGGGAAAAAATAAACACTCAGAGTGCTATTGGTATGTGCAAAAAATATGAGACATATTAAACAGTCCTTCCATTGTGTTTGCTGGGGGAAAGCCTCAGCTAGAACACCGCATCTGGCTACGTGTGATGCATTTCAGGAGGGCTGCAGAGAGGAGTTAGGAGAATAAGGCTAGGGATACAGAACACAATCTGCAAGGAAAGATTGAAAGAAGTAGACTTGTTTATTTTTAAAAAGATTGAGGATAACATAATCTTCAAGACTGAAAGGGGCCTTATAGAGGAAAGGAATTATCTGTTCTCCACCTCTTGTATTAGACATTAGAACAGATTTTCTAGTGGTATGGGCAGTGCTAGGTGAGACTGGGAAGCTTGCAGTGCCTTCGTCATCACAAGCTCTTAAAAACTGTGAAGCAGCTGTTTCTCAGGAGTAGTTTCAGTCTGGATGCCCAAGCATCAGTGTGGAGTCTTGAGGATCTCTTCCAGCCCTTTTTTTCTGTAATTATTCAATGACATTTCCTGCTCCAGCTTCTAGCGGATAGGTATACAATGACAACACATCTTAGCATTTTTAACTTAGTAATGGACTCTGCTGTGCAGAGTTCAAGGAGAAAGGGAAGTGAAAGCAGGAATAACAGTAAACGTTATTTTGTAACCTTTTTGTTAATAAATATTTTTTGAGAATCTGATTTGGGCAAGAGCCAAAGGTCTTCATCCTATCCTAGTTTTGTGGATATAAAAGGACTATGTTATTTGTTTTTAATGTGTAAAGGGTGAAGGAACGGAGGGCAGTTCTGGGCTTTGAGGGTGAAGGAACTGAGAATATTTCCGGTCTTTGAATGGACGAGAGAGACATACAGCAAAAGTTCCCAGCAAGGCAATTCTAGTAAATGTAAACCCGTAATCCAGACAAAATTTTCTGAAAGTGTTGCAATCTTCCAGCAGGTCCTGGGAAACTGATTTCTCTTAATTTATGAGACTCCCTACAGAAATAGTAATTTGTATGTATGTTATGGTGTTGGATTTGATGTTATTTGAAAGAGCAAATGAAAAGCTGTTAAAGTTTCTTGGATAGGAAGGCACTACAAAGATTTTCACTACTATACAACACTTTCCAACCTCAACACGTGATCTGAGAAGTAGGCTGTAGTCCTCTGACCTCTTTCCAAATAAAGATCAGTCGCAATTGCTTCACAGAGGCTTTTGTCCAACATGGGACTGCAGCTAAACGATGCCAGTCTGGATGCTAGTAGGTGCAACACAGAGAAAAGCAAACATATTTCTATGCCCTATTAAAAACCAGGCAGCGTGTGGTGTGATGGCCTAACATTTTCCACAAGAGGAGATGATTCAGTGTTGAACAAAGGACAGGGAGGTCAGAGCGACACCAAGTAACATGGTACATACAGTATGTTTTCTACCACTTCAGGTAAACCCTTTACTTGGCAGTACTCAATATTCAGGGATAGTAGGAACCACCTGCTGGGGGGAAATACATATTTACACGTGACTATCCTGTGAAAGCAGAGATGCGGTTGAAGTAGTTCTACAGTAACTGAAATGTGATTCATGCAAGACAACGGAGAGTGAGCTGTGGTGGGAGGTCACCCCAAGACATGTCCTTCACAGTACAGGATTTAGGTTGATCAAAACGCAGAAACACCTACGTAGGAAAATTTCAAACTTTCAGTGCCATTACTTTTTAAAGAAGCCTCACTATCCTCTTCCCTGATTCCCAAGTTTTGATCATTTTCCCATAGTGTCTATAGAATATTTTGCATTAAATCATTGCCCAAATAATCCAGTTTTTCTTCTGTTTACCACAGACTGGCTTTAGGTAACCCAGCTTTTCCTACCAGTGGTTGAATACCATTTCCTTCTTGTTAAATTTAATAATGTACCTTACAAATTTTTGTAAAATTAAGCATTTAAGTAACATCACAATTTTTTTGAAATTGCAATGTTTTGAAAAGACAGGATGCTTTCTGATGCCTTCTGCTTTGCAGGCCTCTGATTCACAGCATGACAACACCAGGGTCCCAGAATTATCCCTGTGTTTGGCCAAGATGAGCTGATTGCTGTTAACCTTGAGCAAAACAGATTATTCTGCACAGCACGGGAAAACAGCTGTGGGATTTTGTCCTTGTGGTAGTCACCTGGCACGATAAACACATCTTCAATAAGTCACTCAGGACCTTTATTGTGCAGTGGAATTCCTTGCCAATGCTGCAAAGCAGCAGCCACATGCAGGAGCTCACATCTCCACTCGCTTCCAGTAACAAAGTCTGACAGAGTGGGAAAGCCACAGTCTTCCAAGGGCTGAACAGGCACAGACTGCAGTGATAGACACCCTGGGATTCTGCGGAAACCTGACAGCTGACGTGTTCAAACACCTCCCTCCACTTTCTATAGTCATCCTTCCCTACACAGGGCTCTGTGGATGCCAGCTTTGGGACTCACTTGTGCCTTCGGTGGCAGCACCAGCCAGCGCAGCGACGTGACTCTCAGCTGCAACAGGGCTGAGGTGGCAGCTCACTGCCAACAGGGAGGATGCTCCCTTACCTTCCCACATCCCCCTCCCGTTCCCAGACACAGTTCTGGCCCTTTGCTCATGCTGGTGATAGCTCTCATCTGACTCGTGAACAGATTCAACTCACTAAGTTTACAGAATGCACCCATCAAAACCTAGGCTTTGGCCAGCTGATGGAACAGAACTGGCTTCACTTTGGCTCTAGAACCAGTGTAACAGAAGGAGTGGATGACCTGCAGTGGGTTCAGCCTTTCTGGAAGCATCGAACTATTAGAATGACTCAACATCTCACAGGACTTAGCCACAAGTACCTAACACACCAAAAATATTTGAGGGGTTGCAGTATGCATCCTGCCTTTAATGCCACATCCTAATACCTCTGGAATCCTGTCTGGCTTGCAGCGTGAGCAGGAGGCGGCATTAACCGCTGGACTTCACACAGCATGCCAACAACTTTTTACCAACCTTCTTCAAGGTCAGAGAGCAGAGACTACAAACAAGGCAGAGCCACCGGGCAGCCTGCAGGCTGCCAGCTGGACCATGTGTAAAACCTCATCTAAGGACTTCGGATGGACTCCTACAGCACAGTCAAAAATGCAGAGTCTAATTCATGCAGGAGATGGGTTGGCCCTGTTTTATCTCTAAGGCCATGGGGAATCCAGTCCTGCAGAATCAAAGTACCAGCCTACAAATTTCATTGCTTTTCATTTCAAATGCAACACCAGCAAGCAGACAGGGAGAAGAGAGACAAAAAAGCAATTAAGAGTGACATAGATGAACAAGAGAAGATAGTGCAAATGAAGGTTGAGACAAGAGACATGAGGACAACAGGCATGTATAAATTGTGCAGAAGCTTTTACTGGTGCTAGACTGTCTGAAATGACAAGAGGGGTTTTTTGTAAGTGAAAAGAATAGATGATCTTTTGAAAACAGATGATCTGCCAGTTCTGTAATAGCTGATGTGAGGATTAAGGCATTTAGGTAGTTTGTTGTAGAAAAAAAATGCTACTGTTGAAAGATACTTCTGACACCTTCAGCAGTCCGAGAGCCAAAATGTTCCAAGGAAAGTGGCTGGAGGTTGAGCTGAATTTTCTGGTCTTGAGGGACCATAGTGCTTGGAAGGCCAGAGCGCTACGCAGTCACACCTCAGGAGACCCAGCATGGCCATCCTTCAGGCTGCTTGGAGAACAGGACAGCAGTAGATTATATACTTCCACCTGGGTGGAGTTAAACTTTGCAGGTTTGTAATACCTGTAAATTTTATGGGAAACCAGCCCAGTTCTTGCAGTTCTGACACATCCTGGGTTTTATAGGGTTCCAAAAGATGCACATCCACTGTTTTTATTATTTTTATATCTTAAACTACAGTCCTTACCTGAAAGGCTTCTAGAATGGATGTAAATGTATGTGTATGAAAATGAGGTAACTACAGAGGCTACACAACTTTTTTTCAAATGCTTCTCAGTAATATGCAGATGACAGCACTTTTTCTGATGCTGATTTTCACTGCAGACTCCATTGTGAGACTGAATTTTGGAGTCTATAAACAGGATGCTCTGTATTTCTAAAGACCTGGAGTACAGAAGCAGTTCCAGAAGCAGGGGAACCCCAGAATATGGCTTTTGATCAGTAAGTGTACAGCATCTGAAAGGAGTGGGAGAGGTGCAAAGAGTGAGCAGTGAAGCGTACAATATAAATTATCTCACTCTCTCCATACTATCTGGCACATTGTAGAGGCATTTGAATGGTGTGGTTAAAGACTAGGTGGGGAAAAATCGCAGTGGTGTGCAGACTCCTGCAGCTCCATCTGGTTTATCTGAACAGAGCTCATTCAATTAGCTCAGCAAGTCTCTAACAGCAAAAAAAAAGATGTTAGTTTAACCACTGCTTGCGTCACCACTGCAGAAGGATATAGCTCCCCAACTGAGCTGCCCTCCCATCTGACCATGTTAACACATTGCTGTGTCAGTCTTTTCAACCTAAATGTTAACACACCTAAATTCAAGGGGATCAGATATCATATTCGTTGTGTCTGAAAAGCCCTCTAAGTTTAGCCAGACACTGGCTTCCGGATACCTGCCCAGAAATGGTTCTAGGAGTTTACTTAAGCCCATGTAGGCTCTGCAGCAGCTCTGCGCTCTGCTGTTATCCCCTACCAACAGCGAGATGAGACAGAGCTGCAGCAGCAGTGAGGCCTTCAAAACTTCCTCTACATGTTGCAGGAAGACAGCATGAGGAACGGAATGCTTGGCACGCAGTCCCAAGTACAGCACTTCTGGCAGGAGAAATCAGAATTGGGACTCTGACAATCAAAGCTGTTCTGCCTGTGCTGCAGATTTTTTTTATTTTGCTGTTTTGCATTAGAAACAATGAGAGCATTTTTGCATTTTCATAAATAACATTTTTGGTGAAAATCGGTTAACCCAGAAAGCTCAGCTGAAGAGACTATTTTCTTCATAGTACTTCTCGAATCCACTGCAAAATACATCAGTTCTCCAGAAAACAGTTGTTCAGACAGGCCACAACATTTTTCCCTCCATCCAGTGCTCTCTCTTCCAACAGTTTCAGCAACCCTGGAGTGCATTTGCTGACTAGTGGCAATGGCATCAGGCCCTAGAGGTTCTCACTGACTTTCACTTCTTTCTTTTACTTTCCTTGGTTTAGTTACTTCAAATGCACTGAAACAACTGGCAATGTAGATGTTAATGAATGATAGGCTCATTGAATGGACCTAGGTTTGCCTCCAAATTTTAGCTGATCTCTCTTAGCCTTGTGGGGATCCTGTGAAAATGCTTTGAAAGCTAGAGCTTTGATTTCAGCGGGCCATGGTGGGAGGCCGATTATTATTTTGTAAAGTCCTTAGGACATAAATTTTGGAAGGAAAAATGGGGAAAAAAAAAGTCTCGAATGAAAATCAAGAACAAAACATGCCCCCCGGAATTTTGTCAGGATGCTAACAATTGCTCATCCTAACCCGAGGGTCTAACCTCACATCTTCAAATATTAGGCTAGACAGGGTAGTATTAAAATACTTCACGTGCACTAAGCGCTTAAAGTGCTGCCACAAAAGGTGCAGCTGAATTTATAGAGCAGATGATCCTCGCTAGTGTACATTAAACTTAAAGGCATGCTGTGACACTGACATTAAGTATTGCACTGTAAATTTAGAGATGTATGTTCAAACATTGCTTCAAGCTCTTACAGGCTTTGCTCTGTTGATTCTAGTTGACTGTGGCCATCGGGGTGAGGAGTCAAAGGTGGCAAGGCATAACAGTAGTCACTTCAAAATTTTGATGGTAGAGACTGGCTGATTTTATTCATGCAAACGCATTGATCCATCTTGGCTCCAGTATGTCTCAATTTTAAAATCTTCTGAAGCACAGACTGAAATGTTTGCCATCACTGAATGACACATACCCTCATATAGATTCTCTTCCACCCCACTCCCAACCTGACTTCATACTTGAAGAGGTGCTTGCAAACGTGAACTTTAAAAGGAACAGTCAAAAGGGCAGTCAGGAGCACCTTGGGACAGGTAAAAATATATAATGAATCTCCTCTCTCAGAACTGCATCTCAGCTCTCGCTGCCTGTGTTTTGAGCCCAGATTTGAATGTCTGAACTTTTCCCCGAGTAGCACATGACAGAGCGAGTTTGTGCCAGGTTCCAAAACCAGCTTCCAGAGACCTCTCCTGACCACAGACAGGAGCCAGCGCAAGCTGCCTGACCTTACTGGGGGGTCACTCTGCGCTGGTGTATTAAAAAGTAAGTCTTTTGCTTTCTGCTTTACACTTCTGTAATTGTATTAATGGATTCATGTCTGAGTTAATGCAAGCTGTACAAAGAGAAAAAAATACAGCACTTACAAAATAAATGTGTGATCATGAGAAACCTAGGAAGAGTACTGCAAATTAAAGCCGTTTACATATTTCTGGAGAATGCGTAAGATCCTGTAGCAAATGCATCATTACTTTTGCTAATATAGGGCTGTATTTCGTATCAATTGTAAATTAATCACAAACATTTGTTGACATAAACCTTGTCTACGGAATACAAACTTACTGTGCCTTAATACATACACAACATTCAACATGTTAATTTACAACAACAGTGGCAATAAGGATGATGCATTGGCTAAAATATTATGCCAACTGTGTTCATACACAATAATAATTCAGACCATCCTTTTTCTTAGTTTAAAAATGCTCAGATGTACTTCCTTGCAGAGGAAGCATTGAAAAACAAGTGGGAAATCACAAAAGAATTGTACCTAAAATTTTGCAAATCTTCATTGTTTGGCTTCGTTTCCTCTTACAATGAACTATTAACATAAGAATTTGTGTTTGAACTAAGTCAAAATAAAGCCATGGTGTCACTTGCCAGAGCATGAAAGATAAAACATTGCACTGTAAATCACACCTCTTGTCTTGCAAACTGCATGATTAAAAAATGTAACAACTACAGTCATGTTAGTATCACTACTGTATCACACACCAAACAAAACCTGAACACATATATTAAACAGTCTTTACCTCTCGGATTTCTACTGGACATTTGCATTAAGAGACTGAAGTTATCTGATCACCAATACGTTCTCCGTGAGTTATATATGCAAGTCCATGTGCTCAGTATATGCAGTCTGTAGCTTTCATATTTTTCGTATTAAAAAAATATTTCTAAGCTAACAGTAGTTAGTATTGTATGCGTGTTAATATAATTTTAAATTCTTTGTGATAGATATATGGATGTTAACAGTATTGTTGAAATATTGGGGGGATAGCACAAGTCTGTCTTCTCCCTTTTGTGCCTCCTGGTAAATCCATAGCTATTCCTAGTTACAGTTTTTAAGCTAGTAGGTCCTTCAAATTAACAGTAGAAAAAGGCAAATAAAGGAATTCAAAATTCTGAACACTACTGAAATTGCACTGATAGTGAAAGGAGGCTGGAGCAGTGCCTGCTGCTGTTCATGTTTCTGCAACTGGGCTTGAGCAAGAGGGTGCAATATTTACAAGCTTTCTAATACTCAGCCTTCTTCTTCTTCGAGGCTTTAAAAGGATCTCATCCCATATACTGCACTTCTCAGCTGTTAGTTATGAGTCTTCAGGGTACTCCTCCATGGTCGGAGTTACTGCCCACAGGTACATGCTATGAATAAAGGGACTGAAACTAAAAGATGGAAGCCCAGATTGACTGCCAAGAGCAAGACCTGAGCATCCCAGGAAGCTCCTACCTCCTCTGAGAATCAGAAGAAAATTACTTTGATTTCTAAATACAGATTTACAAGCTTAGTCCTGAACACCCTAGAAAGCGGCACCGCTCCGGCAGGGCTGGGCCATGGCACTCTCCAGCTGTCGGTCCAAAACCCAGCCCTTTTTCATACTTCTCTTTCAGAGTTAACATTTTGTAACTTGGGGATGCAAGGCCAAACGCTGCACTGTGAAAACAAACCCCATAGTTCTCTGAAGACCAAACTCCTGCATCAGCACCTCTGAAATATTTTATCATGGCAAGATCTTGGGTTCTTAATATCCTTGAATATCCATGATCTCCATAGATTTGTTTCCCTATCTATGGAAATATGTAATAATTTGCCACAACTTCATTAAATCAAAAGAGAAGCTGAGAATTAATAAACACATTTGGTGCATATATTTACCAACTCATCACGATTGCTTTCAGGATGGAGAATATAATCAGAAATCAAGGAATTTATGAAGAAGAGTTTTCATGGCCCTTAATTTTCAGTGGGTCACAACACTCAAAAGATCCAGCTTTTGTGTTTGTACTTTTCATGTGAAATCCTCAGAACAAAAAAAAAAAAAAAAAAAAAAAAAAAAATTGCAAGTAAAAATCACTGCCCCGAGCCTCTGTCTGCCTTGGTGAAACTCCAAGTAGCACAGACACGTTGCCCCTACAAGCCATCAGGCTGCTCCTCCGGCAAAGCTGACCCTCAGATAAGCACCTTGTTGTAAGTCATGACTGCATGCAGAAACCGAAATGGTGCTTTCTGTGTTCAGCAGTGGCACAACTGTTCAATGAACTAATGGAGAACTTGCTTTGCTTCTGTCTGTATTTCTTGTATGAAGCATGTGACTGTGGGTTTTGGATAAAAGCCAAGACTTTAAACAGCACTGGCCACCAGCAGAAATCCAAAGGAGTGGGTAATAAACTCAGATTAGGAGAAAGAGAGAGGGAAGGGAGGGAGGGAGGGAGGGAGGGAGGGAGGGAGGGAGGGAGGGAGGGAGGGAGGGAGGGAGGGAGAGGAAAGAAGGGGAAAGAAGAGGAAGGAATGAAGAGGAAGGAAGGACCTGGCTGGGCAGCACCAGCACACTGTACCCTGCATGTTCTCACCTCACGTCTGCATCACCCACTGTAACCAAAATCAACTCCTCAGCTTCTCTCTTGGATGTTTAGCACAAAACCATTTGTGAATGGTGAGGAAATGCACCAAAAAAGACAAGCAGAATAATTTACATACATTTGATGTTCAGCATAGTGCATCTGTTGCATGGTTTCCATATTCATGCTGTTCTCAGTGGAGAATCGTTTGCTTTGTGCTGTAAGATCATACGCCCCCGAGCCATCTTCTTTTCTCTGTGTTCACTTGCTCCTGTAGATATTATTTCAATGGGATTTCTTCCTGGTTTCCTATCCCCATAGAGTAATAATGATTTGTTCTATCAACCCTCACAGTAGGTGGATAAACATTACTAGCCTCATTTCATGCATGGAAAATCTGAGGCAGGAGGGTTATGCATTGGCTGCCGTCACAGAGAAGAGTGGATGTAAACACCAGTTTTGGCACACAGGAATTTCTTTGTTGCTCCCAGGTTTGTACTGTGCTCCCGCCCACACCGTTGAGCTTTTCAAAACTGAAGGACGGCATAACCTTTTAGGAAAAAAAAAATCACAAACCCAAACCTAATAGGCACTGCGTGCACTGTGGCCCCAGTGGCTTTAATTTACAACAGAAATCTACGTATGCTTGACTTTGGATGTGCATATATGTCTGTCCTATCTCCCGATGCACTTCGCTTGCTTTCACACATGTAAATGTTTGTGGGTTGAGGTGTCCACATATGTCAGGATGTCCCAGATGAGAAATCTGCTGTCATTTAATGCCCAGTGAGCCACAGGTAGAGGAATACAGGACTAGACCACATTGCAGAACAACTCAAAAGTAAGACAGACGGAGGGGGCCTGTGGCTGCCCAAAAGACTGCGGAGGGTGGACGCGATTTCTTGGCACGGCTGAAACAAAGCAGCCTGACCTCACAGCACCTCCGTAATCCTTCGCTTACCCAGGGGTATCCAACGCCGCCTTGGCTGGGCATCTGGGCACAGTCATTAAACAGTAAGGAAGCTGATGCCACCTGCCACATGTGAGGGTTTTACTTGCTCTTTCAAATGTCAAAACCAGGTCAGAACTGTGAGACAGCAAAATTAGACCAGGGTGGCAGCTAATGCAATGAGCATAGCTGGGAGCTGGCGGGGCAGAGCGGGCAGCAGTCCTCCCTCGCCTCGGCATGGCCCCACAGCTCGCCAAGGGTTATTTCAGGCCGGAGGAACAGCCAGAGATGATTCCCCAGCCCCCTCGTGACCTTCTTGCTCCTTCTTCCTTCCTAGAAATACCCCTCCCTGAGACTGCACATGATTGATGAATTAATAAAAGGGATTCAAGGGTACAGGAGATCTCTTCCAAACCCTTTATCCCACAAAACTTACAAATCTATGCAGGGGAAGGTAACATTTCAGTGTTAAATTTCCTGGCCTCCAGCAGTCCTTGGCTGAAGGGCTTCTTCCTGAGCCACAAGTGCTTAATAGCCCTTCCTGCATTTTTTTCCATGACTCTTTCTAATTGCTTTTGCAATAATCTAAACTTTTGGCATCCACAGCATCCTCGAGCAGTAGGTTCCACAATAGAACTATACAGAGGGTGTTAAAAGGAGCCTTGTTTTGTCTCTTCTGAACCTGTTACTTCATCATTTTCTTGACGATCCCATAGTTCCTTCATGCTGAGAGACAATGAATAATTGACCTTTTTAAACTTTCTTAATACCACTGTTAATTTCAAAGACCGCCATCATACCCGCCACCCCAGATATCTCTTTTTAAAGCTGGTGTGTCCTATTACAGTTTATTATTTTGCTCCTGGCTTCTCTTCTTGGTACTGTTACTACTTTGATCATACCCTTTTGATACTGGGAAGCCAGAACTGCACATGACATTTGACATTTGGGCATACAGCAGTTATGTACAAAATATGTGTGTGTATATATATGTTTACTCTGTGTGTGTGTGTACAGATATATATACAGCAGGGATGTTTCTGATTTTATTCTCTATTTCTTTCTTAAAATTTCATTAACAGTTGAGTCTTCTGATCAGCACTAAGAACCACTCTTATGTTTTCACAGAAGTATCTATTACTGCCTAAGGCAACTCTGACTTGAATTGTATTCATTAGCTAAACTGCTTTTTATATGAAAAGTTTCCTGGTAGAAATACGTGAGATGGGCTGGTTCCTCCATTTCTCCTCTCCACCTATATTATTATGGCCCTGCAGACAGACTTCCATGTGCCCACTGGCCCACTGAAGGAATCAGTGAGGAACATCCTGGTTCATCCTGTGTGAAAGTACTGACGAATAATACAGAAATTTTTCAGATAAATATGGAAATTGTGCAGCCAAGTTCCATGTAGAATGAGACAGACTGAGCTCCATAAGAATCTAAGTGTCAGACAGACCCCTAAATCCACTTTAATACAGGTTATGATCCATCCTATATTTACAACACTCACAGGGGAATGGGAGGATCCAGCCCCCAGCCCCCTTTTCAATAAATGTTTGTTCTACAGAGGAGGATGGAAATCTCCATCATCAGGAGATCTGAAAAACAAGGTAGACAAACATCTCCCCGAGAGTGGTGCATGTCTAACTAATCCCCCTGATGCAAGAAGACCGGCTGATTGACCTCTCAAGGTCCTTTCCTACCCTAAAGAGGCTAAGGTTATCAGCCATCTCACAGATAAACAGATCAGTCCTTATTTTCTCAGAGCACATTTGCGGGGGACAATTTCCAAAGAGCTTCTTCTACCATTCTTCTGCTAAAATTCCCCATTTCATAATGGCTCCTACAGTACTGCCGTACCTTCCTAAAACAATATAAACCAGAACAATTAAAAATCACTCAGAAGCTGGGTGATACCTCCTAACTCTCCGACATATCCTTTGTCGCTCAGGTCCCTTTTTGATTTTCACAGAAGGAGGGAATATAGTAGACACAAACCCCTTATTAGAAAATATAAATAACAAATCTGTCTGGGGATCTTTGAAAATAATAGCAGGTTTGCATTTGCAGCTGACAAGTGTTATGAACTCAAGTTACTGGATTGCTGTTTAGGAAGCTGTCTTCCAAAATGCAGACTTTTAGTCCTGTTGCCTGCTTTCTCCTACAGTATTTTAAAGTGATGCTTTGCACAACTGGGAGACCAAAAAGTTTATCTACCCATTTCCTTATAACGCCACCTTTATTCCTGACATTCTCCTGCAGCATCCGCAGCAAGGTTTGTTTTACAAATGTAACAGGGTGCGTTCCTTATTTATTACCTGCTGGCAAATCCGTTGCAAGAATTTTAGGAATAACAGCATTAACATGTCACATGCTCTGATGATTATTTCTCTATTGACAAGACCAAGAGCTCACACCGCATAACAATGAACTAAAAAGCACACAGCGATGGATTAAGATGTCACAACTCAATTTCAGGCTTCAAAACATTTATGCAGCAAATGCCATTTTGAAAAATGGCAATTGAGTGAGTTTAGCATGGCAGGATTAGCCCCTCGAATGGTTAAAAACTTAATAGACCCAAGCTCATCACATGGGGATGCTAATTATCTGGAAAGAATGGTATTTGTGTGCAGCATCCAACTGGCCAGGAGCCCAGAGAGGTTGTATCAGTTACAGGCCCAAGATCAAATTTTTCTTGCGCTGGCCCTGGGGCATTCCAGGTGATATGGGAATGACACCAACAGCAGTGGAAAAAGCTCTGGTTTCCTACCAAGGTGAGTAGAGCCCTCTCTGCCATCCACCGGCTCCTGTCCTGCCATCTAGTGGGATGTCTCCATATATCACAGGCACTGAAATGAGTAGAAAGTCTTACATCTGGGGGGCAAACACAGAGATCTAGCCCCCTTCTTTGAGTCTTTTCTATGGGAATCGCTGAGTTAACTGAGGATATGGTTCAGCTCAACGTCTTCAAAGAGAAAAATTAGGCAGAAAGGTTAGCTGGCCTTAGGAAAAAGCTGTTCAACTTTAGAGGGGTGTCTGTAGGTAGAAGTTGTAACCTTGGCTCATGTTGCAGTAAAACCAGCTGGGCATGAGCGGCCTCGCTGGGGTGGGGGCCTTCTCCCCCCAGGGCTCAGGCCCTTCCCTCGCTCCCCGCCTGCCTCAGGCGCTGTGGCCATGCTGTGCTGGCCCCATATCCAGCTGGTCCCAGCCTAGCTTGACTTGGGACCTTGGTCCCACTCTGCTGGCCTCGCTGGGGCACTGTGGGACTAAGCCCTTGCTGGGGAGGACACTGCCCCCGCCTGCCTCACCACCACCCGCACTCCCAGCTCCCCTTCCCTTACATAGCCCTGCGGCTCCACAAGAAGTCAGGTTCAGCTCACTTAACAAAGGGATCTGGTGGTGACCCATCTCTCCTGTGGAGATTAAATAGGATGAATTCCACGCTCATTCTTTGCAAAGCAATTGAACCAGCCAGGCGTGCACTGATTTTGATGTGTTTGTTGGTTTTTTTAAGTGGATGAATTTCTAAATCTTCCACTCTGCTGTAAGAGCAGATCTCTCTGCAGAAAGATCCAGGTTTACTGCCCACGTATTAAACGGAGTCCTGCCAAGCACGAGGGGTTAAATCCCTGCTCACCTTTCCCTTAGGTTTGGCACTCAGCCCTTTCCACAGCCTCTAATCTGAGTCAAAGGACTGTACCACACTATATTTAAATAGGACTAAAGGTACTAGGATTAAACCTCACATATTTTAGATAGCAGAAGTTTGTTACACATAGCAGCACCACTTATATATTGCACTATGGCGTGGGCTTTTCTTAAAATAGGTAAGACAGATGATATTAGGAAAAATTTCTCCACCAAAAGGGTTGTCAAGCACTGGAACAGGCTGCCCAGGGAAGTGGTTGAGTCACCATCCCTGGAGACGTGTAAACATGGCACTTAGGAACATAGTTTAGGGGTGGATTTGGCAGTATTGAGTTTATGGTTGGACTCGATGATATTAAAAGTCTTTTCCAACCTAAGTGATTCTATGAGTCTGGTTTAGAACTGCTGCCCATTTCTCTGTCCTGTGTCTGTGGCTGACCATTTCTGCCCTGCACTCAAGAGCACGGTGACATCAGAGCAGCCACATGGAGTGCAGCATCAGCTCAGAGGCCCCTGGCATCTTCCAGCAGCAGAAGCCAAGGGCAGAGCAAAGGACCCGGAGCAGTATGAGGCAGCACTTCCCCCGTACACTCTCTCTCAGGCTCTAGCAATGTGTGGCTCAGAGCTCGCCCGAACCTCAAGTTGCACCTTTGTGTTTAAAAGCCTTCAAAAGATTTCCCTTCAGTAAATCCGTTTGACTGCTCGTTGACCTACTGGCCTTGTCCCAAGTGCCTTCTAACTATTCAGGACATTTGTCCAGTGTATCAAAATAATTTTTAAATTCTAATCTCAATCTCCAATACACTTGTGGTCCTTCCCAACCTAATGTTGTCTGCAACTTTAGTGAAGGCACCCTCTGTTCCGGCGTTCAGGACATTAGTCAAAAACTGAGTGGCAGCAGACCCAAGACACGAGCAGGCCTTTCTACCATCGTTCTTTTAGTCACATGGATGTTTATAAGGTTACTAAGTCTGAAATGTGGCTGCAGCTTTGGGCAGCACCTTGCTTCAAAGTTCTTATCTTGGCAATTCCAGTCCCGTTTTTCCTGAAAACACACTAGTTGCAGTGCAGGCTGACAGCCTCACACATCCCCACTGGCAGGGTTTTAGGTAAGCTGAACTGGTGCCTGTAATGTCACAGATAAAAGGGGTTTCGTTGCTGTGCAGTGACCTCTCTGTCTGTTTGAAGAAGTGCAGCCAGCCATCAAGAAAAACAGCTGTGGGTATACAGCCAAGGAAGATGCTGAGGATTTTCAGGGACCCAGCTGCAACAGGGAGAATTGGAAATACTGTAAACTTCAGGATAGCAACACCTACATTTCTTCTGAGTGCAGCAGGGGTTGTTGCTGAACTGAAGACCCTTCCTGCATTCTAAAAAGAGATGCCTGTGTCTGGGATATCTTCATCGACCTAAGCCAGTCTAACATGTTCTATTATTTGTGAATAGATCAGATCCAATAAGCTACACTGATGATCAAAGCGCAACTCTTTCAAATACCAACCTTGGGATCTGGGATTCAGGCATTGTACACTGCCAACATAGTTCTAAATTATGAATTTTGGCTCGAGATCCACAAGGCTTCAAGGATTGCAAGGGACTGAAATGCTGGCAATATTGTGTAACCTAAACACACCTGAGTCAAACTGATGGGCTGGTTTTCTGAGGTCAATTCCCAATTAATAAGAAGGTTTAGCACCTAGAGATCAAATCTTCACTGCCCTGGAACAGCCTGGGGAAAGAACTTGAACACAACCAGTTAGACCTACAGTTTCCATCTGGGTGGACGGAATGAGGGGCTACAAAGTTGCAACTCCTGTTTCAGCTCCACATTCCAGACAGATTTGTGAAGACACAAGCTGATCATGGTGTTGTCATGCATCCTCTCTCCTAATGCCAGAGCCTTCGTGCCAGGAGACACAGTGGCAAAGGGAACACTGGGCACAGAGTGCCCTGCCAGGCCTCTCTGCAGTGCCAGGTCTCGCCCAGTTATTCAGTCTTCAATTTTCCTGTTTCTCTCTACCAGGATATATGTATATATTTTTAGGACCCTCTCCCCTGTATCCAGTAAACGACGTAAAATATCACTACTATGTGACCTTCACAGCCTTTTACAAAGGTTAGAAGAACGCACTGGTGCCCTCCCTTACACCATAGCCCAGCCTTGCCTCTCATTTATTTCTGCTGATTACACTTGCCAGGAGACTTAGCTGCAGGCAGGATTTCCTCTCTTTTTGTACAGCTCAATGGGGAATTACCACAATGAGCTGAAAACTTACTGTTTACTTAGAGAAAGAATGGTGAAGTATCAGCTGTCATCTGCCATTTTAATCCAAGACACAAGCAATTAGTTGAACACAGTCATAACCAGATGCTAATATTTGATGTAAGTAACACTGCCATAATTCACAACTAGCTGAGACATTTCTTCCATGAGAAAGGCTTCTTGTTAGACCCTGCAGACACCCGCCTAGAAAATCCTCCTCAAATGATATTAGAAGACTTATCTATAAAAACACAGGACTTCCATCAGTCCTTGGGGATTTACATGTCTCCAAAGATGAGGTGCACTGTCAGGAAAACCTGTCACATCATTTTAGATGTCACTCAGCACCTAAAAAGACCCTGCTGCAAAGAGACCACCTTTTTAACCTACCACTCTGCAATGTATAACCCTGGATGGATGCGAGAGGTGCTTGAAGAGGCTGCCCATACAGCAAGCAGGTGAAGAACACTAAGATTTTCTTCAAACGACACTGGTTTCTGGGGGAAAAAAAAAAAATAATAATGCATTTTCTAATCTAGTTCATCACAAAGTATCAGCACATGACATTATTATCTGTTTATATGGCATCACAGGAACTTTTCAGCACTGGTACCTCAGTGAAGTGCTTCTTGCAAAGCCTACACCAATTCAAATATCACTAACTTAGTCCCGGGACTTATTGAGGGTTGTCTGAGTTTAAATCAGTTTTAAAAGCGACTCAAGTTAAAAGGATGCAAAACCTTGTCATGTCAACACACCTAGTCTCATTTAAAGCTTTTTCAACTTGATATTGATTTAGCTTAACTCCACATCAAATTGGTGTTCACACAGGAGCCTTGACCTATTTAACCAACACATTTTTAAATAATATCTGTAATTTCACAGCTGCAACTCTGAATATAGACCTCCAGGCAAAGCAACCAGAAGGTTCATCTACCTTAGCAGTGGTGCCAAATGGTTTTTACCCTGACTCCGGTAAATTGAGCCCACTGCTGAATTTGTAAGAGGTTGCAATATTACTACAGAAATACTAATTTTTCTAGAACAATCTCTTCAAAATAAAACCAAATTGAAGCACACCTACTAACTGGATGTTTTTAGCTCCATATTACACTACGGAGAAGGAGCCAAATGTTCCCCTGTCACTCAACCCAATGCTAAAGATGTAAGTTGCTCTTTTTCTACTGTGGTTTGTAAAAAGAGGGACTAGCTTTCATCAGGCCAGCTACCACTGAGAAAAAACAGATGAACTTTTGGGCAGAAGCCCCTTCTCCAGGTCTGAAATAGCAGCAGTAGTCTTGAAGGTGAAAACCAGCGGAGAATGACTTATAAATTTAATTAGATTACATAAGCAGCTGGACCATCTAAAAAAAAAAAAGGGTTCTGATATCTGGAGCAAAGGAAGGGATAGCTGTGGAAGAGGAGATAAAACGGAGCTCCTCCGGCACACACAAAGCAAGCAATGAGTAATTTACTGCCTGAGGAGGGTGAGAGAATTGTATCCTGTGCCCTGGCATCTCTATCAAGTCTGAGATTGTTAGCAGGATTAAGCATTTTAGGTCCCATGATGTCTTTTGAAGGTATTTTGTCAATGTCCCCTATGAATCAGGGTTGGAGGGAGGTCTACATTTATTTCAGCTGTGACAGGCTGCTGCAGAAAAGTATAAGCAAGGGGGAAAAAGAGGCCTAGGTATTAATGTCCTTCTGCTTTCCATCTCGACCCTGACCGCTGTCCTTAATCTCATTCATCTGTATAAAAATAAGAAAAATATACTTGCCCCAACCAGTCCTTTCGCAAGCACAGAAGCGGTGTCTCTGATCACACCCAGTTGGATTTATCTGAGGGAGTAGTAACAGGAAGAGACTAACAGCTTCTTATTTATTTGTCTATTAAAATGTATCGTTTATTTGGAGAAGGCACACGCCACAAGTGCGTGCCATGGCCCGTAGCACCAGGAGCTCCCCAGCAGCGAGAGAGCACAGGGAGCCAGGCTGCAGGTGAGATGGAGGCGGCTGGAGGGGGGGTCGCGACAGGCGACAGGCACACCGTCAGGCTGTTAATGGCGTGTGAGCGCAGCGAACGACGGCCGCGGTGGGAAGAAGCCCTCGAGATGCCCGGGAACGGCTCGGAGCATTTCTCCTTGAGAAACTGAGCTTTGTGCCAGGGTTGAAGGGTAAAGTTCGCGCCTAGGTCAAAAAAAAAAAAAAATAAAAAAAAATAAAAAATCGGTAAGAGGAACATGGCGGAGGCAGCTGGGCGAATCTACCGGTGGAAGCACAGGGATGGCAGCCCGCCTTCACACCCGCCAGCTCCTCGCGCTCGGCGGAGGGTAACGCGCGGGTTTCTCCCCCCTCAGCGGTAACGGCCGCCCGCCGCGCGAGGGCGCCGCGCGGGGGGGGGGGGGGGCGGAGCGCGGAAGGGGTGGAGGGGATGCGCGGGAGGGGGGGGGGGGGGGGGGCGGGCTGGAGGGCGCGTGCGCGGTGACGCGCCGGGACGTGCCCGCTATATGAGCCCCGGCCGGCGCTGACTCGGCCCTTTCCGCCGCGCTCCCGCCCGCCCTTCGGGTCGCTGCGCACAGACCCGCGCCGCCGCACCCCCCCCGTCCCCTCCACCCCCCCCTCCTCCCCGCCGCCGCCATGATCATCTACCGGGACTGCATCAGCCGTAAGGGCGGGGGGGGGGGGGGTTGGTTGGGCTGCGCGGTCGGGGCGGGGGGGGGGAAGCGGCCTTGGGCCCGGCGGCTGGGCCTGGCGGTGCTGCGCATGTGCGGGGCGGGGTGGGGGGGGGGGGGGAGCGGCCCGGTTGGCGCGGCGGGACCCGGGCGGGGGCGGGGGGGGGGGGGGGAAACCAGGGCGGAGGCTGACGTGTGTCTGTGTGTCCGTCCGTGTCGTCCCACCCTGCAGAGGACGAGATGTTTTCCGACATCTACAAGATCCGGGAGGTGGCGAACGGCCTGTGCCTGGAAGTGGAGGGGAAGGTGAGTGTCCCGCCCGCCCCGAGGGAGGGAGGGGAAGGCGGAGGGAGGGGACGGAGGCCTCGCCGCGGTGACTCAGGGCCCGGGAGCCCGGCCTGGCGGGGGCAGGGGGTGGGTTTTGGGAGAGCGGGCTGGCTCCCCTGTGAGGGGCCCGAGGAGGGGAGGCCTGTGGCTGGGGAAGGGCCGGCCGCTGCCGCAAGCACAGAGCTGGCGGGCGTGAGGAAGCTTTGGTCGGGCACCGGGAGAGGAAAGGCCCTGGCTGAGCTGCAGTCGGGTTCCTCGCGCTTAACTGTGGCTCTGAAGTCATGCCCTGCTGTCAGGTCATAGATGTGTAAGAGCGGGAGCGTGAAGGTTTTCGCAGAGCCGTTAAGTTTTTTGATGTCTCTAAATCTAGATGGTCACCAGGACAGAGGGTCAAATTGATGACTCTCTAATTGGTGGCAATGCCTCTGCTGAAGGTCCTGAGGGAGATGGAACAGAAGCCACGGTCATAACTGGTGTTGATATAGTAATAAACCACCACCTTCAGGAAACCAGCTTTACAAAAGAATCCTACAAGAAGTACATCAAGGACTACATGAAAGCGTAAGTGGCAGTAGGCTTTATCTTCAAATGGGATTGCAAAATTTTTAGGTTGCCGAGATCTTTAAAAAACAGTTTTGAACTTTATTCCTAGTAGGTGTTAGTTCCGATGCAGGTGCCAAACTGGCTGTGAACTTCAGTAATGTCTTAATACTTGGCAAAACTGGAGCTCTAAAGAACTGGGACTGGAATATCAGAGTTTGTCTTGGCTGAGGTAGAGGACCTGATCATGTGCTTTGGACATTATTTGTAACTTTGCTGTTTTCTTTTGGATTCCTCTATGCCAAACCATCGTGTGGAAGGGGGTGAGGTGGTGAAGAAAAGCTTCCTGAAGCTTTTCTAACTTGACAGTTTAAATGTCAAAAATCAGTGCATGTGAATGAAACTTTTTGCTAGCTCAAGGTATAATTTCTGTTGCTCATGGTTCAGTGGGTTAGTATTAAAGGTGAAAACGCTCTGTGGTACTGGTCGATAGTACTCTTGGTGCTGTGGAAATGGCTTGCTTCTTTTTGTCTGCTACTAGCCTAGAAGTAAAATGAGGTTCATAGGAGTGGCTGGCACTGTTCTGCTATGCCCTAGCAAAAATCAGTTAAAATTTGGGGGCTTTGCGAGGGAGAGGGGAGAAGCAGCAAAATCAAGTGGTTTGACTGCTACTATCTCTTTCTGTTATGTAATGAAGTTACTAAGCCAGAACATGTTTTCAGAGCTGCTTTTTTTTTTTTTTTTTGCTTCCAGAATCAAAGCCAGACTTGAGGAACACAAGCCAGAGAGAGTAAAGCCTTTCATGACAGGGGCTGCAGAACAAATCAAACACATCCTTGCTAACTTCAAAAACTATCAGGTAATGACATTTACATCTCCTTACAGCAGTATTGCAGTGATACAAGCTGCGCTTGGTTCATCTGCTTAACTAGCTTGTTGAGAGTTTTGAGGGCTCCTGTTGTGAGGACATCTACCTTGCCCTTCTCTGAGAGTACTAGGAGCTCTGAGTCAGGGAGGAGAAATAGCAAAAGATCCTTAAAGTGTTTGGGGAATCTCATTTCAGCTGGCAATGCTTGGAGTTAACTACATTTGCAGTTACCACCATTCAGGAACCATGGAGTCAGACTTGAGAGATGGATCACTTTGGCCCCTGCTGTGTTTTAATCTGCTGTTCATAGCGGTGTGATAAAGTTATGTGATGCTAAAATGGACAAGCTGCAGAAAGTAAAATCCTTGTAGCTGGTCAGGGAGACTTTTAACCTGAACTTGGAGATGTGATAGCTTTCTTGTATAAAAAGGCACTTTTGCCTGATAATAGTTTATTAAACGTCTCAGTAACACATTTCTCTGAAGTTCTTTGTAGGAGAGAACATGAATCCAGATGGTATGGTGGCTCTCCTGGATTTCCGTGAGGATGGTGTGACCCCATATATGATTTTCTTTAAGGACGGCTTAGAAATTGAGAAATGTGTAAGTACTGACCCGAATTGGGTGCACGTCCCTAACTACATGATTATCTATTTCAACACTTGGCTTGTTCTGTTGTATCCCTGTTAAAAGTTGAACATTAGCTGCCAGTTAAAAAACATAAAGTTCATGTAAGTACAGCCTAATTGCTGCTTCATATTATACCAAGTAGCTGAAACTTCCTTAGTGTACTATTCAATTATACTAAAAAGGGACAGAGTTTCACTGCAATGATTCATGGTGACTTCATGACTAAGAAATGCAGGAAGAATTGCCTTGGTGAGATGTGTCTAATCAGTAATGGTTTAAAACTATTAAAGACAATATCCTCTGAAATGGAGCACTTCTACTTTGCATCCCTCTTGGGGGGGGGGGGTTAATGCTGAAGTACCTTACATGGTCATGCTCCATCTTCTTTCACTTAATCTGATGCTCTTAGTTTGCTAGGCAAGAACTGTCTGTTTAAATATTGCCCTAAATTTGGGAACATGGTAATACTTGACCGAGTACTTAACCTTATTCTGTCTGGATTATCCAGTTGCCTGAGCTGCGACAGCTCCTGTGGTCTGTGGTGGAATGTGGTTGCAATGAAACAGTATTTGGATCCTATTGCTTGCATTTTTTTTTTTTTGGATTATTTGGAGATCTGTGGAATTCACTGCGGACTAGAAGTGTGGGATCACCAATTGCTTTGCCCAGTCGTTGTGGACATATGAAGTCTTTTTTTAGACAGCTAAATTTATCTGTGAAGCCTCGTACGGGCTTTCTGGTATGCAAGTCCTGTAAAGATGAACCAGCTTCTAGTGTGGAGCAGTAGCCCAAGTAAAGGAATGCTTTTATTGGCCAAAATAGATGCAGCACCCTCCTGCAGCCTGTCCTGGGCCCTAGAACAGGCGCTCACCTGGAAGGTACCTCCTCGGAGCAGAAGCTTGTGTGCATCTCCCCTGCTTGGGTAGACCTTTTGGACATCTAATTGGGGTAACTCCATCTGCTTCAAGATGGAGTGAAAGAATAGTAGCAGGGCATTCCAGTGGGCAAAAAAAAAAAACCTGTTCCAACTTTTTGGTACAGCTCCTGTAAGAGACAGCACATGTGGGGTCAGCTTTAGTACTTGTTGAGAACATGCTCTTATTTGAGAGGAAATTTGAAACTTGTTGCGTCAAGCAAAAAGGGTGTGAACGAGCATCCTGTCTGGCTTGCTCAGCAGCTGATGCCAGTTGCTCTATATAATCGTAAAAATGATCAGCATCCTTTGATAGACCATGAGCACTTTCCCTGTTGCTCTCTGGTTTGCACTAAGATGCAAAAATAACTTCCTTGCGCTTTCTGCCTGCCTGCTTGTGGCAGCTCAGATTGAATTAAGGAATACACAAAGAAGTTATAGAAACTTACTGTGACTGTCGTGACCTCGGACTAACACAACACTTGCTACTCTTGTTTCAGTAACAAATCAAACAGTATGGTTTTTGGATCACCTGTCTTCATAGCTGGCTGCTGTTTCTTCTTCATCGGCACAACACCAGGAATTGGCAATGTCTAACAACCGGACTGATGTCATGTTGAGCTTTATTCACTTATTTTGACCCTGATTTGGAGTGGAGGCATTGTTTTAAAAAAAGAAAACCAAACATCTGTCATGTAGGTTGTCTAAAATAAAACTCATTTAAACCCATTCTAGGTGATGCCTCTTGGTCTAGTGTGTTTCTTAGGGCGACTTACAGGAAAGGTTGCAGCAAGGTGTTTGTCTGAGGATTTGAAACTGTCAGTAGTACAGCCTGGCCCTAGCGCACTGCAACTTGACCGTTTCCAGACTTCACACAGTTTCTACCTGTGGCATTGGAGTGCAAGAGCAGGCTGAGGTCAAAAGCCCAAGAAATGTCATCGTAATGGAGTGTGGACCACCTTCCATGATTGCATAGAGACCTCTCTAGAAGAGATATCAAGGTTAATTTTAAAAAAAAAAAAAAAAACAAACAAAAACAATAAAACAAACAGAATGTGTTACTCGAGTGCTAGCTGAGCTTCTTTTCAGATGAGGATAGCTGAGCCTCCTCGGTTGTAGTGTGACTTCAAGATCAAGGTAGGATGGATGGAGCCGGAGTCTTTAACACCAGCACTGAGCCCAGGTACTGGGGAGAGTGAATTTGCTGGGTTTGCCAAGATCTGGCCGCAGTTCTAGCTCCTTTGTATTCGACAGCTGTTTAGGAGCAGATTAGCTAGAACTCGGTCAAGCTGCAGGACTTTGGGGCGTTCGGTATTTCTTGGAGAGAAATGTCAGGATGGCCTAGCCCTGTCCTGGGCTTATTACAAAGCAGGTGCGTGCCTGGGCTCGAGACTTAACGGGGGTAAAACTTCCTGTTCCTGGTTAGGAAATGCATCTGACAGACCTGGAGCAAACGGCCGTTGCTTCTCTGGTTCTTGCTGAGATGCGACAGTAACAGGTTCCTTGCGCTTTCTACCTGTCTGACCTCGTGGCAGTCTGGATTGAATAAAGGAGCACAAACGCCTTCGCAGAGCCCCCCGGCTGGGGCAAAGGGGCTCAAGTCACAGCTGACATCGTGACTCGTGTGTGCCTGACCAGGGATGTTGCCTTGGACTGCAAATCATTTAACGCTTATATTTCCTACTGCGGTGAGGCCAGGGGTCTCGCCTGAAAGGGGAGGGCAGGACTCCACTTGCCAGCTGTTGATCTGTGAGGCCTCAGGCCCCCAGAGTTTTGGCATCTTTGTCTTGTGTCAGTTTTTGGCCCCTGGTGCCGGAGGGCTGAGCTGGAGGTAGGTTTCTGCAGGGGTGAGATAGATGTGGTGGCTGGCTGGGAGCGGAGTGTGCCCTAGTTATCTCGGAGGTTTCTGTCTGCTTTAAACACACCCAATTTTAGTTTTATGGATCTTCGTTTACATATCTGGTGTTTTTTTGGCTTTCCCAAGAAAGGGTCTTAGGCCAGCTGTGCTTCTGGCTGAGATAGGATTTTGGTGTAATTTCAGCAATGTAAATTAATGCTCCTGTGCCTTCACCCAACAGGGCTGAGAGGCAAGGAGGCAGGTTCAGTGCCTAAATTAAATCACTCTGAGCCAGCTCTTGCTTTCCTTGCAGAGGATTTGTTTAATGGATCCAGGTGAGGATGTTCTCTTGCCTTTTCCTGTTGCATCTTTGTTAAAACCTGGGAGCCTGGAAGGAAGGGGAGAGTCAGGACTTAAGTTTGAGACTTTTGCTGCTCAGTGGAGTAAGGTTAGTGTGGGCAGGGCAGTGCTTGCACGGCCATGCAGTCCCTGATCTGCTTGTGCAGCTCCAAATACCCCTGCCCTTCCACTGCCAGTGAGTCAAAAGTGTTTAAAACTGAGCCGAGCTGGTATGTGGGAGTGAAAACTGCTTTTTCCCCCCTGCCTGGCTACTTGGGATGAGGCTGGGAACCCTGGCCACAAGCCTGGAGCAAACTGCTGTGGCAGCTGCCTGCGAGTGAGGAGGTGCCGCTTTGAAAAGCAGGTGCTTAAAACCATGCTGAGCACAGCCTTGCTGTTGGGTTGAATTGCTTAAGGCAAATGGCGTGCCATCCTGTCTGTACTCCAGGCTAATTGGGATATTTAATTGGTGTGTGCAAACATGCCTAACTAGTGAGTTACGCGCTCCTAGCTCCTATCGTGCTTTTCTGTATGGCAGAGCCTCTGATGGGAACAAATCTCCCTTCAGCCTGTTGTAGGAAAGTGTCGGTTCAAAGTCTCTTGAGACACAGGATTTTGTTCTGCTCCTCTCTCCTGCAACCTGCAAGAGAAGTGTTTTCTGCTGCGGGTTGCACCGGGCTTCCCCAAAACGCGTTGCTGCCTTCAATTTCTCAGGGAAAAGATCAAGTCTTGCCGCTCGGCGGTGTCAAACCTGCCAGGCAGCCGGGAGGGGAGGTTAAATCACACTCGGGGCCAGGGGAGGGCTGGTGGTGACAAGCAGTGGCCTCAGCTGCGCTGCTGTGGTAGCTACTGGCAGAGGAGGCAGGGCGAGGGAAAGTCAGGATGTGGCTCCTTGTGTCGGGGAGTGCTGTGACGTGGGGGGCCTGGGGCTGGTCAGTGCGCTTGGCAGCAGTCTGCGATGCGACTCTTGAGTTGGATGGTCAGTGAAACGGTCGGAAAGGAAGTCTGTACTTCCTCATAACCCAATCCCTCCTCTTCTGGCCCCCTTTCATTTCAGGCAGCTGTTTTCCAGGGCTGAAAAGCTAAAGTGAGCGGGGAAGGCAAGGCTTCACGTTGCTGTAATGCTACAGCTTTGTGTTTACTAAGCTGATAAAAAAAAATTCCCCATCATAACAAATGACCCCAGTGCTGCTCGAACACAGCCCAAACTGAAGGACAGCTTTAAAACCTATCTCCCCACCTTGTCTTAAAATGCGTTTGTCAGGATTCTGTCTTACATTCCTGGGAAGATACGTTCTGTGGCTGGAAGGCCTGCGAAGCTGGGAAGGATCCAAATAGCTTTTCCCCTGAGCTGAGTGGGTTAAGCAGTTGGGTAGGAACCTTTCCTCTGTGGGCTTGGGCCTCAGCCCCCATGAGGGGCCTGGAGGCTGCTCCTGTACCCACCGTGAGCTGGCTGCTGGCAGGGGAAGGAAGGCTGTTTGCTTATAAAGAGCAGAAAACCCCTCCCTTTTTAGTGCTGTACTTTTGTGGTCAAGGGAGTGATGTCTTGGGGTTGGCAGAAGCAGCCACTCTGCTGGGCACGTGTCTCTCGGTCCCTTTGGCCTTTCGCCTTCCCGCCCCACCGCTCCCCCCTCAATGCCTGCTCCTTGTCTCCCACTTGCTGTCCCGGCTGGGTCTTGCCCTGTCTACAAATCCATTCTGTCTTCTTGAAGCCTCCCCGCAGCGTCTCTAGCCCACGGCCTGTGTGCAGGGGTTCAGCCAAGCGCTGGCAAAAAAAAAAAAAAAAATTAAAAAATAAAAATCCCACCTCCTGCAGGCCAGTGCCCCTGCTGTTAACTGCTGCTGCAGTGACTTGTTGCTCCTTAGCTGCTCTGAGAAAGGGCGCGGGTTGGGGGGGTGTTTGTGCAGCAGAGGGAACATCTGGTGTGCTGGGAGAGGTGCTGGTGGGGCCACGGGGAGCCAGGTACCCCTAGTGCCTCCCCTCTTAGATAATACCCAGCTGAACCAGCCTGGCTCCATCCCTTTGCTTGGCCCACTTAGCACGGGCAGGGGGTGGCTGCTGGAGCCCGGGTGGGCAACGGTCCTGGAGCCTTGTGCAGCACTCAGCTTTGGCACAAGGAGGGAGAACCCGCAAGGGGAAAGCTTTACAGGAATGGATGTAGCATGTTTTGTTTGTTATTTGTTTTCTCACATGGTTTAGCTAAAGGCCAGGAGAGACTTGCCGTAAGCTTAGGACGTGGTTGCTAGCAGAGAAGTGAAATTGGATTTTTATTTTTTTAAACGTCGGGAAAAAAAATAAAAGCTGCAACTTGCTTCCTTCCCTTCGAAAGTCTTAACTGTTGAGCTGGCTCAGGCCAGCCTGCTGCAGTCCTGGCAGTGGTTTTAGTGACAGCTGTCTAGGGAGGATGCCTTTATTAACCAGCAATAGCACCTGCATCAAGATATACCTCTGCTTTCTCACATGCTGCTGTTGGCTTGGGGCAGGTAAGATGTCTCCCTCCATTTCTGCGGGCCTCTGGCTGGGCTTCAGCTCTGCAGCCGCGTCCCTGGAGTGTGGCTGCTGTTGTCAACTGGGATGTTTCACCCTGAGCCAGCCGCCAAGTAAATCTCCATGTCGCTGCTAGCCCACAGCGGGAGAGCAGCAGTTAAACACCATTTTCCTTTGGCTCAGAGATCATCGTCTTGGTAGGAGGAACAAAAACCTAGCCAAGCCTGAAAGACTTTGCCATAAACAGCCCAAAATCCATTGCCAGGAGCGCAACCGCGCTGGCTTGTGGTCCCTATGCCTTTTTGGTTGAAGCCACAGCTGGAAGCTGTTGTGCAAAGATCACAGGCAAGTGGCTGTAGCCAAGGCTGGAGGAACTTTTTTTTTTTTTTTTTTTTTTTTTTGTGCCAGCAAATGCTGGTAACCCTGGAAGCGTGTTCTGCAGGAGTCTGGCAGGATGTTGGTGAAGATTTGCGTAGCTGCTGGGTGTTTCGAGCCATTAGAGCTGCATTCATCCCCTTCCACTTCTGGCAGAAAGGAGCCAAACACCCTAGGAGGACTTTTTAGACTACCCAGGTGTCATACCAACCTTGCCAATGAGGCGGCAGCTGAATGTGGTGAGAAAAATTATGAGCAATGGCTTCTCTGTAAGCCCTCCCTTTATCCTGGGAGCCAACAGCTGGGTTTCACCTCCCTGCCTGTGACCAGCAGTGGTGGGAGGAAGCACTGCTGGCATTGCAGAGAGCAGTCCCCTTTCCTCCCATCCCCAGCAAAGCTCAGGCATGCTGGCAGCCCTGCCAAAGCAATTGAGGCTGGTTTTGTTTTTTCTTTTGTAGAAAATGTCCAAAAAGGATTAGCTTCCCAAATTCTTTGTAACAGTCAAGATCCTGTAGAGCTGGATGCTCCCTCCCTGCTCACTGTGGATGCTCAGCTAGCAAAACCCCACTTGCTCCTGGAATACTCTTGTTCAAGGGCTGAGGTTCAGCTCTTCTACCTCCAGCTGTGTCTGGGCACCTTCAGCCCCTCCAGTTGAGGCAGGGAGGGATGATTTCTCAGCCTCCTGTAGCTGTGTCGTTGCTGTGGTCTGTGGCCATAAAACTACCTGCAGCTGCTGGTGCTTCATCAAGTTGCCCACAAAAAAAAAAAAAAAAAAAAAAAAAAGTGTTTAAGGGGGCTGGTGTAGACCTTCACCCATCAACTTTGGCTGCCCTGGCCCAGCAGCCACCTCCTGGCAGCAATTACTGTCCTGTTCACCTAGTGTGGGGGAGCTAAGAGGGCTCTGACCCCCCGTAAACCCACCTGGTTTTTAAGCTGAAAAGGCAAGATAGCAGCTGCCTACAAGTAAAAGGGTTTTGTGTTCATGGCTGCCTTGCTTACTGTGGGCCGGGCAGCTTGGGGAAGGACACACAGGAGGAAGATCCCGTGGCTGGGGGTGTCTGGGCTGGTGGATCCCCCACGGACACAGCCCTTGCTGCTTGCTCCCACTGCAGGACTGTGCCTCTTCCCAAGGCTGGGCTTGACTGGGTGGTGGAGGGAGGCCTTTCAGGAATCCATGCTGGGTTTTATGTGAACCTCTCCGGAAAAAAAACAAACAACAAAACAAAAAAACCCAACCCAGATCTTAAATTAGACATGTGAAGCCCAGGGAATGTTGGTCTCATTTCCCTCCCCCAGTGCTATCAACCCTCCCACCACACTGGTGGGGGCAACTGGATGGGTGTGGGAGTAGACTCAGGTGGCTGCGGAATGTCTTGTTTCCTTAGTTGCTTTTAATCAAGCCTTGCCTGTTCCTCTGGTGGTTGGTACTCGGTTACCTCACAGCTGCTGAAAGCCTTCTCTGCCTCCTGGAGGTGCTCAGGTCCCCACGGAAATCCCGCTCTCATGAAGGAGCTCCAGAGGTAAACTGGTTAAATGGAGTAGAAGGGAAAAGAAATGGCCGTTCTTTTCCTTTCAACCAAATACTTCAGCTTCCCCCTTCTATTTATTTGCCTGTAGCTGCAAACATACTGGCTGCAAAAGCCCAAAGCCCTGTGTAACACCGAGAGGAGCAGGAAGCCCCTCTCGGCTGGCTGCGCTTCTCCAAGGGATCCACTTGTGGCTGTGCTCCTCCCAAGACCAGTACCAAGCAGCTCCTGGTGCTGAGGTTTGCTGAGCTGGGCAGAGCAGGGGAGCTTGTCAGTTCAGCCGCTGGTGCTCAAATCTCACTCGTCACACAATCCCCTGGGTGCAGTTGGCTGAAGGGATGCTCCATGGCACCTACATTCGCTGACCCCTCTGGCTTACAGGTGCCCCACGTTTCCCATCCTAAAGGTATTTATCAATTCCTTATTCTAAAGTGCCACGAACTCAAAAATGTTTTGAGTTTGAAGAGAGCTGAAAGTGTAAGAGTTTGACCTTGTCGGGCCAGACAGGAGACGTGAACCTTAAGACACCTACTGCAGCACTGGGTGCTGAGCGGTTCTGGAAAGGGTCTTCTGTTTGGTTTTTTTTTTTTGTTTGTTTGTTTTTTTGTTTTTTTTTTTTGTTTTTTTGTTTTTTTGTTTTTTTGATCTTCCCTGTTGGAGTTTGTCGTTCTTGTACGAATAATTAAACACTCCCTGAGAAAAGCTGACCCTGCAGCCTGGTAGCCAAACAGACTCATGGTTAGGAGCGTCAAGAAAAAGAGTTGTCCTGCCACTGGCATGAGGAACAGGGCAGGGTGTACCCAGCCACAGCTCTCCGAAAATCTCCAGCAGCAGAGCTCTCTCCCAGGTGAGCCTGGAGCAGCTGCTCAGCTCTGATACTGCATTAGCGAGAAAAAAAACCCGATTTGTTAGAGTCAATAAATACAGTGACTAATGAAAACCCCATCCTGGCGCCAGGGACAGGTGAATGTGGGTGGGAATAGCTGACACACGCGGGAGGTAGGTTCAAGCTGGAGCCAAGCCCAAGCGGCTGGTGAAGACAATCCACAGCGTGGACAGCTTCTCAGGAGCAGCCACGGGCATCACAGCAGCCAGCGAGCTCCGATCCCACTCCGAGCTCCGCGTCAGAGACGTCGTGGTGCTGATATTCACGCCGGGTGTTTTCTTCTCCCGTGCTTCATCCAGCCCTGCCTGTCCCCCCGGCAGCCTCCGGGCTGGCTGCGGAGGGGGGCAGGCTGATGTTTAGAGCTGTGAGCCGGCGGGGAGGGAAGTGGGGGAGCGACAGGGACCAGCCTGTCCCACGCTGGGTTTTAATCCATCCCCCTTTCCCTACGGAGCAGCGGCAGTTTCCAGGCTCGCACCTTCTCACCCATTCCCATCCCGTGGGCACGGGGATGTGGCTACTGGGGCAGCTGCATCACTGTTGCCTGACATCTGGGTGGTTGCTGGTACCAGCTGGGTTTAGTGAGTATGAAATCTTTGATGACTCAAAGAACTGGTCGTTTGGGAGAAGTCACGCTAGTGGAGCCACGCTTTTCATCTCAGTTAAGGGCGTTCTGCTCGTGCCTATGGGACCCACTTGTGGGCCAATGTTTTGCCCACTGACATCCGAGAACATCCGCACGAGCGGAGTTCAGCAGCGAGCACAGACATGGGAAGACCAGCGGGGAATCGGGCGTTCATCACCGCTCTGAGTTCAGAGTTTAAATTAATCCAAACATGGGGGCCAGGGAATCGGACCTGAATGCCTACGAGCCTCCTTCTCTTTCAGCAGGCAGCACTCCTGCTAACAGCACTCGCGTACGGGCCCCCTGCAGAACAACCAGAGCAGAGAGTTTTTGCTGGTTATTACCTGCTGGGTCCGAACGAGCGCGCCCCAAACGCTAAATCCTTACTGCAGCCTCTCATGAAGTCAGACCAGTGCCTTGAATTGCTGCAGAAGGGAGAATGTGGGACCTGTAGCAGCGTGCCTACCTGCCTGCTTCTGTCTCGAGAGAGGGGCGTGCTGCAAGACCCCGGGGCTTGGCTGCAGGCTGGACCTGCCAACAGCACCTAACAACTCCACCTCCGTCTTTACCGCGCGCTCCCGCCGGGCAGGAGCCAGCAGAGTCCCTGCATGCAGAGTCCTTGCATGCATGGCACAGGAGAGCATCTTTCATCCCGCTGGTCAGTTCCCCTGTGGGCTCGTTGTGCCCACCTCTTAGGCCACGGGGATTCGGTGGCTGCTCTTGGGGCTAAAATTCCAGTTGCAGCCCAACAAGCTAGAAAGCCTTCAGCGTCCTGCAGGAAGCAGGTAAAAAAGTACTTCGTGAGCTGCCTGGCTTCTGGACTGTCCACTGGATGTATTTTCTTTGTTTATCCTGGCATAGCATTTCCCAGTCCCATTTCCTGGTTCCGTTTTTTTTTTGAATGGAGTTTCCTCACTGTCCCATTCCCCATTTTACCTGGTGCTACTTCAGAGAAGGCTGCAGGTGAAGCAAAGCACCTTGGCTTTCCTCAACCTTTCTGTTGCTCGTTGGTTGAAAGCTCCACTGCTCATTTACTTCTAGCACCCTCCACGTTTTTCATGATGCCTATAAAAAAAAAAAAAATCAGTCTTTTGTAAAAACCATAAAACCCATAAAAAACCAGAGTGTTCTGCATACTTTCTATTACTTCTAAGTACAGACTATTTACCCTGTCCAAAGGCACTCGGTAGATCAATAAAACACCTACTTTACTTAAATCTCTTGGCATTTCACGCTGATTATGTCTCTCCCAACTGAAGACAAATTGTGAAGCAGTAAACTCGCATAAAGCCAAAAATACAAGCAGATCCAAAATACCTTCCCGCTAAGCTAATCCTGCTGGGGATCCCACTCAAGGAAGGGATCCCCCTTTTTCCCTCTGACACCGCACGGTCGTTTTCACTCGTGGCACTGAATTACAGCGCTGCTAAATCAGGATCGCACGGCACTCCCCTGCACGGTTTTAGAAGACCACGTGAGGGACACAAGGGAGAAGCCGACCCAGACTTTCCAGGTACCTTAGTTGCTCAAACAGGACGTGAATCCGACGGAGGAGCCCAGCTCGTGAAAAGCAAAGAGTTCTCATCCTGCGTGGCTGTGAACACAAGTCTGGAGGACTCGAAGAGCATGAGGAGGAGGACGGCGGTGTCTGCAGGCTCTGGGTGTTGCTGGGGAGTAGCAAGACACACAGGGTGACCTCCCGGGTTCCTCTCGGCATCCTCAGGCGTCTCCCGCAGCCATCAGCAAGCTGGGCCCTGCTCGCAGAAGCCTGAGGAGACAGGAGCCGACGGCAGTATTTATGAAAGCACACACATACCCCTGGAACACGATCTCCTCAAAAACTCCCAGTAATTTACCTCCTATAGTCCACCTCCTAGGCACTGGGCAGTTCACGCCATGGAAAGCTGAGCACCAGCAGGGAGCGTATCTGTAGAGAGACACCTACACAAACAATTCTAGACAAAACGAACTGAGCACAATTAAAAGGTGGGAATGATGCTTAAGGGGTCAGAGTTGTTTTACAAACCCCCTAAGGCACCTGACCGTCCTCTGGACCTTCCACTGTTTCCAAGTGGACCAACAATGGAACGCTTGCTTTTCACACAGACCTGATATTTTATTAGCCTGTGCAGAAGAGATGCGCAAAGCGGAAGGACCTGAGGTAATGTGAAAGTTGTGCTATAAAACCTCACCTTCTGCTTCATTTACAGGTATATTAATGAAGTTCTTCCACCGTGTTTTCTCTGCTATTTTTTGAACATAAAAGCTTTCAAAATACAATTAAATAGTCCTGTCCCATCTCCATCCCAAAAAGGATGCTGAATAGACAACCCGTGCAATGTGCATTTCAGAAATGGTGGAACAGAGACACAGATACATTAAGCAATCTTCCCCAAAACACAGAGAAACCCAGGGGCAAAGCCAGGAATAAAAACACGGTTTAAAAGAAACTTTCATACCTATGCTATCTAAATCACAATGTGTGTTCAGTCAATAATGTAGAACATCGCATGGTACAAATTAAAATAACACTTTTATTGATATGCTTAAACATAAAACATAGGTGACATCATTAGAAAAAAAAAAAAACAAACCAAAACAAAAGATAATTCTATTCCTTGATGTACCTAATAGACAGACATTTCATTTTTTTTCTCAGTAATCACCTGGAGGGGATTTTTGTCTTCCCACGGAGCTGTATATCAAACAGCCTTTGCTTGATGGGTTTTTAACTGGGTTGATTTGTTCCCATGGATTCTAAGGACTGTCATGAGCACCGTGGTTGTGGCTGTTATTCCTAAAGCCTGATCCCAAAAGAAGCACCATGTCCATTCCACCCAAACACTGCAGGAAGGGTTGTGTACCTCTGCAGCCTTCCAGACGAAGCCCTGACAGATCCCAGCAGGAGCACGGGTATTAACCTGGTTCCATTGGAATGCAAAACCACAAAGTTACACGTTCCTCTAGGACACATTTTCCTTCAAAGTCATCGAGGCTTGGAAAAGCCACAAAGCTACCAAGCATAAGTAAGGTCAGAACTCAAAAGATTTCTAATAAAGATGAATCTAATACAAGTTTATTCTATAAATATTTTTTTTTCCTGTCAAAAGACAAAACGCTTATAGAAACATACAAGAGATATTCCTTGGAAAAAAAAAAAAATGAAGCTACAGAAAATTACAAAGTATCAGCTGCTTTAATTTATCTCTAGCCTTGCAGAATTGCGCTGTGCTCAGTCCTATCTGTAAACCCACCACGGCTCCCTCAGTGCAATCACTCTAATTCTCTCTCGCTTGGTAAACACCTCGGTTAATCACTCTTGTCTTCTCCTTGGTAATGTCTGTATTCTGGCTTCAGCTCCCATGTGTTTTTGTGGGTCCCCTTCACGTTGTAGATGCCTATTTCTCTTAAAATTTCTTTCAGGTATATCTGAAAGGAAACAAAAAATTCAAATTATACAGGCAGGCGAGCGCTACGGTTCCTAGACAACGTCTCAAGGATCTGCTCAGTCGCGTCAGCTCGGTCCGTATAAACAGGCCAGTGGACAGCAAGGCCGCCTGATCGGCGCTGACCTGTGCGATAATGACTCCGTGACAGACTTCAGCCCCCCCGGGCACCGAGGGGGATTAGAGCTGCCCGGGTGTAAGGTCCCCCCCCCGGCCGAGCCCCGGGGGTGCGGAGGGGCAGGTCCCAGCTAGAGGGATGCTCCACGGGCTGCCGAAACGCAGCGCCCAGCATCTCCGCCGGGAAGGCGGTGCCCAGGCTCCCTCGCGCGTCTTCCTTCCGCTGGAATTTCTCCACCCGAGCTAAAAGCTCGTGGCTGCTCATCTTGCTTGGGCCGGGATTGTCTTGAAACTCCCTGCCTTATTCAGGCCCCGCCAAAGCCCCGAGCTGTTGGCTTTCGTGCCATTTTGCAAAGCTTTAAGCGTTTTATTATGGCCTCATTTTCAGGGGAGAGCTGGGTAGGTGCCAGAGGATTTTCTAATACATTCAAATATTAAGGCTAGGAGGAGAAATTTCAAAGAACCAGGCAAAGCTATGATACCAGTAGTATAATCTTTGACACAGCTCAGCTCACTAGCATCATATCCTTTACTCACAAATATCCTCCTTTATTCTTTATAATAAAACACCAGTAATTTGTTTCATTTTTTTTTAAAGAGCCGTTTGCCTGCTTGTTTGTTTAAATATTAATCGGGACTGACTTGAGTGGATTGCCATGGCAACCACAGACCACAGTTTAAGAATCCCCACATTAAATTCACAGTTGCTTTCGTCTGAACAATTTAATCCTCTTTGAGTGCATATATTGAACTGGAGTTACTGGAACCCTCGTATTTTCTGTATCTACAGTTCCACCAAGCGCAAATATCAACGTACTTCACCTCATTTAAAAAAAAGGAAGTATTGGGAAAATCAGAAAGGCCAATTGCCCAGTCTCTTCCTTACACTCTTCCCATTTTTTGCTAAAAGTTGGGAAATAAATAAAAAGTATGTTCTCAGTCAGTGCAAAAAGTCTCTTTTAGAGAAACCGATCATTACGCTCTCTCGCCAGGTATACATCAAAAACTTACGAGGCAAAAAAAAGCCAGATCCCACACTAATGACAGTACTTCACTTGGACTCACGTAGCAAAATTACTCTTAAAAACCTATCTCAAGGCAAGGAGGGGTGTTTGACCAAGAAGTAAGAAAGATGACTGTGACAGACTGCGTAAACAAACTCGTTCCTTCGGGTCTTGTCTTCGAGCAGAGCAGCTGCGGGTGGGAGCCGGGAGCAGGGAGTTCACCTTGCACCCCTCTTCAGTTTTTGAGGGTGCACGATGCAAACCCCAGCAGGTGGCAGCAGGAGATCGGTGCACAGCCCTTAGCACACCTTTCCACAGCTTATCTGCTGCAGAGGTGCTCTCGTTATCTGAGAGGGAGGCTACCTACGACAAATGTTCTCACTACAATTAGCGCGCAAACGTTTTTGCATGACGACACTGCTGTTGCACAATGCATTTTTTAACAGGTGATGAAAGCAGGTGAAAATAGCTTTTTTCCACAGTGGGTATGTGTAGATGTGCATGCTTGCATACCCACTGCTTTTCTGCAATCCTCGTGCCTGCACACGAGGTGGCTTTCAGTAGTGTCACTGACAGACACTTCGAAAGATGGCAGAGTGGGCGGAAGAAACACTCAGATTTCAAGGTTAAATTCTGCTCTAGACCACACGGTGGGCTGAATGAGAACTGGGAAAAACATGTGACTGCACTTAGTCCCGCGAAGTACATCCACATGCAGTTCCTGGGCTGAGAGACCTAGCCTGTGTCTGGGAAGCCAGGTCGCAGGCGTGGCGATGCTGCAGGGCTCGGGCAGCACGGAACGGCCGCGGCTTCGCTGCTGTTCGGTGGCGGCGTCTTTGGGTGACATTGACCACGAGGCAGTTCTCACCGCTCACTGCTTGCTCACGTCGGCCTCCAAACCACCCGCCCAGTGAAACGAAGGTTACTTTTAATTTCAGCTAGTTTTCAGACCCAGTTCCCCAGGCAGCTCTGCTTCTCTCTGGGCAAAACTTCCAGGAGTTTTGATTCAACGGCGTAACAAAACGGAATAAAACCAACCCGAACTGAATAGTGAGGTAATGTCTGGGTCACAATAAAAAGCACTTCAAGCTGAGACCGCGAACTATTTGCAACATATTCCTGTTTGCCACCTCTGCTGCAGGGGGAAACAAGCAGCGCTGGTTTTAAGGAGGGCAGCTGAGAGTGTTAACCCCCAAAAAATCACTCTGCGTGCAGAGACAATGCTGAGCTGTTGGAGCATTTAGACAATCACAGATCAGGGGTAATCCTGCTGCACTGTACCGTACTTGAGAGCAAGTTGGATGGAGGAGTTCAGGGAGTGTTATGACTTTTTCTGCCGGATCCCTTCCAGAAGCCAGGACCCTCCACCCGGGCCCGCGCTGTGCTGGGCTGGCCTATACACCTTGAAGCATGCTGCTCAGTCTGGTTCTGTGTCACCAAGAAAACTCCCCCCACACCTCCTCCGGTGATACCAGATACTGAATTTTAGAGCTTGGTGAGTGCTAAATAGGGGCCCGCAATTTCGTCTCAGAAAGGGATTCAGTATTTTTATATACTTGTACATTGAAGGCATCCTCTGCTCTGTTACGCCTTCCCTCGTTATTTTTTCCATAAAAAGTGAAATGTTATTATAGAATTATGGCATAAAACTTTCTGAGAGAGGAGTTAACTTTCAAGCTCTCAAAACCCTTCTGAAACTCTGAGGGGAACACCATCTTCCCCCACTATATTTAAGATAACCATTACTTAAAGCTGAAATAAAAGAAAAAACTGCAAACAGTCTACCCCATTTTGAAAACTTACAGTTCATATTAGACTACTGGTTCCATACTGGTTCCATTCTTCACAAATATTTGATTGCTCACATAAAAAGTGTATTATATTCTCAGCCATGAAGTCCAAATCTAGAATTACTGCAGTATTTCCACGGAACACTCAGTATTTACATCTGGGTAGGTGGCAATAGATTTCCCTACTACTGCAAATTGTTATTTTTCATTAAAAAGGAAAACAAATAAACCCAGGCTTCCCTGATACAACAGTAGTTTGTGTTCAGAACAGACTTGCTTTGTGATTTCACAATCGCAAAATAAAGATGGCAGCAATTTCCCATGTAACATGCAACATATTCTGTGGCAAGGGTTTAATTTACTATTTACATTTACTATTATGTGAGAAAAATATCCTTATGTATTTGTTACTTCACTAAGATGTTAATTCCCTTAGACAAACATGTTTTAAATATTATCAGCCAGTGATGTAAGCAGCTAAAACTTCATTTTAACGGGAGCTGAGGAGACAGCAGCAACAGCATTTCTTCCCTCACATCTGAAAATATCCTCAACATTTAGAAACTCAGAGGAGAAATTACATACCCAGACAATCTGGACACTATGACAGAAAATGAAGCAGTGAACACTCAGCAGAGATTAATTAGCAGCCAATTGCTGTACAGCATGGGGAAAGCATGCCTATTCACCTGTTGGCATTTTAGCTTTTTTTTTATTGGGTATAGCTGCTCTGCGAACAATAAAGTCACAGTGGGCATTGGGAACAGATACACTGGCTGAGCAGCAGGAACCAAGGGCTAGTATTTTTACAGGGAAATGGATGCTGGTAGCAACTCCCTATAGAAGTTTGCAATGGGAACCCAGATGGAAAATTAGGATAGCTTTAGATGAGGGGTAGTTGGCGTACTGAAAGATAGCTTTGAGTTTATCACCATACTGGCTACCCAGGGAATGAAGAAAGGCTTCAGGAAGAGAATTTTGGTCATTTATTTTCTCAGGATATCTGGGTCTGAGGAAGCTGCAAGGGCACCAACACCTGTGGCTAAACTCCGGCTAGGAATGAACATGAAACCCCTAACTCTGGCACACAGCCTGGAACTCAGACCACACAGCCCACTCAGGGGAAGAAGGTTGAACGGTTTGATTAATCTCAGGAGCCCTACGGGACTTTTAGTCATCAGTAGTGAGACTCAAATAAGAAGCAAATAAGTATAGCCCAAATACCACGTGATGTTGGTTCAAATTGGTCTACAATTTCCTTTCAGCATATCTGTATTATTGCAATAGTTGAAAAAATAAAGGTTAGATCTGCTGAGATGGAAGTACGCAGCACAGATCTACTATGCTACAGGTAGAATACATTCAGGAGCATTATGATGACAGCAGAGATACATAGACAAGCACAGAAATTCATCATAAATGGAATAGAAATATTCCTCTGAGGCATTTTGCTCTAGACATCTAATCCTTAGGGCAGTGACTAGGACAAAAATGGGATTAATCTTGCCCAGCTTTTGGTGCTTAATGAAGAAACTTGTGTCAGAAGCACAGCTCTTCCAGACCCCTTGGAGCTGATGTGGACAGGTACATTCAAGGGGTAAATCACAACACAGGAGGAAGAAAACTTCGGTTCTCCCATGGCTTCAGTGGGACTATTTCTTCAGTGGTGACTATTTCTAGCTGAAGTCATGCTAGACGGGATAAATCTGCACCTACTTACATTCAAAGCGATTGAGATAGTGACTGTCACATCTATCTCTTACCACCTCCCCCCCAAAAAAATCTTAAAATGTTCTTGCTACTCCTTCCATATCTTCCTCCTATTCCTTCCTGCTTCTCAGCTCCCATGATCCACACACCTTCTCTGCCACACAAATAAGGAGTTGACTCATTAGATTAATGAATGGAACAGAAAACACAAATGTATTATCCAGCTAGCTTCTTCCAAGGTGCTAGAACACCGTGAGTCTACATGCATTTGAATTGGATAACATCTTTGTGCAGCTTCTTAACCAGATCGTGCACCTTATATAAATCCTCCAATACAGATCCACTTAATTCTAAACATGAAGTGAGAAAATTTGTATCTCCATTTTTCCCCTCTTTTACAAAGGAATAATTTTTTCCATAATCCAGCTGTCACTGTTCCTTCTTCTGCCTTCCTGTTGCTCCATTTAGACTCATAATTAAGTCCCTTTAAGTTTTCTGAAAACTGCAGCTGGGTTGAGGATAGATATCGAAGTCAGCAGTGAAAAACATCAAAAGCACCAAAGATACTTCACATATCATTGTCTCCCCACGCTCCTGTCTAGTCTGCTCAAAGAACGCTTCAGCAGGGGAAGAAGGGAAAGAACAGGAAAGTTAGGGTCCATAAGGGAAATCAAGTGATTTTGGGGGTGTTGACATGATGCCTGAGCTCCTGACATGGATAATGCATACATTTAATTCCATGAAACACAATTTTCTAGACCCACAGAAAAAGAGTAACCCCTGTTGCTATGCCAAGATAAAGTTCAGAAGCTGAAGGAAGTGCTGACCACTCACTCACACAAGCTCTCTACTGTCAACAGCAACAGAACTAGGCTGTTACTTCAATAAGGACAGGAATAGCATAGTAGACATCTGAGCATTACAGAATTTGATTTATAGTATTAAAGGAAACCTAAATAAGAAAGAGACCATTTAGGTTACTTAAACCACCTCTGTCAAGAAAAAGCATACTCACTGCAATGCTTGGTATCCTACACAGTCTGAAAAAAAAAGTGATGATTTCTGCTTGTTGTAAAACATACTTTAGAGAGCTGTTTCAAAAGCATATAGTATATATTACACTATTTTCTGGATATGGAAAATATACATAACAGTAACTACCGAAAATGGTCATATTACAGGATTACTCGTACGTACCACCGGCTGCTTGGTTATGTCCACCAGGTCTTTAATGTTGTAATACTGATGTTTCTCAAAGGCTGAAAAAAGCATGTCCAACACCTGTTGTTTATCAGCTCGAGCCCGTTTTCCATCTTCTTTCTTCTTCTTCTCATATTCAATCTATCAGATACAAAACATTTTAAAGACATTGATATGTAACGCTGGATAATTCTCAATGCTGAACATTAAGACACAGAAAACCTCTCCTATTTAATAAAACACTGTTCAATGACTCAGTGCTTTTCATTTGGAAAATTTTCTTTTGAGCACTCAAATGTTCTTTTATGAACATAAACTAAGCATTTTGTCCTCATCACAATAAGCTTTTCAGATAAGTATCTCCGCTTTAATCAGTAAAAACACCAGAAACAGAGCCTGAATGATGTGCCCAAATCTGGAGAGAGAATTAATATTCGTAGAGGAATCCAAACTGAGACGGTATTTTCACTCCATGTCTGTTGATATCAGCTTCTGAAGTATAATGACAAGTATCAAACAACCCACAAATTGCCATACTTGGGAGAATCCACAGACCAACACGGCTACATCTACAGTCATAACAACCACTGGCCCTTGGACACTGCCTCATCTGCTCCAAAACCAGCACTCAAGACAACTCCTGTGTCAATATAAAAACAATCTTCACCAAGCGAAGACACACTTTGAGGACGCAGATGGTATCTCCTCAGAAGAAACCTGAGTGGCACACACAAAGTTACAGTAGTCCAAAAAAAACCCCTTCCAAGCAAGCAGAGGCCCCTTGTTGCCACACATCATCCTACTTCAGAATGCATATTAAAAAGTACCGAACTATTATAATTTGCACAAGATGACCATCTATTTTGCAGTGACTTTTATCGCCTCCAAAGATACTTCCTGCAGTTCCTCAGATTCATCATCACAAGCAAGATTTGCACAGACCAGCACACCTCAAACAAACTCCAACCACCACAGGGTACCAACCGCAACATCTGCCAGCACATAACCCGTCCACCCTCAATACCACCCTCAATAACAGAAAACCATGAAGCTCCTTGGAACCAACAAAGGTGACCTAGAAGGTTATACAACTCAGGGAATCATCTAGTGTCTAGTGCTTGCATGGGTGAATCTGAAGCAGCAAGATGTACAGCCAAAGAGATGCACGTGATCCATAGCGGACACACGCTTGGCTGCGAGTGGCCTAATTTTGTGTGGGAGTCGTTCTGCCTCTGATGCCTCAAACTTGATCCTCAAAAGGAAGACCTTCAGAGAGGAAGTCTAGAAATGAAAATTTACGGTTCCACTGGATACTAAAAATCTTATTTTTAAGAAGAGAGACTAGTTTTATGGCACAATTTATTTCTTCCTGTTTCCTTGCCAGCTAACTCCCTCCTACTCTCCGAGTGAAAATAGCCTGTCTCTTGGTACCTGTCCCAAAATGGCTGAAGACTATTACCACCGTGGCCACTGCTTACAGGTCTCAGGCCAGCCAACTTTCTCTTTCAAATCCTGAAACAGATGTACATTGTTAAATTGAATGCAGAGCAGTCGTTCCCAACTTGTAGCTTTAAGTCTGTTGCTTCTGCTTAAAGCCTACGATGGGCTTGGACAACCAAATACTCTTCTGCTTTTCCAACTGTATGTTAGTGTTATAAAAGATACAACCTCTCCACACAATTGATTTTTATCCACTAATACACTTTGGTGTAATTATTTAACTCTTTAGCCTCTGCATTTAAAAAAAAAAAATAATCTTCAAAACAGTAATAGTTTCGCAACAATAGCAAAATGTAGCATCAAGTAAAACTGGTTCACAGTGTCTTGGTTGCCATGATCTACAGCAGAACAGCTACGCCACAAAAACTAGAGTAGGAACATAAATCTAGGACATTGGCCTTCCTATAAACTATAGTACGTCAAAACATTTGCTGCTTCTGAAAGTCCAACAGACAATTCATTAGTAGCCTCTGTTGACCTTGAAAATGTTTTAATTGTAAGCTGTGGAAGCCCTGTTGTGGATTCAATTTCTGCTTCTCTGCTGGTATAGTCTCACTATGCAGAATAATGCAGTCAGCATCTAGCTGCAAACACATGAAGTAGAACTGCAATGGCGTTGAAATATATATGAATAAGTCTACTCAGTCAACACACTTTAAAACTACAAACCCAAAATACGGTCAGGATCCATTAATACAACAGAAAATTATGACAACTTAATATGACATAAGCTGAATTCTTTACCAAGCAGCATGGCCGAGGTGCACTCAGGGGTTACCTGCCTCTGTTGGCTGCAACTCCACCAACAAGGCAGTTGGCCAGTTCTCTGAGTATATTCACACAGCCATACAGGTATTGGAGAAATTGGATAAATCTCATTCATCTAAAAGTCTACGATGACCTGCAGCACCACCCATGTCCTGGTTTGTCGACAAGGGTTTCTGTAAGAAGCACCTAAAGAAATGATACAAAGAGTGGGGAGCAGGAGGAGGCTGGCTCCTTGCTGCGGGAAATGTAGGATGAAGTATGAGATGTCTGATAGTGCTACCTGCAAGATAAGTAATACACTAAATCAAAATGTTTGATTGCCAAAAAGGTCTCTTTGCATCTGATCTTCAACTGATCTGATGCTAGTCAGTTTGCAGCATTAAAAATGCTTTTAATTTACACCTGGCTTAAGTTGGAACTTACTAAGATATATGATGAGCACTATATATTTTTCCTGTCAGAGAAACCATCTCTCCGGAGCAATCATCTACTATCACAGACATGTTCTAACTCAGAGCAATTGTGTAGGGAGTTGCTACAAGGACACAGGCACATCCTGAGGACAATGAAGCATGCAGGGTTTAAGAAATGCATTTAAAATTTATTTTAATATGAAGCTGTCCCTCTGGTCTTAAAAAAAAATTTATTAATATGTCACATCTCAGTCTAAAGTTGATACTTCATGCTAGCATTGAAAAGCATTTGTTATGATCAGAATCCCATTGCACTGTATATTTTGGAAGTCTCATTTCCGTCTACAAGAACAGTTTTGGTTTCTGTCTTGTAATACAATCTGTATTTGAAAACTGCTTCTTTGCTTTGTAAGCTGGAGAGAGTTAAAGAGAAAATCCACTGTAATATAGGTAATGAGACTGACAGTGCTTCAAATAAACAAACCAGTAAGAACATCACGAAGTATGTCAGTTTCATCATTTTACATGGAATGAAACCAATGTAGAGAAAATATCTGGCATGCACAAAGTTGCAGACAGTGCCACATTACGTTGTGTTTTTAGAAGAAAATGTGTAAATAACACCAACCCAAACGTTATTAAATACTATCTTATCTAGTTGGGTACAACAAATATTTTTTAGTCCTGTTTGAAAACTGCTCCAAATTCTTTCCCTTTGGTGGTTCACGGCCAAACACAGGAATTACAATCTTGTAGGATATATTGTACCACATGGGAAGAAAACATGTACCACAACTTTATAGAGTCCTCTTCAAAAATCAAGACATCAACACCGTATTCTTCTGGAAGCAGAGTTTGCTAATTACCCACTGCAATCCACTGCCGCAGGCTTTTTTGAGCTTGAGTTTTCAGCCTTTTTTGACTTAGGGATCCACAGAATTGTCCAGTTTCTCTGTGCAGTTGCTGATCAGATCACAGCTGACACCGGTAAACAACACTCTATGGGATTTTCAATAGAGCGCCCTATAACATTTGAGACACTGGCTTCTGGGACACGCGGACCAGGGACATTAAAAATGTTTTGAATATATGCACATGTAAACATTTGAGAAGAGGAGAAGATGGATCATCCAGCCTTAATCTGTTGCCAAAAAAGCATCCAGCACTTTAGAGGTCAAGTCCAGAAGATGGTAGGAGAGATGAAGGCACCTCTATTTGCAATGCTTGACCAAGTTCTGGGTTCCTGCATACATCTGAGGTCACTTTTCAGTGTAAAAACCTATGTGTTTGTTTTTGAGGTTAGCATTTTTTCTCTGACTCAAAAATATACCAGTTGAAAGATGCAGTGTGAAATATAAAGACAGCCAGTTACAGGCTGCATCATTCTGCCACAGCAGCAGCTATTATGCCTGCTCTTACCAACCCTTCTGAGACTTTCTACCTCCCCAAACAACAAAACCAAAATGAACAAGAAGAAAAACAGAAACAGAAACAAACTGCAACCTACTCAGGTGGAAGGTCAAGCTGAAGTGATGGAAGAAACCAATCTCCCCCCTTTCTGATTTTTGTTTTGTTTTTATGGAGCAAGAACAAGAGCAAAGCATCGAGCTTATTCCTTCTGTACGTGGCAGAGCTATGGGAATGACAGGTAAGTAACATGGGCGTAATGGGAAAAGCTACTACGACTCTCAAGACAATCTCTGAGAACAACAAAAAATCCATGGTACTGTTTGTACCTCTTCAAATGACACATAGCGAAAATGTGCTTAGCTAGCAACTAGCTACTAGCTACAACTATCTCCATGTGGAGAAAAAAACTACTGGCTATAAAATTGATGCTTCCAACACAAAGGAACAAAGTAACAATAAGGAAATTCTCATCATTATTTTCACTGATGTTATGTCTCTGACAGGACTATTTCATGACTGCATATAAAATCCTAATTATACAAATAACAGCCTCCTGGAAAATAACATGAAGTAGCCTTTCTAACCAAAGCACAATATCTTCTTTTTGTTAGTAAATGTAATGCCCAGCATTCTTCTTTCTCTATTATTTTTGTGCCTCAGTTTACTCTCCCCAGTAGGACCTTCTATTTTACATTTTCTGGATGAGCTAAAATAAATCAGAGAGGAGTGTTTGTATTCCCTATACAAATGCAATGTGAATATTCTAATATTCTTAATTCGTAAATGTATAAAATCAACTCGCACAGAAAAGTGAATATCAAACCCTCCCTTTTCTGAAAAGTTGTTTGCAGCTGGTGTCCCGGTTGCCCACATTTTAATTAGCAACACTCTAGCATCTCCTTCCAACGTCAGCAACAGCTCCCACTGTTGTCTAAAAACACAGAGCACATTGTGAAGTGCTATTAAAAAAAAAAAAAAAAAAGACAAAGCACGGTATCTGTTGCTGTTTTCTTCTTTTTGTTTTGTGAACACATTGCTCATAGCAAGCTACAATGCAGCCTTTCATTTTTTTTTTCCTTCCCGCTTTCTTTGCAAACACGGTGTTTTGTGCAGTAGGCTTAAAGCACTTCTTGAGAGTCATATTACAGACCACATGTACACTGTAAACTAATTAGATTTCTTTAAAGTTGTGTGGTTTTTAAATTTAAAAAGCATTAAAATGTGATTTGATTTCAAGGAAGGACCATTTTAGAACAAGCTGTCGAGCGTAGAAGTTGTGAGTTTATTCCTGCAAGACTTCATACAGAAATCAATTTCTCTTTGTTTACCTTCCCAGGTATGTTGCTAAGCTTTCTGAAAAGCTGCCAAAATTGCCTTCTTGAAGGTATCATTAATACTGAAGCTGATGTATTACACCGCTTCAGTAGACAGCTAATACAAAGGTGATAGGGAAGTGAGACTAAATCTAAAGTTTCATCTGAAGACGTTTGAAAGAAGTCTTAAAAGTTTCCCTATCCCCTCTATAGTCCAGCAGAGTGGGAAGAGGGGAGACCACAAAAAAGCCTCTGAAGGGTTAACCAGGACCGCTAGAGAACTTTTCTGCTGTATTATGAAACATAATTCCAGCTGCAAGGATATTAACAACGCAACCTTGTAAACACCTGTAATATTTACAGATCCACAGAAAAGGAAGGTCCCTTTCCCAGAGAAGAAAAGCTGGGTTTTTGTGGCACCTTTTTTTTGGTAGCAGGGGAGGGGGCTCCAGCAGCGGCCACTGTGAGAAGCTTCTGGAAGCTCCCCCAGCCCCAAGCCCCACCTCTGGCCAGGGCCGAGCCCGTCAGCGACGGTGGCTGCGCCGCTGCGATGATGTATTTAAGAAAGGGAACCTGGGAGGGGGGTCGGGACTTGTGAGGAGGTGTTAGGAGGAGGAAGAACACCCAGGTCTGTGGAAGGATGAAGGGGGAGGTGTGCCGGAGCAGAGACCCCCCCCCTGTATCCCGTGGGGAGACGGCAGGGCCACCCCCCTGCCACCCGTGGGGGTCTGTGATGGAGTAGAGGCTGCCATGAAGCCTGTGGAGGAGCCCACATCGGGACAGGTGGCTGCACTTAAAAAAAAAGCCGGGACTGTGAGGGTAGAAGTTGCCCCTCACTGTTGTGGTTCGGCGCTGGGAGGGCTGCAACACGCGGGGGGGGGGGGACCCACGCCGGAGCAGCTCGGGAACGGCTGTGGGGAGGACTCACCGTGGGGAGGACTCACCGTGGAGAAGGTTCATGGAGGCCTGTCTGCAGGGAGAGGGGAGCCCCGGGGAGCAGGGGAGGGATGTGTGACGTTCAGCCCCCCATCCCGAGAAGGAAGGAGCAGCGAGATGGCTGTGACCCCCATCCCCTGCCCCTGCGCCGCTGGGGGAGGAGGGGGAGAGATGGGGAGCGGAGCTGAGCCCGGCGAGAAGGGAGGGGTGGGGGGAAGGTGTTTTTTGGATGTGGTGACACTTCTCACTGTCCCACCTTGTCTGTTATCTTCGTTAGCATTTGAATTAAAGTGATGTTTTCTCCTCTTCCCCTGTGTCCTGGGTTGAGTGAGTGGTGGAGTTTTTTGGTGGCAGGGGAGGGGGCTATCGGGGCGGCCCCCTGTGAGAAGCTTCTCGAAGCTCCCCCAGCTCCACGTCAGCTCCACTTCTGTTTGGGAAATTGAGCCAATCGGCTGCGCCTCTGCGATAACGTATTTAAGAAGGGACGTGGTGACGGGCAGTGGGACTTGTGAGGAGGAGTTGCTGCAGCTGCGTGAACACCAAGGTCAGTGGGGGAATGGAGGAAGAAAGGAGGGGGGAGGTGTGCCGGAGCAGAGACCCCCCTGTATCCTGTGGGGAGACGGCAGGGCGGCCCCCCCCTGCCACCCATGGAGATCTACGGTGGAGCAGACACTGATTTATGGCCTGTTGTTCCTGCTCAGATGATCAAGGTTCTGTGCCCGAAGAAGGCCGGGGTCTCATGGGAAAAGGCAGCCCCGCTGCTGTAATTCAGTGCTGGGAGGATTGCAGCATGCGGGGGAGTCCCACGCCGGAGCAGCTCGGGAAGGGCTGCAGCCGTGGGAGGGAATCCAGTCGGAGAAAGTTAGTGACCCATGACGGAGCAGTGTGGGGAACGCTGCGGCCCGTGGGAGGAATTCAAGTCAGAGAAAGTTTGTGGAGGACTGTCTCCTGTGAGAGGGGGACCACGATGGAGCAGGGGGTAACAAGTTCCGGACACTCCCCTCACCGAACATGAAGGAAGTGGCAGCGCTGACTGCACCCCCCATTCCCTGCCCCTGCGCCACTGGGGGAGGAGGTAGAGATATCGGGAGCAGAGCTGAGCCCGGGAAGGAGGGAGGGGTGGGGGGAAGGTGTTCTCAAGATGTGGCAATGCTTCTCACTGTCCTACTCTGTTATGTGTTGTTAGTGTCTGTAATAAATGTATGTTCTTTTTTCCTTCCCCTAACGAGTCTGCCTTTTGCTCGTGATCATAAAAGGGGGATTTTCCCCCATCCCAGTCCTATCTCGAACCCCAAGACTGGCTCTCTGTCCCTTCTCATTGCCGGAGGGGAGGGAGAGAGAGGTGCTGCATTGTGGTTGGCTGCCAACCAGGCCCAAACCACGACACCCTGGAGACTCTGTCTTTGGCCCGTGACCGGAATGGGTGAGACACCCCTCCCTGTCCCTACCCGGACTCAACAGCCATTCTGCTTCATTTTCACCTTCCCATTGCTGATTGGGGGGAGGGGGGAGTGAACGGCTGTGTGGTGCTCAGTTGCCCTCTGGGCTCCAACTATGACAGTTACAATCCTGGCATATATCGTAATGGAATTGCAATTTCAATAAAAAGGTAGGCTTAATATGATTTCTTGCAAAAAAAAAAAAAATCACTTTCCCCATCCTGGTATTCAAACAAGGTATTGCTATTTCTCATCCACATGTAATTTATTTCCCTCCTCCTTCCTGTTGTATGTTCATTTATTGGTACATGGAGCAGCCACACTTAAGCCCCATTTAATATTCTATCATCTCTTCCTTCAGGAAATGTTACCCCTTTCTTTCTTATTTAGCAGATACTTGTTCTTTCCTCAGAAACCTCCCAGAAGGTGACTGAATGCCTCAGCATGTATGGTAGTTTGTACATTTTTTTCTTCTCTCTTGTGAAAAGTCTTGTCCCCCATAGGGCTGTCATGATTACAAGCAATGCAGCAAGTTTTAAGAAAGCAACTGCTGCTTGAAAACAGCAGAAGAATTTAACCAAGAGGTTTAAAAAGGTAATGGACTTGTTCTCCCAGTTGTACATCCTTTCAGCCATCTAACCTGAACCTTAATAAAACACTTAATGAAAAGAAAGACGTTGTAGGAAGTAGTCGTGCCTGGGCCTTCAGAGTCAAGGCAAGGCCAAGAGTGACTTAAGTACAAGCATGTCCTACTAGATTTTTCCCATCAAGGTAGACACGAAAAGTAAACACACTGCCAATGGATTTCAGTTAACACAGACAGCTATGTAACTAATAAAACCATAGTAATTAGGACACAAGAGCATCATAACTTTTAAGAAGCCTGGTTATGTCCTCGTTACACCTCCTGAATCTCACATAAGACTTAATTTCTGTAATAATATGATGACAGCAGTTTGCAACTGGAATAAAGATTCAAAGACTGTCTCCAGGTTGAAGTCATACTGTTGTAATACTAGTGTCAGGGAAATGGCGCAGAATCCTGCTAAAAAGAGAAGCTGTACATCACTGTAGCTTATTCCAGAATTAAAGGAGGAGTGTAACAGTAGCATCATAAAACAATAGACTCATATAAAACTGCATTTGCATAGCAGGATACACCAGTGTGACTATTTTGGTTAAATGTCATTCCCTGTGCTGAAATAGTTATATTGGTATGATCATCTATGTATAGATCAGACTTTGAACAGTAACTACTACAGAACAGTCCCATGAGAGAGAAACGATTATTTTTGGTTCTGTGGAAATAGACTGCCTTTCAGAATAATGCTTAAATATCATCCAGTATATTGTCATTTGTTTTATGTAAATAAAATCTTAATAAAAAGTGTAAAAGTTTAAATGACTAACACACTGACTCATTTTCAGGATGACTTAACATTTCTCACATTCAACAGTAACAGTGATTATATATGCATACATACAAATTACTCAAAGAGGATCTTTAAGAAAAAGGACATTATAGTTTGTATGTACATCAACTGATCTGGAACAGCAGTGTGGGTGTAATATTGACAAAGCCCATGATGCAAATAACATGTACTACGAAGGTATGAAACTGTGAAAAATGATCAGCTGTTATTCTTTTCTACTTGTTGTCAGTTCCTGCAAAGGACTGAAAACCACTGATTCTTTTCACGTCTTTTACCCACCTCCATATGATATTTTATTTGACTCAAAGGAGTGCTTGCACATCTCATTGCACAAAGCCAGAACTGCCTTTTATCCCTAAACTTCATTACACTCTTTCATTACATATCCCCAAACTTCATTACATTTCAAAAAAAAAAAAAAAAAAAAAAAAAGACTAGAAGAAGAATGTAATAAAGCCTCTAGAAAATGCTTGGGTAAAGGCAGTCTGCCCCCCACCAGGTAACACAAGAGTTAGAACCATCAGACCTTAGCCCCAAGGGTGACATGGGTCTTGAGACAGAAAGAAGATCCCCAGAACACAGAATCAGGGAGAAGCCAGATAACACGGAGCATTTCCAAAGACAGTGGCCAACTGTGATTGAAAGAGCTGCAGGACAGCAGCAGAGCAATTCTGGAGTCCTGAGTCAGGCTGCTCCTGAAGAGAAGAAGGGAAAATACTGAAAGCTACTTACATTATATTGATGATTAGCCACCGGTTTGTAGTTCGTGGTTACGGCTTTGTCCAGCTGCTGTGATAGCCTTACAGGTTTAGAAGATTCTTCTATCTGTAATCTGCAAAAGAAAACAAAAAGAGAATTAATAAAAAGTTCAGACAAGCGCACACTCAAAATTAATTCTAAAAATCTGCAACTGTGAACTAGATCTTATCAAACGTCAGCTGCAAACAAATCATAAAGCAAAACAGATGCACTCCTCTGAATTAAGTTCTCCTACTCTATTTTTGCTCAAGGACACTGTAAATTATTAGGGCACTGTATGCTACAGAAGGTATCGAAATGCTGAAAACCAAGCAACTGTGAAGGGAAGATACTAAAAGCCATGTCTGAACACAGATTTTATTCCAAAAGCCTGGCGCTCAGGTGGAAGAAAAGCCCTTGCTCTTAGAAAAGATCTAACCCAAGCCAAATGAACCCAGAATCTCCCAGCTCACTCAGCAGAGGGCTGAAAAAGCTTTTGATCCACCTCTGCTGACTCCTAGAGCACAGCAAAGATCAGAATCCATGACCTTGTCTTAGACATTGTACTGTAAAAATATAAACTTCCGTGACCTTTCTTTCGGCATTACAGTACAGTAACAGATCACAAACAACTGTTTTACAGGCACTTTTAAAAAGGTGAAGACAGAGAAATCCACCCAGGTTCAAGCCAATATACCATCAAGTCTCAATCACACAGTCAACAATAGGTGACCCTCAGTCCCCTTCAGGAAAGGCTCTGAGAAGGTCAGAGGTTGAACACGTTTTACCAAGCTCACCCCTATGTAATTTCAAGCTTATGCATATATTGGTGTAGGAGGAGTGCTCCATTACATCAGGTTGAGCACTCAAGAATTGCTATTTGCAATGAAGTTTCAAGAAACCAAGCTTTAGAAAGGTGCAGGACAACATCCGTCAGAGGAAATGGCTTTATGGCACACACATACAGTTAATATGCTGTCATCAGTGAAGTCTATTTTGTTTCCAAAGATGCACCTTACAGGCAGAAGAGTCAGTTTTCACTAAATACAATGTAAGAATTTTAGACCAATAAATATACAGTGGTGTGTGCTTCTTTCCAAAGAAAAATTAATATGGTGGCATTAATGCAAGTAATAACTACATGTTTACTCATGTAAAACACCAATGTGATAAAACAGTGTTTTCAAAACCACTGTGTTTAAGATCACTGATTTCTTTTTGTAAGAACATAACATACTACCAAAACTCTAAGTTTAAATTCAGCATGCTTCTGATTTGACACCTGAACAACCTAAATAAGTGTTACATTTGAAGTAAGCATTAAATTAAGAAATAAATTATCTACTTTTAGCAACTGGAAATAAAGCCAATCATCCTTCACAGCTAGTATTGTTGGACAGTAGTTACGGGCAGTTTTGTCTCATACATAGATATAAACTTGCTTCCTCTTGAATCTTTGTAGGCTTGTCATTTGTTCTACAGTTTTAATTATCCTTAAGCAACCATTATCTTTTATTCTACATTTCTAAATCAGGAGAAGGTATATCAATGCCTTCCTTCTGTCCAAATGTACCACATTTTTTCTTAGCTTGAAGGAAAATCAATTGGAAGGTAAATGAGCAGTGAACTCTTTCTACCCTTGTTCTGGAAAATAAAGGTAGAAGTTTTTATCACAAGAGTTCATCATTTGGCCTTCAATCTAATTAAACGATTTTAAAGATTTTATTGATCTGGTTACAAAAGGTCTTCTAAACTCGTGTTTCACGAAGAGGCACAGGCTAAAGCTGAATCAATGTATTTTCTCCTAATCTGTCTTTTTCTCCACTTTTTCATTGCTTATTTTTTTCTTTTCGGTCTGAATGCTTTTTTTTTTTTTTAATTTTAAAATAGTTTGGTTTTAATTTTTTTTTTTTTGAAATTCTTTTCTTGCAGTTCTTTGCCATTTTTCCTATTGTTTTAACCTGGGGGGTTTTACAGTCCTCCCTCTCCCCCACTGTAGCTATATTTCATCTCACTTTTCCTCTCTCACATTCTTCCTTTCCATAAAGGAGGTTTCCTGCTCAACCTTTTTACTGATACTGCTCCTGTTCATGAGACAGAGGCTCCTGGAGATGAACTGGGAATTCTTGTCTCTCCTTTTGCCCCCAAGACCACTGCACCACCTTCACATGGACCAGATTTAGATACTTGCTTTGCGATGTTGTTCCCGAGTCCTTCTCATTACATGTGCAGCACAGGTGAGTGATAGACAAGGTTCATAACAACATTAAAATACATCAGATGGTCTCCTGTTTTCAGGGATCACTAGGCTTAGAATGGTGGCATTGCTCCATGATCAAATCCTCCCTGCACCAGGCTTTACATTCATTACTCTTTACAATGTAAATTTACAATGTCCTCCATTTCTTCAAGAAAACAGCCAAAGAACATTAGCCCTTCAATGATAAAATGTCAGAACACTGAAAATATGGACTGAACACCTCAGACTGTCCTCAGAAGGAAAAGCTTTAGAATGGTGATGTCAAAGCCCCTCCAGCTTCTTAATAAATCAGATACTTAAGCATGCAAACGATTTATAGCTCTTTAGCCGAGAGCCTGTCATGAACTTCGGACACCACTCAGTGTTGAAGGTCTCCTCCTGTTCTGGCATTTTAAAACTACAATATAGGAAATTTCAACCCCCATTTCAGTGCAGCTTCCATAAATTAATTCTTGTCTGCATAAAAGAACACCAGCAATTGATTTCTTAGCATTTTTCACTTGCCATGCAGGATATGCCTTTCAGCTTTTCTATTTTAAACTGCTAGTGTCCAACCCAGTAGAAAACCAAGTATGTAGGAGAGCTAAGGCACTTCTCCGAGGCCTCCAAAGGTTGATGGCTGTGAAATTACGTTTAACATGTGAAGTTCCCTAGCACAGAATCTTGAAAGAAAAGAAAAACGTCTTGCCTGCCTAGGAAATGAGATGGAAGCCTACCAAGTGAAAATGGAAATGGACAATCTAAGTTTGTTTGTGAAATGGCAGAAAACTTTGGAAAGACCCACATGTACCAAATCACAAATGTATCAGCTGCAAATGTATGTGTCTCTGAAAGAAATACCAGAGATATCCATGGTGTATTTCAAGATTCCTTGCCAAAGGTTTCCAAATTACAATCCACAGATCTCAGATGGTCTTTAAGAAACTGGCTAACAGTACAAAGTTAACTTTTTTTTCTGTTTCTAGTTGATAAATTGCTGTAGTGAAAACTAAAAATATATTATATTCCCAGTATTCCTTTTTAATGCAAGCAATTACAGCAGTTGCCACACGCCGATATGAAAATCTAAATGGGAAGCACGGTGACTCAGGAGGCAAACCTTTTTATTAATATGCATTTATTCTAAACATGCATCTTGCTCTTCTCCCTAATGGCTGCACTTCTCATTTCCTTTTCTGCAGCTTTCAAGGTCTGGAGAATGACAGAGCCTCAGGTTGCCCTCCTTCCACCGGGCTTCCATGCAGAATATGGTCACACAATCCTGTGTGGAAGAACAGCTGCTGCACATCTGGAGTTAGCATCCCCAAAAGTCACAAATACAGGTAAAGGGCCTGACAAATGTGCTATAAACCTCAAATTAGTGAATAGTTCATGTGTGGATGAAGCACTGAAATTTGCTTAGTGCACTACAGAGGGTAAAGACAAATAGCCTGTAATCTTTTTGTCCAGATGATTTGTTGGTACAGACACTATTTGCATGGGAAATATGATGTGGTGGTTGTTTTTTTTCTTTGTTTGTTTGTTTTGTTTGTTTGTTTGTTTGGTTTTTTCTTTTCGTTTTGTTTTGTTTTGGTTTTGTTTTTTGTTTTTTTTTTTTCTTAGAAAACCAGGTTGTAATTTTCCCATATTCAGAAAGTAGTATGTCTGGGAGAATATAACTGACTTTTAAAAGCTGTATAGCTGTTGTTTGAAAAGTTGATGAAATATATATTTATACATTCTAGTAATTACACACTCAAAAATCTATAACAAAAGCTATGAATTGGGCATTATGCTAGCCTTTTAGATCAATGTTTTAATGTGTTACAGATATAATTACTTTTAAATGCTCATTTCTTAAACAGAATTTAAAAAGCAGTATTAAACCAAAATATTATGAAGCATTTTCTACAGGGTTTTCTCAGAATGGATCTGCTGAATCTTAATTGAAACTGTTGGTAGGAAGAAAGGGAAAAAAAAAAATCAATAGATATTCTGAGTCACTGGTGACACTGATTTAAAGGAGCAGTGGCTTTTTACCTATTACTCTTTATTATGATTTGCAGGAGTGTGACAGTTAAAAGCCTTAGTTATGGCTCAGAACTACACACAACTCTCCAAGGAGTTAAATTTTCCACTTGAGTCTTGTTGAAAAAAGCTAGCGCCATAATTCATGCTAATATCTGGCCTAAAAAATAAAAAGAGAATGCAGATTTTTTGTCCCCCAAACTGCCAATAAATTAGCGACAGAGCAGCCACCAGCCTGCACGCTGTGGTTTTCTCTTCCACCCCCAAGATCAAATATAGCTCCTCTGCCTTGAAATACAGCAAGTAACCAGCACAACATTGAATTCACCACAGTCATTTCCCAGCAAAATACATCTTATACTGAAACTCTGATTTGTCATTGTGTCTACAGTTGAATAAGGGGAAAAAACATTCAAACAGGCTGGAAATAATTCTATAGGACTTGACAACATGCAGCAGGCTCATAAAGGGAGACAGATGAAAGCAATATGTACATTCCTAGGAGGAGATGCTCATTGGCTTTTAAATATATGTATCTTCCAGCAATAAAAAATAAACCAAAGACCTTTAGAATTGATGATTTTCTGTGATTAATCTTCTGCCACAAAACAAATGTTTCAAAGATTAGAAGCAGGTATTAATCAGAAATGCTGCTAGGGCTTGAATTCTTGACATTTCTAAAGAAATTATTGTACAGATGGGACTGAAAAGTTTTAATACCTTCTTGTGCCTAGCTGTATTTACACAGGGCACTAGTAAGTAAGAAGCCAACTTTAGTGTTGTAAAAAAGGAAAAGTTGGTTTGCTTCTCTTTCTGCAATATGTCCCAACAGAGATGCACTGGCAAAGAGCAGGCCCACTGCCCAAGCTTCGGTGGCGAAGAAACACAAACTCTCCAGTTCTGCACAGTTTTGCAGGGGTCTTTTTTGAGTCGTCTCAGAAGTTCCCAGACCAGTGCCAGGGCAAAGGACTAATGCTCTTTTAGTCCTTCAACTCAGTAATTCTGTACTTGAACCAGATGCAGGCAGCTGCATTGCATGAAGTTTCACAATACCTGATACAGGCAACAAAGTCTTTTCTTCGCTTCCTTATTTTTCTAAGCATCCCAAACATGACAGAGGTAGGTTCATCCTGCAAAATCTCACCCAAAACAAGCTAATAAAATAAATGGAACAATATAGCTTCACACCTACTTCTCTTGTATTGATTTGGACCACTGCACCTTGCTGAGGTTCAGCTAGCATCTCTTCTAGCTTTTCTTCCAAGCAAGAATATTAGTAATATAAGAAGTAAGCAGAAGATGGGCAAGAGATGAAAACTGCGAGATGCTGAAACTTAAAGTTTTTGTAATTCTGTGAGAACTAAGGGAACTCAGCACCCCATGGGGAATATCCTCCTAAAACAACCCCATGGCAGCGCCCAACCACAAACATAGGAAATTACCAGAATGACCACATCGGTAAAAATACACATTATCTAATAATAATGACGACAATCTGTTGCTGTCATATATTCTGAAAGGTAAGAACTAGCAACATGCCAATTCAGCATGCTGTGTTTCATTGTAAAAAGTCTGACTGTCTCACAGTTAAATGGAGGCAGGTGACTGCAGCCCGCTGCATGGATGAAGCTACTATTCTCCTTCAGATGTTGAGTGTTACTCCAGCACACGCACCGATGCAAAGCAAAGTGAGTCCATCCCCATTTATAAAGACTAGATAGGCAGATAAGAGGATAAGCTGAATGGAGATGGCATTAAGAAGTGTATTTGCCAGTGTTAAATAATGAAATGTTTCAGATTATTAATACAGAATGTGATTTATAACTAATTTTAAGTCTTGAAATCCTGGCATTTCAAGAAAAGTGCTGCAATTATTATATGTTCAGGAAACCTATTAGATTTTTCTGAAGTTGACATCTTCAACTATTTATGGTGAAGGCTGAGCAATGAATCATACAAATATAAGATAATTTTATGTCTAATATTGAGACAGGCACCAGAGTCATAACTGAAGACTCTAATCCTACTTCTCTTTCTCCAGTACAGATCACAAGATGATATGAATGGCAATTCAGCAATAAGTAACAACTCCTATGAAGTTTATTTTCTGGCTTGATAAAATGAGAATAATTGATTAAAACCACTAAGCTCCCATTTTTCCTCTTTGAGATTACTGTTGCAAATGATTAAAAACCTTCTGGGCCGAGGCTGTAAGGATAAATAATGTAAAGATATAATAAGACAGACCTTAGTCTTATTTTATAATGCCAGCCTTAAACATTTTAAGTGATGCCCAGCCTTAAACATTTTAAGTGATGCCCTAATGCAATTAGCATGAAGAAAATTGTAAGATTTGCTTGACATCATGGATACTTTTAATCAAGTTCACATGTGTCTATGGATACTTCCTCTAGAAGCGCCCTGATGCTGATGGAGTCAGGCTCTGGCTGTGCCTGATCTAAACTGGGGACAGGACAGAAGTGTGTAATCTGAGGCTAAACTTAAAAAGGAATCATAACTCAGAGATAACTTCTATGCAATGTAACTGTTAAGTGAGGTTATAAGTAGCCCATCCATTAGTGTGGCTGACAAAGTTTGTTTCTTGTCTTTGCCTCTGTTGGACTTGTCTGACCAGGCTTGTGTCTCTGTGTGTTTTCTCGTTGCTTCCCCCTTTTACTGAACACATCTTTTTGCACCAAAAAGGGTCCTGGACCAGATACCCTTCACGGTGCAGATGCTCATTTACCCTTGTGAAGCAAGGCAGCCTCTGCACCCTCCTTGCTCTTTCAGGAGGACTTGGGTCAACCCAGCATTGCCTTCTTGCTGGGTGAAGAGCCCCCTCCACCGCTGTCATGCTGTGGATCGATGGAAAGGCCTTGCATGGTCAATCATACGGTCATAGAATCATTTCGGTAGGAAAAGACCTTTAAGATCATCAAGTCCAACAGTAAACCTAACACTGCCAAGTCCACTGCTAAACCATGTCCCTAAGCACCACACCTACACATCTTTTAAATACCTCCAGGGATGGTGACTCAACCACTTCCCTGGGCAGCCTGTTCCAATGCTTGATAACCCTTTCAGGGAAGAAATTTTTCCTAATATCCAATCTAAACCTCCCCTGGTGCAGCTTGAGGCTGTTTCTTCTTGTCCTATCACATTGCAAAGAAATTAACATTTCCTCACTACAGTTTGTGTACTCCAGAAGAGCAGAGAAGTCTGAAGCTCTGCAGTTGTTGCGTATGTCAGGATTTTTCAGTCCTTTCTATCCTACGGTCATCACAGTTAGTGCCCAGAAGGGAAGCAAACCCTACATTATTGGTTCCTACCATACTTTCAACATTTTCTTAAGAATACACACACCACGAACATCTCTGTTCTGCCCAGTTTTCAGCCCAACGCAAATCCCAACACAAGCAAGAATTTCAGGTCCAAGAACAAACAAAAGCAGATCTAGAGGGGACAGTCTTCTCCGAGGACTAAGCCTGGGTGCAAGTGCATCCATGTATGCTTCTTTACATGCTTCATCTCTATACTGGGGCACCTCATCTTAATTTCTAAGGGGATAAAACTACAGGAGACAATACATTTTTATACCAGGGTGCCTATACTTGTGGCTTATTCCAGTGACAGAAAGGTCTAAATCTAGTGTGAAATAATATCTGGATGTCCAGAGCATGTGGGGTACCTTGAGCACAGGCAAGAAACCAGGCATAAGACTGGCAGAATGACAAGGTACACTGAGCAAAAGAAATTAGGCAGCATGCCAGAAGAAATGGGAATGCTTGTGGAATTTGGAAGAGAGCTTTGAAGAGTCATGAAGATGTACATGACACACATAGGTCCCGCATGGAAAAAGAGAGGGAGGTGACACAGAAGCTGGAAAAGAAGCACAGCACAACAGGAACGGCTGGATAGGGAGGAATCTGGTGGACATACTCCAGAGAAACAGCAAGGAAGGGGAAAAAGTAGGTTAAAACAGTCTCAGTTTCCCTTTGGGTTTGTTCAGCTAAGACATACATGCAAAGATCTACAGATCTACATGCAAAGATCTACATGCAAAGATCTACATGCAAAGATCTACCTGTGAACTAACCATCTGACATTGTCTGTACAGCAGTCCATACAACACACACAGATGTCTGTGGCTCACATTCATTATAATGAATAATCAGTGAAAGCAGTTTCTTGCTTCGGGGGAAGCACCAGGAATCTCACAAGCCCATTGCTAGTACTAGAGAAGGTGAAGACTGGAGATTTAGGAAAAGTGACTCGTTAGCAGTCTAAGCAGGATAGAAAAAGCCAAGCCCTTTAATTTTAACATAAAGATTATCCTCCTAAATTAAAGCCCGATGTAGTCCTTTCAAAAGATTCACATATAATTTTAATTATGCATGCACACGTACTTCAGTTGTTCCTATCAAAAAAGATCCTTTAGGAAACAACTATACAACATCACTTCTTCCTCTTTTATGCTACTAGATGGTAAAGAAGGTAAGTTGGAAAAGAAAATAAAGACTGCATGGTTTTGGGGAGGGGTCAGACTTCTTGGAAATGTACGAGTGAGCTTAAATATATGCAAATAGATTAAGAAGTGTATTTATTATTTTGAAGGCAAAAGTACAAGAAATAGTTTTATCTCCCCCTGTTGCTGCCTCAAGACTTGCTTTGCAGCCACATGTCTGGAAGTCTCTCACCTCTTACTAAAAGGGAAGTTTATTCTAAATCGTCAGCAAACAAAAGCAACCGAGAAATAAAGTATCTGAAATGCAGTTGACAAAACGTAGACTGATAAAAAACGACAGCACGGGTGAAAGTATTAAACCCTGCAAGCGCCGAGCACTTTGAGTTTTGATCTAGGTGACAAACGATGTCCGTGCCCCTGAGATTTCTGAACCTCGGTGTTCGCATAGGTGTCCTCCTCGCGACTCCTCCTCACAGCTCTAACTCCTCCTCCCAGGTTCCCCTTCTTAAATACGTTATTGCAGAGACGCAGCCACTACTGGCTAATTGGCTCAGCCTTGGCCAGAGGTGGGTCCGACTTGGAGCCGGGGGGAGCTCTGAGAAGCTCCACCGCTGTAGCCCCCTCCCCTGCTACCCAAAACCCCGCCACACGCACACAAACCCAGCACACCGTGTTTAAAGTCAAGCCCCGTTCCCAGCTCTGCACCCTTTTACACCATGTACACCTTGGTGAAAACTGGCAGTTTGGGGTCCTGTTCTTACCCAAACTTCGGGGACCATCAGGTTCTAGATGTTAGGTTTGTCCGGACTACTCTGGGTTGCTCACTCTCCCACCAACGCGAATAAACAATGCGTTTGAAACTGTGTGCTCCTGTACTCAGGAACTTGCAGCTATAAAGTCTTTCTTATTTAAGAAAAACTTTGAGTATTTTCTTTGATATCATAAACCAATTAGTGCCAATATTGTACTTGATGCCTGAGGAGGTAAGAGGGAAGAAAAAAATCTGACAATCCTAGTATGAAAACCAAGCCAAACCAGATCTTTAAAAATGAAGTTATCTTCAAGTATTTATATATTTTAAAGACAGAAATGACCATTATAATAATGAAATGATAAGACAGATTTCTCTCCTGTGTACTACTGCCTGAAGAGTATCCAGTGATATAATTTCAATTTTGCTACACTGTGATTTATAGAAATATATCCTGTCATGATTCAAAAAGCTAAAAATGATGAATAATCACCTTATGTCTATGGCTTTTTATTATGTTTTTAAAGATAAAGTCTCCTTTTCCACTTCCATTTCTAAAGATGCAGTTTTCATTCCTGCTACCATTTTCCTCAGTCCCCAAATTTCTCCATAACAAACGGAATTATTTGTTAGACAGTTTCAATTTCGATTTTAGAAGAGGAATTTTTAAATTCTCAACTATTAATTATTTCTAAAAGTAAAATAAATAGATTTGTCTCAAAATCACATAATCTTAATTTTCCTGCCAAAACTAATCTGCAATGCTTGTTGCTGCTTTGAAACTGATGGTATAAATAATGGGGATTTGTATGTTCAGGCAGCACAAAGACAAACACTTTTTGTTGGTGTCTGCAGATACAGAAATGGTGTAACATGTCGATAATGGGAACAAGAAAGGAGAATTTCAGGAAGAAGTCTGTTAGGCAGAAAAGCTCCATCTCTACGACACCCTGAAAGGCCTAGGTTTTGAATTCCTGGTAAAAAGGTGGATGATTTACAAGCTCTGTCAATTCACTCGTCAATGAAACTGCTCACAGCTAAAGGGAAGCTGGAAAGAGAGGCAGACTGTTGGCTACAAGTCCTCAAATGAAAAGGAATCCCTGCAGCATCTCAGCTAACTCTCCTCAGTCTGAACCTCTCCTCCCCTTCTCCTGCAGAACGTCTTCAGGGAGTTACAGCTGCCAGCACGCTGCCTCCGACTATGTGCTCCAATCTCTAAAACTCCACTTCCCAGATAACTCACCACTCCCCCGATAGCTCTGCAAACAGCCACGGCATCTGGCTCCATTGGGGATCTTCCAGTTAAAATTTACTGTAAACAATTTAACAGTTTGTGGCAATCTGGGAAACATTTGGATTGCTTCCCTAGAAAACCTAGCTGGCTCAAATACTCGAGTTTTTTCTCTGCTTCTTCCTTCCTTAGCCTGCAGACCTCAAATGCCAGGTAATGGAATGTCCTTTTAATAGAATCGTTACAGAATCATAGAATACGAGGTTGGAAGGCACCTCAAGGATCACCCCGTCCAACCCTTTCTTGGCAAAGAAGGATATGTTTTTGAGGACATCCATCTCCGTTCTGTTAAAATAAACTTGGAAACAAGCAGCGAGGGACTGCTGCAAAGGGCAATGAAACAAAACTGCGCATGCCTGTGTGTTAATGTGTTAACGACTATATACTGCCACTGATAGCTTAAAAGGTAATTTGCACAGTTCAGCTACTGTTAAATAGCTTAACCATATGCTTGCACTAAACTGCTGAATTAGCTCACATTGTACCTGCTGAATTAACCCACCCAACACTTTTTCCTGCAAGCAAAGAGAAACAAATTGTTTTTAATTGAACTCTGAAAACACACTTAATCCAAATAAAATCGGCATTGGAGTTAAAAAGGAAAGCTGTGTAAGCTCAGCAACCCTAGGAAGCCTACACAACAGAGCAAACACAGAAAGGGAAAGAAACCTGTCTTTCTCCTTAATCCATGCAAAAAAGCAGTTTTGCTTATCTTTCAACTGGAAAACTTACCAGTTTCTCCTGCAAGCCACAGGAAAAAAAAAGAAAAAAAAAAAAAAGTCACACAGCAAACCTAAGAGCAGACTGAAAGATGTGCCCGTTAAAGCAAAAACTAATCTTTTTTTTTTTTTCTTTTTTTTTTCCCCCAAGTTTGATCATCATCCTTTCACCCAGCTGCATTTCCTTTGCCAACCGTGCAGCACTGCTGCTCTGCTGCATTTGTTCACGTAATTACATTCCATCTTCTCCTATTTTGCAAACCAGGCGCTTCCCCAAGCTCCCTCCCCGGAGGCACCGCGCCGCCTGCCCACCTCCGCCTGACACGCGGCTGCTGTGACAGCCCTCAGCTGCGGTCCGAGTGGGGACCGTGCTCCCACGAGCGGAGCGAGGGGGGCCACGCGAAGCCAGAGCCGTGCGGGGCGAGCAGGAACAGGGGTGGGGGGCTGCGGGGCGGCTGGGAGGCGATGGCAATGGCGCGGGAGAAGAGCCACGACCAGCTGCAGGCCTCTGCTCCCGCCCGCCAGGCTCTGGGAAGGACGGTTTTACATCATTCAACCGAGCTCGAATCGCCTGCCTCCGGGTCCGGCCTTTTGAAATCCTGTTTGCGGAGGGCAAACAGGAGCGTTGTTTTCTTCAAAAGCCTTACTCGGCTTCTGTGCATCGTCTGTGTGGTGTACGGTACTCAGCACAGCCACAGGTGTATCGCCATTAGCCTCTATAATAAGAGCTCCCAAGATTTTGAAAAATACCTTCGGGGTCTGGAGGCTGTGTCTCGGGACTCAGCTTCAAGCTCTACTACAACTTTATATCAACAATTCTCAACATTATATCGAAATATCTTTCTTCTAAAAACACAGCAAGGACACGGCTAGGTTTTGAGGCAGGTGAGCCCATAAAGCACAAGATTTCATTCTGCATTTTAAGAATATAATTTAAGAACTAACTTTGCCTTTGTTTTGAAGGAAAAAACAACAACATAAGCTTGGGTAGCTCAGAACATTATCTTTTGAACGCTCCCTAGTGAGCTTATTTGTTAAGAAATAAACTTAGCTCCATGCACTTCTGAGCTCTGCTACATTAGAATTCTCCTCTTAATTAGCGATTTTCAGAAGACTGCCTGTTATTTGCGAACACAAAGAAACTCACCCAGACTTTGTGAAGCCATACCTATTCTGTTATTACATAAAAAACCCCAAAGATTTGATTATAAATTTGTCTGGCATGACAAATTCCAAAACCAGCAAATGGCTGAAGCACAAACGCTGTCTACCTTCCCTAATAGGAAGCTGGATAATTGGGTTTGTCCGTAAGATCTGTGTGAAAGCAGACTCCATGCATGTGTAATTTGGTTGACTCCACAGGAAAAAAAAAAAAAAGTCTTGAAAGAAGCTTCAGGACCATCATATTTTAAAGCCCGCTCTGCATAGTTTTTCTTAATTACACCTAAGGCTGCACGTAACAATAATAAATATATACAAGAAGAAATGCTCCACACAAGTTTTATTGGTTTGCCATAAACCTGCATGGAGCTGAGTTTGTTAGTCGGTAATCCAAACATGAAATATAATATACTGTGAATTTTCCCAGAAAATTATTACTGGGAAAAGAGCACGGTTTTCCAAAAACTTCTACAATTTTGAATTCAGTGTGCGTATACGTATCAAATAGCACGTGTAAATGCACAATGTAACACCGGGTATCTCAGCCTGCTGAGCCTGGCTGGGATGGGGTTAGCTTTCCCCACTGCAGCCCACAGAGGGGCTAGGAGGGTGTTGGTAACACAGCCTCAGGGGCTGTCTCCCCAAAACCCACCCCAGGGCCGGTGGGCTGGGGGTGGGCGAGAGGCTGGGAGGGGGACACAGCCAGGAAGAGCTGGCCCCAGCTCACCAGCGGGATATCCCCCACTATACCATGTCGTGCTCAGCAATAAAAGCTTAAAGAAAGGAGGAGGAGCGGGGGCATTCGTTATTAAGGCATTTGTCTTCCGAAGCAGCCACTACGTGTATTGGGGTTCTGTTTCCCCCAAAGGGGCTGGGTATCGTCTGCTGATGGGAAGTGGAGAATAAATCTCTTTTGGTTTTGCTTTGCTTCTGCACGCCACCCTTGCTTTCTTTTATTAAACTCCCTTTACCTCAACCTGTGAGTTTTTCCACCTTCTCCCTCTGTCCTGCTGAGGAGGGGGAGTGAGAGAGGGGCTGGTGGTCAGCCAAGGTCAACCCACCACACCTAGAAACACTAATAAACTCGTAACTTTATTAAAAGTTACCTTGGGATTCGAGATTTTGAGAGCTGTAAATTTTTTAAAAGCATTTAACACCAATGTGAGAAGTACTCTGTACTAAACACCACACATACCACTGTCCACAGAGGATACGCAGTGGTAAATATAGGTCAGCTCAGAACAATGTGAACTGCTGGATATCTGTCCTCTCTTCACTTGCATACATGGTATATTTTTAGGAACAATCCTAAAAGTATATCTCACATATACTTATTACTTTACAAAAAGGCTGTTTTTATTTTCCCCACTCATATTTCCCCTATTAAGTTCCTTACTTTTTACACAACTCTATCACCTTGAAGTACGTGTATTAATTTTTCTCATGTATTAATTACTGGCTTTGTACAAAAATAAAGTTATAAGCATCTCTAGGGGAACTGGGAAACAAACCATCTTTTGTGAAAGTCATGACATTTGACAGCTTTGGAGCTGGCGGACAGTGTTTAAATTGCATGGGAGATCGATTTTTAAATTCTGGCTCTAAGTCCAGAGGAGCTAAGGACACTCTAGAGAAAAGAACTATGAAACAGAATCACTTAGAAGAAAGAAACAGCTGTAGCAAATATTTAATTCTCAAAATGCAAAGAACAGTCAAGCAATTACTCAGAAAGGTAAGAAGTCTAACAGGTTTCTTCCAAATGGATGCTTTTGTATCATGTTATTTCTGCAATATTTTTTGGACTACTTGCTCTACTCCACCACATCCTTTAATTTTATTAACTCCACAAGATTTTTGAGGACTCCCACATCCTTCAATGCATAAGGAAATGGAATATAAATTACCCATCTCTTTCCCATGTTTACTGCTTGCAAAAACTGTATCTAGAGGTGCAAACATTCTGTATTCGTGATATATGGAGAAAAGAAAGCTGCCTCTGCTAGCATGTTTCTTTAGCTATACAGAACCTCAAGTCTTCGATGGAAATTCACCATTTCAGCCTAAGTAGTTCCAGCTTTAGAGGTTACAAGATCTGTCTGAGCTGAAGAAGATAGATACTACACACTGTATTCTTTTCTGCATTTGGCTTAGCAGAAACAGAACACAAACAGCCTTTCTGGCCTTGATAATTTTGGAAAATCCTCCATTCCAAAAGAGGAATTTTCTTTTTCACAGTGGGAAAAATGCCAGCTTATGCAAAATGCTGTTATAATTAATCTCAAATTCCTCTCCACAATTTAAGAAAATAATTCACCATAATTCCTTCTCAAGTGCAAATTCTATTAACGGCTGCATGAAAACTAGGATTGCAAAAGGGACTGACAGTACACAGTTTTGTAATGCAAAAAGGGTAATGAAAAATAATAATATGTGAAAATACCAAGTAACAAAGAACATAGTCTTTTGCACTGAAACAACATGCCTTTACAATAGGTGTTCCGGTATGCAATAATCCACGTAGCACATGAAATAAACACCTTACTGCAATGAAATACAAACAACCTGAAATGGGACCTCTCCCTTCGCACATGTTCCATGACAGACGGTACTGGAATGGCATTTGCTGCAAACCAGATTAAATCACTTTTAGAAACTGAATTCCATCGATGAACAGATTGCACCATCTGCTTCTACTAATATACATTAGAGAATGTGTATTTTCCATAGCTGCGTATTTGCTCTGTAATCAGAAGACTACAAGACAAATAGGTATAGCTTAGCTACGGAATGACTGAAAAGCATCATCAATTGTGAATGTCAAGGGTGTAAACAAAAAAGCAGTTAGGTTATCTGAAGGCCGTGCAATGAAGTAATGAAACGAAATTAGGCAAAAGAAAATTTAAGCAGCACACCAGGACACTAACAGTCATTGCAGTGATGAGAGAAACACAAATGCAAGAAGCGTAGATGTAATAAAGTTTCTTACTAATAACATGTAGAATCTTCCAACCGAAGCATAAGTAGAACTGGCTGGAAATCTGAATTTTTTTACATGTTTTTTTGTGTTTTCAAGGAAAAAAACCCTTGAATGAGGAGATAAGCCAACATTCAAAGTTTTCATGGAACAGAAATCCTTCAAAATTTTGTTTTGGAAACCCAAACATGATGTTCCCAAAACAAAATATGCTTTCCCAGTATCCTCAGCAGCTGCTGACTGAAATTAATGCAATTCCTGTCATTTCACAACTGCCACTTCCACGGCTTGCTGCAGTGACAAAAATGACAAAAACTACCCTAAGACTCCAGCCCAGGGGCTGGCAGAGCACCCGCGGAGCCTTGTCGCTGGCAGTCCAGCCGTGTGATTGCCCGGGGAACGCCAGAGCCCCGCACCCCCGGGCCACCCACCGTCAGGGCAGCCGGCCAGATGACTTCAGAAACGCTGACGCCTCATACACAACACTCCTTCTTATAAGCAGCTGAAAAGTCAGGCTGACACATTGGTAGAAATGCTCATCTGATAGGCTGGCATCGCAAAAATGAACCTGAGCTGAACGCTTGAGAAGCCAGGGTGAGTTTTCAGCATTATTGTTCTACACATCCTCAGTAGTAAAGGTGATTATTTCCAGGCCAGTAAGATATTGCAATTAATGAAACAGTATTTCATTAAAAATGGCACTCTTCTTTGAAAGGGCAGTAAAAGAAACAAAAACCAGTGGGAAACTGTTATTCCCCGGTATAAATTCACAGAGGTATGGAACAAGTTACACTATAAGACAAAACAAACAGTACGTTTCAGGGCTGTAAAAGAGAAAAATGGGAGATGAAGTTATGACTGAGGTCTACAAAATCATTTAGTCCAGGAAGACAACAAGGACAGAACAACTGTATGGTTTCAATATCAAAACTAGCAGGCATTAAATCTAGAAGATGGGAAAATTCACAGCAAACACAGGAAGGCAGTTCTCCATGCAACTTGTACATAAATGATAGAACTTCTTGCTGCAGGATATTATGGGTTCTTAAAGTGCATATGGGTTCAAAAGGATAAATTCCCAAAAGGTGATTGTATTGATGGCTGCTAAACACCAGGACAACACAACAGCCCCTGAGGCAGGAGCTGCTGCAGACTCCAGGACTGCGCTGAGGAAGTATCAGCAGGTGCTTGCCCTACTCTAAGTCTTCTCTAAACCACTCATCACTGGTAACTCTTTGTGACATTTGGTGAGACATTTTTTGCTCTGACTCAGCAGCCTTAAATTCGGGCATAAAACATGCTATATGCATCAAATATGACACTCTGTGTATCGCAGGACAAGCGTAACTTGCTGGATTTAGCAGGAAAACTGAGGAGACTCTGCACTCCCCTTTTCCCTCAAGCAGTGCAAGGCGTGAGGTGTGCCTGCCACAGCACGTCAGAAGTCAGCAGCTGCAGAATCTCTCCTTTGTAATTACAGCATAGCAAATCTGTACGAAATAGATGAAGATTTGGATGTGCTAAGCGCTCGCTCCAGCTCAATAAAAATGACAATCCAGAAAGAGAAAACATATCAGATAGTGTTGTGATTTCTTTTCACTCACTTGAAATGACAGTCCTGAGAAACGTTAATTACTGGGCCAGAAATCAAGTGTCATAAACAGCTACAGTGGATGAGGAAAAAAAAAAAAAAAAAAGAATTTTAATGTCATTCCAAACGTGTGATAGATTTAATTAGCTTCTGCTCAAAGGTACCTCTTACCAGAAGGATGGGATCCAATACAAGGACACAAAGGCATATATTGTTGCAATCCTATTGTTGGAAATAAGTCTAAGACATAGAAGAAAAATTGAAAGGAAGACTTTCTGAATCAAGTAAGTATTATTTCAAAAGCAAGGCTTTTGACTTCAGAGACCTGGAGGGAAGAAACATCTCACATGACCCATATAGACAAAAGAAAATAAAAGGAACCTGGTTTTTGCCTGAAGCTGGGAAGTGACCATGCCACAGAATTTCTGGCAGGACATGCAGAGGAACACCATCAGTTCACTCACCAAATCTGGACTGGTCAGCTTCTTCATATATCTATTTCCCTGCTTGAAAACACGGCTTAAAATCTAAAATGCAATGCCTTCCGTGACCCTTGGATACAGTCATATTACACAGAGTATTAACAAACTCCACTAGAGTATGACCTGAACATGTGAATAAGCACAGAGGTACCACTTTGGAATAACATGCAAGTTAAATATTTGAGCCAAAAACAGGCAGAAGAATAAAGAAGTGAAACTCTTATTCCTGCTGGCCAATGAAACTGTAGAGGAATTAGATTGCTTGTTCAAGACAGACATCTATGACCAAGGTGGGTATTTACACCTATGATACAAAAGAACTAAAAGAACTAAAATGAAGTAAGAAAATTTGGGAGTTAGTACATTTAGGTGGGATAAAGTAACATAGTCATGACCTGATGAGGACTGTCTCGAGCATGGAACCCTTTGCCTCTGTACAGACATTTAGATAAACCCTTTTCCTAAAGCTAGAGAAAAACAAGAATGAAAATGTAGACAGAAACACATTACAGAAAATCTGGATGTTTTCTGGAAGAGTTTTTTAAATAACCAAGAAGTCACAATTACATAAATAAAAGAGGATTTCTTCAAAAAAGTGTAAAAGCACAGTATGAAGGGAAAAAGATAATCAACAAATAGAAGAGAGAGGCCAACAGACAGCCATTGTAAGATACTAATTTTCTATACTTCGCATAGCAGATTAGGGACATCAGACAGAATTTTGTTTGTATAGTAGGGGTTCTTAGGAGAAACACATCCATTTGTAGGTAGAGATAGTGAAGCTGCTACTGCACTTTAATCTCCACCTAGAATCAACATTGGGCATTCTCAAGGCTATTTCAATGAGGAACAAAAACTCTTCATGGCGTCAAGTATTTCTTTCTTGCAATCTTGTTTATCTTAAAAAAAAACGTCTGCAGCTTCGTTTTCCTTGGAGTCTGGCTACTAGATGCTTGCTTTGAGTCATTTACTTTGACAGACTTGTTTCCAAAAAGCTCCTATCTACTGCAGCCAGAAGCTATGTCTGAAGATGATTCTCTTGTCAGCTGACGTTTATATAGCTAAATCCTCTTAACCTGACTTTTCTTTCCTTTATTAATATCACAATGAACTGGAAGTACTTCATCTTGCCAAACCTTCATTTTTTTTTTCCTCTAACTTAAGAAATGTTCTGAAAAAAACCAAAGCAAAACATTATTTTTTTAAAGTTAGGAAGATGCCTATACTTTGAATGAAAACTACTGGTTTATCTTAATAGAAGGCAAAAAGGAAGTGTGTGCTAACTGCTCGGTCCCTGAGAGCTCAGAGCAGATGACCCTTTTTAGCCCCAATTCCTTTTACAAGGGACTTTCAATTCACACTCAAAACTGAAAAGAAAGCCAGGTTCAATTTATTTTACTCAGACAGTAACTGAGTCCAGGGCACTTGCTTGTGTTCATAGTGATTAATGAAGAGAAGACATGCAACTGTCAAGCCAGTGTGAGAAGTCAGGTTATCTGAAGAGCACTTGGGTGACAAAGCAACGCTTAATCATTCTGAAGGCAGTGTTACAGAATGGGTGGCCTCCACCTTGCGTTTTGTTTCAGGAAAAAAAAAACACATTACAGCAGTGTTGTCTTTGCTTACACAGTACAGGCAGACCAGTGAGAAAAGCAGTAAAATAAAATAAAAAACAAGTATTACATGACCACAAAATATAGCTAATACGTAGGATTCTACATCCCCACTAAAAGGCTGGATTTAATACATGCTGCATCTGATGGAAGTCTTCCTCCTTAATTTGATGGGTGGAGCACGTCATGACTCAAATCATCATTTCATTTTTGCCTTTTAAATTTTGCCAAAGAAATGTCTTGCATCAGTCACTTTATATATAGACACACAAATACATCAGAAGACCCATATAAACATTGAAGCTGACCATGTAATAAGATGCTTCCCTTCCTTCCAAAAAGGCCATAGCTCTTTCCAAACTTAGTAAGAGCTTGTGCACTTGCTTTCTACCAAGTTTTGGACATCTCTACCAAGTATTACCTCTTCGCCCTCACCAGGTTTCCTAAATCCCAGACTTGAACTCTACGTTTATTCTTTTATTAAAATAATGGCATATGCGACATTTGGGCAAATATGCTTATAAATCCTCTTAATCTTCTCCAGATGATACATAGGACACTTGTGCTTCACTCATTAGTTTCTGAAATTGATCTGCCCATTATCTATGTAACTCCAAATTACTTCATGCATAATCAGGCACGTCTTGATTTTCATCAGTCATGTTTATCTCTAATATTTACACAGCACCAATCATACAGCTGCCCGTGTACAGATTGGAACACATCACTAATGACATACGTTTGATTTGGTTGTATTCCTCTACAAGAGAGGATATTGTTTTCAAGGGCCTTGTTCCAGCCTCATCACCCAGATGTTCAGGGACCAAGAAGTCTCTGAGGCGTATAAACTCATTTGAATTTACTGACCCTTTCAGAGGAATAAAACCACAAGTAAAATACAATGCCATTTTATTTCCTAACTTGTGTATCTATAGCTAAACCATACCAGCTTAGATTCACTAAAGCTGGTAACATTTTACCTGTGATTCCTTACTTACTGTTTTACAATATTGTTTTTTAATTACAATAAAAGAAATGCATATTTTATCTCTTTGAAGTTTGAAATTTTAGTTGGAGTTTATGATTTGCTTGCTTTTCACTCATCAGTTTAGATGAACGCCTGTGCCCTGTTTAGGACAAGCAGCTGCTTTTCAAGCAGCCTTCACACATCTTACTTTCCTTCATACATCTGAAGTCCCAGTATATACACACAAGATAAAAATACAATCCTATTTATTTCTCCAAAACTTTATCCTATCCTCCATTTTCCCAATTTCTAGACTTTCACAAATGATATGCTTACATAGCTAAGCCATGTGAAACCTCTCTTTCAGTTGTACTAAGTGCATTTACAAATGCGAAGTAGAGTGTAATAGAAAACAACAACTTAGGTTGTAAGAGCCTATAAAGTAATTAAACCAAGTAATTCTCATACTCCAATCTATGTTCTGACAAATTTGATTACATAGGCACAGGCATTGCAGCAACTAATATACTTCATAGAATACACAAAATCACATCTAATTTTCCACAAGCAGTGGTTCTTAGGCATGCTCAGGAATCAACAAAAATCAGCATATGCATGTTACAGCTAACATATAATTTACTAGCCTATCATTTCACTTACATACAGCTTAATGAAATAAAAAAAAAAAAAGAAATCTAAATGCTATATAATAAACATCCTCCACAGAGTAAAAACTGTTATCCAAGTGACATTCAAAGTTACTTTTTTTAAAAAACAGAAAAAGGGCGTATTAATTGATTAATCTTTCTGTGTCACACCGAGCAACTCTAAGAGTTCAGGATAGAGAAAGGGGAAAAATATCTGTGTATGACTAATAAAACGGCTCAAATCTGGAAGAACTATTTGCTAGCTTTGTCCTTACTAAGGTACCACAAACTGGTACAGTTAACGGAAGCATTTTTCCCCTTAGAGTGGATACTACATTGGGTATTTGTCTACCAATATAAAAAAAAAAGAGCTAGTAAGAGTTAAAGAAATAGCAATAAAACCAGTTTTAATAAACTACAGAGATCAGGTGATTTAGGTGCCAATTTATAAAACCTACACCATTACTGCTACTCCATTATGCGGCAGCGTAACTATACTGTAGGTGTTTCTCTCCAAGCTACCCCGAATAGCTCTCCTGGTTGATATTGCAGAAACAAAGTGTCTTTCATATTACTTCACGATTTGTGGTAGAAAGACAGGGAAAAAGGGTTTAGGTGCACACAGTTAGAAATTAAAACACTTTAATTCTGCTACAGTTTAATAGGAAATATTTGTATGATTCAGTTTCACAGCATGTGTGATTATAAATTCTCCAGGGATTTAATTAGCTGTATTTTATCATAAATTGCATTCCCATAGACAGATGCTGCTCCTGCATCATGCTGATAATAACAAAAACCAACTGACACTTGAGAGCACATCTGAAATGTGTTTTTCCGAAGACATTAGGTACAGTAAGAGAATCACTAAACAGTGCTGAATAAAAGTATCAATGGGTTTCCCAGTTGGTTTAGCATACCAACTTGAAGAGCCGTTTATTTTATACAGTATAAACAAATTAACCTCATTAAGTTATACATTTTGTCAAGCTACAAAATGTATCTTTTGCTTCCCATACCAAAAATACTGTGTATGAAAATTCTCAGTTTGCTGTACCCATAGCTGTGCTTTAGGAGAACCCACAAAAACACCCACTTGTTTTGAAAATCATGATTTTAATAAATTAATCCCTTGTCAACTGAAAGGCCCTTTCTACAATATACCTGTTTCTTAGTGCTTTAAGCATTTTGAGCATAGTTTCAGACTTTTAGGATTTATTATTTATTCCCTGCATTTTACTTCAGAGAAGGAGTACCTACCTTTCAAGGCCACCAACTGAAAAGTAGTTAAATTATCTTGATTTTTCTGAGCAGTTCCCAAAGGTGAGAACAGAAGCCAATGTCTGAGTTGAAATTAGAATTGAAAATAAAGCAATTATTTGAAAATTACATAAGGTTGTGGGGGTTTTTTAATTTTGAAAAATATTATATAAATACATACCTAGCACATATTTATCTCTCAAATATTATCAAGTAACATCTCCAGGTATGCATCCACATATCAGTGTTGATTTCCATGTAGTCTGCTATTTTTATCACACATTTTTATACTCCCGCCTACACTCACATACACTGAAATTTCTCTTTCAAGATGACTTTTCAATTCAAAATATATTGAGAAATCTGGGATTTTCTTCCTTTTTTTTTTACATAAAAAAATCTGGCCATGGATATTTCTGTGCTCCCATTTCTCCTGTCTGTTTTCCAGTTAGAAAAAATGAAGTGAACTATGACACAGATAATGTTCAGCCTCGTAACAGATTTTGAACATAGGGATTTCTTTAACCTTAGAAACACTGTTTAACACTTACAACACTGTTGGAGAGCTAGGATCCTTTCTTTTCCTTCTTTCAGGTGTGACACAGGAACTTTTAAAAAACGAGCTTAGCAGCCAGAATGTGTGTCTCGTTGCTTCTAGCCCCAACTAAACTTTTTTTTTTTTTTTTTAATCTAAATGATTTAGCAAGTGATTTCTTCACCTCCCTCTCTTTCAAATCTGCAGCAGTTGCATTGTCATGGTCATGATGGTCTAAGGATTAACAAGAGCTTGGGTTGGTGAGAACTTAAACACTAGTGTTAGCCTATTTTTCTACATTCAGATTCTTCATCTTAAAGCTGTTGTCACATTCCTATCTTATTCTAACCTGAGTTAACACAGTTCAACCAATTCTGCAGAAGATCAGAAGCCCGTGTGTCTCCACCGTCTGCAGACTGGAATAATGAAGCCAGAGCCTTATGCTATTCACAGAGATGAACCCTGTAAAATCCCAAACTTCCCTATGCTTGTTAATGGGAGCGCTGCACAAAGCCTCAGAATTGAATACAGTCCAAGAGCAGAAGGAGAAGAGGAAAGCTCTTTGGTGAGCTGTTTCTTTTCCTAATTCATTACTATTTCTTCTTTATCTTCCTCCTTGGCAAGGTCTCAGTCAGAGCTCAAGCACATACACACAATCTGAGGGAACAGCAGGACAGTAATTCAAATTTGTATTACAAGTAGCAGGGTACAGTTCCTCCTGATTCTGTCACTAGCATTAAAAAAGGGGTTTGCCAGATATTCCTGCAAAAAATACTTAAGTATCCAAAGACATAACATAGATAATTCATTGGCATTAACTTTGGTGAGAACCCAGCCTGTTCACACTTCCCTCAGTTACTGTTTCAGTGTGCCCAGGACCCGTGAGATGGTGTTGTACCTGTTCATTTCTGGCAGGTCTTTTTGGACTTGCAGCAGAATGAATTCTGTGAAACGTCTGCCAGGATGGACTAATACATTAATAAAGTTGGAAGTTTGCTGTCTCTGGCATTGTAAAATCAAATGCAGAAACTGTCAATAGAATGCATGGTGTGAGTTGAGCACATAATTCAGTTGCTTTATATTTTAAAGCTGGTGCTGAAGACAGCCCCTGGATAAACTCACTTGCAATTTCATCCGAGTCAGAAAGGGCCACCCTAAATTCCTATCAGCAAATCTTTGACAGCTTTTGGAAACACTAGGAGCATCTGTCACACTTGAAGTTTGAATGAGTAAACTGGATGAGAGAAGGGAAGGAAAAGTGGGGGATGGAAAAGACACACACATAGAGTGACCAACTGAAAAAAAAAAATTAAAAAAAATCAGTCTGTCCTCCAAAACACCCCAACTTCAGTCTGTCACCGCAGGTTTCACTATTGCCCTCTGCCTTGTAAGGGTAAGTTCTGGTCTGTGAACGCAGTGGTTTCTAAATTGTTCAGAGATGGCCCAACTAGAAATGGCTCTAGATAGCTATGTTACAACACCTTAGTAAAGACAATGGATCCCAAAGAGATAAAAAAAATTTTTTTGATAGGGAAGGTGACATATAACAATATATTCTGATATGACATACATGGATTTCAATAGGATATTAATTCAGTTGTGCAGAGTCACTTTTAGTGCAGAACATTACCAGGGTTCAGGTGCATCAGAAACTTGGGTGAAGACGAGCACTCTTTTCTTTCAATTGTTATTTCCATTTAGTGGCTTTGCTATATTTATTACACTCTATTGGAAACTTTAATTTCAAATAACAGCATATGATCTCTCCATTTCACTTTATGCTATACTTTGCTTCCAAGCTCATGGCTTGCAAGCACCTGAAACAGGAGGAGCTGACAACTCTCTGGTGCTGCACTACCCGTTTTAACTTTGTATTTGGACATTTCAGGCTTTTTGTGGGGCACTGGGAAAGCACAGAGCAGTCACCTGAAACAGTGGCCTCCAAAGCAAAACAGACCTCACAACTCCTGTGTGACACGGTATCTCTGTCTTCACTGCACTGGCCAGTTCCTTGCCTTAGGCATGAAACCGACTGTCTAGTCTTACATCCATGTATTACTTTCACAGAACCACAGCAGGGTTTGGGTTGGAAGGGATCTTTAAAGATCATCTAGTGCAACCCTCCTGGCATGGGCAGGGACATCTTCCACTACACCAGGCTGCTGAAAGCCCCGTCCAACCTGGCCTTGAACACTTCCAGGGACGGGGCATCCACAACTTCTCTGGGCAACCCGTGCCAGGGTCTCACTACCCTCGCTGTAAAAATTTTCTTCTTCATTATGTCCAACCTAAACCTACCCTCTTTCAGTTTAAAATCACTGCTCCCTGTCCTGTCACAACAGCCCCTGGTAGAAAGTCTCTCTCCAGCTCTTATTAGCCCCCTTCATATATTCTGAGGCTGCAGTAGGTCTCCCCAGAGCTTTCTCTTCTCCAGGCTGAACCACCCCAACACTTTCAGCCTGCCATAAGAAAGGTGCTCCAGCCCTCTGACCTTTTTTTGTGGCCCTTCTCTGGATCCACTCCAATAGGTCCATGTCCTTCCTGTTCTGGGGGCCCAGAGCAGAACACAGTGCCCCAGGTGGGGTCTCACCAGAGCAGAGCAGAGGGGCACAGTCCCCCTCCCTCGACCCGGTGGCCACGCTGCTTTTGATGCAGCCCGGGATATGGTTGGCTTTCTGGGCTGCAAGTGCACGTTGCCAGCTCACGTCCAGTTTTTCATCTGCCAGTATCCCCAAGTCCTTCTCTGCAGGGCTGCTCTCAACCATTTCATCACCCAGTCTCTACTGATACTGGGGACTGCCCTGACCCAGGCACAGGACCTTACATATTATTATATATATATCTGTGTGTGTGTGTGTGTGCTAGAGGAGACGACCATGTTATACAAGTAAAAAAAAACAAATGAAATTGCAAACCGAAGTGACACAGATCGTAAACCTTCATGATTACAGGCAGTTATCAGAAAACTGTTCAGTTCCAGCTTTTGCCACAGGCAGCAGGGAAGGAAGGAGAGTCTGCAGCACTCTTATGCTTTCCTGTCAGGGTACATCACAGCATTCAAGGTACAAGGTTAGTTCAGAAAAACCTTCTCATTCCAACCTCAGGTATGGGTGAAGCGCATCAGCTCTAAAACCGTTTCACATGGACACTGTGCTAGGTCCCACTGCTGGTACTGGCTTAGTGTATAGTGCCAAATTTTCAGTAAAGCATCACATATATTGCAATTACAATTATGCAATCCCAGCCAAAACCACTAACTGCCAACAAAGGATGCAACAGCTTAGCAGAAACATCATTATGGATCATAATCAGAAACCCCAGGAATTGTATGATTGTAGTCTACAAGGTTCATTTAAGAAATATATTTCATTAAAAAGCACAAAGCAATTTGCAAATTTTAAACTCAGTGTAGACTCAAAAAGAAGGAATACTTTAATGATTTGCACATCACTAGCACTGACATTTAAGTCACATTCTGTTGATAAAATACCATCTCAAAGAGAAACCATCTCGTTCTCTCACAGTCGTGTTGCTCTTGTGATGGTAACAGAATTAAAGTAGCAGCATATATTTCTCAAGGCCATAAGCAGACATGTCAGTATTTAAATGCAGGCATGGAGAATACAACAAATTCGAAAACCATCATTTTTATAGTATTGTTAAATTTGTGCATACACATGAATGTATGTAAAAAATATTTTAGGCAGTGGTCCTTTGTATTCATTTCTTCTTCTTTCAAGCTGTGGAAAGTAACATTTTGTAGAAGAGCTTTTGTGTAAAGTATTACTGAAAATTATTTTAACTTGATTCTAGATGTAAATAAAACCCCTAGGATTCTGAGGTTCCTTCACTGTATTTGCAACTTAGGAATAATTTGTTGGCCTCTGATACTGGTAGTTTCATTTTCTCTATCCAGACAATTCAAGGGGGAAAAAAGTGAGTTTAAGTATTCTAGATGACTGGAATTCAAAGGATTTTACATTATCTCTCTCTCTTCAAAAAAAAAACAAAAAAAAACAAAAAAACAAAACAACTTACTATTCTCTTTCATTTAATGGTGTTCATTTGAATTCAACTCCAAGCCATTTTAAAAACGTCCCAGACGCAAGCATTGGCAGGTGGCTGCAAAATATCCTCTCTTTTAGAAAACATTTCAGAATTGCTTTGAGTAGTAACTGATGGTTGCAGCGCTTCAGTATCTTGTATGAGTATCTGAGGTATTTAGAGAATTAAAGGTTCCCCCATTAAAATGTAACGCTGTGATTAATTTCTAAAGCTGGGATATTTCCCACTCAAAGAGCCTTTGAAGAGCACAAGAGATACATCTGCTTGTTTCCCCCATGGTGTAGCTGGCCCTGTGGCACTCTAGGAGTTAAGCTCCCACTGGAACTTTGCTCTGTCTTCAGGAATTAAATCGCCAGGTGATCTCAGGGAACCCCAGTTTGAGAAGCATTGGAGCCCTACAGAACAGACACTCCCTTAAAAAAACAACCAGAAATAGAGGGTGGCTGGTTTGTCATCTAAGAACTTGTTTGAATTTGGCAACATCCCAAGTAACAAGTGCTATTTGGATGGACACATATGTACCCTGTCACCCCAGAGGCCATTGTTTTAGTGCCTTCCTGCAGTTCCATGAATTTCAGAAATATTTTAATAAGCCAGAAAATCAATACATCACCAACAGAGCTTGCCACCTGGTGATTCTAATCTTTGAGTTTGCACAGGGATAACTTTTAGTACTCAGTGATATCACACAATCCTTGGAGCTCCTTGGCAGCAGGGTAACTGTTGGGACGATACTAGTCTGCCGATCTTTCACAAACTGCAAATATCATCAGTAGTATGTGAACAAAGTTGCTTAAAAATAGAAGATGTGCTGTGGTGCTGACATTCTACATATTGTGTAAATTTGAGCTCGTCAGCCTGGTAGTTGCCAAAGCAGTTTTGCAGATCCCAGAACACCGGCAGTACTCAGCATGACTATAGTATCTGGCATGGCGGCTAGGAAGGGATCCATGAGCTTCACTGAGCTCTGCTCTGCAATAGAGAAAATGAATATTTACATCTGGACTCTGACAACAATGTAGAAATGACCTTTTTTTATACGAGCTAGCAATCCTGCCTTCCCTGACAGGGGCAAGCATGATGTTAAATGAAAAGGACAGAAGGTTAGTGTATCTAGTAACACAGGATAAGCCATGATAGTTAAAACTGCACTCTCTTTCAGAGATTTTTACCCGTTATAGTGTGACTTTCATACTACAGATGGGAAAGAAGATGACAAGAAGGAATTGGTGCTGCCCTGGGAACAGGAAGGATGCTCCTAAGTACTAAACGAGGCCCCTGTTGAAATCTGGAAAGCACCTTAGCAGCAGAGACATCTTTGTAATTATTGTAGCCCTGGTAACACTAAAGTAAAAAGACCTCCAGCACTGTATGACACCACAGACCTTAGTTTCAAGAGCAGGACTTCAAGAGAGGTGTGTCTGTGCCACTGACATTCAGCTGTACTGGAAATACAGGTACCAGGAACTTCTGGTGCTGAGCACTGGTACTGAATGAGGGGCTTTTTGGCCCGAAGAAGCTGGCTACGACTGAAGCCTGAGCTTATTCCAGGGTGACTATTTTTAGCCTCACCCCTTTCAGCAGATAAAAAGGAAATGGAGGCTTTTTGGCTAATTACCACAAAGGCAAACTAGATGTGTTCTTAAATGCAATGCCTCTGATAGCAGGGGAAAAGGAGCAGTGTAACCAGCAGAAGAGGAATGCTGTTTCATGAACTCCATGTTAAAGAAACAAGGCAACGAGAATTCTCCACTTACAACTACTGATTTCCTTCCCCAGGGTATAAGGAAAAATCCATGCAATATTTGCCATAAACTCTTTTTAAATATGCATCCCTAAGCATCTCTCATCTTTCCGAAAATGACCCTCATGCAAGGCTCCTCTCAGCAATGTGCCTTTCTCAGAGGCACAGAACACATTCAGCATGCCCACTGGTAAGAAACGCAAGAGCATCCCAGCAGCATCTTATCCCACGATGTTGATTCCAGAGAAATCCAGGGTTGTCTGGACTCACTCTCGGGCAACGGGCTCTGGGTGGCCCTGCTTGGGCAGGGGGGTTGGACCAGACGACCTCCAGAGGTCCCTTCCGACCTCAACCCTTCTGTGATTTTATGCCTGTCACCTGGGAACTATGATATTTAAAAGACGGAAAGAAGGCAAATTTCATGCCACGCTGTGACAAGGCCATTTTAAGATAAAACAAAAGAAGAATGGTAAGTCAGGCAGCAATGAAGCCTACTTTTTTTCATTCTCTGCCTCCAGGCATTTGCAAAAGCAAGGAAACTGAGATCCAATGATCAGATCAACGATCTCTCTCAAAATTTATGAGTATCAGTTTCCATAACTAATACGATTCATATTCTAGAAAAATAAGAATGTCTCATGACTCTTTTTTTTTTTTTTTCCTTCTTTTTTTTTTTTTTTCCTACCCACCCCTAAATTAGCCCATATAAATCTTGCTGCTAGAAGCTGAAGACAACAGTGAGGTAAAAGGGATATGGTAACCTTCTGCAGATTTAAGAGAAACATGATTAAATATATGCTGCATTACAAACAGTACATTATTCCTTACTTATTAGCGCTATTATAATGACTGGAAGCAGCAACCAAAATAAGGAACTTTTCATATTACTGAACAAAAAAGCATGATAATATAAAAGACATATTAAAATCCAGCCTCAGAACAGCACTTGGAAGAACAGTAAAAGAAGACAGACAAAATGGAAAGGACATGAGACAGAGAAAAGAGCCTAAGATCACAAAGAAATACACAGCAAACCAACAAAAGAAACTCTCCCAACCTCTGAAAAGGGGAATAGTCACTCCTCCGTGCTGTCGAACTCATCTCACTTTAACCTTATTTTTCTTACTTGCTCCCCTCTATTATTCTATTCAAAAAAAAAAAAAGTGAAAAATGGATCAAAAATGGACAAAGAAACTTAAGTACTAGTGTGCCTGCTACTTCGCAGTCCAATTGTTCGCAAGTAGAATGGTATTTTCTTGATTTGTAAAAACTGGTGGGTGTCCAGGAACATAAGGGAAATACATCTCTCAACAGTACAGCTTAACCCTTATGAACATGATTATTAAATAATTTTCTACAAATTGCACATTATTCTCCAGGAAGAATCGGGATTGGAAATATTTTAGCATACGGAAAAAAATAATCTATTTTTTGTACTTAATGATGAGTTACTCAAAACATCCTAGGGAATGGCTTTTTGTATTATTCTGAATGTTACTTCAAGACAAAGGAATTGATCTTCGATACGTGAAAAATCAAGGTTGCACTGACTGACAGGCAGACGCAATCTCAGCTTTGCGTAAAAATGGCTTCCCACTTCAAAGAAAGTGAACAGCTTTTGTGAAGCATGTCAGCTTTTGTGGAAAATGCACAAATGTATTCATACATATTTATTTTGAAAGGGAATTCATAGCCAACTTAGCATATCTACAAGAATATATACGAAGTAGCATGCTGGTCAAATTATTCATTTTCTTTTGCTAGTAAGGGGTACTTGGGAAAAAAAAACAGCATAATGCTCATTTTCAACAATATACTGAACTGTCAGTCAGTATACTCTCACAGTATTTTAGAGAAGATGAACAACTCAGCTGCATAATTAAATTTCACTTATTTGGCCTAGACCACCAAGTGTCTGGACTTCTAGTGGGCTCTGTAATATGGTTGTAAAGAAGTGTAACTTTTTTCAAATGTGGAAATTCATTAATTATTCTAGAATGTTTTACAACCCATTTCCCTTAAAAGCGTATCATGCATGTTTCTTCCAGTAGCTTTTTATGAGTACTTTCATCACACTCTGTAGAAAACTCTTAAAAGTAAAAGCAAGAAGATATATAAAATTCTTCCAGCCTTGTTACAAGCTGCCATGTTAGCAACTATCATTTCCACTAACGATACTTCAGGATGTATTTTTAAGTTAATTAAGGGAATTATAGGGATTACCATCCTCACTGCAGTGTTAAATGTCAGATCTTCTAGGCTTTCTGAAATCCTGGGACTCTTTTTTTTTTTTTTTTTTTTTTTTTTTTATTATTATTTTGTGTACAGTGTGGGAGAGATCAGTAATTCAGATTATGTATAGTTGAATCAGAGTCTCCCAAAATCCATTCAGAAAGCCAACCACCATTTCATTGGCACATTTGGGAATAAAACAAGCGTTCAGATTTTATCCCTGTCTTTGCCTGCTATCCACTACTGTCGGAGAAATGCGATCAAACACTGCATTCAACAACTGCTTGAGCTGCACTTTGCATGTACCTTCAAAACCTTCCCCGAGAACTGTGAGCCTGGTGCCCAGTCAGCCCATTGCAAAGGACCTAAGCAGTCCTGGAGACCTTGTTGTAGCTCCTCAACTTGACAATGTCAGTTTGAATCGGAGCTTTCCAGAAGCCGCTCTCATTTTTTTTTTTCCCTTGACTTCTCCTCAAAATAAAACGTAGTTTGAGCGTGTATGATGCCTGTGTGTTCACATTATTTCTGAAAATAAAATTCTTTCTGTGAAGAAGTGGAGAAGCATAAGTAAACAGAAATGGGAAAGGGGGACTGAGAAAGAATTAGGGAAGAAGAGGGTTCGCTATGGTCAGAGGGACGAACAGAACGGATGTGAGGACCAGGGCAAGGATGGGAACAGGTAATTCAGCAGAGAAAATCTGAGATCAGGTGCGTGACAGCCCACCATTTTCCCTCGTTTGTCCATAGCAAAAGCCCATTGGGAGTATTAAAAATCTGATTCTCATCTCCACTCAAGTCATCTGGAGCCTGAGGGGATCCTGAATGTTTGTGGGACTCTTTTCTCCCTGTGCTCTGTCCTTCCCAGTGCAGACAAGCCTCTTCTGAGGACCTCTGCCTTTGGGGAGCCATTAACCCCAAGGCAGTTAAACACTGGGATCATGGAATGAAGGTAATGGAAACAAAAATCTCTTAAGCCTCCGAAAGACAAAGATAGTGGAGGATAAGGGGGACAGATAGTGACTCCTCATGGTGGAAAGCTGACTACAGTAAGCTGAAGAAAATAGTCTAGTTCGAGTGGGACTGGCTGGGGTGGGTGTGGAGCCTGCTTAGGGCACCCTGTCAGAATGAAAGGCAGCTTTCCTAAGGTGACATGGGTGGTGGGGGCACAAGCCAAGTGCAAATACAGTGTGATAAATAATAGAAGAATTTTGCTTTCGCTAAAAGTAATTAAACAATTCCTTTTATTGAGTTAGGCTAAAGCTATTATTAATACGACGATCCAAATTTTAAGAAAAGTAAAAGAATTTACTACTGGGAAAAGAAAAGGGGGGAATTGATCTGAGGAAACACCAACCCAACAGCCCCCCCCCTTCTTGGGATGCTCACCAGATGGTCCGTATCAAAGGATGGTAACTCCTTTGCAATGAAATGAGAAAGAACAGGACGGGCCATCTCTGGTATCTCTTGTGCTCGAGAGAAGAGAGGAACTGAACCACTGAGCTATAAAGACAAAGGAGCTACAAATTAGCCCAGACTTGAAGGACAAGGTGTACGAGACCACAGGACTGAGTTGGCACAGAAGTAAGGGTCAGCTAGCGAACACGGTGATGAAGACTACGAGCCTTCATCTGCAGACCCCTGCCCACGACCACCAGGGAGCACTGCGCAGGTGCGACGGGAGGAATTTGGGGTGGGGGGATATGTTAAGGATTTCTCAGAACTAATTGTAATATTCCCTCCCTATCCTTAGAGTAGTGATGCATATGTGTTAGAGTAGATGAATATGTCACCTTTTATACAATAAAAGGGAGCCCCTTTGGCTCCAGAGGGCGTGCCATTGCGCCCAGCGCTGTATTCTTTGCTCCACTGACTTTGTCCCCAATAAACCTTTTTTTTTATATATATATGTGAGCTTGTTTCTCCCATACAGTGTGTGCTGTAGGATGAGCCATGCGTGGAACCCTGCCTGCGATCCACACCCTCTGCTGCAACAGCTCACGTGCCACCATCGTCCTTCATCTGACAGGCTCGATGGGGCAAGAGGGGAAGTATCAACCAGAAAAAGTAGCGTAGGGACAGTATTTTCTGTGACCACAACCCACTCTGCAGTTAGGAACAGCCTGCCTGTTTTTTTCACCACACAGTCTAAATATTTTTAAGTGGGATCATGAGATCCACTCCCACAAGACAGAAATTAGGGCAGGTGCTTAGAAACCACATATTATTCTCCAGCTAGCAGCAGTAGCATCACCAGCAGTAGCTGCAAAAGTGTGACTAATCGTTAAGATGTCACAAAGAACAAATACATTCTTAATAAAAAATTTCTAGGAAATTCAATAGCATGAAGCTTTACTAGTGCAGGATAGCAGTGTTTCATGGTATTTGTTCCCCTTCTAGAACTTGAAGTTCAGGAAAATATCAGAAAATAAACCTGCCAACAACAAAACTTCCAAAATGGCAGATCCCATGCGATGGTCACACAATCTTTGTTTTACCTTCCTGACTAGTTATTCCTAGACACACATTTGTACCTTGTATTCAAAGTGCTCTGAACATCAGCCATCTACACGCTTCCTGTAATCAAATCAAAAGCTGTTCCTTGGGAAAATACCCTCCCGCCTGCTACATCTGAGAACGCTTTCGCCCATATGTGCCACCAAATTCTGTGCTTTCATTACCCATCCTTAAACCCACACGTCACACGTATCTCCCACCTAACTGCTGGCAGCCCCGTCACAAGACCATCACTTTGTCCTCTCACTGAAACTCCACTGAGCAGCACGGAAATCAAATGCCACGCCATGCTACATACCCATCAGCCGATTATCCTGGCCCAGATACAGATGGTAAAATAGATGGGATCCATATCTGCATTTAATACCAGGGAGATGTATAATCCCTTTCGGTCACTGCCAGCTCTCAGAAGACAAACGACTGCAGTTATTGGAGTGTGCAGCTTAACTTCGTTTTCTGGATCTTCAAAGTTTGAAACAACAGCATTTATCTTTTAATTTTATTTCCTTCCCAACTCAACTTACTATTGTAGCACTTAAAGCCTACACAACAGACTTGCTGTTTTATCAATATTATCAATTCCACCTTTGGAGAGTCTCTCTCATGTAAAGCACAATAGTAAATAGAAAAATGAATAAAAATGGTTTAATATAACACAGTTCTGTAACTTATGTGGTTTATCTCCAGTGCTGTCACTTTTTTTTAAGCACAAATACAGACTGCAGCATGTTGAGGGTGGGAGAGTAAAGGGAGTGAAGAGAAAAGTTATATCCTACTACTCAAATACCAGAGACAGTATTTGGACATAAACCAATTTCTTCTGAGGCTTTGACTGCTAGATCTGCTAAATCTCATGCTGATTCCTACCAGATAAGATATTTTTTCTTTCAAAACTTTTTGTAAAAGGCAAAATATCTTTAACAACATGTAAAGTTAGAAACTAGGCATACACAGCCTGACAATTTTTCTACAAGAAAGAAAAAACAACAGCACCATCAGTTTTTACAGCTGCCAGTGCTTCCAGACACAAAACCTGCCTTCATGTTTCTATCTTTGCTGCTCTTATAGGAGTCGAACATAACAAAATCAAAGACCTGGGAGGGCTGTATGCATGCATGCGTGACAGAGAGTAGAATCCTGAAAAATTCAAAGTTTGGGTAGTATGTCATTAAAGCTATCAGTTTTGGTTTGGTCTCCTGCTGTAGCCTTACCAGAGGAAGCTTATCTGATCAACCAATGGAAGACTATGTACAAAATGCAAAAAACCACTTGGATCACGCAACCTGTGATTAAAACAATTATGAAGCAAATACACCCCATGGACTGTATTCATATATATTTAAAATTGCCACATTGAAATGAGTTCCTTTTCTAGTAACATCACATTTGCTTCATACTCCATTTCACACTGATGACAAAAATGATAGCAACCACAGAACTAAGTCTGAAATAAAGTAGTTCACTGTACATGAGCAAATTTATGGTACTGATTTGCCAACAGCTAGAACATAAAGTCTCAGAATTGTATGAACACAATAAGGAAATATTGGAACAGTTTAGATGACGGAGGAGGTTAATAAAACATAAGATATTGTAAATGCAGTATATGATACATGGGAAACAGATCAGGAATTGTGTAAAAACATCACTTTGTCTTTTCTGCATTTCTTTGACAATTCTAAAACTAGACACAGATGATTCTCTTCCTGAAATTTCCTGCTTTGCATTTTTCTATTTACAACAAACTCTCAATAAAAAAGGGTGATTTAATTAAAACCCACACACTTAAAGTATATAAGTATGTATTTAACAGAATACACAATTCCATTCCAAATCTGATTTATTACTAGAGAACATCATCAAGTTAATTATCTGTTTGATATTTGAATCACATGGTAAATTTTAAATGTATTGGAATAGATTTTCAAAAGTCTGTTAAATGCACGTCTTGTGGTTTCCATGCTACTTCTGACGTTTTCAGCCATTACCTTTTCTAGCAAGCATGACAGTTTAGGTCTAGCACTTCTCCCTGAACTCCCTTCTATTTTGGGCATTTTAAATATCTTTTCAGAGGTGCTCTTTGTCTAGCATCTCACAGTACTAAGTGGAATTAAATTTGAACAATCCACACAGAAACCCATACTCGGGAAGTGTGTCCTGACCAGACCAATGTAAACCTTTAAGTCCTCAGGAAATTCAGTTTCAATCACATTTGAATATAGCCACACATTCATACGTTCAGGTATGAAGAGGCACAAGGTGTGCTCTAGTAACAGCTTTGCACATGATGGAACACAAAAGTCTACATCATCCCACCGGACCATGCCAGCCTTCACTCCCTCCCTCCCGTAAATCCACCCCAAAACCAAGAACAGCTCCAATCCTGTATAAATCCTACATAACGCCACGATAATACCGAAGTCATCCATCCCTGGTAAGGCAATAACAAAAGCATCAAAGCCAGATATCACATAACCATTTGTAGCAGAGCACTCCTACCTTTTCAGTTTCATATAATTTTCACTAGCTGCAGGTCTGCATTCAGCACGTTGCACCACTATTCCTTCCAAGGAAAGCTTATCTAGAATGAAGAAAACAAAGCAAAACTGGACATTAAAATAAGATTCACCAACATGGTCAACATTTGAATTACTTTTCTACTAATTAAGTATTTAGTAAATGTAATTGTAAATTCTCAAATATCAAATTAAGTTCTAAAATCTCTGCTATTTAGACACTGAAGAAATAAGCAGGAAAAACATGCTTGAATAGCTGGTGTCCCCTAGACTTCCTTATATTGCCATAAGATGTTTTACATACCAAGAATGAATCACTAAGATCAAATTTTAAATAAGAGGTGGTAACTGTGTGGTCCTCTTTTCTCTAGACTGTTGCACTCAGATTATCTAGGAACTGTTTTCTGGAAATGTGCACTGAATACAGTCAGTGACCATGAAAAAAATAATCTACAAAGAGAACCCAATCATCAATGTATCCAAAGGTAGTGGGAGATAAAATGAGAGCTAATTTTATTCTATCATCAGAAAAACAGTAGCCTATTTTCATACGACAATAAAAAAAAAAAATTGTTCACCAAAGGAACATAATGCAGTAAAGTGATAATATTACATATTCTAACACTCAGGGAAGAGAAATAAACATTTGTAGTTAGCAACCTCAGAGATCACATACTAAGTTTTAGTTAATACTGCTCTCTGTATATTCACCTCTAACACAGTCACTTTGTAATCTAATGTGAACATCTTTTTGCCTAAAGCAACAATGACTAACAGAGCCGTACAACAGTACCAGCCTACTACGTAAAGGAGGAAAAGCTTCAATATTAAAAGTAACTTGATGTAGAAAGGAAGAGAGAGCGATGGTGGGCAAACACCTGCTTCTCTACTACAAAATTCTAGTGATAGTGCGTGTGTGTGGTGTGTATGTGACAATTTATCTACCTCTTTTGGGCATAGCCAGTGTAATACGTGTAAAACAAACACCTTTGGAACAGCCTCTCATAACAAGAAAGGTTGAGCTTTAATGGCTTGATTAGCTTTCACTACTTAAAATTTCCTTCCAACAGAGAGTCTCGTCTTGCTATTGGTGTAGGGTACTACACTGGCACCACCACCTTCAGCTGGCAACGTCACAGGAGAGAACAGAAATGCTTAGAAGTATTGATGCCAAATAACACAAGGCACTCTCAGATGCCTCTAATTTTTCCACTGCCTTATAGATTGAAATATTACTACATCTGGAAATCTAAGTCTGCTCTCCTTGAATAATTCAGAGAGGGATTACTTAGACACCATGTATTTTAAAATGGTTTAATCTAAAATTTCTTGGTTTGATTTAAACTAAATCCTTGAAATGAGTAAGAATGTCATACCTTTCCAGGTAGTTTTGAATGAAACAAATTTGTATTAAAATACTTCTGGTTTTACAGATCCCTATGGTTTATGATCAGGAGAGACAACCTGGCAAATTTGCCTGACCTCCTATGTATCAGACAAACAAATTTTATCGTCTTTCTTCTGTTCAGAACCTAGTAACTTTTTTGTGGCTAAAGTGGTACTAATATTACTGCTTAATTTCTAATACAAATTTGCCCTCAGCTTGCAGCAGTTGGTTCTTCTTATGACTTTCTATGCTATGCTAAAGAGCCTTTTAGTACCTGGTGGTTTCTCCCTTTGAAAGTACTTATACATTGTAATTGGGTCACTTCTAAATCATTTTTTCAATAAATGAAATAATTCAAGCTCATGCATTATCTCACCATAAGGCATTTAAGCCACACTTAAATCAGTTTCGGGTCTCTTATCTGCATCTTCTTCAATCTTGCAATGATGTTTTAAGAATAAGGAGACCAGAAAACAGACATAATACTATTGGACTGGTCTTACCAACGACATATACAGAGGTAAAGTAACAGATACAGGAGCTGGAATTCCTCTTGCCTCACTTCAGCTATCTCAAGGTTATTCAGCAGAACCTACGAATTCAGCTCAGAGAGGAAGGAATGGAAACTTTCAGTAGAAAACTGGTCCCACCTCTTTTAGGATTCAATGATCTGTCTTGTGCTGGTGTGGGTTTTTTTGTCATTTTGTTTTTTGAGTTGGTTTTGTTTTGTTTGGGTTTTGGGGGGGGGGGGGGGGGGAAGGTCACATCAGTGTCCCATGACTGTGCTTTATGTTTAGATGGCTAAAACTGGGTTAAGATCAATTTGTCTCTACAAATCAAGCTCCGGGAGTTGATGGAACTGACTGGCTATTATATCACTAATAAATCTATTTTGAGTCTTTTCTAAGCCTCATATTTTACTTATGTGCTCTGCATTCCCTAGGTGTGTAATTACCTTTGGCTTGGTTAAAATGCATTGTCTTTAAACAGAGTCTGTGAATTAAGTGATTCTGGTCACACCATGACAGTCCTGTCGTAGTTATTCACTGTCTGTCCAGCATTTGTGTCAATCATGACACATTTTATAAGCAGGGATTCTCACTTACTACTGTCCCTCTTGCTAATCCTGGAGGAAGCCCTTCAAACTACAACCTGAACGGCTTCCTACTGATAATTACTTTCTGGTAACTGTCAGACAGTTTTAAATCTTGTTCTGTGCTTGCTATTTATGTCAAAAAAAAAATAAATAAAATAAATCAGTATGTCACAAGAGTCTAAATTACGTGCAATATGAAATATGAAGCAGGCTGCAAATACGCTGTTACTTTAAACTTGCGATCTCCAAAATAAAATTAGGTTTGTTTGACCAGAAAACCTTTAACCTAAAGTGTGCTTGCTAGCTTTCGTTATTTTTCTGATCTTTTCTACCTCTTGAATTCTGTAATAATTTTTCCACTAGTTTCTATGGTACAGGTTCAGGGCTAACTAGCCTATACTCACCCGAGCTACCCAGCCCAGCTGTCTGAATACTGACATGCTGCTATCAATCTCTGGGCAACTAGCACAATTTTCAAATTATTCTCAAGTTTTAAGAATCAGGATTAGTGAACCAGATAGCTCCTCCACACCAACTATTTAGGAAATTAACCTGCCAATTAAACATTCTTATCCTTAGTAGTATATCATCTTTGATGTCTTGGCTAATACTCTTTTAATTACCACTGATCTGGATTTGGCTTTTAATGTTCCAGTTGCTTCACAATACAGGGCTGTCCGCAGCCTCCAAGATCACTGCCTTGCAGCTAAGCTAGTCTGCTGTCAAAGCTCATCCACTATCCAAAAGCCAAGGTTTATGTCCCACTTTCCCCGGGCCCTCTTGGGGATTTCGACACATCCTGAGAGTCTACCAAAATATATCTGCAAAGACGCACGTGAACTTCTAGATGCAAGACTGTAGTGTGGCAACAGTTTCTACTCCCTTTGCAGCCTTCATTCACCAAACCCAAGTTCAGAGACTTGGGTCTGTCCTCCCTTGTTGCAGGACCAGAGCTGCAACGAAAAGACATCCAAAATGCTACACATCTGCCTTAATCTTTCCCTAGTCACATCAGCCTAGAAGCCAAAGGATGATTAAGGCATGAAAGTGGCAATTCCCCATTAAAAATACCTACCCAAAATAAAGCAGATAGTACAAGATAAATTAATAGGTCTAGAAGACCAGTGAATAGAAGGGAAAATAGACATTTTCCCAAGTGTCTTAGGCTCTCAGTTGCCCTAGGTGGGGTGGCAGGTACAAGTACACAGTGTGTGCAGCTTTGGATAGGTTGATCTGCATAACCCATAGCTTCATCGTTAGCTGCCAAATGCATGCTCACTCCCTGCCTGAATGCCCCGGTGCCAATTCATAAAGCAATTTCAACTGTTGAATCTTTCAGTGAGATGATAGGGAGGTATGCCAGGGGTGCCGATTCCAGCTTCCAAACCCGTTGACAGTCACTGCCAAATGAACAGAGTGTGGTTAAAATGCTTAAGGCAATCTTAATAAACAGGCACTGGGAGAATTTACTGGAATTGTGCAGAAGATGGGCTGATGGGAGTTGGGGGGTTCTTTGAGAGAGAGATGGCCTGGCTTGGAGATTTCAGTGTGTTAGCTTTCTAGTCTGACTGCACACATCTCCAACTTCAAGCCACTGGGACTTGTTAGACCACTGACTGCTAAGTTGAAGAGCCTCCTATGATGGCATTTCTGCCCCTCCTAGCACTTATGTACTCTCCACCTTAATCAAGCCTAATAAAAATAAATCATGCTTTCTTGAATCTTCTATCAGTCCTATTTTGCAGCTTCTTAATCATTCTTATTGGCCTGAGAAAGTTCAGTTCATGAATGTCTCTCCTGAGACATTGTCTCTCACAGCCAGACTTGACAGCATGGGGGAGAGGATCTGGAGCCCACCAGCTCCTGCTCTTTGTGAGTGGTGCCAGGGAGGGAGGAGATGAAGACCTTGCTCAGGATGCACGATTCCCAGGCAGCAGGAAAAAAGTGGAAGAAGGTGCAGGAAGGACAGGCTGTGGGCACTGCCTCCAGCTCCTCGGCAAGTAGAAGTTAGGCTGTTTCTTCCCAGCACCCAAGCCAGAAGCCACAGTAATTTCCACTGCCCACTTATACTGCTGTGCAACTTCTCAAGCCATTGCATGGGATGGCTGGACAAGGAGCAGCCCCTTACCACATTAGACCTCAGCTCTGCTCTTCCAGACCAGAGGCATTTGGTGGCACCTCTCTTCCATTTGAAGATCAGCCTGGAAGCTGGTGCCCTTCTCAGACCACCCTTCCCTGGTAGCTGTGCAAGCTAGAGAACAGGATTGCCCAGTCTTCACTTGGTACTCCCTTATTTAGGCGCCCAAAGGTACATACTACATTCGTTTTACTGACCACCACACAGGACAATGACCTCATGTTCAGTTGTCAATGATGCATTATAGGTAGACAGAGCCTCTGCCCCAACCCTCCCACAAACATATGTACTATAAGCCCTGCCTACAGTGTCTTCCTGGGCACATAAACCTCATATTTGGTCATATAAAAATGTTATCTTAACCAACTATCAAAATGGTTCTACATTAGCAATTTATCTCCTCATTGATTACATTCTCAGTCTGTATCATCTCCAAACTTCATCAGTAATTATCTCCTTGATCACTGACTAAACATAAATAGAACCGAGAACCAAATCACAGCAGCATTTTAGTGGTAATTCTCTGCTTAACATTTGCCAGTTTTGAAGCCTGTAGATAGTTTTTGCATAATTAAATGAAAGGGAAACTAATACAGTATATATCCTAATCCAAAATGGCAAATGAGACATACTCAAAGATTTAACAGAAAAAAGCATCACCTGCTTTGCTGAACAAATTGTAATCAAAAAAAAGGGGAAAAAAATTTTAGTACAATCCACTTTCCCTCCACCCACACTGATTAGTATTATATTACTCTCCCTTAATTTTTAACTGATTGACTTCCAAATCAGACGTTTTACTGTTTTTCAGACAGTCCCTTTTAATTTTTAAATACCTGGCCCATCCAATTCACTTTTCAAATACTGGCACAGCATTTGCTTTTTCAGTCTTGTAGAACCGCAGTGCTCAAAAATTATTAAAAATACCAACAGCAACTGTTGATGGAGTTTCTAAGACAGCTCCTTCAAAACTCCTGAATGCAAATTGTTCAGATTTGCTGATTTGAAATTCTTCAATTTTAATTAGTGTGTAGAGCTTGTCTTCAATAGCTGTTAATCAACATCCTGGAGTTAAAAGAATGAGAATGTCTATGCTATCAACACTGTGAGATAGTAGCTATTGAATGGTTTAATTGTCCAACAACCTGGCCAATTTTCTGTGTTATGAAATCAAGTGACTAGCAAATTGCCTCGATAACCCAAACAGATTTCACCAGCAGCTTCCTAATACATTTCAGAAATTCTCTACCTCTTACAGCTGAAATTTCTCCTCATACGCTTTTGCCCTGTAATAAATAAAAGTAGCTGTTTTCTATAACCCAGGTCATTTTCACTGACAGCAGACTCTCAGTGAAGCTGATGCTGTTTGAACATGTGAGCCAAACCGCTGTTAAAGCACCAACTTTCCTGTGGTGTGCTCCAGTCCTGAATCTTCAGTTCCATGGCACGCTCGAGCTTCCAGACCAGGAGTTTCAGAAGTACAGAAACTGAGGAGGAGTGAGGTTATATTCCAAAAGGAAACACGTAGAACAAAATGAGGGGCAGATGCCCAGCACCCTCCTCCTTGGATTTGTTTTCCCATGTAGCTGACAGACACCCTTTGCACTGTCTCCAGAACAGCTTGTCTGACTGAAAAGAAACTGCAAAGCTCTGTGGATTGCCCTCCTGGTGCAGCCTAAAGGGCAAGTAACCTGAAAATGGAGTACTACTACTACAGCCACTCTCTTAAGCGTGTGCAAGAGTGCTCAGTGTATTTTCTGACTTAATCTGGAACCAAACCACTATCCTTTCAGTTGCTGGATTCCAGTGATATTGCTTACTTGAATGGCCAATCCCAGCATACAGGTGACACTAACGACTTCTGAAGCAGCAGTTACTTCATGATTGCCAGCTACCAACGTCAGTAAACAGGATACTTCAGCTGGTTAGGGAAGAAACAGTTCACTCATGGCATGGGAAAGCACACAGCAGCAAGTTGCTCTGCCTCAATCCAAGTGGGAAGCAAGAAGATCCAGGATACACTAGGCACATCTCAGCTATCATCCGCCCCGTGCACAACACACACAAAGACTCTCAGAACACAAGAATGATCAAAGTCTTTAACTTGACCGCAAGAAATATTGCAAGCCTTTACCAACATGAACTTCTGGATGATCTGCCAGTGCATGGACAAAAGGACAGAAAAAAGGAAAACCAGTTCCTCTAGGCATAGCTATACCTTCAGAAAACAGCGAGCTATATGAAACCATCCCACTGAAGCTACATGCGCTGCAATACCGTATGTATCACCAAGTGCGCAGCAAGAATGAGGGCTCTTTGGAAAAGCTGTCTTCTAGTATGGCACAGAAGGAGGAAAATTTTCACAAAGATATGCCAGGCTTCAATTCTGTGCACTGTCAGCTGCGGTGAAGTAGTTACATGGGTTTGTGGTGATGAAAATTTTACAGCAGCTCCACATTTTTCAAGTCTCAAAGGTTTAAATGTAAATATTCATGATCTCCACAGAGTATATTTTCCACATCAAATCGATTTTGAATATTTTATCATACAAACCACTAAAATGATTTTGCATGATCTTTCAAGGAATACTTACTCGTTCACAAAAGTGGAAAATTTCTACTGCAAGTGTTAGAACATTCAGAAGATGATGAACATGAAAAACTAAGTGAGCAGATACTGTTCTGTCACTGCCATCTCTTAAAATGTCGACAGCTTGGCTGGCCATGAAAAACTTCATATCTTTTAAAAATCCCATCACTCCTTGGAAATCCCTCCTTACTTGTGCCAGGACATTCCTAGTTCAGCTTCAAAGTATTTCAGGATCACTGTGTAAGATGAAAACACATGAGAAATAATTCTCTTAGAGCTTAACAGCCACTGAGATGGTTCAGTACTGTAGCTATGCATGATCTAAGCACATTAATTTTCCCTCACTTGACAATAAACTAAATTTGAATGGATGTATCCTGTAATGGCAAAAAAAAAAAAAAAATCTATATATTTCTATGACACTAAATGTCTCTTTAATTTTCTCAATTATTCATTTAATTGTGAAAGGAGTTAATTTTGAAAAAAGTTCAAATGTGTAAAAATTAGAAGCTGGTTGAAATCTCTTTGACTGAAGTTATGCTAAACATAGCAATGGCATCAAAGAGTTAAACTTAAAGCCATGACTAATACCTGATAAATCAAATCTAATGAATAATATCTGCTTAATGTATCACATACAGCAGCAGAAAAATTTAGAGTATCAGTGCTAGAGATACCCTGGCAAGGAGAACAGCGAGTACAAAAAAGTGCATTTATTTCTACTAGATTCAGTTACCAATTAATAAAATATTTTAGTGATGATTCTATGGTACGGATAAACAGCCTCAGAGACAGTGGGAGCAGTAGGAATAAAATATTTAGAAATAGAGCAGAAGAATTTACAGAAGAACAATCTGACTTTTCACTGCTAACCGGGCAAAGCAGGAGACATCTACCTGGAAAGTGAAAAATACATCTTGACAAAGATGGGACCTCCTCTCCAGGTCCAGCCCAAGGTAAGCGTTCGCTCCCGCCGGTGCTGGGGGATGCATGCTGCAGCTCTCGCCCGCTCCCCGGGGGAATGCACACAGAGATGTGTGGAGAGCTCTCCCTTTCCTGCTCCAAGCTGCAAACGGTTAAAGGGGAAACCTTTTCCTAAGAGGCAGCCAAGAGCGAGCCTCAAAGCAAAAATTCACGGAGAGAAGACAGCCATTTGATTCAAGTGTGCTCTGCTGATGTTTCCCCCCTCCCTGTACCCAAGTGTTGCTAAGCTATAATGTTATGTGATGCTCAAAGCTATCTGTAGGCACACTAACCCTTTGTTCTGCAGGGCAGCTGAGTTGTTTCTGTTGAAAAAGAACAAACTGATGCTAGATAGCCTCGGTGACTTAAAAAACATCGCCAATATAAACAGTAAATCCCCTCTCTAAAACGGTTTTTATCTATGGCACAGAGAAAGGCAAGATGTGAAACCTAATCAGGCTGCAGTTCTTGTGTTGGTGCACATACTCCCATCGACTGCAAAGGGAAGCTTTCACCACAAACTTAAAACAGTCAGACCAACAAGTCCTCAGCGTCACTTCCAGAGTATCTTCTGTGAAAACATCTTACCACTCTGCACGTGTTTGGTAGATGAGGAATATGTAGGTGCACGCACTCCGTAGACGACACCCCCCCCTTGTACAGACAGGGACAACTTTCCTTTCACTGTTGTCCTGCTGTATGCATCAGGTATCGTAATCGGTACCAAAAAATTTGAAAAGAGACTTCGTGAAAATTAAAATCCTTCAGGCATAAGTGAAGCTATCTGCTTAACACCATAAGCACTAAACACGATTTGGCCAGATGATACTACAAATACATCTTACAGTATTAAAAACACGGGGTCATTTAGAATAGCAGTATGCATTTCTGTGAATAACCCCCAAAACCATATACACTTCTTAGACTTAAAGGAAAGAAAGAGACAAACAGTTGTTATACCCTTCTTCCCTTATACAGTTAAATGCAAATTCTCCTTTACAGTCATATTCCTAATATCTCCCTGCATACACAGCTGATACGCCACCTACTGCAAACCCGAGCTGACAGTCGGAGCAATGCTAGCAGCATTTCCATTCCAACATCGTGCCGGAGCTGAATAAAGGTGCTTTTTAAAAAAAAAAAAAAAAAAAAAAATCTCTTTGCAAGCTGACAAGAACAAAGCAAGATAGCTGGCTTTTTGTCCTAGCTTCGATAATGGAGAGAAAAATAAACAGAAGAGAAAAGGAATGCGAAGAAAAACACAGCAACTCCGAAGGCTCAGAGCAAGACAAGGACTATAAAACGTCTCTGATTACTCTGAATGTTGGTGGCTATCTATATATCACACAAAAACAGACACTAACCAAGTATCCAGATTCTTTTCTGGAAGGGATCATAAATGGAAAAATAATGTGCCCATGCGATGCAGATGGTCATTACTTCATAGACAGAGATGGACTCCTTTTCAGACACATTCTCAACTTCCTACGAAATGGAGAACTTCTTCTACCAGAAGGGTTTCGAGAAAATCAACTTTTGGCACAGGAAGCAGATTTTTTCCAGCTTAAGGCACTCTCGGATGCAGTGAAATCAAGGTGGGAGAAGGAACAGCTAGCATCTCGAGAGACTACTTTCCTCGAAATAACTGACAGCCACGACCGTTCACAAGGACTTAGAATCTTTTGTAATGCTCCTGATTTCATTGCAAAAATAAAATCCAGAATTGTACTGGTGTCCAAAAGCAGGCTGGACGGATTTCCGGAGGAGTTTTCGGTATCTTCAAATATTATTCAATTCAAGTACTTCATAAAGTCTGAAAACGGTACACGACTGGTACTGAAGGAGGACAACACCTTTGTCTGCACCCTGGAAACTCTTAAGTTTGAGGCTATAATGATGGCTTTAAAATGTGGATTTAGACTGCTGACCAGTCTGGATTGCTCGAAAGGATCAATTGTTCACAGTGATGCACTTCATTTTATCAAGTAATCACAAAGGCAAAGGAAACGAGCATGCAGCCAGTAAACCTCCTTGACCCGCAGCCTCCTGGCATCACAAATAATGTATCTAACTAGCCTTGTACCACAGAGCTCGGCTGCTAATCAATTGATGTGAGCTAATGGTATGTAAATCTCATAATGACATCCCTCTCTGGCTTAACTTAAGCTGAATTAAAATTTTATGCCTGAATTTAATAAAAATTATCTGCTAAACATTGTAAACACAGATTGAATGCTTTATGCTATCTGTAATATACGTTTTCTCGATGCTGTCTTTCAACCAGAGTCTAGCTGAATTTTTGTGTACTTGTGTGACTAACATGCATACACCTAACTGCTCTGCTGAACAGCACTGAGAGCATTTTCATAGAATAAGCAGGCTTAAAATATGTTTTGTTTATAACAAATTCAGAATGGATTTTAACTGGAATAAATGGTTTTGAATGTTCATTAGTGTTTATGCTAATCTATTGTACTGAATTTGCAAACAGTGAGATTGCAAGAGGATTTAAAATTAACCAACTTTAAAATAAAGTTAAATGATTTCTCGGCTCACTTAAAACCAAATTTATAGCTGTGTTACTACATTAATAACAATTGCCAAAAACATGTAAACTAACCAAATAATGCTGGGGTGATTAGTTCTCCTATGGGAATTGAGTTGAATCAGCAGAGAATGTTAAATTTTCTAATTATATATACATATCAAATGGCTAATAAAAATATTTGACAAAGTTTCATGTAACAGGTTTTCAGTAATGACATTCTACAATCCTAGTCACTATTTCCTACTAATCATTTGATCTCGGAAGGACAGGGAAATAACAGAGCCCTTGCTTTGCACAATGGCTTACTAAAAGCAACTAGTACTATGAGTTTGGAATAGACCACCTGCTGGCATTTAAGATGCATCACTCCAAAGAAACAGAATAAATACCTTCTTTCTCCTCATCTCTACTATTTATCAAATCTTTTCATTTATGTTAAGCAAAGTTTTGCTAGCTTCTACGGAACAACTGTAACTAATTTAAAGACAAGCATTACAAACCAGTCACTCTGCAGAAGCAGACTGAAAAATCATCACAAAAGGCAAAAAGGAACTGTACTAACCCTAAGTTTAAGCTTTGTCCATCACTGAACCCAACCATCATTCACAGCCCATAGGAACCCAAAATTCAAGTAAAATGCTATTAAAGAAAGAAGAAAACAACAAAGTAGTTTCTCAACTGTCCCAAAACATTAATTTTGTATAGGAAAAAAAAAAAATACTAAGAATGTCAACAAAATGCAGTACAATCCATATTAGAAGTGACAACTGAGGAAAAGAGCTAAGACAAGACAGGCTGAGAACAGTTTTCTGTCAGATTTTAGAGGGAACAAACCCATCTTTGGTACTAGTGACTGGGAATGCAACTGCTAGGTCCGGTTATACTTCAACATGAAACCCTATTTCACTTGAAACATACAATAGGTATTGTTATAACAAGGTCCTTCACCAGAGGTGAATTAAGAGAGGGACTCTAGATCTCCAGACCAGGCAGCAGTGACTGAAACATATTCCAATATCATTTTATTAAATGGTTAAATTCAACCTCTCCAGAAGACTCCATCAGAATGAACTGTCCAGAAGCGACAAACTTTTCCATCTAGTCTCCACGTTACAGACTTACAGATCATAAAAGATGTAGTTCTAAGCGGAAGTTTCCCAAAATGAGCTGTTTAAAATTCAGATCATTCTACATTTGAGGCATACAAGCTGAACACCTAACTGTTCGTGTACCCCAAACCTCCCTGAGTTTGTCCAAATGCATTAACTATCTAAAAACAAAAGATAGATAGTAAAATACCATTCTTTACATACACCGTCATTGTATGTGTCATGTTCCCTCCTTTCCTCTCACAAATTATTTTCAAATTAATATCTTCAAAAAAATCCTCATAAATCTTGGGGGGGTGAGGCGCTGGCCCAGGGTGCCCAGAGCAGCTGTGGGTGCCCCCTCCCTGGAAGGGTTCAAGGCCAGGTTGGACGGGGCTGGGAGCAACCTGGGCTGGGGGAAGGGGGCCCTGCCCGGGGCAGGGGGGTCAGAACTAGATGGTCTTTAAATTCCCTTCCAACCCAAACCATTCTATGGTTCTGTGATACAAGAATCTGTAGGACTTCTGTGAAAAGTAAATGTGAAAGCTCCGCTAAAAGAAATCCAAAATCCTGCCCATCTTCTAGGACAAGAACTAGAAATACCATCGCACAGAATAATTACATAAAATGCCCTTTGTGGACACAATTCTCTCCATGATCAAGAAAAAGGGACAAGACAATTTAAAAAAGCTCCATAACTAATATACAACTTTTAAAGAAGCATACTCTCAGTGCTGTCAAATACACAGCCTGCATAAGCAAAAAGTCTGGAGGAGGCTATTGCTCCTAGAATGTCAAATCATCCATTTTCACTTAAACGTTTCTGGTTATAACCTTCACTTGTAATGGATCTTTGACTGAGATTTAAAATGTCATTGCAGTTGAAAAGAAAAATAGCAAAAATAAATTTTTATTTCAAACAATTAATATACTTACATGTTAATTAAAATGTACTGTGGTTGCTTGCCTTTCAGTTGGGCTCTCAGGATGCCCAATATCAAGAAAACATTAGCACTTCAGTATCAGAAAGCAGTACCAGTTTTTCATCATAGCATGAGTTCACTCACGAAAAAGCAGCAGAGGATTTGATGGTTCTGCATTTAATACCAAAACCACTTTTGGAGTATAAGCTATTCACAAGCTGGTAATCACAGGTAAAATTCAAACCATCTGAAATATAGCTAAAAGATTTACTGGAAAGCTTTTATTTGCCAGGCCTTTGGTTCAGAGTGCCTACTTCCCTCTTAACCTATATAAAAGAAAGAACACTTGAAACTCCTTTTTTTTTTTTTCAGTGAAAAATGTACAACTCTAATCATTAGTAAAAATAAATTCAAGTTGTTTTATTTTTTTTTAATTTAGAACTCAGCGATTCTTTACATTAAGCACTTCTCACTGCATTTTTTTTTTATTATTTCTATGTAACACTGACATCTATGGCATACAGGTAAAGTCATCTGCTGTAACACTGACTTCAATCTTGTAGTCTTTTCCCATTTTCATGAGCACTCATGCATTTTTACAAGTGTCAGGGTTTGAAATTTTTACTTGCCACCCTTGATCGAAGGCACATCACTCTGCTGTTTGGTTCATGTAGCAGAAACAGAAGAAAGATGGGGATGACAAAATCATTCTCTTTCCTGTTCACATTGAACAAATCCACAGCTACATTGAATCACACCGTATCAGCAATACTCAAGACGCTTCAAGCTACCTATAAACCTGAATAATGTTTCAAACCAGGGTGGGGGAGTGCCTTGTTTCGGTATATGAACAAAATGACCATGTAAAACTTCCAAACTGTGCATAATACTTCCTTTTTACTCTATAAATATATTCAATATAACATAAATATGTATCAGTTCAGTCACTCAGGTAGATGCTTGTGTTGCACCGCTGTAGGCTGTGGCAGAAAAGGTACTGAGTTATACACCAGTTACCTTTTCCGTGCGTTCTTTAAGGTTGGAAATTCCATATTTAACACTTCTAGGACAATGAGAAAGCTGCAAAATCAAGTGCTTAACTCAGAAATATTAACAGTTGTTATAACAACAATACTTTGAATACCTTGCATGCAAAGTATTTCTACTCATCTTTCTCTCATCAAGAGTTGTATCACAATGAACTTACCAGAATTGTCCTACAAGTATCAGGAAGGAAAGGCAATTTCTGTAATGTTTCTGATGATCTTCAATTGCTTGGGTAGCAGTAAAAAGGACCTTCCTTCCCCAAGGAGGCACTTAAACTGCTACCACACAGGTCAGCCCAGCCTCTCGGGTGAGAAAAAGGGCCACCGAGCAGACAACTCAGGGCAGAGGAAGCTGAAGGCAGGACTGACCCCCCATACACTAAAAAAAGAATATTTCTGCCCCTGTGAGTTTCCTGAATGACTGCTCATGAAAGAGCAGTGCCCGATTGACCAAAATACCCATTGCATTCCTTCCTCCCACACTTGTATGCTCATCTTTTCCACTGGTGGAGCCAGTGGCTCTTTTATCACACATGGCACTACACTGGCATAGTTATCACTTATTTGTTTTTTTCCTATATAAGGACAAAACATAAGGGTGGCTGCACTACATCAGCCTATCTAGCCCAGTGTCCCCTGGTGACTGTGAACTGTTTCCATCCCCTTCACATCTCCGGGCAGAATCCCCATTTTTGATCCTTTGACCCTCACATCCTTCCCCTTATCTTGTCCTCCTCCCACCTCACATAACTACTTTTCATTTTCCTTTCACCATACCCTTCTCTTTCACCAGCAGGGCTGGGGGGCTTTGTTAGGGTTGGGCATCAGCTTAACTCAAGAGGAAAGACCAGTAACGACAGTGGCCAGAAGCAGATGCCCAGGAAGAGAACCAGAAAAAAAAAGAATACAAAAAAACAAGAACCAGAAAAAAACCATACACAATGATACTCCCTTGAAATATTCCCACAGTCTCCACCCACTTACTGCCCAATGACTTCGAGGGCCCGATGTGGTTTACTGGAGGTAGCCCTGATGCTGTGGAAAACACAGGCTGTGCAACAAGGTCAAATTACAGCTCCAGCTCCGCACCTTCAGTACCTGTTCGCCCACTGACCAGTGTTTCACAGCATCATAATTGCACTATTGACATTTTCAAACACTCATGCCTTCTTTTTAATTGTGTTTTTGCATTTGTACCTATTACAACTGTGTGAGTGATAACTGGTCACTTCTTTTCTACAGTAGTTAGTATTTCTTCAGATGCTAAAAGGGAAAATGAATTACGTCATCATTTGCAGCAATCCGTGGCATTGTTATGCCACCTCTTACTTGAAAGTATTTCAAGGTTTCCATTCAGTAAGTTGGCAACAGCTTAATAAAATTATCTTCCTGCTTCCCTCCCCATTAGTATACAAGCAGAATAAGGGGAGGCAATAAATACTACAATTTAATAATGGCAGTGCCTCATCCATCAATTTATTTGCATAGAAGGGTCATGTTGTCCTAATTCTGTTGACTAATGAATCAGGATTGGGGATGAAGGGACAAGTGCACTTGGGTCTATGTAAAAATAAATATTATTTTCTTAGGCTAGAATTGTTTCATCTTTGCTAGATAACTATCACCTAATCCTAATTTTGTCTCCTGTCCTACAACACAGGGCAGAAACTCTTAGACTGACAGGAGAACGACTACTAGTTAAAAAACTAGGAGTATTTTAACTTGGAGATGTAGGCTTGCATAATTTACGGTGTTGAAACAAAAGCAATCAATAAAGCATGAGAAATTTAAGATCAGAAAATTAACATTGTATTTTTAATTCTTTTTGAAATAGACGTTCTCTAAGTCCTGTGTACCAGTATATCACACAGAACATTGCCTCAAAACACTGACTCTGTAAATCACCGTCACTCACAGTAAAATGCCAGAAAACTAGAAGCATGGCAAGGACTGGAGAAGGTAGGAGGGAGATGTATAATATCACCTGAGGAATGTGGATGAGCCAGCACTCGGAAAAAGGAAGTGCACTTGCCTTTCTTTATGAAAGAAATTGCATAATATCCTGTAGAACTAGACAGTTGATTTCTTTTCCTAAAAATGTTTGTAGTAGGAGTACCACACACAGCTAAAGCAACAATCTCCTAAAAAGCTGTTCCTATCTGCTCTGGTAACAGTTTAACATCATTGCCATTATCATTTAACACCATGTTTGTTCATTTTAAGCTTCAGAAAAGAATACTGTTCTGCTGCTTCAGAATCAAAACTGGTGCAGTAATTATAGCTGCAGCTACACATTTAAAACCCAGTTAGGGCAAGATGACATGCAAGTTCAATACGTTAAGGTTTCAAAGCCAAGTAGTTAGAGGATGACTGTTGAAGATTGAGCCATTCTGAAGGTCTGTAAACTTCTGATAATGCTAAAAATGACTACAGTATTGCCTTGTTTACTAGTGTTGTGACTTTTGGGGACATAACCTCAGTTTATAGGTTTCATGAAATCCACAGTCTTTCTGGACATTAAGGGGGGATTCCACTAGTTCCACCCCAGCTATTATTTCAGTTACCTGAAAAACTGGATCACTATGCTTTCCCAGGATACATCTTTCCTGCCTCTGACACCACTCCACCACAAGTTTTCAACAGCAGCCTTGTTCCAGGTATGGAAAGCCTGGCCAAAAGGAGGTGGCAGATTTTCTTGCTCACATCTCCTGAAGGGAGTCCTGGGTACAAGGGCGGCACTTCGCTATCCACAGGGGCATGCCAAGCAGATGAGAATTCAGATTTAAAAGCCCAAGGCTGCTTGCTAGGGAAATGCCCTGGGAAGATGAGGATCCAACAGGCTTGCTAGAGCCATGGGCCTGATGCTCAGGGAAGCCTGCAGTGCTGGCCTCCCCAAACAGTGAGGATGGGGAGGAAGCAGTGTGGTGAGAGAGCCTACAATACCTGAGCACCAGGAGATGAAGAGGAGGGCTGAGGAACTCCGAGTAAGTGACTGTCACCTGGGGTCCCTGGGTTTACGGGGAAGGCACATTTGCCAATACAGTGCAACACTGAGGTTGTACAACACCAGTAACATTTAATTATCCCGAAATTACTGAATTAAAATAAAATAAATTTCTCTTTTGGCTTTTCGTATGTCAGGTTTCAGAAAGGCAATTTTCCTTTTTGCAGCAGAAGTCAGAAGAATTGAGAGATTCACTTTTTTAAAAAATTAACAGAAAACCTCGAGCTACAAATCTACTGCTGCTACTCCACAGAAAGCTGCTTGTTATCTCAAAGGAGGTTCTTGATTTTGTACCACAGTGAACAGATGAAGAAAAAAAAGAACAGGTCAGAGGTGGGTACAGACTCTCTCAATTAGGAAGAAAAAATTAAGCAAACAAACTAGCAATGAACAGGCTAAGCATCAAAAAACGTAAACAGAACAAGCAACTGTAACACCAAATCCAGTCATTTATTGCCTCTTTACTACTTAAATAAAGCCTTTGGCAAGTGTTAGGGATAAAGCAGTACATTTTCTCAATGCTGAAACTGGTAATCTCAAAGGAGACAAATTAAAGGCCCTGCAAACCAGGCTGATAAGAATCAGCTAAACAGAGAAAAAGGTACTCTGAGGTTAGGAGTCTTATTAATACTAACTTTATCTAAGGCCTGCAGCATTGCCAGGTCTTGTGATATTTCCAGCACATTTTTTAAAGTGAACAGCAAATAACGTTCTTTCCTAACGGGGCAGAAACCTAACATGCAGGCTATTTTATGCCTTCTCATATGATGATAAAAATCCAGCTCTGTAAGACTTTTCTGCCATGCACAGATGATGATTTTAGGGTTTGCCCACAGAGTGCAGTGCAGAAATACCTAAGATAACCTGCATGAGTAAAACAATATGCTGTAGTACAGCCACACGCTGTTCCTGCTCCTGTATCACCACTGCTGTTGGCAGGATGCTGGGGCTGGAAAAGCCTTATAGCTCAGGAAGAGCATCAAATGAGCTCTGCTAGACTGTTTCCAGACTCAAGCTCACAGAAAGCTCAGGTCCTACTGTGCTGCAGCCTCTGCTGCTCTCCCAGCTACAGTTAGCAATGGCAGAGGCAACACACAACCTTCCAAGAGCTGCTCTTACCTTTGCCTTTATTGCCTTCCCCCCTCAAAAGTTACTTCCACGGTTAAAAAGAAGAAATTTAACTATCCCTGATGCAAGCTGTGTAGCAACAGTACAGAACTGGGGGCAAAAAAAAAGGCAGAGCCTGAGAGTAACAGTACTGGATCAGACTAAAGGCCTGCTTTGCTCAGCATCATGACTTCAGCAAAGCAGCCAAAAGTGGATATCCATGAACAAGCTTAAGGAGAAAGCAGCCATGTAGGATTCCTCTACTAGGTATGCATCCCAGTGTCTACCAGGCTTTTGTGGCTTGGGGTCTCTTAAATCAGATGTCCTCTCAATCTTAGTACCATTTGGTGGATTTCCTTTCAGATACTTCTTCGGTCTCCAGTAAAATCAGGTAAGCCTCTAGCAAATACCATCTTCACACCCACATCTCCTGGCAAGGAATTCAATAGCTCAAATATATTCTGAGTGCAGAACCACCTCTTTTTACTTACTTTGAAACTGCCTCCCGCTAGCTTTACATCTGCTACCTGCCAGTCTCGTACTGGCCGAAGCAGCAAGCATTTGATCTCCCTCTGCCCCTTTGATCCACCATTCAAGGCTCTAATTTGCAATACTGCAAAGGTCTGAACCCATCAAATATGATCGTGCTGGTAGATGGGTGAACTGCAGTAATCAGCAAAATCCCTCACAGAAGACAAACGCAATTTGTGGAGTCACGATCTGTGATGCCAGACACCACTGAAATTCCTGGGATTTCTCGAGAGTCACAAAGGAAGAGCAGGAACGGCGATGTGAGCCAAAAGCATGATTCTGCTTAGCAAAATACTTCAACAAGCTGGACACGGACGTCGCTGAAGGACAGAATAGGCTCATGGGATTAACTCCCACTGTTTTATGTCGGGCTCTGTTCTCAGGATGGAGATTGCATGACCATAAATACATCAACACTGATCAGGCAAACATAAATGTTAGAATATTCATACAGTATACTAAAATAAATAGCCAAACCCTAAGGAAACTAAGGCCATTTATACGAGTTCTTAAAAAATTTAACTCCAGTTAGTGTTGACCTACATTAAATCCATATCTCTTTTGCTGTTCTACCAGTGCACCTTCCCTGTTTCTCCACAGTATTTATTATAACCAGTATGATATACTTCGATTACACATACCTTAAAGCAGGAATTGTTGCTTCTTTGTGTGTTTTAACAGATACAAATGGAGTCTCATTACTGATTGTGGCTCCTGGAAAACTACTGGGAAGCTTATATTTTAAGTGTTGTTGCATTTATCTGCCAACAAAACCAGTCAGGTTTCCAAGACAAAAACTGTTTCTGTGTCTTGAAAGTGGCAGATTCTATAACTATCTTCAACGATGAGTTTTGAGCTAGTGTTTAAACTAAAAATTACTGGTTTATTCCTCCTGATAATAATTTTTCAGTTAGAGTTTCACTTTTGAAGTATAATTAATATATGTTAATCACTTTAAAGAGTGTGAAATCAAATGTACCCTTAGCAGTTTTATACATTCCTGTGCCATAATGTAAGAACTTTGTGTCTTTAGCAAAAAATTGCTGATTTTACTGCATTCAGTTTTTTATCAAAATGCATACACTGAATTTCAAATATTCCAACACACGTATAACCAACACCTAAATTTTTTTTATTGCAACATCAAAAAATGAAGCAAGTGTGATCTACAGACAGTTCAAGTGTTGTATATTTATGTCTGCAGTCAAACATGTACATTCACAACTGGCAAAATGTTAACAGTAGGTTCACACTATATTTTCTGCAGCAGTTCAGATAATTTATTCCTTTTAACCAAAGACAAACTGGTAATGGCCCCAGTGGTGCCTCTCCCTTCACTAGAAGGCACCTGTACTACTCACTGGCAGGTTTAGGGAAGAGAGATGACTACCACCTTGTTCTAAATCATGTTAAGTACTGAGGGCTGCTATTTGATATAAACTTACATCAAAGACTTTAAGAGATGAAATTTGGATACAACAAGAGTTCATTTGGCTTGAAGAAGGTTCAGGAATTTCAACCAGTAGGTTTCATGGAACACTCCCTGATGTAAACAGTCTTGAAGAAAAGGATGCATCCGTAGCTTGTGTACAGAGCTGACACACACACACACACAGAAAGCAACACTATGCTTTCAAAACTACATTCTCAAAGCTTAGCCAACATTATAATCAACTGCTGACCATGCAACTTTCATTTAACACACTTCCACGCGGACAGTACGTAATTACATCTGCTCTTACATGAGAATGCATTTCTCCACTATCTCGCTCTCAACAGACTACACAGGCTCAGGGCAGCAGTTTCTGGGTATTTTTATTGGAACAGGGAGGTGGGGTAAGGGGTGGGGAGCAGGTCACACTAACTGGCACAAATGCTTGGTTTTCACAGCTTCTGTCACCACCGACAGCACTTACAGGTAGGTGTGAGCAAAGCCATAACCAAACAGCCGCTACACACACATAGTTGGGTTTAAATCACTTGCTCATCATCATACAGGAACAGACAAAGCCAATTCTCATTTCTCTTTTCCTTTAGCCGAGTATGTAATTTGCTATGTTCCTTTCACACTGAACATAAATCAGTCTTCAGGCACTAAAATCAGCAAGCACTGTTTATCACAAAAACTAATCAAATAGGATTTCTGTACAGAAAATGTGATCTAAAATTATAATATGCAACAGGAGCTCAAATTTAGTTTAGGTAAACTCGTTTCACATATGTCCTGATTCCTGAATATTTTGACTGTAACCGTAGCATCACTCAAGTTATTACAGATACTAAAGGTTTACATGGGCTCAAGCAACAGGGATGCTTCATAGAAGGAAAGTCCACGAGGGCCTGTTAAATACAACACCATCACCCCCGGCTCTGGATCTCTCTGAGCCATGAATCAGTGGAGACTGGAAGTATTTGGGGGAGTTATCACTATGCTTCTGCATTGTTCTTACACTTTTCTCAAGGCATCTGTTAGTGACCACCACAGAGGACAGGACACCAGCTAGATGATCTTTGGTCTGACCCAGTATCCCTTTATCTCTCTCCAAATGGTATCAAGTAGCAACACTGGCCCTATCTCACCTTTTGGTAAGTGGTTTACAACCATCCCAACAAAATATGTGATGTAAAATGTCATACAGAATAGTAATGATTTATGACATAAGAAATTCTGAAGATTGGCAGTACTCTCCCAATGTAAAAAGGTGGGGGAACTTTTTAAGGATGTAAATCAAAGGATTTCTAAATGTTATTTATCTCACCTATCCTCTTTATTTACTCTCTTACTACAAATAAACCTTTCATATTTTAATTACAGCAATACCCAAAAGCAATCATTAGGTTCTCGTTATGCTAAAATGCTACATAAATACATAGAAAACATCATCTTTGACTTAAAAGTACTTATTGTAAGCCAAGATAAAGTAGATTAACACAAAATGGAGCACTCAATAACCTGAATTACTTGAGAGGTAGTTTGGAAAAGGTCATCTGAGTTTCACAATGATTTTGAGGAAAAAAGTGGATAAGCAAATAAGCACAACTGATGGCTGTGAGTCCTCCTTCAAATGCCCCAGTGTAACCAACTACCATCACTCAGAAACTGAATCTACAACCAGCTTGATTACATCCAATGGGTTTAGCACCCGTCAGCATATTTACACAGCCCACGGCAGACAGGAATTCATTCTTCTGATCGAAGCAAAAATACAAACAACTAAACACGTGGCCATCTTACAAAATATTTGCAGAACAAGGAGGAGACACACCAAGAGTGAAGAGCAGAGAATACAATAATTCAAAGGCAAACCAGAACAGAATAAAAAACCCAAAAGCCAAGCAAAACCAAGGGTGAATCCCTACAACTTAAGAACATCAGAGAAATGCGATGTTAAGTATCAAAATTCTGATTAATTTTAGCAGTTAAACTCTCAAGATCTGCTTTACATGCGACATCCCACAGCAGTGAGTCTGTTTTCAAGTGGTATAAACTACTAATCTCTAGAAAGTAGCCCTTCATAACCTTAATTACCACCACAATTAACATATAATCAGTGAACAGGTTTTAATGAGTAACTGAGAAAAACTGCAAGCTATAAAACACACCTTGTATTCAGTACATGTCTACAGACTGTAACATTTCTAACATTAGTCTTTTGACATGCTTAAACCAGCATAATAAAAAGCACCTCAATATTATAAAGAATTCCCTGAAAAAAAAAAAAAAAACAACAAACCCAAACCCTACTCCCAGACAGCCACAACGTATACACTTCTGACAGCTTTTGATGCTGAAACGGAATTCAAACAGAAGTTAAGTACTAGAAAAAACAGACATCTCCATGTTAAAGTGTCTGAAAAATTACTTTCAAGAAGATATTTGAAAACCCACTAGCATTAGTCTTATGTTTAGGAATTGCTTTTTAAGAAAGGCAGGGCATGAGACTCCTTCCAGTCCATCAGCTATCTCTGCCATTACCACTTACAAGTGTCAGCCCAGTCCCAGTACTATTTAATCAGACGTAATCCCTCTACTAACAAAACTGAGATTTGTCTATATATTTTGTATTAGCTGTGTCTCGTTTCCCAGGTTCACAGGCTCTTGCTAACATTGGCACTTATTTGCGCTACTATGTTAATGATATTTTTGAAACATCTCTTTAATAAAAGCAAAAAAGGGGATTTTTATTAAACCCTACTTGACACTGTAAGAGTCTCATGCTGTCGTGTACCTATCTGGGAATTTCAGTAATGTAAGCCCGAAGGATTTAGCAGAAAAGAAGGGTGCAGGCTGGGAATACACAGCCTCAAGAAAGCTCTGCTCGAGCTGCTAGAAAATTAAACTTGCACATATCTATGTGAGAGTAAGATTTTCTGGAACTGTCTCTTCAGTGGCTGTAAAGGAAGCCTGCACAGACTAGCTCAGACCTGAAATAAAAATCTTTAGATTTCTAAGGCTGGTATCTTATCTGATATAAGTATGTTGCCCATCACACAAAAAAATACCAATCAATGGGCAATACTTTTATTTGCTACTCTGAACTGTGTAAAAAAACCCGAAAGCTTTTACTATAGCAATTGCAGTTTGAGAAGCAAATTAGAATTTTTAACTGTACTTAAGACATCATTGGACTAACTAACATGTAACTGATAAGTAATATCAGTGAACTAACCATTTTTGACTGTTTCCAAAGAATGTATAAATCATTCACAAGAATTTTATTTTCATTAGAAAAACTGAATGAAGTACAATACAAGAACACTATTTTTCTGACTGCTTAGTCTATGCAACTATAATCAAATAACAAAAGTTTTGGAAATTTGCTGCAAACTTTCCAAACAAGAAGAAAGAATCCAAACTAAAAAATACAGACAATGAACTTAATAAAAAAAAAAAAAAAACAAACACCAACAAGTTGAGCAATAAAATAAAATCAAAAATAACGTTCCAAGAAACATTAAATTTCTAAATCTCTCCCTCATTATTTTATTCCCCTTCATTAAAAAAAAATAATAATTTAAGCTTTTGGTTGCATCAGATATATGAAGTAATTTTTCAATTTTATGACATTCTACACTAGAAATATAACAAAAAAGACTTTTTTTTATTGTAATCTATCAATTTCTTGAAAAGTAAAACTGAAAAGCTGAAGTCACAAGTGATTTCTTAAGCGTGTCAAAGAAAGTGTCCATACTCACCAGCACTGCTGCTTTCTGGTTTTTCTTCTGGTTGGCTTTCTGGAAAAAAATACAAATGAACAAAAAAGGAAACATAACGTTTCTGTGTTGATTATTTGAAAGTATGTCTAAAAAGTGGGTTGCAAAGCAAAGAATTATAAATTATGATAAAATCACAGTCACTGGGTTTGATTAATGTTTATAAATTTACTTTCTGAAAAATAATTTGCCACCAGGAGCAACAACAAAAAAATCTCCTTTCGTGCCCAAACTCACAACTTAAATGAGGGAACTCTATTACACCTCTGATTGAGCTCTTCAAGAATAAAGTTACACATTTATACAAAATCAGTAGTAGGATTGTGCTTAAGCAATGAATAGCATCCATTATCTCACTGGTCGCCCTAGACTAATGAATATTATTTTTGTATATTAAAAAAAAAAAATCTGCAAAAGAATGCTCTTAATTGGCATTAGGTAAATTTTTGAACTTGATCAACCTCTCCTCTACCTTTTCTGCAGATGACACAAGAATGTATTTCTTCAGTCTTTTCCCTTTCTGATCATTGGCCCTCAAACGGTACTATAGACCAACTTGTTAGGTACAAAAAATACACATAATCAGAAATGTCTCCTGTTTCACAGAACAGAGAATCAAAGTATGTATGAAGGAAAAACCTAGACACAAGTGTTGCAAAGTGACTTGCCAAAAAATTATCACTTGGGTGAATGGCAGAGTCAGATTCAGAAACAGCTTTCTGCATGAAATTCCAATCCCACATTTCAGTAAGTGGCAGCTGGCAGATGTATTTTGGTAAACTGAGTTCTAACACTTACCAAGTCCTATGAAATTAAACCCCTACATAAATTTGTCAACCTGAAATTTGACTGCTCCTCCTGTATTTCTCCTTTTTACACATCTTCTAAGGTAGACAATGAAAAGAACATTTTCACTTATCTGAAATACAGTTAAAAATGGCAAAATATACTTGTCTTTAGCTTTCAACTCAGACATGTCACAGCTATCATTACAGACTATTTACTTATAGGTGAGAGTGAATTACTGCTCTAACTCAGAATAATTTTTGAGTTCAGTTAGTTTGATCATTTCTGTCATTTACAGGCTGGGTATTAACAGAACTGAAAACAGGAAAAATTTTACAAAACCTCCTTCTTATAACTGATTCTTGCTGGCTTTCATGGCTGATGGCCCTGTTTTCTCATTAAGATGGCTAACAGCCTGAGGACTAATGCAAATGGAAAAAGCGTTATGTCACAGATCCTTCTTTACTGGTAGCTGTCATTAGTCTCAGCAGCTGAAGGCAAATGCCTTCTCAACGACAAAACATCATTATATGGCCTCTTCCTGCCCGTGAGAATTCACAAAGTCAGTTAAGATCCCTGTCAACTTTCAGATATAAATGCAGGATAGCCTGTTTGCCAAAACCCATGTCTTTTCTCATTGACATCTTTTGTGTGTATTTAGCACATTTACGGCATAATGTTATTACCCAAACAATACTCTTAACTGAATTGTAACTTAATTAAGGAAACATCCAGTACACACACAAGAAGCAAAGAGGATGTAACAAAGAACGTGCAAACATACTAAGATATCAACCCCCACCTGGTCTGAGACGTAAGAAGCAGCAGGATTTAAAGCTGTTTCTCTCAAACTCTGTTTCAGTGAAAGGCTATCTACCTAGTCAAAACTACTGCCTAAGACATAACACTTCAAAATTGTTAATAGCATCTTTGATTCAAATAACAATAAACATGGATCATGTCTGCAGGGAGAATGTGTGTGTTTGCTTCTATGTATCAACAGAATCTGCCTTCAGCAGCAGAGACAAAAAAAACAGACAACATTCAAGCCTTGCAAAAAAGTGGTGGTTTTTTTCTCATTATTAGACAGTTTCTTTTTGTTATGATTAGGTCATGTCTCTGCTTTAAAATTCTTCTCAGTACAATCATGAAGAAGGTAAAGGAAGTTGCACTATGTCTACTCAATGTATTTTATCAATGCAGACTACAGCTGCTCAGCCTCCTCCACCACATGCAAGATTCACAGACAAATGTCAACAGGTTGGGGTTGGTTGGTTTGGATTTTTCTGTTTGGGGTTTTTTTTTTTTTTTTTGAGGGGGGGTGGGTGTTGGGTTGTTTTGTTTTGTTTTTTTTTTTACACATACATCAGTGAGATTAAAAAAAAAAAAGACATTTTAAGTCAATTAAGTGGACAGAAAGCCAATTCTATTTCCATCACACTGAGCCCATTCTAACCTACCATGTTTTTTGTGCATTATATCCTCAATTGTTTAAGTATGTACAGTGTTTGTACAGCCTATAGCCTTAATAACAAAAATGAAAAGAAAATTAGGATCTTACCCCTGCCAGCCAGCTGAACCCACTTTACAGTAATTTGTTAATCCTCACAACACTCATATGAAGTAAATATAATTTCCATTTTTTAGAGATGGAGAAGAGAGATGATATATAAGCAGTCACCGTTGGTTTCTAAACCGTTGGACCATGTGTAGCAGTAATACATATGAAATCTTGACCCATCAAAATGCCGTCTGTAATTAGACTAGCTTGAGTCACATATTCTGCTTTTCTGATCATGGGTTACATCTTCTTTATGATCCTCACAAATATTTGTATATTTGCATAAATGCCAGAGATCTGAAAGGCTGCTATTGCTTCTGTTTCTTTTGATCATGAAGCTGCTGATAGGTTTTCCTCTTCTGCTAACAGTCCATGAAAGACTGAAGTACATAAAGGAACAAAGAAGCATTAAGACTCCAAAGCATTTTGGAGACTGGAACGTGTGGTTAAGTGACAGCCTGAAGAAATAGAGACAACTTGAAATTACTGTTAAAGTGGACAGGTATACATCAAAACTCCTCAGTAGGCAGAGCTAAGAGCTAAGATGGCAGAATGATGGGGGAGGGCATTTATTTCCTAAATAAGAATTTGATGAAAAATTTGAGAAGTCAAACACACATCTAATAAGATTAGTCGTATCACAAGGCATCAAGATTCTGAGCACTACGTATTTCACTGGAAATAATTAAATGTAATTATAGGAGTAATGGCTTTAATGAAAGAAAGAAAGAAACATCTTTCCAGGATTCTTTTTAGCGTCTCTTCTCTTCACATTTCTTTAAATGGCGGGATATATCCGATAATTCAAAATACCAATATACAAAATACAGAATACAAATCTCTGACTATTCATTTTCACTGGAATACAATCACGCATTGTAAGTTATATAGTAGGCATGATTCACGTGCAACCTCAGAAAAGGTCCTTTCATATATGAGAAGCTGTATAAAGGAAAAAAAACACAACCCAAAACAAGGGAAGGATATTCAAGGGGTGTGGGAATAAAGGAGCTGCTCTAAGGTTCATAAGCAAGAGTTATATGTATTATTGAACAGGAACATAAAAAAAATTGAATTTCATGAGCTGAGATTTTGAAAGACGAGAAGACTCGGAAAACTACAGAATGCACTGTTAAGAGCCAGCAATCTTCTGTGAAGCATGAAACAGTGGAACAATCCATGCATGAATGCTGCTCAGAAACAAAGGTCTGGTAGTCATTCTGTCAATGGAATTCTCTGAACACTTTTTACTTTCAGTAAGATGGAACAAGCATGAAGGAATTTAAGTCATTAAAATAGGCATTAAGGCAACTCCGCTTATGAAGGGGGAGTTGTGAAGATGTAGTCAAAATTTCAATAAAATGAGTCATCTCACCCAACTTTACAGAAATGTACTTTATTTGTGCCTACAGTGTAAAATCTTCCTCCCCACTCATCAGTCCTTTACAGTTAGGGACGCTGTTGCCTGCCAAGGTCTGTGTTTTCCCAAGTCACATTAGTAGCACATTTTCCCAAGAACTAGCTCAGTAAGAAAGCTTTATCATTATCTACAACATCGATTTATTTTTTATTTATATTTTGAGCCAGCATCCCTAAACTACCTGCTGGCAGAAAAATTAAGCAACAGGCAATTAAAACAGTAAGGGAATTAATTTATAATCACAATCAGAAAAGTTCACTGTTAAATGTTTAACAAAGCATGTTCCCATTCCTTCAACCAAGAAATTGTCAAATTATAGCACTTCTTTATGCCAGGGTGTCTGCCAGTAGGAAGCTCAGAAAAAAACAATTTTAATCAAACACATCAAACCCATGACTTGCCCCTAGACAGTTCCCTGGCTATACACACATAAGAAAAACACATTTTGTTCAGTACAACACATTGAAATGTATGTAAAATGCTCTCCTTTCCTCCCGCCCAAAAAATTACAACTATGATAGCTGATGACAAAGATAAGATAAAATGACTGGAAGCACAAATAGCATTGTTGCATAGCAACTGTTGATGTACATATGGTGATGTTTATGGAACAGAATGTAGTTCATATTTAATGCAGAAATAATACTGAAACCAGCCTAGACAGCAAGACCTAGACAGAAGAGACAACTGTGCTTTGGATCTCTCTGCAGTCATCAGAGAAGCCACACTTCCCGGCAATTTTGATAAACTGATGTTCAGGAACACCACCACAGGTCTTAGTGATTTGCCCAGCAATGAAAACAATGCAATGTCTCACATGTGCAAGCAGCCTTGCAAATGAAGAAAGGAGATATTTTGCAGCTACTACTTTTGGAGTGCATTGTACTACTCTGTATTCTTCATTAGAGCTATTTCAAAATACAGAAAGAGAAAAGAAACAGGAAAAACTCCAGAGATAGTCTAAACAGAAAGTGCACCATGTGTGAAAGCCAGCATAGACCAGATTTTTAATGGGATCTGGGATGGGATCCACTTTATACAGCTTTATATTAGCTCAGTTCATATATAAGTTCAGTTAACACAAAACAAAACCCACAGAAAATCCACTCAGAAGTCTAGAAATTACATCATGCAGAAAATATTAAATTACTTGTCAAATTTGATGTCTTTCACTTGCTCTAAGTGACCTGACAAGTCAATGTGAAGTGCTGAATTATCCAGAATATGTAAACTCCCTTGCAGCATCTTCCAATATTACAAAATATTTCAGAGGCAGCTTTGTCATCCCTCATTCATTTTCTGAAAGACCATCAGAAAAATGGTCACTAGAACATACGGATCCCAGGATTAGAGGACAGCACACAGAATAGATCTTAGGGCTGTTAATGTGCTCCCAATAACCAGAAAAACAAAACAAAACAAAACAAAACACCAAACCCACAAGCAAAAAAACCCCACCCTTTTCAAAAGAAACGCAACTGTTTTATGCCATTTGCTACATTTTAGGTAAATTCAGTCCTCAAGAAGGGTATTGGCTGAAAGCAATAGTGCATTAAAGACTTTTTTATCCATATTTCACTTGCATAATTCCTCAAACGCATCCTTCCAGATGCAACATTAGCAATGCCATCTGCAGTTCCATACCAGCTTAATCTTTGGCCCACGGTTCAAACTGGCACATTGATTCTGTCACGTGGTGCACTTCGCAGAAGAAAAAGGAACAAGATCACCAGTGCTTTTCACAAAAATATGCTAATTATAATCTGAAGACAAATACTGGTCTGTGAACATAAGAATGAATACATTTCAGTTTTCTATGACTCTTACTGCGGATTGACTGATGTGTAAAGATGTGTATGTTTTTATTGAGTCTTTCTCCATGGTTGATATAATTAGTGTTTTTTTCCATGTGGACTTTCTGGCATCAAATAGGGTAACAGCCTTTCTTTCAGTTGGGATATCCATATAGTTTCGTTCCACTCTTCAGACACCTGTTTTCACACTAGCCATAATTCACTACAAAATTTGTTGAAATTGGCCGTGGAGCTCAAAACATATTGGCGATACACATTTAAACACAAGAGTGTGGCTGCAGGAACATGGTATCTGCAAGAAACCTGACTGGAATTTGGAATATTTGTGTCACATTCATCTTTATAACCAAAAAAAGTAATGCACGAAAAGCACATTAAAGTTTATTTTTGATTGTACTGCCAACGCCGGCTTTAAAACAACAGCAACACATTTTAGCCATTTTGCATTTATGCAAGTTTCATGAAAATTCACTGACTGCATGTTATACTTGCTAATATCAAGCAAAAACTATTCTGACAGGGTCTGTGCTTATTCAGTGCTTCATTCCAAACATTTCTCATTTCCCTAACTACCCTTTGCTCCTGATTAATATAAAAACTTCTACTCAATAGATCCATGGTCCTAAAATATTTTCTAGTTGCTAAGAAATGCAAATTTTTTAATTGATTAAATAAAAATTGGACAGCTTCTAAGTACCTAAAGGTTTCTAGACACTGGTATTACAGATGGCAAAACAGAAATAAATGGGCAGCTTCTAGCTATCACATTCTAAGGACTTTCATTCTAACTGATGACAAATACTCCACATTTAAGTTAAGTATTAGCACCCACTGAAGCTTAAGTTAACATTTGAGGTTTTTGAAGCAATACTTTGTATCAAAAGGTGTCTTGGGAACCAAAATCCCATGGGATTTACACCAAATATGCAAAAGTCATTAAACGTATACTCTAAGCACAGCTTCACACCTGAAATCGCTCTCTTTTGTCAAGCATTCTGAGGTTGTGGCACAGAGAAACAAAAAAAAAAGCATGAGGTACTACTAAAATGCCTGCAACATTCTTGAAAACTCGCTCCCTATCTCTTTCCACATTTGTAATCTATGAATTATAAATCATTTTAAATATAAATCATTTTAAAGTGTTACAAGTCATACACATGAAAATTCAATTTTTTTTTTAAGTGAAAAACCAATAACACGATTACATTAGTTTCAGAGAAAGTAAAAACAAATGAGAAGTGCCCGAGTTGTAGCATAAGAGCCTGTATTTCTAAATATAACTGAGACAGCCATGCTACCTGTGCCTTAATATCTCAATGCTCAGCCATTAAATCTTTAAAATAGGTTTTTAAAAGGAGGTGATCAAACTTACTAAATATTCTAACTCTGTCCTGTGAGTTAAAATTCTCCCTCCTTTATTTATTTAATAAAGCATCACACTGCCATCACAGCAAATACTTGCCAGCCTATGAACATCAAAACATCAGAAGCTGGTCATGCTGTAGTTTTCTGCCCCACAGAAGGCAGGAGTATCAAACAATATTACTACTATTTGTCTTCTGGGGATTATTATTTGTCTTCAGTGCCTGAAACTGAGACACTTTCTGCAGACAACGAGATACGCTCTGCAGACACCTTCCTTCTCTAACATCCAGAACACAACCATGTAATTTTAGTAAAAACCTTACAGCACACGAGAGTTCCATGCAAGGCAGTCTGCGAACTTACTGTACATTGTGACACTACTATGTCCCTTAAGTCTAACATGCAAGTTAGGACATATGGTCTTCAATACCCTAATCACTCATACAGCTACTGAGCTGAACTTAAGGCAGGCCAAACAGGTGAAATCCAGTGAGAAAAATTACAACCTTATGGCTGCACTGTTTGGTGTTATGACCTTATTAAGCTTTAGTACACTTAAACCATATAGACTTAAAGAAAATGTGATTAACAGATGGATTTATTGCTAAAATGCATCTGTTCAACTGGACAGAGGAAGAATCGGCATTCTCACAGCAGAGACCAATTCAAAGAGAAAGAAAATATATTAGTTGATCCCAAAAGCACATGGGAACACAAGAACATTTTTTCCAGTGAAAACCCTAAAGGGGAATACACAGTGTACCGCACTCCATGCTCTCTCTGTTCTCTTCAGCAGACCCACAGCTGAAATATACACGATAACCCCATGTGGAGAACTTATATTAGTTGCTCAATCATACGAAGAAGAGAGACAGACACAAAAAAAAAAGAGTACAACAGCTTTATGTATGCAGATAACAACAAAACAGAGACAAAAATCTGATTTCTGAGTCTTCTGGCCTTTACAGCACTCTGTTTATTGAAATGATATACACTGGAATCATAACAAGTAACTTTAATTCTAACTTACCTACTGAACTTTCTGTGAAAACTGTTAAGGTCTGTCCTCCCACACTTTGCAAAAGAAATGGATGTTCCCTTGGTGCACTGACTGAAGCAGGTTTTCCTCCAATATCATTGATGCTTGCAAGCTCTTCATTCAAAGTAAATGACACCTAACAGTCACAATTACCACAGTGTTACTAAACAGACCCAGTTACACAGATTTACAAGTTATGGGGAAACAAAAAGAGAGAAAACACAAGTAGTATACGACATTTTCATTTCAAAAACATTGAGTGGGATAAGAGTCTTACTATATTGATCTCTTGTTGAAATATATAATCCAAAGCTTTCATGTACTTAATAAAATTTACTCATCTTTTAAAAGATTGTAAATTACTTCCTCCTGAAGTCAGAGAAAGATTCGATTTTACTTATTAAAACGTAAGGCATAATAGGTTTTCAGACACTGTTCAGCATGAGGGCTTTAAAATGTTTCACACAGCCAGCCGAGTTCCAGAAAAAGTGCTAATGTACCACGACAAGTGTTACTAGCCCGGGGACTCCTCAGTTGCACGTAGCCCAGGAGAGGTTCAAATACGGCTCCTTTGCTATGTTTACATTGTATGTTCAATAGAGGAGCTGAGGAGGTACTGGGAGGACTGGGTGGCCAGAACCCCTAACTGCAGGACACATCAAGAAACCTGAAGAGGGCTATTTCAGACCAGCACTGTGTGCTTTTCCTGTACGTCCTGCTTGGCCTCATTCTGCCATGCAGCAGTAAGGTCCCCGGGAAGTCACCCGTTCTCAGGGGGTTCCTCACCACTTGGCTCTAGACAGACTGCAAAATGAGCTTTGTGGCTCTCATCAATATCAAGATTTTGGTGTCGGGCTAACAAAATTAAGGAGGTTGGCTTGTATTCCAGCCTAGGAGAATCCAATCAAACATCCAAACCTCCAGTAGAACTCTCTCCACTTACTCTAAAAGGAGCTTGGCCAGGTTATCAAATGGCAAATGGAGCTTGCCTCCTTGCTGTCTTTTTGTCCACTGTTTCTTCCACTTCAGTGACAGACCTACATGGTATTTGAATTAATTCTAACTAATGCAACTTCCCTCATCTCCTGTAAAAGATACGGGAAGTTACTATAATTTACTGAGGCTGCTAAAAAAAAGCTGTTACCTTTGCGTAAAGAAAAATCTTCAAGTTGCTTTCTATTTCATAGGACCAAATTCCAAATATAAGACAGAATATTTTCTGAAATTGCAACCCTCCAACTCCAACGTGTTTTGCTTTATCATCATCCTCCTTAGTTCTCAGACAGCCCTTTGCACTAACACATCTCAAAATATTTAGAGAAGGTCGCTACTTTGATTGCTGCTTTCAGGTGAAGTAAACAAACTTAGGGAACAAAGAGACCTGATGAAAGTCCCATGGTAAATCTATGGGCAGAGCTATGAACAGAATTCTCTCCTCCTGATTCTGTGGTACAATGTTTCATTACAGATGTAACAAAAAAGATGTGACATTAGAAACCAGCATGTTCTAAACAGTTCTTAGAATTCAAAATGTAACACATTCACAGCCTTTGTATTTAGTAATTACTTACTTCTGTTCTTCCTTGATTTCTGCAAAAGAAAATATTTAATGTTTTAGTTTCCATAATCTAATTCCACAAGTTTAGTTTCTCTGATAAAACAGCAAATTCAAATTCTAGTTTTGTTATTCATTTTTACTCCTGAGCTGCTCAAATTTATGCTGATGCCCAAGAATAAATGGGAAAAGTCAGCAGGTGAGAACAGAAGCAGCAAAATAGCAAAAGTTAAAGAACATTCTACAGTTAGATGTGCATATTTCTTGCATTTAAGAAATCAAACATCATGTAACGGGATAAATCCACTCCCCAGTGTAATTTCATGATTTACATTCATACTCACTATACAAACAAGTACCATTCATGTATCAGAGAAATATGCACAATGTTTTCAAGAAACAGGATTATGTATCATAAACGGTGCAACATAATCTATTCTACTGCAGATAACTTCTAAGAATTGCAACCAATAAAGGTACAGTAAAGGCTTACTTGGCAATCCTTAGTTTTCCCACTTCGCCTCTTCCTGAAGCTTTATTCCACTGTTGTGACAAGTACTTGGGGACCTAAGAAAAGGTGACAGATTTCAAGAAAAACAGATTTTAAAACTCTATATAAATTATGTATGTGTATATACTTTAAAAGTTTTTACCCTGACCACTTCAGAATACAGTATGAGCTAAATACGGCAGACAATATAGAACCATAGACTGGCTTGGGTTGGAAGGGACCTTTAAAGGTCATCTAGTCCTGTGCCCCCTGCAATGAGCAGGGACACCTTCCACTACATCAGGCTGCTCTGAGCTTCACCCAGCCTGACCTCGAATGCTTCCAGGGAGGGGGCAGCCACAACTTCTCTGGGCAATCTGTTCCAGTGTTTCAACACTCTCATCATAAAAAATTTCTTCCTTACGTATAGTCTGAATCTATTTTCCTTTAGTCTAAAACCATTACCCCTTGTCGTGTTGCTACAGGCCCTACTAAAAGGTCTGTCCCCATCTTTCTTATAAGGTCCCTTTAAGCACTGGAAGGCCACCATAAGGTCTCCCCGGAGCCTTCTCCTCTCCAGGCTGAACCCCCCCAACTCTCTCAGCCCGGCCTCCCAGGGGAGCTGCTCCAGCCCCCCAACCATCTTCGTGGCCTCCTCTGGAACTACTCAAGCAGGTCCATGTCCTTCTTACACTGGGGGCCCCAGAGCTGGACCCAGCACTGCAGGTGAGGTGTCAGAAGAGCAGTGTCAACGGGGAGAATCCCCTCCCTCGACCTGCTGGCCGTGCTGATTTTGATGCAGCCCAGGACACGGTTGGCTTTCTGAGCTGTGAGCGCACACTGCCGGCTCATGTCCAGCTTTTCATCCACCAGTACCCCCACATCCTTCCCCTCAGGGCTGCTCTCAATCCCTTTATCCCCCAGCCTGTATTGATACCAGGGGTTGTTGCCTCAACCCATGGGCAGGACCTTGCACTTGACCTTGTTGAACCTCATGAGGTTCACACGGGCCCGCTTCTCAAGCTGTTAGATATATATTCTGTTAGGGTGAGCAAAGAGAATAATGTAGCACAAAATTAACGCTGATGTAGAGTTCCAAATTTCCCAAATGCAGGAAAAATAATATCTTGAATCTCAAATACTATTATCCAATCATGAAAGGCAAAATAAGATCAGCATCATATTCTTAAACAAAGGAGGCCCAATAATTCTATGAGGCAAAACTATACTTTCAAAAATTCATTAGAAATTATAATCTCTCTAGGAAAAAAAAAAAAAAAAAACAACAACCAACCAACCACAATGATAAGAAGTAAGGCACTTACAACTCAGAGACCAAAAGGTGCTGCGAAAGGAAAGCTTAGAGTTTGGGAACCTCAGACACACTGAGCAGCAAACCACAGCCCTACTCCCACCAGATGTCCACTTCTCCAACGGCAGAACTAACCTAGGCAGATCTGCCTCCCATCACTCATTTCCACCCCTCCGCTGTATTGTGAAAAGTCTTTGTGAAGCTGGTCAGTATACAGAAAGAGCAGACTGATCTGGCTTGGAGTTGTGGGGGACTTCTGTATTTTAGCACTGCTGATTTTGTATTTAGTGGGTGGAACAAACCAACTCGCTCACCAACGCAGCTACCGAAGAGCTGCACAAAGCAGAGGTCAGTCCAGGTCAGGAACAAGCAGCCCTGCTTAACCCAATAATCCAAGGAGTAAAAGCTGATCCAGTGATGCTGACTCACCTACACACGTTCCTTTAGTTACAAAGGTTTTTGTATCTGCAGCATTGGGTGACCCAGGCTCATGACGGATGGTAAAGGCACCTACATAACCAACCAAGAACCTGGAAGCTGGCTTTCCGAGAGGATCCCATTTTACCTCTTTTCCCATCAGTGTAGTGTTAGCTGAAATCACAGCCCACCTCTTTACTAGCTGGCCAAAAAAATACCAGCTAACTACTGCCGGGTAAACTAGACCCCAACAGCTGGCACTTCCACGGCCAGTCTCAACACCTTGCTGCTGCCACTGTGCCGCACGCCCATGCTCCTCAGACTCCCAGATGTGTCCCATATGTCACGATGTATGCACATCTGTGTGCAATAGCAACAGCACTTCTATTTTTTCTGGAGATAGTAATGCCAGGAGAATGTGTCCAGTGCTCAGCAGAGTTACCCCAGTTCTCCTTAAAGACCAGGCAAGCTTCACGATGACAAACATTTATCCTGTGAAGTCAAAAGGTTGTTTGTTTTGATATATGGTGCTATCGCTGATGAACACCTATAAACCTGAACACTTGTATGAGCACACAGTTCCCCAGGACTTCAAAAGGTGGCAAGCACCAGTGGCTGCCACTGCCCTGCCCCACAGAGGAGCTCCCAGCTCGACCCGTGTGTCCGTGCATCCATCCACCCCTGCCGAGGCACTTCCAGCTTCTCAGTTTAGCCCCAGAGGAATGAGGAAGTTCTCCACCTTCTCTGCTCCACCACATGGCATCAGCTCTAGCCTTGTCTACCTTTTCTTCCAAGAAGCCAGCACAATCAGCTATAAGGACAGACTGCAATGTTTTCCAGATCACAGGGTTTTTTCCCCACCATTCAGCAATTACGACTGTTTTTTCTATGATGGTTTTTATAAAGACTGAACATAACACAGTAGTACAACAAATGTAAGATTGGAGCAATGTCCCCCATACGTAAAAGCCACTGGGTTTAGAAGTATGGCACATCAAGAGATGGAATACAGACCTGAGGCAATAAGGACAATCTCATATCTGACTATTTAAAACTAACTGTAAGATGTTCAAGTGATACGGAAGTTACAGATTTTTTCAAAAGGAAATAGCTGAAAGCAGTCCAATAGAAGCTACTACTTCTTATAAACCCCTTTCTTTCTAATAAGGGTGCAGCAGAGAGAACATCATCTGAAAGACCTACAGTAGCCTCTGTGTCTAGCAAAACAGTGACTTGTTAAACAAAACATCATCTACTGTTCCAACACCACATACTAAAGAAGTACTCCGATACCAGAATTTTATATCTTTTTTCTTCATATGCTCATGACACATCAGGACAAATCTACATTCTTTAATGTTGCAGCAATGTTCTTTACTGGTACAGCAAAGTTTATTCTGGCTCACACAGTCCACAGCTACTGAAAACATCTGTGCCCACGCAGAAAAATGGTGTGAGACATAGCCAGTGAGAAACGTACTAAGCTACGCCCGTGGCATCTTCTGTTTCATCAGCAAAGAGGCTCTTTGTAGTCTGATTCTTCTCGTGCAGAGAATAAAACTAAACCAAGTTTCACTGCATAGCTGAGGAGCTGAAGAGCTTGTTCCAGGAACTTGCTGACACACAGCAACCTGCTAACTTCCTAAAGCTCAAATGAATTTAACATTAACCTTGCATTTACTTGTTTTTCAAAAAAAAAAAAAAAAACAGAAAACATCTTGGTACTGGTTCTCAGCACTCCCATTTAGTCTCACAGCACCCCATGAAGTACAGTGGAATAACTACAAAATCCAGATTACCTCCAACTGCTCAGTCAAACTAAATGTCAGTCCGGGTTTCCATAAAGTCCTAACACTGGGTCAAAAATGCCACAAATGCACAACAAAAAGCCATAAATATATCTATTGATATATCTTTTTTCTACAGTTTTCAAAGCAGTAATTTTCTGCAGTGGATTTCATGCCAGATCAGATATCATTTTCTTTCTAAAGCCAAGATAAATGCTATGACATGTGCCCCAGCTGACTCAGCAGAAATTTTATTATGTGCTTGCACCTAATCTGTATCTGATTTATATTGCCAGGAAATAAGGTAGACGTGCATTCAGTATGAGTGGACAAGGAGTGAAGGACTTGCTATATAATACAATCAGACAGGGAATTTATTCAGATTAAGAGGTTGCAGATCAATCATACTTCTTTCAGCTGCATGGCAAACAGTCCCAAAGAGTGTAATTAATCATCTTTCTGCTGGCCTATCTGCTGTCAAGGGCTATGCAGAGAAAGAAAAAAGGTTATGAAGGACTGTGATCAAAGGATTACTTCTAGCTATACACAGATACTTCAGATAAAACCAGATGGTATTCTCAAAACCACGTGCTAAACTGTAGCTCCATGCTAATGGCATAAACAATCCCAGGAAAGATGAAAAAAAAGTCTTATACATTGTAGACATCATAATTTGCTGCTTTCTTTCAACTTTAGAATAATAACAGTTTAACTTATGGAGAAGAGCCAGTTTTCAAGCTCTTAACACGGTTTGAAAGAACGTACAGAAAACAAGACTGACCTGCTTTTACAGAGCAGAAAGAATTTTCAAAGATCCCACAGCAGGATTTTGAAAAATACATACCCACAAAAAGACTGACTTGTGGGCAGAGTACCTGCCATACTGAAAGGCCACTGAACATTTTCAAGGCAAGTGGCCTTGATTCTGGGATTTGTACGTAAGAACACTCCCCTCTCAAAAAAAAACCATATAATTTAATCACGAGAAGAAATCTGACATACTAAGTAGCATCACTTTAAGACCTCTTCACACCACTGTTTTCTTCTTGCTACTCACGTCACACAAACATCCAGGCTCCAGTACACGAGGCACCCTGCAGCTACTGTATGACACGAGGGCCCCTGCTCCACGCATCTTTCAGCTTATTCACAGCGTCCTATCTGCCTTTAGAACAAAACACACAAGCAGTCCCCATCTGTAACAAACTACTTTCAATTTTCTGTATGAAATTAAATTAGCTCATTCTCTGTATAGCAATCTGTATGCAGTACGTACATCAGAACTGAGTAAGGCTGATGTCAGGTTCTATGTTTTTGCTCTCCTTTGAGCATACGAAAAAGAAATTATATAAAGATACCATCTTTCTAAATATAGATGAATGCAGGAGATTAAATTAAAAAAAAAAAAAAAAAAAGCACCACACTGAACAAGAAATTAACAATTCTAATGGCTAACACAAAATGGGTTTGACTTCACCATGAGTTCATAACCAACAGTTCTTACGATATTTCCCAATCTTAGCTTTCACTGAAAACAGAAAAAATTATTCCAGTTGCTTTCTGGGTTTGTAGTAAAGCGACTCACTTGATTTCTGGTACCTCCTCTTACTGCTCATGTTTCTAAAATACTCATCACTACATTTTTTTATTGCCTGTTAAGCAGTCTTTCTGGAATACTTCCTGCACTAGCATAATACATGCTAAAAGGAAATTAAATAAGCCACGTTTTTTATTCCAGCAGAATAGATTGCTCTCTCCCTCAAAGGAAGGATAAATTCAGCCTCATTATCCTAGCTAGTGAAGATAAAAAGTGCAGGTGCTACACACTGTCATGCCTCTGAGTGTGTTGAAGGTCCTAGTAATACAGATGGCTGTTTCCAAGTTCAGGTATGAAGGAATTCAAAGGACAAAATTCTGCACATCCCTTGCTATGGTCTATCAATGCTAGGAACCTTGCAATATTTTTTTAATTATCATTACTATTCAAGAAGACAGACAAATTATAAGTTCAAACCATATACATGAAGGACTACACTAACACTTACTTGGAAGAGTAATATTTAAGCATTCCTTTTGGTCTGGTTTTCTCATTAAACCAGGCAGCACTCCATGCTCACATAGTGGCACCAACTGTAAGCACTGGAAAAGTGACTGAAAATTCCTAGCTTGCTTTAAGAAACTCCAAACTGTATCAGACTAAGGGGCAAGCAAGTTCAGTGTCCTGTCTCCAAATGCAGCCAACAGTGGATACTTCATGAGAACAGAACATAACAAGAAAAAGTATTTCCCTGGCACGCTCTTCTAACTTTTAGGATCTTTTACTCAGTAGTCTTGGGGTGTGGAAGCATATTAATTTTTAACCTTTCAATCTTATTTTCTTGCCTGAATTTGTCTAATGGCTTTTTGAGCTTCTGCAAAGTTTTGACATTCACAAATTCCCTTTGCAACAAGTTCCAAAATTTAACTACATATTGTGTGAAAAGGTACTTGCTTTGTCTGCTCTAAGACCCATCAGATGAATTAATATGACACACTCTTAATTTTCCTGTTCAAACTGACTCTTCCCTGTTTACTTCTGCCTATTCACTTCTTCCTTATCCACCTGTGACATTACTCATTACTTCAGACCGCTGTTAAGGTTTCCAAAATTGCCAGACTGAAAGGTAACAACGTATTTAGGAGCTCCCTCCACAGCCAGCATTCTTTGTTCCCCAAATCACCCCTGGTGCTCTCCTCCATACTGTTTTTAGGTCCACTGTATACTTGCCATGATGAGGTAGATGAGACCAGAACTACACACAGTATTCAGGATACAGGCAATATGAAGGCACAATGATACTTTCTCTTTTGTTCGCCGTATCTTTTGTAGTCATGCCCAATGTTGAATCTGCTCATTTGATATGACATTCTGAGTTATCCACGTCTACTGAAAACCTAAACCTCCTCCTGAATGACAACCAGCAGAGACCCAATTGCTGTGGACATATAATTAGGATAGCTTTTCTCTATGCATGTCTGATTAGATTTTTCAACTCTCAATTTCATCTGCCATTTTATCTCTCTGTCACTCAGTACATCATCACATACTTCTGCAGCTTTCTGCTGTCAGCCTTCATTTTTATTGTCCTGGATAAGCTATTACAATTCGAGCACTATGCACTGTTCATTATGGTTTCATGAAACCAGACACACAGGTGTCAGTAGGAAAGAGGAAGCCAGATGCGGCGACCTCCCCACCACCAGAAATTCTGCACAGCAAAACAAGTCTGAAATTCCCCACCACTGTCGAGGGCCACAGTAAGATGTTTTGGCAGTTGAAGCACAATTGTGTCACACCCACTCACCACCCAGGACTAGTATTTGGGTACTACCCTGTCCCCACAGGTTCTCTCAAGTTGATGGCTGGATTCTGTTCCTTCTGTCCCCAAAGGAGGAGGCTGCTATTTCTCCCCAGACAGAGCAAATACAGATCTAGAAAAACAGGGGCACATCCACGGGGGACCAGAAAGGGGCCAGGGCACATATTCCCCCACTGACTGTGGGTCCCCTCTTTCCTAAACCGCTGCTTGCTGCTGCCAGCAGAAGCAGCCAAGCCATCTCGACAGAACGGCCCTTTGGAGCAGAGAGCTGATCCGCAGGCAGCAGCGGCCTCGTTGGCAGCAGCAGACGCGAGGGCGGCCCTGCACCAGACAGGTATTCGGCTTTGATTTGATGATCTTCATATCTTTTCGTAGCACCTTCACTATAGCCGCGTTTCTCCAGAACCGAGGCGAGCTGTCGTGACAAGACACAGGCGCTTATTCTCCCTGTTTTGTTTTGGGTTTTTTTAACCAACTTGGGAGCGCTCAAACTTTCCCCGGCTCTGAGTTTGGGGGGAATAAAAGCTACCAGACTTTGCTGCCCCGAATAAAGCAGGGCGGAAGGGCTGATCCCGGGTAACCCAATTTTCCCTGCGGGGTCCCGCTTACCACCCGCGCCCACGTGAAGGGACACGGGTGTGGGGGGGAGAAGGGGCACCGGGGAAGCCTGCCGCGGGCAACCCCGGCCCCACGCCGCGGGCCGACTCCCCCCACGCCTCAGTCTCCTCCGCGGGACCCACCGGCCGCCGCCGCCCCACGCACGGCGGGGCTGGGACGGGGAGGGGGAGGCCCGGCCGCCACAGGCCGCGGCCGGGCCGGGCCCGGAGGAGAGCCGGCGACTTCTCACCTTCACCAGCCACATGCCCGTGTTCTGCTTGGCCCCGGTGAGGTCCAGCTCGCCCTTCTCGCTCATGGCGGGGCGGGTGACGGGGGCGAGCGGGCGACACGCGCGGCCGGCTCCTCCTGCTCCCGCGGCCGCTGTACCCGCCCGGACCCGCACGGCAGCGCACCGCCGGCAGACGGCGGCCCGCGGCGGACAAACCTCCGCCGCTGGCGGAGCAGGGCGGCGGGGCGTCGCTGAGCCGGCGGCCTGGGGTTCGAGTCCCGGTACCGGCGCGGCCGCGGGCAGGAAGGGCCCACGACACGGCGGCCGCAAAAAAAAAAAAAAAAAAAAAAAAATTACTCTTTCTTTGTACGGGAAGGGTTATCCCGGAATGCTGGAGGACGGCAGCAGGGCGCAGAATGATCTAGAGAAACTGGGAGAGCGGTCTGGGGAGGGGAGGCTCTCCCATGTGGGTGGGGAAATGGCGGCCTGGGGAGCAGCTCTGAGGAAAGGGGTCGAAGCATCACAGTGTGCCCAAATGTAACAAAAGTGAGGGGAAAAAGGGCGGGTGAATCGTTTACCGTGGATAAAAAGTGAAGAATTAAGCTCAGTTTTCCGCAAAGGGAACTCACAGTGAAGCATTGGAACAGGCTGTCTGGAGATGGGATGGTGTCCTGGGCACTGAAAATGTCTTAAGCCAGGAGACAGAAAGCATCTGCCAGTTTTGCTTTGAGACGAGGTATTGGGCTTAGATAACCTCTCAAAGTCTCTATTTTATGACTCTGACCCTATTTCTGTGAAAGTTTTCCTAACGTCTAGACTGTTTCTGTTGTTGCAGTTTAAGCTCATTTTTTCTCTTCGATCCATTGTAGAGATGGAAAGCATTTTATTACCTTCCTCTCTGCAGTTCTACTTTATCCCTTCACTGGGATGTATCCCTTTGGTTTGTCCCCACTTACACTAAACAACCTCAGTTTGTTCAATTTTGTCTCATAAATCGTAGATTCTAGACCTCTGGTCATGCCTGTTGCTCTCTGAATTCTCCGCAGTACGGGTTTGCATCCTCCTTGAAGTCTGGTTGCACAGCTGTGAAGATCATATTCCATCTGAGACTGCACAAGCAGCAAGCAGAGAATATTTCTGGCACTATATGCAAGACATTGCTCATCTGGCTTGCAGAAAACAATCTCAGTATTACACCTCAGATATGATTGTCTTTCTAATTATAGGCAAGCATCTAAGTAACCAAGGAGGGCAATGCTTTTATGCATATCTGAAGCAAAAGAAAAAAAAAAAAAACAAAACTATTCTGATTAGGATTGATTACATTTAAAAAATTCTTTTAATTTTACAATGGAACTGTATTTGTCTGCAGAACTCAGCTGGGAGCATGGATGGAGTTTATACTGCTGGTCAGATTCCACTAAAAATTCAGATGTCAGTAAGACAGCCTTTCACAAACACACCAGAGGCATCTCCTCAAATCCTAACAAAAATGGAAGCAGATGCATCTCAACAGCAGTAAAAACAGCCACCATGGCCAGGACTGTGCGACCCCCAGCTATTAGAGGTTTAAGACCCTTGGGTTTTGTTCACCTGGAAAAAGGGTGGATCTATACAGAAAAACACCATCACTTTACAGTTTGCTTTTAGGTCTTACTCCACTGATTCTCTGTGCTGTACATAGGACAGTTTGTTCCCGGTGTCTCTATGAGAACAAGCCAGATAATTCCTTCTAAGAGAAGCCCAGAGTTACGGCTGGATATCCAAGAAGGTATGGATGCAGCCATATCCCACCTCAATCTCTGTACCCAGCACAATCCTCCAGCATGAGTCCAAGAAACACTGCACCCTTGGCCACAGCCAAAAGCTCTCAGGCCATTTTTGGAGGACACATGCTGTTCCCCACCCTGCTGTAAAACAGCTTGGTGATGAGTCTGGCAGAAATAAGGGGCTCAGTGATACAATTTTCCTAGAATCACAGAATGGGTTGGGTTGGAAGGGATCTTTAAAGATCATCTAGTCCAACCCTCCTGGCATGGGCAGGGACATCTTCCACTACACCAGGCTGCTGAAAGCCCCGTCCAACCTGGCCTTGAACACTTCCAGTGACGGGGCATCCACAACTTCTCTGGGCAACCTGTGCCAGGGTCTCACCATCCTCATCGTAAAAAAATTTCTTCCTTATGTCCAATCTAAACCTACCCTCTTTCAGTTTAAAACAATTGCCCCTTGTCCTGTCACTACAGGCCCTACTAAAAAGTCTGTCCTCATCTTTCTTATAAGGCCTCTTTAAGTACTGAAAGGCTGTAGTAAGGTCTTAGTGGAGCCATCTCTTCTCTAGGCTGAACAACCCTAACTCTCTCTGCCTTCCTACATAGGAGAGGTGTTCCAGCCCTCCGACCATTTTCATGTCCCTCCTCTGGACCCACTCCAACAGGTCCAAGCCTGTCTTCTGCTGTGGATCCCAGAGCTGGATGCGGTACTCCGGGTGGGATCTCAAATCTTCCCCTAGGGTAAGCATCGAATTAACAACAAAGTTATCCCTCTGCCGCCAGTCCCAGCTCAGTCTGCATGCTCAGATCACACCTGCCACCACTTTTAAAAATAAAAATAAAAAAAAACGCGGTGGAATGGATGTTTCTAACAGGAGTGACAGTTTCAGCAAGGCAGCATCGTGGTGGGTTCAGACGAGCGAGCACTCCGCCGGAGGGGCGATGGAAGGAAAGGAGCTCCACTTGCAAGCAGCCTGGCTGCAGGTGACAGCAGCATGGTTGATGACCTCGGGAAGGAACCCACGAGGAGCCATTGCTCCTGTTCCAGGCATAAGTGGCAATAGCAAAAACCTCTGTAAAAGCCTGGCAATTGGGGTGGCTCAGCTGACAACCCAGAGGGAAAGGCGGCCAGGCAGAGATCTCTCCTGGTTCCCTCCAGGCAGCCTCTCCAGACCCGTTTCCATGGAAACTGAATTTAAAGGGACAACAGTCAGGAAAAGAGTGCATTTTTCATTAATTCCTCATTTAAAATCTCAACCTTCTGTTTGCCAGGGACACATTTAGCGCCACAGAGGAGAATCCGGGGTCCAGATGCTGAGCAGCAGAGCTGTGTGTTAGTGACCCATTTTCTTCTTGCTTGCACAGAAACAAATGTTGTGTCTGAGGAGATAGGTGGCCAAATTCAGACTTGCACAACCTTTTTCTGTTGTTTTTTGTTTTGTTTTGTTTTGTTTTCCCCTGCATCCAGCTAGGTGAGGTGAAGAGGTTGTAGTGTTGCCATCAGCCACACACAGTCTCTCTTCATTGGTTTTAGAGATGGGCTAATCACTGCAGCCTGGTGGTGCTGGCTGAAAACCAGTGCAGCAGAAGATGCAAAAGGCCTGATGCTGTCCTGTTGAAGCTAACAGGAGTTTTGCCATCAGGAACTGACATGCTTACCCCTAAGCCTGACGAGGATGAGAGGACACATGCTCTTGGGAGCTGGTAGCGGTCCCACCCAAGATATCAGTGATGGACACCATCAGACAAGCTTCACTGAAAACAATTCTCAAGAATCAAATGGAGTTTTTAGGGGGAAAAGACCTGCTGGCAAAGTGAATTGCACATGAGAGTGCTTGGACCACTCAGCTGTATCCTCTGTGAGGAAAACCTGCTCTATTGTTGTGTAGCACGAAAGTGTGACACCTGGGAAGGCTCTCCAGCTCCTGACACAGTGAGCACATCTCCCCAAGGGTGCCCCTGGGGACAGCACTCACACATGCACGGGTGTACTGGCTCTGGCTGAGGTGGAGTTAATTTTCCCCACAGCAGCCCTCATAGCCCTGTGCTTTGTGTTGGTAGCTAGAAAGGTGTTGACAACAGCCCAGTCTCTCCAGTGTTCCCTGCCCTCCCCTCCCAGCAAGATCTTGGGAGGGTACATAGCCAGGACAGCTGGCCCAAACTGACCAAAGGAATATTCCATATTATATGATATCTGCTGTGCAATAACAGCTAAGAGAAAAGAGAAGGAAGGGAGACATTGATTATTTACGACATTTGTCTTCCAGAGCAACCATTACACCTACTGAATCCCTTCTTCCTGGGAAGTGGCCAGGCATCAGACAGCTGATGGGAAGTAGAGAATTAAAATCTTGATGTTTTCCTTTGCTTCTGCACATGATCTTTGCTTTTACTTTATTAAACTGCCTTTATCTTGACCAATGAGGCTTTATTCCATCTTATTTTCTCCTCTCGCTGTTCTGCTGAGGAGGGAAGTGACAGTGGCTTGGAGGGCACATGACATCCAGCCAAGGTCAACCTACCATAGTCCTTTTTGGACCACCCAATGTAGGGCCAAAGGACTTAGAGATAAGGATAGTAATTGGGAGAGGCTACAGGCAAAACACGGATGGAATGATGTTAGAGAGTGGAATAATTGTGGGGAATTTTCTGTTGTAATTGTGGTGAAGGACAAGGGGTGGATTGTGCGTAAATTGTCCACTTTTGTTTGGTGTTGTGATGATGTTGTTTTGATTTTGGCGTGGGGAATTCTTTTTTTTTGTTGATGTGAGTGAAGTTTCTGAAGACTGTGTGATGAATGTGGATTTTAATGATAATTCTTAAATATGTGATTGACAGAGGCGAGGGGTGGAATGTATTGGGTTTGTGTGGCAAGATTTTGGTAGTGGGAGCTGCTGCAGGGGTGGCTTCTGTGAGAAGCTGCTAGAAGCTTCTCCCATGTCCAGTAGAGTCAATGCCAGCCAGCTCCAGGCTGAGCCCATCAGCAACGGTTGCAGTGCCTCTGGGATAACATATTTAAGAAGGGGGAAAAAAAACTGTGCAACTGTAGCTGAAGGGAGGAGTGAGACTATGTGAGAGAAACAACTCTGCAGAACCCAAGGTCAGTGAAGGAGGAGGGGGAAGGAGGTGCTCCAGGCACCGGAGCAGAGGTTCCCCTGCAGCCCCTGGTGAAGACCACGGTAAGGCAGGCTGTGCCCCTGCAGCCCATCGGGGTCCACAGTGGAGCCTGCATGGAGGACCCCACGCTGGAGCGGGGGGATGCACCCAAAGGAGGTTGTGACCCTGTGGGAAGCCCACGCTGGAGCAGGCTCCTGGCAGGACCCGTGGAGAGAGGAGCCCACGCTGGAGCAGGTTTGCTGGCAGGAGCTGTGACCCCGTGGGGGACCCACGCTGGAGCAGCCTGTTCCTGAAGGGCTGCACCCCGTGGGAGGGACCCACGCTGGAGCAGTTCGTGAAGAGCTGCAGCCCGTGGGAAGGACTCATGTTGGAGAAGTCCATGGAGGACTGTCTCCCGTGGGAGGGACCCCACGCTGGAGCAGGGGAAGAGTGTGAGGAGTCCTCCCCCTGAGGAGGAAGGAGCAGCAGAGACAGTGTGCGAATAACTGACCTCAGCCCCCATCCCCCTGTGCCACTGGAGGGGAGGAGGTAGAGAAATTGGAAGCAAAATTGAGCCCAGAAAGAAGGGAGGGGTGGAGGGAAGGTGTTTTAAGATTTGGGTTTATTTCTCATTACCCTACTCTGATTTGATTAGTAATAAACTAAACCAATTTTCCCAAATTGAGTCTGTTTTGCCCACGATGGTAATTGCTGGGTCATCTCTCCCTGTCCTTAACCCGTGAGATAAGTCCTGGCTATGTCCCCTCCCAAGGTCTTGTTCACCCCCCAGCCTACTGGGCAGGGGGGCAGAGAATGTTGGAGAGACAGCCTTGATGCTGTGCCAGAACTGCTCAGCAGTAGCCGTAAGACCCATGAGTTGTATTTTCTCTCCCTGATCCCGCTGAGGAGGGGAGCGATAGAGCGGCTTGGGTGGGCACCTGACGCCCAGCCAGGGTCAACCCGCCACAGCTAGTCACTGCTTTGTGACTCACTGGTTCCCACTGGAGGGAGGGAGACCTAAACGTGCAGACAGAGAACTGGCCAGTGAACCTGGAGGCCATGTGCTTTCTTTTCCCGAGCCCCCCTAATAGCACCAAATGGAGGAATCCCCAAAAGACAGCCCTTGAAGATGTCAGGATTTCTTTTCCCCAGCCTCACCAGTTTCAGCTGCAAGATGATTCAACATAGTTCTTATTCCCTGTTTGGCAGGAGGAAATCATGGGATAACGTTGTTTTAGAAACATTGGAGGTCTTGATGAAAACTATATTTTTTTCCATATTTTCCCTGATGCAGAGAAACCCCTGGGGAAATGAAGCAGGCTGTGTAGAAAGGAAATAAAGTAGAGCCCGTGATAATTAGTGTATTATGAGCTAATACAACACATATTGCTCTCTGTGCAGATGTCCCCAAACCTTCCACATCGGCTAAAGTAGCAGATGACAAATAGTTTTCATACGCTAGATCAAACCAATCAGCTATAATCACAGTAAGCTGAAAGCACTGAATTATATTAAGCAGGTGGATCCCAACTTGTGTTTCGGTTTATAAGCAAGGCAGAGCACATGTGTGGCATTTGAAAAGAGGGACAAAATTTCCCTGCTTCAGGTGCATGACAACAGAGAATAAGATGATTTATCTGAGTAACGGAAAAATGGAGCCACAGCCATCTCTGTCTTCTTTTCATTGCTCTGCCAGAGGTAGAGTTTGCAGGCCCCCCTGCCTTTATTACTTTCCAAGTGGTGGATGAGAAGTGTATATCTGGCACAAGGCGAGGAGGAGAGGGACCACAGCTCCTGGCTACGGTGCTATGAAATCAGATGAAGCACACGAAAGCCCCTTCCTACCCGAACTGCTGCAGCGGCTTTGCTGCTCTGGGACTCACGCTCCAGGTGTGCCACAGGGGTTCGGCTGTGGGCTCTCCCTGCAAAATAAACCACGCCGCTGGGCCGCAGGCCCCTTCCCCTGAAAGGCACTGGGGCACGGTCAGCAAGCCCCCCCCATCTGTCCTGGGTTGAGTGAGTGGTGGAGTTTTTTGGTGGCAGGGGAGGGGGCTATCGGGGCGGCCCCCTGTGAGAAGCTTCTCGAAGCTCCCCCAGCTCCACGTCAGCTCCACTTCTGTTTGGGAAATTGAGCCAATCGGCTGCGCCTCTGCGATAACGTATTTAAGAAGGGACGTGGTGACGGGCAGTGGGACTTGTGAGGAGGAGTTGCTGCAGCTGCATGAACACCAAGGTCAGTGGAGGAACAGAGGAAGAAAGGAGGGGGGAGGTGTGCCAGAGCAGAGACCCCCCTGTATCCTGTGGTGAGACGGCAGGGCGGCCCCCCCCTGCCACCCATGAAGATCTATGGTGGAGCAGACACTGATTTATGGCCTGTTGTTCCTGCTCAGCTGATCAACGTTCTGTGCCCGAAGAAGGCCGGGGTCTCATGGGAAAAGGCAGCCCCGCTGCTGTAATTCAGTGCTGGGAGGATTGCAGCATGCGGGGGAGTCCCACGCCGGAGCAGCTCGGGAAGGGCTGCAGCCGTGGGAGGGAATCCAGTCGGAGGAAGTTAGTGACCCATGACGGAGCAGTGTGGGGAACACTGCGGCCCATGGGAGGAATTCAAGTCAGAGAAAGTTTGTGGAGGACTGTCTCCTGTGAGAGGGGGACCACGATGGAGCAGGGGGAACAAGTTCCGGACACTCCCCTCACCGAAGATGAAGGAAGTGGCAGCACTGACTGCACCCCCCATTCCCTGCCCCTGCGCCACTGGGGGAGGAGGTAGAGATATGGGGAGCAGAGCTGAGCCCGGGAAGAAGGGAGGGGTGGGGGGAAGGTGTTCTCAAGATGTGGCAATGCTTCTCACTGTCCTACTCTGTTATGTGTTGTTAGTGTCTGTAATAAATGTATGTTCTTTTTTTTCTTCCCCTAACGAGTCTGCCTTTTGCTCGTGATCATAAAAGGGGGATTTTCCCCCATCCCAGTCCTATCTCGAACCCCAAGCCTGGCTCTCTGTCCCTTCTCATTGCCGGAGGGGAAGGGAGAGAGAGGTGCTGCATTGTGGTTGGCTGCCAATCAGGCCTAAACCACAACACCATCCCATCACGATGCTCGTGTAGCTGGGGACACATAGGAGCGGGGAGAGCTTGGGAGAGGCCACGAAGCTGCCCAGGTCGTGCCGGCCGCCTGGCTGGCCTGAGAGCTGGGCAGCCCTAAAAACCAGAGGCCATGACCTTCTTCCTGTGGCCAGATGCGGCTTGGCCATCTTCCAACCCAGAGGCTTGGGCGTCTGAGACCAAAGTGTTCACTGAGATTAACGCAGCTGGAAGACCTTGTTTTGGGGATTTCTCACTCCTCCTCATGGTGGGTCTCCTTGGGGACAGCTGGAGAACCCTTCTTCTTTTCTGGCTGCTGGTACTGAGCATCCTTGATGCTCATCCTCAAGCAACACCTCCCTGAGACACACTTCACATTTGACGGGAGCCCTTCGCATCTGCAAGTCATTCCTGGTAAGTTTGGGATGTTTCCTCATCTCTTGGTTACCAGATTTCCAGAAGGCATTTCACCAGAAGACGGTGGTGCCCCAGAAACCTGGCTTCACCACTCCTCTGTGGATGGGGTGACACCCCGAGTCTGTTTTCTAGCATTTCAGTGTGCTGGAGGAGCTGAGTGCTGCCCACATCTGGATGGTCCCTGAGTTCAGCTGTGTACACAGGAGCTGTGCTGAGCCTCCACAGGGTCAAAATATTTGGGTCTGGAGTTAGAGCTGAGATCTGCTGCCAGACACAAAGGGAAGCTCCTGCAGAAGCTGACTTTCACTGGGGAGCACTGAACCAGAAAGGGGACTATTCCACCAATAAGTAATGATCTGACTTCATTCATTCCTGTCAGCCAACCTCCTCACTAATAAATTCGGGTGAGCAGCAGACTCATTTTGGAAGAGGAAAACTAAGAGTGAGATTGTTACAGAACTGCTTGTCCTACTCTGTCACAGGTACTGCACTTCATCAGCAGAGCTCTGCTGGCCAGAGAGGGTCTTCCCTATAACCTGAATATCTGATTTTTCAGCCAGCAAAGAACCCATGGCTTCACAAGTGTGCAAGAATTAAATCTCAAAACTGCCATTAATACTTGAACTGCTAGGGCAAGCAGACAGCAAACCTTTGCCATCTTCAGCTATGATGCATCATTCTCTTGCTTGCACTGTAGATGTTCTGTGTAACCCGGAAAAAAGAGAGGAAATTATCTGTAAAGAGGCAAAAAATCATCTGGGCAGGACATGATCATTTATTTTGGAATAAGAGAAAAGGAAGTCTGTATAGCTTATTCCCGAAACAGAGTATGGGCCATCAAGCTGCATATCTATTTCCTCCAGCAGCGAAGGATTCTCAGTTGTTCCTGTTTAAGGCCAAAATATATGTTGCAGCCGTTGTGTTTTCAGACTGCCTTTGAGCAATACATTAATCACCCCGAGCTGTTCTGTGTCAGAGTGCAAAAACGTCAAGCTCACAGCAGAACTCCCATTTCAGTACAACGCTAGGCAGTATTAAAACTTAAACATCACACCTCTGCCTGAAAACAGAACTCAAAACCCCAGTTCTGATCCGAAGACAATCTTCATTCGTTAATTAATCATTTTTAATTCTTTCTGTATGTTTACAGCCACACATTTTTATGAAGAACAACTAGTTTTCAGGTTAATGGAATTGCAGCTGTGCTTCCAGTTTCACCGATACCATGTCTTCCATCACATTAACAACGTGCAGTGGGTTTGACTGTAGATAGCTTGGCCTCTTGTTTGTTTGGATTTTCACCATACCATGGAAAGAAAGGAAAAAAGAGAATTGAAAGATGCAGCTGCAAAAGTTTTTTAAAAATGGAAGAAGACACTTGTCAGAGAATTTCAGAGATACTTGATCTGAACATAATTTAAAATAATTCCTTGAAAAGTCACCGTAAAATTGACATTATCTCTTTAACTCGAGCTCCCTTTTGCCTCTCTCTGGAATAAGAAAGTATTAGCTAGCATTTTTCACCAGCGTCTCTCAAGAAGGAGTTTTAAGCATGCAACAGTTTTAACCCAGTAATAGTACAAAGGTAATGTGAGCTCTGAGTAGCTTGTTGCTTTTTAAAGTGCCTTTTCATTGTAGGTGAGTAGAAGATGTTACACAGATCTGAGTGTTACCTGTTCTCTAGCCCTCCACTCCTTTACCTTTTTTCTGATCCTTGAGTTTTCTCTGGTGATGTACTACCTCAGCACAAAAGGTCAGCAGTACCTACACTCACTCATCTCCTGGACTTCCCACTAATTACGTAGTGAAGAGAGAGGCATTTTCTGTTCAGCTACCAAAAAAAAACCCACCTGTTTTCAAAGGATTTATTTTCCTTGTGTTATAATTAAACAAACGTGATTATATGCCAGTGATATTGCCATAATTATGTCGATATAGACAAGACACAGTTGCCAAGGTATGTTATTGATATATAAATTATCTCCTAATGGTTTTGCGGAGGGAGCTTTCCAATGACCCTAGGAGAAGACCGTGTGACTAAGCTGAGCTAAAACAACGTTAACGACCAGAAGAACAAATCTAGAAGGCTACTAAAGAAAAACAGGACACTCCTGTTGGGAAGCCAGCCAGCCTGTTGTATAGGGGTCACACCATTCGAACATGTATAGGACAGGATGACAAGCTCGTGCAGCTGCCCATGGTTGAAAGCATAGGCAATTATATACAATTTTGATTGTATATATATAAGAATATAATAAAGGCATCTCGTTTGTGGGTGCCACTGCTTCAGAAGTGATCACTCTGGTACCCTGCAATGCCAGATATTTAAGTGCTATCGTTAAAGGAAACAAACCACATGTATTTGCATCCAACCTCGTATCCCACCCTTGCATCTGGTAGCAGCTCAGCTGCAGCAGCGCTTCCCAACAAGCTCACAATGAGATAATTAACTGGAGACATCAGACTCATCTGCTTCATTACTGCTGGGAACTGCCTGCAGGTTCCCTCCAAAGCCTTTCCACCTAATGGCCTTTACTGCCAGCTCTCTTTTTTCCCTAAGTGCTGATTGTTGGCACTTCTCTAAAACAGTGCTAATGATCTAATAAATATGATTATAGGAGAGTGGTTTGACTCCTCACTGCATAAGCTAACAATGCTACTACAGATCACAGCAAAATACGTTCTCTTTGCCACAAAGAAGGTCTTTCCCACTAAATTGAAATTAACAAACTGGAATGAGTAAAAAGTGTTACAGACCTAAAACTGGATTCCATTTCACTGGATTTCTGTTGATGGATGGGGTTAAATAAGGTCTGAAATTTAGCCTTCTAGTTAATTATTATGAGTTAAACATGAAAGAGGAACAAACAGCGTTTCAGTCAGTGGGAGGAAAACAAGCAGAAGAGGAACAGAGGGAAACAGCAAATAAATCCAGTGAGGACAAGAAGATCTGATGAAAACATGGGTGCCAAAGGGTGGTGAGAGGGGCAGAGACTGCAGCTAACACTGGTGACATCATGTTGCTTTGTTTTATCCTCTGGCAAATGGCACATGGGGCTGGGGGAAAGAAATACAATGATTCTGGGATTATTTAGCATCAGAAGCTATTTCCTCATAGTCTACTTCTTGCTGAAAACTGCAGGCTATCACTAAGAGCTATTTCTCCCAGAGACCGAGTGTTTGGCAGCAGCAGCCCTCAAATCAACACTTGCACCTTGCAGGATATGTCCACCTCCCTCCAGAAGCTCACACCCCGTTTCACATACGCTTGTCATTTCTGGAGGCCCAGCATGATCAGGAGTTGAAATCTTTGCTTCATATACTCTTGAGGATGAATCACTAAAGCTTTATCTAACAAAGCTGAATATTAACTTACTTCTTAAAGTCACCAGGAGAAAAAAACATAAATAACAAAGGGCCATTTCTGACTGCAGTGAGATTTCCCTTCAGAGCCGGCAAAATTTTCACTAGCTGTGCAAACTTCACCCCGATACTTCTGCCCGCTCAAAGGGCTCGCAGGACATTTCATCCTTTCACCCTCTGCCTTACGGTGACTCTCATTGCTGTTCTGTGAATACAAACTCTTGGCCCTCATTTTATCACGTTACTTAATTGCTCTCCTTTTTAACACGCATAGTTGCTCTCACTGAAATAACCTTCCTGGTTGTTAGAGATTTTTCAAGGCTTTACCATTATATTCTTATTCTTATGCATACACCTTTTTAAAATGCCTGTCCCTCATGCAGCACCAGTGCTACGTCAATCACATATAACGTATTCAGGATTCTTATTAGCAGAGCATTTGCCTCATCTGTCCTTCCTCAATCTGGGGCTCAGAACTCCTCAGCAAATTAGCAGCGTTTTGCTTCTCTACACTGTTCTTTGCGAAAGAGTATTCCCCCTCTGCCTGCCTTGCCTTGCCCCACGGATCTGGTTCATGCCTCCGTGGCACATTACCTAGTTATTTCTTTGAGAACAAATGGAACATAATCCTTTTAGGAGCACCCTGGTATAAGCCACAACGTGTCTCCTACCTTCAACATCTCTGCCTCCAATTTACTGATTTGCTGTTTAAGATTTGCTGTCATTGCCAACTCTGACTCAGCCGTCCTGCAAATAGACACCAAAGAACAATGCTGGCCCCAGCTGAGCTTCTGGCTCATCTTGCTGTCCCTGCTGTGCATCACCAGCACCTCCGATGGCCCCTGGCTACAGCTGAAGATCCTAAAGCTTTTGATCAGACAGCAATGACTTGAAGCCAGCCATAGGCTTTATCCCCATTTGCTGACATGTTATGCTGGGCAATAACATCTCCCTAACAGCATGATGGTTAAATTGCCTGAACTTTCTTTGTTCACGTGGAGATCTTCTGGGGTGAGAGAGAAGGCATCATTCTGGCAGTGCTAGGAGTAATGAAATCTGATTTCTTATCCACTTGTGTCTCTTGCTTGACTGACTTTGAGTCCTTCCCTCTCCCCCATCATTAGATCTTAAGTATTAATACTACATTGACAACTATATGTTACTTTTCAACATGTAGAGGGATAAAACCGAAAAAGGGAAATACTTAAGGATTTTCTCACCATGTGGAGAGGTGAGTGGCAGAGCTGAGATTAAATTTCTGGGACCTTTTTTCCTTGCCCTTAAGTTCCTATCTCAGTGACATACAACCATGCTTCTATTGAAGAAAACCCAGACATAGGAAGTCCCTTGTGCCTGCCAGCCCATCGTGGGCTTTCTAGGCATACGGAGTCTGTTACAGAGAGGAGCCCACTGCTATATTAGAAATGTGGTCAACATGAAATCATCAGGATGACTGCTCAACAGAAGTCAGCTTTTGAAAATCAAGGCAGGTGTCCTCACTTCTTGATGAGTTGGCACGACCTCTATTTTGAGCACTTGTGAGCCAAGGCAGTTTCCTTCTTGTAATACATTATTGATTGAACCACAATTATAGTTTTGATGAGGGACTTTGAACTGGCTTTTGAAATAGCAGGCGAATTCACACAGAGGGGAGCAAATATAAGAATGGATAGAGGTTTCCTTTGGGCCAGATGTGTACTTATCTGACATGTCTGTGCATAACAAAAGGCCTAGATATTAAACCATCTGTTGCCTCTGCTGAGCGATGGTGCAAATTATTTCTGACAGCTATTCAGAGGTGCTTCAGTTAAGCACCCAAAACCATGCAGCTCTTCACTAGAAAATTGGCTGGTATTTTGAAAACATTGTGATACTTCCTTAGTCTCAGAAATCATTGACAACCTGTCAAAGATAAGAGCCAGCATCTATGTCTCTGCACTAATAATTACTCCTCTAACCTGCTACAGAAAGTGCCAGATATTCACCTTCCTCTTAGGAAATATGAAATCTCTGGCAGCTAATAACAGCTTTTTAACATATCTACAGCAATTGTCCATTCAGACCCTCTCCAGAAACGTAGCTTCTGTGATCTGCTTTTGAGAGTGCCAGGAGAGCACTGGCTGGTAGCAGATTCCCATTCTTTCACTGTTGTTATTCTGTACTTGTAAACAGTGACCCAAAATAGAAACATGAGTGTTGTTTGAACAGCTAATATTTGCTATGAAGAAAGCGGCTCCACTACCAAGGGCAGATCCCTCAGCCTCTGCTCAAGTGAATCATCTCTATGCACACAAGTGGTGCCGTCAAGTTCAATAAGCTCGTAGGTGCAAGGCTTGAGGATCAAACTCATTGGTCTCCTGTCATCTGTGGCACGGGGACAAAGATGTCGATGGCTTTTGCATTGTTGATCCTCTGCATATTTGTGCACATGTTCTTGAAACTACTAATAGCGGGGGGAGAGTGTGTGTGGGAAGAATGTAAAAAAAAGGTGAAAATCAACACAAAATTAAAAGACATCTTCCTCCACCTAAACACACTCCGTCAAAGTTTACATGACACTGCACGAGGTACTGCATTGCATATAAAAACGCTTCCTTGAAAGAGTCATTAAAATTGCAAAGTCAAGTAGCCAAATGTTAAAAGAGGCCAAAATGTAGGCTGCCCACACAGCATTATTTCTGAACATCTATGTTTCTGCGTGATAACAGAGCCTTGAATGTCATGATTACATAGCATTTAGCTTGTTTTCCTATGGGAAGGAGGCCCTTGTGGTCATGCTGTCTGTGTAGGTGTACGTCTGCTTGACAGTTGTCCCCTCCCTGGCTTTTGGAACCAGTTTCAACCAAGTCTCAAAGGTACTATACTGTCATAATTATATGGAAACTGGAGGTCCAGCTGAGGAAAGAGATCCTGCTAGAGATACACTGAGAGAGAGACAGCAGTGTAAACCGAGTCCTTACTAGACACCTAGAGAAGCAACCTGAGGGAGGAGATGCTAAAAATACTCCAGGTATGAGAAAAGCCTCAGCAGGTCTCCATGCTTTATTAAACACTTGGCCACAGTCAAGGTTTACCTCCTCTGTTGGTTCTCTGAATAGGATAAATACATATTGCAGCGATACTCCTTCAGTAGGTCACCCTGCAGGCTGGGTGTCCTCTGGTCGCAGAGCTCGTCCCTCTTCTGCACGACACTGTTGGGTTTGTGTGTGTCTGGCGGGGTTTTTGGTGGCGGGGAGGGGGCTACAGCGGTGACCCCTGCGAGGAGCTTCTCAAAGCTCCCCCGGCTCCAAGTCAAACCTGCCTCTGGGCAAGGCCAAGACAATTAGCAACAGTGGCTTGAGCCTCCGTGATAACGTGCTTAGGAAGGGGAACCTGGAAGGAGGAGTGGGAGCTGCGAGGAAGAGTTGTGAGGAGAACATCTGTGTGAACACCGAGGTCAGTGGAAGAAAGGAGGAAGGGGAAGGGTGGGAAGGTGTGCTGGAGCAGAGATTGCCCTGCAGCCCACGGTGAGAGGGCAGGGCTGCCCCCATCGCCACCCATGGGGGTCCGTGGTGGAGCAGATGCTCACCTTCAGCCCATGGAGGACCCCATGCCAGAGCAGGTGGCTGCACCTGAAGAAGGCCAGGACTCGGAGGGAAGCCCGCACTGGAGCAGATAATTGCTGGGAGGATTGCAACCTGTGGGAGGGACCCACGCTGGAGCAGTTCGTGAAGAGCTGCAGCCCACGGGAAGGACTCATGTCGGAGAAAGTCCATGGAGGACTGTCTCCTGTGGGAGGGACCCCACGCTGGAGCAGGGGAAGACTGTGAGAAGTCCTCCGCCTGAGAAGGAAGGAGCGGCAGAAATAATGGGTGATGAGCTGACTGCAACCCCCATCCCCTGCCCCTCTGTGCCACTTGGGGGGAGGAGGGATAGAAATCAGGGACAAAGCTGAGCCTGGGAAGAAGGGAGGGGGTGGGGGTGGGGGAATGTGTTTTTAAGATGTGGTTGTATTTCTCACTGTCCTACTCTGATTGGTGAATTAAGTGTTGTTGTTGGTGTTCAAACTAAATTGATATTATTTTTCTTCCCTAATCAAGTCTATCTTTTGCCTATAACCATAATGGGTGAGTCATTCCTCCCTGTCCTTGCCTCGATCCTGGAGCCTTTTGTTTTATTTTTCTACCTCCAACCCTGAGGGGGAAGGAATGATCGAGTGGCTGTCTGGCGCTCAGTTTCCCTCTGGGCTCAAACCACGACAACAGCCCATCCCCACGTGGTCAGCACTTTCCACGGGGGCATTGCTACAGCGTTGGCTCAGCCCACACTGTGTGGACACCCTCATCCTCTGCCTTGCATGCTGCCTTCCACAAGCAAGGCACCTTCTCCGTGGAATCTTCCGTGGCAGCTGCTGCTGTAGCATGTGAAGGCTTCGCGACCGTTGCCATCTTCAGAAGCTCCCAGTGAGGACACCTGGCTTCAAGGAGGAGAGATCCAGGTCCTCTCCCACTGTGGAAATGCACAGTAGGAGTATTATGCAAGTGCCCTGGGAGGTATTGGTAAGACACACTGTCATACTCATGCAGTAAGTTGACAGTCAGATGCTGTACAAACCCCTGGAGGAGAGCAGTGCGGGTGGTTCCCTGCAGAGAGACTGGCCGTGGTGAGGAACAAGCACTAGTGGTGATGGATAAGGGATGGGGGTGACAGCAAGCTGGAGTGGCTAAGCCTGAACCTGTCTTCCCAGGACTGAGGGAGACCATTACCTCCTTATTCTACAGATGGGAAACTGAGGCTCAGTGAAAGGGCAGCTCAGATGCTTCTTTCCTTCCAGAGAGAAACCTCCTGAAGAAAGAAGTAAAGAGGTGTTTCTTCCAGGCGGGGGCTGAAGGAGTGAAGGGGAAGCTGAGCTGTACCAGGGCTTGTAGCCATGGATCAGCGTTGCTAGTCAAAGATGAACACTGATTTTAAACTAGTGTTCAACCCCTCCTGTGTCCTTTAAAACAGAATTTAAGGTCTTCTGTGAAGCATGTCATAATGTTACGCCTCTATTTTTTATAAACCAGACCCAATTGCATGCTGCCCCTCCTATTTCCAGTGCATGCAGCCTTTTGGCACGGCAGTATCATTAGAGCCAAAGGTTTAAAGATAAAGATTTTTACGTAGGTGTAATAGCTTTTATGAAGCCAGCTAATATAGCTGGTGAAAGCAGATAAGGTTTGGGGCATGCATGCTCCTCAGCAAAGACGCAGTGAATTTCAAACCTAACTGCACATGGGGAACAATTGTTCTGGGTTTAATTAGACCTGTGTCTGAGCTAGACATCTGACAGCACCTGTGGAATATAAAGAGGATATTGCTGGTTATCTCCTAAGGGGAAAAGAGAGGCAGGTAATTTGCAGAATAATAGTAGCACAATGTAGAGCACTGAGAGATTAGTGGGAATGGTGAAAAGAGAAGGATGGTAACGTGCACTAAAACGTTGGTATTCAGAAAAGTGGTGAGATACAGTTCCCAGATTTACCTGAGGAAGGTTTTGTAGATTTTCTTTGAGAATCAGGGCTGGGAGATCAGAGATGGAATGACTACACTGTAAGAAATGTTGCCTGTTGGAAGCACTTCATCCCAGCTGACTTGTATGAAGATCTGAAGATTGTATCTTTTGACAGGCTGAGAAAAAAAGCTCTCTTTTGCCTTTGCAAAGTTGTGCCTATTGCATTTCAAACTCCCAAGCATTTGGCAGATCTTCACTGTCTCAGCTTAGCTGCTAAACCAAGAATTCCTCCCCGTGAAGAGTTTTTAATGTGACTTTGCAACCAAAACTGCTCAGCTGCTAGCTGAGGGGTGTGTAGCAGTCAAAATAGGATGAAGCCTCAGCTGCCTGCATCATGTCTTGTCTCACCCGCTGTTGATATTTGGATGCTGGTGGGGATCCCTGCCTTTTCTGTGCGTCTAAAACCAGCTGAGAGGTTCCAGGTCCACCATCCAGCAATGTTTCTTCCTTAGGACAGAAGGGATACAGGAGGGGCAAAGGGAGGAAGCCTGAGGTCCGTGTCCCATGAGGTATCAGCCTGTTGCGCCGTGTCCAATTCCCAGTGCTAGTGAAGATCACCATCAACTGATGACCAGGCAGCTCCTTCCACTCTAGGTTTTCCAGGACCTTGATGGGCAGGATTTAACACATGGGGATGGGACAGAAATTTCACTGTTTGCCTCAGCTGATGATGAGACATCATTTCATCCCAGGAATGGACAAGGTGAAGTGCATCTCTCAACGTCCTTCAAGAGAGAAGGCTATGAGGTTCCTGAAGGCCAGCCCAGCCGCATAGAGGGAGAAGACTGGTCCTGTGGGGTGGACAATCTCCCTGCTAGCAGGTCTGCTCAGCCTGGCATTGCTGCAGCTCCTGCCTGCCTGAGGAAGGAGATCTCAGCTGGCCCCCTTGCCTGGGGGTACAGCATCACCAAAGCAGGGCTCAGGGAGCTGCTCCTCAAGCTCCAACCAGTGTCTTCTAAGCATCTGTGACCTGAGAGGGTCCAAGGCTTGTAGATGGAAGTAGATTTCATAAAAAATTAAAAAAATCTTCCTGATGCTAGTGAGACTCCCAAATTTGCCTCTCCCAAATTTAAGTCCATATTCCAAGCCAGAGCTTCTCAGCAACAAATCGCTAGGAACTCTTCAATATCAGCAGTGCTACCAGAGTTTGACTCTGAAATACCTGAAAAAGTGGCATGGAGTCTTGTTGGTGGATCAGATCTGACACCTGGGGTAAGTAACGCCGGCTGACAGAATGTTTCAGGAAAGCCGCAAATACCTGGAAAGGAGGGCCTCTTGATGCCAAGTTTTTCAGACAATGTTTGCAGCAGGTGTCATTGCCACGTCCCCTTCTGATTTCTGGCCATGCACTGGTTCCTCCCAGAGCATCAGTGCGGCGCAGAAACCTCCTCAAGAGCATCGCCCATAACCCTCAGCACTGCAGTGGTGGTCTTGTGCTAGCTTCTGCCCTAACAGGTTTAACCTGGCACCTGCATCCCTCTCCCAACCAACGCCTGGCCATGAAGATGGTAAGGGGGGGAAGATGCTGGACCAGGGGCAGCAGCAGTTTCACAGCCTTGGCACGTGTCCGTGAGCTCTGCAGGAAGCTGGCATTTTTGGGGTGGGCTCCCTTCCCTTGCACAGCATGATAGCGATAGGAAAAACCGTGGGAAGCCTTTGGTGGCAGCCTCGGTTCCTCTGCTCTTGGAAACTTTCTTTTTGTGGAGAATAATGCGTACATCAAAGGATTAAAGTCCTGCATTCAGTACGTGAATGTGAGCGCATCCTTTCACTGCTCTTGTTTTCCTCTCTCATGCTGATTTTGAAGAGGCAATTAAGACCTGGTGGCTTTTGTAGCAGGCAGTCCAGGGCTGAACAGCACCTGACCTGTGTAACCCCACGTGTGAATAGCTACCTGGCTCTCCAGCCCAGCTCTCCCATGGTTGCCACAGAGACGAATTTTGGGAAGCCTTTCCCCAGAAGACCCCAGGACAGCCTTGAGGCAACGGCTGAGCCCAGCTGGTGCTGATGCCAGCCGGTGGACTCGTGGATGCTCTCAGGTGAACAGGCAGGGAAGGTCAGAGACATGTGGCGTGGGCACGGTGGAGCTGCACGTTAGTGGGGTCCCAGGGCTTTCGAGCCATGACCCCAGCTGGAAAGCCACCTACAGTAATTCTGAATTACCTGGCTTCCCTCTGGCAGCAAGTGACTCGTGATGGTTCTGTCACGGTGGCCAAATTCCTCGTTCCTGGCACTTTACCTCTGTGGGCAGGTGTGGAAGGAAGGCGAGCAGCCGCTAGCAGAGCAGCTGGGGCGACACATGGCATTTCGTGTGCATTTTCATCTTCCACCTCAGAGCCGCTATTTGTATTCTGCCCACGTGCTCACGAAGGCTGAGCCTCACCTGGGTCGCAGAAGATGGAAGTTACCTTGGAAACCGCAGCAAGCCCTTGATGATTTCTAGACAGCTTCCCCGCAGCCTACGGGCTTTGTGCATGCCAGCAGCCGGCCGGTCTCCTTTTTTTCTGAAGTTGCTGTTTTTTCATCGTGCCTTTTCTGCCCGGATGGGAACCGACCGCTTTGCCTTACCATCTCCTGGTGCTCTGGGGGCATCAGATGCTGAGGGGCACTGCGCCAGGAGACTGAAGCGGGAGGTGGGCTTGCTCGCTTTCACACTGCGCAGACGTCCCTCCAGGCAAGGCCAAACCTTCATTGCCCTGACAGGAGAGGTACAAAGCAGCCAAAGAGAAAAACAAACAAACCAACAAACCGAACAGTGGAAAGGATTGTTAGTCTTCCGTGGCCTCGGTGTAAACGTTCGCCAGGCCTCCCGCATTTATCGTGGTCGGATCAGCCTGGGTGATGTGGGTTGGACCCAGTCCCCATGGCCCTTGGCGGCTGCTGCTGAGGGGGGGGAACAGCCTGCCCACTGCTGCAACAGGCAGCGGGAAGGGAACGGCTCGTGCTCCCGTGGCTTGGCCTCTGGCTGACTCCTCTGACCCCGTTGGGTCCTTCTTGTCAGCCGTGCCTGCCTGAAGGGCCCGTGAAGCCAGCGTGTCATCCACAACTCCCTCATGGGAGGAGGGGAAAGGCAGGCAGAATAGGAAGATGACAAGAAACACGACTCAAAACCACAGGACTGGCTCGCGTGGGGTATGGGAGAGCCAGGAGGGGAAACACCACCCGCAGTCCTCCCCTATGAAAACTGTTTCTTACACGGGGTCTGGCTCCTTTTCCGACGCCAGCCTCTATTGGGGTCCTGGAGACCCCACTCCCAAACTTATATTTAGCTCCTTAAAATGATACGGTAGAAGTCCCCTTCTGAATGATGAATGGCAGTGCTGAGCTCAGCCATGCCCAACCACCCTGAGGACTATGAACACAGCACTTTCTAAAAGGAAAACTGAGTTCTATACATATAATCACAGGGTCTCCAGAATCTGTAGCAGGTGGAAAGAAATTTCATCTCGGCAACAACCACAATCTTGATCTACTCATGACTAAAGCAGCGATGGTGGAGGGCCCCAGGAACTGCAACCACCAGCTGCATCTTGGTGTCTTTGCTCCCCTGTACGTGTGCCCCTCCATCCCTTTCACACCGCGATTCCTGGGGATGGCTCTTCCTGGGACCTTGCTCTCTGTTAGAGGATAAAAATCAGGAGAGAGTTTGGCACCTGAGGGTTAGAGCGCAGCAGAGCACAAACTGCTGCATTAATCTTGGTTGCTCTTAGGCAACCTGGAAGTCTGTCTCCCTTTCCTCTGTTAGCAGATCACCTTGACGTCTCACAGGCGATGGCATCTTGGCCTGTTTGCTCCTTCACACTTGTGCCCCTCCTGCTCTTTTGGGTTATTTGCCTCTTCCAGGGGAGGTGACCTCTGGAAAACATTAATTAAAGTATGTATGTTGCCGGTGATGGGAATGAAAGTCACACAGAGATGCATCTAATGGGATTGAAATCCAGTGTCCTAACCACATGCACAGCCACTGAGGTTTTAACAGTGCAGTTTCCTGATTTATCTATAACCAACACGGACAAGAACGAGGAGCCACACCAGAAGTTCCTTTGAGGGCAGAGTTTATGGTACTACATGTTTGTGTCTTCAGCATCTCCCAATACTATTAGGAGGAGAAGGAGGTTGTCTCTGTGGGGCAGCTCACGCTGTGGCAATTCAAGGCAGCAACGTGGGACCTCCCTGGGACCAACGGCGGGGACACTTCTGGGGTGATTTTGGTAGGGGGGGACCCAGGTCCCCCCAGGGAAGTCCTCCCATCCCCAGTGCTAATGTGCTGCAGGGAGGGAGGGGATGACTGGGGATTGGCATCGGCTGGGTGGACACGTGAGCTTGGGCGGTTCCCCGCATCCAGGCCAGGGAGACAACCCAGGTGTCTTCACAGGGCTTTTAGTTCCCTCCCGAGCCCCAAACCCCAAGCCAACGTGGCTCTGTAACATGCACCAAGCCAGTTTCAGAGCGCTCATTTTGGAGACTGCTTCTTCTGAGATGCTTAAAAAATTAATAAGAAGAAGTCGCGGTGGACTTAGGTCAACCTACGTGCGGTAACGTGTTGGATGCTGGCGGCCTGACTGCACCCCTCCTCGAGGGGATGGCAGGTGTCAGGGGGTGGAAATGCCCACGAGGATCTGAGCCAAGCAGCCAGGCCGGGTCCAGGCCAGCAGTGCACGACTGCAGGTAGCCCCCCTGGGCCACCTGGCCAGATACCAAAGAGGAGAGGTGTCTTCAAGAGATTCCTTGAGGGAGGGACATGGCTAACGCAGGGATGGGTCCTGCTGAGCAATGGGGCCGCTGGCCAGGCTAGGGAAGGCAGACGTGTACCTGCAGGGATCTCCTGCTCCAAGATTTCTTGTGTTTGAACCGAAGTCTGGCTTGAGGGACTGAACCAGGGTGGCTGCTGGGTTCAGGGTGGTGTCACAGCTCTGCTGCTCTACCATAAACCCTGCTATCGAGCTCCGGGAGGCAAAGGGTCTTCTCTTCCGTGCGTCAAGGCCAGTGTAGTAACTCAACACTTGTCCTCTCCCCATCGTGGCTGGGCTCAGGGAAATTCCTTCCTGACCCAAAGCTGGTGACGGGTGGCAACCCCACGCTGGCCAGCAAGATCCAAGGGTGGATCCTAGGGAACGTAAAGGAGTAGCTGCAAAACTCTGCAGCTGGCTGGTTCTTAGAGCCAGGCCAGCAGGAGGACCGACGGGGAGAGCTGCAGTAGCTCTTCCAGGGCTCACACAACTTCAGGTGTAGCAAAAGGTATTTGTTGATGTACATCAAGTGTTTTGTAGCAGCTCAGGTACTGGCAAACACAGGGAGCAAGGCTCCTCGAGAGAGACACAGTCAGGAAAAGACAGAGAGAAGAGGGCGGGAAGTCGTCAAACTCCTGGTCAAGTGTGGATGTGCAAGCACGAGTGGCTACAATCCTGTGAAGTGAAGCGAGCGATTGCAATGCTAAGCAGCTGAGAGCCTGGGCCAGACACTTTTTTTTTTTTTTTCTCCCCTCCCTCTAAAGTCTACTTATGATAATTGCTTTTGAATATTTATCTTGGGATTGCTTATTTGGAAGAAGTCACAGCTGCAGCTGCTCCTGCTGAAGTGACAGCCTGTGCTGCTGTCTCTTAGAGACCTTAGGTTCCCACTCTACGAGAAAGACTTTTTTTTTTTTTTTTTTTTTTTCAAATAAGGCATTCCTTGCCACGTTGATTCAAAATGGGTATAATTTCAAAGAGCAATGGGATTTATTACTGGTTGAAAGACCAGTGGAAGAAAACAGATGACCGGAATCACATGGAGAGATGACGGGATGACAGAGAAAGGGCTTTTGCCTGTTGCGAGGATAGTAACTGTGGGAGGACCCAGAAGTGGCCGCTGTGAAAAGATCAGCTCCGCGTGGGTAGTACCTCAGCCTTCACATCACACTTGAAAAGAACCGAAATGCCACACCTGGGTGAGTTACTGCTGAGCATCACCACTTCCCATGTGGCTGCCAGAACTAGAAGCATCAGGAAGATGCATTTCACAGGAGCACAACTGGGGCCCACACTTTTGCTCCTCACTGGCTTCAGGTAACAAGACACCGTCTTCATTAGTGAGCACGTGAGAAAAATCTAAAGCTGCTGGCTGAAAAACACCACATAACTTACTTTTTTTTTTTTTTTTTTTACCCCCAGCATATAAAATGCTGCATACCATTCGCAAGGACAGAAAATCACATGCATGTGTTTAAAATTGAGAATTAGGTTATCACAACTATTACAAACTATATGTGCTGTATGCAAGTGGGGCAGCTGGAGTTAAGGAGGCACATACAGAAAGTTTTCAGAGATTCTGATTTTTAATGCTGTATTACTCTTAAATCAACATACAATTTATAATTGGCTGGACAGAAATATCAAAGTTTACGTTTCAGAAACAAAACAAGTCCCCAAGCATGAATATCCCTGGAGCCCTGTGGAGCATTTTGAAACTTATTTTATGCAGAAAAATAATCTTTCCTACTGGACAGAAACGTATCAATGTTTCATCTCAATGTTTCTTTTAAGAAAGCCATTTCAACAGTGCCACTTCTGTGCTACCAACATGACACCACCAAAGCCCTAAATAAAATGCATTTCTATTGCTGTTTATTATTTGGGAAATGTACTTCATCCAGAAAAGCCAACATGCATGGTGCATCTCCTGACTGCAACAGCAGAAGCAAACAATAGCTCTCTGTAATAGGCATTTAAATCAGAAGAACAGAGATTTTCCTCAGGTGACAGTATTGCTATACAATATTCTAAAAAATTTTTTAGATCCAACATCATGGTAGCTCAATATTTTGTCCCAAAGATACGTACAAAGAAATTGGTAAGTTTTCTTGAAATGACTTTATTGCTATCAATTGGTAGCAGCAGATTCAACAGGGTTTTTTTTATTTTTTTGCTATTAACATACAATATTCCTTAAAATTCCCCTTAAACATCCAATTTATCATATGCCTACCGCAAAAGTCTTCTTTTTATTGACTTCACTATGAATTCCACACCTATTTGACATCTCAGAAGGAGGGGAACCTGCTCTTGAGCAGAAATTTTTAGCATCATTATTAATAAAGGATGTCTATGCCAGCACAAAACAAAGGCAAGAGCTTTAAAAATCTAAGCTGATAGGCTTTTCACATCCAGGAAAACCTCCCTGACTCTTTTTTTACAAAACATTTTTCTGATATGCCTGGAGTCAATACGCTGCGACGCAGGCTGGCAGCGCGGGATAGCAATAGAATCCATTAAATCTGTGTCGGGAGCTGGTTACAAGACACATTATACAGTAATTATGTTGAGGATTTTTTTGTGAAATAAAATCTATTTTTTAAAATGAGATGCTGAAAAATCACCCACTAACATTTTTGCAGACATGCTTTAGCCCTTGTCCAAATTGTAGAGGACGGCTCATCTTTTCCCACAGAAGCTCACAGGGCGGGTAATTTACTGAGCTACTGCTTGTTCTAATGACTGTTGGAGGGAACGGTTTGGCATCGGTAAGAGGAGATTAGTTTGTGTATTAATGCAATTCAAAAGTTCACTCGATTTACACAAAGTAATGAAAAGCTTAATGTGAACTCTCGACAATTCCGCTTTCTCCCTATCTCGAGTTCGTAACCCGGATTTCACTGAGCCTTTGAGAGGCTGCTTCGGAGGGGGAAAAAAAAAAAAAAAAGATTAAGGAGATGAGAGAAAACATATTCCCAACTCGCATCAAGGCTTAGACTAATACCAACCGCACGCCCCACGCACCGTGGTGAAACGTGGAGCCGCACGACTGCGAAAAGGCTGCCCGGGCTCCCTCACAAGGGCTCCCCCCCCCCCCGAAACTCCCGCTCAAACGGGTCCTTGGAGAGGGCAGGAGGCCGCGATGGGGCCGGGGGAAGGCAGGGAGCAAACAGCCGGATGGCAAGCCCTGGCCGCCCGCGACACCGGGTGATCGGTCCTCAGTTCGGAGGAGGAGGGGGGGCCGGAGGACAAAAATGAGATCGAACCACACGGCAACAACAGCAAAAAAAAAAATCTGAGTACGAGCGGCCCTCGGCCCCGCCACAGAGCTGTCTGAGGGAGTGAAGCCTGCGCGACGCGCTCCTGAGATCAGCTCTGTCAGCACAAGGCAACCCCCGATAATAAACCGATTCCTCGAGGCAGCAGGGGCTTCCCAAGGTGGGCATGAGGGTCACGGTCAACCGCGAAGATTTAGCTAGTCACGTAAGGCTCACCCTGCCATTGCTTCAGTTGGCTAAAAAAACACCCAACTTTCTTAATACTGCCTTTTCAATTAAGAAATCTACATTTGCTGAATTGCTAGAGAGATGTTATTTAACCCCCCACAGCTGCAGAGGAGCTCCCCAAAACGGGGAACGAGACAACTCGGAAGGTAGAAACCTAGCAGGGCCTGGCTTGCCGAGGCAAATTAGGACAAGGCACTAGGAGAATTCCTAACGGAGGAAAACCAAACGACCCTTGTTTAAACCCTCCTCTCGCCTCAAAATGAAAAGGCTCAAACCCCAAACTGATTAAATTAAAAAACCAAACGTAATACAAAGCCAGTTCCTCTTCCTCCTGAAGGTACCAGATTTTTCAGATGGCAAAATAAATGATCTATTGAAAAAAGCGCAGTATCCAAATATATTGTACATAAGCACTCCTTTGCGACACTGAAAATTCTCCAAGACTTCTCATGACATGGAAGCTGTGCCTTGGGCTCACACACACGTACAATAAAGTAAGACCAAACTTTTGTAGCCATTCATTTATCAGGCTTGTTGGGTCCCTGCTCCATTGGCACGAACCAACCCAGACACTGTCTATGACTGAAGTTTTTTTTTCAAATTCCAGCAAACCCCATGGTATTTAATACACAAAATGTCTCACACTTCCAAAGAAGCTGCCAGCGTCTCATATATAAAATTATTTTCATATATAGATACTTTCAGTAACTCCTCAAAAAAGAACCCAAACATTATTCAAGAGAAAGAATGAAAGTACAAGTCCAATTTTAAATAAGTAACACAACTCTCCCTTCCAGCTGCTCTGCACACACACTGAAGAGCCAAAGAATGCTAAGCATGGATGTAGATTTTTTAAATGTCAGATTTATTTCCTTTTTGATACCGAAGAGCTGTCCTGCTCTGCAAATTAACTGACAAAACAAGCTTTATTTTGGTTTGATTTTCATATTAAATTTGCTTAAAAAAACCCCCATGGATTTTCTCATGATAGGCCCTACAAATTGAAACTCAAATTAAATTTTCTCTTCTTATATACTACCATTTTATAATTAAATCTGCAAATCTTGAGTTTTTATCACTTCTGCTACCACTAGCTCTTCCTGCTATAGTACAGAAATTATACTGCATACATATAAACCAGAATTTATGTACAGACACAGAACCATAGAAGTAAAAGCACTGGGCAGACATAAAAGCTACCATTTGAGTTCATACACCCCAGCAGGAACTTCAGCCAAGCAATGTCTTGCCCACAAGCCTAAAGAGGATTTTACCATTGCCTTCAGGTCAGGCTCAGCAAGAATATCCTAAGCATGGCACAAGAAAGGCGGGAAACTGCCAACTCCATTGCAAGATCAAATCTAGAGCTCCTTAAAATAATAGTTATTTTAATTAATTATTTTTATGCTAACAACAACAAAATCAACGTTTTAAAGTAGTAAATTTACATTATGATTTTTCATACCAGGACTTCCCTTTACCAGCTTAGTTTTAGTACACATGATCCTCCCTAACAGAGTATTTACAGACAAGGGAAAATAGTTAAACATCAGGATATTTATTTTGCATACAAATATTTACAGAAAAATACTTAAAAAATTAAGTGTTCAAAGTTTAATTGACTTCACTTCAAAAAAGCTTCATGCTTTTATGTTATAAAAACATATTGCCTTTACTGTGCTCAAATTTAGTATTCAGATCTCTGGATTTTCTTATAAGAGCTTTCTTTTGTGCTTCGTCAAATCTATTGACTTTGAGATCCTGGTCTCGGTCAAATGGCCTTCTTTCTTGAGGTTTGGTCTTTTCCTCAGATGCTTTGCTCTTTAGCTTTCTCTGATGTATGTCCATGAGAGATTCTGACCTCTTTGACTCCTGAAAAAATGGGAAGGAGGAAGAGGAAATGAAGTATTACAGAATAACAACAATGTACAGAAAATCCAAATGAAAGACTGAAATTTGAGAGGCTAAAAATTGCAGAAAAAGATGACAGCTTAGCAACTGGAAAACAGAATGATAAATTTCACATACACAGAGCAGAAAGCACATGTAATCTTGTCTACGCTGAGTAAGACACTAATAATTCACTGATGTTAAAGACACCCATAATGTTGATCTCCGCAGACAGCGGAGATAAATTGTAAAAATGATGCAAAAGAAATATAAAAGTTGCTCTGCCATTATTAGCTGAGAGAAGTGAAGACAACATGTCAAGAGAAATACCTCAAAGTACAGGCCCAGTTTCTTACACACGTCCCCTAAGCATCTGTGTTTAGTCACTGCTAGGGGCAAGAACAAGCTGGATATGCTTTTCGATCTTCCTCACATGCACTACTCTGGTTTTAATGTGTGCTCTTAACTTTTCAGTATTTGAATGATTTGTTGCAAGCCCACAGGACAAAGTCACGGGTTTGAGCTAGAGCATGTCTTCTGCCAAGTCAAGGACTCTAGTTGTGTTTATTAAAGAGCATGATCCAGCCCAAATGCAACAAAAAAAAACCTTTCCCTGATTTCACACAGAAGCAGGATTAGTGCTCCCAAGACTATGTGGTGCCTCCATTACTCATGTAAAGCGTATCTGTGTATCACTAAGTACTCAATTTCTCAGACTCTCAAATCATTACATACCAGCCAAAAGATCAGTCCAAACCAACTCTCATCAGAAAGAGCGAAAGATGAGTGGCTCTGTTTTCCCATGTCTGGGAACACGAGACCTTTATTCCAAAGGTTCATTTTCCCTCACACTGTGCACTTACTTTATCACACATACAAATAATAATTTACACACGACATAAGAAATGATTCTCGTGGAAAACAGAAAACTGACAATGCTTATTCATGGTGTAACTGTGTCAGTGTTGGCAGAATCGCACCAGAGAATGTATTTGGCATCAGCATTGAAATAATTAATTGTAAGAAACTATTCTAGGAATTAAAGCTCTTGTTCTATGAAAGTATCCTTGACAAAGTTCAGCGGAAAAAAAAGTAAGAAAGAATAGAGGAAAAAAACTTTAAAAGAAAAAACCAAACCACCACCTGAAAATCAGAAAAGAGCTGATTTAAAAAACAAAACAGACAACAAAACAACCCAAGAAACATTGTTCTTAAAGAAGATGGCTTCTTCGGGTTTTTTTGAGAGAACTCCATTAACCTCAGAAACAGTAAAGGCCTAGACAGGTTTTATTCTGGCAATAGTACGTAGCAAATCCCACAGTTTTACATGGAAATTATTCTACTGTGTTCATAATGAGAGTAGAAACAGACAATGCGGAAGAAACTTAAGACAGTATGCTAATAGCTCTGGATTTGCAAGCCTCTAAGTCAAGAGGGACATGTGGATTTAATGAACTACAAATAAATTATTAAAAGTGCCAGATAAACTTCCATCATGTAATATAAGCCAAGGCTGCAATTCTCAAGTTAATGGTACTCTCAAGAGACCAGGTTGCCTTCCATAAGACTTCAGGCCATAAATCAGGGAAGAACTGGAACGCACAGCTGTAAGGCAGGCAACAGTCCATATACTCTGGCAGACAAGGCTGGCAGACAGAAAAGTGAGAGGGAATTTGACATGGAGTTCCGTTTTCTAGTAATCAACATCTGTCTGTGAAAATTATCTGCTTCTGCAGGGACTGAGGAATACTTCATGTCATAGTGCTATTGTAATGAGCAGTTAATGTAATTAATTACATAGTGTAATTGCTGCATTGATCTGCTTAACTCAAAAGAAGCTTAATGGGCTAATACGTATTTTGTCCTAAAAGTTAAGCCTTTACTACTGTTTTAATCTTGGGATGTCGGTAATTTGGTGAAGCAAGCCAATATTTGAATTAAGGCTGTCTACTCCCAGCAATCATGTCCTGACGTGCGGATGTTTTAAGGAACACACCACCTAAAACTGAGACAATATACACAAGCCCCAATTCTGTCACGTTGCTTTCAGCAGCAGTTGGAAGACCCAATCCTGCTCTTGTTGGAGTCAATGGCAAATGTTCTAATGACTGAAACAGCAGCAGGTTTGGGCGCAAAAAGGGAAGCCTGCAGTGGCGTCACCATGGAAACCAGCAGTGCTAGAAATGAGAACCAGAAGAAAAGAGTGAAGAATTAAAGGAAATGCAGGAAGAGGAAGTATTTTGCTATTACACTTACATTGTATGAAGTCACCTGCTCAACAAGTCTCTTGTCTCTCCCTGATAATACAATTTCTTCATTATCCTTACTGGTTGACTTTTTTGCCTCTTCTCTTTCCTGATGAGTAGAGCAAATCACACACTATAGTAATCAGAATGTCTGAAGTAAAAGGCAAGGAAATCTATATTTACTTTAATTAAATCTGAAGGGTAGAGGCCACAATAGAGGCCACCAGATATTTTTTGCTCAGCTTGATACAAGAAGTAACTGGACACACTGTAATTGGAAATTCAATGAGCTGATACCGAGTACCTGACTACTGCAGAAGGGAGAAGAAATAAATTAATATTAATGGTACTTAAGACCGTAATTTCATTGCCTTCACCTTTAAGCCTGAATTAATAAATTTTGATAACAAAGAAAAGTCTGGAAAAAAATTGTCATTGAACAGCTCAGGATATCTCTACCTTGTTTTCACAGAATATCAACAATATACATACTGCCTGCAGGTACATATGAATGAATAAATTCTTACCTTGGCTTTTCTCTCTCTGTCAGCTGGAGTATCTGTCCAAATAGATCTATCACCTGATTTGTCATCAGCTCTTCTCTTGAAAGTTCTTGGGCCAAATCCAAAGCTTTTCAATTCAGGTGGAAGCTCTGTCATCCACGATTCCCTGGTAACTTGCTTGGGTTCATCCTTTACAAAAGAAGTTGGGGGGTAGGAAGAGGGGAAAAAAAAGCATAATCAACAATTGCTGTCTCAATCTCTTAGCTTCTAGCAGAAATCATGGATTCTTCTGTCTTGACAATTGCAAACACTTAGCACTCTGAGCAGAACTGCAACTGGGTTCACACAGAAAGAGGAAAAGAAAAACACACATACACTTCAGCAAGAAAATATCAGAAATTAAGAAATCCAACTTACGCTGTCTGCTGAAGTAAGTTTTTCCTTCATTCTCTGAGCTCTGCGTTCGAATTCTTTAGTCACATCAGACTCCACTGGTCCTTTTGCAGGCATTGGGCCTATAAGATTGTCTTCTTCCTCACTACTATCTGTTACCTTCCAAAAATAAAACCATATGGCTAAGACCATCAAGAAACACTTCATAGAAAGGTTTATATGCTCTTCTAGACAAAACCAAACACAATATATCTGCCAGTCAGACAACAAAAACTGGATTTAAAACTCCGGATTAGATCTGTTCTAGCACTGTAACATGGATACTTAGTCTCCATGTTTCCAACAGCCCCATCTCTTGTCCGAGACAAGGCCGCTGGTACACACCGTGGCAATACACAGAGTCCTGTTACTTTACATTGCTCTGCACACAGCCACAGAGGCTCTGTGGCCACAGGTAAATTTGAAACACACAAGCATACATCCCTGACACTCTGGGCTTTGCCATCGCTAGCAACATTTGGGTGCACATCTGGAGTGAGGGTCACAATTTCACACTGGAAGGAGAACTGTCTCAACCTCAGGTTCTGAAAGGATGCTAGAAAAATTAACGTGCAAGCTAGGGTACAGTTGCACGCACAGTACTATACCCCTGGGTGCATATTATCTGCCAGTCTAATCCCTTGGTTCCGTCATTCACTTCTTCCATCCCTTTGGACATTGCATTCTAAGCAATTCCTTGGAGAATGGCTCAAAAGAAAAATAGGTCTGAAAGGGACTAGATGTTAATAAGAAACTTTGTGGGTACCAGGGGTTTTACAGAAAGCTCACAGGTCCCTCCAAGTCAAGACAGTACAGACGTGGATGGAGGCAGAACCGGACGGAAAATGGTGAAACCATGGTGCCCTGGAAGCAAAGGTAAGGTGCCCAGTATCTACAAAAGTGAAAAGATTTAGCTTACAGCCTGAACGTGGGTGATAAAGCAATGGGAGTAGGATGATGACAAGGCCGTATACTCGGGAAGCACAGGGCATTAGTTGAGAATACAAGGTGGTGGGCAACGAAGCTTCAAATAAAGGATGAAGAAGGTGGGGGGTGTACCATCAGAGCATTTAAGGGCTCAAGAGCAACGAGCAGTGGAAAAACAGTACCAGGAGCTTTCTAGGTAAAATAAGGTGCCTGAGGCAGAGGTGACCCAGTGAGTGGAGTATACAAAAACAAAGCACAGAACCTCCCTAGAAGAGTCACCTAATGGGAGCACAGGGAATGGAGGACGAGTGGGGCAGGAAAGGAATCCTGTTAACGCTGAGTTCGAGCGCAATAGTTCAGGCTGCTCATGGCTGGCAGCCCACTGCCGCAGAGGGATTCGAGCTAAGGAATACAGCAGGTGTGAAATAAGGCACTTTACTCCTCTGTGTGCCATTTGCTACAGAAACTGGCGTGCTTTAGTGACACTGCCCCAAGCTAGCCAAGCCAGTTGGCCCTGCGTGCCTCCAGGAGTCAAAGGCATGAACAGCAGGGAAGGCAAGCTTCGGGTGACAAGAGACACAGCTACCTATGGCTGTGGACCACAAGGTACAAGAGGAGGCTTAGCAAATTTAATGGCTGTATGACCAGTTGCATGAAATGGATCAGAAAGACTAAAGAGAGCGAGAAATAGCTGGTCGTTCATAAACACCATCAGTGCAATGGGGTAACACCGATTTCTTTTGTCAGTTTCCTCAGACATTTACATCAAGCTTTTACTCATTATCTACTTCTGCAATATTGCTTCAACTTCTAGAGAGTGAGGTGACTGCATTCCCTCTCTTTATTTTTAAAGAAGGAGCTGGTGGGGAAAAGGAATAACCAACTTGAGAAACCAACGTAGTAAACCACTTCCCTCTCTCTTTGTACAAACAAATAAAAAAAGCAAAGATGCAAGACTTTCGTAATAAATTGTATTGTAAAGTAGTTGAGAATGAAAGACAAATTCCATGCTGAGTTTTAATTGAAGAAGAGTGTCTCACTTCCTTTCTCATTAGTCTTAAGTTCAATTCACTCCATTACCACCTGCCTCAAACCAGATGAAATTAAACAAACATTAAAAAAACCAGAGCCTTCAAGTCTGAAGGAGAAATCAATATAAAGTGAAGAGATAGCATGGAACAAGCTACCTCTAAAGATGTACTAGAATACAAAATAATTAAGTAAATTAAAACAAAATAAACAAAAACATTAGTCATATTTAAAGGCAAAAAAAAAAAAGAGTATTATTAGGAAGAGGAAAAAAAATAAAATAAGCTAAGTTCTCTACCAGCTGTAACAAGGCTGATGCTAGAAGATCTATTTAGGAGAAAAGAGACTTTTTTATTTGTAAAATATACAAGCAAACCAGTTTTGACATCCCTGCCTCAAGAGATCTGTCATTATGATAAATTGCTTAATCGTTATTTGGAGTTATAATATGATGAGTATCTTAAAAATGTCAGACAATCATTCTTCATGAAGGATTATGACACTTGCTGTTGGAGGCTGGAAAATGATATAATTCACAACTACTTATCTAAAAAGTGCAGTTCCAGAGCAGCCTTTGCCTCATTCCTTCCAAGCATGTCCCATAGTATCTGGGAGTTAAAAATAAAATTTTAAAAATAAACAGAATAACTGTTAATTTTCACAAGGAATTAATATTGAGTTTATCATAGCACGAGATTGAGTTGCCTGAACACTGCTATCCAGCACCATTTTTGATGTCTTCGAGTATCCTGCCTGGCTGAAGAGGTGCTGCTCCAGAAGGATGCAAGCTGCTCTAGGTGCTACTCCCTGCCTGCCAGCCCACTGTTGATGATTCAGGTCCCTCAGAATGGTACGAGAGGCCCATGTTTAGGGAGCTGAATCTTCCCCATACTTCTAGCTGTATTTTATCACACATCTTATTCCCGAATGTTCTTTAGTAGTACATGCATTATTTTGCGGCTAGGGATTAGACTAGGACTTCTACCTAGCTTTTACCTAACCCGATAACAGTCAGAAAACACAAACCAAAAAAATTGCATTAGTGTCACTGTCCTGCTCCACCTTACTCTTAGTTACCGGTATCATCTTGCTGTTGATAAGAACAATTAGTGACACTCTCACATCACTCTTTACTGCATTCTTTTGGATAAACTCATTTAACACATCCACTAATAAACATTTTTAAGGAGGTAAAGATATGTGAAATATTAAATCATTTTGCTCCCCCATCAGCAAAGGAGTAAAATTAAAAAAATAGGTAAATATTTTTCAGTCAGGTTGCATTACTTCTTTAGTACCTTTAAAAATTTTAACTTTGCCAATATGTTCACTTGTGAAGGATGTCACACCAGAAGAAAGAATGGAAAAACATTAGGAAGAATTAGTGTGACTGCAGTTTAAGGTGACTGGATGTCTCGTGTTCAGGGAGTGCATCATCTGTCTAACAGCAAAACCACAACAAACCAGACCAGCCTTTTTCTTTTGTTAAAGCTTATTTATTCTCCAGTATTTGACTCAGACAAAAATATGCCCCACACTTTCTGATCTAAAATTAAACTATTGTGCTGAAAAGTATGTCTAGTATACTTTTTTCAGGCTCCTACTTGTTTAAGCATTTCAGATAGCTTGTACTAAACAAAAGGCTTCTATTTTCACAAACCTGGGTACGGAGTTCTGATGAAACAGATGGTCCTATGGAACATCTGCTATTCTTGGTGTCCTGCAAAGGTTTCCTAAAGCCAGGTGGTAATGCAGGACCTATAATGGGCCTTGAGGGAAAAACAAAACAAAACAAAACCCAAAATCTCGGTTTTCAGTTGAGGAGGGGAAAGGAAAAAAAAAAAAAGGAAGTAATATAACTAACATGCACAGTACATGAAATGACAGCCTTTCACTTTTTGCTGCAGGAAAAAAATGTAACAGATTAATATAAAATAAAAAAATAACATACTTATGTGAAGTATGATTCTCCTTCCTCCACATGCCAAGTGTGACCCCTATGCACACATCATAGAAATAACTAAATAAGAAGAGTTCTTCCATCTTCCAGGAGGACTGTTTCTCTGTTTTCCAGGAGGACCTCTGCAGATGGCTGGGATGCAAGAAAACTGGGAAAGTTGTAGCACGTAGTCAAGGAAATTCACTTTTTTCTTCCCTAGCTTCCTTCACCAGATTAAAGAGCAACGAAAGGTGGGAGGTCAAATATATGCTACTCTTTCTCTAGCAACAAAGCCAATTTTATTAATTCTTGCCTTGTAGCACAGTTTCACTGTCCTTCAATAAACAGAAACAGTGAACTGCGCTGATTTTAAGTTTATTTTCCCTTGGAGTGGGAGGAAAATTTTTGTGATCCCAGGTAACTTCACTGATTTGTTTTTACACAGCAGCTCTGCAAGCAGTATAATTCAGTTGTCTCCAGAAACACAGAGAGGTGAGAATCTCTTTTCATACTACAAACTGGGCTTGCAGTACTGACAAGACTTTTATATACAAGTTCCTCTTAAAAATCCACCATCATATTTTTTAAAGCTAATAAAAGCTAATTAAAAACCCAAACAATTATCACCTGAAGAAATATCCAAGTGACAGTATCCTCACAATATATCAGCAGAGACTTTGCTTATGATGATCTTCAGTTTCTGAGCTTTAGGACAATCAAGTGTAACACAACATGAATTGAATTATGCTAATTATGGTCTTCTACTAAATCCCGTATAATCTAATCAGTACAGCCCTGCTGTAGTGATATTATTGTCAGGATTTGAAGAGGGGAAATAAAAAGCAGAAAGTCCTGCCATAGAGCCAACCACAGATAGACAGGCAAGCAATAAATGTGAGCTCAGGCCAGGGCAAGGGCACTGGCGAGGTTTCAAACCCAGGCAATAGGTCTAGGTTAAATTTGAAGTTCCACTCCCACCTAGCTGCTGCAAAAAGGGAACAGCTTTTATTTTCCTCTGTTTCTTTCTGACTGCTTTCCTGTTAAAACCGTATTTTAAATTCCCAATATAAAGAGATTGAATTTAAACCTATACAAATATGGCCAAAATAATCTTTTGTTTTAGTATACAAATGCCTTTATTTTGCATAGAGAGACAGTTACACCAAGCTATAAAAAAAAAGCTTTCTACTAAAATACATAAGAACATCTATGCTGTGGGCTGTATCTGTGCAACTTGTGAAAAAGAGCAGATCTCGAATACTCTGTCTTGCTTCTGTCACAGCTCAAAGGCTCTTCCAAAGAATAGAAAAATGGTTCCTATATTCATCCCTCCCACGCCTTCCATTTCTACGCCTTTTTTTTTTTTTTTTTTACCCCCCACATGAATAACCCTGTTGCTCAGGTCTTTTCCTCAGCAGCACACAGCCAGCAGGATTCTTGATCGTTTCCTGAATGTCCAAAGGCCTTCTGAACAGGTGAAGTGACTCTAAATAAAACTCTGTTAAACATATTTTGCTGCTGTTGGCAACTTCAGTAACTACTGATATATGTTCAAAAAGAAACACCCCAAACTAATCATGAATTAAGCTCTCATTTAAGGAATACTGGATTACATATACGGCAAAGAACGTTTTCCTGTTAGAGTCAGCAGTACCTGCTAATGCATGTTTCAAGAAGGGCATTTCATTGTTGTCCTGATGTATAACACAAAATTTTTAAAAATAACCTTCGCTCTTTACCTTGATGTAAGAATACTTCGGGGATATTTATCTATGCTGCACTTCTGTCTAACATTGATAAACAGCAATATCCTTTCCAAAGTTGAAAGAAATCTGTTCGTATATAAATTTTATGCTGGAATGATTCAAACAATTTTTAACAAGCTGCAAACTACCACATGAGCTGCTCCTAATCATGAATACGTTGCTTTGACAAGTCTGGAAAAGATGTAACAGAACAAAAGCTCTTCTAAAAGAACGAGTATGTCACACAGAGCTAATAAACAGTATGTCCATACATTGAAACAAACAGCCTGCGTTTGTTTCAATTATTCACAGCTATGATCATCAGCTGGCAATCTGCTCAACACTCGGGGCAACACAGTGGGGAGACAGCTAAGAAGCATTGTGTCTACACCCTGCGCAGCTCAGGCGCCCGCGTGTCAGCACAACCAGACTGCCAGGTGTACGGGGGTGGAAGGCAGACAAGGATCTTCCCACACATCACACCTTTCCCACCTATTCGGGGAATCAGGCTGGGTGCAAAACAGCTCTGCTCAATCTGCTTTCTCAGTATGTGCTAGGAGCAGTCGTATGGTGATCTAGGACAAAAAAAAAAAAAAAAAACAAAAAACAAAAAAACAATCCCAAACTAGCAAGTGCCTTTTACTGCTTTAATCTCTCATACTCACAGACACAGAGCAGACTCCTGCCCTCTGAATGTAAACATAAATTATCCAGCATCTTGGGAATAAACTGCTAAGTAGAAATAAAAGTTGGATGAACATACAAAAGACTAAGATTTTATGATGGGTGACCACCTGCGTTACTGTCCGTTTCTCTAACCTTCAAACTACAAGTTGCCTCTTTTCTTCCTCTTTTCCTTTGCACACTTTGACATGGCGTTTTACCACAGGAGTAATTCATGCCAAAAAAACAAGAAAACAAGAAGGCTACCTCTGCTGATATTAAAAACTGCAAGCATTTATTTGCTTTATTAGAGATCACATTATTTTAGTGACTTCCTAAATTCTCTAATTAAAATGACACATTGTGCACACGAAACTCAAGAAAAAGAAAAAAATATCAGTTACTCTTGGGACCATCAAAGCACCAAACGAGCCCACTGATCAAGATACCTGTAATTACAAAAGAGTTTGTCTGTTACAGCAAAATGTAACCAAACAGATACAAAGAGGATATTTCCAAATAACCTTAATTACATATATTCTTGTTTTCCTAACTGCCGTCAAGCATCATAAAAATTTACCTAAACTAAAAAAAATTTCAGCTTCAAAATTTCCTTTGAGACGGATTACTACACCTACAGCTCGACAAGCTCGACAAGTTGAGTCACTTTTCTAGAACTAAAAACTCATACCTGACAGGTCGGTATTGATTTATTTTACCTATCAGCTCCTTATTGCTCTGAGGGAGATAATAGTGATCAAGGGACTCTCTTGTACCTTTAATCAATAAGCATCCCCCTTGGAAATACCAACTTCACTATGGATTATCATTTCAAATTATAGAAGAAAGTACCCAGATTGATATAAAGACGAGAAGGCTGTGAGACATGGTGAAATTCTGCATAGAAAATCTATAAATAGGTGTTTTTTTTTTTTCAGGAAATATTTTAAAATTGCATGCAATCAAATGGAAAGCTTCCTGATAGAGGCTATAAATAATGCTTATTTGCTTAGAACTGACGGTTTACTTTCTAGAAACCTACACTGTTCAGACTAGTTTTCTGCCTGAAGACATATAAATAATAATCCTTGGTGCATTAGCAAACAACAATTCCAATAATCTGCGTTGTATTGTAACACTGCAAAGCTAACTGCCCTACTTCCTCACAGCCAAGAATGAACTACAGAACTATGGGTCCGTGAACCTGTAATTTGTTTTTGCTGCACTGATCCCAGACCTGTCATAAGAAATGGAAGAAATTTGACATTCAGAATGTAACTCAGACAATGCCCATTTTTTCTCTTTCTCTCCAACCTTCCAACCAGGATTAGGAGGGCCACGTGTTCTGTCTCAAGGGAATGCTGTTCCTGTTCTCAGAATGTGGAGGAAGTAATTTTAATCATCTGAATCTGAAGTGCACAATTGAAATGTTCTGTAATAGTGCCACAAAATATTTTATCTAAAATAATTGTGTTTTAAGGAAAAGAGTCTGAATATAATTCCATTTTAATTACCTCTCTGGAGAATCATCCTGTTTTTTAAATCCAGGAGGAAGAGCAGGCCCAAAAAAGCCATCATCATCTTCATCGTCTTCACGAATTCTTTTTGGCTTTCTGAAAATACAAAGATTTCACTTAATAATTACCTTGACATGCATAGCAATTATCTACATTTTAAAAAGGAAAAAAAAAACAAAAAACAAAAAACCAACAAACCATAAAATTATTTCAGACAGTCTTATGTACAAAATATCCTGCTGTTACCAAGGAAACAGTACAAAAGGATCCAAAATAATTTGAAGCAATTAAAAAATTGGGAGCATAAGCTTCACTCCAAAAATGCTCTGACATTTAAAAACCCCATTAAGAATGCTTTTGTCGTAGAAAGAGGAGTAGTATAATGCTGAAATACCATTTTCTAGTCACTAACCGACTTTAAATTCAGCACACTTCTTTCTCCATTTTTATACACTGTCTGCATTTTGACTAGTATTTTTCTCAGTTAAATTCTAATTAACTGAAAAACTGTTCAAGACAAGAAGAGTAATAATTATTCTAACACTCATTAAGGTGGCATAATGACCTTCAAGTCCCTTATATAAGGCCTAGCACAAACACACACAAGTTCTAACACAGCAATTGTGAGTAATCAAGCCCCACCAAATCAGAGTATGTGCAGAATCCTGTTATTTTCTAAACAATTTGTGGGTCTTTTTATCATTAGAGTTGACTTAATTGAATGCATAAATTTCTGCCCATAATAGTTCTTACGGCCTCTCAACAAGAGGTAGTATACCAGAAACAGGACAAAATTCAAGCACCAAATACTTACATACACGGTAAGTGGTGTCTGTCCTTAGTATAAACAAGCAAAACATTAAGGATTTTATTACTTTAATTGCAGAACTAAAATAAAACATGTAAATACAGAGAGCTGATTGCTCTAAATAACTTAAATCCACTGTAGGGTGTCAAACAGGTCAGCTGAACATTCTTGACCACAAAGAACATGCAGAACATCATGGAGTTTTACGCAGGTAGAGGCTTTACCTCTTTACTTATATAATACCGTCCCTTCCTCATAATTTATGCAGACACATTTCATTTTCAATACAATGTAAATATACAAATAACGTAAGAACATACTCACTTGGGTGCTGGATCTCCTTCTGTCTCTTCAGAATCACTGTTTGCACCTCTGGGTAGAGGAAGAGGTTCTGAGTCGTCATCGCTGTCAGGGGTTTCTGAGCTACAGCTGCTTTTATAGCCTGGGGGCAGAGCTGGTCCTGCAACTGAATGTCCAGAGTTATTTGGGGTACTTATTAAACATTTCAAATGAACATGGTCTGCCTTGGTATTCCCAAAACACATATCTACCTGGAATTAAGTTTAGTCAAACGTTGCTCTGTCTAGCATTTAAAGATACCTAAACAGACTTCTAGAGGTTACTTTCTTCAGCACTGTATTTCAATGAACAAACCCCCCTGAATTAAATTACTACATTACTAATCCATTACTACATGAGTGTCTTCTGGAAAATTACTAGAAAGCCCTGTTCTATCTAACAACTGATTTACAACGTACATGGTATAAATTGGCATATTTAAAAGAACCTAGCACCTTAAGAAAGCATTTGAAGCTCACTAGTGAAGAATCACATAATTTGTACATACACAAAATGGGAGACCACAGATTAGTGGCATTTAATTGCCAGCCTGCTTTAGGAATGGTTTAACGGTTAAGATTATTCCCAGTTCAGCTAAGAGTGAACAGCAGGCACACACTTAAGTACTCTGCTGAAAAAGGGAGGAATTAGGCATTCAGACTTCAAAGAATCGTTGCTGTCAGAAGGCCGGAGCGGTGGATGGAGATCTCATGGTCCAGCCAACCCTTCACTCTCTGGAGTAATGAGGAGGGGGATGGATATCCCAGCAAAGTTAAAATTCAGACACTAACACTGCTAACAGGCCTGAGCTGTTTCTGGCACGGTCCTCACCAGCAGGCACAGCTCTTCATAGACTTATTTGGATATAGCACCACATACACCGGGCCCAGAAGTAGCTTAGCCACTGATCCCAACAGCAAATGCCCCCCAGACGAGATGCTCAACACAGGCTCAACCAACACAGAGCCAGCTGGAATAAGCAAAGAGCAGCAATGGTCACAAGAGAAGAGGCCTTCTCAGATCCAGGGCAGCGCATTCAGGGCCAGCACCAGTTTACACACACAGCATGAAAAGCCACCTGATATAATGAAGATTTGATCCTACTGATGATTTAGCACCCTGAAACACAGACACCATTCCTCCTTTCAATGTTGCAAGCATGGAGTCTAAGACTGACAGGACAGAAAGATGTTTCGGTGGGGAAAAGACATTGTTAGCTTTATGAATAGTCAAGGGTTAGCTGAAAAGATGAGGTGCAATAAAACCACATAAATGAAAGGTACCAGGAAATTACATCTTCAGTTAAAGAACAACTTTTTGTTGGTGCAAAATAAAACCTGATACAGATTATGGTTCCATTGTTAGCTGACAAAGGCTAGGCAGAAATTGAGTCCTTCAAGTGAGCTACATAAAGCTTTCACTCATCTCTAGCACCAGATACAGAGCAAGGACAGTCTAGTTGTTACAAAGAATCCAGACAGATTCGCCACTTATTTTGTCTTCTGTTTTAATGGGAAAGACTTTGACTAGGACATACAAATCAATTTCAACACTAAGAAGGAAAAAAAAAAAACACAACATCACAACAGATGAGTGATAAATAGGAATAAAGACTCCTATGAAGTCTCCCACTTTGGTACGAGAAACACCACTGGATAAAAAGCACTTAAAAACCAGACAAAACCCACACAACAGCTTTCTCCAGCCACATGGTGCCCTGATACCACAAAAGCAAAACTTTTTCACTCTGAATACAGTTAAGAGACAGGACTTGGAGTGAAAGGATCAAACTGAGGTGCAGTTTGCTGAGTCTGATACTGTAGAGGAAGAGAGAAATTGGGAGCAGCTTTGTGAGTTGGAAAGAACTAGTAAAAACAACACTATTTAAGGAAGGAGTCAGTGGGACCACTCATGTTGTCCAACATCAGGGTTAACACACATGCTTTGCTTTCTACCCCAATTCCGCTCCGTTATGCCAGCACAAGTGTCTGCGTGGGCTATGCAATAAACTGGATCAGGGAACTTGAGGCATAAAAATAACACTGTAAAACCCAGCACTCCCCTGAAAGAACTGTTTGTTCATGGAACTGCAACCTAAGCAGGACATCCAGAAACAAAATAGAGACAGAAACTGGTTCATGAGGGGAAACTGGCATTTAAAGCCTGGGGAAGGAAAAGTCCTTGGACATGGTGAAAGAAGTGGAGGGGAAAGAGACTTGGGAGAATGGGGGTTAATTATTAATGTGGTCATGGTACTTACTGAGACTAATAATCAGCACAGGTGAGGATACAGCTATGGCTCAGGGTGGGGTGGGGAGCCACAGGAGAGAGTAGAGAGGAAGGAAAGGGAATTGCTAAGCATAGATTCTGGGTACAAAGAAAGGAAAGGGTAAGGAGGGAGGCCAAGATTTAATGAGAAGTCTGTGAATGAAATTCCCTGAAAGCTATGGAAAAGTAGAAAGATACAGATCAAAGGAGGAGTGGAGGAGAGCTCAGAGTGTCAGGAAACTAAAACCAATGAGGTGAGGAAATGGATGTAGCAACGGTAGAGCAACAGGAAAGCGAGCAAGTAACAAGAACTCAGAACAACTCAGAGCAGGACAGTGGGGTAAAAAAGTGTGAGAAGAAAATTTTGAAGATGATCAGGAGAGAAACAGAGCCAAGGACATGTCTCAAGTCAGACTGAAGGGAATGGCTCACAGCTGCTAGAAGTGGCCATCCTACTACTGTTGCTCTGACTTGCCCTCTCCATTGAGCTGGTCCTGGTGACTATCCACCTGAAAATTAAGTCAATTCAATTCAGAAACCAAATTAAAAATTATTTTTTTGTTTTGTTTTTGCTAGATTAGTTTCTGCTGTATTTGGCAATTCTAAGCAAGCTCCCATGCCATCAGACAGGCACCTAGAACCCCTCAAGGACAGACAGGAGCAGGGCCTTTTGCCTTCAGCAACAGATCAACTCTGACATATCACATCAATGCATCTGTACTTTAACAAATGTGTCCTCAATGCTGAAATAGACAAAACCCCCTTCTGCATCTCTGGTTATTTTTAGCCATTCTCTAGCATTTCTCTCCTGCTGGTACAAGGACAGCACAGAGGCAGGCACAAATGGGCCTAAGGAAGTATGATTCTTCCAGCACAAGCACATTTAGGCCAGCTTCAAAGAACCATCATGAGATGGAGAATCCGATGATGACTGTGTCCATGAGTTGGACAGTGACAAGCTGAAGAAGGAAAGGTAAAGGATTTACCAGGGATGAGCTTCTGGTCTGTCCAACTACTGTTTGCTCTCATTGTGACCCTCAGTAAGGGCTGCAGGGTTTGAGTAGCATCTGTCCTCTGACACCAGTGGACATTTGTATCTCCTGGCAAAGTCCATTTTGGCTTCCCCTGTGCTGACTTACAGTCAGAGCAGCAACTGGTACTTCACCTTAGTTACTCCCTTACATTCTGAGGCAGGGATGCACATGGAAATGAACAACCAAGCTTTTAACTCTGCTCATGTCTCACAATGCAAAACACCACGTTAACATTAATGTGATTACACATGCTACAATTACTACATCTTCAGTTTTAATTCATTAACAACAAAAAAAAGGGGCAAAATTTTGCATGCTGAAAGTTACAACCACTAACAGAGCTGCTACATCAGGGCTTGGAACTAGATGATCTTTAAAGGTCCCTTCCAACCCAAACCATTCTGTGATTCCATGTTATCCATATCAAGATGAAAGAAATGCAGATTTAAGAATGGATCAGCAGGCATCTTTGCTCACTACATCCAGCATGGCAATGTCATATCGCAGACAGAAGACAAATGCTTATCTGGCAGCCAAGAGGGCAAACTGCATCCCGGAGTGCATCAAACACAGTAAATCAGCTGGTTGAGAGGTGACTGTCCTGCTGTATTCAGCGTTGGTGCGGCCTCACCTTGAATACTGTGTGCAGTTTCGGGCCCCACAATTTAAGAAGGATGTGAAAGTCCTTGAGTGCGTCCAGAGGAGAGCAAAAAAGCTGATGAAAGGGCTGGAAGGAATGTCCTAGGAGGAGCAGCTGAAGTCTTTGGGCTTGTTTAATTTGGAGAAAAGGAGGCTGAGGGGCGACCTCGGTGCTCTCCACAGCTTCCTGAGGCGGGGAAGTGGAGACGGAGGGGCTGAGCTCTTCTCCCTGGCATCCAGGGATGGGATGTGTGGGAATGGCTCAGAGCTGCACCAGGGGAGGGTTAGACTGGACATTAGGAAGCATTTCCTCACCGAGAGGGTGATCAAACCCTGGAACAGGCTTCCTAGAGAGGCGGTCGATGCCCTAAGTCTGTGAGTGTTTAAGAGGGATTTGGACAATGCCCTCAACAACATGCTTTAACATTTGGTCAGCCCTGAATTGGTCATGCAGTTGGACTAGATGATCATCGTAGGTCCCTTCCAACTGGAACAGTCTATTCCATTCTTTTATAGTTCTGAGTGAAACCTTTTTGACAGAATTCTCAGAATGGCTGCTCAAAGTCCTACTTTGTTGCTGTTGGGAGGCAGAAACTATGAAAGTAGAATAAAAACCCATGAGTGTTCTTAAAGAAAAGCAAAGAGCAGCTCAAATATCAGTGAGACCAGAAGGAAAGAAAACCTGCAGAAAAAACTGTTCATCTTTAAAAGGCGAAGTATCTCTTAAAATAGCTAGAATACACAAGCAAATAGTTACAGAACAACTTTTAGGCCCATTCTGTCTCAAGACCCTGCAAGTGTTACAGCACAGAAGATGCTTGAAGCAGCCCCACCACACGATTTTGCTGCTCAGAACCTCCAGGCACGGGGCTCCAGCTGGAGCTGTACTTCTGCACAACAAAGCGCCTTATGCCAAAGTACTTGCTCTCTCCTCCTCCTCTGCCCTGCAGCAGTATGCCTCATGTGGAGAGCAGGCACACTTGGTTGTTGTGCCAAGCTGTTTTAAGTCAGGAAAAGTTTCTAAAAGTTATAAAAACAAATAAACCACCCCCCAGTTGTTTTTGTTTGTTGTTGTTTTTTTTTTTTTAAAAGCAAATAAATTCCTTCATCCACTTCACACAGAAATCCCCATGCAGATCTGCCAGTGTAACTGTACTACAACGGAGTCAACGTACACTGGGACAACAAGTGGAAAAGCTGGAGTCAATACCTTAGACTAGATACTCTCCAAACACTTGGTATCACAAAACCACAGCCTAACTATAAGTTTAACTTATTTTGCTCAGTGGATTCACACACAGTATAAATATCTGCAACACGTATCAGTACATTGATAGGAAGTGAATAAGCAATCAACACAAATACGAATGGGAAAGGCTGCATCAGCTCAACCAAGCGTGTAGCTGGGACTTCAGTACAAAGCCAAACTACAGACCTGGAGCTTGATGTTGCTATGGTGTCAGCTAAATTCCTCTCTTCCTATTGCTCCCTCTTCTGGATTAAGAAACGAGACGAGCAGACGAGCACAGCAAACCTTTCCAACCGGAGCTGCTTTGTTTGGCATACCAAACGATCACTGAAACACTGCCAGAAAATGAATATATATACTAGTGACCTGACCCTGGATTAAATACGGAGAGTGCTAATGCTCAAACTGCTACTTCCAGAGATATTATCGATACAGAACATGTAAGAGTTTAAGTGGGGGGGAAACTGAGCTCCACTGCAGAAGAGGCAGCCTGGCAGTCAGCTGGTCTCAGAGAGATCCCACTTCTGATGTGGCTGCTCTCAACATTAGAGACCCTGGCAAGGGGAGGCACCACAGCCTGGCTGAGCACCAGTCAGCTCTGCACCCCGAGGAAAGATACCTGAAAAACAGTAGTTTCATGAAGTGTTTTGGCTTAACAAAGGACAGCAAGCTCCACAGACCTAACCACCGCCTCTTTTTTCTGGCCACTAACTTCACGCCCACAGCTGAGAGAAGGCCAGAACTATTTCCTTTGCTTAAAGAACTTGTTTATAGTAGAATCCTAGTTGATCAGTATGTCCTACTTGCATTCTTTTCTCAGTTTCACCCGCAAAGTTTAGTCAACTGCTGGGCGGAATTAACAGCAAGATGTTTGGAAGCAAGGCAGCTTCTCTCCTGATCAAATTTAGGTAGACTTTAACCGTTAAGTTTCCCGAGTCCCCCTGGCACCATTGTCAAGATAAGCACCTGGGAGTTAGTTTGGAGCATCTGGAGAACGGATGAGCTCACTCCATGGCCGTATGCGGGCAAAGGAAACCCAAAATTCAATCAGCGGACACTGTGAGGAAGACGATGAACGACCACCCGAGGAGGGAAAGACCCTAACCCTGATTTTATCACGCATGCTCGGACTATGTAAATTCCAGGGAATCTTACGTATATGTAATTAGTTCTTGGAAATCCGCTGCATACATGTAACCTCGCGGCGTATATTCTCTGTGATTTTACCCGCCCGCTGGAGCGATCCCCCGCGCTGCCAGCAGAAAATACCCGCTTAACAGTCATTTTAGATTCTAACTGCTGAGTGAATCCCACAGCTACGGAAAAACGCAGGCCTAAACGCACATTCGCGACTTGGGCAGGAAAACCCTAAAACAGATCAGCGCAGTATTTTTTTTTTTTTTTTTTAAAAACGGCACGTTTCAGACCGTCACATATCTGCTGGATCCCATCGCGCAAGATTTGATTGTTTGTTTTTTTTTTTTTTTTTTTTTCCCCTGAAAAAGCCGCTACAAAAGCCACCCGTGAAGCTGAGCTTCCCCCAGACACCCCCCCCGCTGCGGAGCCACCTCACCCCCACGCGAGAGGCGGCCGCGCGCCTCCCCCCACCCCCACGCAGCGGACCCGCCGCTCGCGTTCGCGCATCCCGCCGTCACGCGCGTGACGGAGGACGTGGGGGGGGGGGGTGGGGTGGGGGCGGGGCGCCCCTCGCGCCTTACCCTGGCTGAAGTCCTCATCCGGGTCCGCCTCCGCGCGGCGCGGGAAGCCGGGCGGCAGCGCGGGGCCGATGAGCTCGCGGGACATGGCGAGGGGCCGGGAGGTGGCGCATAGCGCATGCGCAGCGCACCTCGGGGCGCGGGGGGGCGGGGCGAGGAAGGGAGGGACGGACACACCCCCACACCCACGCAGCCCGGCCCCCTCTCCCGCGCCGCCGCACTTCCGGCGCTGCCGGATGACGCCTTCCCCCGCGCTCGGCGAGCAGGCCGCGCCTCTGGGCCAAGCGTCGGGCCCTGGATGTGACGTATTTTTTGTGGCGACGGCGGCGGCGGCTGGCGGGACCCCACGTGGTGCTGGTGGGAGCTGCTGGCGGAGCCGGGCGGCCGCTTCGGGCCCGCCATGAACCCCTTCCCCTGGTACCCGCCGCCCCCGCCGGGGCTCCCCCCGCCCATTTTCTGCCCGCCGCCCCCCTGGGAGCCGGGCTTCTGGGCTCCCCCCGCGCCCTACCCGCCGGCCCAGAGCTACTCGCAGCCGCCCGAGGCTTACTCCCAGCCCGCCGAGAGCTGCCCGCCTGCTGAGAACTACCCCCAGGCCGGGAGCTACCCGCCTCCAGACAGCTACACGCCGCCCTCCGCCTGGTACCCGCCGGCCTACGGAGAGCAACCGCAGGGCCAGCACGCTGGTGAGGGGCGCGGGGGGAAGCCCGGCCACTCCTTCCCTTCCCTCACCGGTGGGGACCCTGAGGCCCTCCCTAACCTTTGAGGGGTGGAGGGCTCCTCCTCCCTCCCAAATATAAGACCACCCCCCACCCCCCCCCGCGCTGGTCGTGCAGCCCCAGCTCGTCTCTTTCCCCCTCACCCTCCAGGCTCTTCCCCACCACAGCGCACCTACCGAGGTTGTAGGGGGTGTGTTTTACCAGCTATATCTAGAACTGGCTTTATTTATTTATTCATTTATTTATTTATTTATTTTGAAGGTGGAAACGGCAATTTCTATCAGAAATGGCAAGGCGAGCAAGCACCTGGGTTTAGTAAACGTTTTCCAGAAGACAATAACAAGCCAAAGGTATGGATGGGGGTCCCCAGCACAAGAAGGACGTGAACCTGTTGGAGTGGGTCCAGAAGAGTGCCGTGAGGATGATCAGGGGGCTGGAGCACCTTTCCTTTGAAGAAAGGCTGAGAGAGTTGGGGTTTTTCAGCCTGGAGAAGAAAAGGCTCCAGGGAGGACTTATTGCTGCCTTTTAGTAATTAAAGAGAGCTTACAATAAAGATGAGGACAGGCTTTTTAGTAGGGCCTGTAGTGACAGGACAAGGGGCACTGGCTTTGAACTGAAAGAGGGTAGATTTAGGTTAGCTATAAGGAAGAAATTATTTACTGTGAGGGTGGTGAGGCACTGGCACAGGGTGCCCAGAGAAGCTGTGGCTGCCCCCTCCCTGGGAGTGTTCAAGGCCAGGTTGGACGGGGCTTTGAGCAGCCAGCTCTAGTGGAAGGTGTCCCTGCCCATTGCAGAGGGATTGGAACGAGATGGTCTTTGAAGGTCCCTTCCAACCCGAACATCATTCTATGATGGTGGCAGTCGTGTGAGACTTGCCCCATGATACTACAGAGACCCCATATTCTTGTCTAACATGCCTGCCCTTACAGGAGAGCAAATGTATGACATCAGCCTGCAAATCCTGAGACCACTGAAAGTAAAATACTTTTCAACCAAATTCTAACACAGATTTTCTTTAGAAAAGCTTTTACTATGGTGATGCCAGAGTACAGAAATTATGTTAGCTCTCTGTAGTATTATCAGGACCAGACAGCCAGGTCACCCTGATGTGTGTAGTGGGAGAAGGAAGGATCTCTGCTGACCTCTGAGCTCCTACATGCCATGTGAGAACAGGCATGGTCTGACTTGATAGGGAAAAGACTCAGGGCTGTAGCAGAACTCTCCTCTCAGCCCTTAATAAATCTGTGCCAGCCTGGTGTGTTTGCAGAAGCGATAACTAATGGAAAGGTGGTAGTGGAAAGAGTTGAGTGCAGAGTGCTTTGTTTGAAAGAGAAGTGATTTGACCTTCGCTTTCATGTTATGTTAGCATTGAAACTTTTGAGACATGTTTTAGTTGATGGCTTTATTCACAAAAATGCTCTTGAAAGTGTTTCGCTCCTAATTAAAAACAGGGATAACTTGTAACTGCAATCTTGAGATTATTTTTTTGTTTGTTATTGGTTTTGTTTTTTTTTTTTTTTTCAGACCAAAAAGAAAAAAGAGCCAGTTTTCTCTCATTATTGTGATACCTGTGACCGTGGCTATAAAAACCAGGAGAAGTATGATGAACATATTTCACAACATAAACAGGTTGATGAATTTGGCTTGTTTTATTTACACTTTGATGTTTAACTTTGTCTGATAAGTACTTAGCTGTAGTCATTCTTTGAATGAAAGACTTAGCAAAGAGATTCCAGACCTACAAACAGTGTTAGTAGGGGATTTTTTCTGAATGTTGTGTGTAGAGGAGGTCTCAGTTGTATTTTTGGTGTTCTTGCTGAGGTAATCTAAATGGTGGGAATGAATTCACTGACATCAGTGTAGCATGTAAAATTTTCGTGTGAAAAGACTTTATGTGGAAAACATTTTAAAATTCCACTCCTTTACTGCAAAGAAGTATTAAAATTTGAAATTGAAGAGTCTTGCAAATCTAGCTCTTAGGTTAACTTCACATTATCTCCAATCATCAGATAAGTTGACTTCACTGGTTGTGCTAAAATCGGACTAAATTTAAAAGTACATTATCCTTTCTCACTGTATTTACAATCACATTGTGTTAAAACAGCGTTAAACAGGTTAAATTTAAAAGTTCTGTATAACTAACTGTACAGGCATCTGGCACTGAGTTTGTCTGAAGTGTGCTCAGATGCTTGTTTAGAAGTTGTTTGCATAACCTGGTGTGTCTTAAATTTACCCCCTTATCTTGCAGTGCACAGAAGAAGGCTGCAATTTCAGCGCACATGAGAAGATAGTTCACATACACTGGAAGAACGTAGGTATCCCCCTGGACCTGAAATCTGAGTCTATGCAATCATTACTGTAGTTCCTTTTCTCATTCCTCAGAGGCTTGCCCTCATTCTTCTGGAAGGAAAACATATCACCTTTGGGTAGAATCTGTTGTAAGACTATATTGTGGTTTTAAATGTGTTAAATACTGTGGGGTTTTTTTTTAGTGGATTCAATTTGTAAACGCTTTATGCAGTCTCACCACTTTTGGAGGTGAAAACAGTGTGATACTACTATAGTTGACAGAATGATATTTTTTTATTTCTATTGTGGGTTTTTTCCTTCCCCTTTTAAACAACTATGCAATACTTTTTTCTTAGGCACATGCACCTGGTGCTAAAAGAATAAAATTAGATAGTCCAGAAGAGATCACTAGATGGAGAGAAGACAGAAAAAAGTGAGTAAGACTTTGTGACCTGTGAATTTGTTTTGCTGTATTTTCCCTGTGTGATCATTAGATGAATGCTGAAAGGCACATGCTTGCTGTTCCTGTTCCTTTGACTCTGCAAAACTCTTGCAGTAGTGGTCTGTGTCAGAATGCCTGGGCCAGGAGGATGTGAGCTGCAGAGACTGATGATTATTAAAGAAGGCAAGATATCAACTGAGAAGGAAGCAGCTTTCCCTGATGTTTGATGTGGTACCCCAGGTTAGGTGAACGACTCACTTCCTTTTAGCCTGATCACTGAGACCTTTCAGGTCAGAAATGTGTGTGTGTTTGATCGGTGGTTTTTTAATAGCTAAGAAGTCAGTACTGATTATAATTTTAATACATCCTGCTGTGTGCAAATTTCCACAGCCTAAGTTGTCCCAGTAGACCCCAATGGGGAGCCTTCTAGATTTTTAAGAACTTTCTGCATTGGTTGATGCTTCTCTACTGAAAGTGAACGGAATCCATGAACGGTGCTGTCTCGGGTAGTCTAATTTGCATTGTACCTAGATTGCAATGTAAAGTTTAATGTGTAAGCAGTATTTCTCATTATTACTCGTTATGTGAGGTGGTACAACTTTTTTCTGTTGACCACCATTGAAGTGTTTCAAAATTCAATCTGTACTTTCGTAGACCTTATCCCGTTGATTTTTTTTTTTTTTCTCTGAGTTGAACAGATAAAAGTACCCTTTTCCAGCAGGTAAAAGATACTATTGGCTTTCCTCACCTCTGTTCCTGAGTTAGAATATAGTCTTGCGAGTGATCAGTAGACAGGTTTTATTTCCATGAGCAAGAGTCCTATATCCAGAGTGGGAAGTGATACAAATTTAATTTCAAGGTCATTGGTAATGAGGCTGTGTACTAATCACCTGTTTTGGGTTTTTTTAAATGAAAATAAATCCAGTTGTCTGATGCAGTCTTACTAGCTTGCATTTATGCTAGAAAGCAAAGTTAATGCATTCTTGCTTTGAACCTGACTTCCCTTAATAAGTTTTTACACAGTGGCTTTATAAAAAAAAAAGTGGAATGTATGGTAGGAGATCTTTTTTTTATTGCTTCCCATCACTTTTTGCTGTATTGAAAAGCAAAATTTTCCCTCATGTAAGTTCATTCTTGCAATTTTTAACTTTCTTTTGGACATGGTCTCAGTTTTTTCTGCAGATTTCAGAAAAGCAGAGGGAAGTCTTATCACTACGTCAGCATGTCACGTCAGTCAACTGTTGCTGTCAACGGTTCATTTTTTACAAATTAAGATAACCTGTAGTTTCCTCTTTTTAGAAACAGCTTTTGTTGATACAAAAATTTCTTCTATGTTTAAAATGCCATAGGTAACCAGGCAAAAATTGCTTGTGATCTGTGCAAGTACAAAGTTGGTGCTAGATTGGTTTTAGTTCCAAGGTTTCCTTTTACTCAAAAGATACTTGAGGACTTGGGTTTAATTTGCTCTCAGTGTACATACTGCCATCCTTTTTGTTTTCCCCCAACCGTGATACTTAACCAGATCTTTATTACTTATAATATGAAGCGTTAACAGAGTTAGCAAAACCCAAAATGTCCCTAGATTTGTCTGTCTGGTGGCCTACACTAACAGTAGCTCCAAGGGAAAACATGAGTACTTCTGTGTAGAGTCTTTGCTACGCATTTTCAACCTTTCATACTTCTCTCTTTTGGGAGGTGTGTGGGAGAGTTCCTGTCTAGTGGCTCATGCTAAATTTTAAGTGCTGAAATTATGTTTAAGGTATGTATGTCAGTACCTGCTAGGACATTAGGGAAGCAGGAATTAAATGTACAACCATGTGTTAGAAACCGTTTGCTCAGTGAGTGGCTGCTGGGAGTCAAAGCCACATTTATCTCCAGTTTATTGTAAGGATGATTGTCTGCCTGAGATTTTTTTTTTTCTGAGTTTCTAGAGAATCTCATGGTGGGGATACTGGGTTTTGGTTTTGTGTTGTGGTTTTTTTTTTTTTTTTTAAGATAAATATAATCTGGCTGTGGTACAACAATGCTGAAAGCCTTTGTTCACTGCAGCACAGTGAAATCAATGGAAATCAATTCTTGTAGTCATGACCACCAACCAAAACAGGCAATATGCTATTAGGACCTTCCAAGCGAAGGCCACTAGATGGAGTAGTGCTGTGGTTTATTTTGGTACTTGGGTCCTTCTGTGGGCATCTTGTTTAGCTATAATGGATGGGTATAGAATGACTACCTGGCTGGCTTTTGCTACTCTTTGTACAGCAAGGAAGCTGAACTAACATCCTTTTTTTTTGGGTTTGTTTTTTTTCCTTTTTTTTGTTCCAATGAAATTGAAAAATTAAAAAAAAAAGGGGGGAGGGAGGGGGAAGGGGAAGAGAAACCCAGCTGAAACTTTTATGAACCATTAATTGGGTCACCAGCAAAGCATCAGTTTAGTACTAAAGGTCTGTTGGTGACTTACAGTAAATACTGCATTGTACAGAAAAAAAGGACACCCGAGGGAGTCTGAGCTATTAGGCAGTTCTGATTTATGGTGACAGGAAAAAGCCTTTTTCTTTCTAGAAGCTCCAGTCAGAGCTAAGAATGAATCTTTTTAGGTCATTAGTAGTTTGTTTCCAATTAGGTTGCAGTGATTTAACATGTGTGTTTCCATGCTGCGTCCGTAACATTTCTGTCTTGCTTGCTCTTTCAGCTGTTGTAAATAATTACTTACCAAGTTGAGTTTTTTCTTCTTAATTGCTCAATTGTGTAGCCTGCTTAAAATTTTTTAGAAAGAGCCTGTGTTTTAAAGTGCAGCCTTACTCATGTAGAGGGAAGAGAAGGAGGAGAGCTGGTAAAGAGAAAGTACCTCTGGATGAAGTATGCTGGGTCAGATTCTGTACGATGCCCAGTTCGCTGCTGCAGCCTTCACGTCTCTGCTTACCTAAAAGACTACTTAATGGTTTGTGGCCCATTAAACCTCCTGAGCCAGGCAATCTAATTAAATGAACAGCAATAGAGATGAAGTCCCACAGGATCTCAGGGTTTCCCTGTGTTTTGCAGACAGATGGTTGTGAAGTCTGACATCAACTTTGGTGATTACAGTTACTTTTTTTGTTTTGGTTTGTTCTGTTCCTTCCAAGTGTTGAGAAATGTGCTGTTTTCAGCATATTTTTTCTTAAACATGAGCTTAAAGGGAGTTATCTACAGTGCATTTCCTTAATGGGTCAGGAGGAGTTATTGTTGTCTTCCCTTCTTCCCAAGTGAGATCTGGGTCCTGCTAGACCATCTGTTTCTAACCAACTCTTCTTGAGCAAAGGTTATTAGAGAGAATGTGGCAGGGCTGCTCTGGTGTTAAGGTGAATCATTAAACTTACTTCTGCTTAGGTCCTAATACAACACTGGAGGATTTTCTTGACCTTATGTATTGCTTGTAAATTCTCTCCCTCCTTTCCCCCCTTACCTTAATCTGCTGGGGTTTTTTTGTTCAGTTAAGGATTGACTGCTATATTTTGTTGCAGTACACCTCATAGGCTGAGTATGTGTGTGATGAATGAAGGCCATTACTGTCAACCACACCACTTTTAATTTGTGGTTTTCTAGTTGGATAATGATAATCCTAGAGTAGCTTGGAATCCTCCCTAGTGTTGCATTCGTAGTAGTTAGATATACAATAAGGAAAAAAGTTCTTAGCACCTGGTAAAAGTAGAGAAGATGAAGCAAAGTAAGTAGGAGTGTGTTAGTAGATCAAGGTAAACAAAGATACAATAAGTTTACTTAACTGCAGGGATAGCAATAAAACTGCTTCAGCTAACATATGGTAAAATCACACTAGAGATGCAGTGCTTGATTAAATGCCTGGGAGCCTTAACACAAGATTTTATCAGCTTTTGTTCCCTTTGGGCTATCCGTGTCCCCTTTGCTGTTGGTTGTTGTATGCGATCAAGACTAGCTCAAGGAATTGTTGAGGCAATTTGATCACAGTGCTGTTCATATAAATAAACTTGTAGAGCTCTCAACTCAGAAATTCATTGTGTAAACTGCTATAGAAACAGGTCTCTTCTCTGTTAGACTTTGGCAAAGCTTTGTTTTTCCACCACTTGCTAAGAGCTATTTTACTGTGATGTTTATGTGAGCAAGATAAAGTACACTAGCCTATGAAACATGTATGACTCTGGCTAGTGCGCGCATTTATTGGAAAAAGAAAAAAAAAATCTGTTCACTGAGGCACACGTATTACTGATTATGCTCAGTGTCACCATTCCCTGCCTCTGGACCTTGTTGGTGTATATGTAATATACTCAGCTGGAAAAACAGTTTGGATTATAGAAGTGTCTATGGTTGGAAACTGCAGCTGCTGTGAAATGGAGCTGCCTTTTTGGGCAGTACTTGCTCCTTCATGAAATCTGCTATGCCAGACCACCACATCCTGGTTTAACTCCCTCTTTTACAATAAGTTGCTTATGTTCATAAAGCCTTTGTGGGGACTGATGACGCTGTCACTCTGTATTTAAGCTTTGACAAGTTGCTTGTGGGACCTAAGTTCTGGACTACTTCTTCTACTTCAGTGGTACTTGTAGGTAACATTTTAAGAACTTCATTTTGTTAGGGGAGGAGGGGGTCATGCCTTCTGAGAAGGATTCAAACCCAAGTCAGCTCATTGGATTTTAACACATGGCCTTTTATGTGGAGAGATTCAGTATAGGCTCTTCCTTCAGTATTGTCACACCTCTGTTCAGTAGCAGTATTCCTAAATTTAGCCTTCCCGAATAAGAATTCTCTGTATAAAAAAAAAAAAATTAAAAAAAAAAATCCTCTCTTCTTGATTTTTTTGACCTCTCTTGAATACTTTGTGTCTGTCTTTAGATAGTGAAGATTGTAAAGTCTGCCATAAAGCTGTACCTCGAGACCATAATGTTTCCATTATAGGCATCTGCTTCCACTTGAGTCCAGTTGAATTTTGCTGCCTCCAGGGGTAGATCTAGCTGATGCCAGGAGGTGCACAGACCTCTTTGCTGGGGTTGTGGTACCTGATGAGTTGCGGGCTTGCACTGGGGGTGGTACATTGGGGAGAGTGGGTAACTTTGGTCCACTTGCTCCTTGCAAGGATAACTGGGGTTGACTTGACCAGGACCCACTGGTAGGTGAGCCCAGCCTTGTCACTGCACAGCAGAGCACCCGGGGAGGAGTGAACCCAGTCTACCTTGTACCGAGGCTGGTGACCTGCAAACTTGAACGTCTCAAAGCTTGCTGCCCCCCAGGTTCTTAGATGGAGAATGAAGTAACAGATGCTCATTCACTCATTGTGAATGAAAAGAAACACTGCACGTGTGCTGTCAAAATAGGTATGTTTTCTGCATGAGGTAGAGGTGCTGAGAAAAATGCTAGTTAACATTTGAGAAGAGCTGGAGAATATAAACACAGCTACTACAGGTGCCTTCATATGTGCTTTTGCAGGCATACTCAGACTTAGGACTCGAGTTCTCTTTAGCTGTTAGTTACTGCCTGTGTCAACTGGAAGGGTGGTTTAGGAGAAAGCTGTCTTGGCAATGAATTGAACTGAAAGCATTTGTGGAGTCCATTATGGTGGCTCAGTGGAGGGAGTGGTAACTCGTAGGAATGAAAGTGGGAGGCAGTCATGTCTCAAATGTTGTGAGAGCATGTCTGAATATGTCCTTAATCAGTGTAACTACAGAAGCACTTTGAAGACGCCTCTGCTCAAGGATTAAGGGTCTTCCCTTATGTCTTAAAAAAAAAAAAAAAAAAAAAAAAGACAAGTTTGGGGCCCTTTTGAACATAACTACTTATTTTATATATATATATATATCTCCTGCTGTCAGCCTTACTCATGTGAAGGAAAGCACCTTATCTGAAAATTGTGGAGAGATTCCAACACAGGGGTCTTCGACAATGCAAAGGTCTTGAGATTAAATAATTAATGGCATGCTTGCTGTGTGCTGGCACTGTTATAACATGGATGAACAAACGTAGCTAACAGAAGAGCAGAGATAAAGCATCGCATCCCTATGCTTGCTTGAGCTGTATGGTGGATTTTCAGGAGAAATCCCATGAAAACAGACGTTGGCTGCTCGTGTTCAAATCTTCTTAAAGGAGGCAAGTTCTGTAGCGAGTTTAGGTGTGTCTCGTAGGAAATGCTTCTCATCTTTTTCCCTTGGTATGTCATTGAAGCTGTCTTGCATCAGTGTGACACTTAACATTCATGTTGTAAAATGAGGAAGATGCATGTGATATGATTAAATATTTAAAGAAAGATACATGTCCTTTTTGATAGCTATATATAGTGAGGAGCTGTTTGAAGTTTCTTGTTACTCCATTTTGATAGACTTATCAAATATTTATACTTTGTTTCTATCCAGAAGCTGGTGGGGGTGTGCCTATGTTTCTCATTTATTATCTTTATCTCAAATCACTGGGATTTAGTTAACTAATGTTTGCAGAGCAACTAAGCTGTTTTTGGTTTTTGAGGGTAATTTGCAGCAGGCTTTGCATGTTAGAACCAGTGTGGCATTCGGCCGTAGGAAGGGATGGGGAGGGAGGTGGGTAATGGAAGAGAGGAATGGTTTGGGAGATGGTTATAACAGTAGGTTTGTTTTGATCTGCATGACTTAGCAATTTTTCTTGAAGCTTGAATTGAAAAGGGGCAGCAGTTTTGGTGAACTAGAGGTCAGTGTGCAAGCACAATACTGAATATTGCTCGAGAGGAAACTTATGTGCATTTCCCCAGCTGTCACATAAAAGAAATCTTGCGCACCCAGCTATTCTTACAGCCTTTTTTTGATATTACAAGAACTCAGCAGTTGGCTTGCTGAAGGCATGTTGTGCCTTTTAAGATCATTCAAATACTCCAGTTGAAGCACCCTAAAAATAAAATTGCAGGACTGAATTGTGCTGTTAGGTGTAGTGGCAGGCAAAAGGTCCGTAAGCGTAACTGAACTGTTTGGCCATAGTTTGTTTGATGGTTTGGGAAAGCTGATTATGCCAATTCAGTAGAATTTTTTTTGTTGTTGCATCTGAATATGAACGCATAAATGCACTCAGGTTTCTTTTCCTCACCAATGCCTTTTTAAGAAGGAAAGCATCTGGTAAAATTCCATTAAATGTTTTTAAAATCTTACGTTTATAGAGGATGCTGGTTTGGTAAAGGGGGAATTGACAAAGTACAGTGAATCATTTAAGAGCCAGTGAATTTTTTTTTTCTCCCAGAAATTTTCCTACGTTGGCAAATATTGAGAGGAAGAAGGCGATGCAGATGCAGAAGGAAGAAAGGGGAGAAGTGCTGACTACACAACAGTTTGGGTAAGTGTTTTGAAACAAGCTTGTTACTTTCCTCCTAATGAGTTCGGAAGTATGCTCGCTTATTGTGATCTCCCAGCACTTACTGCTTCCACTGTACATACGATCTGGCTGCCCTTTTAACAGAGGACAGGTCATTTGACAAACTGCAGATGTAATGTTCTTTTGTTTACAGTGCTTCACAGTCCACTTCAGTTAAATTAAACAATAATTGTATTAGAAATCTGATGCTTTTCCTGAATTCTGCACTCTGGCTTTTTTGTGAAAACCACATTCTAGTGGCCGTTCATTAGATCAGTGTAACCTTGGCCTCTGGAAAAGAAATAATGGGGATGGAAGTCACGCAACATAATGAATCCACATAGTCTAATCCTTTAATGCCTGAAAATGGCCAAGAGAGATTTTAAGCAGATTTGTTTTACTCTCTCTTTTCAGATGATAGATCAATAATCGAGTGAGGAGGGGAGGAAAATTTAACTTTATTTTCATAGCTTAAGTAGTGCTATTTCTTTCTTCTACCATCCATCATCTTTATCTATCTGCTGCCTTTGTTCTGAGACTAATAACTTCCTTCTCTTGGATTTCTCTTTTCTCCCTTATATTGCGAATTACTTTCCAGTATGGTCTTTGTTCTTTTCTCTTCCACTCAGTGTCAGTATTATGTGGAACCAGCTAACTTCATTAGCTTTAGGGCCTGTGGGAAGACTTTAAAAAAAATTTTTATAATGATCCGTGCTCCTAGAAAATGACTAGTTTAAACTAGAATGACTGAGTTTGAAGGCAGGAGCAGACTCAGTTCTAAGGGGCTCTTGCTAAATACCATTTGCTGTTTCATGGAAGTAAACCTGGAGCTTGCCTCATTGTTTGTTTTTATAAGGCATGACAACAGAAAAAATAAAACAGCTTTACCATGATAAAGCTGTTGAACTAGTGCAGAATAGGGTTCATATCAGTCTAGGATAATTTGTTAAATGGTGACAAATCACCTTCACGCAGCATGTGCTTCAGGAGAACCAACGCTTATCAACCCCCTCCAACCAGTTGCCTTTCATGCCTTTGGAAGGGAGGGTTTATGAAAGATTGAAGTAAAACTTCCTCCAAAAGATATAAAGTTGCAGAAGTGCTTTGGACCCAAGGAGGCAATCCTAAGCATTAAGACTAAAGCCACAAGCGGATGGAATATTACGTTTGGAGGTTTTTATGAACAAGGATGAGTTTTGTTTGTCACGGTAACAATCAGTTTGGTGTCTAAAGGTTTATTTGGTAACTCTTGTGACTATGGGTCGGTTGCATTATGTAGTCTTAAATGTCCATCGGCAGTTCCATACTATTACATTTGTTAGCAACTATATGTGGAAAATTGTTTGGGGAAAAAAACCCTCAAAATTATAAATTGCTTGCTTTCGCTTAGTGACCTTTAGCTCTGGTTGATTTTTAGAAAGTTCTTTTTTCCCCTCCCTTCCTTGAGCTGCTAGCACTGCAAACGTGATGAACTGTCCAAAAAGCTGTCGTTTCTGCTTTGTATACCAACAGTAAAGATTCTGGAATTGCAGCTTATCTGGCAAATTTACTGATGCATGAGGCAAAAATAGAATACAGCTTGTTCTCTGCAAGCTGTACTATTAAAGCAAATAGCTAAGGAAGATTTAGAAAGGATTAGATACTTAACACTTCTGTGGCACTTTCCATTTGTGGTTCTCTGAAGTGCTTTGCAATTGCTAATTCTCAGCATCCCTGCATGTGAGATTAGAGAGGGAGAAGGGCCACTTTGGTAGTTTGTCTGGTGTCTTGCAACAGCTGATTATTTAATAGTGCATGGCTCTTTATCCCCCTCTAAATGGGAAGTGAAGAGTAGAATATCTTTCACAAGAGGAAGGCAGAAGGCAGATCCCAGGCTGATGTTTGCTGGGATGTGTTTGTGACCTTGGGGTTTCTTTCTGGGTGTCCAAGGACCCGGGGAAATCAGAACGTTGTTTTTAACTTTTGGTCAAGGACAACACCTCTAATTGAGCCTATATTTGCTCAATTATCTTCTAGGGTATACAACAACATCCTGAATTTAGAGCCTGGTTGTACAAATTCAGAGATGCAGGTGTCTGTCTAGATGGAGTTGAGTTATGGGAGTTAGTATTAGCCTCCTTTTGTGGATGAGAGACTGATGTGTAGGAAGGTGGTGGCTTGCCAGTTGTGCCACAGAAACACTGTGATGGATGATGTTATCAGGGCTCTGTTAGACACTGTCATGAACTGACTGGAGAATGAAATTAAATAGTTGCAGTATAAAGCCATTTTGAATGCTATGGCAGGCCCTGTTCTCCCTCAAGAAGGACTTAGTTAGGCCGGAAAGGTATGGAACAGAGGAATGTCAGTAACATGAACATTTCTGTACAGAGAAGTGGGTGGCTTGGAAGGGTTGTATGGTGGAGGTCTAGAAAAAGTGTGGAAGTGGTAAGAGGTGAAGAGAATGCAGTTACATGCTGTTTCTTGTAACTTGAGAAGGGTGGGGAAACCAAAAGACAATTTGGGACATCAGAGTGAAGACAAACCAACAGAAGTTCTTGACCTAGCTGCAAGATTTCAGGGATGTCAGACATGCACACAGCATCCCACAGCATGAGCTGCAAAACCATCCGTGTCTTGGGAGCATCTCTAGTCAGAGAGGGTCTCTAGGTGGTACATCATGGAAAAGTAGGTGGGGAGAAAGGTGACCACTTGCCCTGCTTTTATGCAGTTTTTTTTCTTTACTCGTACGTTCCGCTTGCTGCTTATCAGTGACAAGGTACCAGGTTAGAAGTACACCTATGAGGCTCTGCTTGCAGATGCAGAGAGAAGTTTCAGGAGGAAGCTCTTGCCCAAGTATGGTGTTATGCAGTTGACTAGGGATAATAGGACCTCTGCCATGCTGTAAGTGAGGCTGAGGGAGAGACTACTGAGCAGAATGAGCCATGGGGCTCATTTGGGATGGTAGAACTTGCACATCTTTTGTGGTTGTAATGTGCTGATGATTAGTAGCAGTCTTGTTTTGCTGAATTAAGTTTCTGTTGCTTGAAAATAAGTATTTTCAGGAAGCTTAGGTTGTCCCTTCTATAATTGCTTTTCTGTCTAGGACACATCTATTCTTGTATCTACAGACTTTGACAAGAGTTTAAGCTCTTCAGGTGCCTTCATATAAACATGTTGTGTGTTTATAGGATAACCTGAAAGATTATGGAACCGTGGAAGATAAGTGGAACCAGCATGCTGTGCTCTTCCCATATTTTAGGACTTGTTATTTTATTTCAGGTTTTTAAAAATCCATTGTCCTGATAGAAGTTTCCTTTATTCCTTTTCCATTGGAGTGAAAAAGATGATTGGCATCTTTTGCATGGCAGGAGTAGGCAGTCATTGCGACTGATCGTGTCAAATGGCTAAATGGGTTTAGTGCAGCAATATCCTCCTCTGAACTCTAACTGGAAAAAGGAGAATACTTTCAGCAGTGAAAGTATGCTTATAGTAGATGCTTCCCTTTTAATTCCACATTCCCCTCGTTTTGAATGTCTTAATTGCTTAAGCAAAGGCAATATTAGTTCACTTCGTAATGCGAAATGAAAACACTACGTCCTCACTTGGTAGATGATCAAGGAGCTTGCTTAGCCCATGTACCCTTTACCTTGTTAGAAGATAAAAGTTGTGAACTTCAAACATTTAGGTTCCAGCTTTGTCATATTGCTTTGCCAGTGAGATGAGCTGTGACTGCCTGTCTGGTCTGTCACCACACGTTAGCTGAGCTGGTGTAAGTCCTGGCATCGTGCTGTGTTGCTGAACTTTAAATGTGGGCCTGAGCCGTTTGGTTACATCAATTGATTTTATTCTCCTGTCTTGCCATTTGTATGAGCTTTGTGTTTCTATTCTCCAGCAAAATGAAGGGGATGTGGAAACCTCCAGAAAATGGAGAGAACCTTGGGCAGCAGGGGAAACAGAGGAGGAGACAAAGGCGTCCATTCTGGAAGAAATTCAGGAAAAATGGTGGCGATTATAATGTACATAGAACTCAAAATGAAGCCAAGGGACCAGAAAACAGCGTGTGTGGAAAGGAAGATGAAAACCAGCGTGCTTTGGCAGCTCAGCCATGCGTGAAGGACATGGACCCTCTTGGTCTTCTGGCAAACAGTGATGTTGGTAAGATGAAGGAATTTGGAGAACTTTTATTTTAAGTAGTACTGCTGAAGCAATTACTCACTTTTTGTGTAACTAGCAACTTCTGGGGAGAGCTGGGGATTTCCAAAAACAAGTAAACTCTGTCCTTGATTGAAAGAGGACTAACTATGCACGTATAAAATGGGAAAACTCTTAGTAGAAGATTTGTGCATTGATGCAAGGCTTTACAGTATTCTTGTAGAAGAATACTGGGGAGCCTGTTGTCATACTTATTTTTGTCATTGTTACCAACAAAAAAAGCCCAGGATTTCTGTGTTGTGGCTAGAATAGTGCCAGGGCCAACAGGGTCATAAGCTTGAAAGTAGTCCAACATCCCTGTGCCTAAAACTTCCACTTGGAACTTCCTTGGAAAAGGAAATTTTCGTAGAGAGAGATCCTGATTCAGGACATGGTCTTCTAAGAAAATTCCCAGTGTGATTATTGTGAAAGAGTGGGTCAGTGTTTTATCTAAAGGAAATGCTGTAAATCTTGCATTTCAGGGAGCTTCTGCCCTAGTAGACTTGGCCTAATATGGAGGAAACTGTCTCAGTAGACCAGAGGTCTTTGAGATACGCGTGTATGTCTGACTGGATTCATGTCTGCATGTGCTGGTAGGAGGAGCTAAAACTAGTAGACTTGGCTGAGATACGGTTCGGAGAGAAGCTGAAATGCAAAGTCACTGAAGAGGAAGAAAAAAAATCTGGTTTGGAAAGGCTGATACAAGAATGTTTAAGATACTACCAGCATTAAGCACTTCTACACAAGTTTGCTTGCAAGCCAAGTTGATCATATTATAAACACAGAGGGAAAATCTAGCAGACTACTTTTATGTCTTTCTGATTTTTCTGTGAGAATTAAGAAGTGTTAAATTTTATTCTGTATCATGAAATAATGCTTAATCTGAAGGGGAAAAGACGTTGGGAGACAGGGGGTAGGCGTGTTTTGGATTTGAAAAATAACCGTGCTGGATATTTATTTATCTTAGCTTTGTATGTTTTAACATACATGCTAGCTTTAAATCAATATTTAGCTAACAAAGTGAATAAAGTTTCTGGGCTCTTAATGGAGCACCTCAAGTCTATCTCTGTTTTAACAAGTACTTTACAGTAATAATCTTATTTTACATGTAATCTCCTGGTTAGGAATGCTTTTTTGTCCAAAACACTTAGCTGGGCAAGACAGCAAAGGGGAAGTGGTTTGGGCCATAGGGAAATGATGCTGTAGTAACATTAGGAAGTAGAGGAAAATAAATAGCATCTGAGTTGTTTTAAGTTTAGATGCTGAAATTTAGGGTTTTGGAAAAGCTGCCGTAAAGTTTGTGTGCAGTATTACATGTTCTGATGTAAATACTGTATGATAGTCTAAAGGATGTGGACTAATTTATGTTGTTAAGCTAATATGTAAAATAAGAAAATCTCTATAAAGCCGGAAGAAGAATAAAGTACTTCAATGATCGAGTTATTTTTAGAGGCTATCAGATATCTCTTTGTGGTTTTGAAAATAACAGTATTTAGAATGTGAAAACAAATGGATTTTCTTGTATGAGTTAAGTGAATTACTTAAAATGTCAGCATTTTTCTTTTAATTCTGTTTTTTGCTGTATTATCTAATTTACTCTTGATATTCTCCATATGTGTTCATTCTCCAAAGTATTGTTGCTTAGGTTTGGGTTTTTTTTTTTTGTTTTTTTTTTTTTTTTTTGTTTTTGGTTTGTGTTTTTTTTTTTTGTTTGTTTTTTTTTGGGTTTTTTTTTTTTTTGGTGAGCATGTCTTGTTTCCACATGCTGGCAGCAATATAAACACTCCAGCTATAACTATTTATAATAGAGTCATCAGTGGTGCAGTACTATTAGAATATGGCATGTAAGCTGATGTATACTCTAGCTATTTTTAGCAACGAGGCTAGAATGCATCCCCTGGAAAGATGTCTGATGCTGAGTTTTTCCTCTTGAAAACATAATCTTCAATTAATGGGAACAAGAACTCAGCAAGCCTATGCAATTTATTTGTTCCACTAATCTCTGCATGTTGGGAAACTTAAGTATGCTTAAATATAACTATATTTCCCCACAGCATCTGTCTTTTATTTAATGATAAAAAGTCTAATTATACCAAAGTACATCTAGTAAATTCTGTTATAATAGGTAGAAAAGGAATGTGGATCTTGCTTATTACATGTTATTAAAGCCAGTTGCAGTTTTTTATACTACTGAGAAATACAGTCATAACAAATAATAACCAACACAATGTAACTAAGTAGAATTAAAAAAAAAATCCTACAACTAAAGTCCATTATTTTACTGTATAGGTACATTTTGTTGATGTATCCAAACCTTTCTATCAGCAGCAGTCCTTTCTCCAGAGGGAATGTATTTTTTGCACAATGCATTTACTTAAGTTCTGTTTAGTGGCTAGTTCCTCCACAGTTAAGAAATCGAGTGGGAGATGAGAAAACAGAATTTTCCACTTGATTTATAAGCAGAAACGAGGTAAGATGATGAGCCTGCCAGGTGTAAAATTTTGAGGGATCTACTAACCAGAAACAGCCAGTTCTATTCAGTAGTCCATACCGCTTCGTCCAAATTTGTTACTCTCCAAGAGAAATTGTCTTCTAGTAAATGTGTTTTCCTAATTTGCTAAAAAGGGGAATAATTCTTTAAAACTTAAAGAAAATGAAAAGGCATCCAACCATAATATGCATTCAACATTCTGGACGAGAGAGAAGAAAGCAGCAATGAATCAAAATAACTTGAATTAAATGCTATTTTTGTAGTTGCTTAAGTATATGCAGGTGCTATGTATTTTCTATTAGAAAAATGCACTGTGTTTAGTATGAGCTTCCAATGTAATTGCAAATTGGCCTGATTACAAAATCAGTGAGAATCAGCCTTTCTCAAAGTAAAGAGGCAGGTAAGTAGTTTTGATAAACATCCGTGTCTTCATCTAAAAGTTGTTTTACCGAATGGCATGAGCTCTAATGAACCAAATTGCTGATGGTATATTAGAAGAGAGTAAACATTTGTGATTTCAAAATAAAGATTTTAAAAGTTTACTTCAGTAACATCTTCTTAAGAGGTGTGGGGCAGACTTAGACAGGGGATGGGAGAGGGCACAACTCTTTTTCTTTGTGAAAATAAGATGGCAAGTAGTCTTTTTCTAGAAGTCTCAAAAGGCTATTTTTTCAAAATGTTTCTAGCAGTAGAGTGTGTATATGTGTAAATATATATATATATATATATATATACACATACACACACACACACACACAGTGTTCACCTGAGAATCTTTCCAGGCTTTTAGTGCATATAGATCCTTTGTTTTAAACTAAAACCATCACAGTGTTGCATGTTTATTTTTAGGAATCTTTTTCGGTAGGGCTGTTTTCCTAGTTTCTCAATTTCAGCATTTTTGGTCCACTTGACACTTACCTTTCTGGTATTCTCTTTTGTGACAGTTGGAGGCTGTAATACCTTGTTTGCTCATACGTGTCTGTAATGCTCTGCATGGATTTAAAGTACGAAATGCTCTGAAGTACTGCTGAAAACGTATCACCTAATTTGTAGCCTTGGTTCTCAATGTCCCTTATGAGCTATTTTTACTATCCAAAAATTTCTTAAAATCTCACTTTGAATGATCCTAATTCTCCCTCCCCCCCCAACCCTGACTGGCTTTTGAATCCTTCTCTCCCACCCCCCACCTCTGCAGGACTAAATCCAGCAAGACTTCAAAACATATTATGAAATCCTGTCTCTCTCTTTACCTATACTTGATAACAAAACCTATAATTATGTTTGGTATGGGAAAAAAAAAAAAAAAAAACAAAACAACCCAAAAACACCCCAAACAAACAAACAAAAAACAAACAAACAAACAAAAAAAAAAAAACAAACAAAAAAAAAAAAAAAACAGAAAGCCCAAGCTTCTGTTCAGGAAACTTTTTGCTTCTGTAGTTTTGCTGGCAGGTGTGTAAACCAGTGGTGAGACGACTTTGCCATAGAATCTCTGTAGAGGATGGGCAAATGTGGGTTTTTTCTGGTAGTCCACGGTGTTGAGCAACGGTACCCACCATCGGGCTCGTGTAGTGGTGAGATGGGGATTTAGCAGCAAGGGGGGCTGTTGGCATGCGGGAATTTGGGGGGAAAAAAATCCCTGTTGCCTTTTTTCTCCCTGCAGAATCTGAAAAAGAAGAAGCAGCAGCCGAAGATGGAAGGCTGGGGTTGACTGTTGTTCCCAAGCAGGTCACCTCTGCCCTGAGTTCGTTGTCAGCCAACTACGGCAGCGCGTCCGACAGCGAGCCTGAAGGTACGTAGGAGCGCGTCCTCTGCCCTTCTCCACTTGTACCCTACATCACTGTGCTGGTGTGGACTGGCAGCAATGATAAAACACGATCACAAATTACCCTTCTTTGGGAAGGAGGCAGCAGAGGAAAGAGGGGCCTTCACCTCTCCTGTATTTAGTCCTCTGCTGTCTCCCATCCCATTGTCCAGACCCCGTGTATTTATAAATACGGCATTTATGAGTGCAGTAGCGCAGTGGCAGTTCTTCACGGCTGTGTCCCCAACTGCTGAAAGCTGCAAGTTATCAGTCAGGACCTATACAGTACTTAAAATTTCTTGAGAAAAAAACTTTTAAGAGAAATCAAAGGTGTTGTAGAAGAAAATACAACGTGGAAGCTGTGGCTTTCATTTAGCAAAGATGTTAAAGTCATGGTAGTTCAGTGGCTATATTGCTAAAATACTTGGATATGGAAAGGCCTTTTGATTTCTCGCCTGTCTGCCAGTGCTGTAATTCAGAGCTGTCTTTGTACTTGCTGATTTTTAGGCTTATGCAGCTGAAGAGAGAAGCTTGTTACGGGTTATGTGCAGGGATGTTTTTGCGGTCTGTGTACAGATCCTTTCCAGTTTGCTCTCGGTAACAGTGCGTGCTAGTCCTGGTGTAAGCCATGCATAAAGACAGGCTGGGAGGAGTAAAAAGATATGCCATTATTCTGCTCCTCTGGTTTCCATGTTCCTCCTTCCTCCCAGTTTTAAGCACTAACTGGGGTCACTGGGCGAGCCATTACTTGTTCCCTGTATGGTGATAGCTCCCGGTCCTGGAGGAGCACCCGGACAGAACACAGCATTTGTGCAGGCAGTCGGTGCACGGGGATGGCCTTGCCTGCTTGGCCTGTCCCGCACTGAATGCCTTTCCCCCCCTGCCAACCCTACAGCATACTTTGGAAAGCCTCAAACAGAGCTTCCTGAAAGCCTGGGTGGTTTTTCCCACCCCCCTCTCTCTTTGCTTGCCTTTTCTCAGCAGCTTGTCCTGAGTTGAAGGGGAGGGCATAAAATGTCTTTGGTTAGGGTGTGTGTCATCAGATTTCCTAAGCTTTTTTCCCCTTAGTTGGGGGAAAAAAATCAGCCTGTCTTCAGTCTCGCTTCAAATCATGTTTGAATAGTGCCAGGAAAAAGCTGTTATGCTCACCCTGTGAACTAATTTCCATGTCCTTAAGGGCTTTTTCCATAGAAGGCTGCTGAGTGTTGCAGTAAGACTTAAACTCTCTAGTATTTGGATTTTGCGCTTCTCTGAGTGTATGCATCAGTTTGTGGTAGAGAACTGCTGCTACTCCTGTTTTTTGCAGATAATTACCATGCCTTACTTGCCCTAGATGGCCTACCCAAAGTTACAAAGAACATCTGGTAGGCAGGGAATTGGAACTTGGGCATTCTCTGCCCTACCTGTATTGTGATTTTTCTCAGCAGCCAAATTTGCAGCAAGCTCTATATTGGGAAGTGGAAGCAATGTACTTTCTAAGTGATAACATGGCAGAGGTTTGAAAATCTCATTCAGCTCTTGCTACTTCTCTATTTCTTTTTTTGTATTGCAGAATTTAAATACCTTGTTTTCCTTTCTGTGAATGCTTAGAGGTTATTCTTTGTATTTTGAAAGAAACCCCAAACCAAACAAAACCCTCTCTTCCTCCAAGTAAACCTTAAACATCTTCATGTCAGGTTATGTGAGCAAGAATAGTACTAACGAACTGTCAGTGCATGGGGATATAAGCAAGTCAAAGAGGCTTTTAAGTTTGAGATGAAAGTGTGTTCTTTTTCTTTAAGAAATCCCTGTCAAGACTGCAACAAAAGCTGAGAAAGACCAGGCTGCGCTTAGAAATACGCCCCAAACTACTTGTGTTCCTTGGAGTCGAAACCCGAATCAAAAACGTCCCGAGTATGCAGGCACGACATTAAGAAGCTCGAATTCAAATGCACGTCCCCGCAGAGGGCCTGATAACTGGGGCAAGAAAACATTACCTCTCCTTCCGAAGCGCCGTCCAACTCTGCTGGAAATGGTAACAGCCTTAGTGCTAAAATAATTTCTTCTGTACAATAGTAGCTGTATTTGCGAGCGGTGCTCCTCTCCCCTGTGGGAAGTTCGAGCAGTCGGTTAGCAGGGGTCCTGTCTTAAAAATAGCAAAGTGAGTGTTTCACTCAGAGAAGGTGTAGATGCTTAAATAGACAAATAGAAATACCCCGGTGTTCCTTCAGGTAATGACTGACTTTGAGCAAGAGATGACAACTTAATCATGTGCCTAAAATGAGCTGCACAAAGTGTAAAACCTTTATTCTTCCCTCTCTCCTCCCTGTGATAGTATGCGGTAGGTTTTGTTTCTGTGTGATCCCATCAGCCTCATTCTGACCAGCTTTGCTATTCAGCTGCCTTCCTCTGATTGAGGAGCACACAGTTTTTTCAGATGCAGTCAGAGAGATCTTGTTGATGAAGGTGTTGGTGACCTTAGACTGTAGAGTGGCGTTGAGCTGCAACCTGCACGTGCATGGGTTTCTTCTCTGTAGGCATGTTTAGATCAGTCTGAGGAAGTGACAGCACTGGTACCTTGAAGAGCAGGTTGGTATCTCAGAAGGGTAAAAAGAGGTTTGTATAAGTGAGTCCCCAGTGTTAGGATTCCATTCTCAGTAATGGTGCAAAGCATCCTATTTGGAAGCTTAGTGGCTTGCTTTAGTGTAAACAAAACTTTGAAGCTTTTATTGCATTTAGTACTCAAAAGCAGTATCAGATAGGTGATCACCCTTGTGGTTCTGTAAATAACCAGCATAAAGCTCCCCCACACAGGGAAAACTTGCTGTGGACAGAACACAGGAGAAGGAATGGTGCCTCTGACATCAGGGCTCCAAAACAGCACAGGATGTTTAGGCAAGAGATACCTGATAAGGCACACCCCAAGCTGCAGATGTGGGAGAAATCCCTTGATAGTCCTTCTAGCACGTACTACCATTGCTGCCAAGAATTAAATCTCCTAGTGACTGAAAAGGAAGTGTTTGCCCTTTGTCTAGCTCCCTAAGCATGCAGTTGTCTTTATCTCTTGCTCTTCAAAGTTGTCAGTGATCAAAGCAGTGAGGACTCTGGAGAAAAAAAAAAAAAAAAGTCAGATGAAGTCCCATATGCTGCGAAAAGCTGGCAGAACATTGGAAGCCTGAATTGTCACTTGCCGTTAGAGTCCATTTTAAAAATTGCATTTTGGTGGGGTTTATTTGCCTTTTAATGTTGCTCAAAACTGCTGTTAAAGGATGTGTACTGTGGCTGTGAGTAACAGAGGAGAGCCTGAGATTCACAGGTAGGCTTCTGCTGTCAGGAATGGTCGGTGTATAAAACCTTGAGGAACCAAGGCTGGAATTTTGCAGTGAGTCATGGCTGGGAATTTATCAAAAAAGTGAGGAAGTAGAATTGCTAAGAAAAGGATGTTTTATCAGTGAAATGATGCTTTTTTTTAAAAAAAAAAAAAAATCAAAGGGGAGGTAGGAGAATGGTTGCAGATGCCTATTGGCAGTTATTCAGCAGTGAGCTTGGGCACTACTAAAACATGTTTATTGTAGCCATGCAGGGAGTAGTGTGTCTCTAGCCTGTCTGTATGCTGACAAAATAAAAAGCTGGTGTAGCATCACTCCACTGATACCCATCTCTGCATTAAAAAATACAGTACAAAGATACAGTCTTTGATAGGGTGACGGTGCCTCCTGTCTGTGCCTTTATTTGGCCATTTGGGAATTCGGCAGTTTCTCCCACTCCAGCAAAGATAACATCACTGTGCTGTCCGTTCTCTGCCCTAATGTTCGTTTCTTAGTTCAGACAGGAGGTTTCCAAAGGCCCATTTTAGGTGTCAGCTGCTTGTGACACCTCTTAGTAACTAGTCTAAATAGGAATATGCACACTTCAAAGTGGCTGGTTAAACCACTATTGAAACTTATAACGACAACAAAGCTCCTCTGTGACATTACAAGCAAAATTTAGCTAATCTTCTGCAATGTTAATACAGCTTTCCTGCAAATGATCAGGTAGTTACAGATCTAGCCACTTGCTTTAAACTTGCTGTTTGTTCAGAGTACTAGTTCTGCTGACACTCGCAATGACAAAAGGTCCTTCAACCTTCTGGCTGATTACTTATTTAGTTATTTTAATACCAAAATGAACTTAAGTGAGGTTAAAGGACATTAGGCAGGCCTCTAGCACTTTGATCAAGCTACTAGACTTAGGTTGGTGGATTATAGCCCAAACTAGTTACGGCTATTTAAATCCACACCTGATGAAACGTGCCCTTTCATTGTATTTATAAGTATCTTTTACTCATAGGGGTTTTGTAATAAAACATGCATGGGATATTAAATTACAGGTGCAGTATAACCTGGAAAGTGTAAAAGATGCTGACAGACTTGCTATCCTGATGTAATGGAGTGTGTGGCCTAGTATTATAGTCCATGATACAAGAATATTATCGTTCTGGTCTACAGTCAGATAATTGGGGGAGAAATTCATAATATTTAGGTATATTCAGTGACGTTCTCTACCCACCTGAGCAAACAGAGACTGACAGCTTAATACAAAGGTACCATCAGATTTGTCACCTTGTTCTACCTGCCTTAATGCATTAATGGTGCTAAACGAGCGGTATTTAAACGCGTACTTTGGGCACATGAGTGGTTTTCATCCTTTTCAGTGGTACAGTCGTGTGCCAGCACCACAGCGAGTCGTGGCCGTTTTGAGCCTCTACCACCAGAAGTGGTGTTTGACCACCAACCTGCGCTGCTCGAGCAGCCTGCTGCTGCCCAGAAGGGCAGCTCCCTCCTTGCTGCCTCATCTCTGGATGCCTGATCGACCTCTTCTCTCCTCTGCTGGGCCTTTTGCTGAGCCTCTTCACTTTTTGACACCCACGCCCCTCAAAAGCAACCCCAAACAAACAATAGAAGAATCCCCGAACGCCCCACTGCTTGCTGCTAATTGTCAGGTTCATTTTCTCCTGGCTGGATGAACTGATGCAATGAGTAGATGTGCTGTGTCTGGTAAGGCATACTCCCACTCTGCGTGCCCAGGACTCCTGTGAGAGAGCCACCTGTTTAAATTCAGAGATGTTCAAATTTATGGAGTAGAACCGTACACCTTGCTAGGCTAGTATCAGCTGCTGAGCAATAGAGGGAAATGTGCATCATCTTCTCTTCTTTCTTTCCAGCTACTGGCCCAGGACATCCGACACGAAAGGAATGTGATTTTGCAGTGTGTTCGCTACCTCATCCGAAATAACCTGTTTGGACTTCATTTTAAAACAGAACCACAAGCTGAAACAGAAACTGCACAGTCCTCTACAACTACAGCAGAGCCTTTGATGGACAGACTCGATGAATCTAATTGTTCTTGTAGCTCTGACCTTCAGTTAGCAGGAGGAGAAGAAGATGCATTATTAATAGCCCAGGGTGAGAAAGCACCCGTGGATCAGACTTCACAGATGGTTCACTTGGCAGATGAGGACACATGGGAAACCCCATCAATTCAGTGTGAAGAAGCACTGTCAGAGGATGTCTGTTGTGGACAGTAAAGGAAAGGCTCACATTTTCTACCTGACTGATGCTTTTTGAAAGACATCAGTATAACAAAATCATCATTAAAGTACATACTGAGAGCTGTTAAAACCACTTTTCTGATCTGTTCCGCCCGAGGTGGCCATTTCCTTGTGAAAACAGCATCCGTGTTGAGTAATTGCATTTCCCCATGGCAGAAAGACAGCCGTGGCACAGAGTATGACCTTCCCTAGAGCAGGTGCAGATCCAGAGCTCTGAATGTTTTCCGTCGTTACAAAATGTGTATCGGTCCATCACCACTTAGTGCTGTGGTAGGATGGATCTTCTCATGTGAAATCATGGTCTGGTGTGTCTGGGAGTATCTGAGTGTCCAGAAGTATTTCAGTGTACTTTTGAAATGGTAATTGAGTGCACATTATTTTTTTCCCTGGCTGTTACCGATACAATATATCGAATACAAATGTAATATATCCAATATAAAATGAAGAAATTAAATGGAAGATTTGACTGACCTGACTCTAAAAGTACTGCTTGTACCAGGAGTCTTCTCCTCTCTGCACTTATCTGTTAACTGACCAGAGAAACGGAAATGAGGGTGCAGACTGATGCAAGAAGCCTTTTTTTTTTTTTTTTTTTTTTTTAAATAAATGAATAAAGATACAATAACAGCTTGCATCAGTGTCAGGTTGCTGGTTGACATCAGGTACCCAATATGAAGCCATAGGCCTTAACTGCTGTTATAGTCGTTGCTTGAGAAATTTAACTCTTGAAGCAAACGCTTGGTGTTAAGAATATTATCAAGGTTTAGAATGCTTGCCAAGAGTTAACTGGTTTGTCCCTTTTTAATATGCACTGGGAATTTATGAGCTGGCCTTCTGGAGGAATTTTTTCCTTGGTACAATGCTCCTACAGCATCCAGGGATTTTTTTTTCTTAAGATTTGTACGTACATCCATATAGTGTTTTAAGCACTGAAAAAAAGCATCAGCCAAGGTTTAGAAACAAGTTTAGTCTTTTGATTACATTGTGCATTTATTTGTCAGAATCCTTGCTGAGGGCAGGCGTTAGTTTGTCACGCTAGCACTGAAAACGTGCCATGAAGTAATCTCTTACCAAAACCTCCAGTTCAGAATCTGCTGTTTCTCTTTTAGTCATGGTTAAATGTTGGAGTTAAATCTTAGGGACAGATTTTTTTTGTTCTTTGGTAGCAGCCTAGCCTTCCATTCCACCATCTAAAATACGGGAACTCACATGGGGTTATTTTGTTGCCTAATAACTGTATTTTCTTTCATCTAGTTCCTTAACTTGTGCCATACAGCTAATTTGTGGTGCATAGAAAAACAAGAAATAGTTGAAAATTCTGTCCCACTGCTCCACTATTTATAGCTACAACTGCATATTGTGTTTGTAATACACTGTCTAAATTTATGGAATTATATAAATATCAACACCCTTGTAAAAGTTGCATGTCTCAAGAATATATGTGCAGAATAGAAGCAGTGATCATAAACATTTATATTTCCAAGGCAGATGATTCATTCTTCCCATGATGATCCCACGAGCCATCTCAAATCTCACTGAGTTGCGTAGGGCTCTTACAGTTTTACTGCAATGAAAATACCAGCAAAGGACTAAGCCACAGAGATCTGGCATTTGGGCAGAACCCGATTTCAGAGTGGAGTGGTACCAATGCTGTTAAAAGCATGGGTAACAGCTGCAGGAAAAGAAATGAATGTCTTAGGATTGCTACTAAATTGCACTTTAAACAACCCTCATCATGCTTCTGTCCAGTTGATGGCAGAGCTTTCTTTGACTGTACACTCTGGACTTGTGCTTTAAAAAAAAAAAAAAAAAAAATCAAACCCAAACCTTTAATCTGAATTCTTTATACTGTTGTCATTATGGACTTAAGAATATTAAACTTTCACACAAAACCAAAAACTTTGTCAAAAGAAAATCTTTTAAAAGTATTTTGTGTAGCTAGGAAGAGGTAGGTTTCTTTTGGGGAAGATCTGTACATGGCTCGAGGCAGGAGTTTTAACCCAGGACTTGTTGCATACGTGCAGCATTGCTGCTGTTCTTGTAGTTAACCGTTTCTGCCAACTCCTGCAGCAGACACGTGCTGCAGTGACGTTAAACCCTGAATTGCAGTCTTGGTCAATGCATGGCAGGTCTTTGTCCCTTCTTCTCCCCCAGTTTTCTTTTCCTGTTCCAGGCCATCACATACCCCTTCCTGCCATTCAGCAACGTGCTTTCTTTGTACTTTGGATTCAGCCTTTAGATGGTAAAGCTGCCATAATGACATTTTCTGGTACTCTCAAATGCCTATAGGCTTCTCCGCTCTCTGCAACTGTCCTGTCTGGGTTAGGAGGGGTGGGTTTGGTTTATTCTGTTACAATAAGATGCTTCTCTGTGCCTGTGTAAGAAGAAACTATCACTCCTGACATGCTGCAGGAACCAGTGTCTCGATAAGCTTTGTGTAGTTTTTAATTTTCTCATTGTTTTGGTATGGGGTAGTAGTTTTGCGTCGATTTTTTGGGGGGTTTTAAAAGTTTTTTTCAGTGTTATTAAGGAAAAAAATCCGATTTCTCAGGCTTTGTGACTCACTTCAGATAAAAATATTCCAGTGACAACCTTCACACTTCTGAAATTTTATTTTTATCTTTCTTCTTTTATAACTTAGCTACTGGAAATGTAATTGTGGGTGTATAGTTTAAATTCAGTACCTTTGGGCTTTGGTGTTTTTTTGTTTGTTTTAAATCCAACTCACCTACTGAGCTAGAACAGAAGAGATGGAAAAAAAAAAAAAAAATCAGACTTTACTCTGTTGTGGTGGTGGGGTTTCGGCAATCTAGGCTTTGCCGTGAACAAAGTCACTTCTGCTACAGCCCAGCTGCTGCTGAGATGATGAGGGTAAGGGAAACAAGTGCTTCTAATTGGTATGGCTACTTGGCCAGGGAGGGCTTTTGCAGCTGATTGTATGTGTTGATGTTGCAAGCGTGGCATTGAGAGCGGGGAGGTGGGGTGGTTCCATCAGCCCGGCGCTGCAGGGAGACGCTGTCCCTGCTGTCAGCGCCCTGATCCTCTGCGTCAGCATCTCACTCAGCCCGGTGGCCCTCTGCTTCCCCTTGTTTCTGCAACCACTGAGCCAAGTCATGCGGTGCGGTCGTTACTCAGGGATAAGTCATGCAGTCCTAGCAGATCCTGGATGTTTAAAAGCGTTGAGGAGCAAATACCAACCCTTTGAGCAGGTTGTTCTGTCGAAGGCAGAAGCTGGCTGGAATGTTGCGTTCCCCGAGATAGCTAGAAGTGACAATCTGGAATACTGTGGGCTGATGTCACTGTGGGACCACTCTTGAGTATCTTTTAAAAGTGCAAGACGATTGGAGAAAGCTCCTGAGGACTGGAAGGAAAGCAAATACCACTTCAGGAGGATCTGGGGGCCTACAGGCTTGTCAGCTTTCACCTTGATCCCAGGGAAGGTGGTAAAGCAGATGAACCTGGAAACCATTTACAGATTTAGTGAGGACAGGTGTTTGGGTTTAGTCAGCGTGGATTTATGAAGGAGAAACGTTTGATCAGCTGGATGGTCTACAATGAGATTACTTGCTTGGTGGCTGAGGGGAAGGTGGTGGATGTTGCTTATTGTAGCTTGAGCAAGACCTTCCACAGTCTTCTGTAAATCCTTAATGGTGAAGTGTGGGATAGATAAGTGGATGGTGAGGTGGATTTAACACTAGCTGAAGTGCCAGGCTCAAAGGGTTGTCATCAGTCACCTGTAGGTTGAGGGAGGTGGTTCCTTCGGTTCAGCACTGGTGAGATGCACCTGGAGTGCTGGGGTCCCCAGCACAGGGGAGACATGGACATACTGGAGCAAATCCAGCGCAGGGCCACAAAGATGATGAAGGGACTTGGAACATCTTTGATATGGGGAAAGGCTGAGAGAGCCTGGAGAAGGCTCTGGGGGATCTTATCCATGTGTTGTGGTTTAGGCCTGATTGACAGCCAACCACAATGCAGCACCTCTCTCTCCCTTCCCCTCCGGCAATGAGAAGGGACAGAGAGCCAGGCTTGGGGTTCGAGATAGGACTGGGATGGGGGAAAATCCCCCTTTATGATCACGAGCAAAAGGCAGACTCGTTAGGGGAAGAAAAGAAGAACATACATTTATTACAGACACTAACAACACATAACAGAGCAGGACAGTGAGAAGCATTGCCACATCTTGAGAACACCTTCCCCCCACCCCTCCCTTCTTCCCGGGCTCAGCTCTGCTCCCGATATCTCTACCTCCTCCCCCAGGGGCGCAGGGGCAGGGAATGGGGGGTGCAGTCAGCGCTGCCACTTCCTTCATCTTCAGTGAGGGGAGTGTCCAAAACTTGTTACCCCCTGCCCCATCGTGGTCCCCCTCTCACAGGAGACAGTCCTCCACAAACTTTCTCTGACTTGAATTCCTCCCACGGGCCGCAGCGTTCCCCACACTGCTCCGTCATGGGTCACTAACTTCCTCCGACTGGATTCCCTCCCACGGCTGCAGCCCTTCCCGAGCTGCTCTGGTGTGGGACTCCCCCGCATGCTGCAATCCTCCCAGCACTGAATTACAGCAGCGGGGCTGCCTTTTCCCATGAGACCCCGGCCTTCTTCGGGCACAGAACCTTGATCAGCTGAGCAGGAACAACAGGCCACAAATCAATGTCTGCTCCACCGTAGATCTCCATGGGTGGCAGGGGGGGCCGCCCTGCCGTCTCACCACAGGATACAGGGGGGTCTCTGCTCCAGCACACCTCCCCCCTCCTTTCTTCCTCCGTTCCTCCACTGACCTTGGTGTTCACGCAGCTGCAGCAACTCCTCCTCACAAGTCCCACTGCCCGTCACCACATCCCTTCTTAAATACGTTATCGCAGAGGCGCAGCTGATGGGCTCAATTTCCCAAACAGAAGTGGAGCTGATGTGGAGCTGGGGGAGCTTCGAGAAGCTTCTCACAGGGGGCCGCCCCGATAGCCCCCTCCCCTGCCACCAAAAAACTCCACCACTCACTCAACCCAGGACACCATGTGAGTAGATACCTGGTGGGGGAAGTGAAGAAGTCTGAGCCAGGCATTTCTCAGTGGTGCCCAGGGACAGAACTTGAGGCAAGGAACAGTAACCAAAGTACAGGAAATTTCTTTTAAATATGGAGAGAAACCTTTTTTTTCCCTGTGAGCGGGGTCACACACTGGCACAGGTTGCCCAGGGAGGTGGTGGCATCTCCATCCTCGGGGAATATTCAGAACCCGAGGGGCCGCAGCCCTGAGCAGCCTGCTGTGGCTGGCCCCTCCGTGGGCGAGAGGTTGGGCTGGATGATCTCCAGAGGTGCCCGCCTGTCCTCTTAGCTCTGCCCTCAGCGGCGCGGGGAAGTCCGTGGGCTTCTTCCACTCCGTGGAAGTGGATGCGTTGGCTTCTTGGCGCAGGACAACTGCTTTGGAAGCCCTGCCCCGATTGGAATGAGAGCGCGGGCAAAAACCCCGCAGGCTGCCCGCACAAGGCTGAGGGGGTGCTTCAGGGATTAAAGAGAAGGTGCCGGGGTCCAGACTCAAGCACCACGACAACGGACGTGACTCCATGGCCTCCGTTTGCTCCTGGTGTCTGCCTTGACGCAGCCTTGCCCTTCAGCTCCGTGCAGAGAAGGATGCTGAATCCAACGCTTTAACTCTCCGTGCAACGCGATTTGAGATGGGTGAATGAAAAAACGCTGCTTAAGTGTTGGGTTTTGCTGTTACTTGGTGAGGTGGAAAAGTTGTGTGAGTCTGGGTAATCACTGATGCTGTCTGGGAGTGCTCAATACCTAAAAGAAACTCCCGCTCTCCCTGTTTTTTGTTACTCTTCTAGCTTATGCTGTGTGCCTCTCTGCCTAAATTGTCTTCTAATTTCTAAATATACCCTTCAGGCAGCAGCTCTTTTTTTGGTAAGGCAGCTTTCTTGGCATGGTATAATTTTTCCATCTTTATTGTATATGCAAAGGAAGCTGTATAGGCTCTATGGGCGTGGGCTTTTGTATAAAAACAATACCAGCTCAGTAAAATAAAGCTTGTGTTGAGGAGTGTCTGAGGCACTGAAGCCCCTAAGTGGTCACGGGAGCCGTTGTTGTTTTGGGTGAGGGGAAATCCAGTACGGATTTCAGCTGAACATTTTCTTTCAGGTTATCATGAATAATCATATAATGTCATCATGAAGACGCTGTTCTGGGTACCTGTCGCAGAAAATGAGGTAAGAAATTGGAATAAAAGCAATACGTAATCAGAGGAAAAACAGCAAATCCATTTTCTGTTCATCACAAGAAGCCACGTACTGAGTCGTTAAACCTGCTTCCCCCATTCCAGTCTCACCACTTCACTTTCTCAACATGAAGTGATTTGCCTAAATAGTGGAAGTGTAACCTTGGCTTTGGGGAGGCTGAAAGAAAATCGGCACGATCAGTATTTGTCTGTGCTGATCCACTCATCTTGTGACCAGCGGGTATCTGTTCCGACCTGGGTGCCTTTTAAGCTCTGCTTCCTCAGCAAATGGTTGGGGTGAAATATCTAGATTTCCCACTGGATTGACTTAGAGGTGGATGTGGGCAAGCAGGACCTTTTTTTCAGTTCCAGAGATGGCCTGTAACACCCCAAAGTACACTGGTTTGTAATAATTTCACAGGAGATTTCTTTTTAATGTTTGATCAGGGTATTAACATCTTTAGGACGTTGGGTTTTAGATTGGTGAAACCTTTCTTTTCACTTGGGACAAAAGCATTTTTTTTCGTTTTAACAGACAGCAAAGCCAGAGCAGATCCTCCTCAGCATCTGAGAAGGTGACCCCCATCCTCCCAAGAGAGGGGTGCTCAGAGCAGCACCCTTGAGGTGTGCAGGGCTGGCAAAAAAAAAAAAAAAAAAAACAGAGGATGCTGGAGAGAGGCAGTGTGATGCTTGGAGTATTCCTGGGCAGGGAGACGTGGGGGTCTGCACCCTTGGGATGATCCCCTCCTAAGCAAGTGCTTTTTCTGACTTGTCTGCTAATTAAGGCTGTCTGCTTCCTCTTCCTCCTCTGCCCGTGTGGGGGAATCTGGTCCACGCGCTCTCCTTTGCTGGAGCTATTAAGTAAATTCAACCTGAATTTGAAAATAGCAGTGGGATTACTTAAACCACATTTCTCAGCAAGTTTGCTCTTGCTAAAACTCTCCATCCTGCTGTATTTAAATCTAAACCCTCTTATTTATTTTCGTTTGGCCTCTCAGCCAAGAGATTTTGACTTTCGAGGGCAAGATGTCAGTATTGTACCAGGCAACGTTGGAGGGAAGGTGATTGCATCATAGAGCGACAAAATGTTATTGCAGCTTTCCAAAAGTGGAGGCAGTTTCCCAACCTTTCTATTAAAGCCAATTCATTCTAAATTTTGGTGCCTCTTGTGTATTTTGCACTATTAGGTGATACTGTTGATACAGATTTTCTCACGAGAGATAATGAAATTTGTCTGCGCTTGCACCATGGAGAGAAAATACCAATAACACAGGAAAAAGGTTCTTTTTTTTTTTTTTTTTTTATTGCCCTTTGGTTTCATGGCCAGGAGCATGTTTTTCATCTCAGTTTCAGATGACCCTTTCTGAGAACCTGATGTCTTTTAGCTTGGGACCTCCATCCACACACAGGAGCTCAATCTGGTTCCTGAGCTCCTGTAACACTTTCCGAGAAAACCCCAAGACAACCAGAATCAACACGTCTGGTGCTTTCCAAGGAACAAGGGTGGTGTGGAGGGACCATCGTTTCACTTCTTGTACGTATTTATTTTTGCAGTGGATTTTAAAATTTGCAGTGGATTTAAAAATGTTCGGGCATTATATTTGAACATAGCTATTGGTAAACTAATGTAAATTTCCAATATTTATGAGTTTAATAGCCTCATATTGGTGGTTCCAGGGCCATGCCAGGCAGGCACCCCATCCCCTTTGCCTGTGGGAGGCCTCCCCACCTTCTGGCATAGAAAGTATCTGGGGAACCCTCAGCGTAAGCATCTTGCTGGAGCCTCTGCTGTGTAGTCAGACGTGGCGTAAGAAAAGCAGTAATGTGAAAAGTGATTCTCCTCTTTTGGAAACAACAAAATCATTGTCGTCATCGAAGTTAAAGGTGGCGTGGAGCACAGGCTGTTCTCAGTGGAGGATTACGAGATTCAGTTGGGATTTAGGAACGGAAATGCACACAGGATTTCCTTTAAAAAACCCCCGTGCTTAAGTAGCTGGTTTGTTCCTACTCTTGATAACTAAAAATCTCAGGCTGGTGAGCCGCTTTCTGAATTTTTGGGGCGTTTTGGCTCACCCTGCAGCATGTCACTGGCAGTGGGATGTACCGGCGTGCCATGCCATGTGCTGGAACCGCGGCGTGGTGTGTCTTGCTGAGGGTGCTGCAATGATCTCCTTAACTGAAATACCAGAGTATGCACAAAAAAAAAGGTTATATAACACAGAGTGCCGGTACCTGCCTCCTACCCCTCTGGCCCACGGGGAGGGAGCACTGGCTGGGTGCAGGCAGCTCAAGATTTCGGTGCAAGGGCGCACGATGATGCTCCATCCCGTGAAGACAAGGAGGCCAAGACATCAGCCCACCGACACATCAGGGTCGCAAGGCCAAGGCGACACCCCTGTGACCCACTTTTGAATTTACCACTTAATTCATCTTCTCCAGCACTATAAATAATTCAGCCTGAGGCAGTTCAACGGTGATAAATAGGACAATAAACCTCGTACTGCAGCAAAGGCTACAAAGGGAGCAGTGCTTTTTAATTGACTGTTGCATGGTGATGAGGAAAAGCAAAGCAAACTCCCTCAAAGCGCTGCACACAAATGTCACTGAGCGTAAGTTCTTTGATGGCTTTGAAGTTTCCTAGAGTAATTCAGCCCTTATCAAAGGACCGTGTTTCACATAACGTTGGAGGTTTGAACCGGAAGATTACTTGTGGTTCCAGAGTCTTTGCACAAACTAATTTAACCTCATGGGACCACTGTGAAGGTCCTGTTTTATATCTGGGTCTACTTCATTTATTCCACCTTCATGAGAGCTTGGTAAAACCTGAAGGCTGTAGGTGGGGAGGTCCGTAGCTCTTGCCACCAAGCCCTGTGCTTAGACCACTGCGCAGCACCCGTCTCTTAATTAACAGATATTTTCTTTGCCCTTGACACCCAGCACTGTTAGCCGGGTGCCCTTATTGCCCAGGTGTGAGCCAAAAGCAGGAGCTTCGCAGGGTTGGGCAGGGAGGTTGTCCCAGTGCCACTGGCTATTTAAAAGCTGTCCCCAACTGCTAGTCCTGCTCGTGACCGGTTGCCACCAACACCCCTGGTCTCGAGGGAAATAAGACCTGTGCTGTCCTCTGGGCTACCTTGAAAGCAGGAGCGAGCCGCAGGAGGCCGGAAAGGGTAGCACATCCCTGGGTTGCCGTGTGAGCTCGTGCGTGTCCGAGCGTGGAAAATAACCAGGCGTGCAGGAGGCTGGGGGTTTTGGCAGCGGAGCAGGGGCACGGCATTCTTTCCTGTCGTTGTGGGGAGATCTGCTTATTGCTTTCTGGCTCACCAGAGCTGCAGTTGCATTGTCTGAAGAACATCCCATGCGTTGCAATTTTCTGCTCCCTGATGAGAACTTTAGGATTACTTTTTTTTTTTTTTTTTTTTTTTTTTTTTTTTTTTTTGATGCGTGCCTATATTTGGGTTAATTTTTAATGGTCTGCTAGACTTCTCTGTTGTTAGCTAATGAGATCTGGTTCAATAGGTTACTGTGCTACATCCGTGTCCGGTTTGACTTGCGGCTATGAGAAAACAGGGGCCAGGGAACCTCGGAGCCTGCATTTGTACACTGCTTATTCTGCGCTACTCCGGGAGCAGATGAGCCTCTGCTCTTTCCCCTGATCCCATCCAAGCATGGAGTCCCAGGGTGGCTCGTGGGAATGGCCTGTTTAATTTTATAAGCCTGGGATTTCTGCCTAGGGTCATGGGTGATGGGGATGTAACCGGAGAGGAGCTGAGATCCGGCAAAACTACTTCTTGGCTGTTAACGGCTCCAGGGAGTAATGATAGAAAAGGCTTCTCCAGGCTGTGTCTTGTGCTCCCCTGAGAGCTGGGATCGCTGAAATTTGCTCTTCTTCAGCAGGATCTTGGCCACCACTCAAGGGGGCATGTTGTGGGAGAGGAGGGGAGGGAGGAGAAGGAGACAGTTCAGTCTCTGTAGCCAGCCCAGCTCTGATAGATGACTTTGGGAATGCATTGCCCTAATAAGGGCAAGCAAATGAGAGGGTGATGACTTATAAATACCCGCAATTTCTTGGGAGAAAAGACCCAAGAGAGAGATGGGCAACCAGCCATCAGTTTCTGGACTCGGGAAGGTGCTGTTTATACTAGCAGCCAATGATAGTATCTAAATATGCATCTAAATCCATAGCTCCAGCAGTAAGGCTCAAAAGGGTTAACCAGAATAAGAAAAACTAGCTTATCATTGTGTCTTTTCACTGAGAGTCACTGAAGTAGAGATTTTCACTTTGACCCATGTAGTTGAGCTCCAGTCACTTGAAGGTCTCTTTAAATTCAGGCCAGCATCCCCCTGAGACAGCACTGATGTTTTCTTATAGCTCTTTCAAATTTGTATTAAAAAATACTATACCTGAAGCCATTTTGATCAACTGATATTTGACGTGTTCCAAACGAGAGAGTAAGGTTGCATCCCACCTGATCTCAGTAAAGTGAGGCAGTTTTGCTCGTGGGTTTTTTTGTTTGTTTGGTTGGTTTTTTTCTTAATGATTTTAACTGCACCACCAGAAAAAAAACAAAACAAAACAAAACAAAACAAAACAACAACTTCATTATTGCCCTCAGCTTCATGTAGCAATATATCAGAGAAGGAGCATAAATTCAGCAGGCTAACGGGGACAAAGGGTCATGGGAGTAGACCTTGGCAGATAAGCTGATGCTTGAAGCCTGGTCAGTACCTGGGTGGGTAATATATCACCGCTGCTGCAGAGCGAGAGGCCACCCTCTATTGCAGCTGAAATGGAAACCCCTGCAGTAACGGAGGTGGGGTTTCTCAGATGGATGGTGGTGGGGTGAGGTAGATACGGGAAGGGGAGTTGTGGGCACTTACACGTGTGCGGTTGGGGGAGACAGTGCCTCTGTTTTTGGTTTTGGTTTTTTTTTTTTTTTTTTTCACTTAGGTGAATCTAATCCCTTAAACCACCTCCTGATTGCAATTAGAGATGCTAAATTCAGTATTAATCTTCAGACAATTTGCTGTCCTCAGTTGATAAACTTTGGCCTCCAGAAGTAGGACCTGTTCCTCTTTGGGACAGGAAGCTCCAGTAAGAAGTCAAACCCCTGAAAGAAACATTTACCCTGATCTTTCTCCCTGACGAGGAAAACATCTCGCACTTTGTGGATTTTTTGTCGGAGGTGTGCTCACCCTAGATACATCTTCAGGCAACAGTGTGTGCCCCTTTGAATACCTTGACCTCGAATTCCTAACAGAGACACTTTGGCTTTCAAAACAACGGTTCCTTCTTTCGCCTGTGAGGGTGATGACCTTACCAGTTTTGCATTTATGGGTTCTCAGAAATGAAGCTGACGGGTGCTCTGTCAGCACCACGGGAGGCAATAAGGTCTGATGGGGTGGTGTTGACATAATTTGTAATCAATCACATCATTTGCAAATGGCTGTGTAGAGTTTAAGTGGGTCACAGCACCAAAAATACTGCTTGAAAAATTTAGCCTTAGGTCTCTCTTGTGTTCTCTCTACAGCAGTGTCTGTCTGCCTGTCTGGCAACCCTGTAGCCACCCTCCACAGATCTTCCAGGCTAAAAGCAGGTGCTGGGTCTGGTTTACAGGTAGAAGGATCCCAACAGCTCAGGAAATTGCCTTGGAGGGCTTGAGCAATGCTGATGGGAGCTTTTTATCTCAATGGAGCGGAGACCAGAGCACAGGGGTTGGAGAGGGGAGCGAATGCTAGCAGGCAGCCAGGTTTGGAGGAGAAGGGGGATTCAGGTCAGGATAAGACACTCCTGGGTTAAAATGCACTGAACCTGCAAAGCAGTCCTTTAGCTCCAGTGGGACCAGAGCAAGGTGTGCTCCGCGCCAATACCTTTCTCTAGCAGGTCCTGAGAGCGGAGCTGGTTCAAGCTATTGCTGAAAGCTCTGAAAAAACTCACCCCTGAGTTCTAAACTAGAAAGTTACTCCTCGCAGCCCAAATCAAAGATGGCTTTATATGTGGAAAGGAGTCTCGGGAAGACCCTAGGGGGTCTGTGGCTTCCTCCTCCTTTCCCTCTGTTAACACTGCCCAGTGTGGCAAGTGTTTGTGCAAGAGCTGCTGCGTGCGACCTTCCTCCTGCCTTCCTTCTCCCCTCAGCATTGCAGCTGCATCCAGCGTCGCAGCTTCCCGTAATAGCAGCTATAACCAACCCTGTAAATCAGGCTCTGTAATTATGGGACCCAATGTGGAACAACAGGATGAGCGTATCGGTCAGCAGCCACTTTGAGGGAAACATGCAAATACACGGAGGGGCCCCCGTAGGTGCTGAAAACTGTTCGTAGCAAAATCCTGGCTGTCTTAAGAGTTTGTCTTGGTGGTGATTTGTGCTTTTGCTGTCTCCAAATGTAGCTGAGAACTGGCTTCCTCTCACTTTCCTCTGTTACCTTTTCAAAGGGCGACCGCAACCACACGGCAAGCCGCATCTCTTTGCAAAACAGTTTGGAAATGGAAACGGCTGGCAAGGCTTCGATTTCCCTCACCATCCTTTACGATGGACATTTGCAAAAGTGTCCTGATAAAAGGCCCTGGTAGTCTGCGGAGCACTGGTGTTGCACCTGAGAGCTCAAACTTTGTGTTTCCAGGCTTTTAGTCATCGATAAACAGAGCGATTACATGCTCTTTATGGATGTGCGCTCTCTTCTGCAACGAAATAGTTTGTTGCCATGGATATTGCTTTGTCTTGAGAGACACATAACCAAAACGGATTTAAGCAGACCTCGTAGGTCAATATTTCCATAGGAGCAAATGCACATCCTGAGGCTTCCTAGAATTATTTTACTTGCCTCTGATGCAAGGAGCATGAAGCACTCAGAGCTTCATCTGGAGGAGTAATGGATACCCCTTAACTGTAAGGAAAGATGCAATAAATTTTGTAAATTATTTTGCCCAAACCCAGAAAGGTAAAGGAATCTCTCTGATCTCAGCAGCCGGAAAGATCAGGTAGAAGTTTCTCTATTGTTTATTCTTGACAATTTGAAACTACTTTTTCTTGCCAGTCCTAATTTTTTTTTTTTTTTTAAAGTGCCTTTCAGTCTGGGGTTTCCAAGATGTGTCATATTGCAGCTCATAAATGGACTTGTGTTCTGGGCGAACAATAGTTGTTACTGTTTAATGCAGAGATTCGATAAAATTTGCTAATGACTGCTGCAGAAAATGGGCAGATTGAGTGGAGAGAAGTTTTCAGTTTCTACCCGGGAGCAAAGCTCCCACTCCCTGGCTTATGAATTTCATTAGGTGAAACTAATTAAAGGGATGTTTCTTATTACCAAGATGAGAAGCAGTCCAAGGGGAGTCCAGGGAGGTTTGTACGCTGCAGCACAATTGCTCCGCTTTTAAATGCTGTGAAAGCGTTGCGTCCTATTTAATTTGACATTCCTTGTGTTTGTTTCTCTTCGTGACTCATAGCACAACACTGGCAGCAGGCCTAGGAAGTAGGTTATGGGATCTGGCGTGGGGACACTGGTGGATTGTATTCCAAGTGTTGTGCTTACATTGCACCACCAGCCATGAGAGCATCCAGCAGCAAACTGTGTTCATACTGCCCAGCAAGCTGGTGGCTTCAAAAATCAGATTAACAGCTGCAGCAGCGGGCCAAGGCAGGCTTAACTTAGCATTTAATTTGCCACGTCTATTAGCCTAGCTTGTTGAATACGAAACAATTTCAGCACGTGAATAAAAAAGCTCTGCAAAACATGCCCCATTTCTCCTAGGTGTCGCGCTCTGGTTTTAAGCAATAGGTTGATCCCTTCCAGCCTCTCACCCGAGCTGCACCGGCAATCATCAGACCTGCAAAAAAAATCGGGTGATCAAGTAATTGTTGACAGAAATTGCACGAGGGCTCTGATTTCACCCACTGATGGGAAGTAAACACATTCATTGTCACACTGATGGGGACTTGATGGCGCGGGGGGGTGGGGAAGGAGTTACGGTGAGTGGCAGCAGCTCTGCCTCAGCTCTCAGTCTCTCTGGTACAGCCCAAGAACTCAGATCTTCACTCCCTCTGGCTTAAGCTAATTAAAAGGCAAGGGCACCATGCTGCTCTTGTGGACTCTGAAGCCAAAAATGGCAGTGGCATGTCTTGGGAGAGACTAAGTAGTTTATCTAGTATTGCTCTTCATTTGATCTTCTGCAGAATAAAGAACTCACGGCAAAGCAAATGAAGCATTTAGGAGGGTGCTTTGGCTTTGCATGGACATTTCACAACCAATAAAGCCAGCAGGGCATAAAGTACTGCTGGATGGTCGGCTATGTCAAGCTCCACTTCCTTAACCTAACCTAAACCCTCTCTGTAGAAGGACCAGAGTCAGGATTTAGATTGTCTACCTTTCTTTGTTGATATCTTCTGAAAGAAGACAGATGATTTCTTGCAGCTCAGTGACAGAAAATGAGTAGTATCTGGGGAAAGCACCACAAGAAGTGATCATCTGCAAGCAGAAGAAATGAAAGCATCATTAAAAGATATTTGTCTGTAGTACCTATCATAATCACGTTAGTGGCTTTTTTGTATCACTTAAGATGGTGTGTGCATTTGCAACGCAGCTATCAGCAGGGTGTGTGCATGCTTGTACGTGTTCGGCTGCATACAGAGCTAAGACCTCAACTAAATGAAATTTAGTTTAGTTTTGTAAATTTATGGGGAATTTACAAAGTGGTGGGTCAAAGGCAAGATGCCACATTTGTGCTGGCTCATGAAGGTCTGAATAGCAACATTAATTTTGAGTGATTCAGGATTGATTTTTTTAAATATTAACCAGAACTCCGCTAAGCAATGAAGCAAAGCAAAAAGTATTCCCTATTGCCTTTCTTGGGACTTGCTTTCTTAAGAGTTTCTACAAAGCAGGCCTGGCCTTCAGGATGACCATCCTGAGGTCAGCAGGAGCAGTACAAATCCAGCTTTTCTGCCATTGCGCAGCACCCGGCGCTGGGAAGCAAGCAGAAGTTGCCTCGGGCATCCAAGGCAGCATGTACCCATCTTCTCAGGTGTTCCTGGAAATTGCTCGCATTTTATCATGCTCTCAGGTGCTCAGAGAAAATTTCAGAGAGCACTTAATTCGTCTTGAGCTGAAACGTCTCCTTTTTTACTTTTTGCAAGCTGTAGGTGTGAAATAGCAGTGTTATTTACTGCTGGTGAACTCACACCACCTCTTCTGTCCTCTTCCACAGTTAGAGACTCCTTTATTTATAGCTACACAGTGAAACGTCTCTGGGACTGTGTGAGTACTGGAATACATGGAAAAAGCGAAATTAAGCAAGCCATTAATACATTACTTAGGTTTTTGTTTTTTATGGTTGTTTTGCAGCTTGGAAACAAAGAAGAAAGCCAGTGCCATACTGTCAGCCAGCTGGAGACGGGCCAAAACCTGGAGACACACACACACACCACACACACACTCTCACACGGTTGTCTCCTTCTTTTAAATTCTTAACACGATTTTTTTTTTTTTTTTTTTTTTTTTTTCAAAGCTTCCTAAACAGCTGCCTGGCTTCCCTTTTGGAGAAGAGGAAAGGGAAGATGGGAGCCACGACCGAGGCTGTCGGAAGCGCTCGCTGTCGCTGTGGGCTTTCTGCCCGGGCGATGCTAGAAAACAGGTCCCAGCAATGGCTTCATCTGGTGTCAGAGCAGCAGATCCTTCTTCTCGGGGGTGGGGGATGGCGGGGGGCGATGATGAAAAACACATTGGAGACTTTCTCTGAGTTTGTGTTTTTAAATATATTACACGTTTTTATGAAAAGTGCAGTGGAAGGGCAATCTTCTTGCAACGCTTTGGGCTGTAGAGCAGATTAAGCTCCATAGATGTTGTTACTTTGATTGTCATATGGTCCAAATCAGTTTAGCACTGGTAAAACATTGCATTATCCGTGAAAAGCAAACTCTGTCTCCAACCAGGGCTGTCAGCTCCCCAGTGCTCACTCTGCCTTTCTCTACAATAATGTGTTCTTCTCCAAGGCTGTAATTTTCTATGAAGAGAAACATTAGATAGAGATTTGATTTATCAATTATCCTATAAAAATCATGTGGTTTCACACGGTAGGTTGATACTATTTTTAGAATAACATTTTGCCACACACTGAACTAATAAACACCATACGACGACTTCCTTTTTTTTTTTTTAAATCTTGTGCACATGAAATCAATGAGTTTATCCAGCTGAGAAGAATTACTTTTCTTCTTTCCCTCCTCGAGCACTGCTTCTCCCACAAGGAAAGGTGGTGTGTCAGCAGGATGTGCATTAAAAATGTAAGTGCACTTTCTTCTTGAAATTTTAGCACAAGGTCAGAAATATCTAAATATAATAACATGACTGCAGGGTTGACAGCTGCAGCCTGTCAAAACATCAACCCAAATCCAGTGTTGGTCACTTGACTATAAGAAACACATCTTGACAATAACTTTTTTCCCCCTGCTGACTAGTGTGTTTTAAAAGTATATCTGAAAGATCAAATAATGCCCCACGCATCATTTTCCCCACCTCAGCGTTGGATGGCTACGTGTAAAGAGCAATAATTAGTATTCCTGCTTTCCTAGCTAGAAGATCCATTTATTTGCAGTCTTGCTGCTCCATCTTAAATAATGCACATGTCCGTATGTGCGTGTAATTTCTGCATGAGAACAGGATCTATAATAGCTAAGCAGTAAGCTCATAAGAAGCTCTGCCTCACCTGAAGGTATAATCCTTTATTTGTGACATCCAACTAGTTACCACTGGAAGGGATTATGGCTCCACGGGAGAAATGAACAGGACCAGTGGAACCTAAGAGGTTAAGATACGTGCCTTTTCCACACATTAAAATGTCTCTAAGACATGTTTATTTTTTAAAAAAAGGAGACACTTGGGTGAAGCTTTGCCCACAGGAATGCTCCTGAGTAAGTTTGCTCCTGGTATGTCTTGATAATGTCTGCCTCTGTCTTACGTGGACCTTATTGACAAGGGGAAATGGATAAGCTGTACAAATTTCTGTACAAGGAAAAATCTGAAATAGGAAACGGCACCCACACTTTAATCCCATAGAAGTAACAATGACAAATGTTATCTGACATACTTTTACTGCTATAATAAAACCAGGGTATTTCCACTAAAAATCAAACTAGATGAAACAGCAGAGCCTCAAGATTTAACCTGAATTTAGAGCTGGGCAGTTCTGCCCATCCCCTGCCGAGAGGCGCTGGCTTGCTCGGGGAAGGGGAGAGCTGTGTCTGGTGGCAGCGAGGCGGTGCGTCTCCCCGTCCAGCTCTTCTGTGTGGTGCAAACCTGCAGACCCAACCCCACGGGACTGTACTGGTAATTTCTGATCATCCGGGGGACCCCTGGAGTATTTTTCAGTTTTTCAGGAAAGTGCAGCCTGCTCCAGTGACCTGGCTCCACTCACGTCTTGTATTATAAATACAGGTTGACCTCGTGGCCTGACTCTGTCCTCAAATGTTTGTGCCTGAGGGGTTGGAGTGTAATGCTATACCTCCCCATAGAAATAGGATAGGGGGAGATTTCTTGGAAACTGCTAGGACAGGCACCAAAAATAAAAGGCGTTTGAGCAACAAGTGGAACCACACAGACACAGCACTGCTCTTCTCTGTTTGCTTTTCTGGTTGGTGCTTTTATATTATCTTTTCCTCTTCAGGACATTTGTGGGAGGCTATAAATATATAAAGTCTGTGCAGTTGTTACTGTGGAAATGAGGGTTCCCGTGTCCCTCTGCTTGCGACCAAGGGCCAAGGTGTGCAGCGGGCATCGGTGCCGTGATGGGGGGCTCTGGCACTGGGCTGCTCTGGGACACCTCTCCCAGCAGTTTAGGGAAGGGAAAAGAGAAGCTTGACACTTTGAGATTGGTACTGCTTATGTAGCACAAGCGAAGGCACTATATAAGGGCTGCGGATGTTTGTCCTAATTTGGGATTGTAACATATGGCTATTCTGTCGCTCTTCATCCCTGCCCCGTCACGGCTTGCACAGAAATCCCAGCGTGCCCACAGCAGTGAGTGGCTGGGGCAGAGACTCATCTCGTTGCAAAACGTGCAGTGAAAGATCACTACAAGGCCTGAATTGCTGCAAAATACTCAAGCCTGGGAAGGCTTCTGCCCAGAGACCCTCCCATGCAGCTGCGCGAAAACACACAAAAATTTCCCTGCGCCTGTTTTACTGGGAACGGTACTTGTAGCTGTGAGCAAAACCACAAGATTTGCAATGAAATGCAACCTCTGCTGCTTTTCGTGGCAGGGCACTGCAGCATTAGGTGGTTTCACTTCCAGCGCTGGGACCTGGATGGCCTGTGCCGACATGCAGGGGATGTGCTTCCCCGCGAATGCTGCGGGGCAGGTGGTAAAGCAGATCAGGCTTTTTTCTCTCAATTCTGTCTGGGGCCGGTGCACTCTTGTAAAAAGAATTTTACTAGTGCAAAATGATTCCAGACTATCCTCTCTGCTTAGTTTCTAGTTACTGAGTCCGGGGAGAAGCAAACCAAGCCAGAAGGGTGACCCAGCCCTCTGCCTCCTGACTCTGAACCTGGGAGCTGGGACTACTGAGCGGCGGCTATGCACGGGGTGTCGTGACTTCGTGCAACACCTGCAAAGTCCTCTGAAGCTTGGGAGTGAGGACAGGGAGCTTTTGCGCCGTGAATAACTCCTCAGCTCAGTGGAACAGGCCAGGCAGTAAAATAAGGCTAAATGAAAAATTATAGGGTAAATTTGGCCTCATAATCGCACACAGATAATTTGTTGCTTGAACAGAGTCGGCTGATTATAAACAAGTCTACAATGTGCCTCATTAATTGGAGCTATTTTTCTAGCGAGCCTCATGGAAATATGAAGAGGCTCCGCTCTGCAATTTGTGATACAGTTTGCTGTTAAACGCATTCAGTTTAATTGTGGCAATGCGTCTCGTTTTGGAAGCTTTCGCAGCCACCACGTAAAAATAGCAGAAGACGGCAGAAACCAATTCCCCAGCACAGATGTCCTCCTCCGTTTGCTGCGTGCTCTTGGAGCAGACAGGTATGCCAGGCGACCCCAAGCTGCAAAGCACAGTAACGCTGGTGGCAGTGAATGCCATTTTGGTACAAGTGGCTTTCCTCTACCAGTAGCACCACCCGGGATAGGATGTCACAGGTTTTGACTGCCCGGACAGTCGTGATGCCCTGTCTGACCTTCATCCAACTTTGGCTTTCCATCTGTAGTCACAGCGACAGACCCACACATCTCTGCACGGCTATCGTGCCCAATGTTAATCATATCTGAGTGTTTTATGCACTAATCCCGTGACCTTCCAAAGATGAGATCATGCTGGGCTGCCATATATCAAACACTCGCATCAGCCTCTTGTTGACTTTGGCCATATGGTGTCAGAGCAATGGAACAAAAACATTTCTAACCTTAATATGCGGGGGCTTAAGACAGTAACTTAAAACATTTTTCCATAATTGGCAGTACAAAGCCTTCTCTTTAAATGTACAGTTTATTTTAATCTAGTACTTTAGATTGGACAGAAACCTACGAGTGGGTAAAGGCCAAAGCTGATTAGGAGCCAGGTGAGCTTGCCCAGCCCAGAGATCTTTGTTTCGACGACAGAATACAGCCGCTGCATCCCCTGCCATAAAAGTCTATTACTTGGCACCACCAAAATAGACCTGCATGGTATTTGAGCGATAGGGTCTGTTGATCATGCTGCATAGATCTGGACTTTCAGCAATCTGAATATGACCAAAAAGGGATCATCTAACCTTTTCAAAGAGCTCCGGTCTTGGTGCTGGCAGGTGGCATGTGGCCAAAAGGAGTTAACAGGAACCTGGGTGTGGGAGAATGAAAATAGCTGCCAAATATTTATCCAGCATCTCTCTTTTGCCCTTATGGCGATTGCTAGCGGTGGGCGATTGCTGTGTTGCAAGGATCACGCCTGGGGCAGCTCCTGGACGTTAAGGAACCTGTGACAGATGATGAAGTTGTGGCTTTACTCACTACAGCGACGAGGACAGGTCTCATTCATGGGGGAAGCAACAGTGCAGAGATATCTGAGGGAGAAGGTGCCCGGAGGTCTGATCCGTACAAGCCAAACACACGCACGGTTGGGTGATGATCTGTGAACTTGGTAATACTTGGCAGCAGAGAGCTTCCCCAGCCTGTAGCCCAGCTTTGCCGTGGTGGGACGGACGAGTAGTCTCTTGACCAAGACCTTCTGACTGCTTTCTCTGCGCACGCGAGCAGCCCGTCCTGGAGAACGTCAGTGCAATTTCACAGCGCATATTTTTCAAGGACACGTACTGTGATGACACATGTCACCCAGTGTCATCTGTGCCTGAAAAAATATGGCATTCAAGAGTAAACACTTGGCAGAAACAACAGCACAGGCTCAAATTTAGACAGGAATAATTTATGCTGTGCAGACCCTGGCTTGCTGGAAGGGGGCACGTTCTCTGGAAGGCAGGGAGGGAAATGTGTTGCTAATTTTACTAGACAACTTCTGCTCTCCCCTCTTTTTCATTTTGTAGTTGCCAGCCTCCCTGGTTGCTCTTGAAATGGAAACATCTGACGCCTTGTTTAACTTATTCTGGGGGCCTGCAGGGAGGAGGAGGAGGGGATAAACTAAACCCCCTTTCTGTAGTGTGTCTGTCAGCCTCTTCCAGGACGACCTGCTGGGAATTGCATCCCAGTTTGCCACCTGCCCCCAGCTTCACAATCCCCTCCCTGCTCTCGTTTTCCTGCCCCAACTTTGTGCCGGGTCGGGGACTTCCCTGCCATCGTCCCACTGTCTCACATCGCTCTCTGACACCTCCCAGGCACGCTGCTCTCGGAGGTGGGGAATTGGTGACGACCACCACGCAAAGTGTGTGTGTATGGGGGGGCTTCTCCGTGCCACGCGGGCAGAGCACCTGCACCAGCAGCGGGGAGAGAAGCTCAGAATGGAGAAGAAGCATTTCAACGTGGTCAAAGCCGAGCTGTCCTTGCATTTCAGTGAGCCTGCTTCCTTGCACTTAATCTCCCCATGTGGTTTTTGCTTCAAGAAGGAAGTCTTGATGTGTTGCTGTGCTACTGAACACACCGAGTTAGCCATGAGGGGGGCAGACTGTGCCCCCAAACACCTAGAGCGCTTCCCAATCCCCATACAATGATCCATGTAATGACTGGGGTTCTCCATATTCCTCCCCTCCCATGGCAGGATCTACTTTCCCTTTATTACAGATGAGAAACTCGACTTGATCTTTGGTTTTTTTCTGAAGGAAATAGGTAGATAAAACCTGCAGGAGGCTCCATGAGACTTCCTCATGGGGTGGGTTTCTTTGGATCCTTTTTCCGGGGAAGGTGCAGGCAACCCTCAGAGGCATGCCTCCTTCAGTGATGAAGTGTTTGAGTGCTTTTTATGAGCCCAAAGCAGCAGGGCATCCCTCCCTGGAGGAGACACATGTAGAGTTTAGCGCAGTGGAGGAGCTCCAGCCCATGGGACTGTAGGTAGGTACGTGTCCACCTCCCTTGAAGTCATGTTGCAACTGCATCTGCCCCATCCCATTTGCCCTGGGGACAGCTGTGGGACAGTTCTCCAGAGAAGATGCCCTGCTCTGTGGGTGATCTGGAAGCTGCTTTTTTTTTTTTTCGGAAGGGCTTGTAACACAACCATGATGTCATCGGGCTAGATTCCGTCCAAGCTGCGCCCTATATAATTTCCTAGTCCTTGTTACCCTGCCAGCTCGAAAGTTGTCCTGTCTTTTAAAAACCTCAGTTATGAAGCAATGGGGGGTGTAGTGGAGCATAGAAAAGGCCAGTGAGAAATACATACGGATCAAAAAAACAAGAAAATTTTCTGGCAGAAGTTGCCTGAACTCTGGACGTATAAGGAATTACCCTCCTCAATTAACTGTTTAACAAACTTCTCCCAACCTCATGTTTGGTCGCAAGCTGAAAAGTCTGGTCAGGCCTTGGGAATGTCGCCTGTGCGCATTGCTTCTCTGTTTGCTTTCTCATGGCTTTGCAACAAGGGCAAAGGAACAGGAGACAAATATTAAGGTCCAGCCCCAGTCGTGTTCCCACCATTCAGCTAAGGACGACCCCAGCTTTGCAAGAACTAAGCAGGATTTCTACAGTTTTGGGAATGTTTGTGCATTGTGATGGAGACCTGTAAAGCACTTGGATGTGCTAGAGCTGAAATGATCAACAGGCTTCCAACTACTTAAAAACCAAAGTGACATTAGAAATTTCTGTTTAGATAGTTGTGACAACAGCAGAAGCACGTGACAAGCCCATCCTAGCTCTTATCTAGGACTGGAAACATAGTTTGGCTGTCTGGTACATGGGAGTAGGGAGTTTAAATTGGATTTTAATAATACATTCCACCGTCTGATACCACGATGACTCAAAGGAAACCCACTCTTCTTACCTTGAAGACTGCAGCTTGTGCTGAATCCCAAAGTGTGGAGGAAATCTGCTATTTCTCTTCAAAAGAGTGTCAAGCACTTTGCGATTAAGGGGAAAAAAAAAAAAAAAAAAGACAATAAAAGCAAATGACTTGGGTTTGTCATTTCTGTTTTACAAAGGAAGTGGCAGTTAGGTGACAGGTGTGTAAATTCCCTAGCAATACTGCTGAAAACAAATCACACACTGATTTGAGTCTGTTCTTGGAAATCCTTTACCAACCCATCTCCTAGAAGACAACGATCACACTAAACCCATTATTTCCTCCTGAGCTCTGAAAAGTGTTGTTTTTTTTTTTTTTTCCTCATTTGTTTCTCCAGAGAAACTGAAAGGTTTGGAGATTGAAAACATAATGATGGCTCTTAGAAGAAACTGACTTTTAAAATTAGAGACTAACGCAAGAGGCAGGAGAGATGAATGATGGTAGCTGGCAAGGTTTGCCACTCCCTCCAAGCTTTGTGGTATTCCAGCTTGAAACAGCTGTAAATCATTTCCATCTCTGACCTAGGCAAAACAGCATCTGTGGGTCCCAGTGAAGCATGCATGGCTTGCACAGCTCCCTTTCATTCGTTCCTGATTATCACCTAGGTAAAAGCTTCAAGTCCTAAATACCTGGGGTAAATTATTAATCACATGTGTTGTTTAACTAGCTACCACATGGTTTCCACCTTTCAAACTGGCGCCAGCTCGTTTGTTTTCTTCAGAATTAAAAATACGTTTGGATGCAGCCATGTGGGTTCCTCTGCAGCTTTTACTATGTGTTTGTTAAAGAATGCTAAAAAAATGGCTCTGTCCATCCTCCGTACCTGTTGCAGCTTGAATTGCAGAGATCACAACGGTGCCTGTTACTGTGAGGAGGTCTCACCAGGGCTCCCTGCAAGGGCAGGAGCCATGCCTGGCCACCGCCACCTCATGTGAGCTGTGATTCCCAAGCCGTGTTGGGGGGGTGAGACAGATCCAGTCTGAAATCTGAGCCATCAAACACCTCTGCCTAACAGGAGGGATGGAGGTGGACGAGCTGTGGAACAAGGACCACGTTGTTTGAGTGCAGGGGGAGCTGCAGGTGACCCTCCCCAGTCCAGATGTACGATCAATCCCATCTTCACTGGTCGGCAGACCTTGCTGCTGGAGGCCTGGATGTGTGCTGAACAGCTGCGAAATGCAGTGACTAGCTGCAGGGTTAAAACCTTCTCGTGGCAAGGACCACGGCTCGAAAAGTCCATAGCTGGTCTGAAGAAACATCGCCCCTTGCGCCCTCCCTGCCCAGGTACCTCAGCCCTACTCTGCACTGTCAGATTTGGCATCACCAAACTCTTGGTGCATTTGGTCTGTAAATGAAGGAGCCAGGCTCCAAGCTGCCAGCCTGATGTTCTTCTTGAGCAGTGAAATTCAAAAGAAAACAATTAAAATTGGAGCTACTGCTTGATGTTCTTTGTCTGGTCGTGCACCGGCTGAAACATAACGTGCCCCTGAAACATAACGCAGGCGGTGCACAGGGATGGGCGGGGGGCAGTGGCAGTGAAGCCATCCCTGCTGCTGTTCATGTCACTTCTCCAAGTCCTTGACTGTCACTAGCTCCCTGGGAACACCAGGCAGTGGAGGATACAGGACACCCAAAGTCTGCTTTGCTCATGGTGTGTTTCTGGGTTGGGTGGGGTTTTTGGTATTTTGTTTTGGGGAGGTGGTTTTGTGTTTTTAGGGAAAGGGAAATATTTTCCTTCTTTTAGAAACTTCCTTTTTTCTTCTTTTTTTTTTTTTTTTTTTTTTTTTCCCCTCCCCTTGAGCTCATAACCTTATCAGTGATTGATACATGTATATTTTAAGTCCATCAATCAACATTTCAATCAGCTGAGCATGAAGCCTGAGATGACAGCTCTCTCTGCTATGGCTGGTATGTGCAATTGGAGTCTGTTTTGGCTTTCATTTTTGTCTGACAATGAAAAAGTGAAATTACTTACTATATATTTAACTTTATGAGGGCTTAAAGCCTACCTCCCTCTGGCTACATGGTGACCTGACTGCACTGTGCCCTTACAGATGTTTATGGAAAGGGACAAAAGGCAGTACTAAATTTAGGACCAGTTAATTTGATAAAGACAGTATCGCTATGATTTTGCAAAAAAAGAATCAACAGTGTAGTAAGTATGTACAAAGGAGTGTCTTGTGTAAAGTGTGTAATGGCCTTAAACTACATCAACGGGAAAGGGGGTTACATGTTAGGAAATGCTGTCTGCAGGAAAGGATAATGAAGAGCCTGAACAGATTGCCTAGGAAATGTGCAGGATATCCATTGCTGAAGAATTTTAAGACCATTTGAGAAGGTATCCACCAGAAATGAGATAAATATGTTTAATCTTTCCATGGACAAAAGGACGCTTCCAGCCCATTCTCCGTAATTCCCTACATTGTTGCATAAAAGAGAAACTTCTCTTTTCCAAGGCAAGATGGTAAGGTAATTGTTAGATACAGACAGCACCTTCTGTAAGACTGACTGGTTTATTTGCAAAAAAGTATTAAGAGTTTGGGCTCAAAAATCCTTCTTCAAGTATGAAACAGAGACAGCTTGCTTCAGAGCTGGGAGACTTAAATGCATCCACAAACTTAAACTTGCAGCTTTCCTCAATAGCAAGAACTACATACTCATTGTTGATACAGTTTTATAGTACATTACAGTCCTCCCCAACTTTACATTCCAGGGGCTGTAAATGAATTATCTGTTTCTCTGGAGGTCACCGAATGCTTTTCTTTCTCCTGCTAACATCCCTTTCTTCTTATTCGGTATTAGCTACATTATCTTTTGGAGGTGGCAATCTGCTATGTGTCTAGCACGTAGCTGCAGCAGCCTACATGCCAATCAGAAATTTAGGGTGGAGCACCTGCGCTGCATTTTTAAGGCCAGCATTCTGGTCCCTTCCAGCCAGGAGTCTGGCTTCACGCACCGCTCTCTCTGAAATGCCGCCTGTCCCAGGGCATGCTCCCGTTCTGCAGCAGGAGGGTCCCTGGTCCATCTTCTGCACAGGGACAGCATCATTTCTGACCACCACCTGCCCACTTGTTAGTAGTGGAGACCTTCAGCGATGGAGAAACCACAGCTTTCTCAGGCAGCCTTCTGCAATGCTTCTTTATGTTCAGTTTTAGAAAGGTTTCTGTGTCATATTGTCTAACTTTTCACACTTGCCACTAAATAATTTTGCTCTAAACCTGGCTGCCCTCCTCTGGCTTCTCCCTGCTTTGTCCAACCATCATAGAGCTTGTATTTGAAGTACTGTTGCCTGTGCTGCAAAGTTCAGTCCCACTGAGGGCTTTGGGAGAAGATCATCGAGCAGAGCAAAGCAGAATTATCTTGTTTGTTTTTCACATTGGGACACTTGTGTTTATATATCCAGTACAAGACATTTAACAGCAACAAGATATTGTTGAGTTATGCTCAGCCTGTAGCCCTTTTCCCCAAAACTCCTCCTGACCTGGTAATTCCCTGGTGTGATTTTGTGAAGTCGTTCTTTGCTGTGCGATACAGAACTTTGTATCTGACTAGTCAAAACCCAGTCATACTGTTTTGCAGGGGATTTCTTCAATTACTTTTTTTTATAATTCTTAATCTATGCACTGACCTATATGCAACCTCTTCCAACTTCATGTCACTAGCAAATGTCCCTTCTTTTCTATTCCCAGATTGTTACTGAAAACATGGAGTGCCATCAGACTTGGGGCAGAACACACAGGCTGCTGCCTGAATGTCCTTTCAGTCTGACTGTGAGGTGGGACTATGGCACTGAGAACTCCTCTTCAACTATGATTTTCCAGCCATTTTTGCAGCCACTTCAAACAATTTAATCAAGACCATACTTTTGCAGCCTTGAAAAGTCAAAATACGTGATATTTGCCGATTCTTCCACTCTCTTGTAGTGAAAACAAATTTAGATCGGTCTGTCATAACTCGATACAATTAAATCAGTTTGATGCATGCTGGTTGTTAGTCTCCTTGTTTTCTCCCAAGCACTTATAAAATTGTTTATGATTTGTTCCAGGAGGGTTGATGGAAGTAAAGTTGAGCAATGTGAGCTATTGGAGTTAATCCTGAAGTCCTGAAGTCCAGGGAGCCAACCCAGCTTCTGGCAGGAGTACCGTGGGCAAAGGCATGCTTTAGGTCCTGGGTATTTTGAATTTTCTCTGTGTGGCAAAATAATGGGATCTTTGATATTTAATTCAAGCAATTATCTTTCCTATCCATGCGGAAATGTGCCGTAAGTATTTTGCAGGTAGGAGTGTTTGATAGGAAACGCTGGAGCAGCTCTGGAAGCTGGTGGCAAAGCTGAACTCGCCTCCCCCTTAGGCAAAACTAACCCTTGACTTTGTCACCGTGGGGCTCCTCGGGATCGTGTGCAGGGGGGGGACTCCAGGCTTCTTGGAAGACAAACAGGGGGGATGTTGGGTGCTGCGGGGATTAGGCAGCAACTGAAGATTTTGGGTTGGTCTAATTAGGGTTTGGGTGTCCAGTGCCGTGGTTCTGCGTTCAGGCTCAGACCTTTGCTTGCCTACCTTGCATGAGGTTGTCATGTATTTCTAAGGGACAGCAGTTGCCCATGAATCTGGGCCTCGAGAGAGAAAAAAGCCTAGATGTCTGCATAATTATTGTAAATGAAGGATTCATTCATGTTTTTGGGTGTGTGGGCAAGGAGGAATCTCCTGGCTGCCTCCAGCACAGCTGTGATGCACTGAGGGGTCTTAATCCCAACAGCTTGGCCTGGGAAAAAAATAGTGCCCCCATAGGTACTACTATTGCTGTTTCCCTTATTGCTGATCTAAGAAGGTGTTTCAGGTCCTTAAGTGTGATAGGAAATAATCCAGATGAGTGAATCGCTCCTCAGCATTGATGAGCGTGCTGCTCCTTTTACAGCACTCGCAAACCCCCGGTGTGTCTTGGCTTTTCGTTCCTGAGGTTTTCCCACACACCAGCCTAGGTGCTCTTCCTCTCTCTTTTTTTTTTTTTTTTATTTTATTCTATGACATGGTGTGTTTCTTCCTATATATATTTCTCTGAAGATCACTGCAACAATACCATGAAAGGGTCTGTGCAACTCCAGCCACGACAGGTGCGTTCAGCTGCTGCTGCAACTACGTAAGGCATCTAAAAATAAGTAAAACTGCCAAGTTCCGGGTTGAATCTAGTTTCTTGGGATCTACTGCAGGAGGGGGCTGGCTGGAGCTGACATCCCCCCCAGACCCCTGCCTCGTGGCAGGGTGCTCTGAACTCTGCCCCTTCCCACGCGTGCGCAAGGGGAACTGACTCCTGCAGTGGAAACCCTGTGGCTGGTCTGGGGTTTTCCGAGGAAGGTCTGGTTTCTGCCATGCCAAACACCAGGCTTTGACAAGCTGGGGAACATCCTCTTGGTACGTTTGCCCCTGCGTAAACCTTCTGGTTATAATCTGGGGGGGACGTGTAGAGATCACTCCTTAATTATGAAAAGAGTTCTGTTCTCACATCGGAGGATCCGGCCCACCAGCCCATAGGATCACTTGTTCCCTTTGAGCGGCGCTGGTTTGTATCAAAAAAAAAAAAAAAAAAGGAAAAAAAAAATTAAAAATGCAAGCAAACCGCAGTTTTGCTTCTGTTGTTGCTTAAGCCACTCAATCTAATGCCAAGGAGGGGGGTGCTGAATTTCCACACACCCTTCCTGGGTAATTTCCCTTCCTCTTCTCACATCCTCAAGGAAAGTCTGATTTTCATTACCACTGTATTTTGGGGGTTTCTTACTCTATTTTTAAATTATTATTATTATTTTACTGCATCAAATATTTTAGATCAGGCTTATGCAAAAAGACTAAAGAATATGACTATATTCAGCCAAAAGTGGTTATTCTTATGGGATAATTCAACTAATGAAAGTTTAATTGTATTTCATGGAACTGTATGCCATTGTGGTGCATTATTTTTGTACCTCATGGCTTGTGCTATTAAAAGATTGCAGCTGATGCAGAGTGATATGGGAGGATGCCAACTGGATTCAGAGTACTTAATCAGATTACTTTGGCTTTGAAATCTCTTCATTGGTTAGTTATAAAATTTCCTATTAATTTTAGGACATTTCTGCTCACTTTTGAGGGCTCTAATAGCATTAGCTTGAAACCTCAGAAATTATTTGGGAAGGAAGAGATATTTCATGTTCGCGTTCTTATTGTTTTCCTTTACTCATTTTTTCCTGCAATTTCAGCTTGTGTAATTTTTGGATGAGTGTTGAATACCTTTCAAAAACATGTGAGAGCAGATTGTTTTAAAGACTGTCGTCCTCATATCCAAAATCACCTGCCTGCACAGATTTGAAAGGCTTGACTCCATTTTGGTTTGCAGCCCTCTGTACAGCATTTTGAGGTTTCTTGTTCGAATAAAAAACATGCAGGTGCAAAAGGCTGTAAAATATTAGTCACAAATTCAGTCTTTCCCCCCACCCTGATACACTGGGGTGGAAGAAAACAGCAATTGGGTAGATAACACTTGAATGGAAGCAAAAAGCAGCTACTAATGGACAGAAAGAGGAATAAACGACTGATGCTTAAGAGAAGCCCAGCTGAGTTCATGTTGCTGGAAGAAAAATGCCCACCAGAAAGGACATCAGATAACGGAGTACTTTGCCTTGCGAGGTAATTATGATTCAAACAGTAGATGTATTCAAGGCAAGATGAGATAAACTCTCCCAAAACACAGTGTAGACACCAGGGCGGTGCGGGCAGAAGGTGGGGGCCCCTGTTCTGGTGTCTGGTGACCCCTTCCCCTTCCCCACCACTCCTCTGTCACCCTCAGACTCTCCCGATGGTGGGGGGACACGGTCAGGAGCCTGTCAGGGCACGGGCAGTGGGTCCCACTGCATTCCACAGGAAAGAGCTGGGGCCAAGATAATTACCTAATAAACCCCAAATCGACAACGTTTTGGATATGGGACAGATGGATGCAAAAAATAAGGATGGCCAGGGCCTGATTCCCAAGGGTTTGAGCTTAATCTGAGCCTGTTTGCTTGTGTCTTATCGAGCAGGGTTGTATCTGGTGCCTGTGCTGGTGCCAGCCCTGGCTGGATTTTTTTCAGCTTTTCATTAGAGAGAAAAGGGAACTTCTGCTATGTTTAAAGAGCAGGGGTGGAAAGAAAACCCCACTGACAGCATATGCCTTATGACAGCACTAGCACATTCATTGTGAAAGTGATGGGGAGCTAATGATGTCAGTGCAGGAAAAAACCCAAACTGTGTTTGTTTTGTTTTGTCTTTTTTTTTCTCTCAAAAGCTGTGGCCTGAGAAGGGGCTACAGAAACAATCACAGCCTGTGAAACCAGGGCAGTATTAAAAAAAAAAAAAAAAAAAAAAAAAGAGGTTGGGGGAAAGGAGGATATATAAGTAGTGCCAGCTGGATGAAAAATCAATCTGGCATTTCAAAATAATGAAAATATTTCTTTCCCATTCATTTGGTCTGGCATGTAACATCAGTGCTGCTGCCACATCATAATTCAAGGGTTGTTAGCATGCTGGAAAGGAGACACCAGCAGAGACCCAAATGCCACTCAGCCCCCCAGAACAGGACAGTATTATGGGATGGTGCTACAGATAGATACAGCACAGCTGGGAAGGATGCTCCAAGCAGCAAGTATCCAAGCAAGAGCACTCCCTGGATCCAGGCCAGCAGATGGAAGGGGGTCCTCATTAAAAAAAAAAAAATAATTGTATTTTGTAATTTGCAGGAGCAGCCACTGAAAAGGGGAAGGGTAGTTGCAGCTGAGATATAAGGAGGCTGATGGCAATGGCACAACCTTTCCGATGTAAAATCTTGCATTATTTGACTCAGGTCTCATTTAGTCTAACCTACATTTAGAGGTAGGTATTTTAAGTTTGAGCTTCCCATATGCACAAAATGAGAAAAACCTTTCCAAAATGTACGGCACAGCCTTGAGTCAGGCTCTGCCGGAGCAAAAGGAGGAATAAACTTCTTCAGTCTTCCTCAGTTTGACCCTTGTTTCCAGCCACATCTCTCTCTTGGAGTTACGCTACCACTGGTAAGTGCTATCAAAGTAATGAGGAAAAGTGACTTTCACTTTTCTGTGCTTTGGACACACACACCTGACACCTTTTCTTCACCCAGAGCTGGGAGCTGTGGGGATGAAGAGCCACTTTAATGAATGAGGCACCTTGTTGAGCAAACAAACCCCAGACCTGGAAGTGTTGAATGGGGAAATACTTTTCACGTGTTGTTTTAACGCCTGCTCAGGGGCCACTCTGTGACTGAGATGAGCCAGAGATGCTGGGGAGCCAGAAGATTGCATTTAGGGGAGCACGGCAGCACAGAGGTGCAGGTGGCTCCTGTGCTGGGATGGGTGTCCCAGAGCTGTTGAGGAGGAGGTGGCACCTCCACACCCACGGAAATGCCATGTGCTCAGCAGCTGGGACAACCCCCTGCACCCCTGGTCCGGGTTTGGGACTGCTTTTTCTAAAGTAAGACATACCAAAGGTGGGGTATCACTTTAATGAACTGGATGGACTTTGCAAGGGAAAGTTTCAGTCCTACTTGAACAAGTGACAGAGGGACACTGAGGAGGAAGAGGGACCAAAAAGAAATTGGGAAAATCAAAGGGGTTGACATCAAGAGGAAGTTGCTGTAAATCAAGCTGAGTTAGACCCCGCAAGGACAGCAAGCAGCTAAATCCTTTCCACAGCATAAACAGAAAGCAGACAAGAAGTGAGTAAGGAGGCAGTAAGGGAAGAGGCAAGTACAAGAGATGTTCAGACAGTGCATCAAGCTACGAAAACACTGTAATTCAGTTTTGTACCAGCAGATGTTAAACACCTGGGGTAAAACCAGGGCAGGTGTTAGGGATTAGGGCATGAAAATTCAAGAGGCCATACCATGGGTAAAAACAAAGCAGCGTGGTCAATGCACCTTACCACATGACAAGATCGTGTGCATCCCAGAACCCCTACAGACTCATTCATCAGACTGCATGAAATCATTAACGCAACAGTTACTACTTTTTCTGTGAACCTACTGAGTCAGAGATGCTAACCCTGATTTAGAAAATGGGAAATTATTCCTAGCCAGTTGACCACTGTGGTCTTGATTTTAGGAAAGGCCTAGAACAAAATTTAAAGGACAAATTAAAAATAAAAGGTTATTAGGGGGGAAAAATCAAGCACCTGTGAAATTTAGTCTAGGTTTAGCAGGAGTAGCTCGAGTCAGCCTGGTCTGATAGACAACTGATAGATGGGTAGATGACTGATACATTAAGTATAAGTTTATACTTATACACATAAGATTAAGTAGATCTAATACATCTGAATTTCAATGGATTATTTTCATACACAGATACCTGGAAAATTATCGGGGAAGCTAATGAACACGGGCATTAGTGTAAGAATAACGAGTTGGGTAAAAGTCTGGCTCACAGTGAGAAACAGCTTTTGTACTTTAGGGGAGCATCAAGTCAGAGGGAACCTCACTCCTTGCAGATGGGACTTGGGTTTGTTTTTCTCAAATACATGACTGTTTTTGGCACAGACAAATGGGACCATACTGATGAACCCTGCTTTGATGTGCTGTCACTACAGAGTAGAATCAGGGCAGTTTTGGGGAAGAACTGGTTGAGTTTGGGGAGTGGGGTAATACGTGCAAGATGAGATGGGGTAACACAGAACTGCAAAGGAAATTTTGTGCTACGGTTTGGGAAATTTGTCCATTGAAAGTCATCCAGCCTGAAGAGACCTGAGCACTGGACTCAGCTATTGGTGACTGTGGAGAACAAATGTAAGGCGGCTATGAAAAATGTAAAGCAGCCCCATTAGGTGCAAAAGCCAGCATGGAGGAAGGAAAAACTGAGCCCTAAGGAAGGTGCTGGCAAGTTCAGACTTGACTCCAATTACTCACTTTCAAGAGAGAGAAATTTTACCAAAATCAAGTGCAGATAAGGATATAAAACTAGGCTAAGGGGGAAAAAATGACCTAACTGATAAAAGGTGGGCAAAAATCTTTGTCTTGCTTTCCTTAGCAAAACTGAGGCTAAGAGGAGCTATGGTTGCTGTCTATCAAGATAATGTAGGTAACCCCAGAGGAGGGATGCAAACTACTTAAGCTGGACAGATGGTTGTCACAAAAAGCAAATGGGTCTGAACTGTTTTCTATCAGGTAAGGCTGGGAACTAAATGATGTCTCCAGCCTGAGAGCAGCGAGGCTCTGGGACAGCCTTCAGGCATAGGCAAATGCCCAGCTGGCATGAAGATGCAGTTTGAGGAGGGTGAGAAAGAGCTGTAAGCAAAGGAGCAAGACTGGAGGTTACTGGAATTTAATTCCCACCCTATCTTCTTCTGTTTGAGTAGCCAGTAATCCCTTGATGAGCCTCACAGTGGACTCTGTTTGCTTTGCGCTGTATCAATGTTTATTTCATTCGCAGCAGAAAAAACAAACCCGGGAAATGGGAATTTCACTCCGAGGAGAAACGCCGCAGTGCACTTGCTCGTGAGCTGTGAAAGGGCAGATCTGCCTCCGGGTTTCAGCAGACTATTCTTCAGCTATCTTCCATTCATTGTTGGGAACGAGAGCTAAATAACTCCTAGCCTGTTTCATAATGGAGAGACTAGCCTCTCTAAGAGGTAAGACACTTCCTTTCTTTGCTTGAAACATCATGAACTTTCAAACTTGGCAAGGCTCTTTTGAGTTCGATCTAATAATAAACCCAAACCTTCCATCACACAAAAGCAATGAGTCTGAACTTGCCTGAACTTGCCTGGGGGGAGCTGAGATCCAAAGCTCTGTCATTCCCTCAAAAGCCATTCTCCTCTTTGCAAGTACAGGATGTTGTTGTAACAGGGCATCCTTGCTGTTTGCTCAGCCTCCCTTCCTCGTGATGAAATCCCTCTATAGCGACTCTGGAGGTCCTCCTTCAGCTCCAGTTTGGGCATACAATGTGCTGCCCAACTAATCCCTGCTCTTTTCTATGAGTGATTTATGGAGACTCGAAGGACATTGAGACTCAGCACATTCTCTGTTTTCCAAATGTTGGTGCAACGAGAGTGGTACTTTTCCTGCCAGTGGGAACCTGAAAGACCTGATGGGCTTTTCTGGCAGGACTCAATGTCAGTGAAAGGGGCGCCAAGCCGCCCGCGGAGCAAGAGGAAGTAAAAATGTGCGTTTGCTTTGACTTCCACTGGGAACCACCGAAAAAATATTTTGACTTGATTTTACAGTTCAGTTTCTCGTTAGCACAATGTGAGCGCTCAGCCAGTGATCAGAAATGTCCTTGCTTAATTTGCATCAGTTCCCGTTCAGCTATTAGGCACAACTGACATCAGAAGAACAAAAAAACAACCGCCACATTGAAGAGTGAGTGAAATACTTCTTTTCCCATCATTTTTTTCTTGCGGTACCAGTTCCTTTTTAAAAAGAGAATGGTCTTATGTCATCATGAAGTATTTATTCTGGGGGGGAGGAGGGGAGTCTGCAATGTTTGTTCTAGGTATCTAAATTTAAATTACTAACTTAAGCACATAATCTCCCTAGGCTGCCTATAAAAACCAATGGAGAGGGAAGGGCTCCTCTAGTGAGCAGTTCAAAGGCCCTTGCTTAAGTGAGAAATATTTTATGACCATGCTGTGCAACAGAGCAGGTGTTTAGGGTTATATTTTATTTTACCTTCTTGCATGTTCTCCAGGATGATGTGAAAAGCACAAGAAGTTCTCTGTGTACCTGGATTTGTTACCCATCATCTTCCTATATTTCATTATGCAAATCACAAAATTACTAGAGCAGAAGGGAATGAAATAGGTGACTTCCTTCCCCTTGTATAGAAACAATCAACCCACTCTGATGTTGAGTTTGAAGCTCAGCAATTTTTTACCTATGTAAGAGTGGAGATTGCTGGTGGAAGTACACTGGAAAATGTATCTGAACTCCTATGGGCCTGATCCAAATCTCATGGAAGTTGGGAAGCTAAATTATTCCCAAATCCATTTTGCCCATCATCCCATTTGCAGTGGGGATCACCAACAGATGGGTTTGGTGAATGCTGAAATGGGTTTGCTATAGGCAGGCTGCAATATTTGGTCACATCTTAATCCTCCACAGACAGAAGTTGGATGAAATCAGGTCTGACACATGAATGTTAGTTTCCCTTCTACATGTCATTAACTATTAAACAGTAACTACTAAAAATATAGGTTTGCTTGCTGCCCATATAATAGGGAGAAGCTCTAGCTACAATATTTCACCTTTAGAGAAGCATTGTTCTTATAAGAAAAAAACAAGGGGAAAAAGGTTTAGGTGAAATTACTGAGAGTACTCAGAGAGCAACTACTGGGTGAACACTGTCAAACTGGAAAGAATTATTGAGCTGGATCCCTAGGGATATGGCCTGGGTTCAGTACTATGGACTATTCAGTATTTTCATTAATAATTTGGATGAGAGGGTAGAGAGCCCCTTTGTTAGAGTTTCAACTAAGAGTAAGAGACACTAGGGAGAAGAGGATTAGGGCTCAGGAGATCTCAGTAATTAGAGGAATGGTCTGGAAATAAACAGGATGCAATTTAGCGAAGACAAACACAGATCTGCACCTACGCTGAAATAATCATCTCCACGGGCTCACGGTGGGAGAGAGCAGCCAGGTAGCAGCTCAGCCACGGGGGAGATGGAGGTTGTGATGGAGCAATGACTCAGCTGTGGAAGGAAGAAACACTGGGCTGGGTTGGGCAGGTGGGGATGTCGCATGTCAGGCACAGAGGGATAAGCCCTTCAGCTGGATCACTGGGACCGGTTTCTGGCATTAAACATCAGGAAAGATGCAGCCGCAGTCCCAAGGAGAGCAAGGCTGCAGAGACCCTACAAAACAGCACCCATGAGGAGAGAAAAAGCATTTGTGTTTAGCCTGGGGAAGGCAAGGCTGAAAGGAGACACAATAACAATCTTCAAGTACAGTTAGTGTGCCAAAAAGAGGAAGGTGGTGAACTATTTTGTGTCCAGAAATTATCCTCTGTGGTTTAACCACGATTTTCTGTGGTTAGGAAAAAAGAGAGAGGGAGAGAGAAATTGAGATGGTAGATAAGTTGACTTTACTGCTTTACTTATGAAGTGCCTTGGGGCATAAAGCACATGATCAAACATAGTCGAGTTAGAGCAGCTTAATGAGTTATTGCCTGTTGGCTGAACCATACTAATTAACCATGTGTGTGCTCTTAGACTGCCTCAATTGCCAAATGAAATGGGCTCACTTAAATACTTGTGTTTTACCTCGTGGAAGTGGCAGGCTGAAAGCTTGCGTAAGATCAGTGACTACAGCTCAGCTGATGGAGGGTGACTTCTGAAGGACGGAAACTTGTCCTTAGTGCTCAGTTGTAATGCTGGCACTGTTTGTTATATCTGGGAATAATGAAAAGTGATTTGTCAAGGGGGGGAGGAGCAGAAAACCGACCTAAATGCATACAGTATGTTAATCCACAGGCAATAGGAAAGTGTCAAATTTGCTTAGCAGACATACTTGAGAAGTGCCATGTGAAAGACTTCTACTGTGTTAGTTTGTTGCTGTTTTGTAGAATCAGGTAAATTAGCCTGGAGAGGGCCTCAGGAAGTTACCTCGTTCCTCTCTGTGTTCAGGGCAGGATCAAATACATCACAGGTTTGTCTAACCTGTTTCTGAAGTCCCCCCGGACAACCTTTCCCTGCACTTTCCTATCTTCAACCACTCCATCTGATCCCAAATACATAGATGATGACAAGTTGCACACAGTTCAGCCTAAGCCAGCCAAACTACATTCATTTGCTGCTGTGATCCTTTCAGGTTTTTGTAGGAAAGAGAAATGATAGAAATCTTCATAGAGATTATTTGACAGCATAAATGTTTTGTAATCTAATTTAGTCTAAAGATGATTGTTTTCCCTTCAGGACATAGATTTTTGCACTGGGAGAGAAATTACAACATAAACGGGGCTTTAATGTTACAGTAGTAATGTATACACCACATTTCTCAAGTGCCTGCAACATGGAAACAAGTTTTTATAGCTGTGTTTTATCTATGTAGAAGGAGGTGCTATTATGTACCTATACGTACCATATATGTACTATAGTGTTATAGTACCAATATGCATCTAACTCCTATATTTGGTGTTAGACTTCTTTGCTTTCCCAGATACACACTCTAGTCTGAGGATGCGTGATTTAGTTGGAGTTGAAATTTAGTCTGGGTCTGGGGATTCTGTCTACTGCAGCACAGAAATAATTAGCATCTGCAGGAAGTTCATATCCAGATGTGGATCTGCAGTGGGGGAAAGTCTGTGGCTGATTTGAGCTGGGGTTTGTCTTATCTCTCGTTTTACTGCAAAGAAATTTTATCTTAAAATAGTACTCTTTCAGAGTCCTTCCAGTACTGCTAATCCCCCCCCAGTATTACTAAGGAAATATCAGACAATAACTACTCCATGGAGATAAGAAATGAAACTGCCATACAAGATGAACGTGAGAACTGCTAAGGAGACACTGTATTTCCAGTTATCTGAGAACAACTGTACATTTACAAGTAGCTGAAAATTGTGATGCTAGTACAATTCTGTCACGTCCTTCAGCAGATACATTTTGTACAGACAGACCCTAGTACAGACAGATTAAAGAACAAACAAACCATTTTCTCCCCCTGCATGAAGAAGGAACTATATGAAACTTGAAAGTGAGGGGCGATGGTGGAAAAAATGATGATTGACCTAGGAGGTCATCTTAAAACAGATGAAAGAAAGCCCATTTCTTACACAACGAGCAGTCAACTTCTGGGATTTATTCCTGCAGAAGGCTACAGGTACAGGTACTACCAGCTAATTCAAGAAGTGCTTAGATGAATCCATGGAAAACAGGTCCGTAAAGAGATGCTGAAAGGAATAAGCAGGGTTGTGTTCACTAAACTCTCTTTGTGGTATGCCCGACCACCATCACCAGAGGCAGGATATGGGTGATGTGAGCCACCGGTCTCACCCCAGTGCTGCAAGTCTGAACTTCTGAACTGCATCTCCTCCCCATCCTGTCTGCCCTGCCCGTGACTCCAGAGCCAAACCTACCTATCACGGGGGTGCAAAAGTTATTTTCTGGACTCACAATAGTCTGCAAAACTGGAGCTGGCCTATGAGGAAATGTCTGACTGGGGTCACTGACATAAGGGGTGCTAGATCTGGACCTAGGTTAAGGGTACTTAGATCTACTACCATCATTGTCCAAAGACAGTTGTAGAGAATGGTTGGAGGTAGCAAAACACAGCCTGGGAACACCTAGCTGTTCCCCAAAATGTGCCGGGGATTTGCATCTGGATTTCCCATTCACTGCTCCAGGAGAGGAGAGGAGGGACAGACTACCAGACACGGAGCTTGTCTATTTTTGCTTTCACTACGTTTGGTGAGGGCTGGAAATGTGATATATTTTCCAGAGCTCACGGCATCAAATAATTCTCAGTAGTATCACAAATAACGTTGTTTCAGGTCTGTGAGGGATTTACAGACAAGAGTCAAAGACCCTTGAAATCGATATCAATAATTCTGCTGCTCAAGCTGAAGGCAAGTTTCCAACAGCTGTCAGGGGCTGTGGTTTTTTATGCCCCCTCCATCGCAAAGAGGCAAGACCATCATAATTAGCTGCTAACTGAGAAGCCTGCATCTGAAAAGCACAATTTCAGAGAACAAAGAGCCAGAGAGACCCATTTCCAGGGCTAATTAGAATTAATTCATAGCTATAAGTAGAAGGGCTCCCACAGTCCTGGGACTCTCTCTTGCCCTCTCCTGCAACACTAGTCTAAACATACGCATACCAATCATATGTGTGACTTGTGCAGCTCTCGTGCAAGACAGAAATAGCACTGCATGTTAAAATTTAGTCTGATTTTCATTTATTTGCAGCCCTGGGCTGTGTCTCCCTTCTGCAGCCTCTGGTACCTGCACTCGGGTACGAAGCCTCCTGCTTTCCCTGCCTCCCAGGGGGTGCCACGGTGTTTGTCCGCCTGGGGACCCCAGTACTGTGGTCCTCACCCAAGCTCACGGAGAGCACCCAAGGGGCTTTTGCTGCCTGCCCTTCCTTCCTTTTGTGAATCTGTGTCCTAATGAACAAAGTGACAACCTCGGCACTTTTGCTACTACCGCAGGGACAGAGCTTTTAGAGAAAAAAAGGTCTGCAAATCCAGGCCATGCTGCCTGCTGCACCCTGCTCAGGTAGGACTAACTTCAGGCATGACCATGAGCTGCTGGAGTCCATTTGGTTTTCCCCTCAACAGGTCTACAGCAACTGTTTTCCTACCTGAACTGGGGCTCCACCAGAGTCCCCAGTAGCCCTTCGGGTGGTGAGGACACAGGCTGCAGCTTCCAGTCTTCATGTGGTCTCTTAAAAGCCTGCAAGAGCTGATTCTATTCTTTAAGGCTCGAAGTTAAAAAAATCCAAAAAATTCTGTAAAGTAAACATCGCAGCAACAGGTCAATCTACAATATTCATATCTTATTTGAGATCACTATGTCTCTCTTAGCTGTATTTAGGCAATGGCTCACCAGTCCCAGCACCTCTCATTACTTGGGGAGTGAGTCAATGTAAGGGCACTCGAGTGACAAAATGAACCAGACTGTTCCCTTATGACAGCCAACATTTTTAAAATGCTTCCATTTTGGGTTATTCAATATAAGGTGCTTTTAAAATTAGCTTGATTTTTTTCAGAAGGCATTGAGCACCTGTCTTTGGAAGACTGGAATTACTTCAAGTTGCTTCAAGCTAAGGACCCAAAAAAAAGAGCAAGATGATAATTGATTTGGAGAAATGCAGGATAGCACATTCTCATTAGTGATGATCTTGTTATAGAGGAGGTGGCCTGCTGGATTTTGCTGTGCTGGCCTCCCTGTGTAAGGGTGTCTAACAAACCTTAGAAACTTCACAGTTTAATTGTAGGTGTCGGAAGCTGATGCTCCAAAAGCAGACAAGTGGCTTAATTTGCAGGAAAGAGGAGTCTGTACTTCCCAGTAGTTGTGAGGCGCCTCATTTATGACTCCAAATATAGATGCACTTTTATATCTTGAGTTACCCACAACTGAAAATCTGCTGCGTGATACCTCTGCAAGCATGTGCTGGAGCACATGTGTACACCACGTTGCTGAAGTTGAGAGACTCTGAGCTCCTTGAGTACCTTTAGATTTCCTGTTGAAGGAAACTGATTTTGTAAAAAAAGATTTTCTGAAGGATTTTCTGCCCACAGGTACTCATCTGCACCATTAAACTGCAAGAACATCCTTTTGATTCATTTCTACGTGGCTTAGGCACGTCCTCCTTACTGTGTGGTGTATCTTGTACGTTATTACACAATTCCCATATGCTCATTTTGATGAGGGATGGTATCTACTGCTGTCATAAACGAGGCCAACTGCCTTACCTTGGCTTTGCAGCTCGCTGCTGAGATGGAATCCAGCTGCCACAGTCTGTGCCTGGATTAAGGCTTCAGCTAGAACTGAACCCAACCATAACCCCTCTGCTCCCCTTCCTCCACCTCCAGGGCCCCAAGGCCCTTTCTACACAGCAGCTTCAGCCTGAGAGCTGGGACTTGGTATTTTCATCTGACCTGGAGCACCAGACCTGCTTCCTCGATTTTCCTCATTGCTTAGAGCCGTGTTTTGCCAGGAGCTCACTAAAGGTCTACAGAGAGCTTGAGTCTTCAGGTGCTGCATGCTAGGTAAAAGCACCTTGGCAGGCTGAGAGCTGGTTGGTACAGGGTTGCCAAACACAGTAATGCTCCTCACTTATGAGACAAAATAACATCCTCGCCCTCCCCTTCATACACCCACACTGGTGTGGGCAGTCTGTGACACACTGCACTGTGACCTAGCTTGTGCTGCTAGAAACTCAGGTGCTCCTCATGACAGGAGCCTCCTATCACTTTCGGGGGGGATTATATCAATTTCCTTCACCAAACATCTGGAATCACTGTGCGGTCTTCAGTAATTTTACACTGCTCCAGTCCTGCAGGCAAACGGGGACAAGATGACTTGACAAGGTCCCGAGTAGTTCACTCTAGCTGAACACTAGAATTTCCTTCCCCCTTTACACATCTGATTCCTGCTGCATTGCCTGCAGCCCTACCTTCAGCTGCTGGTTGAAACACTAATTAATAGTTGCAGTGGGACTCGTGGTTTTCCGTTAGGTCCTGGTGGCTCATGTTTGCTGGATTTGTTTGTATCTGCAGTGGCTCGCATTTCTTATGTTAGGTCAGCAAAGCTGGGTAAGATTGTATAGAAGTCTAATTTTAAAGACTTTAAAGCTATTTTTATTTAACATCTCACTGACCTAGCCTGTAGCAGAACTGACGACTACAAAGCCAACTGCTTGTTGGGCATTGTTCTCCTCCTGACCTTAGGTCTCTTCCTCTTGAAGGCATGAAGCATGGTGTCAAATGAAAACTCTTTCCATGGGTTGTAAAGGTTTCTTTAGCACCTTTTTGCCCCCCCTTAGTTTGTGCAGAAATGAACTGACTGATCGGGGTTAGAAGTGGAAACAGAGATACTGAAATACCATTACGGTGGTGCCAGGACTGCTCTGTACCTAAGTGATACCATATGTTGGCCTGCTTCTAGCAGTGTTTACTGTGTGACTACATCGGCTCAGTAGGGATCTGTCTGGAAAAACATTCAGGGTGGAAAAGAATAGCTGAAGGGACCCTCTCTGAGCAAATGCTGCAAGAACTACTAAGGGGCAATGCCAGAACCGTCGTCATCTTTGATGACTTTGATTCTAAACCAGCCAACCTGCAGAATTGGTTATGACCAGTAAAGGGAGAAGACTGTTCCAAAATTCACTCGGGCGATATCTTCGCTCCCCATTACTCGGTCTGTATGCAATGACCATCACCAATCCTGGGGATGGTGCCCAGCCAGAGTGCCAAACACCACTTCGGTGTGACAAAGCATGGCAGGGGACTGTGACCTGCAACGGGAGAGAAACTGAAAGCTGGCAAGTGGCTCCAAGCTTTGTATCTAAACCCCATGCGTCATATTAAGAAATGCCCATAGATTTCAGTGCTTGCATGATCCTGCTTTCTGTAGGACAGTCAGACAAAGTTGTTACACCCAGTCTGAAAGCCAAGGGTGGCAATGACAGGAATCCCATTGCCAGCTTTGGACATAGGCTTAACAATCAGCTGTCTACACCTTTGTCTGTTGTAAAGGGGAATAAATCCTATGAAGTTCTTATACTGACACATATGTGGAATATGTCTGATACGTCATTTGTATCTCATAATTTCTGCAATCCTAAAATTTCTAACTTTAAACAGAACTTTACTGTTTACAGAACTTCACTGTTCCCTAAACATTTCTTTTTGAAGTCTGTAATTTACTCCCATTATGAGGCTCAAAATGTCCCAGAATCTGAAAGACATTTGATCCAATCCCACAGCTGCCATCCCAACAAACATGTAAATAAAACAAAGATTCTGTGAATGATGATCTCAAGCAGTTTTGAGGAGGATTAGGGATTAGTGAAAGATGATTCTGCCATTGTTCTCCTAATTGATAAAAGACAGACCACTGTTATTTTGAATAATGCTGTTACCACACAAGCCTCAAGCAACTTAACAGAAGATCATGTGTAATCAAGAAGAACTGCTTCTGGATGTTGCAAATGTTCCCGTGAAGTTGCTCCACTCCAAGTGCTTAAAAATAAGGAGAAAAGTGAGTGAAGTGGCATTTCTGCTTCCTCTTTTTAATTGAAAAAATTGCTTTCAGATGAATTCACCTCATTTTTTCTCTGAAAATTACCTTTTCCAAGCTGCATCTCTTCTATACCCAAGCTCCTTGCCAGCCCTGCCACAGCCTCATGGTGTGCTTTGATGCTACATCTCTCCTGCCTGGTCAGTCATTCCTCCTCTCCCAAGCCCATGAGAGCTGGAAAAAATATAAAAGCAGCTCTGTGTGACCCCTCTCCCGTAAGAGCCTTCCATCCAATGCTTGTTCATCACCTGAACATCAGGCAGATTCATGTTTATAACAGCAAAAGCAGCCAAGCAAATTGGGTGAGATGACAAGGAACCCAAGATAGCTTTATGAGGTGTACTTAGAAGTGTATACCTATATATTTACTCTGAACAGCAGCTCTTCTGTTGAATATTGCTGCATATTTAGAAGGAATTCAAAAGAAAACATTTGAAAGGGAGCGGCACATTTGTATAACATGTGAGCATCATCCTAATGCAGAGCTCGTACCTTAGAGGACAAAAAGAAGGTGCCTGGCAACTCAAAACAGTAATCTGTAAATTCAAAGAGGTTTTAAACATGGGATTTAAAAGCAGCTCATCTCTGTGAGCAAATCTTAACACCAACCTTATTAACTTGGCCTTTCAGGAGCTCCCAAGACAAACCAACCGCTGAGCCCCAAAGCCTCTCGTGGGACTGTGGCAGGATCATGCATGCAACATACTTCAAACAGGGCTGGTCCCATACAAGCTCTGACCCAGTGCTGCCATGCGAGCCTCTGGGGTGAACGTGCAGGGCGGGAGCCAGTCCATCCCTTTGAAGCCGAAGTGGTGGCTGCTGGTTTAGAACTGTACCAGCACCTGTCTGGTTGGTGGGCACTGGTCTCGGGTGGAGGAGGAGGAGAAACCATCTACTCAGTGAAACTGGAGCAATAAAAGGCGAGAGACACCAAAGGGCTTAGGAGGTCGTTCTGCTCCATATACGACACCATAGCAAGTTAGACACTGTGCTGAGCGAGCTCCCATGAAGCATGCCTCATCTCCCGCCCAGTTGTGCTGGGTTTGTGTGAGTGGTGGTGGGGTTTTAATAGTGGGGGAGGGGGCTACAACAGTGGTCCCCTGTGAGAAGCTTCTCAAAGCTCCCCTGGGTCCAAGTCAGACCTGGAAGAAGAGAGAGGTGGGGGAAGGTGTTTTCAAGTTGTGGTAATGCTTCTCGCAGTCCTACTCTGTCTGTTAAGTGTTATTTGTGTCTGTATTAAATTCATGTACTTTTTTCTTCCCCTAATGAGTCTGTCTTTTGCCTGTGACCGTAATGGGTGAGTCGTCCCTTCCTGTCCTATCTCGAATCCTGAGCCTTATGCTGCATTTTCTCCTTCCCTGTGCTGGGGGGTAAGGGAGGGATGAGCAGTTGTGTAGTGCTCAGTTGCCCTCTAAGCTCAAACCATGACACAGCCACACCGCGTAAGTGTCCACGTGCTCCCAGGGCTGCTCTAAACAATAAATTTGCCTTTAATACCATTGTGTGGACCCAAGAACATGTCACACACAGTTTAAGATGCCTTTTGGGGAAACGGTCCAGGGAAGTTTTAGGTCCATGCATGCCAGATGGATAATGGTCATCTCTGAACATAAATTCTTCTTCTTTTTTCTCTCCCAAAAAGAAAGTGTGTAAGCAAACCTGTCAGATGCAAAGGCTGTGATTTTCCTTGCGTTCTTTTAGGTTCTCTCCTTTACCTCCTGTCCTTTCCCTCATGTCATTCAAGAAAAAAAAAATGGTGCTGTGTTTCCAGTTGTTTGGCAGCTGCTCACAAACCTGAATGAGAAGTGAAGAGTGATGTGCTGGGAAAACTGACTCCCAGCATGACAAGGACCTACAAGCAAAAAAAAAGAACTGCTAAATATGATGTTCAGAGGAGCTAAACAGTCACCAATGGCTCCCTAAAACTCCAAGGAGAGCATTTGATATCCTTTAAGTGGACAGCATGAGTATTTGGGTGAAATTAAGAGAGGGAAGCTATAGATCTTGAAATCAGGGAGCTTTTATTAAGATGTACCTTCTAATAGCAACCCAGAAGAGCAAAATCTATGTGACTTCAAAAATTTAAAATTGCATGAGACAAAGTCCTAGTGGGTGAAACAGTCAGCAAATGAAACAGAGTCAATAGTCCTGGTCAGAGATGGGGTGAACTATTGGCCTCATGTCATGTGTCTTTTCCATTCCCCACTTCTGTGGTACTAAAAAAAAGTCTGACCCAATCCAGGGGATTACACGAAGAATGCACTTCAACAAAGGGAAACGCATGGCCTTTCTACTCACCCTCCAGCGGCATTCAGGACCAGAAGAGGGGTTGGTTTAAATAGTCAGGATTACATTCCTGGCTGTGTCTAGCAAATGCTACGTGGGTTGAAAGGAAAAATATATGTACCCTCTCATTAAAATATTTTCTTTGTGTTCTCCTCTAAGCCAGGTGTCAAACGGAGGCCATTCTTGCTTAACAGCGTATCTGAGATGTTATTTCTTCCTGTGTCTGCATGAGAATGGGCTAGTCCCAAGCACAGCTCAGCAATTAGGGTATTAATAGTCCTATTACTCTGCGCCATCTAGTTTGCTTTAAAATTCCTGGTGCAGTTAGCCTCGTAAGAGGAAAAGTACAGAGATGCTGGAAGACTGAGTCAGAACAGAGCTTTGAAATGCATCAAGCAACCATTTAATTAAAGAAGGGAGTTCTAATATTGTGTTCCAAATGATTACTTATTTATACACTCCTCAAATAGTGCTATTTTTAAACCAGACTTTGAAGAGAAGACAATTTGTATTTTTACGTGCAGACAGTCTTAAAGTTAAATGAGCTGCCAGCACAGCGCTGCCCTAGAGGAGTAGGAAAAGAAAAATCTTCGTGTCAGTCCCCCTGGTTCTTCTGATGCCTCGTGGCATTATGAGTGCTAGAGATCAAAATAGGCACCTCAACTTATGCAGGCTTGCCAGCTTCCCCCCACAGTCCTCCTGTGGCAGCTCGTTGCCTGACATTGTCAGGACATGGGTTTGGAGGTGGCTGGAGGCAGGTGCCCATAAATCTGGGGTGATGGACAGGAAGAAATGTAGGCGTTTGGGTGTGGGGTTGTTTGTGCCTCCTGGTGAGAAAGAAGGGTTTTGAACTTCTAAATTGTGGAATTCCACGGGGTGAGGTGCAGGCAAGGCTTTCGTCTTACAGTGCAGAAATTAAATTGAAGGCAAGCCCTGCATCCAAGTGATGAGTTTCATCCTTCAACCCTCTGATATTTACTGAATGCACTGGTGTGGAGTGTGAAGTTCAGCAGGGCACCATTTTATGACCATTTTTCAGTGGTCTGAATAACCACACAAGTTGCAAGGAAACAAAATGTTGTCTCCAACGGATATTTGAAAACTTTAGTTTTTCTTAGGAGTGGAGCTGAGAAAGGCCTGTGTGGGAAGGAATGAATGTTTGCTGAGTTCCCAAATAAATCTGAGCCCAGCTTGAGAGACTGAAAGCCCAGTGGCTTCTTCCAGTTCCTTCCCTAACAAAAGCCTGGACCCAAATGCACTGAAGTCAGAGAGACTCTCATTGACATCAAAGGACATTGAATCAGACCCGATGAAGGACAGTCTCAGCCAGGGACCAGCAGAAATAATAGCATGTGATGTACGTGACCAACTGCCGCTAACCAACTGCTCGGATTCCGGGCATTAAATACTGCAAACAGCAAACTCGCAAACAATTCATGAAAACGTGCCAAAAAAATTCAAAGAAAAATATGTAAGGAAACTGCAATGTGTTTGTGGGTATTCTGTGAGCAGAAAAATATGTTATATTTGTGGAATAAATTAGTCCTTGGGAAGTGTTCTCTCAGCTCAGAGTTGTGTGCAGTCAAGTCAGCAAATCGAACTAAAGCTTCCTTTCTTTTGCCAAAGGAAGCGGGTAAGTACAGAGACATGGATGAAACGAGCTTGGTTTTGCTTTTAAAATGTGAGTTGCCAATTATATCTCATTTCAATAGTTCTCATCATTTGGCTGATCGTTTTTGCTGTTATCTAAATGCTTCAGTTTATTCTCTCAAGAACAGTGACAAGCTTTGGTCTCTGGTGTTTATCCCTATCAGACACTGCAAAGCTCATCCAGTTTCTTATCTCCTTCTGATTAGATTACCGTAATGCCCTGCTGTGAGGTTCGCCAGGCTGCTTCCTCTGGCAGGGAATGCCACCACTGTGAGAGTATCACGCAAGGGAGGAAATACAGTGAATTTTATTCCGGCCGCATCATGCCTTTCGGTGGCTATAAACAAAAAGGATTAAATAAAAATGGAAATATCTGCAGCTGGGATCCAGATCAATTAGGAAATGGGGTAACACCAAGAGCAGGCGTCTCTCTAATGTGGCAAGCAATAGCTGTGCAGAGGCAGCACGGTAAAAGAAGGAGAGTCAGGCTCAAACCTTAGATTCACGTTTGGTCCTCTCTAGACAAACATGTTGGGGCTGCTTGGGGATTGGTCTGTGCCTCATTTACGGGCTGTTTTGGGGAATCAAAAGAACCCGTTTAGCTCTTCCTTGGGAGGATCTGCGCTTGGTGACAAGGGATGGAGTGGAGGTGGGACTGTCCATGCCTACAACACAGGATGGTGGCTTCTGATGGTGGTTGAGAAGAGTCTGTCAGGACCTCTGTGGGTACCTATGGTTATCTGCACACAGGCAGCCCACACCTCCAATAAGCCACGCAGAATCAGAGGCAAAGGAACAAAGGGGTTTTCAGGCACAAACAACCCAGCTCCGGAGAGAGCCGCAGAGGATTTTCATATAAGGGATCAGACCCTTAGATACAGGGAGCATTGAGAAAGATGGGATTCCAGGATAAACTTCTCATTTGCTTATGCATGTTGGAAACCACCACAGCTTCTTAGTTGAAGGTTTGGGTATGAGTGTTGCAGCTGTATTCATTAAAAGCTGGATTTTAGTTTGGCTTCTAAGGTGGGATAGCAACAAGAGCCACGGTGAAGGCTCCAGCTCTCCTTACAGGAGGGTGGTTATAAATACGGGTGATCATAAGTGCTCTCAGACACCAACCAATTCTCAGTCCCAACAAGCAAGCGCCTCTTTCTGTCCGAGCGTCACAATGTGCTCTACAAACCTTCACAGACACACTCTCATAAAGACTAAAGTCAGGACACTGAAATGCGCTGGATGACTTATTCAAGGTCACACGTGAAACCAGCATGGCATAGACCGCAGGTTGCTTAAATCCCCAAAGATAACACATCTCCTCTCTTCCCCAGTGAGTCCCTGTCACTGAGCATCAGTCCTTGGCCCTCTTTGCCTTTCAGCTGTTCAACCAACTGCTGCTGCTCTCTGCACTATCAACATCCTGTTTGATACAGTTCTCTTGCTACTGGTGTTATTTATAAATGCTTTTACCTTTGATTTGACTTGGTTTTTGCTTTTTAAGCATGTTCAGCCCGTGATTTTCCTTCAAGTGCTGTGAGCATCTTTTGTGCAGCAGGTGCTGTTCCAAATTAATTGTTTGACTTGAAATTATACTCTCATCTAGTGATTTTCAGGTGCACCAGTTGTTTCATTAGGGCTGTCACTTCCTACACCCTTTCGGTGAGCGCCACATTTTTCTTCTCTCACAGCCAGTGTTTCTTCACTCTTTGCTTCCCATAATACAAACTATTTTCTGATGGCCAAGGCTTGCAGACCAATACCTCCTCCTTTTTGTCTGTCACAGACAAAAGGCTACTGAGTGTGTCTCTGAGGCTCAATAAAGCCCATAGCATCGCTTGTTTAAATGTGGTTTTTTTTTTTTTTTTTTTAAGTTACCATGTCAAATGTGCTTAGTGTGTGGTGTTGGCTCGCTGCAGTGGTGGGTGTCTGCAAGCTCTGCCACGCTTCTGCTGATGGTGGGAGGGAAAGTGCTTGGAGGGGCCCCTGGAAGGAAATCCCTTGGCCTGACTGCAGTGCTGGGGGTTTTCACATCTCAGTCACGCCTGGGGATGGCCTCTGCACCGCAAGGCGAGCACCGATTTCCCACCTCTGTGGAGACGCCACAGGGAAATGGGAGGAGAGCAGGATAGTCTGGGCTGCGACCTCACCGAGGGCCCTTCTGCACCAGGCAGAACTGCTGCGGCAAACACTTGACCCGAGACCTTGTCTTGGCAACATTACAGGAGCAGATTTACTGGTGGGCATTAAGTGGGCCTTTGCCATTCCTCTTCATTAACACCACCCGGCACATGGGTGGTGTCGCAAGATGACACGGGAAGCTCTGCAGCTGCCCCCTTTGCAGTTGTATCCAACTTTGACATCCTGCTCGTGTGCTTCTCCAGAAGCCACGCTGGCCACTCAGTCATGGATTCAAGTTCTTCGGTTCAGTCTGACTGAGGATGGTGTAAATACAGGTAGAAAAAAAATGCATATTGTCTCCAAACAACTCTAACATGACAACGGTTGGGCTAGTCTGCTCTGCAAGGGCTGTTCTGCAAATCATGGTCTTCCACTTTTTGGTGTCTCAACTTCTCTCCCTTGGGATCCTCAACTTCTCTCCCTCAGGATCCTCAGCTTCCAGGAAATGCAGAAGAAAATGCTTTTGGCCCTGCGTTGTCAACAAGATCTACCTCGTGGACTTCCTTCCAGCTCCTGGGAACTATCCAAGTTATTCTCCAAAAGGCACACCACTGTAGATTTGGTGGTCTCCAAGTCTTGGCTTTGCTCTGCTCTGGAATTTTCACTACAGGAGAGCCAAAGGCAGAGGGGAAAGATGAGATATTTTTACATAGTTATACAGCTTAAAATCAGACCTAGTAAAGTAAGGAATAACGTACGTAAGAATGGCATAAACTAGTATCTCTGCCACTTTTTTTGCTTGCACTGTTCAGGAGCTATTTGGCTTCTTGGATCCTGAGTTTATGCATGTACCTAACATTGCCTGGGTGAAGTCTCCCTTGGCTTCTGTGTTTGCTACAAGCACACCAGGGTGCTGGTTCCCTTTGAGTCCCTTTGGCTCTACTTACTGGGAAATATGAAGCCACAGTAATTTTTATCTCGTGCCTTCATGGTGCAAAGGAAAGGCAGCTTGCCACTTCTACTTGGAATCCATTATCCTGACTTTTAATGATGAACAGACCTTTTACTGGTGATAATTAGTACTCACTTAGCTTCTAGCATTTGGGTCCTCAAAGCCCAAGGAAAAGTCCATTTCCCAGAGTACCAAACAAGTGCACCTAGACAGGATGGTGGGAGTTAGCCATGGAGGTGAACAGGATTTTTTGTTGTTTGTTTTGTTTTGTTTTGTTTTTCATTTAATTTTTTGGGTATTTGGTTAGTTCTTGTTTATTTGTTTGTTTACTAGTCTGCTGCTCTTTCTGCTCTACTCTTCACTTTCAAAAGCTTTGCTATACTTCTCCTGGTCATTACTCTCAGAGTCATTTCTATGTTGTCAGCTTCTGCCTGTGGCTGAGGTGGCTTCCAGGGGTTTCCAGAGGCTTTCTTTTGCCTTTAGCAAGGATAAAGCTGGACAGAAAGCTCCATGTTCAATGGCTTCAAAGAGCTGACATGCAATTCCCTCATTGCAAGTGAAGTTTTCTTGTTTTTCCTTTGTTGAAGAGAAGGCATCCTCCATTCTTAGACACTGCCCTCTGCCAAAGGTAGATTATCTAACTCAGCAACGCTTTTACCATTTCCTTCCTTCTTTTGCTTTTCTTTACCTGAGGGAAAAGGGCTTGTTATCTTTGTAAAAGCTCAAACAAGACAGGTCTCACTTGCTGGGAGCAGGTTAGAAGCTATTTGATGAGCAAAGCTCTAGCCCTTTGCTTCAATACTTCTGCAGCTCATGCAAGCGGGCTCCCTCAACTGTGCTGGCATCTTTGGCTTATTATGGAATGACAAAAAAAGATAAATAATGCAGTGCCAGTGACAAAGAACAGCAAATATTGCATGTCAAAGCCTCCTAATGCTGCTGTTTTGGAGTGCAGCCAGCTCTTCCCCCACAACCAACCTTTCTTCTCAAGCTGTCATCTGCGTAGGTGAGCTTGTAACCGAGAGGTCTGTGACCCCGCTCAGCAGCAGCAATTTTACACAGCTGTAATTGTGCTGACTAGGAATGACTTCAGGTTTCTAGCTTTGCAAATGGAAAGTCTGGTCTACAGTAGGTGTGGGAGCTTCTTGGTGTTTATTTTTTTTGTTTGGTTGGTTTTTTGTTGTTTGTTTGGTTGTTTTTTTTTTGTTTTGTTTTGTTTTTGTTTTTGTTTTTGTTTTTTTTTAAAGAAGAAACTTCCCTCAGAAGAAATTGATTTGAGTTCTGCGGAGAATTTTGAGGATTTTTGCAGGTTTTTTTAATAAAATCCAGAGGCTTTCGGAAATTTTTTTGTAACTACAGGCCACAAAGTTGCATTTTCTTCTCATTAGTGAAGCAAATAAGAAATCCAAAGACAGCAACGACTGTGCAAACATTGCAGCTAATGGCACACAGGCAAGCAAGCTGTTCTGGTAGAAGGTGAGCACAGGGAGACAAGAGGAAGAGAAAAACTTAAATGAATCAGATGATGCCAGCACAAAAACAAAATCTGAGGAGAGCTTCTCCCTTTTTGTTAGGTTTTGGTGCTAAGGATCTCCTCATTAGGTGCTGAGGTAACCACACCATATAAAGTATATTCACTGTATATACAGTAGGTATGTATATAAAGCATATATCATGGAATTTTTCACTGATTTCTTCTAACAACATTCCTGTTTCACGGTTTTATAGTGTTCTAGTGGTGGGAAGCTGGGGTTATAGAGACTAAGACTCAAATTTACTCTGGTCACATCAGTAGTCAGAGAGAAAGGATTTCCTGTGCCCTAGGCTAGTTTAATTCTCTCTCCTCTCTGTTGCAGAGCTCCTAATTTCAGAAACACAGGCAGAGAGTCTTCACTTGGGTTTTTGTATAGGAAACCACTTAAGCCAACTGTGAGTGCTCTGGGAGATCTCAGACCTTATGCAAGCCCCTATCTTAGTGTCTTTGGAGGAGAGAGAGGCCAGATGGCCAAATAGCAGGTAGGGCATTAGGAAGCCTCAGGTGTCATCTCAGGCTCTGCCACAAGTTTGTCCTGAGCCTTCAGACAAACCTCTCCACTTTTTGGTTTAGTGTTTTTCATCTGCTCAAACACATAAGGCAGCTTACCTGTTTTACTGGAGTACTGGGAAAATTGATCAGTTCCTATTTTAAGTTTCATTGGAACAGTTGATGCTAAGCTTTGCTAAAAAGCTATCAAAGATGAAAAATGGTGATAGAAATCACATAAACTGTAGCCACCGATTTGTATTATTATTGATTTCATTTTGCATTTCTAGTATAATTTATTCTAGAAGGTCTTGGAATAGAAACAACAAACCTTTATATGAGTCTGTCCCAGGAGATGATAGACCAGAGATGCTGTGTCTGGCTGCACAATGCAGTTATATATATATAGCTTGCACAATATTACCACTCCGAGTACCCTTGCCTGGCTCAGGTCTTCAGACTGTCAGTGTTAAAACTAAATCACTACTGTTACTGCCTTTGTGTAGAGCCAATTGCCTGCCATCATCCTGTCAGGCACTTATATCTAGTTCTCCTAATGTAATTTATATTAAGCCAATTTATATTACACAATGAGTGCCTGATGGAGAAGGTACCCACAGGAGGCTCGTGTGCTGTTTTCCCTCAATGGTATTTAGCTGATCTACTGACAGGTATTACGTCTCCCCATAGGCTTTGCCTCATTTACATCTTTAGATCGTCAAAGCTGCAATAGCACAGTTACTTCAAGAACAACTCCTGCTTTTTCAGGAATTATTTCACTGTCCTCTCTGTGGGATACAGGATAAGTACCTATCACCTGGCCCCCCAGGAGCCCCAGGAGGTGCACTTTGATTTTCTCATTTGGTCTCAGATCAGTCCCTCTCCAGATATGTTTGCACTTCTATTTACTTCAGTTCTAGTTGTGTTTACTTCTCCCTCTCTGTTGAAGTTTTCTCCAGGAAACATGCAATTTTCTCAGCTTCTGAAGGTGTCTTTCTTTCACCATCTTCCAGAAATGGACCCAACTCCAATTAGTATTTTTGCTTATGTGAGTTAGTTGACATTTACATCAGTGGAATTACACCGGTGGAAAACTAACCTGATGACAGCTCCACCAAATCCTGTTAAGTTTCTGCTGCTGTAATTCAGCTTCCTCACCTATTTTTCATATATCTTTTCATCTTTTAGATCTGTATAGCACTCTGCTTGCCAGGTGCTTTGGGAGTATTAGGAAACAGGCGAGTAGACAACCCGAAAATAGATGTAAGCAGCTTCAAGTCATGTGAAGGAGTTGGGAGGGAGTATATAACGTGGCAATTACTTTTACTTGAGAGAGGAACAGGGATAGGTGTTGATGTCTGACGGTTCATATGGAACGGCAGAGGAGGCATTAATCTTCTCTTTCTCCTTTTGTCCCCCATTAAATCTATGCCAGGCTATGACACGAACTTGCATTCACAGGCACGTTTCTACCAGGTAAACCTACAAAATCCCTTACAGAGCAAACATGATGAATCATTGTTCCCTGTTGCTGCTGTTTAGGAGCTGAACACCCTCCTTCTGCCTTGACCCTCCTGCAGAGGGGTCAGTTCAAATGCCCGTTGAAAGGCACTGCCCATCAAACCGGCTGTAAGAAGTCTGGTGGCCAAAGACATCTGGGTGGGATGTCCCCACGTGCTGCAGGCTGCAACATGGGTCAGCCCGCCCAGGGAGAAGGTTCAGACATTTCTTTCTCTTTGACCTATTTTGTAAGTAACATTTTATGCTTCCCCTTATTCCTCTCTACCAAGTCAGTAGCATGACAGCCCCGGTGCAGTGGGCTCTCAGATCCCACGGGTGAGCACAAGCCCACTGCTGCTGGACTCTCTGCCCGAGAGAATCCCACGGCACTTCACTGATTTCCATAGCGATCAGATAAAATCCTCCCATTTGCAAATCCACTTTCCAGAAGGCAGCTTGCACAGGTAGAGAGTACCCTACGAAATCCAGGCCATCACTTAAGCCACAGATGTACCCTTTATTTTTTTCAGCGGTTTTGATTTTTTGCTCTGCAGAGTTTTCCAAGCTTTGGCTCCCAACCATGTTATGCGACTGTACAAAAACAATTCATTTTTCACCACTTCTCCAGCACTTCCAGCTTTTTGTGGCTTTACAGAAAATCCCGTGCTGTTTGGTGTTTTGCCTAAAGTTACGCGTGATTAAGTGAAGAAGCTCCGCCTTCACTGGAAAATAAATCCCCCCAGCTCCATCCGTGCATCCGAAGCTTTGTGCTGGCTGCAACACGCACGCGGTGCCCTGTCCTCACCCCGCACCGGCTCCGTCCCTGCAAGGTGCAGCCCGCCAGCACGATCCAAACCACGGACACAGCCTGAGCAGTGGTGCCACACAACAATCTTCACTGTAGCTGTCTGCAGGGCTCCTGTGAATTAACACAATGAGACATTTACCAGCACAATGCGACATTTACTGGAGGGGCCCGTGGGGTGTTAGTCGTCCCCCCTCCACGCACGTTAGCTCCAGCTGGCGTGACACGTGCTCCCGTATCACAAAACGTGGTCTTGTAGTTGCACATCCCCCCATTCGGATCAGGACCACATCTGCCCTTGCTCACCCTGCCTAGGAGTGAAGAAAAAAAAAAAAAAAAAAAAAAAAAAAAAAGAGTCCAGCAAAGGAAATATTAAGTCTTTCAAAAGGAAGTAAGTTATTTGAATGAAAGTATTTCAAGGAAATGATTTTATCGCTCCGAAATTTTATCCATCCTTTAAAAAATAAACAACCTCAGTAACTACGTTTTCAGGCTACATTTTGCTGGCGGTTTTTATCTGCAGAAAGGATTAGCTTATCTGTGGATGGAACGTGCTGCACACACCCTGTTCCCATGCAGATTCATGCAGCGGGGAGCTGCGTTTCCAGCTCAGCGCTAGGACATTTTTCTGTAGCTAAATCAGATGACTGCAAAGACCATTAGAGCACTTTATCGTTGGAATCTGCAGGAATGTACTGTACCCAAAAGGAAAATGTTCATTGATAGGGGAAGCGCAAGATCTGTGATCCTTGTAATTATGCAGATGATCCTCTTCAGAGGTCTGCGGTATGTGAACAGGTCCTCAGTGCTGGCTTTTGGCTGCAGCACTTTAACAGTCCACTGAAATCCAGCCGTTCCTGCTCTCAAGTCCCCTTGGCTGCAGCCTTGACTGGCACATCAGTGTGAATGGTTTTGTTTCTCACTGGGGACATGCACAACGCTGACATCCAAAAGGTTCTTTGAAATGTAAGAGCTGCTTTTTCTGGGCGGTTTGTGTTGTTGCTCTGTTGAGCCCCAGCAGAAGTTTGCCCTTTGCATCTCACTGGTGGTGCCAGATACATGGGGGTGATTGATTTTTGGAGTGAGGTGCCACCATCGCCAGCACCGGTTGGAAGCATGCAGGTCAGTCGCTTCCTCCAAAAATCTCCAGTCAAAATCTGGTCCAAGGAAGGAACCCTTGACCTTTACCTAGGTAAAAAGAAAACCTCCTCCCACAGCAATGTTTCTACTCAATATGCAACCTGGTGCAAGAGCCGCACCTTTCCCAGCACGAAACCAAACTCATTCGTGTGCTAAGACCTTGGAAGTCTCCACGCAAGAAAATTACCTGGTGGTATTTACATTATAAATTCTTGAAGGGCATTGCAGAAATCGAAAAGGATTTGGAACCAAAAGAGGTTCTACGCAAGGGTTTGAGAGCTGTAGCACTGATGGGCAAAACAGACAGTGCAAAAATGTGTAAGCTTTGCCGCTGGTTCCTCGCCTTGCCAGGTGAAAGCCATTCTCCTCCCATAAACACTCTATTCCCATAAAACCATATCCTCGCCGGAGAAGCCAAAGCATCTTAATGTTGGAGGGCTGTAAACTTCTGGTGACCCCAGCGTGGCTTTTCAGTGGGGAATATGATCCCTGTCGATCTTGAGGAAACTGTAGCTGTTTCTAACCTGACGGTTTATCGGGGAATTTAAAGAAACATCCAGTCGGGTTATGCCTCTCTGCATTCAGAAAATGTTCCTGCCATATCCCATTCGCCTCAGATCAGGACCTGGTTGTGCTGTACTGTTTTGTAGCAAAACCCAGCTCCTTCCCCATAAAACTTACTCCTCCGGTGAGCGGGGCGGGTTGGGAGTAAGGAAATGTTGTTCCAGTTTTCCTGATAAGGACCCGGAGGAAACAGACAAAAAAAAGTGTTTTTTTGCACAAGACCATAAAGGACAACTGTTTCAAATCTGGGAAACAAGCCTGAATCTCTTGACTTTTAGTGCTCTCTCCTTTTTGGCAGTAACCTAATACACTTTTTCAGTCTCAGGGAGCTGGGACTGCCTATCTCCAGGGCAGAGGACAGGCAGGCTGATGCAGGAGGAAGCTTTGGTGACTGTCTCTTGGAAGAGCTCATCGGGCTTTTTTGATATGACTTAATGCAGCTGGCTGAAGCACAGAACCTGCAATGACTTTAGGCCTGCAGTTTTGGTAGGGGAAATGGCCTAGACTAGCTTTTGGTAAAATTTTTTACCCAAAAAGCCGTGTGCCCCAAACCTGCATTAATGCCAGTGCAGGTTGTCTGGGCCTGATGTGAGATTGCCCGTGCAGCTCACTGTGCAAAAAAGGTTATAGGAGGTGAAAATGAGAATTTAAATAGCCAGGCACAGACAATGGGTAGCACATCAAGTGCTATTTGTCTACTGCCAGGTAGCATTAGAGGGACCCAGAAAACAGAGGGCAGAGGGCTTCTGCAGTGCCAAGTCCCAGAAGAAGAACTAGATATATCGTATTGCCATAGTATATTATAAAATTACAGCAGGCAGCTCCAAGGCAAGAATGAAGGCTGTTGTGCAAAAGCATGGTTGGAAGACAAATTGCTGAAGGTCTAGTGGATGTTCAGAGCAGAAACCAGGATTTATTGGCGGGACACAGCCCCTGCACGTGTTTTATCTTCCAACAGGCTATTTACATAGGGAAAGGTTTAGTTGAGCTAAACCTGGTGTTAGAAGCCTGTGAGATGAAGAGCTACCCATTCAGGGGAGCCCCAGAGAGACGTAATCCCATGGAAATGCATTTAATGGGGATGGGAGTGGGGGGTGTGTGTTTCTGCAAAGAAAATGCAGGCAAGCCATAAAGTAGAATCTGCATAAAGAATCTGTAACAGCACAAGGAAGCCTGGGTGAATCGGTGGCACTCACGTTTCCCTGCTCGCCCAACCCAACTGAAAAGGTGTGGGGCTGGGAAGAGGGATGGGGCAGTGCCTGAGGCAACTTTGTGTGTTGGAGGGAACAGTGGGATGGAGGGTCACCTCAGAGGAGGGAGAGGAGGGTTTTCAGCATTTATCAATGTGCTTTGGGGAAGGGGGGAGCGGGTCGTTGCGTATCATCATCGGAAAAGCAACTTCACTCCTCAAGACTGGTTGCTAGCTTTAACGTGAAAACAGTGCTGGCTGCTAAAAAAAAAAAAAACATTTCAAGTTTGTGAATCAGCTTTTCTGGCCACTCTAAGCATCCTTCTAAGCCCAGTGATGGCTGGCCATCCGCCCTTCAAGCTGTCTTGGTTGGCGGTCAGGGCAACCCCCTAAATTTCTCTCCTGCCTGCCCAACACCTACATTTGCTCTGCAGCTGTGCCTCGGAGCAGCAGCACACGTGTCCCCCGGGTCTCCCGCTGCTCGGCGTGGCACATCCCCGGGGAAGCGTGGCTCCTGCTGGGGTGATGGTGAGGCACCTCGGGGGCATCAGCTTGCACCCCTGGGGATCCCAGCTCAGCGAGACTTCAGCCCCGGGGCCCGGGCTTGCTCACGGGGACACTTTTCTGGTGCATCAGCAGCCCCTCGCCAGCCTAGGGGCTCCACTTTGCTTGTGCTGCAGATCGCAGGGCTCAAAGCATTGAAACATATATATTTGTGTATGTACGTATATACGCATGAACGTATAAGAAGTCAAACAAAGCATTATAAATGTGCAGTGAAGAAATAACAGTATGGCTTCTTTGATTAAACAGCTTGATTTACTGGGCTAAATTATAGGCTTATTACTCTGTGCTACGTAATTGTTATTGGAGGACACATCTTGTCTGAGTAGAAATGTACTTTTGTGATGTCAAAGCATTCCAAAATGTGAGGGAGAAACAATTGTCAAACCAGATCTATATATAAAAAAATCAGCCAGAAAGGTTAAATCAATTCTGAATGGTATATACATAAAAAGGTTGTGGGAGAGTGTGGCTCTTCAATATTATTATTACGGCCAACCTACGACATTTACAGCTCTCCTCCTGCCTGGACACTGGAGGCTTCTCTGTTTCTGCTGAGCACCAACAGCCGCTGCGACACGACGTCAAAAGAATTTTCATTTTTTTCCTAAGTTCAGCTATGGATTTGTAGCCACTTGAGATGCTGACCATGCTGGAGATCACATGGAAAAATAATGAATTCGGCTAAGTACATGGATAAATGCAAGGAGCAGAATATCAGTCTCTAGACCAGTGAACCTTGAGGGGGGCACAGCTCCTGTTCTTCACCCCTTACTGCTGAATGTGAAGCCAGGGACTCAGAAATATCGCCTCATGGCTGTCAGGACTTATCACCATCACAAACCAGAGGAAAGAACCCAAACAGATTCACAGCAAAGTTAAGGAGATTAGAGGGACTGAGCAGTGAGACCTCACTTGGGTCTCTCTCAGTTTTTTAATGAGGCATAAAAAGGGCCTTCAAAAGCAGGCTTTCCCCCCTCCCTCCCCCCCCCTCCCCTCCGCCTGTTTTGCTACATTAGAAATTTAGATTGTCCTTGTTTTCCCAGGAAGACTCAACTGATGAAGGGCTTGCAGCAGCACGGGCTCACTGCAGCCACCAGCAACCTCCTTCCTCCGGCTGCCAACGGCTGGGGCCCTCAGCTTGCTGCCTTCCTGGTGGTCCTCACGCACAGGCAATGCCAAAGGCCACATTTTCAAAGGCGACCAGCAGTTTCCATCGCTCAACCTGCAGCATCCTAAAAGGAGGTGAGGTTTCTGAAAGCAACGAGCACGCACGCTGTGGAAGAAGCCAAGCCATCTGGAGGTTCTCCAGCGTGGCAGCCAGAAAGGAAGGCTAAATAACCTAAATAATGTTCAGACTGGGTACAAACTTCAGCTCTCCCTTTGGAAGAGTTTACTCATAACACACTGTTAGCCTGAGAGAAACATGAGACCTTCTAGAACTGTAGGGCTATGTATGTGCAAGTTGTGTTTAAGGGAAGAGATTGATTAATGGACGTTGGAAGAAAAGGTTTGTGTCATCTTTAAAAATACGCACTCACATGCCCAGATATCTCACACAGCAGACAACCACATCACAGAGGAATAAAGCATCTGTTAAAATTGGTTTTCTCTTACATGAATTGGGATTTTCAAGCTGCCACACTCATGTCTGTATGCTACCAAGCAATACTGTCACTTCTGAGCATGCAAGAAAGCATGAGTCACCTCCCTTCCAAGTTAGGAAATGAGCTTTAAAAAGTACTCATTCTCTAAAAAAATCCTGTTGATATATTTTAATTTTCTCTCTGTATATATGGGAGTCACAGCTTTGGAAGGAAAATTTAAATTTTTACAAAAAAATCAAATGTAATATTTTTATGTATCCTGTGATTCCAGACGATGATGCCTTATGGGATCCATCATGCTGTGATACTTCCACTTAATTTGTGAGTCTTAGAGACTGGAAACTGGATACATGATTGTCTTACAAAAATGCAGACGAATCACAAATATCCTCAGCTTTTCTTCACAGAAACAGAGAACTTAATAAAGAAAAGATGTTAATACTAAAATGGCTGTATTTTTGTCTTGCTCTGCTTCTTATACCAGCTTCCATGACCTTTAAGTTTCCTCTAATGAAATTAAAAAGCATAAAGGGAATTTTTTTTTTTTTTCCTTCTGCCTGAAATCCCCCTTTTTTTATGTAAAGAAAGTTAACAAAACAACAACAAAAAAATTAGTTCCGGAAGAAAACCTGGTTTCCTTGTTGCACAAGGTCTGGCCCCTTTTTTGGGCTCTGCCTACCAGACCAGCAGCTCTTGGTAGTGCAGCAGAGGTGGCATCTTGCGGGGAAGGTGCTGTCACCCTGACTTCTCCTGTGACAACAGCGGCTGTCCCACCCCCCCACCCCTGAGGGTGCTGGGGACACCAGCTCCTGGAGGGTGTCCAGCAAGGCTCTGGGGTGCAGTGCCCCAGAGAAGAGGGGCTGGGAGGTTTTCATGGGGATGTTTTATGCTTCATTCTCACAAAGGTGCCAAACACAGGAGATCAAATTTTGATCCCCAGATGAGCAAATGGGCCTTTCTGGGCATTTTCTTGTAGAGGTGCATAAGTTCAAGAAAACTGACACATGCCTGCCCGTCATCTGTTTCTAGCAGATGGCTGATATTAAGGAGAAGCATGATTGTCTTAATTTCCAGTGTGTTAGGGCTTATCACTCATTGCCTTTGGGATTATAAATGTATATTTCCAGCTATGGCAAACATTTGGATGGAGAAACACATTGAGACACTTTAAATTATGCAAAATAAAGGAACAGTAAACACTGAATACTTTCTGTAGCTAGCAAAGCTGCTTGCTCCCTGGTGCTTCATTCCACATGGTCAAAATGCTCCCTAAAACCCTGAAAAAAACACATGCAACTAGGATATGTGGAAACCGCCGGGTGAAAATATAAAGACTGATCCTGCAAATCTCACGCGCAAGATTGCTTAACTTGGAGCATGAGAAAAGTCCAGAGGAGCTGAGAGCATCTCACAGGAGTCCCACGTGAAGCCCAGGGTGCAGCTCCAGGGCACTTTGGTCCCTGCTCTGTTGGCAGCACAGCGGTGGGACGAGCCACTGAGCCAGACCGGCAGAAAACAACTACCCATTACTTGCAGGGATGTTTCTTGCTGGAAAAAAGGGCTGAAGGTGCACAGCGTGGGGCCAGGCACGCGTCGGTGCTGGCCCATGGAGGAGATGGGTGCATGGGGATGGGGGGAGATGGTAGCAGGACACCCCCCCCCCCCAGATTGCAGCCCCAGCTCCGACCGATGGAAGTTGCACTCACGGAGAACCAAAAGCACAAGGTTGGAGCTGTATCCCCATTTCACGTAATGGGTTGCCCTGGGCACTGCACTTAATACATTAAGCAATGATGAATATACATATTTCAAGATTAAATCTACTTCCTAATGGAACTTTTCACTGGCAACCCTTTCTTCTTGTGCCTTTGAACTCCGTGTAGCTGAACAACCGCTTCTGGGTGGAACAGCTTCCTGAGTCAAAATAGCATCATCAAAAGATCGAAGAAAATTTGGAACATCCACAAAACAGTTTTTGTGGATAAAACCAATAAAACCAGCTGCCGTAAAGCTCCCTCAGATTTAGGTCTTGATCTGGGAATTGGGTTTAAAACAGCTGAATTTTCTCCCTGGGAATCCTGTTGCAGGTGGTGGGACTTTATGCAGGGGAAAATAGCCACGGTACAAGACTATCCCCTTTTTTCTTGATGTTAAAAAAGGCTTCTGAAAACTATCCCCAGGCTGGATGAAGACTTCAGAAGCGTTGGGCTCTAGCTGCAGGTGTTCAATCCAGTACTTTTTTCCCAGCCCGCTTTATCTCGAAGGTAAAATAAATGTTGTTGCAGACTTTTGGTAAGAAGCAGAAGCTTCATTGCATGGTGTTATGGGGATATCTCCCCCCCCCCCCCCCCCCGAAATCTGACAGCATGGCACTGACTGATGGAGGTACGGTGAAGGGTGGTGAGGACAACCGTAGCATGGTCCCAGTGAGGCAGGGTGGCTGCATCAGCCTCCTGCCTATGCTGTGATGTAAAGCAGGAAAAAAAATAAAAAAATGGGGGGAATTACATCAGGGCTAAGATGGAAAGTGTAAAGGTTGGAAAACCAGGCCCCCCTTCTCCTCAGCCCCACTGTGCATCCAGTGACGTTGGGGGCATCCAAGCTGGCTGGTCCGTCTCTGCACGCAGGGGAGGATGTATTGCCACAACCACCTCTAAGGATTTTATTATGAAGTTTGGGAAAACCATCGAACCAAACAGCTCCTTTGCCAGCTCTTTCGTCCACCGAGCCTTTGGCTTTTCCCCTGGACCAGGGCCAGCTGAAGGGGATGGTCCCACAGCTTTTCCCGGGACATTTCTGGGAGCACCGACCGCACCCAGCTGGACCTGTTGACCGAGGATGAATCCTATGGGTTTTCTGCAGTGCCTCCCTGGACACAAATTCCTCCGGAGACAGTGGCAACTTTGCTGCAGAAAGCTGGAACCAAGGACGACAGAACAGGATTTTTTTCAGAAGCAGTAAGACTTTTTTTTTTTTTTAAAAAAAAAGTCAATAAATAGGAGAACTGTGGGGTTTTAACAGCAACAAGATGAGAGGCTGAGTCAGACAGGGTTGCTGATCACATCTCTGCCTGCAAACGGGGAAATGCCAAAAAAATAATTTCTGTGCTATAGAAATATCTAATTATCATCTGCCATCTCAAATGCCTCCAAAGAGAAACTCCTGCAGAGACCTTCGAAGCTCCTTTAATACAGAAAGTAGGAAAATACTCTGTCAGACTGAACCAAGATGCAGAATGTGATCATATAAATCCCGGGTCTTGGAGCACAGCCCAGGCGTTTCTGACTTTGTTGTTTTTCGCCGCAGTTTAGCAATTCAGCAGAATCACGTTCGCAGTCCTAGATCTACTGGTTTTGGTAGTGGTGGTACTTGAACTAATCGCTTATGTAAATAAACATTTAGAAACCTAGGGGAGGACTAAGACGGCTGTGAAGAAAAGAATTACAGTGAACTTCCAGCAATATATTTGGGGGTTACAAGTTACCGTTCTTTTTCAAATTCGCAGAGGCTTTATTTTTAGAGAGGATAAAACCTGCTAAGCCTTCAGTTCCTGACACATCTCTTCGGAGCAAGGGGAGAGCGATGGCAATTAACGGGGAGGTCTCCAGCAGTGCCAGTGGGACTGGGCTTGCCCGTGCATTTGAATCTCTCGGCCCCGCTGAGAGAGAGGAGTTGGTGAGGAAGGCAGTGCACAGCCGTACGAAGGTAGTTATGGATAATAAAAACAGAACAGCGAAATGATCCCAGCCAGGGGCGGGTGGCTCCGGGCTTGTTACCGACCTCCCAGAGACCCTCGTCGGCGTTCCTGGGAAGCGGGTGGGTGTGATTCCCACGGGATTGCCACCGGCACCTGTCCCGCTGCCAGCAGCGTTGTGAAAGGGCTGTAGGTGCCGAAAACACCTTTGGTGGGCCGGACCTTTATTTTTCCCCCCTTGGAATATCTTTTAAATTAAGCACCTCTGGGGAAAAGAAGAGGGCGAGCAAGCGTTTAGAACCGTTTATTGAATAAAACAAGGTTTTAAAAGCCATATTATTGTTCCAGGACACAATGGTCGTTACTGTTTTTGTTAGTGAGTACCCGTGTGATTTAAAGCCGCTGACAGCACCAGACGCTCACAATGAAATCATCTCTCCCTCCCCTCCCCGCGGTTCAGGCAGACACTCATTTGTATGTATGGGTTCAGCCCGTCTGCTGCGGCTGGCCAAAGCGACAGATACTAATGGCATATGTTAATTACAACCCAACAACTTCCTTTCATTTTGGGTGTTTATTAACATTCTCACTTCTGCCCATGGAGGCAGCTGGCGGGAGATGCCGAGGCTGCCGGGGGTCACATGCGATCCTCGATCTGGGACCGCGATGTGCACCCAGATTCAGTTGGCCGGCGAATCCGGCGTCCCCGCAAAGATTTCTTTCCCCTCTCTGCTCATCAGGCTGCAGAGAGGTTGGAAAGGAGAGGGGAGCTCAGGAGCAAATTCCCAGCCGTGGCTGCCGGTCTCTCAACTGCTCCAGGTGCGGCTCTTCTCTAAACCCGGGATTTCCCTGGGAACTCTGTTGTGTAGCAGGCCCAAATAGCTGGAAAACAGCTCGGTGATTTGGAATTTAGGGGGGATCAGAAAGTATCTGATGTGACTGGTGAATGCAGCCAAGCAGGTTTTGGTGGGAATAAGAGGAACTGTCATCTCATGTACAACCAGGATCCAACTACCCTCCTGTCCCACTTCTGAGCATAGTCAGAGACAAGTATTTCAAAGGCAAATGCAATAAACATTTAAAAACACAATTAAGGAGTAATATTTCAGGTTATGTTCCTTTATCTTTCCCTTTACAACTGGTTTGTGACATCGGAAAATGAGAAAGAAAGGATATCTGACTCTCGTTTCTAAACCCCTCTTCCTTATTGAGGGCCATCTATCTCAACGATTTCTTATGGCATGGTGATCCAAGGTAGACAGTTAATTCTACATTATATCTGAAAAAAAAAAAAAAAAATTTCCTCAAATCCCTTTTCAAGTTATTGTGCTTCAATTTTGTGTAACTTTATTCATATCACTGTGCTGGTCAGGGGTCATGGCCAATGGAGGGGGGCTGCATGCAGTCAGCTTTTGCAGACGTACAGAGCAAACCCACCAAGCTCAAGGTATAAAACAGGCAAAGTCGTACACAGGACCACAAAGGAGAGCAGTATGAGCAGACTATTCTCTGGCACTTTAAAAAAAAAAAAAAAAATTGTATTAATCCAAAGGCATTTTCGGGAGCGGTTTGTAGGAGGCAGCTGTGTGGCTGATGGGAAGCTTTGAGGCAGCATGAAAGAAAAATAGGAGAGTCCCTTTGCTTTTGTTTTCAGACTGGTTTTGATGTGTGTCAAACCCCGTGTGAGGTATCCCTGAGTATTTGTGGCATTCCTCTCAGCATGCATCAGGCTGCGTTTGGCGTCTGGAGACTTCACGTAGCATCGTGCTGCTCTAGTGACTACAAGTTGTTAAGTCCCTGCATAATTTCCTACCGCCTTCACTCATCTGGAAGTAAAGCATAATTAGCAATTTTTGTTACCTCACTATTTAACTCTTCTATGTTTTTTTTTTTTTTTTGTGCTGTCCATTCACAAATGTCCAAGTCAAAATGGTACATCTGCTTTTATTTGTTGAGATGTGGAAAGAATTATAGTCGATTAGTAAGACACAACTGTCCTTTACAGTTGGCTGTTTTCTTCCTTCTATATCCTGTTTACCTTCTTGAGATTAATTATTTTAGCTACTGATTTGACCAATTTTGTTGCACAACATAGATAAAATAAAATAAAATAAAATAAAATAAAACAAAACAAAATAAAACAAAATAAAACAAAACAAAATAAAATAAAATAAAATAAAATAAAATAAAATAAAATAAAATAAAATAAAATAAAATAAAATAAAATAAAATAAAATAAAATAAAATAAAATAAAATAAAATAAAATAAAATAAAATAAAATAATAAAATAAAACACTTGATACCATGTAGGTCATAGTGTAAATGGCCAAATGAGGAAGAGTTTTGATTTCTGTGCATAGTTCATTCTCAAATTCCAGCATGTCACATTTGGTCCTGGAGGCTGTTCTTGAGCAATACAGAGTTGTCCAGTGGAGGATCTATAAGGTGAAGCCAGGCCAGGGGATGTTTCTCCATGACCTACAGCACCTTTTTCCCTAGAGGAGATGGAGAATGGCTCCATTACTTCTCCTCTGGGACACGGGACAAGGGCATACCCCTGCCTACGTGGAGCTGCCTGTGCATTGTTTCTCCTTTGTGCTGTCCCAGGGAAGAGCTGAATGGGGTTATCCATGGTTTCTAAGGCTCTCAATGGGACTGGAAAAGTCATATCTAGGATGAGTAAGCCAGAACAGCAGAATAAACAAGTTTTTTTTCATTGTTTGCATCCAGCAAAATCCCCACACAATCCCTTGTCACAGAATACCAAACACAGCCCCGAAAGCATGTCAGATGAACAAGGGTGCTTGGTTTAGCAGCTTCTATTGAAAATTATTTTGTTTCTTGTTTAAAGACAAGACATTTAATTGTCTGGTCGTACATTGTTCTCACTCCCCATGCTACTGGACTGATGGAACATTTTAGATATTTATTGTGATGTAGTAAAGCCAAAACCTTTGAATGCTGCAGCAATGAGGAGTTTGCATGCATCGTACCAGTCCTCTATATCTATCTCATAGGAAGAGACTGACCACAAGACAGAGGAAAATCAGTCTCTTCCTAAATCAGAAAACCACGATCCTATATTACAACAACCATGCAACCAGGAGGTGTACATGGGGCTAGGTTTTAACGAGAGCTTACAAAAAAGAGCTAAATCCTGTCATTACCCCAGCGCAGGGGCAATCACGCCATCTGCATATGCCCATAGGCAATCACACGGTGAAGGGATTGTTTCAATGCTCTGTGGCTTTCACTCTACTTTTATATTAATAGAAATAATAAAGTTAAAGTAGGAACGTCCTTGAACGGCTTCTGCTGTGTTCTGTGGGAATGTGTGCTCTCCTAAAGGGTTTCACAGGACAAACTGTCCTGTGTGAGAGTCTCTGGTTGGTAAATCCCAGCTATCACACAGATGTTCTTGCTTGTGCCCCTTGTCTCTATGTACACAACCACAAACCACATTAAAGAGTCCCTTCCCTCCTGCCAAAGTTATATCCTTTTTGTGCATCCACTGAGAAACCACGATGCAGGGTTTTCCAACCATGGGCTCCTCACTGTTGCAGGTATATCATCATAGAATGGTTTGGGTTGGAAGGGACCTTACAGACCGTCTAGTCCCAACCCCCCTGCCCCGGGCAGGGCCCCCTTCCCCCAGCCCAGGGGGCTCCCAGCCCCGTCCAACCTGGCCTTGAACCCTTCCAGGGAGGGGGCACCCACAGCTGCTCTGGGCACCCTGGGCCAGCGCCTCACCACCCTCATAGTGAAGAACATTTTCCTTACATCTAATCTAAATCTATTCTCTGTCTATTTAAAACTGTTACCCCTTATCCAATCACTACACTCGAGCCCCTCCCCAGCTATCCCGTAGGCCCCCTTTAATTACTGGAAGGCTGCTAGAAGGTCTCCCCAGAGCCTACTCTTCTCCAGGCTGAACATCTTCAATTCTCTCAGCCTGGCCTCATAAGGGAGGTGCTCCAGCCCCCTGATCACGTTCATGGTCCTGCTCTGGACCTGCTTGACAAGGTCCATGTCCGTCCTATGTTGGGGACCCCAGAGCTGGACCCAGCACTGCAGGTGGGGTCTCGTGAGAGCAGGGTAGAGGGGGAGAATCCCCTCCCTCAGCCTGCTGGCCCCACTTCTCTTGATGCAGCCCAGGACACAGTTGGCTTTCTGGGCTGTGGGTGCACGTTGCTGGCTCATGGTCAGTTTTTCATCCACCAAGACCCCCAAGTCCTTCCCCCAGGGCTGCTTTCAGTCCACTCATCTCCCAGCCTGTATTTGTGCATGGGGTTGCCCCAACCCACGTGCAGGACCTTGTACTTGGCCTTGTTGAATTTCATGAGGTTTGCACAGGCCCACCTCTGAAGACTATCAAGGTCCCTCTGGATGGCATCTCTTCCCTCTAGCATGTCAACTGCACCACACAGCTTGGTGTCATTGGCAAACTTGATTGATGGTGCATTCGATCCCACTGTCCACGTCTCTGACAAAGATGTTAAACAGCGCCGGTCCCAACACCAACCCCTGAGGAACACCACTTGTCACTGGTCTCCACCTGGACATCAAGCTGTTGACTGCAACACTTCGAGTGTGACCATCCAGCCAATTCCTTATCCACCAACTGGTCCAGCCATCAAATCCATGTCTCTCCAATTTAGAGATAAGGATGTCGTGCAACACAGTGTCAAAGTCATATGCCCTAGACAGTTCAATATGTGTAAATTCATCAGGGGAAGCAGGTAAAACTGGTAGGCTGAAAGAAGCAAAACAAGAGGAATTGGCAAGAGTTTGTCATTGAGGATGGCAGACGGAATGCATTGAGTGAAGCAAATGTTGCCCATCTTTCCAGCAAAGCCTGGTGACTCTTGTCAGCCTTCTCACCTCTGTGTGGGCCAGCATCCTCGCTGGTCCTAGGTGGAGCCAAATGCTCCAATTACCAATTTTGCTTCTGCAAAACCCCTCTGGGCAGCTGCCTCTCCCTCCAGAAGCACTCTCCATCACCACCCCGAGCTCCCCGGGGATGACCTTTGAGGTAGGACCTCAGATATTGTTTCCCAACCTGAAAGCCTGAACTCTTTGGAGCCTCGATATTCTTTTCTTTCCTCCTTCCTGCACCGTGTATCAAACAACCAAGAACTGGAACCGATGCAAGACTGAGTTGCCAGTAAAAACATCCCCCCTAAGTCCTAAAGGAATTTGGGATATTTTTCTCTGGACTGCTAAGACCCTCCAAAGCACCGTGATTGTACCAGTCTTGAAAATAAAAGCTGTGGACCAGGAAGTCTTGAATCAGGAAAAGGAAGCACTGGCTGAACTGATAACTGAAACACTGTTTTAAAACAACCTGGTGAATATAGCAGGATAGCAGCAGACCAGCATGGCTTCTGCAAGGACGGGCTGTGCCTCTCCCATCACCTATTTGCACATCTGCAGTAAAACAGCAGAACTGATTCAAAAACAGACTTACGTTCTCAGTCGCGTTTCAGAAATGCGCCTCAGAAAACTGAAGAGGCATGTGGGTAAAATTCAGTCATGGATAAAAATTGCTGGCAAAGAGTGTAAAACAAGAGTTCACTTGCAATATGGCAAAGGCAGCACATGGCTACAGGTCTCCCAGTGGGCAGAGCAGGAGGAGGGGAAGAGAAGAGGAAATATGCTGAAAACATCAATTTGCCCAGGTTAATTGAAACTAGAAAACCTGTGAGGCACTTCAGAGATGAGGTCAAAATAGTCTGAAGGAGTATAGAAAGAGCAATAAAAAGATTTGAGGAGCAGAAGATACTGAAAGATAAAAGGCTCAGGTGAGAGTGATGGTAAATATGAAGAAACCTGACAGAATGACTTGAGATAATATAAAACATGTCAGCTGAAGTAACACGGATAATTTAATCTGAACACATTATTTCCCTTTATTTAAAACAAGAGTAAAGTGACATCAGATGAAAATGAAAGACAAGGGGTATAAACATCCCGTGGAGAAACGCTGCTTTTTCAGAACAACGCGCACCTCAATTGCCATAACTGAGCAGGTGTTTTTTTTTTTTTTTTCATTCTGCCTGCGCACAGGACCATGCCCATAGGTGTCTGACTTCTTGTTCCTCTCATGACACTAACAGCAAATGCTTCATGCACGGGATTAATTTTCATAAGGTAGCATTGGAAGTGATAATTCAGCTGGATTCCAGGAACGGCTGGCATTTATATGACTAATAGGCCCAGCAGGTATGTCAAGAGAAAAAAATAGTCTATGAGCCATCCCACTTTGAGGTGTGATCCAATCAGTAATTGCTTAAGATTAGTGTCAAAAAAAAATAAACCCCATGAATGATGTACTACAAATGTACCTGATTCTGGGATCCTCTCACTTTCTCCTAGGACTAGACATTTCTGGAAGCAAATAACTCAGCTGATTTAACTAGTGGGCTGGGACCCGTGTCCTTAGCAAATGTCTGCAGTCAGGCAGAGATGCCATGCTCATGCTGCAGGAAGCCAAAAAAAATATCTCCTTTTAAAAAGCTTCTCTTTAGACAGTGGGAACACAGGCAAACCTGATGGATGCCAGCCCAGCGAAAGCACTCCCCCCCTGCATCCCCCCCTGGAGCCCCAGGAATTCCCACAGGCCAAAGGGCCCAAACCCAGAGGGGCTCCCTTGCTACCCGGTGAAATGAGAAGCCCGTCGACCAGAGCTACAACATGTTCATTTTGCATGTGCTGCTTAAATAGCACTGCGATTGCAGTATTACGTGCAAGCACGGGCCAACTAGATCTTTTAGAGGGAGCCTGGGATGAGTGGCTCCCCTGGTCTAACCCCACAGCTTTCGGCATCTGAGCTGCAAAGGGGAGATACTGCGGCGTGTTTTTTGCAGGAGCAGCCAGCAGCAAGGGGCACGGGGCAGAGCATGGACTCACAGCTGTGTAAGTCCTTGCTATCCTGCAAGACTAACTCTGAAACCACCAGTGAAGGTTACGCAGGAGCGGGAAAGCTGCCAAGCAGTTATATCCCAAAGCAAGAGAAAGAGAAAATGTTACAGTTTAGGCATGCGTTATTATGATGCTGTTCACCTACCTTGTTCAAATTTCCTTTCTTCCCTTTAACAAGTGCATTTCTTGTTACCTGTCTGACTCTTGTTTGAGAATGTTTCGAGAATGACTGCCCATCAGACACTTTATCCTGTTTTTCCCAAGTTGCTGGTTCCGAGCTCAAGCTAGAGAGTTTGCAGTGATGTCCCTTCACTTGAACCCAGCCCTCATTACTGCCCGTTAAGTCCTGGCAGAAGGATTACGTACGCGTGACTCTTATTCACTTCTTTGGAAAAGTTGGAGAGGCGTCCAAGGACTTTTCTCCATGAGGAGACACAATATCTCATTATGGTCTGGAAGGATCGTTCTCAGAGATTCAGCACTGGAATGACAAATCTGTAAACTCCTTGGGGATCTGTTTCTTTGTAAATATGCAGACATGACTCAGATTATACTAATGTCGTTATGTGTGAAAATTCAGGGGGAAAATATAACCCCAAACCACCTTTGTAAGAAAATAAACTGCAAAGCCAAACGTTACTGCATGCTTTTTTTTTTTTTTTGCTTGGCTATCGGCAGTTTGCAAGTCCTCTTTTGTTGGCCCTTGGGAAATAACACATCCCCAGACTATGAGCACCAAGCAGTTCAAAGCAACGCCACTGCTCTCCAGCGTGATAGAAAAAGCAAGCTTGCAAAATTTTGTTGGTATTCTCAATTGGCCCAGATGGTCCTTCCTGTATGTCTGATCCTCTCAGGCGTAAGTACTTATCCCCTGGGATGCTTGTAGCTCTTGCACTTGCTAAAGGCTCCCAGATCTTATCCTGCTCACCAGCAAGCCTTTGGAGGGTTTGATGCTGCAAGTCCTCTGCTAATGGGCTGTGCGCTGGCGCTAATGAGGTTCAGAGCACTGACCACAGGGAGGATGGGCCACTTGTTATTTTCCTAATTAATTCAAGAACTGATCATACAGTAGCATGCTCCAGAAGACAGCCCATCTCACGACTGAGTTAAGAAGTCTGCACAAATCTGTCCCCTCTGCGTTCGCCTCCGAGTATTTTTCCCTGCCTTTTGTAACTCATTTGAACAAAAGACGGTAAAAAATCCTGTTCTACCAGCTGCTTGTGTTCTCCCCCATGGCAGCTCATCCTGTACATTAGCTCCTTCTGCTATTTTAAATCATCTGGCATTCCTTCTGGGCCCACCCATCCTGCATATGCTGAGCTTAAATTCTTGACCCCTACTGGGAGATGACATTAGCTCTCTGCTTCACTGCCTCTCCCATCTTACTCAAAGCTTATCTAAACCCACACTTGCTCATATCTCTGATTTTTCTTTTTTTCTTGTTCATAACACTCTAATTAGAGCCTTGAAGCATACAGAGATGTGATTTGCATGAAAGGCACTATTCAAAATGAAACTGGATCCCAACTCGTGCCGTTTAGCATCAACGTTTGAAGGTGGTAAGTTAGTTAGGGCCCTCACTTCTTGTCATTATTTTCTAAAACACTCAAAGCCCCATTTGTCCACTCCTTTCTAAAGGATCAGAGCTAGTTTCTCTAGTTTTTCTGGATGGGTAGTAACCTCATAGCTCTGTACCATGTTAAATAAACCCTGGAAGAGTTTCTACATTCCTCTTCAGTGTGTATATATTTACTTCAGCTATATACCTGTTACCCAGCCCACACAGTGGATGTCTATCTTATATGTTAAAACACACAAAATTAGGCCATTAGTGTAAACATCTGTGCTCACCACTTTCTTGCTCCTCCAAAGCTGCTTACTAAAAAAAAAGACAGGCAAAGTTAGTCATATCAGAGCACTAGGCAACTTTAAAATGAAATACTAATAGAAAAGATGAAGACATCTTCATAGCAATTATTATAGCTAATGACCATTATTGAATATTAACTATAACATTAAATGTGGAAAGTTGTAAATAACCTATTTACATACCAAAATGGTTGTCTTGTGTTTAAAACCTCCCCTCGGAAGAAAAGCAGCTCCTGGTGCCATTTGGCATGAAGGGGACATAAGTTACAGAAAACCTGACACAAGGAATTTGTGCTGTGGCTATTCATGGTGCCCATGCTTTCCACATTCCTGCCCGTTCGTGGCCTGCCTGGGAAATGGGATGTGTCCCAGGCGCTGGAGAAAAGCCAGAAAAGGACCATTTTTTGGTAGCATATTCAAAATCACATTTGCAAAACAAATTCAGTGCGAATGCAGTGGATTGGTTTGCTCTGCTCCTATCAATATTGACAAACCCTTGCTCGGGGTGTCCGCAGAGAGCAAGTCATGTCCTTGCCGGGACACCCTGGATGTGCTTTGTGCAAGTCCCGCTGCCTGTAAGGATGCTTTCCCCATCCTGAAAGCTGGGAGACCTCCCAGCACACTGAATCCGTGGCTAATCCCATGGGAAGCTTTCTGCAGCCCCAAGTGTTTCCCCATCCCCCTACCTTTGAAATTACAAGGTTGAAGAACAAATTTGTAATAAATGAACTTCAGTGCGTTGAACGTGCCCCTGGCTGGACTGGTACAGCTCTGCTGGCCTCAGGGAGAAATGCTGCAGAGGAATGATGTAGGGAGAGAAGTGCTCCTGCATCAGAGCTGAATTTGGCCCTGTAATTTTGATCTGAGGGAGTACCAGGTTAAGGTATGTAGCACTACATGCAAAACTGAACGTCGTTACCCCAAAGATCAGGGACAAAGGCCGGGCCAAGGCGGAATGCGGTGGCTCATGCCATGGCAAGGGTTAAAAAAAAAAAAAAAACAAACATCAAGAAGTCTGGATGGAGAGCTGAAATTGCTACGTCTGCCCATAGTACAACTGCTGCCGGGAGGGACTGTGCCCCTGCTCAGCACTGCACCCCAACCTCTCTTTCAGCAGCACCAGTAGTGGTCTCGCTGGTCTCCAGAGCTCTGGCACAGGCAAAGTGAAGAGCAGGGTCACAGATCTTGAGCTAGCTCTTTCCCTCCTCCCTGATCCAGGACAGCCCTCCCCGGTGGATATCTGTCCACTTTGCCCTTGCCTAGAGCTGCTCCTGCTCTGTGGGGCCGCACTTACTGTTTTATATAAAAGATATTTCCTATATCCAAGAACAAGCGAGAGAATGTGTCAGAGGAGGGGAAGAAGTGACTGTAACTCCAAATAAGTGCATGCAAGCAGGGATGATTGCCAGCGACTACTCCCAGAGCTGTGCCTCCAGGGCCCACCGCATTCCCATCCCGTGCTGCTTGCTCTTCTCTCCAGGCTGACTGAAATCATTATCCAACAGATAGTGTGGCGTTTCGCTGCTAACTAGTAAAACTAGGCGCTAGAAATGAGCTCCCTCTGTAATTACTTCAGAATTCTCGGAGGAGCAGATGTTGAGGCATGTGGGACATCTCGCAGTATCGCAGGATGGTTGTGGTTGGAAGGGGCCTCTGGAGGTCATCTAGCCCAAGCCCCCCTGCACATACAGGGCTGGTTGCCCTGGTCCATGTCCAAACTGCAGTCCCAAACTTCATCAGTAGGAATAGTTCCTGGGGAGAGCTGGCTTCTCAGAGAGAAGGGGAAAAGACTTCTCAGAAGATGCTCCAGCCGGATGGCAAAAAATGCCTTTTCTGCTTCCGTGTAATGAAGCAGAGAGGGGAGGGAGACTGGGGTTAAAGTGGAAATGGGGGTTTGGCCGCAGGGAAATAGATGGGTCTCACGGAAGCGAGGCTGCCCAAAGGTAGAACAATAATAGTCCAAACTCCCGTCGGAGCAGTTTCATCCGTGCCCTTGGAGCTGAGTTAAAGATCATGCTTTAAAAAGAAAGAAACGAGTGTATGGAAGCCAGTCCAGCTGCCAAGGCTGGAGGGAGACCCAGCACGCAGGGACCTGGTAGGTGGGTAACTCAGATTCATGTTTCTGTGTTGCATCAGGCTTCCTATGTCATCTTGGGCAAATCCCTCAGCCTCGGTTCCCCTCAGGGGCAAGAGGGAGGTAAGAGCTTTTCTCAGGCCCACAGAAATGTATGTGCTTGGATGGGATAAACCTCAAATACTGAGGTGCTGGGTGCCTGGCAAAAATGGTGGATATTTAGGTAGACAGGCAAAACTGTAAGCAGGTGCTGCCAGGTCACCCTTAATGAAGATGCCTCTAGTAGCCTCAGAAAAGAGGTGATTTGAAGACCTCCCTGAAGTGTTTCACCAAATAAATCCTGATTATTTGGGCTTTGTGCAGGCAAAGTGATTGTTACCCTAACTTCTTAAGGCACATAAGCATTTAAGCTGCCTTAAATCTTTAAGGTAGTAAAATGTAAGTATTAAAGCCAACTTAAATCCTTATTAAGTCTTCTAGGTACTTAAAATATTTAAGCCATTTTCAAGTTGTTTTAGAATGACTGCTGATTTCCATGGGAAGGATGCAATGTTGAAAAACACTTTGTATGCAATGCCCCTTTAAAGTTCATGCTGTCAGACAAGCCAGTGTCCCACACACAGCCTTATCAGGAAAGATGTGAAAAATGTCTAGACTTTAATTTCCCTGCCATTTCACATTTGGTCCTGGGTTCACAGAGATGCTTATAAATGTGCAAGGGTTTTGAGAGCACAATGATCAATCCATCAGCTCGTCCTGGTGGTTCATGTTATCCCATATCGTGGCTTTACCACACTGGTCTGTGGTATAGACTTCAGAAGATGGTAGAGGAAGTTGAAAATGAGTGAATTCCCCGCACATACAGGGACAATCACAGCTCACAACTAAACGAGAGCCTTTTGCTCTGACTTTTCAGCAGTGACCTTTGGATTGCAATCAACCTTGGAACGTCCCATCTGAAAAGGCAACATTTTTGGCATGCTGTGAAAGCAAGGCTTTATAGTAGAAACTACTTTTGCAACTTTTACTGTATGATTTGCACTCAAGAGGATGCTGTAACAAACTGCTGAGTAGAGCGAAGCTTTCTATGAAAAGGAATCCAATCCAACAAATTCTGTCGTATGCGCACAGCTGAGGAAACTACTTAACCCCTTGAAAAAGGGCTACATGTGTGGCAAATGCTACGGAGAACTGGGTCATCAGTTGACAGAATGCTTTTCTGGTAACTCCTGCTGTAACTCTGTCCTTTCCTGGTTCTTAACTTTTTGTTGCTGGATCATATTCCTTATACAAGTTGAGACTCTGAATGGCTGATGAAGCTCTCCTGTCTGCTGCATTTTGGACTCGCAGTGGCTGGGAAGCAGCCTGCCTCCTTTAGGCCCTTAGTTCGTGCTGATATTGCAGGCACCCGCTGAAGCTGTCCTCCAAAGTCAACAGAGAGAAAAGACCCCCAGCAAGGGCAAGGCGCAGAGACATCTCACCTGAAGTGTCAGACACTGTGCTGGGACACAGGCTCTCCTTCTAGAACAATCCTTCAAGGGCCGACACTAAAGGACTCTCAAGGGACTAGGATAACATTCATGTATCTTCGTCTTCCAATAAAATCTATTACTAGGTGGGTCATCTGGCCAGATCTAGTCACCCCTTATAGCCAACGGGTGGGGATGGGAGCTTTTAGGAAGCCATTCCCCTAAACTGTTTCGCACACATCTCTGTAATCAGGCAGCTGCACCTTAAAACAAGCTCATCGCTCTCCTCTGTGATTCCAGACAACTAGTCAGGCACAGGCATCCGCAGCGCACGTTTGAGCAGATGAAACCATGCACCTTATACCTAGGTATAAGTGCTTAAATTGGCCAGACTGGATCTTATCATGTATGCTCCAGTTTGCATGCAAATGTGAATGACTTCCTCGCCCACATCTTGAGATCAGTTCTATGCTCTATAAAATGCCATTGCTATTGAATCATGGGGTCAGTCTAGTTTTTCCTCCTTTCACTTAATTGCAAACTGTTAGTGTGTGCCATAAAAGGTTTATGCAAGCATACCCGAGTGGTTTTGAATGCTTTCCACTTCCCTGCGTTCGCACGTGAGAAATTGTTAACTCCTATTCGCAGATTCTCAGCAGATCCGGGGTTTATGACTGAATGCCTCCAAGTTTGGGGTATGCAAATGGATGGCAGTGTTTGGAGTCAGTGACCGCACTCATGCCCACAATAATCACGAGCATGTACAAGCCACAGGGAATTGTTAAAATGGAGACTGATTTGACTATAACAAAAGTCTCAACTGAGTTTTGTTATAAAGTGCCTCATTAGTCTGATATTTTTTGTGACATCCCATTGGTGGTAGATATGAATAGAGGTTTTTTTTTTTTCCTGTCTCTCACATGAGCAATAGGCACAAATGCCCATGTCAGCCCAAACCAGGCCTGATCTCCCTACCAGAGCTGTGTATCTGAAGGACCTGAGCCTGCAAGATGCTGAACATCCCCCTCTGACGAGAGGAGCCAGGTAGTTATTTGCCTCAGCCTCTGGGATAATCTAGCCCAAAAAGGGAATGGAAAGTTCAAGAGCTTATTTAAGAGCTCTATGCCCAAGCTTAGCTCGTGCAAAAGGAATCTGCAGGCTGAGCGAGCGCAGTCTGCTGCACCGCTCGCTCTCCTCGTTAACCACCAGGATGAGCTGAGAAGCATCCCAGCCCGAGCAGAGCCTGACAAAACCGAAAGGGAATCGCCACAGACAGAGTAGCATCTGATGGATGGTGTAAATATGTAATATGCTGGGGTACGGCAGACCGGCTGGCAGCCAGCGGGGCTGGTAATCCAACAAGGAGGAGAAGGAGCAAAAGGAAGGGGGCTGGCTGTGCTCCTGCTCGTGCAGCCCAGGGTGATGCTGATCCCCTCTGCTGCCATGAGGTGCTGCAGGCTCACGGCCACCTTGCTGGCCACCAGAGCCACCAAGCCCTTCTCCGCAGAGCTGCTTTCCAGCTGGCTGCCCCCCACCCTCCACTGGTGCAGAGGGTTATTCCTCCCCAGGGGCCGGGCTGTGCATTTCCCGTGCTCAACTTCATCACGTTACAGTCGGACCATTTCTCCAGCCCCACTAGGTCCCTGTGCACGACGGCCCTGCTCTGGAGCTTACTGGCTGCTTCCCCTGATTTAGTACCACTGGTGACCTCACTGATGAGGCACCTTGTCCTGTTGTCAGATCATGGTCCCGAATCAAACCTGACAAACTCCTCCAGCTGGACTCAAAACCATTGCCCACCACCCTTTGGCTCTGGCAATCCAGACAATTTTCCACCCACCTTACATCCAAATCATGATAATTAGAACAGGCCCTATCAAGCATTAACTTTACAGATGAAGCCACCACGGTCAGGAATTCAAAATATATCTGCCTTTCCTTTTGAATGCAGTTATCCCTGTTTGAAAGAGAGTGATCCCTCTTCTCCCCCACTATCTAGACGTGCAAAATGATTCAAACTGCTGATCCTATGAGAAACAGCCAATGTCATCAGAAACATCACAGAAAGTATCCATTTGGCTCTGTAACAAAAATTCTCACTAGTGAGGAGGTATAAATTATATTTAATGGATTACGGATCAAAGGCTCTGAACCAATCCTTGGTATCACCTCACTTACTACTTGGCTGGAGAAAAGACAATATTCCTGGTACACCAAGACATCTCTGTTTAGCTGAATGATCTGAAAGAGAGATTTGTAGTTGTTCCAATGAGATACATAAAGAATATACCGTGTGCTCAGCTATCGCCGAGATGGAAGCCCTGTGCAATGTGCTATTGTTAAATTGCTGATCACCTGCAGAGACAATGACCTCGATTCTGCAGCACCCTCTTAATAGCTAAGGCGGACGATCCTTTGCAATCGCAGTCAAGAGTTCATTCTGTTTGCTAAGCCATTACGGTCATTATTCTAATTACCTATCGAGTCCTATTCTTGCGTGTGGTGCTGCGCAAAGACAAAGGGAATGTTGTTTTTGTCTGCCGAAGTTTGCACTCTTAATCAAAGAAGGAAAGCATTCAGGCACCTAACAAATTGCATGAGTTAGGGAGGGGTAGAAATTACCCCGTGAATTAGCTAGGCAACATTTGTGAGAAAAATGTCTGGGTGAAAAACTGATGTATTCCTGTCAATACCCGGCCCCTATATCCTTGCAAAGCTGAGTGTGGGAAGGCTGAGCATCTAATAGGTTCACAGGCAGTAATTCCTCTGGAATATGGTGACTGATTTGCTTGACATTTCCTCTGGCGTCAATGGTATTAGAACCATCAGGCAATTTCTGGGAAGCTAATTTGTTCCTTTCTACTATATGTTGATAAGGAACAAAGAAATGACAAGCGCTCACATCTCTCAAAAATCCAATATGATTTGGATGCAAATCTCAAGAATCTTTTCTATAGTGTAATGTAAGAATTTATACAATTCCCTTTTCTATTTCATTAACAAAGTTTCCTGCTGGCAATATGCAAAATAAATCTGAGGTCTGGCATAACATATAGAGATGACTCTATAGAAAATTATTTTTTTAATTTAATCAATAGTATGCCCTTACATGGAAATCTTGTCAGAATATAATTATATATCCAAGCAAATGTATTGCTGCATGGTTTTTAATAAAACTGTTGCAGAGCAAAGCTGTGAACCGAAAAGGAACCGAGAGGCTTCAAATGCCCAAAATATTTTACAGTCCCAGCGCAGACGAAATTCCCAGTGCTAGCGTGGCAGGGCTAGGAAGTCATTGTAACTCTCCTGTTTAACACAAACAGCAATTTGGGAAATTTTTTTTACTCCTTTTTGAGTCGTGGCTGAGATCATGCCAGTCCCCACTGGTATATCAGACAGCAGTCTCTTGGCTTGGGCTCAAACAAGTTTGTACTGAATTAGATGGCTTGGCCTAAGAGACTGACCTATTTACTTTTGTCTGTATGCCTAACTTTTCTGTTCCTGTTTTTGTCACCTATACAACACTTCAGAGACAGTACTTCTCCCATGTTTATTGAGGCTACTCAGTGATGCTCAGCTTGGCCTTTCTCAGTGCTTCTGCCGCACGGAGAGTGACTACTCACAACAGCAGGACAGCCCTTAGCCTGATCTGCTTGAGTCGGCTCAAAAGCTGAGATGGGCGCTCACTAGGCAGAAATATCTGTGTTTTTATTACTATGCCCCTTCCCATCTTCTTCTTTTACTGTCCATTGCTACTCTCCATATATCTAGGTCTTGGGTACAGAGTTAATTCTTCCTGTTGCTTCATCCAAGGTGCAGGTTACACACACACATACACGAGCTCCTTCCTACATGCAGGAGCCAGTTGTGCTAATTAGCTCATGTGAAAATGAGCTGAATGGCTTTCAAGGTCACCTCATATCTGAGAGCTGCTTTTGTGCTACATAAAGCTCAAACCTCTCAGCAGTCTCTCCCGCTCTACCCCTATTTTCAGCATTTTTCCGTTATTTGGCGAACCTAACTCCCTTGTTACCCTGGATCATGGACAGTCGACTTCACTCATTCTTCAAGCTCAACGGAATGAAAGATTTGAGCCCAGAGTCCCGAGGTATTACTGAAACACACGTAGCAGGGGTGATGAGCACATTGCCTGCTTTGCCGTTTGCTGCAGGTTGAAGATCAGTGCTCACTGTGGGTGAAATCAGCCCCTTGTGGAAGCTCAGGCAAGAATTCAGATTTTTCAGCTTTTAAAAGCTATTTGTTATTTACTAGTACAAGCGTTTCACTGTGTGCAGCTTCCTAAAACATTTTTTTTCCCCCTCTTTAATAGTTTAAAGAAAGTAAATATCCTTATAAGAATAAATTAGTGAGAAAAGACTGAGCCCCAAGTGCAATTTGATCTCAGACTCAGGCTTTGCGTACACCTACGGTGGTGCAAGCTACCGTGCTCAAAGGAGCACGCTGGCTCAGGGTGGCACAACTTGGAGGATGGCTAAAGGCATGAACTGAATGCTAAGAAAATCGGCAGCTTACTGACAATAGTTCTGCTAATATGTTTATGCAAAACTTGTCCTTTGATTCTCCCAAGGCATGGGCAAATGCATGCAAGCAATGTTAATGATTAGCTACAGAAAGTATCGATGGCTGTGAGCTGTTATTTTACTAACGGCGTTACATGGGTAGGCAGGAGTAAAGCTTAACCATCTTATTTGGGAAGGCCAAAGGGCTGGGATCCATGCAGGTGCTTCGGGATTTATATCCCACGTAGCCTCTGGCAGCCAGACTCTCTCCACCTAACACTAGGCACATTGTGGATGTGCTTACGCTTCGAGCTTGGTCACCCAAGCCAGTGGGAAAAAACGGGTGCTTTTGGGGGGGCGTTTCAGACCTGAGCCACCCCTCAGAGCCACACACGTCCCTGGGGGGAGCCCATTTCAGACATGCTCCCAGCAGCACTGCCGTAGGTGCCCGAGGGCAGCGAGGGCAGGTCTGGTCCTTTCCAAGACTGTAAATGACTGTGGTCCATAAGCAAGCCCGGGGAGAAATTTTGTGTGTGAGGTTGAAGAGCACTTCTGTTAGCAGCAAAACCAGGAAAAAAAAGACGTTGCTTTACCCTCCAGGAGTCGGGGATAGAGACATCGGTGTAACCCAAACCTTGGAGCTGGACGGCCGTCGAACCTTTCTTTCGGCCTTGCAGACTATTTCCATTCCAGTGTTTGAGTTTCTTCCTGAGGACGCCGGGGTTTTTTATGCTGTGAAGAAGTTTCAAGTTATGCTCGTTTCTTAAAAGAACACTGATTCCTGTGCAGTGCTCATTCAGTTTTTCCTTCTGCAAACCACCTAGCATGGAGAGGAGGAAAAATGCACACAAGGAGTTACCTGCAGGCAATGCAAAGGAATATCTAGAAGGCTTAACCCTTGATAGAGTGTGCTTGTCCAGTACCTACAGTTGAATTAACTTCTTTCTGGAGCTGTGCTAGCCTGTTTTAGAGCACACCAATGCAAACATTTATTTGCAGCTGCCTGCAATAAGGTTGCAAATAAACTAATGATACAATATTTTCTCTTGGAATTTATTCTATGAAGATGATTCATACCGGACAGCTAAATACCATCAATGTTGTGTCAGCTTTTACTGACTAAAGTATTTTTCCTTATGTGATAGTGGACTGTTCTCATTAACGGCTGAGCTGTAAAATCTTGCTTTCCCTCTTATTTATGATACTGGAAAAGATCCAACGTAGCGCAGTACATGTGTAAGTCATTACCCTCCCCCTAAGCTCCCCCCCAAGACTGGAATGTTACTGTATTTTAATATATTACAGAAATAAACAAATGTTATACATGTGGGGGGGATGAGTATAAATCAGGCACGATTCAAAGGGCAAAGGGGCTAAACAGAGTTTGCTGGGCCTGAAAATCCCCAGATCACAAGGGCTATCGTGGGGGGCAGTGGGGGACGCTGTGCTGCCGCCCGGTGCCCCTGCCTCGCCAGTTTGGCCACGTCTAACTCTGGATATCACCAGGTTTCCAGCTCGTGCAAGTTTTCGGGGCTGGTCTTTAAAGGGCTCTGGGTATCTGCTATGTTTTGGGTCGTGCGGTCTGCGCGACAGGCAGTGATGCTCCTTAGTGCTGCGCCCCAAAACCTGGAGCAGGGAGACTTTGCTTCCCAGCAGCCTCTGGCTGCCACGGCCCCTCCTCGGTGGACAACAGAGCTCCTGTCCTCAAAGCCTCCTGAGGGCCAGATCCACACCCTGAGCACTCCCGTCCCCACCTCAGCAGCCTCTGCCAGCCGCCGCCACGGTGTCCACAGTTCTTCTCAGTGAGACAAAGGCTGGTGGAGGTTAAATGCAGCAACACCCCTGGGAACATGGGCATCCTGAGTGCCTATAAATTTCAGCTTTCTTCCCTTCTCGCCCTGCAAATCTTGCGTTTTCCCTTGCACTGGTGGCCCAGTTTGCAGAAGAGGACTATGGTGTTCCCCTTTTCTGAGGAGTCGTGGCTTAAATGCCCTCACCCTGGGGAGGAAGATGTCTGTTGGCTGTTGGCTCTCACCGCTGACAGTGTCTCCACCAAAAGGGCAGGAGCCTTTTCGAGAGCTCCCGTAGCCCCACTGGGTGCAGGACCATGGTCTGTAGACCAGTGGGTACCATCTGTACTGGCAGGGGAAAGGGGCTGCTGAGAACTGATGGCACACACAGCTTCCATTGCCTGAATGCTTTCACCTCTCCCCAAAAGAGGGTGGCTTCATCCACCCTACCTGTGGACAATCCTGAGCCTGTGCCCTGGGCTCGCCAGACTAGCTGTAGGCACCCAATCCAGCCCTAAACATGCTGTGTAGATAACGTAGCTGCCTAACTTGGGCCATCAGAGGCAGCTGGTAGGTGGCCACCCAAACGTTGGGTATCACCTCTCCAATCCCAGAGGAGCCCAAGTCCCCTTTTGGCTCAGGCCTTGAGTTTGCCGTGCCGAACTCCCCAGCCTGAGCATTCATGCTTCGATCAATTCTCTGTCACAGAGAGAGTGAGGGAAAAAAAAAAAAAAGTATTCCTCCTGCAAGAGCCTTTTCTTCCCTCTGGATCAATGTGTATGGCTTCATTTGACATCAGTGGGAGCTCTGTCACAGATCAAGAGCAGTAAATGGCCTAATGGAAAGAATAATAATGCTATCATGCGTACGTACCGATTCTCATCCATCTTGTGGTTTTAAAGACCTTCCTCTTGGTGAGCTTGCTGGTCATAATGCTCACCCTCAGCTAATACGTATCTTTTCATTATCTTTTCAAATGCGCTATCAAAAGTCAGGGGGAAAATGGACAAGCACAAAATACGCAGATTGCAAGCTGGAATTAGATGCTCTAAAAGTTGAGTCTTTCCTTCTTTGAAATATAATAGGCAATATAAGTTAAAAAAAAAAAAAAAAAAACAACAGTAACTTTTATTAGAAACACTGTAATTTAAAAACTGAGAGCCTGAGATTTAATTTCATCCATAAGATGCAATGTAAAACTTTATCGACCTCAAGTTGTTTTATGCTGTGTTTTTCTCTACCTCTTAATGCTAAGAGGCATATCTTTATAAGACACTGGATTATTTGCTAATGCAACACTTTTATTGTATTTTGAGTGGGAAGAAAATCTATTTGTTGTGGGTTTTTATTTTTCATAGTGTTTTTTTTTCCATGGATGCTGGATCTTTGTGAGTACCTTCCATCTAATACAATATTAGCATTCATGATGGGGCTGACTGCTTCCTTGATATTCACTTAAAGCTGGGTAAGAAAGCAGGAAAGAGTAAGAGAAAGACAATAGAAATAGAAAAGCCTTGCATATGTGTCACAGTTAGTTGTCTAGCAGCAGTATCATTATGTTCCCAAAAAATTGCTTCTCTGTTTGAATTTTCACTCTCATTTTGATGTTTTGTGGCTCAATTGACACTTAAAATAATTATTGTTATATTTTCCTTTTGCTTGTATAGCAAAAATGTGCTGGTGTTTTCACGGAGTCAGTGGTCTTACTCACCTATAGTTCCAGAAGCGGAATTACCAGAAAATACTTTTTAGGATATTGTGCAGTGACCCAAATAGCACACACAGAAGGGATGCAAGTAAAGCTAAATTATTTTCTATATTTATTATGGCATCCAGGAAAATATACATCATCATCCTGTTACTAGAAGCGGTCATTATGAAGAAATTGAGAATTTCTTCATAGCTTAATTGATAAATTCTTAAAAATGGGAACATTAAAAGAGTGTGATAGTGTTAACAAACTGTAATGGTTTGATTTTCAGGAAATATTCTGTCTATGTCAGGTATTACCATATACTCACATTATGGAAGACTTCCTACACAATGAATAAATAATAATAGCCAGTACATGAGGAGTCACAATAAAAGCACTTGCATTTAGTTTCAAAATGTACTAAAGAGCTAAAATGAAACACGTGCTTCCCCTCCCTCAGCCGATTCATCTCAGTCTTCAATGGGGAAGAAGAAACACATCTGTACATGACACAATGAAATGCAGAAATTGAGAGTATTGATAGAAAATTATTTTAGGGTAATTGCTCTTTGCATTTAGTCTGCTCCTTGAAGATGAACAAGTTGTTATTGGCCAAATGTTCAAAACTGTGATGTGTAAATCTCCCTTCCTTGTGTGGCTCGAGACAAGTCCTAGAGAACGTGAAGGGTTACTAGCACGAAAGAGCCATTTCAACACGAAACCTGCAGCAGTGTGCTGTAGTCCTTAAACAAAAGAGACAACTTCCTTCATGGCAGGGAAGGATTTCATGCAGGAGTTCTGAAATTTTCAGAGCGGGCACCTGGGGTTTAATTCACCCAGTGAAATAGCACACCAGAGGGTGGGCTCTTCAGCAGAGCCCTGTTTTCCACCGCGGGGGCTGGGGAGAACTTGGCTTGTCCAGCAAAGCCTCGACACAAGTGAAAACATATGAAAAAAGTTTTCTATTTTCCCCACCAACATTTGGGAGTTAGAGAGCACGGGGCAGAAAGCCGAAATGCCTTCTGAGCAGCTGCCGGTCACTTGGGACCCTGCCAGCCGCCGAGCAGCGGGGACATGGGCAGCTCTGACAAGCCCTTTGTTAAGGGCCAGAAAATGGGCATACCAGGTAGCAGGGCACCAATTCTTGGCAGGCTGGCATGATTCAGACAACAGGAAGGGTTACTGAGACCATGCGTTATTTCTTCCTTCATTTTAACTCCTTTGAGCTCCCATTAACAAGAAAAAAGCAGCTCATTTCCAGCTCCCAGAGCGCTCCTCGTGTCAAGCTCTGAAGCAATTTTTTTTTTGCAGAGGTCACTACTGAACCTCAGAGAGGTTAAGTGCCTTTCCCAGGACTGGAGGGCGACAGCAATCAGGGCTGTGTGGAGCAGTGACGGAGATAGGTCATGCAGCAAAACAATTGCAAGTCAGGAAAGGAATCTGGGCCATGGGATGCTCAGACCCCCGCACAGCCGGACGTATGCTACCACGGTGGGAATAAGAAAGAGGACATTGTTTCTTCAAATGTCTTGGCCTGAATGTTTATCAACACGGAGCCATCTTCAGATTTTTTCAAAACACAGTCAAGGCCAGGGCTTTCCTGGACATCAGGGGTCTGCTTTGAAGGAATTCATAAAAAGCAGTGAAGACTAACGAGCCTTTGGTAGGCTTGAACTCTTTATTTCAGCGTTACAGGATAGATGTCTGCAAATCAAAATAATTTGAAGAAATCACGGATCCTGACTTTATCCAGAAAATAAAATCATGTAACAAAAAAATTAAAAATCTCGGAAAACATCCACTAGAAAGACATTATTATCTAGGCTCCTCTAGGAAAGTATGAAAAAAGACAAGATCAAAGGTAGCTACACCAACTGCCCTGAACCATGTTTATACATAACATTTTCCATACGCTCTGTTTATAAAAGTAGATCAGTATTGGAAATTATTCAAAAACTTCAAAATGAGCAAGAGCCCTCTGAACAGGGATGCAGCTTTAGGAATACCAACACCAGTATAAGAAAATGCACAGAAAGTGGTTCAGATGTAGATGAAGGACTGTAAAGGAAGCTCTTGTAAAGCCCTTGCAAGTTAAAGATGTTGGGGAAGACGTCCAGACATCTGGACACAGGGAGTTGCTTGTGTCACACGAGAAACTCACCCATGAATAGTGGGAACTAGCAAGGGCAGACCAAGGAGAAGGAGACTTACACTGAGTTTCTGGCAAAGAGAAATTAGAAGAATCTCTGTGTAAAATCTCTTATTCCTTTTTTTATTACAATTGGGGTGCAAGAGAGAGACAGAGTTTGCATTTGACTTATCTTTCAGTACTGATTTTCCTGTTTGGTTTGGTTTGGTCTGTTTTTTTTTTTTTTTTTCTATCATGTCACAAGAATGCTCTTATTTAATGAGCTAAGTTAAGCCTGAGAAACGAGTAACTTCTCCAGCTGTCACAGAGGTTCATCAGCGGCCTGACTTCACTAGGGTGTGTTAGATTAGCCACAGGGAGTGTGTAAGAGCTTCTCTGCAGACCTCATACACACAGTTTGGATTTCTTTGTTGGGTAGGAGAGAGAAGGAGACAGCAGAGGAAGACATCTGCCTGCATGGGGTCGATGTTTCCTCAACCGTTTTTGACCAGTGAAGTTCTCTTTGCACCGTTTGAGAAGGATAAAGGGAATGTGTCCCAGCGCAGAACAGATCCTAAGGAATGGTAAGTGTGTTTGCAGGCAAAATACACTTGAAATACAACATTCCAGACCTACTGTTCAAAGAAGATGTTACAGGTCCTGCCTCCGCTCACCTCCTCAGCACAAGCTTTGCTTTGAGTCCCACTGAAATCAATGCCTCTTTGAAGTGTACTTTCCTACATTTCCAAGAAGAACAAGGAAGATACTGAAAGGTTAGCCCTAAAGTAATGGCACTATAAGCTATACATTTTAAGCTTTGATCTAGTCTTTCCATCAGCAGCTGTATGGGTGGGTAAATTCCTTTTGATGCCTACAACCACGTTGCAGCACACCAACCTTTAGAAGTTGTACCTCCTCATTTATTGCTGGAGTGAATCTCTCTTGTTGCAACACAAGGCACAAAGGAGCTTCTGCAGACCCGGCCAGTTCAAGGACTGGTCTGGCCAAAGCACTTCTGCTGCTGTCGGGGTCAGGAGAGAGCTCAGTCCCTGCGTGGCACAGCAGCAGTGGGCGGCGGGGAAGACGCCCGGGTGAAGGAAGACAGGATCGCTCAGACTGCCGGAGTGCATGACACCGAAAAGCTTCGGGGGAGAGGCAGGGGGATGCCTCACCCTGCTGTGCCCTCAGCTTGATGGTCTGGCATCATGCGCGAGCGAGTGGGCAGCGGGCTCCAGCACGTACCACTGACATCGCCCTGACCGCCCGCGGGCTTGTGTAACGTCAGGTCAGAATCACCCTGAGCGTTTCCTTCCACGTCGCCCTGCAAAGCTCACCCTCCTCTTTCTGTCGCCCCCGGCTCTCCTCCAGAGCTCTGACTTTCTAGGTTTGTCGTCCCCTTGAACATCTGCCTTTCAGCTGCTTTTTCCCTAGATGTATTATATTTCATTGTCTGAGTGAATGTCACTTTGTTATTTTTCAGCTGGTATGTGCAGACTTTTTCTATCCCCACTGGTGTTTGCAACAGTATTGTCTGTGAATCTTAATAAACCAGAGCGCAGACTATCAAAGACAAGCACTTGGTTTTTTTAGGAACCGCTGAACTAACAAAAGGGGGAAGGCAAAAGCCCTGCCCGCAGCCCTGGAGATGGGTTCACACTGGTGGCACAGAGAAAGTTTGAGCTTATGCCTGATCAGCAAGGATAGAGTTTTCATCTGAAAAGAAAACAGCAGTGGCAGTAACCCACCCCCCCAATCCTGGCAGTTTCTATAAATGTATGGCAGTAAAGATGAAAACCAATACAGAAGGAAGAGGAAAAACCATCCCTCTTAAAAGCGCAGTTGGCATTTCAGAGGCAGCTTTTGCTCTTCATTTGTGGGTTTGGGAAATGAATGCATGTTAACTGACGTTACAAAAGATGAGTTGTGCTGAGCGGGCAAGTTTGGTGGTGCACAGAGGAGCTGAGCGAGGAACGAGCGCTGCCTGAAGGAGGTAGACACTCAGCCTGGCATCGCCCCGGGCACCCAAAGTTGACCTTTAAATGAGACATGAACCCTGGGCTCTGCTCTCTCTGAGGCCACCAGGATTTTTCTAGCACGTGCTGGGATTTGGGGGGATGCTTGAAGGTTGGCTGGGGTGTATTTATAGGGGCAGGTTCAGACTGCCCCACAGTTACCTTGCCTGTCCATACTTCGGGGTGTTGCCCCCTGAGACAGGCTGAGCATGGCATTCCCTCTGCATGGGAATCTTCTTTTCCCCTTGGAGAGGACTGTTTTCCCTAATCCCATTTCAATGTGACTATCCCTTAGCCATTATAAAAAGTGAGTAAATGGTGGTTTTTAGAAAAGCACTGGTGTACCTCTTTAAAAAATACTCCTCCTTCCCTTCTCTCCTCACCTTTCCCATCTATTTCTTTGCTGGCTTCAGGGTAAATGGTCAAGGGCAAACTCAATTTCACAGGCTTGGTGTTATGTACGGTAGGCTCAAGAGCAACAGCTTTCTGAAGCAAGGATAAATACGAAAGGTCTCGTGGGAAAAGAAAGGAGAGTGCACATATAGCAAAAAGGAAAGCTAGGATGAATGAAAAATAAAACACTGGGGGTGATTTCCTGATGGCTGGTGGGTACTTGTTTGGTTTAGGACAAAGGTATTATTGTAAAATGCATTAGCTAGGGTGTTCTAACTGCTACCTCTTAACATTTATACTAAAGAATGTTTTTTATTTTTAATACATTATCATATATTTAAAGGTAAAGCTCAGACTGGATTTAAGGCTAATGAGGAGCCAGCTTTGCTCTAGCTGGCTAATCTGTGCTAAAATAGTTTTCCTTGTCTAGATTAAGGGCACAGGTCCATGACTGCAAGCAGTTGTAGTAGCTGATCAAGTTGTTCCTCATCAGCTGATATGCTGTACTGGTTGGATGCCTACTCATAGCTCATCAAGACATTGAACTCATATGATTTCCCAAAGGAGACCCTCATAAAAAATCCGAGCCACAGTTTATGTTAAGGTGTATAAAACAAGTAGTTGCTGTGGCCCTGGCAGGCACTTTCGGCAGAAGATCTGCCTAATTTTTGTGCCACAAGTATGTCTCTAGATGCCGTGAGGTCTGGGATCTGGATCACTCATCAGTCCTTTGATCCTGTAAGAGTGACAGCACCTACGTGAGGCACTGCTGATAGGCAGTCTGAATAAAGCCCCTTTCTCTATCTAATCTAACCAGGCTGATGTAATGCACGATACGAGCCAGCATCTTCATGAGATAGGTATCTAGGAGCTGCTTATGTGGCTAAGCCTTATACCAGACACTGCCTGGTAAAGTCAATTGGATGGGGGAATTAACTGGAGGAACAGTCAAGGCTCTTTGATTAAGGGATTGCATCAATTGTCATAAGATATGTTTGCAATAAAGATCTGTGGTTCCTGCTAGTAGGTCGGTATCAGTTGTGGCTAAGAACACTATCTTGCCATCTGTTCTTGGCAGGAATTGTACAATCCTTTCTTTCAAGTCGCAGATATTATTACACTTACTCAGCCTTTGTCAGCTCAGGACTTGACCATTATAATGCTCCCTGCAGGATGCTGCTCGCTGAGACCATCTGGAAAAAGAAGCTAGATCAGTATACAGCTGCTTGCTTATTCATACCGCAAATGTCTTACACATCTGCCTTATCGGCTGTCCCAGCTATTCATTTGTGGGTGTGGTAAAAGGTGTTGCTCTGAATCCATACAGTGCTGTGCATGCAGGCACAAATCTATGCTAAAGGAACATTAGGCTACAAAGTGAGGTACACCCGGGAAACATCGGTATGACAAGTGGACTGTGAAATTTCTAGGTTAGAGGCTTTGCAAAAAGCCTCTGGGCTTCGTTAATTGTATGATAAAGGAGTGTTCACACCTTCCATCTTAGGCTACATGGGCACAAACTCTCCCCCACCAACTGGATTTCTAACTCCCTCCCCTGAATTGCCCTCAAGCCAGATTGCTGTGATATCCTCCAGTCACTGCGAATACACTGTCCTGCCACCAGTGACAAGACCTTGCCTCTTTCCTTGCATGGAAAGGATGGTGCCCACCAAGCGTCCAGCTGTTCAGTCTTTTGGTTTCGTCATTATTAAATGCGGAGCCCAATGCCCTGTTGACCACACGTTATCCAAGCCTTCCTCAGAGGCAAATTTGTTCCTTTCCTTACGGACCCTTCTGTGCTCGTCACTCAACACTGCTATGGGGTTATTAATTTATTCTCATAGCCTCATTTATGGGGGAGACAGAGGTTTTAACTTCATCTTGCCTTGATGCAGTTGCTAAATTCTCCTAGGCATTCTTAAGCATTCTTCACTTCGCTCCTTAAGCATTCTTCACCCTTTCACAAGCCCTCACATACCAAATGCACAGCAGAGCCATCATCCCCGTGGGATGGGTTTGGCTCAGGGTCACAGGTCTTCCCTCACTGTCACCATGTCTTGCTGCTGGTGGCCAGGCTGGCTCTCGGTGCACAAACGGAGGACACGGCATCTGTCTGTCCTGGCCTTTTGACATTCCCCCCCCCCGGTGACCAGGTTGCACAGAGAAGGAGGTGCCCATCTCAAAGGCAGAGTGAACCAGCACCGCCACAAAGATGGGAGAAGGTCATGGGGAAAGTATCTGAGGACCAGCAGCCTCGCAAAGAGGGGAAGGGAGAGAGGGACAAAGACTGTGACTGAGGTAAAGGCTCTGTGGGCTGGGGTGCTGCAGAGACTGCACCAAGGACTGAGGGGAGAAGCCAGGTGAAGGATAAATAGTTCACAGGTTGGAAAATGGGAAAGGCTGGAACGGTTAGGAGACCAGGACAAGAAACCAGAGATGAGAAAAAAACCAGAGTAGAGACTGGGAGAGGCTGGAGCATGTTCTCCATCATGATCTTGGACAAAACCCATCCTGGCACTCCTCTGTTGGCAAGAAACAGCCATGACTCACCCACAAACTGTGCTATCATCCTCATCTTCTCGCTGGTCCAAGGATTGGATGGCAACCTATCGCTGCTATCAATTACTCCCTCAGATCAAGTGTCTGAGTCCCTTCAAGTCTTGGAGGATCAATCTACCACAGACCACATCTAACCTACTGGCTTTTCAAGGCAGGTCTTACCTGTGGAGACAAGGTAGAAGCTAAAATTCAATTCACAGTGGAAAATCTTTGGAACTACTGCCATACTAAGTGTCGTGTTTTCCCAGGTAGCGTCCACGTAAGTTGTAGCAGCCATGAACGTGTAGCTCTTCTGTACACAGTTACGACTGCACGAGGAAATCACACAGTCTATTTGCACAGCCCGTTAGCTGCATAACCGGTCTTTTGTACACAAAATCTCTGATTCAGCAAGTTCCTTAATCATGTGTCCCACTTTAAGCATGTCTCTGAAAATCGGGCCTTCTGTCACGTACCTCTGAAAAATCAATTTTTGTAGCAATTTGCAGCTTTTTCTGTCAGTTTAGCTCTCTTGTTTGATTTGTCTGAAATTCTGTGCCTGAAGCAGAATATCAAGCAAACATAAAAATTCATATAAATTACTGTGTTTGTCAAACAGTTATCTTTTTATGGCTTAAAGTGACACTATTACAGTTTTCCATTTTTTTGCATTATTAGCCCACAAGAAAGGACTACCACTGCAAAAAAAAAAAAAAAAAAAAAAAAAAAAAAATTCCACTGCTAAAACTATCCATGGTTTGGGGTTTTCTACATCTTTTGGTTAATGAAAATAAAACTAGACACCAGAAAAAGCCACATTTTACAGGATCTATCTACTTCTGTGTCTTCACTTAGGCTCCATAAACTGTATGGGCATACTGTATAGCTTCACAGGTTTGTTTGCACTTCTCCAACACACTAAATTGGCACGATCCCACACAGACTATCATGCATTACATCCAATCACATAGTAAGAAATTTGCGCAAGTAACAGTTTTATATCCAGTTCATGGGCATAGTACAAAGCTAGTGATTCAATGCTGTCTGCTGAGAAAGGAGAAAGTATCTGTATTATTAAAATCTACCCATTTTCCTATGCATTTAATTTTAATATTTTTTGACTAGAGTTATCTAACACGCATCTTGCCCTCCTGCTCCTTGTTATGTGCATGACAGCCTTCATCGCTGGCTTCCCCAGAGATGATTAATTGTACTTGGGTATCAGAGAGTATGTTCCCAGCTCTCAGGAAGTTTTTGAAGGCAGTGTGTGTCTCCCCTGGTGACTCTCAGAGGATGTATATGCCAGTCATGATGGAAAGAAACTATGACCTCCCTTTTTGTCTTCAGAAACTTTACAGATCTGTCCATGGAAAGCCAATTTGTGAATCAAATAACCTTTGCGTTTTCTAGGCTGCAGCCTGAATAGACAGAGAAGGAGGAAACCACTGTCAATAAATGCAAAGCTAAAAATAGGCAGACCAAAAGTCTCAGCATAGCTCTGGAAAAATTCTGAAGGTGGAAGTAAGAGTTATTTATAAGGTTGGGAATTGAGAGGGGAGAAGGAGGTCAGTAGAAGACTTTATTTACATAGTTTGGGTTCCAGAAATTACTTTCCAGTGCGCACAACATCATTAGGAAGTGCTTCTGACCGAGCCCCGAGTCCTAGCTACTTTTTGTGCCTACACAACATGCTGTGCCGTGCCAGGAAGCAGGTTTCTGGGCATTCCCAGGATGCAAGAGGGACAGGACTCTGGAGCTGCAACTCCACTTTTCGAAGCAGAGATTCTTATTGGCAGATACATGCTTTGTGAAAGCACTTTTTGGAGTCTGAAAGCAGGCTAAGCTGCCTCCATAGGCATGGTCCTAATTGGTAGGTAGTTAGAATTATAGATAGATGCATATCTGGGGTAGAGTCATCTTCTCTAACCTGAACAGCAAAGAAGTGAATTTTCTTAGTTAGCTAGGGTGTATCCAGACATCTTCACAATGGCAGATGAGCTTTGATGATTAACGTTGACTTAGGCCATGTACTCTTAAGCAAGTAGTACAGTGTAATAGAAGCAGATTGAGAGAGGGAGGAGCGGCCCCGAAAACTTGACTTTTACACTATCCACATTGGTCTTGCTCTAGTCTCATCCCATGAGCACACCAGATGTGTCCCGAGGGAACGCCTTTTGGTTTAGTTTCATCAGCAAGGGACCCAGCTGGTACCTCTGAGACCACGCTGTGATGTGAACCACAGCATGGAAAGTGGGGATGCCCGAGGGATGCATTTCAGAAGCACTCTCCCAATGCAAACAAAAACTCTTTTGTAGACGCATCCTTAGATTAAGAATTTTTATACACCTAAACGAGCTGCCATGATACCTATCCCTCAGTCTGAGTAGTCCAGTGCAAATGTAAGGTCTGAGACAAAACCAAGATTGTTCTCATTTACACTTCTAAAATGTCAAAACCACATAGGTTTTCACATCACATTTTCAAAGGAAATAGAGGGAAAGTTTATTTCACAAGCGATTATGAATATTCTTTCTATCTTTACTCTTATAGGTAACTAAAATATTTGGCTATTTTGCTCGAGGCAGATAACCGGCATGAACAAATTCTGCACTATAACAACTGCTACAATTCTATTTAATGAGAAGTCTTGGGCAGATGGATCTTCCAGCCTAATGTAATGTAATAGAATATAAATGACCAGTAAGTGTATATTTAAATATCTCCTCTTGGGTGTATTTTAAATTGGCTATTTACATTAATTATGGGTTTAACTGCTAGTGAATTTCATGAGGAATTTAATCTAGTTTGCCATATATGAGAAAGAAGGACAACAGTTCTGCGGGTGCAGTGCCTCGCCTGGTGGTTTGAGTGGCCCTCCTTGGCAGTGGAAGGACACCTCTGAGAAGCTGCAGAGGAACATCAGAAGGAAATACTGGGACAACCAGCTTCTTGCCCACCTCCTGGATGAAATCATCGACAGCATCCCAGGGAGGAGCGCTAACATTTCAGTGACCTGATTTACTACTTGCCCTCACAAAACACTTGCACCAGCAGAAGTGCAGGGCAGTGAATTGCAGCGTGGAAGTGGGAAGGAGCAGACAGGGCAGAAATCCCTTAAATCAGCTCCGCTCCACAAGGAAATGAGTGGGATCAGGAGGGATGAGGTGGGAATGTCTCTTGCTGAGGCTGGAGCTTGAAAAGCAGCAGTAGTCGCTCAGCAGATAACTTAACAGTCGCCTTGCATATCAAAAGGTCCCACTGACTTTTGGAGAGCTCAGAATAAATAATTGATACCTCATGAAGGGGACTATCAGGTCTCAGCCGTCAAGCTGATGGGGATTAACGTTATTGAAGGGGATGTTTGCAAGGCCAGCCCATATGCAGTACTGATGTTAAGTGATTTGGCTATGACATAATGCAGAAGATAACGACATGTCAATATTTTGTTAAACCATTTTACTCTCTGCTCTTCATTAAACCCTTTCAGTGTCTGAAAATTGTCATTCTTTCCCAGTCGCCACTGCACTTGTTAGAGCCCTCTGTCCCTGGCAGCCTGGTGACAAGGCTCCCCTGCTGAGAGGGGGGGTCTCCCGATTTTCCTGCGGGAACAAAGCCGCTCTCTGGAAAGCGTGCAGGCAAGAGGGACCCAGCAAAGGCCATTTCCACTGTGGAGCTTCTTGGTTGTTACAGCGTTTGGGAGTGAAAAGACTGAAATCCCTTTTTAAAATAAAGGCTCAGGCTTTTAAGGGGTAAGATCCTGCAAATGGCACCTCAGAAAAAAAGGATGGGTTCAGTGGCACCCACTGGTTTGTAGGTAAGGTCATGACTTTGGAGGGGCTGTACAGTTTTGTCTGTACAGCTGTTGTGCAGGAAAGCCTGTATCACAGAGGCTTCATTTGTGTTAGCCTGGGGACAAATGCTTCACCAAGAGAAAATCCCATTGCGGGCTGTTTGTTCAGAGTCAGTGCCTCGCTGCTTGATTTAGAGCCTAGATGAGGTATGTGAAAATAATCTGTGAGTACAACCCAAACTGCGGGGAACAGCTGTGAACCAGTAAGGTGGTGAGTGAGACTGGTCTATGAAATGGCCGGGTATCTTGGTCCGAGTCTTCACTCCCAAGCTCTGGATCTATCTGCACACAGCTACAATTTAGATGAGAGACTCTGTCGGACACCTGGGCCAGCAGCAAAACAGAGTTCAGTGGAAGTAAATCCACAAGCCCCTATCTTCATCAGCTACCTCTGCAGCAGAAAAAGGAGACAAAACGAGGTTTTAGTTTCTCAGGGACAGGCTGTTAGACCCGGGAGCTCCTGAGTATCACAGTGATCACTGCTGAGACTGAAACTTTTAGGGGTACAGGGCAAAATTACCCTCCATCACCAGGTCAGGGGGCTGAAACCTCGCAGCACCTCTTGCTCACGTCTCAGCGGTGTAAGCCCAGCCATGGCCCCAGCCTGCAGCTGTTCCTTCAAAAAATCAGCCCAGGTCACGGGCTCCAGGTCACTGGCTCCACCTGGGACTGGCCAGGGGCATGCCCCAAAGCCTGGCCCTGCATGCCATGCATGCCTCAAGCCCCCTGCAATCAACAGTGGGGGGGGGGGGGGGGGGGAGTTGGCTGCAGGGGGAGAAACAGAGGTCAAGCCTGTCCCATTAACTCCTAATGAACAAGCTGGCAAGGGAGGGGGTTGTTTTTTGGCTTCCTCCTGAGAGGGAGCCTAAGGTAACTAGATGCGAAGGCAAAGGTGAGAAGGTCATTCCTGTTGCAGCTCTTCTGTACTTGCCCGGCGTCAATCAGGGACGGGGCAGAGAGAGGCCACGCACTGGCGCACGCCAAGCCGTGCTGCACGTCGCCCTCAGCAGCACCTGGGCAGCGCCCGAAGCCTCGGGAGGAGTTTGCAGAAGCCGGCGACGTTTTGGAAGTCGGGAGGCCTGCTTAAAAAATGGTACGGCGGCCGGAACCTGGATGCGCTCCACAAGGCTTCAGCCGGTGGAAACTGCCACTTTGCAGTTCGTACCGCTTTCAGAATCCTGGAGCTGAGGTCAGCGGTGGTGTTAGTGGTGATGTAGATTAACTGGTGTTTGGTTGAGATAAACAAACGATAGGGAAGGTGCCACCGTATTAACGAGCAAGGCCATTTTACCCAAGTTTCTGGGAACCTATCTGCCATCAGTGAATATATCCTCCCAAAGCATGTCTGTGTTGTTTCCTGTACAAGTGAAGAACTAAAAAAAAAAAAAGACACTGAGAGATAAAGTGACTTACCAAAAGTCATTCAAAAGACCCATTGCCTTGCTTTAGCCACGTAGGCACATTGGAAGCAGCCTTACCCTATGTTCCTTCTGCCTTCTGAGGTGAACACCCCTAAAGGCTGAGCTGTCTGGAGATGCTTGTCTCTCCCCTTTTATTGAAGAGGGAGCCTTATCTGGGTACATGGGAGGAACTGGAGACAACTGAGCCTCTCCTGAGACACTGTCCAATACCCTTATGATGACATGAATCGCCATTCCCAACTGTGCTACTCTGTCTGGGATCAGGATTTAGCCCATGATGGAGGATGTTTGCATTTCGTATTCTGCCTCTGAATTCTAACAATAATCCACCATAACCACTGCAATAGACTCTTCAAATTAAAATGCTGTTTAACAGGAAAATGAAGTTCTAGAAATGTATTGCAAAATTAGAATTACCCACAAAATAAAATAATTTTGACATGACATATCGGGCTGTAAATTTGCCTTGCAACAGAAATATTCATAATTACAGTAATTTGCAGCTCAGCCTCTTACTGTAGTTATATGATCCCGTAATTGCTGAGTTGTCTGCAAAGTGCTGGTTGTGCTAGCTAAACCAGTTTGTTGCTTTAAAGGAACAGACTGTGAGCCAGCTCCAGTTCATCCTGCAGCCACGGAAAACTTCCCAGAGACTGCAGCGAGCAGAGGACTGGACCTTGAGCTGGAACAGAGGACATTCAGCCTCCTGCAGAACACTGTTTCTGTAACATTTGTTCAGAAGTGTGGAATACTGTGAGGGAGACAGATATCGGTTAAAACTGTGTAAATCAGCCTCTACTCTAAATCACTGCATCTTAACTGCATCTTAACTGGTAGTAGTTCTGAGCTTCTATCAATACAAATGGAATATAGTCTGGTCCACATCATGGCTAAAACTCTGGCCTGTAGCTAGGATACAAAGCTGTTTCTTTCCTCAAAATCAGAACTGGATAATCACTTCCTCGGAGAGAGAATTAGAAGAGATATAACTCAATAAATACTACTTCTAGCTTAAATTAACATAACCTCCAAAAAAACATTGAATATTTGGGCTCTACTGTAATTAATGATGTTGAGAAGATAGTCTTTTTCTGCTGATCACATATGAAATGACACAACCCATGGAGGTATGCTCTTAATAACACCAGTGAGCAAAGAACTTGTGTAGGAAAGGAGAGCCTGAGGTTCAGATCCTTGATCCCAGGGCAGCATCCGCATTTAACGTTGGGTAAATCACAAAACGAGTCCTAAGATCCTCTGTTCCTAAATCCTGAGCCTTCAAAGCTATCCTCAACCTTTCCCACCATCTTGCTTCCATGAACCTCATGAACCTGTATTGCAGAGCGGCTCATATTCTGCAAGAACAGAGACTGCACCACCTATGCAGCTATGGTTGTCTCCTGAGATGTGGGACACTGTGGGTTTGGATTCCTCTAGATTGAGATGAAAAGAAAGTCCTCTTACACCCAGGCTACCAGAGACAAGCTGTGCTGCATGGTCAGACAGGACATAATGCTGGTGGGACCATAAATAACAGATAGCTTGGGAGTTCTTTATAAAGAATGAAAACCAGTTTTTTGGGGGGATAATGAATACTACTATTTAAGCTTTTCTGATTCTGGTATGTAAAATAAATGTTACACACCATCTCATATTTTATGACGCTGGACAGAAAAAGAGAAATTTACAACAGATAGGTTTTTATATTTATGCCAATGTTATAGCCACGTTTGTTCATTTATCTTTATTGAGTACAGTGTTTGAATGTTAACTCCTCTATTATCTAATGTATGTCGGTAATGATCACTCACTTATGAAGCACTTGCAGCCAACAGCGTGAGATTTCTTCAATAAAATTCTGTGACCAAGGTTGGCCAAGTACCAACCTAATTCAGCTAAGAGACGTACACGGTAAGAATTTTCTGCTGTGCCCGGGGAAGAAGCCATAACAAGCTACTTTATCTAAGAGCTTAGTAGAGCAAAAAGGCCCAGTGTCATAATGCCTGTTAGCAGTCCGAATCCTGCTGCTGATGGGATGTCTGCTTGGAAATGCCCCATCTGTCCAGGCTCCTACGTTACAGCATTTCATTATGTTCACTGTAACTTAATACCTCCTACAGCAAGCAGGCTCCTAGCACATAAAAATGTAACCAGCTTGCATGGGCTCATAGCTATGATGAATCCTGAACAGCATGCCACAGTATTTTACACTACAAGTTTTATGGCAGTTGGTTACAAATACTAGTATTATTAAAGAAATAAAATATGGATATTCAGTTTGTATAAATCCTTTCAAAATACTATTTCAGTATGTGACCTCTGGAAATAAAAGAGTCCAGATGCACGTGCTGCACATTTTTGCAGGTCAAGCAGGGAAGCTGCCAGTAAGGCTTTGCCCAGTACATTTTAGAAGTTTCCCCCTCCTTCTGACATCACCCTACCAGGCTCTTCTCATCGCTGGTGTTTAACCAGGTTTTCTGTCACCGTGGTTTGAACAATGGTGTATACCACTGACCTTCCTGTCCAGGCAGGGGTCCAACTTCAGGAGCCGACACAGCTGGACCTGGGATTTGTGGTTGTTTACCCCCACTCTGCAATGTACCCTCTTCCTCCCTGATCTGCAACACAGAGCTGTTTGCCCTTCTCCCCCCTCATCCCTAGCAAGCCCTCACCTCTTCCTTGCCAGCCCCAGGGATCAGGTCTAGGATGCTGCGGGTGGTGAGGAGAAAGATGAGGTGAGATTGTGGTTGCTGCCACGCAAGCAGAAATGGGAGCTGCAGGGACTGCTGCTGATGCTGCCGGGAGGGACGGCTACGGCAGGCACTGTGCCATTTTCTTCTCAAGAAACAGTCCGGGAGGAAGGGACCTGCAAGCTTTTTTCAGCCTGAAAGCCACCTTCAACTTGCAAGGCCACAGGCAAATGCCTGCGAATCAGCCCAACGTTTCTTCTGGAAGTAATGGACTGCAGCACAGGAACATGGGGACCTGGAGTGTTCCTGCAAGCTGCAGCAAGCAAAACCACCCCCCCTCATGCCCGCATGCACACCATCCTAAACTAAGTGTTGATGCCATCAGTGATCAGAGCAGCATGCAAGCTAATGGACTAGCAGCAAGAGGTGCACCTCAACAGAGAGACTTTTCAGAGTAGGACTTGATTCAGCTCTGTCTCTATTCTCTTTTTTTTTTTTTTTTTTTTTTTTTTTTTTGTTTCAGGTAGGTCTTTGGGGTGGCAGGAATCCAAGTGCTTCTTTCAGGATGGTTCCCCCATGCTCTTTTTTATTTGGTAACACCCACCGTGCCTGCAGTTTTTAACTGCAAGTACCTTTCTCCCACCTGAAGAGCTGCCAGTACTAACACCAGGGTTCCTATACAGGGAGCCGCTGGTGCCTGCAAGAGGTGGAGCTGCAGGCCACAGACAGGCTCTGTGATGGGTCCCACGGTGACCTGCAGCATGTGATACCAAGGATCCGTCTTCTCAGCAGTTTTCTTGGCTGTATTCCAAATCCTGGGTCAAGTTTTTGCTACTCTGTGGACAACCAACAATCACTGCATTAAGTTATCATCTTGTATCATCTATTTTTTTTTTTCCCTCTCTTTAAAAAAAAAAAAAAAGGAGAAGAAAAGAAAATCTACATGACAAGAGGGATGTTACATCAATAAGGAAAGCAATAAAAACATTGACTTTATGGAGTCTCCTGCCCTGGGCTGTATGTTTTGTAAAGCACTTTTTCAGTCAGTGCCAGGCTGGGATTACTAAGTGTGATGACCAGATGCAGATAATCTGCATGCACAACAAGCTGAATAGCTGGACGGTGAAAATGGCATTGATTTTTGTCATACTTACTTAATGAAAGTTATTATTCTGACCTTAACTCTTCCTTAGCTTTCAAAGCAGTGCGTAGTGTTTTAGCTCGAAGGCTTCCTGGTCCCACGCTGCTCCTATTCAATACAACAGGAATTTTATCATTGTTTTCAAAGGGAACAAGCTCAGACCAATGGTGTCAATAGCAACTGCACCATAAGGCTATTCTCTTGGAAAAAAATTATCAGGTTACTATTTTATCAGGTTACATCTGACCGTGAAGTACCACAGTATGTGTGATGGCACCAAATATTTGCCATGTGACATCATATGGTTCTGCATATTTCCTCGGAGTTTTCACAGCTACTGTGGCAGTGAGTAGATGCACAGCTGGGCTCATTTTTAGGTGTCCATTTCCTCTAGATTGAAGCCCAAGTCCAGATCTGTTGGCAGTGACTCTGTAAAACTCCAGCAGAGCTTATGCTTCTGTGGCCAAAGGTAAATCGAGTCATTCTTTTTAATTAAATGTTCTTTAATTGCCTTTATTCCTTTGAATAGCACATTAAATAGAATATACATTTCATAAAGATATTATAGAAAAGGAGAGTTGCCAATATAATTATATAATCTTGCAAACCCAAAACCTGAAATCGCCTTTGTTTGCTGCTTTACAGTGCATCTTTTCTTCGTGCCCTCTATAGCTGACAGAATACTGTTTGTTTAAAAAAATATGTGACAAAAAATACCATGGGAAAAAATGTATTGTTAAATCCCAGCCAACCCGCGGGAAGGCTCAAGCCAGGACTGTCAACACATACAATCCCAATTCAATGTCTGCTCTTTGCAGCAAAAGAAGGCAGTGCGGAACTAAGCAGAAATTAATTAGAGGACCGAAAGGAAAGAACAGAGCAAATTTTATTTCTTTCTAATCCCAGCCCAAACCCAGTTGGCAAATACCTGTCTACTGTACAGGGATATAGTTTCACTTTGTAGTCCCTACCTAGTGAAAGCTATAAACTAGTTTACAGTGAAGTTATAATTTTTTTTTAAATCCCAAACAAAACTCTTACTGATTTCAGTGGAGCTAGGCTTTCACTCAATAAGCTTATCCTGTGCTATTTCAGCGCTCCAGGAAACCAATATTAGGTTTTTTTTTTTTTTTTTTCAAATCATGCATTTATTGGACTGTGTCTTTCTAGTAATTCATCATAAACATTGTGAACACGCAGTGTGATGACATATATTTCTCAGAGCCGTGGGATGTCATTTTACTGCTAGCCCCTCACCAGAGACACAGTAGATAAACCAGGCAAGAGTTCCCAGTGTAAAAGCAAGACCAGCTCTTAAACTGACTTTTCTGATAGGAGGTATGCTCGGGGTTTGAAGGCACCCACAGGCTCTGTCTGTAAATGCCTCTTTCTTTGGATCAGTTCCACCAAAGCAAAAAAAAAACCTGTGCCACACCTCATCATATTCACCCAAATCCATTTTGGATGCTTTGGACACTCTCCAAAGGAAAGCAGCTAGTTCTGCTATTGCTAAGCAAAGGTTTGCACCTTTGATTATGAATTAGAAACACTGCTATGGAAGCAAAGCATTAAAAAATAAACACCCAGGAACTTAAACTGGATTTGATAACTGCCTATGCCCAAGCTGTCACTTAAATTTTCTTTGAAGCGTGATGTTAACCACAGGAGTCTAAGCCAGAACTGGTGAGCAGCTGGTTTCTGAGGTGCTGTTCTGCTTGGTACACCCATCCTCCCAGACTGCCGTTGCACCCAACAGTATCAGGGTTTCACTGTGTGCTGATGAACCTTAGAGTTCACAGGATCCTTTCTTCCGCTAAGGAACCCTGGGCTGTTTTTGCAAGCTTTTAAGTACACTTTAAAAGCGGCCTGGACATGGGAGGTACAGCCGGTGCCGGGCTTTGCCTTCCTGCTCCAGAATGAGCCTGCCCTGCCCCGATGGCATGACTTGCACGGAGAGCTTCTGACAGCGTCACAGCAATGTACACATTGCTTATCGCACAGAGAACGACACACAGAGCGTTTTGACGGCCGCTGGATTTGTGGGAGCCTAGGGCTGGCTTTCCATAGGGATGTTACGACATCATGGTAGGTGTGGGGCTTGGCGTGTCTCCTCCCCACCTGCCTTACGTCAGCATGATAAAGTCATCATCACATATGCTGTTGTATTAGGAATGGATATACCACCCCCCCTCCACAGCTGCCGCAGCGCAGGGTCGCAAGCTGGCCCGCGGCAGGAGTAGGAGAGCCTGGTTCCCTGAGGCTGTGTGCCTGTGAAATTTGGGAGAGCTATGACTATAGGGGTTTTATGCAACACCCTGTCGTGGTTTAGGCCTGGTTGGCAGCCAACCACAAGGCAGCAGCTCTCTCTCCCTTCCCCTCCGGCAATGAGAAGGGACAGAGAGCCAGGCTTGGGGTTCAAGATAGGACTGGGATGGGGGAAAATCCCCCTTTTATGATCACGAGCAAAAGGCAGACTCGTTAGGGGAAGGAAAAAAGAACATACATTTATTACAGACACTAACAACACATAACAGAGTAGGACAGTGAGAAGCACTGTCACATCTTGAGAACACCTTCCCCCCACCCCTCCCTCCTTCCCGGGCTCAGCTCTGCTCCCGATATCTCTACCTCCTCCCCCAGTGGCGCAGGGGCAGGGAATGGGGGGTGCAGTCAGTGCTGCCACTTCCTTCATCTTCGGTGAGGGGAGTGTCCAAAACTTGTTACCCCCTGCTCCATCGTGGTCCCCCTCTCACAGGAGACAGTCCTCCACAAACTTTCTCCGACATGAGTCCCTCCCACGGGCCGCAGCATTCCCCACACTGCTCCGTCATGGGTCACCAACTTCCTCCGACTGGATTCCCTCCCACGGCTGCAGCCCTTCCCGAGCTGCTCCGGCGTGGGACTCCCCCGCATGCTGCAATCCTCCCAGCACTGAATTACAGCAGCGGGGCTGCCTTTTCCCATGAGACCCCGGCCTTCTTCGGGCACAGAACCTTGATCAGCTGAGCAGGAACAACAGGCCACAAATCAATGTCTGCTCCACCGTAGCTTCTCTTTCTCTTACACTCTTCTCTCCATCCTCATGTCATAACAGGAGTGAAAGTTGCACTGTAACCTTTCTCCTCTGCTTGCACTGGGCTTGTACTAACTAAACGCGTTTGGGACCTCTCTCTTTTTGTCAAATATGCTAAAAAACACATATTGTTCAGAAATATATGTAATTGCTGGGGTTCATGAGAAAACAATGGGAAAAATACTCACCCACAGAAGTTTCAAATCTTTTGGAAACTAGGTTAAAAATGTAATACATTAGATGTAGGGCTTTCACTTTCTACCATGCTGCTGAACAAAAGGAGTAAAATGGTCATGGCACTTTATTTATAGACACAGTGCTAAGAGAGTGCTGCTGGGCACCTTGCTGGCAGGGGCACTTCTGCTCGGTAGAAAAAGCCTTTTATCAGTAGGAAGCTGATCTTCATCGCTTCCCTACAGTAACATTTCCAGTTACTGGGCACACTGGAAACAAGAGGCATGGGATTAAATGCTGTCTGTGGTACGTTGCCACCAAAATTTGGGTAGAGTCATAGCCACCTTATTAAATCCCTGAAGGAATTCAGGTGTCTTTCTGAAAGATGGGGTTTTGCGCAAGACAGAACGGAGTTCTGCTGGGACGTGGTTTCTTTAGATCAGCTGAGGAAGAGGCTCTAAGGTGTCTGGTATTCGCACAAAACTGAAAATCCTGGGATTTGTTGCCCACACCCTTTGTTTATGCTGTCTTTTCTACTAACTTCTCAGGTGAGAGCAGGTAGTCTGCATAGAGTCTGCTGCCTTTGAACAAGCAGAATCCCTCTCACAGCACAGGACAGGGACTGTCGTTGGTTGGGTTTTTTTGCTAAATATGCACTTATTCTGCCCACCAGCAATTTAACAACTGATTATGTGGCTTTCTAACAAATCGCTGGCTTAGAGAATATAGAAAGAAATCACAACACAGGAGAGAGACTGTAAGTCCTGTAAGACTCTTGTGGAGATCTCTGCCAAAGTAGGTCAATGCGTTTGCACATCAGTTTTAGCAGAACTGCTGGAAGATCCTGAGAGAGGTAAAAATCTGAAATTGCTTTATGTGTTGCTGCCTTTGCAATCTTCTTGGACTTATTTAAAGAAGTGGTTAAAAATATACTGAAGCAATTATTATGGCAACTGAGACAATAGCAGTCATGTTGAGAAGAGAAGCAACATGTTCGTATCATTATGCAAGGCTCTAAATGATTCCTTCACTAGGCTGCAAATGTTTCTGATTTAATCCCAGACGTTTCTCATACTTATTATAATTTTTAGCCTTAAGAATTAACAAATTATGAGAACTTTCAGAAGCCCACAGCAACATTCATCATCTTAGAAAAAGTTAGTTTACCTGATATTTCCTTAAACAGCAGGAGAACAAATAGAAAATTTCTGGGAAGTTTAGTGAAAGATGTGCCAATCCAAATCCTGGTCTGTAGCTAGGAGCCATAGCATTTTCTGCATCCTAAATATGCATATGACTGGATGTACAGGTTTTGATAAAAAATTATTATATGTATACTAACACACCATGCAAATTCTTTGGTGCCCTAGTCTCTTTCCCTCAAACCAATATGTTTTCTGCAAAGATTCCCAAATTTACTTCTCCTTTCCCAGTCTCCTGTAGCTAAATTTAATTCCTGTTTTTTCAGCTTTGCTGAACAGCTACAACTGATAGCCAATTATAATTTTTGAGCTGCGTTTTCAGCCAAAGAGCTGGATTTAGGGCTCTGGAATGTAAAAACTCAACCAGGCCATTTGTATCACATGCAATTGCAAGCCCTTCCTATAAATAGCTGGGGCAGGAGAGCACCTGTGCTTTTTCCTCCCAGCATTTTGATGGATAGCTTTGTTGGCATCTGCAATAGACACTACACTAAATTCAAAAAAGAGGCTGAGTCAGTCCTAAGTAATGGAAAGCATCCAATTTCTCCTTGGCTTTGATTCTAACAGAGAAAGACATCATTTTCTTGTCTCCTTCCAGATTAAACTCCATTCCATTTTCTGCTGCCCTCGATGCGCACTCCTGAAAATCCCACAGATGCATTAACATTCAGTCAATGAGATATTTCTAGCAGCTAGACTACTATAATGTTTAGGTTCTTCTGTAGTTGCAAGGCCTTGATTTTAGGCTGCCCTTACAATGCATAAATTGTCTTTAATTTTGACAGCCCCGAACAATACCATCTTGACAGCCTGTAATGTCTTGTACCCTTGCTAGCTGCACCATCCTATCTTTAAGGCTGCTACTTTAATCTTCTGTTGTTTCCTGATAGAGAGAAAAAAATCATAATCACCATTCAAATCATGAAGAACCTGGATTTTCATAAGCCTTTGTGGAAATTCATACGGAATTTTTTCCTCTTCAGCTCAGATTATTTGGAAATTGCTCAGAATGCAGGTGAAAAACCAATGTTCATGTGTTCTTTCTTCTCCTTGTGCAGGATAAAAAAACCACCCCCAGCTGGTAGCGTATCAACAATTCCATGTTCGGGCATTGGGGGAGCAGGATGAAGGGAGGGATAGTATATCAAGGGAAGCATGAGAAATAGATTCGGGCTGTGAACATAAACTATACCTACTGAAGAGACCAGATGTGAACCAGCTAACATCGTCGACCTTTTAAACCTTCCCCTTGAAGATTTCATGCTACGGAAAGTACTAGCTATTTTCTTGCCACTTGCAACCATTGGTTCAGTTGCCTGCAGACTCAGGAAGATTTGCTGCCCAAGATTACAGCGGACCATACTTTCAAGATTTTCTTTGCAACTTCAAAGGGCAGGAGCGTACTTCAGGCTGGAGATGGACAGCAATCACAGCACAAGCTTCAGGCTGTGCAGAGTGCTGGGACTGTTCAGGTGCAGGCATATTGCAATATCCTTGACCTAGCCTTGTATGAGCCACCTTGCATATGCTAACGTATGCATTAGCTCAGAACAATCTCACCAACCAGGAATTTACCCCTTCATTCAAATGGCTTCTACTATCTCTGTCAAGCTTCAGATTACTACACTGCTGAAAGTCCCCAGGCTGGTTTAATGGTAGCTCATGTACATCTGGGCACACCTACAGTCGTAGATTGCTTGCTACACAATGTAGTCAAAATGTGTTCAAAAAGCATGTGTTAAGTCTCAGTGGCCTTTTTTCTGCTTAAAATTCAGTTCAACTGAAGTAATTCAAGGGGCCTGAGCAAATGTAGAGCTCCAAAGGGCTCAAGTTCCCTGAGAAATTACAACTCACCTGACTTAAACCCCGTCAAAACAGTCAAGATGATTGGTTACAGAGCATGCTCCACCTGATTTGACCAGTTTGTGTTTGTCCACCACATTTCTAGCCTGATTTCCTTAGGAAAGGTTTGTGATTGCAGCCGTTATGCAAGCACACGTACATGCACAAATGCATGTGTACATTTGTGCATGAATTCACCTTCCCATCACTGCCCATCGCCTACTAACTTTGAAGCTCTCAGCCACTTCCAGCCAAATCCGACAGCAAAGCAGAGATTTCTGAGATGCTTATTTCCTATGGGTCTATATAAATAGGCAGTTAGTTAATGGATAAAAGCTCTATCAATGTACCAGTAGTCCTGAGGAAAATGTCTAAATCCTATTAGATAGCAGAGACTATGTCTACACTACCACATTAAATTTTCCAGGACTGTTTTCTGCCATTAAGGGCAGCAGGCAGTGAACAGCCCATGCCGTGTACTACTAAATGCTCTTGCCCTCCAAAACAGGGTGGCCAAACACAAGCTATCTGCTGAAAAGGGCCTTAGCCAAAGCTCACCCCCAAACTGTGCTCAGGAGCCATTTGAGAGACTGCTATGGGCACAGGCCAGCACCGTGCCAAGCACCATTTGGTCAATTTGACAGTACAGAGGATTGAATTCAGGTGGCCAGAAATGTTCCATGGGACAGTTTGATTTAGTACAGCCACTGGCAGAGAAACTTCCCAGGAGATGGGTTAGGAGTGCCCCATCCACAAGTAAAGCCTGGATCAAGGTCCCTACCATATCAGACAACGGAGAATCCAAGTACGAAGTGCAAACCCCCAGGAAATAGGCCTCATTAAATCTGTTGCTGACAGAATGACTTGTTTAGCTGATGGCACCTTATTTAGAATTCACTCCCACCAGCAACTCATTTCAGATATGATATAGCAGCTCTCAGTCCTGGATGCCAGATGCACGAGTTGGTTTTTTTAGCATTCATTTAGCTGCTCATATTTTGTTCTGTAGTTTGTTTGTATTAGCTGCCGCTGTGATTGTTTTTTTGAGACACTCTAATTATGTGCACATTTACCTCTTAACAGGTGAATCAGATTATTTACCTTATTTGTTATTAGTGGTCATGACTGAGAAGTCAGACCATGGTCTCCAGATCTAAAACATGAAGATGTTAAAATCTCAGAGCATGAAGTCTGTTAACCAGCAGCTGCGAAGTCTCATCTTCCACAGCACAAAGAGTGATAGAGGACAAATATTGAGTATCTGGATACCGGATATCTGGAGACCAGCTTCCTGCAAGAATAAACAGCTGACAATTGTAGCAATGCTGAGAAGATTAAGACTCTGAGGAGCTGGAAACTTGAATGCTCAGGACTCTGAAAATTGCAAGCTGTAGGATCCATCTCTTGGGTACCAAAGAACAAAGTCTAACATTCCTGCTGCAATATTATTAACATCTCCTGTTTATATTTCAGTGGCACCTAGTGACCCAAATCCAGGAATGAGCCACCCAGCTGAAAAATTAATACATGCGAACTGTGAGTCTATGATGTGCATCCATTCTTTCCATGAAGAGAAAGATTCCTGTGAAGGAAACTCTTTTTGCACGCTTTCTTCTTTGTCACAAAATACACTTGTTCCACAAACAACAGCAATAACGAAACTCGGTTGCCTACAGACTTCTGTCCCCCATACAGAGCAAGCCTCCTTCCTTCCTTTATCCAGGCTTTTCTCCTCACCAGAACATCCCCCCGATTCAAGCTCTTTGCCCCCCGGGAGGGATGCATGGGGGCAGGCTGGACTCCGATGCCACCCCAAATGGCCATGGGGATGCCTGCTGTCCCCCGGGATCGGTGCGTTAGGGCTTTGTCCTCTCCCAAGCTGTAGAAACGCGTGAACTTCAGGGCCAGCATACCTTTGGCATCTCTATCCCAGGCCTGAAATTAACCAACAGGTTCAAAGTTATTAAAGGGAGGCTGACAGACAAGCAGACGGACGGACGGACAGACAGGCAGAATAGTTGTGAAAGCTTTGTTTCCTTAGGAAAGCAGGCTAAAAAAAGAAACCAAATGCAGTATTCACTCATCATTGTCTACAAAAACACTGAAATCAGCTATTTAACACTTTGTAACGAGCGTAATGGCTCAGCGGAGTTATTTATTCTGCTTGAAAAACCTGTTTCTAGGCCTCAGAGGATTAACTAAGAAGCAGCATAACCTCTCTGTGACCCTACTCGAGTAGAAGCTGGTCTAACTGGAAGTCTGAAAGCAGTATTTTGAAAGTGGTGGCAGCTATGCATAGATGTGCTAGAACTGATTTAAGCTAAGGGGAAGTTTTACGAGAAAGAAAATAATCTAAGCATCAGAAAGGAGAAAGAGTTAAAGAAAAGGAGAAGTGAAAAGTAGGATAGAAGACAAATGAAGAAAAAACTCCAGAATCAGCACAGCAGCAAACGCATTTCAGTGTGCTGAAGGAACATGGTATAAAATTTAAACTGCAGGCTAAAGGTATGTTAGGGCAGTCAACAGAAGCTGAACAATGAACAAATTTGAAGAATACAGACTTGGTCATCTTAAACACTTTTTAAATCAGCATGAAGCACCACTGCCTCCAAATGCAGCATATGCCAGAGCAAAGAAGAGCGGGCAACGTCTGCAACATGAAGCCAGGGCTGAACTGACAAATCTGTTTTCATCTACCTGCCAGCCTTTGTTTTGGGCAGTCATGTTTATGTGGACTGTAGCGAGATGTCCAGTTTTGTGAGAATGAAGACAAGAATCATGGGAAGGGGCTCTCGGCTGCCCAGGCTACCCAGCTCAGAGCACCCTCAGCTAATGGTGTCTGACAGCAGGGGGATGCAGAAGTGTCAATTAGCAGACACTGAAAGCATCACCAAGCTTCCGTTAGGAAAAAAAAAAAAAAAAAAATTATTTATATAAGTAAGACAATATATATAGTCACATATAAAACCACACATATAAATATTTTTATATAAATGTATATGTTTACATACATATATTTATGTGTGCATATGTCCCCAGCATAATGTTGAGGAAAAAAAATCACATTTTTCCTGCATTGGATAATCACTTGTCACTTTAATCCTGATATCAGGTAAGAGCCTTAAATTATAGATTATTGTCCTTTGCCAGATAGATAAGAGTATTGTATATATTAATGGTAGGAATAATTTTACAGAATATATGAGCCCTCTTTTGATCAGCACAGGACTACTCCATACAGGCAATTCCTTGGTATTTTATCCTGGCTAAATTTCAGTATCCCTGTAATTGATTTTCTATCACTTTCTCACAGGCTGCATTTCACTGTTAGTGTTCAATGTATCTTCAAAACTGCTTGTTCTGATGTTCGGTCCAAATATTCTTCATTTTATGCCGTTGGCTCACATACCTCCCACTTTACGCTAGGTCCCTACTGAGATACACACATTAGACACCTAATTATGTGCACTCTCTTATCAGTCAACGGAGAAAAATGAGCAGCTCCTGAGGATGCAGATGAAGGTTCCTGTTCTCCATGAGAAATTTCTGGTACCTCACTGGGGGGTGAGCTGAATCTGGGTCTGAAATATCACCACTCTCCTCTGAATAGTCAGAAGTTATCTTGTGATTTAATGCCTCAACCTGCAGACACTTGCAAAACAAACACACATTATGACTGAAACTACAGCTTTTTCCGACGTTGCTTTTGTTGCATTTCTCTGGACTATTTCCAGTTCTCCAATATACTTCCAATACCCCAGTGTCCTTAAATCATTACAATTCCTAGGGTGTATCAGAAACAGCATCTTTACAAATGTCACCAAACACTAAAAATGTTATTTTGCATCCATTTTATACTTCAAAATCATATCTAATTTTGTCTTTACTAAGTGTGTGAACCAAGCAAATGTACTTTTTCTGGAAATATTAAGTCCGCACGCTATTTCCTGGACCTGTCCGCTTTCCACACCACCTCTCAATTTTGTGTCTGTGAATTTAATTTGTATCCTATTAACTTCTTCCTCTACGCACGAAGTAAAAAAGTACCATCTCCTGCAGCCCACACCAACAGGGAGTTGCTAGAAGTCCTCTCACCAAGGATTCCCTTTTGACCACCCTCGTTAGCGGCTGAGAAGACACTTGCCAGTTCAAGAGCAAGTGCTCTGGATGTTTCTGAGCTAGATTTTGAAGGCGTGTTGACCGTCATTTGTCCCTTGCTTCCTACAGATGATTTAAAAGAGGCAACTGAGTCACCGGGGAGACACCGGGCAGGGGCTGTTAGCTGCAGGAAGCAATTCCTTCGCTTACGGCGTCACTGAATTTTGTCTCACGGGACAGGCACGCTGACATACTGCCCTTTATTCAAGTACGACGGGCTACTTGATCAGCACAGTCTGAGGCGTGTTTTGACCCTATTTTTGCCTTTCCTCGTTTATTATCTAAGAGTTCACTCAGCAGTGAGATGCGGCAAGTAAGCCCGATGGGTTTTCAACTCTCATTAGTGCTTCCATGCCGAACTACTAATAAAGGTATTAAGACTGAACAGAAATAGGGCACTTTCTAATCAATAGAAACATGCTTTTTTGTTTGGTGCTCTATTTAAAATAGGTGATTTTCAAGTCTCTTACAAACAACAGTTAAAATGTCTTAATGAGTGGTAAAACTGGAAATGAGGTAATGTAGCTTGATCCAAAAGCAGTAAAATGTTGCAGGGTTGGATTTTAACTTAAGACACAAAGCTCCTGTCAGACAAAAAGTTAGCATCTTTCAAAAAATATTGGAGAATACCTGGTCTGGCTGCATATAAAGTAGCTTCCTTCTTGATAAGGACTCAGCACTGTTACCAACTAAAGGTCAACATAATCCTAAAACCCCATGAGACCACACCTTAGCACATACCTCATTTTTTTGTCTCCTGAGCCCACAAATATTTACACATTTAATGTTAAGTTTTTAGGGGTTTAGTGACCAAAAGTTAATAGTCAAAAGGACTATTCACATGACTGAAGTTAAGCCTCTGACCACGTGTTTGAACTGTCAGGACTTTGCACATCTTTTGTTCTACTGAAATTGATAAAGGTCATTTTTTTTTCTGGTGCTTGCGTTGGAAATCCTAAACCTGTCTCCCATTGAATTTTGTCACAAGGACATATAATTTGACTTCAGGGCTTGTCAGTGTATGTGTGCAGAAGCAAAAGTGTCACATACAGTAATTTAAAATGCAGAGATTATCAAAGAGAAGATGCCTGAAAAATTATGAATTAGGGAAACAAACCAAAGACCTCACAGAAGTGGAGGAATTACATTTACAGTTACTGTGAATAAGTTTGTATGTCCTTTAGCAGAGAAATAATACAGCATAGATGATTTTTATTACAGGAGTTATGGAAAAACATACCAAGTGACTACTCATAAAAATTATGTTTACTTCTGCTGTGCTTATGACCGGTCTGTGCTTGCTTTCAATAAGCAGTTCAGTTACACTACGACTAATGCATATAAAAAACAAAGTTTAAGTTTGCTCTAGAAATTGGGTGGCTCCAATACAAAATTCTGGATTTGTACAAACAAATTCTTGCTTCCACAGAATGTTTTAGATAGGATGAAATACTGTTGACAAAGCTGAAAGGGAGATGAAAATTAGATACACATGGTTCAGACAATTAAATGAGTTGAAGAAGGTTTTCTCTGTACCCTTCACAACTAGGACGGTCTATCTGCCTCCAGTTACTCTATGATAATATAATGACAAAAAACTGTGTGGCTTTGCTAAATACTAACTAGCTACATATTCTGCTTTTCCAAATAATTCTGCATTGAACAAGTTTGTTGCTTCAGGGGAAAAAAGTATCCAAAAATCTCTTTATTTATTCCTTGCCTGAGATTTTAAAGATTTGTACCTCATCACGACATATCCACGCCTGATCATTCAAGAAAATTACACATACATTGCAGAACTTTTAGACATCACAGAAATCCCAGTGTAGTCAAGGGACACAAAACATGTTCTTAAACAAAGCATTTTCCTAAGTGCTTTCCTTTATCAGTGCTAGGATCACTCAAAAGAAAACAATTCCAAAAAATCTTTGTGACTGAGAACTACAAACAAAGAGATCACATTTCCAACACTATTAAACAGTCCTGTGCAAATATTTATGATCATTCCTAAAAACTAAAACTAATCTAAAAAACTGGTTGACTTGCAACTTTACTCATAGATTTTCCAGAGATAAAAAAGGGAGGGTGTATTTAACAACTGGACCATTTTTCAATGATTTGATCATCTATTTTATTTGATCTTCAGCTTAATTATATATACCACTTGGCTGACTAATCAAAGATCAAACAGTTAACAATCTAAGACCTGTACTCTACAAACACTTAATTAAATAAATGATCTCAGACTACAATGGAACTGCATCCATTACAGCTGTAGGTTGAGATATCCAAGAAATTCCTTCCAGAACTTGGCGCTTCTATAAGACACAATTTCATCAGTTGACTACAAATGCAAGTGGAAATGGAGAAGTAAAGGAGAGCAAGATGGTAACAGGGATAAAATCACGGTGGTCTTTTGCCTGGTAGTACACCAGTCACAGGCTGGTGGAGGATTTTGTTGTAACCCTTGCTCCTGCAATACAGTGCACATACGTCTATACACCTACAGTCTGTACAGTTTAAAAGTGATGATAAAGCTTCTAGAAGTGTTTCATAAAATCTGAATTTGGATGAAATCCCCATTAAAAAAAAAAAAAAAAAAAAAAAAAAAAGAAAAGACTACCTACTTGACCACATTCCCCAAGTGCAGGTATAATGAATATTTTAAAACAACTTTTCCAGATGATCTAGAAAGATATGATTTTGAGTATATTGGCATTGGAGTAGATCTGACTAGTTTAAAGGAAGCTGATTTTTTCAAAGATTTCTAGAATTGTCAATTTCTGCAAGCATTTATTTTATAAAAACTTGTGAGAAAACTTCCCTTTCCAAAAAGTTCAACATTATTTCATAAGAATTAAAATAAGGACTAAAAAATGTCTCAGTAGGCGTTTTGGAATCAGTCAGTAAACCCAATCAACCAACTAACCAGCCAACTGAAAACAAAACAAGAAAGGAAGATCAAGACTTGACTTGAACTTTCTAAGAAAATGCTGAAGCAGAACTACAACTTTTTCAGAGCTGGAAGGTGAGAATTCTCTTATGAGTACCTCTCTAAGAAGGAAGAAAAAAACTGCATACGCCTTTTCAACACAACTTAGAGACTACAGTCAGCAATATTAATGAATGCAGAAAAACCTTCTGTCTAAACTAACAATGGCAGCTTCATATCATAAAAAATTCTTTCCGTTAAATTTAAAAAAAATTATTTATGAAGCAGTCACAGAGGATTTAAAACACACATCAGACTGATTTGTCATGATTCTGACTGTCTTGAGTAAAAAAATCATAGTATTCCTGTTTGTTGGCTTTATAATTACTCTGTACAAAGAGATAAACTACTGCATATACTAAGATGAATGCATACAACTGTGTTACACAGTAAAGGAGCCAAAGAAAGAATATTAAAATACTGCTTCTTCTGGAGAAGCTCCTTGGAGAATCTGTGGTAGCAACAAGGCTTGTTGTTTCCTGTCTGAAAAAAAATATTACATGTATGGGAGACAGATCTTTAAATATTTACACTGTGAAGATCTTGTTCTCTTGCACTAACCTGAATGATAAGATTTTAAGGTTGAAATAAGAGTGCTTCCAGACACTGGCTCTCCCTGCCTGGCAGCAAGGGCTGCATCAAGCCCATCTGTGCATGCTCATTTGGGAAGCATGTACGTAGGAGATGCCACCCAAGGGGATTCCTCTATACTGGCAACCCTCCAGCAGTCTTCAGTCCCCAGATGAGGTAATGACAAGATTGCAGGACTGTCTGCCCTGTAGTCGTGAGCTGTGGCCACGGTGAACAAGGTGCTGGATCCATCCAGTGATGGCACAAGCACCTGTGGTTCCAGCTTGATTGATATAGTTCATTAGAAAAGCAGCAGGTGGACTTGTTTGGAATAACTATTGGGTAATTTCACTTACTGTCCATACATGAAAGTGTTCAATTGTGTTGGGGCTGAATTTTGAAATATTTGGTGTTTTGTAAATTAGGTATACAGTGAAATTTCTTTTCCCACTTTGAACATCTCAGTAACATAATTCATAACAATTAAATCATCAATTTCAATGGCCTAATTTAAATTTCATAAACCTTAGTGGATGTGAAAAGGAATTAAAATCTTTGAGAATCTCCTTTTCATGCTTAGACTAAGGCTTGCAAAAAATGAAAGTGTAAGCATATACCTGATGAAAATGGTTAAGCAAAGAAAAAAAGGTGTAACATGAAAATGTTCATATTTATGAACAGTGTTAAAAAATTAATTTCAACCATGCTACTTCAGATGTGCTTTGTCTAGTCTAGACCACTATTTGGATTGTTAACTGACGAGTGCCCACATTATACACGTAAGTTAACACCATTATCTAACTTTAATTTTTTCTTCAGTTTCTCTTGTATAAGAAGAGAACTATAGGGACCCAATTTAAGGTACTGTTTCACATGCTGTAGTAAGAAGTTTCTAGCCCGAAAGACTACCAACTATTCAAAATGAATGTAAGTTAGTGTGGGCAAAAGCAAACATTTAACCAATGACAATACTGCTTTTTTTAATTATTTTTCAGGCTTATTGATGTGTATCGGGTGCATACAAACTTTAGAGCTCAATCCTCTTCCAGCTACTTTTGCACATATTTTTAAGGTTAGAAACAGATTCATCCGTATTCATAGCCCATGTGCTTTAAAAGTGGTTGGACTTTGTTCAAACATTCAAAAAATCATCTTTGTGCTGTGACTAATCATAGAAGACTTAATTCCTCAAGGAAATTGTTCTGGGAAAGTTATAAGCAGACAGAAGAAGAATTTATAGTGGCAGTTGGCTTGCAACCTCGGGCTCTCATCTCAAAAACGTTTACACATGTGAGTATCTCATTAAAGACAAATAGAAGGCCTCAGTGTTGCATCAAGAGGTAGACAGATTGTGGGCACCTTTGTGATGCTTTCCTGAAATCTATGAGGGTTACACTAAGGATCCTTCCTGTTGGGAGCTCACATCCAGGTAGTATGGTCTTCAAGCTGTTCTACCTGATTATCAGTTTTTAAAAATACTGTCTTTCTCTCAGAAAAGGCAGAAGCTTATTTAATTATATGTCAATCGTTTCACAGTGTCTGTATACAGGTGGTGTCCTAGAGCCACGGAAGGAGCAAGGGCTGCATCTACCTTTCAGGTATCTGGAGACCTGAGCTGAATGGCTGCATTCCAGACATAAAAGGATTTACACTGCAAAAGGCAGGATTTTCTTAAAGCCACCCCTGTCCCCACACCGAGTGAGAGCTAGATAAGCTAGGTTAACAGGGAGACGCAAGATGGAAGGGTGAAATTCAGGAACAGGCAGCAAAGGCTCCCACTGTGTGTGTGACCTTGAATCCTCACCCTTTTCACAAAATGGAGCTTTTTTAGTACCTCGGTGATTAAACGCCACACACTGAACATGGGAGACTCAAATCTCCTCTCTGCCTGAAGGAGCTAACATTTACATCTCCCACAAGAACTCTCTAATGACTCAGCTATATGATATAATACCTTGGACTCTCACAACTTTACTGCTGTTAAAGCTCTACTACTCTTCATGATGTGCTTAAATATTCACTGCAGCAAACACCAAGCCCTGTTTCCCCACCCCCCCGTGCCCTGTTGACTGTCCTAACCAGCGGGCTTCATAGTCAGATTACAGAATTAGCCTGAGCCAGCCAAGTCCTATGAACATTTTATTATTCAATGCAAACTGGACCAATTTCAAAGCAGCGATTTGGGACACCTCCACCAGGTCATGGATGCCTGTGTTTGGAGACAGGGACGTGCTGCCAGGAGGCGTGAACGTGAGCAGCGTTCCGGGCGCTGGTGTACACCCTACTGCCATGCTGCTGGAAAAATGGGGGAGAGGGTGTGAATCCATTCCCCCTCTCCACAGGAAAGCCGAATGCCCAATTTATCACACTCCGAAAGCGCTCCTCGAGAGGGTCCTGCTGATGGGAGAGGTGGAGCAACGCTGATGGCGCCAATCCCTTGGGCTTGTGTGGCTGTGAGGTACCTTGCTACCTGCTGGGCAGCTCTGTGCGTGCTGACAGCGGCAAGGGTGTGAAGGAAAACGTCCTGGGGGACACAAATCCATCGAGAGTCTTCAGAGATTGTTCCTCCACAATGAGGAGAAGCTCACTTCGGGATGGCGGAGAGCCGGAGCAGCCCTGCCATGACGGGTGCGTCGCGCTTTGCCGCCTGGCTCTGAGGACGGCCACGCGGTCTTTCTTACCCTGAGGGCTGCTGGCGCCCAAACAGCGAGAGGGGGTCGGTGGATTTCACCTCAATCCCGTTCAGTAACTTAAAAATACCATTGAACAGCATCTTTATTTTTTTTTTTTGTTGTTGGAGGGGATCCGTTTCACCTCACCCGGCCGCCCCCGGGAGGTCGTTCCTCCTCGCCACCTCCCGCCTTGACAACGGCGGGTGCGGCGGTGGCAGCACCCGGTGCCACCGTCCACCCGCCCGAGGGGCCCTTCCCGCCGAGCGGGGAAGAACGCCTGGATGAGGTGTGTGTGTGTGGGGGTGTGTGTGTATCCACGCGCGGCCATTTCGGGGCGTGAGGGGAGTCACCCGCGGCGACCCCCCCCCGCTGGGTGGGTGTGTGTGGGGAAGGGCAGGGGGCACAAAAGGGGAAGGCGGCCGCCGAGCGACGCGCCTCCGCCTCCCCCGTGCGCGGGGGTGGTGGGGAAGGAACGGGCAGGAACATTCTGGACCGAGGGAGGTGGGGAAAGGAGAAGGTGATGAATAACTTGAATAAATCTGCAACGGAGCCGAGGAGAGGGGGAGGGAGGCGGCGGGTCATGTGAGGCGCAGTCATGCTGCGGGCCCGACGGAGAAGCAGAGAGGGGCACCGCGGGGTGGTGCTGAGGGAGGGAGGGAGGGAAGGGACGGGGCACGATGCGGCGGGGAAGGGGCGGCTGCCCGCCCCGGCGCGGCGCCCCCTCCCCACGCAGGAGCGCCGCCACGCGGGGACACCCCCCGCCCCCGCTCCTCCCCTCGCCCGGGCTCGGGCGCCGCTCGGCAATTTCCGCCGCGCGAGCCGAGCCGATTTCCGCCGGCCGCGGCCAGACGGGCTTTATGCCTGCCGGCGGGGCCGCGCATGCGCGGCGGCCGCCATCTTGCGTTGTCTCTCGCCTGCCCGCCCGCCCTCCCTCCCCTTTGGCGAGCTTTACCCCTCCCCCCTGCAGCCCGGCGCTGCGCCCTCCTCCAGCGCCCCGGGAGGAGACGGGGCCGGGCGGCGGGGAGACCCGGGCGGCGGCGGGGAAGCCGGGAGAGAGACCCGGAGGGAAGAAAGGACGGGGCGACGGCGCACGCGGGAGGAGGACGGGTCCCGGGCGCGGTGCTGCGGCGGAGGAAGAGCGGGTGCCGCCTGTTATAAAGGGGGGAGGAGGCGGAGGGGGGAAGGAAGAGCGTGCGGAGCGGAGCCTCCTCCAGAGACAGCCAGACAGAGGGAGGAGAGAGAGAGAGAGAGAGGCTGCCTGGCTGGCTCCCCCCTCCCTCCCTCCCTCCTTTTCATGGACTCTCGTGTCGGGCTGCTGCTTTTCTTCCCCCCTCATTCCGTCTCTTTAATACCCAAAATGATTCAGCTCCATGGCTGCCACTGACGGGGATGTGCCTGCCCGGCTCAGCCTGCCGCTGCCGCCCTGCTGTGCGCCAGTCCTGTACGTATCTGCCCTCTCCTCCTCCTCCTCACTACAGCGGTGATGGCGAGGGGCGGCCGGCCGCCTCGCCGGGGTGTGTGTGTGTGTGGGGGGGGGGGCCCCCACCGGCTGCCCTCGCCCCGCCGAGGAGGCGGCGGCGGCCCTCGGCGGCGCCCGCCGCGGGGAGGGCGGTTCTGCCGGCGAGCCGCGGCGCCCCGGGGGGGGGGAGCCGCGGGAAGGAAGAGGGGCTCGCCCCCGGGGCCGGCCGGCTACCGCGGGCATTGCCTCCGCCTGCTGCCCACCCCCCTGGGAGAGGCGCAGTCGGGGTGGGGGGGGGTAGGGGGAAAAGGGGGGGGGCGGCCGAGGAAGGCGGGGGGGTGTGGAAATCAAAAAGGGTTTGGGGGGGGGGGGGGGGAGAAAGAAAGTGAATGGCGGAGGATTGAAAGTGTCACATTTAGAGGCGGCGGAGGACCGGTGCTCGCCCCCTCCCTGTCTCGGAGGGGAGGGGGAGGAGGAGGAGGAGGAGGAGGAGGAGGGGAGGGGGGGGTGGGTAGCGGCGGTGCCGAGTCGCCTCAGCCCGGGCTCTGCGGGAGCCGTGGGGTTGGGGGGGGGGGGGGGGGGCTGGTTGTGCGTGGTGTCTCTCTGCCCCTGCCGTGAGCGCAAAGCTAACTGTGTGCGTGTGTGTCTGTCTCTCTCCATACCGGGGGATTGCACTCTTAAAATACACCCGATACAATGCACCAGCCTGACTCAGCCGCAGACATTAGTGCTAGGAAGATGGCGCACCCGGCAATGTTTCCTAGAAGGGGCAGCAGCAGTAGCAGCGGCAGCAGCTGCGTTACTGCTCCCACTGCACCAGGTACCGGCGTCGGGAGCGCTGCCCTCTCTGCCGAGGATTATCAGCCGCCTTTGCTGGTCCAGCCGCCGCCTCCGTCTCCTGCAGCATCTTCATCAGCGGGTCCACAGCCGACACCCCCTCCTCCACAAAGCCTGAACCTCCTCTCGCAGTCTCAGCTCCAGCCACAGCCTCTCGCGCAGACTGGAGCTCAAATGAAAAAGAAAAGTGGCTTCCAAATTACCAGTGTGACCCCTGCTCAAATATCGGCTAGTATGAGCTCTAACAACAGCATAGCTGAGGATACAGAAAGCTACGATGACCTGGATGAGTCTCACACTGAAGACCTGTCATCTTCAGAAATCTTGGATGTTTCTTTATCCAGGGCCACTGACTTGGGAGAACCTGAGAGGAGCTCCTCCGAAGAGACTTTAAATAACTTCCAAGAGGCAGAGACTCCTGGGGCTGTTTCTCCAAACCAGCCTCATCTTCCTCAGCAGCATGCCCCTCTGCCTCATCACCCACAGCAGAGCGTTGTGATCAATGGAAGTGTTCACCCCCATCATGTTCACCACCACCACCATCTTCACCACCACCATCATGGACACCATCATCCATCGCATCCTGGGGTGGGCAGTGCCCCAATTTCGGGAGGACCACCGCCCAGTCCGTCATTTAGAAAACTGTCAACAACTGGAAGCTCTGACAATGTTATATCAACTGCACCAGTTTCTGCTGCATCATCCACTGGTTCCCCGGCATCTGTTGTGTCTAATATCCGCACTACAAGTACTCCTGGCAATTTAGGTGTAAGTCCTGCTACTGGAACAAGTACCTTAAATAATATGGGTGGTGGTAGTTCTAGCGTGGCAAGCAACGTGCTTGGTACTATAAATTTAAGCAACATCACGAGTACTGGTAATGTAAATGCTTTGTCTGGAACTAGCAGCAATGTTAATGTGAATATCTTGAGTGGTGTTGGCAATGGTACGAGTGCTTCCTCTAGTGTCATTAACAATGTTACTAATCCAACTGCAGGAATGGCAGTGGGATCAAGCCAGCAGCAGCCTGCATCTGGCACCTCAAGGTTTAGGGTTGTAAAACTAGATTCTAGTTCTGAACCTTTCAAAAAAGGTAGATGGACATGCACTGAGTTCTATGATAAAGAAAACACTGTTGCAGTTTCAGAAGGAGTAGCAGTAAACAAAGCAGTAGAGACGATAAAACAAAACCCACTTGAAGTGACTTCTGAAAGGGAGAGCACCAGTGGGAGTTCTGTTAGCAGCAATGTAAGCACACTGAGTCACTATACAGAAAGTGTGGGAAGTGGAGAAATGGGAGCACCTACTGTGGTACAGCAGCAAGCGTTTCAAGGTGTGGGTCCGCAGCAGATGGATTTTAGCAGCGCTGCTCCTCCGGCAATTCCAGCATCTAGTATACCACAGAGTGTTTCTCAATCACAGCTTGCACAAGTCCAGCTGCATTCTCAAGAAGTAAACTATCCGCAGCAGAAGCCAGGGGTCCAACCTCCTGCACAGGCCAGTCTAACCACTGTTACTGGGGTTCAGCCAGCCCCAGTTAATATACTAGGTGTATCCCCATCTCTGGGCCACCAGCAACCTGCCATTCAAAGTATGGCTCAACAGCAGCTGCCGTATTCTCAGCCGGCGCAGCCTGTGCAGACTTTGCCAGTTGTACAGCAGCAGCAGTTGCAGTATGGACAGCAGCAACAACAGCAGCAACAGCCAGTTCCTACGCAGATGGCTGCGGGTCACGTTAAGCCGGTGAACCAAAACTCCGTTACAGGGGCTATGCCAGACTACATTCAGCATCAGCAGATCCTTCAGACTCCAAGCCCGGCCATGCAGCCTAGTTCTGCAGGAGTAGGAGCAGGGCAACCGGTTCCCGTTGCCCAGGCCCAGGGCATGCAGCCTTCAGTACAAGCACACCCAGCCGCTGCCCCAGCTCAGCCTGTTGCACATGCTCCAGCAGCGATACCAGGTGTGGGTACCGGTGGTCAAATGCTGAACGTTGGGCAGCAGGGAAGCGTAGCCGCTGTGGTGCAACCACCATCTGCCGCAAACCAAATTCCACCTCCAGTTATGCCGTCAACGGCTGCTCCTCCATCTTCACAAGTAGTGCAGCCTGTGCAGACAGGAATAATGCAGCAGGGATTACAGGCTAGCGCTTCGGGCCTTCCTCAGCAAATGGTCATTGCTCAGCAAAACACCTTGTTACCTGTACAGCCGCAGGCACAAGGAGTGGAATCTGTAGTCCAAGGGATGACTGGCCAGCAGCTGCCCGCGGTTAGCCCCATACCTTCTGCTAGTACTGTTCCTGCACCAAGTCAAGCTGGTTCAGCTGTGCCTCCTGGCATACCTTCTGCTTCTATAGGTTTGGGACAGCCACAGAATATAGCACAAGCTTCGGCTGTGCAAAACGGGAATCTGGCTCAAAGCGTTAGTCAGCCTCCCTTGATAGCAACAAGTATAGGTATGCCAGTGGCACAGAGTGTGCCACAGCAGATACCGCTAAGCTCTACCCAGTTCCCCGCACAATCACTAGCTCAGTCAATTGTAAGCCAAATTGAAGATGGCAGACGCCCTACAGAACCTCCCTTAGTGGGTTTACCTCAAGCTGCCAGTGGCGAGAGCGGTGTTGGAGCACCGGGCGTTTCAGATGGCGGTAGCAGCAGCGTGCCATCCTCCGCTTCCCTCTTTCCGCTGAAGGTGCTGCCGTTGACAACGCCTCTCGTAGATGGTGAGGATGAGAGGTAAGGCTGCCCGTAACCTTATTAAAAGATAGATTGTCTGATAGCTTGATTTGCGCTAACTTGCAGGTCTCGTTTACAGCTGCTCTGTGAAATGAAATGGTGTGATGCTTTTGTCTAATTAGAAATACTGTTTCTCAGGTCCCAGCACATGTAGGTATTATATTAAAATACTTGCTATTTTTTTCTTGAGGGGGTGGGTTGTATTGATTATGCTCTGAAACTGCTGCGTGGGTAAATTGTGTTTAACAATCTGTGACAGTGTGTATATTCCCATTGTATAGAGGAAGACAAAAGAATACTGTGGAATGTGGGTATGCTAGTGGTGATTGTAGTTTAGATTATTTATTATATTGAAATAATTAATATTTATTCTTAGGTAGATTTTTTTTTTTTTTTTCCACAAGCCTAGACTTCATCCTGCCTCAGCTTCTCTTTTTCAAGTATTGACTTTACTCAGGTTGAACCAGTTGTGAGCCTGTGGTGTATGTTGAAGCCTTCTCTTTGACAGCCAAGAGACGCTTTAGGCAAATGAGTATGGTGGGAAAAGGGAGGTTCAGCAACACCGTTGTGGCTCTTTAAATTGAAATTGGGGCATTTTTGGTCTTGGTGGTTTTGCTTCAAAGCATTAGTCCATTGTGAGAGCCGCTCAGGCCTGCAGAGGGGTGGTGAGCCTTTGAATCTGGCGCACTGGTTCTGTGCGGAGTAAGAAACTGCACATGTTCTCCCACCTTCACCTTTTCAAATAAATGACCGCTGGCTGGTCTTAGTAGTGTGTGCGTGTGAATAGTCTAATATCTTTGACAGTGTGTGCAGAGAAGCTGTATCAGTTGTGGAGGGCCCTTGCGTGAGCAGGCTGAAGTGATCTGAGCAACAGTTTTAAAGTGCAATTGTTTGATATTAATTATGGGTGGAAATTCCTCACTGTATTGAGGACCTCTTGCGATACGAATTTACAAATGGACAGGAAGACTGTGGTGATTCTCCCAAAGAACTTCTTGTCTAAGAAGTAGCTACATTAATGGAAAGAGTAACTAAGATAGATAACCTGCCTTGAGAATGTGGGAGAGGACAGAAAAGAACACTAGAAAAGAAGAACTGAGACTCAGGTGAGGAGATAAAATCAAGCACTCAAGTACAAGGCAGGGAAAATGCCATGGCAATGGGAGGTGAAGTATTTCTTGAATATCTACTTGATGCCATAACTTAAATCAGGAGTAGTATCAGTGGCCAAACTTTATTAAAAAACAAAACAAAAAAAATTAATAAAATGGGTTCCTGGGAGAGGCTGGATCCTTTTCTTAATATTGAAGATACTAACTCTATCAGCAGTCCCTGATTATGTTGATCATGAGGTGTTGACTGCCTTAGTGGCTTTCATCACATCTTTCTAAGATGCCAGAGAGGTATAATGAGTAGCAGCTTGTCTTCCAGGAGTGCTAGAAGACAAGTTCCAACACCGTTTCATTCTGATTGTGTTTTTTAGTCAATAAGTATGTGAAGGTGGTAGAAGACAGATAGAGGTGTTAAAGCCCGCAGTTCTACCATTATGCCACATAGCAGTCAGTTTTCTCAGAAATGCTTTTTGTTTTTCCTTCCATTGATCTTGCTAAACCAGGACACTAATACACTAATCCTTCTCTTAATGGGTCCCACTTGTGTTTGGTGGTGTGTATTTCTTTTTTTTTTTTTTTTTTTTTTTTTTTTTTTTTTTGGTTAACCAACCAAAAAAGCCCCCTAAGCTCTCAGGGGATCCTGGCTGAGTAAGAGAATCATAAACTCATCGATACTCAGTGTTTTGGAAAATGACATCTAGCAAGTGACTGTACCCTGATTTTAAGAGCATATGTTAGCTATTTGTCTTGATGGGTAGTTTTTCCAGAATGTTTAAATCCCTCAGGGTAACAATAGCCAGAAATACCTTCTTCCTCTGTTACTTGGCTAGCCAAAGATCATATCCTTTCTTCTCTCATGCACGTTGCGTCTTTGTTCAATCTCTCATCTCCAGGTAGACTACACTTTTGTTCAGCTGCAGTTGGAAAATCATTTAGATTCTTTACACAGAGCAGGATATGACTGTTAAATGGAGACCAAAAATAATTGTTTTGCATGACAGTAGTGGTCAGGTCACTTTTATTTAGAATTAGATAATTTGCAGCAGCACTCCTCCCCGTATATCTGTCTGTAACATTCAAAACTTAGTGAGATTGCTGTTGTTTCTGCTTTCAGGGGATCTCAGGGCAAGGTATTATTTGTCATCTTGACTGGAATTTCTTTTGGTCTGGAGTTTAGACCTCATCACAGGTAGTGCAAAGATACGCTGTTACTTCGGTTGGCTTCTCACTTCTCTGTCCATCAGATGCCTAAGAGTTCTTTTGAGAGGTTTTTGTATGTTGGATTATTCCCTCTTCTACAAGAGGTAAAGGATAGTATATTCTATAAGTACATAAACATTTAAGAAGCACGTATACTGTAAATACGTGTGTATAAAATCCTCATTTCTCTCTCTGTTTCATGTGCACACATATATCACTGAAGATTGATATCAATACATTCCGAGTGATTCTAAACCTGGCAAAGGAAAAGGTAGGAGAAAGAAGTGGTGACATAATTGGGCCAGTGAAGAAACTGTAAAACTCCATTTAGTGTGCCTTTGAAAAAACATCTGACCCATGTAATACCTTGTTTAGATTAACACGCAGCTTTCCTTAAACCTGTGTATAATTGCGTTTAAAGACGTGCCAGTATCTTTAAGTCTTTAGCCCTGTTCAGTTTTTAGAACACCATTTGCAGCTCTTTCTATGCCTCTTATCAGGGCATGGCCTTTTAAATATAGAGTGGAATGTATCCGCTTTGAAAACTGTAACCTTGATTTCACCAGTATATATATATATATTTTTTTTTTTAAATCTTCACTATGACTGGAAAGAAGAGGTATTAAAAATGAACTGCTTGGCAGAATGCTATATGGAAAATTAATTTGCAAACTTTATTAAAGAGAGGATACAAATAATACCGTTACAGTTTCTGTATTTAAACAGAAAACACCAACAAAAACCCCTAAAACTCACCCCCTACCCCTAGTTCTTCTGACTAGTCTTTCTTCAGCCTGTTGGGTATGCCATAGATGTTTGTGTGTTGGTAGGTTCATCATCTCTTCTAATATTTAAATCATATAAATGCAGGCCAGTTTTTTGGATGTTAAGTATCATTTTTTCTTACCTTGAATTATGGTATGGACTCGTTTTAGTGTGTGATCCTCATAGTTTCTTGGATTCGGAGTAGTTACCTCAATTTATTCAGTTCATCTAAATCCTGTCAATTTTAGACATAATCTTTTGGCTCAGTATTTCATTTCTAGAACTGTAGAAGATGATTTCTTTTTGTGCTTTTGAAACTTAAGTATGGAAAAATACATGTGTATATTGCAGTGAAGTCTTTTGTATATTTATACTTAGTGTTGCAAAATCAGTTTTACGTCTTTCTAGACAATGCTTTTATTATGTTATATAAGCTTGCAGTAAGATTTTTGTGTACAGTCTTGTATAATTTTTAAATTCTCTGTAAAGTGAAAACTTGAAAAAATCAGTGTATTTTACAACCTTTATAAAGGCTGCTGTGAGTGAATTTAAAAACAGCTTAGTCTGAAACATTGTTTACCATTACTCAAAAGCAGTTTTTGTGAATGAAGGATAAGGGAACTAATAACTGTCTCCCTGTCCTTGACAGCATTTCCTGTGGAGTTGCTTTCATTCTTTAGCCTGATGCAAGTTGTTTTCACCTGCTTGTGCATTTCATCGAACAGTGAAGCAAAAGAGAAAGGAGGAAAAGATGATGAACACATAAAAGTGACATAGAGATTTGAAGTATTATTTGACAATCTCTCATAATTTTCTTGTTGAAGATAAATGTTTATTAAAAGATCCCTTTATAGCTGTACAGAGGAAAAAAAAAAAAAACTGGAGGAAATGTTTTCTGCATAGGATGTATGTTTTGGCTTCTCATTAAGTCTGTGGAGAGGCTGGAAGATTGGATTGAAGCTGTAAGTGAGAACTGAAAGACTTGTGAACAGCCTTTTGAAAATCTCCAGTAGCCGTAACCAGTGCTATCAACTAGTGCTAGCTTGTAAAGCAAGAGTAGTCAGGAAATTGGATGAATTTTCATCAAGTATGCAGGTGTGTAGTGGGAAGGTTGGTTAGGTACAAATGAGATTTTTACAAATGTAAATGTTGGAGATGTTAGCAGTAGTGAGTGAACATATTAAAGTATAACTGAAAGTTTTAGTTAAATGTTATTTTTGATGTGGTAATTGTTTTGCATACTTATTTTTATTTTGTAAGCTATTTTAGAGTGTATATGGGCTTTTTTATTTGCTGTAAGTTTTGCTTCTGTGTATTAGATGAAAAAGGGAGAAGATACTTTTAGAAGATACTTCACAACAGAGGATTTATTGTGGCTTAGCATAGATATATGGTAGTTTGTTTTTTTTTTTTTTGGGTTGCATCCTAGGGGCAGTGTTATTTTCCATTTTTCAGATTTTAAACTTGCTTCAGAGTCTTGCCACCAATTTGGAAATTGCATAACTTGAGTTCTAGGAGATTGACTTTTAAAAAATTCTCTTCATCTTTTCAATTTGGCTATTTATGGAAAATGAAAAAAATAGTTACCCTCAGTAATGGCAAGTCACATGAGGAAAAAGAGAGCACTTTGGTGAAGAAAAAGTGGCTGCTGTTGTGTCATGCTGACCAGTCCAGCTTCTCATTTCATCTGATGAAATAAAATACCTGCTGTTGGCCGAACTGACTTTGTTAGCTCACTGCTCTAAGTAAACAACAGTGAGGAATTTAGGGTCTGCACCTTGTATGTCTGCTGGCCAGCTGTAGGTGGCAATACCTGTTTGGATGGACCCTTTTCTGGTGTCTTTTATAGGTGCATTTTCCGCATGCCATGTTATGCTTTGAACTAAGGATTGCTGCAGTGCTTGGTATTTCATTGCCTTTAAAGACAGGAAGAACTAACAGATTTCAGGGGTTGTAAAAGCAGTAATTTAGCACTTAAGATAAGGCTGATTGTTGGAGATGCTGAGAAATGCATCTCTTCAACTGATAACCCAGTTTCCAGAAAACATTCCATAGCACTAGAGTTTTGGCTGCTCTTTGGAAATAGTGTATTAGCAGACTAAATTGTCCATGTATACGTATGTAAAAACAATCAAACAGAAGTTTTAAAAATATTTAATGTTGAAAAGCAATCTTTGTTGCTGTCTCAGGATTTGCATTCTTTACGTTACAGGCTAATCTGGAAATTATAATTATCTGTTTGTCAGTCTGTGTATTGGTAGGGAAGGGTTTCAGCCTTTACAAGCTACTGTGATCTAGGTAATGCCTCAACAGAGTAATGACTGTAACAGTCAGTGGTAAGCTAGCACTACTATGATGGGAAGGGAAAATAATGACACCCGCTAGCCCCTGCCCCCCACCCCCCCCCCCCAAAAAAAAAAAAAACCCAAAAAATCAAAAACCCAAGCAACCTCAAACCAGCCAGCCAACAAAAAACCCCACAAAACAAAACACCCAAATGTTAATGTGTTTTGTTTAAGCATAAGTAAAAAGGCATATGGATAGCACACCTATGCTACCAAAAAAACCCTATAATAATGCTGTTCACTTTACAGAGGGTAGTAAAGTAAATAAGCCTTTTCAGACCTGTCTCTAACAGCTTAGGAGGTAGATCAAGTTGTAAACAGTAGTGTTGCTAGTATAGTTTTTTAGAAGAAACCATGCACACTTGAGTATCAGTGTAATAATAGGTAGTATAGTCTTGCAGTGGCCTTTCTGAGGATAATTTGTGATCTGGGTTTGCAGTTTGGTGTAGGTAAAATGTAAAAAAAAAAATAAATAGAAAAGAATAGAGTGTCTTTGTTCTCATTGATTCAATGCACTGGTTCTTTTCTATTCTTGATTAATTTATGAGACTAAAATGTGCTGTGTGTGTTATATGTATTTAACAAATGACTGAAAACTTACTTTAAAAGTGGGCCTCTGCCTTTCATTTACTGCACTTTGGCCACCAAAGGCAATGCTATTAAGCAAAAGCATGCTTTAACAGCATACTAAGCAGGGACTAAGGGTAAGATTATTCAGTAAATTATTTCATGGTAATGATCACCGTAAATAAGGAACTAGTTTATTCTCAGTGTGATTGTACAAGAAACCATAGCCTAAAGCTACGATGGAAGGAGCTCTTGAGTGACTGGAGGTACCACTTTATTTTAGCCTATTCTAAAGCATTCGGAGTCACAAATTGTATGATGGAAGTGCAGCATAATTATGGTATCAAATTGGAGCACCTGATCATCTTTCTGGCTTTAAGGTATTTCAACACTTTAACTCTTGGTCTGCCTTTGGACTTTACTAACAAAGATAGTAGTTGTGTTACAGTCAGTTGTGTAGAAACCCTTATCAGCTCATTTTGTGCAAGTCTCCAAACACCTATTACCATTATCAGTGTTGGAAGCAGGATTTGGTTTGTGGTTGCAGTTATATGCAAAAGGCTTCATCTTCCACTGAAGCTGGATGGATTCTCCCGAGAGGGAGATTTGGAGGTTATAAACGTTTGGCAGTCAGGGACTGTAATGGTCCCATATGTGCAAATGCTGAAGTACTGCCTGTGGTAGTTCAGGTGTTTTATTGTTGTTAGTTACCTTACAGACTAAATGACTTGCTAGTACCTCCTAAATGAGGACTTCTCTCATTGGTGCTGTGCAGAGATTAAGGATACTCATCATAGTTCAGATACCACATTATACTTTAATAACTGAACTTGTTCAATTTTCAGAATGTTTTTTACAACTGCAAAGTAAAATCTTGGACACTTGTTTTGGTAGAGCAGAAAAGTCTTAGTAAACTTGCTCACCATTTTTCTTTGAGCAAGCAGTTAATTTGTTATTACCTTTTCTTTAGATTATTTTGTCATTGTGTTTTGTACATCAGAAATGATTCCTGATTTATTTTTTTCTACTCCACAGTCTTTTAACTTACACTTGTGGGTCTTAACCTTTTTTAAAATCAGTTAGCAATTTTCCAGAATTTCACTTATCTTTTTATCATAATATATAAAATTAGAGAAAGTGTACATTGAGCTTAACATTACTACTGTAAGTTTAAAATAATAATATATGAATTAGTCAGAAACATTTAAACTGGGCTATATAAACATAGGAGTATGTTTCAGTTTATGTATTGCTCCGTGTGCTTCATATATTAAGTCAAGCTTTCACCACTGTGGAGAGTGAAAAATTCCCATGTAGGTATGTCCGTATTTGCACGCTTAGGCCAATGTGCATTATCATGTGTTTTTAAAATGTTTTTTATTCACATTTAAGTGTTTATTATACTGCATTCTAGGTGCTTAGTGTTGGTGGAGCTTCATATATTGAGTACCTTTGACAATCAGGAGTTATATTTAGGTATTGTAGGCATTCAGGCTTGAAGTTCTTGTCCCAGTTTACATTTCTCCTTGCAGTGCAGGGTTAGTGACGATCCAGAACAAAGTCACTTTTCTTTGTTCAGTGCAAAATGGTTAGTTACCTAAACAAACTACCCTTTATAATTAGCCTTCCTTGATGGAGGTTGTAGGTATTGCACAAACTGAAATGGGTGCAGAATTTTGGAGATATTTTAGAAGAACAGAGTAGGAAGTAAAGCAGATTGAGGTTTTGCTTATCGTCAAGGATTAGAAATTGAACACGTTTTGAAGCTGACTGTAATCCTTGAAGAGCAACAAATGCAGGTACCACTGATGTTTGTTTTCTCAAGGAAACTTTCAGAAAACTGTGCTTCATATTTATTTTAATAAAACTTAAGGAGTATCTTCATCTGTTTATATACTTTCGAATAACCCATTCTTCTGAGTATAGTGGAGGAGTATGGTTTTAAAAGTTGCTAGAACAGGCAGCAGAAGGTCTTTGTAAGTTTAGTCTTAACAGAAAGATATGGATGGGCCTGCAGTCTGTTAAAAAAATTGTAGACAGTATTTCTAGTAAGGTATAGATTTGATAGCAACTGGAAGGTGGTTGTAGAGTGTTTTATAACCTGCTGCTTGTGTGCTAAACTGCTTGGCCAAGCAAATTGTTTGAGCTTGTGTGTGACTTGAGTGCTTGTCCAACCTTCTCTTTGTATGTCCGGTTTTGTTGTGTGGGGTTGGTTTTTGGCCTTTTTTTTTTTTGGTCATTGTTTTAACTTGCATGGATACCCAGCAGAAACTTTTCAGGGCTCTGATTTCTTCATGTGTAATCAAGAGTTGAACTTCTCCAGCAATTGCTTAAGCGACAGCATTAGTGTTGTGTGAAGTACTAGGGAAAGTACTGAAAGCTGCTGAAAATGTGGATACACATTCAGCAATAGTCTTAGTGTCTTAATGCATTTAATTATAGCTTTTTTTACTGCTATACTACAGTGTAGCTCTTGAAGATGAGTTAGGCAGATAAAGTCATTTCAGTACACAGTGCTATTAGTGTATGCTTATTTCTCTATCAGTGTTACAGTTGGTTCAGGTGTAAGATCAGAAGGTGCAAATCAAATGTAAACTACAGCATTTTTTTTGCAGACACTGTTGATCTTTTATTTGTAATCCATTGTCTCATGGGTCAGTAACAGTCCTAGATATTGGTGACAGAGTGTTAATCTTCCTCGGTGCTTACATATCTAGTCAGCAGTCCTTTTAATTGCCTAAAGTGTTAAGTTTCTGAATTTAGTATTTTCTGCCAGTTGTTTGTGCTTGATTTAGAAGTGATATTTTCCTTGAAATTGTTGCAAGCAAATGTATGGTATAGAAATAACTTACAGTATTTTTCTAGGAACTGAACTCCCTGTGCAATGTAGAGGGATGAAATCCCTGTCAAGATGAAACTCAAATGCCTTTTAAACTTCCTTTGACCTTCATTCCACCCAACTCTCACAGTTGTGTATAGATGAAAGAGAGAAATGATGACTGGCAGTCATAACTTACATGTAAGAAACTGAAGAAATCAAAGAATTCAGAATGTGACCATACTAAAGCTGTGTTTCTATTTAGTGCTGTTATAGATAGTAAGGAAGATTGTGATTAAAAATTAACCCAGTAACTCATGTATGATAACTCTGACTTCTATTTTGACTGCAGTTTTGAAATATTTCCCTTTTTAAAGAAGAGCAAGCAAAAACTACTCAGGCAGAATCTGAACAGTGAGTGACTTGTTTGGCATATATTGCCACTGAGTTGGGATAAGCATAGTCAAAAAAATAACTTCGGTAGATTTCCTGGAAGATTATTTTCAGTTTGGTAATTTTATTGGATATATGTGTCAAAGTATCATAATGTGCTTTTGTACCATGTGAAAAGATCCTGTATTTCTCTGAGGAAGTCTGTCTGTAGACTGTAAACAGCATATTAATTCTTTCTTCCAGGTTGAGCCTGACAGAAGGGGAATGCTTTCGTTTCCTCTAGGATTTTGTGAGGGTACATGCAGCAGTGCCTGCCCTATAGAAAGGCATGTGAGGTGAAGCAGAACAACTCAGGATGTTTCATTATTGTCCTGTGTGCGTGTGAACTTATGCACGATATTAATTGTCTTTGTCTCTTGGTGTCACTTGCAGTACAGGATTCTCAAACTCTAAGCATCTTTGAAATCTGGCAAGGAAGGATTTTGTAATAATAATTAGTTCATATTCAACTTTATAGTTTCTTTACATTATAAGCTGTTTAATGAAAATCTTGACCTGGCCGTAGCTTGAAATGCCTACTGAACATGTTGATTAAGTTTGTTTTTTTTGAAAATTTTTTGGTCTGAAATTCTGAATGCTGCGTATCTGTGTACATGTATCTGAGAATATAGAAAGCTTCATTTGTTCTTTTTTTTTTTTTTTTTTTTTTTAAAAAATAAACAACCCTAAACAAACCTGTGGGTGAGAGAAGGAGCAATTGCTGCTCTTAGAGTTTCATTTCTTGCATTCTTACAAAATAAGACCAAGTGAAAATAAAATAAAAGGAACCATGAGGTAATGACTACATATTTTAAGTACTTGTTAAATAATTTACTGTAGTACTCAAATGAATTCAAGGTATAAATGTACCTCTTTAATCTACTGAATGAGGTTATGTTAAGAATGGATCAGCGTATTGCATTGCCAAGTGTTTCTTTAGTAGGCCTAATATCCTAAATTGGGTGAAATGGCAAGTTACTTATAAATGCTCAGGGATTGGTGCAGGATGTGCATGTGCCTCCATGTTCTGTTCTTTCTTTCCAAGTTTGTGAGACTCTTTCCAATTCCATAATTGCTTGTGAGAGGCGTTCCCGAGCATGTGTTTGATTGGAGAGAGAGGAGGGAGGAAAGACGGCATGAAATGTTTACGATGGTGGTTTTAGTTTTCTTCCTTCTTTTTCTGGTGGGGAAAGGGATTTTGATTTTTGAAATGGTATTGGGCATGCGTGTGCTAGAGCCAAGTATATGCAGTTGTTGGCAATACAGCCTCTTCTTATTTATGGGATAGTAGCTAAAAGGCCTAGTTGTGAATTGGGGTGCTGCTTTGCTGGCAGCTTTGTAACAAAAAGCAGAAAAGGTGATCCTAAAGGACTTGCTGTCTGATGTCTGTATAATATCTGAATTGATTATAAGATGGGATGCTTTAAAGCAGGTAAATCTTAAATGTTTTTAGTGGTTTATGAAAAAACAGAGCAAGAAAGCAGGATAGTAATCTCTATATTCCTGTAGAGATGTATCCTGTTAATAACAAAGTACACCATCACTGAAATACTACTGCACAGAAAATATTTGAGTCACCATCTTTTCATGAAATCATGGGTTAGCCTCTTTTTTAAGGTTTCCCTGACTCTGCTTTTGGGATGTGTAAATTCTTAGTGCTGTTTTGCTTATGCAAGGGTATGGAGAAATAGTTGAGCAGTCGTTATTTTATTGGAAATTAACATGTAAATGGAAGACAGTGATTTGCACGAAGATATTTTCAGCTTCTAGAGAGGGCTGTGATCTGTGGAAGGGGAAAAATAAATGTTAACATGTTATAGCAGACAGTTGTGGCTAGCAGTAGGTATCTTCAATTTTTGCATTTGCCTGACCATCAGAATACAATCTCTAGGAATTTTTAATGTGTATATTTACTGTCAGATATTTAGAACATGCTTTTTTGAGGCCTGTGAAGTTATTGGATAAAAGTGTTTTCTCCTGAAAGTATCACAAACAGTCCTACAAAGAATTCTGTAAAGGGTGCTGAAATTGTGTGGAGTGTTCATAGGTATTTTCAATAGAGGATTGTCTTGATATTTACTGACCTAAAAAGTGTTTAAGAAAGCCATACAACCCCTCCCTCTTACTACTTTTGAATTGGTGAGATGTTTAAGGAAGCTTGCTGGTTTTGAAGTTTTATTTTTAAAAATAGTTACTTCCTACTTCCACCTCTGAATACGATAACTAAACCATTCTTAATGTTTCAAGAACATGTACATTTTATATCTAAAATGTTTTATTCATTTTTATGTTGCAAGAACAAAAAAACAAACCCACCAAAACCCAAAAGATTGAGATGTCTTTTTGTTAAATAGTGGAGTTTGTATATTATGTTAGATGGAAGATCAGGCCAGATCAATGTAAGATCAGTGTAGTTATCTAAAATCCCAAACACCCTTTCTTTTTTTCTTTTTTCTACTTTGGCTTTTAAAAATCCTGTAATTCACTGAGTTTACAGATAGTCTTTAGAATGACTTTATCAAAGTTGCTGTCAGATCTGGAACAGAAGTACTTTATGATGGGCACTAGACCTGCTGTCTGTGTTTTAAGAAGAAAGTTGGCATCATCTGGATTAAGTCTATAGTGTTTGTGTATGCAGACAAATCTTCCCATCCTTTTGTGATGCTGTGTGATCACTAGAACTGTCACACTAACTGCATTCATCAAATAATGCTGCCCTGTATCTTTTACAATTTGATATAGTCAGCTTGGCCCTGTGAGGTCTGTATTCAGAAATGCTCAATGGTAAGCTTTAGTTTTGTACAGTAAGGTGTAATATGTATATGTTGAGCTTCTGTAAATTACATGCTAGAACTTCTTAAAACAATGTCTTTTCCACTAAAAACTTGAACTTTCTTGGACGCCACTCTTAAAAATGTAACTATAATATGAAAAAAATCATATAATAAGAAACTTTTATATTCTGTAGCATTTCATATAGTAAATATATACTCTATCATAAAAGTAAACATTTCTAATGAAGTTATTAAAATTATCAGTCCCTGTGCAAAATACTTCGAGCATGATGGGTGAACAGTGGCCATTTTAATTTTTGCATGTCAGTTGCATGCTTTCAGCCACTGATTTATGTTGTCTGCTTCTAGGGAAGAGGTAAGATTTAGAAACAGAGACCTTTCAGAAATCATGAGGTAGCTGGAAAGATCTACATTTTGCTTTGGAAATAAGAGTTAAAAGAAGTGACTACCACTGGTAGTCTAATCAGCCTAAAGTGACCACAAAAGAAATGTACCGAACATAATTGCTGGGGAAAGTAGTCTATTTTTTTCTTTATGAAAGAAGATCCATTCATGTCTGAATACTATTTAATTATAGTGTCTGTCAGTGAATATGACTAGTTCTTGTGAGATTGTCTTTAGGTGGTAAACAACAGTTGTTTGTAATCTCAAATTGGTAAGAAATGGTTTGAAATGCAGTATCTGAAATGAGATTTTCAGTTTTTTCTGGTGAAGTAAGCAGCTTTTCTCACTAAGTTTATTGATGTTAGTGGGTTGAATTAAGATTACAGAGACACAGAACATGAAAAATTAAGACTATGTCTTCAGTTCCAGTTTATCTGAAAACTAAAGCTAAATAAAATGGTGTTTAAACCATGCCAGTGAACACCTAAAATTCCAGAATGGCTGCTGTTGACTTGACAGCTTGATCTTCTTGAAGGTCATACTTGTGTGAATTCATCTAATCAATAACAATAACATTGATAACAATAATAGAAGAGCTGCTGAAGAAGGAAGCTGAATAGAGCCCTGTGGAGAACTTGCAAATCTTGAATTGAGGTTTGCATTTTGGAACAGTGTGCAATGAAGATTGTGAACCTTTAGCCTTCTACAAGAAAGGTGTATAGAAACATATGTGCTTCTCTTACCTTCAGTATCATTTATTGGGAAGGAGGTGGAAATGTTCCTCTCAATTCCCTCTTGATGGCAGATGGCCAGAGGCCTACTGCCATAAGAAAGAGTGACTAGTGGAAAAGCTTTTGGCCAGCTGGAGTGGGTTTTGTAGAGTCTGACTAGTATGACTGAGAGTTGTGGGCATGCCATATACCCTTGGAAGTGACTGTTTTAATTGATGCTTAACTGTTGATCCCAGGGCCTTCCAGAGCTATAAGCAATATAAGCAATTGGTTGATGTTAATTATAGGTTTACCAGTTTACGTGCATGCAAATTGCATTTTAAGATTTCCTAGTGTATTTGTTTTTCTTGATGTGAATTGTTTGTATTGTAGCTTTGCTGTATTGCTCCACTTACATACCTAAGTACAGGCTTCAAATCTTTGTTCTTCTTTCCCAATAATATTGGCAAAATACAACACTTGCAGAGCTAGGTTATGCTGCTTGGATTAAGGCATCCTGTTTCTAATCCTGGAATGGTGTTTTACAGTTCTTCTGCTTCAGCGCTGGGTCCTGTGCTCTTTCCATTTATCCAGAGTGGTTCAGCATCTGCTGTTCTTTGCTTGAGATCTCTTGATGAATGGTAAATACTTTGGTTCAGGAAAACGCAGCTGGATGTCTGTGAGTCTTAACAGCAGAAGCAAAGAAAGGGGCTAAGGAAGAGGATGATATGAGCAGTTAACTAAATGATTAGTTTGTGTGCTGCTAATTCCTTTTGTCAGACTTTGGGAAGACCTCTGTTTGTATTATCTTCCCTTCTTTGTTTTCGTAGAGTCACTCTTACTTAACCAGAAGCCCTTTGTATTGTTCTTCTAGGCTAGGTTTGCTTGCTCCTAAAGTTTGTTGCCAGCAGGAGGTGGAGCCTGTGTTAGGGCCAGTGGCTTTCCTTTTCATACATTTTCCAAGTACAATGGAGTGTCTTATCTGGTCACTTTTGCCTTCCTAAGGATTTTCCACTCTTACCCACTATTACTGTGGTGAATTAATAGTTTAAGAGTTCCAAATCTGTTGCCAAATGTGCCAGAATGGTAATTTGATATTTGGTGTGGAGAAATACATTTTAGAAATTGAGTACTTTAACTTGAGCCTTTGAAAACAAAAAGCTAATGAGTTAAGGCCTGCTGTGTCACTGGAGCCTGTCCTACAACATCTCTGAATTCAATTGTGGTGGTGTATGTTTTTTTAAATGACTAAATATGATCTATGGGGATTAGAAGGAAATCAAAACAAAATTACAAAGTAATACCTAAACCAATAAATAAATCTGCAAAGCTGAATAGTAAACCTACATCAGACTTCTGATTGTGACAATGACTCACAAGGAGCCTAAAGCTACGAGAACGTATCTACTTTTCTGTACTTCAAATTATAAATGAGAACTGGTTTAAGAACAAGATCTGGACCTTATGTGCCTTCAAATAATTTAGGAACAAAATGACATGGGTAAATTTGCTTTGGCTAATATTAAGAAAGGTTTTGTCTGTGGAGGAAGTCATTGCCACACGATTCTGTGGAGGACTAGAAATCAGCAGCTCTTAAAGGAAAAAAAAAATGTGTATGTATGTATGCTTATGTAGGAAACGATACAGAATTATAACAGTACACGGAAAATGAAATGACTTGGCTTTAGCTTCTAGGAATACTTCTAGCTAATTCAGGGCAAGCAAAAGTTTATCTGAGAGATCTGCTATAGCTGCTACTTTCACCTTTTTCAGTGACTTCTGGGGTACCTGATGCTAGTAACTACTGAAAACTACTTCATACCTTCTTACTCCAAACTGGAAATAAATTAAAACTTAAAATTCTTAAACTTTATTGAAAATGGTATTGAAGTATTGAGGAAATTGTGTCAAATGAAAAACAGAGGTACAGAAGGTGGCCATACATACCCTTGTCTGTTGTTTATAGAAATGTGAACAATTACAATTGATCCTGTGGCTGCTAAAAGCTAGCTGGAATGCAATGATGTGTTCTTGACTTTATGGAGTAGCAAAAGTTTAGAGGTGGTTGCACCTTTTAAAGTAGGGAAAGGTGTAACAACTGCCCTACTTTTATCAAAGCATATGTCAGAAATTAAGATGTCCTATAAGCAGAAGCAAGATTTTGATGGTTTTGTTAACAACATAAGCATTTATTCACAATCATTATTTTTCAGGAAGCCGTTCTCGTGCTTGAAAAATGTAATGGTCAGCACAGCAATGGCTTAAAATAGCACGTTGGATGCTATAGCACTGGCATTAGAGCCCTGTTGGCAAACATCCAGGAGGCCTGTAAAAGAAGAAGAATGCTTTAAATGTTAAACAGAGCTTCAGAAGGCAGCTTCTGATGTTTAAATTTTCTAAAATTGTAAAATTATATGCCTGTTTACCAAAACTTTTAAGAGTGAGCTTAAAATCCTGTAAAGACACACCAGATAGCAACAATTCTTATTGCCAACACAAAATAATTAAATCTGTTATAGAAGTGTATGTAGGGCAGCTAGCTGTGAAGAATTACCAAAGTTGTACAGAGTAAAGTGGTAGCTGCACCAGTGAGGCAAAAAGAAATAAATTTCAGCAGTTGGATTTTTCTTTCTCCCCACTCGCACGCTTTTCAGATGCTTGGTTGTGTGTCAGGATGCACTGTAGGCCTTTCTAGGCTAGTTCTTTATAAACATACAACTATGCTTAGTGGTTATGTGATGGAATTGAAGTATGTGGTTTGTCCTTTTGTAGGATGCTGCAGGTACCAGGAGGAGGAATGGCCTTCAGCAGCCTCCTTCCCTGTTCTTCCCAGAGTCATTCTTGGTAGTTACATCCTGTCTCAGGGGAGGAAAGATGCCTTCTGTTGTGATAACCCCTCTTAGAGTGTCTGTGGATAACTCCGTTAGCTGTTACTGATGAATAAATAGGCAGTTTAAAATTACCAGGTTCTCAATTTTACTGCTGCCTGCAAGGACTCCGAATAAAAGATGTGAAATACTTCCAGTGCTTTTCCCGTCCAATTGTGTCAGGTAAATGTTGTTACCAAGGTTGCTCTGAACTCTCCTTACAATAAAAGTGGAGAACAGGGCAGTTCAGCTTGATTTATGCCTGTGTGGTCGCATTTGCAACCAGGGCACTAATAGTCATTTTAAAGAGTGTTACAAGGACTCAGCTCTGGCATAACATCTTCAAAACACTTCTTCCTCACAATGCTGCTTTTTCAAATGCTTGAAGTAACATGGAGAAATTTGTCTTGATGCTACCAATAAGTTCTGGAGCACGTTTTTCAGGATTTCAGGTTTTCTGGAGTTGCTGACATATTGGATGCTCTGCAGATCAGCAAGCATGTCAGAGGCCACTAAACCCTAGAGGAGACAAGTAATCCGCTTAGGTTTGTTTTCTGACTTTATTTAGAACTTTTAGTTTTTAATATCTTGAAAACAGCTTTCTTCTCATTGTGTTGTATTTCTGTTTTAATCCAACAGTAGAGTTGGAACAATAGTCCAACACAGAGCAGGATGTGTAGATCTTGTCTGGTCTGTGGAAGTGTATGTTTTGTTTGAATTTGTGCTTGGATAAGACCTGAATGTGATCCCCAGAAGAAGTACCATTGTGGGAGAGATTTAAGTCAAGACCTGGGCTAAGACAAGCCCCAGATACTGCAACTGCATCTGCTAGTTTCTCTCCTTATCATGTGGCTACCAGTTCAGTATTAGTATGCTGGAGGAGTCAGCAGACTTTTTGGTGGTGGTACTTGGTGTTAGAGAGGATGTTTGATTAGATTTTTAAAGTGGAGTGTGATGTGGTTTATACACAAATAATGCAATTATGTTGCAAGTTAGCAGTAAAATGATTAATAAATGTAGAAATTTGGGAAGCCTCTTGATCTTGTTTTAAATATAAACAGTTTGGGAAAACCTTTTTTTTTTAAATTAATCACAGTTACTAAAGCCATTAAATTACATCAACGTTTTCTAGATATCAGATACAAGCTATCTCAAATGTTCCTTATTTACTGCAACATCAGGTACTACTGGAGGGAATTGCTATATTTCGCTTAAAATACAAAGCTCAAAAAACAAGGTTACATACTCCCAAGTCATTGCATGACACACAACTAATGTTTAAGACTAGTTAGCAAATGTGGTTTTGCTTAGTGTTAGTGTCTTGGCATGAATTTCTATACTTAATGCATTTTTTTTTGTCTATAACCTGTTTTATCATAGAATCAATATTGAGTGGTTTGGGTTGGAAGGGACGTTAAAGATCATCTAGTTCCAACCTCCCTGCCATGGGCAGGGACACCTTCCGCTCGAGCAGGTTGCTCAAAGCCCCATCCAATGTAATAAGTTCATCTAGACTATCTTTCTATTGCTGTAATGATGCATCTTGAATATGAGATTAGAAGGAGTTGTATAACACTAAAATAGGATTAGCCAAGTGTTCTATTTACACTTTGACTACTGTTCAGGAAATGTATTTCCCCATCATGCTGGATAGTCCCTGTTTGAAATGTACATCACATTATTGCCTGGGTGATACTGTAAAATGCTGTTTTTATGGGAACACTAATGTGTTGAATTAATTGTTCAGTTAGTTTTGAATATCTTAAGCTTCTCAGGAAATGGATACAGAGTTGTTGGAAGTGGAATAAAATACCCATAAAGAAATAACCACCATAATTCTTACTATGTTAGTGCTTAGCATGTGCCACATCTTGCTCACGTCTACTGGAAGAGGGAAAAACATGAGCATCTTACGTTTTTGGAAGATTAACTGTGTGCTAAAGATTGGGAAGGGGGATGCAACCACGTGTATAAACTACTTGTATAGCTTTACTCTTAAGAAAATGTACTTGACCCTCTCTAATGTAACTGATAGCTCTGTAAAGCATCCTAGGAGAAAGGGGTCTGAAGAAGTTGGTCACTTTATTGATCTGTGTTTTTTGGATTTGATCTGTATCATGAAAAAGACGGCAATGCAGGACAATGTGGCCTTTGAAGATGAGGAGTAGAAGCCTGACTGCAGGGGAAATCCATTCTCATGAAGGTGGTTATGTAGCCAAAATACTTGACAAAGAAGGTGTCCTGATAATCAAGACTAAAAGTATGTTCTTATGAAAGAAGTCTTCTGGTAGAGAACGTTTATAAACACTTGTGGGTGAGGAGGGGCAGGTAGGAAGGTAAAGCCAAGTCCATTGACTGTAAATGTATCCTCTTCCTCCAGATACTACTCTGTAATAGTGTGTTGTTTTAAACCTTTATTTTAAGCTGCTGTACTTAGTATGTTTAGGTATATCTAATTAGACTGGCCAGCTCCATTTTCAGAAGCATTTTCCACACTGTTGTTGACTAGAGCTTTTTTGCTGATCTTACAAGCATTAATCTTGTATTTTTATTTTCCATAGTTATGGTACTGTGGAAACATTTTTTTTTTAAGATGTGCATGTAAGAATTCTGTGTGTATGTGCTGCTTCCCACATACAACAGGATATGCCTGTGATGAACACTTCCAACAGTTTAAGGGCTAAACTGCTCTGAACTAACCAGGTAATTCTGTAGGACACTGACTGTTGGGTTGAATAAGTTTGAGTCTAATTAGTCTAATAACTTAGTGCCAGTAATTTTAAAAGGTGTTTTTTGGAAAAACTATTATGCAATCAGTTACGATTTCAGCAGAAGTGTTTGAAGTATGCAATATTGGTTAATAGGCTGTGGGGATGGATGGAATGTTATTTCTGCTGGATGAGAACTTAAAGTAAGGTGCTGCTGATACACTTCTTAGTTCTAAGTAACTGAGAAGAGTAAGTGTTGACTCTTGTTTTGCCTTTGGAGAGAATAGTCACCACTGTTCGTGTTTTGGAAATGATTATGCTTTGGTAATTAGGGGTTTGAGACTAACGGAAGAAAATGATGAAAGGGATTGCTGAGTTTCTAATATTGCTGAGTATTTAAATACTTTGGTTTGGTTAATTGATGTGACTTAAATAATTTTCTAAACTCTATACCAAAATAGTACTGAAGTTCTTTTAAGTTAAAAGTAAAAAATAAAAAATAAAATAAATTTTGTAAGTAGTGTGATGAGGAAGACAAAGCCCAGAGGAAAAAATAAGGGAGCCAGAACAGCTCAGTGTATAATTCGTACTGTGTAAATTGCTTTGAAATTAGTGACTCCTGATGTCAGTGCCCTTAAAAGCAAAAGAGAATAGAAACACTTGCATGTTATGTAGATCTCTGCTGAAAAACTTGTTACTCATGTTAGTATGTGACTTACTTTAAAAGTTAAACTGCTAAAATCCAGAAGCTTTAGGAGATACCAGATGGAAAAATAGTAGAATTTCAGTGATTGTATTTACTAACAAATGTATTAGTCATTGGAATGAGACTGAAATGCAAATATTTTTGCATTGTTTGAAATTCATATGAAGAAATATGAACTCTTCTAAGGACTGTGGAACCCGATTCAGATATGTCTGTGTTGCTGTTTTTCTATTTTGGTTTGGATGATCTGATCCACGTTATTTAAGATTTTAATTTGCCGCACAAAAGAACCTTACATGCATTCCAGTACCAAAACAAGCTGTTAAATTATTTTGTTTGTACTAATAGTTTTTAGCCTCTAAAGGTTAATATAATCAGTTCAAATAATTAACTGTGTAATAGAAAGCCTACTTAAATTAAAAAATCCCAACACCCGGGCTTTAATGCATGGTGGTCCCAGCTGTGAAGAGAGATGGGCAAACAAATCGTTTCCTTAACTTTTTAATTGATACTTGATCATTCTTGCAATCCTGCATAGATCTAGGAAAAAGATTCTTAAGATACTGAGCATTTATGATGCCATAGTTATTTCTGTGCATTATCTAGGCAGGATTAATTTCAAAGCCTTTGACAAATGCTTATTATTTCTAGATTTTTGGAACGCGTTTTTCCCTGGGGGAAAAAGTGATGTAGCCAGAGGAGAATTTTCTGTTGGAATTTACACATAGCTGTCTAAAAATTCACTGAGATTTTGTACTGCAACTGGTTATTTATGTGTTTTTTTTTTTTTTTTTTTTTTTTTTTTCCCTCTGGTCTGAATGGCTGTCTAAGGGAACATTAGCCAGAGGGGGGAAATGTGAATTGCCATGGTTTGACACAGAGTTGATTGTATTAGTTCTTTGAACCTCTCATCTATCTCTTGCACTAATGAACCCCAAAACCAAGAATCTGGATACCTTTCCATTGAGGACTTTGATTTTTCACAACTTTGACTTTTGAGTAGTTTCCGAAACATTTTATATCCTTAAGGTTTTTAATAATGCAGCCTTAGCTGAAAACATATATGTACTTAGAGTTTTTATTGAAGCCAGTGTGCTTACTCATGAGTCATGTTACACCTCTTCTACTGTGTTTGCAGTATAGAGTTTTAATCATTTAAAAACTGGAACAGATGTCATAGCTTTAAAAATCTCCAAATCTTTGATGTTTAAAATCTTATTTTATGATACATAATATAGAAATATAAGAAATGCCCATGATAATTTTGAAGTCAAATGCCCAGTTTAAATAAATGACTGTCTTCAAAGGGTTCCAAGTGACTGTGGAACAATTTAGTCTCCTTATTTCTGCTTATGGAATTAATACAACTCAACACTTACAAAAAACTCAACCCCCCCCCCCCCCCCCCCCCAGGAAAACATAAAACAAAAAAACACAACTCAGCAAAAAAAACCCCAACACCCCAACAAGAAACAACAACAACAAAAAAAAACAAACCCCCAAAAAACCCCAAAGAAGAAGCAACAACGAAAAATCCCCATGCTAATATTCATGCTTCAAGAGGGGTTACATTATTTGCTTTCTTGCTCTTTTGGTTTATTTCATAGTCTTGGCACGTACTCTTTTCAAACACAGTGCGTCCCAAAGCATCCTGATGAAAATCTCTTCAAGTCAATAAAAAATAGTGTCCCTGAATATTACTTGCTATCTTTGCTCTTTTTGGAACTGGCTCTTTGAAGCTTCTGTTTTTGTTCACACTTTTTTTCATGTCTTTTGGTGTTTCCTGGGTTAAGTAATACAGACAGATAAAATAAAATTCACACATTTTCTGTAGCGGTCTCTTGGCTCTTCAAGTAGTTATAAATTAGAAAATAGAGTTATTGCACAGATTCCAGACCATATCAGTTGGAGAAGAATTTACTGTCTTTGCTAAGAGTTTTACCCTTGAAACTAAAACTTGAAGATGTTAGCTTTTTATGTGATGCCCTAGTTTTGCTGTATATACATTTTTGGTTACGTATCAATAATAGACTGTTCCTGTCAGTGAAAATTTACCGATTTGATAATGAGGTGTCAGAATGATATGTTAAATGTAGTTATTTAATGGCTTTGTGGCGCATTGTGCGTCACTGAATGTGGGATAGTTCCTGTAAAGAAAAAGCCTGCTTTTGCAAAAATTAGTATACAGGTCTCTTAAACACTGCTTGTTTCCCACAATGAAGTACAAGTACCATTGCTGCCCACCTGTTAAAAAATGGGCAGGAAGAGGGGAAGGTGGGCTGTTAGTTGTTAGCCTGGCTTGCTTCTGAGTCTCAGAAGTTGGTACACCGGAACATCTCACAGCTAGCTTACTGCTTTTTGTAGCTTTTTACTCCTTTCTGCTAGGTGATCCTGACTTGAATAGTGGGGTTGGACGTAGGTGGTCTCCAGAGATCCCTTCCCACTTCAACTAGGTGATGATCCTGTGAGAAATTCAAAACACTTTTATAAATTGTCCTTTTAAATTACTTACAGAGCAAGAAAGCATGATTACTTGTTTGGTGATTATATATATATATATATATATATATATATATATTTTATTTAAAGAAAGGAGCGTAAAAATTGGGACCTATGATGGTGAAACAGAAACTGAAGGTCGTGCTTCGCTATAGTAGAGATAAAGTTCTTCCTCCATCACAGAACTGAAACAGAAAACCTTATATCTTAGGTTGATGTGTAGACTGTAAGCCTGACTTGTATTAGTCCTTTTAAGCTTGTAGTTAACTCTTGTTTCTCTAGAACATCTTTAACTTGTTCCTAACACGTACCTACATTATATTTAGATTTTTTTTTTCCCTGCTTAGAAACATTTCTCAAGAAACTTGGTGCAGATACTGCTATAAATTCCAGTGACTGACTTGTTTCAAAGAGCTTGCTTCCTTCCTAAAGTCCCTTTACCTTTCTCTGTTTGCTATCTATCTTTGCCTTCTTCCCCGACCTGTTAATTTGCTTTATTTGAAGGCTTCAGATGGGGTATTTTGGAAAGGAGAAAGGAAAGGAGGTGTGGTGAATTCACTGTAGTGTTTTATCTCTGTTAAGTCTGCAGTTCTGGCACTGTTTATTGTCTGTATTTAGTTTATTCTAATATGGTCAGTTTGACTTGAAAGTAGCAAGTTTTAGCAAGCTATGAAATTTGTGTACAGTTTTATATCTTAAGTGTTGCTATGTTGAATATTTATTTTTCATGAATTTAATTTGCTACACTGTATTTTGGGAGAGAGAGAGAGAGGACACCTAGCTTTCCTTAAAGTAAAATGACTAGAAGGAAACTTACTGTTTCTTCTGCAATCTATAACTAATGCTTGCCCGTTTCTCTCTTGCCTGATAGCTGTATGTCCCCTTTCCTGGCTACTTAAGTCTTAGAATCCACAGTGCAATCAGCAATTTGCCTTGAGATCAACCCTTTGGGATTGACCGCTTTTTAATTTTATTATGCATTCTTTTTTTTGGGGAGACCTCTAAGGAAAGAAAGTCTTGGTTTTGTCCTTGTGTTCTGAATTCCTTTTCACTGGTGCTTGTAGCGGGGAACAGAAGCTCGAAGTGAAGGACTCTGAAGTCTGACAGGGTATCTCAAGAGAAGCTGCTGACCTGCCATTGTCTGTTTGCAAACTCTTCCACTTCTCGTGGTACGCTGTCACCCTGTTGCTTTGGGCAGCAGCCTGTAGACTTCTGGACAGCCTGTGCAGGCTCTGAAAGTCCTTCCAGAGGAAGCAGCAGCTAGGTGGGCATAGATCGTCACGCAAGTGGAGAGGCATATCCACTGGAGTTGCTGTATGCATCTCCGGTAAGTCTCAAGGGATCACTAGGCCCAACAAAGCACTTTAGACCTATTGTTTCCAGATATTCTAGCACTGGAAAGTTTCTGTTCATCACTTTCCTATTTTGTCTCCTGAACCAGTAGAGATTGTGGCATAAGTGCATGATGGAGTGAAAATGACATGCTCAGACTTTCGTTATACTAGTAATTCAGAACTTGTTAGGGTTTTTTTTTGTGGTTTTACTTTGGCTGGTGAGCAGACCAGAGTGGGTGTATTGGAGCCAAGAAAATGGAATATTCTTTTGAATCCTTGTTCAGATTTACTCAAACTATTTTTTTTTTTTTTCACGTTTGTTTAATTGCTAAATGGATGCGGTAGATAACTCAAGGCAAAGCGAAGGTGGAGGAATTGGCAACTGCATGTCCCTCTTCAAACACCCTGGCTTGAGCCTGATGATTACCTTTTCATGAACTTCTATGAAACTTTTTGACAAAGCTAGGATGTTAAGTATTAAATCAGAGGAGAGCAGCTATTTTAAATCTGTCTTCCCCTTGCCAGGTCCTGTATTTTTGGGTCTGATAACATCAGCATAACAACAGGGGTTTCACAAATGATAAGCTTAGTTTCCCATGATGTATTTTTTAAGACGCACTAGTGTTGTGGCTGAAAAATTGCCAGTATGTTAAATGTCATCCTGAATGTACCTTGATGAAAGTGAAAGCGAGTCTAAGGAGAAAGTCAGCATGAGAAACAAACCAGTGATTGTAGCCTCCTAACTGAGCTAAATTACCTGACACATTAGTTTCTAATTTTTTTTTCTCCTGAGGTTGCAAACTATCTGAAAACTGTAGGAAGGCGCTTTTTTAGATACACAGCGCAGGAACTGGGGAAAGTTCAGCAAAACTGCCTAAAAAATTGTATTGCATTTCTGCTGCAGTCTTAGGTTGAGAACTCCCAAATTCTTCTTTTCAACTAGCCTTTTAACTAATATTTTTTTATATTGAATTCTTTGTGGGAGAGTATGCACTACTTTCTGTGAATGTTTCATAAATGTGTTTTTGCTTATATGGAGGCATTTTGAGTTTTCATTTGTGTTAGGTAAACCAAAAATAAGGTAATACATAATGAGGGGCCTTTGTTCCTCCCCAACCCGAGAGGATTGGGAAGAAACTTTTTTTTTCCAGTGTAGTTCACTTGTACTTTTGACTCATCTGTTGCATTCCGTTTTATTGCAGCTTCATGTTCTAATAAAATCTCTTTGGTTTTAGTTGATTCTTTATTTCATGCTGTCTCTTGGATGGTATTTATTCTAGCACAGGCTAGTTTCACTTGATATTCTAAAATGTGCTCGTATTGGTGGTCTCAAAGGAAGAATGCTCCTGAAACTGAGCCAAGGATACTTCAAACTGGGCACTCAAAACCATTTGCTGTTGGAGAACACTTTCAAAACATTCATCTGCACTTCGGTTGGTTAAAGGGGAAGGGATTTCTGAAATGCTGGGTACTTAAAAACTGGGAACCTAATGTTCTTTTCCATAATACAGGCAATTAAAAGAAGTGTGGAGAAGAACAATTATATCTATTGCAAAATATTCTTGACAGGGCCTAATTTCTTCTAAATGCTTGATTGCCAGCTCTAGTAAGTGCTAATGTGTGCATTGATCATTCAAGAAAAGTGCTTGTACAAATCTGAGGTTAAAATTGCATTAGAATTTCAAGCTGTAAATTCAGCTGATAAAGCTCTTTGAAATACAGCGCAAATAATAATGTGTATTAGTTATAAGTTTTGAAGACTTCAAGTTGTGTTTCTCAGCATCCCCCTACTTCAATTATTTAAACCTTGATACTCTGATTTTTCAAAATTTCCACTGTAGATGCGAAGAGATTGCTTTTTGTTTGTTTTAGTGTGTGCCTCTCTGTTAGAAAAGCTTTGGTTTCAGGGTGTAGTACCTGCGATGCATTTTAACTTCTTTGCAGTGATGCCAAACATTTTGATACTGTCTTTCATACAGTCTAAAGTAGTAAAATTGAAATAATAACCAAAAAAATGTTGTGCCAGCTTTGCATATTATTTAGAAGGATGAATCTTAATATTAGAAGTTTTCTTGTCTAGCACTGCTTTTAATAAATGTTCTTATGTGTAGACATTGTTGTATGATTCCAGAATGGCTCTTAAATATTTGGCAAATAAGGTGATGTTGAACAAACTGCATTTGAGCAGTGTTTAAAAATAAAACAAAACCCATACAGGCTTGCATCAGATTGTGAAAGAAAAGCTGAATTATACTTAAAAATAGGATGGCTGATGCAAGAGTCAGGTTAATGTTGAAGCCTAAGTGTTATACCCATAACACTGGCTCCAGTCCTGCCAGTAGCTTCATATATGAAGAAAGTCAGTGGAGTTCACTCCAGTCAGTGGCCCTGCTACAGGGGGAGTGTAGGATGTAGGAACCAACTGTAAAAGATTTGACTTTCAACTCTCTATGTTCCTGTTCCACCCACCTGGGTATTTTTGTTTATTATTTGAGGAACAAAAGGCTTTGAGTATTGGAGTGATTATTATTTTTTTTTTTTTAATGTATGTGGGGGGGGTTGTGTGTAGAGCTCCTAGGCATTTCTGTCAGAAGTCTCCTTGACTGTGGCATTGCAGTTATCTGCTTCCTATTGCCATGCTGCTTTTTCCTTTCCACCCAATAATTTAAGTTCTTTTATTTCCTTGGCCTTCCCCACTGTAGTTTCCCTTTTGCTTTGTGTCGTTTGGCTTGCTGACTGCTTGGGCTGCTGCCCTCAGCTTGGGTTGTGCTACCTGGATAGCTGGTCATTGTCCCTCCCAATGAGTGATGTTGGGGGTCCCTCTTGCCAGCCCTTGCCTGGGGCTTGTGGATGCAGAAATAGGTCTGTGCTCATCTACTCCACTGCTTTCACGAGACTCTCCTATTCTTTGAGGGGTCAAACTGGATTTCAATTGAACAGCGGCTTCAAAAATTGTTTTGTAGGGAACACGTAGCAGAAGGACTTGGTTTGTCATGTTGTTCTGGTTTTTGGTGTGGGTTTTCTTTTTTGAAGACCCAATCAAAATTGAGATAGAACTATGTGTAGTCAGCTGTAATCTTGTGGAGTCCAAGTGATTTATCATTGCAAGCCATTTAAGTGTAATAACTAGAAATTTGCAACTTTATGAAGTTTTAAACTGTGTAGTATGTAAACTACATAAATTTCTAGTAACTTTCAGTCATTTACTGAATGAAATAATTCTAATAAAAGATAAAGATGAGTTTATTGTTCGGAGAGCTATGAGTCCTCTTTTCCTCTAACTTGCAGGTTTTTGTGTTTAATGTTAGCTGTGATTCTGAAATGGATTGTGAAGCTTGTGTGATTTTGGCTTCCTCATAGTAACTCTGATTCCTTCTACTGAATTACGTATTTTATGACTAGACCATGTGGAAATGGATTACTGAAGTCTTTGTCCATAGTGTCATGTTTTTACCTCAGATTAACTTTGCTTATACTATATGTTCATGCTCCAAATTAATGCATAGTAGTAGTTTAAATTTGCCTTATGATAGATGAAGAACAGGGTAGTCATATGATACTTCTCGCTTGCTAGCTGCTAAATAGACCTAGTTCTTTTACATTAATATTTAGGACACTCAGCAGAATAGCCATTTGCTCTGAAGTGATAACGAAGAGAGGGAAGGAATATGTATTGTGTTAATCCATGCTGGGGAATGGGTGGAGAAAGAAGACATGAAGTGGTTGTCTATAGTGAGAAGAATGTTAAGATTTACATTTTGTCTCTTCGCTTTCCTTTTAAAATACTTACACTTTCTCAATAGTGTATTTTACCACTGTTCATTAAGCTGCAGTTAAGACTCGTCATATGTTTGCATACTTTTTTTAGTCTACCTTCAGTATTATTTTGCTGCAGTTAAAGAGCTCTAGATACTGTTGAGCTCAAAAATCTGTACAGTCCAGTTAATGATACATTTCTTTAGAGATCACATTTGTGACAGTTAAATTATTGGCTCTTTGAGAATGGCGTGCCAATGTACGTGCTGCTAACAGGAGTTCAGGTGATTCCACTGGAGTTGTGGAGTATAGCCTTCCCCATGCCCTCTTCCCCCTGCAGTGTTCTCTGCCCCCACTTTCGAGGTGGGAGGGATCTTCCATCTCCATTTGTTAAATGCAGAATATATGCTTCATTACACATTCTTGTAATGAACTGCAGGAGGTATAAAAACGAATTATTACTTGATTGCGTTAATGACAGGCTACTGATATTTTGTTAATGCTTTTGTTTTTTCTATTGCATCCCTTTTTTTCTGTCTATGTATTTTAAATGTACAAGAGAAGAAAGAATCTAATTAATGGATGAAAATATTAAATCATGATATCAAGATACATTGCTGGAAAGGCAATCTTTGATTAGAATAGGCTTGAATGTGTCATGTTTCTGAAACCTGCATTCAATTAATGTGAGAAAAAAAAGTTTTAATGCTGTATTGCAGTGTGCCATTTAGTGCTCGCCCAAATGCTTCCTATAGCTTCTCCAACAAAGTTGTTCAGTTACCTATACAGGTACTATTAGCATTTTATTGGGTACCATATATGATTCTTATGTCATTCAGGCTGCTTAAATATATATGTATGTTTTATAAAATAAAACAGAATGCAAGAACTTGACTGGTAAATGGCAGTTCCCTTATGACTTGAAAAAGGACATTAAAAGATTGCCTGGGCTAGGAATAGCAGACTTTTACATTAAGTTGCATCTTGAAGTATGAAGTTGGCAGTTCTGTTTGAAGAATTTTTCTTTTGGGCTCAAGTCTACAATAAAAATAGTTAAGATATAAAAGAATAGAAAATTACTTGATGTTCACTTGTAAAATTATATACATGAAGTAATATAATGCTTGTCCAGCAAAAAGAGGAGGAGGAAAAAAAAGCAGTTACGCAATATTAAACTTTGGTCTAGTTTGCAAAATGCTTATGGGGATTTCAGTTATGCAGATATTAAACTATGAATTAAGAATAATTTAAAACTTGGGGAAATAACTATCTGGAAGAGTAACTACATGTTAAAAATACAGACTCATTCTCAGCTGAATTCTATATAATGTAATGCTTAACTCTGCAGCCTGTAGAGAATGGATTTTGAGGACATGCCAAAAATGAAGGACTTTTAGGCATCTGCGTTGCAGTTTTCTTTACATTGGCTATGTCAAGCTCTGTTACATGCACTGTTCTTTCCTTTTTTGTACATTTTGATAAGTTAGAACATGAAGCTTGACTCAATTTAAGAGTGTAAGATAGTTTTCTAATACAGACTTTTTGCACGTAGAAGTAATGGCAGTGTGGAATACTTGTGAGATTTTTTTTTTTTTAACTTTTTTTTGGTAGCTAGAAAGCCATTAAATAGAAAATACAATAGTTTACATATAGTCAACAGCTAAAACCTGAGAACTTTAATGCAGATCTCTCTCAGTCCTGCTGCAAACTAATTTTAGAATCTTGCCTTAAAAAGAAAGTGTGGTGGAAGGAAAGGAGCCTTAATGGTCTTTTATAGGAGAGCTGATCTTTGGAACTCACAGGCAGAAGGATTTTATTAAATAGAACAACTGTTTTGAGGAAAGACTGGCCTTTACATTTTGGCACAGAAATCAGAGATCACGCAACTGATTTCATGCTAAAAGAGTGTCGTGGCAAAAATATCTCTGGTGTATGGTTTTATCAAACTTGCTTCAAAATAAACTATTCATGTTGTAGATATTAATCATATACAGAAGTGTTCAGTAATGATTCAAATGATGTTTTTTTTCAAGAGGGTTCATAGTGTCTTGACTGTTTGCCTGAGCGCGTGGGAAGCTCTATTTTATCTGCCCTGGATTGTGTTTATTTTTGTCAATGAAGTCCTGACTCAAATGAAGGAAAGAGGGTCCTGTGAGATTCAGTCTATGGTTAAGCACTCTCCAACCCAGATCAGTCAGTGGGGTAAGTTTCCTGTTTTGGTACGGATATTTGATGTCTGTCTCTTTCCCTCTTCTGAATAATTTTGTGAAAGCGGTACACCTAGGCTAGAAATCTTTGTGTGTGTTCCTGTTTTTTTATGTATGATTTGTTACTGTTTTTTTTTCTTCTTGCATACAACCTAAACCAAGTGCTAATATTTCAACAGATACAGAATGACAATCAAACACTGCACACTGGTATGCCTGTGAAGAGGCACTGCCAAAGTTAATTGTCTAGTGCAAAAGCTGGGAGTTCTGGCTGATCAAAGCAGGTAGGTGTGAAGGTGCTTGCATGGAGAGAAGATATAGGGACAACTCAATGTGAACAATTTCTTAAGCAGAGCCAAATTACACATTTCAAATGGCCTTTACCTCAGCTGACTTATGAACATTTTAATTATAAAACTTGTGGTGGTCTTATTCCAAGTTGTGTTTGAGGGAATGACACAATTTTGATACTAAAATACGGGTGAATTTGAGGCAGTGGGCCAATAAGGAAAGTTAAGTCAGCAAATCTTTAGAAAACATTTTATTGGCTAATTAAAGACAGCATATTTTGTGTGGTAGATAATCCAGAATGCATTTTTCATGTACTGTTAACACCTAGGTAAAAATAAAAAATATAGTTCTAGTCTAATATATAACTGCCTGCACATGAGACTTCTTAAACTTGAATCTTGAACCTAGGAGTCACTATGTTTCAGAGGTATCATAGTGCGCTTGCACATCATTTGCGAGTTATGGCTCTAAATTGGTTTGTCTCCACTGTCACCAGCTCGTGTTAGACAAAAATAAGCCTTAGTTACATCACACACTTGTTAGTGCTGGAGAACTAACAGAGTTTACAATAGCGTTTAACATCAGTTTGTATCTCAGCAGTAACAGTTACTAGAAAACTCAGTCCAGTTTTGGCTGTGGAGTTCTTATTGATTCTGAAAATGAGGAGAGGATGAAGTCTGCAGGACAGATTGCATGCCATAGTTGTAAACTCTAGAGTCAGGAAGCTTTTTTTTAACATAAAAGATGTAGAAATTAGTTTTTCATATGGAAAGTAAATGCTCAGTTCTGAAATGCATGTTTTGAGTACTTTCCAGAGTAGAACTTCTTAAAACTGGTGACTTCAGAAAAGCAACTTACATGTTCAGTTTTTATTTTCCGTGTTGCCCTTCACTAACATTTATTAAATATATATATGTATTTGAGTAAATATTGCACGGAAGGGTTATTTTTGCTGTATTTGAGTTTTCCAGAGATCCCAGACACCAGAGGAAAGTCAGGAAGGAGATGATCAGAGGTCAAAACCTACAGAGAAAAGACTTGAGCTATTCTCACCTGAAAATTCAGTTTGGACCTCATCCCCTCCCGCCCCCCCCAAAAAAACAGAATCACAGGCATCCAGTCCGGTGTAGCTGTTAAATGGTACTGGAATCACTCCTCTTAACATTGTTTGTGTAGTATTTCAGCTTCCAGGTTCTGCAGATAGACTGGCTGAAAGACCCTGTCCAGAAAGTGTAAGAATTATGTGAAGATTAAGAACTCAGTGAGAAATACGATGCTTTTTTAAAGGGAAAAAAAAAAAGTTTAAGAAATTTATGGAAACTAATTGCATGTAATTAGAATCAAATTAAATCAAGCAAGCCATGTATTAAGAGCTAAAAAGGAAAGTACAAAGACACTGTTAATATTAAGAAACTATGGGCTTTATGTAATTTCAAGTAAGTTCAAGGTATATATAATCACTGTAACTTCTATTGCTATATCTGCCTTTCTTAATGAGGAAAAAACCCAAACAACCTGGCATTGTATGATATCTTAAAAAGATTGATTTTTTTTTTGTTTGTTTGTTTTAATATCAGCTCATGCACTCTCCCCAGAAGCACAGAATTTCCCTAAGGCTGAATGAAGGTCTGTCTCTGTGACAAAAATGTATATTAGTGCCAGTAAAGTCTGTTAATCTGATTTGAAATGTGGTTTAATTAGGTCAAAAAAAAGGTTTGCTCTTAACTGTTCTTGGCGTACAAAGTTGACAAGTAACAAAAAGCATGCTAGTACAGACATTTTAAAATAAACAATTTTGAAAATGAAAAAATAATTATAAAATTCTTTAACAAATACTAATTAATTTTATTGATTTGATGCATCTATTAATTGGAATTATTTTTACAAGGTAGTATTTTCTATAATCAACAAATCATTCAATTTTATGCCCCTAGTGTTTTCCTGCTGTTATAAATGCTCCAAGAAGTGCTGGCTGTGTTTCTCAAATGTGTGTTGCTGTGACAGCTGTCTACAATTCTATAACTCTGTCATGCTGAGTTCAGAAAAGCCATAGCTTATTACCACTCCTAAACTGGCAATAAAAAAGGTCTTTCAGGGGTTGGTACCTATGCCAGGATTGAGTAGGTATTGTCTGATACCTTGTCTGATAATCTAGACGACACTGTGGCCCTCTCTGGTTTTTCGTAGGCCTTTAAAGAAGTTGAGCACAAAACATTTTTGGAGAGAGGCCAAATGCTTTAAAACCTATTCTGAAATTTGGAAAGTATATTCCTACCATTCTGTTCGTCTGCAAGTTTAGCACTTAATGATCACAGGATCATAGAATGGTTTGGGTTGGAAGGGACCTTAAAAATCATCTAGTTCCAACCCCCCTGCCCCGGGCAGGGGCACCTTCCACTAGAGCAGGTTGCTCCCAGCCCAGTCCAGCCTGGCCTTGAACCCTTCCAGGGAGGGGGCAGCCACAAGTTTTCTGGGCAACCTCTTCCAGTGTCTCACCACACCCACAGTAAAGAATTTCTTCCTTATATCTAATTTAAATCTACCCTCTTTCAGTTTAAAACCATTACCCCTTGTCCTATCACCCCACCCCCCTGATAAAGAGTCCCTCCCCATCTTTCCTGTAGGCCCCCTTTAAGTACTGGAAGGCTGCTAGAAGGTCTCCCTGGAGCCTTCTCCAGGCTGAACAATGCCAAGTCTCTCAGTTCATCTTCATAGGAGAGGTGCTCCCTGATCATCTTCGTGGCCCTCGGCTAGACTTGATAATATCATCTGATAACGTTATCTTGATAACGTATGATAACATAATGATGAGTTGCATGACACTTAATCTTTCCAACAATTTGACCAATGGTTTTGCTGCCTTTCTCCATCTTGAGACTTGATAATATTTGGTATAGCTGTTGTAATGCTCAGTGACTTCTTCCATTCTCTCCTGTCAAGTACCCTCCTTCCTTTCCCCCCAAAATAACCAAAACCAAGAAGTTTTGGGGAACTAGTATTGTTTTCATAGTGTTAGTAGCTTGGAATTTAAAGTCAGCCTTATATTACTCCTGTTGATGCTTTAATATGCATGTCATGTTGGTGCTAGTTTCCAGGAGAAAGATGCTTTACTAAAATTTGTTATTCTTGTAATGTTTGTTTTGAATAACAGTTCATCTGGATGCTGGTACATAGATCCTGCAGTGGGTTTGCAGCCTGCACATATTTCTAGAGGTATGACTAATGGCAGCAGGGCAGCAACTACTTAACATAGGACAAGTTTCATTTTAGGAACTGCAAATAATCCATATGGCTAGTTGAACTTTAAAATAATTGTGTGATGCATTAAAATTTCAGTTTGAGGGTTGAGGAATAGTTGATCTAACTGCAGGTAACTTGAATCAGGTGTGGCAGTTAGCGTTTTGTTTCCATGGATCCTGCAGTTGTTGGAGCAGAAGTACTAGAAATAAAAAAAAGTATTGCTGCTTATATTCTATACTACTTATCAAATACATAGATTTAGTTTTTTGCTTATTTTGCAGATGGTATTCTGTAGAACTTACAATTGTTTAAGCTTTTCTTACTGGCTACTGAGCTTCTCATCAACTGATGCAAAAAAAAAGGGGGATCACTCTTCACTGACTCTTGAATTAGTGAGTGGTAGTGAAACCTGCCATGTAGAGAAGGAAGGTGGAAGAAAGCACTAAAGGATTTTTCCTCCCTGAATATCTATCAACAGTTGGGTCACTATGGAAAGACATTTCAGAGATTCCTTTCTTTGCCCAAAGGAGACGAGAACATTGATTATAGGATTCCTTACTCTCTTCTGTACACTCACAAATGGACCTACCAGTGCCTTTCCTGACTTTATCTGTATCTGAAGATCATCAACACGTTGTTTTTATGTCATCATAGCCATGATTTCTTTCTGCTCCAACTAGAAGGATCCCATCAGAGCCTGCACTTGAGGTAAATCAGGAAACTCTATAGTACAGTGACTGAGAAGAGTTGTTTTATATTCAGCTCCTTAAATTGGTGTAACATCCCATCTTGGTAGTATGAATCACTTCTGATGATTGATGTGAGGCAACAAAAAAACCTCTCCCAGAATTCCCATAAGAGGGATTCAGGTACTTTGAATGGTCTGTTGTAGACTTCTTCCATTCTTTTAAATATTTAGAAGAGCAAAAGAGTAGCGGTTAGCATTTCTCATCTCAAAATGCAGAAACTGTAGTTATTTCAGCCTGAAATATATATCTGTATATAGGAATTAATCAGGCTAGTATTTTTTGATAGCAAGAACACAAAAATTACCAACCTCATTTATTCTTTAGAGTTCAAGATAATTCTGTTCAAGGGAAGAAAGATGTATGAAAGGATAAAAACTAGAAGTAAAGGGTTATTCCTTTCTTGGAAAAGGAGATGTACTATGACCTTGATGTAGGGAAAGGAATTTAAAAACAAGTTATTCCTAACAGCATGTTTTAGATTGATCTTCCAGAAACTGTTTTGTTGTTCACCTATTTCCATGAGGAAAACACCGATGGACAAAGTGCACATAAATGCCTTTTTTTTTTTTTTTTTCCCCTTAAATTTTACATTGGATCTTTGTCTCCTACTGAACTACTACATGAATAGAGTAAGACCAAGTAAGCCGTTCTTCTACACCCCCGGAACTTCAGTAGGTGATTTCATACTATGGAGTGTATTGAAGGTGATCTGGAGTCTTTTTTCCAGTGAATAGGATCTTTTCCTGGTGAAATAGGATTTCTCAAAGGCAGCTTTATCTTGGTATTATAAAGGCCCTAGGCAGATTCCTGTTTGAAAGGAACCTGTGATAAGCTGGATTTTGCTGCTTCATCTGGGTTGATTCGCTTTGATACCTTCTGTTGCTCTGAGCTGGGAAAGAATATTGACATCAGAAGTGTTAATAGTGTTTGTAGGCTTCAACACATCACCTGAGGTTAAGCTTATAATGCTGTATATGGCGTTGTAGTTATGAATTGTAAGTAACAAGTATTAGCAATGTGGGAAGTTCCTGAGATTCGAAGTATTGCAAGTTATCTGGTAAAAAAGGAACCTTCTTTTCACAAGGGAGTCTTAAGAAGAAATGTGCTTTTAAGTATACTGTCTTTTTGTAGTAGTTTTTTAGACAGCATGTACAGACCAGCAGCGATTTGCATTGAACATTTTCTCCTACATTTTCTCTTCTTTCATGTTTATCTTTTATCTTCTACCTTACTGGAAGAGGAGAGTATAAATGTCATCCTGGAGACATCTGTTGGCCAAGTACATTTGTGTGGTGGTCAGTTGTTCTTTCCAAACAGAAAGACCTTCTTTCACAAAAATGTGCCTGTGGGATGAAAAGACAACCTGACTCCCTAACTCTTGACATCTGATCTGAAATAATAAAAGAGGCAATCTTCTGTCAAATTGGAAGGTATAGGACCCCATATTGGTCTCATGTTGTTGAAAAGTCATGAAATTCCACTGAAAGACAATTAATCCTATTATTTCTGTGAAGTAGTCTTGCTATTTAGAGCAAAATGTGTTACCTTAGATTGAGATACCATCACATATTCGATGTCCTCAGAGGAACCAAGAAGCAGAGTGTCTTTCTGCATGCCCAAGCAGTTTCTCTGAAAGAACTTGCTGATTTTTCTGTTTTAATTACTATAGCATATCTGGTTCTGTCCTTGATGGCTTTATCTGTCACTTACTTAAAAAAAAAAAAAACCCAAAACAAAACAAAAAAAAAACTAAAAAGGACATTTTCCTGTCTACTACTCTAACTGCAGAAATTAAAGATGCCCTTTTAAAACTCTGTATTACTGCTGTGGTTTTAATGGTAAAACCTAGGGTTTTTTTCCCGACTTCTCCTTGTATTATTTGGAGCACAATGAAGGAAAGTTTCTTTGAGGATGGGAAAGCTTATAAGTGAAGGACACATGAGATACCTAACCATATAAAGCTATTTTGTTTAGGTGTGTGCTCTAAAGGAGAGGATGAAGAAATGCCACCAAAATTGCCCCTCAATGAATTAAGTGCAATTGCATCAAACATAACGAGTAGCCAACTTTCCTGGTTAACTATTGGATCATACTCTGCTTGGTGTCCTGAGAGCAATGAAGAGCACTGCAGGTAAAATGATGGTGCCTCACCTAAGGCACACAGTTCAATGGCTACCCTACATACAAATACCAGACACTGTTGCTGTTGTGTAAAAGGTATTGCAATGGATAATAACCAGTAAACGCATATGTGAGCGGCATGCGTATAGTTGTGTTTTAAGTCCAGTAACTTCTGGTTCTGTGTTGTTGCATGTTGGCTCCATGCTACTGATAAAACTTCACAGGAGTCTTATCAGCTTTCAGGAATTGTGAAGAAGAAAATTTCAACTCTCGTGCATTGTATTTTCGTTGTTTGAGTGATGACAATTAACTCCTAGGACATCTAGGTTTTCTGGGGAAAAAAAGAGGAATATTCTAGAAGTACAGAAACCTGATCCAGGAGCTTGGGTAGGTTCTAAACTTCCACAGCAACCATAATGTGCCAAGGTTGAATCAGAGGTGGTCACAAGAGCATTAAACTGCTACCAGTGTTTGATCAATCTGATTTTGTGAATAGAATAGAAGACTTGAGATTGGAGTAAGGCCTTTACAGAGAAGTTGGGGTGGGGTTAGGAAGTCATTTGCGAGGGAAGCATTCAGGTAAGTATGTTCGTTTCTTCTTAAAAGAGATTATGGGGAGACGTTCACTGCATTGCAATAGATGCCATTTTTATTTCACTTGAGAGAAAGTGAACAAAGAAGAGATTTGGATGGAAATTTTTCCAAGAAATGAGCGAGTTCCCCCCCCCTCCCCCCCATCTACTTGTAACAAACTGAGAGAACTTTCTGGACAAAGCATCTTATGATTGAGCTCGTCTATTGGTAGATGTCTTAAAAGTCTTGAAAGTTCACAGCTCAACACTTTGGTGTTTTGGTTTTTTTTTTTTTTTTTTGGCATCAGAGCATGAAAAAACTGCATGTCTAGTACTCATCTCTTGTCATCCTCCCCTATTGCAGTGACTATGTGTATGTCTCTGTGTGGCAGAAAATGAGGGAATGCAGATCATTATTCAAGAAGTTACCAACTAGCACTTTTCCTTCCCCTCCAGTCTTTCTGCCTCCCTATCCTGGAAGTATGGAGTCCCTGCCTCAGCCTACGGCTTCATTCTTTTTCCAGCTGCCCACAAAAGTAAAGAACCAGTGTGAGAGTTTGAAGAAAGAATCCGCTCAGAGGACTGAGTCTCAAGCAAAAGCTCCAGGTTGCAGACTCAGAAAGAAACTTCCTTTGGGGAAGGATCTGCTTCCAGGATTTGCTCGTCTCTTTTTCCTTGGGCAAACAAAGTTCTTGAAGCAAACAACAGGGTTGCAGGTAGGTAGGGCCCCTTTGAACTGCCATCCACTCAGCTGTGAAGGATGGACTTTATGCTGTTTCTCTATGCTTTTTTTTTGTTGATGTTGTCTTCCACTTCTCTAGGCTGAGAGAGAGAAAGAGTGTGCGCAGTTTAAAGAAAAAATGTGGGGGAGAGAGAGAGAGGAGAAAAAAATATCCTGGGCACTTGGAAAGAATGTTTTTTATGCCTCTGCATAAGCTTCCTGTCAGTGGGTCATATTTGTACTTCAGTTCTTTGAAGCACTGATGACATTCTTCGTCTGACCCTTTTCTAAACAGGAAACTAAGTCAAGAGCAGAAACTGGTGGCTAGGGCCAAGGTAAGGCCAGTGATTGTATATGGCCCGTAGCCACACCATTTGCATCTCCTCCCTGTCTCTTTGCACCAGTTGTAGGTTTGAATGTGCAGTAAGGTGGAGGCCACCAATCCGACTGGATTCCCAGCACTGATAAAGTTCCCCCTGTTCTAAACTTGTAAATACGTTCTTCCTTCAGAGGAGCCTGTGGCTGCTGGGTTTGTTAAGTCCCTTTTCTTTGTCCGTGTGAAGGAAATAGAGTGGAACAGCCTGATGAGGGGGATGTGCTGCTAACCCACATGATGGGCAATCCCTCAGGCCCAGAGAAGGGGAATCGGTAGAATCGGCTCAGGTAAATTCTGCCTTTCTCACTTCACACTGTGCAGAGCCACAGCCTCTTCCTCGCAAACATCGGTAGCCCACAGTCAGACCTTTCTTTCTCCAGCTATGTCATTGCTGGCACAGGAAGTTTATTCTAAATTTCCTTTTGATTTTTAGCAAAAGGAATCACTTGAAAACTGTCAATGAAATTCTAAGGAGATTTTACCAGTTCCTCTTTCGTGCTGAGTTGAAGTCATTTGGAACTATGTTACATGCATTATTACTTTGGTGCATCTTGTGACTCTTCTCTCCCTCTTCATTCCCTCCAAATTGCTTCAGGACACCTTCTAACCTTTATACTGCATCACAAGCCTTCAGCAGAAGATCTTGAGAGCCATTTATGTTGCTGGAAGATGACTGGGTTTGGATCTTGGCCTTCCTTAAGCAGGATCTTCTGACAAAAGTGGGATTGGGAAAGAAATGACTCCTTTTTCCATCACACAGAGCCACCCTAGAAATGGAGGCCTAGGCAGAACACTACTTCTAATGCATCATTCTTTAGGAAATTCGTTTGGCCTTCCACAGTCCTTTTGTTACTATGTCATAAAGATGTCTTTTATAAAACCTAAACCTGGCATCTTCCTATCTGAAGATCAAGTCAATAAATACAAGTTTAAGAATTTAAAGGTCTAATAATGTGATCGGATCTTGCTGTCCCCTTCATAGGAGATGCCATGTGAATCTGTGAAACAGGGTTCTGCTGTGGTTCAGACTGTTATTTTTGTAAAGCCTTTTCTACTTATAGTCCATTTAAATGATTAGAAATAATTTTAATAAAGGTTCTTGTGAAAATGGTATTTAATTAGGCTTCTACCTCTCCAAGTTTACTTAAAAAATAAATTTGAGTACCAAAAATGTCACAATGGCAATATGGGAAGTACTACATCTTTTGAGGTTTCCTGTGGTTTTGTGTCGTGAGAAGGTACGTTGGAAGTGTTGAGAGCTATGAAAGTGGAAAAGCTTAGATAATTTTTTTTTTTCTTTAAGAGTGAAAAGCTATTTGTTAGAAAACGGAAAGCTTTTAATTGTTTTCCCCCTAAGGGATTCTATAGTCAAACTTAATTAAATATCTTGTGAGATCTCAAATAAAAACCTTATGTTTGGCAGCAGCGAACAACACACACACATGCAAGTGTACTTTTGTTCTTTTCGCTATAGGAAATTAGTTTTGAAGAATAGGAATTACTTGTAATGTTCAGTTTAGGAAAGAGGAAAGCTTTATTCTGAAGCTGAGTGTGAGAAGGGGTGGCAGGAGCGTGAACCAGACCCTCTGGCAGTAGGTAAAGAGCACTTTTATTTTCCTGTTTTCTGCTTCTATCAGTTGGAGTAAACTAGTCAGATGCTTGTGCTTGAATCCAATTAATTTCTTAAATCAGTTACCACAAACATTGGTTTTTAACTAATGCCTAGATCTTTCATTAAATTTGCCAGCGTATTTAAATTGTTGAACAGTCTTAATGTAGCCCTGAGGCTACTGCTTCATGGCAGTTGTGACTTCTTACTATGCTGGAATGCATTTCAGTCTTAGTACATTCTAAAAATAATTGTTCAGATGGTGGTATTTAAGGACATACTTATGTAGTGAGCCATTTTCACTGGACTTTCTGAAATTTGGCATTCTGTTGGATGGCTTTTTAATACCCTTTTTTTTGCTGTGAATTTCAAACTTCTTTGTCTTGCTACTTCTGTGGTTATGGAGTAAAACGCTAAATTTATAACCAGGTATTTTTAGAAAACTGATAGTCAGATGTGTGTGTTAAACTATGCAACTACAGTAACACTTGTGAACTTTGAAGTTTAAAGATAAATCAGTTTAATGTATCAAATTCAATACTTTCTAATATGTGGAAATACATATGTGATGACCTTAAAATTGAGTAGCTGTTACAGGTATAGACATGAATTGTGTGCCAAACGGGAGTAATCTAGAAGTTATAAAATGAAGAGCTGTGAGTCTCAGAAATAAATACTAACATCAGTGGCTAGAGATTTGTGCCAGCAGTGCTTTTTGTTGAAAATACCTGTTTTTCTAACTTCTAGTCTGTGTAGGGTTTGATATCTTCTGTGGCTTCCTTAATAGGTGTACTTGTCTCAGCCACAGTTTTTGGTCATTTTGTTCTGTACTATAAGGTAAATTCAAGACCATCAAATACTTATGCACACTGAATACTTATAGTAGAATAACAGGGGCACTGAGAACTGTTTCTAATGTTATCATCTCAGTTGCTAAAATTGCTCCCTCCCATAGTTACAATTGGGGAAAAAACCCCAAAAAACCTGTGGTTGTTCTACAGTCAGTATTTTGATACTTTTGTCTCTCAGCATTGTGTTAGCCTACTACTATCATGCTCTGAGTTTTCCAGCTGAAATCCTGGGTTCTTTAGCGCAATAACTCCTGCCTTTGTGTTATTAAATAATAAAGATGTCTAAAACCATTTTCTTCTTGTTTATATTGTACTTAACATAATTGTATGAGTATCGAGTGACTCTCCTGACTGACTGCAGAATGCCAGGAAACATGGAAAAACACTGTACGCTTTCAGAGGTTTTTAATCCCCAGTACTAACAGAATTTCACAAAATAGACTCGTAGTATTCCTATTTTTCCTCTTTCTATTCCCTTTAAGATTCCTTGAGCTTTTGAGCTACCTAACTTCATGTAATCCTTTACATCTTCTTGACCAGATGCCAGCAGCTCCTAATTGTTTCATAGCCAGTCAATAAAATCCTGGCTGTTGACACATCCTTTTTTCCTGTCCCAGAAGAGCTATCTTGTTTAACCTGAAAGATTTGCTTTCTTCTTTTCACCTTCTATCCACCCTCCATGGCTTATGTTGCAACTCTTTCTCTGTTACGGGATGCTTTGAGAGTCAGGAAGTATTCTGTAAAGATCAGGAAATGTGGGGGAAGATCTTAATGCTGCTACTTCAGCCAGAGCTAAACCTGTGTGAGAGATGTTTTGTCAGTTTAGAGTAGTTCAAGGAATGGAGATTAATCAAAAAAATGTGTTCCTTCTGTAAACAAGAAAATGATGTTAATTCTATAAATAAGAAAATGAGAGTAAAGAGTATGGGTTCTGGGGTGTTTATATTCCCTTGTGTTATAGTGAGGGAGATGGGTAAGAAAGCACCAACAGTTTTTTTGTGAACTTCTGAAAGCTGAACTAGCTCCATCAGCAGTGGTGTGCTGTAAGTTGGATTTCATTTCTCCAGTCCTTTTTGCAGGGCACTGGGATTTGTGCAGGTAGCAGTGACAAAAAATCCTTTTCTCAGCTCTTCTTTGATTGAGGAAAGTAGGTTGGTATCTTGGTTTTCCAGACCTCTGTTACTGATCCCTGAAAGAATGTGATGTAGGGGGCTAGTTTAGAAAAGTGTTTTTAATTGAAAACTGGAAAAAGTCATTCTCTGAAAGCAATGGTAACAAACAGTTGAACCCTTCGTTTTTTCTTGCATGGACTTTATGAAGAACTGGCGGCTACACAGCTCCTAAGTCAGGTCTGTAAGTTGATCTCAGCAACATGAGGTGAGTTGGTGGGTTGTTTCAGGAATAACTGTTGGGTTTTGCTACTTAAGCTGGATTGCCAGATTGCATGGAAAGCATGATGAATTAACTATTTAAAATGGTTTGGAAGACCATATTGGGTTCATGTTTCTTTTACTGATGACAGTGACGCTTCCCTGATCACTTGCTAATTTTTTTGAAGAATATAAAGCTATTGTTCTAATAAACTGTCCTATATTGTTTCATTTCCTTGATCCACTCTCACATATGGGTGGCTTTCCTTTTTTTTATCTCCCTGGTAGAAATTGTTTCTTGCTTTTTCTATGTGCTGTTCAAGTCGGGGTCAGGAAAATGTCTGGGTTTCAGATTTCTTCACTTACTGTTCTGTAGCAGAAGTCTATCTTGCGCAAATGGGTATCACTTTTATGGGGGCAAAATTTTTTTCTGATGGATGGTTGTAAGAGATTGCACAGAGAGGCATATGGCTTGAGGTGGTTTTCTTCGTAGTAACTACTTCACTAATTTCAATCTTACTGGTATCTGACCCCCTCTTGCCAAATTCAGTTAAACATATCTGTAATTCTCAAGTAAATAGTATTTGAACAAATAATGGAGCTTTTATGATCATAAATGCATTTAATGTGAACGTAATTGTCTTTTGAAGGATGAAATGTGATTTAGATAGATTTTTGCAAAACTTAGCTTTGTGGTGACTTGAACTGAGGTTTATTCATCAGATGGAATTACCTCATTTAGAGTCCACATTAAAATTGAGGTAGTATTAGTTATCTCAGAGAAAGATTGCCACCAAATGTAAAGTGCTATTCAGGAAAGGCACTCTTTAGAAATTAAATCACTTTAAGTAATCTTTAGAATTACTGGCATGGCATATAGGGAAATTAACTGTTTCTCTCTTTGGCTTTAGCTACCTTGGTGAAAAATGAAAAGACTTGTCAGACAACACTATGGAGATGTTGTAGGTTAAATGGTCGATCAGTATATTTTCGTAGTTTTAATACTAGTAAAAATATGATGGAATTTTCTGCAGCTTATGCACTTCTTTCTATATGTTACCTTGATTAAAATTGATTTAACTGTCTAAGCAGCATGAGCTTGCAAACTATTTGCTTCTTGATGGTAGGAAACCTTTGTTAAAAACACAGGGTAAAATACACTGTTCTGTATCCTTGGCATCGGGTTACAGGAAGAACAGAAAGACAGTTTGGACATGTTATTTTGCTGAAATTACTGACAAATAGCAGATTTTTACCTATTTTTCCAAAGCTTGGTTCCCTATGGCTAGGGGAAGGCTTAAGGCATCTATCAGGAAATCTCAGCTCCTTAAGGTAGAAGTTTAATTCTGTTATCATTTGTTATATTGTCTCATAGTTGTATATCCTGGCATTTACCAGTAAGGGAAGATATTGTGGAAGACTAGGAAATACTGCCTAATATGGAGTGTAAGTGAAGTAGCATGTGAATATGAAACATGAAACTCTTAGAAATGATGGAAATTACCTTGAACACACGTAAGCTGTGATTTAGGAAAGCATCCTTATCCGTTCAGGCGTTTCAGGGGAATTTTCACACATCTGCTGCTGGCATGTGTTTAGAACTTTTCAGAGTAATAGAATTTGAAATTCTTTAAAAAAATGTCTTCCTGATCTGTGGTAGTACTTAGCATTAGATGAGAAAGCATGAAAAATTAATTTGCAAAATCTTTTGAGTATGTGATGGAGAGATGAAATCAGGCTGAAGCACATAGGAGTAAATGAAGAACAGCTGACTTCAGCACAGTTGCTGAGTACAGATGGGATGTTCCTGGTTGCCTTCAGGACTACAGAGAAATTGAGACAGATACTGGAATTGGAATAACAAGCAGCCAGCTAATGTAGAAACTCTCCCTTAGCAGGCGGTAGACTTGACAGAAAATCACTTGCAGCAGCTAAGCTTTTTTTCTCCCCTATAAGCAATGATACTAGTAAAGTCTGGACTCCTACAGATTTGTAGCTTGTGTGGTTAGATTCTCTTGTGTCTAATAAAGTGTAAGCACTGATTTGTAGCTATATTATGCTTTTGGCACTGCTTACATTTATCACCTCATGGTGTCTAAAACAAATGAGTTAATGCTGCAGCTTTTGTTAAGGGGAAAGTAGAGACAAGTTAGAAGGACTCCTGGACTTGTCCATTTATTTTTATGTAACTTTTTAAGAGCTTGTATATCTTTGGAAGCTGTAACCTTCTGTTGGATCTGGCTGATATGAGAAATAGCTTAAAAAACCTGGTAGGGACATGAGAATAGGGACATTCACAGGAAAAGCTTACATTAGTTCCTTTCCTAATAAATTAAGGGTAGTTGTAAAAATGAGAATGTGCTATAACAAACTTTTTAGCTTTTCATGTGTTAAATCTCTTCTGTTTTACTTCTGGTATGCTAGAACACAAGTAATAGTTTTCATACATAACTTAATTGATCTCCGAACTTTTTAGTACAGTATTTACAAAGCAACTGGTGAAATTATTTTCTTTGAGTATTTTAGGGAACAATATGCTTTCTTCTAATACGTATTGTGCTGAGGAGTATTCCAAGAAGTGGTTTCTGTATTGACATTTTTGTTCCCTTTATACTTGTATGGGTAATTATCTTTTAAGTATCCGTTCCTGTGAATTAATGCTAAATTTTATAGTTTTTTTTTTTTTTTTTTTTTAGTTATTCTTTCCTCTACTTGCATCCACTTTGGAGACTTTACCCATCTATCCCTGTTGAAAGAGTATACCAGTCAGGTTTCTGTAATACTTCTTTTGACTTGCTCAGAACTGTTTTTTTAATAAAGCAGTTTTGCAGATGAGAAAGATGAACAGTAATAATCTGTTTATTCAGAGAATGTTTAAGAAAAACCAAGGAAGGTTTTGTCCCTGTATCAGTCCTCACATTGTTATCCAAAAATACATATTACTTGGAAAACTCTAATCTATCTCCGTGGCTAGCAGTCAAACCAGTGCTCCCAGTATGGCAGTACTTAAGCTGCAGGGCATTTTTCTGGTCTCTCAAGGTAATCTTAACACCCAAATTTCTGCTTGTATTTCAATTTAAGCTATTTTTTTCAGATTAGTTCTCTGCCTCCTTCAAAGATTTTTAAATTGTAATCTTGATGGCAATATAATAGCGATACAAAGCGCTACGATCCTTGCCCATTCCGTACGACTTTGCAAGTTAAACCTTTTTCTAAAGGCTTTAACGCCATGTATGAATGAATGAGAAATCTAGGATCTTCACTTGCCTTTACACTTAAGCAGTGGATATTTTATAATTGTCCCATTTTGTCACCCTGAACTACCATCTGTTTTGTGGCCCTCTTGGAGTGCTTGCTGTTTCAAAATCCAGTTTGCTCTGTGATTCAGCGTACTTTATAAAGAAACTCTCTGCCTTTATGTAAATACTGAAGTATATGCAAGATGTTATAACTTGGCTAGCTGTTCATATTTGTTTCTTTGCACAGAATGCAGAATTATAGATTGGAGATATTTGAGAACCACCTTGTGTAAGGCCTTGGTTCAGTGAATAGTCTCACCAGTTTAATTGCCGTGCAATATTCAGTTATTCTCCGGACACTCCTTGGAACACTTATGATGTGGACTGCACTGGAGTAAATCACGTAGTGACTGGCTTTCTGCAAGGCAGATATTGTTGCCTGAAGGAACTTTTTTTCTACTCTAGCTAAGGGAAAATACAATATAACTGCCAGAGTCCTGTATTTCTTTTCTCCCCTCTTTGCGTCTGTGTTTCCTCTTTAATTTGTTGCAATGAAGAGATTTTATTTATTTAGCAAACTTCCACCACCCATTGGAGAATCCTTGCAGGTTAGATAAACCTAGAAGATTCATTGCTTTCAATATGACCCATAACCTGATTTATGAAATCTTGATACTTTGGGGGGAAAAAAAAAAGTGCCTTGTCATGTATCAAAATACAGGAATTTACCTTTTAACCTAGAATTCTAGTGACTGTAATGTACAATGAATGTTGTTTCCACCACCTCCCTCAAATCTAAACTTCGGTTTAGTCTGTAAAATAATTCAGCACGTCATTTTTTTTCCCCTCTTTTTTTACAATGAGACCCATGGATGGTATTTCAGTGAAAACATTAATTAAATTGGTTTATAAGGCAAGGGTTTTTATCTACACCCCAAATTAACTTTAATTTCCTCATTTGCACCCAAAGTTGAAAGTTGTTCCCTCAAAGTTCTGACTTAAGCATGGGCTGTCATACAAGGGTTTCATTAAGACAGAACTCCCACTGCTGTGGAGTTTTGAGACCTATAGTATAAATTACAATATAACATATGATGCAGTGTTTCTTTTTCGTTTTAACAAGACACAAAAATAATTATCTTCAACGATGGAGTTCTAGGCTGGTTTTTTTCCCTCCACAGCTTCAGGTTTTTTGAAAATAATTCTTGCTGGAGTGGTGTGAGGGCTTTGCTAGTGAAGATCTCATACTTTTAATAAGCCCTCTAGCCTTATTGCCTAATACCTGTTTTATTTAACGCACTGACCTTATTTTTCTGACTGGGTTTGTAGTAGTGTCTTCCCCCTGTAAAGGTGGTAGAAAGTTGTGGTTGGTTGTTTTTTTAGTTAAACATATGAAAATTTATATTTTTTTTTCCCCTCTATTGTGCTGTTAATGACAACTTCAGCTGTGAGTTTGTGTTAGCCTTCTGCTAAATTAAAGCTTTCTTACAGGTAGGGGAACTAAATACATATATTTAGTGTTTTATGTAAAAATGATCTACTCTTGTATATAGAAGAAATCGAAATAGTATCTTTATAATCCCTGAGTATCTGTGTGGGGGTGTGCTTATATACACAAATATATATATATCAGGTTAGAGTGATCTGTAGTTGAACAACACTACACTGGATATCTTTTTTTATACTGAAGAAGAGTTCTGGAGATGGTACTGTATATTGTGTGACATTTATATTGAAGGGTGAAAGAAAAGTGGTAAATGAAGTTCTGATGTCTTAAGCTTATTTAAAAAGCTGCCTCAGAACACTCGACGCTCATACTGACCTTTAAAATGAAAGCTAAACCCAAAATAAGCTCAAACTAAAACAACTAATGTGGTGCCTGCAGAAAGCAGACTAAGAGAACAAGTTCTGCAAGAATTTCAGGGGGAAACTACTCCTCTGGTTATAAGGAGATAGGGTTAAGGATGCAGATGACTATTTTTAAATTGAGGACATGCAGTGAGAGAGGATATTATTTTCTACATCTTCAAAATCATTACTATTGGTAACTTTTTTTTAAGTGCTCAGTAAGTTAAAAGCATTAATTTATTATATTGACCCCGATCTCCTGTAGCCTGTAGGAGCATGTTGGAATATCGTGTATTTTTATGCGCAAGTGAGATTATATGTATCTGTCTACATAAATAGTTATATAGATATGTCTATGTATTTCTATAAATAGATAGTGTGTTGGTGCAGAATTATCACTTTTGTAAACAGCTTTGTCAGTAGACTCAGAACTTTAAATTCTTCCTTTTGGCTTTAAAGTCCATCAAACCCAGCATCTAATCATTAAATAGATAGGGGGCTTTAAATTTTCCTCAGCCTTTCAAAACAATATTATTATACTACATTTATGTAGTTATTAAGGATTCTGCACTAATGTGTATTTGAATGGTTTTGTCCCCAGTAGGAGCAGTGATCAGACACTTCAGTGACAGTGCTCCTCTGTCTCTGTCACTAGATAGGGCTGTAGGAAGCCTTTTTTTTTTTTTTTTTTTAGCCATCTGTTACTCCTCCTTGCTGCTTTTTTGACTTGACCTGAATGCTCTTGCCCTGTAAGGGCAGTGAGGTTTAAATGCTGAGCGCAGACTGATTAACAAGGCATTAAGTCAGTTAATTCTTTTCATTTTTAAATAAAGTATTAACACGGTTTTGGTGGTCACTGATTTGCATTTTAAGTAAAAGAGATGGCTTATGTAAGCGGTATGGATTTTCAAACCATTTGTGGTGTTTGGTTTTAGGTCTTGATCTTAAATTGTGAAGTTTAAAGTAGTAAGTCGCTGAATCTGCTCATGGTAGCTACTGCAGTGATAAACAGGTATGTTACGAAGTTGTTTAAAGACGAAGGTTGTAAATGAATACGCAGAGTGTGCAAGCCTGGTTCAGAACAAGTGTTTGTGAAAGTGTTTTTTTTTAGAAGGGATTTCCTTGCGTTACAAAACAACGCCAGATTTACTTACCAAGCGGTGGCTTTGCCACTCCAATGGCTTAGTACCTGTGTGCTAGCTCAGTGAAACTTGGAATACAATGGGCTAGGGCTTGAGGAAGGTGGGAGTCATGTCCTCTAGAAATTGTAAAGAAATAACATGACCGGCAACTTAATTTTTCAGTACTTTCTAAACTTCAAATATGATGGACGTGAGTATTTCTCAGTCACAGCCATAACAGTATATAAGACCAAAGGTCCCACTGGAGGGGAAAAAAGTTACTGAAATCCTTTTGGTTTAGAAGTAGATTTGTATGCTGAAGTGGCTCTCCTACTTTTGTGTTGTATTTACAAGAGCATCAACTCAAGATTTCTATTTTGGGGGGATGCTTTTGAGTCCCGAGGCAGTATATAAAATGATTTTTCATAAAAAGAGCTTTCATTCATCTAAGAAGTCAAGAGCCATTAATACCACTTTAGTTTCTTGTTTGTGGGGAAGGTGTAAGGACTCTGTATGGCATTAACAGAGGACCTGTTACTGCAGTGCAGCCTCCCTGAGAGGTGGCTAATGCATTTTCAGAGACGTGGTCCTTATGGATGGACAGGTGCTATCTAACACTGCTACCAACTCGTGGTATCTTACCTTTTAGGAATCTTTGTCTCAATTTATCCTCTGTGAGCTGATGTGCCCTTGAAGGGCATGTCATTATTTCTGGTAGACTTAGTTGCCTGTTGTATTTGTCTCGAAGATTATGGGGTACCTTCTGACTCTAAGCACATGCTTATCTGACATCACCGTTGCTTGGAAGGATGACAGTGCCTAGGGCAGTGCTTTTTCCCCAAATGCTGCGTTAAAGAGTTCTGCTAGTGCTGTTAGGAGGAGGGTCTGTTCTGACATCTCACCTGGAGATCTGGGGACTCGCCACTCTTCCTGGGGCGTATTTAACAGCTTTTGGGCTACACTAAACCTATTTGTTACGCCATGTCAGAATAAGTGATGTAGTTTGGGGCACATATAGGAAGCAGCAAGACAGGCTTCCAGGAGAGGCTGTGCCTGGGAACTCTTAACGACTGTGTAGGACTTGGTACAGTAAATACAAGTACTCCAGGTTTATCTTGGCACCCCCTCCAGCTGTGTATCTTTAGCGTGAAAGGCCATTATTCATGTTCTAGAGGCCAGAATAAGATAGTTTGTTGCCTGCAGATGGTGCTTCACATGCAGAAATACAAGCTTTCTACTTGTACAGATACATGGCTTAAAGAACACTTTACACAGCTTGGTTGTAACTTTAATTGTGCTAACACCAATCTGAGGCTGGAGTTCTTGCTTCCTTCTAATCCTTTTTTCTAGAGTTTACTTTGATGTTATGTAGACCAAATAAAAGCTGCTCTTAGCAGATTAGTTGTTACGATAAAGGAACCGCAATTTACTGAAGTAATTTGCTGAAGTCTTGTTGTCTGCCTTTTAAAATAGGACTGAAAGAGTCATTGAGAATAGGAAATGGTCTTTGCTGAGCCATAAGGACTTAATTTTCCTTCTGTCATACATATACTTTGAAATAAATACTGCACTCATGATTTTACATGGAAGAAGAATCTCTACAAAGAAAAGTTAAAATAATGTTTATTGAAGAGTAACAGATACTTGTTGATATCAAGTTAGTTGTTTCCTCTGTAACCTGAGTGGTGAAACCATAACAGTTTGACTAGGGATTTTTAAATTCACGTTTCCCTGACCAACAACATGGAAACTGATGAAGTAATCCTCTTCTTTCTTTCTGCAGTATTTCCTTCTGAGAATTTTAGGCCATGTGTAACTGTTACATGCATCTAAAGATACCTTCTTGAAAGGCCTCTGTCCATGTTTTCATGTTGTTATCACTGTGATATCTAAGTTCTAGCATAATTGGACGTACCAGAACTTAGTGTTAAATTTGGTCAAACTTATTTTGGTAATGGAATTAAACCAGTACAAATTTGACACTGTTGCATTCTAATACTAAAATTATCCCAGCATATCAGTACGTGAGTAGTACTCCATTGATACTGATGGTGTGTGATTAGTTTCCCTTCTCTTTTATTGTTATGTTGAAAAATAATGTGGGTTTATGATATAATCTAAAGACCTATGACTGATCTGTGTAAGTATATGTAATGTATTTAAAAGGATCTGTCTGTCTTGTACCACTTCCTCCTGTATTCCCCGACTCTACCTGGAGAAATTCAGTGATGTAGTCCACAGAGACTTCAGGCCTGTATGATGCCAGGTACTGTGGTACTCATTATGAAACAATACGCGTTTAATGTTTATGTAAAACATTTTAAACTGAGGAAGAGATTATTTCAATTCTTCTGTTGGCAACCATGTTTTTTACTAATGCAGTACGTGTTATGTGAACATTGTAGGGCTTGAGCGGTAGGGAATTGTGTCTTTTCAGTCTTACTCTGTCTACTTCTAATTCTTGCTGTTAACCATATGCTTTAAAATTTTAAGAGCACAGCCTTGGAATCTTTTTTTTCTTTTTTTAAAAGGGTAGCAATATTGTTCTGTTCTGGCTGTCCACTTCCACTTGGTGAGTATGACATTCTTCTTGCCACTTCTTCCTCTCTACCCCAGATGTTGTAGTGTTGACTTCACCCGCAAACTGAAGCTTCCTCTCTCATGTTCAATACAGAAAAGATATTCTCTGCCCTAGAAAATTCACAGACTATGCTAACAGGTCAGTGCTTGTGCAAAAGCAGCTTAAATCTGTTGTATATCCTCTTGTGCATGGATTCTTTGCACTTACATCTTAGAACTGTAGACTGTGAACAGTGATGCCACAGCTTCCCTGATAATAGTACAGGTGAGAAATCTATAATGATTTCCAAAAAACAAGGCGTTTTATGTTGGGAATGTCTGGTATAACCTAAGCATATGGCTGTGTGGGTGGCCATAGACTTTCTGAAGCTCCATGCTTGGAAAACCTGCCTAACTAATATTTAGGTTAATCTCTAGCTAGTAGAGCATTCAATTCCAGACACTTGGTAATCAGAATTTTTGTAGTCTCACCCACCACTCCAAATTCCTATCATTCATCTGTCTATTTTAAACGTGTCTTTTGTGGAGTAGTTCTAAAATTACCCACTGTTTTGACCTGACAGTAAGAGGAATATGTGAGCTTTTTCTGCTGCTGTTCAGCTGGTGTATGGCTGCTTACACCATTCAACTGAGATGATGCTTCTGCATGAAAGAATGGGGTCTTTCAAATGATATGCTGGCTCTTACTGTATGTTTGACCTTTCCATAGCCGTGACCAACTGGGTTTCAGTTCATCACTGCAGTGCTGAGAGCACAACTTTTTTGTTACATCATATTTTCAGAGCCTCTCACTGAAATTCAGCTGTTAAAATCTTGTTCCCTGTACAAACCCTTCAAGAGCATGCTTTGCGTGGGGTTTCCCAGCCATGAGCCCTCACTCAGCTTGTCTGGCCAAGCTCATTGCTCTCTCAGAATATGGATTTTGAAACTCGGGGAGGGGGTGTTAGAGTATAATTCAGTAATAGTAGCTGTTTTGCGAGGTTGTAAATTATGTCATTGGCATCAAATAATGTGGAAACACTGAGGTTTTAATTCGAATAAAAATAAACCTCTGCTTTTCAGTGAAAATGGAAATGAAGAAGGATCCGAAAGAGCTATCACACCACGTATTGGTAGAGAAAGACACAATTAATGTTACTAGAGAAGGTAATATGTGGGAGGCAGTGGAAGAGGGCAGCTTTTCAATTGTAACATAAGAAACACAGCCCTGGTTCCTCTTTGTCTGTTCCTCTTCCATTTTCTGACTGACTCATTCTTCTGTGCGTGAACAGATTTGCATCTCTGCAGCTGCTGTAACATCTAGTAAGGTACTCCACAGACTCCGGATCATGTCTTTAGTTTTGCTTCCTCTACCTTGCAGAGCTGCTGTATAATTAAGACTTCAGCTTTCCCATCTTCTCCCATACAACCCAAACCTCCCATATTTTTTAATCTCTTTACAGTTCCAATCTTTGAAATGCTATTGGTGAACGAGTTTTTTGTCATCTGATGATTTGGATAATTTATCAGAATTTTAAAAACTGTTCAGTGTTAGGTGTGTAATTTATGATTTGTGAACTGAAAGAGTTCAAAATCACTTGTTTGCTGATAGACAGTGCTATGCAAATACTGTATGGTAGATAGTCCAGTTGCTTAGCAATAACATTAACAGTCATGAGTGTTTATAAAGCAAATATAATATGATATGGTCAACAAGGTATGTGGTGCTTTTTGTATTACTTAAGTGTCTTGATAACTGTTGGAAAACATTTATTAGGATTACACATGAGCAAGCACCTGACACTTAAGAGCAACAACTTGAGTAAGTAATTCTGATAAATAAAGTGCTTGTGTTTTTTAATCTAAAACCCTACAACTTTAAAACAAGTGTTGAACATGATGATTTCCCAGACACGTTAGCTTTGAACTTTGAAATGTTATTTTCATGGCTTTGATAAATACTTTTGGAGTGGCTTTGGAAGTTCAGTCTGGAAATATTGAGGGCGCTAGGTGATGTGATCAGAAGGCTTGTCTCCATGCGCGCAGCGAAGGCCCTGAGGCACAGCGGCAGGCGGGGGAACCCCGGTAACCTTGTCAGAGAAACGAGCCCCCTCACCGGGCTCCTGCCGGGGCTGTTCCTGGAGATCCTCAGTCCCCGGGGCCCTGGGTGACAAACACTTGATGTGTAAATGGAGGGGCTCTGGGGGGGGTCAGCTTGCAGATTGGGAAGGGAGGGGGTAGAGTCACCGTGGGACTTCCTGGGGGACGCAGGGAAGAACGTTTCGAGATTTGTACGCAGCTCAGCATGGGATGCTTAGGGAAGGGACCGGGATTGGGGAAAGGAAGCATCGGGGTGATTTTGGGGGAATGAAAACTGTGGGGAAGATAGAGGGGCAAAGGGATAAAGTAGGCTGGTTTGTGTGTAAGCACGTAGCCGGACAGTATGTTTGGCCATGCCCTGTCCTCATCAGCACAGTCTGGCCCATCTCCTCATTAAACTCTATTTCTAATTGTTTTCTTGGGTAAGGGACTGCCTACTGTATGTGCCCGTGGGGGTGTCTCAGTGCCAGCAGCTCGGGTCGGACCGTGGGTGACAAGGGCCCCTGTGGCTGGGTCAGATGAGAGTACCTGTGTCGTCGTGTGATCGCCAGGGACTGTGAAGCAGGACTAGCCAGGGGATGGGAAAAGAGACTGGGGAGTGGCCGTGAAATCTGGGCAAAACGTGTGCATCTGCAGGAAACAGCTGGAGGAGTTGGCTACTGGAGGAACTGGGAGCCCAGGCCAAAGGCTGGGGAGACTCTGGGGTCTGGTGGAGAGTTCTGTGTGTGTATCTGTGCGTGAAGTAGCTGGAGGCAAGAGGCTCTGGGGACCAGCTGCCGTGTAGACCAAGAGTCCAAAACCGGATCCTGGAGTGATTTGTAGCGAGTGTGTCTACATGTTTGCAAAGGGGTCCGAGTATCAGCAACTGGAGTGGGGCCACTGGGGCTCGTGTGCTGGCAGCCTGGGGAGACCAAGGGCCTGGGGACGGCTGCTGGGGGGACCGAGGCAGACTGGGGGGGTGTGTGTGTCTGTGCATAGGTACATACTCTCCCGATGGACTTTCACCCCGACCATAGAGGAGCAGGAAGAGGCTGCTGGTGTTTACCAAAGTGCTGAGTTTGCACTGCCCTGTGTGCCCAGCCGTGGATGTATGTGCTGTGCGCGTGTTTTTGCGGGCGCGCCTGTGGGGAACACGTCCTCAGCCTCCCGGCTGGAGCTGTGAGTTGGAGGGGTGTGGGTCTGAAAAGATGCTGAGGCTTTTTGGAAAAAATCTCTCCTTATTTTAAAGCTCAGACGGAGCATCTGATATCATTTACTTCAGGAGGTACTGACTCCGGTTTTCAAATGTACTGCGCTGATGAAAAGCATAAGAAACTTTGTAATATAATGGAATAATGAAGAATTATTTTAAAGATTTACAGATGCTGTGGATTACTGAAAGGCAGAAGTCTGAGATTACACCATTTTATAGCTACCTTTGAACATACCTAATTTGGAAGATAAGATTTGGTTTAAAATACAACTTTAAGTGGGCACACAGTGGTTGACAGCATTGTTCTCCTGTCAGACCTCTACTAAGTAGATTTTTTTCAGACCGTTGATGAAATCTTTGTGGTAGCATATTCTCATTTATTATTGTTAGACTTCATTTTTAGACTACTTAGGCAGAATTCAGGGTCCTAAAAAGACCTTGAAGTCCTCTCCCTTCATGCATTCCATGAAAAAAACCAGACAAGCAGCATGTAATTAAGTGTCTCCAGTTCCAGGATAGTTCTCTATTTTCATTTAGTGGAGATTGCAAATCATATTAAACCTGTAATAAGTTTCTCCATAATGATGTAAAAAACTTCATCTGAACAAAAACCATCATTCATAAAAACCTTCTAGATACTTTAATAATATTGTCTTATCTTATGTAAGTTGACAGTTTTTAAAAAATACTTTCATTTGGTGAATTTTCAGCCACCTGTTTGGGTGAAGGAAATAACCACCAGACCAAAAAAAAAAAAAAAAAAAAAGGAAAAAACCCCAAACAAAACCCCACCTGAAATAAACAAACAACAACAAAAAAACCCACACCAAACAACCCCCCCAAAAACCTCAGGAAAAGTAGAAAGCTACTTGCAAGTAAGCACGTGAATAAATCTTTGATGCTCTTGTGCTCTATAGAGCCTTCTGGGTTATTTTACTGCAAGGTTATTTCCGAATGTCACAGGCACTGTGTTAATAGGTTGCTATTGTGTTCAGCCATATTCTTGTATCCAGTACAGATACCCTTGTTGCCTTTTTTAAAATTTATTTTCAAAACCTGGTCAGACCTCTGGAGAAGCTCACATTAGACACTCATCATCATTCTAAGGCCTCATCTATTTTAATCATCTATTTTAAAATAACTGATGTAGGAGAAAAATGAGGAATGGTTTGCTTCATGTGTATGTACTGCTAAAAAATCTGAATGGCTTGTGCTATTTGAGGAATGGTATGCAGCCTAGTAGCTGAAGACTGATGTAACACACTAGAAAAGAGAGTTAAAGGTCTCTGATACCTTAATGTGCTGTGTGGAATAAATAAATCAATGCAGTATATAAAAGCCGAGGAGGGTTACTGAATCTGGAAAGAATTTATTTTGGTTAAAATCTGTAGGGTGGATTGCTTGCCTCATGAAGATGGAAGGGAAGGGTCCTCTGCTGAATTTAAGATTAAAAAATTTAGATTGAGTTTTTGAAACTGTCTCATCTTTAATAAAAGAAAAAAACAGATACTAATTTCAGCAGAGGAGTCTTGGAAAGAATGTGTTATGAAAACCAAGTTTCCAAGGAGTCTGTAGACAAAACAGACTTTAAGACTCGATATGCAAAATGACTCGTGTTTCAGTGCAATTATTGGGGTGTGTATGTATTATCAACAAACTAGTGTAAAGGACTGTATGAATCTTTGAAAAAATCTTTTTGTGAGTGTTTAGGAAGATTGACGGTCAGCCTTGTGTGACACAGGTATTGGAAACAAGATTTTGCAGTTAGATAACCTCTAAAGTTCTGAATCTGGCCTCTGAATACGGGTCAGATCTTTGAGAGCTGTGGGAAGGTCTCAATTCTGGACAATAATGTACTGATGAAATAATGGTGGTACCTGATTTTGGTTTTTATTTGTTTGCTGAGGACCTTAGTGGGTGTGTGTCCTTTTAGTCTTCATACATTCTTCCACTATGGATACATGGCACACTATTGTATTGTTTTCTGGCTTGTTTAGCAGGTGACTTGCTGAGATGACTCCTGCTCCTTGTTGGCAGTTGAACTCTGTGGCTCCGTTATAGGATTAAATCTTTGATTCAGAAGTCATTAGCTTCATCCTCTTTGACCACTAAATACTGAAATAAATTTTTCCATTTTATATTGTTAACTTCTACAAGATACAACTTGACTTCTAAAGCATGTTAGTATTTAATTATATATAAAAAAAAAAGGGTAGGTTGCTTACCTGAAGACATAGATAAGGACTTCTTTTGTCTATGTAGTGTCTGCTTACTGATTACTCACTTCAAAATGCAAAACACTGGAGTATGGGAACAATTGTCTGCAATGATTCTGGATTCAGTTTCATGATAATATTTTCCCTTTTACTTGTTAATATACTTGCATGCCTATTCCTGCCTTCACTGATCTTATAAAAGCTATCGGTTCTTTCCTATTCTTGCTTGCCAAAAAGTCTTAAGCTAAATTAGTTGATGAAAATGTCTCTATTCTGCTGATGCTGAGTCAGAAGTGTTTATTTAAAGATGATGAATTTAGTAATCATCAAACCATGCTTAAATCATCAGGAATGCTAATTATAGATAGGCTAACCTATATTTCTGAAATACTTAATGACCTGAAGCCCAAATCCTTCTTGCTTAAGTTAATAAATGCATTCATTGGTTTCAGTTGGAAATGGGTGACACTATAATTCACAAAAGACAAAAGTAGTAATTAGATGAAAACATGAAACTTGTATCCCATGAGATGGGGGAGAGAAGCTGAATGAGATTCTCATTCTTTTCTATGCTCTTTAGGGTAAGAAAGGAATAAAAATCTTTGAGATTCATTATGCTGTATATATAATTTTGACTGTTTTGTGTTGATGATGCTTTCCTCTGTTTTGGCATATGTTGAATATTTATATCTCTGCCTTTCCAACTCTGCTATCTTTTTCTTAATTCTCATGTTTTTTGTTGGCATTTTATTAGCTAATATTTGAGGTTCGTACTGTTGATTATGTTTACTGTGTTTCAGAGTCAATCTGAGGAAGAAAACAAGTCTCCCATTTAGCTTAACAATTTATTCAACACTTTACTTCCAGTAAGTATTTATAGTGGTAGTGTCCATTACTAGCTACAGTAACTTTCCATTGAAAGCTAATTCTGAGATGCAGCTATTTTAGAGAGGAATGAAAAATCATCTTCTGTGTGCAGACAGGGAGGCAGTTATTGAGGTAAAACTTGAGTCTAAATTGTGATCATTTAATTTTTGTCCATTACATGTGATGAGGAAATATCCAGATTGTTGTGTCTGCCCTTTGTTAATCTGGAAGTTTGGTTTTCTTAATGATTGTGAAATGTAATGACAGTGTAATGGTCTTGCATACTGATGTGAAACAGTGCTATTTTACTGAAAATAGGACCCTCTTGTATTTTCAGAGGCCAAAATGCCGTTGTTTCTGGTTTTACTTTTAAAACGAATGGAAACCTGGGTACTTCCTAGTAAGAACCTATGAAAAAAGGGAAGATGAGGGACTTCTAATGTCTGACTGATTGAGGTGAAGAATCTGTCCTGTAGTGCTTGAACTGCTCTCAGAAACTGATCACCAGTTCTGGGGAAAAGTCCTGTTTAATTAGTTGAAAAAGGATTCAGTGCAGCTTTCTAATATGGAAGCATTTGAATTTAGTGGACCCTTACATGTTATGCTAACTGGTGATAAATTAATGCAGAGTAGGTGGGTACAATTATTCTTACTGAAGTTACTGTTGTTATGACTGTATTCAGGGTGCTTACGGACATTCTTACATCAAATTTTAAATAGGAATAATGAGTCTGATAGGATCTACTGGTACAAACAAGGACTTAAATGTACTTTATTTTTGAAAGTGTAATGTAAAATAAAAGAACGTGTTTCACTTTAGACAGAAATGGATGTGTTTTATGGGCTGAGGGAATTCTTTTATTGCTGCTATAACTTTATTTTTCCAGTAACTATAGGATTACAGTGGCTTCAGGAGAAGTGGCATAGATGGATGGCATGTGAGATCAAATAATGCCAAATTTTCAAAATTGGTATTTCCCACAAATGCTATGGGGAATTCTGTGCTGTTAATGAATATAAATTCAATATGGCATTCTCACTGATGAAAGGTAGAGTTACTCAGCTGCCATGGACGATGTTATATATATTGCTATACCTTTCCTTTGCCTGCTAATCTACCCCTCCAAGTTTAGTTTCAGTATCGATCCACCTAAAGGTAAGATTGCCTTAAGGTGTTTTGAGCTTCTGAGAACTTTAGGGAAAAAAATTATTGTGAATGGTGACTCCCCTGAAAAGAATGGGTTTATCAGAGATTTTCTTTAAACCCTCCCCAAGATTCAAGCATCAAATGTACACTTGTTTTCTGATACTGTGAGCCTTCTCTATTTAACGTTGGGGGAAAAAAAAAAATACGATTTTTGTCTTGATAATGGGAAAAACCCAGCTCCCAGCATCTATTATCTAATTCTCTTCAGTGAGTTCCTGCTGTGTCAAATTACCTTTTTTTTTTTTTTTTTTCCTGTGACCTGAATCACTCAGAACTTTGTGACAGCAGGGGATTGTCACCTCATTAAACTTTTGTATGGCTTTGGAGCCAGGACAGTCAGTGTTTGAGAACAAATGAGTCTGAGCATCAGAAGAATGTTTTGTGCCCATGTAGAGTCCCAGTTCATAACTGCCAAGTTTAGGCAACTGCTTATCTTTGGGCTATTCTTAACCTCAGCAAACATGTATTACAAACATTTCTAGCATGTCTCTAACCTTTCTGTTAGAACTCAGTCTGGAGTACAACTTCTAGCATTAAAAAAAAAAAAGGAAAATTCTGTCATAACTTTGTGACCATCAAATTATTGAAACAGTAGAAATGTTGACCTTTAACTTGTTGAAGCTATAGAAGGACATTTGGTTAAGTGTGTGGTTACTGTTTGTAGTCAGTGCAAGCAAGAGTGCTTGGGATTCAAAACAGAACTGGCTCTTAATAGACTTCAGAAATACTTAAAATTGTAGTTGTGTAACACAGACATTTTAAGAATAATGCTAAATGGGGTGATACGAGGTTAAGACATGTTTCCAGTTCATTTATATAGTCTTAACACTTTCATGTACCCTGCCTCCTTCTGTGTTTTTCTTTGAACTAGAGACATCAGCAACATTAATTTCTACATCTCTTAATGTTTTTGTTCTCCTTTTCTGATTTATTTTGGTTTTGAATTCCAGAAGTGACAGTAGAGAGCAGTCAGTACCCACCAAGTTATTAGTCAAATAGGTATCTTTGCACTTTGACAAACTGTTAATGGTGATTTAATTCAGGCAGCATTCATCTAAATGTTTGAACTAAACAGTGGTTCAGAGTGATACATTAAGGAAATAGTCCCAAGATACGCGGGTGTTGAACTTTGTAGAAGTGGTCATTTGAGTGTTACAGAACAACACCAAAGTGCATAAAACTCATGCAGATTCATAGTCAGGTTTTGAACATGAAGTTAAGACCAAAGTATTCTAATTTTTTGCCTGCCTTTTTTTTTTTTTTTTTTTATATATATATTATCTGTAGCTGCCTGTTAAACAGGCTTAGCCTTTTTAAAATGGATTCTACTTAGACTTAAGTCTGTAGTCTTCAGAGCATTAACATTTTGGATCAGTCTCCTGGGATTGTTTTTTAGATAGGATCTCTCTTGCTAGTTGGATGTAGCCTTCTTTCAGTGCTGTCTGCACCCTGGATCATACTGTGACATCATACCTAATTACAACATAATTGTTTGTGACCGTTGTTTTTAAATACATAATTGGATTTTATTAGCATGATCTGGTATTATAGTTACACTGCCGTGAATTCTTGAGGCTTCTGGGTGCTTTGGAGCTTAGAACCTCGTTGTATCTGCATTTTCAAGCCAAGCGAACAGGGTTTCATTTGGGACAGTACTGCAAAACCAGTTGCCTTCTGTGTGACTGCTGTATTTAGGTCCTCCTTTCACTGTCACTTTTCATTTTGATATTCCACTCCCTGCAGTTCAAATCTAATTTGGGCATTTCTGAAAAGGTTTCATATACTGAGTTTCTTGTTCTCTTTTGCTGCGGCCTTATCAGCGGAAGACTGAGGGAATGTGACTTTCCTCCTTAAAAACATCCAGGAGGGAGAAGTGTCATTTATACTTTTTATTTTTCAGGGTAGTTTGATCTCTTAGCTTCAACTGTTACAAGAAAATGTGTATGACATACTAAAGGCTACTGCTGTTGGAGAGCTGAGATTCTGGTTTGGCCTCTAACCAGGAGTGCAGAAGCCAAATAGCTGAAGTAATTTTAAAAATACAGCTTAATATAAGGTATGTTCCGAGGAGTTGCCTGCTGTACTTTTGTAACTGTACTTTTGATGAGCCATACAGTTTTTCCTGGTTCTCATATCTTAGAGCTGTAATATTTTGAGAACGGATTGCTAGTTCTTCTAATTCTCTGTTCTTTTCCTTTCTGCTGTTTCAGAAAATAAGTCGTGCTGTTTTAGTTGAAGGTGGGGGGATCACAAACATGTAGTCTTTGCTGATCTGAATTGCAAAGTCTGTGTGAGGTCTGCACCATTTTTGTTTACTGCTCTTCAGCATTCATAAGGCTGAGTCTTTCAGATGGCACCTTCCTGTTTGTGGTGGCCTGTCAAGGTAGTAGTGCCCATGAACTTTGAGCTCTGTCTATTCTTGTTCAGTTGCTTCAGAAGGCAACCTGATGTACTTTTGAAGATAGCCCTCATTTGAGCAGGAGGTTGGTCTAGATGAAAGCCAAAGAACCCTTTCAATCTGTGTTTTGGGTTTTTTTTTTTTTTTTTTTTCCTGTTGTGTGGTTGGTAGCACCTGTATTATACTTCACTAAGTGGTTTTGAAGGCTTTCCATTTTAGCTACTTCTCTTGAAGTTTTTTTTCTTTTTGTTTGACCTGCCATGTTATTACATGCTTCCATACAGTGAAGGTATAAACTTCAACTTGCTAATTTGTAGAACCAATAGCAGAAGACATTTGGTCAAATAAGAATACTTGTCCTTTGGTGGTATTCATCCTGTGCATCCCAGTCAAGGTCCATTTTCAGAGTTTTCTTGTAATGTCATGTGAAGTAGACAGTAGAAAGAGCTCAGCTCTTAAGAATGAAGCCAGGAAAACTAAGGCAATTCACTGAAATAATTGAATAAAACTTTGCTTTGATAACTGAAAGTATAAATACAGTTTTGATCAGATAACTCATGGAGTCTACGTGCAGTATTGAAACTGCAGTAGTAGACAAAACTCTAGCTTGGCACAGTAACAAAAGATTCAAACTCTTGTGTCAAATCCTGTTATGACAGTTGATTCATTACTAAATTTGGAAGGGTAGACTGCATAAAATGCTTGTTTTTCATTGGGTTCACAATCTTGCAGGCACATCTTTTTCTGCAAAGTACTGTATTCCAGTGCACGTGTAAGTTAAGTCAGCAAGGGGAAGGTGAGGTGGAGGAGCACAAAACCGTCAAAGCTTAATCCCTTTTTTGTGATTACCTCTGCCATGTCTTCAGTCGCCTGGATTTCGGAGCATAGGGATCTTCAGAAGTGAGTTGGAGTGGTTGTTTGAGGTGATCCAAGTTCCTTTTTTATGTTGTCTTGTCTTACGAGCTTTCACGCTGCTGGGCTAAGTAAACTAACAATAGTTTCCATTAATGCTTGACCTGGCAATGTGTATGTTCTGCCTCTTCAGAGGAATAGCCAATGTTACTAACAAAACAGTGCTGACATCACTTTTATACTAGTGATGCTTTTGGCAGTTGAAGAACAAGTCTTTGCCATGTTGGCTGATGCTCTGTTAAAACAAACAAACAGAAAAAACAAGGAAGAAAAAAAAAAAAACAAAAAAACAAAAAACAATACCTTCAAGTGTTTGGGTTTTCATAAAAAGGAAAAACACTGTATTACATCTTCACCAGCACTGAAAATGATTGCATGGTGGAGTACTCTATATTTTTTTTCTAAGCTTTCAATTTTTTGTAAAGAAACATTTTTTTAAAAGAAAATAATAAACTCTGATTTTAAAAGTATATTCTAGGAGTAAAAAGTCTTGGAAATTAAGACTCTAAAATCCTTGTGTTCTAACATATCAACCTCACTTGTGTTCCTGTGTGTACACACACGCACACACACAGAGTTGTGTGTATTTTCTTAAGATGGGTTTAGCAAGGACTTGTTTCTTCCTCATAGTATTCCTGGGAATAGTGGCAGGATTTGAGTGCACAGCTTTTTCCTGCTTAAGTATTTGCTCAAAGGTAAACTGCCAGTGAGCAAAGTTGGACTGCGCTGGGGGGGGAGAGTGCAACGACCCTTTGGCATTTTCATCAAAAACAACTCTTTGGATTATTTTTTTTCCTGTCATGTGCTGCAAGGCTGGCACAAGGGATACGGGTAATTTCTCAATAAAGCTGCAATGCTGTGGGCATGTTTGTTGTGGGTAAGCTAATGACCTCTTAGCAATGGAAAGTAGTAAATTTAGGGGAGTTTTCAGGAAGACACCGGAGGGAATCTAATAATCCAATTAATGTAAGGATTATTTTAATCTAAGAAGTGACATTGGCTTTACAGTGGGGAAAGGAGAAGGATTTTAAAAATATATTGTCAATCCAGTGTTTTGAGAGGAAAAAAAGGAAGTCTGTCTTATGCATTATGCTTCCATAAATTGAAATGCTCTTTTTTTTGTTTGTTGGTTTTTGGTTTTGGTTTTTTTTTTTTTTTTGTTTGTTTGTTTTGTTTTGTTTTTTTTTTTTTTACTTTTTCGAGAAATGTGGATGTTCTGGTGTGACACCAGTAATTTCCTACCCTCGCCCGTGGCTTTGTTGCTGATAAGAGGACTGAGGGGAGGGAGGGCATCGTTTTTAGCTTGACTTGGGTCGGCAGGCCGGGCGTACTGCAGGGTATCTGCCACTGCATTTTGGAGCCTAACTCTCCCAAGAAAAACCGTGGTGTGCCCCGAGACCGATTCACATCGCTGTCTCCTCCTGCCCCCCATTCCCAAGCAGGCTCCAGCAATCAAAGCTGCGCTTCTCCTGCGGGCACATAGCCTGAATTATTTCCTGAGGGGGGGGCAAACCAACACAGGTTTTGGCCCTGAGCTCTTTTTAGGCCCAGAAGTGTAATGAGAGATGGATGCCACGGGGAAAGTACTCTGTCCTGGAGGCACCCCGTTTTTCAGGGCAGTGAGTGCGAGGAGATGCTGATGGGAACGTGCCCAGGGCAAAGATTTACTTTTCTTGGATTTTCTCTAGGGCTCCGTGCCTGTGAGCTTCTCCTCGGCACGTTTTTAATGCATTGATTCTGTAGTAAAAAGAGGGGGGGAAAAAAAAAAAAAAAAAAAATTACTAGGGGAGGTTACAAAAGCAGGTAGGAGGTGGGTGGCCCAGGCCTGGGGGGGGATGCACAGGGGTGGGGACAGATGTGCCCAGAGGGTCCCAGTTCCCCATCTCTGCCCTCTGCTCCGCCGTCACCCCAGAACCCGCTTTTCCCTCAGAGCCGCCGGGTTTGGTCTGCAGAGCGTGTCACTGGGGTCGAAGGCTCTTCCTGATATACCCAGCCCCCGTGTAGAAATGAGATATTTCTGTATCCGTGGTCTTAAAGTCATTATCTGTGCCAGCACAGGCAGAATTGGCCTGTTGCGTCTCGGTTTTCAGGCAGTTTTGAGGGAAGATAAAACAGTTTTCTGGAGGAACGAAGGAGAGCTCGAACCGCCGCGTCCCGCTTTTAATAATCCCACGATCATTATTATTTTTATTTTATTTTTTTTGGTTGGTATTTTTGTTTGTTTTTATTTAAGTTTTCCGTGGCGGTGAGAGCGGTTCCCGCCCCGGAGGTCCCGGCGGGGGGGGGGGGGGGGGACGGGACGCCCCGCCGCGGCGCCCGGGCCCGCAGCGCCCCCTAGCGGCCGCGTCGGGCCCGCAGGCCGAGCCGCCCCTTCCCCGCGGCCCGGCGGGCGCTGCCGGCAGCCCAGCGCCCCCGGGAGGGTTGTTCCCCTCCCTTCTCTTCCCTCCCCGACCAAAAAAAATATATATATATATATATTAAAATGAATAAATTGCGTAGCTGTGCGTTAAGTGGGGCGGGGGCGACCACCCCCGGACGGGCGAGGCGGCGGCCGCCAGGTGGCGGCGTTGAGTCACGGCTGCCGCTCGGCAGCTGCTGGCGGTTCATGGGCTTTTAACGGTATTTTTTTTTTTTTAAAGCGGTGAAAGGCACGATTTTTTTTTTTTTTATTTTTATTTTTTTTTGGCCTTAGGCTTCGTTTCTCAAAGCTTTGTCGAGTTAACGTGGAGGGGATAACGAGCCCTGCTGAACCGAAGCGGTGCTGATGTGGAAGTAGCGTCCTCCGGAATCGTGGGGAATTGGCCGTAACTTGAGGTTTTTTTTTGTAGCGGAAGCTTAATCTCGGGGAGGGCAGCTGCAACCCAGTGTGCTATCAGAGGAAAGGCCTTGCAAAGGGGGAGAAGGTCAAGTCCTCGTTTCCTTGAAAAAACGGCGATGGAGTTCAGTATTGACAGCGCACAAAGTGGGCGGAATGTGAGGAATTTGCTCCATTTGGGGGGGGGGTCTTAATTTTCCCCATGAGATGTTAATGTGCTGAACTATCAGTTTGGGTTTTTCCTTGTTTCACCAGAAGCAAGATTCAGCCCGGACACCATTTGATAGCCATTTTAAACCAGAACAGTTTCGGTCAAGAATAAGTGGTGTGTGCATGTAGTGGTAGTCAGAAACACAGCTGTATCTGCATCTGGCCAAACTAACAGCAGTTGGGTTGAGTGGGCAGCGGGTTGGGGGAAGGAGTGGTGACACTCAGCTATGATCTACAAGGATGCAGTCTCTGCTGGCATATGACAGTTGTGAAATAGTACTAAATTAGGCAGAACTTTCCACTGTCCTTAGATACGGGCTTCTGTGAGGGCATTGATGGAAGTAGCTAATAGTGTTACAGTTGCTTTTTCCAACACCATATCTGGCTAGTTTATGTTTAAAGTATGATGGCGATTGTTTCACCTTTTTATAGATTGATTCTGCAGAGGTTGGGGTCGCTTATTCAAATTTCATTTTTATTCAGCTTTTAACTTAGACGGTGCTTAGAGCTAGACTGCTGGGGAGGAGTTGTCATTAGGGGCTTGTGGGACCTCTGCAAGCCAGCTGTGTGTCTCCGAGGAGCAGCTGCCTCTCCAAGCCCACAGACCCCAACAGGAGGGAAGCATCAAAGGAAGGCAAAGCAGAAAAAGCTTCAAAGCCACCAGGACTGGGTTACTTTCAGCTGAGGCTGTGGCATCAGTCATATAGTGTATTGGAACAGAGTTTGCTCAGGTACGGTCCTCTCAAGGCATCCTTCATTAATTTTATGGTTGGATAACTCTCAAATTCTATGTTTACGTAATCCCATGATGCTTGGGAGAAAAATAGTGAGTGGTCTATACCTGTACTTACACTTTGTATCTTTCTTGTTTAAGTTCCCAGTGGTAAACAGGGAGGATTTTCTGTCTTGGTGTGACTGTAAAAGTTAATTTCACGTATAAAGAGCCTTCTGGGGGCAGGATTGGTGTGGATGATGTTGAGCCTTCCTGCAGCAAGGCTGAGGACTTTGTGGTTACACAAGCATTGTGCAGTTCTGATGCCTATTTTTGTGTGCAGTGTGCTGTATGGGAAGTTTAAAAATATGCATGACTGCTGGTTTTCCTCAAACATTATGTACATGGCCAAAGGATAGTTTTGTTGTTCTGTTTTGGTTTTTTTTTTTTTTTTTTTTTTTTGTAGGAAGGTTACATTGCTATTTTAGGTGCCTATTTCCAGTGCTGGTATCAGTGGCAGCTTCATTTTGCTGTAACTTTAAGCTGGTGCGGAAGTAAAGAATAGGAAAAACAATTGGTTTTGTGCATTTAGAGGAGCGTATATAGCAAAAATCGATAATTTATTTTTCATGGTGGTTGTATGGAGATGTATGAGTGTTTTATAGGCAGCTGAGCTATTATACAAATAGGGGCCTTGAAGAAAAAACCCAGCCATCTGACTGGTGAACAAAGGGAGTCTCAAGTCAGCATGAGTAACCACTCGCTTTAAAAAACAAAATGTGCTGTGTGGAATACCTTTTAATTCTAGTAAAAACTTTCTTTTATGCATGAGCATAATCAGCAGTTTGAGACTGAAAACTATCTACTTTTAATTTAGGTTGGCAAGAAAATAATTGAGACAAATGTTAAAACAGAATCAAGTCTAATGTTCCAATTTCTTCAGATACCTTTTGTTGTGCAGCTGAACAAAGGTTCAGGTTTTTAAAAATCACAGTCCAGCTATTCTTGAGAGCAATGGGAGTTGCTAGATTTTGAGCACTCTTTTGGAGCTGTTGAGCTGAATGTAAAAATATCTGAACCTAAAATGGCTCTAGGGTTAGGTTAGGCTTTGCAAATAATATATAATGATTTTTTTTTTTTTTTTCCCCTATTACCTTTGGCTTTGCTAAAGGTGCCAGATTGATCACCTTTTCTGTGCTGTGGGTCTCTGCTTTCCTTATTTTGTTGTGCTAGAAGAAGCAATTTTTCTCCATTCTCCACAGAGACAGCTGTAGCTCAGATGAATTAACCATGGCCTTCACCCTCTACACATCTTCTTACATTTCCCTCATGCTTGGAACTTGATTACCAACTGTGTCTTCAGGGTGGGGAGGAGAACATCTGGAAGGTTTACCATGTGTGAACTTACTAAACCAAAGGGAAAAGTACCAGAAGGGACAATGAAAAGAATGTGGGGGAGGTTGGGAAGAGGTGGACGGGCTCAGAAGCCAGGAGGATGAAGCCACAGGAACAGAAAAAGTGCTACTAAGCTCCCTCCACAGTAAGGGTTTCAGCTTGAGTAACCTTGTGAAGTCAGTGTTGTTACGTGCTGTGCCTAATGACTTTTAGCTACCAGAATTCTCAGTCCACTGAATTGATTGTGCGTGTGTATGTGTGGTTTATTCTTTGAACTTCCCTTTTTGAGATTGGCTTGTGCTGACCACTGGAAAAACTGCTGTATAAGAGGGGAGAATATATTTGTAAAGGCCAACCTTAGTGAAGGAGATTAATTGTGTTGGGCTGCTTCTGTGATTAGTGGAGAGAAAGGTAGAGGGCAGAGGGCCTCAGACTGGGTACTACCCTCTAGATGTCTAACCTTGCCTATGCTAAAGTGAGCTTTAGGAAACACCTCTTGATAAGCACTGTGTGAATTGCTTTCAGTAAGATTACAAACAGACTTTCTGCTTTTTAACCATGTGCTTATCTTGAAGGGTTCCTTTGAATGGAACAGACAGTGTCACGGGTGACAAATCCATGATTTAACCATGCTTTTTTGAATAAAATAGTTGGATAATGCTGCATTTGTGTCAATACCTCTTTGCTCCAAGGCACAAATGATTTAGTTGCTTTTCAAGTAACCTTGGAGTAACACGTTTAATGTTAATGGTACTTGGTCTTGTGTATCTCTTAATATAATAGCTTTGACTATAATTTAGGTTTTTTCTTTTTCCTTCTGTCCTTTCTGCCCACCTGCTTATCTTTGGAATGTGGTTCTTCAACTGTTCTGATAAACTTCTGACACAGGTAAATATCAGTCTGTTTGTATCTGTATTTACTGAGCATGCCCTCTGCTTGGCAGTTTGCAGTGAATCTTTAATCAGACACGTCACACATTTACCTTCAGACTGGGAAAAGGAAATCCTACTGCCATGATGGGTATCATTAGAAAAGATGATTAGCCGGGAAAATGGTTGAATATTTGCTTCCTTATTCGATTTTCTTATTCCCTCGTCCCCTTTAACAGCAACAACAAAACATCTAGATAGACAGTAATAACAACAAAATTTCATGTTTGCTTATGGGTGGTAGCACTTCGTCTGCTGTTCACTGGAAGACCTTATGCTGATAGTGGAGTTGGGGGGTGTGCGTGTGTGTGTGTGTAAGGGGAAAGCAGCCTAGAGTGAAAAACGTTTCTTACTCTTCCCCCTCTGCCAGTCACTCATTTCTGCCTTCACTTTTATATTGTTCACATGGTGTAGCAGGTAATAATTTTTGGTTTTCCATCAGATCCAATGCAAAAGAGAAGGCAAGAACATGTGGGCAGGAGGAAGTAGGAGAACCTTTCATGGCAATTAGTTGGAGCCCATTGTGAAATACAATAGTGGAATATGTGTAATGGAGTGAGAGGAAAAGAATGTTATTTAACCTGTCTTGTTAGCTGCATTCATGCCGTTTATTAAAACATGGAAAGTTCAGCCTTTGTCAATGGAAAGCCTGTTGCCATGAATGCCTGAGCAGATTACTTGCATCTTTGGACTTAGATCAGTATGTATGTACCAGTAGGGATCACTGCAAATTTTTAATGGGATACCGAGCTGTTCAGTGAAGGAGAAAGTAATAAACTTTTTTTTTTAACAGCCACCTTAGAAACAAGAATTCTCAGTTCTTTTAACTTGTCAAATTGATATTCAGAAGCACAGAGGTTTTTTTGGAATACGCTTAGAAGCAGTTATCCTTACTGCTTCTGGTGCATTTTACAGGGAACGATATGAAGTGTTAGCCATTAACTACTGCTGAATTGCAGATAGGTAAATAAATTAGCTTTGTGTCTGTCTGTCTGCCCCATTCAAATGCCTGCACTCTCTCTCTTCCACCCTGTGCTCTGAAGAGAAGTGAAAGTAGTGCTGTATTGTTTGGAGCTCACAGAGTGCTACTGTCTTTAAAAACAAACAAACAACAACAAAAAAAAAAAAAAAAAAAAAAAACAAAAAAAACCACACACAAAAAAACCCAAACAAAAAAACCCAACCAACCAACCAACCAAACAAACAAAACAACAAAAAACCCCCTCATGCTTGTGGTGACCAAATCAGTTGTGACTGTGGAAAGGTGAGTGTAGGCTGGCTTTTTGCTTTTAAATGCTACACTTAACTGAACCCCTTCTGAAAGGCAGCTGCCGTAGTGGTGAAACCAAGGGCTGCTGGTGCTGTACGGAGCTGCAGCACTCCTGGCAGGAGGATTTGTGTGGTGGAGAGCCTTTCGTGCATGGCTACAAAATCCAGGGCAGATCAGTTGAGACCTGTACGAGTCATTTTGGACTGAGCTACCCTAGCATTGCCACCTTAGCCCTTTCCAGCGAGGTGAGCAGAGCCTTGTAAAGATCTTGGCTAACATAACTGTTCTACTTCTGGTGTCTTAGGTTAAGATATTTCTCTAGTCCATTGTGTTTGGAGCATGAACTAAGGAGAAGAGTCGTCATAGGCTGGATGTTTTTTCTCACATATGCAGGGAAGAGATTGGAAGTCTGAAACTTCTGATTTCCACGCACCTCCCACCCCCTTTTCCAAAAGCTGTCATCATAAGGCAGTGATGCCATGGCATTGGGTTATGAATCAAAGTGCTGGTCTGCCAAGGGAAATTGCGGGGCTTTGGCAGCTGCTCATTGTAGATTTAGTTTCTTAATAATTCCCTTCCTATATTTCTCTTTTTCCAGAAAAATCTGGCATTTCCACAAGTGCTCTTTTTGTTTTTCAGATGTTGTATTAAACGTACCAAAAAAAATAACATCTGCTGTTATCTTTCCTTTGGGTATTATTATCTCATAATTCCTTTATCCTCTTCATACCCTCATGCCGTTCCTGACCCTTCTCTCTTTAATGCCTTGTTCTCTTTTCTATTTTCTCTGACTACTTTTTATTCCTGTTCCCTTCCCTGCTTCCACTTGCCTTTTTACTTCTATTCTTTTCTTCTCATTGTTATATCTTTCTTTAGCTCACTGCTGTTTTTTCTAGTTTCCAAATCTGTAGATGGTTTCCCTATGATTGTTATTTAATATTTAATTTAATGATAAATACATTTTTCAGTCTCATTAATAATAGCATGTATAAAAATAATCTCTCTTCCTCTGTGAGATGCAGTAATACTCTTCCAAACCTCTATTTTGGTCTCCCAGATAACCTCCAAAGCTTTTACTTACCTGATTAGAACAATTAATTTCAAGAAAATGACTGATAATTACAGGTTATGGAACTGAAGTCCCAATTTCTGGTTTAAGAGGAGCATTTCAGCACATCTGCAATGTTGTCACATTCTGTGCGCCTTACTGATAAGGGAAGAAATGAAAATATAGTCAGAAGGTCTCTGAAGAAAATGCTTTGTCAGAAGCAGCTAATTTCAGAATTGCTTGCTGTTGTTACATAGCCAGATAAGAAAATTGAAAGTTGTGACTTTCAGTCTTTTCCGAAATAAACATTGCCAAACACAATCAATTTACCAGAATAGATACAGGGTAAGAGCTGTATCAGAATTAATTGTTCACAGTAAAAATAATCAAGTATAGGATTAGTGCTGTCTTCCAACGCCTGCTAAATGAACTAACGCGAACGGTAGGGTATTTATTGTTGACACCTGAACTAATGTGGCTTAATCATTCTTGGTGGGACACTGATGGACTTAATACAGGACAAAATCCCTTGTAGGATCACTGGTTCAAAATGTCAAGGTATTTAGTTTGCTACCCGTGGTGTTATTTTGTTGCTGCTGTTTTTCCTGTCAAAGTTCTTCGAGCACTTGTCCGTGTTCGCAGAAATCAGCGTATCTGAGCAGGTTTCACAGCACCGTGGAAGTTATTTGTATGAGAACAGATTATGCAGAGAATACTCAGCAGACCCTGAAGTTTTCTGTTTAAGCAGCAAGTTAACACCCGTCTTTCTGTGTGTGCTGCTGGTGAGGAGACCTGCTGCAGCACCTCCAGCCCTGGTGGTCCAGGAGCCGAGCACTGGGGCCCGCTGGGGTGGCCCGTCCATTGGTAGCAACGGGCTCCTGGGGGGCTTTATTCTTATTTAAACATCGGAGAATCGCTGCTTAGCTAGATCTTGCCTTGCAGAGCGTCTGGCCTAACTGAAGAGGAGAAGTGGGGTGGCAAAATGCTGCTCCCTCCATAGGAAAATGTAGGGTGCAGCAGAGAAACCCAGTCCCTCTGGTCCCTGCGGCTTGGTCGAGAGCACCGGAGGTCATGTTACATCTGCTGCGCTCCTGATGCCAAAAGGGCTTGGTTACTCCCGTATGAATTTGTGCTGGTGTAGTGTCTCAGAGGTGATGCTGCATCGTTCTACTGCTTGCCTCCTTTTTCAAACAGGTTGACTTCTTGAAAATAAGACACTAGCCTCACAGAGCCCAGAGGTTTTGGGGCCTGAACTACTGCTTGAGTGCGGACTGCTCTCTGGAATCTGAAAGAAAGGAAGAATTTAGGGGGGAGAGAGCTGTAGAGTTAAAAACTGTTCCTATCCTGATAACGGTTAGAACTACATTGTTGTAATTTAACTTACTCCTTTAATATGGATGTCACCAAATGCCCAAGGGTTATCAGCTGTAGTTTAGTCTCATAAAGTTCCTGTATTACTGGGAGCTTCTGGTATCTAGGAATAGCTGTAACTGGTTCCTGATAGCCCACACCTAGTGATGAGTCTCATTTTGGAGGTTTGGGCAGGGTTCAGATTTGCTTTGGAATTGTCCTGTGAAAGTTTTCTCAATAAGAAAGCCTTATCAGTAGGAGGGCTTGAGAGTCCTGCTTTGTGCTGCATTTGTCTGTTGAAATGAATTTACCCTTAACTGTGAGGCTCCATTTCCTGGATTGTATGAGTAACAACTTCATAGTTCGAAGTTTTCTCTTGCATGCATGTTAAAAAACCAAATGCATGTGTGTGGGTGTTGGGGGTTCCTTCCCGTCCAGTCTAGCTGAAAGTCCATAAATCCTTCATTATTAATTCTGTACTCAGCTGATGTAACATGCAAAATAAATTGACAATCCCTTGCAGCAAAAAAATGCTGAGCTGCTCTTACTGTGCTGTGTCAGCCCATGTTAATCAGGCTTCTGGTTAATCAGAGATTCTGCTGGTTTGGATTTCACAGGTGCTACAGTGAAGGAGAGGAGCACTTCCTTTAAGATAGGATAACATAGCATAGCCAGGGTAAGGAGATGTCTTACCTGTAGAAGCAGAGGCACTAGGCTTGTCTCCTGTAGCCTTAATCTGATTTTACTGATTTCCACAATACAAAAAGCAGGAACCAGTAAATATTCTAATTGACAATACATATTCTGTACCGATGCTCATAATTACTTCTTCCTCCAAGATACGTGACTCAAATTTTTTAACATTTTTCTTTATCCTGTTACCAACATAGTTCCATAGCTTGGATACACTTGGAAGACGTCTGTTCTTCTGTATGATTAAATGCTAGAAGTCCAGTGACTTCCAGTTAGTGGAATGTAAAGCACTCTCTTGCAGATGGCTCGGTGTGGTTCTTGGAGAAGACTGACTCCCTGTAGCTGCTCCTTGGTGGCTTCCAGGTGCTTGTGGTGGCTTCCAGGTGTTCCTAACATGTTCTTAAATCAGGTCTGCTCTAGAGATCCAAGTTCATTTCTGTAGCAGCCAGGGTGGGTGATGCTTCATATTGGTTGGTTTGAAAACCGTCTCTTCCCTGAACTCAGAATTAACTAACTAGAGATGCACAAAGTCTCAGAACTACATGATGTGAGTAGTTTCTCTAAAAGAAAACAACTGGACCAGTTCTTGGAAGAAAATTCCCATGAGTTATTAAACACTCAGTTATTCCTTCTTGTGCAGGAACTCCTCAGGCTGCTGGTTGCTGACAGGTTGGAGGATACTGTAGGAAAGTTGCATTTATCTGCCTGCCTTTTTGGGTTCTCCCCCAGGCCTCTGCCTCTGGCCATGCCTAGGGGTAGCTCCTGGGCTAGATGGGTGTTTCAGACCCAGTAAGGTCTTCCCTGCATGTGTGTTTTGATCTTTCACACAAGGAGGACTTGCTTTTTGACATTATATGTGGTGGTACCAAGACGAAATTAAAAATTAAGCATAAAATAACAAGCTAATTTTGTGCAATTGTAATGCTTATCTTTGTGTAACTGAAAGCCCTACCTTATGTATCACTTGGTGATGACTATGAAGGATGTATAAGAATATTGCTCAGATAATAATAAATTAGGATGTTAATAGCTAAAGACACTTTTTTTTTAGTTACTAAATGATGGACTGAAATAAAGCTATCTTCTCTAATCGCACTTCATTACATCTGTTCAAAATATGAGGCTAGCAAAGGTACAGCAGTGATTTCTGATGCTAGCATTTGGGAATGAGATACTTCCCAACTTTGCATCCATACACTTGTCTTTCACTTCAGTGCTTTTGTTTTCATTATGGTGCAGATGTCTTTACAGCGCTTTGTGCTTTTTACCTTTTCTTGTCAACAGTTTTATTTCCTTTGATAATCCAACATGCGTTGCTTCACTGATGAGTTCTAATTAATATTTTCTGGTCAGATTTGGGTTTTGTGTGCTGCTGTCGCTGACTAGCAGCCTTGCAAAACACTTTGTGTCAAAGTACTCCATAAAGATTGATTTAAGATGGGAGAGTGGGAGGAACAAAGCACTAAAAAAAAAAAGTGTTGTGATGCAAATGGTATCTGGGGCACCTCCTGTAACAGTAAGCACTACAACTTCACATAAAAGTTTGTTTGCTCTTTTTGAACCCCTAAAGTAGTAGTCTTGGGAACTGTGATGTAATCACAAAAGAAACTTTGGAAATCTTGAGTACTGGTGGCTTATATCAATCTCGGATCGCTATTTTAGCATTTTTTTAACCCTTAAATATCCTAAGTATTGCATGTTTGTAACTTAAAGCTTCCAGGAGAGCTTGAATGTTTGTCCGATATATTTTCTCCTTTGTCAAGCACTTGTATGCACGTTGGAATTTTAAATTTATTCTTAGTTTGTTGCATCACATCAAAATTGACATTGTTACCATAGGGCTTTTTATGTCTGTAGTCTGAAGGTTGGCTTGTGCTTTATTTTCTGCTTTTTCCTATGGTAAAGTCTGGATTATTCAAGCTGTCTCCAAAGTCCTCTATACTATGCAGAAAATGAACCTGCTAAATGTTTACTCCGTGAAGGTATGGCAGCTAACTCAGTGATGTGTGACATGCTTAGGAATTTGTGCTCAAGTGCTGCACTTCATTCAGACTGACATAAACAGTAAATGCTGTTGGCTGAGTGCCAGATTTATTCACTTACCAGGTTAAATCTAAACTTGGGCTGATGTATTTTTTTTTTTTTTTTTAAAGTAAAACTGTCAAGGAGTACTGCAAGCTAAATATCTTGAAATACGCTCCCTCCTCTCCTTTGGACATAAGAGCTATGGGCAGGGGAGAGAACCTGGGTACCCTTATGCTATCATGCATGAAATCCTGTTGTTTTTTTTTTGTTTCATTAAATGCTAAAACTTACCCCTATCTGACATCCTAGTGTACCCGCAGTGATAATTCATCTGTGTGCAATCTGTCACTTTATATAACAGACAGAGTGGTTCAGGACAAAGGAAGGAAAGCATAGCTTGGTGCTGAATTCTTGAATGTGACAGGAGAAGAAAGCTCCTTGTACTTCAGGCATTTTTCAGTTGCAGCTAGAGGCTATTATTCAAAGCAGTAAAAATGTTCCATCGCTTAGTTAATCCAGTTGACTTACAATTGCTTTGTGGTTTCTATTACCTGTAAGTTGTTGACCTACACATAACTGAGCAATACTTCTAATTATGTGAATGCACTGTAACCAGAATTGTCAAATTTATGGGAATGGTTATGAGAGAAATCACGTAGTTACTGGAATACCTGCCTCTGAAGGGGTTATGCTTTAACATTTAATTTGGTTTCAGGCTGGTAACTGACAAAGCAAATCCTCTGCTGTTTTTCATGAAGGTGATAAATAGAACTGATCAGGCTCTTCTGGGGCACAAAACCCCCAAATAAAATGGTGGTGAGTTGGAATTAGGTGCTTTTAGATCAGTGGTATAGGAACCATTTTACTTGACATAACTGGAAAATCAGCATCCAGTGAAGCCTGTGAGTGTTGTCTTACTGTAAAGCCATCACTAGAATTGGGGCTGAAGCAAGAGGAAAGGCAGTTGGTTTTACTAGAGATGCAGCTACGTACGGCTTCTCTTCGTGGGCCTGGCAGCATATTTGCTTCTCTGCAGAATGAAGCAGCTGAATATATTCAGTAGTCCTGCATCATACATGCGCACGTATATATATATATATATATATATATATATATATATATATATATATATATATATATATATATATATATATATATATATGCGCCTTTCATTTTCAAACTGACTCTGTCACAACTTCTTTTGATAAGCAGAGCAAATTACAAGGATTTTAGTGTAAGCTCATGGGGAGGATGCTGGAAGGATAACTTTTTCCAGTATCTTTTTATTTGTGTGTAGGCATGAATTGATAGTACAGTTGGTTACTTATCTTCAATAATTATATTCAGCGCTCTCTTAAACTGATTTTTTTTTTTTTTCTTCCCATGTAGTCGTAACATTTAATGATCCTTCTGGCTATAAAGGAAACCCATGTTTGAGTCAGAGCAGCGTTGGAGCTGAGCGATGTATTGGTCAGATGTGCAGAACTTACTGGACCTTGGTTTTAACTGTCTTGGCATGTCCTAGTGTGATGGAGCTTCTGTTCAGAGGGCACCTTGGAATAGGAAGGGAGAAAGTAAAGACTGTCCATGGGAAAGGTGAATGCTACTGCCTTCATCCCTTTCCCACTCCAGCATCCTTCAACGTGTATTCATTGTTTTAGGCAACCTGGCAAACACCTGCGACCGGTACATGTACCGTATGCACAAGAGGTATGGAGAAAGAGTGTCCTGGTGTCAACTGTGCAGCTTTACAGAGGGGAACACAGGCAATAGACATGGCAAGAAGGATGTTAAAGAGGGTTGGGAGAAGAACAGCTTTAAAATGTGAAGCCATCAGCTCTGTTGATGAAGTTCTGTGGGATATAGACTCAGCTGAGCCTGACTGCAACGGGTCAGCCGTGTAGTTTATAGAATGGCCAGGGGAGGTTGTAGGATATGTGATATATAAGATAATGTAACCAGCAGGATTCATTAAGGACTATTATTGTACTAAGTCTCTGACTGTGAGAGGATATGTAAGGATGCCACTCAAACTACAGTTTCTGTCTTGGTTTCTGGAATTCGTTTCAAGCATTTCTCTAGTCAGCTTGATGCTTTGGCTCTTTAAGCAAGACACCTTGCTGTAAGTATTTCATCTTGAATATTGAAGTTATTCAATAATACCAAGTCAGACTTTCTCCTCTTAATAGTTGTGGATTGCTAAAATTGTTGGTACCTTTGTTCCTAGATTATTTTTCCTTGAAAGCCTATTGAAAGTCCACTTTCTTCTATAAATCATCCCCCCCTCTTATATGTGGTTGTACCATATTAGTCTCCACTTGAAGCTTTCAAGAGGAGCTCTGCTTTTAGAGCAAGCATCCCTCTGATAGGGCCGTTATACCTGTCTGCCCCTTCTCCAAGGAGCAAGATCCTGGAGTACAACTGCTCCACCATGAGTGGTCCCACCTCCACAGCTTTTCTGTAGGAGTGAGAGGAGAGCGCTCAAATGAGCCGTGACTGTTACCCATTTCCATACTGTGGAACCGGGGGAGGTGGACTTGGTGTAAGGAGAGAAACATTTATTGTGAAGTGTAACTTGTCTGCTTCAATCTCCCTGGTGTACTTTAAAAGGAGTATGATGCTCTGTCCTTACATGCCAGGTGTACCAGGCTACGAGAAGACCATTTAGAAATATTCTTCGCTATTTTACAGTTAGTAGCTCTGCTTGGTTTAAAGGATCTGAATTCCCTCCTGGCTCTGGGAATGGGGAACTAATTCCTCTGCACCCCTCCCACCCCACACACCCCCCCACCCCCCAAAAAAAGTGTAATTTCTTTTTGTTTCCTTCCTTTCTATCTCCTAACCAAAATTCTGCTGTTGTGTGATGTTAGACTTGTTTGTTTTAATAAGTAGGGTTGTTTTTACCCCTCTCTCTCCCAAGCCAGACTTTTCTTTCTATCACGTAATACTGCTTCTCTTCCTGCCAGTCCCCTCTTCAGTGCCTTAGCAAGGTACAACAGAAATAGAGCATAGCCATCTACTATTTAGCTGTGAGCCAACTTGTTTGGCCCTTCTGTTTTGTTTTTTCCCTATATAATCTTAGAGTGCAAATCTGCTTGAGGAAGCACATCTGACATCACTTCAGCAGTAAGCCCAAGTACCGTTTGCTAGGTTTGATTTCGGGTTTTGTGTCTGTGTTTTTGTGGTCTCAGTCTAATGGAAAAGCGTAATATCAATGTCTGTGCTCTCTTGTGTGGTGGGGGTTCCTGCACACGTGCTGCAAGCAGCCAGCGGTTTCTGTGGTGAGGGGTTACCTCTGGCTCTCCAGCTCGTGTGTAGGCTAGGAAGGTGGATCTTGTTCACTTCTCCACAATGTACTGTAGGCAGTCAACTTTTGTTTGCGCTGAAAAGCGTTCATCACGGTAGAGTATGGAATATGTTTACATTGAAGCAATATTGGATAATGGTACCTAAGGCAGTAGGCTCGTAGTTACGTGGTGCAGGTGTACTATGATGCACCAAAAATTCATATGGTGATCTCTGTTTCTGTGAGGAAGAATATGCAATATTTGATTGAATTTTGGACTGGTATGTGATGAGTTTTTATCTTTATTTGGTCTGCAGAGGACTAACCATATGCATGTCTGTAACTCTTGTCACGGGTTCTAGTTATGATAGCAGTCAGGGGTGGGATTTGCCTGTCTAAAATACTTTTTAGCAAACCAGGTACTGTTGGTTCTGTATCATGATTACAGTTGCCATTAAGCAGTGGAACTTTGGTTTGAGAAACAGTACAACTCAGCTGTCTTTCTCTAAGCAGAATTAGCTACCTGTAGTGATTAACATGTGCTTTACAAAAAGTGGGAGCAGGTCACTTGAGAGTTGGGAGAATTTGGCATTGCTGAAAGAAGACACATTTGTTTGAGTTTTGAAAACCTAACAGTGAAGATTTTAATCTCTCTTGATGCTTTATGTAACAGAATACCATGTGATCTCAGGATCTGTAGTGTCGTCATTGTTCGCCCTTCTTGTTTTCGTTGATCATGACCAACCACTATTAAACTCTGCAAACTTTGAATAGAAGCGAGTGGATAATCTTTAACGGGCGAGGCTTTGTGATTCTTGAAAGTGCTGCAGAGTTCAGGACCCGTGGTTAATAGTGGAATGCTAATGCTAATCTTACGGCTGCCAAGGACCGAGAGGTATTTCTTCTGACCCTCTGTCTGGGGGAACTAACCAGCAGGTACTAAACAGATATATCAATGAAAGTGACACTTCTCCAGAAACAAGGCTCTGACGAAATAACCATGAAAGTGTTATTCTTGGAACTGGAACAGCATCTGAAGAGGTATTTGTAAAGTTTTTGCTTTTAGGTGCTTGATTTTTCTCGTCTTCCTCTCTTTAGTGGTTTCTTAAACTATTTTGTTTGAGCAAGTACTTAAAAATGCTTTTCCTAAATGAGGGTGCTTGGCACTTGTTAAAACTATTTCAAGTTAGGAGTATTCTACTGGTTGAAAGTACTGTGTCACACAGTGGTTTGCTTATTCACTGAAAATCTACCTGTCTTTAAAAATCTTTACTGCAGTATTTAAAAGAATCCATATTATAAAATGTTTGCCATTACAGTACTTTTTATATTTTCAAAAAAATATTATTCCAGTTATTCCAAATATTAAGTGATGTAATGCTAAACAAAAACGAGAATTTTTACATGATTTGAAACCTCTTCTCAAACAAGTACATATTAATTCAGATATTTTCCGTACATAATATATATACTATATTCTGTCTTGTCACATGTTCAAAGAAAAATTTAGGCAATCAGTCTTGTTAAATGGTTGGAGAGGCATTGAAATACAGTTTAGTCTTCTGCAAGTTACATTGATTAATCTCCTTTTCCATATAAACAGTGAAATATGAAATGCAGAGTTTTGATCTGGTTCTTTTCTAGTGTTTAGAAGGAATCCCAAGCAACTTGGTGAATGGGAAGAATTACTGACTTAAATATATGACAGTGGGGGGAAAAATGTCCTGACTCTTCATATTGCAGAGTTATTGTTTTGTGTGCAGAAGGCAAGTACTCTTCTGTGGGAGGGAGCACAGAATGTGTTCTTCATAACTTCTGATCTCTGAACTGGTGCTTTTGTTATGCCACACCCTTAAAATCCAGAAACCTTGCTCTTATATAAGTTTGGTCAAACACTGATTAATACATTGTCCCTTGATATTCTTGTTATGTTACATTTGTGGTAATGCCTGTGGAGAATAGCTTTCCTCTGTGAATGGTGCCTCTAAAAAGGATAAAAATTTGGAAGACTTTTTAAAAAACTTTATTTTTAGTTTCTTCGGTGATTGACAGTTTCTGAACACATGCTTGAACTTTCAAATGAATGTTAAAAATGATACTAAATTAATTCATCTGAACACTTAAGGAACCAGTGTAATAGAAAGCTTTTATAATAGTAATTGAAGTATAATGACAACAGGTATGTTATGCTTGTGCAGTGTGTATATAGAACAGTTACCTGTGTTGTCATATATTACTGAACAAGAAAGGTAGTATTAAGATTGTTTCCTACCACGAACCAATCTATTCCACAAAAATGTATAATGAAAAAAGTGTGGAGTAGATGTGCGATTTTTGTCTTTAACCTTTCTTCATTATTAAGAGGTTTTGCTATAACTGATTTTTAGTGATAGATATAGCAGCATGATGTAGCACCTCTGTTCATAAACCAAAACCTACATCTGTTAAGGTTATACCGAAAATGTGGACGACTTCTCCTGTATTCTTATTCAGCAAACTACTTCTTGTTTACTTCTCATTTGCTTTTGTTTCCTTTAGTTTCTCTTGCAGACATGCTGGTTTTGCTCTAGTTGTTTTTCTGTGAATTAAGGCTGGCTGTCATATCACCATAAATTGCAAATGAAGGAGAAACTTTAACCTCTCTTGCAGCTGTTCTTGGCTAGTGTTGCATATGGCTATATTTTCTTTCCAAAGCTCATCCTACTGAATGCGTGGGCCAAATTCAGAGAAGCATTTGGCTTTCTCCAAATGAAGGCACAGACTCTCTTTTCAGAGAAAGTGAAGTTGCGTGTGACTGGAGGAAAGAGGAGCAGTTCTCGTGCCGGGCATCTCGTTTAAGACTTTCAGGATACTGACACAGTCCTTGGTCCCACTTGCAGTCCTTGGTCAAGGACAGTTTTGCAGCATGCCGAGAATGGCTTTTAATAAAATTAAGTACCTTCTACTTCTTCATTTTAAATTTGGCTGCCAGAATGAAGTCCAAGTTCTAGAAATCAGGCACTGGAACTCCACCAAGGTGCTTTGGAAAAGTGATCCCTGATGTCTCTGTGCTGCTTGGGAGCTGTCTAGCAGTAGGCAGCTGCAGATGGCGATTCTATGGGTGTGCAGGAGCTCCTACTGCTCTTGTAGTGCAGACTGCAGGCAGGTGGCTGTGTCTGCTTGAGATCCAGTGTTTATCAGCACCTCTCCATACCCATACTGAGCAAGTGGTGTGGTGGCATCCTCTGCATTTCTTTTTGAAACTTGGTTGGAAACGCAGAAGATGTGAGCCTGAGGGGGGGAAAAAAAAAAAACAAAACAACCCCCAAACAAGCCAGAAGATGCTTCAGCCTCTGGTTATGGCATCAGCTGGGAGAAGGGAGTGCTGGGTGCACGTGCTAACTCTTGGCATGGTTAAGGTAGGCTGTAGTTGGTTAAAATACATGAACGATACTGAAGGCAGGGACAAAAACTTCTGTGTCTTGCACTATTATATTTAGGTCCTCTATCTAAACCTCAGTAACTTCAGTTTGTTTAAAACATACATTAGTGAAGGGCTTCTAGTCTCTATCTGATAGCAAGGGATAGAAAACCCACTATAGTTATGAGCTAGTCCTTCTTACTGTTTTTAAAAAGCAGGCTTTAATTCATCATTACATAAATACTAAATAGATGCACTCTGATATGAAAAATTAAAACAAAAGTCTGACAGCCCCTGAAATCTAGTCTGTTCTCTATTTAAAGGTAATTGTTGACTCTAGTTAAATCAGATCTTGGTCCTTCCAAGGATTTCAAGGATCCTTTCAAGTACCTTGACATCTTTCAGTCTATCAGTATAAGTAAATTCCCCTAACCCCGATCTCTGAATTGGTTCAATGGTTCTTTTCTACCCATTTCAGTTTATCAACAGCTTGTTTTAAAATGCTGAGTTCTTCAGAAATGGGGCTGAAAAACAGGTTTGGGCAAACTAATTCAAGGCAGGAGCCTGTCTCCCTTGCGCCAGTGCTACCCTGTGACTCAAACATTCACTTACAAATATTTTTGTTTATAGCTGTCACAATTGCTTGTACTGGAACCGCTGATTGATGTTACCATCTGCCTGCCCAGAGCCTCTAGCAATTAGTAGTGGCTGGGAAGAGTCAGAGAGGAATTCCCCTGTTCTGTACCTTGTGTGGGAGCAGGTAATGCCTCTCCCTGGATGGGAGACCGCCTAGGGAGGTTTTTGGAAGAGGTGACTTGTCCTCTGGGCTTGGTGGGACACTGCAGCAGTAGTTCCCTGGCTCCACAGCTGAAGCTGGAAGAGGGGCTTTAAATCCTGTGTTGCAGCCAGGGTCTTCTCTCCTCCTTGTAACTTGACAGCAGCGTGGCAGCTCACCGTGTTGATGCTGCAGAAGCGTGGCCGCTGGGCACCTGCACGAACACCCTGTGTGAGAATGAGCAAACGTACCTGGGAGCTGTTTGGACTCCCAGGTGTTACTAAGTGGGTTACTCATCTCAGACTTCTGATACTGGAATTAGTTGGGTTTTGTTTTTGTAGGGGCTTTGTTTTGAATTTTTTTTTTTTTTTTTTTAAGCTGCAGAGGTTCAAGGTGACATCTTAACGACGGCGTTTTCCGGAGTGTGAGGTGATTGTTTTCAAGGTGTGTTGGGTGCCTCACACAGCATATATGTGAACTCAGACCTTGTTTTGTACAGAAGACTGTTGGAACAGCTAATGAAACTTATTTTAGGTGGATATCCACTAGGAAACAGGCATCAGCAGTATTGGGGAGTGGACAGGACTGCTTCATAAACAGGGTGCCAACTCTGCATAAAGACAGTTACCCAGATATTGAATAATTATGAAATAATATGATGTAATCTTTCCTTTGCAACTTGTGTATTAAAAGATTAAGAGTGTATCTTCAGCTATTTGCAGAATGTCTGGCTCAAGGATGGCTAAATGTCAGTGGGGTCTGCCCCACACGGACACCGCAGATCTGACAGTCTCGAGGTACTTCTTGTTTATAAGCCAGAAGATGCAGTCCTGTGGAAAATGAGAGCTTTCTACTGCCTGGGGTTCTTTTAGAGGAGCAATGGGGTACTGAGGAAGGCTGAATCCCACTTGAAGAAGAACCAGGACTTCAGAATATATGGGCCTTCTGTAGATGATGCAGACCTGTGCCAGCCGTTGGCAGTCTCTGCCCTAGAAGATGCTCTTGGGACCTGTTCAGAGTACCCTGACAGGCTGGGGAGGGGGGTCCGTGCGAACCTCATGGAGTTCTACAAGGCCCAGTGGAAGGGCCTGCCCGTGGGTCAGGGCAATCCCAAGCACAAATACCGGCTGGGCAAAGAGTGGATTGAGAGCAGCCCTGCGGAGAAGGACTTGGGGGTGTTGGTGGGTGGAAAACTGAGAGAGGCAGCAGTGCGCGCTCACAGCCCAGAAAGCCAACCGTGTCCTGGGCTGCATCACGAGAAGTGTGGCCAGCAGGCTGAGGGAGGGGATTATCTCCCTCTGCTCTTGTAAGACCCCACCTGCAGTGCTGGGTCCAGCTCTGGGACCCTCAACATAAGGACATGGACCTGCTCGAGCGGGTCCCAAGGAGGCCACGAAGATGATGAGGGGGCTGGAGCAGCTCCCCTGGGAGGACAGGGTGAGAGAGTTGGGGGGGGGTCAGCCTGGAGAAGAGAAGGCTCCGGGGAGACTTTATAGTGGCCTTCCAGTGCTTAAAGGGGGGCTACAGGGAAGATGGGGAGGGACTCTTTGTCAGAGTGTGCAGTGATGGGATGGGGGGCAATGGTTTTAAACTGAAAGAGGGTAGATTTAGATCAGATGTAAGGCAGAAATTCTTCCCTGTGCGGGGGGTGAGGCGCTGGCCCAGGGTGCCCAGAGCAGCTGTGGGTGCCCCCTCCCTGGAAGGGTTCAAGGCCAGGTTGGACGGGGCTGGGAGCCCCCTGGGCTGGGGGAAGGGGACCCTGCCATGGCAGGGGGGTTGGAACTTAGATGGTTTTTAAGGTCCCTTCCAACTCAAACCATTCTCTAATTCTGTGAAAATATGCTGAGCCAAAACATCTGTGTTCTGACTGTTCTCTTTGGTTTGCAGTGTGGCAGGATTACAGGAACGAAGTAGTGTGCTAAAGTGAGTAATACATCTCTAAAGCCATAAGGCAGAATCAGGTCAGATTAAAATATTTATTTATCTGACTTTGGGTAATTTTAAAGTCATTTTTAAGCACACCTCACTTCATAGTTTTAATTTCATAGTTCTATGTACTTTCCCAGGTATCTTGCATTCTATTTCAAACCAGTATTGCTTTACAATTTCTTCCCTCAGTGAGGAAAGCTTAAATGTTTTTTATGTGGAGATACTCTGTTGGGATTTCTGTGATTGTGAGTCAGCAGGATTTGTGTCTGTTAAATCGCTGAAGCTATGCTTGGATTAAGAAGCCTGGGAGTATTTTCCCACTCCAGGGTCTAGCTATTCTTGTTTCTCAACGCTGTATGGAGTGGAAGTACAGGCGTACATCAAATTCCTCTCATATTGTCCTTTCCACAGGAAAGGGGTGGGGTGGGGGATGGAGGGCATGGAAAGCCCAGGCTGGGAAGGAAATTGTCCAGCAAATGCCCAATTTGGTGGTTGATAAAGGGGAGCAAAACTGTGATACACTGCACTGTGGAATAAATCTGGTAAATCAGGTTACATTCTTAGATGTTTCTGGAAATTCCCCTCACGCTTCCTGCATAGGTAGAGATACATGGCGTTTGATTTCTGTAAGTGGAAGTTGCCATTCAGGTATAGAAATACCTTAATTACATTAGAGGGAATTCAACCTGCTAGAAGTGTGTTTCTTCATGGCTGGAACAAGAGGTCTTGAATTTTCTCTAATTTTTTTAGGAAGTCGCCAAAAGAGGATAAACTCAGAGTTCGGGCACAAGTGAAGTAGAGTGTTCTGACCATTCAGAAATTAGGAAATATGGTATTACAAATTTGTGTAATATACATGCATTAGAGCCAGGGGAGTTCATCTGAAAGCCATTTACCTACTTGTTCGTTGATATTGCTGATATGTTTGAAGCCATTTGCCAGTGACTGCAGAGACTGAAATTGGGGAGTGTAAGTGGACAACTGGACAGAGGTATGTTGTCTTAGCATATTTGCTGATGAAGAAAAGTGGCACTGAACTCTCACCTTACTGTCTTTATTCTAGTACATGTGTAACCGAGTTGCGGTGTTGGGGGTTTATTATTATTTAACAGAATGGCATTAAAAATGCTTCTGCACAACAGGGTGGTAGTGAGTGATCTGCCACGCCAAGAGCCAAGCAGTGGTGGACCTTTCATCCTTGTTCATGGCAGCTTGGGTTCCCCATCCTGGGTGCTTCATTCCCACACTGCTGTTTTACCTTACATCTTGTTTCGATACTTTTCTCCTTTGATCATCACTTGACTGTTTTTAATAATTTCCATAGAAGCTGGAGTAGGGAACTTCGTTCCGCAGTTCCTGAAAAACACAGGACAATGCTAGTTAATTGCAGGGGTTTTGGCTTTGATCCTACAACTTGGAGTCAGCTTCTAGTGTGATACACTTCTGTGGGAAATACAGGCTTAATTTTTAAGTGTTGAATCAACAAGTGGAAGGGGAAAAAAATATTCACTGAGAAATGTAGGCCAGCTATTATGCCATATAAACAATTTCTTAATAAGTGTGAGTAAATAATTAGCTGATCCAAGATTTTCACCATAATGTCAAGGGGAACAATTAGAAAAAGGGGAGGAGGTGGGAAAGGAGGAAGGAGGGGATTAAGTGGTTAAACTCCTACAAAAACCATAATGGGCATAAGCTTTACAGTGGGCAGGGGACAGGGAAAACGGAGAGAGTTAAGGTCCTCCATTCCCCCCTCCCACAATTCGCACCAGCCAGTAAGTACTCTTACTTCATGTGACTCGGTGTGACTTTTCTGTAGCCGTAAGGAAAGGGAAGATAGTAATAGTTTAAAAAAATAATAAAAGATGACCCTTCTCAGTTACAGGTTAAATTCGTTGGTTTTTAGTTTGATGACTGTTCCCACTGTGTCCTACCCAGGTAGGGTGAGGTGGGTGGATGTCAGCCGCTGTCCTGGAGTCCCTCCTGGGCTGTTGGCCCCCCTGGGTCAGAGATGCTGTGTAATATAGAGAACTTCAGCTTTACAAATGCTCCTTGTGTCACTGTGTCAAACCACTTCGTGTATTTGCTGTGTTTCTTTTGCTATGTTAGGTGTAACTTGAAATGCTGCAGTGACTCTCTTTCCTCCCATCTTCATTTAATTTTGGAGTACCTGGTTGAAAAATCTGTTGTTATACAGTTAGAACAAGTGGGATTAAATGCTAGTGTAAGTAGTTTTTACTCCAGTGTGTTCTCCTTGGCTTTGAGAAGAGCATTGCATACGACGAAACTGATGCATACGACCAGGGAATTGAACGCTCTTTTTATGAGTTAAATCTAAAATGATTTAAACCAGATTTCACAGAAAGGAAAAATTAATTTCAGCTCCATGCTTTGGGTAGTGAAACTTAGATTGTAACATTTTATCACTTTACTACATATGCTGCTTTATGACACTAGAGGGTTTTTCTCTGCTTCCACCCTGGGGACAGTGACAGCATGCAGAGTGATGTTGTGTGCAGATTTCTGGAGGAAGGAAAATCAATTGCTGGCTCAGATGTCTCCCTTAAAACTTTCAGGATGCTAACACGGTTGGTGGATCTTTTCCCACTCGCAGTCCTTGGTCAAGGGCAGTTTATTGGGATGCTGAGGAGGGCTTTCACTTGCAATGAAGTTAAATATTTTACACTTACTCATTTTAAGCTTGGGTATGAAATTAGGGGAGTCTGTGATTCTCAAACTAGATGTTACTGCAAACGTGTAACTCTTTAAATTTAGGCGGTGTAGCATCTGGATGCAATTTCAGGTTTTGAGTTACAACAGACCTCGCTTGACGCTGTGAGGACACTTTGAAACTCAGTGGATGTGCCCAGGACCAGGGTCCTTCATCCCAACTGCATTGCTAGATGGTCATCGATGGATGATCTCAGGAAAAAGGATGCCACACATCCCTCTCCAAGCACCAAAATTGCTTTAAGATGGCTCATACTGCCTTACAGAATGCTCTCTGACCAGTAAAGAGTGGATTATCTCGGTGTTTGTCTATGTCCAGGTACATGACACAGACCTTATGTTTTGTTTTGTCAGCATTAGAATTGGTAGAATCATTATAATTCTCACTAAAAACAACTGGGGTTGATTTAGCAATTAGGTGCCTGTAAAAGAGAAAGAGGATATGCTCAGAGGAGCCTGTGAGAACAGCTCCTTGTTTGTCTTTTGATCTTACATGGTTATCTTCTTGCTTTTAAATGCAGCCTTCTGTCTCCTGTGCAGAGCGCACAGCATGATACTTCTGTGTATGCATTGCGATTAGAGATACTGTCAGGTTATTTCCAGAACCCCAGTAGGGTGTATGTATTCTTTCTGCTGAATATTTATTTAGTTATGCTTGCACATCTGGCAAAAAAAAAAATTATATATATTTACGAATATAGCACTTCATTTCACTAGCATCTTGCATAGCTTTCCCTTCTATCTGTTTTTCATGGAACTAAAACCCAGTTCCTACTAAACCACATTATAGATGCAAATAACTTCACTATGGGGGAGGAAAAGCACACATTTAGGAAAACTGATAGAGTAATATCTAGTAGCAAGAGGTTCTTCAGTTTAGCAGAAGTATATGTATTGAAATCTGCAGAGTTCAAACTAGAAATAAAATACGTGTTAGCCTTTGGAGCTGAGCATTAAGTTCTCAATGTTTCTTTAAATCAAGATCCTAGCTACAAGTTTGGGGCTAGAAAAGGAAGTTGGCTGAGATTCTGTGATCTTTATTTAGACTGTCTGAACGTGATGATTTTTTTTTTTTTTTCCCTCCCCCTTTTCCCCCTTTGGTCCTTTGTCTGTTGAAAAAAATAATTACGACTTACTGTGGTGAAAAAAAAATAATTGGCCAGGTTCTCCAGCCTATCTTCTACCTTTACTGAGATGAAGAAAAAAATCATTATCTATTGAAATAAATAATCCTTTAATCCTTGCTGTCAACTGCAGCCAGAGCTTCCCTCTTCAGGTTATCAGTTTAGAACAATTTTGTGTAAGTTTTGATACTGGGGGAGGGGGGGGGGGGGTTGCTGTCACTACACAAGTAGTTTTGAGTTTATGAATTTTAAGGCAGAATAGCACTTTGCCATTTATTGACCATTTTTAGATGACAAGTGAAATGTAAAGTCACATGTCATGTAGAATCTAATTACTGTAGTCTTTTCTCTTCAGTATTTAACAGATTATTTTTTTAACCTCTTCAGTACTTTTAGTTGAAAACTGTAGTTGAAGCCTACAGGATCTGAGCATGTCTGTAGTGTAAGATGAAAGGATGCTGTGACAGAAATCGCTGTTTTCTAATACGGTTTCTGGTGTGGTCTCTTTGCAACAGTCAAAAGATGAGAATTATTTTAAGTTCAGGAGATGCTTGTCTGGTTAGGGCTTTTAATGTTGGCATGTAAAGGGGAGCATACGTTGACAAGGTACTTGAAAGATAAATGTTTTAAGTGAAAGAATTTTTCTGACACACATGGAGAAATATGCCAAACCAGACTTTTGTAGAGACAAAATGATTCTGTGCTGCAGCTTACCTCATTATGTGCTTAAGATGAAAAGCACTTTTTTCAAGTGCATGAGTAAATTGAGACAAGAGGAAATTATTTAGTGGTGAAACAGTGCCTAAGAGCTGAAACACTACAAAAGGTGAAGCATGCTGAAATGTCTTTGACTACCTATATGTTTCAACTTAAGCAGTTCATTTATTTGGGGATCCCAGATGCTGATGCGCTACTTGTTTAGCAGCGTCTTGTATTCTGCCCTTCTTATTTCTCAGTAATCCATCTCGAATCTTTTTCAGTTATGAGGTTTATGAACCCCTGGGGTATTCCACAGACACGTAGGCTTCCAAAGCCTGGTGTTTGGTGTGAGGGGACTCTCAACTGATGCCCCTTGTCCCTTCTCCAGGGCTATCGGGGGTATGAATTAGTCCAACCCGGTGCAGACCCAGAGTGGCTTTACAGAAATGGGGAATTCTTGCAGCCTTTCTCACCTCTGCTCCCAGGAATGTAAATTTGTAAGCTTTTGCAGGAGTCTAATACCGTGCAGTGTCTGTTAATAAGGTGTTAAAAGAGAAAATAGACGGTTAAGAGATTTTGAGTAACACAGGAGTCATCTTGACTCCCTTCTGCTGTAAGGGAGGGCGAGTGAGTCAAAATAACATAATCTGAGTGAAGTGCATGTTGAATGTCATGGTGAGGAGGCAGGAGGGGACACAAAGCAATGAGCAAGCGACGGGAAAGGGCGTTTGGAGGATTATTTTCCTTAAATCTTCCGTAGATTGTTTTATTTCATAAGTGATATATTTTTAAAAAGCAACAGCAAAGCCACAGCCTTTAAATATGGAGCTCAGTCTCAGTCCTTGTCGGGCAGATGACGGGTTGTTGAGGCAAGAACATCAGGGATTACTGGTGCTCTCTCCCTTCTCCCTGCCTCAGTTTTGGGGATGGAAGTAGTACATGTCATGTTTTTTATTTCCTAGATGGATCTGAGAGCTCAGAGCTTTTTCAGCCATAAAGGGACACTTCTGGTTTGCTTTTTTACAGAGTGGGCAAAAGCAGAACATGCATATTAATATGCAGTCCTACTTAGGCAGCTGACAGCTTTCTGTTGAATCACAACTCAGCTTGTAAGGCGTCTAAAAATAAATGAAGGAATTTGCTAAAAGCCCACTGAAGTTAATGGAAGATGGTTAATGAGTTTAGTGGGAATTGGGTTTAGGATCATACCTGTATCATGAAGACATATTATTATACATTAAAGAGGGCAATGTTATTTATTGTTAATTTAGTCGGAGAATCTGTCATAAGTGGAATGATGGCATTTAATGATTACCAATCATTATGGCAGCAGCAACAATCATCTTGGAATGTATCCATGACTTTATTTTCACATGTACGAATGAAAATACATACAAATGTCTGCTGTCTATCCTGCAACAGCAAAGCAGACTTTTCAAGGGTATGTCTGTTCAGGCATGTGAGTTTGCTATCTTCGAACGTGTTATTTTCTAAAGAGCGAATTAGCAGAGATAGGAGTTTTTACACCTGCTCTGCCCTTTTCTGGTTAAGAGCTTCAGGGGACAGATTGCCCCTGAGCTTGTGTCCAGCTGCAGTTTTGTTAAGTCTAACATCCTGAGTAACTGCCACAGCAAGGAGTCATTTGAGACATTACTGATTTTCAAGCCCAACCCTTCATAAAACATTAATTTAGATGAAGTCTAGGACAGGAATTGTTACAGATTCCGGTACAGTTGATGTGCTTTTGGAGCAGTTTATTAAATGGCTCACTTGATCGCTGAATACGATGGGTACCAATCTTGTGTAGTAAGTAACCTCTGCAAAGAAAGTGGTTGGTTGAGGTGTAAGTACAGTGTACGGTTGGTTACTGGTGTTTGTCCATCAGGAGCTGGGAAGCTGGAGCCTGATGCATATGTTTTAATGTGTTGCTTCTAATTTACTTGCTATTAAATTTGCAAGTCAATACAGGCAAAGGTTGGTTTGTTGGTGGTTTTGTTTTTTGGTTTTTTTTTTTTTTTTTTTTTTCCCTTTGGTTTATTTTTTTTTTTTTAAAAAAAAAAAAACAAAACAAACCCTCCCATTTAATTTTCAGCCTTTTAGGCACCATCCTGTGCAACTTCCCCAGATACCCAGAGGGCGAGATGAGAGCTGTGCCCTTGTGGGGTGTGTATCTGATGTGGTCCTGGGAAAGGGGCTATGAGCAACTCTTAAATGTGACCTCTCTCGTGAATAGGATTAGTTTGTACTACTCTGCTGGTGTTACTGAATGAAAGAATAGTGGACTAGGACAACACAAATAATCTAAGAAGGATGATGCAGATACGCAAGTGCTAGATTTAGCTTTAAGGTGATTATTCTGTGCACCCTGGCTTTCCTGCTTCTCTGGGAGCAACACCTGTGACATGTTTGTGACTCCTAGTTCTTGGAGGAGTTTGCTGTAGATGTTTTTGACTTTATTTGTGTGCCTTTAAGTCATGTAATACCTGATGAATGTGCAGGTGTAGAAAACAGTGGGTATAGAGGTCGGCTGTTTCTTGCGGCAGTGTTTTGTAGTGGTCTGTTCAGCCTGGGGTCTCCTAAACTGTTACTGGTAGAGAGGATCACTTGGACTGGCCGTGACTGACACGGGAGAGGGCAACATTTGCTCGGGAATATACCGCAGTTAAGTGGGAGAAGAATTCTTCCTAGGTTCTTAATGCATGTGCTGCAACTTTTAGGACTGTAAGTGCTGTACGGTACAATCTGAAAACGAGCGAATAGGCATTTTCCCCCTTACTGTAGAAGGATATCAGCTGGCTTGCTAGAAATCCGCAGGTTTGCACTGCGTGCGCTTTTTGCGGATGATCTGATGGCTGAATATTTTTTTTATTTTTTTTTTTTTCCCCCCCCCCTTCATAAATGGTTTTACGAGCCAGTAAGGCCCGCGTCAGGGATGAAGAGGGGTCATCGCCGCTCTAGCCGATCTGTCGTTCCCTCTGCAGCGCCCGCCCTGCCCTCGCACAGGCGAAGCGGGCAGAGCTGCGGGTACGGCTTTAGTTCCCCGGGGCTAAAATCGGGCCGGGGCCGTGGCCGTGGCCGTGGCCGGGGCGGGTCTCGCCCCGTGGGCGGGTGGGCAGCCGTGGGAGCCGGCGCTGCCGCCTGCCCGTAGGTGGCGGTGTCGGCGCGGCCACGGGCGGCCGGCAGCCCGCCGGGCTTCCCCGCCGCTCCCCACCTCCTCCAATTATTATTATTAATAATATATTTTTTTTTTTAATTCTTAAATTCTCCTTCTATTCTAGCGGGTGGGAATCGGGCACGGTGAGCCGCGCTCCGGCAACCACGCTTTAGTTTCGCTGGTGTTTGTGGGCAGACTGTACACACTCCCCCCCCCCCCCCCCCCCACGCGTGCGGGGCCGTCCCGCGTGGGCAGGCAGGGCGCTGTCGCCCCGGGGGTTTGGGGGGGGGGGGGCTGCGCGGCGGCGGGGGGGGGGGGGGTGGTTTGTGGGGAAGGAGAGCGCTCCCTAATGAGATGCGGGGAGGGGGCGTGGCCCGGGCGTCGGCGCAGCCAATGGGCGTCGGCGCCGCCGCATAAATTATTGGGGGGGCCGGGATGGCCAGGTTTTGTGCGGCGCGGCGGAGCGCTGACCTCGGAGCTGGCCGAGCGCAGCCCCGCGCCCCGCAGGGTCCCGCCGCCGCCCGGCGGAGCTGCACACCCCCCCCCCCCCAACCCACCCACCCCAACCCTCCTCCCCACACCGCCCACCCACCCCCCCCCCCACACCCCCCCACCCCCAGACCCGCGTCCGGAGAGAGGGAGAACCGATTTCTCCGGGGAACGTTTCTGGCCGCGATTGCATGAATGCCCAATGTTGTAGACCGGTGGCAATGGATCTAGGAGTTTATCAACTCAGACACTTCTCAATTTCTTTCTTATCGTCCTTGCTGGGCACCGACAACTCATCCCTGAGGCTCGACAGTAGGTAAATAAGTGTTGTGTCCGACCGGCGGGGCAGGTGAACGCCGGGCTGGCTCCTTTGTCCGGGGGAACCGCAGCGGCGGCGCCGGCCGCCTCCCCGGCGGGGCTGCGCTCCCCGGCGCCCGGCAATTCAGCTCCGGCTTTGTGGTCTGATTTTTTTTTTTTTTTTTTTTTTTTTTTGGGGGGGGGAGTGCTCAAAAATGTCGGGATATTTGATCCGGCTGCGGGCGGGGGGGGGCTTCGGCTGGCTTCACAGGTTGCTTTGCTGCATTGAAGCATCCCGGTGAGGCGGCGGCAGGGCAGCGTGAGGATGACTTTCGCAGCCAACTGGCTACCAATGCCCGCGTCTCGTAAATAATTCAGCCGCTGTGCTAATGTTGTGTGTCTTTTTTTTTTTTTTTTTCTCTCTTTCTTTCTCTCTTGCAGCTCCTCTGGTGCGAGCGTGGTAGCTATCGACAACAAAATCGAGCAAGCGATGGTACGTACCCATTGGGGCATAAAACCTTGGTCATGTTTAAAAGCAGTAAACAATATGGGGATGCGGCGGGCGATGGTTAACCCGTGCGCGGACGCGTTTTTATAGCGGGGGGGGGGGGGGGGGGGAGCACGGCTTTGGTTTTGGAGGCTTTTTTTTTTTTTTTTTTTTTTGCGCGGTGGTAGTTGTTTTATTGATCACAGGCTTCCTGCGGGGGGGGGGGGGGGAAGAAATAAGAAATATGCACGTTTCTCTATCGATGCCGGGGAGGGAGTGACGGCATCGCTTTGGGCTCCCGCCTCCCCAAACGATTGATCCCGGCTTCGTGCGGCGGGGGAGGGGCGCCGCTGGGGCAGAAAGCGGCATTTGTTTGGGGCGACGGGGGGGTTGTAATAATTTTTGCGGGAGTGTTTTGAACTGCGTTTCTTTTTTTTTTTTAAAAAAAAATTTTTTTTTTTTTTTTTTTTTTTTTTTAAACTCCCGTCGCGCATCCCGCGCCGGGCCACCCCTGCCAAACGGGGGCGCATCCCCCCCCCCCCCCCAGCCCCCGCCCCACTCCGCGCACTGCAGCCGAAGGCAATCGGCCTCCTCCCCGTGGCGGCCGCTCACGCTGCCCGGGGCCGCCGGTCCGTGTGTCCGTCCGTCCGTCCGTCCCCCCCCCGCCCTGCCCCCGGCGCGGTCCCGCCGCGCTGCGCCTGGGGCCCGGCCGCCCTTTGTTACTGGAGCGGTGCCGGGCGCCGTTCTCACGGGAGCCTCTGCCGACTGTTGCTAGGCAAACTCCGAGCCTTTAACTCCCGGCTATAAATAACTCGGCCTCTCATTGGCCGCGGCGCGCTCTGACGTCACCCGCGGCCGGCGGGAGGGAGGGAAATGCGGCAACCTGCGCTGAGAACTGGCTGCAGCCGGTGCGCGGGGGGGGGGGGGGGGGGGGCGGGGCTTGGCTGCCCCCCCCCTCCATCACCCCCAGCCCCATCTCCGGGCCACGCGTGTGCGGCGTGGGGGCCGGAGGCAGCGGGGTTGTGACCCCCGACCCCCGGCACGCCTTGGGGTGGCTGCAAAAGCAGAGGCCGTGGGGCTGGCCCCAGGAGCAGGGAGGGGAGTTGGTGGTCCCGGGTGGGGATGCTCTCCAGCACCCCAGCAGATCGAGCCGGGATCACACCGGATCCCGCCGCATCTCCAGCTGAGCTGGGTGGGAGCCCGGGCCCTGCGCCGGGCTCTGCTTTCCTAACGCGCACCCCTTCTTCTGCGTTTCAGGATCTGGTAAAGAGTCACTTGATGTACGCGGTGAGGGAGGAAGTGGAGGTCCTCAAAGAGCAAATCAAAGAGCTGATAGAGAAGAACTCCCAGCTGGAGCAAGAAAACACCCTGCTAAAAACACTTGCCAGCCCGGAGCAGCTTGCCCAGTTCCAAGCACAGCTGCAGACTGGTTCCCCGCCTTCCTCTTCCCAGTCACAAGGAACGACACAGCAGCCGGCTCAGCCGGCGTCACAGGGGTCAGGGCCATCAGCGTAGTTGGAGATGTCATTGCCATCGTGATCGCTGGCTGCTGGACTGCCCAGAGCGAGGAGGACTGGGGGGAATCCGCCGCAGCCGCCTCCCATCCATTTCAGTGCACGCTGCAGCCCAGACCGAGGACTCCATGCCCTGCACACGTCAGGAGAGGCTTCTCCCCCCCCCCACCCCGTATTACGCACTCATTTGTCTCTCTCTTCCCTCCCTCTTCCCCCCCCTTTGGCTTGAAGGAGTCTTTGTCCTTAGGTTGATTGAGTAAAATAAACTTCTTCCAGAGAATTAGCACAAGTACACTGGGGACTTGAGCAGCTTCTGCAAATGCCTGAGAAACGAAGCTGCGTGCCTGATTTTTTTTTTTTTTTTTTTGTTTGTCTGTTTGTTTTTAAATCTTCCATTCATCCAGTGGTATAACTGATACAAGTGCTTTTCAAGCTTGGAAATATGAAGAAATAGACTGGAGTAAAAAGCGATGGCTCAAACCCCCCCATAGTGCACCGGGGTTCCAAAGTGAGGACTGGTGCATAGGATCTAAGGAAGAGGGAGAAAGGTAAATTCAGTGTTTAACACTTAATTGTCACCTGAAACCTTAAGTGCAAATATTTGCACCGTTTTCTGAAGCAGTGGACAGGTGCATAAAGCTGTATTATATATAGAAAGCAGGTAGGTGACATACAGTTGGGTCATAGGATAATTACAATGAAGGTTATTTGCCTACTGTATATTTGTGTATTTAGTGTAATTACTTTGTAAAATAGAAAACTGTAACTATTTAGGTTGTACAGATTGAAGTTTAGTTGTTTCATTGGCTGATCTGAAGTTTGGAAAGTTTTTTTGTTTGGGTTTTTTTTTTTTTGTTTGTTTGTTTTTTTTTTAATGCTACATAAATAAGAATGCACCTACGCAACTGTTCAGAATTTGGCAGATTTATGCTGTTTGTGTAACTTCTGAAGTTCCCTGGCTGCTGATTATCTTGAAGTAAATCTTTGTTCATTGTAGTTTGGTTCAAGACAGGAAAAACCACTCCAAAAATTATCAAACCCTGCTAGCAAAGAATTTAAAAAAAAAAAAAAAAATTGGATTTCCCAGTATGGATTTTTTGCATATGATCTGTATAGTAGTATGCATATGTTTTTGTGCATGTTCTCTAAACAGTTGTAACACGTCAATGTATTTAACTGTTGCACTTGTCAACTTTCAATAAAGCATACAATGTTGATAAATCACTGTTTGTATATTGTGCTAATGTTAACTGCAATCACTTTCAACATGTTGCACTGCAGTTGTACATGAGCAGGGGAGGTCAGGAAGCATAGGTCTGGGTGCAAGATCCTGGATGTCAGCTTCAGAGCTTTAGTTTCAGCAAAAAAAAATGCAGCTCCTGCTTCCCACAGTTTCTTAAAAACGCAGCGTCAAGTCGAAGGAAGGAGTGGGGGGGGGAAGGAAGTAGGGGGCCTGACTAAGCAAAGCTCCTTGTTTTGGTCCAGTTTTGCACAGTCAGGACTGCTGGGTGCCTTCTATACGTTGAGTAGTAGATAAGCAGGAGCACAGACATCTGCCACGGACGTATAAATCTCACGCAGCTGCTGTTCCCCAGCAGCAAACTGTACCCTGGCCGGCGCAGGGGTCATCCCTGGCTGGCAGCAGCTCCCACACCCTTAATTCCAGGTGGCAAAGGCAAGGAGCTACTACAGCTTCCCCAGCAGGTCAGCCGTAACGCCGCCTTCTCTCAGACTTCCCGCGACGAGACCAGGCTCAAATCATCACGTCCAAGAACGTCTCGCTTTTACGCCCACAGCCCTTGCCTCGATTATTTCGTGTTTTATCTCGTGAGTTGAAATTGTGCGAACTTGGCACGTGGTGTTAGTTCTGCCTTCTGAAATTGTTGAGAAGAATTTCCACTTCTCTCTGAATATAAAAACTTGCCCTTCAGTTTGAGAAATAGTATCTTTCCTCTAGTAACGATGATTAAAATACAACTGAATCTAAACCTACAAATCCGTAGGTGAATGACTAGATAGCCTGCAGCCGGGGGAGTGAAGGAATCTGCAATTTTACAGTGCTGGTGGTGAGGATGTGACTCCTGGATACTTTAGAGTATTCACAATTAATGAGATAAAATGGTCAGTACTTCGAGTAGTAGGACTGTAGGAGTTTGACCTTGAAAGCGGTCGCCTAAAATTGCAATGCAAGGAATTAATTTGACTTAAAATGTAAGTGTTAATTATTTTTTTGTTTGTTTTTTAATAGGGTCTTATATGCCTGCTCACTCCATATAATGAAAATCAGGAGATGCCATTCTTACAGAACTTCATGTTGTTCAGAGTGGTCAGGCGTAGCAGAGGAAAAGAGAAGGCTGAGGGTTCGAAGGCAGGACAGATCACCTTTTTGTGTGGTTTATTATATAAATTCTTGCTTTTGGGTACTCGCCGTGCAGCAGTTCAGGCACTGCTTAGCTGTAGCCCAGCACAAGTAGTCGCATTACCTTCCCTGGGATTAGTGTAGCAGAGTGCATGCATGAGTGTGTCTCTGTGGGGGTGTGAACTTTAATTCGTAGTTTGTGTTCTTGAGATTTCAGTATATAATTTAAGAGTGTTCTTAATGAGGAAACGCCAGAGAGAAATGCGAGATGTTTTTTTTTCATGGATTAAGCTAAAATTAGAAATTGATGATAGCCTTTGTGGCAGAACAGCACTTGAATTATTTCGATCTGACAAAAGGAATGCTAATTTTGGTTCTTTTTAAATGGCTTAATTGTCTCCAGTTGCCTTTATATTCTGAATGTCTCTTTAGCACTTCCAGGCCATAACACTGACTATATAAAAAAGTCAATCTTAACATGCAGATCGGCTTTTTCACCCGCTTCGCTTACCAAAATTTGCAAAGAACTGTTTTTTTTTTTTGTTTAAAAAAGAAAATGACCTCTGGGTTTATTTCTTTTACTTTGTTTGAAGAACAGCACAGGCATATTCTAAATCCCAAGATGATTTTTTTTTTTTTTTTTTTTTTTTAACTCTTCTCTAATACAGTATGTGGAAGTCTGAAGGTTTTTGGTTAGATAACACATTAGTAACCTTAGGGCATTGTGCTTCAATGTTGGCAAATCTGATCATTTAGACCTGGGTACTGAATAATTTTAAAACTATGGAGCCAGTTTTTGGAGCTGTTTACTAATTGCTAAAGTTAGGCAGAGCAGCATTTTGTTGCTGAGACGATTTTAGCAATAGCTCTGTCAAAACTGCAGCCTCTCTCCATGAAATGGATTCAAATTGACTAAAATCGCACTTGAGACCCAAACGAAGAGTAGATGCTTCAGTCGGTTGTGTTGTAATACTTCTGGAATGAATTGTTTTGATTTTTGCTTTTGTTCTAGAACAAATCATTTTTCAGAGCGCTTTAAATCAAATGTTATCAATAGGCAAGAGTGTCGTCTTTTTCCACCAGAATTTTTTTTTTTTTTTTGTACAAACTCCGAGATGCTCAAGTTTTCATCCACAGTGAGAATCAAATTAAGTGCAATCTGTCTTTTATACATCAGGCTTTTTATTCTCTGCATATCTCCAGTAACTCTTCAGGCTATATTCAAGCTGTTTGTCATTTAACTTCTTGTTGACAATTAGCTGCACACTTGCTTTATTTTTAACAGCAATATGATGAACTGATCTAAACGAATTATCACAGAGACCAAGTTGTTACTTTTTTCCTCTCATAGTTTTTTTTTTTTTTTAAAAAAAAAAAAAAATAATAATTTTAGGCAAATAATTCTAAAGCAAGTCCAGATTGTCGAAATTCTGGGGGCTCTGTAAATACTCGGAGAAGAGGAATATGCTTCAATGACATACCTGAAAACTGTCCCGAGAGCACCCAGACAAAACCTCCCAGCAGCAGTAGAGTAAATGCAGCGCCCTAGAGATGCCTCTCCTTCGTTCTTACAGAATAAATCAACGCCTGGGAGGCAGCTTCCCCTCTCTCAGCTGGAGAAAGAACCCAGTGCGGCTATTTGGGAATTACCACCCTTGATTTCTGTAGCTGCAGTGAATGTATTTATCTCAATACAAAGGATTTTAATTATTATTTATTCCTTGTAGGGTGAAATAGTGGTACTCCAGCTCGCTGGCTGAAGGCATACTTGTTCAGCTTAATAGATGCCGCTTGCAAAACCTCTCGTTAAGCATCTTGAGTACTTTAGGAACAGTTCACATCTTAAAGACGTTGCATTATTTCTTGCTTTTTTTTTTTTTTCCCCTCTCTCTTTGGAATTCTGCATTTTAACTTCCTGGATGAAGCAAGTTACAAACCCAAGGCTTTGCCTGAGCTGGAAGTTAGCCCAATCCCAACAGTTGCTGGTCAGTGTAACTTCAGAGGTATGAGACTAAATGGAGGGTGGCTGCTGTGGAGGGAGCCCCTGGGAAGTCTGGAATGAGCTTAGGCATTTGAAATGCTTGTTTGAGGATCCTCTGAAAAACACCTGCCGCTGGCCCGATCCTTTTCCTGCGATGAGTAAGCAGACTCTTACGACTGCATTTAGTATGTGATGAGTGTGCTGAGCTAGGCTGGCAAACGGCATCTTCGAAAATCCCGTGGCAAGGAGTTTCCAGCAGACACTGGCAACTGCCCCCCCCCCCCCCCCCCCCCCCCCCGAATCGGGGTCCAATTTCCAACAGGAGCAAAGCCAAGCTCAACAATGAAGTTAAAAGCCAAGCCATGAATAAACTGACTTCCTTACATTGTAAATACATTGGAAAAGGGCAGCAGTTCAAGAGGGAAAATGAGCAAAGCTGTGTCAACTTGCCTTGAAACTACGTCCCTTGTGGTGGTTGTTCCCTGAGGTGCCGCCAGGAGAGTTGTGCGGTGCCAAGCAGCAAGAGAGTTTGGGTAGGACGTGGCCAAGAGGCCCCCAAAATGTAGCACAGTGGGAATTTGGGTAAAGTGTAATGGCCAGCTGAGGACAGGGGAAACCGTTCTCAAAAACGTTGTTCCTGAGCTAAGCCAGGTTCTGAGGTCATCTTGAAACTTAACTTTGGTTCTTCAGCTGCTTTGGGTGGGGGTGGTTTTTCAGTGATGTGTATGTGGTAATACATATTGGATGCAGTTCAAGTCGTCATGAGAAAGTGGCTATGGGCAACAAAAAAAAAAAAAAAAAAAGGATGAAAAGGTCATAATGCTTCAATTTACAGCCTTCTAGTTCGGGTGGACTGAAAGCTCTGTTAAAGTTCTCCCTCTTTGGAGCTCTAAAGGCACTGTGAAATGGTGAGATGTTGAGACCTGGCAAGTGCAAGCTCAGGTCAAATCCACCTGAACCTTGGAAGTAACGGAAGGGCAGTGAGTAAAATTTGTCAGCCTTGAAAAGACAAAGTCAAGAAGAACAAATCTTTGTGGCCTTCAGAAAGGAAAGCAGGTCTGTTGTTCATCAGGGAGTATGGGACAGGAGGGAGATGAGCTTATTTGCGGATTATCTGAATTACTGTCAGCTGTTTTCCAGTCCAACATACATTTAGGACCTCTAGGAGTTGTAAGCTTGGTATCTGTGCTGTGCTTTCAGATCTCCCCCCAAAATCTTTATTTAAAGTATCTGCCTGCATTATGCTCCCTGTGGAGGCTGCAGTAAACGGTCATTCTTCCTTCCATTAGTTTTATTACTGAGAACCAGCCTGTTCTGCCTCTCCGCTGCTGCTTTAATCAAAGCTTTGCTACCAGATAGCCATCAGAAAAGACATCTGCAATTCAATTAGGTATGTGCTTAAACTCACGATCTCTGTGGAACCGGCCGTGGCCAGAACAGAGTGCCCTCCGCGCCGTGGGCTCGCCGGGGCTGCAGCTCCAGCACTTCAGCCTCCTGCCACCAGCTCATCCACCCCTCCTGCCCCGCTGGCCTTGCTCACAGATGCTTGAAAGGAGGACCCGTTCCTCACAGGAGGCTGGTGTAGGAGTTTATTTCTTCTTCCTTGCAAAGCAGGAGAGAAGCTAAGAAACGTGGCACCACTCAGGAGCCACGAAATCTGCTTTTGGAACAGATCGAAAGGGGTCGCAGCAGAGGAGGGTCCTTCTGCCTCGGGAGGTAGGATGAAGAAGCTCTGAAGGTGCTCTAGGGGTAAATTACCGCACCTTCGGCATAAAAGCACTACAAATTGATAAGAACGTTCATGCCAAAAGAATTTGGACTTCTTTATTTTCACCAATTTGCTTCAGTCTCCAGAGCTGTGCGTGCGTATCCCCCGGTGCCGGCTGCTCCAGGGCCACTCTTCTTGCTGCAGTAACCCTGTGAGGTGACCGAGGCGAGGTCCAACCGCCTGGGCAGGCCAGAACCACCGAGCCTCTGGGAATGGAAATACTTCCACGACCCTAGAAGCAAAGGTGACCTCCAACTGATGCCAGGCTGGTCCTTGCCACGTACCACACCCTTGTTTAAGAATGCTCCAGGAGGATGTTATGAAGTGGTTTAGTGGTCTTGCTTAAAGTGTTTCTAAGGTCTGGTTATTAAAGGCTCACAAAATCACAAGTGAAAGCAGTCAGGAGGGAGGCTTCTTTGGGCTTTTTCTGTAGAAAAGACAAAACCCCAAACCTGAAGAGAAGCGAAGGCGAGCACGAGGAGTGGATGTGGCTGGCAGCTCACCGCGAGCCTTCAGGGAGCAGTGGCCTCCGGTCGATAGAGAAACAGGTTTAACGCTTACCTGGGATGGGAGAAAAGCAAATGGGAATCAGGACAGGGCAGCTGAGTACATCTCTGACGAGTTGGGGTGCTGTACCTGTCCGTACCCCCGAGTGTAGGATTTAGCAAAGCCTCGGTAAGCACCCTGCAGCCATGGGCTTTCTCCGTCTGTTGTTCACAAGGGATTCACCCCAGTGGTGACAATGGAAGTGTTTCAGGTCTGTCGGGGGGAGGTGAGAAGGGGATGGAAGTGTCAGTACTCCTAGGAGGCACAGGAAAAAAACCCCTAGCCCATCTCCCCGTCTCCATCAGCTGTAACTAAATCAAGTGAGCAGTGGTGGTGGATCAAGTTCAGTCATGCTCTTAATGAGCAACAGCTCCCCGTTTAATGGGTTTCTGTAGAGGATCTGAACCAGGACAGCCTGTTTGCTCAGAAGGCAATTAGTCCTATTTACTGCTTAAGTGCCATAAATGCACTCGAGCTTTCTAAGGAATGTCAGCAGCTGTATTGCCAGGGCACGTGGAGGAAACAAGCACCTTCAAACAACGATAGGACACCGGTCAGGGCTGGGGTTGCTTAGGAATATCTAGATGGAGGGAGATGATGGGAGAGGCCGTATTCTGGCGTGACCTGTTGGATGCAGATACCCACGCTGGAAATGCCGGTGCTAGGCAGTGATTTTTCCCCAGCCCTGGGCTGTTTGGTGGCCGTGGTAGCCAGCGGGGTCTGGGTGCAGGTAGCAGGGCCGAGCTGCTGCGATGAACCACAGGCGGAGCACAGGAGTTTTGAAAAGGCTTGAAGAGGGAGCCCCTTTTTTTTTCCCCCCTCTCACAATATTGACGCCCTCAGTATATCTTTAATAAAGGAAACGAAATCTTACAGGGGAAGGGAAGTCTAGCATGGGCCTCTGTTTTAAAGGGTTGACAGCGAGGAGGCTTGGGGCTGTTCTTCTGCTGGAGCATCCTCAGCATCTGCAGTGCTTAAACTTGCTCCTGGGCACTCTGGGTTTTGGCAGAATGGATGTATGTGCCCGGCCACCCCAGGCCATCCATGCTGAGCCCGTTGGATCGGGCGATGGAGGGCCTGTAAGGCCAGGTGGCGTTGGATGGGGGCTTTCAGGTGGCCGTTGCCCACCCACCTTCCCTCGAGCAGCTGCGGTGCTCCCCGTGAGGGTTAATCCTCCCAGCGACTGCTGAGGCACGCAGGGCAAGGAGAGGGCTGCGCCTCTGTAGCCCAGGGGAAAACACTCCGGTTTTCCGCTGCCGCACTCTTATTTCATCTCAGCGTGCCTGCTCCCAGCCAGCCCGGAGGGAAAATCAACCCGCACCACCACTCTCTTTGCATTTCACCATGCTGCTTCAGTAGCAAACGCCCCTTTCACGAAAAAGGTTTCCTTTTGGGGATGTGAAAATACAGGTATCAGTTATTGGGAATTTAGAGAGGGAAAAACTCTCATATCTCCAGTCTGTTGTTTACAGGAGGGTTAGATCCCTTGCCCTTTTTGCAAGATAAATTTAAAGGGGGCATTTGAATTACTCAAGAAGAATGAGCAATGCCAAAAAAAAACCCAACACAGCTCAAACTAATGTAAACAAAAAGCACTCTGCAGAAGGCAAGGGCAATTCTGCACAGTGTTTTTTTGGTGGTTCTGGTCATGAAAATCTTATTCTAGTCCATCCTAGGGGGAAGAAAAAGTCCTTCCAGCACAGCCTGGCAGTTCACCTCTGTTCCAGCTCCTGCCCAACCAAGTGTGTGCTGGACATGAGTGGAAAACACACTGCTTAGTGAAGTGCCTGGCATAGAAATACTGCACCCCGGTACTGGAACACTGCCTGCTGACTCATCCCCTAAAAGCCATTGCCAAAGTACTGCCCCAAACCCATGGCTATATTCTTAAAGGTAGGGGTTTCTGTCAGAGATCAAGCCTGTTGCTGGGGTCATGGGACCTCCTCGTGTGAGCGTGGCTGTATTTTAGCAGTGGCTATTCCTACTAATCTACGCGGTGTAAGTGCTGTGATACTGATGTTGCTGCACTTAAAGTGGTGCTTTCTGCTCAGTATAAACTGAGCAGCTGGGTGCATTATCCATCCCTAACGGCCTTGCCTGGGGTACCGGTGAGGACTGGCCAGCCCAGCCCCTCCGGCTGGCCACGGCCAGCAGCAGACACACGAGGGAAGGCGTGGAGCCCCCCGTGTCCCCATGCATCTTCTCACCTTCCCCCAGCCAACAACTCGGAGACTTCCCAAACCAGAGGCTGCAGCTGGACCCCCACGTTTTAGAGTTGCCTTGGGACGCGCCCTCCAGGCACGTGTGGAAATCCATCTCCATCCTTTTGCTCACTCTGCAAGAGCAGTTGCTCCCCTGTTGTCCTTTTCCAGCCTGTCTCGCCAGACTCCCCAGTGCTTGTGCTTACACCCCAGCGTAGCGGCACGCCTGGAGCTCAGCACCGGCCCTGATGGGTGCTGTTAGCCCACAGGCATCACTTCAGACATGGAGTTTTCTGCTCTGGGTGTGTTGCCTGGCACTGGGTGTCATGAGCTCCTCTGTGAGACCTCACCCTTGAAATTTCAGATGGGCTCGCACGGCTAACGTAGTGTCCTCTGCAAACCTTGTCTCCTCACCTTTACCACCCTCGCCTGCCTACTTGGATACTTAAAAGAAGTAATTGTCCACTTTCAGAAAAGGAGAGGACTTTGGGCATTGGTATTCTTTATTAGCATTGATTTTATTTGCTTTTCATTAGACATGACATCGTTAAATGGTGCACTTTCATTTCTGTGCAGTGTTTTGCTTTCTCTTTCTCTGATGGGGATGTCATCCTGGCAGGGCTGAGGCCAGCCCAGCTGAGGAAAGGTTTAAATGAAAACGTGTCCACCCTTTTGAGGTGTTACATATGAATACTTAGAGATATCAGTTTCCTTTTTCAAAAGAGGGAAAAGAAGAACAACTTTACTTTTGGTCTAAAGTTTCACAAAACTTCTTTTCTAGCTATACTTAACTCCAAAGTTTGCCAATAAAGCTACTTGTCAATGTCAGTACAGATAGATACATATATATAAATATATACACATATATATATCAGCTATGATCCATGTTAGAAGCAAACCCAGGATGCACCTTCAGTATTGCTAATTTCTGATGACCTTATCATAATGCCGGATAGATTTGATGTTCCCATTAAAATCTGAGCTCCTGCAGTCACGCTGCTCCTATGAGACTCGTACCTTCTATTAAGAATGCATCAGCTTCTAACCTTTAGTTTCTGAGGAAAAGATCTGAAAATACCATCAAACTGCAATATGCAGAGCTAGAAATCAGGAAAGAAATAAGAGAAAAAAAATTCCCAAGTTATTTTTTAAGATTAAAGGACACATATGGGCCTGACTTAAGGTTTTGGATGCTCTGACAGCTCTGAAATTGTGTTGGAGCAAACTTGTTTTTGTGCTCTGACACTAGCACAAGCTGCTTTTGGTGTTACAGTGCCCTGATCCTGCAACAAATTAAATAAGGGTTTGGGATTAAACAGAAACACAGGATCAATCTTCCTGCTTCACCAAGTGGGGCTGAATTTTTTTTTTCTTGATGTGTGACAGTTTCATGATCGTTAAGCATCTTTTGGATCTTTACTCTTAAATACCTTATATCGATTTCTCTATCAAGGAGCATTTTTGTACCTGTAGTAGTTTATCTGGCGATCATATTATATACAAATAATCAATGGGAAATACTAATTGCTTTTGGAGATGGCATTGCTCTGGATCATCAAAAGCAATTCAATCTGTTCCTAAAGGCAGGTATAAAGGTTGCAACCTCGTTTACAAAAACGGAGAAGGCGAACGGCCACTTGTTTTTAGCTGTGCAAACAGGTGAGGAGAAGCAGCGCTCGAATGGGGGTTGCACAATCCTGCAGCTCTCCTGAGCCTCTCAAAACCAGGGCTCGCTCCAGAGGCAGTGGCGTTTGTTCGTTCATTCACCCTAAAAGACTCCCTGGGGTGCTTTTATTATAGCACCTACAACCTGGGCACTGCGTGGCACCAGCTGCTCTGCAGTAGAGAGATTCCTTGGAGAAGGGGCTCTCGCAGACCGTGCCCAGGCAGCCAGGGCTAGTGAGTGCCCTTCAGTGCCTGGTGGGACGGCCACCCTACAGCCCTCGGCATTTTCTCCCAGTGGCCCCAATGCCAAGGGCAGGTCCCAGGGATGGGAACCCTCTGAGTTTCCTAAAGCTCAGGTTGCGTTTTGCAACGTAGGGTCAAGAGAAAGCACTGACATTTTTGTTCTCTAGAACAAAATCTCTAGGCTAAATCAACCAGACTGAAAAATAGCGAGGGGCCATTTCCAACAGAAATAACCAGCCTCGGTAACGATCCCATCTCCGGTCCCCTTTGTGCGCTGTCATCTTTGCAGAACTGCAGCAAGAGCGTGGAAAAGGAGGAGAGACATAATCTCTTAAAAAAAAAAACAGAAGCTGGACCCTTTTCTTCCCCCAGCCCTCACGAAACTGGTTGTGTCTGTCACGAGCCTGTTAGGAGATACAGTTTATCTCGCCTGTCCTCAAATGTGTGGACAGGGAGGTTTCCAAGGGGGCGATTTCTTCGACAGCTGTATTCTACTGTCAGCCAAGCGATTAAGCGAAGCACCGCGGCCCTATAATTACACGTAAGGCGTTTCGCACATGCCGCGTAAGTCTGGCAACTGCTGACAAAGGTCTGGGTGCGTATGGGACGGCTCCATCTGGAAGGCGGTTGTGTAGGCAGCCTGCTTCCTTGACCCATGCAAATAGAGAGCCAGAACGTTACGGTACGTTGCTGCTCCGGCAGATGCATCCTGACAAGGTTAAACCAAAGGGGTTTTGCTGGAGCGGGTAAATATGAAGGGTTTCCTGCACTGCTTACTTAACGGGGGGCAAGGAGCTTCAAAAGGAGGGGCAGCAGGATAATAGATCAGTCCTTCTGGAAATGTCTTTAGTGCTGGGAGGGGCTTGAACATCTTATGAAAACAGGTTTAAATGGACACTTTTGGGACCTGGGCTATTAGTGTCCGGTGCACCTCAGCACGGGACCCCGGCAATCTTCCAATTCTTCCTGCTGGAGGAAGGTGGGGTATTTGCTGCCCGCTGTCCAGGCAGTACCGGGCACGGCGGTGGCTGCCAAGCACAGGCAAGCGAGCTGGCAGATCCTGTGATTGAAGACTACGCGGCGCTTCTCCAAGGGTCTCTGCTCTGGCCCAAGAACTCTGTTTATCCGGGTGTGCGTCACTCCTACCCGCCTTTTCTAGCCCAAATCAAAGCCCTTCCTCACTGAGATGAGCGGACCTGGCTGGTGGAGCCTCCTGCAACGGGACAGGTTCGCGGTGCCCCGTGGTGCTCATCTGCTCCTGGGCACCAGGTGGTCCTTGTGCTGGGTCAGGGGGGAGATTTTCGTAGGTGTTTCTGGCTTCTTGGCAAACAGCTGTTGTATTTAGGCCACAGCTCCGTAATATTTTCGTTTGGGAAGAGATGGGCTCTGTGGGAGCTTTGGTTGTCACTTGCCGGTGGTTTGCCTCTCTTGGCGAGGAGGGAAGCCCTCGGGCGTGCTGGGCCCTGTGGTTGGCCGGGTCATCCAGCGTGGAGGAACAGCACAGGCTAATTGCTAACTCCATCAGGTACTAAAGCATCACAGGTGGTAGGAAAGGCTTTGATATTTGCCTGGAAAGGGTGAGAAAGGGGAAGAGGTGCTAACAGAAAACCAGTAATAATAAACAAACAACCTGTGGAAAGCAGGTCCTCTTCTCGTAGGAGAGAAAAAATACCAAATTCTCGGCTTTCCAGGATGAACTGACTTTGCCTTGTGCTAATGCACACTGAATACAGGACTGTATTCAGTGCAGAAAGTCTGCAAGTCGAGTCCAGACATGAAAGCTGTGAATTTCAGGGGAGCCCTAGGGAATGAAACACCTGAATTTTATTCCTGTGAGTTGGTTTGCAATGCCTCCCAGGCTCTGGATTTCTGACCTTTTCTGTCAATAATGATTGATTGCACATTCAGATACTTACTGCTGGGTCGAAACGACAAATGCACACGATCCTGTGGCTTTTGTTTCTAAACAACCTGCGTTTAAAAGGGGAGAAGATGAGGTGAGGCTCGGTTGTTTCTTGAGCAGCATTTTTTCCACCGAAGCTGGAAAGTCACTCTCGGGACAGTGACACTCGCCGACCTGGAGCATCAGGGGAGGAAAGCAGACCTAAACGTGAAGTGTCCCCCGCCTTGGTGTCTGTTTGTACTGTTCATCCTGACACAAAACCCCAGTGTGCAGTGGCCTGGGCTGCGCTCGGACGTGCTCCACGTGTTGATGCTGCACCAGCATGTGGTTCTGTTGCTAAAAACAACTCCCCGTGCTAAAACGCCCGCAGACCGGCGCTGCCTGGGGTCTCCTCCTGACCTTGATGTGATACAAGTCCTTCAACCCCAGGCTGGCTCAAATGCACGTTTTGAAATGAAGTTATCTGGGAAGCCAAGGACTTTCTCTTGGAAGGGTTGAGCGCTGTGCCTCCGATGGCACACGTCCAGCGTGGGAGACGATGATCTGCACCACCACCAACACAGCAAATGTTATTGCTGCTGCGGGTAGGGGTGCAAAGGCCAGATTCGGGAAAACCTTAGGCTTGTTATCTCCTCAGCTGGGATTCATCCCACAAAACTGTTGGGATGTCGTAACTTTGATGCAGAATGACCGAACCTTTAAGGGACCTGTGGACGTCACCCGATCCAACTCCTCACTCAAAGCAGGGCTGAATTTGGCATTAGAGCAGGTCACTCAGGGCTGTGTCCAGCTGAGTTTTGGCAACCTCCAAAGACGAAAATCCCACAGCCCCTCTGGGCAACCTCTTCCAGGTTTTGTGATGTTTTCTCCCTAATACCCAATCAGACTTTTCTTTGATGCAACTTTAGTCTGGTTTCTACAACAGAGTCATCCTTGATGCCTTTATAATCATCCTAGAGAACCAAATTTCGAGCCCCAGAAGTTTCTCGCCTCTGTTAGGGTGGGATAAATTGCAAATTTCAAATGAAGAATGCCCATCTTTCCCCTGTGGTGAGACAGGCTCCCCTTGTGCATGCTGCTACCCTTCTGCTACCAGTTACCCGGGCTGTGGACACCCCCTCCAGCTGCTGTGGCCCTTGGAGGCAACTAACCGTTTCTTGGCTGTGGCTGTCCACATGGGAAGCTAGAATAGCTTTTCTCAACAAAGCAGTAGGCCACTTTTAAAGCAGGGCTGGTTGCCTTCACCTCCTTCGTCTGCAGCTCCTGTATTCAGGGGTTGCACACGAATGCCCAGCCCCTCCTGGGTGCCCGGGCGCTTGGTGTAGATGACTACGGAAGAGCCCTTCTCCTCTTCAGCATGCAAATGAAGACAGAAATGACAATGCGCGTGTTGTCTTTCTTTTTTTTTTTTTTTTTTCCCCCAGCATGTAGCTGCAGTATTTGTGTTATTGGAAAGTGGGGGCTCTCTGTGGAGGCATCCTGCATCCCAGGGTAAAAGGCAAATGTGTACGGGGTGCTGGTGGGAGCGGTGGGGAGCGGCGCGTTTGAGAAACAGGGATGAAATAATCCTCAAGCAATTAATTTATTTAGGAATGACAAAAAAGCCAGCAGGTGATTCTTTTGTCCTCTGACAGGGACAATAATCTTCTGTATATAAAAAAGGCTTTCAAGAAAAGCTTTTTAAGTCGACTCCATCAAAATTTTTTCAATGGAGTCTTTTTGACAGAAGGTACCGATCCATTGAAATGAAAAGGATTACAAAGAATAGTCAAAAAATGCTACGAAAAGGTCACAGTTCTGTAGAGGAAAAATAGAAAAGGAATGCTTTCAATTCATAAATTGTTCATTTTTTTTTTTAAAATCTGGAATTTCACACTGATATTTTTAATGTTATAAGTTCTGTAGGGTTTTTTTTAACATTATGGCTGACATGTCGTGAAATCATCACGGCTCATAATAACATCTTATCATTTCTAGCTCAGAGTGTTGCCTGTTTGTTGTAGTGAAACAGTTTGGCACCTGATCAAAGTGTCTCCTGCCTGTCTTGTAAAAAAAATAATGTCAAACTTCCATTACAACACAGACAGGAGACACTTTGATCTAGAAAAGAAAATATGTTAGTGTTTACTAAGTGGCAGATGGTTTTAATAGTTTTAAAATGAAACAGAATAAAAAAAATAGCAAGATATTCTTATACACTATGCAGCACTAATGAAATGCCATGAAATGATAAGAAATAAAAAACAACACAGAGAAAAGGTGAAACAGAAGTAGGAAAGAGCATTTCTGGAGAGTGACTGGCTTTTTTTTGGTCGGGGTCTTTCCTTTGCCATCCGTTTTTGACCAGGCTGGGTTTGCCAGGTGCTGAGCCTCTCCTGCATCCCCCGCAGCGGGATGGGGGTGCGGAGTTGACAGGGCTGGGAGCTGGGAATGCCTGGCTTCTTTAAAACAAGAGATGAGGTTGACCAGTCCAACAAGGATGACTCTCGCGTTGTTGCCGTTGGCTTGTTTAATGTCCAAAAAAAATTCCAGATGGGCAAGAGCGTATTTTTGGTGAATACATTTCTTAAACAAAAATGAAACCCTAAAGAGCTGCCCGGTCTGGAGCATAAACTTAAGATGATTAACTCTGGTACCTGGGGATCTGTTCCAGGAATTGACACGCTGAGCACCACGTCTGACTCAAACCATCAGGCACCGGCTATTTGGGAAGTGGGTGCCAACGTCACACTGTTGTGCGTAAGCATTCATTTGTAGTAATAATAATAATAATAATGATATTTTCAAAAGTTCCAGCATCAAACAGAATCGTATGATGATATACGCACAGCGCATGGTGTCCAGAAACAAACACACACGTGTAGTCATCACAGAAATAATACACCTCAACGAGAGCGGAGGGAAATCAGCAGACCAGCTCCAGGCCAGCTTACCAATATGGTTAAGATCAGTATAAAAGCAAAAAAATGTCCTTTAATGTTGTTGTTAGGTAGGTTGGCAAAAGCCCAGTGTGGGTTTCCATTCCTCCCAGATAACTCATTGTGTCTTAACTGTTATCCGACAAAGTGAAACCATCATTGCTGATCCAGTGACAGCCGAGGTGGTGGGTACCCGTGTCCCGGCAGCGCTGGAGGTGCACGGGCAGCCGGGACATCATACCGGGGTCCCAGCACGGGCTCTCAGCTGCACAGACGTCTGCCAAACGGGAGAGCAGCTGACTGCTGCCCTTCCCGGACGAGTCCCCAGGAGACACGAGATGGCCAGAAACACGTTTGCATTTTGTGCCATCAAAACTGGGGGTGTCCAAGCCCGAGGCACAGCTGCTCTAACAGGAGCGGCTGCGCTCCCCGACTGTCCCTAAGGGCCTGATCCTGCAGTCCTCCTGCATGCCAGGGTGCTGGGTGCCCACCCGCCTTACCCGTCTGCGGGATGGAGCCAGCACAGCCTGCAGCGTGCCCTGAAAACTTTTTGCCGTGGGATCCCTTAGATGTGTCTTTGTTGGGTGTTGCCTGTAATATTAGGAAAAACCTAAAGAGAGAAAAGAGAGGGATGGCGGAGCACTGAAAGGGAACAACGTTCATCCAGGGCATCAGGGTTGTTTCTCCACTGGTGCCTTCAGAGATTTACTGTCACTCAGAGCAGGTGCTGGTAACTTCATGACAAATCCTAAAAAACCACAAGGAGGGCTGGGGAGGGGCAGGCAGACCTCATGTCCCAGCGGCTCTGATGCAGGGATCGCAATGATTTTTTTCCTGGAAGAGCCCACGGGAGGGTGAGGAGCTGCACAGCTGCTGTAGGCATGGCACCCTGGTGTTCTTCCCTTGTGTGTCTGCATCTGTGGGGTGACACAGCTGATGCCCACACCACCTTTGGGAGACTAAGGGGGTAATTTGGGAGTGGCAGGAACCCTCCTGCTGAAAAGGCAGCAGCTTTCCACTGTGCTCTTCATAGCACGCTCTCACGTGCTTGCAGAAAGCAAGTCCATGGCACATCAAGGGTTCTTGCAGGAGGAAGCACCAGGGAAGAGGAAAGACAGATTTCAAGCCCCGTGTCAGCCAAAATGCTGAAACTGTGGGAAGCTGCACTGAAAAGAAGAAAAAAAAAAAAAAAAAAAAAAGAAAAAGAAAGGAAGATTTGAATAGATCCAAGCCTGCTGAGGGGCATAAAGAAGGACAAAACCACTGCAGGCGTGAAACCCTTCCAGCTGCTTTCCACAGACCCGGCACAGCAAATTTGTCACAGGAAATAAAGCGGAGGAAGGGAGTGAGACGGGCCAAGGCAAGGAGGGCACACGGAGGGATGCTTTTACCCTCCAGCAAGGCTGGAGGGCTGAGCTCACCTCCACATGCAGGCCCGTGGCCAGCGCCGGATTTCGGGTGCCCTCAGAGATTCATGGCGAGGATGTGGATGCGGTTGGATGGAGAAATGTTCCATGAGGACCAGCAAAAGCAATTGCATCAGCAGCTCTGTCCCTGACCTGCTGAGGGTGAAGTGGGGAGAAGCTGCGAGAGGGGTGGGCACCGGCTGCTTGGTCTGCCTCCCGCAGCGCCCAGATGTGCTGCACCTTCTGCGAGCACCTGGGGGAAAGGAGGCTCTCAACCCGTGATTCGGAACATGCTGCAAGACCTGTTAATCCTTCCCTTCATGCAACAGATGAATTAGCAAAAAAAAAAAAAAAAAAAAAAATTATGGAAAGAGAGAAGTCACTGGGTTCCTCCACCAGCTCCAGTTCTTCGGTCTCCCACCACTGTGCAGGCAGATGAGGACACCTTCAGCAGCGGTGACACTGCGCATCCACAGGACGCCTTTTACACCCACTGCAAATCTTAATTTAACCCCGAGTGGGATTATACAGGTTTTAGTTGCAGATATTTAACAATTAGCTAGGGCTGAGCGGGTCACCCCACTTCCTCGATAGCCGGTGGGAAGGAGGAGACGCCTCCCTGCAGACCTGGGTAATGTTGCCTCTGGCTGGGACGCGTTGCCCTCGCGCTGACCCACGGCAGTGCCTGGGCTGGCGCTCGGGCAGGGATGCTGCACGTCGGGATGCCTGGGAGGAGGAACACCTCCGGTCCGCTCACGAGGTGCCCTTCGGTCTCACATCCCCTCTGCAGCTCCAGCCACCACGTAGCCCCAGCCGAGGAATGGGTGGGTGCCAGGGGCTTCTGCCGGCTCTAGAAGCAAATTCATGAAGAAGGAGGGGAACAATGACACTGCATCCTCACGTCCAAAAGATATCAGGCTTTGCTCTGTCTAGGAGATGATGTAGCTATCGGGAAGATGCGCTTTCCAATGTGACAAAGCATGTCAGGAGTCTCCATCTGGGAAGGTTGCCAGTCATGCGTGGTGGGAAGGCAATGCCATTGCATCCTGCAATCACCCCCTTCCGTGAGACCCTGAAGTCGTGAACCCAAACCCCTGCCAAGCCCCTGGAGGTGGGACAGGGAGCAGTTACCACCAAGGCAAATGTTAGGTTAAATGCCATGGCATTGCGGAGAAAAACATCAGGAAGTGAAATGATGGCTGGTCCCATAGGAAAGGGGGGTCTATGGGTAAAAGCTTTGAAATTAATGAAGCTGTAGAGGCCAGTTTGAGATGCAGTTTGTGGCTCTGACTTTTGGTATTTAGGAAAGGCATACAAAAACTACCTCAATTCCACAGAAGACAGACACGGACCTGTGCATGTAACTCCTGGGGTGGCTAAGGGTTCTCCCTGGTGAGAAGTGAGCGGAGGGAGGATGGGAACAGATTTAGAGATGGGTACCAACAGAATCAAAAGCAGGGAGTTACTTCGAGGCCGGAAGCAATGGCCTGAAGCTGAAAGAGGAGCAGGGTTCAGGTTAGACTTTGAGACAAGGGCCGAGCGGTGGAGAGAAGTCACCCGCCCGCTGAGGTGAAGCCGTTTCAGTTTGCACAGAGCTGAAAAAGCAATTCAGAAACAGCTTCTGCCAGCAGGAAGTGTTTGCTTAAACACAGCCCCCCTGGCCGTCTTATTCAAGAACAAAGTCAGAGTTTCTGAGAGCCAGCACTAAACCCAGGCCATTATCAGCACTGTGTTTTCAACATGGGGCTCCAGATAACGAAACAAATTCTGTTTCTCAGTCAAAATTTCCTTGTAATTTGCTGATGGCTGGGCACAAATAATGAATGCTGCTTAGGGCTCGATACTACAAATGTTTTCACTCAGAAATCAATCCATCAATCGAGGAAATCGTTTACTGCTAGAAAAAATTGTGCTGTCTCCCGAATCCAGCCATGAGCTTTAGAAGATGAGACTACCTGGTCAGCGGTGTGCCATTGACTTGCTCTCGGTCACAACTCCTGTGCTTACTGCCTCTTCTTCCTCCTCCTCCTCTTCTTCCTCTTCCTTCTCCTCTTCTTCCTCCTCCTTCTCCTCTTCTTCCTCCTCCTTCTCCTCTTCTTCCTCCTCCTTCTCTTCCTCCTCTTCCTCCTCTTTCTCCTCTTTCTCCTCCTCCTCCTCTTTCTCTTCCTGCTCCTTGGCCTCCTGGTGTTCTGGGTGCTCTGGGGTAGATTTTGTGACATTTGTTCGCTGGTTCAATGTGATGAACATGCCAGGAGGGGTAACAGGAGGCAGCATTTGTGCTGTCTGCCTGAGGATGCTTGAAACAATTGGGTACCTTGTCACAGCAGGGAGATACTGATAACATATCAGATATGTTTAAGAAGCTGTTTATCTTTTTTTTTTTTTTTTTAATATTTTCCCACTTAGTCAAAGATCACAGAGTCAAAAAGCCACAGAAGCTGAAGTACGGCTGTAGTTAAAGATCAGGACTAAGGACCAAACCCAGTTTAGCCAGACTTTGTTGAACCCGTGCAACTCTGGGAGGCTGCAAGAAAATGATAGCCTTACAAAATGATTTGTACCAGCACTCTTGTCCTGGTACAAAAACATCATTTTGGGATGTATCGAGCATGACCACCGGAGCATGTGAAAAACAAATGCCTTCAGAATGAACTTCAAGGCTTGCAAAAGCTTGAGAGGGTTTGAAAGGCCTCTAGGTCCCAACAGGGCGTGGGGCAGTGCAGGGGCCGGACACTCACAGCCCCCCAGGAGCCCCATCCCTGCCTGGGAAAATGCCCCAGTTCATCCCAGTTAGAAGTCTCTGATACGCTTGTAACCTAACAGCAAACCACGAGAGCAGATTTTGTCACCTGGGTCTTCTCTTGAGGGTGACTAAAGCTATTTTTGAGCAGCAGCAGTGGCAGTCACTACCCTTCCACACCAGATGCCACCCTGCAGCCCATGAAAAAAGACCCCAACCAGCACTTCCACACTGCCCAGTGCACCAGACACTGAGCAAGGTTCCCACCAGTTTTAGCATCCAGACACATTTGTTAGCAGGACTCGGCAGCAGTTAAATAATGCCTGCTGAATGTTTGTGGAGGAAAGGTAGCAAAATGACCTTTTTTGCATTTTTCCAGAGCTTTTCCCTAAGCCACAAAGACAGGTCTCAGGGGGAACCATGCCAGGCTGGTGACTGCTTTCCACCTTCCAGCTCAGCTCCATGCCTCCCCTCGCTGCCCACCCTCCAGAACCATGTTCATACCTGGTCCGTGGGCAACAAAAGCAAAGAGAGACAGCAGCTGGGTCCTACAGGGGACTTCTCCTGTGGCCTCAAAAATATGGGTGGGGAGAGGGGAAAAATAAGATTTCGGTCGTTAGCACTTTGCTCTTTTGCCCTGCTAGCTCATGTAAAAACAGTCAGAGAAAGACAAGATAAGGAACTCTGTGGTTTCAACTTCTAACCTCAAACAGCAAACACTCCTCAAAAACAGTTTACTATGTGGTCGTGTTGCTTCGAAGAAAGGATAAGGAGCCCAACTGACAAAAAACACAATATAGTAATTAGAAAATAGTATTTAGTCACAGAGGAGCTGTAAATAAAACAGAGGATGCTCCGAGATCTGAAAGCTTCAACAGCCCCACAGCGTTTCTCCCAGGAGGTTTTGTCTTCCTTTTCTCTCGTTGAGATGCCTCAGTCACTATTGATACAGGCACCTCCTCCCAACAACCAGCTAAATTGTTGTCCCCAGTCCCTGAAATCCCATTAAACTAGATGCTTTTCAGCCTGTGCCAGCGATATCGTTATGTGAAATGTGCTAAAATATTGCAACTTCTATTCAGTTTATTTCAAGTCAGTACAATGAAGCAGGGTGAGGCAGGGGCTGGGGAAGAATGTGGAAAGGAGAAGCTCATTAATTTATAGTAATTTTGGACCGCTGAGTTTTATTTTTATATGTACTGCTAGCACGGTATGCACAGAACAGGTTGAAGATTTTTTTTTTTTTTTTAAAAAAAAAAAAAGAATAATTAAGTACCGATATGTTAATTATAGCGCTTACAGCTTCACAGAAAAAAACAGATGTTCTCTAAATGCAGATGTTGCCAGGACTGAAATAATAGCTGACATATACTGATAATTACTCATTAGGCTTGTTCAATGGGTAGAGTTTAGCAGCGGTGGAGTAAAGGCTGTGTAACATCCTGATTCTTTCCCTGCGGCTCTGAAGAGTAACTGAATTTCTACTTTGGCTTCCCTTTTTTCTTCCTTTTCCTTTCCATTTTTAATTTCAGCGCCGCTAGTGTCTTCCGACAGCCCTCCCTCCCCCCCTCCCCCCGGGTACCCACCCCACGGAGGCAGGTCCTGGGGCAGGTCCCCGCTGGCACAGGGAGGGAGGTTTCGGCACCCCCATCCCGGAGGCAGCCGCTGAGCAGAGAGAGAATTTCAGAACAATCAACTCGAAGGGTCTCACCCACATCAGTCCTCCTCCCACCCGGGGCAATGCTTGTAATAGTTGACTTTAAGTTGCGTGGGTTTTTTTTTTTTTTTGTTTTTTTTTTTTGTTTTTTTGTTTTTTTTTTTTTGTTTGTTTGTTTTGTTTTTTTTTTTTGTTTTGTTTTGTTTTTTTGTTTTTTTTTTGTTTTTTTTTTTTTTTAAGAAAAGCAAATCTACCATTTTTCCCTAAGGACTGGAAAGCATCAAGAGCCATAACCTATTTTCTTTTTAAAGTTCATCTTCAGAGACATGAGGGTGATTCAACAGTACAGCTGGGTTGTGGCCAAACGTCGCTGAAAAGGAGTCCCGCTTCCGAGGCAGAGTCGGTCGCTCCGCTCCCAGCCACCCAAAAATCCCAGCTATGGGTCTCCCTCCTCCCCCTTGGGACACCAGGAAATCACCCCCTTCCTCCCCGGGGAAGCTGCACCTCTCGGATGGAGGGAAGGGAAAGCAGTGCATCCGCACTTTACTTTCCACCTATCTCCTTTCGCTGGTGCATTTAGACCGAGCAAGAGCTATAAATGAGTTTTAAACGAAGGCAGCCTCATCTGAAATGAAAAGCCTTCCTTCGAAAGGGAAAGGAGCAGTTTTTGGCTGCTGTTGGCTCCGGCAGCCCCTGCGCTGGTGGGTGGGGTGGGTGCCTGGGTGAAGGGGTGCTGGATTCGGAGCCCGGGCACAGCCGCCACGGCCGCGAAGGGGAGATGTCAGCACCCTGTGGCCACAAAGCCACCGCTCCCCTGAGACATCCGTACATACACACATATGTACACACTCACACATGGATTTTTTTATTTTATTTTCTTTTTTTTTTTTTTTTTTTTTGGCAGGGCGGGGTCTGACACTTCCTCTCTTGGTTTCACGGAGGCAGATGCATGCTTTGCAATGAACAGGCAGGTGTTTTTCCTCCATTTTTCCAGGGAAAAGGAAACCCTGCCTGCTCTGGGACCCTGGGGAGCGTACCCGAGGTGTCCCCCAACAGCCCCACTAATGGTCCTACCACCCCACCCCACCTCAGCACCACGTTACCCAGGGCTGGGCTACCTTTCCTCTCTGGTGGGCATGCTTTTTGCTTGCCATTCAGATCCGCTCTTTGAACATCATTGCTTTTTTATTTCACAGACTTATTAATTAATTGTAAGTATATATACACACATCATTATATATATATTTATTATATATGTGTTATTGTGTATAATTCTATCACACATTGTTCTTTTTATGAGGTGGTGCAGCTGGGGCTGGCGGTGCCCACTCCTCTGGCCCCCAAAGTGTGTGCACCCCCCCGAGTCCTGTTGCCCACCACAGGCTGTGGCACTGGGATACATGCGGGACCCCACGGGAGGTGGGCACACCTGTCCAGAAAAGCCTCGCATGTCCCCCCACCGTCCCCAGTATCCCCCCACTGTGAGACCCCCATGCACTCCACCACCTCTGCCACAGCAGCTCCCACCATGCCTGGCCTCCGCACCCCTACATCTCCCCCACACTCCCACGTGTTCCCCCCGTGCCCCCACGTGTCCCACCATGCCCCCACATCTCACTGCCTCCCCACGTGTGTCCTGCTGTCCTCCCGCACCTCTCCCTCCGTGCTTTCCTACGTGTACTGCCATGTTCCCACGTGTCCCGCACGTCCCTCTGCCCCTTCATGAGTGCCCCTGTGCGCCGTGCACGCCCCCACACCCTCCACACATCCCACCAACCCCCCTGCATGTCCCACTATGCCTCCACGCCTGTCCCCTGCACCCTCCCTGCGTGTCCCACACCGGCTGCCCCATCCCTTGCTGTCCCTGGAGCAGCGGAGGCTGACGACGCCTCGGTACAAAATGCTGCCAAACCCTGAGGTGGCACTATGTGATTTTGGGAGGAGCGGCTCCCACAGCAGCAAGGATGCCATCCGAGGTGAAAGCAAAGACCCCTTTTCCTCTTGTGATGCCCGTTATCACCCTCCGATCAGCGCCGCTCGTTTCAAGCCCATGTGAGTATAGTCTTTCCTTTGGGGCAGAAATCTGGGACTTACAACATGAGTGTTTTGGGGTAACTTGCCTGCTTGTGGCACACTGACCGGCTTCTGAAATGAGAGTGCAGGCGGCTCTCCGGCTCCTGTGGTCCGGGGCTGTCTCAGCTTTCAGGATATAACACATCCCTAGGAATTATTTCAAGCTGTAGCAAGGAAAACACATGGCAAACTGTCCAGCTGCCCTGCAACAAGACCTGTATCGTAAAAGTATGACTACCTATGGCAGAAGGGAGAGGGTGCCCCACAGCATAGCTGCACGGCCAGGTGACTCCTGCCATAACCAACGTAGGTTGTTATTGACAACCAGAAAGCAATAAACCTATTGCTATGCGCTTTTTAAGCCAACTTTCAGCTAACAAACAAAGTGTCATGGACCTTCCCAAGGTTGGTATTCTGGTGTTTGCTTTGGGTATTGACATTTCATACCCCATTGTTAAGGGCTGGGAAGAATTTCAGTCACTGATTGGGAGTATGCTATCTTTGTAGAAAGAACGTAGGGGCTTCATTTTCATATTATTTGTGTATCTTCTAATTTTACTGGGCATGGAGAGAGAGGAAGGCTGTGTCCATGACGCAGCGTGTTGCAGAAACCTCCTGCCCCAGATGCCTACTGAAGTGACAGCATGGCTGATGGACAAACCTTGGCTGTGTGGGTTAGACTGGTTTTGCATCCAGCCCAGTATCCGTCTCCAGCTGTGGCCAGATGTTTTGGGAAGAGGGAGGACAGGGTTTGTGATGCTTCCCCTGCCAGCCCCTGAGATCTCTGTTCCCTTCCTCTAGGTTTCCTAGTCCTCGACTTTCTTTCTTGACAGCTGCTGAGGGCCGAGCTCATGCTTTGGTGAACACTAAACACAGGACCTGGCTCTTGACCAGCAGTGGACTGTGCAGAGCCCTCATGAATCCAGGACTCTCTTTTCCCTCTTGAAATATCTAGTTTTGCAGTTTTATGTCTTGAATTTCATCTGCCCTTTGACCACTCACCCTGTCTGCAGTTTTCACAGCATGTCCTTGTCCTCAGCTAACTTCTTATCAGTGGCAAACTCTCACCTCACTCCTCACCCCTTTTCCAGGCCATTTATGAAGATACTGATTAGCCGAGGTCTCTGCGCGGACCCCTGTGGAAGGTCACTGCTACCATGCTGCCGTTGTGACAACCGGCTGTCTACTCCTGACCTCCATTTCCTCTTTTTTCAACCCGTTATCTGTAGATAGCAGGACCCACTCTCTTACGCCCGAACGGCTGCGTTTCCTGAGGAGCTCTCTCTGCAGCATCGCTTCGTCCTGCGCGGCTCCCAGGGCTAACGGAGCCGTTGTACCCACAGGAACGGGTGCGCTGACCTGAGCCTTGGCACGGCTGTATATGTGCCTGCAGGTCCAGACCCACCCCACCCGGCTCTGGACACCTCACTCCAGTCACTTTGGCGTGCTTTGGGTCCCCTCTGTGGCCAAAGGGAGAGAGGGTCCCTCTCCAAGGGGCCAACCTCTGCCTATCATCTAGGGCAGTTGCCCATTACCTAGGGATCCTGCAGCCACCAAGCTGAACGGCTCTCAGGGCTGAACAGCAAATAGCAAAATTCCCCGCTCAGCAGAAGTCCATAAGCACGTGTGGCCTATGTGGTATACCCAACACTCCCGTTTCTGAACAAGCCCAGGTGATTTTGCAGCTGGGACGGGGCTCAGAGCACGTGCTTTTAGCACTACTGGTTTTCTCGTGTGGTGGTGAGTCAAGGCCAAGACCTTTACTGACTCTGCTTTTATGGTGGTGGGTTCCTCCTTAAATACCGTTAAATACTCAAGGCACGTAACCAGCAGCTGCCTCGAGTTGCCCCTCACTTGAGAAGCCTATACAGCACCTATAACATCATCGTGGCAGCACATACTGGACGGACACGACTCATTTCTCTTCACTCAGCTCCGGACAACAAAAATAAGATGAAATGGCAACAATTCTCTTATTGTTTTATTTAATGATAATTTTCTTCTCCCTCCTCTCTCCACCCCACTGAGGGACGTTTTGGCAGTTTGCAAACATCCCCCTGTTCACATTCACTGAGTGTTACTGCAGGCATTTCTTTCATGTGACAGCTTGAAAAAGGGATGTGAAAGCTTTCCTTCTTGTCTTCCTGGCCTTTCCCTCCATCATCTGACCCTCATGAATGCTCTCCAGCAAACAGTTTGCCTTTCTTGCATGGTAAGATCTGGAAATAATTGCCTGCCACAGCACTTAGTTCCATCAGTGAATAAGCTTGTGTAATCATGCTGTGGTCTTTGCTCCACAGTTCATTTTCTTAACTCAGAAATGTGCTTTTATTTCTATTGCACCATTGCATATATTCTATTTATCCCCACGATTCATTGTTGCCAATAAAGTAGGAAAATAAGGGATAATCACCACTTAAATACTTTCAAACCAATGCCATATGTGGGGGGAAAAAAATCCCAAACCAAGGAAAAAGTCCTAGAGTCCTCTAAAGAATGTGCATCGAATGTGCCCTAGCCAAAATATGTGCTTTTTCTGATGGAGCATATAAAAACTCAAGGTCCTGACAATCTGACAAGCCACCTTTTGATTCCTCAAATCCCGAACCACAGATCAAAGGTTGGCTCAGGTGAGCAGCTCGGCTGTTACGGTTCTTGCTGATCATTTGTTTGTGTTTGGTATAGCAAGCTCTGGGAGCAGAAAAATGTCATAATCTTGTGTCATTGTATAGCTCCAAGGAGATTACTGATAAATAGGAATAATATGCACACACACATAATGACTAGAGGCAGCAGCCAAACAGGAGAATAATTGCTGTCTTGGTGGAGCTTAATAACTTAAATTAGGCAGAAACAGTTTTGGGGGGTGGATGCCACCTTTTTAATTTCCTGAAAAAAACAAAAGCCGATGTACAACTTTCAAAATATGTGCCCTGAGAAATGTACTTCATGTGACAGGGAAGGAGCTGTGGGTATGTGTGTGATTTTTTGGGGAGGGAATTGTGTCTAGTATTTGCCCCGGAACCGGCAACAGAGAACTAAACTGGCCACGTTCAATCTGGACATCACTGTGACCTGGCCCCCATCAGAGCATCCAATTCCTGACCGAGCATCACTCCTGTGTGCTTACCTCCATGAAGTGACCCAAAATCAGGAGATCTGAATGTCCTTCCTAGTGATATTTCAGTGTCTTACACAGTCCCAACATGCACCATGGAGAGTTTGTTCCTGCCTCCCCCCATTTTCAAAGCCATCTCTCTGCCCTGGGGGCCCTGGTACAGCCACCCCACTTCCACACCTCTAAGCATTGCTACTCCAGGTTTTGCTAAAAGCAAAGGAGCTCCAAAATACAGCCAAATGCCCAAACCATTTCTCTAGCTCCAGTGTTATCCAAAAGCCAACCTGTAATGGCTGCTTGGTTGTCCATCCACGGTCTTTCCATAAAGGAAATGATTCCAACAGAAAAACTCTGGGCAAGCTTTGCCCAGATTCAATTACACGTGAGCTGCTTTTTGCCATTCCCCTTATGCAAAGCAGCGGTAAACCCAGACTAAGTAGCTATTTGTTTAACAGATTTAACTCTGTTTTATAGCTTGGAGGTGATCTAAAGCAGTAAGATAGCAAATCTATCCTGAATACATACATGCTTTAGAGATAAAGGTGAAATCTTGGTTGCACTGAAATTTGCAATGAGACTTTCCCCAGGATTTCTTGTGCACTGCCTTGGAAGTCCTGTCTGGGATTCATCATCAAGCTACCACCTTCAGGTTCATCTCTGCAGGTGCTAGGGTTCAGTTAATCACAACTGAAGTTCATCCAGTTGACAACGGCCAAGGAGGCACTGCAAGGCAGGTTTTCATCTCTGCTGGCTGGCATTAATGTGAAGTCAGAGGAGTTATTCTCGTTACAGACTTGTTTAATTAAAATTAGTCAGCTCCTCAGTTAGTGGAAATTAGCAAAGAGGGAAAAGTTAGGGAATTCCTTGCTGCTGAACTGTGGAGAAATGCATGCAGCAATAGGATTCCCATGCCCCTCGCTCAGCTAATGGGGTACGCTGCATGGGCTGGGTCCCCACAGTGCAAATGTGGGATAATCAGCACAGTCTGGAATTGTACTCCCAGGAAAACCCGTCCGTCATGCTCCCGCACAGCGGCTCAAGTCTTCTCCCATTCCGAGTTAATAATAAACACAACCCAGCTAAGTGATATACGTGACATGTTTATTACCATGTCCTTTAGAAGCAATTTCCTTTCTGCTCTGTTTTCTCACAGACGGTGTAATTACCAAGTTAAAGAGAACAGGGAAAAAAAAAAAAAAAAAAAAGGAAAAAAGTTTCCAGATTTGATCTTTCCCAGATGAAATGGCAAAATTAATGAACCAGTGTATACTCTTCAGGGATGTAAAGAGATATACCTTAGGGTTAACAGCAGCATTTCAGCAAGTGTTCAAGTGAGGAGACACAGTGAAATCAACTCCATATAGGTACAAGCTTAGCAACAGGAGATTTTTAAATAATTATACCCGAGCCATGGTTCTGTGCCTATATGGAAGGCAGGCATCATGACATACCCAGCTATGCTTTGCAGAACAAACCCAGCCACTGTTCCTCACATCACAGATTGCTTAGTTCCATACAGAAAGAACAAAAAAAAAAAAAAAAAAAAGATTGAGGCAAAATCCCAATGTTATTGGAACAGATAACCATTGACTTTATCAGAACTAAGATTTCCCTAGCATGCTTGCCTTGGGCTGTGCAGGGGGGAACACCATCTGTTTTGTGCTGCATGTTCTTCCTGTCCACTCTGTACACCCATCACCAGGGAACCTGTTTAACTGGGGACCAGAAAAAAAAAACCTTCTATTGCAAATTTCTCACCAGCAGGTGCCCTAAACTGTCCTAATAGTTGTGTAAACCAGAAGGCTGAGAGGAGTGTGAGCGAGGGTGTGCAGGCTGAGAAGCACAGGGGAAAAAGGCTGTTGGATTTCTCTGCGCCAATCTGCCCAGTGAGAAATAGTTTCCATGCATGCTTTCAACCTCTTCTGCTTGGAAAGAAAGGACACAGCCCTAAGGCATGATAACTACAATGGGCTCTATGTAAGATGCTGCTCATAAGCATTTGTCAAACTGCAGTGAGCGCAGGACAGTGTGACAGTGTGTCCTCATGCAGCAGCGTTTCCCATGGGCGATGGATCACGCTGGGAACTGGGCGGGCCACTGCTTGTTTCTGGCACAGGGAGGCAATCTAAAGTCCCAAATGATTTGGCTTTAACCTCTAAAGTCCCAAATGATTTGGCTTCTGACATCCTCAGAGAGCCTGTATTGAGTGAGCCATCACGAGCAGGAGCACTGTCCAGGTGTCAGGACCTGAGTGTTAAACCGTTCCCTGGAAAGCGCCCTCTGCTTCCCTCTTGGTCCAAGATTTGGGAACTCTCAGGGCATACTGCGAAACCTGCAGTTGTGAATGAGTCTGCCTGCTCCATTTTAGCTTTCAAGAAGGCTGGTTTAGTGGTAGCAAAACAAGGGGGCAGAGACAGCCAGCGGGAGGGTGTCGTGGATGGAGAGGCGGTAGACGAAACACGCGTGCAAGGCCCCTGCACTCCCCCTTCTCCAGCATCGTCAGACCAAGGGCACCCCAAGGACATCTCCAGATTGAGCACGAGGGAGACCCCTTGGAAGGGTCAAAACTGTCTTCCCTGTGGGGGGAGGTGTCAGGAGCCAGTTTTCGGGGGCTGCTGTCCAGTGGGGCTGGTCTTGAAAGCCGCCCCTGCCAAAGTGGGGGTTGGGAGCCCTGTGGAGCCCCCCACGGCTCCCAAAATCCTGGTGTGTGACCCCCTCATGGCCAAACCAACCGGTCAATGGGTCTGGTGCCACAGCACAATTTCTGCTTCTTGCCAGGTGGCTGTGGTGAGACTGGCTTGAATGGGGATGTTTACTACAGCCAAGGGGAGAGATGGGTACCCTTGGGTTTGTGACGCTGGGATATCCCCGCGCTGTGGGTCAAACATAAAGAAGTAATTAAGTTTAATCCTTCCCAGGAAGAAATTACGGGTCAGATTTCAGCTGGCGTAAATCAGCATGGCTCTGCTGGGGTCAGTGGAACAAACCTAGCTTGTGCCAGCACAGGCTCTGGACTGGTGCCTGTCATTGTGCGCAGTCACAAACACTGCTGAGTGCCATGAAATTAGAATGAAAGATTAATAAAATCATATTCTGCATTGTCCTCAGCACAGACAGGCCATTTGGAATAGCACAGCAGCCACGTACTGCTGGTGGCTCTGACCCATGTTGTTTTCAAAACTCACTGGCGTGTATGGAAATTAATATGGCTACATGGTGAAAAGTATTATTCTCTGCATTATTTGGTAATTTAGCTGTATGGCTAAACAATTCACTTCATTTAGCCTTATAGTTTTTATTTTAATTCACACACAGCACTTTCAACTGCTTCGTAAACTGAGCTGTTCCCTAGAGAATATTCCTGGGAATTTAGGAGCTGGTGCCCCTCAGGGGCTTGCTCATACGCTGCCCCCAATACCAGTGGGAGCCAGGTGTGTCAGAGGAAACATCTCTTCAGTTCTTCGTCTCCTCCTGCAGTTCCTCCAGAGTTCCTCTTTCCTGACAATCACTCCGAGATAATGATTCACTACAATTTACGCTAACCATGGTCATTTGGCAAACTGAAGTCTGCTCCTTTTCTTTTACAGTCTGTACGACACTGATCCAGTGAAAGACTTAATATGCAGATTTTTTTATTTTGAAACAGCCTCTCAGGACCACGTACTAGCCTGACATTCTTCCCCTTTTTCCCTAAATAAGAATTTTTTTTTTTTTTTTTCTAAAATCCAGCTGTTTGCTACCTATGGTTTAGATTCCCTCCCCAAAATTGTAATTGAATTTTGCAGGTCCTATCTCAAACTCACTTGATGTGATGTTGCTCAGGATATTAAAAGGTATTATTGCCTTAAAACCAGTAATAGTAGATTTGCTATTTAATCATATCACACTTCTGATCTGCAACAGAAGCAACTTTGTGGTCTAGCTGAACACCGGTACTGAAAAAAAAAGCATATTAAATTTTATTTCTTGGAAGTCTAATAGCTTTTATTCTTGCAATTACTCACCTATGTCTTCTCAGATTAGAGTTAATTACTGAAAAAGATAAGCTGCTCTTGCTTTCATTGTTACAGCTAGGGTGATACTGGATCAGTATGACATGGCTCATGTTCATTGCACTTTGAGAGACATATTCTCGAGTGAAAATTGACAGAACAATTTCAGCGGACATAAAACCTGCTCTGGAATTTGCACAAGGCCCACAGATGCTGCTGCCGCAGAGTAAGTTTTTGCGATATTTTCTGTAAAGAGAGATCAGTGGAATTGAGACGGCGATGTTGTTTTAGAGATTACGAACGCATCAATCCTCAATTGCACTAGTGCTTCAGTTTTATGTCCCTGGCTCGCTGTGCATTTCCTCATAGAGAAGGAGCCTTGCTAGGCCAGCTGGATGACAACAGAAACCTTAATAGGCACACTTTAGATCTGTGAAAGGGTTGTCAAGAGCCTGCAGATCCCTGTTTGATTTCTTCTAAGCTGGAAAAGACTTCTTAAACTCAGGGGTTTCCAAACAGCTGTGGCTGGAACAGCTTTGGTTCCTGGCCCTGGCTGGGCTCAGGTTTTGTCCGCTGCATTGCAGAGAGCGTCTTCATAGCTCAGACTGGCAGGACTTGGGATCCTGTGGAGCAATCTCATCCGTGTCACCTGTATCAGACACATCTCAAAGGCAGCTCGGACTTCTACTGGAACTCCTGTTCCATGTCTTGCTAGTTAAGATGCATGCTTATTGTTTGGGCCACCAGGTTTGTATTGCATGCAGCACCACGGCAGATGTGTGAAGTTGAAATATTAATTCCTTTGGTAGGATTAATGCCTGGACTACAAGGGCGGTATGCCCTTGATCTTAAGGATCCCAGTGTCTCTCTGTCGATCCAAGGACAGTGGAAGGAAAAAGAACTGTCTGAAAGGGAGTCAGAGCTTCTGGCTGCTCTGATCTGTCCCTCTTCCCTCCCCTTTCTCTCTCTGTTGGCTACTGAGGAAGCCTGTGGGCAATAGTCTTAGCCATTAACACCCTGTTTCTACTCCTCACAGCATCCTAACTCAGTGCTCCGCTTGTGTCCGTGTACCTCTCCCTGGTTTTGCACATCATTGCCCCCTGGCAATCACACGTTCAGTTGAATTTCCTCATCACACCTGGAAAAACTTCCCTGTCAGGAGCAGGAGATGAGAAGGGTTTCATTCCCTGCTGCAGCCCCTGGTTTAGCTGCAAGATGAGAGGAGAGGAAGCCGGCTTTGCCCAGCCCCTGCATGAGAGCAGGGCACTGGGCTGGGAGAGGAGGGTGGGGGGCGGGCAGCCTGCGGTCCCCCTCTGCTGCAGGTTTGCTGTCCACCCTGGGGGTCGTTTCACCTCAGCGTGCTCTGACCTGGCCTGCGAAAGGTGTCCCGCAGAGCATTTGTCCAGCTTTGTAAAACCGTTCGCTATCACAGGTGGGCTGCGCTTTCCAAACACATCTAACCGTTCTCACACCATCATGCTTGGCTTCCCTCCTGTCTTCATTTAAATCCCCCTTGAACACTCACTCCTTCCAGGAGGCCTATAAATGCTAACCTATGTCAAGATAATGTCATTATCACTACCATCAATGGAGTAACTCATCAAGTGCTGAAATAAATCACTTTCCCTGAGGATTACTGCCTAAAAGCCAAATGTAATCAGTAAAGCTTGGGTTTGACAAGGCTGTCACAGATAGAATTCATTTACTAATGAGTTGCAGCCTAAAGTCCACACTGGTAATGTGTCTGTGGTTTTAATGAAACATTACAGAGACCTTCTTCTTAGCATTTGTTGCTTGTTAGATACGTTGTTTGTCAGATATGTCTTTCCACTTGATGGGAAAGTTTTTTTCTCCCTCTTCCCCCAGCTGAACAATAGGTCTATGAGCACTGTGCTGCCGAATACCGTTTTCTAAAACATTTTTTGCTCCTTTGGAATAATGTACCTCTTCGGCTTAAATCAACATGCCAGCTATACTATTGCCCATCCACGGAGGGATACTGCCTTTTGCAGCAGTTTTTATAAAATAGTTCCTCCTGACAACTGCTGAGAGAAAAATAAAGGTGCTATCCATTCACTGTGCTATCAGGAGAAAACTTGAATCATTGATAAGGATGGTTTCTAAGCAACCAAACGCAGTCTACAACCCTAATAACAGCACTTTGAAAGTAAATCACTTAGTCTGGTACACGTGAAGCCCCACTCTCCAATTAATGGTGAATTCATATCAGCTGCATTGTCTGGCAGACACACATTAACAGAGCTGAAGTGGTTCTAAAACAACACTTCAAGCAGTAGAACAAAACTCAGAGACATTCGGATCTCCTAAAGACTAATTGTTTTGAAGAGGTTTTGAAGAAAATGTCCTAAAGGTTTTAACAGAAAATAACAGTTCTTACCTTTTCTACCTTATAGGGTATTCTGACAAATTGTGTCTCTTCATGGATGACTCCCAAAACCTACAAAAAGGATATTAATTGCCTTAGGTTTTTGGATATTTTGCCTAAGTTTCCCCATAGAAAAGTGACCTAAGTAACATCAAGAGTTGTGTTTATTACAGTGCAGGATCTTTATAAAGAAAACTCGCTCTTTGTAAAAGAATCATATACCGCACCATTGTCTGCTCTACTGAAACGTAAACAAAGGTCGAAATAAGATCAAAAATTATCCTTTTCAGTAAGTAATATGGAAACCTCTTGTCGTGGTTTGAGCACCCAGAACATCTCTAAAAAATACCTTTCCCTGTCACAGTCCACTGCCTAAATCTGTCACTCCTCAGCTCTGCTCTCTGCCACGTATCTTCCTTTCTTCTCTGCTTCTCTTCTCTGTCTTACTGCTGAGAGAGGGTGATGCTGCCTGAAGGTTGGTCCCCAAGGAGCTGGTCCCAGGGGAGGTCCCATCTGTGGCTGGCAGCCCTTCTCCACTCCCCATGGGAAGGGATGCAGCCCCCAATTTCACTTAGCTGGGGAACAAGCCAAGAGAACTCACATCTTCATCTCCATCCTCCTGGTACGTTTTAACAAGCAGGGAGGGACTTAGGGGACCCGATGGGCCATGAAAAAGGAGGCAATGTTTTAAAATGCACTGCGGAAGAGAGCAGTTGGCAGCCAGTTGTTGCTCCTCATGCTTTTTGTGAGGAGGGCAAGGGCTGCAGTGACTGGTCCTCAGATGGGTCCATCATGGACAGGCTGCTGGAAGCTGGACGCTGCTGCCATGGAGCACTTGGAAATGGGGGACCGGGGTTTCGACTGGGGAAGAAGGCATCCTTGGCGGCTAGGGACCAGCTGGGAGAGGTAGTGGGGAGCCCAGGGAAGCCTGCTCCCTCATTTCCTCATGCACTGCACTGAAAGGGTCACAAACCCTGCGGTCCATGTGGGAACAAGGACCAGAACTTCAAAAAAGCGGATGTTTGCTGGGAGAAACACAGACACTGTGGCCACCCAGGAGCCTGAGCAGCTTACAAAGAGCTTTTCATGCTGCAGTTTTGGTCCTTTTAAGTGACAGGCTAAAATCTCCCCCTAATTTCTCTTGGACTAGCTGAAAAAATGGGAGTGGAAATATTACATCTGTCCCTTGCTTTGTCTGATTCACCTAGTTAGACTGTGTCTGGCACAGTGATAGTGCTGAACACCACTGAAATATGAGTAATACCAAATTACTTGCCAGACCATGCTAGAGGAGCTGTAGAAGCTTGAGGATACAGCAAACAAGAGTGGAAATTTGGGTCAGGGAACTGGGGCAGGGAAAGACTGTGACTCTGTGAGTAGCAGTTGCAGACTTCTCTATGCCAACGTACATTTGACGAATATTAAAAAAATAGGGGATGGCATTGCAGGGCCTGCCCACATGTAAAATGCCCCTGGCAAACTCGATGTATGTAGTTTTGGGAATATACCCTCCCATTTCTTCAGATGCACGCAAGAACTGGTTCCCCCCTCCGCCTGTTCTCACGGAAAGATGTTTGTGCAGAAGCCTCTCCACAGGGCACCCTTTGGGGAGCAGAAGGTCCCTGAGCCCACAGGGAGCAACCACACAGTGGTGATGTGTATGGGCCACCGAGGCAGTGCTCAGTGGAGGACTCAGAGTGCCTTGCAGGAGATGATGGGAGAGGAGGCAGGAAGGGAGAAGCCCCTTTCACAGCAAGGATGATGCTGCCTTTAGCTGCATTGTGACCATTAGCACAAAGTGAGTCAGAGCAGACAGATTTGGAGACTTGGTGAACAAGCCAGAGGTGTCACAAGGAGAATTTTGGATACATGCAGGGACTCTCACCTAATCCCAAAGAGTTCCCCAGGACGACGAGAAAGCTAAAGCAAAGAAATGCAAGGATGTGGGTTTTTTTTCCCTCCAGTTCTATGTATTTCTCATGCTGCCTGATTAAAGAGCGTATTTCAGTTTAGCAACCAAAGTGAGTCCTGTGAGCACTGAGGTTGCCTCAGGGCCTGAAAGGAAGGAGTCCAAGGAATGTTTGCACTTGTCTAGAGATTATTTCATGTCTTTTTTATTTCATGGCATATTTCATGTGGGTATATGAAGAAGGGAAGGTATTGCCTATGAGCAACAGGCAGCAAAAGACAAAGACAAGCCCATCCACAAGCAACTCGTGAATCAAAGGGCAGTGAATTCCTCAGCTGAAACTGAAGAAGGAGCTTGTGAGTATGACTTCCCCATTGACAGAACAGGGGACTTCCATGCCTCTTCCACGGCTAAACCTGGGTCATAAAACCCAGCCGGGAGGTGGGTTTTGGTTCTGGGTGACCCCCTGCTCTGTGGTAGAAGGAACTCTTGGGGTGAGAGTGAGTTGATGCATCAGGTGATGCTGGATGCCCTGGACTCATGGCAGTGGAGGGGCTGTAGGAGAGGCTGAGGTGGGAGGCCCATCGCAGACCCATCTCTGCCATCCCAGACCCATCACGGCCATGCAAATCCATGCAAAGTAGTGGGTTGGTGTTATTGAGACCCACCTGCCTATGTTGTGTCAGCTGTGGAGGTCTTTTCATGACACGGGACCAAAACATCGAATGGCAGCTGAGCTGTGGAGAGGGCATAAGGAGTGGAAAGGTCTCTCCCCTACACACCCATCACAGTTATCGGTGTTATTAATTACCTGCAGGGAGGGAATTCAGAAGTGCAGACGTAAGAGATCTCTGGGGTCTCCACAGCTTTTGCAAAAACAGAGTTTAAAAGCCCAGAACATCCTTCTCAGAGCAGCTTCAGACATTTCTCTCCTTTTTAAAAAATTTCTATGTCAGCTTCTCAGCTGTACTTGCATATGGGGTACATATGGAGGACAAAAAAAAAGCTATGACTGGCGCCAAGCAGGGCCTGCTGCAGCTTTTAACAGTCCTCTCCGCTTACTATTAAAATGCAGCTTTGCCCAGTGAAAAAGCTGCTTTATTGCTGCAAAAGTACTTCCCAGAGACATGGCCCTTGAAGCACAGGCGGGACATGTGCTGCGAAGCAGGCGGCTCCGGGGTGGCAGGAGCAGGGGCTGAGAGCAGCACCCAGGTCAGGCTGGCCTGGAGACACCCAGCTCCGCTCAGCATCCCGGGGACCTGCTGGGTTGATGGGCTGGGGTTGTCGCGGGGGAGAGCAGCGGCGATGCCTGTGTGCCTCGCTCAGGCTGCCCCGGGTGACGACCCAGGGCGTGGGACCGTGCCGATCCCCCCCACCTATCCACCACGCTTCGCTCCCCGCCACGCGTCCCTGGGTGGGCAGATCTCTACCATCTCCCCTGGGTGTCAGTGGGGACGTTCCTCCATCTCCCGCCGTCTGCCTTCACCTGGGACCTGGCCCTCTGCTCTTCACGTCCCCGCAGACTCATCCAGCCCCCCAAAAAGCATCAAAAAGCAATTGTACGTGCCCGTTTGCATCCCACCACCACGCCCCAATCTGAGGGCCAGATGGTCCTCTGGTTGCCCTGTATTTTGCATGACACTTCCCAGAGGGGTCATCCCTGGCCGGGGGCTCCTCTCCCCATCAGCTCTGGCAAAGGGGGCAGGAGGAGAAGTGGCGGCTGCGACCCGGCGTGCGGCGCGCCGTTGGCGCCTGGGAAAACCACCCATTTTTGACGCCCGCGGCGGGCTGCGGTGCTGCCGCCGTCCCCGGGAAGTGGCTGGCAGCTCCTTTGAAGCCTCCTACCCCCCACCCTCCCACCCCCCATCTGCCTGCCAGCTGCCCTCCCCGCCGCGGCTGCCCACAAAGGCGTCGTGGGCGGGAGGCGGAGGGGGGGAGCGATGCTGAGGCTCAGCGTTCGGAGGGATGGCGAGCCCAGGCAGCGCTGGAGGGTGGGTTTTCGGGGTGGTGGTTGCGAGCTACGGCTGTGGCCCTTTGGGTCTTTCTCCCCTTTTTCCATCACGTCTGGTAGTGGCCGAGCAGCAGGTCAAAACCTATTTCTGATGAAGGCAAACTGCACTTCGGCGGGGTGCCAGATGCTTGCACGGGCGTGCAGAGGGCATTTGGCTTGGAGCTGCACGAGGACGGCGCTGGTTGTTGTATGAACCTGCATCAAGACAGTGCTGATTACCCCATAAACCTAAATGGTCAGGGGGCCGCCCCGATAGCCCCCTCCCCTGCCACCAAAAAACTCCACCACTCACTCAACCCAGGACATTGCTCTTTCAGAGTTGCCCAAAAAGAGGGAAAGAGATATGGACCTGCCATGGGCAGTGGGGTTTCTTAACCCTTTCTGCTGGTTCTTGCCAAATCCCCTAGGGAAGAGGGGCCATTTTTCAAGGGATATTTTCTTGCCTGTGCTAACCATTCCTGTATGCATCTCACCCGCCTGACAGCATCCTCGGCGATCTGTGATGGCTGCATTCCCTCTTAAAATGCAACAGGAGGCTGCAAAATACTCAGTTATCAAAGCCCTGTCTTTTGGCTCCACTGCATCTGCGTTCAATATACATTTCAAGGCTTCTTGCGTGACACTGCAGAATTTTCTTCACCAAACAGGACGCAGAATGGATGGAAAATGGTGCACTGTTTTGGTCTTTTCATCCTTTTCATGTTTTTTATGTAGTTTCAGCATGTATATTTTTGCATTCCCTGTTTAAAAAATACACACCCGCATTTATGCAGTAGACAGCCTTTACTGCTGATATCTGCTCACATTATCTCTCCATGACCAAGAAAGACTTGTACTCATCTTTTCCTGTAGCAACCCATTGGTGAAAAGTTGCACTTTTTAGCAGTTATGCTCAACTAAAACAAATTTTTATGTAGTTATTTAAAAAACGAAAAGTGAAATTAGAAGTCAGATTTCACTGGGAAAGCATTAGTTACAAAACATTAAGAGGTAGTAGGATTAGTAAAAAAATATGGAAAGAAAATAATGAGCTTCAGGAAAACTCTTTTTTTTTTTTTTTTTTTTTTTTTTTTTCTTCCCAGTATTGCTAAGTTTTCATATTTTGCCTACACTCGGAGTTAGCCTTCTTGGTAAAAGAAAAGGATCACATTTTTTCAGAGCAGTCTCTGGACAGTCTCTGGGAGACTGTGAGAAATCATGTATTCTGTCACCCTGGACATGATGAAATTTCTGTGGCAACCACAGGGAGAGACAGAGGTGAAAAATGTTGGGTTGGAATGGAAAGGAATGAGTGGCTGCTCTTGGGGTGTAAGAAAATAACACAGGTGTTAAAGTGCCCTCCAGTGCCAACCCAAACAAAGGGTGGTCTGCTCTTAATTTTCCTTAGAGTTACAAGGTTGTAGTTTCCAACTACAATGAGATTTCTTTCTGTAAAATTTAGTTTAGGAATCAAGATTACTTTTTTAAACTGAAAAATTAACAAGTCCAGGGATGTCTGGACTCATGTGCTTTGGCAAATAAGGTTGATTTTAATGGCATTAGCACCGAGTGGACAAATGGGACTAATTTGCAGTATAGTAGATTCCAGATATGTAAAAAAAATGATGGTGATAAAGATTTATGAATACTGTGTTCATGCTGATGAAGTGCCTGGTTGTTGCTACTTACAATTTAATACTAGTTCTCCTCGGGATTTTTTTTGTTTAGTTTTGTTTTGTTTGCTTTCGTCCTGTGGCCTTTTTTGGGGCAGGAAAAGAAGAAGAGAGCAAAAGGATTTAGAGGATGTGAGTGGGGCTGGACTCCACACACGCCGAAGAAACAACAAGTTGTTTGAGGTCACAGACATTGTTAAATTGCGCTCCAAATGTCCAGTACTTTTGTCCCAGCTGATATCATCGAGCAGATGTTTGGTTGTTTATTAAACATAGAGGTGAAGCTGGGCTGGTGCGGTGAGGACCGTTGCTTGCCAATGCAGCTTGCCTGGGGCACTGTGACAGCGAGAGATGCTTCAGACCTCGGCTGCCACGCTCTTCTCCCCGGTGAGATGCACGGTGCAAGCGGAGATAACTCAGGAAGGGGTGGCTGAGACTCAGAGCCTGCTCCCTCCTGCCTCCTCCAAGGAAAAGAAGAGGAAAAGGTGTGGAGATCCCTGAGGCAAGGAGTGACTTCCACTGCTGGACCCCTGGGGGGGGTTCCAGGCAGTCTCAGGGGGGAAACAGGTGAGAAGGGAACGGCCTCCCATGTCTCCTAGACCCATCCATGCCTCTACGGGACGTGTGGGCTTTCCCTCTCCCGTGCAGCATTCCTGTGAAGGAGCAGGACAGAGCATCTCTCAGATAGCCTTGGGCAGTACTGAGCTCCTCATAAAGTCCACTGATTTCAAAGGGAGTTCTGCACCAAAATATTTTCAAGCACTTGAGACTTTGTTTTTCTTTTTTTTTTTTTTTTTTTTTTTTTTTTTTTTTGTTTTATTTTTTTTTTTTTTTTTTGTATACTGAAGTGGCAGTACTCTGAGAAAGGTTTGGTGGGCTCTCAACTCCTCTAAACAGATTTCCATCAGCAGCTGATGCTGGGGAATGGCTGTGGCTGGCTGTTGCTTCAAGCAATGCCATAGATGTAGTGGGAGGAAAACACTTCTCTGGGCCATTCTGCCTCCAGAAACTCTTGTCATGCACTGTTGGATGTGATGCTGAGTTGTTTAGGGGGAATTTCAGTGGCTTCTGAAATATTTGACCTTAAAGGTGGCTTTCTTCCTATATCAATAACTAATATTCTTCAGGTTTCTTATCTGATTGCTCTTTTTTTTTTTTTTAATAGATATTCTTGGGATATGGTATAAGGTAACTTCCAACTGACAACTTTTCTTTAGGCTTATCAAAATACACAGAAAAAAGCAGACCCAAGAAATGTCAGAAGAATTGACTGGGCAAGTAAAGTTCTATTACTCTATGTAATGTTCCTTTTGAAACGTGGGTTTGCAGTTTCATACTGTACCATAAACAGCAGGTAGCTCATGTGCCCTTCTGAAGGCTAATTCACTCATGTAATTTTGCATTACATACCTTGTGTTCAGCCTTTATAAAAAACCTGATGTAATCTTAATCATTCCCGCCTCCTGCATTTCTTACTTTTCGTCTCACTTATTTTTACACTTAGAGATTCTTGGCATTGCTAATTTGGGATGTTACATAAAAGACTTTAGCAATTGTAGTAGTTGTTTAAACATCAAACCCAGCAACGTGAATGTAACATCATCATTTATTTCTAACAGGAGGTGATCTCCCTGATTCAGAGACCAGAAGGTCCTTATGTAGCATCTGGTGAAATAAAGTCTGGGAGGAAAGAAGTGAGCAAAGGAGGCAAAGACAAAGGTGAAGACAAAAAGAGACAGTATCTTTTTCCATTTAACTGTAGGCACCTTCTACCACCACAGCTGCTCCATGGCACCAATGTTGGATGAGCTGAACTGATGAATCTGTACTGTTAGGCTTATTTAAATATTTTGAGGCAACACGTCTAAGGTCTAGGGCTGGATTCATCTTACACTTGGAACATCAGAGGTAAATATGCAGCTGACTAATTTCCCTAGTCTTTCAAAGCTGGGCATCTCCAGAGAGTGATTCACATGTTAGGTGGGACATATCTCCATCTTTTTAAGACAGAATAAGGCCAGTTTTGAAAAATGTTGTTCCAAACCTATCTGTCTATTGAATATTCAGGCAATTCAGGAAATCTTGCCAAGCAAGTGGATTTCCAAGCACCATCCCAAAAGGATTCAGGCAGATAAAATCTTTCTGCCCTGTGCCTAGCAAGAAAGATTTGAAGACAGTTTAGGAAAGCATCTTTAAACCACATTGCAAAGGTGTTTTGTACCAATGAAGATGACGGTGAGTGCTCAGTGAGATTGTCAGATGCCAACAAGTAATGGATTTCCATCAAGATCAATACGAGCAAGGCAACACTTTCAAAGAGTCTGGTAAGTAGAAGCTCCTTTTTCCAAGCTGGAAATTAAATGCTCAAGAATCTAAATTTGGGGAATTAAGTTGCTTTTCAAAGTGTTGTTTGGGACCCTAAGTCTCTGTTCAGAATTCCTTTTTGAAAAATGTTGTAGATCCTCTTAGATGGTACTTGTGGCTAGAATATGTTGGGGACGGGTTGTGATAGCCAAGTAAATTTGATTAACAATTTGTTGAGCATGTTCTTAGTCAGATCAAGTGCAAAGAGTAATTTTATTTAGCTTGAAGTATCTGGTAAACATAAAGAGAAAAAGGGCTCTGTAGTTGGACAGGTCTTATCTCAGTATCTTTATTTACATTTTCAAAGAACACTGACGCAATCGACCTACCAAAAGAACTGCTTTCCATCAGCCTGGGAACAGAAACAAATTAGTCTTTAATAGTGTTGTGTGAAAACTATGGCAAATGTTATGTAAAACTGTGCAAACAGAATGTTTGTGTTCTAGTTCCAGGTCATTTAGTGGGCAAAAAGAGAGACATTTTGTGTGGAATAGCCATGAAGCGGTTTGCTATTATATAAGGATAGGATCTGCTAGATCAAACTAATGATGACATGCCGAGAACCAGATGCTTCAAAGCAAAATGCAAGGCATCCCAGTGTGGATAATTATGAAATAGTCTGACCATAGGGGAAATTTCTGCATAAACGACTTTAGTCCTAAAAGGCTACATGTTTATATTGCTTCTGAAAAGGTTTTATTCTGATTTCCCACAGACACAGGGCTTATGCAACCAGTGCGCTGCCTGGCTGTGCAAATCTCTGACTCCCTCCCTCCCTCCCTCCCTCCCTGCCCTCCTGCCTCCAGCAACCTCTGAACACAGGTCCGATCTCTGCCACGTGGAGCAGAGGGGAGGAGGTCTCACAAATAGTTAAAGTCCTACAGGTTTCATGAATATAAGCTGCTCCCCAGCGAGGAGAAGCAGGTAATCGTGCCAGCTCAGCGTGAGCTTACCCCTCATTAGAAACCAGAGGAACCACGTGGGAGAGCATCTTATAAGTGCTCCTGCTGTGGGAAAAGCTTCAACCGTGGCTCTCCATCAACATGAGATGCAAATCCTAGGTAGCCACTGGCACTAATGGCGCTATCTCTTTTTCCTATTGATTATAACTTCGGATATCTTCAGGATCTAATATAAATACTTAATTCTTTGTGACTGAACAAGTTCTTAACTTTAACAACACCCAGGGGCGATGAATGCTAGTTAAATAACATGAAGATAGCACACATCCTTTTGGTACCAGAAATCTACAAATTTCGTTGTAGGTCCTCTCATAAAGCAGCTGGTCTTAATTAGTGCATGATGCTCTTTACGGGCCAGCAGGCTAATTTGTAAATTAATTAGAAGTAAGTTGAAGGCAGTCTCGCATCTCTTGGGAAGACTAGAACTAATTGTTTCAAGGTATTGAAACCTTGCTTATTTGCCACACCGAGTGTCTTCAAAGCTTGACCACCTTCTCAAGGACCTGGGCCACAGTGAGCTGCTCCGTGCCAATCCATTCCCCTTGCACTGCAAATGCCACATCTTGTACCAGTTCTTCATAACCGTCAGAGACGTATGAATTGAACAAAGCCTCCCAGGAGAAGATCTGTGGGCCTTGCCATAATGCTCACATTGGCCTTTATAGTGTTTAGATATTGACCAAAATTTATGATAGGAAGTTCTAAGGTGGAAAGATGGGTCCCCTAAAGTAGAAGGAGGTACGTATATATGTTTCCCACAAAATTCAGCTACTAGTATAACATTGCTAATGGGTAAATCTATTCATAAATATTTTGGCAACTTCTCAAGGTAGTCTAATTTCAATTGCAAATGCACACCTCTCTCTTCATTGACATTTGTGCAAGGACAGTATTGTTCCTAGGAACAGTACTGGGACAGCACTTCGACACATGCACCTGTGGCTTACTTCCTCCTAAAATAAAGTAAGCAAAATAAATTCAATCTATATTTTATTTGGAAGCCGAAATGATTTATAAGATGAATCAACCTGCCAGGGACAGTCTGGGCTGGCAAACGATATGTCATGTCCCAGACGGTGGGTTACACAGTTCAACTGCTTGACTGCAAACCTCAAATATGCAGGAAAACATAGTGTTGGAGTCTGTTTAGGGAAGACATTAATTGAAAAAGTTCAGAAATTCACACTGTATGCATTTCTCCCCACCATGAGCTGAGCCGTGTGTTCATTCAGATTTCTTGGAGATGTGGCTTTTATTCATACGGAGGAAGAGGGGCTGAAAGGACTTGGAGGAAAGGTGGCCTAAGAGGAGCAGCAAGACCCTGCAGGACCAAAGGGACAAAGATCCTGGTAACTCTGAAGGACTCATGACTGTTCTTAGTGGTTTCTTTTTGAAAGGAGGCACTGGAGAATATTGCTTGTTTTTTTTAGTGAAGATGCTGAGGATTATGTGGTTTTGACAAGACCACCTAATTTGATCGAACATCGTGCTTCTCCAGCATGTTATTTTCTGTGACTTTTCTTTGGGCCTTAGACATTTATATCCATGCATTCAATATACTTTACATCCCTGTCTTCTCTTCCATGTCTACCACACATCCTTCACGCTTGTTTCCACACTCCCCCATAATCTACTAGAAGGGCAGTTTTTTGGCATTTGAGTGGGGTTACCACAGCTGGTAAAGGAAACCAGGACAAAGAGCTGTGGTTTTCTTTACCAGCTGTGATACGCGCCCATTAAAAAAAAAAAAAAAAAAAAAAAAAAAAAATCCATTGGTGTGGACATTACAGTGAAGTTCTTGTATTTAGCAGGTGAAAAGTCAATACTCGACCTGCAGTGAGATTTGCTCATGGAAAACCTTTGGAAGCTGTTTTTAGCAGTGGGGTATTAGTCACCCTTGTAAGGCTTCTAGCCGCCCGGCGCTTCTGGCTCGCACCGTGCCGTGCCGTGCCACAAGCGAGGATTGCTTGGGGGGGCTGCACAGTGTTAACAGCGACTCCCGCTTTGCCCCAGGTGTTGAGTTTAAGCGCATGGTTCCTGGTTATTTTAGGAAAACATGAGCTCACGTTTCAGACAGCTTTCTCTCCAGCCAGAAGACACGTGTTGTGGTCCTCCCGTATGCTGGGGGGCCAGGAGGGATAACGCCCCGCATCTGTGAGGAGCTCGTGGTGGTATTTTTGCTGAACTGGTTTGGGGACTTAGGGTGATGGGGAGAAAATGCAAAGGTGATCGAAGGCTGAGAAAGGGATGTTTTCTGTGTCAGATGGGGATCAGGGAAAGAGGAGACAGCTGAGCAGTGAGATCATGGAGCGGGGTCTGAGGAGTGGAATCTATTAGAGTATGAAAAGCGGTGGATTAAGTCATGCTGCACGAAGGCTAAGGCAACTCCTAACAAAATTAAAAAGGGGAAAATACAGGGGGTGAAGGAAGAAATCAGTCTGATAGACTGGAAAGCTGGCTTGCCCACAGGGATGCTGCCTCGGAGCAGTGACTCTCCTTGGGCAGAAGGAAGGCAGCTGCTGCCTGACGGACGGTCACCCACCCCCTCCAATCTCCGGTTCCCCCTGATCTCCAGCACCCCTGGGCTGACCAGGGAAGGGACCCTTGCTCAGCACCCCAAGGGGAGTGCCAGATTTGTCTGGCCAGTGGAGGAGGGGAAAGAAAACCCTGGCAAGGACGGCCCAGCACCAGCTGTGTGGGCATGGGGATGCGCTTTGGCAGGAACGAGCGGAGGCTGAGCCAGATCCCTTCTCCCAGACCAGCCAGCCCTTTCCTTCCTCTGTGGCTCAGGCAGGCGTTTGCAGAAAATAAAGGCTGGTGGTACACAATGTCACCACTCTATAAGGAAATGTCTTGAAATAATACATACTTAGAGCTTTTAATGATGTCTTCATGTGAGAGTCTAAGAGTATGTGGACCTTGAATAGGATAAGTGGAGCTGGGAACAGTTTTTCCGATGGAGATTACACTTAAAGGCAGCTCTGGGGCAACCAGGATGCTTTGGAAATTCAATTTTTTTCACTAGATATGGCGAAAATGAGCAAACACGAAAGAGTTAGAAAAGACATAGCTTTTCATTTAGACATCTTGTGTGGAAACACTATGAAGTTTTGCTTGGGGAATTTTCAGGGCCATGGTACCCCTCATTCAAAATACCTACAGAAAGAAAACATGAAAAATAAACCAGAAAAAAAAAAAGACTGAACAGACAATCTTATCTGATACAAGGCTGTTGGGAGAGAAAAAATGGTTGTTTCAGCTGATAAATTATTCCTTCAGTTTTACTAGTAAGGCTCTACTGAGCTGTTCCAATGGCACAATGGGGTCTTAAATCTTTCCAGGGGGATCCTCTTGGCCCAGGGAAACCCCTGGGTGGCCCCACCAAGGAGGTTGCTTAAGAGATGCTACAGTTGTGTTTAGATCAGGCACGTCTATCTGTATAGGGCCAAAAGCACGTGGGAAGGCACAACGCAGATGAGAAACTCTCTCCTCTGTTTCCTTTTTGTGGCTTCTGCAATAATCTTTCAAAGGAACCTTATAAAACTCTAAGTAGTGGGTTTTTTAAAACATTGTTGTTATGGTAATAGTTTAGTGCTGCCTCCTTTGTTATGTGTTAATGGTGCCCTTCTCTTAAGTCTACTAATAAAAGAAACGTAAACCTCGATGTGAAAGTCCTCATAAAGTTACAAATCAAACACATTTGTGCTGTTTTTCCCCGATATGCAAGACACTGGAGCAGCTTTGCATCAGGGGTTAGCGTCAGACCTTAATCAGAGACCTTATGTCAGCTGCAATGCCTGCTGCTATGCGTTCGGGGTCACCTCCTCTACGTACAAGGGAGAGCTGTAAAGGAGTATTTTACACAGCAAATGTGAGAAAGGAAGGCAAGAGATGGGGAAACCTCAGACAAATTAGGAATAATAGAGAATATTACATCTGGAATCTAGATAAAATGATTCATAATCTGTATCGTGCTTTGATCATCTCTTTAATATAATTTTTGAATCAACCTATGGAATATATTAATATAGAATTATTTCCCTGTAATTGAATTCTCCAGGCTTGGTCACAGGTCTGTGGAAAACTCTCCTTTCAGTTGCACTCTTTAATTCTATATATTGCCATAAATAAAATAGGAAAAGATGAATGTGTCTGATTTTCCCAAACTGGCCAGGATTTCACCATATGTACTGTGGAGGCAGCTCAGTCGTCAAAGCACTAGACTACTGTAATCTTTGTAAGGGGGTAATGAATGCATGTAGATAACTCTAGAGTCCGGGCACTTTTGGAAAAAGCTATGGTTTGGATGGCATCTTGAGAAGAATCCCAGCTTTATATTTCCTATGGTTTCTATGAGCAGTTACTTATTGAGGAAGTAAATGAAAGAAAAAAACATAAATGAGTGGGAAGTGTAGACTGATTTCTGGAGAAAAGTACAGTGGAAAAGACAGGAAGACTGAATTTAGACAGACCTAGAAAATATAAAAATTAAGCCAGCTATTCCTTTCCTATTGCCAAGACACTGTGCTTTTATAAATAGAAAGATTGAGGGTCTCCATAACCTCACTGAGTCATGAAGATGTGATGGTTCAGCTCACCTAATCTTGTCAGTACGTGCTTTTGTGCAAAAGCGAGGACTGTGTCCGGTGGACACTATGGAGATCAACTCCTGCTTAGCCACTGAGTACTCTCAGAAAATCTGAAGTCTCAAGATAAATTTTTAAGACAGACTTAAACTTTAAGGCACCCTCTTGCTGTGGAGATCCTCTGAGCTTCTGAGGGCTGACACTTGGAGGGTGTCCACTTGGGAGCAGATAAAATGAGGATGGTCTCAGCTTTTGTATTCATGGGTGGGAGATCAGTTTTGACCCAAGATGGTCTTCCAAACCCTCAGGAGATCTTAAAGAAGATGTGCTCATGCTGGTGTTCTGGGATGACAGAGCTTGAGTCTGGTATTATGGCGCATGACAAAGATGGGGCAGCCCTGGGACCAGCCAAGCAAAGGCAGTTGACCACCTGAAGATGTCCTGAGCGCAAATCCAACCCACTGGTCCTTGTCTGAGCCATGCTGGTGAATCTGGTCTGTGGTCATGGGCCTGTTTCCTCACTGAGATGGAAAGGATGTGCCCATCTAGACCATGAAATGAGCTGCTGGAGGCAGAATCTCCTTCCCCCCCACACATGTTGTGCTTTTCTTAGGGTGGCAGAAGGAAGTCAAAAGCTTTCCAAAATGGGACAGAAAGTTTAAAAAATGAAATTATTTTCATAGTTGGAGAAAGGCAGAAAAAGTAAGAGAAAGACCTTAAGTGGATCTTTATTTTTGTTGCCAGTGGTCCCAGGATGAAGGCAGCATCCTTATACATACCTGTCTGGTTTCTACCACAGGATACAGCAGAGTTGACAAGTTTCCACCAGGAGGGTTAGATTCTGTTAAAACAGAATTTTCTCATGAAAAATATTTTCTGTTGGAGCATTTTTGTCTAACTTGCGGTATGAACAAGAAAGGCTCTGACAGCAATGCTACAGTTACTTCATCCATTAAAATCACAGAGGTTCTGGAGGGGCGGGAGAGGGATAAAGGCACAGCCCCTACCTCTCTGTGGTGATGTCGAACATGGGTTGCCCTGTCTACAACTCTGGCCACCCCCAAAACCCTGCAGTGGCGAAAGCCTTGGGGACTTGCAAGAGTGTGTCACTTGGCTGAGCAGCGATGGCTGGCTCTGCACACACAGGGCTCGCTCTGCGTGGGCGAGCCGGCCGTATGATGACTTTCAGCCATATTTTAATCCGATTGATGGAGTGGCTAGAGATGCTGATGGGATTAGAGCTCAGCAGAATGACGAAGCACTCGGGATTTGCCCTCGCGCCGATCCCTGCAGCACACCGAAAAGGAATGGCTGCTCCTGATTTACAAGCCGTAAGAACCCTGCTTTGAGGTGGAGTATTTCCTCCAAGACATGGGTCCAACCCAAACACATCTCACAGTCTGCAGCCAGAGCTTGGTCTGACTTTTTTTTGACTATGTCCAATGCCTCATGCATGGACACAGGCATTGGGATGTCACTGGGGGGGACCCAGAGGTATCATGGGGTGGGCTGGCATTTGGCCCTGCTTCCCACAAGGTGACCTGCTGGTCAGCAGTGCTGTGGGCATCTTATTTTTCTCCACTGATCAAATGACAACCGAAATAATTGCTCTTGGGGTGGCCAGCTCAGAGGGGATTATAGGTTGGGGTCCATAGTGGGTGTAAATCACCCGGTGCTCACTGGCAGCAGCAGAACAGAGTGGACTTGCACCGGCTATGGATTTCATTCATTGCACTTAAATAAACTCCTTTTTTATTTTTCCTCACGTCAAAAAACGTAAATTAAGGTAAACCATTTCTACACCTTCTGATTGTTTTGTTTATGGGAATGGTGTCTCTAAATCCTTCAACCTGAAGTACCAGCACTGTTAATAGAGTGAATTGCAAGTACAACACAGCAGTCAATCCCAACAGCTGTTACAAGGATGGAGAGCACTCCCTCTTGAGTGAGACTCGGATTTTAATCCCTGAAAGAGCGGCTTGACACCCTGTGACCTGCCTGGTAATGTTCCTAATCCACCTCTTTATAAATATACGTTCCCGAGAGAGGCGAAGGAGTGTCAGGCGAAGACGGCGAGAACAGCAGAGAGGATCTCTCAGCCTCGGGCTGTGCTTGTGGGTGAAGCAGATGAAGGCAGTCACAGGCTAAGTGGATTAAGAGCAGGGAACATCAGTTCAAAAACAGGAGCTGCAGCCTGGTTTAAAGACCTTGGGAAGCAAGAGGATTCGACAGCAAACGGTGTCAGGCCTCCAGAGGAAATGAGGGATGGTCCGGTCTCACCGGCATTTCCTACCCTGGCTGTGGACATGGCTTGGAGATGACCAGGGGCATCCTCCTCCTCCTCAGCATATGGCTCTGCCTGGCTCTGAGCCCTGCTGCTTACACGCATCCCTGCAAGATGCAGCTGGTGGAGCAAAACCAAAGCAGGGTCCTCCAGGGGCGGATGCCAGGGTAGGGTGCTCCCTGCCTGCCCCTTGCCCTGCCCTCATTTAGTCCCACCGAGTATCTGGGCTTAGTTTGAGCACGGCCATGCCTGTCACCAAATCCTCCTCCAGAACAACGGCAGAACATGGAATTAAAAATAACATTGAGAGACAGTAACTAAGAAAAAAAAAAAAAAAAAAAAAAAAAAGAACAACCATTAAAATAAGAGATAGTTAAAAATAGGATTTTAAAATAAAAGTAAAGTAATAAGAATTAACATCCCCTCCTTTTGCCTCCCCAAACTTTTTATTCCTTCTTTTCTTGATGCAAAGACGGATATTCTTCAGGACAGTGTCTGGTTTTACCTCGTGTCTTGTGCACTGAAAGAGCATCTCCAGGGCTTTGCTAATCACAGCAATACCTAAGCTAATGACAGTTCTTACTCCTCTATAATATCTGACATTTTTTGACTGTTCCTTTTACATTTTGCCCCATTTGTTTTCTTCACGTATACTGGTGTTAAGCCTGTCTTTAAAAAGTAGTTGCCCTTGTAATCTGAAGCATGTGTTGACTGCATGCTTGCTAACTCAAAAGCAGCTGAATGGGCTTTTGGCCCAACATTAAGAAAATGACTCCTCTTTGACCCAGTTTTAATCATGTCAATAATTTTAAGATTAAAGCTAGTAAGTAAGGAAGATGTACAAATTAAAGCACAATGTGAGGGGTAGTGATTCTTTCAAACTCTTAATGTTATTGTGATAATAAGAGTATCTTGCTTTATATCTTTTTTTTCTAGATTTAAGTGTGCGAAAGAAGCCCTGTCGGGTTTCACTTGCATAGGATCTGTGCTATAAAATGGCATCTATGGTCTCACATCAGTCTTTTGGCCCCCAGGAAAGGTTAGCTTTTTTTTTTTCCTGTCCTAATACTGCAGGAGTTAACAGCTTAGGGGGAAAAAAACAGGTCTGAAAGTCTCCAGGAAGATAATACTTGGGAAGACAGGTTTAAGCTGAATAAGAAAGCAGATTTCATCAGTCTTCTTGGAAACAACCTTACCAGAGACTTGTGATCCGCTTCTAAATTTGGCCTTTGCATTTTCTATGTACAGGAAGTGATGAAAACAGTGGCAATAATCCCTGGTGAATTTGGACACGCACATCAGGGGCTGAATGCCTTTGTTTGTTATAGGGCCGCGGTAAGTTGGGTGTTGTAAACATGGCTCATGACAAGTTTAATTAAGACAACAAATATGGGAAACGTAGCAGAAGGTCACGCATCATTCTTCACGATTTTGGCAATTGAAGATTTTTCTGAGAGATCTGAATGTGCTGCACCAGCGCAAATATAAATACAGGTTTTATACTGATTGTCTCTTTCCCCAAATTATTTTTTCCATTTTTTTGGATGGTGCTAAAATATTCTGAATCGAAAATCCCTGACCTAATGCATGAGCACATTAACTTGTGCTATGCCAAACTGCAACTGATGAAAATAAAAGCTGTTGTGAACATATGATAAAACTCCTACAGTCAATTTGGTCCTGCCCCAACAATGACAAATTTACTCCTGGATGAATCGGACTGAATGTATCAGACACTCAAATATCCACCTGTCAATGCAGAACCTGCCTGTTTCTCAGACTTTCAAAAGCACATTTGGTGTTTGAATGAGCACACTCACTGATGGAGCAATTTGTTCCAGACTCATTACCTGAGCTCTGCCTCTCTGCAGATGTGTGGAGCCTCAGATTTTGATTCAGACAAGTTTCTTCCTAAACCAGCTTATATGGTGAACAAGACAGACCTCATGAGCTGATACCTATAGGTGCAGTGTTCCTGAGAAGCTGGTGGTGATACCACCTCTGCAGAGTGGACAACAAATTCGGATGGCAGGCACTGACTTAATGTTTTGTTCTGGGAACTTCCTACACATTTGGAAATCTCAGTGATACAAGGTTGAAGTATCGTGCTTGCTGTTTTAGAAATAACAGCACCATACGCTTGGGATGAACTCCATCTAATTTAACATCGGCCACTTGAAAGCTAAGTATCCCATTAAGTTAGGGCTGGGATCTTCCTATAGTCAGCTGAGAAACAGAGGTGGGTAGAAATATCTGAAAGGAATGGATCCTATGTCTGCAGTAGATAAGACAACTCCATAGGTGTCTGTTTTTCAACAGTGAAGCCAGACAGAGGAGCCCTGGTGATTAGCTGAGATTGCCAACCTAACTTTCAGATGGCTAAAATTAAATTAAATGAATCCCAGCCTCAGAGACAGGAGTGCTTGTGCCAAAACACTCCTTCTCATGCAGCTTTTGTAAAAGCATACTTCTTCAAGACTTTAGACAACTTTATACAAAATATTTGAAACGTCTATTATCAAATAAAATCCTCTTGAGTGTTTTGAAGTCCAAAAAGAGGAGATTCATACGGGCGTGGGCAAAACCCCCTAGCATGTGAAATTGATTAGCTGTGAAGGAGCTTTTCAAAATACAAGATTTTTAGGTTAATACAGCCTCTCAATTTTCCCTAGAACTTGTGCACTTAAATCCTTCAGAAGCATTTGAAAACTCCCTATCCGAATTAAAAAGAAGTATTAAATTTATGAAACCAGGAAAGTGAAATTTGAATTTTGAAGAGAGTTTAAGTCACAGGACTTGCAGTGTCTATCCCAGGATTCAAAAGTATTTTAAATTACATCTAGATGAAAATTTCCAGTCACAAATAATGACAATATGTATTTGAAAATCTACCCCTTAGTTTCTGCCCTTTCTTATTCTCTTTAATTCAAAGCAGCAAAACCACCAAATAGCTATGATTTCAGATTGTCTGCTGGCCCCTGTGATTAAAACATCTAATTCACATAAAGTGAATGAGTGTGTTTGAGTGAAGGTTTTGCATGGCTTACCCTCTAAAATGGATGTTTTGGATCATTCCAGTTACATGTATGGGTGGATTCATCAGAGGATTCTCCATTGAATCACCACACTATTTCACTGTATTTTATTTAAGCACCTTGCTGATAATTATAAAACTAGATCAGTGTGATTGTCTCATGAAGACATTTTGTCATGCAATCCCTGCATACATATTAAGTGTGTTTACAGACCAGAAACGCGTGCACACGGCCAGTGTGAATTTCTGGAGAAACTAATGATAGGCAGTTTTACCAACAGATTCCTCAAAAGCCTCTGCGCTCTGTTTTTCAGGGAAGGGTCCGGAAAGCCCAGTTATCTACAGGGTCAGAAAAACATTGCAAACGTGAAAAATGAAGCCCCACTCCACTGTGCGAAAATTCCCGTAAATGCATAAAGACTTCAAAAAAACAGCGATGGGGAAAGGCCCTTCCTCCAAGAGTGTCGCAGGCAGCCGTGCTGTGCGGGGGAAGGCTCCCACCCGTTGCAAAATGACGGTACCATACGTTGCAGGAATAGCCTCCAGTCACCTCTGTTGCAAGCTGTGGCGTTTGGGAATGCTGCAGGGGGGTTAAAACGACGCTCTCGAACAGATTAACCAAAGAACACTTTTGTGAAATCTGCATTTGCAAGGGGCAGAAGGGAGAAATCTGTATAACCACAAAAAAATTAGTTCAAATACCAAGGCAAGAATGCACAAGTAAAATTTGTTTTTACTCCTTAATTTTTATTTTTCAGTGTGACCATGTTTTATTTTTTTAGGAGGAGAGGACTTTTAAGGATAAGAAGGAATTCTGGATGATCAGAATAAACAGGTCTCACATCAGAATAGTGACACCAGTAGCTCTGGTCAGGTTGGTTTACTCTCCTGTGCATTTTATTCAATGTGGAATGGTAATAACTAATGAAGAAAGTACTCCGAGGCTCCTATTGAGTCAGCTCAGGCAAAACACCCCCTTTAGATAAGGAAATTTTACCTGAGTAAGAGCTCAACATAGACTGTAAAATCTGGTCATGAAATCCTCAGCTAAGCTGATAAGAAACCAAAATCCTTCAGACAGACAAGTAAAATAGGATCTCCATTCTTCATAGTTATTCACATCCTACTAATGAGCTCTGGCACCCATGGCAGAATTATTAAAGGAATATTGATCTCCTGCAAAATTTGGTGTGTACTAGTGATTTGCAGACATAGAGAGAATATTGAATCTTCCTCCCTTGCTATTACCCAGTGGGCTGATCAGCTGGGGAATGCTGGAAATGCAGATAACATTTCCCTTTCTCCTGTTCATCCATCAAGTGGGTATTTGATGGTCCTTCCAATCAGTGTGACTGCTTTGTTTTTTTCCCCTTTTCACAAATAATGTTATTGAATGTCGATGTTTGACACTCATATGTTATAAAGCAATAGTTTAATGAAGGGAACTAGTTATAAACAGGCTCTTGCTCCTCAGTAAAATGAAAGCAATTTATTTTTGGATAGTTTTAAAAATAGCCAGTGCTGTTAAACATATTTGTATTTCAATGCACATTTTTCCTGCTTTTTCAAACCTCGCTGCCTCCTCTACTGAGAATGTTACAACCTGCATCTGCGGGCAGGACCATGAAACAGTTTTCCAGGAAGAACAGCCATGAGCAGACTAGTAGCACCTTACCCAACGGGAGTTAAACGTGGTCTTACCAGCTGATGGCACATTGAGCCACGGCAGGGAGCAAGTCACAGGGTACCATTTCAGAACCAGCATTTCTACCTGACCCATCCAGGCCAGACTTTCCCAGGAGACTCCCTTGGTCTGATCTTACACAGAAGAAAAATAAGTAAAAATAAAGAAAAATAAGTATTTTTCTCAGAAGAAAAATAAGTTGTGTTGTCCTCAGGGAAAACCACTGTTGCTTTTTCCTGAGGACTGCTCGTGCCATTACAATCTGGAGCAGGGAACCAGAGTCAGTAAGCTTATGTCACATGCCCGACCTCTTCGCCTACTTTGGAAAACCTACCCAAATTTGGCCAAGCAATAAATGTCTGTAAAAAAATCCATCTTTACATGATCCATGGGGGCTTCTGACTCCAGATCAGGGTTTGAGCAGTAAAGCTGAAGCATGAGACCGTTTGCTGGAGAAGAAAACAAGATATTGAATAACCATTAATCAAGTGCTGGGAACAGAGTGAGAGAGGGGTACAGTAGTAAAAAATAGCATACAGTTCTTATAATCAAAGGCTGTTTCAGGATGCATACGTATAGAGGAAGGTGGGGGAGTGAAGCAGTATTACAAGCAACCTTAGTTTACACATGCCTTACTTCTGGAGTGCTCAGCTTGGTAATTCTGCTGTTGCTCTATGGTCACAGTTTTTTGTTTTTTTTGTTTTTTTTTTTTTTTTTTTTCTATTGTATAGAGTGGTTTGCTACCTTTCAGTTCCCTGTACTTCTCTGGATTTATAAAATGTGGAATATTTGTGACTGCCTTGTGCTGTGATGATGTGATCGCATAGCTCTTTTCAGCTCTGGAAGAAATGAAAGGTTGTGCTCACTGTGAGCAGTTGCTAAGAAAGAAAGAAAGAAACCCTATTTTAAGCTGTTCCACAGAAGCACATACTGGCTTGATTGGTTATTGATTCCATTTTCATTACGGAGAAAGCACATTTTTAGCCACAAACATGTGCAGCCACATGTTGAGCTGCAAGTGTGAAAACTGCATCAAGTCTAAGGCTCTGCTGCGGGCTGTGCTGAGCCTGAGCATCCGAAAAGCTGAGGACCCACATTTCCCACTCTAGCAAATGGCACCAGTCTCTTGAGGAAAGTTTTCTTGGCTCCTTCAGCTGCATTGAGCTTTGGATTCAATTCAGTTAGGAGTCGGTTGTGACTTGGATCTTGCAGGCTGTCCCTAGACTGGTAAATTAAACAAAGCCTCGGACTGCTTTGGACATTGGAACATGACTGTCTATTCTGCAAAAGTGTTGAACTGGTCCAGGGAGTGGTGGAGCCTGCATGAATTATCACCCTCTCAGACACTGCCTAGACATGGGAGTGTGAGAGTTTAAGAGGATGCTACAGGCTCTTCTGTGCAGAACGGCTTCGGTGTCAGACAATGTGCATGGGCATGTTCAGTGTACTAGGACTCCGCAGGTATACACAAATATATGTGTGTGTATATATAAACACAGGCAGCCATACCTGACAGAGGTATACAACTAGGTAATGCCTTGCGAATCTGTTAGATTTCAGTACTATATATGAAGGAGCAAGTTCATACATCTCATCTCAGAGTGCATGGAAAGGAGAGATATGGGGGCTGCACACTTTTGGTTCTGCTTTTACCACAGCTAAGCCAAAGCGTCGGTTTTGTGGTAATTCACTGTTAGCCAAGGGCAGGAAGAATATGGGCAGGGAACAGGAATGCCTGTAGACACTGGGGTTTTGGGATACCCTTTCTTCAGAGCTGTGCCAATTCAGTCATTAGTTGAGAATAAATAACAGCAAAGTACCTCCCTGAATCAGTGTTTGTAGGAACAGAGCCCAGGGTCAGGCACATTTAAAAAGGACATTTTTTTCCCCTGAAGAAAGCCAGAGTCTGTGAAAATGAACAAGGGAAAGACTTGGAAACCATTAGCTATTTCCTGAAGGCTTTTCCCATTCCTTCTCATGCAAGTCAATGTGTGCTTTGCCTGGATGAGAGTGGACATTTCTTTTTGCAGAAGTGCTGGACATACCTTATTTTCATTTTGTGGGAAGGTTCCAGACCCTGCAAACTTTCGCCATTTCTTGGCCTGGAAGAACTGAAATGCGGTCACTTGTGTGGGCTGCAAAAGCCATCTGCTTGGGCCTGTTTTCAGAGGAGGCTTGAGGCAGACATCCCACGACAACAAGAGAAGAGGATGGAGTCCTCCCAGTGATTATTGGCATTGGGCTGCTATTGAGACAGTTGTTTCTGAAATTCCTCCTCACTTCTATTGCTAATTGTATTTTAGGGGCAACAAGTGCATGTCCTCAACATCTGTGTGTGTACCTGCATTATTACATCCATCTGTCTGTCCAGAGCAGCTGGGTACCTCAAGGAATCTTGATGGTGTTGGCCGATCCATGTTGAAACCTTCTTTCTGTCTGATTTTCAGTCGGAATTGCAGAACTCAGTCAGTGATCACCTGTGAATCTAGACAATTGTCCATCCAAATTCTGATCATATATTTGTTATCAGTAGGATTCTGGCCAAAGTCTGTGCTGAGAGTTGCTTAGCCTGCAGACCCAGGTTTTCCTTCTGTGGCTGGCAGGAAAAAGGGCAGGTTATTGCTAGAAATTTTCCCTATATAGGATTGGGATATGGTCAAAGTTCACATCTAGATCCCTATTCCCCAAGTTTAAACCAGCCCTGTTTCTCATTCTGGTTTCCTTAATTATTTAATGATTCGATCAACCTTCCTTTTTGGTCCAACGAATATTTAATCGTGTGTATAAAGTCAAACAGCTCTGACAGGAGATATTTGGAGCCATTCTCCCTCATTACAGCACACTGCTGTGTAATGACTGACAGAGACTTCAAAGCCATGTCAAGCTTCTGCTCTGACTCAGCACAGAAGTTGGAGCCTGGGTTACCTGTGTTGTAGAGCCCCAAGCAGAGGGAGATCTTTTCTTAGTCTTGCCTTGGGGCTTCAGTCCCACCAGCTGCAGTTTGGCTGGTTTTGATGGCTGTGTTTACATTTCTGAGTCAGGACCTGAACCTGGGCTCCCAGGCAATGGGGTTGTTTGGAGCCCCATTGCTTAGGGCTATTAGATTTGCCTTGGAGAGAGCTGGTTGGAGGGACCAAAGGAGAGCTGGGAACTGAGAAGAATTGCTGGGGTCCAGGACCTCTCCTCTTTCCTAGTCCTAGGAAGGGCTAGGAAAGCACCTGAGGTGCCCAACTAACCCCAGTCCTTGTATGGGGGGAGCCTGATTTATTGGATGAGAACTGAGAATTCACTTGGCAGCAGTGGGATGAGGAGGAGCAGAGCATTGAAACGCTAGCATGGTCTTGAGGACCTGTTCCCTGGTGCTTGGACTTGGTACCATCTTAGTTAATACTAGACTCAAGCACATCTGTGTTCTAGGGTCCTCTCTTCCCTGAAGAAGCAAGGGATAGATTTTATATCAGAAATATAATGCCTTTCAGTAATGAGCTAGAATGACTTGGTTGCACCATGCTGATCACCATAAAGAAAGTAATCTAGCCTGTTGTTTTTGTTTTGAACATACCGTAACTCTGGCTTCTGGGAGCGTTTCTTTTTTGATACACTTCAAACAAGGGGCTCAAAATGGGGAGAACAGGATCAAACTTAGCATCTCATGTTTCTTAATGCTTCTCTAGCAGAAAATATGTTTCCAAAAGCAAGCCAAGACCACGTCAAAATCATATCATGCAATGTTCATTTCTGCTTAATGAGGCATCTTCAGATAGATCAGTTAGCACAAACTCTTATTCATTCATCCTTTCACTAACCAGTCAACCACAAAAATATAACTGACATTTAAATGGTGCAGGAGGAGAGACAGGCAGGTTAGCCAGGCTGGAGATAAGGCCAATAGTTCTGCAGTGTAATAAGAAGGCTCTAAAACAAACATCATATGAATTAATTGAGGCTGAACTGGAAGGTACGGTTTTTACTAAGGTTAATAACAGCTGACAGCTTGACCTATTCTTGCAGTTTACCTTACCAGCATCAGTCCCAGGCTCTGCTTGTCTCTTCTCTCTTCAAATGCCCAGTGCTGGATTTAGCCTCTGCACAGGGTTGGGAAGTCCCACCATCTGCAGATCACCCCCCACTCCCAGTGTACCCAGCTGGGCGTACCCAGGTGCACGTCAGGGACCCCTCCTCCTGTGTCCCCAGGGTCCCTCACCCCCACTGTGGGAAGCACAGGGCGAATGCTAGCAGTGGGGCTAATGGGGCATGAGTGTGTATCGAGGTTTGACGTGTGGATATTATAGCTTGCGAGCGTGTTTACCAGCTGCCTCTATGACCTGGAGTTAGACTCTGTCTAGAGGGGTCAATTAGGAGACTTTTCATACCGTATTTAGTCTTGGGGAAAAGGCATTGAAACAACATGACCCCAAACTGACTAACAAACCTGAAAACAGCAGAGTAAATTATCACAAGGAATAGGCACTCCTTTGCTCAGTGTCTGCCTGGTAATGATGCTTTCTTGTTCTTCTGTTTATTTTAACCTAAGGTTTCTATGCAGGTAGCATAAGGCCACGGGCAAATGCATCTCACAAGTACCCATTCACTCCAGGTGTGTCAGGTCACTGTGGATTTCACAGTTGTTATCACTGACTGTTATCACCTTGCAGCTTAATGAGACACTGGCAAGACCAGTTTGAATTCTCAGGTGATGTGTATGTTTGAAATACATTTTTAAGGCCATGTCTCAAGCTGTGTGTAAGAGTTGAAGGCACACATCAACCCTGCCAGGTGGAATCTGAAAAGAGATCCTTACAGCCACTGTCTCTGTAGGAGCCAACAGACTGTCTGACTGGAGACGAAGGGGTGGGCTGAGGGCAGCATCTCATATGGACACCATTTCTCTTTAATGACAGGGTTGAGTGTCTTCATCTAGGCATGCACGTGCACCAGCATAGCCATACAAAGAGGTGTCAGGCCTCCAAAGTTGAGGCAAAAATAAGGTTTTGGTCCTGAAATGGACCTGAGCATAGTCATGTGTGGCTGGTTGTGTAGTGTGTAGTGGTATGTATGCTCATGCTGGGAATCTCATCTGTTTGGGTTGTAGTTTCCAAAACGTAATAACAACTAGTTAGTAGGTTCAGCAGTGGTGTTGGTAAGACATGGAAGGCTTAGGCACTAGGAGTGGGTTTCATCATATCGCTCATCAGATGGCAATGTCTGAAGTTCCCCTTACCATCCATGGAGATCAAAGTTCATTTGGTTGAGCTTATCTTACGATGTGATGGCTTTCCCTCTGGAGGTACTTCTTTCCCCTTCTCAATTAGAAAAGTATCCTGGAAACAACTTGTTCTGACCTGGACATGTTTCCTATAAATGTCTAAGTGAGACCAGGTGGTTCTTACCATCCATGCGGCAAGGAGACCTGCAAAGTGAGCTACAAATAGGAGCAATGAATGCTGGTCCTTGGATTTTACTGGTTAATCCTCCCATGGAGCTGGCCTTGACTTCAAATTGCAGCAGAAGCTCAGCTGGCAACAACTGCAGTGATTTTTCTTTAGTACTTTGCACCAGGTTGTACTGAGCAAAAAAACTGCTGATGTTAAGGGATATTCTGTGTGCCTTCTACAGATATTTTCTACTCTTGAAGAATGGTAGGCAGACAGTTTAATCCCTCTCTTATAATTACTTGCTTCCTCTTCTTGTATACAAAATTGAGTTGGCTTTCTTCACTTTGAGCTTATTCTCTCCCTATTCCGCACAGTTAGAATACAAGGGCACTAGTACAGGTCTTCATGCTTTTGCCACCCTGTCTCTTTTCCTAATCCTTTCAGCACTTTTTCAGCTTCACGCTTGACCTTCCATGCTCACTCTGATCCAGGACCCCAACCAGCTGCTACAGCCATGTCCTAATGCCAGCTGGGATGTCTAGGTATTGCGGCAGTAGGATGACATTCCTAATACTGGACCTCTATTTTTGCCTTTTTGTGGGAGATGAAAGCATTAAGCAACTTCTCTGTGAGCTCTCAGCCTCTTGCAGGAGCATGCTGCTAACAGGCTGACTCCCAGAGGCAAAGATCTTTCCCAGCTCCCATGGATTTCCATGAGATGTGTGGGCACTCATCACTTCAGCTTAACAAGCCCTCCTTCTGCCAAAGCAGGTATTTGCCTGCACCCGCTGTGCCCACATGGGAAGAGCTGCTTCCAGAAATCACCCTCTTATAAACCTCAACCCTGTGCTGGGGGCTCCTGCAACTGGATCAGGCTTTGCATTTATTTATGGGCTAAGAGAATAGTTGTATTTTAGTCAGACCCTCTGTGAACCTGAAGAAAAACAAAGCTGAACATCTCCTCCCAATGTTACCAATTGTTCCTATTGTACAGTGGTTTTGTCAGCAAGTTATTTAAGACCTTAATCCCTTTCAGCTATTAGGGAGAAGTCCAAAGCAGGGTAAGACTGGAAACAGGAGTGATTTTCACTTGGATTTTCATCTTTTATTTTCTCTAGTACTGTAACCTGATAAAGAGGCAATGGTGTTTCACAATGTGCTATTCCATTTGCTGCTGCCTGCTTTAAATGAGGAAGGTGGAGGAGTAAGAAGAAAAGACTCCTTTAAATCCATAGAGGAGCATTGGTGCCTGTAAGAGCTGTTTAAAGAAGTAAAGCCACTTTAGCTTGTTGATCTGTTTCTGCACTGTAATTTATGCTGCCATTCACTCAGTGTCAGGAAGGTATTGTAAACCATTACATAAACTCACCCTGTAGTCTCAAGGGGCTCTAGTCCACAGCTCTGCCAGCACTAGCATACTGGTGATAGGATAATAGCAGGTTTCACTCCTAAAAGTTTGTTTTTTGTTTTTTTCTTTTTTTTTTTTTTTTTTTTTTTTTGGTGTGTGTGTGTGTGTTAATGTACAAGAGAAAGAGTTTAATGATTCCAAACAGACCACCCACTTAGCTATTAGCAATAAGCAAGCTACAGTGTATGAATCCTGGTAGAGGTGAGTTTTGAGAAAAGATGTGAAATATAATCTGGGAGCTTTCATAAACGATTTGCGGAAGGCACTACATGAAATACCACATCAGTGAGATATCTCAGAAGAAAACCCATGCTGGGAAATTGCTTTGGAGTAGCAGCTGGGGGAAAGATACCATTTCCTGGGGCATTGCCACTCATATGAGAAGGGAAGCTAGAAGAAATCATTCAGGAGGATAACGTGTGCTGTGAGCAACAGGGGAATAGGCAGGACAGTGGCATAAAAGAAAGATGCTGAGGACAGGATCCGTCTCTGCTAACTTTAAACATTTAGTCATCTAGGCTGTCTTTATGGTCAGCAGAGTGCAGCAGCCTGAAGGCATGATTCATCTGACCTATTTTTGGGCACTAACCTACCTAGGATGAGGTGAATTACCCTTTATACACGCCTGTTTCTTCCTACTGATTCTGAGGGGAGCTTCAGACACATAGCACAGATACAGACATCTGTATTTTAGACACGTCAAGGGAGCTGAGGCAAATGCTCCTTTGCATGTGGAGTAGGACTGTGAGAGAGGGCATGCATGGCCACGGGGCATCCTCTGAATCTGGGACAGCATCCAGTCACCATCCGCCCTTGTCTCCAGGAGAGACGAGGAACCAGAAAGACAGCGGATGGAAACCAAGAAAGGAAGAGAGGGGAAAGGGACAGGGAGCTTCAGTTCATCCACGTTATGTTTCAAGAGCTGCTCTAAGTAATATGGGAAATGTAGAGTAAGGAGAATGGCACAACAGAAACGGAAAAATGAGTTTTAAAAGTTTCACTAAGTGAGCTTCTTCATGAACAACCAGCATTATTATATCTATCAGCTAAAAAAAGAATAGTGACATTTTCTCGTTACAATTTTTTTCTGAAATTGCATTCCAGAATCTTTACGGACAATCTTAAAACTTGCTGAAATGTATATTTTGCACTGAAAATCAGGTTTTGCATGGGCAAAAAAGAGAAAGCTTTTGTGATGACTGCAGCACAAATTTCTGTGAATGGTTCTTTAAGCTGCATTGCCAGAAATGTCATGAATCTGCTCAGAACTCCAAGGAAGGGAAGTGGTTTGAAATTCCTAACACAGTTCTTTCAGCCAGAATAGCCATTTTGGGTGTATTTCACATGAAGCATGGCTTCAGGGCTTGATATGTCTTCATTCTGGGCCCTGTATTGTGCCAAGGAAATTCTCAGTGTTTAACAAATAATAATAGAAATAAGCTGTGTAAGCATATGTGAATCTTCACTTTATAATTTTACATGTAGAAAAATGATCTCATAGGCACATAGGAAATAGAGCAGATGGTAAAATGTGTATTGGACTAAACTCAGGCTGGAGACTAAGTCTTCTAGACAATAAAAGAACAAATGCTGGACAGTCCCCTCCAGCCATGCACATGTAGTTCGCCTTGTGAACTGAGATAGGGAAGCATGAATCAAAACAGATTAAGAGGCCACCTTTGATCTGTTGTTTTCTCCTGTTACTGTAAGATGCAGTGCTGTGATCTGTCATTCCCTGCGTGGACATTCAAAGGTGTTTGCACAAGGCCAGCCCTCAGCTGGGTTACTGGGAGATGGGTACCCAGCCGCGCTGTTCCAATTTTGAACATGTGCAATCCCACCTATTTCAGAGGTGTTTCATCTGCGGTGAAACTGGCTCAAGAAGGTGATTCTGGATAAGGTCTTGTAACTATAACCCTGCTTCTTCTCTCCTCCAGATATCCTTCTTGGTGGAGACGGATGAATCTTAGTTCATAATGCAGCTTCAAATAGGTTTCCCTCGCTGGCTAGGTCCAAGCTGCAGCCCTGTACAACAGCAAGGTAAGTTGGGAAAATTAGGAAAACCCACAAACTGCCTGTGTTCAAAACTACTGCAGGAAAAGGAAAACTGAGAAATTAAGTTATTCCAGAACGCAAGGAAGTTTTGCGCTGTGTACTATCGGAACAGAGACCAGCGGGGCATTGTAAAAGCAAAGCACACAAACAAAAGCTCTCCACAACAAATTCCTCACCAGAAAGTTTGTAGGTAAACAAAAACTGCACATCCCAGGTCGGTTAAAAGACTAAGCTGAGCTGAAAGATTCCTTTGATGATATAAATGTAAATATTATGAGTGCAGATCTGGCCAGTTAGTAGCCCCTGATTGATGTGCTATATTAGATTCATGCCTACCTCAGGAAAAAAATATCTTTTGCTGTCATGTCAGCTTTTATTCTCCTTTCTCTTTGCTACAGGATGCCTGATGGGCTATTCTGGAGTGTTAAATACAAATCATCATATTGTTCTATTAGATATGTTTCTCTACATTCAGCAGATCATGTGCTTCAAGGACCAAATGGACTCATGTCTATCCACTGGCAACTGCCAGTCATACCAATGACAGTGGCTTTGGTGCAGATTTCATGGCAGAATTTAGGGAGGAAAATGCTAGAAAAAATTAATTTCACTTTAAAAAAAATATTTTCCACTTTTTTTTTTTTTTTTTTAACTGTAGATAATAGATTTTCTTCCATAGTAATGATAGTACAAAGTATTTGCAGTACAGGAAAGATCTTTAGAAAATGGAATCAGAGAATGGTTTGGGTTGGAATGGACCTTAAAGACCATCTAGTTCCAATGCCTCAGCCATGGGCAGGGAAACCTTCCACTAGAGCAGGTTGCTCCCAGCCCCGTCCAACCTGGCCTTGAACCCTTCCAGGGAGGGGGCAGCCACAGCTGCTCTGGGCAACCTGGGCCAGTGTCTCACCTCCCTCACATTGAAGAATTTATTTCTTAGATCTAATTTAAATCTACCCTCTTGCAGTTTAAAACCATTACCCCTTGTCCTATCACTGGACTCCCTGACAAAGAGTCCCTCCCCATCTTCTTTGTAGGCCCCCTTTAAGCCCTGGGAGGCCGCTCGAAGGTCTCCCCAGAACCTTCTCTTCTCCAGGCTGAACAACCCCAACTCTCTCAGCCTGGCCTCACAGGGGAGGTGCTCCAGTCCCTTCATCATCTTTGTGACCCTCCTCTGGACCTGCCCAAGCAGGTCCATGTCCTTCTTATACCAGGGACCCCCGAGCTGGACACAGTACCCCAGGTGGTGTCTCACAAGTGCAGAGTAGAGGGGAAAAATCCCCTCCCTCGACCTGCTGGTCACAGTTCTTTTGATGCAGCCCAGGACACGGTTGGCTTTCTGGGCTGTGAGTGCACATTGCTGGCTCATAGACAGTTTTCCATCCACTAATACCCCCAAGTCATTCTCTGCAGGGCTGCTCTCAATCCATTTATTGACCAGCCTCTAGTTGTGCGTCAGATTGGCAATTGCATGTAAATAGGCAATGAAAATGTTGTATTGGGATGCTGAGATCTCAGTGCTGAGATGCACTGAAATAAGATCTAGGGTTTGGGTTGTTGGGTTTTTGTTGTTTTAAGATCACTTTACTTGTTAGTAGACTAGTACGTTAGTTTAAAGCACAGGACCCTGGAAGAAAGAGTCTAGACCCCATCTTTCCCATTCACCACAGTGCATATCTTGGAGAAATGCCTTTGCACCTCTGTTTTCTCAAAGGGAAAGCAGAGACATCTGTGTTTTCTTACATGATAAAGTCGTTCAGACCACATTATTTATAACCTGCACCCTGAAGCTGTGGAAGAGCACATCTCACCTCCACTATTTAAATGATACTGGTATTAGAAATTGCAACCTGCTTTGAAGTAAGCTACACAAGGGATTTTACTGGTGGCGGTGAGAGGTAGGGAAAGAGGAAGGAGGTGGGAGGTGCTGGCTTGAGAGGAAACTGTCTTCGTGATCTCTGTAACTTGCCTTACTGATAACTGGAGGGGGATTTTCCTAATAGAAAACCTGTGAGCTATATGAGGAGGGTAATCCTCTTGACCTTACTAAGCCTTCAAGCCATCATGACATTTAATTTCCCACCAGCTGCAAGACCACTTCTTGGGATTCATTTTGATTGCAATTCAAAGTCAACATTGCTCAGTCCAGGACGAAGACCAGAACGGGGATGTCGGAGCAGGGCATACAAGTGGGGACATAGCGATCATATTTGAAGAGGGTGAGAGCTGGTGGCAGCGAGGAAGATAAACAGGGTGTGTTTGTGCAAGTGACCTTATTTATATCAGCATGCTGAGGAGGGACCAGATGTACTGCGCTGAAGGAAGTGAGTCCACGCTCACGTGGGATCGGGTCCAGCACGGCTTGGCTGGCACAAGCCCAGGCGCTGCTTTGCAGGGTGACAGCTCAGGATTTTCAGGGCAGCTGACATCCTCAGCGCTGGGTTTCTGAAGCTCTCTGCATTGCAGGCTGTGCCGAAATGGGCAGGTTGGCTATTAAGCACTGGTGGGAAGGGTGTTCTGCTCTGGCACCCACCGCCCCTCCAGCAGGCACCAGCAGTGGGGAAGGACCCACAGTCCCCACGGTGCTGAATAGATCCCTGAGAGCAACTCATTCAAAATCATAATTTGCTCGTTCAATATTTGGCTGCTAAATGGCTCATGGACCAATCTTGATATTATTATTATTTTTTTTTAATACTGGATTTGTTCTTCTGTGAATATTTTGGGTGGATAATTATTCAGTGTGTACTGTGTATTGCAGAATCCAGGAATATTTGTTTTGGCTTTTCTTCCTGGTTAGTTAGGGTGTGTGGTGGCTGGCCTAGATCTCATGGCATTGTTTCTGACTACGTAAATGAAATTTTTAAACAAGAGAATAATGAATACAGACCAGAGAATAAGGCACATCCTGTGGCAGTTTCACACAGGCAATTTTTCTTGCTAAAATCCATGAGGCGCTCAGCGGTTGTGATTATTTACACATGTACTTAATGGCTGTCCACATATCATTGACAGAGTATAACAGGCACCTAAGAACCAGAGATGATCGAGTTTGGTGGGTTCCCTGAATCACCCATCTTGTTGTCTGTGTTTCTTTTTCCCCCTCCTCCTTTTCTGTTTGACTATGGAGGCGTTTCTAAGGAGGAGGAAGAAAACCTTCATTTGAAACCGCATGAAACCAAAGGCTGGGTGTAACCAGCTTCAAATCCACGCAAGAGTCAGCGCGTAACTTCATGTGTTCCTGTTTTCATCGTTCGGCATATGGCCTGGATGGGTGGCATTTTAAGACACGCAGAGGATCGCCGTCACACGCGCGGTAATGTGTGCACACACGAGCACACCCACCAGTGTACGCTCCCTTTCCACTGCAGCAGGTCCAGCTGTGGTGCCAGCAGCAACCCAGCTGTGGTGAAGAAAGCTCAGCCTGAATGTTCCCTCAGCTCTCCAGACGGTTTTTACCCCCTGTGCCAAGACCCACTTTGCCACAGTTAAAATGGCACCTGAGCTGCCCGTTTTAAAGAGTTTATTCACTTTACGTGTCAGTCAGAGAAATTATTATACTCCTTACAAAAGCTAAAGATTTTGCTTTTTCTAACTCGTTGAATAAGATCTTGTGGCTATGTTAACACAGGCGTGACTTCAAGAGATCAAAACTTCATCATTAAGTGTCACAAATCTATGTCCAAGCAGCAGATGTGATCATGATATTCAGACAGCAGTCACGACTAAAGGGTTAATAGTCCATCACTTCTCACAAACAAATGGCTGGCAAATCTTCCTGATGGTCTTTTAAAAAGTGAAAGAGATAAAATATAAGAAAAAAATATTTTGAATACCTCTAGAAAATAATCTTGGTAAAACACTGAAAACCACAAATTCTGCTGATGTAGGATTTTATTATTTGCAGGTGCTTTTGTTCACTGCCTGTGCAGGTCCAGACCTAAATCTGGGGATATGATGGGGACTTGCTTTGAGAGGACAAGGGTGGAGATGAGAAGGTGGGGACAGATGGTATTTGCAAGTTGCCAAACTCACTGCTTATGAGAGAGTGGAAAACCTTTGCCTGACGGAGAAGTTTCCGTGGGGTTTGAAGGCATGGTGCAGCTCTGCCTGCCATCCACGTGCTGAGGGAGCTCTGACAGGAGAATATTTTGTGCCGTTATCCCATCTAATCTGGGGATGCAATACAAGGCAGCAGTGGCAATGTCTCCAGGAGCTGCTTCGCCAGCCTGGATGTTCCCTTTCCTTCACTGCACCCCATTCTTGACATTAGGGAGGACTGGTGCTCTTTTGAGCCTCCCCTAATTGCAGGCTGCCAGTTGTTCAGAAACCCCTGCTCCAAACAGGAGGTTTCCAGGTGGGTTGAAAATATGTCCTCAATGCAACCTCTAATCTTGATTAAAATGTTTCCAGGGCTGGGCAGCTCAGGCTGCATCCTTTGGTCAATTCTGTCAGTGGCTCTTGCATTCCCTAATCCCTGTTAATATCACTGCTTGTCAAAGAAGATTTGTGCCTTTCCTGGAAGACGGCCGCGTATTTTGTACCAACTGGGGGAGAAAGAGATGCCTCATCGGCTGGTGCTGGGATCAGTGAGTGGCAGACAAGAAAGGCATCCTGTTTTCTGGGGAGAATGCACAGGAGGTGGGCGAGTGTCTGGCTCCGACTATTAGCTCTGACTACTAGCAACACTCCTGCCCTTTCAGGATGCGACTTAATCCTCTGTTTTAACCATGCACAATCCCTGAACCTCTTGTGGCAGTGTTCACGGCAGAGGTATGGACTTTTGTATCCTGGCCAAACTGCAAGACAGATTATGTTCTTTTGACCTCTATTCCCCTAACGTAATTTTCAATTAGTGCAGCAGTTACTCCTCCTCTTTTCACTGTTTAATTTCTCCCTGCTGCAATGCTGAGAGGAGGTGCCAGAGTCCATGTTCTCTGGGGGGATTTTTCTGGCTCCTCCAAGCAGACAGAGAAACATCTCCCTAAAACAAATCCTTCCTCATATTCTCATGTTTCCTTGGAAAGCCTATCCCATTGCTCCGGGGAAGTATGAGACCTTCTCTAGTGGTGGAAGGAAAAGTCTGGTCCCCAGCTCTTGATTAATTCCCTTGGGGACAGGAAACTAAAGCCCAGTTTGGGGAGGGTTCATGTGGGGCCACCTTCACAGCTGGCACAAGCTGCTCTCTGTGACCTGTCAGGACTGGAAAAATTAAAGGTGGCTTCTGGCTGGAAGATGGGAAAGGTTGGCAGAGGCAGCAGGAAGAAGACCTACAAAGGGAAGCAAGGGAGGGAGTGTGAGCGGGGGAAGCAGCTTTTGTGAAAGATTGGTCATCCCCTCCAGCAACTGGGAGGAAAGAGGGAAACTTGGTGTTTTGGAAAGGAATAGAGAACGTGCCTTCCTTCACGAGCAGTCTCAGGAAAGGAGAAGAAAGTGCCTTCACGGGGTGGGAATGAGGAATCATCCAGGCCTCCATTAGACGCACACCAAGCGATTTGGGATCGCTGACCCCCAGCTCAGTGCAGGGCTTGGGATGCCCACCATGGCCCTGGCACACCAAGGTCTCTGTGTGGCCTGGGGGTCCTGGTGGGCAACGTGGGCAGCAACGCTGCCTTGGGCAGAGGGTGACCAGCAGGTCGAGGGAGATGATGTTCCCCTTCTGCTCAGCACTGGTGAGGCACATCTGGAGTGCTGGGGCTGGGATCCCCAGTACAAGGCAGGCACAGACATACTCTAGTGAGTCCAGCAAAGGGCCGTGAAGACGACAGGGACTGAAGCATCTATGATACGAGGGAGAGGCTGACAGAGCTGGGACTATTCCTCCTACAGAAGAGAAAGCTCAGTAGAATCTTGTCAATGTATATAAATCCTGATGGAGATAACATACAAACTTTCCCTCCTGCCAGTCCCTGATCTGTATGCCCTTGCTTCTGATGGTTGGGGTTTTTTTTTGGCCTGTGGACAGTTTTACATTGTGGTTTTGTTTTTTGTTTTTTTTTTTTTTTTTTTTTTTGTTTTGTTTTGTTTGTTTTTTTTTTTTTTGTTTTGTTTTGGTTTTTTTTTTTTTTACATTTAGCATACAGTTGCAGATGCAAGGTGCTCATGTATGGGCCCATCAGTGCAGTGTGAAGGTATGCAGAATCCCAATCTGTCTCTTCTACCTCCCACTGCTGTTTTATACCTCTTCTGAGGTGAAATACAGGAAGCTGATGTCAGTTATTCCTTCAGCAAGTAGGGACATTGTATTTTTAAATAAGATAAATGTATTGAGGCTAATACCCCTAAATCAGGGAATTGCTCTATATTACCAATTCATGCTCAGCTTTGAAACAGTGCCATACAACTGCACATCCACTATTCTAGCAAAGTTTTCCACATTATCTTCTTCCTATAGGCAATAAACTCCCCTTACACCTGAAAAAACCTCTCTGTGTAGTCCCTGTCACTATAGTAATATTAAACATATCTTAAAAGTATCTTCTGCTATGAAATTCCTCTGGGTTTAAAAATCAAAAAGTTATTTTTTATTGTAGTTGGAATAATGTGACTGAAAACACAAACCATTTCTTACCTGTTTTTTTTTTCATCCTTTCTTTTCCTGCTTATGTTGTGAGGCTCAAATGAATGAGTACTGCCCAGGCTTTTGTCCCCTCTTTTTGCCCTATTTTCCTTCAGTTTTGAAAAAGGTGGGGAGAAATTCTCCTCTACGTCCTCTTTAAGCATTAGTCCTTTCTCCTTTATGTGTGGAACTTACACAGACAACCTTTGGGGGAAACAAACTTCAGCTTTGGAAGGAGAATTTGAAAAGCAAAATTAAAGTTTTGTTTACATAAAATGAAAATTTATGTCTAGTTCAAAGTTTCTCAATTATTAAAAATTAAAACTTCTCCAATAAACATTTGTTAAACCCCTCATTTTGCAGACAGGGAAATTTTTCAGCTGAATGTTTTTAACAGTTCTAGTTGTATTTATTCTCTTAATTTCTGGTAGATCCGTATTGTTTTTCAGAGGTAGTTATGAATATTTCTGTCCTTTTCCATCTCTCCAGGAAACAGCACACTCCTGTGGGAAAGCCAGAGAACCTTTGTTCATGAAATAGTAACATTTTGGTTCGTACATATGCACGTACACCTTTATTAGAGGATCGGTGCACAAGGCAGATCAGGGCTAAAGCATATGCTGAGTTTCAGGAAGGCTGGGAGCGAAGCTAATCCATCTGCAAAGATCCCAGGCCAAGACACCATTTCCAGAGCTGATGCTGAGGTCTGGAGAGGGCAGAGGGTTGACCCTGGCTGTGGGTGAAGCAAACCCTCACCCCGGCCCTGCTGCTGGGAGGAGGAGACACTGGGAGCAGCAATGGGATGTGGTGTAGGCTGGCTCGGACAGTCGTGTGTACCTGCCAGGGTCGGCTCAGAGCTCCCTCCCTCCTGCCCCCAAACCTTGCTTGCTTCCCCACAACCATCAGGGTTGTTTCTAGATGTCCCGCTCCCTGTCCACCTCCTCCTCCTGCCTGAGACCACGTCCTTTAGGTAGCTAGCACAGTTCGTAGCTGTCTTGTGCTACATCCCTGCATACTCCTTGGGATCCTGTGTGCTGGAGATATGCCCCGAGCAAATCACACCCTCTGACTTCTCATCCTTTGCAGCATCACCTGTGGGTTAAAACACCAGCTGGCTCACTTGTGCCTAGCTCAGATTTCAGAAGCAGGTTTGGCATGGCTTGTGCAGAAATTCCCCCTGGGGGGCATTTATCCCACCAAGAACTGCCTGTGAAGCCAACACAAGGACATCTATGACAACTGCCACCTCTGCTAATCCACGGCTGTGACTGTCTTCCTTCTGCAAGACCTGCATAGAGTCAGCCATGTGAGCAAGCAAACAGGGTTTGACATCCACTCATGTAGTTTATCCACTGAATTTAACTATTAACCCCCCTGAACAGAAGGCCTGAGACACCCAGTGCACTACCTTCACCCAAAAAGCCCCATGGCCAAGGATCCTCAGATCTGTGCCAGCACCTCGTGTGGGACAAACATGTTCTGCTGATGAGTCAGAGCAAAAGTGAGTGGCTGCATCCCTGCCTTACCCTCTTGGTAAGGTGCCACTTGCTGGTCCCGGGCACCTTCCTTGGAAAGCGATGGTTAACTGCTGGGTGAAGGAGGCATCATCTTGACTTCTGCCATTTTTTATTTTCCTTTTAAGCAGAAAAATGTGTAGAGGCTGATGTCCCCCTTGTTGTGACAGCGCTGTGAATTTGGGCGGGTGTTTTTGGCTGTGCTGCTGGGTTGCAGGCTCGCGGTGCTGTCATGGAGCCAGGCTGGGCCACGCTGGAGTTCGTGCGCAGCTCTCAGGCCTTTGCTGCCATGCTGTGAGCACAGCACATCACTTCTGGGCCTTCATCCCTGCCACGCACCTGGCAGAAGGGGGCTGTCCATTTCTAAAACACTTTGGTTGCAGGTACTGGTATTCACATATGAAAAAAAAAAAGGTTAGGAGAGGCATTTTGTCAAGACTGGCGTCCTGGCCAGAGCACTGGCGCAGAACTGGGCTTGCTCTCAGGGAACAAGGGGACATTTGCATACATTCAGGTGTCCACAGGTATCTGAACTCCTGTTGTGGCTAACGGGGACCTGGGTCTTCATTCAGCTGCACATATATGAGCATTTAGTGACATCTGAGATGCTCCTGAGTTTCCGAGAAGGCTGGTAGATGTGACCAGATCCAAGGGGCACCTGTCCCTGTGGCCGAACTGAGCCCAGGTCAGTGCTGTCTGGCAGCAGTGGACCCTCGCCAGAGTCACTGTAAGGGTGCCTGTGTCTCCAGGCGCTCTGCTTTTCCAGGTCTGGGAAACGGGAGACAAATCCCCCAGATGATAGCAACTCGGCACACGTCAGGGGCCAGGCTCTTTGACACAGGCACTCGTTCCTCACCGCCCCGCTCTGTCACCCAAGGGCACCCTGAGCCCGGCACAGGCGTGGCTGTGGCTGTGGGTGCAGTGCTCGTTAGCTCCAGCAGGCATTACCCACCCAGGCACAGAGCCAGCGCGCTAATGAGGTGATACCGCTGTTGTGGACCTGTCTCTTTTGCCTGGCCAGCTCGGGACAGCGGCACAAGGAATCGATGTCCGTTGGTGGGCCCACGTGCTGATGGGTTCCCCGTGTAAACCCCCCCCGGGGAGGAACCATGGCCCTGGGCACCTTGCGTGGAGGGGAAGCTGCTGAATGAGCCCACGATGAAATGAAGGTGGGTTGTGCGTGGCTTGAGCGTGTTGACCTGAAAAGGTATGGACACCTATTGCTGCTCAAGCAGCTGTCTCTGCTGCCAAGCTTCAGCCCAGACCACAATTCTCAGCCGGGTCAACTCATCTGTCACCTTGTTATTAGGGGCTTCCTGCCTGGGATGTGAAACACCCATCTCTGCCCGAGTCATGGCAGGAGCTTGGCGCCACATCCTGAGAGAAAGTCCTACCCCCTGTGTTATCAGGATGCCAGTGGCATGAGGCTCTTCTTCTCTCTCCTGCCGTTAACTGCCTCATTTGCTGCAGCCGTGGGGAGGGACAAGGACTGTGCAGCCCCAATGATGAGCACAGCTATGAGGGACGCAGAGGATCTCACCAGGGCTCTGGCTGTTTGCATACTGGGTGACTGACCTGGCTCACATGGGTTCCCTGGAGGGTCAGGGTTGCTGCTGGCCCAGGGGAAGCACTGCTCAGCCAGCCTCCACCACTGTACAGTTGCACCCCGTGTCACCAGGCACGCTCCGAAATAACCGCATCAGCATCACTCTGCATTCCTTCCCAGGCCCCAGCCTCGCCAGCAAACCTCAAGCAGGTCAGATGCAGAGAGCTGTGCCCTGAAACGGCATGAGGGAGAAGGATGCTCTGGGTACCCCTGGAGATGTGTGTGCTGAGTGGCCCCAGGGCAGCTGCACGTCTTGTCTCCCACCCAGCCCAGGCAGGCTCCTGCCTTCAGCCTCTAGACAGCTCAGCAAAGTGGATTTTGCTCGAGTTCACATCAAGAATTTGCAGCAGCTTCTGCTGCAATCTCCGTTGGCTGGCTGAGGGAGTCTGGCCAGGACTACAAAATGGGAGAAAAGAACTTAGTCTGTTCCCCTTGGCAAGGTGGGATTATGTGTGCCAGTGCATTTAGAGACTTTTCTTTCTTGGGAATCACTTCTGTCACTATCCCTTTCCTGACTGGTGCCCATGCAACAGCTGAGAGGCAGCTAATATAATTAGCAAGACTTAATGAGGGACAGTGCTGTTGGCCAGCATGGTTAGTGGGGCCGCTGAGCCCTGTTCAGGTCAGAGCAGAACCCACTCTGTTATTAACCAGCTGCCTTGGAAACTGGGTGAGATTTTATGCTTTTGTTTCAGGTTATATATGAAAAGCTGTGATTCAGCTTTGTATAGAGGGCTCCTCACCAAGATCCCAGAAAAGCTAACCTAGCTGGAATCTCCCTCACTCAAGCAAAGCCCTGAATGGTGTCATGGGCAGTACTGGAACATGAGGACTACAATGGGAGAGTTTCTAAATCATCGCTCTTGTTTATTTATATATATTGAATATTTTCATGCTCAATAGCCTCTTGGAGTCTCTGTCGTCAAGTGTATTAATAAAACTGTATAAAACGTATATGTTGTTGTTGTTGTTCATGAAATATGACATTTACTGAGAAGTTTTGAATTTTGCCTTCTTGGTTGCACAATATCAAAAAAAATGACACCCTGAAGAATGAAACCTAGAAACCTCATGGCTTGAGGTGTTCTTCAGTGTAATGCATGGATTTGAAAAATCATTTGGGATGGAGTCATGGAAGTGATGACTGGACTTGGGCCTTATTGTTGGTATACAGACATGCCAACTGATGGGGACACAGCTTAAACCACACTTCAGGTGGGGGAAAATAGCTGAAACAGTGAGATCAGAGGTAGCTGATAACACAAACCAGACCTTTCTTCTCTTTACCTTTTCTCATGAGGACCTCGCTAGGACCTTCCACAGGTTATTTTCCTAGAAGTACTGCTGAAGGACTTTTGTTCACAAAGGAATGAAGTTGGAGAAAAGTGACTGAAGCCTGCTATCTCATCATACCTGTAATGTAGCTGGTATTCCTCAAATTTCTGACAATAGTTTTTGTAACAAGCAATTAACTTGTATTTTTTGTTAATCACTAACCCTTACTTGCAATGAAAACTGAATAAAATCCATTTACACTGACTGTCTACATCAGAAGGTCATAAAGTGTATTCTAAAGAAGCAGAATATAAAATGTTTATGTTTTAATTCGAGGTGGCTTTAAATTAGTTATTTCAAAACACATGGCTTAAAACTATTTTATGGGAGCTGAAGGCACCTCCAAGCAATCACATCTCTTGTTTTGGTGCCTTGCTCTGGTCACGTCATGAGATAAAGTCTTCAGTATCCATGCTGACCCGAGGTGTTCCTGACCCATAATACCTGTCCTTGACCTGGTCCCTGTGCATGGCACCGTGGTGCCCCAGCTCCCTGGCACACTTTGTATGACATTGTGAACTGAACCGAGAAACTGATCTGGCTTAAAGAAACATCTGCCAAAACCCTCCCCCCTCCTCCTTTTTTTAAATCTGGATCAATTCCCCAGTCTGGTCCTGGTGCTAATAAAGCTGACAGGGAAGAAAAAAACCTGGAGGACGAGGGGTGAGAAGGTGAGAGAGTAAGAAAGATGTTCACCTCATGCTGCTGCTGTCTTGTGAGGCTGCACAGCCTGAGCCGTGTAGCATCAGGCATCGCACTGGGGAAGGTCACCCCAAAACTTTCAGCCTTGCTGAGCCTCTGCTTCAGCAGAAGTGAGCTCAGGGGGATCTCCATCAGGCTGCGGTTCCTGGAGGGATGTCAGGCAGTAGCAGGGAGGATGCTGTGGGTGCCAGAGAGGGAATGAAGGAGCTGTTGGAAGAAGAGTTGCTTTTACGTGAGAAGAAAGTGAAAGCTGTCTAACCTGCTGCCTTTTTAGTACAGGCACCCGTATGCTGAAGAAAGTGCATGCCACTCAGGGAATCAATGCAGACTCTTTTGTACTGCCAGGCACAAGGTGTGTCAGTTGATGGGATTAAGACTTGCTTTTTTTTGCTTCAACAAACTGTAATTTTATGTATATGCATATGTATTAATAAGGGACAAGGAAGATGTAGCCACAACCACCCCTTTCACATGCTCTCTGCCAAGAAATCCACTCTGAGCTGCATGTGAAGCCTTGCCTTTAGGAATCCTCTCTGTACAGACAAGAAATTTTCAGCCCATGAGCCCAAACCATCAGCAGATGCTGTTGTTATTCCTCTAGATGTTTGTCTGCATCCCAAGGGTATATAAACTTCACTCAATTGCTTTCTCTCCCTTTCCATCCACACCCCTGTTTTAAATAGTAATAGGTCATCCCAGAAGCATGTTTACTTCCTTGTAATTTTTGGACTTAAATATAGAACAGCCCAAATTGTTTCAGGCTTAAAATTTTCTAATTAAACAGTGGGACACAGTGGAAGAGCTTTGAAAAATACAATGCACAGATAAACTGAATGATCATCCTTGAGTTTAAGCACATGAATGTACCGACCCAGCACTGCCACTCACGAGATTTTTTTTCTTGCTTTCCTTCATATGTACAGTATTTAAGTACTTTCAGTAAGTAAGATTTCTTGTACAAACTCAGATGGTTCCCTATACACAGCTATAACTGCATTGCGCTGAGGTGGTAGTTATTGGGATAAACTTCTAGAAGGGGACTGGAGAGGGAGAGGACTGTGCTTGTCCCTAGCAAAGGGAGCATCATTAAAGTCAGACAGGGAAATAGAAGAGTCCTAATTAATAGGAGGAATTTATCCTACTTAGATAAACTAGCAAAAATATTGCTCAGGGCTTTATCTCAGCCTTGGTGAGTTGTACTCTTCTGCATTTTAACTGATTTAGTCATTCATGGATCTTCGGTGATTTCAAACTCTTTAAAAATGCTCATTTTAAATAACTTTGGCTGCTCTAATTATCCCAGACATCATTCCTTTATGTAGATATCACTGCAGTGATTCTGGTGGGTGGAGACACCTGAGCCAAGACATCTGCAGCAAGAGAGGGAACGGCACCCTGGGCAAGAGCCTTCAGTTATTGTCCTTGGAGCTGAGTGGAGAGGCAAACCCTCTGGAGATACATCAAGGGCTCGTGTGGTGGGGAAACCTCTGAGCCACTGGAGAAATCCGATTTCTCCAACTCGCAGGTTACTGAACGGGTGCAGAGGGAAAGCTTGTCATCGCAGGCAAGAGTGATGAGGTGTCCCCGAAACCCCACCTGCATGGCACACAGCCAGCTCCCGAGCCTGACCCGGGCCTGCCGCTCCAGAGGTGGGCTTGGCAGAGCCCCCCGGTCTGCCCCCAGGCTGAGGTTCTAGAGGTGTTACCAAGTTACACAAAGAAACAGTTTGTTGACATGTATTTTTTTATGTAGGGGCATCCAGAGAACACGACACGCAAGGGACTGAACACATTATGAGTTTCTTATATTACCTTGGCTGTTATGTTATGTTAGAGAGGCAGAGTGTCCTCACATTATTATTGTAATTAAAGAATATTGTGCTTTTAATTTGCACGGTTCCTTCCTCATCATTGTTTGATACGAATAGATGATAACAGACTGGTTATTGTGAGTTATTAATAACATATTATTTACTCACCATATGCCTAGGAGCCAGAGCAGTAAGCGAGATTGCTTTGTCTTAGGTGTCCCTCCCTGCACGCACAACTGAACAGATCCTCTTTGATCCCTTTTTGCCTCCTGAGGTCTCACTTCAATTTGGACTTACTGCTTACTCTCCCCTTTGCCCCCCACCCCTGGCTCCCTCTGTGTTTCTGGAAAAAACAAGGGGTTCTGGAAAAAAAGAAAAACAGTTTGTTCTGCCTTCTGCATTACCTCTTGAGTTTGTATGGAGTGGATGTTCTGGTCTGTTTTTAATTTCCATGATTCTATAGTGCTTTTGAATCCAAGGTGCTAAATATAGATCTAACCCATAATAGCCAGCCTCTTTTTCGTTTCTGTCTTACGATGTTATTTTCTGCTTTTATCGTTTAAGCCTAATGGATTTACATTATTAGGAGCTCTCCAGTATGTACAACGTGGTTATGAACAAGATGAGTGCCTCAGAAGTTTCCAGGAACATTTGTCTTAATAAAAACAAGAAAAAAAGAGACTTTTTGCTGGCTCTGCAGGAAGAGGACTGGTGCAGTGTAGGATGGCACCTTCCCTCTCCCCTCCCTACTGCAAACCTGTGTATGCCCTCTGAGCAGGGTGAACACATCCAGCACACTGCCTAGAAAAATGACACTCTGGAGGAAAGTCAGCAGACAGCATGAAAAGTGCTGGCTCAGACATCTCGTGTTGGCAGACTCTTACCAAAATTAGTTCTGGATAAGCCAGTACATCTGTAGTGAGAGCAAACTATTCCTTTTTCTTCCTATTCCTAACACAGTCATACCCAAAAAATACAAGTCAGGAAAATGTTTGGGGAAGCTATTAAGGAACATGAAGGGAAAAGAGTATCCAGACAAATATGGAGCCATTTGAGACAAATATGAAGTCATGTGTAATAAACAGCTTGGATTTATAAGGACTAAGGCAAGCCAAAAACAAGTGATGGCTTTTTGGGACGAAAAAGCCCAAACCAGCCAAATAAAGGAATGTGATGGATATAAAGGGCCAGGCCCACAGGAGACATGAGGAACACTCAGCACAACTCTAGAGACATCCCTGTATTTTCCCAAGCCTAACTGATACCAGTGGCCCAAGCCAGTAGCTGGTGAGCAGTGAGGTATTGGGGAGCCTTGATCATGTCACTTCATCTCTGTGCAAGTATCTTTGTCCCTGACTATACAAGAAGGATATGATGGAGGACTTCTGTGTGATCAGGCAATCCTTCCTTTTGCGCTTGGTTGGGGTTAGGGTCTCTTTGTGCAAGAGTCCAAGCAGCATGCCTGAAAACCCACCACAAGGTACAGACACCAACAACTGACCTCTCCAGAAGAAATAAAGGTTGGACCCTACATGAACCACTACCCTGGGCACAGTGACATGAACTGCTCTTTACTTGGAGAAGCTCATCATACTTAGCTTGAATATTGAAGTGCTATTTGAAAAGAGGTGGAGAAGCACAGTAGCATATCACAGAAGGCAGTATTTGAATACTTTCTTGTTTTCAGGTGCCTCTCATGGGCAACATGTAATGGTTTGGGGAAAAGTGGGTCTTCAGTACTATCCTTGGTCAGGGTCCATCCAATCATTCTCTTTGTACTACTGACAGTTCACCTGGGGTCTTCTTTGGATGGAACAAGTTAGTTTCCTCTGAAATAAACTTCAGGCAAAGCTATAAGGATAGTTCGCTCCAGGCATTGCTCCCTGTAGGCACTATGGATGGTACAACAAGACTAGCTGCCCTACAGAGCCCTCCAGCACTAAACCAGCACTCTGTGCATCTTGAAATATGACATTATGTCCCTACGCCATGCTCAACTGTGGCCGAGAGAGACTGCAAGGAAGCTATTTGGCTTATTCACACTATCTAGTTTGCTCCTGGAAACATTAATTTTCATGTTGTTGTTGTCCAGAAGACTGGAGGAGAAATCTGCTGCTGCTGGAATTCATAGTAGCTCTATAGGTCTAGGATGATGCCAGCAGAACAGATGGCCCATGAGTGGTGCAGGGCTAACTCCTGTAGCCATCCAGAAAGTGCATTGCATAAAGCAGGACCAAGTTGGTCCCATCTGTATCCTGGCAAAGGAAAAAAGGTATCCTATGTGGGAAAGAGCATGTATTTACCTTGAGTGTGTTGATGATCATGTACCTCAGTAGGTGGAGAAGCGCAAATATGACAAGTCCACTTAGGCTTAATTTTTCCTAACAAGAAATGCCAAAGTACTGGTGCACATGGCCAAAAGCTTTACTGCAATCTGGTGAAAAGAGGTTCTCCTATATGGCTCCAGACAGTCCTGGAACAATTAGTCCTGTCTCTCCTATCTCCTGCTTCTGAAGTTTTGTGTTGTTCCTACTATGGCAAAAATTAATCCCAAATATTCAGAGACTGATCATTTGAAATACATTAGGAGCAATGCGGAGGCTGGAAGTTAACTAAAAAAAAGACAGAAGGTGGGGTGAGAACATGGGCAAGAAACTAAAATTATATGAAGTCCTATGGGTACATGAATTCAGGGACAGGAGGCGGACTCTGTCCTTCAGACCAATGCTCCAAACTAGTCTCTGGAGCCTGCAGGGCCGAGCGTGCCCAAAGGGAGCTCCCTCACAGAGTGGGGACTGAATGTTGTGTCCGTCACAGGTCTCCCGTGAACCCTCTGCTTGGTCAGGGAAACCTTAAACCAGGAGTAAGGTGTGTGTGCACTAGTAAACTGAAAATGGTCAGAGTATGAGCCTGAACAGTGTCCTGTGTTCATTCATACTACAAATTACAGTATCATGGTTTAACCCCAGCCAGCAGCTAAGCCCCACACAGCCACTTTCTTGCTCCTCCCTGGTGTGATGGGGAAGAGAATCGGAATGGTAAAAGTGAGAAAATACATGGTTTGAGATAAAGACAGTTTAACAGGTAAGACAAAAGCCACACACACAAGCAAAGCAAAGCAAAACAAGGAATTTATTCACCACTTCCCACCAGCAGGCAGGTGCTCAGCCTTCTCCAGGAAAGCAGGGCTCCATCACATGTAACGGTTACTTGGGAAGACAAACACCATCACTCCAAAGGTCTCCTCCTTCCTTCTTATTCCCCCAGCTTTATATGCTGAGCACAACACCATACGGTATGGAATATCCCATTGGTCAGTTGGGATCAGCTGTTCCAGATGTGTCCCCCCCCCATCTTCTTGTGCCCCCCCAGTCTGCTGGCTGGTGGGGTGGGGTGAGAAGTAGAAAGGGCCTTGACTCTGTGTAAGCACTGCTCAGCAAGAACTAAAACGTCCCTTTATTATCAACAGTGTTTTCAGCACAGAACCAAAACATAGCCCCATACCAGCTACTGTGAAGAAAATTAACTCTACCCCAGCCAAAGCCAGCACATACGGACACAGTCCTTAATGTGATTTTGGCCTGGTCCACCTTGCACTCTTCCAGGCAATGCATCATCATGGTTAGTAGATGGTTAACCCACACCCAACAGTGGTCTGGGCTCGAGAGAGCTCAGCTTGAGGAATACTTGAATCTGTCCCGTATCATCCCAGCTGCTAAAACCAGGCTGACAGAGCCCTAAATCAGATAATTTTTTAGCTCTTCTTGCCTTGCTCTCCTCCGGGATAGTAATGCTTCTTTTGAGGCCAGCTGTGAATTATCTGCCAGAGGGAAGTTCTTAAAAAGCTTTATGCTGAAGTAGCCCGCCTTATGTTCTCCATTAGGCAGGCTTTATTCCTCCCATGTCCAGCATTACACCAGCAGAAGTTGGATTAGACTTGTATTTCTTGGCTAAACAATGACTAAAGGAAGCATGATAACTATCTACAAGTATTCGATGGGTGTAAACTCCAGTGAGGAAGAGGAATTGTTTAGTGTGGTTAAAGGACTTTTATGGCCAAGAGCGATTAGATTAAATTGAACAAAGCAAAGCATAAACTGAATACCCTTCGTAATACCTAGCAGGCTGCAAGGGCAGCTCCCGAGGGATGTGGTAGAAGCAGTGATGTCTGGGTCAGTTGAAACGTCGCAGGGAGCAGAGGAGTATTTACGTTATTGACCTTGGAACGCCGTCCCACGAACAGCGTGTCCGTTCTCCCTGCCATGCCCACACCCACACCGCTCTGCCTCTATGTGAGCGCACACCCAGCCGAATAAAGAGGGAAGGAGGCTGTCAGGGTGGTACAACCCCTGCCCACACCTGATTTGCCCTCTTCGTCTGGTGGTGTAATACATTACCCTAAACAATAAGTTTTCCTGCTGCTGACAGTGATTCTGATCTCAAGACTGTTAAGGGAGAAGTTAGACTTACACTTTCCATAGTAAGCCATGAGTAAGCTTTCAGCAAGCTAGGGCTTGAGCCCCAGTCATCTTAAGCTTGCTACTAGCGTTGGGTTATTGCATGCCTAGAGGGATGCCATCAGCACTCCCTTCAGGTTACACCTTTGTTGGCTGGAAGGATATGGTATGGGATGATTAACTTTGTCCAAGAAGGGAACAAACATGAGTGCACGGTTCCTCTGAAAATATACTGGTGGCCCCTTATTCACTGCAGGGAAAAACGAGCTCACTCTCTCACACAGGAGAAGCAACATGTCGTAATCCCAGCTACACCTGTGAAAACCCCTTTGCCCTTTTTCTCTGAAAACCAAACATAGAGCGTGCAATCCCACCTGACAGGAGTTTCTGATGGAGAACATGAGCTGACTTGGGTGCTGAGAACAAATGTCAGCAGCTCGAGTACTGCTGTGTCTTTCAAAATCCCACGGCCTTTTAGGAAAAAGAGAAATAAGAGGATATATGGTGTTTGATGAGTTAGGATGCTTTCCCCTGGCATGCCTGTTTCTTTGCCTAATTACACAGACACAACGGCAAAGAAATGGATAAGCCAGGTAAGGTTTGTTGTGGATGTCCTGGTTGTCTAGGAGACAAGAGCTTTATTTACCTGACATGACTTGTAGGCAAGGGTAGGACAAGCGTACCCTGTTTTTAAAACAGCATATTGCTTCCAAATTGCAGGTTATCTGTTCTGAAATAACACCACTTAATGGGTTATCTCCTCCTTTAATCAGTGCGGTTGTTGGCATATCATTAAATCCCATTTAGCACAAGTGTGAGAAGCCTGCTCTTAAAGGCTGCCAGCAGAAAGACAAGGAGGCCTTACGCATCCTCCCATGGCACTTTCAAAGAAGGCCCTGATGTGTTCATAAAAGGTCAGGAAGGGAGCGAGGAATTCAAAAGCCTTAAAAAAACAGACCAGACTGGAGTCTTCAGTAGTGCGTCATCTCAAGTTTTCTTCTCCCGAGGGAGTAATTCTTCAGATGTTTTGTGTGCCCCTCGCTGGTGTCTCTGTCTTCTGTTTTTCTCCAGGAGAAATTTGTCTATTTCTGCATTTACTGAGCCTCCTCTCTTTACACAGAGACGGAGCTAATAGACAACTGTGTATGTGGGAGAGTCTAACAGGGTTATCACTGCCGCCCCTGTGTGCCCACCACCCAACCCGACCTGGTTAGATGTGCGCATTATGGACCCAACAGAGTGGGCATGGCACTATTGCAGAGTCCCTGCAGCGCTGATACGTTCTTTCTCACAAACCTGTTGGGCTGCATTTGTCTCAGATAATAACATATTTTCTGTTTTGGTTTTGTTTGTTTGTTTGTTTGTTTGTTTGTTTTCTCATAGGCACAGAATACTGATATTGGTGGCTACATTAAATATGACATGCTTAAGGATGCCATTTTACATAGGATAGCTTCCCGTCCTGACCAAGAATTTTCTTCATATAAAAGGCTGGCAGGTGGTCATGCTTTTGATGATGTTTAGGGAAGATTAATTCTCCTTCCCAGGTACCTGCTGTTTTTTCAGATCCAAATAAAACCATATGCACACTATATGGGTAGTGGAGAGAAATAAAGAGGAATTGCATTGTTCCTGTCACCTCACATGACCACACAGGTGATTTCTTGCAAGACATTACCAGTGAGTGCTCCCAAAGCCCCTGATGAATGCATGTTAAACTCATGCCACAAGAAGCTGCAACTCTTGTGCAGTCTAGTCTGGCCTGGAAACTAAGGATGCTCAGACCTTCATGAAAGAGCATTCTCCTGGGATTTTCAGCCTTGGCTTTGCAAACTTGGGAAGTTCAGAGCTCATGAACTGGCTTTGAAGAACAGTTGAGGGCTAACCTGATCAGCTCTAAGCACTGACCCCATTGGAGAAGGCTCAACTGTATTTCATAACCCAATGAAGCTTTCATAAGTCTTTTTAACAATAGCAGTCAATTTAAAATGTTTATTACCATGCCCTCTTTCCTCTGTGTTGAGGGTTACAACCCTAGAAATCCAACATATACTAACACACGAATTCTGTGAGAGTCAGGTGGCAGGAGCAGACAACTGTAGGGTCTTCAGGGTTTTTCTGTGTGTGATATGGTCCACAGATATTATGGATAGTGTCCACAGTATTGACAGCAGCTTAACAGATACATCCTGTGTAAATCATGGTGTTTTTTCAAAGGCATTCATTGCAGGTTGCTCCATGCATCGGCTTCTCCTCAGACCAATCCTCACAGAAATGCTTTCTCTTTTCCTTGCTGTTGTGTCCTCCAGTAGAAGACCAGTATGCAGCCAAAGAGGTAATTTTGCTGGGGTACAAGACCCAACAGGTGTTTTTAGCATTTAATTAGACTTTAATTTCAAGAATACACCACCAATAAAGGTATCTGAGGGCATGCCTACCAGAATTGCCACCTGTCCATTTCCCATCTACAGAGCACACCTTATAGTGGTTGCCTGTAATGACCTTTCTGGGCAGATCTGCCTCAGGAAACACCAGAGCATGGCACAGGAATTCCTGATTTCTGCAGCATGGCCACATTGGCCTGACATCAGGGCAGCTCTCCACCTGTGCTAATAAAGCTAACAACAGGTCAGGATTTATGAGTTCAGGCCTTGTCATGGAGTCACAGAAATACTTTTCATCCAGATCCAAACTGGTGACTCTGGCTGCATCTGGTCTGTGCCCCATGGGCCAGCCAACTCAGGTGTCTGCACAGAACTCCATCCTGTGAGGTGGACATGTCATCTCCTGGCGTTTTGAATACCTGAATACATCTTGCAGTCCTCAAGAGAGGAAAGCACCTTGTCCCCATTTTAGAAGAGAGAAGAGGGTCAGGTTCAAAAACGCCCTGAGGTGCATCCACAGAGCCTTAGGCAGCATGCCAATGCCTAAGCCCAACCAACTCCCCTTCTTCCTTTGAATGCTATTTATTTGGTTTAACTAATGCTGCAATTCGCATGAGTCGTGCCCAGCACTCCTCTTTTCCCGGGGCAGGGACTCCCCTGCTATCGCACAGCCACTCCCTGTCTTGGCCGCTGACTCTTGGCAGCTCTGCGAGCCTTGCCTTCTCACCCGGAGGGCAGTTAGCACGTCAGGAAGGCGTCAGCCCCAAATTCAGTCTGTGGTGCTTAGGGCTGTTCTCAGGGCTGGGCAGATGCTCCTGAGACGGTGGGAGACCAGAATCTGTTTTCCTCCCCATGGGGTGCACCCCTTGCCCCATTTGAAGGAGTCAGGTAGTCTATGAGGTACCTCTTCTTTCTGGCTGCTGGAGGCTCCGCAGCACCCAGTGTGATGCATCCTATTCTCTGACTTGCCCCTTCCCTGCATCAGGAAATGTGAGCACTCATACTGCACGGCAGCTACCTCAGTCCTGGTTTTCCTTCCGTGGTGGTTTGACAAAGTGGTGCCTCAGCACGAGAGAGACATCTGTAAACTGGAGGAGATGCAGAGAACAACAATAACAAAAAGCACAATGCTCTTGGAAACATCTGTAAGGCAGAAATTTAGAGCCCAGCTATTAACATGCTGCGACAGATCTCAAGCGAAATAAAAAGAAATTAACTTGTTAAATATCTCTAAAGCGGGCATGTAAAAAGTATTGTTGTCTGTATGTAGATAGCTTGTGTAAACAGCCTTTTCCTCTTGGGGCTATGTCTCTGTAATTATGTATGATTTGCAAGAAGAATGCAGAGTGTGAGGAGTGAATATCTTCCAAATGTGTCCAAACTCTGACCAGGCAAAGGCTGTGATTTTAGCTCACTTCAGGGAGAGGAGAACAAGCCCATGCCTTTTGTTTATTCTCCTTGAGCTTTTTGTAACAATAGTACTTTTCACTGGAAATGATTCACCTGGCAAAGAAGATAAGAAACCCAAAAGAACCGCTGAACAAAAACATAGTGCTGGAAACTATCCTCTGAATTTAAGGCTTAGAGCCCTTCTGAAGCCGTAATCATATTCAGATCCTTCAGGCTTCCCTAATTACCGAGAGGAAGGACTATCATTCTTTTCTAAATGTAGTGTCAGCATTTGTTCCAAGCAACCAGCACAGAATTATCCGCAAACCTTCTCATGACCTATAAACCTGCAATTTGATATGCCTCATCCAATTTTTATTCTGTAACAAGTGATTTTTTTCCATAGATTTTTTATAGTAGAAACTCTTATATCCGCCAGGCAACACGTAACAAGATCCCATGGCTGGAGGCTGAAGATAGCTAAGTTTCAACTAGCAATAAGGTGTGCATTTTAACAGCGATTAATTAAGCACTGAAATAATTCCTTGGGGGATATGATGAATTCGCCACCACTTGAAGTCTCTGAACTTTGTCTTTCTAAATCTCATACAAAGTGTGATCTTGGTATAGGAATTTCAGGGAGGGGCAGTGTTTCAGTATTTCTTAACGTCAATGAGAAGACATTCCCACATCAAACTCTAATTATTTCTTTTTTTCTTTTTAATGCACATAATGAACTTCTTTCCTTCTTCCAATATCAACCAGTCCACTTCAGTGGAAATCAAGAGGCCATCACCAAATTATACCAGTAAATAAAGCCAAATGTTAAAAACCACGTATCAACTAAATTTGCAGATGCTTACTGGGCTGTAGAGTAGCATTTTGTCACACTGCTGCCTGTTCCTAACTGTTAGCAATGGCTTTTTTCACTGTCAATCTTTCCATCTCCGGAACAATACATTGCTATTGAAATATTTAATGAGTCACTTGTAAATATCCCACAGGAACAACAGGACATTTATGCTGCAAGCTGTATTTTAAAAATAACGATCTTTAAAAACAACAACAACAACAACACAAAAAACCCCAAACGTTTTCCCCTTCTTACTTTACAGAAGACTTTGTCTCTCTCTGCCTTTCCCTTTTCATTTCTCATCCACTCCTCACCATGGGGTTATGCAGAGGTGGCTATGAGGACGCCCAGGCTGAGACACTCTGTTTGCATTCTTCAGTCAATTTGAGTTGGCTCCTCTTTCCTGTGTGGGCTTGGCAACATGAAAAAGTGACCTTGTGGCAAACTTGGGTGTGACCTTCTAAAACAGAAACAGCTCTCAGCATGACTGCTGGGTCTCCTACTCTTACTCCATGGAAAATGTGAGGCAACTTATCCCATGTCCACTGGCAAACTGTGTTACGCTTATCTTAGTGTAGTAACATGCGTCTGCAGAGTTATCGCAGTGTGGCTAACACATGCTGTTGCCACATAGAATCACAGAATTTTGGGTTTGAGTTGGAAGGGACCTTAAAGATCATCTAGTTCCAACCCCCCTGCCCTGGGCAGGGACACCTTCCCCCAGCCCAGGGTGCTCCCAGCCCCGTGCAACCTGGCCTTGAACCCTTCCAGGGAGGGGGCACCCACAGCTTCTATGGGCAACCTGTGTCAGTGCCTCACCACCCTCACAGGGAAGAATTTCTTCCTTAGATCTAATTTAAATCTACTCTCTTTCAGTTTAAAACCATTACCCCTTGTCCTATCACTGGACTCCCTGATAAAGAGTCCCTCCCCATCTTCCTTGTAGGCCCCCTTTAAGTACTGGGAGGCTGCTAGCTTGAGCGGGTCCATGTCCTTCTTATGTTGGGGGCCTCAGAGCTAGTCATAGATTTCCAGGTGGGGTCTCACAAGAGCAGGATAAAGGGGGAGAATCACCTCCCTCGACCTGCTGGTCACGCTTCTTTTGATGCAGTCCAGGATACATCTGGCTTTCAGGCTATGAGTGCACATTTCTGTCTCATGTTGAGCTTCTCGTCAACAAACAGTCCCCAGTCCTTCTCCTCAGGGCTGTTCTCAATCCATTCTCCACACAGCATGTATTTGCACTTGGTCTTGTTGAACTTCATGATGTTCACACCGGCCTACCTCTCAAGCCTGGCTCCCCTGCCAGTAGCTTCTCCCAGAAGCTGTACTCACTTTTCTGATAGTGTTATGCCAGAACCAGATCTTTGCCATGTACCTTGGTGCTTCTGCTACTGCAGGATGGCAGCAGCACTGTGCATTTCTGCTGCTGCCGTGGCTTCCTGACTCTCTTGGTCTACATGGTCTTTCAGCAATGACAAGACAAAAGGAGCTTAAAGCTGGTCTTCAAAATTTCCCCATAACCTGATGCTATGATACTAATCAAAACACATAAACAGTGGTTAAGAAGGTAACTGTTGGGTGCTGCAGCTGTATGCACCATGATCACAGCTATCAGAAGACTTTAGGTGTGTGGATTCAAATGTCTCAGTTTTGGGACCAAACCAACCTCTGTTTTCCTAAGGATGACATTCAGTACAAGGATATTGAGAGTCAAGGTGAAACCTGAGTCAGAGGTTCTTGCAAAAGTGTCCTGACACACCAAAGAAAATCACAGAGCCTGCAGCACCGAACGTGAGCCAGGCTCAGCTCACAGAGCACCACTCTGTGTGAGCCTGGATGCTCCTCTGAACTGGGAAATATTCTCATTACCCGTCTCTGCCTGTGCAGGGAGTGGACCCAAAAAAGCACAAAGTATTGGGCTACGTTGCCAGTTAATTGTGTGCCCAAGTTTCCTTGCAAGTCTGGATTCACCCTCTGTTTATGCCACCAACAGCCAAGCCACCCCAGCCTGAGCTCACACAGCTCTGTGGTGGTGGCACTGGGCTTTTCAACGTGGTTTGCATGGGTTGGGTCAGGCCAGCCTTTGAGGTCATGGAGAGACCTTCCAGGCCTGGAAAGATAGTCTGGGTGTGAGGGAGGAAGACATGCATATTCCTGAAAAATCAGGATGAGGACCTTCCATGCTGTGCCACAGTTTGGACTAGTAACCACACTGATCTGGCTTCATTCGTAATCAGATAGAAAATTTACTTTTCCTCTGGTATGTGAGGTGTTAAGGGTTATACATATGCATTTGCCCTACCAGAGCAAAACCAGTTATGTTTGGGGGTTTTTTACTCAGGCTCTGGTGCTTCTGACAGCCTGAAATCAGCATGCAGGTGCTGGAGCAGGCTGGCTCACATCAGTATGCCACACAAACAGTTGCTATGACCCACTCCTTCCCACTCCCCAACCCACCCATGTACACTGCTTCACTCCTCATCAGAGCGCAGCAACAGAGATGAAGCAGCTGTGAAATACACCTGCCCTTCATCTGGAGCCCTACTCAATTACATGCCTTTAACTTGGCAATATAGAGTAGTTATGCTGTAATATAAATACATTTCTTTCCTTTACCCACAGCTCTGGATCAATCAGCAGCTTGAAACAGCAGGAGGGAAATGAAATAGTACCATAGGGGGAAAGAATGAGTTGAGGGTGTAATCAGACAACTAAACACCATTATGACATACTGTCCCACTCAGTGGGCCCACAGCTGCATTGGGCTGTGACCAAATCTATTAATAGGCCATGCAGAGCTCTTTGTAGTCCTAAGAGCAATGCTCCTCAAACTTTTGAGCCCTTGCTCCTTCTCTGCAACTTCAATAACTCCCTTGTTGTGCCCAGTTACAGTAGCTGACTCCTTGGAAAGGATGGAAAGGCTGACTCTAGTCTGTTCAGACTAGAAGACAGAAATCTTGCTCTTCATTTCTTGCCCAGATTAGAAGAGAGAAATAATGTGAAGACCATAAACTCAGCCTTAACATGGACAGGAGGTTGCCCATAGAGCATCTGGCTTGCTACAGGATTGATGACAAACATGAGGCACAAGGATTGGACTGGAAAGGGCACAGTTTGGTTTGTTGTTGCTGTGGAAAAGGACCTGCTGCATTCTGGGTCCAGGGTTTTGGTTGGAGCCTGAATTAGTTGGAGTTTTGGGATCATATGCCTCCTGTAAAGCAGCATGCACACCTACACGAGAAACCACCCTCTTAGTCCCTGTCTATAACTCTCTGGTGAAAAGACGGCACTTCCAAACTACAAATTATTTCCTTTTAAAGACATTTCAAGTTAAGGAGGATGATTTCTACCTCATTCAAGAGACACAGTATGGGGGAACAGGACAGATCAGATGTTTAGCAGGCTTAGAGACGGTATCTCCATATATCAGGGCACTGGGGACCCATTACTCTGTAAAGGTATCTGTAACACCCCTGGGCTGCTCCAGTCCCTTTCCCTTACCAAAGGCTGGTCTGCAGCTGGAGTCAGAAGCGAGTGTTGCAGCTCTATAATTAATCCTCATCTTCCCTGTGACCGAGGAAGGGACTTGAGGTCCCTGGGGACAGTGGATGTTTTCTGCAGGACATGACCCCAGAGAATTGGAGTCTGGTGAATGTCTGCAGCACTGTCTGAAACTCAGGGGTGAAACCGTGCTCGGTGGGAAAGAGCAGCAGCTCTGCGGGAGAGAAGTGCTCGAGGGAGAGGGTGTACCCAGGGAATAGCGGAGGAAGCATGTGTGAGGCAGCAGCTGCAGAAAGAGGCAGTGGGGAGGTGGTAAGCGCTTGGGAACGAACCCTGGAAACAAGGAAAAGCGAAACGCAGTGATGGAAGAAGAGGTGAAATGAGGGCTGTCGGTGGAAACAGCCTGGGGACAGTCCTGCATGGGGACGGGAGTGCTCTGGCCTGCACTGTCAGGGTGCTTCAGCCACCCCAGCCACTGCGGTTTGGGAAAACCTGAGTGCAGCCACCGGGCCTTGGTGGGGCACCTCTCCACCTCACCACGGGGCTGCCACCTAAGCCGTTGCGGGCTTGCTTGTGTGCATGCATTTATTTAATCGGATTACCTAAGCCAGGAGCCGAGTCACCCCAGCCGAGGAGCGTCAGTAAAGCCTTTCACACCTTGCAAGGTCTCCTCTCAGCCCACCGGCAGCGGCAGGGAGGGCTGGTTTGGGCACGCACACCCCAGGCTTGCCAGCCCTGCCTGAGGCTCCTTCCCCAGTCAATGGAGCAACAGTGGGGAGCAGCCGACCTGCAATGACTCAGCCCACCAAAGAGCAGAGCCGCCTTCCCCAGGCGCGTGTTCCCCTGCTCTGACTATAGGAAGAGCCTAAAGCAAAGACAGCCTTTAATTTAGGGAACCCAGCCAAAATCCAGAGAGGATGGATCTGGATAGCCATGGAGATAGAGGATATATACGGAAAAGTTAGCGCTGAGTAGCAGAGTGAGAGTAGGTGAGTTATCTCGGAGAGCACCAGAGCTGACTCTACGGTCTTCTGCACAATAAGCGCTGCTTCTCGCATAATTACAAATGCACAGGACGCAGGAACTGGTGTGTTGGCTGCGGCTCCCCACATTGCACATCTCAGTTCAGCTGCCTGGCACAACTAGCTTTTGGTATTAGTTTTAAGATAATGCTGGTGTGAAGTAGCGAATGACAAAATATTGCTGGAAAACTAACAAGATGTTAAACAACCACTGAGAAGCACATGTTAAAAATTCCTTTAGTGTATTAATTCTACATTACAATTTAGAGATAAGTAGATTTTCCAGGAACCCAAATAAATCAGCATCCAGAGTCTTATTCATAAGGCGTATCTGAAAAAATTTCAGCACTACTTAATATTTGTATACTTATTAGTTGGTGGAAAGCTTGATCATTTCTGTTTCCAGGACTAGATATACTGTTTTGGCACACTCTGTTAAGTTTTTGTAGTATATCCAACACAGGTATGATCTGGTCATTTCGGACTGAAAAAATATTTCTGAAGGCAGCAGCAAGCCTGCCTACAACCAAGTCGAGATTGGATTTCAAGAGAAGTTTTTTGTCCACTCTTCTCCTTGCAGCTGATAGTACTGGCAAACAGCACATTTGCAATATCGTGGTTTCTTTCTGGGCTGTTCCCTGTGTTTCCTACTGCAGATGAGTTCCCAAGGCAGAAGGGGCACACTGTAACAGCCTTTATATGGAAAGCATCATGAATAAATGTTTTATGCCATGGATTCAGTTTCCTATCAGGACCTGTATTAATAAAATCTATGTCCATTTGTTAGTGCGCTCCTCTTCAAATGAATGTTTTGTTTAGATGTATATTGAAAACTTATTTTTACAATGGCTTTCTTCTCTTTAATAGAATTTGACATGTTGGCTCTGGTGTAGCATGCAAGTTGTTTGTATAAAGCTTTGAAACATATTTCTGAATGGTGCTGTATAAATACTGCATGCATTGAATTGTACTATTTTATTGTGCAGCTAAAAGGTTTCCTGTTCTATACCATAATACGATTTGTTATTTTTCCAGCACACACATTAGCCTGCATTCAACTTCTGCACAAGGTAGAAGAACTCAAATTAAATTTACAAGCACACCTGAGCAAAGCTAGTTAGTTCTGGCCAGATCATGTTTCCATGATTAAATAATGCTGGCTATTATAACACATTGGAAGAAAATGCAGCTATAAATCCCTGCCTCAGTTTATTTCCAATACTTCATTGTACCATAGAAACTCAGTTAAACTTACTAGTAAGCAATAGGCTAGGCATGAGAGTGAGTCACGCTGAGCAGATGTGTTAGATGCTAACACTGAGGAGATAAGAGTAACAATGCTGCTCTCCCATGAGCTTTCCCCTCAAGGACCTTCCCATACTACACAAACATTAAGAAATCGATCTTCACTGCATCCCACCGCAGAGTTTATTAACTGAGGAAATTGGTTCCCAGAAAGATTTAGCAATTTGCTCAAGGCCAGGGAGTAGGTCCACAGCAAGGAGAAAGAGCTGGGGGACTGTGCTGGAGACCTTCACTTATTGCCATTTAATGTTTAACATTAACTTTTAATACTGAGTGCTGAAGGCATGACGGTGCCAGGTGTTCACCTTGTCAGTAGGAGATGGGCACTGGTTTCGGAGACTAGCGCACAACATGCCTACAGTGAGACGAGCCCTTGCAGAAGATGTTGGCCACCACCACATACCCCTGGGGACCTGTCAGTGTTGCAGGTCCCTGGTGGGGTGAGGAACTATCTCCTGCTTTCTTGTGGGGCTGCTTCAGGATGGGGATGAGAGGTCCATGGCTCCACCACTATCCTTTTTGAGACACATCAGTAGGTCTCCCAGGGGTCCAGGAAGAGCTCTTGGGGGCCCTGCCTACCCGCCTTAGGGAGCAGAGCTGGGGAGATCCTGGTCCCACAGTCATCCAGGTCACACTGCAGCTTGCAGACAGCTTTTTTTTTTTTGGTGGAAACAAGGGTGACAGGGCTATATGTGTTGTTGGTGCATCCCCAGCTCTGAGCTGAAGATATATAAGACATGGCCAGGATATACGTCTGAGACTGGGGACACCAGGGCAGCTCAACCCTGTCTAGAGTTCAAGGTTTTTACAGGTGGCTCTGACAGTTTTGCATTTTATTAAGATTTCTCATTTTCCAGTCACTTACAGTGTTGCCAAAATTTGACCATTTGGAGTAAAGTTTTCCAATCCAGGTGTTTGCCTCAGGCTGAATTATTTCAGATAGGGTGGGGGGGGGAGAATTTCATTTAGAGCTGTTCCTCATGGCCACCACTCAGGCTGAGAGAAAAGGCTTATATATAAAAAATGCTGTGATTTACGTACCCTTTGAAACTCTCAAGTGCTCTGTGGATGAAAAGATAGTTGCGTAAGGGAAAAGAAAACGGATCAGACAAGGGATTAGGCTCTATGGGGACAACTCACATTGATGGCTATCACGGAGATAGGGATGGAGGATCTGAATGGGGTCAACTGGCACAGTCAGGGTATCATGAATAAAACTGGGAAGACAAGCCCCAAAAACACAGACTTTACAGAATTGGACTGAATTGCTGAGATTAGGGAAAGTTTACTATGGGGCAAGTCCTAAGGGGTGAGGCAGAAGCAGGGGGTTAGGACAAGGGTAACCATTTAAAGTTTTGCACCAAAGAGAAGGCACTAGTCCATCACCTGGACTGGGTCTGTTCCTAAATTTCACCAGTCCTCTGCTGTCAGTGTTTATGTGTGAAACCACTTATGACAGTGTGTTTCATCTCCCACGTACTGTTGAAGCAGGCTCTCACCCTACAGGTGTGGTCCTTTAGCTGCCTCAGCAAATCTCAACACCGTGGTGTTTACCCTACAGATAAGTCATGCGGATGTCATGCAACCTTATTTAACTCCCTTTAATTTTGTCCTTAATTGCACACACATACTTGGGGTTTCTTCATGTATCTAAACTCCATCAGCCTCATACTGTGCACTAAAACACTCAGCTGACAAGTACCTATTCAATCTGTTATTTTCCAGTATATTCTTGATTTATACTACACCCTTTGAATCCTGAAATATTTTCTTCATGGGATTTTCTACAGTGCTCGGCACTGCGATACAAGACCTCCCAAACTATTAGTTGGTTCAATTTAACAAAACTTATTCGTGATGAGATATCACAATATTGTCATTTGACAAATGGGCAGCTAAGCCAGCACTGCAGCTGCCCAATTTGAACCCACAGGGACTTGATTTTTCAGAGCACTTACTATATGATATGATGCTGTGAATCACTGAAGAATGGCTGTCCCTGACTCAGCTGAGACAGAGGGCTCAGCGCTTCTGCAAACCAAACCACTGGGCTTGGAAGTCAGGCACCTAGAAAGTAAAAAACACACAATTACTGCCCATCTATGAAAAGCTTGGCTGAACAATATTTCCGAGCGCTCTGGAACAAAGGAGGAGGTAGGATCCAAGGATGTAATTTTGTACTTTCTCTTCCCCTCAGTCCCGTTCCTCCTTCACTTCTAGCTTTTGTAATAATATGAAGTAGAGATGCTGCCACAGCCACAGAGTAGGTCAAATTTGTGTACTGAAGGAAGGATCTGTGTGGGAAAATACTGTCTGATCAGACAGTACAAACCATGTCTGCATAATACATGTGCGCATGGGGGCTGGCTTAAGGTGTCAAAAGTAATTTTAAATTAGCATTTTCTAGCATTCATGTGCTTGTTCTGCCAAGTTAATTAGTATTTCTTCAAAGACACGTTTTTATTTGTTTTGGAATAAAGCGTATTTATTCTAATTCTGTGTAAGAAATAGCCAGTTCTGTTTCCCTTACAAAATATTTTTGCAAATAGTAGGGTGCCCTTCTCTTGACATTCCTCACCAACTTGAGTTCAGCATTTGAAGATGATAAATGCGCATCAAGCTCAGCATTTCTACCACTACCTACCTGCTTTGGCTCTTGTTTAATTAGAATTTCAGCAATGTGCTGGTTCGTGGCAGATAACCTCCTCTCCCTCTCTGGGTTGCAAGTGCCTGTGAGTGTGTGTGCCCGTGTAGGGGGTGCATTTCTCATCTCCTCAGCATTTATTACATTCCTCTTTCTCTACCTCCTCTGCAGCAATAAATCAATGCTACTTGTTATTGTCTACTCCTTGGGCAGCGTCTCAGGGGGAGAGAGAGGCTCTCCTGGCTATAATGTTGTATGTTTTATCAAAAGCCAAAAAAAAAAAAAGTAAAGAACTGAAGTATACCAAAGTCTTATCTTTGCAGATTTTGAGAGGAAGGACCCTATCCTGGTCATGCCAACTGCATCACCCATCAAGAGACACGCTTTGCCCCACGCAGGCTGCAGTTACCAAGCTCAGTCTTACACCCCCTGTACAGGCAGGAGAGGGCAGTGTGTCAGTGGGGCAATGTTTCGGTTTCCATCACGGGAAGGAAAATTTAGGACTTCTGGTGTTATGGACTATTGCCTGCCCACAGGCAGTACCACGGCTGAGATGCTGCACTCCTGTACATGTGTTGAGATGGATACGCATTTCTTGCACTTCTGCAGCGGGTTAATAGCAAGTGAGTCCCTAAAAATGGGTTGCGGATGGAGGAAAATGTAGCCTGATTATTGTTTACTCTAACAAGAGCAAAGGCACAAACCCTGGTGCCTGGAGACGCTGTAGATGTGGTGCCGAGGGACATGGTTTAGCGGTGGACTTGGCAGCGTCAGGTTAACAGTTAGACTTGGTGATCTTAAAGGTCCTTTCCAACCTAAGCGATTCTATGATTCTAAATAAAGAGCAGCATCACAGCGGGTCTGTGGCTTACAGCAACTCCCTGGAGAAACTTTGCCCAGAAAGCCTTTGCCTTCTCAATTGTTGCCTGCTTTCTAACCACAGCAAACTGCTTTCCTCTGCACAGGCTTCCTGATTTTCTACAGGAAAAAAAAAGCCTTCCCAAATATCTAGCCCAACAAACAGGAATTAGACATTCCCCCTCCCCACCAAGAACACCCTGAAGAGATGGGGTGAAGAAACGATGAGAAAAGAAATTGGTGAGGTGGAGGAGGAGCAGGTGAGAAAGGCAGAAGGGAGCCTTCTGGCATAGAGGTGTTTGGCTGGTCCAAGCCCAGAAGCACGAAAAATTACCTGGCACACCTGCTTAGGCATCCAGCAGCAAATTAAATAAGCAGGTTTAAAGTCGGGGTTGCATCGGGGAGTTTTTCATCCTTAACCCCTTCTGATGTTAAGTGGGGTAACTCATCTGGGAACCTTCATGCAGAAGTTACTGAAGAGTATTTGCAGGCAGATTCTCAGAGTCTAAGACGCAGAAAAAGGCCCACTGACATATTAGCATGTTTTTAATGTGGCTTTGTAGACATATTTTACATTTTCTTTCTGCAGTGGCAAAAGGGGGAGAGTTGGATCCCCCCAAGCAAGAAATGTACTTTATCAACTCAGTTTGTCAGCAACGGCACTGGTAAAAGCGTGCACACACATGCACCTCTTTCTCTACGTCTTCCCTAAACTTTGCCTAGGTTTTTATTAACATGGCTGCCTCGAGCTACTGACAAGTGCTGCCTGTAACATGAGATGTGCAGAGTATGAAAAAACCCACCAACTTCAATACAAGCTCAGATTCCTTCTCCTGCTTTGATTTTTACCATTTCTTACTAGAAGGCTTTCCCTGTCCCCTACCCTGGTTTTCAAGGGGATGTGCATACGTCATGATGAATTTTTCAGATCCTTCAGGGAAGATGATGTCCTTGCATCAGACTGCATTCAGGCACAGCCCCCTCTCAGTGCCAGCAGACGCACAGCTCGTGCGGCAGAGAGGCAAGCCTGACATGCATAAACGATCCGTTTTTTTTCACGCGGCTTTTTGAGGCTCCAAAATACATGTGATGACAAGCAGATGAAAAGGTATTACATGCAGAAAGGGGAAGGGTTTGCCTCTGCTCGTTTGCTCCCCTTCCCTAGAAAAGGTCCCCCCCAGCCTTCAGGCAGTGGTTGGGGGGTGGACTCTGGACTTGCATTGGGATAGACATCAGATGAGTTTACAAATACAACACAGCCTTTGAGGGAGGGCTCTGGTTCAAGTGCTCTCCTTGCTCCATGGCATGGTGGAGGCGGGGGTGGGAAACGGAGAACCTGGTACAGAAATGACGGGAGAGTAGCTTGAGGACAACTGGGTTTAGCTTGGGAGAAAATGGGTTCTGAGGATGGTGGGGCCACCACTGAGAAGGAGAGGTCCTCGTAGCACAGCTCTGTCCTCTCCTGCCTGTCCACATCCTTGAAACCCGCCTGGTTTGGGGAACTGGTGATTTCTTTTCCCGCCGAGCGCTGTACTGCAGTTTGGCTTATCTCTGACTGAAGGAATCCACCAAGACAAGCTACTGTTTAAGACAGAATGAATCATCCACAGCCTTGCTGTCTTTCCATGTCTAATTTTTCCACAACTCTCTCACTTGCTGATTATAATTGCCCTTTAATTGCTTGTATAATTTCAATTACATAACAAGTAAGCTGTACAGTAGCTGCCAAAAGTATCTGTTAAGTTAGTCTGGTTTTGCTGTTGTTTTTTTTTGTTTTGTTTTCTTTTTTTTTTTTTTTAATATTAATTGAGTTTAAATAATTCCACAGCTGTTATTACCATAGCCCTGAGAGAGCAGTGGGTTCATTCAATGGATGGATTTTCTCTGCGTACTGTCTCCTTACTTTGGGCACATATTCACCGGTTTCCTCTGTAGAGATCGTTATTTAGATCTGGTAATGCTGACCACAGATCCTTAATGTGGACAAAAGGATTTCATAGTTTATACAATCAAATGCTGTAGGGATATCCAGCAGTGTGAATGCAGGCAACAGCCAAGAGCAGACCATTCATCACTGTCACTAGCGCCGTTTCTGTTTTACATGCCAGCTAGATGCTGAACTGGAAAAAGTCCAGAATCCTTGCAGGGTTAAGATGGAGATAGGACCAGCCCTTCTCAGGGGCTTTTATCTTGTCCAAGATAGAAGATCAGATACTGGGTTATACTGAGAGAATTTGCTAGCATAAAGTAACAAATTATAAGTATAAGCTTTAGGTAGAGGTTAGATGTCTTTTCTGGAAGAAAGTGTGAATGGTCTCATGTGAGGTTACTTTGACTTTTTTTTTCCCTGGACAAAATAGAAAGGGACAATGACAATGGACAGTCTCATTGGAGGCTGTTCTGAGCTTCTGTTGTGTAGACGGGTGGAACTGGGAGGTAGATAGTATTGACTTATTGGTCAATAAGTAGTCTGTATGGAGGCTTCTTTCCTGAAATGTCACATTAGATAATTTTCTCACAGAAGCCGGCTGACAGTGATATGTAATAGAGATGTTCAAGACCAACAAGACCATACATGGCTCAGAATAATGCAGCAGGTGTAATTAAGAAATCCTGTGATTCAACCTGTGTGGATCGCTTTCAGAATGAATAGGTTTAGAATAAGGTATACAAAAGTGAGCATGTTTTAAATCATCAAGCAAGGAATCTTTGTCTGTAGTAGCTTTTTTAATCTTGTTTTGCATTCATGCTTGTTTGTTTTCTTTAAGGAGTATATATTCTCATTGCTTGGTAAATACTAAATTACATCTCTTAAATAAAGTATGGCTCCTTTAAACTACATTTTGTTCTTTTTGTTAATGTTAAGCAGAAGCGTAAGAGGTACTAGAGGATACACAGCATGGGATGCCCCTGATTTAAATAGTCATGGAGTTTTAACATATGTTTATTTGGAAATAAAACTTTTATCATTTTTATTAGAGCAGGAGGTGGTGGGTGATCCACCCCTTTTTTATTATTATTCAGTTTATGTCAGATTCTACTCCCATAGAAAGTGGAATTAAATGAAAAGCGAAAAGGACAGAATTCCTAAACTATATTTATTTAAAATGGATGCATTTATGAAAATAAGGCAATTTAATTGATCACCTCACCTGGATTTTCAAGATTTTAGATTAATATAGCTCAACTTCTCACCCCAGAGACTAGAAGAGGGAAACAAGTTCTCCTGGTTCTCCAACTCTTAAATACACTCTCAGCTGGAAGTGAATAAGATATTGGACTGAACTTCATCCATCTGTCAAATATCCATGGTCATTTTATCTGGACTGCAGATTAACTGTCCCATGGATATAGAGACATGAGGTGGCTCGGTGTGGTGTGGTCTATGGGTTCAGGTGCAGTGCCATGTGAAGACAGCATTAGGATTTTAAGGTCAGGGAAGGTTCAGGAGCTGTATAATTGTGTTTGCACAGTGCTGAGCCTAAGCTAATAAGCTCTGTGGGGCTCAGCCTGGCTCCCTGCAGAGCTGCCCAAGTGTCCCGTGCCATATGCTCCGGTGTTCTGGAGCACACACTTTGGCTAACAGCTTTTACTCTTACCATCATAATTATTATGATCCAGAACGTCCTCACTGCAGTACCACAGATAACGTGAAGGATACTTGAGCTGAACAAACAAAGCAAACAGTTTTGCTTCAAAATCCGGTTGAGCACACCCACAGATTCTGCTTAGTCGATGACTTTCACAAATTCAGTGGCTTTTGCCTTTCCTCAAAACTTGATAAGTGAACTTAGAATGTTTAGTACAAAAAATATTTTTTCATTATAACCCAAATTGTTTGATTAAATGTAGCAAATTTAGTCTTCAACGTATGTTCATCACAACTTTAGATAGGCTCCTTTTTAAAATAAACCAAATTCCAATTTAAAGGAAAAAATACTTCCACTTGCATTATTTTTCTTTTTCTTTTTTTTTTTTTTTTTTTCCACAGGCAGGTTCTGAATTTGCAGTAATTCCTAGAGATCATGTTTTTCTGTATCTACCAATGTTTTGTACAATTATACTGGCCACTTTTATTCTTCTGGCTTCTTTGGGTTTAGGTTATCATGACAACCATGGAATTTTTATGATGGGATCTATATGGAGACTAGAGAAAATAAAAGGAAAATAAAAGGAATAATAAAAAATTTCAGTGTCAGAATTTTCTGTGCTTGCACCCTACACGACCATCATCAGAATCCATTTCTGTTTCACTAATGATCCTTTCCTGGAGGGAATGTGTGATTATCTGACCTCTCTGACATATCCTCTCTCTCCCTCTCTTCAGTGACTAGAGGATTTGGGAATGGTCAGAAATACTGTAAACATCAACGATTCCAGTTTCCCTCAGGAAATGGAAACAAAAGCAAACCCATCCAAACATTTTGAACTCTCTTGAAAGTCTTGCAGAAGTAGCAGAAAGTTTGGGGAGGAGTTTCTTAATCTGTCTGAATCAGGACTCTCTTGCTCACATTAATCAGGAAAGGAAAAAAGCAACTTTTTGCTAATTTGGGTAGGACTTTGATGATAATTGGCTGAGAGAGATTAAAGTGGTACAACATGAAATAACAGAAACTAAAATTAATGGAGCTCTAAATGGGAAAGCATTGTGCAGGGACCCCACATATGGTTCAAATTCAGCGCTTCCTCTGTATCTGACAGCATGCTCACAGTAAGAATGTTTCTGAGGAACCACTACTGCACCCACCATGAAAGCACGGGGAAGAAAACCTCACCCCACAGTGTCTGTTCACCATTCTTTCTCCTCCCATGGTGACTCTTTGTGGTTTTATTTGTGCTCTCAATTAAACACAGGTCTGAGTTTGCTCTCATAAACAGACTTGTCCATCAGTCATGGTTTAAACCTCAAGGCCAGCACTGGAAGGTCAGCTTACTTGGAGGCAGTTGAGATAGATATACTCCATGAGGTCAGTTAAGTTGCTCACACATAGATACCAAGAGCCATCTGAGATGCCGTGAGATAGCTGAGGTATTTGGGCTGGGCTGACAGATACGGCACAGTATCTATAGGAGGCACATGTCCACCTGGAGAAGCAACTGGAAGCCAACCATACTATTGCAAGACAACTCCAATGGCCAGTGTTTTGGAAACTGTAGCATACACTTAGTGACTACAGATGAACCATGTGTCTAAGCTCCCAATGTAGTCAGCAGAAATCTAGTCAGTGCAGTCATCGGCGCCTGGAGAGATTTACACAGAACCAAATGCTGAGGTGCAACTCAGTTGCCTAAACATAGGTATCAATTTTCTTTGGAGATATTCCCCTGTATTTAAGGTATTCACACAGGGCTGGCAGATATGATTCAAAAGCTAGTAGGAGATTAATAGGCTCTAGGAGGAGCAGCTAGACACCAGGTAGGATACTCAAGCCAACCAGCACCCATGTTTTGCCAACCAAATATCCACGTCTAAAGACAGGCACATGTTCTGTGGACTGAACAACAGGTGATTCAAGTTTAAAACCAGTCTGACAGCAAAACCCTCAAACTTGGCTATTCCTGTGTTACCTGTGGTGACATTTCAGCACACAGTGTGAATGAAAAACATGTGAGTTGTAACGCTCGTGAGTTAACCTGTTGCCAAGTTCATTCTTCAGCTTGTAGACAGAAGCTACAATTCCTGATTAGCCTATGCCAAGCATTGACCAACAGGTTGGCCTTGCCAGAGCTCTGAGTAAGCAGAGTATATCACTTAATAAAAACCTGGCAGGAACTGGGCCAGATGCAAACCTTGTTGAAATGGTGAACTCATGCCTAAGTATTAAACTGTCTCTAATTTCTTTTTTTTTCCATTGCACATAATTTCTTCAATCGGCATGAATAATGAGTTATCCTCCTTGCTTGAGCCTGCAATGAGTCTGTCTTTTTCATAGCTATGCTTAATTGTTGCCAGGGTTCCCTGTAGTAGCATTAGCCTGTTTAATATTACATTGCATGAGAAAATTAAATGATCAATATCAGGTTAAGAGTACTCAGTTGTTCTTTCTTTGCTTTTGTAATTACTGGTGTGACGAGAAAATAATTACTATGTTGAGCTTGTTGTTATTCTCATTGTCCTCTGTTGGTGATTTTGTTGTTTGGCTACGGACATGTCTTATTTCAATTGTCTATAATATTGTTGTCTTGGAAGGAAATAGAAAGGAAAGGGGAAGGGAAAGGAAGTAAGAGAAATTAAAGGCTGATCTAAGATTAACATAGTGTTTACTCTGGCTCTTGGCAAGGTCTGTTTGTAAAAGGAGATTCCCAAAGCAAAAATCATCTAGAGCGGATTCATTTAAAGTGACACTGTCAACTTAAATATCACATTTCAGGATTTTTTTTTTGTTACATGTTGTTATAAGTAACACCCAAACCAATTATATCCCGCTAATGCCATTGGAACACCTCAGGTTATTACAGTTGACAGATTAGAGAAAAAGTACTTCTCTGTATTTTTTGGTTTGCTTTTAATGCAATTGATAGCACTCTGCCCATGATCACCAACACCAAGCTTACATACAAAAAGGTTCATGTAAATTTGGGCCATGTCCAAATCTTCTGCAGTTTCTTATTGAAGTGAACTAATCAATAGCTGATTTTTTTTTTTTTTTAATTTTATCACTTCCCTGTCTGTGTATTAGGGCTCTTTCCTGTTGTTTATATAGATTTTTGAGAGGATAACAGGAGAGAAAACCCACCACCAATGGATTTAGAAAAAGGATTTTTAAAACCAGCAGGGGAAGTAGAAAAACAGAAATCCCCATCAGACCTCTGCAGGGACCAGGTACCCTCAGGGTCCTTGCTTTCACCCATTCAGAGACAAGCCAGTCCCTAGCGAAAAAATGCCTGCTGCCTTCAGAAGCTGGTGAGGGTAGGCTGATAAAGAGATCCCTTTAACTGTGATGCCTACGAGTCACTAGTGTCAGTGTTAAGACATCCTGGGAGAAATAGGGAAACAAAACTGGTTATTCATTGCCTTTGTTTAGCTGCCTTCGGAGGTTTCAAGGGAGCTGAATACAAAGACACTGTGGCATATGCCAACTGTTGACTCTATCAAATAATAAAGCAATCCCAGTGGGTATTAAGAAGCATGGAATCATTCTAATGAGTCTGGCAAAATCTCATTAGGATGAACAGCAGGTGATGACAAAATATTTGCTCTGTATGCAAATGACTTGTTTCCTTCTCCATCCACGCGCGGTTGCATGAGTGCTTGGAATAGGAGCTGTCAGATAATTACTCACTGGAATAAAGCACTGTATATATGGTGGTTGCATTTCAAATGCATTAGTGGAAAAAATGGGAAAAATGTTGGAAAAGAGCTGTGCCTTTAAGGCAAGAGCCCCTGTGCATCACCAAACTCTCAGCCTCTTACCTGCCCTGCAGACAGTTTTGTTGGGCATCCAGACAATCCAGCTATCTTTCCAGAAATATCTTCAAAGCAAGGACAGATGGCTGCAGGTTGTTAAAACTTCTCCAGGAGCCGTGAGTATAGAAGGCATGATGGAAGGGGGGCAGGGGGTGCGCTGAATAATGAAAACTAGAGAAAACATGGCAGTTCCTGTTGACAGAGGTAGGTTATCTGCATAGAACTGAGTCTGATCTGTCCTTCTAGTTCAAAACAACTCTACTAATCAAATAGAAAATATCCAGCTGCAGGCTCAGATATTGCTGTCTGCGTAGTAAATCACTGCTTTGCCCTCTTCTGCTGCCGTAACATCAGGCTATGTAGCCCTTGACATCCGTTCAGTTCCTGATGGTGTTTCTGGCATAGCACGCTCTCATTCTCTCCAGTGTATCATTAATAACGCTTCATACATTTGTTTTTAATCATGTTGGTATTTATTTATTGCTGCAGTCCCGTTCCTACTCCTCATACATGTCAGAGGCAAAATTCTTGCGTAGGGGAGATGGAAGTCCCCCAAGAGCCCCATTCTTCTGTGTGTGCTGGAGGAGAGGAGGACAAGGGAGTTGAGTCAAAGGACATTCCACATTAAATAACCCAAGCCATGCAAACACAAGTGTTCCTGCAGATCTTCTCTCCAGTGCCTGGCAGTCACATACCTTCGCTATACTTTCCCCATGTAATTGTGGTTTGCTCTCAGAAAAGGAGTCAGGAATGCATTTGAAGCCTCCCTTCTAAAAAAACTCCTAGGATCCCCAGGGTCATTCAAAACTTCCCACTGAAAGACAAAGGACTGTGTCTACGATGACCCTGTGTTCCCACCATGCTCATTGACTTGAACCTGGAGACGGTTTGCCACAGGCTCTCCATCAGAGAGGGAATTTAGTAAGCTGATTGAAAGAAAGATCCTTTTTGCTTTCCTGTTAAAGTCCTATACAGATGGGGTAAAAATACACTAAAGAGAATAAATTTGTCTCCTTCACCATACAGCGACCTGCATCCCAAATCCTATGAATATTAAGGAAAGGTGTCCAGTCCCTTAAATTGCTCCCTCCACAGAAGAAAAAAAAATGATTTCATTAGATGAGGTTTTGTGTTCCAAAGATATCAAATGAGTTATTATCTGATTTTAGTAATAGTGATTATTTAAAATTATTAATAATATTATTAAATGTTAATAATATTATGGGCTTTTTAGTTTGTAAATATTTATCAAAAGTGTTTTTCATCCAAGTGCTTTGTCAGGTAAAGTCAATATCATAATTTCTTCTTTCATAAGTTTGGGAAGTCTAGAAGGGTCACCAAACAGGTCAGCAAGAAAACTGGAAAGCAATGCCTAGTCGTCCTGATTCCCAGATCAACACTTCGTGAGCACAGGAGCACTGTGGATCACTGTGCCATTTCTGTGGGTCTGGGACCTACAGCTTCTCCTGTGACTGGAGGTTTTTAGGTATAAGTGGGACAAATATCACCTGGGGTAGTGTAGGGTGTGTTTGACTCACTGAGCATGGGTACTGGCAGCATCATCTCTTGAGATCCAGACCTCTAGCCTAGGATTTGATGACTGATGTATCCTACATGGTATTCATCTTACATTTAATAGTTGTATCAACTTGAGGTCTGCAATCGAAGTGCTGCCAAAATGACAGTGGGCCAAGAATTACATTAAGCATTAAAATGCAGGCTCGTCGGGGTTTGCAGGGCAGTGAGGCTTGTTCTCACGGTTGGGTTACACACTCCGAGGTAGCATGTTCCAACCCAAACTGACAGCAGCTCACAGGGGCCACAGCCTTCTGGTTCTGCTTAGCAGGTTTTGCTGACCAGCAAAAAGTGACGGAAATCCCAAGCCCTCAAAAAACAGTAGCTCTTAAGCAATTACTTTTTTTTTTTTTTTTTTTTTTTTTTTTTTTCTCCCTTTCTTTTGCTACCCAACTACCGAAACAACTGTGTGTTTGCTTAGTGAGATACTGCAATAAGGAAACTGTGGACAGCAATGGCAGTGACTCATTTCAAGCTAGAAATGTCACCTGATGTTACTGGTGGTCTGTATCAGCTGACCAATGGTCATGCACATGGTGATCCCAGATACATATTGCTCAGAAAATAATCCTATAGACCCCTCCCAAGCACAGTATGGGTAAGAATGCACCAGGTTTGTCTCCCTCTACCCAAAGCAGTCCTTCACCGTTCCAAACAGCCTTTGTGTCCTCACACTCATGTTCTGACAGCATCCCTCCAGGCATGAGATGTTTGTTTGTTTGTGGGCATTCTGCAAAAACATCACTCAGGTAAGCTGAGGTGCAACCATCAAGGTATCTCACACACTTCATACTGAAAAAGACAGCAAGCAGAAAGAAGGATTTGTCTCTCAGGATCATAGCAAGACCATGTGGGCTTCAGAGGAGATCCAAGACCAAGCAGCACAGTCAGGAGAGTACAAGCCCTAAGCAGTATGAGCAGGAGTCAGTATAAGCTGCTTGGCTTGGGCAACAGTCCTTGCCTTTTTTTTTTTTTTTTTTTTTTTTTTTTTTTTTTTCCCATCAGTACAGCTGTAGTCTTACAGAGATTATGAGGACAATTTACTCATGTGGAGGCATCTATTGCTATCTGAGATGCCAAAACATAGCCTGTATGTCTTTCACCTGTTTCTTCTAAAGGGAAAAGTTGCACATTTGTAAGGTAATAAGACCTCTGTAGTATCTGACAGGCTGCAGAGATCTCTTGGGTACCCTCAGAGATCTGAAATGGCACTACAAGTCCATGTTTAAAGAATGAGACCCATTATGTGTCTGTGCTTCAAGGTGGTCCAGTTGCTCAAGCTCTCATTTGACTTTTTGCAGCCTGAACTGAGCTCTGTGCTTTTGTTGCTGAGTGAGTTTGCAGTTAACAGCAGCAAGCACATATCCCCTGCAGTCTCAAAGGTGTCTGTAGAGCAAGCATACCACGAAGTAGTGATAAATCCCTCTGGCTAGTCCTGTTGTTCCCATAGGCCAACAGGAGTACTGCTCTCCTCTGAAGTCCTTTGAGAATTAACGTATTGTTAACACACTGGTCAAAGTAAAAAGAGCCTGTAATTGGACAGCCTTTTGTTTTTGGCTTGGAGAGAATAGAGAAGTCCTATGCATTCATGTCTTTCTACTCATAAGGAGTAGTCTTGGTAAAGCTGGGGGAGGAGAGAGCTACTCTTTGATTTCTTTATCTTCAGTCTCTCACCTCTGAAAACCCAGAGCACTTCACTTTTCTCTTCCTTTTCCTCCAGTCCCAGCCACAGCCTGTAATTTCCTGACCTGTTGTTCCCATCCCCACCTGCCCTTCTCAACATGGCTTCAGCACTTGTCTTGATTTTCTCAATCCTACCTCTGCTGTACCACCCCCTCCCAAACCTCTTTAACTTTATTCTTCCATTCACTTCCTACTCTTTCCAACCTTGGATGTCTCAGACCCTTAAAGTTAGAGTCTTCATATCTTCTGCAGCTCCTGATGTCCATCCTTCTATCTCCACCCTGTACCTATCTTTGAAGGACTCCATTGTTGCTCTCTCCTTGGTCAAAGTAGACAAGTGACACATTTCCCCTCTAACTGAATTTCCCAGGGATAGAAATCCACCTGGCCAGGTCTAGAGAAAAAGAAAACTTGTCTAGGTGGAAAATGGTGATGCTAATCTGGGGATAAGAAGTGCTATATCAAGATTTAGTCATCATTATGTGTTTGTTCAGATGAGATTCTAGGAAGTCGGGACTGTGTTGGAACAACTCCACAGCCATCTTTCTGTGGACAAATTGCACTGCTGTCACCAACATAGTGTTTGTGGGCAGCAAAATGTAAGTCATAAGTCACAACCGAGTAGGCAAGAAAAGGTTCTTTAGAAGAGAATAGCAGATAAACAGATGAACACAAGCAATTTTTTTTTCCTAACTTTTTTTCTTTCATTTCTCAGCGTCATGCTGACTTTGTTCTTCAAATGTCTGACAAATGTCCTTTCACTTTTACTTTATGTAGCTCAGAAGGCAGATTATTCTTCTTTCCTGTTTTTCTCCTTTCTCTTCCTCTTTGCATAATAAATCAAAGTGGTAACCACTGGCTTATGTAAGTATTTTGTGGACTCTGGAACCAAGATTCATCCTGTCTTTCAGCCCATGATGAGGCACTTAAGCCAGCAGTCTAATTGCCCTTAGATACCCCCAGTAATCACTGGAGGAGGACAGGTACTTTGGGGAGTTCTGGGAGCACTTTGTCTCAGGCTGAAACACCCTTTGGATGTGTTTATGTCACTCTTCTCCCAGACCCAAATCTACCCGAGGCCAAATGTACAAGGTGCATTTTGTTGCATGGTGCTTTTCCCCCGACCAAGATCTTTTTCAGCAGATCCAGAACTGTCAATGAGGCTGGACAACAGGTAGCTTCACACTCTGTAAATGTCGGTACTTTTTGACACGTCCATTTTTCAGGTGCTTGGGATTTTTAGAAGCAGCTGTATCTCTCTATCTACACTTGTTACCAGGGACAAACCAAGAGGAAATCAGGAACCTGGAGGCATTGTTATACTTGTGAAGGTAGTGCTGTACTTCCTAGTATGTGCACAAAGTTTTTGTACTGAGCTGTGCATGTCCACTCCTTCATTAGGACAAAATTTGCTGGCCATCCATAGGACACTGTTTATTTCTTCCTGGACAATAAAGCATCAGAGATATCTTTGAAGACTTCAGCTTCAATACAACTTAATAAAAATTCAGATTTTCACCTTGATGTAGAGTTAAAAGGTTCCCACCTGAGCTGAAGGAATAGTTGAGTTTTATTTTTTTACCCACTGATTTCCACTGTCTCCAGAGAAGACAGAAAATCGAACTGTTTGCTATATAATTGCTAACCTTACAGTACCACACAATTTTTAGCAACATTGGGAACAATAACTCACCAGGTTGTGTTCTGTAAGGGAGAAGTATAACTCCAGGTCTTGTATAACTTATACTTATGCAAACTTCAGCAAGATTTTTCTTCCATTAATTATAGAAGAACAAAGCATCTACTCTTTCATAGTAAAAAAATCACCTCTTCCTGGAATCTCAAGTCTAAGGTGTTTTTACTGTGAAAAAGAGCTTCATGGTAATGATAGCAGAATATCAGGTTACTAACTCTGTATAACAGTCCTCTGTTTGGCTTCTGTCTACTTCTTAACAACATTTAGTGAAAAGCTGAATGCCTTCCAGAGACACCTTTAATTCACATGTTAAGAATGTTTATGCGTCTCAAGTGGTCAAATTAAATTGTATCAAATGAACCGTATGGGCTTGATGTAGGTTCTAAGGCCCTGTTTAAACTGTTGTGTGTTCGTGAAACAATTAAAGCTGAATAAACATTGCCAAAAGAATTTCAGAGAGGATTAGTTCAAATGTTTAGCTAAACTAATTTCTGCCACGGTTGGTTTCCATGGGCATTCGTTTGATCTGGCAGAAATGCTCTTTCCTTAAACATTTAACCAAAGTCTTATTGTAAGAGTTGCATTTGTTCTGTCAGGGAAGGCAAATAACAATTTTGCCTCCCATGTTCCCATGCCTCCCATTACAACTGAACGACTCCATATTATACTTCTTGGATAGTAGGTGTCCAGCAGCCAAGCCAGGAACTAAACACAAATTAAGACACAGTGTTTGGAGTGTAGTTACTCAAGAAGGCATTGAATTTGTTACTGATGGTAAATTATTTGTCTGGGTCTTAAAAATAGTAATTCTGTATACATCAACCATTCTTATGGGCCAAAATAGCCTAGGCTCAAACACCTCAACTTTAGACTTTTCAAACTAGACATGACTGGAGTCATGACACCTCTAGTCAACCCTTTGACATTACACCAGGTTTTGAGGTCAACAAGGATAAGCAAGTCTTCCAAGCTGGTCTGCTGAACTGATTCATCTGTCCACACAAACCCCATCTTCACTCCACTATCCAAAGTCTTCAGGAAAGCCTTGAGGATATGAGGTAGGAGTATGGGAGAATTTAAATCAAGAGGGAAAAGACTGGTTGTGGTGAGGTTATCCAATCCCTCCAGAGTACATATCCCTCAACCTGTACGCACTGAAAGTATAAACCTGAAATACAGAATTAAGGTATAGTGAGTTTATAATATTTTGTTTTGAATCACAATACCTTTGCGTAGGGTATGCTATCAGATATTACCGATGAATGAAGTTAGTAATTGGTATCTCAAGCTTCTTAGAGAGGTCCTCTGTCCCAAATTTGGTTATGATCATCAGAGGAACTCAGCTGGAAACCCTTCTTTTGATTACCTGACATCAAGTGTTCTCTTATATGTCTTTAGTTATGACATTTGGTCATCACTTCTGTTTATGAGATCTTAGGAGCCTAAACCAGTGGCCTTCCAATGGTGGACATGAGTTCTAGGTAAAGACCAATAATTTCTTAGCATTTGATCCTTTTGGCTGTGCAACAAAATAGATCTTCTTGCTTTTGATCAGGGAATAGCTTAAGGTTGTCTAGGTCAAACTGCAAGGCCACTGGCTGGACTACTACAGTCATGGGATGACTCTGTAACCATTATGGCACTACTTAGGTATGTTATTATCTTTATTTATCTATCAAATAATGGCTGTGTTTTAGCAGATACTGCCAGTACATGTCTGGAAGGAGCCCTGCTACACATAAACAATAAATATTGATCCCCCTGTCTCTTCTCAGAGCACACCTGCCAATCTATCACTAGTCTTCAGCCCTGAGATCTGATACTCTTCTTTGGCACCACACTTAAATATCACAGAAAGAAACTACTCCAACTGGTGATCTTTGCACTGTACTTAACAACATCGGGAAGTAATCATGGCTAATTGTTATGGCTGTAATTCCAAACCTGACAGCTGGCAGAGAATCAGAGGTCTCAGTCACATTTTCTGAATGTCTCCCTAATATGTTCCACCAGATAGTTTATGGCAGCACTCCCCAAAGCCTTGCCCTTTGACTACTTGCATTTCTCCAGTACTCAGGTAGTTGCTGCCAAGGCTGTTCTCCTCTAGGGTAATTATTTGCACAGTGTAATTTCTTGGAAGCACAGCTGGCAAATGCTGCTTTCACACAGGCAAATGTTGCTTTCACACAGACTGGACTAGATCTATGTAGAGAAAGGTTGACAGTGTGAAGATTTTAGGAGCATCTACAGTGAGTGAATAAACACTGGCTATAAAGAAAAAGCAGGTGCCATCTGCTCCTACTCAAATAACTCCTGTTGACTTCAATGGGAGTGTTATGATATTCACAGCCACTCTATTAGGTTTTCTCAAAATACTTTCTTTAGTATTGAGAATGACTCAAAAATACAATGCCCAAAAGTCTGAGTGGGTTAAAGAACTGAAAACACTGATGATCTGCATGGACCCATTCCCATGAAAGTAAGCAGAATAGATCAGTTGGCGTTTAAGAACAGTTCGTATATCCCAGCAGCGGGTGGCTGAGTTAAGATGAGGTAGGTAGCATTTTCTAAATAGTTTTGGTACTATGGGATCAGTTATTCTCATCACAGGATCCAGTATGGAGAAAGTGCTGCCAAGGGAATTACTTCTAACAGAAACCCATGTGCCGGGGGTGTGTAGAGACACATGTGCCTCTCCTTGCCAGAGGTGTTGCCCCTTAGGAAATTCAACACACCAGGAAAGATTACTTGTGCTTCCTGGGCTGGAAACTTCCCTGGAAATAAGCAGGTGACCTCATCCTGTAAGTTTCTCCCTCCAGCAGGAGCTTCTAGGCAATTTCAGAAAGCCCTGCACTGCCTCTGAAAGGGACAGTGGGTGTCAGATCTTCCTCCTGTGCTGCCAAAGTCAGAAAAGAGCGAAATGCTTGACTAATCTGCTAGTATCTGGGCAGATGAGGGACAACACGGTGAAATAAAACCACTGGCAGCTCCAGGACAGTGGCTAAAATCTGACTAGTGACCAAAGGGGAGCATGAGGGAGTGATGGTTTATTTTGCAAGGGCTGCTGCACTTAGTGTTGACACTTGAACTGGAATTGCCCTGGAAGATGTGAAATTATTGTTCATTTCACTAGCAAAGCTGTGGAACCATGTAGGCACTGACATATATCATATCTTATTGTTTTCCAGTTGTAAAAGTAGCACATTTTATAGTACAACAGGGCTGTGACCTTGAGTGTAGAAACCAAATTGAGAACTGAGTCCAGCTATGGGTTCAACATACCGCTGGGGAGTCTCACACGGAGCCTTTAGCCATGGTGGCTCTTCGAGCTTCTTCAGTGCGTGCACTGCACGAATCCAGATTGCCTCTAGACTTGCCCAGCCACATTCAGGGCACAGGCACCTGATCGGGTTGTGGTGCCTGAGTCATCACTTCACAGCTCCCCGCGTCCCAGGGAAGCTGCCGGAGCTGCGTCTGCACACTCAGCGCCTAAGGCACGAGTGAGGTAATTCAATGGCAGAAGAGGCTGAAGATAAGGCATGGGTCTTCGTCATGTGTCTGAGCCTTTTATGATAAAACCTGCATATCGGCAGGTAACAGACACCTCCCTTCAGGCATTTTTGTTGATGCTGATGCTCTAAAGTCAATGGAGTGTACGTGAGGGCAGAAGAGGTTAAACTGGTGTAACCAACCCAGCACAATAAGAGCACTTACAGGAGAATTCAACAGGCCGCATTTTCCTTTAGTTAAGATGTCACCTAGAATATCAGACTAAATGATCTGATGACCCTTTCTTACAGACTATGACAATTGAAGATATGTACATCTAGTTCTGTCTTTTGTCTCACAGGCATTCAAGACACACCTTGCACGCTAGCCGCACTGGTGCAAGCAAACCTAATGGCCTCTACTGACTGTAGTTGAACTGTAGTCACCTTGCAGAATTGCCCACAGCTCCTTCTGAGTTAAAGCTTAAAATCTACCTGTTATTAAAATAGCAAAGCTATGTTCTCTGTCTTACTACATGGCCTCATATTTCTACTGCCATTCCTTCCTTTCAGACTCAGTCCCAGGCATCACTATTAAAGGACGCTTATAGTTCAAGGGTTTGTATTTCAGCATGGCACAACACACAGGACTGGGGAAGTCTGAATTTGTGATTGTTTTCAGAGTCTTATGAGCATCTGTAATGAACAAGATGCTAAAAGGAAACTAAATCAACAATAAATGCTTGAGATTTATGTTTTTTTCAGGAGCATAGAGAAAGTGAGGAAGAAAGGAAAAACTCTGGATGCTTACAGCCCATCCAACTCTATTCAGCATCTTCACATGGCTGTGAAGAGCAAAACACAGTGCATTCCTATGTTGAACCAACTAGGCTGGGCTTTGCCAGTGAAATTGAAACGGACTAGAAGACTTCAAGATAAATAAGACAGCAGGAAAAAGTAATGAAGGAATTAAACTGACCTTCTTTAGAAATGGGTGAGACAGGGTAAACAGGGAGAGATCTTGTTTTGCTTTCATCCTGGAAAAAATAACATTTCTTCCTTTCCAGTTCAGCACAGTTGACTGATTTGGAAACAAATCTGTTTTCTCTGGAAAGATTTATTTGCCCAACAGACTTTTTTTTTTTTTTTCTTTTTTTTTTTTTTTTTTGGCAAAAAGCAATAGGTTGAAAGAACAAGGCTTGTCTTGTTAGCAGGTTTAAAGGGCTCAGTAATTAACTGGTACATTTGGAGGCATGGCATGCAGGATACTTTCTGCAACCTACTTTATTACAGTGTCACAGGGAAGTGCTGTGAAACAAGCAAGAGCTTTAAAGAACACTTTATTTCTCAGGTGGTATCAGATAGCAGGATTATTAGGTTATGAAGTTAAGCCAGAGCATTTGCTGAGGTAAAGACATTCTGCCATGACCTTTGAGAACATGCTTTCATCTGTGACATGCTTTTTCTCTCCCTCTCTTCCTTTCTCTCTTTCTTTCTGTTTTTTTTTTTTTTTTAAGTTGAAAACAAAGCGACACTTATTTAGTCTGGGGACAGCATGCACTTTTTCACATAGGTCCTTTGCAATACATAGTAGGTGCCTTCAAAACACAAATTGACATCCTGTGATTTGGGGAAGTCAGTCACAAGGGTCATTTATCCCTGAAGTCATCTCCTTTTGGTGCACAATGTGTAATGGTGGTATTCACAGCCAAACCTCTCTTACTCCCTCACCCTTTCTCTGCCTTTTTTTTTTTTTTTTTTTTTTTCCGGTATGATACTGCAGGCAATTGCTGGCTTGGAGCAAAATTTTAAAATGTTGGTGGCTCAAAATAGGAGAGTAATTCCATGCTGCAGTGATTTAAATCCTGGTGACTTGACCTTGTGAAGTCCAAAAGATCTGCACCTTGCAATAACTGTAAATAATGTGGAGAAGTGCTCGACACTTTGGAATTTAGCTACTGTTAGCCTGTTCCCTGAATATGGAAGCCAAAATAGAGGCATCCCTATTTGGAAATGCAAAGCTAGCAAGTCTCTTCAAGTGCCAAACAGACCCTTGTGGGAGCAAAGAGTGTCTCTTCAAACATATTTCTGGAGATGCAAAAGATAAACATTTATCTTGTAAAATGGTACCTCTCGTATCTCAGGGGCAGCTTAAACACTGAAATTGCTCTGACTCCTATGCAAGGCCAGATTTTCCCCTACAACCAATACTGAGAAGTGAGGCATCTGCCACTTTGGCAATTAACTTCTTGATTCTTTTGGATATACATGAAAATTTGGATATACACAATCTTTTCCTACCCTTGTACAGAACCCTTCAAATTGAGTACAAGATTTGGCCCTAAATATCAGTGTATATTTAATGCTATATTTCTTCTCTTCTTTCCCACAAAATACCATTTACCTTTAGACTCTGAATTTCTTTCGTCAAGTGTTCGCAAGTACCTTTGTGTGTGGAATCTTCACAAGCATCTGGGTGCATCGGTGTATATGCACCAGGGTTGAACAATACTATTTAAAAGCCAGGTCATCAATTTTTAGCTTAATCCATAGCCCAGAGGAACAACCTGGGAGGAAAATTGTGACTTGCTGAATCATTGCCTCTTCCTGACCTCCCCTCTGCCCTGGAGAAGGACGGTAGCATCTGCAGCAGTTCAGTTTCTGTAAAAGCACTTTTTCGTGGTTGCACTAGTGCTAACACTTTGAGACCATAGTGTTGCCTTTTCCCCAGCTCTTCATGTGAGACCAGGGTGGCAGAGCTGCCCCATCTGTTGCTGCTGACACAGAAGACCCAGCCACGCAACTCAGCAGGCGAGGGAAGAAGAACCGGTCGCAAATCAGTATGATTTGCTTCCATGGTCTCCTCCATAGGGAGAAAAGAAGTGCAGGGGGAAAGGATTATATTGAAAAGATCAAAGCAGATAGAGAAGAATGAGTTAACAGGCGTGCTTTTCAAAATAAATAATTCTCCTGACATCTCAAGGGATGGGTGAAGGGCATATTGCCTTGTCAGTTAAATGCAGCCGTTAGTTTCAAGCCCATACTAATTAGCCAGCTTAGAAAAACATGCTGCTCAGCAGTTCTAAATACGGACTACAGCCTCTGCCACTCCTCAGCACGAATATATTTGTCCGCATCCTCTCAATGTGACATGCTGGTACAGAGGCGGCTTGCTTAGTAGTTAAAAGAGAACCTAGGATTAAACGAGGCTTCATCCGGTATTTTTCTCACTTGCTACATCCAGGTCAGGCCAGGACAAACCACTAACTGAATAAGGAGTGGGAAGCCTGCTGTGTACTGGGATCCCATTTGTACAACAGAGCAAATCGCAGCAGTGCCAAGACCCAAGTCACTTTCCTGTGACTTCACTGGCTCGCACCTGTATAAGCAAGAGCCGTGGTCCCTAATCTCTCCAGAGATTAACTGCAATGGAAGGGAGGAGGGAAAAGCTTGCTTTTTCCCTGTACTGAAAAAGGCATGTGGGAAGAGACAGCAGTGTTACACCAAGGAGCTGGGAAACTAAAGCGCAGAATGGATGAGAAGGACTCTGCTTTGCTTTAAATGGCTTTTAAAAAGATTTGCTTTCCCTCCCAGTCCTTTACTTCCAACACTGTAATTTGGGGCTGATAAACCATCACTAAACTGAAGGGGCCCTGGAAGCCCTGAGTCACTTTTATTGCTTAGATACAGCAGTGACAGATGACAGGGGGGATCTGTAGATGTGTAATTTCCACTTGGTAGAAGTACCTCAATTAAAGTGTTTAACTTCACCCATTTTTTTCCAGTAAAGAAGTACTCAAACTGTCTGGACAGAGGTGCATGAAGTTGTCACTCTGGACTCATCATCTGCTGCAGATGGGTTCAGAGGCCAGATAACGGTTCAACCACGGGGTTTTCCCAAGGATGCAGTGGGGCTGTAACTATGCACTAGTGCTAGGAGGGCAGTGGGGCTCTCTTTTATCCCAACTATACCATGTCCATTGGCTGGGTGGGCACAAGGCTTGCCTGGCCATCGTTTCTCTACCCACCCTCACTCTGCCATGTGCATTTGGACCTCAACTTCTTCAGGACAGGAAATAAGTCTTATTACCTGCTCATTAGTATGTCCAGCTCTAAGTCAAAGTAGGCCTATGAGTGTCACTACAATAATTGTGATTTTCCATTACACTTGGGTTCCTTGTTCTTCATAAATAAAAGCACTGAACACATCCCAGAAAGGAGACCAAAGCATGTGCTTTCTTTATATGCTTTGCTAACCCCCACAAGATCCCCTCTTGTCTCTGCCTCTTGTCTCTTCTGTCTGTTCTACCAACCCAACAAGTGAAGCATGGGGCATTCACCTGCCCTGACTCCAGAGTGTCTCAGCTGAAGCACATCTAACTTCCTCCCACAGAGCCCTCAGTGCCAGGATGGCTTATCAGAAACATCTAAAACTTTATTCACTCAACCTGCATCCAGAAATTGTAATGCTGTTTCTCACATCATCCTTTTGCTGCCCCACAGGGCATCACTGTTTTTTTTTGGGGGTTGTTTTTTCGTGTTTTGGTTTTGTTTTTGTCTTTTGTCACCCCAAACACAGGGATTGGGTGGTTTGACCTCAGGAATCTCCCACAAATATACATCAACCCCAATGCCAGCAGATGGCATTTTGATGCTACTGCTTGCAAATGGCAGTTATATTAGACAAAGGAGCCGGAGATGCTTGCAATGCACTTCTCTTGGTCCATTCCTGTGTTTGGGCCATTTCCAGTATCCCTTGATCAATCTGTTGTCTGCTTAATTTTTAATAATAGAGTTGGCCTGGCATTCTTCTTACATGTTGCTGCCAAGGGCACCCCTCTCTGCCTGAAGAACCCAGTAGTTGCTGCTGTACATTCAGCACCTTTGTGTCAGAGCAGAATGTTGGGACAGGTTCCTTCACTGTCTTGGGGGACTCTCCGAGTGACTGGGTTTCCAGGGACCACGTCCTACTACTAACAGACAGCAACAAATGGGTTGAGAATCAAGCTCTGTATCCTGAAGGTTATTCACCACCATTACCCAGCTCCTCCTGCCTTGAAACCTTCACGGTGCCTGGAGCAAGGGTGCATCTGCTCCACCAGTGAAACATGGTCCAGATCATTCTCCAGGCCAGAGCTGCTGACCCTCTGCACGCCTGGCACACGTGCACACACCAGAGTGCCAACTGCAGCCTTGGGCTCAGTGAATTTAGGCTTTCTCTTGATCCTCCTCTTTATTATGTCATGCAGAATTATCCGCAGAGCTTGCAGCAGCTCACACAGTGCAACCAGGTGACACACAGCCATTATTCTTGCTCCTGAGGTGCTGTGCTCTGTTGTGGGTGCAGCTCCTGGGATGTCAAGCTGGGCTCTCCAGCAAGGCGTGCTCCCTTGCCATGACCCTCAACAACAACGGGCTCTTGCGGAGATGGAGCGTGCTGCTCTCCCTCACTTTCTTTTACTGGTCCATTTAAGCATCACAACTCCAAATGGCTGTAAAGGGCAAATGTCTAGTGGATATAAAGCAGAACCATCTGACTTACTGTCTCATGAATGCAATCCATAACTTCACGCCAGAAATTTACAATCCCCTTTCGTGTATAAAAAGTGTCCTGTCATGGTTATGCATTTACTCCATTGCTCTACTCGGCATGGAAACACTTGGTGTGATCTCTTCAGAGATAAATAAGCCTTCTGCTGAAAGTTAAATGATGCCATTATTTTCTGGATGTTTATAGACGTCATCCTGCCGTGCTCCCATGCCCGGTTCCAAGACATCCTGAATCTTTGTTTTCCATTTCCAAAAGCTCTGGAGGAGAGAATGAAGATGCCGGTGTAAGAGAGGCAGAGGGCAACATGAGTCAGTGCTGGGTTCACACACAAGCATCCCTGCTCTGGACAAGCAGCAGACGATGGACACCCCAGGTGTTTCCTTGGCCAGGCAAATGTTTAGTCTAGTCTCCTGCCTCAAGCTGCAGCAGAATGGGAAAGGAGGATGACAGAGCACTCCGAGGGGCACAGGGAGCAGGAACCAGATGTCAGCCATGGGGAGGGAAACCTTCACAGTGAAAAGCCACCTGAGCATAGCTACACTCCTAAAAGCTGCTCAGTAAGTAGGGTGTTGGGGGGAATCCATTGGTGGGTAGCTGGATAGCCCAGGAGTAGAGAGGTCCTTCAGAGAGATCGTCATTTGAAGGGTGCTGGGAAAGGGAGCATTTCTGGTTCTGTGACCAAAGTATTGTGTTGAAAGGAAAATAGGTGGTTTGATGCCCCAAGACCAGATGTCTACATTACAAGATATGAATAAAAGCAGTAGCTTGTAAACCGATCTAATTTGCTACAGAAGCATGAGAAACAGATATCTGGTCTGTAAGCATGCCAAAATACTGTAAATATAAGCTCTATTGGCAAACTTTTGTTGTTTCTCATCTAAATGCAGGTTTAAATAAATAAATTACATAAATAAATAAAGGGAAAAAAAGAGAAACCAGTGGGACAAGTTGAAAAATAGTAAGTCATTGCAATAAGGGAAAATATGGCATCCTTGTTATGAGGGGGCAGGGCAGGGGAGGGCAGGGAAGGGAAGATTAAGAGAGGAATAAGAGGGAGAGTCACTCTCAAAGGAGTCAGAGTGGAGCATCCGAACAGCAGCTCAGAGATCTGAATCGTCACTTAGAGATGCTGAGATGCTGAAGGAAGCCTTGATCTGAGCCGGATGCATGTGCCTAAATCATACTTGTCAATGCTGCTTTGTGTCTGGAAATTGCAAGGTTAAATCTGTGGAGAAAGCAAGTTGGCATTGTAGTGATCCAGGTTGCCTCTATCAGGCAAATTTTCATCCTTTGTGCTCTCCTCTCTCAGTGTGGTCTATGTGGTCTGTGATATCAGTCCTGCTGGGTATTGGGCCAGCCAGGTGAAACCTGACTTGAAACCTTTCTTTGGACAACTGGGAATGTGCTCAAGTGGTGTGAACATGGAAATATTGCCTCAGCATCCCTGATCTGCCTTCTAATGAAGAGATGAAGCTTTACTGAGCTTGATAAGAGTACTTGAGGAGGCTGAGGACAGGCTAAATATAAAATATGAGGATATTAAACTGAGCAAATCATAAAAATAGGCATTTTTAAGGCAATGGAGACAACTTTTGCTACCTTCATAACAACTGGCTGGTAAAACACCTGATTATCTGTTGGTGGAGAACAGCTTTTAATTTATGGAAGTTCTGTGGCTTATTCTCTGTATTACATTTTCCCTCAGAGACCTGAAGCAAGCTTGGAAGTCACTGTGTTGGATACCATAGAGAAGTAGAAATCCTTTAACACTTAAGAGCCTAATAGTCTAAACAGCCAGAATTCAATAAAGTGTGTCAACATTATTTCACAGATGGGGACTTCAGTCGCTGAGAGATGGTAAACGACATGTCAGAGTCACAGGTAGTTGCAGTCCTGGTGTTCAAGGAAACAACTAGGGTCCTACTATAGCAGTACGAACTGTTTGGACACAAATGTCACAAACTCCGAGAATAAAAAAAAAAGCTTAATAAACACCATCTTGAGTTTTCTGGAGCAAAGAGTTGCTGCTATTGCTTCTGTTTTGCTGGAGAGATTAGCAGGGAATTTATTGCCTTTTACATTCATGCTCTGGCTTCAATGTCCTGGTTTGTAATGTCAAACCTGGGTAGTTTCACTGCTCCATGTCAGCCAGGAAGAAAGGAACACAGCACAATAACAGACGTAGCAGTTAGAGTGGTTACATGCACTTAAGTAACCGTCTGGAAAATGGTAAGAGCTGCTCCAGCCAATTAGAAGTATTAGACCAAGCCTCTATTTAAGCTATAGAGAAGGTTTGTGAGCTGTCCAGGTTTCTGTGCTTTGGGGTTGTGTTTTCCTCCCCTCCCTCATATTAACGTCTTGCTAGGAACTAGACAGCCACAAACTCACAGAAATGTTTTTCATCATCTTTCCGTGAATAGAGAGTATTTGGCAAACGACAGTAGCACATCCAGAAAGCTGGCTTCCAGCTCCTGTACGGATAAGCCCTCGTTTACATCCCAGCTCAGTGGGACAGACCTTTCCCGTTTCGAGCCAAACCAAGACTCGTGTGCCAGAGCTGTGAGCAGCACGAGGTAGGAAGCGGCACCATCAGAAAGATGCTTGGCTGTGCTGTGCCGCCAGCGCAGGACACGGTTGGGAGTTACGCCTGCAGCTGCAAGGAATCCCGGGGGAAAAGGGATGTTTCCCAACCTCCTCTGCAAAACTTCAGGAGCGGATGTATCCCCTTCCTCCCCCCGTGGTGCCGTTTAACAAGCGGAGGAGGTGGGGCTGGTTTAGCTTCTCTTTCTGCCAGCTGCATTGTCCCTGGGGTGCAAGGGTTTTCAGCAGCCGAGCAGCGGCACTTCCCATGCCTCGGGAAAATGGGCAGCCAAAACGAGCGTGAGACACGAGGGAGGAGATGGGACTCTCCCCCTGTGCTCAGCACTGGTGAGGCTGTACCTCGAATATTGTGTTCAGTTTTGGGCGCCTCACTACAAGAAGGACATTTTGGTGCTGGAGCGTGCCCGAAGTAGGGCAACAGAGCTGGTGAAGGGTCTAGAGCACAAGCCTTATGAGGAGATGCTGAGGGAAATGGGGTTGTTTAGCCTGGAGAAAAGGAGGCTCAGGGTAGACCTTATTGCACTCTACAACTACTTGAAAGGAGGTTGTAGTGAGGTGGGTTTCGGTCTCTTTTCCCAAGTAACAAGTGATAGGACAAGAGAAAATGACCTCAAGATATGCCAGAGGAGGTTTAGATTGGATCTTAGGAAAAATTTCTTCACCAAAAGAGTTATTGAGCATTGGAACTGTCTGCTCAGGGAAGTGGTTGAGTTACCATCCCTGGAAGTATTTAAAAGACATGTAGATGTGGCACTTAGGAACATGTTTTATTTGTGGACTTGGCAGTGTTAGGTTAACGGTTGGACTTGATCTTAAAGGTCTTTTCTAACTTAAATGACTCTATGATCCTATGATTTTTTTGTGTTTTACAGGGCTGCCTTGGGCACTTGGTGTTTTGAGAACATTCACTCTTTTCTGTTGCTCCTATGGTCCCAAAGAGGGAATGTGATCACCCATGAGTGACAAGGGGAGGTCCTGTTGCTAGTCATGGCCAGAAGGATGCTCCTCATAGATTCTGAGGAGAGACATCAGCTGTCTCTACGGTGCTACTTTAATGCATGATGTTACAAAAGGAAAGGAATGATGTTACAAAAGGAATTGATTCTGCAGATGAAATGCAAAGCTATTTTGACCTTTTAGAAAACTCAAAAGAAAGACATTTAAAGAAGTAAACAGACCCATTGCCCCCACCTGCAAAGCTAATTTGCCAACATATCTGCACGAAGTTTTGGGAAAACTATGATGTGGATTGCATTGCCCAAGACTCATCAGTGTGCATTTCTGACTCCCTTAAGAGGACAGCTACCTCATTTCTGGGTAATTAGGTAGTCGGAAGCACTAACTAAGCCTAAACAAACATCCTTTACTCTAACAAGGAATGTTATTGTGTAGCCTTTCAGGACACAGTTTTCTGTAGTGTGCAATGACTCTAATGTCTATTAATTATTTCTAAATGGTTTAAGCATTATCTGCCTTTGGGTAAATTCTTTCTCTATAGTGTAACGTAACCTGTGGGAGGAGAAAGAAAAGAAACAACAGTGTTTTACCATGTTACCTCCACAAACATAACAGATTCTTCTTTTAATCATTATCACCCTCACGATCACACACCAAGCCTAAGGACTTGGAAAAGGTTAGTGGGATGGTTTCCGGGACTCCAACCCACATGTCACTGACTCACTATTTTTAAAGAGCATATGTGCGTGTGGGCCTTTTGGGTCTCACCTCTCCTGCCATCAGCAGCAAGAAGGGAGCATGCCTATTCACTCCTTGCCTGTACAACAGTTTAAGTATTGTTACTGTCTCAAGGCTGTTGTCATGAGGTAAAGAGCGTGGTGAGATTTGACTTTGTGAAGCTACCAAAAAAGTTCCACGAACAGAGTGTTTGGGAACCCAAGTGCATCTACTCATGTAGAGTAGTCAGTTTTGTTTTAAAGAACAAATGTAGTGCTATGTTATGTGAGTCTGTATGGCTTACTCACACTTATTCTCATCCATATTCTGTAGGGTAAACAGACCCAGAATTCTATAACCAGGTGTTTTCTCCATTAGCTGAATTGTTATTCATCACTGTTGAAAGAGAGTGTTAGAAGTATCATCAAAAATAAAATACTTCAGGAATATGCTTTTTTCTCTATTACTACACCTTCCTTAGCAACCACAGACTCACAGGAGATGACATTCCCTTTGGCAGGACAGGGTCATGGGAGAACACAGTGCAGAAGACCAAAGAAAACCTGCAACCCACAAATTGGCTTCAGAATGAGAAGCTAAAATCTTCAGTTACACAGATGAAAACAAACCAAATTTAATTTCTATATACCGAGTATCTGTGTTCCTCAGATATAGCTCAGGCAGACAGAATTGTTGTAGTAAATACTACCTAGCCGATTGCAGAGGAGAGAGTCCCTGTTTACTCCCATTGGTGTTTATCAGCACTTTGCCATGGAGTGCCACTGAGGTCAGCATTTCAAAAACCAGAATAGTGTCTTTCAGCCTCCTTAAACCAAAAGGGCTTCCACCTTTTCATGGGAGTTTTCTTTTGAAACAGTGCAGCCACAAGGGTTCCCTTATGCGACCATAAAGCACCAAGCACATCTGTCAGCACTCAATAAATTCAAATTAATAATAGGTCCTCAAAGAGCTACATACTGCTTCCAAGATACCTCAACATGTGGGCAGGAGAATGGTCTCCCCACAAATAATGAAGCATATTCTTGCTTAATGGGACACTTATAAATGAAGCTGTTTTCTCCTATGAAAGACTGGATTTACTGCTTAATGCGTGCACCCAGCAGGCAAGTTGGTCCAGAAAAAATGCTCTTGTGCAGTTTTTACAGTTTATAGCAAGACTAGCAGTCACACAGGAAAAAAAAAAAATACAAACAGGCTTCATATTTTGCCTCCTCTACCCAGTACCACTTGAGCAAGGAGGACTGCAAAGACCTGACTCATCTCTGACTCATTGGACGGGCCCTGAGAGGGGATTCACCCCCAGCAGCAATCTGCGTACATTGTGCAGACACACGCTCCTGCCTGGGAAGGGCAACCGCTTGGAGAGTTGTCTTGTGGTTGCTCAGGGAATGACGCATTGATTCATCTCCTCACCCGACTTGCCCGGCTAGGCCAACTCCCCGACTAGTCCTTCCCTCTCCTTCCATCTCTACTGGTGCTGCCTCAAACCCCCTTCCCAGAGGTCTTTCTGCTGCCAGTCCTGGCAGGAGGGTGCATCGTTACAGTAGTGCTCGAGCCTGTCCAGGTCCATGAGTTCTGACTAAGCTGGGTTTGTCTGTGCATGACAGAAACAAGTCCCATTTCTACTTCCCTGGCTTCAGACCTTCGTGCTGGAGATGATAGCCAAGAAGGCGTGATGTGAAGGAGTGTGTCCCCGGGATCTTTGCTGCTCACTATCTTAAGAGATTGTGTCAGTTGTTTTATGTGGATGAGCTTGGCTGGACCCATCCAAGAATGTGTGTGGCTTAATTCATAAGGACAAAGCACTGGTCCAGCCTAGGGCCTCCCGCCCTTTTGTTCCAGCCAGTCCCAAGGCTTTTGTTTCCCTCAGGGTGACGGCTTCCTTTTGGCAGTGTGGTTCCTGCAGTAGGACAACACGCACAGTATTTCCATGCCACCTTCTGAACCTCAGGAGTATGGCTTGGTGCAGACTGCAAGGGCTGGGCCATGCAAGCCACCGTGGCACCACAGAGACAGCTGTGGCATGTGGCAATCTGACTCCCTGTCCAGTCAAGCACCGACATCATGTGAGGGACATCATCCCCCACACACGAGCAACACAACTTTGCTTCCAGAGGACACCCCTCTGAAACAGTGCCAGGATCTTACCCCTTGGCTTGTGGAAATGGACAGCCCAGACTAGGCCTTACAGCAGGATGAATTTGAGCATCAGAGTACCTGCCTAAAGAGTAAAATTTAGTATAATATCCATCTGACAGAGTTACAGGGTGCCAGAGCAAGTGTAGACCCTGCTAAAGCATACTTATTGGGTCAGTATCCTTGCATGTTTCTCTCCTCATATTTCCAGGCGTGTCCTCTGGCCAAATCCCAGCTCATTTCAAGGATGTGACTCAACAAAGGTGTTTCCATGGAAAGAAGCTGAGCATACGCTAGAAGGGAGTTAGGACATGTTCAAAAAGGTCTCCCGGTCTTGGTGACTGGAGTGAACCAGGAAGTGTGAGATGTCTATTATGTTCCTGCCCCGTGGGGTAGACAAGTAGCAGGTCTTGGAGGTTCCTGAGGAAAATGGGAATGGAAAAGATTTATTTTCTTCACGTCATTAAGTTTCTATTGTCACAGAAAAAGTACTCATTGAATCTTCATTGGGATAGCACAGGGACACAGAGGATAACTAAGACATCTGATGAGAGTATTGTGTGAGGCCAGGGTAAGATTATTTATAGCCATGGAGATAAATCTGAGATAATGTTGTCCCATCTGGCTTTGGTACTGCTACCACTTTAACTGAAGCAATATGGTGTTTGGAATAGGCTGCAAAAGCCATTGGAGAAGATGAAAATGTTATTTGCTTTTGAGGCTCAGCTTTGGTCAGGAGGAGTATCAGGGCCTGACAGCATTCAGACCTACCGAGGAATTTGCATAAGGCTGAGGAAACAGGGAAAAGATGAGAAGAGCTGCTGCTTGCAGTGGTTCCTTTGTCTGGGAGTGGGAAACAGGTTATGAGAAAGCACCCACCTTCCAACTGTGTCCCTAGGGAACCATTCTGCCTTAGTGCTGTAGCTTTTACTGCAGCTCTGGCAGCATCTCACCTCCCGTGCTAACCTTAAACCTGGATTTCTCAGGTTTAACTAGATATTTATCCAGTCTGCCTACAAGTCTGTTCAAATGGCAGCTCTTTGGCATTATGGAATGGAATACAACTCATAACTACACGAAGAATACTTAGAAAACAGTTGACCAAATGAGAAAATCACCTGGCAGATCTGTATTTTCAAGTGTCTCTTGGAGCAACAAGAGCAACAAATGTATCTATTTTTTTTTTTTACTTTTTCACCAACTCTGTACCCTCTCCTGAACTTCAACTGTTGTTAACACCAGCGGGAGTTTTCTCCGTGAGCTCTGCAGGATTAAGCAACTTCATTAAAAATCTATCAGGGCCATGACACTAGGAACAACCTTCCCCAGGGCTACAAAACTACATCACCAAATGCTAACCTTCTCCTTCTGCCCCTGTCCTGCCTCAGGATGAGCTGGGATTCCTGTCCTGTGATTCATCACATTGGATACATATCTACTGGTGGGAAGCAGGTCATGGACAGCCACGTAACCCATCGTTTTAATCCTTAGCTGTGACTGCAGTGTGACATGTTTCTCAAGCTTGACCTTAAAATCAACTGTAATAGAGTGTCTAACATCTAACTAATACACTCCAGAACCCCACTACATTTTCCTTCAGAAATAACAGCTCACCTGCGCTGCAGTTTTAGCACATTGCTTCTCATCCTGCCTTTGGTGGCTGCAGAAAGCAATTTATTCATGCATTTTGGCAGAAGTCATTCACCTAATGACAGCCACAAGGAAGTTCTTGTGTTTCCTTTCAATTTTCCCCCTATCTTCCATTCTGTACAAGAGAATGACTTGATCTTCCAAGTTTTAGAGAGGTGAATTTATTCATCTGTGGGATCCAGCACCTCCTTACAATGAGGAACTGGTGAAACACCAGCAAGAGGAGATCCTTCCCTGGCAATGCCAGCAGTGCACCACAGGACTGGGCAAACCCCACTCAGGGTGGGGCAACTGGAGTTTCAGTATTTTGCAGGGCAGGTGTGCTCTGAGTTGTTTTAAGAATCAGGATGTTTGTCAAACCTCAGCTGGAGGAATGCTCTGCGTAGAGGGAGTGGCATGGAAGAAGTCACAAAGTCCAGGCATGAATCAAAAATGGACTGAAAGACAAAGGGAAATTAAACTATTGAAGCAGAAGCAGTGTTAAGCTTTGCTGCATGCAGTGGTGGTGAAGAGGGAAAGCAGGGCACACCAAGGAATGGAGGCAGGATCCATGTCACCTGTCACTGTATGCCTACAAAACAGCTATTTACATTTGAGTCAATCACTCTTGGATCCCTGTTGAGTCAATGCAAAGGAATATATGGTACACACATTTGAAATGTCTGCTTACAGATGAGAAGTCCATCTTCAGTTGTGCTTATTATTCCCACTGATGCTGAGACACTTAGGATGCCTAGATGTGCATGCCCTTATTTGTTCAGAGAAATGTGGCCCAGAGAGATTGGGTGAGAAAACTTTGACATCACTCTTAAAATACTTCTCTCTGCGCCTTCCTTGTTCTTTATGGAAAAGGAGGATGTTTATCCTGCACCTTTCCTCATTCCAAGCTCCCCAGGTGTCTGTGTCATGTGGGACCAATCTTCTGATGGATGACTGAAAACATCCATCACAAAACTGACAACTCTGGCTTGTGTTGTCCGTGAGCACAGATCCACATGCATGCAGTGAGGAGGGTATGAGCACACTGCACACATATGTCTCATCCATCTCCGTGATAGCAGAGCCCTCCTCCAAAGGTCCATTCTCATTTTCCTCCAGGAAAATCTTAAGCTGAGTTGTGGCCATCTTACAAGCTGCAGATGATGAAGGACCGTGATAGCCAGTATTGTTGAGTGATGACAATATGAGTGATCTTGGTACATCTTGTGTACTGCGATAACCCAGACTGTCGCCATGCTGTCAGACTTCTTGGAAAGAGTTATAACAAACATAGCTACTTAGGAGGGGGCTTATAGGGGAGGGTAGGAACGGAGTGGAGAAGTGAGCAGCAGGAGGAAGGAAAGGAACAAGGGAGAAAAGCAGGGGCAGAAGGAACAAGAGGGGCTGGAGGGACTGGCCACCACCTCCTGCTCACTATCTGCCTCAAGAGATGCTTCACAGATGACTTGTGAGACATTTTAGGCCACCTATCCTATCTCCATCATGTAGCAGGAAGGGTACTGGCAAGCAGCATATTTTTCAGTGCTTTGTTCAGGCCTGTGTTTACCATTCATCTTCTGGGACTCCCAACATCTCCCCCGGGAGGCTTAGTTGGCAGTTTAGCAGCTTCTGGGCAATTAAGCTGTAATTTTCCTTTGCTCCATTTTATGCTATTACTTCAAGTTGCTCCTCTTGCCCTGTCCTCGGCAGCTCTTTCCTGACCTGGTGTTTTCTCTCCACTAGCTCCTCAGCTATCGTTATCACAATCCTTGCAAGTACCGGACACTGTTTTAAAAACACGTCCTCGAGACCTCAGAGGTGTTTACTCCTTTCTGCTAAAAAGCAGACTTGTGGAGAATGTGACGTATCACTTACACAGTTCAGAGGCAGGGCATTTCCCACATTATAAAAGAGTGGACAGCAGCCACAAAAGTTGAAACGTCACCTAAAAACACTGCTATTTGAGAGGGAGGATTGTCCATTGCTGTTAAAAAGTACAAAAACACAATGTTACTCGAAAAGCCAAAAATAAAATCCCCTGGTAATTTGTATATGTTTCAAAATGCTGATTTTTTTGTTTTTGGTTTTTTTTTTTTTAGATACAAGGATTTCTGTGCCAAACTAAGATCCAGCAGTAAAAACAAACAGATAATGAAATAAACACTGTGATGACATAAAAAAAAAAAAAAAAAAGGAATTGCTGCAATAATGTACTTTTCCAGGAAAATTAACCATAACAACAGTGTTGGTGAATCACTGGAGTTCTCTGAACCATAGCTGTTCCTGCTTATAAACATGATTTTGAAATCTTACAGTGTTATTATTTCCACAGTAGCATTGACAGTAGCTATGTAAAGGTTTTCTGTCACAGAAAGAAATTTCTCCTCAAAACCCCAACTGGAATTTTTTAATGCTTCTTAGAGAATTACTTTAAATGAATGAGAGTTATCTGCCTAAATTATTTACAAATCTTTAAAAGTCTTATTCCAGCTCCATCATGTGCAAATATTTGTAAGATATGGAGCTATTCTGGAGAAATACGAAATATAAATACTCTTGTGAGGAGGATACAGAACCATAACTCAGGTCTCTGTGTGTGAAGAGAAAAACCCTCTGCCCAATGTACTGACTTTCAGTATTAAACCATGAAGATCAAGTAGAAGAGGTTTAGGCCATTTTCTCCCCAAATCTTCCTAAAACCCAGTTCCAGTGGACTTTATGGTCTTAAATCTCAGAGTACTCTGGGTGATCTGTTTTAACCCTGTCAGGGAACTACCACCAAACCATGATGTCACCCAGAAGGGCGCTATGCTGTGGGCATTGCAGCAGAATCTCTGACACTTGTTTAGGGAACAAGGATGGAAATTCGTCACAAATTATGCCATCTGAACATGGCATCTGACTGCAATGAAAATCCAAGCCGGGCTGTCGTCAGCTGCAGGACGTTACCATCACGGTGCAGTAGCTTTCATGGAGGGAGTTGTGGTGATCCGAGATCCCCTGGCTCAGTTTTCACCTACACGCACTGCCACAGCTGGTGATAGGCAGCATTCCTGCAGGCAATTACAGCGGAAAAGATAGGATAGACGTGAAGGATTAACTGTTCTCACTCAGCCTTTGACGTGTTCCCTCTGGATCACAGCTTTTGGCACATCTGTCCTTCTATGAGAAGTGGTGAAAGTACTCTGCTAATGTGATATCCATCATGAGCTGTGCCTGTGATCACACACACATAAACACAAGCACACTCACTGATTCAGGGTGTTTTTCTCTGTAAACAGCAGCACATTTCCAGTGGGGGTCTCAAGGGCCACATTACCACTACAGCGGAAATCCTTGCCATTAGCCTCTGGGTGAAGCATAATGTTTCGTAGACCCCACTCTTTACTCACATGGACTCAAACCTCAGCTAACCTTTTCCAATACTCCTGGGCTGGAGATCCTCCCCTACATAAAGAGGTTTTTGTTCCAGAGGCCGCTGTATCTCTGAGACTAAAAGTACGAATAGTTCACATCAGCCTAAGAATACAGGTGTTAGAACCCTTCAAGTTCTCATCACTGAATTATTTATTCTCATTTTGGTACTACTATTCCATTCATTGTTTTCACCTTTTACATTTTATTTTTGCAAAACCAAAAATATGCTATTCTGAGCTGGACATGTTAGTTCCAGAGTCATTCAGATCCTTATTGTAGATATTCCCTGGCTTAGTGACTTGATACGGTGGAATTTCTGTGATTCTGCAAGAGTGATATTAAATCAGCATGATTCCTGTTAATGGAGTAAAGTGACCATAAAACTCTTTTCCCCTTAACTGTGTAAGAAATTGTAAGATAGAAGCAGAGTAGTCTAGAAAACATCCTGCTTTCTCAAAAAGGAAAAAAACAGGCCATGGAAGTGGTTTGGGTGCTGAGCTGGCCAGAGTGGGATGGGAAGAGAAGGCAATTCTTCCAATAGTTCTTGATGTTTTTAGAAAATTAGAGCCTTGGGGAATTTTGGGATTGACAACTCCACTAGAGGAAATCATGCTTCTTTCCTCAAGAGGAAGCTCAGTCACCCTTTCTGGAATAGAACGTTTGCCCTGAAATTTGCCAGATTAGTTTTCTTCGTCAACCGTTTTATTGGATATGACATCTGTATCAGGAAAAGACAGGGACATTACATAGGCAATGGCAGGCCCAACATCACCAAATCACCTTGAGTAGTCTGGAACAGAAAAACGAGGAAGGATGTGGGAGACAACTTGGCTGTAATCACAAGACTTGCACAGTTATGAGAAAACCTGACAGAGATAGAGGGATACAGAGTAAATGTTGAGCAGGCGGACCGCAGGAATCAGATCACTGGCATCTGGGATTTCCAGGAGGCTAGACGAGAAGCTGGGAGTATAATTGCCCTATCAGACACATCGGATGTATAAGACCTCTGTTCTGTGCATGGTCAAACATGGAAGGGTCACAGCAAGAGTCCTCCAAGTACAGGGTCCACATATAATATCAAACAGCAGAGGGAAGGTGCATCAACGCTCAGCTATATCATGTAAAGTAAATGTGCCTGCCAGCAGCAAGGCGTGTAGATGAGGGATATCTGTCTCTCTCCACTGAGTGCAAAGGGACCTACTTAATTAATTTAGATTATACAGTGAGCGCTTGACAGCTAAAGCTGTTGAATCCCACCTGTGAATGCCTACATGGGTAAGAGAAATATGAAAACGGACTCTTTAACAAAACTGATACTGATGTAATGAGATCCAGTGGTTGAAAGTGGAAACTGGGCAAATTCAGGCTAGAAGTAAGGAATGTTTTTTAACCACAGAGATAATTAACCGTTGGAAACATTTATCCAGGCTTGTGGTTGATTCTTCCATCACTGGCAATTTCCAAAGCAAGATTGTATTGTTTTCTGGAAATAAATATTCTTTGCTTCAGGCGAGAAGTTCTCTTGCTCATGCCTGATACAGCTCAGACTAGAAGTTACTGCAAGGTAGGTAGAACAGGCATGGAGGATCAAATAGAAGAAGTAGCTGTGTTACAGAGATACTCCTTTTCTGCATATGTTATTGGCATTGCATCTTTGCAATTCCAGGAATCAACTCTATTGTGTATCCCAGCATATAGATCCAGACAAAACTCACTTAGGGCAATTTCCTTCAGGGTTTCTGTCAGAACATTACTGAAATATGATATTAGCTTGAGCTTCAGTTTCTAATGGCAGCTTAAATGCTCCCAAACACCAGCTTAGTTTCCCTTTAATTGTATAATGATGATCTCCTTATGAACATGCCTTGTAATCATTTTCTTGCACAACAGAGGAGCATAACGGTGACTGATGGCCCAGACGCAGTGTCATTTTTGCATTCCCATATTGCAGGAGGAATATAGGGGGACCTGCAGATGGGAATGTATTCAGAACAGTTTTGCTTCTTATTTTAGTATTTCTTCATATCCCATTAAGAATATAAAAGAATTCTTGAGAACAAAGTCAGCATAATAGCTCCCTCTATACAACTGCTGGCTTTTAACCCCATCATTCTGAGATGTGTGCTGAAAGGCATTACAAAGAATTAAGCAACCGTCAAAGCAAGACTTGTTTTAGCTGGCATTTGTAAGGGGGGAGGAGAATCAAAAACCTTAGACCATAACAGCAAAACAAAACACAGACAAAGGCTTAAATCCTCTTTCTAGTTACTTATTGAAAGATAGTTCCTCACAGATTTCAGTTAATCATATGGCTAAATCAGTAACTGTTGTTACTGATAGGCATTAGTTCATTACAAGGCATTCCTTATGTTAGCTAACATTCAACTCACTCCAGGATCTGCATCTCAATTCAAGGTTTAAATTGACACCAGAGTGTGCAATGCAAAATACATTTTATTAGTAGAGTTATTATAGCTGTGATGATCCAAAAACACAGACAAACTATGTTTATAGAGAGTGGTCACATCTTTTGTTAAGACAATTTCCATTTGGAAAGACTACTTTGTCTCAAAAGCCTTTCTTTTGCTCTGACATAGAATGAGGTTTAGTTACTTTTAGGGTACTTAGCTTGCAAACTGTAACAGCTGAATTTGGGTCATACTTTATTGAACATGTCATCTACACACAAGAAAACAAGGGTTGTATTTATGCATTTTCTCCTACTGCCGCAGATCTGGAAGTATCAGCCAACAAACCTTCATACTGTAAAATGGGGTCTGGTGAGCCTACAAACACCACATAAATTCTGCTCCTACTTGTATGGCAAAGTGTCCCTGAAAAGTCAGTCAAAGCTCAGAGCCCATTGGAAACTACCAACTACCCTACACTTTACTGAGCAAGGAGCTGCTATTCCAAGAAGTGTCTGAAAAATCGCCAGTTTTTAAAGTAAATAAACCAAAACACCTATATCAATAACTGGAGTTAATTATTAAAGCCAAGTAACACCAGAGAGCTTAAAGAATAACAGTTACCCCAGGAAGAGAGGTTTTGCCATGCTTGAATGGACATAGTCTATAAGCAGCATGACATCCAAGAGTGGTTTTGTGCTGTGCTTCATCCTGTTTCCAAGATCTCTGGACTTTTTCATGAAGTTCATTATACGGCTCCGTATAGAAGTACAGTCATCTGAGCATTTCCAGTATCACAGCTAAGATCTAGCTCCTGAAAACAACTAAACGTGTGTCACTTTATGCTACAGGACTCATTGACCTGGATCTGCAGAATGAGAGGATGCATCCAATCTGTCCTGTCAGAAAATGTGCTGTATTCTGTCAACACACGCAGACTGCAGACAGCAGTTGTTTGTAGCGAATTTAACCAACTTCCCACTTTTCCTCATGTTTTTTGTATTGCTATATCACTTACAACACATTTAGCCGAATCTTGGATCAATTGAAGTCTAGGGGAATTATTCCAGAAACAATATTACTCTTCTCCTGCTGTGAGCAATCCCTGAGAACAAAGCAATAGGAAAGAGTGAAACCTCAGGCATGGAGAGATTAGTCAGGGACTGGTGCCACAGCCAGGACAAGTGTTTAATCATCCTGACACAGCCCCACTGAGCCCTTGACCCATAAGTTCCAGCCTTGCTTGTTGTCCTCACTGAGGAGGACAGAAATATATGAGAAACTTAAGTTCTGTGGTAGGCATATGAGTCAAGCACTTACCACACGGCTGTCACACCCACTGCTGTTCGGTTTACTCAAACTTAATAACTCTTCAGTGTATTACGTGGATTACGGAAACGCTGTAACTTCAGATGGGTTGGCAAAGGAGCATGTAACTATAAAGCAGTGGACTGTAATCCTTCCAGCGGGCATGGTGGTCTCTTCATCTGTCCCTTCATACTGTAGTATATGTGGTCTCTGCCCACAGAAATTATTCTGACGGAATATGTGATCGTCCCTGGCCAGGTCTATATAATAATTTCCTTTCCCATCAGAAAGATTGACTAGTAAGGGATTTACTCTATTTGAAACAACCATCCTGGTTTCCCTCTTTCTCCTAAGATTGGGAAAATCCATCAGGGTTTTACAGGGCTGTTATGTTATTTACCAAATTGCCAAGCCTTTTTTACCTGAAAACTTTGAAACGTGAATGCTGTGAAATTACATCCTCTTAGAAGATCAGTCTTGCTTGGCTTTGTTTGGAATTTCAGCAATTTGCAACTTCATCCTGCTCCCTTTCTCTGCACGCCTGCATTTATGGATGATGTAACCAGTGCAGATATGGCTTACAGGGAGCCTGGAAGTTACCTGATTCATGACCATTATTCTGTAAGGGCAACAGATTCAGAAGCCTGTTTTCATAATTTCATTTAAGAGAAGGCAGGAAGTCAATCTGGGTGCCCCTAATAGGAAAATCTCAAGGGAAAAAAACCTTGTATTTTGGTTGCTGGTCTTCATAGCGTGTATGTATGTATGTATTTATGTATGTATGCTTGTAAGTATGTACCTGTGTTTGTCTATCTTTCTAATACATCACATATATCCCATAATATCATATCACCAGAGATTTTTTTTATTATGTTATATTATTATATTCCACACTGAGTAGAAGACAGATGCTCTGCAGAAACTACAACCTAAAAAATCCAACAAAGATAAAGGAGAAGAAAGCATGGTTACCTCTACCGAAATAAAGCATAGAAAGATCGCCCACCTGTTTCCAAGCCAGCTACAAGAACTGCCTGATTTAGATGCCTCAGTGATTGCAACACTTAAGCTCAAAAAAGGAATTTGTTTCTAGGCACGTAGGGAGCTAGCTCCCTGCTCGTTATACTGCCAGTGGAAACAGGTAGTAGGGGATATGAGCAATGGGTAACGTCACTTGCCAAAACAAGAATAAAGGAATGAACACTGATTTCTGTGTCTTTACCAAAAACCTGACTTCATGCCTTGGAGGTTATATTTCTGTGGCTGCTGAGTCTGTGAGTTTGGCAGAGAAAGGAAAACAAAAAGCAAGTCGAGTGATCCGACTCTGGCATGCTGTCAGGGAAACGTCATGTGCCTGGGCTGGGAGATCTTTCATACAGACATCAACATATGAGCAATTTTCAGCCAGGGTCCTCCCACCTGATGGAGTGGTTATAGCAAAAGAGGAGCTGATCAGAAGGCAGAATACAGAGAGCTCTGACCTGTCAGTCACCAGCAGCCACGTTAGCCATGTCTCATGGCGGGCCACAAAGATGATGAAGGGACTGGAGCATCTCTCATAAAAGACGTGGCTGAGAGAGCTGGAACTGCTCAGCCCACATGAGAGAAGGCTCAGGTGGTCTTATCCATATGCATAAATAAATACCTGATGGTGGACTAAAGAAGACAAGGGCCAAGCTCTTCTCAGTGATGCCTAGTGACAGGACAAGAGGTAATGGGCACAAAATGAAATATAGGAAATTCCTGCGGATAAAAAATTTTTACTATGAGGGTGGTCAAGCACTGACATACGTGGCCCAGAGAAGTTGTGGTTTCTCCCACTTTGTAGATATTCAAAACCTGACTTGACACAGCCCTGAAAAACCTCCCGTAGCTGACCCTGCTCCGAGCAGAGGTCCCTGCCAACCTCAGCTATTACCCTGGGACTCCATGCAGTGTAGCCATATCTTAGCTTTGCACCTCATGCTTTGCTGTCGCCCCTCTGCAGAGGGAAGAGTTGTCCCTTCCATGGGAGTCAGCGAAGCATGACAATGTTGGGGGGGTACCTGCCAAGGGGGCTGCCTGTGCAACATAGCAGCCACAGCGTGCTTCCTCCTATGTCATCTCACCCATAAGGTACACAAATAGGTACCTAAACCTGTTGCCCCACCAGGAAAAGTGAAGGTTTCTCCCCCTAGTAGTGTTGGCTAAGGGGAATGGGGAGGAAAAAGGGGCATCCCACCCCTCTCACTGTGCTTTCGAACACAAGAGCTGCCCCCAGGAGGCATTAAGAAGTGCAGTAGCAATGTCACAGCTTCACTCGTGCTTACAGCATTGAATCTGTTGCCTTTTATTATCTCCTCTGAAATGCAAACAATTTAAATAAGACAGAAAGAAGAAGGGTCAGTGCCCTCAGTCAGCTAATTAATGATGTTTTCAATACGCTGGAGACTTTATCAAAAAGCAGCAGGGACACGGAAGGAAGGAAGTGCCCTTCCAGAGATGTTACAAATGGCTTTAGAGGCATACAAATATGTGTGTTTTGGACTGGGAAAAAGCAATTCGTTAGAAACAACTGCTCATCAATGGGGGCGTGCTGCAAAAAGTGTCTTGCTTAGGTTTCCTAAAATGTTGGTTTGATGCAATTTGCTGGCTTTCCTGCTTTGCAATTTTCCATTCTGCATCTTGTTTAGCTAGGGGGGGGATTAATGAGAACTGCCTGTAGTCAGCTAAACTGCCTTTCTGGCAGAGTCTCATGAGGAAGCTGTGGAGATCAGTAAACAGAGCTGAAAGTGCGGGTGGCCATGAGCTGCCTTTTTTTTCTCTGCATGTGGAAAGGAAGTAAGAACTGCAGCAGTCAGCCCCGTCAGACAGGGGAGATACTTCACAGGAAATAACAGATGGCTTCAGGCTCTTATTTCTCTTGCCCAGGTATCTTGAAAAATGGATGCTTCAGGCTAATTTGTCTCTTTGGTACATTAAGGTATACCTCATGCATGAAATCATAAAACACAATCTGAAAAAGCCTAAGCCTTGTTTTTTTTTTTCATAATTATATATGCTCTTTCTTTTGGAGGACAGTGGATGATAAAAAGTTCATGGTCTCTGAAACAACAGGTACAGGATTTCTTTTCGGTGGTGTGCAGTTGCCAGCATAAACCAGAATGAAGGGGTCCCTTTCTGTATGTTCATCTGGAAGGGTGTAAAACAGCAGAGTTCCTGAAAGACTGCAACACTGGGGTGGTACCTTTCACTACCACAGAAGATGCCTGCTCAGCATCGTTCTCATGTTCCTCAGCCCTGTGTACCACCTTTTGCACCCACGGACTCCACTGCAGATGCAGACCAGGGCTCAGGCATGACTCTTGTTGAGCCCCGTCAGGAGAGCTTCCAGAGAGGGACAACATGGCAGCAAAATCATTGCCAGTGGCACCTGGGAAGAGCTGCTGACTGACAAAATAGTTGGGAAGAGAGTGTTATCACAGCTTGCCTGTTCTGTATGGCTGAAAGCTTCCCGCGATGCTGGCAGTGCTTGGAGGCTGAGGCAGGGGAGCTCTGTGTCTCCAGGGAGAGTGAGCCTACTGTCTCAGGAGCTGAGCTGAGTGAGGCCCAAACGTGACTGCAGAGACACCCGTGTTGCTAAAGATGACTTTCTATTTTGGGTAACGTGTGTCAGAAAAAGACCTGCGTGCGTGGTGAGCAAGAGGAGCCCAGCATGTGAATCGCCATCAGTGACCATGGCATGGGGCCAACCCCAAGTGTCTGAGGTCTGCCTTTGCTGAGTTATCACACATTTTGGGACAGTCAGGGGCAGGTGCATTTAGCTGGGAACACTGGGATGGTCATTTCTCCGCCCTTGACCTTAATGCCTGACTGGTGACCTGTCATTACACTCTCCCAATGACAGATATGGTGACGCACCCCAGGAAGACCTCATTGTGGTGGTCCATCCCTGCCAGCCCTCCAGCCCTGCCACTCACACTGGGCTGCTCTTGCCACCTCAGAATTCATCATACAGGATAGAGGGTGGAAAGCCTAAATAGCTTACACCACGTCATGAGGACAGTCAGGACGTCCCAGCTACTGCTGCTTAGCTAAGGCCTGATGTTCAAACCCACAGCAGACCCAGGAGCTGACAGTCTCAGCTGGGAAAGGGGCAGCAGGGGAGATATATCACCCTATTTCCCCACTGCCTGTCTTCCTCAGATCTGTGCACACGGATCCTGCTTTGAAAACCCCGTTTTTACACATGGTAAGTTGCAGAGATGCAGCAGCCAGGAGAAAAGCAGCTCTCCATCCTTTTCTGCTGACAGCTAATATCAGGTGACTTTCAGTCCGTCACTCTTCTGCTCTCTGCTCTACTGGATGCTTACTCATATCATGTTGCCTTCTCTGTGGGCTTGTCCCACGAACATAACTGGAGTGGTTTGCAGACGCAGGCACCAAGAATGGCACAGCTCAGTCCTGCATGAACTGCTGCTCCAGCACTATTACCCTTGCCAGATTTCTCTGATTTGGTTGTAGGACTAGCCCACCACCACCTGTCTGCTTATTCTTAAACAGTGTTTTCCTTTTGATTGATTTAACAGTCACTGTACAAGTTCTGTATTTTGTTGGTGGTTGTATTGATGTTTTAAAAATTGATTTGATTCACTGATTTTATAAAATACTTTGGGAACCCACTAGTTCAGTCATAGCTCCCTTGATTTTCAGACTGTTTGGTTTAGTTCTTTCACTCAGTTCTGTATCTTACCTTATGCTTTAAAGAGTAGTATCCCACTATAATCCATTTCCTTACGTATTTAACTCTACCACTCCCCCAACAGATTTTTCTCTCTAACTAACCTACTCCCACTTTCTTCTTCATTCTCCTATATCTTCTTCTGCATTTTTCCAGGAAGAAGTTATCCTTAGATCCATGTTAAAGTGGAAGGATTCAATAAGGTTTTTTCAACGTCTGCCTTGAATCATGTCTGTTCAGTACTTTCATTAACAAAATAGATGAGAGACTAGAAAGGCCACACATTAAATTTGTGGAGATCAAAGTGATGGCAACTATTTTGAAGGAAGGAGTTAACATTCAAAATTACCTTAACAAATTGAAGAAATGGTCTGAAAAGAGAAATCCAAATGGTGTTCAGCAGATACAAAAAGTACTGTACTCCAGGTAGAATAATCAACTACATGATTATGCAGTGATGGAAAATTGGTTGGTAGCAGTTTTGGAGAGGAATATATGAATGTAATGGTGGATCACAAGCTGACCATGGGTCAGGAATATTATGCTACAAAACAGGGTGGCATGATACTGAAATCAGCAGAGATGAATATAGCTTGCATGAAATTATCCTTCTGAATCTCACTGGTAAGGCATCAGCTGGAATATTTCATCATTATATTTTAAGAAATCCTAGAGAAGAACACAAGGAAGTAGACTAAATCGTCTTCAAACATTACTGAAAAAAAGATATGATCAATCTGTTCTCCTTTTCCATCTGGAAATGAAAGGGGAGGTTCAACACTAGCTCTGAGAAAAACACGTTAATGAAGAGGAGGCTGAACCACTAGAAGGTCTGGGAAAGTGTTGGAGAATCTGCTGCTGGAGATCTTTAAGAACAGGTCAGGCTTGCATGTGCGAGAAATGACCCTGACAGGGAGGGTCCTGCTGTGGGCAGGGGAATAGCATTCTTGATTTCTTGAGGCCCCTTTCTGCTCTCAAGTCTGCTTCCTGCCCAGACATGAACGTGCATCCTCTGCTATTACCTCTATCCTGTGTGTCTCCCATGGTCTGACCTCAGCCCAGACTCACCCATCCTCTTGCAGGAGTATGTTTACCAGCAGATCGCTGAAATCCACCTTAAGTTTTCCGCCTCTTTTCTTTCTCTTGTCCCTTCCCTCGTTGTCTTTTTCCCTTTCTTTCCTCCTGAGCTTTCCCTCTTCCCACTTTCTGCGATCCTCCACCCTGCCCCATGACCTGACACGTGGCCTTGCCCCTCTCTGAAGACAGATCAGCCAGGGAATGGGAAAAGTCACCTTCCACGATAAAGCTTGCACCGAGGAGATGGATGAGGAATCTCCGCTCCCAGGTCTCTGCATCATTGCTCTAGACTGTTTGCCTATTTACCCCTGCTTTGATTACATTTGGTTAAGACTTGGTAGCTCTTTCTCCCAGCTGCTGAGGACATTTCTTTCCTTTTTTTTTGGAGAGGGCTTTGGTTCTACAGCCTTTGCACTTAACCAGCAGGCAAGATGGGCTGAGTGTTTTAACCCAATCTCTGCTCTATTTGCCCCATCTTTTAGGATTTTCTCTGTGCCTTCTTTTTTTTTTTTTTTTTTTTTTTTTTTTCATACACTTCCTACACATGCCTTCAACCCAGCCCAAACCCGTAAGACTTCAATTCTAAGAAGTGTTTTTGAGCACACAATGATGAAGGACTGTGTTTAAAATTAAGCCAAATGAGCAAACGTGTCCATAAAAGGAGAGAACAGTGGGCTAAGACCACGTGTAGACTTGCAAATCCACCCTGGGACTTCAATTCCAGTAACAAACCCATCTGAGATTTGCTCTCACAGTTTACACTCTCCTCCGAAAACAAGTCTATGGAGAGCATGATGCAGCAGTTACCATAGCAGCCAGCACAAGAAGAGTCCATTAAGTGATCACAGTCCCGTCCCAAAGTGAATTACCGGGCTGCAGGTGAACTTTTGCACCTCCAAAAACGTCCCTTGGGGAAAATATGTTGCCGTGCGCAGCGGAACAAGAGAATGCCGATCAGTTGCACTGACTTGCTGCTACATTGTTATCCTTAATTATGTCTGTACTGATTTTTAAAAAGCACTGCACAGGCTTTTCCTTTTTCCTGTCAGGTGTTTTTTGTAATTTTTTTTTTTTTTTTTTTTTTCCCTGAAGGATGAGACAGAATACCCCAGTCAATAACTACTAATGAAATGTGCTTCAGGCCTCCCTGCATTCTGCCACAATTAGATTGTCAGCCACCCCAGGAGAGACTCTATTATCTGTGTGGGTGTGGAAAATGATCCATCACTGTTAATAATTTCTATTATAGTAGCAGGTAGCACTCCAAACATATCAACACCTCATTAACACACATGGGCAGTTGAAGGTCCTCTTGTATGCGCAGACATAAGAAATAATATAAATGGAGCTGGGAGGTAGAAAGAGGATGGATCCTGATGGGATCCTAGAAGCACAGGAAAACACACTATCCCCTCACAAACACAGCTCCTTAGACAACCAGAGGCACGTACTACCAGTACATGGTTGGTAGGAGCTGGTCCTGCACTCAAACTCCTGATCCAGAACTTGCATGATCTCTCCTTTTTATCTCTGTGCCACAGGGCTCCATCTTACTCATAAAAGCAAGTGCTGACAGGCATGCAAACACCTTTCTCAAAAGCAAAGTACAGCTGCGGATACAGACATCTTGGCCCACAAAGGATGACTTCAGGTTTACAGAAGCTGAAGACCCAGGTTAAAATAGCAAAGTGGTTATTTAACCCAACCTTCGTGCTCTTCCAGAAAGTCATTTAAAGCCTTCAAACCCCTCCACACTGTGACTACCATAATATCCACACGAAGAGCTATTAAAAACTTCCTGTGGAGGAAGGTAATGAAAAAACTATAATGTCTGGAAAAAACAAAATAAACAAATGAACAAACTCCAGTCTTCCAGAGAACTCAAATTGAGCCTGACCTCTGTAAGGTATCATTTGCTTCCTGTTTGCTGCCAAAGTACAATGAGGTTTATATTCAGGCTCCACCTTTTAGTGTCTGGGTCTAAAAATATAACAATGAACTTGTGACACAAAGGCCCTGTCTCCTGGAGAAGCAGAATTTAGATCTAGTTGCAAAGCACAAATTCTCCGAGGCAGAACTAATTTTGAGTAGGTGGATGGCTTATTTTTTGTTTGTTCTTTTTTTTTCATCTTTCTATTTTTAGGTTCCCAGACTTGGGAGGATTTCATTAGGATTAGGCCAGACTTACGCAGCTGTTTGTTTTAAACGATCATGACTATAATCATTTTAAGGCACTTGTCACTATGGTTACCACGATGCTGTTCTCCAAGGTGTTTGAGCCAAGATAGGGCTGAAAGGGAGCACAGGACTACCTGAGTGGGAACATACATGGATGTCTAATCTGTGGATCTTTTTATTTCCTTTAAAGTGTTGAGTCTCAGCTCCAAGGATAAGAAAATAATATGAAAGTATATTAAAAAGCATTTACTCCATGCTCAGATGCCACCAAGCTGACTACTTGATGGTCTTCAGGCAGCTCTTGCTTTTATATAAGAAAAACCTTGCATGGCAGTATGGGAAATGTGATGGGGCTGGGGCAAAATGGCATTCTGAGAAACAAATCAATGCTTTAATTTTAATTCCATCTGAAAATTTACTCTTAAATCTAATGCTGCTTCTTACTGAGCTTTCATTCCTCCCATGAAACCCACCACTCATGTCTAGTGGGAGTTAGACCAGACGTTTCTCAGCAACAGACTAATACTGATGTTTGTATGACTCTAGGTCACTTGTTTCATCTTCTCTTTCCAGAATTCACTGCTTTGTTCTCTTCCTCTTTTTTTCTGGAAGCATTTCTGCTTCCTCTTTTCCCTGTTTAAGTGCATTTTTTTCTGTTATTCCTAAAGCAGTTATAGTCTTAGTGGTTATTGGAAAATTTGGATTTGGTCTTGTTGATTCAGTGAAGCCCCTCAGAAAATGGAATAGGCTGTTTATTTTCTTATTACCTTTGCCCAAGAACCAGAGTGTCTTTCAAGCCTCATCTCACTCCATGGATCCCCTGGGAGATCCCTGAGGATGGGTACTCCTTTTGCATGCACAGGAGTAGCTTTACACCAGCCAGCCCTCCTAAAAAGAGATCTTGGGTGATTCTCCAGACCATTGTACAGGAGGCTGTGAGAAACAGAGCATTTCCAGCTGGGAGACACAAGGGCTGCTGTATGAGGGAGGGATCACTGGAGTTATGCTGCCAAAGGGTCACATCATGAAAATCTAAGAGCCCTTAACTGTGAAAGGACACAGCCACTTACCCACTCTGTCCTTTTCCATCCAGCAGATCCATAAATCTCTCAGAGTGGACACCTGACTCTAGGTCTCGTCTGCAGCCCTTCTCAGCTCTGGAAGATTCCTGAGTATGGCAATTATTAAGAGCCTGAGTTAGAGCAGCAGAAAGGTTGCATGATATGGTTGGATAGCAAAAATTTTGCATGGTACAGCTGAATAGTAAAGAAGATGCATGGTATGAATGGAGAGTAGAGAGGTTGTAAAAATTAGTGGGGCCAATAACAGCACCAGAGTGGCAGTAGGGATTTTTGCATGGTGCTTATTTCCAGTATGGCTTGTGTTAGTCATTGCTTACCCCAGCAAGTGCAAAATGTTCCCATCACGTTCGTACATCTTATGGAGATGAAAGTTTAAGGTCTGAAAAAAATTCTGCCAAAGCCAACATTTGGGTGAGAGAGAGAAATGTGAGTATCAGAGGGATTTATTTAAATCAACTTTATATGTAGAAAATTAGCTGATTCCCAGAGCCAATTTCGCTGAACAGTCTGGAGCCCTTTCTAGCCAGTGTTGGTACTCCAGTATTTCCAAGATAGTGATGGTTGACTTGCTTCATTATGTCCCAGCAGCGGTGTGAAGGGCATAGTCTAAGTGACAACCTGTGTACATCCAGCCATGCCACGAGCCCTTTTTCAAGCACTGATTAAATAAAGATCCTCTCCATCCTGAAAGGCTCACAGAGATTCAATAACTACTAAATAAGTCTAAATATCATCAGAGTTAGTTACCCCCAGCCTGTCAGTACCTTGTGTTCCCCACTGGTAAAGCTAAGGGTCAGGAGCTCATCAAAGACAGGGTGTTGATGGTTTGGGCCCTCTCACCTCCCCCCAAATAAGTGGGTGCATGTGGCAAAGGAGAGCTGGCCAGAGAAGGGGAAACGCCGTCCGTACCAGGGATGAGAGTGCAGCAGGAGCCCCTGTGCCGGGCTGTCTCGGTGCCACGCCACCGTGACGCCCTGGGACATGGGGTGATGCTCTCTGGGCTTGGGGCCACCAGAGCTGATGAGAAGCAGTGGGCAGGGATTGATGGCGAAGGTGGGATTTGGTGTGGTTAAACTGGGGACAGTCACCAGTTGTGCTGCTATAACACAGCTCTCAAATATTTGTGTATATGCAAAATCAGAGTTATTTCTCTGCCCTGAACTGCTATGTGCTCCGCATTAGTTTTCTTGTGGATCTTTAAAAAGCAGTGAACTCATGGTAATTACAAAACTGCTATGTTGAGCACTGGCTCTTCAATTTTTCTCTTTTCTACTTCAGTCTTGCCAATCTCCATCTCAGAAACCCCCAAAGTTCTTTAAAACAAAAAACCTGACCATCTGTAAAATGCAGTATATGACAGGAGTACATGAGCAACTAGATTTGCTTGTAAATAAAATACCAATCCAAAAATTCAGTAGATGTTGTATATTTGTGTAAAGGGGTCTTGCAGCATGTTTGGACAGCTGCTGCTATTAAAATTTTTGCCAAGTAAATTTTTAAAAGCCACCTTCTTACTGCCATTTTCACAAATACATAAGGACATTTACAAGTGTTTCAATGCCAAACTGAAAACTTATTGGAGCTACGTTTAGAGTTATTTTCAAAATATTCTAAACCTTTGAGTAGCATGTTCATTTTTACCCTATATATCTGTCTCAAAGTAATACAGACAGTACATACATTAGTAATATAGAATATATACTTGCATGTATGTATATCCAAGAATGTTGTTTTGATTTTTTTTTTCTATCTTGGAGATGATATTGAATACAATATTTCACTTATTAGTTGGGTGTTTTTTTTTTTTTTTTCCTTAGAATTTATTATAAAATTATAAATTTCAGAACTGCAAAGGTAGATCAAGAATATTTCCTGCCAAACTGGGCACAGGGTGAACTCAATTTCCTATTACTGAACAGCACCAGGTAGATTTGGGACATACTCATGGCTAAGAAAGATTTCTTTAAGGTGTGCCCTGCTTGTTCAACATGAAATAGAGACTTAATTCCATTGGAAGCCCAGGGGTCTTTGCACTGGTGATGGAGGCAGAGGGTGCAGGAAGACATGCCCTCAGGCTTTTTTCCATTGTGTCACTCAAGTGATTCCCTAAGGGAACAAAGTTTATTCTTACATTTTCCAAATGCTAATAATATTGCTCTTTCTGTTTTCCTCCTGAGTCTTCGTCACCAGTTGCAGTGCAAGAATATAGGGCAGGGACCCGGAGTGAGAGGAGGTGAGATCGCAGCTAGGGGCATTTGAAAGCATATTGTCTTAACTCTTTGCATGCTGAAAAGAGAAGTTAGAGCATCCTGGGTTTGACTCTAAATTACAATGGGTGAGTCTGTTTCTCTTCATATTGCAAGGATTTTTCTCCTGACTCCAACCTGAATATTTATTTGCAGTAAACATATTTTTTCCCCAGGTACAGCTATAGTCCAACAATTCCCTCCCGCAGGAAAACAATGCTCCAGAAGAAACCCACCCCCAAGCAGAATTTGAGATTTTTTAACCCTGCAAAGACTCCAGGGCCAGGAAAGTTGTTACCACTCAGTATCCAGTACTGACATGCCAGGGACACTGCAAGATCTTTGTTGATCATGTTAGAGCTGCTTTGGAGACCAGCATTTTGTATGACATGTTTACCGTCAAAGAGTGTTGTGTTCAAGCAGTCTGACCACGGGACTGGGTACCATGCAGTCCACGCAGGGGCCCTCTCTGGGCTCTGGCACTCATCTTCCACAGATGAAGTTATTTCCACAGTCTCCCCCAATTTCATCAGCTGTGGAATTGCATTTACAGTGTGGACTAACAGCTATCAGCCCTCTGTGGAGGGGCTGAGGTGTTTTGCCCACCTTCATATGTGGAAAACATGAACAAGAGGATAAACGACTGGAACATGTTTCTGAAAGCATATAATCAGATCTGAATCTGAGGACAAATTTCTTTTGGCAGTAAATATTCCACTTACTCAATCTATAAATAGCTATTTAGATTGCAAAACACTTTTCTTAAGTTATACCCCTGATTTGGCCTGAGCGAGAAACAAAATGCGGTCTTCAGAATGGAAGAGAAGAAAATAAAATGTTCCCTTGATGGAGCTGACATGACCTTGGCCCCAGATGGTGTTTTCTGTTTTATGACCTACCAAACTAGCTTACCATGTGGTCAAAATTACATTAAACATTTCTGCAGTCCTGGTGCATACAGTAAGACGTTCTTCTTCCAAGGGAAGTAGCTCATCCTTTGGAGGTGTTTGTATTGCTATCACCACGGCAACCAGAAAAGATGAAAGTCAAAACCCGAAAAAACCCAAAATGTTAGCTGATGTATAGATGGGCAGTCATATTGTAAAACCACGCACAGATTTTTAAAGGAAATGACTGTTCTATATTAAACAAACCTAGCAGAATTTCTAGTGCTGCAGCCTAAAAATAGCACTCCTGGCTTCATTGAGTGAAATGGCTTTTATAAAATCCTGTTAAAGCAGATATAGAGGATTCTCCCTCTATCAGGGGAGAGATTTCTCCATCCTGCTTCACAGGGAATCGTGTCCCGCAGCACAGGCTTCTCCTAAGCAAGACCATTTGTGGTCCCACTTTTGACATGGGTTTTATGGAACATGGCTATGATCAGCTGTGACACTCGCTCTGCCTGAGCTGGGCCATGAAAGCGAGTCTTCAAATAAACCCTGAAATCTGAGCCCTTAATATGACACTTTGGATCCTACTCCAGTAGACTTGATTGAGTCTTGTTGTATAACTCAGTTTGGAAGAAACTCTTTGGTCAGCCAGGATCTTGGTGTCATCTCACATGGAGAGTATCTTTGCCCTTCTGCTTAAATTGGGACAACCCACCAGTAGAATTCCACAAAACATTATTTTCAGTACGAAGGGTAAGCCTAAACTTTCTAATGAATAGGACAGAATTCTGATTATTAAAAAGTAACTACAAAAGCTACAAATTTCCCACAGCAATATTCCATTAAGGCATGGTTTGGCCATGGTTTTGAACTATGAGTTCCTGTCTAAAATTAAACTAACTCTGGCTCAGACAGTGTCTCCTCACTTGTTCCTGGGTTCCACCACAGATGAGTCTGGCAGAAATGGTAATTTGAAGACAGTTCTCAAATCCAGTTGCAAATCCTAGGATAGATAAATTTTACTTCTTTCACCATTGTATTCAAGGCAAGAATATTTGCTTAAATCACTCTAAAATGTTGGTTCAGCTCATAAAGGGCTGTGTAGAACAGGCTCCTTTACTATTAAACAGAATAAATTCAGCAAGATTCTTCCAGGTCTTCCTCTTTACTTATTTATCATAGGCTAATAGAGTTCTTTTTCCCTTGGTGAATTTAGGGATTAGATAAATAAAACTCAGCACCACTGAGTCAGATGAGGACTCGCTTGTTAAACATTAACAAGCACCCAGCCTTTTCAAGTGTCTGCTTACTGATATCTCTGCGACAGGCTTCATAGTTTGCTTTTGCACGATTTTGCACGTTACATTAAGCAAGTACGGTTGTGTGCGATTACTTAGATAAGACTCCTTTGTCTCTGTGGAGGCCAACCTTTCTCTCTAGCAAAGGCAGGCTGCTGGTTTCATGGTCTCACCACCTCTTACAGCCTTCCTGGTCCTTTCCCTTCACATGCTCCACATGTTCCTTTCTGCCACAGCTGATCATTTGTTTTGAAACTCTAAAGTGCAATCTATGTCCCATTCTCTATTTGCAGATGACATTGCAGGATGGTTTTTTAGTGAAAATGGAATACAGACAGACCAGTATTTGCTCTCCCAGAAAGGAGCTTGGGTAAATCTGAGGTTCATTAGGGAACTCTGTAGGGGCAAAACAGAAACTCAGCACTCCTGTGGCTGCAGTTGCCTCCAAAGCACTAGTATTTTCCAATCTGAATGATGGAAGGAAAAAAAGAAAGAATAATAGAAATATCCAAGGAATAGTGAACCTGTAACCACACTGTCTTCCCCAACTAGTTTGTCTTCTTTCTATGTCCTTCCCACTAGTTTTTCTGCTCTCCAGGTTGTCAACCCACCAGGTTGTCTGCAGATCTAGCTGCAGATGTGGAGGAGAGGTGGTCTAAGTAGCTATGTAGAATACCATCATTACAAAACCTGCAGAGTGGAGGAGAAGAGAAAACAGGGGGCAATGATACATACTGCCTTGGTTACAGGGTGGTCCTTGTGGTCCATGTGCATTCAGACTGCCTTTTGTGAGCTTGGCTTGGCTTGCAAGGCTTGGATAAATCTCTGGCTGGATGAAAGGATGAATGGAGGACATGTCTGGACAGACAAGTTAAGATGATCACTTGCTCATTCTACCCAAGATAACCAATACAAGTCTGCTCCTGGTTGGTGGATATTTTCATACATATTAATGTGATGGTTAGCTCACAAGGAGCACTAGTCCATCCACCCTGGAATAAGGGAAGAATCAGTACTCAAGTATCTGCACCATTTCTGTAGACATAACTTGGGACAGTACTGGTCCTTAAGGACCTGTCATCCATAATCCTCATTCTTCACACACAGATTACCTTCTGGTACTTTCCCATGAATGAGAAATACTTTTTTTCTTCTTTTTTTTTTTTTTTTTTTTTTCCCCTGAATGCATCCACCACAGTGAGCAGGAAGAGTCACCCAGGTTCCCATGCATCATTAATGCTGGTTTACACTATATGGGACAGCAATACCTACCGTGTAACCTTCTGGTGCCTGCATCTGGTGCTGTGCCCAGCACAAAGGACATGTGAACCTATTGTAGCTTCTAGGTGGGGGTGTGCTGGTTTCAAATGCAAGGTGTTGACCAAGGGCCTGGGTACACTCAAAAATCCTATAGCCTTGCTTTAGCCCAAACAGTTAAGGCCAGCTTCGCCTGCATGCATGTACAGATGCAGTAACTGGTCGCAAACAAAAGGCTTCATTTGAAATCCCAGGACTGTCATTCTTCTGATTACTCCCCCACGGACTGCTCTTGCGTGTGTCCTCCCGCAGTACAGCAGCTTTGGTCTCCATATACAACCCATAAAAACAGAGACAGTAAAAGAGAAACAAATTATGTCAGAATAACTGAAAGCTTAATGGGAGCGCAAATGAGGCAAAAGTCACTATATTTGCATTTATTTTCACTAGTTTGCAGATTTACAGGAGATCCAGCAAAATGTAATTTGATAGTAAGCCCAGCTAGTTACAGTATCCAAGGAGAGTGAAAATCCCCTTAAATTGGATGAAACTTGATGCTGCCAGCATACTGCTGAATCCCCTCCAGTGTATTTCCAAATCACATTCCTCCTTTACTCTGCTGAGTGTTGCCCAAAGAATCAACAGTAAATCAAGTAACCTGCAATATACTTCTTTTTTATAATGCATCTATAAATTTCATGGAACTATGGATTTCTTCTTATGAAATTTCATTTGAGTCACTTGGGGAAACATTTCCATATTGAAAGGAACTCCTGGCTTTCATTGTACTTATACTTTGCTTTTACTGAATTGCAAGTGCTTTGATTTAAAGGGACATAGCCAAGGTAAAGCCTGCCTGCACGAAAGCCATTGGGCCCATTTCCACTTGGCAGTAAAAAACAGGCAGCTGTTAAGCTGAGCAATCTCATCTCTGCCAACCACTTGAGGATGGGCACAGCAAACACAGGTTTATGATGCTGGCTTTTCTGCCTCCTGGATTGCTGTGTCACGGGGAGGACAAGGCAAGAGCCTGGCCATCATTTCCAGCAAGGATGAGTCATGGAGAGAGCTGCCAGCCTCCCTCGGGTCTAAGGAGCACCCAGCACCCACCTCTGCATTCCCATCCCTGGATTTCTGTGAATGGGGCTTTTTGAAAATGTGTGGGTCTGAGTAAAATAATGGGTGCGCAGTGTAAATTGGCTAAAGCCTTCATGGCACAAAACCTGATTGGAAATAGCATTTTTAATTTATAAAAAAGACTGTTCCATATAGTTTCTGGGTTCCCCAGGCATTTTCTGACAAGGTCTGCTCCCATAGTGTTTTGTAACACGCACAATCTCAGGTGCAAATGAGTCAAATTTTGCTGTTAGTAAAACAGAGAGAAGAGGATAGTGCAGAAGCTATCAGCTTATGGCTCATAAACTAATATCATACAGTCTGCAAAATGTAGTTAAGAAAAATAGCTGTACTGTCAGAGGACTCCAGTTCAATATGCATAAATGCAACTCAAAATGTTAAGAGGGCAAAAAATTAGAAATTACTGAAAACATCAGAGTTGGAGAATGAAAAGAGAATACAAAGGATGAAGTGAGACTGAGCCTTATACTTAAAAGACACTGAAAGAAAATAAATTCATAAAAAAAACTCAGTTAGCCCTGAGGCTTGGATATCAATGCAGTTTTCTTTAAAGAAAGAAAAAGGCACTATTAGATGCTCAAACAAAATATAAATGGTGACCGAAATAACAAAAAAGGACATCAGAAGGTTGTAAATTCAAGGATAGAATGAAGAAGAGACAGTGGTTAGAAAACATTCGTAACTGGTTTGAACGATCAAGTTGACATCTTGCCGTGTCTACCTTTATGGTGGTTGGTCCTGTCCCTCCACACAAACATATATCATATCTCACAGCTTTCTGAGAGCAAAGGTAACAACACACCATGAGTTCCCCAATGCACCTGGGTTTGCTGCTGCTGTTGCACATTCTTGGCAAAGACTTCACTGAACTTGTCGCTCTGGAACCTCCTCCACAAGCAGAGCCACTGCGCAGAGCCTCTGTTTCACACAATAGCATCCAAATATCACTATGCCCAGATGTAAACTGAGCGACCTCTGAGGAGCACATTGACCCGAGCCGGTTTTCCAGCCCTGAGAAATGTAGACATTGAAACCAGTGACACGACTGAAGCAGAGCCCACAGGAACCTGGGGCAAAGAAGAGGGTGAGCAGGGGAGAGCCATGAGGTGGGCTGGACAGGAGACCTCCCTTTCTGTCACTGCATAGAGACCAAACCAGCCACATGCAGTTTAGAGACCAAACCAGCCACATGCAGTTGCCCACAGATGCATGAGCAGAGCCAGGAAAATTGAGGCAATCCAGACAGGCTCTTACCTAGAAACCTGTTTGAATCCCCTGCATCACACTTTTCTGCTTCAAGCTCCAAGAAATAGCGCATCAGCAGGAAATGTATTGGGAAAAAAAAAAAAAAAAAAAAAAAGGGCTAAAGTAACACAGCAATCACCTTCACTGAGTTTTCTAAGAACTGGTTAGGGAACAGGCTTCTAAGAAATTTTTGGGTGAGTTTGCTGGTTCTTGCAACAGTGTCATGAACAAGAAAGTGGCCTCTGGCCTTTTATCCTCCTCTTATCACATATATCCACACAATTAAGATTAAATTCCCAGTGCCATGCTCTCTAGTTTCCCACCACTCTCCTATAGTCCTGGTAGCTTTAATGTTGCCCATTTTTTCAGCATTATCTACTGGTTTTATAGCAACTGCCTACACAGATAGCTTTATCTCAAGAAATAGGTGAGCTGCCTTCATGAACATCCTAGAAATGGCTTTATATATCATCAGTGATAAATGTCCCACAGTCTGGGAGAACCCAGACCAGAAAACTCCTTGAGATCCCTTCCCTTGCTGCATATCTTGGCTTCCATGAAATAATGGCATGAATACACATACCTGAGAATATCTCTAGCTACCTATATGGTCTTTTTATTTTTCCAAGAAAGGCTTGAATATTTTTATTCTATGCACTGTTTGCATTTCCAGTATTTTATTATTAGTTTTAAAAAATCTAGTTTAAAAAGGAGAAATATGGTTCCTATGAAGCAGATATGGGTTTGCCAGTACAACCTTGGTTTGGCGCAGTTCTGGAAATCTGGAATTATTTGCTAGGTAAAAAAAAATTACTGTTATTTGATACATTAAATATTCCCTTAAGAAACCCTTTAATCGAGGAAATGCATTGTTTCAGGGTGGAATTGGTTTGTGGGCTAAATCATCATATATGTTAACTAGAGTTTAAAGTGTCAAAGGTCTGAAACACACAGGGCATCATTTACAACTGGTAAAGCTAGCTTATAGCTTGCTCTGGGTCATAAATTATCCTTCTACCCACCTACCATCTGCACATCTATTGCTTGCATGTTGGTTAAATATTATTTGAAAGTATCGCATCATAAATAAAATTAGAAATGGGTAAAATGGGATGAATTTAAATTGGCTTCTCAGTTCCAAATCTTAACAGGAATTTAAAAGGATTTTAGCAAATGACTTGATATAACCTTATTTCTCGGTCTTCTGCAGAATGCTATGTTTTCTCACAAGAGTGGGAAACACAGGTCATCCTCAAATGAAGGGAACCACTTAGCTAATTTGGTGCCTTTCCACTTCTGACTTAATATTTATATCATCAGCAGAACAGGTGATTGAAAAATGTCTCGGTGATAAGTGCATTAATTAACCTAATGCAAATGTAGGCACCTGGGCCATGACAGGAGCTGGTCCCTTCCGTAAATCACCACTGAAGTCCCTGGGAACCTGGAGGTTTGAGGAGGTCAGGATCAAACCTTGAACTCCCCAGTAGTTTTCTTTATCACACAGGAAGTCTGCTTCTAAACTCTATGAAAGCAAGCTCTGAGGCTATTTGTTTTCCTTGCTTTCCTTTCCACCGCCGTAAGTGGTTTCTGTGCATGTGTTCCTGACTGCTTTGGACGCAGGGGCATGATGAGTGTTTACAAGTGGACTGTTTCCCTCAGCCACTTCTCTAGTTGTAACAGTACAACTCTCAGGTTTTTGTACTGCAATGAAATCCACCTCAGAGAAGTCCTGTATGTCTTTCCATCCCACAGCTCTCCCACGACTGCAATGGGGGCAGCTGTCCCAGTGTTTAAAGAACAAGGTCCTAGGCAATATTTCTCTCAGGGCTGACACTATTGCCTTTCCAAAAGGCAGATTTTAGGCAGGTGTGCCTCTGCCTTCACCTTCTGTGTGCAGTGATCTGCGTGCACGTTTTCAGTTAGTGCCAGAGTGTGAGGTGACAGCTCCCTTGCAGACAGGCTGGTCAGGGGGCTCAGAGCTTCCCCCTCGTAGAACATATATTGTCCTCTCAGAAAACCATCCGAGTTGGAAGGAACCTCAAGAGACCATCAGAACAAGGTCAGCAGGGAATTCAGACCAGAAATTAAGCAGCTTGATTCTCCTGCCAATCATCATGAGACCAGACCCCTTTGGAGCTTCCTGCCTCGGAAGGGGACGCTGTGAGAGTGCTTGCGAGAAAGAGGAGGAGGGAAGGAGATACGGTCCATTTTAGGAACAGAGATAAGAAACATTTCAGGCAGTTGAGCCCAAAAGGCTGTAGGGGAGGAAGGAAGGGAACGGAGAAATTCATCTTGGGCATTTGAGATAAGAGTCATGGTTTCAGAAAACATAATATTTATTTGTTTTTCAGATCCTTAAGACTGGAAACAAAATGTGATATATGGCCTAACCTCATACAGTCATTTGCACTTAGACTAAATGAGAGAAGAAAAGCTGTGCTGCTGCTTGGACAGTCTCATACCTCTGCCCTGGATAGGTTCAAATGGAAATCACATCAGGTACGAGAAAGAAGAGGAGACAGCTTAGACAATTCTGCATAATATAAACTGGTCTTGAGGGAAAGCCCCCACACAGACAGATTAAACCTGGCTAAGGATCAAATGCATCTTTAGCCCCACCAAAAAAAGACTGCATCTTTCCATGGGCTCCTTATTTCTAGAGGAAATTGCTAACTGCTTTTTTCAACCTCCGCACTCATTAGGTTTTATTCAACTCAGTCCTGACCTGCCAGGATGCTAATTGAGTTAATGTTCTCAGGATAATCACAAATTCCAAAAATATATTATTGTGAAAGGTCTGAAGCAGTCAAAATACAACCTGTCACTTACACCTGCCCGGATCTAGTTTAGGGGCACAATTAAAATAATTCACCCCCTTTAAGGCACTCTTTTATGCAAGTGTATGAACATATAATATCTTCAGAGATCAAGAACATTTTACTGCCCACTCTGAGTGATGCATCCTTAGATCTGCCTGCCTTAGGTTTATCCTCCAATGCTGATCTCATGTGATGATTTGTGAGTGCCCCAACTTTATGTCCGCGTACCTTTTTGAGTAGGGCAGTAAAGATGAGGAACTGACACCAGAGGTTCACTTCATCACCTCACTAACTCCTGTTTAGTCTCATTTCAGTGGGAGTTATATGTGTTTAAGGATCTGGGCCAACAACCCTCAAGGTCAGGTCTTCAAAGCTCACTGGTGTGGGCAGGCCTTTCTGGGATGCTCAGATATTTCTGCACTGGTAAGGAACCTCAAAGGTATTTGAAGTGGGATTTGGGTATCTTTGAGGATCCCCTCTGCTCCTTGCATCCCTATAAAATCTGCTGTAGGGCAGACTAGAAGCAACAAAGGGCCTTGAACTCTAACTACTCCCATCAGTTCTGTAACAAGGCAGCCCTTTCCCCTCCTGTTATTTATAACTCGATATGGTTTGCTGCGGTATCTCTCCCCTTTGGTTATGTGGGTGATTAGCAGTACATACACATGAAGACACATTTTGAAAATGCAGTGGCTTTTGTTCCAGTGAAATAAAAATCCACAGTTTACATTGTAAATTTTACCCCCAAAGTTGCTGATAAATTTTGGTCATCTTCATAACCAGTAATCAGAGTGCCACCAGCAAATAACTATCTGTTCTGCACAATTAAGTTCTTTACTTCATGAAGACTGGAAAAGAGTTTTGTGAACTGCCAGAATAATAACTCCTGGGAGAATGGAAACTGGGCCATGGAAACACTTGTACAGCGTTTGAGAAGTCTCTAGCTGTGAGTTACTTTTGGGTGGATGGATGGGTAGATAAATCAATAGGTACATAAACAACAACAGACAGAGAAAATACACAGTTCACTGAAGTTTACAGTTCTCTGGAAAAGTAAGTGTTGGATAACAGCTCTGGTTGTCACACAGCAGTCCACTGCATTGTTATTTCCTGTGCATTGTGGCAGGTATATCAGTCCTGAACACAGCACAGCTTTACAGTGTATGAGCCACAAATTCAGTTTGTCATCCTACCCAGCTTCTTCATTCAGTGGGGCAGCTGCTCAGTGGATTTTTGGCAGCCATTCCTTGTTGGTTGCAGCTAAAATGTTAACAATGACAAAGGCTTTCCAGATGAATCTGGGAACATTTTCTGTTTTAGATGTGCAGAATTTCTGTTCAATGACTCCTCTGAGGAAGAGGAAGGTTTTACAGCTAAAACATCAGCTCCGAAGCCTCAATAGACCTGTATCCTGTTCCTCCTCATCCCGTGCCAAAGGGATTATGCATTTTCCCCACTGCATAGAGATCTTTTATAATTTAGTCCTCTCTTCTTAGGCAATCCCACTGCAAATGGACAGAGCCTCACAAGGGATGGCATGTTGGTTTGCAAGACCCTAGAGATCGCTCCTATGTACTTGGGTGCTTCCTCCCATTGGAGTATCCATCTGTAATTTCTCATGTTTGTTCCACCTCAAACATGTTTGCTAAGCTAGATAAAAATTATCCACATTGATTTATATAAGATAGAGCAGCCACAAAGGAACAAGAAACTCTACAAGGTCACTCAGAAAGATTTTTACTCAGCCAGAAAGAAAATCTTGATTTCTTGGTCTCTGTTAAAATTGGCCAGGGGGATAGTGTGTAGGATACTGTGGGTTCGTATTTCCTTAGAAGTGCAGATGGAAGAGTTTTTCAGACTATGCCAGAGCATTTGTCCAGCCCACACACCCACTGGGGACACCGGACCCTGGAGGGGGTAGGTGGCACATGCCTGTGTCTCATTTCAACACAGAGTGGGAGCACACACCTTGGAAATGTTCCAAGGTACCCCAGGACAGATATAGGTTGAATTCCTTACCAACACCTTTCCTCCTCCCTCACACTCATTTCTGTCAGGAGCAACATCCTAGACTTGACAGGACTATATTTTTTCTGGTTTGATTTTCTATTAAACAAAAGATACGCTGTTGTGCTTGTCCGATTCCTACTGCTACAGACTCATGGGTTAATATATAACCAGTATATTCCTGAAGTATTTAAGTTGCTATTTCCCTTCACTTTGCCAAGGTAATGAGGTGTTTGATGAAGGGAGTTCAGCTGCAGACCTGCAAATGTACATTCTGTAGGCTAGAAAGAAACCACAACAGGCTCTCGCGTTTAATATTCTGATAAATTGGGCACTTCTGCACCTTACATCAGGCAGTGACACAATGCAGCCTTGTTAATCCAAATAGAAAGTGCTCCTTCGGTAATGGCGTCCAGGTCTGTTTCAACAAAATTAGATTTGCATCACTAATTCAAAACACCATAAAAATCCAAAGGATGCTCTGGAAGTAAAGGTTATCTGCTCATCTGTTCAGATAAGTGAAGCATAAAGCCTCAACAATGTGAGGAGGTAATGGAACAAGTTGATGCCAGCATACAGTGCTGGTTAGTTAGATTAAAAGAGCATCTCTGGTGATGATTGTCTTTTCTTTCTTTTTTTTTTTCTTTTTTTTTTTTTTTTTTTCTGAGAAACACATCAAGAAGTGTAGTAAAACAGCTCAGAATCACTGATGGGTTTTGTTATCTACTGCCTGGTCTCGGATTGCTGATAACTCCAAGACTGTCCTTCTTTTTCAAGGCTTTGAACAATGTAATTAAGGTTTCTTGGAAATAAATCAATACTTGATATCACCTCTGAATAGCATGCTGGCCAGACAATCTGCCTTCCTTATTGAGACATGGCTAGAAGTCACTGGTGTCAGAGCTTAAGCTCTCACCTTTTTGCTTCTGTGTTTTCTTTGTAGGGGAGGTTTTCTTGTTGCAGTTAAAGCTTAAAACCTCTCTTTCACGGGCCACAGCTGCTGAACAGCAGCACACATGCACTCCGCTCCAGAGGACTGTTGTGATCGACTCCGATTCCATTAACCCTTGCTGCAGGTCTGGGTAGAAGGTGGGCTGCGGCACACTGGCCGCAGTTTTCAGCTGTCATCTTCAGGAGCAGTTCATCACGCTTTGCCTCTCCTTCATCTTTTGTTCCCCAGCAGTATGCACAAAAAATGAGAATGCAATAGACTCTCAAACAGTGCTACTTAGTGGCGAGGGGAAAGGTGCTCCATGGGGTGTCAAGGGGCTACTACCCCAAGACAATTATGTCTTTGCTTTTAGCTGCCCCTGGTAACACCTTTCAGGCACCAGGATGGGCAGTCATTCTAGTAAAGCTTATTTACCTTTTCTAATCGTGATTAATTCAGAACCTGGCAAAGCTTAGGTAAATTCTCTGGAGGCTTGAAACTGTTTAGTCTGAATTTCAAGGGAAACGAAATTGGACTTTTGAGCAGTTAGGTCATAGGTAAGCCCTAGGACTTTTACTTTTGCTTTGAAAAGATGCTGAAATAGGAGGATTTACTAAAGCCTCCAAAGTCTGGAGGTTTGGTTAAAAAAATAAGAAACCACAGAGGCCTTGATACTGAATTAATTCATGTCTTTATGCTGCTTGACCCTTTTCTCTGCAGTAAGGGACAGAAAGGGCCAAAACCTTGATGCTTTCTGCTTGAAGTTTCCTTGGGAAGAACCCCCAGTAAAGGCCACCCACCAGAGAGAAGCGGAATCATTGTGTCGTACGTGCGGACACATCCCAGCTCCAAGCCCCTCCGAGCCTAGCTCCATCCCATGCTGACACCGGGACACCTCAGCCTCTGAATGCACCAGCACCCGAGGAAACCCTCCTGGGAGCAGCAGAAGCCTCTCTGACCCTTCATATTCTTGACTGGGAGAAATCCCATGGAGATTTTCCCACTATCGGCTGATGATGCTGTTGGCAAGGGCTCCTTCTGCAGTGGAGAGGTAGAGGAGGATGCTATTAACGAGGTTGCATTATGTTTGCAGACATAAAGAGAAAGGAAGGGTTCATTCAGATACTCAACATCAGAGCTAAACATCCAGTGTAATGAAATCCTCTGGCTGCTTTTTGCCAGACCAAGCTGAGCTGTTTCAGCTGGGACAGATTGCATCTGAAATGTGTCTTCAGGCGGAATGGAGGGAAAAAAAAAATCAACTTGATGACATAATGGAGGAAAATCAGGATCACAAGCCTGGATGGTGATCGCTGCCAGACAGAGGTTACCCATAATCTTTCTTGGCCACATCCATCAGAGTGCAGCAGGGAATCAATTCCCTCTCCTCAGTGCACTCAGGGAACAGGGCTAAAACATCTACATATTTAGGATTAAACAGTCTGTCCTGTCATATGCACAGTCCTAATAAGACACTCTTCAAAGAAGCAATTCTGATGAAATTCTGGTGTAATTTATGGGGTGTGGATACACTAGACCCCTAATGCTGTCTCTATTCTTGTCTTTGCATGATTTACCAACTTACCACTGACACCTAGTTCAGTTGCTTAAATTTGACATGTCATTTAAAAACACAGCAGCTTACACTCTCCCCAATGGCTGTGAAGAGTGAGAGACCTCCAGAAGACATTCTCCTTTGTCACCTCCCACCACTGATTGCAGCAGGGACTGCATGCCACTTCTCCCGCCTTCTGCGTCCCACTGCTTTTTGGGGCTTAAATGGAGAAATCGGGGCCTGGGTCTCTCCTCATTCTCATCTTTTTATGTGGCACATATGTATTGTAGTGGCTAGAAGTACCCAACTGTTTTAAAACCCTGACAGTGAAAGATGCGGTGTACTCTTGCTGCTATAACAACTAACTGAATATAACAGCTCAGCACAGAGAGATCTCTCAGCCTTCTGAAAAAATACATCTCTTCTCTTCTGGCAAAGGAGATTTGAAGAGCCAGTGAGCATGAACTGGAATATTTCTGTTAAATACAGCATGAAAATCTTTCTTTAGAAGCTAAATGGATAAAAACAGTGCATGAAATTGAAGTTGATAATTAGCAAGTCAGTCCCAGTGAGGATCTCACCAGTGCTTTGACCTTTGGGCTTTGTCCAAGGGCCAAGAGGGGAAGCACATCTCCCCAGATGTGCAGCACAACAGAGCCCGCATGGTTTTACCTGAGGAAATGCCAATGCAGTGAGATAAGCCCTGGCAAAAAAAAAAAAAAAAAAGCAGATCAAAGGTAATGCATAGAAGAGACTGGTCCTAAGCTGCCTGCCAGAAAATTAACATGAAGAGCTAATTCCCTAAGAGCTGCTCATAGCCTCCTCAGCAGAGCCCCAGCATGCCACCCACCTGTCTGTAAGGGTTGCCATAGGTGGGGTGAAGTTTCCCAAGCTTTCTTGGTTGGGAAGACAGCACTGATCTTTCATGATCTTAATTTCACAGCCCTAGAAGCACAGATACTTTCCAGGCCACTGCAGTTACCTGATACTTCTCTAAAGAGTTATTATTTCCCTCTGTATGTCACCACTATGTTGTGCCCCTGACCCACAGGCCCTGAAGACAGTGGAAAACCTTCCAGAGGATTTTTGCTCTATCTTCTGGTGAGAGATGGGAACCCTGAATGGAGAAATTTATTTGCAGTATGATTCCAAGATTCACAGAATGAAGAGGAACCATTAGATCATATAGTTGGGCCACCTGTGCACTGTATGAATCAGTTCACCCATACATGCTGGTTCTGGGGCCAGGTATCCACACTTCTCTCAAGTATTTCTTCCCATCTTGTGTCACAACGAGGTGGAAACACCTTTTGCTGACTCCATGTAATTGCAAACTCTGGTACAGCCACTTCCCAGTCCTTTTTTTGCTAAACTTTCAACCTCTCATTTGCAGGCATCTTCCCAGCCCTTGAGTAATTTTTTATTGCTTTTCTTTACTGTCTCCTCCCTTATGACATCCACGGTGAAGTTGTGACTACCAGCACCAGATATATTTTCACAGGGGTGAACCATGTTCCTTACTCATAATCCGCCTGTTTATACAAGCAAGAATTACAGTTTTAGCTCTCCTTACCACGCACTTGCAATGGGGGCACGTCACTGCTTCCAAGAGACTGTCCTCCATTTCTTAGGTGGGGCCTATGTTTCTTGCAGCTAAGTTTTGCCAAGTTTTCCTCTTGGCTTCTATTCTAATTATTTTTGTTTTAAAAGCCTGGTGTAGCAGGAGAGCCAGATCTCTGCAGATAAATCTCCTGCATTTTACCTTTACACCAAACCTTTTGCCAGCCATTAATTTAACCTGTAGTGATTTCATAGCTATTTCTGGCCTGATCTCAAGAGTCCCAATTTAAGATCTAAAATCTGAAAAAATTCTTTGTCTTTTCTTTTTTTTTTTTTTTTTTTTTTTTCTATGATGTTATCCAGGAACAACTAACACAAATTCACACACTAACCTTTGGTAGCAAAGGTTTTAGGATGGTTTTATGATGACATATCATCAAGTCAAACAGTCTGCAAAGCCAGCCAAGGTGGATTATTTGTCCTGCACTGTCATATCAGGATATGATGGGTGAGTGAGAGAGAAGGAGAAGGGCAAAAGCCTGAGTGGGAACAAGCCAAGCCCACTGCAGCTAGCATGCCTCAGATGCACTGTAATCTGCACCCCCCTGTAATGCAATGCGTAGCAGAGGCAGGGACACTTTTAAAATAACTTTCACTGCAGTTACAGATATGAAGTGTCAATCCAAAGCTATGGTTTACCATTACCCAGCCAAGTCATGGTTGGTATCTGGGACATGAAATCATGCAGAAAGCAGAGGTGGGACAAAGGTGACAGACTATTACCAGTGCTGGCAGGACTTACTGGGACATGTGTGTGAAGAAAAGATTCTGAGTCACGTGAAGATAACTGAGGTGAGTGAAACCAACGTTGGTTGAACAAACACATCTTACGTGCTGTAAAGCATCCTGGTCACCTTCTCTAACTAAGCTAAAAAGTATTCCTAGTTGTAGCTAATTGAGATATTGCACCTAAAATTTCAGTAATGTCTTTTACAGTGACATATTTACTTTCCTATGGCTTTTTTTTTGTTTTTTTTTTGTTTTTTTTTGTTTTTTTTTTTTTTGTTGGACATACTGCTATTTTTAACATTAGATGTGTCTTTTTCATGGCTTCTTCACTTCAGTGGCTTCTAGTCACCTGGCTTTTCTCTCAGCCATTTGCTTCAGAAAAGCTTGCAGCTGACAGCAGAAACTCGTGTTATTAGAACCTGAGTATTCTTGAATCACATCCCATTTTGTTAAGATTGTCTGATTTCCCTCTACAATGGCAAAAAATATTTAAATCACCAACCACATCAGAGAAAGAGCCTCCATTATAATGTCTCTACTTTCAATACTAGCTCAATTTTTGTCTTATCTTTAGCCACTTCAGTATAACATTTCTTCTGCTAATCCCCTTATCCAGCTCATCTAATAACTGGCCAGATACCCTCCTTACAAAAGCTCCAGTGAAGTTTAGATAGGTATGATTTACTTAATTTTATTTGTCTCAAAAAATGAATTATCCTATCAAGGAAAGGTCAGTTTAGTCTGGTATGAAGCATTTATCTCATTTACATGTTATCCACATTCTTTTCTTTCATTTTAAGGACCTGTGGCTGATTGAGATCAGATTAACAAGCCTATGTCATGGGCTTGTTTCCCATGTCATGATTTTCACATTTCTAAGACACAGGTATTACTTTTGCTATTCTCCATTTCTGTACTATCACCTCGAATTTGAGAATTTTATTTAAAAACTTTGCTACAGAGCCTAGTGTCATTTGTCAGTTCTTCCTAAATCCTGTGATGGAGATTATCTGTTCATCATTTCATAAGTATCTGAGCTCCATGTAGATAACTTCATTTGAATTAACTACTGCATTTCTTCCCATGTTCTTTAAAATAGAGCCAACACATTCACTCTAGGTTTCAGAAACAAAGTTATAAGATCATTAATGTTCACCCCATAATGCCCAACTTCCTTACTTCTTCATTTTTTTATATAACTGGTGAACATTTCATTCTTTTCTCACAGACTCTGATATCTGTAGTTCACTCAGAGCTTGCAAATTCTTGCTTTTACCTCCGTAATTTTTAAGAGAGTTTTCTTGCTTCCAATTTCCCATTTTTCTTTCTCCATTCCCTGTTTGTTCCTAGGACTCTTTACCCCTGGGTTATTCATCCAGTTATGTTTGCAGTTCTTCTCTACTTTTTTTTTTTCTCTTTTATTTCTTGGAATAATAGTCTAAGATATTTTCTGTAGTCAGTTAAAATTCACACACATATATTCAAATCCTGAGATCAGCTCTCTTTGCTAATTAGTTCCTTCAATTCATTAAATCTTCCTCTTTTGAAATAATAAAAAAAAATAATAATCTTACTTACCAGCGTACCTTTGTCTATACTGTCTTTTAATTTAAGTGTATCTGACTCTTAATTTATCACTCCACAAATATTTGCCATGACCAGCTGTTTTATAATAACCCAAGATCCTGTACAACAACTCCATTCTTGCTTTCTTCTCTGTCTTCCTCCTCTCCTCATTCACTCCTCCATAGAAATACCATCTCACTGGAAGCATCTGATTTCAACAGCAGAGATTCCTTAGTTAATGGATGCTCTGAACTGCCCCCTCAAAGTCCTCCATCCTAAGCTAAGCACGTACACTGACATTCAGCCCCAGGCGCAGGTTATTTAGGTGCCTACTGCATGCACACATACATGGGAGCTGGGTGCCAGAGCTCCTGCCGTCACCAATACAACAGCTCCTGTTGCTCATTAATACAGTCAGTGGAGCCTGCAGAGATGTTTGGAGGACAGGTGTAGGTGCCTACTGTAGGAGACATGAAGAGCTCTGTGCTCTTTTGCTCCGATTCCGTTACTGAAGCGTAGGCATCCAGGGTCACTGAGATGCCCTTGAGGATGCCACCTACTTTTGAGATGCTTTTCCATAAAGGTGTGGCTTTCTTGTAAGTCCTGTGTCATATCTGTAAGCCTAGTGCAGTTGTCGTAGATGGCCTCTGGCAACATAAATACTATCAGACACCTACACTGGAGCAACTGAATCAAGCTCCAGCTTTCCATTAAATACATAGAGAGTTTTGTCACCCGGTTCTTATGAAGACACCTACATTCACATGACTAAATTTTTATGTCAAGAGTCTGGAGAAGATTCCCACCTCCCATTAAGAAGCCTAAATTCACAAGAGGTTATAATTTCTCACTGGATAGAAACAATTCACATAGAAACTTTGTTAAGCAATGCAGAACAGATATTTTAAGTACAAAATTGAATAAGTTCCACCAAAGGCACACATACTTTACTCGCTGAGTACTCTGGATTCCACGGGTTATGATCAAGAACAGAGAGATTGCCTTGTTCTTTGCCTTTCCTGTCCTTGAATCTGGGACAAGAGTTTTATCAGAGGGAAAGTTCTGTACAAACCCATTATTAGAGTACATTACTAGTTAGGAGCAGAAAATCAACTGAAAATCACAATATCATAGAAAGATGTGCTGGCCTGCCTGGCCAGTTGTGTGTTGGTGTTTGAGAAGAGATATGGAAAGATCATCTGAGACTTGATGATGCACTTTCGTGCAAGCCCCGGGTGTTCTGGCCTGACCCCAAAGTAGGATGTTGTGTTCTGTGTCCAAGTAATACTACAGCACGTAGCCGATCCTGCACTGCCTCCAGAAAACCCTGATATGTTGTTCTCAGTCTATGCTGGGTCAAGAGTTCCCTCCAGATAGCCTGACACAGAAAAAACATAAGGATAAGGTGAGTGGCCTTTTATCCCTCTTCCTCAACAACTTTTGTCACTGAAGTTAGACAAAGATGGATGCTGTTTGGTAAAGCTGACTAGTGTGGTAATTGTTACAAAGATTTTAGCCTGTGGTAGATCTTCTATGAAGCAAGAATTTAGGCCAGTTCATGGAACTATACGTCATTCTTGCCAGGAGATTTGGGATTGTCATAGTCTACCTAAAAAGGAAAAGAGCTCAAACACCCTCGGGTGCCCTGTGGTGGAATTCTGGTCTATGCAGACAGAAGAAAAAGGCAGCTTATGGAATTCTGAAGAACAGGTGATTCAAAACAATTTGTGCACTGAAACAGGTCTGGGATGTTCCTAAAAGTGATCTGTTCTGCATGAGAAAGTTTCTTTCACTCACTTTCAGCTGTTTCTGATAAGAAATTTAAACTAAGAGATGAAAGAAGAAGACTGGAAGTGTCTTTCCTACATGTAATTTTGAGCAGAGTACAAGAGGAAAGCAAGGCAAAGGAGGACACAGCAATGGAAAAGAAATGTCGGTTGTCAGTTGTAGGATGAATAACCATCCAAGAGATGAAGAGTACAAGTATTTATGAGAACTGGGGGTAAAGCACTTGGTGAAATGAGTCTGCTGAGTCCTGCTAGGGAGCTGAGTGTGGTGATGAGACTTCCTTTTATAAGAAGGGTCTAGAAGAGTTTAGCTAGTTCAGTGTGAAGTCTTGAAAAGGGATATAGTGGATGTCCATGTATTTCAAGCCAGAGAGGAGGAGGAGGAGGCAGGGACAAACATGAGAGAGAGAGAGAAAAAAGGAAATACTATAGAGAATCTTGACATAAGAACAAATAGACCAATAAAATTCAGATTGGAAATTAAAGAGACATCATTGATTATTACAGCTGTGAAGGTCTTCAGATAAGAATGGTAAACTCCAGAAAACCCTACTGACTTTGTAAAACAGAATTTGACCAGTTCAGGAAAGGGAGTGTAGGATGTTATGGCAGAAGGCTCACCTTTGGCAACCATCGATTTACTTCAGGGTGCATTTTAGAAACTCCTGCATCAGTCCCCAGCATGAAGGTGAAACCAAGCTTTGGTTTCTCTTGCCTGCTTTGCACAGAGAGGCAGCACAGAGTCTCATCAGGCTGGCAACCAGCAGTGCTGCTGGCACCTTCCCTCTCAATGACAGAGAAAAAAAATCATGAACAGCATCACTGACAACACATCAGGCCACAGACTAATGTTTATTTGCTTTTTCCATTTACAGTACTCAATAAGGAATGTTAATGGAAAGTTGTTTAAGCTCAACAGGCAAAAGCTAAATTCATGAATAAGAGGTCTTGGAACATTTTTGTTTGAAATTTCCTTCTTGTTCCTCTCACCCCTTCCACCCCTCCCCTGCTTCCCTATTAAACTGAAGTCAATTTCCCTAATAAATTCCAAGGCTTTTAAACCCAGCCTAACTTTCATGATTGCTATCTTTCACTGAATAAACAAAATACTTTATACCTTCTGCTGGAGGCACAGACGCCTCTTATTTTCAGGGGAGAGTGGTAGCAACATTTTAAACACTGCTTTGTGCACAAATGCCGATGAAAGCTGAAAACTGTGAGAACTGGGCTGCTTGATCCTCATTCTTTATCAGAAACTGGGGTGTTAATGAAACCTGACATAGCACGCTGCTTTTCTTGATCAGATCCTGATTTCAGGGCTGCACAAAGAGGAACCCAACAAAGGCGAAACGGGACCTGTTCATAAACCCAGGGACGGATCCTGCAAAACCTCAGGTAGCTCCTAGGTGCTTTATACAGAATCAGGCCCTAAGTGCCCCTGCCAATAACAGAGAGATAACCCACTCAGATAGACAGCCAGAAACCCTGGGCAATGCAGCAAACCTGTCCCATGAGTAGCAATGGGAATGTGACTCTGACAGATACAATATCCACAAAGTGCTGCTGAGAAAGACCGCTGCTTCTCATCAGGTATTGCCCTGACACCAAATGCTCCCCTAGAGATGAACCCCTTTTTCATGAGCCACTGGAAAATATCCTAGAGGGAGGGGATGCTACCCTGGCTTGCCATCTGGGCTGACTAAGCCAAACCAAAACCCTCCTTTTGAACCTGTAGCAACCCTCAATTTGCTCCCACCCCGATAAACATGCCTGCAGCCCACTGAAGAAACAAAAAACTACAAGAGCTCCTCATTGAAATGTCTCCTTTGGCCTGTTAAACCAAAACAAAACAGAGCAAAAAAAAATGCATACTGAGATGCATAAGTTTAATGTGCCCTTCTAGCCACACATGTTTCCAATGTATTTTATAACAGCCACAACAAAATGCAATTACTCGGTCTATGCAGGCATGCTTCTGGATGGCTCAATAAAAGTCCAGACAGGGCTGTGCAGTCCAAGACTGAGGCGAGGGCCTCTCTCCCCCTTCCCGTTTGCACGGTTGCTCCCTGCCACCGCACATTGTCACTGAGATGGGGCTGGCATGGACAAGGGGACGAAGGCAGTGACACTTGACGGTGATGGAGAGCAGACCACACAGCTGCTCGCTTTCCCATCTGGCGCCTTCGCTGCATCACGACTGCAGCCAGCTGCATTTCTGTGGCTGCTGGCAAACCTGTGCTCTGCAGCGTCGTGGTGAAGAGCAGGAGTAAAGGGTGTTTGAGTTTATGGGTGAGCTGCAAGGGCTCAGCTGCATTAAGGGGTCAGCCCAATGATCACAGTCCTCTTTCTCTTCCCTACATCAGGGAAAGACCATCTGCATGCGGCAGAAACAAGGACTGCAATTAGGTCCCTTGGCATCAGCAACTGCTCTGATATAATCTCACCCTGGTTTTTGGGTAGACCAAGACTGGGAACCTACACAGCTCCTAACCGCTGCAGCAAAGTCATGTATTTCTCCAGAGGACTTGGAAAGATGATGGGTTTGAAGAGGAACCCAGGCACAGCCTGTGAAATCTGTCCACAGCTGAAAAAAAGAAAGAATTTCCCTCCCTCTCTCCTCCACATATTATTAGATTACTTCTAAGCAAAGTGTAGCTTAACCCAAATTAAGGGAACAGAATCAGCAGCAAATCTTATGGTAGCTGCACATCATACCACATTACACCTACAGTGCCAGACTCGGAGATAGTTACAGTATAGAATCTTGTTTTCTAGAAAAATCAGATGCAATCCAAGGTCATGCTGACTTTCCAAGTGTTCACGAGTGTTAAGAAGTGACGATGTGCATTCATGAACCACATCCTACTTACGACTCTCGCAAAAACCCAGCCCTGCAATGATCTGAAGATTAAAAAGCCCCTGTGCCCCAGGGTAGAAGTTGCATTCAGCCAATATCCACATGGTCAGAACTTTAAATTGATTTCTAAGGCCAGATCGTTGAAATTAGACTTGCAGGACAGGACCTCTCTAGGACATGGCTTATCTTCTTGGCTCCACTTGAAGACTTGGGCAGTGCCTTTTATTTCAATATTTAGGTGCTGCTTTAACCAACGTGCCTCCTGAGAAATTTTTTAGTCAATAAAATCTCTCACATCTTCCTGCTAACTAGGCACTGAAAATTCAGTTACAGTCAGATGTTCACCTCCTAACGAGAGCTGTGCCTTCAAGTGTAACTTGTCATTACACAGCCACTGTGCACCTCTGTCTTTTTAAAAATTCATTTGGGTACATCATTCAGCATCTGAATTCCAGACAGTTCTGGGTAATAATAACCATTCATTTCATCGATTTCTGCTGCGTTCTTACTCAGGGTAAATAATAAGGCAGCTCCGTGTTGTGGATTCAGACTGAGACTCCAGCCCTAAGAATGATTGAAAGTCCCCACGGGGGTGTAGAGGAGTCAGAAACAACAGCACATCAATTATGAAGCCCTGCACTTCATCTACTGCTGGCAAAAGAAAAGGTTAGTTATCTAAAAATAAAGCAACTGTATGCTGGTGCAGGAGGGTGAACTGGGAGGAGGGCTGTGGAACAAACAAGATAAGGTTGTGATCTACAACATTAGAAGACTGAGGCTGAATAAGTAACTGTCCAGTATAACCTGTCACCCACAGGCAAATCAGATTGCATGGCTGAAAACTCTCGACCAAAATAAATGGACTACGTCATGTCTTTTAATAAGCCTTTTCTGGTTCTGACATTGAAACCAACAGGTGCCCAGGAGCCGCAGACATTCTCACACCCACTTAGTTACTCCAAAGCTATACATGTTCAAATGACTTACCACACCACGGCGAGCCTGGGACATGGGACTGAGATCAGAGCTGAACTTCTTCAGTGTTTCTGCTGCCTTTTCAGAGGACAAGGCCAGTTACTTTTTGCAGATGTGGATTTGAAACCTTGTCTCCAAAGCGCTGTGGTTTTATTCTTTATGAGAATCCCCGAATCACAAAATGTCTAGGGAGTTCGGGAAGCACCCAAAAGTTTGGGGGTGAGGTTCACCACCACAGACATGCAGGCAGGCAGCTGGCATCTTTCAGTGTTTGTGAGAACCACTGTACTAGAGAAAAACTCAGTGAGGATCAGTGGTTCTGCTGTGGGAATCCAGAAGGCAAGGCTACATAAGAAGAGCAAAGAAGAAACTACTCTCCTCCAGTTTGCCCTCCTCATTTTGAAGGCCTGTCAGGCAGCCAAGGACCTCGCAAGTAGGTTCCAGCTACATATTTATGGCAAAGAGGAAAGAGCAGCAGCTCCTCCAGCCTGGGATAACAGTTAAAAGAGTACAAGGCATATGGAGTTAATCCCACTGAGTGAAAAGAAAGTCACCAGTAAGACCAACAGGACCTTAACAGAGTCTTTAATATAGACCTTTAATATAGCTTAGAGCCTGGAACATGTACTTCCTAATGTTATTTTTTCGAAGTCATTCATTCCATTGAGCCAAAATTTTGAGGGTCCATTAATACTTTGAGTTTTATAGCAGCTGAAATCATCAAAGGCCATCACAGGTGTTCCCTGCACTCTGTGCAACCCCCTCTGAGAAAGGAAGGGGAAAATACCATCTCTGAATAAATAAAAGACCTGAGGCACTAAGATGCTAAAATTAATCAGTTAATTGCACATCACCTATCTATGGGGTTGGCAAATTTCTTATCTCCTGTATCCAAGCAGCTCCCTTAATCACATAAAAATCCATCCAGGTTAAAGAAACTGCATTATGAAAAGCAAAAAAAGTCCAAACCAACCCATAATAAAATGACAGATTTGGATTAGGTTTTCAGGTCACTGTACTAAATACTGCCACTAACAATATTAGATTTACATAGCTTCAGTTGCACTGAGCTAAAAATGGATCCCATTATATTCTTCATATTTTTGGTCAGGGCAAATACACACAGGCATAGGTGGGTGCTCGAGAATTCCCATGGGGTCACAAGAAGAGATCTGCAGGAGGGGATAGCTCCCCCTCACGTCACTCCTCTGGCTGTCCTCTTAGTAGTGGCTACTCATCCTGCTGTCATAAGGAGAAGAAATCAGTGGGTAATACAGTCAGGTGTCACTTTGACACAATCCTATATAGACAGTCTTGCTCTACTGAACGCAGGATGGAAGTTTGCTCTCTCTCATGTATTTGCTTTAATGCTTAAAGAACTGTAAGTTGCCTTTCTGAACAAGGACTGTTCCCAGTCACTCGCCTGGGAACATGACAAACACCACACTCGTTCATCCAGGACCAGATATACCATAGCCAGTGTGGTGGGCTGACCTCGTCTGGCTGCCAAGTGCCCACCCAGCCCTCCTCAGCAGGACAGGGGGAGGAAATAAGATGGAAAAAAATCATGGGTCAAGCTAAAGGCTGTCGAATGAAAAAAAACAAAGGTTGTGTGTGGAGGCAAAGCAAAAACAAAGGAGATGCTCTATTTCCCATCAGTGGGCGATGTCCAGCCACCTCCTGGGAAGCAGGGCCCCAGTATGCACAGCAGTTGCTTCAGAAGACAAATGTCTCAATAATGAATCATCCCACACATACCCTTTTTCTCTTAGCTTTTATTGCTAAGCACGGTGTCATATGGTATGGGATATCCCGCTGGTGAGCTGGGGCCAGCTCTTCCTGGCTGTGTTCACTTCCAACCTCTCGCCCACCCCCAGCCCAGCGGCCCTTGGGTGGGTTTTGGGGAGACAGCCCTGATGCTGTGTGGGCACCGCTCAGCGCAGCCAACACATGGGTGTGTTACCAACACCCTCCTAGCCACAAGTACAAAGCACAGCACCCTATGGGCTTCTACAGGGAAAGTTAACCCCATCACAGCCAGACCCTCTACCTGAATTCCACGGGTTACATCATGTGGGACAACTTCATCGGACATGTGTTGATGTGTCCCTGCCAAAAGAGGTGGAACTAGGATTATTTTGAAGTTTTGGCTGGTTGGAATCATGATGTTGATGTAGTATCACACTGTGTGCATGCACAAACTTACAATACAGGTATGAACTGTTGTATTTTTTTCAGAGGCATTTCCATGTGAGCTGTATGTACTCCTCATATCTGCAAATAATAGTACTTTTATTTAGAGAAATTCTTACAGACTGAGGGAGTCATGCCCACCTTAAAGATGTTGTCATACACTTGATGAGCTAAACCATGGCATCATGCAGAATTGTTGTCTGTAAAATTGCTATAGAGAAAGGAAATCAGCCGATCTTCCACTTTTACATGATTACTCATTTTATTGGAGTCTTGTTACTTGAAATGTAATGTTATTTGCTAACATGTGTCTATTACTAAAACCCAGAGGGGTATGGACATTCTCCTACTGTTTTGCTGGAGAGCTATGTACTTTCCCGGCTAACACAGGTCATTGGAAAGCTTTTCTTCCAAACAGATCCTCCTCCTTCTCATTTCTAAATGTACAGCCTCTGCACTTATTTGAGGAAGCCCTCAAATGCCCACCTAAATGCCCACAGAAATCAATTTCAGCACACAGCTGGGGCACCAGTGTTTAAGGTTAGGGACTGCAACAGCCATGGAACAGGGAATAGCTTGTTCTTTGCCAGGTGCCTCAGACACATTCTCATCATCCTTAACACCAGTCTAACAGGTAGCAGACACTTGTGCTTATTTACAGAGCCTAAATGCAAACAAAACCCTGAAAGGACCTAGAGATAGGGGAAGAAGACAAAAGCACAAGCACTTATTTGCTTATCTTAAGATCAGCTCCAGAAGACTTTCACTCTCACTTAATGAGCCATACCTAAGGACCCACTTCTTACCTAAGCTTCATGTCTTTAATATTATTTTGTGACAGAAAACCTTGGTTCATTTGCTTCCCCTTCCTTGGGATCCCCTGGGCTTCTCTTAAACTTCAAGTCACTCTTCACTCCCGGGATTATCAGTATTAATTTATTCGGGAAGCATTTTCCATACTCTTGCCCCAGGGCTAGTGTATGCCTCCAGCTCTCTAGGGAAGTGGATTGCTTTTTTGGTGGGCAGGGTCTGTCCCTCCCATCCTGGTAGCAAACATACATCACTGATAATGACTTGGCTGAACTGCCAACAAGTCGTTAACCTTCGTTAGGGTAAAATGCTTTCCCACCTGGTGAAGTCATACTCCAGTCTCATATTGCAATCTGTTCAATAAATAAGGCACTTCCGACAACACATACACTGATAATCATACTTTATACATAAAAATATAAACAGTTTCAACAGATATCTCTCATTACCAGTCCCAGACATGACAATAATTGTTATTTTGGGGTCTTAATGGTGATACCATTCTCATCCATGATGAGACTGGTCTCATCTAGGGAAGGAAATCTAGGGGAATTTTGAGTTTGACCCTTCTTCCTGCTGGAAGTCATTAGTATCTGTCTGTGTACTGACTGAGCATCAGCTGACATAGGAGTTCCTTCTTCCTAAAAGAGTTTCTTTTTATTTAGGGAAACTGTTGGTTTAGAAGCCACCGGCAACCCATCAAGAGTGTGTTGAGTGACTGCTAACCTTCACTTCAGAAACACAGCTGCTGATTTAATACTCTGTAGCTGGAAGTGAGAGTAAATCTACAACATCTTGGGGCCACTTTAGCTACTTGTGTACATTGATATCTGTGGTGCTGGAGAGAGGCAGTGACATGAGGAAAAAGATCCCTTTTTTGCTCTGTATATTTTGACTAGACTTGCCCTCTTTAATGTACGGTGAGTACTAAAGTTATGAACACAACAGTCCATATGCTTCAGCTATGTGACCTAAGTGTTTATATACATGAGAGGGTGGGTTAATCTCACCCAAATGTGATCATTAAAGTTAGGTGTTGGCTCCTTCCACGTCAGCCTCTAAGACAGTGCCCCGTAGTAAGTGATTCAGTCTGCTACTCCTAGATACTATGCCAAGATGGGATGAACTACCTTTTTGAGGATCCCTGTGGGTTGTCTCACTGACAAGGTTAGAGAGAGAAATATTCACAGAGGCGTGTGCCTTTTTCCCCCTTCGCGGAGTACCAACAGGAGGGATCACAACCCAACATGCCATGCCTGGTAAAATGATCAGGATTTTTTTATACAGGATTTCATCAACCATATCCCTCCTTTTTATTATTACTGGTATTTTTTTTCATAAATTCTAAGATCAGTGGCATTTGCCACAGGTTTGTCAGGAAAATAGCAGATCCCTGGAACGGCATCTCCTCTGTGTGATGAAGCATTTGCAAAGAGAAATGACCCATTAGTGTACACTGTCTCAGCTGTTTTGGTGCTTTTTGGCAATGCCAGCTGCTCAGGGTTACGTGCTGAAGCTACTGAGAGCAGCAAGTCAGGGATTTTCCAGAGAGCTACCAGGGAATTAAATGTCTGGATTCCTTTTGCATTCCACAGGCGCTTGTCCTCTGAATTGTGTCCCCAGGTTCATTTTCCAGTTCAGCTCTGGTACTGGAAAAACACTCCATTGAGAGGAATATACCCATTTGCCAGGCAGCCAGAGGGTGCCAAGAGCAACATTAGCAGGGTTTATCAGACAGACGGCCAGGGCACTAGCACAGAACTATCTCAGGAATCTCAACACTGTTACCACAAACCTATCTTGAGTTTTGATTTTGAAAATATGTTCTTCTTACTCAGGGGGAACATCAGATAAATGATGCAGTCCTGCCTCTCCCAGGAGTGAGCCAACAGCTGCAATAGCTAAAGGTGCCTCTTGGCTATATTCTTCACATTTCAGCATAGTAATAGCTTAACATTGAGATCTACAATTGAAAGAGTTGGGGAATTAAATGGAAATGCTTCCTGATAGCTCATCAAGTTACAAGTGCTGCACTTATCATGGTTAAGTAAAGAAAGCAGTAGCACCAGGTGCTGTGCATACCCTTCGGTAGCTGGATGGACTTTTAGGAAGCTCCTAAAGTGCCATGTCTCCCCTCACCTCTCAGAAGCTCTGCTAGCCTGGTGGGACAGCATCCAGCAGCGAGCGCTATGCTCAGGGTGCTTGTTGTCCTCTCTGATGCATGAGAGATCAAATCTGACAATCTCATGGACAAAAAGACCCCGAAGAGTTCAAGGTAGCAACCAAGGCTCTGTAGCTGGGGCCATATGATTCACCTCTTCTGAACTGGCAGGAAGGTACATGCAGCATCTGCACCACTGTGTTTTACATTTGTTATTCAGGGAACAAAACACATTAAGAGCAGGGGAATGTAAATGCAGGAAGGAGAGGATGGGACAAAGCACGCTGCAGATGTACCTGCTTTTCTCCATCAAATCAAAGAAAACTCACTGGTGACCCTGGAGATAAAATCCTGTACTGCAGACATCAGAAATCAGGTGAGACAAGTCCCACTCCAGCTGCTCATGGGCAATGGGACATACAAGCAAAGGTCAGCTTGAAGTTGGCCATTGAAAACTGATGATTCAAAATCAATGGGAAGCCAAGGATAAAGAGGAGTCAGGCTCCTGGTACTTTTGGCTTGGTCTTACTAAACTGTTTCTGAGCTTGTATCATGTGAATGTAGCTTGTATCTTTGCGGTCAAAGACTTTAAATATGTTTTATATTAACTCTGTTTCCTCCTGAGGACAACTGCATGTACTATCCAGGACAGAGGGAAGGCTTCAGTATTAGGCTATGGTCGTTTCAGAAGGGAGATTGGAGATGACCTTGATTTATGTGTGTCAGAGTATAATTTACTACAGGGTTAATAATCAATCACAAATATAAAAAAAAAAAAAAAAAAATCAGTTTAATGAGTGGTGAATTTACCATGTTTTTTTGGAAGGTACCTTTAAAGGTCATCTTGTCTAACCCCCCTGCAATGAGCAGGGACATCTTCAGCTAGATCAGATTACTCAGAGCCCCATACAACCTGACACTGAATGTTTCCAGGGATGGGACATAAATAGAGTCAGGTAAGTACACTAGCTACTTCCAACAAATATTTGCTCAAATTTTATCATGCCTTTAGTGAGGTTATACTCATACACTGTTCTGTTTGCCATTCCCATGCTCTTCTCTCCCAGAAACTATGGAGAGCTTATCAATTTTAATTTTTTCACAGAGTTTACCTGAAAAATCCAGGATGAAAATGGCCTAGGAGCTTATGACATTATTTAAGCTATATGGGTAATGGTAGCAAGAGACTGGTAGGAAATTGGAAACAGCTGTTACCAGATACACTCACATAATTCATATTCATGCACCCATCTCATATTTTAATTAAATAAGAAGTTGAAACCCCTGTAGATATTGTGCTCAGAGCTCATCTCTCCCTCAGCAATGCAACAAATTATTTCTTTGCAAATTAACAGGAGACACAAACTTCTAGAATGTAAGCGTTTTTATTCAATTGTATTTATTTACACACTAAATATTTTATAATGTTTTGACTACTATAGAATAAGTTATTTGCTAATTAAGTATTAGTTTTGCACATAAAATGTCACACAATTACAAGTTATATGTTAAAAATCTCATGAAAGAATCTAAAATTAAGTAGCAAATGTTAAAATAAAATCAAATTCAATTGGAAATCAAGTGAATTGATCAGGGAATTTTTAAATAGATATTAAAAAATTTCATAAACTATACACTTCTCCCACTTGTGGGGGATGTCCTTAATGGAATTTTCTTTCTGTGAGTTTTTTATAAAAAAAAAATATTCATTTTTTGAATCAGAATAAAAAAGTTAAAATATGACCCCCCTCTTGGATTGGAAATCCCAGCCGTGCAGCAGAAGATACACTGAAAAATAATTTGTGTGATTGCTAGTATTTCCAGTCTGTCCTCTGGGAGAGATAGTATTATACACTGACATTTGTCCTTGTTTTGCACTCTGTGTGTGGAGAACATCTGTGTACCTCCATTATTAAGTCTACAGAAAAGCAGACACAACTAAGGTCCATGCACCAGCTCTGTGGATGCTAGATCCTACTAGTAAAGAGTGTGTAACCCAATCTCCTTTCATTTCTGGAGGGAAAAAAAAATCAGTCTGAAAATTTGATTTGCCTCAAATCAGCCATAAAGCATTAAGAAACACAAGCTTCTTAATTTACACTGTCTCAAAACTTCAGGTTTTCTGCTATCATTTCTACCCTTTATTCAGTGGTGACAAGTCCTGAGGGGGTAAAGGAGTAGGATAAAGCAGTGACTGTTGGCACACTCTCTAGCTTAATTATCACTTAATCAACCCTAGCAGTGTCAAAAAAGAAACGCAGAAATGCCAATCCATTTTCAACTCTTGGCTCCCTTGTGCCCCAGAAGGCCCCCTTGTTTTAAGCGTTTTAAAAACAATTTGTGGGACTGTGAGCATTTCCCTCTTAATATTTTTCATCTTTTTCTACTACTACTGTTTTTCACCCTTCAAAACTTTTTGTACATGTTCCCACAGAGCAAACTGTTAAAGCTCAGTGCTGCTTCTAAGACATTTCCCAGACTGTTTACCTCTTGACTGGAGCAAAACGGGAACCTTGAGCATGATAAGCATTGAAGATAATTGAGAGCAGGAAACAAGTCTTTATTTCTTTTGAGACAAAGTGGAGAGAAAACTGATTTAGATCTACCGGATCATAAGAGAGATGAAGAAAACAGAAAACCACGCTTATCCCGGAGATGAAACTACATCACAGCCCCAAATCCTCTGGCTTTGAGGAAGGTCATACTTGTTGATGATCTTTGCTTTTGCCCCTCTCCACAACAGTGGTTTCTAACCAACTCTGTGACTTTTCTGGCATGTCTCTCCCAGTTTCTAGTCCTCACACTGTGCCGAGCCATCACTTTTTTAAATGTGGATCATAACTTTTGGCTCCCTTGCTATAGCTGTGCAGAGGGAAATCTTTGCCCTTAAAGACAGCAAGGGTGATCGTGTGCAATGGAAGCTACAGCAGTGTTACACCCTCAGAGGCACAGGCAGAAATAGACGGGTGAGAGATGAACCACTTTTTTCTTGGATGGTGCTGAGGTGAGAGAGGGATGGAGAAAACGACTACTCCCACTGATTTCAGCCAAACATCTAAGGGGCACCTGGTAAAAAAGGTCTGTATGCAGAGCTTGTGAAGGGTAGGCATAAAAATAACTGGCTTTAACAGGATGTTTCTGTATCATCAAACTAAAAAGCTTCCTGGCTACTTGCCAGGCTTCCAGTCTCTATACACGTTATTTTGCTACACACAGCCTTGGTTCTAAAGTGAATTAAAAATTACACTGTGGGATGAACTAGACGTGAGCTAGTAGAGTATGCACGCTGTGATGTGGTTGTTACCAAGCAGACACAAGCAGTGCCACAAGGAGCTCCTTCACCCTCTCATCATCCTCCATCACTGATTTAGAGGTCTTCCAAAAACCTCACACCAAGCCCCTGCACACACACGTACATTACTTAAACATGAGTGTGAAGGGTTAAACAGTTATCTAGCCTTGAAACAGACACTAAGAAAACCACCATCTTGATGATATTAGTTTGGATCTGGCCAACATATCTGGCTGCTGCTACCAAGAGACTCCCTGGCAGCAATACAAGAAGACAGTGATGGAGGCGATTTAGTACAGAGCTGTGAAGCTGGGGAGCAATGCTTGCTCTGAACCTCCAGCCTGAATTATCCCACCATCATATGGTCCTATGAAATATTAAGTAGTGGTTACATACAAATTCAGGACAGAAGCTGGAGGTCAAAGGCAGCTGCATAGATATGACATTTATGGGTTGTATTTCTCTCTGTGCTGAAGTCTGTTCTCCTCACACACCAAGTGGAGCCTGAGAGCCTCTGTCCAAGCCATGAAGGGTCAAGGCAGGTGCTACTCAATTCATAGTGCACAACAGGCTCAGGGCACAGTCACAGTGGCAAGGCAACAAGACAGAGTTGGGACATTTTCTACTTACTACTCAGGGTCCTCCTGGGACACTGGGCTTCTCAAATATTGTGCTCGTCATATGCCCAGGATGGATCTGCTCAGAGTAGGTGATGGAGGCAAACCAATAAGGTATACCTTGAGTTCATGGTGTACTCCTGGCACTGACCCGTGTAGATGCCACCTGGTCACTACAAAAGATTTCATAGAATCATTGAATGGTCCGGGTTGGAAGAGATCTTAAAGTTCATCTCATTCCAACACCCCTGCCATGGGCAGGGACACCTTCCACTAAAGCAGGTTTTTCAAAGCCCTGTCCAACCTGGACATGAACCCTTCCAGCGAGGGGGCAGCCACAGCTTCTCTGGGCACCCTGTGCCAGTGCCCCACCACCCTCACAGTGAAGAACTTCCTTACATCTAATCTAAATCTGCCCTCTTTCACTTTAAAACCATTACCCCTTGTCCTATCCCTACACTCCCTGATAAAGAGTCCCTCCCCATCTTCCTTGTAGGCCCCCTTTAAGCACTGGGAGGCCGCTTGAAGGTCTCCCCAGAGTCTTCTCTTCTCCAGACTGAGCAACCCCAACTCTCTCAGCTTGTCCTCATAAGGGAGGTGCTCCAGCCCCCTGATCATCTTTGTGGCCTCCTCTGGAGCTGCTTGGGCAGGTCCATGTCTTTCTTACACTGGAACCTCAGAGCTGGACACAGCACTGCAGGAGGGGTTCTCATAAGAGGAGAGTGGAGGGGCAGAATCACTCCCCCTCGACCTGCTGGCCACAATTCTCTTGATGCAGCCCAGGACACAGTTGGCTTTCTGAGTTGTGAGTGTACGTTGCCGGCTCATAGTCAGTTTTCCATCCACTAATACCCCTGAGTCCTTCCCCACAGGGCTGCTCTCAACCCACTCATTGCCCAGTCTGTATCTGTGCTTGAGATTGCCCTGACCCATGTGCAGGACCTTGTTCTTGGCCTTGTTGAACTTCATGAGACTTCCATAGGCCCATCTCTCAAGCCTGCCAAGGTCCCTCTGGATGGCAACCCGTCCCTCCAGCATGTTGACCACACCGCACAGTTTGGTGTCATCAGTGAACTTGCTGAGGGTGCACTCAACCCCACTATCTATGTCTTCAACAAAGATGTTAAACAGCACTGGTCCCAACACTGACCCCTGAGAACATCACTTGTCACCACTCTTCACTTTGACCCTTCTTCCACCACTTGTGATATGGGGGTGTACAAGTGATGCCAGCATGACTGTCTCAGACAATTATTATGCAGTCGTAGTAATTTATTTTGTATCTAGCACTGACCTGCACCTCACCCCAGTACCTATGGCAGTGGGCCCTGAAGTCAAAGGGACCTTGAAGAGTTTTCCAGCCATGTACATGCAGTTGCAGATCTGATCTACTAATAGGCCAACTTGCAGTAAGGTTTACATATGGTGCAAGAGGGAATCCAGTGCTAGAAAATGCTTTTTGGAAGCTAAAGTCAACTAGCACCTTCCACAGCCTCTGAGTACCAGGAAGCACCAGGTTCTTCTCCCCAGAAAGCCTCATGTGTTCTGCCCAGGTCTGCTGTCAGCTCCATGCCTGGAAGATGGAATTCATCTTCTTTTCACTAATATTACCTACAGCTGGGCAGAATTTGAGTTCCAGACTCATTAGTAAAAAGGAGCAGAGTTTTGGGAGACTTGAATTTTGTTTTGCCTTCAACTTTTAGGATTTCTCCAGGCTTGAGAAGTGCAGTTGAGGTAGGATTTCTGTGTTTGATGTGAGAATTAGCAACATCTTCAAGTGTTACCCATACAGAAGCCTTCCATTTCCAGGATATGGGAATTTTCCTGCCATAGTTGATGCTGAAGCTTAAACCTTTGTTTATTGCAGACTAGCTCCATGCTTGGGACAACAGCAAAAGAGGATGATTCATTGACACCTTCTATTGTGTCTCTCTGTAATGATTTGTCATGGAAAGAAGTAAAACAGAGACTGGGAAGATAGATTTCCTGAGATCTCTTGAGAATAGGAGACTTTTCCTGGTTGATACTGATATTTCCTGTTTTCCAGTGGCATTTTCCAAAGACTGCTCTGTATACACTGCCTGAGTATGCTAGTGAAATGGCAGCCATTGCTCAGCCCAAATATATCTTCATCATCAAGCTCCTTATCATCAAGCTACTGTGATTATGCTTGCAGAGGAGAGGGGTGTGGAGAGGGAAAGATTTGTGGTAACTTGTTTCGGTGGCTGGCAATCGCCTCTCTGGAAGACAATAAATACAATCTCTGCCAGGCCAGTTAGACCTGAGGAAAAGGGTTTATTTTTCAGAGTTTCATTTTTTTTTTCTTTGCAACCATTAATTGCAACTCTCTATGTGGAATGTGTGGAAATCAGTATTGCAAGGCAGGAATAGTTAACATCACTATTTTATTTGTTGCACTTTTAAGATGAAGTCTCCAACAGGGTGGCATAACCTGGCATCCTAACAAGACAGGACGAAGTCCCTGGTCAGACACTGGCTTCCCATCCTGAGACATACAGACAGCTGGTCAGGTCTTCTGCCAGTGTGGAAGAAGGCACTGTCCTGCCTCACTTTAATCCCCCATGTTTCCTGAAGAAGTAATGACATGGTGGTTGCTGACCCTCTCCATCCTCATTAGACCCTGAACAAGCGCTCCTGAAACCCTTGTTCCTGTGAATAAATTATTACTATGGAATTTCAAATTGTAATTACCAAAAAAAAAGAGAAGAATTCAGAACTTCTGTGAGTTGATTTAAGAGCTAGAGACATGGACAAATAAGCCAGAAAATCTCTAAAATAAGATGGTAAATAAAACCATATAACTTATTCAGAAGAAAAGCCTTTACTAAGCCTATTCAATTACTTTGTAGGTCTGTCTCATGAGTGTTTGGGTGACAGAAATAGCACCTACCAGATCCATTAATTGCATCAAATCCAGGTGCTTGCTTGAAGCCAACATTTAACCATGCAAATGAACATTTTTGTGTTCAAGGTAAATTCCAGCAACTACTCACGTGTACCAGCAGCTGCTCTGCATCTGCAACTACTCTTTGTTTTCATCCAAACAAGTTTATGCATGTGCATCCATTGTGATCCATTGTACCTGTTTATGAAAATGTCATCTGTAAATATTTACTTTATATTTTAATAACTTCTATTAACACCCCTCAGGAAGTTGTTACCATTGCAGCAACTGGCTCAGCACTGACAAATACTTAGGTTGAGATTTAACAGATATTTCTCTGTGAAGAATGCCAACTTAAACTATTCCTACCCCCTACTTCTTCTTGAAGTATCAGTGTCAATACTAACATCTTATCATTTTCTTTTCATGTGTAGCCAGGTAAATATCTTCAATTAGACTCAAATAATGTGGATTGTGACCTACACGGAGGCCTGAAATTGGATCACATCTCAACAACTTCGATTTCCTTATCATTGTATCATAATTATCTTTAATGCCTCGATCTGAAAATTGGTGTTGCTAGAGCTTAGGTGACTCTTCAGATTCATGAAGCAAGATAGTAACAAAGACAATAAAATCATTTGCTACCTCAGTCACTTTTAAAAAAAAAAAAAAAACAACATCTTTTTGAAGTTATGTCTGAGAGTAATGTCCTCAACCATCAAGCCGTTGACCCAGAGGCAATTTTGTTGTATCTTGAGCCAAGATACCCTCAGCTTGTCAATTCATCTTTCTTGATGGATCAGTGAAACACAGAGTGCTGCACATTTTCCTGGGGTTTCCTTCAAAGTAACAAATGGCTCGGGCCAGCTTCAGCTATGCCAGATGGTGCTGCGGATGGACATTCATCCATCGCCGGTTATCAGCAGGTAACCTGCTGCCCTGCACAGGCTTGCCACCGTGCAGGTCACGTCTGAAACAATTACACATTGATAGGCTGTTTGTTGAGTACTGCAATGGGGCACAGCTTTACCCCACAGGCTGTTGCATGTGTTTCATTCAGCATTCAGATGGGAACCATCCAAAGCATTCAGTGCTTAATCTGTAGCTGTGACGGACCACGTCTGATGGTCTCTGGGTCACGTGCAGGGTTTGTGTTCACTATTTAGAGAAAAGTCAGACAGATGTTTTTGCTCTTCTTCCATAAGAGACTTCAGGTGAAGTCTTGTGTGTTTTCTATGAATTGTCAGTGGGTTTCTGATAGAGTCATCCTACTCACATCACCAAACTGTCCTTGATAGGATCTTCCCTTACTCTCGGTGACATGAAAACCTTGGTTAGCAGAGCAGCAGGGGTGGGAAATTTAAACATAACATGTTTTCATTATACCCATACTGACTCCCATTTCCAGTCCACATGGGCTTGGGGGATGATTCATTTCAGTCCACTGCACAAAGGTACTTCTGGGAGCTTCTGGGACACAACCTGTTGTCATCTCCTCAGAGGCCAATTTGTCCACCACCTTGTGATGGGTCAAAGGCTTACAGACTAGATTAATTTCTAACCTGAAGATCTGCAAGATCTCCTTAGTGTAGAAGGCACTTTTATCAAACGCTTTTACTGCTGGAAGTAACCAGAGATTATCGCTGTTTGGGGCATTCTGCGAGGGTGGCTGTTCATTGAAACAGGTTGATTTATCATGCTGGAGGTTATTTGCAAGGCTTGAGGACTATTGTGGTGCTGGTTTTGGGAGAGATGATATCCCTAAGAGTCTGCTCCTGGTTTTGGTTTGGTTGTTCTGCTATTTTAAATTATGCCAATGGCTCCCAGGGGAGAGGATGGACTTAGTTCTCCCTCTTATTCATTGCCACTAATAAATACCAAATGGCAAGCAGCAGCTAAACTGGAGGAAACCATACCCTCCCCCAGACTGTGAGATCCCCCAGAGAATGCCACCACTGCCCACTAAAGCAGAAAATCATTGCTGAAAATAGTTTATTCCAGCTGTCCTGGGCTTCACTGAGTAAATGCAGAGCAGCCGGACCGAGACCAGTGGGCTCCTAGCAGTGAGCCAGCTGGGGAGAGAGTGTGGCCCTGCAAGGAAGCTCTGGGAAGGCTGGTGGAGCTGCTAAGAAGTCACGAAGGACCAGCTCGGAGCTGTGGTTTCACAGCCAGAAGAGAGTGCAGGGCTGTGCGCTGAAATGGGTAAACAAAAATGAGCTGGTCTGTAAGGAACGCGTGACCGTACAGCATGTATGGTGAGTCAGATTAATTCCTAGAAAGAAAAAAAAAGGGGTAAAAATCAATTGATGTGACTCCTTAATTAGGCAGCTTTTGCTTTTTTTCACTCATAAGACAATTAAGCCAGTGCTGGGAAAGACGGTTCTGATGTCTCTACAAGAAATCAGAGTGAACAAAGGCAAGCTGCCCTCTCCCCCATCTCTCTGCAGAGCCTCAGCATTGCTCCCCTGATGTTGGAAATAAAAACAACACTTGCGGGAGCTGAGCTGCCGGGAGACGCTGTCAGCTCCGCTTGATTTATTTGCTGGCTCGCAGGCAATCTGGCACGGCCCGTCTACCTGCCAGCCCGCGGGGGCTCGGCGTTCCGTGCCGGCGGTGCTGTGCTACCTGCCAGCACCCTCCTCCCGCTGCCCTGGCTGAGGAGCTGCTGGCACGGAGGATGCCCCAGCCCCTCCGCTGCTGAGGCTCTCCGGCACGGCCAAAATCGTGGCTTACCTCTAACTCCCCGCAAGTAAGCACGGGGCTGGACGCCGTCTTGTGAATTGAGAAATAAAAAAGACCGGAGGCGGTTTCCCTGCTTCACACTTCCTACCAGTCTCCTCTCCATCTTCCCCAGCTTCACTCTGGGAGCTGCCACTCCTGCTGACAGGGAATGACCAGGGGCAGGCGTGCTTGCCTCTGTGCGTGTGCCTGTGCGTGTGCGTTGGCTTTTTGTGCTCCAAATTCAAGTGATAAATGCGACAGCTCCAGCTGAGCCTGTGGAAGTCCCTCAGGTAGTAATTGTGACTTAGAACACAAAGAGATCAAGATCAAATGATTAATATAAATAATATTTTCCCTAATTTATTAAATGCTCCCAGCTCCACAAGTGAAGCTGAAGGAGCAGCCTCAGTTGTTTTGCAGCTGCTGCTGCAGCCTGGCTCTTCAGCAGCACCCTCATAGTGAAACCAGTATCCTATGTGGTTTGGGATTTCAGCTCACAGATAACCAGCCAGTTGCTCTCCCATGGTAAAAAAAAAAGAAGAAGGATGGAGAGAGAACTTTGTGGTTTCATCAAATCAGATTCACATCTGCCTCAGCTCTTGGGCCTCCTCTGCAGAAAAGCATCAGCTGGAAATCTGACATTGGGGTTATCTGAGCAAAACCCTGTGTGCTATGGGTTTGATAAGGGATTTGAAGTACTTCAGGACATTACCTTAGCCTCTGAAAGGCAGAATGGGAAGTTCTGTAACCTTCTGATAGGGGTTACAAAATATTCAAAGTATTTGAAAGTAATACAAAACTCACCAAACTTCAGACCTACAGGCGATACAGAAACTTAATGTTTCTTACCAGCCTCTGGTCAGACAGCCACTAGATGTTGGCTTCAGAGCAGAGATTCCTCCCCACTGCCTTGCCACTGGGCAGCTTTGGAAAACCTGGCTCCCCCCTCTCTGCCTCCCTCTCCCTCCAGGCACATTTTGTCTCATCTCTGCTGACTCGAGGTTCTCCTGGGTAGAAGTCCTCTCTTACCCATCTTAATAAAGTCTCCAAAACTGCACTGATTGCAGCTTCTTGGTGCTGCTTATTATGAATGAGTCAGAGAACACAGGGCTAGAAGAGACCTTGAGAGGTCACCTGGTCCATCTGCCTGTTCCACAGTCAATCAACAGAGTCAGATACTGATCTAATCTGTGTTGGACTTCTGCCACCTCCTGCTCTGGCACCATGATGGAGGCTACACAATTTGCCCTGATAAACCTATTCCATGGCTGCACTATAATCTTTACCATGAGAAAGCTTTCCCTAGTACCTAAACAAAATCTCTCTTTTGATAATTTAAGCCCTTTCCATTTTGTCTTGTCCTCCATGAACATGGATAGCATGCCCTTCTCCTAGCTACCAATATTGATTCTATTTGAAAACTGGTACTACACCCCTACCATCCCCAACACCCCCCACTGCCTTGGTCATTTCTTCGATAGACTAAACAATCCCAGAGACTTCCCTCACACGTATCAGTGCCAAAAGCAGCAAAGTCTTTATAATAATTTTAGTCCCACTAGAAGGCACCTTTAAATATCTATACAAGTAACCAGTGAATTTTCCAACAGCAGAATGCCCAACCTGGCAAACAGAAGTGACAAAACACATCAATTCCACACACTTGCTGATATTCACCACTGTCTGGCTCCACATAAGGCTGAAACCCAAAGTGAAACTCATCTGCTCAGACCTCACAGAAAGCTTGCACAGATGTATGCAAATCCACTGGCTTTGTACTGCTTTGCTTAGTGGCAGTTGGACGTGGGCATGATGGCTGGCTAGGAAAAGTGAGGGAACAGCAGCCGCTTTGCACCTGAACAGGGAGAGGTTATCCTCCCTGAGCCTGTCGTTTGAGTTGCCTGGAAGCATCTGTCAGGGATGGGATGGGACAGGACGGGATGGGATGGGATGGGGCGGGATGGGATGGGATGGGGGAATGTCTGAAGGTCAAGGAAGTAGCAACGTGAGGATGAACATACAGCTGGAAAACCATAGGAAGAGCTGCAAGATATCTGTTCAGGTCATCGGACTGTGAAGGAATGTGAGGAGTGCCCTGGTTTCCTAACTTAGCTGTGGTGTTTGGCTCAACAAAGGGCCCCTGCTTCCCCCAGTGCACATACTGCCCATGCTGCCTTTTTGCTCCTGCTCCTGCTCTAAAGCAGTGATGGAGCTATGGTGCACCATGTCAAGCACTATGACAACCCTCAGTGAATTCCTTCTCCTGCCTTCCTTGACAGCACAGACTCAGTGCCTGGTAAAAGCTAGGGAGAAATTAGGAATGAAGCAAAACAGTCCTGCTGCCAAGTCAGGGGAAGCAAAGCCAAAGATTGACATAACATTCAAAGAGTACATAAATGGCACCATAAAAATGCTTTTCTTTACCTTATCCCTAGATCCAGGAGCTGCAAGACATTGTGTGGAATTTGAGAAAAGCAACTTTTAATCAAGTGTAGGAGTGACTAATAGTCAACATGTTAATTCACAATTACAGATAGGCATCAGACCCAATAAACAGCAAGCTTTGAAAGGGCCAGGTCATCTGAACACCAGCAGCACCCAAGGGATCAGGATGCATGGCAAACCACCTGCAGGAGTATCTCCCCGTCTTTTAGATGGTTTCAGGACAGTGTCACTGGCCAGCAGCACATAAAATCAAAATGTTCTGAGCTGATATGCAAAGCATACTCCTTTTTACTGGCATTTACTCTCTCTCTTATCTGGAACACACCAGGTAAGACCTGAGTTATCCTTAGTGTATCCACCATAAGTTCAAATAGAAAGTCCTTTTGCTGTCTAAATTTTGTAGTTCTTATCTAAACATTATATCTTACACAGCTAGGACAAAACTGCACTGGGGAAATCATGTGCTAAGCAGCAGTCCTTGCTGATGAGCAGCTTACAAGCGTCTGATTTCTTTCAGAGCCATGACCACTTCTGACCTTTTCTCCATGTGACTTTAGGTTACACTGCGTTCTCAGGTTAAAAAATCTGTACTATCAGAGAAACTCCAGATGGAAGGCTGCTTGTTTTTACCTTCCTGTGAATGTCCTGTCAAGCAATTTGCTGCTACTGACAATCCAGACAAACAAGATAACCGCATCCACAAATCCTGTTTGTGCTGTTGAGCTTCTTCACTCTAAATATAGCTGGGTGAAGGAGCCCTGACCGGTAACGCAGTGGAGTCCTCTGCTTATCTGCACCACAGCCTTAGCACCTGCAGGGGCAATAAGCCATTTACCTTGAGTTGTTCCACCGGACTCAGATTTTTAGAAGTATAAAAGCTGAGCAAACAGTCAAAAACATTGCTTGTGCTTCTTTTGCAGTCAACTGAAAGAGGGAGGGACTCAACAAGGGTGATCTATCCCACCTCTCCCAGGGGCCTTTTTAAGGATGGGGTTGCTCCCTCTCAGGGGTGCCTCCCTCTTTGGTGACGGGTCCAGATGCTCCTACTGTGGCAGGGAGACCTTCCGTCTCTCCCGCTGGCTGCAGGCTGATGGAGCCATGCTCTTTTGCTGCAAATTCTCATCTCACCCACTCCATTTTAAACCTGGAACCGCTCCATGAATATTAAAGGCTCGTTTTCGCAGAGGTCTTCCAGCTGCTTAACACAAACCCTCTGTCAACTGGCTGGTGAAACTGGGTTTACAAGCAGCCTGGCTCCAGCTGAGCAGGCTGTCCAGCCTGACCTGGTAAAGCTATTCACACTAGTGTAGCATTGACCAAGTAGGCCCAATTCTCCACAACTTTCTGGTTTTCATAGACTTTTTTCCATAGCATAAGGTGTTCCCTTGGGAAGCTCATTCTTCTGCTGTCTCAAGAAGTTTGGGCATGAGCATGTGCTGGCTTTGAAATTCCTCAGTGGCTCAACTCCTCGATAGAGACAAATAGTGAGGAAGGTGTTTGGCTGTTTTATTAGGTGTTTTCTTTGTTGGTTTGGTTTGGTTTCTTTGGTTTGGGTTGTTTTTTTTTTTTTTTTTGGTGGTAGTGGTGGTGGTGGTTTTGGGTGTTGGTTTTTTTTTTTTTTTTTTTACTATTTGTTTTGGGGTTTTGTTGTTGTTTTTGTTTTGGATTGTATTTTTTTTTTTTTGACTTGCACTCTATACTTTGACTTTGTCCCAGCAACGGGAAAGCCAACTAGAGGTGGCTGAACTTTCAAATCTCTGTGTCTCCTTCAGAGAATATTTCCATGTAATCCCAAAGCCACACAAACAGACCAACTGTGCAAGAATGGAAATCCTGTTTAGGGCACAGCTAGGCTCTTTCTGTAATGTCCTCTCTGGGAGATCTTGGAAGAGATTGTCACAATGGCCAGATTTTTGTCTTTTAACAAATATGCCGTATCTTGGCTCCATTTCCTCCCTTGCTTATCACTATTTTGTTAGCTTGAAGATAACTTCCAGGAGATCTACTCTCACCTTAAAGTCTGATCAAAGCAAATTCCCTGTTTTTTAAGAAGTTACAGGGGAAAAGGGTGGGTGTCTTTTTGTCTGGTAACAGTTTATTTTAATCTGACTGTTTTCTCCTTTTGTAATCCATGAGCACTCATGTTTTTAGAAGGCTTGCCAGTTATGATAGGTTTCCTTGACGTTACTGTAACAGACAAGGCTAAACACAGCTGTCTGGTGCCTGCAATCCTTAGGAGTCCTACAGGACCCAAGTCAGTAAAAATAAACTGAACTTTAGACATACTCAAGCCAAGGGCTTTTTCAGCCAAATCCTTTGTAAATAGGCAAAAAGTCAAAGTAGATACAGGGGGACAAATTGGTGTCTGGGGTCACTCCACTATCTTCACTGGCACTCTGCTCAGGATTCATTTGCTGCAGTTAGTCCTCTACAGAAATCCTTGTGCTAGGAACAGGCAGTACACAAATCAGAAAGCAAAGCTCAACTCCTCTACTTCTGTGTTCATGAAAATGAATAAAGAAGAACTACTAATAGAGATAGCATGCATCTAAGTGTCAATATAATGCTGCATTTGATAAATTTTCATTAACTGCCAGGGCTGAAACAAACATTTCAGGATAATACATGCCAAAATACTTTGAAATATTCAGAAAGCATATGAAGATGAATGCTTGTGAGAAGGACATAGACACCATCCTGTATCATATTTGATTTTCAGTCCACATTTTGATTGTTCATCCAATCTTTAGAGTAGGAGGATTCAGCACAGCTGAAAGGGCTGGAAGGGCATCCCAGACGTTGGTTATTATCCCAGAACAACACCAATGGAAAATGTGTCCAAAACTCCAGCAAGTCAAAATGCCTTACTTCTCCATCATGGTTAGGTTATAGTGGGTTATTATGGTTTGTCTCCGGCTTTTAGGCTTAATTTGCTGCACAGAAGGAAAGACTTTCATCCAGATGGTAGTTCAGAAGAGGAGCTTAACTTAGATACTCTACAGTTGTATCCGTATTATTGTACCTGGGCACACTTCCCAGTTCCTCATCCGGAGCCACACTCCAGGCATGTCCTAGTCCAGGTGGTCACCGAACTCTGAGCTTTTCCGTCACCCACCTATCCACAGAGAGGCAACCCAAACCAGATGGCAGCAATGGTCTGCTGTGAATAGCCCCTCCAATGAGGGCAGTGGCTGGATCTAATCAGAACAAGCCATCCCATGCACCCATGGACAGGTCTGGCCTTTGGGCTGGTCTCTGGAATTGCCTCCCCTACTCCATCAGGAAAGGGGATTCTGAGGACACTGTGCTCCTACATGCTAATGGCAGGTGATGCAAATATCCACCCTGTGCATCCCCTTGGCACAAGTGTAAGTGAACATCTAAAAATCTGCAAGGGGCCTTAGAAGAAATGTGTCACTTAAACCCTGGGTGAAGGTGGGGGGAACAGCTGCAGAAAAGTATTGCAACACGATGACACATTGGGGAATGAACTCAGAGACATTAAAGAAGGACAAACGATGAATTGAGAAAGCTTTAGGAACTCTTCCAAGCACCAGGCTCTTGTTTTATTTTCAAATGTACCACATCATAGTAAAGAGGCGCAGTTCTGTATGTTTCTCCTGGAGAAACTGGAATTAAATGTTATTCTTAGGAATAGTATATGCAGGTGTTCACCAGATACTAACAAATGTTTCACTATTAATTGCATGAGAGGTAGTTTCTATACCAAACACTTCATCTTCTGATTCACACAGCACCTCTCCTGTTGCCTCTCTACCTTTTAAAAAAATGTATGTGTTAGTACTGCAAAAAACATACTATGCACAACTTTTACAAATGGATATTCTCCCAAAATAGCAGCAGGTACTGTACATGCACTTCTCCTGAAAGCCTCTAGAAGACTTGGGTGAATCCCCATCAGGGAGTAGACATAAAACCGTGTGGTTTAGGTGATCAGTACAGGACATGATTTGTAAATCAGTGAATACTCAATGTAATAATCACAGCAAAAACAAGAAGAAATCTGCAGGATGAATTATGTTGCCACACACCAGCCAGTGAGTCACCCTAAACACCACAAAGAGGATTGGTTAAATTCATCAGAGAAACTGGTCCCTGTGTACAGCTCTCAGCAACCTCTCATTGTAAACAGCAGACCAGGTTGATGCTGGACCCATAAATGCACACACACTTACATATACGCTCCCTTCTCACAAATGGAAGTCACATTTGTAATAAATATTGGTGTTTGGGGTGGCAATTTATACCTACCTTCATTGCTATTGTGTTACTTTTTAGAGCCAGGTGAATTCAGCAGAAAATACCATGGTAATGTTTTGAAGGAGCACACACTGTTTCTAAAAAGCATTTCTTCATTAAAAATGCATTAAAAAACACTGAAGTCTGAGGTACGTATCAATATTATAGTAGGCACTTGAGGTTTACTTTCCTAAGATTGATCTCGCTCCTGTGTAAAGTCTGCCTCAGTAACTGCCAGCTGTTTGGTTTCGTTGGGTTTTTTTAAATTGCTGTGCCCATGTTGAAAAATCTGCTTAAGAATATTGCAGTGTAAACAATTCTCTTCTGTAGGAACAGGTCTGTTTCCTAGTGTGGAGAAAAAAAAAAAAAAATCAAAGCTTGACATTATTCTTCCATGTTCAAAGACATGTCTTTAATCAATAGCTTTATCTGATTCACTGCTAGTTCGACACCACTGAAACTAGAGGTGTTGCATGATCTCATGTACAAGTTGAATTTGTTCCTAAGCATAAATATGAATAAGTAGAGCATCTGCAGCTACTCCAGATACACTGAAATGACAAGGGCTATCAATCCTCATGCTTCAGGGTACATAATCTGATAACCAGCTGAGGTCAGGGAGAAATATCCCCACTGGTATAATATTGACTAATTGGATTCATTATAAGCCTTTTATGTCTTTCTCTAAAAAATCTTACATTAGCCACTAGATGGACCAGAGGCCTGTTCTAGCATGGCAATTCCTGCGTATCTAATCCACAGAACAGTTGGCAATGGGTGGTGCAGCTCCTGTAAGTACCACTGAATCAGCAGCACGCCAGCTGGAAGGGACTCTGCCTGCATCCCCACCGTGGCACCGATCACTCCAGATGAGGCCTTAGTCAGGAGGTGGGAAAGAAGAGGAGGCTTTTTGCCATGGTGAACACGTTTACGGAATATCTGATTTATAGGCATCTGATTTATCTGATTTACAGTGTCTGAAGTACATGTCATCTGACATGACATCCAGAAAGGGCGAGAAAATTTAGAATAGAATAGAATAGAATAGAATAGAATAGAATAGAATAGAATAGAATAGAATAGAATAGAACACAGTAGAATAGAATAGAACACAGTAGAATAGAATAGAATAGAATAGAATAGAATAGAATAGAATAGAATAGAATAGAATAGAATAGAATAGAATAGAATAGAATAGAATAGAATAGAATAGAATAGAATAGAATAGAATAGAATAAAGTGTTATATAACATAGCATAGCATAGCATCAAACACACCTGAAGGTTGCGTGCAGGAACAAGAATCCTGAAACTGAAGATGAGGCAGTGCTGGCCTGTGGAGCACTGGTTAATCAGATGCCAACCTACCTCCTTTATTTCTACCTCAGAGAAGAACAGATGGGTGAGTTGGAATGAAATATAGAATAAAAGCAGGTGTCCATGGGCAACTTTAAACAAAGAACAATAAACCCCCTCATTATATTACAGAAAGACAAAGTACAGTATACTTCTCTAACGGCGCTTCCCACAGAAGCAAAAGCTGCATTTGTTTGTCAGCCACAAGGTGCTTGGGTGATTATCAGTGAAAGGGAGCGGAGGGCTGCATGTGATGTAATTAGGAAAGTTGCTCAGAGAGCAATTTCACTGCTGAGATGAGGTCCATGTTATCAGAAAGAGATTCTCTCAGATTAAAAATGAGAAGACAAAGCGAGAGACTTCTGCTCCCCAGCTTACTGAGTCACAGGTCGAGGTGTATTTTCCATCCAAGGCTGTTCTTGCTAATATGTCACACTTCAATGACACTTGAGGCTCAAAATGGAGCAATCTTGTTTGTCTGGCGGCTTGCCAGGCTAGCTGGAGACTTCTGGACTGTGCGCTGACAACGGTTTACTCAATTAAAAGCAACTGTACTCTCCTTCTGTTCCTGGGAGGAAAAAAGGTTGCAAAGCCACATCTTCATGTCTCTTTATGTTGAAAACACAAGTACTCAGATAGGAATAAAAATAGTGCGCTTGGTTTCCCTTTACACTTATCACCAGTGGACATATCCACTGGATCAAATTTTTAGCTACTCAGAGAAGCTCCCAGTAGATCAGAATGACTGTCATGCATCATATACACAGACTGGCCCCTTAACCACCAAAATAAACACTGTTGCCTCTGTTTGTCTGTGAGGAGCAACCCTGTTGTCAGTTATCTCTCCACTGCAATGCACAGCAATATTCAGGTAGCTGAGATACCCCTCCGGAGGTTGGAGTTCTTCTAAAACACTGTGTTTTCCTCATTTGACCTATTTCCTCACATTTGAGAAGCTTTGAGGAAATCCTTCTAGCAAAATGGGACCCTGGCCTTGTTTATGCTGAAGTCCATTTCTCAGCGCTAGAAGATGATCAGCAGGTGAGGGTGGCTCACGAGAAGCTCAGACCTACCTCCCAAGCTGAGCATGCTCTGTATAAATACCTCTACCTTGTGATGGGATGGGGCTGCTGGATTTTCTGCATGTCTCATGGTGAAGAAAGTGAGACAGAAAATCCAACTTCTCTGTCTCTTACCTGCATGACCCCAAAGTGTCAAAAAGCAAATGGGACTTCCACCAGCCCTTTCCTTTCCTGTCGGCACTCCAAGAAAAATATTAGGAGATCTGTGGCTAGTGAGCATTTGGAGATTTTTGGTGTTCAGATCATAGCAAGGTGAGGCATGTTCAACAAACTGGGATAATCTGTACACTTGGGACTCAGACCCTATACAGTATGTTGTTGGTTTTTTTTTTTTTTTTCTGGCATGGGCTGCGAGCACCAAAGGAGAGTCAGACAGAAAGGAGATGGCCTTTCACTCCCAGCACAACTTTTGAAATCATCTTTGTAATCTGCTTTCCTTCAGGTCAGCCTCAAGATACATCTGAGCACTTGTGACCCCTGTGCAACGTTACCAACGTGTTGTGGACAGGAGGAGCAGCCACGGCATTCGTCCCCAGACAAATCCATGCAGGTGGGCAATAGGGCACGTAGGATGGTGGCTACCATCAGCAGAGCTGAAAGGGCTGCACAGCAGGTCTGTAACCCTCCAGGAGGTCCCTGACCCATGACGTAGGGGTAAAGGAGGTGGCACAGAGATAGCAGCACCCATGTGGCTAATGTTGACGGGGATGAGTAATTGCTGACTCACCAGGTTTCGTTGTTTTTCAGTTTGTTTTGGGGAGTGTGTTTGTCTGCCAGGCTGAGAGCATGGGAGATCCAAATCCCACGTTTCTCCATGGGGACTGGGAACCAGCAAGGTGTTGACTCAGTTGGTTCTGCTCCTGAGCTTCTCCACCCGAACTGAAAGCGACCTCCAGGAGAGAGGTAGAGTTCACAGTTTCCTGGGTGTCAAAGCTGAAATTACTGCATTTCACCCCATTTCTGATTCAAAGGGGGATTCTGTTTCAGAAAACCTCAGTTCTCAGGAATAAGAAAGTGAAGCTTGAGGCTTTTGAAAAATAAATGTGTAGATAAAATGATTCTGGTACAATCCAGATCTTAATTCTGGAGAGGACATGGAAGAGGGGGAGGAAGGGAGAGGACAATGAATTTATAATCTGGCTTTTAGCGAGGTGTAAATTTACCACCCAGACTCCCACCCATTACACCACAGACAGGAAACCAGCTGGTGGAGGGGGCAGTGAATTTGTTGTTCCTCCTTGCACAATGACTATCTGTGTTATTTATTTCACAGGCCTAACCATGACTGGTATAATTTTTAAATCTTGCCTCTTGCCTTTTTATGTTTTCAGATCAGCTATGCATTTCATCAGCCTCCTGCCCACCAGCAATCATAAAACATGAGTCTTTGTGGGAAAGCAGAGACGTAGAAAGAGTTTCTTATGAAACGGTGGCTGGGATTGTTCCAGACACCTCCGGCCAGCTGCTCTCCAGGCAGCAGCTTTGTGATACAAGGGACAGTAAACATCAGCTTCAGAAAGTCAGACGGTTGGGCCTTTTGGCTTCAGGCCCACTGAACAAGTTCTCCTGACTACTGAGGCATGGCTTGGAAAATAAAAGGGCCCTTTAGTGCTGGTATCTTCAGATGTCACTGTGCAATAAAGCTGGAATCGGTCCAGGGTATTCCTACCTGCTTTGCATCTTAGTCTATAAAGCAAATCCAAACACATCGCTCGGTTTTCATTAAAGTATCTCCTGCTATTAATTCTGCCCTGTCCAACCTTGAACAATGCAATGTCACCAAGCTGCTGCATTGCCTGTGGTAACTAGAAATAGATGATATCACTGGTGAAGTGGCAGAGATGGCAAAATTATCTTTTTTCCAGTCCGCAATGCAGAAACTGTACTCATTTGCATAAATTCTACCTATAGAAATTCTGCATCTTGCGCTTTCCTCCTGACTGTAATGTCAGCTGGGTCAGAAAAAGTCAAGGAGCTTTATATAGATGAGGCAGGACTGTCTTATATTCTTGAGGGCCTCACAGTTGAACTATAGAAAAGGCATAGATGGAGATAAAAAGGTGATCTGCTCCTATTTACAGAGAAAGTAAATAGACCGGAATTCTTCAGTCTGGAAAAAAAGAATGAGGTGAAATCTAAAATCATGCTGCTTTCCAGATAGATCAGCAAGTGTGCAATTTCTCACTGCAGGGGAGAAGCAGGGGACACTGAATTAAATGATCAGGCAGAACATTTCAATCAAACTAAAGGGAACACTCTTTCACACAGCCCATAATTCAGCAAGGAGACTCACTGCCATAAATTTTTCACTGCCATAAATTCACTGCCATAAACTTTTGAAATGCCAAAAGTACAAACAGGTCAACAAAAGAGACTGTGAACATTGATTGGTCTTGAAAGGATAAGGTGGACTTACTGTGGAGAATAGCTCCAGAAGTCCCTAACATGCAGATTTTATTAGATGTTAGGTAGGTCCCCTCTCCTTGTCCTCTTTTTTTCTTTTTTTTTCAGCAGCTGCTACCAATAACTGTTAAAGACCCAATACTGTCTTGATGGGCTTTTGATTTGACTCAGTGCAGCCACTTTTATGTGATTTAATGGACCGGCTTGTCTTTGGAGTAATTCCAATGTCTTCAATGAATTTGAAACAGAAATGATTTCCTATATGTTTGACAATTGCTGCTTTGTTTTCATTTCAGCATTTCCTAAGGCTTAAAAGCTGCTCTTAGACTCTGAACTTTTCCTTTTGGTTCCTGTCTTGGTTCTCTCAGTTGTGCTCAGTGTAACATTAACAAAAGTGGAGGTTTTTTAAAAACAAAAAAAGTAAATCTACTATGGTATTTTATTAAATTATCACAACAAATAGTGCCAAAAGAGGTGCTGAAATTCTTAGGTATCCTGATGATGGGACTAGGATATACTGCATTACTGCCACTCTGGATCTGAACATTTTAAGTACCTGTCAAGAGGGGGGCAGAGAAGCTGTAAAGGGCACATTCCTGTAGCAATTATGTGAAACCCCTGGAAGCACCAGTACAAGGGCTGGGTACCATTAAGTGACCATAGCCACCTGGTTCAGGTCCCAACCCCCTGAGGCAGTTCGCTCATCCTCTGGCTGTTTCTGTAGAAGAGGGAGGATGTAAGAGGGCTTCTGGTTCCCCAGGCCAGGTGTGTCTCCAGCTGTGCCCCACGTCCCAATGGGGCACAGGCCCCCACATCCTTCTCCCTCTCTTGACTCCCCCATCCCAGTTTCCAATGAAAGGAAACCCTGAGCCTGAGGGTCCCAGTAGATCTTTGTGTCTCTGCTTGCCAGCCTTTCTTCCACCCAGCTCCTAAGCATCACAAATACAGAAACTCTTCGAGGCAGGTGCTGTCTTGTCCCTTTGGACCGATACTGCCTACAGGAGCCTGGATGTAATTTGGACCCCTTATCAAACCTAAAGAACAATAACCTCCTGTCTATCTCAAAAGCGTCTCCACCCTCTATTATGATAAGAGATCTAATTGTCCTCTATAACCACAGGAAGAAACTACCCAGCTGAGGATGGGGGTGACACATGGACTGCTGATCCTTTCTGACCCTCACTGCAAGGACAAGATGAAGTGCCTGACTTTGGGCTTGCTGCGGCATGGGGAGGCTGTGCAGCCCTGGCCCCCTGCGTGGTGGTGTGCTCAGCAGCCACGGGAACTCCTTGGACATTCAGGTCCTTGCTGCCAGCTCTCCTGGATTTCAGCCCCTCCTGAGGAAATGATCTAGCAAAGCAGAGCAGAGATGCTAAATGGTGCATTATCATCTGTTGGAAAGAGCGATCTGTCAAGGCTAATGAGTCTATGAACCAAGCATTCAGTAGTATCCTGTACAGTTTATCAAGATGTATAGTATGAGCCCAGTCCTCCATCTGTTTCCTGAAACCGAGCTGGAGAGTCCTTCCTCCTAGCTACTGTCCTGCTTTAAAAACAAGTCTGGCAATTGTAAGGAGAGCTTTGCAAAGCTGGAGCAGCAATTAAGCCAGGGTGTCTGATCTCACCTTGACTTACTCTTTCACAATAGCCCTTTCTTATAATATTTGGCACTGGTAGAAGGGACTATTTATTGACAGACAGCAATGGCCTGGCTCAAAAGAGACAGCAGCTTCCATTTTCATTTCCCAAAAGCAGGGCCACCAAAAGGGCAAAGAAGGTTGATGAAATAATTGAAAATAAAGATGGGCTGAACTTTCACTGGGAAGGAACTGGGACTGCCCTTCTCACTTCTGCCCACCCTCAGGCCCATGGAAATGGAGCAGCTTGCTGCACAGCCCCAAAATCCAGGATGGAGTAGTACTGAGCCTTGCTAGCATTCGGCAGGCCTAGTCCTCTGGTTTATGTCTTAGCATCCAGTTGTAAGACTATTCTGTCTTCCAGGTAGTTTCCTCTTCCCTGGAAACTCATGGGACCTGATTAAATAGACCCTTTTCGGACAAAACTGGGTTTCTCTTTCCAAAGGATATTTGGTGAAATAAAACTCATTTCTAATGGGAGACAGAATCATTGCAAAGAGTCAATGGTTCTTCAGATTTTCAGGATGTCTGATTTCATGTACCTATTTACATGAGTATACACAACTGTACTATCTCTTTACTACTAGTGCATGCTTGAAGTTTAATTTTTGTCCATAGGTAGTAACGATAAGCCTGTTCTTGAGGCTCTTTGTGTCAATAGGAAATTTTCCACTGATGTTGACGTATTTTGTCCCAGTGTTAGGAAAGGGTATTTAGTGAAAAGAGATTGTTCCTGTGCACAGCCAGCCAGCCATCTCTTATCCACATAATTACTGTAATGAACATCCCTTTCAGATTCCAGCTCTGCCACTCTTTCTTCTTGCCTCCTGAGACTTGATTTACATTCAAGAGTTTGAGACTTTCACCTGGATGGCTTGTTTTCCTCTGACTTTCATTTTTTAAATACACTATTTAACTTATCCTGCAGCCTAGTTTGCCACAGGAGAAAATCCTCTTTTTTTGAATTATATCAACCAGATTCTTCTTCCAATATTCTGATACTTGTTCAGAATCAGAATGGAGCTGAGTCAAGCTGAGCAATTCCAGGAGTGAGTTAGCCCTTACAGAGAAACTCCAGCTGAGAGATTAAATATTAGATGGGTGCTTACAGTTGGGAGATTAATGGCAGTGCTTCAAAATGGGTGTCCCTTTTGCCCGTCCATTTCCCATTAGTAACGTCAGAAAGTACATCACACACCAGCGCTATCTACTAGTAAGAATTTCTGTAACACCACCAAGCCCATTTTAAAATGAAAAATATTGTGAGTGCTATCTCCTGTAGCCAGGGCTTGTACTTGCACAGCGAGTTTGAGGCTGTGAGTAAACTATTGCTAATCTTTTGATAACTCCTGGTCGCACCTATGCTGTTGATGCATTTCCAGCTAAGTGTCATGACAAAAAAGCTAGTTGGTGTTACAGAGAACAATTCTCCCAGTTCCTGAAGCCCTGCAAACTCAGGTGTAAACCTTTGATTGAATAGATGTTCTGAAACTCCCTGGTAATTCTGCTATCAGCTTCTGAGCCAGCTCTTTCCTGTAGGATTGAGTAAACCTGGCAAACACCTCTTGACTAATAAGTGTGAAGATGGGGCTAGGAGTGTTCTCTTTCTGGACCTCCTCATCCTGTGAATGGGAGGACAATGCAGAGAGGAACAATTGTGAGATGTAGTTGCGCCTTTGGAAGGGTGGGAAGTTCTCCAGGCAGGACTAAGCTGGTTTGGGCAACTACCCAGCATAGCTACACTGAGGGGATCAGCATTTATGATACATAGCTTTTGTTTTGCTTACCCAGCTGTACAAGTACAATGGAAAATAGTCAGAGAGCTCTGTCTGCTCTGAGTTGCCATAAGTTGGCGGTACATTGCATGGATCAATTGGGTGGCATTTGCTGGACTTTTTGTTTTACAAAAATGGACACAGTTTTAGTATGTAAGTGCATGACTAAGGATGGTGGCATCTGGCTTGTTCTTTACTGCATGCACCAGTATTTGAAGTGCTTCCTCCATAGATACACCAACACATTTGTCACAGGGCATCAGAGCCAGCATCAAGCTAATGGTCCTACCTTCAAGAGGAAAGCCAACCCTTATCATTTTTAACTGATACTGTATCACGGAAAATAAGCATAAAAATGTCCACAGGGAGAATAAGAGGAAATATGAAATTATATATTTGGATTTCATATACACACACAAATTTATTTTATTTGACTTAGATATATAAACATACATGTCAGGACATACCTGAATTATGTACACTTATAAACTCATGCAGACACACATTCATTCAGTTTCAGTCATACACATACATATGCGTATGCATGTATATACTTATGCACATACATACATAATCTCCTAATTAATATCGTGGTTCTGTCTTGATCTGTTACAAGACAGAGGCAGAGTTTACAGCCTTAAACAGTTGCAGATAAATGGTATACCCTGTTGTGGAACTAATTTTTGCTAATAGCTTTGGTTTTGCTGTGGGATGGCTCCACTTTAAGATAGTGCTAAACCAAATTAAATGTCTATACTTTTTTTTTTTTTTTTTTAAAAAAAAAAAAAAAAAAAAAAAAAAAGCAGCTTGTTTTCTTTCTTTGCTCTTCTTTTAATTTCAGGGCTTCAGAATATGTTCACCACCTCCTGGGCTCCTTTTGTGGGATGTCAGTTCTGCAATTTGTCTATGTTGCAAATTGATTTGCTTTGCAGGTTTGTAGCCCGTACCAGAACTGCTAGTGGGAAACTCAAATTAATAAAATAAAAGAGACCCTCCAGGCACCACAGGAATTTATAGCACAGATTGCCAGTGCCACCTAGAAAACAGAATGAGATCAAACATTAATCCATCTATGTCTGCAGGATGCTATGGAATCCAGCATGGCCAAAAATGGACACATCAGCCTTTTTTAAATATGAGTTACATTTCTCATACATCAACAGAACAGAAGGATATAGACTGGTTCTCTCAAGACATTATGAGACTTGCATATGTGCTTGCATACATCTACTGCATATATGTATTTCTGTAGTTAAGTTACTGTAGGCATGTTTTTCTTATTGCAGGTTGCTTTAAAATGCTCTCAGACTACTTTTAATAACACATATTCCTGCACAATGCAATTCTGTGTGTAAAAGCCATTGTTGACCTTCCCTTGCAAACCAAGATGCAATGACTGCGGTGAAAGCTGTACACGTTTCTATGATCCGAGTCAGTAGATTTATGTTTTAATAAACAGCACAGGAAAAATATCAGCTAAAAAAAAGTCTCCAGCCTTGCCAATCTGCTGAGAGCACCTAATTGCTCCAGAGCTCAATAAGAAGTCACAGTTTAATAATCTCCACCTGGTGTTGCCTCACCAATGCTGCTTTGTACCAGGATGTCTGAGGTTGGTTTTATTGTTCCAAGTCTTTTGATTACTTTCAAGCTAAAATGAGGGATTGCAAATTCTAATTTGCAGTGATCCTGTTTTGTGAAAGGGCCTTGGGATGAGCAAAAATAGAAATGAGGCTCGTGGTCCTGTGTTTTAAATAATTTATTTTCACTACAGTCTATAATCTCAATTCTGCAAAGCTTGTTTACCTGTATATTTAAACATATGCTTAAGACCATTTGTTTTATCCAAATGTAACCACGTATTTAAATCTGTATCTACGCATAGGGGCTTGGATCAATGAAGTCGTAAAGCAAAACGTGATGATTTTTCATAGAAACTCAGAATGAAGCTGTAACAGTTCTAAACAATATGCAAACTGCAACATATATTACAGCTAATGTCATAAGAGGAGGGGAAAATTACTGGCACAGGGAAAAGATTGACACTGACAGCTAATGGGGGAAAAATACAAAACTCCTGAATCACACCAACAGCACACACAAAAATTGAAGCTGTCACCGTGCTAAGAGCTCTAGAAAAGAAAATACAAAACTCTCCATCCATCTAGCAAACATCAGAAAATGAGGCAAAAGTGTGAAACCAGAGAGGAGTATAAATTCATTCCAATTGCTCCCAGATGCCTCAAGCAGGGAGGAGGAGGAGATTAAATCAGCCGTATTGAAAGAGAGGGAATCCAATGCATTCGAAGCAGAGAAACACAAAAGTACTTAGTGGTACTGAAAAATGGACAGTCTTTTCTAAAGGAGAACTTGATCTGAGTACAAGTAAAATGAGTTCTCTGTTAGACTTGATTTAAGAGAAGAAGGAAAAAACCTCATGGATAGACAGCAGGAACAAAAAGCCTGATTTAATTTTAACAGGCTACACTGGTTGTTGCAGATGGAAGAATGTCAGGGAGGTCTAAATGGATAAGAGGTTAGTGTGGATTCCAGAAAATCCACCCTTTTCAGCCATTTCATTACACCTAACACAGCACCTGCAGCTTGTTGAGCCATTTGTTTTCTCCTCTGTGAGCTTCATATTTATATTAGTTCAATAATAAGTTTTGTGTATACAGATGCTACAGGATTTGAAAAGATAAAACTAGGAGAAACGTGACAGAAGTCATAATTTGCTTCTTCAGACAAAAGTCTCCCAAAGAAGTGCTGGATATCCTATTGTTTCAGATGTTTACTACACCAGACACAGAATATACAGCTGTGTACGAGCTTGCCCTGGCAAAGGAGTGGAGTGGGTAACCTCATCTACCCTTTCAGTCTCTGAGCTTTGATGATTCATTTTTTGCAAGAGCAGCTTCGCTTATAAATAAGAGCAGGTTTAGCAAGTGAAACCAGTTAGCGTTTAAACACAAACTAAACGCATGCCTCCTAACAAAAGGAAGAGCTTGAAGTCAAAGAGCAAGCCCCTCTTGCTGTGAAATGCTTTCCAGAGTTTAATTTCACATGTAGGACCAGTAGCACTCCCAGCAGGAAGGCAGAATGAGTCATGTGGGGATGTCGGGAACTGGGATGAGAAAGCATTGCAAAAGTACTCATAACACAAATTGCTTATCGTCCTGTCCTTTGTTCTTTAGATAGAGATGACTTTGGCACTGTATCTTGTTCCAAGGAAAGAGAAAAGCCAGGAGGGTGCTAGACTGAAGGCTGATCCCAGCACTCTTAGCATCCTGAAAGGCAGCACAGTTGTTTCTCATTCAGTGCTGTATATTGCACAGAATGCAAGGCAAGATAAAGGAGAGAAAATAATATTTTTAGAAAGTGGGACTGCTTCTTTGTTTCCCTGTCTCTGTGTGGAGTGATCTTTTTTCAGAGAAGATGAGAGAGAAAAGCATCATTTTGGTTTGACAGAGTTCCCACCTGTTCTCAGAGTCCTTTGCACTACTTTACATGACAAAGTGCAAGGCAAAAGATGTTCACATATCTTGGCAACAACAAAAACTAAAAAAAAAAACCAAACCAAAACAAAAACAAAACAAAAAACAAAAACAAAACAAAACAAAAACAAAAAACAAAAAAACAAAAAAAAACCAAAAAGCCTCCATCCAGTTTATCTCCAGTTTGGTCCTGCCTTATCATTCCGTATCACTGCTGAGAGAAAAGGAGTCACTGAGGAAGAAGAGGATTTGCTCAGCTCCGTCTCAGGGCAAGAGCACACATCCTCAAAACGGCTTACACTGGTTGCAATTTCACAGAGGCTTTTATTCCTGAAAACTACCTGTCCAAGTGAGTCCACTCCACTTACCTTGTAGAGAAAAAAAAACCCTGTAGCTCTTCCCACCACTTTTCTCTGGATTGGATGGTTGAAATGGTGTCTTCAGGCAATGGCAGAATGGTCACAGTTAGGGAATAGGTACAAGGATCAATTCCAGATGCTTATATTTAGTTTTTTGGTGCTCCTGAGGATTGATGATGTCGTTATATCCTTTTTTGTCCCATTCTTATTTTTTCTGGGTAGAAGAAAATATAGACATAGATATGTTTCCTAAAAACTGCCTGTTTTAAACAAGGCACCAGGTACCAAATGCTGATCCACAAATCACAAAGTCCAACGTTCCTCTCCAGTGTTATCTCAGCACAGATCCTGATACACACATAGCATAGGATAAGATTAAATTTTTCAGGGAAAGGGAAGGTGATTTTCTTACTGATGTGGTAGGTAATTAATCTTGTTGTGAATCAATGAAATCAGGGCAAAGACAATCTATACTAGCATAGTTTATCTTCCTCCTTTGGTAATGTGTATTCCTCATCTGCTTTTGCTACTTCCTGTGAAGCAATTACTTTAGACTAAAATCTTCCCTGATTCAGAGTAAACAGCATCCTGCCAAGTTTTGGGAAACATGGAGATGTCTTATTATGGTGGAGGTCAGTCAGTTGAGTTTGGATATACGAGCACATTCCAGCATTTTGTTCCTCTGGCAGAGAGCAGAGTCAGCCGTGGGAGCAGTACAAAAGCACAAGGGGCCCTTTCCTCCCCTCCCCACCCCCATGGCAGTCATCTTCCCCACAGAAAAGTGGGGGAGAAATGCTTCCCCCATGGTCCAGTGACATTTAGCACCAGCCTGCGCTAGGATGAGCGGCCAGACTCCATGGGGACCTGAGAACAGGGGCCAACAGCAAACACACTGCAAAAGTGTTCAAATAGACATTGTCCTGGCTCTAAAATGTAGAAATGGTGAAGACTTTTATGACATTTGGGCTTTTTCATTTATCCATTTCATTGGGTAAATCTCAAAAATGGGTGCCATGAACTCATTTTTCTTGACGCCTTCCCTGTTGTGGCATGGACAGGGCAGCCCAACGGCATTTCTCTTCGCTTTTGCCTGTCCACAGCAAGTTCCCGAGAAACTGAGCAAAACAAGGGTCCTCCAGATGGTTGGCTTGGGGCTGAGTGAGTCACCTGCTTGGGAAACATGTCTGTCACATGCAGGGACCTTCTGCTTTCACAGGAGGTCAGAGAGGAGGAAGAGCAGGTCCCTGGTGCGGCACTCTATGACAGCCTGGGGAATCTGGAGATGGAGGGATCTCTATTGGAGGCGGATGGATATAGATCTCTAATTCAGAGCCGATTACAAAGACAGCACTGTGAAATGGATCTGTATTTATAGACACACCTCACAATACAAGGATCACATCACTTCCCACTCAGGAGTGGGAGACATAGGAACATCTATATCCTAGATTTAGGTTTGGTTATTGCTCTTTTAGTGTGGGAAATTGGCTTATTTAACTTCTGGTATACATATGTGAGCCAGTCAGACTAAGCTCCCTTTACAGTCAATAGAAGGAAAGGGGCATTTCCAAGCCATCATTCACCTAATCTATTGTAAAAGATTTCTGTGGGCTAAGGCAAATTGAACTTGTAATGTCTTTCACCTCTGGTGATTGTTCTCTAATCCTCACAAGGTAAAACATTTCACAGACCTATAGTGAATCTCCAATAAATTCAATCTCCTAGAAAGTATCCCAGTAAAGATAAGATAATTTTTAATTTATTCTTTCACTAAGCAACACTTTTTAGAAAATCTCTTGAACATCACCTATCCTACACCACAAACTAGCACTAGAGGAGCCTTCTGGCAGGGCCATGTGTCTATAAATGAGATCCATACTTGGATATCCTGCCCAAATCCCCATCCATGCTGCTATCACTGCCCAGAAGCACTGCAGGGGCAGTGAATGCTGCCTACCAACGTGGCTGAATGTGCTTGTCCACCAACTCACCACCCACCCCAAAGTCTGACTTGTCACGTATCAGACAGCTGAGATAGTGTCGCAGCCCATCTCCTCCAGCTGGCACATGGGGTCACAGGCTGGTGAGGAGCTCCAGGTGCTTCTGGTGGATCACATGCACCCTGAGAGGGCTCCTTTGGATGGGGACAACAGTGACTGGGTGACCTGCTTTACTACCCCAGCTGTCAGAAGACCGGAGGATCCCCTGACCAGCTATACCTACACGGCACATCGTGGGGTGGGGGAGACACCGGAGTTCTGCATTGTAAATGCATGAAGCAAAGTTGGATAGGGAGGGAGCCAGGTGGGAGCTTCATGCTAAAACACACACCACCTGGCAGGTCTGAGGACTGCAGCTGATGGTTTCAGGGAGGAGTTGTGCTGAACATATCTGAGCTGGAAGGACAGGTTAGTCTTGCATATGTCCTAAAGCAAGGAAGAAGCAGAGATAAAGACGGGGAATCCCAAAGAGATGAGAGGTGCAGGTACGCATACCCCAATAAAGAAAACCCCAAACTTCACTTTGGGAAGGGCAGCTTGCTCTGGTGTAAGAAGTAATACACAAACAACTGAACATCCACGAATGCCATATTTACTTTTTTTCCCCATATCAACAGTGCACACATGTTTTTATCTCCCACTCAACCAGGAGTGTGGCTACTCACATCTGACATAGCCTGATGCAGGGGTGAGCGTGGCTTTGGCAAACAGCCTTCCCGCTGTTATCATCAATGCTTTTGTACTTGTGTGTGTATTCGGGGCACATCCCACAGATTTTTGTCCTGAGAGTTTACGGGTGCTGGCTCACAAACTGAGCAGATGGCACATGGCCCATAAAGCATGTAACTGATCTGCTGAATGATGTTAGATACTAAATATTACTAATTTTCCTATTGGGTGGGCCACAGATCCGTGGAAATCTTGAAGGTGATCTGCTGTTCCTAACATCTGGAAACCATTCCTCTAGAAGTCCTCTCCAGGCAATCACAGGAGAAGTTGTCTGTCCTTTGCGGGAGAGAATAAGCAGGGCTATCATCGTAGAAGTGATCTGAAAAGGAGGTGAGCTCAACTAAGTCAAAGCAGAGATCTGGCTCTAACCCACACCTAGTCATGTAAATTAATTTTAACTTCCATTACAGACATGCAAGCAAGGGGATGGGCACACTGTCACCTGTGGTACTTTACTGGATCCTTTCTCTTACTGCACACAAGACTGACTGAGATCATGAAACTGCTGACTCTGCCTTGGAGTAACCACCTGACACAGGATAGTAAGTGCTAGGCAGCTCATACACAGTAATACATCATTTAGGAAAAAATTATCTGTCAGCCTATATGGCTATATTGTAGCAAATTTTTGTTTTCTTTATGCTAGGTAGACAGGCAAGCCAAGAAAAGATTGAGAGTTTGGGCTGGCTCTGTACTGAACGCCTGTCCTACTCACACAGAAACACTATCCCAATCACAGAGGATCAGGAAAACCAATTGCAGGCTCCCCGAACTTCTGTATGAAGCAGTCACAGTTACACAACTCATAATTGAGTTTACTGCACTTAATCCTCTGTTCTTTATTACAGTGTTGATGTCTTACTTTAGAATAAAGCCCTGCTTCTGGTAACATTGGGGTGTTAACATAATCATTCATTGTCTGTGTGTTGTGCTTGTGCCAATGCTAAAGAGCAGATGTTAATAGTGAAATCTGAAGAGTTTATTATAAGCAAAAATAATTAGCTTCCTGTTCTGTAGGAATAAGTCTGTTGTCCACCAGACTAATTAGAACATCACTCAGCCTTGTGCCATGTTGTAACCAGATCTATGAAATGTTATTTTTTAAGGTTTGAATGCCTGACAATGAGGCAACTCAACTGGGTATCATATGAAAAGACTGACTGCTTTTATTTGTCTTTGTACCACCTTATTCACTGAAGTGTCATTCAGCTAAGATGCTGCTATAATTATTTTTGTCCTTGTTACTGCTATATGCTATAATTATAACAACATTTTATTTTTATTTCTATAGGGTCTACAAGCTCCTGTGTGCACAGACAGAAAATAAAAATAATTCTAAAATCCAAGGAAACTTGAAGCTGAAGTTGAAAGCAGCAAAAGCAGATAGAGTCTAGTTTAGAAAAGATATGAATCAATTATAGAGCCATAGAGGAGAACAAAGAGAATGACCAAACACCTGAGAAGGAACATGGTAACATTTTCAAGCACATGAATGATTGCTACAAATAACAAAGGAATTAACCTTCCTCCCAGTATTCGTGTTGGATAGGACAAGATTTAACCTGCAGCAATGAAGATTTCATTAAAACATGGGGAAAAAACTTTCTAGTTGCGAGGACAGTGAAGCAGTGGAATAGACTTTCTAGAAAGACTGCAGACAACATTTTCTTTGAGCAAGTTAGAGATCTGCCATCACTGTGGATGCTGCTGTGGGATAAGATTAGATGGCACCTGAAAATTCCTTCTGCTTCATGACTGTGTGGGATAGCTGGACAGGCTGACAAGGCAGTGAAGGCATGTCAGACGTATTCTGAGATGCTGGGTGAGGGTCAGAAGAACAGTAAGAGTTGCCTAGGGTCACCGGGACAGGGGCTGGCAGGAGGCTGTAGTCATGACATGTCAGGAGAACTCAGGTGACAGCAAAGGCCCACAGGACCTACTACAGAGCCAGATTTGGGGCTTCAGGGGTTGGGGGGGAGGTGTGCATCTAAACTGCAGTTTTAAAGAATCTGTGTAGTAAAAGAATTCGAGTCCACCGGCTGTGTTTGAAAAGCAGGCCTTTATAGGACTATGGTTCTGTGCAAACACACAAAAGGAAGCTAGTCACTGCCAGAGAGGGGTCCACATCCAATTTCTTCAGTACCAGGCTGCTGAGAGCCAATCACCCTCATGCAAAGCTTTAGCTGGAAAGCACAGTGGTTAATGGATAATGGTGACTTATTTTTCTAACCAGGTCCCTGCTCACACAGGAATTTTTATAGTCGGCAAGTAATAACTCAGCCTAAAATACTCAGGGTAGGCTCTGTCAATGCAAAACATGTCATATGAAGTATGGAGGAAGGGAGCGGGGCCAGGCACCCAGGTATTTTGCTATGTAGTCCGCTCTCCAGAGAGATGCCAGCTCCTAGGCTGAAACATCACCAAATCATTTACTACATCTGCTCAAAAAGGCAGGCCAAAAGAGCAGGGATCAGTTCATATGAATCTCTCAGGTCTGTGTTGCGCAATTCTGGTTTCTGTTCCTCTTTTTGCAATAATAAGCTGCAACTGCTGCTTCAGGGATTCTACAAAGGGTGCAGTTTATGTAATATCCATTTAGAAATGACAAAGCTTTCTTTTCTGGGCCTTTCATGTAGTAGTCCACCCACATGCAGGCAGTGAACACAAATGACGTATCACCCGGGGGCTGAGACTTGCTGCAGAAATTATAGTAAGCTGTTGTTATTCTAATTATGTGGCTGTATTCTTTAATTAAAGCTATGCCACAGGTCATTTACCCTGGTGCAGAGTCCACGAACATTAATCCTGGCAGTGTTTTGGGATCAGAGAGTTCTCACTAGCAGAGGATTGGCTGTGAGGGAAGTATAATCATCTGAAATCCTTTACAAAGGAATGTAAATTAGCATCCATGCCTCCCGTGTACTATTGACATAGTGAATTATTTTACTGGCAAGAAATTAAAATGAGCACGGAGCAATGACATTCATATTTGCAGCTCAGGCTGTATTCTGTTTGCAGTGGGGATTTGTGTATGTGTCTCTATCCACAGCCAGAAACTCCAATTATCATCTCTGATGGCTCACCAGCTCTTGAAGATCATGCTCCTCCCCATGCAAAGCACTGCAATCTGTTTACACTGAAGTAATGACTGAGAATAAAAATTAGACTTTATGATGCCTTATTAATCTTGGTGTGCTTCACTCAGAAGCATGGAGCCCCATTTTAGGAGTGGTTTTAGGTTTGGGAGTGGCTTCTGAATCCCCTTCTTGCAACAGGAATAACTCTCCAACTTGTCCAATCAAGAAATGCTAGAACTTTGGTCACAAACCACACTTCAGGATAGCTCTCTGGTTTTTCAAAGATTGAAATGGGCCTCAAGAAGAGAAAAAAATGGCTGTTTTTTATCAAGTACCTCAGCACTGATTCCACATGTTATCGAGAACATCACCCACAGCTAATCAAAACCCATCCCTCCAAGGAGACAAGCTAACATGATCGTCTATGCTAGAGCCAAAGAAAGGGACACCACACCCAGGAACAGAAGCCAGATGTTCTGACCACTGGTCCCCTATTCCATCTATCCTATGCCATTGCTTTTGCATTACATGTTTATAGCAGCATAGAAATAATAAATGAAGTTTTACAATAGGAATTGTTCTTCTAAACAGTTGTGTTCTTCTTTACTTGGAATAATTACTTCCCTGGCATAGTTCCTGTTCTGTTCAAAAGCCAAGCAATGGTTGCGGCTGATAGCCAACCATGGCCAAGAGTATCGTGGCTATAATTTTGGAATTTCACTTTCAGAACAAGCGCTTATGTTCCTGATAGTAAAATACAGTCAGGACATTGAGCTGTGATATAAATTAATACAATATTTCACTGGTATGTATCAAAAAGCTGTATTACTCTACATGGATATAATCAGAGTAGTTCTTAAAGTGGAAAAAGTCAGGGAGTGGCAGGGTAAGTCCTGTTTTCATCAGAGTTAAAGAGACTGATTCTAAGTTGTGACCCTTCTGGCAGTATTTACTGGAAGAAGAAAAATCCCCCAACAATTAAAGAATAGGAAACTGTACATTAAAAATGAGCAAAAATAGCTGTTGATCTTAAGGGTTGCATTTAGACTAGGACAAAGCAGTCTGCAGTAAAGCAATTCAATTTCTATTTAATTTAGATTATGATATTGATAGGATTACCAGTAACACAGTATCCAAGTAGTTCACAACACAGAGGTGTTATTATCAACATCATAATTTCACAGATGAAGAAATGAAAGTCCAAATTCTCAAAGCTATTAAAGTACACAGATACAGTATCTTGACAAAGTGACTCACACTATGGTGGGTCAGGAAATCAAATTCAGGTTTCTTGCTCCCTCAGCAGCACTCGGATAACTGGTCCAAGGTCTGCTTTCAGTCAGATGGTTTTGCTTTTGTTACAATATAAAATAATTTTAACCAAGACCATATGGTGTTACTGAGTCCTATCCTGTATGGATTTAAGAACTGTTCAATCTCACTTCCACTCTGAAGAAAGTAACATGTATTCTTTTGAAAATTCAAAGTGATCTCATGTGTGTGTTTGCTAACAACTCACAACTAATTTATTTTCCCGGGTATATCTTTTCTTTTAGCAGCCATTTGCTTCTGGTCTCCAGTCATCATCACGTGGTAATTCAAAACCAGCATGTTGGCATCAGAATTATTTGATCTTCAGGGCAAGAGGACAGTGAAGGTTGTGGACACTTCCACAGAGTACCTCAATGACATGATAGAAGGCCTGGAGCTGACAAAGAGACTCCTTACTCAGCCAGGAGTTGAATGTATTTTGCCTCCGATGGTCCCATGGTTCTAAGGTATTTAATCTGTTTCCTGTTTTTTTTTTGGTTTGGTTTGGGTTTTTTTGTTTGTGTCTGGTTTTGGTTTTTTGTGGTTTTGTGTTTTTTTTTGTTTTCCTGATAGGAAAAAAATAGTTGGGACATCAGTTAACAGAAAATGAAGACTGGGCCACGGAGTAGTTTGGGGAGGCAAAATTTCAAACACTTCCCACTGCTGTCTATAATTGAACTTTTGCTCCTGACTAGACATCAAAAAATTTGTAAGCCACGAAGTTTTGTCCAAATAATGTGAAAACAAAGGAATGAATCCCATTGATTTAATGGCCTGCTAATATGACTGTGGCGTGGGTAGGTAGCAGTTGCTGGTTTTAGTCTATGAAGTTAACAAATGTGGCAAAGTTGTGGCAGCAGGACCTTCAGCAGAGAGGAACACCTAAGTCAATCAGACATGCACAAGTCCATAGGACGAGATGTGATTCACTGGATGGGGCTGAGAGAGGTGGTCAGTGTTACTGCAAGCCCATTACCTATCATCTTTGAGATGTCATGGTAATTAGGGGAGGTTCCTGACTATTGGAAAAAGGCAAATGTCATAAATGTGTTCTTGAGGAAAGCAAAGAAGAGTCCAGGGAGTTACAAGATAGTAGGTCTCACCTTTCAGTCCCTGGAAAGCTTATGGAGAGAATTTCCAGGCACACAAAGGACAAGAAGGTGATTTTTTTTTTTTTTTACAGCCAACATGGATTTACCAAAGGCAGATCATGCCTCACCCACCTGGTTTTCCTCTATGATGAGATGATTGGCTCAGGGGATAGTGGGAAAACATCAGGTGTTGACTTTAGGAAGATTTTTGACACAATCTCCCGTAGTATCCTTACAGCCAAATTGGTCAGATATTGACTGCATAAGTGATGGGCTAAAATTTGTCTGGGCCTTTGGGTTCAAAGGCTTGTGAAGGGCAGTACAAAGTCCAGCTGGCAGACAGGTCGTGAAACAGTGGTGCCCATCTGGGCTAGACAACACTGTTTAACAACTTTATCAATGACTTGAATAATAGCACGGAGTGCTCTCTCAGAAAATTCATGGATGCTACCAAATTAGGGACACCAGTTGATAAGCTGGAGGGCAGGGCTGCTGTTTGGAAGGAGAACAGTAGGCTGGAGAAATGAGCTGACAAGAACCACAAACTCCAACAGAGGCAAAAGTGAAGTGCTATATCTGGGAGAGAGTAACTCCATGCACGAATGTAGTATGGGGGTCAACTGAATAGCGAGTAACTTTGAAGAGAAGGATGTGGATGATTTGTTGGAGAACAAGTTGAATATGAGCCAACAGCGTGCCCTTTCTGCAAAGAGAGCCAGCCACATACTGGGCTCTGTCAAAAAAAGCGTAGCCAGCAGGTCAGCTGCACTAATCACTAACCCCTGTTCAGAACCTGGTGAGACCACATCTAGAGTATTGTCTCCAGTTTTGGACATACAAGAGTGAACCCAGAGAAGGGCAAACAAGATGGTTCAGGAGGCAGGAGCACATGGCATATGAGAAACCTCTGAGATTTGTTGAGGGGAAATGACTGTTGTGGTTGACTACAACTACCTAAGGAGAAGGTATAAAGACTTTTCTCATAGCTGCAGAAAATCAGGAAGAAGACATGCAGCAACATGTTTCATTCTGACTATATGTCAGGAAAAAAAAAAAAGTCATTCTGAGGGTGGTAAAATACTGGTATAAAATATTGGTGGTCCAGAGAAGCTGTGGTATGTCTACCTTTGGAGATACTCAGAACTTGACTGGACACAGCTCTGAATAACTTCAGGTAGCTGGTACTGCTTTGAGCTGTAGGTTGGACTAAATGATCTGGTGAGGTCACTTACAACCTAAATTATCCCATGATTGTGCAATTCCAGGTGAGCCCAATGACTTGCATTGGACTTTTGAGAAGATAGCAAGTCCTAACCTGAAAATTTAAGAAGACAGAAAATCCATTTCTACTATTACTGCTGGGTTTCAGCCAAGGTATTAAAAGTGAGCTCTTTCTCTCCTCTCATATTGCCTTCTCAGTTGTGGTATGTGAAATAAACATTGACTGTACAGAAATCAGAGATAACTGATTTTTACTTTATTTACATAAAACCCCTGCCAAAAAGCAGACGTTCGTTTTACTGTGCTCTATTAGACATGCTGCCTATGCTCTCATCAATTTTCATTGCTTGTCATTATGTCCTGGGAGGGTCCTCAGGACACATCCACCTTTTTATGAAGTGCTGGCACAGCCCCTAATATAGCCTCAAATGAGCCCTTCAGTCATGGTAGAAACACAAATGCAAAGAAATCCTGAAAAAAAACACAGTGCACACAAAGGGCTTTTCATCTCCCAAGTAATTTTGGACAGACAGCTAGGTCATTCCCTCGCCCTCTATTTTCTGCTGGGAGGAAGCCCTTGAGATGTAGGATACAAGGGCAGAAGAGACAAATATGTCATTACCAGCAAGCTGCTCAGGTGTGGGAGGTGAGTCCACACCTTCCTTAGGGAGAGCTGGAGCATGAGGAGGGCAGGGAGCCCTGGGGTGAGCACAGCTGGCTGTTGCTCCCAAACCCTTGTACCGGGGTCCCTGTGCAAGTGAAGCTTCTGCAGCCAATTGATTTTTTCATACCAGCACAGTGGCACGCAAACGCTTTTGGTCCTTGTTTTCGTGTTGCTCAGACCACACAGGAAAAAAAGGCAGCTGTTTTCCTGAATTAAGTGTTGTGGGGCTGCACCCATGTTGCTGTTCATTTGATCTTTTCGACCTTTCTTCCTCTGCCTTCATCTTCCACACCACAAGCCAGGGCAGGAGAGAGGCGTCGATAGGCTCAGTGCTTTTTCAGAGACAGTGTGATGCATCACAGCGAGGATGTCCCCACCGGGACAACAAGCTCAAGGCTGGTCAAAAGTTAGAGGAGTCTCCACTTGGCTTTTCCGACAGTGAGGGACAAGGAGCGCAGCTGGTGGGTCTGCTTCTGCCGCAGAAAGGGGAGGGTAGGAGGTGGTTGCTCCAGGGACCAATATGGAACACGAGGAGCCATGCAGGGAGAAGCTGCCTCTCCTTCCAGGTGCAAATGCAGCCCTTTTCACAGCAGCTTTGGCCCTGGCTGCAATGGGCAGGCTGGCTTTGCAGCTTTGGCAAAGCAGTGATGGCCCATTTTGCAGGTTTGGCCATCAGGTCCCCTCAGCAGCTGCTTGGTTTGCCTGTGCCCTACAGCGACTGAGGAAGAAAATGCCCTGGACCAAGAGGGAAAGCATCCAAACCCAAGCTGACACAGCTCATTTAGGTTTGGCAGGACAACTGTCAGGGAACAGCCTTTCTGGATTCAAAGCCAGTAAAAGGACTCTCTGCTGCCTGTATTTCTTTAGAAAAGCCTTGTTTGTTGTGCCACCAGTCCTGGGGCAAAAGCCTTTGAGGGAAGAAGGGCAGAGATACAAGAATTAGACTCTGGTCTGGAGAGGAGAGGGAAAACAGGTCACAGTCTATTTGTTGTTGGGTTTTGTTTGTTTGTTTTTTTTTTTTTTCTTAAAACACATAGGACAGAGACAAAAACGTACAGTATTATTATACATCAGGGATGTGCAGTCATGGACTCCCATATGTGCCCACGGGGTGTCTGTCCAGCTCATGACTGCTGGGGTCAGCCTGGCCTAGTCCACCTTTACCTTGCTGAAACAGAGAGCAAAAACAAAACATTGCAGTCGACCCTCATGTAAGATCCCCACAGATTTTGTAGGGCTACTGTCTTCAGTGGGATTTAGGTACCCTATATAACTTTGGGAAGCTGGGCTTGGGGGTCTCCCCAGATGCCGTAGCTCCGAGTTCCTCCTCCAAGCACTGTGTTTGATTTAAAATTATTGATTACTGGTGTGTGTGTGTTTGTCATATATCAAGTCATCCGGCAGCAAAAAATACACATTCCTCAGACTTCTAGCTCTGGCTGTCAACCACAAAACTATCTTCTTCAAACATATGTAAACTAAAACCATTTTGTTACCAAAGAACTGGCAAACCCTCCTCCCTCTTGTTTGAAGCACTTACAGTCCTTTGTTTAAAAACGCACCAGTGGTGAGCTAGACTGCAGGAGCAAGCCCGCTCTCCAAAATGGCAAAACGTCATGCCCAACTGACTTCTCCAAAACACACAGAAACGAGGACAGAAATTGCAGTTTGGGGCTGGGAAAAGTGGAGGAGGGAAGTGGCTCCGCCAGGCAAAGCAGACAGAGTGGCCACACGGGAACTGGTAAATCTGGGAGACTCCCAGTTCCTGCGGCTGGACTCACACATCGTGACCGGGGTGAGGTGGAAGGGGCACCCCTGCGGTCGTTCCCATCACCTCAGCCTCACCTGGAAAGGAGATGTGGTATCCTGCAGGTGCGCGATGTGGGGGCCAGGACACCGGTACATCTTCTGACACAGCCCCAAGCAGCCCCACACCAGCCACAGCACTGCTTAAATCGGGACTGGGAGGACTGTTGGGATGATGCGTGGTCAAAAAATGAAGGAACTGAACTAATGGAAAGTGCAGATCCTGTTTCTGTTTGACAGGATTTGAAATGTTTCTTTTTTTAGAAGTTTATTTTAATATCCTTCTTAAGACTTATTAACTTAGCTTAAAAACATAACTGCTAATCATCAAATACTCAGATTTCCAGGTTAAAAAAACAATCATAAGTTTCAGAAAGTGAAAATAGACATTATTTAGATATCGACCTGTATAAAGCCATTTGCTAGGAATATTGTCCATAGCATGGCAAACAGCAAACACTGAATTATTTTAAAGTTGAAAACTTTTGCTGTTAAGTTTCGTCTCCCCCCCAAAAAAAAGCAAAGAAAAAAAAAAAAAAACAAAACAGCGTTGCCGAGAACATTTTAATATTAAATCATTCGAACATCTGGAGGCACAAATGTCATTTCAAAACCAAAATCAAGATAGGAGGGGAAAAAGAAAATAAAACGAAACACTTCCTACCAAGTCCAAATGCTGCAAATGCTGAAAAACTCCTCGGCGATTGGCGCCGTGTTTGGACGCAACCCCGGCTGGCGTAGCAGTGTTTTGCGTTATCAACCCACCCGTCACAGACACCGGTGATGCAAACGCTCGGTGTTTCCCAGGCTTGTGTGCGCAGTCCCTTGACTTTTGGGGCTGAGCTGAGGGGGAAATGCCCTTTTTGTGCGCGTATGGCCCCAGCCGAGGTGTGGGGCCACCCGCCCTCCGCCCGGAGCAGCCCTGCGGCAGGCCCTGGGGAGGAGTGGGCTCTGTTCCTGAGTGGGTGCGGGCGCTGTCTCCGGGGAGGTGCAGGCGCTCTTCCTGGGGGGATGTGGGTGCCATCCCCAAGTGGGTGTGGGAGCTGTTCCCCAGTGGGTATGGGTGCTGTCCCTGCGGGGTGCAGGCACTGTTCCCGAGTGGGTGCAGGCGCTGTCTTCGGGGAGGAGCGGGCGCTGTCCCTGGGTGGGCGTGGGCGCTGTTCCCGAGTGGGTCCGGGCACTGTCCCTGGGGGGTGTGGGCACTGTCCCCAAGTGGGTGTGGGTGCTGTCCCCGAGTGGGTCCGGGCACTGTCCCTGGGGGGTGTGGGCACTGTCCCCGAGTGGGTGCGGGTGCTGTCCCCGAGTGGGTCCGGGCACTGTCCCTGGGGGTGTGGGCACTGTCCCCGAGTGGGTGCGGGTGCTGTCCCCGAGTGGGTCCGGGCACTGTCCCTGGGGGTGTGGGCACTGTCCCCGAGTGGGTGCGGGTGCTGTCCCCGAGTGGGTCCGGGCACTGTCCCTGGGGGATGTGGGCACTGTCCCCGAGTGGGTGCGGGTGCTGTTCCCGAGTGGGTGCGGCCACTGGGCCCGGGTGGGCGTGGGCGCTGTTCCCGAGTGGGTGCAGGCGCTGTCCCTGTGGGGCACGGGTGCTGTCCCTGCGGGGCGCGGGTGCTGTTCCCGAGTGGGTGCGGGCATTGTTCCCGGGGAGGAGCAGGCACTGTCCCTGGGGGGCGCGGGCACTCTCCCCAAATGGGCGCGGGTGCTGTCCCCGAGTGGGTGCGGGCGCTGTCCCTGGGGATGATCAGGTGCTCTCCCCGGGGGGGGATGTGGGTGCCGCCCCCGGGTGGGTGCGGGCGCTGTTCCCCGGTGGGTGCGGGTGCTGCCCCTGCGGGGTGCGGGCGCTGTTCCCGGGTGGGAGTGGGCGCTGTCCCCGGGCGTGACCCGCGTCGCTGGGCGAACGGTGCCGCTCCGTGGTGCAGCGCCGGCACTGCAGGCTCCGCGGGGTGACCCCGGCCCTGGCAGCCTCCCCGGCTCCGGACAAAGGGAACGGAGAGGGGGGGGAAGGCAGGGGAGGTGAAATGAGGGGTGTTACCTCCGGACAGGGCTTTCAGCATGGCCACGCTCAAAGGTTATACCTGAGCACAGCCTCCCAAGCTGCCAAGGGGTTAGTCGGGGCTGGGGTGGGTTTCATTTCATACAAAAGGGGCTCGGCATGACAGGGCCCGAGCTGAGATTCAAAAATCCAGGCTTGTAAAGGCTCACTGTGGGACCCCACGAGTCAACCAAAAAATATCCTCCCGAGCAGCGAGGACCGGGAGATCCCGGTCAGCTAGGAACTGGGTGAAACTAAGTGAAAATTCCTCTCCTTGTTTTATCTCGATGGATGATACGAGGATTCCGAATGTTAATACAAAGCCTTGTTTTGTAAACCAGGGACTAGCAGACCCTCATGTTGTGCTGCAGTGGGTATTTAAGGAGGTATTTCAGTAAGAGACCAAGAGGGGCCAGAGAGAGGAGGATGCAGTCCAAGGCCCTGTTCCCAGCCTGCCCAGAGGACAAATCCCCCTCTCCAGCCCCCCCGTGTCCCTTACCTGTCTCCACTGGGCCCCCTCTGCTGTTCCTGACGTGCTGGAGCGGTGCCTAACGCAGAGGGACCTCCATCTAGGCGCTGCCATGGCGCAGATGATGGTAGGAATAACGCTAACAGATGGCAGGTCTGAAGGGAAGCCACTGCCACTGATGCAGGCTGGCGGACAAACATTCCTGCTCTGGCAGCTGGAACAACGGTAGCGTGAATGAAACATGAACAATTTCCTCCCCTCCAGCAAAGAAAATAGCTCCAGGGAGAGTAATTGTCAGCCTCCTCTAGGTATCATGGGAACAGAGGCCATTCAGTAATCCTGGAGTAAACAACAGCTTCTTATTTTTAATACAGAATAAAACCCCAAGAATCTAAGAGAGGGTACTGTACAATTGCTGAATTAGCTGCTCCAGTGCCCACCCCTCCCAGCCTTTCACTAAAAATCATTGAAGTGAGGCATGCAGGAGTTTTACTGTAAGCAAAATGGTTACCCTCATAACAGAGGGTGAATCTCTTGTCACAGAAAGATGCAGATAGGACAAATGCTTCACATTCTTCCTGCTCCTGTCTTTGCAGAAGATGCTGATCATTAGAGCAGTGAAATTCCTCCCAGCTCCATCCCCTTTCTTGGGACTTAGCCAGGTCTCTCTGTCTTCAGATGCTTGCTTTTTTTTTTTTTTTTTTTAATTTTAGTCATGGTTAAAATACACAGCAACCTTATAACATGTACCGCACGCCCACCAGTATGCCCCCAGAAATTTCTGGTAGCAGCAAGCAGGGTTGATACTGGCATTTACGACAACATTCATGGGTTATCTCCCCAGATATCCAAAGAGCTACATCAGTGCAGAAGCCCTGTAAACCTCAGTGAAGTAAAAATGCTGTAAATACTTGCCAGTAACTCATAATAATATAACCATGACTGCTGCTATTTAGTTTTGTGGGCCTATTCCTTGCAGAGGGAACTGTGTCAGACTAGCAGAATAGCTGTACTCTGGCTTTCCAACAGCAGCTAATTATGGATACAAAGGGAATAATAAAAGAATAGGGTAGGCATACCTCCCTGATGTGTTTTCCTGGTTTCCAGTAACATCCCATGCCACTGGCAGAGTAGCTGGCTTTTTGTCTCCTAATATAGGGAATGTCTTTTTACCTCCTGAGGAATTCAGCAGCCCATCCTGCCTTCATCCCAGCAGGACTCCCTCAGAGCAGGGGTCTCAAGCTCAGCTATGACCATTTTATGCCATGGGCTCTACTTAACTTATACCTGCAGATTAGCCTGTTTAAGAGGTTTCTCTAAAATATAGCGTTTGTATATGGATGGTATAGTAAATATATGGCTTCCAGCTTTTCCTATCTGCAGTAACCCACTGAGCAATATGCCTCTGGCTCTGGTATAAGAAAACTGATGAATACAAAACTGCCATAAACATACACACTGTAATGAGCACAGCTGCTGTTTAACCAAAAAAAAAAAAAAAAAAAAATTTCTATATCCAGGGCTTGGAGAGCAATCGTTTTTCATACCTCCAGCTTGGCACAGACCAAGAGAAGTTAATGAGCGGCCTGCTCAGCCTTTATCACCGTTTTTCTTTTTCTTTCTCTTCCTCGATCCTTGCTCCCTCTCACTTCCAGCAGTAAAACCCTGCTCCCATTTCCTCAGACATGGATGCAGCAGAAGTAACACAGAGAGGAAGCATGTTTTCCTCCGTTAGATTCCTCGCACCCAGAAGCCCCATTCCAAAATGAATTCTCCAGCCAGTATCTCTCATCCAACCTCACCAGTGGAAAAAGCCCCAGAGGGAGACATGAAACACAGGTGATCCCTCTAAACCTCATATTTTCCCTTAATCTGATTCAGGGGGAAGCAAAAAAATCTGCACATTTCTGTAACGGCAAATAATAACTAGAAAGTCTCTGGCATCTCTCAAAAACCTGAATATATTTTGCCTTTGCCAGGAAGGTTGGCTGAACGGTGTTGCAGCTTTGTAACCCTTCATTTCTGTACACGAGGCCTCAAAACCTCTTAGGTCTTAGGAGAGAGCGGAGAGGTGGGGAGCCGGGGTGTGTGTGTGTGTGTGTGTGTGTGTGTGTGATTTCTGGCTTGTGATGTGAGCAGTGGCCAGGCTGCCCAGGACTTTGGCACATCTCCTCCCTGTGATGGGGAGGATTTGGTTTCCATAGCAGCGACAGCGTGATTTCCACCCCCCCCTTCCCCCTTCCTCCCCAGGACCTGTATTCCACAATTGCACAGGAGTTCTTTTTCACCCTAAGGCTTTCATTTTCCTGCTGCACGGTTTTGCCGTGCTTGGGGAGGTCTGCCTTTTGCTGATGCTGGTTTGGGGAGCTGGGGGGGGGGGGGGGGGGGGGCAGGCCCTGAGGGATGCCGTGCAAGCATCGCTCCCGCCTCCCTGCCCCTCTTAACACCGCTCCACAAAAGACACAGTGTTCCCTGTCCCCAACTGACTCGTCTTCGCCGAGGTCCCCCTTTTTCCTCGCTCAGCCTCCAGCAATCAGCTCACGCATGCCTGGCTTTCCATCACAGAGCGGAGCTGTGTGCGAGCGCCAGGCGCCCCAACAAAGCCGGAGCGCTGCCCGCGGAGGAAATGTCAATACAGGAACACCAGGCTATTTACAAAACCCCTCTTTATCCTGTGACGGAGCTACATGTAGCTGTGAAAACAGTCGTACCTGCATATACTCCCCTTTTGGTTTTACCCACATGAAATGCAGGGAGCCTCTTGTTTCTCTTGTTGCAGAGAAGGACTTTTTTTTTTTTTTTTCTTTTTTTTTTTTTTTGGCCAGCACAAAAGAAAGGAAAACACACTCAAAAACAGGGTGGTGTAACTGCAAACTGCACTAGCTATTCTGGGGACTCGTAGGAGGATCTGGAAAGCAAAGCCAACTCATTTTTGCAGCTGATCTGGCTTCAAAACAAGCGCTCCTTTAGTTTTACACATTTGACATTTGTCTGCTTCAGAACCAAAGGACCAAACTCTGTTCTTAATACCATAAAATGTTTTTTTTTATCTTCAGCACAGAGTCCACACAGAGGAAAGGCCAAATTCTCCCTGATTCTGGCAGATTTCCCCGAGATACGGGTGCATGGTACGTTGTGCACGTGTGCTGATGCTACCTGTGCTCTGGGACACCCCAACCCACGTACCTGTGGCCGATGCACCGCGAGGAGTCCTGCTGGCAGGGGTGATGGGGGAGCTGGGGCTCAGCACCATGCAGATGCTTTTAGTCCTCAGCTTTTAGATCACATCTGGCACTGGTCCTCCCAACACAGAGGCTGCCAGGCTGAGCTAAGGCATACGCTTTTTGGTGCGTGTGAGGAGCAAAGGATGCAGAGCGCGGCGCAGCGTGGTGCCTTGGCCTCTCATGGAGGTCTCAGTCCACCCACTGGTGGGAAGTGCATGGTTAGGCATCCACCCACGCTCAAATACCAGTCGAGACTATTCCCACTGCTCCCACCGGCTTGCTCCTGCACTTCAGGCAAGTTAACTTCTCTCCACCTAGGAGAAAGAGAGTTCACTTATTGGCATAAATATGTTTTTTCATGACTCAGAGATGCTATTTATAGTCCCTTATGTTTCTAAGCACCTTGAGAAGTGGTTTTATCATTACTTTTAATAATACCATTGGACTGATGTGGTGTAAGAGTCCCAAAGGCTGTACTCACGAATCAAGAGCTCTTCACGGCAAGCAATGCTGAGATAAATTTGACCACAAAAATCCCATTAATTTCCATATGTCACTGAATTCTCCCATCATCTTGGAAGAGCCTTTTGCTAGAGTGCAACATCTGTTCTGGCTCGGAAAGATGGTAGTAAACAACACATCTTAATTAAAACTGTGTGTACAGTTGTGGGAGACATACTGGCACCTTGCAGAAAAAAAGGATCTTAATGGCTTTGCTCCTAGGTGCTGACAAGAAATGTCTGTTATTGTCATTGTCCTGGTGAACGCTGTGTCTCTCAAAATGGAGTTCAGAGGAAAGGCAGTAGAAAGACTCTGCCTCCTCTTGACAGAGTGTCCTTTGGCTGCAGAAAATAACCTTACCCTTCACAACCAGCTTGGTAAGAAAGCTCCCCTATTTACAATCTACCCTTCTTTTCACTACACTGGAAATATCTCTCTAAATATAACTACTTTTTTTTTTTTTTTTTTCAACCATGCACAAATCAGGGTGAACATTTTACATTAGCTACTACATTCTCAGTCAGGCTCGCAAATCGACTGCAAGGCAGATATTTCTTAGTCTCAGTTTCCCTTTCTTGCAGATCTGGTAGCAGGACTAACATAGCGATCGTCTCCTTTGAATATGAATTTAACAACTTCAAGAACCTGTTTTCAGCACTAGACCCTCAATTGAGCACTGCGTGTTTTCCAAAAAGTAGAATATCATGACAACTCTGTTCTAAAACTTTTTTTGTTTGAATGAGATTGAAATGAAAGTGGAAACTCCTCAGAGAATGCACCAGCTCACTGAAATTGTTAAAACATCAGTTTTAGTTGAATTAATTCAATAAAAGAACCTTTGCAGAGACCTTCAGGATCTATCATGATATAGATATAAAAAAATAATATTCAGAATATGTAAGTGAGAATATGAGTTTCACTGAGCATCTGCTGAAAGCTTCACATCCCACCAACTTCCCCAGAGGCCAAGCAACTTGTGAGCTCTGGATCCCCATTGGAAAACATCTTCTCAGGGTAAAATAGGTGCTGTTCTTACCTAAATGCAGTTGTCTGCTGTGTAAGTGCCCACACAAGAGCCAGGTGGCTTAGATGGCTTTCATAGCTAATGGAAAGACACAGGCCCTTCCAGGTGCAACTTGTCAGACCTAAATAGCTTAGGATAAAAATGAGTGGTACCCAGCTTCTCTCTCCTGACTATAAAGGAGGTCTTGGTTGACTAAATCAAGTGGAAATAACAGTATTTCAACTGTCTGAAGTCGAGAAGTCACAGAATGACTTAGGCTAGTCCAGGGCTCCAAAGCCTTACTCAGAGCAGGTCTAACTTCAAAGTCAGATCAGGTTGCTGAGGTCCTTCTCCAGCTGCATTTTGAAATATCCATGGCTGGAGATATCATTGCCTCTCTGGGAAGGAAAAAAATCATTATATACAATCAGAATTTCCCTTGATATAACTGCTAACTGCTGCCCCTTGTCCCTTTACTGTGAAGCTCGAGATCCTTTCACTCAGGGTTAGTCTCTCTCTCTTTCTCTATAATCCTCCATTAGGGAGGGCTCTAAAGGTGGGAGTAAATCCCATCCTTGGTTCCCTGCTCATGGGGCAACAATCATCTGTGAATTCTTTGAAAATTCAGCAAACCCCGAGATGTTTCAGATTAAGTACTGCATGCACAAATGCTGGGATTTCCCAGAAAAGATTTTTTTTCTCCATAAAATTTATACGCAGCGCTAGTACTGAAGTGGGAAGATTTACGCTAGGCCACTAATTTGTTTTCTATTTTGGGTTCATCCTTCCTTTGATAGCTGAGCTGGATTTACACCTCTTGTTATAATCTGATGTTGATACAAGCATTTATTTTGCTGTTGGAGGCACAGTACAAAGGCTATTCCACAATCCAGGATATAACTCTTTCCTTGTAGGTCTCTCAGTCTATATAAAGCGCAGCATAACTGAGTACAAAGGAGATAGAAAGTACATAGGTCACAGATGCACAGTTATGTGACTGTGAATGTATTTAGGTTTTAAGTTACAGCCTGTTTTGATTAGTTCCATTTCTTTTCTTCTTCTTTTAGTAGTTTTGTGATCTGCTTGTTGTTTTAAACAAAATTAATAAGCAAATAAAACCAATGAAAAACTCATTCTATTTTATTCCTGTTTCTTTTAGGTAACTGAGCACAGTAAGTCAGCTCTATAAGATAAATATAAAAAAAGCTGATAGTCAATCAATTCTTGTTTTGTTATGGATGGTGTTGACATAAATGCTGACCATAATTAAGAGCTCATTCTGGAGCCATTGTGCCTTTGCTGAAGGCAAATGAAAGATGGCATAGCCTCACATTCAGGAAAGTCCAGAATTGCAAAAATAAATTGGACAGAATTAATCAAAAATTCAGAAGCTCAGTGATTTGTGTCCTTGTGAAAGCCTAGGCAGATCATTTCATAGGTTTTTATTTTAAAAAGAAAACAGGAGCTGCATAAATATGTAAATGAGACATCCAAGAATGAGCAAGCGGGAGAAATATTATTGCTATTTGTCTGGCTGGCCTGATATATCTATATTAACAAAAACAAGTTCGGAGTCATACATGGCTCTTGTGTGCATTTTTAAACACAGATGCATAGCTGAAAGTGTGTGTCCATGCATGTAAATAAGTGATAAAAATATGGATGGAAGCATATGCATTCAAATGAGTTGGCACCTCTATTCAAAGAGCAGAGAAATCTGTATGTTCTATGATTTCCTTTAAATTCCAAGAACCTTTCTTCTTGGAATTGTCTGCATGTTCTCAAGCACAAAACAAACTCCTCTGAGATACTGGAGACCCTCAACTTCATTGCTATGTTTTATATTTTCTGCCAGTAATACTATGCACCCTCTCAAAATATTTCCCATGAGACACTTTCATATACTGATCTTACCACCATATTCTTCCACAACTGTAGTAATTCTTGTTTACATTCAGGATTCATTTCCTGTATTTAGAAACTGTGGTAATCAGTACAGAGTAGAGTTTGACCTCTTGAAGATGTCCCGCTATGGACTGATGAAATTACAGGTTTTCCAGGCCCAGTTCACAGAGCACCCTTTAAAATCCAGGTCTACTTCCTAGTATAGTGGCTTGAATTGTACCATCAGTTTATCCCAGATAAGCTGAAAAAAACCCGAGAAATTAGTACTAGGTAATGGAGAATGAAGGCTGCAATGCACATCATTAAAGAAAGAAATAATAGGAGAGAGGCTATGGGAGATTTATTTGTGATCACTTGCTAGAAAAAAAATGACCACCTTGAAAACGTTAAGGAAATGTGACATAGTGATGTGCTAGAGTTTCTGGTAAGAAAAGATCAGAACCAGTGGCAATGCTCAACTGTGAATAAAATATTGTAATTGTTACTGTCAGTTCTTCAGGCCAAAATGTGAAAACAGGCATGTACAGGGACACTGAAGGACTAATTGGTCTAATTCGTCTTAACAGTTAGGAATACTGAGGACACTGTAAAATGAAAATGGAAGAAACATCAGATTACTGTATTCTCAAACGCAGAAGTACATTGAATTAGAAGCTAACTATTGATCTAGACATGCAGCTTATAGGAAATGCAAGAAGCTTCTTTCACTAAATTAACAGTATGAAGCAATTTCCCAAGTAGTTCCAGTACAGCAGTCCTACAGAATAACTGATAAATCAGGGTAAATTTTCACCAGAATCTCATCTCTAACAGTCATCTCAGGCTGTGAATCCTCCTGGATAACCTCTGAGGGCAGAAAAGAGTGTTTAAAAAGGATCTTATTTTGCAAGTGTCTTGAGTTCTCTCCTTCTCCCATAGGTCATTAGCCGAACTCAGGAGGATAGTATCCAGAAGGTGGCTTTCATCTTTTAACCCACACTTCATTTTGCAGGTCCCCCTCCTCTCATCCTTTTACAAGTCCCTCATGGCCACTGGTTTAATTAGGTCTCCCACGGGAAGTGAACTCCAATCTTCAGCCAACGCACCAAAGAACTTCAGAGTGTACATCCTGTGTGGCAGATGAAAGACCAGAGCCTGGCTGACTTAATGATAAGGCTTTGCAGTCAAGATGAACTATCATTCTGTGGTCCAATATAGTTCCATTTTTCCTCATTTAGTAAAACTCATGCCATAATTTGTACCACCTACCCAAGGGGTCATATTAAATCTCTGTGTTTCCTGTAGAAGGAGGCAGCACCGGGCAAGGCTGAGTGCCTTAAGAGAGCACATGCTGCCCTCCAAGTTTCACCAGAATACATTTTACTCCCAACCCTTTTTGGATCAAATGTACTACTAGTGCTCTCTTCCACTTCTTGCATTAAGATGAGGCTCTGCATGGAGGGAGAACAAAAATGGCCCTTTGCACCTTGCAGTCTTTGTGCTTTTTGCAAACCCATACGAGAACAAGGCACAGCACTGCCTTTCTCCTGTGAAGTCCTCGGGCCACCATTAGGCTTTTGGCTGACAAAGACTCCATCCTCCTCCTGTTTTCATGGGAGGTGTTGAGTGCTGTATAAACAAAGTGAATTTTCAACTCCAAATTTTCTGGGATTCACTTCGGTATTTAAACACACTCTCTTTGGTAATGTTTTTTCTCTTTATATTCTTGTTTTCACAAGCTTGTATTAATTTTTTTTTGCTGGCACTTATTCTCCCACCAAGAGGATTTTGAACTCATGTCTGTAACCAAACTTTCAGTTCCCAAGCAGCTAGCTAAACATGGGGAAAGGTAGTTCGCACTCCTCCAGTCAAAGGACTAATCTGATTAATTACAGCTGATCAGTAAATTTAAAACATGAATAATGACCTCCACAAAACATTTTCTCATGATCTATCCTCAAAGCTGAAAATTTTAAATAGTCTCCAATTCAAAACACACATATGAAAACTGCAATCTGCAAACAGGAGAAGAAATGCTACAGCAATTTCAAATTGTTCCCTCTGCTCACTTCATAAGTAAATAAGAATAAAAATGCTGCTTCCTACAGTGGATAAGGCAGGAAGTAGGAAACAGTCCAAAATTTCCTGAGATGGTCTGTAGAAACTGCGTACTCAGACAGAATTTGAGAACAAAATGGTCAAAGTTGGTTTTGCTTTGGTCGTTAAACCAGATGATTTGTGAAAACGGTAACTCAGAATGTAGTTACTACATTATTGCAACAACACTGATTTTTATTGAAACAAAGGGCCTTACCTATGGCTGGAAATTTTGACTGCTTCAGAAGGAAATGTTTATAGCGTGCTTCTTGCTAGAACATAAATGTATCCTGACATTCCTATCCCTTAAAAAAGCGTGTGCTTCACACAGTGGGCCTTCTAACAGCAGCTGGAGCCAATCTGAAAATGTGAAAAGGCATTTCAGTGTCCAAAGGTAGATAGCTATGATTTTTGAGAGGCATGAGATTCACAAGCTCTTGCAGCACAGCTCCCGAACCGCCTCTGTGTCCCATGACTTATGAAAAGGGGCTGTTTTTTCATCGCAGATGTTGTGCTTTTGGGGTGCCTTATGACAGACCCAAACTCAGCTGCAGACACCACCCAAACACGTCTTAGGCAAAGCCATGGGATTTCCATTGTTTGGGCATCTCCTAGAAATCTGCCCCTTTCCTCCTTCAGCTTTGAGAACATGTGGAATGTGTCTCAAGGCTCTGAAGTTTTGGGATGGTGCTTTTAGGGCCTAGAAGTTGGCATAACCCTACAGGCCTCTTCCTCTGTAGATCTTACATATCTAGAAGAGGATCCCTTCAGATCTTTGTGCTATCTCTGCCCATCTTGTGAGCTGTGCTAACTGCATTGCTGTCTCTACTAGTGGCATTGCCCACATAGAATAGAAACACTGTAAATTCACAGAATAGAAGCTTCTCCTTAATGCTTTCTTATAAGAAGTGTGTTAATAACAGGATATTCAACTGACCACTCCAAATCCTGAAGGATCTACTAATACCAGTATGTCTGACCCTCTCCCCAAGAGCTAGGTAGGATCAAGGATACCAGAAATTTCTATTGCTCCAAAAGAAGTAGCGCTCAAGATGCTTGGTAACTTTTGGTAACTTCCCATTGGGCAGGCTAGAGCAAAATATACAGTAGGTACTGTGCAAAAAATCTGCTTTGACCTATTCCATGTGTTTCTAGCAGAACCCAAGATAACTGGTTCATTCCACTTCATGATCTGCCTCTTCTCAGCACTGCAGCCTTGCCCAGTCTTACATGGCTGACATATAAGTAAGGAGTAGTTTCAGCATATTTAGCACCACTTGTCCTCTCTGCCCTCCTAGGACTGGCCAGGAGGTCAATCTGCCTTGTTTGCTGTGAAATTACTTCTGCCGTAGTAATTAGTACAGCTGAGAGTAGAAATGCTAATGGTAAGTATTCACACAGGAGGGCACTTCTCCCTTTTAGTCAAGATGTTCTGATGGGGCCCCATAGCAGCAGGGAACCTGGACTTCTAAGCAAGAAGTTTGGGATTTGCTCCATAAAAAACAAGAAAAGATTCTTCAAAAATTTTAAACTCTCAGCTCTTGAGCCAAGCGTACTTCATGCCATTTATTCTCACAGCTAGCTTCAGAGAAATATTATGATAGAAAATCTTCCAAGTCTGCAGAGTTGGGCTGTTAGCCAAGCTGAGTGAAATTTCAAAAAAGCAGCTTCTCTTCCATATTTTCAGTCCAGAAATACAGCTGCAGTGGGCAAGGGCAGATTTGCCCATCATTGTAATTATTCTGGACCCAGCAGACTCCCAGAGTCCTCCACGTAGCTAATATATACAGTGGTCATTATCTGCCTCCCACAATTAACTGTGGTTCTCCCCCTGCTTGCATAGACTGGAAGCTTGTGAGTGCATGATATGCCTATAACAGGGTTTAAATAAGAGATGAAGAGAGAGGAGACATGGGACATGTTTCCAGGTTCTGGGGAAAAATCCTGACCACATAAAGAAGCCTTGATAGCTTTAGCAACTGTGGCAAAAACTACAAAACTACACATAGGAAGATGCTTGCCAGCACTACTCTCTGCTCAGACAATATTGTAGAGGGCCATGTTTCCACATGGATAAACTCTCCTTGCACTAAATCTTTAATAAGCAGGTGTAGAAATCTCTCCATCGTCATGATGCTGTCTTTTTCTGCCTCTTCTATCCAACAGTGTCTCACCACGGATATCTGTTTCAGGCTAGCTGCATCCCAAAGGAGATTTTTGTTCCCTGCTTCTGTTTGTTTATAACAGCCTCCAAGACTGCTACAGAGCCAAGGAATGACTGGCTGTTTTTTCAGCCTCAGATATTGGCTCAGTAGAAAGCGGTTCATCATTAGCGCAAGCACTCTTTAACTCACTTGCTAAAAGGAATGCTGCTGGATCCCTCTTTGCTGATATCATTTATTACAGTGGGCAAATAACCTCACCCTTTTCTTCCAGCCTCAGACCAGTTTACTGGGGATAAATCAGTATATACAAAGGCATCCAGTCTTGATGTGAATATAATTCAAGGGATGAATATTAGGTTTCACACATTGTTAAACTCCCCCTCCTCCTTCCCCCCCCCCCCAAAAAAAAAAAAAAAAACTGTGAAATTATTTCTGTATTTTAGGGTTTTTTGTGTCAGCTTTCCACCACCAGATTTTTAAAAAGTTTTTGTTTAAGTTAAAAAAGCTCTCCTATCATAAATCCTGTGTCAGCCTCAAAAATACCAACTATTTTTCACTTTCTGAGTGGAGCCTTCTTCATGAAGATTGCTTCTGGAACAATGTGATGGATTATGAGTTATAGCTAGGAAGCCTAAAATAAATCTTAATTGAAGTGCAATAGACTATGACTCTTTTGCAAAAGAGGGAGTAGAGGGAGACCAAGGTTATTCAATTAATGCTGCTTCAAGTATTTTTTGTACCGAGAAGCACAACTTTGCAAGTCTACCAGAAAAAACAGTCCCTCTACAAAGTTCAAATGTCACTCTCCTTCTAAGAGAGCATGTAAGTGAAAACTAATTATCACCTAATTGACATTAGTAGGGCAGAATTTAGAGAATGAAGAGCTAGAGGGATCATCTTAGGAAAGAATTATGGAGCTAAATATTGCATGTAAAACTTAGCTAAACATTTGCTGATGGGAACATAACAATCTACAGTCTATGAAGGAAATATTTACTGAAGAAATAAGAGGATTGGCTCATGCAGATAGATATACATAAATAGTAAGACAATCTTTGTGGAAGATAGGGTCTCTTCAGCATGAATTGAAATTTCAATATTTGTTTTAATTTGCAATGGCACTTCTTCAGTTTTAAACGGTTTATTGCAGATTGCTCTTAACATTCAAAACAGGAAATGAGGAGTTGTTCCAAAAGATGGATTGAAACCTCTCATCCTGAAGATGTTGAAACCAGCCATTAGCTTTGTCTGAATCTTTACCCTTTCTCTTACAAGAACATTTTAGCTCGAGTAGTCTGATTTCCCCATTTTGTGGCGCCTACATTTTCTGGCAGACTTTGATGTTAAATAGTAATATAAACTAATTAAGAGAAGTCAGCTGAATTTTACATTTCCTGGTCAATGTATATGCAGTCAGTCTCTTCTTAAGAAGACATTCTTAAAGGAAATTACAGAAGTATAATTGTACACCAGACAAGACTCTAAAACCCAAACTATGTTGCTCCAGATGAAGACATGTACTAGATAAGGAGAGTGTGCAGTTATCTTTAATTTTCTCAGTCTTGTGAAAAGCAAAAAATTGCATTACAGCAATTACAGCCCCTAAAATCTCAAGTAAATGCAGGACTGATCAGGAGATTTTTCTCAAAATATCTCACCATTGTGGCATAATACTTTTATCACAGTGTCATCTATGCCAGCACCAGATAGGCTGAAGGAATGATGCAATGTAAACATAACTATCAAGTCTCCATCTATGTTTCTGCCATTGTTAGCATGGAGTTATGTGCGTTGGGATATTTCGGTGCTGGAGGAACTTGAGGATCAAAGTTGCAGGAAAATTGAGGGAACCGAGCATCAAATATAGCAAGAAACATCCACAAGCCTAAAGGAGCCTCTCTAACGAGCTTCTTGCTCTGATCACCTTTCATGTTCTGAAAGATTTTTAAGGAGATGATATCAAGAAGAAAGATGAGTCAGAATGAAATGGACTGCATATCCCTGTTTTATTTATTACTAATTTCATAAAACCAACCAAAAGGATTTCAGCCACTTGTCACAACTTTGCTGTTACAGCTAAGTTTTTTTGTGATTTGTTATTGTGCAGGAAAATTAAGTTCACAGCTTTTAAACAAAGAAAACCAAAGCAGAACAGAAATGTTTTCCTTTAGCAATGACGTTTGCTTGAATATTCCTTTAGGATAGAGTGCAGCACCTCAAAGAGAAATGCTAAGATATTTATTTCAGATAGGCAGGGCCTTCTATAGTTGTCATTGATAAAATCACTTTGAACTGAAACATCTGACCAGAACTATGAACTGCTGCCTAAAAAATATTGCATCACATGAAAAAAAGCAAAATTATACATCTTGAAATGCAAACATTGCTTTCAGCCTCCCTTATACAATGCTTGATTGGTTTTATGGTACATACGCCCCAAATCTATTTATTTCAGATGTTTAGGCCTTTGCTACACGTAGAAGAGGCAATGACAGAAAAAGAGAGTAGTTAATAGTTGTGAATTACATTTGCACAAGAAGAGTCTCCCTTAGAGAAAATTAATTGTGAAAATGAACTCTCATAGTTTAGTCACATATTGATTTTTGTCTCAGATCTCTTTTCTGTTGCAGGAATCAAATGGAAATCCATGCCGTGTCCTTGCTCCCATGACTGTCAGAATTCAGGTTGCCCTGGAGACACGGTGCCACATTTGTGGAAGGGCAAGAGAGAGACCTCAGCCCTGCTGTCCTCTGGGGACCACGCTCCCGAAATCCTTCTGTGGGCCTCCTTTAACCCCCGAGAGCTCACAGACAAAGAGAGGCAGCCAAGTATTTGTAGTATGGGATGCTACTGTAAATTAAATGCTCACTAATGAAAGATCAGAGGGATCACTTAAAAAAAGCTAGCTTCGTATTGCTCTGCATGCCTTTGAGAAATACATAATCACGCTTTTTAGCAGCACAGCCACAGGCACTGCATATTTGAAGCAAGCAGAGCAGTAAAATCTCTGAGGCTTATAAAAAGGAGTGACACCGGGCAGCAATTAGCAACATTCTGGATATAAGAATATACAAGAATGCACCAGATTAGGACTATTCTTTAATCTACGTACATTTCTATCTGAATCATTCATCTGGAAACACTGGATAGTATCTGCTGGAAACGGAAAGTAGAACAAGTCAGCCTTACGGGCTGAGCTTGCTGTCAGTCTTCAGAGGTATGTAAATCCCTCAGCAGGCCAATACATTATTTCCTCTGTCAAACATAGGATTTACTACTCCCATCAGCGCACTGTCCTGTTATATTGTTACGCAAGAGGCTGGAGTTTGGGGAGGATTTTGGTACTTGGAGAACAAAAGCCTTCGCACACATGACATCAAGGCGAGCGCACCTGCGCAGCCCCTCTGAGCCTCGGGACAAATGAGCGCAGCTCATCTCCCTCTTTGCATCACCCAGCAGCAAATTGAGCATGGAGGGGAAACGAGGACAGCAGTGAGGGAATCTAGGAATACCAACTTCTCCGCCGTGTAGGCTGGCAATTAGGAGCTCTTGCGGAAACCTGTAAAATGGGAATGGGTTGGAGGATACTGATATATCCTGCAGTGAGAACAAAATGTTTCACACTGCTGCTGAAAGAAAAAAAGGCACGTGCATGTAGAAAGAAAGCAACACTGGCACTATACAAAATGGCATCTGTTTCCTCCAGCACTCTGTGACTGGATTCACAAGCCTTGTAGGGCGACTGTGAGCGGTGCTGGAGAGAAAGGCAACAATGCACAAGAGATAAGCATGAGGAAAATAAGATTGGAGGCAAAGACAACCACTTTGCAAACTACGTTACTGCTGGGAGAGACACCTTCTTGTAACTGAAGGCTTGTAATTTGGGAGGAATGACGTGTTTTCTGTGAGTCCAGATGTGCCCAAGTGTTTTGCTGAAGGTCCAGTCTCATGGTTTCCAAGCCTGCTGCTGCTCACAGACACAGCCATCGAATGTCAAACTCAGACCAAGCAACTGTCTGGCCCCCCATCCCGTCTCCTTGGTCAGCTGAAAGAGACTAGCAGTCACTGATGGATCTAACTCCTATAAATTAATTAAAGACATTTTTAATCTAACCCCCTTCATATTTTTCACCTTTGCCATACCTCTGGCAATAAATCCCAGTTTGGGTAAATGTTTCACTAATCACCTCAAGCTTTGATCTATGCCTCTGAAGTTGCACACTGCTTCCCCAGGCACTGGAACCAGAAGTCGGTGTTGGAGCTGCTCTGTTTTACTGGAATCGTGAATAAAGCCTTTCTCAGACGTGTTTGGGTACACTCCATTCCAATATATAAATGTAAACGAAGAGGCCCGTATTCAGATTCTACAATAACAACAAATGTTAATTGAGCAGTAATAGCTATCAAAACCAATATTCAGTGTGATCATGCCTTGTGCTTGCCTCAGGGCATACCACAATCATAATTAGTAATGTTATTTAATAACTATAATAGGGTGAATGCAGCTTATAAATTCATGGACAAGGTTAATAAATGGGATGTGATTATTAGGTAGGTACAGCTGAAAAATTTATGTAGCATTTTAAGAGCTTCCCTAGAGGGAAGATCTGCTTGTCTCCTTTAGTGAGCAACAGGAATCAAAAGTAAATAGAGGTGAGAGACAGCTTTTTCTCCTTTTTCACATGCCCTTCCTCTAAACTTTTTTTTTTTTTTTTTTATACCAGAATTAAAATGCCTTTGTAGCAAGGACTTTTGAAAGAAACTCTATATGATACAGAGCGTAAGCTTTTCAGGGACTTACTATTATTATTATTATTTTCTTATTGGTCATGGAGTCCTCCACCTCAGTAATCCATGTACAAAAGGCTGCTTCCTGCCTTGACAGGTTTACAGTCTAGGTAATTCAGTGTAAAAGAAATAATGAGCCACGATTGTGGTAATGATTTGTCTTCTAAAAGGTAAAGCCTCTGGTGTTGCTGATCATTCTGACAAGCTCTCCAGCTTGCACAGTCCTACCACGACGTGTAAATGGTATTTTTCTAAGCAGAAAGAAAGTCTCTGCTGTCATTCTTGAGCAGGTACAAACAAGCCAGGGCTTACTCTCAGTATCATTTACTGTGACTTAATATACTGTTGAGCATTTGAACTGTTCTAAGTAGCACAGCTGCAAGGTCTTTCTATTTACTGCAAAGTTAAATGCATTAGTTTAAAACCATCTTAACCTTCCAGTACTTAAAGGGAGCCTGTAGAAAAGATGAGGAGGCACTCTTTATCAGGGAGCGCAGTGATAGGATGAGGGGTAATGGTTTTAAACTGAAAGAGGGTAGATTTAGATCAGATGTAAGGCAGAAATTCTTCCCTGTGCGGGGGGTGAGGCGCTGGCCCAGGCTGCCCAGAGCAGCTGTGGGTGCCCCCTCCCTGGAAGGGTTCAAGGCCAGGTTGGACGGGGCTGGGAGCCCCCTGGGCTGGGGGAAGGGGGCCCTGCCCATGGCAGGGGGGTGGGAACTAGATGATCTTTCCAACCCAAAGCATTCTATGAGATTCTGATTCTATGATCTCTGAGGTGAGATGGGCTAACAGCAGGCACCTGCACACATACGATGTTTCACCTGTCAAGCAGTACCTTGCAAAACCAAGTAACTTGGCTGCTTTCAACAGCATGCACTTAATCCACAAGGGAAGAGGGTTAAGTGAAGGGCACTGACAGAGAAGCTTTGGCTGAGCTTTCGGTGCAGGGACTGAAGACTGTGTGGTGCTACTGCCCCCAGAGCAGAAAGACAGACACCTTACTCACTCCACTGCTACATCAGTCAGTGCCCATAGAGTGGTTCACACTTATTTACCAGGGTAATGGGACAGAACAAAAATGTGAAGGTAGGTTGTTGGGGTTTTTTACCTAGTGCAGCAAGATAAGCCCGTCAGTGTCCATATAATTATATTATCCAAATTATATTTGGAATAAGTCTAATACATATGCATGCATATACATATACATACCATACACACCATCAGCTCTTGTGCAGTAACATGCCTGGCAGCATTAACTTGAGGGGTGTAAGTGTTGTGTCTATTGGAACTTGAATGTCCAGTTTGAACCCAGCTGTGAACATCATCACAGTGAAGTTACAAAAGAAATGAAGAATGATGAAGCAACACCGAGGTTTTTAAAAAGTAACTGAAAATGTAAGGATTTTTATTGTCAAGGACTGCAGGCTGCAGCAGAATAGTATTTCTGAAGAAGTAGGAGAGTTAGAAGAAATAATTTTTTGGTCAGTGGTTACAGTCAGTAAAATACTCAGAACCAAGCTCTTCTCTGAGAAATACCATTCACAGGTAAAATAACATTTTTTAAAAAGTCAGTTCTCCCAGAGGACAAGGGAAGTTCTCATTTGGTCACAGCACCACAAAATGAAAAGCAGATAAACAATCTGAAAACCAGATACCAGAATAACTTGGTAAATGGTTATATTAGGCAAAAGTAGCAGCATATGCTGTACAAGACTGAAAAATGCATGGTTTGAAAATCCGTATATGCAGCACAGCTAGGGACGAAGCACAGCGTGAGTGAGCACTGACCTCTAGTGGGCATGGAAGTCTAGAAGTGGCAAAGATTATTGAATTCAAAATACAAAATATGTCATGTGGACAGTGGTCCCAAGGCTTCTGCTTGGCAGCTCTGCAAGCTACAGTCAGCATAGTTTTGCTATGAGGAGGCTCTCACTGTCTATGTGTCAGGAACTATCATGTCTATTGTAACATCTACAGGCAAGTTTTTTACAGCCAAAAGAAAACAGTGCACACTTAGAATTTACTTAGTGAGACACATAAGTCAACTATTGGTCAGTTAAATTAACTGAGGCTAAATTGACTGCCTTTTTTAGATACATATTTAATAACTGGGCACTTCTCAGACTGTCTCAGTGGACATTACCAGTGTAACAATAGTTTAAAAAATCCTACGGAAACATGAACATACATTTCATAGTAAGAGTTTTAGTCCCAATTTTTCTCCAGTCAAAAAATACAGAATGGCGAGGGTTCATGTATTTTCAATGTTTGTCCCAAAGAAGTTTGCTTGCTTTTCACTTTCAAGTTACTTTCCATAGGAGAAGTCTTGTCAGTGTTTTGGAGCTCTTCTTTAAACTAATCCAAAGAAGAAAAACAATACCAGGCACATAATTCTGTAAGGCTAACCTTCAGCTGAAACTGCCAAAGTTGGGTGTTCTCAAACAGTTAATGTACAATACAGATTTCTCTTCCTATATCAGTAATGTCATACTTCACTCAGAAGTCTCATCCAGAAGCTAATGAAGACTGTTTTACTGTGTTTTTGCCACCTTAAGACAGTGAGGTTTCTGGGAAATAACTGTTTAAGGCTCCAAAAAACTGGAGCATGCATCTTGTCTTGCAGAAGGTCTTTGTCACTGGTGTGGGTTGTCGTTGTTGCCTTTGCACCCTGTCTTACACACCCTAGACATTTATTCTTGCCTCAGAATGGCAGGGAAGGGAAGAAGCAGGAGAATCTCAAGACCTGTGAATTCTCTATTGCAAATCTGTGAAAGGAAGGATGAAGAACTTCTACAAGAAGAGCAGGATGCCAGACAATGCACCAGACTTGTTGTCTAAATACTATTCAAGACTAAGAAATACTATCTCAGTCTTTGATTGATATGAAGCCAATCTGTGTCCCAAAGTTAGCGCCGTCACGAAAGTGAGAGTAAAACTTATCAGGGTGGCATGCAGTACAGAAAGTGACGTTTTGGTTCTGGTCTGTGACAGAATCATCTTGGATGTTCTCAGGAAGAATCCCACCACTCTCAAGAAGAATCCTTAAAGAAAGGAAGAGAAACAGAAAATAATATTTTTGTACATCCACACATTGCTTAATACCCTATCATTCAGAGAGCACCTCAGGTACCAATTGAACAAACTGTGCCAATATTGTGATTGGGACTTTGACGTGCTTTTCTTTTTAATTTCTTCCATTATTAGACTAGAATAAGTGCTTTTCTGCAACCAGTAAAACCACATTTAATTTCAACAATTGTCTATAATCTATAAATTAACAGTATAACAGTAAAATAGTAGTTGAAACCTAGCAAAAGTGAGCAGATAGCATTCCTTTAAAAGTATCATTTGTTGATCTGCAAAGTACTAGAGAGTACTTTAAGATGGTGAAGACCCTCGCCATAATAGTGTTGGATAATATAATATCAAAATAATTATTGATAGCTAATGTGGAATTAGTCTTTTGTTCACTAAGTAGGCTTACCGTGTTGCTCTTCTAATATCAATATAAGGACATGCAGAGTCAAATAGTCTCACACACTTTGGATCAATTCGGTGAAATTCTTTTGCTGATTCGTGAGGAAGTTTATAACAGCAAGGTCCTACAGATGGGCCCAGCACCACAAGGATATCTTGCACATTACAGCCATATTCAGATACCATAGCATTTACTGTGGCCATAGAAACTCCTAACAATGTGCCTTTCCATCCTATGAGAAATGAGAGGTCGAAAAAAAAATTGTATAAATTATCTCTTTACTTTTGTAGTAGCTAAAATACATGATATTATTAAAGGTATAAATAAATAGATATATTTACATCTAAAATAAATAATTATTTCTAGTAATAAATAGTTATTTTTTTAAAACTCCAACACATTAACAACTAGCAGTTTGCTGATACAATTTTGTGGAGATGGAAACTAGAGAGAAGAGTTTAGATTAGGATTCCAGAATTCCTCTTTCCCAGTGTCCTGGCTTAGGCAACGAGGGCATATATCTTACAGCTCCTTTGTGCTTGAAACATTTAAACAGGAATATGACAACAGAATATGTTACAGTCAGAAGCATATTTTTATAATATGGTGAAAATGGGTTTTATGTTATTTTAGAAAAAAAAAAAAAAAAAGTTCAAGCTACATACATTGTTTGGAATAGATAGAAGAAAGCCCAGGTTTGAGCTCTCCTATCCCAGTTTGAGTCCCAGGAAGTCTTTGCACTGCACAGGAAGTGGGTTATAATGAAGAATAGGATATGCTAATAACTCTTCCTCTGCTTTTCTACATCCAAAGACTGAGATGACCTTATACACAACTGTCTTTATTTGTATACACAGCAACATCTGTTCAAGTTAAACATGAACTGAGGTGAGGTTGGACAGGAAGGAAAGGACTTAGGAAAAGATAATTGGAAGCCTGGCGAGAAATGGGATGTGGGAATGAAGGCCAAAACTTGGGAGATGGAAGGCAGGAGTTCAGGCTAGATCTGGGCTGTATGCTTGGAAAAGGCAGTGGTATGTGTTGGGACAACAGTGTGGTGTATCAGGGACTAGGTAAATGAAGAGGCAGCAGAGAAAGGAGCAACTACAGATTTGAAAATTTTTACAGTAATTAGGTTTGAACACTTATAATGTAAAACTCTTAAAACTTTCAAGAGTAAATAAAATTCTCTCCATCCCTTCTCCCCATTAAAACCCACAACGTTCCCCTCTCCTCCCAGACAGACATGACACAATTCTCACTTTCTCTAATCTAAGCATGCTAGGCATGGGGCGGGACACCACCACCCCACGCCCCACTCCCCCGCTTTATTGAAGGAAAGTCAAAGTTTTGATCATTTTATAATGACTCAGAAATTTTAAATTATTTTGGCTAATTTATTGAATGCATTAAGAATTGTATGAATTAGGTGGTATTCACAAGTTCCAAGCAGAGGTGAAGTTTCTTACCATATGAAGGGGTGTACTAGCATCAAAGCTGAGTAGAAACTCTCAGCTGTGCATTCTCTTTGACCTCATAAATACAGACTTTTCTTATAAAATGAAACAGCCCCAGCAGGGAAGTCTCACCACAGGATACGTATTCTAGACCAACAGTTGGGACATCTTCTGAAGTCAGATGTAACCTCTGGTTGTATTAACCATCCCTGTTTCAGTTTTATGCTCATTTGGTTTGGGTCAGATAAATATTTCTTCTGATCCAAAATGATTGTTGGGAGCACTGGCTTTATAGCCACAGGGCACAGAAAAAAATACTTGGTTTTGGCTACCAGATCAGAAAACTAAATGTATAAATACATAAATAATAATTATTACAGCTATAAAATTTAAAAACTCCACCCACATAGCTTGCAAAGCAAACTGTTCTCAAGACTAATCTTGTTTTGACAGGATAGAGGCTTAACAGGTCAGGGTCTACATTGTTATGTGATCGTGCATTTATTCATTCTCACTCAGTGCTCCTTTGCTAACTTGCAATCCTTAGTCCAAAACTCCATTTCCAGTGGTCTCCTAGTTATTTTGATCTCCATGACTTAAAATTCCTACCAGAATGAGCAGCACCGCAGGCTTTTCTGACAGGATCAGCAAACAGCACGGGTATGCAATCAGCCCCTGGAGCTGCTATCGTGACACCCTTCTGATTCGTAACTATTCCATCGTAGCTGTCAGGTTCAGTCTTTCCCATAATACATACAGCATTAGCGTGATCAATCTGTCAAGACAAAATCAGAACATGGACAGTCATAAAGTGGCAGAAAAACCCTGTTCTGACCAATGCAAGGATTTTAGTTTGGCATGAAACACTCTTTTGCACCGACTGATTATGCGTGAAAATCAGGTACTCCCTTGTTCAAATGTCATGCAAATGTTTCAGTAGAAAGCCACCATAGAAGTGATGGTGTATTTTTCCTGTAAGAGAAACTGCTCTGATCATTTATCTGATTATTCTAATCTGTGGTAAATTAAATGTTAGAATACACTTGGAAGAAACAGTACTTCTCCATGTAGTGCCAAATGGCTGATAGTTTGGACAGCTATTCCCACAGATAAACTGCAAGCACAAATGTTTTAATCGTCCTGCTTCTCACAAGTCCTTGCTGAGAAAAATAAGCATAATGCCGACAGTTTTAGCCAGTGATACATGAAGGAAGAACTGATCCATTTACATTAATCCATTGTTTGATAAGATACCTTGACCCTGTGAAAAGTCTCCGGGTTAAATCCTGCAGCATTTGCTAGCCGGCGGAGATTTTCGTTAACAACAATTTGTGGGTCCCTCCGCTTGGAACTGCTGAAGAGATTGCAGGAGCTTAGAGTTGGTATGTAAGAGATGCCACCTGTCCGTGTGGTGAAGCCATGTAGGAAGATATCATCTGGCAAGGCAAAAAAGGCAACAAACAATTGCTTTTAACACAAGACCAGTCCAGATACAACATGGTTTTATACTGAAGAGACCTGAAATCTGACAAACGAGTATTGCTTTATCCTGTATTTAGCTGTGGCACTTAAATTTAAGGATTCTATTTTTCCTTCTTGCTCATAATCATAATTCTCTGAGGCCAAGGTAGAGGGGTTTGAGCAAGAAGGAGTCCTGGCAGATTTAGTCTGACTTTTTGCAGAGTTGTTGTGCAAACCCTAGAGAAGAGGTAACTCACTGAGGAAAATGAGAGTAGATTTTTAAGCAAATGTTCTAAGGTGGCACCTCCCAAGCTTTTTTGGCAAATGAAGCACTAGTCCTCAAGACTTCCCAGAATCAAAACCACCTTTATAAAGTATACTGAAAGCACTCAGAATTTCTAGTGTTACTGAAAAATCCTCTGTTTCTACATTACAGATCATTGATTGTGGCCTTATGCAATCACTGCTTTTGGGGGTGGTGGGGGGAGGGGAGTCTGCATGGCAAAGTGGAACACAGAAACATAGTCCCAACAACTGGTATTTTTGCTGTCTTAATAGCTGAGAAGCTTAGTGACGTAATCGAAGTTGAGATTCCAAATCTCTCTTAATGTAGTGTGATCCTTTCAAAGACACCATCAAAAACTTGAGGCACAACGAAGGCAAAGATGCCTTTAAGTAACTCATGTTCCTTTCAGGCTTTGGATCATTTCAGACATATTTTTAGGGAAAGACAGTTCTGTATTTTTGCAGTAGCAAACCTTTCATCTTTCCCCTGAATCATGAGACCCCATAATCTCACCGCTTGAGACACATGCTGCAGTAAACTGGGTTATGCCACGGCAGAGACACTGAGACATCAGTCGGATTAACCAGGCATGCGTGAGGCTGCAGAGCAGAAGAAACTCCTGTCCTGCCTTGATGGCCACTCTCAAAGTGTGTAATTCCCACACAGAAGGGAGGAGATTTCACAGTCTGCAGTAATGCTCTCACTAAACCTGGGCCTCTCTTTGATCATGCCTCAGGCCTGGAACAGACTTGCCAGTCTTTTTACTGTATTTTTATTGACACTTCACCGTCTGTCTTATAGACATGATACACTATTGCAACATCAGATAGAGTTATTTGCTGCCTCAAGACATTTCCAAATCTTACCCATTTTGCAACTCCCTTGAAGAAGTATGCTTGGGAACAGTTTCTGTAAAATCCAGTAGCTGGCTTTCTCTTTACCTGGAATCAGGGAAGATCTGAGGATGGTGAGCTCCCCTTTCAGGCTTGGCAGGCTTTCCAGGTACATCTGAATCTCACTTCGGATGAGTGCCACATCCTGGGTAGGAAGCGTTTGCGCCTCATGCCGAGGTTCAGCTATCTGTAGGTTTTTACAATCAGATGACACCTGTAAATCCTCAAATTCAAACTGGTAGACTGCTGTAAAGAGATGGTCTATATATACTTTCATTAATTCTTTTCTTAAGGTAGGGAGAATAACTTTAATGACGCTTAGGTCTTTTTCATCCAGTCTTTGTTTGATGGTGTACAGAGCAGCAGCTGTAGTCAAAGCACATACCACCTCCAGTCTTTTCTTCAGACTCTGAAAATCTCTCAGAGCTGGAAGTAAGGACTCTTGTTCACCATTCCCCTGCCTCTGGCAACACATGACATAAACGAATGGAGCAGGGATGGAAGAGCATTTCTCAATCGTTTCCATCATGTTACAGAGTAATCCTCGGATGTTGTTCTGCAAATCAGCTGGTAGGCTGAACAGATCTATCAGCACTGCTTCCACCATATTTCAGGATATTTAAAGATTCCTACAACTGTCAAGTAGTCAGCAACAAAACATGAAAAACAAACAAAAAGGCAAGGCAGCATCATTAGTCCAAACACAGAATTATGTTATTAAGGCAATGCATTCAGTGATACTGCATGGAGAAGGTGACGTAGCAGTAATTAGCCTTAGGATTTCCTCACTGCATCAAAAGAAATTGCAGCAAAAGAAAAGGAGCGGAAATGGGAATTATTAGCTATCTATTTAAGTACTTAGGTATTTTCCTACCACCCCGCCTACCTCAGGTTTTTCCCAGGTCAGGGATGATAAAAGGTTAGTACACAACATTAGCCTTACTGAATCAATTAACCCACATTAGCCTAATGGATCTTCTTGGTCTCTGACTGGAGACCAAGAGCTGGTCCTCCTCCAGCTCCCACGAGGGGAACCAAGTGCAGAGGTCGCTCACCTTGCTGGGACTGGAGGAGTTTCTCTAACACTTTTTTTTGGAGGCATTTTACACACTTATTGCTGAAGTGGAGCTCCTGTCTGCTCCCTCTCCTGGCAGCAGGGCTGCTGGGCTGGGAGCACAGTGACATCTTTCCCACAGGCCTTCACAAGACTTTTTGCACTTCTCCTTTTTGGGTTACCAAAAGTACTGTCTTGCTAATTTCTGACTTCTCTGTGGAGGGGCACACGAGCGGTATAGTCCTTTACAACATACACAGGAACTCAGCACAGGTTACTGAAACTTTACCTAGTAACACAAGAAGTGCACAGGACTAAATGAAAATAGTAGAACACTGTGCACAACTTCCTGCCTCAGCTTTTTCACCATTCTAGCTGCACTATTTGCTCTGAAACCACTGCACCTTAAGCTTATCTCAAATCATCCTGTAGTTCACAGCTTGTCTTGTGGCCCATGGTGTAATTCCAGTTTTGGTGTGGGTTTTTTTTAAACTTTTCTGGACTTTGTTGATCCAAGCCCAGTTAGGCTGCCAACCTGTGGAAAGTTGTCCGTCTGTCTCTTTCTCTCTGCTGCTAAGAGAACCTATTTTACATATCATCCAGGAAGCGTCTTATTTTCTTTTCTCTGTCTCTGATAATTTTTCAGTTTCCAGTGCAAGCCTCCAGAGGTCTGGAACAAAAGACTAGATCCCTTTGCTTTGGGAACCTTGAACAGACTAGCTGCTCAGATTTCATGACTAAGCACTGTGCTTGATCTAGGAGGAATACATGCAGCTTTATCACCAGTTGTAAGACCCCATAATCATTTAGAGAATCCCTTAACAACAACTTTTTTTTTTTGCATAGTAACAAATAGTGCACGAATATTAATTCCTTTTCAGGAAAAACTAGTATATTTGCAAGAACAAAGAACGTGATAATCTTTTAGGTCTTCGAAATCGGTGCTCTGCTACCAGAACTAACCATATCAGATAATGCCTGGCACTATTTTCCTGCCCGAAGTCCTCACTCTCCCATAACTACATGCATGCTCTGGCTTCACAGCACTTCATTATCCTGCAAAAATATGGTTTCTGTGTGTACTTGAGGCCCACCACTATGGTGGACTTGATGTCCTCCTTAGCATTATATGGTTGACAATGGATTCCCAGAGTATCTACAAATGAGAGGTCAAAGACCTTTCTGATTTTAATGGATTGTTTATTCAGAGCAGGTTTTGCAGAAAACATGCTGCATTTTCTTCGTTGTTCTTTCCCCCAGACTGGAAGAAAAATAATCCTGACTGAAAATGATGTTTTCCTTTCTGCAAATTGAACGCTTACAAAAATTAATTAGTGGCTATCAAAACAGATGAACTAAAAGTATCAAAATGTGACAGCAGATAAAAGCATCTACCAAGGAATTTGACTCCTGATTTTGCTCAGAGTATTATTTACACACAGCTGGGAACAGATTTTAGAGAAAACAGCTTGCTAAGAAAACAGTGTCAAAACAGGCTCATGTCAAAGGCCATGACTTGGGAAATCAGGATATTTTCTTCCCTACCCTGACATTCTCTGTGGGAGGCCTGTAAGAAGATGACATGACCCCAATCTAGGTATAGCAAATAGCCCCAGCAAAGACAGTGCAACAGAGGAGTGTAGTGAAAAAACAGATTATTGCTCCACTTCAGATATGCCAGTAGTGGAAGGTAAGTAGAGCTCATTGCTGTCTTTGTACTTCCCCACAAAAACACCACCAAATATAAGGTAGAAGGAAAGTGTTTGTGGAGGGAGAGGTAATTGCCTACATTGTTAAGTTGTGCGAGTATTGCAAAAAGTTCGCAGGGGCAATTATTGGGATGTACACAAAGAAACAATGGGGCTGATTCACCCTCGTATCCTTCCAGTTTTGCATCACAGAGTCCTACTGAGGTCAGTGGTGTCAGAAGTAAATTTCTTACAGTGATAAGAAAATTTTTTGACTGCTTTCTAAGTCCCCCAAACAAAACCCTTCTCAAAATACCGGCTTGCCAAGCACAGCAATGTTTTAGCTTATAAGAAATGCATTCATGGTTACTCAGGTTTTAAGTAACATGCTCTACAGTTCCAGTGTTCCATAGTAAATCTCAACTGCATGTAACTGCATCAGGAAAGATTAAGTGCATTTACTAGGGAGTTGCTCATTTCAGTACACAATGCAAGGCAAATATTTGCACAAACCTGAAGCCAAGGTCACCCATGAGCTGTTTCACTCACTCTCTGAAACTCTGTCAGTACAAACATTTGGAGGGTAAAAAGATTCTCTTGCATAGACATCAAGAAAATCAAAGAAAATGATAGACAACAAGCAGAGAGGAGAAGTGAGGAAGTTAACAAGAGTGAAAAAGAGAAAGGCAAAGCAAATACAAAAAAAACACCCAAAACAATTAAAGAAAGAAAACTGGGCTGAAGAGAAGAGACAGCCCAGGGTAAAAAAAAGATCCAGAAAGCTACTTTCAAAAACCCCAGAAATCTAATTCTAAAAGCTCACTGTTTGTCAAGACAAGATTGTTGGCAATTTCCTGCATCTCTGAATCCTACCGGTCACCTTATCTTCTTACAGAAACTCACAGGACTAACATAATTTTGGGAAAATTAAAAAGGAAAGAAGTATTTAGCATCTGTCAGGGAGAGAGACCCAGCTAAAGAGAACATGTCATTAAAGCAGCCCAAATGAACAGGGGTAAGAGCACATTTGCAATGAAATTTCAACAACAGCAAAGATCAAAAAATGGGAAAAAAACCCCCCAAAAACATAAAGACATCTTAAATGGTATTAAAATAAATCATTCTGCCTCTCTTAACCTAGGGGTATTTAGGCAAGGTTGAAGAAACAGAAATCAGCACTTACAATGAAAATGATGTAGTCCATGCAGTTTTCATAAACTCAAAGGAATTTACTTACACAGGTGGACAAATCTTCCAAACTCCTGAACGGTATCAGCTGATATAAACACACATTACCAGCTTTATATATCTCACTTCTTACTGTCAGTCTTGCAACTGATTTGTACAAGACGGAAAGTCCTGTTCTAGGTAAGATTTTTGTGGGAACCTGTATTTCTTCTTTATGATGAGACCCTGCTTTGTTGCTGTCAGTATCCCCAGGAAATAACAAACTGTACTGAAAGTTACCAAGATGATTAAGTGCCCGGGTAGAGTTAAACCCGGAAGCAGCATTAACCCTGCCATGTAACGCGCTGCTGTAATCATATGTTCTAAGGCATCAGCTTTGCACAATCTGAGATACAGAAATGTACAGCATAGCAAAACAGAACAAAACCACAAAGGAGTTTAAGGAAAATTCGTGCAGACTGAGTGAGTTTCCTTTTCTGAGCTGTAACTGCATGTTCCAGTGAAGAATTTGGCAGTCAGTCAAGAAAAAGTATATTCAGAAGGCCCCAGATAGAGAGGTTATGAGAGGCCAGACTTCAGGGCCACAGGCCCGAAAGGACGGTGCTGATTTCTCCTCAGAGCAGTCAGAAATTTTGCAGAGCTCTGTGAAAAAGTCTGAATGTTTTGTCGGGAAAATGTAAAGGTCAAAAGGCAAGTGGGGGAATGAGGGATTCATATCAGGTTTTGTCCGAGAATCAAATGATAATAAATACGTTTTCTCAGCTGTGCTAAAATCATGGTCATGACAGATGAGTATATGACAGCTAAAGGAGAAGAAAAAAAATGAAAGTAATTTTTTCACAGAGGAATTCATAAGATCTGATTTCCTGTGAATTGCTGTCCTATGTCCCCTGTTCCTACCTTACCTGCGGCTGCAGCAAACCCACATTTCTGCCAGGTCCAGAACACCCCTTGGGACTCCCCCACCATTTCCCCTCCTGCTTTTCCTTCCAGCATATGCTGGGCAGAGGGCTGAGCGCTGAATCCTCTTGGCTCTCCCTCCCAAAGGGAACTGTTGGGGCTATGTTGTCTTTCCTCCACCGAGACACCAATTTTCACAAAGTTTGCAAAAAGCGGTTATCTCTGAGGCTTTCACTGTCGAATGCGTCTGAACCAGATCATTAAAAATTAACAGGGGGATTTGATGGAGGGACACCAATGCAACCATTTTTTTTCCTTCAACCAGACTCAGAAAGCAAAAATAATTACCGGGGTTATTTTTGGTGCAGAGTGCTGAGAAAGGTTAAAGAAAAGGTCATAAAATACCCAGGATACAAAACAATATTGAAAAATTACAAATTATGTTTTGGGCTGAAGTATTAGATTCAGGTTCTGCCATTTCAAAAAAAGGGATGGAATAAACAGATCATATGCAGAGCTATTGGATTATATGTAATTTATAATTAATTATGAAAATCGTGGGATTTAGGGTTAAAATTCCTTAACCCGGAGTTCAGAGGAACATTAGCTGGCATGAGATCGGTCCGTGGTTATAAAACAGGGAGTTTGGAGTGGAGATCAGGAGAAACCAGGCCACGTTTCCTTGTAACCCGACGCTGCCCAGCAAAACTTACGTCCTCTGCAGCGTATAAAAAACACCAAGAAATTACGACAGAAAATGCGGTTTAATACGATGAATTAGGTAACTCGGCGAACTCCGAGGCGAAGAGAAGCTCAGCGAAATCGCCCGAGCCACCGGGCCGCGCCACGCTGCGCAACCGCCGTGCCCCCCCCCCCCCCGAGCGCAGAGCACCCACCCCATTTCTGACAGGATGAGCCGTTCCCTCCCTCCCTCCCTCCCCCCCTGCCCCGGCCCCCCGCGCCCGTTAACGGCCGCGTTCCCCGAGCCCGCCGCTCGCCTTCCCTCTCCGACGCTCCCTCAGCGCCGCCCCCCCCCCTCCTTGGCCGACGCTCCCCGGCCGGTGGTTTGGGCGGGAAGGGGGGCGGCCGTTGCGGCGCCCGCCCTGAGGGGCTGCGAGGGGGCGGGTGAGGGAGGGGATGGCCGGCGCTTGCTCGCCCTCCTCGGTGACGAAAAGCGGCGGTGTGACAGGGTGCTCCGTTCGCCTTGCAGTGCCTTTGGAGGGTTTGGGGCTGCGGTGGGGGCGAGGGCAGGCCTGCTTGGTGCTGGGGGCTGTGGAGTGCTTGGGAGGGAGGGATGGAGGGGGGAGGTGAGGGGTGACAGGACGACCTATTGCAACATCCCTAAGCATAAAATGATAGATGCGGTTTCTCCGGCAAGACTACCAGCCTTCTAGCGGAGTGTGGGTCATCTGAGTGCCGTTTAACGTATCGGACCTGAAGATGCATTTGTGCCAGACACGCTGCGTTTTCATAAGAGTTTGATTTTGCTTTATGTAGCAATACAGATTTTCTTCGTTTAACTTACTCTATCAGAAGTGATACAAATATAGAACTAAATATTTTCTAATCACTGGGGGGGACACCTTTACAGGTGTCCTAGTTTGTGACTTTTGATATGACAGCTTTCTCAACACTGTTTATCTTACATGAAGCATAGTTTAATGGTTAATACGGTAGGCAGTTGCAGTATAGTAACTAAAATAACGCAAATGTTAAGGCTAAATATGAGTGCATGCTCTCATGCATCTAAGATGCTTGTAAGAGCTATGACCATATTCATAAACTGAGGATCTGACCTGTGGAGAAACTAGAAGAACATTGCAATACTTTATTTTATAAAACTCTGCATGAAAGGTTTCTGATTCTTGATCATTTGCTTTTGCGCATCCAACCATTAGTAACCTGTTCTTGCTAATAAAAGAATCCAAATGAAATAATATGTTGATCTGGGATCCAATTGGAAAGTCCTAAATATTGTTCTCGTTCATTAACAGTTAGGAATTAACTAGAATGGTGTTAACACAATTAACTTACTTTTTATGTCCTTATAGTTCTGCACTTTTGCCTAAAATGGCCAAGCAAAATTCTCCATCACTAATCGAAGTTGTAAAACAAGTTGCAGAGCAGCAGCATTCACAAGCATCAGAGATAGAAAAAACCAAAACTGTTCTTTTCCAATTGCAGGTAATAAGCCTTGCTTGGAGTTCTTTAATTAATTTTTTTTTTTTTTTCATTTGATGAGGAAATATTCCTATGAACAAGAGAAACTGATAATACTTAACTTTTTCTGGGTGTTTTAATTTCAGTGTAAGGCAGCTGTTCTGTTCCTATGTGTGGCATTTAAGCTTAGCCAAAACTCTGTGTGTGTGTTATTTGTAAGGTTGCAACACAGCTGAGACTTAATTAGAGCAGGTTATAGCAGAAGCTTTTATTTTTTATTTATCTTTAAGACAATTTTTTCTGTGAGTTTGAAGTGGGTGTCCTAAATAGTCATTAAATACTGGTTTTATTTAGTAATATTTTGTAGAACACTGGATGCATGTAGCTTTTGTGAAGACTGTGTAATCATTTCTGAACTAATCTCTTACAGAAATTATTAAGCTTTCAAATATTTAACCTTTGAGATCAAATTTTTATCAAGAGAGTTACATTTAAGTCTGAGGAAAGACGCATCAGCATTCAGGCATTTTTTAGCATAGGAGAATGCAAACAGAAATAATAGAGTTCCAATTATAATGTGTTAATAGCCCTACAACTGAAATAATTGAAGTTTAAAACTTTGTACAAAGGTAACTTTTCTGAAGGAGCAGTGAAAACTTTGATTGCTTAATAATGTCAAATGACTGGCCACACCTTACAAGAACCTGTCTCCTAATTATATGCCATCTCAAAAATAGTATGATGATGATGCAACAATTAATGTGATCAAACAATTTAAACAAGGATATCTGTTTTCAAAAAAAAAAAAAAAAAAACACAAAACCAAAAACAAAACACCCCACAAAACTTTACAGCCCTAGGTAATTAAGTTAGCTTATTTATTTTCTTCCTCTTCCAAACTTCTGTTTTATTTCAAAAAAGCCAAAACCCTAGGAAACTCAATACAAGCATTAATTCTAGCTGAACCATAAAGTTAAGAAGTTACAGTGAGAATGCAGAACTGCTTTTTCCATCTTTACTTCTGTTCCCATGTGTGCATGTCACAAAAGACACAAAAAACAATTCCCTTTCCAAAATTGAAGATCTTTGCCATTAAGATCTTTTGCTTTCCTGTCCTTAGTAAATGGTGGCTGGCAGTGATAGAAATTCTGCTAAAACTGTAGCCCCAAATTTCCACATTAGAAGTTACACAGAAACTTTTTGTTCTTAACAGTTAATCATGTCTTAATTCGTTCAAGACATTGAGTAAGAGATTTCATAGCACTCGTAATGCTTCCATTAGGGAAAAGATAATAGGTGACATAAATCACGATGCTAATTCCCCCAATGCACTACTGTTGGCTGTTACTTTGGGTGGGATTCATTATAGCTAGCTTACATCACCAGCAAGTCAGATGTTAAGCCTGTATTAGTCATCTAGGCTCCCTCAGTAGTCGTGAAAGAGAAATAAACATTTCTGAGGCAGCAATTCAGCCCTCCCATCTTAGATTTATGTGTAGACATGGTGCTTAGGGACATGGTTTAGCGGTGGACTTGGCAGTGTTGGGTTTATGGTTGGACTTGATGATCTTAAAGGTCTTTTCCAACCTAAATGATTCTATGATTCCTTATGATGGGTTGAAGTACTAATTCCTGGAGTTCACTTCTCATCAGTGAGAAGATGTAGAGGCCTTTTTAGGACTAGAGGCATATTTCTCAGGGGGTTAAAAGTAGCTGAGCTGAGTTCTACTCTCAATTACTACTGTAATGAAGGTGGGATTAAAAACTTCAGTAGAGCAGACTAGTTAAGGTCCATCACCCCAAATGCCTATCTATGTGTTTGTAAGTGATTTTTGGCATCATTAGTTATTTTTAGTCTGACTAGTACTTAATGAGATTTCAGCTCTAAACAAACATTAGTATTGGGTTTGGTCTGTCATCCTATGTATCTGGCAAGTATGAGGAATTTAAAGTGATTTCAAGGATACTTTATTTCATATTTTAGACTCAATCTAAGGGGAAAAGTCTAAGATAGTATTCTTGCATTGTGCCTCTAAAGTGATGATTTTAGGAAATGAAACTAATTATCTTCCATTCAAACCACATTAAACGAGAAAAAGAAGACTTTTGAATAAATATAAATCACAGTGTTTAACTAGATACCTGTTCTAGTTAAAATGTTCTTAAGTGAACACTGAAATATTTTACAGGCGAAGTTTCAGGAATTAGAAAAGGAAATGGATTCTATTCTGTTAGAAACCAAGAAGACAGAAAGGGAAATATATCTGCAAGATGATGCCATAGAAGTGACAAAATATCACTGTGAAAATCTAGAGGCCCAAGTCAGAGCCCTATATTATGAAAATTTAAAGCTGAGGCATGACGCAGAAACAGTACAAGAAGAGTTTGAGATGACATTTGCAAGAAATAATGAATATCGGGAAAAAATAAGGGCTCATAAACGTCTCTTTTGGGAGATGGAAAGTAAAATGCCAGTAATGATTGAGCTTGCTAAAAAGAAAGCTGTCGTTAAAGAATTAAAGAAAAAGAAAGAGGAGTTAATGCATGATCTCCAGAATCCAGAAGGATCTGTTATAAAACAAATGCAGGTACTATATTTCCTCTTTAATTATTTTCTTTCTGTGTGAAATAATTTTGGCACAGTTTAGCTAATATGATTATTTTGTCTAATATGTTTACCGTTCATGAGGGACTGACTGTGGGGAAAATAGATAATTTATAATGCTACATTAATTGAAGACATTTTGACTTCAGTATGCAGCAAAAAAAAAAAAAAATCATCCGCCATTACCACCTGTGTATTATTATAAAAGTCAGGTTCATTCAGTGTGATCAAATGAACTCAGCTGTGAAAAAAATTCAAGAGCTGTAAATGAAAGTATATCATCGCCAAAATATTTGTGGGCTTCTTTGGGTTGTTAGATAAACTTACATGAACACTTTCAGAATTCTGTGGGACATTGCCATGTTGTTACATTTTTCATGTAAGAACGCAGTATTCTTTTAACTTTCCTGTCAGGTAACAAACTACAGTTGAGCTGTTTGCCAACAGGAGGTAAATGTGATGAGATGGTGATAGAAAGGAGAGAGGAAAAATATATTTGTTTTGGTATTCTAGTCTAACACTTGCTTTTCTTCGACCCTAATTACAATACTTATTAAAAACTTCCACGTAGGAATTTTTCACTCCAAAACTTCACGAATATATGAACAAATGCAAGTATGAAGATGAAATGGGATCACAGATTTTAACGCTGATGCATCTTGCGTTATTGAAAATCTGATGTTACTCTGTTCACGTAAATTGATGAAAATTTGGTTGTACAAGCAAGCCTTTAAGTCCTGATAAATAAAGATTCATTTAACATTGTATTTCCCTATGAGAAAGAAAAATCCATCTCAAATATTACAATAAATATTCTTTGATTTTGCAATAAATTACATTTTAAGCAAAATTAAGACCACCAAAATTAGTTCAAATTCCTGTATTGTTGTGGTTTTTTGCATATTTCAGTGCAATAGTATATCTTCCTAAGGAACTAAAGCTTGTTATAAATTACTTTAATTAATTTATTTGCAATTCTTAAATTATCAATGCAATTATTATTAATTATTTTAATATGGAATTGTTAATTATAGATCTTTATCTCATATCTTTTAATGAAGCTAGACTGTTAAAATGTGACATTTTTAATAAGTTTAACAGATGTAGTGTGTAACTTTTGAAGGAGGGGATTTCTGTATCTCAACTTACATCTGCAGGAGGAAATTACACTTCTAAAAAGGGAAATCACAACATTGAAAGAGTTCATCAATAAAAAAACAGATTTGCTGGAAGAAGAGAAAAAAATACATGCTAAGCTTAGAAAAGAAATTGAGGTGAGTCATTTGAATAAAATATAATTACAGTTCTGACAGAATGTAGATAGTGCAAATGAAGTTTGAAGTGCTTTATACACCATTGCTGGCCATACATTATTCAAGTATATACAGTAACAGTAAATTCTTGACACTGGTAGTCTTTCTAAAGTTCAGAACCAAATTGCTATCATGAGAAAATTGAAGTTAGGAACATTTTTTCTTAAGTCTTTTAAGAAGGAGTTGAGCTCTGAACTTTTGGAGTGATGTCCTGAAAAGAAAGAGGTCACTGAATGGTAGCAAAGCAAAATGCACAGGTTTTTATTTCTGTAATACTTTTGAAATACTTTAAATTTCATGCTGATTTATTATTCGTGACTTGTCTCATAGTTCCTGATAACTCATCAATGGGAGAATCAGTTGCACCAAGAAAATGGACTTCCCATGAATCTCCCTAATTTGAGCTGACATTAAATTAGGGATAACACAGCGGCTCCTAATTAGCTGCCAAGATAAAATTCTGATAAATAGTTAAAACCTTCTCTTTTTAAATAATTTAACTATATTTTACATTTTGTTCCTTACTAAAATACTTTGTCTAGATAGCTTTTAGTTTGGAAGTTTCACATCATTTATCTATTTAGTTCATATAAATGCCACAAAATTTAATGAGCAAAGCTTGACAGTATAAAGATTAACTGATCTAAGGTTAGCTCTATTGCCCATTGTAAAATGTAGGATGAAAAAGAATAATTTTTCATGTGATAGGGAACAGCAGAGAATTTTTAAACTGAAAAGCAAAACACAGCCACTTTAGAATAGGTCTATATTACTCAGCATCTGAGAAAATATCTTATTATCAAGGCAACATCCTCCTAAGAAGGTTCTCTAAACTCAAAGTGAAATTAGGCAGCCTAAAAATAATGTTCTGTCCTGTTATTGGAATAAACTTAATTAAATAGTGAAGGTTAAGTTGTTCTTCAGTTGTTTGGACTATACAAAATTTTTGTCTCAGAGGGAAGCAGGATGAAAAATGGACTCTTTCAGGGTATAGTTTTCTATTAAGAGCTCTCTGGAAAATAATCCGAATTTTAATATAAAATCTGACAGTGGACAAGCAGAGACATTAACAGGCAGTAGTTCTCAGCACAACTCAGGAAAGAATACTTAAGCCAAGCATGGGAATCGAGTGAGATATTAGATGTGGGTGAAGTTCTATTGAGCTGCAGTGGTAAGATTCAGCCCCTGACTGCCAACAGCTGAATGTGGTTGAATATGGGTGGCTACACCCGAGTCAGATGGGTTCCTGCTGTAATCACTGGAGAGGTAGTCAGTCCAGCTGAGGTATTCTAGAGATCCGTTCAGTTGGCCATTTGTAGGTGTTTACAGCAGGGTGACTGCATCATCTGGTCTTTCTAGACTTTATAGTATGCATTGGCTAGATTTCTATCGATCAAAACAGGAATGTAGACATGTAGATCACACATACACCTCTGAAGTCAGGTGTCTTAATCTGCAGATTTACCCCTTCTCATAGAACTTTTATATATCGCATGGATTCTCAACTTTTAACACTGCATGGGCCAAAAGTAACTGGCCTCTTTATAACTTCAAGAAATTCAACGAGGCCAAGTGCAAAGTCCTGCGCCTTGGTCAGGGCAATCCCCAGTATCAGTACAGACTGGGGCATGAATGGGTTGAGAGCAGCTCTGTAGAGAAGGACTTGGGGATGAAAAATTGGATGTGAGCTGCAATGTGCGCTCGCAGCCCGGAAGGCCAATTTTATCCTGGGCTGAATCAAGAGAATTGTGGCCAGCAGATCGAGGGAGGTGATTCTCCCCCTCTGCTCCACTCTTGTGAGACCCCACCTGCGGTGCTGTGTCCAGCTCTGGGACCCCCAGCATAAGGACACGGACCTGCTCGAGTGTGTCCAGAGGAGGGCCACAAAGATGGTCAGAGGGCTGAGGCACCTCCCCTATGGAGAAAGGCTGAGAGAGTTGGAGTTGTTCAGCCTGGAGAAGAGAAGGCTTCGGGGAGGCAGACTTCTGTCAGCCTTTGAATATATAAAGGAGGCTTTTAAGAAAGACAAAGACCTTTTACCAGGGCTGATAGTGATGGGACAAGGGCCAATGATTTTAATCATTTGACAGAGGGTAGGTCTGGACTGGACATAAGGAAGAATTTTTTTTACAGTGAGGGTGGTGAGACACTTCAACAGCTTGCCCAGAGAAATTGTCATGATTGAAAGTGTTCAAAGCCAGATTGGTCTTTGAGCAACCTCATCAAAGTGAAAGATGTCCCTGCCCATGGCAGGGGAGTTGGACTAGATGATCTTTGAAGGTCCCCTCCAACCCAAACCGTTTTGTGATTCATAAATTTGCAAAGAGCACGTGAGCTCCAGTGTTTCTGAGCCTCCAGATACAAGCAAATCAGTGTCTCATTAATGAGTTTACTATTGCTGTAGGATTTCTGGAGCCTTGTTTGAGCAGTGATTTTAAGCACTCATCTATGTCTGCCCTGACACAGTCCTATATTTAAATGACTACAGAATTCCTGCTGAAGCTTCAATAATGCCTGTGCTGGCACTCAGACAGGATGGACTGATTCTCACAGCCCTGGTGCTCCCACTTTGCCTCAGTATTATTTCTTGTTTCCCTCAGAGATTTCCCCAACTAAGCACATTGTGCAGGACTGCCTTTCTAAAGCAGCTGAATTTTGGAAAGTTAGAAAGTTTCCTTTTTTTGCAAGCAAAGTTGATGATCTGACATTGCTAATTAATAAACCCTACAATTAATTCATAACTGGGATGCTTCTCATCAGACAGGGTACTGATGGATTTTTAAGGCAGCTTGTAGACCTTGTTCCGCTCCCTTTCCTGAGCACCAGCCCCACCACCCACCTCTTGGAGAGCAGGCCCTGTTCCCAGCCTTGGACAGGGATGTCAACAATAAATCAGGGTGGTTACCTGTGTAGGGACAAGGCTTCAGTCATAAAGACTAATTCAAGACATCCACAAATAATAGAAAATAGACTGCTATGTAAAAATAATAAGAAAAAGAAAGCTCAAAAGACTGTCTATCCCTCTTTCCCCCACCTCAGCATACAGCTATATTATTCTTGGCAGAAGCTTGTCTATCCTGTCCTTGAAGAACCCCAGTGGTGGAGATTCCACAAGTGCCCAGACATTTTTTTCCTAATGGTTAACTTATATGTACACAAGGCCCAGTAAAAAGAGGCATGTTCTCCCTTCCCTCTGTCCAGTAAGCGTGTTGGTGCTCCCTGCCTCATCAGATATGCCAGACAGTTCCTAATAATGAAGGTAGAGACACATTTCTTAAAAAAGCAGGTAATACTGATCACAAATATTTTAGTGTTGTACAACACAGGCCTAGCAATGTTCAGATCCTGCAAACACTCATTCAGATGAGTGAATCTGACAGCATCCCTTGAAAAGTTGTGAAGGATTATAGTGGAGAGCCAGGCAACATGAAGAACAACAACCCATCATCAGTAAAAGAAGGCAGTGTAATTTATAAAACATGAGTGAGGAAATCAGTTATACATGAAATTTAGGCAGCAAGACTCACAGGATGTCACTGGCAATGCTGTAGTGATGCAGCTGTACACCATCATGTGTATGTTAAATACAGTGTAATAATGTTTCAATAAGCAGACACAGGAATAATTATACACTACCACCCATATGCCATTCAAACTTGGATAAGCCCAAATTTTCATTAAGTGAATACCCATTATTTCCATTTTTATTTTTTATTTTTTCTTTATAATGAATGTTTTATGCATTTACACTTCAGAATGCAAATTGTCAGAGATTGTCTGCCACAGCCAATCTTCACATAAGGCAGCGATGAGGGCAAAACTGATACACTACAGCATTGCCACAGTATTGCCTTTCTAAGAAAAACATTCCTTTTTAAGTGCAGTGCAACAGTGAAGATGTTACTACAGCCATCTAGGTTTCCTCATTTGTGTTCTAATTTATACCCAAGCGCACTTGTCAAAGGCTGAAAATTTCTTCCTTTCTTACCTCTCACTCTGGACCCTGAACTCTGCCATGTACATAGTGTTGCCACAGCTGTGAGGTGCTGACTCTTTGGGTGGGATTTATTTTGTTAAATTTTAGACATCTACAAAGCAGGTGATATCTTCACTGAACTCCTCACTTAAGCTCTTAGTGAGACAGAATTTTTCTTTCCCTTAGTGGGCAGGAAAGGCACGATTCATACTGTCCTAGAAGAGGTATCTGAAATAAGTCAGATGAATTGCTTTCTAGTTGTCTCTGCCTCTTCAGTAGCTATAAAGTGAACATGGAATGATTTGGTCAAATGTCAGAATCTACACTTCGGTGAGCTGAACCCACCTCTGTGAAAAGTGTTACTTGAAAGAAATTTTGAAGTTAATTGTATTCTATTTTATTAGGTACAGAATAAAAGATATGATGCTATTTTAAAACGTTTGCATTGCCAACTGAACAAACTCCATTCAAATAAAAGACAATGGCACTGGAACATTCAGCAGTTGGAGAAGAAGGCAGCAGAACTAAGAAAGTGTCTCGGAGAAGTGGAGTTACAAAGTAGCATATAAACCAAACCTAACAAAGCTACAATGTGGGTAATCTTTTTCAGATGGAGGAGCTTTTTTCATGGAAATACTACAAATAGTAAATAGCCTGGTAGGTGGGCCAGAGCTCAGTGATTTTATTTTTAAATTTTTTCTCCCTTTCATTCTGTGGCATAAACTAGACTGTGCTCAGTCTGTAATGCTTTGGAATAACTTTTTTTTTTTTTTTTTTTTTTTTTACTGTATTCAGAGGCTGTTCAGGAAGAAAGTTATTAACATTTCCATGTGTTTTCAAAATATGTACCAATTTTATCTAAAAAGTCATTTGAAGTCAACCAAATAAGATTTGAGGAGTTCCTTTTTATTTGATTAGGTCTCTGAAGATTGAGATCTACATTGTTTTTCCTGCAGATAAATTGGTATCAACGTATATTTGCATTCTTGAGATACCAAAATTCCAGATCTTTTATCCACATCCCTTATTACTGTAACCTGATAAGGAACTCTGAAAGCTCTGACGGCCTGTATTTTGCTGTGTGGGAAATTCATATAGAAGATATTATGGCCTGTTTGCCCTATATCTGCCAGGACGTCCTAGCACAGGGGAGAAGGAGGACATAGGTTGTCCAGCTATAAAAGGCTTAGGAACAAGTACCCTCAGAACTGGGCTTCAAATAATCTGACTTCAACTGGTCTAAGATAGGTTAGGAAAGGGGAATGAGCAGGTGAAGAGAAGACTGAATCTGGACAGCTTTTAAAATGGAACAACTCACCCTCTAGAAGTAGGATTGCATTATAGATGGTAGATTATAGAGGAACTTGCTGTGTAGAGGATCTTAGTTAACTAGTACTAGCCATCAAACATCTAAGTGCTTAATGTTCAGTAAGATGATTCTTAACATAAATGACAACCTATTAAGAATTCTTATTAAAACAGTAGTGTAGACATTTGTCTTTGCCTTCTTTTTATTGTGTTTGGTGTTTGAGGAATTTACTGTACTTTCTCTATTCTTACACTTAAGGTAATACTTCTGACTGGACATAATCTGTAAAATTTATCTCTTCTATAGAAGTAGCCTTTTATTTGAGGTATTGTCTTGAATAATTTAGATTTATATTTACTCCTGAATATAAAATGAAGATTTAAGCAAATTGAGTATTTACTGTGGAAAATGTTAAACTGCCTATATATTGTTAGCTTAGGAAAGCAAAGATTAAAATGCAATACTATTATTACTTGTGTTAGAACATTCGTATGTTAATGTATATTTACATTTCCTTTACTATGTTATTTCACTTAATGTAAAGTTATATAAAGCAATATGCTGACTCATGAAGGCTCTCTCTCAAAGTTGTTAGACTCTCAAGTTTGTTTGGCTTGATCTTTTTCCTTTGCAATATTATCAACCAGGCTACTTTAATTAAAACAATAATGTAGAAATGAAAACCTCAGTATCTTATGCTGTAGTGATAGCAATGAGATACAAATAATTTGCTGGGTTAAAACTTTTCTAACCTAATTTATTTAAAAAAAAAAAAAGAGACAGACATCTTAAAACTAACCCCTAATCTTAACTACCTTTCTGTTCTGAAGTGACTCACACATTCATTGCTGATGAGTCCAGAAAGCACCCACAGGACATTGTGTCTTATCATGTATATAGCACATTGCTGTAACATTACAACTGTTTATCCTGACACACAGCAAAACAGCTTGCATTTGATTAATGTATATTTCTAGAAAGGGATCCAGACTTGAAAAATTGGAGTATTTGCTGCCTTATTGATGGTTTCAATAGTTAACTACTCTTCTTTTGTTTTGCATCATTTCTAATTTGAATTTATTCAGCCATCTGTTGAAATAAGTGTACTTTATATCCTCTCCATAAAAATACCTATGTGCTGTCTTCTTGTTGAATTAAATAGATCAAGCCTTTCAAAGTTATTGACTGTCAGACCTGACTGAGAACTTTAGCTTAATGTATCCACCCAAAACATTTTCAGGGTATTAAGACTGTGTGCCCTTAAGTGTGTCTTTTACCACCTATACTGTTTTCATATTTAGTTTCTAGTTATTTCTGAAGCAGAACTGTGAATGCAGCAAGGTATGTTTCTCATCAGTGTCTCGTCCCACTTGATGGGTTATAAGGAGGGTGAATCTTTTGAATTCCTAAAGGGCCTGTGTACTAGGGGACAATCCCGTACTGGGGAACAGTCCAGTCTCTGCTTGGCAGAGCAGCAGGGCAGGGTTGAGTCACAACAGTGACTCAGAGAAACAATTTAGCTGTTAACTTTATTAACTGACAGTTTTAGTGAGTGGAGACAGATTGGCAACGATCAACTGATAACCTTCAGCCAGTGAATAAAGGCACTTTGGCAAAGAGGTTATTTTCCTAACAACCTGAATATATGTAAGAAGGAGGAGAGAGAGAGAGAAAGAGAAAAGAGGAATCACCACCCTTTGGATCCTGTGTTGTCATAGAATAGCAAGCTTGATCCCTAAGTGATGGGTCGATAAAAACACAGGTGAGGGTGTCATCTCTATATAGTCTTTTTTACACCTGTGCAATAGGGTGTTCCAGAACATTCTCATTTTCTTTGGCTTGCCTTGGCACAGCTGGGCAAGTTCTGTCTCTGAGCAGCGACAGGAGGGAGAGAAACAGCCTGTTGCCCCACCTCTGCAGAGCTTGTCCAGCTTCCCCCCCTCCTCCCAGGGCTCCCACTCGAGTCATTTGAGACATCTTCTTTACGAACAGTTTATGACAATCAGCTCCACAAATTACTTCAACCAAATGTACTTTGACACTTATTACCATGGCTATAATATCACAGTTTAACCTTGCACTTTATTCGCTGTTTGAAAACAAATATAACAAACAGTCCAAACCTTCTAACTTAACAAAACTTAAAATTTGTTTTTCTTTTTGAACAATTAAGATGTTCACTATTACTTTTCCAGGTATTATGGCAGTTTCTATGTATCAACACATGTACAGCACCATTCATATCAAGTAAATACCTTAGACCTACATTTTCCCTGTTCTTTTTCAAAAACCTCAGGAAATTTTGGTATCTCACATTATTGTTCTTTTGTACATGTTTTAAATAGTTTAATATCATTTACTGAAGATGGATACAAGAACTGTATGTAATACTGCAGTTAGTGCTGTTGCTTTCTCCTACACAGAGGCCTTCCTGTCATCCAAAGCATGAGTTGTCTAATACTCCTTTTGCTCTGGACTTTTCAAGACACCTCATGTTCTTGTCTACTGAGGCCCTTGACTCCTTCAAGGCATCTCAGCTATCCAAGATGTATTCCTTTTTCCTCAGTGTAAAGCTTTATTTTTCAATATACATATTTAAATTGCCTAAACTTATCTCAATCGTGTCTCATATAATCTGGTAACTGCAGAGGATTCCCCTACATCGGGTAATAGCTGAACTCCATATCAGAGAGAGCCTTTGCCACCTGTGATTTCCTCCATTTCACATCATGGTTTGCCCAAGAAGAAACTCAGCTGTGCAGCCCAGAGGGGAGCTGCTGCATTGTTTAGCTGTATCCCCATATGAATGGTGAGAGTTTTGGAAATTAAAGCACACCTCAGCTTCTCAGCTTTTCTGCCACAAAATGTAGCTGTAGTTCAATTATTTGATTTCACGGTGTGTGTCTGTGCTGTGTATAACTGTTCTGCTCTCATATAATTAAAAAAAAATGCTAGAATTAAGTTTATCTTTAATTCCATATCAAATAAAGATACTAGTATTGGTCATAATACCAACACCTGTGGAGTCACACTCTGAATACCTTCTTCATATGTTGGAGCTTCTTTATCAATTATCCATGGAAATGTGTTAGTCAGTCCTTAATCCATTTTACATGTACATTGCTGACAATATGAATTCTTTAATACAGATGTGGTTTAGTGCAAAGTCCACCATGTTACAAAAAGTCTGTTTAATCTCTGAAATAATTTGTTATAAGGACTCTGATCGTTATTGTCATCCTGCATCATTGTCCTAGTTAAATATCACAATTATAATCACTCTTCCCATATAAACACATTATTTATGTGTTTAATTCAACTGCCTTGATACCCAAGTTGATTCATCTCTAATCTTTGAAGCTTTGATTGTCCTCAGTCCCCACCAAACTTGTAGGAGTTTAGTCACTGAGTGTACCTGAAATCTGCCTTCAGTTTTTTCATGTGCTAAACACCAAATTTTGCAGGATCAAATACATTTTGCATACTTTTGATTAAACAGAACTTTGTATCATACAGTGTTTACATATTTTCCCATGTGTAGCATTTCAAATGTAACATTTAATATTTAACAGATAATAAATATAAGAAAGACATAAACATTTTACTAGTGAATTGCAGTTAATTGGGAGAAAACCTCATCTGGGAAAAAACTCAGCTGAAACAAGGAAATGTAAATTACTGCCTTCTATAAACTATCAGCATTCTGTACAATGTATGAAAAAAAAATTGCATGTTGCTTTTTATAAAACTTCTAATTCCAGCAAATCCTGGCAACCTGATGAGGCAGATTTTTCTTGGTACCGTGTTGAACAGTAGTAGGTTGAGCTCAGGGCATTTTTTCCTCTTAGCAAGGAAGCACAGATAATAGGAGAATGATTTATGATTTTCGGGGAATAACTCAGTAAATGCACTTTGTGTTCTTTACCTAAGGCTCTCCCAGCTCCTGGTGGAGAAGTGTGCTGCCAAACCCGTGTCAGTCGTTTCTGAGGATGGGTGTGGGGCTGAGGAAGGCACCTCTGGCTTCAGCGCTCAACAGGCAATGGGGAGAGGAGCGATCGCTCACTCTGAGCAGCAAAACGGAGAGCAAGCAGCAACGGACACGTGAATAAATAAGAGTGCGGAAAAACTTACCAACCAACGGGTCCTACCCACCGCTTAGCAAAAGTCTGAAGCACAGGAAGCTGGATTTATTCCAACAACAGAGTGTAAATGAGTAGGGGCATCTTGGGGGAACTCCACGCTCGACAGGGAAACAACACAGCCATTGGGTCACATCATGGGATGCAGCAAATGTGCTGGTGGCTGCTGAAGGGAAGGATTTCCCCAAGCTGTAAGCTGACGCCTCGCACGAAACACTCTCATGTGACGCAACGGCCTCCGGTGCTGAAGCAGAGGAAATGTGCCAGGTAATACAGACACACCTGCTAAGATCTTTGCCCTTGCCAAGGCTATGTGCCATACACGACAGAAGAGGGAAGGTGGGATGGGGAGAGGTGCCAATGTCATGCTGCCTTGCTTCTGTTGCAGAGATCACTGTGGCCCTCAGGGGAGACACTCGCCAAGAGCTGTGTGTGTGAGTGTGACAGTAATGCACGCTATTCTAGGGTGGTTCATACATGATGCTTCAGAGGAAGAAGAAATCGTGGCCGCACCATGCATCGGTGGTATGTCATGCTGTTGAGAGTGAAAAAAACAAACCAGCAGAACTCTTACCCCATTTTCTGAAATGCATGAATATATTGTTATCAAAGTAATTATTAAATCCGTTGTTACAATACGGCTGCAGCCTGTAGTTCTGAGTCATGTCAAGACAGTGACTTCATGAGGAATTCCAAGCAGTACTGAAATATTTTTCTTTTAATTGTCTACTTTGTAGGAGGCAAACGCTTTTTCAGGGGCGGGGTTAAGGCAGTGCAATGAACTGCTTCAGAAACGTGGATAGAGCAAAACCAATTTACATCCTGCTTGAAAAACAACAATACTTTCACTTGGGTTTTTCTAGCATTTAGAGGAAGCAACATGTAGCGACATAACAAAATGAAGAAAAAAAATAAACCACAAATTGCAAAGGACAAAGCAAGATAAACCAACAAAATCTCTACCGTCCCTACCCCCAGAAAGAAAGATAAATGCACTGCACATCCCCTACCTGCATGAAAGCAGACAGAAGAGACGGCTTTATCATGTCACTAGATATAATTCTGGTTGAAAATGGTTGCTACAATAATAAGCAAAGCATAGTGCTCTGTCTTAAACAGAGATTTCTCCTGTTAGGAAATTACATGAGTGTTTCTACATTTTGCAGCAGCTTTTTAATTTATCATAGTCTTAGTTTCACATAATTCAGTAAAATTTTCTCTTAAAGCTTTCCAAGACAAGCAAGCTTCTTAATCTCTCATTTTATTATAAATATAATATACCATGTATTCAATAATTGTTGACTAAATTTTACCTAAAATATTTGATTTTTTTCTATCATCTATACATTAAATTAATTATTGTAATAGATCACTTGCTGTGGAGTCACCATCTCTGGAGGTATTTATAGATGTGCTTAGGGACGTGGTTTAGTGGTGGACTTGGCAGTGCTAGGTTAATGGTTGGACTCGATGATCTAAAAGGTTCTTTCCAACCTAAATGATTCTGTGGTTCTATGATGACTTTTCTGGAGACGCACTAGCACCAGCAGTTTGAAATGGAGTTGCTTTTTTACCCGCTGACAATAAAGTCTAATAGTTCCCTCTAGTGGTAAAATATCTTTTTTACATTGTAAAGGTACCTTTCATACTTGTTTTGATTTGAAGACCGAGACTTGCCATAAGAATAGTTAATATTTCTACAGAACATGATGAACACTCCTAAATGCTCTATTTTATTTTTCAAATGGCAGGATGAAAAGGAGATGCTGAATATTCCAGCTCTTACAACTGCAAACAACAACTGGAGGATTTGTTTTTTCTTAATGATTGATCTGTTTTTAAAAGAGGGAAAAATCGGCAAATTTCCTCAGACCTTCTATTCTAATCTGAGTTATAATTCAAAGTGCTCTACAAATAGAAAAACTTCATATTTTTTTTTCTTAAAAATCATCTTCAAAATGTTTTTGTGAGCTAAAAGCAGTCTTTTACAAACTTTTCCAAGGTCACTTTCTTCTTAAGAACTATTTTGTTTAAGATCATTGGCTTCCTTCTATTTGCTGAAAAATATATTTCAAAAAGATTAGGTCAGACTTATAGCTGACTAAAACTGACGATAGCTGGTAGTTATGGATTTACAATATATTATATAAACCTGTGTTTTCAGGCTTCTTAAATAACCCAGCCTGGGCTGAATCTTTTGGTCTGAAACTGCAGCTCTGTCTCAAGATCAGTCTTCTGGAAAGCTTGAACATAAGGTATGAATGTCATTGCTTGAGGCTCCCAATATACTTGACAAGAGAAAGGCATCCTGCAGCCCATTGAGTTCTTGCGTACCTTATGGCAGAGTCTGGCTCTTTCCAGTCACAACAAAGGAATCCTAGAGCAACTACCCTTAATTTAAAAGAAACAATTAAATGCCTATTTTATGTGAGATAAGCCCAGAAATACCACAACCAGTCTGTTGTTTACCCATATCTAAAGGTTTATTTTGTGGCTGTGTGCTCTGGAGCAAAGGATTGAACTTTGGCAGAGGCTTTTGAAGGGAGAGGGAAGACAGTTTCAGGCTAACCATCATGTAATCACCTACTTTTATCACCCTTCTCTTTTTCACCCTTTGGCACAGGGTTCTAATCTATTGAATCCTGACTTTATAACTTTCATATAAAATTTACATCAGGAGACCAGCAGCCTTCTCGACCAACTTGGATAAAAGTTATCTGGGTCTCATGCTTAAAATTTTACCCTCAGATTTTGTGATCTCTCTTGCAGTTACTAAAGGATTGGAATGCCCTGCTCTGGTGCATTACAAATACACTGCTTACGTTTTGTGCATCTCTACTAAAATTATTACCATGTCTCAAATTATGAGTTCATATTGTTGTTAAGACTTTTTAAATTACTAGTGCTTTTGTATTAGGTTAACCGATACAGTTGGAAAAGCAAGCAAACATTTTGGCAGGGGAGAGCTTGAGTATCTCAAGTTTTTTCCCAGTTACATCTGTTGGTTCTTCCTTTATAGCTATGGAAGGAAAAAGCACTTCTAGGGGATGTTTCATCTGAACTGCTTTATATAGTTGCATTAGGATGACAGGAATTGTGCCCTAAAAAGTCCTATTTCTCCTAGTTGTAAAGGGAGTGAAGAGTCACTAGCTCAGATGTAAATAACTATATTCTGATATCTGCAGTTTAAGTAAGATGTATCCAAGCCGTATAACCTCAAGCCACCACAGCCACCACAACATTATTAGTAAATGCTCAGAATTTCAAATTTGTTTGTTTGTTTGTTTCCCTTTATTGTCTTATTGCCAGCTACATATTTTTCTTTGTATTTCTCTAGCTTTCCCTATTGATTTCCTGGGCTGTAAGCTTCTCATTTATATATTACATTCAATGTAATGTTTTCCATATGTTACACTGGGGAGCAGTGGGAGGTTCGTTCTAACATCTATTTCCATTTGCCAGTGAACCAGAGTATGCTTTTAGCTAAAGATTTCCTCTTTCATGGTGGAGTACTCAGCTTTTTAAGCATCTTTTTAGTTTCTCTCATAGAACTCCCATTTTTCATTTGCTTTTTTCTGCTTCTCCCCAGCCAACTACGCTCACAATTTTCATCAACCATGGGAAAGTCGCCATTTTGCAGCATCAGCTACTGTGCAGGGGATTGACGTTGCCTGTCTTGGACACCTATCTAGAATTTAGTAACTCACATCCCAGTGGTGCCTTGCTCTTTGTATTGACTGGAGGAGCTCTGGATGGGAAGAAATCTACATTTTGGATACCTAATATGAGGTGAGATGAAACATCCTAGGGCTCTAAGATAGGTGGCATGATTTGCCTTCTGTCAGTGCCTATTTCCCTCCATTGCCTGCAGAAGGAGTCAAGGGCAACTAGTTCTAAACTCATGGTAGATGATTAAAGTTACATGACACAAATCCCATCTATCCTCTCCAGTTATTTCTCACCGACTCCAGGCCAGGAATTAGTACAGCTCTATCCATCATAGTGAGACCATAATTGAGTTACCCTGTATTGAGAGCAGTAATACTTTCTGTGTTAAAGGATCACAAGGAATAATTTTAGAAACTCTAACAAGTTGTGTGACCTCCATGCTACATTTCTGAAATTGAATTCTCCCATGGCAAGACAATTGCTCCCCCGCAGTCTGCCTCTCACTGCAGACAAGTCATAAGAAATAATTCTGGTATGGCTTCATGGTCTATAAAGACTCTCCCTCCTTCCCACTTTGCTGCATTCTCTTCTTGTCTTTTGTGTTTTAGCACATTGACAATTAGTTTCTGAATTACTGGGATATACAAACTAGCTAGCAGTGTTTCTGTAGTACTACCACTGCATCAGGTACTACTTTCACCTCTTCCCCTAAATAAATTTTGTCTAAAGATCTTTAGCATTCCAGTCATGTGAACTACCTCACCAGTTGCCAATAATACTTGCATCAGTGAGAATTTCCAGTCTCTTCTTTGTAACCTAGACTTTTGAAATTAGTACCTAATGACCAGAAAAATGCTGAGAAGTCCCTTGAAAATGAGGATGAAGTTGGAAGCGTAGGTAATAAACTTTGGTGAGGATAGCAGGGGAATATGAATGGGAGACAGACAAGCTGCAGTGAGTGGAAGTAGAAGAAATTGGGAAAGGGAGAACAGCAGTAGGTAAGTATCTATTCATTTTATACTACAGAGCCCATAGTAAAACATAAGGCTCCTAAATCTGAAAAATCCTCCACAGTCAGCAGATAATCTCATTTTGCTCTAACCACTGGGGAATCACAGTCTATGTTACTCTCAGTGTCCATTAGTTCACATGAGAGACCTCTGCAAAGGATCTACAGTACTTACCCTGATGTTGACTCTACGAGTATCAGTAGAATCTCACAAGGTTACTTTTTTTTTTTTTTTAAAAACTCATTCTTTGAACTAAGCTATGAGATTCGTTTCATGCTCAGTTTCCCATGGAACATCTTTTTCTTCCTCATGGCACCTCTAGTGCTTTCTCACAGGGTGCAGTAGCTGCTTAAATTTTTTAAGGCAGTAAGTATGGCAGCTGGAGAGGTAGCGCCTAGTTCCTCTTGCAGCTCAACACTGCAGCTGCTCCTTCACTGTGTGGCCTGATGGCTCAGGTGTACTCAACCATCATGGGCCCCAACATTTTACTATCTTCTGCACTAGAAAAATGGCTTGAAAGTCCAAAGAGGAAGAGAGTTTTCTCATTGATGTTCAATGTTATTCTGAAGGCTCTTCAGTGGTAGTTTCTATACCTCTGAAACACGAGATCTGTTTTATACATGCAGAATTTGAGTTTTGGTGAGTTACCCATAATAACAGAGGAATTCTATGGCTGAACTTTGAATCATACCAGGATTAGGGATTCTTACAGTAGCATGTGGAAAAGAAAGTCAGCCCAGTGCAGTTGTTGTCATTTCCTGGTCTGCTTCTGAGAGAAGCTGCGTGCATCAAAGATTTGATCTTCTAGATAGGGAAATAATGTTTTTCAACAGATTGTTTGCATAACTGTACAGAACCCCTCACTGAATTGCTGGAAAATCTCATTTCTGTAGCCATACCCATTTTAATGAACTTCTCCTTTGTAATTATTCAATTATCCATCCTGCTGCTCAAGAAAAGCATCATAACAATGATTTAACACAACACTGCAGTAATTAGCACTCACAAAACAACAAAGGAACACCTCACTACTCAAAGAAGGATCAAAGTATGAAATCAAAAGTAACTCATTATGGTCGTTGTAACACCACTTCAGTTCTTACAGTAGCAATCACAATGTTTTGGTGGTTTTGAATCCTTTCCTCTTATACCTAAAAAGAAGCTACAAAGCATGCTTATTCCATCTTCACAAATACAGTAATGAAGAATTTCAAAGACTTTTTGGTTTTCTGTTGAAAAGTAGGAGCTAATAGATCAGTTGCTGATTTACTGCAGCTTTTGTCTAGTCTAACTCCACTCACTTCAGTAAGTCTGGAGTTGAAAACAGAACCATACATTGGCAGTTACACCTCTAGGTAGTTTAGTTGTCACTTTTAAAACTTAATCTAACTCACTTTGCCTTCATATTTCCCAGGCAGCTGCAGATGGCTTTCTTTCCATTTGAATGGCTTTGCAACGTTTGTTTTTTTCCTCAGTACTTACCTCCTTTTTTTTTTTTTTTTTTTTTTTTCCTTGGTGTTATATATTACTTGCTGATGGCACAGGGGATTTTGACTACTTTTTTGGTTACTGGCACCAGAGACATTCTTAACCATGCTTATTAGACATTCAAGAGTGCTAATTTTCTCATACAAAGAGAGTGTTGAACTTTCATTAGCGTAGTTCCCAAATGCTTTAATTTTCTGATACCATTTAGTATAATTATGTTTGCTTTTAATACATAAGTGTGGAAAATAACGTACATTGGAAACAAACAACACAGAAGCTGTCATAAAAGCATAAAAGAGCAGCTGAAAAGAAGAACAGCAATGCAACATTGTTTTTAGAAGCAATGGAACACAAGAAGAGCTGACATATTGTGATGCTAACAACTTTAATTAATGATGTATAGAAGGTCAAGTAAAATGAGAAAGAGAAGATCTGTTAATAGAAAGCATGTGCAAGTATACTAAAATTAGAAGTTTAGAAACGTGCAATACAAAAGCAGAGAATTCTGATGGAATGTTTAATTGGAAATAAATTTGATGAGATTTTTTTTCTCTCCTGAATGGAAAATGAGGCATACTTGTTCAAGATAACAAAAGGGAGATTTTGGTTATTGAGTCCAAACTGCCAGTGTGAAATACATGTCTACTTTATTTCTTCCTCATTCATATACGACAATCGTCTTTAGGGTAGAGTTCAGGACATGTTTGTTTAACCTAACAGTGAGCTTGAATCAACAGCCAAGTGGGAGTACTTTTTCAGTGGGGATTTAGCAGTCATGAAAGTGAATGGTCTGTTTCATAGCCATTAATTCTCTTACTTTTGCAGATGTGCCTAATAAACTCCAACTGGGAATGATGTTCCTTAGTAGATATAGTGCAGTTGTTCAGTGCTGGAATTCCAAGTAATTTATCTGCAAAATACTTCCCTCCACATCCTACACTTGGATGTCGTGTTAGCTGATCAGCCCCCTCTCCAGCATGGCAGAGACTTTTAATAGTGGCAGGGACAGCAAGGCTGAAGACCACTTGTAGCAAAGCTTGCTGAATCTGTGTGGGATTCTTCTTGCCTAACCTTAGCCATACCAAGCATGTGAACAAATAAACTAGATTTCCTGTGTGAAAGAAGGATAACTTAAGAAAGTGATTCATCCTCTCCTCAAATAAATGTTTTGGTGAAATTAATTGCCCTAAGAAAGCAGAATTGCCCTGCAGGTGATGTCCTTCACTAGAGATGTTCCGTTTGGCTGTGTTGCAATTTGTCTTGTCTCATAGTTAGCCTTTTATGCATTAGCTAAAGTAAGCTAGCCATCTAGCCTTCTGGGACTAAGCAGCACATCCAAGAGTGCATGCTAAAACTGATGCCTATTAGAGGTAGCATGAATCACCCTGTGAATGTGACTTTTTTTCCATGTGCTACAGAAGGAACCAACAAATTTGCTTCAGGTGGACTTCAGACTTTCAGCTGAAATACAGCATAGGTGCGACTTGCTTACTTTTAGCCAGGTAAAATCTGGGTGTCTGGTTTAAATGAGGACACTGTTTTCATTCAGCCTATCTTTGCTACTTATTTTAGGTAACGTCTGATCACTTACTGTTAAAAATACCACAGCAAACAGTCTTTCGTCCTGTGTTTGTCTGCGATAGAGGTGGTGACATTCAGAAAATTCAAGGCAAAATAGTTAATTTACATTTCAAATTACCTTTTGTGTTGAGGCACTCCACTCATGGTTTCGCATTATGATGTCCTATATTTAGAAATATACAGTTCCATCAACAATGAAAGAATAGAACTTGGCTCTCTAGAGAGTGACATTTTTCCATGTGAGATAATTAAACAGATCCACATGGATAGTAAAATCCCTTCTTTTTAGGCGCTGGTGGTTTCAGAAGACATTTTATACCCCTTCCATTCAAAAATCATTTTGTTCAGTTTACTGCATTGTAAATGGCTGATCTGTAATGAGTATAGTAGTTTAATTTTCTTTCATTTTAATGAAAAACAGAAAAAATCTTGAAAGCACAGAGAACTTAGCAACTCTGCTCAAAAGTGAAAGGCAGAATCTCTGATACTCTACTTCCTCCAGAGCAGTATAATCAGTCATTTACTGTCCCAGAGCATATAAAATATGGCAGGGACATTGCAAAAGATAAAGCCACAACTCTTACAAAAAAAAAAAACCCTAAGATTTGTAGCCAGAAATCTCTGGAGAAGAAGAAAATGTGAAAGACGAAATTTTATATAGTATAGTGATTGTAATCTGCTGCCATTCTTTAAACTGGAACAGTTTGATGGAACAGCTCCCAAACTTTTCCACTGGTTCCAGCATGCTCCTGAATCCTCTTCCAGTTGCAATTGCAGTCTTTTATTCCTGCTTCTGGTTGTGAATCCTACTTCTGCAATAAAACTTCTGTTGCACTCACAACCCTTACGGAGTTCTGATCCCTTGCTTATGAACAACTTCTCTCATGGTAGTTTACACTCAGCGTATTTTTTTGCACATGTGGTAGATCATTCTGCTTTCCTTCTTTTGTAATGATCACCAGGCTTTTTAAGAAAGCAGTAGAAATGCATTAGAAATGACAGCACTCACGTAACAACATTGCCACTTGACACACTGTAAAAAGGACAAATCGCATCTTTCGGTCTGCAAAGAATCTGCCAAGTCCAAGCTGCCTCACAACATTCTGCAGCAAATTTGGTTAGCGCAGTTGAGGAAAAATGATTGTCTGCACTGAAGTGATTGCCGTTTTCACTTTCTTTGTTGTCATTCCCATATCTGTAGCTCTTTGACATGGCAAATCACTGCTAAGAGTGAAGTGCGAAGTGTCTGTCAGCGGATGGCCCAGCATCAAAACAGACCAATTAGCAATGTCCCCATCTGCTGCCTAGGCTCATGCTTGCTCCCTGCCTGTTCCTGGAGCCAAGAATCGAACTGGAAGCCATAGATTTCATGCACAGTAGCAGTAGCCAATTTCTGCAATGCTACATGTTGTCCAGAGAACTTCTTACTGGAGCTGGAGAGCGGAAGAATTGGCAACGCCTTTGTTACAGAAGCTAGGCCTCTTCTCTTAAAATTTAATGCAGTTCAAGAGATCTCTACAGACTAGTTGGGGTACATTTAAGACAGAAGGTTAGAGTTGCTGCCAAAAAGAGAGCTCTTACCCTTTCACACCCATATTGGCATGGAGACTCCCCTGCCAGGTGGAAGGAATCAGTGTGCTGAATGCCTTCTTCATTAGGTTAAAATCCTACACTAATCTGAGACTGATGAAAAATGTGAAGGGAGACTAATGAAAGCCTGTATCTAGCAGGATGCCAGATCTATAGAACTTCAGGTTTGCGATATCAGGCCTTTAACTACTGGGTGGTTACCAGCTAAATGAAGTGAGAAGAAAATGTCTGCACGCACTGACATGAAAACAGAGTCAGTTAAATTGGGTCTGCACACTAATTACAACAGGTATACCACTTTGGTTGCCATAAGCTTCTCTGTGGCCCTCAGTTAACTCCTTTGGAAAGTCCTGATTACACAGGTGGCCAGAGGGTTCTCAACCTGTGTTCTGTGATTTTGCTTCCCAGAAGCCTCATGTCTGGAAGGCTGTGTGAAAGGCTTTCCACAGCAACTTCAGTATTCCCAGTCCTTTCCAGCACAACTCCAAATGGATTTGTATTGACCGAAATTCCTCAGTGCGTGGCTGCTGCCAAAAGTCATACTCCTGAGGGCTATATAAAAATCTTAATTTGGGGTCCAGGAGTGGAGACGGGACTCTGCTGTGAGAGCTGCTGACTCTCTTTGGACTTCTGATTCAGACATGGAGAAATCTACATATGGGGCAAGATACAGTTTCCATGATCTCTTGTACTTTTCAAGTCTAAAAGTACTCCATGAGGCACAGATAAACATGATCTTCATTGACAGAAGATGAAGCTGGAGCCCAAGAAGCTGTGACTTGCTCTGATGCAGGTTCCATTTGCAGCAATAAAAGCTCTGATAACCTGCATTTCCATCCTGTCCTGCTTATATGTCTCTTACCAGGGGAAGACTATCATGACAAATACATATAGTATAAGAAGCCGAACAGAGGGATTTGTGTCTGGTGGGGTTGTCTGATGTCAAAGAAGAACTTCCACTCATGCTTCTTCCTCCAAAGGAGCACTAACGGTTACTCTGCTTTTTGTGAAGCACTTGACAAGATGGTGTTTCTTTGAGACTGTTTCCCCTTTGCCAGATGCTGTGATTGCACCAGTCTCTTTTTCTTAGGAAATCAGCTCTACAGCTGATATGGCTTTGCCAAGCAAATTATCCAGATACATTAAAAGCAACAACAGCTGTAGCAGTTCCTTTACTCAGTAAACCCAGTTTGTCCCCCCAAAATGTGTCAAGATTACTTAGCGTACCTAAGAGTAGAACATGACACAGTTCATGTAGTTTTCTGAGGCATACGTCAGAGAGTCAAATCTTGCTGCTGGTGTAAATCCCGAAAAATATTGATCTCTGAGAAGGAAGTTGCCCCATAACTTCTCTGTCTGACTGTATGCCTCTTTTGTCAGGGCTGTTTACATTTTCTTCTTTGTTTAATAGTAGAAACTGGAGTGGGTGGAAGGGAAAAAACAGCGTGACTGGCTATTCTTTTTCTAAAAGAAAATTAATTGGGAGGGATTGGAGAAGTTCTCCTCTTCTCTCCGAGGAGTGTCATTACCGATTTTTCCTATGGGATGGCTGCATCTGGTTCAGCTTAGCTGTATCTGCCTTCAGTATCGACCCTTCATCCAGTTTCATGTGTCTGCTGGAATGCTGCCTTCCCTCCCTTGCTTGCATCTTGCCATTTTTCTTTCTCCTTCTACTCTTATTTCATTTTAGGCTTGCTTGCTTTGCGGAAACTCCTGTAGATCATTCCAAGATCCGTTGTCAGGAAGTATGCTAGCTGCAGTCATGTTGGCTTGATTTCTCTGGTGTTTTAATGCTACTTGCAGTAGCTATACTGTACAATCAAACCCCGACACTGATCAAAACCAAAAGAGAGCCAGTAGATGGCACCATTTATTATATTATAGAAGATTCATAACCAAAGCCTGGAGGGTTTTCCCCCCTTAAACCTGGCTGTCAGTAAAACATAAATCAACCCTCCATTTTTAGAGATGTTGCAAGCTTAGTAGAGACCTCACTTTATATCCTTTCCCAGGGCTTCCTGGGAAGGTTTCAGTGGAAATGCCTTAAATGGGAAAACATTTTAGAAACAATAATGGAACTAGAGGTCAATAGGATACAGCCCAGGGGAGCTTTCTTCTGTTTTGCTCTTAAAACATACCCTGCTGCTGCTTTACTTTCTTCATTCTATTAAATAACAGATTTGCTTTGAGGCATATCTCCAAACCCAATAACTTCAGAAAAGATTCAGGCAATGGTCAGTTACAAACATTGTTTAGCTCTTCTGCAATAATGAATAGTACTATTTTCTTACAACATATAGCAGCTGTTATCTAGGGCTCTCGGAGTGCTTCAGAACACTAATGAAGTACGCCTCGCAACACCTCTGTCAGATAGGGAATATTAATTCCCCAGGAGCCCTGTTGACCTCAGTGGGTGGTTCTACGTGTCTGGAAAAGAGATACTCATATGAGTAAAGACCACAGAACCAGGATTAAACAGTGCAATATATTTTATGCCATTTCAAACATTTTGTTTTCCCAAAAGAACAAAAAAAAAAAAAAAGAGAAAGTAGTTTTGCCTTTCATGAGTTAGCCTCTGCAGCATTTTTGGTAGGGGATCAGGCTGTTTGCTTGTAGGTTAGCTACAAGTCTCCAGTTGGTAGTGCACGCACTGTGTGCGCTTCAAAGACAGACTTAGTGACTTCAGTGTCGTTTACTATTAAAGGTTAAAAGCAGTTACTCTTCCTAATCTCCTGCTGCACAGCCAATGTAATTTTAATACTGTGTGCTGTAGAAAAGGAAAGAAATGCAACGCTGAAACATTTATCAGGATGTATTTTTCCATCTTTATTTTAAGTTATGAAAACTGTCTGCAAAAAGCTAGTAAGTGTTTCCACTCAATGATAGTTTCCTGGCATCAAAAGATTTCGAAAATGAAACAAAATATCCAGTGGGGGAAAAAAACACCAACAAACAGCAAACAAAAAAAAACCCAAAGAAACGAAAAACTCCCCAACAAACCAAGAAAAGAAGACAAAGAAAAAGTGAACAACTTGGATTTTCTATATTTATCTCTGTGTTATGTGTATCTGCTTCAGTGAGCTGTCAATTTTAATTGGACTGCAACCCACTGTAGTTGGGTTCACACTGGTTCAATTAAAAAATCCTGTTGTTATGTTTTTTCCATATTGCCCATAAATAGGAGTATTGTAGGAGTAATAATGTTAACCCCAGTGTCCTGGCAGAATGCCACCTCAGGTAATTATATTCAGCCTATGGAAATTTCAGTCGCCGTTTCAGCTGAATACATTAGTCTTTATTTTCCATTCCCGATCATCATGTTATGTAGCACTGCTGTGTATTGCTAAAGAGCCACCTCAGACGTGGCTGCATTTTAGTGATCACTGAACTAAGTAGGAAAAAAAATCAGGATCTCTCCTCCTAGTAAAATTCTAGACTACTTACCACATCAAAGTGCAATGCTGGGGGTGAGAGTTACTTGCATTAAGGATTACTTGATGAAAGTATGCATAGAAAGTATGGATGGACTGTACAGAGAGTTAATAGTTTGTGGAAACCTTGCATAGTGATGTAGTTATGACAAAGAACAATGCAAAGATTTTGTAGTCTCGCTCAGGAAGAACTTCACAAGCAAGGTAGGTCAGGCTGAGTCTTTGACTTAAAGAATGGTATAGCTGGGAAAAATATTCCTTTAACAGCCTATCTGATAGGTTTGCATGAGGACTACTCATCAGCTAAGGCAAAAAGAAGAGGGACAGTTGCTGAAAAAATTATGATAGTGGTCTCAGAGAAGAGTGGCTGGAAATGGTAATTTTGTACATCATTTTCTGCATAGCTGTTATTATGAATAGGTTGGTTTTGGTTTTTTTTTTTTTGAAAAAAAGACACACATCTACCACTCCAGCCCACCCCCCTGTCCCCCCCCCCAAAAAAGGTAAAAAAAAATTAGGACTAGCCTGCTGCAATGAGTTCTTCCAGAATGTTTACTTCTGTCTGGTTTGAAAATTGCCCATAATGTTTTTGAAAAAACAGACATCTGGCTACAAAGTACTAAGTAGCAGCTCAACTCAGCATTTATGACATTAATATGAGAAAGGTTGAGCAACTCTGTGATTTCAGTGTGCCCTCCTCCCCCCAAAATGGGGCAATAATATCTGAATAGCTCATGTAAGAGTTAAGAAGGAGGATTACACTTGCTCTGCGCAACTTCTAAATAAAAATGAAATTTGTGTTACAAAACGAGCAGCGTCATGATAAAGTACAATGGGCTTTCAGGAAATCAGCAGCAAAAAGACAGCATAAAGGCCAAAACACCAATCTTCTCTTTCAAAACACTCCCTGTCTCAGGGACGTGTGTGCTGACTCAGATGGCGGTGAGGTATCTAATTCTCACAGACTTTTGATGATGATTTGGCATCTACCTGTCACTTGTGCCTTGGGGACATCTCCAGCTTACAAATATTGCTAGCTTTTGCTTCATTACGGTGGAAACTGAAACTGCATTTCTGAATTTGTCAATCTGCTATTTAGCTTGTATTATGCACAGCGTCTCTCTATCTATGTTTACTGAGCATATGTAGTGTTGCCTTGTAAACCGTCTACATGTTTCCTCCTTTGGGATTATATAAAGACCTCGTTCAGCAGACTTTTCCTCATCTAAGGAAAAGTGATTATTTTGATGAGCCTGCTTGAGTTAACCAGAGTTTCAGCGGAACCGGCCACGTGGTGGAGAACCACCTACATGACCAAGGATGCGAGCGTTGGCCCAAATCCTCTGCTTCTGATACGTGGTGGTTTTAACCTCTCCCAAATTTTATCTTTCGGATTTGGGAAGGGGGGGGGGGGGGAGGGAAACACAGTTGTTTTCATTTTCTGATGGTGATTGGAAGATGAAAGACGAGCTACAGGTCTGGTGACAGTTCTCAGGACTGACAGCATTAGTGTATGTATCCAAGCATACAGTAATGATGTAATCCCTCAGCACAGGGTACAGGGGGAGCTGTCAGGTCTGTAGCAATCCAATTAAGTTACATGGTTTCTAAAGCTAGATGATTTGAGGAAGCTTAAAACAGAGTTAACGCTGCGCTGGCTCAAGGGCTGTGTCAATTATCTGGTTGGATGTGCTTGTAGCTCTGGCTGCTGAAGCATGTGGACTTTTTTTTTTTTTTTTCTTTTCCCCCCCCTAGAGCAAGACCAGGGAGAACACATTTAACAGTTAATTATTACCTAGCTTTATTATTATTTATTAAATAAGAATCCTTATATATAGTTGAAAGAGATGGTCATGTCATTTGGGGAAAAAACCCAGCGGAGTAAATAGATTGCATTTTTCAGGCTTTTTGCTGAAACTGAAATATTAAAGTTCCTTTATAGTAGCTGAAATGGTATTAATTTGTGTGGAGGTCACTGCTTGACCTTTGCTGTGGGAAGCCTGTGTGGTTCCTGTCAAAATCTTTTCCTTTCTAACCTTTAGTTTCAGATATCTGTCTGCATTTCTGCTTGTGCTATTCCCATTATCTTTGTACCTGGAAAGCATGAGACAGAGAAGGGAAGCAACTCTGTGGCACAGCAATCTTTTTTTTTACAACTTCTCTCTTTGCGGCAAGTTAATCAAAAGCCCTGTGTGAAGTCGGCTCCGAGCTCAGCCCTCCATCCTTCCAAGGTGTCCAAGGACTTGGAGTCAGGTAACCCCATCATGCTCTTACTGTGGGATCCTCGCAGGTTCGTGTGCTTTGCTCTTTGTTTAGTAATTTGCACAAGGAGCTGCCTTACATGCATTGTGGGAAGCACAGGCAAGGTTACCTTACTTCTCAGAACTCTGCTTCTTTTGAAATCAGATGGCTCGTCCACCTACCCAAAATAATCTAGCTCCCCCATGGTGAAAAGCCTGAGGAAAGAGAAGGGTCACTCACTGCACACTAACAGCACCTGGCCTTCATCTTACCTGGAAATTAGAATCAACGTCCAGTCCTCCAAAAATACTCTGCTGCCAAGCCCAAGGAGTAAATTCACAGTTGTGACAAAATTGATGATAAAATTAATACTGATTTCACTGGGACCATGATTTAATCCCAGACACACACACCTAAAAAATTACCAACTTCGTCTCCTCTGCCACTTCAGAGAAGGAAGCGGGAGAGCTGGCCGCATCTGTACAGGAGTGAAGACAATGAGGCTTGTCAGGTGCTATGTTTCAGGAAAGGTAAATTGCAAGAATGAAGGAAAATTTATAAAATAAGAGGGAGGAACAGTGTGGCTGCACATCCGCTTTGCAGATCCCGAAGCCCAGCTCAGCTCTGCAAAGATTCCTCAGAATTTAACACTACTAGAGTCAATAGAACTGTTTAGTTATTATACCATGTAATGGAGAACACATCTTTCTCTCATATGCCATATAGGACTCTAATGGCAAATGAAATTTTTGTCTCGACAGTTGAGTTGGCATGAGCATTCCCATCTGCTCAAGTCTTGCAAAAAATTTTCCTGCTAAGGTCAGTGGTTAGCCAAGTCTGGCCTTCTGTGAAGAATACACCAATATTGGTGATTGTTTTTTTGCAATGGCTTTTAAAGAGCTGAACCATAGATTGCTTCTTGCTCAATTGCTGCATCCACCTTTTTGATATTAAGATATTTATCAATACATATTGATATATTTCTTCCTAGCATTCTGTTTGGAGGCCAGCAAAGCTGACCCACAAAGACAGACACGTCCATGTCTTCCAGTGCAGAAATGACATTCTCGGTTTCAAATTAAAATCTTCAGCTGTGAACCTGAGCACACCATTGCATGTAGAAGGCAAGGGCTGAAAAAGAAATGAACAAAAATGGCCCATCTGCAGTCACTGGCAAAGCTCCCGAGAGAAAGCCAGGAATAAGAAAGGGTATCATCAGGAGAATTTTTAAATGCACAATTTCCCCTTTAATCATGTTTCTAATCCCATTTCCTTGGCTTTTGTCTTGCTTTGAGTTGCTTGTCTCTAGCCTGTACGTTCTCGAGGCTTTGTAATGCTTCATCTTAAGGGGGGAACCTGAAGAGCGTATTTTGCCTGCTGACAAATAACCTGAATTTTTTTCATCACTGAAGCCAATCAGAGGCGGGAGATTACGGTCAATGGAGGAACTGAGATTTGCATATTAACAGCACAGTTATTGAAGAATAGCTGCCTGCTACTTAGACCAAACTGCGCCCTCTGATTCGCCAATACCAGCTGCCAGCCAATGCCGATGAGGGACTCAAAGGTCAGATGGATTTGTTGGTGTTTTGTGGGGGTGTTTTTTTTTTTTTTTTGTTGGCTTTTTTTTTTTTTTTTTTCTTCAGGAGAGAACCGTACAGTGCTAATATAAATCAGATAGTGACACCCGTGTGCAGGAAGCCGAGTAAGCGGCGCGAACCTGCTCCGCTCTGGCTCTGTGGTGGCAGAGCCGCCGGGCCCTCTCGTTGGCTCTGACAAGTCCATCCCTGCGTAATGTGTCATATTGTGTATATTAATGTTTTGGCTCTACAGTTCTATTTCCATTAGGGGACGATTGCCTGTGAGCCTCTTAGTGGATAAATAGGAATTTACAGCTTTCAAAAAATCTCTTAAAGCTTGCAGGATCCACAGAAGAAGGAATTACACATGACTATTTTTGAAGCTTTAAAAGGTCCAGAGGGCCTAATTGTGCTCTCAGATGTCTGTGCAGCTCCGATTGAAGTCCTAGGATATAATATATGCTCGTGCGACAGCTAAAATGAGTCCTTTTATAAATTAAAAAAAAAATAATCCTTCAGTTATTAAAAAATTAGACTGTAAAGTCTTCAGGGTCAAGCCAGCAACTTCCCAAGAGCTATTCAGAATGTAACAAAGTGAGGTCTTGGCTGGAACCAGGCGCTGTACTGGCCTACAAACAGCAAAGAAATGCTGAAAGCGTTAGTGAAAATCACACAAAGTAACACCTTTTTCTGCAGATTTGTGCACGTGTCTTTGCGTGCACACACTTGTCCAGGCAGTTCTGTGGGAGGGGAGGAAGGGACAACCCTAAATTGCCATAATGCAATAACCTCCTCAAAAGTGTTTTCACACTCCAGTCAGTTATGTTAAACAAGACCAACCATGGCAGAGATATTTTCCTTTACCTCTGTTTTATGTCAACCACGGCTTATGCAACAGTCAAGAGGAGTGTGTTTAAATTAACAGTGTTGTGTTGTTGCGTGTGTGTTCCCAAGTACAGTTGCATTCAGCGTTAAAGAGATGAAGAAGCAAATACAAACCAGGTAGAGGCAACAAATTTAAGAAATATATTCAGACACAGGAGTTTGTGTGATTTTTTTTTTTTTTAAACTAGTCCTTGATTTCGCAAGGTAATTTACACTACAGGTGAGGTACGAGTTATACATGAACTTCCCCACAAGTTTTCCACATGCTTTTTAAAAGGTGCTTGCTTACAAAAGAACAGGCTTAGGGCCTGTGCTTTAAAAGACTGAAAAGATGTGTTTTACTGTAAATAACACAGAAGAGGATGCCCATGTTATAATTACGTCTTACTTTTATCAGGGCCACATTTAACAGAAATGCCTCCAGCAACTTTTCCTTTATTCAGCGATTTGTATTGCCGCTGGAAAGCAAAGCAAGGACCAGTCAGGAAATAAATAACCCACATCTGCACAGCTGGGCCAAGCGTGGCTCCTGCTCCTCAGCAGAGGTAGTTAACACTTACCTGAACCAGTGCATTCATTTCTGTGTTTCGCCCTCCACGTGTGCCCTCGTGTCGCTCGGTATAATTTGTGTCAGTATTATTTGTCGTCACTTCTCACACTGAAGTTGTGACACTAACCCTGCCAGCCAAGGGAAAAAACCTACACACAGAAGCAACACAAGCCAGGATTGTTTAAATCAGATGAGCCCAGTGGTGTGGAAATTGCTTCTGTTGCATAAGTGTGCTTCCTGGTAAAGCCAAACCGATGGGCTGGTGAGCATATATAATTAGCCCCATACCGGTGGGTGTAATTCAGAACCGCTTTGGTGCAAGAAGTACTGTGGGAAAGGAGAGACAGGTGATTTTTCTAACGGATTTTCTTCCTACCACTAGAAATCATAGCTGCCACGTGCAATATTTAATGTCTGATGTTGGTTTCCACCTTTCAGCCACAGCCACTTTTCACTTACCAACTAATCCTCACCTAGAAGTGTGCTGAAACGTATTATAAATGGGCATACAAAGGCTTTCTCCGGCACTAAATCACAACCATCTCCACGGAGGAAAGGGCCTGCTTCCAGCCGCCCTGCATGGTAATTCAGGCCAGGAGAACAACAGGCTCTTCCCATTCCAGTAGCAGGAAGAGTTCAGATCAGCAGATCACCTTCCACCAAGATCCAGCCACGACAACCTTTGGTTAACTCAGTGCTCGGACGAGGCGTTGGGCGGCACCTCCAGGAGCAGCGCTTGGCTTTGGGGAAGCGCTCGCTGCCACCAGCCTCCCCCCCGGGGACCTTGTCTTTGGGAAAGGCTGTCCTCGGCCACCCACCCCACGGCTTCGTGGGCCAAAAGTGGGGTCAGGTGCTCTTGCCACGCTCAAGGGCTGTCTCCTGCCTGGGAGATGAATAAGGAAATAATAATGATAATAATGATGATGATAATGTTGATAATGATGATGATGATGATGATAATAATAATAATAACAATAACAACAACAACAATAATAATAATAATAATAACAATAATAATAATAATAATAATAATAATAATAATAATAATAATAATAATAATAATAATAATAATAATAATAATAATAATAATAATAATATCAGATGCTGTAGTCAAGGGTTTCCCCTGAGGGGGTGCTGGTTTTAAGCCACGGCTAACTGGGAGGTGGGTAACTTCTCTCTCTGCAGGTACAGCATGCAACTTCTTCTGGTGGAGGCAGCACCCATCCCACCGGGCGGGCCGCAGCTCCCGAAGCCGCGCAGGATGCTGTGAACGTCTCCCGGGTAGGTTTGAGGGGAAGCCTCGGGGAAAACTCGGCGGCAGGATGCTCAGCTCTGCCCGGGGGGTGCCCGGAGCGCTCCCGGCTCGGGGGGGGCGTCCGCCGCCCCCGCGGCTCCGCAGGGCCCCTCAATAAAGCGGAGCGGGGCGCTGCATACACACACCCACCCACCCCCCCAAAAAAAAAAAAAAAAAAGCGGCGCAGCGGGGCTTCACCACGCTTCTAGCGCCCGCCCCAAGCGCCGAACCCCGGGACCTTCCCAGCGAGGCCGCTGCCCCCCCCCGGGACTCCGCGACGCCCCGCCGCCGGGCTGTGCGCTCCCCGCCCTCCTCACCGCCCCTCTCCCCCTTTCTCCTCCTCCTCCTCCTCCTCCGGGAGCCTTGCCTCCCCCCCCCCCCCCTCTTCCTCCTCGCACACCTGCCTTGCCATTTGTCGGCGGCTTTGCTAGGAGGGGAGAATTTTCCCTCGGTCCCTTGCAGCATCCCTCCCCGGCGCGCGCACACACACACACTCGCACACACACACACTCACACACACACACACTCACACACAAGCACAGACCGAGGCACCGCGCTGCCTTGTGCATCGGCGGCCGCCGCCCCCCCCCGGCACCCCGCTCCGCCGGCTCCGCTCTCCCCGCCGCCGCGGGGCGTCCTCCGCCCGCCGCAGCGCCGCCGGACCCGGCAGCCGACGAAGGTTGGGCCGGGGCGGCGGAGGAGGAGGAGGAGGAGGAGGAGGAGGAGGAGGAGGAGGAGGAGGAGGGTGGGGGGGTGGGGAGTGGGGGGGGGGGGGGGGGGCGGGCGGCGGCGGCGGCTCCCGCTGCTCCGCGGCCCCCGCGGCTCCGCACCGGCAGCCGGTAGGTACGGCGGTCCCGCGGCGGCGGCAGCCCACCCCGGGCGGCTCCCGGCGGGGGAGGCCGGGCAGGCGCTGCGGAGGGACGGGGCGAGCAGGGAGGGAGGGAGGGAGGGAGGGAGGGTGGGAGCAGGGCGAGACGCGCTGCCCCGGCCCCGCCGCAGCCCCGCCGGTGGCTCCCGCCTCCCCGGCTCCGGCTCCGCTCCCCCGGCGCCGCCCCCGCCACCCCCCCCGGGCAGTGGCTCTCCCCGGTGAGTCAGAAAGTTTGCTCTCCTGGGCGCCCGGTTTTTGTTGTTGTTTGGGGGTCCGCCTGTTTAGGGTGGGTTTTTATTTTTCCCGTTAGCGGGCTATTTAATTATTTATTTTTATTTTCTCTCCCGCGCCCCCCTCCACCCTCCCCCCCCCCCCCCCAATTTTTTTTTTTTTTTTTTTTAATTGCAGTTGCCGCCGCTGCAGCGGCGGTGGGGGTCTCCCACTCCCGCCGCTGCCCTCGCCCCCGCCGCGCCGAGCAACCTCCCCCCCCCCGGGGGCACACGCGTGGGCGAGCGGCCGGGTGGGGAGCGCACTCGGGGCAGCCGGGGTCGGACCCCGGGGGGTGGGGGGTTCCTTCCCGCTTGCAAACCCAGCTCTCCCCCCCCCGAGAGTGTGGTGGCTGCGGCTGCGAGGACCCCGGCAGCCCCCCCCCCCCCGCCGTCTGCACAACAGTTTTTTTGGTGACAGCTCGGGAGGTGACTGTCCCATCCCTCTCCTCCTCCTCCCCCGTTCCCTGAGCGAGCGCTTTAAAACGGGTTTCCGCGAAGCTGTAGGTGACAGGATCTCGGTGTGCGACCGGTGAGGGACGGGGGGAACCGCTGGACACCGGTTTGTAACTAGCAGTGTTATTGTAGTGGGTTCCCAGCTGGGGAACAGCCGTGTCCTAACCCTGGCGAGGAGTGGGATTGGTCGTGGGTCGTGTCCACCTCTCGTTGCTTTGCTTTAATCGCTAGAAGTAGCTCGCTGTTGTCTGGGGTGGAAAGAGCTCTCTTGCATTTTACTCTTTTGTTCTGTAATTCTAAATGTGTTTTTTAGTGAGGGCTCCTGGTTTCTGAAAGGAAGGTTTAGAGGCTGGATAAATCCATCCCTGGGCAGGAGAGACAAGGAGCTCTCGCATCCTTCCCGTTAATTGTGTATTTTTTATTTTGCATGTTATGACTTTATGACTTTTTTTTTTTTTTTTTTTGTATCACTGGAAGTTCTTCCATCGTGTGTGAAAAGCTTTGATGTCTTTTGCAATGTACCTCATTCATTTTTTTTTCTCAAATTTGAAATGGAGTGATAAAATGCGTGGACATTACTAAATAAGTTGAAAGGACTTTGAAATAATGCATGTTGTGCATGGTGTGAAATTGTAGATATACATAAAAGAGTAATAACTACTCTGCAGGTTTTATTTAAAACCATTTTCTCTATGGCTTTGTGCTGAATTCTTTTCATCTGCCTCAGCTTTTAAGAATTGTTTTTTGCTGTTAAGGTCTCTTGTCATGTTGTGGGGATGCTTTGACAGGCACCCACATTTGTCTGGTTTTAATAATATTTTAATCTCTCACTTTACAAAAAACTTGCCCCTGTACATATTATGTGAAATTTGCTGTTGTGGCTTTCAATTTTAGATCTCTCTTCCCAATGCTTTTATTTATTTATCTATCTATCTGTTTTATTTATTTATTTATGTTACAACCAAAGTGGGGGGGAGGAGAAGGAAGACAGTAGGGAATAGTTCCCAGCTCTTCTATCTGTCCAAACGTGCAAAAAAAAAAAAAAAAAAAAAAAATTACATAAAGAAATTAAGGCACTGAAACAACCCTGAGCTGAATTCCAAGAACAAAAATGACTCTGGCATGTGTGCTCGCCCGCGCCAGGCGCTCTGCAGCGTGAGGTATTGACTGAACTTGCAGTGTACAGTAGCTCTCCAGTAGTAAGAGAACGGTTTGTATCCTCAGAAGCAAGAGAGTCTTTGACAAGTTGGCAAAACTAGAGATACAGTCGAGGAACGCTGTTACACGTGTGAGTGCGTGCGTATATAAATATCACCAGGCTGCTTAAGTTCATTTTTTCCTCAGGATAGTTTGTCTTCCTTAACCTGGACTATATACATCCTTTCCCCTGAATTTTGAGGCATTTTTTACTGTTCTTCTCTGTGTGCATGTGTTTTAATGGTAGTCTTAATCTCTCTGTAAAATATCAAATAATCCGGTAATAGATTTAGAAGACTCTATTGCCAGGCAAACCAGGCAATAGATCATGAAATCAGACAATAGTATTTTGTTTCCTAGCAACCCCCTACTGCAAACAGAAAACAAAACGATGGTGGATGCTTCCACACCGTGATAGCTATATGTCAAACCCCCCAAGTAGTAGGTGCAGAACTGCTAAATGTGCAGTGAGATTTGCTCCTGTTTATTTCAGCTGCTTTGTTAATATTTTCCTTCTGTGAGAAAGGGATTTGCTGGGGTAAGTGCAGTTAAATGGTTAAAATTTCACTTTGCTCTCCTAGCTTGATAACAATGTCTGTTAGAAAGAAGAGAGCTCAAAATTAAGTAGTGGCTGTAGAATTTTTGCCACTAAGAGTGATTTGAAATACCCTGTTCTTATTGCTGGACTAGTTCTAAATCTGTGCTATTACAGACCCTTGGAAATCAGATTTATCATCTCCTGTATCCGGTATGCAATGTCTTTTTGGACTTTGTCTTGGTAGTCATCCTTTAGCTTTGTGTCTTGAAGCTGTATTTGTTAGAATATATTGAAAGAAAAATCCTTTGCCGCTCACAGGAATGGGAAGTAAAATCCTAAGTGCTGCTTTACCATGTTTACGTTCTTGGCACCCAGTTCACCCCCTGAAAAGAGCTAGAGCTATGACAGAGCAGCAGGATTGGATCCTAAGCCGTGATCTTTCTAAAAGCTCTTTTGATAATGCAGTAATTCCCTTAGTTAAAGTGTCTGAGCATTGAAATGGCATCTCGACCCTGGACCAATCTCGGATGCACTTTGTGCACTGCCATCTATCTGAAAAAATCCATTAGTGCAAGCTGTGGATCTAACCCGGTATGGGTGCTCACTGCCTGGCGGGCTTCAGCCTTCCAGCAGGTTGTTAGTGCTTCGAAGGCTGCTGGAGATGCTGAACTGCAGTAGGGAAAGGAGGTGAGTAGGCACAGATGAGTAATTGCATGCACAATGCAGCAGGAGGGTTTCTCTGCTTTTGTCTCTTTGCCACTTTTCCTTCCTTTATTGGAGAATGTGGCAAAAAGTTGTTCACAGAGTTTTACCTACAAGTCTTCGCCATCCAGCTGTATTTTAAAGCGGTCACACTGTAAATAAAAACAGTGGTAGTTTTCCTATTGGTTGCACCAGTGAATCTGTGAAAGTGAAGGTATTATTTCCACGTGGGAAACTATAAAATCACAAGAAAAATTTGCTGTGGGGAAGACAGTGAACTTAATCATGTATGCAGTATTAAGCAACAATATTTGTGGTAGGTGTGGGAATGGCGTTCTCCGAGTGACTTTGGGGTTCACAGCGTTATTTAACAGACCCAGCAGACAGTCATGTACAATTTATTTATTTTGACTGTAGGTATTTTTCTGGTTCGTCTCAAGTACTGAGGTACAAAAGTGTTACAAGAGATGCCAATTCAATAAAAAAGGTGGGAGTGGAATGGTCAGAGAATACTATAATTCGTAAAAATCTCAATGGGCAGCTACTTTTTTGTCTATATTTGAAATCACACATTTTAGTGCCATAGCATGTGCGGATGGTTTAGTTTAGAACATGTTAATTGAATTTTGGAAGGCTTTATGGCTTGAGAGGAAGTAGTCATTTTCCTATTTTTCTTCTCCATTTCTTTCTCAGATGGCACTCCTCCCAAACCTTGAATCTTACAATTAGGTAGTCTGCAGATTAAGCTTGATATGGCTGTCTAATTGCAGTCCCCACTTAGTCTCTGCCTGTCTTTACCAGGCAGCAGAATGAGGGAAGGCAAAGAAAACAAAAAGTACAAACAAAAAACAAGGGGGAGAGGAAGGTCATGAAGTATTCTGTGTGTAAACAATGGAAGACATTTGGAAGTGATTTTAAATACTCTCCACGAAATTCCTGTTATGCCAATTGCATTTGTTGCTGGTGATGAATGCAAAATCTTACATCTGCTGTCGTCTGGGTTGGCAACGGGTGGAAATAGTCAATCCACGACCGAAACCAAAGACTAGTACCTTCTTCCCACTAAAAATCCATCTTTCTTGGAACAGTGAGTTAAGTCCATTTCATTTAAAGACATTTGGTAGATGGGAATTAAGAAATGGACAGCTTTGTTCTCTCCATTTAGCTACGCAATGGTCGTCGTGGGTAATGAGCTACCGGGGAGCGTGCTGCATATCTTACTGAGATACATGTGCCTTTTCAAAATTTTCACAGGGTTTTTTTATTTTAAGAGAGGGTACTGCAGTAACGAGAATATAGAGTTACTTACTGCATGTTTAAATCCTATAGGCTTAATGATTACTGTACTGTTGCATATTTACTTAGGTATTTATTTCCTTTTCTTATTTTAAGAAAGGAACAAAAGCATGATGTCAGTTTTGGACTCTCTTGAAGCTTCATTTTTAAATCTTGTAACATAAAAGCATTGAGCTGTCAATTCTTGCCAAATATGGAAAATAAACCATCCAAGTGATTACAGAAACCGAGGATTTGGTTCAGCAAAGCACTGACTTGCATACCTAACTTTTTTTTTTTATGTATGCTTAAACTCATCTCTGCTTGCTGAGATCAACTGGATTTAAGCATGTGGTTAAAGTTAGGCATGTAACTAAATGTTTTGTAGAATAGGGGCCTTGAGCAAAACCTATAACCTTTGTAACTAACATCTTTGCTTTGGAGTAAACATAACTTCAGGAGAATTCCTACAGGATCGTAGAGTGACAGGAACACATCTGGAGAAAAGGCAAGTTCTCAGGGCAAGGGGTATCAAAGTGGGAACTCACTGATGGGTAATAGTGATGCCAGAAGGGATCTAGAATTAAGATCCGTCAGGAAGTAATACATGAGTCTGCAGTGTGACTTGGTTACAGAACGGCATGGTTTGTGCTGGAGCTGACAAGAAAAAGCTGGCATGTCTGTGAACAAAGAGGTGGGATTCCCCTTCCCTAAGAATATAATGTGAACACATTCAAAAATTCTAAATATCATGTCAACAGGAAGGTATTGGCAATTTCAATGAAGCTCAAAGAAGAGCAGTAAAATACTTGGAGGTCTGGAGGAACTAGATTGAGGGGAAATATTAAAAAATAGACATTTCTAGGCTGATACTGAATATGGGGAGATAGGTTAACTACATGTAGATATTTGAAATGTATTATAGTCAAAGGAATCTGATTTTTTTTCGGTGCATTACGTGAGAGAATACCTAGGACTAAATGGAGAAATTGAGGAAATAAGTTTAAGATGAATTCTGGGTAAAAAAATTAATGATAGAAAAATGTATTGGAGTCTATATTAGTCCAGGTGTAGTGAGACCCCACACCTCTTCAGATGTTTAAAATAAGGGTAGGCAGGTAACTAGCAAATATGCTGGAGGAGTAAATTCTGCATTTTTCAAGGAGATGGAGTGCAAGATCTAACAGCACTTTTTCATGTCTCTGTTTTGTTCTAGTTTCAGCTAAAGGTGACAAGAGAAAGTAGGTCAGATAATGGGCCAACTATCCTTGACTTGATTTTTCTCAAACCTGAATGTTAGTACCTTGGCCAAACAGTTTTCAGTGCCAAGACAGTTGGATGTTATGCTTTTATAAATGCATGACTTGGAACAGGGTCACCATATGAGCTCAGGTTGAGTCAATGACGGGATGGTGGATGTGCAAGGACTGGCTACAGCAGATTTTTTTAGTAAACAGCTCTGGTTTATTCATTTGCTTGTTTTCCCTTTTGAAAACAATGAGCCTCCTGGGGTGGTGTAGGGGGCACAGAGGTGACAGCTTCTTGTTTGTTGACAGTTCCTGCAGCATTTGATTTGATCATCTAAGAAAGCTTACTGCCATCAGGTAGCAATGATGGATAGCAGATTCTACTGCTTCCTTCCCGTCCCCCCATCATGATGCCCTGATCTCATAACAGCTGTCTCCTGTGATCTGGGTAGTCTGTGTGCAGCTCAAGTCCTGATGACTACAGCCATCAGTGGTGCTTTTTCTGGAAGAGGCTGAGGGAGGAGGAAACACATATGGATGATCTTTCCGAGGGTGCATTGCTTTAAACGTCTCCCTCATCCATATAGACTGGGCAGTTGCAGGTTCAAGGTGTAATGGCAGCTTTCTTGAGGAACACTTGCCTGGTATGATGTTATTACAGTGGTTTCTTGCAATTCATTTTACTCAAAGCAAGTATTCAGGAAAAAAAAAAAAATCATTGTTCAGTCTGGTATCATCAGGGAATGTTTTCTAGCAGCCATGCCAATTGCAGAGGAGGAGGTGGATTTCCCTCTGCCATGCTTTGTGGATACCTGACAGCCAACTGTTTAAACAAGGCCTATTTTGGTAACCATAAGGTAAAAACAAATGATTCAGAACAACCCTTCCTTGTGTGATAATGATTAAAACAGTGATCTTGCAGGAGTACTACATACAAAGGAAAGCTGAGCTGGGGTAGAGCTGGTTGGTGAGACTGACTTTTGGTTTAAGTACTTGATGGTACAAGAAAGGGGTATTTTGAAGCTGTGGAAGCCAGGTTTAGGTCTTCTGTGTGCAGAACAAGATGGAAAAAGTTGGTCTGTCTATTAAAAACCAGTACACTCCCAATACACTCCAGGTGACTGATTAAACACAAATCCTCTGATAGGTAAATAAGGTTCAGCTGATGATCATCTCTGGGAGGTGGTTGATAGTGTTGGTGATGAAGGTCTGAGAAGAGATTGAACAAAGCTGGAAGAAGGTGGGTTTTTTTAGGCAGAATATAAGGATTATGACTGAAGTTGTTGCCAATGCATTACCTATGTTAGAGGGTCAGTTTTTTTGATGGGTGTATGATTTGTTGATGGGTGGATAAGGTAGATAAAGAGAACCCATACAGTTGAGTGTATCAATCTGGGTAGTTGCTGGTAATGAAATTGAGTAGATTGGTTTACTTAGGATTACTTGTGTATAATGCTCTTCTGTGTAAGTATGTCTCAGATCAGACTTGGATGAAATCCTTTAGACTGAAAGATACTGTATAAATGTAAGATTATTATTAGGTCATCTTTGCAGGGAGAAACTAAGTCCACAACATTCTTAATTGCAATTTTCTTCTGTTAATAGATCTCTATTTTTAGTCTTAAGTTAATTGAGGCTTTGAAGAATTTTATACAGTTACTTTTAACATAGTGTTAGCATTTAGGATGTGGGGTTTGATATACGAGATCTCACCAATACATGATGGGGAACAGTTCCTTCATGGCCAGAGTGGCTAACATACAGCTATTTTGGTATGACAGGTTGGCTTTATGTGTATTTAAAGGGGTCTGTGCCCTACACACAGTGTAAAAATGCTTCAGGGTATAACAGCTCTGCCTGGGGTAGAATACAGTGAGGGTTTAACAGTATTTTTTACAACTCTCTTTAGATTTACCCATGCCTGTTAAGAAGCATTTTGTCAGGGAAGCAAAGAAGAAATGAAGTAGAAGTAGCTGATAAAGGCATGAGGTGAATTTAGGGAGGTGGAGTACAATAACCAGAATGCGAGCAAGCTCTTAGAATGGGCACTGGTACTTGTGCGCTTATAGGTAGTATTTCAGTGATGACAAAGTTTGTTTCATCTGAAAGTAGCAGATTGCTTCCTAATAATTTGCTGGTCTGACATTCTGTGAAATTGTGTTATATCCTAATTCAGTGGCTTCCTCTACATATAGAATAAGAGCTTGCTATTTTCTACCAAGTGAAGCAGTTCCCTCTCATTCTGCAGTGGTAGAGGCTTGTATTTTGGTGGCAAAGATCCATGGATTAATCTCTTCTGATGACTTACAATGGATGTTGGCATTGCTTCAACACTGACTCGGAAGAAAGAGTTGCATTTACCAAGTAAGTGATCCACTTAGTTTATTGAGAGTTTTCCTTGGAGTTGTGACCCTTGCTTAGCAGTGAAAGCTGCTGAGATCACAGCCCAGGGTAGTATGGTTACAGATGCATCAAAAAAATGTGTGTTTATGGTCCTCTGCTGGCAGATGATGGACACCTGGATGTGAACAAGCACTCTTCATGGATTTACTAGCTGTAAATGGGTGGTCTATTCATGCATCCTCATGCCTCCTCTGCCACGCACATCTGGCTTTTGCTGTCTTCACTCAGAGCATAACTGGATGTGTTGGTGGGAGGCTGTTACGTGTGAAAGCTGAAGACTTAAAGATCCTGGAAAGTATGTTCAATTTAGTGTCTTCTTTGTGTTGCTTTTCCATTAGCTAGCCTAAAACGAGCATCTCTTGGGTTAATTTAATTTCAGCAAATGAAGGCACCCTTGTCTAGTTTTTTGGTTCAAGGTTATTCATATCTTTACAGTAACAGGAAATACTGTTTATGCTGATGACTCTTTTTCTGCAATGTAATCTCCTATTTTGTATGAACCAGGTAGCCATTACCATTTTATTTCATTAACAGCCTGTGAGAGAGCACGAGCTTTCAATTCCTAGAGGATCTGGGCTAAACTTGAGCTGATACACTCCAGGTGAAAGCCTTGGTGTACTATTGCCAATTTACTTAGCTATCCAGTTTCTTGCCAATTCTGTAAGGTTAATACTATTACAGAAAAACATGTGAAACCAGGTGTGGTGAGTATGTCATTAGCTGGGTTTTGCAGTTTTATTTTCCATGATGTGTTTGTTTAACTTCTGTATAATTTTGCAGAACATATGTAGTTTGTATTGTTTTCTTTGCAAAATAGAAGGCGGCTGTAATTTCAGCCTGGAAAGGAATCTAAAGACATTTATTAAGTAAAGTGAAAGGCTGAAAAATTGGAATTTCTTTTTAAATTTCTTGGAAAATATTAAGGGATATTATGCAACTGCATAAAATCTCTGGAGGAAAGGAAAGAGAAGGCTCGCTGATAATGAAAGAACGGAGTAGCTGCTTAATGTAATCTGCTCTCCATGGATGGTGATGAGAAGGAGGAGAATGGAGAGCTGCGTGGTCAGAGTAGGCTTCATTTGTTCAAATCTGGAATTAGGCAGCACATCTGACAAAGCAGCTTTGTACAAGGCCAGCTTGCCAGTCTTGGACCTAGGTCTACTTTTTCCATAATAAGAAAGTTGATTCTGTTCGGTACTGAACAGTACAAATGCAGTGGTACATAGCAATGGTAAAAGCAATAATTTTCAGGCTCATCTTGCCCAAGAATAAAGGGAGTAGTGTAAAGTGAGTCAGACAACCTACTGTAATCAAACAATTCCCGTATACCTAAAGTATAAATGTTGCACAAGTAGCTAGACAGAAAAGACTAGTGGTCATCTTAAAATCATGCAGAAGATCTGTTTCTTTTGGTTCATCAATGTCACGTGGCCTGCCAGATGAAACTGAATGTTGTATTGAAAGCAGAAGATTGAATTTGATAATCCTGAAGATGAGATGATTTGACAAGCCTGTCATCACTGAAATATAGCTGTAATGATCACTGAAGTCACTGTTCTAGTTGGTTCAGTGGCTCTTCAATGTTGTTTCATTCTAGAGGAATCGGTTTTTCTTTGTTATCAGGGAGGACAAAGAGCAGTAGCCACTCCTATCTTAAACACTAAGAAAATTAAGCCTTCAGACTTGGTGAGAAACTTCCTTTTTTGCTAACATAACTGTCAGCATAACACAAAATGAGCAATATAGGGTGAGATGTAAGCCTGCGAGTACTGCCCTTTTAAAGACATTTAAATTCACTAATTTGCTGTTAAATGGAAGAAGGAAAAGGGAAATGCAGAACTGAAAAACCAAACCTAAAATAAACAGCACTTCTATTAATGTGAGGTGGTTCAGTGAATATGAGAAGTGTTCAGAGAGTGGCTATAAGCATCTGTGCAAGGAGAAATGCAGACCTTTCTAACACTCTCAGCCATGTCTCTAAGGAATACCACTGTACAACAAGGAGGTGTTCTGTAAGTGCCTGAGGAGCTAGCGTAGTAGCGGCAGAAACAAATTGAAATGAGAACTTCAGAAGTAGGTTTGTCCTGATGCTGAGTTCATCTTGGTGAGAAAGAGCCATCTGTGTAATTAGCAGTTGGCTGAAAAAAAGAGTGTTTATGCTCTCTTCCTTCAGTTACTCTTGGACATCCTCTCAGTAAGATCATATCTTTATTTTTGCCTCCACTCTGTGACTCTGTGGTCCTCAATAATGCAAGTTTGTTTAAACTGAAATTGAATGTGACTTTTTTTTTAAAAAAAAAAAAAATTACACAGCAAGATATTCTGCAGAGAATCATAATCTTAGGAAGGCAACTAATGATGTCTTCAGAAGGATTTTGACCAGCTATAGCCTGATGACAGTCCAGTTCAAGTGGAAACTTTATTCTTCTAACTTGCAAATAAAAACCACCAAATATTTGAGAAACACTATTGAAGGAGGCCTCAGCAGCTGTAGAAACTAAATGACAAGATTAATGCTTTGAATGAAGATGGAAAACAGGAAGTCTGACGTATGAGGAAAAAAAAAAAATCTGCAGTGCCCACAGTGAGTAAAGTAAAAATAATAGGCTGAATATGTTGCAAGAAATAACAAGTTTAGGACTTTTTTTTCTAGTGGGAAGGATGCAAAGGGGTCCTAAAATAGACTGTGTGAACATTAGGGGGCCTTTACCAGTTGAAGTCTTCAAGAACATGGTAGATATGACTCTGTTGTCTTTAAAGGATGAAATGGATCCTGTTGCATGGTTGTTTCCAGCTCTATTTGTCTGTGATACTCACCAAGCCTTGCAGTGAGTGGGATAAAAGGAAGTGGGACGGTCAGAAGTGGTTTCATAACTTAAACTGAAATCCAGATGATCAGTCTATTATCCCTGTTTGTGTCAGAACAAGGGAATATGTAGCAGTCAAGTTATAGGAGACACTGGCAGTTGAACATGGATGTTTTCAGACTTGAAAATATTTTGTTCCCTGCCCAGCTCAATGAGGAGCGTTTTGCCATGTTGCACTGTTAGGCTTGAAGCATTTTGATAAATTCACATTTTCATGTATGATCCCTTGCTCACACAACTTGAGGTTCAGCCCTGGCTGGTGCAAAAGCATCATGTAGCGTAGGTAGAGAAAACTTACCTGTCTCCAAAAAGCTTATGTAGACATATCCCAAGTTGCTAAAGCACAACTGAAAGTAGACGAAAAGAATGGTAGACCAGACTGCTTAGAGACTTGTGACTCATCTACAACATTTCTGTGTATTTTATTTAGAGATGCATGCTTTCAGTTTTGGACTATGTTGGAGGAATAATCATGTTACAAGATGAATTCAGTAGTCTGTGGTTTGTGTTTTAGCTAGTAAAAGCTTTATGGACTTCTTACAGTATTTCCAGTGGCTGTCTTCAGTCGGAGGAAGATAGTTGCCTGAGTTCTGGGAAGTGTGTGGGGAAAAAAATTGAGTAATGGACCCCAGTTTCTGCTTTTCTCCAGATGTTCACTCCATAGCTAGTAGCAAAAGTAGCATGTAGAGCAATAAAAATAACATAGTATGTTAGAAGTACCAGAATACAAGCTCTTTTGGCAGAGAATTTGAACTCTCCTAGGAAACAAATTGGTTCCTGTGCACTATGTGTTGATGGAGATCGTGTCCGTTTTACATGAATAATGAGTCAAATGTTCTTTTAAGATGTATGGGGCCAGATTCTGAGCTCCACTGATTTAAATTTTGAGTAATTCAAGAGATATTCATGAGATACACTACAATAGCAGATTACAATCTGGTTCTTATTCTGTAGGATTTTAATATCGTTATAAAAGGGATATTCATCTTAATTTTCTAAATGTGTAGGAAGTTACATAATTAATCCAACATTGTCTTTGTTCTGGAGGAGGCTGTTTAACTTGAATTTCATTGTCAAATACCATACAGACAAGCTCATGTGGTAGTAACATTACTAATGATTGAGTTATCCAGATACACAGTTCTGTCATTAATTTGAAACACAGTGTAACTCCAGTTGTTTTCAGTAGAGAAAGACCACATTGCTGAAAGGAAGAAAGCACACTATTTTTGCAGTCACTATGCAATTAACTGATATAACCTCTGTGCTCGTCATGCTTTGTGTAAGATGCAGGGTGACAAACCGTAGGTCACTTCTATGAGAACAAAGACCTCGGGGCTGAGAGACAGTTTATTAAGATAATACTGTGGTGTGAAGATCAACTGTCACATCAGTTGCCGATGAAAGCATGTCTGTATTTACTGTATACTTGCAGTAAATAAGAGTTGCCTGAGTTGGGATGTTTTGAGTACTAAAGGATGGGGAGAACAACCGGATAAATGGTGGTGGTGGTGGTGTGAGTGTGGAGCCAACCTCATCTTGTTTTCCACAGGTCCTCCTACGGTGGTGATTGCTCTGTGGATTTTCTGATGCAAGGCTGAGTACCTACCATTCAAATCATGGGACATTTATTATTTTTCTCCTTTATTCAGCCACTTATTTTCATGAAAATGAAGAGATTCTGCCCTCTGTCAGTTTTGGTTGCTCTTGACAAATGTCACCCAAAGTTAGTGTAGAGAAGGGAAGAGAAACAGATGAAGATGCAGACAGAGCATTGTTCAAGCTTTGTTCTCAGGAAGTAGGGCTAAAAAATACTTTTCGGAGGCATTTCTTTTTCCAGGTAGAAAAAAGAAAAGTTGAATTGAATTTTTTCATCCATGTCAAGGAGTACAAAGTGTGGTGTCACTTGCTGGTGCCTCAGTGTATTTGTCATTGGGAAGCCCATAGTGATGTGCTTTTTAAATGGTCTATGAAAAATGGACATACAATCAGTTTAAAACAAAATAAACTTGTTGCTTTTATCTGTTAAAGCAAAACAAAGCTGCTATGGTTTGTAAACTGCTTATTGCCCTTAGAGTGTGTATAATGGCAAGTCTGGTGCATTGCTACTGACTGTCGTGAGAGAAGCAAGTTCTTTCTCACAGTGCCTCTTTGAACATTTTCTGTGTAAATTATAATTCTAAAAATCTTTTGGTAATGTGTAGTTAAGTTTGAAAGTGTCTTATTTCAGCTTTACAAGAATATCAGATTTTTCTCTCTGAAACACAAAGAAAACTGCATGCTTAAGATTCAGTTTTGCAAACCCTTCCCCCTTCTTCAAACATTCATATGGAAATACACCATTAACTGTGAAATTCCCTAGCAACCTTAAGAGCCTAGAAGAAGGGATCCAAAACCCAGCAATACTCAATTCTCAAGAGAATTTGTACTGTCTATTGTTAATATTCATTATATTCTAATAAGTGATTTGAGAAATTCTTTTCAGGGTTTCCTCCTCCTTTCTCTCAACTGCAACGGTTGTTTTGTTGGAACGGCATAATATTCACCAGTGGAAAGTGGAACCCAAAGCTTCTTTTTCACCATCTCTCTCTGGAAAGCCTTGAGAAAATCTGCTTTATTTCATGGTGATTCCTTCGCTAAGTGCTTTAATAGCCAGGATTTTTTTTTTTTTCTGATAAATTAATCATTGACAGCTGATAGAAGAATTATTAGTACTTGATAACATAATAAATGATTTTGATAACTCAGCTTAATGAGAGAACTCAAATTCAATACATGGTGGCAGTAGTATATGCTGCTACTTGTAATACCGTGACAGTTTTTGTACCTGTTAATTCTCTTACCTAGTAAAGACTAGTCATCCTAAAAAATCCAGAGCTGATGCGATGGTATGCAGTGTCACAGGTGTTTAAGTGCAGAAAATCACTCAGGCATTGCTTCAGCTCAGCCTTAATCCCATGGGAGCTGAGAAGTTCTGGCAAAAAGTCCCACTGCTTGACAGAGACAGGGCTGTGCCCTGAGCCGTCAGCATTGAATGAAGCATTGTTAACCAATTAAATGAATTTCACTTAATTTCCTTCCAGCCCTGGTTTCTAGACTAATTTTTGGGGAGGAATGTAGAGCTGTGGTTGGTTGCAGGTGTTTTTTTCATTTGATTGTCTCTTTTTTTTTTTTTTTTTTTTTCCAATTTTAAGTGGTCCCTTCTATATGTCTGTCTCCCTAGCCCTTTTTGTCTTGCCTTCTCTCCTTTCATTTTTATAATGCTCCTTTCTCTTTCTGTCCATCTGTCCTATGTCTTCTTACTGTGACCTCCATTTCTTTTATATTTCAGACTTGCTATTTTCTGTTTAATGTGCTGTCTTCTTTATTACTTTCCTTTTATTTGCTGCCTTTATCCTTTCTTTTTCCACTTTTTTATGTTCTGAGGCTCTGTCATGGAGATCCTAATTAATTTATTTCTACAGGGATAAGATTATAGATCTTATTTTTTTATTACTCTTTTTCTTTAATTTTATATTTGGAATTTGCTACAAGTGCTTTCCTTCTGGAATAGCATTTCATCTACAGTAACTTTTTTTTTTTTGTATCTTGTGCACATGACAGAAATGTGTCCATGTCATATAAAGATGAGTAGTGGATGTAGCCCAGCAGTGCTGTATGGCCACACTTAATTTCTTCTTGTTTGAGGGCTTAGAAACTTGAGCTTCTCTCTCAGGCTCAGGACTTGGGTAGGCTCTCCTCTCATCTAAGTTCCTTGCTCTCAAAAATAAGTTTTGATTAATAATCTTTGTTTTGATCCTTACATTACAAGATCAGTAGTATAAGAGGCTACCTGTGCCTAGTGTAATCATTTTGTACAGTTGTCAGAATTTTCGTGTTTTTGCTCAAAGAAAAGTGCTTGCTTTAACATAGGGATCCTTATTTTGAGGCAGTTGTTTCAAAGAAGGAATATTTGTACCATACTGTGTCATTCATTATTTTTTATGCGGGTAAGTCAATTTGAGAAGTGTGGTTAAGATGTATCGTTAAGGTCCATAATCTTAAGTGTTCAAAAAACCACACTCACATGTCTTTAGTATCAAAATTTGAGTGTGAAATAGGTAGTACTATTGGAAAGATGAGTGGTGAGTCAAAGTAATTAAGGGAAAGTAAATAATCTCTAAGGTTCTCATTCCCCATGAAACTAATTTCATATCTTATCCTGCATGTATTTAAAAATAGTTCTCTGCTAATTCAAGATGCTCGTGTACTATGTGTGTGAAGAGCACTTCAGTTCTATTGAAAGGATGGCAGATTAGGGAGTTATTTTCAATGGGCTAATTTTTTTATTTTTTATTTTTTTTATTTTAAGAGAGACATTCATTTGGGCAATGTAAGTGAACAAATCTTGCTGGAAAAACAGCTTGATGTGCATGCAAGACAGCAGGTGATCAGCCAGCAATTTTATAATGGCTTATGACTAGAAAACCTTTGTTTTTGTCTTTAAAGGCGTATGTATGGAAATACTTTCTCTACAAAGGTGGGCTTTTTTTCCCAGTCTAGTATGGCCTTAAACATTCTGCCACACATGCTTTCCTGTTTTAGCTCCAAAAGATCTGTGTCTTGTTAGTGACTCTACTGGTTGGAATATAGATTTTTTTTTTTTTTTTTTTTTTTTTCTTAAACTAATAAAATATAGCTTGGAAAGGGGATGGAATGTATTGGAAGGCCTAGACTGCTTCGGAGCTGCAAGTCTGCTGTGCATGAGCCTGATGGTGGTCTGATGGGCAAATGATGAGATTGCAATTTCACCTCCATCAGCATCCTGAGTAGTTATCTTAAGAGGCTAATATATGTTCATTACATGTCTCCAGATTTCCGTGCTGAATAAATCTCATTTATTTCTTTGTTTCTGTGTACATCCTGCCCTTTAGCTCCTGAGGTTTTCTGTTGCCTAAAGAGGCATATTACATATGTAGATTTCTTTTTCTTACTCATGGAGGTAAAAGTAATGAAATGAGGTGGCAAGGATGAAATAGCAAAGGGGCTCAGGTCTGTACAGCGTGCATGAAGCACGGTGCTGTGCTGAAATGTGTGGAGGGACTGCACAGACTCTCTCTGGGCATGTAGCGTAAATGCCTGAATTAGGAACTCACACAGTGTATGCTCTGTAGCCTCTTGGGCTCCAAATTGCCTGCTTCAGGTGTCTGAATATCTGCTGAATGTACAGGAACCCTACAGTTACGAGATTAAGTCATAGCAAAGTTATATTTCTAAAGTAGACAGTGTACATGTATCCCTTCAGATGAGGATGCCATGTGTTACTTATTTAATAAGGATGCTAACCTGTTTGATAATGAATTTAGAGGAGTTGAAGATGGTGCTTTTTTCCAGATCTGTAGCCTTTCACGACAAGCTGGTAAAGGTATTTTTTTTAATGCAAGTTAACAGAGGCTTTCTGGTTTGTTAACAGCAGATCCTCATGCAAGTTTAGAAGGACTGAAACTTTGGGCTTATGTCCTGCTGTCTTCCTTAGGCTCTCTGAAATCAGTGAGGAGTCTGGTGCAGAAAAAGTCAAAGCTTGACCCTGCAGATTTGGTGAAAGAAAATAAAACCATCAGTTCATATTCCCGAGAGCAGGATAAACCTATTCAACGTAAAAAGGAATCCTGTTATCTGCAGCAGGAAAGCTGCTTTTTATTAATCAATCAAAGAAAATGTTGAAATAATTGGAAAAATGACTTGAGGGAGGGAAAAGCAGAGTCAAGAAATATTAGTAGGAGGCTGATATTGTTTGTGGAATCAGACTATTCTTAAAGCTTTCATATGCTCTATCTAGTGTGCAGAGAAAAAACCCAACTTTTCTTTTTTCCTCCTGAGAAAAGCCATGATTTTATCTCAGTAATTGAAAATAATCTCTGAAGTTGCTCCTTAACTAAACTTACATGAACCCCTTTTAAATCAGTTGTTATCTTTCAGTGAATTTCTCAATAAATGTTGCTGCCTGTGCTTGGATGGCATGATCCTATATAGAAAATAAGGCTGAGCACATCCTATTCATGACTCAAAGCATAGCATTTCTAGCCTAATTATGGTGGCATTTGGCAGTGATGCTGCAGTTAAAGGTGCTTGTTGGTGTTTCTATTAGAAATTGTGTGTACTTGAATGGCTTAATTCATGACAGGCAGAAGTCTGACTAGCTAGCCATTCAGTAATTTTTTTCCCTTCATTAAAAATCCCTAAGTGAAGAAAACGGTTTTGAGTTCTGAACTTGTTTGATCATATCCGTTTCTCTATCAGTCTATTTATTACAAATAATGCTATGCTTTTCCTTCATTTCAAAATTTTCTTCTGTTGTGCAACATGTGTGGTTACTGTTCGGTGACTTGCATCACTCTCAGCACTTTGGGTTGCTCAGAGAAAGCCATGCCTGTGAAAAGGGGGTAAGGAAACACAAGAACATATGGAATTGTCTACGTTGAGCAATCTGTGAGCAATGCTGTCTATGAGCAAAGATGATTTCAGTCACCTCAGTTACTGCAACTGGTCAATATTAATTTAGGGATTTCTCACTTACTAGGTATGTTGACAAGTGAATTCCTCACGGTTCCATGAACACTGAGCAATCCCTCTAGACGTCACTCAATAGTCATATCTGTCACACTTGCATTAATACACATAAACTGTTCTGCTGCATAATGACCACTGCTAGATCCAGTTATATTTATTCTGCATTTTTGGAAGAGATGAAAAAAAAACCAAATAGATCCAACTGGACTCAACTAGAAATTCACAGAATAGTTTGGGTTGGAAGGGACCTTAAAGATCATCTAGTTCCAACCCTGCTGCATGGGCAGGGACACCTTCCACTAGACCAGGTTGCTCAAAGCCTCATCTGGCTTGGCCAAATGCTACTAAGCAGTTCCCTCAAAAAAAAAAAAAAAAAAAAATGCACAGAGAGTTTTACAGAAATACTGATAAAGGTGGAATTTTTTTTAAAGCATCTCCTATTTAGAGTTTTCATTTTTTAGGCAAAAGGCCTCATCTGAAGTCTGTTGAACTTAATGAGAGTTTTCCGAGTGACCTTCTAATGTCTGTTTAAGGCTGTAGAGGCCCCCAAAGTGGTAATGCTGAGAGGTGTAATTGGCCCTATAAATCTTAGTGGGTCATTAATTCTAAACCTCAATAATGTTAAGACCAGGATGCATGTAACTGAAACAGTGATGAGCACAGGAGGGAGATTTATGTAAGCATTGTCTTGCTTTGGTGTGCACAGTAGTAGAAATTATTTGTAGTTTTGTCTTGGAAGCTTGCGTTCTACCTTAACATCAATTCACATGTATCATCTATGTGTTTCTGGAAATTTTTAAATGTATCTTTTTGGGGTAGGTGGCTGGGGATTTTTTTTGCGTATCAGGGGGTAGTAGAACATGACTTGGAGAATCTCTTTACAGTGGATATAAACCCCTCAACTCTCATTATTTAAATGTATAAAAACAATTTTCAAAATATTACTGCACCTAGCACATTTGATCCTAATAATGACAGCTCAAATTTTAAAGCACATATGTAAGTTTTTTGTTTTGTCTGTGGAGATAGGATCCTGAAGTGTGAAGTGTCTGTAGCTGTCATGCAAGTACACCCCAAATGGGGATGTCCATCTCAAGGTGCGCTATGAATCTACCCTCTCTGCATGCACTCTGTGAGAAGTGCCACCTAATGAAAGCCTTGCCATTATTTACCGTGACGATAAAGGCTTTTCTGTGTGTTAGTTGGGGAACAGGGAAAGGCTTGAGTTGGCTCAGTGAGAACCTGCATCTTGTTTCCCCCAGTCAGAAATTATTGTAATATGTCCTTATTTCATGGTATGAGGTGGAAGTGGTTGTTACTATATAAGTCCGTAAGCAAGGAGTCAAAAGTGAACCAATGGAGTGGTGTGGCTTTTGCCATATGTCATTTGACTGCCAGCCATGTGTCCAATCCATCTTAAAGTCCCCTTTGCACTTTCCCATGGAACAAATTTTGCCCTTCTTTGCTTCAATCCACTGCCAGGGATTGTTCAGAAAGATGATCTTTGCACCATATACCCCAAGGCCAAAAAAACCCTGAAAGTATCCCAGCATATACAGAACACTGGGATTAAACAATTAAGATCAAAACTACACAACTACACACAAATAAAAAAAAAAAATCAGACTTTTAAAAATGAAACGGGCCGTTTATGTGCGAAATCCTGAGTATTGGTATTTTTATATAATCTGAGGTGAAAAGGCAAATATTTGGTATCCTGTAGTATTCTGCTGTAACAACACATTCAGCTTTCTGAAATGTGTATTTGTCATCATATCTGTCTCCATTTATAACTGAAAAGAAAAATTATAAAAGTTTATTGCTTGGTCTCTGGCCTTTCTGTGCAAAGGCATGTGTCTGCCTTACCAATTCTGAGAGACTTTGTTAGGAACTATCCCTACGAATGCTTGTTAGGCAGTTGGCAGCAATGGGGGCTCAAGCAGAAGGAAGAGAAAAGGCAGGGTTTGTATGTGTGCTTTCCTCCATTCTTCAGGCATGTATTTAAATTTCAGTTTGATCTGTAATTTTCTGGCAAAGCAATGACTTTGGATTTTGTCCAGTGGATGCCATCAAACCTTTTACTATATTTGAGATAGTTCCATATTTTTATTTTTTAAAATCTAACTGTAATCTACTATTGGCGCTTCTAATAATCATTAGTATTCATAAGCAAAAAAATACATGATGTACTTAACCTGCCTAAGCTAGAGCCTGACCCAAGGGCAGTGTAAGAGGGCCTAAGTAGATTAACTGACCGGTTGAGGTTTTCCATTGCAGGGAGCTTTAGATGTGTTTTGGTTCTCTTCTGAAACAAGAAAAACTAAGTCAGGACCTGGGATGAGAAGAAAAGACGTAGCAAGAGCTTCTCTCTTGTAGGTGAACCGTCAGACAATTCTTTGCAAAGAGTGATCAAATTCAGAATAGCTGTGAAACTGCTTTCAGCCAGTCTGAGGGTCATACCAAATATTCCCAAATGAAAAGTTTTAAAATGTTGACTCTACATACCTAATCAGAACAGATTTGTAGTTTTCAAGATGGGTAGTACTTACTTTTGTGATACATCTCCTTGTGCCATTTTTGGGTATCAGTAAGTGTCATGGTTTGAACCTGGTCAGCAGCCAGCTACCCCGCAGCCGCTCACCTACCCTCCCCCTGCAACTGGGAATGGGAGAGGGAATTGGAGGGGTAAAGGGAGACTCGCAGGTTGAGATAAAAACAGTTTAATAATGGTAATAAAATAAAACAGTGACAATAATAGAAAGTATAAACGGGCAATTAAAAATGCAGTTACTCACCACCTGCTGACCGATACCCAGCCTGTTCCTGGCTAGCGATCCCAAAATACCAAGATCCCACAATCACAATCCTGGAAGTGAGAGAGAGCCCCTTCCCGGCTGTCTCTCCTCTATATACCGAGCATGACGTTAGATGATATGGAATATTTAATTGGCCAATTTGGGTCCGGTGCTCTGGCCATGCTCCCTCCCTGCTTCTTGTGCACCTGCACACGGGCAGGACACAGGAAGTTGGAGGGTCCTTGAAATATCAGCAACAATTGAAAACATCAGTGCGTTATCAGCATTCTTCTCATACCAAACCCCATACTGAATCCAAAACACAGCACTATTCTAGCTACTAAGAAGAAACATTAACTCTGTTCCAGCCCAAACCAGGACAGTTAGAATACAGCCCCAGGTTCTAGAATATATAGCATTTCCCTTGCAAAGAAACTTGTCAGGGGATAGTGGAGCTCTCTTTGTTTAGATTTGCTATTTAGTATATGAAACCTTGTTCAATGTTTTTGTCTTTCTGTTTATGCCACAGAAACTTTTTCTTTAAACCTACAAATATGGTAGCATTGGAGTTAGTGTTGAAAAAGGTTCCTTTTTCTATGTTTGAGTTTCCATTTCAGAAATAAGATCAGGATAAGAACATTCTCAGGATCAACACACTCCTCTGGGTTGTCATTACAGTGACAGAGAAGAGATGTATAGTGAAACATCACTTCTATGTGCTATATGTGGTGTCATTCACTTAAATGATATGGATGGGAGAATTATCCCAGTGGATGTCTGTTATGATCCTTCTCTCTGGAAAGGTCGTTGATAATTGCAGTTTATCGTTTTGGAGAGGATTTGTTCAAACATATCTTGAGTATTCATTTTCCATAGATTTGCGTCTGGGGGACTTAGAAGTGACAACAAAAAGAGTGCATGGTAGAAAATAACTCTTTGCACAAAAGCAATTTTCACTCTCTTATAAGTGAAGGAAGGAAAGAAGAGGGCGAGTCTTCTTTCATGATGTTTTTTTCTGACTTCAGCTCTTTAATTCCTGCCTCAAAACCTCCATTTCCACCTCTCTGTCCCCCCCAGTCCTGGTTAGGGACAAGAGGCCCTTTCGCTTGGTGAAAGCTGAGGAATGCTCAGTAGCATTCATAAGAAAGTTGCAGTCCAAGTATTTTCCTCTGCATGTAGTGAAGTGCTTCTTTTTTTCTATTTAAAATTTTTGTTGTCAATTTGGCTACTTAGACCGTGGGACTCGCCTTGAGAAACCTGGTCCACTGGGGGCTGATGAGGTCCATCTCAGAGAAGGGGAAGGGCGTCTTCAGTCGTAGGTTTGCCAAGCTGGTGAAGAGGGCTTTAAACTAAAGTTGCCAGGGGAGGTGAAGCTCAATCTATCCAACTCCTAACAGTTCAGTGCCAGGGCCAGCAATAGATGCCCAGAGCCTGGAGAGGGATCACAGGTCAGCAGGAGAGCCCCTGAAGAGCCGAACAAAGGAATTCCAGCCAGTAAGTCAGCTCTGTCAAGGGCCCAATTTAAATGCCTCTATGCAAACACCCGTAGCAGGAGCAATAAACAAGGAATTAGAGGTGTGCATGCCTGCGGGGCTATGATCTTACTGGCGTCATGGAGAGGCGGTGGAATGGCTGCTATGACAGGAGTGTTGGAATGGAAGGATACAGGCTCTCTAGGAAGGACAGTCAGGGGAGACAAGGAGGGGGTGTCCCCCTCTATGTCAATGACAGGCTGGAGCGTGTGGAGCTCTGCCTGGGGACGGATGAGGAGCCAACCAAGAGCTTATGTGTCAAGATTAAAGGGAGGGCAGGGACAGGTGGCATTATAGTGGGGATCTGCTACAGGCCACCCAACCAGGAAGACTGAGTGGACGAGGCCCTCTGTAGACAAATAGGAGCAGCCTCACATCCACAAGCCCTGGTCCTCATGGGGGACTTCAGCCATCCCAGTATCTGTTGGAGGGACAACACAGCAGGGCATAAGCAATCCAGGAGGTTCCTGGAATGTGCTGATGATAACTTCTCCAAGTGACAGAGGAGCCAACAAGTAGAGGGGCTATGCTGGATCTTGCTCTCACCAGTAAGGAGGGGCTGGTGAGGAGTGTGAAGCTCAAGAGCAGCCTTGGCTGCAGTGACCATGAAATTGTGGAGTTCAAGACCCCCTAGGGCAGTGAGGAGGGCACACAGCAAGCTCACTACCTAGAGAGCAGACTTTGGCCTCTTCAGGGATCTGCTTGGCAGAGTAGCATGGGATAAAGCCCTGGAGGGAAGAGGGGCCTAAAAAAGCTGGTTAATATTCAAGGGTCACCTCCTCCAAGCTCAGGAGCGATTTATCCCAACAAAGAGAAAGTCAGGCAAAACCACCAGGAGGCCTGCATGGATGAACAAGTTGCTTCTGGACAAAGTCAAATGCAAAAAGGAAGCCTACAGAGGGTGAAAGGTACAAGGACAGGTAGCCTGGGAGGAATACAGAAAAATTATCCAAGCAGCCAGGGATCAGGTTAGGAAAGCTAAAGCCCTGATAGAGTTAAATCTGGCCAGGGACATCAAGGGCAACAGGAAAAACTTCTATATGTATGTTGGTGATAAACGGAAGACTAGGGAAAATGTGGGTCCTCTCTGGAAGGAAACAGGAGACCTAGTTACCTGGAACATGGAGAAAACTGAGGTACTCAATACCAGTTTTGTCTCAGTCTTCACCGGCAAGTTCTGCAGCCACACCACTGAAGATCCAGAAGGCAAAGGCAGGGACTGTGAGAATGAAGAACCTCCCAGTGTAGAAGAAGATCAGGTTTGAGAGCATTTAAGGAACCTGAAGGTGTGCAGGTCCATGGGACCCGTTGAGATGCATCTGTGGGTCCTGATGGAACTGGCAGATGAAGCCACTATCCATCATATTTGAGAAGTCATGGCAGTCCAGTGAAGTTCCCATTGACTGGAAAAGGGGAAACATAGCCCCATTTTTAGAAGGGGATAAAAGGAAGACCTAGGAACTACAGGCCAGTCAGTGTCACCTCTGTACCTGGCAAAATCATGGAGCAGATCCTCCTGGAAACTATGCTAAAGCACATGGAAAATAAGGAAGTGATTGGTGACAGCCAACATGGTTTCACTAAGTGCAAATCATGTCTGGCAAATTTGATGGCCGTCTACGACAGGGTTACAGTGTTAATGGATAAGGGAGGAGCAACTGATGTCATCTACCTGGACTTGTGCAAACATTTGACACTGTCTCACACAACATCCTTGTCTTTAGATTGGAGAGACATGGATTTGACAGACAGGCCGTGCGGTTAAGGAATTGGCTGGATGGTTTCACACAGAGTTGCAGTCAAGGGCTCGATATCCAAGTGGAGATCAGTGATGAGTGGCATTCCTCAGTGGGACCAGCGCTGTTTAACACCTTTGTTGGCAACACAGACAGTGTGATGGAGTGCACCCTCAACAAGTTTGTTGATGACGCCAAGCTGTGTGGTGTGGTCCACATGCTGGAGAGAAGAGATGCCATTCAGAGGGACCTTGACAGGCTTGAGAGGTGGGCCTTTGCAAACCTTGTAAAGTTCAACAAGGCCAAGTGCAAGGTCCTGCACCTGGGTCATGGCAATCCCAAGCACAGATACAGGCTGGGTGATAAGTGGATTGAGAGCAGCCCTGAGGAGAAGGACTTGGGGGTGCTGGTTGACAAGAAGCTCAACATGACCTGGCAATGTGCACTTGCAGCCCAGAAAGCCAACTGTACCCTGGGCTGCATCAAGAGAAGTGTGACCATCAGGTCAAGGGAGGTGATTCTCTGCCTCTACTCTGCTCTCATGAGAACCCACCTGCAGTTCTGTGTCCAGCTGTGGGGCTCCCAACACAAGAAGGACATGGACCTGCTCAAGCAGGTCCAGAGGAAGGTGACAAAGATGATCAGATGTCTGGAGCACCTCCCCTATGAGGACAGGCTGAAAGAGTTGGAGTTGTTTGGCCTGGAGAAGAGAAGGCTCCAGAGAGACCTTATAGTGGCCTTCCAGTACCTAAAAGGGGTACAAGAAAGCTGGAGAGGAACTTTTTACAAGGGCATGTAGTGATAGGACAAGGTGTAATGGCTTTAAGCTGAAAGAGGGCAGATTTAGATTAGATGTAAGGAAGTTCTTGATGGTGAGGGCGGCGAGGCACTGGCACAGGGTGCCCAGAGAAGCTGTGGCTGCCCCTTCCCTGGAAGGGTTCAAGGCCAGGCTGGACAGGGCTTTGAGCAACCTGGTCTAGGTGTCCGTGCCCATGGCAGCAGTGTTGGAAGTAGATGATCTTTAAGGTCCCTTCTACTTCAAAGGATTCTATGATTCTATGTTTTTTTTTTTTTTCATACAGAGAAGAAGGAGTTCTGGTGATCTAATTACTAGATCACTCCTGCTGTTTCACCTAGGTTCTGCATTTGTTTGGTCATTAAGTGTTCAATACACCTTCATCTGGAGTGGAAAAACCAAAAAATAAATTTCTGTTAGAAGAAAGCAAGTGTTTTTGATGCTAGCTCATTCTTCTGTTGATATAATTACATGCCATGCACACAAGCCTTTTTTCATTTTGAAGTTACTGATTCCTGGATTCATCAATGGGTTTTCTTCATTTTCAAAAAACCCTTGAATAAGTGAGAGTTGGTTTGGAAACTTGTATTTATGGAATCTTAGGATTCAGTTTATGAAATCTTATTTATTTGCTTTATCATGGGATGCCTCAGGCGATATGCTGTTGGGGCCTGGAGCAGGAGTGATAGATGACCATTAGCCTCAGTCCCACTGAAGTGGGAAGAACTGGTGCTGGAATCCTAGGAAAAGAGGCTTCAGCCAAATTACTCCGCAGGGAAAGCAGTAGAAACATTCAGTATTCTTCTAGAAGCAGAACAAAGAAAGTTTATAAATAAGACCCTGGGAAGCTTGTTGAGCTTCAGGAAGCTAGGATGACTTCTGCAGGAAATAAGTTCGCTTTGCTTGACTGCCCAGCCTAGGAGGAAGGGAATACCCCATGTGGGTGATAGGGCAACATGATATAATTCTGTAGAGGTGTCATATGTGGGGAAGAAACAATCCCATATTCCTGTTAGGTTTCTTGTTTCACTGTAAACATACTTTAGGAAACGGAAACACAGAAATACAAGTCTAGGTAAGGTAAAACTGATTGTATTAGCTCTGAACTGTAAATCCTGAGTATCCATAAGAACACGGTCCTGGGAAAGACTATGATTTAGCTAGTATGGGGTCTTTAGTATCTTTGTGTGCCCAGATCACATTTCTTTGAAGAGATAAAGGATGGTAAGGTTGTCCAAAAAACATGTGCCGCATGAGTTGGGTAAAAAGCAATCAGTGCCTACTAAAGGCTGCTTACGGACACCCTGTCTGAATGTGTTGGGGACCTGAATGCAGCCAGCTTACTGAATGTCTAGCTGGAAAATTCTGCCCGACCTTTTTGAAAATGTGTGAAAATAGGCTGCCCAATTCAGATTAATTGCCTTAGAAAAATGTAGGGAATTTTACTGAAAATTCTGTCTTGAATGATAGAGATTGAGAATTTATGCTTATATTAATCATAGAATACCAGGTTGGAAGGGATTTCAAGGATCATCTGGTCCAAACTTTCTTGTCAAAATCATGGTCTAGACAAGATGGCCTAGCACCCTATCCAGCTGAATCTTAACAGTGTCCAGTGTTGGGAAATACACCACTTCCCTGGGGAGATTATTCCAATGGCTGATTGTTCTCATTGAGAAAAATTTTCCTCTTGTGTCCAATTGGAATCTCACTTGGAGTAACTTGTACCCATTACCCCTTGTCTTTTCTATGTGACTCCTTGTAAAAATGCTAGTCACCCTTTAAACACTGGAACATGGTGATAAGGTCTGCCCCAAGTCTTGTCTTCTGAAGGCTGAACAAACCCAGTTCTCTCAGCCTTTCCTCACATGGCAGGCTTCCCAGTTCCTTGACCATCTTTGTGGCACGCCTCTGGACCCTCTGCAGCCTGTCCACATCTTGTTTTGTATAACAGGGACCAAAACTGAACACGGTATTCCAGGTGTAGCTTGAAAAGTGCTGAGCAGAGTGGGATAATGACTTCTTTATCTCTGTGGGTGATGCCCTTGTTGATGCAACACAGCACTCTGTTGGCTTTCTTTGCCACAGCAGCACACTGTTCACTCACAATGAGCTTGTTGTCCACTGTAACCCCCCAGGTCCATTTCCACAGAACTGCTCCCCAGCCAGGTAGGCCCCAGTCTGTGCTGTACTCCTGATATATGTTTTCCCATGTGCAAGACCTTACATTTGTCTTTGCTGAACTTTATAAGAGTCTTGCTAGCCCACTCTTCCAGCCTACCCAGGTCTTCCTGCAGGGTGGCTCTCCCTTCCGAAGTGTCCGCTTCCCCACTCACTGTGGTATCATGAGCAAACTTTATCAGGATACACTTGATCCCATCATCCAGATCACTTATGAGGATATGAAACAGCGTTGGGCCCAATATCGATCCCTGGGGGGACCCCACTAGTGACAGGTTGCCAGTTTGAAAAGGAACTATTTACCACCACCCCCTGGGTGCGGCCTGTCAGCCAGTGCACAGACCACTTGTCTAGACTGTAACGCATCGGTTTCTCTAGGAGGAGGCTGTGAGAGGAACCATATCGAAAGCCTTGGAGAAATTCAGGTCAACAACGTCCACCGCTTGCCCCATATCAACTGAGCAGCTTACTTTGTTGTAGAAGGCAATCTGGTTTGTCAAGCACAATTTTCCTTTGGTGAATGTGAGGTCACGTGCTTCTTTTGACTTGTGACAGCCCCCGGGAGAATTTGTTCCATAACTCTCACAGGGACTGAAGTAAGACTGATGGGCCTATAATTTCCTAGATCCTCCTTTAAGCCCTTCTTGTAGATGGGGGTGACATTAGCCTTCTTCCAGTCTTCTGGGATGTCCCTCAGTCTCCGTGGCTTCCCAAAGATTATGGAGAGCAGCCTCACAACAACGTCAGCCAGCTCTCTTAACAACCTCGTGTGGGTAACGTCAGGGCCCATCCGTTTGTAGGGGTCAAGCTCCTGTGACAGTTCACATACCAACTCTTCCTTCACTGATGTTGAGTCAGTGTTTGCATTGATCTGGATTTTTGTTCCCAAGGTCTGGGGCCCAACAGTGCTCGTAAAGACAGAGGTGAAGAAAACGTTGAGAAACTCTGCCTTTTCAGTGTTATTTGGGACTAATTTACTTCTCCTGTCTTAACAGCGGGCCAATGTGTTCCTGTTTCTGCTTGTTGTTTACATACCTAAAGAACCTTTTGTTGTAGTTTTTTACATCTCTGGCCACTTTCAATTCAAGCTGAGCTTTAGCTTTTCTAACTGCATCTCTGCACACCCTGGCAGTGCCCCTGTAGTTCTCAACAGGTATTTGTCCACTTTTCTGTCAGTGGTATGCTTCTCTTTGTTTTGAGCAGACTCAGAAGCTTGCAGTTAAGGCAATGGGGTCTCTTCCTCCATCTGCTTCCCTTACCTTTAGAGGGGATGAACTGTTTTTGTGCTTCCAGGAGAGCGTTCTTGAAAAACTCCCAGCACTTGCTAGCTCCTTTATCCTCCATGGAAACTTTCTGCGGAATTCCTCCCAAACATTGACTAGTCCTGAATAACCACGTCACTAAGAATTAGAATAAATACTTTCTTTATGGGTAAACCAAAGCTATTCTTCTAATCAAGAAACAGATAGAAAGATAGTTGCATTTGTCATATACTAAATGTAAATCTGAAAGAAATGGTCTACAGACCCTGTTAGTTCCTGCTGTGTCTCAGAGATCTGGAATCATTTCTCAAGTGAGCATTTGCCAATAAGTAGGGCTTCCATAGTGTAAACCCCATCAATCATCTGCTTGTATATCTGCAGCGTGCAGCAGAGCCAACAGGGCATGAAAATCTAGACTGCCATTTTTTGGAATTAGAGGAGGTAGAAAAAGAAGCAGTGTATTTATGGAGAGCCTTTGTGTGTGAAGATCACATCTGTCATCACAGACTTTATATTTTTCTTGGTTGCTTTTTTTTTAAAAAAAAAAACAACCTGTCATATGTGTCAGTTTCTGAGATGCTTAGTAAGTAACTTAACCAAAACTGTTATGCATCCTAGATACTCTTGATGTCTTTGATGTTGCTGAGAAAATTAGGAGGTAGTTTGGGTCTTGAGAAAGAGCAGCCTGAATTCATCCCAGGTAACTTTTAAAGCTTTTAACAAGGCCATCTATTCTAGGAACATACATCACCCAACTTTCCTTTGAATGAAGAGAGGCAGATACTTTTATAGATCTATATCTGTAGGTATAGATTTTGTTCTTAGCATGGATGAGATCTTCTAAAGATGATTATTTCTCTGCACTGACTAGACAAAGAATCTAGGATGATTACATACTTAATTCAGGTCCTTCAAATGGGAACAACATTTAAGTGGAATCTCTTTTTGATACTGTGGGAGCAGTGAACAGCACCTTCTCTCCAGCCTTTCTTCACCAACTATACACTTGAAAATAGATGGACTACCTATACAACTGAGATGATAGTTAATGATCAGTCTTCAGCTGTGTTGACAAAAGGAACAGGTGGGTGCCTAGAAGAAATACTCACCATCCAGGGACTATTGCAAGTGGAAGCAAGAAAGGAAAGGGAATGGCTATAACTAATTCATGCTTTCTGAGAATTTTTGAAGGCACAGAGCACAGAAGACAGCTGAGACCTGATCAGTGAAGTGACTGCTTTCCTGTAAACTTGATAGGTAACTTTGGAGAGTGACTTTAAGGGTTGAAGAATGATCTGCTCATGTTAAGGTGCTTTAGGTCTGTCCAACTCCAATGGAAGAGATGATGACTCTGTTTTGAGGAAGAGTAAGAAAAGACTTAGTCACTGATTTGTTTCAGTCCAAAGAGGTAACTCGTTTTTTAAGTGCACTCAAAGGTGCACTTTAGAGGGCAGTAGATAAAAAAAAAGGGTACCTTTGCTGGGTGTACAGTTAAGAAATTGTGTGTAACTCTATGGAGGGATCAGTGCTGTGCATATATTTCATATTGTGGCAAGTTAGAATTTTTTAAAAGAAGCTCATTAGCAACTTTATTATAAGTTAAGCAAATTACATTTTTGATCGTTTAACTACTAATATTTTATTGAAGAACATTATTCACTAACTGTAAATGCACTGGGCAGCGCTCATATATAATTAACAATTAATTCATATAATCACTGCATAAAACACAGAATAAGCATTACTTAGCGCATGAAGTTCGCTGAGCATAATGTTGTTGGTGTGTGATCAGAGCACATGCCTTCCATGCTTCCTGCCTGTCTGTGCCTCCTAAGTAATATCAGGCATGGGAGCTGGAAATGGTTTAACTAAAAGTTAGTAACACTCATAGGGCCCGGTGTCTCTGGGGGACCTCCCTGAGACAGACTCCAAGCAGTTTGTGTCTACAAGTTCAGACTCTGCTAGCTATTTCCTCTAAAGTGTCTGGCCTCATTTGTATTTGCTAGCGGGTGTTAAATCAACTCAAGGTTATTTGTGAGTAGTTTAGAGTTCACTAGAGAAAATCATAAGGAAAAATAAATTGGTCAGAAAACAAACACTGCTGGTCCAGAACTCTTTGGTGAATAGGCTGCTAGGAGGTAGGTATAGATTCAACTGTCTTAATTTCAGGTGTAGAAAATTGCCTCTGGCATACATCTTACACTGATACTTAGGAATGACTTTGGAGGCCACTCTCACACAATTGGAGCTGAGTGAGCACTTTTTCTGCCATGTACTTAGAGTTTCTGCTGTCCTAGTCACAAGCAGAGCAGGGCCATTCTGGAGGTCGGGCACATCTTTTCCACTGGCCTGGGAGAACTGTAGAAGTCTGAAAGAGGCAGCATGGGGTTGATGCTGTCAACTTGCCCAGTGCTCAGGGGTAGCTTACTTGGGTGAGGTCCAGGACCCAGGAGGGATGGGCTGGGGGACAGGGGTGCCGTGAGATCAGAGAGCCATCAGGATCAGACTTGGACTGTGCCTGAGGGTGTAACATCTAAAAGGAGTTTCTTCTTAACTTCAAGTAGACAGGTTATTCTTTAACTGCTTCATCTGTGTATTTTCCTTTGTTGTTTGATTTCTGGCAGTGGGATATTGGTCTTGTCCTCCACCGCAATTCTGGTGCATTGTTAAGATGCAGAATTGGAAAATCTCTTTAAGAATCAATATTAAGAAATGAAATATTAAGCACTGTTCCAAACTATAATGAATTTGAGAGAGCTTTTTCCTGTTTTTCCCTCCTGTAAATTTCTCTGTAAAGAAGCCACTATTTTTCAATAGCTAGGGCTTGTAATTTTTTGATTGTTTGTAGATGGCAGGATGCTGCCTGCCTGTGGTGATTATCCCAGGATATTGACGTGCTGCATTTGTGTCGGTTCAGCAGCAGGGGGAGTTGGGTGGGTTCAAGTGGGGCTGTGTTTTGTGTGGGGCCTTTTCTACAACAGGAATTGTATGAGTGAAAACAAGTATCATACACTGTCATGGTTTGAGCCTGGTTGGCAGCCAACCACCATGCAGCCTCTCTCTCTCCCTTCTCTTCCAGCAATAAGAAGGGACAGAGAACCAGGCTCGGTGTTCGAGATAGGACTGGAATGGGGAAAAAATCACCCTTTATGGACATGAGCAAAAGGCAGACTCATTAGGGGAAGAAAAAAAGAACATACATTTATTACAGACACTAACACCACTTAACAGAGTAGGACAGTGAGAAGCATTGCCACATCTTGAGAACACCTTCCCCCCACCCCTCCCTTCTTCCCAGGCTCAGCTCTGCTCCCGATATCTCTGCCTCCTCCCCCAGTGGCGCAGGGGCAGGGAATGGGGGGTGCAGTCAGTGCTGCCACTTTCTCCATCTTCAGTGGGGGGAGCTTCTGGAACTTGTTCCCCCTGCTCCATCGTGGTCCCCCTCTCACAGGAGACAGTCCTTCACAAACTTTCTCCGACGTGAGTTCTTCCCACGGGCCGCAGCGTTCCCCACACTGCTCCGTCATGGGTCACTAACTTCCTCCGACTGGATTCTCTCCCACGGCTGCAGCCCTTCCCGAGCTGCTCTGGCGTGGGACTCCCCCGCATGCTGCAATCCTCCCAGCACTGAATTACAGCAGCGGGGCTACCTTTTCCCATGAGACCCCGGCCTTCTTCGGGCACAGCACCTTGATCAACCATGTGAAAAAAACAGCCCATAAATCAGTGTCTGCTCCACCGTAGATCTCCATGGGTGGCAGGGGGGGGCCGCCCTGCCGTCTCACCACAGGATACAGGGAGGTCTCTGCTCCGGCACACCTCCCCCCTCCTTTCTTCCTCCGTTCCTCCACTGACCTTGGTGTTCATGCAGCTGCAGCAACTCCTCCTCACAAGTCCGACTGCTCGCCACCACGTCCCTTCTTAAATACATTATTGCAGAGGTGCAGCTGATTGGCTCAGTTTTGGTGCAGAGGTGGAGCTGACTTGGAGCTGGGGGAGCTTCGAGAAGCTTCTCACAGGGGGTCGCCCCTATAGCCCCCTCCCCTGCTACCAAAAAACCCCTCCACTCACTCAACCCAGGACATACATTCTTAATTTCACACTGGCATTAAGAGAAATATGCATTAGTGGTATTCTAGGTACCTCACTGTATTTTGAATGTCTTTATTAGGTCTGAAAACTTTAACATGTGCTTGTTTCAGTTTGTGTTTTGAACCCCCCATATCTATTATATGCCATGGAGGCTACTAAAACTTAGCTTAGCTTCCAATATCATTCCACATATTACAATAACTTATTTTTTGAATGAAGGCACTTCTGAGAACTAATCTGTGAAGTGTTTATTTTGGCTGGAGGAGTTGAAATGCTTTAAAGAAAAAAAAATTAAAGCTCCCCAAATGTTCCCGCAGCTTTGTTTTCTACTCTTATTATGCTAATCTCACTGGTTTTAATGTGAGGGCTTCTTTTGCCCTGTGTCCTGTGTACTCTACAGCGTCATAAACGGTATACCACTTTACAACTAAGTAATGTTGACTGTCTTGTAACTGAGAAAATCTGTGGTTCTTAGTTGTAATACTATACTGCATATAAACAACCATTTTTTTTCTCCTACTTTCCTGAAATGAAGGAAGTCACCACATTTAATGTCTATGAGGTCTTACCAAGATGTCTAAGAGGCTGTCTAAGTGAGCAGAGGCTTAAGAAGCACAAAAAGATCTACCGTCATACTTAGTTTTTTTGGTCTTTGGAAAAAGAATTTCTTATATACCTTGTTGACTGTTACCATCACTTAGTTAACAGGTAAACTAATGTACCATTAGAATTAATTGTCCTATCTCTACTTTCTTTCAGAGACAAAGAGATTAAGAAGTGACAGTGAGATATTTGTCAAGTATTTGAGAAGTTTCATTTCTTTGTTCTGCATTAGTCAAGTTCACACCTGTGTGCAGTGCAAGCATAGAGACTGTTCTTGCCCATTTTGCGGAATTCTCTTAGAAAAGACCATGATAATGTTCATGCTAATTCAAAGGGTAATGCAGATCTCTCCTTCAATGTGCTTGTACAATTCTTACAAGGGACCTAAAATTATAGTTAAGAATCTCTATTTCTTTCTGCTTCCCAGCTCCTTCAGAGAAATCCCAGTGGGTAATAATTTACCTTCAGGCTTTGTAGTGAGTGGTTCTGGCAAGTAGGTTCCTCTCCATGGCCACGTGCATTGAATGTATAGACAAAGGTGGTGAAGGAGAGTGCGGTTTGGGATTCGTTGATGCTGTGGTGCTGATGATATGCAGGCCTGCTGCCTTCGCGCTGGACCCAGCTGGTAATTTCCTAATGTTTGGCTGGGGCCTGGGCTTGGATGAAAGGGAGCTGGCTGTAGCTCGGGCCAGATAATTTGGAGATGCTAATGGCTCGTTTGTTAAAACAAGTAGAGGGCTTGGCAAAGAGAGAGAGAGTTTCTTTCTATCTCATCTCACCCTTCCCTTCCGCTTTCCAACTTTACCCGTGGTTCACACAGAGGGTGTTCATTTTGTGCGTACTTTTCAGAGTCCTAATGGATGCTGGTCACGAATGCCCATTTCCATAATTTTTTTTCATGATTACAAGTGTTTTTTGTGAAGATGGATCTTACTATCATTGTACATATTTTCATTTGGTGCAGTCTGGCTTGTTGCCGTGGCTTGCCCATGAGTATGTCTTTGCGAACCACTTCAGAAGAGAGAGAAAGAAATGTCAGCTGTTGTGGGCTATTGACTGCCAGTTACTGATTTGGGCTGGCTGGCATGAACACATTTATGTCTGTGGTTAAAAGCGAGCTCTAGATTTCTTTTCTCTGCTGGCTTAGATTCAAGGGGCTTTACATAGAATAGTGTAGCTTTACATGTGATTTATGGCTGGAGTTCAGACTGCAGCTTCCTCCTGTGCATTCGTAACAGATGAGGTCTGTCTATATGTATGTCGTCAGCACGTTAGTCTAGACGGTGTGTACACAAGGTTTTCCTTCAGGGCCATGCTCTCTGCTCCCTGCGCAGAAACCATCATACACCAATCATGTTTCCTCACCGAGAGATCAGCTGCAGAAGGAAGTGCAGATTCTGATTCTGAGATTGTGGCTTCTGTTACAGCAAATAAGTATCTCCTGTTGCTTCTTAAAGAAGGGAATTCTGTACTCAGATTTTCTGGCTGTCTTCAGTAGAAGTGGCCCAGCTCAACTGCTTGAGGTTAGGTATTTTAAGCTGTTTTATCAGTATGATCAGTATTGGGTTTAGTGCTGTGTGAAAACAATTTCTTATAAGACAGCCAGACCCTAATTCTGTACTAGTTACAGAAGAATTTTACAGCATGAAACACAAAGGTGATTTTTAAATATATGTATAAAAATATATGTAATACATACATTTTTACTCACTCCATATCCTCTAGCTCCAATTTGGAGACATATGGTTGCATGTTTTACAAGCTGTAGCTTCCATTGTCAGCTGTAAGTAGGAAACATTATGTAAGTGACAGTGGGATGGATTGCTGTGGTCAGGTCTGCGTTTGGATGGAGCAGATGAAATTCTACCACGTAGTAATGAAGAAAAGATATTTCTAGCTACTTTTCACAAGCGAGGTGTCCAAACATAGAGATATGAATTTGAACATGCACCAAGAGGCACGGGATCTCATTTAAAGTGCTGCAAACTTAGTTAAAATGTGCCTGTTGACAGCTCTTGTCATCTTGGATTCAGCCCAGAATGAACACTTCTGAACACTAGAAAATAAATAGGAAATGGACCTTAAAGTGGGCTTTCAGGTTTGTGTACTGGATATACTTACATAGGTGTTTATTGTTTTAGTAGAAGACTATTTGATACTCATATTTCACAAGATTCTCTAATTAACTGCAATTAGATTATTATTATTATTATTAATTATTATTATTATTAATAATAATTATTATTTTAATGACGTTTTTCTTTTAAACTATCAGAAACTGTGCTGTGTTATAAATATGTCACTTAGTAGGGATGATAAAAATCCTTTGCTATAACTTTCTTTATCTGGCATTGTACAAGTTAATTTTTTTCATTTACAATGCATATGTATCATAAAAGGATCAAAATAAGCTATAATTTAAATAACTTTGCTTCCAGGGCCATTCCTTCATCATTTATTTTTATGCATTCGCTATTTCATATGCCCTTAATTGAACTGTTTTATTTTAATCATTTGTATCACTTTATAGCATTGAGTTTGTTCTTGTTGCAGTTTGGGCTTTGTCATTCCACTTAGCAGTTTTCCTAGGAAGTCAGAACATTAAGTAAGTGTAGAAAAGACTTGCTGTACATCAATTTTGATTATCCTGAAAGCACTACACAGTTTAGATCTATAAACACACATACAGATATTTTAAGCACGGAGGCAATTCTGCTAAATTTGATGAGCCTGTTTTCAAAATTAGAGGAATGAATAGGAGTTTGTAAGCAGTAAGCTCACAGACCCTTTATTGTCGCAAATTCATTATTTCTAGAGTGTGGCTTACTAAAGAAGGAGTGTATTTTCTTTTAACCAAACTAATAGGAAAAAAAGTTAGAGGGAAACAAGGTCCCCTAGCAGCATGAAACTGACAATTTGAAAGATGCTGTGTGTGGTCCATTTTACAGCTGATGCCCCTTCTATCCACAGCTGACAGCAGCAGCAGAACAACAATCTTGCTGCTTAAATTTGATGGCTTATCTGTAGAGATCAGCTTTTTTGGTTAGTGAATCACATTCTTATTAGAGGTGTTAATGTTTGATGCTATATTTTGATACCTATCTGGTGTAACTATTAAATTATAATATTGCCCATTAAACTTTCTTACTAATTTCTGAAAATTTTCTTTTGTAAAGGTGATTCCCCACCCCAATCTCCTTTTGCCTCTAGGGAAACTTTATTAATTTCAACAGAGAATTGCTAGTGATGTTGCTTCCTTTTTACAAATAGGTTGGAGCTCCTTTCACTATGTTCTCTGGGTGTTTCTGGAAGCAAAGACATTAAAAAATAAAGATGAATTGGGTTGTTCAGGAAGGAAGGAGAAGAAACAAAATAGGAACACTGAAAATCAAGGTGAAGACTTAATAGAGCTCAAGGAATAAAAATATCCATACATGAGTTGGGGGGGGGGGGGGCGGGTAGGGGGAAGAACATACTAAAGAGAGAAGAGACAGAAAATATCAAAATAAAGCAAACTGCTGTGCATTGCCCAGGGTATACAAAGAGCCCTAAATAATGCCTGCAAAAGCAACATTTTCTACATATTGTGATGGAATTTGGGGCATTTTTGTTGTTTTTGCCTGACTGTTCTCACAATTGGAAAAACAATTTACTAGGGAATTTTTGTTTTCTATAGTACTTCCACCCAGGAATCCCATGTTCATGCAGGGGAAGATCTATTTCTTGCGAAAAGCGTCTTTTACTGGAAAACTGAAAATGGTGCACTGGAATTGCATATTTATGTTGGCATCATATTAGCCACCTTGAGCAGAGCAGAGGTTTTATACTCCCTGCTAAAACTCTAAGAACTTACCTTGTTTGGAAAGCTGGCAAGAACTTAAAGGTTCTTCTAAGGTGGCACTAGTGAAGAACAGTATGCTGTTAATGCTATGAAAGCACTAAAGATGCAATGGTCCCTAAACACCATCAAACAGAGGACGAGATCTTTGTGTCATGGAAAAGCCAAGAGTTCCTCTGGCTTCACTTTGGGGAACAGAGATCCTGGTACCCAACAGGAACACAACACAGCACTTCCACAAGAAAAGCCCTTATACATGATAATGCAGTGAGACTGTATGCAGAGGACTACAAAATTTTGTTTTAAATACTCAGTGGCAGCTGACTTTTTGCACAGAAAGAAGCGAAAAGATTTTTTAGGTGTGGTTTTGGTTTTTTTTTGTTTGTTTGTTTGTTGTGGTATTGTGGTTTTTTTTGTTGTTGTTTTTTTTTTTCCCCTGGGGCCCTTCTATTTTTCCCACCCTCTATGTTTTCCAAGTGACACATCTGTGCCAGACAACTTCAGCACAGTGACAACTGTTTCCTTGCAAATTTCAGATCCTCTCCATGAAGGAACGATTGCAACTTCCTCTTTTAATCTAATTTTGCATCCCAACCCTCTCCATGCTGAGAAACCTTTCCCTCCTATTTCACAAGGTCAGACTAGTGGTACCATGGCTGCATATTTTTTCTTTGAAAGAAGCATGATTATGTTCAAAATTACGTTGAAAACCATAATTCTGAATCATCAAGTAAGGGAAAAAAGCAGAGCAAATTTCGTCATCTGACTTCATATTTTGTGGGGTACATTTTCCAGAATTAGATGTTTTTAAAAAAATACACTGAGATAATAAGGCATATTATTAACAAGTAGTAAATCCATAATGTACATGGCATAAATCCAGCATGAACATTGCAAGGTGCAGAAGCTTTCTCCAAGCAACCTGTATTCAGCCATCAGTACTTCCATAACCTCTGAGGAAGCTGGTAGATATGTATCTGGTCTGTTTGGTAAATTCTTTGAACGAGGTTCTTTTTTCTTGGTAACAAGTGTTGCCTGAGGACTGCTATAAAAGTGTACAAGATGTTAGCCTACCTCTCTGTCACCAACAATTTAGGATTAAAACAGACTGTAAAGAAAGGTAAAGTAGGCCATGTTTTAGGATGACCTCCAAGGGTGTGCAACATGGAGAACAGAGTGATGGGCTTTCCAGCACTGTTCAGAAAAGCAGTTCTTTATCAGCCCTGCCACAAAAACTGGCATCAGTACAGCAGCTGTTTGCCTTTTCCCTCAGCCTTTACTCTTAACATCCAGAGCACACAGGGGAGAGAACGTTATCAACTGTAAAATGTGCGACATCTTGCTGGGACAAGTGGAGAAGCTCCAACAACGAAATGTTTAGTGGCGTCTTGGTGGCACTGCTGGAGGAGCCTTCCTGGCCTGTAAAATCCTCTGTAAAGACAGAGGAAAAGAAAGTTGTGGTGCCCAGATGCCCACCCAGCCTCTCTGTCACTCTCCCTCCTCAGAACAACAGGGGAGAAAATAAGATGAAAAAATCGTGAGTTGAGATAAAGGCAGTCTAATGAGGAAAAGCAAAGGCTGTGTGCAGAAGCAAAGCAAAAAGGTGTGTTGTCCACTTCCCATCAGCAGGGGAAGTCCAGCCCCTTCAGGGGAAGCAGTAAGAAATGTCCCCACTCCTCCTTTCTTTTGGCTTTTATTGCTGAGCATGACATTGTGTGGTGTGAGATATGGGCTGCTGTGGGGAAAGTTAACCCCATCCCAGCCAGACTCTGTACAGAAAGGAAAGAAATTCTTCCCTCAAGAGGCAAAAGGACAGAGAAGCTGCCCTTGCAGAGACAGAAGATAACAGGAATGGTACCAAAGAGGCATCGGTGTGCAGAAGCAGCTTGTGGAGCTGTGCAAAGGACAGGACTAGTGGTGAGTACACCAGTGCAATCCAGCACTAGTGTAGCCATGTCCTGCAGTCTCCACAAAGCAATTTTTATAAGAAGTCAGTGACTGCTCAAGGTTTTCAGCAGATGTGCAATGCTTTCAATTTTTGATGCCCAGAGCCAGTAATGATCGTAAATTCAAATACTTAAACTTCTGCAATTAATAGTGATGGCTCCTGATGCTACTGTTCACCACCCTAAGGAAAAGACAGCAATCAGAAGTCCTACTCTTACAGATACTTGTGGTCAAACAGCACAGTCATAAGCAATATTTTAGAATGTGACACTGTATATATGTGGAATAAAGTTTGAACTATTCTGTGATGTGGTTAGTTACTACAGGAAAAATCTGCACATATTTATTTGTGTGGTAAGTGGCTCTATTACTCATGCTGTTTCTTCAGTGAGTTATTTTTGACTAAAGTGCTGCAGTTTCACAAAATGACCCATCAATTTATAATAAAATGCCCTTTTAGTAAGTTACTGCTGAAAGAATGTACACAGAAAGTAATGAAAATCTACCAGGCTTCATAACACAAGTTTTCATTTCCGTTCATTCAGTCTGTCGCAAAGTTTCTAGACAGGACATCCATAACAGGGTCCTGATAATTTGCTTAGGAAGCTGCCTTAGCTGTATTTAACATTTTTTGCACAGTATCTTGTATTTCTATATCCTACTTCATTAATGAGGTTGAAAAATACTGCTATTGTGAATTAGTTATGGGTCAGCAGCTGCTAATTTTACAAGGCTGCACTATTTCCTTCTCAGCTTTGTAGACGTGCTTATATCAAATTCTGTGGCTGCCCAGGGTGGATGTGAATATCAAGTAGAACCCAGAACATTTTTTTTTTCTTGTATCCAAAAGCCTAGCCAATGGTTACACTAAAATTTGGAAGAACAAATTAAGTATTCTAAAAGTGAAGGGTGGTATGTATAGCTGTCCTGATAAAAGGATAACTGTTGTGAGGGTTTTTTGGAAAAAAAAAAAAAAAAAAGAGAAAATATATTCTAGCACTCATGGATGTGTCCAGCTTGTGTGAATATGAGAGAACCTGGTGCAGTAAGCATGCTGTTGGGAAACTTCTGTTTGTGAACAGTGATTCATGCTGTTGGTTACAAGAACCATCACATGGCACATCATGGAGAATCAGAAACCTCTCCCTGTCCTCTCTCCAACGATTCTGTAGGAACTTAAAAGTTTTGGCAGTTTTGTGACCGATAGCAGTGACATTTTCTTTACTGCAAATCATCTCTTTGGGAGAGCGGTTCCAGCGCTAGGCTGGGTAGGTACTAGCCAGGCATGATTGCCAGGGAGGAGAGTATAAAGCCTTTAGAGGAATACGTTTCTCCTTACTGAAAGAGAAATTCCTCCCTCCCACCACAGTTTTGAGGTAAGATCCACACAGATATCTAGAAGCAGTTATTCTGCAGTGTGTTGCTCATCTCCATCATTTACCACCCAGCCTTCCAAATTCGTGTTGGCCTCAATATACAGCTGCTGAGGGAGAAGTGAAATGCAAACAACGTTGTTTCTCAAGGGTCAGCTTGGGTTTCCTTAACCTGGAAGAAGCAGTTTCCTGAAAGAGGCTGGGCCAGGGGCAAGTTTATCTCGCTCTCTTCTTGTGCTCCTCTGTCTAGAGAAGCTAAGAAACCTTGCGGCTTGTGCCATAGTTGTGTGACTTTTTGCAAATGTAATGTGTTAGTGACTGCCAGGGGAGGTGAATGTGGTATCTCCTCCACGTTAGTTGGTGTAAGTTTGAAAATGCTCTGTGATCCACAAAGAGAAAGAAAAAGCTGTTCATGAAATGTTAGGAAAGAATCTGTGGAATTACCTATTTTGACCAGTGGTTCATAGCTGCAAGTTCAGTGGGAAGCTGGTGAAAGCCAGATGTGTGGATCCAGCTAGAAATATTTCTTCTACCACAGCTAGAGCCTGAGAAGGAGGGATGAGGGGAGAGCAAGCCCAGCAGACCTCACCTGTAGACAAGCCCAGGAACCCTCCCAGATTCTCACTTCTGGTCTCCTGAATCTCAGATTCCTGGGGTTTGCATACATCTAATGTTACAAAAGAGACCTTGTGCCCTTGCTAGGGTCTTTGTAATGAAACATCAGGAGTATCTATATAAAGAGTGTATTTGGATTTTTTTGTTTTTTTGGTTGGTTTCCTAGGAAGACCAAAGCTCAAACCTACTTTTGTGAGGATTCAAAGGATTAATAAGGTCATGTTTCTTCTTTTATTTCTGGGCTTGGTATGACTTGGAGCTCAGTTCAGCAAATATGTAGGTGCATTGCTGGTTCTAGACACTCACAGATACACCACAATTTGCAAACAGCCTCAAGTATATTCAGTAAGGTACTATTAGAGATTTTAGGCCATTTTTTAAACACACAATCTTTTTGTCTGAATGAACTTCATACGTAGCTGCACTTTATAAAGTTTTTTGTCCAGCAGCTGACTATTTTCATGATGCATTGGAAATGTGGGTTTATCAAAGACCTTGAATAGAGCAACCTGATGCTTCTGTAGTTCAGCTGGTAGGAGTGTGGACAAGAGAATGGGCCCAGGCAATTTCAGTCTCTGCCACAAACATTTCTTCCTGCTTAGGATGGTGTTTTCCTCAGTCCTCACTTGTAGGCTTTCTGTCTCTTTTTATAGCAAATAGTACTCTGTACAGAAACAGTCCTGTGCTTAAAATGGAAAATAAGAAGTCATGAGGGTTCCAAAACCAAATTGTTGGGTCCGAGATGTCTACTGAGTAGGTTTGCATGTCTTACAGAAATCTGTTCCAGAATACATCTATCTTTGCATGTCATTCTCTTTTCTGTACATCTGTCTATTGTGAATATCCTCAATATTAATTAAAAGTCCCTAAACCCAAAGAACCTTTTTTTTTTTTTTTTTTTTTTATGTGTACAGTATTGGTTTTCTCTTTTTTTTTTTTTTTTTTTCTTTTATTCTGTTCTCCAAAAAACGTGGCCAGAAAAAGTAGTTGTAACCAGCATTGCAGCTTTGGCTAAATTCAGAAAAGCAAAACAGGAGTTAAAGCTGAAATCTGGGTCTTATAGTTAACTATTCCTCATTTTTGTTGGTGGTGATCACATTAGTGTCCAAGAAAATGTGTGATCTTATGTATTACGTATGCTATAGTCCTTGGGCATAATAGGGTTGGTTGAGGACAGAGTGTCAGATGTAATATTTGTCATTACCTTTCATTTGCCTAGTTGCATGCTGTTGTGGATTTGTGTTGAACTATTAATACTTGAATGTAGATTTTTCTCTGACTTGGTGACTTTTTTTTAAAAAACCACCTACTTGTTATGCTTTATTTTCCTGTCACTTTCATTAGCAGAAATGTTTCCCATTAAATGCAGTTTGTCTCCGGTTTTGATTCTTCTTTAAAGAAAACAGCATGTTAAAGTGAATGGTACAAATTCAACTATTTACTTCTCTTTTGTAAATGCTGGTAATGTGTGTTATTAATTACATTGCTATTGTATGGTAAATTTTTTTTTTTTCCTGTTCAGTAACTCTACCTTCTGTTGTGTAACTGTTCCATAAAGGTCATCTTTTTACCAGACAATAATCTTAAATGTCATGCTTTCCAATATGTTTAACCACTTCATATCTAGATATATACTTGGTGGAGGAGAGCACTTTGCTAAATGAGTTTCGGAGACTGGCAAAGTAATTTAATTCAAAATAAATTGAACTTCAGTATTCTTCTTCCTGTGTCTGCACCTTGATGCTTTGATATCATTAGCCAATTTTGAGAATACATATAGTTAATTTATGTTTTCTGTTTATAAATGTGGCTGATGTACTTTATACCAAAAAACAGTGCTTAACACAATGGCAGTGATTTAACAAAAAGAAACACTTTATGCCTGAAAGCCGTTTGCCTTCTGTCATCCTCTTGAGATTCCAGTAAAGCACAGGGAAGTGAAACAACTACCTGCTTGTTTGCGTAGGTCTGTAAATGCTGAGGATGGATGTGTCTGACCAAAGGTACTTGTGTGTGGTAGTTATGTATTTTTGGAGCAGTGTTTTGAATATTTCATAGTAGTTCATTTGGGCATACATGTGTTAGGTGGGGGCACGCAGTGCACACCGTGGCAGAAAGTGACCTGTAACCTCTACAACATGACAGGCTTTTAGTGCAGGATTTAGCCTAGTATTTAAAATATTCTTGCTCTGTGCTAGCTGTTCTCCAGGGAGAACACAAACCTGCCAGCATTTGTCCCCATTCTCACTCTTTTAATTTCCATTATTGTTCCAGACTGTTTGCATTTCCCTTAGACACTTGCCATTTTGCCTTCCTCTTCCCCCTTCTCTTATATATAGAACAGTGGTTCAGAAGGAACTAACAAGGGGAAATTGGAAGGCTTCCTAGTACCTTGTAGAGGGAGAATTTACTTTATGAAGGAAAGAGTTAAACTCAAACTGTCTTACACAGCCAATTAAGTGTATGCTGTCTTTTACAATGCATGCATGCCCTTTTGCAGTTAAATGTAATTTATGTTGGTAGCGTATGTCGTTCTTGCTTAGTGACCTGGGCTCAGGCTGTGACACATTCAGTGCAGCCTGACAGTGAGGAAGACCTACATACACACACAGGTTGTAAAACAGGATTGTTAAAACTGAGCTAGTAAGGTGAAGTTAAAGATCGTATTGTCTGCTCATCATTTGCAAGCAGATAAAAATCAGGTCTGGTAACTCTTGCAGGGTCCTTGACCAGTCATTAAACTATTTGCCTTAAGAAAGACCTGCCAAGTTGGCAATTAATGAGACTTAGTCTGGTTAAGCTTGTTTTAAAATTAGTCGTGTATGAAATTGTGGTATAAATTTCTTTCACCTCCCTGCAGTTTCTGCTGGTTCATAAGTGGTGAATCACTGCTGGTCTATGCTTGAGCTGGAACTGAGCTTATCTGAAATGGTACTAAATGAAGAGATGATTTTGCAATTTCTGAGGTTTGAAAATGCGTTGCTGTCTTTAAAAGACATATGCTGAAATGTAAATAAAGCAAGATTATATTTAAATTTATTAGGTTTTGTTTTTCTGAGATTACATTTGTATATGTAGCCACAAAAATATATATGTATATATGTAGGTATATGTGTACTGTATATGTATTTTATAAAATACTTTGCATGTACAGTATAGGTATTATGTACCTTCCTTGCTCTGGCCTGAATTTCAGGGTTGTGTTTCTCTTCATGTCACCAGTAAAACTATTTGGTTGACTTTGGGAAGAGCATCAACAAAAGCTGTCTCGCCTTTTAAAACCATTATAATCTGGTTGCTTCTCAGCGTCTTAAATGTAGTAATCCTCATTTCCTTATTCCTATGTATGAAATTTCATCAACTACCAATAGTATTTACTGGCCTTAATATCTAGGAACCTGAATTGTGAATGAGGGCCCTCTCTGTGTGGACACGAGAGACAGGTGTACGTAAGCCACTTAAGAAAGCAACCAAAGGAGTATGAGGTAAGAGGTAATGAAAGGCTATGGACAGATCAGAGGAGTACAAGGAAATGGTGAAACAGTATTGACCAACCTGATAAGCAGTAGTTTTCAGCATGTTGGGAAAAAAAGTATTTTGGAGGCATCTTGACAAAGCATATTTTAGTGGACTCTGTTTGGAAGTGTTAGCTAGTAGACAGTGGAAGCTGTCGTTATTGGAAGAGCTGACATCACCATACAAAGTGAGAAAATACATCAGGTGTGAGATGAGCAGTAAAGAGCCTTAAAAGTGAGAACAAAGGATATTGGATGTGCCAAAGGCAAAGAGGAGCAACGTGGTTAAAGTGAATGACAAAGGAAAACAACCTTTGCAACAGGCAAGATTGTGTGTGTCAAGTGCAGGAAAACAGATGCCTGTAATGATGGATCTGATGAGAGCTTTGACCAGGAACACGAGCTGTGTGAATGGATAGAAAAAGCTATATAACAGAGAAATTATGTAGAATGAATCTACTGAACTGACACGTAATTGGGATTTGAGAGACTGAGTTGAAAACGTCATCCATGTTGTAGTTTGCATGACAGGCAAGACAGTGATATTGTCCAGAGTGATTAGAGGAGGATATGGAGAGCTGAGATAGGGGAAGATGTTACCTGCTTTATTTTACTCATCCTGGTCTTAAGCAAGACATCACATGGGGGAGGAGGACAGAGGAGGACTACAAAGGAGTTGTTAGCATTGGAGGAAGAGTTAATGGGGACAGCAGAAGGCAAACCAAGAGCAGAAATGGTAGAATTATGGATCACCCACTGGGAATTTCTGTTTGCCGATGTTATGCGGAGATAAGGCATGGATGTAAGGAGATTAAGGACAGAGCTGCTTTGGGTTCCTCAGAGGAATCTGGTGGAGAAGGAGGAGGCCACTTGAAATTTGGCATTTGTTGGATTAAGAAGAACTTTCAGGATAAAATATCCATGAAGGTTTAATGTATATTTTATCATGTATCTACAATGCAAGACTTCAGAATATAGTATATTTGGAGATAATTTTCAAAGACGACTGACTATCTCAAAAAACATTTGAATTGTGGCGACTTTTTAAAGACTGCTGAAAACTGATTTGGAGTAGCATGTCCTTCAGGGAGCAATAATGACTCCAATGACAGACTTGTGGTGCCATATTTTGATGAGAATAAGCTCTGATGTTTTGAAGACAACCATGAGAACAAAAAAAAAAAATGAAACACTGTCCAGATCATCCTGTACTGCAAATAACCATAGATCATAACTTTTGCATAAATCATATCAGTAGCTGAATAAATACATATATATATATATATATATATATTTAGAGATGATGTGCACTTCTTCTTTCCTCTCTTGAATGATGATTTCTGTGATGCAAACTTCAAAGAATAGGGAAGAGAGTACAGGCTCCCCTGAATTTCAGCTTTATTCAAGAAGACAAAGAGTACATTAGAATTCACTTTATTTTTTCAGATTTCACTATTATCAAGGATCTGCATTGTCAGTTTATGTAAACTGGCACAGAGCTGTTGAAATAAAGAGTACAGAAGAACTGACAATGTACATTAAAATGTGTGTTTGGAGCAGAATATATGTTAAAAAACAAACCAATTATTGTTTCAGTTGCTCAGAGAGTTTCTTTTGCTGTCTGAAACTTAAATCTAAGATATTGTTTTGTATGTGTAGAAGGTCCCAAGTGACATCTGAAAACAAATGGATGGAATAATAACTTGGGGCATTAAGATTAGCCATTTGTTGTAGTCCCCGACTTGATTACAGATAGACTAAGGAAATAAATTCTGTTCAGTACTCTAATTTGTAAAATGGCAGCTCAGTATGTTGAGAAAATCCTAAGTGATGTTTCCAGTGATGCTTTTTAAAGAATTTTTGTCAATAAATAAAAATAAAAGCATAAAAGTTCTGAAAAAAAAACCCAAACCCAAACCAGAATTTATGCCAAATCTTAGTAATTTGTGGAAGATAAGGTAACTTTTTTGAGTTAGTGAGTAGAAAAAAAACCCATGTCTTTGGTAAAGAAGATAAGATTCCATGGTCTTTATGCAGCTATTCTTTTATTTGTTTTGATAAGTTCTGCTTTAATAGCATACTTGTGAATGTAGTATAATTTTTAATTAAAAGAAGTTGGAGTATTGGCATCAGAAGGGTTATGCACAGACATTTATTTTATTGTATGTATTTGCTTTGTGTCTCATTTTTTGTACCTATGCTTTTGAATTATTAGTCAATGCTGTGAAGGGCTGGACCCCAGTCAGTATTGCAGAACAGTATGAAAGGGCCTTTTGAATATGGTCGGAAAGGAGACCTGAAAACTTATAGTCTGCAGGGAACCATCAGTGAGCTAAAGCTGTCATTTTTGGCTTTCTGCCAGACCTCTCCCCTCTGTCTCACTAACCTCAGGGTTGGACAAGGAGGGATCTCCAGGTGGCTTAGCATCCTGTTTTCCTTTCTCACTGCTCCATTGACTGAACTCACCTGCAGTACAGCCAAAATGATTCAATCCTACATTCGGAGGTTGGGCAACATATAAAAATAAGGAAACAATGAGCCAAAAAAACCCCAACCAAAACACCACAAAAAAAAAACCAAAAAAACAAACAGAAGAAAGCTTAAAATCCATGGATTTTGCTGGCAAAATCAACAGACCGAGTTTCCCCTTAGCTTCATATAAATGCTAGCTGTAGGGGACCTCTGGAGGCTTGTAGACAAATTTCCTGCTCAAAGCAGGGCTATTACTAACGCTACTTCAGGTCAGCCAGGCTTTCGTTGATGCACATTGATGAGATGGTTTCATACACTGGAGCATTGTGCAGTCAAGGAACTTTTTTACAGAAAGCACAGCTCCCTCTTCTTTTTGTCTCTGCCTTTCCTTCTCAACCAGCCTGTCCCATGACCATACTCTGGTCACGTATGCTACGCCAGATCTGTGATTCTGATTGTGCCATAGGTCTGCTGTCACACACAGACTTCCACTTTTGCGTGTTTATTGCTTAAGCTATGTGCAGTGGTGTACAGCTGTTTGAAAAGTCTGAATGCCCTCCATTTCATGGCCTCTTCCAACATGTACTTCCCCTTCATCTGCACTGCTTCTTCACTTATTTCTGTATTTAGATACCATCCCCATTAACCTAGCTTAAAGCTTTCTGATTTGGTAACAAGCCGGTTTTCAAATATATTCTTCCTCTCTTTAGCATGTGAAGTCCGTCTCCTCCTCGTAGTTCTCAGGACTTTTATCAGGACCTTCATCTGAGATATCTTCTGTCTGGAAACATGGGATTGGGGAAGAAAGGAGAAGCTACACTGGGTAGTTGATTGAGATTGAGATGTTACTTTACATTTTCTGGTCCAGACCTTACCATTATCATAAGGCAGTGAAATTCGCCTGAACATAGTGACCTCCTGCTGTGTCCTTAGTGCTTGAGTTTCATCAAACTGGGTAAGCAAGGACTTATGTGGCTTGCAGGGGCCTGTGTGAGGTGTTCAGAAGTTAATGAACTGAATTAATTCTAAGAAAACTGAAAATAAAGTCTCAACTATATAGAGATAAGAGAGATATGTATAGATACATATATAGCTGTTGGAGAGAACGTTCCTGGGGAGGAAAAAGAGTTAATGAGGCATTTCAATGTCTTTATATGGAGCCCTATAAATTTCAGCCACTTAACTTTAGCAGGAATGTCCCGGAGCGTTTGAAGTGTGGTGAATAATTTAAAATAAATAAGGTCAATGAAGAAGATCCTGTTTGCCAGCCTGAAATGTAAATTCTGAAGACCCTTTAAAGTTTTTGCTCATACAAAAAAAAAGAGTAAATGATTAGGTCTTGCATTTTATAAACAGTTGTGGTGAGGACAAGTTCAGTTATCTCAGCACTCTGATCTAGGTCTTTCAGCATGTGGTCATCTGGCTTTGTTTTGTGAAAATTTAACTGATTCTTTTTTTCAAATATTCTCGAAAGTGCGTGCAAGAGGGTTTATGAAGACCAGCTGAGATTTGTTAGGATGGTTTCCTCAGAAGCTGTTTGTGTAAAATATGACATCTTTTAAAAACATTATTAAGGCTTTTCTTCCTGTTTCAGCATTGCCCTTGGCTGTAGGAATAGGTAAATTTTTTATGGTGACATTTGCATTCTCTACTATTAAATAGGTGAGTCTGTTCTACAGTTTTACTTCAGGGCAGGTATTTGGCAAATATAGCAACTCTGGCTAATTGGGCTGGATTCCTTTCTGAAATGTTTATTGCCCGTGCAAACACAGTGTGAATACCTGCAGTAAAATTTAAAGTACATATAGTGCATACCACAAAAAAGATAATTTGCTGATTTTTATTTTATTTTTTTGTGTAAGTGTATTAGTAATCATGAAAACACTCAGACAAACTGTCTTTTGACAGCTTTTGTTGGTCTACAGGGTGTGGTTATTTTGAGAACTCTATAAGGGTTTTCTCACTTCTCACTTGTCTCACATACGGGACCTGACTGCAATAGTCCCAGGCACTGAACTATGAAAATCATGGTAAAGTGAAGTGTAATGTACACTGGTGCAATGTCTGAGTTAGATTTGATACTTCAGTCTTCCTTGTGCATCTCTCTAATAAAAGATATGAGAGAGGTATCCATTATCACTGAATTAATAACGATGTCTACCTTAAAAGAAGGGGAGCTACATTATTCAATCACGGTAGCTTTAGTGAAGGAAGTGAACTGCACCAGCAAAGTATTTTGTCCAGGATCTCACAGTCTCACTTCAGAGTTACTCGTGAGTAAGACAGAAGGAGCTGCCACATGCGTTTGGTTTTGACCACTACTCATTTCTTCTCTACTTTTGCAAGAAGGCATAAGAGAGCTCAGTGGACCTCTGCCCATCTCCTTTGCTGTTATTTATGGTTCTGAAGTCTGTGTTTGGACACCAAAAGGACATACTGTGTGGAGGTGTGGCAGTCAGTGTGTGTCTGCCACAAGTTCCAACCCTTATGAGTTGCTGGGAAAAAAAAAAAAAAATCAGTCTGACAGATGTTTCTCTGTGAACAGGCCTTGGGAATTACTGAATGTCATTGCCACACGATTGTGCATCTGACCCAGGGATGAGCAACTCTGAATTTTGTTAACCCATGAAAGCACTCATGGAAGAGACATTCAGAGGTCTCCTAGGCTATCCTGGTATCCCAAGCCAGAATCAGTTACATTCTGGCAGATCTCTGGTTTGTTCTTAAAACCTTTCTATTCCAGTGTTGCATTGCTCTTACTGTTAGAAAGTATAAATCTTCCTTGCTGCAGTTTGAACCCATTACTTACCACCTTGTCTTTCATGGATGTCTCCTCCTGTTTTCAGCAGCCAGTTTGGTATATAGCAACTTACAGAGTTCCTTCTTGGTGTCCTTTTTCATACGTTAAACAGTCCCAACTCTGTCCATATTTCCTCAGAGGTTATGTTTTCTAGAAATCTGTCTTTGCAGTTGTTCTGCATCTTTCTTGGAATGTGATGCCTCAAACTGAACATAAGACAGCTCTGTTTAGAGAGCATTACCTCACAGGTCTTACTACCTGTAATGCCATAATTCTGTTATGGTGTTTTGTATTTATGCAACAGTAAGATAGGTATTCTTTACTCAAGATCCTCGCCTACAGAAAGGCAACTGAGAAAGTGATTCTTCTTTCTGCGTTTATACAGTTCATCATTTATACAGCTCATTATACAGTTAATTATCAAGATACCCAAATATCTTGCATGTGCTCCTACTAATTGACTCCTGTTCTGCCCTCAAACTGTAGCTGGATCCAGCTTCAGGTTATAAATATTTGAATGTAGGTACCTAAATTGTATGTTAGCTGGGTCACTAAATTCCCAATCTAGTCAATGGAGCCTGGCCAATTGGACGTGTCTTACTGAGGGTCAGATGAAAAGTCTCATTAGAGTCCCCAAACACCAATGATGGTATTGACTTGTCCTCCATTAACTGTAAAAATAATTTGTTTACAGTCTGGATCTGAAACCCATTCCATCTCTCCAATTTACCTATATAATTTTGAATTCTAATCCTGCCTTTGAAAATACTTGCAGTCTCTTAGAGCTCAGTATCACCTGTGAATTTCATAAATGTACCTCTTATTCCACTGTTGAAGCCATTGACATAAATATTGAATGGCATTGGACCTGAAACACAACCCTGTGGAGCCCTATGCAATACTCTGCTCTTTTGCAATTGCAGTGATTGTTTTCTGAGTGTTTCTTCAATTAGACAGCACCCATGATAGTACTTTAATAATTTATTTAAGCCTGCTGTTGAAAAATGCTTTTCTGTTTTGTGGTTTTGCATCCCCAGGATTATGAACTCTGTTACTTTATAGTGACATTAGAAGAGTCATCCTATTACCCTCCTCCTCCCTTTATTAGCTGCTCTCTTTACCTTCTATATCAAAGGCTGACTTCAGTTTATTCTGGACTTTTGCTGAACAAAATGGCCTGATGTATTTCTTTCTCAACTACTCCCAGATGTGGGAGTAGTTAAAATACACATTATTCCAGTCCTGTACTCTGGATGGTTCCACTAGTTGTTTTGAAAACTTTTTTTTTTCCCTAATTTCCCTGGCTTGGTGGTTTGCAATAGATCCCCACCATGGGTATGTTTCTTCGTTTTTCATCTCTAACTTTGTAATCATTAGTTGGAAGTTTCCCCAAGATCTGAGTTTCCTTATGGCTTGGAACTACATCAGTTGTATATGTTTTTGATGCACAATGCAGTATCCTTTTCCTACTGTCAGTCCTTTTTGAAAGAGCAGTACCTCTTTATATTCGTATTTTAGACACGTGGGTTATCCCAGTCTCTGTTACTCCAATTAAATAATAGGTTCTTTAGGTATCAGGCTTCCCCAGTTTGTTTCCAGTACTGTACTGTGGGCACATAGAACTTCAGTAGACTTTCACTATTCCTTCTTTATGTTCTTCTTAATTAGTTTATTTCAAGTAGCTTTTAGACCCTTTTCAATGTAATTCTTCTTCTTACATCCTTACAGGATATTGTTACTTTTCTCTTCCCTGCACCAATCCTGACTTAAAAGTATCTTTCAGTTAATGTAATAAATCAATGTGTAAAGATGCTTTCCTCTTTTTCATGAGATAATCTCCACTCCCATACATTTTTTTACACAGTGCTGCCCACTTGCTAAGGAAGCCAAATTCCTCAGCATCTTCAAAGTCTGCAACAGAAACATGTATCATCAGAAATAGGAGTCTTTTTGTTTATAGACCTAGCAAGTTCTCTCCCTGCTGCTGCTGTGATGGCACTGAGAGTGGTTTTTGTAACAGTAAGTTGGCATCATCCACTGTGTTTCTGCTCCTTAGTGCTCCTAAGCAGGAGCCTGTATGTGTTGGAGATGAGACTTTCCCAGACACTTTGTGTATTGCATAGGACTGGAATGCTGTCTTTCATATTTCGCTGTAAAACTTACTTCTTTGATCTTTCACTTCCATTTCAGCACATATAATTTCAGTCAGCACTTGTGACAGTGCAAATAAGAGCCCTGCAACTCTTAACCCGGGCTCCTTGTGCTCAAACTGGTTTCCTCATCAAGGGTTCAGAAATCACCCACACTTTGATGTGGCAGACTGAGAATTGCGACTCATTTTAGAATTTTATGATACCAGGGTTTCATAAATATAAGATGTGGTGTTACAGCTAGGATACTTGATCTCCGAGTATTTATTTTCCATTTGAATAAATTGATTTTACATTGTTCTGATGAGGTCATGGTGCTAGACTTTAGGTTTGCTTGATCTTAGGAGGAGCGGCTGTTATGCTAAAGAAGTTCCACTGCATTGGGAGGGTTTGAACTTTGTGGTTTTGGCAACTGTGACTTTTGGCTTGCCAACAGACATATGGGAAATACCACAGTATCTACTGCGAACAGCAGTGAAATAGTTAACAATGCTGACATTTAGAACAGCTGGAGTTGCTTCTCTGATGTTACCGTCTAAAGAGGGGAGTGGGGCCTTGAGCACAGACCTCCACGATGGCAAGGTGGGACCACAGCCAGATTCAGCAGCGTTCAGACCCTCTGTCTAGGGCCAAATTACTTCAGATGGAGGATGTTTCTTGAAAGCTGGATAAAGCAGAATTTAAACTGTAAACTGTAGGCAAATACATATTTCATGTTCTTTTCTGGACCTGATTCCCAAATAATTTTAAACTGCTTTTATCTCCTTTCTTATATCTATAAAGTCCTGCCCTTTAGCTCATCTGTGACACACCAGCTTTTATTTCCAAAGGCTCCATCTCAGTCTTGGGTGTTGGCCATCGGTTGGGAGTCTCAGGTTGTGAAACTGTTTCATTTTGCTCCTTGAACTGCTTAGTTCACCAGTGCTAGGAAGAGATGTCCAAAGAGATCCCTTTTCATGGCTCAAAGGGCCAGTGTATGCTTATGACGTGTCTAATCAAATGGAATTAGTGGGAGGATGTACACTGCAGCTTCAATTCCTATTAATAACAGCCCAAAGGATGACTTTCCTGCATGATCTCTGGTGTTCACTATGTTATTTAAAGACCTAATGTTCTGTCATGTATGATTTATGCAACAGAGGTGCATTTCTATTATGTTAGATGCAGAAGGATATTAGAGGCAATAAACTGCTGTATTTTTACATTAATTTTTCTGCAGTGATAAAAAGAGAGATCACACAAGATCAAGCTCTTTGAACAGCTTTTTCCCTACAAGTTTCTTTTTTTCTGCTCACAGAATCATAGAAACAGAACTGGTTTAGTTTGGAATGGATCTCTGTGGTCCATCTGGTCCAACTTCTGCTCAAAGTAGGATCAACTAGATTAAGTTGCTCAGAGCATTGTCCAGCTGGATTTTGAACATCTCAAAGGATGGAGATCCCAACTTCTGTGGGTACCCATTCTACTGTATGACTGCTGTCATGGAAATTTTTCCCCTCCTTATGTTCGGTGAGAATGTCCCCTATTGTACATTGTGTTCCTTGCCTTTTGTGTTATCACCGTGCATCTTTGGGAAGAGTTTGGCTTTTTCTTCTTTACACCGTCCTATTAGGCAGCTCTAGACAGTAGTAAAATTTCTCTGTAACATTCTCTTCTTAAGGCTGGAAAAAAATAAGTTCCTCAGCCTCATCTTGCATGTCATTTTCTCCAGAAATTCATTTGTTTCTGAGACAAAAGTATAATATAATGCAACTTTAAAAATTTATTTTAAAAAGTGCAAAAGTCCTCAAAGGTAACATATATGTACTTTGAGGGGATAGCCCTTTGTGAAATGGTTTGATTGGGAATGGTAGATTGCCATTGTGTGCGTTTGTTTTTTTGTAAAGCACATATGTTATTGTATGCTTTTGAAGTTTCTCTAGATTACTGTGTGTAGAACTTCATAATTAATATTACAGAAATTTTTAATTTTTTTTTTTTTTTGTAAATAAACATAATACCAAATGGAAATCTACAGTAATGTGTTATATCCATCTGTCTATATATATCTACAAAACAGCATGACATAAAAGAGAGGGATAATAGCCCTGTCTTTGAAGTTTTGTCTCACCAAAAGTACAGCATCACCTGTTGATGATTTCTTCTGTTCAGCTTGGAGGACACGATCTTTTCCTAGGTTCCTCTGAGAGCTAATCAGAGTCAGTGCTACTGTTGGGATTAGCAATGAGAAATTGCTCTGCTCTCCTTGGCAACTCTTGTCGAGCTCTGGATCATTTATTGTCAACAGAACAACTGAATTCTGCCTCTGCCAGCAAACCTGATGGTGGGCAGGAGGCCATTCCACACTGGAGCATCATGCAGCTCTGCTAGAAAGGTGAGGAGGCTGCTGGCTAAGGTGTATATTCAAGGAATCTGGAGAGTCTGCTGACCAAACTAAGCCCCTTTGGCACTCAGGTTTGCAAACATAAATTAAAGATAACAGAAATTTAAATTTCACCTTAAACATAGATACTGTTGTTTTCTAAGTGACAAAGCTGAATGTACCCAGGCTGCCTTCTGTAAGGCCCTACAAAGTAATGGCTTGTCAGAGAAGACAGTAATTGATGCTGTCCTTGAAGCTGCTGCAAGCCCTTGGTTTTGCCACAGAGTTTATTACTCAAATATGAAAAGCCAGCAATTAACACACAAACTTGCACTTCTCTGATCTTAGCAGATGGCCACCTCCAGAACCTTTTTTCTCCTGTTTCTTCCAAGTTCCTGGAAAAGGATATTCCCCTCAATTTTCCCCCGGTCTTTGACTTGTCTGTTTTCTCTCTGAGCCACTGATCAAATGAGGTCCAGAATACACATGCTGCCTAGGAGATATTAAGTGGCAGATTTTATCCAAACTGTGGGATGCCCTATATATGTGGGATGCATGATATATACATCTGCATAGTCACCGGATCAGGGACTAGTCCATCAGCCAAGGTTTGGTCCCCTTCATGGATTACAACCATTTCAGAGATGCCTGAGTGGTAACTGAGTTATCCACTCTCTTAGAAAAAAAGTATCTTAGTATCTTACCTGCTGATTTCTTCTGGAAGACCTGCTTGTTTACAGATAATTTTTTTTTCCTACTTGGAAGGAACTTTATGTGTACTGGATACTCTTTGTCTTTTAGCTTTCATTAAAAAAAAAAAAAAAAAAAACAAAAACAAAAAACCCAAAACAAACCAACCTCAAAACACCAAACAGTATTTCTAATGCCCTCCTGAGTTCTTAAACTTTTCTGGAGAGTATACCCTGTCATGGTATCCAAATGTGAATCCTTTCAGTATGAAGATTTTGGATCCTTTTACATCAAAATTTAAACATCTCTAAGATACCTGTTTCTTACATACAAAGTCAAACAAGTATTTGCATGTTTACAGCAAATGTTATCTTTTTAGTAATATGTAACAAGATATTAATGGTAACTATTATTTTTAGAGTCCTGATACTCAAATAGATAGGATTATATTAAAAACTATGTATATGACCATCTTTCTGAGCTCACTCTTTCTCACTTTGGTTACTGTAGCCCAGTAAATTTGTAGTTTTGTTTCAAGCTTGTAAAAGTGTTGCAAAACTCACATTTTTTTGAAGAACCACCCCATAAATTCCCATCTCCCAGAGCCTCTGTCCACCTTCGCTGTTTTCTTTTCCCTTGACAATGGACCATCTTCCTCAACATCTTCTTTACAAATCGCCACTTTTACAGTGCTGCCTGGTTTTGCCTAGTTGTACGTTCCCCCTCACTTTGGCAGCAGTCACAGCGGAGGATCTCAGCAGCTTGCTTGGCGAGGCCCCCTCTTCACTTTGTGCCGTGAAGGACAGGCACGCTGGACATCGGGCATGGGAGATACAGCGATGAGCGGAGCGAAGAGCCGAGCGATCGGAAGAGAGGGACTTCTGAAGTGGCCTCTTTGCTTACTGAAGAGCCCTGTCGTGGTGCCCTGCCTGAGAGCAGACGGGGCGTAGGGAGGAGACAAGCTCAAACCGCGGTTGCTTATCTCCAAACTCTTCCCAGTTGCTCTGTTTTTCATGCCTCCAGCCCAGCTGCAAAGCAATAATTAACCTGAGCCTTTTAATTTCTCCCAGTTGGCTTTAAATTAACTCTGTTGTCGTCTTGCGTGGAGTAATCCTTCAGGCATCTGTGGGATATGGTACAATTTAAATTGTTTATGAGTGTACAGGTATTCACTGTTCGGTCAGCATTTATTTTAGTATTATCACAGTTATTTTGGGGATTTTCATGTTTGTGGAGGAGCCATAATAGTGAGCCTTACTGTCTTAGATACTGCACACACAGAGAATTAAAAAGCAAAATCCCCACTCTGTTGGTGCTGCAGGGAAGTCCAAAGCTCCTTAACAGTGCTTGTGGCCAAGCCTCCTAATGTGAAATAAAATGTGGCAAATTAGTTTGAGGAAATTTCAGATCAAAATCCTGTTGTTAACAGGGCTTTGTTTCTTGAATAGACTGTTGATTGTTTAGATGTATTTGAAATGTATTGTTTGCAGTTGTTTTAGGTACAGACAGCTCTTTTCAAGGCAGGAAAATTTTGGATTACTTGTAAACGGCATTCTTAAAATAGTTTTTAATAGAAAAGAGTCAAGGAGAAGACAGGATCTTTATTTCAGCCAATTAAATCTTTTGTACAGACTCATAAATCTCATATTAGTATCAAAACAGTGGGACAAGTGGGGTTTTTTATTTTTTTTTTCCACAGGTTTCTTTGTGCTCTATTTAATGTAGAGTCTAAAACTGCTATTTTATTAGTGTTGTGCAGTAATATGGTCCATAACTGTAGAGCCTATTAAACACTTCATAAAGCCTTCAGGGAAACTTCTTTCAAACATTACACTGTATTTTTATAAGTTATAACCCTCTGGAAATTGGCTTATTATCAGTTTTCCATCAAAGTAAAGTGTTCCAAGAGAATGGAGTATGATCTAATGTGCTCTAGATCGAAAGCCTGAGTGAAACTTGATGATTATCCTTGTTTTGATATTGTGTATGTTAACAGTGGATTCTTGTCAAAATGCATGTAGATAGATGCAAGGCAAGCCAGAAAGACATACCTAGAAATTAAGGTCGCTGTTTGCATCATTGTAATAATAATAATTTTGAAAGTGAAGCTGTAACCCTCTTATTTATTTGTGAATTGAGCGGCAGAAACTCCAGCACAGGGTAAGACAATATGGATATGGTGAACTTTAAATATTCAGCACATGAACTCACTTCTTTGCGTTTGTAAAATAATGGTATGAAAATCTAGTAGCGTACAAAAACTAATCTAGCAGTGTGCCAAAGTAATTAAAGCAAAGTAAATAATCTCCAGTGTTCTTATTCCCCACAGAAATAGTTTAATATCTTATCTTTCCAAACTAGTTTTCTGCTAATTCATGATGTCTTTGTAAGACTCTCCTTGCTCAGCCAGTGCTGTTGTGTTCCACAGTGTGGGGATATCTCCCCTTCTGTCCTGGGGAGACATGTATTGGGTACTGTCCCTTCCAAAAAAAGATACTTATTCCATACAGTGGAAATGTCGAGCATGAAGCTAACAGCTGTAATCCTCTCTGGTCATTTATTGTTTACTTTAGTGGAAGGACTTTGCTTGCCTCAAGTGTATGTGGTATATGACACTTTCTAACATTGCCTTGGTGCTGTGGAACATTTTGTTGCTGGAAACCAGGGACCTGACACGGATCTTGTTTTGGTACAAATTAGAGGTAGCTCTGTTGAAGAAGGTAAAGTGTAAGGCTGTTGTGAGTCGGATCAGATTATTTATCTTTGAATTGTCCATAAATATTAGATCCTGATGACCTGAAGCTCTTAAAGTTCCATGTTACTGCAGACAAGGCAGGAGACATGGAATAGGACATAGATTATGTTAAAATCATCCAGTGTTCTTACATAGGAGGGCGTATTTCCTTATATATCTGTATATCCTGAAGCATAGCTTTTTAACTGAGAAAAAGAAGTAAAGTACAAGTTCGTGCTGTGGTGCAGTGGTATGACCTGAAACTTCTCCTTTACTTTCCTTTTTGGTGCTGATTCGAAGAATGTATTATTGAGTTTAGACAAGGTAAATGACACAAGACAGTAAGAGAAGATGCTAGGCAATTAACATATTTTTCTGACAAAAAAAAAAAAAACACCAAATCATTTGGCTGTTTCTAAACAAAAGATCCTTCAGAATCTGCCATGACAATCTTTCAGTCTGGGCTTTCTGTCTATGCCAGAGCTACTGTGAGAGGATCACAACCACAGCAGTTGTCAGAGAATTGCCAGTTCTGTCAGACCCCTTTACTTCCAAATAGATGTTAGTTTGTCTATGATGGATAATAACTTGTTTGGAAACTTTCAGATGTTAGGGGGAGGCTGAATCCAGCAGCCCAGTCAAGATGAGGCTGCTGCAGCTCCGTGTTCCCAGGTCCAAACAGCAGTGAGGCTGGGCTATATCACACACACGTGCAACGTACACATACATTATATATGTGGCCAGCCACACAGATCAACAGACACAGTACTCACGCAAACATGAACAGCAGCAATGCCCACATCCTGCTCTGCTCGCTGGCTGCTCAGGATTAAGACCTATTAGTGGGGAGTATATCATGTACCTGCATGTACAGTATGGATCCCTTCAGCAGCTGGGCTGACACAGTCACTGTCCCCAGCATCTGGCCTTAGATATCCAGTCTCTGCTGGTGCTGGCACCTCGACATACAAGCCACCAAAGCCTCTGCTCCAGTGCAGCTGCTGGTACACGCTCCCTGACACGTGGACACACGTGCACACTACAGACCCCCAGTAGCTGGCCTTACACATGCCGTTCATCTGGTAAAACTGGTCCTGGATCCAGTCTCTCCCTGGTGCCTCACCCCCAGACACACACGGGTCTCCCAGCCCACACCCAGCCCCCCCCAGTCCCTCCAGCAGCTGGCCAGGACTCCCCTGGTCCCTGCAATAGCCAGGTTCTGTGGTGGCCTCGCCCGTGGGGACACAGCTCACCAGCTAGTCCAGCTTGGTGTTCACTACCACTCGCACACCGATGCGCACACCCGGGGTCGCTCTGGGTGCTGGTACCCCACAAACAGGGCGCTCCGTGACCCCTGGTCCTGCTCCAGCTGCTGCACTCGGGGTCCCCAGCCCCTGCACACTGCAGGGAGCCCCTCGCTCAGGGCGGGAGTTAGAAATGGTGTTTAATGAGGAGACAGGGCAGTCTGCGCTGATCGGGTCAGGGAATGGCCAGACAAATGCAATGACCAGCCGCCTGTTCACATGCAACTGGCTTCTTTTATCCCCTTATCCCTCTGCTTTCCCATAGCTGTTCCTCCCCAAATCACCTCTCCCTACATTTGGCTCCTTCCTTAAGACATTTAAGTCTTACGCTGTCCCAAAATGCCCTTCCTCTTCGCCCCACAGTGTGACCCCAGTCAGGGTGACCCAAATAGCCCCCTGGTGATGGGTGTCCCCACCTGTCCCCAAGGCTGAGGCTCCCTTGGGGGGTCCGCGTTGGGGCTCATGTCTCCCAGGGGTTATTTAAGGCTGTCCCTGGTGCCCCCAGGCTCCCCGTGTGCTGCAGATGAGATGGCTCCAGCGATGGGCTTTGGGGGGGAGCAGGGCAGGAGATGTTTTGGGTCCCCCCCACTGTGGATCCCCTGTGGTCCTTTGGGTGCGTGCAGAGTTTTTTTAGTGCATAACCTAACACCAGGTAGCTAGACAGAGCAAGTTCAGCGGAGCAGCTTCTTTTTAATGTTTCTTAACCTTAACAGCTCCGTTTCTCAATTGGAATGGAAAATAAAGTTGATTATATGTGTCCACAGAGTGACACTGTACTTTTGACCAGAACTGTAAAGTAAATGGGAAAGATCACAAAAAAGAGCATTTTAGTTTAATTATTCCTAGAAGGCCACGGTGACTCACTGCAGGGTATTTTGTTGTTGTTTCTACAGCTAGCAAGCAATATTTAAAAGACTTATTCTGTATATTTATAAAGGGACAGATTTGGATGACATCACTCTGCTTTTTTCAATGATGCTTTCTGTGAATATAGAAAAGTTGCAGTGTGTGTTTCTTTAGTAGTATTTCCACATACTTATTTTGGTTTTGGTAAATATTGTAAGCTTAAGCTTGCTTATAAAACAACTTCCGTCTCTGCATGCAATCTCTGACAGAAACTGCATTCTGAGATGAGATCTACAGATGATGGTATTTGAAGCAAATAGTGGATTTGCTTAGATAATATTGATTCTTTCGTAGGGTCATTAATAAAGATCTGCCAGAGCTAACAAAAACTGTTTAGAGGGTACAAAGCAGAAGTGTTTAGTGTTAACTTTACTTTTATTTTTGCTAGTTAGGCCACACTCATTTCCTCCAAGGAAAACAGGACTGATTATTTTTGCTAATTAGAGATACATCACTGGTCTGAATCACATCTGTAATTAGTAGTAAGATTTTTAAGTAGATGTCAGAGATTTTTTTGGAGTATGATTTGCATTGTTAATTTACTATATGTGCATACATATCTGTATCTACAGATTTAATGAATAAAAGGAACAGCTGGTTGTTTTTCAAAGCAACCAGTTCAAGGTGCTCCATAGGCTGAGATTGCTATCCCTTCTGCTTGGAATTTGCTGTTTCTGGACAGCTCGAGTTTGTCACCAGAAAGTAAGTGGGGTGAGAAACCAAAAAATAAACCCATGCTTTGCTGCTGTTATCCACTCAGCCCAGTAATTCACTCCACAGAAGTGTTGGTGAAAATAGCACTCCTTAAGTTTGCTCAGTTGGTTTCTGAGACAAATAGAGAAAAAAATGCTGAAGGGAGGGAATGATTTTGAGGGAAGGCTTCCAGTGAAGCAGGCCTGGAAGATGGAAGAGCTGGGTTGGAACGTGGCTCGTGTTACCCTGCTGTGTCCAAATTGAACCACTGAATAGGTGCAAATGTAGATGGCAGGATAAAAATGGAAACTATTCAAACCAAAAGCAATTAACTTGTATACAGATGGCTTTCTGGCATTCACAGCTGCATAGATTTTGGTTGTGTACTTTTTTTAAATGTGCCGCGGAAGGTTAAAGCCTCTATACGTCCATCTCCAGCTGTTCATGCACATAAAATAGATAAGGAAATGAAGCCAAGTGAACATTGTGTATAGCATCAGACGTGCTTGCAGAGATAGACATCTCAAACGTTAGTGCAACATCCTGTCCTGTCAAATGGCCCTTGTATTGGCCTTTTATGAGAAGAAATTACATATTTTACATCAAAGGAGTCACTCCAATTTCATAAAAATGAAATATGGGGAACTGTTACGTATACGTCATATCTCTAGGATAAAGCCTAGGGCTGAGAATCCTGAACAGAAGTGGAAGATTGCTGAAAGTATGAAATATGTGAATTCTTCAAGCAGCTTCAGTATATCCTTGAGACTGTGTCTCTGGAAACCCTAGGATTTAAGCTGTTTCACATAGAACAAAATATGCTGTTCATGTGCTCTGATCCTTTATACTGCAATGCAAGCAATTAACTTTTAAAAGAACTTGTTAAGCCATGCTTTAAAAAAAAAGAAACCCATTTTGAGTTAACATGAAATCTACGCTGGTTTGCATTTTCATGTAGAGCATAACAAATACTGTTTTGGGTCATCAGAAACCTTCATTTTTGTCTTTCATTTCTTCACCCTTTTTAAAAATCAATTTTTTAAAAAAATAAGTGTTTGAAATATCTCGTTAAAATAGTAAAGATGTTTAGACCAGGTTTTCCAAAACTGTGGTGTAAGTGCCTCTCTGAATATTTCAGGTTGGTACAAGGGCACCATTGCAAAAGCCAACTACCACCCCATGTGCATGTACTGGCTGTGAGTTGTCACCACTAGTGGAGAAACTGCTCAAGAAAAACAGCTGCAGCCATGGTATAGACTTTTCTGAATTTTGTTTATATGTTTCTTTCTGGTGACACTGTTAACTGCAATGATTTATCTGTAGCTTCAGGATTTTTTTTTTTTTTTGAGTGAGTGAAAAACTCATTTGTGGCTTTTACTTTTGGTCCAGCTGCCTACAGAAAAGCACCACAGCCATCACCTCGTGAAGCCCAGTTGGCTTGCAGACTGTCGGAGTGCCTTCCAGAGGGCCCCAGTCTTTCCTTATCACATCATGTACACTATGGATCTGTGTATAGATTGCTCTTAATCTCCGCCTGCTCCTGCTGTGTTTGCACAGTGGTGAGTCTGCGGTTGTAGAAGCCACGTGCCCTCTCTTCCTACTTACTTCTTATGGATTTCCCTTTCAGCAAGTAGATACCTGGAAAGGGATGTCAAGAGCCCAGCTTGTATTCTGTTATGAAAGGTGGGACCTAGTGCTTCAGAGAGGAGTTTTCTGTGGAAATGCAGGGGTCCACCCCACCATTTCTAGAGGAACGTTGCACCTGTTTACTCGTCACTAATAAGACTTCTCTATTTAATGCTCTCTGGGGTATGTTTCTCCCTCGATCCACTTGAAGCGCTTTCTCATGGTTAATGATCTGAATTTGCCAAGCACACTGACTCATTTCAGTGCTGTTTTTCATTATGTAAGCTATTAACGGGTCATTGCTCAGATGCTGGAAAATCTGTTTCAGGCTAATAGCGAGGTGCACAAGTGCCTCTCCATGGTATATTTGCTACCTGTGCACACTTGTTCTGGCTTGATAGTTGGTGGAAAATCCCACGGCAATATGGGATGCAGCATCTATGCCATTAGCAGTCAATTCCTAATCAGCCTTTCATTAACAGATACAACACTTCACCTTTTCTAGGATTTTTGCACAATGTGACTGAAGGAGGGTGAGAGAAAACACGCTGACATGCGGAGGAAGGTGTTGATAAGTAAGGCAATAAAATTCTTCCCAGGAGAAACAGCATTCTTGCAGTAGAGGAGGTAATAATGCAGGATAAGGAACTGTCTTGGAGCTGCATATGAAAATCTGGCTCTCTGGCATAGTGTATTTTCCCTGAAAGTCAGTAACAATGCTATGAAGGAATCAGAATTTATGAAGGCAATTCAGAAGAGAAGTAGTTGGACGCAGGAAAGCCTTGAAGAAAACATGGAGGGTGTTATTTCCGGTCCCAAGTTTTGACAACTCAAAATTACACTGTTACAGCAGACAGTAATTACTACAGGAGCAGATCCTCCTGTTGCCTTTTCTTTGTTACACTCAGATAATGTCCTTTTGCTTACAGATGGTCGGCTTCACATGCACACAGAGATTTTTAGCGTTTCCTTCAGCGTAAAGACAAATTGTTTGAGAATGGGTGAATGAAAATTAGAGATGGGTCCAAGCTTAGATTTTGTTTCTGAACTTCACCCATTTTCCTGGAGGAAAAGGGAGGATCACGTTTCCTGAATGTGGCAAAACTTCTAGAAGAAAACAGTTCAAGGTTATTTTATTTTTATATGCTGTTTCTATGGCTAAAAGCCATTTTTGGTCTTTTTTTCTCTTTCCCTAAATGATATCTGAAAATCCTTTTGGGAACCCAATAGAAGAGCAAAGAAACAAATAAAAAACCAAACCCAACCACCCCCAAACAAAACAATCTACCATTCACACCTCATTCATTTTGGAGAAAGGTCTAAATTAGGCTTCTCCTAATTAGGACAGTCCTAGGAGGAGCTTTTGTCCCTGCAAGGAGTCACAGCCCAAGGGGTAGAGTTGAAGATCTTGGATGTCAATACCTCTCCTTACCAGGAAGAAAATGAAAAAGACAATCTTTGAATGAGCATGCACAGGGAAATATTGCAGTTAATGTGTGTGCTGAGTTCTGAAAAATCTTTTCAGCATAAAGCAGTGCAGAGACAGTTTCCCAACAAGGAAAAAGGAACATCGAAGGATTCATTGTATTGTGGTATTTATTATGTAAGAGGTATTTGCATGCTAAAGAGAGAATGCAGATTTTGTTCAGAATGAAGAGGACAGGATGAATGACGTTAATGAAAAGCTGATTGATAGAATCAGGAGGTTGTCTACCATGCCACTCATATTTTCTGAATCCCAGCAATCATTTTATGGATATCTACGTGAAATGATGGGTAGATTAATCCTTTAGCGTGCTAAATTTGTATAGAGAGTCTGCTGTGCCAAGATGGAGGTGGGATGAATCCAGATCTGATCCTACAGATGTTAGTTAGGTTCTTATTCTCCCCATGCAGCTGAGAGAGCAGCTTCAGTGAGTGATTCAGCCCCGCTATGTTTTGCGTTGCGTTTTGGCATTACCTATCTCTCCCCACACTGTATGGAAATGTGATTACAGCAACAGCTTGGGTTTAACTTCGTCTACCCCTAGGTCCTTAACCAGACACTCAGTCAAGAGTCCGTAAGCCTCTTGTTTTGCTCCACTGACTATAGGGGGGAACCTGGGCAAAGGGTGGGTGGTAGTTTAGATGCCTCTCTGTTTTTCTTGAAATACAGGAAACCTTGTGATTAATCAGTCGTACTCTTGACAGTTGGGGTTGTTCTGTTTATTTTAGTTCTTGTTCTAAGAATAAGACTGCTTGAATGGCTGTGTTAATAAATATGATCCCAAGTAGAGGCATGTGTTTCGCAGACTTTTTTTGTTATCTGATCCGGCTTCTCCACATCCTCCTTTTGTGACTAAGTCAAACCCACAGTCTGCTGAGTGTCTGCCAGGATAAGAACCCACCTGCCAGACTTGATGCCATTAATCATTTCCCTATTTTGTTTATTTCGGCTAAATTCTCTAAACATCATCTAGCAGGTCCTGGCAAGAGCTTCTCGGTTAGCTTCAGTGTCTTGATTTCTCTTTGACATCTACTGGTGTTGTGTTGGTGGCCATAACTGGTAGGACACAGCATCCCAAGAAGCTCTCTATGGCATTGCCACAGCTTGAGTTTGCTTTCAGCCCCTTTTGTAGCAGATACAAATTTCTTACAAGAATTTAACTCTGCAGGGATCTGGGGCTGGTAAACCATGTGTTCAGAATGACACCTTGAACTCAGGGACTGTGAAAAGCCAAGTTTACGTGCCCTCACTTGGAGCCTAGCAATCAAGCCAACAGTGTAGAGATTGCCTCGTGGTACACTATTATCAATTAACCACCTGTTAGGGATTTTCTGTGACTCAAAGAAGTAATGTCTGGCTGGCTGCTGCTTTCTAGGTAGTCCCTTGTAGTATGGTCCTGTGTCCTCTGTTTTAGGTAAAATCTAATCCTTGATATTGCGAATGATTTGTGTTCATTCTCATCATTTGATGCACGTCTGTGAGATGAGTCAGCCACATAAGTCATCATGACAAAGACAGCTGAAATTATGCTGTGCCACAGAAGATACCGATTTAGTCACTATTATTGTTTTCTCTAATATATGGGAAGTCAACCATATGTTAATTATTTTTCTTCAGAAGAGCCCCATTAAAATTTAAACCGATGTTATTAGTGGCTAGAAAATTTCTTTCAGTCATGTGAAAATTATGTGTAACCAGCAGACCTCATGATCCTTGTGTTTGGGAGTAAATCCTTCAAAGCTGATGCGCCAGAGTGTTCCTTTCTGTCCTACGTGAAAGATGGGACTCTTTAGCCTTCTATATTTCTGATTAGTTACACATATTTTAAATTTCACAGTTTGTGGACAAGCTGTTTCCCTTTACCTGAACCCATAGAGGAATCTAATGCAGGAGGACTGTAATATGATATTTTAAGATTGCAGTGGGGATGGTGGTTAAAGAACCTAGATCTTTGCTCTTGATGAAGGTGTGAGAAATGTGCCTCTAAACCCCCATTTTCTGAATTATAAAATCTGTACAATGCTTTCAATATTTAGTCCTCTATGTTTTAGGGAGGCTTAAGCTGAAAAATCCACCCCACCCGGTATCTAAAGGAAAAATGGAAAGATTTTGTTTCCTTTAAATGTTGAATGGCTTTGTGTGTAGAAAGGGAGTATTATCTAACTGATTGGGATCGTTTTAAAATATGATATGCCTGCACTGCATGAATAAATTTGACAATTTGGGGCTTAATTGGGTAATGCAATTGCACTCACAGACACTTCAACATTGTGGCAACAATTAATGCATGTAAACTTGCTGGATTTTTGTGTGTCATTATACTATTTAAGAATCTCATTTGTAATGAATTAGTCTAATTTTTTTCTAATTCAGAATGCCAAGAAAATTTTGATATCTTCCGGTAAGTGTTTCTAGTTTTAAAAAGCCCTGTAATTGTTACATTTGATCAGAGTAATGTTAGGCGGTAGAGGGGGGGAGCCCAGAAGCATTTTGGCTTTCCAAGGATCTGAGTGTGTTACCTGCTAGACATAACAAGCCTTAGTCCTTCAAAGCTCTTGGGACACACTGCAGAAATATATGAATACTCTCTAAAGATCAGTATCCCCCTTTAGTCCGTTTTGTCCACCTCATCGCCAAAACTCAAAACCATCCAAGCAAAACCATGCAAGAGTCCTCAGGAGAGTAGCTTAAAACGTGCATCTCACAGCAAAACAAAGGAGGTGTCACTGATAGCTACCTAAGCTTAAAAGTCAAGACTCAGACCCCCAAATTAGAAGGTTTTAAGAATAAGGAAAGCTTTTTTTCCTAATCTTCACACATTTTAATTTCTCACAACTTTTCTCACTATGAATGTGAGGGGGTGGGAAATAATTTGATGTTGAAAAGTGCACCTTTAATTCAGAACTTTCTCTGCTTTCTCCAGCTGAGCTGGTTTCCTTTTGCTTACCCTAAAACAAGGATGACTGCTCTGTACTTATCACTGTCCTGCTTCTTTCTTCCTGTTTCACTATCTGGTCCCCTGCAGTCCCTGCTGAAATAGGACTATTAAATGTTAATGTACAAAGTTCCAAGCACCAAAATGCTTTCCTAGCTTTCAAGTTATTAATTTCAGTTGAATAAAAATGTTTTATTTTTTTGCGGTTTCCTTCAATTTTCCGTATCTTTTCAATAATGATCTGAGCTTCTTGCAAGACTTTGTATCAGGCAGTTTTGGCTTCCTAGAAGTCAGCACACTGAATCAGTGACCCCAAAAACTTTTGGTACCTAACACTGTGTGTTACACTGCATGATACTAAACTAGAGCCAAATTACTCTCAATAGAGAAAACTGTGACCTGCTGTGAAAGGGACTGAAAACAGGTGTGCTCCTGTAGATGGTCTCCTTGGGATAGGCTTTTCCTTTGGCCTTTCTTTCCAGCCTGCAGCTCTCAGGTTTAACCACAGATGCTATGTAAGCCTCACTGGAAGATCTCCATGAGCAAAGACCCTTTCCTTCTGCCAGCTCGGCAGCCTTACTGTGAGTTTGCTCCCCGCTGAACTCTGCAGGGATGGCCGTCTCTCTCTCCTTCCCATCCTCGAGAAGCTCCCTCTATCTGAACATACTGCATTGTTAAATCATCCCTCTCTCCAGATATTTCCATATAAGTGCAGAAACCTGCAGCAGGAAAGTATGTAGCCTTCATAGCTGCTGCCTGGCCACACATCTTCTAACAGAGCAAAGCAAAACTGGACAAAGAAATCAAGTAGTAACTCTGCTATAAAGCCATAAAGGTATTTTCATGTCATAGCATCTTTGCTAGGTTGACAGTCCTGCTAACTGCTGGAAAAAGCCATCCTTCAAGCTGAGGTTCATGTAGTCCTTACATGTGATTAGTTTTCAGTGGTTGATCTCACTCATTTAGTTAAAACATAAATATAATATTTCTTCTCTGTTTTTATTCATAATTCTTTCAACATTGTAAATCAGTGAAAAATTACAGCAAAGCTAGCTTTTGGTTACTGTATCGTCATTAGAAATAGCTCTCTGAGTTAAGTATAATACAACTAGTGTCCTGGTGTTATTTTCCTGAAAATAATTAAAAAATATTCCTTCCACCTCTTCCTTGATCTGCCCCTCTATGTGGGACTCGGAAAATGCTTTAATCAGCTTTTCCATTCCTCTGTCTCATCATACTCCAGTCTTGGTATTTGGTTTTTGTTTTTACTTTACTTAGACATCAAGCAGAAAAGAAGCCCAAGGGCAGCAGCAGAGACTTTCTTGCTGGGTTTGTATAGAAAGCTCTCACCAGGTTGCCTAGAAAACTGCAGGATAAAAGGAGCTCCTCACACCTTTAGGGCTTTCTGGTAGGCAGTGTCTTGTGCCTCATGGTTGTTTAGGAGATGATAAAATGCTGCTTCATACGGGCCCCTTCCCCATCTGCTCCTTTTCCTACCCCTGCTCGTTGCCCCCGTTGCATACCCGCACCCCTGCGGTCCACAGACCTGCCTCTTGGCCCCTAGTGCCTTCCCGCTGATTATCTTCCGTCTTTTATGGCATCTCAAGGCGCCCTTTGAACACTGTCCCACAGCAGTCTATGTCCAACCCCTTTGAACTGGAACGTGGCAGCCAGTTTTTCTCTCTGTGTATGTTCAGACCAGTTAAAAGCAGTGGGTTGCTTCTGCTAAGGCAACCTCAGTTTCAGGTGCAGGTAGACTTCAGGCACGCAGTTGTCATTTTACTGCCTTAACTCTAGTGCCAGGAGTGGGAATTAGCAGCTTTATCAGTTAAAGGGTAATTCCTGTTTAATGTCTTGTATTACCTTAAGATAAGAGAGGAGGAAAAATCTCAAATGTATAAGCTTCTAGAAGGATTGTGCATGGTAAAATTCTAATATTTGTTTTCTCTTAACTCCTTTGATAAAGGAAAGAAGGTAGGAAAATAGCAGTTTGGGTTCTGATTTGGAAAGTTCATTGGAGAAGAGGAAGAAATCAACGAGAAATTATGTGAATAATTCAGAATCAGTGGTGTAAGCTGTGAGCTGTTGATCACTGTTTTGTTATGCAGACATAGATTTCCATTAATATTCCTTCTTTTGAAAAACAGAAATCCTGTCTCTGCTGTTGTATGCTTAACTGAGCACTTGAGGCAAAAACAAACCCACAACAAAAACCAAAACAAACCAAAAAAACAACCAAAGAACCCTTTGGCATGCAAATTTATTCTTCAGATGTTGATGTTCTTTTAAAATCTTTGTTAGAAAAGTTGTCCCCTGCTATACATCCTAAATATATTCTCCAAAATCTCAGACCTCTCCTTGAAATGAGTAGAAGAGGTTTGGTCAGCATTACAAAGCACAGCTGCTGTGGGAAAAGTGGAGCTTCAATGGGTTGTGGAGAGCTAATGTTACACTTGAAAGCACTTTCTTCAGAAAATATTTTTTTTTATATGTATATATTGTTAAAACCATCTAATATTCTCTGGAGAGGGAAACCAAATCCACAATTAAATTGAACAGTCATTCTTTAAGAAGATTTCTGTTATTTGTGGCTTAAGTGTAACAGAAAACAGACAGTGTATTGACACGGACTCTCAGCAAGATATTTTAGCTACAAGATGTCAAAGCCTCTTCAAAACTAAAGAATAAGCTATTGCACAGCTTTAAAAATGAGTACCATAACTTTAGGAGAACACTGTCACCCTACTCCTTGCAGGAGTGGCAAGATTGTTTCAGTGGAAATATGTGCCTATGGGATATTTATTTTTTGTGTTTTTTTTAACACCGATTGGCATCTGAGATCAAGAAAGCTTAAACCAATTATGAGTAGCTGGTGCAGCAAAAATTGTGATTGATATGTTTACAACACAGGGTCGATTCTTCTGGTGATGTTATTTTATTAAGGAGTGGTGCAAGGGGGAGAAGGGGACACCAGGCACACGACTTTGTAGCACCAAATTAACACAGTGCTCTGACCACACACAGATGTTTCCTCCCTCAGTGCAATCAGTGCAAGACTCGCTGATTGCAGCATGCAGAACTCAGAGAAGAGACAGCTGTGCGGTTGTTGCTAAGCCTATTTCCCTCTTCCCGTTGGCTTATTGGATTATTTTATACAGTGGAATGATAGGAATTTAAAAATGAAAAAGTGCTGTTGAGTCATCTAGTCCATCTTGCAGCTAATGCAGGATTGTTCTCTGCGGATCTTTGTCCAGTTGGCTTTAGATGTGATTGGACTTCAGCCAGTTTCCTTTGGAAGATTATTCTACAATAGAATACACTTCATTATTAGGAATTTTTCCCTGTCAGCCTAAATTTTACTTTGCTCAGTATAATCACATTACTCTTAGCTATAGTTTCCTGAAAATCCCTATTAAAAAAAAAAAAAATCTTTAGTGTGTATTCTTCCAGAGCTTGTAGATAATTATCATATTTCTCTTTCAATAGTGGCTTTAGTCAAGCTATACATATTTAGTTATTTTAATATTTTCTCACAAATCAGTCTTCATAGATTAATGATGACTTTTATTGCTGCTATCATAGAGCCAAATCTCAAGTTCTTCTATTTAAAATTCAACAAGAAAAGGCTGGACTGAATAAAGACTTACAGATTAGATCATGATGTCATTGAAAACCCATCCTTTGAACCCCTCTTTGTGACTTCAGATCTGTCTGAATGCCAGCTCTCCTGAGGCAGGCTTCAGCGGTAAGATTTGTCTCAACTACCTTGAGTTATCTACAGCATAAGTGCCTACATCAAAGCTACTCTCCCTAGATTCCTTTTATGATCATTGGACCCTATAGTTGAATGCAATTCATCTAAGCTATTTTAGATATCCACATTAGGACAAGAGGAATTGAGCCCTAGAGGCACCTATTTCTCTCTCTCAGTTAAGGGTAGCTCAAGGTGATGAGTTTAGATATTGACATCTTCAGTCAGTGAGACAAATCCCCACTAGGTGCTGAAGTCTTCGAGATCGATACAGAACAGCCGTGCTGGAGGGCCACCTGCTTTACATTGATCAGTCACTCTGTCCTGGACCTCAGAATTCCTTGAGTATTTAAATATAGGGTCTGTGGGTGTTCAGACATCATGGTTCAAGAAGTGAGAAGTCTTGGTGCTGTCCATGGCAATACTACCACAGCTTGGAGACAGCAGCAGGGTGCTTGGGTGCTTGAAAAGGCTTGAAACATTGTGTGTCCTGAGACTATTCCTAAAACATTTGGGTGGCATTGAATTCAACACAAAAGCATAATGGTTACATTGAAAAAGAGGAGGGTGGATAAAATTGCCTTTTGCATGGACATAGAATCACAAAATCTCTCAAGTTGTAAGGTACCCATAAGAATCATCAAGGCCACTTCCCTGCTCCTTGCAGGACTACCTAAAACTAAACCATATGACTAAGAGCATCAACCAGACCCTCCTTGAGCTCTGACAGGCTTGGTGCTGTGATCACTTCCCTGGGGAGCCTGTTCCAGCAACCAACCACCCTCTCAGCAAAGAAACTTTTCCTGATGTGCAGTCTGAACCAAGGCAGGTGCAGCATTTACCTAGAGGAGGTCTAGATACCAGGTACGTTGGTTTTCAAGTCTCCTTGGGCTAGAGGAAGTCTACGGTCAATGTCTTTCGCTTTCCAAGGCCTCTAAAAAGACGGCTCTTGCATGATGTGGCTTACTGCTCTCCCCTCCTCTATTAGGTATTTGTTCTTCACTGACAGCTTAGTGCTCACAATCCTCACTGCAGCCCTAGGCAGAAGCCTTCTCAGATGTACTTCTTGCCTCTTGGCTAGCCATAGGTTATACTTTGCTCTCTATGCCGGTATAATCATTCCTGGTTTATACTGGAGTAACTAGGAAAAGAAATCAGCATCTGCCTTTTGTTCATTAATAAAAAAATAAGTTAAATATATTTTCCCAGAGGATGGCTACCTTCTGTCAGACTTTCTGACAAAATATGCTAAGCCTCTATTCCCTATAATTTGTATATAATATCCAGGAAAAAACTTTGTTCTAAATACCTTTGGAGGGAAAATACCAGGGAGGGAGGAGAACTGTTGAAATTGAAGGATAATATCAGCACAAGATACTATGTTTATTAATTAGTCCTGAATGAATTTAGACTGAAAATTAAAAGAAATTTTTCAAACATCCCAAGAGGTGAAGTTCTGGAGTAAACTCCAAATGCACTAGGTGAGTAGAAAACCAAAATAACTTGAAGACAGACTTTGTTAAATTTAGGGAAGGTTTTGTGAGAATGCATAGAAGCATTTACAGAGGTTAAAAAAAAAAAAAAATTAAGCATGCAATATGAAGTCATAGTGTTACCCAAAAGGCTAGAAAGGAGACTGGCCACTGCCAGTGCTTGCACTGTCACCTATTTTATGTTTAATCCAACGACTGTTGGATTCTGCTGTTTGTTAACAGCTGCCAAAAGGTCCCAGTCTGAGAGGTCAGTGTAAGAAATTACTTGCAGTTGACAGACCCTTGGAGTTGGGGATGCCTTCCTCAAAAATGTTTGAGACACCAGTCTTGGTCATTTGTTGGTGGTGTTAGGAGGGATTGCGTGGTGTGCACATGTCTCTGTGGAACAGATCCTGGTGTGGTCCTCGTGGACAAAGCAAGATTGAGAAACTAGACAAGTCCCAGTTTGTCCTTCTGGGTAGTATATTCCCTCAGTACTACAGCCCAAGCACTGTACCCAGACTTTTCCCATCTGAAGCCTGTGCTGAAAGCTGGCCAGGCAAAAGGGTTCTGCTCCTAATTCACAGTGACTGGAACAAAGTGCAGCTATCTTCATCGTTCATGCAGACACACCTCCCTTGCAGACTACGGGCCACAGCATACAGTGCTTCATCTTGATGCTAGCAGACAGAGTACAGGGTTGTCTGTTGGGACATTTAACTTCGAAACATCACCATACTGGAGATGTGAAGGACTGGGAGGAGTGTGTGTTGGGCGGGTATTTTTAGATACCTTTCCTTAAAATTGCTCTGCTTTCCTAACACTGTTTTATCATCACTGTGGTGTACTAATTCTGCCAGTAGCCTGTCTGCTAATAATCCTTATCTTGATAAGTTATTCCTCATTATTTCTGACTTTTCAGAGAATGACATCTTGGTGCCTGTCCTCTGCTGTTAGCAGGAGGCATGACTGACTGCTTAGAAAAAGGCTTCCTAGACTCCTCTCGAGTTGTTTGATCCTGCTCCTTTTCACAGTTCCAGATTTCATATTTACTTCTGAGCAAAAGGAAATCTGGCCTGTTTTTTCAGTAATGGTGAAAATAATGTGAGCAAACATCTGTGAATTACAGCTGACCCCTCTTACAAGGGGTTTCCCTTTCAAGGAGGACATAATGGTCTTCTTGTTTCTTCTATGGATTTTTTTGACTTGCCTGTGATTTCTGAGACTGGAAGTTACTGGTGGCTAGTTCTGAATGATTCCTCCTTTTATGCAGGAATGAGGTATCATAATCTTCAGATATTGTGGTGCAAGATGTTATTTAAGGACCTTCCAGGTCAACCGGTTATCATGGACATGCTGAACTTACCCATGTTGTCCTCATAGGTCTTACTTGTGAAAAATATGATCTATATTCAACTTACTGGAACCCCTTTTTACGTTCCTTGTGATTATTTGAACAGGGTTTTCCCAAGAGTTGTCACTGTGGTTAAAAAAGGGAAGGGTTAGAAATTTACTGCAACTATTGCATTCAGCTGCTTACACAGTCCTTCACTGGGATGAAATACTGTAGGTTAGTGCTTCTGCCTTTCTTTTACAAGGGAAAAAAAAAAAAAAAAAAAAAGCAGCAAATCAACAAAAACAAACCAAACCAAAACTTCCTTGTGGAGTTTCTATTCCAAACTCTAGACTGCAGTGATGGCAACACATTTCTGCGTATCTCAGACCTTCCGTAGAGATGCTGCAAGGTAGCTTAGTCTCCACATTGTCGAACCAAAGCTGGTGGCCATGTAGTGTGCCTCTCCTGCTTGTGTCGGGGCAGGTGAAGCCTCTTTACTGTCAGCAGTGCCTGCCACAGTAAAGTTGCTCGATACTTTGTACTTTCACAGAAATATTTCAGGCTGGGTGTCTTTGCACCTTGGATGCTACTTCTGAGACAGACTGTAAAGCAGTGAGACCTTTCTCGCATTTTCCCACAGGTCAGGGAAAGAGAGGGCATTTTCAACCATTAGAAATTAGCTTTCTTTACGTAGAAAAAGGTCTGCATTCTTACAAACCTCCTCATTTTTATTTTTTCAGCAGGGAACATGGGTTTGTACTATGTTGCCAAGAAGCTAATCAAAGAAAGGCTTTCACTTTCTAGTCTATTTCACTGTCAGTTCAGGATAGTCCCAGAACCATTTGCTGTTATTATATATCCCAGAACCATATTGCTGCTACGCTGCTGCCCAGTATAGGTAGTTTTGTCTGTACCCGTGACGGGCGAATGCCCCCACTGCGATGGGTGGCAGGAATCTGCCAGCTGGTAGGGACCTGGGACTGGGTGGACTGGCTCTGCTTCCCACCTTATTTTTTTTTTAAAGAAGCACTGTTCCCTAACTTTAAACACTGATGTCCCTGATGGAAAAAACCCCAAAGTAACAGGCTAAAAAAAATGTTTTATTGCCTTATCACGTAGCACACTCCATTGCACACAGCATGACTGTAATTTTGTCAATGATGGTGTGCAGATTAATATACTTTATTGAAGGTTTTTTATTAGACTGAAACTGAAATCTGTACACGAGGCTCTTTTTTTACCCTGAAATCTATTAGATGTTGCATCTTAAGGGAGCTGTAAGAAGATTGACTCCCAAGAATAATCATTTCCTCCCTATTTCAGGGAAAAATTAGAATGCTTGATTTTACTTATAATTAGTATATTTTCATATGGGTTCATGAGATAAGAGAGGAGGTGTGAGATGGAGCTTCCTTAATTTGCCTTTATTAACTACATCAACTGTGAATCTGTTGGCCTTGATGTACAGTCAAAAGGGGAGACATTTTTCTGTACTTGTAGATTTATATTAAAAAGAACAGATTTAAAATGGGAATGGTAATGATGGAACCTGAGTGAGTTACTTTGAGAAATGAGGTGTAATAAAGAAAGGCTTGGCATGTTCATTTATTCTCAGATTTCTACCATCTTTCAAATTTGAATACAATAAAAGATGCAAAAATGAGGATAGCCTGCTTTGTTAAATATTGCTAACTGGCATCTAAAAGTGATAGAGTGTTAAAGAGATCACTCCTTAATTGTCAATGATACAAACCCAATTCTAGAAAAATGTTACAAACACTCACTTTATTGTATATTCATTTGCAGAGAAATAAAAATATTTTCCACAGTGCCTGGCACATACTGAATATTCAATGTAACAGAATGGAAGAGATTTTACAAGTTAATGCCTTTAGAATGAAGACATCACATTACATTTCTGACATGGTGTTTCAACCCGGACTCTTATTTTACAGTTTAGTTAATTTTCAGTGCAGAAGCTGTGGTCCTGGTATGTAGAGATTTGAGAATCCTGCACCAGGTAGTACCCAAGTTAGTAATTTTTCCTAAGGCACCGAGCAAAATTTGTGTCTAGCTTTGACAGTAACAGCAATTACTTCTGTAATATTGTGAAACGTATAACGGATGATGTAAAATTAAGAGTTGAAACTGTCTATTAGGCTACTACATCAGAGATTCTTCTCCTAGCATAATGTAACCAAGAACCACCCAAGAAAGTGTTACTTAGAGAGTGTTTGTTTTCCTTTTGCAGTCCCAGCACGAGAGTTCTTTTGATTTCCTATGAAAACCTGAATTCTGTAGAATGGGATGGACAGCCTCCAGCTGGAGAGTTGTACTCCTAATAAATAACATGTAAAAGAACTGGCAAATTGCACCCAGGACTTTGCCCATCACAGACTCCAGAGGAATGTGTCTGAAGGGAAGATGAAGAGGCCAGAGAATTTGTGTTCTGTATCCATAGTCTGTAGATGACTGCAAGTGCTGAAGTTGTAAGAAGGTGGTGGAAAATTATAAATTATCAAGAATCAGTTTTATATTAGTGTAGTCTGAGGACTTTTTTTCAAAGGGTGAATAGTACCTCTACTAAAAAATAAAGAGTGCAGAAACAGTGATATAATCCATCCCAGCTCCAGGGCATCACTAGTTGTATCTAGGCTTCTCTGACAGATGTGTTCAAAAAAAAAAAAAAAGGGTCTTTAAAAGGAAATAATCATGGCACTTCACAGTCCTTTGTCTCTTTCACAGTTGCATAGCTTAAATATTAAAGCCAAGATCCAGAAACTCTGCACTTTCTAGTTTCTGATGGGCTTACTATACCATGTTGTTTTCCATGTGTTTTTTTCCAAGTAAAAAATTAGAGAAGTTTTCTTTATTTTTCCATAAATTCATTAAGGGTGAATGTGGGTTTTAGCTTCTTTGACAAAATGAAATTGAAAATGCTTTTTTTTTTTTTTTTTTTTTTTTTTATTTAAGTCGATGAAAAGAACTTTCAGTTGTCAGGGGGAAAAAACTAGAAAATGTTGTTTTTTTTCACTGAAAATCATTTTAGCTCATAAGCAATTCTTTCCTTATCTTGATGAAAAGAAAATGATCAGATCGCTAGATCAATAATGTTGAAAACAGCAACAGCGGTGATCAGCCTGGATGCATGTTGTTTTCTGATGTGCTCTCATATCTGAGCAGTTCCTCCTGCTGTAAATACCAGCCTGACTTACAATCAGGCTTCAACCTCAGATCAAGCAATGGCAATAAAAACAGGACCTGTTTAAATGCAGCAAGGCTTGGAAATAACATTTTTTTTCTAAATGCCAGCATGTCAAAACATTGAAAGAAAATATTGAAGTGTACCAGTGTGCTTCCAGTTTGTCTGTTTCTGAATGCTTTTTCTGTTGAATAATCACATCTTCTAGGGTCTAAAGCGGTGGTTCAGTGTATGTAATGCATTGTTGTCATGCCACAAGGCATTAAAAAAAAGAGATTGAAATTATCTGCAGGAAATCAAATCACTTTATTTCTGAGACAAATTAGATTGATCTATCTTACCATTCTCCATAGATTTCATAAGTACATTACTTGTTGAAGTGGTATCAGGCATTTTATATATTACAGCAATTTGCATACGTTCATTAAGCTGTACTTAGTAAAGCTTTCTGACAGGGGCATTTGATGAATCCTTTTGTGAACTGCATTGTTTCTTTATGCGAAGCAATCTGTTAAATCATGCCTTTGTCCTTCAGTTTGTCAGAATCAGTAAATGAAGCAGATGTTAATAACTGTGGGAGGGTTTGGGGGTTTTTTGGTGTTTGCAGAATATGGGATAACTGTGAAGGGCATGATGTGTTTGTAAAAGTGACAGCTGGTGTTATTAAAGATAGAAAGTGTGCTACAAGTAAAAACTTTCTCTGACATCTTTCAGCAACTCTATGAGGTTTTTTGGAACAGTCAGATGGGTGGTCATTTCTAAAATAAACACCGCTAATATCATGCACAGAAAATCGTGTGCTTATACTTACATACAATTGTTCTTATCTTTGGCTGCAAACGTTCTGTCACAGAGTTATCTCAGCCATGCAATAATTCATAACGTTTCCCTATAAATCTGTCATAAGAAATTCTCAGGTCAACAATCCCTTGAGACATGTCTTTGAGCAATATCATTTCATGCATTATTGCATTAGTAGAATTTTACACCTGGCTGGTGTTTTGAAGGTTACCTTTATGACACAAGTTTTGCTGGACCTGACAAGTTCAGTCCCTGGAATCTACTACCTGTCGTAAAGGTCACTTGGCTGAAGATGTTACAGCCAGGGAACAGCATGCATCTAGGTGCTTAATGTGCTTCAGCTGATGGGTGGTAATTCCTGTCAAGGTGTGGCAACGTGACTGCTTGTAGTCAACTGTAGAGGCCTTGCAAATGAAGACAAATTGGGCAGCCGTGAAAGTGGGTAAGAGATGTGGTGGATAAGTAAGAGGGGAAAGCACAGCCTAGAGAATGCCTCAAGAGGGGCAGTGGAGATGGAGGTGCTGATCTCCTCTCTCTTTTCTTGTGTCCAGTGACAGGACACAAGGAAATGGAATGAAGCTGTGCCAGGGGAAGTTCAGGTCAGACATTAGGAAAAGGTTCTTCACTGAGATGGTGGTTGGCCACTGGAACAGGGTCCCCAAGAAAGAGATCACGGTGCCAAGCCTGACGGAGTTCAAGGAGGGTCTGGATGATGATCTTGGTCATATGGTTTAGTTTTAGGTAGTCCCATGAGGAGCATGGAATTGGACTCGATGATCCTTACGGGTCCCTTCCGACTTGAGATATTCTGTGAATCTATGATTCTGTGTGGAAAAGGTGCTACAAGGCTAACTGATGAAGAAGTACATGCAGAACAAATGGAGGACATTACTGTAGAGAATAAAGGGTAAACTTTGGCCACTCTCTGATCTTGCAGTGTTTTATTGGTATTACCTAGTAAATAGCTCCCACTCCTTTTAGAGGTGATATTTGGCCAGTTTTCACAGTAACTTTAATGGCATTCTCTTTATAATTTCTCAGTGCCTTATTGTGGAAATCGCTTCTGGGGAATTGAGTAGGAGATGCAAAGAGCAGAGATGTAGTGATGTTACTTGTGCCTCTGCGATAGAATCTGAGCTTCTGAGCCTGACTTCTCTGCAGCTGACATCAACAGCAGGAATGGCAACATAGTTCATGGAATAAATAATCCTAGAAGTTGTCATGTTTATAGACGTTGCCTGAAAATATGTAGAGAAGACCAGTGAGGGATTTCTGTTAGTTGTTGTTCTTGCACATGAAAGTAGGCAGCAGCTACAAATCAATGAACTGTTGCTTTTGTAAGAGGAATTGGCAGAATCTTTCATGCAGTTGCTGGATAAAACTTTCTACAGCTTCTGTTTCTCAGAGCAAACCTTATCTTTCTGACTGATTTTCTTGCAAAAAAATGAGCAGTGAAATAATTACCCATGCTGATATTTACATTTTGTCTCTCTGCTTGAAAATTACCAGCTCACAGAAGGGAACAGAGGGAGCCTAGTTCTCCTTTGGTAGGCTGAGCCTTTGGAGAAGAAAATGCCTGCTCTTCAGCTGGAGCACATAGGTGCTCCCAGCCGGGTGATCATTGATGTGATGTGGATATAGGCGGATCTATAACTGATTCATCTTAACTCTCTTGGGGTGATTCACTTTGCTTGCACTGGGAATCATGTGGTGGGTACCAGTAGTGCATCTGCAGGCAAAAACCCAGGCAAAATTGTGGGGAAGGAGTCAAGACTATTTCTAATGTGGTCTCTTAATTATTTTTTTTTTTTTTAAGAGCTGTGGCTGTGTGGCAGCACAGTGTGAAACAGTGTTTCCTGATGCAGAATTCAAAGATGCTAGTGGTGCGACAAAAATACTCGATACAGCATGTACTTATTGTGATGAAGCTGATGTGGTCATCTCAGAAGTCACTGTCCAGAACAAAGATTGGACCACGTGCATTTGGACACATGAACTATTTTTTCCTCATTTTTTTTCCCTCCCTTGTCTCTTTCCTTCATGTACTGAGCCTGTTTCTTTCTCCTGATGCATCCTCCTCCTCTTTTTTGCTTTCTTAAGCACTTTAGACTTATCAAATGCATTATGCTCGGGGTTACTGTGCTAGAATCACCAGGAAGATTTACAGAGACTCTGGGACTAATTGTGATTAGGTGTTATGCTTACAAAAATGTACATCTAGAATTTCACACCTGTAGCAGAACTGCCATGTTCAGCATTTTTGGACAACAAATAAGTAATACACATAATGATATCCTTGATTTTTATGTGGTTTCCCTATTCATGCCACTGTCTTGCTGCAAACTAAAGGCAGAATATCACTTAAGTGTACATAAGGAGGCTTGTGGTTTCCTAAATCATTTATATTTTCTGATATGCCACTGGCAGTTTTGCATATTCAACATGTTGGTTTTGTTCTTTCATTACAAATAGTTGTAGCAAAATTGCTATTTGAAAATTTGACGTGTTTTCAGTTTTCTACTAATTTTGAATTCATATGTAGAAATTGCCTAAGAATCTATTCAATATTATATATCTTAAATTTAATACCCTATACATCATCATGCCTTCATTGTTATCACCCACAATGTATCTCTGGTTATGCATAACTTTAGAAGGACTACCACATAAAATCCTTTCTAAATAGTAATTTTGCACAATATTTTTTTGTTGTGTATCCTTAAGCCATATGCTTTTAGTGATGTTTAAAAATATGTATTATCTCCTTTTCAGGTCTTGGACTCTGAACTAGAGGCAATTCTTGGTTATATGCCTCTTGAAACTTGGATGAGTATCTGCAATAAATAGGTACGTGATACGTGTAATGGACACATCCATGTTTTGTATTGGATGATTTGGAGTGTGTGTGAGTTTTGTTGACAGTTTAATGCTGAACTTCTTAAAGCTCTTGATAAATCTCAGCTGCCACGAATGGGACAGTATGATAGATCTTTGCAGGCTGAATTTTCAGTAGCACACATGGTATTTGTATGTCATAAATTGGGAAGAGTATGATGCTCACAGTTACTCAGAGAGAAATGTGTAGCCAAACTTACAAATTTAACTTCAGACGGAACAAAAAGGTGAGTCTCGTGAGCAAGTAAGAAGTTCTGAAGGTAAAATCAGTGAATCAGAAGAAGTAGCTCTACTCTTGATACCCCCATACTTGAGGCTGTGCTTTAACTAGCTTTTCGCCTGTGTCGCCTTTGGTTTTCTTTTGCAATTGTTAAAGGTAGCAAAGGTATCAGTGTGACTAATTACTGGGAAGGAGATGTCTATAAAGGTTGAAATCTTGGGTGCACCGAAGTTCCTGGAAATTTTCTTAAGTATTTCAGTGAAGCTAGTATCTCACTTGGAACATTTACAGAAAATATTCAAGCGGTTTCAGAAATACATTTTTTGCCTACTACAAAGCAATTTTTAGGCAATTTCTTTTTTAAAAGTCAGGTCACACTTTATGATGCTTGAAACTCTGCTGAGCTCTTAGCAATGGAGAAACAAGAGAAGATTTAGAAAGTTTTATTCTTTCTAAAGAGTGTATAGACCTAGACAATTTTTTGAGTGTCAGCTTTAAAGAAGAAAAGGTTTCTTGAATACATAAATGTAACAGTTGAACTTACCTTGATCTGTATGAGAAACTTTGAAGTGATTTATAATGGGGGAGAGGTTGATTTCTTCTTCTGAAATCCAGAACCATTTTTTGGTGTAGAGGACCCCTCCCCAAAAATGGGTTTTCACAGTAAGTTGATGGTTCTGTAAGAATCAGAATACAAAATATTTTCATAGTGTGCTTCACCTGAAGGCCCCAATGTGTTTGGCAAAAGCTGGAGGAGAACCGTTGTCTGGGGCCAGTAAGAGGATCCTATGTCTAATGGTGGTTTCAGAATGTGTGCAAAAGATCTCAGCACATAATCTGGTGATTACGTTCCCTTAGTATTTCTCATATTTTCTGACATGCCTTTACTTCTCACCTTTTCATCTATTCTCTCTTTGTGGTGCATTTCTTCTGTCTCATTTGTTCTGCTTTGTTTTCTCCTCTGCTCCTTTATTTTGCTTTCTGATGTTTTTTGCTTTTTCCTCCTCTTTTTAATTCATTTTCAGTCTCTGGAGATTGGCAACAGTGGGATCTTACACGAGGAGAAGCTTCAGAAAAAAAATCATAGCAGAATAAGCTTCCCTCTTACTGCCTCTCTAGAGAGTCTGCTGTAAAAGGCAACTTGCTGTCATTCCTGTAAATTTTCTTTTGCAGCCAGCTCTGCTGGGTGTCCCCTTTGTGCCCTGTGAACATCTGTGTTGCAGCTTATGTCTGAACCCAACTGGCGAACAAATGTGTGAACCTGCTTCTTATTTTGAGCAGGAAGCTGCTGCTATTAGTAGGGCGTGTGGCCTTGGTTCACCTGTGACTTCTAATCCCCGTCTGGGAGCGACCCAGCCGTCTGTCCTCTCCCCTGCCTCCACCCGGGCCCTTGTCCATGGGGGTAGAGCGTTTCCCTGCTTTCCTCAAGACACTGCCCAATGCCTGCCAGTTGTCAGCATTCATTTTCTCCCTGAAATTTTCCCAAGACATCATGCAGAAAGGAAGAAAAGAGTAAGCACTGTAGGACTTTTATGGCATAGCTTACTTTCTGTTGCTCCTGGAAACTTCTCCCTGTATCCAGAGAGTCATGCAGGCACCACCCAGTAGCACCACCCTTCTACATAAGGAAGAAATCTTCAAGCCCTGAAGTATTCAAGGCTCAGGGGATGCTGGAGCAGAGGAGGAAGCCCATTCCCCAGGCTGTACACAGGATTCCGGGAAGAGACGACAATGTTTCTTTGCCAGTTTTGGACACAGCACAAGACAGCTCACTGAGCATAAATTGTGAACTTAACCTCAAACAGACTTGCTTTAAACAACTTTTTACTTTTTTTTTTTTTTTTTTTAAAAAAAAAAAAAGGGAGAAGAAAAAGAAGTAGCAGCACTGCCCTGTTTGCAAAAGTGCTATCCCACTTGAGCATGCTCAGAAATATTTGAAAAGCGTAGGTGATGAACTGCAGTCTTTGTGGCATATGTGTGCCTCCAAGAGAAAAACTAAATCTGTTGTGTCAAGTTGGCTTCAGCTTATGCTCAAAGGGTTGTTGTGACGAGCCTGGAAGGTGTGGAAACTTCTGTGAAAGATCAGGTGTGATAGCAGAAAATGACTGTAACTCTGGGGGGAGGAAGCTGGAGGATTTGAGGTCAGTCTAAATCAGCAGCTATCAGCTGGGAAAGAAGCATGGACGATTTAGCAAGAGAGTGCACCAATTCAGCAACTTCTCTCAGTGTTTGGGTTGGAAGAACTCAAAAATAGTAAATCTTCCTTGCTGACGTTAGCTGAAATGGCTACTGGGCAATCTTGTTTTCTTTCCCTTTCATTAAATGAGCTCACTTTTGGCAGAAAGGTACATGAGTTTCAGAGCTTTTCAAGCCAGGTTAAAAAAAGTTGGCCCCTTTCTTTCCAAAACTAAGCATTGAGGCAGTCCCAATGCACCCCAGATGTCTCTGCACGTGTAAATCCTGCACAGGCAATGGTCCGCCTTGTTCGTCTGTGTTGCACTTGTTATGGAGGGGAGGGTTGGTCTGGCTGATTGTATGACTAGGAGTGCTAAACAGCTAAAATTTCTAAACAAAAAAATCTGGTCCTCTTCAGACGTTGGCGGACAGATATCTGTCTTCCATCTGTGGCAGCCTATGCCAAACAGCAGAAAAACTGCAAAGTTTGTGTTCTGAAACCTCAGAGAAATAACTGGCACGCTCCAACTTTTTTTTTTTTTTTTTTTTTTTTTTTTTTTTTTTTTTTTTAAACTACACGCAATTCTGGGACATTAAAACCAAGCAAGTAATGTTAAATCGGGACAAGCAGGCAGAAGCTGGGAAGTTCAGCTGGAAAGGCTGTGACCTCTCTGTCCACACGGCACAGGTCCCGCGCCGGGCGCGGAGCACGGGCATTGCTGTCGATTGCTGTCAAGCAGCGGTGGCCCACGGGGCAGGCAAGTCCCCTGGCTGTCCCCTGCAGCTGGGTCACCCAAGGTGTTGCACGGCCTGACGTAGCGGGGCGGAAGATGGTTGGTAGAATTGCAGGTGTGTATGTCTTACAAGACCCCTCCGGAGGTACAAGGTGGCTGTTTTCCTCCCGTACAACCGGAAAGGTTGTACACCTCAGCAGGCAGTGCCGGGATGGAACGGCTGTTTCCTCAAAACGCGCCTTGCTGGAGTACCTGAGTGAGGGAGCTCATCAGAGGAGAGGGGAATGTAGATGAAACAGCGGGCTGTAATCGCTGTGTTTGCTTGTCGGGGCCATGGCCTGCAGGGAAGAGAGTCTGAGCAGCCTTGAGGCTGCTCCAGCAAAAAGCTGGGGTTGCAACAGCCCTCAGCCAGGAGTTACATACAGATGTTTTGTCTATTCCTGTTTTTACTTGAGGCTTCATCCAAAAAGGACTGTGTGGCTCCCGGTGAGTTTTGGACCAGCCCCGTGGAGCGGCTGGGAGATAAAGCAGGACTGTGCATCCCCCTGTATTAGCTGGGCAGTAACAATTTGGTTTGGTTAGAGAAGGTGTCAGCTTTTAGCAATTCTCTGTTCATTTTTAGTTTGCTTCCCCATCTAGGCACTGCGCTGTATTTATTAATATACATCTCTGCTGTGTTTTCCCTTCTATTTATCAAAGTTATGCAAAGAAGTTATGTGTTAAAACTATTTCCCTTTTCTGAATTGTCTTGGCGTTGCGACTGTTTGTCTCCCTTTGCAGTGCTAGAAAATGTGTGTTTACAACAGGTGATTACAAGGATGGCACTTTGGTACCTGAGAACCTGTGAGCAACAACTTCTGATTCACTGTAAGGGTCGTGGCTGAGTCACGCTGCTAAATGTGCTGTATGTTACCAAATAACACACAGTGTTATTCACTGAGGATGTTAGTAACATGTTACACCACTGTTAGACTTAAAAATTAAAGCACTAATAAGGAGCTTTGAAATAGTCTTGTTTAAGGTTGGTTACTGGTTTTTCACACCAGTAATGCTGAACACAAATTTAATTCCACATGCAAGAAAATTAAGTAAAATGAAGGCAGTCTTTCTGCTTAAATGTCTTAATGACTTTAAGTATTTAAGAAAGCGACAGTCGCCTTATGATGTGAGTATATTTTGTGCACCATACAGTACTCACCTATCTGGCTGTCACCTGAAAGAATCATTTCTGTAGACCTCTTGAACCTCCATTGTGGAGTTGCTGCCTGTCACTACGTGCCATGCACGCGCGGGGTGAAGATGGTAAATGTCCAAGTGGGGTTTTTAAAATGAACACTCAAGCAACCAGTGCCAACAGTGAAGAAGTGGATACGATCCGCGGTCGATTCTGTTACGCTTTTTTTTACTTGAGGAAAATGTTTCCAAACTGGAGAGGTGCACACCCGTGCGTGGTGCTTTCTGTATAGGTATTAATCGCGCCTTCTGCTTCCCGTCCTCGCGCATCCCGGCGACGTGTATTGATGTTCCCTGCGCAGCGACTGGGCCTGTCATCCTACCCGTGCATAGAGTGTGTGGTAGCCAAATGTAGCAACGCAGGAACAAAGTACCATTATTTTGTCAAGACAAGATATCCAGCATAGAGTATCATAAATTGATCCCAGGAGGACAGACCTAGAATATAAACTGTAGTGCTTTGAATATATGTATGTTATAATTGTATTAAAAGCTTTGCAGCAATTTGTATTGTATTACAGCTGACAAAGTATTTTACCTCCTAGTAACTAACTAATGTAAATAGTGTTGATATTTTTCTTTTCCATATTTATAATTACATTAATTGCTTTGCGTATTAATAACAAACAGTTAAGTGTCAGAGCCCAAGCTGTAGCTGCCAGTAATCCACAAGCAACTTGTTTGCATATTCAGAATACGAAACTGAAGAGCAATTGTGCTTTTTGCAAGCGCATATCTTCACAGCCTAAATTTTACATAATAAAGCTCACTGTGTTACCTAAATATTGTCATGTTCAATATCAAATCTAGTGCTAATAGAACATCTTTTGGAAATGAAGAATGACTTTGTGCTAAGAGATCAGAAGACATCTGATAAAAAAATAAATGAATAGCTCACATTAGCTAGGAATTGTGACTTATTTTCAAATAGAGCTAAACTTTGAAAAAGATGTTTCATGCCTTTTTCAGAAGCCAGAGCTGGAAGATCTACATGCAGTGCAATTTGTGTTTTTGCAATGTGATTTAATTGGGCTAACAGAGTGTCACAAAGAAGCATTTGAGGATTGACTACATTTTTCAAATGGGAGCTATTTTTTTTGAAAGTTTCCAGAGAAGTAATCTTTCTGCATTGGTATTTGCAGACTTTAGCATTTTTATTCCTAGAGACAAAGAATATTGAGATTTTAGCATAAATCTGGGTAAAACTTCAATTGAAGAAAACCTCCTTTTCATCTTTCTTGGTTTTATTTTGTTTGGTTGGTTTTGTTTTTTTTTTTTTTCCATTTTTGTTTTCTCCATAATTATGATGCTTTATTTGTGTTGAACTCTTTGATAGAGGCCAGCATTTAATACAGCTGATGGTTTTGAAAATTTCCAAATCACTGGTATTTGTGAGGGCTGCAGAGCAAAGAGTCAGTTCCAACTTAATATTGCAGGTGTATGCTGAACTATCTGGGGAAGAGCAAAGGTTGATTAAATTCACAAAATAAGGTGAATCGTAGTTTTCTAAATATGTCACTCAACCTAAAATTAACACAATTATTTAGCAGTCACACACATGCTAATGAATCCTGACAATCTCAATCGACCTGCTGCGATGAACTTCTCTGTCACCTAATATTATTTCCTCTGTACTTTCCCTAAACAGAAAGAGTGATTGTAACATTTATTACGTGCAAAGCAAAAATGCTTGGGGATTTTATTATTTTTTTAATATCTGCAATTCCAGGATGCTAGTAAACTAGTTACATTTAATTAGTAAGACTATAAAAGAGGTGTATCTTTTTTGTGAGAGTGACTCCAAAAGTTTAATCTGCCAGAGATTTCATATGTGATAGCGATGAAGGTGGCTTCTTGTAAGTCAGCATTAGTGATATTATTTGAGGGGTAAAGTTGAGGTTATCTTTTAATGCAACATGTGACAAAATTATAAAGACTTTAAGGTAATACAGTAAATATGATTCATTATTATTTCTAAAATGAGAATCACCTTGGAATGGCATTTTTTAGCTGTGTGTTCCTAATAGCTGTAAGGAATACATAAGAAATTTGTAAGTTCCCCAAAATCTTAAATGGGTTTGTCTATATTCCTGCTAAATACAGAAATATATTAATTAAGAAAAAATGTGGTTATCCTGCATTTGTTCTTTAGTTATCAGTAAATCTCCAGAAGGCTGCCCTGCCTTATGAAATAGTATCTCACTTTCCCTTCCCAAGGTTTTTCCCCCAAAGCCTTACAAAATCCTGGGTGAAAACCAACATTGATCCATAAAATAGACATCACTGTACCATCAACATGGGTAGGGCGCTACAGCTGAAAAGATTTCTGGCCTACGGTTATTTCTGCCCAGAAAATTGAGATAGAAAAAGATAGATATAAAATATTTAAAGCTGCCGGGCAATGGCAGGCTGTTTTCAGACAGCTGCATGTTCATCCTTTTTGGCTAGAATGGTTAAGTGGGTAATTAAGTGGACAAGTCAGGTCTCAGCATGCCCTTGGGGAGAAGACTGCTGTGCCTCAGCTTCCCATGAAAGTTTTGGCAGAAATGGGTTTGAAGCTGCAGCAATCTCATTGTGAGATGTGGTGTTGAGTATGAGATGGGCTTGCTAGTACCCATTTTACTGGATTTTACTCAGTGGCTGCCATCCAAAGGGAAACACAAAAAGTTAAAACAACCCTGCAGTTTTGAAAACTGAAATTAAGTCATCACATTCAATAGGATTTCCTTCCAGGTTGTTTCAAATTGTTACTGTATTTGTTTAGAAGGTTAGTTGTTTAATTTTTTGTGGAGTTTTTTTTTTTAATCACTTCTATGATTTTCTTACTTGATTCATTCAGTGACATCAGCTATAGTGACCAAACAACTTTCCACAGTGACAAATTGCAGTATTACAAGCAACCTTGTATGAATCAGGTAAGAGAAACAGAACTTGGAGGAAGTTTGCTTGCAAAAATAAACCAGAAATATTTGGTAAAAGTTTGCAGAAAAGCGGCTTGGAACTCTAAAAATTATTTTAATATAGCTGAGTTTTCAGTACATCCAAAAATGCCAACACGGCTAGTTTCATAGTGAAGCAGAAAAGAATCTGTCTGCATCTGACAACAGCAACCAGCTGGAGAACACTTCAAATACATAAGTAACTCCATAATAAGAGTGAATTAATTCAACTGCAATTAAAAAAATAAAGCTTCTTGCTCATCCTCTAAACTACGCCAGCTAGCATCACAGCTCGCTGTGATTAAGGTCTATATCCTTAATAAATTTCATCTTAAAAGGATCTTGAGTACTTCAGTTATGTCACAGATTCAGTTCCAATTCCATACTGGCGTGAGCTGGGAGCTCAACCCCTGAAGATAATGCAGTTGCATCACGTTTATGTAAATGCAGGTGAAATCTCACTTGTGTTCAGCATACGTAGCAAGGAGTGTACGTCCAAATTTACGAGGCTCCAAATGATACTGTTTTATGGTATTCTGTATCATCATGGATTTAAATATTATTTGGGGTGCATGCTAATAATGCCAAAAAGACCCTCAGTGTGTACAGTGACAATAAGAATTAATTCCACTCCCGTCATGACAGCTCTCAGTGGGAATATTGTGCCTTGCCTGGGCTCAGACGTTATTTCCAATAAGTATGGAAATAATGGCTCACAGTGCTGCAAAGTGTTAGGAGATCTCAAGGGAAATCTCATCAGATTATGTGATAGGTTTGAAATTAATCCATGTCCCCACTGTATTTACACAATACACAGTTGTCTCTGATGGCTTATAAGGAAAGGTAAATGCTACTGTCCTAAATCAGCAAGGGGACTTGCTGCAATACATTCTCTTGGTAGAGACTGCATTTCTTTCTGAGCTGGTACAGACAATTCAGAAAATGATTATATAACTTTCCTACACTGCAGACATATTGGTGTCTGGTTTGTAACCTCATTATGCCACATCATCATCTTTCTTGCCGTTCGTCTTGCCGCCAGTTCAGCAGACATTAATTTTTACATTATCCTCTTGAAAATCTGAAAGGGAAAAAAATGTTGAGGACTTCTTGCTTCTAGCATGGATATGACACATCTGTAGATCCACCCATCCACCTGTCAGTCCCAGATTGCTCTTTGGTGAAGGTTTCTTTACAGCACTGTTCTCGCCTCTTTGCAGGCTGGTTTGGGGTTGTGCCAGGCTTTGCCTGTTCAGGTGCACAGAACTGTGTCATGTTAGGCCAAAAAGTGTCTCCTCACCGTCTCTCCCTGAGGAGCAAGGGTTTATCATCCATGGAAGAATGTACACTTCACCACCCTTGTAAGTAGTGAATATCTCAAGAAGCACATGACAAACTTGCCAGCCTGTGGGTTGAGTTACTTGAATCCTGCCTGTTCTGGAGAGCTTAAGCCAAAAGCTCAATTGTGAATCCTTGTAAGATTTTAAGCATGCAGGGAAGATGTTCTCAGGTGAGGAAATCTTGAAAGGAGTCAAAGAAGAATGGTCTTCTTCAGTAATTCACTTTAGAGTAGAGTTTGAATTCCTGTGCTAAGTAGTTTTGGAGGCCCAGGGCAAAAGGGAAGTTAGCACCATATAAGATGTACCAGGGCTGCTAGCCTGGACTAGTTTTTTACTTTTTTAAAGCAAAGTGACTGTCTACGTTGCTTTTGTGAACATGAAATAAACCAGGGGAGACACTGTGCATTTCTGCAGCTTCTCTCTCCTCTCACTGATTTAGTTTCATTTGTATCTGGCTGCCACATTTAGCTCCTGGTCTTCCCTGGGGCTTCCTTCCCATTGTAAAATCCATCCTTTCTCCAAAAGGTATTTTCTTTGTTCCTTTCTAAGTTCTTTCTCTTTTTCAAAGATTCAGCAACACAGTGAAGAACCTCTAGGATCTTTTCTGTTGACTTTTCTCCTTCTCCATTAAACTGTCTACAGACAGTCTTCCAGTACTTTTTCCCTATCGTCTGTGCTTGCCTTTACTCTTAAGAGAACCCTTCTCTCCTTTTCCTTCTAATAATCACTAGCTGTGGCAGGCAAAGGGTTGATCAGGCAACAGCCTTTCTATCTTTCTGCAAATTTGGAAGGTTCATGTAGACATTTGGTACAAACTGTGGTTTTGATTTGCTACAAAGTCTCGTTCTACTTAGAGCTTCACTTTTTTTTCTTCTGCATTTTGATAGACTGTTGGATCAGTGTATCAGCATTCACATCTGACACTAGTGTCAAAACACAATAGATACCTGGCTCCCTTTAATTAATCACATCAAAGAGAAAACAAGAGAAAATCCGCATAATAATTTATTTCCTCTAATACTAATGCTTCCAGATTGTCGTGGTTTAGGCCTGGTTGGCAGCCAACCACAATGCAGCAGCTCACTCTCCCTTCCCCTCTGGCAATGAGAAGGGACAGAGAACCAGGCTTGGGGTTCAAGATAGGACTGGGATGGGGGAAAATCCCCCTTTTATGATCACGAGCAAAAGGCAGACTCGTTAAGGGAAGAAAAAAACCCATACATTTATTACAGACACTAACAACACATAACAGAGTAGGACAGTGAGAAGCATTGCCACATCTTGAGAACACCTTCCCCCCACCCCTCCCTCCTTCCCGGGCTCAGCTCTGCTCCCGATATCTCTACCTTCTCCCCCAGTGGCGCAGGGGCAGGGAATGGGGGGTGCAGTCAGTGCTGCCACTTCCTTCATCTTCGGTGAGGGGAGTGTCCGGAACTTGTTCCTCCTGCTCCATCGTGGTCCCCCTCTCACAGCAGACAGTCCTCCACAAACTTTCTCCGACTTGAATTCCTCCCATGGGCTGCAGCGTTCCCCACACTGCTCCGTCATGGGTCACTAACTTCCTCTGACTGGATTCTCTCCATTCATCATTATCAGCTTTTAAAAAACATCTGAGTATATATTAGAATCTTGTACATTTTATCCGATAGGTACAGATACAACCACCTTTTTTCTACTTCTCATTATTCATGGTAGCTGAGTTTTGTATGTAATTTGTAATTGTGTTTTTCCCTCATATGCATTAGGGGAGGAGAAAAGACTATACAGCTCTTTATTCTTGTTTACCTTGCTGAGCCAAAGCAGTTAGAATTGGGCATGCACCATCCAAAGAGCCATACACTAAATTCCGATCAATTAATCACTGAGATGACCAAAAAAGAAACACAGATTGGTGATACAGCTGCTGCTGACAGCACAAATACAAGACAGTGGGGTGGCAGCAGGAGGATCTGAGTTATCATTATGACTGGTAATGGTTGTATGAGATGGAAGGAAATCAAGTTGTTTCAGTATCAACATTGGGATTGTAAGTGGCAGTCTAGGGAAAAACAATTGTTATTATTTGTCAACTGACCTGGTTTTCAATTGAATTGTTTGGGCTTTTTAAACTTTATACGCTGAGAAATTAATAATTTAAGTACATCTCTTTGTGCTTTCTGAAGCATTGAAAAATATGAACCTGAATAGTGTATGGTACTTAAAATTGTGTTTAGCATAGAGGTATTTATCTATTTGTCATGTGGAAGGAAAATTAATAATCTTCTTTGTGCACCAAAACTTTTTTACTGAATGTTTTCTGAAATTTCATTATGTAGAAGCCCTGTGGAAGCTCCGCTGTTCAAAACATTTTTGTTTCCGTGTACTGTAATATGTGTTTGTTCAAACAAAGAAATGCTTATCTGTTGAAGAGATAGCAGTGATAAATTACTTCAGCTTTCATGCTTGCCTACTGCTTTCCATTTGGCATTAAATTCCTGGCTGAATCCTAGAGGTAGATAGATCTGAATTCGAAAAGTTACCTTGATGCCTTTTTTAGCCAACCCCTGTGACCTGATGATATAAAGGAAATTTAGTTGTCTAAAGGACCATTCTTCTTGTATAGTTTAAATCCCACTAGGTACTGAAAGGATTGCCATTTTTACCATTTTCTCTGAACTGTATTAATTTTCAGAGGATGTACAAGACCTCTACCTTTACTGTCACAACAGCAGCACTTTAGATATCAACAGTTTAACTATCTGTTGAATCTAAATAGCATGCAAATTGAGTTTCCCATATTCATCCTATCTCATTATGTGTAGTGCTGCATATGCTCTGTTAATCCTTTTGAAAAATTATTGACTCCTGAATAACTTCGTTTTACTACTATAAATCATATCTTCATCCTTTTTTTTTTTTTTTTTTTTTTTTTCTGTCACTGACTTTTAAGTTCAAGGGTCTGTTTTATTTCTCATCAGAAAACAAATTTCTCCCTATACTTAACATGGACTATTCCAGGCTCGTGTTTTCCATTTTAATGGAGGTTCATCACTCTTTCCCACCTTCTCCTCACTGAATAAGTGATCCTTATGTAACGCACAACAGGAGCATGCAAAAACAGAAGAGTAACAAAACAGTTCAAAAAGCTAAAAGGCAACATGCCGTAAGTTAGCTGTATTAGCATATTTGAATGTGTAAGAAAAAGTAATTGGGAACTCTTCCCTCGTTTGCCAATCTTTACCTTGCATCAACTGATAGAATAATTGTTATTTACAAAATAGCAACATTGGCCTTCAAATAGGAGATGCTGTGTGTCCCAGCTGACTCTTGAAGTCTATATCTTCATCTACATTTTAGCTGGTCCATTTTGGCTGCCCACTGAAGGACTGCAGACAGCTTGTGAAGGAGATGAAGTTTCTCACACTGATTTAGGAGGAGAGTTTCCTGCCCTGAGGTGGACAAACATATGCTCTTGACCAAGCACTTAACATCAACATGTACCAGTTTCTATCTGAGTAGGAAAGGAGCCAGAGCTGACTGGGTTTGGTGTGGACTTTATCCAATGAGGCCAACCTAGTGTGTCTGGAGATTCCTGCCTGCTAATTTTCCTTTTGATAGACCAAGATTTCTCCAGAGCAATTTTGCACCATTATTTCTGTCATTGCTCTTCCTTTTTTACTGTCTTCTGATATGGATTACAACCGAGACCCTCTTTCCTCACTCTCACTCAAAACATTAGGAATCTTGTGTTTCAGTATGGAGACACACTGGTCTACGAACTAAAGCCCAGAGTTCAAATGTTTGGGCATTTGTTCCTTGCTCTACCACCAGCTCATCCTCTAACTTTCCACTGGGCAATGATGGTATTGACCTGTGTTTTGGCCTCCCTGCCTCTTAAATGGGAGCACTGATAAAGATGGTTGCTTGCGTACTAGAACAGAATAGTTCTTTTGGAAGGCATTTACAGTGGTCTTCTAGTCCAACTGCCCGACCACATCAGGGCTGAAATGTAGCTACTGTGCTACATAAGATGAGATATGGGACATCTTCTTTTGTAATGTAATATTCTGCTAAGCTCAATAAACTACTCCTTATTAGAACTATTATTAGCATCATTACTATTATTATTTCTGAATACCAACTGGGTCCTCTGCATTCCTGAAGGGATTGTTTTTAGGGTAAAATCCTACCAGGAAAGGTGCACTTTTAAATAATGAAAGTCAAGGACATTTAGTATCTTGCAGAGCTGGCTTCACAGCAAAGGCAATATTACAGTTACTTCGGGGCCATCAGAATTCAAGCCCTTCCCCTGTCTGACAAAATTATTTTGAAAATGCTACTTCACATTAAAAGTAGCAAGAGAAAATTGTCCCCAGGACGGTATTATCTGTGTGTAGCTGGTAGTTTAGCAAGGAGCTCTTCCAGATATATTCCTACTCTTTTGAAAAAAAATCTGTTTTCTGGAGTACATTAGCCTGCAGAGGGGAAGAAACAGGGTAGCTTTTAATATGTTTTCCCATTTAAACACAAATGCTTTCTCTTAACTCTAACTGAGAATAGAGGTAGTTCTTTTTTGGCAAGCAGATGCCTGTTAAGGGCACTTTGCTAGATGCATTTGCACTATTCTGTAATCTTGTTGGTCTGCACAAATGGGCACAATCCCCAGAAAAAGGACAGCAGGCATAAGTTAGTTAAATGGAAGAACCACATCGGCATGTGGGTGGAAGAGGAGAGTGCACAACTCGCCTCTCGCCAATAGTGTGGTTGACTTTCTTTGTAATTTATTTCCCAACCCTGCAGTCCTTCCCTTTGGTGAGGGCAGGGTTTTGGTGGTTGGAGTTAGAATTAGGAGAATTTTTCCAGGAAATACCCTCTCAGTTAAGAGAGCTGGGCTCCTGCAATTCTTTCTTCCCAAAGGAAATATATATATGTTTGTGTATATATATTTGATTTTATTGATAATGTTTAGACTGGGTAATTTGAAATGTGAGCAGAGAAAGCAAACTGTATTTTGTGGAGTCTGAGAGCATCCTCTTTCTGGAAAATCTTTCTGAAATTATCTCGTGGTGAGTAGAATTTGATCCATTCTGTAGATAAATGAGACTGCTGTTTACAAATATTTTGATGAAGCGTAGACACTGTCATGTCTAGACGGTATAATGGATTTCTTCATACTCAGAAAGTAATCCAAGCCTGTTAGAGACAAGTAAATAACCTCAAATTTCCTTCCTTCCTTCCTTCCTTCCTTCCTTCCTTCCTTCCTTCCTTCCTTCCTTCCTTCCTTCCTTCCTTCCTTCCTTCCTTCCTTCCTTCCTTCCTTCCTTCCTTCCTTCCTTCCTTCCTTCCTTCCTTCCTTCCTTCCTTCCTTCCTTCCTTCCTTCCTTCCTTCCTTCCTTCCTTCCTTCCTTCCTTCCTTCCTTCCTTCCTTCCTTCCTTCCTTCCTTCCTTCCTTCCTTCCTTCCTTCCTTCCTTCCTTCCTTCCTTCCTTCCTTCCTTCCTTCCTTCCTTCCTTCCTTCCTGCCTGCCTGCCTGCCTGCCTGCCTGCCTGCCTGCCTGCCTGCCTGCCTGCCTGCCTGCCTGCCTGCCTGCCTGCCTTCCCGCCTTCCTCCCTCCCTCCTTCCCATCCATCTCCCTTTCTTACCTCTGTAGTGCCTGATTTCTAACAATGAGTTCTTACAAAAGTCTCTGGTGACCATTCACACATAGACCCACTCTGTGTGAAATTTTATTATGATGAAATCGTCAGGGGAGAACAAGAAATCAATCTGGCCAGATAGTTATTACCATGTTTTAAAAAGGTAAAAACCTTTGGAGACTAGAGTTTCAGCAGACCGATCATGCCACAGCTGAGTTGTCTTTTCCCCCTGCAAGTCCTATGGCTGAGATGGTCATGAGGAAACGAAATACTCTCCCGTCAGGCTCTTGCCCTCCTCCTACCCCATCCCTAACAGCAGCACAAAGTTTACTGTTCTTAGTAGCCACCTGCTTCTCTTCAAATGCTCCTCATGCAAAACACGGTTGTTTCAGAACAGTCATTATACGTTCGGAAATGGCAAAGCAATTCTCTGAGTCCCACTGATTATGTTGTATAGCAACCCTACTGTATGCCATTTCGGCTGCTTGGAAGGCTGGTAGCTGCTTGGCAAGCTAAAGAAGAAGCTTCTTTCCAATAACAGTGTTTTTTCTTTTATCCTGGAGTGTGGTATTATTTTTCTAGTGGTATGATTAGAAAAGAAAGTATATACAAAGCTAAAGAAAATTTCCAATATATTTATAATATAATATTATGATGGGCATTAAATAAAGTCATTCGAGTACTTGAGTTCATTCAAGTATTTTTTGGTCTTTTAAAAAGAAATAATTGTTGCACAGAAAGTCTTGCCTGAATAGCAATTATTTGATTAAAAGAATACTGGCCCAGGTCTTGTGCTTGGCTTTCTATAAGCTTAACCATGCAATCATTTTTTTATTGCCATTGTTGAACATAGATGGATTTAAATAGGGCTTCTCCCACATAGGCTCTTTAATGATACTTTTAAGGAAGAGAGCGCGAGTGAGTTGAAATTAAATCCCAAACCCACGGCTCTGGAAGAGTGTGGGGCAGGGTGTGAAAGAAACCCTGGAGCTGTCAGAAATGGCAGGAGTAGCATTACACAGCAAGGAGACCAGAGATCTATCTGGAGTCTTTCTGAAGATGGAAAAATACCATTCTTTCTCCCAAGAACCCTCTGCTCTGACTGGATGTGGGCCTCATTCTCCCTGAACCTACTGCCGCCTGTAACAATACTTTCAAATGCAATTGGCACCCATTCCAGCTGCCTGCAGGCAGTTATAGAAAGCAAGCTGGGTTTCTATGTTTCTTAGACCCACCCTACCTCGGAAATAGAATTTCTTCAATGTGCATAAGGAGAATATAAAAAAAAAAAAAAAAAAAAATTTTTTTTTTTTTCTAAAATCTTTGTAAAACTTGAAACAACTTGTATTCTGTCCATTGTATTCTGAAGTAATGAGCTGGAAAGACATAGTGCATTGCTGCAGATCTCAACAAGGAGTAGATAAGTGCCAGAGGTTGACCCTGTAAGACTGGGCAAAGCTTCATGCTGCTGGAAACATTCTTGTTTGGCAGAGTGAATAGTAGCTGATTGTTAAAGCATTGTCCCCGCTGATGGCAGGAGTTTAGAAAATGGCTAAAATTCTCAAATGAAATATAGTTGAAACTAAGTTTTAAACAAGAAGAATCCTGTCTGCAAAAGCCTGAGTGCTGTAAAACTCCTTTTGCCAAGAATGGAACAAGCAGGGACTTGACAGATAGAGAAATAGCAACAAACTCTGCTTTTCCAGAGGTGATGGAAATGTTCTCAGAGCAATGATGCAAGCTCTCAGTGATTTTGGGTGTGTCACCCACATCTTTCCCTTCCAGAGAAGTCCAGAAATACTTGGTGTGTCCTTAATAGTCTGGAGAGACTTGGCAAGAGCTGTCACTGGGTGTTTATTTGAAACGTAGTTCCAGGGGAGTATGAAGCAGATATTCATTTACTCTCAGAATTACAGAAAGATTTGAAAAAAATCAGAGGTGCAATTGTTTACCTTAAGGCATCTGATTTTCACAGGTTCAGAGAAAACAGGTGTGTTTCTTGTCTACTTCTGTTGGAAATTTTGCAGGGTTTATATAGATAGTATTGTATTTATCAGCAAATAAATATCTTTAAATGGTGCCTAAATGCAAATGTGATTTATAACAGAATTCTGGAGAATTACCACAATGGTCTATTAAGTGACCTATATTGTCTGAGAAGCTGCCATCGTAACTCTCTCTGTTAGGAGTGTTCTAGAATATGTTTGTATCGAGTTACTTCTGTATTTTGCATATCCTAAAAAGTTGTTGCAAGGTTTTTGGTCTGAAAGAGAAGTACATGACATTATTATTTTTTTTCAGTAGCATCACAGAGGTGAAGGTAACTTGTGTAAATGGGAGGAAGAAATAATTGTTTTGAGTTTCTTCCTGGTGGTCAGGATGAAGACAGATTGAATAGACACAAGGAAACTGAATTCTCCAGGAGCATGTCTGAAGATATCACAGAAGGGGCTGTTGTTCTTTTAGTTCCACATGTACTTTCCATAACAGACAGATAAGTCCAGAATTAAGGGTGTTTTTTTTGTTATAATAAACACATATTTCAGAAAAAAAGTAAAGGAAAAAGTTAATGGACTATGTCTGCCCATCTTTGATGGATGGCTCCATAAACAGGAAAAGATATAAAAGAAAAAATAGCATTGAGTACTATAATTTGTATAGGAATTTCACCACCACAGGTCTGCATAATATCAATACACTTGAGCAATTCAGCTTCAGTTGTTAGGGACTTTACTGAGTCAATTCACTTTGTAGATCTTCTGGCTTAGTATAAACTATTTCTGTTACACGAGCTCAAGAGGTTCGACATCCCCAGAGAAGATGTCAAACAAAGACAGGGTTTCCAGCAGAGAATCCCCCACTGCTCATCCGCTTTGGACATCAGGCAGAAAGATCTTGCTGGTTGTTATTAGATTACCCTCGTTCAGAATATTAAACAAGGTTAAAACTTGAGTTATTTTTTCATCCAGATACTGTGACTCAGTGGGAAATGCGTATGCCTATTTCAGGATAGGGTCTGACCTAAATTTACTTCTTAGTCAGATTTGTGTACTGACCTCTTATTTTTGGGAACTGAATTATCTGTACTGTGGTCTGAAAAAATTGCTGACTGATCAGTGCCAGTGATTTGTATTTCAATGCCCCACATCTCTTTGCTGATTTATTCCGTTTGTATATGGCTATAAATGGGTTCCCCAGTCAATACTAGTGTCTCAAGAATTTGATACTGTATCTGGGAGAAATTTTTTCTCTCAAACCAGAAGAACAAGCATTTGGAGTGGCAAGGAGGAGAGGGAACTGGACTTTAGCCTTGTCAGTAGAGTGAAGGAGGGAATGAGTTTGTAAATGATGTTCAGATGCAGCAGTTGTTGCATCTTCATCACCATTACGCTGTGAGTGAAGAGTAGCAGAAGAGGGCGAGAGAAAGGTCACTCAAAGAGAAGAAGAAACTGAGGGGTAAAAGTAAAAAAAGCATAGCATGGAGCAAAGTAGGGAGAGCAGATGGAATGGGTCTGCCAAGACCTGGAGCACAAGGCCAGAGGAAATGTGGTAAAGCCTCTGTCAAGCACTGTGTAAGTCTGCTCTGCGCTTAAAGGCAGCTTTCTCCAGGCTAGTAACGTCTCCATGCAGCAAATGCATCTTTGTCCTCTCCTTCCCCTCTTTCCTCCCCGTTGACCAAAGACTCCTCTGTTTCTCCTGCCAGATAAGGGTCCCTGACTAAACACGTAGCAAGGAAGACTTGCTGAAGCAGATTCTTGGCCTGACTTCAATCCAGCTTCAAATTTGTGTATGAAAATGTAATAGAGCAATTTGTCACCTTTATTCTGGTAAACAAGTAAAATTGAGGGCAGCTAACAACCTTCATTTGCACGCTGAAAGTTAGAGGGAAGTTAGGCAGTTAGATAGCAGCACCTTTGCCTGTCTGACTTGGAAGGGAGTAATCATCATACTTTGCCACTGGCAACTTTACCTGATACTGGGAGGTAAATCACAGAACAGAGCATGGTGCTGTTATCTAGATTTGATACTTGTAATTCCAGCAGTTCTTCAGCAAACATCCAGTATAACCCATGCAGGACTTTCAGTATAGCTTTTAAAAATAACTAAGGAGTTTGAAATAACCATCCTCCATACAAGAGCAAACAATAAAGCACGTGTGGAGGAGGCTTCATTAAGATTGCTTGACCTATGAGCAAAATAAAAAGGAGGACAAGACAGGCTTTCCTAGTGATTTACTTTGTATGCCCATGAATCATGTTTTTTTCCTCTGTTATTGTGATTGCATTTTTTTTCTCAGCACTGCTCACCCTATCATTATGGGTAGAAAAAGTAAAGGGATTGTGATATTTTCTCAGCAGTGATGAAAGGAACAGGACACTTCAAGGACATGCTATAAAAGTTGTTAGGACTGCAAGAGGCTGTAGCTTCTTCAAGATGAAAGTACTGTGATGGTCCGTAGTGGATTAATGTGAGTCATGCTGAAGGATGGTAGCTATACCATAAGTGATATTGATCTTGTATGTTTACTTTTTAACTTATCAATTGTATTAACTTCCTTTTTTCCCCCCAGCATTTGTGGGTGAGTACACTTTTGAGGCTGTAAACCCCATGGGAAGGAGCCAGGCAGTTCACGTTGGCAGAGAGTCTGGCAAAAGATACTCTTTAAATATTTACCAACAACAACAGAGCGCTGTTTAAAAAATAACTGTACGTTTCAGCATATTGTCTTTAAGGAGCTTATTGGAAAAGAACAAATAAAAGCACAAACTTTTAAAATTTTTAAATTTTTAAAGAGCTTTCAAAATGTTAAGGTGTATTTGCAAAGTAGTGAAGTTAAAGATATTTTAACATAGATTGATGTGGGTTGGCTTTTTCCCTAATTTTGGTAGAGAGGAAGGGAAGAGAAAGCAGGAGAAACTGGGTGCTTCACAGTCAGTGAGAAGCCCTGGGATTGGAAACCACAAAATGAAAAACAGCAGATGTGAAACAGTGGCTTCTGACTTCCTTCGTATGAACACAAATACATCAACTTAATAACATAATTTAAAACTCCTCTTTTGGGGCCATGGAAGAAAAGAACGTAAAAGTAATTAGCACTAGTCTAAAAAAATCTACAAGATGACATTTGTTCTTGGTAAAATGTTACTCCATATTGCTTGATGGTTTGTATTTATCCAGACAAATTATTCCCCAGACATAAAGCAACACCTCTGACATATGAGATTACTGCACAAGATTGTAATGTGGACGTGGTTTTGTTCACAAAAGACAAATGTTCCTCCGGCCATGTGGCAGAGCCATTTTCTGACTGAAAGGAAGGATGGAAACCCCCCATGATATACTAAACTTCAATCTGTAGTTCCGTTCAAAAATAATAATCCAATTATACTAGTAGGTCGGAGAATCAGTGGGCTTTCATACTGGTGGTATTGTGTGAACTATTAGTTGAGCTATGAAGCTGAATGACTAGAGAGGATTTAATCATGACAGTTAATGGTGTTTTGTCAGAACATCAAAGACCTAGCCAGCAGATTATGCAGCAGACGTATTACCTAAAGTAGAAGTTGATCACAGTTTTATGAATATTTGGGGGTTTTGTACCAAGTGAGGGCATAATTATTGAATAACTTATACTATCGTTCTTACAGGTGTTTGTTGCGTTTTGTTCCCCCCTCCCCCAGTAGTTATGTTTATCCGGTAGAATATAAATTTTGCCTTAATAGAAGATGTGAAGAAGAGGCACTGGCTTCTAATTAGCTCAGTACACTTAACATCATACTACCAGGCATGTGTTTTGGCACACACAGAGGCTAGATTGGTTTATCTTAAAGGTGATGTTTTTTAACTCATGCAACCCGAGTAGTATTTTTCTTCAAAGGGAGTTTAGGCAGTAAAAGTGGTGCAAGTCATCTCAAGCACTGCAAGAATGGCAGGAGACATAAGCTGCTATCAGTTGAGCAAAGGCAGGTCACCCACAGGTGGGCTGAAGGATATTCTTTTCCATTTTGTTAAAATATCCGCAGGCAGCCAGAAGCAATCTAATTTTTGCAGTGCTGTTTTATTAACTGAAAGAACCTCATGAAATTTTTACATATGAGTTGCATTGCGAGGTCTCAGCTCTTCCGAAGGCAGCAGCTACAGTGGATCAAGTTTGTGAGAGGTCGAGGTAGACATTACAGCACACTTATCACATGTACTGTGGCTGTTGCTTTTCCATGGTGTGCAAAGTTAATGCTATAAACACCAGCCAGCTCCAAAATTGGATAAATTCCTGTGCTGAAGTCGGAGGGTGGACATGACAGACCAAGGAAATGATGGCTGTGCAGTTGTTTGGTGTTTCCACCTTATGGCAGCTTCTCATCAGCTGTGAAAGGGTGAAACACCACTGACATCAGTGGGATTGCTCCCATTTTTACCAGCAGCAGCGTTAGTTCTGTGGCATTCAGGTATTAGAGGACTTGAGGAGACTTGTGGCAGCTTTCTGAGAGACCCTCTAACTGACAGTAATTTTGTTTCGGTCTCCCATGAAAAAAAGCACAAAACCAAATGGCACCATTTGGGAGAAAAAGCTTGTGATGTTCAGAGTAGTGTATTTCCTAATGATAGTGCTGACTATGGTAATGGATATTCCTCTGTTACATCTGCCCCTTTTAGTTCAGATTGAAAGCAGTACACGAGTGTGAAAACATCCATTTTTACAGTAGCACTGTTTGAAGATTTTCTTCTGGGAAGAACACTGAACTGGTAGATCACTGAGGAGGTCCTTTTGACCTAACAGACCTTTTCCAATTCTGCAAAGCTGACAACAGTTAAGGGAAAAGAGGAGCAGCCTTTTCTGGGATGCTGCATCAGTTGTATGAGAAATGGAAACAGGTCATTCTGGTCATTCTTAGTGGAAACATGTTTTGTCAGCTTCAAGACATTTGAAGACCCATCTGCTGAGGGTGTGCCCACTTCTTCTGCCATGGCATCTGTTTAGAGGGAGGAGTAAGATTCCCCTGGTGAATCACGCCAGTGCTGCAGAGCTGGGAAACTCAGGCTTCTTCTCTTCTCGGGTTATGTTTGGTGTCTCACCCTTGAATGTGAAGGACTGTGGTTTGCCAAGGGTCCCAATGGAAAAGAAGCTTTAAAAAGAAATTTGGAGGAATCAAATGGTAATTTCTCATATCATAGGTGCTGCGAAATTTGGCTTTTATTGTGACACTACTAAAATGTCTGAAAATGGTTTATTTCTTAAAACACCATGGAAGATGTGATGCGTCCTTTCCAAAATGGGATAATGAGTAAGAAAGCGGAAGGCAAAATGCAGGAGTTTGTTTCAGAATCATGGATATGTTGCATTAGGTGTTATGAATTAGAATGGAAAACTTCTTATTTAAAACTCATGGTTTGGACTAATTCATTTTCTCTTCCACTTGGGTTTGAACACTTCATGTCCCTTGGAAATTAGGTTGAAACTAATGTTACCAGTAATAATGCATTAAGCTGGAAGTTGCTTGATCTCAAGCATATTGAGCAGTAAATACCCTGAATTTTTGTTGTTGCCACATACCTTTTGATAGCCAGTCCCATAATAATATAACATGTTGCCTCGAACTGATACGTCTATTGTTCTAAAACGATGAATAGGCAGATGTTGACCCTGGCTGCCAGATAGAAGTGAAGATTTCCAAAACATTAAATGTAATATTGAACTTGCTGCATTATGTTCTATCTTTATTTTGGCTCGGTCGCTTATCTGTTGATTGCGATCTGTAAGGTAGTTACAAATAGTGTTTAAAGTATTGTCGGAAAATCAAATCATGCATTTGCAATCCTAGTGAGCAGAGGAACAGGTCAATCTCTTGTCTTACTGTGATATCCTGAACACTTCAAAATGCTTCTCCATCTAAGCATTTTGACGTGAATACTGCTGTAAAATCCAGGTCACCTCAGTTGCACTAAAGCTGAAACGCAGTCTCAGAGGTTTTTTGGTAATATATATGCCCACTGAGTTACAAAAATCAGTTTCTTCAAGGCAGGCCTTCTTAGCATGGGCACCGTCTTACAGTAAGGTATCGAACTGGTCTTTTTTGTAGAGTGAGACTATAGCTGTCTTATACTTTGCAGCTCAAATAATGGGCAGATGAAGCACAGGACAACCGCTGAGCGCATAAGCATATCCTTAAAGGGATCTATTTTGTGGAATTAGAGGAAATAGAGTCTGTTTGGAATAATCTAGCTAAACTACCAAATATTCAAGTTCTATTTATTTTCAGTTGTCTGTGAAGGTAAGGAGATTAGTGTTTGCCTATAGATGAATCACACTGGATTTGCCTTTTCAGTTGTTACAGGATATACGGTTAGGTAGGCACATCTGAAGGGTTGCAATGAGAGAACTGTTTCTTGTTTGTTTTTTCCAGTCAAGCATAAATCTCTAATTTTAAGGGCATTCTACCCTTGGTTTAGATTTGTTTATTTTAGCTTTATAGACCCCATTTTAAATCCATTTTAACGAGCTGTTTATGCAGTGTTAGTGTTTTTAATATATGTTTAGGTTCTATGCAACTCTAAGGCAATGATGCGTGAAGAGGGAATGAATTAATAATATGGCAAAGACAACTGAAATATCTCCGTTGTACCAGCCAAACAAGATTTTGACATGGGTGCCCCTCTGCCAGTTTGCTTGCCCCTGCCCGAGACCAACAGTTCAAGCTGCCTTTTCTCTTCTCAGGGGTGACTGATTTTGCTGGCCCTGATGTATCCTGGAGCTAGTTAGGACTCCCAGCCGGGTGCATGAATGGTCTCAATGATGCTGTGGTTGTAAGTGTGGGATGAAGATCAGGGAACAGAGGAATGCCAGGAACGAGCATTTCATCCTATATGCCATCTGCAGGACAGTCGTTCTGCACTGAGCTCGCTCTGTATGGGTGATGTGAAGTAGAATGGTACTAAGACTCAAGCCAGCACCTCTAATCAGCTCAATAGTCAGCTTCACCCAAGGCCATAACCAGTCAGCTTGAGAACCTCTGCAAGTATTTGAAAAATGTTCCAAGCAAACGCAGATCCCAGAAACCCAGAAGCATCTCTGATAGGGAGCATCATGCTTGGATGTTAGCTGGGCAAAGACTTTTCGGATGCTTTGTTTGCCTGCAACTTTTCTAATCGTGGCAGGTCTGCATGGGACAGCTCAGTGACCTGAGCCTTGCTGCAATGCAAGGTATGACAAGGCCTTTTGATGGTCCTTATGTGTGCCTACTTCCTGGCCACTCATAAGGAGCTTCATAATTTGTCTCCAGACATATCTTGAATGCAATAACAAGAATAATAAAAACTCAAATAGCAATTTGGTGCTCTGACCATCTGGGATCCAGGCTGAGAGATGAGATATAGTACAGACCCTAAAGCTGTTAGTAAGGTAAGCTTTCTTACTCTTTTTTTGTAATTAGTTTAAATGGTTCTTAAATGATTTTTAAATGAGTTCATACTCACAACAGCTTTGAAAATCTGTGTCTTGCTGGTGGGATCTGACTGCTGCTTCTACTGGTGTGTTTTGGTCTGATTCCCGGACAGAAAAATCAAACCTCTGTATCATCTGAGTGCAACCTCAGCACAGTGATAAAGGAAAGCAAACAGAAATAGTTGGAAGCTTTTCTAAACACCATTTAGAGAATCCCTTCTCTAATACATGGACCCCAGAGGGAAAAGAAAACAGGGAGGAAGATATTACATACGTTCTATTAGTGTAAGCATGTGATGGCTGTGTTACTTGCTTGAAAAGAGGGTGCTGAGAAGTACCGAGTGTATGAATTTAAAGCTGATGAAAGTGTAATAAACAGTAGTGTTTTATGGAATATCACTTTTTAACAAGGTTTTCTTTTCTCCTGGTAGAATAGCCTGGAAAGGTTGTGTTGGATTTTATTCCACTAAGGCAAGAGACTACATGTTGAGGTATAAGGGAGGAACTGGAAGAATGGCAGAGCTGGAGCAGTTAATTCTGAGGTCACGTTTGGGCTTGTACTTCCCAAGTACAGCAGCAGAGTGAAGAGGAGTTGCAACTGCGCTGATTCTTTTTCAACCTGAAATAATGTCTCCAGGGCAGGGTGTGCCACTCCAGTGCTGCCACTCCCAGGCTCATCAGCCTCCTTAAGAGGCAGAGCTAATGCTATGGGGTGCAGTGGTACATTGATGCAAATGAGCAACTTTCAAGGCCCAATTTAAGTTGGTATGGCACTGTACCCTGTGACTGTAGCAGCTCATTTGGAGTTAGGAGGGCTTATGCTGAGGCTGTGTATCAAATGCTAAGGTGTTTGACATATCTCATGCCTCCTAAGCTGGGTAAAGCCTCCTGTGACTATGGCGGAGTTAAACTTCCAAAAGCTTGTCTGGGAAGACCGACAAGAATGAATTCCAGTCAGCAGCAAAGGGGAGAGTGAATCCTGCCAGATGCTGGGTTCAGTGGAAAAGGAAAGGGAAAAAGGATGGTTGTTTCTCTGAAGGACTTCTTTTAAGTTATAGGTAAAGCTGGGGACAAATGAGAAACTCTCTCTCTTATCTAAGGGTGGCCATAGTTTTTTGGCCCGATGACTAGTGTAATACTGACTACACCATTTTTGTTTCATTAAACAAACTCTGTCTTTAATGCAAGAGGAGCAGCATAAAGAGATCCTAAGGTTTTTCGTTTTGCAGCCAGCACCACAAAGCACAGAACTAGCTCACGGCAGCCCACCAGCGTCCCATGCTTTGCTGCAACAGTGGCTGCAGCAGGAGTAGTTTGAAGATCTGGTGCTGCCCCGGGTTGCCAGCTGAGCTTTGACGCTGGCTTCTGGCCGGCCCTTTTAGAGGGCAGCCAGCTGATGTCTCCACAGTGTTGTCAGCTTCAGGGCTGTTGATCAGATGGCTTCTACCTTTTAGTCTCAAAAAGCTTATGTCACCAGCAAGGTTTAGGACTAAAGCAGCCAAAAGACACTTTTTTCAGGGCCACCAAAAAGTGCATTTTTCTACCAGGGGCTCCCAATATATTTTTTTTTTTTTTTCTTTTTGCTGTTGCTCTATGCCTGACAAACACTTGCAATCCCCGCTTGAAGATCCGCACAGTGGTGGGCAGCCTGGGGTTAACCTGGGCAGTTCTGCCAGCTGTCTTTCAGACCTGGGTTTACCAGCCTGATCTCAGTTGTCAGCATTTGCGATCCATGCTGCTGAGAATTATCAGGCCCAAGAACAAGTAATGTCACCAGAAGGGCAGTTCAAAGGCTTCCATTTCAGTCCATCATCAGCAATTGTCTCTTAAGTTGGCTGTGGATCTTGTAGGAGCGATATGAGGTGCCCTGGGAAGCTTTATCAGGGGAGGGGTACCAAGATGCCAGTGGGAAATGCCACTTAATGTTTTTGTACCAGCTTCCCAGTCCTTTTCAGCTCACTCCCAGGCTGTGAGCCAGGAAGGATCCTGCTCAGCTCAAGTGTGCCAGAGTGTGATTCCCAGGTACGTTTGTGGTGTCCAGGGGATGCCTCACAGTAAGAATATGACTGTACAACTAAGTACAGCTGAGAAGAGTGCAGGGAGCAGGGGAGGATAGGGACTGGCAGGACAGTTTAATTGTGAGACACTGAAGCCCTTCCCTTCTCCCTCACCTGGGTGGCCAGACAGTCCTTTCAGCTTGCACCTGAGGAGTTTCTCTTCAGCACTTAATTTGCACCTTTTCAGGGTCCCACCGGACCCAGGAGAAATAAATACATACATACATACATAAATAGAAAACTCCTAGCAAATGGAACAAACGAAAATCACCACCAGAAATACAGGATCATTGGTAGGAGGAAGGAGATCTTGAGTGGGTCACGTATAGGAGAGACTGCAAATTTCTTGCTCCATAACAGATCGTTTCCACCGCTGGGTGCTGGCCACAATAGAGGAGCTCCACTGATATGGTGCTCAAAGAAGAGGACAGAGAAGGATGACATCTTGGAACAGTCTTCCACCACCTTGTGAAGGAGTGGGACAGTCTCTGCACTGAGAGTTTCAGAATAACTTGTTTTACTGCATGGGACCTACAGGCTTGAAGCTAGTTCAGTCCAAATTGTCTTGCAGCTGTATAAGGAGGAAGGCAGCGCATCTGTAAATTGGTATCTAGAGATACACAAATAGTCTGACAATTTCTGTGCATCCTTCACCAAAAATAAAAGGTGACTCTCCAGGAAGATGTCCGTGTAGGCACTCAGGTTGGAAGTCTTTGGGGACAGTTAGGGACCGACTGAGGATATCCCCTTGGGATAAGAGGAAGGGGGAAATTAGCATCCCCAAAATACCAATTTATTGTAGTGTTGGTGTATGGATGCTGCCCTCCAGCCAGCAGGGTAGAGCAGGATAGAGACAAATGCTGCCAGGAGAAACTCCACCCCTCAGCCCTACTGTGAGAGCACTCATTCCTGTACTCCTGCCTTTGCAAATCCTCATTTCTAACATCTTTTCTTCCTCTCTGCCTCATTCTGTCAGTTAGCCTGAACTTGGCTTTCAGCCCCATCAAAACCTTTCAACCACCACCCTGCTCTCTACCTCTCTGGTCCTACTTTCATTGATCTATTCTTATTCCCCACCTTTCCTGTATGTTCCCAGGGAAACAGAAATTGCTGCTAAATGCCAAAAGATAGACCCTATCCCAAAATAAAAAAGTATCATCAAGTTGTGAATGTAGTGACTGTAATTAACTGCCGAATCCCATGACAACTGTCCTCTCTTCCCCTTCTTTCTCCCTTAGGCTTTGCTGTTCATTCTCACTCTTTCGCTTCTGCAATAGGAGTAAATTCCTCGTGACAGAGGATTGTCTTTTGCTTGTTTAATGTGCTTATCTGTTTTAAGCACTACTTTAATGATAATTCTAAAAGTGTAAGGCACAGATTAGTTTCTCTACCCAAACTGTGCAGTACTGAGACCATTTAGCACGTTACTGGAAAAGTCTATCTTATTCCTGTGGGTGAAACAACAGATCATCTTAACGGGAAATGAAATGACTAATAGCAACTGGCCGGTGCTGCTCCTGTGACAGGCCAGCTTGGTGAGAGTGGTTTGGTGACTGATAAGATAAGGGAGTGGAAAAGAGATGTTGAGAGGCCATTTCACTGAAACTTAAACAAATCTCTTGCGCTGTAAATTAGTTGATGTCCTGCCTTAATATTTCAATTTTATTATTAGCCAGAAAAACAAAAACAAATCAAAGTTCCCAAGGCACAACAAAACAAAGTGAAAGTTCCCAAGGCACAACAAACCAAACCAGGCTAAATAAAAATATGCTCAAAGACATGCATAATGTATTAACTGTATTTTGCTTCATTTGTAAAGAGCAAAAGAGAACAAGTAACCAGTGTTTTGGCCCCTTATGGGCCTTTGTCAGGGACACACTTCTCTGAGCTGTTCAGTGGGAAAAAAGATTTTTAAAAACATTTTTTCATAACAGTTTTTCAAGCTGCCCTACAAATATATATTAACCATTCTAAAGTATTGGATTTTATTTGAAACAAGACATTTCCAGCTCTCTGACTAATTGGAGGAAATTTATGCCACAAATAAAGCAACCAGTTTAAACCTGCAAGCCTGTCTCTAGCCACATATCCTTGTTCATGAAAGTGGGTGCTACTGAGCTGTACAGAACAATTTACATGCATGTGGGCTGCCAGGATTGGACTTTTAAACATAGTTTCTGTAATATCCTCCTCAAAATTGCAAGTCATAATTCAGAAGCTTTTTTTCTTCCCATCTTAGTCATAGATCCTCTTACAATGTAACTAAGTCAAGTAGATATAAAGACTGTATTTTAAAATCACATGTTTCTTTTTTTTTTTTTTTTTTTTGCTTGTTTGTTTTGTTTGGTTTTTTTTTTTTTTTTTTTTTTCCTTGAGGGGGAGTATCTTGCAGATGCTTTAGAAATTACAGCCTATTTCCAGTGCAGAAACAACCGTTCTGGCTCAAGTGCTGTCCTTAGCCTGACTCCCGTCCACATGCTGTCTTGTCCGCACCCAGCTGTCTGCTGTTTTATGCCAGACCCAGCCATAACTTGGAAACTTGTAGGAAACATCATCAAAATATGTCCTAAACAGAAGAGCATGGATTTTTTGAGGGACTTCATATCCTCTTATGCACTTAAAGCACTATATATATGCTGTGGTGCTGCTGACAGATGGAAACTAGTGTTTTTAACAAGTTGATTTTAAAGGCGGCAGATTCCAGTCAAACAAAGCAAACCAGATTTTCTTCCTATTCTAATTCTTGTTGGATATACACCTGGATATTTTAAGAAACAGTATGAATTTCAGATCTTTACCTGAAATGACCTTTGCAAAAATGTGGATATTTGTCTTTGAAAACTTGTAGTCAAGTACGTGTAAGGATTTCTTTTGTTGAACTAATTCTCAAAACAGGCTCAGGCTTTCTCTGTGAACCCTTTCCACCCTGTGGAAATCCCTTCCTAATTTTTTGACAGGTTCGATGTTCAAAAGCTTAAAAAAATAAATTGAAATATTTCAGTCTAATTGGAGAGCACATACAAAAGTAGAAGCTTGTATTTCAGAGAAGAACCCCACTTGTGTTTGCAGGGTGCAAAATACATTGTATGCTGCCATATGTGCAGACCGTCTCTGGTTTTGGAAATGCTTTATAACACTTTTTGCCCCTCACTAATTTCTTCTTTTTATGATCTTTAATATGCATGTGTACTTGCAAAGACAGAAGTTCAGCTGCACAAATGGCTGCTGTTCTTTGAAAACATGGCTCTTAGGACTAGGCTACTGGAGGCCCTGCCTCCATCTTTTCCAGAAGTGACCTCTATTTGTACTTACACGGTCTTCAGTATAAGAGCTGCCTGTGCATGCAGCTTTTCCATTATTCTGTTATTATTTCCATTATTAGCTCATGGCACAGATGCTTTAGCAATGGGCACATTACAAATGCACACACAAGTCACTTGCAGGCACAGGAGAAATCTGTTTTGTTCAAAACATGACCTTAATTTGCGTGGCTGTAGTTGCTCAAGTGCAGACACTTTGCAGTTTTAGTGTTTGTGCAAGAATAAGTGCTTTAAGAATTTATTCCAGTACAGAATTCTTGCTGCTCTTTGGTGTTTCAGTGGACGCAGGCTGGCTTTGCAGAAACTTTCCACATGCAAGGCTATAGAGACATGAAAGCATGCCAATAAAATTCTCCCACGGAAGACACTCCCTGATACGTGATTGCTGGTTGTTTGTTTGTTTGTTTTGTGTGTGTGTGTGTTGTTGTTTATTTTTATTTCATTCAAGTTTTTATTTGCTGAAAGCTTTTTGCCAGTAGTTGAGATCTCCAAAGTCAGTGGTAACATGGCAAAGGCACATCCCAAATCTAACAGATCCTAATTATACTTTTGTTTCTTAAATCTCAGGCAGGCTGATTTCTGCCTAAAGCAGCTTGCTAAACTCAAAGTGAGCAGGCTGGTGATGCAGATAGGGAAACTGTTCAGAAAAATAATGACCCTTCTTTCCATCAAGGTCATCTGCTGTTCGTTACTGCGATGGTGTGGAGCTCCAGAATCCCTCAGGTATCCTTGCTGGTTCTTGCTGATAGATAACCAGAGGGCCCCCTCTCATCCCAAGCAGAACCTGTTGTATGTGAACCTTGGCATGGCAAGACACACGTGTATCCCCTCCAGGCTTAATTATTTGACACACAATGACTCGAGTGAAAGTGGAGACCAGCAAGAAGGTCCAGCAAATCTTTATCCCAACAGTTTTACGAAATAGCCTTTGGGAATCCCCACAAGCACTGCTCTTTCCTCCAGTCTGTAGTCCAAAAAAGAATGTATTTCCAAATAGTGGCTTTGCTCTTCTCTACATAGTTTAAGACAGCAATTTTCAACCTCAGTTGTGCTGTTAAACTATTCCAACCACAAAAATTACTCTGTGGCCCCAGTCCCATCAGATTATTTTAAACAAATACAAATGTGGCAAGTGCTTCTACCCCTGCTAGAAGCATTTTGCAACTGTGTTTAAAGTCATGGACCTTGCTTTGAGAGGAGGCAGTTCAGTCCAAAAGACCACTTCTCTCTTCGCATGAAACTGATTGTCTGATACCATCAGTGCCTAAATTTTGCTGTGTCAAGGACAATATTGTAAGTAAATGTCTATGAGAAACAAGTATCAAAAGAAATCAGAATAAGCCTTTTGCAAGAAAGGGCAAAGTTAAAGCAAAAAAAAAAAAAAAAAAAAAAAAAAAAAAAAAAAGAGTAAGTTTGTATAACTCATTAACTTTTGACATTTTAATGCCTTCCCTCCAGGAAAATGGAAGAAGTGGATGATGTTTCTGATCTAGAAAGGACTTGTTGAAAGCCTTGTCCCCATAGTAAATCCACATTGGCAGAAAAATATCCATGACACAGAGATACTCATCTGAATAATGTCTGAAGTATTAACCAGAATTTGTATTTCACATGCAGATTTCCAAAATCATTTCACTGTTCAGAAACTTTTGCCAGCTGCTCCAGTGCTTTGAGCACTATTCCTGACATAAGAGCTTCCTTCATTCTCTTTCTTTTCCTCCAGGAACAAAGAAAGAAGAAACCCCTTTTCCTTTCCTCTGCTCCTTATGATCAGTTCTGGGAATGGACTCAATTCATGCTGCTATTGCCACTGTAAAAAAAACATGATAATGCAAAGTTGCTTTTTTGTTAATAGAGCCAGCATTTGCAATCCTGATAAAAGCATTCTCCCCCAGGCTGTTGTTTTCTCTAGACTTACTGCTACTACCTTGTCTCAAGCAGACTTCATGGGCTTAATACTGAAATGGCTCTTGGCTGAAGGAGTTACTCACAAAGGTGGTAGATGCATTGCTGTTTTTCCTCCCACATGCACCTGCGCTTCCTTCCTGGTATCTCGTAGAAATTATCCCCTCCTGTTATTAGTGGTCTCATTTCTAGGTACATGGAGGTTGCAGTATTGTGTATTGGAGATGCAACTTTGCAGAACAATTAATGATTTTACTCGCAGCATATCATCGGTCTGGATAGAAGATGAAAATATGTCATCTCTTGACAAAGGCTGAATGGATTGCAGTCTTTCTTTTTTCTCTCTCTCTTTTTTTTTTTTTTTTTTTTTTTTTTTTTTTTCCTTTAATACTGCATTACAGAAATGCCTCTGCAATCAATTGGTTTATGCCACTTTTGGCCCATTTTATGATCTGTTCATGCTGGTGCTATACAGCCTTTAATCATGCTACACTAATATTAAGAAAATCTGTGTTTGTGTGATGCAGTTCCTTATTATATTATAATGGGCAAATTACTGCTGTTTTTATTTCTGTTAGGATCACCAGTAATTTAAGCTCAGTTGTAGCTGCTTTGTACTAATATTCAAGTGATTATGTGCTCTGAAATATTATGGTATTCCCTACCTTTCTCCCCTTGTTTCTGTGCAGTCTCTCTCAACTGACTGGTCTGCCTTACCTGTGTGCCTGCTGCTGTTCTGGGCTCAGGTGTCCGACTCTTTTCTCCTCGTTTCAGTGTCAGTCCACTCACAGCAAAAATCTGTATATTTTGCTCAATTTTGGGCACACATTTGTAGGGCATTTTGCCTAGCTCTTGTGCTCTGCAGCCTCCTGGATGCTTTCAGCTGGACCTAATGTAGCGGGAAGTGATTACTGCCCTCCATTCAGCACACGTGAGACCACATCGGTAGTACTGTGTCTGGTCTTGGGCTCCCCAGGAGGTTCCCGGGGGGGCCACCAAGATGAACAGTGAGCTGGATCAGAGGATGTACGAGAAGAAGTGTAGAGATCTGGGGCTGTTCAGATGAAGAGAAAAACACTGTGGGATCTTACCGCTGTCTGACTACCTAATGGGAGGGGATAAATATATCAGAGTCATATTCTTTCTTTTCAAAGGTGCATGGTGATAGGAGAAGCAGCAGATGCAATTTGGAACATTTGAAATTCTGATTATATATATTTTTTGGGAAAAAAAATCACCATGGCTGTGAACAAACACTGACATGAATTGCTCAGAGGGGCTCTGAACTCTCCCTCCTCAAAGGCATTCCACCTTGACTGGAGAAGACCCTGAGCAACCTGCTCTAAGAAGCAGGTTGGATGAGGTGACCCCTCGGGGTCCCTTCCAGTGTAAATTATTCTATGATAACCTTATCCTCAGAGGGAGAGAGTAGATTATATGGACAGCTTTGGAGGCCTCGATAAGAAGCTTTTGGAATCAGTCTCCAGAGAAGTAGGATTGGGGGGGGACAGCTAATCATAGAACAGCCCATGTTGGAAGAGACCTTGAAAGACCATCTGTCCAACCTTTCATGGGAAAGGTAGCCTAGATGAAATTATCTAGCACCTTGTTCAATTGCATCTTGAAAACCTCCAGTGATGGGGATTCTAGCACATCTCCGAGGAGGTTGTTCCAGTGGTTGATGGTTCTCACTGTAAAAAAATTTCTTTCTTATATCAAGATGAAATATCTCCTGGTGCAACTTGTACCTGTTGCCCTTTGTCTTTTCCATGTGGCTCCTCATGAAGAGAGAGCCTCCATCCTCTTTGTAGCTGACCATTAAGTACAGGAATACTGTGATGAGGTCCTCCTGAGCCTTCTCCAGGGTAAGGAGAAGCAATGGCTGAATAAAATTCCTCTCAGAGTTTCATAAGCAGTGGCACTGAAAGAGAGGAGAGCAAGATGGCTTGCAGGAAGGTGACGGACAGAACCTAGAACTCTAGCCAGTTCCTCTTCTATTTTTGGAGAACTCAGAGAGGAACTGGGCACAGAATACCACTGTTAACCTGTGATTTGTCCAGGATGCAGCTAATAGACAGATGACATGGAGCACTGGCTGGCTCCTGCTCCCCTGCGTGGGGGCAGCAAGCAGGATACGGAGCAAGGTGCTCACAGCTGGGCAGGGCTGCCTTTCTCCCTTTGCTCCCTGCCCTGCTGCCAGCCTGCCGTCAGTCTCTGGGAACACGCAGGCTTCTGGCAGCACAGCAAGGAGGCTGGTGAGTATCACTGCATTACCCTTTGTTAAAGGCCGGTAGCATTGTGTGCTGTGACACGTACCTGGTATTGACTACTTTTTCCCTGGGTTTCATGTTATCGTCTTGGATGGATGTGAGCCAGTTTCCAAATCCTGCCCTTCCTCTTTCCCCCCTGCTTGTTCAAAATCCAGCTGTATTCAGCAAGTATAAGAGCACTGACCTACAGAGCCCATGACAGCCGGCTGCAGTCCTCTAGCCCCTTTCTTTCCTGTTTCCCTCACACACTTTTCAATGCGCTTTCTGATGCTCAAAATGGGAACTGTGCTTCTCAGCACAGAAACTTTCTGACCCTGCCATCCATCACGCAAGGAGTTCATGTGCCAGCTTCATCAGCTTAGGAAGAGAATGGTGTGTGCAGTGAGAGCCAGCTAGTCCATAATTTATTTTTACGTCTATAACATGTTTTGCTCAAACAAATAGTTAACTCACTTCACCATTTCAAGTTTCTTATGAGCAGTGATATCAGTAAGGCACTGTTCAGCAGCATAAATCCTAGGAAGTGTTTATTTATACGTATAAATCTTACTGCAGCATCTTCTGATCAGTAAAATGGGTCTTTTGCTGTTTGGTCAGATGTCCCCAGTGTCACAGCTGACTGGGGAAGAGCAAACAAAAGCATTAGACTGCCCATGTGAATATTCACCTCCCTCCCCTGTACAGCAAACTGTCCCCAAATTGCTGTTCATTGATACCTTTGCCCCATGGACCCCTTCCCACCACAGGTCCCTGGACCAAGGAGTCACAGAGGAGTCAACTGTACAGAAGAATCCCAATCCAGATTGCCCTGTGCTGTAGATTTAAGGCTGTTTTCTATCCTCTGGGTGCTGGAGCAGCTGGAGAGGAGCTATGAACTCCCAGACTTTGTGCTCTAAAAGTCAGTAGAAGAGGAAAAGATACTTATGATGTACAGAGGTTTCCAGAATGGAAGCAGGGTCTGTACGCGGCATTGCAGAATTGTGGGTGAAAAAAATATATGCTTTATTTTTGATGAAAAACTGAACAGTAAACAACACCTGTAGTTTCCTTGCCTTTTGGCTATCATAGGTGAAAGGTCCAGACCCAACAGGACATCACTGTTTACTTTTTCCCAGCATTTGGTAAAGCTTAGTATGAACAAGTTGTGACATGGGAATCTCTGGAAATTGAGGGAGGCATGAAATATTTATTTTCTTTGGGAATTTTTTCCAGAAAAGTGAATAGGACAGTAAGGGGACATTCCCGTTGTTGTCCTGATACCGGTGAATAAAGATATACTGGGACCAAGAGTCTGGAAACAAAGGGATGTGCTGTGATGGAGTGTAACCTTGCTGTGTGAATTAAAAATAGATAGCAAAGAGCTATCTACAAGTGAACCTGTGAAACATTGTGAACCTGTGTCAAGAAACAACCCTATTGTAGTTCCTGTGTTTTTTATGCATTTTTACTGTTAAAAAAATAAGTCTTATTTGGAAATAGGTCTTAATTTTGAAAGCTTTTTTATTTCCCCCTTTGCATACTGTTTTTGCACTATAAAAAGGCATCATCTGCTGCTTTTAAAATGTACTGTAAGCTGTAAGACTTGCATAACAAATGATATATTAAGGTAATCAACTTCTTCAGACCAGTAGGTCATGGCACTGAAACTGCCTGTTCATGAAAGCACAGGTTCCTCAGATTTAGAAACCCATGAAAGCATGCAAATCACTCAAAACAAACCCACAGAGAAATAACCTCCCCTTCCCCACTGCTGCCCTGCTGTGGGAAAGACCTTTTGCTATCCCTGATTTCCCCCCAGAGTGAAATCACATCCACCATGCAATACAAAATTAATAAAGGTATATAGAGCATGTTGAGCAAAAACTGACATATCCCCAACGGTGAATTTACATCCCCCCCATTCTGTTTAAAATTAATAAAGGAAGGCAGAGCACACCAAACTGACACGGGAGAGTGGAAAACCCTGCATGTAGAGCCTGCCAAGGCTTGGCACTGAGAAGGAACTGCCGCTCCGGAGCAAGCGGCATTAAGCATTGGGCAAATCATGCGTTGGGAATGCTGGTTGCCTTTCTCCTCCAGGTTCAGGAGGGATCCCTGGCGGTGTGCCCGGTGGATTTGTCACTTGGGAGTGGGCATTGCCGGGGTTATTCGTTGTGCTCACAATGATCCAGTGCCGTTCCCTTCTTCCTGCAGGTGATGTGCAGGATAAAAGATGCTGCGATAATCGGAGGCTTGCTCGGCTGCATCCTGCCTTCCGCTTGCCTTCTACCCTTCCCTCTCCCAAGGGCACACTCTGCTGTCATCGGCGTGCGGTTATGGGACTGTAAAATTGTTCAGTGGTCTGAACAGCCAGCCAAAGTCTTCGTCGGCTGTGGTGATGGACCAGGGACTGCCAGATGAAGGAAATGCAGATACTGTGAATGTCGGTGGCATTGGTCCCTTTCATCAAATTGCTCTATTTTGGTATAGAAAATAGATGAGAGTCCCCAAATATTGCCTTGGGTATTTCTACCTGAATGGTTACTCAGATCTCAGGTACCTCTTTATGGACTGCGAGGCCTGGAGATCAAATACCAGGAAGATGGGCTCTATCAGTTGTTCTACAGCAATTAAACATAATTCTTTTTACTCAGAGTGATCAGTAACCCCTTCCTGACTGGCACATATTACATCTGTACCCTTCAGAGCCATGCAGACCTCCTCCACAAGTGCCAGCCATTGATCTGGCTGCAGAAGCTTCCCACAACCGATCGGGAGCCGTTGGAAACTGTCAGTTTTCAAAATGGTTATGGCCGCACATTTCTGAAGAGATGAGTTGTCTTGTATTGCATGCTGGCTTCAGGTTAAGCTTTTCTTTATCGCTCTGATGTTCTGCAGACACCGCTGGTTACCCCCAGGTTTGCAGCGCCAGCTTCTCCCACCAGTTAATGTGTATTTTATGAGCCCAGAGATGAAGCTGCAGAGAGTGGAGCTGTGCCAAGAAGAGTTGTTCCTGCTTGTCTTCATCCTTGTCTTTTTTTTTTCTGTACTTGCGGCAGATGAAGGGGGGGGAATGATGTAGATGTGGCAAGAAAAAGCAGCCTAAACTTCTGTATAGCATGATGGCTGGTGTGCAAATTTACAGCTGACTGGGAGCAATGTGTCAACTGTGTGTCTTAGGTTCCTCATGTACCAGCTCTTCACATTGCTTCTAAGAGAAACTGCGCCAGTCTGTGGTAGTCTGTTAGAGGTCTGCAAATGACACTGCCTGCCCCAAAAGTGGCATCTATTTGGGGACTGGCTTGTAAAGACTGGAGATTTTTCAAGTTTGATCCCACAGATGGGATCAGATCAGTCACTAGGCATCCCCCTTGTGCCCTGTGGGACAGACCCACAGCATCCTCCATCTGGCAGCACCTCAGTGGGCACTGGGTACGTGGCCAAGCTGCTAAGCCAAGAATTTCAGAAGTGTTTTTGATAAGCAATGCCTTATAGCTAACTTAAAGGTGAACTGTTTGTTTGGATGAGGCGACTGTGTGGTGATAGGATGAAGCCGTTGCAACGAAGCATCTTCCTTCCAAGAAACTCCCTTCCTGTAGGCGAGTCTTTAGTCATCTTTGTAACCTTTGTCATCCTCTCCTCCCTGGGGAGTCTTCTCTGTGACCTTTGCTATTCTACCAAGCTCTCTCATAAATTATTATTCTTTTAAATGGCACTTAGGCTGTCGTAGTGGCTGCTAGCCTTGAAGATTTGCAGTCTACCCTGTAATTTTGCGAGGGAAAAAAATGGTTAAGTGACAGAAGAAATATTGTACTTTACGATAAAACTACTTTTGTGTTTCATTTTCCGCTCAAGTCATTCATATCCCTGTCACTAACCTCATTCAGGTCAAGGGCTTGAGGCAGAGAACGGGCATAATATTTTTGCTCAGACTGATGCATCTGAATATTACAAACATCTGTAATTTTGAAATTGAAATGAGCATTGTGTTAAATCCTCAGGCAAATAGTATTAAGACATAATAGATTACTTAAGTTTGTATTTCTTTTGGCAATTCAGACCAAGGCGCTTTTGGCTGGTTATTTCCAGTCATTAATGAACCTGCTCACACAAAGGGAACGGCTCCTTGTGGCTGCAGATTGGATCCTGGATTCTGCAAACTTCACAGGAAATTCTATGGGCCAAGTAGTTGAAATAATAAAGAAAAAATTAATCAGGCACACATTAAATGTGAAGCATGGAAGAAAACATCTGCAGCACTCAGTGGATGTCTGGGTAGCATACTTGCAGTGCTGTTTTGCCAGCTTACATCTGGAGTGGTTCATCAGAAGAGAACAGATGCTAGTGTGAAATAGGTCATCATAGCAGCAGGGCATCAGAACAGAGACATTTCTTTTTTTCTTGCAGTAACAGCTATTCCTTTTTATTCGCACCAATTATGAAAATGTTAGCCAAGTCTGAAATGTGAATGCATGTGTTGTGACAAGCCCATACTCTTAAAGGACATCAAGGTAAAAACTAACCTAACGAGGACACTTCAGAGAAGCAGTCCTTTTGCAGTACACACCGAGTATCCTTTAACAGACATAGTGACTATTTTTTGCTAAGATTTTTTTTTTTTCCCCCTTGCTTTATTTTTGTATTTTAGTAGAGATGTTACTGAATGCCTTCTTGGTGGCAAATGCCCAGAAGCAGAGATGCTAATTCACGGGAGTTTCATCAGTCATTTCAAAGGAGAGGTCACATAGATAAGAAAAATGAACAGTACGCAGTATGTGAAGCAGTGACATTCAATGAGTCCTTGTCACTAGCAGCCATTAGCATGCAAGCCTGCTGTTATGTTTCAGTGCTTTATGTGCTTTTCTTGACCAGGCAGGGAGCCTTCAGAGCACTGTAGCAGTTAATACCATACAAGTTATTGTTTCTTTCTTGAATGCCTTATATTTTTAGTACCATTTAGATGCTTCTCTGTCCCCTTGTGCATCTAAAATTTTAAAGAGAATCAAAGAATGCATAATTTATATCTATCCCAGAGGTAATGGAGTGACTCAATGATATCTGCGAAGGGGATGATTTTAAATTTCATGTCTTATGCAAGAGGTGATTTTTATATGAAAACTGCAAAAATTGGCCTCGGGGATACCCAGATAATTATCCTTACAACAACGGGTGTGGATTCCAGAGGGATTATAGCAGCCAGCTTTAGTGTCTTGTGTATCATCATCCCTTGTGTATCATGGTTGTCATAATCTAAAACATAGCAACTGATAGATCTCAGGGAATATAACTTGTATTTTGACTTGGAATAGCACATGCAAGGGGTGTGAAAAGACAGGTTTGCTTTGACTCTGTTGAAGAATTCATGCAAGACGTGCAGCATTTATTTACTGCTGAAATTCTTTCCTTCAGTTAAAGGAAAAAACAATTGTTTACTGATGTTGGGCAGAACCCATCAGTACATGCTTTGTCACACAGCATAGTTCCACAAGACTATTTCTGGTTTCATTTACCAAAAGCCTAAAAGTGCCATGGCTAGAAATAAATGTCTGCTTCTTTGATATGCTATATGTTTGAAAATGCACTTTAAGGTCTCTATTACAGACAGTTCAAAGGGAATATAAAACGGTGCAGTATTCTCTCTTTTTTCTTTTCTTTCTAATCCAGTCCCACATACTCATTGCATTTTTATCAAGACTGTTTCCAATAACATGCCTTTAAAAACAACTTACCATTTTGTAGTTTATTTAACTTGGACTTTTGTTATATTTAAGTAATTATTATGATCTTGCTGCTTCCATAGTTTAAAATGTTTAACATCCTCTAAACCATTTCTCCACTGACTTTTAGCATTGTGTATCCAAGGAGACAACTGATCTTATTTGCTTTTCCTTTGGAAACTCTCTGGTTTTAACTATTCTTTCCACTTCTTGTAGGATTGGCCATGAGAATTTGTAACGTTCCTCTGGAAATACCATGATGGGGCTGCTGAGAAATTACCTTCCTTCGTACAGGTCTGTAAACTCTATTGCATTTTGACTATTTCATCATGTAGATTTCTATGCCAACTTGTTACCTTTTTTATCTCAAATGCATGCAATCCAAATTAAACTATAATTTTATTCTGGAGCAAGTGTTGTGAAAAATTATTTTTGTTTCTTTTAAAACATTTAGGACATAATTCCGTTCTGTTACCATTGTATAAATGTAGAGTAACCCATTCATCTTTCCTTTGAAGTGAATTATTGCAGTTTATAGAGTTGAACTGCTGAAAGGAATTGGGCCCGTAAGTAATTTTCACCTTACCACTATGTCTTTCAGCATGTGTTGAAACTGCATTACACTAAAAGGCCCTGCAATCGATTGCTCCCACCCAGGTTGCTAATATGTGGGCAGCTGTCCCACAGCTATAGCTCTGGGCATTTCGAGAAGCACACTTAGCAAAGGGTCAGCAGAATTACTGGGGCTGACGGGTCAGAAGGAGCTCAGGTTCATGGGAAGTTTAAGAAAATTAAAAGTAAAAAAAAAGTTGATATTTAAGAGACTGTAAAAAGAGCATAATAATAATGGCTTGACTCCTGTAGTGTCAGTATGGCAAGGAGTGGTGAGGAGCCTGTAGCTAATGCTATGTCCTTGTCAGCCAGAACGATGGTCTTATAAGCACCGTGGCTCACAATCGCAATGACTTAGAAGATAGAAAACACTTCCCTGCATTTCAATATGTTTTTCTGTGCAGCTGTATAACAGAGAAAAATTTGATTTCTTACTGTTTTTAAAGGTAGTACTGAACAGCATTTTTATAGAAATCTGCTCAGAAAAAACAATGAGAATCAGCTTTTCCAACTAGATGGTTATACCCTGCTATCGGATCACACTTGGAGTCTGTGGGAATTGTATCTGGCCCTAAATAATAATTCTCAAAAATGTTCACGTTTGCAATATGCTCTATTTCATTCACTTGGTTTTCCTGAGAGCACTTTGGGTATTACTGATTTTCTTGTTGTCTCTGTAGTCACTTACTGTTCCATTAGTCTGTAGGAATTCCGCAGGGAAAGTGGCTTGTAAACCTTAAACAAAAACAATATCAGGTGGATTTAGGGGATGAGAGGCATCCAAAACAACTTTTAATTCATTCTTGGAAATTATTATGATTTGGTAATACCTTTTAAAGCCAACCCAGCTCCAAAATGCTTTAGAAACTATTTGAACCTAGATGTGAACTTCACACAAGGCTACAACTTCCGTAATGAGCAAAAGCCCTAGATCAGATTGGCTGAGATACTGCAGATATAGATCTGATCATGATGCCTCAGGCCTGTGTTGAGTGAAAGCTCTGTGTTTAAAAATAAGTAGCTTTTCAGAGTAATTGCACCACTGCTGAATGATTGGTGTCATGCTAAAGCTTTGACTGCAATCTGTGTCATGCTAAAGCTTTGACTGCAGGGTTTCTTTCTTTAGTGATGATATCTCTTAGGGCAAAATTTGTGTTTTTCTGTGTCAGGGGGAGAAAGAAGTACAAACAGTGAAATACATTTAGGATAAAGGGAGAAAACTTGTTGCACGAGTTGGCATCTGGGTTGTAAATCCTTTACTAGCAGCAGCAGCTTTATAAAATCTTCCTTTCCAGACCTGTCTATAGGCATTGTTTGAATCATGTCTTACCAAAGACTTCCAAGAGCTACTGCTAAATTTGTCAAAGCAAGGTGTGGTTCGGCCTGTGTCCTAATGAATTTGATACAGATGCAGTCAAGAGCTGCTATGCAGAGAAAGCTTAGGCAAGTCATTTGTCTAAAACACATTTTAAAAGTTTCTTTGTTCACAAGTCTGATTCCTGAGAATAATGGCTTTGTGATATACATACAAATTAGTATTGTGTCGTTTAAAAAGAGAATAAGTATGATATTAATTTGTTAGATGTACATATTAGGTATATGTATACTAGATGGCATAAAGTAGTTTGGGTATGGCTGTGCTGCACCTTCATTATAATGCAGAAGCAAAGGAAAACCAATTAAATTAAAAGGCAAGACATTTCTACTGAAAAGGAGAGAGAAGGTGTAATTTCCCCTTGGAAAGTACCGCCCCAAGGTATTATCAAAAGGTATTGCATTGAACCTTTGCAAGAAATAGATATTTACATCAATAAGAATGCCATCACAGTTATATTTTTCATATTACACAGTTATAAAGCAATTACACCGTAGTTGCTTGACTGAAAGCTGAGCTCCCCAATCCTCAGTCTGGGGTTTGGGTGAAGCTTCTTCTGCAGCTGTGTAGGTATCTCTTGTACCACTTTTCTGTATCATCTGGGATTAACATTGAAGGAAAACAGGATACTGATCTGGCCATATAATTAGTTTAATCTAGGTCGGCTTTTTTTTGTTTATTCCATGTCTTTCACTGCAAATTTCCTTTTTTTTTTTTTTTTTTCCCTCATCAGTATCTCCTCCTCTTGCACAGTTCTTGTTTTCTTAATCTCTTTTATTTCCTGCCTATGATCCCTCGCCCATTCTCCAGAGAAGCCTCCTTTTCCCTGACAACTTTGTTACTTGTTCTTGCTTTGTTGGAGCTTTAATCATTTATTGCTGAAGTTTCTTAAATTTTTCTGTTGGGAGTCACTAAATGACACATCTCTCCAAATGCCTCTTGGGGTCTCCTCATACCTTTGCCCTTGGCACCCCAATGATGAAACAAGTGTCTTGGTTTTAGAGAGAGCAGAGAAAAACTAAGGCACTGAAAACAGTTCATGGCTTCTACAGAGGATGGGAAGCCCTCATCTACCCTGTCCTCCTGTTCCAGCCTCCTGGGCACATGGTGGGTCAGGGCTGGTTCCTTTTGGGGGGGTTGGTGGAGGGGATGGGTGCTACGCCATTGTCTAGCTGCTTCATAAGTAATACAAAGACAACTGGCAAAATACCAGTCTCTCAAAAGTCATGGGGGTCAGGGAGAAAGGAGGGGAAGATGCTAGGGAGAGCACTTTTCCACGTGAGCATGTAATCTTGGCAACAGTACCTTGGACCTCCGTACCAGCACACGTGGGCTTGGAGAGCCCTGATGCGACCGCATTAGATACAGGTGCGTGCCTCAAAGCCATGCTGCCAGAGAGGCCAAACCCTCCACGCCACAGGGCTTTGCTCGGAGCTCAGCTGTCCTGCCAGAGTCTGTGAGGGCGATGAAGTGGCTGCTCGCACGCGACGATGCGTGGAGGTCTGCAAAGACGAAGCAGGGGGAGCTGATGCACAAACCAGAACTGTGGAGGAGCAGGTTATCTTTGTGCAACTTGTATGCAAATTGCCTGGCCACAAAAAGGCAGAAAAGAAGGGGGATGGTACTACCTGGAAATGTGCCATGTGTGCATTTGATGAATATATTTGAATTATTGAACAGATGGAAACGAAATAGCCTGGTAGCTGGAGAAAATCTATAAGCTAGATGCTCAAAGGAAGTGTGGCAGAATAAAAGGGAGGGTGGGGAAAGTGTATCTCACAAAGCTGCCATGGAGGGACAGTTGCATTTTATTAGAACAGAAATTAGAACAAGACTGTGAGTTTGTAAGGGGTATTGTGTCCAAATTACGGGTTGTATATGCAAGCTAATATAAACACATATATGCATTTTTTTTTTTAATTCTTGAATGGCAGTTCAGAGTGTCTGTGACCATCCAACTCTGGTTTTTTATTGCCCACAGCAAGACAAAGAACAAGTGATTATTAGAAAAAGTAAAATGACAGTTTGTTCACCTGAATAAGAACTGTGGCCAGAGCAGGAGTTATGCAAGAGGCTGAAATTAATATGGGTTCAGGGAAAACAAACCAGCCAACCCAGACAACAGATTGACCTTCCACTGGCTTTTATGTTTTGAGTTGTTTCCAAGGAATTTCTAGGAATGATGGTGAGTGCTTCCTCTGCTGGAGAAACAGCCCAGAAGCATCCTTAAATACCTCCCTATTATTTAATCATATCTACTTCCCAGAAGAATGGGAAAACAGCTGAGAGACTCCTGCAAACTGCACAAAGTGTTAATAGACGTAAGGTTCTTTACTATCCTCACTGAGGTGCCCATCATCTTCTGTTTCAAAGTGGCAATTAGATGATAATCTTTGCTGATCTTAACTCCTGGTGTATTACATAAGAAGAAGGGAGATCTTTAGTGTGAACAGTCAAGAACACCTTAGGGGCATCAAAGATAATTTGGCTCATTTGCCTGCATTACCAACAAGAGCAAAGGTGTCTAGATAATATATGAGAGATGTGTATCTAACTGTCCAGTGAGGAAGGTTTCAGTGCCACCCTGTGTAGTCTCTTCCAGAGCCACACAACACTTAATGGGCATTTCTAAAATCCAAGTTATGTTTTATTTGCTCCATAGGAAGTCATTTGGTGTCTTAGTTACAGTGACAACAGAGGACAGTTGAACGTAACTTTCTTTATGGTAAGCTGTCAAATATTAGAAGGGAAAATTACTTTTCATTGTAGTTTATTTCATTTGTTTATCTATTTTTCAGAGAAAACATTTTCAGATATTACAGGTCCCATTCCAAAACCTTTTTTTTCTGTCTTCCTCCTGTGTACCTGCATCCCTCCATGTATTGTTGACTTATTGACTCAGTTTCCAGTGTTGAGAAGCTGAATATAGTCAATACAACTTTCAGATGGATACAGATTATGTAAAATAAGCCCAGAATTTAGAAGCACAATAATTAATTATGGAAGTATACCTTAAATTAAAATTACTCCAATCCATATTGTATCTCAGTTTTGTCTAGGTGGAATCAGTACTAGTGTCTTCTCTCTCTTCTGTTCTTTAAACTCTTCTCAGTATGATACTAGGTAATGAATGACATTGTTGGAGAGATAATAAGTGTACAGCTGATAGCTCTCAGCATATGGATAATGATGCATCTTGCACCTTTTTACTGCCCACATTCTGGCTGCACAGAGATATCTGAACGAAAGATGAGGTGAAATGGTGGCTGTAGCACATTTCAGAAACAATAATTGTTTATTCAGGTCACTTCAAAAGAAAGACAGCAAAGAACTGCTAAGTTTTCTATCACTAAGACCCTCAGAAGAATCAATCACATGCCATGAATAATAATAATAGAAGAGGGAGGACAGCTGCTCAGATGAACATCATCAGCATTGGCACCTTCCAGGAGGAGTAATCAGTAATCCCCTTGACCAAAGCAGGTGTCACAACAAGGTAAAAGTCATAAGCTACAGCTCCAGTCTGCTGCCATAGACAGATATGAATTGATTTCACTTCTGAAAGGCAGTTAAAACATTTTCTGAAGTTGAGAGAAGAAATCCTCCATCACTGCTACTGTCCAAGTCTCCAGAAACAGCAGTGGAACTTGCAGAGCTTGTTACTTAGAAAAACAAGGAGTGTTCAGATGACCAAGTGCCAACCAAAATGAACAGTTACCAAAAATCCTTTCTTTTTTTTTTCACTACAGCCCAGCGCAATGTTGGCAGGTTTATGTCCTTACTCTCCTGCTTCTTAGCTAAAGTATGCAGAAAGGCTACCAGTTCAAATAGTAAACAATAAAGGAATTTTGGGGGATTTGTATACATGAGAGAAAATCATAAAAGCATAGAATTGTTTAGGTTGAAAAGGACCTTTAAGATCATCGAGTCCAACTGTTAACCTAACACTGCCAAGTCTACCTCTAAACCATGTCCCTAATCACCACACCTACACGTCTTTTATATACCTCCAGCAATGGTGACTCCAGCACTTCCCTGGGCAGCCTGTTACAACGCTTGACAACCCTTTAGGTCAAGAAATTTTTCCTAATATCAAATGTAAACCTCCCCTGGTGCAACTTGAGGCCATTTCCTCTTGTCCTATTGCTTGTTACTTGGGAGAAGAGGCCTACACACACCTTTCTACAACTTCCCTTCAGGTAGTTGTAGAGTGCAATAAGGTCTCCCCTGAGCCTCCCTTTCTCCAAACTAAATAACCCCCGGACCCCTCACCAGCTTCACTGCCCTTCTTTGGACAGACTCCAGCACCTCAATGTCTTTCTCGTAGTGAGGGGCTCAAAACTGAACCCAGTATTTGAGGTGCAGCCTCACCAGTGCTGAGTACAGGAAAACAATAACTTCCCTTGTCCTGCTGGCCACACTGTTTCTGAATGATGGTGAATTTGATCCCACAATGAATATATGTCACCATTAGAAACTATCTGTGATGGTTATTCAGCTTCTTGTTACCTGGCTCATAAAAACTCTTTGATGCCAGCTTAATTCAGGAGCAAACTTTGTTAGTCTTCAGAACTCAAAACCAAGAAAATTTGAATCAGTATCATGAGTAACAGTAAAGCAAAGCCTTGATTTTGATAAAGTTTCAATCTTCTTTCTAGGCTGAAGTGTAGCACATATAGCACTTTGGGATTTAAAGTCCTAAAATATACTGCTCCAGAATGATTCAGATTTCTAGTGTCAATTATCATTTCAGAAAAGGGAAAATATAGAGAAATTGATGATTATATTCCACAACTGAATAAAACAGAAAGCAAACCTTAAAGGAAACCACATCAACATTAATATGAGTTAGTTGACTCTATAGGTTGATTCTCCTTAAAATGTGGCTTCCAACACTGCACCTAAAGTTATGGTTGAAGTCTTTCCCAAGTGAAGTAATAAAGGAGAATTCCCTCATGTGTCCTTAGATAACATTCTCCTTTATATTTCCAATCTGACATTCATACATATGTGACAATGACTCTGTTGAAGCTTGTGAGCCACTGAATAACCTTAGATGATTCTTGGTGAGACTAAACCTATTTGGTTATTTCCCATTGAGTGTTTTCTGAGTTGACTGTTTCTGACCTCACTTCTCAGAGATAACTGCCAGCAGCTCTAAGATTCCCTCAGCCAGTTAGCTACATATTCTAGGGTGAAATTCATATGGCCTAACCAATTTGAAAAAAATTAGCTTATCTCAGTTCTCTCTAATCTACTTTTCCCTATTATGACCTGAATTTCTACTCCTTTGTCTTCAGTATTAACGGTTGTGGCTTTCTGATCACAGCTGATCCTTCAAACATCTTTTCTTCCTATTGAGTAGCAAATCAACTCTTCTCACTGTTGCTAATAGCAGTTTTCTTACTATTGCACTTAGTGGTTTTCTACTTTTACATCCCCCTACCAAAAGTACATTGCAATGTTGCACAAACTAGAGGAAGGGCTTTGAAAGACAGTGTAGAATTTTCATAATATGGGACTCCAGAGGCACTAGACTTAGAAGAGCATTTGAAGACAGTTATGGCAGTACTTGACAGGTAACACATGAATGTCCCTATTCTTACAGTCTCAGTGGAAACCTGACTTGATGTAATTAATATCAAGGAATCAATACCAAAGAGGATAAAGAAGAACATTTTAGAGGGACCAAGGATCGTGAAAGCAAAGGTCATATGTTAAATCCAGGAGAGGGATGAGTCTGAAATATGGCACCTTGTTCATAAAATTGACTGACATCACGTGTTTTGCTTAATTTCTTCATAATGCTGTTCTTTTAAGGTTTGAAGGCCACCAATTCACTTATGTAGCTAATCACAACATTATGTGCTTCTTTCACTCCATGAAAGCATCCTAAGTGTTCATATATATATATATATTAATATAATATATATACTTCTTTCTTCACACAGCCTTTTTACTGTTTTGAGATGGCAAAGAAACAAGGGGACAAGGGAAAAAAGGTGATTACAGTGTAACAGGTTAAAGCAGGTTAAAGACATAACATCTTCTGCAATGAGCTCTAATACCATTGTCAAATATTCTTTTTTTTTTTTTTTTTTTTTTGGTGTGAGCTATTCAGCAATGACTCTGAAATCCTGGCCAAAGTTCTGCAGACCAGCTGCTGTCAGGTTCTCATGTCAGTCACATGACTGATTTCAATCAAATGGACTATCTGGTTCCAGTGAAATCTAGATACACAGAGAGAGATGGTTGTCCTCTTGTTCTGGGGCACAGAGATTTTTGAGCCTGTGATTTTTCTAATCCCTCCAGGAGCATTCCTCTTTAATGCTAAAGACCTTTGCCTCCAGATTTTACAATGATCAGTCCTGTAATCCTTCTTCCATTAACGCATCTTTGATTTTTCCACCTCTGTAGATTCAAGTAAGTTGAGATTTCTGTTGGAAACTGTCTCTGTCAAGAGCCGTACAGCTGGCAGGCAGCTTACAGTGCCATAGGACAGGCTTTCCGAAAAATGTCAGTGTTTGATACCAATGCAACATGCTTTTTAAGGTCTTTAAGTTGTAATAAAAACCCCACAAGTCTACCTGTTTGTCCTTTATGACAGCATTCTGTTTGCTTCTTTGAAGACCTTTCACTGCATGTGCTGAGCATTCACTGCACTGCAGACAGTCTCACCACTGGATGCATGATGTGCTTAAGACTATGGACCCTAAACCAAACCTGGACTCTGCTCTGCAATCCCAGCTCTCCCACCTCCAGGCTTATGCTCAGGCTACAGACTTCTTGCCCAGCACTCCCAGTAGAGAGCTGTAACTCAGCCACCTATGGCCTTGAGTCCATTCCTCACTCCCCTAGTTCTCCTTTTGTACTCCCTTCTGCAAAATTTCCCCAAAAGTTGGAAATGCTTGGTTTATACTTCACTTCACCAGGATGCAGGTGCTCAGTGAGAGTCCACAGACCTACAGATAAGGGTTTACATCTACACAGGTCTCTACTGGTAGCTAGGAGTTCCCTCTGCCCATTTGCCCAGCCAACCAGAAGATATGTAGCACAGTTAGCATGATGCTGAGTACAAGCTAATAAATTGTCATGGTTGCCAGTGTTTATTAGGTTTAACTCCGTGCGGTTAACTTGGCCTCAGCACTGCTAGTCATCTTACGTGACTTCCAGTTACCTCTGACCCTGAGCAGAACAATCCTGAATTTGCTCAGCGTGGGCCCGGGTGTCAACACTCAAGCCATGCACGTACATGCTGTGGTAGGCTTTGCCCAACACTTAAAGCACAACAGATTCCTGGAAACAAATTGCTCTGTGAGCAGTGGAGGTGCCTCTTCTAATGGATGAATGTCTCCTGTCTCCCACCTGTTTCCTGGCTGCCCCTCACATCCCTGCAGGGAAGGGGTCTGCCCACACCTGACTATTGGCTTTTCCCAGGCGGAGTTTATGCTGGCTGCTCTACCTGCCCTCCTCTCCGTAGGCAGCAATTTGTGTGCTGCTTCACCACCCTGCTGCCGGTTTTCATTAAACTTCTAGTAATGAAATTACCTCTTGTGACTTCTTTCCAAGTTTTGCTCTGTCTTGAAAGTGAGTTCAAATTTGCTACTGCCCCATCTCTGCTCTATAGTTGTAATAGATGGACAGGCAGAGGTTCAGTTAAAAATAACCAGAGAGAATGAAAATCATACCTGCTCTTTGCTCTTAGGCTGCATTTTTATATTATTTTGATACTATATGATACAGATCTGATCTCAGAGCAGATTGCCTTCAAGCTCTCATTTCCACACTCATCACCAGAGGTTACCCTCCCTTTGGCTGAGCTTAGTGGCTCAGCAGATTCATTCTAAATTGGATCTGAGAAATGATTCATGTCGAAAGGACCATTTATTTATTTATCATCCATCTATCTATCTATCTATCTATCTATCTATCTATCTATCTATCTATCTACCTATCTATCTATCTATCATCTATCTATCTATCTATCTATCTATCTATCTATCTATCTATCTATCTATCTATCTATCTATCTATCTATCTATCTATCTATCTATCTATCTATCTATCTATCTATCTATTTTTAATGACCCATACATGGTTTTGGGCATAGCCAGGAAAATGCTTGAACTGAGGCAGCTGAGGGGATGTGGTGAAAGGGGAAATGGGTCAGGAACAAGCCCCTGGTCTACTTACCAACATCTAGGGCTTTATATCCCTCACTGCAGTGCTGTTATCACAGAGCCACATCCCTGCTCCCTAGCCCCCTTATTTCTACATGTTTTGTCTCCACAGTTTGGTAGCTTATAGGACCTTGTCCCAGGAGAGAAACTGCCTTACCAGCCCAAAACTGAACAATAAAAAAGTGAATGTGTAAACTATTAGAAACATTTTAACTAAAAAATTGGGGATTTTTCATCTTCTTGATATATTTCTGTATTGGTGGCAGCACAGCTCTCATGGTTGCATGATCTCCCCAGCACTTTGGTGTTCATATTCCTTGAGGAGTATGGGAGATGGCCCAACACTTGCCCTTTAGGTCTTTCAAGAGGTGAGGTAAAGAACAAAACAGTCTGATCTCAGTAAGTTTTAACTGTGCTATGGTCTGTAGGTGAGTCAATTACTTTGGGTATCAACAGTATGAGAATATATTGAAGGACATTTGTGTTTGGCTGTAGGAAATGTCTAATATAATAAGGAACATAAGTCTCACTGCCTTCATGCTTGTTTTAATTTCCTTGATGAAAAGAGTTGGCCAATGTGACTAGAGCATTTCGTACCTGGGATTATTACTAGCTTCTTAGTCAAGGAAATCTGAGTACTTTGGCTATGTTGTGATGCTCTAACTCTTCTCTACTCCAACTGAGACAGGTTATAGATTGGACAAGGTTTGAAATGACTCTCATTTTCAAAGCATGGTTTTGTGAAGAACTAAAAGCAGTTACAGCTTTAAGAGAATCTGTCACCTTGTCCTCTAGAAGAAAGGCAACAACAGTCTTTTCCAATGATGGACCCGTTTTCTTCTTCCTGGAATTTATCAGGCAAGAAACATATTGATCCAATTTGCAGGTTGCAGCCCGTAGTTCTCTAAACATGTCCAAACCCCTAGCACATGATGATGGCCAGAACTTACTCTGCATTTAGTTTGCAGATGTGTACCTCCCCCTCCCTTCTCCCTTGCCTACTGCTGTTCTTTTTACAATCCAAGAAACTTATAGTGGATGAAAAATTCCTCTGTTTTAACTAATTCATTTTAACTCTGTTCTATAGGAAGTTCTGTTACAATGTTTTTCCTCCTTGGTCTCTCACCAGCTGTGAATTTGGAGCAAAAAATAGTGCATGGAAGTATTTATATCCAAGCAAAATATGCTTAATTGGAGTTAAAAAAAATCTGGAAACTTTTTTTTCTATTTATTATTCATAAATTGTTGTCATTTTTTAGTATTCCTTTTGGAGCCAGTATTTTTGTTTGCATAGAAGTGGCACTTCTCTTTTAATCTTTGGGTCTGCTTTTTAAGATTGCTTTTTAAGATAACTGACACCTTATCCTTCTCAGAAGACCCTGTTGTAATGATTCACTGTGCTTTACCTGTCATTATGAAACAAAAATGAATGTGAAATCATTAGTTTTCTGATCGATTTAGAGTGAGAAAGATAAATCTTCCTTGTTTGTTAGAAACCATTCATAGAGGCTACTATGGCAACAAAATTAATGACAAACAAGGAGGCTGTTAATTAATTGTTCAGGCTGACTAGAATAAGAGAATCCTGAATCTTTCCCGAATCCATTTACTATCATCCCAATAGCTCTTGGTTATTTGTTTGAAGAGTTAGTGCATCTTTTTACTGCACTAGAAAAAAAGAGGTTTATGATAATAGAATTGAAAGGGCGCATGGACTCCATTAGCCTTCCCCCTGTGATCCCATTGGACGTGATCGCTAAAGTTTGGGTCGTGCTCACAATCATCCCCTCTGCTGCTGATAATTTGATGAGTAAAGCTGATAATGCCTTTAGGCCACTAAGGACATAAGCAATTAGGAGTAGTCCCTGCCTCAAGTGGTTTGCAGTCTACAAAGCTGATACATGCCAAGCAAAAAGTAATACTTTGGGATGCAGGCAAAGAGGGTATTTCCAATGCTTTTTAAAATAGTCCTGGGATGCTAGCAGAGATGCTCTGTTGGTATGTGTTAGTGGGCATGAGATGAGGGAAGAATACATAATCTCCCCAGGAAGAGAGGAAGAACCCGTGGGAAGCCTATAGGCAGTTAAGTATATAAACTATAGCAGTTTCCATACTACTAAAGTTGGCGTATTATGCTATATAAAGTAGGATTGATGTGTTTTCTACAACAGAAGGATCAGCCAACAAACTGATTTAAGGTGTAACTTATGGAGAGACTGATCTGCTTTACTTCTTGGAATATATTACAGTTTGAGAAAATAAACACATCTATGAAATATGAACTAGAGAACCAAAGAGTAGCCACTTTGACTTCCACAATGAAACTCCTTCAACAATTGACTTTTCTTCACAAAGTCAACAATTGTTTCCTCTGAATAATTAGAAACAATCTTCCAAGGCTGTGACAGGGATCAAGAGTAGTGACTAAACAACTGAGAAGCATTTGCTTTTCTATAATAACTCTTCAGTAAAGAGCTAAATACAGACAATTCAAACAAAAGAATAAACCTGAATACTTGTTACAACAGTATATTACATTTTCCCCTGGTGGGAACTTAGGCGGTTATTACTCTAGTGACTTTCCACACTAGGCTTCATCATTTCTCTATTAGATTGAAAGGTAATACTATAAATCAAAAGTGCTGTGAGTTGGTGTTTCCGAAAAAGGTAGTGGTGGCTGCTCACAAGCTGTGCACTAGTGTGCTCCATAGCAACGTGTAGGTTTGCAACACCATATGAAGTAGTTTGGCATGCCTTACCTTCCTCTCACAGCCATATACATACATTAGGAGGGTTACCTACTGTGCGGGACACGTACGTGATTGTGGTCCTTCAATCCTTACTTGGACTGAACTCCAATTATCTCTACTTACAGTTTCCTTCTTGGTTTTGTGGCCAAGAGAGCTACATGGCTACGTGTGATGATAGCTGTATTGGGTAAGCAGTGACATGCAGTGTCTGCTGAGAAAATAAGTTCCCTTGCTTGAAAGTAGCTATTAGAATATTTCTTCCCTTCCCTCACTTATCTTAGCTTTTTCCCAGCTAGCTAAGGGGAAGAGGAAGAAAAAGCCTCAGTGCAAATAATAGCAAAGGGTTTCTATTCAGTGCAATAGAAAAGATACCAAAGGCCATTCTGTTTTCCAGGTGCTCTTCCATTTCTGCCACCTATGATATCTGCACCAAACATGGTGTCATCAGTCAGCTACAGTGTCGTGGGTTCATGCATATTTACCGATGTACATATTATGCATGTGGAGCACTTAGCATAGCTGTTTCTTTATCTTTCTGCTTTTCTTCCTTCACTAATGATTCAAAATGCATACATGCCTAGCATCAGAGGGCTATATTCTATGCTTGCCGTTTGCCTTTGTACACCAATTAGGTCTTTGTAATTTAAATGATGTTTTATTTGCTGATTTGGAAGCATCCTTGTTGGTAGAATGAGGTTTTCTTCATCCTGCAACTGTTCTTTGATATAATGATTTATTAAGGTACTAGGAGAAATATTGATCCTGCTAATAGCTTCTGCCTTGCCACAGAATGCCTTACATTTTACTCACTGAAAGGGCCATATTCCTTTTCTCATCATCTGATTGACCATAAATGCTTTGGCCTTTCCCCAGCAATTATCACACTTACCAATGCAGTGGGTAAAAGTCAAGTATTTATAGACTAATTAGAGAAGTCAACATGTCCAAATGTGTACTTTATATAGTACAAGGAGTTATTGGACAGCGCTTTGAAATTAGGGAGTGGTTCCATATTGTTCAAAAACAAATTAGCAAATTCAGAGGAGTTATGTATATATTATCGATTTGTACTGTCTTTCTGGGTATTACTATATGGAGTTATGTGCTGGGCTTGTGATTTATTAATGGCATTTATGCTTACATTTCATTGGTATTTTCCACTATGTTCTCCTTCATCTATCCGAACGTCCTCTTTCTTGAGAAAGCTTTCTAATGTTAATGCCTGCATGGTGGTGGTGAAGGCATCAATTTTGTAACCCATTTGGAGCTGATTCCTTTTATAGTTTTTATTATCCACCTTGGAAAGTGTATTATTCCTATGATAGCCTCAAACGCACAAAGGGAATAAGGAACAGTTGCGTGGAAACTAAAGGACAAAGCTTTTAAGGAACACAGTTTTGTTCACCAAAATGAAGTCAAATGGAGATGGAGATAACCTGATCACCTGCAAACCAGGTCATTGGTGTCTCCAATGAGCTGCTTAAGGTTGTGGGCACAACATTATGGAAAAGAGTTTCCTCTTTTTTATCCTGTCTTCAGTTCCCTTCCGGTAATTCAGGCACAAAGATTCAGATGGGGTACGGCAAACTTGAGTCATTTACTTAATGCTAATTTAAAGGAAATTCTTCTTCATAAGACTGGAGGACTCATTCCTTCAAAGTATTGTTTGGTCAATATCTTGACTGGCTAGATTCAGATAAGGTTGGGGCATCCACGTTCCAGTTCTGACAGTTAGGGAAAACACATTAGTAGAGGTATGTTAACTTTAATGTTTCACAGTTGGAGCTAATTTCTGGCTATTTAGGGGTCAGAAAGACTTTGCCTGTGACGGGAAGATTATCAGAAATGTTTTTTTTGTAGTCCTTTGAAAAATCTCCTTCAGCAAAAACTGTTGAAGACAGGACACAGAGCAAGTTTTGCTGCTGTACAGAAATGCCCCTTGCTCCTGTGCAATCACATACCCCCAAAACTCAGGCCAGAAAGCACAGAGTAGGAGAGTATTAATGTTGCCTTGAATTGAGATCTGTATCTCTGATTATACAAGTATTAGTCTGCTCTAAATTTGTTTTGAGTTAACATTTGGTACTTGTGTATTATTTTGCTCAGTGTAAGCAGTGTTGCTAATGAAGCTGTCACATAGGTGAGATGACTTTCATCACCCACATGTGAGCTAGTCACCCTGCATAGTCAGTGGAGACAAGCAGGCATTTTTAGGACAGGAATCATCTCAGCTTTAAATAGACATGCAAAATAAATCAGATTCATCGCACCCTAAAAGTGTTTCCCCTCTGTTTAACAGTGAAGGGAGCTGGGAGTGACTAGCTGAGAGGGAGGTGTCCACAGTGAGATGAACCCATGATGATGTGGTACGTGGGAGGATTTACCCCCTCTTAAGTGCCCAAAGGAGAAAAAAATGCTGCTGAGAAAACCTAGATAGCATGCTCAAATTCAATCTCAATTTTTTAGATTATCTAAATTAGCTGAGGTCTACCCTGCGTGTCCTACGTGCCGGGTTACTGCTGGTCTGGATCTGATTTGAGCGTAGGAGATGGGGCTCTCACAGATGTAAATCTGTACAGCTCCATTAATGCCAGTCGAGCTCTGATAACTACATCAGCACAGGATCTGATCGGCGGAAAGGTAATTCTCTACCTGAATTACAGTAGCAGTCAGCAGATGAGATAATATCTTCCTTTAAACAAGCCAACGTGATGCATGGGTTTGCCTTGTTCTAGCTCCTGTAACTTGCTGTAACAGTGATGGGGGGATAAGAGGAAGGGGGGGGGGGGTTCCCTTTGCAGTAACTGCAAATGGATCAGCTGTGCTCGGGGCATGTCTGTTCCTGGGGTGCTGTGTTTAAATCACAGAGGCCCACATGGAGCAAACAAGAAGGACCCCACCATGTGGCCAGTGCTGTCAATAGATGCCCCTAAGTAATTTCTCTACGGCAACATATCTTCATCTCCGAATGTTAATTAATAATTGATCTTGTTATGTATGTAGAGGACTCTCTATAATTCAATTCTCTGTATTTATGTCTCATAAAATGACTCTGCCGTGTCAGATTTTATGGCGAAATAGTAGATCCAAAATTAGCATAATGTAACCACCAAATGGCATATATAGCCTTGATCTGCAAACACTTTTGCCCATGAATAGTTTTAGTTATTGTAACTGAACTCACTGGGACTCACATATGCTTTAGCAGGATGACAGCCACAATGTTTACTGAATTAATTTCTTTCATGCACTACATGTGTTCAAACGAAACTGATTTATCTGTCACGTACGTAGGCATTTCTCAGCATATATTATGCAATTAATTTTTTTAAGTATGATCCTAGTGAATCAGAGGCTTAGCTAATATTTTCAGGAGATATTTAGATAAAACTGGATCTGAGTGCATGGTATGAGGTAGAATCTTACCTTATATATTTCTGTGTTAATATATTACATTATTTAACACATACTATTATATGTGTAATTATAGATAACTATTCATAGATGGTCATATACAGATAGATATGCATGCATATATATATATGTGTAAGTGCATGTAACACTCCATATATTTATGTTGCGTATATAGATATACAGATTCTATGCATTTGAAGAAACAAACTACTGCTTTATTACTAAATACTTGTAAACCTAGGCATACCCATGCTGGTCTAACTGAAATCCATCTATCTTCATTTTCAAATAAACAATCTGATTCTATTTCTGGAGTTTAAAATAGATTGTTTCCCTTGTGGGGACCAACGTGCTGTGTAACTCTGTGAAGAAGGAAACTCATAAGATTCAGTTTTAATGCTCATCCAGAGTCTCGGTGCAGACAAATGTCATCTGCTTTGTGTCCGTGTGTTGTGAAGCTGAAGAAGTGTTACACTTTGTAATGACACTGTGCTTATATATCGCTTTGCTGAGGAGAAGGAATGCAGGGAAGTTAAAAACCTTGCTGATAGCCTGTAAATTTAAAAATATAAAATAAAAAGTTATCTGATTTTTTTTTATTTAAATGAAACAATAAGGAATATTTAAGCAAAACAATAAGGAAATACACTGAGCTTGCTCTGAGGATGTTGCTTAATGATATACAAATAATCACTCCGATTGCAGTGTTCGGAATGAGTGTGGTTTATGATCTAATGTCTAAAGATCATTAACCAACATCTGTTATTTTCTGGAAACAGTACTGAAAAAATCCCCAAATATAAACTCCTTCAGTTAAATTGCCCTTTTTATATGCTGTAAGTAATGGGGAGAGAACTGTAGGGAAGTCTGGAGGTGCTGCTCGCATTCAGGTAAAATGACATTGTTGTCTGTCATTCAGAATTGACCCGGAGAGATTATCTGCTTTCCCTTGTAAAGGGAAGAGTGCTTGTTATGCTTACTTCTTTTATTTTAAATGGACTCAGGCAGCCATGAAGGCTTTTAGGCAGGACATAGAGCATTTGGCCCACAGGACTGACAGCGCTGGCTTTAACGCGTTGCTCGCTGGCCTGAATCCCTGTCAGCGTGGGTCTCAGTTCGGGTGCTCAGCGCTCCCACGTGGAGCTGGTTTCCGATAGCCACGCTCACAGGGGTGATGTGCCTCGATTCACAAGGTGACCCGTTCACCTTGGCCAGAGTACTGCCAGATGCAAATAAAGCTGCCCAGGGATGGCCCCTGCGGGAGAAATTCTGGGCTTGAGACGTGCTGGGGTGTGGGTGTCAGTCCCCTCATGTACCTGGTCGTGTTGTTTGGCTAGTAGCGTAGGAGTTAAAATAAATCACATATATACTGCTATGCTTATAGACCGAGCTCTTAATATATAAATGCCCTGTCTTCCAATCTCTGCTCATAAGATATCTTTATATTCACGGGGTTTTGCAATGAGCTTGTCAGGCTGCTTGCAAGAGGAAGGCTTTTTAAGATTGGATCCCTTAAAAAAGATGACTGTAGATAAAAGTGCATCAGTGCACATTAGGGATGAAATTTTTAAAGCAAGGACATCCTGTTGAGCTCTGTTGTGCCATTGTTGGTTTATACATTCCTTCTTTCGTGTGAAGCGCAGCACAGACATCTCTGCTAGAGGCCTTTTATTTGGGGGTTGATCTGAATTTAAGGTCAACCGCTTAAAAATGAGATTAAACAAAGGTAATGAAATTATACTAAGTTGTTTAAATTAAATTTATGTTTTTAAAAGGAAACAAACTACAAGGTGGCACTTGTATTGTTACAGTGGCAAACAGCTACCATTGCTGAATGTATTTCAGCAGACACATGTCTACAGGGCAAGGTATCTGTGCATGGCGTCACCCCCCAATAAACGAAAGACGTTTCGGGTAGTTGATTCCTCAGTGAAACAGCAAAATGCTTTGGATTTTCTTTACTGTAGGGCAAGAACATACATTGGGCTTGCACCACAGCAGCTGATGCACATCTGACTCTCACCCTAACTTTCCCTAATGAGGTTTATTTATGTCCTTGCTCTCTGCATGATCACCTGTCATTTAATACTGTCATTCAGGGATATATGCATTTAGGTTTTTTTGAAGAGATGCTGATAACACGTAAACAGGGGTTAATGGAGCTCAGCAGCATTTTGTTGCATTTTTCAGTTCATTGTTTTGACATGTGTTCCCTTGCAAGTGGTTTAAGCCCTGGTGTATGCCAGTTCTGTAAAACGAGGCAAAACAATTACCGTCCACCAAACAGACTTAACTCTGTCATGAAATTATTGGCATTAGGGGGCTCCTTAAGAGTCACAGAGAATGACACTGAAGATGTTGAAAACAGCGTAAATGCTACCTATATTTATTTAAAATAGGAACTCTTTCCAAACCTTTTGTTTCAAGTTTAAGCAGAGTATAGGTAAAAGCAATGCTTTAGTTTTATTAAGCTAAACTTGTAATTTATCAGCCCTCCTAGTAATATACTTCCCTTTGGATATAATAGAAGATGTCCCTGCATACATCAGGCTGGCCTCAGGTGTCATCTTCTTATAGGCAATTGAGAAATCTGCCTTCTTTTCCCTGTGATTCAGGATCCTGCAATTGGAGGAGAAAAAGGGCTTTCAGAAAGAGAAATGACAGTTCCTTTAAGTTTATGTTAACATTATCACACCAACTGAAAAGGTCAGGAAATTCGAGATTGTCTGTAATGTTACAGGCTGTAATGCTGGCTCAGGTGAGTTAACCAGCCTGTGGAAGGCGGTGGACTTGTGCTGACTTAGCACATACAGCCTTGGAGCTATATATTTAACCATTCTTGGTTAATTAATATGTTAAAATTTCATTTTTATGTATCTTTGGACATGTACCGCTGGGGAAATGTCAACTTGAGCATAGAAGGACACTGAAGTCTTCCTAGTGACTTGAAAAGTTGGGTACAAGCTGAGCTTCTCTGCTTGCCTGCCATAGGTGGCCAGGCAGGGCCGACTAGACATGCTCAGACCACATACCTGGACCAATCTTTGTCTTCACAAATCTCTTGTCCTTCCTGAATACTTAGCTCTTTAATTGGCCATTGTCCTTCTAGCCAAGCACGACTAGATGAATTTCTCCATTAGAGGACTATAGAGCTATATGCTATGAGTTGTAATGTGAAAAACTTGCTGTGCAGGAACCAAAAAAAAAGGAAATTATAAATTAAAGATGCTTCTAACCTGACATAAATATCCTCTGTTGTGGTCACCGCACCATATCATGGATCAAAGTAGATTTTTGCTAACAAACATTTGGGCAAGCAGTTCTGAATTTGTAGATGACACTGGAAACTACCCCTGTGCGGTTTGTTGTTTTTTTTTTTTTTTTTTTCTTTCAGAGGCTCTTATTTTGAATCCACTTGTAAGTCACCAATGTCATAAGCAAAATATTTCATTATTACATTAAAGGAAGAAAAGTGCCCTTGGCCTATGGTCACGTTGACCAAGATTTTATGGTGGAATTTTAAATCTCCTAACCATAGGGATTTGTAAATTGTAATATAGATGCAACCTTGAAATGTACAGTTTCAACATTGTTGGCTGTGATAAATATGAGCCATAAAGTAAACCTGTGCTCTGAACCAGATTGGATCAAGCACTGTTGCAGAAGCTCCTTTGCCATTTTTTCTGTGTTTCTCTTCTCAGCATCTGGTTCTACAGACCACTTTTCTCCATTTCAAGGTTGTATTTTTTTCTGAGGCTGGGGTTAAGGAATTGTCACATCCCAAGGGGAATCTTTGTTTTATTTTTTAATCTATCTTGCTGTAGCTTTATTTCTGCAGCAAGTAGTTTCAGTAATCCATACTGATGAGTTGTCCGCTCTCCAGGTAGGGTTGACAGGTAGATTTATGAACCAGGAGAAGATAATCTGCTTCCACAAGGGGTCACTGGTACCAGCGCACATAGCAACTAGTTTCTGCCATGCTTCTGTAAAGGGCAGGTTTAGACAAGCCTCTCATCAAAAGGAGTGAAAAAGAAAAAGGAGTTCTTACTCTTTAGAAGATACCTACAAAGAAAAGGGGCAAACCAGATAAATGAGAATGCTTTTTAAGAACATATTTCCTTTCAGTGGTCAGGTAGCCAGATGTCAGAAGTCCTTTGTGCCATCCCTGTCTGAGTTTCACTGTTCTCTGCCGATGCAGGATGCTTGGCTGATGTTGTTTCAGAGTCTGCATTTTAATGGCCATGAGGATTGCTAGAGCTACAGATACCGTAACAGGAAATTATTAATTCCTCCGTAAAGTAGAAGCTGCATGAGTAATTAATATAATTTCTCCTGAAATCCATATGCCTGCCTGCCTATTGTTAAAAGAGGTTGCCACAGGGTGTAATTTTAGGACACTTCTCTCCTGTTTTCTTTGTGTGCAGGCATCAAAGTCTCCTGGTGTCAGGGGACAAATCTCCCTTTCAATTTTTCAGTCTGTCTGAAAATCACCTTTGGAGAGTGGCAACTCCATTAAGAGGAATTAATGGAGCCCTTTTTGTGGGCAGGGTTCTGCCTAGAGTGTTGGTGATTGTAATAACCAGGACATTTCATGAACATGTTATTTCTGTTTTCCCAGAGCTTTATTTTGAAGCTGATTGTCTCAGGGTGCATGTCGCTCTCTAGCACACTCAAAAATACCAAAAGGTTTTTGTCTTGTTTTGGCATCCTGTCTGTGCACAGCTTCTAGTCCCCCAAGGATAAACAGAGGAAAGCTTTTCTCTGCTATCTGGTGATAATTTTCTAAAGGTCAATGTTGTCATCCCTTTTACAGGAAATCCTACCTGTCAACTGCTGCCCAAAATGGCTAGAAGATATTTCTTTGAATTTTACTTGAAGTGGGGCTTTCCATGTGCAGCACCAGTTAAGCCTTTTTGTGTTCAGATGTGCTTTGTGCTATTTTTTTTTTTTTTTAACAGTATTCTGCCTTTAAAATCATCATCATTCTCATTCCTTCCCTGTCATTCACACCAGTTCCAAAATCCTTGGAATGTATGGCACAGATTCCCAATATAATGCTTTAATTGCTGTTATGCTTCACACACACACACACACACCCCTCTTTTCTTTTTCCTGGAAGAAGAACAAATTTAAGATTTCACATGAGGTGAAGAGACTGTAAATCCCAATGGCATTGTTTTATCTCTTAACATTTAGAGGTGACTTTTAGAGCTGGTCAGTGTGAGGAATGTGTTTCTCATCAGAGAAAATTCTCATTGCCATTAGTTTTGACGTGTACTTACAAGGTTCCAGGAGGACTTTGTCTCCTCCTTCATCCCCCATTCAGCACCATCCAGTGAGGGGGACAATCTCCTACTGCCTGACATAATCACAGCTGCCCGGTCCTCTTGGCCAGATGGGAGCTGCATTCACCTCTCAATTTGTTAGAAACAGATGTTTTTCTTAGAGGAAGGGAAAAAGAGATGGAAACCCATAGCAGCTGCCATGAAATTTCCATTGTGGAAAGATCTGTCTAATCCAGGGTGGAATTTCTGGTCACAGCCCGTGAGTAAGTGCCTGTTCCGGGAGCTCCAGCTAATTTGTGCTTAGGTACACACCACTCACCTGGGATGTGTGATGGCATCTGGCAGGTTACAGACTTCAGCAAAATCTTCTTCACAAAAATCTTCAACAACTGAAATCTGTAATTTCACTCCACTGCAGATTCCTTTGGTTCTCTTCTAATTAGCAGGCTTTTGTGGGATACAAATACTGCTTCTTGACCAGCTGTAATTATATGCCAATGTTTGGGCTAGAAGAAGGAACAAAATAAAATAAAAAAAAAAAAAAAAAAAAAAAAAAAAAGGAACATTTTAATTTGGATTAAATAAACATTTATCTCTTCGAACTGGTCAGAGAGGAATTAATTGTTTTATTCTTCTGATCTGCTAATTACATGTACAGGCAAGCCCATGTAAGCTTTTCCTGCATGCTCTATCATTAAAGAATGGATTACATCTGAATTAAATTACTGTATTTCCATCAAAGGTCTCAGTGGGTTGGGGTAGTTGGCAAGATTTATAGGCTAAAAAGAAGGAGGTCAATGGATGTCAGTGGTTAAGAAATATATTGTTCTGCTGGGGGAGTTATCCTTTCCTGAGAGTCTGAATTGCTCTTTTTCTCATTCTTAGCATCTCTTCACACCCTTGCACTGCATGGACATTAATTCTAAACTCCTGTAGTTTCTTGTCAGTTCTTACCCTTTCAACCACCAAGAAACACTGTGTCAAGTGCATGCTTTCCAAGTCCCTGCCTCAGACAGGCAAGCATAAGAGATCATGATGGCAATGCTTAATTTTCCAGGATGAGATCTATTCTTAGTCCTGTTTTGTCTACAGCGGTGGGGCTTTGTGTTTGCTGGCGGTGACTACAGACACAATTGCTGCCTTGCTGCTATAACTATAATAACTGTCTTCTGTCTCTTCCTCTGGCTACATAGAAGAGCAGATGAGAGTGGAAAAGTGAGAAAAAACTTGACAAAAAAATTGTTTCTTGAAGGTGAGATTCGTGGGCAGAAAAGGCAGTAGATGTCACCTTTGGGTCAGCAGCACAGAACCGTGATTTAAGAAAGAGGGAACAACTCCATTATTGTTTTAAAAAGTGACAAACAACTTTGGACATCCCGTTGTTTTTCTACCCTATCATGAGAGGTCTTTTCCCAATTTTTGATTTAATAGTTAGAAAATATATCTGATTATGACACAATCTGAAAAGCTTCAGTAAACACAGAAAACTGCAGGTGTCAGATTACTTTATCCCCTTTGCCAGGTAGAGGAAGCGGATCTGTGCAAAGGAGAAAAAATTGCAGACACATGAAATGCAAATGGCCACTTAACAAAAATTAAATACAGAAATACCTAAATTTCTGCTGATTTCTAATCAACCGTCTGTTTAGGCAGAATACAAAGGAAAAGCAGGAAATCATAAGCACCATTTGAGACTCGCTTCTCTAAGCCATATTAGTTGCGTTATTACCGTAATTAACACATTCTCTAATAGAACCTAATACACCAGAGATTGCCCCAGGTTCTGGGCTTTGGGACAAATGATTTCTCTGTATAAAAGCCAGCAAAAAGGCAGAGGTTTCTCTTGCACCCTCGGGGGCGTCAGCATTCCCAGCGACAGGGCGAGGAGCTCTTGCAGGTCTGGAGAGGAGCCAAGGTTTTACGAGCCGAGCTGCACATCCCTCCCTCGGTGCAGTCCTGACCTGTTCTTCTACCGCACAGCGGTCCAGGAGATGCAGAGCTGGTTTCTGTGTCAGCAACGCGGACGCTCCTGTCACCTAAGGGGACGTAATAATAACGAAAGCACGTGCACGAAGCAAGCAGACAAATTTTACTCGACCAAAGCTCAGCAGACCTTTAGGAGGACCCACCAGCCTCTCCCCACCTGCGTGCGATTTGCCCTTGAGACTTGCTGATTTTCCAGCCTGGCAGTTGTGTGCAGAAAATCCCAGTGAGACTTTGGTGACTTGCACAGTTCCATCAGATTTTACTGAATAGTTATTTACAGAGAGAGTGAATGAGTGAATAGCTGCCAGACAATTTGTAATGTGTGTTGCTGTAAAGCAGAAGATAAGACAGCATTTCCTATCATAATCTACTAACTCAGGCACATGCAATCTTGCTGTCTTTTTTCATGGTGCATGAAGAACTTCGTGGGAGAGGATGGGGAGATGGCTGAGAACACTGTTCTGACCTTGAATTTGCAGCTATCATTTGAATTAAAATTTTTCCTTGAATGCTGTTTTTCCACGTGAGTGGTTGTGACAGGGTGGGGGAGGCAGAAAGCTGCATGACAATGGGTCAGGAAAGGTTCTCTGTTATTATGTTGTCCACATCTGCTGATGGGAAGCCTCTCTGGATCCCAGATGTCTGCCTGCCTGGTCTGAACCTCACACAGCTGTCTGGAGAGGGGAAAAGGAAGGAATTTTTCTAGAATCGCAGGAACTGACACATAATTTGAGCATCCTTAAGTTCTGTACTGTCTGTAAAAGTGGCTGAGAAAAAGGGTGGAGCAAGTCAGAAAGGAACTAAGAAATTTCCCATTAGATTTCATCGTAAACCCTGGAAGAATGAGATTTTATATACCCCTGTTTCAGAATTTGTTATAATCGTATAATCTTCAGTCTCATTCTCTAATATGTACAGAGTCACAAAAATCACAGAATCACAGAAGGGTACAGGCTGGAAGCACCTCTGGAGATCATCTAGTCCAGCACCCCTATTCAAAGCGGGGCCATGTCCAGTCAGGTTTTGAATATCTCCAAGGATGAAGACTCCATAATCTTTCTGGGTAACCTGTGCCAGTGTTTGACCACCCGTACAGTAAAAACGTTGTGGGTTTTTTCAGGTGAAATTTCCTGTATTTCAGTGTGTGCTCTTTTCCTTTTGTCCTATTCCTAGGTGCCACTGAGAAGAGTCTGGCTGCATTTTATTTACCTGCCGCAGATATTTATACACATGGATAAGGTACCCCTGACCCTACTCCAGGCTGAAAAGTCCCAGCTCTCTCAGCCTCTTCTCACAAGCTAGACACTCCAGTCCCTTCATCATCTTTGTGGCCCTTCTCTGGACTCACTCCAGTAAGTCCATGTCTCTTTTACACTAGGGAGCCCAGAATTGGACATGGACAGATACACTAGGCACACAACAGTTGGACACTTCAGACTTATCTAAAGCATTTTTAAATCTTTTCATCTTAATTCTCTATGATGGAGATTTACACTGACTTGGCTGAACTGATACAGGGAGCTCAAAGACTCATAATAATTGGTGTGGGAAGGGACCTCTTGAGGATCTAGTCCAGTGCCTCAATCAAAGCATAGCCAGCCTCTAAGTTAGTTCAGGTCCCTCAGGACGATGTCCCACTGAATTCTGAAGCTCTCCAAGGATGGTGATTCCACAGCCCTTCCAGGCTCTTGTGCCAGTGCTGCATCACTCTCATCAGAAAGAAAATTTTCTGTGTCTCCAGCTAGAATATCCCTTGGTACAACTTGTGATTGTGGGCTTTTGTCCTTTCGCTGTGGACTCTGAGAAGGTTCTGGCTTCACCCTTGCTCTAATGCAGCTCCTTCAACCTCTCCTCATGTGTCATGTGCTTCACCTCCTCCTGTCATAGTTGCTTTCCACTGGACTCACTCCAGTTTACCAATGTCTTCCTTGTACTGAAAGGCTCAAAGATGGACACATCATCCCAGATGTGGCCTCATGAGGGCTGGATAGAGGGGAACAACCACTTTCCTTGGTCTGAGAGCTGACCTACTTAACACTGAACAACATAATGTGTGCTGGCACTTCCACTGTGTCCTCCAATACGTATTGCTTGGAATTTACTAGCACTGACATTTCTTTTGTTACTACGTTATCTTAGTTTAAATCTCTCTAAAGTTTCTCAGATGATAAATACAAGTTATCTGCAACTTTCGTTGTCTTGCAGTCTTCATCACACACATGATTTCCTTTTCTGTCATATATTTATGGAATGTCATAAGACAAGAGGAAATTTCAAAAGAACTGTTAATTTTCTTTTCACGATGGAAGCTAGTAATTAAACATTATTATTTTTCTGTATCCTGCCCATTTTTCATCTATGACATTATGCTTCACTCATCCGTGTCTGGTTAGTTTCTCTATTAGCTTCTTCTATGACAACTCATCAGATACCTGTTGAAGGCTGTCTTCTGCATTATTGTAGGATCTCAGTCACAGAGAATGAAAAGATGCTAATAGATGCTGCCGAAACAGAGAATAAGTTGGTAACCACCTGAAAGAACTTGCAAATACCCCCATTTTGAAACTAAATGTTGTAGGTCAGCATACCTCAACCTGTTTCTGGTTGCTTTAGGAAGAGACTTCATGTGGTGTTTCTGGAAGTTTCTGATGTTACAGCATCTCCTTTCTTCTAAAATTGTACTTAACAAAAGGATGTCACAGACAGCCACTTGATCCCACCTGCAGCATAACTGTTGGCAAGACATTTTTGGCCAGAAGGTACTTTTGAAGAGAGGTTGAGGGGCAGCAGCAACGTAGTATTACAGTTTTACAGAGACTTTCTCACAAACGTGATGAAGAGTCTCAAGAGACACTACAAAGACACCAGATTGCAAAGTTGGTAAGTGATGAATGGAAGCAGGGACTACGGACTGTTCAGGTGTGTGAGTTGACCTTTTGATGCTGAATAAAATGAGCAATAAGATGGAAGGGTCCTTGAAAGTGAAGGTCAGTTGATTGTTTGATATGACAGGCAAAAGGAGCTAGGAAGATGAGCAAAAAGAAAGCCAAGTGTGATACTAGGGAGTGATTTTGTAGCAGCAGTGTGGATCAATACACCATCAGGGCACGACTGAGTTTGTCAGTGGCCAGGAAAAGGATGTTGCAGTAATTGAGACATGAGGTGATGAGAGCCTAGATAAGAATTTAACAGTATGGCTGGAAGCAAGAGATGCGTCTGAGAGATGTTAATTGGAAGGAATCTGCAAAATCCTGGGCACATCCACAGAGCAGGCAGGGCTCTGACTGCAGCTGGTGGGGATCAGTCTGCAGAAGGTTCAGTCTGGACAGACCAGCGACCAGAAGCAGTGAAGGTGTGGTGAGGTGGACTTTGATGGGGCTAGCTGTACTCAAATGGGCTATTATGAGTTCAGATGCTGCCGCCACTGGATTTCACTATTCCTTTTGCTTGTGTTCTCCATGTGTGGTTTTTTTTTGGGGGGGGGGGGGGGGGGCGGGCGGGCAAAAAAGCTTCTAAAGCTCTAAGAAATTGATCCTTTCGATTTTTTTTTTTTCCTTTGGTCTCTTTGGCCTTTATACACATGAATAGTTGGAGTTTCCAATTCCCAGAGTTTGGCAGCTTCTCAGATCTCATTGTTTCCTGCAAGTTCCCTTTCTTTCTCTTGATACTATAGTCACTAGCATGGCATTGGCAAGTACTGAAGAAAAATGAAAAATTAGGGACGTTTTCAAATTGTAGAAGAAGACAGATTTTGGCCAGAATTTGAAGAACTGTGTGCAGGAAATTAAAAAACAAAACCCAAACAACCTCATCTCCCCAAGGCAAACAATAAAATCAGCCAAAAGTACTGCCAGAGGTGGAAAAACTGATCACAGTCCTGTAGGACGTAAGATTGGGAGGCAGGCGGATAATAGTACAGTATAACATAGTCACTGTTTCCCAGTAGCTGTAATTTAGCTCCAAGTCTTTTTTCCAAGTCACTTATCTCATTAAAATTTGTCACATGCCCTTTCCTGAGGCCCATTTGTTGCATTTTTGTGTGAGCAGCACAACGCTTTGGGGGGAGGCACAAGCCTACTCGCGTTGGAAGCGGGAGTTCTGCAAATGACTTCAGGTCATTTGGCTTCAAGGTGGGCAAGGCTGAGCTTCACCCACCATGCCAGCTGAGATCATGATCCTTCTCTAACAGGGAAAAGGTGCTGCCTTACAACAACAGATCATAAATATGGCCACGGGGTTAATATCTGTTTTTGTTTATAGTGGCATAGGAATTGTTTTACATTCTTCTGTGCATATGTGACACACCTGCTAAACATGAAGATTTTTACAAAGGTAGAAACTTTAGACATATGAGTAAGACAGTGGATTACTCATAGGGAAAAATCACCATTTAGAAATTCTTTGTAACATCTGCTGCAGATTATTTTTCAAAGAAGTCTGAAAACTTTGAATTAACCTTGGTACTTTAAGTACAGTTTCTAGGGAGCCATAATAAAGCTTGTGCTCTAATACCTTTCAAAGTGAGCAAGTAGAAAGAAAATCAGTGGGAGCAGAGGGATGCAGCAGCATGAGAAATGTCGCCCGTGACATTTAAACTCAAGTTAATCTTCTGTGACACTGGTAGCATTTGTTGGTGACTTAGGGACAGAATGTTTGCAGTGGTGGGTGGGATCACAGATGTCATCTGGTTTTAAGGCCAGTACCTTGGATGAACCAGTTTCCCTCTTTTTCATGATGCTGACAGGGAACTTTTTACCGAAGCAGAGAAATCCTGGTAATGTATAGTTTGTCAGGCTGTATGTTTTAGTCCAGTGTGGGAGATGTGACCTATCCAGTGGGCCTTTTGCATTACAGCTCAGCAACATGTTAAAATCTTGTTCAGGGAAATTCCCTCTAATATGGAATGATAACCAGATCCCTTGGCTGTTCAGTTCTTTAGCCATGATCTGTTTCTGCGGTACAAGTACACGTCAGTGGAAACTAGATAGAGGCCACCACATAATTTTTCTCATTAATACTTATCAGAGTGTCTGTCCTATAAGAAACACACAATTAAAGCCATTTCTAATCCCTGAACTACGCGTTCCACAGTGGTGATGCAATTTCAGCTGATAACATAAATGGATTATAACGAAATTCACGTGTAGCCTGTGCAGGTCTTTCTGCTTTAAAAACAGAGAGACCCCAGTTGTTTTTGGGGGTCGTGTTTTAGGGGGAATGTTTGGTGTTTCTGCTTCAGGACACTGTTTCTACATTTCTTTTTCACATCTCTCTTTTGCCCCACAGTTCTGAAACTTCAGCAATAGATGTGGACTTCACTCTCGACCTTGACATTTTAATTTTTTAAAGCTAAGACTCAGCAGCATTTGGTTTTGCCTTAAGTCTTAAAGAAAAAAAGGAAACTCAAACCAAATACAGGATGAAGTCTGATAAATTCTTTGCAGTGTATCATTCCAAATGTAAGAGTCAGATGACACCAAGTGGGATTATTTGTCTTAGACTCTGGCAGCTTTACATGTCAGGGAAAAATTAAATTTCATTCTGCTAGACTTGTCCTGTGCCATTTCATCTAGCAAGCTAGCAAAAACAAATGTATATGGTTGGCCTACACATGCACATATTTTGATGACTGGATTATGTCATTTATTTGCTATGCTACTCTTGGTTAAATGTGTATTTGTTGTACTGCTTTTGATATTTTGGTTGGGTTTGATATTTTGTTAACACAAAAGAATTGAAAGAGTGGGTAAAGCTCTTAGGTAAAGCACAGCATCCTTAGTCCATTTGGGAACTGATGTGCTGTCTCATTTTTGAGTTGCTCTGGGGGAATTAATTGGTGTCTGCTGGAACTGAGCCCAAAAGTACCTTTTAAATTACACCAGTATATTGCCTGCCCTGTGGTAGCTGGTGTCCCAGCAGGACTTGGCATGGTGGGTCCATCTCGCTGTACCCCAAACACCAGCACTGTGGGAATCCCCCCAATGCCTCTCTGCAAGGCCATCCCTCCTAAAGGTACCTGATCCCTGTTGCATTACCCTCATGCCTTTAGGTAGTGTAAAGAAGCCAGAAACAGAGTAGGAATCTGATGTAGGTCTCTTCTGAGAAAAACAAATAGTTTTTCACACCTCTTCCCCCTCTGTCTGACCTCTCTTTTGGGATGCACCATAAGGATAGAAAGCTGACTTCTCAGAGGAGTTGAACCCTCTTAAAAAAGGTGAACCCAGTGCAGACACTCTGAATAAAGGTGACAGCATGTCCCTAGCTGAGGGCCATTTTCCAAGCTGAAGGAAACTAGTATAAACATTCAAAACCGAGCATGACTTAAAACAAAACAAGAAACACCTGCAAAACCCAGAAGTCTGCCAGACCGCAGAGTCCTTATCTTTTGAGTCCACGCTCATGACCCAGCAACATATGATGAATTATATTGAAGAGTACAGAGCCCAGAAACGTCTCGTTAATAATAACCAGGGACTTCTATGTGTTTATATAAAATCTCTACTGGAATAGGTAGGAGCACCACAGATTTCCTAAATATCCAAGTCTTCAACAGGTTTAATGCCTTGGTAAGCAAAAGCTGAAGCCTGTCCTACACACTTTCAAAACAGTTGAAATTAAAAGGTAAAACTGTAACTATGTTAACAAGGGCCCTCAACTGCGTTAACAAGGGCTACCTAGTCCCTGCAATGCAAGGGAATAGGGCTTGCAGAGTGGGACTCTTCCTGTGTATTTAGAAATCTGTTATATTTTGATGTGATTTTTCTGAATGAATGAAAAGGTCAAGGATAATTGCTGCAGAAAAAACCATTTATCCTTGTGTCTGGGCAATACAGAGGGTACCTTAAGGGTCCGGGTTGGGAGAATTGCAGTTCCTACATGCCAGACCCGTCTAGGGTCTACTCACTGTGTGCTTGGAGCCAGGACCATGCTGCTGTGCTGTGGTTCTTGTAGTGGCTTTTAAAAAGTACATTCAGCAAGCTCTGCTCCCCGCTGTCATCTCCTCTCCCAACAAAATCCTGTCAGCTTGGGCACAGATAATATATCAATCAGTGAGAGTTTCAAAGCAGGAATTGGCCATTTTACAGGTGATTGCGTAGAGCTGGAATGTGAATGCAGACACAGATCTTGCCAACGGACTTGGATAACATGAGGTAAGACTTAGAAAAGCCTGCATCCTTGTGATTTTACTGACTGGTTTTCTCCAAAATGTTGAGAGCAGGTGCGTGATTGAAGGTACACAACCTAGTGTAGCGAGTACAGAGGCCCCGTCTCCAGAAATGACTCGCAGCTGGGCAAGAAAACTCAACAAAGAGCTGCATTTACCTCCTCACTGACATGGCAGAGTTTGGACAGGAGAGGAGGCGGATGTGACATGATTGCAAGGAGCAAAGCGAAAAAAAAATCCCTGCCCAAAATTGCCCCAGCCTGCGTGAACGGCTACGGTTCTCTCTCCAGCATGTCACAGGGTAGAAACATCACCACTGCTGTGCAAGGAACGCGACGGCAGGGATTGAGCTAATCCTGACATCTGCCTCTGCCCTTCCTCCTCAGTCAGGTTTCATCTGGGTTTTCCCACACACCTCAGCAGAGCTGAGGAGCTGCCCCCAAACCCCCATCTCTGCCCATGGTTCTGCATCCTCTAGGAATCCAGCCACAATCCCAGATGTCCCCGAGACATTGTTCTGGGTGAAGAAGGTGGTACAGTTTTGTCCTCTTTGCAGGCCATTTGTATTTTTGGTAATAATCCTTCTCTTTTACCAACTTTTTACTTTTCGCATTCGTTTTCCCACTCTTCCGTCTCCCTCATTCTTGCCCAGGCTGAAAGAAGCCACATTATATCTGAATTTTACTCTGCAAAGCATGGATTTGAAATTAGCAGAATGAGTTAGTCCATTCCCAGTTTGTTAAAAACTGTTTTTCTGGGACTGATAAGGAAACCAATTAAAAGCCATGAGTCTGCTTTCATAATAATGCTAAATGGGGCACTTCATAAATTGAAGATTCACCATGCAAAGAAAGAGTGATTTATTGTAGTTTATTACAATGAGTCCAGAATCCTTTAATGAGAGAAGTAGTTAGTTTTTTCCTCTTGTTTTGAAATTTGTCCTTAATTCTTGCTCTTCATTCAAGCAAACTTCCTGCAAACAGCCAGGAGCAGTTCAACAGCTGTTCTGTGGACTGAAAGCAATGGGATGTTTGCTTGAGGACACGGCAGAACAGGGTGAATTATATGCAGAGAACAAATAATTTATTAGGCTGGCCCCATTTCTTCTTTGTCATTTATCTGTGAACAGATCGCAATTTCAGCAGTGCTGTTTGTTTTTTTTTCAGAATTTGACACACGGAAACATAAATAAACAAATGTGACTGCTGAATTTCTCATGAACTTTAATCACTTATACAACCAGATATTCAAAGCATATTGGTTTTTCTCTTTTAATTGGATATGTGGTACTGATTTAAATCTCCTAGCTGACTAGGATTTAGTGACCTCTGGAAAAAGTTAATGTTCAAAAATCAAAATGTATTTTCTGTAAGACTTCTGCAGAATCATTTCAGAATTCCGGACAGAATTATTTTTTAAAGACCTGGGGAATGGTAAGATGACTGCAAAGAAATTAGCAAAACAGTCAAAATAAATGTATTTCTACACTTTCAGAAAGTTGGAGAAAGTTGCTTATTCTGACAATTTCTACTAGGTACTTGGCCATCTTAGTCAGCAGATACAATCGCAAGTGTAACTGTACAGCAGTTTTAAAGTTAAAAACAAGATGATTTTATTGATACTGTCTGTAAACAGTGTTATACTTTTCACTCGTCTAAATGCCATGTGCATATTAAGTGCCTATTCTCCTAGCAATAAACATGGTTTAGTAAAATTTATATTTTGATGTGCATGAAGTAAATCAGTAGAAGATTGGGTGAACTGAAATGTGTAAACTTTTCTAGCTGAAGGAACCAAATTACTGAAATGCAAAACTAGTTACCTGCTTCATTAAGAAGCATGAGTACAGACGATTTTTATGAAAAAAATGATGGGAAGCAGTTGTCTAGAGAGTGATTACAGGAGATAGTGTCTGTACTAATTGGCTTGTTCAGGATGTACACAAAATCCGATTTACCAATAATTTGTAGTTTTTGTAAATGATAATATTATGGCAATTAAAGGATGAAGCATTTTTACACGATGATGCTATATTAACTTAAAGTGATCATCTGGGTTTAATTCGGATCTAAGAAGCAACAGTTTATTTTAAAATGTTACCTTTCAGGTCTCATTTCTTTGCCTGTGCTCTGAGTGCCTATCCTTTTGTTTGGTATATATTGTGGGTTCTCATGCTCAGATTGCCGATCCTAAGGGTGTTGATATAAACAGATGTTCCTCATATCCTGTCTGGGTTATTTTTTTCCCTTTCTTTATAGAAGTCGTAATTCTACTGTATGTAGTGCTGTAGACATTTTCATGGTAGAAAGCCACAGTGTCTTTCATAAATGCCGTTTCCCCTGATGGACCAAAAAGCGTGCGGATCCCACAGTGATAGATGTTCATTTGAGACAGTCTGGGCAACAACAGGAGGAAATAAATATGTGAGATGCTGAGATAGTGCCTCATGTGGGAAGGACGTAATTAACCTTAGAGGGAAACAGACTAAAATGTAAAAACAAACTTATTAAGAGATATTTTACCCAGTAGGTTGAAGAGAAGAGTAAAATTATTTTCTGTAAAGGTCTTTTATTTTTACCCCGCGCTTCACCTATTTCACTTTCAATTTGCTGAGATTTCCTCTGCACACAGAGCAATTATTTCTCTCATATCTACATGACTGACCGGGGGGACTTAGCTAAAAAGGAGTCTTCTCCTTGGCTTCAGACCCCGAGGGTCTGCTGTGCAGGCTAGCACTGAAAAGCTCTGTTCCTTGGCTGGGGGAAGAAGGGGTCTGGAAGCTCCAAATCAAGAGATCACTCATATTGAGCAGGAATCACAGAACTCTGTCCTTAGAAATGGGCTGAGAATTGATGGATTTTTGGAGGTTTTTTTCTTTACTCTTGCAGCAGGTGGAGGAATGATGGATTTTGTTTTAATCCAGCCCTGCAGGATGAGAGAAAATGAAGCTATGTGGAACTGGCTACAGGAAAAAAGCCTCTGAGTTTGCTACAAATAGATAAAATATTTCTCTCAGTTTGTAAAATTTGCAGTGAGAAATTAACTGAGATGTGGAGACAACATGACTTTTGTTTATAAATATTTGTGTTTCATGCTGAGAATTCCTTCAGCTGTGTACACGCATTTAAAAATATCTGAAGATCAAAAAATCTGACTCTGATAAAGTAAATTTGATTGATTAAATGTTACCAGAATTTAGTTCTTCTTGAGTCAGGACAGAGTGGAAGTGCCTGCTGGGCAGCTGTTCACGCATGGTGCCTGTGTCATTCTTGAGCCCGATTCCCTCTGAACCTGTGCTCACAACTTGACACAGTATTTTTCAAACCACTCATTAACACTTGCCTTTGTTGCCCTGGATGGGTGAGCCATACAGTGATCTAAACTGGCTGCAGGCTGAACAAGTGTTTTTATAAGCCTATTTATTTTAGTAATTCAAGGTTCTCAAATAAAGCAGGGGAAAAAAATAATAATTAAAAAAAAAGCATTAGCACTATATATTTTTTCCGAACTATTGACTAAAACCCATGTTCTGATCTTCAATCATGTGTCTTCACCCACTTTTCATGCATCCTCTCTCTTTCCTTTGTTCTTCTCCGCTGCCAAGCCCCCCCACACACATGGACTGTCTTCTTCCTTCCCCCTTCTCCTGCCAGCTTCTGTCCATTTTGCACATTCTCCTTCTGAAGTTCTCCTCCTAAACATTAATTATCTGCTCAAGTTCCGTTAATAAGACACTACAGATACTAAGCAATATAGGCTATAATATATCCAGTCAGTGCTTTAGACTGTATGTCAAAAGTGGTTGCAGGTACCTCTTAAAATCCTACAGTTATCTGTAAAACCAAACTCTTTAGAAAGTAAAGCGTTGGTTTTGTTTCTGTTTTATCCCAAACACTTATCACTTTCTGTATCTTACCTCCACTGAAATAGATGGCAGTGCTTTCACTGGCTTTGACGGGAAGATATCAGATTACCTGCCTATTTTCAAATATGCCCAGAGGTCACCGCAGGAGGCATTTTTCAGAAAGGTTCAGATTCCAGCCCGAGCCCTGAGTGTGCACCCGGGGGTTTCAAAAGGATGCGGCGGAGAAGGTTAAGCTATCCAGAAATCCTCTCTATAAATATTGATGAGGTAGCTATGGGGAGCTCTGATGTGTTGAAAGATGCTACTTTCCTTTGGAAAATGCAATGAGGAAGGAACTGACCTCTTGTGAAACCCATGTTTGTAGGTGCAGAGCACCTGAGAACATGATGCTGAGTAGTGAAATGCTTTATTAGTATTGTGATGGGGATGAAGCCTCTGTGGAAGGGGATAAGTATAGAGTGGAGGTACCTTTGTGCCTCTGTGGTTTATCTTGGAGGATTTCCAGTCATTCTAACAAGCTGACCATCTCCTGGCATCTCTTGGTGTGCACTGACAATCTCCGTGCTTCAGCAAGATCAAACTGTTGGGGCTGTAGCTGATCAGTAGTGTAGGCAGCACTCAGTGTGAAGGGATTGTTGCAAGGATCCTTTGCAGCTGTAGCAAGGCAGAATGAGTTCAGGACCCATAAGAAGCATTATCTACAGCTGAATATTAGAATATTTGTGTCCGTGTGAGAGTTTATCTTAACACTGTTGAATTATATCTTCAGCCTGAAGTAGAAACATCTACTGCACTGAATATAAGGCCCTTGACCATGTTGAGCAGCTTATCTGTATTTGTTCTCTCTGAAAATGTTTTATTAGCGGAGTCACTTACTTCTCAGAGCTGAACAATACCAGATGAACAAGCTGGTGTGCACATTTCTATAGGAATAGCAATTCTCATTTGTATTTCTTAGACCTAAAGGGTTTGGTGGCCACTGGCAGATTTCTGCAACAGCCTTCTGGAATGGGCAGGTGTGGTTATCCCTGTTTCTTGAGTAAGAAACTAGAAAAATTGTGAATTTCAAGTGACTTCCCAAGGCATAGACTTTCCAGGGCACCGTTTTGTCTGCCCTGTAATGTCTCGCTCACCCTCTGAATGGATGTGTTCAGGCTGGCATGCCAAAGCTGAAGGAACAACTGGGGCCTTCCAGAGCTGAGAAAATTATGTAGATTCATAAAATATTTAGTTTACAATTAGCACATGAAAACACAGTGTATATTCCTATTACTTGACACAAATGAGATGTCATGTGGAGGGAATATATTTCCAATAAGTTTGTGCTTTTTTTTTTTTTTTTTTTTTATTTCAGAGGACATTTTTCCTTTAAGGTTACAATACAAATTTTATTTTTTGATGGGACTTTGGGTTCAATCACTGTTTTTCTTTTAAACACAGTTTGCCTGTTGCCCTCTTTCAATGATACGATGGTATTTGTCTTCTGAAGCTTGTCCCCAACATGTGATTTTTTTTTTTTATGCCTTTGTTTACATAATGAATTTTAAACGATCTCTCTTCTAAACTGCTGCTCCTGACATGTAGAGCAGGTGGAGGTAGAAAACAGTGCCAGTGAGCTCGCCAATCATCACACCTGCAGGTGACCCTCTCCACCTTTATCCTGCCTGGGAGAGGACGGTGCCAGCACAGGGACTGGACCTGTCCAGGGAAAGGGCACAAGCCCAGCACAGCTCTGGTGGGGAAGAGGAGGTCAGGGACACATTCCCACAGGTGTTAGTAAAGAGAAAAAATGATCATGTGTATGGCCTTTTCCACTTCCAGATACTCTGTTGTTGTGGCAGTTTCATCCCAAATGTATTGAGTGTTCTCCCATTTTTTTGACACCTCCGAAGGTGAAAAATGACCTTTTCCTATTCTTCATTTCAGAGAAAAATTCATAAAATACCCTACACAAACAAATACCAAACATTAGACTCTTTTGAATCACGTTCACTAATGTGCAGATTTGTGTCATGCAGTGGCTATTAAAGTCTTCATTCAAAACATTTCTCCAGAGAACACTCTCAGGTTGCGATATAGTTAAAATCTAACTAAAAATTAAGAACATTTTGAACATCAGCCTCAGAAATTTAATTAGGTCATGATTCAAAATTTTTAGGCTTCAGTATCTGTAAGAATGCTACTTAATTTCCTGCAAGTGCTATTGGACTTATGCTCCAATCAGCTGGAGTATTTTATGCATAATCATGTGGTGCTCAGTGCCCATAATTAACAATTGTGTGTCAATTTGTCAAGCACCATAAAAGACAAACGGGAAAGCAAACTGTAGTCTTATTTTTCTGTGGGTCAGCAAATATTTTGTTATTATAAATCCCATTTTCTAGAGGACTTCCTGAGATTACTTTGGTATTTTAGTCATTTAAAAACAAACAGTAGCCAGTTTGCAATTACATTAGTTCCTGACTGGAAACTCTTCTGGGTACAGTACTGCAGTATAACTTATGCTTTGTAAATAAGAGAGAGCAATGTTCCTTCTGTAGGCTGTCAGAATTGCCCTTTATGTTTTTGGGTAGATGCTGATCTGGTGAGCTTCCTCTGCTCCCAGTTTGCCACAGAGGGCATTGCGAGGTGCTCAGCTCCTCAGAGGATCAGGGCCTGCTCCGTTTATCTCATTGCAGCTGATCTTTCTTTTCAATTTTCTTCTTTCATTTCTTAATTCATTCTCAGTGCTGACAAGTATATATGTGAGGGTAGGACACGATCGTTGCATTAATTTCAGAGTACCTTGACATTAAATCACAATCAGGCATCCGAAAGAGGATAATTAAAAAAGGCAAACAAACAAACAAAATCAATCAGTGGTTCCAGGAATCAGTTGCACATCCCCTGCTAGTGGAGTAGAGCTGTTGTCATGATATCAGTTTTCTTCACAAGATGAAAAATCCTTCCTGGCCCTGTTCTGTGTAGCAAGAAATTGGTCTTCAACAGAGGCAAGTATTGAAAGGGTTAAGACATTTAGTCTAATACACTTCACTAGACAGTCATATGTAAATACGATTGATAAAATATATGAAGGCTCTACAGACTGCTGGATTTCTGTCCTGCTTTCTGAATCTGCCCATTTCAACACACATCTGTGGTTTCTGTGGGGAGCAGGTTTGTAAGCAGAGTTTAACAACTTGCTGCATTCATTTTATATACCCATCATCTTTTTTGATCAGAAATCCCAGTACAGAAATGCTGGTTTAGAAGCAGGGGTTAGTTTTTCCTTATTTGTACTGGGTAATACTCCTATAGAACTTATACACAGACTAAAAATAAACCAAAAAAACACCCCAAAACATTGAAAATTATGAAACTGGAACAGTTTGTGCATTTTCTAGCATTGTGGGGTTTTGGTTTTCTTATTTTTTCTTTTATTTTTTTTTTTTTTAACCTAGCGTTCATTGGTTATTCCATAAAACTTCCAGTTACAGCTGTTGAAATTGCTAGACACCAGGCACTGTACCAGGAGATGGAGAGTTCTGCTTTCACAGACAAAACTAGTATCTTACTAATCCTTGCTGCTGACCCTGTATAACTACTTTTATATGCCTGTAGAGCAAAGAAAATACGGAAGAACCTATTTTAGTGGGAAAAATAATGTGGAAATTCTTTTGGCTACTCTACTCGACTGCCTTGAAAGTGGGGTGACTAAACTGAATTTAGGTCATAACAATGGAAGAACAAGGGATCAGTGTGGCTAATCTGGGAATCTGGCACTTGTTTGTGGAGTTCTTGTAATACATTTAAATTTTATGTATGATTCGTAGTCACTCTCTGAACTAGAAAGCAAATGCACCTGAAGGGGGAGGGAGGATGTAGGCAAATTATCGTTGACTGCAAAATGGTGCACCTCATCCCTGGTTTGAAAAAACACTTTCTGGGGATAGAGTAGCTTCAATTGCAAGGCTCTCCCTGAGTATATGAGCCTTTTGATAATGCTGTCACATAAATGCCACATATTGGCTCATTCTGTGGATTCTTTTCTCACTGGGAACTATACTAAAACTTCTAAGAGGTTTATGAAACTGCTATTAGACAGAAATATTTTTTCTAAATGGGATTAAGTCCAAGATTCAGTCCTTAAAGATTTCCTACATTCTTTAAACTATCACAGTCGATTTCCCATGTGTCTATAACCACATTCATTTTCTTAACACTCTTTTTTAAAATTATTGGTGAAAACTTGACTTTTTGATCTCTTTTTTGATCTTTCTGGTGTACTTCCGCCTTCTATTCCAAATGTCTTTGATTACTTTACTCTCTTACTTCTCACAAATAAATTAAATACTGTTCCACAACAGAAGTGAAGATTGTATATTTTGACCTGATGATATATCGCCCTGCATTTGACCCAACGTTCAGAATAAATCCTTACTTCATGTTGGATGACCCATATCAGAACACAGCTTTTTGCAATGTGTATGCTTTTGTGTAAATATTAAATGTCACCTCTGTACTATAGATATCAAATGTGTGTATGTGACAAAGCACTGACCACAATATCATTCAATAGGAAAGGTTGTCAGTGTAGCACTACAGTTGAGATTCAAACAATGTCCTCTCGAAAACTTCATTTGGAGCATCCCCGACTGCTGTTGTAATCACTTAGCTCTTTTTATGCTTCTGGTGATGTATTCATGTATTTGAGGTGGATCTTATGAGAACTGTGCATTTGCAGAGATTGAAAATGAGCTTCAGAGTCTACTAGTTCAAAGTCAGGCCAGGGTGGTAGTTGTGAAGTGCCATAAACATTTGACAGCAGGCCAGTTGTCCACGTAGAAGTCTTCATTCCAGTCCGTACTGAAAGTGGACTTCATCATATTAGACACAAATAGCAGTTATCAAAATCCTCTGAGACTATGTTTCTTTTAACCCTGTGTTTAGAAAAGGAAATGCTCAGACTTTGTCTTTGCCCAGGATTTAGGAAAGGACATTAAAAGCAGGGAGGTGAAAGAAGAACAGATTTGGGATATAAGGCTTGAACCATCTCTTGGTGCATGGTGTTCAGGGACATACAGTGTCTTCATACAGGCTTCATTTTAGAACTGTTTGAGGCCTTTTTCTTCTTCTTTTCCCATTGGAAGGCCGATTCCAAAACCAGTTAATGGGTAGGAACTTTATTTGCATTCCTAGACTAAATATATTCATGAACAACCTTTATCCATTTGTTTTGTGACACCATTACTTTTATCTTGAATAGTTCTTTATTAAATATTAATAGAGTATTAATTAATATTTAATAGAGAGCAAACATATACTCCCTTACCTTTCCCCTTAGCTGTTCCTCTTCATTTTGCTAGACTAAACAATCTAAGCTCCTCTAATTTCCCTTCGAGAAAAAAAAGCTCTCCCGAAACTGATTTTTGGAGCCTTTTTCTACACCTGGTCCATTTTCATTTTATGACCATGGCCAAACTCCAGCTTGCAAAATGCATGTGGCTCATAAGCTCTTGAAACGTGCCTCTTCGGCTGATTATCCGGTGTTAGTGCTGCTGCCCAAAATGCAAGAGGAGTGTCTTGCCAGCACTACAAGGTAAGAAAATAGAATAAATAGGCACAGGATCAATGTACAATGCTGTGATATGTGTGATGCTTCTAGTATGAAGCAGCAGCTTCTAGCTCTGCTGTGTGTTCGCTGTGCTGGCAGGAGCTCTGGACTGAGGATGCAGGAACAAGGTAGGACATGGTATTTCAGCGGGGAGATGTGCAGTAAGAGGGAAGGAGGGAGGCTGATAGGGTTGAAGCAATATTTTGGAGAGATATAGGGCACAAAATGTAAAGGCAAAGGGGCTGTATCCTTTGGGCTGTGAACATTTTGCGATGGGTTTATAGACCGCTGCTCGGATGAAGTGTTAATATACATAGTCTGGAGGCCAGCTGTACTGCTAGCTTTAGCACCCAAGGACGTGTCTGTGTGGCAGACTGCAGTAACACCTGAGCTGTGTGAATGCACTAGCCGTGGCTGGTTTAGCATGATATTCCACCTGGGCCGATTAGCCCTTCTCACATAGCCAGGCTGCTCCCAGTGCCAAGGCTGGCTGCGGTGGTCAGCCTGACCTTGGGCATCATGGCCAAGCATTGTGGGTTTAGACGATGGGCATATAAACAGCAGAAAAATCTCCCAGAGTCTTGAGTGTTTGTCAGGTACGTAAATATCTCAGATTATTTTCCTTAAATTATCCCTATGGGGATCATTTATGCAGCAGTTTTATAACTAGTTTCTGCATAAAATATAGTCCTGGCACTCAGGTTATCTTTTATGTAGTCAAACATTTTCTTGTTTGCATGCTAATCTAAACTCTTCATCACTGAATAACTTCAGGGGCTGTAGTGTGGTTTTCTTATGGTGCTTTGCTTTGGAAAAAGAAAATGAATGTGTCTGCTTTTCTTAATCATATATTCAGTCTCCTGTTTCTTTGTTATAATTCTTTTGATGTGAACAAAACTCCAAATCCATTTTTTTTTGTGGCATTTAAATAGCAAGTATATTTAAGAACTGCCTATGTGTTAACAATGAATCCTCTGTAACTGGATGCTTAGTAAAAGCTGGGGCAACATCTCTATGTAAAGAGTTCTTTCATTTTTCATACATTGCTTTTGATTGTGCCTGAGATACCATTACCATCCTCAAAATAAGTACAGGATTGCTGCTCCAAAGTGATAAAGTGATCAGCTCAGACTTCTAGTTTACTTTCTTCAGGAGCCTCTTTTTAATGTCTCATAGAAAAGTATAACCATGGTAAAGGAGCCTGGATGACATAGAATTTCCAGTTTGCTGGAGATATGTTGGGCTGTGCCAAAGTTTAGGATGTACGTCTGTCTCACTAAAGAGTACACCAACCAAGTCATGGCAATGAAGAGTAACAGTTCTGTGTAAGGTGCATCCATCATATCATGTGAGGGCTGCAGCAAATCTCTAAGCACTTAACATGCAGCTGTCATTATATCTGCGTCTGTTGATCTGCTATATGTACAGCACTGCATGTTCCTGAGGCTTTGTCAGCCCAGATTTCCAAACTCTCGATTGCAACCTTCTTGCATGTGATTCCAGCTTCTAAACTAACCTGTGTTTAATTTGCCACCATTTAAGCCTTTCATGCCATGACGACCGCTCTCATGGTTATGAACGGCCGGCTGCTTCTTGTCCAGGGAGCAGTGAGATACTTGCACCTATAGGCTGAATATAGAAGCGTTACTATGCCTCAGCTCTTTGGGGTGCAAAGCAATTAGATCACTGGCACAGTGTCACTGCAAGCATTTGCTTGGACCCAAACTATTTGTTTTCACCTAGTCAATAGTAGGAGGGATGCTGAAAGTAAAGTAATGGTAATTTTCTTACGCAGGCTACAACAAGCAGGGCAGACGCCTTCTTCTGCAGAGGCTGTGCCCAAGGAATGCCTCAGGGAGTAAGGAAGGGACTTCGCTGTGTCAGGAGACATCTTTGGGTCCTAAAACTGCTGCACATCAGCATTTATAACCCAGTAGTAGTCTAAGATCCAAGTCAGGACAGGGTATCAACTGAGTGAGGGATTGGGGTATCCCAGAGGGAGATACAAAACCTGTGCTTAGGAACTAGCAAGGCTGAATCTAATGCAGGGCATGACTTGGTTTTCTCTATGCTTGTGGTGGAGCAGGATCTAAGCTCTAGTTGTTGTTAACGTCACTTCTTTGATGGTGTGTGGATCTTCCACATATGACAAAGCCACTGAGACACAGTATTGTGTGGCACTCTGGGTGCCAATTCAGAACTACCTTCCACAATCTAACCATACTTCTTATTTGTTGTTTTCCATCTTTTCCTGGTTTTATTTTTTTTTTTCTATAAATTCCAAGTTGAGGGGAAAAAAAAAATAATCAAAAATCTCTGCTGTAACAATACCTGGAACCATCATTGGATCGAATAAATAATGTACATTTGTACTCATAGTCTGAAGTGTCCTAGTTTATGTGATGGATTAATCACCTTTTCCTTGTGAGTTATGTCATCATTTCCAAAATAATAACTTAGTTTACACAGAGTGGCTGAAGCCATAGACCGCTCTCTTATTTACTGCTTATTCATAGCAACTCTACAAACCTAGAATTTTAGTTAGTTTTAATGGTTAAAGGAAGTGTAAAAAAACATCCAGGAGGCCCCAGTTTACTTGAAATAACCACTTTAATCAAGACCCAGTCATAATTTTTTAATTACATTTTGCTGGTCTGTGTATGGGACTTGTTGAATAAAGTAATCATGTTCACAGTAAATCAGGATGAATATGATTTCCCCTCAAAAGTAGGGAAGCCAAATGGATCTTATTTCAGCTGTGTCCTGTATTTAAAGAAAAAACAGCTGGGAGTAATAGTTATTATCATTAGTGACATCCAGCCAACATATGCAGTCTTTTGGACTCCATTATAAATATGAAAAAATCACAGTTCACAAAATACAGGGACCAAATGTCTTTTACAATAACTCACGCCTGGCATTGAATATCAATATTTTATTTGAATCTGTAAATGAGAACATTACAAAACTGGATAATTTTAGATTAGGGTAATTACCATATGAGTTTCAAGGGGTGAGGGAAAAACAGGACTTTTGCACACTGTTCCCAAATTCACCTTTGATAGGAGAAAGAAATAGAGGGAAACCCAAAAACAGGGAAGCAATTGTAAAGGAAAAAAAAAAATAAATAAAAAGAAAGAAAAAAAGAGTAACTACTATTAAATGATTGTTTTTGTAAAAGTATTTGGTTTTGCTCTCTGAGGTATAATAAATATTGTCCAAAAGGCAAAATGTGCAATTCTGTAAGACAGACTCAAAACACTACAATCAAATCCTCCAGCCTACTGAGAATGTTCAGCCTACCATAATTTAAAGTTTGTCATTAATAACTGACAGGCTTTACTGACATATTTCTTTTTCCATCACGTATATGAAATTTTAATCAAATTGATCTTAGCATACTAAAAGCGTGATCATTTGCTAGGAAATTTCATTGGGAAGGAATAAATAAATTGAAAAATTACAATTCTGAATGTTGAAAGACAACTTTAGACTTCCAGAAATGTATTTTCTGTGACATTTACAGTTTTCCATCATTTTCATGTAGGACTGTGACGTGTAAACTCTTTTCCCAGCACATATTTGGGCTATAAATCTAAGCCTCCAATATCATGTTCCAGAGTAAATAAAAAGGAATCAACTTTGTGTTGAGTCTACCTCTTCTCTTCTGTTCAGAGTCACCTTCTGATTTTTTATTTAGTAGACTAGTCCCACTGTCTAGTGATGGAAAGGCTAATAGAAATGCAGGAACAGCCGTACTGGGTCAGATCAAAAGTTGGTCTAACCTATACGTGGTCTTCAGATCTGAAATTAATGCCTAGAAAGAGTACAAGAAGAGGGCAGGCAGGTATGGTTATTTCCAAAAAATATTTTGCATTGCCACACTTCATTGCTCAAAGAGTAGCTGAGCCAGAAGTGATAGATTTTGACAGGTTATCATTCCTATGTATTGGTCCAGTTTCAGCACACATAAAATTTTAGCAGTCACAGCTTCCAGCAGCAAGGACTTACACACAATTTAATGATGTGCTGTGTGATAAACAACATCTTTTGGCTAGTTCTGAATCTACCACACGCTAGTTTCATGCGATATGCCCCAGTTCTTCTCTGTATCTTCAGATAGACGGAACAGTTAGTTCCTTTCCACCCTCTTCATTCCTCTAGTGATTCTGTGAAGTTTTTCACATCCCATCCTCAGCCATCTCTTTCCCAGGCTGAAAAACCCCTTCATGTGTAGTTATTTTTATCTGGAAGCAGCTCCATGCTGTTGAGTGCACTTTCCATCCTCCTATCCATCTATTCAACGTTACCATCTTTTTTGAGTGGAGAAACCAGGAGGTAAGGCTGCAATTTTTGCAATGAGAGAATGGTATTTCAGTTTGTTTTCCTTTCCTAGTAATTTGATTTACTTTCATGAACACTGAGCTGAGCTGTTCGTAAAGCTGACTAGTGTGGCTCTGAGCTCTCATTTTTGCCTGATAATAGTCTACCCAGACTTCATCACCCTGTGTACAAAGTCATGATTGTTTGCTTTTTCCACATGTCCAGCACTCTAAATTTATCTGTCTTCATTTTTACCTGCTATTTTATTGCTTGGTGCATGAGCCTCATGGAGTGCACCTGTTTCAGTGGCGTAGGAGCAGGAGAGTGCTTTTGAAGCAAATCTCCTGACCATCTCCACTTACTGTGCATCTGTACACACTGAAGATGACCTGAGAGCCCATGTACTTAACCCCTTTCAGATGTAATTAAACCAAAAATAAGCTCCAGAAGTTCAACTTGAGTGCCCTGTCCCCAGATTCAATCCATGGGAGCAGACTGGAACAAGTCCAAATTAAATAAAAAAAAAATCCCCGAACAATCCTGAAATGTGGATCATCGGTGATCTTCAGCGACAACTGTTTCACTGTACAGATCTGGTCCTGTTTATCCTCATTTCTATCTAGTTTTGACATGGTTTCATGTCCTATAGCAGTACTTCACCAGTTGCCCTCATCTTTACTGTCCAGAGCAAATTAGTGCCATCTACACGCTTTGTTACCTGCCTTTCAGCTTCACTAATAAGTATGTTCAATATCGGGGGTCACTACACCACTCCACTCTTGTCATCATTGGTCACATCTCTTCATTATCAAATTTGCTGTGTACCTTTTGTTTCCTTTCTTTATTTCAAACTTGCATTCTTTTGAGCACTTATATCTTATCCTATAGGTGTTTGGATTTTTTGAGAGTTTTTGGAAGAGAGATTTTGCTGAATTCCTGACTATATTAGCCCAATTTACCTTATCTGTATGCACAATAGTTCCTTCAAGGACTGCCAGTGTGACGGTGAGATATGACTTCATCTTTAAGGAAATTGTGTTGACTGTTAATTTTTATCCATGTGCCCACTAAATCAATTCTTTTCTATAGTCTTTGCCAGTTTGTCTTTTTTGGACATAGAGTTCCCAAGATCCCTTGTCAAATCATTTAAGAAAAATTGGCCTGATATTTTGCACAGTTCAGTCCTCTGGTACCAGAGTGGCCTTTAGGAAAGACTTACATGCTGCAATTAATAGTTGTTCCACTTTATCTTTTGTTGCATTTCGAACTCATGGTTGAACACCACCATCCAGTCACTGATCTTTCTGTCTCTTTGATCCATAATACCTTTTATGAGCATGTTATTTGGGGACAGATCTTTTGAGTGCAGCATTTGAAAATTTCCACCATGAGAGCTTCCTGAAATTCCTCCCCAGTCAGTGTAGATGAAGAAAATGTGTATTTGTTTTTCTGCTGTTCTGAATATTCTTTTTACACCCTGTTTGTTTGTTGGCCTGCCATCTGGCAATTATTTTATGTTCTCATGTTTCCAGTTCTCTGGCAACTAGACCATGCAATTTTAATTCAGTTGTCAAAGCAAATGGCAGAAGACTTTCAGTTGTTAATTTCTGGGAGATGTCTTAGGCAGGTTGGATGTGATCCTCGGCTTCAGCCATGGAGCACAGTGCAGCAGAGAAGATTTGGTAAAAAAGTGTGACTTCTGTTACCCATATCCTGTTGTGTGGCAGCATTCATCTTCTGGCTCGTATTAGAACATCATGAAGGTCGTTATGGTTTGTGTTAGACATGAGTGGTCCCCACTATGCCTTTGAAGCAGCTGGGACTACAAGGTGAACAAAGAAATATGTGTTCCCCTTCCTTGAAACATGTTACTAACTTGAAGTAGGAAAGGGAGTGTTAAAAAATATATACTTATTTTTAATTGCAAGTATTATGCAGTTTGGGGGTCAAGATATTAGACCAACATCAAAGGGTAGGGATGCATTTTCGTTGTGGATCTTCACCATTTCTTACCAGCTGTCTTCTATGACTGTGACTGATACTTTGAGTCTTTTTTAAAAAAATATTTTTAAAAAATCTTGGCCATTTCCTGTAGTTGTTCTGTGAATTTGAATACTGGGGATGAACAGTATATGCTTTATATTATTCTTTTTCAATAAAAAAGAAGTTTCCAAAAGTAAGGAAGTGAAGTACATGAGTTTGGGAGAATGGAAATTATCATAATCAATACCTGATCTTCGACATTTGATTTAGTGGGAAATAAAAATGGGGACTGGTCTTGACCAAATATGATGCTGAGGAGTGATGAACAAGCTGGTATAGTTAATATAAATTGTCTCACTAACCTTGTGGTGACAGCAGTGATTATGATATAAGACCTTTTTAACTCACAGGATTATCACATTTCTCAGTACTCTGTTTTTTCCGTTTCAATAGGCAAAATTTCACTTATTGGTGCATTTGATTGGGGATCTGAAGAAACCAATTTTCTGCTCTTTTTGAGATGGAAACTAATCTTGCTGGACTTCTATTTAAAAACTCTTGACAATGCTTATATTTTATTTTAGGAAATTGTTTTCATTACTGCAGTGTGCTCAACCAAAAACCTCCAGGCACTTTATTCAACTTTAGATACGCAGAGTAGGATAAATACATAAACTGATGGCATGTAATGATTTATGATTAATTTAACCTTTTGCTGTTTTGAAGTCTAGTTTTTCCCATCTATCACACTTAGGATAGAAGTAGCCACAGTGAAGGAGTAAAAAAAGGAAAATAAAGTGCCCTAGTCATCCTTCTATCAAACAGAGGCCTGAGAACTCCTCCTACTTCCATGAAACTTCTGATTATTGCAAAGCCATAACTGGCCTCATAAATATAACAGGATTTGTGATGCAGTGCTCCTTGGTGTCTGGTCTGTTAAACTATTTTAACTAATGACACAAAGTCCACCTTGAGATTAGACACAATCTAAACTGGAGAATCTTTCAGGCAGATATTTTTTGAGTTCTTAAAAGAAAATTAACGTAATATTGTTATTATATTGAGTAACAGCCTCTCCTTTGTCAAATGACAAACGTGCTTCACAACTGCAATCTTCGCAGTTGTTCTGCCAAAACTGCTGATAAATTAAATCCTTATTGTTAGACGTATTTATGACACATTTTGCTTCATTTCTGAGCTACATGCCTTTTTTTCAGTACAGTTAGAGAATGAATATATTTCTGTTACATATTTATAAATCTTAAATATTATTAACTTTGAATCACAGAATTAAGTGCTAACCCTGATTATTTTATTGTGAGAATGGAATAAGCATTTATGCATTCGGTTTACAAGATAACATCTGGTGCAGAGGGTGCCAAACAGCCAACTATTCTGCAAATTGAGTGCCAGAAGATGACTTTTAAACCAAAGTCTGTGCTGCAAAGACAGTGCTGCAATACTTGGACGGAATTCAGAGGATGCGTGCTGCAAGGGGACCTCAGCCCATGCTATCAGTGGGCAGGACCTGTGTTCCCCCACATCTCTCTTGCTGTGCAAACAGGGCTAGGCACCTGCTATTCTCTATATGGCTCTCGTAGATATTAATAGAGTGGTTGAGACAGGACACCATTGAGTCTCTGACCCCTTCAAGTAACTGCTACACTGGGGGTGTTGATGAGAGCGACCTTGCCTGCTTACTCCCTGCTGGCATTTGGGGTAGCTCCGGCTCAGTGGAGATCAGGGAAACCAAGTCTTTTCTCCCCTCTCAGTTCACCACAAGGTGTTCAGGTGTAGCCTTCGAGGCACGCGGGTCCCATCCACTGTTAGCGTGGGGCGGGATTTGTCTATTGCTTCGGTGGTTCCTGGCAGGGATGCCCAGGAGCAGCCTCGGGACAACTGCACTTCAAAATCCAGTTGGAGACTGGTGGTTGCTTCTCGCCGTTAGCATTCAGGAGCCCACAGTGCCTTCTGAGCCAGCAGTTGTTAAAACCCAAGCACTATTCACTAGACACTTTCCCGAGATTAAATAGCCATCTTTTTCATCTTCTCTTAAGAAGACAAGTCTGTGGGAGTGTTACTCAACGTGAAAGCAGCTGATACTGTTGGTCTGGCACTGTCCAAAGCATTGGAGCAGAGAAAGGCTAAGAACTAACAAATCAGTAAAACATCAGATGTGAAATCAGGACTTTTGAGGTACAGAAGTTTCTAAATGAGTTCATATGTGTTTTTTACACATTAGCAACTTTCCTTCCTTTCCCAGGAAGCTTTATCTTCAGTGCCTGGATTCCCTTGGCACACCAGTAGATGTTTTCTGTGATCAGACTGAAGTTTCTCTTTTTAGCAGCATGAAAGGATCTGAGTATGTCCTATCTGAACAGTTTTACTGCCATAGAGCAGCATGCATCATTTAAACGTATTTATGTTATTAAAAAAACCTGATGTGGCCAAATAACGAATCCACGTGATCTGCTGGTGAGCAGTTTGCTTGTAGTTGTGAGTATATAATTTACTGGAAAGCATGTAGGAACTGAAACAACAGTAAATCAAGGATCATTTACATGCAATCAGACAAGGGACCAATTAAAAGCCTACAGAAAGTGAGACAATGTAATCCCAGACCCTCCAGATGGGACAGTGCAGATCTCCTTTTAGCTATATCAGGGCCCTATCAATCCTAATACAAAATTTCCTTTACTTTTTTTTTTTTTTTTCCAAAATTTTTTGAAATATTTTTTTTTTTCTTTCCCAAACTTTTTCCCCTCTCTTCTGCTGTATCATTTCTCTTTCCTTACCTAGTTGTTAAGCTATTCGGAAAAAAAAGAATAGCTTTTTTGTTTCTTTTAATGATTGGAGCAGAATTCTTGAGTTCATACTGCTCATTCTTCAAGTACTCTCTTCTGGCCCAGAGATGATTAGTGTAATTCATGTTACCACAGCGTTGGAAAATATTATTGAGAAGAGAAAGAGAAGTTTCAGTTGTATTATAGCATTATAAAATTGCCTTCACACTGCATCTTTGGAAAAATAATATATTTCTAACTACACTGCATGGAATCTCTGCTGGAGTTGACTGTATAGCAGTATTCACCTCGTGTAAGATCTAAATTTAATCTGCCTGTAGTCAACCAAAAGCAGAAGCAGTATTAGCCATATAAGTGGGATATAAATAGTAAAGGCAGCCACTTTGCTGGGACAATCTTTAACAAAACACTTATATCTTATTCAATTTTCAGATTGTTTTGTTGTTCTAAGGGACTGATGGCAAATGATCAGGTCATTTTGATGAGGGTTTATGATTGACATCAGATTTCATTAGAGGCATTAATATTGGAGGGAAGGGTCACAGATTGGTCATGGTTCATTCTACCTGCCTATCTCACTCAGCAACAACCAGGAAATTTCCAGTAATTTTCTGTTTTTATGCTCCTTTTAATGTTTTAATATTTCAGATGGGTAAAGTGCAAGTTAATCATGTTTATGCATTAATAAAAGGTACATAAAGCGTTTCGGTTATTCAGTTGAATGAAATGATTTCAGAGATGTGGTAATAACCTTAAGTGATGTTTTGAATACACTTCATATAAATTAGATCCATTAAATGGGACAAAAGTGATGTTTTGTAGGCATCCACTAATAATTGGCATGTTCGCTAATTCCTGCAGCCACTCTGAGCACATGCTTGTAGATCTCCCTCTGTTTCCAAATTTTTCCATGTCATATACCTTGTATTGCGAATAGGACACCTACCCCAATTTTCCCTTCCTAGGCAAAACCTCTATAGATTGGAAAAATGGGCTTTCAAAACCTCAAGGATCATTGATCTTCTTTCTGAGGTCAGTGTTTTTATTGCCTGCATGAATTTCCAACTGCAGTCCATCAGGTGCCCAGAGATGAGAGGTATCCTTCAGCTGTGGTTCCTACTTGCTCCAACCCTACGCAGAGTGGTTTTCAGGCTCACAAGTGGTAGGGGGGAGGAATCTGAATATAGTGATTCTTCTGCCCTTTTGACATGCCTCTGTTAGTACAGTAGCGGAAAAACTGTATTAACCTGCCTTTTGTCATTTGGATCAGAATGACACATGTTGAACAGTGGACCACTCACTCAGGCATTACATCTGGAAATAAAACAGTCAGAAGAAGGACAAAAGAGAAGGGGCTAGCTCAGAGGAAGAGCTGTTTAATTCTATGGTGTATTTTGAAATGTACCTTTGTGAAAAGTAAGGGCATGACCAGTTCAGATAACATAACCTGATCTTTATCTGACATAGCAGTTGTCTTCCCCACAATTAGTACTAAACCCCATCTATAGTCAATAATACTATAATCTGTATTAAATATTTTAACTCTTCTTCATCTTCTTCATCTTCTTCTTCCTCAATAAATGATGACTGCATTAAGTAAATATTTAGCAATTAGATACCGTATATGTTTTGGCTTTTTTTCCCCACTTTTGGCTTTGAGCACACTACAAAAAGACTCAAAGCTGTGTTTGGCTCTCCCGTGCTTTCCACTTTTTTCTATGTAAATGTGCAGTTGAAATTTCCTGTTGTATATTTCTGAACTTGGCAGTGAAAAGGCAGTTTAAAAGCCAGTCTGTGCAGCTTACCAGAGGATAAAGGAAATGAGGAACAAGAACAGCCTATAGCTCCGGTATAGATGTGGTTACACAGCAGAACAGGATATTGTACTTTGCAAGTCTGATTTTCTGCACTTCTCCTATAAGCAAACCTAGGGGAAAAAAAATAAAAATCTAGTGACCATAGATCTTAATATGCTGGAATTTTAGGTGGTCATTAAAGACTCCAGCTTCTGTTTTGAGAGGTTAGAAATGATTTGGCTCTCATTGATTAAGTTCTTTGGTGCAGAACTCCTGGCAGAATTGAACACTCATATAAAAACATTCTGTTCGGCATATACACCTTTAATGTGTCCATTATTGTAGGCAGAAAAAAAATCCACCTTCCTGCATTTTATAAGCTTCAGGCATAGGGGGAATAATATATACTTGATAGCACAGTACCAAAGATCAGAAATTTGGTTTTAAATGTAAAAAATGATATTCCTTTTTGTCACCGGAAGGTAACAAAACTTACATACATAGTCATTATTTTCTCTAATTCTAGACTAAGAACACCGCTGTACTATTTTAGCCTCCACCCTCAACAATATGTCTTGGTCTCTAAAAGGTGTTTTCTCTCTCTAGTGAGAACTCTTTTTGTTCCTAAACAAAGCTGTGAAAAGGTCACATTGGAAATTTGAGTTCCAGGTAATTCAAACATAAGCCTAAGTTTAAAAATGATGTGTCTGCAGCTTGCCAAGTGCTATTAGAATCTACAGTGTTAGTTTAGATTCAAGTCGAATAGAGCAGTATCCATTGGGAAATTATGCTTTCCTGAGAAGCATGTATAGATTTTTTCTTCCTGTATACCTTTCCAATAAATACTGTGATAGCAAGATTCTGTTTCCCATGAATTCTTTATTTAGGTTAAGTATTATGTGTGAACTCTGATTTCATGGTTTAATCCTGATCAAAGTAGTTGATTTTTGAGTTTATCTGGTAGAGAATTGTATTAAAACACGCAGCAGACTCAAGTGACAGTCCTAATAAACATGGTTTGTAATAACACAAGTCCAGTTATATAGTAAGGAATAAAAATGAAAATATTTGAAACTTCAGTGGAGGAAGAATTTTGATTCTATGGAAACCCATAGTGGTTTCTGACACTATACATGTAGACCGGCCTCTGAACACAGGAAAAGACTTTCTTTTCTTTTACTTGTATGGTCCCTTTCCATTTTATATCTAGTATCTGACACAAACATAAATATTCAGTACATTTATATCAGAATAACTGTAGGTGAAAATAGGGAGGGATGAGAATTTTGACAACTCATGTTCTGTAGAAGAGCTCCAGAATAAAAAGCAATGGTTCACTATTTTCTGTGTTACTTGCTAATGGCCCAAATCTGTTTTATTCTAAGCCTACCTTTTGAGGTACAGACCTCCCTCCATTTCTAGGTACAAGTGCATCACCTGAATGTTATTATCTTCTTGCAAGATTAAGCCTCATGTTCCTCATTGTGTTTCTGAAGTCCGGTGAGCACAAATTCAGTCCTAAGAGACTTTGACCATCACAGCTCGCTCTACTTCTGGGGGATGTGTGGCTGCATAACATCTTACAGGTTGTGGTTCATCCTGATCTTTGGAAGCTAGTTGTCCATCCTACAGTCCGACAGCCATCTGTTTCTGGACAAAGTGTAAGCTAATTAATAGCACTGAAAAACACATCCATATGAAGGTGACTGGCATCAGTTGTGGGGTTGGAAGGCTTTGAGTTCTGGTCCAGACAGAGTTTGACCACAATGTCAGAGTTGCAGAAGGGCTTCTTGAGACTAGTGCAGTACGTCTGAACATGCTGGCAGTCAGAGTATGAATGAAATTCTTCTCCTGTGTATTTTGCACTCAAAATGAAAGGTAAATGTGAAAAATGTTAAAACTAATAGAATAGAATGGAGGATGTGTGTTGCTAAGCATCACTTAAAAGGCCGTTCTCCTCTGAAAAGTGGTGGTAAATACAGTGCTATTTGACTCAGGAGATCTAATCCCCGAGCGTATTCAGTATGCTATCTTCAAATGCTAACAACAAAAATAAAGGTGTTTTCCCCCTTGTATTTTATTCGTGTTAGCACAGCAGAGTCAACATCACTAAACATGATCTTTCTATTCCTTTTTCACCTGTCAACATGTTCTGCATGTTCTGTTTCCAAAGACAAAATCATTCTGCGTGGTGTGTGCCAATGCACTGGCCATTGCACAGCCAAGTCAGGGTGAAGGACAAGAGGCTGGAAAGGACACGAGCAGGCAAACTGGACTCACACAATTACTGTTTGCTATCAGAACTAGCCAGAAGGTTTCCAACCAATCTAGAAAATGCCAGTTTGATGAACTGGAAATATTTCACGTGGAACACATGGGGTTTAATCATCTTTAGGAGCAGTGAACCTCACTCTGACTGAGAAAATCAGTTCTGTCATGGTTTGTGACTATAGGGTCATTATCTATAGCAGGATTTCCACATTTCCTGGCCAAGCAGCTCACAATCAGGGAACTCAGAAATGTGTCATGGTTTCTGACTCCACAACAGAGACATGGAGGCCAAACAAACCCTACCTCGTTCCAAAGCTTTTGAGCTCAACCTTGAACGTGCATGTGATCTGGAGTCAAGAGTGTGTTTAATGGAGAGTCACACCATGAGTATGTCTGAGAGCAGCACATAGGAATCATCCAGTTTTTTTAAGCATCATTCTAGAAATCTTACTGGTTCCATCGCCTTGGACTTACCTGGGAGTTGGACAGCAAAGATGCAGAACTTGGCGCACTGAATATGAAGCACCTTATCCCTGAGAAACGGGAAAGTGAGGAAGGTTTTTGTGGTATTTCCTAAGCTGTTGAATTGACATGTTCAATTGAAGTCCACACAAGGTAATCATATTGATACTATTTAAAGAATGGTTTTGTGCTATCAGATAAGGAAACAAAACAAAAGTGTCCAGCACATGCTCATGCTGCTGCTGCTTCTCCTGATAAGGCTAGACTCGATCGTATCCATCCCAGGCATCTGAAGAAGGTTTCTAGGGGCAGGCAAATAGAGAGGAGTCCATTTTCAAGATGCATCTACACAAATTCCTGGATTGTCCTGGCATGTTGACCTAACAAAAACATGGTATATGCTACCACTAGTAACAGAAGCATAAAAGGGTCTTAACCCAGCCTGCATTAATGGGTGCAAATAAAGGCATTCTTCAAGAGAAAAAAAGGATCACTAGAGAGAGTAAGAAGACTTCTGAACCGAAGCCCATTGACAGGAAAAAAAAAATTCACTTCAGTCTGCAAATAAATATATTTAACTACCCTTAGTGGTGAAATATGATTTTATTAATTGTGAATCAATTAATAAAAACCCATTGAAAAATTGCCAGAGTGCTGAGAGAAGAGTTCATGTCCCTAGTCGCCAAGGTCACTTTGTAGCTAGAACATCCCTGTGGGCATCCTGGAACTCAGTACAGACCCTGGCCTGGGCAACATCCATTGCAATGCACAGATCATCTCGGCTATACACCTCTGAAACACCTAAAGAGGTACAGCTGACAAGTTTTGGCCTTCCAGATTGTTCAGTGATAAGTGAGCGACTGAAACACATCTCACTCATTTCAGTGCAGCCTTCAGGTTTTTGGAGGTGTATATATACCTGTTCTCTTACAGAAACAATATATGCCAGAACCTCATCAAGGGCAAAAATCTCATTATTGTTTTTACAGGACAGCAGACCTCATGTTGTCATCTGTCCCACATGGGTACAGAGCATCAGATTTGACTGCTCATCTAAATGCAAAAATGAGCTATGCCATTTCATATTTATCCCTTTCCCAACCCGTGTTGCCCTTTTGCTCCAAATGTCAGGTCTTTCATGAAAATGTATCTGTCATCATATATTGATGCTTCTTGTTCTTAGGCACCTGGATGCTTTGCAACATGTCCCAAACCTTTCTTAATGCATGGGTAAAGATTCCAACCGAAAAACATAAAGTGGCTTTCTTCATGATTCAAAGTATGCTGTGAGCTGTCTGGTAAGATCCCAGCATCAAGGAGAAAGTTTGATAAGGTTAGCTTAAGTAGTTTCTCCCAGAAATGTGCCTCTTGGTAACAAATTTATTGAAGTAGTGGCGTTGTTCCTATTACTGTGTTACTACATCAAAGAGAGAAATGAAGTGGGGCACAACTGCACTGCCGATGACATTTAAGTAGTGTTTTTATCAAGGAATTACTGCTGGGAAGCTACAAGCTCTAGCGTGTGTATTGGTATATGCATGTGTACACACACGTACATGCACAGACATGCAGAAGACTGGCTAGTTTGCAGAGCACGGGCAGTTCTTTGACTCATGCCAGACACATATGTCTTCTGCGGCCTCTTAGACCGACCCTGCACCGTACTGGAGCTGGACGACATTAGGATTTTGTGTGGACAGCTTGGTTAGCCCAGCCCTGTTCACCACCAGTTTAGAAATATGAGAGCATGAAGGACACCGCCGCAGTGGTCAGTGCTCGTCCCAGGCTTAGTACTGAGCCCGGCAGCACAGCAGCCGAGGAGTTGCTCACACAGTATTTCTTTAGGAAGTGCAGCCACTGCACAAGTAAGTAACTATCTTTTACTGTCAGCTGTGTTATGGAAATTAATTTTCTCACATTTTAAATCTTGCCTCCATGCTTTTCTGTTACCGTTTTGAAGAGCTGCGATCCTCTTCAATTGTTGTAGCCTGACCAGGTATGTATCAGCAAAAGGGCAAATACCGAACACAATGCTGTGATGAATTTTATGTTTCAGCTGTTTTTCAGAAGGAACCTGTAAACCAGATAAATTTAGTCTGCAAACAAAGAAACTATAAAGCAGTCACAGATGTTGTTTCTTTTTAAGCACAGTGTAAATAAGAGTATTCATAAAACTTTTATAGACTGTGTCTGTACGTTTTTTTTTTGCAATGTTACAGAAAAAAAATAATAACTCCCTTCCATCATCAAATAAAATATAGAATTTTGCCCTACTTTCATGGTGAAAGAAATAAATTCTAAGTGTAACTCTTATGTTCCCTATATATGCATCAGTATACGACTCCTCGTAGCCTGTAAAAATAAACATTGACTTTTGCATCACTCGTGATTAGTTAGACTAGTCTCACAGAAAAAAGGAAAATCTCGACCATACAGTCACATCACACATGTAGTGACTGTAGTCCCATGTGTTCAGGGATAACAGAAGATCCTCCCTTTTCTCTTACGAGCATCTTTTATGTAGGTACATTGTGTTTGCATAAACATGAATTAACACAATGAAGCCTCATGGTACTCAGATTTATTTTTCACCCTAGGGACTAACATTTTTAAGTTTTTGAGGGATTTCAGCTTTTATTACAAAAGATTTTACAGATTTTCTTTTGTAGTTAAGACGCTGACAGTGGTTAGATTAGAAATTTGACTTCTGCAAATTTGTAAAAAAGAATTTATAAACATATAACAGAATATCAATTACTTGAAGTTACTGCTACAAATGCTGCATGTCTTTCATGGAAGTAAGAACAATTTCTAAGTGAATACAACCTGAATACTTCTATCAGAATTAAAAAATAATATTAACTGGGAAAAACCTATTTTCTACAGTCTGATGGGGGGTGTCTTCAGAAAATAAAGACCCTCTGTGTTCACAAACAGTTGCCAGGCATGTAATTGTGTTTAGTGCCTGATTCATCTTCTCCAGCTGAGCAGCAGATTTTCTGTGGACTAAAATGAAGGACATTATAATAGAAAATTTAGAATAGCTCCAGTTTGCTAGACTTCTTTCACTTCTTGTGTGGGCAAGGACTTCTGCCATGAAGAGAACTTAAAAAACCCCAATAAATATATGAAATAAAATTTCCATTGGTCATACCAGCACCCTCTAAATGTATTCATGTTGTGGGTAAGCCATACACATTTTTCAGGCTATCCTTTATGGCAGCTATTTGCAGAGGTCGTGCAGCAGGAGAAATCACGAGGGTGCTGTTCAGCAGAAACAAAGGAACGTCTCTTTTCAGTTTTGCATTGCACAGTGTTCTCTGTCTGAAATGATAAGGCTCAGTAAAAAGTACAATGCACTAAATGGTGTATGCAAAACTGCTTCATAAGTCTGGCCTTAAGTGGCCCACCTGTAAGCTTTCTCAGCAGATAACAGTGGGTGAAGAAAGAAGCAAGAGACCTTCTTCACTGAAAGGGTAAAGTGAAATACTGAGAATATTTAGAGTCTGTATGTCCTTGGAAGGTTAATAAAATTGATATACTGCAAAATCAGAACAGCTTGATCCTTAAAAATGTAATATTTATCTGCAAAGCTCTATCTCACTTTTGGGCTTGGTTTTACTAATATGCAATCCTGTTTTCTTTTTTTGGTTTTAGGGGATTTTTTGTGTGTGTGGACAGCTTAATTGCACTGGAGTACTGAAAATACATTGTTTCTTTAAAGACATTGCTTAAAAACATCTCAAGATCCCCAATCTTTACTAATACAGCCATTGCGGTGACAATCCAATCACTCAATTAGGAGGCCAGGGAGAAAAAACAAAGTGTGTCTCAACATTTCATTCTCTAGGTTACACAAACCTCTTCATAGTATACAGAAAATAACAAAGTTCAAGGGATTATGCTTAAGAAGAAAAATTGGAAAAAATAAATTATAGTTGAAAAATATAATTATATAAATTATAGATGTGTGTTAATAATAATTATGCTGGAAATTTCCCGGGCATACTCCCATGCTTCATTTCTTATTTTTGGCATTGAGTTAGTGCTGAGGTTTTATATTTATATCCCTTTTCTTTCTTCCTTGCTTCCTTTCTTTCTTTTCTACCCCAGGCCCCCCTTAAGAAGCAGAAAAATACTATAAATGCTTTAATGATGCCTTTGTGCTACTAAACCACTTTTGAAGCACCTTTAAAGCTGTTCCTAAATACCTCAACCTTGCTAAATCACTTTAACAGTACATTCTTATCTGTGTATCTGTCAAAGCAGGTAGTCATGGAGGCTTATCTGTGCATGTTCAATATCCTAAATCTGTCTAAGATAAGGACAACAAGGGAAAAGGAGTAGACAATTGTAAGGTGTATGAACAATGTTAAACATCCCGAGACAAATTTACTTCTGTGTAAACCCGTTTAATTTTAGTGATTTTGGTTGGGTTTCATTTTGCCCACATTTGGACCTCTCCAATGCAGATGTCTACAGTGGCCGTACTTGCCTGAAGTTCTCGGCATAGCTTGGGGAGAGAAATGGGCACATCTAAAATAGGTCAGATGGATTGACTGCCAAAATCCACTTATTTCTCTCTTGTGCCTGTAAAAAGAGCCTCAGAAAAAGCACCTCAAATGTAAATATCTGCTCTGCAAATGTCCACTGTTCTGCAAGTTGAACAACACTCATACTGTCTCACAGATACTGATTAGCAAAACATATTAAGAGAGGTGTTAAGATACAAAGTTCCTTTAAAAAAAAAAATCAGTCAGATCAGACATGGCAGAAAAAGAACGGAGCAAAGGCAAGATTTTATCTGGCTTTTGCAGATGGGAAATAGTCACGGTTAACAGAGGTTAAAATAGTTTCAGTCATGTGGAAATTAGCCATCCTTGAGGTTAATGGGAGGGGTGAAACGCCGAAATTCAGTTGAGCTTTACCAAATACATTGACCTATTTTTGGTGTCCAGGCTGGGCTATTGATTTTTTCAGGATATTTTTGATATTTTAGAGTACAGGACACTTTCATAGTACCTTACATGTTCCAAACAATGGATGATGATTTCAGTCAACAGCTGTGCTCCTGCCATGTTGCCCCCAGTGCAAAATCTTCTGCAAAACTTCAAAATCTTCTGATTTGCATAGCTCATTCAACACCCCAGGAATAATTTATAACTGCCAAATGCAGAAACTGGCTCTCCCTACTGAAATCCCACTGCCTTTACATATGGTCTTTTTGTTGTAGTTCCACCTCCTATTCCCAAAATACCTTTTGTCTTCTTCAACTAACTAGCTGTGAGTCCTGCAGGAAATAAAGTCTTCTTCACTTTGTAGCCTAAACCTAGTCAATAAAAATAACCATACTGAACTGCTGAATGCAGCTGACATTAACATATAACTCCATGCATGGTCCGTATCCTAGTTACAGGGGATCTAATAAAAATGCCTACATCAGGATAATGCTTACCTCCTGAGAGCTTGACTTATGACTCCTTTAGTGTATTTTATTTTAAAATACAAACTAAGAAAAGGTATTTTACATATTACTACTCACAGGCTAAACGTAGGTTGAAATGTCAGAATTCATTTTGTACCTCTCCCATTTGAGTTAGTGGAGCAACTGATGGTAATAATAAGCTGTCTGCCATCTGCGGACACCAGACATTAAAGGAGGACTAAGACAGACATTTTCCTTGTGAATTTCAGAGATATTTTGTAAAAATAGAGGAATGTGAGAACTTGAGCTCTCTAGGATCAGTTCCAGGCTCTGAAGAGAGACATGTAACCATTACTTACAGACTCATTTGATTTTTATACCTTCCAAGCTGATGGTTATTCTGCCACTCAAACATTTCCTCCCCACCTCCACTTTTTTTTTTTTTTTTTTTTTTTTTTTTTTTTTTTTTTGGTGTGTGTGTGTGTGTGTCCTTTCTGTACCTGGGCTCTTCTTGCATCTTATGTTCACCTTGGTCCCTCTTCCATCTGATATTTAATTCTTTGCACACAGTTAGGATGACTAGGTTTAGTTTACCCTATTTGAGTAATCTGAAACATAGGCATTGACATTTGAGCCTCTCAGGGCTTCCTCTGTGTTCTCTGAAGAGAAATAATCCTTTATAGGGACAACTCATACCATCATAAAATACACAGCTGAGATTAGATAGATCTAAAACATGCATCTAAGATCAGATAGACCTCAAGAAAAGTATCTTTTTTTTTTATTGACTGTAAAGTGTCTATTCCAGATCTGAATGTCTGCTTTTTTAGGAAGCAAAAGGGCACATGAATCATATCTAGAACTTCCTTTTCTCCTACGACAACTGGACATTAGTGCAGGGAAAAGAGCAGGCACAAAGTAAAAGATTCTTTGTGGTCTTAGAGGTAGTGCCCGTGATCAATAGTAGCAGTCCTGGAATAAAGTCAGTTTAATACATGGAGATACAGTTGGAGGACTGGAGCTTCATGGGCTGGGGCACACTCAAGTGCAGACGTCATCTACAGAGAATTTGGTGCTACCAAAAGTCTGTACGTGTGAATAAGCATGAAAATTGTCTGCCAAGGACAGACAAACAACATTTCTCAGACCCCAGCTCTATAAAGACAAATTTGAATAGACTCTCACAAACATAACAAACGCAGCATTGCTTGACCCTGCTCAAAATGCATGTTTTTCTGGAGACAGTGGAACATTTTAACAGAAGAAAATATACAGAAAATAAAATAATCTCTGTCATCCTTATTCTCAGAAACAACCCAATTGTTTAGATGAACTAGCACAAGTTGGTTTTAACTTTTGATCTGCTGGGAGCAGGGTGACAGGAGAGGATAGGCAAGGGAGAACAGCCAGAGGCAGACACCTCACATGGAGAACTTCAGCCTTCATATGTGGTGAAGTCCTGAACTAGAATTACAGTTCTACAGCATTATCAAACTTAAATACACACATCACTAGAGTGGTTTATATAAACTATTTAATATATAGTTTTCTTCCTCTGCAGTTCAAGATGTAAGAAGAATAGAATCCGTATGTTCAAAGAGGATTGTTTTTATCAGTTTAACCAGCCCACTCTCATAACTTACCTTCCCCATATTCTTCACATCTCGATGTATTGGAAGTTGTTTCTAAGGGGAGGCAAGCAGAAATGTCAGGCATTTCAAACTGCTTCCATTTTCAATCCAGCCTGCTTTGCTCCTACAATATCAAACCTTCTGGGAGTCTGTCTACATGACATGGACTATAAAAGGTATCAATAACAACAGGAGTTCCTGCTGTGGAAGGGTACTGTAATTGCAATTGCTGAGGATCTGGAGATTCATTATGGAGAAGGCGAATGTTCAGTAGTCTGGTTCTCTTGGGTATGTTCTGTCTCTCCCTAACAATTCACCACTTCTAGAGAGAGTTTTATTTATTTGCTTATTTATTTACTTTAAAAAATAGCTGAGCACAGACCAGTGCACCTCCACAAGTGGCAGAATATCAGAAGTGAAAAGAAAATGCTCCTGACAAATAATTTAAGAAATAGTAATAATAGAAGATTAAATGTTTTACATACATCCTCATGTTAGTCTCTGATTTAAAGCTTGATGACCACACACTTGGACTGAATTCCAAACAAGTATTGAGAAGACATATTTCTCCTTATGTACATGAAATAAGATGTGTTTGTATAGCAGTAAGTCCTGGTTTTGCAGTGTAGCTTGGCGCTTATAATAGAGGAATAAATATTAGTTTTATGCTAGATAATTTTAACAGCATTTGAAAAATAGGACATAATAAAACATAAACATAATATTTAAAAATATAGGCATGTATTTTCTTTACTTGCAGGTATATATTTCACCTCTGTACACAGTGACAGCTTGCTAAGGAAAAGCACATTTGCAACATAACTTGCCTGCAATCATTAATTTCTTTCTACTTTTTAAACTATTCCTTTTAAATGACTGTAAAGTAACCTCACCAGAAAAATGTTTCTGTCTCATTGTTTTTGGCACTCTGCCGTATTAAGATATTTTTAGTTGTCTATTCTCATTTTGCAGTTCGTATGGATATATGAACACCAAAAATAACTGTCCAAAGCACTATTCCCTGCCTTCTGCAGGTGTTTGACTTCCACATGTCAACACTGAAATTTATGAGAGTTGCAAGTAATGGGCACCCCTTTGAAGATCATGCTACTAACTTATTATTCTACAAATTTAGATCGATTATTCCCACTAATTAATGCATCTGTGAATATCCTGCACCAAATCACACATTAATGGTATAAGCACTATGTTAGTATGAATTATTTTTTTAAAAAAACAGAATAACTATAGAAATAACTATAGTCTCAGAAAGCTGACAAGAGTCCCTATATGACTGTTCAGATGTAGACCTCTGTAATTCCATGCATTGCATGCAATTCCTGGTATGTTTTACCACTTGTCATAACGAAATGACACATTCCTAAATGAGCCCTTTCTGTTACAGTACAAGTTTTAAATAAAGCTCAATACAGCCAAGAGATAAAATGTAACATTTAAATGCTGTTATTTCACATACATTAAGAAAGATCTATTCTCAACGCTGTTTCTCCTAATGCTTGGAAAAATTGTTACTGAAGTAATTTTTGTGATAACACAAACCCCAGAAGGCTGTTGTAGCTCCTGAATATCTGGGCATTTTAATTCATTTCAGTATAGCTGTGGTCCAATTTATTCCAGCCTTGGCACTGATTGCAAAAACACTCCTGCCAATCCTGAACAAACCACCTAATCCCGTCCAGCCTCACCAGAAAGATTAATCCTTCATGTGACACTGAAAAGCAGTCAGCCACAGCCATCTTCTTAGAAGCTTGGTTTTTTCAAAGGACATGACCACCAGCTCTTCCAAAATACTACTCAGACACCCGATTTCTGTACTGAGAGACAGTTCATACTCTTAAGGGCATCAACTAAATATTCCACTATTCCAGAGAATCCACTTGGAGCTGCAAACGCCTTTTTGTGCAAGGTGTTTTCCTTTAACCATGTGTATCTGTCCTTCTAGACAACAGAGCTGTCCCACAATCCCAGAGCTGTCCCAGAACCTCACAGAACTCTCTTCTGTCCGTCCGTCCGTCCGTCCGTCCATCCATCCATCCATCCATCCATCCATCCATCCATCCATCCATCCATCCATCCATCCAAAAACTGCACTGTAGAGTTAGACAGATCTTAAGGACTGCAGGTGTCTGGTGGTGGTTGTGGATCCTCCAAGCTGCTAGAACCCTTTCTGGTATCACATTTTCATCTTGATGACAACGAGTTTGGCACATGCCCATCCATTTGCTTAAACGCAAACACAGCTGCACCTGGACACTCTTTCCATAGCTACAGGCTCTCTCCATCACAGCAGAATTACTATACTTCTTAAAAGCCATCCTTACAAAAGGCTCCAGAGTTCTGGCCTTGCAGACAGATGAGCTCTGGTAGGTCTAATTTGCAGCAGTCTAAGACCTTGCAATATTGAATTATTGCTTGGTAATTCCATAATAATTCTCTGAGGTCACTGTCCTTGAGGTGAAGAGTAGCAGAAGAGGGATCGTGTGCTTATACCTGATTAGTCCCAGCAGAGGTTGGCATTTTAGCTTGTACCAACAGAGGAAGTGGTTATGTGATATTATGGGTAGGATGGGTATTGAGTAAATGGGGTATAGGCACAGGTCCCCTTCTGCTTCATCTGAGCAAGGCAGGAAAAAAGGACAGTTAACAGCAGTAATATATGGTATCGACCTACCTTTTGCATGCAGGAGCTGGAGGTTTGGATATCTATTTTTGTTTTACATGCCAGTCTGTAAAATGGCATATCTTATGGGAGGGCCTTCTGTTTCAGTAGAGTCACAACCACCCCACTTCAGTGTCTACGGTAAATTCAGGGTTTTTACTCTTACTGAGTGCATAGGAGGAGTGCAACAACAGGAGAGGAAACTGGATTTTCTTTCCTTTCCTGCAATAGCAACAAAGTCATTTATTACATTTAGTTCGTTGTCACCTATGCAAATGGCCTGAAGACAGCAAGTCTGCACAGCTGTCAAAGAGACTACAGATTTTGAAATCAGCAGGGCAGCAGTAGTATAAATAGTGGCCTGATTTTGTTTGCCAGTCCTTCGATACTAGTAAAGATGCAGGTAAAGAAATTTCCATCTCCTTTTCAGATCCCAGTCTGATTACTTATAGCTGGGAATTAGTACTCACTTTTTTTTTGCATTTAACATAAGACAATTCATGTGAAGCCACTGGTGGACAGCAGGTGTGAGCATAAACATAGACATTAACATGTTGCTTTCTTAGTACTAAAAAATGTGTTGAAACTGGGTTTGTCAATGCTGATTAGCAAAGCATTGGGCTGACAAGTTGAGGGTCATTTTTCTCTGGTGTCATCACTCCAATGTACCTTTACAACCCCTGCATTGCTAAAGGACTGTATACTAAAAAGGGTACTAAAACATACTTTGAATCTACCTTTGAGGACAGGGATAATTTTGGAAAGCCTCACATATAAAAAGAACTGTAAATATTGCTTTACAAAAATGGAAGGTAGGTAAGTCAAACTCTTTGTTATTTTTCAACTGAGTTTGCCTTCAGAGTACCCAGTGATTTGTCTGTGCAGTTCTATGGATTTATCACTTGCCAAGTTTCATATTTTTAAAAATGAACCCCCCTTCTTTGCAGACCACTAGCAAGCATAGAGAATGTCCTTTGCACTGTTAACCACATAAAAATGACCCAGATTTAATTTGTTTTGAAAATTTATTTGTGGCAAGAAAATACTCCCAGGCTGAAGTGTTCTTTGCCAAATGTAGTCTGCAATGGGAGTCTGTGGGCCAAATTCTGAAACCAGTGAAAACCAGGGCTTGTTAGGGATAAACCTGACATTACCTTTGCCTGCCTACATGTTCATGAGCATTGTAGTGATGTTCACTATTTCACTGCATTCAAAATCAATGTATTTGCTTCGTAGATCCATCATTTTATGAGAGTTTTAAAAATTCTTCATTAAATTTACTTTATGTCTCCCCAAATCCATATTTTTTATTGACAGTGAAAATAAGATAGAGTCATTGGAAGCAGACAATAAAACCTGTATGCGTAGGGCAGTTTACTTACTGTTTATGCTAAGAGAATGTATGATTGCTATAGTTTTGATGAACTGTCCAGGCCCTGTTTATACAGTGTATTTTTTTTTATCCTGCAGTGTTCATACGGTATTTTACTGAATGCTTCTTATCTGAACCCTGGGGTACTCTATAATTCTTGAATCTAAGAGTAGAGGCATGTCAGACATAAAATAGGAAATGTGGAACGTGAGCTTTTGAGGAGTATTTCAGGTGATTTTGAAAAATATATCATAGCTAATAACAAGAAATGCTCCTCTAGGGTAAAGAAAAAATTTAAGGAGTGAGAAGTGAAGATATTCTTTAAAAGAGGTTTTAACTAGGATAGGAGATACAGAACATGTGCAAAATTAAGTCAGTAATATGCTTGTGAATAATGAGGGAGTTACAGTTGGGGAACGGATGTTAAGAAATTTATGTTTCAGTGAGTATGGCTGGAGAGAGGCAACAGGAATCAAACTGAATAATGGAAATCAGACTATCGGGTTTGCAGTATCTGTGTGGGAGAAGAATCTTCCCGTAAGTCTTACCCTATGACTAAGGATGGGAAGAGAGAAGAGGGAGTGCAGCTGAATAACGAAGAGGAGGATATCAAGTACATGTTCAGAGCTTTTTAATCTGTTACTTGTTATTCAACTCTGAGTAGGACATTAGAGCTGCAGTAATGATGGGATGTGAGCTTCAGGATGAATTTTGAGGGTTTGAGGCTTTCCTTTTCTATGGTTAGATTTTTATTCATATGCTACTGAATGGAAACCATGTGGTAACGAAGGCTGGGAGGTTCTGTCTGTGTACTTGCGAAAGTTCCCCTTTTTACAGAGCTTTGAAAAGGAACAATCTATAGTTTAAAGTTTGTGTATCATGTTTTTGTGAATCTGGTGCATTTGACAGACCTTGTGAAGTTGCACCTCAGAATACCTAACTCTTTGGTATGTGAATGCTCTAGAAAAGAGTGTGATAAAAGCCAACCACTCTTTCCTTACTTTATGTCTCTCTTTAAGTGTAAGAGATGTCAAGAGTGCATGTTCTACCTTTGAATGTGATCTTTTCATGTTGTCCCCTCCAAGCCTACCTTCTCCACATCCTCATCTTTGTTTTTTACCCCTCTTTTGTCATGTAGTTTTCTCCTTCTTTTCCCAGCTGACTTAATCTTGGTTTTTGCTTTTTACATATATATTATGTTGTGTAAATGTCTGCACAAAATGCATGAGGGAGATATCTGCTCACCACTCCCTGATCACTGCTTTCACTTTCTGTGCTGGGCAGAGGGAAAAGCTTTGTGGCTTCTTTTTCATATTCCCAGTCAGAAGAGATTCAGGACATAAAACAGTTAAGCAGCAAAAATCACTGGTTTCCCTGCCCCCAAGCCATCAGGGTGAAGGAGGAAATTAGACTTTTTTACTGTCATGTAAAGACAAAAAGTGCCATGGTCCCTCTTTATCTACCTCAAGACTGCAAGGGAAATGAAGGGATGAGGCTTCTTTCACACGTCTTGTGGACTAGAGGACCAGTATCTACCAAAGGATGGGACACCCTTTGCAATTTTTAGTTCTCTGCAAAGAAAAGGTGTAAGCCAAGGTAGACGGCAACAAAGGGTGGGGAGAGGATGTATATAAGTAAGAACTGCGGCATCTCTTGTAGCCTGGTGGGGATGTTTCTATAAATACACTAACAAGAAAAGGAGAGCTAAGGAGAATCTCCATCCTTTATTGGAGGCTGAGGAAAACATAGTGACAAAGGATGAGGAAAAGGCTGAGGTACTTAATGCCTTCTTTACCTCAGTCTTTCATCATAACATCAGTTGTTCTGTGGGTACCCAGGCCCCTGAGCTGTAAGACAGCGATGGAGAACAGAATGAAGCTACTATAATTCAAGGGGAAATGGTTAGTGACCTGATATGCCACATAGACACACACAGGTCTATGTGGCCAGATGGGATCAACCCAAGGATATGGAGGGAAATGGTGGACGTACTCAACAAGCCACTTTCCATCACTTGTGAGCAGTCCTGGCTAACAGGAGAGCTCCCGGTTGACTGGAAGTTAGCAAATGTGGTGCCCATCTAGAAGAAGGGCTGGAAAGAGGATCCAGGAAACTACAAGCCTATCAGTCTGACCTCAGTGCTGGGAAAGGTTATGGAGCAGATCATCCTGAGTGCCATCATGTGGCACATACAGGACAACCAGGTGATCAGGCTCAGTCTGCATGGTTTTATGAAAGGCAGGTCCTGCTTGACTAATCTGATCTCCTATGACCAGGTCACCCATTTAGTGGATGAGGGAAGGGCTGGAGATGTCATCTACCTAGACTTTAGTAAAGCCTTTGACAGAGTTTCCCACAGCATCCTCCTGGAGATACTGGCTGCTTGTGGCTTGGATGGATGTAATCCTTGCTGGGTAAAAAAATGGCTGGATGACCAGGCCCAAAGTGTGGTGGTGAATGGAGTTAAATCCAGCTGGTGGACAGTCACAAGTGGTGTTCCCCAGGACTCAGTGTTAGGGCCAAATCTGTCTAATATCTTTGTCAGTGATCTGGACGAGGAGATCGAGTGCACCCTCAGTAAGTTTGCAGAGGACACCAAGTTGGATGGGAGTGTTGATCTGCTTGAGGGAAGGAAGGCTCTACAGAGGGATCTGGACGTGCTGGATCAATGAGCCGAGGCCAATTGTATGAGGTTCAACAAGGCTGAGTGCCGGGTCCTGCATTTGGGTCACAACAGCCCCTTGCAACGCTACAGGCTTGGGGGAGAGTGACTGGAAAGCTGCCTGGCAGAAAAGGACTTGGGGGTGTTGGACGACAGATGGAGGATTATGAGCCAGCAGTGTGTCCAAGTGGCCAAGAAGGCCAACAGCATCCTGGCTTGTAACAGAAATAGTGTGGCCAGCAGAACTAGGGAAGTGATTGTACCCCTGTGCTCAGCACTGGTGAGGCAGCATCTCAAGTACTGTGCTCAGTTTGGGGCCCCTCACTACAAGAAAGACATGGAGGTGGTGGAGCATGTCTAAATGAGGGCAATGAACCTGGTGAAGGGTCTAGAGCACAAGCCTTATGAGAAGAGGCTGAGGGAACTGGAATTGTTTAGCCTTTAGAAAAGAAGGGTCAGGGGAGACCTTACTGCATTCTACAATTGCTTGAAGGGAAGTTGTAGCAAGGTGGGTGTCAGTCTCTTGTCCCATGTAACAAGTGATAGGACAAGAGGAAATGGCCTCAAGTTGCACCAGTGGAGGTTTAGATTGGATATGAGGAAAAATTTCTTGTCCTAAAGGGTTGTCAAGCGTTGGGACAGTCTGCTCAGGGAAGTGGTGGAGTCACCATGCCTGGAGGTATTTAAAAGATGTGTAGGTGTCGTCCTTAGGGACATGGTTCAGTGGGGTACTTGGCAGTGCTAGGTTAACAGGTGAACTTGATGATCTTAAAGGCCTTTTCCAACCTAAATGATTCTATGATTCCATGACACTCAACTTTGCTAAGGCAGAGCACTTCAATTTTCAGTAATTCAACCTAGAATCACTTGGACCTTGTTTCCATAAATGTTTGCTGCCTGCAGATCCTCAAAGAATCACAGAAAGGGTAGGGCTGGCAGACATCTCTAGAGATCATCTAGTCCAACTCCTTTCTCAGAATAGAGTCAGCTGCAGCGCGTTGCCCAGGACCACATCCTCTTGAATGTTGAATATATTCAAGGGTGGATATGTGCCACAACCTCTCTGGGCAACCTGTGCCAGTGTTTGATCATGCTCACAGTAAAAAAAAATAAAAAGGTTTTCTAGGTTAATATGGAATTTTCTGTTTTTCAATTTCTGTCTTTTGTGTCTTGTCCTGTCACTGGGCATCCCTGAGAAGAGTCTGGTTCAGTCTTCTTTATTCTCCCCCCATCAGATATTTGTACATATCTGTAAGATCCCCTAAGCCTTATTTTCTCCACACTGAACAGTCCCAGTTCTCTCACTCAGCTTCTTCTCATATCAAAGATGATCCAGTCCCTTCATCATCTTTACATCCTTTTTCTGGACGCACTCCAGTATGTCCATGTCTGTCTTGTACTGGGAATCCCAGAACCAGACCCAGCACTCCAGATGTACTTCACCAGTGGTCAGCAGAGGGGAAGAATCACCTCCTTCGATCTGGTGGTGACTTTCTGTCTAATGCAGTCCAGGAGGCTGTTGGCCTTTGCTGCAAGAGGGCATTACTGGCTCAGAGTCAACCTGTCCCCCAGGTCCTTCAGCAAATCTGCTTTCCAGACATTCGTGACTCAGCATGCACTGGTGCTTGGGGTTATTCCTCCCAAGGGGCAAGACTTGAAATCTTCCTTAGTTGAACTGCATGAGGTTTCTTTCGGCCTATTTCTCCAGCCTGTCCAGTCCCTCTGGATAGCAAACCAACCCTCTGGTGTACCAGCCGCTCCTCCTAGTTTTGTAGCCTCTGCAAACTGGCTGGAGGGTGCACCCTGCCCCATCGTCCAGCTCATTAATGAAGATGCTGAATGGTATTGGTCCTAGTATCAGCCCCTAGGGTTCACCACAAGTGACGAGCCTCCAGCTGGACTTTGTGCCACTGATCACAGCCCTCTAGGAGCAGCCATTCAGCCAGTTTTCTGTCCACCAAGTCCTCTTAAACTCTGTTCTCAGCATCCTTCAAAATCCTGTGCAAAGTTTCTCACAGTAGCTCAAGTATTCTCCTCTATATGTGATGGTATCCAAAATCACAAGGAGGCTTGTCTGTTTTACCTCAGAGATTGTCCAAGGTCACGCAAGAAACTTTTGTGAATAAAAACAGATTTTCTGTATTTCAGAAGTTAAATTAAACTTCCTGTCTCTGCTACCTTTACTGGCCAGAATTATAATGTAGACCTATATCTGCACAAAGACTTTTCTTTGTCACAGTCTCTTTTTCCCAACTGCATTTTAAATAGGTGTATGATTTTTTAATAAACCTTTGTATTTTTCCATTGTGGGTAACTGAAAAGGACAGAAAATGTAACGCGTGAGAACATCCTGCCTTCAGACAGCTGCATCATCACAAGTGCATTTTCATCCAAAAAAACACTTCTGATGGAAATAGAAATAAACAAACTTGAGGAAATTCTGCTTGTCTGCTGCAAACCATTCTTACTGCTTTTGTTAAAAGCCTTGCCTGAGGAGGATTTGGCTGAAACATAACCTTGCTAAGAAAAGGCAACGGGAAGTGTGTGGGGCCAAAGTGTGGAAGTGGACACAGCTCCATGGGTAGTACAATTGCGCACGTTCATGCCTGATAAAGGCACAGCAGTTAGTTGCATTTACTAGCTTCTGAATATATGTATAATTATATAGTTATAACATACTCTGAATACAGGACTGGTCCTTTGTATTTTAGATTGCCTTCAAAGTGGTGAAACCTTTCTTCTTCTCCAAACCCAACTGATAGTCCTTGCCTATAGCACTAATTTTCTTCCCAGTGTGGCTCCCAAGCATTTGACGTGCTTTGACCCAAGATATACTGTGAAAACCCTGCTTGCCTTGAGAGTCAGGATTCTCTCAGAAAGATTCAATAAGTTCCCTTTAAAAATAGATCCTATTTAATCTTTTCTGCTTGGTACTCAATTCTGATGTCCCAGAGGACTCCAAGAATTTTTCTTTTTAGGCAGTACTTTAAAGGGGGGGGAGGGGAAACCCTGAAAATTCCACACTGGGTGGAGTTTTTGGTATATATATGCATATACTATTTAATCTTTAGGAGAGTTTATTTAATCCCACTCCATTTCTCACACCTAAAAAAAGGACCATCCCCCTTACGCGGTTCAGAGCCACTGCAGTAGTCCTGTCCATGATGGTGAGCATTAGGACAGCCCATCTGAGGGAGTGTACTGGCTGCGTCACTGATGGATGTGGTAGGAGCACTAAAGAAGAAAGGTACGTTTTGAAGCAGTGTTGCCCTGAATGACTTTCTTAAGAGGCCTGATGAGCTCTGCCATCACATATTAGTTGAGTCATTTTACTTTTACAGGACACCTTAACATTTTCAGATGAAGGGCCTGTTGCTGAATGCCTGTGTTATGACTGATGTCCTCCATACTTCAGTTGACACAGGTGATGTTTACAGTAGGTGCAACAAAGGACCTGTGTTTTCCACATCTCTAAGTTAAAGGAGCTTCCAGTTAAAACTCTTTTTAACCAGTAAGTGTTTACAGGTTTCCTAGCAGGAGATTCTTGGAAGGGGCGAGCTTTAGAGAAAATAAATGAGAACTACAGTGTTGTTCTTTTAGTCTTCAATTGTCTGAAGTTGTTGTCAATGAAAATAGTTGCATACATTTGTCTTCATTAATCATTTCAAGGTGTTGCTTTTTGATGCAGCCAGCCCTAGCAGTTCACAGGCACTTTAATTTTCCAATTATTGTACCTGTGGCTCAGAACAGATACTGATTAGTTTCACATTTTGCTCTGTGGGCAGCTTAATGTTCTTGTCACCTTACATTGAGTTTTAAATGTGCAGAGTGTAAGAGAATGTCAGATGTGCTCCCAAGTCTTCTGGGTCAGGCTCTGCCAGTTATGATGTTTCCAGGTACTGAACTGACAGGTTTCTGAAAGATGGATGGAAGAACAAGGTGTGGTTTTAGGACCCTATCACAAAAGTAACGATTCCTCTTGTAAAGTGAGTGTGAGTGATTTTGTGTTGTATTCTTTTTCACACTAATTTTTAGCTGGAGATGAAGTTGATGCTGCTGGCTGCTATAACAGCAATACAAAAGGAAGTTTTGATAGCAGCAAGGCAAGAGCAATGCTTTTCAATATTTGCACACAATTACAAGACCTTTTCAAACTGTAGTAGTGAAAGCAAAGGAGAAAATAAATTTTGAAAAGCCCTGAACACAAAGATTAATTTTATAACAAATAGAAATGTTGCCTGTCTCCTCTTTATCAATTGTGTACCAGCTATGACTCATCCATGCATGCTTTTTTCTTTCTGAAAATTGCCATGGAAGAAATCCCCTCCAAAACACAAAACCACGCTGAACATCTGCTGTCTAGGTATTCATTAGTTCTGTCTGCTCTGCTTTTGGCTAATTGCCTGGGAGTGAGGTTGAATCATTTATGGGGACTTAACCTGGTGCCAGTTATAGTAGTAAAGTTCGTGTAACATTTTGATAAAACCTAGGAAATGTCAAACATGTAGCCTCCCAGACATAAAGTTTATTTACTGGTTTCTCATGCACTTTGTTTGCCTACAATATTGCCTGCACAACTGATAACAGAAAATGTATTTAATAACTACTCAGTGCTAATATGCTGTAGTATGCATGACTGACTAATTTAATTTATCTCTGATTAAGCCTATTATGTTTGAGATCACTTTACAGAAGAGACTTTTTTTGCCAGCTGTAAGCTTATTTGAATTGTAATATAAGTTAATAATGTGTGAAATAACTACTGGTGCCTGCTTCTAAATGTTAATTTTACCAAATGACTTCCTGAGTTAGTGCGTGCACAGCTCATCCATTGCAGTGTAGTTAGGATGTTGTTTGGACGTAAGATTGCGTAGGTAAAAAGGCAGATGGGTGGCAATGGTATAAATGGCTGTTGTTTCTGTTGAAAAGGAATACAATCATAGCCCAGTCAGGGGTGGCACACGGTCTATATTTTGACAGAGTCAACTGAGAAAAAGCCCTCATGATGTTCTTCATCCTGAAGTATTCATTTCCTACAAAGTGCAAAGGGGACTCAGGACTCCTCAGGAAAACTTAGAGAGAAATACATGAAACATAAAGTTGTGAGAATGTCAATCCTGAGTAGGCTTAAATAGGAAAATAACTATTTCGGTGGTATTCTAGATTTTGCTGAGACTGAGGCTGAAGCTGGAAAAGCAGTGGGGGGAAAAAACCAAAACAAACCCCAAACAATTAAAACCTGAGAAATGTAAGGGGAAAAAAAAAAAAGAAAAAAAAAAAAAAAAAAAAAAAAAAAGAAAGAAAAAAAAAAGAAAAATAATTTAACTCTGCCAAGGAAAGCTAAACTTCATTTTCCCTAGGGAAGAGGAAGACTGTTTCCAGTTTCCCCTTCACTGTTTGCTGTGGTCTAATTGTAAGAGTAGGCAAGCCCCTAATGGACAGGGAAGCAAAGCTTTTTCTGTGCATAAGCCATATCCCAAGGCTATTGATCACTGCAAATGAAACTTTGCAATGTCTGTGCTTTAGCCACGTGCTTCTCTGAGAGTCTGCAAAGTGCTATCAGTTGTTGGTTTGGAAAACGCTCTGTGTTTATCAGTTGTTGCTTTTATGAAAGACCATAATTATACATATTCTTGCTTTAATATGTGTTTATTTTAAATCTGCTGAGAAAATTCAGGTGGAGGGAATAAGTCTTACTCTTTGTTTAAAGAAACAAGTATGATAGTCTGGGGTTCAGTCTGTGAGATTATTTATAAGCAAAGACACCTAAATTATGTGTACTTTGCATTTAAATATATGCAACTCCAACTGAAATAAAAGAAGTCAATACTTTGTCAGATTAGTGTATCTCTTAAAATTAGAAAATATATAGGATACTATACTTACTGTGTCAGACTGAGCTGCCAAAACAATGTCACTTGCCTAGCATGGAAAGAAAAGTATGCTCTACATAATTTCTTTTTATGTCATTCTGTTCCTCCCTCCAAACATTTCTGGCATGTGATAACATGTGGGATGTCAAGCACTATTGTTCACATTTTGTCATGCTATCTCATATAGATCATTTACCAGCAAGCTGAGCTGCACAGCGGCTCTGATTTCAAGGTCTCTCTTCACAGCGTGTCAAATGCTAGCTGAGGGGACAGGACTTTGGCAGGTCCACCAACGACTGTCAGCATGCACATACATATGCAATTGAATGCACCGTGGCTGTACTGTTTAGAGTAAGATTCCAGTGGTATCTAATTGCCAAAAGGTGGTATTTCTATAAAAGATTCTGTTATGGTGGCTTCAGGATTTGTACTGTAGTACTGTCGTCACTATGACTTTTCCTCTTGGTGTTTGCCCGGAATAGTTGATCAATAAGTGTAGGAGAGAATGGCACGTGTCTCTTTCACATCAGAGATAGGGCTGATATTCTTAGAAACAGCTGCCAAGGCGCAGTGTTTAGCTAGTGTCACCTGGAGACAACACAGTGCATCGGCTTCCCGTGCTCTGTACAGTCCTTCAGGTATAATCCAGGGCTGGATATGATACAGAGATCTGAAAGTGTGCTGTATCTTATTTAGAGATAGCTGCTCTTTCCCTGCACGCGAGCACAGACTCCACAACAGCCAGCTCTGCTCTTGCTAGCTGGTCCTAGATCTGTGCAGCTCACGCCTGGAGACAGGGTGTTACTGGGAAGGATTTTCTGCTTTGAGAGTTGAATCTTCACTGGCCTGAGAGAGCTCAGTTTTGCCCCAGGTATGAAGGCTTTCCTGAGCAGCTATGGGTAGGGCAGTTATTTATTTTATTTTCTTCTATAAGGAGCAGAATTATTTTAAAAATTATAAACTAACACTTTTCCCTTTTTTTAATACCTTGCTAAGAATAGCAGCCTGAGCTGCTTCACTTGACAGAGAGGCTAAATGTAGTTCAATTTATAGGCCAGTCAATGCTGAAATGTTTTCCCATTTTTTCCAAATAATACATACTTCATGACAGGAAAGTAGAATGTGATGCTTTGTATTTCCTTTCTGTAAGAGAGACGATTTGAAGAATAATTAAAGAAGGTAAAATATTTGATTATAAATAATCTAAATTTTCAGTGATTTTCACAGTTATGGGGCAGTCTCCTAGATGCTTTGAGGTGTATGAATTGTACATGTATTGCACTATTATCCACAGGAGTAATTTTTCTGCGAAGTATGTGTTTAATCACTCCTTGCTCAAGTCCTGGTGCAAGGCTCTTGCATTACTCTGTAGCCCAGTTCAACACAGAAACTGTCAATGGGTCAGGAAATTGGTGTGCTTTACAGAGGATCGAGTGAAGACTAGGGCTGCCTTCTCTCTGTCCTCTTTTGTCTTTCTTTTCCCCCCAATACCTAAATTGAGATCGATCGTTTAGAAGAAAAAAATACCACTGTGAGCAATGAAGCGTAACTCAATACAATACTGAAAGCTGCTTAGCTGTCGTATCAGACTCACCTTACTCTTAAGCAAAGATTAGCGAGGATAACTTATGTACAAGGTTGTAAATCTGCTTAGCAGTCTGTGAGTCTGATGGGCAAATAATACTTCCTAAACACAGCCCTTGAACATGTTGAGAGTCACCTTTTTGAATGACTGATAAATTGGAGCCAGATGATTTCAACTGGTAAAGAAAATAATGTTCAGTGTACTGAAACATAGGAAACCAAAAGATAACTCATCTTACACATTAGTTAACTGTGTTACGGTCTACCTTAACATAGCTATATGTTACAAAAGCTGATTATGAGTAACACCACATAAAGTATTTGCTGTTATGAAGCTTCCTTTCTTGCAACAGTGATTGTTTCACCTTTTCCTAAAAGAACCTCACCAAACAAATAATGACATTATTTACCCAAATACTCCCTCAAAACATACTTTTTGAAAGTTTACCATTTTTGTTTGCCTTCATTATATTGATATTTTTGTAGCTTCTTAGAGGAATGTGAAATATGTACAACAAATACATAAAAGCAATCTGAAAGGAAATTTGCAAAATGTCCTTTTCACCCCCTACACCTAAAAGCTCTAGACTTCGTGATGAACTAAGGCTGAATAAAAACCAGCATGTTTTGTTCCCTGCATTTTTAAAATTTTACTTGTTGATCTGATTAAAAAAAAGGCAAACCAAAGTTGTACAAAGGATCCAGCGTATATAGAAATGTTTTAAAAGTAGAAACATAGTGTTCAAGAAGACATCCTAATGTAACGAATGGGATTTTTTTTGCTATGTAATTATTAAATTAAACTTCTTTATTGTTTTAGTCTACTTATATCTAGATGAAAAGGGCACAGTAATGTTGGGAGTGCGGAACACAGTAAGGATGAGACTACATGGAGTTTTTAAAAATTATCTTTAAACATCTGTCAGTTGTTTTCTCCCTTTTCTCAAATCAGTCCAATTTCCAGGATGTTTTTTGCTTTGACCAAATCCATTAGAATTTTTCTGTAGTCCTGTTCAGGAAGTCCCTGTCATCAGTGAAGCTTGTTTGGGCAAGATTAACAGTAGCTTTATGGCATGAAATCTGATAGCAAGCACTCTGGTTTTTTGTTTGGGATTGATGAAGGACTGATAAGCCTGTGCAGACCTCAGTCATCCTATTTACCTTTTACAAAAACTGACATAGTTTTTGTTTTCTTCCACGGCTGTAGAATTTCTCTGGTAGTCTAAGATTAATTGAAAATCAATGTTGGTGGTTCAAAACCTCCTAAGCTAGCTTTTTATAAAAAAGTGCTGATATAGCTGCTGTTTAATATGCTTCCAAGCTACTGACAGCAGAGAAAGTATTTATGATAGCTGAGTATGAATTAAAACATCAAAGACACTAAGTAAACTGCACCTATGTATCATGGCAGGGGGGTGTCGACGACAACGATGGAGGGATTTCAGGCATCTCCTAAGAATGCCACCGACATGACTTCTTTGTAGAGTCATTTCAGGTTTACTTATCAAATGGTAACACAGAAAAGAAAAGCTCGATCTAAGGAAACACTGTATAGGACAATAGAAAAGCAAACACTGACCATCAAAACTACACTTGAAAATCCAAATGGACCAGCACAGAACTAGAATAAAGAAGTGCATTTGGCATGTTTGGTGTGGAAGGGTACGCTTCAGAGGAGCCTCTTCTCACCCCCAAAGGCAGAGCTGATCTATTTATTGAGCATGTTTAACTTTCCTGCATCTTTATTAGCATTTCTATCATTTCTGTCCAGCAAAGGACCGATGTAATTTCTGAGATTCCTCTTCAGCTTGACATACTTAGAAAGTCGTTACTATCTGTTACTCTGCGTAATATTGGTTTTTTCCCCTTCTTTTTTTTTTTCCCTAATCATTTAATGTATATTAATTGCAATACATTTCCCTTTGTTCCCTGCTGTAGATTATTTTTTATAGCTATTTCTACTTCAGTAAGTCAGTGTGACAATTCAGGCAAGCATTCTTTTTTTTTTTTCTCATTGTTAATGTTTTTTTTAGTGTCTAGTAAAATGTTATTAAACAGGTCCCAGCTTTCATCTTTTTCCCAAATAACCTGTTTCTCCCAGCTGAATTTGCTCCTAATTGTTTCCTGGATTGCAAAATGAATCATTTTAAGGCACCAGGTATATTTGTTTTCATGTTATCCTGTTTGTGAATAAGAAACATAACGAGCAAATGGTGCCATTCATAAAGAAGCAACTACTAATTTTTAGTTCTGTGGTAAATTTTATGTTATCTTTCAAGATTAGGTATAATATAAAATTCCTGCAAGCTAAATGCAATTCTTAATGAGTTCAAAAAACATCCTTATGTAGAATTTTTTTATTTTTATTTATTTATTTCAAGGCAGCACAAAGCCTCCAGCGTATGCTATTGAAATTGAAGTCCCCTGTGGTAATTCAGATTTCTCTCCTACACAGTATAAACAGATGCTTAAAGGAATTTCTCATCAGCAATTTCCTCAGTGCATTTGTGGTCTGGAACAGATCTCACCCTGTTTATCTTGCACAGCCTTACTTCCAAAATGACCCGAGCTCTGTCTTCCTCCTTCCGTCGCCCCAGGACAGGCTGTGGGAGGACTCAGCCATTTCTGTCCGGCCAACACTTCTCCATCCCGAGGGCCGCAGCCGCAGCCTGGCTTTATTGCTCAGTGAGCCCAGGGAAATCAAAGATTTTGCTGGATTGTGGTCAGTGTGTAAAGCCACTTAATTCAAGAGATAGAGAGATTCGGTGTTTTTCAGTCCAGCTTTCCAGAAAGTGTTAGGATGATAAATTGCTGGCCTTCACTGAGGGAAAAAAAAAAAAAAAAAAGAGATGAGTAGGGAGACTTCCCAAGATGGTCCACGTATGTGGGATAATACGGGAAATAGGGGATAATGTGGGAAATATGGGATGTCTCCACACGCCTCCGTGCCAGGGCTGCTCCGCAGGCCCAGGGGAGCCGGGAGAGTGGCGAGGCAGGCAGGGCCAGCGTCCCGCCTGGCAAGGCCGCAGCATGGCCGCAGCCTGAGGCAGGCGGGGAGCGAGGGCAGGGCCTGAGCCCAAACGCAGCTCCTGAGCCCTGGCGGGAGAGGGCCCCCATGGCTCCGTCCCACACCCCAGCTGATCCGCACCAAGTTCAGCCGGCACTGATCGAGCAGGTCTAAAATGACTGCTGATCGTACCCAAAGGGTTATTGCTTCTCATTGCATCAATAAAATTAAGGCTCCGGGTTATTCAGGCAGTGCTTGCTGATATGAAACGTGGCATCAACTTTTCCTGCCCATGGTGAGTTTTAAAAGACTGTAATCTGAATTGAATGTGCTTTTCACTTGGATTTCTCGCTAGTCCTAAATGCAGATTGTATAAGAATGTCTTCTAATGTCGTTTCTAAGATGGTAGAAGACCCTCAATACAGCCCTCCAAATCCCATCTTAGAGAAAGCTATTAGGTATGTTATTATTTTAAATTTTAATCTGTTCTGATGTTCCTGAAACGCTCTGTCTGTAATGCCTTTTGTATTAATCATAATAAATATTTTATCCTTTCTGGAGAGGGCATGCTGACGTAATGTCTGAGTAAAAGAGGCAACTTGTCTCAGCTACTTTTTGATACTTGCTAGACTTAAAATGAATATCAAGAAGTTCCAACAGAGATGTGTAGATAATAAAGGCAAAGAACGGATGAAGTTACAAAATAATAACCACATGCAGCTATTTGCTTGCTTGCTGTTTTTTAATTTACAGAAAACAGAGCTCACTTGTAGCACAGCTGTACAAATTCTGTAGGTGCAGCAGTCCCTGTTGCAAAAGTACTGGGGTGAGGAGGAGTAAGAAGCAGTGGTCAAAAAAGTGTGATAAAGGTTTCAAAAGCAGACACTTGTTGACTTTTTGTATTATCTTTTTCTATACTGCTCTGTAAAGAATGGTAAACCTTAGCAGGACTAAGTCAGTAACTCCATGCCTGTGCTTGGCCTCTGAAAAAAAAGGCAAGCAAATGCTACAGAAGTTGAAGCGCGGCCTGAGCATTGTGAACATCTCGTGTCTCACCACTGCTCATCTGATGGCAGGTATGAGCTTGGGTATAAGGCTCATTCCTAGTTTCCACATGCAACCAAATGTATTTCCAACAGGTTCTATCTCAGGTTTTGTCAACATGCAATGGTTGCAATGAGAACTATCTTGGTTAAAACTGCACTATGATGATTCATCTTTTCAATGATAGTTGTCCTGTAGGGTGATGCACATCATTTATCTATTACCTTCCAAAACACCCAGATCAAGCTTCCCTGCTATAACACAGATCTGCCTGTGTTCAGAGCTTGACAAAGACTTTGGTGTAGTCTTCAATATTGATGTTTAAGGCTCTTGCATGCATCACCCATCTGTAAAATTACTGAGTGCTTCCAACTTAGAGCAGTATCCAGAATGCGTGCCCTGGCTCCCCTTTCAGAGCCAAGCAGACTGGGACTGGCATGCACGCTTGAATAATTAATGGCTGTTTATCCAGGTACTAACAATGCTGTATGGTTTGTTTTTGAATCGCAGCTTGCAAAGAGTGTTTCTTGGCTTACTTACTGTCTGAGAGTAGAGTGTGGTCAGAACAAGACAGCCAGAGAAGTGCATATTTTAGACTGCCAGATAGATTTTTAAAAAAGTGGTGCTTTTCCTCCTGCCAGCTGAAAGCCACTCCTGTCCACAAACTGTGGGCATGCTTGCTTCTCGTTATTAGTTGTCACTGGAAGGAGAAAATGAACAAGAGAGATAAACATTTAGGGAGAGATTTCTGAACATACAACAGACAAACCCTACCAAAGCTCTGGGCTAGGAGGGTACAGATTTAATGCGTGATGCTGGTTGTGAGAGCATTTTGTACATCTGGTTCAGTTCATGAGCTGGCTCCATTTGTGGAGGGGAGCCTTGGCTATCATTGTTTGGGCCCTCTGTCTTATTTTGGCTTCACATTACTCGATGTCTGATTAAGTTGGACAATATTCACTGTTGCTTTTGAGAACATTTTGGGAATTAGTGAAAAAATTCTGAGGATTATGTCCATATCATTCTATCACAGCTTAGGAAACCTGTGAGAGTTAGCCAAAGCAGACACTGGATGCTTTGCAGAAGAAGGGGTGGCAGCCTAGAATAAATAAAAAAATTTGTCTCCCTTTTTTTCTCCCACCCTGATTGCCTATATGACAAACAGATGAACTGGGACTCCTCAAACCCCTTGAGTGATGGACCAGAGTCTGAAAAATTAGAAGAGGGAAAAAGAGACCTGCTTTGTTGCTATAGTCAGAAGGAGGCTATGGAGGCGTCAAATTTGGAGGCAGCTTAGTAAGTGTACAGAACATAGCTCCTGCTAGCAGAGTTTGGGTGTGATGTCCTGACAAGAGCTCCTCTGTCTGATGGCGGTGGCAGCAGGGTGGGAATCTTGCAGATCCTATGAATTTTGGCATCATGTGTTAGAGCTGAGAGCATTACTGGGCACGTTGTTCAGCAAAGCAGGATTTCTGTCCATGTTTTCTTTTCAAGTTTATCCAGCCTGTTTTACAGCTGTGATAACTTGTGGCACAGCACAGTCCAAAAGCTGGTGTGGTAATACATATATATATAGGTATAACATCAGTTATTCATGCTTGCTATCTGAAATTGTGAGGTGCTGTTTTGAGAAGAATGAGTACTTGAATTTGGGGCTGTTATGAGAGCCAAACAAAACCAGACAGAATATTTGGCATGTAAGAAGCTATTATATTTCATTTTATTGTAATGTTTTCAGTGGATCCAAAATTATGTAACTATCTCAAATTCGTACAGTGTGTTCAACGCTGCATACCATCCTTTTATCTTAGGTTTATCTGGAAGAAGTATCTCCATTATCCAAACCAGAGGTGATTCAGGAATACTGATTATTTCACCAAGGTTAATATTATCTTCTAATAAAACCTGCTCTTTATGGATTCACTTACTTATGGCGATACTGCTCACATATAGTAGATGATATTAAAATCTTTACAAATGTTTTTGTAAGTAACTAAAATTACTGTGACATTTATGGTATTCCTTTTCCTTAGATTAGGGAATAAAGCAGTTACTTAAATTACCTTCAAAGCAAAACTATAAAGGTTTCCATTCAGGATTTACACTGAAAAAAAAGGAAAACACAAAATGACATTTTGGGTGGTATGACTGTGTTTTAATATCCCCCATGCCCAGTGCCATGTCACTGCAAAGCCTTGCAAACTGAATGTGGAGGACACATTGCCTTTTCTCCATCTCGTGCCTCTCTGGCCAGCTGAAGCAGTGTGCTGCCCACACGAGGAATGGGTGTGCCATTCACATGTCCAGCACTATAAGGGACCAGTGCAAGGTTTTCTGGCCCTGTAGGCAAAGCCTGAGGCTCTGCAATAGCAGAGTGGGCTCCAGATGTGGAGAAGAAGGGAGAGGGGGTTTGAGGCAGTAGCTGGGTTTCAGGAGATGCCCTAGATGGATCAGAGGTTAGCTCTGGGTGTTGAAGGGGAATGGATGGGGCAAGGTGGATAAGAGCAGCTGGGGAAAATGAGCAAGGAGCCTTGCGGAGGCAGTGGGGCTGGGGGGTAAGTGCAGGAGGCTGTAGCAGGCTATTAGTGGGTGCTTGAGGATTTTCTTCTCTTTTCCCCCTAGAAAATCCCTCTCCTTCTGCATCTTCCTCTCTTTGGGATATCAGCCTCTCAGCTCACAGCTCCTTGCACTCGCACACCTGTCTTGTCACCATTCAGCATCTTATTTTCACTCCAGTTCATAAAAGGCAGCCCATCCTCCCCATTCACGTCCAATGATGCCTCCTCCTCACCTTCTTGGTCCTCCCAAGGAGGAAGAGGAAAATAGATTTAGAAAAAGGAAATATAAAGAGACCTTCTACAGGAGGAGCTGCAGTTGTTGCCAGAATTGAGTGTGAAGGTGACGGCTAGTGAAATGCAAGGAGATGCCTACCCTTCTCCACCAGCTTTGCAGCACCAATGCATAGGGTGAGACTACTCACATTAGAATGGCCCATCCCCATATTTTCAGGCATTGACAACACTTAGCAGGCACTGATAAAAGTAGCCAGGGACCATCCCTGGGCAATGCCTACCTGCCTGTGTCTGGAGCTCTAACTTAATGACACTGCCTGGATCCCAGGAAAGCGTTTGGTTCACAGTAGACCCATTGACTCTATTCTGGTTCTTTCAATCTTTTTTTCTGCTAGCCTCATGGAGCTATGAGGAGTTTTAAAAAAATGAAAGAAAACTTATCTCTGGTACTTAACTCCATAGCTGAACAAGAGTGCTGCAAAAGTACTGGAATAGGGGTTGAGCAAAAATGTCCACTGTGGTAAATGTTCTGAGTATAGCTCCTCTTTTGTGACAACTCCTTTGGATTATTTCCATGTGGAACAGAGGAGATCTGACAGCAGCTCTTTTTTAGAGGGAGGCAATTTCCCTCATATATGACTTGTCAGCTGCTAACTGTGGGTGTGTAAATATAGCTGAAATTTGGAAATAGTGCCGATCTGGCAGAGGTTTGGGCAGTTATTATTTATGGCTGAATCGATAAGATTTACCAAGCTCAGTCTGATGGTAAATGTTGCAGGGCAGGTACATTACCCAAGTTTGTGTTTGTGGAGCACCTCAGCAGTTTTATATTGATTTCAATAATGCAGTTGTTCTTGAAACAGCTCTGTAAGTGGTGAATAAAGTATGTAATTTATATAATAACTGTAACAACATTCAGAAGCACCTCACTTTAATTTTACTCCAGTCTCATTGACCCATTCTCTTCCCTTTGCTTTTATAGTTGTGTCCTCCCTCTCTCATCATTCTTATACCTCATTTGGAATTTCTCCTCCTCCCACTCCATCTTTCAGCTGAACTTCCACAGGACATGAGATCCTCCCTCCATACCTCTAGCATGGGTGACCTCATTTGTTTTGAGAGCCTCTGCTCTAATCTCTGAACTTTTAACTCACAAATTTATTTCATCTTGCTTGTTTTGTCTTATGTCATCCAGTGCCATGGTTCTGGTTCGCATTCTCTCTCTGGTAAGTAATCTTTCTGAGTGTACTCCCTGCTCTGAATTACCTTAGCATGCTCTCAGTGTGTCAACTTGGAATTTCTGTCTACATAAAGGGCAGAGGGGTCCGCTATAGGGCAGTTTCCAGGTCAGCTTTCCCATAAAGCCAGTTGTTTCAAAAAAACTTTAAGTTCATGGAGCATTAACTAAGAAAGGTTTAAGAGCTTTTAAAGGGCTAAAATATGTCTTTCATTGCAAGCCTACCATAGATGCAAGTACTATAATTAAATTTCTCAGCTTTCTGAGACCTTCCTTTTTGGACGCTCTCTTCCTGAGAAATCACATCTAGATTTTTCTTTCTTACTTTCAAGGCCTTATCTCTCTTTTGATCTGGATGTTTGTGAGGTCTTCTCATCCACGTATTCCAGAAAGACTGTTAGAGGCCACAATGCACCCTTTCCATTGTGATTTCTATGTTTCAAGTGTTTCCTAAAAATTTGAATAAATCTCCTTTTTATCCCTCATTGTATCTAAATTGTAGCAAAATTACGTAAGAAGCTTCTCCTTTTGACAGGAGATCTTAAAATCCTTTTATTAGTCAAATATTCACTCCATCACAATATTGGAGAATGTACAGCAAACTCAGGGAATAATTAGTGAAAGAAATGGAGAAATCAGCAGAAAATAACTTCCTGCTTCAAATCTATCTTGTTTTAGTTGTGTCTAATATGATCTCCAGTACATAAGTTTGCTTTTATTTGTGCTGTGTCTTTGTTGCACACAGCAGCAAGCTTATATTGAAACTTCACGTTAGTAATTTAGCTTGAGTTGTCTGAAAGCTGGAACTTTGTATATGTTTGCATTTCTTGCAGATGTCTGTCACACAGCAAATGTTGCTGGCTGACTGCCCTCAAAACATTGGGAAAAAAAGATCCTTGAAAAAGTGAAATACTAATGACTTAGAGCCACTTCATATCTAATAGCTAGTGAGTGCACTTCTTGCTTCAAGGGAATGGAAACAAAGAAACATGGAGTTTGCTTGGTGGTAGAAAGCTTCGTGTTGTTTTTGAAGGCACGCTTGCCAATCCTCTGTTTGGTGGCTGACTTTTTAAAAAGCAGTCAAATCACTACGTGATGATGACAGAAGTGATCACATTATTCTAAGTTTGACTCAAAACATATATTGTGTTGGACAAAAAATAGGAAATGATTCAGAAAATATGCTCTAATATGCTCTGCTGGGTTTCAGTGTCTCCAGGGAGCTTCATTTTATTACTTTATCAGCTTGCCTTAAAGCCACAAAATATGTGATTCACAATTTCACCATCCTATTAGTTCATTCTTCTATTGGGAAAGTGAATCAATTTCTGGATCTGATGTGTGTATAAACAGCTTCCTTATAGTCTCAAGGGAAATCATGAAATGTCCAAAGAATAAAGGTACACAGAGGTATAGATGAATTCCAATGCTGAAAGCTGAAAGTTAAGACACATCTAAACATTAGAACTTTAATAAGAATTCAATGATTAGTGTTTTGCCAGCAATGTGGCTATGTGTTCTCTCCCACTTCTCAGCTATTAATACACAGTATACTTTGGTCACCGAGTGAAGTAGCCAGGAAAGAAGAAAAGACTTAGCAAATTAAATCTAAAGATTTCCACTCCTGCTGTAGAACAGATAGATGTGATGTACCATTTAATTTTAAACCAAATTGTGTATCAGGACATTCAGATACTTATTTCTGAAGCCATCAGTGTATAACCTCTGGTATAATTACAACTTAGATGCTTAAGTTCCAATTATGGATTTTGGTGAAAAATCTTTAAACAGTCAACAGGGATACCCAAACTACACAGCTCTGTGGTATCATTAATCTTTCTCCTCCTCTTACCTTTCTTGTTGTTCATTCAAGTGCACGTGTAATATAAGGACTCAATCAAAAGTCCTTCGAAATAGATGATAATCTGTCAGCTGTCTTCACTAGTGTTTGGACATCACCTGCATGTTTTGTCCTTACAATAAACACTTAAGAGATTTCTTGAGTGTTGATGGAGCACATGATATGCAAGATGAAACTAAGACAACTGAGTCTGTTTGGCCTTAAGAAAATAATTTTGAGGAACTAAATTTTATCTTCAGGACCTAAATGCTATCTTCAGCTGTCCAATGAGGATATAAGGAAGATGAAACCAGACATTTCCTGTAAGGGGAAAATGATGGGAGAGGGAATAAACACAAGTTGCAACATGGGAAATCCCAGGTGGATATTAGGAAAATAAAAAAATCACAGTAATGTAGTCAAGCACTGGAGCAGGTTTCATAGAGAGACTGCAAATTCTCCATTCTTGGAGGTATTCAAACCCAACAGTCTTGAGCAACAAAAGTTGGCCACGCTTAGAGCAAGAGTCTGCACCAAATGAATGCCAAAGGTGCCCTCCAGCCTGGGTTAGTCTGTGGTTCTGTGCTTCTATAAATTCTGTTCTTTTTATGTCATTTGCTGTGTTCATCTAACTCTTAAATGAGGTTGAAATGTTCTGTGCGCTTTCAGAAACTACTGGGTTTGCTTTCATTTGCTTACACAAATGAGAAATGGAAAGGTTGTTAAAGAAGGGATTCAGTGAACTGCAAATTCATGTACTTTTCTCTGGAACCATTTTATACATTTGGTTTATAATAACAGGTAGAAAATATGTGCCGAGAACTCACTGCTTTTATGAGCTGAGATATCTGTACCCATGAATAATATATGTAATATATATTTGTGGTGTTTTCTTCTTTTTTTTTTTTTTTTTTTTTTTTTTGTAATGAACAAAGCAAATAAAAGCATTCTATGGTTGTTTGGAATATTAAAACATCCCTGTAATCTTGCTGAAAATAAGCTCAAGTGTAATAAATGTTATTATCGCCACAGATAGATCTGCTTTTCCATATAAATATAAGCATCTTTTCTTGCTTGTTCTGTTAATCTGAATCTTAGTGGAAGTATGTCTTCTGCACAACATGCTTTTGCAGTACCTTTGCCACAGAAGATTTTCTTTGGCAACTTATTGAAGTTAGGACTCTTTTAAAAACTCTTTTGTCAAAACCTGACAATTAAAACTGATACTGTTTGAAATAAAGTCTTAAACAATTTTCCAATGAAATATCCCAGATGTGCTTTTGCAAATTTAGAAGTTATATATTTCTATTTGAAATATTTTCTCAAAACTTTAAGCTAGAGAATTTGCAAACATTTTAAACAACTTCAACATGAAATATCTCATGAGCTGAAATTCTCTCTGCAGTTCAACAAAATGTTTAATATTATGATCAAAAAATTTGGCCCCATTTAGACTGGTTAAGCAAACTTTGCATGTCAGAATTTCTTAAAGCATGGGAGAGCAATCTCTTATCCAATACACACTGTTTTATAGAATCTTACAGCAAAGGGTGGAATATGAATATGGAATATGAACACTAAGTTTTATACGGATGTTGTGTTTTAACTCCGGCTGGCAGCTAGGCCTCACACCGCCACTCACTCACTCCTCCCCAGTAGGATGGGGGAGGAAATCAGGTGGGTGAAAGTGAGAAAATCCTGGGCTAAGAGAAAGACAGTAAAGCAAAATCTGAGTGTTCAAGCCAAGCAAGGAATTCATTCACCCCTTCCCACTGGCAGGCAGGTGGTCAGCCATCTCCAGGACAGCCAGGCTCCATCACGCCTAACAGTGACTTGGGAAGACAAACTCAGTCACTCCAAGTGTCCCCCCCAGTCCCTCTTCCCCCCAGCTTTATATGCTGAACACGACACCGTATGGTGTTGAATATCCCTTTGGTCAGTTGGGGGCAGCTGTCCCAGCTGTGTCGCCTCCCAACTCCTTGTGTACCCCCAGTCTGCTTGCTGTTGGAGTGGGGTGAGAAACAGGAGAGGCCTTGACACCGTGCAGACACTGCTCGGTAACAACTAAAACATCTGTGTGTTATCAGTGCTGTTTTGGTCACAAATCCAAAACATAGCACCATACAAGACACTACAAAGAAAATGAACTCTATCCCAACCAAAACCAGCACAGTGGACTTTGCTAGGTATGTTCTATAGTAAAAGTCTGAAAATAGGACAAACATATCTGACCAAGGAAAAAAAAAACCAAAAAGCTGAAACTTCTATAAATCTGCATATTCAACAAGGTTGCAATCATGAGACACACTCCATTAACACTGCTTTTAGATACAAAACAACCTGGGAAGTGAATGATGGTCAATAGCATTAAACTGCAAAGGAAATCTACATTTTTTTCTAAGGCTAGTTGCATCTGAATAATTGTTTGTGTCTTCTGAAAAACAGAGTAGAAACTAGCATAGAACCAGAATAGTTTAACACAAACACTGTATATGGTTATTTCTTCCTATCACATCACCTTACGGTTCTTGTTGAAACATCTGTTTTTATAATGAGTAATTTTTTTTTTTTGTTTGGGATAGGTCTTGCACAGTTCCTCCTTCCTGGGGAGAAGGAAAAAAAAATCTTGTGAAAACTGATGTTTCTTGGAAGAAACATGTACAGTAAAGGCCAAATGGATTTCATCGGTATTATTTACTTGGCCAGCAAGGGCTGTATATCAGTACCATATACAGATCATTGTAAGCTTATAAAAGACTATGAAATAATTGTGACCAGATTGGTTAAGTTTCACTCTTACTTTCTTTCTGAACATTGACTTTCTTGGCTACTGAATAAAACTTTTGAGGAATAAAGCTTTGGCTCCACAAAACAAAATGTTTTGTATAGTTTAACTGTAAGCAGCCAAGATTGTAATTTTGGAGGGACTTGAACAATTTGTCTTCTTCCATTAAGCCTTTCTGAAGCATTTTCATAACAAAAACGTTGATGCTTTACACACACAGTTTACTCTTGGACAAGGACTGCTTTAAATCATATTTAATTTTCAGTAGCTTTTCCTCTACCTATTTGTTGAGAAAAACTAGGTGACATTAATTGCTTTTTTTAGAAATGTCTAATATACTAGGTATCTATGTGCTTTAATCTCTAAATAACTATTCCACAGAATTACAATATTCTCAAGAACTTGCAAGTTCTGACAGATGACAGTTGGCACTTATTCATCATTAGGACATCAGGGATTTCCAAAAGCAGTGGATTTATGTCCTCTTTGAAAGGTTTTTCTTCCCCGTTATTGAATAACAAGCTTCAGAAGAGATGCACTCATGCATGCTTTTGCTTACATACAAGCACAGACTATGTTTGTTTAAATAATGCTTACGTATATGTATGTCTTCCAAAGAGGCTAGGATAATCCAAAAGTCATCAGGGAGAACTTTTACATGTGAAGTGCAGACACAAAACAATACATAGGAAAAAAAGGTCTAATTTAACATACAGTGTGTCTGGGAAATTACTGCTGCCCAGAGTGTTAAGTAAGCTCACAATGCAGAGCTAAGCCTTACAGTAATGTATGAAGAGCACTCAGATACAAAATCGAGATAAATATCTCACTTATATCCATGGCTTCCTTGTCAGGCTGTCCTCCTTTCCCTTTTCTTTCCACTATTTTACAAGAAACGTCTGCTTTCTAGAGGAGCGGAGAGATTCAGCTATAGTGAGTGTATGTTTTTTCCCCTTTTTTCTCTTTGCTAACTCTGAGGATCTGATAATCCTCTCTCTACAGTCTGATCATTGCTTTTCTGTATAGTTAAACTGGTTCCACTGCTTGTTTGCCAGCAGTGTTGCAGCATGGCAGCGTGTCCTCCGCACACACCTCCTTAGCACGCTCATTCTTTAGGAATACCCTTCCGAGACTATATGTATATAATCGATTTGTATGACTCCTGTCACATGCCGTGGGATTCCTTCTGAGGTCTAACACCAGTGGCTTTCGGGAGGAAGACAGATACTGTTTCTTCATTCTGGGGCCATGATTTCACCAGTGCAAGTGGCCGCTGTAGCGATAGGAGTGCTTGGCACGCCTTGACTTGTTAAAGATGAATGCTTCGTAATGAGAAATTACGCTGCCAGACAGCAAATTAGTGATTGATGTAAGATGGAGAGTTATAGATTGTAATTGTGCTAGCAAGATATGAGAAGATGCTTAAAGTATAATTTTAACAGTATTTAATTAAGTGGAACAGTAGATTAAGCACCACTATCCTAACTAAACACATATAGAAGAACTGCAAAATATAAATGCTCGTTATTGCTAAGTTGCCTCTGCTGTCAGTGACTGACTTGGAGATGGGGTCATTGACTGGGAGCTGATTTAAAATTGCTCAATTTACAAACTGAATTTTAAATCTTTTCCAGTTGTTCTCCTTTAATGCAGGCAGGGGAAGGCAGCTCCTCTGTTCAGTGCTGTGTGGTTCACTGGGTGAGAAGAAGATGACATATTTTATCCAGTCACCAAGATATCACTGTGTTATTTCACTCTGTGTGTAGCAATTAAAACAAAGTGAATCATTTACTCAACAAATTCAGTCTCTTGTTCTTCCAGTGGAAGTATTATTATCTCTAGTTTATTTTTTGTTTGAGTTGCCTGATGGCAGATTTCTCTCATCATCTCAGTTGCTGACAATCTGTAATTAGGTATCCTTGTGCACAGCACTAGCTAAAGAAGGTGCAAGGAGCCAGTTCCTTCACCGGTTTGTTTAATTACCTTTGTGTACTGGCTCCAAAGGATTTTGGGAGCCCAGCCTCCCTTGCTTTGTCAGTGTGTAAATCCCATATCAATTATACCTTCTATTCTGGAAGCAAATCATGGAGTGTACAAGCTTCAAATTTGCTTTGCATGACTATTTGTAGGAAGCAGGCATAGGAGGAGCTTATGTTCAGCCACAATACATTGTCAATTGTTAATTTGAAGTGAATATTTATAACTTTCTTTTTACTATTTGCATGACACTACTAGCAATTAATTTGGTATTCGGCTAATGCTGCCCAGCCAATGCCTGGTCAGAATTTTCTGTCCCTGCATTTCCCATGCATTTTTCTACACACTATTTTGTCCTTAATGCCTTTATAGCTTGTTTATTGGAAACAGGTTTTTAATTATTTTTCAGCAGTGTTGGAGACCTGATTTAATGAGCAATTGTTAGATATAATGGGAGACACATTCACCTGATTAATGTGATAGTTAAATGAGCAACAAAATTGCCTCGTGAAGGAGCAGCTGTACACAGAGTTGATTCACTAAGAAAGTTTGAGGGAATGTGAAAGAAATATCTGAAGAAAGATAATTTAAAATAGGGTACCGAGCAAGCTGAAGGCTAAGTGTAAATATACAGTGTTAACTTGCTGGTTGTTGCTCGGTCTGTTAGTTATGTGCATGTGTGCACACACATGCCTGTATTTATGAGGAGACAGTTTGTATAGGCTTGGCTGAAAGATACTGCATTGGAGTGATGGAATATTCAAGGACTGTAGAAAAAAATAAAGAGAATGGGCCTTCAGGTGTGTATTGGAGATGAAATTGTGCTTCAGCCAGCTCTTTAATTGCATGCAGTGTTGATGTCCAGCTTCAGTGCTAATGTGTGCTTTTGGAAACAGAACCATCCATCCTTTGGGAAATAGGTCTTTTTCTCAGAGAGGGGAAGAGAGGAGAGAAGTAGTTTGACACTCTTTAGTTGGCAGAGCTAACACTGGGATATTTGTTGTGTTACTGACTTGCTCCTATCAGTAGCACTTATGTTCTCAGTTTGCGGGTTTGTGGTCAGCTTACAGGATCAGTGGCATGATCACACAGAATTTTAGGACAAGATACTTCCACTCATGGATTTGGATGGCATCTTGCCTCACTGGGGTTTCGTTCCTGAAGAGTGTTGTGGAATCCGTCAAGAGACAAACCACGAGGAGATTAATGGAGACATGGTGCACTGAGGCCAAAATGTGACACAGCAGCAGACACAGTTACAAGAGGAGAGTTAAGTGTGAATGCTAGAGGAAACACAACTCAGCTGGTTTCTCCCATGTAGTTTCCAACTTTGCTTGTATGATGGATATCTTCTCACAAGAATGTTTCAAAGCCATGGCATGGTGTAAACTACCCCAGACAAACCACTTGTAGCCCAACATGACCCCTCTGATTTCAAGTCAGGGCTGGTGGCTCTGTGTTCCTACTCACTCATACATCAGTGAGGGCAGGAGCTTTTCTTCCCAAAAGGAAAGGTGAGCGGACTTTTTGTATGGGACGTTGTATTCTTGTTCACTTGCTTTTAACCAGATGAGGGCTCTACAGATTACGAGGAACTCAGCCTGGGAAAACAAACTGGTTTTCTGTGCCACGCAGTCACTTTGGGAGCACAGAGCAGGAAGCCTGATAAGATACTTTACCAAGATCAAAACTAAGTGAAACTGGGCTGGACACATTACTGGGATTTTAAGAGATTTTGAAGAAGATAGAGGAAAATTAGAAGGCAATTAACTTACACCTATTTGGAAGACGAAAATGCTCTTGTGAGTGACAAGCACCCTGCACTACCTTCACTGGTTCAGCTTGTCTCTGTTGTGAAAAGTAACTTGGACAATTCTTTGCAAAGCATTTTTAATTCTTTGCCTGGCTAACATGATAGACATATAAATTACTTTAATTATGCTTTGAAATCTTATTTCAGAGCCAGGAGGGATGCTGGTCTGATGGTTGGAGAATCAGACTAGAATTCAGCTGATCTGGATTAATTTCAAATTCCTGTCATAGTTTTGCTTTAGCAGGTCTTTAGCAGGTATCTTTTTTTGTCTGTGCCTCTCTTATTGTCTGCAAAAATGAAATAATGACTCTTATGTTCCACCCATGCTGTCCTGCTTTACCAATTTAGCTAGTAATATTTCTGGGGCTGTATATGTTTGTATCTTGGATCAGGTGTGCTCTAGCCCTCCTGGGCCATATCAGGCCTCTGTTTCGAAAGATTTTTGCCTTAAGTGGCTTGGAGGGAAAGTTCTTAGTAATGTTTGGATTTGGGCTGTACTTGCCTTTCGTTATCTTTCATATAGCACCTTCCTTAGACCTATTTTGCAGAGGATCCAGGGTGCTGGAGCCCGCTTGGTGGCTGTGTGGGACAGCTCTGAGCATTGCAGACCGCCTTGTGGAAGTCTAAGACAGGCCTCAGTTCAACAGACCGACAGAGCACATGCTTAATCTCTGCCTATTCAACAAATGCTTTAAACATAAACATGCTCCAAAGTATTTTGCTATAGATGGGTGAGCTCCAAAATGTGCTGCTGTGCTTCGATAGATAAGAATCAGTATTTCCCTCTGAAGGAACTTGTTATAGGGCAGATGCATTAGTGCTGCCTGCATCTGTAGGCAAGAGACTTGACACTTTGCTATCTATGTGGCAGCCAAAGTAGACAAAACCAGAAAATATTTTTTTAAAATGCTTCCTGACATGTAAATACAGATGATTTAGTATGATTATTTGCACATGTATTATAGATTAATGCTATCAAGCTAAACAATAGGATGGCAACCACTGACACTAATCTTGTGTTCTTTATTCTTCAAAACCAACAAAATTCGTCTGCTGAAGGATATACTGAATTGTTGGGACCAAGGTATTTTATTTTCCTTATGTACAATTTAAAAAGCATGTCAGGATAAGAGGGTTAAGTGGTATAGGTTATGTGTTCCAATGCAGAGAGTTCTTCTGTATTTTAGGAGGAGTCTCAAATGATTTAAGAAATTGAAGATTTCAAAAATAATGAATAGTATATTACACTGCCACCTTTTAAAACTTTGGGAGTTTAGTGTAATTTAACAGATGGCCACTTATATGGGATTGCAACTTGTCAAAAACCTAATGCTGTGCAGCTGAGTGATAAACAGCAACAGAAATGAGCGATCCAAAGTATATGCAGTCCAAGCATCCTGACCTGCATGCATCAACTTCTGTATAAACCACATATGGAAAAAAAACTATCAAGCCTGGACTTCTAAAATACCTGAGACAGGATAGTGTATGAAGCAAATGAAGCAGCCAGAGTTTGTAAAAGCAGCTAATACGCATGCATTTATACATACGCGCATATATACATATATATGTTTATACACTGTAAGATATGTATTCAGACCTGATACAGAAGTGTGAATGGCAAAAGTGCTGTATACTTGCCTTCTGAAAACCTGCCTGACTTAACTGTTGAGCCCTCTTCCCTCACCCTTTTCCTCAGACTTAACAAACATGTTTGCAAAGCTCAGCCCTTCACTAGAATCATGCTGAAAGGAAAATTTGGCATGATTTCCTTCTTTGTAACTGGGGCCTTTCCCCTAATTTGCTTGACACAGATATGGTCCTCAACAGTTCCTGAAAGGGATTCAAATCCCTCTTTACCATCTTCATCCCCTGTATTTTTTCCAGGTGCACACTGCAATTCTCTCAACAAAGTAGATTTTTTTTTTTTTTTTCTTCCCAGGGCCCAGGTATGAACATTTCTGGTAGGAGACACATAACACAAATGCATTTGCCAAATGCTGCTGCCTCTTTCCTTGGATATGGGAAAGCATTTTGTTGAAATGGGAAAACCAAATGAATAGAGCCCACCAGTCCTGCACGCCTCCTGTCTGTGAGCTTCCTCACCCTTGGGACGTGGGCTGTGTTACCGACTCAGGGGATTGGGTTTAGAGGAGCCCTTTGTTGAAATATTGGCAGCACATCACTGGACTCACTGCCGTTGCAGATGGAGCGCTTTGCCGAACAGATGGATTCTCAGCTTTCTGAAAGAAAGGAAAGGTACTTGATGTACCACGGTGGGAAAGGAGGGGGGTATTCCAGGCATATGGAAATGCAGGAAAGAAGGCACGTTCTGCGCTTTTTGGTGCACTTGGAGCCTAGCAACCTCTCCCTGGCAAACTTGGGAAAGCGTAAGCACAGTGCTCTGTGAGAGGGTGAAGGGACTGTAACAGACGTGGAGGAAGTAATTTGCACAGAGGCAATAAAAATGAAGGCAGGAGTCTAAAAAAAGCCTGCTTTCCTGAGCATATAACTAAGTATTACATGCTAGGGATGGAGAAGTGCTCCTACCCGAGATCAGAGGTGCACTCTATTAAGGCACAGGACTAGTGCTGGAACAGCATAACTGGAACAGAGGACCAGTTAATATTTTAAGGTCACTTGTATTGTGAAAAAGGCTAGAGATTAATGTTACCTGTCACTGAGAAGCCAGGGATCTCCATTTTCCAGCAGTGTATGCATGGGTTTCAAACCGTGGTGGCGCAGTTTGTACAGTGGCATTGTTCAGATACCGTATTGCCTCTTTTCTTGTGCTCTTCTTCCTCCCCTCCTTGCCTCCCCATCTTGTTATACCTCACTTCCATCTTAATTGTTAGGGTAGGATGAGTTCTGTGCAGCACCCAAGAGCCTGCAATCCTCACTCAAAATGATGGTATCTGATCCAATATTTACTGCTAAAATCTTCATGCAATTGCCAAGTGGAGTGTGATAAGGAAGCAGCAAGAACTGAAAGGAATGATCGTATTTTGGGGTTGTGTGTTAACTCTACAACTTTTCAGTCGCTTCACACACACACACACACAGACTTAGCAGAAATATTATACTTTATTGTGGTACAATTTAGGATAAGATGACAGTGGACTTTAATCTCTATTTTTACCTCTTAGCTTAATTAGACAATTTCAACACCTCTTGAATGCAGATGTTAAAACTGGTTGGTAACAGTAAGGATGTCAAAGGCCTTGGAAATCCAGATTTTCAGAGGAAAAAATGAATGTGATAAAGGGCAAAAATGTCAAGGTTCTTTCAAAGTGTGATTCACTGCTGAAACCAGATATGCAAAAATATCACTTCCTTAAATAATGGCTCTGTCTTTTGTTCATACTAGAGGTTGTGTCTGCAGCAACAGACACGTCTAAAATCTTTTTCCTGAAAAATAAAGCAAACTGGATTGCATGACCACTTGTGCATCAACTGTGCTCCATTTTGCAGGACTGAATTCTCAGGGAGGCTTTGAGATAAAATAAACAAGGAATCCCATCATTGAATTTTAGTATGAACATTTTTCAGATCATTGTGTATGGATCTCTGCCAAGTTTCAGCCCTATAATAAATTAATTCCAACCCACACAAAAGAGAAGGGAAAAAAAAATCCAAAAACTTTCACAAGACAAAACCAGTGGGCAATTTTTATGGGGAAACAAGTGGCCAATAATAATTTATTGGAAAAGTAATTATCTGAAGAGAGAGTGGGCTCTCCTCTCTAGTTGGAAATAATAACATTTTGCAGCCTTACTAAACACAGTATAGGAGGAGTATCAGCATTTTGCTTCACCAACCTGGTTAAACTGAATATAAAGTTAAGATGTTGCTTTCCTCTTGTTTTATTTCTCCTTACACCCAATACTGCAGTTGAGCTCACTTCCCTCTCTCTGTGGCAAAATCTAATCTGGCTGCCACAGGACCTGTGAAATTCATGGAGGTGATGAGCCAGGGTCTGCTTTCTGCATTGTATGTCTGGCTTTATTGAATCTCTGGTCACCCTCAGATAATAAATATTTCATATGTTGGACAGGTGAAAGGTTTCATTCAGCTGCAGATCTGCTTCCAAGGCAACCGATTCCTGTCATCTGAACAGTTTAAACACGTTGAAAACAAAGCTTCCTTTCTGGTTTTCTCCTCTATGATTTTATGTGTAAAGCACTATCCATCTCCCTCCTGTCCCTCCTACAAGCAGATACAGAAAAGCCAAGAGCATTAACAAGTAATTCTAAACAATTTATAAGCTAAATGTATTCTCTCTTCAAGTCAAGATACGATGAAAAATGCCATTTCATTTTACAAGCATAGAATAAATACCTAGAGATATGAAATTGCCCAAGTTAGCATCTATAAATGCTCTGTATACAAAAAATGTATACAATCATAGTACTATATTATGCTTTACAGTTTGTTTCTCCATCTTGATGGGGTTTTCCTCAAGATCATTATCCGGTATTTCTGTTATAGACTTGGGGGTTTTTTTGGACAGGAGGTAGTACCCCAGGTATTTCTTTGAGAAAAGTTATCTGGAAGGTTGTAGCAAAATGTCTTCAACTGCAGCTGATTTCTGCCAATGTCAGTGCTTGTGACAGATCTTCTGGAAAGTGTCTGCTGTATCCTTTACATCTTGCAGCTGAACGAGCTCTTCTAAAGTATAACTTTGCTGTTTCTTCCTCTGCACATTTCTGAGTGTAATGAGCAGCTGCCCTCCCCCTTCCTCTCAAGCCCTCCCCATGTCTGGACTTTCTGACTCGCGCTGTGCTCCATGCCCAACTCTGTACCAATGCCTGCATACACTGCTGGTGACTTCAACAAGCGCTCCTCTTTCCCGCCTGCTGCGTCTGTTGTGAAGAAAGGGGAAATCTGTTGGAGCAGTGGAGAAATTTTGGTAGACGGGCTTCAAAGAAAGGGGTTTTCTACCATCTCAGATCAGTTTCAGAGTCATTTTTACTTGGACCTGACCCTCTGTGTGGATGTTCCCTTTAATGCAATTATGGCAGAATGGTGGCATTTCTCCAGAAAGCACACAGCTGTCTTAGGAGATAAGATGGAGAATTCATCTTGGGGTGTGATTGAGGAGTTTTAGGTATTCTGGTGGAGGTCTATGCATAGGTGGCTTGATTCATCTCTCTGTCCTCTCTTTCTACTTACTGTACAGGTGCTCTGCAGTGGTGCTCTGTTTGGGACTAGGAGGATGTTCCAGATCAGTTCAGAAAGACCGACATGACATGCAGAAGTGCTCTTTTGGATTTAGGGGGCAGATGGAAAGCGGGTACAGTTTGTGGTAGGCATCTTTGTGCCTGGTAGCTTTGTGGCCGATGCCCCTGTTAGAAAGAGTTAAACTATATCTGACCTTGCAACCCTCTCCCTTCTGTTTCCAGGCATATAGATTTTAGCCAGCAGGTCTCTGGTTAACCCCTCCTCGCTGTTGTTTATTTCCTGCCACTCCGCAGACACACCACTGAGCGTTAAGTATGTGAACTCAAAGACGCTCCCTCTCTCACGTACAGTCTTAATAGCAAACAGTCACGAGCCAGGCTTCTCCAGGCAGGATTATTTCTGCCTAAGAAATATAGGCTTCAGGAGTATGCCCTTTCTCTCACCCTTTTCATATTGCATTAAAAGCATCCACTTCAAGAAACTACAACTGTGTTTATTCGAGTGTTGAATTTGGAAGTATTGCCGGGATCCCCTGCCACGGCATGCTTGAACCGTGAAACCCAGGTCAGTTCCATTTTTTGGTTTTCATGTACTGGCACAGCGCTGCAGTGGTTTGAGCTTCCAGGTCTCTGTGGGAGCAATACTACTTTTAACATGCAGAAAACATCATATTTGTTTTTATAACCTTACCTCTTGTTTTGTTGTAGGTTTTTTTTTTTTTGTACTACTAAACCAAAATGTCAGGGTGGCATGTCAGTAAACACAATGCGTTCAAAAAGGATCGTGCTGACAGGCTCAAAAACGGAATGGTGTCTTTTAAACAGGCAGGAACAGCTCAGATTTTCCTTCCTGCCCACCAGGCTATCCCTGGACTCAAGGGGACAGCTGTGCTTAATCTGCCTTTTGCTCTGTCACTGTGACTGCTGGCTATTGCACTATATAACACACTATCGGGCTATGGGAGGACAACAAGTTTCAATCACTGTTCACTAAGGTTGGCTTTGTGGCTCAAAGGCTACTGACTCAATAGCCTCTTGGTTTTGCTGGTGAATCAACCCCTTCCCTCTCTTCCAGCCTTCTGTGGTATTAGGGGTTTTCTGGGTTTGTCATATTGCTAGAGAGAAGGGTGCTGGGGTGGCTGTTGCACTGTCTGCAACTGGGGGCTGTTGCTATGGTTGCCTGGGGTACTTGCTGAGAAGTCTGGTTTTGTTCATAAGTCTACCCTAGATCTCAGACTCCAAATTTCACCCAAACTGAGTTTGCATTTCTGAAATTTCATGTGTGTAGTCTTTCACTGCAAGGTGGATTTGCACAGGGACAATCAAAGGTATCAAGATTTAGTACCTGCAATGTTTGTTCCTTTCAAATATATGTTGGATGACTCTATTTGAAGACACAGAACTGTTTTTCTTGTTATTGGGAAAACATCTGGAGGCGGCAATGCTTTGGGCAAGGAAATTAGTTGGTGTGTGACTGTGGTGTGGATCCAGCTTTCCTTTAATTTCTGTTCCCTGACCCCCAGTGGTTGTATACTTTGATGTTGCTGGAGTAAGTGTTCCTCTCAGTGAAAGTTATGCTGCCGTCATTTTTTTTTTATTGTTTCATATGATAGGTGAAGAATAATCTGGAATACACCCAAACATGGGCTTTTCAGCACCAAGAAACCTGCAGTTAGATCACTGTCCCCTTCGGTCACAAAATAAAAGTCTGGAGAGCAAATACCATGCCCAGCCCCAACTCTTCTCCAGCTCTTCTGCGGTACATTGAGTTACTCAACTTCTAAGCACGTTTCCCTTCTTCTCAACTTTTCTTTCTTTGTGCATTTGTTCCACATCTAGTTATTTTAGGTCAAGTCTGCAGCAGCTGAATAGAATACAGTAAAGGTAATTGTCTGTGATCTTCCTGCGGCAGGAAAGTTTGTATGAAAAGATAAATATCTTTTTTAGGTATTATATTTATTGAAGACAATGAGGAGATAAGTTTTGAGTGACTGAAAATTTTGTAACTGCATCATTAATGTTTAATTACTATTGGCAGCCAAGAAGTGCCTTTCTGGATTAACCAGACACTGCTTCAGGGATATGCATAGGTGGCAGAAAGTGATAAAGCTGGTGAAACCGCACCTCTGGGAACATGTAATAGGATCTTTCCTGTGATATGCAAATTATGCTGCCAAGTTGCTGTATAAACAATTCATGGGAGAAGTGGTGAGAGGTAGTTAAATAGCTGGATCACATATCAAAGATAAAATCCATCACTGGGAGTGGAAAAATGCGTTACAGGGTGGTTTTGCTTTTAAAAATAAATAAATAATAATACAAAAATCTTTGCCCAAAGCATGTAGTTGCACTAAAGAGTAAATAGCAAATGATTTATCACAATTGTTGCAGTTCAGAGTAAACAAGCGTTTAGGAAACCAGTGTGCGTAGAGTTTTGGAAAACAAGACTTTTTCTAGTACAAGTAATTTAGCTAATAATGCTACTTTTTTTTCTTTTTTTTTTTTTTCCTAACTGAGAAAAAAGATTACTTCACAAGTGTTAATTTGGTTACTTCTCAGGCAGAAGACATGCACTGCTTACTTTTCCGTGATGAAACCAATCCTGCCATTTCTATTCTAAGCATAAGCAATGATCTCAGGCAGCCCAGCAAAATATATTTCAAGGCCATATACAGCCATGGATCGATGAGTGTGAGCAAACCTTATTGACACCAGCAGAAGCTGAGCTCATGGGTTCAGTCTGGGTTTCCACTTTTTGTATTTTATACTGGATGAGGAAATGATTCCAGCTAATAACACTTCCAATAAATCAAAGATTACTCTTTCACAAATGGTATCAAAGCCCTCACTGACATTGTGTCCGACTGCATTGTTTTCCCACAGAGGTCAATCCCTGTAGCATTTCTTTTGCCTCAGCCTTTTCCTCTATCTGCTGTTCATTTAGGATCTGATGTGGCTCAGCTGAAGCCAACTGAGAAGCCTCTGATGAACTTCAGTGGGAGCTGGATCATGCACTAGAGTCCTAAGGGGCCAGCAGCAGAAAATTTAAGAAGACAGCAGAGAATATTAAAGCATCATGAGGCAAGGGAAATATTTTTGGCCTGTGACTTTCTTTTGTTTTGCTGTGTAATAAGAATGATGCTCTAGATAGAGTTTTACAGTCATAAACAGATCCCACATTCAACAAATCCATCGGGTTCTGTTCTGTTTAATCACCCACAAAAACTGTGTCAGATGGCCTTCCATCAGGTACAATATTTCCTAATTAACTGTAATTAAGGTATATTATAACAACAGAATGTGAAACTAGATGGATCTGTCTCTTGACATTTCAAATTTGGATATTTTTTTTCTGCTAAGTCTCTTAATATGCTTCAATTAATGATAACAGAGGCCAGGCCATTCTCAGTGATGGATCTGCATATGTGAATCTTAGTACCACAGAGATGGAATGGAACATGAATCTTTCCACCATTAAAGCCCCCTTAAAACCATGCACGGACTCCAATTAAGCTGAATTTACTGGCCCAGATGTTGATTACTAGAAAGCAAAGGGTCAAAGCTTGATTGCCTTATCCTAGAAAGTGCAAAAACTGTGCTGGAGATGACAGGAAAATCTGCTACCTTGTCTTCAGGTTCTTCAAAGGATCTGTAGCCATTCGTAGCAGGTATGGCACCTCTTTTAATTCAGTGAAAAAACATACAATGATGTTTTATTCATGCACTATTCAAACAAGCAAATTTTTAACTTCACTGCCCAATGAAGGGGTTTGATTATCATCTAGAAAATTATTGCTTCTCCTCTGAGCTGTGGCATATAGCAAGTCTTCCCCGAGTCATAAGCATTTGGAGAGGTAATCAGTAGTAAAGATTAAATATAGTCTTGTATAGATAGATTAATAGTTTATAAAGTTTTTAAACTATTCCTGAATGAAAGGCAATTGCCAACTTAAAAGACAGAATTTCCTATCTCAGGCATTTCTGGCCTTGTAATTGTACTGAATATGTTGCTCCCTTGCCTCTAGCCACAGTTGTCCTAAAGAAGTTTAACAACATCGAATTTCTACCAAGGCCGAAATGTTCCTTGTACCCCGAAATATGAACTATCACAACAATGTCCTACATCTCCATCTGGCAAGTCTTCCTGAACTTGGTGATGCTTCACTCTGTGCCAGCGATGCACTTCACAATGTCACCAACTCATGGGACTTGGGAAGGAGTTCACTTTTCCAAAGATGATCATAGGTGAAGCTGAGTTTCTGCAGCTTAGTATAGATATTTGCCTGAAGTAATGTATTTGAGGTCATAAAGCATATGCAATCAGAAGGCCTTGGGTAAAACACTGTGGAAAAAAAGATAAAAAGCATATCTCCTATGCTATTTCACTGAGCAGCAGTGTTATGATCAGGACTTCATATAAGTGATCTAATATATCTGTGATTGAACAATATAATCATGTTCTTGGATTTTTTTTTTTTCTCATTTGTTTTTAGCTACCTCAGTTCCCTGTAACTTCATAAAGAAAATATTTCATAGATTTATTTGAATTGTTGCCCAAGTAAATCAGTTATCTGATTGAGAAATGGCATGATTAAAAACTTTTAGTTTTCTTTTAAGATACTGGTAAACATTTTTTTTTTTTAAAGCCTCATATTTTGTTTGCATCTTATGTGCCCATACTCGCTTGATCACACGCAGGAAATATTTTTGTACACTGCTGCTATGCATGACTAAGAAAGGAGCCGTAGATAGAACAAGATGAGATACAGGCTGTAATTTACACCTGACAGAGTGTGAATTTCATTGCAAGTCCTTTTAAAGGAAACTTGCTATTTTCTCCACATTCAGACAGACTGATTCCATAAGAAATTATGATCATTGTCTTTCTTTGTTTGCTTTACTGTGCTTTGGTGTTGATTTTTACCAGGAAAAAAAAAAAATATTCCTCAACCTAATGAAATCCTATGTTATCTGCAGGCCCAGGTCATGGTCCTATGTTGCTGGACATACCCCATAAGCAGAGAACAGCCTGACTAGGCAAGATTAATAAAGTGCAGGATAAAGAAAATGTTACCACACCATTTCATGAGTGGGGGATCTAGGCATAGACAGTTTAAATTAATTGCCCAAGGTCTGTTGCAGAGCTATATGAGGAACAAGAATCCCCTGGATCCTCATTCATTTGCTTTTCCATCTCTAGAGAACTGAAGACCCCTTATTTGTTTTGGCTGAACTGCAATTTTGGATAGTTTGGAAGACATCTGGAGATAGAAGAAGCCTATTAGTCTTTCCTACTGAAAGAAATATTAGCAGGCAATTAAAAGAATAATAAATGGGACCCATTCAAACTTGCTGTTTCTGTGAGCTTCAGGCAAGAAGGTACATAGGGGTCATTTAACCTGACCACTTATATATCACAAGCCACTAGTGTCACCTGGGCACTCCTAAATTAAACCATATATTTTAGACAGAAATGCACTGGTCTCACAAAACGTTTTCTATTCAGACTGTAAATTCAAAGGACAGGGCTTTGTTCTCTACATGTATCTACCTTGCACCTCCCGTAGTATCACCTGGATAAACAAGGGCAGTTCATACTTCTGTCAGTTTAATCCCTTGCATCTTCACAATTATTTTGATTAATTTGATACCTTGGAGCTTAAAAGAGCAAAGCAACCATTAACAACATGAGCAGAGATGGTGCCAAAGAGGCATGGACACTGACTCTGGCACCCTGTTCTCCCTCCTGTGTGCCAGAAGAGCTCTGTGCTGCTGTAGGGACGGTATCAAGCTGTGGTCATCGAGCTACATTGGGGGAAGCTGAGGGAAACTGCTTCACCCCAGTGCCCGCTACATGGGCTATGTCCTCTGCACCTTTAAGGGGTGCAGTCAAGATTTAGTCCCAGGAGAGCGTGGTACAGAAGTCTGCAGGATGACAATATAAACAAAAAAGTCAAAAACATTTTGTTACCATATTCATAGCTACAGGCCAAATGCTTTATTCATAATGTTGCAGTGAAAGTATTAACATTGCATTTGTTTAAAAAGTAACTAGGAGGCCATTTGTGACCCTTATAATACACATGTGGAACAGTGCTCTGCTGGTTTACACTGGTTACTTTCTGTTTTATATTTTCCAGAGGGCCAATTTGCAAGGATTTTTACTGCAGTAGCAACTGCTATTTATGAATATAAGTAACTAATTTACCAAAGTTTCACACAGTGACTTCATGGCTTCCGCTTCCCAATTAAAGGTTCTGCAAATCTTTTGGTCCTGTTGTTGACTTTGGGTTGTTTCTGATTGTATCTTGAAGCCTGGAAATACTATATTACAGTAAAGTAAATACATTATTCTTGTTATTGCCCTTGTTATTAGAAAGTATTTATATAGTGCAGTAAATTTACATTGTACTTTACCAACATAGATAAAGGCAAATTCTCTATCCTGAAGAGCTTATAATTCAAATACGACAAGACAAATAAACCTACAACACTTTGGAAAATGGTGGGTGAAAGAATTATGAATTATGTGAAAGGGGTAGAGAGCCTGCATGAGGAGAGAGGCGGATGCTATCATCATCAGTATTCCTAATTTTACATCACAGTAGCATCTGAGAAGTCTCAAAAGGGACGAAAGCCTGGCTGCACGAGGAGCTGTGCAGAAGCCTGACAGGAGAGGGGCCTTGCCCCTGGATCTCAGAGATTCGCTGCCTCGCTGACATCCCTGCCCGAGGTGCTCCTGACTAAAGACAGCACCAGTCCAATTACAGCACAAGGACCATCAGGTCTCTAGTAGGTTTTAGCCCTGCCTGTGGGAAAATCCACGATTTCCTGCCCTGAAGAATTATATCTGAAATTGGAGAAAGCAAATGCACATACAAGAAAATGTTTCAGGGAAAGAGGAGTGAAAGGGTTGTTGGCTGGGTAAAGGTATAGCAGGACCACCTGGAGAGACGGAGGGCTTTCAGCATCATTATATTCACCATGATCTGCAGCTCAAGACTCCTCTGTTGTGACCCCCTGACAGCTAACTACAAGAGAGAAGCCTCGAAATATTTTTTCTTGCCTGATCATAGCTGATGCACAGTTACTGCTACTCTCCTGATCTGTCCTTGTGTTAAATATGGGATTACCTCTCCCACAATGGAAGAGAAAGAAGATGTCCAAGTGTCCTGTGAAGAAGACCACACCCACAGAGTATGTGTTATTAATAAATTCGCAGCCCTACTGTAACTTGTTAGTGATCCCATACACAACTGTTCAGAAAACAGACAAAATTCCTGGTTCTGCTTAGCAACTTAATTCGACTTCTGCTGAAAGCTAATCCGTATGAGGAAGCACAAAGAGCCTGGAAGCTCTGCTCCATCCTGTGGGAGGTGGGAAATCTTCTTTATTCCCCTCATTTACCCACAGCAAACAAACTGGGAAAGGGGAGAGGACAGAGGGAAACTCCCTGTAGCTGTCCTCACCTCTGAATCAAAATAAGATGCTGCCTCCAAGCATGGTATGAAGGATAAAGAAATCCAGTAGCAGCCTGGGCAAGGCAGATGGGCAGAAACAGGGGACTGTTGTAGCCGAGAGGTGTGTTTGGTCCATACGCATCTGTAAAATGGGAGCTGCAAGGAGCAAGGGAGTTAAGCATCTGGTAAAGAAATGGGGCTGAGGAGATGGGATTCATTTGGAAGTAGGAAGAAAAGGTCCAGGATGAATTCTCTCTCCAGAGAACAGACAGATGTAGGGCACCATAGTTGTAGGAAATGTGTTTGAGTGGGCAGCTCCCGTTGTCAAACACTAATAGTCATATGTTGGCATATTCACTGGGGATGGGCAGGAAAAAAAGAAAGCAAACCATCTCTCTCTCTAAATATCCATATGTATCTATATTTGGGGACATTCTCATGAGTTATTGCGAACTGACTCATGATTTCTCTTCTGAGGTTCGTTGTGCTGGAATTATCAGACAGGCAAAGGACAGGAGTGGGAGCTGAGTCCCTCAGGACCAAGTGTCTTTTTGGGATTCATATGGCATGCAGATAGCGCAGCTCCCAAGGCGCAGTTCGCCTGACCCAGCTCATCTCATCCCATGGGTGGATGACAAAGCAGATGTCCGCATCCAAAACTGCAATGTGGACTTCTAACCAGAGAAGTGAGGTGTGTACCTCCAAGGTGTGTTTTATTGCCCAGCGAGGTAGGTGTCTGAAACAGGCTGTCAGAAGTATCTGGTTCTCCCCATTGGCAATGAGGGCAGCAGGAAAGCTCAAGCATAGATGTCTGTGTTGGCTGAAGTTTGGTGAGTTAAATCCCTCTCCCCTCTAATAAAACAGCACAGTATAACAGACAATACTGTCTTGGCTGTGAAGAGATATTTGGGTGAGGGAATGGCCCATGACAGACTAAAGCAAGAAATGTGCCTCTGTTGTAAGGAGAAGCATGGAGTCAATGGATGGAAACAAACAAACAAACAAAACAAAACAACAACAACAACAACAACAAAAACACAAAGAAAAGCTAGAAAGAGTATTGTGAGGTAAATGGAGAAGAACAGAAGGAATGGAAATAATACAAGATAAATGAGACCAGGGAATACACTACCAATTCAGAGCTTGTAGCTGAAGAAAAGATCCTGTGTGATGTGCTAAAAGGGGATGTCAGCTTTTGGAGTGAGGACAGATGTAAGTTGTCAGAAGAGATAGTTTTTGTCTTAAGCAGAATTTATTACCAGAAACCATGAATTAAAACAAAGAAAACAAGCCTAAACCTCTTTTCCAGAGTTTCACTTAGTAGCCATCGCTGAGAGAATATTTGGTAGTCTTGCATAAAATTTTGATCAATATGACTTTAAATCACTTCAGTATTTTGCAAAAAAGTGCCCTGCATATCACCCAGGCTATTGACCAAGGACACTTTGATGTCACCTCTTCTTCACAATTTGGCCCAATGATAAAAGTGTAATTTAAAAATGTGAAAATAGTTTGATTGACAAGGATTTTTTTTCCCCATGAATCTCTGCCTAAAAAGACAGGCTGCTTTAACTCCAGGAGTTCAATTATACAGGCTTTGAAGGAGAAGAAAAATGATAATGAATGCATTTTAGAAACTTCTAAAAAGTTACTTAAAATAGATTTTCCATACATAATGTTGCCATGTGAAACTCAACTGTCTCCTGGTCTTCTGGGGCTGGAAGAGAGTAGTCTGTGTTCATTTGGAAATTCAATAACTAGGCTCCCGTGCCTCTGATGGACTGTATGATACCGTCCCTGGGGATCTTCCACAGACAGGGCTTACACATCAAGTTGTTCATTTTTTCAGGAGGTGGCATGGGAGTCATTTTACTTTAGGTTATCCAGGAAGCTAAAATGCTCTTTCTGAAAGTGTGTCCCAGCTTGCTTCAGTCTTTTTTTGTCTTTTTTTTTTTTTTTTTTCTTCATCTGTTTTTATTAAAAAACCCCAACAACCAAACAACCCTTTTTATTGCATCTGCTTGAAGTAGCTCTAGTAATTATGAAGTAAGGACATTGTACAGTAGAGTGGGAGAAGGTATTTGATAAGTGTGGTGGATTTGTATAGGTGTTCCCTCAAGCCCAGCAGACAAGAAATAGCATGTATAGCCCACTTATAATGACTGGACCAGGTACTTTATGGCATCAAGGAGGCATTCCTGGATGTCTCATTTCAGTATTCAGCCTTCCAGTGAAGTTGCTGAAGTGTGTTTGCTCAAGACCTGCTTTGGGTGTTGTCGCTGTTGTCTGAAATACAGTGGTGTGGGGTGTCACGTTTCTAAAGCAGTTGGTGGCCTTTAGTAGAAAACAGTGTGATACAAGGCTTACTGTTAAAATACTGCTGTAAGTAATTAAAAGATTTCAGTCTCATTTTGTTGTTGTTGTTGTTGTTAAATATAAATTCTTAAAATGCAGAAATTTAAAGAAAGGATTGGCCTGATTTAGTCAGTAAGCCACTGCCCTCTTAAATGGGAAGTGATTCACAGTTGCAAGCCATCTTGGCAGAGTGAAAAACGGAGATGCAATTACCAATTCACAACAGCATTTTGTGTTCAAGGGATAATCAGACCTGTTTTTATCAAGGCTGCGCTGCATTATTAGCCCGCAAAGTTGCTTTTTTTTCCCCCTTCCAGATGATTTTGGAATTGCATATGCTTTTCAATAACTAAGTTGGACTTCTATAATGTTTTGCTCATTATGCCTCCAGATTCTGTTATTTATAGACTTCAGCATGTTCAGACTGCAGCTGCTAAAATACACACAAAAGAAAAAGTTCATTTGTAACCTGTTGAGACTTTGCTCTGAGATGCCAGTGAAGTTTGGGACTTAGCATGAAATATTACCTGGTGACCTTTCAAGGAGCATCGCAAGAGAACACCTGTTTATCTTGAAGACCTTTGTTTTGGTTTGGTTTTTTTGTTTGTTTGTTTTTTCACTGTTGAAATCTTACAGTGTTCTGCTTTCTGAGGGAAATCTGGCCTTTGTGTGTTCCCTGTGTTATCTTCAAGAAGTGCTGGGACAGAAGATTTAAGTAATGCAGCATCTCAATTGAGCAGTTCTTCAAGAAAATGTGTTTTGTGCAAATTGGCTTTGTTAAATTTAGAGGGAAGCTGCAAATATATTGTGATTTTTCTCTAAGTTGTCTTAGTCCTTAGTCAGTATGACCATGATTTACTCATTAACTGTTTTTCGGTGAAAATTGGTGGAAAAGATCTTTTGTAACTATGAAAAAACCCACATATTCAGTGTTCATAGTAAAAAGTGAAATCTGTTAATGCTGCAGCATATGTTTTATGAGTTTATAAGACAACAATGTATTTTTTTAATGGCATAGTCTAGAATGAGCAGAGGTGTTATAATTCATTCATAAGACAAAATATCAGAAGAATTATGTAAGTGTGAACACATAACCAGAGCTCCAATTTAGGCTCTAAGGGTAGGACCCTGCTTATCTTCACTGTCTTGTGCCTAATGAAGCTGTTTTCTTAAGGAAAGTGACAGTTCCTGCAGAATCAATCTTTGCTTTCAAAGGCCTCCTGTAAGAGGGAGACGTGGCAGACAAAACCAGGTAAACAGCATGAGTCTCTGGAGACCCTGGAAAGCAACTGGCCGCTCTTCAGTAGAGCTGCGGAGGGCTGAAGCATAGCTTAGAAGCCTAAGTTAGGGCCCCATCTCAGAAAATAAGACACTTCTTCAAAAATGCTCTGGTACCTCGTGTATTTTTTAAATTGAATTAGTAATTGTCTTTTTGCAAGTTGTTGCAAGAAATTTGTGTTTTCCTTCAACCCCTTTTGAATTTCAGAATTTAAGTGAGGTTTTCTAGGTGTTAATATTCCACCAACCGTGCAAAAATGCCTCTTCTTGAAACACTGCACATGCAGTATTATTAATAAAAGCCATCTTCAGAGTCATATTGGAGATGTTCTTTTTTTCATGTGCTCCAGGTAGGATGGCTACGGCACAAAAGTATCTTGTTAATTGTTGCTACTCCCATCTTTCTTGTTCGTCCCAAGATGGCCAGGAGGAAATGGATAGTGACTGACAGCAAATCCTTGTCTATCTTATCTTTCTTTTTCTTCCTTCCTTACTGGAGTTCCTGTTTGCAGCTGGAGAATTAAAAACACTGGGAAGAACCAGTATAAAACACTTGAGATATTTTAGAAGACAGCTGGAGATAGCTTGGTAAATGACCTGTACTTTGGCATGTCAGGTGGAGTGTGACCATCCTAGTGACCACTGTCCTATGAATTACAGTGAACAGTAGCAAACACTTTGCACATGCCGTTCTTTTAAGAACTGTAAAACTCGCCTGCATCTAACAGTTCACAAGATACCACATTGCTCCTTCCCATCCGCATTGTCTCGGGAACCGGCACCAAAAACATTTAATGTCTCTGTGACTTGTAGTCCCAAGTTTCAAAAGACTGATGGCATCAGTCTTCTCCTTGAAGGATTTAGTGGTCACTAAAATTAGACAAAGAGGTGAAATGACTGAAGGTCACCTAGCAGGTCAGTGTCAGAGTTGGGCAGAAAATCTCCTCCTCACATCCCAGGGCTGGCCGCTGACCCGGGCACTCCACAAAGCCTCGTTACAGTGGTGCATTTAATCAGCTTTGCGCCATGTCGTAATTCATTGTCTGTGGTATTATGGATATCTAAAGGGTAGGATTTTAACTTAGCAATCTGCTGTGTTATTGAATTAGCTTTATGTTGTGTTAATTTCTTTGTCTCATGGCATTCATTGCCTGTGATAATTGATGCACAATATATAACCGACTTCTGTATTCATTTGGGTAACTGCATTTAATTGCCTGGTATAAAATATGCGTGCTAAGTACAATCTGCTATGACTGCTATGACTGAGAAGTGCTCATTGGTATGGACTTGAGTGTGCTTTATCTTCCTGACAACCTGTCTGAGGAAAGTCTAGATGTCTCCCACAATCCACCGTCCAAGGACTGGTACTTGCATTGTGTCTGCAAAAAGAGAGACCACAAAAAGTGTAACATGGAACTGCTTTACAAAGTGTTTGGCATTAAAATTTTGTTAATCAGAAGCTCTCAAATAAGGAAGTTTATATTAATATCCCAGCCCCTCCCAAACCTCAAGGAACAGCAGCTCCCAGAAGACTTCACACATTTTTTCCTCTAAATCAGGGCTATGGCTTTATTTGCTTCTGAAGTTACTCCCCTGGAGTAAAGCTGCTCCCATGCACAAGTGTTTATAAACACAGATTTCTTTTACATATATCTTCAGGTCATTAGTGCCTGGAAGAGTACTAATGAGTTATAAATCAGAAATGCTTTCTAAAGGTGTGATGTCAGTGAAATGTTGTTGATTAATGTCTGCTCAGGATACACAGGATCCCTGCAGAAGCTTACACTTTCTTGCCTCTTTAACCAGTATCATAGTGACTCCTTTTATTTTTAAGAAAGCAGGAATCTTTGCTAGTAGATATATTTCTCATCAAACGCAGCACTTTGCTTTTTTATATGACCTAGTGAGTGGGTTTATTTGTTTCCCTAGCTTGTTTTGTTTCTGGTGTCATGAACGGTAAAATAGTGCAGTGTCTGATCTATACAAAGAAATGCTGAAATTTGCCCAAAGCTGATTTTACTTTCAGCATTAATGAAACCTTCCCCACCCAAATTTTCAGAAGTTTTTAAACAAAGCTAATGTCTGAGTCTAAATCAGGTGTGAAATGCCTGTGAGATTATTTTAGCCATATTATGTTGCTCTGTGTTAATGTAACCAATGAGTTGTCAGTAGAAGGGATGTTCACAATTACTATCTTTCTTTTTAAAAGAGCTAGTTTCTACTGGCTGTGTCCTTCACAATGTAGCATTAGTTCTGCCTACAGCTTGCTGCAAATTATTCAGTGTTCATAGGTGCATTTATGCTTGTTATTCAGCTCTCTTACACTGACAAAATAGCCCACAGCTGTTCTTGGTTAGATAGGACTAGTTCCACTTTAGGCTCCTAAAATGCTCTTTTGTGTTTTTTTTCCCCTGGTTCAGCCTGCACTGCATCCAGGTCCTGGAGATAAAACAGTAGATTTGGTGGCCAGAGAGAAAGCAAAGCTTTCCAAAACCAGCATGGGCTATGAGAGTATGTTTTGAGCAAAGACTTTCATGGCGCATTGGGCAGAGCTGGTGGCATAGTACAACAGGAGTTTCACCAGTTAACCTACTGATTCTGCTTTATTTCATATTCATGGTGTTATGTTCTTCCTCCTCTTCAAGGACTTTACCAAATACTTGTGGGTAATTCATGAAAGCATACCAGAATTTGAAAAATGTGGATAACCTGGTAGAAGGCAAACACTAAAAAAAGTCACCTATTAATTCCCAGTACGCTAAGGTGCATTTGTCTAGTCCAGTGCCTGATTCTTTATGGACAACCTCCCATTTCTGGAAGAGCTGGTACAACTGCAGTGTGGGTTTGGCAGGAAGAGAGTGTAGAGTTCGGCAGCAGATCTTGTGATGTCTCTCAGAGCACACTTCACAAGGCAAGGTAAACCTTCACAAGGTAAAACAGGTGGAGAGGGAGTGGCAGAGAGAGTCTGACACCTGTTTTATACCCCTTATCCCAATAATCCATACCTGTCTGAGATGCCTTTGCCCCAAAACCATGGGGCAGCACATCCTTTTTCCCCACTAGTCAGGGTGATACATTATGGGGACAAGCAACTGGCCCACAGCAAGGTATGAAGAGGCATTTCATTGCTACTGGTTTTCAGATGCACCTTTCCACATCAAGGCGACAAGGCTGCCAGTCATGGGAAGAAGAGAACCACTCTCATCTGGGCTATTCAGCATATATTTGTAAATCAGGATTGATCTGGGAGTGATTCATAGAGCAAGGAGGGCTGTACCGTGTGAGAAATAACTTATTGACAAGGAATAATTCAGCCAGCTCTAACCTTGAAATAGATGTTTGTGGTCAGAAGTTTATAGCCTGAGTGGAAAGAGCTAAGTACAAGTTTAAGGAGCTGAACAGGAGACACCCAGTTTTTAAAAACTTGACATAAATCTCAAATGGCTTGTTTTATGTTAGTCACATTCCCTGCAGAGGACTTTCATTCAATGTTTGTTTGGTGTTTATAGATGTTATTTTAAACCTAATTTTACCATAAAATTATTTTATGTTATGTATAATGAATAGTGGAGATCAAATAAGAATTGGAATTGCAAATTCAAATATTAAGAGTTGATAAATATTGACTTTTAAATAGACCCACTCTAGATTTGAACAAAATGCTTTTTAAACTAGTATACTGGCTATTTGAAAATCACAACATACTAAAAAATGTACAACACTGTCTGATCCTGACTCTTTCTTCACTTTTAAAGCTATTGATGTGGTCGTGTTCCTATTAAGTAATCTATACAGTGTCAGGCAACTATAATATAAAACTTTCTGCCTCGTAATTTATGCACATCACATGAAAAAAAGAAAAGCGTAGCTACTGGTCAGCCAAAAAAATAACGCATCCCCTTTTGCCCACAGTCACATGTAACTAATGCACAAAGGCTAACAGGGGCATATATCTGTGATCATCCTCACCCCAGCGTTTTCTCCCTCTGCCGTGAGTGCTGGGAGCTCACAGCCTCCGGTCACACCTCCTACCCGTTCACTCATTTAGCCTCCTTTCCAACCAGCGATGTGCTGACGTGGTGAGCTTCCCAAACAACAAAAACAGCAGCAAGAAGTTACCCTTATATAAAATCCATGGTCTGACTGATACCTGATGAAAGCAATGTGGTTTGGCCAGAAGCAGATACTCCACCTTTGCTTCAAGCTAACTAACCTTTGTGAACCAAAGATATGGTGGTAGTTAAGGAGCAGGCATCATCCTCAGCTTTGTTAGGTTTTCTCACTTTTCCATGTCTCTGCAGGCTCCATTCTGTAAGTCATTGCAGAGTATTTTTTTTTCCCTTTTAATCTCAGAACAGGAGACTATTTCCTTGTAACTTGTAACATCAGTTAATTGTTAACAGTTTTTAAAAAAAAAAAAAATCATATTCATCCCTTAATATGTTCTTTCAGCTGATGCCTTCCTGCTGAGGAGGCTGTGTAGCTACTGATAAGACCTAATTTGTGAAGGGCTTTTCAGCGGTCTGACAGGTTCATACATGGCACTGTTTGTTCAGCAGGCAAGGACGAGCGTTCACTGAAACGCCTCTACAGCGGCCGCTAAACGTGTGCAGGGCGGCTGGGGCTGGTGATCCAGAGGGAGTGGGCAGGAGCTTCGAGTGGATTCCCAAAGCGGTCTGTTGTTTTGCAACTATGCTCTGACTGCGGCACTTGATAGCTGATTTCGTCTTTTCTCTTTCAGAGCCTAATGAGCTGTGTGTGGGCCCTGCGTTTGGTGATATCCCATCTCAAGATGCTGCTAATACAGTAGTTAATTATTCCTAGCTGAAGAAGTCTAACAGGAGCAAAAGGAACTGGGGAAAGGCAATGGCTGCCGGTAAATATCTCAGATCTGCAAAGGTCATAAGAAAATAGCTGAAAAGAGCTGATTTCAGCTGTGACTGGGGAGCAGCAAAGCAAAAATGTGTGATCACACATTATGTTTGGGGGTTCAGTATCAGAAAGATACCATCCCTTAGCTATTCAACCCACTCTTTCTTTCCCAACCCAGGAAATCCATGCCAGGGCTCAGTCTATTTTGACCATATTCATGATATTTCTCTTTTGTTTCTAGAACAAAACTTGGTATTTCCCATAGTGCATTGATTTGGTTTGACCTCTTTTTAGTTAGGGGCTAATGTATTCTTAAATCTTTCACCAAAAAAAAAATTGCACCTTATGTAAAACAGTTATTTCCTTGAGGTGTGTTTGTTTCTCACAGCTTTCTGACAAGCTGCCACAGATTATATATAATTAAATTATATCAGAGGATTTCAGGACAATTCATTCAGGGAGGGAGGGGCCTCAGAAGGTCTCCAGTCCAATCTCCTGCTCAAAGCAAGACCAGCCATAGAGTCACACCAGATTCTCAGGGCTTTATCAAGTTGAGTCTTGAAAGCTGCCAAGGGTGGCGACTGCACAGCCTGTTCTACTGCCTGGCTGTCCTCAGGATGAAGGTATAACCAGCCTGAATCACTCTTGTTTCATTTTATGTCTGTTGAATGTTTCCAATGTCTTTATGTTTTGATATACAATACCAAGCACTATTATCAAAGGTCTAAGAAGTGAATCATAATTAAGGAACAAAACAAACCCAAACCAAGCAGTGGTTGTCATATCTCATTTTCACTGAAGGTTTTGGTTAAAAATCCTGGTGCATTGACTTTTCTACTTACAGTGTGTTTCTTTTCTTGCAGCAGCTGATGGTTTGGGAAGTATAGCTATAGATACCACACAACTTAACATGTCAGTCACTGATCCAACGGCTTGGGCTACAGCTATGAATAACCTGGGAATGGTTCCAGTAGGACTAGCTGGACAGCAGCTTGTGACAGGTAAGGTTTTTCTTTTTTAAAGAGATCACTTGTACTGTCATTCTTTGTATCTTTTTAAAAATATATGGAATGATTTTAGAGGATATTATGCTTTTATATTCTGAAAACATCACCTATGGTTAATATTGCATGCTGTGTATTTTTGTCTTCTTGTAGTAGGTATATAATCCATATTATATTATATTTTAGCCTTGTGGAAGAGCCAAAACTATTTGGGGAAATTAAACAACTACATCATTAATCCTTATTCTGGGTCAAGACCCTGAGGCAGGTCACATAAGAGAAACATTTGTTTCTGTTTCTCTGTTCAAGCAGGATGTCTTGAGGTCCGGCCAAAGCATACCCTGGGCTCGGAACTCTTGACCAAAGAAAGATTTTGAAGTTATGTTAATTGGGCAGAAAATCATAAAGCCTGTTCAATTCACATGCTCAGTTGATATTAGTGAAGTGAAACTTTCCTATCAGGTGTGTGCTTATTTACTTTCTGCCTGACTCCATAAATTGAATTTCAAGAGTTTGTTCTTGTTTGATTTTGTCATTTCACTTCCCAAACGTAGTTTGAGAGAGTGTTGCAGGGGATCACTTATTCTAGCAACAATAAAATAATATTTTGAAACCAGCAATGTTTCACAGACAAACCTGGACATACCAAATTTCATTATCAACAGCAGAGGCCCAATTAGTTGGGATTAATAAAACTTCATTGCTCCTGTGAGGTAGAGAAAAATTATTTTTATATGGGTGGGTGCCCTATAGACACAATCCACATGCCAGACATATGACAAATCCCCTCTGAAAGCTGCACTGCCACTTCAGTTTAAGAACAGCTGTGTAACATCTGGATCAGAGGAGCATCCTGTCACATCTGCATTGTCCAAGTAGGCATGGATGCAGTGAGCCAGGTCATGATGCAAATCACTCTGCCTGCCTCATCAGTGATGTGTGATACTTAATTTTGGCCAAATATGTCCCCTTCTGAGACTGGGAACCGAGTGGAGCTGTGCCAATTCACAGCTGATGGTCTGGCTCTGAATTACCTGTTTCACAGGCGGGTAAACTAAGCTGCAAGAAAGCTGATTTATAATGAATCAGACTCAAGCAGAGAGTTTAGCTGGTGGAGGCTGTGAACTCAGTCCTGGTGTCTGGATTTAGCTCCATGCTCCCGATTAAAAGAAACAAGCAAAACCTTTGGCTCCTTGGGAGCCAGTTCTCTTCGGTGTTTTTATCAATGACCTGGATGCAGGAATTGAGTCCGCATTAAGTTTGCTGATGATACCAACCTAGGAGAAGCCGTTGATTCCCTTGAGGATTGAGAGGCCCAGTACAGAGATTTAGATAGATTAGAACGCTGGGCAATCACCAACTGTATGATTTTTAACCAGGACAAATACTGGATTCTGCACCTGAGCCAGTGTAATCCTCCATGTACATGTGGACTGGGGGAAAAGAGACTGGAGTGCCGTCCTGCACAAAGGGATCTGGGGGTTTTGGTTGATGGGAAGCTCACTATGAGTCAACAATGTGTCGTGGCAGCCAAAAGGGCCAACCTGGGGTGCATTAAGTGCAGTGTAGCTAACTGGTCAAAAGAAGTGATTGTCCCACTTTACTCAGCATTGGTGCGGCCTCACTTTGATTGCTGTGTACAGTTTGGGGCTCCACAATATAAGAAGGATATAAAAATATTAGAGTGTGTCCAAAAGGAGATGACAAAGATGGTGAGAGGACTAGAGGGTAAGGCTGAAGGGGAGCAGCTGAGGATACTAGGTTTGTTCAGCTTAGAGAAGAGAATGCTGAGAGGAGACCTCATTGCTGTCTCAACTTCCTCATGAGTGGGAGCAGAAAGGGTGATGCTAATCTCTTCTCCATGGTGTCCAGTTATAGGATGCAAGGGGATGGCTTAAAGTGCCACCAGGGAATGTTCAGATTGGTTATTAGGAAAAAGTCCTTTGCTGTGAGGGTCGTCAAGCACTGGAACAAGTTCCTTACGGAAATGGTCATGGCCCCAGGACTGTTGGTGTTCAAGAAGCGTTTGGGCAATGCTCTTTGATATATGGTTTCACTCGTCCTGTGTGGAGTCAGAAGTTGAACTCAATGATTGTCGTGGGTCCCTTCTACCTCAGGACGTTTTATGATTCTATGTGCTGGTGGGGAAACAACTTTTTCCATTTTCTGGCTTGGCTTTGCCTGCAGGTGCTGTGCTCAACTTGAATGTGGTTACCTCTAAACCTGAAAATAGCCACATGTCAAAATCATCTTCTGCTGCTTTCATTTATAAGCATCTCAGTGCATATCCTGTGGAGGTTTTCCCACCTTTTTTTCTTCCTCTCTTTCTCTGTCTCTCTGGTTTCTGTGTAAATTGTGTTCTCAGGTGTACTACGCAATCCCTACACGGCAGCCTCATCTCACATGCAATGCTTTTCCTCAAAAGGGAGGAAAAATTAAATTTATTAGTTTTTTCCTGCCTTGATGTCAACCAGGAAAGCAGTAAATAGTTTAGATTAATTGTGGAAAGAGTGTGATGTTTCCTCGGTATCTTTACATAACCTGCAGCAATCTGAAATTTGGTGTATGGTACTCATCTATATTCTGACATATCTCTTAGTTCTCTGATCTTTCAGTTTCCAAAGGATTTATCCATTCACAACTGTTTCTTCCCCAAACCAACTGGTTCCTAATTCCTGAACTGCATGGCTTTTTTGTTCCCTTAGGTATGGAGCCCATATGATCTACTAAGTCTTTTTAAAGGTTTTTGATGTGTTTTTTTCCCCAACTGTTGTTAACTTTGCTGCTGTGTAACATGCTGGGATGCCTGTCTTGTAACAGAGTTATGGTCCCCACTTTGCAATCTGTTAAGCTCTTGCCTAGCCTGAGAGTTTGTTAAAATGACAACTAAAGCTTCTTCAACATCTGGCCAATACTCCTCTCACAGCCTGGGATGGAGGTCTGGCCAATACTCTTCTCACAGCCTGGGACGTAGGCTCTGGTCTTGGTAACTAATCAATTTTAAGCAGTGCTAACCTTATAATACCAGTTTAGATGATATCTGCACTCTATTTAATTCCTCATCTCCCAGAGCTGTAAAATTGGATTTTTGATCTGGGCAAATGTCAGAGCCTTTCATTTGTAAAGATGGATTCTTGTTAATAGTTGTATAACATCTCTTCTGTTTCTACATATATTTTGCTTACAATTATTGTTATTAAGAAAGCTTACCTTTTTCCATAATATTTGGCTACTGCTTTACATATACACTAATATATGCATTTATACGTTATATATACATAATTTATACAATAAACTGTAGTTTAATAATGCATTAGTTAAAGTGTTAAAGATTGATGTGGAATAGCTATGGCTGGAAATTATTTTCATTCTAAACTTTCTATTTCAGCAGGTTATAATTTTTTTCCAAAAAAAATGGCCTTTTGGACTGAATTTTCTCACAGTTGGTCTCACCCCAGAGGAAAAAAAATTCTGGAAAGGTTGGAGAAAATCTGCTAAACTGCTGTTGAATTATCCAGGATTTAAAATTGCTGTTTTCTATGTTTTGAGAGTGAGAGAAATGGTCAGGTGAAAAGGGTTTGTACTCCACCTTTTTGAGATCTAAATCCTCTTTGGGCACTCAGCAGCTCTGATTCAAGCACATCTTTAGAGTACATTCAAGTCTGCTGTTTTGTTTCATTTTAGGACCAGCAGAAAAGCTCAGTGAACTCAGGCCAACTGAGATTGGTTTATTTTGCTTTTGCACTGGACTTTTTAAAGGCAGTTTTGGCATGGCTGAATTTAGTGTTCTTATGCTTTCATTTGTTTCAGCAAATGACATCAGGTCACCTGTTTTCTAGAGGAAGACATCCTGCCAGGAGAATGATTTACTTCTGTAGTTCAGTTTGATTCTCCTTTCACTAATGAACCCTGAAAAACCTGAAGCAATTTTGAGATGCTTTCCTCCAGAATGACTTGGATGACTTGTTAGTCAAAAATGGTGTATGTTGAAAGGTTCCCCGGTACAAATGAGCATGCAGAGTGGTACATAAGCGGGAATTCTTTTAGACTTACTTAAGCTTATGCCATGTGCCACATATTTGTGCTCTTACAGAGAAAAATAACAAAACACAAGGGCAGACATCCAAGATGAAAGTTATAGATCTACCTAGAAGTCAAGGGTATGCCTGAAAACTGATGCCTTCTGATTATTTTCAGGATGTTTATTAAGGTACACTTTTTCATGTGACTCCAGCCAACATGCTTCAGCCTCGAGATACTAACATTTTCAGTGGCCTCCAGTCTTGTTTTTGCTTAAGTTAGGCTTTGACCACTTGTACAAAATCCTAGTGAAATCAGAAACTAGGAAGCTTTGAAGCCTAACACCTTGCTTACCAAAAAGTATAGAAAAAACACACCAGTTTTGTGGCCTCAGGCATGTATTTTTAAGACACTGGAGGTTGTGAAATATTAGACACTGACATCAACCTCTCTGTTTTTCCATTTGTCTTTGCTTTCCCCACACACTTGTCTTTTGACCTGATTTCAGTGGAACATAGGAGCTGTCAGTTCCAATCAGGTCACCTCGCTCAGGATTGTGCTTTTGACAGTGTTGAGTACCAGACACTTCACAGGGAAAGATGTACAAGGCAAATGAGTGCTGAAGTGCTTCTCCCCCTGATGGGCTCTCCTCTTGATCATTAATATATAGAACAGGGTTCCCCAAACTAGAGGTTATATTTCCAATCAAGTCATAACTCAGCAAAACTTCACTTTTAGAAACATTACCTGTGACAAAAAGTAGTTGCAATACTGAAACTGCAACCCCAGACTTACTTTTTGATAACAGAAAAATTGGGGAAATTTTGATCTAGAGACGCCTAAATCCCAAGACAGGAGGTTGAATATCCTTCCCAGAATTTTGTTAGCTCAAGACCTCTAAGTCTTTGGAGGTGTAATATTCAGACTCTCTCTTTCTTCAGAATTAAGATTGCAACCAAAGGCAATTACTATATTCAGATTCCAATTAGTCTCAAGCATTTTTCCATGTGATGGGCACACCAGGGGGAGGACTAATATGATGACTTTCCCTTCTCCTACTCTCTCCAGTATCTCAAGAGTTCACTGATTCCTATGCAGAAGAGGACACCTAAGGATTATTTGAGAAAAATCAAGGGTGGGCTGAGACTTAAGAATTCCCTCACCAGTCTGCCTTGGCTATGGAAAAGTCCTTTAAGCTTCAGTGTCTTTCTAACATAAAATAGATGAGGCATGCTTTATGAGTTATTATCGACTGCAGATCATCATATGCTGACTAAATTGTAAATGTATCCCTCATTGTTCTGGTTGTGTACTATTTTTGTAATGTTAATGAAGAAAAATCAAATAAGGTAGGAAATCAAGGTATATTTGATTATATTCAGCAGTTCCCCAAAGACTGTACATTAAGCAGTGCCGAAGACTTTAAGAAGTCAGCTGGCCAGAAAACTCTGCCAACTCGTGTATGTATACTTCTTCTGTGGCCTCTCCATTACTGGAGTCTTGGAGCCACTGATAGCCATCTGGCAGTCTCATTTTGTTTTACCCGTGCTATCCCATTACCTATTAAAGCTTCCTTTTTTCTACACTTCATTGCTTAGCCACTGAACCAATGTGCCAATGAGCACATTACTTGAATCGTGCAAGACATGCCTAACAAAACACAGCTTCCTTTTCTGTAATTAATACTGAGCTCCTGTTAATTGATTACAGGGTCTATCCACAAAAGTTTTAAAGTGAGTCATTTGTATTACGTCCTGGAGATGGTAACTTTTTTTAGAAAAAAAATGCTTGAGCATCTGTAATTTGTGACTAAAGTTTAGCAATCTCCAGATGTAAGCTTTGAAGTGCAGAGGCAGCTGGTAAAGGCGCTTCACGCACTTTCGTTCCCCTGTCCCTGTAAGCTGCAGACCACAAATAGCTGCTGGAAAAGTTCAGCTGTCGGGTGGCATGGTACTGTACAGTGTGTTTAGCCTGGTTCTGAGCACTGCACTGGCTTGACATCTGGCAGTAAAAGAAGATATAAAAACTCTTAATAAAATCTGAAAAATACTGTGTAGGTTTTGCAAACCTCTTGAGGTTACAAAGTATCTTTGGAAGGCATTCTTTTGGCTACTATGGCTTCCCAACCTGTTTTATGCATTGTGTTTCGTTAACAAGCCAGCCTATGGAACTAGAGAAATGTAGTAAGGCATACTGTGAAGAAAATCATATAATTTTCCTGATTTTATTCTAGTTCCTTCCTGCTTTATTATTATAGTCTTCACTACAGAAACGCTGCATTTTAGAAGAGAAGATTTGCCATTTAAATTATCTGAATGACCAATCAGAATAATTAAAGAGATGTGAAACATACTCTAGGATTAGATTAGAGTCGAGCTTGTACCCAGATAAAACTATGTGATTTTATTATCAAGACACAGGAGAGCAGCACGAGTGAAAGAGAACAGGTACTGTGGGAATCCCAATATGTAGAGCCACTGGGAGCATCTCTAAAGAAGTATTATATATTAGTGTAACAAGTAGGTTTTTTCATTGACCTGAAAAGCGCCTGCAGAGTTAATCACACTTTCTATCATGTGAGTGTTACTCAAGGAGACTTCACACCAGGGGACATTAAAGTGCTAGGAACAAACACAGTCAGGTTACAACAGAAAAAGGAGAGAGAGATTCGATGGCCAGAGGAAATGTGGCAGAAACTCTAAGTGCCTTTGACACACTATGCAGGGTTAAGTGTGCCTCTTAGGTCATTCAAGTGCCTCCTCTATATTAGACCTTAATTGAGGCCAAGGATGAAGATAATGATTAAAATTTGTTCAGCGTTTAAAGATAAATAGTGCTTTTTAACATAGTATGAGGGCCTGCATGTCCCAAATAAACAAGACTCAGAGGTGAGCAAGGGTACATAAAAGGAATTGCTAAGTACAAAGCTTCTGTTGTATGTGGAGTGAAGAGTTTTTCAGGAATATGGCATCTCTTTGTTGTGATACTTTTGTCCAGGCCAGTTAACAGTTTAGGAAAACACACTGATTACTGTTTGGCATAACTCTTCTTAACTGTCTCAAAATACTGGAATAAATTTATTATGCAAGCCATATTGTTTAGATGTTTTGGCATTTTGGTTTGTTTTTTTTGTTTTGTTTTTTAATTCCTGGATGTTGGTAATTATAACACCAAAAATCTGTTTGTCATGTTTTTATTTGAAGTTACAGTAAAGTAACATAAGGAAATATTTTATTTTTGCTAAAGTTTTCCCCATCTTTTATCTCACTTTGGAAAGTCTCCATTCCTGCTATTTTCCATGTGTTTGTTTATTGTAGACAAGAAAGCCCGTGAGTAATTATGAGCATCGCACTGCATAAAGTAAGCCAAGAGGCTGTTGGGAACCATTTGCTCCTGACTGTTCATTTCTGCTGAAGCAGAGCTTATCTGCAGCACTTCCCCTTCACACATCACTCCTCATCCAAGGATCCCAGGTTCCTTGGCCAACATGGGGAATCCAGTGTAACCTCTATGTAAAATACAGCTTTCTGATGAGAAGATTGAGTTATTGTGGATAGAAAACAACAGAGAGAACAAACTGATCATTTTAACTAATCAAAGACAAGGTATGAATACCAGGTTATGTATTTTCCTGGGAAAAAAAAGGCTTCTTAATGGCAGACTGTTTGAAGGCAACCTGCTGAGCACAGTCATGGTGTCTAGGTGGCAAGGGTGAAGGCGATGCTACCTGGAAGCCCTTAACTCAAAGTTGTTTGCAGGTTGTGTAGGTGGTCTGTGGGAGATGGGCACATCAGTCCCAAGAGGCCTGTTAACTCTGTCCATGCAGAGTGCTCTCAGGAGATGGAAGTGATCAGGATGGCACAGATGGCATGGCCTGGGGCAGTCGCAGAGCAAGATTTCCTTGGGAAGGGAAGACTTGAATATGAATGAATCCCCAGGCAGCCACCCCAAATCAAGGGCTATAAAATCTTTTGTTCTTCCCTAGTCAGGCTCTCTCCTTGCCTGCATGACTAGGTTGATGCTTAGAGCTTGGCCTCTGGAGAGTAAGCAAGAGAAGCTTGCTTTCTACATTTTACATCGGGATGAAGGACATAAGCATGGTTGTATTTCCTTTCTGCCACCTGTCCTTCAAATGCCCTTTGTTTATTGCATGAGAATCAGGTCTCACAAAGTGCATAAAGACGGACATCCAGTTCTCTGCAGGAGTCTGTCTGTGAAATATCAGCAGAGGCAATCAATGTGGAAAAATGTCCTTTGATGGTCTGCATTGAAGAAGGAAGCTGAGCTTCAGCAAGACTAATCCCTAGGCATGTGAGGGAGTTTGTAACATAATACTTTACTAATGTTGACTTCGCTCAGATAAACAGTGGATTTACCACACCTTCCTCTGCTCTGTTGGTGACAAATGATGTGCATGACATCACCAGCTCTGAGTAATGTCTCTGTAATGGGAAGCAGCTGGTCACTGGAGTAGTTCTGTTAGTGGATGTAGAGGTGAAAGATAATTAAACTTAATGCATACAATATGCTCTAATACTCTGCAGCATGTATTTAGATTGTGTTCTGCCCAGATACTGAAGACATTCTGTTACTGTGGCTTCAGAAATTTAATAGATCTGTTCATGTAACAAGGACAACTTTATCTGCCTTTCCTGTGTGTGCACATTTCTCATTCAGTTGTTTGTTGTTTTTTTTCGTAAAAAAATGGTTCTTTTGACCCTAGCTGATTTTCCTTTATAAATAATCTCCTCCTCCTGACCACAATGCCTACATTATTTAGTAATTATTTGTTATTTCTATAAAGGAAAGTCTTAAAAATAGAGAGCTCCACTAAGTTAAACACTGCCTGAACACTTAAGAGTCAATCCCAGCCCAAATTGCATATGGTCTGTTTTCTTTCACTTAGATAAACCAGGTAGGTAAGGGACCGCATGGAAACAATGGGATAATGCTGATTGGCATGAAAAGCAGCAGTGATTACGGGGCTGACTGCCTATTGTGTGGCTTTTTTTATAGGTATCTTGGCACAGCAGTAATATGGTGGTGAGTGAAAAGCGGTTTAACTCTTTTTATCTGATATTCTGAGTCAGGCACTTAGAAACAGGCAAACTCTATTGTGCACGTTAGAAACAGGCAGACAATTCCTACCTGCTCTTCCTCTTTGACTATGCTGCTGTGAATTTTAGAGAAGGATTGAGAAAAGGGAGGTGAAAGAGCTTTGCTAGCATTTAGAGGAGACAGCACTGTGGGAGAAGGTGCAGATGTGCTTACTGTCCCCTTTTTAGTAAAGATCTGGCAGCACAATCTGTGTTTCAGAACAGACATGTCCAGACTGCAGTGAGTGGAAAGGGCAACTCTTTTTCTTGTTTCTAATACAATTGTATGTGTTCATTTAACTAGAAATAAATGTGAGATATTATAACAGACTGCAGTGTTGAAGTTTTACCCTACTTCTGAGCTGCATCTGTCAAATCTATTTAATCCTTCTATTGGAAACCTCCCGTTTCAGGACTTGATCTATACTTGGACTTTCCAGGAATAATCATTAAAGCCTTCTTTTCTGGGGCCTTTTGATAACAATTTTGGCACTTCAAGCATACTTTGTAGAAGTATTTTTGAGACATTACAGAATGTCCTACAACTTTATCTGCTAGAATTGCCAGTATCATAAATAAATTAATTATTCCTTAAAAATAACAGTAAACTCACCAAAATAAAGAGGACAGGAAAGAGAAAAGTGACCAGATTTTATTTTCTTTTAATTCCCTTATATTTAGTATGCTTATACCCAAGGACAGTACTTCTGTCCTTTAATGTAATAAATATGTAGCATCCTTTTTTTTTTTTCTTCACTGTGTTTTTAATACTTTTGTAAACCCCTAGGAACGTAGAGAAAGGTCACGGTTTGTGAGAGGAGAGAGCTTGGCTGCTGCTGTCTTGTTTTCAGGACTGTGAGCAGGTAGCAGGGAATGGGAATCTGCAGCTGAGTAGCTCCAAGTGTAGCTGATTTTAAAAATTGCTTATTATAAATATTGCAGGGTCTCTTTAAATTATTAGCCAGAATTCAGTATTTGAAAAAATCTCGAGTACAAGTTCATTCTTGTTATTCACCAGCCTATATAAAATAAAATATCTCTTTCAATTCTTCCTACATATGTTGCCTTTTTACTTTGTGTCTTTTTGTTCTGGTCTAATTACCTCAAGTAGATAATCAGGCTTGATTCTGTAATAAACCATAACCAGTTCAGGCTTGTCATGACTGATTTATCAAATCCCAAGACTGAGGACTTTCAGCCTCAAGACTAAGATAATTTCTAGCTGCAATTTAAGGTGTTAATTCTGAGCTTTAAAATCTAAATGTGGTTTGTCTGGAACATGTGCCCTATGTTTTCCCTTCAAAAAGAGCAAACAGCCCGCATTTCTGTTGGGTTTTGTTGTTGTCTGTGTGGAATTTAAGCTGGAATTAAGATAAAACAAACCCAAACCATCCAATTCTGCAGAAACAGTCTTGCACGTAATCATCATGACAAAGACTGTCCTCTCGAAGCCAAGGGGGCTATTATATATGAATGGAAGTTTCTATCAGTGGGCCTCAAGAGGGAACATATATATATCTCCATGACGGATCCCAGCATTTATTTCTCTATACCAAACTGGTTCAGCACTACCTGATGGGGTGGCATGTGTCTCTACACATGTGCACGCCTTAGAAATGTAGAGGTGCAGTGCTAAGAAAACAAAATGATGATAGCTAATGACTCATATACACCATTTGGTGTCCCTTAGGGACTGCCTCTCTTCCAGTGTTTTACCTCAGCAGTTGAGCTCATCAGGGACACGAGAGCTAACTATCCTTCCAACTGTTCATCCAGGGATTTGAGGCCTCAGGTTCTCAGTGGAGGGCTTTTTTACCGCAGCTCCTTTAACAGGCAGTTGTGTTCCTACCTCCCTGCCTCTTCTTTCCCCTGATCTCTAGTTTTCCATCAATGAAGCATAGGCGTAGATTTGAATGCAATCTCTGTAATGCAACAGATATCTACTAATAGGCACTAAGGTCTCTTAGCTACCTCAAGTAGTAACAGAGGGATCTTATTCTTCTAAAGACCGTGTAACAGAAACATTATCACACATCTGCATATTCTAGCCACTGTTACTGTATACTGTTATTCTCCCTTCCTCTTGCTAACAAGCATCAGGTTGTGGATCTAGTGATATTTTCTTAGTGTGTTCTTGTTAGTATTCAAAGACAGTTTGGGTTTTCACACATTTCCTAGGTCATTTGCCTTATCCTAGCTCAATTATTTCACATTTTCTGATGCAGAATGGCATCTGGCCTCTGTGGACCATGTTGCATGAGAGCCACATCTCACTAGACTTGATTACATGACCTGTTATTTGTTGTGCTTCAAGATTTGTTTCCTCGGTAGCCTTGAGATACTGTATTTAATGCTTTATCCACATATGTATATAGTAAGCATGAAGTAAGGAAGTCCTCCAGAGGACTCTTTTTATTGCTCACCATGCTTTTATGATCGAAAGATGACAACCTGTCAGAGTTCTCTTTTACGGTTGTGTTATAGATTGAAAATATCAGGAAAGTCCATGTTACTTGATGGCTGCATATAAATAGAGTTTACAGGTTTGCAAGTAGTTCCTGCTCTGCAAACTCATTTGGGGATTTAAAGGGTAACAAACCTGTTTTTGCTCTGGCATCAGTAAAATCCTGTAGTAAAGTGTTGCTGACCAAATGTTATGGTTGGAGCCTTGATTGTCCCCCCTGGAGTTCTGGAGATGAATATAAGAGGAGAGAATGATCCCAGGGTTAAGGCAGAGAGATCCCCTCCATCAATAGGACAGACCAGAATAGGACCCAGTTTCCCTCTTCCACTTGTACAAGTCTGCAGAGCCAGCAGGAATAAGAGGTTGTAATTTTTTTTTCCTTCAGTTAGTAAAATAAAGAAAAATGAATTTGACCATGAAATACCAGGCTTCATCTGTCTGTTAGATTAGAAAACCCAGAAAACAAACAAGCAAAAAAAGTCTTTTTCATCTCATATAATTAACCCCGCCATTTAATGCTCAAGCCCACCCACAGCCTGTGCTGCCTTAACCTCAGAGACTGTGTGCAGATAACAAATCAAGCTCTGCAAGTGCAAATGGGAGGAGAAGAGGCAGGTTCATAGCGCTTGCTCCCTGAGCAAGGAAGCAAGTGCTGCACATTTCTAGGAGCAGGCTGTACACCCATGTGCCTTCTGCATGAGGCAAAATTTGTGGAGAAAAGTTATATTGCTTCTTGGACCAACTCGTGTAGATGCAAAAATATGCACCAGCCCTCTGATGGTCTGATGCAACCAGGGGACTAAAACTCTAATTATAGCAGACAGTAAAAAAGGTGATTTCAAAGGAAGGAGTAGTTTTGCAGCACGTTATAATTTTCTTCCCTTTATTAATCTTTTCATCTGCCACAGGCTTACCTATTTATTCCTTTACAGAATAACCACTGTGTCACCACTTCCCTTTTAATATTCCCTTCTCTTTACAGGTGCCAACCAGCTTTTTTGTCTAGCTGACTTAACATACCTAATTAAACTCAAAGGATGTGCTCCCTACTTGTATTTAGCTTGGAAGTTCACTGCTTCTATCTCAGACCTGAACATGGGCTACTGTTTTTTTTCTGACTCTACTGGCCCATAAACCTTGTCTTGCTTATGACTTTAGACCATTACAGCTACGGCAATACTATTGCAGATGTGTGACATTATTCTTAAAGTAGACCTCCAAATCCAGACCAATGGGATAATGGTCAATTTATGGCTGTAAGGAAAAGATCTCTTGTGTAAGAGGGGTAGTCTTCTTCTAAGGGCAAAACAACAATTTGAGCTAGTTTTTATACACAGAAGACTTTTTTATTTCTTTATTCTTGTTCTGTGCCTGTTAGTCATTAATCTCTCCTATGGAAACTTGTCAAATACTTTTGGAAATTGAAACAAATATGCTGCTTCCATACTTACTTTTCTTATCATTTATAAATAACCACAATGTCTTAAAAAAAGCTTCAGCTTCTCTTCCTCTCCCCCTATCTCCTAAATCCCTTTTGCCTCATTCAAAATGGACTACCATTCCATTTCAATCTGACACAATTTTCATCTTGTCTCTTTTGCAACAGTTTTCTGGACAATGGCTTTTGTGAAATTTTCATGTGATGAAACTCTTCAATGTTTTAAACATGTCTGAACATCCCATACTTGTCAGTAAATGTCTTTGCTGTTGTTTGTATGCATAGCCACTCAAGAATATAACAGATTTTTTCTAATATGTCTTAAGCAAAACAAGACTAAGTCACTTCTGTGCTTCTCGGTAAGTTTTTTACCAAAGGTTGAGGTCAAAATTTAGTTCCTTTTTGTTGATGCTGATTTAATGAGGTACTCCAGTAATTTCCCAGCAGTTTCTTTATAGCAAGGAAGTATGTACAAGGTTCTGCCTCCCTGTTACTGGATGTGCAACAGGAGTGCCAAAGAAAGGAGTGTGATGACAGTAGGTTTCTATCACAGCTTCTGGAAAGAGATGGGGATCTCCTTTGGAGGATGCAGAGATTACTATGGGTGGGCCGGATCATTCTACACAATCTTCCATCTTTTCCACAGGCCGTATGAGGAGATGAAAAGGCTCCTGTTTGAGCTGCCATGGTTAGATGTTTTGGTGTGGGTGGTATGAACCTATCTGAATTTATAGTGAGGTCCCAGATTGGCATTATCTTCATTCCAGTTAAAAGTGAATTTCTACAATAAAGCTGCTGCTTTGTTTCTCAGTGAACAAAGAAATTCCTCACAAAAAACCTCATAATTCCCCAATATTAGATTAGACCCAGGATGAAAGTAGACTTTTTCTTCAGATCTAGAATTGAATTACAGAAAAGGTTCCTGGATTATGTCATCTCAGAGTTGTCATGTTGTCGCAAAACAGGGGAAGAAGGAGAGAAAAATTCAATACTCCTGGGATCAGTCTTGCTTTGTAGATTTTAGATTATATCAGCCTTTGAATTAGGAACGTTGCTGTGGCATTTAGCCCCTTGCAAGCTGTTGCATTCATGGGAAACTGCAGAAACTGCTAAGAAACAGATGGAGGTAGGCAGAGGACAGGTGAGGTTCCTCTCTCCCAGGAGCTCTTGCAGGACCTATGTGACAAAGGTAGAGGGGACAGGTACGGGGGTGGGGGGAGAAAGCTTGGCTACCAAATCCAGGCCACAGTGGTTGCTGAGAAGGTGTCAGGGAGGCACATGAGTTCTCTTTGAAGGGCTGTTTTGAGAGACAGCCTTGTGCTTGCTCTTGCAGCTCATAGGGAAAGCAACTTCTGGGTTCCGAACCCAATATTTTCTGTATTTTGTTAATTAAATAGTTGCAAATGTTTGCACATTACATGTTAGCAGTGCTGTAAAATGAATGTTTTGTGTGCATGGATAAGCTGAATATGACTTTAGATGTATGCTCCAATGCCATTTCTCCACTAATTACATTTACAATTTAGAGCTGTCTGTAAGTAGAAGAGCTTACTATGCTGATATTTACTGACAGAAAAAAAATTTCAAATCACCTTCCCAGCCAGATGTTCATAAACAAGGGTTTGACAGTTGGTCCATAAATCAAGTCAAGCATTTAATCATTGTTCTCGTAGGTGGTTCTTGCATTTAAGACTGTTTAGCTAAACACATACATTTACTTAAGATGAACCGTAAAAATAACATCTGGAGATCTTTTCTCTGAAAGAAAATGCCAAAGGGTCTTACACAAGGATCAAGCACATTTTATAAACCGTGGCTGGGTTTTTAGAATTCAAGCTGAATAAATGTGCTCTCAGCTTTTGAGAGGATCAAGGGCCAGTATTATTTAAATGTTCTTTTTACTTGCTTGGCACTCTGCAGGGAATGTGCTCTCACCAAAGCATTCTTACATTTCTCATTCCATAATGAGTTTCTGTTTTCATCCTTGCCACCTGGGACCCTGGCAGAGCCCTGCTAGTAGCAGTGGAGTCACACTGGTGGAACTGGATGCAAAGTGCAGTCCAAAATATTTATTTTAGAATATTCTGCTCTGCAGTAGACTACCTTCAAAGGGGAATGTCAAAGAAGGAGTTGCTGGATGTTTTACATTTTTATCTTTGCTTCTATCAGTCATTCCTCTTTTATCCCTCTTTTTCCTTTTCAAGATATATGAGATGCTTTCTTTCTCTCCTGAAGAGGCGCTTATTTTTTGTCTTTTCCTGCCTACTCTTTTTCTTAGAAAATCATGCTAATAAGCTGTGGTTTGCTCACCTTCCAAATCAGTGTTACTATGCATTTTAGCTTTGCTGGGTATTGGTTTGGTCACTTTGCCTTTTCATATTCAGTTCACAACATGAAGGAGAATTCTGCTGAAATTTAACAAGCCCTAGGGAAAAAGATTCAGACAAGTGCAGTCAGATTTATTAAGTGGCAGATAAAGTGGGAAAGGTTTTGCATTACTTCTGCCACGCTGGGTGTTCTTTTGATGGATGGGCTATATCTCATCTGTGATTCAGAATGACGTCAAATCATGTTTTGAGGGGTACCATGACCATGGCTGTTCATGACACCATAAAACCTATAATCTGGAAATGCTGGAAAAGGTGAGTGCAAAAATAATACACATGAATTCCTGGCCTAGGACCATAGTTATTTTGTGATTTAGTTCTCAGGAACACAACCTGTTTCATAATGTAAGACTGGCATTTAATCTGAGAAACCTGACTGTTTTGAGAATTATACAAGGCGGCATGGAGCTGTTTAATGCTTAAGTGACAACAAAGCATAAAGGTGCTGGCCATAATTCTATCAGAAGTAGTATACTTTCCTGTGAAGCTCAGTTGAGTACATTCTTGATTTAAATATCTAGAACTACAGTACATGGTGTGAAACATAAATCCCCATAGTTCTGGAACCCAGAAACCAAAGGAGCAAGTCGGAAACTACTCCGAACAGCAAATTTATTCGTTGGGTTTAAAGTACCTACGCTAGACTCAGAAAGGACCATTCCTAACCTGGTCCTTCTGACCCATTTCAGCAGTGCAAAGAAGCTATAAAGCAGCCTGAAATGTGAAAGGCTGAAAATTCACCAGCATGACAAAGGTGGTAGAGAGCCAGCATTACGCAGAGTAGGGTGGCAGGGCACGTGGCCCATTAGCAGCCTTCGTTAAGTACCACAGCCCCACAAAACTCCAAACTGTCCTGAGGCCACTTCAGCACAAACCGAAGGACAAAGCAGTCACTGGCAGTCCCAGGTGCTAAAAGCCTCTTCTCTGAGCTGCCCTGAATACAGCTGTAGTACAGCTGAGAACATGGCCAGCCGAGCTAAACAGTTCAGCTGGTGTGAAAAAAAAAAAAAAAAATAAAAGACCCAAATCTACTGACTCTAGTGAATTCAACCAGCCCAGCTGCATGGCCTGCATCCAGATATTAAGCCATCCACCCTGTGCCAGTCAAGCTGATGGCACCACCAGTCACTGTCCCTTATCGCTTTTCCCACCAACAGCACCTCAAATGCCCTTTCCTGTGCCCATTGTAGAGCAACACGGCGAGCTGATCTGCTCCCGATAGAGAGGAGGTCAAAGGAGGGTAGGTGATATGGTCAGCTCTGATCTCCTCTCTCACTGGTCCTGGGATACTTGCAAGAAGCTGCCATCAGCTGCCAGGTCCTCACTTACTGCTTGAAAAACTGTTTTCTGCCTCCCCGGGTGAAACTGGTGTTGCGTGGTGAGCTAGCAGCTGGCTCAGAATGGACTAGATACATCCTGGTCATGATGTATTCTAATGCAGATTATAATCTGAAAAATTTGTTTCCCTTCAAAACTCCTGCAGAGTGGAGATGTTTCAAATTAAATGGCCAGCAAGTGAAGAAAGCCAAAATTTCAGAACTTTGCAAACCTCTCCTAGGATCAGCACGAAAGATGTTTTTCCTCATAAATGAGGAGAGAGTCAAGAATAGCAAAATTGGGGGAAAAACTGCTTGCTGGCTCTGTTGCACTCCGTGTTCAGTTGCTGCAAAAATCACAGGCAGAACATATGGGGCAAGACCCAATTAGCTGCTCCAGACATGACAGGCTTCTAGGAGAACCAAGCTGCTCAGACAATGTTCTGATTTAACCACTCTGATCTCAGCAAGTGTCACAAGGTTAGATTTGTCCTCGCTAGCTAAGCTGGAAACTTTGCAGACTGAAGGCAAAAAGATGACAGAAGTAGAAGGCAACTTTAGGTTTCAAGTTTTAAAAAGCTGGAACACATAATTTCAAACGTTGACAATAGCTGAGATCTTTCTTCTTTAACTCTTTACTTGGCTGCTGAGCGGAGGCGCAAACATAATCCAGCACATTCATGGAAGATGTAATCCTTTGTGATTTCAGCTATTAAAGCCAAAAATAGATCTACTTTTCAGAGTTTGAGTGCATATCATTTTATTCAAAGGCATAATTTGCCTGAATTTTCAGGTAGAGTTTAAAGAGAATGGCAAATATTACCACTACAATGCGAAGGCTTTTCACCTCTGAAATATTACATCCTCCCTCCAAAGTCTGGAGGGGCTACAACTGCTGAGACAGAACACCATATTTTTTAACATGAAATAAAAAAAAAAATAGGTACTTTTCTCTGACTCCATTTGTGCAGCAGTTGAATTGTTCAGGCTAAAATTTTCCAGAGTATTTCAGCCTCAGGCAGATATTTGACGTGTAAAATTTCAGTCCAAACTGTTAATGATTGGCAAAGCTAAAAGCAACTGAGAGCAGGCTGTTGTAATAGGAAGTGTCAGGCAATTTTAATAATAGATGACCTTAGCAGCCCTACCTCCTGTTTCATCATTTTGAACACTTTTGTTATCTAAGGTCTATGATGTATTTCTCTGTGTGTTTATGTCTATATTTCTTTATTTATTTATATTTTAATTCTGATAAGATCTTCCTTCAATTAAGTTTTACATAGTATGGAGTTCCATGGGAGTCACTGCTTGTTGCAATTAAGAAGTGTTTCTGCCTACCTGTTCTTAATTTACAACCTTTTTATTTATTTCACTGAATGCTTCCCAGTTTTGTATCATGGAGCAGAGTCCACAGAACCTGTCCATTACCCCCTCTGTAAAATTCACGAGCTTTGTAATGCTCCTACATAACTGCCTCTTCTCCCCTGTGAGCAATCCAAGGCTTTTTCAGCAGTGGTTCCTATGAGCTACTTCATAATGTTCCTGATGTTACTCATTGTCTTATTTTTGCTGTGCTTTTATATTACTTGGGGAGGATGGGGTGACTTCATTCAGAACACGTTATGTCATCTGAGAGTCTGGCTTTTCTAAGAGCCTTGCAGTATTTTTCCCATACTTTTTTCTCTTGTCCCCTATCCAGGCTACCCTTTAATTGGCTTCCCCGGCCCTTCGATGCAGTGCCACACTGCTAGATCTTTACTGTCTGTATGAACCATTTAGCCCATCCTCTGCTATTTATTGAGCATTGCTCAATTATGCTTCATTTATTGTATATTGTATGTCAAATATTACTACACCTTTTTCCCCAGTACATTTGCATGCTGCAAGTTTTGCATGTTATTTTTATATTGTCCCACTGCTAGATATTGTAGTTTGACACTTTTTAAAAAATTACTTAATAAAGCCTGTGAAGGAAGTTCGAGTTGGGATTTCTTTTTTCATATTGGAAAAAGATACTAAAAATATATGAAGAACAACTCTATTATGTATCCTTGAACTGAGAACCAACACTGCCAATTTTCATCCTGGAACATATTTTTATAGTTGACATACAAACCTCGGAAAAAAATGGTATGTTATAAAACTATTGACAAAACCCTCTCTGTGCAAATGTATATGGTGAGGCAAAAGAAGCAACTTAATGTGGATAACATTTTCTAGCCCATAAATGTTATAAAGAAATGCATTTTCCCTAAAAATGGGATAAAGAATTGTTATAATTTGATACAATGTCTGTCTGACATAATTTGCTTTTAATTTGAAAAAAAAATGATACTTCTTCAAATAATGAATGTCTTTTCTGTTCTTGGTGTTTATAAACTAGCATCTTTCTTGAAAGCATTGTCAAAGAGTCACGTGTAGAGTGTTCTGATAATAAATTGTGAATACCAAAAAGGCTAATTTAATTTCTGAATGGTGGGGTTGGTTCTGTGTGTGAGCGTGTGTGAAATTGTTATGCCTTTAGTTTGCTGCTCTGAAATTTTAGCAGATGAACCTTTGGTGCAGGCTGCCAGAAATTACAGGTGAAATTTTATAGCAGCAAGAATTTTAAGTTATAAGTTTTGCACACAACCACTAATATAATCTAAATTAAAGTGTGTTACACACAAGGGAGACAAAGCCTGAATTGGGATACAAGTTGAACTAATTTTGTGCACACAGTGTCTCAGTCTGCTTCCTGAAGTATGCTGTGCGTTTATAAAGACTCCTGATTTCTTTTCAAACAAGATCTTTTCCCTGTTAAACTAGATAATGAAATATGACATTGTAAGAATGCCATCAAGGTTGCCACTTTCTAAGGAAAAAAAATAACCCCTTTTTTTTCCCTGTGTTGAAAGACAGCCAAGAGCAATGCCTGTATTTTAAGATATTTGGGAGGTACGGGGATGCAAGTGTTCTTGGAGAGCTTCCTTCTTCCTCCTGTAAGCATTTTTCATCTTTTTAGTCCCTTTTTTTTGGTGAAGAATGTGATGAGAGCTTTGTATTTGTTAAGAAATAAAAGCTATGTCATAATAAACTCCTTGACAAGACTTTATACAAGTGTTTTAGAATTTTTTTTTTTTTTCAGTTGATTTGGAAGTTGCTTTTTAACCCATCTTATTTCCACTTCTTTCCTTGAAGACTTCAGGAGATGATGTGATTGGGCTGGCTAATGGCTGGCCAGAGAGCCCCAGCTGTTTGGTATTTGGCATGGTGTTCTCCACATGCTCAGCACTGGTTTATTATTAGTTGAGGCATGCATTTTCCCTTGCTGTGAAAGACAGGAGAGATGGAAGGAGTCACTGGGGGCCAAAAGCATTAACCCAGTTCTGCGCACTGCCCTCCACAGGTCCCAGAGTAACTTAAAAGAACCTCAGGACAATTTAACCCATCCCAGCTGGCTGGCCCTGGGCTATTTGCCAAAATCAAGGTTTATTAGTCTGCACCGTTCCACTGATAATGGCTCCTGTACTGAGGCCCTGGGGAGGGAGGCCTGCAGAGCAGCTGGCTACTCTGGCATCTCGGGATGCTGATGTCCTTCCTTGTACTAGAGATATGCCCAGATGGTGAAGAGAAGGGTTTTCTGCTCTGTAGGAGATGCAAAAGGAATGGAGATGAGCTGAAAAAGCTAGTCATAATGTTATAATTATTGTACTTGTGCTGGAAAACTTTACGGTTGTGACCCAGATGTCAAAGGATGCAGAAATGTCTGTCTGAGTCTGCTGAAAGGCTGAAATAACAGCTTTCAAACATATGGACTAGCCTTATTTACCTTACCGTGATGCATACTCTCCTGACACTATTTTAATGTCAAGCCTCTTCTAAATTGGTCAATGGAATAATTACTGTACTCAAACAGCGTGTTGAAGAAGGGGAATTGTTTTATTATGAAGTTAGGGGTATCCCATTTGGGATTTCTCTACCAGCCATGAAGGGTACTCCAGTTACCACCATTGCTGGCCATTTCACCATTGAGGCTGGCTGCCTAAAATTGGCACTTCAGAGAGCCAAAGTCGTCTTTTTTCTTATATCATCAAGATCTAAAAACAATCAGTCAGATTCACAGATGGAAAGGGAAGCTGAAAGATTATCCTGAATTGCAGTGAATGCATTGGGAAATTTTCAAACGCTGAGAAATTTGAGAATTGGTCAAAGGAAGCCTTAGCTAATGAAGAGATGTTTCAGAAATTATCATTCTAAATACTTTTAGCTCAAGCACACTATTACATTCATGAACTTAATATCTGTAGATCAAGACAATGCAAACGTGGAGGTTTATAGCTTACAGTAATTTAATCTTTTCTATTCATTTGTTTGTGTTTGAGAACACAGGTCCAATCACAGGTGTAATAGTGAAAAGGATAAAAAAAAAATCTATCTCATAAGCAACATATTCTATTTTTGTCTAGAACACTTTATTACCCTCCCTGCTGGCAGGTGCCTAGGTAAAAACTGAGGGTGTCACAGATAGATAGTCCAAAGCTGAGGGTGTTGCAAGTTATCCAAAGCTGGAGAAGAGATGGTTGTGTGATCACTGTGGTTCAATTTCATGGTCTTTTTTGCCATTATTCCTCTTTTGAATGTAGAAGGAATTATACTTTGGATGATACTTTCCATTATCTTGGTTTATATTACTTTCAACCCATAATCCTCAATGCAAAATACTTGTACTTTCAAGCCACTCGTTGTGTCTGATTCGACATTCTTTGTCATTTATGCCTAGGTGCAAGCTCTCTTGTCACCACAGCTCACTCTATTCCTCCCCACACGGCTACCCAGTCCTCTGGCCATACCTGGCTGAGACACCCATGAACTCACAAATCCTTCTGCTTCAGATGGACATATGCTGCCCAAGGCCTGAGACTCCCATTAGCTGATACCTGCTTCTGTAAAGCAGCTTCGTGGTTCCTCATGGTCCTGAAGAACTGTAGTAGCTAACACTCTGTATTTGCAGTGAGATCTAAGCCCATAGGAATGCTTTCAGTTTGCTGAGGTGCTAGATGGTTTTTAAAGCCAAAATCTAATAAAATAGCTTTGTCATAGTGCATTGGAGTTTAATTAAGACAGCTCTTTTTATAGACACTCAGGAGCATTGCTTGCTGCTATCAACTCTGGCTTCTTTTCAGATCATGTTTTATGTAGCGTAGTATTTCTCAAGACAGGATTCTTGGTTAATTCTTAACCAATAAACAGTTTATTAATTCACCAAGTAGCACTTTATTACTTACTCAACAGTTAGTTAAACAAATTTAAATCCAATGTGTATTCTGCCCATGCACAGAGCATTCAAATATTGTCCTACAAGAGGTTACTGCCATAAACTATATGGAGGTCAAACAGTTGTAGTACAGGACAATAGAAAATATCAAGACTTCTTACCACATTCATTTATAGACAGCAAATCTTTGCTACATCTAGTATACTTGCCCTCCTTCCAGTACTCTGTGGGTTAAATATATAATGGTTTTAGGAATTTGTACCCTGCTATTCAAATGATTTAACATGAAAGCAACTAGGAAAATTGAACCAGGAACAATCATTTAACATTATAGTTTAAGTCTCTTTTATGCCTGTTTGTTCAGGCTTTTAAAGGAAAAGCATGCACATAGAATAACTTGGTTAAAAGTTTGAAACACTGTCACTAAAGATTTTCCAGCTGATTTCACAGGACAACTTTCTATCATGTCCAATAATGACACCAAGAGAAATATATCCCATGCAATAAAGCTCATTGGTATTTTCGTCCAAAAATAACCCTGAAGTAGACACAGAACTTCCTCTGTCTTAGGAAGCCCTTGAGCAGTAGAGTGTTGGAGATTGGGAGATCATGGTCCTCATGGGGGGCTTCAACCACCTTGATATCTGTTGGAGGGGCAACATAGCAGGGCATAAGAAAACCAGGAGGTTCCTGGAATGCGTTGATGATAATGTCCTTCTCCAAGTGATAAAGGAGCCAACAAGGAGAGGTGCTGTGCTGCACCTTGTTCTCACCAACAAGGAGGGACTGGTGGGGAGAGTGAAGCTCAAGGGCAGCCTTGGCTGCAGTGATCATGATATGGTGGAGGTCAAGATCCTTAGGGCAGTGAGGAAGGCACACAGAAAGCTCACTACACTGGACTTCCAGAGAGCAGACTTTGGCCTCTTCAGGTTTCTGCTAGGCAGAGTAGCATGGGATAAAGCCCTGGAGGCAATAGGGAACTAAGAAAGTTGGTTAATATTCAAGGATCAACTCTTCCAAGCTCAGGAACAATACATCCCAACAAAGAGGAAGTCAGGCAAAAATGCCAGGAGGCCTGTATGGATGACCAAGGAACTTCTGGACAAACCCAAAGACAAAAGGGAAGCCTACAGAGGATGGAAGCAAGGACAGGTAGCCTGAAAGGAATACAGAGAAATTGTCCAAGCAGCCAGGGATCGGGTTAGGAAAGCTAAAGCCCTGATAGAATTAAATCTGGCCAGGGACATCAAGGGCAAGAAGAAATGCTTAAAAAACCCCAAATAGGTATGTTGGTGATAAAAGGAAGACTAGGGAAAATGTGGGCCCTCTCTGGAAGGAAATAGGAGACCTGGTTACCCAGGACATGGAGAAGGCTGAGGTACTGGGTGACATTTTTGCTTTAGTCTTCAGTGACAAGTTCTCCAGCCACACCTCTCAAGTTGCAGAAGACAAAGTCAGGGACTAGGAGAATGATGAGCCACCCACTGTAGAAGATCTGGTTTGAGACCATCTAAGGAATTTGAAGGTGCACAAGTCTATGGGACCCGATGAGATGCATCCATGGGTCCTGAGGAAACTGGTGGATGAAGTGGCTAAGCCACTATCCATCATATTTGAGAAGTCATGGCAGGCTGGTGACGTTCCCACTGACTGGAAAAGGGGAAATACAACGCCAAATTTTAAAAAGATAAAAAAGGAAGACCTGGGGAACTACAGGCCAGTGAGTCTCACCTCTGTGCCCAGCAAGATCATGGAGCAAATCCTCCTGGAAACTATGCTAAGGCATATGGAAAATAAGAAGGTGATTGGTGACAGCCAACATGGTTTCACTAGGGGCAAATAGTGCCTGACAAATTTGGTGGCCTTTTACTACGGTGTTACCACACTGGTGAATAAGGGAAGAACAAGTAACATCATCTACCTGGACTTGTGCAAAGCATTTGACACTGTCCAACATGATATCCTTGTCTCTAATTGGAGAGATATGGATTTGACAGATGGGCCACTCGGTGGATAAGGATTTGGCTGGATGGTCGCACTCAAAGAGTTGCACTCAATGGATCATTGTCCAAGTGAACAGCAGTGATAAGTTGCGTTCCTCAGAGTTCAGCACTGGGGACAGCACTGTTTAACAGCTTTGTTGGAGATATAGACAGTGGAATTGAGTGCATCCTCATCAAGTTTGCCGACGACACCAAGCTGTGTGGTGCAGTTGTCATGCTGGAGGGAAGGGATGCCATTCAGAGGGACCTTGACAGACTTGAGAAGTGGGCCCATGCAAACCTCATGAAATTCAAAAAGGCCAAGTGCAAGGTCTTACACATGGGTCAGAGCAATCCCAAGCACAAATACAGGCTAGGTGGAGAATGGATTGAGGGCAACCCTGAGGAGAAGAAGGAATGGGTGGTGTTGGTTGATGAAAAGCTTAACATGATGTGGTAATGTGTGCTTGCAGCCCAGAAAGCCAACTGTATCCTGGGCTGCATCAAGAGAAGCGAGACCAGCAGGTTGACGGAGGTGATTCTTCCCCTCTGGTCTTGTGAGACCCCACCTGGAGTACTGTGTTCAGCTCTGGAGCCCCCAACATAAGAAGGACATATCCAGAGGAGGGCCACAAAGATGATCAGAGGGCTGGAGCACCTCTCCTTTGAAGACAGACTCAGAGAGCTATGGTTGTTCATCATGGAGAAAAGAAGGATCCAGGGAGACCTTATAGTGGCCTTCTAGTACCTAAAGGGAGCCTACAAGAAAACTGCAGAGTGACTTTTTACAAGGACATGTAGTGATAGGACAAGGGGTAACAGTTTTAAACTGAAAGAGGGTAGATTTAGATTAGATATATGGAAGAAGTTCTTCAAGGTGAGGGTGGTGAGGCACTGGAGCAGGTTGCCCAGAGAAGCTGTGGCTGCCCCCTCCCTGGAGGTGTTCAAGACCAAGTTGGATGGGTCTTAGAGCAACCTGGTCTAGTGGAAGGTTTCCTTGCCCACGGCAGGGGAGGCTGGAACTAGATGATCTTTAAGGTCTCTTCCAACCAAAACTGTTTTATGATTCTACAATTATATGGTGGTTTCACTTCAGAATTTTCATGTTCTGATTCTAGACAATATTAGGGACTTGCTGTTAGAGTCAAGTTTCTGGGCTAGAGGACTAGAAGGATCCTTCAGACCGTTTTTTTTTGTGTTTCTGCAAGAACTTGCCCATGCAGGTGATACACTTTTCTGTACTGTACAACTGATTTCCAGTTTTGTCAAGGCTATTATTACCCCTGTGACCGTAGAAAGGCAAGGAGAGTGTTTGTATGCATTCCAGTTTCAAGGATCCACACAATAATGCCAGTTTAATAGCCTGAACTTCTTTCATGATTCATGAGAAAAGTGAGTCCCTTCTGTTTTCTTTTGGGAAATGTCCAATGGGATGTCTGAATTTCATTTTTTTTCCCCCGTTTTCTATGAGATCACATTAACATCCAGAAGATGGTATTTTACCACCTTTTATGCATTGGAGGCTTTTTATGTTTCATCTATTACAGGGGTTATATTTCAGTATTAGCCTAGCTTGGGAACTGAGATTTTTCCTATTTCTCCAACTTCTCAGTATTCATTTACATCTACTTAGGTGCTTTTATCTTCCAATAACCTATTTTTCTTTTTGTGCCCATAGAAATGCCTCTCAAATTTCTGGAATGCAGCACTTTCCTAGATAACAAGCAAAAAAAAAAAAAAAAATCCATTAACAGTTCCTAGGCCATATAATCATGTTTTATTTATTTCTTTTCTCATCTTCTAGAGCTTTGAGGTGAAAGGTGATCTTGTTTTCAAGGAACATATCAAAGTTTTACTTTATGAAGAGGTTCATTAGGCAAACAGATTGAACAACTTCCAGTGGAGGGAGCTTAGAGAGGCTACTTTGTTTGGCTAAGGCTAGTCTTACTGAATAGCCTACTGTGATGAGTCCCAAACTGGAGAAATGGAAGTAAAAAGTGCAAAACTGGAGAGGGTTATTCCATCAGCAGCGTATAGTGAGTACACAATAACTTTTGAAAGTCAGGAAATAACAGCTGTGCACATTTTACATTGTATAAGCAATCTTGCATATTGTCCAGTTCCATATTTTTACAAACCAGCTTTGGAGCTATTAACTGGGGATCAGGTGGCAGTGTGCAGAATTTGCAGTTTTGTTATTTTCTTCACAATGAACTTGTGACTGACCCCATATGAGGAAGTGATTTATTGATGAGGAGATGGAAGAAGCCCGTTGTTCCTACTGCGTGGAGTGGTTCTTAAGCAGCAGGGACTTTAGGAAGGTCAGCGCTCTGGACATCGTGAGGTGCTATTAACTCCTGAACCCTTAAAAATTCTGGCACTGGCCGAAACAGCCTGGACCCATGACACAGAGGTTCCAGACAGTAATGTTTTCTGTTCATCTTTCCCTCTCAGTCACCTCCTTCTCTGTATTTATTTTGATTTTTCTTTTTACCTTTTTCCTGCTTCCCTCTTTTTCTGCTTTTTACCCTTTCAGTTTTCACCTCCACAAGTTTTCATTGCAATGGCAGTGGTATTTTACACATGGAAGAGCAGCTGATTGGGGATGGAGGCTAAGATTAGTTGATTTTTTTTCTGACTCTGCTTCTTACATATGCAGCTGTCAGCCATGAAAAACTGACAAACTGTCATCAGACCCCCTCAACATCAAGTCCTGAGTTTTCCAGCTCATTCTCCAACTTGCCTGACAGATACTTCTTTAGAGAGCTGTTTTAAGGGGAAACTGAATAGATTCACCATGGGCAGTTAGTGTCTGAGATCCCTTTGAGGACGAAATGGCACTGATGGCTATCCATAAGCAGAAAGACTGATAGAAGTAACATTATAGTGACACTGTAGATTTCTTTACACAACAGCACTGAAGTTGCAACTTAGGAGGAGAGTGGCATCTATTGTGGTAACTCTTTGTTGTATTATTATTATTTGCTATTCTCTCCTATTATTTGTATTTCATTAGAAGCTCTGAACAAAATTGGGGTCCTGTTGTGCCAAGTGCTGCAACAATAAAGGATGAACCAGGAGTGATCCACCCCATGATTTGCTTGTAAAAAGAGAAGGTGGATTTCTTTAATTTAGTTTTTGTCATGTATATTGCTCTAAATATAGTGTTTGTTGTGTGATTTTTGTGGACAGGGATCAAGAGGAGGCCAGATTTGCTTTCAGTATTTTCATCTACAGCATAGCCATAGCATCTAAAGCTTTGGGATTGTCTGCTATTCCTCTGTGCAGACACAGCGCTTACTTCAAAAAAGAAAAAGTACAATAATACAGCCGTAAAGCTTTGTCAGTGATATATGTCTCATAGAAGTGATTTTCAAGTGGCAAGTGTTTTGATGATGCTACAAGGGCTTTGTTTATGGAGTGGGTCTGGCAGACACTGTAGAGCTCATATAAATTATTACTTGGTTGATTATTAATGAGAAACATTCATCTGGATTCCCCTCATTCCCTGTTTTTGTCAAAATTCCCTTAGAGACTTGTTTTTGCTATAGTCTAGGCTCTGTTTCACAGAATATAGCTCTTGCTGAGTGATGTTAAGATAGATCCCTTGGCCAACTGAGGAAGATAGAGGCCAAGGAGGTGATTTCCTGCCCCTCCTTCATTCGTTCTTTTCCAGTCCTCCAAATATACACATGCACATGCACACACACACACACACACACACACACACACTCATGTTGATGCTACGTGCCTTATATGATGCTTCATTGATTTGGTTCATGCAGCTCTTATTTAAGGGCATCTGCCTATGTCTTTAATACTTAGTTCTTCAAAAATTCTGGGCTAGATGAGCACCTACAAAGACATCTCTGCCCATGTGGTTATCTTCTCAGGATTTTAAAAAGGGCCACAGTCAGAGGTTCCATATCCATATTCTTTTGTAGCAGCTCTGCAGAGACAAAGATCCCATGCCAAACAGATGGCAAAATATAAAAGCAGAAATAAAATCTGTAATCTTATGGATAAGGTCAATAAAGAACAGCTATTAATGATTTCTCAGGATAAAAGAACTAGAAAGTGTGCCTGGAACTGCCAAATACCTTGTTTTAGCAAAGCAAAGGAAGCACATTTCCCTCCTCTATTACTACCCTAATACCAGCACACTGTAAAAGCCAGTGATATAAACAGGTTCCAGCAGATTCAAAATATAAAGAGGTGCACAGTAGGATTTAGTGAAAAGGTATAAATCAAGTCATGTGAAATAGATGCCTGCTAGAAAAGAATGTTCAGTTGTGATCTCTACCACTGGCAATACGTAAGCACTCAATGTATACAAGCTAAAAATAGTTTGCTCTTTACCTGTCTGTTTCTTATTCTGATGCCCTGGACATCTGCTACTGGCTTATCAGATGGTCCTTGCTCTGAGGAGGATGATGGTGGTTGTGCTGGTCAAACTGAAGAGCTGTCAGGCTTTTTTCCCTGTGCTTTTGATTATTGTAATGTGTCTGAAAGTTTATCAGGCATTGCAGAATATGTTTAAGAAAGAGAAAATTCTAGAAGTTTAATGACATCTAAACTGGACAAGGAAATGTACCAGAAGATGCCAGCCAAAGATCTGGCTCTTTGGGGCTGCTAGCAATGCTCCACAACTGGGATCCCCCAGCTGGATTAACACCAAATTAAATTGGCATATCTCCTTGGGACATCAGTGATCTGGTGAGCTACTGCGCTACTGCCATTCCCACTATTTTTTTTTTTTTTTCCAGTGAGAAAGGCTTGTTATATTGAGAGAAACCCTATTACACTGACCAAATTAGTCACATCCACCAAAAGCTTCCTGAAGCCCGGAAGATGGTGAGATTTGAATGAACAGGGAAAACAGTGATCCAACCTTGATCTCTTGCTTGCAGCTGAATATTCATACTTAATTGCTGAGACAGAAGAAGGGAGACTGACATGAGGATAAAGACACCAGCAGACTGTATAGTTTTGAGGGAGAATTTTAGATAAAAACAGAAGAAATTTTTAGAATAACAATCTTTTTCATATTCTAATAAGAAAATATTTCATTTCAGAGAAAAGCAAAAAAGAAAGGTACTTTTTATTTGCTACTGCCAAGTAATACATGTACACACATATATACATATTTGTTTTAAGGGAGGCAGACACTGTATTAGATTTGCCCTTTTTCAGGGAAACTTAAATCTCAGCTTTTAGAGATCAACTCTATGTTCAGTCTCAAAATACTCAACAGTGGTGTTTCTGAAGTACATGATCAAATGTCTAGTCTCCAAAAGGTTTTCTTTTTTTCTCCAAGTTTAACGAGCATCATACTACATTTGATACCAGCTGCTGCCTGGAACCAGATCTTTTTTTATCTTTCAACCCTAGCAAAAATAGACTTTTTTTTTCCCAGGTGTGAAACTATCACTCCCAGGCCATGGTGACCCTTTCAGTGTTTTTTATTTTGGTTAGCTAATTTACACTCAGATCACTGTTTTCAGCACTCACTGTCTCTCTGTGTGTTCAACCATCAGGTCTGAGCCTCATGGCTGATGATGTCCATGGTGGAAACCTTCCGTGTTTGTACATAGGGGCTCACAAACAAATCTGTGTTTGCACACATGGGTGTTCTTACATTTCCAACAGAAATACAACTTGTCAGCTGTCATCAAATGCCACAGAAACAATTGGCAGTTGCAGGCAGAACAAATGACACATCCAAGGGCTAATACTGAGAATGATATAGGGGGTTATACCCTTAAAAAGTAATATTGAGCAGATGTGTAACTTGTGGTGAGGGCTGGTGGAAATGTGGTGGCAAATTAGTATTGGTGATGGAGTTCAACCTCCAAAAGCACAGCTGGCAGGAGTATGCATCCATGTTATTTGGGCAGAGCCATAATGTGGCAAAAACAGAGGGTGATTCAGATAGCAATTGTTGCCAAAGAAGGAAGGAAGGATGCTTCTCCAAGATTGTGTGGCTGTTTTTATGGATGACAAAGTTGCTCCTGCACTCCCAAAATGGAAACTAATAAAAACAATTGTTTTACACTACATACTATGTTAGAATATAGTTATCCTTAAAGGGATTCTATTGTTCTTCTGTGTTTTCCACACTGAAAGATTTCACATGAAATGTTTTGTTCTTCCTATATTCTACTTCAAAGAAAATAAGCTTTAAAAACTACTCCAAGTGTTCAAGATTTTTCTTCTTGTGTCTCTGACTGCCAATTCCAGATATTTTTCTTCTGAGGTTTTCATTGTTCTTCACCATGGCAATTTCTTATTAGATGAAGCAGGAATTAACTCATTTTGCCAAATTTAGGCAGAACAGGGAGTTCAAAAGATTGATGTTCAGCGCTTTTACTTTCTTGTACAAATGTGTGAATGTTCAAGCCTTATGTACGTTATCCACAGGGACTCTAACTTGAACAACGCGTGCTTTTCCATTATTAAAGTTCTTTATCATCTCTGATTAGTTTCCATTTTAATGATTTAATTTAGTAATTATTTATTAACATTTTTCAAATGTAAACTTTCTCTCTTCTGCCAATTTGGTTTTTATAATTCCAAGAGATAATAAACCCTTACCTCACTGAATAAATATCTGTATAGATCCCTTGATAAATAATGCTATGATCATTGAAAGCATAAAATATTATGTGCTTAAGTCTTCAGATGTGTAGTTTAGAAATTTATTGCATCTCTGTGTTTAGTGTGACACATTCAGGTCTACTATATCAAAATTAATCTGTTAAAAAAACATATGGGTACAGGGTCGATTCCCATTTTTTGTAATCCTGCATAACTCTACCAGTGTCTTTGATTCTGAAGACCAACAAACTTCACAGTAAATTCAACAGGAGTTTTCTCTTGCTCTAACTCTGGTGTCCTGGTCCTGCTCCAAATAGGCATTACGCCAGGACATGGAGCAGACTGCAGTGGTGGTGCTGATGGATGATCATCCCCTGTCCCTAGACAAGAGCTATATATCCAACTTCTATTATTGCACCACTCGGTAGCATTAATATAGTTAAACTTGGGATTTTTCTGGAGCCTATCACAGATGTAGCAAATTTATTGACTTTCCTTTCCAGTGACTTTATCAGTTCCGTTTTTTCTGCACCTCAGAGTCCAGACCAGTATTTCCTTTGGACATCCCATCTTTAGGCTCTCTCTGTGGCTCATCAGCAATATGCAAGTGGCAAGATTCAGCTTCTCTGTAGATGCAAGCACCACCAGTCTCTTTGAGAGTCTGAACAAGACCGTCACTGTTCAGAAATCCAGCTGAATTTTCCATCACTGCAATGCATAGTAATCGTTTTTTATATTCAGAGAATGATTTTAATTCCTAGGATGATCTACAGATGGTACCTGTGCTCATGTGATGTAAGAAAGCATTTCATTCTCAGTTTAACACACAGGGAAACTGAAACAGCTTATTCAAGAGGACGGAGAAAGTAAACCTGGTCCTGGTTAAAAGCTGTTCATGCCTTCAGTAGACTTGCTGTTGACCTTAGCAGGGTTTAGATTAGTGCCTGCAAGATATGGAATTAGATTTCAAGAATTTTTGACTGAATCATGTTCAATATACCCCAGCACAGTCACCTTCTGGAGGCATGGAGTTCCAGCCCACCTAGAATGATGTTTTGTGAGTGGTGGTCCCCAGCATTCTGCACATGCTCTTGTAGATTGATTCCAGTTGTAAAAGAAACTGATGACAAAGCCACGTACTTATTTAACACAGACAAAGCTACTTAAAAGGTCACATTTCCTTGGACATGGCATAAATTAGTGGCAAATAATTTTCTTCCACTTTTATCACAAACCTGTTTTTATTGGCATGCAACCTAAAAGCTTTCCCTACCAGCTCCCTTTGAGTGCCATGTTTACAGTGTTTGTGGACATGAGTTTCCTTGTTGCCATCTCTCTTAAGTTTGTTTTTCTCTGTATCTGCACCACTGCCAAAGGAATATTCAGAAAACTATACCTTATTGAAACTTGCCATCTTTGCTTTGAGCGAGAGCATGTGTCTGTGATGTGGGCAGAGTTTGCTGTTGTTTCAGTTTGCTATTCCTGTAGAGAAGCCGAAATGTATCTAGTTGTTGTCTTAAAGAGAGAACAGCAATGGTTAAATACAACTTGTGGTAGCAGTCGCCAGATGATGATGTCTTTCCTTGGCTGTCTTGGGGCCTGAAAGATGCATACAGGATAGGGAGAACTTGGCCATCTGTCCATCTCCTTGTACATTTCCACCTGCTCCAGCCTTGCCACGGAATACTGTGTGTCTGCTAAGGATATTAGATTTAATATGAAATTTTATATCTGGCTAGGACTATAGCTGATCCTACATTTGTCCAGAGTGATGGACAAGATGCCTCCCTCGGCATCTTTCCAATGCCACGTTTCCCTGATCCTAGGAGAGCAGTGACACAGTGAGTTGAGTGCTATGGTGGTGCTCCACTGTGGGTGCTGTGGAGCTCTGCGGGCTGCTTCAGCAGCAAGTGGTGATGATGGACTTCCACCCGCAGCAGGAGAGTGCTGCACTGGATAGCCTGCTGTGACTGTCAAAAGTCTGACTTTTAAAAATAAGATCAAGTAAATTAGCATAGCCTAAGGACTGCTTTGAATTGTATGTTGCCCTTTCACCCCTGACTTTATCTCCCAGCATTCACTAACCATGAATATTTAATAAGGCCACCACTGCATCCCATGGAATAAATGACAGGCTCCAAGTTTCAAAGCTGAATCTGAAAAGAAATGCACGTACATCGATATTGAAAGAAAAGCGTCACACCCAGAGCAAATCCTTTTCCATAAGCCCACTTATTAAAAGAAAGTAATGTAATATCATGAGTTTTCATTAATACTAGTCTTCAGTAAGCCTAAAGCAAATCCTTCCTTGCTGTGCACTTGCTACGCTTGTTGTACAGAACTGCCTGAAAGTGTTGGAGTCTCACAGTCAGTGTGTGGAGAGCAGGGAGCGTGCAGCCGAGATAGATATGAGCTCTATGGGAGTAAAGGTTCTCAGTCCTCAGTTGTCTTTCCCGGAGAAGATGATTATGGATGTTCCACAGGAATAATAATGCTAATTTTCAGCCCCCACTGAGTGCTTTACACGTGCAAAGTGCTATAAAAATGTGAGCTAGTCCTCACCAGTGAGTATTATTGTACCTGTGTTGGAGATGCAGAAATTAAGATACAGGAGGGTCAGCAGGCTGACCCAAGGTCACATAGCTTCTCAGCAGCAGTTTTAGGATGAAGAAACAGACCTCCCTGGTCACATTCCACTGATCATGCTGCCTTGTAGCAAAGGTAGCTCAAATTTCCTCAGCATTTATATATATATATATATATATATATATATATATATATAAATCCTAGAGAAGTAGTTGTTCCCCTCTTTGCTTCTTCAAAATAAACAAGCTTCTGAGCTACTAAACCTTGTGTTTACATGTATCATTAAATACTTTCAAGTTGCTAGTCAGAAAACTCAGCAGAAAACCTGTAGAACACCAAAGTAACTCTCTTCTTTTAAATAATTGATGATGCCAAATAGCAGCAGTGTTATGCCAACAAAAAGTTCGGTCTCTCAAAATATTTTATTCATTACACCTCAAGAAACCTAAATCCTTGTTTTTAACGAAAGCAAATTTCAGAAGTTGGCTCTCAGTTCATCTGAAACATCTGCTTATTACAATTCTTGGTGTTACAGCACTGGTACTCCCCAGTAAATCTTTCAGCTTTAAATAATACGTATGGAAGTCTTGGCAAAAAGATCAGGAAGGAGAAAGAGTAACATTTGCCAAATACGCATTTTACTTTATGGGCTGTAGTGGTATATTTTAATAATACATGTGTTGAAGAATATCTACTAATCCTATTAAATAACAGGACAAGAAGGAATTAATTCCAGGGTTCAAAAAGACCCTATTCTGTGCAGCTGAAACTTCATATTCCAGGGTAAAATGGTTAGAAGTCTTGGCTAACTACACTTCTATATAACAGCCAGAAATGGATCTTTCTCTGTACTGTTCATAAATCAAGGTCATTTATGTGGGAAGGCTATGTTGTGATAAATCTGTTTGACAATTAGATGGAGGGGGCATATCGATGTTAAATTATATTCTTTGTATGATCTGGTCAGAAGGGAATGTAAACACCACAGTAGCATTATGAAACAGAAAATTGCATTCCTAGATAATAATAGATATTCATGGTGTATGGTTTTACACTTTAATGTGCTGTGTTTTACTCAGTCATATTAATATTTTAAATTATGTAACATTCCCTTCTTTATGCATAGTTTATTTTTTTTTTCACTGAAAATGCACCTCACTCTCCATCTCCTTCTCCTTCTCTCCTCCTTATTGCTCTGCCTTTTCCCTTCTCCATTTTTCCCTTTTCCCTTCCTTTTTTTTTTTTTTTTGACAGTGATGCTTGGGGGGGAAAAAAAGCCTAAAGCAAAACTGTCTGTGCAAGAAAATAGTAACAAGTAGTTTCAAGATTTATAAGCCAGGATTTTATGTTATATATTTACAGATTCAATCTGTGTACCAGGCTTTGATCCAAGCCTTAGCATGATGACTGGAATCACTCCGATTAACCCAATGATACCAGGCATGGGGTTAGTGCCACCACCACCACCAACAGATGTGCCTGTAGTCAAAGAAATAATTCACTGCAAAAGCTGCACGCTCTTCCCTCCAAACCCAAGTAAGTGGAGCTGATGAAAGAATCTTATTTCACTAAATATATTGCATGAAATATTTTTTACCTAATAAAAACTATGGTTTTTTAAATAGAGTGTAGGCAAGTATAGTGTTTCCTTGTAAGGTCTACTCTGTGTGTAAAGCATGGTATGTTATCAGAGCATACTTATTCATCTCTGTAAGGTCAGGTAAAAAAAACTTACACAGTTTGTACAAAAAATAAAAATAATTGCTTAAGCAAAGCTAACAGAGCCTGAAGATCTACAGATTTCTCATACTAGAAATCTGTCTTTCCTGTAGATCAGAATGTCACAAAATATAACGATTATGCAAGGCTGACCATCTCTGTGCTCCCCTTCAGGTGCCCGCAGTTACATGGCACCAGTCTGGGCTTGTGTCCCTGAAGAGAACACCCGGCACCCAAATGCTGGCTAACTCCAGTCCCTCCCTGGGGAAGATGGAGGGAAAGGGGGACTATGGCTCTTCTTTTGCCATTTTTTAAGGAGCAGCATGGCAGATGACTTCCTTCTTCTCATCGAGAGCAGGAACCAGGCTTCCTTCTGCCCCTTCTGGGACTTGGGGCAAATGTAAAACTCTTCCCACTGAGCCACCAGCTCAGGCACAAAGCCTGATTTTGTCTATTTTAGCCCCAGGAGTTTAGTTTCAGAGCCATCAGACCAGCAGCTTTCACTATCACTGTGAAGACAAGAAAATTAAGCAAGTAGTCTGGTACTCTGGCTTTGCAGTGTACCCAGATCATGGTTTAATCAAACCAGCTGTGTGTGTGAATATGTATATATATTTTAAGGTTGTAATCCCATTTACTGTGTTAAAGGGCCAAAAAACTAAGTCATATCAATCAGGTTCCTTCTTAGGGAATTACTTTTAGAGGAATGCTCTAGTAATCTACATATAAACAAGGTGAAGTGTTATGACAGTATATTTTTTAGACAGCCTTCAAAAATTTAATAGTTTTCTGATTTAAGTGTGTATATATTCCATATATATACATAAAAACAACATTTCTAGCCACTCCACCTCATGAGCACTTGTAAACAGTGAGGTTATCCTTCCCGTGCTCTGGCGTCTGCTCCATTATCTGGCAACAAGACAAAACAGATAAACAGCAGAGCATTTTCATCATGCTGTCACTTCATCGTGTTCCCACTTTGTTTTTCTGTTTGCTGTGTTCCTGCACTCTGAGACAGAAATGAAATTATGCTAAAACCAGGGAAAGGTGTCCAGCCCAAGTGCCCAGGATGTACGCAACATGGGCTTGCTTGCAGAGCGCCCACACACTTGGCGAGTGTGGCACGTGGTGGGTATGAGCCAGAGACAGTGAAGTTCAGGCTTTGAATGTACTGCACCAGTGCTTGAGATCTGTGCTCAGGGTCAAATCAGTTGCAGAAGCTCCCCTGATTTGAAACAGAATATTTTCTATTTTTTTGTATGACTCTGCAGGGAAAAGAAATCCTTTTAGACCTTATCATCTGTGCTGGAGAGCAACCCACAGTGGCAGGAATTAATCTCTGAAACAGCACCTAAAACTTGAAAAGGTTTAGATTCAAGTAATCATTTTTGGATAATCTCTGCAATATTCAATTATTTTTCTTCTCCCTCTTTCCCACCTCCATGCTATGTCAAATAACTGTTGCTGCCCAGAACTGATTAGGGGAATGAATAGAGCCAATGGATCAAAAGGCAAATTTTGTATTCCAATGTGATTTCTGTTTTGACTTAGATCTTCCACCACCTTCAACAAGAGAGAGACCTCCTGGGTGTAAAACAGTGTTTGTTGGAGGATTACCAGAAAACGCAACGGAGGAAATTATTCAGGAAGTCTTTGAGCAGTGTGGAGATATAACAGCAATTCGGAAAAGCAAGAAGAATTTTTGTCACATTCGTTTTGCAGAAGAGTTCATGGTTGATAAAGCCATTTACCTTTCTGGTACTTCACATTCTTTAATGGATTTTCTTTGCTTCTCATTTGTATTTTGTGATGCTAATGTTTGCTTATTTTCCTAGCTTTTATCTCAGCAAGTCTTTCTTGAGCTCAGTGGCTGTAGCTTGGAGTGGCAAGGGGCAATTCTGTATTTCTCTGTGTCTGCCAAGACTTGTGCGTGGTTTTGCATGTTGCTTACCTGGGAGCAATTTCCTGCCATCCCACAACAATGCAACAGATCCTGAAATTCACTACAGAACAATCTTATTTTCGATTTACACAGGTTTCTATAGTTTTGCTCACAGGTTGTGGAAAGAGGAGGGCACTAGGCCAGGAGCACTGCTGTTTTCCAGTGCCAATTTCTCTGATAGGCTGGCAATTTCATTGGCATATTTTTATAGATTCTCAGTGCAGTCTGAATAAAGACTGCCTTTATGCATGCATGTATTCAGCTACCACATAGGTTAAATTCTGAACCCCATCTGTAGGCTACATCTCTTGCCTCCCAGGACAACGAGTGCCACAGAAACTCAGGTGTAAAATTTCAGAATCTCTTTTATTTTCCATCAGAGGAACAGACAAAAACACTCTTCTAACTCACAGGGGGGAAAAAAGGAAAAAAAAAAAAAATGAAGAAAAAAGATGAAAAAAATTTCTGCTTTCACATATCTGGTTTCAGTGACTGTCAGTGCTCTCTTAAGGTTACAGGCTCCTTCATATGAGGGTTGGCTTCCTAACTGAGCCCTTCTTCACCTTTCTGAGCTGGATTCCATCCCCTGTATGTATTTGTCTCCACATGCTAATTCATCTCTCTTTCTGGGTGCTGGGGAGACCCACAAGCATGGTTTTGCCCCACAAGTGTAGTGTAACACTTTCACCCCACATGCAAGATATTCTTAGATAAGCAAGGGGCAGGGATTGCTCGTTGGCCAAGATGAGCTGACACAGACTGGTTTACAGCCACCCACTCTGTGTGTGTTGACCTTGAAGGGACGTACTGGGATCATCCCAAATGGAGCCTAGGAGGCAGATAAGGAGTAGGGATATCTTGTTTGAGCTCCCACCCTGACCATCTTCTGTTTAACAATAAAGACGTGCTTGCAATGTCCTGTAGGTCTCCATAGGAAGCTCACACATCTAGAAGCAAATGGTGCTTCAAATCACCATCAACTACATCTTAAAATGAAAGAAAGAAATAAAGAAAAGAAAACATCTGAATTTTTGAAATGTGTTGTCGGGAAAAACCTGGCTCTTTTGTTTCACAAACATTTTTGTGTTTGGGTTTGTGAGCTTTTTTTCCTAACTTGTCTGCTTGCTTTAAACATCTTTTTGAAGAGCTACAGAAAATTTTGAGCTTTATGAGGTCTATATAAAGATTTCTTTGAAATATTGCTGCATTTTCAGGTTTCTTCCAGATCGTCATTCCACCCTGCTTTTTCTCTTCTTTTTTTTTTTTTTTTTTTATTTTCAATTCATTTATTCTTCTCTCTTCATCCTCTCTTCCCAGTTTCCATCCTTCCTGTTTATTTATTTATTTATTCACATTATGCTGTAGTTCATTGGGACAGATTACAGACATCACAGTAGTAAGAAGCAGTAGCACATTCTCCAGCTTCCAACTTCTGTCTAGGGGCCCTCATCTTCAGAAGTAATGGAGCAGAGGAGGGACACACCAGGTTCAGTAGGAGCTGATATTACCATATACAATAAAAAAACAGTGTCAAGAAAGAGAGTAAATAAAACAGCCCAGAGACATACAGGCTTCTACTCTGGGCCAGAGCCAGTGTCCCTCTAGCTCACTTTCCTGCTTTTCAGCAGTTTACTGCACCCTTTCCTTCACTCCAAGTTAAGTTTTATTTTAATGTCATATGCCTTAAATTCTGGAGAACCAGATTTGATGATTAGAGGTAAGAAATCCCCTGTGCTGCCATGTGTGTGCACCAGAGTACCCATTCAGAATAAGGGAAATGAGCAGATACGGAGGTGGCAGATTCCCCTCCTTATCCTGAATTTTCTGCCAGTTATTTCCAAGTTCCTGATCCATCCTTTCTCCTTCCATTTCCTTTCATCACAGTCACACTGCTGTCTATGCTTCCTCTTACCTTCTGCTCTGTAGCCTCCCTCCCCACCTGTCTTTTCCTCCACAGCTTTTCTTTCTTCTACAATGTTGTACTTAGTGTCTCTGACCAGATCAGGGAAAGAACCAGTGGAGCTGCTAGGGAAGAGGAAGAAAAAAAGGGGCACACTGCAGCCGAGTTTCCCTTCTGTTTACCACCAGTACTGAACTCTGCAGATGAAACAGGGAGCACTGACTGTCCCCCACTACCGCAGAGCAACAGGGTCTGGCACCAGGCAGGGACATGTTTTATTTGTACTGAAATAGAGGGTTTTTTTAACCAGTCTTTATTCCATTCTCAAACATAATGTATTCTGAAGTAGTGGGGATAAAGCATATTTTTAAGGCATTTTCTTTTCCTTGTAAGAGAAAAAAGAGACATAAACCAGGAATTTGTGGTTAATACAGTATGCGTGTTATATTAGGGGAAAGTCATGCCTTTGATATTTGTAATATAATGATAATTTTGTCTACCTAATCAGTTTTATCTGTCTACCCCATCTAATCTCATCAAACTTTGTATTTATCCCGTGCTTATCATCAGAATAGTGCAAGTGATTACAAAATCCATCAAGTAGTTTAATCACTGATTTTCTTTCTTTTCTATTCCCAAGTAAACATGTATGAAAAGGAGACTGGGAGGTGGGTAGAAGACTATGATAAAAAAGTTAACTTGAGGAAGTGTGGTTTTCATCTAGACCTGAAAGTTAAATTTTGATCTCCTGAGGAAAAGACACTCTAAAAATCAACATACCAGCCTGTGAGAAAGCTTTTTTCTCCAAATTGTATGTACTTTACTCTTGTGGCTGACAATTCAGAAACTCCTGCAAATGTTGATGGCCCTGGACTTGAAAATATGGGACAAACAGGTGGCTTAAGACAGGCCTGTTTGTACCTCAAAAGCTTGTATATGCATTTTTCCTGTGCTGGTATTTTCCCCTATGGGTTTCCATTTTGTACTGGTTTTATTTTGTGTTCTCACTGATCATCATCAATGCTCTGATCTAGATCCCCAGTTAGAGAGCAGCTATTGGCTGGTCCCCAATATAACAACACTCAAAGGTAAGTCAAGCCAGAGTTTTGACTAGACCTGTGATATGGAAATACTGTTTGATTTTTATTTAGCACCCTCATTAATTTTTTCCAGTTGCTGCTCCTTTAAAGTGAGGATCTTGGCAAGTTCCCAAAGTCTTTTCCTCTGCCATTGTGTGTGAAACTGAAATTAAAAATGACAAGCCAGGCACACAGTTAGTGATAGCTGCAGTCCTGAGAAAGAGATGGGAGAAAAGGTCTGTGAGAGCAATTCACTGCCCATGCATGAAGGGGAGGCAATGGCAGGTGGTTCTCTCATACATCCAAATATCCTCGTGGTATTGGAAAAGAGCAAGCCTTCCAGCTGCCCTGCAGCTCAAATTTGCCAACCCAGATGGGTGTCTGAGGATCCCATATACAAAATAAGACCTGCCAGTTGTGCACCCCTTGCTACACAGCGTCTTGCTGGGTATCAATGCCTCAAGGAGTCTGTTCTTCACTGGCCAGGCCATTGGCCTTGTAATGTCTGCAAAGCCTGATTTAGGAGGATGCAGGAAGCCATGCCAAAAGCGTTTGCTGTTTTTCTTCAGGGAAAGATGCCAGGCCCTGAGCAACCTGATCTGACTGTGAAGTTGACCCTGCTCTGAGAGGGGGATTGGTCTAGGTAATATCCAAGGTCCCTTTTGACCCACGTTATTTTAAGTTTCTGTGCTGGTGGAAACAACCTGGCCAACTGACCACCTTCAGTCTTAAGAGTTAAAGAAGCAGTCAGATTTTTTTTGGTGTGATTCATGGGTAATTTCAAAAATATCTCAATTTGGAAGGACTTAAACTGGTTACCTAAAGGGAACCAATTATCCAGTGCTACACAGGGTACTGGGTTTTGAACTGCAATTTACTGTTCAGTGGCTTGTTTGGTTTTGTTTTTTTTGTTTTTTTTTTTTTTCCATTATCCCTATTTACTTCAAAAATGAGGGCCACTTTAATAAAACTCAACTTTGATGGTGCACATGCAACCTGTAGATGCACAGTCCTTTTCATTAGTTCTTTATTCAGATTAAGTGGGGCTTTGAGGTCCACAAGAGTCTTGTGTAGTGCACTCCTGCCAATGGAGGCGAAAGACAGGGGGAGAGGAAGAGAGATTGTGTCTTCCTGGAAAGTACAGCCCAGATGGGAGATCTAATTTTAGGTTCACGAGACCTGGAACCTTGTCAGTGTCCTTTCACATTGCTGATAATGCCATTTTGGCACCGAGCAATCACTGTTTGAGGAATGCAGCTGGCGAGTCGGACTTGGGGGGGGGGAGGTTAACATTTGTCATGGTTATCAGGGTAGCTGCACCACTGACCCCTTTTGGCTGACCCCTTTGTGCCCACACGTCGGTGGATAAAACCATATCATTATCTCCTCATTAGTTCATTACCCAGCTCTGAAAGGTTGCCCACACTCTTCTTTTATTATGTCTCACTGAATATAGTGTATCTGTAACTCTTCCCTTCAACACCTTGTGACTGGAGCTACATATATGATGACAAACAACCTTCTGGGGGAAAAAAGTATTTACTCCTCTAGGCAAGATAAAGCAGAGAAAAATAGAGAGGACTTTAAAATAACAAACAATGCCCTCATTTGCCTCTCTTGTAATATTCAGTTCCACTTCACCTCAAGCTCCTGAACCTTGGAAACCAGATTTAGTGGGTTCCATGGAAGTTTTTGATGCCTTCTGACTTTGAAGAACCTATGAAACACAGCTCAAGTTTTTCATCTGGGTTTGGGCTCCTTGCTGGAAAATGAACTCATACCTCTTCCTCACCGACAGGCTACTTAGCTGAACTCCACAAGATGTTTGAAAGGAAAATGTCAAATCAAAAGGCACCCGGCTTGTTTTCTTTGGAAGGAACACTACACATATGGATATTTAATGTCTTTGAAGTGATTGCCTCATATGTGCTGTAGTAGAGACAGTTCCTTGTATTCATACAGCAGGATGTTTTTCCAGCAGTAAAACAGAGTATGCTTAGATACGCATTTTTGTAAAGATGCTCCTAATCTACTACACAAGTCTTAGCTTTGCTGTCCCTGGAGAGAGTTCAAGACTGAGTCTTAACTGTCATGGTGAGGTGCTGAAGCTCTTCAAACCACAAGTAAACCAGAAGACTGAAAGGCAGGTTCTCTTGTATTTCTGTTCAAAAGCAGCAAACACCATTTTTCCTGCCATTTTGAACAGGAGTTTCCTGACCCTGGAGTTATTATGCAGTGGTTGTAGTAGTGTGTGTTTCTGAAGAGCCTCCTATGTGCCAGCTCAGCACAGAGTTCATCCCCTGAGTATCCCATGATTTGAGAAGTTTCTGTTGGGCTGCTCTGCTTCTGAGGCTACTGCAGCAGGTTGGCATGGAGAAATTAGAGCTAGCCTTGTGAAGACCGATTAATTTTACCTGCATCTGAAGGCTCTGTTTGCAGCTTTCTACACAGTGTTTTCGCACACCTCCTCTGAATCGGCATTTTAAAAGTTAAAGAAACTGTTCTGTGAGTATCTTTCAGGCTTGGAAATAAAACTCAATAAAAAGATAGGTGTCCAGCATATGTTCTTCCACAGTATGGTCACAAGCTCCTTTTATAGCTTTAGCATGATTTGTTTGCCCTCTGACAGCAGTCAAGGGTTTTAGTTCAGAGCAGGGCCCTGATGTACTGCTGTGTAGTCCCTAACTTAAAGCCTTTGCAGTCTGCTAGCTTTAGCATATGATACAATTCTGACTATGTAGAACATCACTAAAGATGAGGCACAACGTTCTGAAAGGGGTCTTGCAAATGTCTAATAAATCCATCTGCACTTTTAAAGTTATTTTAAAGAATACTGAACTCAATTAATTTGTAGGTGGTTTAGGTTTGCTGCCAGATTATTTCCAGTAGGGAATTGGAAAGTACTGTTTGCAATTGTAAAGCCTCAAAACTTGAGATCTAGCATCAATGCAGTTATGACACCACGCTCCTTGTGGCAGAGGAATTTATGTAGCACAATTTTCTCATTCATCTGTAGTTATAATTTTTATAAAATTCAGCCTTTCACCATACTTCCAATTCATTTGGCAGGCTGGAGAAAAGCACTAAACTGTACATGATCCCAGCAGGATCAGGGGAGGAAGGACTCTACATTCAGACCAAATCCTATCCTTTTTAGTAGTTTTTTTATTTGTTTGTTTAGCTATCCTTTGCACTTATAAAGGTTCAGTTTCAAGTAGAAAAAATACATATTTTGAAAGACTTCTAAACAGGAATGTAGATTCTGTATCCTTGGATCAAGTTTTCAGCTCCTATAAAATGTTGATAGGTGATGCAGAAAATTGTGATGAAAAATGTGTGGATGAATGTTTGTCTTCTTGTGAAAACACAATGATTGATAGATCCTGCATAGATATGTAGGAATCTGTTAATGTACATTTTTACTTAGCTGCACTTGGGGGGAAAAAAAAGGAAGAAAAAAATAAGCAAAGAAGTCCTGCAACAGTTAGTTCTGCTTGTTGATTTCAGGTTACCGCATGAGATTAGGATCTAGCACAGACAAAAAGGATTCAGGTCGCCTTCATGTTGATTTTGCTCAGGCAAGAGATGACTTTTATGAATGGGAATGCAAACAAAGAATGCTGGCCAGAGAAGAACGCCACAGACGCAAAATGGAAGAAGACAGACTGCGCCCTCCTTCTCCTCCAGCAATAATGCATTATTCTGAACACGAAGCTGCTTTGCTGGCTGAAAAATTGAAAGGTAAGCAGCATTTGATACTTTTCAGTGTATTATTCCTTAAGAGCAGGAGCCATCCAGAAGTCGGAGCAGAGGAGCTGATTTCTCTCCGATGTATTTCATTACTTACCCTGTTAGCTTTCCCCCTTTCCTCTGCCATTTCTATGCCAGTGGTAATGATACTCACCCACCTGCTAGAAATGTACAAAGTCTGTCTATCTACCTGTGCTTTAACGGGTAAAACACAGCCTTCAGAATACTACAGTAGGTTTCTTTTTCTTCTGTTCAGTTGCTGTCGTCATCTGCCTTGGAAATGGTCTGATAATAGAAAACCTGTTGCAAAAGTCCTTCATGTTAAAGCCCTTAATGTTCTTAAAACATCTTTATTCCTTGACAGATATGTTACTACATTACCTGCATGTGACTGTCCCAACTCCTAGCATTTAAATTGCCCTCATGAGCTCCATTTTAACGTGCCCTTCAGATGCAGCGGGTACAACTTATCTCTGTCAAACACCATCCATTCTTTCATTCCCTCTTTAGGGTTAGAACTACTTGTGCAAGATAGCATCTTGATTTGGTATGTGTATGCTTCCTTGTTTGTTTTTTTCTAGGTACGCTTACCGAGTTAATATTTTTCAAGGATGTAGCTTGAGGATTCCTGTCTTTAATAGTTAACATAGGCAGTAAGAAGCAAATAAATAAAATCATTCATGGCAAAGACATTTAAAAAAAACACCAAGCAAACAACTCCTCATACCCCTTAGAGTTGTATTTGTTTTCATTAAGTGTTTAGCAATTATGTTTGGCATTCTTTCCCCATGTGGTGGCCAAGCACGTTACTTCACTGTGTGCCAGGTCACAAGAAACTGTGATTCTTGCCACTGTTTCAGAATTACCCAGATTAGACTTAGGTTATCTAGCTGTCAACACAGTGGCCTCTATTCTGTGAAACATGTTTGGGAAGCTGCAGAAGGACAGTGCAAAGTGTTGCATCCTTGGAGCATGGAGCAGAGATGCACCCTACTGTCTCTTTGAGTACTGCATTGGTTGCTGTTACTTGTCACTGTTACCTCGGTCTGTTGTTAGTTTGGCTGACTGACATTCTCACCACATACACTCATCTATTAAATAATTCATTAAGTAACTGGGAGACTGGTAAAATATCCCAGATGGATTGAGAGACCAGGAGAAAAGGAGGAAAGTGGCCCAAAACCAAGAATTTTCAATTCTTATATAGCTTTCAGTCCAGCTCCTCTAGAGGTTATACTATACAATACAGAGTTTTAGATCCATCTGTTCCCAGAATCTGTTTTCAGTTGAATATTTTAGGAGATAATCTTTTATAGGGAAGTTTTTCTTTATGTAGTAAGGCCTAGAGTTTTCCTGAACTAAGCCAGAAAATGCAAGAAGTCTGGACAATTTCTTCCATATGGCTAGCCATTGCCTGGGGCAACTGAATGTGGGGTTTTGCAAGATGTTTAAAATGTCTATATTTAAAAGGGTTTTTCTTTTCATTCTGGGAAGTTTCCATACATAATTAAAACTTATTCCGAGCATTTAGATCTTTGGTTCTCCTGAGAGACATTTGACCAGAGCTTGGCATATATGCACAAGTTTAATATAGAAATATTTTGAGCACGATATAGACCAACACTATGTACATGACTATTTCTCTGGAAATAAAGATAAACTTTCAGAAGCAGACAGAATTAAATACAACAAATTTAGAAACTAAAATGGTAAGTTGATTTTTTATTGGTTAAAAAAAATTAAAATCCAGCAAAAGAACATATTGCAATTTTAAAAACTCTGTTAATTAGCAATTGCCTTGTAATGAGATTAATGGCACCAGCCCAGGATCTGTATAGATTGTTGGGGATGGAGAACGCAAAAAGCCCCCTCTCTTCTCACTGGCCATGCACTGTCTCCTGTACTAGATATTCTAGAAAGGCAGAGGTGGGGTTCAGTCATTATACTGGTTTGCTTTACCTTTTCTATGGCATCACAGCCAGTATCTATAAGGCAGTAGAGTAGAACATTATGATGTCCCTTGGACAACAGGTATTTACCACATGAGCCCTTTGTGACATCCTAAAAACAGAAGTAAAGCAACACTAGAGAAACATCTTTAACTCTAGCAAAGGGCAGTTCATGTCATCATATGTTCACAAGTTAAATATGAAACTAACAGAAGATAGATAGATAGATAAATAGATATATATATGTGCACACACACACACATATATATAAAACTTGGGGTCAAAATCTCAGGTCTCTGGATATCACCACATTGGCATTGCTGCAAAAGCCTGGACAATTCATCCTAAAGAAAAGAATTATCAAAATTTATCTGCTTTTGGCAGAATTTACCTTGAAATATTGTTTTTTGAGCAGATGCTTTGCAGTTGTTTTCTTAAGGAAAGTCATGACCTCCCCATGGTACCCACTTCAGAAGACTCCTGAGCTCTGTTGCCAGCTCATGAGACAGAGCTGCAGGTGCCCAGTGTGCAGGTTTCAGCTTCTGCAGTGCCTCCAGAACTTCACTGAGTAACACTAGCTGAAAAGCAAGCCAAAATATCTAAACATCTGTCATCCCAAGACACTGCTTTGCAATCACAGATTTAGACACCTTGGTCTGTATCCAAGCAACTTTTGTTGTCAAAATAACCTTGGAAATTCCTGACAGCAAGGAAATCTAACGGGAAGCAGAGATGAACTAGGCTCATCAGCCAGTCCCCTGTTGTGGTCTAGATATTTATTGAGTCTATAACAGAGGTGACAATATCTTTTTTCACCTTCTGCAAACTGCAGCATAAGACTTAAAGAAATCATTGTTTTTGTGTACCAGACTTGGCTGGAAACTTGCCCCAGTGTTGTCAGCATATTCTTATTCCATATAGCAGTAACTGCCGTAGAGGAGAGGGGATGAGAGAGTATAGAGGATCTTTTATGTCAGTTGGAAACAAAAGTTCATTATAAAATTCCAGCCAGCTAGTCTCTACTGGTATGGAGCTTTATAGAAAAAAAACTGGTTTCTCAGAATGCACTGCCTAGTGACTAGGGCTGTGGACTCACTGCATGTGAGGCCTTGCATACCTGCAAAAGCATGAGAGTTTACGACTTGCTCTCCATTCCCTGCTCTCTGTGGACTATCCCAAATCCCTTCATATCTACAAAGAACTTAGTTTGAACACTTGATTTGTGCAGATATAAGGGAAACACATCAAATTGTGGACCACTTTCCATTTTAGACTGTGTCAGGCCATGCTATTTTATGGGTATTTTCCTTTTCCTTTTCCTTTTCCTTATCCTTTTCCTTTTTCCTTTCTCCTTTTTCCTTATCCATTAAGGTCTTCAGGGTCCTGCAAATTAAATCCTTCATATTTTTTTTCCCTTGTTGGCAGTGTGGACATCTGTTTCTACACTTCTCGTGTTGGAGCCAAGAGTGCATTCACTTTTCTCTGAGTGCCTGTGATGTTCTTCCTCTCCCTGTCCACCTATTGTTCTTTGTTATTGCCACTTTCCACTGTGGCAGTGACATATTGCCAGTAACTTGCATGTAGGTCTCATGGATTCGAACCGGTAGCTCTAAAAATGTAGGCTTACACTACTAACTCTCATTGATTAAACATTTTTTGAGCTGCTCTGCATTGATAATTCACTAGTGATATTGTCTGCTGGTCACAGCCAGAGCCAGGAGGAGGAAAAGCCAAGGAGGTGATAGTTCATAAAAGAGGAGATTTCCTGAATTGGAAAGGTGACTTGTCACAAAATATTGGATTTAAATTTGCTTCATGCACTCCCACAAGAGAGTCCCACTCTTCATGAGTCCAGCACATAGAAGAAAGAGCCCTGCACCTGGATTATCAGAATGAAATGAGCTCCAGCATTCAAACTAGATGGGTAATGTGGGGAAGAACATGAGCTCCTTCTCATACCAGGGTTATGCTGATCAGTTTTAGGTTTGTACTACACATCTTAGGTTTATAAACTGGTTGGGAAAATAAAAGCACTATTTAATTTTGCATGACAAGTTATTTTTATTCAGGGTTGGGTTTTTTTTTTTTTTGATCTTCCAATCCACTAAAGTAGATTTGGAGGGAAAAAACAAGAAAAAAATTGATGCCATTTGTTTAAAATGTTAAAGTAAAATCTCACTTTTTCAAAAAGTATTCTTCAAATCCACTTTTTGATCCAAATATTCCAAAATTTGTTGCAACATTGCAAACAGTTTCATCAAATCATTGTCTGCCACAGAATAAGATATCAGCTAAGCATAACTTAATTTAATGAAACTTCTGGTAAAACTTTTTTCTTGAGGAAATATCTCAATAAATTCATAGATGTGAATTCTGGGAAACCAAGGTCTTTTGCAGTGAAGTGTAAATGTGAATTGCCTTCTTAAATAGCCTTGAAGAATAAACCTTAAGTTCTTCTTCTGACAAAACCAGCAGAATATTGTGTCTTATGCTATTACATTACAAAAACATGACCTTCTTGTCTTCTGGTTCATTGCAGCATTTGATTTGGTGTGTGTCTTTGAGATTTTAATTCCTCAGCATTAAATCAGATGCATTATTACTGCACAGTGAAATGTGTCAGTAGATATTTAGGATCAAATTTGCATACTCTGACATCTGTTTTCCTGGGTGCTTTATAAATGTTTGAGAAATGTGGTGCCCAGAACATCACACAACTGGAGATAGGCTGAACCTTTTATCCTTAAGTGGAATGCTGCTCTGTCAGGTGCATTGGAACAAAACATTTTAATCTGTGTGCTTATGACATTTGCGTTTCAAAACAGAATTTTGAACATTATGGTTTTCTTAATTCAAGCATATCTGTACCTAATGGTGTCATCTTCAGAAATCACTTCTTGCAAATAAGCTCCTTTAAAACACTACATCTGTCTTATTTGCTGCAGGTAGCTAAGTAGTTCCACCATATAACAAAGACATCTCTTTATATCTGAATATCTGCTTTTAAATATTTTGAGCAAAGGAGACATAAATATCTGCAAGTTATATACAATACCCTGGAATTTACCTCCCTTATAAACACTTTGTTTCTTTATGTGCACAGGAAAGTTATTCACGTGGCTTTCCATTTTAAAAAATATAATTTGAAAAACTGAGAAGCAGCTTCTTTTCCAGGCACTCTATTATCCCCTGAAGAGAGAACAGATTGGAAATTTAAATAAATAGATGGCAGTTACAGTAGAATGAACTAACCGGGGATGCATCTTGTGCAAGATTCAGGTAACATCAAGCCTGACAATCTCAACCCTTGCACATTGTTTGAAATATAAACAACATTTAATTGCTTGGGAGATAGGATATGTCACTGAGAAGAAGACCATGATGCTTTCATTATCACTCTGCGCTTGAGACCCAGACTTGTGGAGCGCTGCAGAAGTGGTGTGGTTATCCAGAGGGGCAAGTCGCACGCAGAAAGGATCAAATTCAGTGCAGTGCTACATCAAAAGGGGAGGCAAAGCTGGGATCCTCTGCACAGATCCAATGAGTGCCAGGTTTAACTGCTGCTGAAAGATTCCAGACCTTTTTTTAGCACAGTCTTTTTTTATTAGTAGTAAGTATATCAGGACAGAGCCTTACAACAGACATGTTTCAATGCTTTAACGTCAAATCTGTTCACTCACCCTTCCCGGTTTTAGATCATCATTTTCTCCTTCCTTCTTCCATATGCTGCTGACATCTGCTGTGACACAATACATCTGGCTCCAAGAGCCTCGCACAGGGGCTGTGAGCAGGCATGGTGCAAGGGCACTTTTTTCTGCTGGCAGAAGAGCGTAAAATGGGTTCAGCTATCAGCAGCCTGGTAACCCAGTTCCCTGGGCACCTCCCTCTGAAAGCCTGCAAGAAGTGCATTCTCTGTCAAGTGTATTACTGAAAGTGTCCTCCCTCACCTAATCTGTATTGTATCAATGCAAATTTTAAAGTTTTAATATAAACCCACTCGATTAAATGTACCACACTGCAAAACGATTCAAGTTAATTGCTATGAACTGGGAAATTGCAGCTCACCGATATGAAAGTTTGTGGTGTGAATTTGAGAAATAGGGAGGAAGCTCAATACCCTCATAATTACTTTTTATTGGAAATAATGGCATCAGCAGGATAAGATAATGGATTTCTGTGTCTCACATGAAACACCCACCTCCGGAAGAATCTCGTGTGATTTAATTTGGAAGAAAGAGTTTGACAATACAGGGAAGGGAGAGAACATTTTTATTGTGTTTGTGTGGCAAGGTTTTGGTAGCGGGGGGGGTTACAGAGGTGGCTTCTGTGAGAAGCTGCCAGAAGCTCCCCCCGTGTCCAACAGAGCCAACACAGCCGGCTCCGAGATGGACCCGCCGCTGGCCAAGGCTGAGCCCAACAGCGACAGTGGTAGTGCCTCTGGGGTAACGTATTTAAGAAGGGGAAAGAGAAAACTACACAACTGCAGCTGGAGAGAGGAATGAGAATATGCAAGACATACAACTCTGCAGACACCAGGGTCAGTGAGGAAGGAGGGGGGAGGAGGTGCTCCAGGCACCGGAGCAGAGGTTCCCCTGCAGCCCCTGGTGAAGACCACGGTGAGGCAGGCTGTGCCCCTGCAGCCCGTGGGGGTCCGTGGTGGAGCAGATCCCCACCTGCAGCCCGTGGAGGACCCCACGCTGGAGCAGGGGGATGTGCTCGAAGGATGCTGTGACCCCGAGGAGAGCATGTGCAGGAGCAGGCTCCTGGCAGGACCTGTGGAGAGAAGAGCATGTGCTGGAGCAGGTTTGCTGGCAGGAGCTGTGACCCCGGGTGGGACCCAAACTGGAGCAGCCTGTTCCTGAAGGGCTGCACCCTGTGGAAGGGACCCCACGCTGGAGCAGTTCATGAAGAACTGCAGCCCGTGGGAAGGAGCAGGGGAAGAGTGTGAGGAGTCCTGCCCCTGAGGGGGAAGGAGCAGCAGAAACAACAGGTGATGAACTGACCTCAACCCCAATTCCCTTTCTCTCTGCACCACTGCGGGGGAGGAGGTAGAGAATTCAAGAGTAAAGTTAAACCCAGGTAGAAGGGGGGGGGTGGGGGGAAGGTGTTTTTAAGATTCGGTTTTATTTCTCATTATCCTACTCCTATTTGATTGGCAATAAATTAAACTAATGTCCCCAAGTTGAGTGTTTTGCCTGTGACGGTAATTGCTGGGTGATCCCCCTGCCCTTATATCAAGCCATGAGCCTTTCACTACATTCTCTCTCCCCTGTCCAGCTGAGGAGGGGGAGTGATAGAGCAGCTTTGGTGGGCACCTGGCATCCAGCCAGGGTCAACCCACCACAACCTTTTAAGCTATTTTTGATTAAATATATATGCATATTTTTATAAAATCTAGTTTCAGCTAGTCATTTATTACATAACTGGAAAAGTTTTTTGGCTATAGCATACAGTTAAGACTATTTAAGAAACTGTAAGGTAGATATTAATCATTCTTTAAAAGAATGCTTTGGCAGTAAGAATTTGTATTCCTTGATTCTTGCTACTTATACAGTGCCATTGGGTTAAAAGTGTTATTAATCCCAAAAGTACCAGACTGATGTGTGTGTTGCATGGCACAGTTATATAAAGTATTTGATCAGGGAAAAAAGAAGGTGAGGACAGTAGCTGAAGAGTTGTGTTTCTAGGTCAGTGGCAGGCGCTCTGTGGAGGAGAAGCTCTTAAGCTGAGAGAAAAATAGGTCTTCATTGTGGCGCCAGAAGTGGTGTGTGCTGGGAAGCAAATTGTTCCTGATGCACAGGGGAGCTGGACTGAACCTGCTGATGAGAGAGGTTAGTAAACCTTTTCACTGACCTTATTCACCCACAGCAGTCACCCGCTGTGGTTTATTATTTTTTGTATTGAATTCAGTGTTTGTAGGTTAGAAATCTTAGTTATAGTCTAATAAGTTATTAAATCAGAAGTCAGATTAACAGTAACCTTCGCCATATATCCTCCCCTGGCTGCAGTTATATGGAGTGAAGTCGTCCGCGTCCTGACCTGACCTCTATCACTTTCATGTAACACCTGAACTGGGCCCAGTATGACAAACTGGAACTGGAGTGTGATCAGCCGAGCAGCTCCAGGCAGAGCTGGGAGCAGTGTAACCATGAGCAAAGGGGCAGTGCTGAGCAGGTGGGGATGAGGCAGGGGGACACAGCATCTTCCTGTGGCAGAGCTACAGCTGACAGAGGACAGGCTGTCAATCAGAGCCAAATAGATGGGACATATTCCACGGGCTCTCGTCCCCTCTCTGCATGCCCTGCAGCACAGTCGTTCCCAGTGCTCACAAGAATACCTTCAAGGGGTGTTGACTGGATTTCTGCTGGGCAAGACAGAGCTTAGCAGAAGGGCACATCTGCCCCTTCTCATCTTACAGAAGAGCCAGAGAAAAATGAGATCATTAACGCAACCCAAAACATGCAGCAAGCACAGGAGCTTTCTAGGTGTAGTCATTAGGGTAAAGAACTGGTTTTTCAGCATCTCCTTCAAACCCTAGGAGATTGCATTAGGGGAGCAAGATTAGGGACAAGAGAGAGTGTGTGCTGACTCTGGACAATGCCATGGCCCATAGGACAACACAGAAGGATTGCTGTGATTTAGACAGGTTCCAAGTGCTGTGAATTATCTCAGATACTTTTCAAATATTTGAGAAAGCCCGAGGTTGGGAAATATTAGCAAGGCTAAAAGCAACTGTATCCCAGTGTTTGACCTTGTCCTACTAGAAGTCCAGCATACAATGTCACTCTCAAAATGCAGAAATATGAAGATAGCTATATTTGCAGTTTATCTATACATGTAAAAAATTATAGTAATAAGAGTGCTGGAATGGCTGGCTTCAGACTAATGGATTAGTCTATCTCCTAAGGCTAAGGCCTTAGACACTGTCACCCAAGTTGTAAAAGCATCTTAAGGAGGTGCTTAACATTGAGAGATAAATAGTCACAACATTTCAGATTACTCTGAGCTGAATTCTGTCCTGTGTTACACCAGGGATACTCCATAAACTGAAAGTAAAAACTCTGTTTCCAACACTTTTTCCCAGTATATAATTTTGTAGCAGTTCTTGTCATAGTTTTTTCTATTAAAAAGTTTATTCCAGTTGGGGTTGCTCAGAGGTGGTCAAGTTACAAGGAAAAAAATGTGAAACATTTGTCAACAATTATTCCTTTTTTCTTCACAGAAATATGATAATTTCCCAAGCAGCTCTAGGGATGTATTTTCTTTTCTTTATATTTAATTTCATCTAAGTTGTGAGCTAGGATTTAAGTGCCCAATATCTTCAGTTGTTGTAAGAGGAATTTGTAGTATCTTGTCTCTAGAGGCCTGTGATTGAGTCTAGTAGCACCTGGAAATCTCTATTGATACCCAGCAAGCCATCCTCAAAAGATGGGCAATATTAAAACATAGCGCGCATCGCAGCTTGCGGTACAACTGAAAACCCAACCCAGGTACACAAATGCTGGGTAGGTGCTCTGTGACCGGTGCACTTGACCAAATGTAGATGTCTGTGGCGGAGCTGTCTTTATATGAGTAGGTGACCCCAGGCTCCCTTTACAGCCAGTTGAGGGAAACAGCCACTTTTGGGGCACAGTTCACCTCGCCATCAAATAGACAGCTAAAACGGGACTGACAAAGCCTATTCAACAAGTGTCCATCTCTTTCCGTTGACTGTAGCGTGACCCTAGGGTTACTAAATCAGGTGCTGACCTAAAGGAGATGAATCCTATCATTTGCTTAAAACATGCTGTAACTTGGAGGAGGAAGAATGCTTTAAGTGTGAGAAATAATTCACTGACTGCTCATTTTAATAGAACAATTACATATGGGAGCTTGTCTTATATAAAGGAATTTACTTAAAAGTATGTTTTTAAACAGTGTATATTTATGTGCATCCTACCGCAAGGGAATAATTTTGAACAGAATTAGGAGTTTTGTTTTATTTCTTTAATGAATGGCTGCAATCATAAGGCAGTTCATGCTCTGCTTAAATTAGAGTCCGTTGCTGCATTTCTTCTACTATTTATCCACTAAATAAAAAATAAATTAACAATCTGGTATAAAAATATAATTTTCTAAGTGAACCTCTGATTGCTCAGAAAGAGTCACTGCATTCTGGATGAAGAAAATTAATTCATGGTGAGTTACCTTATGCCAGTCACTGAGTGGTCAACTCTGAAATATAGAAGTTAGAAGGTGGAATAAGGAAGTTTTAAAACTGTAGAGAAAAGTTTTTATTAACTAATGTGCTCCTGTTGTGCATATATTACCCTCTAGCATTTTTTAATATATCTTCTAATTATGTTATCAACAAAGATGCTGATGTTTACCAATGAAAGGATTTTTTCCTGCTGATACAGAGCCATGAATTAACTATAACAGGCCCACAGACTGCAGCAGTTCCCTGGAAATACAGTATGCTGAAAACAGGTTTCCAGCATGTCCTTTTAAACGGGTTGAATCTATGTGGTAGGAGGATGGTATGTTTATGAACATCCCTTACAGACACCAACTGTGCCTGATAAAAACAAAACAAGGGGAGGTGTGTTTTAATTTCATATAGACTTTATAGCAAAACAACACACAGACGTGTACTGAGGAAAGATTAAAGCAAGGAAAAGGGAGAACGTTTCTGTGCAACTGATTTTCCTGATGCATCTCTGTGAAACATTTTTGCTCAGTTCTGCACACTGTCTCGTCACAGGTCATGATGTACCTCTTCAGAGGTGCTTCTGTGTATCATTTTTCCCAACTTTGCTGTTCATGTCTTGACCCAGATTGAATGGGATAATTTACTCTAAATGGTACTTCAGTGTTGGGTGATAAATTATGTGTGGTGATATAGATAATGATGTCTACAAGGAAAAAAGAGGAACATTCAGCTGTTGTTACTCTCTACTCACAGTCGGCCGCATCCTTGGTGTTAACTGGCTAGTGCCATCAGCAGGGTGACCTGACTGTACAGACTGTTGGAAATTGCATGCTAATATTGCCAGAAGCCATTACAGGTTATTCTTATTGACTACTGTAATTATAATAAACATTACGTTCCAGGGATGAGTTCTTGGCTGCATTGAATCCGTGACATCCAGCTCCCATGCATTTCAGCAGGCTGAAGATTTTGCCCAAGCCTTTTGGAGAGCCTTATTCTAGTGTTTTCTTGCAATGAAGAGGCTTTGCATAAGTCTTGTTTACATTTGGCTTTTCTGAGGCCCGTATTCAGCCAATCTCACTCATCAGAGCCACTTAATGCATAGCTGCTGCATATATACCCACCAAAGCTCGGGAGCGGATCCGAGGGGACAATATGGAAACAGAAGATGCCCGTCTGCCTATTCCTCCCCAGAGACAATAACTTAATGAATGATGATGATGAATCACATGTTAATGTAAAGTCACAACAGATACATCATCATACAAAGGGAGGGTGTTGTGATGCTCTTATTTTGCAGATTTTTTCAGGGATCTTGGGTGAACATGCCTATCCAGTTGTGGAGAGAAAATCCTATTGTTGTAGCTGAAAGCACGTTTCAGTTAATAAGATGCTAAGGATCAGGCAATGTAAAATCTATTCTTCACAGGCTGTGAACGGCACAGAGCATGTCACTAGTCCTCTCTGTACTTTAGGCTCCTCGCCTTTTAAGGAAGTGATTACTGGTTCAGAATAGAAGCCCAAATTGTCACTTAAGAATTAGTATTTCATTATTCTTTGTACATGGAAAGCAGAGTCTTACAAACTATGTACCACATTTCTGTATCCTGTAACACAGTTGTCTGGATTTAATATTTTCCAGTTTTCATTTTGAATGTCTTTTGGTTATAACTATACTACTTCTCCCCACCAAAACTGTATATGTTTTCCTATAGAAAGGTATACCTACCATCTAAAATATGCATAAAGAAATCTAACCAACAAGGACTAGATGAGATGTTTAAAATTACTTGTTGGGAAACTGAAGTTTTATAGAATAAAATCATGGGGGAAAATGAGATGGAATTGCACAAAAATAGTTCTGCAGGAAGACACTCTGTTGTAATATTTTCTTGCAGTTCAGTCTAAATGGGACTTAAAAAAAAATGTGTCCTCTTAATCCTGATGAAGCCAGATGTGTAATGGATGCTGTGCTAAGAGTCTTCTGAGGAAGCTGAGAGCACTGTCAGAGGAAAGAAGATTACTTGGGGAGGGAGTGCACAAAATCTAGCCACCAATTTTGGTGATCTTTCTGCAGGGAAATATGACTTTAGTTTCCTGAATGGTAAACGTAAAGCTGTAATCCAGGTGTTTGCCCGGATTCATCTGGAATCCTTTAAAAAAAGCATGTAAAACAAAACACAGACAAATAATACAAAACAAATACAGACACATCATCTGTTCAAAGCAGCTCCTTGTAATTAATCAGTGCTTTGAGGAGGAATTGTTCAGCCTTGTCACTGTTCATTAATTAAGAATGTTATGTTAGTGAAATCTGTTGACAAAAGTATGGCTGAGCCCTAGCTCCAAGACTGAGCTTTCAGCTGAGCAGATTAACGCAGACACATTTCATTTCCTCAGTGGGTCCAGTAACACAGAGGTCTCCTCACTCCTGCTGTAAGGTCATTCCATATTGCTGAACAGCTTGAGGGAGACATTGTAAAAGCAGGGAGTCAGGCCACGGGGAAGGGCATGGGGGGCGGGGGGTGTGCTTTTTGTTGTGAGAAAGCTATTAAAATAAGCGGAAGACTGGTCTTGAAGGAAGATTTATGTAGCTTCACGTGGCAGTATTAGCTTCCTTCATCTGATAGAACAAAGGACCCCAAAATTGCCCAAATGATATACTGCAAGCAGGATTTATGGTGATTTTAATGTGACACCGAGCAGAAAATGTGTTCTCGGCAGGATATTTATGCCTGCAGTTTAAAACCCGTGCTTTGATTGTTCTAGATGATAGCAAGTTTTCAGAGGCCATCACAGTGCTGCTTACCTGGATTGAGCGAGGTGAGGTGAATCGTCGCTCTGCAAACCAGTTTTATTCGATGGTGCAGTCGGCCAACAGCCACGTCCGCCGGCTCATGAACGAAAAGGCCGCTCATGAGCAAGAAATGGAGCAAGCCAAGGAGAGTTTCAAAAATGCCTTAACGGGGATCCTCACTCAATGTAAGTAACTCCTTTTTCTCCAGTGTTGTTGTAGTGATGGTGGTGGTGGTGGTAGTGGTTTTTTTTATCATTTTGTTTGTATGGGGGTAAGTAGTTGCAATGCAGTCATATTCTACTTCATATCGTATTCCATACTCTATGGCAATTTGGAGGAACAAGGACCATTCCTAAGAACTTATTTCTCAAGGTGAGCAAAGTTTCAGTAGTTTTTTTATTATTAGACAAAGATGTCCTCTATGCATAATGTCTACTGTTGCATAGACATAACACTTCAGGAACGGACCAGACAGAAGCCTCCCTGATCTGGGCAAAGATCATGTTTTTGTGGAGAGAAGTGATATGTAGCCTGTACATTGCAGATAGTTAACTAGGCCAATTACAGAATAGAGGACAATTAGGTTATATTTTTAGCCTGGGTTTTGGTAAAAGGAAGTAGGATTCAACAACTGCTAGGTATATATTCACAGCATACAGGCCACCCCCATAGCAGAAGAATATGCTGTACTGCTGCTGGCATTGGGACTGCTTGACTGATACAATGCCAGTATTAATCTGGCAGATAAACTGCCTTAAATATTTAGTGCTGGCAGCTATTTCCTTAGTACAGAAATATAATCAATGTAGTTACCTTAATGAGATTCTCTCATAAAACAATAATAGGGATACTTGCCTAGCAGTGTTCTTCAAAGGGAAAGGAAGGGAGGAGAGGAGAGGAGAGGAGAGGAGAGGAGAGGAGAGGAGAGGAGAGGAGAGGAGAGGAGAGGAGAGGAGAGGAGAGGAGAGGAGAGGAGAGGAGAGGAGAGGAGAGGAGAGGAGAGGAGAGGAGAGGAGAGGAGAGGAGAGGAGAGGAGAGGAGAGGAGAGGAGAGGAGAGGAGAGGAGAGGAGAGGAGAGGAGAGGAGAGGAGAGGAGAGGAGAGGAGAGGAGAGGAGAGGAGAGGAGAGGAGAGGAGAGAGGAAGAAAACTAATTTAATTGTTGCTGGTTTTTAACATGTCTATGGCTGCTCAGGCAAGAGGCTTTATGATACTCAGAATGGTGAAGCCTGAAGCCAGTTCTCATATGTATGTTAAAAACAAAAAACAAGACAATTTACCAGATGTAGGACAATGCAGTTGTTATGTTGTAATTTCTGAATCAGACCCCTAATATTTATATTAAAAAATAAGCTCTAAAAGCTTTTCTGCAATATTTTTCTGGTCCCTCATTGGCCTTCCTTCAGAAGTTAGGGCTGAATGCAGAAGTTTGGATGGACTTGCCTGGGTTAGGAGACCAGTCCCTGGAGGCTTCCTGCATATGTGATGGAGAGCTCATCATCTCAGAAGGGTAATTCACCCCAGGGCACACATCCTTCTAATTTAAGATCTTAGATGCCTGAACTTAGGAAGAAAGATTCTGTGCCAATGGTATTTGATTTCTGAGGACATATGTTCAGTGAGTAAATTTTAAAGACCCTTAGTAATTTGCTAGGCAATGTCTTCTACCATCTCAGCATCTAAAAGGCAGTGTGAGGAGCAGAGACGCAGGCACCATGCATGGCCATGCTGTTCAGTTCACACCAGGGCCTCTATAGTTTTGTGTGCAACAGCCAGCCCTAGCATTCAGAAATGCCTTCTTCAGCTGCATTAAAAAAAAAAAAAAAAAAAAAAAAAATCCCCCATTGTCAGCAGGCTGAACTTTAGTTAAATCAGACTAAATTAGCCTGTTTGTCACCAACTGTTGTAGAACATCTGTCACTTGGAAATAGAGATCCCTGTAGTTTCAGGTGGAAACTTGCAGTTTTGGCTATCTGGTTTGTTCCTGTAATGTGCTGAATGCTGAACTTATGAAAACAGAAATAGGTCTGCATTCAAAGTATGAGTTTCAGAGTGCCACAGTCACAGCAATGCCTGGAAGAAGAGTTTCTGACAGATATGGCCTAGGAGGACAAGGTCAGCAAAAAAACAGACTCAGGGAAAGGTGTTACACTCTGTGGATTTTATAAGAACAAATTTTACGAGCTTTCCAGATGCTCCACATTGGTTATTTTATAAACACCATAAACATTGGCCATTATTAGCATTAATGTATCTTATTAAAATTCCCTGCAAACTTGCTATGAACAGATGGATGATGTTTTTGCTTTATACATGTATATGCCTAACATTGCTAAACATGGAGACTGTGAAATGAGCTTCCCTTTTTCAAAGATTTTCTTGTATTTGAATTGATCTGAGGAATGTTTTTCATGTGTCCTTTTCCTTTGTTTACCCACAGCCCTGTATAGTTGGTTACAATATGTCACTTGCTTTATGAAGAAGAATTTGAAAATACTAGATGTCCAAAATAGGTGTGTGTGGTCTATTAAATTCTGTATAATGGCAAAAAACCCCACTTCTGCTGTTCTGCAGTAGAGATCCAAAAGTCTAGTGCAATGCTGCATCTGTGAGGCCATTTGGCATAAATATTACAGTATTTTTAAAATACCATGTTGCATTCCTCTGTTGTGAACTAGGTCAGATGTCCAACCTTGAGCTGACTACTCTGGGCTTTCTTTGCTGTCAGCAGAGAAAAATAAACATCTCCAGGGAATGAATCATCAGACCAACCTCATGATGCTCTTCCAGTGAAATGGATCATCCCTTGGAGATTCCATTTTTTCCTCTGCTACCCATAGAGGATTCACAGGGGGCCTAGCTCAGAACCAGTTGTCCAACTTTTTACATGCCTTGTTCAGAGCAGAGTAATCCCACTTACTCTGTGTAGTCTTAATACAGAAGGATGTAGTGTAAGGGAAGAACTTGGAGTTAGATAAAAATGCTAGCAGTGTAACAGTGAATGTTATGGGGAGTGAAGAAGAAATACGTTAGGAAAATGGGCTTCGAGTGCACTCACCTGGAACACACACACTCTCTACGTGGGTCTCAGTATAAAATGCTTTCTTACTAATGAGGATTAGTGTGGCCAGAACATTTCAGCTTATGGCCTAACTACTAAAGAAGTACAGGTATTGAAATCCCTGCTACAGATTTCTGCCTGGAGGTACTTAGAAGATTACCAAAAGGATTACCCCCCAAAATTTGGGTCAAATGTTCAGCATGTGAATTAATTACCTGACCAAGATACTTGTGCTAGGATAATCTGTGAAATAAAGTGTATTACTGCTGTCACACCACCAATTTACAGCCCCTGGTTTAAGTTCTACAGGGAGTCTTAGCCTTGTTATGGTGCTTCTTCAGTTATTTAAGGTACAAAGAGAGAAAAATGTCCACATCCTTCTTTTTTATTAAGTCACTTCATTTTTCTAGATTTGAATCTGTGCATAAAATATGGATTGTTTTCCAGGATTTTGATTAGTTCTGTCTTTGCGCTTTGATTTCTTAATTTTTTCACTTTGCTTCTGCAGCAGAGTTACATGTGACTCTGCTCCCTGACTTTCCATGCATCTCTATTTCATTTCCTCCCAAACCACCTTTTCAGCCTAAGGCTTATAGATGTTGATCCTCATGTTTCAGAAAAATGGAAGCCCTAGAGACATCTTCATTGGGCTGTTTTTTAGACTACACCAAAGCTGCAATTCGCTCCTTTGACTTTCTTTGCCACGCACTGTAAACTTTGTCTACCTGTTATTAAGGTTTAAGGCAATTTAGTGCAGTCCTCCTTGACAACATTTTCAGAAGTACCTATAGGTGAATGAAGATCCAAAATCCCATATTAACAACAAAAAAAAAATTTATATCTCAAGAGTGAGACACACAAGGAGGTGGAAGTGTCCCAGTGTACAAGTTGATAGATACGCAGTGTAATGAACAGAAGTGCCCCATGGCTGTGTACTGAGCTGCTTATGATACTCAACTTATTTGGTCTTTTCTGTCAATTTTATTAATGGATGACTTTTCACGGGACTTAGGCACCAGGTCCTCATCAGGGTCTATGAATCAGCCTCTCATATGCCTGTGGAGGAACAGTGGGAAAGTGGTTTTTATCATGGAGCCCCTAGCCAGATTACTTCCTTGTCATGTGGTGGCCTTCACTTTCATTCTCCCCTTGACCTTCAGGAAATTTCAGCACCTAGTTATCAGGCTGCTCTTTTGGAAATATATGTTTAAATACCCTGGATGCCAGTGAAGGAACTGAACTTAAACTTCCTTCCTTCCAAGAGTGCATTAAATGGTGAGGTCCAGTGCTCTGAAAGGTGTCATTGACCTTCCTTAGGGTATTTGACAGATGGCTTTTAGGCACCTGATCCGTAACGATGCCAGCTGGAGGGAGATGCCTCCCTGCCTCCTGTAACACTGCACCGAACAGAGAGAACAGCTGCATCTGTGGCACATCCCCATCCAGTCTAGCAGCTAGTTAAGGCAGCGGACTTATATGTTTTCCCAAACATGAAGCCCTTACCCTGTACTTTGTAGGACGCCTGAGCTTTTAACTCACCACAGCTGATTACAGATAATCACCAAGGTCTTAGAACTTCTGTAAAAGGCCTGAGTGTCAAAACGCAGGTCTGGCGGTGTGAATAGACACATGATTCATAACTACAGAGCAAGCTGGAGTATAAACCTACAGAGTCATTTATTCCAGTGTAACTAATCACAGATGTGTCCTTACCTCCTGGTGGATGTGAGGTTGCTGGAAAGGGAAGCCAGTTCCCAGTGACCCTGGGATCCCTTTCTGCATTAGCTGGCATCAGGGAGAAGAGATATGCTGCAGGTTCTCACCCCACCTTGGCAAGCAGTAATTACCTCATTGACTCTCAGTAAGCAATTTTTGAAAAGAGAACGTAGACCCCCTAAATTTCTTAGACATGTTTAAAGGTTCCCATCCTGAATTTCATTCACAATGCTTAAGTGACAACCCCACTGCTGGCACTAGTCAAGCCAATGGCAATGCAGTGTAGCAATAATCCCCAGCTCTCAGTATTCAGGGCCAGTATACACCAGTAGGTCATCCAGGTATTTCCAGGGGACATTGTGGATGAGCTACATACTGACACCTTTTTTTAATCCCATTTCAGCTATTAAGTATCATGACATCATAAAAAGTAGCAGTAAAAGCAAAAATGTTACAAAGTTTAGTGCTATTTATAAGCGACAGGATGCAATCTGCAGTACTGCCAGAGTATTTGTAAATTGTAAAATAGATTTTTCCACTAGCTAAAAAGAAAATGTTGGGATCTTTTTCTTGGTGCAGTTCTAATTGTGGTTAGGGACCAAAACATTGTCAGTTTTGGCCACTTAGGAAGGTTTAAAATACAAGGATTCATATCTGTGGATAAAAGTGACATTAATTCTTTCAAAGAAGGAAAAAGACAGCATCTGAGTGAGTCTCTACTTTACCCGGACAATAAGCTGACTTCTGAGAAGGGCAAAAAATGCACTGCATTTTTCATTATGTCACTGGTCTACCTTTGCCACAAAAGCCATGGTGGTGGCAGAGGAAAAGCTGTATGTATGTGAGTGCTTTCGCAGGTTCACAAGGAGCTGTGATCAGGGCGATATGCTATGGTGCTCTGAATCTAACAGCTCCCGTGTAGGCGCGCTATGGCACTATGCTGATATGGGAGAGCAGGGAAGCAGAGAGGCATCCAGAGTGGCTGGAGTATTAGTCACCATCTAAAGCAAGTACACAGCATCATAGCGTCATCAGCCAGAATTTTATGACAAGTCTACCTGACATTGCCTGCTTTGATTTGTGGGAAATGATCGCAAGATCTGAACTACACAGTCCAGTTCCAGTCATCGTGTAGAAATTCTTCCCATCTTGTTACCAAGAGAGACTAATTTTCACTCCACGGCTTCATATACAGGGGGGCTGCCACTTCTTTCTGCTGCCAGTAAGCTTGTTTGTTTCCCTGTGCTCTTGCATTGCATGTAAAGGTGTACATGAAAGTAAAAACAAAGAGATACTCATCTTTCAAGAAGCCCTGAAGTGAAAGAAACCTGGAATTATGAGACTATGCAATTATGAGACTATGCAGTTTACTTGCTTAGATTATTGCTAAGCATCCTTAGGCCTTTTATTTGTGACACAACTGGATACAACTTTGAGCTGGTTCAGTAGGGCTGTTCAGTAAGAAGAATCAAAAGTTTGGGGAGAAGACTCTGTGTCGTGTCCCCCCGCTCGGGAAGGTCAGGATTGTCACCTTGAGTTTTCTCTCCCTTCCTACTGAATGACTTTAGTGGTATATTAGAGTACTCTGACTTTTTTTTTTTCAAATAGCTGGTAGGTATCTGATGTAAATTTCCCTCCACACTCCCACACCCCCCCCTCCAATAAATTGAAGCTAAATAATTCTGAAGGGAAATGCATTCTTAACAGACTGAATAAAATTCTCCTCTCTTCAGGTTTATTCATTTTCATTCTCTGATGTCTCTGGATATGATTTAATCTGTTTAACATTATCAGTGCCTTCACAGATAGAATCTGAAGTTTTAATATAAAAAAAAAAAAAATGAAGAAAAATGTTTAAAATCCTTTCTGAGCTTTCTTCAAAAAAGGATTGGGATCAGTTTTGTTTTTCGCATTACAGGTTTACTTCAAAAGTTGCTCTCTTACTTTAGAAAAAGGTAGAATTTAGATTGGTATGATGGTGATTTTAGTAATCACCATCTTATCTGATTTGCTTTAAATGCCATACTGCAGTCTTTTTTCCCAGTAATCCTACCACTTTTTAGTATATTTTCTTAGTACTAAAAATGAAGCCAGTTTCATTATGGATATTGAAAGCATGCCGGTTAAAATTCTCTTAACAGTCAGAGTTTTTATATACATTCATGCTTTCTGAGTATTCTTTCAATTGCTTTGCATTAATAACAACTTTTAAAAGGATTTTCCTGTTCTTTAACTGTCTGGTCTTACACTCTTTCTTTCATTTGCCAGTGACTAATTCAAAAATATGAGCTTACTTTATGTGCAATTTTTAGGTCATCATTAAGCTCTTTGTGAAAGAGATTGAGTCATATAATGTGTTTTTACAGTGCAGCCCAGATCTCAGTTGGTGTCATAGAATGGCACTATAATACAAATAAAAACATTAATCATTCATGTCATTAGTTGCCACTATTACTTTCTACCTTGATGTATTTCTAAAAAAAAAAAAAAAAAAAAAAAATTAAATACAAAATAACCTCCACAATCCATCCAGTCCCTTTTGATTAGCTCATTTAGTCAGTGTGCTCTTCGCTTGCTTCTGTACTGATAATTTGTCCAGTAAAGCTCAGCTGGGTATTTCTATTCTTTTTTAATTGTTCTCCCATTTTCCATCTCATGTACACATGTTCTCAAAAGCATTTCTATCTAGGATGCTGCGGCAGTGACAGAGAATAGAGATGAAAGACTCCATTCCTATTTCACCTTCCATTCTTACAATTCCTCTCCACTTTCTGGCAGTATAACCCTTTGTGGTTGCAACCTGTAGTGTTTCAGTTTATTCCTTTGTGTTGCATTTTCTTTGAATGTCTTCATTCCTTCCATTGTCTGTAGCCTTCACTCTACCTAAAGCCAAGAGGAATCTTGGTATTGCATGGCCAGAATTTCAACAGAAGCTCTTCTCTTGTTATTTTTAACACCACTTTTTTTTTTTTTTTTTATTATTATTATTATTAAGTAGGTCATTAAATATGCATGGTGTTATATAGTAAAATAAAAGCACTGCCTCCCAAGAGATTTCAGTGTAAGGCCCCACTTTGACAACTCATGCCACTTGCCAGGATCCTGCAGGATCTCCTAGATGATGAAACAAGGTTCAAAGCAAAGAAGCATGTGCTTGAATTACATGGAAATCTGTGCTCGGTTTTGAGCTGTCTTGCTGAGCAGGGATTGAGGTAAGGGCCCGATGCTTCACAGAATGCAGTGGTAAATGTTGTATGGAAATGAACAATAAGGGATGAGAGTAAGACATTGGAGCAAGGAAGGAAAGATGAAGGTTTCACCCAAAAGGCTTTCTGAGTTGGCTGGGCATATCATGTGGCCTGCACATCTAAAACTGTTCAGGCTGCTTATAAGTGAATGAATAAACCTTATAAATGTGAATGTGAATATGAATACAAATATGAATAACGTTATGCAACTGTGACTTGTTGAAATATTTACTCTCTTCAATAGGCACTAGTCTTGCTTCATGTCAGGTCACTGGATTTGTCCCAAATGGTGTAGATCATGATGATGACAGAGATGTAATAGGGGCAGGAAAAGAGTTTTGGAAAGGAGTAGGCTATTGGGGAGGGAAAGATAGACACACACAGAACAAGGGAACAAAAATGCAGAAGGAAAATGAGACTGGAGGCAGTAAACAAGGAGAGAAGAGGGCAAGTCATGGCAGGCGAAGGAATACAAGGTATGGCAATGCAGAAGTAAATGTCCCCACATAAGATATCTGAGATGATTTTTTGTTTTGATCGCCAGTAGAGACTATGGCTGTTGAAGCCTCCTCATCCACCTTTCTATTCTTTTTCTTCAGCAAAAGAAACCATATTATGCTCTAAACACACATACCCCTCCTGATCTCCTAGGAACACTCTAATCTGCAAGATCCCTGAACAATTATTACTTAGAGAGAGTCCCTTCAGTTAATGGGACCTGCTGGAGTTCAGTCACATTTACAACGTTCCTTCATTTCAAAGTTCCCATGGGGTTCTTTTTTTGGACAGGCTTACCAAAAATAGTTGTTCCTACTTTTGCTATTTTTAAATATGAGAACTGAAAAAAAAGTCTGCCTAACCATAAATAACAATGAGAACAGCTAATTAAATGCAGTGAGTTGGGGATGGCTTATAATCTTGTCAAGCTGATGAATAAAGTAGTATTCACTTAGTCTTCCTTTGAGATAGTGGTGCGGGGTGGGGGTTGTGTAGAGTTTTTGTTGTTGTTTTTTTCTGGATGTCAACACAAGGTCTATAAAGTCAGTTCTGTAATATAAGATGGTGGCATTAAAAGAGCAGGTACTGTACATTTGTACCTGCCCTACTGTGTTGTGCTGGCCTGATGTCAGCTTCCTGTTTGTTGAGAAATGACATGGAGGTGAAGTGGTCTTGTTGAGTCCAAGTGATTTATCACATGGCACAGTGCCAGCACTTGCTGTTACACCAAGCTGTCAGTTTCTTTGTTGTAAATTAAACCACGTTTCGCAACCTAAAAGTTTTTCAAAGCTTATTTTGTAGACAGATTTTCTAGCAATACCTTGCAGGGCAAACTGGGCTCTCTTTAATCAGAGTGTAATTCTATTTCAAAGTTTACAAGGAGTGTTCTTCCATTTCTAGAACTCTTAATTGTTGATATAGATACCTCAGACAAGTTACTGTGCAGGTTTCAGTATAAATCATGAAAATGGGGAGTTTTCAATATCCCCATAATGCTGCTTATTTCACTCTTCCTCACTGTGTTTTTTTGCTGAAAGAAAAAGAAAGGAAAAAAAAACAGCTGCGGACACTGAGGTTCAGTGCTTTTACAAGAACAGGAATTATAATTTGTGCTGTGGTATAAGTATTTTTTGTTTTGTTCTTCATCTATGTGGAAGAATCTGGTTATTTTGTTATGAACAGATACTTCTTCCTGTGTCATTCAGGTGTAGACCACTGAGATTCACTCAGCCTCTTAATAACACACACAAGCGTGTTGACTTGGACTAATCTGAGTCAAATGGAAAAGGAAAGGGGATCAACACTCAACTGTGGCCCACCTCCTCCTGGTCCCAAACATTGTAGGTCTAGTCAAAGAGAAATATAGAAATAATATAGTGTAATTTAGGGAGAAGACGCTTAGACTTGTTTCTCGTTCTGTCTAGTATTCAGGGAGGTGAGAGGGTAGACAGAAGAGGAGAACATCCTTGTTCCTGTGGTAAGCCTTGTAATGGATTTCTTCAACACTGAGACCTCTGCACTGGGATGAGAGCAGAAAAAGCAAGACTGCTAGCAGAAGACAACCCCACCGACTCCATCGGTAGGACTAAATTAAGCTGAGCCAGGGCAGGCTTGTCCATACTGTTCAGCTGTGAGAAAGTGTTGCTTTAGGCCAGCTAGTGTTTTCCTACACAATGTGGATACAGTTCAGAGTTTGGTGCAGGCCAGTTTTCCCTGAGAAGCATCTTTTGAGGGAGAGAAAAAGGTTGCAGCTTCAGGGACACTCAGCACGTTCACTAGTTGGTTTCAGGGAATGAGAATGATCCCTGGCTGGTTTTGATCACTAGTACAGATGTAGTTGTTGGCAGTAGGGCAAGCTGAGAAATGGCAGCCCTGCAAGCTGACTTCTCACGCAGCAAAATGATCTGGGAGATAAATCATTGGAGGCACTGTTGTCTTGGTCTGTCCAAAAAGGTGGAATTTTGGGATATAAGAGAGAAGTCCTGTGTTTTTGCTCCTTTATCATTCTATGTCTTAAGACTATGTCTTAAGGAACCTGTAGCCACCCAGACTGCAAACAGACCAAACAGTAGCCTCCTCTTCTCTGCTGGAGTTGCAGCCGTGATTCACCTTCTTTTTTGGTACCCGTGGATTTCTTTTGATTAGAAAAACAAAACAACAAAACAAAACAAAACAAAAACCAACCCAAAGCCCAAGCACAAAACCTCACAAAAACAAAACCAAAAAATAACAAGAATGCAATTTATTTGTGACAGATGAGTCATTTTGCATAGCTGTCAAAATCTGTCTTCATTATGCAAATCTGTACTGGTATGTGCTTACATATCCAACTGATGAGCAGCAGTATACTTCACTTTAGGACCCATTCCTTGCATTATCTGCAGTCTTCTCCATGGGGGTTATTTCCAACTTTTATGTTATCCTCCTCTGCCAGTCAATGGCAATCACATCTGTTTCTCTCTCCGTGGCCTATTCATTGGTTAACAGGGAGGGGCTGCAGGTTTTCAGCTGTAAATGTGTGAAAAGCAAATTCTGTTCTGAAAGTAAATAGCATCATAACCAAAAGACTCAGCGCTTGGCCTGGATTAATTAAAATATATATATATATATGTTTCTTTCATTACTCTGCAATCTGTCTACTGTTTCTCTTATTGATGTCACATGTCATTTGCCTACGTGCAATTTTAGCCTTGGACTTAATGGTAAGTTCTGTTCAGTACATCACCAAATTCCTTTCAGGACTGTTGCCAAAAATATTCTTTTTCCTGTCCAAAACTGACCTGAAGGCTCTAATTCATTCGATTACAGCATCTAGCCTTGACTACTGTAATTCCTTGGTTTGCTGGGCTTGGAGCCAAGTCGCTTGGCAGACTCCAGCTTAGTCAGAATTCAGCAACAAGGTTTCTGACCCAAACCACGCCAACTCTATATCCTCCCTGTGCTGCGAATCTATATTTGAAAAGCATGTTATACATTTACTGTAACAGTTTCCTTTACACTGTAATTTTATGGGTGGAATTTTTCTTTTACCCTGCAAGTCAACTGTCGCACTCTTACAGAATTTTTCTGAGCAAAATTGCCATATAGTCTACTCTTGCACTTACAGTAATTTAGTGCAAAGCCCTTTTCATCTAGTATCCCTAATTGGTGGAATTTGGAGTGACATTATACATGAAATCTGGTTATTTTGTCTGCCAGCAAAGACTTTTGTTTTTATTTTAACACACTGAGTTTCAGTTTCTATTTTGTTTATTTTCTTATTGTAAGGCATTATAAAACATTTGGTTGCCGGTGTTCTTTATTATTACACCCAAGCAATTAAAAATAATCATGTATGCATGGCAGCTGATAGTGTAATAAACAAAGGAAAAACTTCTTGTCTCCTGAACCCATGGAGAAGTTTCAGCCTTTACTCAAACATATATTTAAAATAGACTGCTTGATAAATGCAATGGAGGGTAAAAGTGTTCTCTCTACCTCTTAATCTATAAATGAGGCTATATGTTGTTTCTCATTTATTCCTGTTCTTCTCTGGTAGTGTAATTTTCAAATACCCTGTATCAAATACTCTCTTGTCCTGGAGATACTCTAGTTTTTCCTTTAATCCAATCTTGTATGCAAATTCTGCAGGCATCATTTAAGAGATTTTTATTGTTGTTGTTCCTAGTATTTCTGATTGCTTTTCCATTTATATTTGATAACAATACCTTATTCTGGTATTGTGTTTTATGGCAACAGAAACTGAGTTTTAAACTTCCTTTTAATATGCTTACTATGAGCTTGCACCTCTTATAAAGTGTTCTGTAGTTACACTGCATTTGTTAAACATTGACACTTGCATGTCACTCTAGGCTTAGTTGCTTGGGTCTTTTTAGTTATTTATAACTCAGCAGAGAAACAATTAGATAATAATCCTTTGTCTGAAACATGCAACATAAATCACCAGCGGCAGAATAAGTTGTTAGAAAAGATGCAATTACTTACATCCTGTAAATTACATTGATAGGAAAAACAGTGATGTGGTATGGACCTTTCCAGAACAATGCTTTTTTTAAAATCCTAATTTAGTAGAGAAACAGCTTTGCATATGGTCAATGAAAAGTTAATATAGCATAGAATTTGCCAACAGATGTTTGATAATTAAAATTTCATGTTACTTAATAATTCTACTTACAGCAACAGTTGACGGTACAGCGCATCTTGGAGTTCAAGATGACTTAGAGAGCTAGATAAGATCTTTTATTTCATTTTGGAAATTTCTTTCTGGAGGTCAGGAAGTAGTCTGAAAACCACGATCAGCAGCATGACTGGGAACAACAGTTTCACTCAGATTCTGCAGATACCAGCCCAAAATCTGGAGCCTCTCTTCGGCCAAATCTTATCCAGACATGGAAGAAAAATGAGTTAACTGGAGGGTTTCTCAGATAATATAAACTCTCCTGGCTTTCCCTTAGCGACGAATCTACCATCCTTACAGGCTGTGTGCTGATGGATCACTTACCCACACAAATTTGATCCTGATCAGGAGTGGGTACATTATGTCTTGTCTCCCAGTTACCCAGAGCACAGGAGTTATATCAGCTTTAGGCTTCCAGGGTGTCTGTGAGAGAACAAAAGAATCTTGATGCAACATGAATTAACCTATGAACAAATGTGAAATGGCAGAACAGGTTTATATTGGATTGCCATCTCCTAACATGTGAATACAGGATTTTGATGCAGTACAAAAAGATGTGAAGCCCCTTTTCTGTGGACTTGGCTGCTCTTTAGCTCTAATGTAATGCTTGGAGACCTTTTAGGTGGGGTATTACCTGTGGGTGTCTGTAACGCTTCATAGCCTAGATTGCTGTGCATATTGAAATTTCTGTACGTACATTGACACTTTCTTTGAATACAGAGTAGTGGGTTGTTGTTGTTTTGGTATGTACTAATTCTATATTCTCCTCTACATTTCCCTTTTTTTTTTTTTTATCATCTCTAGCTGCCTAGTGCATAAAGTTTCTTTAACTGCCTTGATTTTTAGCATCTAGTACTCACAGTATCTTACCTCCTTTAGTTTCTGTAACTCCTGAAAGTTAGGTAAGTGAATGAGAACCTTTTCCTGCTCACTTCGCCTACTGCAGTTATGCAACAAAAACTCTTTGGCATCTTCCTAGCCTGTGCTTCTATTGAGGAGTGTTTCTGAAATGATCAGATAATGACTTTTGATAAATCTTAACACCTGTTCACAGAATGGAAATTGAACACTTTAAAGTTCAAATGTTTTTCAAAATTCAGATGATCTTATTAATACCTATTAGTGCAAAATGGCAAAACAGCTCTTCCTCATATCTTTGTGAATCTTTTCTACTTGAATTTCCACTTGCAAACTAAAACCAGATTGTTAATTAAGCAAGATTTTCTGAGCACCTGGGTCATCAACACAACGATAGTAATTAAATTCTAGCCTCAGTTTCTATACACATAATAATAGAGTGCTTTAGCATTTTCATTCTTTTCAAATTAATTGAATAAATATACACAGCATAACTTCCTCAATACATCCACCCTTCACTCCAAGAAACTTCTAATAGGCTGAAATTATCACATCTGCTATTAAAACTTGGATGGATCACAAATGGATCAGATCATCCCAGTAGTTTTGAGGCACCTTCTTTAGTATAAACTATTTATAAGTATTATTTTTAAGACTACATTTATTTTCTATGGCTTTAACCATAAGTTAACCATAGGTTAATTAACCAGCCCTGATCATTGCAAAGAAAAACTTCCATATGTAATTCAAAATATTGTAATATTCCTGAATCTGAGTGGTAAAAAAAGAGAATGGAAGAAATGTGTTCCTCTTCAAATGGGTGAGGTTAACTTTCAGATCTAGAGGTGAAAGGTACATAACTGACTTACTAGGTGAGCTCACCATTTTAGGAAAAAATAGGTTGTTATGTATAGTAGGATCCTCTACAACTGTGACTTGAGTGGAGGAGAGCAGCCATTGATTAACTCAGTGAGAGACCAGAGAAGAGGGCATTACAGGACTCGTGCCACCATTTCTCAGTGAAAGAGAGGTGACAGACGTGCTGCAAGCTGCAGCTTTACAAAACTGTGGACATTGGTTTAACCCAGGAATCTAAAGAGATAAATAGCCAAGAACCTTGTCAAAGAGTTGAAGCGTTTTTCAGTTTGACTTCATAGGTCAGCACAGCTGCCCACTCAGAAGCACAGCCCAAGTCATTTTTAGAAAATCTGGATTTCTTTGTGGTCTTTCAGTTAACTGTGTTGGGATCATGGTAACTTACATCCTGGCCAAGCCATTTTTAGGCAAGTCACTGTTGTGGAAGGACAATGTTGCTTGTAACTGATGCGAAGAGAAAGAAGAATGTTGGGAGAAAAGGTTCTGAGTTAGGATGAACAAGTAGCTAAAAGGGATCCTAGATACTTGTCCTAGATAATTGAACTTAATATTGATGTCTGGCTTCAGAACATATTCATTAGAGCTGAATGAGGGAAGCCCATTTCACATCTCTTCTTCATCTTATATGCACAAAAATGCAACATGTATATAAACATATATAGGCCATGGACACAGGACAGAATGATCTACCACAGGTGAGCCCATTTATATTAAATAAAAGTGAAGCAGCAGCTGCAGCTACAGAATGCAACATTCATGTACGGTTTAGCCCTTCCTGTCTGCTGACAAATCCCCGCTATCGGATAGTCACCCTTCAAAGCAAAGCCTGCTTGTCTTTCACGCTTTCATTTGCACAGCCTGCTCATCTGTACGCGGCTGCCGCAGGGGAACGTGTGTCAGGTTTATGCCTCGAGTGTCATTTCTGTGGTCACACACCCATAGCCAGACACGCAAAGGCACGTGGCTGCACAGAGAATTGTAGCAGACATCACGGGGAGGCCGCTGCATGTGTGGTTTTTTGGTACATAGTTATAAGTTGTGTAGACTAAAGTTATGGAGACAGACTTGAAAGGAGGCATCTCCAACATTGATAAAATGTAAGTACAGAAGACACATCATTGGATGGATATTGATGATGTTGTTTCAGTAATGACATCATCCATAGACTCCTAGTGTCTTTGCTTTGCTTCTCTATAGTGATCACAACATAAATTGCTTGTCTTGTTTGACTTCCTTGTTCACCAAAGTTGAGCAGATTGTCGCCGTTTTCAACGCTTCTACCAGACAAAAAGCTTGGGACCATTTCTCGAAAGCTCAGCGAAAGAACATAGACATTTGGCGAAAGCATTCTGAGGTTGGTGATTTTATTATTACTTTCTATCCATCATCTCACAGCTGGATTGGCACAGAACGAGTGTGATTGTAGCTGGACATAGTGTATTCAGCAGTATTTACGGCTACCGTTTTAGCTGTTAATGAACTGGCCGTTATACAGTCTCATCTACAGTATGAATTGCTCCCATTGCTCTCATTATGATAATAGTCATTAAATAGCACTAAGACAGAGAGCAATGTGTTTTTATTTTTCATGCAAAATTTGGGAAGTCATTGGAGGATTATGTTTACTATCTAAAATAATGAACCGAAGTAGTGAAATTAGGAACAATATTTTCAACTAAGGATAGAATTAAGAATTATTTCTGAAAAAATATCTATTTATGAGTCACCATGATCTGTTTTTAAAAGAAGTAGTGTGTAGCACAGATTTTTTTTTTTTTCTTGTTGTGCCATCATATGGTCATTGTAAGATGACTTTGCCTGAAAATAAAATAGAGAATTTCTTTTCTAAATAATGACTTAAGCTTATTAAGTCCAGAATTATTACATACTCCTTCCCATTTGTTTGATGTTTTATCTTTAAAAAAGTAGATACATCACTTGTATTGATTCTAACTATTATGCTTGCAAAAAAAAACAGTATAAATGTAATCATACTACCACACAGAGTTAGCAATGTGGGACCATGCATGTGTGACTGTCATAAGCATGAGCAGGGGAAATGGGATTCTAACTCCCCTTGCTATGAGTGGCAGCAAAGGAAGTGCTAGACCTCATCCTGTGTTTTGGTCATCCAGCTTTCGTTTTTAATTCAGTATATACGCTATGAGCCTGTATTTTAAAAAGTAAGTACCGCTGTCTTTGTTTTATTTCTTTCCTCTTTCTTTTTTTTTTTTTTTTTTTTAATATAAGCAACTTACATACACTTGGTTTACCTTCATGTAGTTCAGTACGTTGATTGTTACTATCACAGTCCTCTAAATGATTTTTCTCTGTCTCAGAATAAAAACTTTAGAAGGTAAGGTGCACTTATTTAATTATTTTATAGTACACTTGTAAAATAAGTGTTGTACACTTAGTTTGAGAAACACGAAAGTGCTGTGATATAAATCATTTGGATAACATTTTAAGTGCCCATTAACTAATGCTAAATTACAGTTGAATACCAATGGCACTAAATGTAACATCCACATGAATACCAAATGAATTCTTTATTATCAGTGCTATTATGGTGAATACCAAATGCCTTCACAATAATGGGACACTTAAAATGTTAGCATAATTTATTGGTGCAAACTGTATTTTGCATTTTGTTCACAAATATTTCATATAAGTAGTGGATAAAGCCTTGTTCAGTTGGAAGTTGGGAAGTTCGGGATTGATATTTGTCTTTTAGAGAAGTATGAAAATGTGATTTGCTAGTAGGTTATTTCAATTATATTAAGACTGTCCCTTCTTTAACTTTCTGTAAAGGGATGTGGTGTGTCATTCATTTGCTGGCTTCTAAATCTCTAGTAAACTGAAATGTGTAAGAGTTGAACTTATTGGAAATGTTAATTCAGTACTCATTTTTTCAAATATTATTGACTTTTGGTTTTTTTTGAAGACAACAAAAAGAATTCAAAACCACATGAAGGCTCTTGCTAAACTAATATATTTTAGAAATATCTGTTTTTCAGATGTGAATCATGATAGAGGTGTACCAAAAGGCATCTTTGATTTAAATTATATTTTCTAACCATGACGTTATCTGCTGATTTGTTTAATTATGTGGTCACCTTCCCTTTTTTTCTGAATTTAGTAAGGCTTTGCTAGAAACACAAACCCAAAGCAAACACTTATACACATAGATATTCTCTATGGAAGATTATTGTCTTTCCTGATAATGTAGACATTGATGCATCAAGGACATTTATCCCCTAAAGAGGGAGTAAATGTAAGCAGATACCTGCTCATATATACAGTATACTTCCCCAGGAACAAGTGCAGGTGGCCTTTTCCATAAGGAATTAAGAAATGACTTGCTGATTTCTTCCAGAAGTGCCTCTGATTGCACAAGACACTGGTTGACAATTTACCTTTTTAATATTTTCTTTTTTAATTTGAAATTGTTCTCATGTTAAAAAACCACTAATTAGCCTCCTTGCCTTTACTGAGATTAATGGACACATATATATTTATGAGAATATTTGAGATCTGTCGATGAACCAAGGGTACAGCTCAAGGGAAATGCCTTCCCTTTTTTCACGCAGTCCCTCTTTGACAGATTATTGTTAATTGCGCAGAGCAGTGGTCGGACTCCTCAATGCTGTCTCCTCCTTCCACGCGACTCTTCCTTGTTTCAAAGATTTCAAACCACCTCTTTGGGAATTAAACTCTTTGTTGGCAGAAAAATTAGCTGTCTGCGGGCTGAAAAGGCCTACACTAATCACGGTGCAGCATCCCCGTGTTACACCTGACAGGATTATTAGGACAAAATAGAGTCCTCTCAATCTTCTCAGCGCTGCCATTAAAAAGCCAGCCGCTACACCCACACCGGCTTTTCTACCCAGAACAAAGACCGTCTAGACTCGCACAAAAAAAACGCCTGCCTGCTGATCATTTACCTAGTGACATGTGCAGGGCGTCCCTGCCTGCCTGCCCTTGTGGCGGTCACCCAGAAACCGGGCTGTCCGCGCCGGCACTCGTTTTGGATCGAAATGCAAAGATTTTCAGGACAGCATTATGGGGCTGGATCTTTTAAATCCAAGATGATCTGGGCGTAGGGACAGAGGGTTGGCCAGCATTAGGCGCCTGCAATACAGAGTGCTCCATCTGCACTGGCTGCTCTGGGCTACCTTTACCGTCACCAGAGAGAACAGGTCACTTTTAGGGTGTAGTTAATATGACTTTGTTGAATGGAGACATCTACGCTTGGTCGGATGAATCCTACTCCAAGTGTCAGAGAGAAGCAAGAATTATCTATACCTTAAGCTGGCTGACAAACCCTTTATCAGTCTGCTTTATACACAATTTTAAGCATTAGACCTGCTGTTAAAGTATTCTATGTCTAGAACTGAAGATCATTCGACATGGAGACTTTTTCTCTTGTTTTCCCTGAGTGTTACCTTTGATAAACTCCGTTCTTTCCCAGGAAGAATTCCCTGTACTACTGTTATTATAAATATTCATATACAAATAAATACGATTACAATGATAAATTATGTATAATTAAAATCAGAGCAGTATTAAAAGCAGATACTAAATAATAGATAATGACTTTATCGAAGTTGATACTGACAAAAGGTCATTTTGGGTTTTAGGAGCTCCGAAATGCTCACAGTGAACAGCTCATGGGAATCCGCCGAGAAGAGGAGATGGAAATGTCTGATGATGACAGTGGTGACAATCCCAGTAAAAAGCTGAGAGTAGATGATTCAGGTAAAGCCAAATCCCTCTATAATGTCAACTATATAAAACTGTTGGTTTTTTAAAAGCAAACAAAAACTTATATATGAGAATTGACATATTAGCAGCTGATTATATAAGACAGTATCTTATTTTAAACCCTCATATTAGTTATTTGAATGATGCAAGCTGTCTCTAGGAGGTGTCTGTCACCTGCTGTGATCTATAATGATGAAAATTATCCAGTTCTGCCCTTGTCTGGAAGTATTATGTTTAGTGCACTCTCTGCAGTGTTGCATGGCAGTATTTCATTCTATGGTTGTAACAGTGTCTTATTATGAGACCAGTTAAAGTTATGTTTTGGTCAGTATTCTCTAAGCCTTACCATTCTTTTAAACAAATACATAATAATGTATAAACTCTCCAACAAATACAGTATACCATTTTAACTGTGTGTTCTGGGGAGTTAACTTTCAAGGGTACATATTTCACAATATGGTACTGCATACTGTGTTAATTTGACACTTATTATATGGCTCTCATGAAAGAAAGCACAAGGGTGCATGTAATATGAGTAAAGAAAAGCAACTTTTCCAGCCTTCTACAAATACTCCGCTATCCAGGGTGGACAACAAAAGTTGGCTCATAAGCTGCCTGATTTACTGACTGGTAACATGATCTGGATGGATGTTTTGCTTGATTTCTTGACATTGGCTAATAGAGTTGTGAGTAGCTAACAAGGGTTTGCTTGTTTAGAAACTCATCTTCAGAAATAAAATTTACAGAAGCTGAAGCCAAATCGTGACTGCCAGACAGCAGTGAGCTTTAAGGGAGGTAAAGAAGGAGGGAGTAAAGTGGAAAGAAACTGAGAGTCTGATGATGACGATAATTTTGATCTAGTCCTTTGCACACAGGCACCATATTAACAAATAAAAGCATTTCATCCATTCAGTGGTTTCCAGTCCTTGTATACGAGCACAAAAGTGTGGATACAAGCTTACACAGAGAAGAGCTCTTTGGCTTCTCCTGTGACAAGGTGCTGTGCGAGGTTGAATGACTCCAGAAGTAAAGACCAAAGGAAGGAGTGTCATTCTAGCAAAGAAATTTTTACTGCAACATCTTTCTTGAGGGCACATTTAATATTTCTCCTGGAAGAAAAATACAACAATAAAATCTCTAAAGGGCAGCCTTAATTTTGCTTGGATAATTGTGTGGATTTGAATTTTCTAGACATCATTAGCAGAATGTTTGGAGCTGAGACAGTGGGTCGCTGCAGACAAAGCACTGCTAGCAGTCAGAGATTTTTATGAATATCTAATCATTTTACGTTGACTGTGTCCACTCTTACGGAGGGAAGTCATTAGAATTACCAACAGGAAGGTAGAGCCAGAAATACCCACAGCCTGCAAGCCAGAAGAGGAGTAATGATGTTTTGAATTGTCATACTAATCAATTCAGCTAGGTTTAACATATGCATGCTTAGGGCAGAGCTATGGCTGTCATTCTTTTTGTAACATCACAAATAGCAAAGTGTGTTTAGTTTTCTTCTATAAAAAGGGACGTTTCTATCAAAAGTTTTGATAGCTGAGATTTCTACAGAGTTCCATCCCAAACAACTTCAGTTTATTTGTATTGTTGTATTGTTATAATGTGGGCACTGAGTGCCCTCAGTGATTACAGTAGCAAACACAGTATTGTGTAGCATACTAAATAAAAATTTAGCAATATGAATCCACTTGAGTACTTGTCCATCATTGTCTATTGTACCATTCATGATCCTCTTGATCTTAGTGGAGTTGATCCAGCCTGCTGCATTCATAGAGTCATCCAGTTCTAAAATCAATTTTATAGCTTTCTTCTTCCAACGTTACACTCTCAACTAAATCAAATGCATTTGATTCTTCTGTCATTGACAATAGATGGAACTTGGAGTTAAACCAAAGAAGTTATTGGGTATAAAACATTGATAAATGAAAAGTAAGTGAGAGAAGGACTTTTATTTTTTTCACTTTTATGTACAGAGTAGTGATTCTTCCTTCCTGTTTTTAGCATTTTAAAAAATTACTATTTGTGATAGCCATCTTCTCTTTTTCTCTTTTTCCTTTTTTTCTTTCTTTTTGAGTATGTAATTCCAGAACCACCTCTTTATCTCATTGGAGTGGTTATTTGTATTCACAGTACCTCTGTTCTACAAAGAATGTCTTTTAAAGGATTTTTTGTCACAAAAAAACAATTATGCACAGTAAAAAAAAAAAAAAAAAAAAAAAAACAAAACAAAACCAAAAACATTGGTACTCTCTATTTCTAACCCCTTTTCTTTAAATGATTGTCTAAATGCTTAAGCATGAGAAGGGCCAAATGTGAGTAACACAAAGAAGATACTGTGCCTCTTCAATTCAAGGACAGCATGCACACATAAAGACTTAAAAGTCTAAATCTGAAAGTGGCTGAAGCAATGAGACATGATGAATTGGTTTGGATAGTTTCAGAGTTCTGAACTTCCCATCCTGCCAACCCAATGATTTTCTTGAGGACATTAGTTTTCAGCCTGAACCTGCTCAACAGTGGGAACAAGACTCCTGGGGAGTTACTGTCCGCAAAGCTACGACAAGTGACAGAGGCTCCTCCAGCCTCCAACAACTGTGTCAGGTTTTCTGTTCACTACTTCACCTAGTTAAATCACCCCTGGTACAAGAAGGCTTAATTAATTCAACAATTTAGAATGGGTCCCAAGACCTCTATCTTGGTAAAGTGTAGTTTCAGGAGTCTCCCAGTGCAATTCTTTCTGTTAGTCAAGCCTTTTTCATTCAGAAGCAACTCCACTTCTGTGAGCATCTAGATAGTATGGTGCTGAGTGTGTCACATTTCCTTACAGCTAGACTGGTTAAGAATGAAAACTCACCTCTAGGATACCTGAAGAGAAACTTATTCACCACCCTGAAAAAAAGAGAGTGAATTCCAGCCCCAACTTGTGAAAACACAGCACAACATATCTAAGCCCTGAGGATGTGCAAAAAGACTGCAGTGCCTGAATGCTTATCCCAAATTGCTGGGCTTCATGTTTCAGAGAAACATTACAGTGAGCTGAGGCCCTTGTGCACAATAAGTTCTGAGGATTTGGGGTAGATAATGGAAAAGCAGCTACTAAGAATGGTTTGCATTTTTTCCTCAAGTCATACAAGGTATTTTCATGCAAGAAATCAAGTCATGGTGCATATCAGAACTCTACTAATAGCTGTTTGACTGGGAAGATTTGGGCTAGCTACATGTGACAATGCAGAATAGCTCCAGAGGGACTTTTTACAAAGCACCTCGCTCCATTCTAGGCTCAAATCCTCTTCTTTCATCTGGCAATTGCTTGTCTTCTAGTTGTTTATGATCTTGATTTACTGATATCAGTGATCCGGTGGCAGAGCTGGAATGAGAATTTGGACCTCCAGTCTTCTGAACCAGCCTTCCACCCTCAAGTCCATGTTGCGGGGCTGGGGCACTGCCTCTTGCGTGAAGACCTGCTCCTCCAGGTGTTTTGCAGGTGATTCTCCCCAGGCTCAAATAGTACACTGCTGCATTGTGTGCACACTGAATCTTCGAGGAAAAGGAAGGCATCGCTACCTGCTTGTTCTGTTGGAGAGCATCTCAAACCAGTGGGACAACCCCCTGAAGAGCCCCCAGGGAATCCAGTGAGTTGGCTGAACTATCATACATGCCTAGTTTATAGTAAATCCTCCTGGTTTCACAGACTAAAGGTCATTTGCATTATGGGGAAAACTGGCAAATGGCTGACCTGAGACAGAGTGAATCTCAATTGTGGGTTCAGCTGTTCCTTTAGAATGATTTTTTTTTTTCTTTTTTTTTTCAAAATTCAGCCTTTAAACAGTGATTTTTCTGCAGTGTGGATTTTGCAGTTTGAAATGGACAAGAGGATTGCTAAAGTAAAGCTGAGAGATTGCTAAGAAAAAAATAATGATGATTGGCAACTTAGTTAATACATTTTAAAGTCAAGGTGTAGCTACTGAAGCATTAGCTCAAGGGACAAAAAGGAGATTCAGCGATGGAGTCTAGAGGATATACAAAAATCTTCAGAACAATCAGGATTTACGGATGCTTTGTCTCCCACCTGCTGGCATTGGGAGTAAGGTTCCACATGTAAAAGCCTCCAAAGTAATTTTAAGAATTAGTGAAGTGAAGCTGCGTGTTGTAGAAAAGAGCTGGTTTGTTTTATGCCTAGAAGGCACCTGTAATTTTACTTTAAGGGGAGGTGGGTTAATCTCCTCCTTTTGCAGTTCTTGGTGACGTGCCATTAATTCTAACAACTCCAACTTCAGCAAGAGACTGCGGCTGGCACCACGGAAAAGAAAGTTATGCACAGGGCTTGGACATGGGAAGGATGGTCGCATGATTACAGCTTTTGACTGGTATCCCTGAGCTCTGGGCCAAATCCCCGCTCTGCCACTAATGTCCCCTGCCTGGACTAATCAATGAATTTGTGTTACCTCAGATCCCTACTATCAAATGGAGGCAACGATGATTCCTTTCATTCAGCCACCGCCTGTTCTGCCCACGTGGATGATAAGCACCTTGGTATAGGGCTCTCTCCAGCTCAGCAGGCTTGCAATAACCCACTCATTGGGCCCCTGGAACATTTCACCACCATTGCATTACCTGTGGTGAAGTAACTTAACAACATCTCTGGGACTACATGAAAATAATAAATTGCAAGTTATGTAGGTGCAAGCAAAGTTAGAACACGTGAGATTGGCACTGCATTCCAGGTCAGGAAAGACATCCTTTATGTCAGGCTTTTCAAACATACCGAAAGTAGATGCCAAACTTAAATACTGAAGCTCTTTCTGTCTTGAACTGGAACTTCAATGCTCTCCTGAACTGATCTGTCCTGTTTGCAGCATCAGCTAAGTCACTTGCCCTAGGATGTAGCCCATCTCACAGAAGAATGTAAGTCCTTGTGAAAATCAGTATTGACAATCTCACTATGGTGTACATGGCATTAAACACACTTTGTGATATTGTTCATAAGTCTATCTTGGAAGTTGCAATCTTGGCAAGTCTTCAAGAAAAGCCTGAAACAACACCAAAGTCATCTGCATGATGCTTATTCATCTTTTCTCTGCAATTCACTCCTCTTTTTGCTTTCTCTAAGGCTTGTGTGAATGCAGAGATGCACTCATGGAACGGAAACTGTGTTTTATAGCTGGATTAAACTGGTAGGAAAGCTTTATATAGCTTGTTACAACTTTGAATAGAAATTGCTGATCCCCAGCTGTGTGGAGCTAAGATTTGCTCTTCCTTGCCTTCCAATTGGCCCAGTGTCACATCAGATCTCACGTCAGATCATCTTCTTCCTCCTGATCCCAGGGATCAGATATTTCTCCCCTCCTTTCTTGAAAGTCTAATATTTTATGTTTTATGGGAGATTTTGTTTTAAACAAAAGTCTGATTTCTTTTCCTGTCATTACCTCTTCATCCCATAGCTTTTTGGCATCAGACTTTATAAAAGTGATACTGGTATTTAACAAGCCCATAATTTGTCCATTTTCCTTTTAAACACTTGTTGATAAAGATAATGTAAAAAAAACAAAACAAAACAAAACAAAATGTTTTTACTTTAGAAATTAATGGGCTAGCATTGCTTTTTTCCTCAAATAAATCAATACCATTTCAAAGCCACCAGCAGCTGGTGTCATAATCAGCCCTGCGGTAATAAACATATAAAAGGCATATGAAGTGGAAAATAAACCCTGTTAACAGAAGCTACTAACCAGGTTTTAGAAGCAGTCTCAAAGAAAAGAACATATTTAAAATCTACAGCTCTGAATTGTCACTGTACTGACACAGTCCCCTCTCTGGCCAGAGAAGACAGCTGAACAACCCTTTTGAGCTGTGCGAGTGGAGTAACTTCCCTTTGAATGGAAATGCTCTGGACACAGCAGACAATCAGCTTTGCTCGCTGGGACCATCAGGGATGATCACTAGAAAGAAGCACAAGATGATTACTCCCTATACGCTGGGAAAAGTCTGCTCTAGTGTCTTTCACAGCATGCCAGTTCAAAGCTGTTATCATCAGGCAGACTCCAATTTTGTGCCTTAAAATGCATTCCATTTTTCCCACAGCTTTTACAAAAATAGGCTGAAATTCAGGAAGCATGTAGGCAGGGGCCTAATTTTATGCCCCCGGTTTTAAGTCCATTTGGCTCTAATAATGCTTCTTGTGCAGCTGAATTTAGCAGAAATGTCTTGATGAATCAGTGCTGATGGAGGTTACCAAGCCTGCCTTCCCTGGGGATTAAAGACAGCCTTGGCCTGTCCCAGGTACTGAGCCAGTTCCTCTGGATCATGCACAATACATTGACTTTGGGATGAAGGCCTGTGCTGGTCCTGTGGACACGGCAGTGAAGGGGTTAAACTAACTTTCAATTTTTAGAGGAAACACACTTCAAAGACATTTTCCAAATATGGGGTTTAGAAGGATGTCCCGTTTACTACAAAACAAGTCTGTTGCGCTTTGATGCTTTTCAACTGCCAGAAATACTATTATCTAGATTACATTTTATCATGTTTTCTGGGTATTTCATACTGATAAGGTTTTATGCAGGATCATTACATATGAGAATAGATTTAATCCTGTTTTTAGTAAGCTTTAAGGACACTGAGGGATTATTTATGTAATAAGATGCAAAGTTGCTATGGAAAATGCTATAGCAACCTAACATCTTCACAAAACCAAGCAGCCACTTGTGACAGCAATCTAAATTTACATTTATTTTAGTGTCATTTTATTGACATTCTTAGTATCTCATTTTGACAGCATGTTAAAATATGTTTTGTGTTCTTGCTAGAACAAAATTAACGGCATGCTGTTGGAATGAAGATGATGCTTATAATTTTGGGGGATAATTTTATCATATTTCATTTTGTGTAAATAGCATTAAAATAGTAGTGAAAAAAGTTTGGGTTCATCCCTCTATTTGTAATAGAGCAAACAATGCACATTGAAAGTAATATTTCACAAGTCAGTGAAAGCTAAATTGTTTTTATTTGCTTTATATCTGAATGAAAATATTTTTAAGAAAGAAATGATTTTGTTATTAGAATTTATTTCAAATCCTATATCTTTTATTATAACTTTCCCAGTTCGGGATACAGGCTATAATTTTTCATTAGGTTTCATAAAGCAGGACATAATTTCTGAATGTGTGCACTTGCAGTTTGATAGGGAATCGCCGTATTTAAATGGGACTTTTCTAAAACATAAGCTAACAGTACACATTGCCCCTTAGGAGGTTAAATAAAAAGGGAAAGAAAAAACAAACACAAAGTGACAAAACAATCTGAACTCTGTCCTGCGCTCATTGCAGTTAACAGTGAAACCCACATTGACTTCAGTGGGAGCAGAAGCAAGCTCTGTATATCGATTTTCTCCATCCCCCTCCATTAAGAATCCTGAGGTGCGCCTGTAACATTGTTGAAGTGGGATGTTGGCAGCAAAATCAATAAAAGACAATATTAGAACATATGCTGTTTTCATCTCCCTCACAATCTGATATATCTGGTATTAGCATTCTTCTCCAAATTACACTTTATGCTTTCTATAAAGTGACCTTCCTGATAGTGCCCACTCCAGTATAAAGCTTTTGTGCTCTTACTCTCATATTTAGCCTTCAAGAGATGAGCCCTGTTTATAACAGGGAAGACAGTTGATTCTGAACAGAGCATAAAGAACAGATTCCTTCAAGAGCAGCTTCAGCCTAAACCCTATTTCTGACCTCCAATGAAAGATCATTTCTATTATTGTTTAAACTAAGCTCTTGGTTTTAGGTTTTCTTAATTATGCTGCCCTTCATGCCCTGATGATTTTAGAAACCCTTTTCAACCCAGCACATTAGAGAAGCTTGCAGATATTGCTTGAAGTGGAGATTTAGGTACCTTCTTATCCACTGTTAAATCCAAGAAACATCATCCATTGCTAAGGTGTTGCAGGAGATGATGATCAGGAAGCAGAGTCTCTTCCAATGTCAGTACAAGCTTCTAAACTCATAATTGCAGGATTGGGGAGCATCCTTATGTCATGAGACGTACAAAGCTGTGTGAAATTTCCAAAACATTAAAAGCTTCCTTTTCAAAGCATGTAGCTTCTCATTCCCTGTGTGTCTAGCTGACTGGCAGTCTGTGTTGTGGTTGCATGCCAGGAGTTAAAAACACACCCAACAGAGCTCATGCTTGAAGCTGGATGGCCACAGAAACTCCCAAAACTACTACTAGTTAGTGATGCTGGTTTACTTTGGGCAATGAATCTTTGATGAATTGCATGGTGTCCTGCTCTTTGGTTTGGCCCAAAGACCATCTCAAGAAAACATCCTTCATACTAATGACACATATCCATAATATAGCATTTTTGTGACCAATATATTGAAGGATTTGGTTCATAAAGTTGAAAGCCAAGCAGATTCAAAGCTGCTTGGAGGTAAGTGATGTTCTTTTAGTCTTATTTGGGTTTAGATTCATGTCAGAGAGAAGAGGAAACAAAGAACAGTCCTCTAGGATATGAAATGGCAGACTGATGAACTAGATACGATATCAAAACTATACAATTTTAATTCCACTTCTCCACTAATTCCAGCATGTGACTCCTTGAACACCAGCATACGGAACTCTAAAGGTGGAACATTTGTTTATTCTGTTAAATATGTTTTCTTTTGTTGTTTTGATTTTTTTTTTAATTAGGTATTCTAAATTTTTTTTTTTTTTTTTTTTTTTTGGCTTATCAATGGGTAAAATACTTTGCAACATTTTTGGTTTTTTATTCAGCCCTCTACATATTCAATGCTTTGCAAGTTTCATCAGGTGCAGGAACTGTGCCAAGCATGTCTTTACAGCACTCGTATCCCGTGATTGCTGAGCTGCTTCTACAACTGCCAAGTGCCCACCTCACATGTCAGACAGGGATCTCTCCGAAGACATTTGGGTGGTTGCTAGTCCACAACACTGGTTTCCTCGTTGCTTCTTTGTCATGCATCAGATATAGGCTGTCTTCTCTCTTAAATTTGTCTGAGCTCTGGAGGCAAGTGAGCGCCTTTAACAGCCAAGCAAGAACATGATAAAAAGCAATAGCTGTCCCTGTGTTGTTCTATTATCAGGTAGTCATCTGTCTCATCATGTTTTGTTGATAGGTTTTGAGATGTGTGTGCTGTTAGACCTTGATCCCACAAGCTACTGCCTGCTGCTTGGAGTGTTTGCGCTCACCTTCTGCTCAACACCCACAGATACAAAGTCCTAAGCAGTGGCTTATCCAGAAAGTCTGGTACAAGGAGTATTTCACAGTTATCTCTTCAAAGTTACACCCTTTTTACAAATTTTAATAAATTGTCTGTTTCTGAAAGGACTGGAAGTACCACTAAGCTCTGTAGAATCCTGTCATCTGCAGATTTGCAATACATTTTATTCTTCACTAGCTGAGAAAATACCTACTAAACATGTTAAATGGTGGAGGAGCACAGTGGCCTCTGCAGATACTGAATATTCTGGAGGCAGGATGAAGGGAAGAAAAGGAGTTTTTGCCTTGCAGATACAGGTCTTCTGGACACCCTTTCATTCACATAAGGGACAAATGGCTCAATAAATGCTGTCTCTGAATGTGAGAGTCAAGAAACGGCAAGCTTCATATGATCATTTTCTTATGCCTTCTAAGGGGTAAAAGCATATTCCCGTATTTAAGATCCATTTTTATCTAAGGCCAAAGTAACTGAGAAGTATTATTTCAGTATTATGCATAATTTTAAAAGAAAAATTAGCTCAGCCCTCCAATCCAGTACAAGGTCAGAGAAATAGCTGGGTAAATGCTCTCCTGCAATTTAAGGTACAATAGAATTTTGTACAAAAGTGATTTATCCTCACATTTATAGAAAGCACTTTACATTTACAAACAAAATTTGCCTATTATAAATCAGAACAATTCAAACCACCACATTAATTTAAAACACTCAGATCAGCCCTTTTTTCCCCAAATGAATTTGACAAATTGAGGGATTCATGTGCATATTGTCAAGTTTGTTTCCAAGTAGCAATGACAGTTTCTTCACATTTATAAGTAAATCCTACGGATTATTTTTTTTTCCAGTTGTCACTGTGATACTGGGCCTGAATGCAATTCCTAGTTGGAATTCCAACAGCAGCAATGTAGCTATGTGTCTTGTAAGTGCCAGTGTTTATTGTTTAAGTCTGAATAAAAATATAGCAATTACTTTGACTCCTAAGAAATAACCATCAGTAATCCACCTACACAGATGTTTACTTATATACAATAATGTTTGAATATCCTAAGTAATTTATGTATCACATGTACACACATACATACAATCCATTTATGCCATATATGTAAGATGAACATGACATACAAAACACTGAGCATTCATCAGCATCTCTTGTGCTATGCAGAGTTCAAAGGTCTGTACCCTTAGTTGCAAAGCACCATTAATACAAGCAGCATTTTCCCATTACTGATATGAGAGGGGGTCATCAATGCCACTTGGCATCTCCCCAGTAACCAATGCTTTTCTTACTTGAGTGAACATACTCCTTTACCCTCGAGACTAAAATCTCCTCTGTTCGTTTTCAGTGTTACCGGAATACAGTCCATTTTTTAATATCACTGATTAGATGAAGAAGTCACTTCTTTGCTGGCATCTTTGAAGCACAGCATCTATAAAAGTGTTCTAGAAGTTCTGTTTCTCAGTTAGGAAGAAAAGCAGAACCTCTAAAAGAGATTTAGTACTTGATTAATTATATTTAACTGAGGCAGCAGTTATTGGTAAACATAAAGTATCCGAAAAATTCACCTCATCACAAACCACATACTCATATAAGGAGTGATTTTTACTGAATTTTGAAAATATCTCAGGATTGCTACTGTTTTTGACAAAGTTATACCCCTACATTTTCTTATGATGGCTTCCTAGTTCAAGAGGAGAAGCAAGCAAGAAAGGCAGTGCAACAACCAAACCAACTAACAGTCCACCCATCACAGTTATCTGCAGAGCCATTTCCTCCCTCTCCTATCTCCCCTGATGCATACGTCAAATCAGTTGGGCTTTGAACATATCATGGGTGGTAGCAGAAGAAATGCAACCCAAAAAGGAATGGAGAAAAGGGCCCTTTGCTTTAAAGAGGTGACCTGGAGGAATTGGTCTCAGTGGGGCAGATTAACTAGCAACTGTCAGAATATCAGTTATGAGCTATGTAGATTCCTGTTCTCCAAAGAGATGCTGTCAAGTAAAATGGACCTAAAATGTGACAGGCTTTGATATTATTGTAACAAGGTGGTCTCTTCCAAATTCTCAATACACATTTCAGTAATGTGATGTGACATCTTTGTAGGAAAAGTCCAAAACACTTAATGGTGCAATTTACCTGGGACAGAACTGGGTAAGGGCACTGGAGGATGTATTGCAGAATAAGTATGAGTGAGGTAAGAGAGGAACATCTGGAAATGTCCAGAAAATGGGAATTACAAATGAACAAAGAGATGGACTCATGAGTTTGAAGCTGAAGGAGGAAGTGGACTGTACACAGGTAAAAAAAGGTGAACCAATACACAGGTAGAAGAGAGGAAGGTGCATAGAGACGGGTAGAAAGACTAGCCTAAATTGTAAGATTAGCTTTCTGTCTTCTGAGCCTTTTAGAGAAAGTTGGTTCACTGTTCAAGTCGGTTTTCTGCAGCTGTGAGGTCTAGATCAATGATCCCAAACAGCTCCTGAGCGAATGATCACTTCTAAGACTGTAGTAAGTAATCTGCGTCTTATTCCTAGGGCTGTCTAAAACAGTGAGATTAAATTGCCTTGTTAGTGTTTTTAATTAAAAGTCAGAGTTTGTGAGAGCATGGTGAAATACAGAGAGACGGTACTGATCCACAGTCTAGAAAGTTTGGAAGTCACTAGTCCAGAAACTTAAAGCAGAGGTTTTCAGTTAATAATCTCTCTAGGGCTTTAAATAAAATGTCAGCTATTGTGAGACTCATCATAACACCACAGGAGTTGGCAGCACTGCTCTCTGGGGCATTCTTAGTCCACTGCAGAGCCAGTATTTGCATGTTACTTTTTGTTATTAGGCCCAGCTGGACTGTAATCTGCCATCCCTTTCCCTACACCTTCTTTGCCATTTGCAAAGAGATATGCTTCATTACACAAGAAATAATAAGCCTTCATAAATTACTGGTGAGCCACATGTGTAGTAAACCAAGGAAAGAGCAGTGCTGTTGCTGAAGTCTGCTAAGAAGGAAGTTTTTTAAACTGAGAAAATCTGTCTTCAGAGAAATTATTTGGTTTCTCAAATGTTACATCTGTCCGTACTGGATGGGATGGTTAAAATTGCAGTTAAATGATGGTGCAAATTCTTTTTTCTTTCATTTCTTTTTTTTCTTTTTTTTTTTTTCTTTTTTTTTTTCTTTGGCAGCATCCTTACACTTACTAACTGTTCGCCAGCAAGTTTTATGTGAATAGAAAGCCTGAAAATAATTCTCATGAGTATTCAATTTGAACATCTGGTATCATCATGAATGTAACTGGTATAATGGGCTCCTCTGCATTGAACATAGGCCGCATGGTGAGGAAAGGACTTTGAAGCAACTGCACCTGAATAAAACAGGTTTTGTAAAAGAGTAAATCTCCCTCCCAGTGTGCAGGCCTTAACTCCCACTAACATTAATGACAATAACCCCTCCTCTTATAGCATAATTAGTGCCCTTAGAGTTTAAAATTGCAGGTACTGAGACATTCAAATGAAGTGTGCCTAACATTATTAAAAAATGTGGAAATTGCTTCATTGTTTGGTTATATTATGTCTGAAGGGGGAAAGAAAAAACTGTTCATGGCTAGGTTAGCTTGTAATTGCCCCAAATTATTTATTTTTATACCATTCTAATTCTGTTTTCAGAGTTTATTCAGGCTAGTTACCTAGCTGCTTTCAAGCTTTAACCAAAGGACTGTTTTTTAAAAAGCCAAGTGACATAGTCTGTTTTTGTGGGAACATGGACAACAGTGGAAGAGGCGTTTATTAAAGAATGCAGTGTAGGAATAATGTTGCTTTTATCTGCTAATATCAGACATATTTCTATGCACCTGTCATTGGCATCCAAGCACTATTTAGGCTGGTGATCAGGTATTTAGTAACTGTCTGTAAAGAAAAGGAAGTGTCTTCTAGGAACTCAGGGCAATGGATCAAAATCACTTTAGATATCAGAGGACTCAGGACCCTGACATTGCTGTAAAGTGGGCTGAGAAGATCCCTCGAAGTGACCAAGGTGTACCTTAGTCTTACTCTTCTTGAAAGCTTCTTGGAGATACCCTCAAAGAGTTGCTTTCCCAAATGACTTTGAACTGTGCACAGAGCATGTATAACTAAACTTGTTCTTAGAGCTCAGTTTTTATGGTAGGGTTTACAAAAGTCAGGTGTGAGACAAGTGGATCTATACCTGGGCAGTTATAGGTAATAACGGCCTCAAATGATTCTGCCAGGAGCTGACAGCTAGCAGAAAATACAAAGAGAGCAAAGAGAGAGATTTGACAGATCGCAGTGGAGGCGTAGCTTAACGCTTCTCTAGTTGCTCGGTGTGTTCCCCCACCTCAGAGGCCATACAGCTTTCCATCTGCAATGAGGGGCATGCCTTCCTTCCTACCACCTCACAGACTTGCAAACCCACCCCAGTGTATGGGGCACTCACCAGCATCACCTCACACACCCCCTGCCACCGAGTGACCACAATGGCATCCTCAGACTGTAGCACAAAATTTAATTTCCTGTGGGCTGGAGCACTAAGAACCTTATAGGGTAAAAATGAATGAGGGTCCAGTGGTCAGTGTAGTCTGTGAAGCTGAAGGTTTTTCCTTCAAGGCAGCCCCAACCAATCTCAGCGTGACCCTTTCCTGATACATGTCAGCATGAACGCACCAGTGTATTCTCTCACAGTTTCACATTCACCATGAAACTGGGCCTATTACTCACTTTTGAACTCTTTCTCCTTACACCCATTAACTGTTAAAAATGTCACTGCCTTTCTTGTGCCACCACCAGGAGTCCTACCTTATTTCCTTCCCTCTTCCTTCACATATTGAATTCAGGTCCAAAATTTTCATTTGTTCCACGTAGCTCTTCCTAGAATCTGACCTCTACCTTTATTCTGTCAAAATTCATACCCAAACCTTGTGACCTTGTGTTTGTCTTCCAGGAGTTCCTTTTCTTTGGCCCTCACTTGAGCTCTTTCTCAAGATGACACACAACATATCTTCTAAGATCACCCATGCTATACTTCTGCTAAGACAATCTACTTTACAAATGAGAAATGCCATTACTGTATAACCTACCCTGATTTCTACAGCATCAAGACGTAGCTCATGCCCTTCCAGATCTTCCAGAAGCATTTTTCCTTGATGATTTTCCTCTGGTTCTACTGCTTCACAGTTCACCTATTTGAAAAACAAGCAAGCTAGCTAGAGGCCAGGGATAACTTTTATTGTTTACATTTATAGTTGTAAACTTTGTGTCCTTATTTCTCTCCTCTCGTATTTCTTCAGTCCCTCAAGCTGAAAACTCTTTGAAGAAGTAGCTGTGTCTTGCAAGATGGCGCTTTTTTTTTGACATTGTAGATGCTCTGCAATGGGAGTGATGCAAAAATTACCATAATAACAGCCATCATTTTGGCAGTTTTTGATGCTTTTCTTGTTGCTGTTATCAAAAGGAGCATTATATCATTTAAGACCTTATTTTCAAGTCAGGAAATTAGGATAATGGCATTAGTAGAACTCAGATGGCAGGAAGGTTTGGGAATATGCTCTTCATTATTTTCATTCATGTCACTGTATTAATACATTGGCTAAAGTTCCAAAACGGTGAGAAATTCTGCTCAAGATGTTAGACCAAAAGTCTGAAGACAGACAAATAAGCACAGAAGTTTCCAGTTTTATGATATATTTCTGTACAAGTATAGTAGAACCAATAGGAAAAAAAATCTATAGAAAAAGTTCTGCTAGGAGGATCTAAAGGAAGTCTGTGCTCTTAAATTTACAAGATGGTTTTCTGTTACTGTTTTTAGTGTTTGCTCATTTTTTTTTTCAGATACTACTTCCAGACTGCCTCAGACTCTTGAGATAATCTACTGCCTGTGCATTCCAAGTCAGAATGTCCCCAGTATGCGAATTAGTAGTCTGCCATTAATGTTAACTGTAATGTTACTAGGACATCATCTAATGAGAAATGCATAGCGCAGGTGTGCATTAGTAGAACTGGTAGAAGCTTTTGAAATCGCACTAATTTCTGCAATAAATAGATACATTCAGAGATGTTGGGTGTTCACTTTATTTCCTGACATGGTGTGAGTCATTAAATGCTACAATTACCCTGTATCACCTGTGAGGACTTACTTTATGTTAGATCCAGTGGGCATTATTATGTATTAAGTTAAATGTAGTCACAGAGTACCAGCTAAAAATAAAAGGTACAGATCAGTACTACTCATAAAGAAAGCACGCTCCTAGCTATCCAAGCTAGATGCCCTAGAAAAAGAAAGCTAATTGTTGTTTCTTCTGAGACCTCAGTCAATGAGTATGTCCTTAGACTTCAGCAGGTTTCTGATTAGCCAGTCACTTCTTGCTTTAAAAAGAATGCCTTTTTGATTTGGGTCTAGCCTAGGTCCACTACATGAAGTCTATCTTGCCACCGAGGCTGTTGCCAAATTGCGTATAGCATTTCTGCCTCAGCACAAGGAAATCACACTATACTCTTAGATATCCTCAAAATACCAATGTGAAGGTTTCCCCCACTTACATATATCTAATCTTCCTCCACCTGCTTCTCTGAGAGTGGCAGGTGTCATTTCGCATCCCTCGGTGAAATGCCATAAGGTGTATATTGAACTGGTTTCCAGCTGTGTTTGTTTAGGTAGGAATATTTTCTTCTACTTGCAGCACAGGCAGCTACTTGGGATTCATGACAGATTTTTCTTTTGATATAGCTTACTTGTATATAGTTCTTCTGTAAATGCTTTCAGTATTCATTGTCTTTTTATCTTAAGATGCTTTTTAGCATGTCTCAGAGAGGGATTTTGTAGATGAGTATCTGAACTATTAAACTTAAAATGGCTTGAGAAGTAGCACTAAGATGAGCCGAGTAAACTATTTTTTTTCTAACTACATTCATCAGCTTTGTCAATGAAGTCATAGCAAAAATTTTTGTAAAAAATTGAAAAATGTTTGCTTCTTAGAATGCAGATTCCCTTTCCCCCCAAATTCTCTTCTAATTTAAATTTAGTATTCAATGAAGTGCCTTTCTTTATATAATGTGTAATAAATTACAAATTATTATATGTAATTCCTATAAGTAAAATATAATTTTAAAAAATATAATTACTTTTACATATAATAGCTATTATGTTCACAATCAAAAGAGACGTTGGTCTGAATCCAGAATTATTTTAATTTTATTGCACTTAAATATAAATATCTTAAAATTACAGTTATGTCAGGTCAGCAGAAAGAATGTTTCTAATTTTGTTTAAAGCAGTTACCAGTGTTGAATGAGCTGGAGCCCCTGGGGTCCACCAGATGTCTGTCTTTGACTTATTCTGCTTTTTTGCTAACCACTCTGCCTGCACATTAAGAACTGACTATTTGTACCTTTAAATTAAATAACAAAGGAAATACATGTATTTAATGTCATATTGTTTGTGGACTCTTATCTATAATTAGTTCATTTAAAAGCTTGTAACAATTTAGTATTCTGTTACACTGCTGCTGTATGTTTTACGTCCTCCTTACTTAAGGACATATTTCTACCTTGGACTCTGTCTTTAATTGCTTACTATGAATGGCTAAGAAGTTCACCAGAGTGTATAATGATGTTGATAAGAAATTGTACAACTCTGGGAATCGTACCTAATATCAAAAACTTATTTCTGCTGTATTCTTACTCTCTCACTTTAAGCTGTTTATGATATTTCCATTTTGTCTTCCAGTGTCTGCAATCTAGAATAACAGGGCACCCATCCTTGGATGGGACTTCTTGGTAGTACTGCAATGTAATTATTGTCATGTAGTTTTTAATACAGTATACTAAATATAATTTTTAAATAATGAACTAAAATAGTGGCATTGAGAGGTGCAACTCTGACTTTTTAGCAGCAAAATAGCTGTATTGTATTTCTACAGGAAAAATGGGTAGTTACCTTCACTGCTCGTATATACTGTGACTTATTTCATCTGGATGAGTAATTTTTTAAACTGTAATAGGTCTATCACCTGCAAGATACTTACTTTTGCAGTACATTGCATCCCTTTCCATTTCCCCTAATTTGCTGCCCCTGTAGCAGACTTCTGCTGTCCCTAGCCCCGCTCAATAGCCTGAACTCAGCTAGGAGGACAAAAAGGAGAGGAATTCTCCAACTGGGCTGCAGTGTGACCCAGAAAATACACAACAGCAGCCTGTCCCAGTAGGGCAGCTTGAACCTCAGCCGAATCTGACTCCTAAACAACGTTTCAGTGGGGACGGTGATTAAAAAGTATGTAGGCCTTCTGCCTTCCACTTATACAGCAGCTCTCAGAAGTGTTTTAAGACCTGAATTAGGTGATGGACAGCACATGAATTACTGCTCCCAAGCCACTGTAAACACTTGAGTATGCCCATGATGGTCTCCTTTCATGATCTCAGAGAGCAGAAGGGTAGGCACTTTCAGGCTAGAATTGAGTATTACATTAAAAAAAAAAAAAAAAAAAAAATAAAAATTTACATTGTGGGAGAGTCTAATTAGTAGGAGTAAGAGAATACAGATGACAGAGACTTTTTATCAAGGCCTGTTGTGACAGGACAAGGGATAGTGGTTTTAAACTGAAAGAGGTTAAGTTTAGATTGGACATAAGGAAGACATTTTTTATGATGAGGGTGGTGAGACACTGGCACAGGTTGCCCAGAGAGGTTGTAGACACCCCCTCCCTGGAAGCATTCAAGGCCAGGTTGGACGGAGCTCTGAGCAACATGATCTGGTGAAAGATGTCCCTGCCTATGGCAGGGGGGTTGGACTACATGATCTTTAGAGGCCCCTTCCAACCCAGAGTATTTAATCTTGACTTAAGTTTTTGTTAGACTGATGTCATTTGCTTGGCCTCTTTTTTTTTTTTTTTTTTTTTTTTCCTCCCTTCCTTTTATTATAGCTCGTTGGCTCTTACAAAAAAAAATAATATTTCCTCCTCTTATTTGCCCATTGGACTCATCAATGCATTTCTTGAGGGTAAATTTTGTCACGGAAGGATGATTACATGCTTTTCAGAACAATTTAATTTGATGTAACAATACTGTAACTGTTGCTAAATCTTCCAGAGAGATTCTGTAGAATATCCAAATTAAGTGCAATAACCAATCCATGTCTGTATTTGAATAGTAGCTCATGGTACTTTATTTTGGATAATGCATTTTTACTATTTGTAAATTAGTAAAAATTATTTGAGAAAAAGATAGATTTATCCTACCAAAGATAAAACATTTTTATTGGTAGTGAAATATTGTGACATTCTAAGTGCTGATATAATTTCACAAACATGTTGAATCATATTATCATGGGGACCAGGGGACCCTTTATCTGTGGAAGATCTAGTCAAGAGGGGCCTAACATTAAATGGAGTTAATATACAATTTCCTATAATTTGGAGTTTAACCATATTGCTATTATAGGTGGGCAAGAATTCTGTGATACCAAGCCTGAAATCATTTAATCAGAAATGTAAATCAGTTATGTGCTTCAGTTACCAAATGTTGATAGAATTGGCTGTGGTAGATTGTTGTTTTTTAATTACAGCTGCTCTGTAATGTTGTTGTGTTACCAGGTTCCAAGAAGGAAAGTAGTAGAATATGGCAGTTTGCTATGCCAAATGACCACTGCTACTGCCAAGAATAAATACTACCAGGAGAGGGTTCTTCTATAGGATGATAACCACATCCCTAAAGTAATGAATGCCACACTTCCCTATATGTATTTATGTTCAGATAATTTATTTAAATAATGTTCCTAGTACATGCTTTATAGCCTTCTGCCTTTTGCTACACAAATTTTAGCTTATATTGCAGACTGTGCAAGTCATTTGGCAAATGTAATTTCCATCCCTGCATACTAATCGATTTCTTCACAAACACCTGCTATCAGTTATGATAATAAAAATGCCATTCTAAATTGAAAAGGGGCCAAATGGAGCTTCCTAAGGAAATGACTTAAGTGTCTTTCAATGCCTTTAATGTAGTAATGTTCCTGTAGTGCCAACACTTTTTTTGAGCATTTGCATTTTATATAATTTTACTCTATTACATCATTTTCCTGTCTAAATGGTTCCTCATAACCATTGCTACAAAGTAGTTCATAGCGAGATCAGAAAGGAATTTCTGTGTTTCCTCTCTCATGGGACCAAATCCAGCAACTTTACGTAGTCAAAATTCTTTAGCATAGATCCTATTGGAACATCTGTCTGCTACAATAGTATAAATACTAAATGGCTGTATCAGTCCCTATAACATCACAAGGAAAACGTTGCAAAGTTGGTAGGTGCTTTGCCCTTGGACTGCATGCCAGATTCCTCCTAAAATATAAGCCTAAATTTAGCAACCAGATTGCAAGTAGCGTTTGAATTATCCAGGGTCACTTTATGGCTCCTTCCATCCCAGGAAATAACTTCCCAGCAACAGTCTTTGCCAGAACCTAATCATTTTCAGCTCTGCTGGGTCTTGTCTCAGCTCCAAAATGTCTCACTGGCTCTCAGCTGTATTATCATCTCCCCTGACAATGCCCTCTGCATTATTTGTAAGGAAACAATCCATTTTACTGATTTCTTCACATTTTCATTTTCTCTTAGCTCTAGCCGCCCAAGCGTATGCACTAAAGGAAGAGAACGATAGTCTTCGATGGCAGCTGGATGCTTATAGGAATGAAGTGGAGCTCCTGAAACAGGAGAAAGGACAACTCTTTCGAACTGAAGAAAGCCTTACGAAGGACCAGCAGCTGCAGTTCCTACAGCAGACAATGCAAGGCATGCAGCAGGTATTGCTAAGGAAGAAAAGAACAGGTTTTACTTTTCAGCAAAGTGGTACCATGGGGCTATGCTGTACTCAAGACTGTTAGTCATGAAGGTCCTGATTTCTTTTCAGAGTCAAACTCTTATGGTTTTTAGATGGGGAAAGGGGAGGAGGAATTTGGGACATATTTAGGGATATTCATAAATTTTAGGAATTCATAAATTGTAAAACCACGGATCATTCAAGAAAACTCCTTATGCATGTTCTAGTTAGGAGCAAATTACTTCAGTACATCTCCTATCACACTCCTCACTTAATCCAATTGGCCCTAATTCTGCACAAAAATTCAAGAAAGTTTGTCCAGTGTTGCATAGCCAGTGTTCTGTGGTGTCTTCGTTTGCATTCATCTGCATCTTTAGATGCATCTCTGCTTCTTAGCTTTGTCTTTTTTCTGCTCCTGTTTGAGGATGACTGAGACATCTCCAGCTTGTCCAGACTACCCTCCTGCTAACTTGCAAGTGGATAGCACCATCAGTGCTCTCTCCTGAGCTTTTATCATTTATGCCAACCCATGGATGTAACCTTTTCATTCAGGCAATTTTTAAAGTGGTTTAATGCAGCAACAAAGCATTTTTTCTCTGCCACTAGTCAGTGACGAACTGCAATGTGTCCCTGCGGGAGGCGGGGAGGGGGCAGTTTATCATAAGCATTCTCCCTTATTTTTCAGTGTGCTCCTGACATTGTGCTGGGCAAGTCTTGGCAAGCCCACCTAGACTGCTCTCACTGCTTTGTCTGACACATCCACTAACACATAAGCACCCCTTTTTCAACACGCATGTGTATAGCATATAACAAGTGCCCTGCCCAGGCACTCCTATTCATCTGATAGATGAAAAAGCACCAGGGCAGTGGCTCACCACGACACTGGACTGGGGTCCCATCTAGAATGGAGCTTCTCAGGATGTCACTGCAGAAGTTAATCATGCCTCCTTCGTCAGTGCCCTGAAGCAGTGCGCGTGCTCCCCAGTCACTCCTGGTTATTAGATTGCAGAAGGGGACAAGTTGTACCTACTTCCAGGTTGCACTAAGCTGTTTTTTTATATGAAAAAAAAAAAAAACAAAACACAAAAAAAAAAAAAAAAAAAAAAAAAAAAACGAACCCAGGAGACATTAATTTACATATGAGCTGCTTGGATGGGTTAGGAATTCCGTGGCTATCACGACACCCAGCGAATCCAGCAAATCTGCAAATCCCACCTAACACCAAATAACAGAGCACGAGACAAGCCTCCATGTGTGCTTATATGAACAGACGCCCCTTTAAGCCTGCAGAGTTTTACAGTTTAGGGTGATTTATGGTATAGTGAAATAATTCTGAACAAAATATTTGGAAAATAGAAAATAAGTCATTGATAGTTCAGGAATAAAATCTTTTCCGAATTTAGGAACAAAGTCATTAATCAGAAATACTTGAGGCTTCAGTATACTTTAGATATGCTTGAGGTCGATTCATGATCTTATCCTTATATAAATGGATACTTAAATATCACTGGCTTCATTAAATTTAACTGCATATATAAATATTGTGCTAAATTTCAGCCTGGTGATAATTCTCCATTAAAAACAGTGAAAAGTGGGCACAAAATACTACTAAAGGAAAAAGCTAGGGCCCTAGCGCTCATTTTGCATTACTATAATTTCCTACCTGGGGTCTGAATGAAGGATAATCAAGTCTGTAGAAGATAAACAGATTTCTGCTGTAACTTCAAGCAAATGTTAATAATGCAAGTCAATAGCAGAGCACGACTTACTTATCTGTCTGTTAAGGTAGCAATGGACACGGTAGTCCCTATTCCTCTGAGGGTATATATGTTCATGGCAATTTTGCTGTGATGTTCTGAATTTTTATAGTTTTCCATCTCAGGGTCAGACCTACTAAGTCCCAATGGGATATAATTAGAGATGGCCCAAGATGCTGGAGAAGACATTGCAGATAATCCAATCTGACAATATGCTGAGAAGGGCAGCAACACAGAAGCACAGGAGGTGGAGTTCAGAATATTTGGTGGGAAATTATCAGTCAATAAAGCAGCTGGATGATGGCTTTGGATTTCAACGATTAGCCATATTCATGACATCCCATAATCTTTGTGCTCTCATGCATGAATATTTAGAAATAATCCTTTGATTTAGGTAAACTCTGTTTTATCTCAGCCTGGCTTTGTAAATGTTGAGAGATGACAACCTTAGCTGAAATCCATCAGTATAGCAGGTGCTCAACATCTGTGGAAATCAGTGTCTCTATGAAATATTAAACATATATCCAGGACTTGAGTAGTAATAATTTAACAAGAAGATCTGTATTCCCTTTTATCATTTTGTATATATTAAAATTAATTTCAGACAAGGTAAACTGAATGCCACTGAATTCCTGAACCTGACATATATGTCAGCATTTGAAAAATGTATTCCTCCTCCCTTCCTCTTCATTCTCCCCCGCTTTTTCATACACCTCTTCTTCTTCTAACTTTTGAAAACTAAAGAGCAAGTGATTTGAGCTGCAGCCTGAAAAGCAGATTTATCTGAGAAGTGGATACATTTTCAGAATCAATAATTTTTTTTGTAAACTTATTTGGTGCCAAACAATAGCAAATAACACAAAATCAATGTATTTTTAATGTACTTCTACCATCTGGATATTTTTCAGGATTCTTTCCCACATTTGCAGGACTGATGAATGTTTATTTTCTCTTCCATCACTCCTACTGATCCAGAGTAGCATCAGCAAAATCACACAGATGTTTGCTTATGAAGAATACCTTATGGGCAGTAGTAGCGACCTGCTCATTTATTGTGTCTAAAAAAGAAAATCTTCTGGACTAATGACATTGAACTTATGGGGGTTTTAGTCAACTTCCTCCATATAACTGTGTCACAGTTTAATTTCATACCCACTGTGAGATCTCAAACAAATGGAAATAATGTCTTGTATCCATGGTAACAAATGAGATACACTTTACCTGATTTTGAGATGGAAATTGAATTAACTTGTCACTGCTGCATAGGTGGTATTGCCTTCAATTTATTTCTATATGAGAACACACATACCAAGCAGATCACTTTTGAATGGCTCTGTTTTTCCAGCAGTGTTTGGTATTCTCTAACAAAGTCTGTGATCACAAGGAAGGATGTTTTAGTTGTAACTATTTTTACAATACTTCACAGCACAGCTGCAAGAATTTTTTAAATCTTGTCTTTCTGTCTGAAATGTTTTCCCAGATACATGACTATAGGTAACACAGAAAATATCACCTAGTAGTGTTGCTTAATGCTTGCCATTATAAGATGCAGTTTTCATTTCTCCAAAGTTTAACGATTTAGAATAGCATATTTCATGTGGAGTAGCAAGCAGAATTCTTTTGAAACAATTCTCATCAAAATGTTTCAGCCATCCCAAGAACAAAGCATGAAAACTATGCTTTTCTTGTTTGTTGTCCACCAAAGAAAATACTTGAGGAAATGCTCTTGCCACCTTCACTCTTTGAAACAAGGACTCAGAATTTGACAGTGAGTCTCTGTTGAATTAATGATGTGTTTTCCATATCCTTTATAAAATCTGTCTGAAATTGATAATGTTAACAAGCCTTTGAAAAACGTCAGTTTGCCACACAGGAGACAGCACTCTTTAGCATATATCCAAGTAAACGTTAGTGGTCATCCAGGGTTGTTCTTGAGCCACTTTCATAGCACAGTCATCACTGCAATGTTTTAAGCCTCAATTTAGTCCTAAGTCTAAGCACACCTCCTTTAGCATGGCTCTCTAACTGAACAAGTTAGTTCCACCTTTTCGACAGGCTTAATTGGGCAAGGTATAAGGCCGTGCTTACATAGCTGTACTGATTCCTAAACTGGTTCATTTGCCAATAGACTGGTAATCCTGCACAGTGCTTCATTGCATCATGTAAATGTATGATAATGTTCTTTCCTCTCACAAGTCCCTGAGCATGATGGGCTGAATTTAAGCTCCTGCGGGCAAGGGTGTCATCCAGAAATTCCCACTTAAATCATGCTTCCACCTATGTTTTCTCTGGGAAATGCACACAAGTGCCTACAGTTCTGCTATTGCACATGCTGGGGTGCATCTGGGATATTTAAGAGCCACCTCATTGTTCCCGTCTCCTAAGGGGCCTGATTCATTAGCTGAGCTCAGGTTCACACTCCTAACACACAGCGACCACACGAGCTCCCCTTCATTGGCGGTGATGCACTGAAGCCTAGCCATGGAGCTGTGGCACAAGCAGGGGATGCATAGAGGTGGTTCTCCTAAAATTAGTGTTCGGGGTGGAAAGCAAGAAAAATAGGGACAGTCATGGGTGGTAGGTTTAGGGCCAGTATAAAGGCTGATACATTGCTGCGGGTGCTACTGATTCTGTTTGCTGGGGATGTCTCAGCAGGAGACTGAATGTATTCTGGCCCTGTTGACCCACATGGCTGTCACTCTGATGCAGCGTGATGAGAGTCCTCTTTTGTCTTGTCTCCTTTTTTCCTCAAACAACATCCATTTCACTTGAATAGAAATGCAGATTGCAACCCTGAGCACTCCAAAGCCAAAAATTTCCAGAACTACTGCCTGTGTATTTTGCTTCGTATGCCTCAGAGGCCATTGCCCGTTTGGTGCCACAGACAGAGAGTACACAGTTAATCATCACCTATTCAATACCTTCCTGTCCTTGCTGTTCAATATGCAACCCGAGGTCTTACTGAAAAGGCCACACTGCTCCTGACATTTCCTACCTACTGAGGACTAGCTTTTGCAGTTTACTAATCATGTAGCAAGTAAAATAAATAACACATGCATCTGATACTTACACGACTTGCTTTAAAGGGCTATGATAAATGCCAGATGACTAGCAATCTTTTCAGGCTTTCAGTGTTCATCCAGGGGAGAACAGTTTGGTTTGTGATATGCCTCACCGTTGTGGTTGAGAGGGTGAGAAAAGCTGCTGGAGTGCATCACAGCTCCCTCTTTACACTCACTGCTCCCTCGAAGGAGGATGGCCAGGGTGCATACTTGGTGACGAGGACTGTGGGGTGCACACAGATTCCACAATACAGTTACTGGGATCCAGATTAGGACCCTTTTGTCTAAGTGAGATGGCATGAGGGTCATCTCTCAGCTTTTTAAGCAGGATCATATGCCTCTAATGTATAGTAACCATTCTGAGTTGAAACGCCAGAGGTAGCTAGCGTTGGCCTCACTGTGTTGCCTTTGAAATGAATTTTTTTTTCTATGAGGAAAGATGGCATTGCTCAAGTCTTTCCTATTCTATATGAAAAGCAGGTTTTTTCTCATACAAGTAATGGAAGAACTGACTATTCCCATGGTCCACTCTCTTTCAGTGGGAACAGGGAGGAAAACTACATTTCAGTCCAGGACGTTTCAACAGCTAGCAGGATAAGACATCGTAAGACTTTTTCCACATCACTCTTGTAACCAATCTACCACCTATTAAATTCCAATAAACCTCAGCTGACATTTAGGTTTGCAGCGCTCACATCCTTCACAGATGTTGTTAACTGTCACAGCCATTCCTTTCTCTCACATACAAACTTTCTGAAATGTTAGAAGTCACAGACACATATGCCGTTAGCTGAAAATTGCCGAATGTGGTGCCATGTGAGTGCCATGACCATTATAACAACCATTTACCTTTATATATACTAGCTTTAGTAGCAGTTTAGCACTGAAATTAACATCATTGTTGAATAGATGGAGCATGTTATGGTTATATTTATTAATATAGCCTAAATGCAGAGGAGATTTGTAGTCTTTTTTTATCCACCTACCTTTTGCTCACCAAACATCTATTCTACATATAACCCAGCCAATGTACTTATGCACAACTATAAACTGATTCTTCTCCAGATGCAGTATTAAAGAGAAAAGTAAATAAAAGTGATAAAAAACATTACCCCTTAATTTGTGTTTTACCTGCTGAATAAACAGAGCAGAATAATTAAGTTGGAAATATTTTTTTATTGCTACTCTTGCAGTATGAATTCCAGTTAGATCTTTCTGTTTTCCTAGTAGTAATGGCAATATTGATTGATACCGGCAATTTTATAGGGAATCGATACAAGATAAGTGCAAAGGACTAGACCCAAAGTCTAGATGTTCGCTTCCAGGCCCATCTCTTCTTCTCTCACCCTATAGTTGATATTTTGAAATATGTCTGCTCCCAGGATGAGAGAAATGTTCCCATAAGTACTATCTTTGTTTCCTTGTGCCTTTCAAGGCTTTGTACACTACTGTCTAGGTTCAAATTTCCAGAAAATACTTACTCTTTCCGATTATATTTAAAAAGAAGAGCAGTTGGCAATGAAGTTCTAATTATTTACCAGATCTCAGACAAGCCAAATGGGTTCTTCTCTGTATCTAGCAACACTTCCTTATTGAAAGCAGTGTTTAATTTCCTACTTCTGCCACCATCACTTCAACAATATTAGAAGTGTAAATAAGGGCCCACGGATGCTTTAAGCACCATACTCTCCATAGTTGTTCTAGTGGTAAGAGAGTAAAAGGTAGCATCTTTTCACCTGCTACCACTGGTAAAGCTAAACTGAGATTGACAGCAAGAATAAACACTTGGAGAGAAGTAACTAGTTTTAATAATGTTTTAATTTAATAGTAAGTTTTAATTTAATAATAAGTTTTACAGTCCAGTAATCTTACGTGAATTCTTTAAAATATCCTAAATACTAATATTGGCTTGCTGATTACATAGTTTTCAAATGTGTTTGATGCAGTGATTACTAAGAACACTGCTTCCACTACCAGGAATTGTGTTTCAATGGGAATTAAACTGGATAAATTGATTCTCTTCCCTAATGTCATTTTTCTAATTAAAATGTGTCAGGTCTTTTTATTCTCCTTCAAAACAAATAAAATATTTCTTCTTGAAGAGGAAATAAAAATTTTAAAAATCTAATTTGATTTGTTGAGAAAGAGCATGCTGTATCATGCTCATTTGCGGTCCCCATGAAAGAAGAGATGGGATCATACAGTTCAAGTGCCACTGCCTGGTGAGGAGGTATCCACAATGGACAGGTACAGGTGAAAGGTTGGAGAAGATGAGGTTGCTATGAATAGATTATGTCTTATTTTGACTGTGCATCATACCAGATGCCAATTGGTTTCCTTGTTGGACAGATATGAGGGCAGAGGGAACATAACACTCATCTGGGACTAGCCCTCCTCCTTTGATCAGGATCAGAGCAAACTGTAAGCCCACCTGTCCACTCACCTATTGCCAGTAAAGTCAGGGGTTATGTAATATGCCAATCACCTCATTTAACAAAGGTAGGAAGGACATTTATTGATGAGGTGAAATGGGCTTTGGTCAGACTTCTCCCTTCCACAGGCCACCATCAAAATCAAAGACTTTGTGTAATCTGATGTGAAAGTCAGATCCCAGAGAGGCATCCCTGGTGCTTGCACTAAGTATCTATTAGTAAATTGGGAGAAATTTACTTCTGAGAGGAGAGATTGATTCTGTAAGGTTCCTAAGGACTTGAGTCTTTTCATCATTGGCTGTGAAAGTTCATAGCTGACCGAAGAGAACTTGTCTTTCTTAAGCAGGAGATATACTTTAAGTTTACTTGGCAAAGGAAAGCTGTAGACTGGCTCTTAAGCCATTCATTACACCATCCATGTTCTCCTTTCATCTGCTGTCTAACCACTAACACTGCCTCTTGTAGTTGGTGTGGCTGAATTACTATGCCTCACAGAAACAAAAGAAATTGAGAGCTAATTATCTGATATCTATTAGGTGTTCTTTAAAATCATAAAAGAACACAAGCCAGAAGGTACATCTGGAGGTCACGTACACCACCCCTCTGCTCAAAGCAGGGTCAGCTCTGGAGTTTCGGTTTTGCTCAGGACCTTGTACAGATATGTTCTCAGTACCTCCAAGGATGGAGATTCCATAGCTTCTCAGAGCCCTTGTTCAAGTGGTTGGCCACCCTCACTGTGGAAGATTTTCCTTATATGCAATAGAAATGTTCCCTGTTGAGTATGTGCCTATTCTTCCTTGGCCCTTACCCAAGAAAAGACTGACTCAGTCATCTCTGTAACCTCCCTTTAGGTAGTTTCAGTGTGTCTGTGTCCATCGGTCTGTTTTCTCATTCAGCATATTTCTCGGGTTCAGTCCTGCCTGCTCCTACTCTGAGTGCTGTAAAGCTGTAGGACCTCTGCAGTCGATCTAATACCAGGGGGCGGGGAACATGGTAAACCTTTCTCTAAGGAAGCAGCTGGACAGAGTTCTTCAGTAGTGACACCATATGTACTCATCCATCAGGTGTGTGTCTAGCTCCCCAGGCCTCTCTGAGGTGGTTAACCTGTGAAGCTAACCTGTTCAGCATGGTCTTTGCCTCTTGCCAGAAAGCCAGGGAAAATCACTTTGCAGATGGATGCCCAAGAAGCAGGAGCTGGGCTGTTGATCCACACGCAGCAATTCACTAGCCCAGGGCGGGGGGGTCAGGGCTTGGACACTTTCGGCATTGCAAACCTCATAATCCATCAAATAACACCATCTGTGTAGTTTCTATGATACAGGCAGTGCCTGAGAGGTGGGAGGGATGAGAAACATTGCTCTGTTACACTGTGTTTCTTTTTACTCCCTTAAAAAAAAAAAAATCACAATCATACTTTTTATTTTAATGATGCCTTGTCATACATTAGGATGGCACGTATGTTGCCCCTACTGCTGCAACATGGCTAACTTCCTTGAGGGCTCATTTCTAAAGCTTCTTTGACTTGTCTTTCACATTCTTCTGTTTCCTTGGTGATTTGTCTGGCCTCATCAGCGTCTTGTTACTAATGCATATTTGCTCAGCTGGGAAGTCACTTTCTCATTATTCAAGCCTGCCATGTGCTGGCCATTTGTGATATGAAATCTCGTCTGTCTTACAAAGAGAGAAAAACACTCTTCCAGACAGTCCATGGAAGTACTGGGAGAGGGATTTGTATTTTTATTTTGAAATTGGTTGGGTACCTGAGATTTCATTTTGATTCATTGCTTTTCCTTCTAACTAAGGAGATTCTGAAAAGAAATACTGTTCTTCCACTCTGTGTTTGTGAACAGCTTCTGGGAATTTTGAAACAGTTATTTTCCTTGATATTTTTTGTCCTTTTCCATTTGGCAAACTCTAACTTCTTTTACTTTCTATAAAATAAAGTTAGAAAAGACACATCAAGGTTTTACTTGTGGGAGGGGGGGACAAGAATAAACCTCAGAAATTGCTATCATAAGTGAGTGTTTTAATTTTTAGGTGAACTCTGGCAGTCCTTTCAATGCCTGTGATTTGATACTTTTTAGATCTCCGACTCTAGTGTAGTTTAGGGGAAAGGGCTGCACTTTCGCACAAGTGAGAACCGCTTCCCAGGGTTACTGTTTATTGTGCAAGCCCTGGTTTCTTTGGGACTGAAAAAAGGTAGCCTTGGTTGGGATGCAGCCTGCCTATCTGAGGCAGATAAGTTTTGCCTTCATTTTAGGCACCTAGTGAATCAGATCTCCACGTTTTTCCTGTGTAGGGATATGTTCCCTACAAGTAGTAAGTGGAGAGTAATATGCTGCCCCCAAACATTATCTGAATAGGAGAATTCCGTTTGCCTGAGTTCACTAGGTGTCTAAGATGGTCATTCAACTGAGTTGGCACAGTTAGGCTGTGTAAGACCATCCCTCTTTGACTGACATACTCACGTCAGAAGAGCTTGTCACAGATCTTTTCTGGACATTCCGCAGGTACTCCAGAAACTGGAGAGGGGGTCTGTGCCTCCTTCCCATAGCTGAACAGGCTGGGTTTGCTGAAACTGCCTGCACAACCTGTGATCAAAGTCAGTGCTCCTGCCTCAGAAGCGCTCTTTTGTCTGTTCTTCTTTACTTCCCTTTTTTTAAGGTCTTTGTAACCTTTTCATACTTCATTTCAAGCAGCTATAGAGAAAGCCATAACCAAAATAGCAGGGGCAGGACCATTCAATAATATAACTGCTAAACTTGTGGCAAATGCTGGTTTTCCTTTTTCATTATTCTGTCAGCCTTACAGTATCATAAATACATCCTCAGGCCCTCTGGTCTCTTCTGATCTGCCTCCCTTTTCTTAGCATGCTAAGTTGATGGTTTCATGCTGGAAACCATGCTTATCTTCTGACACTCTTCTCTGTCCTGCTAGGCTCTGCGTGTGACCACAGTTCTAGATATGTCCATAATTTATATTTAAAGGCACACATGTAACACTGCCTTTTGGGGAGAGATGAAGAACCAGGGTCAGGGAGGAGGAGAGGAAAGAGGAGGAGTATTTCATGGCTGCACAGTGGTACACAACATCAAGCTATTACTTTCCCTTTAGGGCTTCTCATATATTTCGAGGCACTGTGTGTTGTTCAGTTGCTAGCATTCTTGGCCACACTGGCATTGCATTGTACACAGTCTGAGTAATTCAGCTGGTTTCAATAATGCCATCTATATTTAATGTTTCAGAAGCTGCGAAGATGGGTTTAAGATGGTAATTTTCTGTCTGCACTTTTGAGATCTACGCAATATGGGCGGTACTGAACTGTCTATGACAGAGATTCAGCATTGGAGGTTGGAATGTGTGAAAAAAACAAAATAAAACACACACACCCTTCCCCCCCCATATAAAGAAATTAGCTACCCGCTTATGTACAGAGAGGATTTTGTCCTCATGAATGAAAGAAGCTTAACATTGGAGAGTGCTATTTACCATTTCTATACAGAGCAGCTCCAGAGCTGCCACTGGGAACAAGAAACCTGTCTTGTACTTTTTTTGTCTAAAATTGATTGATTGATCTCTGTGAGACAACTTGTAGATTAATTCTTTCTTCTTTCCTGTTTCCTCTCTGGAAATTCCAGTTAAGAGGATGTCAGTGACATCTACCAGTCTGATCTGGACATAATACATGGCTTCATCTCTTAGGGTCAACCTGGCAGCCATGGTGACAAACAGTTTTGGTTGCATGTAGACCAGCTGAACTTCCAGACTGGTGCTGGTAGAGCTCTAGGCTGTGCAGATGTCCCTCTCCAGGATCCTCAGAGCTGCAATGAGCACCATGAGATGCTCTTCTGCTTCCTGGTACTGGGATTTTGGCTCAGGAAAGAGACCCTTGCATAACCTGCAGGGCATCCTCAGAGACCCAAAGAATTACACACTGAGGACCACTGGAAGAATGAGCCAGGTATTTCTTGGCTGTGTAACCAAGAAGTCACTCCTTTGCCTGAGGAAACTGAGGAACTGCTGTCTGAATGCCATGGCTGTGCCACAAGTTGGGGACATCATGGTTTAAAGGAAATGGCCAGAGAGGTGAGACAAGGTTGAAGGAAGGGACACTCTGATAGCTGTTGCTGGCAATAGCTATGAGACAAGCCAGCAGGATATAACAGGTGGGAAGTGGGATAGCAAATGCTGGGTGGGTGGGTGGGCACGGGGGGATGCTCTGGGAGAAAGGCTGGATGAGATGGCAAAGCAGGTGGAACGGTATCAGACAGCACAAACATTAAAACCAAGAACAATTTTTTTTTTTTTTTTTAAGTGATTGTGCTGTATACTTGCAAGCAATCTGAAGGGCAGATGAGGTATCTATAGGATCAATTTTTAATCAGCACATTTATGTGAAAAACAAAATAATTTTGAATAAATGAATACCATCATCTTGGCATCATTCATTATAATCGTTATGGAGAGCCTGTTTATAAGCAGGCATGACAGCAGTCCCTATTACAAAACTTGCCTCATTCCTGCCAGTGTAAGATCCTCTTCCCATTTGCTTCTAATTTTTCCAAACATCACGTGTTTGTGCTGAAATTTTTCAGGCTGTTCGTCTGTCTTAGGCTGATGGTTTTTTTCAGTCAAATCTATTTCTTCATTTTCCAAAATGAGACAAAAATGGAAAAAATATGCTGTTTGGCAGGTATAACTCCTTGTTACACTTTCTTGGTGGCAGCACCAACCACTCAGGAAAAAGAAATCTCAGAGCCTGACCCATGCAAAATTAGCAGGTTCTGCGGCTTTTAGAGATAAATATGATCGAGAGAAAAAGAAAGAAGGTTAAACCCCCAGGGGATGGCTACAAGGTTTAAACAATTCTGACATCTTCGGGGATTAGACGGGAAGGTCCCAGTTCTGTGAATGAAAAACCTTATGTGTGACTGGGAATATGGTGCCTTAGTTACAGATACTCTGTTTTTCACCCCCATGAAAATAGGACCCATTTGCTGTCTTTGAAAATATGAGCCTGTGCACACACAGTAAGCCTGAAGTAGTTGGCAGTTTAACCATTAAGACTGCTGGAAGGTTTTGTCTCATATCAAGCGCTTTGCAGCTCATACTGCAACCAGAATGTGCACTCTCTTACCCTGGGGAAACTGAACATATTGGATATTTTCCTGGGATTCCTGTCCCCGGCTGGTCCATAGCCAAGTGCAAAGGTGCAGAGCAGGGAGCATCTCTCATGCTCTCAGAGAGTATCTTCCACACTTCCTCCCATGCTCGGACAGTTGTGGAAAAATTGCCTCAAACACAAAACAGAAAAAGTCAGGATCAAAGGGAGAGGGATATAATTAGACTAAATCACAGTGGGAGATCGCAGTGGGAGATGTGAAAATAAAACAGTGGAAGTTTGTGAACTGATCTGCAGTATGTAAAGCTTGGCCATGGAAGAAACATGAGGAGGGGGTGGGTAGGATGGGGAAGGAGATTTCAGTTCTGATGAAAGTGTAGAAAGTTCAACTCATAAGTGAAACTTGGTTTCCCATTTGTAACCGTCATTCAGTAGTGAAAAGGCTTTCCAGGGGCGGAGATGGACTGAAAACTCATTTGGGATATTCCAGGTGGGAGTTTATATTGTTCAGAAGTATGGGCTCTTGGGTTTCTCCCAGAAGCTGGAGTAAAATCTCTTAACCCGGAGGAAGGTGCAGTCTGGACGGTGGTGGTGTTCTCCTTGGATATGCACAGCTACTCACTTCCTTCAGAGGCTGTGGAGCAAACAAGATGTTTTGTGAGGTACTCTTCAGACTCCCTAATACTTGTAGCACCGAACTAAGACAATGATGATAATCAAATTCCATACTTAAAAGTTTCAACTGGTTGCCTGGAGGCGGAAAGAAGGGCTCCTCTTCACCAATACATAATTGGCTAGATGCATTACTGGCTAGCCAGCAATGTGCACTCGCATCCCAGAAAGCCATCCGTATCCTGGGTTGCATCAAGATAAATGTGGCCAGCAGGTTGAGGGAGGGGATTCTGACTCTCTACTCCACTCTTGTGAGACCCCACCTGGAGTACTGCCTCCAGCTCCTGGGCGTAAAGAACGACATGGATTTGTTCAAGCGGGTCCAGATGAGGCCATGAAGATGATCAGGGACTGGAGTACCTCCTCTATGAGGACAGGCTGAGAGAGTTGGGGTTGTTCAGCCAGCCTGGAGAAGAGAAGGCTCTGGGAAGACCTTATATTGGTCTTCCAGTACTTAAAGGGGGCTACAGGAAAGGTGGGGAGGGACTCTTTAGCTGGAAGTGTAGTGATAGGACAAGGAGTAATGGTTTTAAACTGGAAGAGGGTAGATTTAGGTTTGCTATAAGGAAGAAATTCTTTACTGCGAGGGTGGTGAGGCACTGGCCCAAGCTGCCCAGAGAATCTGTGAATGTCTTCTCCCTGGAAGTGTTCAAGGCCGGGTTGGATGGGGCTTTGAGCAACCTGATCTAGTAGAAGGCGTCCCTGCCCATGACAAGGAGGATGGAACTGGATGATCTTTAAGGTCCCTTACAATCCAAACTATTCTATAATTCTATGATTTGTGTGAGGATCATTTCATTCATTTTGGCTCCACCCTCTGAATCATCAGAGGCTGGTGACACTGGTAAGACATAACTGCTCAAAGAAGACTCTGAGGTGGGGGGGCAAAGACTTCTTTCTCTTTAAAACCTTTGCCATGTTTAGGTGTGTAAGTTCAAACAGGTTGCAGCTGTGAAGGAGAGGACATTTCACCAGCCCCTATTAGATGACACATCTGCTTACCAAACCTCATGTGTCTCATCTAATGACGCTTGAAAGGGCTTATGCTATCTTTCTGGTGTCTTGTATGCTCCATTTCTCTTCTGAGGACTGGAGTCCCTTCTTTCTAAATTGCAGACGTAGCTAGAGCTATGCTGGGTGAAGCTTAATCATCTGTAATAACAGGAGGTTGCATGAGGTGACCCAGCAGTCCATTCTTGGCTAAAAAGTTACAGAATGTCTGGAAATCTATACCTGTGCTAAGAACCTGCATGGTTATCAGTGTATGACATATGACAGTATACACAAATTCGGTGTATCTTCTGAAAATGTATGGAGCAGTACTCTACATGCAAGATGAACACACAGGCCTGAGGTGACAATCCATCCCTGGTCAGGAAATGCCAAAGTAGACCTTCACACACAGAAGTTGGTCGAGCAAGAGCCTCAGTGGAACAGACCTTGTTACTCTGTGTAAAATCTTGAGATTTGAAATGTTCTTGTGCTGTGGTAGAGTGAATACACATACTTGAGTGTCTCTTGAAGGTTTCCAGGGAGCAGTACAGGCAGTGAGATCCATCAAAAACCTAGCCCAGCTAGACTGTAGAGTATGTGAGGTATAATCAGACATATAACCAACATGTATTTTTACTACAGTGGCTGAATTAATCCATCATACCAGTGTTCACTTACAACAGAAATACACTACCAATAACTCCATCAGTCCCTGAATTGTCATCTGTTTCCAAGAAACTCTGAAAACAATTCTGGCACCAAGTCTTTTGACACCTGGGACTTCCAGTGCAATGGAACAAGACCAGAGACGATTTCTAGGTTTGCTATTACTGAGATGCTGAACACCTGCAACAGTGGTTGAGTCAGTTACCAGTCCTAAGCACAACCACAAGCTAAGCTTTAGATGCTTAGATATATTGTTAGATCAGTAAGGCAAGTTATTAAAGCAATTCCTGGTTCCAGTAGTCCTTAAAATGGAGTGTGCTTGTATTGCAATATGTTGTCCAGCAATATGTTGCCCCAGCAAATCATAGTTTCCTTTCTTGGTCACTAAGGGAAAGCACCATAAACTCCTTTTTATTCTCATGTTTGTCTCCTCTTGCTCTTCAGCAGTGTCTAACATTCATCACATCAATAAAAAATATATTATTATTTCAGAATTAACTAAATCTACTGAGCTGCTCTTGACAGTCACAATAAATCTATGCAGAACCTAAAGCTAGCCAAGACCAGGGGACATGGTCTTTTAAAGATGTCCCTACATCCCAGAATTCTCTTCATAAAAATAGGGTTTGGTCATAGCTTTTTGTTTTGACAGTTCAGATCAGCAGTCTTCCTGGCTGATATATTGATTGTAGGGCGTCAGTCTTCCTGATCTAATAAAATTTCACAGCACAAGGGAAAAAAAGGAAAGCTTTTGTCTTCTTGGCAACTCAGTGCAAAAGATTTCCAGAATATTGCTTTGCATAGAATGAAAATGGCTGTGGGCCAATGACTAATTATATTAAAGGGCTGTGCTTTTAAATTATTTATGTACCGTAGTGTTTACCCCAGTATTATTAAAAACACCACATATACTTCTACAAATAAGATTTTGGTTCAGATGAATGTGACAGTCGCTCTGCGAGTGATATACTGTACCAGGAGTTTCTACTTTAATGTAACAAATAGCTTAACACACATTAACAGATGCATTACTCGTGGAGCACTGCTGCAGAAGGAGATGCAGATGAAAATAATTTACCTCTGGTCCATTTAGACACAGCAGATTATACAACAATAATAAATGTAGGAACAGACTGCAAAGCGTTGTTTGAAATGAGGATTTATCAAACTGAGGATTTAAAACAGCTTTGGATGCAGACGATGCTAACCAGAAACTTCTTTTGTTTGTGCAGCAATTGCTGAGCATACAGGAAGAATTAAATAACAAAAAATCCGAACTGGAGCAAGCCAAGGAAGAACAAACACATACACAAGCAATGCTTAAAGTCCTTCAGGAACAGGTGAGTGTTTCTGATGGGAGAACCATGCTGGCTTAGGCATGCTAGGGGAACAGAGGACTCATGGCTTCACCTCCAAAATCCATGGGAGTCTGACCACAGAATATGCTGTGAGCGAGACATAACCTTATGTGCCCTGTGTGTCTGCTCTGATTAACATTTGTGAACACAGCTGAGGCTAATGCAGAGTTTGAGAATATACAGTGAAAAGGGACCCTTATTTTATATTATCCAATATTGAATTTCATGTCTTGAGCAACATTTCCTCTTATGTTATTCTACATAGATATCAGTGATGTGTGTTTTCACTCTGTTATAAAAAAAATGTTGGGAGAGTTAAATATACCTGAATAAAAACAGCTCTTTCTTTTAAGACTAGTATTAAGAAAAAAGAGCTTGGCATCTCCTGAATGCATGCATCATTCATGCAGATATGAGTGTACAAAACTCTTTATCATAATGGCATTAAAAAAGTAGCTATCAATGCACTTATTTAAGCAGTGAGAAGCAAACCTCTGTAATTCTCATTATCACACTTTCTTTGATACTGAAGTATTCTATGACACCGAGAAGTACATTTGATAGTATTGTTTTATAAGCATGGTAAGATAGATAGTTGCACAGCAAAAAGAAAATCTGGTGCTGAATCTGTAAATCTGGAGATGAAACAATGCATTGTGTGCAAGCACAGCATGCACAAATACATGTGGTCTGTATAGACCATGTGTCTTGGACACCCTGAAATCACAAATCCCCACCTGTGCTGCACACGTCTCTGCTTTAAGACCTTATTTTAATCCTTTCTATATATACTTTGAGCTAAAATATTTAGTGACTTGGTTAAGTATTTGCAGTTTAAAGACTGTAGGATCTGAATTGCTTAGATGGCAGACATTCAAAATGCTGATGATTCTTATGTTCAAGATTTTTCAGCATGTATGTCTGAATATGTCTGCAGACAGATTTATGCATTTAATGAACATATTGGGAAAAGTAAATTATGCTTATTTCAAATTTTTTTAATGTTCATTATGAAAGCTGTGACATTGTTCCACATTTAACATTTCTCTTTCAACATATCTAGTGACAAATATATTCTAGAAATTAATAATTTAGATCCTGGAAAAAATAAAGCTTTTGTGTTCAGATACATGTTCTTAGCACTTATGGTTACAGAGATAACCTTCTAAATGAGAGCTGATGCACAGCCATATTACACAAAACACCATGAGGAAGAATGGATGTAGTAATGACAGAATCTTTATAAACACAGAATCCACCAGATCTCTTGAGTTAATTGCATCTCATTTCCATTTTTACATGGCATTCAGGGTATAACGTTATAAAATACTTAAAAAAAGAAAAAAATTAAATTGCATGCAGTTACTTTACGTCTTGGTAGCAATTAAATTTTTCAAAAACATATAGGAAGATCTTACAATGCTAGGCCCCAGTAGAGACCACCAGGGCAGACTTTTGAATCTCTGCAGACTCCTCCTAATTGCAAATCAAATGTGCGCTCATGCTAGGCAGACAGACGAAACAGTAGCTGGAAGAAAGGCAGGATGGATCTGCATTTCTCTTGAGAATTAGCTCTGAAGCACGCCTAAGGCCAAGACTGTAAGTAGCCAGAATTCCTAAGGAGTGCTCTGCAGCCAGTGTGCTTCTCCAACAACCCTGAACCAGTTCCAAAACTTTCCAGAACAGCAGAAGCCCTAGCAGTAATGACCCCCACTTGCCAAGGCTCACAGCTTTCCTTTACAAGCACCACAGCTCATCTGTGTGTTTTATCCACAATGGGTATTGAAAATCATCTGTCGGAGTCAAGTAAATACGAACCTTTCTTGCGAAAATAAATAGCACTGGGCTCCCTCCTCGATTGTATGGCTTGTTTTTGTGATACGTTTGCTAAAATCCGCCTTTTCATCTCAAGCTGGCAGCAGGATCCTGCCTTGCCTCACCACGGGCATGTTTGCACAGAGAGGTGCAGCTGTGTCTGAGCCTGTCTGCAACTGGGGCAGTACATCTCATGCTGACCCAGTTGCACCAACCCAGCCGTGTCCTTGCTGGGACATCCTGCTTTGCTCATGTACCCTACTGCATCACTGTGCCCAAAAGGCTTCTGGATCAGATCTGGCCTGTGGCCACCAGCTCTTGTTGTTAGAGGGATTCGTGCCCACTGGTTTGAGTCAGACCTACTCCACTGTGTCATTAGACATATCAGAGACTTCTAACTCCTCAACCCTTCTCCTTTCCTTTCAGGTAGGCCCTTGGTTATTACTGGCACTAGTTCAGTGTGTTGCCTCAGCATACTCTCTGCTGGTAACATCACACTCACCACCGACCTGCGATGGAGCTGGCCTATGGGGTAAGGAAAGTCCTGTTTTTCCAATATTGTATGTTTTTCTGAGGTTTCTATTCCAACATTTCACTATTTAGGTTGCGAGAGAACAATATAATTTATATTTTAATTTAGAAAAAAACAATATTGGAAAAAAAAAAAAGGGACTTTACCCCTTTAGCCTGTGGGAATGCAGCTGCGCATTTTCTGCCCCCAAGTTTTCCACCATTATCTCCACTGGTTCACCTCCACCTCCCACTGCAGTGGTCCTAGTATAGACATGAATGCCTGAGCTCTGGCATCCTTTTGAGAGCATGGCATGCAATAAAAGAGATGGAAAGGCTCAAGCATCCTGTCTGCATTAGATTAACCAGTGCCAAGAAGCAGTGCCAGTAGCAGTGCAAGCGCGATGATGGTGGGAAACCATGGTGGACTGAAAGCCTGCCAGACCAACGTAGGCTAGAGGCTGAGCCCACTCTCCTGTCAAGCACACATGTGGCTGACGGGGGAGTGGTATGTCACCAGCAGAATGCATGTGGAGCACTGCCCAAGGAGCTGGCAGTCACCAAGGGGTGACAGCATTTTATCAACCTGGAAAAGGGAAGGCGAAAGGTAAGTACAGAACAGCACTCCTTGAATGCTTAGGATGTGGCATTAGCCTGCCGAGCAGTTTTACATACCCGAGCATGCTCTCCTGACCTCGTGTTCAGATAAATAATTCAGCTGAACTCAACAGGACTTCTTTCATGAGGTGATTTTCTATAATAAAGAATTGGCAGAATCAGGAAATGGCTCTTTCAGATGCATCATGATGCAGAAATACCTAATTCTGGTGCTTGGCTGGAAGTAGCCATCTTGGCTCGTTCCTACGAGCCATCCTCACAGGGAGGCAGTTTAACGGGATGGTTATTTTTTCGGTGTAGGGAAGACATGTTGTAATCCTTGGAAATGCATCACCCTGCTGTCAGTATAAATTGCAGACATTTCGAGGATATTGAAAGATGACCATCAGTGAATTGAGCCAGGAGACCTGATGAGTTTGCAGTCCCCAGCTATCCTTTGTACTACTTTATCAGGGATTGCTGCCCCCTTCCCTCTCTTTCAGGACTGGTTTAGTGACTTGAGCAGCAGTTCCTGAACTGGTGCAGTTTACAGTCCTGCATAATAAGGTACGCAGAGACGATGGCCTGCTTTCCTTAATTGTCAGATTGGAAACTGGGAGAAGCCAGGAACTGACTCACACACAGTTTGGTTGTTGCTGTGACATGGCAAAAAGATGATGGAGGTAACCTAGCTGCCCTAGGGTGGTAGTCCACCAACACTTCTGAGTCAGACACCTAATCAAAACGTGATAGTTTTCCATTTCACCTGGATTTTAGGACTGTTGTCATTCAGGATCACAGCTGTAACATCAACAGTTCTGTCAACACCAGCTTCTTTGGCAAAAAACAAGGAATGCAGAGGAAAATTCTGTTTGTTGTTCCCCATCTCCCTCCACCCCAGATATCAACTCTGAATTAAGTTGGAATAAAAGCATGACTCTTCAGAGATTTACCTAGAGAGTAAATGGTTCTGAGTGCTTCATTTAAGTGTAAAAACCTCCACAGCTTATAGGCTCAGGAGAGCTGTGGTGTATTCCCCTTTCTGTGTTTGCTCAATCACAGAACGAACAACTGCGTATTTCACTGTGACCTGAGACATGAGCTAGGACATTCATTAAATCTCTTGGGAGTGATTTTTACAGTCCCCAATGTAATCCTAGATTTTCTCCAAAAAGATAATGCAGGAGGAAAAAAAAAAAAAAAAGAAGGTTTTGGTTCAGATCATATATTTGGAATTGGCAGTATCTCCTCAATTCCTCCTGCTACTGGTTAAATAAAAGAGCTGTTTTTCTCTTCGCTTCTTTTTCCACCATACCCAGGAGCCATATCAGTTACTTAGATGCTTCCTCAGGAAGGAAACGTACAGTAGCACTTTGGCATCTTAAACAGCTCAAAATATATCATTCAAAAGTAATCATTAGCAAAACACTATTTAGCTGGTGGCAACTTGCAAATATTGTAAAGTTTAAATTAATAGCAAAAAGAATGGTAAATGAAATCGTTTATTATTCTTGAGAGCCAATTCTGTACACTTTTTATGCCTTGAAACTACTTTCTAATCTTATTATTTAAAAAATAATGACCCAGTCTTATTATTTTCCTTTTTTTTTTTTTTGCCAACCTATCGAGCCTTAAGTATGTTGGTTTCAAAATGGTTTGAGCAAAAACTCATTAGAATTATATGCTCCATCTGTTTTGCTCATTGGAAGCTTTATAAAATGTTCCTTCAAATAAATCAAAGATAACTGTGTGAAATACTCAAGTAATGTGCTTGTTTTGTTCTGTTTTGTTTTTTGTTCACTCTTTGCAGCTAAAAAGCGCCAAGGAATTAGCAGAAATCAATGGGCATGATGAATCTCAGGCAAATGTAGGTACACTATCTATGTATAGATTTAGATATAAATATATATGCATGCATATGGTCTCAAATTTACTATTTATGTCTTAAAGCTGATAGAACAGCTGAATGATTTGCACATCAGGCTTGAAGTGACTGCCGTTTTTTGGGTTTTTTTTTTTGTGAAGCCACGGGTTCAAATCCCAGCAAACTTCATTTTGAGGTAGATAAATTGGGTTCCATGCAATTTACTTTGTAGGATTTATTTGGATGAGACTTTAACGACCAATGTCCTACTTGCTGTATGTGGGTGTTAAAGATACCATGGAAACGACTGCAAGAGAAATGCTTTGCCTTAGTGTCCTGTCCAGGATTACTCAAGCTACAAAGTTATATCATTTGTCTCTGTGGCTGCCACCTTGCAGCTGAGCAAGTCTGGCCATATTTCAGTTCTGAGTGAAGTGATTTGTATATGTGTATAATTTGGAAACAGTTAATTTGCACAAGAGGACTAAATTAATTCATTGAGTCATCATTTTGTCCAAAATCATTAAAGGACTTGTTAAGGTCATGTTTTTTAAAACCTGCTGCCAAAAAAAAAAATGCTTCTGTTATTCCCTTAATTATTGCAGTCAAAACAGCTATTTGGAAACAGGGAGAGAGAAAAAAGGAAAACTTGCCTGCTATGTTTGTCATCCAAATCGTGCAGCTTTGTGCTTTGTCATAAACATATGAAAATTAAAACTGATTATATATGATATCTTCCTCCTAGCTGAGACAGCTAGCAACAGTCTGAACACTAATATATTTTAACATCTATTTTAGTCAATGTGTTGTCTAATGGCACAGCCAGGAAAGCAGTTTTATTTTAAGCCTGAATGGAAGGCTCAAATGTTGTGGACTGCTTTGTGATAAGGAAATGTTGTCCTCTCTTTTTTAATCCTTTCCTGGATCTCATTCATTGTGGTCTATTTCCGCAGTGAAGTCGATAGAGCCTCATAGCTCTCAGCATTTGGACAGGAGACATTCAATATTGTCTGATGGCTCCAGCAAATCTGCAATTGCAGTCTGTCTGCACAGTGTCTCATTGCCCCTTTGAAAGACTCTGTTTGCAAACCAAAATAAAGACATTAATCTACCGATGATCTTGAAATGCTCACATTTCCTACCTAAAAACTTGACTTTGTACAACAGCTGGTTGCAAGTTTCCTAAAGGACTTTAGAAATGTAAAACTTAGAAACTTTCTAAAGGAACTTGCTTCCTCTCAAAAAATGTGGATGAAACAGTGTTTTGCAGGATTGAAATATTTAAAGAAAAATTTCCTAAATGCTTCAGCTTTTATCATTCTGACTGATATGTAACTGGATAAAACAGAAAAGACTGAAAGTTTTATTTTTATACAATATACAAGTTGAAATACCATTAAAATGAAACGTTTCAGTCATGTAAAGAGAGTGTTTCAGTACATCTTTCCCAGATATCTAAACCAAAATATTTCATAATCTTCGGTTAATGGTAAATTTTTCAAAATGTAATATTTCATTCCAGTTTGTCATTGTAGGAATTGTTCAAAAGCCTGAATTTTCCATAGGATAGAAACTTTATTTTCTGCCCCTCTTTTCAATGACCTCTTCCCATGATGATCTCATAGCAATATTAGACTCTGAAGAAAAGAAGTGAATACCCAAATTAATGGTGAAGAGGGAGACCAGACGGCTACAATTACTGAGTCACAGTAGTAGCCATGTATTCAACAGTTATGCCACCGTGAAATCAGAGAATGCACAGCAGCACAAATGGAAATAGAGAAATAGAGGGAAAGAACTGCTGTTAAAGCATTTGCTACAGTAATGAACTTTGTAAAATGGAAGTTGAGGTACCTTCTAAACAATTGTCATTTATATCAAATATGTAGTACTCAGGTGTTGTGCCTTGCAGGTTGTCTCTCCACATCTATTCTCAGCAGACTTCATGGTTCTTGCCCTTGGCCAGTGCAAATCTGGGATGATCAAAGAGAAAAAGGCTTGGTGGCTCCTATGTGGTTGTTAGTGAACTGTGATGCATATAATGGTATTAGGACATATTTGTTGCAGTTGACAGGTTGAATTCGGCAAATGAAATACCTTTACATACAGAGCAATAGTGGGAGGTGTTGGTAAGGAAAAATGGTAACGTATGTCTATACACTGAACACACAATCTAATCATCACAGTATGGTGTATTTAGCTTACTTATTCTGCAGAAAATCAGGTTCCTAGAAAGGACAGTAGAAACTTTAAGCACACTGCAAACGCATCAAGAAAGGCCCTACTGTAATCTTAAAAAGATTATTTTCTGCAGTCCTCAGGCTTTCTGCTGATGGCACTGGTCTACATCATACTTTACAATAGAAAACATTGTTTCTTAAAATAAAACCTGGAGATATTTTTCTTATCAAAAGCAGCTACAGATCAAAATATATACTTAGACCTATCCCGGTGTGTCTTCTACATTCCCATTATATGAGACTGTGCTGAAAGGGAAACAAGGATCTGGACACCTTTAGAAAAAGAAAAACACCCCTCCTGAAATGTGCCCAATATGTAAATGGAACAATAGTCATTCTTTTTCTCTTGGTTTTTCAGGAGAATTGAACACAGTTAACTAAGAAGCTGAAGCAATTGCAATGTTACCCTTCCCGACATGTCAGTTCACACACAAATTGGAGGGGGGGAGGGGGGGAGGATAAATTTTAGTGTATTACCAGTACATCTGTTATTTCTAGAAAACAAATCCATCTTACAAGGCTCTGTAAACAGTCATAAGGGTGTTTCATGAGTGACTTGCCAGGTACATGCAGTAATATTTGTTATGGCTGTTGACATTCCCCAGCTATACTCTGTGTCAGGAAAGGCCGAATGTCAGGCTCAAGCGGTACGTATTGTCTGAGAACCTGGCCTGGTGTTAACAGAGACTTCAACACCAGGACTGCCAGAGGTGCTGTCACTAGCATTCATTTCCTTCAGCCCTGTGGTTAGGAAACAACTGCTTCTTGCTTCTAATCTGCCCTCCCCCCCCCCCTTTTAATTTCCTCTTCATTGCTGCATATAATGATATTTAATTCACATCTCTGTCTTAACTGAAGAGAAAATAATGGCCAATGGGCAATTATAATTTCAAATATAATCTTCTTCCAGGATGTTCCCAGAATCTTGGGACCTGATTAGTCCCAACATGAAAAAAAGTCTTGCTTGAGAGGTGTGCTTGAGTAGAGAACATTCTGCAAACTGAAAAGCTAATCACATGTTTTGTGGCTAACTCCATCAGTGGCTTTCTGTGGAGCTTCTTGTATATAGGTTAATTCTGTGTTTTGATCGAAGATCTCCTTTTGCTCACTGCAGAGTTCAGTGTACACAGGGCATTGCATGCAAATACAGCTATATAGCCTTGGTGATTATATTCCTATTTTGAGGGTGAGAAGGTTAACATCCATGGTACCCCTGTATTGTTAATGGAGGAAGGGAGATTTTTTTACACAAACCTCATTTTAGAAATACTCGGTGATCTTCACCCAGGAGTTTGGTGCTCTTGCTTGTCAGCTCTCTGTCTTCCTTAGACAGCTTCTGTGAATAACTCCTACTCTTTGTAAAAATGCCATAAAATGGTAGTCAAAAGTATCACTCCTCCAAGTTCAGACCAAAGCAAGAGATGGGTCATGGTCGCAGAAGCTTTTTGAATGCCCAGATTGCAACTGCATGTTAAAGTCCTGACTCTGTTGAAGTCAATATTTAAATTCTCATCAGGTTAAAAAGCCAGGATTTCACCAAAAGACTTTTATGGTTACTTCGTTATCACCAAGCCATAATAAAATGAATATATTTCAGAAAGCAAAACTGATTTCAACACAAGTTTTTTTACCAAATTTTCGTTCTGTTTGAGTTTCACTGTTTGAACAAAGTAATGACTTTGACCTCATTTGTCTGTCTGCCTGCAGTTAGCATCTCCAGCAGCTCAGACACAATATTCTGTGGGGTTTTCTCCAGACATGAAATCAATAATATTAAGTAGGGATGCATTTTTCCATTTCAGTGCTTGAAGCTATAATCAGAGCATTTCTTAAGTTGAACTAAACTTCTTATATTTGATGTTGATGCTTCCTTTAATTTTTCTCCTCTGTAACTGCTTTTCAAGAAGTTAGCAGATGATCCCTGACTCTAAGGAAGACTATATCCAGGGTGAAATATTTCAACCATTTTACTAAATTGCTCACTTTACGTTACACTGGAAGGTATGTTATTCCTAACTACACCCTAGTCTTCTTTTCTTGCCTAGTATGGTTAATCACTGATGAACTTTACCAAAGACAAGTAAAGACAACTTTTAAAGGAGTCTCATTTATACAACAAGCCAGGCAAATATATAAAAAGCTAACTCCCCTTCAATTTTTGGAGAAGTCTGTAATTCCATCAGACTCATCAGAGTTCAGTTCTTGTACTTCGCTATGCGAGCCTTTAATGGAGGCACCCAAGGGTGCCCACTGTGAACAAACTGTTAGCACACACCGTTGGCACACACCTGCCATAGGATGGGGCACCTCCGTGCTGTCTGACTGCCTCACATCGAGCCAGATGAGATGAAAAGGGCTCCTGAACACAGGGAGAGGAGAAGGAGCTGGAAGAGTACAAAGCCTGCTCAAACTGTAACCATAATTTGGGACTGTGGGACAAAAGCTGGTCACCTTTATTGATGAAGATCCCAAGTGATTCCTGATGCTTTTTCTTAACTTTCTTGAGAGTGCAACAGCCATTTCCTGGCTAGCCCACTCTTCAAAAGGCTTGCTATTTCCAGAACATCACAGGCCTGTGATAAAAAATGTGCTCAGTCTGACTAATACAAAAGCATTTTCTGGCCTAAAGTTACAGGCCCGAAAACCCTCATGCAGGGCTTCCACATGTCAGAAAATGTGTGTTTCTTTTCTGTCTGAGCTTCCCAGGTTTGTAAGCTGTAAACCTCAGCCTCAGCAAGCTGACGTTTCGTCACTGAGTAGCTTCATTGGCTTCGCTGGGGTCCTCTGGCCTTGCAGCAGGCATTTCTGGAGGAGATGGGAGCAAGTTAGCACTGCAAAAAGTGAGGCAATGGCAGCTGGGGGTGCTTGAGGGTGGGGAGAGAGTGCTGTCAGCCTTTCCATACCAAATAGCTCAGGGGTGATGTCCCCCACAAGGGATGCCAGAAGTTGGGGTTTGGTTCTCTCGTCCACCTGAGAAGGTTCAAAGCTGCATTTCCCAAAAAGAGCATAGGCTACGTGCGCTCTCCCACGCCTCTGGTGTAATTGCTCCTCTTTGCAAGACTGTATTCAGTCAACTAATTCATTTAACAAATGCAGTTAATTGTCCAAAGAGAACCGGCAAGAGTAATGGTGCAGTGCAGGGATGAGGATAGCCCCTTGAGGAGAGAGAGATGTGGGTTTTGGTTTCTCATCATGAGTGTTTTATGTTGCTAGAAGAAGGTGCAAGGACCCTGTACCCTGGTTGGAGTGGGGCGTAAAGCTCGTAGTCATTACAGAGATCTCTTTTACTGTCTATGTTCAGGTTCTTCTGTCCTGGTGGGGGTCAGGACCAGCGAGTAAGGAGTGGTTACGCCTCTTTCTACTCCCTGCCTTTTCCATTCCAGGCATTTATTTGTAGCCCTTCCATCACTCATTTCTTCACTTTTCCGTCAATTTAAGGCATGTGGAGTATGATAAATTCATGCAGCTATGACCGTTCACAGATCAGCAGCTTTCCTACTTAGCACAGCAGGCGTGAGGAATGACCACTTCATGAATTCAATACCACAAGGCCTGAAAAATAACAGGAGTTTAACTGGCTGTTTGGGACCATATTATCAAAAAGCCTGCTCAGGCTTCAGAAGTTCTTACACACTGATAGATCAAGTCGCCCTGAGTTCCCCCCTTCACTGCCCCAGCCCTGGTTTGGCATGTTAGAGGACAGCAGTAGAGTTTCATTAGCACAGTGCAGATCTATCTGCTGTCTGAATCACAGTTTCTGCAGTTTCAGCCAAGATCTAACTCTATGGGGAGCAAACGGCTACAGCAGACCAAGGTATATTCTGACACAGAATGTGCTACCTGAAGCAGATCTGAGCTGTAGCAATAACCCTTTTGTTAATGTGCAGCAAGAAATCACACCACTTCCCTTGTCCCTAATTAAAAGTGTCAGAGTGGCATCGTAACTTGGCTTTTGATTGGAGCGAATTTCTGTCATCTGAGGGAGGAGAAGCAAGAACTCTGAGACACAATGATAAAACCCATTCAGCCACCCACTCAGCAAATCACAAAAGTTTTTTTGACTTTAAATTTCATATGAGCTCCACAGGGAGACAGTTCTTCAATGCCCAGAGCTACCTGACATTTTAATAATATCTGATCATTATGTGCAGCCTTTCATCCCAAAGCATTTTCCCCGAGTATTTATACTGCACGCGTATACAGGAGTCATCCCATCATTTCTAGTGAGGAATAACATTCAGCCTTATACATATGCAGCTGTGTGCTTAACCCACTCAATGTACAAGGCAGATTGACTTGTCAGAGCACTCAGGCTCCCCCCGCAACCACCTGAAGGATGATGGGCCACCTCTGCTTCAGCCACAAGCCTGATACTGCAGTCCCAGGGCTTGCACACCGCATTCACACTCCCTCCAACCTGCTAAAGTCCTTCAAGGAATAGACAGTGGAAAGTGACAGAAATGAAAAAGGAACTTGGATATCCCCAGGAGACACTCTCCATAGAATCATGGAATGGTTTAGGTTGGAAGGGACTTTACAGATCATCTAGTTCCAACTGCCCTGCCAAGGGCAGGGACATCTTCCACTAGAGCAGGTTGCTCAAAGCCTCATCCAACCTAGGCTTGAACACTCCCAGGGAGGGGATATCCACAAGCTTCTGTGAGCAACCTTGTTCCAGTGCCTCACCACCCTCACTGTGAAGAACTTCTTCCTTACATCTAATCTAAATCTACCCTCTTTCAGTTTAAAACCATTACCCTTTGTTCTATCATGACATGTCCTTGTAAAAAGTCCCTCCCCAGTTTTCTTGTAGGCCCTCTTTATGTACTGGAATGCTGCTATATGGTGTCTCTAGAGTCTTCTCTTCTCCACACTGAATAACCCCAACTCTCTGAGCCTGTCTTCATAGGAGAGGAGGTTCTGTGCCCTGATGATCTTCGTGGCCTCCTCTGGCCCCGCTCAGGCAGGTCCATGTCCTTCTTATGTTGGGGCCCCAGAGCTGGACACAACATTGCAGGTGGGGACTCAGGAGAGCAGAGTAGAGGGGCAGAATCACCTTCCTCGACCTGCCAGCCACACTTTTCTTAATGCAGCCCAGGATACGGTTGGCTTTCTGGGCTGCAAGTCAACCAACACTTGCAAGTTCTTCTCCTCAGGAAGAATTCATTATCCTAATCAAGATCCAATTCAAAATAATGAGAGCTCCAAAATGTTTGGTTCAAGTACTTTCGTATATTGATATGTGGAGATTCCAGTGAATATGGAGGTTGGCCTGGGTTTTCAGATACCTAAAATTAATATATTTCAAATGCAGATCCTTGCTGAAAACTATTCACTCTCATAAAACATTTAATGTTGGGTTTTTTCTCCCCAGTTACTTCCATTTATTTCAACAAAGACATTTTCTAAACTATTCTACACATCCCAGAAGGGAAACAAATTACCTTTTATTTCTGTCTTTAAATTTTTTTTTTTAGAAGTGCATTATTCTTGAGGAGATTCCTAGAGCAATATTTGTATTAAAGACCATTTCAGAGGGTTTTCACAAGTTCTCAGACTCAAGTAAACATGAAGTATCCCCTCCTACAATGACTTCATCAGAGCTGGTGGGCAAGTGATGCGTTTGTTCAACCAACCACTGGTTTGCTGCAATTCCCTAACACAAAGTGTGCAAAATGACAATTACCTTTTCCCTTGCAAAACAACCACCTTCACATCACATAAAACATCTGTGTTAAGTCATCAGGAACCTACAGATAAATCCAGCTTTAGAAAATGAAGCAACCTGATTATACTTTTAAAAATAAGCATGAAGTAACTTTCATATTAGTCATCTGTATTTTGCATATGTACATTCCTATAAAATAGATGTGCTCAAATACAATGAGAACAATATAAAGAGATAGTTCCAATGAGAAAAGCATTTTCAGATTATTGCTAGTTGCCTAAACTCAGCAGGTGAAAGTTATAATAGTAAAAGCTTTGTAATGAAAAAGTTAAAAGCATCTCTCTGGCAAATGGATCGGAAAAATAGGATGTCAAGAGCACCATAATACAATTAATCTTCACTCCTGAAAACACTTCTATCACGTAGGATAAATCAGACAAACAAATCTGAGATGCATAGAGCAGCATTCGAAGTACTCTGTTTGCAAGGTCTTATATTTGCCATTCTAATTTTTGTTCATTGTTGTTCCTATAATTTTAATGCCAGATAATTTTTCAAGCCAGTTGTCAACTGTTTATTTGTTGATACCAGCGCACTCTTAAATTTACAGTCATGGTAAATTCTATATTAGTGTACTTTAAAAGTAAATTTCTATATTAGTGTACTTTAAAGGTAATTACAATGTGCTGTGGCTGACAAAACCAACAACAGTTTCTTGCATAGCACAAAATAACTTACCAAGTTGAGGCTTGATCTGAATGAAAAGGTGGCACCTGGTCTGTATAATTTCTGATGATAGACAAGTCACATTCACCAGCAGTGTAGCACATGGCAAATACATTCTTCCACATCACTAGGTAGATAGTAGGAGAAGGATCCTCTGAGACCCTGGATAAAAGTACCAGAAAACAAGGTGGGTTTTTTTAACTGAATTGTTGACCTGGTGCTAACTCTAAAAGTAGCACAGGCTGCTTGTGAGAGCTCTGATTTGGGGCAGATGGTTGGATGCCTCATTCCTTGCCTTATTATTTTTATACATGATACAACACTGTAATTTGTTACTGTAAACTGAGTTATCCCAGTGCACGTAGCAAAGGCCTAAAGAAGAACCCTCTCTGCATATAGACAGTCTGTCAGCAAGACCACCTAACTTAATGTCAGCCACTTTACTGAAATCAGCTCTTAGGCTGTGAGGAACCGGGACTGTGTAAAACATAGTATTTCTAGGAAATTGTTAATTTGATAACACAAGATCAATTCATTTGCAGCAAGAAAAAAGAATTATATTAATCAAAGATTATGAGCAATTTTCTAGTCATTAGAGTATTTTTAGAGGAGTAGTCAGCAGAGGGTCAGAAACAGTCACTATAAGAGGACATGCTGAAAGAAGAGCTGTGTAACACACACAGTGTTCCTGAAGAATTTTGAGTTGCTTTCAGAGTTCAGACTCTCAACCAAATTCCCACACATCACAGCACAGTGCCATAGCAGCCCATGAAGGGGAACAAGCTCCATTAAAGAACTAGAGCCATTTGGCCCAAACCAAGCATTGCTGCTGTCGAGAGTTATTGAATCCTGTAGCCCAACAGAGACAAGGTGGTCATAGCTCCATGTGACTAATCTGCAGCGAGGCTGAGCACATATCCCTCACACTCATGTGCACGAACACACGTATACAACACATCGCATGCATACATATACACATGGCCAGCCACACAGATCAACACAAACTCAGCATTCATAAACATAAACAGTACTGATGGCCTCATTTTTTTCCCCTTTCTGGCTAATCAGGATAAAGGTCTATTAGTGGGAAATATATATGCAGAATTACACATATATAAAATGTGTATCCTTTCAGTAACTGGCCTTTGACTCTCAGTTTATCCCACAACTGGCCCCTGCCTTGTGCATATACACACACACACACAAACAGGTCTTTTAGTCATTCCCAGGCCCCATGGAGTCTCCAGTTGCTGTCTTGGATGCCCTGGTCCCAACAGTAGGTCATGCGCAGTCTCTCTGGACTCTCCTGGATCCATTCCAGACCTATGGTCACTTCAGCATGTGGTTCCCAAGCTTATTATCCGACTTGGTGGTTAGTCTGGCTTGATGTTCACCAGTGATCACAGTGGACACACTCTGATCTATCTGCGGCACCCCAGACACACAGCCCTCTGACCCCTGGTCCCACCCTAATGCTGCACTCAGACCCCCTCATACCCCCCCATGCACACAGGCTAGAGAGTCACTCACCCAGGAAAAAAGTTAAAAGTTGAGTTTAATGAATGTAATGCACTGATCGGGACATGACATGGCCAGACAAGTGTACTGGCCAGCAACCTGTTTACATGTGACCAGACCCTTTTATCCCCTTCCCAAACCACCATGATCCCTTTCTTTCCTGCCTTTTGTTTCCTCACTAAGGACCCTCAACTAAGTCTTGTACGATCCCAAGATGGTCTTCCCTTGCATCCCTTAGCAAGTCCCATACCCCTATAAGCAGTGCCCTGCTCAGACTAAGATGATCCAGAGACCGTTTCCATTGACTGGTCTTGATATGTGTCACACTTGACCCCTGGGGCTGATGGTCTCCTGTGACAGCCCTGGGAGGATCTTGATCAGGGAACTCAGTTTTCTCTGATTAGTTGATTGGACTTTCCCCATCTGTGATGGTGCCTCTGTCCTCTGCGCTCATGGAGATAAGATTTTAACCACAAATATCAAGAGCAAACAGCAAGTGATGGTGGTTGGAAAATCCCTTCTGCAGAGGATGGAGACACCCATCTGTTGATGATACATCTCACATGTTTAATGAGGGTGCAGAACTGGGATGTTGCAGAGAAACTGCTGAGGCTTACCCATCCACTGTGACTGTTCCTATTTGTTGTGCATCCACGTACTCTGACCCCACAGCAGATCCCACTTTGAGCAGGACTTTGGACTCGACACCTCCCAAGGTCACTTGCATGATTTTGTGATTCTGTGATCATCTGAGTCATGATCACAGTCTGTGAGTGTACTCATACATTGTCACATTTGCAAGGAAATTTGATTTAATTTAAATTTAAATGAGCTCTTTCGTTGTAGTTTATCTCGACTTGGATTGAACAATTTTGTATTCATCATAGATAAGAACATAGACAAGGAGAGTAGCCCATTCTCAACTGATAGCCATGTTAAGCTCTCAGAAGTTGTCCTGTACCTCAGCCTTGCACATCCCCATAAATTTAAGATGCTTGACTTGATGTTCATTGAAACTGTTGCAAGGTTTCCATTCACTTGATTGGAAATTGAATTAGGCTCCATTCGGGTTAAAACATCAAGATTAAATTTTCAGATGTGGGTCTGGAGTACATTTTAAAAAAGACCAGCAAAGCAAACAAAACTATACCAGACTTTAAGAGATCCCCACGTAAATGAAAATAAATGAAAAATGTACAGTCTTCATGTCACAGGCCAGTTCCTACCCATGTTTGCACTAGAATCGTCAAACCCGCCTGGCTGTCAATAAGCAGTTTGGGCAAGCACATATGAAGTCTAAGTCCCGGTCTGTGGACTCAGAGCAGGTACACATCTGCCTTTCAAGAGCTTAAGGACTGCAGATTTAGTATCACATATGCGTAGTTCGTTCTTCTATCAAAACCATAAAATTACCTTTTCAAGCTTACAACAAATCTCTGGCCTGCTGTTAATAGTCTGCAAGATTTTTGCTTATGTTTCATATATATAGTTTTTTCTCCTCCTACTCATTTTCTCTCATAAATCCCCTGGCTGATGAGAAAGTGTGGTGTATCCCTTACATCTAACAACATTCAGCAGTTTCTCTGTCATATGCCTGCTGTGTTCAACATCTAGTCTTTCCTTCTGCTACTATTTTAATGCCTCAGACAATTGGCTTTGTACAAAGGCCAATATATTCTGCAAACTCTTCCTGAGTCTGATAGGTTTTGGTTTTATTACTGGGTCTTTCAGAAGGCACAATATTATTTTTACACTCTCACCACACAATTCTGCAGAATCCCATACACTACAACAAAGGGAATGAGGTCTTTGAAGACAATATGCAAGCAATCATCATTCCCCCTAGATTTAAAGGTAATTATCAAATATTTGGATTACCCAGATAGCAGAGAGAGTATTTCAGCTCTTTGTATATTTGTCATTTGCATCTTGATCACATGCCAGGTGTCTTCAATGTCACATTCATTAAATCCCGTCGTCTGCCTTTCAAGCAGAGTCCTGAAAAATGGATGATGGGGAACTGCACTCTGGCAGGAGTGGTTTCCAGGTAGGGCAGCTACTGTTCAAGCCCTGCTCAGTTCTTGGTCAGCATTTATGTGGAATAGCAAGTCCTCCCTCCCCCCATTTTTAGGGATGTTGGCTAGCATGTTTTCAGGATCACCATTTTTGCTAAAGAGAGAAGACCCAGGCAAGAGCAGACACTTTATATTCTGTCTGCCTTTTTTGCACTGGTGCAAGACTGACCTGTAGAGGATTAGTGATGTCTGGCTTGAACACTTTTTATTTAATATCATACTTTCCCATAGGGGGAAAAAAGAAACCAAAGAACTGAAAGACCCAAGTCATCCAGCCTAAATATCTGGGGTTTTCTGATCTGCTAGTCCTCTGGAGGGCAGAGCTAGCCTTCTGTTCTTACAGCACCTGTGACTATCCTCTGTAGAAGGTCACCACATCTACTCTTCAGGACTTCTGCGTCTCCCTCCGGCAAATGCAGCTCTCTCAGGAGTCACGCTCTTATTTGTTGTGTCCACAGTGTGGGACCCAGCTGCTCTGCGGTGGGTTGTGGTGGACAGTGAGACTAGGCAACTTTCACTGCAATCCACTTGCCCGTGCCTCTGCATTTGCCTCCAAAAGAAGCCAGAGTACATGAGAGAATGAGACAAACCCAACTTCTGTCCCATCTTACTGCCAGGACATGGCTAAGATATATCATGTGTATATATCCATCTGTGAAAACTGACATGTACAACACTCCACAGCCATGAGCTCCATGTCAGAGGTGATATCAGAGGTCTGCCCGTGGAAATTAATAGTCTGTGTGAGAAAATTGTTATTTACCATCCTGTTGTATTCATCAAGTTCTCCTGAAATTTTTCCAGAAAGACTCCCTCTCTGTCTTTCCCTCCCTGGTTCAAAAGCAGGGAGCCCTAAATCAAAATGCTGGTCCCATGGAGTGTCTGCAGGATCATAGGGTTTGTCAAGCCCATGAGGGAAATTCATGTCTTTTCATCACCTGCTGATGGACGACAGTGTCATTTACAGGGGAAAACTCCAAGCTGGCAATGGCGAGAGCATCACACAGAATGGCTGCATTCATGCAGAGCAGCTTTGGAGCTGTCATCATCAAATTGGGCCTCCATGTTCTCCGATACCTGACATAATTTGTGAATAATGAATAGGGCCAGGCCCCTAATGATCTCCAGGTGTGATTTAACCTGGATTAAACCTTCCACATACTGTATTTAGTTCTTGCAAGGTCATTTTGTTTCTAATAAGTACTGGTTTGCACATGCTCAGCTGTGTTCTTGTCCTTTAATGCAGTAACTGACAGATGGTAGCAAAATATTCCTTTTATAATGAAACCTGCTAAAGGAGACTGCTTAGGGCCTCAGAAAATATAATTTGCCAAATAAAGGATGGTCTCCAGGCAAGAAAGGAAATAGTATATGTTAAATAATTTTCCTCAGGCATCTGGTGATCAGTAGCTTTTACTCATGTCAGAGGGGTGACCTAACTGTTTGTTTCCAATTACTTATTGCCTCATTCGCCTTTGTACTCTTAAAAGTCTTGTTTCTGTGGGTTGGCATAAGTAGTGCCTCTAAAAATGTGCAAATTAACTATGTGAGGGTTTGTTGTAGAGGCTTCATAGGTACCAGATTTGTATCTTCAGTGTGTAGTCAGATACTTAAGTTTTTCACTTACACTATAATTAGCCGCGTTTCTGGGTGAATTTCACATTTTTTAGACACAATTATGCCCATTTCTCTTAAGTCACTATTAATTCTTAGCAGTATTACTACTGAATGTTTTATGTGACCATGCACACCCTGGATTTTCTCATGGCCTGTCCAAGCTTATTTTGGCAGCTGAATAAATCAGAATTGTCTAATTTATCATCTTCTGTGAGGCAGGTAGTCTTGGATGGCAGAAACCTCTCCTTTTCAAACCTCCAAGAACCTACGACCTTCTTCTAAAGCCAATCATTTGCTGAGTAGCTATCTTTGCCACTCTTAGTTTCCTCGGGCTCCCCCATAACCAATTTTTCACTCTTTTATCCTCTGTACCAACACACAGTTAAGGAAGACTTGATGTGACTTCCTTTACCATCCACTTACACTGTCCTATAAATCATACAAAATGTTCCGCACAGACTCAAATCTAGGCTTTAAATGAGAATCCATCTGTTCGTCGCTCCCAATGGGAATATAGTTTCTTTCTCTGCATCACTATTTGACACAACTTCTAATCCCATCTGAAACCGCTAGTGTGTTGTGTTTGGGGCCTGGTATATCAAATACACATCTCTGCTCCCTCCTTCCCCTCTCAGGAATTGTTATTTTTAGACTGCTTTTCTATCTCTGATGGTGTCAAAAGTTACATCTTAACATATACAATCTCTGGTGGCATATGCTGCTCTGCTCTTCTGCTACAGTACTCTGAAGTCTGTTACCCAGCTCTGTTCGTCTGATCTGTCATTACTGCCTTGTCATTACTGCCCTTATGGAGAAATTTATGCAAACACTTCTCTTCTGTTTCTTGCCTGATTTTTCTTTCACTGTTCTTGGATGTCATGGCCAGCAGTAGATGTGTATTTGCATTAGCCTTTGGCTCTATCAGGAGTGGAATCAACAGTACTGGACAACTTAGGGCATACTCCTGCTGCTATAACGTGCTCTGTGTATTACAATACTGCAGGATTGTTAGCGTCAAGGTAATGTAGCTGCCAGAGTGCTCAGGCACACCATTATTTTAAGAGCAGATCACTGCAACTCTTGAACTGCAGACTGTCTCCTACCTGTAGGTGTATATCTGTGGTATAAGTTTCCCTTTGAAGCCAATGAGGAATATAAAATGAGCGCCTCTAAGGTCCAATTTATTTCAACCTTAAATAACTAAAACACGTAACTAAAAAGTTATTTAATTTCTACTGACTAAAAGGGCAGCAAAGGCTGACTAGCTTACATGTACACAACTACACGTGGCTCTCTGGCCAGGAGACATGCCTCAGTTGGCCACTACAACTGAAGCAAACCACGGGTCACTCAATGCATCTCACTCCTTCACTGTGGTCTAAGGTCTGTCGGAGCCGCTCGATGCTGGAGGCGAAAGACACACATATGCACCTGTGTCGCTCAAACACACATGCAGTTTCTTAGTTGACACGTGGCAACTTGACTTGCTCCTCTTCACAACGCAAGGGAACATTTGAACACACGATGCATCTGAGACATCAGGCACTGCGTGTCAGGCAGCTGCTCTTTGGAGACAGCCTATAAGAGCATAGAGTACATCACTGGGGTGTGGGTTGTGTTGTTTCTTGGGTTTTTTGTTTGTTTTGGTTTTAGTTGTTTTTTTTTTTTTTTTTTTAATTGAGAATGAGGAAGTGCCTGACTCTTTTTACCGTTCTCACAGATTGTGAAACCCTTAGTCATCTGTAAACAGGCACATTTGACATACTTTAGAGTTTTTGCCTTTTTTAAGCATGGATTATTCACATCTTCAGCAATGGCCTAGAGTGACCCAAGCCCAGTGTCTCTCTTTTATTGCCCAAAATGCTTGCCAAGAATTTCGGAGCAAGTAACCACCCCAAGTATATGCTCTAGATGAGCCACATCATTACACCAAACAGTGAAAATTTGTTTGCATTTAAGGCTGCCCAGTCCCGTGCAGCCTCTGGCTGCTTACCTTGACTCCCCCAACCAGAATAGGAGCACCAATCCTGCACAGTCCCATCTCACATCACCGCATCTCCATCCCCATGCTCCCTTCCTTGGAGATTTTGCATGGAACTGCTGAGCATTTCGCAGAGCAGATGCAGCAGTGTGAGTCACTGCCTCACCAAGGAAAGAGTTACTGCATATCGGTTGCTCCATGGAAACGGTCCATGTATATGCTTGAATATTGTGCAATGCACTTTGAGGCCACTTACATGCCTCTGAAATAGAGATAATTTGTTTACCTCACATATACCCAGGAGAAGAGCAATCTCTGTCAGACAACTGCCTGGGTACTTCTGATGGAGCATCTAATGGGATAGCTTGGCTGAGATTTGGAAAGTGCAGGCCACCTGGTTGCAGGAAAAGGAGCTCAAAGCAGGAGCCTTGATTTATTTGCCCTAAGGCTGACTCTCTTTCAGCCCTCTGAACAAGGTAGTTTTATGCAAACCACCTATTAGAAACGGTCCCTGAAACGTGCTGGGCCCCAAAACATGCCTGGAAATTTTTTGGGACAGGGGCCAAGCACTGGTTGGAGAGTATAACAGGGTAGGTGATTGTGCGCTAGTAACCAGAAACATTGCTGTTTCTGTTGAATTTACTCTTATAGCTGCAGCTGAATGTTTCCATCCATGTTCCCTAGAGGCGGTCTTTGTTTACAGCTTTAATAGCTAGAAAATGTGAGTTTTCTGACCATCCCCACACTTTATGGCACATCTTTCAAGCTGTTATAATGAAGAAGCACTAGCAACAAAGTTATTACTTACTCCACAAGCAAAATTTGTCTTCTTGGCAGGTCTTGCCATAAAGGTACTTCAAAAACTGTCTTAATATTCTGCAGACAAATCAATTATTTGTAATTGTCTTGTCTTTAGATGTGAATTAAAGCAATGATCTTTTTTAGAGTTGAAAGAAGGCAGACAGGTTTAACTGAAGTAAATGAAATCTGCATGACCACCTCTTTTTTTTTTTTTTATTTTATAGGAAATCAATGTATTGACAGTAGCATTGGTCAACCAAGACAGAGAAAAAAATTCAGAGAAACGAAGCCCAGGTCTAAAATCAGAGAAAGAGGCACTATTAATAGGTAAGATAACCCCAAAGAAGATTTCTGAGAACAAAATGCCTTTTAACAAGTTTTTGTTTTGCATATGTGTTTACATGCATCTTCGTGCTAATAAAAGCTACAAAAAAATATACTTTTTTTATTTTTTTTTCTGTATTCATAATGACTTTTAGTAAGAGAAATCCTAAAATACAAATGAACTTTTCCTTTCTGAAAAAATCTGCAGAATTTGATGAAGGGATTTCAGTTCTGAAGGAAACTGCAGGATCCGCATTTAGACTTGTAGCATGAAGGCATGAAGACTTTATTTACTTCAAGATTTAGCAGGCTAGAATTGTATAACTTGTTATCTGATTATTAGACAAAATAGTGAAGGAGAAGGGGATGGAATTAATATTAGCAAACTATCAAGCAAAAATTATGTATACTGAATGTATTAAGCAAGCCAGATTTATGCTTTTGACATTAGGTGAGGGAATTAGCAATATGAATATTTATAAAGAATACCACAAGGACTGTCATATCTTTTACCTAGAATAAAATCTTTAAAATAAACTCTTAAAGAGTGCCTACCAGCTAAAGCTTATAGGCAGTGGGCCAGCTAACTGGTAGCTAGCATTTAGCCACACAGGAGTGCTGGCTGTACCCATGCTACCCTCAGAGGGAACATGACCCATTTATATGTGTGCGTGTTTTGCATTTGGTTTCAGTGGGGCAGGTTTTCATGGAGCCTAAAGGCCCGTGGCCCAAAGTGCTCCCTATGGCATGGTTGCCATTCACAGGAATGCTGACCTGAAAGACCAGGTTTCATTTCTTTGGTTTGGTCTTTTCACAAAATCAGCAGTATCCCGGTAGGTGATAGTTCCAAAACTACCTTAATTTGTTTAAATGCAACTCATTTGCATCTGATAAGCACCAGGACAGTTGCTGGTTTATTGCTGGGGCATGGATTCAGACAGTTCATACCAAAAAGGTCACTTAAAAGTGAGGAATATATTAAATGTTTAAAGGGCTAGTACACAAATTTTCTGTGACTGGTGAGATGTGGAACAATGAGATGCACAGAAATGTATGAACTGATATAATTTTACTTGTTATAAAAAATTTGGAACTTTTAATTGCAGTGGACAGTATTTGATCTGTTCAAAGATAACTTCTGTGAGAAGGGTAGTAAGGTTGGGATTTTAAGTACAGAATAACAACATTTTTTTTCCAAATCACTCATTATTTGACTGTAACAAGTGGTGGCAGTGTCCCAAAATGGGTCCCATCCACCAGCTGTCCAGTGGCACACACAGATAAACAGGGTAATCTCAGTCCAGACACTACTGGTCATAATACCCCCACAACTGGCTCATTGTTACAGTTCAAAGGCAAAAGATTGCTCAAGATAAATTTCATGTTATCATTTCCCCTGAGGCATGTTCAGGTGTGACAAGGGAAAAACAGGCCTTGACACCATCCATTCACTAAATTTGACTATATTTTACAAAATCCTCATCATAGAGGAGAAGAGCATAAAGGGGAAAAAAAAAAAAAAAGCCAAAACCAAACCGACAAAACAGAACTAAAAAGTTATCGTGGAACTCCAGTCAATAACTACAAAATATTTTCAAATGATTTTATATTTACATTATATGGAAGAGCTAGCTTTGAACATCCTGAATTGAAAAGCCTTGGAAGCACACATAACAAACGCAATGCCACTGGTAAAATGTGATTTGAATACAAATTGGATTTCTAGTCAGCCCATCCAAGTGTGATGGTTTTGGATTTTGATTCAAGAACTCGTGTGTGTGCTTATGGTCATGCACAGCACAAAGAAGGCAACTGCTGCTAAGACTCACCATAGTATAAAATTAAATATACACCCTTCCCTTTGCAGGATCAGAAGTTTGTAAATGCTATTGGGAAAATGAGGGAGGAAAAAAGGTGTTCTTTACAAAGCAGTATAAAATGAGTTAAATTTTAGTTATCATTTTCAACCATGGCCAGTATTTGGGGAAAAATGAAATCCAAGATTATCCTAATTCATTCAGCATCAAGAAAGCAGTATGGCCTGCAGTACACAAGATACAGTGACCCATTTTTGTCATTTGTAAGCATTTTTAATCCTGGTGTTTATGCTTTAAATATAAGGAATTTCCCCTAGGGTGGTTCAGCTAAGAAACCCATCCAAACAAAGTTGAAAATATTTGCTCTGATTCTTACAGTTCAGCTCTCCCCAAACAGTAAGTAACACACATGCCATTTTGTATTTTCATTGTCTGTTTAGAAGAGGAGAAATTGGATAGTGCTTTTAATAGCAATTCCAATGCCCCAAATCTTTTCTCTGGTCATCATTATTATACTGTCCCTTGATTTTCACAGCAAAAAAAAATCTCTAGACTTAGATCCTGACTTCTCCTAAGCCACTTTTATTCCCATACCTTTGACAACGATCCTGTAAATAACAATGAAGATAGACAGAACTGGCTCCCTTTTAAGAGAAAGTACGTAAATAAATATGTCATAAAGGATTTGTTTTCTTCAGCAGCAGTTAGGGGTAATACGGATTAACCACTTTTCATAACCAAAATCAGCATAATTACTAGAAAAATTTGAGGGAGTGAGGTTTCTGACACAATTATATGAAACGTTTTCACAACAGAACATCCAGTGAAGGGGAAAAAAGCAATAATTTTGCCATTACAATATCCACAATTTTATATTGGTAAATCAAGCATAAAATTGGTAGTTGAAATGCTTCCAGCAAGTCTTTGTTTAGAAATTTATTTATTCATCAGTATATTATCTTGGTCACTTACTTGCTAACTGCTGTCATTCCTGAAGATGAGCTATTGTGTTTACCATGTTATTATGACTGTATTAAAAATGTGCCATTTTTTATGTTTATTGGGTTGTGTAAGAAAAATAAGAATCATAATTCATACTGAAAAAACTGCAAGAAAAGACTATTCAGAATTATTTTGCTCATTCTAATGATATATTGTCTGAGGTAATTTCAATACTTTGTGTGCATTTGTTTTTACTACAGGTATCATATCCACATTTCTTCACGTCCACCCTTTTGGAGCCAATATAGAATATCTTTGGTCTTATATGCAGCAGTTGGACTCTAGGGTAAAAAAATTTAATCAAAATCTGTTTTCTCTATAGAAATATTGTATTATTCTTTACTGCAGGTTAAATTCTTTGTGCGTTTCCATTAGAAAGATAATGGGATATGGGGCTTGGGGGTTTGCAGTCTTTATTCATTCGCAAATTGCAGTGCACGTGCTTGTGTTGAGGTCTTTGCCTCGTGCTGCTAGCTATTCTTTGTGGCAAAAAAGAGCAGAGCTTTAAATGGCAAAGACTAGCAGCTGATTTTATGATACATGATCCTGAAATACAGCTGAGGAGAAAGAAAGCAGAACAAGAGGCAGGTGTATCCATGACCATGTTTTTAGAGGTGGGTCCTTATTCTTTTAAACAGTTAGTCATGGGTTACACTGAACATGAACTTTCATGAACACATGAATGGACCATGAAGCATACTCTTCGACTCCACATGGAAATGGAGAAGGCCCCATAAAGGAATTAGCAGACCCTAATGCTAAATTCAGAGAAGGTGCGGCCAACACAAAAGTGAGGCCAGCACACTACAGTGTGCAAAGTGTTTTTTAATGCATCAGCTCATACAGTCCATAGTCAATACATACCTGTAAGCTAAGATTCTTTGACTTACTTTTACGTATCTACTGTAGGATGAGATGAAATCAAGACCCAAAAGGGCCTATTCCTCTACAGTGAATATTAAGCAAGTCAAAGGTGAGAAGCTCAGCCGTGAAATAGCCACCTTTGATCAGGTGAATGCTACTCTAAGTGCTAAACAATGGATCTGCAGGATGCTAGGCTTCACGAGCTACTTCTCAGATACAGGGGTCACCCTGCAGTTAGCCACAGCTCTGATCCACGTCTTCCAATGCTTCCTATGGACATGGGGGATGATGGTGCTTGCCCAGATCTTTTTACAGCATGGAGTCAGGATGGAGCTATGGTGTGCACCTGGACTCAGAATTGGAGAGGCACTCCTTATATGATCGTCGTTAGACATGACTCCTTTGATCCTGGTATTAACTCCCTCCAGCCATGCTACCCATAGCCAAGATCACCTTCCAGATGCTTTGATGGGCTGCTTTGATGGGCTGCTTCATGCCTCTGGAGGATCCTTCCTCTGTTTCTATGAAAAAGTGTATAGCTAAAAGCAGAGGAGATCCTGAGCTAGAAGCCCGCTGGAAATAAGACAGGTTGTATGGATGAGTGAAGAAGGATGATGAAGTTCTTATGAACTATCTTCAGGCCATGGCAGCTCAGATTTGCTAGTGCTTTACAGTCCACTGCTACTCACAAGGAAAAGGAAGCAAGAGATAAGAATGGTAGAAGGAGGTGAGAAACTGGTGAATTTCAAGTTTTTTAAAAAATAAATCTGATGTTATCAGGATCTCATACATCCAGAGCTTCACACCTACAACCATCCCTCTTGTGCTCCTCTATTCCCTGCCTCTGCCACATGCACACCTCCCTTCATCTCGTCCCCACTTCCCGCAGCACCCAGTCTGACCAACCTCCTCAGTCATCTTTCAAGTCCTTCCTTAACACACAGCGTTTGCTTGTCTCAACTGCTTTTCCCCTGGCTGACCCCTCCAGCTCTGTATCTCTTGAGTGACAACAGCAATCATTTAAAATACCAGTTCCTTGGGCTCCAGCCTTGCTACTCAGAGCTTCTGCCCACTGAGCTCTTCAACTTTCTGCCCCTTCACTGCTGCGGTCCCTTCTTGTGCATGGCTGTGGGCTCTGTATGAATTTTATTTGAATTTCCACTCATGTGAGTAAAGCATTGGCTTCTGTGAGGCTGCCAGGATCAAACCCTTAACTTGCAAACACAGCCTCCATGGGTGGAACATTGACTCCATTTCTCTAAGGTGCCAACATACCAGCCCCTGCAGCTACCACTGGACCTACCTGCTGCATAATAAACATGAGCCGCAAAATTTGACCTCAGTGGTTTATTTTGGAAGTAACTGCTTGTAGCAACAAATTACTTTTTAATAGCTCAATCCAGAGATGCAATCTCAGAGATGAATTTCAATTACTTTCCATGGTTAGCCCGTCATTCCTCACCTGAACAGGAATGATAAGGTCAGCATACCCATGCAGACTGAGGGCTTGGTATAGATCTCAGACACATTACCCAAAGGTAACCAGGTATCTGTTACTGCCATGAGAGTACATAAAAGATGGACCTCATTACTCTGGGTCTTTAGACGGCCTCCAACACTGATTTTTGGCATCACATTTAACAAGTCATTTAATCTTTCTGCTGCACTAACCTCTGCTGCACCAATAAGAGGTGATAGATATTTTCTTGCCTCCCTTAGGTGGCATGAGGTATAATTAGCATATTTTATGTTTATACACTGTTTTAAAAAGAAAGCTTTTCACCGTGCAAGTTTCCTACTAATACAAGTAAGCAGAAATATCATCATTGCCAGAGAAGCCTATCAAACCATGGAGATACCTATGGATAAGAGGCAGCACCCATAGATTCCTTTACTGTTCCTTTCATGACCGTTACTTTAGAAGAAGTAGCAGCAGGATAAAATGGTTCATTTTCTGAGACTGTTTCATTTCTTGACTTCCCTATTGTTTATACCAAAAAGGTTGCCTTTGTGAAAGTGTTTTCTGCAATGAGAGCATCTTTCCCATTAGGAAGTTGAAGAGTCACTAAGGTTTCAAAACCATAAAAACATCCTGAGCAATGCCGAGTCAGGAACTTTACTGCTTAATTATCTGGGGGTGCTGAGCTGGGCCAAACTGGGGGAAGATGGCTTCATGGATAGTCAGCCCTAAGTAACAGAAGTGAGTTGATACAAATAAAGTCCCTGTGTTAGTTTTTTGCAAGAGAAAAACTTAGGGAGCTGGGAGGAGGATTCAAGAGTTCATGGGATGAGAAGGAAGAATAAGGACCCACTTGCTTCCTCCTCCTACCAAGTATACCCACAACTGTAGTTCTTCGATGGAATTGATACCACGGTGTGTGGCAGCGGCCCCGACATAGCAGTTGTCATTTTTTTACAGTGGGATGCCACTTACAAAAGCAGAATCATTCCTGAAAGGAATCTACACTTGCTTTGGAGTCTGGAATTTCATGTCAGGCAAAGGTTTAAAAAAGTAAAGAACGAGTGTTTGTTTTCATCTGGCCCTCCCCTTATTTCTGTTCTCCGTCTTTCCTCTTTCCAATCTACAGGACAGTTTTCTCACCTTTATTTTGCCTTCATTTCTTCCTCAGATCTCTGCAAATGAGATAGAAATGCTTTTGATGAGGCTGCCACGCATGTTTAAACAAGAATTCACTGGTGTAGGAGCAACACTGGAAAAGAGGTGGAAGTTTTGTGCCTTTGAAGGAATTAAAACTATCTGACTGTGACTAGTAATGAAGCTATGCAGAAGAAGAATTCCTAGAGCATGGCAGGGCTGTAAAGTATTAAAGTAAGAAATTTGGGTTTGGGCACATAGTAGTATGTTTTCAAAGTTATCCAAGCCTAATTTTAGTTACATTTGTGACGTTCTCTTGTGAGTGAAAATGTAGTTGTGCACCAGTTCCTAAAATAAAATAAAATTAAAAAAAAAAAAAAAAGTTTCAAAATGTGACGGATCTGTTTCCTATGAAAACTAAAGAAAGATACCACAGTCATAATGATTTCAAAATACTACATGTCCTACATCTAAGAAAAGCTCATTGAGCAAACAGTTAAGGAGAAAGATTGCCTGGTTATGGTCGCTAAGCTACAGCGATGTATATGTAATATGTAGTAGAACTCATTAAGTTTCGTTATTGAAAGTTCTTTCTGTTTAGTAAGAAAATTGAGTAATTTTACAGTGAGGAAAAGCATACCAAAAGAAAACTTGAAGATGTGTCTGAAGTTATTGTATTTTGTAAATTAAGTTATATGCTGTACCAGGGATTTTTGCCTTATTGAAAGAGGCCTGAAAATGTGATTGGAGTCCTCAAGAATGCTTTATCAAGAATATTATTTTTCTAATGTAACTATTCTCCATTACAACTTCTTTTAACATGGATTGCATATCAATTTTCATAAACATGTAAATAAGGAGGAAACCAGTGTTACTGTATTGTATTTGGTATGTAACATTCAGGTTTATGCATCAAAATAAATATTCAGTTGCATTACTGTTACAAATTTTATAGCAGATATATTAATTTTTATCAATAAATATGGCTTCTACCATATTGTTTGTACAATTTTTCTTCTGATGTTTTTCAGTTTTTATCAATCGAGCAAGAGTCTCCTGGCATTTATCTTTCTTTTACCTAAACTATTACTTGCAGATAACTTGGTTAAATTCATTAGGAATCAAAAAAGAGCTTGCAGTATTCGGTAAGATTAAAATAATTAGAAGTATCAGTAGAGGAAGTACCAGCACAGACCTTTGTTTAGCTGAATAGATTTCATTTGTTTTTTCAGACGAACAGCCAGGTTAAAAATCAACACCTTCAAATTTCTTATTTTCAGTGTTGTGTTGGGCAGTTGTGATGCACCCAGTTAGTTAGTCCTTCTAACTCCCAGCTAATGCTTATGGCTTTTGGCCAGCCAAGGAAAGGAATAACTCACTTTTGGTGGTGTCCCTTAAATAGGGACATCAATGTAAATTGTCATTTAGGATTTACTGTCAAACGCACAGTAGCTCAGCTCTCCTGTAAGAGCCAGCAAAAACTGAAGAAGGTGCGAATCAGCCTAGCCAGGAGAGTATGGAAGGAATGGATCCTCCCAGGGCCCTGCTTTAAACAACTGCAGCTGTACCACATTTAGCATGGTGCTGGATAAGGAGCAGCAGCCCCCTCCAAGTCACACCTCTGTGTAGAGCTGGCCCTATAAAGTGAGGCACCAACAGCAGGAAATATAGCAAATTGCAACAGATGCAGGGAGTATCCAGATACATGTCAGAGTGATGTTTCACTCAGGTTCTTCAATAAACAGCAATTAGTGTCAAATGCAATTAGTCATGAAGGAACTCTCCTACACGGCTGTTAGTGATTACTGCTTTAGGAACTATTTATTTTCTGGCATCTACCTGCAATATAGGAATATTAAATGAAATGTTAATTGTGTACAAAAAGGAAAAAGAAAGAGGCTTAGCAGGTCTATTACAAGAGAAAATTATACTTTCAGCCAGTACACACAAAAATTTTTTCAAAGAACATACGTCTCTATTATGGTTGCTACAGAACCTGTGTTAAGGTAAGTTACTTGGGTGAAACTAGTAATTATATTCCAGTTACGTTAATGAAAATTAACTAGCTTAATCCGAATAACAACTCTTTCTTCTCTTGTGATTATACAGATATATGAATAATTCAGGCAAAAATGTGTTAGGTCTGACAGCTTTTATTTAAGTACTCTAACATAAATATGTATGGATGGCACTTAGACTGGGGAAGAGATGTGAGAAAACTTTCACCTCAGCTTTCTTCATGCCATACTTATTTATTATATTCTGCCCTCCCTTTTCTCTTGTGTACTCCTTTTTTTACCTGTAGTTCATCTTCTCTCCCACAAAACAACTCCAATCCCAGATAGCTACAGAGCATCTTAAAACTGACAGGACCTTGTAACCTAATGACCATATTTGCTCTACATGTGTTTTCTCTTCCTTTTTCATTCCTGGGTTTTTCATGTCTGTCTAGACTGTAAGTGCTTTAGGACAGTGACTTTTTAGCCCTTGTGTAGTACCAGCTAAAAGGGAACCTCCTTCACTGGCTTTTAGATACCGCGATAGAAAATCTAAACTTTAAGTATAAATAGCATGTAAGCATCCTGCAATATTGTGACATATCAGCTGAGACCTTGAAATCTGGGGGATCCTCATGAGGATCAGCTTGGGCCCCAGAACTATCTTCAACATTGTGTGCTCAGTGGCTTTGGGGGAAACCAGATTAAAATGCTTCATCACTTAGCTGCTGAAATGTCCTTATGATAATGCTTGGGGGATCCAGCTGGTAGGTCCTGAAGTGATAGAGTGAGATTAAAATCATGGAAGAGACCTTTGAAAGACATCTAGACTGGACATTAGGAAGCATTTCTTTACTGAGAGAGCGGTCAGACACTGTCCTAGAGAGGTGATTGATGCACCAAGATTGTCAATGTTTAAGAGGGATTTGGACAATGCCCTTAACAACGTGCTTTAACTTCTGGTCAGCTCGGAATTGGTCAGGCAGTGGGACTAGATGATCATTGTAAGTCACTTCCAACTGAAATAGTCTATAATCTACAGTCTATCTCCTGCAGATATGTTAGCGATATATGGAGAAGACAGTGATGTTCTGCAAACCAACCTTAAGTTCTGGCAAAGCACCCTTTATCCAGCTTGCCTGAGCAGTAGTGTCGGTCAATCTGATGCCATCATAGCCCAGGAAGATGTACTCCACATGTAGTGTATCAATGTGGTATGGTTGTAAACCCCTGAAGCCATGGCTGTGAGTGTCAGTGCTCTTTTTAGCACTGTTGGGCATTGCAGCAAAGCAACTTGTGAAAATGGCATGAGGTGATGCCACTTAACTGAGATAAAAGAATAAAACGGTATGGTGGAAGAGAAGACTACCCTATCTCTATGTCACTGTATCCTGATGACTGGAACAGAGGCTTGGTCAGCTGCAGCAGAATTCAGTGTGCTCTCTAGAAAACGGAAGATGTTGAGGTGGCCAAGTCGTACTTTGTGAAATGAGGCAGTGCAAGACCTAAAACAAGTTTCTCCAGCTGAGTCAGGTTGAAGGAGGATGCACATTTGGTAAAGACTCAAAGCCATTTACAGTTAGTAGGATCCTCACAACCCAGTTTCCTATTGGGAAAGAAGACAAGGGAAGGAAAGGCCAAAGAGACGCTGCGTCATCAGGCTAACCATGAGCTCAAGAGGTGAGACACTGCAATAGCCTGACACGCAACTGGAAATTACAGCAGAAAGTTATAGCCGTGTCCCCTCTTCTCAACTAGTGGACTTGTGGAGCAGAAGATTTTGTTTCTATCTGCCCCAAAATTCTGAGGGTATTTTGCAGGGTGTTATAAGGTCAGCTGGCCTGAACTCCACCCAGGAGAGCTTTTTAGCTCATCTTTGGCCTTGAATTGTCTTGGAGTGGTGGCAGGGTTGACTTTCATCAGCTTAGAGGGCCAGCCTCTTACTGCGCTGTATTTGATTCCTACTTGAAGGCTTAAGAGATACACTGCAAAACCTCTTGGACAAATGTGCACTTCACCTTGCACATTCAAGGGAGATGAGTGTAACCTCTCTGTTAAACTGCATTTTATGCCCACAAGAGATAGCAATGTTTGATGAAGACTGCCTTATCCCCATTACCAAAAAGGAGATTTCTAATACCTTCTCGTGCTTTTGCACATAGTGGAATCTAATTGTTTATTGAAGTGTGTGTGTTTTGGGCAAAATTTGCATGTTCATGACTGCCAGAGCATCACATTCACTTAAGAAACAACTATACTGAGATTTAGAGAAAATCCTGTACCAAGCTAAGCTACATTTAGCTACATGTCATGTACAGTAAATACTGTGGAATCCAAAGCTATAAAATTTGTCGTAAGAGCATTCTGGGTAGTTCGTTTAAGTCAAAATTCTGGTCTTGCTAGCATTGTTTTATTTAAAATCAGAATGGCTTTGACAGTGTTGGTATGACAACAGTGTTCTGCACTAGTGTGAGTTAATTTGGGGAATGAGGTTTGGGGAGAGAAAGAGGGAAAGGAATTGGTTGGCTTGGGAGATACATTCTTTTTATGTCTCCAGTACCAGCAGTAGCCAGATCTGATACAGGACTGATGTCCACTTTGTCCACTCAACAAATGCATCTCAGAGTTCAGTATTTGAAGTGTGAGGCTTTTAGAATCTTTTTCCTGTGAAAGGGTACAATTTGTCCCTTGACTTGTCACTTTGGTTACCCTGATAAGATCAGCAACTCTTTTACCCTAACTTTTCCCTCAAAAATAAAGTAGAAAGAGCAGCAAATGCCTTCTGCTTCTGTTCTGTAGTCAGTTTTCTCTGGAAGCAAGGAAAAAATGCTCAGGTAAAAAGAAGTCTTCCTACATTTATCGGCATTAAAATGCCTGTAAATCAAGACGTGATCTGGAGGAAGGCATTCCTTCTTCCAGACTCTCCGAGAGCACAGTCAGTGTGACTGCTTGGACTGCAAAGAGTGACTGTTTACTTACCGAGTTAAAACTGAATGTTTCAGAAACAAGTAAGTCAACTGAAAAAGCAGCCAAATCAGGAAATTATGCTTACAAGGTGCAGATCCTCTGACTACATAAACCCATTACATTGAATACACAGAAATCCTAATTTGTAAACAAAATCAAATGGATGTGCTCAGGAGTGCCTTCAATTAAGTGTTTTGCTTCACACTGGGTGATAAACATAGTGCCTGTTCAGACTTAATGGGTTGACTCCAATGTCATACTCCCTCTCAATAGGGATATTTGTGGGACAGCAAGAGGAAAAAAATATGTATTCCTTTAAACCTATCAGAGAGCACTCCTGCAATCCTACCACAGCTGTATTATAACTATTTGCTCAGACTCCTGGCTGGTAAGTACTTCTTGGCAATTTATGTACTTTTTTATACATAACACAGAGGCCTAAAAAAAAATCATCTACTTGGACTGCTCGTATCTTAGCGATGTCACAGTTAATTCTGTAATGATCCCAATAGCATATGGTGGATTAAAATACATCTCTCATAAAAGCATCCAGCTGTAATCAATGTTATCAAGTGATGGAAAAGAAATTTTTTTGCTTGATAGTTTGTTAGAAGAGATTAGCATTGTCAAAATTGTGTCCTTACTTTCCAACTTGATTTTTTCTGGCTTCTTCTAGCCTGTTTTGCTTTTCTCTGCAAGATTAAATAATCCTTTAGTGCTGCCTATTTTCTCCCTGTGAAGATATTTATATATTGTAGTCTATTTACTTCTCAGTATTCTTTCTCATAAACTAAACAGATTGAGCTTATAAGTGCTTTGCTATAAAGTATTTTTCTTCTCTTCCTCAAATCATTGCATTCTTTTTTTAAATATCCTTTCCAATTTTTCATCACCTGTTTTAAAATGTGGGAGAAAAGCTAATTAGTCTGATCAACACTCCATACAGATGTGAAGTCACATCTCTGCTCCAATTCAGCTCTTGGCCTCCTATCAGACTATTAGTTAATCACAAATGTCAAACCAGTCGTCCAAGTAAATCGCTGTTACGTCATTTTTTTCATCCTTCTGGTGTAATAGATTCCTCTGCATAGATGCATGCCTGTATGTTAAAGCCTGGCTTTTCCATCGCCACTGATAGGCTTGTTTGTGCAAGGGCAAAGGTCTCACCCCATGAGGGTATTCTGGGGCTTAGATCCCATGCACCGCCTTCAGGGTTTGTTCTTTGCTGCAGGGAAAGTCTGGATAATTCTATGATGTTTATAGCCTTGCGTGATTAAAATGGGGTAATCAGATCTGCTGTCAGGATGTTAGCTGATCGCATCAAGCATTCAGAGGGCAATTGCACAGGCTTTGTCTAGACTGGGGTTTAAATGCATGTCATTAGCACATATTAACTGATACATTTTAAAAGTCTGATGCAGACAAAGCATAATGTCTTTAATGTGAAAAGCTGGCTGAGTTAGGCCCTTGGGCATTGACGTTGACACTGGTTTGTCTGTTTTGAAGTTTTGGAGTAAGTTAGCCAAGGGCTTGTCTGCAAAGACCAGTTAATTTGGAAGAAGATAGGCTATGAATTTAAAAGTCTACTTGAGGACTCTAAGACCAGAAAAAGATTCATTCTCAAATAGTTGCTCTGAAATGGTTCTGTATAATAGTATTATATGATTAACTAGGTAAGTTTTCTCTCTTTTTTTTTTTTTTTTTTTAAATTAACCTTCCCCAAAAAGCAGCTCCCGTATGAGAGGTGTTATATTTTAAAATTAACCCTCTGGTGCATTCTGTTTTCATCACTGCTCCTTACTGAATACAGCTGATTAGCCTGTTCGTGTCTGGGGAGGAGGCTGGAAAACTTGTACACTCTGCAGATCTTGTTGCTGACGTTAAAAGCTGACTTGCATTTCACAGGGGGGAGACATGGTACACTTGTGAGAGGAATGGGAGTGGAGCAACAGAAGACCATAAAATAGGATTAAAAATAGAGACTGGAGGGGTTTTGTTAGAACCTGGTGTTCTATCAAAAAAAACCACACAAATCCCAGGACATCCCAAAAGCCTGTTATAAACTATGAGGGGGAACAGGAAAAAAAAAAGAGTTAAGATTTCATAATAAAAATCACTGTAAAGTATGGTGGTATTGAATGCATCAGAGATGTGAGTTTCCTTAGCTAGCTCTGCCCATGGAGTCAGTTCGGGTGCGTGCTGCATCTGAGACTCCCTAAGGAGAAACCTTCCAAAATCACTCTGCAGTTGACTCTATCTCATAAATAAGCTACTCAAATCATGCTAACTTGCAATGGCAGAGGAGACCCCCTGCAAGAAAAATCTGCTTCTCTAGCTCTACAGTTTAGTGGTTGATAAAGGATGGTGATGCTATCAAAAAAATTTTTCTTGTCCTTGAAGGCTAATGAGGACATATATTGCTCATGGAAAGCAAGTATTTGCCAGACAATCAAAACCCATTTCAGGATGTCATTTCTACCCCTCCATTCTGACTGGCTGCCACGTTGGTGAAACTTGTCACTTGGTTAGATGGAGACAAAAAAACTAATGTCTCGTCAGGGCAGAATCTACAGTTCTGTCTTCAGAAGATGAACAACCATAGATACACATCACGCCACCAGTCCAAGGCTGATTTGTCTAATAAAGAATTGCAAGGCAGGAACTGCTTTGCAGGATGATACTGGAAGCCTGTTTTGCACAATAAAACATACTGACAGAGAACAAGGCCAGATGATGGCTCAACAGCAGAAGTTTTCCAAAACACATTTCTAACCCTGAGAGGTTCTTGACTGACAGCTCTGGAAACAGGTGTTCTATTTGTCCACAGGGCAAGACAGGGGAGGCATCTAATGTTGTCCCAGCAGAGGTGTGCACCTGCCAATTCATTTGCATCTCTATGAAGGCCTTGCCTCATCTGTGCAAACTGCAGAAGAAGACATCTGCAGAATGCATATTTGACCCTGATTTGAGGCCACAGAACTTCTGCTAGTCAAAAGCTCAGTTTCAGGTCTGGATTTTAACCTCTGATCTATAAGATAGATATGCTACCATGCTAGTAGGAAGTTATCCAATGACTGAGGAGGGGAAGGCAGCTTTTCTTGAAGTACCAATGAAGAAACACGCCTTGGTGGCCCCATGCTTCCTCCTCAACCTTCACAATGAGCAAGAATATTTGGAAGTATGTAGCTGGCAAAGAGTTTCATCTTATTAGAAAGACAGAAAAAGAGCTCATATTATGTTCACACAGAATGTTTTCAGATGATTTTTAAGTCTAAAGAAAACCGTCTGTAGTTTATGGCCCTGAGATGCTCTTAAAACAAAGGTTAGTACAGGGAAATGGAGGAGCAATGAAAAAGAAGTATTATCTTTTATGAGCGCTTCACTGCTCTTCCTCTTTGAAGAGATTTCAGTGTGGAGGCTGAAATCCCTATTGTTTCAAAGGTTTACATTCAAGAGCAGGAATAACATGGGATTTACAGCCTCTCTTTGATTTTTGTGGCCCATGCAGTTCAAACTTCTGAAGAAAATCATGGAAGTGCGTGCCCAGGTAAAATGGAACCAGGCAGTTGTTTATGTGACACAGAACTGTTGCTTTTCTGCAGTACAGAGTTTTTTATTTACAGCAATAAAACACAGGCAGATGGTCAGAAGTAGAATGATGTATATTGGTCATGCAACCAGCAAGAAATCTGTGCATGTTCAGGAATCAGATTTCAGATTTTTATTTGTCTTTCAAGAATGATGAGACTTCTGTCGTACACAGCCCTGAGAAAGACAATGGAGAGTAAACTGGATGGATCTAGGCAAAGAGTCCCAATCAAAGGCTAACTAGTGACGTGACTGTCACACAATACTGTGCAGAAATACCCACACTGGCAGTGAACAAGCTAGTTTGTCCACAGGGGACATCATAGGTGTGTTTGTACATCCTCTGTCTAGCTTAATACACTCTACTCATTGCTCCCAGGTGAAGTGATATGGTATCTGGACTTTATTCTTCTGGACTTCTTCCTTCTATGTGGTTTCTTCTTCTGAAAAGTTTATTTTGAAGTAGTTCAAGCCTTCTTTCAGGCAGTTAGCAAGCTGTATTGTCAACACAAAGAATTATCTGCAGTAAGAGTGGGTGGATGCTAACTGGAAAAAGAACCCGGACACCTTCTTCCTAAGTTTGCTAAAAGCCTTGAAATTACTTTATTTGCCAATTTCCAGAGGAGATGGAGCATCAAAAAGGTTCCAGAAATAACCAGAATAAAGTTTTTGCTCCCAGACCCATTTTGCTTGTACCTGTCCCAAGCTCCCCAATCCAGGCATGCAACAGCATTCAGAGAAAAGCAAAAGCTGGTCCAGAGTTCAAGTCATGTGAGTAATTCAAAGCTTTGGGAAGGTTACAAAAAGGTCCCATGTGGGCAATCCCAAGATCAATGCTACTGTTCTTCTGTGTAACTAATCTGAAGAAAGGTTTTCATTAACTCTCTTTATTTGATGAATTGTGAAACAAACTGGATGGGAATGTTTAGGCTGGCAAAAAAAAAAAATAAAAAAGCAACACAAAATCCCACAAGAGCCCAGCTAAGCAGCACACGTCAAGAGCTGAGTAACAAAGAAAATAAGTCTTGATACACAAAGTCTCAGTTTTGTGGCTAAGCCGGAGATGGACAAGTTTAAAGTTATACATGAGTACCAAGGCTCTTCTCCCAGCAGAGATGTTGGGAAATTATCACTTTGTACCATGTCATAGAAGTATAACTCACTACTAAAAAACTCTTGTTAATCGTGGATGTAGTACATGACAATACACAGACTTGGGCTAAGCCACAGCCCCTTCGCAGTAGTTCAGAAAGCTGTGTTGTGGAACTCATAGCTTCTGCCATACGACTGGGGAAGAAGCTACAAAACCTCTGTCTGGCATTTGGCAGGTAGGAACAGAATACAGCCTTTGCTCAACAGATCCCAAGTAAGCAGGGCTGGACCTTACCTTCACAGTCCAGCCGTGCTAGAAAAGGACAACTAGGCTTCCACCTTTCACACATGACGCTCTGTCTTTCAGGCATCATAACAAGGTGCTTGATACTGCAGTTATCTGAGGAGGAGCGAGCATGGGGAAAGTGCACGTGGTCTTCACCACAGGTAGCTGCTAGAAAATCAAAGGTTACAATATCCAGTCAATGATGACTTTATTCAAAACACAGACAGCTGGAGCATCTCTGTGGCAGTGACTTTATCTCATCCCAGTTTAGATTCTCAAGCAGACGGATCCAGTGCTCAGTCTAGCCCAGGATCCCGTGTTGCCACCTCATTAAGGGGGTGTTGAATTTATAGACCCATCTTCAGTTGTATCTCACTGGAAATGCTAGACCACAGCTTGTCAGCGTCCCTAGAGCCTTCCAGTTTCAGTGAAACAAAGCAACAGCCGGTAAATGTTGCCACTTGAAGCAGGGTGGTAGGGACCACGGTTGTTGTTGGCCAGGGTGCTCCTAAATCTGCCTAGCACCCAAATCTGTGGCTGCTGCCCCCTGAAAGCAATGCTGCTCTGGGAAGGTATCAGTCAGCTAGGAACGACTGCGGCTGCCGACACGCGCAGGCAGTGATTTATTCTCAACACCTCCAAAGGAGGCGAGTCACACAAAGGTTGTGGTGCTGTAGACAAAGTAAATAGCTTGCTATAATGTATGTGGTGAATAATAATGACAGGAATTATAAAATAGAGGAGAGGAGGGGGAAACATATTTCCCCTTGCTTAAAATTCATTGAACAATCAGAATCAGGGGAAAATGAAGTTGAGAGGACGCGGGTTGTTGAGGAGTTCCCCGATGAAACTTTTTTCTCCTTTCCTATCCCCGTCTTATATAAAAAATGCAACATATGTAATAGATGTATAAATTAACAAAACCCATAGTGCATACGAAATCTGCAATCCAATAATTTCTATTTGAATGTTTTTGCAAAAGCTGACTGTGACTACAAACACTTCATAGACTAATTTTCAGATTCATGAGTTTTTGATTGGTTTGCCTACATGTTCTCCAAGATCTGTGCCAAAAAAAAAAAATCTTTCCTTTCTTTCACTGAAACATAACGCTGACACGTGTCAAACTACTTCTTTTGTATGGGCTTAAACATACTTCTTCTTTCTGTTTTTTGTAGATTCATACATATTAGACACACATCTTTGGGTTTTAATTATAAAATTAATGTAGACAGCAACCAGAAATAAAGCTGACAAATCTAATTTCCCAAGTAACTCAATATCATCTCAAGATCTCTGCGGAGGAAAAGAAAAAATTACGTCCAAAGGGTTACAAGAATGCTTCTAAAGGGATAAATTAAAAAAAAAAAAAAAAAAAAAAAAAACAAACAAAAAAGCTGATCAGATTAAGAGAGGAGCATTTCCCTAGTGTCAAATTCCATATTTATCACCAGCCAGGAGAACGTGATGATATTTTAAACATGAAATGACTTTTCATGCTACTTCCAATCACAGACACTTAGGGAGAAAGCTATATACATCATACATATATACACATCATAAATGCATCTTAAAAGAAAATAGTTTCTAAAAATAGTTGTTTAATAACCCTCTATAGTGCTGTGCTAGCTCAGATCATGTAAACTTCGTCCCATTCCTTAGATTTAATCCATAACTTTTTTCAAAGTGATTGACTTGTCCCAAGTACTAACAGAAAAAGAGGATTGCTGTCAGGTAAGGGGAGAAAGATGTCAAGTGACCAGTCACAGCCACACTGAGAGCTTCACTGATGTGGAAAGGGCATAGGTATCTTTCGTGTCCCAAAACGTCACAGACACACGAAGATGATCCTGGACATACAAAAAGATAAACAAACTTAGACATAAAAACCCAATTCCAACCAGCAGTTGTTTTTTTTTCTGCCAAGAGAAGGTCAGGAAATACAAAGAAACCCTGAGAGAACAATGTAGTTGGCTAAATAGGAATTTGAACACATACTTAGCTCAAGTGAGGGTTTTTTTAAATCCAGTTGTTGCAGTTTACTACTCCCATGTCCTCTCAGAAAAGAGTGGAATGCTAGGATCCACACACATCCACACCTCTAATTCTTGGCATAGCAGGAATTCTGAGCCTGGCTGCCTGTGCCCTGCAGCGAGGGGTTGGTGGTGCTGGAGCCAGGCAAACACTGCTCCTCACTGTTGCCTTGTCTCTGCTTTCTGTACATTGGAAACTGGAAAAAGTGTCTCTTGTAAAATCTTGCAAGGCCAAAATGTAGCTTTGTTTATGAACGACATTGTTCTCAGAATGGGAAAGAGGGTGAACTGTAAAAGCAGACATAAAGGGTTAGACCAAGGCTTTAACTATCCTAGAACCCATACCAAGCAGTGGCTTCTAGAGCTGATGCTCATGTGTTTATTAACCCTTAATGATTTTTTCTGTCATTAATATATTCCATTTCTTTTGTGAACTAACCTTTTGGCATCTGCTGTACCATACAGCAAGGAGTTACACAACTAGACTGTTCAGCTTGAAGAATTTTTGTTTTGAATCAGGAAGTTTAATTTGATAATCCTTACTTGTATTGAAAGAGGAGAAGACTTCAAAATTGGTCGATCTACCCAAATCTGGTCATTGAACTGCTGTCAGAATTCTTGCTTCAAGTCAGCCTTACAGCTCCATGGATTGCAGCTCTTCTTGGCAAAAGCAGAGGTTCCAGTCACAGCCCTCAGTAGCGTGATGATCTCTTACATCAGTGATGTTGCATCCACTGAAGAGAGACTTGCTAATGATATGCTGCTGGAAGGCGTGAATGGTGATCACACTTTTATTAGGCAGTCTGAGGATTAATATATTAATAGATATGGTCTGGAGGTGAATCTTACCATGTGCACCAGCAATGACTCATGCCTGTGAGGATATGGAGGTCTTCCACCCAACATCAGCAGTGTCATCCCAGGTAACAGTAGTCTGATCAATGGATGTGATTTTAATGACAAGTCTGGATGTAACTAGACATGGTAGATCAATGTAAAAAATTGTTACAGAGCTAGTTGCATTAACTCCACTGTCAAGTTATTGCCTCTTAAGTAGGCTGATCACAACCTAGACATTATCAATACACTTCTTTGAACTAGTCCCAGTGTGAAAGATAGACTGAATGTTTCCTTTCTCAAAATACCAGTATACAATCAATTGTAAAACAAACAGCTCTGTAAGGTTTCAGTATATCCACATATGAAGGTCAGACCTTAGTTTCCAGAGAGGTTGGTATCCTTCTCCACTGCCTGCAATAGAGAAGCCAATATTTCAGTTCAGTGAGGAAAATTGAAAGAGTGAGCTGAGAGAACTGTGGAAGAAACTCATGAAGCTCTTCGTAGGACCACAGAGCAACTCAGAAATATCTTCATGACATGGTGCTCTCTGAAGTCCTCAGCTCTCTTCTGAAGGACTGAGATGGAGCTACTCTATGGACTGCCCAGCAGCCCAGCTCAGAAATGTGCACAAAGCAGCTTGTCCTGCCTAAACCAAACTGGAAAATAAATACAGAGTGGCTCAGCAGCCTTGAGACAAACATTGGAGGATTGCAGGTTTGCAATTTCCCTCGTCCTTGGAAAGGGATCTCAGGATCTTGAATGTTAATGCCCAGTGCTCCCTTGTGCAGGAGCAGTCAGGCCATGGGGACTGCATGGCACAGCATCCAATTTCTCTTGCACTGCAATGTCTTTCAGGCGATCTCCAAACCCATCTATGTCTACAAGGAGTGAGTCACAGAGACACAATAGAATCCTTTGCTTACCTAGCTTAAAGACATGTAGGTTCTGCAAAGTACGAGGCCCTGGCTTACAGTCCCAAAGGTACAGGCTGTTGTGTGAGCAGTGCCTATGTTCCCATTACAGGTGGTGGAAAAGTGAGTCACTAAACTAGGCTGAGAGAGTCTGCAGGGCTATTCAGCTACCCTGATGTAGATGCTTAGGTTAGGGAGAGGTACACACTCCTGTATCCAGCCAGCTGAGTAGCTCTGCAGGCTCCACTCACCAGGACTATGATAGCAGCTTAGTGATCTTCATTGCAGACACCTACAAGTTCATTTGTGTGGGATGCAGTTTAGGCTAATGTGGACCGTATCTGACGGCCAGAGCCAAGGTGGAAATTGAGACCCAGAATTCCCATTTAATTCTCCAGTCTATAACAATAATAATTTCATCGATAGCCCAAAGCTGCTTTGAAATTCTAGCAGCTTTTGGCCTATGAGCCTTGATGACTTTTCAATCACTTCTTTATCTTACACAGTATCACTCTGAGCTGTGCATGAATGTACTTGGACTCTAACGTGCAAAACTTTCCGGAATCTTGTAAAAGCTTTCATTTGGAAGTGGAGTTTATGCAAGTGAGTGTTAATGATTTGGCATCTTATAGGGGTTACTTGGAGTGCTATCTTTAACTTCATTACCATTAAATTATTCCAAATAGATGCTGGCAGCTTGTGGCCTAATGCTTTGAACCATTTTAAAAATTCATATGTACTGTTTGTGATAGTCCACAGTCAAGAGGACATTTCAACAATGGGAACCAATTAAGCAGCTTTTGGGAGATCAGGAGGTGTTTACCTCAGTGACACAATGTTGATCCTTTCTTATATTTCTTCTGCATAAGATAAATTGGCAATCAAAAATTGAACAGGTGAAAATCCATCACAAATACCTGAATCATTTGGTAAAACACAATGGACACAGCCTTTATTTTGCAAGTAATTATTGCCACATGCATGTAGTAGAGCTGTAAAGCTTCTAGAAATCAGTTCCATTTGAAGGGTCATTCCCAGATAGTTTCGACTCCTGAAGGAGACCATAATAGAAAACAGTATCTTGAGAGAAACATTTATCTCCAGTGTGTTGTCTGTGCCCTGTAAGGTCAGCATGCAGCCAGCCCAAATCTCAGGATTGTATTCCATTTCCCTTGTAGAGTTACACAAAAGCACAAAATCAGGGAATGACGGGCTTTCTTAATCCTTTACATGATCCTAACACAAGGCTGTAGGGACTACTGGTGTTAGGAGTTTCTAACTGTGGAAAATTCAGGGAATATGCCTATTCCACACAAACTGGCCTAAAAAATATTCATCTGTAGTCAATGCTGCACTGAATCGCTGCAAGGAAAAAGAAAATACAGAGAACTTAATACACAGTTAGATTCATCCGTAGCTTAATGTGGTCAGAGTAAAATCTTTCAGCTACTGACCAAGAGATCGATGACTTATTATGATCAATGACCACTGAGAATATATTTGCTTCACTCTTTGATGATTTCAGAAATGGGGGTAAAGGAAACATCTCTAAAGGTGAAAATCTTGCCTTGTGAAGTGTTTTCTTAATTAGAAGAAACTTTGGCCTTGTAAACATGATTTCTGGGGGTTAAGGGAAATGTAAAGGGCAATTTTGATACTTACATGTACAATTTATTTTCCTGTCATACATTCCCACACTTCCTGAGGTTTTGCTAAGCACTTTAAAGTTACTGTGGGATAGGGGACAATTGGTATTATCACTATAAAAGCTTCCCCCTAGTCCTGCACAGCATGAATCAGAAGTATAAATTGCTGTGCCTAAGTGGGAGAAGTAAGAAATAGACTGTTCCCACTGGAAAGATAAATGACTGGAAATGAGCCCAAAAATTTGTGTTCAAGAGTCTCAAAGCTGGAATACTGCTAGAGTGGATTACCAGGGAAACCAGCAATGAGTAGGAACCAGAGCCTAAACATCTGACTCTGTTTGCCTGGCATATATTTTGGAGAGATGCAGTGTGCATAAAGACCTTGGATTTACTTCACTGCACATCTCAATAAATAGATATTTTCTACTAAATTGCTGTAGAACATAATTTCTCACTGATTCAACCTTTGATTTCTTAGAAGTAGTGTGCTCCTGTGTACAGCCAATGACCCTGAGTTATAGCAAACAGTATCTTCTTTTTGCCTACCTGAGCACACTAGTATGGTGAAAGAGGGAGGAAGGAGGAATCTGTGCCGATTTAACTCCTACTCCCTATTCTAAGTGACACAGGACCCTCTATATGTCTTCCTCTGTCCAGTGTTGCGGGTGGAATGCCCACCCCCCCTTTATTTCCTCTTTTGAAAAATGTTGCCTGTGCGCCAGCCTCTTTCCAGCAGGCAATTATAGCAACAGTCCCCCCTTGCCATCTCCCCCTTTCCATCTTTCCACTCTGAAAACAGAAAGAATCTTTTTATATATATTTTCTAAATCCCTGCTATATCTTCTGGGTTTTGCATCTTCATCTGGTCTTCAATCCCACCTTTAAGGTTTTTTTCCCAACACTTACAAGAACTGGAAATATATTCCAGAGAAGTGTCTTAAAAAACACCAAGGACCTCAAGATGACCAAGCCCAAGAATACGTGCACATGTATACATATGCACACACACAGCTTCTCTGCAAGGTCTACTATGAATGCAGAATTTGCCCTAATTCTGAGAAACTCACTTCTAACCCTCCTCCACACTCACACATACTCTAATGCACTCCCTCCTGTACGAATTCACCCGCTCCCACGCTGACATATATATTCTCTCTTTTCTTCACCACTCTCTTTGCTTCTGAGCTAAATTACTCTACTGTGGAAATTGCCATCAGCAATTTTCACCCTCTGCTGCTCTTTCCAGGAGTTTATGCAGTGGTGCAGTCATGATATTCAATTAGCTACTCGATTTTTTCCAACTATTTGCACCCATGTGTTACAGAACAGCAATGTTTCTCTTGACACCTCCATGGACTTAGGGCATGGACTGAACTGGATGAGGTTGAACTTTCGTGTTGATTACTTGCTCAGGCTCAAATGGGTGTTTTGGGGATGACATAGCTCCCATTACAAGGTCTCTGCCCAGCTACCAAGCACCCACATGTGTGGTGCATGCTTGCATTTTATGGAAAGGAGGTCAGTTCAGAAGCTGAAGCAGTGTCCCAGGAATTGGAGATAGTCTCACATCCTCGGTGCTATCACTAAGGGAATAGATGCCCTTCTGGGCTTTTTGCTAAAGCGTGTAGCACCACCCAGCTGCTCTTTCCCACCCTCACAGCTCATGGTGAACAATGCAATGAATGGAGTGAACATTCTGAGGCTGTTTCAGTGTAGAGTCAGCCAAGTTGTCTTAGATTCAGACATACCACGTATGAGGACACTGCAGTATTCCCAGGTTAGAGATGTGAGAGTGGCTGTGAACCGTTTTTCTTAGATGCAAGCTGGAAAGGAAGTGAGAAGGTCCTGGCTGAATTAATGGCTTGAGCTCTTGACCCCTTATGACTTTCCCAGGTGGCCATGAGAACAGTTTTCTAACTTTCCTGTTGTTCCATTTCTCAGTCTAACAAAACAGCACTTTCCGCCGCATGGGGAAATATCAGGATAAACACATTGAGGACTGTGGACACTATTACACTAGAGTAACAGAGGACATGAGTGCCCAAGAAATTTTTTGCATTTGATATGTGAGAATAAAAAAACAACTAAAACAGGTTAAAATGCTTACATTTCGGATGGATGGGGGAGTGTTATAAGGCTTGCACATTACTTGTCTGTGGAGCTCTGAGATACTTTATAACCAGTGGGTGTTAGAATTATACTCTAATCTACAGAGTTTGATGAGCTGAACAAGCCCCGTAAGATGAATTTTTTTTTTTTTTAACTTTAAAGCTAGTCCTTTAGATTTATTCTTTGTGAATCACAAAATATAAACAAATACATGTATATGAGCAGGCTTAAGGGAGAAAAAGTGCTGTGCTTTTACAAAGTAGATGAATCTTTATTTCACGTTAAAATGGTGTGTCCTTCATATTGTTTATTCCCAGGCAATAGCCTCTGTGGTTATATCTAAGAATCTGGGCCTAAGCACTCAGTTGCTGAAGGAAAAATAGCAGGGAAAATTTATTTCTCACCTAAGGGCATGTCAAAGAAGTGGGAATTTAGGGAAACCATAGCTCCTTGAAAATCTAAATTAATATCTAATGTTCTCCTTGAAAAAAGTTTCCACTGATAGTACCTGTTTCTCCCTTCCCCCTGTGAAGAGCTTGTGCTGCCAAGAACAGCACGAGAAATGCTGATTTTCTGGGACATGAAGGGAACCTTTATTCATCTGTTCTGATCTTTTCAGTAAATATTTATTTATTTTCTGTATGAAGTTATAAAGTTTCTTGGGAATACAGATAATGTAGCAGGAGGAAAAGTAATTACTATAATTTTGCCTGTGCTTTTGGAAAATAATCCATCTGATAAGCACGCCATTTACATTTTGTGAATTGCACAGCTCAGCATACAAGCATCTTAACTAGATGCATGCAATCTCTATTTATCAAATACTATCGTTCTCATGCTAACAGAAGTACTTGTCTTGGCCTTTTCGCTTTTTAAAGACCATGTGATTAAGATGTCATTGACATTAAGCGCGCCTTGCATCCATTTCTTGAGGAACAGCATGGTCGAAGCTCAGAGGTGCTCCCTGAGGGTCAGCAATGCTTCGAAACAGGAAAGAACCACAGCCTGCAAGGGCAGTCAGATACCAAATAGTTTCCCCTTCATTTCAACATAGCTTGCAGAGACCCAAAGCAGGTCCAAATCCCTCCCCATTCTGGTAAAGGGATCCTACAAGCATCCAACCAGCTCTTTTCCTTTGTGTTCCAGGAGGTTATTTTCCAGCAGAGGGAAATACCTGTCCCTCTGATTTTCTGGACATAAATGGAAAAACTTTGAAAGAAAAACCTCATTAATTACCTGTGCTGCAGATGACACCAAATAAGACATTCTTCAGGAAGTGAAGTGACAGACTGCGGGGGAGAGGGGAATGAGAACTGACCTATCTACCATGCCTGCCAGGTAGCCTGAGGACAGTCAGTTCCCATCAACATGAATGAGGGCTGAAGGCACTCAGTACCTTGCATGATTAAGCCCAAAATGAAAGCAGCCTTTCTCATGAAAATTGCACTGCCTTCCTCCTTCCCAAAAGGCATGTTAATTTGCAAGAATTTGCTATCCTTGGCAGTTGTTTCCAACAGAGCTCGTTTGACCTCCCTTCTCATCAACTGATGGGAGAGTGAGACATTCACACACACCAGCTAGGAGGTTCAGAATGCTTCAGAGGTAGCCCACGGCTACTTCCACTGGCCACACCATCCTTTTTTTCATGAGGAAAGTGCTATTTGGGCAGGTATGGTACAGTGAAAGGTGGGTACCTTGCCACAGCAAGAGGGGAGGTAGGAGATGGGCCTCCTTCCCCACCTCAGGGTGGCCACAGTAGCACCCCCATCAGGGAGGCCGTGCAGTGGGTGGGGGGCAACTCAGGAACAGTATCATCCCACATTGGCTCAACCTCAGCCGTGTCTGCTTTTTCCAAGCAAATCCTGGCAAAGGGCCAAGCAGGAGCATCTCCATCACAACTTGCTTCTTCATTCAAGCGTGGGTTCAGGGTCTGCAGGGATACCTGTGTCACACACTGTCCCAGTGTGTGAATGAGAAAGGCAAGATGCCATACGCTTGGAAGAGTTTGAGGGCTCCTCTCTTTTTCCCCCCTCTCTTACCAAGCCTCAACCTTCATCCCCCTCTCCTACCAAGCCTCAACCTTCATCTCCCTTTCCTACAAAGCCTCAACCCTCATGGCAGCTGAGCTGTGGCTTCTCATGTATGTTGCTATCAGGAGAGTTAAACATTTATTATGTTTTATTGTATTTTGTGCAGGAATCTGTAACTCTCAGACAGCGTTCATGTGACATACATCAATACATTTTTTCCACTGAATACTTTTCCCTTAAAAACCCTTTCTATCCTCCGCAGAGGAACACGCAAAATATTTCTAAGGCATCAGGCTTGTTACACAGATTTTTTCTCACTGCCTATATGCCAAAGCATTTCACAGTGGTAAAAATTATGAGGCTGCATACAGTGAAATGTAAGGAAAGCTGTTGCAGAACGACACCGCACAGCGTGAGTGGAAGAGGGAAGGAGGAGTCAGTCATGAGACCAACAACTGAAGGAGAAATAAATTAAGAGTCATAAAACAAACTGCCATTCAAAACTCCCTTTCCACAGCAAGGCCATTACTGCGGTTTCTGACAGCTTCACAAAATGAGGATAATTTGGGAACGGTCCTGAGGATACATTTCTGCTCCTGTACTGTGTGCCACAGGATATGTCAGACCTCTTCCGTAGCCACACTCTGAAATCCAGCAGAGCACTGGAATGGGGCATTCATAAAGATAATGAGAACAGCTGTAGACAGAGCAAATGGATTAAAAGAGAAAAGGGATATAAAGCCTGGTTTCCAAAACAAAGGCCTTTGCTAACTGGCATCCCACTGGAAGTCCACCGCCTGGTAACTCCTTGCCTGGCGTGGAGTTGTGGGATACACATGTACCATTGCTGGAGACTGGGTAGGCAGGACCCCTGGCTCAGTTCGGTGGGACACTTGCCCTATCAGCTCCCTGTGATTATGCATTCAGGAATCCCTAGGTGAATGTTCAAGTTTCCAAGAGGTCCCACCTACCTCAGACAGGCTGTAAAAACATGAAGTTACAACTGGGTGAGCTGCACAGCAAGGCACTGGGACGGCATGGAGTACACTTGCATATCAATATAGGGTGGTGAGCCCTGAAGGAGGAATGCAGACTGGTCAGTAAAAACACTAAAGTATGGTGGGAAACACACAACCCCCAGCCTATGTTTTTTTATTGTCTACTTGCAGATATAGAGGAAAATACAGCTGGTTCAGCGACCCCACCTTTTAACAATGTCTATATGCTTCGAAGTGTATGAAGAAAATAGAGGTCAGAAAATGGTATCACATTAACACATATCCAGTGATTTCCTTGCAAAGAGCTCCCACTTGTTACTGCCAGTGTTGCAGCACTATATAGCTCTGTAAAAACTCTTTTTGTGATTGTGGCTTTTTGTCCTGATTGCACTTGCATGTAAAGAAACACACACCCAAAGTACTGATCGCTTTGTATGAAGAAACTGTCAGTGCAAAACACAAAACAGAAGAAACTGCCAATGCAAAATATAAAATATATGTTCCATTAAATGTTTTCGAAACAAAAGGAGCCTGAATTTCTTTAATGACCTCTAACCTTAATCTTATAACAGCTCTTGAGACACTGGAAAAACAAAATATTACATGTATCTCTCATCAAAAACTCATTTCTTTTGCTAGATTTCATGATGAATCTCTACTCTGCCATGCTCAGCAAAAAGAAAAACACCAAAACGAAAACTCTTTGTAATAAAGGTTAGATAATCTTGTTCCTCCCTTAGAAAAAGTGTCTTCAGAAAAAACATTTTTTTCTCTCTTATTTCACACTGCTTACTTTTTACACCCTCTCCTCTGCGTCCCACACACCCTTGCTACCTGTTGCTGGTTTTGTGGACTAGCCATCTTTCTTACTTAGTTTATAAACAATTATGTGCTCTTGCCCAAAAGTACTGTGGATGCCAGCAGTGCTGCGAAAGTCATACTCTGTTTAATGCCTCATCAGTAGCTATGCCAGATACAGATAGAGTTCAAAACTCAAATGGATGCTGGAGTTGAATATACAAACTACAATGGCACCTAGGAAAGAATTATGACTTTTACAGAACTCCGCTTGGGATCAGTGGATGCAGTGTGTGTGCTTCTCCATGTAAATAATTAACACATATTTCCATGGATGTGATGAGTTTGGACAGACACACAGCTCTTGTGCCTTCCACCATTTCTGATGCTTGCCTGTGCAACTGCTTCCCCTAACTGTGCACAGTGTCAAAATGAGGGAGGGAAAAACTAGATCACCAAATCCAGTGATACTTTTTGAATACTTTTTCTACCCTCTCTCTGTGCCATATAACAGAAATGTTTTAGGAATGTGTTTCCCTCCCCATATGTCCATAACTATAAGGTATTCATGAGCAGTCAAGATCCTTATGCACCCTTTGGCTCACTATCCAGACACTTATCCATTTCTCTGATGCATTAAAATATAAAATCACTTGAATCTCGAAGCAGATAACACACAAATTCAGATGCTGTATCCAATCAGCTTTGATGGTGCTGCTGAAGCTGTCAACAAGATGGTAATTTACTTGATTTTAAGCGTGCAAAATGTTAGAAGCTGTTTGTGCTTGCATTGGTGTCAAAGCAGATGGGGCCTCTTCTTGCTTCCTATGAATTCTATTTAGCTGGTCTCATTGCTTGCACACCAACCACTCCAGTGCCTATTGCTAGGGTTTGCTATTGGTGGTTAACCAAAATTAATTTCACAAAATTCTTTGTACATCACCACAGTCAAGAACTTTGCAGATGCACACTGTGTGTAGCAGAACTGCAACCTGCATGGAGACCCCACATCACCCAAGGTAGGTCAAACAGGGCTTCCCAATAGGTCCATGCAAAGCAGAGAGCTGCCAGTGTTTTGTGCAGATTACAAGCACAAACAAGAGAAGTAGGTAATTTCTCAGGTGGTGGAAGCTGAGTTTCCTGTTCTTGTTTCAAGGCTCATTGCTCTATTATAAACAAACAGTCTTTGGAGCAGAGAACAAAAACTAAGACTTCCCACCTCTTTTCTTGACATGGGACATTGTGGGACATTTCAAGACATGGAAAATCTGGGCTTGAGTCCCCTTGAGCTAAACACAAAATGATCAAAAGGACACTTACCACTTTGTTTTGAAAGACACCCACACCTGCCAAAATGTTTTGTGCAGCATCCAATCCTCTAGGCATCCTCAGAGCACATCTAGCAGTGAAGACCTTTGGTATTATGAAACACCTAATGCTTACTCAGAGATTGGACAGGAATTCACAGCCCTGGAAAGTGGATTTTCTAGAGTCTTCTCCCTTCCCTCACAGGCGACAGAACAGAGAGCAGATCTCAAATCACTTGCAGAGTGGGCAGCATGACAGCAGATGCAAGGTCATTTGTGGGGGAAAGAGGGGAAGGTTAGAGGCTACCAACAAGGAGAGGTGCTATGCTAGACCTTGTTCTCATCAACAAAGAGGAGCTGGTGGGGAATGTGAAGCTTAATGGAAGCCTTGGCTGCTTGACTCTCATGGAGCAGTTCCTCCTGGAAACTATGCTAAGGCATATGGAAAATAAGGAGGTGACTGGGGACAGCCAACATGGTTTCATTATGGGCAAATAGTGCCTGATGAATCTGGTGGCCTTCTATGATGGGGTTACAGTGTTGGTGGATAACTGATGTCATCTACCTGGAGCTGTGCAAAGCATTTGACACTGGCCCTCACAACAACCTTGTCTCTAAAGTGGAGAGACATGGATTCGATAGATGGACCACTTGGGGGATAAGGATTTGGCTGGATGGTGGCACTCAAAGGGTTGCAGTCAATGGCTCGGTGTCCAAGTGGAGATCAGTGACAAGTGGCAGTCTTCAGGGGTCAGTATTGGGGATGGCATTGTTTCACATCTTTGTTGGTGACGTGGACAGTGGGATTGAGTGCACCCTTAGCAAGTTTGCCAACAACACCAAACCCAATGGTGCAGTGGACACGCTGGAGACAAGGGATGCCATCCAGGGGGACCTTGACATTCTGGAGAGGTGGGCTTGTGCAAACCTCATGAATTTCAGTGAGGCCAAATGGAAGGTCCTGCACCTGGGTTGGGTTAATTAATCCCATGCACAAATACAGGCTGGGCGATGAATGGATTGAAAGCAGCCTGAGGAGGACTTGAGATGGTTGGTTGACAAGAAGCTCAACATGACCCAGCAATGTGCACTTGCAGCCCAGAAAGCAAATCATATCCTGGGCTGCATCAAGAGAGGTGCAGCTAGTAGGTCACGGGAGGTGATTCTGCTGCTCTACTTCACTCTTGTGAGACCCCACCTGCAGTACAGTGTTCAGCTCTGGGGCCGCCAGCATAAAAAGGATGTGGACCTGCTTGAGCAGGTCCAAGGGAGGGCCGCGGAGATGATCAGGGAACTGAAATACCTCTCCCTGAGAGAGCTGGGATTGTTCAGGCTGGAGAAGAGAAGGCTCTGGGGAGACTTTATAGCAGCCTTTCAGTACCTAAAGGGTGACTACAAGAAAGAAGGAGAGGAACTTTTTAGAAGGGCATGCAGTGATAGAATGAGGGCTAATGGTTTTAAACTGAAAGAGGGTAGATTTAGACTAGATATAGGGAAGAAATTCTTTACTGTGAGGGTGGTGAGGCACTGGAGCAGGTTGCTCAGAGAAGTTGTGGATGCCCTCCTGTCCCTGGAAGGGTTCAAGGTCAGGTTGGACAGGGCTTTAAGCAACCTGATGTAGTGGAAGGTGTCCCTGCCCATGGAGAGGGGTTGGAACTAGATGATCTTTAAGGTCCCTTCCAACCCAAACCACTCCATGATTCTATGATATAAAGAACAGGTATTGATAAAGACTATGGGAGACCTAGTTACTTTCTGGAAATATGTGTCATAAAACTTCCTTATCCACTGAGTGGTCCATCCATCAAATCCATGTCTCTCCAATTTAGAGACAGCCTAAATCTCTCTTAACAGGTACTCACAACTCCACTATTTTTGCAAGTTGGTGTGTCTAGAAACCATGCCATACGAGGTAATCAGAGGTTTACAACAGGAATTTCAGCTTGTTTCTAATCCAAGACTGTCTATACTACTTGAGTTTCTAAACATAAAACATCCTTTTCTACCTTTGTCTTTAGTTTCCCAAGTACAGTGAGTGTTTGAATTCAGAGAACCACCTCCTCTTCCCCTTGTGCTCTGCTTCTCTGGATTCCCATATATTGCAAATGAAAAGCTACAGTTTTCTTCATCTGGACAGTTCTGTAGGAAAGGATAAGAAGGTTAAAATTCACAAGATAACCATTTCATACCTGAAGCCTTGAAAAAAACTGCAACATAGGGTTTGGGGAACAGGAGAGAGAAGGCTCTGGAGAATGATATTTCCTAAAGATTCATCTTAGCAGTTGCAATTAACTTCCTCAATACCCTTTTGGATAAAAGTTATCAGATAAGAAATCAAGAGAGAGAACATGATTTGGCTCTAGCAAGTCTCGATTTACAATCTGTCTTCCCTGATCTGAGTTCATTTTGTGCAACTCCTGTGTCATGTTCCTCTCTTGCAGAGATGGAAGAAAGAGTTTAAGTCAAAATAGATAAGTGCAGAGCCTCCGGAGGCCAAAATGAACTGTCTCTTAATGACATTTTTATGGCACTCCCAGGATATCACCATATCCTACAGGGCTATTATGAGGGGAATTTCATCTGCTTGACTTGAAAAAGCTCTGGTGACATTCTGAAAAAATGCATAATGCAGCAATTTAAAATAGCTAAAATATTTGGTTCAAGTTTCTTGGATTTCATCCCTGCCTGAGAAAAGAGTGTATGGGGAAGGAGGTGCAGAGGAAAATGAGTGAATTAGAAATAACCCTCTCTCCCTTTTTCCTTTTGCTTTCTTTTGCCACCACTCTCCGACATTCAAAATCAACCTGAGGATCAAGGGGGAGGAGGATGCAGTTGAAGAGCACTCTCTGCCAGGCTTCTCTGTGGACAGGTCTGATTTTCATGAGCATGAACAGGAGACCTCTCCCTGATCATGTTTCCAGGCCTGGATTATTAATGGTTGTATTTCCAGCCCCTTAATTGCTTCCTCTTCTGGTGATGTCTTTTTTAGTCTTACTTCAGCTAATACATGCTCGGTACATATTAAGTAATGAAAATGCACAATCAAGGCACACATGCCTTGCAACTGCTGTTTATACTCAAGGATTTAAAACTAGTAACAAGGGAGGTTAATGTTATTCTTAGGAGATAACACTCGTTGCTATGGTGAAGACGTCTTCTGTCATTCACTGTTGGGAAGATGGTGCCTGTGCTATGAATGCTTGACGGTATTTTTGCTTTCGAGATTAGCAATAGTAATTATTCCAACACAGATACTAACCCATCTGTTTCTGTGCAGATTCTCATATAGATGCTTTGTAGCTAAACAGGCTCCTCTCTGCCTTCTCGGTGGGCTCAACGTGCTGGTATTGATAGGGTTTATCAGCGCCTGAAGAAACAATGGAAAACAACAATAGCTTGTGTCTGAAGATAACAATAGACTTGCAAAAAAATTAAAGTATCATCAGGCAATTTAATTTTTTGTTGTTTGATGTATGTTACCCTTTGCATCTTATTCTCAAGATCCTTCAGCTTTTTAAAATAAATAAAATTTCATTAGGCCTGATCTGATGCTCACATCTTCATGATCTGCACTTCCTACTAAAATTTATTCAGGCAATAATCCACAAGAAATTGGTTGTTTTCAGCAGTTTATGACTTGTTATTTAACATTTAACAGAATGGCAGTTTATTTTGGTAACAACCAATACTGAGAGTTTTATTACCATTGTAAACCATAATCAACCTTTTGTATCATTACTAGTTTTTCAAGATATAAAAATGGCCAGCTGCATTGGAAAATTGTTTAGCAGCTATAAAAATTTGCATTGAAGATTACGTATGGGTTTTTTCACCTTAAAGGTCAAAAGTGTTTAGAGAAACCACTCGCTTCATTGTAAATTATTCAGCAGATTGGTAAAACCCAATCCCAGAAAGACAATACTGAAGCAATTCCCAGTAATTTTTTCAATTATGGTCATGAAAAAAGGAATCTGTAGGAGATGGACAATACAGAAGATTGCACTCTCTTTATCACAGCATCAAGCCAGAAGCTAAGTCTTGTTTTCTTTATAGATGTTGCAACTGTTTTACTGAATAATTTATTGTACTGTACTCACAAATAGCTTAATCATCAAGGTTTTCCATTTCTGTCTTAACATCAGGCAACCGGCCACAGATTTCATAATTGACATGTTCAGAAAAATTCAGAATACTTCCATTTTGATTGGAATAGGTTTCAAATGAGAGCACACGTTTTATAACAGTGTATTGGTTCTCCATCTTAATCCATTATGGTAGGCCAAATCTAAGTGAATAATTCACAGTGAATAATTCAAGTGTACAAATTAGTTTCTATTTTTGCTCTCAAAAATATATTTACAAGCAGACTGCAATTTCCTTTCTTCTACTTATTTCACTAATATTTCTTTTTTACTCTATAGTTGCACAAGTAGTTATTGCAGAATATTTGAGCTGAATTTAATCACAATAGCTCTTCTATTGCCACTGTCTCAGTGGATATATACATTTGCACAGTTCATGCAAATGTTCACTTATGAATAAAAAAAAATGTTTCCTCTTAACACTTGTGCCTGGCTGTAAAGTTAATTTTTCCAAACTGTTTGTGCTAGTAAAGCTTTCATTAAGCAAAGCCACCGCACAGAGGGAAAAATGGATGAAAAACATCCATTTAAACCTTTGAACAGGTAAGAGGAGAGGTTGGGTTTTTTTTAAATTTATGTTTAGTAGTATTCATTCACCTCTTCTCTTCAACACTGATTGGAATTTCTGGCAGAAAGCTTTAACTCACTTTTTTCCTCCAGTCTTCAAACATTATGAAGCAAATTAATCCCTACTATAACTCCAGTGAATTTGAGGACATTATAGCAGAGATGACTTTGGCACTGTATTTCTTGTTAAAGTGCTTACCTACTCACGCACAATTTTTATACAGTCAAGAGTGATGGTTGCTCAATTTCATCATTCACATTAAAATCATGTGAAATATGGGAGATGTCAGGGCTTTAATTCTTGGATAATTTTTGTAGGTTTTGCCTTCCATAACTTGGAGTGGGTTATTAGGATTACCAGATATATGCAGCTGTTGCCACACTGCTTAACTGGAAACAGAATTTTTCTGAACTTCCACAAAGGTGCCCAGCAAGCTGATGAAGAAAACTGAAGAGTCATCCCATTTGGAAACGTGGTCCACCATGTCAGTCCCTTTTAAAGGGAGAAGAGAATTTCTCTTAAAAAAAATCAAAACAACAATAAACATTTCTTTTTGCCTCCCTCACAAGCCTAGAAATAATGTATGACATGAAAGAAACTGAAATAAAATCCTCAGGAGAAAAAAAACAAACCCAAATCTACTGCCTAGTAATATTCAGCCTGTCTTTCATGCTGTTAAAATTTCTCTTCAGCCCTGGGCATTGGTAGCAGAACTGCAGCAATGAGGTTCAGGCTATCCTGCCTGCCAGTCAGAGGCATTAGCAGTTTGCTGGTTGCAGAAAAACTAAAAGTAAAAGCAGAATATTTCATAAAGCAACAAAAGCAGGGCAGCCTTCTTTCTATCAGGCTACATCAATATAGCTATAGGCTACCAGGTATCAGAGATGAAGAGCACTTAGGCCTGTTCAGTGCTTTTCCAGAAGTGCAAGCAGGGATACAAAAGCAGGCACAAAGGTTGATGGAAAACAACTGCATTCTTCAGTTAACCTTTACTGACTAAAGTAAAACTGGATACTTGCAATCAGAATCATTACTAACTTCTGTTGGATTGATACAGTAGAGGAAAACGTGAAACAGAGGGCGTTTTTTTCCAGGCATGGATGAGTTATTTAATTGAAATGGTGTCTTTGTCTTTTGTGAAATAATTTTCGCTTCCATACTTTTATGAACACTCAGTCATTCAAAAATGTGAAAACATATACGTTCACACTTTTTGATGAATTTCAGGAAATATTGTAAACTAACGGTGTTGCCTTCCCGCCTCCTCATCCCCTCACCCTTTTGTAAGCACTCACTTACTACGGCTTTTTCCTCCTTTAGTCCAGAATCACACAGGCTAGCCATTGGCATTGTTAATAGCTTTTAAGTCATTGTGTTTTCAGCTTCTAAACTAGGCTTTAAAACACTACACTTCGATATTTATTAAGGGCTAGTGGTAACATCAGCTTATATCAGCAGACTCACTTTCAGGGCTGTAAAGTTATTTGTCTGAGTTCAGAATCCTCACCCGGGGACATTCCAAACCATGAGCTCACCAGGCATCAAGGACACCTCAGCACTCTAGTTTTTCCGTTTCCTTGTCACCCATGGACAGACTCTTGAATTAGGACTTTAACCATCCCTGCCTCCACTCTCAATTCGACAAAACCCGGGTGTTTTTTCAGCTAAGCTTCGAGTCAACCTGAGTAAACAGGTCAACTTTCACAAGCACGTGCTGCTCAGCTTTAATGCTGAAGTAGTATAAGCTAATTTATATTCTGTAGGGTCACTTAAACCCTCGAGTGTTAAGCTAAAGTGTCAGCCAGGTCCCAGTGGGGCAAGGCTCTGCAGCTCTTGGAGCACATTTTCTTAGGAGGAGAGTTTCATCCCTCATTAGAATTCGTCTCATATTATGGATTCCTTCCTTCCTTCCTTCCTCCCAGAAGTGGAAGGACTAATTAGGAATAGTTATCACTGCTGATATTCAAAGCATTATTAGAATTGCAGCCCAGTGAAATAAAAAGGGAATTCATATCTGTGGTAGGAGATCCTGACAATTCAGGCATTAGACTCCAGCAGGGTCACCTTTAAAACTTTCCTCAGCTTCAGCTCCAACAATGTGGCTGCCATTACAAACCAGTGAGACTGGAGTACAATTAATGCTGTTTGGACCTCTGGGGTGTTTCTTTTGCAGGTGGGAAAAGCTGTTTAAATTAGTAGAAAGAGCCAAGTCAAAGTTTTGTGTTTCAGGGCCTAACCCCTCATTCTGTTCTCACTTCTGCTGCCGCATTAACTTCTGTAGAGGTTCTTCATTTGCTTTGGCTACATGGCTTTTGTAAGGTGCCAGCTCTAGTTTTGTCACTTCAAAATTTCAACTGACAATAAATAGGCGAGCATCCATTGCTCTGGTGGGGAACTCGAAGCAGGGGAGGGATTATACAGTAGCCAAACCTGAAGCACATGGAGGATGCTAGTTTGTGACTGGCATAAGCAGATCTAAGATGTGCCACTGCCAAAGGCAGCTCCTTTCCAGCACCCGTGTGTGCCCCTATGCATTCACATCAGAGCAAGCCAGAGACTATGTGGTTATGTAATTCATTGAAATTACAGCCCCATTAGAAGCATGAATGCAAGAGGGAACCACGTGCAAGCCAAAGGGGCCGTAAGTAGCTGCATACTGTTAAGTTGGTATAAGCAGGTGATGCTGCTGCAACCTGTGTCCACAGAAAATCTGATAGAGACTCCTAGTCATTTAGGAAGTAGTCTGACATTTTCATTCTGCCTTCATACTCTGACAGAGCCAAAAGAGTCTTGCTTCACACCTTTTAAGCCATATCCCTTTGTGGTGGGGGGGGGGGGGGGGGGAGGTGTGTGTTGCTGAGGGGAAGAAGGAAACCCTTTCCTATTTAATTCTCAGCATCTGGTAATCTAACCAATTTTCTAACCAGCTTTATATATGCAAGTTCAGTGCTTAGCAATAGATAGATTCACAAGTGTGAGGAAGGGGAAAAAAAAATACTTAAAATAAATCACATTTAGAGATTCCAGGCAGATTCCAGTATCAAAATGGAAACAGGGATAAAATGTCCAGAAGCTTAGGAGAAAAAAAGAATCCTCCTGAGTGTTGCTGAAAAATGTTTGTAAAGTCTACAGAAGTCTTCATTATAGTCTAATTCTTCCATCCCCCAAAACATTTTAAAGTTATCTTCTCTGTTCGTGATTGCCTTTATATTGTCATTGACATTGTGTTGCATTAAGTCAGTCTCTAATATTAGATGCAATTATGATACGTGACATTGAAATCATGCTTAAAGTAAGATTCCACTTGAAGAAGTCACCTTAGATCTATGCCTTTGTAAGGCTGTTTATTGCTTTTGTGATTGCGCTATCAAGTATTCTTTGTATACAAGTACTAAGGTGCTAACAGACAGATCCAAAATAGATAAAAAGAGACAAACATTTGAGTAACTTGAATTATGATGTCTGTGGCCAGACTTGTACTCTAGAAACTCCTCCACAGCTGCTTCTTCACCTCACTTTTGGAAAGTACTGCAGATTTATTTTTGCTTGATTTAACCTGTGGTTCCACAATACTACGTTTTGCCACTGCACATTGGTAAAATTAAGTCTATTAGTGCTAACTGCTCCTCTGAACAACAGATGTCAAGAAAGTAGGAAATTAGATGAGCTATGGATGCTGTTGGAGTCAAAGTGATTCTGGACACACCACTGGACATGTTGGCACCTACACTGTTAAATCCAGTGGAAATAGAGGGTTTAAGACGTTTTGTGGATTTATCTCAGTATTCTCAGTTAAGATTTTTTTCCCAGACTTACAAAATTGAATGACAGCCTGATGTTTTAATCTCAGACATCACACGCAAAAAGTTTCTGAGGTCAGATTGTGCCATGTGTGACACTGGCTTGTGCCTTCTGTCTTGAACAAATGCCTGCAACATTGCCTCATCAGTAGCAACACACAAGTGTAGTTCACTGGCAATTAACTCTACTAGGACTAGCGTCCAGCTACTTTGTGGTTAAAATCATGACAGCAATACAGTTAACAACAACAAAAAAAAAAATTAGAAGGAGAAGAAAAAAAATCAACACAAATAAGAGGTGACAAGTGCTTATTTAGGTAGTCATTTTTCAGGAGCTGAGCTGCACTTTAATACATAAATGCATTGTACCTTTACTGAAACCTTCCTCCTGAATAGCTAATAAGTTATATTTAAGTGCTTTCACCAATGAACTGACTTACTTTAGTTAGTGTGGAATAATTTTTATTATCCTTCTGTCCAAAAAAGTTGGAGGTAGCTAAAATAATTTTGGTGCACCTCCTGCAAGCTTATGAATTCTTGAAGACTGGAGGTAGAGTGGCTGCATTAAGAAAAAGACAGAGTGAGGGCATTTTCACTGTTACTGAGAAGATGGCTTGAAGGGAAAGCAGGAGCCCCAGAAACATCTGCAGGATTGTATTCTTAATGAAGGGGGTGGTTGAAAAGACTGAAGCTGACTCACCAAAGACTGATATATTTAATTGTGTAATATCAGCATATGGAGATGCCAACTGAGCATGTAAGCAAATTGCAGATGTTGCTTTGTGGCACAGCACCTGGCTTCCAGCTCGTTCTCTCAGGTATTTAAGGCCCCTGTTGAAATGGTATCTATGTGCTGTTGAGAGTGATGTGGGCTGGTGGTTAAATAATACACTAAGATTAGGAAAAACATAACAAATAGAAGCTTACAAAGGACTTTTTTCTCAGTGGGGAATCCCACTGTTTCTTCCCCAGCTGAGACTAAAGAAAATCTAACAGGGAATCTTGTAGCCTTCTACTTAATTTGGGAAACCTGAACTGCTATCAGTAACCTCAGCACTCAGATCTTTAAGCCTCCCCTAGATGATCAGTTTCTCCCCTACAGCAATTCCTACTGCAGTAATTCCCACTGACCCAGCCAGCGAGGGAAGCGCTAAACAATTACTGGCTGGCCAGCTGCTGAACCTGCTAACTAGGTGCTCATGATTTGAGGAGATATTTCTGTCAGTTTAGGCCACTGGCAGTTTTACAAGGCAGAATGTCTTTGCTCCTGGCCCACTGGAGACTAGGCAGCTTCCCACTACCTGGTACTAAGAACAAAGGACTGACACAACCAGTGACACCAAGACTGAACTCAAGAGTCCTCTTCAGTGTTGGCTCCAGGACACCACCATGGAGCTGTATTAAAATACAAATATTTTATTTTGTGTGGGTCTCCAAACATTGAAGACAGTTTTAACTATGCTTCTAAATTCAGCTGAGGCCGCAAATGCTGTGCTTCAGACTATAAAAAGGCACGCAAACAAAACCACCTATAGAAACTATTACACGATACTTCCCCCATATGACTATTCTGCTAGCATACCTCTGCCATTTGATTTTTCCACTGGATCTCGTAGGGTAGAACAATCCAGCTTGGAAGGGACCTCAAGCGGTCTCTAGTTGTACGAGCTGCTCAAAGCACGAGCACCAGTGGGGTCAGGGCAGGCTGCTCAGGATTTTATCCTGTGCCTCTTGGAAGACTCCCGGGGATGGAGAATGCACAGCCTCTCTGGGCAGCCTGTGTCACTGCTGGACACTCTCTTGGGAGTGGAAAAACAGGATGTCCAGCCAGCACCTCCCTTTTCAATTTTTGCCCGTTTTCTCCCAACCTCCCGCCATGCGTGGCTGTGGAGAGCCTAGGCCCCTGCTCTTCACGACCCCCCTGTAGACGCTCGGGGGGCCGCCGTGAGGTCCCCTGGCAGCCCTCTCTCCTTCAGGGTGAAGGAGCCCCGCTCCCTCAGCCTCTCCTCAAAGGCCGAGCACTCCGGCCCCCGGCCGTCCCGCTGGCCTTTGGGCCCGGTGGGGTTGGCCCGCGTCTTTCCCGCGCAGAGGCCCCGGGCCTGGGCGCAGCAGCCGCGTGAGGGTGGCCGAGGAGCGGGGAAGCGCTGCTCCCGTCGGTCGCCCTGGTCGGCGCGGTCCCGTCCGTACGGCCCGGGAGGCTGTCGTCCTCCTCTGCTGCCGGGTGCCGCTGGTGGCTCTCGCTCCTGCAGTGCCCCGGGTCCCTCTCGGCAGAGCCGCTCCCCAGCCCGGCAGCCCCCAGCCCGGAGCGCGGCCGGGGGCTCTTCCTCCCCAGGCGCCGGGCTCCGCGGCTGCCCCTGGAGTTCAGGCAGGGTTCCTCTCAGCCCGTTCCTGCAGCCTCTCCAGGGCCCCCTCAATGCCAGTCACAACCTCCGGCCTATCGACTGGTCCCAGCAATTTGGTGGCATCTGCAAACTTGATGAGAGTGCACTTGATGAGAGTCTCCTTCTCCAGGTCACCAGCAAAACTGTTAAATGGAAGAGGTCCCACGACAAACCAGACTCTGGGTAGAGTACAGCCCCTTAACAACTACCTCCTGATCCCAGCCATCCCAAAAGCGTTTTACTCACAGAATTATCTACTAGAACTTCATTTAGGTCTCTTTCATTATATCGTATGCACTGCAGTGTTTAGGATCTCTACCATTCCTTGCAACACGGTCTGTTCGCTCACCTGCCAGATGTAAGGAACATCCAAGTTGCCCAGATCAATTCCAACAGTCAGGAGAAATCACTACATCCAGAATCAGGCTTGATGCAGTGTTTAATTCACACAACCATTTTGGAGAGGAACCATTTTGGAGAAGATGTTTGCCACTATTTAAAACTACAGTTTATTAGATGCAATCTTTGGTATATTAAAAAAAAAAAAAAAAAAAAAATCACCAACCAAAAAACCTCAAAACAAAAAACAACCCAAACTAATTAACCCGTCCTTGTATAAGTTAGTATATAAATAAGGAAACTGTAATAGCACAGTAGGGGTGTTTTAATGTCACATGAAGCTGTACAGCAATTATTCTGTGTACCATGACTAACTCTTGAAAAATCTTAATAATATTAATCAGATGATGCTACCATTGTGAAAATTATATTTCTAAGTATAGCTTTGTGATTTTCTCATATTAAAGGAAGTAGGTGTATTGATGTCTAGGCTGATAATTCAAGTTATTGATGAGAAGTTTCTCACCCCATCGTTCAGGGATCACCCACAGTAAGACATCAAATAACAATCTAAAATTCCCTCCCTCCTACTCAATGCCCTGATCCAGTGAATAAACCTTCAAAACAGAATAAAGTAAAATACAAAAACATATTTTTATAGTAGCTGAAGTTTTAATGACTCGCAAATAGAAAATATTATTTGGGCAACATCCAAAAAAGCTCTACCATAATTTTTTTAGCACGGAGGTTTATATTCTCCTCATTTAAAGAAAGTTGGGAACGTGGATCTGTAAAAAAATAGTACAAATATGGTATGATGATGGCAGAAGTACAGTGCCACTATTTCTTTAAAAGACTTGTAACTACATTGTATGTATTCATACCAGATCAAAACTGGGTATAAAGAAACTCAATAAAGAATATAAATTGGAGATGTTTGGGTGATGTGTGTTGTTTGAATTTTTTTTATTGACTTCCTATTTATACAACAATAAATAAATTAAGACCTGTCATTTATTTTGGCATTATTTTTTCTGCCTTTGAAAGAACGGGAGGTGTATCAGAAATTGCATATATTCATGAAGAAGAAAGTTTTTCTCACTATCAAATGGTAATAATCTGATTTGGAAAAATTAAGTCAAAAAAATTCAAGAAAAATTTTAAAGTGCACACCACTACAGTTGCAAAATTCCTCACAGGATCCTGAAAAGCAGTGTGTATGTGTATAAACACGTGTGCTTATACACACATGTACATACATATACATTCTGTTGCTTGAGAGAAATTGTTGAAATGACAAAGCACAGAAGTCCCAAGATTATGCTGGCATCACTGCCAATGCCAAGTCACAAATATGTCTTAGCAAGCCACATGCCAAAAGCTGCTGATGATGACCCAAGGAAAATGTTAATTTTATCACCATTCAACTAAAAGCTTCTGGAAGCTGTAGTTGGCAATTTAGTGCCAGTCTACCACGCTGCTTGTCGAGGACAGAGAGACAGACAGAAGCTCATAGAAGAATGTAAATTAAAGGAAAGATCCTAAAACCCAACATGTGAAAAGTAAGGCTCCCGAAGAAGATAGCAATACCTTTGATGGTGAACTTTAAGTTGTTTTGGTACCATTTCATGTTTTAAAGTGACCCAGAAGTGGGGACAGGAGCTCAGTACTCTAGCCCTGGGATCTTGAAGGCTTTATGAACCTTTCATTCTGCAGTGAGGCACAACTTCCCCAAGAAGCAGGGCAAGTGCCATCACCTCCACAGCGCAGCTTAATCACCGGCCTCATTTGAGTACCAGGACAGATAGAAGAATCTTCACATCGATGCTGATGAGGCACCCTACAACCACAGCTACTGGATCAGGCTTTTCAGAGAATTTAAGACAGCAGTCACCCATCTGTGGATTTAAGGATGAGACAAGTGTTAAACTGAGCAAAGACCTAGCAAGAAGGAAGCAGTTAAGCACATAGGAGAGTAAATTTTTACCTTTAAAATTACTTAGGAGATCAGACAAAGGTTTTGTGAATTGTAGCCTTGTACTTACATGTCTTAATCCTACCAAGTCCCATTTTAGGTGAGCGAATGTTCTGCAAGTTGCATTTGTGACCAGATTTGACCATGTCTTTTTGCGGACCTATGCCTAAGTCTGCTGTGGCAAGGGCAAAGAAAGAAATTTCAGAGAAAACTCCCATGGACAGAACAAAAACCAGACAGATGAGCAAGCTGAGCTACATTAAATAAATGAGGAATCACCCACAGCAATGACAAATGAATGCACTCAGTCCTGCCCAGCTTTTCACATTAGAAAGGATACCTGAGCCTGGTTATCACACAAGTAGAAAGACTACCTGTGAATTCCCCTAGCTAAGAAGTTACAGATGAACACTTTCTCAACATTAAAGCGCACACACACACAAATGAGTTTCCTTGGTGCTGGCATTATGGATGGATGGAAATTGCATCAAAATTAATCCCTATGCGGTTTTCTTACACAACAAACCTTCTGCATCTCACAAGTAAACAAAACAGTCTCAAGAGGCTAGATATTTGTAAGGTTAAATTAACAGCCTATGCTATTAAAAATACTATCCCATTTTTCCTAGTCCAGTTGAGCACCAAACCAGGTGCTGTTCTGCAAGGTAGTCTCCAGACATTCTTAATCTGCAACGTTGACTATTAGCAACACAAAATTGAGCAGTATTTACATGATTTGCTTGACAACGTATTTCCTTTCACTGCCCGATCTTCATCCTTACAAACATCATTTAGTAGGTAAAGCAAGCTTTGACAATAAACAGATGAGAAAAATTAATTGCTTCCATGGATACATTCTTATGCTATTGTATGTGTGATGTTCTGGCACTGGACATATAATAATGATGCTTCCACAACCACTATTTATTAGTTTCACTCATTTTACAGCATTTTCCAGAGATAAAACTAGCCAAAGTTGAATTTTTTAATTTGTTAATTTGTCAGATTTGTTAATTGGTCAGTAGTCTGCTCTGAAAAGAGGGAGAAAAAAGAACTAGAACTTGGTTTTATTTCTTTTTATCAAGGACAACCTCTCTCATAAGTGAAAGTCGAAAAAAAAGTGTTTCATCCAAAATAACTGGATATAAATAATTAGATCAGGAAGAAAATTATCAACAAAAATCTCTCACAAAAATAAAACCTGTACTTCCTATAAAGACATGGGGAGTTAATCTTTAAGAACAGAGGAAGTAGCCATCTTTAATGCACTTCTTCCAACAGATACTTTAGCTCTTTACACCTCATTTTACTCAGAGAAAAAAAATCAATCATATCAAAACAACAGCTAGTCAGTTCAAAATCATTAGCGAGAATGTTTTTGCTATCTACCATACACATCAACTTTGCTTTTGAACAATGACTCAGATCACTAACAGATTCCACTTCAGAAAATTAGGAACAACCCCATCATCTCACTTCTTTCCTCCCTAAACGAAAATCTTCATGATTTTTTATTTTTTATTGTTTTTGCTAATACATAGTGATATACCAGTGAAAGAAATAACTAACTTTAAATGTACATTAACTGGTGGCTACTCCTTTAACAAAAAAGTTAAGGCTACTGCATAGGAATAAAGTGCATTATTTTTAATTAAATGTTTCTTGTATTAGAGCATTCATTAAACGTCAGAAGTGTAGTACTTGTACAGAGTATGCCTGCTCCCAGGCAGGTTTTTCCCCGTAGCCTTTTTTTGCTTTATCCAGTCCAGTTGTGTCATATGTCCTGCCACTCTAATTGTCAAGAAGACTCTAAATTACCTAAATTTAGTATTTTCTTTCAGGGTCAGGATCAACTTAAATGTTTTCATCTATCTTTAATGAAAGTAAGGGAATTGTAACAAAGTAGGAAGAACCTGATAAAAAAACAGTAAAAAAATATTCTTTCTTCCTTTCAAGGAAAAATCCATGTAATTTGGACGTCCACCACTGGATGAACAGACATGTACATTCTGGTAGATAATATGAGGTTGGATGCTTTACTTATTTAACTGCTCTTAGCCACTTTCCTCTAGCTAAATAACCTAGGAAACGGGATATCTAAATTTTATATTTGTAGCGCTTCAGCGAGTCGTTTGTTGTACCTCAAATGATACGAGTTTAGATATAAGAAAGTTTTTCAGTCTTGCAATGAATCCACTAGACTGTCTCATCTCATCATCATCCTCTCTGCAGCCAAATTACTGGTAGGAATCTGTAGCAGCCAAGTGCCCCAAATAACATCTACCCTCAGCTGTCAATTAAAATGTGTTCTCTTTAAACTCAGAGATCCATGCCTTCAATATTCCCCAAAGCCAGCACTAGGCTGCTAGGGTGCTATGTGAGGAGGTGTGTATGATACCTCAGGAAAGGGAACACAATGCAGAGGTGTGAGAATTACTGGAGAACTAACCCATTAAGTCCACTCAGAGCCATAAGCAAAGTACTATCGGGTGCAGTCCTGTTTGTTCCCTGCTATATCAGTCCTGCGCCAGCCTGACATGACTGGACTCTTCTAGACAACCGCAGGCTATAAAATCCACCTGAACTCCATGCCACATGGACCTGCCTTCTTCAGTTCCACTGCCACGGAAACCTCTGTGTCATCCCAGCTGCTACAGAGTAAACGCACTCTGACTTGAAGTCAAACTGTGCCCAAATAATTATTTGACAATTTAAGAGATTTTTTTTTTTGAATATGCAAAAAAAACCCTAAGACTATTCCTTCATTTCTCCAAGCCCCATAGGTACACTTAATGAAAACTGGAGTCTGTAATCCCATTAGTCATTCTGTTCTGAGTTGAAGCTCTCGAACTGCACTCACAAATAAACCCTTCTACTTCACAAATGAACAGATTCAAGTATAAGACAATGCTGAAAACTTGCCATGCAGGGTCTGCCATACTCCCTGTGACTCAACAGACTGTCACAGATTTTCTGCCAACGGTCAAGTCTTCAATGAAGAAAACCCACTGTATTTAAAACTATTTTTTAAATTTTAAAAAGCTCCAAAAGTTTAATGAAAGAAGCAACTAATTCTGAAGTGAAACACAAACAGTAGGAGAACATTTTCAAAGCTTGTAATGCATCATAATTCAGTAAAAATAAACAATTGATACATAGAATCATAGAATATCTCAAGTTAGAAGGGACCCGTAAGGATCATTGAGTCCAACTCCCTGGCTCCTTACAGAAGCATAACTGTACATAATTCTACATAACTGTAAAAGATCTCAGTTTGCTTTTAAATAATTTTAAACTTTCAATTATGACAATAAATAGGAGCATTCAGTACAGTGTTAAAGGAACTGTCCAGAGCAAGTAGATATGAAAACTGTGGCACAAAGTATCTGATGAATCTCTCATGATCCATGGATCTGGATTTCAGTTTCTGGCAGTGGATTCCAACAAGTCTTTTGCTTCATTTATTTTTGTTGCTAAGTAAGGTGATCCACCTGAGAAGAAAAAAGGGGAAAGGAGTAACATTTACACATCAGTATTAAGTACCAGACTACTTCACATGCAGCATTCCCTTATTATTTATTTTTATTAGCTCTTCCTTCTTAAACAGATCCTTTTTGTACAACTGCTTAAAAAAAAAAATGACATTGATAAGAAATAAGCTAATTGATAGGAAACATGAGAAATGTAATCAAAACTGAAGTCACTGAAGAATAATTCTGAATAATTTGTCTCTGAGAGAAGACTGAAATCACTTTACATCAGTGTGATTTAGACTTGCAGTGCAATGTTGCTGCAAATGTATGCAAGGTCAGCGGTCTTGAACATTCATCCAAAACTAATAGCTATTATTTCCACCCACCCCAAAAACTAAGAGGCAAAATTTTACAAATAATTTTGACAAAGAATCGTTAAGTGTGTACATATGCACATAGACACATACACTAAGCCTTTCCTGTACTAGATGCCTGGAGTTACCAGCCAGAAACGGTCACATTAAAGCTATTTAAACATGGTACGCCTTCTAACTTCTAGTCCTGAACACTGTCATTGCTTTACGCTCCATCTAACAATCTGATTACAGTTCAGCAGTCTTTTTGTGTTTGTTTTTTTTAACTCTCCCCCTGAGTGCCAACCATCTGCCTACAGTCACCAAAAACAACATTACAAGGTCTGTATCAGTAACTTACCACTTACTATAATACACCTATATTTTTCACATGAAAATATGATTCTAGCAGTATTGTGCACTGAATAGCCTTTTCCAAAGCATCTGTTCAATCATAATTTTTCATTCATCATTTCATTCATTCTATTCATCAGGAAAGATAATGATAGAAGAAACACACAGAACTAGTTGTAGACACATGTGGCAAGGCTCACTTAAAGTCTTCTTTAGGACATTCCTGTAGGAATCCAAAACATTATAAAGTAATTTCCTGGTGTAATAAAACAACTGGAAAAAAAGTATTGGACAAGTTCTCTTGTCATGTTTTGGTTTTGTTTGAGTATAGTTTTCATAGGTAAGACACACCACAGGAAAGTGAAGCAAGACAAGGGAAGGGTAGAGAACTAGCTACTGGAAAACAAACTTATTTTATTCTTTTTTTAAACGAATTACTTGGCTTTTTAGCCAGGAATAGGATTTACTACATTGAGTACTGCTTCCTTCAAAGAGTAGACAAGAGGATCAAACAAACAGTAAAGACTAAAAACTGCAATAAACAATGTATCCCAAGTAATTTTTAAATGTACATTGATTTTTTACATGTCTAGGATGCAAGATCTTAAAGTAAATTCAAATCTGTTGGAAGTGTTTTCACTACATTTACATCCTTAAGTGCCATATTAATTTGGTAGCCCTCCAATGAGAGAAAATTCAATCTCATGATTGCCTAAGTGTTTGTTTATAATTAGGGCAAGTCCAAAAGGCTTCTCTCGTCCACTTCTGTGAGCAAATATTCTTTCATAAAATTAGTAACTGATAAATTAAAATACAATGTATCAATATGAAAACACTTTTAAATTGAACTATGAAGAGGTTAATATGCAATCATTTTAGTAGAGCTCACTGGGGATGTTATTATGCAATCTTTTATATATTTCTTATTTGTTTCTAATAATTCTCTCTTCAATGTTTGGGATCTCAGATAACATCTGTAACTTTTAAAATCTGTAATAATTGCCCTTTCTTCTGTCAACCCCATCTGGTAAAATATTATTTTAAAATAGAATTCTAATGTTGTGTATTATTTTTAAAAGCACATCTGTGCAATCCACAGCCAGAAGAAATCAAGATATATACATAAGCAAACAAGTCTCTCTGTGATGCCACATGTTCAAGATTACTCCAGGCCCTAGCTCTGCAGCTAAAGACATTAGACAAGATTTTTTTTCTACGGCCATGCCAGAAGAGCTGCGGGGGCAGCACAGAGGCACAAATCCCTTCAACTGGTGTTCCTACTGAGAAAATGCTCCATCTTAATAGCACACAGGAGGGCTCACTACATCCATCCAAGCCTACATTGTGCCCAGCTGCAGGTGGATTACAGCTGTAAGAGTGGGTTGTTAAAATGTACAATCTTTGTAAAGGGAACAGCCTCTTTACGTCTACTCAACATCCACACGGATGTTCACAGTTCTGGTTCACGTCTCTAAGTACCGCTACAATAAATTTAGAAGTTCATTATCAAAAAACTTTGACCTAATAGGTACTCTAGTGGTTAAGAGGCCTCTGACCATCATAATATATTAGAAATGCAGAAAATAATTTATTTTCTATGTCTGTGTAGCTTATACATTATAAATAGTATAAAAAATGAAAGTGTGAAATCGAATAAGCAGGACAACTTCAGAATTAAACTGAGGGGTGAAGACGGCAAAGAAAAGCATTGACTAAACACTTCCTATGGCCAGTGGTCACAGTTATTTTTTTCATTTTCTTAAAATGGGGTGCTGGCAGGGAGCCCTATAATTCTGTCAAAATGATATAAAAACCCTCCAACTTCCCCTTTTGACTTCTGAAATACAGTGCAACTCTTCACCATCTGTTATTTTAAAGTAGAAACAGCAATGAACATATGGGCTTTCTTTCTCAACCAGCTGTAGTGTAGTTAAAGTTATAATAATAGCCTTTCTGTAAGATAAATTTACATTAAAAACCTGGCCAGTAAAGCAACAGGCCCATCTTTATACTTTTTTCAAGTGAATTCCAGGAAGTCTGAAATTCATCAATGATGTACTCAGTGACTGCAGAACGTTTCCCGACAGAAAGTTACTTTCATACATGTGACTGGTCCACCTCAGTTCAAAACAAAAATGTCAGTTTAATGTAAAAATGTTTAGCTAATTTTTTTCTTAGTTTTGATTAAGTTTTTTTTAAAGTGTGAACGACTGGTCCCAGAGCTCATAGTTTTAATTTAAGCAGCACAAGTCTAGAAAACTACCTTAGAGAAAGATGGGTAAAACTGTGGTTCATAAAGCCTAGTTTATCTGAGAGAAGACACATGGAAGCTCAAGTCTATAAATAAACAACATACATTTGGTCTCAGTTTGGTTACTTATACAATCAGTAAACTTAAAAGGATCTCATTTAAGCGTCTTTCTTTCCAGCTCTGGTTAAGAAAATTGATAATTATTTACCTTTATCAGGATGATTCAAAATCATGATTCTTCTGTGGGCTGTTCTGATTTTGGCCTTGTCAGCAGATGGACTGAAAACATAAATGGAAGTGCTTACCATAAATGCCACCGAGCTCAGGTTATAAATTAACAGTTTATACTGGCTTCAAAAAATAATTAAAACTTGAGATTTTCACCATCTTGTGGACAAAACATAAAACTACACCTCTGAGGAAGTAATAACAAAGGCGTGTAAGACACACAGAGAAGGACATTTTTAAAAAGCCTGTGGATTTGATGCATACAAATATCTTTAAGGTTTTTTTTAAAATGCTATATATCCACTCACCCAAAATAAACAATTTTGGGAAAAAAAAAGGGGGGGGGGTAAAAAACCCCAGCAGCTCTAGGGTGTATCTAGCTGGTTATTCATATCATTAAATGCAGAAAATACATTTTTTCCTCCTAGAAAGTAAGTATTTATATGACCAGTGACAAAACAACAAATATTGAATATTACCACATTTTGTTCTACTTTAAGTGTTTTTCTGACTGCTATAAATAATTCTTTTTTCTGCTGAGGCCTGAAAAAAACCCTGTATTTGTTATTATTGCAAAGTTATTCAATGTGTTACATTCAAGGACATGCTGATTTACAAGTGCTACATAATGTTATTTCCTTCAATGACAGATACATAAAATATGTACTTGGCTTAAATTACATATGTACCTTACCATACAAATAACCACTTAAGGATGCTGTATGCCAACACAGTAAGGCTATCGTATGTAAAAGGCCAGTTTGAATAGTTTAGTTTTTCATAATTTGTTAGCATGCAGAAATGAAGCAGTGTTTTCCACTTCAGGTGACTTCTTAATCAGTGATGATTCAATTAATTAATCCTTCTGTAGATACAGTTTGAATGCAAGGTATCAGCCTAACTACATTCCCGAGGTAAACAACCTCTAATTATTATTCTGTCACAAGGAAATTAGGGTATGTTGCAAAATGAGTTCATAGAACTGGATAAGAAAAGAATACTTCAACGGAACAGAAAGTAACTCAGAAACTAAGAATTAAAAAGAGGGTGAAGGGCCTTGAACTATATAAATACAAAAATTAAATTATTTGGTATCAGCTAAAAATAACGGTCATCTATATTTTGATTTGTAAAGTTGTTGTTATATAATAAAAAAGAAAGTTGCTATACCACATTTAGAAGCTCAGAGGGCCAAAGCATAAATGCGGAAAAGTTGCAGTTGCGTATTATGGAAAATCATGCAGTTCTGCTCCAAGAAACAACTGAAAATGGTATTTTACATCAAATTTGCTTAGTTTCTGAGATACCGTTTATGCCACAGTCAGACTGGTCTCTAAAGATTCTAAATCACTATCAAAACCACCTTTAATGTCAAAGTCATATTTTCATCGAACCAGTACAGCCTCACCACCTGAGTCACGCCAACATCAGACTGCCTTCTAAGATTACCAACTGGCGGAGAAGTCTGTCACCTTGGTGGGACCAGTCAGTAGGCCGGAGGTTGTGACTGGCATTGAGGGGGCCCTGGAGAGGCTGCAGGAACGGGCTGAGAGGAACCCTGCCTGAACTCCAGGGGCAGCCGCGGAGCCCGGCGCCTGGGGAGGAAGAGCCCCCGGCCGCGCTCCGGGCTGGGGGCTGCCGGGCTGGGGAGCGGCTCTGCCGAGAGGGACCCGGGGCACTGCAGGAGCGAGAGCCACCAGCGGCACCCGGCAGCAGAGGAGGACGACAGCCTCCCGGGCCGTACGGACGGGACCGCGCCGACCAGGGCGACCGACGGGAGCAGCGCTTCCCCGCTCCTCGGCCACCCTCACGCGGCTGCTGCGCCCAGGCCCGGGGCCTCTGCGCGGGAAAGACGCGGGCCAACCCCACCGGGCCCAAAGGCCAGCGGGACGGCCGGGGGCCGGAGTGCTCGGCCTTTGAGGAGAGGCTGAGGGAGCGGGGCTCCTTCACCCTGAAGGAGAGAGGGCTGCCAGGGGACCTCACGGCGGCCCCCCGAGCGTCTACAGGGGGGTCGTGAAGAGCAGGGGCCTAGGCTCTCCACAGCCACGCATGGCGGGAGGTTGGGAGAAAACGGGCAAAAATTGAAAAGGGAGGTGCTGGCTGGACATCCTGTTTTTCTACTCCCAAGAGAGTGTCCAGCAGTGACACAGGCTGCCCAGAGAGGCTGTGCATTCTCCATCCTCGGGAGTCTTCCAAGAGGCACAGGATAAAATCCTGAGCAACCTGCCCTGACCCCACTGGTGCTCGTGCTTTGAGCAGCTCGTACAACTAGAGACCGCTTGAGGTCCCTTCCAACTTGAGTGGCCTTATGATTGTATGATACACCTGTGCAGGAAGCTGTGTTTAAAAACAAAATAGAATTTAAAAAACCCAAACAAACCCAAAGCCACAATGATTAAATCTTAAATATGTCTGTGTTTGTACACTTATACAATGTATAAAATGGTTTTTTAATGCAATAACCGAATTTTTTTTATGTCATTTATGTTTTAAGAATAATGCTTTAAACATTTTAACTATTGCATATATATATATATATATATATATAGTCCATTAACAAACAAGTATTTCCTATGGAAAGAAAAAGCATGTATCTTGTTTCATAAGAAAATGCTATAATACAGAAAATTTCATTCAATTTTATCTAGAATTTTAACTTAACGTGTTCAGACATATTTTCTAGCTTCAGAAGTTCAGCGTTAGGGATTTGGTAATTGTAAACTGTTATACTTAGGACAGCTACATTTTGTTAGCTTCTATTTTGTCTAACATTTGGAAAACACTCCTAACATTTTCACCTCCCATTTCATCTCAGACATTCCCCCATCTCTCCCATCAGCAGTTTCTTCTACACAGTTGTTAGTATTATTACTATGTTTATACTGAACTTCGGTAATCTGTGATGCTTCATAACCAATGCAAGAACATTAAAACTTAAAATTAGTCAGTATTTCCAATACAGTACTTTGTAGCTTTGGATACCTTTTATATAGTTTAAACACAAATAATGCACATGCATGTTTCTACCAAACCCCCTGAAATCTTTCAAGATGGTTATTATAGAATAACATTCGGAATGTATAATGGGCAAATACATTTGAAATTTAAAAGCTATCATTAAATGTTCACCTTCATCATGGCTTGTGTTTATTATTTATACTGCCCATGCATACTCAGCACTTGAAATAATGAAGAAACTCTTTGCCTCAAAATTTAAGATGACTTGGAAGTGATAACACAGAGAACAAGTGTTATAATAATAGTATCAGGGCTTAGACAGATCTAGTTTGTGGATTTATGCATACTCTGGCATTTTCAGTAACAGTTTAAAATTCACTTTTTTTTCCCCCCTGTGGCATTGTTATATATCTATATATAATATAGTAAGCAGTGAGCTAAAACTGGTCTAGAAAAGTGTCTGTAAACAATGTGAGAATTTGCTATAAAGATGTTAGCCATGCTCCTACACGATTAAATGCTCAATCTTTTAAATATTAATCAGATTTGAGGAAAGTTCTTAAGTTTTGATATTTGCAAGACTCAGTCCAAACACAACAAGCAGGGTCACTGTTCCCAGTACAGATTCAAGCTATTAAAATTAAAAATTAAAGGGGACTGATTTCAGATGTGATGAAACTTCAGACACGTACATGAGCAGTGTTCAGGCTAGGCATTGCCACTGTAAACACACTTTAGTGAGCTGCCATGTGCTACAGGGGGGAGGTGTGCCGGAGCAGAGACCCCCCTGTATCCTGTGGTGAGACGGCAGGGCGGGCCCCCCCGCCACCCATGGAGCAGACACTGATTTACGGCCTGTGAAGTGTTTCACCTGGATGATTAAGGTGCTGTGCCCGAAGAAGGCTGGGGTCTTGTGGGAAAAGGTAGACCCCGCTGTTGTAATTCAGCACTGGGAGGGCTGCAGTGTGTGGGGGTGTCCCACGCCGGAGCAGCTCGGGAAGGGCTGCAGCCGTGGGAGGGAATCCAGTTGGAGAAAGTTGGTGACCTGCACTGGAGCAGTGTAAGGAAACGCTGCAGCCTGTGGGAGGGACTCACGTTGGAGAAAGTTTGTGGAGGACTGTCTCCTGTGAGAGGGGGACCACGATGGAGCAGGGGGAACAAGTTCCGGACACTCCCCTCACCGAAGATGAAGAAGTGGCAGCACTGCCTGCACCCCCCATTCCCTGCCCCTGCGCCACTGGGGGAGGAGGTAGAGATATCGGGAGCAGAGCTGAGCCCGGGAAGGAGGGAGGGGTGGGGGGAAGGTGTTCTCAAGATGTGGCAACGCTTCTCACTATCCAATTCTGTCAAATGTTGTTAGTGTCTGTAATAAATGTATGGGTTTTTTTCTTCACCTAACAAGTCTGCCTCTTGCTCGTGACCATAAAAGGTGATTTTTTCCCCATCTCAGTCCCATCCCGAACCCCAAGCCTGGCTCTCTGATCCTTCTCATTGCCGGAAGAGAAGGGGGAGAGATTGGCTGCGTGGTGTTTGGCTGCTGACCAGGCTCAAACCATGACACCTGGAAATTATTTCCCATGCCTACTCTAAATGATAATTCTCTTCAAGTATTTTTGTTAGGAATATGCCCCAACTTTTAAAATCCAAACAAATCAGAGTGGAGAAAGAAAAGAATATTACTGACCTCTGAAAAAAAGAGCAAAATTCATTTGTTTTTCTCGTTTATTAATATAATCTACAATATTACTTATCTCAAAGGGTTTTTTGGAGACCAAGCCATGTGATCACACTAATTAGCACAGTATGTGCTATTCTGATTATTTCCAGAGCACCAACTCTCTACTGCAATATGTTACCATGCCTTCAAGCCAAACACAAGTTGGATGTTTTATTCTCATTTTATTGTTTGCTTTTTAGCTTAAGCAGAATATTAGAATGGTTTATAAGCCATTAGCAGTCTTTTAAAAAGAAGTTATGATTTTGGCAAGAGTATTCCACATCCTCACAACATGTATTTTCTTCATTCAATGCTTACCAAACAAAAACATATTAATACAACACACCTACCTTACACCTAAAATAAGACTAGCTTCTCGCCTACTCATTTTCTGTTCAAACCCTCCTTTATAGTACAATGAAAGACTCTAAAAAGAAGAAAGGGAAAACAAGCAATAATTAGTTTCATGTACAAGGTGCCAGGACCTAAATTGTATTTATATGACCTCATTCAGAGCATCACACTCATCTATAATTTATTTCGAAGGCATGGAATGACTACAAACCAGATAATACGAAAGGACTTCTCCTTAGTTAACACACACAAAAAACAAATTAAAAATAACTATCTGGTTTTTTACAAAATTCTACTGCTAATAAGAGATATTAATAGCTACAACTATTAAAAACCTGCCTTCAGGCAAAAGAGTCCAGAATCAAAGTACATACTAGCATAGAGTGGTACAGGGTGTGTGTGTTCAGGAGGGCAGGAGAGGGAAAGGGGAAAATTTGTTTAGAACAGCTTTGGTATCATCGCAATGGAAAATGGCAAAAGTCACAATACTTTGGCATCCAAGGAGTTATGGACAATCACTCTGAAGTCCAGATATTTCTACAAGGAATGTAGGTAAAAATAACAATGAAATGATAAAACCAGATAAATATAATGTACTGATGAAGAGTCAATATGTTTTTCCACATGAGGGAATGTTACTTTGAAAAAAATAAAAATATATCAAGAGTTCTTTGAAAGAACCTTGAAAAATAAACAAAAATTAAATAAAAAAAAAAAAAAAAGAAAAAGAAAAAGAAAAAAAAGCTTAGCACAAAGCCACAACCTCTATTTCAGGAAATCACTGAGCTGGAAAACATTGGAAAGTATCAGAGTATAGAGTATATGGGGAATTCCCAACCAACTTTTGCCTTTACATCCTTTCCTAGGCACCAGTTTAGATAAAGGATCTGGGGTTAGGTTTTTTTAAACTCATTGGCATGTAAGACCTTAGTCACTGTTTTAAGAAGGGGATAAGAAACACAAGTAGGAAAAGAACATTAAAAAGAAGGTGATGGAGAGTAAATCATTACAACAATTCATTTTCATAGGGAATGGGTTGAAGGTATATTTGTCAACCATATTTTCAATTAACAACAACAACAACAAAAAAGGTTACTGAACCATCACTGATGGTTAGCAGTGATCTCCTCAATGTAAATGTTTCTATAAGAATAATTAGGGACTAGTCTATTGCTACAAAAATAATAGTCTAAACTGCACTAGTCCCAAAGGCAGCAGATGTAGCTCCAAGACAGCCTGCCTTGGGAACTGGCAAACAGAAATTGCTCAACAAGACTGAAGTCTTCTCCTCAATGCAAAACCTACAAACTGGCAAAAAATAAGCTTCTTTTGTTGCTATCAAAGGGAAGTCTGGCCCGAGAGCTGAGATTATTTTTAAATGTTCCTTTTACCCCCAAGCAAAAATGTGCCTGGCCCTTAGTAATACACTTTTCTCAATAAATACATCCATTCATATTCAGTGAGAATTTTGCCTTATGTTTACACAAACTCTCTCTCATGTAATTTCAAAAGCATTAAAGCATTTAAATGGCTCTGTCTATGATATCTAAGCAAAGCCTTTAATTCAGCTTAGGAGTGACATTCACCCAAACACTTCACCTATTGCCACCATGAAATCAGAGACACAGGTAAGATTTTTTTGGTGTGCTACTATGATCTGAAACTAGTTTTATCTTCTTTCTTCCCACCCCAAACCATACACAAAATAACCAACACTGTAACACCACAGGTATCAAAAGCTGAAGCAACTGTGAATGTGTCGTTCCTACAACAAAAATCTGTTGAGGAACTGCTTTTACAGCTGCAGCGTAACGCAGACCAGGTCTGCAATAGTGCACACCGACATTACAGGTTCGAGTATGTGACACCAAGGGAACACACCAGGCTTTTCCAGTCCTCTGAGAGGAAATGATGCTAATGATTTAATGGCCACCAGATAACACCCTCGAGGAAGCAGAACTGCACAGAAATTTGCAACGATGCCGAACAATTACTACAGCCAGGAGAGAAAAGCACACTTTAATGTCATCTGAAAGATTTCCCAGAACTTAAAGCAGCTCAGGTGCAGATGGATTTCTGAAAAGGTTAATTCTTCTCTGCCCTTCAACTGTGGCATACAGCTCTAATACAGGAGGACACTGGTTCACTATTCATGTAGAGAAGAGCAGTACTTGAATTCTCTCTAACACAGCTCATCTCTGTTCTTGGTAGATTTCATCAGAAACACTATTTGAAATAAGAGAATAGGGAGGGATGGCTATAGGCTTAAATTCAGAAATACTTTTTCGTGTTTTTAAAGCCTTGACACTGTTCTAACCTCGGGAAGACTTGATTCGGTTCACTTCGAAGAGGAATGAAAAAAAGAAAAATTCTGTTGTCTGTGTCCTTTGGCATATAAGCAAAACCAGTTTGTTGAATTAGTCATCAGGAAAAAGCATTTTCTTCTCACAAGTGAAGCACATAGCAAGAATAATCAATTCTTAAATTAAGACCTTGATCCTAAACAGAATTTAAAGCAAAAGGAAATTGGATATAAAAACTGTTTTTCCCATTGGTTATAATGAGGGGAAGAAACACTGAGTCTTCATTTTAGTAAGCATCTTGGCAAATTTCTGGTTCCCTAATGAAACAACTTTTGCACACTATTCAAACTAAAGCAATTTTTTTTTTTCCCTATTTGTAAATTCTAAGTAATGGCTGCAATGAACTGAAACAATACTCGAGATATTTTTCTGTTATGAGAACTCCTCGATGAGCTGGCAGTTCTAGACACTTGATTATTTATTAACCCTGGCTATTGCAAACAAATTCTGTACTGGAAAAATCATTGAAATGAGTTCTCCATTTCTTTGTACTATTTGGGGTGAGAGGAGGGGCTATAATTTAATTTACTTCATTTCCTTGCATGTTGTTACTGTTTAGCAACTTACGTAAGCAAATTTTGCTTCCTGAACAAATGCTATTAATAGATTGGAGGGAAAGTGGCAGGACTTGCTCTGCAAATGTCTATTCACTCTTGCAAATTTTCACAAAAGCAGTCAGCTATGAAAATCCAATCCATTTGGACCGTGACATCTTCAAGATATTTTTCATGGTATAGCACAGGGAAAGCATAATCACAGTTTCCATTCCAGGTATGAGATTCAAAACTCCATAACTGAGACCATCCATCATATTATATGAAGTAGTGAACTTTTTCTGAAAACTGTGTTGTTCTACCAGCAATACAGTCCTCCATTGAAAAGGTAACAAACACTGGATGCAAAAAACAACAAATGCAAACTACAATAACAAACTATTTCGAAGCTGTGTTATAATATAACCTACAATTTGCTAAGATCAACTTTAACTTCCTTAACTTCAGTTAGGAAAAAAAAAAAAAAAAAAAACTACAAAAAGATCTGCAAATTTCTCTGGAAACTTGATTTTCAATGAAGGACAAGAGAGGTGGTTGCTACCCTTACCTCTCAATTCAGAACTCTGAGTCTGAGCAGAATCAGATCCAATAATGGAAACAGTGCAAAAATCTCTAATGAAGTGCTACAGAAGACACTATTTTCTTCTGGAACACAGAATTTTCAGGACTGTGGAATTCAAGTATTTTGACTGTCCATTTTGCCTAGGAATGTTGTTTCTATTTTCAATATCTACTATCTATCTTTCAACCTTCAACATCATTGTTTCGACAAAGAAAAGTAATGAATGCTATTGATTTATTATTATTATTATTTCCCATTTTAAGTTAATATTAACATTATGATTAACAGTATTAAGGTCTGTCTGAGAAAGAAAAGCTAGATGACTAGCTAGTGCTATGCACCTTCTACTGGCAAGAGACTCGTCACTACATACAGAAACAAAACAGTGCCACTAGCATCTGTGACACCAGTAACAAAACTAGCCTCAAACTAAAGAAGTGTTTCTCTGGAAATGAGCATATGACTTGTCATAGAGGGAAAATGACGGTGTTTCCTCCTATGTTTTTCTCCACTGAAAAAAGATGGTAGAAAACTTCAGAACTAAATTACAGCAGCATTTACACTTCATATTTAAGAATATATACTTAACTGCCACAAGTTAAAGTTAAATGAGAGATAGAAATTCAGAATAAAACACAACACTTTTACTTGCCTTCATTTACTCTTTTGACTAAAAGATGAGCGCAGATGTTGACTGTACATGTTATTCATTTAGGTAAGTAAATATAAAATGTCAAATATTCAAGATACAGCAAGCAGGCATTTTAAATGATCGCTTCGTAATTGCTCAACTTGACTGTATCCAAGTCATTTATTAGTGAGCAGGAAGAAAGGATAAACAGCATCTGGATTACCTTGTGTGACTGAAACCAACATGAACTGTAATTTCTATTACAAACAGGGTGGAGAGTAAGGGGGGAATTGCCAATGGAGTGAGGAAGAGTGGGGGCTTACAGAGAGAACAAGCTAGCTTTTAAATAGGCAGCTGCTTCACAGGCTCTCAAAAATAGAGGTGATGAGGGACAGGGTTTGATTCCAGAAAGCTAGAGTAACCACTGAAAATTATAGTGACCAAGTTAGGCACTTCCAAGCACCACAGGAAACCAGCAAAGTAGCTAGACACTATTTGTCATCTGACATGCTTTTTCCAGTAAGCATACATAGAAGCACTAACTGTTTGACTTCTTTTGTCAGTATAGTTTAGAGGGCAATATGCTGTAAAGAAACATGATGGGAGTGTTAATCCACAGATTATACTTAGCGGCTTCAAATTCCCCAAACAAAATCATGTAAAGCCATTGAAATAAGACATTTGGACAATAAGCACTTACATAGGAACTTTGTAGCTGATGTTTTCTCTACTGTTTTAAAGAAAAATAATAAATAAGAAATAATTGATTGTTAAGGGGAAAAAAAAAAAAAAAAACAAACAAACAAAACAAAACTTGGAAAAAGAATACAGTCCAAGCAAGTAGTACCTGTAGAGTAGTAAAGAACAAAAATCTTGGCTAAGAATCATACAAGAGTCTTAAATTTGCACTATGATGGCAGAGGAAAAATATTATCACTATCCCCACAGATGTAAAGCTGGCAAATACAGTTAATGGCAAACCAGAAGAGAAAGTTTTTATTGTATTCATCAAATCTCATCTTACACTGAAAACTTGCATTCTAAAGTTCAGAAATAGCATAGCAGAAGACAGATACTCTACTGGAAATCGATATACAATTCTCGGCTGTAAGGCAGGATGTGAAGGCAGATGATGCAGCTCCAGGGACTAGGAACACTGAGAATGTAGGAGCTCCTAGTTTGCTCTTTACGGTCGTTCATGAATTCTACAGTACTCAAAGTCACTGTGGTAAAAATGAGGCAGGCCTGTAATGAGCTTGGCTCAGCCAGAATACCAGTATTGAGGGGTACAGTTTCCTAGGAACAGACATCTCTCTGCACGGTAGCATGTCATATTTCAATGTGTTAAAAAGAGTCACTGGCTGCTTTCTTATGTGAACATGTCTGAATTTAGATTCTCTAGCCTAGATCTACAAATGGAGAGAAGAAGAAAAGCTGGAGTAAAACTGCTGGTGAGGGTGAAGATTGAAGCACTCCCTACTCTGAAGCCACGTCCTTATTGCTAGATACTTCTGCAAGTCAGACTGTATCCATATCATGCGAAAGCAATTGAATTCACAGTACCTAAAGTCTCCTCTGCTGTTTTGGCAGGCAACTTGGGAATCTCTCAAAAAATTACTTTGAAAAGGAAAAAAAAAATAATTGATGGTGGTCTCACAACAGCAATGCAACAGAAGGACAGAGAGCAAAAAATGATCCAGGAATTCCATTTCTGGCTGATACACATCGCAATTAAGAACAAGTGTGGACCAGCCCCAAGAGGACAGCCCACGTTTTGAGTCTTTCCCTCCCCACAAAGCTTGCATTGATCAAGCTTGCACCTTCAGCAAATGAACATAAAGTACAGATGGCAAACAAATTTGGACCCTAGTGTCTGTCTATATACTGTAGACAGGCTCTGTGTTGCAATCAGCCTCACACTAATAGGTACAACACTAATGATCACTTAAAAAAACCAAAACAAACTACCTTTAATATATTTTTCAGGAAATAATAGTGTGCAACAACTCCTCCCTCAACACCCTCACCCATCAGCATCAAGAGGGGAATTGTACTCCTTTCACTGTGGTTACATGTTCACAGACTATGAATTCTGAAAGAGGACACTGCCTCACGAAGACACCTACCTTACTGGGAATTACTCTAATCAAACAGGAATGGAACACATTTATTTATTTACCAGAGGACAGTATAGCCAATGAAGCAAAAAGTAAATGCTCTCAAATATTTCCTGCATGTGTTCCTCTCACAATACTCTACCTCTTGATTTCTTACCTCATTTTTATATTTTTTCAGATACATAGGGCAAAACAAAGAACAAAAACCTTGTTAAAAGTTCAAATTAGCTGGGGAAGAAAAAGACAGACAACTCAAATATGAACAAGAAAATAAGCTTGCCCATCTCTATGGTGACAATTTCTAGAAGTTTATCAATGTGTCTTCTTGGTTTTTAACATCGTATCTGAAAGAAAAATTATGAAATTCTTTCATTTTTAGCTTTTTGAAATGAAACTGTATGCCATCACTTTGTAATCTCTAGGAATTAGCTATTTTCTCACAGAGCATTTCAACAATTTATCATAGTAGCAAAGAGTTCTGAAACCTGGAACATCACCAGGAAAATCAGAACTGTTTATTAAACTCACAAACATCTTTTGATACAGCTTCATCCACAGGAATTTAAAATATACCAGATAATACACCAGAACACACACAGTAAGGAGCATCCTTATCCTAGAAAGAAAAAGATCTAAGTGGCATCATATCTAACATAAGAAGTTTCCTTCCCAAATACCTGAAATATAAAAATCATAAATTTAGCATGAAGTAGCCTCTAAACTTACAGAAGCTGAAATCCTTTTTGCTGTCTCTGTAATTGCCTGCTCCAATGGTTTCCAAAGGTGGAAAGCATAGCGACCTGAAAAAGATTGAAATTAAATGAAATTATAAGCAACATTCACGAAAAGGAAAAAAAAAAAAAAGGTCTCCAACTTATGTTCATCATCATACAGCTGAAAGAATTTTGGTTTAAAAAAAAAAAATCAAAAACCTTCCTTATTAATCCTTTTGCCTCATTTATTTGCTGTACAGCACTGTTGCACTTCTTTTCAAGATGTTCCCTCAACAGTAATTTTTGGATCCTGCCCAGCTGAAGTCCCATGGTAAAGTTGCTATGGTTTACATTTTTCAGTCTGTGTACTATTAGGGGATGGAGGGGAAGAAGTTTAGTACACTTCATCTAAAAACCTAGTCATGAACTGCAAAGATCCATTATGTTTGCTCACAAAATGAATGGATTTAAATGCATTTCAATATGATAAATTAAGATATCAGCCTTGTGAACTTTAAGAAAAAGGGCAGTATAAAACATTAGCTTTGGATATACATTATTTATTAAATACTGTTCAAAGGTTATGACTTCAAAAAAAATATATTATGTACAACACATTTCTTGCTGTGATGTTGTATGCTTAATCACGCATTTTGTAAGTACTACATTTTTTATTTCGTTACAAAGAGAGGATCTTCTGGGATTCAGAGGCATTCAACTCCCCACCAGCAGTGAACATCTATAGCTATGAAAGGCTAGAGGGAACTCTATTAGACTGTGTTCTCAGAAGTACAAAGCAGGTCTATGAACTTCAGAATCACGATCTGTGCCATGTTACTGGAGGATTTTCCCTGTAAGTCAGCTCTCCCCAATTATTGTTTTGATTAACTATTCATTAGCAATGTAACTTACTATTATACACAATGGAAAAACTTTTTATAAAATGTCACTCTGCTTCATTCAAATAAAACCTTGCTTTCATTCTTAAAATACACAATGGGTCCATAGGTTATTTTTCTCATCTAAGCCTGTGCCTATGTTAACACAGCAGTTAAAACCACTGTTAGAGTATCACTGCTGAAATGCTGTGATGTACTAATATACTACCTCACCTTTTTATAAATGCTTTCTGCTATTACTTATTTGCTAGTTGCCATTATTTCTTCAGCTCAACCAGCTGAAAAAACAACACAACTGTACCCACCAAACACCTGCTGAAGTTTGGTGCAACTTGTTCATCTATTGCATCTATTCCTGGTGTATGCATTTGCACATAGCTAACCATGGTTGCTTTTAGGTGCTGAAAATAATGGAAATTGATTTGTGTATTTCAAAACCAGAATAGGCCACAGTTATCTAGTCTGAGTAACCCAGAGTATAAATCATGTTATGCCCATATCCTGTGGTCAGACTAGAACCTATTTTTCAGAAGAATATACAGTCCAGATGCAAAAAGTAACAAACGATATACTATGGTAACAGTTTACTATGATAAATCACTGCAGTCACTAAAACCTTCTATTTTGTTCTATTTGAATGTGTCGATCATCACCTTAGTGACACAAGATCCTGTTGCACTCTTCTGTATTAAAGAGTCTCCACCTTGCAGTATGCCACCAAATAAACAAAGTGAACTTTTCACATTACACTTTGCAGACAAAAAGTAGATGGAACCTTTCAGCTGCTACCTGTAAAATTAGTTTCTTCAGCTGTGCTTTTTCAAAAGGATTTTGGAAAATATGTCAAGGATTTTGGAGGGACAGGAACTATAACTGGACACAATTCCCTATAGCACTCTCAAGAGACCTTTCCATTATTTATTTTCAAAAAATCTTAATTAACTGTTGTGGAAACAGTAGCACACAAGTGACAGTTCCACACCCAGCTGGTAATTCAGCTTACCCGCAAATGCAACAGTTGCAACACCAAGTCCAACTGCTATCATAGTTCTGGCCTAAAACAGAAAAACAGGAATCAGAATAACATGCAAGTTCTAATTTGAAATATATGCACCTTTAACAGCAAGTATTTCTGATGTCTGACATGGATATTTCATGTATAATTTACAAGAAAGATAAAAGTAAGTTCTGTATTCCACAAGCTACATTAGATTTTATAGTTCAGCTCCATTAACACTTGTCAACGCATCGGGTTTAACTTGGAACTAACCATTAGCAAACCAGTGAGCAAACAGTGACAAAGCAGCTCACAGTACGCAATGGTAGAAACAGAAGGCAGACAACTATTCAGGATTACTTGAAATTATTTGCGCAGACTAGTTCGACACAGCACATAACAGAAAGTATCCGTTTATTACAAAAACATGAAGAGCTAAAAAAAGTATTGTTTTGCAAAGTCCTTCAGTGGAAATCTCATCGTGACATTGCTTGAAAATGGTATTGGAATGTTAACTTAAACGCTACAGCCACAAATGCATGCTAGTATCTTTCACGCTTTAACTCATAGAAGCCCCGATAAATACATGAAGCTCAGTAACCTCTTTTTATTACTTAGTGTCAGCTGCTGGCTGGACTCTCTCTTATAGGACAAATATTTGTAAATAGGCAGACTTTTGACAGATTTCAGACAGTTTTCATTATCAGCTAAAATTCACTCTAAGTCTAACTGGGCTTTTGGAAACAAAACAACAAAACAGACTTGAACACCGGATTTAGACAACAGCAATTCCTACCTTTTACTAACTCAAAACCCCCAGATTAGGTGTATGTGTTTTCCTACACAGTGCTTAAAGAAAGCCAGGCATCTCAAGAGGGACAGTAAGTATCCTCATGTTGAACAAGAAGCTGCTAAAAGATGTTTAGTAAACCCTGGAGAAGGGACCAACTTCTCATACATTTACAGAATTCAAGGGTAATGAGTGTTACAAGTGTTGGGGGCATCTTTCCACTTACCTACATGCAATCTTTGTAACAAATGAAATGAAGTCAACTGTGGCACTACCTGTCTTATCATATGACAGTTAACAATGCCTTGAACTTTTCCCAAGGAAACCTGAGAAATCAGATTAGGCCTGTTTAGCTTGAATTCAAAACATAACAATAGTGAAAATGCTTTTATCACCAGACTGTCTCTTCTATGTATGACTGACTTTTGCATTTATCCCATACCAACAACCCTAACAGCAGGATTTGAGCTCAAATTTCATTGTGAGCGCCCTAGTAACTAGATTTGGATGTAAGTTGCCTTTGCCACTAAGATTCCCAGGGCTAAAATTCTCTTTGATTGTACCCAACCTCATTTCTAGAGAGGAAGAGTTGGGAAATACAGGTTCTAAAGCCTTCTAGAGCTGGCTTAGTAGGGGCTAGAACACAGGTTGGCAGCTTTCCCAGCAAATGGGCAGCCGTACAAGACGTAGGTAGGCACTGCCATCATGCCAGCGGCTCCTACGGCTTCGGCTCTGAAGGCAAATATCCATGACTGCTGCCAACAGTACTGAGCTCAGAATGGAAAAAGCGGTAGCCTGCTCTGAGGTCATCTAGATGCAGCTGTATTCCTTTACATCTAGCTTCTGGATTCTGTATGCTTTAAGTACCTATCTCCCATCTACCTGGATGGGGCTATTCTAGCTATTTGTATGAAATAATACTGCAGTTGCCTAGAGGTTTCTAGTAGAAAAAATGAAACTCACTACACATACTGAAAGTGGAGTTCCAAATTTAAGACAGGGGGAGTTTTGGCCTTAAAAGTCTGACTGTCTATCCCATTTTAGTAACCTAACTCTTCCATTTCAGTGTAGTCTTCAGTCTCAATATAGCATTCATATCTGAATGTAAAAATAATGTAGTGGTTTTATGTCTGTTGTTCCTTTCAGTTCCACAAAATTTCCCCTCATCTTTAGACCATGAAAAAAATATAAGTACGTTACCTTAAATGGTAGAAGATATAAAATAGCAAAGCATACAGTTCATCTCCTCACTAAAACTCTCTTCATTTCCTCTCACAAATCGGTATTCCCAGGGTCTCAATATTCAAACCTTCTAAAAAATCATTCTAATTCCTTTGATTAGACACTAACCAGAAAAAGCCACAACATTTCTGAAAATATCATAACCCTACAGAAATTTTGTATTATTCTGTTCTGTGGTTTATGACCATGGATTTATATTCAATAGAGACTTTCTTTGACTTATTCAGAGTGACAGCAAGAATCTTTTACTAAGTAGTTACAGTCAATTAAGAGCTCAACAATTTGTAAAATAGATCACACTGGCAAAAAAAAAATAATATTTATTAGCTTGCGCTTGTCCAAATTTAGTTATACTTGCTTTGCCACCAAAAAGGTGGTTTAAGTCAGCAGTCTACAACAAGGTATGCCACCACTAGTAAGGCATTAGCAGCAGCCACCTCATCACGTGTAAGGCCAAGCAGAGACATCAGGAAAATAAATAATACCTGAACTCTGTCAGTTCAGTGCAGAAACAGCTTAAGTGGTTTTGCACAGTAGCCTGGGAACACAATGTAGAGACTCCTGAGGGCCTCTGATAGTCAGCTGTGTCCACTGGGATGCATTATTTCAATCTCAGTGGAAAGCACTAGCAGTTAGTGGAAAGCTAGTGCTGCCTGGAAAACAGCAGGTAAAAAAGAAGCATGGCAGCAGCTCTAGAATAGGAGCAGTATGCAGTATCAACAGGAATATGAAGACAAGCCAGAAAACAGGGTAAAAGTGATGGAAAGCTCAAGCCAGAGAGGCATGAAAGATTCTCCACGTTTTGAAGTGAGGCACAACCACCAGAAAAGCTGAGAAATATTGGTTTACAGTAACTCGCCTTATTTGCATTAGGAGCAGGTTAGAGAAGAGTCACTTGCCACATACTAGCAAAGATGTGATAATTTGTCATACCAAAACACCCTGAACGTTTGTTATGGCATGAATATGTCCTAACTATACACATGAGATAAAAACTGAAATGTAATCAGTGTAAGAAAGATTGTCAGGTTTGTCTTTTACTGGCACAGCCTCTCTCATAAAATTAGTGGCAACTTCAAGCACTAACCAGTAAGTCTTTTAAGTCCAGCTTGACTCAGTTTCTTTTTCCATGTTCACTTAACTCCGTTGACTATTTAAATAAATCAAGGTTGGTCTGGTGCTTTGAAATGTAGAGTATACAGTGCAAAGCTTTAATTAAATGCACTCCTTTCATGTCAATATTAAATGAACAACTCACGATCATTGTGGAAGGGATCAGTTCATTTACAACATACTAATGCAACTACCACTGTAACTATTTTTGGTTCCCACTACTTGAAAATGCCTTTTATTTCAGACTCATAAAGGCTAAAAAAAAATTAATACTTACTGACTTTCAATTATGACAGAATTGACCTTCCCCCTCCACTCCAAAAAATGTCATTAAGAAATTTTGAAGATGTAGGTTTTAAATAAAAGCTTTCTGTTAAAATCCAAGAGGGAAAAATAAAGAAATAAAAGATTAAAATGCAACATCTGTCCATTTCTTTATTCAATGAATCAGCTCCCAAAGGTCAGTCATCAACCCTGCACTATTCTGCTGATCTCAGTATGTTAATTTTACTGTGTAGTTCAGTTCTCAGTAACAAACCCCCTTAGATACAGAAAACAATAAAACAAACGTTTGCTAAACCCAAAAAAACTGATTTTTTAAAAATTATTTTCAGAAACGTGTAAGAAAACACACACATTAGAAAGGCAACTGCAAGACCTGACCTACCACCAGTGTTTGGCAAACAAAAGAGGATAAAGCATATTAATTAATGTACAGTACATTAGAGCTATACATCATATACTATTAGCATACAGAGATCTGTGGCTTAATCCTCTAATGCATAATTTTCCAGTAGCCTTAATTTTTTAGCAGAAGAAACAGGGCAGAATGAGATAGTTTTTCTGCAAATTCCTAATCCACAGTCTCTGCTAACTTAGCCATACTAAAAACAAAACAAAACAAAAAACAACTTCTGTAATTCCTAGCATTGCAGTTTCTCATTCTATGAAGTAAAAAAAAAAAATCCCTTATAAATATAAAAAGATTTTCAAATGAATAATGTTCAAATTTCAGTGCAACAGTATTACATCTGACCACAGGCTACAAGAACCACCTTTATGAATGTTAAATTATACTTGCTTGCATAGGATTTGTGGTTTATTTATTTCTAACACAACCACGGAAAACACCCTTCTTGGTCAAAGAGAAAATATTTTGCTCTTCTTATAACTAGCTTTCAGACATACAGCAAGAGCTCCGATGTCTTTTGCCTCTGAAAGCTACAGTGTAATGGAATAAAAAGCACGGAGAAAATAATAATTTGTTCTGATGAATTGGATAGTATTTTGTTATTAGTCCATGCTTAATCATGGATCAGTAAAATAGGAAGTATATACTTACACTGAAATAAGTACACAAGTATAAATGGCTTGCTTAACTAAAAACTTTGTTTTAAGAAGGTGTGATTTGTTGTTTTTTTAAGTGCAATATGCTGCTAAGAAGAAGGATTCACAAGTATATTAATCAAGTGTACAAAAATATTTCTGAAACTACTTTTTCCCTTGAATATAAATTCTTGACCTGAACTAAATTTTTGTTTGGTATGGAAGCTAGAATAAGGCTTCTAATCCTTAGAAGAATAGGTACTACAGCTTCTTGAAGTCTGTTTCGGAATAAACCACCTAAGTAACTCTATATGGAGCCAAATACATTTCAAGGTGGGATTATATTATAAACTACCTGCAACACTTTTAATTCCATAATCTAATGTTTCCCTTCCATTCTTACCCTCCTATGAAACTTTATTTATTTTCCAGTAGTGATTTGAAAGTAATTTCAGCTAGATGCTGTTCTCCATATAATTCAAATGTCAATTTTTGTCATTTATTTCACAGCAACTTCTTTGGTTTGTATATAACTATGCCTAAAGTTTCTGGTAGTTTTTCATAGGAAATGGTACCTGAGCAAGATTCGCTAATAGAATCATTACCATAAGGCATTCAAATCAATCTTCTTGAGTATGTATTAATCAACAAAGGCCTCTTGCAGGCATCTTTGAGAACAGACACTTTATGCTTCTACATTGTTCTTGTCACTCCAAACGTTTTTGTAAAACAACTACAAGAGTGACTCAGACCAACTGACTACAGCTAACATCCAGGACAACTCACAACTGAGATTCAGGGTAGGATACTGAACAGAGCTCTTTCAGCCCTGAGACATGGACACTGCCTTCCACTGTGACAAAAATGCCTCATTAGCCCTGTACATCTGAGGAACAAATAGATGCACAGCACTACGGTTGATCTTGCTATTTCTCTATGGCAAAATTTTAGAATTTGGTTATATACAAGTTGACCTCCTTCTGAACTCCTTAGCCAGGAATGCGGTAAGCATGAGCGCTGTCCCTTTTTGCACTATCTACATAGGATCATCTAAAGAAACTCTGAAATAGCTTCCACTGCCAACCATATGCTAACAGTTTACAATGTATATATGCCTAAAAAATACTGCATTCTCCACTGAAAGACCTGGCTAAAGAATAAATTTTGATAGAAAACTGCAGCAATCCAGAACCTAGTCCTCTAAAAACCCACCACAACTCACACCAACAAAGCAAGCCATACTAACCCCGGATGCAATTTTTATCTCCGATAAGTGAAAAGACCAAAGACTCCACAAAATTCACTGGGAACTTCCCTGCTAGCATTCCATGGGGAGAGTGCATATATGTGACAATAATGAGTTTCGGATTCAGGTTCTTAAGATTACACAGCTTGCTGTTAAATACACAATGACTCTCCTGGGCTGCGGGGGGGGGGGGAAAGTCCTAGACTGTAGCAACAATGAATAAATAGCTTATAGAGAACTATGATTTAAAAAATTAAAAAAGAAAAAAAAAATGTAGAGGCAACAACACGCACTCAATGAAGTAAGGCAAATACATACTGAAAACCATTTTAAAGATGTGAAAACTTCACCATCCAGTGCTTTAAGCAGTGATGCATGCATTTTTCCCAATTACTTTCCACTGTCTCATGAACTAGATGGCACAGGAAATTTTGGGGGAGTTTGCCTCTGCTCCAGCCCCACCCAGCTTCTCCCACAGGACAAAACATCAAGCGAAAATCACTCTTCCGACACAAAGCTCTACCAAACCCTTAACCTGCGGTAATAAAACCCACGCAGTACGTTAAAAATTCACAGGTATCACCCCTTTACTGCAACGGGAGGGAATTTTGAATTTTAGGCCTTGCGAGCGCTGGGCCGGCACCGCGCTGTACCTGGGGTGGGCAGCGCTCCCCCGCGCCACGCTGCCCCCCCACGCCACACGCGGCCTGAGGCGAGGGGACACGACCCTTCCCACCCTGGGCACGCTCCCACCCGGGGCGGGGAGAGCGGAGAACGCCTGCCCCCCCCGCAGCCCCAACCCCCGCACCCCGCGGGCGTGTGGAAGCCCCGGGCTGGCAGGGCGGTCTGACAGGCCGGGGAAGGGGGAAAAGGGGCAGCGGGAGGGAGGGGATGAAGATGAAGAGGAGGGGGAGGAGGAGGAGGGGGCAGAGCCGGCTGTTGCCCTCCCCTCTCCTCGGCCGCCACGCGCGGGATGCGCCACCCCCCGCCCCCACGCAGCCCACCCGGCGCGCTCACCAGCCCCCGGTCCCGCTCGGCTCGGCCCCCGCCGGCGCCCGTAGGGACCCGAATGTACTCGGCGTGGCGCAGGCCCTCGGAGGAGGCCGCGGCTCCTTCCATGACGGAGGGAGGGGAAGGGGGGAGAGGCGCTACGGCTCGGCCGGAGGGACAAACCGCTAGGGAGGACGGGCTTCGAAGCTCCTCCCTCGGCCGAGCTCCCGCGCGTCATGGCGGGAGCGAGGGGCCGGGCCCTCGGGGCGGGGGAGGAGCCGGTTTCTGAGGGGGGCCGGGGCGGGCCTGGTGGAGGCGGGTGGTGGTGCTGAATCCCCCCCCCCCCCCCAAAAAACAAGAAGGGGAAGTGGAAAAGTGAAGGGTTGAGAGGTAATTTATGCATAAAAAATAGGATGAGGAGAAGAAGAAGAAAACACTTGGGAGGAGGAAAGGCCACACGTGTGTTTCATGTCCATCTTCAGAGAGAATATGGGATTTTAGAAGGGGGATAACATAGGTAAAGAAAAGGATAAAGAAAAATTGATCTGGGGGGAAAAACCCCCAAACTGCTAAAAATGTTTTTTAATATTTATATTTTTACACCTTAGCTGATGTCTCTCTATGTTTCAGTATATTTTGATTTCCTGAAAATGCTGATGGGATCATAGTTCACCCTCCTGAGATTCTTCAAGTGGTACCTTTACATGCAGAAGTTGATAATCACCATTATTCCTGTATCATAAAATGTGAAATGCTCAATCACTTTTCAGTACAGCAGCGTAACAGCTCTTCTTTTGCCCTTATGCTGGTTTTCCTCCTCTCCTACCTGGCAGTACTGGCAACGGAGTTGAATTGTCTGCAGATTGCTAAGTGGTATGACTCAAAAAGAATTACTCTTATCTCCCATTTCCAACAGTGATTGTTCTTCTCAGACATTGTTCTGAGCACATACCATAGTTTTGTATATCTGATTGATACTCACCAATCCTATAAAGTCAAAAGGCAACTGCTTTAATTCATCACTAAGTATCTTTTCAAAGTACAGCTGATATTAACCAGTAAGGTGAGTTGACGATATATAGCGTTCCATTAATCTTAGACAGATGTATAAATTTAACTTGCTACAGCATAGAAATCATTGGAAGCTGTATACTGATCCATTTGGGAAGAAATGCATTCCTTTTTACTTCTTCATTGAACATATAACATACAATCATATATGATTAATTTTTTAAGCCTTCAGTGGAATTGAATTTCTTGTAATCCTAAAACCTATTTTAAAATCAATAAAAATGTTCCCAACTAATCATTTTTTGTTCATTGATTTGCATAGAAATAATGCAGAATAGCATGTCGCTTACTACTTTTTTTTGATTAGCAAACTCAGTTTAAAAAATAATAAATTGAAATTATTGGAATTTAGGGCTTTTTCCTTGATTTTCCTCTTCTGCATTTTATTACAACTTGTTTTAAAGAAATCTAGGTCTCTCCTGATGACATAATGCTCTTTGTTAAAAGATAATCAGCCATAAGAGAAGAAACGTTGTATTTGTTTTGGGGAAAAAACTGAAATGGCCAGAAATAAAAAGGAGCCAAGCAAATACAACTAGGAGAAGGCAAGAACCAAATCTATGAAGTGAAAGACTGCAGAAAATAATATCTATTTTTTCTAGCTTCTGCAACATTTACTCATTGAAAAGTGCCTGCTCGTAAAAGGAGCATCTTTGAGACTAATGGGACAGTAAAGTGAATGAGAGTTACTAATTTTAGCCACCATATGTGTTTGACCAGGCAACTGTAGGAGGTACACATGGGTGGCTCTAAACAAGAATAGCTGCATTGCTTTGAAAAACTTGAAAGATTCATTGGACAAAAATCAGCAGAACATGATCAGTAATGAATTTTAACAGTGCTTTACAGTTCTGGACCACTAAAACCCAAGGCAGTTTAGAAGAATTTCTCTAATATGCAGGTATACAACCATAATTTACTAAATCTACCTAAGTGGTAATACATAAAATCCATGTGAAATACAGGAAGGTGAGGAATCCCAAATGTTTTTCTGGCTTATGGTCAATCTGTCCACCAGGAATTATTTTCTTTCACCACCTTTCCTGGGATTGGAGCTGAACAATATGTATTTCCCCAGATCCACCTTGTACATTCAGACAGTGGCTCTATATGCTTCCTGGGTCACTTACCCCTGCTCCCACCTCTTTTTTATATTTGAGTTTAGTCAAGAGCAGCTTGTTCAACCACACAGGCTTCCTGCCACTCTTGTTTGACTTCCTGATGTCAGGATGGACTGTTCTTAAACTTCTAGGTAGGGATCCTTGAAACTCAAACGACTCCTGGACTCCTCTTCAGTACTATATCCCATGGGATCCTTCCAAGCAGATCCCTGACCCCTGAACAGGTCAAAGTCTGCTCTCATTAAGTCCAGGGTTGTGATTCTGTTATTTTGCCCTAATCCTACAGTCTCATGGTCACTGCAGCCAAGTTCTTCCCCATTTATAAGTATCAGATCCAGAAGAGCACCTCCCCTTGTCAGCTCCTTGATCACCTTTGCAAGGAAGTTATCATCAATGCACTCAGGAAACACCTGTCATTGTAAGGGTAGCAAAATTTGGCCTCTAAAGACACTAGGTCGTACTATGGTCCATGCAAATACATGTAGGCAAGCTCTGAGATGGAAAACTGTGCTCTGAATGTCTTCCAGCTATGCTACTACTCCTACTTTCTGGACAGTGAGACTCAGGAAACATACAGATTAAGCAGAGCAAACCTGATCATCAACACAAGGAAAGTAAATCTTTTGCTGGGAGTGAAAGACCGTGGGTTGTTTCCCTTGGAAGCAAGGAGTGGAGGAATGAAAGCAGCTGGGTCTTTGGTTATGGTTCTCTCCTGAAGCTCCTCTCAGCAAGGCACAGCTGTGTGCTATGCTATGCACAGGATGGTGCTGGTAGAGACAATCTGTCCATTACTATTTTAATTTAATCCTAAACACTGGTGTGTTCCAGCATATTGTCACTATTAATGTGTAGCAATGTTGTCCATATTTGTTATGCCATTTAAGTTAATTGTCTGCATACTTTTCCTGTAAACGGCTTTCCTAAACAGTCTGTGCTACAGTATTCCGTGTTGCCGTCAGGATCAACGCTGGCAAGAATCTCTGTCAGGAATGAGGGAGAATCTAGAAACAGATACCAAATTAAAGCTTGTGAAATTGATAACAAGGGAGTGGGGGCTGCTGGATTTACTCTTTAAAAAAGTGAACTTCCAAAGTACCTGTAAGTGTAGGGCCTGACCAGTGATGTTAGAATGGCAGGGACTAAAGTTTCATGCCGAAGATTAAAGTTCCTGAGGTCAGGCAGAGAAGAGGGTATAATTGAGAGTTATCAAGGAAATCATAAGGCGTATCATATAAAACTGGTAGAGTCAGTACTTGAGCCTTGCTGAATTGTCATGTGCATACAAATGAATAAAGAATAAATCTTCCCAGCCACTGCACCAGGATTAGAGGTTGGAAGAGTTTATTGCTCCTAAAAGCATTTGTATGTTTCTTTAATTACCACAATATACTATAAAAGCAAAAAGAGGCATGAGCTGTGGACTTCTACTAATTTCTTTAAGTAACGTATTCTAAAACACTGAACAATAAAAAATGTAATGTTCTTTCTAGATACTATAATAGTTTTATGACACCTTTGGTTGACTAGGTACCACAGAGTAGTATATTATACAAAATCCTAAACTGGAACTAATCATGGCCTTCAGGAATTACTAGACTACAATTATTCCTTGAAGAAGATTGTATATACAGCAAAAGTCTCGGGTATCTTTTGTGAATAAGAGTGTTAAAATAATTTATGCGCAAGTAAATCTCTGCTTTAAAAGCTGTTAAGAAAAAGATATATTCAGGAATTTTACAAATACTATTTTAATACTGTCAGACTTCTAAAGGACTTTTTCCTCCTGGCCATGAAGCTGGAGGAAAAGCTGTGAGTTCTTTGTTTCTGATAGCATTTGTGTAGTTTACCGGTTAATTTTGCCTTTTCCAATAGATTTGTTGTAAGTATTTTTAATGGTATACACCATTTATTTGTAGTCCTGATTGTTTTTATAACACCAGACTTTTAAAATAGCCCTGCTTTATTGTTTAGTATTATTCATAAAGCAATATAGAAATGCATAGCACTCTCCAGGCATAAGAATACTCCTAAAATGTAGCAATAATTTTCAGGCAATACTTCAGAACCTCAATACAGTAAGCTCTGGACATCAGGTCAATTATATTTTCAATCTCCGCTTCCTTTTACTGCAGTAGTATTAGCTGAAGGAGAGGTGGACCTGCTCTCATGCTGAAGGATACTGCAGAGAAAGCAAGGGTCAATTTTCTTTTAGAGAGTGGAAGATGATAGTTTTTGACAGGTACCGTCAATTTCAGCTTTTTGCAATAAAATGGGAAGATTACCCAACACAGACACATACATGCACTTGTCAAAGCTAATGGCATTCTTTCTGCTGAGCCTGACAAATTCCAGTCCTAAACCTAAAGAATAAATCTTGGCCAAATGTTAACATTTCACCCTCCTTCTGGGACTGCCTCTCCAGGGAGGAGAGAAATTTCTCTTCTCCAGCATCCTGAGCTGTAACAATTAGTGCCATCAACCCTGCAGAACGCGCTGTCCTCACAATGGAGCAATCCTGCTCCTAATGAAACATTGGATGCGAAGTGCACAAAACTAAAAGTGATACTGCAGCTTTCATTCATATTAATGTTTTGTGGTTTTGATCTACAGTGAGCTCAGATATTTTGCTCGCCATAAGCATGTTTCGGATCAAGTATTTTAAAAGTCAAGCTGAACATACTTGTCCAATTTCAGGTTTTCCATTCACAACTAATCGTACAGCAAGCTAGAGTACTCAGCCAGAAAAACTTTGGTAAAGTAAAATGCGCCTTTAAAAATGTGTTTTTTAATTTGTCATCATGGTATAAAACCACTGTCTGCGGTGCTAATTACAGATATGCTTCTAGGTATATTTGCCATCCCTTGTCATTACCCTAAAATATAAGGAGATGTTACCAATGATCAATTAACACCTATATGCTCTGTAGTCTATTCAGCTGTGTCTCTTACCTACTTAGCCAAAATATCCAGGAAAAAAACCTGTGTAGGTGAGCCCTTGAGCATCATACTCAGCTGTAAGAGTAAGTATTTTAGCTGTAGGAGTAAGTATTTAGGCAAAATAAAAAGCAGTTCTCCAGCAGTCAAGGTGTGCTGATACCATTTGCTAGCTCCTGGGAAAAACAGAGAGTTGGCTGTAGGAAAGCTAGCCTGTCCTGGCTGTCTTTCTCAAAAGTCTCCTGCAGTTTGATGCTTTTCTTCAGGCTTTAGGCTTCTAGTCTCCTTGGATTAAATGAAAATCTTAGCTTTTAATAAAAGGTGTCTGTGGTTGTGGAAAAAACTTCAAAATGAAGAACCTTAAAATCCAGAGACCAACAGTGAAATAATGAAGAATGAACAGGTGTTTTCAGAGAAGGAGAGGTATGGGACATTATATTGTTTTAAATACTCTTTTTTTTTTTTTTTTTTTTTTTTTTTTTTAATACTATTTCTTTCATAGAGTTTTATCCCATCTGCCATTTCCAAAGAAAGGATGAGGTGGCTGACTGGCTGGCTGGGATTCGGAGTATCCTTTGTAGTTATAAAGGATCTCTGATATCTCTCATTTTTGGTATAGTTCACGGGGCTGCTGAGGTGGAAATAAAGGTTCGATATAGAATGTTCCTCTACAGAAGTTATTTTGTTTTATTATTGTAATTTCATGAAAAACACAGGTGGGGGAGGGAATATTTCACATGCCCACTGAAGGATTTTCTCAAAGCAAAAGAAAGATCACTTTATATCTTTCTATCTCCCATAAAATGAATAAATAAAGATGTTAATAGCTGGATGCAACAGAGCTTTACAGACAAAAAAGCTTTATTCTGACAGATTAATTTTCTCACTCCTTCTCTTGTTTTCTCCCCTGTCCCACTAGTGGGGAGGGAGGGAGCCACCAGCTCTGTGGGTGCTTGCCTGCTAGCATGGGCCAATGCACCACAGCATCAGACCCAGTTAGGTATGTAAGACAACTGTAAATATAATCCATCAGGTATAATAGGCAGCCAATATTTAGTGGGCCTAGAAAAAAATATAAGTACTGAATTAAAATTCCAATGGAGGCTTTGGGAGGGGGGGGAGATTTGATGGGGTTTGCATGTTTTAGAAGGCTGAATACATTGGCATTCCGATACTTAGGAAGCATGGATACTTTAGCATCTATCTAGTATTTACAACACTAAATAAAATAGGGCTGGAGACTGACCCTTTGTCCTAAATCCAGCTAGCACAGACTTGCTTATTGCTATGCTGACTAAGACTAGACTCCACTTGGCTAGGAGGAGCCTAATATACACGTTCTTACTACATAGTACTTAAGCTCCAAGTGTCTTGAGAGCACTAGGTGGTACTGCTGCGACCCTAAAATTTAATTATTACTTGAGGAGGTATTTCAGCTCAGTGTGTCTGAAGCAATATGAGGCATGGGTTGCAGCCCATCAAAAGTTGTGTTTTAGTAGCACAAAACTGAAGGGCTGATGAATCACATCCTGTAGGGTATGACACAGAGGTACATTGGATGTGCTTGAGATGCAGAGATTTCAGGGACAGTGTTAGAGGGATGTTTAGGGTGGAGGAAGTTAAATCTAATACAGTCATATTCATATTGACCTTCTGGGGGTCGTGTCTGGCATGAACCACCCTCAGAGCCAGGTCTGGACTTGTCCTGGAGAGAGTTAGTTTGGATTGTCCACAACAGAGCTAAGAAATAAATGAGTGTTGAAGTGATGTAAGCAACTGAGCTTTTAGTGCTTGGTTTCATTTTACATCTATCTTTTTTTGAGCAATATAGATGTGAACTATTTAGATTCTACAGTTACTGTTTGCAGCTGAAACTTTCTAAATTCCAACGGGAAACAGATATTAGATCTGAATTTTACATAACAATGTGGGATTGAAGATACAGCAGCAGTGACCCCATTAATTATAATCAATTTTCATAATTAAATTTGGGTTATTAAGACATCAATCTGCATGAGCTAAGAAGAATCCAGATGTCGAAGATGTATTTTTACCAAAATAGGGTGCTTGTAGGCACAGCTGTTATCCCACAAATCTTTGCAGTCCTCAGACATAGCTTTATTATCATTTTGCACTGCTTCTGGTCTCTCTGCAGCTCATATATTTACCCTGCAATCCTACACAACGAACTAAGCTTGATGCTCGGCTCGCTTTCATTTGCCAGGACCTGTACATTTTATATATATACAAATATATATATATTTGTAAGAGGAGGTGGAACCTGCATTAAGAGATCTTCCTCAGAGCCTGCCTTTACCTGTGCCTGGCAGCTTATATGAAGGACAGCAAGCCTCAAACCTTCTGACCTACCTGAACACCTTCTTGGGCAATTTAGGGGATGACTGATATTGTCAAGTGCCATGCATTTGATGTCTGGTAAGAGCCCAATCACTATCCAGGACAAAATGTCTGTGTTCCTCACAGAGACCAGAGGTAAAGAATAAATCCACATATTTAGTTCAAGGCTGTAATGCCCTTTGCTCTTTTAGCAATTCCTGAAGACATCTGGCAGAGGAGACGCTCTTGCCTAGACCAACCTGGAACATCCTTAAACAAGAAACCTGCCTATGTTGGCGGTGGGCAATATCAAGAGTTGCCTTGGAGCTATGACCCAGCAACAGCTTACAGACTAGATGTACTTTGCCTATAATGTATGGCTTTAAATAACATGAGGCAAAGAAGACTGCTACAGTCTATGTTTATTTTCTGCTCTGGCCTCCTGAGCAGTTTCCAAACCAAGACAGGGTCTGTGTGAGCAAGCAATCTGATTAATGTCGCAGGCAGCTAAAAGAGATTGGGATTAGAGAGATCACATCTTGACAGAAGGTAGGCAGAGGGCCTTTGGGTGACTTCTGCTATCCGTCTCCAAAAAATGACAACACTGGACTCTCCCACAGTGTTTCTGTGTGTTCATAGACCAGGCTACGCCCATCATGGCCCAGAAGCGAGACAGTTCTGGGAGTGATGTGAAGGACTATGCACCAGTTCATCCCTTTACAACACACTGCCATTGCACTCCAGGGTCTCTGCAAAATGATTCATGTACAAAGAAGATCGTCCCTGCTGCAGAGCATGTTAGGAGAGACGGTGGGAGGGAGAGACCATTGATGCTGCCTTCATCAGGCAGCTCTAGGAGATATGTCCTGCTGGATGTGGCAGCTCTGGGAGGTATTCTGCTGGTGAGGGCGTCCCTTACAGCACCCCAAGGAGCATCATGAACACCAGACAGCCTGTGGCATTTTATTTTGCTACTTTCCCAGCACGTCTGGGGCACGCTATAAGACCCAGACAGTCTGGACCATCAGGAAACCTGTCCAAAAAGTGATGAAATCTACATGTGTGGAGCTGGGTTTAAAGCTTGAGTAACATTAGTAGTTCTTTTTTTTTTTTTGGGGGGGGTGGGTTAGGAGCCGCCAAACATCTCTATTTTACTAGTGATATTAAGAAGGTTGCTGGCTTTCCCCAGCTCCACAGATACCATAGATACAGTACCACTGGTCACACGTGTTCACTGAAGGGATCTCCATTTTCACTTAAGAGGATCTGTCCTCTATTCATCAGGTAGAATTGGGAAAGTCAAAGTAAAAAAGTTTTCTGATTGAGCAGAATTGAAAGGCAGAGTTGGAGCTGTGTAGGACCATTGCCTTAGGATTTATCTGAGGGTTAGTTTTCAGTTTCACTTTCATCTTTCTTTGTACACTCTTGCAAAATAGAAACCAGAAAACCCCCTAGAGTTATTCTGCTCTGTCATAGGTAAATTTGAAGTGCTGGGGTAAAAAGTTGTCATAAATATGGCTTTCAGCCAGACCTCACTGTGCTTATGCTGCAGTAGTCTATTCCAAGACTGCACAAACTGTTGTTGATTTTTATTAGTATAGATCAGCTTTGCTGTCACCCCATGACTCCAGCCTGCCTGGGTGCTCTAGTTGAGATTGTTATCGAAATTCATAACCAAGAAAACTCCCCAAAACAAATGACAGTTTAGAAAGCTGACACTGGGTTATTACACCATTGGGTGCATGGGGGATATTTTGTCCTAACATGCACACCCAGGAACAAAAGCACACTTGTTATATACATTAAAAAAAAAATATATATATATATATTCATATAATTTCTGAGAAGTACCTAACTATTTCCAGGAAATCTAATGCATATGAAACTACCTCCACGCAAGCATACTGAATTGGGGAAGGGTCTCTGGTGGTCATTTTGAAGTACAGACCTTAACTCAATTTGCCCATATATGGTCAGAACTCACAGTTTGGATTACTTTGGCACATAGACTTGTTTATCTTGTTTACAAAGTCCACACAAAGGGAGCCTATTCCTTGTATCCTTGGTAAAAAGTCCTAGTCCTGCTTACCTTGCCTACAAAGTTCACAGAAAGGGGGCCGCTTCCTTGTTTCCTTTGTACACTAACTGAAATGTTCAAGTCTTTGGTACCAAGGTGATCAACCTGAGCTTCAGCTGGAGGATGACTCAGGAACCAGGACGTCTGTTTGCATGTTGCAGAGCTCAGAGGCCGGACAGGGGTGGGACTTACGAGGAATTGAAACTAACTGGTGAGAAGTCAAAGTTCTGAGTCTTTCCCTAGCCTTAGTGGCAATACTCCTTTCTGGTAAGGCAAGGTACTCCTGAAGCAATGTCTGGGATCAGAGGAGGGAGGGAAGGCAGCAGGTACAGGGCGGCTGCTGCCTCCGGTACCCGGTTTTCCTCTGAGCGTTACCTCTGGGATGCCAACAATAAAACAGAGAAGGCTGAAAACCCCCAGAGGCTGACAACATCTGAAGAGGAGCAAAGTGGCCAAGCATCGGTCTACCAACAACAGCGAGAGCAGTGGTAAGTAACAAGGGGTCTGAGATGGTGTTATGTATATCAGGTGCCTGTTTTCCAGGTGTGCACTTTCAAAGGGGGAAATACTTTCTAGAGAGCCTGTGAATGGGACTGGGCACACAAGAAGCATATCCTCATCCTCTTGGAGCCACCTGGGATCAGCCTGAAGCCCACCTATGAATGGCTCTTCCTACAGGGGACCTGAGTGGTTCTGGCAGGTTTCCTGATAGCGTGGCTTACGCCTCTGGTGATAGCAGTGGCCGGTTCTGTATATTTGGTATTGGTGTACGTGGTGTCTGTTTCTTGGCATCTTTCACAGTGAAATTTCAAATCTGATTCTAGCTCCCTGTTTTCTGTTTCCTAATTTTTCATCCTGGAAAGTCTAAAAATACTTCATTTGGCTTAAGAGATGGATGCAGGCTGTGTTCCAGCGCTGATCTGAATGCAATCCAGGACACAGAGCAGCTTCCAACAACTTCATGCTGACAAAAGTAAAGACAAAGCTTCAGCCCTCAATTTCATTTTAAGCTTTATTGGGATCTATGCTCAGTCTGTCTCTGGTTTTCCAATGACAATTAGTTTGTGTGAGCTCTAGCTTGCAGATATAGTACAGAATAGAAACAGAGAGCATTGTGTATGTATTTTATGCATGTGCTTAACAGATATATACTTAGCTGACCAAAGCTAATTGTTTATAGTCTTTTTCCTCAAATGCGCTTTTTTTCTGAGCTGTTAGTAACAGTGCATGTAATGCTATTATTATTATATGCTGAGTTTGCTTAGCTTGCTTTTTTTTTCCCCCGTCATTCAAAGCACAGCTGACAGAAACTGAAGGCTGTTTCAGTTTCCTTTCCTTTTTTTTTTTTTCTGGATGAAGAAGGTGGAGCCACACTGTGAAAGAGGTGGCAGGCTGCTGATTGCAAGCAGCAGTCAGCAGCTTTCCATTGTGACCCATGAATGCTTGCCTACTAGGTAGTAATGATACAGGGACTATTAAGAGCTGGGTAGCTTTGAAATCTGTCAGTGCTTTAATGACTGACTTTCAGGAGAGCAAACAGCCTTTCCTGAGTTACAATCTATGTTTATTTTCTGCCACTTCCAAACATGAAAGACCCTCTGTCTTGCCTGCCCTCACTGTAGCATATATCCACAGTAGAGTGAGAGCAGTCCTAGTTAGCTTACATATTTGTGCTACGTGCATTTTTTTTTTTTCCTTTTTTGGGGGGGGCGGAGGGGACGTGGATGGTGGGAGTTTTCCCATTGGTATAACTGTCTTTGCCCAGATTTGGGATGGGATACAAATCCCCTGGTACAGTTTAGGTAAATACTTAATCAGTTCGTTAGCCGGAGCTCCCTGCAGAATTTAAAGCTAGGACAAATTTATTCACACAGATTCTGACTGGATGATGGGATCCCCCCTAAAACTAAGTAAGCTTTTAGTGAAGAATAATTTAAAGACCTGTCCCCTTTTTCATCTTTGTATGATGCTTGCAGAGAGAAAGCTTGTGTTCATCTACTGCAAGGACTGTGTGCTTAATGTTTTTTGTGATGTGATACAAAAGATTCTCTCTGTGTCTTCATAAAGTTTTAACAAAGAATTAATTCCTAAACCTGGGGTGTTCAAATTACACTCTGCATTGGTATGTAGTTAATGAGAAGGAGGGACGAGGGAAAGGCACATTCAAACAGAAACCATGTAATATGAGTTGGAAGGAAATACTCAGAAAAATAAGTGAACGCAAATGGCATTTACTCTCTTCCCTGAAGGAGTGGGATGCTAGCAGTCAGTTTGAAGGAGATGAAGATACTTAAACTGTGATTTCCTTAACTAACCTGTATTAAAGTAGTAGAAGGTCTCTGAAGTGCTGAAGCAGACAAGGGGAGATCTTTATTCTTAAAACAAAATGTTAATGTTACATTCATTATTATATCTGTGTTCTGTTATTTCAAGTTATGTTTCAAGAAAGATGTCAGATTAAAATATCGTTTCAGCAGTGATAAAGCTGAACCGGCCTTTTAGCCATCAATCCTTTTGAACATGAACTTTAAATACTAGGACACCCTCAGAGTAGTCCAGGTTTTCAGTCTCTGGGATAACCAAGGGTTGAGCAGAGCAGTTGCGGAACTGAAGGCACAGGGTTCAGTAGAAGAAAACTTCCACAGCCTAGCATTAACCTAGAAGGCTTTCTGGAATATGCGTAGCAGAGGGAACATGAAAGGCCCAAGTATGATACCTCTGTGCCAAGGAGTGGCTCTATTCCAACTTATGTGCTGCTTGCTTTTTTTTTGGAAACAGCTAGGGTACGGTTTTGCTGCCAACAAAGCAGGAGTTGGAGTCTCTTTTGAAGCCTTTGTGTGAGTTGTTTCCATGCAAACTCTGTCTCAGGCTTTGCTTCAGAGCAAAAGGGAGTGGGAAAACACCTTAGCACTATCTTGGGGTGGGAGCAGGTGACCTTTCATGTAGACTAGACACATGAAAGATGTATGGGACATGGCATGTTGTAGTCTCATCCAATAGTCAATATTTGGATGACTATTGAAAAGTACAAGGTGGGCAACTGGTATTAGAGGGTAATTTTTCTCTTGCTTTAGAAAAGCCCATATATGATGCGTTGAGACTGAGAAGTGATAATAAAATGGTCCTAATTAAGTTAACAAAAATACTTGTTCAAATGCAAAACTGAAATGAGACTTTGCACATCCCCCCTTCAGTTATATATAGGATGTGGTTTCAGGCCATGGAGAAAAAATCACGAGGATGACAAGTGCTTGAAACTGCTTATAATAATAAGCTTGCATTTAAGTTACTTCACTTTGTCTGCTAAGTGCCATGAAATTAACTTGTAGAAAGTGAATTCCCAAGTTGTCCCTGTTCATGTCTATTCAGAAACAAAAGTCTGTACAGAAGAAAAGGTGGAGGAAAGAGGGGAAATTAGGTGCCTGAAAAAGAAAATGCTGCCCCCGTTCAGCCGTCTGTCCTTGACACATTTAAAGCTGGCAAGAATAATACTGGTTCTGGTAACATCCATTAAAAAGCTCAAATTCAAAATAATAAAATCTGAAGAAATATTGTCACACAGCTGGTAACAGTCCCTCATCATTTTGTGTGAAAAGAGAACAGAGTTACTAGAATGCTTCACTCAGAAAATTGTATTCTTTGACAGTCGGAGCCAAATCCATCAGGGCTTTCTTTCCTTCCTTTTCCAATCTTCATCTCGAATTTTAAAAAAATAGTATCTACGGTATTGTAAGACCTCTCAATCTTTTGCTAATAGAGTATACATAGCAGTTCTTCTGAAAATTTTATTTTCTTTCATTATCTGAGATTTCTATTTAAAAATACCAAATTAGTCTATGGAACTGGAGGTGAATGTTTAGCAAAACGCTTGTTTTGCCCGCTGCCCTGACACAAGTGGAATTGCTGGAAGGGTAATCTGAATTATGAACAGTCTGTTTCGAGTTGAGCTCTGCATTTGCTGCACGGGAGAAATCTCCCAACTCTCTATCTTTCAGGCTGATGTCCTAATTTTTACAGCCCAGTGGGACGATTCAGAGGTGCCCAGCTTCGCTGTGGTCAGCAGCCAGCCTTGTCTCCAGCCAAGCGTTTGGTGGCAGGGTCTACATAAGAGGATAACTGCGCAGTAAGATCTCTGTTAGTGTGGACTGTGGGGCTTGCTGTGTTCCTAGAAGTCCTCCTCACTCCTGTGTTAGAAAGCTTCCTTGGAAGATCTTGATGTGCACAAGCCCCGACATGTTAGCTTGATAAGGGGCTGTGGTGAGACATTAAGGAACATAGGGGAGGAACCTGTGTTTGGACAGGGGCAATAAAAAGATAACAAATACTGTGGTGCAGAGGCAGAGGAGGAAGAAGTACACCGTTGAAAAGAAGGTGGGGGAAGCAGAGATGAACGTGCCACTAGTTTAAGTCTTAATCTCCATGTGATACCATTGAAAAGAAAGTTGGGGAAGCAGAGATGAACGTGCCACTAGTTTAAGTCTTAATCTCCATGTGATACCGTTGAAAAGAAAGTTGGGGAAGCAGAGATGAACGTGCCACTAGTTTAAGTCTTAATCTCCATGTGATACCGTTGAAAAGAAAGTTGGGGAAGCAGAGATGAACGTGCCACTAGTTTAAGTCTTAATCTCCATGTGGTACCGTTGAAAAGAAAGTGGGGGAAGCAGAGATGAATGTGCCACTAGTTTTAAGTCTTAATCTCCATGTGATACCGTTGAAAAGAAAGTTGGGGAAGCAGAGATGAACGTGCCACTAGTTTTAAGTCTTAATCTCCATGTGGTACCGTTGAAAAGAAAGTTGGGGAAGCAGAGATGAACGTGCCACTAGTTTAAGTCTTAATCTCCATGTGATACCGTTGAAAAGAAAGTTGGGGAAGCAGAGATGAACGTGCCACTAGTTTAAGTCTTAATCTCCATGTGATACCGTTGAAAAGAAAGTGGGGGAAGCAGAGATGAACGTGCCACTAGTTTAAAATCTTAATCTCCATGTGGTACCGTTGAAAAGAAAGTGGGGGAAGCAGAGATGAACGTGCCACTAGTTTTAAGTCTTAATCTCCATGTGATACCGTTGAAAAGAAAGTTGGGGAAGCAGAGATGAACGTGCCACTAGTTTTAAGTCTTAATCTCCATGTGATACCGTTGAAAAGAAAGTTGGGGAAGCAGAGATGAACGTGCCACTAGTTTAAGTCTTAATCTCCATGTGGTACCGTTGAAAAGAAAGTGGGGGAAGCAGAGATGAACGTGCCACTAGTTTTAAGTCTTAATCTCCATGTGATACCGTTGAAAAGAAAGTTGGGGAAGCAGAGATGAACGTGCCACTAGTTTAAGTCTTAATCTCCATGTGATACCGTTGAAAAGAAAGTTGGGGAAGCAGAGATGAACGTGCCACTAGTTTAAGTCTTAATCTCCATGTGGTACCGTTGAAAAGAAAGTGGGGGAAGCAGAGATGAATGTGCCACTAGTTTAAGTCTTAATCTCCATGTGACACAGCGTTTGACCTGCTCAGCTCTCCGGGCACGCTGGCAAGCCTGACGCACAACACACGGTCGCCTCTGCGGGAGGTCGCTTGGCTCAGCGCTGGCGTTGCCAAGCCCAGTGCCTGGTCGTCCCGGCGTATGGATGCTCTGTGCTCCTCACGGCTAGCGATTACCAGGTGCTCCAGCTGGCTCTGCCCCCCCCCGCTGCATCCCTGGCACTGTGCTGGGCTAACGGAGCTGCTTTGGGGCCCGGGGACAGCATAAACATGGCCCTGTTTGACTTCATAGACTTTGTTGGGTCTGATGTTCGTCTACCACACTGCCACAGCGAACTCTCTCCCGTCGGCGTAGTCTGCCCACAAGCTTATGCTGACTAATGGCATGTTAGCGTTTTCAGGGAAGAGAGAAAGCTGTGCTGTGAGCCGAGTTTGGGCTGAGAGCTATCCCTTGGCTCCCTGATTTGATCCATCACTATGACAATTTCCTTGGAGCTTTAAAAGGTGGCTTAGATCATCCAAAACGGGATGCTGGCTGAAGCACCTGCTGCTCTTTCTGATGTGCCGTCACATTCTGAGCCCAAACCAAGCTGCTGAATCTGAGCCACATTTTAACTCTTGGAAATTCAATTCTGAGTTCAGTTTTACTCTTTGGACCAAATTTTAACTTCAGGAATTTTTCTACAATCTTGTGGGTACTGGAGAATTGAGATTTGGGTGCCAATAGCAGAACCACAGGTCTGTAGCTTTTCTGCTTGTTTCTGACTCATACCTTCTCCTCGGCCTCTATCTGCTGCTGTTTTCCTTCCCTCTCTTTCTCTGTGCAAGTTCACTTTTGCAGGATTTAACTCTTTGTTTCATCCTGAGGCCTCAATATGGCAAAAATGTTGGCCGTTTTAATGAAAGCTTTAGCTAACCAGAGGGACCAGATGCAGAAGTGAGTTACCCCGGATTAATAAGCTTCCAGATATCAGCTGAAATGTGGTAATTAAGTGCGCTCCTAGCCTGTGGCAAACACAGGACAAAATCCATGAACACAGACTTTTGATGACAAACATTCTCTGCTAATGCAGTTTATCTTCTGCCTCTCGTGTTAAGAACATACACGCAGCTAGGATCAGTCAGACAGTATATAATGTTAAGCCCCAGTAATTCACTTCTATCTCTGAGCTGCAAACTGGTAAGATGCTGCTGCTGGTAGAGATGGAAAACCAGAGCCCCAAGCCTGTACGTTAGGCTTGCACACCCTCCCAGAGCTCTGCTTACAGCACCGCTGGGGCACAGAGCATGTTGCTTGACTAAGGTCTAGAACTGTGGCTGTCAGTTATCATTAACATCTGGCCATGGGTGCATTGCGAAATAGGGATACCTGTGAGACAGTTGTCTACTGGCTGGGATTTGGCATTTTGTAGTCCGCTGATTTGGCTGCTTCTGCAGTGCTTAGCAGCACATGGCTGATCCATCAGGCATGGGAGCCCTGATGTGTTGGAGAATGGCTCAGAGAGAAGGGTCCTGAGCCCACCGAGCAGTTGTACGATCAGAGCCTGTTCTAGGGGCTGATGCTGGGCCTCCCTAGGGTTTGCCTGCAGCTGCTGATACATGAAGAATGTGAAGGACGCTTCGGCCCTGTGTACCGTGGTGTGTCAAAAACAGGTTAAGAGGAATTAGAAATAGTGGCCTGAGAAACTTAGTGTTTTGAGAAGCTTGTGCTGTTAGCTAACTGCAAGTAGGTGGACCGTGCGAATACGACCTTTAGAGCTTAAGCCAGTCAGCTAGTGACTAGTAGGCATAATAATTATCGTTGTCTGTATAAATATATGTACCCTGGACCAATAAAAAAATACGATATATGATGCTCTATCACCCACATTGAGTCCGTCTCGGCGTGCCGTTCCTCCGCAGCTCCGCACTGATGAAAACAAAACTTTGTGGTGATGTGGACTTGACGGCTTTTAAAGCGATTCCTGATAATTGAATGCAAAGTTCAGGTTAGCATATCTTTGAAGGAGATTCACCAATTGTCTTTGGCAGTTTGGTTACTTTTCTCTTTTAAATTGAGTCTTACCATGTAATTTAATGCAGTATTTCACCTCCATCTTCCCTTGAGTCTTTCCTTCAGACTGAACCTGCCCAGGTCTTTTTCCCAAGCTTTAGTCATTTGTGTTGCTCTCCAACCAGACTCTCCTTGGTTTCTGTCTTACACAGAGAACATTGCCCAGCAGAGCGAAATATTTAGCTTTCAGCTTTGTAGCATTCATGTACCGATGCACCAGCAGTATAAAACACAGTGGAACTGGAAATAGTTTATAACAGCCATTACTTTTGTAACTCTTTAAACTATTTCACAGTTCATTTGGAAAGCTCCCCAGTGGTAGGTGGCTGGAGCGGGTTTGAAGAAAAACTGAAGGGCACAGCTCTGCAAAAAACGTTATTGGTGAACTGCAGTTCTTACGTGCTTTTTCAATTTTAGAAATTATTTTATACAAACCTGAAAGAAAGCAGAACAAAGGTTTCTATGGTTTATACCCTGAAAGCATTGAAAAAGTGTCCTTGAGTGGTGCTAGTTAGATGAGTAGAGTTACACACAGGATTCAGAATTCAAGATTGCAGACATGGTGTTCCGTTTGTTGCCGATCTCTCAAACTGTAAACTGTCTTTTCAGATTTTCTATGACTGTATTGCATTTTTCTCCTGACTGAAATGTTTCTATATCCGTCTATTTATATATATTATTATATAGGTATTTATCTGACGACTACTGTGGTATTTGATGTCTATCTGTTTGTAAAATCATATCAGGTTGCTTTTTCATTTTATTTCAATACAGAAACATTCTCTTATTGGGTTATAACTTTCTTACTCCTGTTAATATCTGTTCAGTTTGTGTAATTAGTCAATACATTCCCATTTTCTGTGGAGCAAATAAACCAAAAAAAGTCTCATCAAGATTAATATGATCTATAAAGGTAGAAGATTATTTGTTTCTCTTTTTTGAAAAGATAGGACCTGGATAAGATGTTCTCCCTGCCTCCTTTGGTGTCTTCTATATTTTTATTTATAAAACAGCCCTACATCAAAGATAGGCTTAAGTCATATAACAGTAAGAGCCATTATTAGGGAACCTGTAAAGTTAAATTCTTTATCATTAATTCTTTACTTCTAATTCTTTCTGGCTGTGGATTCTGAAGCACTTTGTATATTGGTATAAAGTACAAAAAGTCTGCACACCACTGATAGCTTCTAATCTTCACATTTCCTTAATTGCTACCCAGGTAAGTAGGATAATTTTCTCCAGACTTATGGCTACTGTGGCAACTCAGGAACTGATTGGAATATTAAATTGGCAGGCTGTAGCTGGTTTTAGAGGCTGTCCTGGATCAGAGGTTTTGTCTAAACAGAGAAATGACATGCAATATCCCCCAAACTGGCTAAAAACACAAGGTGAAAGCTGATGGCGGGTTTTTGCATTAACTTTCTTTCCTTCAAAAAAGTCTTAAGAAAATAAGGGTTGCTAGGTGCAGATTTTAATTTTAGCGTTAGAACTGGTAGGGCAAGTGGAGTCTTGGGCAACAGCTCATCTGGCTCCTTTCCTGATGTAGGCTTGAATAGCAAGGACCAGTTCCTACCCTGACTTTCACCCACCTAACAAGAAGCTTACCATGTGCTCACTTTTCCTTCCCCCTGATCCCAATACCCACAGCTACACTGCTGCATATCTATCTTTCCAGAGACCAAGGTGAACACTATAAAATTAAGTAAACTCACTAATGTTTTGGTTCTGTTTTTTTTTGTTTGTTTGTTTTTTTGTTTGTTTGTTTTTGTTTTGTTTTGTTTTTTTGTTAACTTGGACTAAAACAAAGCATGTAGTATAAGCACTAGGTAAAAGACAGCCAAAAGTTGGTATGTCCTCTTCTCTATTTCCGTCCCCCACTGGAGACTTGACATCCTCATTTTCTTTTCTCTTTGCCTTTATTTCAATAATGTGGAAACCAAATTGGCCTTTAAGTAAACACTCTTTTAACCACAATGACTCTTAAGCCACTCTTTGGAAAACAGAGCAGAGCTTTCCCTGGCAGTAAGTGTCTTGTCACCTTTACCCCTTTCGTAAGCTGATGGATCTTTGCTATATTTCACGTGCCATCCTTCTGAGATCCTGGATAATGACCACAATCAGATGTCATAAGTGTGGCCCCCACCTGGCCTCCTGGCCTCTGACCCTTCCAGCCAAAAAACAGAAGCAGATAAAGAAAATTATTCATAGCGTAAGGGCTAGATTTGATACCACGACTTCTCATACATGTGCAGATGTGCAGATGTGAAGTGGTCCGTCCTTTCAATTCCTAATTTAAAACAAAAACTGAAGTCATCACATACATCAGATGATATAAAAATTCTTCTGCCCTCTAGTGTTGTGAAGAAGAGTGATGTCTGAGATGCACTGATGTTCTTGGTGGGGAAAACGTGCAGTCTTGCAACACAGTTCCAGCCATTTTTTTCACTGAGAGAGGGAGAGGAGTGTAAAAGGTACTTAATAATTGTTTATGAACTTGAGAGAAATATGATATTAATATGAAACAGCCAAGAAAAACTACTAAAAAAAAATAAATCTTGAAACTGATAAACTGTCCAGAAGCTTGTGAAAGGCAGTTTGGGATAAATTGTAAATGCTACTACTCAGTCAAATAAAGAAAACTCTGAAAAACCATCAGTGATGAGGAATCTTATGCCATAAGCAAGATGGGTCGTCAGAACTTCTTTTAAGTAACTATTGCAGCTGTGCTGTGAATGCCAGCGGGGCATTGCTGCTGTCTTAGCTCCAGCCTTTGAGGGTGGAGAGGTGAAAAACAGTCTCACAGGCACCAGAGTAAGCTGGTGGGAAGGAAAAGGATCGCATTAAACGGCACCATTAAAGCTTGCAGCTCTATCTTTATTAGTTTAATCTCATAAATTAATCCACGTCCTCCTAGAATAAGTCTTCAAAGAGAAAGAGGTAATTGGATAGAAATACTTTCCTTCTCAAACCTTGAATTACAGTGATATGGCAGCAGGCAGCTTTTTGCACTTTGATCTCTGCGTGATTTTCATTCCCCTTTTTAGCCTTAGTCTTGGGCCTCATTGTCTTATTACTTTTTCACATCCAGCTGTGCTCTCTTTGCTTCCTAGCTTGTCCTCTAGCCACCCTCTGTGTCCCTTTTTTCTTTTGAGAGGCTTAAGCTTCACCCCTCATTCTTTGTTTTCTGCTCTTCTCCTTGGGCCTTCCTCGCAATGAAGTCAGATTAAATATTTGTGCCCACACGTGCAGATAAAACCCTACCAAATGCTGCAGAGAGATGTGAGCTTACACTGATACGTGGAGCCAATTGGTGTTTAGTGTGTCTCTAGTAAACCTTCACCCTCGTGGCTCAGCTTCTGCTGAGTGGGAGCAGTGTAAACTCATACCCACACAATGCGCTGTGTAGATAAAACATTGTTTTCTCCAAGTGTAACTAACTGACATGTTTTCATCACTCTTTTGATCACCTCGAGTCTCTAATACACTCTGAACCCTGTCCTGCTTCTTTGCTGTCAAGTTAGATTGATAGCACCTTGAGACAGCAGCTGGATTTTGAATTAAGTCTAGCAAAACAAGGCCTTTGTCCTGATTCAAGTGAGTTGCACCTTAGGCATGACAGCAAGATAAATATGCCCAAGGAATTCCCGGTGCCTGACACACACAAAACTGACAAGGAAACTGAGGCTCAGACGGAGAGCAAGTCACCCGGGTCCATCACAAAGAGTATGATTTAGCATGCTCCTTGGACAACACTTGGGCAGAGGCAGACTGCCTAAATCCACAAGGTGCTTGGTGCCCTTGAGGTATGGTGTGAGACCGTCAGCACCAGTGATCCTCCCAGTAGACAATGGTCTTCCTCTGTGCTTGAGGAAGCCGTGGAAGTAGTCATCTACCACGTGGAACATTTTGATACAAAGGAGTGATCTGATTTGAAATGGCTGAAATTTGAGGTCAGCAGACTAGAGTGAGACTTGAATGAGGAAAGTGAAGGCTATGCTAAAATTTTCTGAAAATGTTATCCTTGGTATTTGCAGCCAATGCCAAATATAACAAGTATTTCTAAAGTGTTTGCCAAAAATTCATGGAGAGCTGAATACCAGTTTTGATATGAAGTTATTTGCTACTACAACAGAAAACTGACCTTGCTGATGAATGAACCTCCTCCTAGTCCTGGTTTTCTGTAGACACTAAAAATAAGAGTGTGTTATCTTTCATTTTAGTGTTGGCCCATATGTCTTGATAACTCCAAACGAAACCAGAAGGAACCAGTTGCAGCAAAGTAAGTTGAGTTGTCTAATATGATAATACATTATTTCTACTTGAATAAGTTTAGGAGTTTGTGTGCTTTATTGCCCTTGCAACTTTTATCCTCATTTTATGGTTCATGTTGAGTTTAGTAAGAGTAAAGTGAGCTTCTAGAGCAACTGAAGTACTACCGTAAAACAAGGCTCATCTTTGTAGCCTTTGTGGGCCTTGCTATTGAAAGGAATTAGTGGGGTCTTTCTTCTGTCAGTTGACTTGAGAGAGCAGTTTAATCAACCAGCCATCTTCGAGCATATGGCTGGCGTCCCTGGCTGTATTGACTAGACTTCTACCAACTACACTGGGAACTTGCCACCCATCTCATATGTGGACAACTGTATTGAAGTGTCTTAATTTGAAGCTGAATCATGTATTCCTCCTGCTTTTTATTTAGGGACCATGTGGTTGGGAGGGAAAATTACTTATTCTTCATTTCCCCACTGAGGAGTGTTACATCTCAAGCATTTCCCTCCATGCAGCAATAACATCGTAATCGTAACTTCTGCTTTACCTGCAGGAGTAAGTACTGTGGCATTTACCTACAGGTTCCCAGGTGTTAAAAAGCAATCTATTAGCAGTCCTTTAGCTGTTTTTTGTTTTGCTTTTGGGGCTGAGTCCTAAGTTTTGCTCACCATACAGTCTTGAGTTAGGCAAAATGTTTGCCTTGTTAGCTATCATTGCAGTGACTGCGTAACGTCCTGGGGGGGTGTCTGCACCCCTTGAGAACAAGTTTGTCTGTTCCTGGATGTGTCTTCAGGGTTACATACAATTAGTGATACTGCCCGCTTTTTAGTGTTGCCTCTAACGTCCATATATTTGTTTCTTTTTGTGCCTGCTCAGTTGCTAAGAAAGAACTAGATGACCTGGAGAAGTGGAAGGAAGACCACAGGCCAGGGCCAATTAAGTTGGTTCCACAGAGACTGGGTAAGACATATAAATCAACTATTATGAATTGCAAAATTTTATTTTCCAGGACATGAGATGTTTTTCACTTTTCTCCACATGCTACTTATTAAAGAGATTCACTGTCATTAAAGGCTAACATGAGCCTACCGTATGTGCTCTGTGCTTTTGATGGTCGTGGCAATAAAGATGTTTTTGAAACAAAACAGCATAGATTGTCACTCAAGAAACCCGTCAAGATCAGTGTAGAAAATTTATACTAACAATTGGGAAAAACAAGTGGATTATCCCTCCTGCTGGTGACATTGTCTGTGGTTGATGTCTCTGAGGAGGTGCACACTTGGCATTAGCGTGCAGATGGACAGCATGTGTTGGAGACCCTCCAGTTACCTATAAGAAAAGTCCTCTGTGTTAGTGGCCAGTACGTGTGCTTTCCTGACTGCTGACTAAATGTGCCTGAGTTTCTGTATAACCAATTTTGTAAAAATAACATCAGAGACGGGTAAATAAAAAACAGGATAAAAAACCACAGGAACTTAAGTCACCCTGAACTGAACTGATGTGTCTGATAAGATAACCAACTTTTTTCCTAGACAAGTGAGAAAAACCATAGGAGATCTTTTCAACTGTAACCACTATAAAACATTTAATTTAGTGCTATTTGGGAGTTAATTATTAAAAAAAAAAAAAAAAAAAAGACAAAAAAACCTCAAGCCAACCCACCTCCAATCTTGTACAGAGAATAGGACTGCAGGTTGTGCTGAAGCGAGAGGAAGGTTATTATAAGTGTTTTTCAAGTACCAGTCTTCAGACCTATCTTGTTCTAGTATCTTTCTTTAATGTCTTTGGCACAAAAAGCAGGAGAAAGCTGATGAAACTTGCTGACAAGACAAAACTTGAAAGCATCATCTGTATAGAACATGATGAGGATACTGTGCAGCAAAAATGGGATGACCTTGAGGAACTGCACTAATAGAAATGGGAGAGAATTGATTCTGACAAAGTGAATGATTATAATGATGCTTTTATTAGTTTTGTAAATCTAGATCTCTCCTTCCTTCCCTTGTCTGCCACAGGAGAATTTGAGGTGCACAGTGCAGGCTGTTGTCTGCCTTGACCTGGGAATTAAGTTCTTTCTTTGCCATGCTATACAACATAAGTTTGGGGTGGTGTACTGTGAATAAAAATAGATATCAGGTGGGAGATGGAGGAATTTGAACTGACTCCAGCCCAGATTTGTTTTTGTGATCAGGGTGATACTGGTCCCACATGTTTGTTTTGCCCTGCAGTCTAAGTCCTGGTTGTTTGCAGTGCTTATCCTACCTTTGCAAGTTGGTGTAATGCCCTGTATTCCCACCATCATGTGCAGTCGTGTGGCCAGACATGCTCTTTGTGAGTTCTCATACACGCTAGCTGTTTCTTGCCTCTGAGCTGTTCCTAGAAGACATAATTCTGTCCCAAGAGGACCACAAAGCTTTTTGCTGAAGAAAGTGAAATCTGAAAACAGAAATTTGGTGTGTGGTGTCTATGTAGAACGTGTGCAGGCTGCCTGCATGACTGGGGACATGGTGGCAAACCCACAGTGACTTAAGAGTGGATAGTCTTAACTTCTGGTCCCACTGCATTTAAAAAAATTATTGGGGAAGAAGAATTAAGAGAGAGAGAGAAAAAAAAAAAAAAAGGGCAAAAAAAAGCTGAAATAATTCAAGGACATTATATGAACTCTTCAGTCACTGTCTAGCTGCCACTCAAAGAGACCCCTGGAGACCGAGACACATGGACTATGTTCAGTGCCTCTGAAAAGAGGTAAGGTGCAAAGATTATTAGATCTTATAATTCCCACAGGAACAAATTTAGAACAGAAGAGAGCTTAAGGAAGGAGAAAAAAAAAAATGTAAGTGGCATCTCTAATTTCACAACTGTAGGTACTCATGAAGGTAAAAAAGTATCCTATGTTATTTTCTCAGAGTGATTTTAAGAGACTACACATCCAGTCCAAATCACCAGGGAATCCTTAAAGTTGAAGTTTCTTAATGCTTGTGCTTTCCTTAGGGAAAGAAGTATTCTGGATTTCAACTCTGTAATATTTGATTGGCAAATTTTCAGGTATCATGGAGGGATGAGAGCAATGAGGGATGCAAAGTTCCACCGTCCTTCCTAAGCACTGAATGGAGCAACAAATCATGCCTGATAAATGCAATGGCTTCTTTTTTGACCATATTATATAAAGCCAGTCACAACATACTCTGACTTCAGTGAAACATTTGACAAATTACAGCCAAGCCAACTTGAATGAATTAAACCTGGCTGAACGGCTACAGGCAGTGGCTAATAATGATCAGAAAAATCCTTGTTTAGAGCCAATGTCCAGCAGTACATGTAGAAAAGTACAGTGAACACAAGAGTGTTAAATGTTGCCAATAAAAGGCTAGAAAGAAAGAACGATCAAGCTTCCAAAAGATTTCAAAACTTATTTAGTAGCAATTTTATTTCCCAGACCTGGGGAGAAGACACTCTACAATGCCAACTGTATGCTTATTGCTACTGTAAGCTTGTTGCTTGTATACTGTATGGCCAGTCTTTCTTGAGAGCTTAAATTTATGGGGTTATTTGTGTGCATAAAAATGTTACCACACTTAGGGAATTGATCTCCCATTCACTGAACCTCACAGAAGCACTTAAAGATTAGTTACCTTCCATTAGTAATCAGAGAAAGCTACATCGTCAAGAGTGATCCCTCCTAAAATTTCTAGTATACTTGTCTTACATTTCAGGCACCTCAGGTCGCACAGATCAGCCCAGCTTCTTCTGTAGAATTAATGGTCACGTACCAGGGAACTTCTCAGAAAAACACTGGGTGCATATACAGCCCTCATCCTCAGAATGGGTTGGGGACTGCTGTTGTTCTTTGCAACAACTGAGGCAATGAATTACTGACTTTCCCAAAACAAGAAAATACTTTGGAAAATAGTAAAGCAGAATAATAGAATCAAACACACTCCCTCCATCCCTTAAGACCTATTATAATTTTCTCTGTGTGGCTGTTTTTTTTTTTTGTTTTGTTTTGTTTTGTTTTGTTTTGTTTTGTTTTTTAGTTTGGTTGGTTGTTGTTTTTTTTGTTTTTTTTTTTGTGGGTTGTTGTTTGTTTGTTTGTTTGTTTTTAATTGAAGGCTGAACATTATGGTCAGAGCTTCAGATGCTCTCAAAAGAGAGCCTGTGCCTTTGGAAAGGGCAGCATTTGCTACTTGGATACAAATATGAGGTCTCTGGGAAAAGGCTTTGATTTCTATTTCTGAAAGGGAATTCTTCCTCAAGCCCCAAGACATTAATTAGAAGATATTCAAATGATTGTATCCCATTAGATCTGGTAGACTTCAAGTTCCTAAATTTGATAAAAGAGAAACTTTTTGGCAATAAAATTTCTGACTCTGTATGTATGTGTGTGTGACAAACTGAGCAAAGTTGGGGAGGGCTGGATCTGAAAATGAAGACTCACCTGCGAAGCGTGACTGATTTTCTGAAAATAGCATGGTTTGTCGGTAAACTGATCATATACTGTAGGACATATTTGCTGGGAGAGTGGATGATACAGTGGATGCTCTGTAAATAACAAGCTAGTGCTTTTGACGGATGGGTAAAATGATCAAAAAGGTCTCCTATCTGTTCTCTTTAATGTCAGACAGCTACGGTAATTATGAAAAATTTCCTGTATATGCATACATCTAATCTGTTGTATTGCTCTATTCTGAAATGACTGGCATTTGAACTTAAAATGCTCATGCAAAATGCAATTTATACTTTTTTTTTTTTTTTTTTTAAGGTGGAAAGGAATCAGAGGCTCAAGCAAGGCAAAAACAGCAAATGATGCTCATGCAATCTAAATACCAACAAAAGGTCAGGAAGAATAAATCTGTTTATTTTAAGAACTCAAAAAAAGCTTTTCACGAAGTGTTTCATATGACTATAAAATTAACTCACAGTTGCTTGACAAAAGAAAGTCATGAAACCTGAAGGAAGCAGAAGAAAACCAGTATCAAATGTTCTGCACCAAAGAAAATGAGAAATCTGGCTATAAATATGTAGCAGCGTGTATCGCAGATCGTATCTAAAATGATAACCAGTACAGTTGTAAAGCCACTTCTGTGTCTTGCTGTGTCTTCCAGCATGTTGCCACTTTGACTCACTGATCAATGTACCACCCATCCAGTGCTTATGTAGAAACGTTCCTGTTATAAAAGTCATAAATGCTTGTAAGTTATCAATCAGCTGTGTGATTCCTTGGATAGATGCCCATTTATCAGTCCTAGATTTCTCAGTTTTTGTAAAGCCAATATTGGAGTAGCTGGTGCACAGCCTGCTTTATTCAGTGCCTCATTTTAAGAAAAAATTCTGTAAACTAAACACGCATAAGATTTGAAAGATGTGCAGTACAGGAGTCAGGTCAAGTTACCATATGTATAATTTGTATACGTACATATGTAAAATAATTTTCTATGCTTACGTCATACAGTGCAAAAGAGAAGAATGTGTAAAAGCAAAAAAAGCAGCTGAAGAAGCTGAAATCCTGAAAAAGAAAGCAATTCAGAGAGAAAAGGTAAACATAGTTACTGCATATAGCAAAATCCGTGTCTTTCTTGATTTTGCTGAACTACATGGAACAGGCTAATTAAGTTAAATGTTAGCCACAGATTGCATCAAGGAGTCAGGAAGTCCAGTCCTCCTTCTCTTTGTGGCTGACTGAAAGATGCCTGACTTGGGTGTTCTTTGGGGCTTGAGTGTTCCTTTGGCTCTTCAGAAACTCCAGCCTTTCGGATGTATCCATCCTGAAGAGTTAGCAGAAAGGGGCAACTCTACGGTCAGGATTAATGCTGTGTATAGAGGTTTTATAGTTCACTTTGGCATGACATTCCTCTGTAAGGTTGGATTGTGGCAGATGGAACAAAGACCTTATAGAAATCCATAATTGCCTGTTGTACACGTGGAAAATCCAGGAAAATCTAGCCTGTCATGGTGGAATAGGCATCCAAATCATGAAGAGGTCAGTGTAGTCTATCTACATCGTCCTGATTGCACCCTGAAATTTAGATGCCACTCCAGTCCCTCTGGAGCTTGCACAACCAGGTGTACTGTTAATATGAAAGATCACTTTTCCTTCTAGTATTCACTATATATTGACATCAATGACAGCTCACTTTCAAATCTTCCATTTTATTTTGCATTTGTTTGTTTTTTCTACTTATTCTCACAAAGCATCTTCTTGTCCTGTGTGCTGCATATATCTTTGTAAAAATTCATTCATGTCTCCTTGGTGGAAACCAAGTAGCACTCACTTGAGAATGTAACGTGGAATTTAAATGAAAATAGAAAAGAGGGGGAGCATGAAACTGATGTGCACAGTAATAATGAGAGAAAGAGAGATTTCAGGTTTGCGAGTTCTGTCTCCACAACAGTAAAAATGATCTTCTGTGCAGAAGCTGAATGCTGAGAGTTAATTAAAAAAATCATCACTACTGGATGGCTTACAAGGGCATGCATAAACAAAAATAGCTTTAATTGCCTCTAGGTAAGGGTTAGTCTGTTTCCTGTCTTTCAGTGGTTATCATTACTCTTTGGGCCCATTCACAATACTCAAAGGAGCAATAAATATTACCATGTGAAAATGTCATTAACAGTTACCAGCTCATGTATAACTCCAGAAGCAGTGATGATAGCAATAGTAGAAAGAGGATTAATTATATTTCATTCACCTATTAAATATATGTTGTTTGCCCCTGGGCATTGGACAAGAAAAATGTTACAAGACTGCTATAATTGATAGTTAACACCTAGAAAAAATATTGATGTATCAGTTTTGTTTTCATGCTCTTGAATTTCCTTGCCTTCACTCCCACGGATTATAAAATCTTTATAGAAGTTGTAGTTAGTAAAACTGTAACTATCAGTTTCTTCTAAAGGAGAATGCAACATCATGGCAAACATCTTTGACAGACTGTTTAATTTGGATAAATAAACATATACCCACAAAGCAAACAAACGAAACAGAGGAGCATGAAAGGGAACTCTTCATTTGAATTGTTTAATCAGGTTGTCTTCCACAATAGTGATTGAGCTGATGAAGATTTCTGCTTAGAAGATGTTTATATATTAAAAATTCAACTCTGACTTTAAGAAAAGCATGCTGGAAAGCCACTAAAAGGTGTCAATTTGGCTATCTCACCCTGCCTGCAGATGAACGGCTCCCAAGATCTGAGGATGACAGGAAAGGGATCCTAAAGAACTGGTACGGCATGACCAACATCGGGCCCTCTTTACCACAGGAGAGGAACTTTTATTTTAAAGTGATAGATTTGTAGACAGTTGCACCTGCAGAGCATCAGCTGAGAGCATGTCTTTCTGCAAATTCACAGGCTGCCTTTTCTTGCTGGCCAGTCCTTTTGCTCAAGGTTATTATTCATTCAATAAAAATCAAATTGTCCGACAGCCTGAAAGGAGATAGTGGCTAGCCAGCTTTATCAGCAGGGGGCCCCGAAACTTTCACAGATGGAGAGTTACTTTGCCAACAAACATGAATGGTGAAGCCCTAGAGACTAGTACACAATGACTAGAATGTGTTCTGGTACTCGGTTCAGCTCTTCCTTGATTGTAAGGATGGTGTACTGTAAGCCAGTGCTGCTTATGAACAGAGGACCTGTTTATGTTATTGCTTTAATGCTGGTTTTGCAGAGAAAAGCAGTATCCACTCTCCTGTTATCTTTGTGACCAAGAGAAAACTGGGTATCTGCCAAAGCAGTAGCCAAACGTGGAAGGTCTGACTTACCATCTGTACAAGCCCACCTGCCTGTCTCTATCATTCTTTAGTTAACCACAAGGTTAGGTGCAGGAGTACCAAAGCTCTTGGCATCTACCTTGTCTCTCTCCAACTCCCAGAGAGAAGAAAAGTGGATCCTTCCCCCTCGTTCAGTGTTCCAACAGGACCAGTTTGTGTGAACTAGTGCTCAAGTCTCCACGTGTAGCAGTGAATGGGATTTGGGATCCGTGCGCTCCATGTCAGGCAGCTTGTCCTGGGACTGCTTTGATTTGTTCATGTCTTAACCTCAGGCTGCATGAGTTTGGATATTCTTCTGTGCTAGTGATCTCTCAAGTGCTCACTGAAATAATTTTGGAGAGATTTTGTAACGTTAGCAGGGGAGTCCCTATTTCTGTATTTGTCCCTAGTGCTGAGATGCGTGTCTGATCTGCAGAAAGCGTGGGAGTACATGGGAAGTAGCATTATTATTATTTGCTCATTAGTAGCAGGTGTCTGCAGTTGGGTATCTTTTGTGCAGCCCTTCACATCATAGATTTTGACCAGACCGAACCATAACTTTCTTTGTGTCTTTTGGGTGAAAGGACTGTCAAAGTTCCCAAGAAAACAAACAAGTTGCTAATATTTGCCTTCCTGGTTTTTAAGCTTTCTGCATTTGTGCTGGACACAAAATAACATAACTTCAGTGCACTGGATGCTTCTGTTTCCTGTCATTCAATCTCTGTTCCTGTTACACTGCCTTTAGCCGTTCCTTGGATATTCTAAATCTTGACTAAATATTAAAATATTCAAAAGTTTGGATGTGAAAAGACTCGGTGTATTTCTACTGCCTTCAACTTTCTTTTGCTCTTACATTGCATACTAAAACTCTTTCCATCGTTAGAAACTGTCCTATTTAGAATAAGCTGTAATTTCATTTTATTCTTTATCAAATCATGTGCTCTTTAATTTGACTGTGTTAATCAGCATGAATGGCCTTTTTCGGGAATTTGTTAAAACCAGGCACTTTACAGACCTTCTGCTAATGCTTTTCAACATGTTTACCTTCAATATCACAGCTGTTCCATTCTTGGCTTTATTTTTGAAGACTGTGCCAAATGTGGAGTGCTTTGGCAATGTCTACTGATAGTTTGTCATTAGTTAGAGAATATCACAGTCCCATTGCCTGTCAATTGTACATGTCCTAAGCAGGGGGCTCAGAGCAAACCTCAAGAGTAGAAAAAAATCACACCAGCCACAAGTAAGTAACTTCAATATGCTGGAGTTTTCTTCAGACACCATTCTGGTGGTAGAATAGCTGTAGGAGATTTCCTTCTTTTTTATCTAGTGGGAGATGGGGGTGATATTGATGGATTGTATTTATCAAACTTTGTATCACTGTGCTGCTCTAGCTAGGAGCTAGATCACAGCGACTCCAGTGAGCTTTGGATTTGAACTTTCAGGAGCCCTGTGATACGGTGGTGGATCCCAAGTCAAATGCTTTTTTTTCAGAGGTGAAGACATAAGCTTACAGTGTTGAACAGTGGTGGGGAAAAGCCTGGGAGCTATTACTGGTGTTTTGAGGGTATCAACATCACCTTTGACAACAATAAATGCCATCAGTTTTCCTTTCTTTCTCTTAACTTTCTTTCCCTGTAAATTGTTAAATTGAACAGATGGATGGGAGTGTTTCACCTAAAAAAACAATCTGTCTCTGGGTGGAGGAGCAAACAAGATGTCTTTTGAACATCATTGAAATTTACCTATACTGTGAGGTGATATTCTTACTTTAGTTCAATTATTTTTTTTAATTACATCACTATTTCATACATTCTACTACTGTCTCAGAATGTCAAATGATTGAGCAACAGGACATCTTACTCAGAGAACCATCTTCCTCCTTTTGTTTGTTTTCCCATTGCCATTTTCCAAATAAAAACTTCTTAAGTCATTTGCCTTCCAACAGGTTATATTGTTACACAGCATAGTGGCTCTTTTCCTATCTTCAGACATCTGACAGGATTTTTTTTCTTAATCCAATACATGCCAAGGAGGAATTTGCACATGTTTTGCAAATCTCTTCCAGACAGTCATTCTTTATCCAATTAAAAAATACCCACCCTGCAATCACTGGAGGCAAAGTAATTGAGTAACTGCCAGTAGAATTGTAATTTTTCTCAAATGTTATTGATTAAAGGACAGGAAGAAAGCTATGGGGGTGGGTGTTACATCCCTGTTCTAACACCACTTTCCTCCTTACACACCACCACCACACTCCTCATTCTACCTGGCCTTGCACAATACCTCCACCCAGGTGGAGCTCCCTGACTTGGGGCTCTGACCAAACAGGCCATTCCCACCTACAGCTCCCTTCTCATCTCTGCAAGATATTGTCTGAAATTTCCAGGGCACTTCGTTTAGAGCAATGTCTGGTTGCTGGGTTACCAAACAGTGAGTCTTTCTCATTTTGAGGGTGAGTGATGAGCAGAGTGACAGTCTGAGCTTGCAGTTTGCTCAACGTCATTGTGAACCTTGGGTGGGAGCTCTTGTTGGAGCATCCCCACACCAACCGCAGCGTGTGAGCTTGTGCTCAACATGTAGCAAGGCTGAAATCTGGTTTGGCACCTCTAATTTGTGCTTTTAATACTCTGAGCTGCCTTTTGACTGCTATTCCCACTGGACCTACCTACAGCCTACGTGTCAAAAAATCCATTTGTCTGGCCTCCTTTTGACTGGAATTTAGCTTGAGCTACATACTGCTGTTACAGCAAGTTCTCTAGTTTCTGTTCTATTTTAACATTTTATTCTACTTTAATTTGGAGGGTGAGGCATCTTAAACAACCCTTCCACTGGAAATTATGTGCAATTTTATATTAAGAGACTTAATCAGTTGTGTGGTATCCAGATTTCCAGAGGAGTTTTGTGTGTTAGGGATTTGGTTGACTCTTGCACTGGGCAAGGTATCTGAGACAGAATATCACTGGTTTAATACAAATGTCTCCCACTTTCATCCGTCCTAGCATGTATTCAACTGACCAGTACCTAACGTTCCTGAAGGCCACAGGTCTATGTGCAAAGCTACATGTACTTGTATCACTGTGCTTTCTGTGCTACAAGACTATCACCTGCTTTGGTGCGGTGGTTTGTGTCCTCTACCTTCTTACTAGGGCCAATGTTGCATCAGTTATACCGAGAGATGGCTCCGACAGTGCTGTGGCATGAGAACTGTGGAGGTTTATGAGGCCGTTTGTGAGGATAGGTGGGTCTGCCAGGAGCACAGTGAGGTTTTCTATTTCAGAGTGGTCTCTTGAGTAGGAGCTATTTGGTCATGTCTGAATACTTCTAAATTTGAGATTGGGTCACTTCTGTAACCAACTGATGCTATAATTGTTTTAAAAAACAGAATATTGAAATACTTGAACTGTAATAATCAGTGTTTGTTTCTGGCTTACTGGAAATCTCAGGTATGTTTTCCTGTTTTTAATGCTGTAGGCAGAGAGGCTTGAAGTTAAAAAAAGACAACAAGAAATGCAAAGAAGAGAGATGTTCCTTGAAGATCAATTTTAGTAAGTAAAATTTCAAACATATTACCTAAAATTCCTCATCTGCTTGTTCTTCTGTTTTGGGGTTTTTTAATTACTTGTTTGCTTTTGTCTGGTTTGGGGCTCAGGAAGGGTTTTGTCTTCTGTTGCTGTTTTTTCACTTTTTGAATTGAAACTTTTGACTTCAGGGCAAGAGGCAATGAGTACAAACTGAAACACAGGAGGTTCCTTCTGAACATCAGGAAACACTTTTTTACTGTGTGGGTGACTCAGCATGGGCACAGGTCGCCCAGGGAGGTTGTGCAGTCTCTATCCTTGGAGGTATTAAAACGTTCTGAGCAGCTGGCTTTAGGTGGCCCTGCCTGAGCAGGGGGTTGGATGAGATGACTTCCAGAGGTCCCTTCCAACACCCACCACTCTGTGATTCTGTGAAATACTCCAAGCCTCCTCCATACCTTATTCTGTGAGAAATTTGGTACAGTAGGTTTCTCTTAGCTACTCAGAACATGCTCTTTGAAATTAAAACTGTGAATTATGGTTTGACTTTGTGCTTTCTTTCTCTGACTGAATCAATGTGATTATTTAATCCAAGACTAATTATCAAAACAGGATCTAAATTACATCTCCACACATTTTTTTTTAATGACTAGTAAAGAAATCTTACCCATGTGGAAATAATGAGGACTTCCAATATTTAGCATAGTCCTATAGTTTAAGTGTAGAGATCTTCTGTGAAGACCTGCTTCCCAAGAATACCGCCTTAGTGTCAGATTTAGATATGGCTTAACTCCTGACATAATTAATTCCATTGGCTATGAAGTTCCTACCTTGCAAGTTCACTCTATTTCTTTAATTTTAACTGATCCAAACCAATTATATCACATAATTAACACACAATGCTGTTTACTCACCTTTACCTTTTTTATCTTTGGCTCCTTAAATTACTCACCTGTGTTTTTAGGATGATTGATTGCTCTTTCCTCCTCTTTGACCTTTAAAGGAGTCACTTTTCTCCCGTGCTAGTAGCTCCAGTACTTTTATCATTTGCCCAGACTCTGTTCTGTAATGTATAGACATTTTAGTGCTTTTTCACTGATCTCAGCCTTTCTTGTCTTTTTCCTTTTATTTCTTCCCATTTGGCTTTAGGTACCGCTCTTTCCTTAAATACATTGCCAACATTTCTCTCTAGAAACTGGTATTTTGCCTGCTATTTGTCCTCTGTTTGTCCCGGTGTGGATTTCCCACACGCACACACCTTGATTCCTCAGGATTTCTGAAGACCCTGCACAGCTTTAGATCTCTGCATGTTTCTGACAGACTAGACACCTTCATGCTCTTTGAGCCTGACTCAACAACAACCTCATCAGATCTTTTCAGTGCAGGGTCCTCAGTTATGGGGCTTGCATTTTCCCAAGGGGATTGTCAGGGTTCTTATCTTCCCATTTAATCTGATTTTTTGTTTTAAGGCTTGTTCAGTTATGAACAGAGATATATCTCTTCTTTTCCATTACCTTCCCAGTCTGTACGTTCTTTCACTTATGGTGAAATGAATTGTTCTGATCAGTGTTTTTTCCATTAAAAGTAAGCTTGGTTCTGCCAAAAGCAGGCCCAAACCCTCTGAAACACTTTCATGTGGGCAGTTGGTTGGTCTGCAGGTGGTGCAGGAGCTCAGGCTGTCTGCACACTGAGAAGGAGACTGGCTGACAGCTGTTCTGTCCACTGATTTAGGAAAACCTTGTGAGTACTCGGCTGGTGTCATCTTAGAAAACCAAACTGACCGATACAACTGAAGGTAGAGATGGACTGTTGAGCTCCACTAATTGAGATTGTGTTAAACTATCAGAAGATTATCTGTATGTATACCAAGAGGGCCCTACAGATACTGCACCTGGAGGAAGTGAGCTGAAAACCTAATTACAGTGAATGCAATTCTGGTTAAGCAAAAACCTCCCGTGCTGTACAGAGTGACATCAGTGCCTTCCTGGGCCTGAGGAAATCCTCTGATGGGCAGAGAAAGAGGAGTCTGTGCTATTAGATGTTGCTGAGGTTGCATTGCTAAGATACACTGGCATTATGGAGCACAACATCCAGGAGTAATGGAAAGATATTGTGCAACTCCATTCAAGTACTGCCGGTTTTTAGAGACATGTACACATAAAAATGATTCGTATTTAAAGACGTGCTTTTGCCTACTATGCAAAAATGAGCCACTCATTACTTCCATCATCTAAGACCCTAGGTCTAGAGGTGAAGAGAACAAATACGAGGTTGTGCCCCTTTCCTTGCTGCCTCTGCTAGAGTATTTTGATCTCTTTCCCTGCTTGCTGGGAGAGGGGGGAAGGAAGGTCATGCATTGCATATAAAGCAATGACCTCTGCAAAGTCGTGGCCTGTGGAGCCATTTCAAAAGATAAGCTGCCTTGTTAGTCTGTTCTCTGTAAGCCTCTGTAGCTGCAACATCACAATTTTCCTGAGGAGATCAATGCCTACCAGCAGTCTCATTAGCTGAGAAACCTTTTAAAATTGATCACCACCTCTAGCTGTATCAGCCTCCATGGGGTAGAGCCCAATCAGTACCTCTCCTCTATGAAGTGCCGCTTCTATTTGATAAGGAAAGGCACTTAACATTCTCATGTCATTAGCATACTCTGACAATAAAGTATGATGCTACCCATAAGTTCGTTATTCTGATTAAATTCCTGTCACTATTAAAAATAAGAACTTCTCACTGAAATCCCCTTTCAAAGAGCATAACGTGAAGTAAGTGAATGCCAAAAGGAAAAATTGTCTGCAACCTTGTCCACTGTCTGCAGAATACATTTATTTCCTATCTCTTGAAAGCCTTGTTAACTTCCCTGTGTACAACTGGCCCTAGAAAGTCAACTGTATCTGTTATCACAGTTGTTTAAGTATGTGCTTATGTCTTGGGAGAGTGAGGTCTAGACATGCATGCAGAGTGCTATGGAAAAGTCTGCAAGCCTCTCTCTTTTGGGATCAGCAGCTCCTCTGACCCAGGTGGACTCACGCTCTATTAGGTGATTAAAATGTACAAAACTCACAGGGTATATCCTAAAATAGCTGTGTATAAAAAGCCTGAAGAGCACACAGGAGCAGACTTTGGGCTGGGGGAGTTGCTGCATGGCAGTATTGATACGATTTTTACTAACAGCGGAGAAGCACTTGAGGGATTTATTGATGATAACGTTGCAGTGGTTCTTCCTCTGGAGATGCCAGATCTAGAAAATAAGGAGTACGTGTGCACTTTTCTACTGGAAACTAATTACACATGAAACGGAATTCTTCCTTCTGAGTAATGGTGTCTTGGATGCATTTTACATTGATGGCCTGTGGCAGAGATTGTGTTTCTGTCAGAGTGCATGAAAAGGTAATGAATGCTTGTGTAGTCCATACTTTGCAATTGGTAATCCTTGTGAGGAAAGGACTGAGTGTCCATCTTTCCAAATGGTAATGAAGAGGTTAAATAGCTGGCCCAGGACTTTTCAGGACATCCCTCTTTAGTTAAGACACAAAAATTGTCATTTAAACAGTAATGAGGGATGACTACCTCATGCTTTTTTCTGTGTCTTGTGCAGGCTGTATGAATCTGTAACTGAACTGTAGCGTGTCTCACCATATGGTTTAACCCCAATTCTCTGATAAGATGCTTTAATTTGGATTTGACTACCCAGAAACTGAAGTGTTGGATGTGGTCCACTGCTTTTCTAATAGCCATCTACCTATTTATGTAATTGGAAAAGCAGTCTAGAACATAAGGTTACTCTTCCATAGTATATGATGGCTATCGTATCACTTAATCCTTCCCTTTGTTACATACCCATGCTTCTGTTTTTGTGAAGGTTGTACTCCTGTAAAAATTCCTGGCACTGCTGCACTCGGGTACATGTGTGCACTCAATATATTCTGCTCAGAGTTTGGAGCTGGAAACAGAATTTGCCAGAGTGCCTCTAAGTGCATATTCCAAACACAATGCAGGAGGTTCACCAAACCAAGCTGATATACACTTGCCTGCCAAAGCAGTTCTCTCAAAAGTCATAAAATGCAAGAAAATAAAATCTGAATCAAAACAGAATTTTTATTTATTTATCTATTTTTACAGGATAAATACTAGTGTCCTTGCCAGTTTTCAGTCCCCTATGATGTGTGGTTCAAACAGCCGGCTGGTAACAAATTTTCCCCACAGAAGTACAAATGTAAACCTGACCAGACTTTTAATATAGGTTGCTAGAGAGAATGAAAGAGGGCTTGCACAAAAAGGGTTTGCAGCCTTGAGAATCTTTTGTTTGCTTCTTTTTACCACAATGGTCTTCGTTTTTTTCATTTGCTCCTGATTATTTTAAGCATTGTCAATTATTTAGCTAACAGGCAGAAAACTAGGCTTTTATAGACATCCAAAGGGACTCTCTTGAGTGTAATAATGAAGGCAGTTTATTGAACGCCTGTGAGGTTGCTTTCTAATTGTACGCATTAATCTGCCCATGCAAGCTGGCTGAAAATATAGAAGCAGATTGCACATGCAGATGGAGCACACAGAATGGAAGATCTATGGAACAGACTTATACAAAACTGCATTTTCCTTAAAACTGGATTTATGCTTATTACTTCAGATAATAAATGAAACTTGATGTCTAAAATAACTTCCAAGAATATTGGATGAGTTGGTGGGAGGAAAGAATAGCCTATCTGTATTATTTCATCCAGTCAAGAAAACAAAAAAAGCAAGTGGGTTGACTGGAAAGATTAGTTTTGGGTGTGGGTGGAAAGTGATGAAAATAATTTTGCTGAGAAAGTTGCCTTTTTTTTTAAAAAAAAAAAAAAAAAAAAACAACCCAATTTTTATACTGTCTTGAAGCCTTATACCTAAAATGAACCAGTGCCACATATTTAGTTCTTATCCTCAAGAACAGGAACACATGCTCAGGAATCTGCAGACAAAAAAGACTACCAGCCAAAGATAGCACAATTTTGATCACTATCATTAGATTTGTCCAAGTCCTCCTTAGTATGATTGTGCATTACTCGCAGTGAAATCTCTGAATACTGCATTGAGGTTGGTATGTGGCTACTGGAAGGATTTGTGCTGGAAAGCAAGTGAACTAAATATCCAGAGGATGGTCTTTCTTCCCAGTAAAGGGCATTGCAGAAGAGCCATCAACATCTTACAGGAATTCAATGGGTTAATTATTTCACATTGTAATGTTCCACTTTATAGCTTCCAGCAGAAGGTGAATCCCCCCACCCACACCCACACCAAAAAAATGGACATTAGTTCATGCTGACAACTTTGCATGTTTGTTTTTAATTCTTACCCAGAAGTGGACTCTGTCCTGCAGGTGTGGGTTATAGCTGAGGTACAGGAGAACCAGAATCCATGCTGCGCTGAGGGCATGTTTGTTGCTGACAGACTGAGATGGTTTTACTACTATCTAGACCTTGTAAACTTATTGCTGTGGTAAATCTCTGCAAAGAGGAGGGGATGCAAGAGGAGGCATGTATAACTGTATACCAGCAAAAGCCACTGGTGTCCCCACTCAGGCTACTTGCAACTTTCTCAATGGCTTCATTTTGAAATATGTACCTTTGATGAGATTATTTTCTGAAGTGGTATAATTGACCCCCCAGCTTCATTCCCACTTTAGCAAATGATTTTCATTTGTGAAAATCCCAACTACACCTCTCTTCGGAGTCTCTTTCTCAATCTCCCAGCATAGGCTCTATGGGAAACTTGCATAAATGGACAGCAATCTCATCAACCTTCGCACCAACTTCTGAAATTTCTTCTATTTTAAAATTTGATTTTGTTAGGGCACATGACAGAGGAGCAGCAATGGCCATAGTACCATCCAGCCTGGCTTGTGGGTCATAGCAAGTGCCAGACCAGGATGCACATGGCATTGCACAAGGCAGAGCCCTCTCTGAGGATAGAAAAAGGACGTTGGTAAGAACACACCCACCATGGACCTTACTGAAGTGAAGGGCAGCTTTTCTTGTGGGTAGGCTTTGGTAGCATTAAGCAACTGATCTTAGTTTCTGCAAAAGTTGAGGAAGTTGTTACGCTTAGCCAATTAAATATGTTGAAGTGAGGAGAAGTATAGATGTGCTTGCTGGTGCTGCAAAAAGATGCATCTTGAATTAAATTCAGTTTTGTTTTTTGGTTTTGTTTTTCAGTGGGGGAGTCCTGCTATTGTTTAAAAACCATCATGAAATGTCTGGGCAGATGTGTGAAACTAACATTATGTATGCATTATGCATAATTCTTAGTTTTTCAGCTGAATTGGAAGAAAATGGTGAAATATTACTTTAGCATTGCTTACTGGTAATGAATTTGGAAGCTGATATGTCCGTGTCATTCAGCTATAAATGCTACTTCTGTTGTCTTAGCGACTACTCATGTTGTCTCCTCTCTGAAATGGCTATAATGATTTACCTGGCTTGAGATTCTTCATTTTTATTTTTTATGACTGGTTTTGAATGGCTCTTGGCATACCTGTGGACGTTCATTAGTGCAGAATTTTAATGCTGGAGATCCTGCAGCTTGAGAAAACAAGGAGTTCAGGAGCTGTCTTGTTTCCAGTAGTAATAAGAGTGGCCATTATCTTTTTTAAATTGTCAAGAGAAATAAATAGATTTATGATATATGCAGAAGTATTGTGCTGCTTTTTTTTCAAAAGCACTGGCATAAAATCCAGTGTATTTTTCTGTACCCTGGCATTTCAATATCCATCAATTAAAGCAAAAGAATTAACTGCCACTGGTTTCATTGGGAAGAAGTAATGAAGATTACAAGAAGCCTTTTTAGCCGATGCATTTTTAATGTTAGTCTGTAAAACAGACTTAAAGCCAATAACTTTATGTGTAGGCAGAAAAATTATTTTCTTTACATCTTTGTTCTGAGAGGAATAGTCTCATATGAAAAGCTTAGCAAGCAGTACTGTGTGACTCTTGGGTGGAGGAATATCCTGGGGCCTGAGTCCACATCCTTATTCATGTCCCTCAGGATGAATCCTTTTCAGGACTGGCTCTTCTGTTTGCCTTGTAAATGTGACAGGAGTTAAGACCAAATGACACATGAAGTTAAAGAGCTTATTCTGCATGAGATTTTAGATCTCAGGTCCTGCAATTAGATCAGTTGAGGGTCTTCAGATCTTCCACGGTTGTATGCTGGAGTCAACTGTGGAGTGCTCTGATTCTTGGCTGTTAAGGCCGGTGACCCTGTTAGATGATGGGAACTCCTACCCAGGCCAGAAGAACCTAGGTTGACTCTGTTTTTCATATCCACCCCCTTGTCTCACCCCAGTGGGAATATGGGAAGTACATTCATTTAGTCCCAAACAATAAGAAATGTATGTGGATACCCTGATCTACAACTAGATTGTGAGTGCAGGCTGTCAATTCTAAATCCCTAAATTACACCGTTCTCAGCGGAGCACCTAGAAAATTCATGTTTCTGCATTTCACATGTACTTTTTGAGCTTCAAGTATATGCTTTGATGTAACAGTTTTTAAGAAAGGCCTCTGCCTTGTAGAATAGTTGTGAAATATAAAGCCGTGTATCTGAGGACCCACAGAAAGCATCTGCAACATGGACTGATTTCCACAGTCATGCATTGTCCCCTTCTAGGATGTTTCTCAGTGATCCTGGCAACAGAGTCAGTATTTTCCCATGACAGCTCTTAGAGTTTTTCAGCCCTTGAATCCAGTATTGTGCTTCACTCCTCCACAGCTGCATCTATAGTCAGAAATTAAACACTGTCAAACACTGTCACTTTGGAGACCAACAGGTCTGAGACTGCCTGCTTCCATTGCTAGCAAACTTCTTTACCTTCCAAAATGAGGCAGTTGCATGCAAAATGCCTGTTTGGGAATTACTTCTTGTTGATACTCGTTCCCAGACAGGAGCCAGAAGTTAATTTGGGAAAGTGCTATTTGGTCAAAACTATTTCAGGAACTGTTGCCGCAATATAGGTGGCTGAGTTCCCATGCTAAGAGTATTGCCGGGTGCTGTTAAACGCACCAGTATGGGAATATCCTATTTTAATTAGCAGAACAAAGGCTCTTTCCCAACAGTGTAATGGGAAACAGGGCTACCAAGAAAGACAAAACACCCTCATAGGGTCACTTCAGCTTAACCAGTGCTTCTGAACAGCTCTCTTCACTTCAGCCTGATGCTTAGGGGTAGGCAGAGCTCAGGTTAGCAGCCGGTTAGGAGGGTGCCATCCTCTTGGTTTGTCTAAATTTTGGATCTCCTTTTGCCTACTTATTTTTGAAGGGTATCAGGATGCTGCTGCATTTAAATTAATTTCTTCAGCTTATGCTTTTCTTTCCTTAACATTAATTAGTTTAGAGGAACACATTTTATTAGCATATTTGATTAGCTCTTGACATTTTAGCAAGTGAGTGAGATGTTGCTCCAACTGTCTGAAAGTGGAACACCTATGGACACTTTGATATGTTGATTTTCTTCTGGAGATAATGCTTTCCTCTCTGGAACATTAATTGAACTGTCATCTCTATCGGTGTGCTGATCCAGGAAATGCAGTGTCTTAACCCTCCACTCCATATTTATGCAAATAATGAGGACTTCCACAAATCCCATGTTATTCTTTTGCCATCCATAAGGAATTAGTACATACAGGTATATCCCCAAGTTGCCAGATATTTCTTTACAGAGCTTCTATCTTTTGAAATATATTCCAGACTTTCTGTAGGAGTTCTTAGTCTTTCTGGTGTAGAAATAAATTGTTCTTTTAACAATTTTAGCATAGGTAGAGAAACACAAAATCTGCAACTTAAAACTTCAAATTCCCCAAATTATTCTGTACAATCTCACCACTCAGCCACTCATCTTTCATGGAAAAAATGTGTGTGCTTAACACTTGGGTAAGACAACTATTAATTTATTTAACCTTGATATAGAGGTGCTTTGTAGATCAGGGAATCTTTATGTTTCACTTGGTTCTTTCTGTGTTGTGTGTTGGCTAAGGACCATGTTAACTGCCCAGGTAATGGAAGAAAGAGAGTGGACTGGGAATGCTGAGACTGTAAAAGTATGGCTTGCTACAGCTTGAGCAAGTACTCTGAAGTGGTAACATGGTTTTGTATTACATAGAGTAGCAGAGAAGAACTTGTGGATTCTTGTTATTTTTCTCCACTTCTCTATACAACCACTGACCAGCAGGACATTTTCAAAGAATGCATCTACCTACCTTTTCAGATGATGGAGTGAAAGATAAAAACACACTTGGTAATCTATTTCAGCTGTTAGTCATCATCACTCTTTGACAGCCAAGGATTTTTCTCCAAGGTTAAGTAGCTTGCTTTGGTAGTGGCATCTTCTCTGCCACAGAGATAACTGGATGCCCTGTTAGCAGACTAAATCTTTGTGTTGAATGCCTCTTGAAGAACTCCTTCTGCTCTCACTTCAGTACTTTCATGCTTTCCAAAACTGTATACAGAAATAAAATTTCCTCTTTCCTCTAACTCTATTCCTTTGAGTGAGGAAAGGCTTAAATAGATATGCCTGGGACTGCAGGTTAGGAAACTGATTCCTGACCACAGCACTGAAATTCCTGTTCTTAACATTTGTTTATGCTGCTGCTCATGACTTTCTTTGACTGTACTTGGTTGAAACTGTGAGCAAAGCGATGCTACTTTGAAAATCTGGTTTACAAGGGATGCTATTGGAAAAATAAAACAGCCCTTGCCAGAATATGGAATGACAGTATTGTGCAATTCTGCTTCAACAGAAGACAAGCTTTTTTTTTTTTTTTTTTTTTTTTTTTTCAATTCTATAAAATGCTTCAAAGTCTTTCCGCTTGATTAAGTAATCTGTTGTAAGGATGCATTGTTATAACCATGAAGGAAACTTCCTTAAAATAATATTTTAAATCACTTACCTGCAATTTATAGATCTGGTAGAAGGATTTGCAACAATTCAGTGAAGCAGTTACATCCTGATCAAGACCAATGGTATGCAAGTCTGTTTTAGGAGCTTTACAGTGAGGAAAAAAAAGCATAGCCATTGTAGACCCCAAATATGTAAATTACAATGATTGTTTGCTTAAAAATACCTGTCAGAAAATGCCTTATCCACAGTATAGGTTCTGTATCCTCTGTCCCATTTAATTCTGGCTGTCTCCATAACCTTTTGTTCCACCTGTGATATTTTTCAGCAGTCACATGATAAAATCTCTAGGCTAGATTCCAAGGGTGGAATAAAAAGCTGTATTTATTTTTATGGAAGCACTAACAATTCTATTTGAATTGGATTTCTTTGTAGCAAAACCAATGAATTATTGAACAGATTGGACTTGGGTTTGCCAAAGAGCGATTCCTGTCAGATTGCTAATGGTGGCCCAAAATCTACAGCATGGGTAAGCAAAACCATGGCATGTGTTATATTTTCTGTCAGCTTTCCAGGTGCTGTCAATACTGTAATATTAGACGATTCTAATTGAGCCTAGTTGCCTAGACATAACTCAGTGAGTACCAAGGAGTTTTTCTGGGTGAATGAGATTGCCTACATTGTCTCTTACACACTGGCAGATTATCCTACATAGTAGGGGACTGTGTTTATTACTCATAGATTTCTCTCCAATAAATGAGAGCCAGATTTATATTCTAAGGTCAGATCAGGATCTTAAATGTGCTTTGTACCCATCCATTTGTGGCAAGCTTTTATGAAATCCCAGCTAGTTCATGTCGGTGGATACTTTACTGCATTGAAAATCTAGTCCGAAGAGAAGTTTATTTCTCACTGCATCCTAAAAATGATTCCATAGTCTGCTTGGGGACTTTGTCCCAGTTTGAATGAACCTGGTAAGTATCAATGTAATTAGAAAATAGATAAAGTATTGCTTAAGTTTCATTATTCTAATTGCCTCAAAAAGGCTTTTTCACATATGATTAGTCTCTTCATGTCTAAACTAAGCTTTCCTACTGATGTAAAAACTCGTGAGGAATATTAACCCTGAGACAGAAGTATTTCTCCTTTAGGGAAGTTTGTAATTGGAGGAAAAAAGAGAGCAGGCATCCAAGTGAACAGAAATAGTTGTTACAAGCAATAGTCCTTAGTCAGCAGAAACTTGGAAGTATCCAATCTGGTCAGCCCTCTGTTGCATACAGCACTGAACGCCAACAGTTGAGTAAAGTGAGGGAATGATTTACCTCCATATTTACTCAGAAGCCTTGGAAATACACAAGACCCTCCCGTTACAGAAACTGCTGCAAACAATATATGCCAGCTCTGTGTTGCCTCTAGTATCTCTTCCTGGTTTTCATTGCATGAAAAAGGAAGGTGATATTGAAAATAGGTTCCTTTCTCCTTTCATTCCACAGGTCATTTTGTGCCTCTGAAAACCCTAAAGAAATCTTAGTTTATGGGGGCAGATTTATAGCTTGAAGGAGCCAACTTCTGCCCAGCATTGCTGGACAGAAGGTCAATTTCAGGAGAGTGGCTTTCAGACTGTCTTATGTTGTCCTGGGTGGACAAGCAAGATGAAGGACTATGGGAAGGGAGAAAAGATGTCTTGAAACCACTTCTACCTCCTTGAAGCATCTGACACTCCAAAGAGTGGGGAGATTATTCCTTGGTAGGAAAGACCCAGCTCTGCTTGTGTATGTTGTGAACACTGAACTGCAAAGACAAGTGAGCTCATGTCCCCAGGACTGACTTGGATTTCAGCATTTGGTGTGGTATCTTCATATCTGTACAGAAGTGGGAGGATGCCTGAAGGAAGACTGAATTCTTTCAGGTGTACAGGTCCTACTTTTAGCCTTTGCCTTCTACTACGCCTACCTACATGTGCCTTCCTCGTTCCAGTTTTTGAGGGGTTTCTTAGTAAATTATGCCAAATTGCATACCATAGTTCATCTTTGACTTCACTAGTATCCAAGCAGATAAAATACATTGTTTAACTGTACTGTTCTTTAATACTAGCTGATATTATGCATGTCTTTTGCATGACAGCATTTCTACAGCTTTGTGAATCAATTCACCACTTGCTTATAATGCAGCAGTGCATTTAGCAGAATGTCTTCCCAATCAACTTGGACGAGGTATGGTCTATAGGCATATGCACAGCCTCTGTGCTCTGTATGAGGAATCTGAAGCACATAACCAATGAGTTGTTATCTAAATAAACTTGATGTCCTTCGTCTGGAATAATTAAAAGATTCAGGAACAATGTACTTGAAATAGTAAAGTGTGATAAGCTTAGGAAATGCCTGACTTGCAATCTAAAAGGGGGGCATACATATATATAATTTTTATAAATTTAAAATTCATGTTCGAAAAAAAGTTTGGGACAATCTAATGCTGATCAAATTTTTTCCGTCACATCATTTCTTTGATAGTGATATTAATTTAGCACACCTTGCTCAAATATCAGTGTCAAATATTACTTGATGTGCATGAACAAATTTAACTTCTTTGGAGTGACTCTGTCAATGGTGACTTTTTTGGCCTGCTTATTTAATCAAGCTCATAATTAAATTTAATCTTGTCTTTCAAAGTGTTACCAATCCTATGTAGATTTTTATTGTCTTCCAACTTGATTAACATACATTCTACACAATTCTCCAAGCCATTACGGAGAGTAATGAATAATATTGGACCCAGAATGAGTCTCCCTGGACACATGTAACAACTCCTCCCAGCTCAAAATTGAGCTATTAATAATTGCTTTCTCTATTCAGTCTTTTTAGCAAATTGTGTGCCTGTTGTTTTAATGGTGTCATTCTGCATGCATATATCAAGTTTTGAGAACATTGTGTAGACCTGCAACAAATTCCTCACTAAAGTAAAACCTACACGCTTGTATTAAATTATACCAGCTCATTATTTAGTATGCTACACTAGGTCCCTGCTCAAAGACTTTACAGTGTAATTTCCTATGTATAAGATCCTAAGGATCCTCTAAGATCCTAATGGTAGGCTGGCTCTGTGCTAACAACTGCAACTTGTGGAAGACCAGGGCTAGTTATTGTAATGAAAATCTACTACGTGGTTGAATACATTATTCATGATGTGTAGTTCAGATTTCCAGTTCTCTTGACTGCCCCCCAAATAATATAGCAGATTTGATCTCTCAGCTTCTGTCGTCCTACCTTCACAAATGCCTTTCCACAAATAATCCTGGGTTCCCCTCCATTACCAGGCCCCTGTTCTGCTTTGTTATCTTGGTAATATATCCAGTACTTTTCTTTCTTCCCAGAATACTCCGTCTCACTGTCATATATCCTGATTGTGTTTTCTGACTGCTCAGGGCATCTTTATGCTTGACACTGGGACATGGAATATCATGTGCTGTGGCTGCCTACTTGTGATGTGCAGGTGGACATTCAGCCAAACTGAGTGACTGAGAGGCTTTAGAGCACTTCTTGTTTAAATTCTAGTCTTGAGACTAATCTGTTTTTTAAGTAACTGGAATCATTCAACCGTTTCTGTTTTGATAATTACCTGTATAACGATTTGAGAATAAGGTTTGGAGTTTTGGTCCCCCCTCCTTCTCACACCAATATGTTTATATTCTCTGCTGAACAATAGACAAGAAGCCATGCTTACAAGCAAGCTCTTCAAGAGAATGAAAACAGAAGATTAGAGGAAATGAAGCAAGAACAACGAAGGAAGGTAATTATACATTAACAGTTTGCATATTGTATCATTTTTGCATGCTGTGAAACCAATTAAATACATTGATTACTTGTAGCCTATACACAGAGCTTCTCTTTAGCAAAAGTGATTCAGTCACTGTTTTCAAATATTGTGGGAGAAATGAGCCGATCTGTAAAATTTGGACAGGGACTAGACCGTTATCTTCTGGGTTCAAGGCTATTTGCATCTGGATGACTAGCTCCTGTTTGCCTCTCCATTTGAACAATTGCACAGAACACTGTTTCACCATGGCACCCGTTTTCACAGGCTAAGGAAACCAATTTTCTCTCTTTCAGGCAGAAGTTATCTTACTGAGATACTCATGATGATCTCAGACTCTGAGCAATCCCTTTCTAGAGAATGGAGGCCCATGTGCCCTGCCTTCCCAAACGGGGATGTGGAGGCACTCAGTCTTGCTGTTAAATCTGTATGGTTCTCTGTTCCCTTGCTAACCACCTAAATGAAGAGTTTTGTATCATCTAAAAAGCAGGCATGCCGTAACTGCAAGTTTGAACTCCATCTTCTGCATACGTGGCATGCATTGCCTGAAATGCATCTGAACCACTGTAGTCCCTCTGGCATAGATCTGGGTACCATATCGATGTAAAGTTCAGCTACACAAGGCGATGGTACTGTGCTAAGTTATCTGTCTGGGCTCCGGGTCTGATTGGGCAAGTATGAGCAGTGCAACATTTGAAAATCATATTAGCAAATCATTCAAAAGCATATTAGCAAATACTGCGCCTCTTGCTGTGCCTCTGCTGTTACTAACATCCAAATTAATGTTAAAATAGTTCCCCAGTAGCAGAATCACAGTGCAACAAATTCCATGCAGTGAGTTTCTAGTAGAGCTGGACGAGTAACTCAGCCCCTCTCGTGGATATCTTTCTTTAAATGCTGGGGATAACCATCCTCATTTCATAGTATTCTAGCCGCCAGGATGCTGGAAATAAAAAGGTGAGGAAACAAGGAGGCTTTTAATTGCTTTCCCATCAGCTGTATGCTTATTTCCAGGAGCTATACAGAGGAAAATAATTTGAAAGCCAGTCCTGATAGGTGTAAAGCTGGTAGCTGTTTTATTCTTTACATTGATTCTTCCATAGAGAAAATAACTACAGATGTGAATTAGCATGCCCCTATTTTATGAGTTTGGTTTAAGAGACTCATGTAGAGCTTTAGACTCTACCGATTTTCACAGATTGCTGGGAAGGTGTCGGCTGCTTCTAAGACTGCTCTTGCTTGGTACACGGTTCCAAGTGCTCCTTGCCTTCACAGTTGCTGTTATCTATCGCGCAGAGTAATGCACTACTTACAAACCTACTGTAAATAATATGTATTTTAAAGGGCTCCAATAATTGTCCCTCAGATATATGTTGGCTCATTTCTACTTCAAACTAATATTTATTAAAGTAATTGTGAGTTCTGCCTTGTGTGTACCTCCTAGCACAGTGTAGCTATAAAACGTATAGGTATTGTCAGTTCCCTTTTTTTTTTTTTTTTTTTTTTTCAGAACAGGTTTTACTATGTATTGCTTGATTTAGAAATTTTCAGTATGCTTTGAACACCTCATCATATACACACGATATATTTCAGAACATTACTCCAAGAGAGGACTCAGCATATTGAAAACTCAGATACTGGGTTTTAATTTTCAGGTTGAATAGTTATTTAAAACAGTGAAAATTAAGGTTGGCTTTTTTATTTCTTAATCCTGTTTCTTCTTTTAGGGCTAGACAAATATTGATACACAACTCATTCGCAGTTATTGATTTTCTTCATACATTTATTGCATAGTTTTTATTTAATGTTCCACTTAAATTGATTTTTTTTTAAAAAAAACTTTTGTGGTTCCATTCAGTTATTGAAGCTTTTATCTAACCACATCATTTTATTTTAGTTCCTATTCCTACTGCTGCTCTGTTGCTATGGAAAATATGAAAGATGGATCTGTTCCTATCCCTTCCCCCTCACCCTGCAAACCAAATTTTCTTTGCAGAAAAATCTGCATCTTCAATTCTTGCGTGCACTGCAGGGAGGAAGAGCCAGACAAACAAGCACACATGCAGAGCAGAGTCACATAACCTGTGTTTCCTTCTCAGTCCTGGCTAAAATTGCATAAGCAAACTCTCCTCTGAAAAAAATGCCCTTTGATGCTGTTTATGTATCTGAATATTACATAACGTAGGGATGGTAGGCTGGTACAGTGCTGGGAGCTTGCACACACTTTCACCATACCAGCAGTTACTGTTTGTCCTTCCCTCGCCCTTGAGGGAGCCCCAGGGAGCTGGAGGTGACACACCATGCCACATACCCCTGTTCTCATCTTCTCCTCGCGCTCCACGGAGGCAGGAGGTGAAGGGTATGCCTCCTTAGTACCCTACGGGCACAACGGCTGTGTCTGCTCCTGCTAGATGACTTTGTCTGTCTTCGCCCTTGGACCCACAGAGAAAGTAAAACCTGTGGGCTGGGGCAAGGGGAATGTCCTGGGTTTGAGTGGCGGGGTTTTTGGTAGTGGAGACAGGGGCTACAGCAGTGGCCCCTGTGAGAAGCTTCTCCAAGTTCCGCTGGCTCCAAGTCAGATCCACCTCTGACCAGGGCTGAGCCAATTAGCGATGGTGCCTGTGCCTCTGCCAGAACATATTTAAGAAGGGGAACTTGAGAGGGGATTGAAGGACTTGTGAGGAGAAGTTAGGAGAAGGACACCTATGTGAACACCCAGGTCAGTGGTAGGAGGAGGAAGTGGGGAGGTGTGCTGGAGCAGAGACCCCTGTATCTAGTTGTAAGCCAGCAGGGCTGCCCCCCTGCCACCCAGAGAGGTCCGAAGTGGTGTAGAAGCCGACCTGCAGCTTGTGGAGGAGCCCACACCAAAGCAGGTGTCTGCACTTAAAGGAGGCCGGGACTCTCAGGGGAGAAGCAGCCCCCACTGTTGTAGTTCGGCACTGGGAGGGCTGCAACACGGGGGGGTGACCCACACTGGAGCAGCTCGGGAACAGCTGCAGCCCATGGGGAGGAATCACTGCGGAGAAGGTTCATGGAGGCCTGTCTGCAGTGAGAGGGGAGTCACATGGATCAGGGGAGGAATCTGCGGTGTTCACCCCATGTCCCGAGAAGGAAGGAGCAGGAGCTGACTGTAACCCCCATCCCCTGCCCCCCGCGCTGCTGGGGGAGGAGGTAGAGAGATCAGGAGCAGAGCTGAGCCCGGGATGAAGGGAGGGGTGGGGGAGGTGTTTTTGGATGTGGTGGTGCTTCTCACTGTCCCACCTCTTCTGTTAAGTGTTGATTTTGTTAGTATTTGAATTAAAGTGATGTTCTTTTTCTTCCCCTGAGTCTGTCTTTTACCTGTGACAGTAATGGGTGAGCCACCCCTCCCTGTCCTAATCTCAATTCCTGAGCCGTTTTGCTTCATTTTCCGATTTTCTAGCACTTGGAGGGAAGGGGTGAGTGAATGGCTGCATGGTGCTCTGTTGCCTTCTGGGCTCAAACCAGGATAGAGAAGCAGACAGGCCTCTAACATACCCCTTTAAATGCAGGACTGTGAATGTGTGAATCCTGTAACCTCCCATTTTTAAAGCACAAATGAAACTCACTCAGTGCAATGCTGAACAGAAAACTGAGCTCAGTTTTTAACATAATGCTGCCACATAAATAAAATGCTGTTGAGAGAATTTCTGGGAACGGCACGTGGCTCTAGCTGAAGTTAACACCATGTGGAATTAATTGGGTTTGCAACATAGGTACATCAGTTAAAAATAAGTTTATTGTTTTGTACTTGTTTTGTTTTTTTTTTTTTTCTTTTTTCACTTTTATCTTTCACAGGCTGAATTAATGGAATTTAAACAAAAGCAGGAAGAGGAAGCCAGGACAAGAGCACATCAAAATGAACAGAGAAGGTATGATACAAAAATGCAGAATAAACTTTAATTCCTGTGTCAAAAGAGTGTCAAAATTGCAGGTGTTCATGCTTTAGAAGACAATTGCAATGAAGGTCCCTGACCTTGTCTCTGGTTTAACTTTGCCTTCAAACGAACCACTAATATTCATCATTACAACTGTTCACTGTAATGCAGTGTGATCCAGAGTACCTTTTTCACTTTATTTATCCTATCATCATAGGATACAGCATAGGGTAGAAACTGTTAGTAGTTTCATGAGCAACTACTTTTACAGTAGTTTCAGCTGGGAAATATCTATCTATCTATCTATCTATCTATCTATCTATCTATCTATCTATCTATCTATCTATCTATCTATCTTATCTATCTTTCTATCTAATCTATCTGTCTATCTATCTATCTTATCTATCTACCTATCTAATCTATCTGTTTATCTATCTATCTATCTATCTATCTATCTATCTATCTATCTATCTATCTATCTATCTATCTATCTATCTATCTATCTATCTATCTATCTATTTTTTAATTTTTCTTTATTTTAGAATGGGCTACTCTCTCCAAGCCATATTTTGTGGTGGACTGTGACTGAGGTTAACAGGCAGAGCTAAACATGGGATTTGATATAGATGCAGACAGAAGCTGCAGTGCAGCAAGGCCGTCTGCAGCTGCACTGCCTCGCGCCCCAGGCTGTGCCCCACTGCTGTGCCCTCTCTGTGCTCAGCGGCTATAATCTTGCACTTCTGTCACTTAACTGACTTTCCATTATCTTGAAGCACAGCTTTATTCTCAGCTTTGTTTTCTGCTGCTAAAATGAAAGAACACTCAGGCTCAAAAATAAAAACACCAGTTGTTTCTTTTTTATATATCATTAGGGAAATATTAAAAAAATTACTTCCGTAGGCAACCACTCTCCATACTGTTTTCATTTCTTTTCTTTTCTCTAGCAAAGATATTGAGATAATTACCCATAGAAATTAATGAAGGATTTTCGATTCAGTCCATCTCATGTCCCTAGATAGAAATAATCCAGTATCTTGCATTTTACATCATTCTTACCATAGCATTGTAAAACATTAAAACAACAATCATGTCTAAGCATGTGTGTCAGTCCTAAGCATTAATAGGGGGAAAAAGAAGCCATTTTCAGAAGGTTTGAAAATGTTTAAAACAGATTGAGTAGAAGCGTATTTGTATTTGTGCATGCTTTCCAGACTGGTAGAACAGTACAAGAAAATGCTAGAATTGATTTCAGAGCTGGATGGTAGGGAAAGTTGTCAGCTACACAGATTGTCTCTTAGTACCAAGCTTAAGTGGTCTTTTTCATTGGCATTATAAAATCAGTACTTCTAGAAACTCTCCTTGTGTACTGAAGGCTGAAAGGTGACCTCAGGTGAGTTGTCAAAATAGCTAACCTCCCTGATAAGGTGGGTGGTGGTATGTAGGTACTCTTTCTAGAGAGAATTTTGATGCATTTCTCACAACAGCTGAGGTATGCCTTTTAATCACAATGGTCTGATCACAGGAGAAGGATGCACCTAATGAGTTGAAGATGAAATCCACCCTATCTCATGCCCATCTGTAGTTTACGCAGCACAGGCTTGAAAAACATAGGAAGATGGGTATTGAACTGAGAATAGGGAAAGCCACTCACCACCACATGTTAAATTTCAAAAGCTTGTGAACTCCACAGCTACCTTCAATCATTTTTTTTTTTTTTTTTTTTTTTTTTTTTGTATTTTAAGGGTAAATAATGCTTTCCTGGACCGACTCCAGAATAAAACACAGCATAATAACATCTACCGACCTGGATATTCTGGGAGTCTGGAATAACCTCAGTAACAATGCCCAGGTAAGTTTTTGGGTACAGAACGTGAAAGCAATGAGATGGTTTAAAAATTGAATTTTTCCCCAGATACTATTATGTGTCTGTGTGCATTTAGCCTGCCTGACAGAACTTACAGTCCTGGCTGGCTTTCTACAGTAGCTTTTAAGAAGAAATCCTGTCTTAAATATAAGCTCTTCAAATGGGAGGAGGGAGGAACAGCTGCTCTTGCAGCAGAATTCAGTGGCTCTGCATGCAAGGTACTTTCTGCAAGGAACGGCATCCGAGGTACTTCCTTAAATTCAGAACAAGGGTAGTGAAATTGTAAGGGATTTAAAAAAAATATTTAAATGAAAGATGTTTGGAAATGCTGCAGCAATTTTAATATGATGTTGAAATTAGAGGGAAAAAATCCCATGGAAAGTACAGCTGTTCATTTTTTTTACCCGTATAAAATTATGACAAAGAAGACCCAACTGCATCTAATTTAAAATACATAGGATTTGTAAGGATACTTTGAAGAAAAGATATCTTGACTATAGCTTATTAAACTTCCATTATTTCCTTCAGCTGTCCTAATGAGACATTAATGTGACTGTTTAGAATTTCACTCTTCAGTGTAAAAAAAAAAAAAAAAAAGAAAAAAATGTAGTATTCCCATAATGGAAATTTCCATTAGATTGAAATTCCATTGCTGAGAGAACCCTAGTGCAGAAGTGGAAGATTTACAAAGAACTGTGTAGCAAAAGGATGAGACTCTAAGAGAATTTAGTGAATGTGCCAATGTAGAAAAAAATGTTTAATTGATAAACCAGAAAACTTGAATTGGATTAGTTAAAGTGTCTGATGGCTCGTGTGTTGGCAGGAATGCCAGGAAGATTTGGGTTCAAGCATCTACAAACTCAAGGCACAATTAAGAAGCCAATATTCTTGCTGCTGGAGTTCTCCATATATTAGTAGTGGAAGAAGAATGTCTTAATCACTAGAAGCTTTTGGCAAGCCCTGGGCCATGGCAGAGGGCTTGGGAACCTTGGACTGAGGGCGCCTCTATGCACAGCAGTTCTCTTGGTCTTGCCGAGGGGAGGCAGGACCTGCCAGCTCAACCTCCCGTAAGGTCTGTGGGCAGCTGCTTAGAGAACCAGTTGGTTAGAGGCTTTACTGGTAAGGCCTATATCTTGTGCCAGGAACTCCAGGAGTTGTTGAAAGCCAAAATACAGATGTCCAGGCTAGTAAAAGACTGTGAGTATGACAGCACTCTGTACGGCAGGCCTAAATCATCTCCTGAAGGCTGCCATGTCTGCAGATAGCAGAATTAGAGACTTCAGGTAGGACAGAGACGACTGATGCCAAGTAAGGGGAAAAAGGTAAAGTCTGCTGGGTGGGGCCTCGTCATCAAAGGCAGCAAGGGGAGAAATTATTATTTTTATTTCTCTTGCGTCCGTTATCCCAATTTGTAAACTATTTCCTGATAAACTCAAAATGTGTGACACAGCTGATATTCCCAACTTTTAAATTCGAGCATCTCCATCAGAGCACCTGCTGTCACCACTAAAAGAGTTGCCCTTGTCTGCAGAGGGAATGGGGTTTTGCCTTTAGCCAGATGCCATACATCCTCTTCCACAGGGCAGGTGCTGGTATCACCCAACAAGTGCACTCAGCCCAGGCACAGTTTTAGCAACAGATGACTCTGTGACATACGCAGCCAATCTATGATTATTATCTTTTTTTTAATATATATATATTCAAAGAATGCATGAACACAAATGCAATAAAACCCTGTGTGTAGAAGTGATAAATTTCCTATTCTGATGTTTACTTAATGGTTCCCACGGAGCTTGCCTTCTGTTGGGTAATGCTAGATTATTCATTTTTCCTTTATGCTGTGATGTGAGATTTGAAGACTAAACAAAACAGGGAAGGAATAAACTATGAAAGAGTATGTCATCATGGAAAGGAATTAAAAATGAGTATTGGTAACAAGAGCAAGAAAGAGAAATATCTCTCAAAAGACAGGCTGGAGGCTACAACCTCAGTGTCTTTTATTTTACTAAGATTCTTCTCCCTTCCCTTGGGATTTTAAGGAAAAAAACTGAACTCCGGGTGGGGCTTAGAAGTCATGTAGTCAGCAGCGTGGCATTTTACATTACAAGAGAGCTAACTGAAGCAGGTCACACTATATACTAAGATTAAAAGGAATTAGAAATGTTCCCAAAGTTAAGACCTGCAGGTAATTTTTGAGCCTGCTCTGTCTGTGCAGTGGCACAGAAGAGAAAATATTTGTTCTCTTTCCTGCTGTTTTTTTCCTGTTTGAACTCCTTAGAGACACAACAGCTTCACACTTAACAGAAACTGAACATCGCACCATGTTGTCAATATACCTGCTGTATTTTTCACTATTATTTCTATTAGCCTGGTTTCCTAAGGAAATGAAGTTTCTATGATCATGCTGTCTGTCTACATGGAATATGGTTTTCAACCTACCAGCCAGTCTTAGCCAAATTTGAAAGGGAGTATAAGTCTTAAAGATAATGAAGTTTCTATGCGTTTGATGAAAAGCAATGGCTGGCAGAGGAGAGACCCGAAAAAGGTGCCCGCTCTGAGGGGTGGTGGGAAGGACCTGGGCACTCTGTGTGTTGTTGAGCTGCAGCCCTCCAGCCGATCAGCATGGGCACAGCTCCGGGGCAGCCGCAGCTCTGCCTTGTTTCCCTGGGGGCTAGGGGATGTCAAAAGAGACGTGGACATCAACAGGGGACACGGAGAGGAGCAGGGGAAGGTGAAGTTATTGTGTGTGTCTGGGCAGGGGGGAAGAGAGCAGTTGTATTGCCCAGCTGTCCCCTAATCGATAGGAAACCGGTTTTCATTAATTCATCTGCCCTCCAGACATCTCGTGTTTTATTAGGAATATTTATAAGCTGTTATTTCAAGAAGGACCTTCATAAAAATAATCTTTTCTCCCTTTTTTGGTTATAAATGCCAGAATGCTCTCTGGGTGGTTGTGTGGTTTCCTTTTTTTAATGGAAAGACTAATTAATTTCCACTCATGTCTGTGAGCTACTGCGCCATCAGGAGACCATCAAGTCTTGTTGTATGCTATCAAGAAAGTTTTCATGTCCTTTACGCTGCTATTGTCTCTAACATAAGGATAAACCTTTTAGGATAGGAGGGTAAAAAAATAACAGTTGTCATTTTGACATCAAGGTTTAATTGATAAGATTTAATCCTTACTCAGCTGGGACCTATGACTGAGACAGTATGTGTTCACTCTAATAGCATAAATGACCAGTTTTACTTAAATATTAAAATACTTCTATTTTTACAGAAGAATAACTTTAAAACAGTTGCACATTTTTATATTCACTCCCTTGTGAGATTTGCCAATATTCAAGTACGGAGGGGTTTGCAGTGGCCAAATGCTAATGCATGGCAAGCCTGTAACAGAGCCTTTGTTTATTTTTTGCATGGAGATAGAGCACTGTCAAGGACCCTATTGTCTATTTTATTAGTGAGGAGAGGTCACATGGTGAACATATGAAATTTATATGCCTACTCTTCTTTAATGAAATACTAGTTGTCTTGTTGAAACTCTCCGAGCTATAGTAAACCCAGAATCTAGAAGGCAACATGACATAGTGCACCTTCACGTTTCACGTCCCCATTACACCCGGTGTCACGCATAAGAATAAGAAATGCTGTCTTGGATGCTGACTCTGCTCTTTCAGTGGATGCATAATTCTAGATATTTCTTGTGGAAAGTAACTATGCCCTGAATACACAGGTGCAGTGTGACAGGAAACCCCCTTCTCTCTGTTTCCCATATGCAGAACAGGAACTCAATGGATGTTGGATAAATCTGTTTTGAGGAAACACGATTTACGGATAAAACTATTTTAAATAAACATTGTTTGTGGGTTAGTACTTGGTTTAGTTCTTGCAGCATGATTCATGGGAATGTTTCTTTGGAGTCAACCAGCACTTGATTTATGCTGTTTGCTGCCAATCTGAGAGGAAGCATGTCATGAGGTTTACTGTTGCACAGAAAAGAAGAACCATAGCTCAAAGATCCCTGAAGCTACAAGGCCAGCACGCATGCCACAGTTTTCCATACACGATCAGTCTTTAATGCAGACTTTCATGAAATTTTAGATGAATAAAGTTGCACTGAAAATGCTGGTTTCCCAACACAAATAAAAAACATTTATTTAACATGGAAATACTAATAGAATATTTATATAAGAACGTTCCAGAGTGAAATCCACAATGCTTACCTTTGTTTTAATGAAGCATGTGGTTTGCTAACTTAGCTTTAACCTGGTTGGTCTATGTACAATCTGAGTTGGAAAGATTATTACATTTTTTTCCTAAAACTTTGATTTGTGGTTGTTTTTTTTTTTTTTTTTATTTTGAGTAATGTGCTTGTCTTTCCTGGCAGAAGGATGGCAGAAAATAAATAATCAGAAGTATCAGGATCGATATAGGCACTTCAGATGAGCAGGTCCAGGCATACCGTAGCCGAGTTTAATGACTTACGTCTGACAAGGCAGTCAAACAGCATATGCAGATGTGTTCTGCCTGGCTTGACTTTGAGCTCAATCATTCTTTCCTTTGAAAATCTCATCCTAAAAGAGAATAGTGGGAGTCTCGAGAGGAACGGAAGAAACCTTTCATTCTTTCAAATTGTGTGAGATCAAGAAAGTATTGAGGCATCTGAAGATACTTAGAACACTTCTAGATTGATTTTTTCCAGCAAAACCAAGATATGTTTATCCCCTGAGTTGATACATCCTGCTATTCATATTGAGTTCAAATCAAAGAAATATTTATTGCTAGAACTGGAATCTTGCAGAAGGGTTTACTTGTTATTTTAAGTGGAGTTTCAAAAGACAGGAAAGGGCACCAAGTAATCAGAAAAGTTCCACACAACTGCAAAACCATCATTCCTTGCTTAAATATGTGATTATACTGTACAATTTACATTGAACTGTATTCATGCATTTTATTTTTTTTTTTTTTTTATCTAGGAGTCAAACTACTTGGCGTAAAGGAGAAAGGTAAAAAAGAATGAATTTGTTCATTCTTTTTAGTAGCAATTCTGGTGTTAATTTAGCTTCTTATTTGACATTTCATTATGACATTTTATGTGGTTTAATCCTCCAGTAATATGAGAGGGAATCATAACCTAAATGCCTTCCAACTCTGTGTTTGGGGCCATGCAATGGCACATACCTGTTCTGAAACACATTCTTTCATAAAGAACTGCAGATCATGTAGAAGTCAGTGGAAGTGCTGGTGGCATGGAAGGCATCTGATGGGGGTGCCTTGATATTTAGGCTAAAACCTCAATACTGCCTACTACTTCTTTATGCCATGGGCTGTGAGTGGACGAACCTGGGCATCTGAGGAATGCAGCTGGAAATGCAGAAGGCAGCTCTGCAAATGTTTAGTGATCTTAGGTGAAAGAGGATGACTTTGTCGTGGGCTGCATTCTTCCTGCTGTTTCCCATGAGCAAAAAAGGAGACTATTCTTATCGGTGGGGGCTGTTGGTAAAACACCACTACTGAAGCGCAGAAATCAGGTCCTGTTTCCAAATGAACTTTTCATAAGGCTCACTGCACCTATGTTCTTTTCTGAAAGGGGTTCCCTGCCCTAATTCCCAGTTCCAATATAAAGGTTTGTGCAGTGGCTTTACTTCTAGGCTTGGAGTCTTTTGAAGCAAGTTCAGGTACTGGCAAACATTATTCTGGCCTTAGGAGATGGATTGGACATAATTCTTTTTTTGAGAGCTAGGATTTTGTAAAAAGAAATTTTAAAAAGTCAAACTTTAAAAAAAAACCTTTCTTTGAACCCTTCTCCCACAAATGCAGATATTATTCTGTGGCTTTCTTCCTCATTTTCTGCTCCAACAGTTATTTTAGTATTTTTATAGCAGGGCTGTATTTTGAAGACAGTATCTAAATAATAATGTTGGTCTCTCATGAGTCATCTTTTCAGTTTTATGAGGAGTAGAATTGTTATTAAAAATTAACTCAAATTCACTAAAGAAATAATGAGTAGAAAAAGGCAGTTTCCCACAGGGGAAGAAATGGCCATCTTTTTCAGCCCACAATACTATTAGGTTTTATAAACTGTGGGCAGCTGAAGGAGTTCAACACATTGGATTTTTTGTTGTTTTTCACAATATCTACAATACCAATATTATATTTACATATAAACTGTACAAGAATTATGGATGGGTGTGCTTTTTTAAGCCTTGTTCTACTGTTGTTTTGAAAAAACATTTCAGCTTGCTACATTAATATATTGTTCAAAGAGTTACTAATATGTCTGCAGATAATTAGGACATTTTGTGAATTAAATTCACAAAAAGATAGAAATCCCTTCATGAAGGCTTAACATAATTAAAAGCTAAAACCTGTCAGAAGAAAAGGGAGACTTTCTTTTCCAGTGTACTTAATCCTAGAGAAGTTAACTTTGATTTTTGTTTTTGCTGCAAAAGATAATTTTTAATTCTGCTTTCTCCCTCTTGTTACAGGGTATTAGAGAAATATTCACTTTTATCTGGCCTAGGCCAAATGACCTTGTAAAAGCTCCAAGAAAGTGCTCTTTTATCATTGTGACTTTTTCCTTACCCTGACTTCAGCTTCACACCCACTTCATGAGCAATCTGCAGAGACTGGTTTCTAGCTGTCATTATTCACGCATATTTGAAACATCTGATTATGAAAGTCCTATTTAATTTTTAATAAGAGAATGTGTCACTTTTTTTTTTTTTTTTTTTTCATAAATTGTTTTGCCTCTCACGGAATGTAATTATCCGAGTCTTGGGGATCTCAGAAAAAGAAGACATCAGTGGCTGCAGAAGCTGCAGTAACATCTGTTTTCTTGCTGCTCTATACCCAGCCAAAGAGGTCTCAGGGCTTTGAACTAAAGAAGCAGGTAGAGGATTTTACTTTGGGATGGGAAGACATGTCACCTGTTTGGGATTTTTTTGGTTTATTTTGGTGGGGATTTTGTGGAGTTGTTTTGCTATTGTATTCAACAACAGACACTCAAGAAGAAACAGAACTGCATATTGTAGACAGTGTCTTTTAAATATGTTCTTAGAAAAATACACTTCATGAAAGAAATAAAACTTGAAATAACACTGAAATTTATTCTATCTCTCTCACATCTTTTGTGATATGATATACTAGTTTTTCACTTTGCCTGTTTTAACTTGGTAATTTCTGCTTCATGAGTGGGGAAAACTACTGCAAGGTTAGCTTTAGTTTCTTGCTTTTCTTTGTCCCTCTAATCTAATGGAATTTATTTTATATCTCCATGTTTCTGCAGAAAACAACATTTTAATGTTTTACAAAAGTCAGATGCATGACCAAGATATTTCTAATGGAAAAGAAGGGTCCACAGTACATGCTAGATAAACTATGAAGACAATAAAATGTACCTGCAGCATTTACAAGATCATGTTAGGCAAAGTTAAAGGTTTTCTAGGCAGTTTCTTTCAGTGTGCAGGCATGCCACAATATTTTTCCATCACCTTTGCAATACAGAAACTTCATAATGGAACACCCGAAGTTTTACTTAGAAACATAGATGTTGCTACCTTTGCTTTTCACTCTGGGACTCTCTGCTGTTGTCCTTGACGCTCTTTGTCTTGAAGAATTACTCAAATCTCTCATACTACTAGATAGCTGATGTTAATAGGAAATGACAGAGATCTTGGTAACGCTCCATGGTTTAGCCTTTTTTTAAGTATCTGACACTGGGAAAATTCCTTGGGAAGACTTTTGCGTATCTACACAATAGCACTGTACTGCAAGTGGTACTTGGCTGTGCTATCGGACTGCTGCTTTGGAAAATAAATTCACATCTCCCTCCAAGAACTTCCTCACCCAGCCTCCTTTAGTGGAGATCAGGGATGAAGCCTAATGTCTGCAGAGTGGAATATATGTACATGCATACACATGTATTTTAAAGGAAATGCCTTTACTTTAACCAGATCCTTGTATTGTACTCTAATCAGACTAGGACTTGTAGGTGGTCTTTTTGAAGCAGTGAACCTGCAGCCTCTCTGCACTTGACATATGTTACCCCTAGACCCTGCTGACAAAGGCTGAGTGGGAGGGGAAGTCACCATGGTCACTGACAAGTTAAAATTCAATGTGATCATGTTGCTATGTTTCTATATCGAAAGAAAAAGAACTTTTTATTAACCTGCTACTTTCACATGCAGGAACAGTGATGGCAAGTCACCTTGAATAACCTCTTCCATTAAGCTTGTCTACTTGCTTTTGGCAGTCTTCAAAGATGAAACTTGATCACAATCTTCAAAATGCTTCCCCTTATCCAGCATTTCAATCTCTTATTTGAAATGCTCTCTACAAACTATTTCAGACATTAATTATTCCAGCACTTTTTAATGGCGAAGTATCTGAATTTTTCCTCTCCTATCTTTCTGAACAGAACAAACAAATCTATACGAACAGTGGCACAGGAAGTGTCTTTGAGAGCCATGGCCTGCAATGGAGATGATAAGAAGTTATATGTATCCCCAAATTGATGTTAGCAGGATGTCTGGAAAATACTGTTCTTATCCTGTTGGAAAGCTTCCAAAATCTCACAGTTACCACCTCCCTGCACACACACATCCTGCCAAAACTTTATACTTGAAAGCAAAGAGATATTATGACATCTTTTTAAAGGGGCTATAATGAAATGAACTGGTGATAGACTGGGAAAACCGCTTCACGTAAGTTGAGAGTTAGGAACTGATAGTTGGGTGTGTTTGCTATCTACCTGTTAGAGTAAACCTTTGATACAGATTTTCCAAATACAAATAGGTTCCTCTAATTCTAACCTACACCGATCAAATTATCATTTTTGCAGTGGGATAAAACCAGGTTTTATTACTATATAACAGTAAATGGACGTTCATTTTTTTTTTTTTTTTGAAAATTGCTGCTGCCTCCATATAATCTGCACTGATGATCTCCTTGCTCTTTCAGAAACAAACCATGCAAAAGAGAGTGGTATGGGGCTGGAAGTTACAAGAGGAAACCCACTTGCTTTTTCATTGCTGAGAAATTCATTTTAACAAACTGACTAAACCATGATTAGATACTCTGAATTCCAATATAACTTGACAGCAAGATGCCTATGTTTACATTTTGTGATATGCCTATATCAGAAACTACCTTTCTATGAAGAAACGCAATGTTCATTCAAGGACTTACAAGACTGATTCTCCATTATGTACCTAAAAGTTGTTCCAATGGTTTAACTATCCCTGCTTTTAAGTATATCTGCCTGACTCCTAGTTCAAACTTGCCAGGTTTCAGGTATCTGTTACTGAATTTTCTTAGCCACTTGCCTGGTAAATTAAAGAGTTTTCTTCTCTTGGTACTCTTACTTTTTTCAATGTCCGTATTTAGACAGCTTCATTCAATTTACAGTCCTTGTTCAGCTTTTATTCTTAAAAACATCCCAGATTTACAGAAAGCCTTAGATGCAATACAATTTGATATAAGTGTCTTCTTTTTGGTATGTGCCCCACCACCCAGACACTGAAGCAAAATATTATTAGCTACTAGAAAGGGAGCTAATCCATAGCTTACATTTTATGGTACTCATCCATGTTCAGTTCATGCCTCTGCTTCAAGAAATCCAAATCCCTGTCTCCTGTCTTAATCACTGGGCTCTTCAGGGTAGTTCTCAGCACCCAGGCTATGATGGCTCTTCTGCTTTATGCAAAAGAATAGAAATTAATGAGAAGTGAGAAGGCACATGGCTTTATCTAGCCCAAGAGCTGGGTGTTCCTGCTGGGGCCCATGCCATGGCTCTGCTGCCCACTGTAATCATTCCTAAGGGCTCCCTCACACAGCACACTCACTCCTTTACACTTTCAAGTATTTGTTTTCTCTAATCCTGCTCCTCGAAAACAGACTCTGGCAGAAATCCCTTTCGCTCCCTCTGTTAAGCATTCCCCCTCCTTTCCCTTCAGTTATGCCTCCTTTCCTGTTAAAACCCTCTACTTCTCCAGCTGAATTCAATCAGGTGCTTACAACCCACAGATTCTTCTTTGTCACTCTTGACTCCTTCATAAAGTATCTTTCTCTGCTGTATCTTACCAAAGAACAAGTGGACAAAATATTATTGCTATTTCCTGCTTCAGCTTAAATTTTTTCATTTGCAATCATCCCTCTCTTTTCTGAGAAGCAGGTATGTTTTTCTGACTCCCCTTTGTGTCCCCTACTTATCCCACCCTTTCCCATCTTGGTATGGGTCTGTATTAGGAAGAACACTGCCAATAGGTCAAGGGAGGTGATCCTTCCCCTCTACTCAGCACTGATGAGACACATCTAGATTTCTGAGTCCAGTGCTGGGCTCCCCACTACAAGACATGGACACGCTGAAGTGAATCCAGCAAATAGCCTAGAAGATGATGGACTGGATCATCTTTGATATGAGGACAGACTGAGGGAGTTGGGACTGTTCAGCCAGGAGAATATGAGGCTCAGAGGGATCTTATCCATGAAGGTAAATATTGGAAGAGGGGGAGTAAAGGAGATGGACCCAGGCTTTTCTTGGTGCCCAGTGACAGGACAAGAGGCAAGGGGCACAAGTTAAAACACTGAAGATTTTGTCTAAACACACAAGCCCCCTTTTTTTTTGTACTGTGAGGATGATCAGGCACTGGCACTGAGAGGCTGTTGCCCATGGAGGCTGCTGAGTATCCTTGGAGATATTCAAAACCAAACTGGACAGTTCTGAGCAACCTGCTGTAGGTGACTGCTCTGAGAAGGGAGATGGGACTAGACCTCCAGAGGTGCCTGTGAATCTCACCTGTCCTGTGGTGATATCCTCATCTGTCCATAGCTATTTTCATCTTGTGCTATCACTCATTTATTTCCTCAACCTGCACTTTCCACTTTCAGCTCACAATCCAGGAAAGAGCTGTTGATTCACCCTGTGGACATAAAACAAAATTTTTGTGCCCCAATTAAATTTAACTGCTTCCAACTCCCTTTTAAAATTTATTTTAAAAGTAGATTGTTTACAGTAATTCTACACCTGTTAAATTAATTATTTAAGAAGCAGTTTAAATCAATATATCAAATTATTTTGTTTCGTCTAAATCTTTTTGTCTCCATCCCCATTTCTTGTTAGCCAGTCTTGGTCCTCTTGAGCTCTGGTGGCTTTCCTCCAGCTCTCCACATGCTCCTTCAAGCAGCTCTGGATAGCTCTGCAGGACCCTGCACACCAGCTGCAGTGCATCTGAGGTCTGAACTGCTCACTTCCCTCCCTCACCTGTGGAGGAGGAACCTGTCAGTGTCTCATGTTATCTGGAATAAATGCTTTCTCTCATCCTGCTCTTAAAGGAGTCACTGCAGTGCCAGCAATCATGGGCAGGTACTCAGCAGATGCTGACACTGTTAGTAGAGGGGGAGCATTCACTGTGACTAGGGCTTGGTAGAAATGCAAGTTTGAAGATGATAGAAAATTCACTTCAGCTTCTTCAGTCTCTCATTAAAGGCTTTCCAAATTTCAAACCATTCTAGGGATCTCATCTGAACTCTGTCCAGTCTTTTCTCATTAAAATAGGGTGGGTTTTTTTTCTTGCCACCATTAATTCATTTTTTATTTCATTTGCAGCCCACGTTCCCTATTCCTAGCTGTTTGATCTTTGCACATAGCTCTGTAATTAAAAGAAGGCAAACCCAGGTTTTCCTGCTGTCTGAACCTCTCTCTAGAAGCTATCTTTATCTCTCATTCAGTTAGTGCCAACCACAGCCTTTACCACCAATTTCTCTTCCCTTCCAATACATGAACACCCCTGAACTACATTTGGATAAGAAAATTCTACCAGCAAGGTTATTTTTGAAAGATCATTCCCATTTAGTATTTTCTTTTAAAATCTTTAGTAAATTTTTAAGTTGCTTACCTAGACTTTGGAGTTTGAATAATTCCATTGTTTTTAAATTAAAAAGTCATGTGGCCTTATATAAATCAGCTATTTTAACAAATGCATATTTTATCAGACTAGTAATCCCACCAAAAATACTACTTATTTATATTTCAGGTTTTTTCTTTCATTAAACCATGTTGTCTGGTAGTAATTATTCTGTTCACCCTTAAGTCTTTATTGAACACATCTTGTTTTGCCTTCCTGAGATTTTTCCCTGGGTAAGCATTAAATTGACAGACCTATAGTTACATTTTCAGCACATTTTCCTTCGGAAATATTGAAAAATTTGGTTCCTGTCTTCTCTGTTCAATCTTTTGGACAGTCACCATCTCAGAGGACTTACCCATTATCCTACTTTGAAAACAGCAGTTTAACAATCTCATCAGTCAATACTTCTACAGCCAACGGCCCAAGTTTTCTGCCTTGTTGATATTTAATAACCTACTGCTTTACTAAAGGAATAAAAAAATATATATTTCCCTCTTCTAATCTAGAAATACTCATCTGTGTCCACAAAATAAATAAGAATTTATTTTACTACCAGAAGTGAGGATTTTGCACTTTTGCATCCTCTTTGTCACAGTGTTTGTTATTGAGCTAATCTGTGGGGGTGGCAGAGTCTCTTTTCTGATGCTCCTTATCTTAGATACTTTGACTCTGCCTGAAGTGGTGTGTTTCCCTGGAGGTAAGTGTACAGTAGCAGCATCCCCCAAAATCATAGAATAGTTTGGGTTGGAAGGGACCTTTAAAGGTCATCTAGTCCAACCCTCCTGCAAGGACCAGGGACATCTTCAACTACATCAGGTTGCTCAGAGCACCATCCAACCTGGCCTTGAATGTTTCCAGGGATGGGACATCTACCACCTCTCTAGACAATCTGTTCCAGTGTTTCACCACCCTCACAAAAAATTTCTCCCTTTCATCTAGACTAAATTTACCCTCTTTTAGTTTAAAACCATTACCCCTTGTTCTATCACTACAGGCCCTACTAAAATGTTTGTCCCTACCTTTCTTATATTCCCCCTTTAAGTATTGAAAAGCTGAAATAAGGTGTCCTGGGTTTGAGTGAGTGTTGTGGTTTGAGCCTACTCAGCAGCTAAACACCCCACAGCCGCTCACCCACCCTCCCCCCACTGGGGAATGGGGAGGGAATCGGAGGGGAAAAGGGAGACTCGCGGGTTGAGATAAAAACATTTTAGTAGCAGTAACAGAACAATACACTGACAGCAGTATCAACAGGTAATGTACAATACAGCTGCTCACCTCCCACCAACTGACACCCACCTGCTCCCGGCCAGCAATCCCCAACACAAAGGCCCCACAGCCACACTCCCAGGAGTGAGAGCCCCTCCTGGCCCACTCCTGCCTTTATATAGTGAGCACAGTGTCACGTGACATGGGATATCGGCCAATCGGGGCCCAGCCCTCCAGCTGTGCTCCCCCCGCCCCCGCACACAGGTGAGGGCACTGGGCCCTGGGGAGCCCCTGGGGTCTCAGGGGGCTGCAGCTCCTCCCGCTGCCAGACCAACGGGAGCTCTAGTCCAGCCCCAACCAGGACACCACTCAATGCCGTGTTCTTTTGCCCAGGTATTTATAAGATTATTTCGAAAATGAGTACCATTATCTGACTCAATTCTATCTGGGGTGCCATGCTGCCACAGGACTTGTTTTTCAAGGCCCAGAATAGTGTTCCGAGCAGTGGCATGGGGCACAGCACATGTTTCCAGCCATCCGGTAGTTACTTCTACCATTGTGAGCACATAACGCTTACCATGCCGAGTTTGTGGGAGTGTAATGTAATCGATCTGCCAGGCTTCCCCTTATCTATACTTTAACCATCTCCCTCCATACCAAAGAGGTTTGAAACAGCTTGGCCTGCCTGATTGCAGCACATGTCTCACATTCATGGATAACCTGTGATATAATGTCCATAGTTAAGTCCACCCCTCGGTCACGAGCCCATCTATATGTTGCGTCTCTTCCTTGATGGCCCGAGGAGTCATGGGCCCAGCGAGCCCTAAATTTTTCGCCCTTATGTTGCCAGTCCAGATCTACTTGGGCCACCTTAATCTTTGCAGCCTGGTCCTCCTGGTGGTTGTTTTGCTGTTCTTCTGTTGCTCGATTTTTGGGTATATGAGCATCTATGTGGCGTACTTTCACAACCAAGTTCTCTATTCGAACAGCAATATCTTGCCACAAATCAGCAGCCCAGATGGGTTTGCCTCTACGCTGCCAGCCTTTCTGTTTCCACTGCTGCAACCACCCCCACAGGGCATTTGCCACCATCCATGAATCAGTGTAGAGGTAAAAGACTGGCCATTTTTCTTGCTCGGCGATACTTAAGGCCAGCTGGATGGCTTTCACCTCTGCAAATTGACTGGATTCACCCTCTCCTTCAGCAGCTTCTGCGACCCGACGTGTGGGGCTCCACACAGCAGCCTTCCACTTCCGATGTTTCCCTACAATGCGACAGGACCCATCGGTAAATAAGGCATATCGCTTCTCATTATCTGGTAGCTCATTATATGGCGGTGCCTCTTCAGCTCGGGTCACCTCTTCCTCTGGTGACATTCCAAAGTCTTTGTTCTCTGGCCAATTTGTAATTACTTCTAGTATTCCTGGGCGGTTGGCATTTCCTATTCGAGCCCGCTGTGTGATGAGCACGACCCACTTACTCCACGTAGCATCAGTTGCATGATGTGTTGAGGGGACCTTGCCTTTGAACATCCAGCCCAGTACTGGCAGTCGGGGTGCCAAGAGGAGCTGTGCTTCTGTACCAATCACTTCTGAAGCAGCTCAGACCCCTTCGTATGCTGCCAGTATCTCTTTTTCAGTTGGAGTATAACGGGCTTCAGATCCTCTATATCCTCGACTCCAGAATCCCAGGGGTCGACCCCGGGTCTCCCCTGGTGCCCTCTGCCAAAGACTCCAGGTGGGGCCATTCTCCCCGGCTGCAGTGTAGAGCACATTTTTAACATCATGTCCTGCCCGAACTGGCCCAAGGGCTACAGCATGAATTTCTTGTTTAATTTGTTCAAAAGCTTGCTTTTGTTCAGGGCCCCATAAAAAGTCATTTTTCTTTCGGGTCACTTGATAAAGAGGGCTTACGATCTGACTGTAATTTGGAATATGCATTCTCCAGAAGCCTACCACACCTAAGAAAGCCTGTGCTTCCTTTCTGCTGGTTGGTGGAGACATAGCCCTTATTTTATTAATCACATCCATTGGAATCTGACGACGTCCATCTTGCCATTTGATTCCTAAAAACTGAATCTCCTGTGCAGGGCCCTTGACTTTACCCCGTTTTATGGCGAAGCCAGCTCTCAAAAGAATTTTAACTATTTTCTCTCCCTTCTCAAAAACCTCTTCTGCTGTATTCCCCCATATAATGATGTCATCAATGTATTGTAAATGTTCTGGAGCTTCACCCTGTTCCAGTGCAGTGTGGATCAGTCCATGGCAAATAGTGGGACTGTGTTTCCACCCCTCAGGCAGTCTGTTCCAGGTGTATTGGACACCCCTCCAGGTGAAAGCAAACTGTGGCCTGCATTCTGCTGCCAGAGGGATGGAGAAAAAGGCATTGGCGATATCAGTTGTGGCGTACCACTTGGCTGCCTTTGACTACAATTCATACTGAATTGTTCAATTGAACTCAATTGTTCAATTGTATTTGTTCAATACAAAACCAGAAAAAAACATTTCTCACTTTGAGAATCTGCAATTTCCTCCTCAATATAGAGTATCCTATGCTATTTCAGTTTTTCTTTGCTTTTGTGGATTTTATTGCTATTGACACTCTCTTTTTTTTTTTTATTTTTTTTTTTATATTATTTTTTTAAGAAAAGGTTCAAAAGGCTTGTTGGAATGCTTGTATCTTGATTTGTATTTGTTTTGTTGATCTATACAACTGAATTTCTTCCTCCTTCACGAAGACTCTGGGAAACAGATGTTGTGCTGTTGTTGCACATCTTGAAGGTCAGCAATTGCTAGCAGAGCAAGGCAGAGACTAGAGCCTTCAATCCTAGAAATTGGACTACTTCTCTTTATTCAGGTACCTGATTCAACCCCATTTAAATAAATCAAAAACACTTGCTACAAAGAACTAATCTGGACCTTTTACTGGAGGTTAAAGTAAGTGGATTGCAACTGCAAAGCTGTAATACATGAGGAAGTTTCTTAGGTAAATTTCACCTATTTTGCCCAATTTATTTTTAACCTGAAGTAAAAACCAAACAAACAGACAAACAAACAAAACCAAACCAAATCAAACAAACAAGAACAACAATAAAACCCCACACACAATTAAAAACCCAAACCACAAAACCAAGCCAAATCAAAACAAAGCACTTTTTGTTTTCATTTCCTCCAGAGAGAAGAAATGGTTGAATTTGATAGGCTGGAAATTTTTTTCCATTAGCCTTTATTTTACGTGACTTCAGAAGTTCTTCAGTACCTTGTCATACTGGATCAGTTCTGATTAATTCCCTGTTCTATTGAACTTTTATGTTTTCTGTATGTGAGATCAAAACTCAAAGTTCCAATTACTTTACTCTTTAAATCAATGTCTCTTGGCTCTCCTTCAAAAAAACACTGTATGAAGCAGTGATTCATTCTGCTTTCTCTGTTTAATCTAGGAAAATGCATTTCTTGCTCTTTGTACACTGGCAATTGTCTCCAGCAGAAGAATGGGAAATATTGGAATTGAAATAGGTTAAACTGATATGAAAGAAAACCAACCATAAAGATAAAATAGTTTAATAAAGAGATTCAATGTAATTATTGCCTTACAAGTTACAACTCCTTTTGATTTCAAGTGGAATAACCAGAAATTTGGTCTTCTGCAGATTAGCTCTCTGGTGTCACAAAATGGACAGCTTTTAAGACGTTGGAGTGGTTATGTGGGCTCATGAACAAGTACTGAAAACAAATATTACTATGTTAGCATTTTGAAAAATCTATGATTCATTGAGAATATCTTTCTTACTGGTTCTATTTTCAATTTAACATAAGTAATGATAATGTCGTGAGGCGGAACAAACTGAAAAGGTAGGCAGAATACAAATATGGAGGTGGTACAAATAGACCACATATTATTTTTGTAGTTTGCATGTGGAGAGGAGAAGCGAACATAAATTGGTCTTGAAGGAGCAGTTTATTTTCTGCTCCAAGGAGTGTCTTGGAGGAATTCTTACTGCAGGAAGAATTCCGTTTTCTGAACTGTCTGGAGAGCAAATCTGTGGAACCATCTGGTAGGGGATCTTTGACACCTAAGATAAATCAGCCTATAAGGATGTTTGTCTGTCTTTGCTGTCTATGGGTAGAACAGAAATAATCACCACAGACTATGTTCCTAATTTGGGGGTGACATGAATGCCAGCTATAACACCCTAAGCACCAAAAAAAGTGATTTATTTGCAGCATATTCCCATAGTTGCAACCATATGGGTAGTCCTAGGGCCCTTTTAAAAAATTGTTTTCACAAATGAACACAAGGGTTTTCCATGAGGTTACAGTACTCCACACTTCAGTCTGTCAGTTATCACAAGTCAGTCTTCCAGGCAAATACAGGGATCACAGTTTAAAATAGAGTCATCAGTACTTACTGATATTTATTAGCTGGAATTATATGTTGATATTTGTGGCATTCTAACCTTAAAGGTTGTTGAAGGGTCAACTGAGATTAGAAGCCTATTGTGTGAGCACATTGTTCTGTGCATTGCTGTTCACTGAGAGTCTCTGACCCAAAAAATCTTTGTTTAAACAGGCAAGCAGAGGGTAGGGGAAAAAGGAATATAATATAAGAACAAATTGATGGCTGGCAAACAACAAACAAATTCTCAGATATGTTTATTTAATTCTTCAGGTGTTCATTAGAGAGGATTAATTAAATGAAGGAAGTAAGGGAAGGTGGGATGAGGGTGATTAGCATGGGCCAGAAGAGAGCAGAGGAGCCTGTAGCTGAAGTGAAATGGTTGTGGAGACAGTACGTTAGCAGTCAACCAGCTTAAAAGCTTTTGTGGTCCCAGGAAGGTGGTATCATGGCTATGCTAGAATTGGAGGGGGACCACTCAATAGGTCTGGAGTGGGATTGCCAGGAGGGAGTTCTGACTATGGCTAACTGGCATCTTTGTGTTTTTTTCCCTGTCTATGGCCTGCAGATGTCCTTCTGCCATTTATGGGCTTTCATTCACATCCCAACTAGGAGGGACTTAGACAGGGTTAGACCTTGAGAAGATGATGCGTTATGACTTTATTGTTGATAAAAAAATATTTTCAGCTCTGAGCCACCTTGCTTCACCCTGCTGCTGTTTGTCAGGCATCCATTTGAAGGGGACGACAACACCCATAAATACCTAGTACCAGTACTGAGGTTTATGTCACTTGATACACTATTTCATCCTAAAGGCAATATAGACCGCACAGGCCTCTAAGATACCTTGAATCTGACAGCATTTAAAATAAATATGTATGGTCAGATCATAAAGAGGGGTAAATCAGCATAGCCTCAGTGAAATTGGGTCCTTTAAACTGCACATGAATTACATATCTCGGTGCGAGCAATCCTGAGCAGCTGAGTCTCATGCATTGTAAAGGAGACACACAGCTGGCTCCAGGCAGGTTGGGGGGATTTACAGACACCCCCTATGGCAGATTGGGCTGGCAACAGACTTAATCCTGGGTATCCTTTCAGCAAGCTGCAGCCTATTGCTACCACACCTCCTTGCACCTCCTAAACATACCAACTGTGCATTTACTGCGGGTGCCAAAGCAGTGTGGTCATGCCATCAGTAAAGGAGATACTGGAGATGCCCAGCAGGGTCAGCGATATGCCAAGCCACTGCCTGATCTCAGTTACAGCTAAAGCCCACAGATGAAGGCAGAACCAGCTCACTCTGTTTAATTGCAAAAAGGACATTAACTGCAGAGCTGCAAGGGCAAAGATCTGGCTGTTATGTTCAACCCTTCCACATGTCAGGGAAAAAGGCCAATAGTACTATGTGCTAATGGATCCCAGTAGTGATGAGTTAGTCTTTTCCTTGGACACTTCCTTGCTAGTGGATCTGTGAAGCGTTTTCCTACTACAATAAGGTACAGTTAGCGTGTCAAAGGTGGTCCTCTGTGCCAAAGCCTACTCAGTTTCTACAAATATTTTGTTCAACAAATTGCCCAAGCTCCCAGCACATGGTTAATCCTTCATTCACCAAAGGCTGCATTCCTCAAGTGTTAAGGGGCCAGTTAAAGTCTACCATAAACTTTTATAACAAGCTTCTGTACTGAGTATCCAGCAGTCTCACTTTCTCTGTTACCTGGCCTTGCATGTGTATGGATGAGACCCAGCCTGTTCTGGAGTGCCCATGTCTGTCACTGGGAATACAGCGTGCTGGAATTTATTAATCCACTTTGCTCAGCATTGCCACCCTGGTCAGCACTGCAGCATTAGTTGTGTTCGTTCAGTACTTCCACTTCTTATTGAGTGATGATTAGATCTGAGCAGCAGGGACCGGTGAGTCATCAACGGGTATAAATTCCAGGCTCTGTTTAAATGTTCAAAAAGGTGGTAAATGCATGATATATGAACTGTTAAAATCTTCTGCAGTTGGGAAAGCAGTATGCTATAACCAGGATTTATTATTAATATATTAAAAATTTCTTGAGTATTTCGCTGATAAATGTCACAAGGGGTTGTATTCTTATTGTGCCGTAATTAAAATGAATGTTTCAAAGATGCCTGCCCCCAGGCTGACAATAATGACAGTGGAAACAAGTGAGGAAAATAAAAGTTAATGAAACTGGACCAGAGTTAAGAGATGTCACAAAACTGACTTTATTCCATATGTGCACAAGTTCCATTTAGAAATATTTAATAGTAAGCATATAACTATTATTACACCCATAAATTAATCTTCGCTGACAATGAATAGTTCATTATTGGTTACTCAGAGTAGAGTTTAACAACAAGCACACAGCTTGCCAAAACCTTTCAGATCAGGCACAACAGTCTTCAAAGATGACAGTGACAAATATCCTACACATTTAATCCAAAAGGTCTTTGGATGCCTCTGTGGTCTTCCAAGAGGTACCTCAAGACAGCTGTGGGGCCTGGATGCCCCCCACAGGCCTCCCCCCATAGCGTGGGGGAAGCTGTGCGTTCAGGTGTGCCTACGGCATTGGCAATAAGTCTGTTGCCAGCCCACCCTGCCACTGGGGTGGCTGGAAGGCATCCATATGCCTGGGAACTGAGCAATTCAGGGAGCACTGTATGTTCCTGCCTGCTCTTTAAAAAAAAAAAAAAAAAAAAAAAAAAAAAAAAAAAAAAGAAAAGAAAAAGTCAGAAAAGGTGTTGAACTACTCTTTGGGCAGGTATTAGCTTTTAGTGTTAATTCTTAGTTTGATCACCAGCACAAGAAAAAGGCCTAGTTGTCTTTGTTCTAGGGCTCTGAAAAAATACAAGAATGCAGCAAAATACAAAACTCTTAACCTAAGCTGGCACAAGGAGAAATTCTGTCTTAAAACTGTGAGAGAGGCATTGGATATATGACCAAGGAAATCTGTCTCAAAACATCTATTGTCTTGGAATAAAAGAGTCAGCTAGGAACAATACCAGAAGAGACATAAAAAATAATTTAAAAAAAAAAAAACAACCAAACATAAAAATTAATTTGATTAGTTACAATAATTAGAGTGTAAAACCACCTGAAATAATGAAATAAGAAGATTCACCTGTTCTATGGTCTAAATAAAATACTTATAAGAAACAAAAGAACTTCCAACCTAATCATAGCATGAGAAGGAGATCAGGAAGAAGTATATTGAATTTATCAAGGAAGTCTTGAAAGGAAACAAAGAACTAAAAGTCGTAAGAAGGTAAAGAGAAAGGAATCGATGTGAACATCTAGATAGAGATGGAAATTAAGTGCCAGTCAAGCCCTTAATAGTGAGATCTATGAGCAGGATTGAGGTGTGACGTACATCTCAGAGCTAATGCAAGTCTTTCTTCCACATCCCTGGGAGATAAAACTTCATTCTGAGGCCCATCTTTGGAAGAAGTCTTGTAAAAACAATCACACTAAAAAGAAGTTGGTCAAAAAGCCTATATACTTTCACAAGGCATTTATCCATCTTCTTTTACTGAACCATAGCATCAAGTATCAAAAGTTGTTTAATAAGTGCTGTGATGCAGTTTTAAAATGCTATAGAAAGCTGTACAAACTCAGTTGATTTCTGTATGACCTACAGGAGGATAAAAGTCAAAGAATAAAGGAAGAAGGAAACACCTGGAAGAGATAGAACCAGCATTTATATTGGTAGCAAAGGACTAATATCCAAGAACAGGATGGACATTATATCACTAAGCTGGGACAGTGAAGCAGAGGGATTTTTCTCTATGGAGAAAACTTAAATGTCTTAACCTACTTTTACTAGTGTGACAATACATATACCAACAATATTGCAGAATATTAGGAAACAAGCTACAGGACTTAGTAGTTTTAATGAATTGTGATGACATCCACAAATCCCACTCCTATGACATGAATTATCCTAATTTCTTCACTCCATAACAGAAATACACGCATAAGAAGAAGGGGATAGAGATGCTTTGATACTGCCAAGTAAAGCAACAGTGCAAGCAAAAGTTAGAACTATAAGGCATGAAATAGGTAATATACTGCCAGGAAAACAAATTACAAATGCCTTACCCTTACCATGAAAGAGAAAATGGTAAAAGAAAAGAACTCACTGATTTGACATGACTCCATCAAGGTGAAACTCAGTTTAAGACAATGATACTTAGCAACAGTCCTAGATACACTTTGTCTATAATGAGATTGGGGAACAGAGCTCTTAACTGATAATTGCTTATTTCTTACATACTATTCTGATTGCGGACAATACTTTTACCTCAGCTAAATTCTTCCAGGCAAACAGTAAACTACCCTCCTGACCTGTCACTTGAAGAACATTTCATCATTGTGGGCATTTTTATTTTGTTATGCTGAGATTTATAGTGGTTTCAGTAAAAAATGTAATTTCAGTTTTCTACTTCTCCAAAGTCTTAATTTTCCATCTCTTTCTAATTAGTCCACAGATAGGATTCATCCACTTCTAAAATCAATGCACACAGATCTGATATAGCTACTCTTGGGTCCTTTTGGTGTCATAAAAAAGGTATCTCTGTTGGGTGATAAATCTTATCCTAAGATAAGTCTCTAATGTGGGTCATTTTAAATTATTTTTGGAGGCCCATCTCTCTTCATTGGCTACAGAAGGAGCCTCCTTGTATTAGCTCAGCTTGATATGTCCATTGCTGGATGGTAAATGCAGGCTGACTTCGATCACTTGAAAATCGTGAGACCTTGATATTCGTCTGTGGGTTGTGGGTCAATGGAGAATGATGAAACTGCATCAGAAATCAGTGGACAGCATCTAGGAGTCCAGATGCTCCTAGTCCTATCAGGTTGTCTGCTTTGTTCTTAGTGAGACCAAGCTGATGACTCTAAATTGCTATCTGTAAAGGTCAGATCAGACCTCTGGGAACCTGCCTTTGTGAAAACCAAGAATCCTGCCTGGGGCTGGTAAGAGCATTGCTGGAAAAAAATTTTCATACAGTAGGTAATAATAATGAAGACTATCAAGGATGTTGCTTGAGAAATTGTGTGAATTCAAATGTGTGCTTTTGTTATCTTGGATGGGATACAATGGCTATAGCATATTAGCAAGGGGTTTTGCTCAATAGGATCAGATTTGTAGACCAAAACTGTTGTTGCAGAGGAACCCAGGCTCACACTGTCCTTACTTGCAGTGGTTTGGCTATGGACTAACTCTTCAGATTGAAGGCCCACTAGTGATTGAAGCATGCTGAAGGCACCACAGGATCCTTTCCTATACTTTAGCTTTGTCAGGGAAGAACATGATCCAAGACTATTCTGTAATGTGAGCCCAAGTGTGGTGACTGGCACACTGAAGAGATTTGCTTCAAATGTACACTGCTGATGTGAATTAAAATACTGATGTAGACACACTCAAAATTTCAGTTTCATTTAAAATCTCAAGACCTTGAAGAAAATGTTCATGCAGAGTCAGAATGAAGAGCCAAAGCACTTCCTTCCCTTTCCCCTTTCTACAGAATTTCATTTCAGAAACACTGCAAAAAATTTGTTCTTCTTATAATGATGAATGTGTTCCCTGGATAAATGGGAGAAGAAAAACAAGGCTTCTCTACATACAGTGCAAAGAGGACTCGTTGGTCTGGGAACACTTAAGGCAGCTTGCCTGAGAATATGGTCAAGACATCAAACAAGTCTCTGGTATAAGTTTTGTCACATGCAATATGTGTGACCCTACCATGTCCTTTTGAGTTTATTGAATAAGTATTTTTTTTTCACATGTGTTGAAAATTCTCATATTATTTATTTAAATGCTGTTAACTATAAAGTCATCCCTCTAGAAATAAAGAACAGAGCCCAAATGGACTAGATGATTGTCTTACAAAGCAATGACTTTGAGAAGACCTTGGATATCTTGTTAGATATCCTTGTTGGATAAACAACTAACCGTTATCTCCTAGCAGTTTACTCCTAACTCCTGGGGGGGACGGCTGCTTGTGGGGACACTAATATATTTCTTGCATATATGCGTAGGAAGGTGGTACTTCCCCTTTCTCTATCATTGTGGAAAATAACATGGATATCTGGTCTAATCCTGTTGTCACTGATTTTGATAAAATAACATTAAAAAAAAAAAGTCAGAGTTCAGTGAAAAAACACGATGGATATGAAGTCTGAAAAATGCATTTCAGCATGACAGGCTGAAGGTGTACTGTCTTCATTATTTTCTGAGAAGCTGAGGTGATGACTTTTTCAAATTCAACAAGCTGTATTGCAAGGAGAAAGTATAGGAGAGTCATCCAGTAAAGTGTAGAAAAGAACCAGTGACTGAATGTTAAGAAAACTGGATAAAATCACACTGGAGGCTAACTGTCAGGGCCAAGAAAGGGATATCCATGTGGAAAAAAATAAGGAGAAAGAGACATCAAATATTGCAAGTCAAGTTTTACCCTATTTCCAAGATAATATCTTCATGTGTTCTCAAGAAAGTGATTTCTCTATGTACTCTTCCTCCGAGGTGCTAGCAGGTTTTAGGCTTTTTGCCTGTAAATTGCTGTTTCGGAGTGATGCCTATTGGAATAATGCTGAAGAAGCAAGTGACCAGAGCAATCAGTAACCTCTCCATCATTCCAAGTCATTAAACAAAGCTAAATGACTTTCTAAAAAGATGCATTTCTTATTCCACTGAGGGAGGCATGTTTGGTCTTAACATTTACAAAAAAGACGTTAGGACTAATGTCAACAAATTCCTGTATTAGAGCTCTTACAAGTGGCAGTGCCAACTGAGAGAATTTGGGCTATGACTAATGGATTCCCAGTTCTTATTGTGACCATCTACTCAAAATTACAATCCCACGGGTTGAAAAATGTAGTCCTAATTCAACTACAAATGTGCAGTGTTGATGGAGGATCACGTTATTCAATGTAATCCTATGGCCTTTGCTGGTATATAGGAACTCACATATTCCTGTGTCCATTAAAATTAGTAATTATTCCAGAAAACTGTATGGAGAACTGAGCTGTGTTTGCCACGTTTTTGGATGAGTGTTAATCTGGAAAATATAGTCATATGAATTGGAAAAGATAGTCATATGAATTGAAAAAGAGCAGGTGGACTGAATCATAGCTACTCTTTGATTTATGTTCTTTGCCTTCCAAATCCTGGTTTTCTCTAACAAAACCATGGAAGAGAAATGCTGGGGTGATCCCAAATTCACGTATTTTAATTCGTTCCCTGGTATTGGCTTATGGATGGGGAATACCTCTCCTCTACTGAACTTAGCACAGGCCTATGCACCATGACAAGTGCAATAGAAGTAATAAAAAACATTAATAAACTATGCAGACAGTCAGTTATTCTACTGTTTTCAGTCTTGCTAAAATATATGATACTCACACTGGTGCTGTACAAGCAACATTAATGTGTGCAATCTGTACCTAAAAATTCATTAGGGTTTGAGTTTGAAGTACCACATTTTCACATCCCAATACACAGCTGAAAGACTTGGCAAGAAAAATTTCTTTATTTCTTTTATTTTTTTTTTTTGGTAAATGAATTTCTTTCTCTTCCTTGCTTTGTGTGTGCACAGACCGATCCCACCTGCTCTCCTCATGTCAGTAAATCCATTGACACAACGAGACCACTTTCAAGAAAGCATTCCCTGCTCTGGGACTCCTGGTGCAAAGCAAAGCAAATTTGACATCATTTCAATAATTTTATAGCATTACAGCTGCTTTCTTCCGTGCTGTTTTTGTGTCTCGACAAGCTTATATCTCCCTTCCTCGATTATCCTTACTGGTGAGCTGACTGCCATCTAGTGATCCCTTAACCACATTGTTCCCTATTGTCACTACAATATGCTTTGTCTTAGAGCTCCAATCTTTTAGTTTATAGCCTCCCCTCTTTCTCTTTCTTCCCGGTGTTATGAGCAATATCAATTATAAAGCTTTGAAACACAGCCTACCAATCCCAGCAAAGGACAAACTAAATGTGATATTAAGTCATAATTTTAGTCCACATAATTTTTTTCTCCTTCTGTATTTTATAGAAGAGATATTGGATTTCTGTGTTTCACTATAACCTTGCTGTCAAATAAAATCCTTCAGCAAGGGAGAAGGTTGTTTAACCCACCAGCAATGAACCATTGATTATGGCTGAATGTATTTAGCACTTTAATATGCCCATCTACCCTGGTACATGCTGTCTGCACTTTTTGGCTGTTTCTCTAAGTGAGTTGGTGCAGCTGCCTGTGTGTTGAGGCAGCAGACAGAGCTCAACTGTTTCCAGCACCATGCCAGGAAAACCTGCTCGGAGCAAACGCTAATGACTCCATGCTGCAAAAGGAAGTATCCTCACTGCACAAGCCCTTAAATGTCAGCCATCCCCCAGCAGGTATTTCACCCAGCAGCGACAAAATGAGACACTGTATATAGAAACATGGTCATTTTTCTGAGTTGTTTAATCACCTAGTTCAAATTAGATGCAAACTGTCCTTAATTCATTAACATCTGAGCAAGGCTCAGAGGAGGTAAAGCACTCTCTAACTGCTGAGAATCATAGTAATTAATTTCTGAGTCCAATCCAATTAAAAAAGAACTTCAAAGGGACTTTAAGCAGGGAAATGCGAGATGTAAGTTGTTGGAAATATGAGATATTAAACTCTCTTCCCATGCAGTCCTGGATATTCCCACTTAAGCAAGCGAAGTTCTTCCTGTCTCTTTGTCTGTGTGTCTGTTTGAAAATGGATGGAGGAGGAGAAGGAGGATAAAAAATTAAATATTTTACAGTGGCAGGCAAGCATCTTACTCTCCAGATTAACAAGTAATCAGTCTGCATTAAAAGAAAAAAAAAAAGAACAATAAATAACCGTGAGACTAATGTTGAGCTGGCAAGTTTTTCCATGCATCAGAATAGCAATTGTATCAAAAAGACAGGTGCTCAAAAACACTAGAGAAATCAGTGTGATTTATTCAGTGTATTCAGGGAATCCCAGGCACGTGTTGATCCTGGGAGAAGAGCTAAAAGCTTAATTTTACAGTGCGCAGAGAAAGAAGGGACAATTTATCTGAAGACCATGAGAACTCTAGAAAATGCAAATAGTACCAAGACATTATGAATAGATTTGTTACAGGCACAAATATCACTCACATCCTAGTACCAACCAGTCAAAGCTGAACTGCAATATACCTGGCATAGCCACACCAAGCATCCAGGTCAGCTTCATAGGTCTAGGACTGATGTAAACAACATAACTAGCTTTGAAAATTACTCAGGTGAGATCCGTCATTTCTCTTAGAACAAATGACTTCCCAGGAGACTTGTAGAAGCAAGCATGGGCAGATACTAAGAAATACTGCACCGAGAAGGGATTTTGCAAATGACCTGGATTAATTTTCAGCCTCTGCCATTGCTCTCTTGGTGATCAAAGGTAGTTGCTACTGTCTTCCTGCCTCAGTTTTCCCATTTGGAAAGGGGGATAACTGTGGCAGTCTTTGCCAAGCATCTCAAGACCTATTGAGGTAAAACACTGTTCAAAATGAGTGTCCTGCAACAGAGCATACTCCAGATATGTCTAGAACAAGGTTAGTGCTATATCTATAACAAGGTCAGGTTGTGGTCATGTCACTAGCTCAGTTCCAAACAGTCTTCAGAACTCCTCCCTAAAAGGCAGGCAAATGGGGCGAGCTGTACACTTTCTATTTTGCTAACAGCACCTGGGCTGCTAGTTTGAGGCCAGTTTGTCTACAAAAGCTGAAGTCGTGGGATTATGCTGTGAAGAAGGCACCCTCTCGTGCTGGCCATTTACAATGCTGGCAGAAAGCCTTCATACCTAGCAATTTGCTGCTAAACACAGCAGTGAAGAGTGGAGATATTTCAATCCAGCTGTAGCGGCAGGTGGTTTAACAATAATTAGTCACATTCTTCTCTCTTCACAGAAACCAATTCCTTTCTGCATTATGTCTCTGTGTCTGTCTTATTGATTAGTGATACACAGCACAACCCAGAGAAACCACTCCTGGTCAAACGAAGCTCCCAGTTAACATGCAGGGAAATATGCCGTGAAAATTGACTACCCAAGCAAAATGCCCAAGCAAAACAGAAAGCAAAGTCCCCAGGAGACAGCCTGTCACGTCTGTGATGCTGTCCGCTTATAATGGGCTACAGCCAAACTGCAAACCTAAGTGCTGCAGGGATCTGCCCAAGGAAAGTGGTCACAGGGAAGTCCATACCCCAAGAACCCGAAGGGTTATCGTCCCAGGAGCTGGGGTCTCCCACCTGTGAGGCTCAGGGTTCACCCCGATCAGAGCTGAAGGGAGACCTTGTCCCAAGGCAGCCTGAGAGACGGTGCCGGTGTGTTTTTGCAAGAAAACCCAAGCTGTCCTTGAGAGATGAAACTTGACTCAGAAGATGTCATTAACAGCATTGATTTCAGCGGGAGCAATACTTCATACAACAGCAGACAATGTCACGGAGGACCATCCAACTTGCAGATTGGACTAATTAAAGGATTGTTACTCTGCCAGCTGGACAATCAATGTCTTTTGTACTATTATGGAAACTAATCATTTGCTGGATATCTTCATGAAGTAAAATAGCTCTCAAAGCCTTTAGATTAAAAAAAGAATAAAGAACAAAACCTTTGATGGATGCAGAGAATATTATCTGTTTCACTGGGTTAATATAGCATCAGAATTTTGAGAAGTCTTGAAAATGGTGGTTTCCTCATGCCTGAATGAAGGAATTTGTTCCTTCCAAATGATACTCAATATTCTACTGGGCTGCTGAGAAAGCACCAGGAATTGAATTGTAACATCAGTTGTTTCATGTTGCTTCCAGTGATGATGCAGAAATTTTTTCCTATTATAAGTGAACCTTTTGTAACTCACTTGTCTTATTTGGGCTGTAAAAGGTTTGCCTTGAGATGTTTATTATTTACTCAATACTTAATTGCCTCACTAGAATGCATTCACAGAAAAGAACATACCAATTTTTATTTTCAATTGGGTGGTTCTGTTTTGCTTTAAGAAGCAAACAAACTAAATATTTCCAGTTGTGTTTCAGCCATCCATCGATCCTTAGGCAAAAATAGAGCAAAAATGCAGAATAATATGGCTGTGATATAATACACATACAGTTTTATTGTAGAATTGCTTTTGTCCATTTATGTTTCAGATTGGCTGCTTGGGCAGAAGGAAATTAAGCCATAAAGAATAAGTTGCTGTACATGATACTTCATTTCTGGAGGAATGGCAATGGAAATGCATGGGCTGGGGGCCCCTATGCATTCATCTCCCTTGGTATCCAGAAGTGAAACGAAATATCACATCCAGCTGCCCTAGTCCTCCACAGCTTATTTCACTGCAACATTTCAGTAAAACACAGTATTAAAAGGAAACCCAAAACCTCAACCAATGCTACTTTGAACATCTTCAGTGTGACTAGTTTTTATTACACAGATGACAGCACCCCACGTTATCTCTCCAGTCATTCCTTTTAAGTCTATCTGACTATCGTATCATTTCACCCATCACCCATCACCAAATGGGCACCAAACAGTGTGTATATACTCTTATTGCTTAGAAACTGGTCTGAAACATTCCCTTAAGCCAGGGTGTATGTGAATAGTCCTTCTATGTCTTTGAGCAGGTGGCTAACTAATCACAGCATGACCATGCTGTGAGAAATCAAATCTATTCTCTGATCAGCACTTCTTTCATTTATTTCATTTTCCCATTTTCCTGTTTGTTTGGTTTTTTTTTGTTTTGTTTTGTTTTTTTTTGTTTGGGTTTTTTTTTTTTTTTTTTGGTACAAGAACAACCAATAAACAAGAGAGGGTAGAAACAAGATAAGCTACTTAAAATACCTCATAATATTAAAAAGTACACATTTAAAATGTATTTTTATAAGTAGCTCATTTATCCATTTGCAGCCACCTTTGCATTTTTCTGCGGTGAGAGAACATTTTCTTTTCATGGCCACTGGGATGTCAGCAGGGGGCTGACTTCAATGAAAGCTACATTTAGCCCTAAATTTAGATGTGGTGCCAAACTGTCATGATTAAGGAATTATATTACATTGGGTCTTCAAAGGTGAACAGAAATATTATTAAGAAAAAATGTCATTGCGCTACATAGTGAGGCAAAACGTCCTCATATGTATTGTTAGCGGACACTTCAGTCATTTTTTCCTAAGTATAAATTGTTCTCCCTTAATAAGTTCATTGCATTGCTGGTCCATTGCTGGTTTCCTTCATGGGGCCAGCCCAAAGACTCCTGTTGTCCTCAGTTCTCAATCTCTTCTCATCAACAGGTACTGGATCACGAGCCATCCCAGTGGTTCCCACATGAGGGGTACAGCAGGATTCCCGACAACTGCTGAAGAGCAAAGCCTTCTGATAGGAACAGTCAAAGACATGTTTTGGTTTTTTTTTCCCTGAAGTTCATAAAACCAATTTTAAATTATTTTAAATTTGAAACACAGTTTCTATTTTTCAAGAGAATATACATACATATATAGAAATATACATACAATCAAAAATTGCATTTTTAGGAAAAAAAAAATCCCCAGTCACATTTCAAGAATCTATATTTGAGTTTTTGTCAATATAGACTAAAAGTTCAAAATAATCTGAGTTTTAGTGTCGAAAGCTATTGTCTGTCAAAGATACTGACTGGATGGCTGAGCAGCAGTATACTAACCCATAAAGTATATGGCTTCATTTTTTGATTGGTTATGATATGTTATATTACATCGAGTATATATGCATAGTAGATATGAAGTAGATTATTTTTATGTACATGGTTTGAAATATTTACATATAAATGTATGTATACAAAACTATGATAATATATAATAAAATATGCTAATATACAATAGAAATTAACATATGTATATAACATATTTTCAAAGATATCTATGTGTTTAAACATACACACATGAATGTATCTATATATGATATACGTGTATAATGTCTACTGAAATGGAGGGAATCGGATAGTGTTGGTGCCACCATGTGTCATTCACCCTGTCTTGATTATCTTGAGACCATAGTCTGATTTAGTATCATCATTATCCTTACTACTATCACTGCTGTACCTTTGGATACCACTGACAAACCTAGAGTGAGACACAGTAGGGCATTTATCATGGGCAGAAGAGTCTCAAGTTGGGGAATCTTACTTTAGCTAATTTATTGCCAGCGAACACAAACACCCAGTAACTGATATGGTTATTGAGGAAAAGAAGAAAAACATTAGATTTTTAGAACTTACAGAATCATCTCTCCCGTTCCCCACCTATGGCTGTAGTTCCTCAAGGTATCTCTGCCCTGGCATGAGTCACGCACTGCCACAGTCCCTCAGGGGTATCCCTGCTCCAGCATTGATCACCCATGGCCACCGTTGCTCATGGATGTCTCTACCCTTTTTGGCACCAGTTTCACTCTCATCCCCCAAGAGCGTGCCTCCAGCCCTTGCCACTGATGGTTTCTTTCTTAGATTTGTTTGAGCAAGGGCACTGTGTGTTTCACTGACTGGATAATGGTGGAGATTTGTCATGCTATAGTTTCCCCATCATTGTTCTCATTTGTCTCAGGGCAGACTTCAGCTGATTCCAGCAGGACGGAGTGTCCCATGACCTTCTCCAGCACAGGCCCCTTGATAGGACAGCCTGCAGCATGTGCTCCAGCCTGTAAGGTATGATCTTGGCAAACTCCACCCATTGCCCCTTAAAAACAGATATTTAAAGATCACGTTACAAGTTAACCCGTACAATCAGCCTGAACAACAGTCATTGCTCCAGTCCAAAGGTCTCCCCAGCCCAGGATGTGTGCCAGGCCTGTAGGCTGAGGAACTGTGAAGAGACCCCTGCACAGCCTGGTTTCTGCAGTGCACAAAAAGTAGGGCAATGGCTGAGGTTTTCCTATGGGATCAAAGTATTAACCTTAAATCTTCAATTATTCAGAAGGCAGGAAGCTATCGAGCGATTTTCTTTTCCATGTTCACAGTGAATTACACTGAAGTGAAAGAAGAGCAAGAGTTGGTATTACCAATGCTGGTCCTGCACCCATGAGGAGTTGGAAGGGTGCTGGCGATGTCAGTGTAGAACAAATGTAGGAAACATTTCCCATGGGTCACGGCATAGCTTTTGCCCGTGAAGATGTAGGTCAGTAGACCTCACCAGGGTCTACTGCAGGCTGGTGCAGACCCTGACCCAACTACAAAACTGAAGGAAAGCAAGCAGAGCAGAGCACAGGAGACTGGAAGGAGAGGATGTTTTGATCCACAGTGCACTCCACATGGAGATGAATCAGTGCTTTGAACAGTATACACTCTGCTCCAGCAGGTTTTTGTTTCTGTGGGTAATAACCCAGAAGTTCATGTAAGCTAAGCTCCTACACTGCTACCCTTACTATGGCTATCAAAGCTTCTTATTAGAGATTCCAGTGAGTTTACTCCTCTGCCACTGTAATATAGTCTGTTTGTGAAATGAACTGAGTTTCTTGCCTGCAAATGCCAGACTGCTGAACTACTCGTACAGGGTGAATCAGGTATGCACAAAAGTAAAGGGAAGAATAATGTGCTGAGCTGACATCTTCTGAGGTTTCTAAGGTTTTTTGTTGACACAGAAACCTACACTGTGTGCAAGCCAGGGTCTCCTTGCAGCTGCCCACCAGAGTAGAAAGTAATGAACTGGGCTCTTCAGGGCTTTAGTCATCAGGTTGTTTTTAAAGTTTTCCAATTGAAAATACTCTTTTCTGATCATAGGGCCTATCTCAGTATGCTCCCGATAGGTTCAACAGCTCAAAAGAAAAGAAAACAGCTATGATCTCTGCTTTGTCATGTAAAAGTAAGCAAGGCTTTCTCATTTTGGGTGTGGGCGGAGGCAATATATTGAGACTGCAATGTGCTTCTGATGTTCTTCTCTATTCTCTGTATACCCCTTTAATTATTTCCTGCACACTCTTAAACTGTAATTCATGCCATATACTTATGGCTTGTTTCAGTACCTATCTATCTCATGACAACAGGAGTAACTGCTTGGATGCACTAAGCAACATCCTTCCTTGCACATAGCCAGCCTATCCTTTACATGACAATAATGTCTTCTGCCATTATACCTTTGAAAACTGGCCAGTCCTGGATAAGGGTGGTTTCTCTGCCTTCATCCTGCTTCATTTGACTGCATGGATCCTGCCCTCTGACAGTCACAAAGGAGCCATTTGTAAGCAATATACACTTTGAGGTACTTTGTCACATTTATGGGAAAAGTCCTGAGAAGTCTTCAGCCCATGGCATGTTAATGATACAGCTCTTAGGAGCACTTGGCGATGGCTTCTTCGGTATTTTTCCTGTTGGCTGGTGATCAGACTGTGCATCCATCATATGCCTGGAAGTGTCATACTGGCATCATTCTGTTCCAAGGAGCAGAACCATCAATTTATTTATTTTTTTTTTTTTCTTAGCAAACCATTTGCTTGTGCCTCCTGGGTTTCTTTTGGCAAATGTGTTGGTCAACGGCTTTGCATCGCTGATGTTCTCCACTGGTGTCCCAGACTTCAGCTGTAGCTGGTCCACAAAACTGTAACACAGCAAAAATGTTGTTGACTTGGAAATGCCTTTACAGAAGCTGCTCCTTTGGTCTTCCCCACTCATTATGTGGTGACTGTATTAATAGCTCTTGGCCTTCTGACACAATGTGCTCATCCATGGATGGCAAACCTTTTAGATATTGGCAGCACATTTAGCTTAAAAAGCACCCCAACTCTCTCATTACTGATGGTGCCAAGACTAATCTTTGTCAGTGTCAAATTTGGTAACAGGGCCAAGGACTTATCATTGCTTCCCTAATTTGAATTTTAGATCTATTCTCTCCCTTTCAATCCAATCTTGTCTATTTAGTACTTTTCCCTTGGTACTTAACCATATGCTGAGGAATCCAATTCTTTTTATGGCTCTGAATCAAGACAGGGAGACCTATTGTCTCTTTAAATCCTGACCTTAGGTTGGTTAAATTTCTTCTTTTCAAGCTGAACCTGATGATGTGAACTTCTCTGCTCTCTATTCCCTGCTGAGAGGAAAGAGAATGTGCATTAGCTTATGTGCTGTCAGGATCCATGGTTTCTGCTACTGTACAGTGGGTCAACAAGCATGTGCAGGAAACTATATAGACTTCCAGGAGAATGAGCCTATGGGCAACACGTGCTCGTGAACTCCTTTTGTGGTAGATAAGTGATTTTCTTTTCACTCTATGCAACAGATTTTCTCACTATTACTTCCTGCCTACCTTGCAATAATTGTGTGAAAATTAATCGGTAAATGTTTACAAAGTACTCCAGACATAAAACTGCTAGATAAGTACTGAGTATTATTTTAATTAGAATTAATAACAATAATAGAACTAGATTGAGAGCTTTTCCATGACCGTAATACTCGTTTTCAGAGGGAGACCTTAAACTGACCTGAATATTTAGCAAGTTACAATTACATAGTGTAGATAATTAAAAATAAATTACTATCAGAGTTCTAGAAGTAATTGAAAATCATGTTAATAAATTTAGAAGGGAAAGTAAAAAGAGCCCAGTGCAAAAAACCAAACCAGTTCAGCTAGCCATCCCAGGGGTTTCTGAACAAGTGCAAAGAATTTAAGCCTACAGGATATAGAACAAACCTGTAAATCTCTGAACACCACTGGCAATTCTTATTGCTTGCCTAAAGACCTGACCTCTTAAGAAATGGAGCAGAATCAAATGTGGCCAGGTGTGTCTAGCAGGAAGCAAGATGTAGCCACCCCTTGAGACAAAATAGAGAGCAAAATATGATGACAGCAGTTTGCAGGTAGATCAGGTCATGCTCTGTTTGGATTAAGTGCTGTTGGAAGTTGAAAAGGGCCTATACCGTTTTCTTTATCACAGAGGCAAAAGCACTCAGGTGGTTGATTGTAACAACTCCGTTGTGCTATATTCACAGCCAGTGGCTTAAATTTGCCCCGTCTCCAGCTCAAGATAGGACCCTCCATCCAGAAACTCTAGTTTTTACCACTTGGGCTTAACATAGACATTGTTGACAAAGTATGGGTTAGATAAGTGGAGAGTGAGGTGATCTGAAAACCGGATCAGTGGTTGAATGCAGAGGGCTCTGATCAGTGGCAGAAAGTCCTGCTGGAGTCCAGTCACTAGTGGTCTGTCCAAGGGGTCGATACAGGGGTCAGTACTGTTCAATATCTTCATTAATGACCAAGATGAAGAGAGAGACTGCACCCTCAGCGAGTTCACAGGTGATACAAAACTGAGAGAAGTGACTGATACACCAGAGGTTTGTGCTTCCATCCAGAGGGACCTTGACAGGCTGGAGAAATAGGCTGAGAGGAACTTCATTGAATTCAACAAGAGGAAATGCCAAGTCTGTCCCGAGGGAGAAATAACCCCAGACATCAGTACAAACTGGTGACCAGATGGCTGGAAAGCAGCTCTGCAAAGAAGGACTTAGGTGTCTTAGTAGACAATAAGCTGACTATGAGCCAGTAATGTGCCTTCACAACAAAGAAGGCCAACAGCCTCCTTGCATGAGGAAAAGTGCTGCCAGCAGGTCAAGGGAGGTGACCCTTGCCTTCTGCTCAGCAGTGGTGAGGCCACATCTGACGTGCTGTGAGGCCACATCTGACGTGCTGTGTCCAGTCCTGGGATCTTCAGTACAAGAGAGACATGGCCATACTGGAGAGTGTCTAGCAAAGGGCCATGGACATGTTTAAACAACTAAAGCAGCTTTGACCCAAGGAGAGGCTGAGAGAGCTGGGACTGTTCAGCTTCTGGAGAAGAGAAGGCTGAGGAGGATCTTATCTATGTGGTTAAATGACTGATGGGGAGAGCAAATAAGATGGAGTCAGGCTTTTTTTTTGTTTTTGAACAGTGGGCACAGAGATTGTCACACTGCAACTCCTTTTCCAAGGTCTGCTCTACACATGCTGTTAGAGGCACATGCTTAGGTAGAGAAGTAGAGCAGAAGTGCTGTCTCTGAAGAGCTCAGATTCAGGACACAATTTTCAAGTTAGAGGACAGCAAGTTTTCAGGATTAACATTACGTAGCATTTTATAATTCAAAAGCCTGTTGGTACTACCAACTGACCTTAGGGAAATCTCTGAGAGTCAGCAGAAGCCATATCAATCAGATTCAGGAAGAAGGAACACAGAAGAATAAGAATTCCATCCCTATGCACTGCCTTTGAATATTCAGTGGCTTACTTGGGCCAAACAAACTTGCCTGTTCACAAGGTTGAATAAGATGTAGGAAAGACTGAGAAATAACTCCATTAACAGCTTAGGCACTATTTGCCTTGCAGAAACAGGCAGTCACTACATTGTCAATGGGTTGAGGCCCTGAGAAAACTGTCCAGATTTTGATAGAAGAGAAGCTTGAAGAAAGAGAGAATCCTGTACTGAAATAAAAGGTTGGGTATCATACCCAAGAGAAGGCTGGGAGACAGAATTTAAAGCCTCCCCTCAAAAACCCACTGTCAAAAAGAAAGAGTCCAACATGGTAGGAAAGACAGTCTGTTACTTTGGACGATGTGCTAAGGGAGAAAAAGAAAATCAAAACATCACACTATGATGAGGCAGAGCTACCCATACTCCTGTAGCTGCGCATCAGCTACTATAGGAATGAGAAAGAAAGTGTTTCAGTAGGAAGGATTGAAAGGAGGTGTTTCAGATAGCGGTACTCAGGAGATCGGTTATACACTAACAAAGAATTTGTGCCCGCCCCACGCTTGTGCAGCTGTGCTGCCACCAATATTGCTAAAGATTTCTTTCCTCAACCTCTGATTTGAGTATCTGTGCAAATGGCCTCAGCAGTGCATGAATTATTATTAATAACAATGGTATGATTGCTCTTCATCTGCATAGACTCTGTTAGCCAACTCTTTTCTAATTCCTGCTAGGTTGCTCACTGCCTAAGCTTGGCAGCCAAGAGCTGCTGCACTAAATGTCAGTGAAATGAGAGTCTTGACTGTTCACGGTTTAATCAATAATAGATTTAGGAGACGAAGTCGCCCATGCTCTTCATTTTTGAATCTCAAGCCCCATCTGCTGCTCACTCACTGATTTGGTCTCTCTCCTGTGAATGCCTCTCTGATGATCTTGTTGTTTACTGCGAGTAAAATACTTGCCACTCAAGAGTTCAGTCAAGTACATACTTTTGCGGTCTTACCAATTATAGAAAACATTGGTATTGCCAAAATACACTCTCTTGCATCATAAATGCTGCCTGATACTACATGAATGTTTATTTTTAAGCATTTTTCACCTGAAAAAAATCTATAGGGAGACTGCAAAAGCAGACAGAGATCTGGATGATGAAATCCTTCCTCCGTCTAGTATTTAATTTTTGGCTGATGAATAAGGTATAAGCTAATCTGCACTTTTAGAAAGTATATTTGCATACGAGAGCTACTTGCTTAGTCCACTGCACATAAGGTCTACAGAACAGGTCCAGAAATGAGATCAGAGGACCATACACATTTCATTTGCTGTCTTTTGCTACTCCAGTGCCACAGCCTCACATAGAGAGCAGGCATGGGTATGTGGGGCAAGTCTCATGGCTTTTCTTAGGAACAGTTGACAGCAGACTATTCATATAAATGCTCCGGTGCTGACAATTAGGAAAAGGGAATGACACACATAGGTTTCACTAAGCACCCCATTGGCGGAGCGTCTGACTGCTGCTGCTCTCCATAGCGGGCTAAAACTGGTCCAGCAGCAGCAATTGCTCTCTGCTGACTGCTGCATCAGGACTGCTGTAAGTGTAAACAAGCCTCAAACCTTCTTCATGTGAAGTATTTCCACACATACAGCAATAATGTAGGAAGTGTACAAGTGAAAACATGGGCACTCTGCTCTTAGGTACCACTTTTTGGTGGCCACTGAACTGCGGTTGCTGCTCAAGTGATGTGACCCCTGATTCATCCAGGCAGATCTTAAATGCTAACGGGCAAGGCAGGAAGATTTGAGGAGCTTGGTCCCAGGAGTTTTACAACAACCTTACAATAACATTTGTGTTATTATCTCCAGGACATAGCGCACAGAATCTGCAAAATCTAGTGCACTGCTGAATCTACAAACTCTCTTTCTCCCCCAAAACAGACAAGTAAACAAGAAAATCTCTTACGAGATCTGGACTCAGAAAATAGCTTGGGTTCGTCCATAATGTAAATGGGTGTAAGTCCGTCAAGGTGGCTGAAATCCCACACTTTTACATGAAGATTAAGCATTTCTCAGAACAACCAACTCTTTCTTACAGCAAGGCCATTCAATACTATCATATAGAGGAGTTCACACTGAAATACTGAAGATCTCAATGGGAAATGGAAGCAGAGCACCTGAAGTCTACAGACTTAGCATGCTCTGTTACTTCATTTCATGCCAGATATGGGTGCATCATTTATTCTTTAATGGCTTTCATGTGAAATAACAGGAAGGTGCACATTGATTTGTGGCTCACCAACAGTGGTAGAAGAGCAGAGTATCTCAAACATCTGAGGAAGATCCAAACATAGTTCCATGTGTAACTATAGAGCATGTACTTATAGAGTAACTACAGAATGACATTTTAAAAGCAATTATACCGCTTCAGCCTCTAATACAGAGAACAATCTATTACCTCAAATGATGCTCATTGCAGCTGTGTTCATCCTGGAGAAGGTTTGTATTGCTTTAACAATATTGGTCTTGTTAAGGGAAAAGAATTTCTTCATGTGGACTTGAAAGTTGAACCCATTGTCCTAAGTGAAATTGATGCACCCACTAAATGACCTTATTGCTGCAGTTGTGAAGAGAAGATTTTTTGGCTGCCTGTAGCTTTTCCTCCCTTGCATACTGTGTATTGCTACTTAGTCATCTCTCTAATTGTAGCATATTGGCATGAATATTGGATGATGATTTGGAGATGCTTAACACCTCAGGAAAAATAATTGCAGCATGACCTGAGGTTTAAACCATCACCTTATTCTTATGCATGACAGCTACTTCACTATATATTTTTAATAGGGCTAACACCTTATTTCCTCCATCTCATTTATTGGAAACTGATATGTGAATGATATTTGGGCATTTTTTTCCTAAGCCCAGTAGATTGCTGGTCCATCTCTTTAATGTTCACGTCCTCCTTTTATAGCATTTTAGATTCTACCAAACTTGATTATCTGGGAAAAGTGAAAGGAAGCCTTCCTTGCTCCTGTTAACAGGTTTAGTTGCCCATGACAAGACAGACAATGGCTTAACTCTCCATTCTACTGCATTTGAATTTTATGGTGCCTGCATGAAACTGGTGTAAGAGAGGAGATGGAGTCAGGCCCTTCACTTTACATTCCCAACCCACCTTTTTTCCCCTTGCAGAATCACAGATACAGCAGCTTCTGCATGTGTATATAATCACACACTGTCTAATTTCTTTAGGTTTAACTGTCTTGTCATATTGTATCACATCCCGACAACACGACATGTATTTAAAAAAAAACCAAACAACTGAAATACAGCACCGTACAGCAAAGGCACAGTAACAGGCAAGTATAGAGCGTGGAAAACATAAACAGTTAATTGCCATTTGCTGGTTTGTGCCACCACTGCATACAGGTGAAGTAGAGGCATCTGAACTAAATTTTAGTATAATATAATCTTCTAATATCATTTTCTGTGAGAAGTCTGCCTTTATTTCTTTTATGTTTTCAGATCCATTGCTAACTGAAAGCAGACGCCATTTTTTTGTCTACAACATACCTGAATTGAAAGATGTGATTAGAGGCAGATGTAACTTTACATATGCATCATTTATTCACTAAAGAAAAACATGTTTTGGAGTGTCAATATTTGAATTCTTGCCAAAAAGCACAAATATTTACAGATTAAATCAAGTGGATTTTTTTTTTTTTTTTGTAGGAGATGGAATTCTAATAATTTCTTTTTTAATACTGGAACAATCAAAATATGTAAAAATTTAGAAATATATATAGTTTATGTATTCTTCTAGTGATATTTCAAGACTAAATTCAGCTAAATTTTATTTTTTAAAGTATGAGGAAAAAAAGCACAAAACTGAAACAAAATATCTCATTTGGGATTAAATCAAAATTATTTCTGTCATTTGAAATGCATTTTATTCATTATATTTTTGTTCTAGCCACCAGGCTGAAAAAAAAAAAAAAAAAAAAGAGGTAGTGTTATTAACAAGGCCATAGATTAAATCATATTCAATCTACAGCATTACTGGAATGGGCTGGGAGATAGAGGAAGGGTGTTTTATAATACCCTTTGTCAAAGACAAGTGAAACATTGGGGAGAGGACAGTTGCTTTAGTACAGGTACACTGATGGGAACAAGAACTTTGTGTCACTCTTGAAAGCACCTCTTCCCCACTAGGAAGCAATATGTGCATCCTCTGTAAATCACCCTTCTGGAGAAAACTATCTACAGCTGCAATCAGCCGAGCTGGTGAGAAGAAAAGGGAGTAGACAGAGGAGTGTAATAACAATCCCTGTGCTGGCACACAATGGAGAGACAGATTAAATACCTGATGGGTCCCAGGACCACCAAGATACCTACCAGTAATTTCACACAAAATAAGAAAGGTCCCCAGATGCCTGAAATCTATCTCTGGTCGCTAGGAGATACGATGGAGGCTGCAGAAGGTGGCAGCAGTGACAAAAGTCTTACAGATGCTTGCAGATGCTGCTGGAGTTTTTGCCTGCTGTCCCCTCGGTGGGGTAACAGCTCTGGCAGTGGCAGAAGCCTGTAGTGGAATATTGTCCTGCTTCAGACTGCACGTCCTTATTACAGCATTTCCAGGAAAGTGCTAGGATACCCTAATGATTGATCTATGGATGGATATTATTTTGTGGCAGTCTACTGGGACCCACAGGAGTTTTTCTCAGTAAAGGCTGCAATTGCTGCTGCTGCTGCTTTTACAATACAGGTCGAAGAAATGGAGAAAATTATCCAAAACCTTGTTGTTAAATTTGACCTGCACATAAGCCAAAGGATTTACATTGCAGAAAAGTGTAGAGCCTAGGTTTTTTTATGATGCTTCCAATGTTGGGAACTTTATTTGTACAGTGTCCTTTCTAGTGTTTCCAAGGAAATAGTTAAATTACAGAGATTACCTGAAGTATGTACAGCACATCAGGAGGGTACCACTGGGTGGATATGTGATTTCCAGACTAAAGAGTTCACCTTTCTGTATGGTTAGCTTCCTTCTTCTTTACTGATGCTTTGGCCAGTCAAGGAAATACACATACTTTACATTTAACTGGAGATGAGTGATATATCATTTAAAGCATCCCTCTGTTAGATGAGAACTACATACAGTTTCCATGCTGTCAGCCTTTAAATCTTCAATCCTACAGAGGTGGTCCCCTTGGATCTAGGTGATGGCATACATATTTGTTTGAATGTTCTTCTCTAAATCATGAAGATTATGCACTGTAGATTTGTAGTCACTGGAGAAATTGGTACTGCTTATCTAACATTACAGCAGGCAAGGCCCAGCACTGTGAGTCAACACACATACTCCAGTTCTACATAACCATGGCATACTTTTTTCTCTTCTTCTTTTTTTGCTCTCTTTTTTTTTTTTTTACAGTTGTAGCCTTCACTGACCTTAAAAAGCTTTTCAAATAAATTGGGGAAAAAAAGCCATAAATTTGCTAAAGAAAAACCAGACAGCCATTCATGAATACTGCTCCCAATTATCTTCTCCATTTCCTACTGATCATTTCTTGGATAAACAATTCTGGCCAGGTCCTGAATGTCACCTATTATTTCTTTCTCCCTCTTTTAACTTCATGCCTGACCTAACATGACATCTGTTTGTCCAAAAGGTGGCACTGCATCTTTGAGCATTTCATGGACTGAAATTGCTCTGGTGCAGAAGAGGTCTTCCGTATAAATAAGTAGGGCTGCTTTGCAGATCTGCTAAACATTTTCACTAGCTTTCCAAATATGGACTCTTTCTAAAGTAAGTCCTTAAAGTTTTTAAAAGTTTAAAGCTTTGATAAAAACAAAAGCTTGACCTTGAGTTTTCTGACATCTAATTTTAATCTTGTGGCTAAAAGCAATCTCTCCAGCCAAGCACATCCAGGTAAGAAATAGCTTCTCTTTGGGAAGCTCTTTAAGGAGAGCTGTAATTCTGAGCTTCCAGAAAAGCTCAGCGTCTTCCACTATGACAGGGAAATTGTTGCCACTTCTGATCACTTGCTTTCTCTCTCTCTTAAATTTACCAGCTATGCTATGCAGAGAAATAAAATCTACTTTAATATAAAAGTTAAAAACTCTTAATTAAGACACCCCTTTCTCCTCAAGCCACCAGGCACAACCTGCAGATTTTCAGGCCCTAGGTAGTCTTAGCAGTATACAGTTTGGTCTAAGAAATACAGAACTGTCTTTTCCACAATACTCCCCACAAAGCAATTGGACTCGTGGCATCAAACCACGATGGCATGTCCCAGATTAGCTCCTTTGCTGGGCTACAGTCTCTTTCTCACAGTTGTCTGGTACCACACAGATGGTAGGACCACCACTAACCCATCTCCCTGGCTCCTGTCAGCTTTCTCACGAAGGCTTTTCTTGACCTCTCCTTCCTTGCTTGTTTCTTGTGTTCCTAGGTCTCGCTGAGATCTGACTCAAGGCACCTGCCATCAGACTCCCAGAGACACTGCAGAGATGACAGACTCCCACTTACTACCTTCTCCCGTCAGGTCAACTTCTATTCCCCTTTTATCTTCCTTCTCTTTGGAAATCCAACTACTTGACTCTTATCTATCTTCCAGTGAGTTCAACTTCCTTTTCCTTGGTTATTTTTTTTTTCCTCTATTTCAAGTCATCCCTTCCTTAGGAGACCAGACTGCAGTTTTCATCTTGACAGTCAGCCTGGCTCTAGTCTTTCTCTCCTTGTATTTAAATTCCTGGATTGTTGTCAGCTTTCAACTCTCCTATTGATTGCCAGAGTTGTTCTCTGCAGTTTCCACTCAGTCTTTCCACACCCTTCAGTCACTTCTTGCTTTTCTTCCTTATATTTCATTCTTTCCTGTGTCTTACAAGTTCTCTAATGAATTTCAGTCTCCTAGCATGGTCTTTAGCCTGTCTTTTCCTCTCCCAAATAGCATTCCACCCTGATTCTCCTGCCTCCTTTCCTGTGATGTTTTTCATTGTTTTATGTCTGACTGTAACCAGAGCGTCTCCTTCAATTTGGTTTTTTTTTTTTTTTTTTTTTTTTTGGTTGGTTGGTTTTGGGTTTGTTTGTTTGTTTGTTTGTTTTTCTCTTTTCTGGCCTTGCTGCTATTGTTTTGTTGCCCTGATTTATACTTAGGACCCAATAGAGCAAGAAACCCACGCTGGTCCAGTTCAATCATTGGAAATTGCTCTACAATTGGGAAGGAAATTGAACTCCTTCAAAGCTTAAAGAATCTGTTTTGGTGTCTGAGATTGATCAATGCCAGAGAGACTTAAATCAGAATTCACTGTCAAACTCCTAACTTTCAAAAATTGCACGCTATTATATAGAGCTTGTAGGTAAGACGTGTTTTAATAGCACTTATGAGCTATAGGGCAGATGTTGTAGCTATGCATGTCTGTATGAATGTTTTATACTGATCTTATGCTCCTGACAGAGTGGCCAAAGGAATAATGTAAAGTGCCATGATGATGAGAACTGCCTAACTACTTACACAGACAAGGAAGCTATGCATGGGCTATGTAGTGGGCATTACCAATCAAAGGTTTATTCTTAAGAATCTTCTGTAGCCAGAAAATCTCTTTTACTAGTTCTTTTTTTCTCATTAATCCAATCATCATCATGTTTAATTCACTTTTCCTCTTGTGAGAGGTAACAGTATTGCATAAAAATGTCTTTTCCAGTAAAATGCTTCTTTAACAATTTGGCCATGATACAAAACCAGATTCCCACCAGAAAAGATTTTTATCTCCAAGCATATTGCGGCCAATTTCCTTCCTAATTAATACCATATCCACCTCCAAATTCCATTTCAGTTCCCAAATGAAAATTGATGAGGCAGTCAACCACAAATAAGCATAATATACCACCAATAGTTCAATCAGCAGAGTTTCCAACATAGCATGTTACTAAAGCACAACCAGCATTTAGGTTTTTGTGTCCCTTGGACATGCCCTACTTCTAACATGTTAGTATGAAAACTTCAAGTTACACTCAAAGAAAGATTTTAACATGAAGTTTGATCAAAGAGTCAGCTGCATACGTGACAAAATGAAACAGTGTAGGTAAAATTTTTTCTGTGGAGCAAAAGCAGGGCCGGGGTGATGGTATGCTTGAATGGAAGACAACAGAGGCTGGAGCAAAGGGAGGTGCATAGACCACATAAGCTCTTCCCTGATGTACTGAACCATTTGTAGTACCACTCCCATGGCATGATATGCACCTGCAAGGCAACACAGCTGCAAATACCCCTGCAAAAGAAGACTTGAAATGGCTTCTCCCAGGCTTAATGGTAGTATTGTGGTTCTGATCAGATGCAATCTGTACTTGACTTACACCAGTGCTACTGGTCAGTGTAATCAATGTTGACTGTGGTGCCAGTATTTGCCAAACCTTGGGAATGAAACAGTGACTGGTCCTTGTTGGACTTCTTGCAAGACTCTTCTTGGGAACTGACATCAGGGAATGAAGTGACAATATGCTTAAATATGCTGACTACCATCTTCCAAAGAATATACAAAACTTAAGTGTTTACAGTGCAATCATCCTCTTCCCTGAGCAGAATCTATGTGAAATTACATATCGCCTTCCAGGAAAGCAAAAGTGTTTACCAGAAGAAGCCAGACCACCAAAATCTTTGTGTTTTGGGTAAGAGGACACTCTACGTTGATTATCAGTCTCTCATTCATACAAATTAAAAAGCTTCTGTCTTAGAGCAGCCTTACATTTGCTCACCTTGCCTGCATACAGAAAATCACAGAGGAGATCCTGAAGGGTATGTTTTCCAGTTGAGAGGATATTTAGAAAATAAATTACTTTATTTTAAAGTTGTAAAACACTGAGAAAGAAGTGGCAAAGCTAGATATTGACAATAGTCCTTTAAAGTAGCTGTAACAGCTATGGACATGTTTTCTTCTGCTGGGGCTTATCCATGAAACACAGCTGTTGGTTGGTAGAAAAAAATGAAACCTTTCAGAATCCTTTCATGTAGATGAAAATGCTTTGACTCTAATGTTTCTAAATCTATTTGCCTAGGTCTAGCAATGTTTATTTTAAAGGGCAGTTTCTTCTTTAGGAATTTCTCAGTAAAAAACATTATTACATATATCTTGGTAGAAGTATTGTCAAAGCTGCCTGCAAAAGCTGCTCTAATGCTCCAGAAACTGGAGGAATCCCAGCCAGGGGAAGTACACAACAAAAAAAAAAAAAAAAAATCCCAAAACACCTGCCTTAACATTAACTCTAGCTCTAGCTCAAGAGATTAATGAAATAAGCAAACAGATTAATAAGCACAGTAATAGGGGGAATTACTGCAATGGGGATAGAAAATCCCACACTCCCTACAGACCTCCTTCTAGCACCAGATGATAACGATTCACTTGAGAAAGGCCATTCAATTAATGCTTGAACAATTATTCTTAAAGCTACTACTATTACTATTACATTTCTACTACTACTACTACTACTACTACTACTACTAGTAGTAGTACTACTACTACTACTACTACATTTCTACTACTACATTTCTACTACTACATTTCTACTACTACTACTACTACTATTTCCACTACAACTACTACTACAATACCACAAATAAATATGGTGCTTGTAATGGGCATGACCCAAAAATCGTTGGACTTGTGGTCTGTTCACAGCAGTGCGGGAGGTTTGTCCTCCTGAGAGACCTTGATCCTAACCCAGAGGAAAGAGAAGACCAGTACCTTCCAGTCCTTTGCACACCTTCGGTTTCTCTACAGAACAAGGACCTAATGACAATGGTGATCTTTCTTTTTCATCATTAGTATTACTAATGTCATCTATCACAGTGCACTGCCCAGGGACACCAGACAAGCTAGGGTAATAATGTACTGTGCAATCACATAGTACCAGATATATTATCACCCTGAAGGAAATAAAACCCCAGAAATACAAATTGACTGGGTTTTTTTATCTGAGGGGGGAGCTGGGAAGTGATCCTGAATGCCTTGCTCTAAAGCAAGCCTTGAGTCACATTCTTCCTAGATTCTTCCCTAAAGTATACCTGAAAGTGGAATCTAGCTAACCATTTACAGCAGGTGGCCACTATACATGGAACACAACCATCACTGTCTTCAGCAAGAGCTGGATTCAACTCATGGGTGGTGAAAGAACAACCTAATTTCATTACATTTCCTCTTTGTTGTCATTCAAATGGAAAACAGCTTTCATAAACAGTTTGCAAAGTTGCTCAGGCCATCTGCCATTCATGTAATGATGGATAGTCCTTTGGTGTTTCTCATGGACTATTCATCTTTTAGCTGTCAAGTTTGCAATTAACAAGAATTTACTCTATGGACTTTGTTTACACATGTTAAGCTCCTCTAGTTAAAAAAATATGATCAATTTAGTAGATGTATCAACTATTACATAAAAATGCACTGCTTCTATATATTATCTTTCAGTCAACTATATTTGCAGTTCCCCGATTTTCTAGAAATCAGCATTCATTCTTATCCCTGCATTTCCATTTTTATTCATTCTGTCTTAGAGAAGCAAAACTTTGCCCAATGGAAAACCACCCAGGCTGCTTTCCAGATACTTAAGGGACATGCTTCATTTTCATAAAATGGAGGAATTTGCAGCTTCTCATACACTGTGAGCAAAGTCATCACACCACCGCTACAGGTTCTTAATATATTTTCCCTGGGGAGTAAATGAACTGTGCAGACCACTACAGTTTCTAGAGTCGACCTCCTCTAGGGACAAGTCTGATCTTGACTTCAGAAGGAGTTAATCTCAGTCAGGCTTCGATGTATGGAGGACACAGAGTTAAACTGCAAAGTTCTGGAGGCCAGGAAACAGTCTCTCCACCTGCGTAGTTCATTGTATTCAGGCCCTGCTGACTAATGCCTACACGTTTAAAATTTATTCCACTATATTAAAAAAATTCACAGCACTGACAAAATAAAACTTGGCTGTATGCTCTGCTTTCCTATGGAGCATTTTGGCTGCTAAAAATAATATGCTGTATCTTGAGAAAGCCAAATTCTTCATGTTATTTCAGCCAGACTGTCTAGGCTGCCTAATAAGGTGAAGGTTGTTCTGGGATGGCCTCATATTCTTTTTAACATTGACTATTTGTTTCAGTGATTGCTCCATTGGTAGATATTGCCAATGTTATACCCATTTCAGATTTGGGGACTTTTTTGAGGGATGAAAAAGAGTGTAGATTTCCCTCCTGGAACAATTGCTCTATAAATATCAGTCTTCTCAATTCAGTAAAACCCAGAGTATGGAAAAGTTTTGAGCACTTTCTGCCTAAACAAAAGAACATGATGCCAGTTCTAAGCAGTGACATCAGGAATGACAAGTGATTATTTAATATTCAGGGCCTGACCTGGCTAGTCCTCCGTATACATAAGTCAATGTGAATTCCACGCATGGAGGCTTTAAAGGATCAGGTTTGTAGTTTGTAGAGCACTAAAAAGCCAGTGCTTATTTTTAAAATGTCATTGCACATGTGGTCATCAACACAATAATTCAGCACTGCTTAGGCCATTGTGTTTCTCTTGACTTGGTGCTAAATGTCATGTTCCTGAAGAGCAACTATCCTCTGACATGTGAGAATTCTAGCCTTTATTCTGCAAAGGATAAAGTACTCTGAGCTTCTGAGCATCTGCCCAAGCCCACATGCTGTTGCAATGGACCTTGTGTTCCTTCAGAAAAGTTATCCTTTTAGCACCATTTGTACCATGCTAGAGAGGAAGGTGAAACCATGCAGACCAACAATGAGCCACTTTTCCCCCTTGGAGTTTGCATATAAACCAGGTTTGTACATTCAGATTATGTGATTAACAGTGATTTCCTACTAGCCGAGTCTAGATAGTATCCTATTCTACATAAGGATTGCAGTCAGTGTTCAGGTACTTGTTTTATTTGCCCTGTAGATATGCTACAGCAACTGGTAATTTCAGTTACCTCTCCTCTTTATTCTCCAGTGTCCTTAGTTCTTCTGTTGAAAGCACTTGACAGAAGCACAGAATATACAGACTGTGTTCCAGTCTTCAGCACAATCTACTCAACGCCTCCTCAAACACCCAAATAAAGAGGCAATACATTTTCTAAGTCACTTAAAACTCTATTTCTGCATGTGATCTGCACTGCCATGATCTCTTCCAGCTAAGTATAACCACATTTATTTGAAATCATGGTCAGAGGAGGAGGAAGACACCTCTTCCCTCCAGTAGTTCAGTGGCAAGAGGAGTGGGACCTCCACAGCAGTCAGATATGCAAGATGGGTTCCTAGGACTTTCTCACCTTAGCAGCTTCAGACTGTATCCCAGGAAAACATCCCAAGCTGTTCTGTGACAAAAAACATTCTAATCTCCACTGCTTGAGACAAGGACCTTTGGAAAAAATAATGTAGTTCCAGAGTTGGGAGGAGTGATCATAAGAAAACTGGATCGAGAGGGACCGTGAGAAGCTGTCTAGTCCATCCATCTAGCCTAAAGAAAGATCATTTATACCTCCTGTTTGTCTAATCGCTACTGATCCTCCTGGGTGGAGATTGCCATACCTCCCTATGTAATCTATGTCAGTGCGTCTCTATGCATAGATTTAGGATACTATTCCTATTATTCTTGTTTGTGCTATCCATTATGGGAAGAGGGAACAGATTCTTATCTTCTCTCTAAAAGTGTTTGTGGTCTGTTGTCATCTCCCTAATCAATCTTTAATTTAAACGATACTAAATCCTTTAATATTTCCCAATAGATCATATTTTCAAAATCACTTTCTTCTAGATTGACTCCAACTTGTCTTTCTGATACCCAGAACTAAACAGAGCACTTCAGATGAGATCTCACAAAAAGTGTAACAAAACAGTATGTCTGGCAAAGTGTTCTTCTGCATGTGAAACCTGATCTGATGTCTGCCATTTTTGCAATGGAAAAATGATGTTCGTTTCTGCGTATGATGTCCAATGGTATGCATGTACATTAGTATTTCAGATGTTACAAGAGTACTTTCAAAATGGTTGACTCTATCCCCATATAACATGTTTTATTTTGCATTACAGAGCAGTCTTGAAGTGCATGACCTGCTTCCTTTGGGATGAAACTAAACCAAAAGATGCTCCTCAAGGGTGCACTTACTGAGCATTTTCTGCTAATGGACAGTCAGTCCACAAGACCATACTAGAGCTAGACCGAAGTAAACCCTCTAAAAGTGAACCTGAGAGAGCTGGGTCTTCAGACCTGGCTCTTTCACTCTACAAACTTCCTTCCATTGCACAGCCCTGCTTGGGTACCTCTGCAGTGAACAGAAGGACCCTGCAACCTTCAGAACCTGTCTTGAAGAAGAATGTTTTACATGTATTTACCTTTGATTATTTTTGCCTTTGTGTCATATCTTGCCTCTACTTTGAATTTTAGTCAACATTTCCTTCCTCAAGCTCTCCTTAAATTCTAGATCTGTCCTCCAATGCATTTCATGTCCTTCTTGTCTTCAGGCCATCTGCAAATTTAATATTTAATATTTTCTCTTCCATCATCCAGGTTATCAGTTAAAATATCAAGTAGACTAAAGTCCAAGACAGATCCCTCTGGCACACCACTCAGTGCCTCCTTACATCTTAACAGTGAACTACAGAAAATATTTTTAGCATATGATTATCTGGTCAATTTTTTCCCATGTTATAGAAGTTCCACCCAGGCTGTGTATGTGTAGCTTTTTTAATGAGAATGTCATATGAGAAAGTGTTGAGATCAAAATACGTGAAATTAACTGCCTCATCTCTATCTGGAAGATCTTGTCATAGCCAGAAGTTAAATTTGTTTAATACAATCTCGTTGTGATAAATTCCAGTGAGCTATTATTTATCTTCTTGTTATCCTTCAGGTACTTATATAGAGTTTAGTCAATTATTTGTTCTAGATTTTTTCTAGGAACTGATGTTGACTGATCTTTTCCCTATCTAATGACTATGCTTGCTGTTTTTCCTGTCTTCTGGTACCTTGTTTGACCTCTATGCTTCTCAAAGGCTTCATTTTGCACTACCAAATATAACAGACGGAGGAGCACACTCTGGCCCTGAGGCCAAGTGGCATAGCACAATTCATCTCCACATGGCAAACCTTTCTCCTCACTCATCAGAAAAGAGTGTACACATTCAAACTGTATCTCACCCAGGTTATTCCCCATCTGTGTCCAGAAACTGTCTGGAAAAATAGTAGAACAAAAAGACAAAAATATGCCAGAGATCTTTTAGCAATAAACACTTTGGGTGATCCTAGGACAGAATGTTAGCCTATAGACTGACTCTGTTCTATTTATGACTATAGGCATAGCCAGAAAATGATCACTAAACCATCTGAGATGGCCTAAACCAGTTTAGTTGTGATGATGACAATGGTGCTCAGCTCAGTGCTTAGGATGTAAGATACATTTTATCCCCCTCAGAACTGCAGTAATGGTATAGAGAGTGGGAGAAGATGCTTTTTTGAAGATGTTTTTTCAAGGATGCAGAGATAGGAAACTCCTGTATGTGCCCATTTAGTTTCATTTAGGAATCTAACTTATTCCTTACTCTGCACCCACCCCATAATGAATGCATCCTTTCTGTTCATCATATCTACTTTTTCTTTCCTTGGGTTCCTTACTTACTTGCCCTCATTTTCAAATGCCCTTGTTATTTTGATTCTGCAATATTCTCTGCTACCCATTTCAACCCAGGTCTTCTTTTTAGTTATCATATTGTTACATTATGCAAGAATCATTATTCGGTCCTGTCTTAAAGACAGAACCTCTAGCTGCTACATAATGCATGTAGAGATTCAATGCATTTCTAATGCTGAGAATTTCTCTCCTTTCCCATTGTTCATATAACCAGAAATATTCTGTGGGAAAACTAAAAATAAATCTTCACCTAGTAGAATATGGTTTGTAATGTCTCTTGATATGGGCATTATCTCAGATTTAACTCAGCTCACTTTGTATGGGAGATAGAGAGAGATTCAGCTCTAATTTAATATCTTGGAGATTGATCTGAGCTGTTTGCAGTTTCATTCACACGTAATAAGGTGAAGGTACAGTGTCTGACTGTCTGGCTGAGCATTTATGCTGTGCTTATCACAGTAACATATCTGAGCTGCTTTGAAAAAAAAAAATACTCTGAAAAGCCAGAAAAAATTAATAATGACCCTGCAATATTATTAACCTAACCTGATTCCTTTGTGCTTGGTGCCATTAGTTTTCATTCCTTTAGTGTTGTGCTTCCCCATTCCTCAATCCTGAAACCTGCTGGAGTAAGCTCTTTTCCAAGGTTAAATGGGAATCTGTGTCAGATGCCTTTCTGACAGAGAGCCATGCTGGACTGTGATCCTGATGGAGGCTGGAGCATGGAGCAGGGCTAAAGGTCCTGTGGCTGCACCACAGGTTTTGGGACTGGAAGGGAAAACACCACAGCAGGCACTTCTAATAGAAGCAGAGGGGAGAGATGGATGGGTACCTACAGCCGCAGTGCTAAATTTCTCCTTTGTGAATTCTTATCAAAGATAATTCAAAATGGAGTAACTTCTGAAATATCTAAGCTATGCAATTCAGCTTAATGCTGTGGTCCCTGAATTAGCTCCAGAAATGGTATAATTACATTGCCTTGTCATTCTGCCCAAGTTCTTTAGTCTTCTTGAGAGGCAGATCTAATTACTCTGGGCAGAGCACCAGCCTAATGCAGCCACAGCTCTTCTGGGACAGAGCTGGGGTGTGTGCTGACACTGTGCTGGGCTGGATAGTCAGACCAAACCTGCAGAGTTGTCCTCCCAATGCTTTGTGGTACTCTGCAGGTGTGTCTTATAGCCAGTCTGTCAAAATAGACCTCAAGCCCAGATGAACTGGGTGACAGGATTCTGGAAGCGTTGACCCGGGGGGGATGTGGTTTCCCCTTGATCTCCTTGCTGCAGAGCAAGAAGCAACACTGGGTGTCAGATTAAACTTGTTGGCCACATACAGTCCTGAGATAGTTTCAGAGGAAAGAACAAAGACCTAAGAGACTCCAAAAGGATTTCCTGCAATATTAACGGGAGTATCCAAAGCTAGCTTTTATTTAAATACTGCTCTTGCATGATGCAAACCAGCATGAGATAAATACTATAAGTGCTGCAAAAAAAAGTGCCAGCTCCATTTTTAGGGTGTTTGTCTCCCTGAATAATAATCCTCTGTATTAAGAGAAGGACTTCTTTTTTTTTTCTTTTCCGAGTTATTTTGAAATTCAAGCTTTTTTGTTCTGTTTCATGTCACTGTAACTTCATCAGTGCGTGAAAAATTGTCTAGATTCCCAGATTCACGTTATGGAGCTTTTATTTCTAGCAAAGAAGGCCACTGAGCCTATCAATACCGTTTGTGGTTATAATCTGGTATGACACTAGTGCTACCTCATTTAAGTGAGGTACTGTGGGTCACTTTCAGTATCATCAGACCCAGTAGGGCTTACAAAGACTAACACAGTGGAAACAGCAGACATTTTGGGTGACTCCAAAGCAGTCACTGGACCAGGCTGATAAATGACATAGAGTTGCCTAACTGAGTGATCATGATTTTGTTCCATTAGTGATGTAAGAAGTTGGACCCTGGCAGCTGTGAACTGGAGGCAGTCTGAGTTTCTCACCCTATTGTTGTTGTCCTACACAGCATGAGACTGAATAAACATTAATTAAACTTTTCAGTATACCATGACTGTATCAACACCACTCTTTTAGAGACCTGCCTGTTCATCCAGACCAGCCTGGATACCCTGCTGTTGCTTGTATGCTCAGTGGTAACAGTAATATCACTGGGTGTATTGGTACCTGCTTTTCAGGGGTATGATTTGGATCCATTCCACCTTTGTTTCACCAGAAGCCTCAGAGAAACCAAGAGGATCAAGGTGAAGAAAAGCATTCTAGCATGAAAGCCTAAGAATTTAATCTATCATGAACAAGCTCACAATTCTGCACAGAATATCTCATCCCCTCCTTAGATTCCATTCAGACACATGTTTAAAGTATTGTGAAAATCTGAAGATAGTCTTGTAATGTCTCCACAACAAGGACTGTTTGTTCATTTCTCTTTATACAACGTTTGGCACAACAGGATTCTGACTTGGAGACTTTGGGGCACCCAGGTGTATAGAAGACTGATAGCAGTTACAGGGTGGACTGTTTAAATCCAGGGGATAGTTAGCCACTGGAACAGTTCCACAGTTCTTCATTCTCCATCAAATTGAGTAAACTGTGTTGAACTCAGTGGAAACTCATCTTGGGGAATCTTGACTCATCTGCATGACTATGGCACCCTTCATCAATCCCTGATGTGTTTATGGCTAAACGGACTTTCACTGCAATAGTGGTCTGATGCTCTGTTTTCCATTCTATAAAATAAACTGTGCAATTCACTGTTCTCTCTTCCCCTTTCCTATTTTTGCAATCCAGAAGAACAATAAGCACATACATTGCTTTTATGAGGGAAAGTTCTGAGGACCTGGCGACTTGCCTGGTCTTCTCATTTGTCTGTGTTGGGGAACAGGCAGAATATTTTTCCTCAGCAAATGAGTGAATAGAGTTCTGTCCCTCTAAAATCAATTGCTGAGGAGTACAGGACAGAGCCAGAGTGTGTTGAGGTCTTCAAGAGGGACAGAGGATAATAAATCACTTTGTTACTTCTTGTTTCTCATTACAGCCAGTATCAGGAGGAATGTGTCTAATCTCCTTATTGTGTGGTACTGCTTCAGAGTGGGTGTGAGAAGGGTAAACAAGGTTTAGTCCCCATTTTGCCAGCTTTGCTCTTAGCATGCCCTACTTGGAGCTGATTATGATACCCTCATGGCACTGGGGAGTGTGGATCCTGGGTGGATTTCAAAGGGACAAAGAACAGAACTTGAGCCTCTGGAGTATTGGCAACTAATGGGGAGGAAGTGGGAGATGGCAAACCTGAAATGGAATCTTGTGCCTCCTGATTTGGGGGCTAGTCCCTGTATGTGTGACAAAAGCCACCCTGGGGCTGCCTAAATAGTCACAGGATTATTTCGCACATCTGCTAGGGCACTTCCTATCACAGCATTGCCTCCTATGCCAGCTCACCTCTTCTTCCCCCTTGACGCCACTCCAGGCTCTGTGGTTGGGTTTTAGCAAAATGGATTAAATTTTTGGATGACTATGGGTCCCTTCTTCCTATTCCAGCCAAGCCCTCCTACCTCTCTCCTAATTTGGAAATAGTTTGAGAAGGTGAGGTGCCTTTTGTAGTTATTGGCCTCTACAGCTGAGCTGTAGAAGCTGTACATGTCAGGTGTGTCAATTCACAGTTAAAACTACAAGAGGATTTTTCATTTTTCCAAAGGTAGGAAATAGACCGCTTGCTTTGGATAGAAAGTGTTGGTGAAACTGTTGCATTTCCCTCCCTCCATATATACCTACAGTTGCCAGGTAAAGGCCTATCTGCACTGAAGTTCTGTGTAGAGGCCTGAACAAGCTTCAAACCAGGTAATCTGAAGTAATTGAAAATAAGTGCCAGTAATAGCTTATCTGAGACACTGTGGAGTTACTTAGAGCCATCTCTGTACCTTACCCCTCCTTTTTTAATAACTCTGATAACTAAAAAAGGAAATAAAGTATTTCCAGATTCACTCATTCGAGAAACAGATGTTGCCACCAGTGAGCTTAGCAAAACTGGCAATCAAAACCTGAGTCATCTAGTTCATCCCTTTTAGCCCAGAATTAGTTTCAAGAATGTATTCATTAGCTCTTTCATTGTAAAGCAATGTTATCCGTCTGTAAAAGGGAACAGCTGAGATAAAAAAGGGTATAGGTCTGTTAGTGCAAAAAGTAAAAGAGGTCTGCAAGATCATCTGTAATGCTTGAGAGATGTCTTGAACAATGTGAGTGCTACTGGAAATATCTTGATAGTAAGGATCTCCACCTCAGTATTTATAGAGGTGGTAAAAAATACTGTAAGCTGTATCCTAAGGCAATATTTTAGAACGCAGAATTTGACCTTCTCAAGTAGATCTGGATTTTCTTCCTCATTTTTGTACTGGGAATGTTACATCAGTCTGTGGGCTGTGTTGCATGACTGATTAGATCGGATAGGTCTATGCTACCAGGGAACAAGGTCAAACAGCGTATCTTTGATCCTCCAAATGGCTCATTTGCTGACTTGCCTCAGCCAGCTATATCCAAGACAAGGCTGCTCTAGAGGGCCTGGTGCAAGGCAGCGTGGGCATTGTCCACCCTACCTAGCCTGGGGGTCAGAGGCTGAGTCCCTGGCCCTTTTCTATTTTAGCAGCATAGACATGGACTATATTCAGACCATCTGCCATGGCACCTAAGCTAGACTGAAACGATGCCTGTTAAGACATCCTTCATTGTCAGAAGAACAACGGAGGGAGACAGGGCTGCCAGACACTGCAGCCAGCAGTAGTAAGAACTTAGTGGGTGTGAGTAAGGATGTCATGATCTAACCATAATGCCCGAAGTTGGTATCTGTCATGAGCAGTCTGAATGTGGAGCCTACTCCTTTGACGACACAGGTAGGCAGAGTCCAGCAACCGGTTACTAAGTCAGACTTGATCACCTTTAAGATCTGGGTGGCTTTTAACACCCATATCCTTCATGTCTGTCATGACAACATGGCCAACACCAGGCCCTGACCCTGACAGGGGTGGCTGTACAGTCTCATGGCTGTGGTCAAGTACGATGATGTGCAGACATGCGATCTACCTGACATGGTAGGACACCCACTGGTGTTAACACCTGGTATAGAACCGGCTGTGCATGTGACACAAGGTCTGTATCAAGCCTCTGTTGTAATAAGTAATGTTTAAATCACAGATCATCCTCAACCCCATGGCAGCATCCCTGTTTTTAAAGCGATGCCCAGAACAAACATCTGAATCTCTGATGTATCTATTCGATCTGAAGATTTCAAAATTACCTCCTCTCATTTTTGCTAAATTCACAAAACTGCATGTAAAGTTTGTACTATGTTAATGTGTTACACAGCAGCAAGTTGAACAATAATTGCTTTAATGTATGTAGCTTTTGTCCCTGCTTTTTATTCTACTGTATTTTCTTATTCTTTTAAGTTGTCCCTTTTATCATCAAATCCTCTGCTAGATTTGATAACTTCAAGGATGCCAAGTTTATAGGTTCTGCATCCTAAATCATCCATTTTCTCATTTTCTGAGTGCTGACTAAAGACTTCCCTTCACATTTACTCAAATTGTTATGAGGTTTTAAAATGTTCTTTAAAAGAAAAAAAAAAAAAAAAAGAATAGTTTCCTAAAATAAAATTAAATTATTTCCTGCTGCTTCTGCTGGATTGAAACAGTTTGTTTTGTTAAAACATGTTATCCTGTTTAATTGCTTAGTTCCAATGCATATTATTGGTTTTCATATTGTTCTGGTTGGTGCTGGCCTAGAGCTCCCGTTGGTTCGGCAGCGGGAGGAGCTGCAGCCCCCTGAGACCCCAGGGGCTCCCCAGGGCCCAGTGCCCTCACCTGTGTGCGGGGGCGGGGGGAGCACAGCTGGAGGGCTGGGCCCCGATTGGCCGATATCCCATGTCACGTGACACTGTGCTCACTATATAAAGGCAGGAGTGGGCCAGGAGGGGCTCTCCCTTCTGGGAGTGTGGCTGTGGGGCCTGTGTGTTGGGGATCGCTGGCCGGGAGCAGGCGGGTGTCAGTTGGTGGGAGGTGAGCAGCTGTATTGTACATTACCCGTTGATACTACTGTCAGCGTATTGTTCTGTTACTGTTGTTAAACTGTTTTTATCTCAACCTGCGAGTCTCCCTTTGCCCCTCTGATTCCCTCCCCGTTCCCAAGTGGGGGGAGGGTGGGTGAGCGGCTGCGGGGCATTTAGTTGCTGTGTAGGCTCAAACCATAGCACATATGAATATGATGAATTTGGTTTATTACAGTGATACTGGTATCAGGGAGGTATAAACCACTGTGACGGAGTGGGGAGTAATGTCTCATGGATCAAATCAATAGACTAACCTTTGCCATCAGCTCTTAGAGAAGATTTAAGCCATGTGATATTCACTGAGTTATTATGTAAACTAGTAGCATGGATTCACGTGCCTTGTTTGTGCAGTACTCCTCTATGCCTTGGAGAGCTGAACGTTTGTTTCACTTTTGTATTCTGGCTTGGGTGCCAATTTTGAGCTTCTTCACGTAGCAGCATCCTTCCTAATAATCGTTTTGCACCTCATCCTTATGACTTGGGGGCTACACTGAGACTTTACACTCAAGACCAAGGAACTAGGAAGAAAATTAAAAGGATGGTCATGAGCACCTTAGGAACTCCTCTTTTACAGTTATGAAGCTCTGTATCATTAAACTTCACCAGATGCATGACTCTTCTTATCTTGTGGTTGGGATGTCAGAAGGGAAAGGACCACGTTCCCACCCTGCAGCATCAAGTCCTACAGAGTTTGGATGAGAAAAACTTTCTTGGGCCACACTGTCACAGATAAACACACTGTGGCCACTTTACTGACATCTGTAGCATGATGCCAGTCAGTTACTACATTAATTAGCTCCGTATTACAAATAGTTATAGTTATGGTTAACTGGACTCTACCAAACTGCATGTTGTAATGAAGTAGTAAAATTGCAAAAACATTATGCCATGCTTGACAAAATTTCAATTTGAGATTATATTAATGGTTCTGGTTTATATTACTTTTATATATGCCCATTATAGTCAGCAAGAGAGAATGTTGAAATTAGTCTGTTCAGTGCAAAGCATTTTAATTTGGGCAACAGAACATAATATAGGGGGAAAAAAAAATAAATACTTTTTTTAATATTATCCCCCTTAGCAGTATCTACCCAATAGCTAAGACTGTACTTTCCCAAAAAGCAAGCCTCAGAGGATATCTGGGTGGAGGCTGGGGTTGGGTTGCTGCCTCATGCAGAATGGACTTCTGCTCTACATGATACTTCTTATTCCCACAAATTTCCTGTCCCTAGACAAACATTTCTTCCTCTCTGTAATCAACCCCTCAGGGACCAAGAATTACATGTGAAGTATATTTGATATTAGTATTTCATGAGGTCACACAGTGGTAGAAAAATACTTTAATGTCTTCAAAGTAGCCTTGGAGTCTGTGTATAAAGACTCACAGAATGCTGCTCATAGAACTGAATTTCACTGAGGAGCAATTTCAAATATTATTTTGACACCTAAATCTATTTACTAGATAATAAAGGGATTAAACTACAAAATATAAACTGGTCATAACCAGATATCTCCTCCTACAAGCATCTGGTTCCTACTGTAGCTCTAGGTAAATACAGTATTACCTTTTGACTTCCTTGTGTGAAACTCAGTGTAAACCTATCCTGTGTTATATTATATAAACTTTTATGCTGTATCACTGATGACAGAACCTGAGTACTGTTATTCGGTTGCCATAGCTTCTAAGAGATGGCTAGATTTCAATGGTAAAGGGATTTTATTTCCATCCACCCACACAGTGTGTTGTTTGGTAACCTGGCCCAGTACATATTTGTAGAAGATGAATTTGCTAAGCTGGGATTTTGCAGGTGTACTTGGTAGTAGGGAAGAGAGATCATACATACCTGTGCATAAGAACTTGATCTTGAATTAGAAGTGACCAAAGGCCTTCCAGGACACAAACTCCTTTTACTCTCCATGCAGTGGTTTGTGACCCAAAAAAGGAGAGGAAATGGAGCTGGTCAGTGGCAAGCACGTCTTGGCAGGGGGCCAGGCATCAGATGAGAATGTACAGTCTGGTGCTGCAAACAAGGTGACAAGGGAGATGCCTTTTAAGACAGTCTTGGGTCAGGAGCAAGTCCCCTGTGGCCCTGGAGTGCAAACTCCCCTCATGTAGGAGGACAGACAGACGGTGCCAAGCCAGGTCCTGCCAGCACACCATCAACCCCACCTGGGCGAGAGCCCTGCCCCAAGACAGCTGGCATGGGTCTGGCCACATGGTCCCTGCAAGACCAGCCATCCCATTGGGTTTTGTGAAAAGGGAAAACTGAGATTTGCAGGCATGCAATTGCTGTAAAGCGTTTAATGGATGGAGTTTTTGAGGAAGGTGGAAGGTGTGTTGCCAGGAGATAGGAAGTGAAAGGAGCTTTTCTGCTGCTGTGATTTACTAGACAGTTGGGTTAATGTGGGTGCTGCACCTCACTAGATGGTCATGGTAAGTTTTAATTAATTGTTAGGTCATCTAAATCTTTGCAGATGGGTGTTTTTAAAATTTGAATAAATGAATAAATACATCTTTGGGGCTTGAGCCCAACTCAACATTTCCAAGTGCAATTCAGAGCTGGCAGGATAGCTTCCATTTTTGATTAGTGATAAATCTAATTGCGAAGGAATGGCTGACTTTCAGAGCTGGGACTGTATTACAAGCCATCTGAGGGTAGGAATCAGACTAAATGAGCCTGATATAATGATTTATTTACAGCAACTCTGATACTTTTAGTAATCTATTATAATTGTACAGACAGAGACTTCATTATCCCTTCACGTATCTGTAATGCCTTCAAGGGCTGGGGAGTTGTGGAGCAAGCCTGCAGAGAAGGGAGTGCTCAGAAGGCTTCATCCTGCAAGGTGCTGAGCAGGCTGTACTCCTCATCAGGCAGAACAGGCTATTTGATTCTTCACTGAGTTATTCAAGTCAGTAGAATATAACTGAATTTATTTTGTTTAGGGTTTAATAAGGAAAGGTAGTTAATTTCTGTTGGATAATTAGAATAAATCTCTAATTGAATCAAAGTCAATGTAAGTAAATATTTTTATTAGGTTGTTAGCTTGTTGTTTGAATATACTCCTGTACACATTCATAGCTATCTTAGTTTGGGGGAGTTTTTAGTAACTACAAAATTAATTAAACTTGTAAGAATTTCTTTATGCCTTTTGAAAGCATTTATTTTGCAATTTAAAACAGATGGGTCTCTTTTTTCACTCAGATATATTTTTTGAGATAAATGGGGGCTGTAACATAATATATCACACCCTATCCCACCTTCTAAACTAAGGTTACACTTACCAAGTCAAAGGTTTTCCTTGGTAAATTTGAGGTTTTCTAAGTTGAAACCCCGATTTTACTCTGAAAAACAACCTAGATGGTACTTTTTCGACTAGCTGTAGTTCAGCCAGTTCAGTTTGCAGAAAAAGTGCCAGCTAGTGCAACTCTTAGGTATGTCCCTCTCATAGTTCAACAACAGCAGCAGAGAAAGGCATCAGCAGTGCTGGTTTTGTGCTACTTGAACCCAAAACATTTCTGTCAGGAGCACCTGTACCCAATTCTCTGCTTTATCTCTTCCTTTGGAAGATAGTCCATTGAGGGCATGTAATAAACCTTAAAGAAGGTTTGAAATCTCACAAAAGAGTAGGGTTCCTTTGCTTCATCCCTATCTTTGTCACTTTTCAAGAGAATTAGGTAGGCTGGTGTGTTCAAGGGGCCCAAGAATAGGGTAAGATCACTGGTGTCCTGTCAAAGGCTGGAGAAGTGGGGTGAAGAGTCTTAATTCTTCCTTGCTTGTTTCAGGTAGAACGTGTTTTTAAAGTTGTTATTAAAGGGATGAAAGCTCCTCAGGGAGTGGAGGAGCAGAAAAGCCAGTTAGCACGTCTATCTATCTGCCAAGTCTCAGTAGACATATTGACACACACTGAAGACTCTGAAATGGGAAAAAATAGACTGAAGTATTACTTCTACAGCTACAGCTGATTGGAAGAACAGAGAGAAAGCAAAACTACTGGTCTCATTCAAGTAGTTTTCCTTCAAAACAAGAATAAAGCTGGTCAGCAAAAAACCCCAGAAAGTTAGAAGAGTGGAGCATTTCAAATGTGGGCCATGCAGTGATGCTCTTCATCCCACATTAAAGTCTGTGAATTTGGCAAAGCATTCTGGCTTTGGACACATCACTACATCAGGTGCCTTTAAAAATCCCAGCCTAAATCATTGCCATGGACAGATGGGAACAGTTTTATGCTGTCTTTTGTAAGCCATTTCTGGACTGTTCATATCACAGATTTGTCTTTTCCTCTATCACTCACATCAACACACAGTTCAGAAAAAACAATCTGGATTTTTTTTTTATATATGTATAAAGCTAAGATATATTTTAATGCTTTAACATGGATGTAGAGGACAAGAATACACCACGTGCACCTGTTAGAATTTAATCTACATGAATTCCTGGATCTTGATAGTACAAAGGGAAATAAAACAGGTTAATACCACTTCAATATTATATCCACCAGAGACAGAGTAAGACTCTAACAGAAAGTTATGGTCAGAGAGAAGCTAACAGTTCTCTTTTCCTGGGATCTTTATGTTGGTACAATCCATTTGATTAACAGCCAGCTGAACCCTTTCAGCTGAGATGTTCTTTCTAGCTGAGGCTGTCCTGGAGGATCTGTCACAAGCATGATCAAGGAAGGAGGGGTAAAAATGTGACTTCTTGGGTGATGTGACCTCAATGCCAGGTGGGGGAGATGAAAATAAATCTGTTGTGAGCTGAATATACGTGCAGTTCATTGCTGCTGCCCCAGGGGGTCACAAGGACACATACACCTAAAAGTGCTGAAGAGCTTGTGCAGAAGAAGCCTCCTGCAACACTTAAAAGCTATCTTAAGCACAGACACAGCAGCACTGGTCAAAGCAACAGAAGGCTGTAACACTGGCTGGCCTTTGCCAAGTGTGAATGATGGAGTCCGAAGGTACCATTTGCAATTAAAAGCTGGAGCTGCTGAGCCTTCTGTTGGCAGTCAGCATCTCCTGGTGACATAGCACTACTCCTGCTGAGATTAGTGAAAGCAGCAGTGATCCAGTCTGATATATCAGGGTTGTGGGCTCAGACAGGAGAAGGAAACTGTTTGGCTACATTCAGCATCTCATGCTTTCTTTCAGTGCTTTGTAGAGAAAATCTTATCCTAGAAATCTAAATGGTGCAACAAATGTTAGTTGTGTCCTAAAATAATCTTTAATTATCTGGGACCTAATCATCCCTGGGTGATACTAAAATCTTTGGTATTCAATGAACTCATGCTATGCTTGGGAAGGCCATTGGATATCTCCAGGAGGTGCTGCTGGTTGTGTTCTGTCAGGAAAAGGCTGCAGCCCTAATTTAATTGTGCCACAAAGCCGGGGGATTCCAGCTTTCAATGAGCTGCAAAGTATGGAGACAAAAGACATAACGGCTGGTGAAAGGCCATGGCTATCAAGTAAGTTGGTGGACAGGACCAATAGCCCATTGACTTACTTTCTGTCTGTCCACATTTAACACTTCTGCTGTTAGTGCATGCAGAAAGGGACAGACATTTTCTCAGTGACTCTGTGTGTGTGTGTGTATGTCTGTGTGTGTGTATGGTGACTGCAGAGCCCCTAAGCCTCTCCTCATAACCCCCTCCAGCCCCAGCTTTATCCTCCAGTCTCCAACTGCTTTAGGTTGCTGCTGTGCTTAACAACGCCAGCAGTGAGCTCTGCCGCTGGAGGTTGAGCTCGTATCGGTGGTACAGTGTCTCCCTCATAGGTTTGCTGTCATAAAGATTCATGGTATTGTAAAGATAGCACTTCTGCCCTGTTTCAGGACCCTTCAGAGAAAGGCTGCACATCGCAATTCATGAACAACAGGACTGAATTTGCATCTGATTCAAAAGTAATTTCACGTGGCCTTGAAAGAGTTTGTTTTATTTTTTTTTTCCTTCTTCCACTGTTCTCTTGCAGGCGGACTTTATTAAATGAAGCAGGGGAAGAAAACCTCAGAGTGAAGGTTATTTTGGAACATTTTAATAATTTTAAACCACTGAAAGAATATTTTCATGATGCAACACTTGTCAAAGACCTCCTTTGTTACTTCCAAAAGGATTGGTACTTTTGGGTGGCAGATGGCAATAGCCTGAAAAATGGCAGCTCGAAGTCTCAACGTGTAGAGTCATGCCAGTTCAGCTCTTCACCTGTTGGGGACTAATAGCCCAAGCATGGAGCCAGGAAGAAAGAAAGCAGTAAAGCATTTTTGCCAGTTCTTATTAATGTTAGTAAAGCTGAGGATTCCTTAAATTCAGTTGTTGACTCCTGTGGGAGGGCACAGTAATGACTGAGGCTTTGCTGGCTTACACTAGTTGGGAATAAAAGCTTGGGAAGTGTACGCCAGATTTATAAATATACTTTTAGTCTTGAACAGTGTGCATAAATGGGAAAGATATAAAAGGAGGAGAAGGATATTGAATTACACCAATAAAACCCTCCAGCTGAAAAAGCCCAAGGAATGTGTAGAAATTGCTTGGAGTCAGAAATGAGTTCATTAAAAGATACAGTAGAAGTAATGAAATAAGATAATGAAGGGATGAGTCTGTTTCCCTTTCTACCTCCTTAAAAAAAAAAAAAAGTGGATGAGAGAGGGAAAGAGGACTTTAGAAAGGGCAGGGGTCAGCCTGTATCTGCTCAACTCCAGTAACAAAGCCATTCTGGACCTGATGAGTTACAGTAGATCCATGAGATCCCCACTGGAGCCCTTCCCAATCATATCTACTGCATGGGCAAGGACCAGAAAACACGCAAACCTCCTGTCTCCCCTTCCCTTAAAGCTCCTCTTCCACCAACTGTCTTTTCTCTCCATCTTGCACTCAGCTTTTCAACCATCTTGAGACTGACTGTACTGCAGCCAACAGGCTGAGATGTTACGAGCCATCCAGAGCTGCCCAGACTTGGAAAGATCTGTAAAAAAAAATAGAGAGAGAGCGAGCGAGCTGACCAGGCCACACAGTTAACTGGGGAAGTGAGCCAACAACCAGAGTGATAGCTGTTGTGGCTGACCTGCCATCCCAAAGCATCCATCTGTGACTGACCATCTGCCTTGGATCCTGCAAGCATCAACAAAACACCATATTTTCCCCCAGCTCTGCTATTCTTTCTCTCCTCCTTCCTCTTATGTCTGCCACAAACAGCAGCATCTCAGAGCAGAAGCAGAAGTAACCATGGCCTCTCGTTTGCCAGGATTGTTTGACCTGACAGCAATATCCATACACCAGCACGCAGAGCTGTGCAGGGTTACTTCAGCAGGTAACCGCCTTCCCCACAGGGAATTAAAGTGTGGGGGAGCACCAGCTACTTATAACAGCATCTGCTAGGACATATCATCAGGACATGATAGGACACAGGACAAATAGGATGAGACATGACAGAAAGGTCACTAAAAGGATAGGTGGAGTTCTTACTTTAAAAAAACAAAGCTGCTCATTTTGTTTGAGCTTTGTATCTTTGAATCCTGACATTTTAAACTGTATTATATTATTTTGTTAGGAAATAAAGATAGCATGAATATAGGAGTCACTGCTGAGGAGAGCAGAACAGCTTCATTTTGAGGAAGAATATAAATAAAGGGGTAGCCAAAGAAGGCTGGAAAGACAGAGACAAAACAGAGTCCATTTAAAGCAAGGTGATCCTACCTGATTTCAGCCCAGTGTGCATTCAAAGCTTCTTGTGGCACTTATCAAATACTGCCCACTGAGAAATACTGTGATGATCGTTTCTCCCCTATTTCTTTGTTAGTGAAACTGCTCCTAATGGCTACAGCAGCACACGTTGCTGCTTAATGCATAAAGCCTGCTGTGTTTGCCTACACAGCCACCCGAGCTGGTAGCATTAAATTTGCAGCACTGTGCTTTCAGGTACTTTGCAGAATGAAAGACTTTGTATATAAAACAAACTCTATTCAACTCTGACTCACTCTCGCTTTTCCACAGGAGATAGTATTAATATTAAAATCTATTTCTCTCTGGGAACAGTATCATTTCCATTCTGTTGACAAATATCTTAGCAACACAGGGGTACAGGACAAGGAGACAGAAAGTGTGACAGAGAGCTCTAGGAACAGATCTAAGTGTTTTTCACAACCTCAGTCATTGCACTGCCGTTTCTTTCAAATGACCACATCTGTGCTGTTTTACAGTGCATCTGACAGTTCTGATTGTCCGTGTGAAACCCCTGCCCAGCCTTTAAAAACCATCTCTGTGTGGATGCATAGGGCTGCTGAGAGCTGGAGTGCAAATGAGTAGCATCATGCATCCTAACATCAGGCAGAGGTTTTGGGAAGCAGAACATGTCCATGCTGTGAGAACCAGACAGCAAACAGATATCTTCATGAAGGCAGAAAGAACAAACCCAACAAAACCCTCTGAAAATGTCTTATGATTCGAAAAAGTCAGCTTCAGCTGTGCTAATAAGTCAGAGGTGGAACATTTAATTTAAGTCCTAATGAAATGGAATTACAGTGTCCTGCTGACTTCCATCGGGGGATTTTGGTCTGTGAAGTTTGTTGAAAATCTGGAAAATCTAAAAATCCCTATTTAAATATAACCCTTGAACCCCTGTAACTTTCTGTACCAATTTACTACAAACATAGTAACAAATGAGTGAGTGAGACTGTAACTTTCTAGTAAGTATTGCAATATTAATAGAAATTAATTTTTTAATTCACAATCTTAAACCCTACTATTGAGAATTAATTCAATTAAGTCAGGAGAAAGACACATACAACATGGCTTATGCATCTACATGAATCTTTGGAATATGGACATTCACGAAGAACCAACAAGCCAAGGATTATTTGTCAAAAGTGTGCAGTGAGTAGTACCAGGTAATAGATGCATTTGGGATGATCATAGTTAATTCACAGTTTATTCAAGAGCAAAAGAAAAAGAGGTGATGAAATGTATCAGCACCTGTAGGAATTATGCATCTAGCTGCAGTGGAAAAACTGCTGTTTTGCAAATGGCAAACACTCAGGAATTACATCTTTTACAAAAATTTTGCGGTGAGACTGAAGAGTGGGTAGAAAAATCTGGTCACTGTTTTCCCCTTGTTCTGCAAAATTAGCACAAGAATCCTCATCCACTGCTGCTCATCACAAAAGACAGAACTCATCTTGCATTGTGTTACTCAGAAGACAGAGTAGCTTTCTGAAGCCGAGTGCAGTTTCACAGACAGTACATCAATAATCTCATCTAGAAGGAGTTTCCTGGTGTGATTTAGATCTTGATCTCCTGCAATGTCTGTAAGAGGCATCAATGAACATGTCTTGGGGACATGTCCCAGAGCATCCTTCCAAGAGGATGCCCCAAAAAGCTGCTAGACACTTAGATTTAGGTGATTGCTGGGCAGGCTCTTGAAAACCACCCATACTGCCCATTTTAGGGAAGACCTGGATTTCAGTCTGTGGTGTTTGTAAAAAGTATGTCCTCACCAAAACCTATTCCACCATCAGTTAAGAGTCAAGAGTAATTCTAAGGAAAATATTTCTCTGGGTCTAATGTTGTATTTGTAGCCTGCATTTGTATAGAGGAAGGACGGAGGTAATTTCAGCCCCTTTACTAAATATTTGGATTTGAAATAAGAGCATTGGTGTAAATGTGCACTATGCGTCAGTGCTTTTTTAAGGCGCCTGGGAAGTTATTTGTTGTACATGAGGATGTTTGAACAGGATTTAAGAAATGGGTAGGAGCCTATGTAAATTTAATAGAGTTTGAAAAGCTTCTCAGCTCTGTCCTTATGGGACATTGTTTTACCAGCAGACCTCAATATTGGCATTATGTGAAAATCCTCTCCCAAAGGGACAGTTTATTCAAAGTCTCTGTTAGCTGTTGCCCTGTAGATGCCACAGAAACAGGCAGGCACCTATCCACATCAGAAAAAAAATATATAAATGAATTCTCCACGTGAATACCTGTCTAGCCTGAGAAAACAACTTTACAGTGCCAGCTGAAATGCTGGGGTGATGGCTGTGTCCCATCCTGCCTCCCATTCTGAGATAGGAATTTGCCCGCTAGACGCATATGATAGCTGAATGAATAGTTCAGATTAAGGGCCTGATACACAAATACACTTAAAGCAATGTACACAAAGGTATCCAGAAGACCAGATCCCACCTGCTTGTGTTTGAGAAAAAACACTGGGAGAGCAAAAGCTTTCAGATATAATACTGGAAGCGGTTTCATTTTCCAGAACAAAGAACTATGATGGCAAAAGCTGGCATGATATAAATACCTGAAGGACAAAGATTTCTCTCCCTACAGAGAAAAGGAGAAAGGAATAAAAGGGAAGAGCACACATTCATAAAACTGGGATCTATCTCTTTTTTTTTGTTATATCTTTTCTTAGATCCCTCTCAGTTTATTAGTAAGGTAGTGGGGTTTAATATTCTCTGCATATTTTTAATACCTCTGCATAGCTGTTATGCACGTGTGCATTTGAGTTCATGTATGTGCACAAACATATGTATCTATACATTTATATAGATATATATACACATTCATAAGTGCATGTATGTTATATATAGAAACACATTTATACATACTTGCAACTTTCTGCCCTAAAGAGGTATCACTTTCATTTGTGTCTATTATTTATGCCTTCTTGATCTCTTAACTGGTATGGATGTAAGTTTTCCACACAAAAGATATGATTTCAACATCTTTTACGCAAGTGTCAATCCACAGCCACTGTAATGATTGAAATTTAATCCCTCTGGGGGTTTCTTGTGGCACAGTGAAAATCAAAATATGGGCAAACTGGGACAGTTTTTTTGACTCTGTTGCTAGCACAGACCTACTTTGCACTTACTAAGGCAGTTGATCTGAGAGGTTTTTTATATATGTAAAATGAATTTAATGTTATCTTGACCTTTTCAGAAAACTACTGAGGGGAAAACAGAGGTTAGATACACTCTGCGTGTGACCTTGCCCCGGCACAAGCTTCCCTCTTGCAAAGCTCTGCAAACTGTCATTAGGTCCTATGATTTATCTGTCCAAACTAGGTCCTGTGGTTTATCTGAGCCTATCTCTCAAACCCAGAAGACAAGCAATTTCCATGACAGGGACTCCCTGCATGAGGATGGGCTGCTTTAACAGTCACCAAGACTGCCAAGAGAAGGTGGAGACTTCCCCAGTGTGTTGTTGAAGTTGTATATGAGGAGAAACATATGGCAACCAGCCAAGGCAGAGCCAATTTTGCAATCAGCTTGGCTTGACTAGCCTTTGGTGGCATGACACTGTATCAGAGTAGGGAAACGATGACCTCTGTGTTGCACCCTGTCCTATCTTAGAGGAGAAAGGCTAGGCAATATGCTGGCTGTTTCTGTTGCAGAGCCATGAGCAGCCCAATAGCTATTCCCCATCGCTTGGGATGATCCGAGATCCCAAAGCACTCAGAGATAACTGAAACTGTAATGCTCTGAATGTCATTTTAGGAAGCAGAAAAGAGAGAACAAGAGCAGAAGAATATTTATCGTACCTTCTTCCTTTTTTTTTTTTGTCTGGACTCATGCCAAGCACATCTGGCCAAAGAGAAGGGAAATGTGGTTTCCACAAGATGAAACTTTGAATGGATACAAGCAGTTTCTAAGGAGACCTGCTCTATAATTGTAGAGAAAATTACAAGCTGAATCATCTGTGGTTTGGGGAGAGAAATCAATGATATTTTGTAAGTTGAACCCAACTGTGCTGACTACTTACCAAGAAGGAAACTGGAAAGAAATCAATTCTAAGAACTTTCAGCAAAAATCCATCTTAATTCAGGTCTGACAGATCTGTTTTTTTCTCTAAAGCAACATGATGCACCAGCCTGAAATCCCTATTACTATTGCAGAGACAGGCCCTCCCCAGCGAAGATAGACTAATACGCTACACTCCAGGCCTGCTAAACCACTTGCTGCCGAGTCTTGGGAATGCATAAAGGTGCGCACACCTTACAGGGTTGGCCTGCCGAACCTGCTGGTGTCTCTCCAAGGGGCAGATCCAAAGCAGAATCCGCAAACTGTGATGCATTGCTCCATGCATTGAAATGGATTGCTGAAGCACAGCTGCACCCACTGGACCCTGTAATGAGAGCAGCAAACTAATTCTGCTCATAACCTAAATGGCATCTGACTCCTAAATTACTGCTCTTCATATGCTGCTGCTTTACACATTTTAGCTTTTTTTCTTTTTGGAAGACAAGGGAATAAAAGCAAGACCCTGAATTTCTACTAACATTTGCCCTTCAATTTGTAGTATTACTTTACTGAATGTTCCTGTGGAATGCTGAACTCAGCCTAGTTAAATCAGAAGATATAATAGGGAGATAATACTCTAGCTTCTGGTAAGATGAGTGAGACTTTCCTTTTGTGTTTATTTTATGTTTCTTTCTGGTGCTGAGAACTCCACAGTCAAACACTGCAATGCCTGGTTCCTGTCCTTAGTCTTTGGCAGACTTAATCCTGCATGTAGTTTAATTCCTAATCCTTCTCACCAGAACTCATCCACAAAACAGACCTGCCAAAATCTGTGTCAGAAAGGCTGGATTATTTACAAAGGTTGCTCTTACTCACTCAAAAGAGACTGACATGGACCCAAGCTGAGATATTGGCTTCTTCAGATCAGGAGCATTCATAATTTCTTCTCTACTTCCCACAGTTGTCTTTCTCGTACCTGTCCCTTTTTCCTTCCCACTCTGCTTCTCCTTTTCTTTATCAGTGTTGACCTAAAGTACTTGATATTCAGCTCAGTGCTGCTGGTGAAGTTAGTTGCACTCTGCTTCACCATACAACACACAAATAACAACGAACCAAATCCTACTTGGAACTAGGAGCTTTTGTAGCTTCTATTCCTTTCTCATGTCATCCTGCCTCCCTTATTATGTCAAGGGGTTTGAGCACGGGGTCTATTTTCCTCATGAGGTAACATAAGGCATATATAATACACCAGTGAAGAGATGTCAAGGAGGTTCCTGGAGATCCTTGCCTGTAACAGGACACAGAATCTATGGGTTACAGTTGCAGGGTTTCTCCCTCTGCTTTTGACATAACACACAACATGATGCCTACCAGACCGGACCTCTCTCTGTCACTATAAAACCCTCTGTGAATAGCAAATCCTTTTTCAACTTCATGAGAGATACTTGCTAAAAGACATTCTGACTTCACCATACTACCTGCTCAGATATATCAGGTGAGCCCTGTAACTTCAAAGCCCCGTGCCAAAAATACTTGCTGTATCTTTCAGAAGCAAAACACAAATGCCTCCATAAATGTTTGCCTTGGGGTGCCATATTCCTCTTGAGCCATATCTACAAGAGTGTATGAAATTTAAATGCCACAGGATAGTGAAGGGAAGAGTTTCCCCCTGTGCCTAAATAGCAGTACAATGCATGCTCTTGCTTCAAGGTGCAGATGAAAGTGTATCCTTCCCTACCAAAGAAAAACTCTTGAGGACCCAGTCTGTTTGGAGAGACTCAGAGTAGAGAACTGTCCCTGTCTATTCCATTCCCAATCTAGATGGGATTTTTCTTTTTTTTTTTTTTGAGCAACCCTTCTCTCTGTTCCTCTCTTTTTCCATCTGTGATTTTCCTCCCTTTGAAAATGCAAGCTTTCCATGGATTTCCCTGCCACTTCACATTTCTACTTCTATTAGATTTCCCCTTCTTGGACTTTTTTTATGGCCCTGTCCTTTCCAATCCCCAGTCATTTGTTCCACATTTTTCTTTGCTTACCTCTTATTCACAAAGCTCTAGCCATTTTCACATATCCTATGTTTAACTCTACTATGCAGAAAACCTGTTGGGCTGAAAGAGCAGGTCACCTAACTAGCATTGCCGGTGCAGATTAGAATGAATTCCTTCATAAACATGTTCAGGGACAGAAGGAAACCCAGTTCTGGACAGGAGGAACTTACCAAATGGCAAGTGTTACATGACCAGTAATGAAAACAAACACCAGATGAAAGAACTTTATGGCTCCACTGATCAAAAAATTCTACTATAAGAAATACATTTGTTTTCAAGTGAATAGCTTCCCTTTGTAGCCATGGAAATTATTTTCTGTCTCAGAAAAACTGAGAAGTTATCAAAAACTTATGTTTTTTTATCTTTAGTGGGTTTGTGGGGTAGGAATAAGGGAAAATGGCAGTATTAGGAAAAAAAAGTTGAAGTGATAAACTCTGATCAACGTCATATTTCATTTATATCATCTAAAGAAGGAAAGTTGAGATACAAATTTCGAAGGACAAGCTGGTTGGTGGATAATAAGTTCTCTATTCAATCTGTTTTGCAGAATGTCAGGTCACCAGACTAGACTTGGTGTTATAAAAAGCTTGCATGAATATTTTCTTTCAGATTCTTTTAATTAATTCATTCTGCATGTATTCCTACTTCCAAGTATTCCAGCCAGCAAATCTACTGGAGCTATTGCTGATATGGTGAATTTAGAATTAGCATTGTAGTATAGTAAAAGCAAGTGAATTTCAGATTTTTAAATGCATGTTGGAAGTAGAAACTTGATTCTGTAAGTTTTACCTATGTAATAGGGCACAACAATGACCTCTGTGTCCATCCTGAACATCTCAAATTCTGAATGTCACCTACCTGCAATGAATTACTCATGAGTGCTATAGTCTGTTCTGAATAACAAATATATTCAAGAAAATTACAATTTATTTGAGGACAATTCATGAAGAGAGGATGAGGTGAAATTAATCTAATATGGAATTAAAAATGAATTATTCATGCAGCTCTACAGGACAATGATATTCCCACAAGCAATAACTGTATCGACATCCATGTGGAAGAGGACCTCTATTCAGTCCTTCTTCCATCCCAGCATATATAAGCATACCAAACTGCTTTCAGAATTTAATAGCAACCTGCAGTTTCTGTTAAGCTTCTGGAGGTTTTTTTGCCTGCAGGGGTCATTTTTTAAATGGTATGATGGATCTCTGACAACCATCATCCAGAGGCCTCTGTTATCCCTTTTCAGAGCTGTTGGAAGACTAGTTAACAGCCTGTTTAACATAAAAATTTGCCTGACCCTGACTACTGGAGTTAAGAAAAACCTGGGATGGTTTATGATTCACATAGTTTACCTTGCTCTTGAAAGTCTGCTATCCCTGTGGGGTGAGTATTTCCAGGATTAGCAAGAGAAAACATCATCTTATTAAACTGTTGCCCAAAGCTGCAATGTACATACTATGGAAACACAAATTAAAAGAAAATTGGATTTCCAGAGACTGAGCTGAGATTGAATGATTTCATGTCAGGAGTGAAACAGTTCCCTTTTTATACCTTCTTGTTTTATTTGTGGTCTCTCTTTGTCTTTGATTCCAGGAGGGGTGAACAGAACCAATCTCCCTGCAGCAAGCGGCTACCATTCATCTGAGTTTACAAACCAAAACTGATGGACCCTTAACCTGTCACTGAACCACTGATGAAACCTGACTGGCTTCTGTGGGACTTGGAAGAGAGTTCAGCTGCAGTCCATTAGTGTAGAAAAATCTTTTGCATGGAAAAATCAAGAACTTATACTAAAAAATCAAAGCTATTATAGTATGACATTTTTCTGTTCTGTGTGCATTATTCTGGCAATGTTCTCGTAGACTATGTTTAAAATGGTGCTATAAAAAAAAAATCTGATTAGATTTGAATGCTTGATGAAATCAGCATACAATTTAGATTTTCCACAGGGTGTTCAAGAATATTCATGAGCTCTTTAATTATTAAGTAATTACAAATCATTCATTAAAACATTATTCATTTCACCATTTAATCATGCCAAGTCATACATTGTAAACCCTAGAATTTTTCCTTTCTTAGTGCCAGATAGATCCAAGGAAAGTTAATTTAGGGTTTTTAATATGTAAGTAGTTAAATGGCTAGTTCAATAAACTGCAAGAGAGCCATCAGGTGAAGCCCAAATCACGGGGAGAACTCATGAGTGTATCATTGGGCACAATTCACTTTGTGAACTGCATAGGATGACACTTTGTTAAATTAAAAAACCCCTTGCTATCATGGTTAGTTTTGCCTAAGTTCTCAATATGATCCATGACTGTGTTCCCCAAAAGCAAACATTTTTCACATTGTTTTCCTTAGTTGTAAGTACCCCTATTGCTTTTGACTGCATCAGTTGCTTGCAAGCTCCTATTCCAATGTACTTTCCCTCATTATCCAAGAAGAAAAATGGAAATGCTTTATCCAGGAATGCTTGCTTGACTCATCCAGATGATGACAAAACACCTCGGCAGTTGAGAAGTATGAGGACACTAGCAAAAACTGAGTTAACGTTTCAGCCATCCCATTATCCAGCACAACCTCAGTAAATGATTACACTGATATAAACAGCAGCTGCCTGATTTACCTAAGCGTTCACCATAAAGCAGGTGTCAGATTTCCCCCTTCATGAGTAAACTGAGGGTATGAGCAGGCTAAGAGTAAGAGTGGGTCAAGGGCTTCCCAGGGATCGGACTCACTGGCTGTTAGGGAGAACAAACACGTAGCATGAGCAGCACATACTTTTTCACATCCCTAGGCCACCTGAGGTGTGGTCCTGCCCAAGAGGGCTGCCAAGGAGCAGAGGGCACCAGACACAACACCACTCCAGAGACTCATCTTCCCGAGCATTGGGATAGCTCTGTGCCCTCAGAATCAGTGACTTCCCTTGTAATTATCTCAAGGAATGCCAACCATACCAAGACAAAATTATGTTTTATACAAAACATTTTTTTCCTGGCTGACTTATTTCAGTATTTTAATAATGTATGCAGTGGTTTGTTCAGGGTCACAAGGGAAAATGGTAGCAGAGCTGGGGACAAAGTCAAGGAAGATCTCATTCTTCAAACCTTCTATCCACCAAGGAATGCAGCTTCCCAAATCACAGTGACAGAATGAGTTCAAAGGGGAAGCAACAATTAACTGTCCAGTTAATCCAAGCATCATTTCTACAAATGATACTACATCATATGGCCAGAGATGTGGCTCACTTGACCTTATTTTCTAGGGAAAGAGATGCTTTCCCTAGAGAGAACAAAGGATTCTGTGTCTTTGAGGTAGAGTCACAAAGAGCCTTATTAGTCATTGAATACAGTTCCTTTTCCTCCCCAGCAAGCAATTGCAGATTCAGTAACTGCAGAAATAGCCATGGAAAAGCTGACAAAATATCCATCTGCTTTACAAGGTCACCACACAGTGTGGCCACCAGCATTCAGACTGTAAGAGAGTAAAGGCTACAAGCCTGCTGTGCCACAGAAAGGCAGGTCAGAAAGGTGGACAACATTGCAAATATGCAGGTGTAGCAAAACAGAGGTCTGTGACACCTAGAAATTATAAACATATTAATCAGAATATAATTAATATTAACCTGCCTTCAACTCAAATATGTACAAGGATAGTGTTACTAACAACAGAATGTAAATATTTTGTAATGTTCATGTCATAGCAAGATGCAATGTATAAGCATTTTGCATAAGTACGTGAGCAACATGACTACCAAAGATGGATGTAGTTACAAATGGGTGACATCTAACTAACAAAAATTACCACACAGAGGGTAAGGTAAGCACAAGGGACTGCAAATATCCAGGACCACCTGCCAAATACACAAGTAGGGTAACTGCCAAAGCAAAAAACACAATAAGTGATACTGGGAGAAGATGAGTTCCTCCTTTTTGAGAGCAGGAAATAGCATAAAATCTTCAGGCATAAGCAAGAAAAATCAGAGAAAAAAGGAGTCCACTTCAGTTCTGGCTTCTCTCACCAATGAGCTCTCAAGCCTAATTACCCAACTCTGTCAACTAGGGACCACCAAAGACCACAGCCATCAGTGCCAGCTGTGAGGCATGATCTCCGCAGCATTGTGTGCTCAGTGTTGACTTACAATATGCTTGTTAAAGACCAAGAGTGATGAAGTTGAATGGTGTGTGGGAATTAGCTGTGAGCACAAAACACGCTCTTAAGGAGTGGATTTGGTAAGGTTAAAAGATTAATATTTCCCTGATTTGACATCCTTCTAAACATTTCCATAATGGCAATCTCTAATTCTCTAACTATATACACATACTCACTTTGCATATTTGCAACACAAGTTTTCTGCAAAAGTTTCTTTGCAAGAAGTCCTAGCTGATCCTGAGGAATACACACATACTAAGAAAACTGAGATGCTATAATCACTATTTTTCAAGATGAACTTTCCACAGCAAGGGAAAAGCAATGAACAGATTTGGAGTTTCATAATGTAAACTCCGTATCTTCAGCATCAACGTGAACCATACTACAGGATCTGTAGCCTAATCTGCATTCAGTGGATCACTGTTAAGCTATTTAAACTGAAACAATTGCTTTAGTTAAGTTCCTAATGAATATTTGTTCACACCAGAGAAGCCTTATCACAGTTAACAGTAACTCACAATTTAGCATATCTGCAGGCAAGGTCAGCAGAAATAGCAAGACCTTGGACAATGAACTGAAGTCTTGTCCTGGAACGAAAATAGTCACTTTTTATCATTCACTGATCTTAAAGCACTTTCTGCAAGTGAGCAAAACTGTACCATGTTTACAAATGGGTAGAAATGAGGTTTTGTAGGGGGTGTGATAAGTTTATGGCCTATTTTAACACTGCAGGACAATGTCAGTAGCTGGAGGGAGAAACCACATCTCTCATCTTCTAGCCCTGCAGCCTGGTCTTTCAGCTGGCCTGCCTCCTTCCAGAGCGTGACAACACTTATTGTTCAGTACCTCTGGGTGTCAAAAGATGAAGAAAAATGCCCGGGGTGGAACTTTTCATGCCAGAACCTTTAAGCATCTGAATGCTTTTGGAAATGTGACCCACAGGCACCGAATTACATTAGCTTTGAAAACTTTCCCACATCCTATTAATGAGCAAAGGCCTTACATTTTCAGACAATAAACTGAGCAATCTCCATGACCTTTACATGTTTAGGAATACTGATTATGAATTCATTTCTTAAAAATAATTGATTATTGTGTTCCCAGCTTACCTGAGTGAATCTGTCTATATGCTGTGACCATAAAGTAGAATCATTTTATTCATAATTTATATTACAGTGATGCCTAGAGGCCATAAGAAGGAAAGAGGCTTCATTATCCTAGGTGTTATTCAGGTTGCCAGGAAGACATACTCGCTTGCTCTGCGAGTTTATTACTTAATTTATGAAAAAGAGCATTAGGGCTGATGAGGGAGAAAGGTTTTTAAGAAGTTGTGACTTAATTCGCCATTGCAGTTTTCCATGCTTTCTTTCAATGATGATGACCCTGTTTTGAAATGTCTGGTCTGTTTGTTCCTGTGTGGCAAAACACAACATGGAGGCATGGAGAGGGGAGCACCACCCTCAGCAGAAGACACATTTGACTGGGAATTCGTTAAATTGTCTGCTTGCACATGATTGGAGAGAAATGTGAGACAATACAGCTGAGAGGGCCTCGCCAAACCATCTGAACTTTGTGGTAGCCCCATACGAGGGTTTTATTGCCATCAGTCAATCAACCAGCATGTTTGGCCTAACTTGTGGGTTCTTTTCCCTCAAGCAGTCGATGACATTAGATTGGTGTCATGTTAACACAGCTCTCTGAGCTATGCAAACAAAAGTTTAGTCCTGATTTGTGCAAGCGGCTACCACAACATGCAAGCAAAAGGGGTAAATGCAAGTAATTAGGTATAGGGTTTGTTTTATGATGGAATGGCCCAGAATGGCACACCAAAACATATTTTGGAAGGAAAAGAAAATTGCAAGTTCTCTTAGTATTTAATTGGTAAAAATGCCTCTGAATTGGCATTCTGAACCATCCTTTCACACAAAACTAACCATGGCTGGACCTGTAACTTCACACTTATGCCAAGATTTAACAGTAGGACTAGGGGATGACAAATAACAGTAATATGAAGCAAATTAAAAAGACACAAAAGGAAGAAGTTCTTCACAAGCAGAATTCCTTGACAAAGGATGTTGTAGATCCAGAAAGTGTATGTAGGTTCCAAGTAAGAGTGAAAAGATTAGAGAAGTCCACTGAAGGTCAATAAACCCTGGTCAGGCTCGGAAAGTTTCTAACTTTAAAGACAGTGAAGGCTAAGAAAGTATTAGGGGAAAATACTAAAAATGCTTTCCCTGTCTTTCACTCTTCCCTACACCTCCAGTTTTCATCAGTGTTGGAATCAGTATACAGGACCAGAAGAACATTTGATATGGCCTGCCACTTTTGTATTACATTTCACGTTGTTAACAAATATACAAATATTTTGGGGATTTTTTGCTTTTGGGGGCTTTTTTTGTCTTATCCCTTCCACTAACCAGGAGGCAAAAGCATAGCTCTTCATGTGAATATATAGGTGCCAGATTTTTGACATTATCTCATATTCAGACTACATGTCTACTTGCAGGTACGTGGATGAGATTAAAGATCATCCTTGAATCACAGCAAAAAAAAAAAATATTCAGTTTTTTCTGCCAGGTCAGAGCTCTGCCTTCCACTATTAAAAGTGCATATCAGTGTTAAGGTAAATGCCATAGAATTTGAATAAAAAGCTCACCAGAGCCCACAAATTACATAGATCAAATGCACTTAATCCTGTATCACCATGTCAAAAGGATGAAAAATTACAGCTCTCTTCACTTTGATCTGGTAGGAAATACATAAAATCCTGCTTTTCTTTTTCTACAGCAAGAAATCCATTTCTGTAGCTACGGTTGGTTGTGCTAAATGAAAAAAAAAAAAAAAAAAAAAAGAAGAATGCAGGTTAATTCAGCCTCCAAACCACTACAATATACCACAAAGCCCTCAGCTACTTTACACACAGCCTTCCCCTCAAGAGACTCTAACAATTTTCTTCTTGATTCTAGGTGATGATTAATACACAAGCTCCAAATACACAAAGGGGTAATAAAACATCCTATGCCATGCACACATATTGGATTGAATTCATCATTCCTTGAAGGTGTTGGAGGTGCTGCCAGCAGCTCTTCTTTGGAAACGGCACTTCTCCTGAAATGTTATGTTCTGCTTATGAAGGAGACACCTTATTAAAGAAAAAAAAAAAAAAATACCATTGGACAATTTAATTAGATTTTTAGTAGACCGGAAATAAAATACTTGCTCAAAGAAGGTGTTCAGTCTCACTGGACAGGACCTGTGTTACAACAAAGAAATGACTCTTCAGAGATGGCCCAGTGAAAAAGCAGACAGTAAAAAGAGAAACAAGGAGACTCCTGCTCATAACTGAACACAAGAGAGGCCTGACCTCATTCATCTGGGAGATAAACTATCAGGACCTCACATCTCTTTTCTTTTACTGCAAGGAAGCAGACGAACTTCACTGGTGTACAAGGGTGAGAAGACAAGTGGGTGTCTTAGGAGCCACCTCTCTAGGGCATTGTTACACTAACTTACGGCAGAAACATTTTCCACTCTTGTTAAACCTTCTCTTCTTTACTAAGTGGTCATCGAGCCAGGAACCTTAGTGGGCAGAGGCCAAGCCCATCTTCACCTGCTAGTGAAGAACCATCTTTGACTGTAGGCAATTAGTGCCCATCCATGCAGATTACTGACAGCATTAAACATAAGAGGTTGATCTCTTTACCACCTCACTAGCTGAGACAGCTTTAACAGCATCCCCAATGTTGTCAAGACAAAGAATTTTTTTTTTTTTTTTTTAGAAGTGAGAGCTTGATCACTCAGGCAAAAGCATATCTCACAATTTCAGATTTGTAGAAGAGCTTCTTTTTTCTGTATCTGCTTCTCCCAGCATCATTAGCAAAGTTGATGAGCTACGGGATGGTAGTGCCTTGGGAAGCCTATCTGACAAGTCACAGCTCTGCTGTGCCAAATTCTGTACAAACAAAAGTACAGACTGGGTGCGTTTCCCTTAATCAACCTTAGACATCTGTCTATGTCATCATCTAGGGAAAGCCATCCTATTCTTCCTCCCTAGGGTCTGGAAAACAATTGGCATGTTTAGGGAACAACTCCTCTAACCATGGGCATCTGTCTATGCTAGGGTAAAGCAAATCACACCTAGAAACCCTCATTTCTCTGCAAAGGCTATGAACAGAGTGGAAGGCAGATAGCTCAGATATCAATAGATGCCTACATGTAAGCAAATAACACCATCATCTCTGTTCTTAAGGGCTTTTGTCCACAAAGGAAACAATTTACTGGCACAAATACTGCCAGCAAGGTATTTTCCAAAGATTCCTGTTTAAAGTGCTTCTGTGTTCATTCAGTCAAACAATATCAAATAATCTTACTGGGTTAAGGCTATAGAACCAGGTAAAGAAACAAAGCCAGACACTCTGAGGAAAAAAGATAGCCTCCTTCGCTCCCTTAGGTGATGGGATAATATGAAAATCCACTGCTCAGATCAGCAGGAAGACAGCCGTGGAGGATAACCTTTCACGCTGATATAGCTGAAACACCAAAGTGCTGGGCAAAGTAAACTCCAGCTATGTGGATGGATTGTGAGGAAGCCACGATGACAGCTTAGCCCTGACTACCACCAGCAAGGAATTTTTGTCACAAAGCAGGAGACACGTCCTTACAAATCAGTGCCTTGGAAGAGGCCAAACTGACCCCTTTAGTAAATCCATAAAGACATTTGCAGTGAAAAAAGGCAGCTTTCTGATCTCTCCAGAGCAACTTAATGAACCTGATTTTTCAACAGAGACAAAATGGTTTGTATTTCCAAACATCACAGAGAATACCTGCCACCCAAAACCCCTGTCAGCCTGAATCACAACCCGTGTTTTTCTTTCAATACCTATATTCCTTCTAGCTCATAATTTGCGTGTTTAGCTAGTAATACAAATCACCTTGAGGACACAGCAGTTTTGCTTCCCCTGCACAAAGTATCCACATATTGGATAAAAAACATGGTTCATTTGTTGAACAAGGCAAGGTGATCATCAGGATCAGCCTTTGAGTGAAAAGAAGATACCTTCATTATTTCAGACCTATGTACCTGTTAATCAGCAGCTCACACTTCAGCTCAGGGAAAGCAGCATTAAGACTGCTAAAAGAAACACTCAGGTTCAGACTGTGTGCCAATAGATTCAGGCAAAATATGCTTGTTAGTGTCTAATTAGTCAGCTCAGTATGCACACTGATGGCAGCTGAAAAGATATGTTGTACTTTGAGTTTCAGGAGCCTTCACCACATGAAAAAATATTTTATTATAGTGTAGATTTCTGGATTACTTGCAAAAGTTCTTAATGTAGGACAGATCTTTTCATCACTCACTGCCATATCTAAGAAAAAGAGAGGGTAGAAAGAACTTTGAGAATAAATATTTTAATAGAAGAACCAAGAAATTATTAATTCTCTGCTTCTCACGCAGAATATAAAGTATATATAATTTCCAGGAGGAGGTGATTGATGGCACAGCTCAGCAAGAAACTTTCTTCATTAGATTGGAGCACAGATGCAAAGCATGTGAGGCCACAATGGACCACTCAGGCAGGACAATGCATTGTGCTCTCCAGGATAAGTATGGGGAGAGAAGGGATGAGGGAAGGCTCAGGCAATATTTTCCTTCATTCATGTGGATTTCAGGTCAGAAACTTTTGAGCAAGTGTAGCACTTAACCTGCAGGCCTCCCTTATTCTGTCTGAAGTAAGCTCTATAAGCTCTTCCCCTGTCAAGGGCTATTTTTTTCCATTCTTCACATGGGAAAACATATATGGAGCCTATCACTACTTAGCAAGTCTTTCTCTATTCCACTTGTTGGATTCAATGATTTTTAGTGTGTCTACAAAAAAAGGAAGCTAGTGATTAAGAACCATAGAAGTCTGAGAGAACGTGTGGGAAAGGTATATTTTTTCCTGTGTTTAGTTATCTAGAAGGCAACTGGTCCCATTAGAAAGAGCCATCTTGCAGGGGGATGCCTTTATGTTCCAGTTAATTTTTTGTTTTTTTGAGAGAGGAGCTTTTTGTTTGTTTGCTTGCTTTAGTTTTGTTTTAGTTTTTGACACATTACTTTGTGGTGGATTTTTAGGGCTGAAAATATCATGTGAGAGAGATAGGTTCCAAGACTCAAAGTTAAACTAATACAAAGTGACAATCAAGAAAGCCTCTTTTCAAGTCTTCTGAATTAAAATGTGATACTATCAACGTAACATGAAGTGGGGTGAGCTTATTTCAATGCAGTCTTTCTGCAGATCCTTTGCATCTGAAAGCATAAGTCAGATACAGATTTGACATGAATTAATACATCGCAAAATACATAATGAAAACAGTTGGGATTCTGCAGATTCATGCAAAGGAAATTGTTTGCTGCTTATAAAAGTCCTCTTGCTGACATAAATAGGGCTGTTTGTACAAAAGTTGAGGCTTGCTGGGTGAATCCAGCTGTTTCAGGACAAGGAGTGGGAATCAGATGTATACCCTAAAATTGTACTTGCAGATGAGGCAAGGCAGTAATGTGAGCAGCAGCAAGAGGTAAAGCCTGATGCATGCACATACTGTATCAGCTCATCACAATCTGTGCTTTGAGCTTTGGGGAAAGATTAAAAAGTGAAACCACAAATGGAAAAATAAATCTCCAGAGTTTTTCTAAAAGGCTGTGTTACGGCTTTCACTGTGTACTTTTGTTTTATATTACAGACAAAACAATGAGTCATCTTTAAAAGCTGCTAATTGATTGGGTTGGGATCATGTGACCCATCAGCATCATGTGTCCTTTTAATGTGTTTTATAGAAAGCAAACAAGCAGATGTAGTTGCAATAGAGGTAACAGGCCAGTCCTGTTTATTTATTTAAAGAAGAAAGAGACATCGTATTTAAGCAGTCAGCCTAAAAGGGCCTCTTTTTTAACATTTCATTTTTGTACTACACATTCAGAAGAGTTCAGTATTCCTTTAAAGAGAGTTGTTCAGTACAGAAGAGGCTAGTCTAGACAGATAAATTGAATAAAAGCAACACAAGCCCTGAGTAAATAAACTACAGTTCAGCCTAACCCGCCACAGGGTTTAGTTGCCCTTTGCAAAATTTTTTCATTTAGACTGAAATTTCCCATTCTGCATGTCTGCTTCGGGCTGTTTTGTATACATATATACATAATTTCATTGAAAAAATATCAGGTTTCTGTGAATGGGGTCAGGAAAAACATGCTGATTTCTCTGCATGATTCTCCAAGAAACCTTTATGCCACTATGCTATAGATGTTCAGATTCGACAGCGAGGCTTCCTCTTGCTCAAGGACTTGTCCAATACTGTTAAGAAAACAAAAAATCATGCCTACATGGGGCGAGGTTATGAGGGTTTGATAAACTACCCTGTGTGCAGGCTTAACAGAGGCTTGCTAGTGCTTTACCTGCCCCAGCTGTGACCCAGCCCAGGGCTCAGAAAGACTTTTCCTGCCATTTCATCCATATCCAGGAGCTGAACTGAAATTAGGGGGAGGCTTTCTCCGGTGTCCTTCCTAACTGTGATGGCCAGGTACTGGAGGGGAGAAAGATAGCAAGAACGTGGGCCCACACTGGAGGAAAATAACCTGTAAAGTAATCTGGAAAGAAAAAACTGGGAGAAGACGATGGAGTTACATATTTTCATCTAAAAATAGGTTACAGAATGGAAGGGAACAGTGAATGCAAACAAAAAGGCTCTGGGAAGTAAAGACAAAAATATTTCAACAGACACATTCACTTTTTTCAAAAAAAAAAATCCACCTTATTTTTTGAGATACAGATAAGACTGAAAATTAACATGTCCTTTTTTTGATAAATCATGAAATCCCATAGAATAGGACATCTAGTTTTCACTGTGTTTTAGTCAGCTCTTTGTGTGACATTTAGTCCTCCCCCAGCTCCACTGATGTTTCTGAGTCTTTCACAAACCCCAGAAGATGGGGAAATGCTGTTCCCTCTCTTTTAAAGACCAAGAAATGGGGTAGACAGGGAATTAAGTAAGAAAAAAATCCATTAATCTGGGGATTTCTCACTTGTAGCATCCTATGATCTGGCACTTTCTACCTTCAAAGTGCAGCTGCTGGTGTTCGCTTGCAGCTGTGAACGCCCAGCTCTTCTGCAAACCGGATCCCAGACTCAGGACAGCCTCTCAGAAAATAAGAAATACACAACATAGCAGTGTTTCAGTGTCCTGCCTAGATTTGCTAAGAAGCTGCAACCCTGCCTCTGCCTCTGCACAGAGATCTCGAGATGGACGTTCTGGTCTGGGTGGTGTCACCCTCATTACTGATTGAAGACACGGTATTTATGGTCTCACAAGGGGTCCTTGTTATAGTGTTTCATGGATGGCTGGCAATAAACACAGTTGGCCCTGTGATTTATTTCTCCATCATGCTTGTGTGACAGCTGGGTTGGGAGCTGGCTTCTTGCTCCCTATTTACGTGCCCAGTACTAAAATAGTTTGAATGCGCTATGACCTAGAGGTGCTTCCAGAGTCAAGGCTGATCTACTGATATATAAAGATAGATCTTTGAGATTCTGGGTGACACCTTCCAGGCAGATAAATTCATGAAATTACAATGCCTTGCAAAACCACCTCATCCACTAAAACAAAGAACAAATTCTGAATTATCAAATGAAGTGTGACAGCTCTGCTAAGACAAGAATACATTGTTATCTCAGGTGAATAAACTGAAAATCTAATGAATCAGCTGGGGAAAAAAGGCTTTGGAAAGGCCTTCTGTCTCATGATATAATCCAACAGAAATCCTAATCTACCCTCACTACAAAATTTGGAGGAGCAAAAGACAGAAACAAACAGCAGGATGCCATGAGACACTTCACTCTCTAAAGGTGGAAGAATTTAAATATACAAAGTTAATTTCGTTGCTGAGTTAAAAAGCATTTTGTCTGCTGTAAGGGAAAGGTATTGATCCAAACACAGTTATAACCTAACCTCTTTTTTGTAACACATTAGAAGTTCAGTGTCATGTCTTAGGCTAACAGGTAAACTGGTGCAGTTAGGCCCTAAATATTTACTTTTGTTTTGGCCTTTATCATTACTTTAAACAGAAGAGAAGAACATTTTTTCCTTCATTAGACCTTTTATCTCATTGAGATTATTGGGTTGGGTCCTAAGAAAATTGGGATTTGAATAAATCATATTATGCTCAGAGTAAAGGTGTGCAAACACAATTTCAACTTTTGATTTCAAAGTATCTTAAAAAATTAAGGAAGAATTAGAAATCCTTCACCAAACAGTCAGAGAATTAGAGATACTGAGAAGCAGAAGTCACCAGATCAAGGCTCCCTATCTAACCTAAAGGAGGGCCAGGAAGTACCTAGAAACAAGCTTCAAAGCATTTGATGGTAAATACAGCTATCTGAAACTTCTGCAATGAAACCCCAAACCAAGCAGGTAACTCAGCTGAATTTTGATTTTCCTATCATACTTGGTCAACACACTCCAAAACATCCACCCGGGTTCAGAGACTGTCTCACAACTTTGGGTTGTGGCTTAAGTAAACCAGGGCTGAGTTTCAGTTGAATAGTCCTATTTATAGTTTCCGGCAGACACCAGGCTAAATTCAGTGGTTTTGCATGGTTTCCATCTGAAAGCCGGCAAAAATTGGCCATTTCAGCTGATTTTTTGCTTTGGGTTTTTGGAGCGGAGGAGAGGAAAGAAGGATGGTTCATTCAAAAATTGAAGTGATGAGCAAAAATAAGAGTCTACGAACCTCACCAGCCAAAACTACGAAAGGTTGACATAGAGCCCTGGGAACAGAAACCACGGCGATTTTCCTGTCTCCCATGGTAAGCAGAGACTATGTGGTGAGTGATAGTGCTGTAGGAAAATGTCTGAGAGGAGCTTCACAAACAGGAGGTGGATTGAATGGACAATTAGCCAACTGATTGCTGTTGGCTGGATCCTGTCCTCCTACATTAAGAACTTCTGCTGTAAAATCACCAGTTCACGCATCAGCAGCAAAAGCCTTTACAGTCTGCACCTCTCAGCTGTGAAACCCCAAAACACGCAAAGAGGAAGCCATGTGGTCTTCTCAGTGGTTGGAATAAAAATATGGGAAGCCTGGAGGTACTGAGCCACTGACTCACAGTGTGACTGTAAGGAAGTCTCTCCACCTTCTTGTGCTTCAGTCATATAAGTCCAAATTAGTTTAAAAAGTAGGAATCACTAAAAAAAGTACCCACTCTGACTAACCTATTTATTGAGTCACCATGCATGTGATGTCTCTGGAAGATTTCTTGGCACACGAAGCACCTTCCCAAAAAGACAATCACCCTAGATAACTCAGGTTTATGATATTGGAAAGGGATTGTCTTTTCAAAGACACTAGAAAATGCCAACAGAAAATATCCATGGAGGCAAAACTGACCGATAAGTCCAGATTCCATTTTCCAAAGAGACATCTGGAGTCACTGTTATTTTACTGTTGTTCATTTTCCCTGGATTATTTTCTATCTCATCATCATTTTCAAAGGGATGGAACAAAACAGACCAGAATGAGAAATTACTGAAATGTACTTTCTAAAATGGAAGAAGATGTCAAGGTATACCACGGTATACCAGGTATACCAAGGTATTCCTTTCCTCCAAATGGATGGAAAGCCAATGAAGCTGAATTATATTATCATGCATTTATCTTACATTTCTGTACTGAAAGGTACACAGCAATTTGGCAAGCATTGAAAAGACTTCAGTAGAACTTAAGTGAAAAAAATTAAATAAGATGGTGTTATTCACACAGTATAATGGCATGAACGGAAAATAAATTAGAAGTGTCAAGCCCCTTCTCATCCTCTGATCCCAGCAGTATTCTCCCAAAGCTTTGACTCCATCTCCCAGGTAATGAACAAAGAAAAGGGGCAGACATGAAAGCTATATCCATAACAGAAAATGAAATGCAGGCTGAGAGGTGGATTAAGAATCCTGAGCACCATGACCTTTTGTGCTGGTTTTAGTTTAAGAGGACCTCAGACACAAAACATGCCCCTAGTGAGCTAAGGAACAGCCAAGCTATGGATATCTGCTGTAGCATGCCCTTTCTGATCCATTCAGGTATTACAAACAAAAGCATTTGACCACGTCAAGGTGCCAAACCTGCCAAGTATTAGACTTGCCAAAGAGTGTGAACATATGCAGAAACATATGCCCTCTCCTGCTTTGTTCCCTTGACCATAAATTTGAGGCAGTGATGAATAAAAGACGCTTAAGTTCATTAATACAAAATGTTAATCACTCTCAAGGAGACTGGTTTTATCCCTAATCAATGGATATAACTGTACTGTGTGGCTGCCAGCTAGGAAGATCATTCAGGGAAAAGAGCAAGAATAAATCCTAATTTATTTCTGTAAGGATGGGGGTTACCTAAATGTATTAGACCACATACACCACTAGAACTACACATGGTAGTTGAACATAGCGTGGTGCCTGAGTTAAGCAACTCACCCCATGACTAAGTAGAGCTCAGCTGATGCAGATGGAAATCACAAAAAGATGATTCAGGTGGAAAAGGACCTCTGGATGTCATCTATTATAACCCCTGATCATCTCATTCCCTGAACAAAGCAGGACTAGTGTTGAAGTTAGATCAGGTTATCCAGCTGAGTTTGGGGTATCTCCAAAGATAGACAACCTCTTCTACCTCTTAAAAAACCTTGTGAAAGCCTTTTTCCTTATACTGATCTGGAATTTCCCTTTCTGCAGCTTGGGTTTCTTGCCCCTTATCTTCTTTCTATGCATCTCTGAAAAGGGTCCAGCACCACCTTTTATACATCCTCTGCTAGATTGGTATTAGCTCTCCTCAAAACCATTTCTTCTCAGGCTGAACATGCCAAGATCCCTCAGCCTCTCTTTGTACATGGTGTGCCCTAGTCCCCAGCCATCCTAGTAGCCCCTCAGTCTTGCTCCCCCTTCTCAACAATCCTGCAGCCCTGCTGAAAGCAGAAGCCCAGCCATAACCAACACTGAAGCATAGGAAAATTAAGACTGGAAGGGACCTTCAGGGATGGGTGCTGATGTGGGTCCTGTCCTATCCTCAACAGTAGCAGCGTTCACTGATGTAGCTGCTGCTGCTGCTTTTGATGGTATCAAACTAACAAAGTTTGAGAAACCTTATTCTAGGGTGGAAACGTCTAAAATATGCCCAGATCCCGCAACTTCCTGCAGCTGCTCAAAACCTCCCTGCCTTCATATGCATGCTCAAACACAAGATGCAAGATCTTCGTATTTAAAGGTTTTGCTAGCATGTGTATTACTCTGTGGGAGTTTATTTATAGCTCACTGATCCTTGCAGCACTGGCCTCTCTGTACTGCCTGCTGGTCATGTAACCTGGCTCTTGCCCAGGACGGTGTTACTGGAAAACGGCGTGTATCCTGGCTATGCTTTGAGAAGTGGCCAAGAGGCAGCTGAGCACAGTAAAGAACATAACATGGACCTTTGCCCTTCCCAAATTGTAGGGCTGGCTGGGCAGTGGTCTGGTCCCCAGAGTATTTCTGCTTCCATTTACCTCAGCTCAGAGGCAGAGCAGAGGAAAACTCCTGGTCATGCACCCACTTGGAGTAACAACTAAGCCGGATGTCTCTCCTGACACTAACAAAATGCCTAAATCGGAACTGGATGTGCAGGTTTAGGCAACTAACTCCCACCCCTTGCATGGACTGAAGAACTTAGAGGGCAGCAGTCTCCCACCCTCCCAGGGAAGTCTCTGGGGACTGTCCAACTTCCCAGAGCCATGATACAGGCTTGCACACCATCTCAGGCAGACTCACCATCTCATTTCTCCAAGGGTCACATTTTCATCTTGCCTTTCACCCCTCCCCGCATCTGCAAGAAGTAGAAACCTCTATTTCCCTCTCTCCTGAACACCTACACCTCTGGACTCACCTTCATCCCCCATCCTCTTCCTAGGAACAGCTAACCAGCCTAATGTTTATATAGTGTGAGCCAGGTAAGACATATCCCACAATAGTGCTTGCACCTCGTTGTGGTCCCAGAAATTCTAAAATAGTTTTCAGTCACTCTTTATTCCAGGGCAACCACTCCTACAGTTGCTTAAGCTGGCATCAATGCAGCTTTCAGCTGCCCAAGAAGCACTAAGTGCATGTACACAGCAGAGAATTAGGTCCCACGTATTTATTTAGTAGATTAAAGATCTTATATTAGTTAAAAAAACACAAATGTCAAGGGGAAAAGGGACTGCATAGCATAATACTCAGAAATAGTCAGGTTCCAATTACTGTAATTATATCTTTCAAAGGTAAGGTATGAAAATTATCACTTAAACGAGGGAACAAGGAAAGCAGAGAGAACAGTACCTTATTTCTCATCTTATCTTTGTCTCCATGTCGTTGTACTGAATTGCCATGATTACATTTTGTTAAAATCTTTTCATTTTTCTCACCACTCTCTGAGGATGTAAGGCTGGGTGAACAAAGCAGGGTTATCAACCCAAATTCAATTTCACAAACTCCTAAAGGGAAATATTTATGAAAATTCAGACTTCAGAAAGATCAGATTCCTGTCTCACTTTCCTTTATGTGTTTGATAAGTGCATGAAAAAGAGCAGATGCTTCAGTGTTGGGGTTCTTTCCAGTTGGGGGCTGGGGGTGTAGAAAAATTAAGGGTATGAAAATATCTCCCACAGATGGAAGTTTTGTTTGGCAAAATGTGCCTTCTTCTTTGGGTTTTCCTCCTTCCTGCCTTCATGAAACCTCTCCATGACTTCTGGATCTTCCTCCTCTTGAGCAGCTCCTTGAGAGGAGGAAGATCCAGCTAGAGGTGGCTCCAGCTCTCATTGAGCCATCGCTGCAATTGCCTCTCACAGGCAGCATGTTCCAGCACTGGCTGCTCCACACCAATTCCTGCTTTCCTCCCAACTAGACAGTGTCTCCTGCATGGTAAGTTACTCTTCATGTAACCTCATCCCATTGAATGGTGTCTCTATCAGTAAGATCAATATTTTTCTCTTTGTCCTTTTTTTTTTTTTTTGAACACTGATGGCACCAAGATAACTCAGGATTTTTTTTTTTTTTTTTGAGCAAATTCTGTTCCTCAACTCAACAACACAAGGCCTTCACCCCTCTCAACAGCTCAAGAACCTTCTGCAGACTTTACCCCACAAAATTCAGAGTACTGAGTACATTTCATGTCCATTGGGCATGAGGAAGACTGAGAGTGCAGGAGTCGGGCACAACCTAGCAACCTCTCCCTGTGGCAGAGCTGCCCAGAAGGCTGTTTTCCATAAGTCTCCATCACTCTGAAGGAAATCACAGGCAGACTTGTGCCATTTTCTCTTTTGGTGTCAGGACAGAGGCCTCTTGGGAGATGAGGAAGCTGAGGGAAAAAAAGACATAAGGAGAAATAATGATGGGAAGCAAAGAGAGAAAGGGGTGAGAGGGTTAAGGGCTCTGATATGAATGGGAAGGTAACAGAAGGAGGCCACCAAGCAGAGCATCTCTGACAGCATGTCATGCACAAAAGGCACATGAGTTGGTGGCCACTGTCTGACAGTGCCCCACTTGGATATACAAATGGACTAGGGAAGGAATCTAGTTCCACAAGCCCGTTTATATCCTCACTAGGAAATTTATTTTTCCTGACATCACAGACAGACAGCCTGATGCAGGCCAGGAGGAGGCAGAGGATGACGTCCTGTTACTTTGGGAACTCTTGGATAGGGAGGGAACGGATGAAGAGGTGACCTCACAGCAAGAGGCGGTGTGGTGGGGCAGCTGGGAGAAGGACTGTAACACCGTGTGCTTGGGGCAAGAGTGTACACTGTCCCTGCTCGTGCTGGAGGTGCCCGAGACAGGAAAGCCTGGAGTTCTAATGTATCCAACCCCTCTGCTCTGCAGAGGATTTTCTGTCAATTCAATGACCCCTGGAAACAGCACCAGGCCAAGCCAGCAGGGATGCTTGGGGTGGTATCTCCCCACTTGTGTCTGGGAAAGACCTGAGAGGGAAGGAGAGAGCAAGAGCAAGCATGCAGTGGTCTGCACAGGGGAAAGAAGTCCACTGCTGCCATACGTTGGTGAGTAGGGAATGCACCCTCAGCAATGCCACCAGCAGAAACCCTCTGTATGCTCCCAAGCCTCCAGATACCTTCTGGGGAATTCACAACTACATGTAACTCGACATGGGAATGGGACTGAACTTGGAATAAACAAAGCAAGAAAGCTGTTTTGTATAGCCCTACTATATTATTAACATTTCTCTGACTGTGGTGAAAGCACTGCGAAGAAAAGACTTGGTGAGGTGAGACAACTGTATGGATTCATTTTCTTAATGAAAATAATTTGCAGAATTAGCAATGACCAAGAGAGAAGCAGGGTTATTAACACTGCTTTGGACTTTGATGGAACAATTTGATGACTGTTTTTCAGTCTCTTTCTGCAGTAGAAATTTGTAGTCATGAATGCTGCATTTCAAGGTAGCCCTGCTTAAATTAAACCAGACAGCACTGAACTCTCCTTGGAACTTGTTAAATTAATGACAGAAGACTTTAGCAAAGCCTTTTTTCCCCCTTCTAACCTGTGTTAAGTGTGGAATTAGTGCTTTTAAAACAAAAATGCAATTTAAAAATTCAAATTGTTGAAATTAATACAGGGGACTTAGTTTCTCCAGTAATGCCAGACAACTCCTACACACACCAGGTCAGGGTCATATGGGTCAGAAATTAAAAAATGCAGATAAAATCTCAGTTATAAGCTACAGACTTAATGTTTAAAAAAAGTAAAAGTAGAAATGTAATGGCTAGAATTCCAAGCAGACAAGGACCAGCTGAGAAATAAAGTGCATATTTCCAACAATCATTTGAACAACTTCAGTATGGATGTGGTAGATGCTTGTTTGAAGTCTTGAAATAAAGGATGTCTGTCTTCGGAGAAGCTATGTCTTCGGCACAGCAAGGAAGGATGACCTTGACACGGAAATCTTTCAATAAAATGTTCTGCTCTTTGTTTGCTGGAGCTCAGACTTAAGGATAATACAGCTACCTTCCAGCCTTACAGTCCGAATCTTCGCATAGAGCTGTATGTATGCAGAGTGTATCTAAAGCTCTCCATCTAGTGGCGGTCATAAAGAGCCATGTCATGTTGCTCATTTGGTCGAAGTTCATTAAGACTGCTATTGTGCACTGCATATATACTGTATGTGCATGTATAGATATAAAGCTGCACTACCAGCACAGAGCCAATCTCATCCCACTGACCAACACTGTCTTTCCTGACCGTCTCCTCCTAGCAAGGATAGCAGCAGACACAGCCTTTTCCTCTTTCCAGTAATAATTACAAGGGGAAAAAAGCCTAAAGATTCATCAACTTCCTCACATCATTCTCGCCCTACAAGTTCCTTTCCTTTGGGATAAACAAGTTCTCTGAATCCTTGTTAATGTGGATGTCCAAGCCCTGGAGTCGGTGCAGGTGAGATGATGGGACACAGAGCAAAGCAGGGATGAGACGACCACCAAAGATCCTAGCCAGCTCTGTGACCCATGTCTCTAAACAGCACCTTTACAAGGAACAGAGAGAGCGTGTGAGGAAGAAGAAAAAAGGGAGGAAGGCTACAGGGAAAGAAATAAACATTTCTCATCCAAAATCTTTTGTGTGTTCATCTATAAACCAAACAAAACCTCTCTGCAGTTCCATCGTGGTGATGGAGCTGGTAAATGATAGGTCTAGGGACATATGAGAGAGTGTACGATTAACATCGTTCCTTCATCTCTGTTTCCAAAGTGGATTTTTACATAGCTGGGCGTTAGCTCTGAATCAGTGACCAAAGTTAAGAGTGTCTCCCACCATTGCTCTGATGACAACCAGGTATTCCTTGTGGGTGCCTGACAAGTGTGGGCACAAGTGTTACCCTTTACTCTTCCTCTCCAACAGCTCTCGCTGGATTTAGTGGGAGTCAGCCCCAAATAAGGGGTGAAGGTCCATCTGCAGAACCATATGCAGTCTCATAGGCTTTTAGCCAATTTTTATGCAGCTGATTGTTGGCCAGCTTGCAGATTTTCCGACTGTTTGATTGGATTTCCCCCCCGCTTCTCCCCCCTGCTCTCCAGCTGATGGATTTATACACTGGCCAGATGGTCCCAAGCTGGGACTGGTTATCTTGCCTCTTTCTGCTTCCTCATTGTGCTGTTTCTCCAGAAGTCAAGTTGCTGTCTGCCAGTCTCTCTTTTCTAAACTCTGTTGCCTTATGCTTTTTCACATAAAGATAATCTCATATCACCTTTATATGCCCCATCACTAGCTTGATGCATGACTGGTTGAGAAACAGCAAGAACAATGAAAACACTTGTATGTGTCAAGGAACACGACAGCATGACATTTCTGGCTCCATTTGGAGGCAGAGTGAGTAATAATTGACAACTCTACCAGAGGAGAACCACCTCCTTTCCCAGTGCCACAGGTGGGATCCACCTACCTGAGGTTGTCTAAAAGTATGTTGTCAAAATTCAACATAGTCAGTGGAGAAAAAAGGAAGCACTCTAGAAAGCAGCTCTGCTGGTGCATCTTAACTGCCTAACTTAGGAGGTGAGGAAACTCCCTGAGGGGTTTCTCTACATTGCTTCGGCTTTTGTATTTGTGTTACTGTACATCAACCCTAAAGGGAGAATGGGTTCCTTGATGCCTACCTTTGGGCAGAGGAATTCCATCCTAGACTTCAGGGACCTTGATCAAAATATTCAGAAAAGCTGTCTGGATGGTGGACAGGCAGATTTCTCAGCACAACTTTTTTTTTTAGTGAGCTCTGCACTGTAAAATGAAAAATGTTATTCGACATATTGAGTCTTTTGGAATTTTGTTTCTGGAACTGTATTTTGTCCTCTGCATAAAAAGAATAGTTTGATACAAAGATACAAGATATACACACCCATACAACTTAAGAACAATAAAGAAGCACTATAACTTCAAGTATTATTTTAAATGAAAGAAATAAATATTGGAGGCAATGTCAATCTAAAGTTGTTTGGTTTTTTCCTTACCACAACACAACCAGTGAGCAAGAAAACAGATTATAAACAGAACAAGAAAATAAATCTATGCAGGTTATTTCAACATTAAACAGCTTGCCCCTTCTGCCCTCTCTTTCCCTAGAGGAAAATAACTGCTTCTGAGGCAATAACATTTGGATATCCAGAAAAAGCATTACAAGTTACCCTTTACAGAACTGTGTAGAAGTGCATAAACAGGGGATGATTCAGTAAACGGAGGCAATTTTTTTTCTTGCCATCAGTTTCTCCTATCTTAAATGTTTGAGCTTTAGGATGATTATGTGGCTTGACATTTCCACTCTAATAACAGATAAAAGAAGTTATGGTCCTGAGCGCTATTACTTCTTTGGGGCAGTGTCCCACCATTCCCTGCACACACATGATCCTTCTCTTTGAGCTACAAACACATGTACAAACAGCAGAAAGCTGCTGGAACTCTTACACAAAACACATACTGGCTGCCTTTTGACCTGATTCTGCTCCCTTTAAACTCAACAGAAAAATTCCCCTTAATTCTATATAAGTGGGAACTAATTTGCTGACCTCCTCCATGTGTGTCTCTTGGGTGGCCTTTTTTCTTTGTTGACTCTGAGGGGGTTCCCTGGTCATCTTCAGTGCTAAGACCTGTGGCAGCATCCTTCAGTTTTGATCTTCCAATTTACAAGGGGTCACAACACGGCTTCTTTCACAATACACAAATTAAAAATGGAAAAAGTTGGGAATAAAAAAAAAAAAAACAGTAGGGGAAGGGAAAGACAAAGACAATCTTTCAGTCCAATCAAGTGCCTATTGCTCAGTTTTTCTCCAGTTTTTTCCACTACTGTTTTTTATTTTACTTTCCTAGATAATCAAGAGAATTTCTGTATGTATATTGCTCATTTACTAGTTTCTTACCCTCAAAATATGTGATTTTAATATCAACTTATTAATTAGTTGGGTTTTTTCTTTAAAATACATAAAAGGGGAAGTGACAAGAGCATTTGTGTTCTTATTGTATCTCTTAGAAATTAGCAAGGAGGAAAGAAAACTGCTTGGAAACCCAAAAGGGAAGGGAACCATGCCTAATTAGCAAGACACTGGATAAAAAGAATGAACCAGGTAAAGTTCTCAGATGGCAGAGAACTTACCTCATTAAAATCCAGAAAGATAGGGAAGGCAAGGAAGATCCTTGGGATCCAGGTTCAGTGGAACTTCCAACTTGCAAAACTTATGTGTCAGCCTTCTGTTTTAAGTGTGGTTGTTCCTTCTTCTAAACGTGAACCATGTGAAAGCTGCTGATCAGTATTGCACATGGGTGAATTATTAATATGAATATGTAGTAGCAAGAACACCTCACTTTGTGAATATGACTCACCCTGGAAAAAGATAAAGAATTTTTGAGGAAAGCAAGCAGTTGAAAATGATAATTGTACATGAAAACAGCTCATGCTTCTGAAGGTAAAAGATAAACATTTACCAAGTGGTCTCTTGAAGAAGATAAACAGAAAGCTACTGAGTCAAAGGATATTATAGTTGAAAACTGTTCAATGTTTTACTGGCATCAAATAATAGGTGCAAGTGCCCACCCCTGAAATCCTTGTACGGTGCTTATAACATTGGCTGCGTATACAGAAGATATGTGTTCATCTGGGAAATGGTAACGTCCCATCAGGGATGGTAGCATAAAAACTAATGTGAGAGAGAGAATTGAGTATAATAAGACATTCTGGACATTTTTCATACTGGGAATCTCACCTTTGTGAAACACAAAAAGGGCAATTAAAAATATTTATTCAAGCACCTCCCTCTGGATATTGAAACATGAAGGGTTCATTATGCAATGCTGTAATTGCAGCAAGAGAGGACAATTTAAAGTAACTAAAAAAATTAATTTTGACACAAATGCAAGATTGTTCCCTGACTAGATAATAGTTATGCGCACGGGAGGAAAAAAAAAAATGCCTTTTCTAACTGCAATTGAATCTTCATCTAGAAATTAAAAGAAAATGGAATAATGGGCAAAACTTGCATGCAGAGCCATCCAAAAATGCAGTGGGCCATCCAGCAGAGTTCTTGGTTCAGATAACAAAAATAAATTGAGAAAGATAAAAAAATTTGTCTTAAGCTTTTGTCATATGAATTTCAGCACACTATAGAAAATGCCACTGGGGAAAAAAAAAAAAAAAAAAGAAAAAAGGGAGCAGTTACCCTCCCCTCACAGCACATTTCCAAAGTCATTGAGACCCTGAACCTGTCCTTACCTCATGTTGTTTGGCCATAACAGTGTTGCCCCAGCATCTCCACCACTTCCCGGGCACTACTTTGATCCTGGGAACCAAATACCACATGAACTTTGTGCTGAAACCACAGAAAACTTTAGTCTTTTGAGCGCAAGCTTCAGAGCAAGCTTCTTCAAGAGCTGCCCAAGTCACTTGTTCATTCAAATTATGAGAAGGCTACCAGTCCCTGTCCTAGGGAAATTCTGGCTTCTTGTAGGCTATGGGGAGAAATGACTGCAACCAGCCACTGGAAGCTAAATATTTTTTTTTCTTGAGGAAATATGAGCATTTGTATCCTCCTTATAGTAAATGCACATTTTTTGCCGAACCAGTAAAAGTGCATCTTTTACTGGATGATTGGATTACAAAAAAAAAAAAAAAAAAAAAAAGTGAAATTTTTTAAAAGACCAGCTAGGCATGAAGATGGATTCAATTGCTTAAACACTGATGTCCAGTGATAATCTAGAATCCCTGCAGCACCTGACACATCTGCACATGGCTATCAGACATGTCACAGGATTTATGGGGCACCTGTAATTTTCTGGAGCCACAGCTGGAGGACAAGCATGGTACCTTAAAATGACATCTGGTGTCTATGTTTAGACAACTAATCTCACATCGGGTCTCTCTGTGGGCACCTGTCGATAACTTTGGTCATTTTTTTAAAATAGGCTAAAGGAGCTGATGAAACCAGCTGTTGTTAGAAGTCTGTCTACATCTAAAGGGTTATACAATGAAAGGAAGGTTTATAATTCAGTAGTGCAGCATGTCAGCTTTCATGTTCTTTTATTTTCTTCAGAGCTGCCTTTTTAATGGCCAAAGAAGAAATGCACTTACTCACAAAACACGTTCATTGATTTCAGCACGCTGAGGAGTAAGCCGCCAGTATGGCTGTGTGCGTTTTGTGCTTCACCTCATCTTGCAGATAGATGGGCAGTAAAGAAACAGGGTGTATTTTGCCCAGGGAGAGGAAAGGGAATGCAACAACCCTGCAAGCTTTAGTTGTTTCAGGTGTAGATTCCCTGATTGGCAGAGGGGTTTGAGTTCTCCACCCATGGGTACTTACAATGCATGCAAGTGCTCCTTTCACTGATAGCCTGATGTTTCCAAGCTGTACTCGTTCTGCCTGCCTCGGCTTTGTTCATTACCCTTTTGACTTTCTGGAGAGCATCTGAATAGAATGAAACCACCTTGTTTCCAGGATGATCACAGTTCTCCTGATGAACACACCATTTCATCCGGGGGTAAGCTTCTGGCATCTTTTAAGAGACACAAAAAGACACCCCCAACAGCAAAAAGAGAACAGTGGCTTAAAACATGGGAATAGGAAACTTTGCTGTTTTCTTCTCTGTCATGATTCAGCAAATGACTTCATAGCTTTTCTTCTAACCTCTTCTGTATCCTAGTCAAAGTTAGATGACAATTAAGAGTAGAACAACACATCCAGAGGTTCATCTAGGATTTGGGTACGCCAAAAAAAAAAATATTTATAGAAAAATTGGTAAATATTTACAATCTGTTTCTCTGTCTGTATCATTGAAAGTTTTTTCAGAAATCACTTCCTTAAAAATACATATTCAACTACAGTTTTATTGACTGTGAAGGGGTATGCTTTGTTTTCTGAAAGTTTCTTATCCAGTTGTGCATAGATTCTCTGTCATATCTCATTCACTTCCAAAGATCTGAATCTTTTTCTCTGTCAACCTTCCTCTGAAAGGGGAGAGCAGGATCTGAGTGGAATGACAGCTAGAGAAGGAACATAATGAAGTATCTTTGAAAGGCTTACAAGCATTGCCCCTGCAAGTGATTTCCCAGGTGACTTCAGCAAATTATATGTTATAAACAATTGCTTTTATTACAGTAACATACAAAGGCACTAAGCAAAGTTAAGAGCCTGATGGTGCAAAATACTAGTAAAAATAACAGAGCAAAATCTTTTTTTGACCCCAAGAGCTATGGTGTTGCTGGGAAAATGAGTGAGCTCTCTAATTTGAGGAAACAGTTGGCTTTTAACCATTCTGTGTAAGAAGTGTCTGATAATTGCTTTCTAGAGAAGAAAATATTTGGGTTATGGTCCAAATCCTGAAGTAAGAAGAACAGAGCAGCATCTTTAGGAGGAAAGACTTATCCAAATCTTGCTATACTGTCATAAATTCATTAATGAAACAAATGCCTCATACTCACTTTTACCAAGCCTTGGTTTTCTTTCTCTGAGTCTGATACTTGTATTACCAAATCACTTGTATTACTTCATCTCAGCTGTCAGTATTCAGGAAAGTACTCCTTGTATTTCATCTTCCAAATAACAGCCTTGTGTTTGATGCTGTTGATTATATTATATTGTAATGCTCTATTTGGACCTTTGATTGTAAAACCATATCTGTGTCTTCTTATTGTGTTTAGAATGGAGAAAAGCAGTTGCAAAAGTAAGTGTAGAAAGAGAACCGTGCAGTTCAGTGAACAAACAAATTAATGAAAACACCTTTACGAGAAAAACCAAATAACTTTGTTAATCCCCATAAGTAAGTATCAGGCATCATTAGGAACATTAATACAAAAATGTATACAATCTGAAAATAAGTGTAAATTTGGGATGGATCAAAACTGTGGATAAGTAGAACATTCCTAACCACTGGGATTTAACTCTCTTCCCCTCCCATTTATTAGCTAAAGAATTCATTTATTATGTAAAACTGGGTTTGGATTGTTCCTTCGCCCAAAAAGGACAGAGTCTTTGTGACGAGTCAAAGTGAATGTCCTGCTGTCTTGTATACGAGGTTGAACTATTTCTTACTTTTTCCTGTGAAAACTGCTGAGTCTTCACTTAAGTACTTTATTCACCAGTTTGGAGGGGAAAAAAAAAAAAAAAAAAAAAAAAGGAAAAACACCACTCTACATGCATGAATGAACCGATAACCTGCTGCACAAACTGCCAAAGAAATAAATAAGTTTTCAACACCATTTTCCAAGAAAGCATTCTTGCTTATGCAAACAGTACCTGACCCAATGTGTCCGTCATGTAATGTTTAAGGCACTGTTCTTGAAGATGGGATGCTTAGATAAAAAATATTTCTATTTAGACATCTTGCAGACTGAGTGAGTGACCTCACTGTTGATCAGGGAGGGTGGTGATATCTACCTCTGTGCTGCTTTTGTAGATGAGGCTTTGAATTGCTTTTATTTTTTTGCCTTTATTAAAAAATAAATTAAACCATTTTGTCTTTACCAAACAAGCTTTCAGGGTTTTTTTGGTTTTGTTTTTTTTTTTTTTTTTCTCTGTTCTGTTTAACAACAAAAACTAGTAGTTTTCAGCATTATCTAAATCAGTCAGGTCTCTTGATTTGGTTTCTGAAACAAAACCCAATTATTCTCTAAGACTTTATTCGTACTGGATCAAACCTCCAGCCGGTAGCAGAGCTTGTGCACAATGCCACCCCTGCAGAACAGGGATCTGCTCTGGGAATTCTGGAATAGAGGCAGACTTTCTCCCACCCTCCTACCCATCTATTTAGATATTCTGTCACTGTTTGCTGTTTATAACTAAGCAGTTTTCCACTGCATGATAAAGACCCAAATGAAAACCTCTTCACAATGCTGATGGAAAACTGTTTGAAGCAGGAGCCACGTGGGCTCTCAACATCAGAACAAAAGAGGATCTGAAGTGTTTGCTAATCCTTGTGGACCTTTTTATAAGGCCAGTTTCATCCACTGACTAGAACACAATGCAACAGATGAAGATTGTTAATATATGTTAAATTCTCAGACAGCCTTTTGCAGTACAGTTTGGTGAAATCTTGCCATTCTGCCTGACAGACATGAAGTTCTTCAAAAACGGGACAGGAAAAGCTGACCTCACTATAGTAAGCAGAATAAACCAGTTATACTTAGCCTCGTTGGTGTTTATAAGAGGTTTTAGCTGGCTTCCTTCCTGACTGGCTATAATTGGCAAAAACAATTTCCTTCTTTGAGAACAGCTGTCACTGGTGTAGTTTCTCTTAGGGCCAGGAATGGAATAAAGCATTTCTCCTCTTGAAACATCCTCCTTCGTGTGGAGGCCTATAAACAAAGGGTAATGATAACCAGACGTTCATCAAATTATGGGAAGGCGATTAGTGGGCTGCCACAAGAATTAATGTTAAGCTTAGGTATAATTAACATCTTTAGTCTCTTCCACAACCTAATAAAATCTAGCTGCTGGAAAAACTTTTCTAATATTGATGTAATTTTCTTATTTCCTTGACTTGCATAGTGTCAAGGTAAAGATTGTTAGGGCACCTTTAGCAATTGTTCTTTTTCACTGTTGATTTTTCTACTGCTTGTAAATGACTGATTTCACAGTCACATCTGTCCATACCAAAAAGCAAAACAAAGTAGTTTAGAAGTAACATGAGAGTGAAAGGTATTGCTATTTTATCATAATTCAAAACCTGCAAGTCCAGAGGAGGCACTGTGTGTGAACCTGACTTCTATAGAATTGAACCAGAGGGGTTTTTTAATTAGGGACAAGAACGTAGAACCAGGTGAGATGTGTTGAGCTGATGAGTTTATTTTGGTTTTGTGGACAACTGGACCAAATATCTTAATTTAAAACTTACCAGGTTCTATTTCTAAGCAAACAACCTTGTCTCTCCTTGCCATTTCTTCTGGAAATCTGTTCCAGGACTCCATAGTTCTGTCATTAAGAAAATTTCCAGCTCAAAACTATTAGTGTCCAATTTATGACCATACATTTGGAGACTGACAAGTTTCTGAATTAGGAAAGAGAGCTTATTGTGAGAGCTTCCTTAGAGGTCAGGCTCTACTTGTAGTTCAGACTCTCAAAAGCATGAGGCCAAGCCACAAAAACTTACATTGCATTTTTCACAGGTCTTATTTCGCTAACTTTGCTAGATTCCCATAGCTGAAAGTGGGAAAAGCTATCTCCCTTATTAAAGTATTCCAAAATTTTGTATAGGAAACCTTAAAATATGTGTTTGGTCAATGAGAACAACATAACATTGGTTTGTGCAGTTTCATACAGAACTAAACCTGCAATTAAAATTTAACATTAGGAGGTAAATGTTTTAGACCATCTTAAAAAAAAAAAAAGCAGGGCTGCAACTTGTAGTGATGACAAATTAAGATTTCATAGTTTAATTATGTATTAAATAGTCTGTCAGCTTAATGAAATAGAAAATCAGGTTTATGAGTAAATAAGGGTAACAATTAAGCAAGTACATATATATATATCTACAAAAAAAAGAGTGATAATTAAATACATACCATTATAAAAAAAAAATTTTGAAGAACATTTGGGGTTTTGGGAACTATTACACCCCGTCCCACCAATGATTGTTGTTGTTTGAACTAAAAATCCCTATATGCGTCATTCCCGATGTCTTTACCAACGTTTGGCCCAAATACAGGTATTTTTACTTAACTGGCAACTGTCTATTTAGTGGTCTCGCTAAAAACAGAACCTACATAAAATGTGTACAAGTGCAGTGCCACCTCTAATGTATCATGAAGATATAAACATCTTAAGTCCAACACATGATTTGCAAGGCTTAACTTGGACATTAAATGTTTGTAGATATGGACATAGTTTACAATTAAGGAACAGTATTTACCAATGGTTAAGAGAAAGGCAATGACCAGAGAAACAAATGTGAAGAATTTTGGTTAATTATCCATGATGAATGAGAAGAACAGCCAAAAAGAACATTCCAGTGCAGAGCAAAACCAACGTAGAATAACCAGGAAGTTGTGGCTATTAATTGTAAAAAAATATGAAAGTGCCTAGATTGGAAGAACGTTACAGCTACTACATTTTACTTTATTTTTTTGTCACAGAAGATGGCATTTACTTTTTCTTATTCATATAAAGAGTTAAAAAAAATAATCCCTGAAATACATTAATTCGCTGTACTGGAATGAGTTTAGAAGCAGAGAAGGATGGTTGATGGTAAGTTTCTATTAAGATATTTATGAGGTTGGAAATAACATCACAGAAGATTTTTTTAAGATATCAGTAAGGTCACTATCCCCTAACTATGCTGAAAATATGGAAATTATATTTGACAGATAGAAGAGAATATCCAAACATATTCTGATATGTATGTAATGAATATGTAATTAATATCGGTTGGAGCACTAAGTGACCTATCTAAAGACAATGTGAAGCTTTTCTCAGGATTATACCTTTGAAATCTGTTCATTTTCGTGCTTTGCTAGGCCAGTAAAGGTGTGAGTATAATAATGTTAACAAATCACAACCAAGATTTTATTTTGTAAGGGTGGGGGGTTTTATATTAATGTTTGCGAATTTTAACTCTTAATCTCTGCTTACATAAACAGAGTTTCTAATGATTTCTGTAAGCCTGGACAGGGTTGACTCTAGAAAAAATATTGAGTGGTAATTAAGTTTTGTCTAATCCCAAACAAATCTGACAGTTAAATAATTTTATGTCAGCACTGTTCCCTTGATGTTCATCGTGGTTTTAACTCCTGAAGTATTTAGGGAGACAAACCACATTTCTCATTTTTCTATAATGAACAAGTAAAATGGAGCTTCAATTCCTTAAGGACAGTGAGATTTCCATGAGATTCCACTGATCATTTCAGTAGCCCTTATCTCTTCCATTTATTTTGAATATGGTGAACTGCAATTAAAACAGAAACAGATGCAAGACCTTGTAAAATAACATTAGCATTTTACCTCTACAAAGAACATTTTGTGCAACATACTTAAGGGTGCATTTGTCTTTTTCATAGACATATCATAGTTCTGACTGATGGGAAGCAACTCCAGAACGGGACTCCAACATTCAGGTGTATGTATGTGTGTGTCTATATTATAGTCAATAGAACCTAGACAGCTATTCATCTCATTTTTAAATGAGACTCTAAAGACTTCATTTTCCTGATCTGTGTTGACTACATTGGGACCTCAGCAATCCAGATCACATTGAGGCACATACATTGTAAATGCTTAGATTTAGGTGTCTGAATCCACACCCCCATTTTACATCACATAACTGGCTAATACATCAAGGTCTTTTCTTTCATAGAATCAAACTAGAGAATAACTTAGGCTGGAAGGGGCTTTGGAAGATCTATTGTCCAGCTTTCTGTTCAAACCAGGGTCTACTTTGTAGTATTTGAGCTATTAGAGCCGCCCAGACTGTCCAGGGCTTTATCTAGTCAGATTTGTTTTTTTGTTTCTAACTGATTAACTTAATTTTACACTAGAAATTCTTGTTGATAGTACTGAAGCAGTGGCCTTCACTTTTGTACTTTCAAAACCCATTCCATTTATATTTCTCCATTTCTGTCTCCTTGTATTCATTCTGGAATGCATCCCAGTCTTTCTCCCTGTTGCGAATTCCCAGTTTCAATTTCTCTTTGAGATAAAATATAATTTTTAAAATAAAAATACTATCTTCACCTCCAAAAGAATCCGATGATAAATTCAGACAAGCCTTGGTAAGGTGCTCATTACTTTCTTAAATCTGACTTAAATTAAACTTCCAATGCTGTATCTTAACATTTCTTCAACTGATGGATGAAGGAGACTTCAAGAAACAACTTCTCATTCCATTTTTGAAAATATATGTGAATGTAGTTTATTATGTTATGTTTTGCAAACAGAAATTCACTTCATTGTATCACCACCCATGGGAAGCAACTTCATCAGGTAAGAGTGAGGTTGAAACATATCCATCAGGCTATAGCTGAAGAGTGGTAACTCAGCAAGGCATTTCTGGAGCTCTCACTCACACTTAATGAGCTTCTCTAGTAAAGACAAATCCCTAGGACACAGTTGTCACTGCTGTGTATATCACTGCCAAAAATGTCAACAACTGGTAATCATGCAGTCAAAAAGCACCAGGACGATGAACAGTCTGAAGAGAAATACTTGTAAGACAAGTCAGAAGGACTAAATGCAGATGTATAGTTTGGCTAAGTGACATCTAAGAGAGCCTGATCGATGGTTTCATCTAGCTTCTTCTGGTTGTATGGGTTAAGCAGCCTTTCTGTGGCAGGCTTGGACCAAAATAGACCTTAATATAATGACATTTCTGCTTCTCTGGCAAATGTTTATATACATGAGAATAAAGTATATATGTGGGTAGTGACTGGGAGACATACAAGAACTACTGCATTTTCCTATTACTGCTGTTGCTTACAGCCTACTTTAAATCCCTGACAGGGACATGGGGGGCACTGACAGTCCTGACTGTCCTTTCCCACACCCCCGGGTTTCACCCCCACCCTACCCATGTGTCCCAGGACCCCATCAGGGCCACCAGCCCCTGTCCCAGTGATGCCACAGCAGGGCTGGTCTCCAGCTCCCCACAGCCCTGCCCTGCCCGTCCACAGGCCCATGTCCCAGCCCAGCCTCGGCCAGTCCTCATCCCCAGGGAGGTGCCCGATGCCCGGGGCTGCCCCAGTGCCCCCCAGCTGCCTGCTCCTGGCTGGGGTGGTGGGATGGGACCTGGCTGCCAGACCCTGCCCCCATGACACCCAGCCCCAGGGAGTCACCAGTCTCCATTGCACCCTGACAATTATACTTCTACTCCACACAGTCAATACGACAGCTTTCTTCAAGGTCCTCTTTCACTAACATATATAAAAATGCCTTTAAAGCCAGAATTTCTTCTAACTTCTTAAAATCATGACAAATTAACTTCTAATTGCAGGGTTTTTTGGTAGAATAAGCAGTTAAAGCTTTGAAAGTAACAACCAAAACAATGGGAATAGCCTGATGGAATAAGATAAGGGGCTTGTTATCCTATATGCTCATTTGAATTTTATATATCATACTAATTGTTATCAATGCTACTTATGCTATATTTTGCTAGTATAATCATCCCAACTCATCTGTTTCAACTTTCGGGTTGTCACAATAATTTAACAGAGCAATACCTTGCTTAGTTATTCTTAACTGAGCTGTGATTCCCTTCAAAACCTTTCTCGTGCACTTTGCTTTCTTTTTTTCTTTTTTTTTTTTTTTTTTTAACTAATTCTGCTCAAATCTGTCCTCTCATGTTGGGTGAGGGGTCACTAAGCCACACCCAGGTGACAATGCTGCACAGCAGTGGTGCAGTCACAAGTCCTATATGGCATGTGGACATGATGTCTTTTTCTTACACGGTGTTGCGTATTCATCCCAGGGGATTCAATCCATAACAGCCATTGCAAGGCATATGATCCAAGGAGATCCTCCGCAGGTCCTATCAGTTTGAAGATTTTTGTCACGCACAGCCCTTGAAAAAGTTCTTCCATGACAAGGAAAATCTTGTCTCTTTAGAATAAACTGTGATGAACCTCACAGCACGGCTTAGCCACCCAGTCACTGATCTGTATTTTGACACTTCAGATAAATATGACAAGGTGGTTTTCCTTCCATGTGAAGCATCTTATTTCTCATATAATAAGCAATTTGCTGCCAAATTTTTAACTAGGGCTCCATCAGAAAACATTCTCCTTTGTCAGCAAATCATGCAACATCTGCCTGGTAATATATTTTCCCCTGTTCCCCGATACAGATCAACAAATCAAAAAAATTTTTTAAAAAAACATCAATTTCCTGCCTACTCAGAAAAAAATACAACCCTTCTTCAGTTCTGTATTGTCTGACTTCCAGATGCATCAGTCCTTCCGCTGTCATCCCCCTCTTGAGTATGGAGGTGAGCAGAGCTGCCCTGAGTAGTGGGTGGCCTGGGAGGAGAATTTCTTTGCTTAGAAGAGCAAAGAGAGTTAAAGCAGGCTCTGGCTGCCACATGAAGGTGACAAGCCTGAGGAGTGATCCAGCCCCATACAGTGCAGGGAGTGCAGAGAGGGCAGTGTTTCTGCCACAGTGAGGGCACCCACCATCCCCAGTGGACGGGAGCCCATCCAACTGCAGTGTTCTTCCCCGTGACACCAAGTGCCAGACGCATCCCTATTTCTATGATCGGTATGGGTCCCATCGTGAGGAAAGAACACGCCAAAACCGCAGTTGCCCTCTTGTATGTGCTTGAAGCAGCTGGACTAGCAGGGGGATTCGGGGATTCTGCAATAGTCTCATTTTTTTCTCCCTAAAAACATGCTGTTGGGAACATAACTACGGAAATTCCCACACATGAGTTCTTGTTGGTATGTATGGAGATCACAGTGTATCCACAGATGGATTTGTACACATTAAGAAGACTTGTAGCAGCTTCTAAAAACATAATCCTTTCCTGTCTATGGCTGTGAGACTTCAGACAGGAACAGACCGCCTAGGCTATCAGGCCACCCTGCTGCAAGAGGCAGCTATGCCTTAACACTGTCCTATGCACAAAGCTGGCCAACAATTCATGTGAAGGAGAAGTTTTATCCAGAGAATTCATCAGGAACCTCACATCCTAATCTCTGCTGGTTTATCTTGCATGAGAAGTGTGCGTGTTTAGAGGAATCCTTTGGTCCTTTCTTGTCTCTGACCGCCGAAACAGAGCGCAGCTGTGCACCCATCTTAATTACAGCATTTGCTTTGCAGTGGTTTGCATTTCCAAAGATATCTTCCCAAGACAAAGGTGATAGTCTTCTCTATTTTCTTCTAATCAAGAGCCGAGTCACTCCATTATAAAGCCCATAGGCCAAATCTGTTACTAATGCAGTTGCCCTACAGGTTCACCAAAACAGTGCAGATCCCATCCTGAGAAACAGCTGACTGTTGCATGCCTCTATTTAAATTAGTTTGAAAATCTTAAAGATAACACTGAAAGAAGCTAAACTGTTTTCTTTGTTCTTTGCTTTCCTTGCACTGCTTTAATGTCCGACATTACCTCGCTGAGACTTCAGCAAGTTTTTATTGATCCTAGGAATTGTGCTGCTGGAGCCATATTCAGACAGTTTCCTTATACTTGCCTACTTTAGATATTGCAGCTTCTTTTCTCCCTTTGGGATGTTCTGTGAAAACAGGCAGACATTGCGTCCTTGTTTCAGATGCCACAATACTTGTGATACATAATTTACATGTGCAGATAGGTAGGTCCAGTCCAGATCCTTAGAAATATGCAGGTGATTAGGGAGAAATACATTCCTACATACCTTCAAAAAACTGAATTTCCATCCCTGAAAAGTGGTATTTGCATGTGAATTCAACATTGCAAAAGTGTTACTGTCAAGTCAGTGGTATTCAGTGAAAGCAAAGGCACTGACTTCAGTGGAAATAAGGGTAGAGCCACAAAATGCCCATTTGGAAACTGAACCCCAAATACACAAACAGGTAACGCTCGCTCTCCCAGAGAATTCTGCCTTCTAACTTTGCTTGGAAAATAGGCCGAGCTAGAGAATAATATCTGAATTTCTTTTTATTGCATCGATAATTTTCATTTGGGTATTTCTTTTCCCTAGCATCAATCCCAAACACTACTTAAAAGCAATCTACTCCTTGTCCTGATTTCAGAAAAAAGCTGTTTTACTACTGTTTATATAGCAGTGAAATCAAGTTTATATCCCAATGCTATCAGTGTTTCTTTTATATCACACATGTACGTAGAACAAACTTCCTGGTGAACTACCACTGCTAAAAGGTTCATTACTGAAATTTCAGTCTCAAGTATTACTTCTCCTCACAATCACCGAGTCCATTTCACTTGGGTAGCATTAATCTGCTACATAGACGGAGGCAAGATGTTTCCATTATTCACTAAGATAACTAGCTCTTCAGTTTCTGCTGACAAAGTTGTTTTCCAGCTACTCCGACCCAAAAGCTGGCAAGAGTTTATTAGGAACATAAAGACTCAACCCTCAGGATTAGTCACTGCATCTATGCAAAATGTTAAGTCTTTTTATTTCTGTTCTTATAGACCTGGAAATATGGTAGATGGTGAAACTGCACCTTCTATATTTTATACTTGATACAGAAAAGCAGTAAGGTCTAAAGTTGTGTAGGATCAGTTTTCTCATGCAGTTTGCATGTTCACAAACTGACAAAGCCCAACCAGTTTTTTGCCTAGGGGATACGTGCTTTGCACCAAATTTTCAGGCAGTTTTAAGATAGTCTCTATAATTAGTGGTCTAATTTTGTCGTGCACAAATGACTTTACCCACCCAAGTAGGAACACAAAACTCATATTTGTGAACTCAAATTGGCTGAATGTGTGTCCTCAAACAAATGTACCGTGAGTATGCTGCATGCATAATATTAAGTATGGCAGGCTCTGAAACTACAGTCAACAAACTAATATGAAACACTGCAAAATTATTTTGGTGCAAAGTAAGTAAGGCTAGGAAACAGACCAGAATGAAAACCTTGACTTTCCTAAACTAGCTTCTGTTCAGATCCCCCCAAACATGAGCAAATTCTCCCAAGAGACTTGGGACCACTCAGGAGATTTTGCAATGTCGATGTGTTGCCCTATAAGGGTGTTAATATTTGGTACCATGACCTCGTCATTGCTTCAGCCTAGCAGGATCTAGGATTCCATCATTGGACCTCATCCTTCAGGAGCACCTTGAGGTCATGCATGAAGGCGATTTATAAACCCCTGTGAAGCAGGGACTCTATAAAGCACCAAACAGAATAGATTGCTGATAATTCCATTCACAGTGCCAAAATACACTTGCAGTACACGTGTCCTGCACTGGCATTTATAGTCTTGGTTTTCATACTGTGCCTGTTCCTGTGTTTTATAAGCTGTCTACCAATACAGCTCAAAAGCTGTACTCTTAGCCTGATAATTCTTTAACAATTGTGCATTCCTGTTTCAAATCTGATCTCTTCTGTTGAATTATCCAAAGACTAAAGGAATGGATGGTAGAAAAAGCACTAGTTAGTGCAGACAGTGGTCCAAATCTTCAGGAAAAGCTATGAGCCATCATTATGACAAATAATGTGTGAACCACCATGGTTTGATTCCATATGTTTATTGCAATAATCTATACGGAAGCACAGTGCAGTAGGAACAATTAATCTTATTCACCTACCAGATGGGGGGAGTTATACACCTTTCTGAGTAAATACCTTGATTTTATTCTTGTCTGCACCTTTTAGTGCTATCTTCTCTATGTAAGTAGGAATTGCCATAATAGAAACTATTATTATTATAACTAATAGCACATTTCTTAAATTAAGGCTATTTTGAGTTATAAGAACACCAAAAGCTTGAAACAGGTGGAATGATTTTCTTTAAAAATCACAAAATACAAACCAAATTAATCTTTTTTTAAGTTTTGTTTTGAGCTAAAAACATTGTCAAGTTTCACCCAGGAGCAAATTTCTATGGATGAGTTATAAATCTCTAAATAATGAGGTTTTTAATGAAAACAAGTCTAACTCAGTGTGAACAGTAGCAGAGCAAATTGTGTCACTATAACTGTAACTTAATGGAAAACTACAGAATATTTAAAATGTTTTCTGATTATTGCTTAAATTATCAAAATCTTATCATTTACAGCACAATCTAAATGAGGCAAAAGCGTATGCAAGGATGTGGCAGAGATAATTATAAAAAGCACCAAGCAGTCAAGTAATGAGTAGGTAGAAGAGTAAGTCACATGAGAGGAGAAAATATTATTAGGCTCAGTGTAAATCCGGGATTTCAATGGTTGTACCATCTATATGTACGGGAGATGGTGGGAATAATTGAGGACATGTGGTGGCCAGATGGAGGGAGAGGTACAGAACATGAACAGAAATGGCTTTGTGACCAGTGAGTTAGTAACATCATGTTTTCTTCCTGAGGTATTGTATAACTACTGTATATGTAGACATTTTTAAATGGAAGCTTGAGATGCAATTAAGCAAATGAACAGCTAAAACCAAAGGGTCCCAAAATAAAGGAAAGGTTATCAAATCATCTCTGAAGTAAATAGCACTCATCATTTGTGCAGCATTTTATATTTTCAAGGCATTTTACAAACACTGACTAATGAAGGGTCTTTTTTTTCTTCTCCCTGGAGTTCATAGGAATTAAGGCATCTGCAAATGAGCAGAAGCAGGCCCAAAGTGAAGTAGTGCATCAACCAAAGATAACAGGGGAGGGGATACCAAGCAATAGCTGACCAGCACGTAGACACATGGAAGATACAAACCTGAAACAACCATTAATGGTGCAGTGCAGAGCTGCTACAGAGCTAGCTGATCCTTTACCTGGTGCATTAACACTGTGCATCCTTAGGGACTGCACCTGAGCCTCAAAGCCCTCCCTCTCAGCCAGCACAGCAGTGTGCTGGGACCTGCTATTGCTCCACCAGCCCTGCCTCTGTGCCTCTGCACCTCGGTGCCTCTGTGCTGCACTTCATTGCACGGGAAAGATGTGCCTGAAGCATCACACAGTGCACCAGGAAGATTACAGACCCAGGAATTGCATCCAGCAGGAGCTCACACCAACTGCAGGGAGACCCCATAACCACCACACTGACAGCATTGCTGTTTCCTGTCTTGAAACTCAACCACCATCCAGGCAAGAATGGGAGATTTGTGGAACGGAAAACACTCTAAAGCCTAATGTTTACAGGGTTCACTTGCGAAGGGAATCAGTCAGGTTCCTGGGAATTAATTTTATGTTACAAACTCTTACAATAAAAATACATAAACTATTGTTGGAACAGGGGAAGAAACATTTGCCAGTGAATGCCCTTATCATAAGATGATTTTGCAAGGGCTCCCTCCAGTCTCACAAATCTTTCAGTTTCAGTTGTAAAATGATACAGCTTTCATCTTTCTCCTGCTTTCCTGCCAACCAGAAACCTCCCATAGTATCCTGGATTGTGGGAGAAGAAAGTACAACCTCTTTTCAGCTGAGGACACCAGAAACTTGGTTTTACCACCTCAGGCAATATTCCAGCCACCATCTATTTTACAGAAGGTAGATGTCTCCTTCTCTTTCTTCTGAACAAAACCAACTTTGATGGTTCACCATCCCGTGAGCTCAATAAATGAAAATGTAGCATTGGTTTCTCTGCTTCAAACTGAGACCAGTCCCCCAGTGTGAATTAGGTGTGCTAGGAACAAACCTAACAAAATGTGACTGCTCAGGGTTTTAGGCCTAGAGAGGCTTTTTGGATCCCACAGGGACTTCAGACTAACCCTGCACTCAGCTGAGAATGTACCAGCTCTGAAGATGCATACTAACAGGACTCTCAAGGCCAGGAAAAAAGTGCAAGCACTTGAATATTCACTTCTACTGAGGGGTTAGGCACATTGATTGTGCCTCAGTTCCACCTATGTAACATTTGAAGTACCTAAGTGTCTTTTTGGATCTGAGCATGAGTGACATTAGATGACATTAAAAGCACATAAACAGGAGCCCTACAGATCCTGGACTGCCAAACGTCAAGCCCTTAGCAACAAATATCTTCTGAGCTGTGAAGGGTGGATCGCATAAAGAGATGCTGGGAGCATGCAAGTCATTTTGTGACTGTGTAGATGGCTGCTGGTGCAAAACACACATTTTCAAGTGTTTCCAGGGCTACAGAAGCTTGCAGCTGGTTCTGAGTCATTCTGAGCACCAGAAAAGGTGATGAACATTATAGGAAATGATCTCCAGTTACTTCAAAATATTATTCTGGAATGGAAACTTCTGTGAGCTATTTGCTCCGGGAGGTATTTTGTGGTTATTAGGCTCATTTCTGTTCCGTTTTTACAGAAATGCACTGCCTACTCCTGCCCAGGACTTTGCAATGATAGGCACAGCTGCATCCCATGAAGACTAACCAAGGCATCATTTAAAGAAAGCCAGTAAACAAAGCAACAAATTACAGCTCACCCAGCAGATGTAGAAGATAGTGTCTCATGCTGGCACACGGTAGGGTTCTTACTCCTTATGCCACTAGAGTGAGTAATCACCAAAACTCCCACAAATCAGGGTCTACACCACCTAGGAGGACAAGCCCCAGTTATTATGTACTGAGCCAGCAGAGCCACTAGCAACATCACCAGCATTCTGCTGACTGCTGCCAGTTTTATTCCCTGTCTCCATGCTTCCAGGATGTTGGTTTGTTCCTTCCCCGAGTAATTTGTTATCTTAATTGTTCAGCCAAGGGACAATACAACATGAACACATGAGGTTCTACTGGAGATGGGGATTGCTCTCAGGTCTAGGAGCTAAGACATACAAACCAGCTGCTGGGACTACCTACTAATAGCAAATGAAGATACAGAACACCAATCTTGCAAATTTGCAGGGAAAATTTTCCCAGCACTGACTTCTATTCTATTGCAGTCTAATATCTCAAAGGAAATGGTAGAAGCTTCCCGACTTTAGCCATTTAAGCCTCAACTGCTGAATAAAACTTAACAAAATAGACTGCAGTGTGTAGCTTTTCTTTGGCAAGAAGACAGCCTCATCATAAGGGCTTGCCCTCTCACATGTCTATGATTTCTTACAGATTACAGTTAGCCAAGTAATTAAGGTAAAGAAAGTAGCTTAAGTGGGAACCTAAAACTGTGAGAAAGGAGAATGATTATAAAAAGTGCAGACTATATTAAGGGATTATAGTAAAAAGGAAAAAAAAAAATGGCCCAGGTGGATTAAGATGTTAAATAGTAGTTAAATAGCAGAGAGAGAGAGAACACAGTCTAATGCTGTTTTTTTGTTGTTTTTTTTTTTTTTTTTCTTTGTAATCCAGATTTAGTAGCAATTTTCATATGTCTGATGCCCTGGTGTGTGAAAATTGGATGTATTTTCATGAGATAAATTTCCTCAACAGGGATGGGGTCAGGTGAGAGTGTTTTGTAACTTCTTACTGCCAGACAGCCACTAGAACATTGGTGGAGGTCTTAATGCAGGTCTTATGCCTTGCTCTTCCTTTTGCTGAGACGGAATGCTTGCAGGAGGGAATGGTAGTGCTATCTGGCTTGAACTGAGAAGCCCTGTGAGTACCGCTGTTTACTTGGAGGGGGTAGATGTGGCACAAAACAATCCTTTTAGTATCTGCTACTGACAGAGAAAGATAGTCTTAAAAGAAAGAAAGAGAGAAGTTTTGTCTGAAAGTGAAGCATAGCTTTAACAGAGGGCACCTTATACGACCCTATGGCATGGTAACCCCCAAAAATATGGCTTTCATCAGAAAGCAGTTTATGACCACAGCTGATTTACAAGGTGAGTCACTGAAGCACATACTCTAAAAGAAGGCAGTGCCCAGTAAAAATTGACTACATGTGGCAAACCACACACCAGCCCTGCCTCAAATTCATCCATGCTGGCCATGCTCCTGTGTCCAGCCTATGTACCAAACCTATCCCAGAGCGAGCCAACACTCCTCCTAGGCTTGGCAATGCATTTGACAAGATTTTAGCTTAGATTCAGCTAATATATATCAAGTTATTTGCACTCTGTGCTTTTGACAGTTGAGTGAGGAAAAGATACCAGCTGAGAATATGTGTTTAAATGTAATTTAGCCTGTCAAACAAGAGTGCTCCTCAGCTGGGGGTGTTTAAATAGGAATCAAGGCACTTGTCGTGAAGCAGCAAGGTCAAAGACACCCCACTGCCGCTGCTCGGGCCCTGCTTCCAGCTCCAGGCACTGGGGCGACAAGAGAGGAGCTTCAGAGAGGAGAAGGCAGCAGCTACAAGAGCCGAGGAAGCCCTGCTGCAGGGGCAGAAGGCAGATGCCAGCTCCTGGGGCTTGCGTTTCCTGAGGCCAACATCCTTCCTTGGTTTTGCTCTGCTGCTACCCACCACCAGCCAGCCCGTGTGCCTGTGCACGTGCGTAGCTCCAAAAGCAGACGCCTCCAGAGGTTTTCCCCGTGCTGAGCTCCCAGCTCTGCCTTGGGGAGGCTGCCACTGGGAAGGGACATTTACCCCCTCGCAGGCACGGGGATGGGAGCCGTGCCAGAGCACCCACCACCTTTGTCCATCCTGCTCTGTACGCAGCCAGCTCGCAGCAACCTAGCTACACTAACCCTTAAAAAAATCATTCCAAGAAAAACACCTCCTTAAATAGCGGCCATTTGGGTGATTTTAAACTGCCACCGCACCGCTGCACAGATCTGCTGTCTGTGGCTGAAGTTGTCAGTACTGTCATTCACTTCCCGTTAGCACCAAATCTTGTGGCTCCAGCTCCGTGTGTTATTTTGAAAATTTGCCCTTATGTATCTTCCAAGATCTATCAGCTCAGTTTACTGACACAATCAAACGTTTACTGCTTTCAGTGCTGCAGAGCCAATATAGCTGAACAGCAAGCTATATCTACTTCTTGCAGCATCATCAAAATTGCGAGCTAAATTTTGATTTCTGATGCCTTATTATTGCTATGAAGATGTACGGAGAAAGGAAAAAAAAAAAAAAAAAGTCTCATTTCCAGATATGTATCTGATTCTTGAAACTGTCATTGAAACAAAAAATACCCACCCCCACCACCCTCAAAAAAGGAACATATTTTTCCTGAACAGTAAATGAGCATCTAAACAGAAGAATAAATTAGAAAAGGAAGAACTGATAGGTTGTTTTTTACTTTAACTCCGTATGGAACTAAATTTTCAAAAACAACAGTCTGTATTGTGAGCACAAATTTTGGCACCCGTGATTTTAGACAGTTAATAACTGTACAACCTGATGTAACCCATAGTTCATATCTTTAGGCATTCTCTACGTATTTAATTGGAAGTACAAATAAACAGGACCATAACTGTTCTTTGCAAAAATGAGGCACCCCCACAGTAGGTGTAAGCAATGTGGGACAGCCTAGCAAATATCTGGTTAAAAAAGACCTGCTTAAAACAAACGAACAAGCAAAACAAAACAGGTTTTCAAAATCAAATGCATGCAATACATGTAGGATCTAAACAAATGCAATACAGGCAGGAGCTAAAGCCTGAAGCATCTGACTTGTATGTCCCAGTTCTTATGTAGCATTTAGGACCCAGGATTTGGTGTTTTGGGACTCACTGAGCTATGAGCTGCAAAGTGACTTCACAGTTCACTGGGGATGAAGAGATAAAAGCCTGGGACTTGAGTGAATCTTCTTTTTTTTAAAGGTTTTTCAGCAGGGTGGTTGCGTCCAACCCCTTGCCTGGTGGTTGGGACTCTTCCTGAGAAAGGACATCCTTGAACCTCTTCATGTTGAAGATGGACCCAGAAGTAAGTCTCCTTCAGGCAGCCAAACTGAATCCTCATTTCCCTTGTCTCAGAGCTGCTAACCAGTACCCACAGTCAAAAGGAAGGTGGTGTTTAAAAGTCACCCATCCCTGTTGCCTGCCTGGCTGATTGGCTTCTGTGTCCTCTTCCCCTTCAGACACAGCCTCATGGGCACTGTTGAGAAAATGTTGCAATGCAGTGCTGCTGCACAAGCTGTTCTATCAGCTCTGTTCCCTGTATAGCCCCAGCCCAGGGCTGCATGCGCAGTCAACTGAATAGAACATTAATAAAATGTTGTAACAAAGATAATAATGCTATCATTGTGACTACTAAGAACTGAGACGTACAGAACTTGAGGTAATCGCCCTTGAAGACTAAAAGAAAACAAACAACGAAGTGGTCGGACTCCAGAACAAGATGTGAAACCCATTGTCAAGATAATAATGACTGATAAAGTATAATTCTGTGTATTCTGGATTAGGTAATGCTTTGTAGGTGCATAAATACATGTATGCGAACTCATGTAAGCTGTCACTCTCTGCGGAGGTGACCCAACGCTGCTGGACCTGAATAAAATCCTAGAGTAACCCACGACGGAGTTCGAGTCTCCTTTAACAGTTTTGGCACCCCAGATGGGACTCTAGGCTGTGACGGGGAGGACGAATAAAAGAGGATCCCGATATTACATCCTACAAACTGCCGGCTACAGAAAGGTGAGTTCAAGTCTCCCCTTGTCTGTGTTTGTGGGTTGGAATAGGAAAGGATCACTCTGAAATACCCCTCACAAAGAAAATTGCAGAATGGGAGGATATCCTTCAGTACCTAAAGGATCTCCCTTGGTAGAATTATTAGCAAATTGGAATAAACTTTCTGGGACAGCAGGGTTGAGTAAAAGTAAAATTATAGTGTTATGTCAAGATGACTGGCCATTTTTAACCAGAATTAGAGGGGCAGGTCCCCAAGAAGTATGGCCACCTGAAGGTACCTTCGATGAAACTAGGTTGAAATGTTTGAGATTGATATTAGAAGATAGGAATCCGCAGCAGATGAATTATTTATTTCTATGGCTGGAATGGGCCGATTTGAGAAATCGTATGGCTCTAAAGAAACCTATGAAAAGAGAAGAATTAATTGCCTTCCTTGATGATCATCAGGGAAAGAATCAGAACCAGAGTTCCCATCCACAATCAGAAGGGAAATCTGTTGTAGGACAATATCCTATGGTAGTGGAATTTCATTCCAATCCTAGAGTAGGCCCCAACTCAGGACCTGAAGTTCCTCCAGTTATTGCAGTTTCCACACACCAACCCTGGAAACCTGGTGATTTGATGTTGTGGCAAGAGAAAATGCCAAGGTTAAGGGACAATGCTGAAAAATGTGCTAAGTTTTTGTCTAGTATTATTAGAGACTATAAGCCCAATTGGGAGGATATGCAAACTTTATTGCAGGAGTTGTTTACAAATGAAGAGAGAGAAAGGATTATGCTGAAAGATCGTGAAATGAGTCAGAATACACCTGGGAGACCAACTTGGCCACAGGCTGATCCGAATTGGCAGATACACACACAAGATGGGTTACAGGCTTGGCGAACTGCGACTAATTTATTAATAGAAGCGGTACGCCAGTGTGAAGAGAGAGTTACCAATTGGGCGAAAGTCCAGGAATGTACTCAACGCACCGATGAACACCCTAGTGATTATTGGCAGAGATTAAGAACAGCACTGTTACAACACGGAGGGATGACTGAACAAAATTTTCAGGAAGCTTTAGCTATTAGTGTGTATGTTAATCAAGCAGCCCCTGATATTCGAAAATATTTTCAGAAACATATGCCTGGCTGGCAAAATGAAAGCTTGCAGAAAATCATTTCAGTAGCCAACTTTGTATATAATGGTAGAGATGCAGAAAGACAAGAGAAATTAGAAAAAGAAAAGAGTGAAGAAAGGAGGAGATTAGAGAAACAGCGGGAGGAGGAGAGAAGGCGAGAAAGAAAAGATAAGAGGGATGACATGTATTTACTAGCAACTGCTTTAGCCCAAAATATGCGAGGGCGAGGTGTTCTGAGAGGAAATCGGGGACCGAGAAGGGGATTTCCCCCCGGTAGAGGTAGAGGAGGATGGCGTCCGGTTCCTCCTACCACAGGAGGTACAGTAGAATGTTATTGGTGTGGGAATGTAGGCCATATGCAAAGAGAATGTCCTATTCGCCCTAGGCAGACTCTAGAACAAGCTGCTTCACCTTACATCGGAGGAGCTGTTCCTCGTCAAAGAAGTTTCTCGCAGTAATGTCAGTACCGCTGAATTCGGATGGACAATTGATTGCTGAAGTGAATGGTCGACGAGTTATCTTTTTAGTAGATACTGGCGCTACGTTGTCTTTGTTAAATTTTGATGAATTTGAAAAATCCAGTGATAGGATAATTATAAAAGGAGTGATTGGAGCGGAGGAGAAAGCCCTGACAAAACCCTTACCCATTTCAATCGGAGATAGACATACTTGGGCTCGGTTTGTAGTTTCCCCAGGATCCCCTGTATCTTTACTTGGAAGGGATATTTTGCAAGATTTAGGAACTCAAATTGCTTTGGGAAAGAAAGGACTTTTCCTGGTTTTTATAGGGTCAGCTGTAGTTGTAAAGGGAGAAGTCCAACAAGTTCCCTCAATACCATGGGAATTGAGAGAAGTTCCCAGTGCCCTATGGAGTCAATCTAGTAAAGATGTGGGACTTCTGAAATCTGCAACCCCCGTAAAAATTAAGACTAAAGGTGGTATACCCCCAGCAGTTAAGCAGTATCCTATCGTAGCAGAAGCTATTCCTAGTATCACTAAACAAATACAGAATTTTTTGGATAAGGGCATTTTAAGACCTACTGTTAGTCCTTTTAATACTCCCATTTTACCTGTAAATAAAAATCGAAAGGATGAGGATGGAAATCCTGAGTATCGGTTTGTTCAGGATTTACGAGCTGTAAATGAATATGTAGAACCCCCACATCCAGTAGTTCCCGATCCTTCTACTATCCTTACAAAAATACCAATTTGGGCGAAATACTATACTGTTTTGGATTTGACCGGAGCTTTCTTTACAATACCAATTGACCCTGACAGCCAGAATTTATTTGCCTTTACATGGGAAGGTCGCCAGTATACCTGGACCAGACTTCCTCAAGGATTTACTGCTTCACCAACTTTGTTCTCTCAAATATTAAAGAGAGACTTACAAGATCTGGAACTACCGGCTGGGTCAGAATTGATACAATATGTGGATGATTTGTTAATTGCAAGTAAAGATTATGACAGTTGTGTAAAAGATACTAAATATGTATGTCTTAGATTATATGAGAAAGGACATAAAGCATCTCTCTCCAAATTGCAGTTTTGTGAGCCTGAGGTAAAATATTTAGGGTTTATACTAGCCGAAGGTACTAGGAAATTAGATCCAGATAGGGTACAGGCAATTCAGGAAATCGCTAGACCTTTGACTAAGAAACAAATGAGAGCCTTTCTTGGACAAGCTGGATATTGTAGACCGTGGATACTGGGTTTTTCAGAGATTGCAAAACCTTTGGTAGAGACTACTAAAGATGTGAGCCCAGAACCCATACCATGGACGGAAGAATTGGAAACAGCTTTTATGTCCATGAAGACTGCCTTGGTAAATGCTCCAGCTCTTGGGTTACCAGATTACAAAAAACCTTTTAAATTATATGTAACAGAGAACAGAGGAATTGCGAAGGGAGTATTAATTCAGAAGCATGGACCCTACGAACGTCCTGTAGCATACTATTCTGTCACCTTGGACCCAGTTATCAGAGGATCTCCATACTGTCTGCGATCTATTGCCGCAGCTGCTGAGCTGGTGGAAAAGGCAAGGAATATTGTGCTAGGCCATTATCTCATAGTTGCTGTTCCCCATGAGGTTGAACTTTTACTAACTAAATATGCAGAAAAAGCGCTTTCTGCACAAAGGACACACAGATATGAAATTATCCTTTTGCTAACAGAGAATGTCAAACTTGAGAGATCAAAGACTCTTAACCCTGCTACCTTACTCCCAGTGACTGAACCTGAAAGATCACACGACTGTGTAGCTGTCTTGAAAACCATAAGCAAGACTAGAGAAGATTTGAGGGACACTCCGGTAGAACACCCTGATTTGAATCTCTTTACTGACGGATCTTCCTTTTATCTTCACGGTAAAAGATTTACGGGCTTTGCAATAGCTACTGAAAAGTTTGTTCTCATTGCTGAACCCTTGCCACCGACATTAGGAGCTCAAGCTGCAGAATTGATAGCACTAACCAAAGCAGCATTGTATGCTAAGAATAAACGAGTTAATATTTACACTGACTCGAAGTATGCCTATGGCATTTGTCACGCAGTCGGTGCATTGTGGAAAGAAAGAGGCTTTCTAACATCTGCAGGTAAAACCATTGCACATGGGTCTTTGATTAATGACTTGTTGTTGGCAATACAAGAGCCAAAGGAAGTTGCGGTAATTTATATACCTGCTCATACGAAGCGCACTGATCAGCTTGCGACAGGTAATTTTCTTGCAGATGCCGCAGCACGAGCCGCCGCTACTAAAAATTACCCCACGACTGAAGTTGTGGTTGCTAATTTCTTTTCTATCCCAAACCCTGCTACCCTTTATCATGATGTCCCGACCACCGAAATGGAAGAATGGAAGAAGATGCAAGCTGTGCAAGATAAAGGGATCTGGACCCTGAATGGTAAACCTCTATTGCCCAGAAGGTATGTACTGCCGCTTGCGCGTTGGTACCATGAGAAGGGGCATGGAGGTCCCGAAGCAGTAGCCTCAAAGGTAACGCAGCTATGGGCAGCACCAGGAATCTTTTCAGCAGCTAAGAAACTGACTGAAGGATGCTCTTTGTGTAAGAGATATGGAGATATAAGGCCAAAAGTAACGCCAGGGAAGAGGCCGCCAGCAGTCTATCCTTTTCAGAAACTTCAGATTGACTTTGCGGAAATGCCAGCCGCTCTCGGATATAAATACTTGCTGGTAATAGTAGATCAACTCTCTGGGTGGGTAGAAGCTTTCCCGACCCGGAAGAATGATTCAAAAATAGTTGTAAAAATCTTGCTTAAGGAAATCATTCCTCGATATGGCGTACCTGAGGTGATAGACTCTGACCGTGGACCGCATTTTACAGCATCTATTTTATTACAAGTTTATGTAACCCTAGACATCAAAGGACAGTTTCATACTCCGTATCACCCACCTTCATCAGGGCAAGTAGAAAGAATGAATAGAACAATTAAGGAGAAGTTAGCGAAAGTATGCAGTGAAACTGGATTAAAGTGGCCAGAGGCATTAAATTTAGTTTTATGGGATCTTAGAACTACTCCAAAGCAGCCGTTAGGAATTAGCCCAGCAGAGGTCCTATTTGGACGAGTTTTAGCTGTACCTGGTTCATATATTTCAGCAAAAACTGCACTACTGGACGGAGATGAGAATGTCACTCAATATTTATTATATTTACAAGATTCCTTTCAGAAAATTAGAAAATATGCATATTGATACCAAGGTGTGACACCAGAAGTACAGGTTCATGATTATAAAGTGGGAGATGAAGTGTTGGTAAAAACATTTAAACGAAAGAATAAGATGTTGCCAAAATAGGAAGTAAGCCATATGATGCAAGTTGTGCAACGAGACAATGTATCCTGGGATGTTAGTGATTTATGGCAATGGGCTACTTCCTGGATTCCTGATTTTCCAACTTTAATCAAGAAGATTCTAATGGTAGTCGTTTTAGTCATAATCATTTTGATCATGGTAATGTTTGTATGTCAGTGTTGTGTCTCGTGTTTATCTCGTATACCCACCAGACCCTATTGTATCCGATAGGATAGTGAGTATCCTAAAAGAAAAGGGGGGACTGTTGAGAAAATGTTGCAATGCAGTGCTGCTGCACAAGCTGTTCTATCAGCTCTGTTCCCTGTATAGCCCCAGCCCAGGGCTGCATGCGCAGTCAACTGAATAGAACATTAATAAAATGTTGTAACAAAGATAATAATGCTATCATTGTGACTACTAAGAACTGAGACGTACAGAACTTGAGGTAATCGCCCTTGAAGACTAAAAGAAAACAAACAACGAAGTGGTCGGACTCCAGAACAAGATGTGAAACCCATTGTCAAGATAATAATGACTGATAAAGTATAATTCTGTGTATTCTGGATTAGGTAATGCTTTGTAGGTGCATAAATACATGTATGCGAACTCATGTAAGCTGTCACTCTCTGCGGAGGTGACCCAACGCTGCTGGACCTGAATAAAATCCTAGAGTAACCCACGACGGAGTTCGAGTCTCCTTTAACAGGCACCTCATGTTGAAAAGCAAGGTCCATCCTAATGAAGGAATCACCAGGGCACAACCGAGCACTGTGTTCACAACCTGTTTCAGAGGTGACTGGTTTTAAGGAGTGGAGTGTCATAGTCCTGCACATCTGAGCCCACCCTACTTCTGTCAGATCTATATCGAGGTAGTGCTGAGCAAGACTGGAGTCAGGAGGGAAAGCAAGCAGGAAATATTATGGACAGGAGGAGAACAGAAAAGGATGCAGATGAAGGACATGGAGGTTTCTGCTAGCAATGAAACCCCATGGAGGTCTGGGGGATCAGAAAGATGTCTGTGGAATTGTAGCTAGACCTGCCACTAAGTCTCAAGCTTTATGTCTGAGGCGTATTTGTTCAGCTGCCTCCTGAACTGGTGCTCTGAAACCTCGAGAGCAGCAGCAACACAGATTTTCTCTGTCTTTACCTTTATTGACCACCTATATCCACTGCAGGAGGTATTGGGCTCTGGCAAAGCACAGAGGCATTGGGGTTTGTATTCCCATCAGGCCACCCTCACTGGTTGGTACCCTCTGGTTTCACGTAGCAGCCACAAATAACATAATGTAGAGCTGAACGTGGAAAATGTGGAATCAAAAGCCACCATACCCATCTGTCAGGTATTCTGATACCTGAAGTTTGTTACCTCAGAAATGGCTGGATATAAGTGCTAGGTGAAGCGACTCCTATGCTGAGATTGTGAAGAGATTTGATTTAATAAAATAAGGCATTATTATTATTTTGTTGTTATTATTAATGTTATTATTATTATTACTATTGCTTTTTTGGCACACCTTCTAGTTTTAAAGGCCTGGAAAAACCTGACAGCTGATATGGGGATTAATGTTGTCATTTGCTATGGTTACCAGCAAACCTTTCATTAAATTCATTCCTGCAAGGTAAACTGTATTTCCCCATTCACTCTGGTCCTATAGCTGCAGCAAACTGTTAAGGTAGGACTTGGGATTTGGCTGTTCAAATAGAAACGCGGGCAACTGATTCACTGTAATTTGGCTGTCATGCTATTTGGCACTTGTTGGGTTTTTTTCAGAACATATGGATAATGATTACTGCACAGGCAGAGATGTTTATGTTAACTTTCAGGGACCCTCAAGGCAGAACTCTGGTTCTGATCCATCTCTTGTCAATAATTCTTCCTCCTTTTAAATAACTGAAGCACATTCTTCAATTACCAGGCAATAAATGAAATTTATGAGATTGAAACATCTACAGTGAAAATACTATATGGAAAAAGGGCAACCACTTATAATATTAAGCAGCATCAATATGCCCATTCCCATTAAAATATTTCACATTAAAGGTTGCAGGAAATGCCATGTTGCAGCAATAGTTTGATTTGTACTGCTTTTCTCTATAGAGTACATAAGTCCTGTCTTAATTTTTTCAGATGATATGCCAGCCTAGAAGGCGGTATGCAATTAAGAATGAAAAAAGCACAAATAAACAGTGCCATCTTTTGGGCATCACTTAAACTCCACATTTATTAAATTCCAGATACACGTAAAGTATGAATGCTATACAGGAATGCACATAGACCCTTATCTGTGCAGCGGGTGACTTTAGGGAATTAGCTTTACTGTCTCTTGAGAAGTAGTGACAGGGACTGAAAGCCCACCCTTCTGCAGCGCAGGGTGCAGAGCAACGCCTGCTTCTGAGGCAGCCTCCCTGGTGGAAGTAAGTCCTATCGAGAAACAGATGGATGACTGAGAATCCCTTGAGAATTTCTGTGTATCGGAACACAAGGAATATGAAATGTAAGGTGAAAATGCAGTTTTTTCATTTCTGTATGGGGGAAGAACAGGTTCATGTTCTTCCAAATGTAATTACGTGTAGTATCAGACTGTTAATCTCTGGGATGGGTTTGGCAACCAGAGTTCTGTGGGTAACTGTCCCCCTGACTGATAAAGACTTTCCCATTGTGACCCACACTTCCACCACTGCTGGGCTTGACTATTAGAACATGTTACAACTGTGAACAAAAGGTGGGCCTTAAAGAAGTTCCAGTGCCATCAAAATGAGTCTCCCAAACCATAAACACCACCATCCCTGTGCCCCAGGCACTGCCTTAACACTTTCTGAATGCCACAACAAATTCCACTAGTTAGGAACAGCCCATACAAATAACTCCAAAGGCAAGCACAGGTTTACAGGTGTATTTATATGTCCAGTGCTCTTCTGAATAGAAACCAGGTACTCAAAAATCCTCTGAGAATCTGATCCTACATTGAAAGGAGAGTGGATGTTCAGCCACACTTTACTGAAAAGGTACCCATAGAAAGAGTTTATACAAGATTAATTTCTAATTACAGGATGTTAGAAGTGTTGCACTTACCAGTGATACGTCATTACCATTGTGGTGGACAGTATCACAGCTGGTGGTAAGCAAGCAATCAACCCCCTGGACCATAACAAGAGATTAAGCAGTTCTTGAAACATCCAGGAGCACTCTGGCCAAGAAGGGACTGTATAAGGAGATATGACACCAGTCAATCTACCCCCAGGTAAATGCAAAATAATAATTTGTACCTGACTCGGGTAGTGTGTACATCTTTGATCAAGGCTGTGTTTAGTCCTGAATAACATAACCTCTCAAAGACTTAATATTCAGTGATTCTGCACACATTGAGTACACTGTGAAGACCAGAAGTAAAGTCCTGGCAGCTCCTCACCTGACCTCACTCCCTGGAGACACAGGGCTAAATCCCACAGCATTGTGCAGGCACTGGCATGCACTGGAGTCCTGCCCCCATCTCCACCAGCATAAATATGGACAGTAAGGCAGAATATTCAGAGACAGAAGTCTTGACCCTTGAAGGAGTAAATGTTACCATTAGGAACTGCAGAAATACACAGGCAAACAAAACCTGAGCTCATGCTGGAGGGGAAAACAAAATAACTTATTCTGTAGTACAGATTTTTAAAGATGTTTAGGCTCCTAAATCTTGAGAAATCAGTGGGGGATGGCTGTCTCTGAAGTTTGGCTTTACATCACCTGGGTTTCTTTGACAGACCTGTTCCTGCTCATGTCCTTTCTCTGTGCTGTCTCTCCTTTCTTTCTCCTGCACAGCTCTGTGGTGAAAAGGCAGTTGTACCTCATTACATTCCCAGATAAACATACAATTCCTTATCATCTCTCTCAGGAAGGCTTACACAGAAAATGGTATTTTGGGGAGAAGAGAATTAGGTGTTGTGGTTTGAGCCTACTCAGCAGCTAAATGCCCTGCAGCCGCTCACCCGCCCTCCCCCCACTTGGGAATGGGGAGGGAATCGGAGGGGCAAAGGGACACTCGCGGGTTGAGATAAAAACAGTTTAACAACAGTAACAGAACAATACACTGACAGCAGTATCAACAGGTAATGTACAATACAGCTGTTCACCTCCCACCATCCAACACCCACCTGCTCCCGGCCAGCGATCCCCAACACACAGGCCCCACAGCCACACTCCCAGAAGGGAGAGCCCCTCCTGGCCCACTCCTGCCTTTATATAGTGAGCACAGTGTCACGTGACAGGGGATATCGGCCAATCGGGGCCCAGCCCTCCAGCTGTGCTCCCCCCGCCCCCGCACACAGGTGAGGGCACTGGGCCCTGGGGAGCCCCTGGGGTCTCAGGGGGCTGCAGCTCCTCCCGCTGCCAGACCAACGGGAGCTCTAGTCCAGACCAAACCAGGACAGTAGGTTATAAAGCACCGTGACTTGGACAGGGTTCTAAAACTAACTCACTGAATTTTGGCATCTCCAGATTCCCACTGCAATCTTTTACCTGAGTTGTGATCTGAGAGATCTGAGTTGTGATCTCTTCAGATTAGCTGTCTCCAGCTAACAATGTTCTGCTCTAGATTTTTCTTCTTACCGCACTCAGATGCTGAATTTGTTAATATTTTCCCAAGAATACAGAGGATTTTGAAGTCTAATGTGTTCTCTTTATTTCTTTAAATTGATATGCTGCGTTCATTTACTCAGGGAAGTTTGGCAGCGGTAGCCACAGCCCAGTTGTGCATGGCACACATTGCATGCTGCAGAGAGATCAGCATACAGATATGTCTACTCTGCTTACCAAGCATATTGTTTGCTGCTTTGCAAACAGCGAAGGGCTTAATTAAATTCAGGTTTTGTGTGTTTGCCAACCTGGCTTGAGGTCGTAGTCGATGGAATCAAAATCTCATTAGAACTGAAGTGTACACTCAAGAATAAATCATCATCTTTTTCACCTGCAGACTCTTCATTGTTTTGTATGCATTGTTTTTGTGTGTAGAGTCATTTATTTGAATTGGTCCTCAATAATAAGCACTATACCCTGTTACTTTTTGGTGACAAGAAGACATTGTTTGACACTGTATGGCTCAGATACATTGTCAGGTTGTTCTCGTCTATATTATTGTTATATTGAAGGCGCAGAGTTGGAAAAGGGGCATGCCACAATGGACATCTTCTACAGGTTGCCTGGTCAAGAAGGAGGAGTGCATGGTGCCTTCTTTAAACAACTGGCTAAAGCCTCCTGATCTCAGGCCCTGCTTCTCAAGGCAGGGGTTTACCCACTTCAGCATCTGCTGGAAGGGCAGCATGTGGGGCTCAGGCAAGCCAGGAGATGGGGTGTGGGCTGGTATGTTTTTACACAGGTGTTGGAGAAGACAACTAGGGAGGTGCTCAGCCAGTTCAGCTGCTCACAGATAATGAAAGACTAATCAAGGACATGATAGCTGATATCAGCCTTGGCTGTGGAGACAATGAGATGGTAGAGCTTAAGATCCTGAGGGAAGTGAGAAAGGCAGCTAGTGCAAAAATTTTTATGAATTTCAGGAAGGTGGACTTAATTTTTTTCAGGGCAGTAGTAGGCAGGATCCCTTGGAAGGCTGCTCAAAACGCCCCGGAGAGCTAGCTGAGCCTCATTGCACAAGAATAGTCCATCCCAATGTGCAAGACAGAGCACATGGCATTGATACAGCAGGAGGCCAGACTGGCTGAATAGGGAAATGGCAAGTGAACTCAAATGCCAAAAGGGTATATAGGGAAGGGGGAAACAGAGACAGGGTATCAGGAAAGAACATAAAGACATTGCCAGAGCATGCCAGAGGGAGGCATGGTTGAAGCTGGTGTGAAAGGCAAAAAGAAGTGGAACACCTTGGGTGCTTATGACTCTCTGGACTTCTACATCCTTGAGATATTCACCCCACACAGAGTTGTTGCTTCATAGTTTATTATGTCAGCCTTGCACCAATAACACAGAGATAGCTGGAATTATTTTAGTGGGAAAATAACACTGTCCTCACAAAAAGACAATTTTCCATGAGAAAATTTTCAATTTTGCTCAAAAATGTTTTGATCTTCTGTCAAGCAAATTGAGCAGACAGCAGCCCAGCTGCTGACTTGGAAAGCTCTTTTAGCTTTGTTTCATGGTGGCATGAAGTCAAATCAACCAAAGCCTGCCAAGGGGGAAGCTAAAGGCCATGTGCATCCTCTTTGGTTTTCAGTCTGCTCATCTCCCTCGTTTTCAAGCGTCCAGCAGGGACGGCTGATTTCTTCAGCCCTCTGCCTCGCTGGCTCCTGCTCAGCACATCTCCATCCAGCAGGGCAGGAGGAGAAGGTGGGTAGCCCCTGTTGTGTCTGCTGGAGCTGTGAGGACTGAGTCCTTGCTCCTTCTACACCCAAGTGCTGTGGAAACCACCAGCTGATTTCACCTGGCACCCACTAGCAAGAGCTTTCAGGTGAATGGCCAGAAACCTTCTCCCTGAGGTTGCTTTGGTTCTTGACATCCCTTTTGCAATTTTCACCCCTACTTCACATGTTTTATTGTTGGGGGTTTTTAAATGCAAAAGCTTTCCTTCTAAGGAACCACCAGTCTCCAGGCCAGAATGACCACAAGTTTCTTCTGCTGAGTCCTTCAGGCCACACCTACACTGCTACAGAAGAGGCTGAGGGATAAATCTGAGGCCAAGCCCACAGTTGGGCTCCCGGCCATCCTGCAGAGAGCTATGCCCTGCACGGACCATGGCTGTTTGGTGGGAGGTAGTAGCTGCAGCAGCAAAAAAACAGAGCCACAGCTACATATCACACAAAACTAGGGAGCCTGTTCTCAAAATTGCTTCCTGCTCCTCTTTTACTTAGCAGCACAGCCATACCCTTTGGCACAGACCAGGACCTTGCTGCAGACCACTCCAAGATATGTGCTATTGCCTGATGGGGTAGGGGGGGAAATGTTACATCATCTTCTGAGCCCTCCTTACTCCTTTTCCCACTGGCAAAGGTGATCTCTCTCTGGGATATTGTCTTCTGGGGAGCTCAGCAGTAGCCCATTGTCCCCTACCTTCAGCAGCTCATCCCCTTGCTCAGGGAACCATCTGGCTGTGCCGGAAGACTCCTGTGGGGTGGCCCCAGAAATCTGGGATTTGCCAGTGATACTGAAAGCTGTACTCAGCAGGAACAATCAGGTCCATATGGATAGCTCTGGTGGGGTAGAGAAGCCTCCTGGAAGAGTCAAAATTTGGTATATGGAGCCTGCATGAGCCAGTGAGTCAGACACCTTCATAAGGAGCATCCTCCCACCTTTCCCACCTCGTCTTTTACAGCAGATTTGGTCCCCATCTAGGGCATCTGGTGTCTCCACTGACTGTTTGAAGAGCCTGGATACAGGCCTCATTTAGATGGCTGAAGCTGAGGTGGTTTAAATACTAAGTTGGCATCATATAACACTCTTTACTCTGATTTGTGTTAAAATTCACCTCCTTTTAGAGGGACAGCCCAAGGCCTATTTACCTCTTCAGGTACCACACCTCTTCTTACATCTTCTTGTCTTGTTTATGCTTTTACATGGGATTTTAAAAAAATCTCAGAAACCTAATCCTCACATGACTGGCACTTGAGAGGCCAAGGACCTTTGTGCCCTACTGATTTTAGTTAGTCGGTTGATGGCAGTGTCCTTCTGATGTCTATAATATTTAAACATTTATTAAGGGATCTATTTTATCAGACAACACAAGAACTTTCTAGGACCCATTCATGCTGCTGTGGTTCCAGGGAAACAAAACGAACAGTTGGTTCAGAAGTTAAAATTTTCATTTGTGAGTGTATAACTAGAAAATATGTAAGGACATACATGTATATATGTGTATTTCATCATAACCCTACTGCCTAATTCACACTGACACCTGTGAATTTCAGCTCCAAGATGAAAGCTGAAAGTGGCATTTTGGAGAAATAACCCCCAGATAATAGAGAAGAGTGTGCATATCTACACCTTTACTAGGAGAATTTCAGTGAGTAACAGCTCATCACAATTGAGCTGATTTCAAGGACTGGAAGGCAGGTGATGAATTCTAACATGTGCTGAGGTTATACCAGATAACAGCATCACTTGAAATTTTACCAGATAACCCGTTTCCTGCTTCAGATTTTTATTATGTATTTCAAGCGAAGAGGAAATTCTAGGTAGTGCAGCTGCCTTGATGTGTTATATGACTCCAGTCTGCCAGTGGCTGATTTCTGGTGCAGTTTTAGTGCTGTGTATGCTGGCTCAGAATACGATAAGCAGCACAGGTCCTGGTTAATGCAGATACTTCCTTTAGTTCTGTAACACAGGCCAAATCAGATACTGCAAATATCTCAGTATCTACCCCTTGCTTGCTAAGAAGCAGCTGCCTATGCACTACACAAAAAAAAGGTCCTTAAATCTGGACCCCTTAAGGCACATCACATTTGGAGAACTTTGTATGCTTTGGGGTGAGCAGGAGGTTGGTAGGAAAAAGGAGTCTGCTTGAATCTCGGATGTATTTAGATTTTGGACACAAAACCGCAGAAGGAAGGAGGGTCTTCACAAGGAGAGTCACTGGAGGCGTGGGGCTAACGTCTCCCTATCCACGGGAGATGGAGAGACCCTGGGAGGACACGTGTTCTTTCTTAGTTGTCTAATCCAGTGTCCTAATGCTGGAGGAGAAAAGGGGAGGATGAGTGCCCCTCCACCTTCCTCAGAGGGGTGTATGTTGTCCTGTCTGTGCTGCAAAGAGGGAAAGATTTCCAGTGCCCATACATAGTTGTCAAAAAAGCCCACCCCACTTGTCTCATCTACTGACCCACTGGGACAAGTTACTTCAGCTCCGTGTAAAACATAGTTTAGCTTTAATCACAATTACTACGGCGATGCCTAATGATTAATCAAGGACCCCACCAGACTAGGGGCTGCACAGACACAAGGAAGCAGTCTCTGTCCTTAAAGCCTGCACCCAAAATGAACATTGGTGGGGGGAGGTAGGACTCAGCAGATGCAAAACAAGTCATGGTGGCAAAGACTGTCAGTGCCAAATGGATGCAGGGCTCCTGCAGACCAAAAAAGTAAGAAAGAGCAAGGGAGAGGGACGGAATATGAAGGGGAGGGGGATCTGAGATGAGCAGAGGTGAAGCAATGGGGCAGCAGAGGTGCCACAAGGAGCAGGATGTGAGCGAGCAGACTGTCGGCACAGGGAGAGAAAATGAAGGCAACAAAAGTCCCTGGCATGCTTTATCAAGCCTGCTGGCCTCAGGGTTTCCCCAGGACCCTGAGCAGAGGCAAGATGTGTGTTGTCATGCAAGTCAGAGAGGATTTAGAGTCAAGAGGGGTCTCCCCCACCAGCCTGTGGCCAGAGGGAAGGTACTATTTTGGGAAAATGTGGCCCTGTTTTATCTCTCCCCAGCAGCCACCCCAGCATTGCTCATCCTCCCTTACAGACATTAGTCTGGACACTTCTCTTTCCACACAGCAGACAGAAAGATTCAAAGGAGAAAAGCTTAGACTGGGTTTTTCTGAGACAGTGAAGGAATTTCAGTGCTTCAGCCCTCAGCAAAATTAATAGCTAAGCAATTGAGTTCAGCTTCAAAAATCCCAACCTGATTATTCATTGCTGTTTTTATCCTGTATACAGATACTTCTGGCCAAGCATATTATTTATGATACTAAATAATGTCCCAGTTGTTGTTTGCTATGACACCGTGTTAGGACACAATGGGAATGTTAAGAAGAACCTGCAGCCATCAACCCTTTCTTGCACAGAAATCAATGCTTGTAGAAATCAGCACAGAGATGTCAAATTGTCAGTAGGTTTAGTTTTGGTCAACTGATTCCACAGATGTGGTGGATGTCTGAGGCTGATTTTCCCATTAGTGAGTCTAAAGAATCTATTGAGTACTCTAATTTTTGGTGTATAAATTCCAAGAGCTACCTACTTTGCATGCTATTGTGAGGATTATTAATGTTAAAATTACTTGTTGATGAATTTAGAAAGTAAAGTTCTAAATTTCTTCTCTGACCCCTGCAAAACCACGTGACTTTTAAGCTTGGCAGAGCAAACCTCCCCCTTACTTATGCGATTTATAGGAATGGACCCAGAAAAGCCTGTGTTGAATGTTCCTGCTCACAAAATTTTAAATGACTCAGTAGCAGCTTAAACCACAAGCAGCATCAATGTTTGCGCCACCAATTATTTTGAAAGGGAAATACATTTCCATTTTCATGAAGCGGAGGAAGATAAAATGATGCTTTATGAACTTCCTCTTGTGTGTCAAGCTGCCTTGGTTGATTTTTTGGATAGCACTTAATCATGCTGGGTCTTTTCCAGGAAATGATAATTTACAAGCTTTTGAAACTCATACTCCTCCTCTTCACTAGTCAGAAAGTATGACCTAGATTAAGTTACAGCTTGAAGATGTGACCTAGTTTTACAGGTAGCCTGCACCCATTGTGCTCAGCTCAACATTGTAAAATTTGGAAATCTTCTTTTAATGAGAAGTGAGATGGATTGCTACCTTTTTATCTGGCCCCTGAAAAGTTAACACTACTGACTAATTTAGAAAGCTCAGGACAAAAAAAAAATTTAGGGGTACTTGACCTCCTAGCTTCAGGTCCTCAGAAATGCTTTGCTGCCCAGCCCCAGTGACCAAAAAAGGCCTGAGGGCTCTTCTCTAAATTCCTGCAGAGGATGGTCATCTGAAGGCCACAGTTTGAGACCACTTCACCACTGAAGACATGGCTCACTTGAGAAGCTCAGGCACAATGAATGGGTGGCAAGGGAACAACCTGGCAGAAACGTGGAGGGACGTGGGGAGAGCACAGCTGCCATTTTTTCCCTTCTCACACAAACAGTATGCAATTATGAAGGAAAATGCTCCTTGCTTCTCTGGTCTTCCTACTTCACAGCTAAATGTTTGAGCACCTCTAAACATTGAGCAAATACACTGTTTTATGAAGACCCTGGCCTTATTCATGGCTTTGATGTTATCCTAGTACACCAGTTGGCTTATTTCCTCTGGGGCAGAGAGCACCAGTGTGCTTTCTCTCTACATCCCTAACTGGATCAGGCAGGAGATGCTCAGATGGGGGCAGTTCTGACCATGCACAAAATCAGAAAAATTTGCATCCTTAAAAGCAAAGACAGAAGGTGATGGCAGGTCTTTCTACACAGAAATGATCTGGTGGGTTTTCTGGAAGCAATTTTCCTCTTAAATGCTTTGATTCTAGCAGAGCACATCACAGCTCTAGCAAAGGTATCAAAACCTTAATGAGTGTGTCCTAACTGCTACGTACCATTTGCAGAGATCTCCATGTGGTCTCCTACTACTTCTCCAAACTTTTCACTGCACTGAATAAGGTTTTGCTTTAAACGGTGGAAATAACTGAGAGCACTGTTCATTGTCACGTCCAACCAGATGAATGAGAAGAGGAATATTATTAGTAATATTAGCTGCTGTAGTTAAAATGGAGGTTCCTCTATGTGTAAAGCTATGCACGATCACATCTATCACATCAGTGGCTTTGGAGTGATGAGCCAGGCAACTAACAAACAGCTCACTTCCATAGCAAAAGAAACACCAAAAAGTGCAGCTCTGAAATTTAGGAGCGATGTATAACTTGAGCCTTCAGAGGCATATATTGAGCTAATATAACAAAAAATAATTGCCCTACAAACACAAGTATAGGGGAGTCATGATGATGGTTATATGTCACCTCCTCTGCACATAAATCGGAATGGCTTAAATGAACATGGTATTGCAGGGGTTATTTGCACTACCTAAATCTAGGTCACATCAAGAAATTCAAAGAAAACTTCTGAGTTTACCGCTACATTTTTAGCAAGTACCACATTTCCGAGTATGCAGGAGTTGATAATATGAGAAATACCAGTATTTCGTTTAGCCTGGCCTTTTCTCACTTTAAAATTAGTGCTGTGGTGAACTTTGGGGTAAAGGTTATATAATGTGAAACAAACACGTAGGAAGGGATTTGGTCTAGCCCAAACTTGGCTGCTTGTTTTCATGGCTGAAGCAGCACGATGCTCACTGTCACCTTCATTCCTATTTTACTCTCTGCGAGAAGCCGACTGGCGTGTGCTGGTCTTGATGTTCAACCCAAACTACTGACTCTAAACAAAAGACCACGATGAAAGATAGTTCATCGGTAACCATCGGGCAACATCAACTATAATTACTTCGAGAGGAGGAGCTGGTATTAAACCCATGGTACATTCTTGGTGTTGGTCCTTATTTTAGTGGCTCTTATAGTCTGTTATTTTTTCCTCCCTCTAATGGCCAAGAGGGAGAGGAGATCCTGCCCTGGCAGCGGGAACTTGCTCCAGCAGACTCTTTGGTAACCGGCCCATTCCCATTGTTGATTCAGACTGTCTCGTGTTGGGAGCAAACCCACATTCATATACTTTTTTTTTTTTTTTTTTTTTTTTCTGTAAGAACTTAAATTACTTTTCATTGAATGTGCCTCCAGCCCATAATGGTCATAAAGGCCATCTGTGCTCCCAGGCATTTGGCTCACAAGCAGAGGACAGCGGATGCTGACTGGAGCCTCCTCTGCTGTCTGCCTTTCAGTTTCATGAGTGTCATCAATACCTGGGTAAAACTGGCAAAAACAAAACAAAAATAACCTCTCTACCACTAAGGCAGAATTTCTGCTGGGGTCAGATTTTACGCATATTGCACAAACACATTTGATAACGCAATGTGAAAGTCTCTGTCAAGTCGGGTGTGACATATCTCCTCTCCCTCACTAGATTATGGCCTCAAGAGTTAGGATGGAGCAACTATGAGCCCTTGTTCCTGGCCTGTTCCTGGCCCGGGATGCTGACAAGAGGTGGTCACTCTGGACATTTGGTGAGCAAAGACAGCATTTCCATCATCTATTCATTAGTTGTTGATGATGCCAAACTCATTCGGTATCATCCTTTTAACATAGGCCCAGAAGTGCCAAAACAAGTTATAATCTTCCTTCAGGGCAGATCTCACAAGAGATACAAAGACAAGATACGTCACCAACTAGCAAATATTATTCCCAGGGCTATATTATTCTCAGCTACATGTAGACTATATATGCTCTACTTGAAATAGATGAAACTAATGGATTTTATGTAGAAGAAACATTACTTGTGTTGTAGCTATGTTTTAAAGCAGTTTATACTGAACAGAGTGACAAATACCAGCATACACTAAAATAGCCACTTCTTTAAAAAGACTTAAAAAGAAACTGTCTCATATAAAACTATTTATAATACTAATCTTACTGATGTCAGCAGGAAAACCTCCACTGATTTCAAAGTGAGAAGCTAAGCCCTTTCTTACCAGTACAATATTAACCAAGATTAATAAAACTGAATGAATTGTAACAAGCAATTTATGTATTTGGGGGGAATTTTTCACATTCAGCAAGTCTTACAGCACAGCTGGGCCAACAGAGTTCTCAATTATCTTTTTTATGTGAGCCGCTTTGTTTCACAATCTCATACATCAGCAAAATTCTGCAAGTGTACAGATGGCATATACCATAGGACAAGAGCAAACTTGAGGAAATTTGTCCGAATGTTTTCAAATAAATCATGAGAGCATTTCTATTTGGCTTGTACCTTTGGAAAAAAAAAAATGTTTTTTAAATGTAATTTTCAGCAAAATTGAAAAAAAGAAAAATAGCCAGATAACAAAGCAGAAATAGAATAAAGTGCTACTGAGCCACAGGCAGCAGAATGCTGGACTGCATTCCAACACACGTGATATTAACTTATACTATTGCGTTTAATATTTATATTAAGGCTAATGAGGTTAAAATAAAATAATCTCTTCTTATTCATGGTGCTATAATAGGACTGTCAGACCTGAGAGAAAATGTAGATTCATGTAAGTACTAATTCAACTGTACATTTACAGGTGACAATAGATAGTAAAATCAACAGCTGCTTTCAGGAAATAGTAAACAAATTAATAATGATCTGTGCTACCAGACTATTGTCTAATTTATTACTCTCTATTGACAGTGATAGATCGAAGAAGAAAAAGGCAGAAGCTCATGTTGCCCGCATGGGTTTATTTTAGGCTCTCTTGCTGGCTCTGTTTTGACCTGCTTGGAGGAGCCCTCTCTGTCAAGCCCCAGGGCGTTCAGCACATTTGCTCAGTTTCACGCGATAAAAACACAACTTAGTGGGTTGCAACTTGGTAGGATCTTCTGCTTGAGAGAGGCTGGATTAAGTTGCAAGGCTGTATGCCTGCCACTCAGAGCCTCGTAACTCCAGCCCTATTCCAGTTAGCAGGACAGAAATAACCTAACTATCCATTTCCAGAACTGCAGCTGTTTTTCCAGAGTAAAGATCTGGAGCCATGATGAGTGATAAACAATTAAACCAGATGGACCTTGCTTTGTTTAAGCTGTGTTACTGTATGTGATATTGTACTGCAGAAAAAATATTTAGTGAAGCTCACATTGCAAAATGCTGCAGGTGTCCAGGGAGCTGGACAGACTTCTGCATGACACAGGAAGCATTATATTTGGGAGATATTTATACAAAAAAAAAAAAAAAAAAAAAAGAGTAGACAATCTGCAAATGGCTGCTAACTAAAGCAGTGTCATTAGTTATTAATTCCCAGAAGGAAAAGTAAGTATCTGCAGGTTATGCCTCTTGCCACACATCAGTTCCCCAGGGTGTCAGCAGGGTGGAGAGTGCAGGCTGGGGTCAGAGCCGGCGCAGGAACCTGCACCAGGCCAGCAACAACGTGTGGACCAGCAACGAAGGTCTGCTCCACTCCACGCGTTCGTAGCCAACATCTGTGGTGAACTGATGTCTGGCATCTGGGGGGTTTTTTGTAACACAGTAGGGAAGAAATCATTCCAAGCATTTCACTCGCTGTGTCCAATTAATAGGGAAGAGTAGGTTAAAATCCTTCAAACTGGTGGACATGAGGCAAAAACATCGTATATGAGAGTATCTGAACTTCCCAAACAGTTAACATTTGACGTGGTCATGTTTTAGTGTCCCAAAATCCGGGATCTGGGAAGAGGACAGAGGATTCTGTTTGTGAATCCTCCCCTTATGGAGTTGGAGTCCCCAGAACCACCCACCAGGCAGCCTTACTTGCAGCTGATAGTACAGACTCAGGGACGGAGGGAGTTTGGGACCTATAGGATGAGGCAGAAGCTACATCATGGTTAGGAAGATATGATAGCACTTAAAATGTGAATTCGGCGGTCAAAGAAGGATTCTGTCATCCTCTGCTAAAAGAATAACCATGGATCTCTCACACAGTGAATGAATCAAGAGCCAGAAGGTTGGGAAAATGAATCTATCATTTTGTGACTTGCAGCATGTCAGGAGCTGAAAGCAATAGGAGTTCCTGCTTGTCTTCTGCCATAGTCAAACATAAATTGATTGGAGTTTGGTGATGTGAGATCTGGAGAAAAGCAATGTGTCTCATGCAAGAGGGAAGGTGGTAGAGAGCACATGGCTCAAATGCTGAACAAATAGCAGGAAAACGCGCCCTCCCTGAACTTCATAAAATGGATTGTGAACAGGTAGCAGTAAATCAAAGATACCCAGCCCCTCACCTCCACCCCAGCACAAATGCTTCCTTGGAAACCCAGGTAGAAAACACATCACATTCAGACTTAAGGCTAAAAAAATCAGAAAAAAAGAAGCACCTGAAGTTGCCTAGAAATTTCAGAAATCCAATTTAAACAGCCTCAAGCTGACACAGTTTTCTGTTTTTCATGACGGAGCTTTGCTTTCTAGCTAGTCACAAATGATAGCAGACTCCAGTGAGTTAAAAAAAGCAAGCCAACAATTGCGAAGTCCACAGGTGATCCCAAATACCAGCAGCCAGAAAATATCAGACAAGATACCAATGCAGAGAGGGAGAAAGAACAAGAAATTGCCTGCGCATACGTGTAAGAACACTTTCTGGTTTAGGTGTGAGTTTTCGCAAATCACCGCAGCAAAATGCTGCAAAGAGTCATATTTGTGAAGTTTGGAGATTAATTTTGTGAAGACGGAGACTAACTTTGTAAAAGTATAAGCATGCGATAATTGTTTGAAGCCCTCTGAAGGTGGTACATCAAACCAAAGGGCAATATGGACTGCTTTGTGTGCCCAATACACTGGCTCCTTATTCCCCAACTACCTTTCTTTGTTCCTATCCAGCTCAGCCTTTGCATCAATGCTTCAAAAATCTTTTTGACAAACATAATTCTTGTTGTTTTCCACCCAAAGACACGGCAAAGCCACCTGAAAGTGGGCCAAATATGGGGAAGTAGGCCTAGATCTGACCCAAGGCTGTTGCTACCACCAGGAAAAAAGAGCTGCTTGTCAGTGAGAGGGGGTGAGCAGGAGACACTGGCAGCTGGAAGAAGCCAGAGAAAAGGAAGTGGGATAGACAGAAAAAGAAACACTCACTGGCTGGAAAGAGCTTGGGAAGATGAGGGGTGGGGAGGGAAGAGTACCCAGGTGCCAAAATATGCAATTGTAACCCCATGTACGAAAACTCACTTTAGCACAAACACAGTAAGAGTATGCAGATGTTTGCATGCATGCAAATACACTGAATTCCAAATAAACTATTTCCAAGTAAGATTTTTTTACCTTTAGATTACAGCAAATCATCACACTCTATCCACAGATCAAAACTGTCTTTCAAAGATTATAAAATGAGTCACGTGTATCTTTCTTAGCCAAGAAACCATTACCTTCCTCTCAAGGTAACTCACTTCATTAATCGATTATTCTTTTCATTAATTGCGTCCCAACGAAGCAATTAAATAAATGAAGCAGACAGAAAAAGAACAGACTCTTCTGAGGGGAAGATTTGGTTTAGGACGTCAGTGCTTGAGCAGGCGGTTTTACTTTATCATCTTGGCACACGTGCCCAGGCTGCCCCAAACGACACCACTGGAGCTTTTCAATCTGTAGTTGCTCTGCTATAAAGAGCGAAACCAAACTGTATTAACAGCTCTACCTGGAGCTTCCCGCTTCCTTTTAAAGGCACGTAGGAGGGACAAGGGCCAGGGCGTGACGAGCAGAAAAGGTCCTCCTATTTGCTTTGTATTTTGTAGAGAGGACAGCCGGAGCGCGGTTCCCGATTCCAACCCCCAGGGTAGCCTATCTAACACCACGAGGACTAATTTATCACCTCCCTCCCACCTAGTTCATGACACAGCTGGACAATTTGCACCAGCTGAGCCTGAGAACCCTTCTTCTAACCTCTGGGGGCTTAGGAGGGAGAGGTAACCAGCAAGTGCCTTCCCAGGGGCTCAACAGCCACTGCAGGTGCTGTGACCTCGCCCAGCACCCACTCCTAGCTCCCATCCTTTCCAGGACACTTGGTGCTGGGGGGTCCCCTCCTTCCTCTAACACCATACATAGGCAGAGCATTTGCTAAGGTCAGGTACTAAGCCCTGAATCTAATCCAGCCTTCAAACCATTCTGGCCCCCATCTCTACCTCCCCAGAGAGTGATTCAACCCCCAGAACAGACAGAGTAGACATTTTTCTCCCAGTCTGCCCCTGGACATATCTATAGTGGGGAAAATATGATTGAGTAGGAGCTGTAGGTCTTGAAATTTTGAAAGAAATGCCCCGCATTCTTCAGTCATTTCTGGTTTCAGACTGACAACTATTTGGTGTAACACATAAATGGGAAGTCCTCATTTACAGCTACATTTCCAACCCCGATGAAATAACCCTGCTTGAAAGTGGTGGATGCATGTTTGGAGCCAAATCAGAACTCCATAAAATTAACTGTAGTTGTTTCAAAATATTTGATTTGTGCCTCAGTTTTCTGGAGTGAGTTATACCATACCCAGCCTGCATGTTCTGAAACATGAACCAAACAATCAAAGCTGCACAAGAAATACACAGGAAAATAAAGAAATGTGAAAGATTTTTTTTTTTTTAGAAATATATTTTGTAAGAAAACAATATTAACATTAAAAAGAAATGTTTATTATACAGTATAAAATAATTGTTTGAATTCAACTCTGTTCCTTACAAAAAAAAAAAAAAAAAGCCTGAGGATTTGTATGAAGCCTCAATTCCTACAGATTTGAGTCTTACCTCTGGGATTCCTACCGCACTAAAGAGCAGGTTTTCCACCCGTAGAGCACACAGACAAACCCTCCCCAAACCTCCCCTCATCCCTTCCCAACAAGTTGCTGTTCCCTGCCTGGATGTGCTCTAACCCCCACCTGCAGTATATACAGCTCTCCTTGTCCCCCCTACCCACCCTCAGATTACATCCTCCTACCTCTTTTGGCCAAGCAACTACACAAGCGACAACACACGTTGCAGCTAGCTAGGAGCCTCCCCATATTAATTTGTTGGCTAATATGAACAGTGGCCAGCCACTGACAAATAATGTATAACGGCTGAGTTGTTCTCAGCTGTCTGTTCTCATAAAACCTCTATGAATATCTCAACACTGCCGATCATCTACCAAACCTGGCAAGGAGAGTGCAGCTTTAAAAGCTAGAAGGGGAGGCAAGGACAGGCAATGCAATGACATAAGCTTCACTTTTTCAGGAAACTAAGCTAAAAAGTCATTACTCGATTGCAGAATTTACAACTTGCAGATTTTGTTGTAGGAAAATATGCCTGTTCAGTAACTATAAATACCCCTAATATATTTCTGTGGGTTATTATGTATTAATTTTATTAGGGTTTTTTTTGGTAATGCCAGCTTTATAATGTCAATTACCCTCCACGTTTGAAAGGCACCCAGTGACCAGCATTCTGGTGTAATTATTCATGACATTGGTGTGATTCCCCCCCTCCCAACAATACTGACAAGTTTAACAGGAATCTATTAAGTTAAAAAGAACAAAGATATATATTACATTTGCTAATTGCAAACAACCTCTTTTAGCTGCAATTTTTCCCATTGGGATTAAAAAGTGCACCAGTTTAACATGTCTGTACATTAAAAACAGTTTAAAACATTAAATATACAAACAGCAAGAGATTTTAAATATTTCGTATCAAATACTATAGGACAATATAATTTACATTATTTTTTTTTTTTTTACACAAAACATTACACCTGAAATATAACTTTAGATATTACAGAATATAAAAATACATACTTTTTGTCTAAAAAAATGTCTTTGCAGGTTCTGGCACAATGTAATACTTTAAAGGCACACTGTATTTTGGCAATCTATATTTGCAATTAACTGTGCAACAATAATAATAATGACCTGTAATTAACCTTTTGGAACTGCAAGGCCAGATGATCTCCCTTCTTCCTGGAATAGCCCTTTTAATCGGGTAAAAAATTAAGTTGAACTGTTTAGGTGTTCTGCAACTCATTTCTGCCACAGCCTGAGCTCTCCAACCCTAATCCAGCAAAGCAAGAACAGGCTTAACTTAAGCATGTGAAAAGCCACATCAAATGCAATGGGATTAGTCATACTTTCATAATCTTTGCTGTCTCAGGGTCAGAACGCTCAACCCCAAGCATAACTGAGCCCTAAACGCAAGTTGGGAGCCAAGTTCTGTCCTGCCCTATGTTTGTGCCAAAACTAAACAGAGTAGCACAAGTTAAAAAGTCAGGGCAGAACTTGGAAACAGAAGTTCAATAGTGCTAATTGCTCTGACTTCAACTACACCAATGTAAAAGTTATAATGACTCTACTGAAGCCAGTGGAGACATAGGAAGTAAAACTGCTACAAGACTGAATCAGGAGAACTATGTACTTTTGCCCTTCTACGCATTTGCGGGACTCCCGCTGGAGTCAGCACAGGGCCAAAACGTGTCTTTAGAGATACATGGCTTATACAGATGCAATTGGGTTGCAAAAGATTTCAGTTCTGTCTTCAAGTTGTTTCTGGACCACTAAAAACTCAAACAATTTTCAGCACACTAGAAGATTCAGTCTAAATCCCTTACTTTAAACGCCCCGAAGTAAGTTGCTTCTTGTGATGAATCCAGTAGCAATGGGTTTGATACCTGGATACTTATCATTTCACCAGATTTTAATTTAAAAAACCCTCCTACATTTACAGAATAAAAATGAAATTCTGAATTCCCTGACCAGTATTTGGTGCTTCCTCCCTTCATCAACACATCAGAGCGCCTTATTTTAAGGTTTGTCTTAGTCATATATACCATCAGCTGAAGCCCTCTTTTAGTCAGGTTTCCCGAAGTTTCATGATGTCTAAAACAAATGTTGGCATAAAGGTAGTAAAAACCATCTTGATTAACAATTAGCTTTCCATCATTGAATGTCATATTTGATAAGTTTGCCTGGCCTTTGTCATGATGCCAGGACGTGAGGTTCACTTTGCGAGTTCCTGAGGAGGAAGAAAAAAAAAAATATTTATGAACATTTCATAAACCCCAACATTTAGAAAGCAATCTCCAGGCTTTTAGAATCAATAGCAACTACAGTTATATAGGCTAAAGTGAATATTGGACAATTATGATAAAAATTCATACGTTTCCTTTTTTCATCATGTACTGCCATATTTGGCCTGTTACTTATAACTGTCTGCCCTCCCACCAAAACAGCTGCTGGACCATGTTAAAACATAATTGCTTGGCCAATAGTTTGATCATGCTAAGCAATCATCCAACAAGCTCCATATAGAAATTGCATTCCACCTAAAACTTTGAGTAACAAATACTCGAGAGAAATTTGAAAAGAAAAATTACTAATGAACAAACAGCAGATCTTGTTATCAGTCTTTAACCTGTAAGTGTCTCCAAGGAATAACTACAAATCTGACAACAAGTTAAACTGATAATTCCCTGAAGAGAAAGCTGATGAAAGCTTCCCATATTTTATGTTCTTGTGAATGTAATGGTACAAAAGCAAACATATTTTCATCTGAGAACAAAAAATGGGGGGAAAAAAAAAAAAAATCAGTATAATTCTGCATCTTTAGTACTACATAAGTTGCCTAGACTTTAGATAGCACTTCTAGTATTTATGACATAACAAAGCTTTATATGAAAAAATAATGTTTAAACTTAACCCAGTGTTTGCATATACCAGAAGAAGGCTCCACAAACTGATTTAGTCATATCCTAAGTATCTAGGAGAGTGGCCCACAGCACAGTCCTAACTCCTTGACAGTTGTACAAATACTTACAGCTGGGCTGTTCAGGAGGTAAATTCAAATTATTTTGCCTAATATCTAGTGGAAGGTCTTAGAAAAAGAGCTTTAGGAAGACAGATGTGACTCTGAATGCATTTCCTTTTTTTTTTTTATTTCTCTTCTTATTTTTATTTATTTACTTTAAAGTATCTTAAGTTTCAAACTAGAAACAATGAGTTGATATGCCATGCTTGGAACAGAACAGTCCCCATCAAGTTGTCTTGAGCTGGAAATCCAATTAGGGAAAAAAATTATGATGATAATGTCTCTCTCTATAGAACATCATGCATGTGGGAATCAAAATACATGTATAATAGTTACCAAATCTGACTACCAGTAAGAACAGATTAATAGAATTAGCGTATGTAAACAAGTATTACTGAATTCCCTTCTAACTGGTACATGTAAGCCTTTTGAGCTCTGCTGATGTGATGGTAGCCTGGTAAACAGGAAGCTGTCCCTTATCTGTTAAAGTGACTGCTTTGTGAAAATAACAAAAAGGAGCTGAGAGACTGGAGATGTTTTGATTAGTTCCTCAGCTCTGCAGTGTCAGTGAAAGCTAACTTCACATATACAGGTACAAATGTCCCCCAGGAACTCTGGCCCAAAAGGCACCTCTTGAGTAGCATCATCAAGTAGCCACTTTGTGTCATCTCTTGGAGGTTCTGAGCTGGTCAAGTCTCAGATGTCCTTTCATTTAGCTCCTATTATTAAGGCTGTGCTAAGAGATGGCCTGGCAGGAAGGTCAGACAGGCACTGAGAGAGAAAATTTGAATCTGCCTTCCAAACCTGGCCACAGTATTTTCTGTTGAGGAGCATGCCCTGCAGCACACAGGCCACAGTCCCTTCTGCCTCCCCAGCTTCACCACCACTGCATTATAGTGCCCACCTCATCTCATAGCCTCTTCAAAAACAGAGAAAGAGGCAACAGTGGGAGGAGAAGATGCAGGCAAGGCCCACTGGCATGCCCCCACAGAGGCAACAGCACTGTCCTGAGAAAGCCACGCAGGCCCTGACCCTCCCTGATACACACAAGCCACTAACACTCTACCATTTATTCAGTGTGATACACAGGGCTATAACATAAGAGAGGAGAGCTGGCCAACTTGTCCTCCTAACCACTAGCAATTTTCAGAACACAAGACTAACCCCGTTTGCTCCCTCCCACAGCAGTGGATCTAGGTGGGCAACAAAAGACCTTATACCTTGGGCTCCCAGTGCATCTAAATGCCTGCTTGGAATATTCCGTACCTTATTCTCCCAACATCAAACACACACAATCTATTCCCACCGAACATTCCACAGCACATGGCAGGGTCCAGTGCCCTCTCCTCCAAGCACAGTATCAGGGCATGCCCCAGAACCACCAGTGCTCACAACCATGGTGGGGAAAAGACCCAGGTATATTTGATCAGTTTAAAAAGATGCTTCTTGGATTTATTTGTGCAGAAAGAAGTGAGGGGAAGTAGGGACAAGGGAATTTGAGAGCTATGAGTCTTCTCTAACTGCCAAGGGTAAGCAACTTTTGCATGTGAGAAGAATACTTTAACAGTAGTCCAGAACAAAAAGCTTCTGGCACTCTTCCACAGAGACTTGAGAGAAACACAGGCTGTCAAAGGCAGATCATAAATAGTTGCTCCCCTATGGCTCCAGTGTAGCCAGGTAGAAACTATACAAGCAAGATCATACAGAGAAGCTGTGTTTTGTGCAGTGCCTCAAAAAAAAAAAAACCAACCCACCTCTGAAAACCATCAATTAATTGGAATCCACACTAAAATCTTAAGTCTGTTAGCCTGGAATTATTCGCCTGCACGAGATGCTGAGGTAGGGGTACCAGAGTACACCTCTGAAGCACTGGGGATTGCTGAGGAATTTGTAGAACATCTTGTGCGCAGTGTTAAGTCTGCCAGAAATACTGCCCCAAGGAGGTTGGGCTACCTTCAAGATGAGGAGGATAGGCAAGAAATTGCTGCTTGGATCATGAGAGGCACATCAGACAGACAGGACAGGAATGTATACATGACGGAGGAGAAGGGTATGTTGGCATGCTGTGACTGACTGGTGGCACACTGGGTAGTTGCTAGGCAGATTTTATTTACCTGGCAAGTAAACCTTTTAGTTGCCAGTCTCAATCAGGTAGCAATTTTGAAGAAATCCTTAGTGTGAATGCACAATTCTCTGCTGAAGAAGGGGAGAGAGAGAAAATAGGTGCCACAGTCACTTCCAACTGAGATGCTGAGGTGGGGTCTGGGTGAAGTTTGTTCACACAGTTTTGGTGTTGAGGGGAATATGCACCATTTGTCCATGGTCAGGTGGAGGAACAGGCCAAGAGACGACAGAAGATGACCCTATCTGTTTTGAGCAGAGGAATAGCCTAGATAACTTCTGGAAGTCCCTTCCAACCTAAATTATAATGATATGATTGTATTAACTGAGGCAGATGGGCACTTTGCCACAATTCAGAGCTTGAGAAGAGGTATGCCACAAACAGCAGAAGAATACAAAAATGCATTGGTAGGAGATATGCCATACAACCTTTAATGGAAGGAACGAGCAGGCTCACAGCACTTCTTGTGGTAATACACCCAAATTTGAAGACAGCAAAACAATCAGTACCCCAAAACACAGGCAGAGGAGAAATCTGGAGCATACAAATGTCAAATCATCTGTCCATATATCAGAAACTCTGAAACATAACTCATGCAATACAGTATCTTCTGTGATAAAATTTACTATGGAGCCATGAAAAAAATAGCACAATGTAAGTCATGTTGACAGAGAAGGAAGAGGTCAGAGAGATAATGAGTAAGATAACCTTCCAGACACGGTAAAAAGCTTTATAAAAAAAGTCAAGATAATACACAGTGTTTCTGGTAACTGAAGACAAATCAAAACAATGTCTTGGATATTTGTGAGTATGAACTAAGACTAATACAAATCAGTATCAATAAAATTAATTAGTAAGAAGGAAGATGATAGGAGGGGAACAGAGGAGAAAGTAGCCTTGTATTAATCATTTGTTTTCATCCTAGCAGCTTTCAGGTATAAAGCCTGAGGGAGGGACCAAAGCACTGTTTGCTCTGAAAAACTATTTTGGAGGCAAAGGGCAGCTAAGTTGAACCTGTAGCTGTAAATATCTCAGAATACTACAGCATTTCCTTAGACAGCTAAAGGTATCAATTCACATCCCGAATGATATATTTAACATTTATATTTACTTCTGTTTGTGATTTTCTCCTTTAAACTGTGACTAATTTCTCTCATCAGTTTATAAACCAAAATTCACGGTTTTCATTTAAAACCTGGGTAGCATTTATAGTGAGCTCTGGTAAAAACCAACCAGCAAGCATCCAGCTTTAACCTAAGGCAGCAAACCTAAAAAATACACACAGTAAGCCAAACCACTACAACTTCTGCAGCCAAATGATGGGTGGGGACACCAAGATCTGGGAAAGGTTATTTTCCCCCTCCCTCACACTGCCCCCAGCTGCAAAAGTTCATTTGGGGCTTGATATTATTGTGAACCAGGTAAAAGGAAAACGTTCTGTCACAGACACTGCTCAGTGCCCCTTAATGAACAGTGTTCAGTGGCAAACTACTTAAAAACCTGTTTGACAGTGAAGGAAGACTGATGATTTTTTTTTCCTGAAATTGTTTATTTTGGGTCAGAGCGATGACAGTAGAGAACCTTAAAATACTTAGAACAGATCTGTCCAGACTCAAGGATGGCATAAAACAATTTAGAAGGATTTCAGCCATGTAGGGTAAGGAATCAGGGGAAGAAAATAGAAATTGCCATTTGTGGTCTGAGGAAACAGGATGAGAGAGAAAAACTCCTGGTAACCCTTAGACAACTTCTTCAATCCTTTATGCCACCCAACCAGGTGAGTGCTGCCTCATACCAGTGAGCATGATACTAAAGTACCTCACAACCAGTAGGTTCAGGGTTCCAGCTATCCATAAGGATACAGCCCCTCACTGCTGCAATGCCCACATGGACCTGCAGAAGCTGTGCTCCTCATCAATATCCTGGCAATGCTCTTCCAAAAGAGGGAGAAGCCATATGGGCCAGACCAAGTGGGAGTTTATCCAACTCATCACATTGGTAAGGGGTTGATTATCTCCAAGGTGAAACAACAAAGCTTGACACAGGCACTGTATTTCTGAGAGTTCCTGCAGCCTGTGCTATTTAAAAAAAAAAAAAAAAAAGTGAAGAGAGCAAGCAAGAGCAATGTCTCCCTTGTCATTACCCAAAGATGTGCTATGTCACTCCCTAGAAGGTTAATGAAGTAAATGAACAGTAAAAAATTATCAGCTGCTAGCCCTGATAAAAATACAGTGTACAGCAACATCCAGGTACACAGCAAGTAAATTCCCCCCAGGAAAAGGTGGATTTCACCATGTGTGACACTGACACACTCCAGTTCTGTAGATATAAGTGATCTGTCTCTATGGTTAGCAAATTAATTGAATCCTTCCAAAGACAAAATGCTAAGACAAGTTTACTGATACTGCATCTTCTACTACTGACCTATGCCAAAAGCCAAAATCTGTCTGAAATAGAAGCCTGTCAGGAGGCATTTTAGCTAATATGAAAGCTTGTAGAAGTTCTGACTGCCATCTGACAATCTGCTTGAGCTCTCTGCTTATAAAGCTCCGGATCCTGTCAATGCCAATGCACTTGAAGGAAGAAAGAATCCTATCCCTCCAGGCAAGAAACTAAGCCCTTGTGTACAGAAGTGCTTTGTCTTTAAATAGAGCAAGAGCAAGATATTACTATGCAGGCTGCGAAAATCTCAGATTTCAGGCCTCAACACAACATTCCCCTTTGGTTTGGTTATATAAAACAGAAAAGCAATGCACATAGCTTAATTAACAAGAAGTTCAGCACTGCAGAACGTATATATCTTCAGGGGAGGAAGAGAGTGGTGATCAATGCCTCCTCCCATCTGGAGATCCTCTAATAGCTTCAAAATAAACTCCGGTTTACTTCTACCACACCAATGATGATTGTTGTGTTGAGAATACAGAGAGAAAAATCTCAACCGGCAATGCCCCAGGGCAAAAAAGGAAACAGTACTAAGATATCTTAAAATTGTAAGAATTAATCTCTTCCTCCAGAGAGCGTTTCAAGGCAGACTCATGTCTTGTTCCCTCATATCGTACTAGTGAGGATATTCCCAAAGCCATCCAAAGATACTTGTGGGTAGAGAATAAGAGTCCTGGCAAGATAAAAGAATGCCATCCTCCTACCACAGGGGCAGATAAAAAGCACAGGTACAGTTTTTCCCCCTACTCAATAGCTCAGAAACATACTGCATCCAAGTCAACACACTGACCAGAAACCCTATTGCTCAGTACAATGCTATGATCTTTGATTTTCCTGCTACTGGACTAGATGGATGCACACGGACCCTTGTGAAGCTCTGGCATGTCTGAACATCAGGAAGGCCCTGGGAGTTGATGTAAAAAAAGTCTATACCAGCCCTGCAACACAATAATGAATGGAATATGGCAAAACCTTTTCAACATGCCATTAGCAGAAGAAAACACTGTCTATAAATTCAGCCCTATGCTATGAGAGTGCAGTGTAGCCACAGAGGGCAGGAGACTAGCAGGCAAGTTATGATAATGACATTGGGACTGCAGTTCTAGGTTCTCAATACCTCAAAATGAAAAATGTGCTTCCTTTATGGCAAGTTCTTACACTGATGGGCACCTGACATGCATGTCCGCTGTGTATTCACGTAAGATTCTCAGCTTCCAGACCCACCCTGAAGACAAATGCTGTGTTACACAGACCTGATGTGTAACAACAGGAGTGTTGTTGTGAAGGGCTGAATAGGTGGACATAAGACATTCTTGAATTTTACAACAGAAAACACCACATCTCTTCTGCTGACAACGGGACCAAAAAAAAAAAAAAAATCGTAAATTCAGCAGAAGGGACTCTTCCCACCTGCAACATCTGGATTCTGGACAATCTTTGTGCTGGTATATCCGTGTCTGTATGTATGTATTTATGCACACATCTGTATGTATGTATACCTATAGCTGATGTTCAGTGTAAGTGAAGAACTCCAGATGGCCCCTACTAGCCAAAGAAAATAAGAAACTTCAGAGGAGAGCAGTCAATGCATATCTTCATTCCTCACCTGAAGACAGCACAAAGAGGCAGGCCAAGCCCTAAGAGCATGATCATGAAAACTGGTCATTTAAAATGGAGGCCATTTAGCACCTAACAGACTGATGTAAGATACCTGAGGCAAAGGGGAGCTATCTTCCTGTTAACATTACCCCTGCTGCCTCTGAAATCCTTTAGCACATGCTATTCTCATTATCAAAAGCCATTTCTGAAATGCCAGTCTGCTGCTAGTATTGCTGAACTATTTTCATATACTTCACTGTTTAAGACAGAGTAGCATTGGAAGTATTCACTTAAAACTGAACTTACCAGATGGAATATTCTTATCATCAATAATGAGATGGGCAAATGGCTGCTTCTCGGGTTTGTTTCTCTTGTACAGATCCATTCCTAATGCTTCCATTGCAGCTAGAGATAAAAGAATTGCATTACCTCAAAAAGATAAGTTTAGTAGAACTAAAATATTTCTTATTATTTTTTATTACCAGCACCTACCTTTTTCTGGTCTTGGTGGTGCTCTTCCCATGACACGTTGGACTTCCTAAAATGAGAAACAGCCATTGTTTTGATGTTGTCTTGGTTCTGTAATAGCACATACTGCAAGTAGTTTGCACAATTACAACACTCTGTATATATATGTGGGGGTTGTTCTACCTATATTCAGATGTCTGAGATACATATTCTCATAGTTACATAATGTATAATAAAATCACACAGTTTAGCTGCCACAAAAAAATTATTTCCTCTGTCCAATACTTATGCTAAAGGCGGATAGGAATGATGGTGTGTATGATCACTGCAGTATTTATTGAAGTAGTGGTGAAAGGACATTTACAACCTTTCCTACTTATTGCACTTTAAATATTTCTTTAAGTGTAGTGAAACAATGTCTGCTAAGAATGCATCACATAAAATAATGGAGTTTATGAACTGATTTAATTACTTGGTGTCAAAAGGTAACGGAAGAAGCAGTTTTACACAGGGACTGGTGTGTAATCACACTAACAACTAAGGAAACCTAAGCTCTGAAATTAATTTATGATGAGTTAAATTGAGGTAAATGAAAACCTCTACCCCTCACACTTGACCACTAACAGGGAAGGCTGTAAGACTACAAGGCTTTAAAATCAAAGCTCATTTCTAGCAAGGTATGCAGGAGCCGAAGGATTAAGCATCTTCGACATTTGTACTGGACCAAATGGACTGGGTGCCAGAGTTTGGAAGCATCCATTCTTCAAAACTGCAGATGAATTTTAACATGAATGAAACCCACACTACCCAAAACCAAGACCAGTACAAGTAACAGACATCAGGCACTGCAAGAGGCCTTGCCTTTAATAATCCACACCCGTTTTCCTCTTGAAAAAACATACAAATAGCAGTTTTCAAAAACCTAAGCAGCCTGTTCTTGTTACAAGCCTAGACTGAGTCTTGGTAATATTAATTTCAATCCTCAGTTCTGTCTCCTGTTTCTCCTTGACTCTCTTCATCTCTGTTTTCTGAAAAAAAAGGTTCATATTCTACTTGCTATTCAGAATATCTCATAACATGAGGCCATCAAGAAGATATTAGTAAAAGGAAACATTTTTCTGAAGATAGCAAATAATTTCTCATCTTTGAAACCTAAGAGTAGTCCTTTGTTTTATTTTTATCTCACAAATATTGCTGTCCATCTGATTCAATACCATGTATATGCAGTACACCTCAAATTTGGCCAGATCAGCAATGTTCCACTGTGCTCTCAATCACTAGATTTTTATTTATATTTCAAAACTAGAATTTGAAATCCTGCTTTGCAAACACCTGAAGTCCTGCTTTTATGTAATTTTGCAGCCACAGTGAAATCTGTAACGCCTTCACTAGTGCATTTATTACTCTCACTTTCCCCTTTCAGTAGGTGTTTAAATGTTAAACCAAAATGAAAAGCCACAGCAGTATGGAAGTTGTAGTATGACTATCAAAGCATAATACTTCAGCAGAGATATGCTGATTTTATAGATAAGAATCATTAAAGATGCTTTCTGCTGTAGAGACGAGAAAAGCAGAACAATTGCAACTTCAAAAGAAGCAAAACTCATGTCCACCTCCCCCATTTACATTCACTTCCCCTCTCTGATCTTCCTACTTCAGTGTCAGTTCTAGGAGCATGAAAATGAAGCTCAGTTCTAGGAGCTAAACACCAGTATCTGCCTCTAGCCACACCTGAGCTCTTTAACTTCAGAAATAGGAAGACAACAAACAATTGCAAGTACTAGATACTGCAAGAAGTGGCAAAAGCCTCTGAAGAGAACAAGACATAAGGTAAAAGAGACTGGGAGATGGACTGCACTCTCAGATTACTTCACCACACCTACTCCCAACCCTTTCCCTAGAAAGGGGAGACTCCTTTGTTTTCCTGATTTCTTAATGGAAACTTCTCAGATGTGGAGTCTACTTTCATATCCTTTCCTTCTGGTGGATGTGATAATGTCCTTGCCTAGAGAGCCTACTGGGCAGATCCAAAAAGAGCTATGTACATTTTAATCTCCTATTATTTAAACTCATGCTAAATAAAAATATCCCATGGTTGGTAACTGCACAGCCCTTGGAAGTCCCTGAACTCACCAATTGCTATCCTCCTCTTAAACCTATATTTTTCTTTGGAGTATAGAGTTCTGCTTCTGCACGTGTCCAAAGATGCTCTAGCTTCAGCAGCTACAAGTATCTTACCTTCTGACATCTAGCAGCCTGACTCAGCTCATCTTCCATGCAGAAAGGCTGTGGTCCTCATGAAACAGTCTGAGCTGCTTTCTTTCTAACTGTTGGTGGTGCTGTTCGTCCACATCACCACCACTTGGTAAGCACAACAGCTACCCAGGAAGACTTGGGTCCACAGCTCTTCTTGTCCTGATGGTCTTGAGCCAACTTTCCTGGTTTCTAGGAGCATGCGTCTCTGACAGCAACACTCTCCTGTACTCCTCATAGTAGTTATACCACTATGCAATTAGTGTCATTAGAACAAAAGGGAGATTATAAACACAAGCCCAATACTAACACACTGAGAAAAGACGGGGACTGGCTCATGTTCACTGACTCTTGTGTGCATGCTTGTCATTGGATTAGAAGTGGCTAGCCTGTGGCCAGAAAACAGAAGTCCTCCATCAGCCAAGTTCTCCAAACACTGGACTAGCATCAATTTCTTTACTTGATTCTGATCAGCCTCACAAAAATTTGATCTTCCTTTCTGTTCTGTTGCCCAGGCTTCCAAAAGGATGATGAAATACATGACCTAGTCCCTAGATAAGAGATGGAGCGGTGGGCTTCCTCCTGAAGAGTAAGTAATTCAACACTTATCTGGATTGTTTACATCATGTTTGTACAGTTCGAAGGTGCTGATATACAATCTACCTTAGAAAAGCATTTTACCATCTGCTTCCTTCTGAACCTGAAGGACTTAAGAACCACATTTTTTCAGTGGATGACTGAAGATATCCAGATGTCTAAAGATGGCCTTTCAGTGGGATTATAAAAATCCCCTGGTATTCTTACTGCAGTGAATTAAGAGCTAGGATTTTCCAAATCTCTAAAGTATCAACTGTATTCTTTAGCACCTGAATATCTTTAAGCATCTCATACTTAATCATAATATACACTTCCAGTAAAAAAAGCAGAAAAAGTTCAACAGAACCTGTCACTAAGGCATTGCTATAATGGCATGAAAACTGCTGACAAAAAATATTACCACTGACTTCTCTTAAGACTGCCACCCACAGAACCATGTGCACTACCAAGCTGTTCAGTTACTTTTAGAAAAACTGTACACAAAAATCACACCACTTAGTCTTATGACAAGGTGCACTTCTACACCTTTGCATCACTTGCTCACTGCCCAACAAGTCAACTCTGCTGGCTTGCTTCCCCCACATTCCAACCTGCTTCATACAGTCACTGTTTAAACAGACAAGCAGCCAGTCACGAAAATGAAAAATATGTCTCCCTTCATCCAAAGTATGTAAGGGGCCATTGAGAAGCTGCAAATATTTCACATTTTAAAAGCTAAAATCATGCTTGAAGTGTGTGGAAAATTGTTAACTGCTCTTTCCTCATCCAGACCAAGCTGCAGGTTTTAACCCTTAGCATCTCAGTATCTTCAAAACAAAAACAACTCTTGCTCTTCGAGTTATGACCAATGTTGAGGATGCAGAGACAAGGCTACATTTGAACACATGACATTCGTGAATGGGTTTTCCTCTTGTTTGGCTTTTACAATATCTCGGTATCTACTCTGAGCAGCTATAAATAGCCCTTTGAGACCAATCAGAAAAGAACCCCTCTGGACATTAATTTATTGCTTCAGCTGTGATCTTAAAGCTCCTTTATGCAGTTGTTTCTTCTACTACACTAGTGCTTCAAGTCCAGCTAATACCAAGAAGAAGTATCTGATTATCTTGCCGGAAATTCAGCAATTTGAAGAATGCTAATGAGGAAGGAAGTGAAATACAAAGTACATGAACCAATATTTATCAGAAGATAGTTTAGAGATCAGCACTACAACCTCTATCCAAATAAGCACTCTAATCCCTGCAGGAAAAAAAAAAAAAAAAAAAAGGCACGTAAAGTTGTAGGATGGAAACTGTGAAATTTTAACAACTGAGAGCAATGACTCGCGAAACGTTGAATTTGTCCATAACTATGTGCACTTTAAATGTCTGCTAAATATATAGATCCCTTTATAAATGCTGCCCTGGAGGTCTAGCGAAGTACTCTGTTGCCATGTGGGAGACTAGTTTACACCTGAACTCACCCAAGCTGCTAGAAGCTGGGAGTATTGCCAAGAAAAGTTACTTACGAATTGACCCAAGATATGTTTGTAGTCCTTTCTACTTCAGGCTCATAACAGACTTAAGAACTGTGGTTAGTACATCTGGACTGTCAAAAGGTTTTTAGGGTTACATGCAAAAAAAAAAAAAAAGCAAACAGACAAGCTGGGGAAGTATATTATTTTATTTGCCTGCTTGAAAGTTTATATGCAATATTAAAAAGGTGCTTTGTACTGCAGGAGCTGCTCCCTAAGCAGTATTTTTATCCTGGAATATGTTAAAAAAATCACCATTAGATTTTGATTAAAAGAAAATCTTTAGTTATTATTTTTTCAGGAGACAAATGTTTTTAGACCCAACCCTGCAGCCTTACTACACTGGTTTTCATAAGAGTAGTTTCATTCTCAATGTTAATCCCTGCTTTAGATTTAAGCATTATGTCTACAGGTGTGCAAAGAGAACAGATGAGAACCAGTGCAGTAAGCTAAAAGCTGTAACCAGACCATGCGCGTGAACAAAAGCAAGTTGTCTATTTTCATTTCCTGAACGGCTTGAATCGCAAAAGACAAAATATTAAAAAAAAAAAAACACAAAACTTGAAACGGTATTTTAAAGTGTTCCATTTCAGTCACTTAACATGCTGCCAATTCAACTAAGGATACTGGTTCTTAAAACAGACACAGGTTAGATTCTCCTTCGGGAAACTGAAGAAAGCACAGACAAAAGGAAACGTCTTCCAAGTGACATTAGCTGCAGTCTTACACATAAAGGACTAGCACAACTGGAAGTAAGATTCAGCTGCATCTCTGCCCTTCGTTGTAGCAGAGCCAGTGAAAGGCAGAGCTTACAGAACATGATAATTTTGCCTTAACACTGTTTCTTTCACTTCTCTGATATATCAAAAAGATGCAAATGTAGACCCAGGCAAACATTTTCCTATCTTTATTTTTTCTGTGTCATCAATATATGATGACAAAGCATCCAGAACACTGATGCAGCGGCTTAATACATTCTGTTGCATTCAAAGGAAATTCAGAGTCCGAATACTTTGGCAGGGGAAATTTTATTGTTCTCAAACTAATGGTCATCAGCCAAAAAAGTTATCCCTACTCACTACTTATCCTGGCCACGGACATTGCAGCATTTAACCTCCATCCAGAATGGCAGGATATGCAGCCTCAACTAAAGCCAATGCCTTTGTTGAGTAACCAGCAGCGAATGACCAGAATGCAGGGCTTCCCATTCACTTACTGTAACAAGCTCCTTACTCTGTCATGGGAGGCACATGAACGAGCAGGCTAGTACCAGCACACAGAACAGAAGTAGGTGCAGCGTAAGATTCTCTATAAAATGCTGGAGGAAAGAACTAACTCACAGAGTTAACCCTTTTTTTTCCTGCCCTTAAGTTTTTAAAGGAGGTAGCTAGCTAAAAGGACAAGACATAACTCCTAGGTTTCTTTAAGTTTTGTTCACAAAAAGATCTGTCACTCAGGGTACTCTGTTAAAAGCAAACATTACATTAGCACACTTAAAGTACTAGTTAATTAACTCAAGTACAATTCACTCTGTAAAGTGTATGTGCGTTCAGCTCAAATCTAATGTAGTACCCTTTATGAAAAACTGAGTCCTATGCAGATGTGAAGAAGGAAAGTTTTAATGGACCCGGTAAAGCAGGAAAATCAAATACCATAGCAGACACTCAGCTGTTAAGTAGCCCATAATTAGCACTAAACACTATCATGAACATGCAAAGAGATCAAAGGCAGTAACTGTAGTAAGAGGGGATTGTGACATATAACCAGCTTGCCTAGACTTCATTAGGGCTGACTACTTTAGCCAACTGCTTCTGTTATTTGTGTTTGGGAACAAGCTGTCATTCTGAACTGCTGGGCCGACTGCCCAGTTATTGTGCTATGGCAAAATAACTTTTATGCCAGTGTGGGAATGGTCAGCACAGGACAGAAATGGCAAAGTGAGCAAAACGAACAAAAAAGAGATACCATCCCTCATTTCAGGCTGCAGAAAGTACAAAATGAGCAAATGTTGTCTCCTCTGTTTTTGCGGCAGTATTTTGCTTGTTGAGCTTGGGAGCTTGACTTGGGAGAATCTTGTCAGAAACAGAGTCAGGAAGATTGCTCTGAAAAAAATGTGGAACTGTCCTATTCTCTGAACATCCACAGTGTTGGCAAACCTATACAAATATTAGGATGACTACCACTGGAGCCCGTCCAAATGGCCAAACAACTAATTGCAATCACAGTTTTCTCAGTGCAACTTCAACTTCTCCTTTCTTAAAAAAATAAATAAAATGTGTTTGAACAGAGAATTGGTTGACCACTACCAGGTTCATGAGCAAACACAGTATGATCTTGGATGCAACTCCAGGTATTATTCAAACACCAGAAAATGCTTTATAGAACTCATCTCCAAATACAGATGTTGGAAAAATTGGTGTAAGCTCAACAGGAGCACGAAATAAAGGAACACAGTCAGTCTGCCACTTACCTTCTGCACAGCTCTTTGGAGAGCCTGTTTCATGCTTCTACATGATTCTGGCATTAACTTTGCTTCTTGATTTTCAAAGGATGTATCATGCAAATCTGTATTTTCTTGATGTCCAAAAAGTGTTCTGACACAGTGTGCGTGTTCTTTTGAAATTCTAGTAGGGTCCATCTGAAAGAAAAATATAAGCACAACCACAGTTTTAAGTGTCTGTCCAAGAAACATCAAGAGCATTTAAGCCAAGGAGAATTTTCAACCATCTAAACATTTGGCACCTAGCTAAGTTTATTATCTATATTTTCACTATAAGCAATGAAGAGAAAAAGTTCCCCACATGGAGGCTTATTTCATCCAACAAGCATGAGATAGGAGAATGAATTATCTTCTGGAGCTGCCTAGTTCACTAGCTTAGACTAGATACATGACTTTCAAAAGTTAAAGATAAATCCCACACTTACAGTAAAATCAATAAACCCGAATTCCATTTTTCAACCACTCAGTGCAATATCACAATTATTTTAGCAGGCAATGTACACAGCCATCCTATCTGTAAAAACTGCAGTTTGCAAGATGACACACAAATGCCAAGTAGAGAAACTTGGGGAAAGTATGTACAACATCTAGCACAGTATTTTCAAGAGGAGAAACAGAAAAACAGAAGCCAGTTATCACTGAAACTATTTTGTGGGCAAGAGTAACTGCTGCATGAAACAGTCACCAAGTAACACAACACAAATTCAGAAAGACCAAAAGGTGATAAAACTGTACCACAAAACAGCTCTACTTCATGGGACAGACTGGTAAGTTTAGAATATCTGCAAGATATTTTTAGCAATCAGTCTCTGTGATTGAATCAAGTATACTTTTAAATTGTAAATTTAGAATACTCTTGAATTCTATCACTTAGATAAATTGGAAGGGTATTTCAAGGATTAGGATTATGCAAATATTAACCACTGTTTCAGAGATGGCCTAAAACCCTCAGCAATTGTTCTCAACTTGTATTTATTCTGCTTTTACTTCAGGCTTGAAGAAGTGTTTGCTCACTCAAAACCTTGTCTAAATTCCCTAACTGCATCATCTGGTCTAATAAAGAACATTTACTTCTATCTTTCTGTATAAGGTGGAAGGAACAATTTTATCTGAGAATTACACAAATTAATACATTATTTGTAATCACGATGCGGGAATGCCAAGACGTTATGGATAGTTCCTGACCAGTGTTCAGTTTCCATTAACATTGCAGTGAACAAAACAGAACATCAAAAGTTTTGCAGAATACAAAACAACCAGAGTGAATCAAACTCGTTATACCATTTGTTCACACAAACGTAAATTCAACCCCCTAACTCTAAAATAGTACAGAGTTAACTTAAAAGGATAAAGTTGAGTTTACAGAAATTAATTTAAATCTACACCAGCCAGTCACCCATCCAACAGGCACACACTGCAGAGAAACATTTGTTGCACAGACAGCAACACCAAATGCCTCTTCCTCCATCACCATCCCTCTGCTGAAGTCTCCAAATGAATGCTGCTTGCCCGATTCATTCATACCAACATCAGCCCCTGTGACCTGGTTTAGCTGTCTCAGTTATCCCTGCAGATTTAGAATGAAACAAGGTCAGAAAAAAATCACCTGAAGATCAGAAGATGCTGCACCTTTGAGCAGAGGAGTAGAGGTGAGTTTCAGAGTGGCTTGGAGGCAGTAACGTCTTCCTGGGATGGTCTGATACAGCTGAATCCCACAAAAAATCTTTGTATAGCCTTTACAGCTCTATGAATTAAGCACTAAATACTACACTAATGACTTCTGAAGTACAGTGCAGCCCCATTAAATGTTTAAGCTGATCTAAACCAGTGCCCCTGTGCTCTCACCACCACATAATTTCATTCTCAGTTCTCAATGACCTCTTCTAAATCAACAATCTCGGAGGAATTTTTGCTGATCTAATTTCCTGAAAGATTAGCACCCCGAAACCAATTCACTCCAGGTATCAGACAGGCATCAGAGCCAGTACAGGGGCAGGCATAGGAATGAAAGAGCAGGAAGGCGGCACTAGCTTTAACAACTGTAAAACTGCACCCTAAAATCATCTCTCCCAGTATGTTCCACTAGTATTCAGAACTCAGAATAATCACCTGTGAACTGAAAGTAAAAAAAAAAAAAAAAAAAAAGCACAAAACTTTCACCAACAGCTACTAAAAGGCAGTTAATACAGAATGACCTGAGCTGGAAGGTACCTCTGGAGGTCTCTAGTCCAGCCCCCTGCTGGAATCAGGGACAGCTTGTAACATAGGTCAGGTTGGTCAAGGCCTTGTCTAAACAAGCTTTGTGGAATCTCCATCAATGAAGACTTCCAACCTCCCTGGGCAAACTGTTTTACAATTTAACCACTTTTGTTGTGTAGAAACACTGGGTTTGATGTGCAGCTACAGTTCTCCTTGCTGCAATTTATGATTGTGTCCCTTGTTTTTGCTGTGCACTTCTGAAGAGCCTGGCTCCATCTTTAGCTAGCTAAGAACAGTGATTAGCTTCCCTCACCTTAGCCTAGTCTTCATTAGGTTCAAAGAATCCAGTTCTCCATGTCTGATACGCTGCGGTCCCCACCTATCATAGTGGTCTTCTGCTGGACTCTCTGGTTTGTTGATATGCCTCTGGTACTAAGGGATCCGTTATTCCAGATGTAGCCTCTTATGTTGGGGTTGTTAGAGACCTGAAGGAATTAGTGTCTTCGACAGGATCTGGATATCTAAGTCTTCTCCCCTCCACACACATTACAGAATAGGAGATAAAAAGCTACAGCAAATAACTGCTGCCAGTAGATATTAATTTTTATCAGTAATTCTAATAGTGAGAGACTATTATCCTAGTTTAGGATGTATTTAAACACATCTTCGGAAAAGTAGGCAAGAAAACTAGGTTCTACAACACAAAGATCATGAAATTTGCAAAGGCCTGAGCATCCAGCATGACAAATCATGTGTAGCATAGACTTACAGCTATCACAGATCAGCAATCAGTCAAATGTGTCACACAACCCACTGCCAGAACAGTAACAGCAGATTGTACAGAAGCACTTACTCAGATTATAGTTTATCTGCTGAAGGCTTAAAACAGAAAATCAGCATCTCTGCACTTACAGTTAAAAGACTGAATGCTTAATGGAAACACTGTAACCAATAGCTTCAGCAACTTAAAGCTGTGCAGCCCATCCTGAGAAACTGCAAGTCTCTAGAGATTTAGTTTTTGATAAGGTGAAGCTCTGATCTTGGGACTAGCTAACCTACCTGATTGCCCTTACCTTTTTCAAAGAACACCTAGTCTTCACCACATTTAACCAATGAAATTCGCTTACTTGTCTGAAAAGGGCATTCTCAGAAATCACGAATCTTATATCTTTATAAAGAACATGTATTGAACTGCTATGGCTGTAAACAGACATTACCAAGCACTGAGACCAAAACTGTGGGCAATAAGTGATGCACAGAAAAAGTTTCAATTACATGTTTTTAGAAGAGCTTCTAAAGAGCCAGACAAAACACCGGAATGTTCTACAGGAAGCAGTTGGTAACTCACAAGGCACAGAGGCCTTCAACATGAAGTTCTTAAGATTTAATACCTGGAAGAAACATCACGATGCAACAAAAAACATTGCAGAAAGCTTTATAACACATTAAGTAAGCTAAATACCCTGGAGGAACCTATTTAAAGGGAGCAGTGTCTAGCTTATTTTTCCTATGTTACTACTGTGTATATATCCATTGTGTCTGACCTTGGAATCAAATCTTTTGGAGCCCCTTGATTTTCAGCACCTCTCATCGTCCTTAGATGCATCTCTGGACTCTTTTCACTTAACTCAGGGCAGCCAAAATGAACTCCAGCAGAGGGGGTGAGACCAAATGAATTTATAGCATTAAAAACCCATTTTCTAATGTTAAAAAGATTCAGTTTGGTTTTAGGAGATACAATACCTTCCAGACACTTTTACCTATTAAATGTTGCCTCAATGACACAATGTTACAGTATCATATTTTATACTTACTCGTTACAATAAATGTTTAACATTTATACCTGAATTTATTTTCAAACTTAATCCAATTTCCAGATTATCAAATATCACTTTGCACTGCATGATCTTTCTTAACCACCAAGAAGGGGTTCTTCCAGGCTTCCAAAAAGTGCTAATGACCCCCAGCAAGCTGTTTTCTGTTAGCCACTGTTCTAGAATGCTCACAAAACCTTAGATGAAGTCTGAAAGGCTATTGTTTAAAAACACACAATGATGAAGGTCAGAAATGCCAACACAAATGTGACTTCCAGGTCCCCATTTATCCAAGTGTGAATGGGAAAAACGGATAACCTTGGAGTTCCAGGTTAAACTATGAGAGTTAGATATCCAGCCCCTACATGTGGATTTGAACACTTCCAGCTTGCTCCACTGCCCTCCAGTTCAGTCAGTGTTAGACCATATTCCTACTCTTCTATGATCTAAGTACATAAAATGGGCCAGAAAGAAAAGCTTAAAAGCAAAGCCTTTGGAGACTATACATTTACCTGTGCTGTGCATGAGTCTATTATGTGATGATCTCCAGTTGCTCCAAATATTTAACTAAATTTTCACAGCATTTTCACTGACCATGAGCAAATATTCCCCATGGAGTATAAGCAAAACAGACACTTGGGACCAATACATTTTGTTAGTGTTTAATTTCTTGGATTCAGCACATTTCACAAGATGGTCTAAAAAGAAAAGCCAGAACATCTTGATGATTTTACATTTCAGAACACTGTTACAAGAATATGGGTAAAATTCGAGTCTCAGTTTTTTCTTTTTGAATATACCAGTTCATTGTTTCATTTACACTGCACTGCATTATTTCTTGGCCAGAAACATGTGTTTACCCATGAAAATCTAGTGTCAGTCTTAGTTATGTCTTGTGAAATTCCAAATGCTCAAGCCACAAAATAAACAAAACTAAGGAAAAAACAAAACCTCAACTATTGTCTCAGCTCATATTGTGTCATGATCTAGCCCAAATGATTTTATGCAAATACAGATAAAATATGTATGGTGAAACTGAGTCAAAGTTTACTCAGCCTCTTAGGTAGAGTTTTAAAGGGCTTATAAAATGTATAATCCCTTAATATCAGCCTATAAAATCAAATCTTGCTAATTCACATTTGGTTCATTCACTAATCAAACAATTCAAATATTTCAATGCACAGGTTCTACTATTAACTTCTCATTATTTTAACAAAACATACCGTAATACTTAAGTTCTGCTATTAAAGTACAAATTCAGATAGCTGAAATTTGTACTGTGGAGTACAAATTGTGTTAGCTTAATACAACTAAATTTGACAGCAATCTTTCCAGAAGAAAGAGGTCAGATCACATCCCACATAAATAAAACAATCTGCAAGACAGTTAACTAAGACTGAACTTCTTCAGGACCTACTATATTTTTCCACCTATCTTATTGCACAAGAAGAAATTGGTGAACAAATATGGATTACCATAACTTATTATTGTGGTTTATCTACTTACTGCAAAAGTAAACTTATTATTCTATTTTTCAGTGATGGCAAAGAAGACATTGTCTCCATCACTAATTTTTCAGGCAATGACTTCAGTCAAGTCTACATCTAGCTACATCGTCTCTTTTAGAGGTTTCAGAGGTTGAAGTTTACAAAGGACTCCATATGACAAGCATTAGTCCAAACCTACAGGAACATGAAACTGGCAATAGAATTAAGCTGCCAAATGCAGCATTACACCCGAACTATGTAATTTTTTAAATCACGGAAGCAGAAGGAAAATAGCCATTTTATGGCAAGAAAGATCTTATTACCCTTTGTTAGGCATGAGTGAAGCACTGACATGAACCTATCAGAAAGAGTGCTTAATAAGGGGGGGAAGGTAAAGGGAATGGAAAATTTGGGTTTTCAAAAAGTGTACTTTGATTAGTTGTTTTGATTGCAATGGCTCTCTAGCCTACTAATCAATGTATAGCTGTGCATTTCTATGAGCTATGTTTTGACAAAGATGTCTTTTCAAGTACATGCAGATCTGAAGTGGAAAAACATTTTTCTGCCACAAGATGAAGTAGGCATTAATTTCTTTCATCATCAAGCAAACAAGCAGCTTTAAGATACTTTACATTGGGTCACAAAAAATTAAGTCACTCTTCCAAAGCACAGAGGATATGATCAACTAAGCACTGTATTGCTGTTCCATTTTACTTCCGTAAAAATGGCAAACACAAAGCCATTGCCAGTAAGAAAATATGAATTGGTTTGCATAATAAATGATCAGCAGCATTACTGTATAGTTGATAATCATTCACCTGCTTAAGCGGACATACATTTGTGCAACATCTGTTTTCAGAGTGCACTTTGTTAAGAAATCCAGTCTGCTACCTCAAGATCAAGCTCACCTACCTAGAAAGTAAACCGAAAGAAACGCGTTTCCACTCCTCACTGACTTCAAATGAAAAGTACACACAACAGAAGTACCATTTCCATGAAGGCAGTGAGACTGTATTAACAGAACTAATTAGCATCCGATGAAGAAGCCAAGTAGCAAGCTAACGCCTAGCCTGGAGAAGCAACCAGCCGGCAGCCCCCCACTTCCTCTGAGAGGGCTCAGCTCGAGGTAAGAGACACAGCAGCGAGTGAATCCAGCCAGCCAGCCAGCCGAGCTGTTTCCAAGAAGCGGGCTCCTATTCTCTCCGAAAGCCTAACCGCTCGTCACCTCATCTCCCCCACAGCAACACCTCACCGTGCTCCTTTCCGCGCACGCCGCTGCCTCTTTTGAAGCGCCATGCCCCTGGCAGGCTCGCGGCCTGGCGGGCGAGGAGCATCTCTCTCCCTCAGAGACGAGCCCCTGAGCCACAGCGGGCACCTCCAGCCGATGCCCGCTAGCGCACAGACCCCGCTCCGCAGTGCCCCTGTGCAGTCTGAAGGACAAACGATCCCAAGTGCTGGTGGTGTGTGGTGACTTTTTTTTCTTTCTTTTTTTTTTTTTCCTTAAAGACTTTTCTCCAGCTTGTGAAACATTTATGGCAGCCAAAGACCTCAGCCATGTCAAACCCCGCTCTGGTGATGATCATTAAAAACCAAAGCCCCGCAAGGCTTTCGGCGAAGGATCATTAAGCTGCTTCCCGAGGCGGGGACCCCTCATGTCCGACCCCGCTGAGAAACCCCGCACCCCAATACGCACCCACAGGCCGGAGCACTACCTAAAGCACCTCAGGCTGAGCAGCTCCAGCGACCAGGGGGTGGCATAAACCGGGCAGGGGGCCGGCAGCCCTCCAGCCCGACCCCTTCTCAAAGCTGGTCCAACTTCAGGGCCTTAACTATAGGTGTACTCGGTCTTGCTTTTTTATTTAACTTATTAATCCCACTGACGCGAAGCCCTTCCCCTCCCTGCTGCAAGGTGCGAGGCGCCCGCTGCCGCCCTGTCCGGCCGCTCCCTCACAGCGCGGCTGCCGCGAAGGCGGGAAGGGGTCGCGTTGACACCACCCCCCCCTTCCTCCTCCTCCTCCTCCTCCTTCTCCTCACCCCGGCGCCGGCAAAGCCGCCGCTTACCTGAGCTCGGAAGTAGAGGAAGAGGGCGACGCTGCAGACCACCTGCCCCAGCCCCAGGAGGACGAGGGCGGCGAGGAGGGAGCGGGAGGCGGCCGGCGGGTGCGGGTGGGCCGGCGGCAGCGGCGGCGGCGGCGGCGGCGGGGCGCTGTCGTGGGCGGCGCCGCCGCTGCCCAGCTCCTCCGAGCCGCGCAAGTACTTGGTGTAGTCTCGGCTGGCGCGCCGCATGGCGCCGCGGGCAGCTCCGCACCGCTCTCCGCTCGGGACGGCTTCACGGGCGGCTCCGCCGAGCTCCCCGGCCTCGGCCAAACAACCCCACCGCCCCCGGCCGGGCACCTCTTATAAACTGGGCGGCCAATCAGGCCCGGGCGGCGGGCCTCTGCCCCCTCCCCGCCGCCGCCACACACATCACCACCACCGCCTCCCCTCGCTGAGCAGAGACCGGCCCGCGGAGGGAGGGGAGGGTCGGACCCGCCCGCCCCGGCCCCCGCCGCCGGGACGGTCGCCCCGCCATCGCCGTCTGCGCTGCTCCTCCTCGGGAAGTGAAACCCTTCGCCTCCCCTCCACCATGAGGGAACAAAGTACAGGCAGCCCTGCCTCGGCCGCCGTCCCCTTCCCCCTCCTCACCCCTGATCCCTGTTCAGGTTTGCAGTGCGCCCCGGCAGCCGAGGCCTCCCTGAGCCCGTGGTCGCGTCTGGAGGGTCTTTTTCCTCCAAATCCTGGGGTACGTGGAAGCAGTGCACGCGCCGGGTGGGCCCTCTCGGTCATCCGCTGGTCTCTGGTGGATCCAGGTCCTCAGCGGAGCGAAGGCCTGTCAGCCCATCGGTGTCTTAACTCCTCACTCAGGCCAGGCTAAAACGAGCACACATGGTGCTTGACTTGCGCTGTCCAAAACAGGCAACATAGTTCAGAGTCTTTTTAAAGGACTGGGGTAGTGAAACGGCAGAAAACTCTACTGGCAACTGGCTGCTGCTGAAGCCGGATCAAAGCCTCCCCATCTCCCCTCACGCAGCTGGTCTGCTACAAAAGTGTTTCCAAACACTTGGTTAGGAACATCTTCCTGCGCTCCCCACTCCTCAGCTTGCATTCAATACCGAAACCTCTTCCTCGTTAAGTCATGCTACAGTTTGTAGGCGCTTTCTTTCTCTGGGGGTCCCATTTACGTCAAGTCTCCCCTCACATAGTTGCTCATTTAGTCTATTCATAGTCTCTTCTGACTCCACGTAGTCTTTCCCCACTCTGGACTTTGGCTCATCAGTTTATCGACACTTTTGGAGATGTGACAATCTTTTCGGTAGATCCATTTTATGTGCCTGACTAGTCCACTTTGTGGAAAGGGTTCTCCTAAATCCTGTGAAATTGCTTTCTGCAAAGGCAACACAGATGTATTAGGTCTGCAGCCCTGTAAAATTCAGTGGGGAAATGGTCCAGACATAAAAGCAAGTGAGTTGAAGTCTGGCTCAGGCTTTGAAGAACATGGGAGAATGACACAGATCCATGTAGGTCATTTTGACTGTAGAAAAACAGTGCAATTTTCGACTCTTGATACATGACGGAATATCCTGTTTAGGTCTGCCTAAGCTAAAAAACTGAGAAAATTTACCTCCCAAAGAGGTTGACTGAACCAGACATGATTACGTGCTCCAACAAATTAAAGGAAACTGTCTGAAATACACCAAACCACCATGCAACAAATTACTATCAAAATAAGCTGATATCATTGAACACTGGACCCAAATAGTGCAATAACAATTACTTCACCAACAATGAGAAACATCTGAGAAATGATGGTGAGAGCACCTGCTTACCAACATCACCCACCAGGAAGTCATGGAGCAATACCGTAACCATGGACGGCTACGCCTATCCCTTCTTTCCAAATGTTTACATTTATGCTAGGAAACATTGGTAGCATTGTGGTCTGTAGAGAACTGGAGGAATTGTTTCTTTAACTGTGTCTCAACTTTTTTTGAAAAAAAAAAAAAAAAAAAACAGAGAAGTAAACTAGCTACCGTCCCCTGTAAAATAACCATGAAAATAATCTCACATGGCACTGAGCTGGACACCCCTGAATGGACTTTACGTTGGTCTACAATAACAATTTTTTCAGGAGAGGAATAACAGTGAAATAATTTTTGGAAAAATACAACTGTATTTTTAAAGTCTTCATAGTTTCTAAAATCCAGTCACCAGTTATTAAACAACTGATAAAGGAGAAATTAGGATAGCATCAGTGAAGCTAGCAGATGATTTTTGATGCTTCCATATGAGAAGTAACTCAGATGAGACTTGTGATCTTCTCACCTTGAAGCTCAAATCTCTTCCTAATGAAGAAGGAGAAAATTGTGTAAACTCTTCTTTTGCCACCTTAAGGTGGCTCGTCTAGATTTTTACAGAAGGAAGCCCAAGGAGACTTTCACTGAAGAGCTAGGAGGATCTGCAGACACCATATTTAAACACTTTGTTATATATGAAAGCAGCTTTCTCCAGAAAAATATGTTTCCTTCAGGATCACTGCTTCAGAAACTATCTTCTTACCATCTTTTGTATTATCAACACTATGCCACAGTAGGGAAGAATTACACCTGACCTGCATGCCTAAGTGATACCAGCCTTCTAACTGGCATCTTATATATATCAAGCCCATCTATTTCATCTTCATCCACAACAGTTTCCTCCTCACCAAATCACAGATGCAACTACAAGCACCCATGTGCTTGTATCCAAGCACCAGGATATCGGGCTCTTCAGGAGCCACCTCAAGAAAAAAACTTTAACCTTCCCACCACACCAGTGTGGGTTCCTAGGATACACTAGGATACATGGATGACATCTGTACTGAAAACTTGGACTTCCTCATTGATTTCTACCACAAATTCAGCAACCAGAATTGTCCATCAGACTATCTCTGGAAAACTTACATCAGCATCAACTTTATAGACACCAAGGTCAACATAAAAAATAGCAACCTTCAAACTACCATATGGAGAAAATCCACAGACCAACACACCTCCTTCCACAAACCATCAGCTATCCAAAACACTAGAAAAACTGATATACAACCAGCCCACAGACATCACCTCATTTGCTCTGAGGAGAACATTCATGGCACACCCTCAAAAAGCTACAGATGATGTTCATCCAACAGTGACACTCTTCTAGGATTGCATATTTGAAGAGGCCACCTAAACCTTGTACAAGCTTACTACAATACAGAAAGAAAATCCCCAACCGAGTATCACATACCACAATATGCAATAAGTGTATATTGGAAAATATTAACAACTTGCAAATTATATTGGAAGAAAATCATACCTTGAAATTATTTTTCCTAGAAAATCCCCTCCTTCCCTTCAAATGACACTTATCATTAGCTCCATCATTGAAAGCGTATACTGGCTAGAACCAGGTAGCTTGAGAAAATCGGATCCAAATCTTGCCACTACCCTCATGATAAACACCTGCTACACCAGAACCACCAAAATTCACAGATCCTACCCATGCGCATCCTAAATTGTTATAGACGTCACACGATGCATTCACTATTTGAGGGGAGCTCTGTAGGTAAAACCAAACAACCACCATGTGCTACCTAATTAGGAAAGAACAGTGACACCCAGTTATCAGTTAGAAAATTATATTCCCCAAACAACTCCTCTGTCTCTAACCTTGCAGTCCTGACACTGGAAGATCAAAGATGGGCCAGAGAACTAAAATGTATAACTCCCTCATATACCTGTTATGGTTTGAGCTCAGAGGGCAACTGAGCACCACACAGCCACTTACTCCCCGCTTCCCCCCCAGCAATAAGAAGGAGAAAATACGTTCAAGGCTTGGGATTTGAGATAGGACAGAGAGGGATGAATTACCCATTATGGTCACAGGCAAAAAGCAGACTTGTTAGCGGAAGAAAAAAAGAACAGATTTATTACAGACACTAACGACAACACTTAACAGAGTAGGATGGTGAGAAGCATTGCCACATCTTGAGAACACGTTCCCCCCACCCCTCCCTTCTTCCTGGGCTCAGTTCTGCTCCCGATATCTCTACCTCCTCCCCTAGCAGCACAGGGGCAGGGAATGGGGGGTGCAGTCAGTGCTGCCACTTCCTTCATCTTCGGTGAGGGGAGTGTCCGGAACTTGTTCCCCCTGCTCCATCGTGGTTCCCCTCTCACAGGAGACAGTCCTCCACAAACTTTCTCCAATGTGAGTCCCTCCCACGGGCCACAGCATTTCCTTACACTGCTCAAGTGCAGGTCACCAACTTTCTCCAACTGGATTCCCTCCCACGGGCTGCAGCCCTTCCCGAGCTGCTCCGGCGTGGGACACCCCCGCACGCTGCAACCCTCCCAGCGCCAAACTACAACAGCGGGGGCTGCTTCCCACAGGGTCCCAGCTGGCTTCGGGTGCAGCCACCTTAACTGGCCACATGAGAGGCCCCTCACAGGCCATGTATCAGTGTCTGCTCCACTCTAGACCTTCACGGGTGGCAGGGGGGGCCGCCCTGCTGTCTCACCACAGGATACTGGGGGGACTCTGCTCCGGCACTCCTCCCCCCTCCTTTCTTCCTCCGTTCCTCCACTGACCTGGGTGTTCACGCAGCTGCAGCAACTCCTCCTCACAAGTCCGACTGCACATCATCACGTCCCTTCTTAAATACGTTATCGCAGAGACGCAGCCAATTGTCTCGGCCTTGGTGCAGGGGTGGGTCTGACTTGCAGACGAGAGCTTCGAGAAGTTTCTCACAGGGGGCACCACCGTAGCCCCCTCCCCTGCTACCAAAAATCCTACAAGTCACTCAAACCCAGGACAATACCAGACACCATATCAGATGAATTTGACAGATGTCTGTGTCTCTTCATATCTCAGGTCTTACTGATCTTTGATAGGAATTACTGTTTCCTCTAATTATTTAGCTTCTGTCATCTCTTGTACTCTTAACTGGGCCAGGATCATGCCCTGCCCCCAAAATAGCAACCACTTTTCTTTCAAATGTCTGACTGATGAAAACAGTTAACTGCAATTGAGAGCAATTAACTACAGTTATATTCTGTCTATGTTTTGGACCCAAAGAGCAGTTCATCTACTTGAAAATGAATCTGGTTTAACTGATATCTGCTTTACCCAACTGTATCTGTTGGCCTACTATAAGTTATTCTTTTCCTAAAAAATGTGTCTTTCTGTGGATTGTGCAGATTAATGACATACATAGACAACGGTTCCTGTGAACAAAGTCCTCACTCTATAATACGAACTCTTGGCCCCTGAGCAGAATACAGATTTTTGTTATTATCTACAAAACACTTGTGTTGCGGGAGACAATCATGAGTATACTACCTGTTATGATAAGACTGCATAACTGCTAGGATTTTTTCATCATTTTGCTTTGAAGCAAAACAGGAAACATAGTGTTTACGTAAAAGGCTGTGTTGAAAGTAGGTTCTCATTGCAAAGTCGATTCTCATCGTAAAGTCAAAAGTCTTGAAAAATCTGAAAACATCAAAGAGCAGCAAGCCTGCAGGTCAAAGTAAAACATTAGGAAGAAATCCCCTTTTTTTTTTTTTTTTCCAATTTTAGATTGTTCTCCATCAAAATAGGCAGAATCACTGAAAGTTCTTCTCCCAGCCTACACTTCAAATGAGGCAGCACTAGCACTTATTAACTCAACAGAGATTATGCAGCTGAAATAATCTGTTTCAGTAAAACAGTAAGTGCATCCATACAACTGCATCATTTTTTTCAACAAGCATTGTTAAACATGTGTTATATTCTTACACCAGCAAGATTTTATTCTATGGAGAGATGTTCATAACTAACTTCTCTAATATTACTATCAGTTGGAATACTGTTGGCAAAATTATTTCATCAGCAAAAGGTTGGTTTGGACCTGGCACAGATGTTTAATCGAGATATATCAGTTCTGAGCACGTTTTGGACAGTATGGTTTCCAAGGGACAGAGCAGACTCTTTGACTCTTTAGGTGATGTAAAGAGAAGCATGTGCCAAACCTTTAATCTACTGAGTGTGAATAGGAACATTTTGATGCAAGTAGTGAAAATACGCAGAGAGGGGTTTTCCATGCATGTTAGGAGGAAACAAAATTATACAACCTCCGAAATTGTCATGAAATGGACTTAACCATTTTTTTCACTTCTCCATATGTTATACAGCGATTACTATAAGTAAATGTGTAAGTGTAAAAAGAAGGGTGCAAAAATATGGTCAATAGCACAAAATGTCTCACTGAAAAATCATGCTTTTATGTAAAATAGTATTCTAGAAAAGGCTGGGAAACAGCAATTGATATACCAGGAAATAATTGCTATATTTGAAAACAGTGGAAAAATGCATTCAAATGTCATTTAAATTTCCCAATGATTTGCCATTCTTCTTCTTTTAGTCTAGTGGGTATGACAAAGGTCAAAACAATAAAGCTGACTTTGAAATCTCAACAGAAGTAATTAGTATACTAAAGTATTTTATGATTATGTAAAAACTCTTAAATTAAGGTAGTAGAAATAGATTTTTTCCCTGTTCAGAAAAAGATTACTTGAAATGAAATTGTAGGAGTTCTTACGTTGTTCTAGAACTGAAGTCAGCAACAGGGTGTTGGGGAAAATACTGGGCAATAAGAGAACAGTTTATGTCTGTCTACTTTTGGTAAAACAAAAAAAAAAAAACAAACCACATTGCTTGTCAGTAATCAGAGCTGTCAGAGCCTGTTAAAAAGCTCAAAGAAATTGGTGAATATATTTTTCAGGACTTTAATAGGCTTGGGATCAGGCTTCTCCAGTCGGGAGGCTCAAAGTCACCTTAAATGAATGTGGACAGTTTTCTTCTGCATTGTGCACTGGGATTACATCACCTCAAGGCCTCTTTTACAGGAGAGGGACTTTCTGCATATTTCTTTAAGCCAGATATACTGATACATTTCTGAATAGAAAAGATTGCTTTAGTGTCACTTGACTGTCATAGTGCCAAAGTTTCAAGTATCCTCAGCTAGCCAAGGTCCATGACTGAGTTACAGGTGACATGCAGAACTGTGAGACTCCTGCGATGCCTCAGGATGGGAGGCAAACCAATGACAGGTGGGAGTCCACTCCAGTGATTACAGTCCACCCCAGGAGCACACACAGTGAAGCACTTTGGTCAGAAGAGTTTGATATTGGATAAAGTCACTGGCTAAACTAGAAATTCAAAGTGTTTCAATTTTATTTTTCCAAATAAACCAAAATAAAACAAAACAAACCACCATAAAATACAATAAATTGATTCAATCAAACCATTTCACAAATAATATTTTTTACTAAATGGTGGTGTCAGAATTAGTTGAACATTTTCTATCTAGTTTCACTGAGCAGCCTTTCCTTCTCCATGACTTTATGATGAAATACATGCAGCCCTAAGTTTTTATTAAGACCATCTGCCTAAAATTTAAGATTCCAATTTACAAAGCAGCTAGGAGCTGTATAACTTTATGTTCTTGTGGCCGTCTCCCGGGCCACTACTACACATCTGCTGCTTTCAGCGCTGCCTGGAAACGGTGGAATTGCTCTCATGCCAAGAAAGGACCTGTTGCTGCTCTTACTAAACAGATTTAGTTAAGATACATACAATTGAAAACAAATAGTTTCTTGATAGCATTTGTGCCAAAGGACAGTTTCCTCACACAGGAGGATAAGAAGAGCAGTACTGAGTCAGACAGAGATCCATCTAGCTCACATTTGCCTGTGTGGGTGGCAGCTGCTGCAGAATAGGAGTAGCCATGTCCAGCTGTGGAAAGCCGTGTGGCTAGCCCAAGCCCTGCTCTTTGGAAACCAGACTGCAGTTCCCTCGGGTCTGTCCTTCACAGGGACAGCTTTGTTAATCGAGTGGAGTCTGGAGCTCCAGCCACCGCGCTGGAATTTCTGAGTCTGAGACTCTTCAACTGGCTGGAAGAGTGTTTCAGGCCAAAAAAAACCCCTAAACCCAGGATCATGCCCTAGCACCTGCAGTTTGCCTTCCACAGTGACAGGGAGTAGAACAGTTGCCTGCTCATTCAATATCCAGTCTCTCTTGCTGCTCAAGAAACCAATAGCCACAAAATCAATAGTGAGTAAACCCAGCTAAGACAAGAGAATAAAGTTCTGATTTCAGAAGTAGCAGAGGCCAATAGTCTATGCCCAGGAAAAAAAATAAAAGTACAGGGCAAGTATGTAATTAGACTTCCCAGTGCACCCCAGCAGCTTGTGGCTCAGAGCTGTCCTAAGCCAGCGGTGGTATTTTTTTGTGTTTAAGACTGTGCCTGAAGATGCCTGAGGATTCTGATGGTGTGTGTTACATGTGATGGAGCCTTGGTGGGAGCTGAGTCTTGGATGGGTCACGGAGAGATAGGTGTGACACAAAAATACATAACACAGCCATGATTACAACAGAGAATATGAGTCAAAAACTGTCAGACACACCCAGCAGTGCTTGTGGCTCACAAGAGGGGACAGAGTACCAGATGATGTAGCAAAGATTCCCTAGAGAGAATACTGAACAGGGGAGACCTGGAAACATAAGTACTGGATGAAGACCCCTGGGAACATAGAAAGACTGAAAGACTGGAGATCAACACAATAGAGAAGCTTCTTCTTAAAAAGTAACATCCCTAAATATGACTGCCATTCTTAGTACTAAGTACAAAGTGATATCTGAAAGGAAATTGAGATAAATTAACTGTCCACTTGATGTAGACAAATCCTTGTCTGACAAAAGGGACATGGCTTTCACAGGGCATATGGGAGGAGAAAAGAGGATCTCTTTCTGGAAGAGAAAAGGCAGTGCATCTAGAATTCTCATTTAAGTTTTGACAGTGCTCTTATCTAATCCCTTGAAATTTTGCAAACTACCTTTTTTTTTTTCCATTCATCTCACTGGCACCAGTCATGTCAGTAGGTGCTCTCAGAGCACTGGACCAGGCTTGGCATGGAACAGCCCTTGGGGATTTGATGGTGGGCCCTCCCACAGGCACACAGTTTCATCTACTAGGTCATGGATTAGAGCATTCCACAGGATGTGGGAGATTTGCCTTCACATTCCTCTTTTGCCAGTGAGATTCAAGCCCACACATATTCCAGGATCCCCAAGAAGAAATCCTAACCACATATCTGTGTGCTGGCTGAAGGATGGGCTCTCCCAGTTTGCACAGCCGTTTTAGGGGTTTTGAAAAGGAAGTAAAGAGAAAGAAGGAGAATATGCATGTGTATATGTGTGTATGGGTGTGTTCCCATAAAAAGCAAAATCTGCCTTAGAGATAATATCTGTCTGTCTGGAACATCTTCCTTCATCTCTCACTTCCTCTTTTCTCCACATATTTCAGTGGTTAAAGCATGGGACAAGAGCATCTGGATTCAATTCTGCCTCCATGAAGGAAGGAACGGCAGCATGTCCCACTTCCCTGGAAAGTAGTACAATCATCTGCTCTTCTGATGTGGGAGCAAAGGCATTTGCATAAACCCACCTGTCAGAGATACTACACATTGCTTGGAATAGTTAGAAGGAAAGCAAATTGGAGGCTTCTGACTTAGTAGGATACTCAATGCAGAAACAAGACAGCATGATTTGGAGAAGGGTTTAATGTAAATTATGATGTGATGTTGAGTGTATAGCCTGAAAGCAGAGCTGCAGTGCTGAGGTGTCTCTTTTCAGATGCCTGCCCTAATTATCAGCATCTCTTTCTGCTTTTTCCCCGCAACACAAGGGAACTCTGCTCAGCACCAGTCCCTCAGAATTTCATCCCAAATACCTGCTATGGAAAACATAGACTACAGACCCAGTTCGGGACAGTGTGTGTCCACCAGTGTTTTGTCAAGGATGACATGAAGTTTGGTGTCACAGTGCTCAGCATCCCCAATGCACTGCAGATGATCAAAGTCTATGTGGTAGCCAGAGTAACCTGCCAAAACACACATCTGCTGTTTTTTTCCTCCTTTGTCACCTCACTTGATCCTGCAGCCACTGCCACTTAACAGTTCAAATAAAGACCATGGTAAAAGCTGCCCAAGAGAATTACAAAGCAGAGGCAGGGTTTGTAGAATAAGACCACCTAACACTGTATCATAGTCGATAGCAAAGAAAGGCACTTGTACTTGCAAAATTTATTTGTAATAATGATTTGTCAGTAGGTCAGTAGTGCTAAAACTTGTATAACTTCTTCAATAAGTGCACTAAAAGTGCACAGAATCAGCAGTGGTTTCAGGTACAATGGAAGCAGAAACCAGCATCATTTAGCTTGGGGCCTAAAGAAATAGAATAGTTTCTTCACGAATAACTACTTTCAGATGATTACACCTTATTCTGCTACATCATACAAAAGCACAATAAAAGAATGAACTGAAACAGGGAACACTCCTGCTTATTCTGTCACACTATTGAAGATTTGGATAGTAATTACATATCATAAAATACTTTGATGCCTCATATAAAGGCGAAGTGTGAAAATAATACTACACTAGCTGAGAACTTGCTACTAATTATAGTTTGAAATGTTTGCATTTGCTTTATTTACTCAAAGGCAATTACCACCAAGCTGGTGAAGTTGAGTGAGACTCCAAATACAATGCTCTTGTTCCAGTTCTATTTCCATGGGGGGGCAGAGTTAAGGGTGCAGTGGTATCTCACAGTCTGTCTCAATCTGGTACCCACATTCAAGAGAAAACATTTCAAACTGGAAGCAGAACAGAGACATGCTACCAGAATATTAGTGGAGTAGAGAGTTTTCAAAGTCAAGGCTGAAGGCACATAATTGCTAGCCATAAATACATTAGGGATATGAAAAGGCTTATTTAAACTTAAGGTCTACAAACAAACTTGCGAGGAGTATATTTAAGCAGGAAATCAGAAGAAGGCTATCATAGAATCATAGAATCATTTAGGTTGGAAAAGACCCTTAAGATCATTGAGTCCAACCATTAACCTAGCACTGCCAAGTCCACCACTAAACCATGTCCTTCAGCACCACATCTACACATCTTTTAAATACCCCCAGGGATCGTGACTCAACCACTTCCCTGAGCAGACTGTTCCAATACTTGACAATGCTTTCAGTGAATAAATTGTTCCTAATATCCAATCTAAACCTCCACTGGCACAACTTGAGGCTGTTTCCTCTTGTCCTATTGCTTGTTACTTGGGAAAAGAAACCAGCATTCACCTTTCAGGTAGTTGTGGAGAGCAGTAAGGTCTCCCCTGAGCCTCCTTACAACATTCATGTCGTGGTTTGGGCCTGGTTGGCAGCCAACCACAATGCAGCAGCTCTCTCTCCCTTCCCCTCCGGCAATGAGAAGGGACAGAGAGCCAGGCTTGGGGTTCAAGATAGGACTGGGATGGGGAGAAATTCCCCTTTATGATCACGAGCAAAAGGCAGACTCGTTAGGGGAAGAAAAAAAGAACATACATTTATTACAGACACTAACAACACATAACAGAGTAGGACAGTGAGAAGCATTGCCACATCTTGAGAACACCTTCCCCCCACCCCTCCCTTCTTCCCGGGCTCAGCTCTGCTCCCGATATCTCTACCTTCTCCCCCAGTGGCGCAGGGGCAGGGAATGGGGGGTGCAGTCAGTGCTGCTGCTTTCTTCATCTTCGGTGAGGGGAGTGTCCGGAACTTGTTCCTCCTGCTCCATCGTGGTCCCCCTCTCACAGGAGACAGTCCTCCACAAACTTTCTCCAACATGAATTCCTCCCATGGGCCGCAGCGTTCCCCACACTGCTCCGTCATGGGTCACTAACTTCCTCCGACTGGATTCCCTCCCACGGCTGCAGCCCTTCCCGAGCTGCTCCGGCGTGGGACACCCCCGCATGCTGCAATCCTCCCAGCACTGAATTACAGCAGCGGGGCTACCTTTTCCCATGAGACCCCGGCCTTCTTCGGGCACAGAACCTTGATCATGCAAGCAGAAGCCACAGGCCATAAATCAATGTCTGCTCCACCGTAGATCTTCATGGGTGGCAGGGGGGCCGCCCTGCCGTCTCACCACAGGATACAGGGGGGTCTCTGCTCCGGCACACCTCCCCCCACCTTTCTTTCTCCGTTCCTCCACTGACCTTGGTGTTCATGCAGCTGCAGCGACTCCTCCTCACAAGTCCGACTGCCCGTCACCACGTCCCTTCTTAAATACGTTATCGCAGAGGCGCAGCTGATTGGCTCAATTTCCCAAACAGAAGTGGAGCTGACGTGGAGCTGGGGGAGCTTCGAGAAGCTTCTCACAGGGGGCCGCCCCTATAGCCCCCTCCCCTGCCACCAAAAAACTCCACCACTCACTCAACCCAGGACAATTCAGTAGCTCCTTATAAGACTTATTCTCTAGACTTTTCACTAACTTTGTTGTTCTTCTTTTATCCATTTAAAAAGTGATGTTCTGGAATAACCTACCAGTTAGAATAGAGGGGGCAAGGAACCTCTCTAGAAATCTCACTACATAGACTTGACTATATCTGTGAAAGGTATTATTTAAGTATTTTATAAGTCTTAAAATAGCAGGGGTCTATCTCAGAAGGTCTTTTCCAGCCCTTCTTCTGTGCTGACTTCAGCTTATGGATGTCAAGCACTTTCTGATACTAAGGGGAAGATGCTGTTTTGCTTGTGCAATGTACATGTACCTTGAAGCACAGTGAAATTATGTGGTTTCAAGATTAGGGGAGGAGAGTATGTTGATCAATACAATAAGGCTGTATTTCGTGCAATTTTTAAAAGTATAATAGGAAAGAGCTTGTATTGGACAAAGGCTCAACATCTAGGCATTATTATCAGCATTAATGGAGAGGTTTAGAGGCTGAAACTGCAATACAAGATCGCAACTTTAAGCTTTATGCAGCTTTCTTCCCTCAGAGACCCATCCTTATTCTGCATGTAATTCGCACAGAACTGAATCCCACAAATAAAAGGGGAGGTTTCAAACTCTTGCAGTAAAATAGACACCGCTGGTGGAAAGGCCTCCAGGTTAATCATTTTGCAAATTGGGAAGTAAATGTGGAAAAGAGCACAGAGAGAATTCCACTCCAAGCAAATGCTCTGACATTGGAGCCAACATCCGCTGCAAGTCCTTGGACTGTATATGCAGGTGATGGTTTTATCTTCCTCTTTTACAAAGCAATGTCTTTCCCTGGCAAAAAGTCAACAGCTTAGCCAGTTTAGCACTTTTACTTATTTTTGCTCTCCAGACATCTTTTAATGAAAAAAAAAAAAAAAAAACACTTGGTCCTAGGTTCATTTCTAGCTACAAGACTCACCATTAATTAAATGTCAGTTTTTCGATCCCATCATCACACTTATGGACAGCAGAGTTCAAGAAGTTCATGAACTGGTTCCCCACAGTTATCTTGAACATGAACTCACTGTTTAGTCAATGGCTTAGAAAAACAAGGCTGGACAGCTGGTCTCTGTGCTACTTACCACAGTCTCAGGGCAGGGACAGAGGAAATTTAGAGAATCTTTCCAAATACAGTCTGCCAGATTATTCAAATCTACAATACATCCACATAGACTTCTGGTATTATTTGCTCTAGAATTTAACGTACGCTGTAATATGCTCCCTGTTTTATGAAGTGTGAAGGATGGCATGTGGAATTAGTGCTATTCCATAGCTTGGTATCCAATTGCTACATCTGGCTCTGTCATGTAGTCTGGGGAAGTGCCCTACCACAAGGACTTAAGCCACAGAGGATGGTGAGACAGTGAAGCTAGATAATCTTTTTTATGTCCATGAGGGTCAGTCTTTCAACACCAAGAAATAAGACAAATAAACAGAAACGGGACACGCTGTAATTAATGGCTCCAGAACACAATAAATCCGAACAGCTTCTTATTTTCAAACCATGGCTCACTTCAGACTAATATGAAAGTTTAGAGGGGAAAAAAAAGGTAACCTAGTAATTTCTTTCCTCTTGACTAGTCAACTGGATCTTTCTGACGGAACCACTTTCAAACTAAATATTCATGCAGGCAGAGCACTCCCCACACCTCAGGTCTCTGTTTATATATGTATGCATGTCTGTGCCAGTATGTCATTTGAGAGGCTTCTTCCTCTCTCAGTGTTTCCTCATCCTAAGAAAACATCATGTCCTCACACTATAACTGTGTAAGAGCATTTCAGAAATGTTGCCATGTGGATTTAGATATCTAATCCAATTTGATCCTGCTCATTTTATTTTTTTTTTTTTTTTTTGTATTCACTGGCTATCCAAACCAATTTTCATTTTAAAATCCTTAAACATCGGCCTTGAGGAAGATATGGAACAAACGGCTGCAACTATTATTTTCAGCACAGATTACCATATTCACACACACGTCACCGCAGCTCTGTAATATGACAAGATTCGCCTTATGAGAAGCTAAAGATTAATTCAATAGATTGATAAACATGATTGAATAGTACTGTCTCCAGCCCCAAACGCATGCACGCGCACACACACACACATATGAAAATTGTAGTCTGGGCTCAGCAATCACTTTCATCTTCCCAATTGTATGATTCTGAATCTTACTTTATTGTATGCTGGCCACTTTTAAGTTTGCTGAGTATAACGGGCCTGATTCAAAACACACTGAAGTCGATGAAATATTTCCATTTATAGTCAGAGACTGCCTCCTTCTCTTTCACACCCCACCTCCAGCACCCCGAGGCATCGTCTCTCCTCCTCTTCTTTGGCTTTGGCACTGGGGAAAGAAGACAGGAAAAGCAAGGAAGGGTGAGGAGAGACAAAGTGAAATTCCCGGGGAAGGCTGTGTCGCTTGTGCAAGCTCCATGTTTTGATGTCTGTTCAGATCAAGACTGTCATTCTGCACACTAGCTGCCAAATATATACTGCATGATTTGAAGAAAAGCTTCTGGTTAAACATCACTACTTGAGGCTGGCTCTTTGGTAGCATATTATTAACAATTGATTTTGAAGTAGTTTATCTCATTTTATTACAAAAGTTCAGGCAGTACCTCTCTGTGAGATGTGTTAAATCTCCCCCCATCATTTGTGTTTTGTGTTTTTTTTTTTTTTTCTTCTTTATTTTGAAGTGCTCCACACATGTGGATTGTCAGTGTGCCAGCCCTTGTTGCAAATAGCACGCTGTCCTTCTGTGCCCTGGGCCTCCTGGTTGGTCTGGGAAATGCAGTGTGCTAGGAGTTTCTGGCCTCCTTTGGGGTTAGGTATGATGGTCTCCGTTGTGCGTAAGCAAGTGGTTTCAATCCTTAATTGCAATGGGGAAGTGGTCAGACAACATACAGTCCTGGCAGGATAATGGCAAAATGTCTTGGAGGAAAACCAGAAAATAACAAATACGTTACATATGAAGTGAATATGTATTTCTAACATAACCCGGAAAATGTGTAACATACAGGAAAACAAAATACAAATACTTTTTTGATGGTGCTTATTTGAAACTGGAGCATTATATCATACTATTCCCTTTTTCCTCTTTACAGAAATTAAAGAAGTGGTCTAAACATTTTCTTCTTACATCACAGTTACACAAATCCAAACACTTAGTATGAAGAAATGGATGTGGGTTTTGACTATAATTATGAATTCAAAGTGAGCTGTCAGTCATCAGTAGTGAAGCACCAAGTTACAGGATTTTGCCTTGTTTTATCTAGGAGAGAGAATTGCTTCATCGCACCAGAACACTAATACCTTGCACTAGACAGCTCATCTCTTCCAGAGAGACAGGAAATCTTTCACAATATAATTTTGTTTACTTTACTCACTTTTCAGAGGATTAAACAGAGACATGGAAAACTTAGCAGCTCGAAGTCTCTCTATAATTCAACATGACAGCTGGGAATTACTTCCAGGAATCATGTTTCCAGAGCTTTCTTACAATCGGTTTAATGATTCTTTTGAATACATGCTGGCCAAGATAAAATCCATCTCACGTTCCCAATCTTGTTTGTGAAACTGATTATCTGAATAAACACTAGACATCTTGCACATCCCAGAAGGAAAAAAAAAGAAACAAACCCAAACAACAAACAATCAATAACTTATCATCTGAGATTTTCAGAGTGGGCTACTTGGCCTCACAGATCTCACCGCTTATTTCAGACCAGGCTGCACATCACTTACTTTCAGACATTTCTGTGCCTGAACTGTTGTTTTTTATGGGCGTGGGTGTATTCTCCCTCCTGCTGACCTCACTTTGTATCCATGATAATTTTACACTACAGACATTAAGGTGCCAGGACATTATGTCTATAAGGTAATACAGGTAATTAACAACGCTAAAGATTTTGGTGCCCATTTCTCAGCTGGCTCTCCTCTCTCCCCCATGAATCTTCATGTTTCTAAACACGTTGATATCAATGTACTCATCTAACCGACAGGGAAATGGAGGCATGGTCACCCGGCGGCGATCTGAAGACGAGTTCAACTCTATCAAGAAGCTGGGAAATGTAATGAAAAGAGGTTTCCACTGCCAAATCCCATAGACATCCCATTTGGCAGTGCTGTCTTCTCTCAGCCCGTGTAATTTGAGAGCCAAGCCAATGCTACCTCAACACAATGCATCAAGAATATGTATACAAATGCTAATAAAGCATCGAGACACTAATTCACCCTTTGAAGAGATACATAGCAGATTTCTCCTCATCCCACTCCTCTCACACCTGTTTGTTTTTGCCTTTACAGGGTGGAACTCATAAACATACATGAAAAATTGTACGTCCATGAGCAGCACCACTGGTTTTAGGATCACAGGCTTTCCTGGCTATATAATAAATCCTCTGACTTGTTCAGTAAAGGTCTAATCCTGTCTCTGATTTTATGTGAGCAATGTGCAAATAATAGTAACTCCAACTTGGTCCCAGTCCAAAATAAAATATCACTTAGAAGATAATCATTTAAGACTCTTTTTGACAGTAGAAATTATTCCTTGATTGTCTTAGAACATATCCACAGAAAAAGGCACAAGGGATGGAGTTTAATTCAGCAAGAAATATATTAGCTTACAACCTCAGAAGGGGGAAAGGGATAAAACCAAGCTCATTAGAGATAAACCTGGTGGCAGCACGCCAGTTTTTGAGGGACAGTGTGCTAGCAAGGTCCTTTGGTTTGCCATCTCAGTGGAGATAGGGGATAGAGATCCTTGTGGCAGCAAAGACGTGAGGGTTATTGGTGTGTTAGAAACCATAGAAGCACCTGAGAATGGTCACATAGGAATTAGGGCTTCTGCCCCCAAAAAGGTGGTGGAATCAATAGACCAACTGAAGGGCATTTATACCAATGCATGCAGCACAGGCAACAAACAGGAGGAACTGGAAACCATTGTGCAGTGGGAAAACTATGATATAGTTGCCATTGTGGAGACATGGTGGGATGACTCATGCAAGGGGACTGCTGCAATGGATGTCTATAAAATCTTCAGGAGTGATAGACAAGGAAGGAGAGGTGGTGGGGTCACCCTGTACGTTAAGGAGTGTTTTGACTGTGTAGAGCTTGATGATGGTGACAATAGGGTTGAATGTTTATGGGTAGGAATCAGGGTGAAGGCCAACAACGCAGATGTCATAGTGGGAGTCTGTTATAGACCACCCAATCAGTATGAAGAGGCAGAGGAACTAATCTATAAGCAGCTGGGAGAAGTCTCACAATCTCTAGCCCTTGTTCTCATGAGGCACTTCAGTTTACTATATGCCTGCTGGAAATACAATGCAGCAGAGAGGAAACAGTCTAGGAGGTTCCTGGAGTGTGTGGAAGACAGCTTCCTGACCCAGCTGCTGAGTGAGCTAACTAGGGAAGGAAACCCTCTGGACCTGTTGTTTGTGAACAGAGAAGGACATGTGAGTGTTGTGATGGTTGGAGGCCATCTTGGGCATAGCAATCATGAAATGATAAAGTTTTTGATTCTTGGAGAAGTAAGGAGTGGGGTCAGCAGAACTGCTACCTTGAACTTCCAGAGGACAGTCTTCAGCCTGTTTAGGAGCCTGGTTGACAGAGTCCCTTCAGAGGCGGTCCTGAAGGGCAAAGGAGCCCAGGAAGGCTGGACATTCTTCAAGAAGGAAATCTTAAAAGCACAGGAGTGGGCTGTTCCCATTTGCTGGAAGACGAGCTGGCAGAGAAGACCAGACTGGCTCAACAGACAGCTTTTACTGGAACTCATGAAGAAAAGGAAGGTGTATGAGCTTTGGAAGAAGGGGCAGACAACTCAGGAGGACTACAAGGATGTTGTGAGGTTATGCAGGGAAAAAATAAGAAGGGCCAAAGCCCAACTAGAGCTTAATCTGGTTACTGCTGTAAAAGACAATTAAAAATGTTTCTATAAATACACGAGCAACAAAAGGAGAGCTAAGGAGAACCTCCATCCTTTATTTGATATGGGGGGAAATATGGTGGCAAAGGATGAGGAAAAGGCTGAGTTACTTAATGACTTCTTTGCCTCAGTCTTTCATTGTAAGACCAGTTGTTCTCTGGGTACCCAGTCCCATCAGCTGGAAGACAGGCACAACGAACAGAATGAAGCCCCCATAACCCAAGGGGAAATGGTTAGTGACCTGCTACACCACTTAGACACACACAATTCTGTGGGGTTGGATAGGATCAAACCAAGAGTACTGAGGGAGCTGGCAGAAGTGCTCACCAAGCCCCTTTCCATCATTTATCAGCAGTGGTGGCCAACTGGGGAGGTCCCAGATGACTGGAGGTTAGCAAATGTGATGCCCATCTACAAAAAGGGCTGGAAGGAGGATCTGGAGAACTACAGGCCTGTCAGTCTGACCTTGGTGCTGGGGAATGTTATGGAGCAAATCATCTTGAGTGCCATCACACAGCATGTACAGGACAACCAGGTGATCAGGCCCAGTCTGCATGCGTTTATGAAGGGCAGGTCCTGCTTGACTAACCTGATCTCCTTCTGTGACCAGGTGACCCACTTAGTGGATGAGGGAAAGGCTGGAGATGTCATCTACCTAGACTTTAGTAAAGCCTTTGACAGAATTTCCCATAGCATTCTCCTGGAGATACTGGCTGCTTAATGGTTTGGATGGATGTAATCCTTGCTGGGTAAAAAAATGGCTGGATGACCGGGCCCAAAGCGTGGTGGTGGAGGTAAATCCAGATGATGGACGGTCACAAGTGGTGTTCCCCAGGGGTCAGTATTGGGGCCAGTTCTGTTTAATATCTTTATCAATGATCTGGACGAGGAGATCAAGTGCACCCTCAGTAAGTGTGCAGACGACACCAAATTGGCTGGGAGTGTTGATCTGCTGGAGAGTAGGAAGTCTCTACAGAGGAATCTGGACAGGCTGGATTGATGGGTTGAGGCCAATTGTATGAGATTCAACAAGGCTGAGTGCCGGGTCCTGCATCTGAGTCACAACAGCCCCTTGAAATGCTACAGGCTTCGGGGAGAGTGACTGGAAAGATGCCTTGATGAAAGGGACCTGGAGGTGTTGGTCAACTGCCAGCTGAGTATGAGCCAGCCGTGTGCCCAGATGGCCAAGAAGGCCAACAGCATCCTGGCTTGTATCAGAAATAGTGTGGCCATCAGGACTGGGGACACGATTGTACCCCTGTACTTGGCACTGGTGAGGCCACACCTCGAATACTGTTTTGGTCCCTTCACTAGAAGAAAGACATTGAGGTGCTGGAACACCTCCAAACAACAAAGCTGGTGAAGGGTCTAGAGCACACGTCTTATGAGGAGAGGCTGAGGGACCTGGGGTAGTTTAGCCTGAAGAAAAGGAGGCTCAGGGGAGAACTTATTACACTACAACTACCTGAATGGAAGTTGTAGCAAGATGGATGTCGGTCTCTTTTCCCAAATAACAAGCGATAGGACAAGAGGAAGTGGCCTCAAATTGTGCCAGAGGAGGCTTACATTGTGTCTTAGGAAAAAGTTCTTCACCAAAGGGTTATTGAGCATTGGAACAGGCTGCCCAGGAAAGTGGTTGAGTTACTACCCCTGGAAGTATTTAAAAGACACGTAGATATGGCACTTGGGGATATGGTTTAGTGGCGGACTTGGCAGTGCTAGGTTACCTGTTGGACTCAATGATCTTAAAGGTGTTTTCCAGCCAAAACTGTTCTGTCATTCTAAGAAGTGACAATAATTCTTACAGAGTAGGTTGAGAGCTCATTTAAAATCATTTCTGTCTTCAGAAATATGGGAGTTGGCACCTGATGATAGTGGGACTGTGGAGTCAGCTTTGCTTTTCCAGAAGAGGTGCATGTATGCCTCCAGCTTCTTCAGGACATGTTTTACCCTAAATCTACCTTGATTCTCGGGGACATGTGTGGACCTTTATAACTTGAAAAATGTTTATAGCACCTTGTGTCGCTAGCTGTTGCCTGTTTAACTGCGACAACATAAACGGATATATCCAGCATTGCCCCAGCTACTCCAGGAGAAGACAAAACCTGAAAAGGAGCTTTCCTTAGTCAATCTGGAGCTGAGTAAAAAATTCTTCCACACTTCTCACAAGGCAACACCCCTAAGATATTATAAAAACTGGCATATGTGGAAACTGCTACTCCAGGTCTGGTTTGGATCTATTTCCTAGTTTCTATATGTACCTAAAGCTTATAATTCACCTGAAGTGCATTAGCTTGTTTGCAGCTCAGTCACCACCATGTGGGGAGAGAGGAAATATTCATTTAAAAGTCGTTAAACTCTTTACCTACCAGTCCAAATGCTTCTGCTGATATTGAAGAGCTTGTACTTGGAGCCTCTGCTCAGGCTGACCAGAGAATGGCAACTGAATGGATCATAGTTGTGGCTGCTGTTTTGTCTACATTTTATAAGAAAATAGAGGAGGAAAAAGGAGAGGAGAGGTTATATTACTTCAGAGTTATACTTCTGAATTAAAAATCTAGCATTTTTATGAAAATTAGGATTCTCCTAGAAAAAAAAAAAAACTATATATTGGGGGGGGAGGGGGGAAAGAGCAGTTCTACTGAGGATACTTTCAGTTGTTTATAATCAGAGCCCTTTTTCCTCTTCTCACTTAGGACAGACCAAGTACTGAACATGAAATTATCTTGGGGAAATGTCACTGCCATTTTTCAATATATTGGAATGGTTTCAGATGGCTAGAGAAAACTGCTAAGACATTTTGCACCCAAGATGACATTCAGAGCTTTGAAGCATAAGTGAAAACAGCAAATTGGTTTGTGCAGTTTCAATTTGCTCTTTTCGCTTGCTTGCAATACACCATTTTCAGTATTAGACCTCAATACCTGGGGAGTTAGTTATCACAAAACAACTGTAGCTCTCCATTCTAGTCAGAGCTTCCCAAAGGTCTAGTGTTGTTCACTCTAAAACTGTTAAAATTTAAGTTTCAGGTATGGTTTTTAGAGGTTGCATTATAAGGTCTGAATGGGTGTCACTATTAGTTTAATTTTTGGGGGGAAGAGGTGGATTAAGCCTAAAATGAACCTGAAAGTAGTTCTGCAAGGTACAGTCAACATACTAAAAAAAAAAAAAAAATCGAGAAAGAGTGGGCAATTCATATTCTCTGATACATTTTTAATCACAAAGGTGCAAATAATTGGTAGTCCCCAGCAGACATTTTAGAACTCTTCAAGCCAGCCAGGTTTGAAAGCTAAAAAGGAAAATGCCTCTGTTGCAGGATTTGCCTTCTGATATTTGTGATCTTGTATATATAGCTAGTTTGTAGTGTCAAATGAATGTGTGCTCTTCACCCTTTTGTTAGTCTTAAGATAATACTGGTACAGCTAAGGGTCTGATTCACTTACAATTAAAAAAAAAAAAAAAAAAAAGTAATTAATCCAGACAAGAATACATAGGGTTAGATATTAAATGCCTGTTTTTAAAAAATCTGTATTTTTCCATGTTAAAAATAGTGACATTTATCATCAAAATTAACCAAATCTTCTTTACTAGTGTAGACTATCCATCTGCCAATATGAGGAAATACTACTTTCCCAAATCCCAAGTGGTGACCAACTTCAAAATGTTGAAAGAAAAACCTGAAGCAAGCACTCAAAATAAAGACACTGTCATCACGTTTTACAGTTTGAGTCCTTTGTAACTCAGTTTCCTGTTCTGTAATCAATTGCTTAACCTTTTACTAGATTAGCCATATTTTCATCATTAACCTTGTCCAGTAAAAGTGAAAGCAATGTGGCGGATGCAGGTTAGTCTGTTCCCACAGTAACAGGCAATCTACTTACAGGGTAAATTTGCATAGTATCGATGAGCCTACAGCCCAGCATGTCTTGAAATACAGCTGCAGGAGTCCATTTAAAGATAGCTGAAAGCAGGGAGGAATTGTGTGGAGGAAAGCTCCCATTTTCCAAACACAAACCAGAGGGCAAAGAGTGGGTAGCTGATTACCTAGGATGCCCATATGTAACTTTTCTTCCAGTTCTCACCTTGAGCTTGCTGGTTCATAAGGCAGCAAGGAGAAATCAGCTTTGTCTACAGTAGAGTATGCAAGCCCAGACAAAGATCCAAAGAGTGATACATGAAGTCTAGGCTGCAGTTTTCTGTCTCCCATTGTGAAGTCAATGCCAAATTAAGTACCTGCAGTAGGTGTTTGTGCATCATTAACACCTTCTCTCTGTTTCTTGAATATGAAGTGATAGTTTGGCTTTTTTAGGTAACAAGTAGCCTAAATCATATCTTATTCTCTTGATGGCATTTGCAATACTTAGTTAAGGCAGCTATACCAACAAATCTAAATATGAACCAGCCTCACCAGCACCCGCTTTGGAATCCAGTTTTAGGTATGTTTCAATGAATATCAAAGAATTCAAGAGAACAGGAGTGAGAAGGGTGAAGAGAGAAAAAATAAACAGACTCATTGAGATTTTGCACAAAGCAACATCCTTGTGAGTTAATCCTAAATTTGGAAGTGTATTTGGGTTTGTTTCCTCACCTAGGTAAATGCTGAAGGTCGTTCTGCCTATCTCTAGTCTTACTCAACACTTTTTGTTGTGACATTCTGATTTAGCTTCTTATCACTCAGTAGATCTTTCATTCTCCACGTTGAAATTGTTGATGTTGTATACCCCAATTTAAGGGTAAGTTTAAAAAAAAATCTAGTCAAAACCATTTATTTTGGACACGGTTAGCAAGATATTAGCAGCTTGCAGACAAGAAATCTTTCTGCACTACAGATGTTTCAGTATCTGGCTTTAAAGGGATTTTCCCTGCAATTACGTTAAAATACCCACAAACTCAGTTTCTCCCTTAGTTCAAATGGCAGAAGCCCATGTACTGGATCGAAATGTTCCAGTCCCTCAAAGTCACATTGCACAATGCTGCAGAGCACTGGGACTTCTATCCTTTCAGTTTCCTTTTTTAAAAATCTAGGACAGAGACACACAAATTTAAGAGCATAAAGAAGATTACTAAGTTAAGAAACATGCCACGTATATACATTATAGTACTTTCTGTATATATCAGAATCATATATCATTTTCATCATTAGAGTGCTCTTTTATTGTTTATTTTCTGGCAAGCCTGATTTGGAGATATAAATGTTTTGGGGAAGGCATCAAAAGGTAGAGCATTGTGCAGAACTGGCCAAACTCTCTAAAGCGTCAAGCAATTCAAAACCATCTCCCACAGTGAAAGTATGTTATGTGACACCATGGAAGTGGGAAGAAATGTACCTCCACAGATATTTTAGCCCCAAAACAGTGGGGTCCTCTGGGAGCCAGCTGTGCACCCAGCCCATTTCCTAGTGAGATGGGAGATCCCTGAATATATCCTGGATGTGAACTCCTAGAGATCCTGTTCTATCGCTCCAAGGTCTGTGGTGAAGCTCTGGTGGATATCAAACTGATGGAGATTTTTCTCTGCATAGGGTCAGGAGCATTATCAATTCCTGCTGTAGTGCTTTTGTGGCTACAGCAGTGGAGCAGTCAAGGACAACCTGCTGCCACAGTTTTGCAGTGCAGCTGGTTACAGTACAAACTTTCAGACTTTTATGCTGTTGCCCCAGTGTCTGCTAGTGTAAATGGCAATCTCATCAGTTTGCAAATGAGCTGGAGGAGTCGTTCATATGGTGCATAAACCAAGCAAACTGGCTGATGTGTCTGACTTTATATGCCACATGCCAACATCTGCATATGCACAAGACCCACAAAGTATGAATTGTGAATGGCTGGGGCTGCACCCTTGAAACACAATGACCATCAATCCATACCAGCCCTACAAGCTTACTTTTTCCCCATAGGTGGGGATTTGGGTTACCAGCAGCCAGCACAACAGCACATGCTGATCTCATGTCGTAAAACCTCGGCACAAGACTCATGATCCAGCCCTGCTACAGGTCATCAAAAATAGTGATCCAATAGATGAGAATGCTTATGCATAAAGGATTATAGAATGGTTTATGGTACTAATATATTATAATACTATATATTACTAATATATATAATACTATATATTGTCCTCAAATATTATAAGATCCCAGGAAAAGAGATGTTAACAGCAAAGGAGAATGTGTATTCCTGTGGCCAGAGGGATAGGGGTAAAAGATGGAGCAGGGGAAGGAAGACAAGACTGGACAACAAGAAAGAGTGATGACATTTGGGTTTTTTTTCAGATGAAAAGCTATTGTCCTTTGAGACTAGTTAACGTATTTATCTTTTAAGGGAGGAAAAAGAATTCCCACTAGATAGACTGAAAATTTGACAAAGATCTGAGAAATAGGATCTTCTCAGGCTTTGTCTGTAGGTGGGTAAAGTCATAATAGCTCTGTTTTTCTTGGTTTTCTTTACATGAGAAAAACTGAGTAAGAATGCCTTACTATGCATAATTGTAAGGATATTCATTTCTTTGAGTCTTTTTACACTGTATCTCAGTCAACTGAAAGGTCAATTTAGTTATTTTTCCCTCCCTCACATCCTATACCGAGGAAGAAAAAAAAACCCAAAACATGTAGACAGGTCTTTCAGATTTCAATGAAAATAACAGATGTTACCCATCAAAACAGCTTCTACCCAGAGCAAGGATGTCATAGCCACAGAGTGACTGAGATTTTCCTTCCAACAGACAGAGCTTTATCTCAGAGAGAGCCAGGCAGTACTTTGCTTAGGAGAAACAACTGTCATGATTTCACTGTAGAACATCCTCTGCTTTGGGACTGAAAGGAAACCTTTGATCTAACTGCATCTATCAGGTTAGCATGCAGATGATGGAGCATAATGACTGTAAAAATTGCTAGGCTCAGTATTTGTTTGTTTAGCATGGTGCATGCAGAAACTTTGGTTACATATAGTTTTGGTCAGATGTAGGTTTTGCATTCTCTTCGTATTGCCTGATCAGTGCGCTGGGAAGACCACCAATCTTTTGGGTGGGCTCTAGAACAGACTCTTATTTCCAAATTTATTTAAATTCAGTGCATGAAGTCATTGTAACAAAACCACAAAAGCCATGGAGTTTACAGACAAACTAAAGCCTCTTCTCCAGTGGCTTAGATGCAGTTATAGTATAATACTAAGCAAGAAAATATGGTTTAACAAGGATTTAGTTTCTTCCTCAAACCAGGGAATAGCTAGGAAGACTGTGTAAGGAACTGAAGGAATTAATGCCTCAAACGTTCATCGGCACAGAAAACTTTGATGAGCTGTGGCCTTTGTGATTAGTCTAAGGAATGCTGCCCAAGGAAACACGGAGTGTATCAAAGGATATTCCCAAAATCCCTAGATAAGCCTCAAAGGAGGAAAACATGGACTGAGTGAAAGCATATGTCCAGGTTAAAGGACTGATAAGCAAAATAACTAACCAGCACCAGATGGACCTAAGCAAAAACTGAGGAAAAAATAAGGGGGGCGATGAGGGGAATGACCACGACCACCAACTTAATTGACAAGGGTGTTGGTGCACCCCATTCCCCCTCAGTGCACGTGCAGGACCCACACTCAACCTTTTTCTCATCTCTCATGGAAATGAGTTTCTGGAATACCTGCCTCTTTCGGTCTAGTATGTTAATCAGCTGATAAATATGAACTTAAAGGGCAACAGAAATCTGTTTTGTGTGCACCCACCACCCAACCGGACCTGAGGCAACACTGGAACCTAGGTGATGAGCTGGACTATTTTCTTCTCTTTTTTTCTGTCCTTTTCTTTCCTTTCTTATAGATTTATCAGTAAGAGATCACATTGCTTACTATGCTTTTCCAAGTTTAAGTTGTTTCTACCACACATAAAACATTTTAACTGGTTGGTTGGTGTCATTTCGCCTTAATTTAACCCAAGGGGATCACAGAACCTTTACGACTTCTTGGGCTACCAGTCCGGGTCGTAACAGACTGTCATTTTATATGTGTGCCTATCTGCAGACCAAGCATGGATGCAGTACAACAGTGATCTCAATTTCAATATATGTTCAAACTGAGTGAAATTAAGCTTCTGCTCAAACAACTTCAGAGCACAACACAGAAAATTTGAGCTCTCCGTCTATGTGCACAGCAGATTGGATAAGCTAGAAACCATTGTGGACTTTAATACTGACCTTAGTCCACCTGCATATGTGCCATAGGGCAGATGTCAAAATCTTAAAACAATGTAGGTCAGAGAAGCTGGCTATGGGCTTATCCATAACATGGGGCTGTGAGATATGCAGGGCATGTGAGCTCGGGCAGGTCATGCATGGAGCCTGGGGTACTTTTGACAGCTCCTGCACCCCCTTCTATCAAACCATCCATGTTGGAAAATATATTTGATAAGAACCCTTCAGCTAGAGATTGTGAAGGACACATACTGTGTTTCCCAATGACATTCAGTCCAACCATCTGTAGGTTGGAAGAGAGTAAAGAATTGCATAAGAGCCATAAGAGATACTCAGTTTTAATAACTAAATGGGAGTAGAGCTCTCTATAAAAAAATCTAGCCCTAATTGGAGGCACACAGCATGCTTGAAATTGGGTTCAAGATTATCAAGAACAAAGTGTTGCTACTTCAAGCAGTCGTGGCAATAACAACCTCAAAGCCAGTCATGAAAAAGGCCATCTGTCTGTGTTAAAAGGCGCCTTCACCATTATTTTTTTCTCCAGCTGATGGCTTTCTGACAGATTTTGCTTCAGCCTTAAGCAGGTTCATTGCCTTGCAGTGCACTTTTTGGTCCTGGAGGATATCACAGTGTTGTAACTTCTGCTCCCAGGCAGGGCATCTCCCAGCAGAACTAACATTTCAGTTCCTGAAGAGCTTTTACTAATTGAGCTCTGCACATAAGTGTTTGGTTTTAAAGGATAATGTTGTGGCTTTTTACATTGTCTGCAAGTATGCAGAGCTGCTGTGCATTACCAGTGCTTCTCAAGAGACCTGTTAACTGCTTTTTAATATTTCAACCTCTGACCTACATGTTAATGTGTTGTTATAATTGGAAAAGTCACTGTCCCTTACTCAGCAGTTTTGCTCCACGTGTGTGTTCCAAGTCTTACTTGCTGACTTTATTGACACACATAATAAGTTTATTACTTCTCCTCTTGCTGGATACTGTTATTGCCAAGTCTCAGGCATGCAATCTTCAGTCTTGATGGGAATGCATAAGATAGAAAAGGACAAAGTCTGACTTTTTTTATCCAGGACTGAGGTTGCAAAGTTGAGGTAACAAAAGGAGCAGGGAGGGGAATGCATCCTTCTAATAGAAAAAATGTTGATCCAGCCCAGCAGTCCTGTCAATACACGTTGGCAGAATGCTTTTTCTCAGTCTATCTCTGGCCACGGGGACCATTTGTTCCCCATCAGCATAATAACTGGCCATCCCTTGGTTATTTAAAACTGAAGTTGATTGTCTGTTTTTTTCTGCTTTCCAATTTAATCCACAAAAGACCAAACCAGAGTTCATAGAATCTCAGAATCATAGAATCATAGAATATCTCTAGTTGGAAGGGACCCATAAAGATCATCAAGACCAACTGCCTGCTCCTCACAGCACTACCTAAAGCTAAGTCATGCGACTAAGAGTGTTGTCCAGATGCTCCTTGAACTCTGACAGGCTTTGTGCCATGACCACTTACTTCCCTGACAAGCCTGTTCCAGAGACTGACCATCCTCTCAGTGAAGAATTATTCCTTGTCCTACAATCAGGCCATATTTACTTCTGCTAAAGCATGGTCAAAGGTACGAAACTGTTTTAGGGCATTTTATTTTAATTTTATGCTTAGGATGAGCAGTGTTGTCTTGAATAAAATGACATTAAAAAAAAGGAAAGAAGAGTGTCTGTGAAAAATTAGGATCAATGGGAAAAGTGGAGATCTCCTACCACCACACAGAGAACAGTAATTTGAAAATGATGGGTTCAGTAAAAGGAAACTCATTTGATATAAACAGTTAGCACATGCTAACTGTCTTACGTGTCCTTGCATTCATTAAAATAATGTTTATCTTCTTTTTATGCTCCTTTTTAAGATGACTACAGATTTACTTCAACATCAGCTTAAGTCTTTCTTTAAATTATGGGAGTTGGGACCTGATAGTAAGGCTAAAACTAGGACCCAGCCAGTGTCATAACAGTCCAGTTATCCCAAGGGCAAGGAGGACTGGTACGAAAGGGTCAGAGTGGAGAAAGTCTTGCATAGCCATGTTTGTGGCCTGCACTACTGCTTGGGAGAAACAAGCCATAAAGTAACAACTTGTAGGGGGTTCGGCACCAGCAGAAGTTACCACACAACATGCCTCAACAGCTTGTCTACCTTTCCAGGACTCTATCAGAGACAAAAGTAGGGAGAAAACTGCCCAAGGCATTTGTCTGCTCTCGCTACATCTAAAATCAGACCCATCCTGCTATGCTAGAAATAGTTGGAATTGTAACAGGAATAAATTGGTGAATCCCAACTGTCCTTATTGAATGCACTCCTGGACAATCGCCTCTGCATCTTGTTTTGGGGGGTACATTCTGGGACTGACTCCCCACCAGCTGTGTCCCAGGCTGTGATCTCTGATCACAGGGTGTGTCAGTTCATGAAACATGTCTGGCTGAGACTAATAAATTTAGTGGCCTTTTTTTTACAGTCAGATTTTATCCACATAATTTTCCTGAACTGACATGCCACATGTTCACACCCACTAGTCCACTGGAAATGGATGCGAATTGCCATTCAAGGTCAAGGGAAGGAGAGCTGGACCACATCATCTTCAGCTTACGTGAGCTTCAGCTGTTACAAAACCACAGTGTAAGAGCTGTGACTATGGGAGAAGTCTTAGAGGGAGGCACACACCTGCAGCACCATCTCTTACATACATTATCTGGCCATGAATCTAACTTGATGAATATTGTGCATGAACAGCGACTATTAGGGCAAGGCGTAATTTTTAAGCAATTAATTTCATGCCACACTCAGCTACAGTGGTAAGAACCACAAATAACTCTCTGGGTTTCATTTCCTCCATGTGGCCATGGATTTTCCAGACAAGCTCAGCACCTTCATCTGCAGCCCATTCAAAGAGTGAATAGCAAGCAGAATAAAATCCCACAACAGCAATTGGCATTGTGATCTCCCTCAAATTCAGCTTCCATTTGTATCAGCATTGATTTGATATGCTGTTTGTAAACAGTGAGTACTCCAGCTCACTTCGTCCATGCAAAAACGAGCAGCATAATCCCACAATATGAACAGGCAAGTACTGCAGACTGAGTCATCATAGTATGGCTTCTCTTGTAAAAACATTGCCAACGTAGACAAGTAGACTGTGGGAGACAGCCATATTACTTTCTGACTGTATGGTTTTGACAAGGGTAAAAGAAAATATTCTGATATCTTGTGGGAATGTGGATGTCTTGGTCTCAGATGTAAAGGATTGAAGTTTTTAGCAGTCATTGCATTCCCTTAATGAGGAACTGCATTAACTGTGTCATTTACTATTATCGCTTGAAGGGTTGGAGAACTATGTTACACTTATTCAGCTCAGATCCTGCACATAGTGAATGTTCCGAGCAGGTGCATACCTTACCATAAGGAATAAATCTGTTAGAAAAATGCTGTGATTGATTATGAGTGGTCTTGTTAATTAAAGTCATTCCCAAATGGCAACATCTGCTTCTACAAACCATAAGAAATAGAAGTATCAGCAAAAACAATAATACCAAACTCAAAGCAGCAGGTGCTGACTTTGGAACAATTGTCTTTTAATTATTAAAATATGTTCCTACTTTGACAATATTCTATAGGTATGCCAAGTAACTCGATTCTCTTTTTTCTGTTTTTCTTTTGTTTTTTTGTAAAGTGAAATAACATGATACTTTCGAATGCAGATGCATAGAACAAGAAAGGTCTGTATTTAAAATGAGGAAAATGTATTTAATAAAACTTAAGAACAAGTTAAAGATCTGGTAGTTTTTTAAACAATATATTTTTGTTATAGAAGGTATTTATTTTAACCATTTTCATTAGCACAGCAAAAATAAGAAGGACAAACAAATATTTTCCTGTTATTCTGGATACATCATTTCTGCTGCTCCTGCATAAAAAAAGGATTATTTTAATCGCCCAAAGATGCAAGGTTTTGGATCTCAATCCAGCTCCCAGGGTATCAGATAGGTGTCTGTCTACTGGTTTCAAACTGCTGTGCAGCAAAGAGGAACAGCACATTTCAGGCCTCTTTCTGCACCTGTGGAAAGCTGGGATTTTCTGCACAGACAGGTAGGACAGAAGTTAAACCATTTGGAGAGATCCTCCACCAGGATGCTGGCTCAACATGCGCCGCAGCTCTGCTCCTCTGGCCCCGAGCAGAGGCTGCCACAGTCAGAGAGGGCATTTTCACCCTGCAGGGATGGGGCTGAGGGCAGCAGGCTCTCCCTGCCAAGAAGTCTGGCTACCACGTTCCCCTGAAGATTGAAAGCAGTGGCTTGCTGCCAGGAGGAAAAGTTTGGAAAAAAACCTGATAGCTTTGAAGGCAGTATCTCATTGCTGGGTGAAGAGCACCACTAACATGCCTTGCTGGCTGCAGCCCATTGCAGGGTGGGGACTGCTGTGAGGGGAGGGATAATACTGGAGAAGGGCATTTCCCACTTCCCAGTACTGTGTTTCTAGTTAAGGGAAGTCATCATTAAGTAGCTAGATGTATCATGTCTCTGGAAGCATCCTGGGGACCCAGGAATACCTTGGCCTCTCCCCTTCTAGAGGGTGAGGGTGCTCACACACACTTGGGCATGGTTAGTCAGGGGACTCAGGTCCCTTTTGGAACCTTGTCATATGTTTTTGACAGATTTTTGCCCTATACCAGGCAGAAATCTCTGAGTACCTGTAACCATTATATATTGCTTTCCCCCTCTTTGGTCCCCCTCCCAAAACATGGTCCCATTCTCCTCAGGAGAGGATGCTGTGGTCCCTTGATGGATTCACACTGACCCCGACTAAGGTATGAGATGTACCAACTGGCTGAATAACCTTGTGGGTGTCCCTACAAGTAAGGGACTGGCCCATCCTACTGAGTCTTGGGTGCACTGTAGGCAGGGAATTGGGTATGGTGAAAGACATGGTTTTATAGAACAGCGTAGTTTCAGCCAGGCAGGGGTAAAGCCGTGTCCTTTCAGTACAAAGACAGGCAAAATTGTTGTTGGCTTCCCCACTTCTTTGCCTGCCACAGAGTGTAACCTAAAAAGAGGGAAAATGGATTCAAAGCATTGATCTTTGGGTATTGAGACCCAGGTGCCTAGCCCACATGTTTAATGGCTCAAAGACAAAGAATTTTGGTAACGAAGACAGTTTCTAAGGAAATGCCGGGGTTGCATAAACAGTGACCAGAAGATGTGGCTAGAAGGGAGGGTCCTGTGGAGGTGAGACCACACTTTTCTGAGGCTAGACTTCCTTGTCTCAAGCAACTCCATGAGGAACCAATGTAAAGGTCACTTTCACATGCACCAAGAAGGTAGGTCAGACACTGGCCATACCTGCAGGGAGGGGGAAGTAACTCCGTGATGACCCCCAAGCCAACTGACCCATTTCCAGAAGACTCTGATGGTACGAACTACACATGCACCAAATCCAAGGGGATTCTAGAAGCATAGATTGTGCATGACACCTAATTAAACTAATGAGTTCAAGTGCCCACCCAGAGGAGAGGCAAGGGATTATAAAAAGACACAAATCATATACCCAAGTGGCATGCGCTTCTGGAACTGGAACTCTAGGTTGACTGGACCAACACTGGAACCAGGACTGGTGAAATCTTTCTTTGTTTGTCTGTCTTTCTTTTCTCTCCTATTCTCTATCCCTATATCCCTGCATATACAGCAAGGCTTGTCAGGGCGTGTTTAAGGTTTGTCAGGACATGTATGGCTTGTCCGTATATGTTGTAAGATTTGTGATTTGTTGGTATATATTGTAAGATTTATGGTTAGTCGATGTATGTTAGAGGGTTTACCGCTTCTTGCAGAGGTTGCAAGGCTTACTGATGTTTCTTACCAATATCTATTGTGAGCAAATAAAAATTGAGCTTTCTGAATTGAAGAATCCCCGGTATTGTTCCACCTTAATCCTGACCTGGGAATCAGCAAATCTGAATCGTCGTCCTGAGAAATTGGGACGCGACAGTGCTTTGATTGTGTTGGGGTTTTTTCTGAGCAGTTAGCTGCATCTATGAAAGGATGCTCTAAACAAGGAGAATTTATACTATCTATTTTTAGATATTTAACTTGGCATGCTCTGAACTACTCCCCAGCTAAATAATGAAGGTGTCCTACTAGAAATGTTCTGCACTCAGAGGGAAAATTCATTAAGAAAAACACAGTCCCTTTAAACATGCCATAATACAATGCTGCACTGCGATGATGAAGGAAATCCTTACATTTACTCTATTACCAAACAAATGGAAAAAGAAGCATAGAAGAGGCTAAACCCATCTATTTGTTATCTTATATATTGTTTGGAAAAAGAAAAAAAGTGTTGCAGTTTGGGTATGTGTAGTCTCAGAAGCTCTAAACCTCAATCATAGACAAGAAATATATACATGAATTACAAATTGGTACAAATTCAGGTGTCATTTTCACTTTCTCTCGCTGGTCTGAAGATTAGCTGGCTAAGAAAAACACTTCTGTATCTCTGGGTAACAAAGCAGAATTTGGCTGTTCTTCAGGGCTGTGGGTGTTCACTGTGGGTTTTACTGACACATTCTTGTACATTTTAGGGGGAAACTGTCTTAGTGTGGGATGGGCATAAAGGGTTAAGAACCCACTGCAGTTGTGTGTGATAATATTTTTTTCTCTATTTCGTTTTCACTGTACAGCAAAATAGTTGTTCTGCTTTGTTAATGAACTGAGCACTGCCATCTTGTGTTTTTTTTAGCAAGCACAATTATTCTTTAAAACACTCCAAAGTGCAGGAATAAAGGGTACCCATGAAGAACTTGCCAGCAGAATATTTGTCACCTCCATTACGATGCCTTAGTTTACGTCTGTGATCTTTAGGTGTATGAGCCTAAAAATACAATGAATAAAGTGAAATTAAAATTGTAATATAATTTTTAAAGCTGATCTGTGTAACTTTAATATATATTCAGATTTGAACCTTTCTTCCTACATTTTTTACAGATGCAGATTTAACAGTATCATGTGAACTTCACAATCTGGGGCCTCTACATTTCTCTGCACAACTCTGAGACCACTTTCATACACAGTGAGCTCAAAATCTAGTAATTATTTTTAAAGGTTGTTGAATCATGGGGTCATAGTGGAAGGGTGATTCTGTGAAGATATGCTGGACTCAAACCTAACAGCTCTTTCTAACAGATATTAATTGAAGGGCTGTTCTTTGAACTCTGTTTTAGGCAACAGTTATGAGACAGCATCATTTGAAACACTGCAAGGTGAAACCATGAGCCCAAGATACTTCACTGTCAAGACTGCTTAGCATGGTTGTCCAGTACAGGGAGAGATGCTAATACAGCCTCCGTCTATGAAAATAATATCAGTAAAATGTAAACTTAAAAGAGAGAGTGTAGAAAAACTGTCTACTTTGCAGACTCTTGCTGTCTAATGAATTTAGAGAAACACTTAAGGAGAATTGTCAGTGTAAGAGGATCAAGGTATGCCTACACATTGGTGCTGTTAGAGAAGTCAAAGTACATTACAGACTATCAAGAAAACCAACCATACGCAGGCTTTAGAGTTTCTTTTCTCCAAGAGGCATTGACAGTGCAAGTAGGTCTACAGCAATGTACGTGAAAGTATGGCAAGAAAGAATATTGGTGAGAACCCACTTCAGCATAACATAAAAAAAAAACAGGATAATTCAGCAACATATCACAGAAATGCCCTTTAAGCTAAAAAAAAACACAGAACAACTGAGAAATTAGGCTGCCCTATATGATTTCAGTTTGGTAACATTAGCAACGCCATCTTTAGCAAAGCCATCAAGGACAAATTTCTTATCTGTAACATTTTTTTGGCTTTGTGGTATATTAAGGGCCGCCTTGAGAGTAACCCAGCTAGAATATCATGGAAGGAAGTTTAAGAGCTCCCTCAGTCTACTGCAGCAACTGCCTGAAGCTTCCTAGATGAGTCCTGGGTTAGGACTGGCAAGAAGCAGTGCCACCCAGCACCTTGCAGCCCCCAGCAACTCCCTTCCAGTGGCTCAAAGCACAGCTTCTTCCCCAAATCACTGGAAGCCAAGAAGCTGCCATACACCCCACATTTCCACAGCAGCAAGACATGGGCTAAGATCAATTCAAAATGGGGAGACAGAGCCACCTCTGACTGGTGCTTCAGGTGATGTCTAGACCATCACAAGCTGTCAAAGCTATTGGCTCAAAAACCTGCTCATTGCCCACAGCCTGGAATAGCAACAGTATTGTCCAAGACAACATTTCTTGCCTCTTGCCAGGAATAAAGTGTGTGTCACTTGATGACGAGGGACTTTTCCTCTGACTCAATGCCTGAGGTAAAATCTTCAGTGACCAAAGTCCCCCGCTTACAATCCCTCAGTCCAAGAATGGTGCCCTCACACCTGCCCTCCACCATTTTTAGGGCTTTGCTTAGACTTGTGGTGAATGCTACGGATCCCAAACCAGCTCTATGGACCATCTCCAAAGAGAAGAGGCTCGGCCTTTAGCCAGAAAGTATGAAGATGGAGGGAGCTCTCCATGTCCACCAAGAAGTCCTACCCCCAAAGTCTCTGGAGAAAGAGAAGATACATATGGCTGCATGGTTGAGTTATATGCATATACTTATTTAAAATAAATAAATTACTTTAAAAAACAGAATATATATATATATATATATATTCTGTTTATATATATATATATATATATTTGCTTTATATATATATATATAAGCAAATCAGCCCTGAAGAAGTTTCTACAGGTCTTTGTCAGTACCACAGGGCCTGTAGCATAAATGTGCAATGCCTGTGGGCTTCTGCTGTAACACAAATGTGTGCAACTGCCCATCATGTGTATGTACACAGGACTCTCCACTTTGGGATATGCTCATTGAACAAGTTCTTGGAAGCTACCTAAAAAAGCACACTGCTGTGACCGTAGGATGGCTGCTTCTCCTTCAGTTCTTCCCACTGCCCCAGAAATCCCCCATGACTGGAGAGAACAATTTACATGATGCACATGCTAATGTATAGGTATCAGGACATATGGAGGGGGGTGGTATTTATTATGGCAACAGACTGGTTATATGGCCATTAGTTAATCTTGGTGCTCTTTAAAGCCTTATTTCTCCATCTGTAAAACGGGCTTAATGATAACATGTTTTTTTTTTTTTTTTTTTTTTTTTTTTCAAGGAACATTGAAAGCCACAGCTTAGAAGTACTGGATGTAGTAGCTAAAAACTATTACCAGTTTCTTCATGGCTCTGGTCAACAAAGTAGGAATAAATTGTTTAGCTAGAAAGGATTACGAATAGTTTTATTAATGTTTGCAAAGCACTTGAGGCCCTAACATGGAGAGTGGAAACAAATATTGTATAAACATGCTATTATTAAATGACCGCTCTACTCTGGGAAATGGCATGGGAGTGGTTTTTCCATATTTCTTGTGACTCAGTGATTCCAGGTAAAACGCATTAATTTCACAAGTTAAAAAAAGAGAGCACTCTTAACTGTCAGCTCTGTCAACACATCTGAGGAGTCGAAAGCCAAGCCATATTTTGCCTGGCTTGCTGATTAACACCAGCAGCAGCAATGTTACAGGCCAAACGCTCCTTGCCATTGCTTTCCATCCTATTCCACAGGATTTCACGTGAGGATGTGAATCCTCTGCCTGCAGATGAAAGGCTGAGACACTGTCAGTCACTGGTTATTTAACAGTGCTATTGATGACCACTGAATCCAAGAGCATCCAGCTCTCTCCCCCCGTTCGGTGCTGTTTTAGCAGAATTTCTATATGTTAAAATTTTTAAATATTTCTTTTGATTAATAAAGGCAGCGATGACTAAATTCACATCAAGAATAGGTAGGTAGGGTATGAAGTGCTATTTTCACATAGTCACTCTAAAGAATGCAATTTGAGGGATTTAATTACACAATTATTATTTGTCAGAATACCAAAAACTATTAATCTTCTCCCTGCCCTAACAACCCATCAAAATGTCACTTCTTTTTCAATGTGGCTTTTAACCACTGATATTTAGCACAGATAATTACGCCTCTTTGAATGTAAAGTATCTAAGTTTTGTAAAACATGATGCATGAAGCAGTTTTACCAGCTGTTTTCCCGAGTTTGAATTTCTGAGCTAGACTGATATATTGTGATCCCAATGCACGAATTCTGGTGGTTTCGTGAAAAGCATCAGGAGGGGAAAACATTGTTGTATTGTATTTCTACTGTGTTTGGATTAAGGCCCATGTGGGCTCCAACACCCCCAGAAGCAAGCTGAAGCTGGCCTTGTGGCCATCAACATTGCTCTGAATATGGCTTATGGAAAAGTTCCATTTAGTTTTACACTTGCAATAACATTATGCTTTGTATGTTATTTTTTGTTAGCTGAAAAGCATATGTTTTGACTTTTCCCATCAACGTAGGAGCAATGGCTTGTATTTTAAGTCATGAGACAGAAAAGAAATAACAAAGTCAAGGCTTTCTTTCCAAAATGCACCTACGCAACATTTTTATAAGCATTTTTGCTAATTTGCATAATTGGGTTTTGCTATTTTTTAATCAATTTTGTTAATTATCACCACTCGATTTTTCCACAGACTTAACAATTTGTGAGGACATTTTAAAAACACAGAAGCAAATATTCTCTACCAGGGTATTTAATGCTGCAACTTTAGCCAAAAACTGCTGACATACATAAAATGCATCAAACGTATTACCTTCTTCACTGGTCCATAGAAAATCTAATAAAATCAAGCAGCACAGAAAACTTTCTTGCAAAGTGTTCTGACACCAGAAGACCAGATTTCATCATTCATATCGATTGATTACAGCTATTTGATTACCTATGAGTTGATTACAACTAATTCATGTCAGATTTTACATTAGTGGCCAAAGGCCATCACTCTTCAGACCTTGCCTGCTGATGCACAACAAGCAGAAATTTGCTTTGATGAGATCATCTGTGAAGAGAAAACCTACTCAGGCTAGTAAAGACCTGGTGCTGGGCATAAATGTTACCTTGTTATTTGCTGGACTTCAGATATTGTCCATCCAATAAGTATTAAAAAATATCAAAAATGTAACATTGCTGTTTTTGAAAAATAATCATTCTAAAGTTGAATAGATGTAGATTTTACTAGCAGACCAATCAGCAACTCATCTCTAATGACACTGATTTCCATTATGATTATCAAAGACAAGCCATTCCATGATGCTGAAACATAAATAAATCATGGCAAAATGATAACAAAACCCACAATATTTCTAATGGATCCAATTCTGGAAGCCTAAATATTTGACAGTCAAGCAAACTGTGTTGATATGAAGGGAAGGACTTTCAAGCACGAACTGACTAGCATGATTCAGTTTTATTTAGTTAATGAGAACCTCAGTTAAAAAAAAATAATTCCCTAAACTAATGCTTATGTACTGATACAGGCTAGGACCCAGCATGCCTTTCTGAAACCATGTTGGGCAATAGCTCAATCTTCTGAATGTCTCCGGGGCATTTTTCTCTCCCTGGTGACTATAGAGGGAATTTTAAAACCCTATTAGTAAGGAATACTTCATCAAGCATGACAAATTGAGGTGCCCACTAATCTGGGCAGGATAGATCCCACTGTAAATATACAAAATGGCCATAAAAAAAAGCTGTTTACTCATGCATGCATATTTATTCTCTGTGTGCTGTGCTGAGGAGTAAGCATGTCCACCTGAAAGCTGGCCCTGGTGTCCCTTGTAGCTTGTGTGAGATGCTCGGTATTTCTTAGGGAGCAAAGCCCCCGACAGATGACACTCCTGAGCCAGGGGACTGGTCCCATCTCAAATCTGGCAGTTTCATAACATCCACTGCCATAACATGGATTTACATGTACAAGATGCTATATGTCAGAATGAGAACACCATTTTGGCGAACTGTGCTTTTTATATTGTAGGATGGGGAAATTGCCCATGCCTGTTATTGCAGGCAGGTCAAAAATTAAATTATCTGTGGGGACAATCCAGCTCACAGCAGGGACCCCAGCTATAGCTGGCCACCTCTGAGAGCACAGGCTCATATAATAATCCATGTCCCTTGGATTGAGCTCACCAGTGGACTTGGTGCCTGATGGGCAGGCAAGTCAGTTCAGGAATCAGTAATTGGCTTTCTCCTAATTTATCATTGAAGGTATTGAAGATGTCATCACATGCAAAGAACGGTCACTGAAATATTGATATTGAAAAAGACAAAACACTACTTTTACTTAGCAGCAAGAAACTTTTCTCGGAGAAACCATCCATTTGCAGAATGATGTATGCTGAAGTTACACTCCCCAGTTAGTATTCTTGATTTTTGTTCACAGGCTGCATATAGATAACATCTCCGTCTCTTTGACACACCATACTACACGCAGAAGAGTCAGACACAGCGGTGATTATATTGTGGACAATCCCTCGTTTCTCTTGGAAACGTTTCAGGGATGAAGTAACAGTAACCACACTGAAAAAAAGTCAAACAAACAGTACAGTATTATGGCAACTGATTACATCTTGTTCAAAAAACATTAAGGGTTCTGCTCTGTCTTCTTCTTTTTCTTTTTTTTTTAAAAATTGTACATATATTTTTCCCTAATCCCTGCCCAACCCCCAGCCCCCCCCAGTCTTCCTGCTTGGATTCATGTACAAAGCAAAATAGCTAAATTAACTGCACAGTACAGTTCCCAGAGGAGATCCAAACTGTAGGATACACACTGGTTTCAAGGCTGCTAGTCAAGTAGTGCATTTGACTGTGAAATTAAATATGGCCTTGGGGATTCCTTTTGTGGTCACATAGAGGAGTAGGGTAAATTTCAATATACAGTACGTAGTGTTCACAGCAGGATGATCACAAAGTTGGTAGTTTACACAAATTAATGGTCATCCAAGTTAAAAAAAAATTGTCATAATTGTGTAATGATCAACTTATCACTTCTGTAACTTTGCAGATTGTTCTCGCTTCCTAATTTTTGTTTATAGTGACAATACACAAAGGGGAAAGACAAAGCATTTTAGGGAACACCAGAAATTAAATTGTATCAAGAATGAAATCATGCTTGAAAATAACCAGGCAAATATAAAACAAAGGCTAGCTATTATGTACTACGACATAGTATCTGGCCTCAAGTACACATTTGTTTCCAAACTCCTGGAATTTTATACACATATGTATAAATAAGCATCCCTAAAACTATTTGGGATGGCAAAGAAAAAGCTCTATTTTAGAATACATTATGAAGGATGCATTTCTGGAAGCTACATTTCCTTAAAGCCAGGACAGTCCTGGTTAAATACTTCCGCTGATTGCAAGGCAGTATGGAAATGATGCAGGAGCCCATGTTTTCAGCCGAGTAAATCAAACTAGAAAGCAAATAGAGCTGAACAGTGTTAGAAACCATAAGGTCTGGGATGACTGGCTTGAAACACCAGTGTCACAAGTTGGCACTGAATTACACCATGTGTCGACTGTGCTAACTTCAGTTTCTGGAAGGGGTGAGGGTACGGTTTTATGGCAGGAGTACTGCCTAAACTCCAGCTGATGAGTGCATAGCTCATGGTATCTAAGTCTAGACTCAGAAGCAGACACAGCCTCCTTCCCACACTGGCTGAAACAAAGTCATTTGAACCACTGCAACAGGGGTGACTAGCCACCACCAGCTTCCACCCATCTGATAGTGCTTGGGCACCACCAGATCAAGCCAGAGCTTAATCCTCACTCCTATCGTGAACCATAATGAAAGGGAAGGGGAAGGGGAAGGGAAAAGGGAGAAAGAAGGGATGAGACAAGACAAGAAAGAAAAAGGAAAAATTAAAAATAGCTATAGTTTTAGCTAATCACTTTTGAATGTCACCAATTTTTTTAAAACAAAACAAAACAAAACAATTATTTGAATGTTTTCTGTCATCTATGTTTAAATCAAATTTCACTTAGAGCAGCAGATTTCTGTATTACTAATATTTTGCTACAGGGCTGGCCACTAAACCAAGAGCTGCTTTCCAGTAGACCCCTCACTCTGCCACAAATTGCACAACAACACAAGCAAACATAAATAATGCATCTGGAAATACATGACATATTTAAAACCTGCAATCAAAGAGAGCACGACAGGGAGCCAAGAACACTGGTAGAGGCTCTACAGCATTTATATATCATGGACCCTTTGCCCCCGAATATAATCTGCTTGGTACATGCTGGAAAACCTCACTGGGCCGGCGCTTCGTTGCTGATTGTCCTCGGCAGGGATCCAGGTTTAACCATGCTGGCTTCAGCCAGAGAGATGACTGAGGGAATGAGGGAAGATGGATAAATTCATCCATTGGTCTGAAGGCCAAAAACATCTGCTAGAGTCATGAAGTTGTTGGTTGGCTGAGTTCACATAAAGGAAGCCCCGCTGGGAGTCAGTACCCAGCTCTTTAGAGTTTTGAGGCTTGTCCTTGGAGACCGCAGCGTTTTGCTACCTAGGGGCAGCAGAATGTCAAACCAACCAAGAAATCCTTCAGCCTATTAGCACAGCATGACACAGCCAAAATGCTCTTTGTGAATATCAAATAGGTATTAAAATCTGGAAATTTTTTTTTTTTTTTTTTTTAAGAAATCATTGAGGCTGCACACAGCCCAAAAGCTGAGCTCACTCCTCTAAATTAAAGGTTTCAAATGTGCAAAGATTTGTAGTGCATCCACTTGGGGAGATGTGAATGTGGATACCAAAGTGATGGGCAGCAGATAAAAAAAAAAAAACAGACAGATAAAATGTAGCAGCTTTTCTTTTTGAGTGACAGGACCCAAACAGATTGAAAAATCAAGATTAAAAAGGAGAATAGTTCCTGTGTTAGGAAATTGTAAGAGGCAGGTTTTGGTAACAGTATGATGACAGATTCATTCGTGTGATTCGTTTCATCAGCTTTTGGAAACAATCGGTGTTACTGAAATAACCTGCTAGTCCACAAAATTCTGGATTAAATAAATCTTAACAACACATTAATTTTCAACTCCTAGATAAGATTAATCTTAAAAGACAATAGGCTAAACAAATAAATTAATAATCCAAATGCTACAGACTGTGACCCTGTACCAAACTTTACAACTGAATTTAGCCTCTCTCTCTCTCTCTGATGACTAAGGAGTTGCAATAAGTGTTGTCCTTGTGGTATAAGTACAATTTCCTAGCAGTCTGCTGTATCTGAGTCATCACAAACACTAGGCAATAAAGGAATAAAAACTCTCTCCCTTAATTTTGTGCTTCTCATATTTGAGCAAGAGGCATAGAACATTTTAGAGACCATTCCCTGGTTCAAAGCCCCTTGAAATAAGTGGGAGTCTTTCTGCTGATTTACTTAAGTTTTGGATCAGACCCACCACTCTTCAGTACATTAAACTGAAGTTTAAAAGTTGCCTCCTTCCATTACTAGTCTCAAAGTATAGAGATGTTTTTCTACAGTTATCTTTATAATTGGAGGTTGAGAATCCTATTAACCTGGTCGCTATGGAAAATGCATATGTAGACATGAGGTAAGAGCCTGATCCTTTAAAAATATTGTCACGTGTTCAACTGCAAGCTATTATCTTTGGCACTCATACAGATGTTGCCACCTTTAAACACAGGTAGGAGTTAATGTACATTTTAGGTGTACATCCTAGAATCTAACAAAGAGTAACAACACATTATAGCATGTCTAACTGACTGAGTTATATCCTTTACTAGTTGGTTTATTAGTTGTGGATCACAAGTCATAGAAATGTCAAAAGTACTGGAGTTTTTCTGGGCTTTGCATGTGACTAGCTGTGAAGCATTTGGAAATCTTCAATGTATCTTGTCATTCAAACTTGAGCCCCTAAATGAGGAGACTGAAATGCAGGAGCTCAGAGTTATGGACTATTATTAAACGCACACTGTCTCCCTGTGCCTGAATTTCCACTTCTGTAGAACTGGAACCACTTCTTAGTTCGACAGAAATAAAAATTTTTTTAAATGTTCTGTGAAATTTTTCAAATGTTTTTACAGAAAATCTTTTATGATTAAAAGATATGGCTATTTTTCATATCCTAGATTAAAGATTAGAATTGGTTAGATTACTTTTGTTCGCAGACATGTATTCTCATCAAAACATCGCTCTCATGCTATTACATAGGCAGCTACACTGATTCGTCCAGAGTTTCAGAAGAACAGTTATGAATTCTTATTACACATTTATTTAATGGGAGAGGGAGAAGATAGGACATATGATCTGTCTTCTGTAAATTTACTATTTCGTTAACAAATATATGGAGAAACAATCCTATTTTAGTAAGCTTCTGGCTAAATATTTAAACAGTGAGATATTAATTAACAGCAATTTTTAAGTTACTATCCATCTTTTTTCAGCAAAATGTCTCATAAGAATTATAGTGTTGAATCCTGAAATATTTATTGAAGCAACACTATGTTTTGCCTGGGTAACAGCTCAGTAATGACTTCAGCATATAATTCATATTATTTAAGTCATATGCAACATCCATATTTTAAGCAGTAAGTCAGCTCCTTCAAATTGTATCAACACTCTGTTGTATAACCTTGTGGCAGGAATAGAAGCAGCTTTTGTTTGAAGCTACTGTTTAAATTTTCACCAGAGAAAGAGAAAGTAGTAATTTATCCATGGAAATAAGATGTTTTTGAATATTACAAAATAACCATTATTTATGGTTAACTGCATCCAGAACCTTTTCTAAACTTGATGTGAACTTCAACGGTTCTTCCAAAGAATGTTTTTAGTCAATCTTGTATGACGTCCGTAGCCATAATCTGGGGAAAGTAGAGTAACTGGATACTAGTATTTAGTACCAGTAGGATGTATTCTGTCTCTTACTATTTATCAATTATGCTTATAATGCCCAAGTAACCAATGAGTACAATGAAGACACTGATTGTATTATTGAGAAATGAGCCTTTTAAATTGTAACGCTGAACTGCTGAGTTTACAGACAGACAAAGAATTGAATGAAGATTAACGACGAGCTTTATTATATTGCAATGTACAATGTGATGTAAGAAACTCTGTGCAAGTCAAAACCATGAAATAGTTGCTATCAACATTGCTTTTTCACATATTGGAGGAAAACAGACTGCATCTTTGTTCTGTCAGAAACAAACTAAGAATCTTATTTAGTTCAGGATGAGAGTTTGAACACAAATGGACTGATTCTTAGGTCTATGAAGATCTATGGAGGTACCACTCATGACATTCCCTACTGTTAATGGGAATAGACACATTATTTTGACTGTGTGTATGTGTGCCAATTTCCTGGGCCTAGATTAAAAAAAATAAGTAAATCCAGATGCTCTTAAGAATTAAGTCATAGATACAAGGAAAGACAATGTTCCTGAAACAAAACAAAACAAAACAAAACAAAACAAAAAAGCAAAAAACCCAGGGGGTTACATCAGGCTTTCATTTTTAACATGACCATGATTTCATCACTCTGTGGTTGGCTAGACAGATCGCTAACATTTTTGGTAATTAACACTGTTTTTGTCACTTCGTGAAATTGTTTGCAAATCTATATTTACATAATTGCTTCTCCAAACTGCAACAGAATCTGGCACAGGCATGCGTCATGGAACAAGCTGTTTTTAGACCCGCTTGTTGTCTAACCTCTCTGATTGTAGAGACATATGAGGTTTTACCTTCATCATCTTAATTAGGTGGTCCATGTTGTGTTGGGATTTTTTACAAGCTTGAAAACAATTAGCTTCTGTTTCCTGGTAACCAATCTTTAACTTTAGAACTGACACACGCACTGCAAAAGAGATTTCATTCTGAGCTAGAAAGTAATGTTCATCTGGGTACTTATCTGTCTTCTACACTTGCTCATAACAGTAAACCTATACCTATGTAATGCCAATAGACCAAGCCAATACCTCCAGTCCTGGCCCTGCTGCAATCTACCTGTGTGGCATTAAATCAATGACCAAGGTATTACTTGGGTGATCAGCTTTACCCTTGCTTGAACAATGACTGCATTTTTATTCAAAAAGATACACTCAGCAGTGAGGCACCACATATTTATGGCACTGAGCTTCAGCCCTCTCACGGCCTGGAGACAAGTGCTCTGAAGCCCTGGACCCCATGGTGAGGCTGCCAATACAGAAAATACAGCCTTTGAAAATCAGAGTTATCTTGTCTAGGAAATTGCCTGTAGAGTCTCCTATCTTGGATGTGAGCTCTTCACGTTTCCATTTTAAAATCTATTGTGAACACTGAAATCATGCTCTTCTTTCAGCCCTAATGCTTTCTTTAAAGCAGCTATAGAAAGGAAATTTGAGTCTGTGACTACTGCTTTCTATGTGAACAGAATATTAAACTGCGAGAGAATAAGGGAACCAGAAAAAGAAAGGCATTGTATGAAGGAAAAAAAATAAACACGCTTTCAGTCTTTCTATTGATATCACTCATACGGCACCAAATTTAACCCACCCTCATGAGCTGTCATTAATGGGTCTGTCGTGTTTCTAATCATATCTCAGTCTCTCACAAAGCCCTGACACTCTTTCCACCACCACTAACAGAAGATACATTGGGCCCTGTAGCAGATTATTAAATTTTGGGTTCTGCTTCTTTTTATGGCACCTTGCTATAGATACACCTTTACATAAGACAGTTTTTAAAGCATGGAAAAAAACCCTTCAACTTTTCAGAGCAAAGCAAGATGTTTACAGGTGTTCCTGTTCCATAAGAGGTCATCATCCCTTCCCTTACACATCTTTTTCTGGCATTCATGTCATGTCTGAAGTGGCCAGAAATTATCAGACCCTGTTAGCTCTGCCCCTCCCACCATGTGGAAAATCACATAGGATGTGACTGGGGCGTACAGCAGAGCAGGAAGCATATGAGTTGTTGTCACATTGCCATTAAACATTTTATTCATCCTCAGCTGCAGGGGCCCCAGATGAAAGGCCATTGATGGGGAAAACTCCACATCTGTTTATTTGTTCAATGTGTTCACTTATGTCAGATGTTCAGAGAGCTTTCTCAAACCACTTAAGCAATAGTCAGCTTACTTCCCAAAACTAGTCCCATGGCCAGTACTGATGCAGACATGTATCAGAAAATTGTTTTAAACCAACAAACTCAGTAAATTATTCTGCTTCAGTATATATTACAGAGCAACTTCTCCTTGAAGCCTTATCATTCCTCCCCTGTCTTTTTCTCTCTGAATTTATCGGGGAGGGAAAGGCATGGGGAGGCATTAAGGATAAAGAGAGGGTCTTCTATTTTGAGGGACATTAATCACCAATTCATGGAGCCTCTAATATTTGTGCATCAGGAAAAAAAAAAAAAAAAAAAAAAAAAAACAAAAAACTTTTAGCTTTCTCTCTGTAGTTGGTCACACTAAATTGCTGACTGTACCAACAGATACTTTTCACATGGAAAATGGGAAATAAAAAAGCCAGCACAAGACTAAAAAGAAGAAACATGATTAGAAGGCATCCATAAATGTGAATTATCACTAAAGGCTCAAGTCTGTTGCCCACACATAGATATTTAGAGGCACTTGGGGTTCCCTGCAGTGTCCTGCCTGGACTCCACCTCCTGGCACACAGCTGCCCCGTAGGCTTTGTGTCCTACCCCTCAGCCCCACTCGGATGTCTCAGACACCACAGGGCATCTATGTTTAGGCAGCTGAATCCCTAAGCCACAAGCGTTTGATATTCAGCTCCAGACTGTAGACACCTAAATATACTTTCTAAATGTGTCTTCAGTGATCCAGGTGTCTGAGATCCCATTATAGCTGGTAGAGACTAGTCAATACAAGCAGAGGAGTCTGGAGAGCTATTCTGCTCTCCCTAAAACAGATGCCCACGTCTGGCCAGCTGAGCAGCCCTCCTGACTGCATGGATGGGGCTGGCTAGCTCGCTTTTACCCTACCAGCAGCTTGGCTTGTGGCTAGGAGGTCAGTGCTTAGACCGTCGATATGTCTACAGCCAAGAAACGAACCCCACCCTGAAAACCCAATCGGTTGTTGTGAGTAGCTGTTAATGAGAAGGAAGGTTTCAGACTGAAACCTGTATTCCACACAGTCTCAGACTTTTCTGAAGTTCAGTGACATTAGTTTTGATGAGTTGAGCCATTCAAGGGGTCTCTGCAACTGTTGGTGACAGCTGTATATTTGGGTGACTTCGCAATATGCCATAGAAATAGCGGTGAAGGGGCTGCGATGGCGTGAGGCAACCATAAATACGTCCTCTACTGAAAGACCCTCAAGTCAAACATGGCAAGGCCAACAAAGAGGAAGCACCATGTACAACAACAGCTCCAGGGGCCTTTGCTTCAGCCGCCCTTAAAAGAGGATCACAGATCTGGCAGTGGATATTAAAAGTATTCTTTTAATCCATACAGAGAGAAAAACTGCTCAAACATGCTTTCCACTCAGCGAATCCATTTTCCAGGGTTCCCCAAAGGCATTGCTGCTTTTTTTTTTGGCACTCCCACAATGTAGTGCAGTACTTCATTTCTGCAGGGTCCCTGTGAAAAGCTGTGTTAGCTCTATTAACACCACCACTAAAATCCTTGGGGGAGATTTAACAAGTTACCAAAGCGAACTGTTGCTGCATGTTTGCATATAGCACCCCTTCCGTATGATCAGATAAACTTTCTCTTCACTAACCTCCTACTGCTCTATGCCTAAGAGGCTATTTTTTTTTTAAATCCGAGATACATGAAAAAAACCCAGAAGTTAAAGTACTAGCCCATAAGCCAAAGTGGAAAATGTTTATCACCAACTGAAAATAAATTCAAAACTCTTTTCCATGCTCCCACTTGCAGGACAAGTTCTCCAAGGAGCAACAAGTGGCATTAGCAGCAACTGAACAGGACAAAGATGGGGGAAGAATAAAACATTCCCTACTGTCCTTCTGCTTCCATACCATGTGAAGGCTTGAAGTACTGGGTGCTAAAATACAGTCAGTGCCTACAATTAAATGTGCAAAGAGAAGATACATGGTAAGTGGCTTGGGAGAACTTTTTTTCCTTGTTTTACTTACTAGTTTATAAGATTTATGTCAATGTAGCTACTTGAAACTAGTGTGAATGCTAACATTAAACACCTGCATATAGACTATAAAATAAATCAAGCAATTGCAGAAAAGTTTCTTAAAATCCTCTGAAATTCCATTACTCCACCAGTCCAAGCAAAAAACATGTCAATACCAGGAAACAAAAAAAAAAAAAAAAAAAAAAAAAAAGAGGGGGACAACACAGAGATTACATTTTATCCCTGTAAACATATTGAAGAGATCTCTTATGTACCCATTCTTGTGGAGTTTGCCTTTCTTTACTGTGACAGCCTTTTACCTTGTGAATCACTTCCTCTCTTCTGGTAAATTTAATACACTTTTCATCTAAATTGACAATATTCCAAACACCTATTTATTTAATCTATATTTATTTTCCATTTTGTTTGGTTTTTTTTTTTTTAAAGGTAACTTTAAATGGTAAATTTGAAAAATTTGTTTTATAATGTGGAAAGGAAATTTGGGGGGTTTTCTACTGCATCTGCAAAGACCTTAAACTTCACATTTGAAAATACAACACCCAGAGGAGTACATAGCTAAAAATGAAAGCTTTAAGAAGCCAATAGCAAATAGTATGCAGACTGGACTAGGGCTACTATGGCAGGCTGGTAGGCTCCAAATCTGTTTACAAACAGCTGTTGTGATTAGCACTTCTACTATGAAACCTCTTCTCTAATGTACTCAAAAAAATTTGAATACAAATAAGGAGACGAATGCCCCCCCAAAATCAAATTCATAATATGATTCAACCAAATTTTTGAGGACAAATTTGTTTCATGTGCATTCAACCTTCTTCAAAACTATGTCTGCATGCAGAGAGTCTAGATGGGTTGTTTTGGCTTTTATTTCCTCTAATAAGTGATCTTGACTATTAGATTATTTTAACTGTGGATTATTTTAAGGATTATTTTCAACAATGCCTGTATTAAGATGACCTTTTTTTGTCATGACCTGGGTGTTGCCAGTGGAGGTGACGGGCACAGGAGGACAACTACCCTCTGCAATGTCAGTGCAGCGCTGGAGTGCCTCAATACTGGGCAGCATGAGGGGACAGTGGTGGATAAGTCACTGCAGAAAGCCTGTAGGAAATATTTTTCTATACTCAAGTTTCAAGTAGCACATGTAAAAACATCAAAATTTAGGAGTACCTGTACTACGATAGTGTTTTGGCTTTCAATTTGTCAAGCTGGAATCACAGACAGGACACCAACTTCTACCACCATTCACTGAGAGAGTGCAAAACTAAGTTCTGAATTAGATTTTAGTAGCAAATCTCATTTTTTATCTCTGTAGGCTGAATTGTCCAAAGTACAATTCTAGTCTTGCTCAGAGTCCGGGGGAGCAGCTCATACACTTTAAGCTGATTCATATTTTGTCTTTAGTCAGTACTGAAGCACCCAGCGTTTTTCAGAATGAAAGCCCCACTGAAAAAAATGTATATGATAGTATATGATATTGAATACCTGGGTAATTAATAGTTATTTTGATACTACGTTTCTTTCAGTGTAAGGTTTCCAGAACTGCCCGTTTCAGTATTTGTTCTGAATACCACACACAGTGTTCGGCCACGCAGACACTGATGCATTACTATTAAACTGAAAAGAGGAATGTCCACTCCACATATTTAATTTCTTCTGTTTCACCTCTCTGCACGTGCTTTTTGAATGTACAGTATGGATTTCTGACATGTCTCTCCAAAATCCCAAAAGACAGCTAGATGTGACTATGCCATAGGATATTGTCTTTCCTATCAATAGAGAGGCCTCTAATTCTTCCTGGGAAATACAAATAACTATCTCAATTAAATAATTTTTTTAGTCATGATTAATACTATCAGAGAGACCAGAGGGTGAGCAGGAAAGGCTTTCTAAGGAAATAGGAATTGAATAGTCTCAGCAAAGTTTTACACGTTGTTTAAAAATATGTCTTTTTATATTAAAAAAAAAAAAAAAGTCATTCAAAGCACCTCCGCTAATAGTTTGCTGCCTGGTTTGAGGCAGTTTAACCTTAAGGTGTGGCAAGCTCTGGAAACTTACTGTGACTCACTGAGTAATAACCACCTACAACATAAAACATCAGCCTACACACAATTTTCCAACCTCATTCTGTAAATCTTTCACTTGAAAAGAAAAATAAAACAATTATCTTATTTAGTCTGTTTTTAATCTTTATGACAAAAAGTAATATACTTAAGAATATTATTCTTTCTTGAAAATGTATTAAGATTAAAAAAAATACAGACATGTTCTTGAAAAGCTTATTTGAAAATCTACAATCCATTTCTTCATCTAAAATTTATTTTAGAGTGAAATATAATATCTATGATATAATATGCAAGTATTTACAGCACAGAAAAAGAAACTTGCAATATCTATAATATTATTATTATTATTGGTAAAAAAAAAAAACAAAAAAAAAAAAAAACAAAACCAAGAATGGGACACATATATTTCTAAGCTTAAAAAAAAAACCCATACACATAAAAATATATATTTTCTTTATCCTTCCAGACAGGATAAAGGTTATATTAATCTACCCTCTCCACATGAATAATATTTGTTCACAGAAATATTCCAAATTACTCCAGACAAGGGAACAAATGTAGAATGCTGGGAGTCCTCAGTGGCCTCACCTCACTAAGTTTCTTTTTCCCAAGAAGGAACTAAAGAATCTAAGGAGTGAGAAGGTAGAAGAGACACAGAAAAGGCAGTATCTCACCCCAAAATGGAGTCAGGATGTGGCTGGATGCACACCTGGATCTGGGAACTGCAAAGCACTCCTAGAGTCTCTGTTCAAGACTTAGTGTCACATACATAGACACATAAATCCATGCAGCACCCAGTGAGTATGGGTCCCAAGGCCACCCACAGCTCCAAGTGTTTCCCATTTACCAAAATGCAATCAGGCAGCTGCCACCTTTGGGATACGACCCTCTCTCCTGCACCTGCTACAAATGCCTTTACCAGGAAAGATGAGGTTGTTCAAAGGTAAGGGAAGATGGATCTGGTGGGGAACGTCTCCATAGCTGATGGACTGTGGCTGGTTGACCCTGGCTGGATGCCACGTGCCCACCAAAGCCGCTCTGTCACTCTCCTCCTCAGCAGCACATGGGGAGAGAAAATATAACAAAAGGTTCATGGGTCAAGATAAGGACAGGGAGAGATCACTCACCAGTTGCCACCACGGGCAAAACAGATTTGACTTGAGGAAGTTAGTTTAATTTATCAATTAAATCAGAGTAGGATAATTAGAAATAAAACCAGATCTTAATACACCTTCCTCCCCTACCCATCCCTTCATCCCAGGCTCAACTTTACTCCCAGTTTCTCTGCCTCCTCCCCTAGAGCAGCACAGTGGAATGGGAAATGGGGGTTGCGGTCAGTTCATCACACATTGTCTCTGCTGCTCCTTCCTCCTCAGGGGGAGGACTCCTCACACTTTTCCCCTGCTCCAGCGTGGGGTCCCTCCCACGGGAGACAGTCCTCCATGGACTTCTCCAACATGAGTCCTTCCCACGGGCTGCAGCTCTTCACGAACTGCTCCAGCGTGGGTCCCTCCCACGGGGTGCAGCCCTTCAGGAGCAGGCTGCTCCAGCGTGGGTCCCCCCCGGGGTCACAGCTCCTGCCAGCAAACCTGCTCCAGCGTGGGCTCCTCTCTCCACAGGTCCTGCCAGGAGCCTGCTCCAGCGTGGGCATCCCACAGGGTCACAGCATCCTTCGAGCACATCCACCTGCTCTGGCATGGGATCCTCCACGGGCTGCAGGTGGGTATCAGCTCCACCACGGACCCCCACGGGCTGCAGGGGCACAGCCTGCCTCACCGTGGTCTTCACCAGGGGCTGCAGGGGAACCTCTGCTCCGGTGCCTGGACCACCTCCTTCCCCCTCCTTCCTCACCGACCCTGGTGTCTGCAGAGTTGTGTGTCTTACATATTCTCATTCCTCTCTCCAGCTGCAGTTGTGTAGTTTTCTCTTTCCCCTTCTTAAATACGTTACCCCAGAGGCACTACCACTGTCGCTGTTGGGCTCAGCCTTGGCCAGCGGCGGGTCCGTCTCGGAGCCGGCTGTGTTGGCTCTGTTGGACACGGGGGGAGCTTCTGGCAGCTTCTCACAGAAGCCACCTCTGTAACCCCCCCGCTACCAAAACCTTGCCATGAAAACCCAGTACAGGCACTTGCACTGCAAAAGGCCTAGAGAAATGATGGATGGATGCCTTCAAAGCCTTTTGGCAACACTGAAGCAACTCATCCTGCTGAGAACTAAACTCCTAGGAATGAAGGTGAAGCTTCAGTTTTGCTTTTCTCTATGTCCTTGTCTACCACAAAATATACTTATTTTGAAAGTCTTTGGGATATAATCCACTGTAGTATTCTGTATCCCCTTTGCAGATGCCAGAAAAAATGTAGCCGTTTCCAATTCTTATAATTTTCTTTCTCCTCTTCCATCTTCCATTTCCAAGATTTAGATGAACAGGTTTGGGGAGGTAATTTTCTTTCAGGTACAAGCATCCCCTCTCTCAGCTTGGCTTTCTTGACTGACAAGTCTTTGATTCTTGTCTTGGATAACTTCTTCTGCCAGGTTATACCAAATGGAAGAGATTAATCAGCGGCAGGGAAAAAAAATAAATAAAATAAATAAATAATAATAAAAAAAAAAGCAGAGCTTTCCACAAAGTTTAAGTTCTTTTAAAACTAGGAGATTTTTGAGTCCAACACCAACTGCCTAATTTTGGTAGGAAGCATGAGGTTACTCCAAAGAGGAGAGGCAGCGAACCATGTATTTGTGGCATTCAGATTGGTGATATAATCATGTAACTCCAAAACAGGAATAATTCACACTGCCAAAAGCTACAGAATTATGTGTGATCCAGATGATAGACAGAGGTGTGCGGGCACAGCAGACTGATTGTTTCTAGTGATTGCTCCATTATATGCCAAGTGTATAGGTAAGGTACTATTGGATCCCAGCACTTTCTAGAAATAAGTATATAGACAAAGTTTGCCAATGTACAGAAGGATAGGTATGAAATACACTAATTATCATAACGATCCTTTTAGAGTCGGTGTTTTTTCAAAAATCATCAGGACTTTTCCAGCTGTGTGTTAAAATCCCAAGTGAAATTGCATGGCTAATTTAACAAAATTGCTTTTGTATGTGTGAACCAGGTGACTGCATGTGCAGAACCCTTAAACTAGCTGAGAGGCCACAAAGGCAGTCAGCCTATGCCTGTAATTACTTTAACAACACAGACACGGTCTGTGCAAGCTATATTTTGTCCTTTGGTATTTACTGTGTGAATGTTAAATGATAAAAGAAATGCAATAAAAAGCAAAAAAACACAGTCGTTTTCCAAGGCTGTGGAATGATTCACATAAGGGTTTGGGGGATTGGGCCCCAAATGCAGGAAACAATGTTCTGTTTGGGTTTTAAATTAAATTAAAAAAAAAAAAAAAGCAATTCTAAATTTGTAGATGGCACGAGGTTTTTCACTCTGCAGTGTCTCACACAAATTTTGCTTGTGGCCATCTTGAACGCCTACATCTCCAGAGACACTGTAATTACCCCAACCCATGTGATGCAGCATGTGCTTTCCTCTGCCAAATGATAGATGTCTTTTCCATACAGCAGTTTTCTAGCAGTATACTCCACTTGCAATAAGGCTCATTCTCAGTGCTTTAGGAATATGGTTGGCCAATGCAATAGGAAAGCAATTAATCTGGATAAATTGCATGCTTTGAATTTCCTGGACATATTTAATATGGAGCTTACATAAATACCATAAGAAGCAGAGCTAGACTGTTCCTGCACATGCATATAAAATTACTCATTTATGTTTGCTAGATGCAAGAATGCCACATAAACCACACGTTCACTTAGAATAGTATTAAAGTAAATGTATTAATGTGTTAAAAAGGAATTTAAAAAATAGCCACCCAAGACTATAGGTAAATGCTTAGGGGAATTAAATCTGTAATCAAAATGAAAATTGCTTTGATAAAACATGATAAGCTCCAATGATTTAAAGGCAATGATCATAAGAAAAGAAAACAAGTGCCCAGCAGTCCCCCTTTCCTGAGCCAAAAAAAAACCCATACAAAAACAACAAACTACAGCCACAACAAGAAATCAAGAAATGTAAAGAAGCCCATGCAAGTATTTACTACTGAGCTTGAAAGAAAGCCACTGGACATGACTATCACACATGGAAAAGTCTGCCCCAAAAATCCCATGAATCTGAATTCTCTAACTAAGCAAGCAAGATTTCCAGTCCAAAAGTGTAAATATTTTTAAGTGTAAGCAAAATACAAATGATAATATGTTTATTTTGATAAATGTCATGTCACTGTGGCTTTCAAAATTAATAAATGCATAGCTAAAAAAAATGCCCATCACGTTTGAAGTAGGCAGCAAGGAGTAGGTCTGGAATTAGACATGCAATCTAGATGGGGCTGTGTTGCCTACATGGATGAATTCCCTTCAAGCACTTCTGACTATCCTTTGTCCAAACTTTAGCTTAATGAAAAATTAAGAAGGCTTAAACAAGGCACTGAGTAATTTTATGGGTATACGTTTTCATTGTTGCAATGGACAATGGGTACAAAGTTTTATCACGGAAGTTAAATACATCCATGCGGTCTCAGTCACTGAGCAGTGAGGTTATTTTTTGCAGATTTTTTTAAATTTCTGAAGCTCAAGCTATAAAACATGAAGCTTTACCAAAACGATAGGACAGTTATAGAAACAAAAAAAGAGTGACTAATGAGTGTTTGCAAAAATGCTAAAAATAATAACACCCCATTCATAAGTGCACACACAAATATGTAAGAGCATAGAAAATGTTCGGTTTAGGCACATGCACATTTATACCTCTGCTTATGGCTGAGAATCTGCTTTTTCTAAATATGCAGTTGCAAAGGAATCAAATCTCTTCATTAGTTTAAGCTGCAGTTGAAAAAGTAGTGACCTCTGGGAAAAATGACAAAGAACTGACAGAAAATCAGACCATTTTCTTCACTGCTTTCAAAATATCATCTTCTATTTTTTTTTTTTTTTTTTTTAATAGGCATCTTTCTTTCAAAAGCTGCAGATAAATGTGTGGTGGTTTTAAGTGACTGAAAAACGTGTGTAGCATACGAAACATTAACATTGTAGTGTATGAAACATTTGAACTGATGCCTAATTATTCATTTATTCAAATGTTTGTATTTTGACCAATAAGCAAGAAGAAAGAAAAAAACACAAGCCATCTTTTCCCAAGCTTCCTTCGGATGCACATTCATGTTTGGACTGCTTGTTTTGAAAAGCTGTCCATAAATTTGGTCCAAGTGGCATTGTGGCTCCAGGGTTCCTAGAAGTAAGAGATAACAAAACACTCCTAGATCACTCAGTTCATCTCACTGCTAATGTCAGACAAAATAACAACAAAATAACAGCTCTTACTGCCAGGAAGCTCCTCTTACCAGCTATCAATGGCATTTTCTTTCACTGTTTCACTCCCTTGTGTATGCCTCGTAACAAGAGTGATTCTCTCCTTTTCTGATATTCCACCCACCCAGCAACACACAGCTGTAGTGTAAATCTACCTTCTACTGGGCACCTCTTTGGTGAAATAACGCCACTACTAGCCTCAGACATTCAAGAATCATAAGGCAGGAGCCCAAAAAATAACAATAGCCTTAAAAAAAAAAAATCAAATTTTTAAGAAGTTACGCATTTGAAGTCTCCTTATTCAGCCTTTCAGAGTTCACAGTTTAATATGGGTTTTTTATGCAGCTGTAAGGGTTTGGACTTTTTAATGTGTTTTTGTTTCTATATAAATGAAACTTCAATTTTATGTGTTTGCTTAATTGAAGGATTAGAGTTATAAAGATAAAAAGACATGCATTTTTAACAGTTGCAAAATATTTGCAAATTTTGGCAATATCTTACCCCTTTCCTGCATTTTCCCCGGTATTTCTGGATTTATCAAGAAATAGTGCCCTGTCCTTCTGGCAGATAAAAACACTGAGTTTATGACTGCTGCCATAGATTTGTCACCTCACCAAAACTCACATTTACCACAGAACTAATTTCCTGGGAGCTTCCTGCATCCAGGGAGGGAGAGGGGAGATGGCTGCCGACCTATTGTGGGAGGCATGGTCTAGTTCCTTCTCTGTGCAGTTCTAATTTCACTAAAACAGATGAGTCACTTGAGCTTGTGTTGGTCTTATCCCAAGCTGACTATCAGCTGCCAGTCTCTAGACTGTAACCCACCACCTCCCATTCTTATTGAAGACTTTTATTTTCCTGTGAGCACAGAATGGAAACAACAATTGAAACCTCAGAAATTGCCACACAGCAAATTTTTCTGGCAGCTCTGTTCACATGGGAATTTTCAAAGAGCCTTTAATAGTCTTAAATCCAAAAATATTCCCATGAATTTTTGACTTTCATCCGCAATGGTCAACAGTTTCCATGAATTGCAGTGTAGGGATAAGTCTGTCCAGAGAAAGATCTCTGCCTGCTTTTCCAGACTTTTGAAGGAGTAACTTAAAGAGGTGCCTCTGAAGGGGGTTGCTGTCTCTGCTTGTTTGCAATGAGAAGAAATCTTATCCTGCTGTCTCAGTTAGGATGACGCTTCCCCCTTTCTATGTACATTCCTGACAAGGTGGAAGAAGTCAGCAGAAAACCAGAGTTGGATGCTAGCTTGATCCAGAAGTGTCGAGTGGGTGGCACGAAAGAAGAACCAAGAGGGGACAGGGAAATATCTGGGCAAGAGAGAGCAGGGTTTAGGGACAGGGGGATGTGTGAAGCAAGAAAACAGATTGCACAGGGAAAGGAGGCTGCAGCTCCAACAAGAAGTGACTAGAATGATTTGGTAGGGGCAGGACCAAGTAGCCACAGCAGCTGAACAGTGACAGCAGAGTGAAAGAGCGATGCAGGAAGAAATGACAGATTTACAATCTTAATTACTAGCCGTGAATAAGATCTTTCCTAGAGAGCTGGTGAGATGGCTGGACCTGCGTGGATGTGTTTCCCAAGCAAGCCCATGGCACACGGAACAACAACAGGTTGCATTCGTTCATTTACTTCTATATCCTGGATTTCAAGGCTAATATTTAAATATCTGAATGAAGTAACAGCGTAATGACAAGGCGGAGTATTTCTACATGGCAATTTCAGTTTGTTTAAAACACCTGAGTGCCAGCTGTTGTTCAGATGAACACTCAAATGTTCCAGCTGTAAACATTTCTGAACCAGGAAAGACAGAAGTGCTTGGAAAAAAGGACATGTCTCCTAATGGGGAAAAAAAAAAAAAAGTTTCAAACTTTTAGAACCATGATCTGGTACTTTGGGTGGGACACTATGGGATTCTAGGGTCCAGAAAAGATCTGTTCTAGAAGTCAAATTGGGGATAGCTGATACAATGAAGTGACAACGGTCATATTTTAATGAATGAAAAATCCTTCCTTCATAATCGAAAATTGAGTTTTGATAAGTTATTGATGTGTACAGGAAAAATCTAATGTATTCCACTTGGGAATTTCCTTAGGTCAAGAGAGTGACCACTGAGGCTCATGTAATAACTTTTTACTATTCTCCACCTTCTGTTAGAAGAGATTAACATCAAGCTAGGAAATTGCACTTACTTGCATCAGAAAACCTCATTCACATACCGAGATGTCAGAGCACATCAGAAAACCATGAATTGCGCAAACCACAAGTGGCCTACTGTGTATTATATTTTTACTATGATGAATTAATACATAGTGGTTTTCTCTATTTGTTTCCTGTTCAGTATTGTCTTAAAAAAAATATTCATTTGTTTGCTGACATTACTGGAGGGAATGGTCTTGATTACACCCTCAACAGAATTTGAAGGGCAATAATAGCATAGAGCATGAAGTCAAGCAGCAATATACTTCTCAAGGGGCTCTACTTTCATTTGGCTGCACATAAAGTAAGGTGGTCCTCAGTGTGAGCAAAAGGGTTGGAATTTGCCCCACCGTTTCTAATATATCAAATATCAACCCTCTGTGGTATTTGAAATCTTCTGAGGATACAGTTTAACCTAAATTGGTATGGGGAGGTGACTGGAAATGCTTTCAGCAAAGGTGGCTAGCTGTGGTTAACTGGTGGTGTGCTCAAAGGTTTTAGAAACAATGAAACATGACTCATCAGTAGGTGTTGTGGGACTTCTCCTCCCAGTATTTCCGCATTTGTTTTGATATTGCAATTTAATTTATGGTCCTGCATTTCTAACATTAGGAATTACCTAAGTAATGCAGGGGCATTCAAGGGAAGATGCCATTCTAGCAGTGTGTCCTGTATTAGAACACAGTTACAGAAAGATGGGATGGCAGACTTTTCCGAGAAGAGGATTTCTGCTCCTAAATGTCTATAAAGATGACTTTGTGTGAGCGCACGCTCTCCCTTCTCTGTATTACATATAAAACTGCTTGTGAATGAGTGAATATGACATTGAGTCAGAAAGACACTTTTAACAAGGGACAGCCATTGCTGGTTTTATAGCATCATTTGTCAAAGCTGATGCACAATTTAAGCACAGTGACTTCACATTGATTTGTGAATTCTGATTCCCTTGAAATTTTTTTTTGCAGAATAGTTTTTTAAAAAAAAGAGATGGGAGAAGTAAAAGAACTAAGAGCATCTCCCCGTTGTACTATTGTAAACAGTGCATTTTCATCTTCAGATGCCAAAAAATATACTCTTAGCACCTTTAGGTAGCCTGAGCTTAGCAACCAATTTAAAATTTATCAGCAAAGCCTATAGGCTGTCTGGTCAAGGGGGTCACATTTCTCAGAAATGTGGAAGAATTGTGACAGGTCCTAGTTGAGTGACAGATATCCTGCTTCAGTGTCACAAGTGTAGGTTTGGACTTGTGAAAGCAGCGTTGAGTCCCACAGCTCTTGACTTGATCAACAAGGATGTTTATGGAAACCTCACCCAAAGACACCATCCCAATCCTAAATTCATTTTAATAAATCGTTGCCCCTTTAAGTCCTAGATGTGCAATGGTTACTTCAAGCCAGGCCTTCATATATGCAGAAAACTGAAGTGCATCAGAAAAAGTTTTAAAAGGGTGGCAGAGCTTTCTGCCAGCCACGTCCAATCATTCAGACACTTGTATGTTCTTCAACCATATGTCTGCTCTGGTACCACCAGACCACTCAGCTGTTGGCAAGTGGATAAGTAACTGGAAAACTGCTTTGCACATTCAGTCAGCATTCATAATAACACTTTTCTTGCTATTATTTCTATTACATCTAATCCACTACTATTTGGTTTATCCACTTACTGTATCTTTTAGCGAAGTTTATAGGCTGAGGGCTACTTTTGCTTCTCATGGGTACAATATATACAGCAAAATGAGGTCCTGTTTTGATGGCAGCTACTGAATGTTACAAATAATAGCAAAAATATAACTGCTGTTACTATTTGACATGACCTATTTCCAGATAGGAAATGGTCTATCACAGTGTAATTGAGAAGATAACCCATTATTAACTCCTGTCTCCAAAACTTCCAAGAAGACTGATTATATGGTTCACCCTGAAACACTGCAATTTCACTAACATATTTGTTGGAGGCAATTATGATCTATACAGTACTTCATAGATCTTGGAATACAATAGCTTTAAATGGAGTAAACGGCTTGCATGCCCTGATCTCAAATGAAATGTGACACTATTATATCTTCAGAGGTTACCAACAAATCTCTTTCTCCTGGGTAAACAAAGAAAATCATGATGAGGAGAGAAAAAGAAAATATTTTGAAAACTTGTGAGCCCAGTTGCTTTCTGCCAACAGCTATGCAGACACTGGGGCTGACTTGTTGCCAGAGTCAGCACACTAGCTAACAGTCTCACGTTCTACAGGCAGCAGCTTAACGATAAAAAAGGAAAAATATTTCCCTTCTTGCTGCCTTCAGCAGATGACCCCAGCCTACAAGGGAGCCAACCCCAGTGTTTGCAACAGCAATTTGTCAAGTTTTCACTCATTAAAAACTTTGCCAGAGCTTTAGTCCATGACCCGAACGACTGGCTGACTGAATGCCTCTTCCCGGACTGAGAAGGATGAGCCAGAGAGGCGATATTCTCTGTCAGCCTTGTGTATTAAAAGGGCAAAATGAGGAGTTTCCACCTCTCAGCCAGACAAGTCTACGATGGAGAACTGCTGACCTGATCATAGGCACCAGGGGCCACCTGGGGCAGGTCAGAAGGTGCTGTTCCACCAGCACAGCAAGCCATTCGTCCCTTGGACACAGGCAGCGAGGGCCCCAATATGCTGCCTTCAGAAGACGCTTAAGACAAAATAATGGCTTAGGAAGCTACGGAGTTATATTTTTGTCCTCTCTACCCTTGACACCTCTTTCCCCAACTTTCATGGGCCTCTCTGTGCAGTAGTGTTGACCAGGAGGACTAGGAGAGCAGCAGTGCAGGCAGGCTCATGGTTTTGACATAGCAAAGAGTAGGTCTGAAAGCAAGGCCCATGTCTTGACTTCCCAGTCCTACTTCTAGCACCAGGCTGAGAGAAAAGAGCCTGCCAGCATGGCTGCCAGGAGAGAAGCTGGCCCTTTGCAAAGGATTTAAGGGTCTGGGTCCCAAGCAGGTGGAGCAGTCAATGCAACCAGTTGCTACACACTTGTTGAGGTGATCAGGGTTCATAGAACCATACAACCACAGAATGGTTTGGGTCAGAAGGGACTTTTAAAGATCACCTAGTTCCAATGCCCCTGCCATGAGAAGGGACATCTTTCACTAGATCAGGTTGCTCAAAGCCCCATCTAACTTGACCTTGAACACTTGGCTGGAGAGCAGCCGTGCAGAAAGGGATCTGGGGGTGCTGGTGACAGCAAGCTCAGTGTGAGTCAGCAGTGTGCCCCAGCAGCCGAGAGGGCAAACTGCATCCTGGAGCATATCATACACAGCATAACCAGCCAGTCAAAAGAGATGATTATCCTGTTGTATTCAGCATTGGTGCAGCGTCACCTTGAACAGTGTGTGTGTCCTGGTTTGGGCTGAAATAGGGTCAATATTCCTTTTCAGGGACTAGATGAGTGCTGTGTTTTGGATTTAGCTTTGGGTTTGGTATGAGAAGAATGCTGACAGCACACTGATGTTTTCAGCTGCTACCGAGATTTCAAGGACTCTCCGACTCCCCATGTGCTGCCTGTGCGCAAGGGCACAGGGAGCAGGGAGGGAGCACGGACAGAGCACCTGACCCAAACTGGCCAGTGAAATATTCCATATCATGGAACGTCATGCTCACTATATAAAGGAGGGGTGGTTGGGAAGGAGCTCTCTCGTTTCTGGGATTGCGATTGTGGGATCTTGGTATCTCGGGGTCGCTGGCCGGGAACGGGCTGGATATTGGTTAGAGGGTGGTGAGCAATTACGCTGTACATTGCCTGTTTATATATTTCTTTTTTTTTTCTATCATCATCATTGTTCTCATTTTATTGCCATTATTAAACTGTTCCTATCTCAGCCTGTGAGTCTCCCTTCACCCCTCTAATTCCCTCCCCCATTCCCAGGTGGGGAGGGAGGGGAAAGGGAGGGTGACCGGCTGCAGTGGTTGGTTGCCAACCAGGCTCAAACCACGACAGTGTGCAGTTCTGGGCCCCACAATTTAAGAAGAATGTGAAGGTCCTTGAGTGTGTCCAGAGGAGGGCAACAAAGCCAGTGAAAGGGCTGGAAGGAATGTGCTATGAGGAGCAGCTAAGGGCTTTGGTCTTGTCTAGTTTGGAGAAAAGGAGGCTGAGGGGTGACCTCGTTGCTCTTTACAGCTTCCTGAGGAGGCGAAGTGGAGAGGGAGCTGCTGAGCTCTCCTCCCTGGGGTCCAGTGATAGGATGTGCAGGAATGGTTCAAAGCTGCACTAGGGGAGGTTTAGACTGGACATTAGGAAACATTTCTTTACCAAGAGCATGGACAAACACTGGAACAGGCTTCCTAGAGCAGTGGTCAATGCCCCAAGCCTCTGTTTAAGAAGCATTCAGACAATGCCCTTGATAATATGCTTTAACTTTTGATCAGCCGTGAATTATTGAACAGGCAGTTGGACTAGATGATCGTTGTAGGTCCCTTTCAACTATTCTATTCTTTCTATTCTATTCTATTCTATTCTATTCTATTCTATTCTATTCTATTCTATTCTATTCTATTCTATGCTATGCTATGCTATGCTATGCTATGCTATGCTATGCTATGCTATGCTATGCTATGCTATTCTATTCTATTCTATTCTATTCTATTCTATTCTATTCTATTCTAATCAATTCCAGTGGTGGACCATCCACAACTCCTCTGGGCAGCCTGTTCCAGTGTCTTGCCACCCTCATTGTAAACAATTTCTTCCTTATGTCCCATCTACATCTACCCTCTTTTAGTTTAAAACAGCTGCCCCTTGTCTTGACATTACAGGCCCTGGGAAGAAGTCTCTCTCTGTCCTTCTTATGAGACCCCCTTATCTATTGAAAGGCTGCAGTAAGGTCTCCCTGGAGCCTTCTTTTCTCCAGGCTGAACAACTCCAACTCTCTCAGCCTTTCTTCATAGGAGAGGTATTCCAGCCCTCTGACCATTTTCATGGTTCTCCTGTGGATTCACTCGAAGGTACATGTCTTTCTTGTGCTGGGAATCCCAGAGCTGGATACAGAACTCCAGTTGAGATCTCACGAGAGCAGAGTAGAGGGAGAGAATCACCTCCCCCAGTCTGTTGGCTGTGCTGCTTTCGATGCAGCCCAGGATACGGCTGGCTTTCTGCTGGCTCATGTCCAGCATTTCATCTACCAGTATCCCCAAGTCCTTCTCAGCAGGGCTGCTCACAGTCCATTCATCACCAGGTTTATACTGATACTGGTGATTTCTCCAACGCAGGCTTCAATTATTATTACTGTGTGTAGCTCACTGCCACCCTGACTGAAGATCTGTTGGCTTAGCCATTCATCCCACCACCTTCTGCCTGTGTCATAGGAAATAATATAGGTTTAGAAAAAAATAAAATTACTGAGTGGGGAGTCTAAGGCACCCCTGAATATTCAGCCTTTCCTCCTGACTAAGTGAAAGTGGCTCCCCAACAGCATGTTTGTTCCTGGATCCCAGGTGGAGGTCTGTAACTCCAGAATATCCAGAGTGACCACCTCAGGGTCTGGGCTCCTCTCCTGAGGATGAAAAGCTTACAGGCATCTATATCCCTTTCAACTTCTGGTTGTTAATGTCTCTGCATTGAGGAGACCTCATTTTTCCTGGGGCATAATCACCAGATGAGGGGAAGTGAGGGGTTTCTGCTGGTCAACCGTGGATGGGGAGGAGGCGATGGCTGGTTCCCCCTTGGTGAAATAGGTAAGAAAGTATAAGGTTCTTCTTTCTCCATGAGGTACAGTTGTGCAGCCCATTTCCCAAATGTGTCAAGCAGAAGCCAGACAAAGTCATCTGTCGTGTCTCTTCCTGCCTGTCCACAGAAAGGCAAACTGTGTGTGCACCACGGGGCAGAACCTGCTAAGAGGAAACATAGGGAGGATGTGATGTACCACAAAGAGGCCAGGGAGTTTTTGGTGGTTGAGATACACACCTCTGTCATCAGTTCTTAGCAGAAAATGACAGTCAGAAGACCAAAGTACCTATGAGGTAATTTAGAGAAACTAAAAGGTCCTCAAAATAACAGAGGTTTTGTCTCTGTAATAATATTGCGCTGAGGAAACCCATTATCTTATTTATGGTTTGTTTTTCAGGGTCAGAGCAGACACAGTACTATATATTGTGAAATACAGGTTGTAATGTTGTAACAGGTTGGGTCATCACTGTGAATTTGTCATAGAGTCTTGTATAGTTTATTTTAAGTGGAGTGCACTCACGGAGAATAAGAAATCAGTTGGTACTTTAATGGAAGCCAGGCCAACATCGGCTGACTGCAGTGTTTTAAATCCATAAGATGGTCCAAAGGAGGCTTTGAAGAGCTGTTCCAAGAAACAAGAACTCAACTTTAAGAAAACAGCAGCTAAAAAAATTGGGGCACTTAGTGGCCAGGTGAAGAGCTAATCAATTTTATTGAAAACATCTGCAGGGGATGAGTAGTATCTGCAGGGCTGTTGAAACAAAGTTCTCATATGATATCAACAGCTATCAACCAGATATTACCATTCACAAGCAAAGTGGCATTTTGTAAGCACATCATGTCTGCACAACAGGAATAAACTCAAGAAACAAGTCAGTGTTTCTAACACCACACAAAGTATGCTCTGCTTTCTCACTTGCCCTGTGCATCTCACCTAGCTTTAGATCAGTTCCATGTAGTAGTCAGAACTTGAGCTAGCCTCCTACTACAGTCATCCACCCTATTGCAATCTACTTTACATGTCACTCAGATTAATATCTCCGTAGAAGTGCTTCTTCATTGACCATAAAGGGAATCGGTGGTGACGAAGGTGACTGAGATCAGCTAACATGAAATTATGCAGAGAGATGAAGAGTCAGCTGTTCAAAATCCTGATGGCATCAGTTCTTGGCTATCCACCTTGGAAAAGGTAAAACCAGAGAAAGATCAGATGTGCCAATCCCCTAACTTTTCCAACAGTCTTTAATGGCAGATTTTGAGGAGTCATTTGGACACATGGTCTTAAATTAAGTGATCAGATCTTTTGAAACTGAGTGACTCCTTTCATAAATATACAGTTACATGACCAGGCCAGGATCATACTGCACATCAAAGGACACAGCCCTGCACATACAATAGTACAGGCAAATTGGGAATAGAGCTGGACATGGAGCAGTATGCTACAGTTGGGATGAAAGAAGTCCGCCAGGTTAGAACAGCCACTGTAAATTCACTAAGCCCTCAGCAGCCTTTCAATGTTTGTCATCCAATTGCCTTTTTTTCCTGTTAAATTTTTAGGTTTTTTTATTAGAAGGCTTTTTGTTGTTGTTGTTATTTGGCACCACCTTTCTTTAAAAATCTCTACTGAGAAAAATTTGACTGCAAGAACATGCTGCAAACAAGCAAGAAAAATCAGCATTGAACTGAAATTTTATGTGCAGAGTCTTCGTGACTACTTATGATTGTTGTGGTTCAACCCCAGCCAGCAACTAAGCACCACGCAGCCACTCACTCACTTCTCCCCCCTCCCAGTGGGATGGGGAGGAGAACCAAAAACAAGTAAAACTTGTGGGTTGAGATAAGAACAGTTTAATAACTAAACTAAACTAAACTATAATAATAGCGATAATAATAGTAAAAATTTTAATCAAAATAAATATCACAAAAAGAGATAAGTAAGACCCTAGAAAAGAAACAATGCAATTTCTCACCACCAATGCCCGAGCAGCGACCCACCCCTTCTAGCCAAGTCACCCCTGTTTATCCACTGAGCATGATGTTCTGTGGTACGGAACATCCCTTTGGCTTGTTCTGACCAGCTGTGCTGGCTGTGCCCCCTCCCAGCTTCTGGTGCACCTGCTCGCTGGCAGAGTATGGGAAACTGAAAAATCCTTAACTTAGGACAAACACTACTTAGCAACAGCTAAAACATTGGTGTTTTCAACATTATTATAATACTAAATCCAAACCACAGCACTGTACTGACTACGAGGAAGAAAATTAACTCTATCCCAGCTGAAACCAAGACAAAGGTAGTTATAAACACTGTCTGAGGGGAAATATGGATACCTACATTTATTTGCACGTACAGGGAGAGAGAAAAGGTCAAGATAGAAAACTTTCACTGGATTAAAATTCTGGGGAATAAACACTAATAAGCTCATGTCTAGAAAAGATCGGGCCTGCACTCTTACCTCTCAGCAGCAATTCCTGGCTAAGCTTCCAGTGGAGCTTCTCATTCACAGTAATCCATTGTGAATCTCAGTGACTTTCTTAGAGAAGCAATCACCACTTTATATCATCTGTGATCCAGGTAGAGTGGGTACCCACTGAGAACAGACAGAGAGTAGGAGGTGGAAACAGGTAAGGAACTCAAACTACAGCTCCTTCATGGGCCAGCGGTAATTCAAGTAAATGCATATTAATACTGAGCTGCCACTAAAATAGTATTGATTTGTGGCCACCTAGCTCACACCAAAAAAAAACAACCCAACCTGGTCTCACTTGCCTTGCATATATTGACTTAGTTTATTTATTTGTTTGGCCAAAAGTAACCACTTCCCAGCTTGAGACATCTCAGTGGCTGACTGAAGCCAAGTCTGTCAGCCTCCAGAGGAAGAGGCAGTCAAACAGAACCTGTGGAACATGGACAAATACATTAAAAGGAAATTTTCAGTCAGTGCTGTGAGTAAAGGTAAGTTCCACCATTCTGCAAATAACTCAGGTAAATATGTCCCCCACCGCTCCAGTACATTGTCAGTGAAAATGTTGGAAAATAGTCCTCCTGCCATGTTACTGAGAAATTATGTAGTAGAGTTAAACTCAGATGTCTCTGATACAAACCCACTAAGGCCACATGCAATGGCTGAGGGGGGCAAACTCATGGTGATGGCAAACCATGCTGGTAGATGGGAAGCGCACTGGTGAAGAGAGTTGCCAAACTTGTAATACCCACCAGGGGTGGGAAAAATGCTGTGCAATGTTGCTACTTGAGAGAAGGCAGAGAAAACATAGGGGGCATGTTTCCTCTCCTTCTCGATCCTCCTGCTCAAAAGTTGAGGAAGGACTGAACCCAAGAGAGTGCATATTTTCAAGAAAAGCATCCATGTCTCATCTTGGCTGTAAAAGCTATGAAGAAACACCACCTTGTTGTCAGATAGGCCTTCCCATGTCCCTGGGTAAACGTCCAAGCCTCTTATTGGTAACCAGTGAGACAGAATGAGAGTGTGACAAAAATAACATAGGAGAGGGGAGCAGAAATGTGTAGATAGACCCAGCCTACCTCTGTTGTGGAACAACAAGGAAGGATATATGTAGGATGACATCGGTGGGGAACAATCACCAATGTTCCTCAAAGTTGCAGATTGCTTTGGACCACTGGAGTTGTCTTGTAAATGCAGTACTGCTGAATAATAACAGTAACTGTATGGCTACTTACTTCTTAAAACACACACAGCAGGCACTTCCCATTTCACTCATGAGAAAAATGAGGCAGAGTGAACGTAGCAGCTCCCTTACATTTGCCCAGTAGAAGTGTCAAAGCTGGGTGTACATGTGCTATCTGCAGTAAAAGGGGGCAGAAAGGTTGTAGACGCACAGGTGCTCAAAAAATTAAATTAAACAAACCAAAACCCAACCTATGCTGTGTCCAAATACAAACTTAAGAAATTATGGGTCCAGTGGCAGGATCTGAAGAAAGTGTCCTGGTAAGGATCCTACTCAGAGGGCTCCAACATTGCTCCCTGACAACTTGGAAACAGTAAAAAATGTCCCAAATGACTTGAAGTATTACCAGTAATTGTGGTTTAATGATTGGTCCTAAGCATATTTGCTTTGTTTTCTTAAAGCCCCAGTCCCTAGAATCAGGTTATTACCTGAGAATTTCACCTATTTTCATTTGAAAGCCCTTGTAATCACAGGGAGAGCAAAACCATGAGGGAACAGAGGAAGGGGAAAGCATGTAAATATAAAGGAATAAAAGTAGCCCAGAAGGAATTATTTTGGAAGCCTTATGATTTTTAAGCAAATGTCTTGATTTGCTGAAGGCTGACTCAGGTTTTGAGCACACGGGGCTACTGCTTGTCACTACCAATTTGGTTCTTCCAGTCCTGAGGATTTTGTGGCCTCCAGCCCCCTGCCAGGCCTCCAAAGATGAAGGTGTGCACCTGGGAAGCATGTTCTTCCATATTAGCCAACTTTTCTTTAAAATTAGTATCTGCAGATAATCTAAAAGATTAATTTCATTGATACCAGTTTGAACGCTGCTTACCCGGAACGATTCCTTCACTGACCCATGGTCTCTTCTTGCATGCCAGCGCGAATGGCTACGAACATACCTCATGGACTGAATGAACTGGCACATCGAGGATGGAAAGTTTCCAGATTGCCTGCCACGAGGGACCACACACTGCTACTGCCTTGGGGTAGCGGGTACATGGCATTTGCCAAATTTCCGCCCTCCCCCGCTGCTTGCTTTCAATCTGAGTAAGTCTGACTGATGCTGTGACTCGACTGGTTTCAAGCAAAGGCAGAGTGGGATGGGGCGGGCGGGTAGGGTAGGAATTGAGGTACCTAGAAACTGAGTGTGAGATGGCTGGTATTTGCTCATGTCAAACAAACCTTGTGTGTCTCCCATCGTCTGGATGCAGCGTTGTGTTCCCCAGAACTGCTAGTGCCTGCCTATGGCAGTTTTGGCATGGAGGTACCCTGGCATGGGCAGGATGTGTCGCAACATGAGAAGAGTGACTGTGTGTTTAATGGTTACCTAAGCAATCTGTTCTTCCATCCATCTGGTTTACAGATAGCTGCCTCCAGGTGCATGGAAAAGCGCTGACTGAAGATACAGAACTACAAATCCCCCATCTGCCATTCAGAGCCTCAAGGAAAATAATAATCTAGCCCTCTGTCCTGCAGTCTTTTTCACTTTATGCTCCAAACGGACATCGATATCTCAAATGGGCTATCCATCTTGAGAACTATGTTTTATTGGCAGTTCCTTCTGATACACAAGGGGTAAGAGTGCATGCCTGGCCTTAAAAATACCTACTTTAAAGCTTTCTGAAAAAAGTTTAAATGTCTGCCTGGCTGGTGGCTTTGTTTCATGCTCCACTAGCAGTAACTTTGCATTTGCTGTGTTACTAGAAGCCTATATTCATTAATCAAAAGGTGCTATTTCTCTCTGGAAACTTCCTTTCCCTCCCAGCAACCTTCATGGGAGCAGACCCCAGCCCAGATCTGTGAGAGCACCACGCCAGCCCTAAATGCTGCATTTCTAGTTTAAACCAGTCTGCAAGCACGCTCTGCCATGGCAAATCAGGTTCTTTTAAATTATATTTGTTAGATGAATTTTCTAGCTGCTGATAGGAGCAGCCATGGGGCCACAAGAACCATCACCAGTGTAAGAGAGGGTGTAGGGAAGCCGAGGTGGGTCTGGCAGGGAGGGCGATGGTGGCCAGGAGCAAACACTGACCAAGAAACCCCAGCTTTACAGTTTCCCCACGTTAAACCAGCACACCCCCTCTGCGTGCACCGACTGTGTGAGTCCTTGAGACTCTCAGTCATCTCTTCACATGCATGCTACCAGAACCAACAATGCTGCTGGCTTTGCGAAGGCTCGTGAACCTGTTTGTTCCCTACAAAAGACCAAGACAGGACAAACCCAAGGCCTCCCCATCCATTTGCTTCTCTCAGGGTTCCCACACTGCATTGCAATCATCGCTGGGGTCCACACAGCCTGATGAGGTCCGTGAGGTCCTGATAAAGTAGCTCATTGCCTTTTCTCTGAGTCACGCAGTTGTCTTTTCTTCCTTCTGCATCTGTTGCCTTTGATGCCAACTGCCCCTGTAGACACATGCAATCAATCTTTTTTAGGCTAAGAACATCTGTTTCTCTTTTTCTCCCTTTCTTATGCCTCAGCCAGGTTTTTGCTCCAGCTGCTGCCTGGGAACTGCTCTCACATGCTCTGGACAGGGGGCACCTCAATCCCTCCACCCCACTTTTTGTCCTGGCAGCTTAGTCTTTTTCTGTGACCCACAACCCTTCAGTTCAGCCATCAGGTCATGCCCAGTGTGCTGATGGTGTCTACAAGTAAGTGAATGGCCTTTTCTGCATCTCATCCAAGTGGTTTTTAATTCTATCCTGAGGGACTGAGCACTGGGGAAGATCCCATTTTTTTAAAAAAAATCATTCCTATACACGATTCATTTTGCCTGTGTCAGAGTTTACTTATTTCCTCTTTGCAGATGGGTAAATGTACATTTGTTTTTCAATCTGGCACTGTAGGCTCATCCTTTCTCACAATATTTATCAGCGAGAGAACAGAATGGCTGCCTACAATCAGGAATCAGCAATGCTAGTGGCAGGAGAGAGTGAGGATGAGGGTTTTCAGTGGCAAACCAAGGTTATCAGTTGTTACTGAAACAGATTGATAGAAGTGAGGTCTATGAACATGTAATTCCCCCAGAAGCACATGGATAATCTACAGGTCAGAACTGTGTCACTTCTCTAAACACTGCCTTTAGAATAGGGTTGTCTAAAAGGTTCCTGAATTATTTTTTTACTTACAGGCAAGAGTATTTCCAGCATAGTAGCTGATTAAAGTATTATCTAAAATGTTCTGAAGAAGGGAAAACCAAATGGGATATTCCTTCAAAATCCAATGTTGTGTAAGGACTGTGATGGGAAACGTTTGCTGTCCAGTCCATAATACTAAAGAAATCTTTCATTGTGACCATTTCTCTTCATTACTGTATCTCCAGGTACTTGTCTGCTACTTCTGTCAGCCTGAAGACAAGAGGCACAGCATAATTCATCTCTGCACATGTTAGTTCTTCCATCTCACAACACCACCACTTCTTCCACAGTGTCTGTTAGGAACAGTCTCTTGGCCATACCATCCTCCAGAGCCCGGACAGTAAGTGCTGACTGGTACAGGTGTTCCTAGTATTCGAGAACCCAGGTGATATTTTTAAGCTATTTCTTTTGATTTCTAAATTGCCAATAGCCAGTGATGAAAACAAAGCTCAAGAACTAGTATAAAGCTCCACACGAAAGAGGTAAATCTTTCCCTGTGGGTTTTTGTTTGTTTTTTGTTTGTTTGTTTGTTTGTTTTTTAAATTCCACTAACTATCTGTATGTGGGAATCATAGGCAATATACTTTTTAATATAATTACTATTATGTTCAATAAAGTGTGCAACTCAGACAAAATTCCCAAGCATGCACTGAGGAAAGCAGGCAAATGCATCGAGGCTCAGCTAAGTGCACAAACTCAGTCATGGGCTGTGAAGTCGAAGGTTGAAGCTGAAGTTGAATTAAGGTCTTCCACTCTTGCTCATGGAGGCAGGAGCGTGGCAAATCTTCCTTATAGCACACAGTGTACACCACTGTATAAAGGCTCCAGCTATCCATGCCGGCACAATGTGAGATGAGACAAGGCAATATATACTGTGACCTTTGCTCATAGGAAGGAAGGGTTGGGATCTGGGTGCTAGGGATCAGACAACAGGCCTGTCATCATTTTACTTTAGTGATACAATACATAATTATGAATCTTCCCTTGGAATCCCTGAGTGATAAAAAAAATACTATGTATTTTTAAAAGCTTCAATATGATTTTCAGCTGCTGCTGTATGTGCTATATAGGATGCCAGTGCCAGGCCTAGAGCTGAATTGCAGACTAAAGTAAGAACATTGGTATTTGGTTACTATAATTATTTGCAGCAGTTAAAATTTATGCAGTATTTTATGGAACCCATAATACACTGGGTAACTTTCCATAGAATGAATCTTGAAACAGGCTTAAAACCTAGGAAAATAATGGAAAAGCAAGATCATAAGAAATAAGGGAAAATAGTTTTGAAATGTTGTAGCCCAAGTCTCTCTCCCACATCCACAATCACTACAGTAGCTCCATTGCAGGGAAAGGAAAGAAGAAGCTCTCCCTTCGGCTTCCTTTAGAGCAAGCAAAATCACTGGCCAGCTTGAGTGTTAATTGTCTGGCAGAGCAAGATGTTGTGCTTCCTTTGGGGGGGGACAAAGAAATAAAAATATCAGCTGCAGTTCTGCAGTTTTGTTTTAATTCCTCTCACCTGGTTGAGATCAGTGTACCTACCTCTTCCTGCATATACAAAGTCTAAAAGGCCTGATACCAATGAAGGTACGGGAATGCATCTGCACCAAGACTGCCACAGCTCACAGCTTCCATTTAACAAGCTGAGCAACCTCTTCATCACTCCCCTGTTTAGTGAGTTTAAAAACCATGCTGGAATTAGCAGATGCCTGATTGCATCAGAGATTTAACTTGTTGGAGTCAACATGCACTAATAAATAACAGACATTCATTCCTCGTGCCCCAAGGTAGCAGGGTTTGTTTGTATTTATGGAGCATCCTTGTACAGCTTAAACAGCTTGCCCGAGCAGAGAGGAGGTGAGCTGCCAGCAACTGTCTGTCCTCCTGACAGAGTGCCAGGACCGACTGTGCATCGCAGGGCGGAAAACGGAACAGGAGACACGGGGAGGATGTCATGTACCGCAGACAGGGCACGGGGGTTTTTAGTGGTTAAGATGACAACAAATGTGCACCTCTGTCATCAATCCCTAGTAGAAAGCCATATCCATCAAGAAATTTAGAGAAACCAAAAAGGTCCTCAAAAACAAATGAGGTTTTGTTTTTTGAATAATGATAATGTACTGAGGAAAGCCATTATCCTATTTATGGTTTGTTGTTCAGACTCCCAGCCAACAGCACACCATACTCTGTGAATATATACATTCTAATGATATGATGGGGCAGGACACAGATGTTACGGGTTTGTCACACAGTCCTGCATGTTCTGGCTTAACCAGCGTGTAATCACCAAGCTTAAGAATAATTTGCAACTTTAAACGACTGCCAGGCCAGCATCTACTAATTGCTGTAACATGATTGCCCATGACAACAAGAGTGAGATAGGAATAAGAAGGAAGAGATGGAGGGAAAGGTTTAGGGGACCAGTCCAAGGAACAGAAAAACTGAATTCAAAACAATTCAAGTTGAAACCGCGTAGCAATTTTGTTATTCTGTTAAAGCAGAACTGCGGCTAATTTGATTGACTAAAGGATGAAAGAGGAGCCTGATCTCAAATACTGCCAAAGATCACCCACTGCTCTTCTCTAAGGATGGCCAATCAATAGGAAACCTTAAAGATCAGGATTATGTATCACTTTGCCTCTTCCCAACAGAACCACTGAGGTGCAGATGGGTTTCTGAATCATCATTCTTGTCCTCCTCTGCTTGTGTGCTTTTGTAGCCAAAGTTTTCCAAGATTTTAAAAATTGGGGCATTTTAAATGTGGTTGCCTCGCCTCTCATGCCCACCTAACATGTGACATCCTGAGCAATGCTTTCAATGGTGATAACTATTTGCCTTGACTTTGATTGCAGATTCCTTTAAATTCTCAGTCTCTAGTGAGTACTCCAAATATTGGAGGCACTGCAATTAGAGGTGACTGTTGTCAGTTGAGTTTTTCGTGAATAGTACAGGACTACACAACATGACAAATTAGACACACACTCAGAAGAGTTTGATTAGAAGACAAAAGATAAATTGTTAATACAGCACAATTAGGGATTTGCTTGTATTTGCGGATGGATTTCCAAAGTGCATTGAGTTTTGCAACATTTCAGTGTTAGATTCCTACCTCTTCTGTACAATTTTGTGTCTTAGATAAATGAAGAAAAGCCAAGTGCCTGAACTGGGATCTGAAGTCCAGATGGGCCTTTGTCCTCACTGCACAAGTCCAAGCCCTCTTAATAGCAGGTTTGACCTGGAGACAGCCTCTGAAAGATATCTGAAACAGCATTGGAGAGCAAGCCAGCTCTTCAGCACCATGGATGATTTGGGTTCAGAGCTCAGGCTCATTTCCCAGTCCTTTTTCTATATGGCAGAGTAGACATACCCTTAGAATCCTTCCATTGTCTGTGGAAATGGACAAATACATCCAGAAGCCAATTCAAACCTTGTGAAAGTTGCCTTGTCTTCTTTTGGAGATGCCTCTGTGCCTCCATTGAGTAGATTGGCATATAGAGTTGAGGCGACTTGGTGACTAAATCAACATGTAAATCTATTCATTTATGAAAGAAAGGAACAAACTGAGATTACTGTGTGATTTTAAATTTTTTTTGACAAATATTTGAAGAGCCATCACATATTTATGAAGATGTTAAAAAGTCAATAACATTTCAAGCACTTTAGAATATGTTAGCTTATCAGAAATTTCAACCAGAAATACATTATTTGCTTTCATTATTATCTGGCTCTAAGTGTGTCTAATCAGAAAAATAAACATTTTGTATGACTTTGATGACCAAACACATATTGTGAGTAAGCAAAATGAAGTTTTTCAACAATCTATAAGTAGAAATGTCTTTATGCAAACAGCTTCAATAGTACTTACAAACACAACTGACCAAAAAGAAGAATTTATGTCTAGTAAGAAAACTTGGTATGTTCAAACTCTTCAAATTTCCAAATAGGGGAAGAAACATGAGAACGTAGGGAAGTTACAGCTCAGGCGAGCAGCTAGGCTATCAGGTCAGATCGTACCTCCATGCTGTATGACGGTCACAGATATATGTGATGCATCTCATAGAGAAGACAAGTTGTAGTATGTTGTGAACCTTGAATGGCAACTGGAAAGCTCTGCCCTATGAAAACAATGGGTCTCTAGGACTCAAAGAAGAATCCCTTTAGCATTTCAGAGGACACTGATTAACATTAATACTAAATTAATCTTTTTTTTTTTTTTCATTTGAGTTCTATGATGCAACTTACCAAGCATTCTGAGTCTTCACAACTTGAGGTAACAAATCTGACATGTTGATGGAAACATTTCAGAAAAAAAAGTAAACCATTTTCCTGTGGTAAATTTTGATTTTCATGAGAACAACATTTTCCATTTTTAAGACAGAATTTCCAAGTAACTCTTAAAAAACATATCCATAATCATCAGGAATTGTTGCTTAACAAATGGAAAGAAAATTCAGGTTCAACACAAACAATATGCATTTGCAACCTTGTGTAGTTTCATCACAGGTATCACGACAACTAGCCTTTTTCCTCACTAACATCCAACAGCATGAATTCATTTACTGTCTCAAAATCTCACAAAGAAAATAAAAATATGAGCCCTGAAATCTCAACCACCAGCAAGCAAATAAAAACAACACAAAACACATTCTTTGTACTCTCTCAGTTTTGACTGGTTGGGGTCCTGACTCATGAGTGTTGAAAGTCTGGGATTGCCAGAACTGCTTTTGCAATATTTCAAGACCACTGATAACTGAGCAGGATGGAAAAGAACACAAGTACATCCAGTCTGCTGTTTGGTTTTAATTACTTTCTCTGCTATGGCCAAAGACTTCTGGAATTGTCCTCTTGGTGGAAATAAAGTTAAGCAGTTGGGCTTTCCTATCAAAATACTTAGCTGAGTCATAAGGGTTGGGGAAAAAGTAACACAGGATGAGCTGACAGTTGTATTGAGTCATCTGGTAACCCAAGGTACATTCTTCAGAAGTGCCCAGATACGTTGCATTTTCTAACGTGATTTCATTCTCTGCTCGCTCCCTGCTAGAACAATCCCCAAACTAGTCACTTGGTCTTCTATATTGCCTCTTGCAGGCGGATTTAGGCTGTCAATAAATACCACCTGCCCCAGAGAAGGCAACGCAGTCCTTCTATGGCAGCCATTCTAGGAAGAAGCTCCCACAAGAAAAGACTCCAGTCCATTTTCTGCTTGGCAATATCTCTGCACTAACAAGAAAGTTCACTTCAAGCACTGATCACAATCGATATTCATTCCCTCCTCCCAGTTTCTTCCAGGAACACGGTAATCTCAAAACTGGCCCCAAAAATAGTCTTACAAGCAGGTCATATAGACAGAAACGTTGTGCAAATATTTTACGGGACTGAGCAGTTGAGACAAAGGGCCAGATGCCCAGAGCAGGATTCATCTCTGCTAACATCAAACAACTACTATATAATCATCCTAATATAAGAAAGAAAATTTTTACAGTTAATACAGTCAGTCATTGGAACAACCTCCACAGGAACACGGTAGAGTTCCCATCACTGGAGATTTTCAAGATGTGACAGGACAGCATGCTAGATGACCTCACTGAGTCTCCCTTTCCCACAAAAGATTGGACCAGATGATCTTTCAAGGTCCCTTCCAACCTGGGTTACTCTATGATATGTATCAACACATTAGCTAGTAATCCAGACTCCTTTATGGTTAAAAAACATACATCCCAATTCATTTGACCTGTTTTCAAATCTGTACAAGAAAGTGAGACGAATCATGCCCTAGAAGGAGGTTTTTCTGTTTGTTTTTGTTTTCACTGACCACTCCAGGGAATTTATGGCAACTGATCCCAACATATGCTGCAGTCTTCCAGCAAGGTGAATTACCCCTCGTATGCCTACATTTCTCACAAACAACAGTTCAGCTCTGATAGGACTTCGTTTTTGAAGTAGCAGTCTTTTATTACATTGCAGATTTTATGGTCAGCTATACCCCAAATCTCTGCTGCAATTCCAGACTAGAGAGGGAAGGGCTCCAGAACTCTCTGAAAGCACTAGGGAGGTCAGATCCAGCCTGCTCAAGCAATGTCTAAATGACCTGGACTCACAGAGATCCCTTCAGAAGACAGCTGAGACATCCCTTGCTCTTCACATACTTGCTTCCTGGTAGGAATGTTGTTCCCAGAAAGGATATGCCTACTTCTAGGCCTGTCTCATCTGAGGGGGATTTAAACTGCCACAGTCTTGCACTCCAAGAGGTGATTCTCACTGCTAAACTCTATAGCAAAATTCAACTTCACAGTTTTAACCAAGCCTCACCTACTTACTGCAAAATATCCTATGGATATCATGGAATGAGCAATAGAAATAAGAAGAGCAACCTACTGTAACCCCATAAACTGATAGCTTCCCTAAAGACAGAGAATGGCTTGGCCTCTCCTCTAGGCCTGCTTATGCAATTTTACACTTTCTGTTTAAGCTGCTTTGGAGAAAATGCATAAACAGTTGTAACAGAGCTGCCAAAATGCGGTCTCTGGCCCATTTCTGAAAATAGGACTTACATGCTTTGGAAAATGGCTTTCCCTGTCCCTCTTAGCAAAAAGATCTTGGCCTGACTATTCATCTGGCTGGAGCTTTACTGTTGTCAACCATGCCAAAATGAGTGAAGGCGAGATGTTATAAGAAAATAAAAATATCCAGCAGCAGAACAGGTGTTTCAGGCTCCTAGCCCTCCAGAAGTCCACTGCAGAAGTTTTCAGTGGGGGCACCTGTCTAAACTAGACTTATGGCAGATCCTCAGCCTGCCCATCAACGGTCTCAAGCTGCCTTCACGTCTGAGGAGAAACAAATCGACAGAGGTAGTCAGCAGTGTGCCTGGGGCTGGGATACGTCTGTTTTCCTCTAATGGGCTGATAATGCCATCTTCAGCATGAAGCAGTGCACGCTATTATATTGTCAAATACTGATGTTTGTACACAGGCTAAGGATGTTTCTGGAAAGTAAAAGTGAAGAGCTGTAAAATTAGCCTCTAGTGGAAGAAGAGATTCTGACTACATAAACACACTGCTTTTAAAATCTGCTAGTAATTTTTCAGTCTCATAAAATAAATCTGATGATACCTCTGTATATTATTTCTGACTCTGAATCTCAAAAAAGCCAATAATGCAGTAACGGGCCCTAGTTATTTATTTTCCCCTGTATTCTTACCCATTAGTGTACCAAAGTGGCCATTTTCTGAACACATTCATTTTGACAAATGCATTTTACTGACCCCTTTTACAGAGGCCAGACATTGGAGGATATGTCAAAACTTCTGTAGAAATTTCTTTGAAAATCCATTATTACTATGGGGTTTTACTAGGCCTGTAGTTTTAACTTAAAAGCTCTATCTGGACTTTTATTTCTGCTTCTGCAAACTCTTCTTTAGTTGTACACTGTACGGAGGTGTGCACATGCAAGTTAAAAGATCCATACCTTTCCCCAAAGATTCATTATTGAGCACTCACTTTACAGCAAAGTTGTCTGGTTTCACTTTTGCATTACAACTCTGACATGTTATATTGCCTGCTTTTTGCTGTCACTCAGATTTCCCCAGCTCCAACACCTCTTTGTTGTTCCAGTAATCTCCGCCTTTTCACTGACCCATATCCACATAAGTTGGCAATCAAGCCATATTGGGTGCACCACTGGTGCCTGTGGGTAACCTCATCCATCTCTTGGCCGACTGCTCTTCTCACTCTCTTGCAACACTAATCAAACAGGAAAATCCCCTTCACAGAAACCCACCTCTGTCATCTTCACAGCTGGGTAAATGTGCATTTTCTTTTAAATCTAGCATTGAAAACACTACCGTAATCATAATATTTGTAATAATTTCCTACAATCTGGAATTGCCGCTCTTACTGTGGTGAGGAGAAAGGTGAAAGGGTTTTAAAGCAAAGCAAGGATTTTAAGAGTAAACTCAGTTGTGAGCCAGGTTTTAGTGTCATTTCTAGAGCAAAGTGATTAAAAGGAGATGTAGAAGGATGTAAAAAACTGGGTCGATATTTAGAGGATATATGGTCCCCGAACATTACTTATGGGACATCACTGATGCTGAGTCTCTCTGACATTGTTTTGGTACAAAATATTTTCTTCAAGGTCAAGTGAGGGTGGGAAGCAGGTGGAAAGTGTGGAAGATCACTTAAGGCTACTGAAAATAAAGATGCATCTATCTCACAGATACGGTTCATGTGTAAGGATAGGAAACATTTGCTTCTTAAGATGTCAGAAAGCACAACTTTACCTTAGACATCCAGACTCATCCTTAATATAAGAGACATGTACATTGGAAACTTCCAAGCTACTAAGAGATTATAACTCCAAAGAAAAAAAATCTGAGAATAGACCATCTTTCTATAGCATCTTAATTTCGTGTCATTCTTCTCCTTAAAAGGCTGTTGGAATTGTCAGTGATTAGTGCAAAGATTAAAGCTGAGCAGAAGAACTTGTATAAAACTAGGTACGAGCTAGAGAGGTACAGAAAAACGGAGTAATATAAAACAACAATAAAAACTGGACCGGATGTACTCACTCATCACTAGACATGTTATATGATTAATCACTTGTCCTCATTGTAACAACGAAGCCAGGAAATCCACAAAACCTCAGTATGTATGTAATAGTGCATTTCTAGCTAACAAATTACAGCTATCAAGCTACAGAGAGAAGCATGCACTACATTTACTATAATTTAACATGCTGGCCTTCCCCGAAAACCTGGCAAAGTTTGCTACCATGCAAGCCCATAGCATCAAAACTATATATTTTAACGAGGGTAAAAATTCGAGCGTTTAGCATTTACATAAGATTCGGCCAGAAAGACCAAGATGGCTCAGGGCAATTTGTATAAAGTAGTTCACCATGAAGGTGCTTATGATGGTCTAGCGAGGCCAACACATCCATCGCTAACCATAAAAACAGAGCAAACCTTATAAACAGGTTGTGGTGGCGTTACCTGGAGCCAAAGCACAAGCCTGGCTACATTTCATGTCAAACCACTGACCAGCCCTGCTGCCATTTGGAAAGTATGGCTGACATCCGATTGCAGGCCGCCCCGTGAGGTTCACCAAACCACCAGCAGCAGAGTGGTTATGCTGCTTTCTTCAAAACATTTTTGTGGCTTTCTTGAGAACACAGTATTTGTCAGGTGAGTAGCACAGCCAGGATGGTTTTATCTCCTCCTTGCCAATCTCTGTGCTTCAGTACCATTCCTAAGGCCTCCCTTCTGCTCAGCTGTATATATAGACTGTTTGAAAAACTACTCTCTGGAAGGGCTGCGGGCATCAGAACCCATTTTAAGGCTAACAAGGCGCATTTGCAGTCCGAACTGCCATATACCAAGCAGGAAACAGCACCCGTTTATTTATATAACTCTACTTACAGTATTTTTTTCTTTCTTTCAAACATAACATTTTTACCTTTTAAGCTGCAATTTTATGGCAATCCATAACTAATACTTTCTCAATGGGAGATGACTGCAATTCTGAAGTGGTTGCTTCAGGTCTTCTCAGGAGGTGGTTAATTAGCTGTTGAATTAGCTATGTGCACCTCAATTAATCCATGACTAGCTCCTAACATGCCTGTTAACATCCATCTGCCACACATCATCCTCTGCTCCTGACCTGTTTCCCTGGAGCCTCATCAATCAAACTCAGCTTGGCAGGAGACTCCCCTTCACACGGAGAAGAGAGGGAGGCGGCTCCCACCAGCTCCCCGCGTAAAGGGCAGTAAGTGTCAGTCAGCTTCAGAAAATGAGAAAGGAAGAAGTGTAAGACAGGAGACCTACCCAAAAGACCTTCCAGGAACTCCGCATCAGAGCTGTGTAGAGAATTCCCATATTCCAGCCAAAGACACTGTTATAGGCAGCACACACTTTAGTGCAGTCTCTACTGCTCTGGCTTTTATGTCAATGTCATGCCCTTGGGAAAATGGTACAAAGAGGGATAACATCATATGGACCTTCAGAACCTTGTATTTCTCGTGTTACCTTTGGGAACTCCCAGGCTTTCTGGCTGCATAGCCACGGGTTTGTTACTACCCTGAAGGTAAGTCATTGTTTAGAACAGGGAGAGAGACATTTCATCCTTACTCCCCACCACAGAAAGGTTTCCAAAACAGAGTCAAGTACTTGCCTTACAATATAATCAGCTTCCAAATTATGAGGGCTTTTCTCTATGCAATGGAGACAGTCTCTGAATGATTTATGGACTTGCCTCAAGAGGCGCACAATTTGCAAGCTTCATTAAAGGAAATAATCTGAAATTGTAAAATATTTGTTTATTTGGGAACATATGAAAAATGCTAAGTATTGTGGGATTTGGTGAATACGAGGAGTGTTCCTCATTTTAAAAGTCCAAAACTCTTCAGAAGAGACTGGGATCATTGTTCCACTTTACAGAGTGGGACATACAAGGGCCCGTGAAGGTCACAGTTCACCTCAGGTCAAAGCAAGGCATCAGCAGAGGTAAGATTCAGAGGCAAACTGAAAATAAAGCCCTTCAAGTCTCACATATCTTGTCTGTCTCTCCTCTGACAGTTAGGCTGATTTTTATCAGCCGCATGGCTGAGTCTTGCTCAGTGGCAGTTCGCTGTGCACATTTTGACAGAAAGGGAGAGGCTGAGCAGCAGAGGGCTGGCTGTTTGCCTTCTGGCTGCTACACTCGTCCAGAATGACTCTTCCTAAAGGAGATTTCACCTTCTTTGAGGGTATCAGACCATCTTCAAGGTTGGAGGAGCGTCTGGAATATAGGACCTGAGGTTGGGAGATCCTTTAGGAGCAGAGAGCAGCATCAGAGCCAAATCACAGAAGCAAAAGGCAGAGAAATTCCAGGGAGCACATTCCAAGGATACTATGTGGGGTCAGTGCAATCCACAACCCCCGCTTACAGTTGCTAGACTGGGAAGGTGGACTGGCTAAGAAGTCCCACCCAGCCAATCAGTCACACCACAACCAATCAGAAAGAAAATTTTTGCAACCTTTACTCCTCTCAACATCCCAAGACTGTATAAATTGCAAATATAAAAACAGATGTTGAACTTATGACATGACTGTGTGTTTGAACGTTGGACTGGCACACAGAAGACAGTTGGTAAGAAATTAATTTATGTTCAATTACGTGAGCGGCCAGGGTCAAGACTGTGTTATGATCACAGTTCATCTTCTCTCTTCTTCTCCTTGTTAATTAGATACAATTACACGAGCTTTAGCATTAATGCGCTTCCAGTCTAATTATTGAAAACAGGTTCACATTTTAAGAAAGAAAATTAAAAATCGACAATGGTAACAACCAACCTTCTCATTGCTGATGTGTATTCAGATTAATGGTTATTTCCCTAATTAATCTAAACCACTCATCCAGTGCAATGTGGATGACTGTAGCAAGGATGACTTCTTTACGTACTTAAATTTTCTCTTAACAGTTGTGGGAAGCTAATACACAGAGAAAAATGAGTCCAATTTTAAACACACAGACTACAAACTGAGCATATACCATACGCAGTGGCATTTCAACACTTGAAGGAGAAAAAAAAAATCTGACAAAATAATTTTAAACAAAAATTACCATTACTACTTCTCTGAAACCATGTCTCTAGGAGCCTCTCAAAAGCACTTTGATCATACTGATGAGGGCCCTCCAGACTCCTTGGGGAATTTCCAACACCCACCCCTTTATTTTCTCAGGCAGTCACAGGAAAAGAGGTTTTGTTGAAGATGCCAGCGTGTACTAGACTTGTCAGGATGTCTCAGGGTTAACCCCTTGATGACTCTGACCACTCTGAAGATACGATCTTCATGTCATAGTTTACTGCATTAAATTAGGACATAAGCCAAGTCCCAAACCTCCTAAGCTAACAGGATGAAAAATGTGTATGATCTGTTGCCACAGTAATATTAACTAAACACCTCACAGTGCTGCAAGTTAGCTTGGAACCTCTTTTACACTCAGTGCCTTTTAACGCCAACAGATTTATCTGTGAACTCTAACTCTCTCATACATACTACGTAACATACTGTAGAGAGTTCTGTTCAACAGGACAGTTGAGTATTGCCATTTCTCTTGACACAATTTCTCTAAACAACTACATTCTGATGAGCTTCTTTCACAGTTTGGTTTCCATAGAGTCATATTCTAATTTCCTAGAGAAGCACTATGCATCTCCTCTAAAACTATGACTTCCAGCGTGACAAGATGGTTCTTTGTTGCATTTCTGTGCATACTGCATTAGCATTTTTGTAGCAGCGTGAACAGCATGTCTGATTTTATGTGGTTAATCAATCCAGCTGCAAGGTCTGCACAGAGCACAGTATTACGGGGCAGTAATTATGAAAACATGTTCTTCTCAGAAAGAGAGACATTGACTGTTTGTTATTAAAGGTTACTATCTATCTCAACTGAGACCTGATGTAAGTGGGTGAGACAACTGGGATTTTGCCAGCATTCAATAGGAATGAGTTTTGCCCTGTCTGTGTCTGGAAGCTGCTGTTATGCAGCACACTGAATATACATTCGCATGAATAATGTAGTATGTTAGCGTTACATTACGCTTCAGTATCAGCTTAAAAGTTACTTTCAAATCAGCATAAAATCTCAGGGTTTTGCAAGCAATAAGTTGGGTTCCAAACCAAAGCAACCACAGATTACTTTCCTACAGGAGCGAAAAACTCAGCCAAAAGCAAGTTTAGCTCTTCTTCACTGCTTGATGATTTCTGGTAGGCAAGCCTTATTCCATAGCCTCCCAACTAAGAAGACTCTCCTTGCTGGTTTCTAACCACTTCCGACAGCCAAGAATGAGAAGGCCAGAAGTCACATCAGGACAACAGAGTAGGGTCAAGAAAGAAGCAGAAGACGACAGCCGTACTACAAGACTGGACAAGGGTCAGAAAAAAGTAGAAACCAGCAACAGCCACAAGGAAAGTGTAGGAGGAGACTTGGAAGTTATACAAGGTGGAGACTGTACAAATAAGAGATTGGCAATAAGTGGGATACAGGGGTAGATGGCAGAAAAAAATACCACATTATCACACCATTTCTTTTCTCAATATTCATCTTCTTCCTGGCCAAAGCACTGGAACTTCAGGAAACCAAGTCAAGTGACTCGTACAAGTGTTCTCTTTTGACCATTCTTAATTAAAAACAAAAAAACAAACAAAAATCCCCAAATACACACACACACACAAAGCTCCTTCACAGTCCTAGAAGCAGCAGCAGCTTCTGGAGGAAGGAAGGCAAGACAGACTCTATATTTTGAATACATAAAGGCCCCAATTTCAGTCTTTGCAATTCCTGTGGAAAGGTGTTGTGTGATCACGGACTAGATAGCCAGTACCTTGACCACAGACACGGTCTCATGCTTTTCATGGTTAGCTTCCTTGCCCCAAGCAGTCACACGTTTTGTGGTTTGCCTTAACAGCAGGGAAAGAGACAGCATTTGATTAATATGGTGCTCAATAATCAGTAAGGTTAGTGCTCTGGGTACATTTCTTCGGCCTTGGCATGACTCACTTTCCGTAGCCACCTTCCAATCAGAGGCTCGGGGCAGTAACCGGCATGGAATTCAGTCACACCAGAAGCTCAGGCTACGGCGCGAGAGGAAGGGTCCAAGCAACGGCAGCAGGAGGTGGAGCAGCATACATGTTGGGCGAAGCCTACGGAATAGCTGGAGACTTAACTCTCAATTTAATACACCGAGGTTAAACAAAGTGCATGGATACTGTTCTGTGGTTGAATAAAGCCAGCCAGAACCAGACTGCTGAAAGAAAGAAAAATAAAGTCCAGGCAGGAAGAAAAAAGCTCAGACTAATGTTCCACATGAATATCCTCTTCTTTCCCTTCACAAAAATCTTTTTTTGTTCCCAAACTCACCACCCGTCTTTTTTTGGCTGTACAATATTTTAAGACGTTAAATGTTTACTTGGTTCAGTTAACATATATTTTCTACATGATTGAACGTGAGGCATTACCCAAACAAAAAATGTCTTTGAAACAGATATGGTAATGAAACAAAAGAATGCTCCTTTTGGAAGTAATCTCATAAATACTACAGAAACCTCCTTTAAACAACCACTGCAAAAATTAAAACTCAAGTAGAGTTGCGCATGTTTACTGGTTTAAAAGTAACTTCAGCAAAAATTTCCCAATTCTTGAAATGAAACCCAGCTGAGATTAGTACATTCACAACATACACATCAAAACACATTAAGACAGCTATTTGCAACGGCAGTACTTCTAAATCTTAGAAACCCTATCTGTGCACAACATCTCTGCTCAGCATTACTGTTTTGGGGTACTCGACAATAAGCTGTTTGGTAGATTTCACAAGATACCAAAACACTTGAAGATTTTGAATAAGCCCATGAATCTTCATGTTTCCTACAACATTTTCATGAGCAGTGTATTCTTGCATTTGTCCAGAAAACTAAAGCTGGCTTTTACACCGATTTCCCAAACACTGTACCATGTGCCAAAGGCCAACCTCAGTTCACACGAAGTATCAAGTCAACCTCCCTAACCTGACTTCCAGGCAAGATGAGACTGAAGTAGACAGCTTATTACATCCTACTTGTGTTGAAATCTTAGAGTGGATTTCTTGCCCAGTCTCTCCTCACAGAATCCGTGCGACGCTTTACTTCACGTAGCCAGAACTACAGGTTTACCCTTCCACCCAACGGTAAAACAGTGTTCTAGAGTTCTTCCTGGACACCAATCTAATTCTGTAAGAAGTATGCCATCTACTGATGCGTTATTTACTATACCATTCTTCAAGCACCTTCACACAACCACTGACCAAGACCAATCTTAGCTGTGTTAAACGAAAAATAATATTCCATGAATTTACAAGAAATGACAGTGCTCTTGAAGCCAGTGAAATGTGTTTTATTTTAAGCCACTGCTAAAACAAGGACAAATTTAGTGCAACCTGGAGTTCATAATCTGAAAACTGAATATAATTAAATTACTAAAATGGCAAAACTTGTCACCATTATACAGTACAAGACCTTCATATTCATTGAGTACAGTTACATAAACATTTATAGTTATTCAAACTGCTTTTGGTATACAATTGCATCACTAGTTGGGCTGTGAATTACTGTAACACTGCACAAATAAGCAGCAGTTCCAGCAAATTATAATAAATTTTAGTATTAAATACTATTCAGACATTACAACAGAACAAAGGCCCTCTAAAACTACAACTCTGGCTATACAACGGGAATGTACAAAGATGGTAAAAAATAAAGTGACTACAGTGGCTGGGCTCTGTACTTGCCTCTTCAGAGCTCAAGTACAGTAAATGCTCGACAGTAGTGGCTCTTGCTGAAAAGCCAAAATTCTTACACTAAGTTCTGAATCTATTCCTGAATCTTGTATTTTTCTTTGCAAATCAATTGTGTAAAACTAGGGGGTTTTGCGCTGGTGACAGTGTTTACTACTTACTGTGTTCCCATCTCCAACAGTATGTGGATCTTTATAGAAAAGGTACCAGACGAAGTTACACTAGAAAATGGAACATTTAAAATCTGATACCATTTTTGAGAGACCTAATTAGTCTCGGAATGTGGATTGCTGGGTTTTTGGTTCTTGTTTGTTTTTTAGAAAGTTTACACTACCTTTTAAAACTCAAGAACAAAGATACTACACCAATTGCATTCAAATACATCATCTTAGCTACTTTTTCACATCCTTATTCTGAGACAGCAAATCCTCTTTAATTTTAGCACATGGGTTTGAGTTTTGTTTGGTTTTTATTTTAAGGCTTTATGCGTACTTCTGTATTATTTATGCACCCCGTTCTGAATGTTTAAACTTGTTTTAAATATGGCCACTTTTAATTGTTAATTTATAGAGGGATTATTTTCAAAGTGCTTTTTCTACAGTATCTTACAAAGCACGTGAACACATTTTTCAGAACATCGAATGTATTTATGAAGTGTTTGAGACAGGGTGTCTTCTGGAACAATATCGCCATTGTACATATTCTCCTCAACTTAAAAATTGAATTACCAAGTCAGGGTTCCCATATAGAAAAAATGCAAGATGAAACAAACTCTACCTTATTATGTCTGTTTATAAAGCACAGCGGTCTGGTTTAAATGGACCAAAATGTGGCCCCTCATGTTTTTACAGTTTTCATTTACACTTCTGTATTTGTGGTCAGGAGTTTTAAATAAACTCAGTAGTAGCGTAATTTAAGACTTGCCTTAAAAAAGAACAGCTCTCTCGCTAATATGGCAGACAGCACCAGCTAGATACAGCCGGAGTGAGGTTTCCCAAAGATTACTAAAATGACTATATAATAGACAATACTTTAAACAATTATTCTGCCAGGCTAGTTTAATGCTTTCCCAATTTTGATACCCAAGGAGAAAAGTCAAGTCATCCAGAACAAATTTTAAACAAGTTGTGTAGAAATTTGGCTTTTATGTTTAAGTAAAAATTAAGTATTTTATAACATATTTTTTCTCATGTAAATTTGGAAAATGATGCTACTTTCCTCAGAGGCTAACAAACCAATTTCTTCATTAATAAAATACTAATCAGTAGTTATGTAATGTCTGAAAACAAGATTCCATTTACTAAAATAATTTTTAGTGCAATTACTGTCTACTTAACTTTTTGAATAGTTGTAAGATTTGGGAATCGCACAATCTTCTGCCTGTCTCCAGAAAAGTAATTAAAAAGAAAAAATACTTCACCAACTTTATAAAATCCAGCATACTGAATAAACTAGTTAAAAAATGGCTGTTCCTGTGGTGGTGGTGGTTTGTTTTTTTTTTTTTTTTCAAATGTGCAGCTTTGTACATTTATAATGTCTTCAATATCTTTCTCAGTTTGTTTCTGCATCCTCATGGCCTAAAATTCCACTTGGTAAGAATGCAAGGGTCCAAAACCCAGCGCAAAATTTAGTACTGAGGCACTGTTTTTAGTATTTTATTTTCTTGACATTTCAGTTTTATAGGTAAATTTGTACATTATTGCTGTGTTAAAAGGAAAATGTTACAGCCAGAGAGTGTTTTCAAATTTTTGTCTGAAACAACGTCAAAAGTCAACCTTAAAAAAAAAAAAAAAAAGGAAGAAAGGAGTATGGGGGATGGGGGGGAAATCCAGACAACTTTTGTACAACTCTTCAAAAATATCTGCTACAAGCCCCATCTTCCAAATACAGGAATTAAGGTAACTCTCCCCACCCCCCCACCCCTACTTTAGGCTCTAGAGAAAATTGATTCCTGACACTTGGCACTGTATTACCTGTAACAAGACAAAAGACCTTGTAATGGCTTTTGGTCTTTTTGTTACATGGCATACATAGATCTTTCAATCAGTGAAATGATGTATGAAGTGAGGTAATAAATTATGTGCACAACAGAATTTTAACGTAGTGGTAAAAATTTACATTGTAAGTTCATATTGGTGAGATGTCATACAGAAACAAATACATATCTATATGTGTATGCACATGTGTGAGCACACATGTGCATATACAAAAACATTAAAAACCTTTACTCTGCGAGAAAGGCGAACGTTGTAAGATCCAAGGCAGAAATTCAGATGACAAATGAGGACTAAAACAAACCAGGTCTCTGTAAAAAGACCAGTGAAATGACTTCTTGCAACACAAAGACTTTGCAAGGAGAGTGCCCTTGAGTTTACCAGTGTGACACCTCACAGTAATTTAGGGTGTAGGGGAAATGAGACTTGTACATATGCCCTTAGAATTCATTAACAGATTTAGAGACTTTATCTCTCCTTGCTTGGGATCAGAAACTTGCACACCATACCAACAGTATATTTTTCTACGAAAAAGCTATTAAGATTCTTTTGTTCATCCAAAATAAGTAAGACTCCATGACTTTCTTGCAAACGATACGAGTTTTGAGGTGGCAACCTTGTAATTACCAGCACGTGCCTTTTTCTCTCAAAGGATGCATAAAAAAACAAAACCCAAAAAGCACTTTCAAACCACAGGATATGTAAAGGTCCAGATTTCCCTTCAGACAGAAAGGCAAGTCAGCAGCACTGGTGAGAAACCTGATCAGACTGCTAGAGACTTGATTAAAAGTGCCTTTAAAAAAAATTCAGTGAAGGCAGTTAAGAAAAATGAAAAATCAATTTGCAAGAAATTTCCCCTTTATGTTTAATTAGCTTTCTTTGCTAAACGCTTAAGTGCTCACTGAATAACAAAATTCTCTTTATTACTGAAATGAAAATTCATATATGGAGGCTAAGATATAAAGAATTAGACTAGTCAAAAAGATGGCCAAAATCCTCAGACGAAGCTTCTATCTGCTACTTTTAACACATTTATGTGAGAGACTAACATACAACTTCTTCAACACAGAATTAATGCTATATAAGTATCTGCATACAAAAAGCTTCAGTAAGAACTTTAGCAATTTAAACTTGATTGGCCAGCTTCGGGAAACCTTGCCAAAGAATTGTGTATAAAATTATGCTCAGGGACCCACTCTGCCCTTCTACTAGAAGTTACCGGCTCTGTAGTAGTCAACAAAAGGGAACATGTATTTGCACTTCAACACTTTCAGAGCAGACTCTCACATCTTCACACAAGGCTAAACTTGATAAAGGTGGCTGTGAAGCCAGACTGTATTAAGGGGCTGCTTGGGCAGGTCACACTTTTCTTCCTGGCAATGGTGCCCTTGGGCATGTAACACCTGGCCAATAGCCGTGACCTTCTCCACTGTCTGCAGCAAGGTAATCCAGAACAGATTTTTGCAGAACTTCTGTGCTCTTAGTCCCACTGTGAATACAGCAGACAAACAAGTGGGAAAAAGAGCTATCCTGGCACAGCAGGAATCCTGACTATCACGGCTGAGACCGTCTCCTCTGAACTACTATCATAGACAAGGGATTTTTTCATAATATTTCAATGGTCTTGAACACAGCAGTAAATACAAGTTATGCATGGGTGGACAATACCGATTATGGACTGAATAAACATACCATGTGCACAGTATCACAAAGCACAGCACAGCTATTTTGACTTTCACCTCAAAGCCTTTTAAATGCTGACAATTACTTGAACATTCACTAGTTGAATTTACATATCTGTGTTCTTTCTATCTCCTTTCAAAAGAGGAATGAAGTGAAGTGTGTTGCATCTTTGGATTGTTCAAACATTTTCCAGAAGCCAACCAACCAAAGACTTATTTAGAACTTGCTCTCCATCAGACACCTTCTCTATCATTTCACAGTATTTCAGCACTGCTTGCAAGAGATCTCCAACTTTCCAATCTCTTTCTCGCAGTCTTCTGGAAAGCTAAAGGGGAGAAAGGGGAACACAGAACAAAATATTTTGACCGGTACATCCTGATTAACAGTTACAGAAGTTATTCTCGAAACATTAAATCACAAGAGATCTGCTGTAATGAGTTAATCATTATTCCCACATCTATAAAAACAAAAACTTCCGCAAGAATCAGGCACTTTCCTTCAGGGCAGTTTTCACAAAATTTTCTTCTGGAGGGAGCAACATTTTCAAATGATGTGGTGCCACAGGTATGAGGGCTGTGGTTCATCAAGACTGCAGAAAACAGGAAATTCTGAACACAAGATTAGGACATTTGCCACCCCTCCCATGCCAATAATGCACATATAAAAAGACAAAACTCAGTCTTAATAAAAGGATGTGGATTTTCCTTTCACAACATATAGTGTGGTTTGGGTGGCACAGATGCTACCCTCAATGAAAACAGTGTCTTCAGAGTTGGGAAATTATAACATCTTGGGGAAGAGGAAAAGGTGAGGGTTAAGTTAAACTACCACTTGGGAGCAGAGATCAGAGTAGCTGAAAACATTATTTTTTTGCCCAGGGTCCAAGCAAAAAATCTTCCTTTGCTTATGTGTCAAGCTCAGCTATGTATGGAAGAAAGCCTACCGTAAGACAAGGATGAATTTGCCAATTTGCCAAGAGTAAAATAATCTTTTAGTTTAAAAAGCAAAACAAAAAACAACACCCACACAAACAAACGTTATTCTCTGCAGCATTCTGGACAACTGCCTATGCTGCATTTAGTAAATACAATTTATACACTTGTTCTTTGGAACTGTAGAATTCTACTGCCTTTTATAATCCCTACCATGACATTCTATATATTAAGTTTAAAAAAAAGTCATAAAGAGCATTCAGCAGAGTATCTTCCACAGCTACAAAATTAAAAATTCATAATGTTTCTTCTATGAGACCTGTCAGATTGCAATATGAAATTCCATTAAAAAATTAAAAGGAAGACAATCTCTCTCTGCTTTTTCATTTATGTGATGTTCCAACTGCAACAAGGCAAGTGGTGGAACTGACAGAAAGAATGTGGGCATAAAAACATGTATGAAACAACTCCTTGAGCAAACAATTAACTTGAACGAGCAAAGAAGATCCTCTCTAATCTTGAGCACAATATATCCTGAACACTGAAACTTTTTTCAGTGAAAGAAATACATCTTTTCTACATAAAAAGAGACTAAAATCTATAGTTATTTCTGTGAACTTTAAAACAGAGCACAGGAATAAGAGCTTTACAGTTTACAACAGTCAATTTTGTAAACACTGTTTGCTGATTTATAAAAGAATGGTCGTTTTTCTTATGCCAGAGGAAAGTTTGGCTGAATGTATGGTTTTTTTTTCAATCCAGGCTCTTGTATATCCACACTGTCAGGCTTCTCAAAGAAGTCAAGATCTATCTATTCTAATTTACTGGTTTCTTGTTCTAGCTCCTCACAAATGTATTTTGTTTCATACATAGGTATTTAACTTCTTTCTGCCTAGCTGAGCGTAACGTATCCTTAAGTAAGAGTTCATACCCAGTTGCAGCAAATAGTACCTTGCCTGATACATGCCAGGAGTATTTTTGTCTTTTATACTGCCACATCACATCAGTGGCTCATTACCCTGCTGTAATCAGGTAACACAAGCCTTCCCCCCCTTCCAAAACCCACCAAGCACTTATAGTGAAAATTACTGTTTTTAACGTGATCTAAAGCCCAGGTTCATTCCCTAAGTAAGTGAGGTAACTTAACAAAGCACCCCATGAGATGATCAAAACCCCATAGCTGGCAAGAGACCAGTATATAGAGGTCGGTTTAGTCTTCTGCTGGGCTGCAGTGCCCTCTGGAGGTGCTCGTCTAGCTTTACAAGTGACAGAACAAAATGACTATTTCTAATTTAAGACCAGCAGTTTGGGTCAGAGATCATTCCAATTGGAAAAAGGGATGGAATATAAAACACGTAATTCTTCCTTGCCCCCGGGAGGGAAACAAGATTTCAATTCATTTTAACATAACTGCATTTGGAGAACTAAAAATTAATATATAAAACTAAGTGAATCAATTAACTATTGTAACATTTTCAGGACTGCATGACTACTGCCTGCCTGAGGGTCTTATGTTTTATACTTCGTTGTCAACTCGGCATCAATTTATGGCTGAAGTGTTAAGCATAAAAACATTGTAATTTTTTAGGAGTGCATACGTAATAGACACTGATATTCTTCAGAGTGCTCTTCTCAGTATATTCTCTTATTAAGGTAGCTAGACACAGTCAGCTAGTGACATCTTTCCTGTGTGTCTTCAGCCATTGGCTCAAATAGTAGCATCACAACTTTGAAATCTACTGAGTCAGAGCTGGCAGAAGAATGAGAGGCTCAAGTGAAAACTTAAAACAAAGAGGCACTTTCCACCTATTTTTTGTCTTGCATGTTATCCTGCAGTGTAAGACATCCGTGTATCTCTTGCATATACACAGGATACTATTAACACTTGTGGGTCCTACCACTACTCTGCCTGAGCATTTGCCACACTGCAATTCACATACAAGCATGAAATAGATGGATAGATGTTCAAACGATGTCAAAAAAAGACTCACAAGGTCAGAATGATTGTAGACACTAAACCCAACTCACAGCAAATGAGCTTCAGAGAATGCTGGGACAGGCATGTGAGAACAAAAAAAAAGTGAAGTATTTTCTTCTTCAAGTTAAGACACTTATAAACAGTAACAGGGAAGGAACGTACGAATATAAGGATTAAATCCAACAGTTTCAAATAAAAACAGAAATGGAGAAAAGTATTTTCAAACTGCCTTCTAGTTTATGAAAGCATGAGGTGCACTCTAAGTGTCAGAACTAATGTACAACAAAACATATTTCTGAAATAATTCTAAAGCAAAATTACCAACCTCCAGAAAAGAAGCATAGGAGCTGTGTTTCAACTTACCCAAAAAAACATTTCCCAGTTTTCTGGGTTATTTTAAGTAAGAATGCAAGACTTCCTACTTTCAAGATGAAATAAATATACCACACAGTTACATAGGCAAATGAAAAATAAAACTAGCATTCTTTTTCTGGACTAGAGACAGAGAAGCCACTCTTAGGAAAACTCAGCCCAGATATGATCTGGACTGACCTCTAGGTACCTTCACACTCTTAATACAAGTCTGTAGTATCTAAGCACCATAGGTGCACACATTCATCTAAGTTTGGGCGTCTATTTTGTCACACTGACGACCTCTACCTCTCAGTCACTCCCTTTTTCTCCTGAAACGATGATCTGAGCCTTCGAAAGCACAAAGTGGAAGACTCAATATTAAATTTCAGAACTGAGAGCAAGCTTTTCCTTCCTTAATATAGATAGACACGTTGATTTTGTCAAGATCTTAATTACTAAAAAGACACTAATGGCATCATATTAATGCTTTCTCAGATTAGCAGCATTACATGTTTTATTTTACAAAATAAAAATCTTTGATAATTTATCATTCCTATCAACCTCATCATTAGAGACAATGCCTCTACATCTCTTCAGTTAGCCTTTCAGTAGCCAGGTAATGTTAAAATAATTCCTTGATAGAAGATAAAAAAAAAAAATAGGTCAAATATAATAAATGCCGGATTATCACATGCACTTTGTATGTAGCCACAATGAATATTTTTTATGCTTTTACAGGAATAAGTTGTTCCTTTTATATGTTTGTGACAGAAATACTCAGGCCAATGCAAATACCAAAATTTTGACCCTTCCCTAAGAAATACAAACTGCTAAAGCCTTATTCTGTAAACTTCTGCTTTCTATTTGGTCACATATTAAATTCAATCCGTAAAACCAAAATAAAGGCACCTAAAATGAAACAATCACTGAGTCGTCTTTCCTGTTGCGGTTGCTTACAGAATAAAAACATACTTAATATTTAATTAGAACCTAAACCTCCTTCTGATAAGAAAATGTGCATTTTCTAGCAAAAAAACCCTCAGCTAGAACATAGTAAGTTAGAAATTAATTTGCATGACTACGTTCTCAGAAAGATTCAATCTATAGACGGTTAAATACTAAGTAAAAAATGCTTGAGAAAATGAATTTTTCAGTAAACAAAAATGCTGTAATTGTATCCTCTTTGGAGTAAAACAAGGAAAACAACTTGTGAAACAAGTTAACTCAGCTTTGACTAATACTGTTTCACATATGGTACATGCACAGGCTAAACAGGCTGTTTCACTTTGACCTCTCAGGATTTAAATAATGATCTTCCTCAACAGCAAATACCTCATTATTACTGAGTGGCAAATAAAGTAGTAGCAGGTGGTGTATGACAGCAAATGGAAAATAAGCAAATCCTTCCCCTTCCCCACCGCCCATCAAACCCAAGTACTTACAAACACAAATTCCCTTGTGGCAATGTCATGAAAGCGAAGACCAGACACCTCCGTTTCAGAAGCTGCCAGCCACTGGAGTGCTGCTCTGAGCTGGGGGTCCACTAGATTTGGTTCCAGATCAATGTTCACTATTACTAAAGTCTTTCGTATTTTCTCCAAACCTAACATTAAAAGAAAATCATCAAATCTATAGCTTCAAACTGTTTTAAAAAAGTCTCTGCAGTTCACTGTTTAGACCGTATTATCTTAAAAACCTCAATTTAGTACACACAGATAATATGAAAGGAATAAATCATGCTGGTCTGAAGTGTTTCTGTACTTTCACCTAAGGAAGTACTGTTTATCCCATTTACAATTGCATGCAAACATAATTATTAAAAGACAACTAAACTTTAATGTATATATCAAATGACAAGGAATTTAACACAGCCTTTCATAATCTGAACAGCAATGGCTCTCACACTGTCCATCAATCATTTCTATTTCCAACTGCTATTTTTTGCAATGCCTTCATCTAATAAATTTTTAAAAAGTGTCTATTTCAGAATTCTTTCCTGTACAGGCAAACTGATCAGACTGCCTCTGAGTTTTACCAAAATACAGTGCTGTTTTTACTGTGGCCTATCCAATTTTTCAACATTTCCTTTACAGCATGAGTTCCAAAAACTAACACAGTATCGAAACAGCAGTTGCATCAGTAACACAGAGAAACTACAGTATTGTCATCTTCTGTTCTCATGCTGAATTTCCGTATCCAGCTATCACAGTAATCCTTTGCCACACTCTCAGAACTAACTGAACGTATGTGTAGTGCTCGCCAAGTTGTTCTTGGAGTCTCTCCTTCCAGACTACTGGACTTAACTCTCTAGAAACAAGGAATATATGTGCAATTAAAACGTATTTTCATGTACAGTTTACCCCAATCAAGTTACGAAAACTGAGGTACACAAGGCATTCAATTCCTAACTGGCAAAGTTAATCAGAGGAAACAGATTCCTCAAGGAGGTAAAAGAGAGAGAAAATTAAGTAGTGGAACTGTCAACATAAGCATGATTTTGGCGGATAACTTTGGAGGATATTTGTCTAGGAGTCCTAAAATCTAATCTCTTTATAGGAAAAAGAACCAATTATTTTAAAAGGTATGACACTTAGTGGATGGAAAGCATTGTGGTAATGCTTTTTTTATTTTTTTTTTTATTTTTATAAAATAGATGTACACTTGATAATAATGGCTTTATTTCAAATTCTTTGGTGAGCAAGGTGCAAATTCAGCTTAGAAAAAGCCAGACATTTCTAGGTAGGACACGAACAGAACTTCTAAATGTACAAGACCAGGTACAAAGGTTTTCTACCTAGATACTATTTAAATGGTCCTACAATGAAAGTAACAGAAAGAATCTTCAAAACAATACTGAGATGGTGAAGAAATTAAACTGGAAAAACTTCACTAGAAAATCCTTTATACAGTATAAAGCAGCCTGTTGGACTCCAGGATACACCTAAACTGTGTAAAGAAATAAAATCAAGCCCCATTTTAATTAAGCATTTGGAACATTTGTGATTAAAAAAAAAAAAAAAAAAAAAGACTTCTGAAAGTCTGACTTTCTAAAGTTAAGACCAAGAGAAAGCAATGCTATATTGATAACCTAGATGAAATCTATAGAGCAGAAAATATTTTATTTATTCTGAGGAAAAAATACTCAATAATTTAGTTTAGATTTATTTCCTTATAACCTTACAGTCAGATCTGATTTAAAACCAAAATAAATTAAGAGATGTGGTTCATTTCCATACACTCTTCCAGGAGCCTAAAAACAAGGTGAAAAAAAAAAAAAAAAAGAAAAAAAAATAACCACACATCTTGCTGCTTACATCAAGACAATTTGAAGATATGCAACATGGCTGAATATCCTCTGTAAGTGGGTAGCAGAGGTTTCTTGAAACGCTTATTTCAATTTCATAATACACACCCACAAAGCAAAGCTCTGTTACAACTTGCTCTAACACCAGTTCACGTTTAAATCAGCCGCATACACTGTGTATTCAGGCTGTTCTTATTTAGGTTACCAACCTCTGGCACTTCAATCAGACTGGAACCAGTGCAGAGACCTACGAACCAGAAAGCCGTAACAAGATTCTGGACAGACCCTAGTTTGTATTTCAGTTAGAAGAAAGAGACAATAGCAAATGTATCGAATCCAAGTTTTTTCATTGTTTCTCATGACTCCTCTCCCAAGGTGAATATGGTCAGTTTGAATAACTTCTTCAGTGCCCCAAACATAGCCATGCAGCTGCATTGCCATGGCTTCTTATCAAATATTTTACAAAGTTATTCTATGCATATAACTGTTCAGAGTTCACTACCTTATGTTACTAAGTACATATGTGAGCATCCCAAAGGCTGTAAATTTCAGTGCATTAAGAAGTGTACGTAGGGTACGAATCTAAGAATATATTCTGACACTTGACTGACATGTATTCTGAAGAATAGGGTTGTCACCTTGTTTTGCAGACTACAGAAGCAAAGAATTAACAAAATAATTCATGCAGAGTGCACAGTTCAAGAACAGTAGTACATGCGAGAATTGACATTACCTTCTACAGCATCCTTGGAGTCTTCATCTTTATCTTCTGTTCCATCACTGTATTTTAAAATTAAAACAAAAATATTAATACAATCCAATATATGCACAATAAGCGTAGTCAATCCTAAAACCACAATGCAGCTTAAAGGACAGGAAGGTCATAAAAGAATTAAGAAGTGATCATGAAAAGAAGCTTTGCTTCTCACACCATTTCATTTTGGAAAGATTTATCATCAACTTCACAAGATTTGCTCTTAGGGAAAGAAGGGAGAAGAGAGAAACAAGAGAAGGGTGTTAAAAAGAAGGATTGTAATATGAAGACATTTTAAGATAAGAAGAAAACTTATTGATTTTAATTAGGGAGGACAGTTTAGTTTTGCTTCGTATGTGAAAAAGTTGAGCCATCTTATTTCACAAGTATGAACAGCTATATGTTATTCAAAGCTGCAAGTCATCAGTGTCCTACAAAAGTCAATTACCAAGCAATTTTGGAAGTTTCTACAAGCTAAAGGGAAAACCAGAAATCCTGTAGGAAGCAAGCTCTAGTTTGCATGAAAAAGTAAATCTAAAGACTTGTAAAACTGCAAGCAGGAACATGCACAAAAGGGACCTTTCATATTGCAAGCAGAACACATTCATCAGTTTAGCACAGCAAAATTTAACCATTCAGTATGGATTAATTAATGAAAAATCATATTGTGATTAAGTGAGAAAAGTGTGAATAATGTATCTGCATAAAAAATGCACCGTATTTTTATTTCCCAAAATGATGATTTCATGCATTAATTATGAGGAACCCATCTGGTTTATATTTCTCAGCTCAACCAACCTGTCTGATGTTGGAAAGGATAAATTCTCCTCATACATATCCCCTTCTAAACCAAGACTGCTCCAGCTACTGCTGTTACCATTACTGCCAGGAGAAGAAGAGAACACAGCTGAACTAGAAAAGAACAATAGCTCAAACCAGAACCTCTATTTCCCTTAGAGCTGTTTTGTCAAGACATTTAACGCAAGAGCACTGAAACTTCCTAAACAAGTTTGCTGGACCAGAGTACAAACACGATCGTCAGAGCTATTCAGAGCAGCAATGTGCACAACAATGCAAACCCAGTAAGTTTCGGTACACAGGTGAAAGTACTAACTTGTACTCATTAATTTTCGAGATCAGTGCTAGCAGTAATTCTGCCCTCACATCTAAGCACACTGCTCATTATTTATACAAGCTCAACAATTTCAATATGATTACTTACAGGAATACGCATTAAGACTATAATATTTGCTTAAGAACTAGCTAAGAGTTCATAAAATTATATGTTGTGAAGATAACTGCACAAATCCTTCCATCTCATTCCAAAAATTGAGTAGTAATCTCCAACAGCCTGATGAGAAGTAATTCTTAGAGCAAAAAGTTTTTTTTTTTTAATTTCTGAATAATGTTCTACAAGCCGATCTTTTAAAAATAGTGCTTTTATAAATCAGTGAAAACAATACTAAAAAGATTATTTCACTCATAGTTTATAAACATACTGCATTTATTCCATGACAACAGTCAAGCCAATGCGAAGAACTGAAAAAATTGAGCATGTCCCTACACTGGTACATTTTAGGCATTATAATCAGCAGAGTTTGTTAAGCCTGTGCTTATGTAAGAAACTGAGCTTCTCATATGATTAAATCTCAGTTCCCCAACTTCATACCTCACCCTGAGCATGTCTGGAAGCCTTCCAAGAACAGGATTTGAAGATAACCTGCATTCTTTGAGAAAGTTCGATTGTCTAGATGGTATGACAAGCCATGAAGTAACTCCAGAGAACTGCTGCAAGAAGATGCTTTCTTCACCTAAATTTTGTGTGACTGCTAAAGCTCTTCTTTTCCACTCAAGGCAAATAGTAAAATTTAAAACCACAAGTGGTGGAAAGGAACATTTCAGAAGACAGACATTAATCTCTTTCAAGAACCTGCCAGTAACAATATCACCTATCAGTCTCCTTTGCTTTCCTGTATGCCTGTTTGGATCCTAATTTCAAAACAGTAACAGCAGGTGAGTAAGCCTACAATATGAACACAACCTAACAGGGGAAAAAAAAAAAAAAAAAAAAAAAACACAACAAAGTTGCAGGTGCTTCATTCAGCACATTGTTGCTTATGTAGACTATATGTGCAAAGAACAAACAGTTCTCATTATGCAAAAAAGAAAAAAGAAAATTAAAGAGCAAAAGATTCCAAAGAAATCAAGTCTATTTCCACAGACAATGCAAACCTGGTCTTAAGAACATTTCTCAGGCTACCATGTGAGACTATCACTGTATATAAGAAATACTAAATTTAGTTTGAATTACATGTATAGAAATGATTTAATATAGCCTATTGATGTTAATGCTTTGAACTCAGACTCTTTCACTGAAAGTTATAGATTAATAACACAAGAGGAAGAAAAAGCTGCCCAAGTTCTCAGACTAACAAAAAAAGTATTTGCAATCTAACAGAATGACCTCATGCATATGACTATTCTGTTTAGGTAAGAGATTAATATATTTCACAGAGGTCAAACTTGGTCTGAAATAATATATATTGAACCACAGAATTACAAAGCATAGAAATATATGAGACTTTTTTCTAATGTGACCTTTGTTTTGTGTTACGATGACAAATTAACAGTCTTGAAAATAAAGTCCTTCAACCACAGAACAAGCAATAAACAGACAGAGGCATTATAATGCTTCTATAATGCTTCATGCAGCTCTTCAATGTGAGCCAGAGTAAGAATTACAAGAAAAGTTTTCAACTTTTTTATATATACTGCATATATGGGAACTATAACTCAGATCATCTGCTTTGAGAGTCTGCGTTATGGACATACAGTCGAAGGCAAGAGGCTTTTGCTCTGAATTGTAACCTAACCTGGATGCTCTGATTCATCCCCTGGAAAAACCTCTGTCTATGCCTGTACCTATACACTAACTATAGAGAAAGCTTAAGACTTTTATTTCTAAATTGAAGTTGCTAACATTAGGCGTGCAAAGCAGAGGGTACAAGCACTTCCCTGCGTAAATAACTTTACCAAGTCCACTAAATAACTTTCATTCCTATTTCCATACAAACAGAACTTCAGAGATCATACTTTGATAATTCTTTACAAACTGTCCTGCTCCCTTGTTTACACATGGTTTAATCCTCTGTGAAGTACTGAAGGACAATTTTTACATTGATCTGAGACAGAGGGAATGTACCCTTTCAATGGAGTTATGCCAAAAAATGTCTTTTTTTCCTGCAGCAAAGCAAAGGAAGGTAAATTGAGCTGGACCACTGTAGCTTGTATTGTTGTACTGTTTTCTGGGGACTGTGATCCTGTGTTCCAAAAAAATTTCGACTACTGTTAATGGAAGTAGGTTTATTATTATGAAGATAATTTCCAAAATGTCAGCTAAAGGAGTTTCAAGTACCAATATCCACTGAATACTGCAAGCAGCCTGGAAAATACTGGGGGAAGGGAGAGGTCCTCCCTCACCAAGTAAAACTTGCTTAATGTTCATGACACCACTTCATTATATTGTACCAGCACTACAAACAAATTGGTCGAATGATATCTAGTACCTCAAATATTGCACACATAAGACTGCTGATAGCCTCGTAGACACGAGGAAGCCACTTGCATTAAGAAATAGCTGCCAGGGGAGCAATGCTACCTGAAAGTGCATTTAAATGTTTCAGAATTACATGGTTTACATATAATCAGCACAATATTTTTTAAACAGATGGCCCTAACCATAAGAAAAAAACAAAACAAAACAAAAACGAACAACAAAACCCCAAACTTCTAACTGTTGTAACTGGATAATGAATGCCTCCTCTATGACTGAATGGCATTCTCCTGTCTGATAAAACAGTTTATGTTAAAAAGATGAAATAAAAGCAATAAATCTTCATCACTGCCATGCAACGTTTTATCTCCTTAGAAGATGCTAACACTGTTCCACAGTGTTATTACTGAATCTTGTTTTGTTACAGAAGGTCTCCCCCACCTTATCTTTTTATTCAGGGTAACAACCCCAGATCCTGTCACTTCTACCTGCTAAACCTCAGCAACACAAACGAACACATGATGTGCTGTTACCAACCCACAGTTACTTTTGTAAAACTAGCTGATCAATTTGCACATGCCAACACTAGCCAATTTCTTCTGCCAACACTATCCAAATTATGCCTCCCCTTCTCGGAGTAAAATGCTAATTTAGGCCATTCCTCCTCTAATGAGCCACAGATTTTCTTGCAAGTTTTAGAAATTACATTCTTTTCATTTAAATCTGTTTGGGGAATGGTAAACCAACAACAAATACAACATGGACACTACAGGTCCAGCAATTTCTTTATTCCTTTTTTTTTCCCCAGCATCAACCAACCTATATTTTATTCACTATTTGTAACTGCCAACATGCTGAATATTCTTCCTTATACTCTGAATTTCATCATCTAAGTCTAACTAATTTTCACTCGTTCAACAGAAGATGTTTTATTAAAATAACTTTAATGCAATATATTCTTCTACAAAATTATCCAGTTGTGTGAGTGCTAAATTATAGTAGCAGTTTGATTAAAATATTTAGTTAAGCAAAATATGAAAAATATTGTAGACATTTAAGTGTCTTAAGTTTCACTTTGTGTCATTAAGTGACACATTTAAGTGCCATTAAGTTTCACTTTGGTACCAAATAACCAATTTGTACATTACATAAGGAAGCATATCTCCCATATGTTCTTCAATCTCAGTGATGCTGGAAGTGCTAACTGAAAATAAAAAAAAACTCTCCTCCATTTCTGCTATTCTTCAACAGAATTGCTGAACTTTCTACAGTAACATTAAGTGGCATATCAATCATAAAATCCTAAACTGACTCATTCCTCATATTCCTTATATAGAAGCTCAGGCCACAACACTTAATATCATTTTCCCTGGCAACAGGCAGGGACACTGCAGACTTTTAAAATTACCATTTTTATCTTTGTTAAGTTACCAATCAGCCAAGGGAAGTATAGTGAGAAACTGTGGAAGAAGTTACTACCCAGAACAGGTAAGTTCTAGGATTACACACCTGTAAGCTCATGGTTAGTAATACATAAATAGTCCACCAGTATCTGTTAGAACAGCTTATAAATTCAAGTCCCAGAAAAGACAAAAATAGCTGTTAAAGCTCCTCATGCAAATTAAGCTTGTATTGCTTCAAGAATGGATGAATTTACACAAAACACATTCTCAGTGATTAGGTTTCAATATTTCAGAGCACAACTTATAAACAGTACTTCAAGCTACATTTTATACATGGTGTTTTTAAAATGCCTGCATCTTTTGCTAATACTTAAATTCTATTAAGTACAGTTTTACTTGATGGAACTCCCTGACAACAATGACAATACATATTCCATGTAATTTACAGAGTGTATAGTATGAACATTCATGGGCAACAACATTTTGCAAGAAAACACAAGCATAATATTACAGCCATTTTTAATAAAAAAGTCATTGTATATTGAAGACAGTCTCTTCTCATCTAACCCCCAGGAGAAAACCACTTGATGCCAGGATATTTTATGTCAAGGTAACTGTTTAACTACACCAACATGTTTGTAGTTACCTGTCACTGAGGTGAAGAAAACTGCTGCTCTCATCAGGATGTTCATCTTCAAAACTTAGATTGGACCAACTCCCAGTGCTATCGTCACCAATACTAAGACTCATCTGCTGGCTAACAATAGATTCAACAGAATGAAATCCTTCTCTTCCTACAGAGCTAAACAAAAATTTAAGACAAAACATCACCACATTTCATGCTGATCTGTGTTAGTTAATTTACAACAATTTAGCACCATTTCAAAGACATTAAATTCCAAGGAAAAAAAAAAAAAACAAAAAGGGGGGGAGGATCCATTAATGTATACTCCGTTCTCAAGACAAGAAACGAAACAACTAAATGAATTTGAATTTTCAACAAACTCAGGTCAGGGATTGCTATTTGGAATTCTTCTACTAGAAGACCAAGGAGGCAGCACAAATAATTCTCTCATTTGGAAGATTATTTGCTGTAAAGCATGTAAGACATTGCAGCCTTACAGTCTGTACATCTAGGTATACATTTCAAGCAGAGGACTTACAATTTTTGAACTTGTTCACCATAGGACAGTTTGGCTATTTTCCCCTGCTTGCTTTTGTTACAACTGCTATTGTATGCAATGTGCTTAAGTACACCCCTGAGTTTAAAATGTTAAGACTCCATTTTTTAAAAAGGTCTTTCTGTAGATAAATATCTGTCTTCCGGCTTCAAGAAAGTGTAGCAACACGTCTTGTACAGAATGTTTCCCTCAGGAAATAATTTTAATTTTTTTATCCAAAAAGCAACCAAGCAAGTATGCTTAATAAAAGATAATCTGTAGAAGACACTTCAAAAGATCTAGTTTGATAACTTTAAAGAAGTTTGAACTCCTTATAAAAAAAGTTACAATAGGAGAACATGCAGTTATGAACTATTTTTTAGGGGCAAACTGTGATTATCTATATACACATGAAGTGGTAGAAATTTCAAGAAAAAATATCATCCTAGTACCCCCCATAGCAAGTAGCCACTGTAACATCCACTATTTTAAAAGCCAACCTTAACCACATCACTGATAACACTTTGTTCCAGTAAGCACGAATTTGTGCAGACAAATATGTAGCTTGAATTGGAACCCATCTGGGTAACATAAAGGTGATTTTTTTCCCCATTTTTATTCATTTATACCAGCACTAGCAGCAGTTCTTTTCACCATGCAAGGCAGCTTCTTAAGAAACACATGCTTTACATACCATACATTAGGTAATAATGAAAGAAACATTTATAAATTTTGTCACAGAATAACCCTAATATTGCCTCCTTGTCACAGATATAATAAACAGTATGTCTGTGAACCCTGCAATTTATTGCTGTTGTTTTCTAACTAGAATTTTTAAATTTTTAAGGAGTGATTCAGAAACAAAGTGTCATCTTTGATACTACAGGTATAGAAAAACATCATCACTTTTTTTTTTTTTTTGCCACACAGAGTAAGGACGCAGCCCTGTTGTGCAGAGAGCCACAATACACATCATATGAGCACTTTTATGTTGCTAGTATGTAGGTGTTTCATACCAAACCTTGGCAAATTTAGTTCAGTCCCACTGTGGCCTTGAGCCACTGAACATACAAAAATCAATTTTATTATTCATCGTGATGCCCCTCTAGAAACCAGGAAAAGAAACCTGTAGTTAGTGTGAGGAATTCACACGGAATTCACACACACACACAAAAGTAGGAAAGTAAGTATTACTATAAATTGGAAAAAACAACATTGTAAAGTTTGGTCTTAGACCTGAAGAGGAGATTTCAGGTCGCTCTGATCACTGCACAGTCTGCTTTAAGAAACAGTTGGTGTGTGCCATAGAGTTACTGTGTCACCTATTTCCTATTTATAGGCCTATTAAAGGAAACAGTATATTAGCTTTTGCTAAATACATAAGAATTTGCAAGTCAGTTCCTCGCCTATTATATTACTATTTTATAAGCTAAAGTGTGTTTTAGTATGTTGTTTTTTCTTAAAGTAAGGGGTTGTGGTTTTTTTTTCCCAATAATAAGGACACCATCACAACACAGCCATAATCAAAATAAAGCCTTCATACTATAAAGCAATGGCTAGCTTGGCCACTACCAGGTGTTGGTCCTACTGACAAAAGAAAAAATAAATTACTTTTAATTTTTAGCACAGAAGAGGAAATACAGATAGGGAACAAGCATGGATTCTGTCATGGTTCACAGACCAACAAAACCTGTAAGGTCTACTATTCTCTACTGCAGGTAAAAATAAGAGTATTTCAAATTGAAATAATAAGTTCCACTTATTAGTCACCTCTTGATCACATGTGTGCTGATAGTTCCCACAGGTGGAAAAAAGTAGTATTTTTCTAGTTTTGAATCCTTTAAATATCACCAGAAGAATAAAAACATTCAGAGCACCAAGTGTGTATTTCCAAAAAAAAAATAATTAAAAAAATTCCTTCTGAGCACATATTTGCATTAGCAATCCTTCTTTTTATGGTACAGAATGTAACAAATAAGATAAAATTAATATTACCTTATGTTAACTGCCTGACCAATATTAGTCATAGCTGATGTCATTATTTCAGTAGTAAGGCTTTCAGCAAAACTGACTCCATCTTGTCCAATACCACTGTCAGCTGTCAGACTCGTGTAACTCAGCTCTCCTTCCGCTTTCTCTACGGCTGCAGTAGCCCCCTTGTCAGAAAACACTGTCTTCTGTTCCACATCAACGTGAATTTTAGGAATATCAAGCTGAAATAGTCTTGATTTCTGACAGACACCACCCAATCCAGAATGAAGAAAATGCCTCACTGGAATGGAGGATTCTTGTGCAGGTAGATGATGAGATGTACTTTCTGTACAGTAACGATGTTCCTTCATACTGCAGCATCTACAGACAGTTCCAGAAAAAGGAGACAGTTTCTCAGTATATGAGAACCTATCCCCATTTTTTCTGTTTTCAGCCACATGGAGAACAGCCGACTCTAAACTCATTTCTAGAGTATCATCTGCTACCTTCCTAGCATATTGTTCTATAGCTTGAATTATGCCTTCACCGTAGCCATTTTCATTTAAACTGCCTGTACTATGATACAGTTTATGATCTGGGGAGAAAGGAAGAAAAGTCCTAGAAAATCTTGTTTTAATAACATCCCCTGTGACTTCATCAAATTCAGTCTTTTTATATAGACAGGAATCTGTTAGAGACTTTGGCAAACATGCTCCCGACATTTTCAATTTCTTCCTGACATCACAAGTGATACTGCGAGCAAGGGATTCTGAAAAATGTAACAACTCTGCACATTCTGTTTTCTGTGTGCTGATACTCCTTCCATACGTTTGGTCTTCACAACAATGAATGCTGCTTTTCCCTTGCTGTACTGCATCTTTATTCACTGCTTTGATCAGCTCCAGCTTACCATTTACCTGTGCATTTTGCCCGGAAAGTGTCTTTCTGTTGTATCTCAATTTGTTTTTTCTGGCAGCCTGCTGTAAGCCTGATTTGATAGACCTGTAAGCGAGTCTGCTAGCATACTGATCCATTAACAGCTCAGCGTTACCACCTTCTCTTTTCAAAACTCGAATAATATGATCTGCATATTCGTCAGTCACACTTTCACAGCTTGGGTATTTGGAAGTCAAACCTGTCATGCCTGCACCTTGTGGTAAAAGAAGCACAGAGGAATCTCTCTCCCCCAGCCACTGGTCCCGCCCTGGATCGCACCGTTCTTTTGAACTATGATCTTTATCGCCTTTTTTCAGATAGAGGCAATCCACCTGACAGTTAATCCGCTTCAACCTCAGCAGTTTACAATGCCTTGATTTCACTATTTTCTTGGCTTCACTGATGACTTTCCCTGCCATATCACCTGCATAATTCCATAAAGAATTGCACGTCTCTTCTGGGATATTTATAAATGCAGCATATCCACATCTTTTGTTTTGCCCAGCTAACTGAACCTGTCTATCACCTTCCCTTTCATTTGTTTTACCATCTAAATGGGAAGCAGCCATTTCAGTTGCTATTGAAATTATATGGCTAGCTAAGCAATCTGCATACTGAATTGTTCTTTCAGAATGCTCCTCTTTCTCAACGGGCATTTCAGAATGATCTTCATCTTCACTACTTTCCACTTCTTCAGAAAGCGACCGCATGAGTTTCAGCATAAACTCCTCATTTTCCAAAGAGTCATGTTCCATTTCAGACAAACCAGTAACGGATGGATTGTATGGTGTAGAAGGTGGTGTTGCAGGTGCAAATTCCTTTGCTAATTCTCCCTTGAGTTTCTTAGATAGTTTCCTTAGGTTTCTTTCAGAACTACCTTGACATGGTACTAAAGGAGTTGGTGGGGGTGTATCAGGCATTACACAGGTATTTCCATCTTTGAGACTTGATTTATCTTCTATTTGCAAAGCACCTTCACTGCCAAACAACACTGAAGAAAAAGTATTTGCATGCAGAAAACAATCAGTCTGCCTGTAAGTCAAAGGTCCTGCTGATGGTTTCTGAGTATCATGGCTTTTTGAGGGCTTGTTTAAGTATGTTATTGAGCAGCCTCCTGCGTCAGTAAAATCCTCTGGAGCATGCCTAGCAACATTCCCAGTGGAACAAGGCGGTGGTGACTTTGAAGAAAACCTGTGTCCTTTTTGTTCTTGCCAACAGTCTTTAGATTCTGAAAAACACTGAACAGAATGAGTTGGAGTAGGAAGAAATTTACATGGATTATTCAAAGGCATTTGTTGTTGTTCCACAATTACAGAAACATTACTTTGTTTCTCAGTCTCTTGCTTCTTTATCACACATTGTTCTTTTCTACCGATATCTGTGTAAGTCTCTGAGCTCACATTAAATGCTAAATTCTCACTAGTGTTGCATAGCACAGTTTTAGTTTCATCCACAGATTGTTTTATGACACACTTGGCCAAGTGATCAGCAAACATATTCTTGTGGAAATCTTCACCAGTACATTGCACGTAGGTTTTTTTATCTATTATTTTTCTTTTTAAAAAATCTGTATACTCTTCTACTGCTTTTGTTACTCTAGATGAGGTTATGGCTTCATAAGCTTCATTTACTATCATATCTACCATAGTACCAGAGAAGGTATTAATGCCTTTTGACCCACTTGTTAATTCTGAATTGTTGTTCATTCCAGACCTGTTATTTGTTTGTTTGGTATTGTTCTGGTTATGTAAGAGTGATGGAGTATTTTCAGTACTTTGATTGTGATCTGAAGTTAGGTATATATTTCTGAAAGAAGTGACTTCCTCCTCTCTCCTGCTTGTAAAAAATGTATGAGTGGAGTCTTTGTATACTTTCATATTGTCATCAGAATTTGGAGCAGATACTTTTGCTTTACAAGCATCAGAGGAAACCTGATGTTGACAAAGAGCTCTGCCAGCTAAGGGCACAGGTATTGAACTTACAACACCAGAGGTGCAAAATAGAGCTTGCTGTACTGTGTATTCCACCTTGGAATCTTGTATTGGCTTCAGAGCTACCCTATCATTAAAATTAGGAAAAACTGTGGAAGTCCGCGTTGACTCTAACATACTTTCTGCGCTCACATATTTAATGTTGTCCATGGAAACACTAATGGCTGCTTGTGTTGTGAAGGTCACATCAACCTGAGATAGTTCAATAAAAGCTTCCTGAATGACAGATTCAGACAGATCTCTGGCATAGGATCTTACCACTTTGTCTTCATAATCAAATGATGAAGGCTGTGCAGCTGTAGGTGTCGATGGATACGAAAATTGGCATACTTCCATGATTCCTTCAAACACAAGTTCTTCAGCAAGGTCTGCCGCAAACCGTGCAACAGTGTTGGTAAATATTTGTTTCTTTACGTGCCGCAGTTCTTTCAAAGCACCAGTTATAGCTTCGCTCACCAAAAGGTTTGCTATCCCATTAATGGCATGCTCCTTCAGGGAGATTGCTCTACGTCTCCCAATCTCATAAAAAGCCATTTGAAAGACTGAAGAAGTCAACCTAGCAGCCAAATGACAAAGCGCATTGGTGCACGAAGAAACGCCTTTCTGCAGGTCTTTAAATGCACTGCCGAAACTTTTCTCAACTAATTCAGCTGCAAATTTTTGAATGCTATCTCTAATCATTAATGACTTATGTTTAGATTTTGCTTGTTTATCCGGCTCCTTACCAGCTTTCATTTTGAGATCTGCAGCTTGCTCTTTTTTCTCTTTCAAAGCAATCTCTTCGTGTTTCGGATCATTTCCTGCACATACTTGTTCTGCTGAGGACTCAGAATGAAAAACAGAACCCAGTATTTCAAATGAAACACTATCAGCGTATGCTGAATAACTATTATAAACTGCATCATGGTGATTTTGACCTGTCCCATCTCCACCAAGATTAAGTCTACATAAACATTCAGAGGAACCACAGCTCCCTAGTGGACTGAAAGCTGATGATCTAATAGGGCTGAACAAGCCTCCGTTCTCTTCCCCTGATGTTTTAACTGGGCGAGGGGAATCTGGGACATCAAAGACGCTGCTATATGGCGATTCGGGTTTACGAGGCGTTGGTTTCTTTACATTGGCAGGGAGAGTGGGACGATCAAACTTGAATTTCTGAGGATTCATTGTAATGCTTGCAGAAGACGACTGTTGATGCGCAGTCCTCCTTTTCTGGGAGGGATTCCCTAGGATGGGATCCCTAATAACTTTACAAGAGTTTTCCACGGCTTGTTCCAGCTCATCGAACCGATCAAAACTATCAAAAAATTCACTTACTTCTGAGTCTGAATCCTCTATACCATCTTTCACTACTGGAATTTTTGGCAGCTGAAGTTTTGCTTTCAAGCTTTTTTGATAGCCTTCTTCATCTAAGAAGATGATGGGACTTGGGCTGGAGCAATCTGACTCAGAGGATTCAGCAGGAGAGGAAGAAAACAATGTTTTACATAAAAAATTAACACCTTGATCAGAAGGATTATATGGCTTATAGAAACTCCTTTGTATCCAAGGATCAGAAATTGAGGTTGTAACTGAATTTTTTACTGAGGACAGCTCCTTAAGTCCCAGAATATCAATCAAAGTAGAAGATCTGGCAGATGACTTTCGACGTGCAGAACCCACAAGGATCTTTGAGTCAACAGCTTCTAAACATTGAGCAGGAATGGTCTGTGAAGCAGCATCTCGATGGTTTCGAGAAGTAAAGCTGCATGTACCTGAAAAGAAAAAAAGAAAATTAGAAAAAAAAAGATTGCTTCAAACCCAAGAATTTCCACAGAACTACAGAAAACTGGGGACAGATTTTGATGGCAACTGCTGCATCTGTTACTGTTACAAAGCACGAGCTGGTCTTCTATGTTTAATGTAATCTTCCATTTTTTTCGAATCCTATTATCTAATCACTGACGAAGTCATGTATTTTTTAGTGCATGAAGTAGAAGAACATTTTATTTGATCTGCATTCGATACCAAGATTAGAATCTTTGGTCTATGAGTTGATAAACTGTTGTGAAAAGAACAGCAAAAAAAATAAATTTTCAATTGCATAGTACCCCTTTACAGAACATGATTAATGTAAAAAAAATAGTATTTATTTACATTTACTTTCTCATAAAATCCCAACAGCCTAAATTTCAAATAATGATTTCTACAAGTCAACAGCAGGCGAGAACTTACCAGCACTTTGTATCTTTGAAGGCTCATCTTCATCTAAGTGTTCAAAAGCAGTGACAAAATCATCTTCAATTGAAGAAACTGACTGATTAGTGTCATCATCTTCTCCATGGGATGTCTCTGTTTGATGTTTTTGAGACGAGTTTACTTCCACTGCATATCTTATGCCTGTGGTATACTTGCTCAGCAAGGTAAATATATAATCAGCTTTGATCCTTGGGAATGAAGGAGACAGTCTTGTCACACAAAACACTTCAGGAAGTTGATTCTTGAAAAAGAGAGCAACAAGAAAACAAACGTAACAATCTTAGAATGATGTCAACTGTCAGGAGTAGCAAGGGATTCCTTCAATGCATTCTTATGAACCGTAAACAATTTACAAATATTTTAAAGATATAAAAATGAATGGAATAGTTTGTGTAGAGTTGTAGTTAAAATCACTTACTCAGTTTCATAACTTCTGCATTCTGAATAAATCATTGCAATAAAATAAACAAAAAAGAGATTGTGTGATACAACCATGATAATATGTACACAACAATCTATTAAAGAATGCATGTTAAAAATCTGTAAAGGAAGACAGTATTTTAAAGCATGTTTATGTTGAATATTACTTCAGGTTACAGAATATTTGTTTCTTCAAGGTATTTTTTACCTTATATGCAACATAATTAAATTTAACATGCATGATTAGTCAATATGGCTTTAAGAAGTTTGATTATATTTTTTCCAATTATAAATGTTGTTAAAGCAACAACATAATAATATTGAAATAAAACTAATTGAAATTATATAATTAAGAGCATTTATAACTGTAAATAATTTTTTAGTAAGAAAAAAACCCACTGAGTTTTATGAACACCTAACATGCTCATAATTTTTGGCAACTCTGTTTCAAGAAGAAAAGTCTGCAGAGAATAAAAGCTGTATCTGAGCAGAGCTGAGAGAGACAAGTTTCATCTTCTTTCCAACCTGGCAGTGAAAGGGACTATAGCCTAGCAGAAGCACGGAATTAGCACCGTAACTAAATATTTGTTAAATATTTTCTGTTAAAAATACAGCACTTGAAAGCACCAAGTTTGAGACTTTCTAACATTCATTTTAAAGAAACCACAGAAATATAACAACATTAATACCACTGTGCCTAAGATGGCCCAAGACAAGGTGTGATATGACTAAACTGTTTATAAGGCCAAATATAATGCTTTTGTAATTAAAACATGCAAGAAGACACAAAGGTTTTACCTGATGTTTCATGACATAAGGTTTTACCAAGGTTTTCTTTACATCTTTTAGAAAGATAACCTCATTTTCTTTTAATTTGTACAACTGGAGCGATTTCAGAACATCTGGAAGTTCTACAGAAACAGCTGCCAACTCCTGGTTTAAATATATAAACACATTGAGAACACATAGTGAAAAAAAATGACATGTAAATGATAATGGTTTTGATCTCATATCCCCCCAGATAGTAACAGCTACTAATTTTGGTAAAGCGTCTTTTTTCTCCCCTATTTCTTGCCTCATTCCTGACTTATTCTCTCAAATTCTGGTGTAAAGCTCACGTAAACAAGCCTTAATTCAGTTCACACATCTCCAGCTCACTCTTCTACCAAAAGAAATTCTACTCTTGTGGGCCAGAAGAGGCTTAAAAGTTACAAAGAAGAATCTTGTAAGCACTGAAAAGCAGCTGCACATCCTACAAAGTATACAATTACAAAGAAAACACTAAACTCAACTAACAACAGTTCTCAGTGGATCTCTACATGCTCTTAGTGTGCTTTGTTGGAATACCATGTTAGCCCCCTATTACAAAAACAGGGATAAGGTGCTTCTTTAAGCATGATCTTGGATAACTTTTTTTTTTAAAAAAAACAATTTAAACACTATTGATCCATATGGTACAAAGCAAGTCTCCATAAACCTATTCAGCCTAATTTTTTCTAAATTCCATTTAACTCTAGACAATCAGTAGTTCTCACCTATACTTGAAAGAATGTCTAGCATTATTATCATTTGATTAATTAGCAATATTGATACAACTTTGAAGACAGAGTTTCTGCTTTTCATTTTTAAACATTGGCACACTATTACAGTAATCTCTATCTACTAAGATAATATAAAACACTTATGATCATATTAAAATAATTATTTTCAGCCTTTCAACAATATTTAAAACTTGGGGTTTAAAATGCTCAAGATACATATATTTCACTTCTTGAACACCAAAATTCCTCCATTTAAAAAACTAGTTACTACTTAGAAGATATCTTCAGTGCTGAAGAACATTATTTACCAATATAGATATATACTGTACCTGCAAATGAGCAGTACCCATCTCTTCAGCAAAACCTATAAATGTAATCTGTAAAATAAATATGTTAACATATTGAAGTACAAAAATAATTTTAAAATTTTCTGCATTTTTCTGCATTTTCTTCATTCTACTGCCACGAAAACCATACCTTAGCGTAGCACAGCTTGCTCAAACATTAGCACAGTCTTACATAAAGAATAGTAATGCTATACAATTTGACTTGTGAAAGGTCAGATCAGACTAAACAACATATACAACATTTAAAACCCACTACACAGAAATTTTTCTAGTGGCCTACTGGCTGGTATACACTGTCCAACACATACAAACCTCACTATATCTGTTAAAATAAACATGAATTTGCAAAAATCGGTGTCCATCTGTCCTTGCTTCAGGCTGGACATGTATAAAACAGTTCCAGTCTGAAATCAGTCCATGCTAACAAACTGTGATACACTGGATATACTGAAGAGAGCATAATGCCAACACATTATACAATTTACCATGTAAATTGATTAGCTTAAGGCTAAAACGGAACAGATTACTTCAGCCACAGGTTTGCATGTAATATCCAAGTAGACAAACCCCTAAAGGAAAAGAATTAAATATTCAATCTGAAAAAAAAAAAAAGTCTTGTCAGGCCCAGGAACCTGGAATATGTCAGAAATGTCAGCTTTACCTCAGGTTTTTGTGCTTGTGAGCAGGGGAGATATTTTATCACATATTGTCCCTCTCTCCTGTCTACAGGTGTCTTGTATTCTTCAACGCAAACAGATTCATAGACTCATCATAGAATGGTTTGGGTTGGAAGGGACCTTAAAGATCATCCAACCCCCCTGCCATGAGCAGGGACTCCTTCCACTCGATCAGGTTGCTTAAAGCCCCGTCCGACCCGGCCTTGAACCCTTCCAGGGAGGGGGCAGCCACAGCTGCTCTGGGCACCCTGGGCCAGCGCCTCACCACTTGCACAGTGAAGAATTTCTTCTTTACATCTAATCTATATCTACCCTCTTTTAGCTTAAAATCATTAACCCTTGTCCTATCACTACATGCCTTTCTAAAATGTCCCTCTCCAGCTTTCTTGTAGGCCCCCTTTAAGTACTGGAAGGCCACTAGGAGGTCTTCCTGGAGCCTCCTCTTCTCAAGGCTGAACAACTCCAACTCTCTCAGCCTGTCCTCGTAACGGAGGTGCTCCAATCCCCTGATCATCTTCATGGCCCTCCTCTGGATGCACTCAAGCAGGTCTGTATCTTTCTTACATTAGGGGCCACAGAGCTGGACACAGAACTGCAGGTGGGGTCTCACGAGAGCAGAGTAGTGGAGGAGAATCACCTCCCTCAACCTGCTGGCCACACTTCTCTTGATGCAGCCCAGGATACAGTTGGCTTTCTGGGCTGCAAGGGCACATTGCTGGCTCATATTCAGTTTTTCATCCACCAATACCCCCAAGTCCTTCTCTGCAGAGCTGCTCTCAGTCCACTCATCGCCCAGCCTGTATTTGTGCTTGGGATTGCTTCGACTCATGTGCAGGACCTTCCCCTTGGCCTTGTTGAACTTCATGACGTTTACATGGGCCCACCTCTCAATCCTGTCAAGGTCCCTCTGGATGGCATCCCTTCCCTCCTGTGTGTTGACCACACCACACAGCTTGGTGTTGTCAGCAAACTTGCTGAGGGAGCACTCAATCCACTGTCCACATCATCAACAAAGATGTTAAACAGCGCTGGTCCCAATACCAACCACTGAGGAACGCCACTCATCACTAGTCTCCATTTGGACATTGAGCCATTGACCGCAACTCTTTGAGTCCAACCATCCAGCCAATTCCTTATTCACTGAATGGCCCATCTGTCAAATCCATGTCTCCAATTTAGAGACAAGGATATTGTGTGGGACAGCATCAAATGTTTTACGCAAGTCCGGGTAGATGACACCAGTTGCTCTTTTCTTATCCACCAATGCTGTAACACCATTGTAGAAGGTCACTAGATTCGTCAGGCATGATTTGCCCTTAGTGAAGCCTTGTTGGCTGTCACCAATTGCCTTATTTTCCATGTGCCCTAGCATAGTTTCCAGGAGGATCTGCTCCATGATCTTGCTGGGCTCAGAGGTGAGACTGACCTGCCTAGAGTTCCCCAGGTCTTTCTTTTTTTCCCTTTTTATAAATGGGGGTTATGTTTCCCTTTTTCCAGTCAGTGGGAACTTCACCAGACTGTCACAACTTCCCAAATATGATGGATAGTGGCTTACCCACTTCATCCACCTGTTCCCTCAGGACTCGCTGATACATCTCATCAGGTCCCATGTGCACCTTCTGGTTCCTTAGACAGTCTCAAACCTCAGCCTTCTCCTACACTGGGCGGGTTCTTCATTCTCCCAGTCCCTGCTTTTGTCTTCTGGATCTTGGGCAGTGTGGCTGGAGCACTTGTCAGTGATGACTGAGACAAAAAAGTCATTGAGTACCTCAGTTTTCTCCATGTCCCAAGTAACCAGGCCTTCTGTTTCCTTCCAGAAAGGGCCCACATTTTCCTTATATCACCAATGTACCTATAGAAGCTTTTCTTGTCGCCTCTGCCGTCCCTGGCCAGATTTAATTCTATCTGGGCTTTGGCCTTCCTGACCTAATCCCTGGCTGCTTGGACAATTTCTCTGTATTCCTCCCAGGCTATCTGGTCTTGCTTCCAGCCTCTGTCGGCTTCCTTTTTGTGCTTGAGTTTGTCCAGAGGCATCTTGTTCATCCATGCAGGCCTCCTGACATTTCTGCCTGACCTCCTCTTTGTTGGGATGCATTGCTTCTAAGCTTGGAGGAGGTGATCTTTGAATATTAACCAGCTTTCTTGGGCCCCTCTTCCCTCCAGGGCTTTATCCCATGCTACTCTACCAAGCAGATCCCTGAAGAGGCCAAAGTGTGCTCTCCTGAAGTCCAGGGTAGTGAGCTTGCTGTGAGCCCTCCTCGCTGCCCTAAGGATCTTGAACTCCACCATTTCATGGTCACTGCAAGTCTGCCCTTGAGCTTTACACTGCCCACCAGCCCCTCCCTGCTGCTGAGAACAAGGTGCAGCACAGCACCTCTCCTCGCTGGCTCCTCTATCACTTGGAGAAGGACATTATCATCAACGCATTCCAGGAACCTCCTGGATTGCTTGTGCCCTCCTATGTTGATCCTCCAACAGATAACAGGGTGGGTGGCTGACATCCCCCATGAGCGAAGAGAGTCAATGTTTTATCTGAACTTCATTCTTCAGTGTCAGATCATTATCTATTCTACATCCACCACTCAAATTTTATTTCAAATGTCAGATTTCCTCAGTTCTCATTTAGTATTTCCCTAAGGACAAATCAACAGGGTGTCTGCATACTCAAAAATAACCCCAAGGCATTTATTTTCAAATCAAGGTTGAAAGAGAACAAATTTTGCTTCCATTTTGCAGATATAGAATAAAGTACACAGATTAAATATTTCCACTGACGTCTGGGCTTAAGTTTGATACGGCTTGGATTCAATTATTTCAGAGCACTATGCAATAGACTGTATGTTATGTATTTAAGCCACGGCTCACACTAAATTTGTAGCAGCTACTCCCTGTTACTCCAAAGTAGTCAGTTGGTTCTCAAGTTTAAAAACAACAAAGAACATCTCTATGTTTATAATCATTTATTATTAACTGGTTCAGTGACTTGCTTGTGCATAGAAAGACTCTCTGAAAGGGATAGTGCAAGAAAAAGAAATGGCTGAAGAACAATTCTGTTTTGAACTGTATTTGAGTTTTGAATATGTTATGTTAATGTGTGACCAAAAAAACTCCCAAACTTTATTTTAAACTGAAATAATATTACAATATGAAAAATTCTGACTTGTTTATTTGAGGGGGTCTCATGCTGGGAAGGTACTGTGGCTCCAGAAAATATCTTCCTGTTTACATCCACTTATCCTTACTTAAGTAGTTATGACAACATCATAAATGAAACAATGCTTAGCAGTAGCATCCCAAATAGCTCCAGACAAATTACAGGTCTCCACCACTGTATTCACTGTGTTAACTATGAAATGATCCCGTTTGAGCAATGTACTCTTCAACTCCTACATCTTTTCTTCAGCTCCTAAATTTTTTATCCACACAGTATCTGCAAGACACCTTTCAACTTCTACACCTTTTTATCTGTAAAATGCCTACAATATGAACTGAATTCCTCCACAAAAGAGGCAAAATAGAAAACAATTTAAATAACTTGAAAGGAAAAAAAAAAATCCCCTGAAGAACATTTTGGAATGCTTTAGGGTTTGTTACTGTTGGTGTTTTTTTGGTAGTTTGTTTTGGCTTTTTAAATGGGTGTTTGCTCTTTTGTCTTCTTACATGCCCCTTCCACTTCCTCAAGATCATGATTCCAGCCCTTTCCTTCTCTCATGGGATAACTCATTATGCAAGATAGGACAGTATGCAGGAGTCATAGCTCAACACAAATAAAGGCCAACCAGGCTCTATGTACACTGTCAGGCCAACAGACTGCTGTCAAAGAAACCACACCACGGCCAATTATTGTGCCCAAACTCCAATTTGCACAGAAAAATAATTACCTTTTAATACCCTGAACATGTCTGAAGTTAGTGTAAAAGTTCAAAAGTTGTTGGGAAGTAGGCCAGGGAGACGGAAAGATCAACAGACAGTAACACAAGTCTTTTCTTTAAACTAAAAGTAGTGTATGAGACATGTATTTGAAGGCTATAGTAACCCACAGGTACAGAGGAAATTAATTAAAGTTGTTCAGGAAACCCAAAATTCTGGTTGTCATAAGTCTGAGTAATTATCTTTACAGTCCTAACAATGTTCTTTTAACATTATTCTGCACATAGGTGTCTTTCCCTACATTTTCATAAGGAAAAAAATGCCTGTTCTGTGGCAGTATATTGACCCCTCTTACATTTCAATCAGAGGGCTCTTAATTGCTTGAGCTAATAAAGTAACTAAATATAATCAGCTATCTTGTTCCCATAGGGACCAACGTTACGGGCACATGAAACACACTGCCAGCTATTTGCTACAAGACCAAAAACAAAAGCAAGGGTGGTGGGGGGGAATGTTTGAGGGGTTTTGTAGATTCTAGAGCATGGTCTGTCTGAACAGACACAGACAGGGTTTTGCCCACTCCTCCACTGCTTAGCTCTTCTTCCTTACCTTTCATCTGTCACAACTCTTCACCTTTCACAAATTCAGCTCCTTGTCCAGGCCCCAAACGTTCCATACAGCCACAAACTCACCATCCAGTCAGTCCCTAAAACCCTGGTGTTATCCAGGCAATCCTAACTCATCTCTGCTGGTCACACAATGTGCCTCTTCCCTTCCTCCTGCTACTCCTTATTCAATTATCAGTCTTCCCTAACCACTTCCTGAGTCTTTTTTGCTTCATTTCTCCCTATCTCAGCTCCTCTGTCTGGCCAGTTCACATCATCCTCTCCTCTAAGCTCCTTGTCAAGCCTGTCAACTACTACCTAGTAGTCTTCTAAGACACTTAATACAAGATACATGGTACATATTGCTTCTTACTTTCTTACTTTTTTTTCTTTTCCCTTTGCAGAAGCTGCTGTTAGTCCTGTATCTCAAATAGCTCTAGTCACTCCTGCTCACAGCTTGAGATTTAACTAGACAGTCTAGTCTTACATTCTGTCCAGGTCTACTTCTCTCCAGACCTTGTACAGCTTTTGGCCCTTCTGTATTTATGTAAAAGAAGTCTAGATCTGCAATGTTGAGGCTTCAGCTTTCAGTGCTGAGCACAGGGCAAACAAGAGCAATCATCTGAACTTTTATCTTCAGACCTTGATCAAAGTGTTCTGCTCCTTTGTCAGGATACCATCCATACAACCTGGATCACAGGAGTGCTCACAAATGCAGTACACCCAGTTATCCAATTCTTATAAAATCACCTACTTACACATTTTGAGAATTTAGTTTCCCAAATCCTACAAAGCAGAGAAATGTTATCTTGAAATGTCACAGCTCTTTTTCAAGACTACAGTGACTGAATTCAAGAATGACAGCAGAAGGTACATATTTTACAGCCAGTAACTTGCAGCATTGTTCACATTTACTATCCTGCAACTTTCCATACTGCTTCAAGCTAAATCATTTTCTATCATAGCCAAATAATATATATAAATGGTCAGGTTATGCCAAACCTCAATTAAATTATCTTGTTCTTCCCGATTTAGACATTCCTCTGCTGATACGTTGCATAACTCTTTTCTGCTGTGTAGCAGTGACTTCATAGAGTGCAGAACACCTTCACCAAAACTCTGAAAAACAGTGGAAAAAAAATATAAGAAAAAAATGCATTTTTAGGGTCCATCCATCAACCCCCAGTCCCTCATAGGTTTCCCTACTCTAAGTACTATTTCAAATTACTTTGTAGATAAATCACCGGGCTTTAAGTTTAAATTTACTTCAGGAACTGAAACAGTTGTTTTCTTCAAGTAATACTTCTATTCCAAAAGAAGTTGACCATTCTGTATTAAAAAAAAAAAAAAAAGTGAGAAGATACAGACTTGGAAAAAAGAAACAGATGAATCCAAGAAGAAATCTGAGCCCCACCTATTCCTTGCATCAAAGCCTGTATATGGAACTTTTTCATCAGCTTTTCCTTAAAAAGAATAAAAGCAAATTTAGCCAAGAAAAGTAATGGAGGTGGCTTCAAAAGCCAGAGAAGAAAACAAAGAAAAAAAAAAAAAAAAACCAAGCAAATCCACACACATTCTCATTTCCCATTCCTTGAAGAATATGAAATAACTGTAACATGGGTATAACCATGTAAATACTTCTTGTAACATTTCTTATATTTACACTTACGGTGATATGCAAGCACTCACAGATGGCTAAAAAAGGCTTAAGAATCTATGACTTTCTCCCAGTGTAACAAAGAGGCGCAGAACATAAGAATTATCATCACCGATATCTGAAGGCAAATAAAACAAGACGACAGAACAACAACAAAAACTGATTCACTCAGCTTGTAAAAAAACACAACAGCCTCTCATTTGGTTTAGGAAGTTAGCAACTTTTTTTTTTTTTTCAGTTTTGAAATTGTCATCTTCTCCAGCAAGTGGTAAGGTTAAGAAGAAAAATAAGATCATTATATGGTTATAGACTGTTAATCTGGTTATTTGTTCTCTACACAACTGCTCTGTTAAAAAATTAAGTGAAAAATCAGCATGTCCAACTTATGACAAGTTACTTCAAATTTGCATAGCTTCTTAAACAATAGTAGAAGTGCTAAGTAGCCAAATTTAGTCAGAGAATGTTTTGCATTTCTGATACTCCCACAGCAAAAACAATCCCTTTATGGTAAAAAGTGATCTTACATATTACAGTTAAACCTCAAGATATTTTTTTCCCTCCTGTAGAAAAAATGGCATCAAGTACTACTAAATAGGAAGCCAAATTATTATAGCATGGCCAGTGTCATCATGCTTGAGCTCATGGCAATATAAAACTAGGGAAACATTTCTAGAATTAATAGACAAAGGCAAAATAGAAACTTCACTTCATAAAATTACCTTGAAATTACCAAAATATATTTCAGAATGTAAGCAAACAAGGCTCAGATTACCACCCTGACATCCTAGGCCAAGTGACATTAAAGCAGTCAAAACAGCCATTTTTATGGAAAAGTGACAGCTGAACTATTTAAAAATGCAGTTTAGGCAGTTATTTGGTCATTTGAAATCAATTAGTGAAGTGCTCATCTAATTTCCACTTTCATTTATTCCTTTGTCCCCACACGTTTAGTTGCAATTTACCTCCACACTTCAGAAATATATCTTTGTACTTTCCAAAGTATGCTGACAGTGTCTTTCTCTTTGATTCTCTGGATCTTCCAAACTCACAGGTGGCTGCAATACCAATATAGCTCAAAGAATCTTCCCCAGTAATTTCTCCATTCATCTCATACAAAAGTAATTTGTGAAGTCAAGCAAGCATGTTGAAATGTCTCGTTCTCAGCTTCTGCAATAATTTAATCAGTCATAGCACACAAAATAGTAATAAAAAAAAAAAAAATAATACAATATGACCTGCTAATATTCTCCAGACCAGCAGTGCTCCAGTTCGAGAATGGCTCATCATTATTCTCTAGTAGTTAAGTTTTCTGAGGCTACAACCTATTACACATAAGCTTATTTATAAGCAAGTACTTTTCCCTGGTTTAACATCCTGAAAGGCAGGATGGATAACTAGAGCGGGAATATGGTATTAGGAACTACTAAGACGAAGGAAAATTCAAGATTTTTGAGAATATTATGTTGAAGTGGGAGAAGAAGAAATATGCAACAAGTGGAAAATTCTCCCTCAGGTCTGGAAGAACCAGCATGCAAGATTAGATGTAGACTAGTAGCACACTGATAGTATGGCACTGCATAACTAAAGAAATAAAATATCCGTATTTAAAAAGGAGGAGGAAGTGATGCATGTTTTTAAGATCATAATAGTGAGTATTAAAAGTTTAGAACACAAAAAGAATAAAGATATGGAAATTAGTAGGTGCAATACATACACAGAGGAAAGATCTCATCTATCTGGACTTCCACAGATTATTTACACTGAAAGATATAGAGAGTTAACAAAACCAGAAAAAGATAGAATTTACTAAAAGAGCTGTTTCTGGAAAAGAAGAATTTGCCTGAATGGCAATAGAAAAGGGAGGTTTTTTTGAGGATATAGTACATGTAGGTCAGTAACCCCGTAGCCAACTTCCTCAAAATTTGTCTTGAGACTGAAGTCAAGCATCATCATCATTAATAGAATTAATGGGAGGGAAAAAAAAAAAAGTAAATATATAGATGAAATGTGATGATAATTCAAAGTAAGCAGATGTCATCAGTTAAGAAGAACAGCAAATCATACAGGAAGAACTTGCTCAAGGTGAGAATATTTAAAGTGCAACTGAATGAAGTACAAAGCTACGTCCTTAAAAACTAAAAGCAAGCTTTAAAATAGAATTGCAAATTCACCAGCTGGGAAATAGGTAAAAAAAAAACAAAACTGAGTAGACTTCTTGATCACAGTATAGCAATGAATGGTCAATACGATACAGCACTGAAAAGAGTGAACATCAGTCACAGGGAAGGACATCCTGTGTAATTGCATATACAGTATCATCCACATGTAAAAAGATTAACTCACAACAAGCACAGAAAGTAGGACTATGAAGGATAATCACTGGAATGCAGAGGCTTTCATACAAAAGCAGACTAAGACCTTAGTTTACACAGTTTCCAAAAACCATGGCTAACAGAGGACAGATCAACAACTGTAAAAACATCATGAGGGTGAACATCAGCAAAAGAAAAAAAAACATTTAAGATGAAGAATAATGACAGCTATGAACAAAAAGGTATAAATTTACTGTGAGTAGCTTCAGCCTAGAATTCCTATGATTCTTAGCTATTACACCAGTGAGGTTCGAAAAGACTTAAAAACAGCAGTAGTTTGTTTTTTTTTTTTAATCTCCCCTCATTAATTGTGACACTATATTGAATAACTTCTTCATATTCTTAGCCAAATTGTGCTTGTGACAGCAAAGATCTGGAGTCAATCTCAGGGAAATCCTCCTATCCAACAGACAATGAAAGCAAGTTCTCTCACAAGCCCAGTCTAGAAGACACACAACTACATTAAAAACTGAAAACCAGCAAGTTTCCAAGACTGTCAGCTCAGTTTAGGTAAGGACAATAGGTCACCTTCAAAAAAATGATGTAGTTTCTTTTTATGATTAGTACAAATCCTTCCAATACACATCAACACATGGACAAAAAACCCCAAGCAATCTATAAAGCTCTACTTGTTAGGCCTGTGTACTCCTTCCTCACAGAAATTTGAAATTCACATGTCTCCCAAGAAATTCTATTTCAATCGCAAGACTTACTAAGTTGTACTAGGTGAAAAACACAAATATCCTCAAATGTGTGCAGAGCATGACAGAGCTGAACAATGAAAATCCTTGTCATGCCTCTACCTCAAATGAACGATTCAAAGTTTTCCATTGTCCCCTTTGTGGCCAGCAAATCAAGAAGTCATTATCTATGGATCCTTCACAGTACACGGGAGGAAATTCTATACTAATTGGTCTCATGAACTACTTTATACAACTGCTCTCTAACATTTCACACAACCCACTAACCTCTAAGGTGCCACGATCTTCAGAGAAATCAAGTCCAGGAGAGGCATGTTTACTCTGCTCTTAAGTAACGAAGTAGCTCTTCCTGATTTCATGTGCTGTAAGATTTAAATGGACTCAATATTTTGAAGTCATTTTGTAAAAATGGAAACTTAGCCTTTAAATGTGCATACCACAACCGTGACTTTTAAGCGCTACTACTGCAACAATTCATGTTAAGTATTACAAAGTGTTAAGAAGAGGACATGAATCAGAGTGCAAGCTGTGAATCCACAGAAAATGAAACACAGTGCAATTCTGACCACTGTACTGCCTGGCTCTGCAAGAAAGAAATACAGACAGAAAGACAGACAGTTCCACAATATAATCTAAGAAGCCACCCCTCAGGGAAACATCAAGAGGATGCAGATCAAAACACCGGAGTCTGGCTGAATGAAAAGGCAGGATTCTGCAAGACACCTGAGAAAGATCAAATTCATATTCCTAGAACCACAGGGTCCAGAATGCTCAATGGCAATTAATGGAGCAGTTTGCAGAGCAAATATTTTAGGCAACCATTAGAATCAGTGAGGAATCACTGGTCATTGTCATTATTAGAAAGATATTTCTGGAATCCAAAGGTCTAAAAACTTAGGAGCTGTTAGTTGGTATGTTTTGGTTTTTTTTAAATTGAAGAGGAAAAACAAATAAAGGAGACTTAAAAAGTCCTCTAACATCCAGGTTATGTTCAGGTTAAGAATGCTGTATTTAAAGAACTCTATTAGAGCTGGAGATTTCTCATAAACCAATAAAATAAAAAGGTTTTATACCGTGTGTCTTAAAGTGAAAAAATATCACCCATACTTACAAACTGCTTAATGTATGGAAGTTAACATTCCATATCAGGACCTGGAACAACTCATTACCTGCCTGGCAGTCCCATAACGCTCACCTTTGCCTTCAAGCAGTTTCTACAGAACCTACACCACAGACACTGTTTCCTTAAAACAATAAAATCTGCTTATGGAACACAGCAATGCAATTTTCATGTGACAAGATACTTCCCTGCTCAGTTTCTCCTCTTAAGTGTTGCACACACTTGCAGGTAAAGAATTTATTAGTAATCAGGAAAGATCTAGAAAAATACTAATCTGTATTCAACTACTTTGAGAAATATGGTTAGATAAATAAATTTGTTCCTTCAGGATAAACTGCAACTTTCATTGGAGTAAGCGCCCAACATTTATATCTTTCATAAATGCTGGACATATTTTCTTTTCCAACAAAGCACTGCCTAGAAGTTTACGTAAACACAAAGATAAGTCAGGCAAGACACCAAGATCTAAAGATAAAGATATTACAGTAAGCCCTAACACAGACTTTACAGAACAGTTATCAATGAACTCTACAAAGTTATATTTTAATTTACGACTTACAAACTTGAAAAATCTGTGCTCAAAACAAAAGTTATACTCCAATAAACAAGGCAAATTTTAGAAAACAAGTATATATCAACATATCACCTTAAGACAAAAGGCAAAAGCATGCACCCCTCCCTTAAATTATTCTGTCTCCCAGTTCAACTACACCAAGTGTGCCAAAGCATTAAGCAAAGGCTGTTTCTTTGCCTCCTTGAAATGTTACACAACCAAAATTAAAAAAACATATCAAGGAAAAAAACCAAACACCCAAACGACCCCAACCAAGCCTAGCAGTTCACTTGGTTCATTATCAGACTGTTGCAATTAAGACCAAAAAAGCTATGAAATAATATTTTTTAAAAAAATACAAATAATTACCTTTTTCACAGATATTCTTGGTTTCATTCGATTGCCCTGAGCCCTGGCGTACACATCCATGATTTTAGCAATCTTAGTACTCAGTGAAAGAAGTCAGCTCAAAAATACCTACAAAAAACATTTATACTTGATTATTTTATGTTTCTCCATTTAGTTTGCATACATTTTGAAAATGCAAGTAGACAAAACAAGATCCAACAAAAACAATTAAAAAGCATTTTAAAACTGAGAAAGATTAAACAGCACACCATCCACACTGATTGTTGTCTTTAAAAAAGCACTGCCTTAAAGATTTTCAAAACGGTGCCCGAAATGTAAAGCACACACCCTACTGTTAGTTCCAACATTTTTCTTTAAGTAGATTTCAGGCTGCATCAAGGAGGGAGAAGAACGTTACATTAAATATTGTTGTACTATTGCTGACACTCTGGTGAAGTTTATCAGCAAATTCCTGTACCATACAACGCACTGGAACTACCCTTCAACAATCTTGCAAGGAAAACGTACTACTTACCCACTCAAACTGGCCTATTTATTTCTGTCAACCGTAAATACTACAGAAAAACACATATGACTCCTGTTCAGGCCAACATGTATCAACAATCTTGTTCTCTGGCACTGCTCTGTGCAGTCCTGTCTCTGCTGGCAAAACATAGGGGACCAAAGATGCATTTACCAGCACTCTTACTTCACCAAAATAGGCCAGAAGTGTTTCTGCTCGAGTCAGCTACCCTTATTGATCTTAAATCTTAATTCTAACAACAAGAACAGAAAATATAGAGTAATGAAATCAAAACAAGCTTTTCAAGTTTCCCTGTTTAATCAGCAGCAATGAAAAGAAAAAGAATAATCTAGTTTGTTTCATTCATCTCTACATCCCCCAGAAGAGGCAATAAATAGAGGGTATTAATAAAGACAGAAAGCATGTGACGGGCTTTTAAATTCTATGGAAGTTTTACTACTTCATCTTTTCCCACGATCACACAATTTAGCCAGGAAAAAGAACTCCTAGACTATCCAAAATAAACCAGGTAAAGAGCGAATGGATGTAAAAATGATTGCAGAATAAAAAATAGGCACCAAAACATCAGGGTACAGGTCTCCTTTGCACAACTGACCGGCTTGGTTTTCTCAATCTCATGTCAAGCACGTATTTAACCTTTATATGGAAAAGAAATCTTTATACGGGTTTGTTCTAGAGTATATGTAATTTAAATCATGAAATGAGTAGTTGCATTAGATAACTGTATTCTTCACCTTCCCCCCCTCAGCACCTATAAAACCTCCTCAAAAATACAACAGCAAGGAATTATTAGGTACATGTGTTCACATTCCACCATGATTTCTGCTTCCCTTCATAAAGATGAACTTGCTAGAATCCTAGAAAAGGTTACGCTTATGTAAATAAACTGCAATATTTAAATCTCTGGAACACAACAACTCTCTGAACTGGGTGTCTGAAGTTTGGAAAATTAAGACAATGACACGAAGCAGCTAGGTACATGTTAGACAGATTATATATATCGATATAATACCAGATTATATGTAAAAATGTAATACAAATAAAAAATTGAAATCATAGTAAACCTCTGTGGATGGAAGATTAAAAAAGACAATGATGCTTCTGTTAAGACTCATGTGTTTAAAAAAATAAAGCCATGAAACAATATCAAGCAAGAAAAAGAAACCTAACTCACTTGTCTTTACTGCTCTATCTTAAATGGTTAATCCACTCTGTTCATCTAATCATATCAGGGAAGTACTCTTAGACACATCCTTGTCCTAGCAAGAGCTACCTATAGGAAAAGCTGGTTTCTCACATAGGGTCAAGGCAATTACTTGAGGTCTAAGTTTTTGGACTGATTTGCTCCTTGAAGCAATTATAACAAAGCCCAGCACAGCAAAATCATAAAGATGGCTTTATAACCATGTTGGGTCCCACAGTATTTATTTAGGTACAGCAGTCTACCAGTTATACTGCCTTCAGGCAGTAGGTTAAGTATTTTCCTGTGGCATCAATTAGTAGACTCTGGAGATGCAAGCATCAACAGAGAGCCACCTGCAGTGTCACCTACCTCATGAAACCAACAGACCTGAAAATCACAGCACAAAGACTGTGAAAGATGCTGCACAGAAACTGCACTGGTTTATCAGCACACCACCATATCCATTTTGTCTTGTCCGCATCCTGTTCTTCAGTACTCAAACTATGCAGGTTCTCCCCACCACCGATAGCATCTCAGCCCCATGGCATCCATTTCAGAGAAACCTGAAGGGTCCTACTTGTCCAACAATGCAATAAAACCTGAAAGTGTTCAATGAGGAGTTGGTTGGATGGTCGCATCCAGAGGGTAGTGGTCAATGGCTCAATGTCCAGATGGAGGTCGGTGATGAGTGGTGTCCCTCAGGGGTCTGTAGTGGGACAAGTACTGTTTAATATCTTCATCAGTGACATAGTGGAATTGAGCGTACCCGCAGCAAGTTCGCAGATGACACCAAGCTGAGTGGTACAGTTGACACACCTGAGGGATGGGATGCCATCCAGAGGACCTGGACAAGCTTGAGAAGTGGGTCCATGTGAACCTCGTGAGGTTCAACAAGGCCAAGTGCAAGGTCCTGCACCTGAGTCAGGGAAATCCCTGGTATCAATACAGGCTGGGAGATGAAGGGATTGAGAGCAGCCCTGCAGACAACTTGGGGGTATTGGTGGATGAAAACCTGGACACAAGCCAACAAAGAGCATTCGCAGCCCAGAAAGCCAACCATGTCCTGGGCTGCATCAAGAGGAGTGTGGTTGGCACATCAAAGGAGCTGTTTCTCCCCCTCTATTTTGGCCTCATGAGGCCCCACCTGCAGTGCTGTACCCAGCTCTGGGATCCTCAGTAAAGACACAGATCTTTTGGAGCACGTCCAGAGGAGGAATACAAAAATGATTAGAGGGCTGGAGCACCTCTCTTATGAGGACAGGCTGAGAGAGTTGGGGTTGTTCAGCCTGGAGAAGAGAAGGCTCCAGGAAGACCTTACTGTGGCCTTTCATTACTTAAAAGGAGTTATAAGAAAGACAGGGACAAACTTTTTAGCAGGGCCTTTAACAACAGAACAAGGGTTAACGGTTTTAAACTGAAAGAGGGCACATTTAGACCAGGTATGAAGAAGAAATTTTTTACAGTGAGTGTGGTAAAACACTGGAACAGGTTGCCCAGAGAGGTGGTAGATGCCCCATTCCTGGAAACATTCAAGGCCAGGTTGGACGGCACTCTGAGCAACCCGATCCAGCTGAAGATGTCCCTGCTCATTGCAGGGGGGTTGGATTAGATGACATTTCAAGGTTTCTTACAACCCAAACTATTCTATGATTCTAGAAATCCATTTTTCCAGTGATTTGCTGAGGAACACCCTTCTCATCAGAACATATAATAAGCATTTAGTTAGTTTTTCTGATCTTGTTTGAATATATGTAAAGAGCAAAATTAAATAATTAGTTTAAGGGAATAAAACAGGAATTTTGTCATGGATTTCATCTCTTTGTATAAATCTACCCTATGGCTAAATTTATTAAAAGTCAGTGTGTATTGACAATCATTAGCTGGCAGAAAGGAAGAAATTTTTTTTTTTTTTTGTTAAGAGCAAATGTGCTGAGTAAATCCCTTCAATAGCTATAGGCGCATATGTGTACACGTGCACACCTATGTAAAAGGCACACAAGGACATAAGGAATTTGAACTGTATAGTCAGTAAATTTGAACTATATGTAATATGTTCTTATTGGAAATTTAATTTAATAACATTCTAGACAATGACAACAGTATGTCTATGATTTTTTCAAAAAAGTATTTTTGCTGTAGTACTGTTAAAAAAAAAGGACATGTTTCTTTTAAAGAAAAAGTACTTTTTTGTGTTCAACATAACAACCTAATGCAGCCAAAAGAACTTTCCTGATGATTTGCAAAAGCAAGGTTTAATCAAATACTGAGCTTTGATTCATTCCAACTATGAAATTTAAAAATACCTCAAAAACAACTATACACACTCTTTTATAACCTCAGCAAAACAATTGCTATTGAAAACCAAATTAAACAAGCCTACACTGACAAGCAAACAGAATAGTCTAATGGATCTTTCTCTATTTTTCATTTCTAATGATTTATCACTTTCACTAATTGGGTTGGCAGTCTTGAAAAAGCTCATTTACAAAATGACAAGTTGCCTTGACCACAGTGGCATCCACACTAAGAAGAGGCAGGATGGAGGGTAGGAGTGCGTGTAGAATACATCATTGTTGGTCAGTATTAATGACTGTTATGAAAGGTCGGATCTTCTTTTTCTTGTTTGGTTCTAATTGTTTTACATTGTATTTTTGTCACATAGAAGCATGACATGAATACCAAGCTTCACCAAGTTCAGAAGAATCCTTAATTTTCTCTGCCTAGATCATCGCTAAAAACTATCATCCCACCTTCCCCCCAGTCCTGGGTCTGGATTCTCAATTACATCCTGGGGACAAAAAAAATATTACATGATGTAATAGAAACATCCATTAGTCTAGGTTTTGAGGTTTGTGCAATTAAAGTTTCTGTACTTTATTCTGTTGTGTATTTTGTACATAATACAACTAAATCAATTACGTTGGGGGGTATTATTTTCTAAGCAGTAATATTTTCAAGTGATCTTATTTCCCCTTGGAGAAAACTTCACCAGAGAATACCTTGTTTAAGAGGTACTTTTTGTTTTTTGTTTTTTTTTTTTTTTTAGATTATATACAAAATGATTAACAGAAAGAGGGAATAATCTAATATCTTTTATTAATTTTCCCCACTGAGTAAGCCTTTCCACCACTGTACTTCCTCAACTGCCAACAGGTTTTAGTGAATCCCTGAAGGATAAGAAATTACAATGCATCAACCAAGATGGCATAATTCAATTACCATGCCTCAAAAAAGAAAAAAATCACCTTGCCTGCAGACTAAGAAATTTCCCCCAACAAATGTGACTAATGTTATTTAAAAACACTTAATATCTCAAGAATTAATTATATTGGCAGTATCTATTAGTAAAGGTTAACTGAAGAATTCTGCAATAATCTTGCAAATACAAAGGAAGGTAAGAATCTTCCCAAGTGGTACAGGGATAAATTAAGTGTATCGTGTTACCATTGATTTTAGTATCACTGATCTATCTCAGATACAAGACAACTTTTTTTTTTTTTCCCTCTCCTTATCTCACTCCGGTAATATCTCAAGGCTACAATAATATCGGATCTACAATTCGTAACTTCTCCCCAACCCCTCTGGATATCGGGGGAAACCAGAGAAAGGTACTTCAGTCGTAATAAAGAAAGCCCTTCACAAGAGCCAAGAAAATAAACGAGCAATACTCGTTGTTCCTCCTCCCTTCAGGGAGTAAAGGAACCGGGAGGGGGAGGAGACACTTTTTAAAAGCGAAATGCTGAGAACGGGGTGAATTCATTTAACCCGAGTGCCTCAACCCCAGCCAACCGATGCAGAAGGCGACGCGGACGTGCCCACCCCCACCCCCCCACCCCGCAACACCCACAACAAACGCGGACACGAGTGGCTCCCCAGCCGAGACGGCACACAAGCCCCCGCCGAGGGGCTCACCGCACCTTCCCCCCGGGAAGGACGGAGGGATGCTGCGAGCACTAACCCCCCCGACACACCACCACCCCCCACCCCCTCCCGAAGCGCTGCGGCCACAAGCGCGGCCCCCGGCCCCCACCCGCGCCCTCCCCTCAGGTGTGTCCGCGCCCCGCCGCGGAGGATACCTCGCAGGGCCCGTGGGGAGCCACGCAGAACCCCCGCGCTAGGGTGCCGCCACCAGTGTCTCCTTGCCGCGGGGAAGAATGCCCTACGCCCACCCCCCCCCCAAAAAAAAAAAAAAAAAAAGGGAGCGGGTCAGCCGTGGGAGGGAGCCCCTCCTGAGAGGCCGGGCGACAGGCCCACCCCGCGGGTTGGGGGAGGGAAGGAAGCGGCAGGCCCCTCAGCTCCCCCCCCCGCGTGGCGGGGGGATGGATGGATGGATGGATAATGGCGGTGCGGGGAGAGCGGGCGCCCCGTACCTGACGGACGCCTCAGCACCCGGCACCCGCCGCCATTTTTCACCGCCGACAGCGACGCGGGGAAGGGAGCGCGCGGCCCCGCCGTCCGCCCGCCCGCCCGCCCGCCCGTCCGTCACGGCCGCGGCCCCGCCCACACCGCGGGCGCGCCGCCGCTCTCGCGACGCTTGCCACCGGGGAAGCCACGCCTCTGCCGCGCGCGGGCCGCCCCGCGCTCCCCCCCGCCTCAGCGGGAGCGGAGCCCGCGCTCCCCCCCCCCCTCAGCGGGAGCGGAGCCCGCGCTCCCCCCCTCAGCGGGAGCGGGGCCCTGCCCCGTGGCTGCCTGTGGCGGCGGAGGGGGGTCACCCCGCCGTGTCGCTGCCCCGTGTCATCCCCGCTGGGCCTGCGAGGTGGGTCGTTCCCGCCCCGTCAGTCGGGGCTTCTGGTTGCTGGTGGAAAACCTCCCGTGCCAGGCTTGCTTTCCGGCTGGGTGGGTGGGTTAGCGTCTGGTTTTAGTCAGACGAGGCACAGGCAAGACTGTCAAACCCTGTCTGAAACTCCTATTGCCCCCCCTTCCCACTCCTTTTTAAACTCAGTGCTGCCAGATTCTCCTGTACAATTTACCCCAGCAAATACCTGATTTTCAGATTCTCATGGGTTACGATGGAGATGTGTATTTAAGTGTACCTGTTTCTCTTTTCGTGGAAACAGTAACCTCATGTAGCTTCCCAACACTATTTCAGCAGCCGCTCCTTCAGACACGAACCTGACAACAGACAAGGCAGCGTGTGGTTGCAACAGCTTCTGGAAGACACAAAAGATAAAGCCCCCAAAGCTGAATTCAGCAAGAATCCAAAACTTCGTATACTAGGGGAGGGAAGAAAAAAAAAGTAATAAAAAAATACTGGCTTTGTAGCTTTCTACAGTACTGGGGGATTTCAAAGTCTAACCTGTCCCACTTTACAGAGAGACAGACAGAGAGAGACTGCCTTGACCTACTTGTAAGTTGCATTTTTCTTCTGGGTACCACCCGAGCCCTTTAATAAGGATAGGAGAATTTTTGCCACTGGACCTCCATTACTCTTCTGGATAATTCTTGCTTCTGCCTAGCTTCTGGCTTTATTTAAGCTGTGGCCTTTTTTTTCTGTTTAGTCCTTGATTGTAGGCTGCTTCTGGGTTGTGTAATCATTTTAGACACTTTAGAAGTTAGGGGATGTGTATTCACTTACTCATTTTGCCAACAGGTAGATAAACAACATTTTAATTTACCCTAAAAACTAATAAGCTGTGCGGCAGAGCCCATAAACCATGCACAGACTAGATAGATGAAAGAAACAAAGGATTACTGGTTCTAAAGTATGTCACAGTGTTAGCTAAGTGAGACAAAAAAAAGGTTTCTCATATTCCCAGGGACTTCAGGTCCCTATGGGATGGGGAGAAAATAAATTAATGATAGAATCAAATTTAACTCAAGTTAGTCATCTTTTCAGTGCCCATTGAGACCAGTCTGGCTTGGAAATACACAGTCATTTGAGTAAAGACATTTTAGCAGTTTGCACATCTTTGGTTAACCAACAAAATAGCTCTTTTTGACCAACTCCATCATTCAAAACACTTTTCAGTTTTTGTGATAACTAAAAATTCTGTCAGAGGGTTTTGTTGTTTTTCATGTATCAAGACTTACAGTAACTAAAAATTTCCAAAACAAAATAGATCTGGAAGAAATGTAAGCATGAGAAAGCAGGCTTTAAAAATAAATTCATGCCTTTTATTCCCTTTGTTTCATAATTCCCCTCAGACTATTCAGAATAATGAGTTCCTATGGCTTACTGCCAAAACATTGAAAAAAAAAATCAAGATTTACCCTCATCAGGAAACTATGAAACATAACCCACAGTATGCCATTGTTTGACAGAAAAGAAATGGGTTTTTATACAATAATAACAGTGGGGATAGCTTTGCAATGGTGATTTTTTTTTTTTTTTTTTTTTTTTACGATTTATTTAAATACTGCCTATGTAAAAGCACATGGAACTTGGCTGGTCAGCCAACACTTCTTAAAATTTATGTTAATTATGAAGAAACAAAGTCTCGGTTTCTGGGCTCTGGTATTTTGTGTCCTTTTAAGTTTTCTCTTTTTCAGGGCAGGGCCTGGCCAGTCAGAGCCCACCCCAGTGCCCCCCAGCCCAGGGCATCAGGCACCTCTGTGGGGACAGGGACGGGTCAAGGCCAAGCTGGGACATCAGTCCGTGTGTGGGGGTCAGGATCAGGCCCAGTGAGGGGAACCAACATGGGGCGAAGCTGGCTGGCTGGAGTCGTGCACCTGTGGTGGTTTCTGCCTGCTCTTTCAGGATCAAAAATAGGCATCTTCAGGATCTTTTTGTCAGAAATACCGTCATGTCCCTGGAACTATTCTGAGTCACTGTCTGCACCTGTCTCTTAAGCCTGATATTTTCAGGATCACTGGCTTGGAGCAACTTGTTGAAAGATTATCTCGGACTGACTTGTATGTCATCTCTCTAAGGTATTGAATGCCAGTTCCATAAAAGGTGTTGAAGAACTACTCTGTCACTTTACGGCTGTTTTCCATCCATTTTCTTGCTACTCCGTTGGATTTTTTTACCTCCATACATGAAAACTACACAGCTGCAGGATTGTCACAGGGTTATTGGTGGGGTTTTTGTTTCTTTGTTTGTTTTGTTTTTTTTGGGGGGGGGGGGGGGGCGGGTTGTGGGGTTTTGTTTTTTTTTTTTCTGATACTACCTCTGAAAAATGTTCCTCTATGACTAAAGCTTTATTAAGTTCAGGCGAGACTTTAAATTACATCCAATAAAGTACACAGATGTAATTTATAATAATACAGATTGCCTTCTCAAAGGCAGATAGGACATTTACAGTCTGTGTATTCCTACCCTTACCAGGAGGCAGAGCATATGCTTCTTGTCTCACAATCAAAACCTGGGTAAGCCTTTCCACTGATCCCCTCACAGCAAGCTGGGAAGGATCTGCCATGCTTGATACTGTTTTCCACCACCACCCCACCCCCAACCTAAAGTGCATAATGTAATAATTTCATGAATGACTTCTAGTGGCTTATCTGTTTAGAACATACCCTCCTGCTTCCCGGCCCAGCTACCTGCTTCTACATCTGCACTGCTTCTGGACTGTGCCAGCATGAACATTTGTGAAATCAAGCAGTAAATGAGATTGAACTGAGAAGACAAGGAAACAACCTGCTTTCCTTCCTTTTTGCTGATCCAGTTCACCAACATAATAAGTGTGTCAGCGTGGCACTGGGGATAGCGCAGAGACAACTGAGAACAGAAACAGCTTAAATGTGCTTGCTCTGCCACCAAGTGCATACCCACGCGTTGACTTGCTTTGCCATGTAGACCCTGCTCAGCGTCTCCCTGAAAGCACTCTTGACACACGTATCAACTACAAAACTGGAACTCTTCATGTGAGTGCGTAATTCCATTAGTCACCCTGTCATGAGTCTTTGACCTGGGTTGGACCACAGCGTTTGTCTCTGACAAAGGATTCAGTTCATGGCAGTGTGGTATAATGCGATGACAGTTTCTGGTTTCTTTTCGCTGAGTGTTTCGTGAGCTGTTGTTCCCAGTGACGTGTTTGAGAAGTCATTTTTATTCGAGTGTTCATGGATATTTTAGCTCCTTTTTTCAACAGTGAAAACCTAATAATCTTTATATATGTAACTGTGTTGCAGCTGTTACTGGTTTTTCCTTCCCCGGAGTTTGATCTGTAAACTATGTAAGTCATCTTCCAAAACAATATACATAAAGGGCGTAATCCACAGCCCATATACTGAATTCATCCCTCAGCTGGCCAGTTATGTCCTGCTGACAAACGAGTTCTCAGAGCCAACTTAATAGGCCTGTTAATGCAAGATGGAAAGCGTCACAAACCGACCTTATCAAAAGATGCATTGTACCGCATAGAGACTCTTTCAGATGCTACGAGATTCTTATCCAAAGGCTTGGAAGGCTCTCTGGATTCACATCCTTTCTGTGCATTGTGTTTACTTAGAGGATGCGATAACGCCGTCACTGTGTTACACAAGAGCATACAATAATAACTGGAGCTGGCTAGGAAGTGAAATTTTTATTCTACAGGAAATTCCAGCTTGTCAATATTTTGTTTCATTGAGCGCTGGAACAAAACACGTTGGCTTTGCAGCCTTTCTGGCAAGAATGGAACAATCTATTTCTTTGCCAGCTGACAAGCCTGGGGAGCCAAGAAACCAACTGAGCTGTCGGCATATTGCCAGGGAGCTAGATAGCCAGTCAGCTGAGCTACAGTAAGCAGCCAGCTTGGTTGGATTTCTGGCCAGCAGCCACAGCCAGATCGTGGCTTAAGCTTCTGTAGAAAGTTTTGATGGAACCAGGACAATCCAGCATTTCCAGTGCCAATCTATTCAATTAAAAAATGGTCAAACACTCTCTCGATAACTGACTGCTGTCAGAAAAGAGTGTGACTGTACTGCACTTTGGGTTCCTTAGGGATTTCTTCAGCTTTTGCCTTGTGATTTATGCACACATTTATTGCTAGGACAAGCTGATTATTTTCCTTAAGGATCAATTATTTTTCCTTAAGGATCAATGATGATACCTAAGCCCATGAAGGAGTTTTCAGGGTGCCCTTCACTGCTAGTTTTGTGATTATTGTTATTCAAATAATGTTGCATGCCAGCAATACTTAATGGTATCTACTTGTGTACGCCTGCTAACCAGAAGGTACAGTTACTGTAGACAATACACTATTAGGTTGAAATAAACTCATATGTCTGCTATCAGGTAACACACTGTCTCATTGTCTTCAGTCCATATTTGTGGATGAATTTAAGTTAGGATGAACTTGCCAAAAAGGCAATAATGAGGCAAATATATCCTATGAACTAGGTAAAGCATACTGATCTTTACTGGGTAATTGGTAATGTCGAGGTCAACACTGATATGGAGAGCCCCCTTCATTGTCAGAAGCAGTCGTGCTCAAGTGCTAAGTTTGCTGAATGTAACTTAAACAACATTGCAGAATTCTTGCAATGTTCCAGTTATTTTTCCCTTTTGGTATATTTTTGGAAAAGGTACCAGACAAGTTTGTAAAAAAAAATTATACCTTTGCCTTCCTGCAGTTTACGGTTATGGTATCATCAGAAGAGGTATCAGCTGCTTTTTTCAAATGTTTAGGTAATTTCTGTTGTAGGATAAATTTCATAATTTCTTATAGCTGCAGATACTGTACACTCTGTACACTTCTCTCATTTGTTTCCAACCAGTTGCTGCATATGCTTCCTCTTTAAACCCCAGAGATGTCATATACCATCATTACTTCAACTGTGGTAACTCCGGGGAACAACGAATTCCCTCATAAATGTTTAGTGGTAATTAAATTTTTTGCAACTTCATCTATTTAAGTAGTCTCTAATGCTCCTGCTGTGAAGTCAGAGGAACAACAGATGCTTTATGGAGCTACATTTCAAATCTTGTTCCTTCCACGTGTAAATAAACCCGACTCTTACTTTCTCCTCAAATTCAGCTACTGCGGAAATACTACAGCAGTCTTGATGAATCCCATCATCTTACCGTCTGGATTCAAAATTAATTTTATGGCAGTTGCTTTGCTTTTCATTAACCTCTATATATTTTCTATGCATGGCCCATTTTATTGCTGTTTTTTTACAGAGTTTATTCTTGAACTGGAAATCCTTTGCATTGTGACTCTTTTCCCACAATGAAAATAGTCTAATGTGCTGTTCATGGTGTGCTTTCTTCTTCATTCCTGGAGGATTTGTTATACAGTTTGCTGTGCACTACTGCAACATATCTTAAAATGTGTTCTTCGTCTCAGATGCAGTAACTTGAGCATATGTTTAAGGTTTAAGTCAGTCTCAATCAATATGTCCATTTGGATTGCCTGGTTTTATATTCCACACACAAATAACTGCTGTCGTGTGTCATTTAAGTCTCTCTGATTCTTAATTTCCTCAGTGTTGCCACATACTCAGAGATTATTTAATTTCCTCCCTGATTCAGTATATAAAGGAAATGCTCTTTAAACATGAGTGCATGCATTTTAATTAAAGTGTTATTGTCTTTTCCATCAAAATATTGAACTTCCGAATCCTTATACTGCTTGGTTACATCTTTTCAGCAATAGTAGGAATATTAATAACAATAACAGGAGTATTAATAGCTTCTTTCAAACTTTGTTTCACTTCTCTCAAAAAAATAAAAATAAACTGGGAGTAACAAGGAATCAATCCCCTAAAACAAACTAGGGAGTGCCTCACTTCTCCACCCACGTGGTTGTATAAAAGCTCATTGTTGCACAAAGAATCCCGAAAAGCCTCATGTCAGAGAGGGGGAAATATTCCCCCAGGGGGCTGCAATTGTGAAAAATGGGCACTATAACACTCTTTTCCAAGGACCTCTTTGAAAATCACTGTTTGAGGATGGAAAATCTTGGCCAGAATGAGACAAAGAATAGAAATGCCTGAAAGAAATACTGTGAGTTCTTTTCTACCACTGTAAGATTACTGAGTAGCTGTTTCTGAGCTACCTTTGCTGAAGGCTACTTCATTTTCCCAATGAAATTTTTCCAGGAAAATTTCTCAGCTCAGAAAAGTTACATTTACAGGGCCTATTGAGAACCAAATAAGTTACATTTTTCAATTGTCATTGAAGCCCATCAGATCAGAAATGTAGTGTGTAAACAATGTCTGAAATGTATTTCCAGAATACATCTAGTTTAACTAAAGTATTGGGAGAGGTGATTGCCCCATGTACTCCTGATGTATGGGTTACAGCATCTGGAGGCTGTTGGGTCAGTAATGGAATGGAATGGGTAACGATAAATTATGCCTGAGTATAAATAGGGATTCTTTTTAAAATTTTTGCATCTAGGGGTATGTGGATAATGATCACAATAATGTCTACAATATTCTGTCATTAAGTCAAGGTGCAGCTTGGGAAGAAAACAAGGCTGGCACTTTCTGGAAGAAGCAGCTCCGTGATTTTGCTTTGACCAGTAAGCAGCACATGAACGGAACAGATCGTAGCTTCTAAAAACCAGTCTGGGTATTTCTTTGTTGCAAAAATGTGGCATACAGAAAATACAGTACCTGTTGCAGAGTAACAAAAATCTTGCACAGTGTTATCAATAGCTATAGCTCACTTCATTGTGACAGCAAATTGTTTTTCAAGAGTCAAAGGTAGCTTGAAATTATACATCTTGGTAAAACCGTGTATTACTGAGTACTCTAGACCATGTGCCAATGATGCATGAGTTATTCTATTAATTAAGAAAAACAATTTTCAAGTCTGTTAAAAGGAGACTCTCTTCTTTGTGGTCACTGATTCTTTAAAGCCATGGAAATACATATATGAAAAGAAAATATTTTTCATTGGTTGAAATGGAAATAATCCATAGTTTGCTCACTCAGATGTAAGAAACTGCATTAGGAATATTTGAAAATGTAATAAAGTGTATTAAAATCAAATTGTTTGAACTTTAACAACATGTCATCATTTACAACTGATAAGACACTGTTCCATCTATAAATGAATGGAAAATGAGAATTAATATTTGCTTTCAGATAATTGCCCAGGTCACATGCCGCGTAATAAAGCAGCATGGGCGATAGATAAGTCAGAATTTGATCCTGAAAGCTACATTGTAAAAGCATTAAATTATTTTTTTCCTTATCTGCAAAAACGTTTCCAGAATTACCAGCAGCTTTTCATTTCATCAGCTTTGAATACGTGGAAATGTTGAGGCCTATCCCTGCAAGAAGATTATCTCGAGAAATTGCAGTCAAAAGGTTTCCTAAGTATTTTCCTGCTAGTAAAAGTTAGGTAAGGATTGACCAACTGTGATTTTCTGTTCCTTAGGGGCAGTGAAGATGAGGTACAGGAAGGAAATTAGTGGCTGAATGCTCTATAATACACATATTTCTTTACGGTAAAAAGTCTATGATAGTCATAACTGTAGAACCATCTGATCCTTTATGAGCTGAAGTTAATAGTACAATAAAGTCACTGAAGGGTAAGTTACAATAATGTACTGATGATAGATTCTTTAGTAATATACCCTCTAAAACACATCATACCAAAGGAGAAAAATGGAAATGGATTTCATTTCCCCTCCAAGCCTAAATTTACCATTTCTATATCAGAAAATGAAGTTACATTAATCTGATTTACCTTATTCATTGGCAAAATGGTGTTGATTTTTCAGGGCATTGAAAGCATTTTTTTTGTGTTTGGAAGCTGATTGATATGAATGGTTCGAGTGGGGAAGAATTTCTGGGTTTCAGAAGGATGGCTGAGGAGTTTGCATGCGGCTTTTGTTAGGAAATAACGTTTTGTCTTCCCGTCCTAGTTCTTTCAGGCTCTGGCAAGGCAGGTTTGCCTGCAGGCACATATTCTCCTCCTGCCTCCTTCATCAACCAGGGAGGGGGAACCCTTTGGAGCTTTGCAGCATTGCATGGCTGATTTTCCTTATCACAAAAAATACAGGGTTTTTTATGAGGCACAGCATTAGAACACACAAGTCCACTCCTGATAGCTGGTATGCGATGTGGGAAGAGCCTACACCTGAGGAATGGGAAATGTGCCAGGATCCAGAGTACAGACTATAGCCTCCTTTTTTTCATGTTGCTTTTAATTCAAGGCATTTATTTTGTTCCATTCTATCTCATGTGTGCCAGGGGAGGATAATTTTCTGTGTAAATGCACTTGAAGAGACTGCAGAAACCTGATATATATTGATGATGTTAAGGCTGAGTTTCTAAGTAAACTTAATTTCGGTTTTACAGATGATGAGTTTTAAGATATTTTAAAATTTGAAATGAATATTTATAATTAATGTGAATAATAAATTGCAACTTAACATAGCTATGTGGCATATTTGAGGACAAAATGTGTATATGTGTATTTTTCTCTCACATAGAGATATGTGAGAGAAAAATTCACATTGTGCTAGCAAAAATACGTTATATTCATTAAAATAGAGTGTTTCACTGAGGCCTTTAATTTTACATGTGGGTGTTTTCAAGTTCTGTCCAGGAAAGATAATGATGCACACTGCGGGTGAAGGAGGCTTGTCAGAGCTAGGAGTGCAGCTCACACTGTGGACTGAGGAAGAGAGTACCAGATAGACAGAACCTTATGGTCCCTCAGTCTTCAGAAGCATCTGGGAGAAGGCAGAAAGTGAATTTAAAGCTACCGTGCACGGCACCCTCCTCTCTCTGTGCTCTGAAGCGCTTCATCCGTTCTCCCCACACAGGGATCTCTAGAGCAATCCTGAGGTGGTGGTGGTGTACAGTTCTTTGTAAAGCACGTCTTGATTCATTAGAAAGAAAAACCTGATTTAAAAATACTAATGGAATGTGTATACATAAAGGACTGCTGGGTTTTGGACTATATTCATTATATGTAAAAAACAAACCAAACCAAACCAAACCTCTCTGACGTTCATCTGAAGTGTGATCATACACACCCTCTCCTTTCCTTCCAACATCTTTGTACCATGGATGATACAGAACTAATGTGAGATGATCCTAAGTCAAAAGTTCTGCCAACAGGACAGAGCACTGAGGTGCATGATTGCAGATTTTTTTTGTTCATCTATGCGCGTGCTATTTTTACCAGTGACAAAATATTCAGTCAGTGTGATGCAACAGGTCTTCTTTAAAATACTTGACAAGAAGCTGCAGAAAGCCCACATGCAGCAGCATATAGTACAGTTTGCCATATTGAGTTTGAAGAATGCAAAGCTTGCTTTAATATTTGGAGTGTTTCTGTAATTTTCTGAAATTTATGACTGAAAGAATCCTATTTAGACCTCTCCTTCTATTAAATTTCATACCACCATAGAAATGTCAGCATTTCCATCCCAGATCAGACAGTCCAGCCCATATTCCATCTCTGTCAGTAGTTAACAAAAGATGTGTTACATGAAGGTGCCCTTTAGCCAGTGAAGACCAAATATAGAAAACATCTATTTATAACTTCTGATGTTTAAGAATTTTCTTAAGTTTTACAGTCTGAGACACAGGGTTTCTGCAAATGTTCTTGTTAGTGATACGGATTTGACCATCTAGCTAATGTTAAGTTTTTTAATGTTATTTTTTTAATGAAAGTAAAAGCTCTGCGCTTCTTTAAAAGCAGATTAGAATGGGAAATTACTGATTTTTCACTTTAACTAAAAGGCTAAACCCGTGTGAAAAAGGAGAATGTTGCCAAATACATTGGCAGCCATGCAGTGCTGAATCTAGCTATGCTATACCATATACAGGCCTGAATAACTCAGCATTTACAGTTCTTACATATGCACAAAAAGCCCCAAACTCACCTTTCACTTGAGATCACCAAGAGATTTATCCAATATATCCAATGCAAAATTCGGGCAAGACTGACCATCACCAGAATTTAGACACACTGTGAGAAGTGCCATAGGCTCATTAACAACAGCAGATGGTAGGGTTTTCTCCTCCTGTCTCACTGGGAGGAGGAAGGAAAGCTCCAGCAAAACGCTGGGGTAAAGTATCTTCCCGGGATGCTGGCTACGTGTACTAATCAGCTACAGCTACAGAATTAGTAACATCATTCCAAGCTTTGCTTTTTGGCTTTCTTTGGAGATGTCACATTCTGGTATGGAAACTACTTAGCCCATGATTTTTTTTTTAATAGCACTTGTGAAGGACTGGGGCTGTTTCTTTCCTCTAATAGTGCCTTGGTGTCATTCTGGAGAAGTTGTCAGTGCTTTTACCTTAATTTCTTCTCCTCTGGTGAACCTGAGGATGCAGTTTCTGCCAGCTTGCTGCTGGTGAAAGGGGACGACAGTGCTCTCTTTCCCTTTTGTCATTCCTCTTTTCTCCCAGTACTACCTCCTCCTTGGGCCAGTCCCAGTGTTAGAGCTTTCCACCACTTGACTTAGTTAATTAACTCAGCAGATGCCTACCATGTTGTTGTGGTCGTTGACTCTTCTTGACCATGTTAGGGAGTTACGCAGGTTGACAGGGAGGTCTGACAAAAAACAGTGCTGGAGCTAAGACAAAGAACACGCATGTGAAATCACAACCTAAATATTCAGTTCTTTTAAGTTGCACTATAGCATAGTATGTCTGGAAAAGTAGATGAGCAGCTCCGTGGTTTAAAGGGAGTGCTAATAAGGGAGCAAACCAAGCTGTTTGCAGTAGGGTTCTCATTGTGATGAAGCTCTGCAAGCACTAGGTGGCCTGCTCTTAAAGGAAATGAGGAATCCCAACCATTTCAGCCTGCAGGAGAGGATCAAAAGCACAATTTACACAAGTTCTGCATCTCTTTCATAAATCATGCTCTTCTGTGATGAATGTAGGGAATATCAGTTTTTATTCAGTGTGGTGCAGTGAAATCACAGAATATTGTACTCCGTAAGTATTAGAGGTGATTTACCAGATTGTTTAGACATGGGAGCAAATCGATAAATGAAAACTACCCGTGTGTAGGCTCTTGCCTTTCATAACAATGTAGCTGAATTACTTCATACCTGCTGTGACAGATGCTGTTACTACAGTTTAGCTGATGTGGTACCCTATGATACGAGTATGAGCCATTGGAGGCTATTTTCAACGCAACAGCCACAGCAGCCATTAAGAATTAAATCTGTATACAGAAAGAGTATCATCTGTGTTTTCAGAAATGCATTTCCCCATCCTCATCCTCCAGCCAGTAAAATAACATGAACATCACTGTAAAATGACAATCATGGGCTTGAAGGAAGAGACTCCACGAGTGTTGGTGTTGGATGCCCTCAAAGACACTGCAAGCCAGAGGAGAACAGAAGGTAAGAGATGCAGCTGCCCTGTTACCAACAGGCTTTTTGCTCCAGCTTTATTTTTGACTGTCAGAAAGGGAGGACAAGAAAAAAAGATGGGTTTCAGAAAGAGAAACTGCATTTTAGCTGAGGTATTGAATGTCCTCTGGGAAAGACCTGCTAGCAGTTGTAATTCGTGTATTTCTAAAAGCGAATTACTTCTATTCTAGGCCAGTAAAAAGCGTCAATGAAAAAAAGAAACACTTCGATTTACCATAAAGGTCTTGAACCACTAAATAAAGAAAAGCCAGTTCGTATTGAAAGCAAACCAAGCTTTGGTGACATAGTAAGAGAGTCTAACAAGAAATTGCAGCAGCATCATTATGCACACCTTCTATTCAATGATGCTTCGGGCGCCAGAATCATCCAGTGCCTGAAACTAAGGTGCAGCAGAATTTCAGTGTGGCACCGACCCTAAAATTCTTATTTTCCTCTGTTTAATGTGGGAGGTGGGAACCTGATGGAACAATAACGGGTTGGTAAAATGTCATGTAACATCTTTCCAGCACTGTGCTTCCTCCCAGGCAAACCCCTTCTACCAGCCCAAAGGTAGCCTGATGGTCAGGCTCCCACAGGTCGCAAAGCAAATAGGTCTACTGAGGTGAGGATAGGAGTCCTCTTTAAATAAAGGGAAATTTTTTTTTTCTTCCCAGTTTCCCAGGGATTAGACTGGATATCAGAAGCATTCAAACTGGGTATTAGATTAACAGATGTAAAAGAACCACAAGGGTTTACATTCCAGACTTTTCTCCATTTAACCCAGCTAGGAAAATAAGTCTTTAATAAAACACCAGATCGACCCATCTAAGAAAACACAGGACATTGAATCTTGCTTTCAAAATACATACACTTTGAGAAAGGCTTTATGTTGAAAAAATAAGTCATGACCTATTGCTGATCCTGCTAGCAAATGATACGGGTTAATAATTTAACTTCTATTTAAAAACTAGCACTTCATCAAACCTTAATTGAGCTTAGTCAGCCATTAGCTGTGGTTCTTATTGACTGAGAAATAAATGGTGATTGATTGTCCTGATATAATGAATTGTTACTGTATTTTTTCAGACATTTAGGCTCATTTGCACAGGCTACTCTTTCCACAGTGTTTGGAAGATTTAATTAATATTCCTATCAATATTTTAAATAGGCTCAAGATCCTTGGAATTACAGAGTAATCGTGTTCATGGCTGAGTAGCCACAGGGAGATGAAATTATATTGAAAACTTTAATGCTGAGGACATTTGATTTGTAAAACACTATACACCTTCCTAAGACAACTCTGGGAAGGTTTTACACTGAAACTGTAAAATTTATGCTGTTCATTTCTTGATGCTCTGTTGGAGCAGGGCTGGCACAGGTATTGTCTACTCCATCTTTCCCTGTGTAGCTAACTCCTTCATAAACCCTTTAAGGAACATACTTGATTTTTATTCATATATAAACTCATTCAATTATTTTCTTCTGATGAGATAAATAAGATCAAAAATGGCAGATGTGACTTTAACTGGCATCTGGAAGAACAATTTCAGATTTCCACTGGGTTTTATGAGGCAATTGGTGCTGTCTGATGCTCTCCCACCTCTTGATCTCATGTCCCTCTTGTCCCAACACTTCCTGGGGTTTGTGGCGTGCAGACTGTCTGAGGGAAGGTGCTCAAAACATGGTGGCACGGGAGGTGGAGGCCCAGAAGGGCAGAAACAAGAGAGACCGAATGACAGAGCAGAATCATATAAAGCTCACCTCCTTAGAAAGTGAGTGAAAGCACGTGGGTGTTAATTTTAGGAAAGGGCTGCCTACACAACTCCAGGTAAAGGCACCCTCCTCCGAACCAGCACTCTGACTGAGGTGAGGAGTTGAGCCCAGAACCCACCTGCTCCTCCCAGTGTTTGTAAGAAGCTGGTGAAGGAGAAAGGGTGGCCCGAAACCAGTAGCTGTGAAGCCGCCTGTGCAGGTATTCTGAAGTCACTTGTGAACCCACTATGCTTAGAAAAGCAGCTTCCCCTCACTCCAAAGAAACCATGTTTTGGAAGCACCTCCCTGGCATCTTCAACCACTCTTGAATTTTCTTTTTATTCAGCTGAAAACAGCCCCCCTAATATTTACGATTGACCAAATTAATGCTTTTAAACAAAGCTAACTGGAAAATAAATGATCAAGCATCAATCAGAAGCACATAGTCTTATACCACTTGGGGGGCTGCTGTGTAAACACTTGCTGACTTGACCTTCAGAGAACTGATGGCTTCAACCGCGGGTCAGAGAAGCTGTGCCCAGGAAGTCTCAGCAAAGCCACCGTTCCCTCAGGGTGGGGGAAAACACGCCGTTTGTTGAATAGTTATGCCATTAGCAGATTATTATTACCAGGGACACTGCATTAGGGATTCAGAGGTATTACATGTCTGATTTTTAATTAATGAACTGATTTACTCAGAGGATAGCGTGACTGCCAGGAGAACGTCTATCTGCTGTTACGCTGATGTCGCTAGGCAGCAGACAGATTTTTTTCGGAATGAAATTGAAGAAAGGAAATTGCACTTGGCAAAGCGTAATTGGGAAATGACGGTAGGGACCTGAGAAGGGCTGAAAGCTTTGAGATACGGGAGAGGCAAATAACAGCTAAAGGGCAGAGTGGAAGAATGAGTTCAGAGGGGCAAGTGCAGGCACAGCTGTGCGCTGCTGTCAGGGGAAGGAAACGGAAACTAAAGCCCAAGCAGAAATCCTACTGCCTCAACGAGGCATCTGCCATGTCCCAGGACGTCCCGTTTCATCACGGTGACACCTATCCATCTCTCCCTCTATAAAAAGAAAGATGCACTTCCGTGTAGGTCCCCTCGGTTCCCAGCTAAAGGAGGACGACTCGGGGCAGCTGCTGCTCTCGCTCCTCAGTTGTGCATTCGGCCAGGACAGAAGCTTTTGCGCCCGCCTCGAGTTTTGTCATGCTTACAGTAAATTCGATCCATGAAGTCTTCCTGCCATTAGATGGCTGGGGACAATCAAGGCCATGGTTCTGTTGACATAGGTTATTTTATTTTCGAGAAGTATACTTATGATCAGAACTCCATTTATGTAATTAGAAAATAGCCTGCAATAACTCCAAAGGAAACGGTACAAACAACTAGTTAACTACACAGCCAACTTGGGCTAATGCCATACTCCCTCATCTGCTTCCAGCGTGGGCAGATTTTAATCTAACCACAAACTTTCAATGGCCTGAATGGCATAATTTAAAAATTATTTTCTTTCCCACTTTTTACCATACTCACTGTTCTAAGACCCTAATATCAGCATGAAATGAAGGAGCTGCTCATACTGCTATGGGTTTCATTTTTGTCTTTGTAGTTTGTCACTCCATCCCAACTAAACCTCTTTAAATAATTCATTGCCAGATTTTGTGGTTTAGACAAGATACCTATATGGTCCTTTTTGATAAACTGTCTGGGCAATAACGCTATTAGATTTGCTTCTAGGGATTTGCTTTGGGACTTCTATTTTAAATTCTTTCCTGTCTACAACCTTCATTTTTTCAGATTTTTATGAATTTAGTCACGGAAGTCAAAAATTAGCACAATTTCAGTCTTTATCATCAGCTATTTGGTGCCACTGCCATGAATGGATTGGTTATACACCACAAGTACTAAAATATATATAGTGGTATGAAGTTCACCCATTTACCAAACTCTTCTTAAAATTATTAACAACTTCCTTAAGTGTATCTCCCAAGTTAAAGCTCACAATGCAACCATTTTTTTCACATTCTTTGACTTCTTATTCACACAAATCTAACACACGGGCAAGATGAACTATGGCAAGCCTACCTTATTGTTAAGTCTAACTGCTAAAAGCAATTCTGGAGAGTTCATGGCATCAACACACCATCTTAACCAGACTCCTCCTGTTCTGCAGAGTGCCATCCCCAGTGGTGTCCCCTACTCGACCTCATTGGCTATTTCTCTTAATACAGTCTCTCATTTATGCCACAGCTTTGATTATTACAACCGTTTCGCTTTAGGAAGAGCAACTGAATGTACACGAAACACACCCAAAATGAAAGTACGGGCTTCAATCCTAAGAGATTTGTAAGCACCTGGAATTCATTGTGTGTTAAAAGCTCCAGCGCTGACCTTGAAGCATTTTGGGTTATCCATAAAAATGCCTATCCCACGTACCATCACTTCGGGACAACAGGAATCCCAACCACAAGGTGACTGCCTTCATCAACTGACTTCGGTTCCTACGCACTGTATTTTTCATTCTGTGTACGCCACTGACTGTAGTTACTTTCACATCGTGTCTTGTATGAAGTGCCAGCCGAGTAGCTCACTGACCTACAACACGGTGGTGGACGATTGCCTGCAGAATTGCCCTCTGCCTTCAGCTCCTGGCACGGAATCAACTCCCGTGAGTGCTCACCGGGGTTGGTGTTACAGAGGTTCAGTATATACTCGTAGGGAAAAATGTGTTTGGTTTACTGCCACTTACCACGGGAAAATGAGCACGACTGTATATTCTGTTTTAACGACTGTTGTTACTATGGATGCAAATGTAAATCTATTTTTACATTTAATACATGGTATGCCAGCAAGATCTAGAGGAAGATCCCTGCAAATGTAAGCACCCACATGCACACTGACCTACTTGCATGTGGGCTTGCATGTAGCCATATAAAGTATGCTTAAAAGCTGTATTCAAAGCCTGCAAACTTGAAATTATTTTCAGGCATTGTGTGGCACACTGAATAGAAACAATGCTTGACAGTCATTCATCCGAATTTTATTTAGTTTTAACATACAGTTTTAAATTACAAAGGCTTACACTGTGCCAGGGACTTGCTGTTGCATTGTTTTCAGTGGGGAATTTTATTTTCGATTTGATGGCATTGGTAGCAGCCCGTGTTTTGAGTGGATAATATCTAAAATTCAGTGTCATGATGTTCAAAGATTTGCACTGATTTCCAGACACAGAAAAAATTCAAGGACTTACATACATTGAATGCATTCTGTTTATTTGAGAAGGAAGATCTCATACGAGTGCCCATTATGGAAGGCATCTCTTATCATGTACAATAAAATCAACCATTGCTTCCAGCAGAATACAAAAATACACATCTCAGTGACTTCCATACAATAATAAATATGTAATCATGCATCCAACAATAAAAAGGCACAGAAAACTGGTCACTTAGTAGTCATAAAAATTACTAACTATATTAACAAAGCCACCCAAATTATCTGTACAAGGAAATGTAACAATATATTCCAAAGGTGAAAACACATAAAACATCTTTAAAATAGTATATGCAATAAATACCTCAATTGTTTTTTATATATTAAAAATAAAACTGTGCCATTGTAAACAGTATGTAAACAAACAAAATTCACTGTTCCTTACCATTATTACAAGTAAATAAAGCCAAAAGTTACACCCCTGCTCTGTTAGATATACTTCATTGGCAAGTTTTGTCAGGCAGTTTAAAGTTTTACTCTTTTCTGCAGCAAACAGAGCCCACTATGTGTGTAATTGTAAGTACTAGAGCAATTGCTAAGCTTCAAAACTGACTACCCAGAACGTAGTAGGTCATCAAATAGTCAGAACTGAAACTAGGAAAAGCAATTTTTGCAGTGTTACGGACAAAAGTAATTGATTTATACTACATATAATAACGCCAGTAAAACTTCGCCGCTTATATAGCACTGCTCTCCTATAGGTCTCGAGGGGGCTGTACAAAGGTGGTCAGCATCCTTAATCCCACGGGTGGAGAAAGGCAGGCACACCAAGGCTGGCGGACTGAGTTGCCCCCCAGCCTTGCACCAGCTCCGCGGCAGGAAACTAAAGGCAGAACCCAGACCTCCAGCCGCTTCCTCCTCGTTTCCTCGCGCTATCCTCTACTCCTCCTGGCCTTTCAGACCAATAACGGTGTGTCCTGAACACCAGCCCTGATTACCATCACGGAAAGATAACGAGCATGCAAAAGGAAAGCTGTCTGCTCACCTCGGCGCCCATCTGCTCCCACTATATAACCATGTAGGTTTGCAGCGGGAGCACGATCGGAGCTTTTTTCCCCCCAAGTCTGTAATCGGATCCACATCAGCAGACTAGCAAGCCCAGGCAGAGCCCTGTGTATCCTCCATGGGTCTACTGATTGCCACAACTGTTCATTCTTTTGAGCTCCGTTTCTATAGCCAACAAACTCCTGGGAAGTTCAACCAAAGGTGCATACTTCCTTCCTTATTAGCAAGGGGAAGAGTAAAAATCGGAGTATGATCCCTTCTTAACACAAAATTACAGCAAAAGACTCCTGGGAGTGGTGGGCATTCTGCACAGATGTCTTCAGAAAGAGCCTCATGGGGGAATGCAGCTAGCTTGTTGTTTCTTCAGCTTTTGACAACACTGGCATAACTACTTCGTTTTACAAATCCTGCTGTATCCCTGGGATGACTATCTATGATGAATACAAACTTACCTGTCCCAGACACAGATATTTCAAAGTGCACGATAGCTCCTGTTTAAAAATGGTATTTTTAGCTTTTGATGAAGAAATTAAGATGCATCTATTTAGCTGTTTCACATCTTCGTGTCCTTTTTCAGGAAGAATATACTTGGATCACACACAATTAAAAGATGCCCTGGAAAGGGATTTAGGAAGCACTGCGTTAAGGTATTTTTCCTCCCTGGAGCTACTAAAGAACTGGTGCTTCTGTCTCTAAACAAGTGTTTTCTCTAACATCAAGCAGTTGTCTGATTTGCCTTACCACTTAATATTTTCATAATTTTATTAACTTGTGAAATATTAAAAGAATCATTCTACAGGCTGGCTCTGAAGATACCTCCGTATCTTGATGAAAAGTTTAAAGCCATTTACTATATAGCTTTTTTTTTTTTTTTTTTTTTTTTTTTTTAACGATAAGGTACTTTTGGATCAGGTACTTCAAGTGTCTAATTCCAGATCTGCAGAGCCAGGTGAGCTGTATGAAATCAGTAGGAATACAAAATAGATGGGACTGCTTTTCATTCATCAATAAATAATTCTTCATTTTCACCTGCCATGCTGCATGCCCTCTTTGTGGAGAGAGGTATGGAAGGTGATCTGTTTTTAGAAGATTCTGTATTAAATCTTACAAAAGTTATTTTAGAATATCTATTTTCTTAGATATATTCAAGGACCAGACCAATGAAAAATTCTGTATATTCTCTGAGGCATATATTCCCACCTGTGTTGTAGTTTGCAGGTTCTGTAGAAAAATCCAAATAGCAACTGCAGATTTCACATTGGGAAAAAAAATAAATACATTTCACTCATTTAAAAAAATTATCACAGTAGGAAAATAGCCAGTAAACAATAGATTCAGAGGGGTTTAATCTTGGCCCCAGTGAGATCAATGGGAGTTTTGCCAAGGATTTCAACAAAGCCAAAATTTCACCCAGAATCATATACAATTCTTTAGCTGACAACAATCATAAACATCCTGCCACTCCATTGTATAAGTTAAATATTAATAAGCATCTGTAAACATCCTGCAATTCATCTGATATAAAAAATATTATAATAAAAACAATGCAGCATCTCAAGCATTGTATAGTTTTAAGGTTTTTTTGGCTCTACACGCAAGTTGGCATCATTATATTGGGCAAAACCAGGGTATGTATATACATATATATATGTACAGGTGTGCACACACATACACGCTGGAAACTAAATACTACATATATACACACATGCACGTGCAAGTACTGGCAAGAGAACAACATTCATAGGTATGGCATTTAAAAGTCTACTGACGGTTAGTCCGATGATAACTTTTATGATGTGAGGAGGAGTTTCTACCCACTAAAATCCTTTGTAGGCTTACACAGAAATGCTGAAACTAAAATACATGAGTAATCTCTAAGGGGGACTGAAGTGCTGTTTAAAGCTAAGCACATGCTTAAGTCCCAACAGATCTGTATGTCTGCAGAGATGATGGATTTTCCTGTGGAGTGAACAGGGGAAATGAAGAGCAGAAACTACTGAGCGCCCAGCAATTTTTACCTAAACCAGTACAAACGGCATTAGATGTTTTCATTTTCTATCGAATATGTTTTTTAATTGGGTGGAAATTGTTTCAGCTTCTTGCTCCAAAATAGAATTCAGACCCAAATATGAGTTATGCAGAAAGCCATACAGCGTCACATCTGTGTAACGCTTCCATGTGCACTCTGCATCCGTTCCTACAAGTAAGTGGCCCTTACTACAGAATTAATGAATGGCTGTACTTGACTGGGATACTAGTCTAAGTGACAAGCCTGGATAATGAGAGAAATCACACATGTTGGGTTGGGAGCCTCTCAGGACCTTTAAGATACCTTTAGATTAAATTTGCATTTTTAAATGCCAGAGCACAGACTGTAAGTACATTCAGGCGACTCCACAGTGCTCGGCATTTAAAGGTACCTGCTCTGGACGTACAGTTGTGACAGGGAGAAGTTTTGTTAGTCCTGATACGTTTGCTGCCACTGTGAATTAAGACGGGAAGCTCCTATTATTAGATGTCATTAAATGATTTCTGTGTGATGACAACAATGAAGAAAGACCAGATCTCTGTTGCAGAGATCAGGCCCTCTTCACCTCTCAGAAGCTCCTCAATAGCTTGTATTCTGCTGTACAAATCCCATCTATTGCACATTTCATCTTCTGCTGTTAATACTAACTTGCCCTTTGATGATCCACCCAACATAAAAGTTTCAGCAAACTAAATTACTAGGTATACAACTGGAAGCTCTAGGGAGCTCCCATGTTTCAGCTCTTCTAGGATTTAAGGGACATGATGTAAGGGGGTCACTAGTGGTAATAATTATTTCAGGACAGGTTCCCAAGCTGTGCTCTTTAAGGGGAAAAATGGTAATTTTTGACATATATGGACAACCGCATTGTTCCAAGTACTTGTTTTAAGGAGACAGAAATCCAGGACAGAAAGTATGGACACCACAAGTGACAGATGCCTGTTGAAAATCCTCTGAAATCTGTATTTAATCCTAAGTAATCTGTATTTAAGATAAGTAATAGCAGTACAGACCAAATGCCAATTTCAACGTATAGAGATGGCATCTCGTGAGAGGGCAGTGCCACTAGAAAACTTCACGGTAAGTATCCGCCCGTCCATGTGCTTGTTGTAAACTTTCACAAACTCTCTCAGTAGAAAATTTTCTATTCTTAAAATTCTCGTGAAGAGCCCCCAGGCCCTACTTGTCAGCACACAGTGCTCTCCCTTCCCTGAAAAGCAAGACCAAGCAGCTTCAAACGGCTTTCCTCAATGCCCCTGTTCACATAATAATTGACTGTAACTGCAAAGGGAGTTAGTCCCAAACAGAGCTTACATCAACTAAGGCATGGAGAAAAACATAGTCATCTCTCTCTTTCCCTGTTAATGACATTGTCAGGTTATTACTTAAAGTAGAAAGTTTTCTATCCAATGAGTACTTTAGTTTAATAAAAGCAGGACTTAAAATGCTAATTCACTTTAAATATTCATAGTAGGGATTTGGGGCACTGTGAGGATTTTATTTTTGGCTTTTCACATGGTTTCTATAATGAAAACAAGCTACCCAATTTTACTTTTAGCTCATTTTTTCCTGGTTTCATCTTCTAGTTCACATGCTCTAGTATAACATAGCTATACCTGGATCAAACACTTAGCTTCCTAAAAGAACTGTTTCCAAAGAATTTGGAAAAAAAATAATTTCAAATTACTTTAAACTTTGTACCATACTGCTTTCACCTTCAGTATCTTTTCAATCCAAACACTAATCTTTCGATCATACTACAAATATATTTTTCCAAAGTGTTTGTTCCATAGAAGAAAATATAGATTAGTCGCTTGCATAGTTGTCCTACTAATAGCTACCATAATTTCTAGTATTTTCAAAAGTCTTACACATCTGGTGGAGTTAGCCAAAGCGCCTCTCTTTCCAAGGGAATTCCAGTAGCTAGTGTTAATTGTTAGTGGTATGGCAAGCTAAATACAGCTTTCAGCAGGGATTGCCAGTGGAACTTAAAGGATTTTAGTCCACCATGGCCATGCTAGACTTTGGGGCCTGAAGTCCTGGTCAGTCTAGATCTCCTGGAGCATCCTACAGCTTTTTTCTGGCCTGCCTGTTCAGCAATTCTGAACAGAAATGGGGGGAGACATGCGAGGGTCTCACCCTGCCAAGCAGCTGGGAGGTCATCCAGACACAGGAGCCGGGAAGCAGCGTGGGAACATTAGTAGAGACATGACCGATGGTAAAAAATTGTGCACGGGCTTCTTCTGCCCTCACTGACGCAAGCGAAAGGTTACCTGAACTCAAAATCCCATCAGAGAGCTTATATAAAAAGTGTTTCTGTCAACTGGGAGACAAGGTCTTCAATTATTTAATAGATGTTTATAATTCTACCGTGTACATATATGAATTTTTTGTTGGCTGCTCTGAAAGTGGTAGGTACTTTAACCGCTACAGCTAAATTCATTACAATTTGTTGAGGAACACTCTTGGGTCTGTAATTGCCAGCATTTTGTTAGTTTGCCAAAGTGTGAACAGTGCTAATACTCTATTATTTACAGATATTGAGGGGATGAATTTTTAAGTTTAATTCTACAAACTGAAAAAAAAAAAAAAAAAAAAAAACAGCAAAATTTCAAAACCTTTTTTTTTTTTTTTTTTTCCAGTTAAAGTATCGAGGGCAATCACTATTAAGCCTACTGAAGTTGCTATGAATTTTGGTATTAGCTCATACTGGCTACAGGAATAGTCTCCTGGAAGTCTCCAGATGGCTTCCAAATGGAATATAATTTATGAGAAACAGACTGGGCTTCTGTATGGCAGAAACGAGCATTTCAAGTACATAAGCTAACCCTTAACAGAGCTATTAAACCTAATGCAACAGTAGTAGAAAAAAAACTAGAAAATTTTTTTCTTTTTGTAAAAAAGATCAAGTTCCACACTATATTCTGTATATAAACACAGGAACTTATACAATCAGTAAAGATCTTCTATTGATAATTACCAAATGATGCTTTATCAATCCTGCTGACACTACTGTTCATCTCTGAAGAGGCAGCAGAGATATTTTAAGTCCTGTCCAAACTCCTCAGCTTTCTCAAGCCATGAAAAACTCCTCTGTTCACTTAAGACAGCAATATAACCATGTACAGTTCCTGCAAACATGAAATCTTTGCAGTTAGAATGAGCAGCATCAAACCTTGATGATATGAAAGTCATACCACAAAACATACAATCCATGACGACACAATAAAAAAAAAAAAGAGAGAGAGCCAGTGATAAATATAACACTCAGGACACTGCAGTTGAGAGGTACTTGTGTTACTGGTGTGAAAAAATAAATTTATAATTACTCATATAATTTTCTGTGGCTTTCACTTACTCATACGAGTGACAAGATGATTTCCTGGTTGTAAGCTAAATATATTGCTCCAGCTCAGTTATCCTCAACAATATACGTTACATCACTTGTGACTTCCACCTTTCACAAAGACTTTTTGCACGGCTAATTATTAGTTACCAGAGCTGTCAAACTTACACGCAAGAACTTAATACTTAAGGGCACAGAGAGAGCAATGGAGAAACAGCAATAAACATTAGTAATGCAATCAGTAATAGAGAGCGTCAAGCAAAACGGAATCACTGAGGGGGTTTTTGTCTTACATGACCATTGAGGAATTATGTATGTATAATACGCAGTTTTACATCTATTTTTAAAGGAAGACTATGGAACATCCTCTCATATTTACTTTATATATTAATTTTCCTTTACGTATGAAAAAGGTCTCCTGCCAGTCTTCAAGAAAGGAAGACTAGATGCATTGAAAACCACTGATAATTTCACCCTTGAAATAGTCTCTGTTCATTATCAAGGCATTATGAAATTGTCATTAAGTGATTTAGCATCGCTGAGTTCAATGAAAAGTCAAAATTTGCAGGTTATCCATTTCTCTACAAAAAGCATAGGAAAATATGAAATGGGCCATTATAAAAAAAAAAATCAATTCTTCTTGTTTGAATTACAGTTATACAACACTGCAGTATGAATTTCTTTGGGCAGGGACAGAGAGAATAAAATTATTTCTATTTATTAGTTACAAGAGCAAGCATGTTTAACTCCAGTCCCAAAGTAAGAAATACTGGATTGAAATAGTCTGGGAGGGTTTTTGATCACATAGAAGAACAGTAAGATGTAAAGCCAGTTTAAAATATTTTTCTTTTAAAGAAGTATGTCCAGGAGAAAAAATAGTGGTTAAGGGGGAGTAGATAAAAATGTATCATAAAGAAAATTTGCCATTGTCATCATATAAAAAATTTAATTTTTGAACAAGTTTTTTTCTTTAAGGTATTGTAAAAAATCCCAAACGCCTACAACCATGAGTTTCTCTGATCTCATTCTGTTTCTGAGAAGAAGGCATTAGGCATTATAAAGGCAATACTTGCATGACCCGAATCAGAGGTTGCTACAGCAATTGAGTACAGTGAACTGGAAAAATCCTACTAGAAAACGACAAAACAGAAACATGCACTTAGCAATCTGCTGCCATTTTAAAACATGCATTTCTCCTCTTCCTCTTTCTGAGGTGTAGGGCATTTCATCTACAAGAATAGCAGCCACTTCAAAAAAATGCCGACTGCTCTGTATTCCTTTCAGATTTTAAGGTACGCTGACTGACCACAGAAATGAAGTGTATTTGACTAGGGGGAAAAAATTCATCCAGTAAACTTCGTATAGTGATTTTTTTTTTGCCTTGATAAATCTAGCTTGTTGAATCAGGTAGCACAAGATCTGTTGGGATAACTTGTTTTCTGAAAAACTAAATACTTTATTGGGATGTATGCTTTGAAGCACTTTAAACATCGGGATTAAATTATAAAGAATTTAATCCATTAAAAATGTAGCTATGTATGTCCTTAGTTCTAGGAGCTGGGAGTTTTACAGCAGTAAGGAAAAAACCCAAGACTTGGAAATTACGATAATCATGTGATAGTAACATTGTGTTCAAAAAAGTCTTTCTTTAGAAAAGCCACATCACTAAACAAAGTTATGACCCATGACCTCAGCAAAGAAACCCCATGAAATATTTTGAGCCTCCTTCTCAGATGCATTTGGACTTGACAGCCAATGCTAATCTAAGGCATAGAGTTGCATAAAATTTGCTCTCCTGGGCATATAATAAATACAGCATAAATGATGCTTACTTTTTTTTTTTTCTACTTGCACATTTAAAAAAACCTTCTGCTTAGGACAATCAGTTAAATTCTTTGGTGGTCATTTAAAAAAAATGAACTATACAAAGATAGCTGATCAGTTGTCCTATACTGAGGTAATTTGAGGAGTGCCATAAGAAAGCTGCGTTACAAACAACATTCGCCCATTCTCCCTGCCTAAAAGCAGCTCCCATTTTTTGATATACTCAGTGTAGACCTCTACAGCGACCTGAAGAGATCCTGTTCCATAGCCTGTCTTAACACATTGCATATAGCAAGGCTTAAAGTTGTAAAGAGAGTATATTCTACAGTCAGGAAAGCAAAGAAAGTTCTTCCATGTACTATGTCCTTGAATTGACCAGGAAGATTAATATGTAGTCTGCCGTAACATTGATATAATAGAATGCTGCCACACATTAAAATATAGTGTAGCTCATGGAGAAACAAAGAGAAAAGGAAATACAACTTGCAAAGACTTGACAGAAGCCATCTGAATGTCATTAAAGTGGTGAATGTCAAGCACAGTAAAAAAAAAAACAATCTTTCCATTGTTTGCCTAACTTCCCATTGTTTGCGTATGCTCTTCATACAACAGCATGAAAATCATGTCACCTGGCAAAGGGATTTTGGTTTGTTTTTTATGGAAAACCTAATGGAACATAGCCTTTTACTTTTGTTTGTTTACCAGAATAATCAATTATGTCCACAGAGCTCCCAGAGTGGTGCCGATCTGAACCTACAGTAGCAAGAGCACATAGTACTATAATTGCATATAAACAAAGCCTGTCTTGCTCCTTTGGTTGTTTTTGTTTGGTTTTGTTTTGTTTGTTTTGCTTTTTTTTTTTTTTTTTTTTCCCAATAAAACAATAAAGGGAATAGATTTTACTTTCCAAGGGACAATTCCCACCTACTTTCCAAAGGATGACTCCCATTACACTCATGAGAAAGGGAGGGCAAAACCAGGATGCAATACTTGACCTTGGCCCCTTTAAATGGGGAAAATAAGCTTTGGAAAAAAACAAACAAAACCTTACTCTGCTGCCTATGAGGAAAACATAAATAGATATTAGGATACTCTTTAACCTGTAAGAAATGTCAAAGCTACTCAATTAAGAGCCAAGTGTTCTTTGTGCTGCAATGGCATGTTGTTAGGAACAGCAAGAACACAGCAATTCTGTGCAAGTTTTCTGGCAGGTGGTGCAATATCATCTCATCTTAAACATTTAAGTAGGGTTGTTTTGTAGATATATGCAAATTAATCTTCTACTAGATTAATATTTTTGTGAAAAATTAACCAGGAAATTCAATTATGAAGCTATGTTCTGTTTAAGTAAACTGTAAATAACCTTATAAAGTCTGGTCTAACACAATTTCTAAACAAAGATGGTTTTCATTTTTTAAGCTGTTTACACTCATGGATTACTGTCTTGCATGTGATTCATCTTTGCATGCATAGTGTAAAACCCTAGAGTTTGTTTTTTAAATTTTTATGATCTACTGATGTAGGAGTGCTGACAAAAAACAAATTGATGCCTTTGTAAAGAAATGTATACAGAGACATTTTCAAATTAATAGTTAATTAGTAATGAGTAAAAGCTTACCCCACAAAAATCAAATCAGCTGCTACATTTTAAAATTCTTCTTATGTATGATAAATAAAATGAATTTTCCTGTAAAAGTTTTTAATTAATCTTTCAACCTGCTTTTTGAACATTAGAATAAATAAAACCATTAGTGCCTAAAAGTTCAAATATGCTACAGATGTTTAAGATAACAGAATAATTACATTAAAATGCACCATGAGAAAATTCTTTATCATGTTCCGTGCAGGAAGCCAACTGATATTTTTGTGAGGTACCGGTCTTTCAAAAATACTCATAAGTTAGTTACCTGATATACCTTCTGTACATGGTATATTTAAAAATCGAACTATACAGTGTTTCAATCATATATAATGCATATATTCTGCTGAATATGGCACAAATGCTAAGTTTCCACACCCACACATCCTTTGCCATAGAACACATTTTAGGCATAACACAACACTGAAGAATAGAAAAGTGCCTGAAACTGGAGGGGGAAAAAAAAAAAAAAAAAAAAAAAAAAAAGACACTCAAGTAGTAATAAATTAAATCCCATTCAAACCGATATAAAAGTTGTTCAAGTGTTTAAAGTATCAGATGTGTCATGCAACAGAACAACAGACGATTCAGGCAGGCACACCATGCATTTTAGTTTGCATTCACGGTATCACAAGGTATCTCTGCCCCTCCTGCGTGGCCAGGGAGTGCTGGGTACCTGTGGCACTGCTAGGTTCGTGGGTTGAACCTCCACAACCCCTCGGTCTCCTGCACAGGAGGTTTTACGGAGCTACGCCTCGGAAGGGCAACCGGACAACTTCATGCTGTACAGGGGTATCTTGCTGCAGCATAAAGAGAGGCATACTGAGCTGCATGTTAAGCAAAGCAATCACTTCTTGATTATATTTTCCCATCAGTGCAGTTCACCATAAACCAATCAATTTACCAAAATGTGCTTTTCTGAACTGGCCAAGTTTGCACATCAAGAAAACATCTTCGCAGAATATACTACCTTTTCCTTTTTTTTTTTTTTTTTTTTTTTTTTTTTTGGCACAAATCCTTTTGTACTCTTGCAGCAAGCTCTTCACCATACAAGAATTCAGAGATACTAGCCTGTACAAACACCAGTGCTTATTCTTCCATAGAGTAAACTACAAAGAGAGCTAAGTGCCTGCAACAGCTTTGCTTCTCCAGCAACTTTCCCTTCTCTCTCTAGGGAGAGCACCAGCATAATTACACTTCAGGCAAAGGGGTGTTCTTGCCGAGCTCTTTAATTCCCTGGAGAATTCGCTTCATATGACCCACTTTCGTTATCCCCAGGTCCTACAGAAATCAGAAGAAAAAAAGAGAAAAAGAAGGAAGTTTATTTACAAAAAGGGAAAAACACCACCACTGATTATGATCTAGCCATGCAATAGATGTCTATAAATCCGCTCATTGCAATCAATGTTAACCAGAAAAGATTCTACAGCACCAGCAAATGTTGCCTAACAAAAAAATTGCTTAGAGCATACAATGAATCCCTGTCTGTCTTGCAGACAGAAAAATTACTTACCTGCAATAATGACAACCCATGGCACAGCAATATCTGTCAAAAACATAATTTGCTTCACTTCTAAGTACAAAAACCTTTCACAATTTCTAGAAAAAAAAAAAAAAAAAAAAAGGAACAATCTCCCCCTCCTCTCTAATACAGCAAATGCTTGGTAGGATGTGATGGATTAGAGCTTCTGTCCAGCAATGTCACTTGATCTGAGGCCCTATGATGTTTGTTTTAATCAACAAACACACGTATCCCGTTTCTCAAGGGAAAGAGGATGTCATGGCTACAGGCATGTCGGACAACTTCCCTTTAGAGAGCAACAGAAAAAGTAAGCATTTGTTTTTCATTCCAAAAAGGTTACGCTTCCTAACATGGATCTTCCTGATTGGAGAGCTGGAAGAAAAATTCTGAGAAACATAGCAGTCACATCCCAAAGAAAAATGTAAAAAGCACAAGTGTAAATCTCCATGTAGCCACCACTAAAGCAATCACACCAGCTAAAATGTTTCTAACGCTGGTTTCTGGGACCCACCTCCATATGAGTGACAACAGACAAGAAGTTTTTGCAGCAAACCTCTTCCAGTATTAATAACAGCTTTAGCAGCATCTTCTTTCAATTTTGACTGGTCAAATGGTCAGAGGAGCAGAATGGGATGCCCAGCTGTGCTAATGATCCCCACCTGTGCTAACAAATTTTCAGCTCAAGTTTGGCAGAAATCTGCTTCCCTTATCTGTAAAACCCACTTTTGAAAAACTCTTTAAAATCCTGATGTTAGTGATCTTAAGCAAGTGGCAGAGTCAAACACGAGTTATTTGAAGAGTAAACCTTACATAAATAGATTGCAATTAAATAAAAAAACCTTAGAAAAGTTTCACAATATGTTTTTCCAATATAGCAATCCTTTCATTTAATAGGAAGATTTTCCATTATGAAGACATTAAAAGGAACAGAGTGTAATTAAGCAGCTTGAAATATTCTCAGAGTGAAAAATTAAACCATACATGATATTCTGTACATACTCTACACAAAGACTGTATGTACCTTTCTACAGCCACAGAAACCTCAGAAAATCTGTACTTTATATTACTTAGAAGTGTTAGCATGCAATTAATTTTGCATTTCTCCAAAGGAAGAAAGGGGTAGTGAGATGGGCTTGAATTAATTATTTTATTGTAAAGGTAGCAGAGCACAGATTAAACAGGTGGATTAATTTTCAAAGGGTCAAGATGGAATTCTGATTATGTTAGAGATGAAAAATAAACTGGTTGTCTCTTCAGTTGAAAACTAACAGTACCACAAATATGTGTCCATCCTTTACAGCACTTTGGCACAAAGGTGTCAGCATTAAAGAGTTCAAGATATGTTCATACAGGTCCCCAAATCAAGTGCTGTTCATAAACCTATCTGAAAAAAATCTTCTGATTTTCCACATCGCATCCATTTTTATTTTGTTTCTGCTAATGGTCATCTCACTTATAAAAAAAAGTAGTACTAATTTTTAAGTTAAGAGATTTGATGTAGGTAGTAGTTGTTAAACTCATTCCACAATGACAGTAATAGCTATCATTTTAGATTCAGAGAATGTTTTCTTTTTTTGTGCTAAACTTAATTTTCCAATGAATCAAAAATACACACAACTATTGAAACTACTGAAATAGCCCAGTTGCTCTGTGGAGAAAATTCTACATAAGGGAAAACCTATAAAGATACATTCCAAACCACGGGAAGCCACACATGTTAAAGGTTGAGAACTTGCAAATTCTTCAGAACAAACATTTTTCATGAATAGAACTTCTGTTGGATAAGCAACATAGCAGGATGCCATCAGACTTCAAAGATCAGCGGAAAGAATCATATTATGACATTCCCAGAAATCTCAGCCACTTTTTCCACCAACCTTTACAAGGTATTGTCAACAACACCTATGTTTCATAGGCAAGACATTTCAGGTTTTTTCCCGTTCCAGTTGAAGCTGCTGTAATCTAGATCAGAACAGCAAGTCTCAAGAGCCTCATCACAATTTTTGGGACCCTTCTGATAAATTCTGCCACACCGCCAGGGGAAAAAACCCCAACTACCAAGATAAACTCAGAATTTTTATGCATGTGTAACAGTTTGGTCTGGAGGAAATTAAAATTTATACATTCCTGACACTAGATGCTATCTAGTATTCTCAGTTTTCTACTGATGCAGAAAAGTTTGCAAAAATTCTCTCATCTCAGACTAAAAGTATCTGCTACAGCAGCATACCGTGAGCCATTCAAAAAGCAAGATGCCCAAAGATCTCTGCATTTTTGTGCATGCAGGAGTTTCATCATGCTCTACGTAATGTGCCCATATTTAATTGATATCTAATTAACAAAAATTCAATTTGACTAAAACATGGTTTTGATGACAAGCATCTAGCCAGAGTCTGAGGAAGAAAACAGCCTTTCTTTTTCCCCAGCCATGGCCTTAAAACTACAGGTTCACCTCTCCTGCTCTCCCTAACCATTTCCCCATCTTTAGGCCTTCATCAGGTAAGGCTCAGAAACTCCTGAAAAGGAAAAACAAAAAAGATTGGGCAATAAAAAGCTGATGAAAATTCTTGCAACAGCTTTCAGGAGTTCTTCATCTCCATTATGTTATGGCTGCTGTCTGCTTAGCCAAGAACCCATTTATTCCAGGTTTGCCCGACAGATTTTGGCCAAACATACGAGCAATGTTATACTGCCAAACAATTTATATAAACACTCATTGATATTAACATCTTCCAGATGAGAAACCTACCCTACTTGCATTCCCAGTGTCAAAATCCATCTAGCATGCCTGAAGTCTAGCAAATCTTAGAAAACATTTTCCATGGGAGAACCTTTTCAAAAGGCGCAGCTGAAACACAGAGATGAAATGCCGCAGTCCCCAGCACAGACTTCAGCTTGACTGGAACTGCTCATCAGGCTGACAGGAGCATGGAAACCCTCTGCCCAAGGAAACCAACACTGTTATGGAGCTCCAAGGAGACATCATTCTCATCCTACCAAACGTGTTGCAGTTCTGATTATTACGAAGTGGCGTGCATAGGAACATGGTTCTCAGTGCTAAGAACGCCGGCGTTTATTTCAGAAAAATCGGAGTCTAGTTTTCAGTGAGTATGCTTGTAAAATAAGGTTTATAAAGTAATGACAAGCTTGCTTTCTACAGTTTCTATAGCACAGTTCACAATTCGCTGCCCAGCATTTCATCAAGTGAAAGAAAAACACATGGCTGTAAAAGTCAAAGATTCCCTTAAATGAAATCAGGAGTAGGAGGCTGGAGAAAGGGTACTACTGCAGGGACTGGGTGGAGAGAGGTATCTGGTTCCTCTTGGAGGTGTTCTCAATTTGCCAGTTGCCACACAGAGCTAACTGAGAACGGAATCCACAAGCTATGCAGAAATATAATTAGAAGTGTCCAATTCTTCAGTCAAAATATTGATCTGTTTCAGTGATGCGTGCAAAGTTTCATCAAATCCTTTTCCGTACTGCTTTTCATCTCTACTTTTGACCACAGAAAGAAAGGTCAGCCCAGAGGATTCAATTAAAACAGGCAATGATTTTTCCTGTTGTAGACATGAGAGGTAATAGAGGTAAATCTACTGCATGTGACTTAAGAGCTTGTGAATCAATGTCGAGCCCATTTAGTTTGGCAGGAAGCACAAGCCTTGCACCGGCGGAGAGGCTGTAGACAGGTTATAGCTTGCAAGAGCACTGAAGACTCATCTGCACACCTCAATAGCCAAAGGGAGGGAAAATGAACAGGGCAGCTTGTGACGTGTTCCCCGTTTCCTATGTTCCACATTACACATCTTGTCACCAATTCAAGACACTGGTCAGAAAACTGCAGGCTCCCCGAGCCATCTTTAATTGGCTCCCTGCAGAGATCATGCCCTGTATGTAACCAACAGGACGAGTGCTAAACTCTGCTATTTAAAATCAGCATTGCTATACAGAGAACAAGCCATCCTTGGCCAAAAGCCTGGCCTACCTTATGAACAGCACTGCTTTGGAAGCTCTCAGCATCTGCTAATGAGCAGATGGGGTGATTCTAGAGCAAGACTTCTGGTAGCACAGGATATACCCTTGGCAACTGGCGTAGAGCAACTCCTTGTCCAGCTATGCTGAGAAATTTAAAACCTCCAATGTGCTTCCAGGTAGCACTATATAGAGGGACAGTAAAAGTCTGTCTTTCCGTAGGCTCTAAGACAAGCCTTTAGATATTTCAGGGCATAGGCCTCTGTGATGGGGCTTTATTTATGCTGAATCAGTGTGAATCTTAGCAACAGGGATAACACGTTGATGATTATCCTGCTGCAGACATTTACTTGGTTGAAGTTCCAGTCTTCTGGGCATGCAGTCAAATTTGTATCCATCAGAAACAAGGCATGGCCAAAAGCCATGTCTAGTTTAACAGTGATCTTACCCACGATTATTTATGCCAACAAATTTGACAACTTGATTTTTTTTTTAAGATTTCTTAACATTTTAGCGAACCTATGCATTGTGTGATTCTGAGTTTCCCAGTTAAGTTTTAATTTTGTTCAGTGCCCATTCAGAACAGGGACTTGCAGATCCATCACTGGAACACTGTGGTGGACTGCTTGGACAGTTTTCTATTTCCAACTTTTTGCAGGGAGGGACTGTCCTGAAACTGTCCCTCCATGTCAGGAACTATCCCGAAAGAAAGGAATTTAACTTCCATGGAAAGAAGCTTAGGCGCCCTAATACCAAGGGGTAAAATAATACACAACAGCCAAACAGATCATCTCAAACACAGGCATCTTCAGCAGCTGCATTCTACTGCAACAGTCAGACAATGCAAGCAGTACCTTATAACATCAGGATTTCACAGTATATAAGAAACTTTACAAAAGTGTATGAAAGTATTGCCTCTATCTGGAGACTACTGCATTGTGGCTAGAGCAATGACTTGCACTCTAAATGTAAATGTTTGTGATTTCTACAATATCCTATTTCCTCTGTTATGTGCTAAAAGCAGTTGCAAAACACATTATCAAGAGCTCATTACTACTGAGTTCCCGGAAAAAGTAATGTAATGAATCCCCAAAGATATAGCCTCTATTACATATAATGGATGCACTTAAGTCATGCTTGAAAAAGACCAGCAAGCTCAAATAACAGCCTGATGGCTAGGTAACATTTCTCCTGCAGAACTTATCAATCTGACCTCAGAGGAAGAAAGTTTTACAATTTTGGAGTCAAAAGAAAGTGCTCTTTAAAATCTATATAGCTACAATCAGGCAGAGGTTTGTCAGGGATAAGAAAACCTGTTGCAAAGGTCTACTTTGACACACAAATACCAACACCATGTAAGTCCAATGCTGCAATTTATTAAGATGCTTATCTCTCTCATACCCACTATATCCAATGTATACAGAATAAATCACCTGAAGCAGGCCAGGTGCTCATAACTGTTGACCTTGCAGCAGATAGATTCAAAATTATTATCACCACCTTCAACTGATTCATACTGATCCTGTTTAACGGCAACGGTGAGCTCTTGAAGATAACATTATATTACACTGATGTCAATAAGATATCAAACGTGCTTTTCCTATGCCTTCTGACATAAATGATAATGCTTTCATTCTACATAAAGTGCAAAAAAAGGAAATTTCAGATAACACAGATATTCTTGGTTGCAAGTACAAGTCAGCACTTCAGAAAATCAGGCCAAAGGACAGCGCATATTAGTTTATTGCATATTTGCACAGTGTAAGCCAAGCTACAAGCACATGACAAGTGCAGGGAAAGAAGAAAAGTTGGTTGTTGTTTTGTCAAAGAAAATGGTCAATAGCAGAAAAGTAGCACAAAGGAAATACCTTAAGATCTCGCCTTTCCAGATGTAAAAGCTCAGAGCCTCGGATGTCATGGCTGATGAAGATTTCTTTGTACTCTCCCAAACTGAGCAGATCCAGCCAAGCAGCAACTTCATCTGTGCCCCATTTTTGAACTACCAAAGTTAAGAGCAAAACCCCCTTAATTTCTACATGCTCAAATGCATCACAAGCAAAGGTTAGGCCAAAGAGAGTGGAAAACAGAGTAGAATTGCCGTGCTAGCAAAGGGAAAGGTTAGAGGTGTGATTTCCACAAAAACTGACAATTTCCTTTTTACATGCAGGTTACAGGTTAGCAGTTAACATGAGAAAGTATCTAAACAAAGTTGGGGTTCTTTGCTTTGCAGCCATGCTTTTAGCTTTACTCCAGTTTCTTCAGTAAAGCCTTTAAAACCTCAAGTCCCAACTAATTCACATTAAACCATCTTAGGATCAGTGACGCAAAGTCTAATGTTGATCTGCTTTATACCATTAATTTATTAGTAGTCAACCAGGGAGAGGAGAAGCCTTCAAAAACTAATTAATGTGTAAAATTAAAATATCAACCATACCTCAAATATAGCAATGGCAGCAAGCAAGTCCAGTTTTAATTAACAGATTCTAGTATTCTTAATTAATGCAACAAGTATTCTTTAAGCTACTGTGTTACATAGGCCACTAAGAAGCTCTCTGCAAAACATTGTTCTCTAAGGTTAGTTGCCCACATTAGTCCTAGTAAGACAACATATATTAAAAAAAAAAAAAAGTTATGCTACTTATTGCTATAATTTTGCAACTTCATTCAATGCTGATCAGTTTTACAATGAAGTGAAATCTGAAAACTAATCTGAAATCTAAAGTCTGATCAAAAACTGCAAGTTTTTGCAGATCATGACCAACTGTGCAGTAAAAAGATAAAGATGTAGAAACATTTTTAGGACCATCTGATCACCGATTAACTCCTGGACATAATATTAAGTAAGTTCATGGATAAGAGTGGGAAGAGAGGAGAGTGGAGTTTGTTCAACTTCTAATTAGAAAGTCAATACTGACTATCATGACTTTTTCTTTGATTTGTCTCACTTGCTGAACTTAAAATCCATCTGAAATTTAAGAATAACTGGTTAATTAAACCAGTGTGATAAAAACTATTGTGTACCTTCTGAAACTAACCTGAAAAACCTGACCTGGAGCTTCACAGGGAAACAACGTGTTTACCTATGGCTTGTATTGCTATGAGTTAATCAAATGTAACCACCAGCAAAGACACAGGTCCCATTATAAAACTGTCTAAATATTTTCACAGTAGGTCTTTGGTTCACCTGGATGTGTTGGGGTCCTACTGAATGCTTTCTAAATCCACTGGAAGAAATCTTCATCCTAATGAGGATGCCAGTTAGCTCAGTTGCTTTTCACTTTGAATTTACTCTTAGGTAAAGTGCATCATGTCACTTCTTACCACAAAAAAACCCATAAAATCACATTTTCCCCAAATGCTACTATTTTTCTTGTAATTTCAAAACACATACCAGGCTGAGGGCTGGTCTTATGCTTCTGAACTTTTTCTTTCTTAAACTTTGGCACTATGCGAAACACTGTACTTCTGTTGTTTCTTTTAGCATAATCCAGAGGGGGATCCTGCATGAAAGAAGAGACATAGTTACCTTTAATTAACAGAAAACAACAGTTAAATTACATGCTTGAGATGGCAATTCATAAAAAACTAAGACCAAATTTGAATTCCATGAAGAATAATGTCAGAGTTTAACTCTATACCGGTTTCATTTATGAAATAACCATTCAAAACCTTTACATTTACAAAAAGGACACAAACAAAGCCCTAAGGTCAGAAGCTTCTTCACGACAGACAGAAATGACCCATCATCACTACTGAAATTGCCTCTCCAGATCATGAGGGATACTAACTTACTCCTCCCTTCTGAAGGAAAATTCAGTTCAATTAGAAAGAGGAAGTACTAGTGAAACTCACCTCATCATCATTTGGTTGAAAAACATAATAAAGCCAAGGGATCTCAGCAAGTTTTCTCAACTCTATTTCCACACTGTGCAAAGCATCAGACAGCAGTTCTTCATGGGGAGCTTCTAACTGCTGTTTATAAACACGCCAGAAAAATAGTATTTTTAGTTTTATTAAGATATAACATTTAAATCTAGATATGTTGTTACCACACACAAACAGATAAGTACTTCATGGTAAGCGTGAACAAACGGTAAAAACAAATAATCTTCCAAAATTAGATTTTCCTTCAGAGATGCATCAGACCACCCTGACACTAAATTTCATATGGTCCCAACCACAAAAGGATGACTGACACAGCTGAGACTTTTGGTGCAGACCAGCTGGACCTAGGTGCCGATCACTGTTTTAATTCACTGCACTCCTGAGTCTTCACAGAGCAAAAGTTTTCTGATAACACCAATGCTAGAACACGCTAGAAATAGGAACTACCAGCACAAGCTAAAAGCTGACCAAAAGAGCAAAAGCCTGTGAAGACTTTGTATGAAAAGGAGTGTAAAACAATGGAATAGAAGGCAGTAAGACCAAGTTATTATTTGCAAATGTCTTCATATGACAGATCACTCTCTCCTGGTCAAGTAAGAGGAAATGGATCTTAACAAAGATGTTTAATTCCGAAAGGTTTTCCAGTGGGGATGCAATACCTGCACTACCACTGCTAAATAAGTGAGACGTGGAGCAATAACCACTGCTTCTGGCTGAGGGTGGGAAGAACAGGGACCAGGCATGGAAGAGGGACATGATTGCAGCCCCAGATGGGAGGCAAAAAGCCAAAGACATCAGTGAAGACCAAAGGGGAAGAGAAAGTGGTAGCAGTGTAGAAAGCTTGGGACTTGCGGACCTATGGGAACTTGGCTCTATCAACACTCTGAGAACCCCACGGAGGTTCCAGTTTTCCTTCAAACCCTGGTAACTGAAAACTATTCTGCAGGTGTTGTGTGAGTTGAACCAGTGAGGAAGAGGTCAGGCAGGCAGCTGCTACCTGGCAAAGCTGTTTTGGGCTTATCTGGGTTTGTTGAAACACCATTTTGAGGTAAAGAGCTGAATCCTGGAATGAGTTGCTTGGAATCACTAATAAAGCAATCAGAACATCTATTTCTCTCTTTGAAGTAAAAGTAGTCTCAAAGCGGTGCAGAATATCCTTTTGAAAAGATCTAATTAAGTTATCTCCTAGTGAATGCATTTTAAAAATTGAGTTGTAAGAGAATCTTTGATCTCTAGTGCTGGAAAAAGATTTTCACATAATTTATCACCAAACCCCAACAACAAGCTCCCATTAATTTACCCTACCTAACAAAAACTTCTTTCCTTTGCTTCAATAGTTCACGTATGTTACCACCTTTCAAAGGAGAGACTATCTTTAGTAAGATATTGCTGTTTAGTGTATTGCTCCCTCTTGCTATCATGTTATTTTCACTTCTAAAGCTCACAGAATTCAGTGCCCATAAGCAGACTCTGGTCTTTCTTTTGCCTTCCTTTTTTTTTTTTTTTTTTTTTTTTCCTTCAATTTGAACAGTTTAGTTAATTTGGAGTACAGTGGAAGACCCACTTGTCTTTGAAAAAGTTACAACTTTTCTTGTGTTTTCATTTTTTAGACATTATTTAAGATATCTATTTTATATAAACGAATGAAACAGATAATTCTGTCTTTGTCAACAAGCACTGATCTAATTGCTTGATTGTCAAAGGAAAATATTTTGCTTAGGGACAAAAAAACCTCATCTGATGCTGAGACAGTGTATGCATTGGCAATATTGCTCCTGAAATAAACCCAAAACAATAGTGCAATTCTGGTAAAGGAAGAGTCAGCAATTTAGGCTAAATTGTCCTCCTACAATATCTTGGAAAAGCTTATTTCCAAGATGGAAATTAACACTATGAATGAAACAGTGAAAATAAAGTATTTTTTCAATTCCTTCCAGACAAAGTTTTTAATATGAAAGTATTTTATTTCAGTGAGCTTAGAACATTTCATTCAGTTGGAGTGAAACATTCTGTCATACTTCTCCCTTAATATACTGGAAAATCGTGCCATAACTATCTGGGAGAGTCCACAAATCAGTTTGTCTCATCTTACCATTTCACTAAAAATGGTATTTATAGCTAATTAATCATTTGATGTCATCTAGCTAATACTGTTGTATGAACTTTGTTAATTATATCTTACAGGAGGTGGCAGGAATCACAGTCTCCTTGTATATGTATTTACATTTCTTTTGCCTCCTTCACGAGCCATAACAGACTCAAGAGCTTGTAAGTGACAAGCAAAGAAAAAGCTTACCAAATAGTATATGCAACAAAGGCATCAATTTACTGCTATCAGGAGCTTTGATCACAGAAAAGAGGGGTAAGGGAGAATTGAAGAGGCAAAAAAAAAAAAAAAAAAAAGAATAAGATATTAAAGAAAGAATGTTCATCTTTGTCAAAGCAGAGAGATAATTTGGTGAACAGTGTATGATGGCAGTGGCTGATGTTTTGAGCAACATGTTACATTTCATTTGTCTCTCTCTCAGTAGAGTGAGGGACCAACATACACACAGCTTTAACATTTATAAAATGCATGGCAATGATGTTAACCAGGCTGCCTTCTTATTGTGACTGTGAAATTCTCTTCTAAACAAGCACGATGTCAAATGAGTGTAATGGACATCTCTAGATTATCTCAGTGTCTTCCAAATGGCCTTTTTCTTAAACATCGTGTTTGATGGAGACTCATGAAGACATTTCCACAGACCATAATGAGAAGCAGAAGTACAACATGTGAAAGTCAGAAATGGACAAACGAATCAAATTAAACTTTGAAGCCTGAAGAAGGGACCAGTTCAACAACACAATGAGATCACAATTGGCTACAGAAAAGGTAACATTTCAATGGGAAGCTTTCCGTAATAAAATTATTTCCAGACTGCCTTGATAAATTACCCTAGTCCTAGTATGGAAACACCCACTTAAACCTTTTTTTCTAATTCCTCTTCCTAAACTATATTAAAATTTGTTTAAATTTCTCTATTTTGATTCCCCATTCAATGTGAAATATGGGTGATTAGTAATAGCAATTTGAAAAAAAGGCTGATATTTTTCCCTTTTCTTGGACAAAAACATCTAATGAGTAACTTTTTCTTCTAAACACTAATAAAATAGATCGTACAAACCTAATCTTTGACTATTTCTAGAACTTAGACGATTATTAGCCTTTAGACTATATTAACTTTTGGTTACTGTAGAATAGACTTGTAGTATTTATCGCTTGTGAACCTGCACCAGTAACTTTCATACCCTAACTCAGCTAAATTAAAACATTCCTATTGATATCAATTTTTAATCATAGATAAACAGTAAGTTAGTAATAAATCCGGTTTTGAATTCAAAGAAAATGTAGCTGTTCCTACTGAGTATCTTCTTACTGTAAAACTGGACCAGCATAGAAAATCTCACATCTTTCATCTCTTCACAATGTCACATACAAAAATTTTCTCATTATACATTCAGGTACAACAATTCTTGAGCAGTCTTCATCATTTAAGGCACAGAAACACTAGCCAAAGAAGAAGATGCAAAGTCTGCAATTACCATCAAAGTTCTACTGAACTTAACAGTTAAAAGTTATAAAATAATTCCTGCCAGGTATTAGAACAAGTGTGAGATCTACCTGCCGAGATTAGATCTGTAGAAGTTTAATGTATGAATCTGAACAGCTCTTACCCCAGGTTCTCTTTAAACTCTGAAGATGGTCACATAATAGAACTCCAGAAATTCTCATAAATACTACATCTCCAGAAGATGATTTTTCTTTTTCTAAGATAGGCCTCCAAGACAGTTGAATGTGAATCAACCTCAACAGGGCTACTTAATTCCCTCTACTCCACTGACTATTAAAAAGAAGAGCCCAGGCAATGACCTTTTAGATATCTGAAGTGAGGTAAGATGAATGCCACCGTAGGACAAGAATTCATAACTCATTCTGATCCAAACCATAAATGCAGTGTAATATCCTCCAATCAGCTTTACAGAGCTTCTTGTAGTATGTCATAAATCCTGGCACCGATTTGAAAAATTGGCAAAGAACAAATCACAAAATCTGAATGAGGGAATAAAACCACGTATTTTGTGATCTTACCAAAGGAACTCTTCCTACTAGCAGAGATTCAGTTTCATTATGTAGGGCTTTCACATTGACAGCTATCTCCATGGCAGTGTTTCTGGTAAGGCTCTAGAGAATAAGAAGCATAAAAATTATTTGAAGTGATGGAAGTCAGACTGAAAATAAGTACTTTGGGCTTACAGCACAGATCTTATGCATCCTCTCCTAGGAGAAATACATCAGTTTAGCTCTACACTGACAACTTCTTCAGCACTGAGAATAGAAAACAAAAATGTAATAGCTATTTACTGTCTTTTCCCCAACTTCATTTAATATGACCTTATGCAGTCCTGAAGATCATCAAGTGACCGGCCACCTGCGAGATGAATCCATGATTTTTATGGATGACAGAGGCCAGCAGGAAACAAGGACTGTCGATCTGAATTGTTCACCTTATCCTTAGCAGAAGTAAGCTGCTAGCCATATTGTAAAAAGTAAAGGTTAACTAATATATTTACCATATGTAAATTTAGGTTAGATATAGACAGCCTCTATCCAATTAATCTTTCTTGGGTCCAATCCCTGAAAACACCCAGATTGTCTAGTGTGAAGAGAAAGCCCAGGAAACTCATTTCTCCTCACCCCCTCTGCATTCTTTGCATGGCACCTGGATAACAATTAAGCATGAAAATTTCTGTGAATGCATCCACAATAATTGACCTTTATGTAGTAACAAGCATTTGTTCAGCCTTTGCCATGCCTCCACTCTGTCTGGGGACATGCCTACACAGTTGTCTGCACGCAGATGTGAGCTTACTTTGCCTGTTGTTTTTGCTGTTTGCTGACCCGAGTTTGGATTATTCATGCTCAGAGCTACATTAGTACACCACCTCACTTGATTTAATAAGCACTGCTGCATCACTTCAGGATGAGCACCCCTGGCTGTGGACCACTGTTGCAGATGGAGCAAATTCTCGACTGCTTCCAAAAGGCAACAGACATACACTTACCCTGCCTCTAATCCAAGCTCCCCAGCTCCCTTTCCACTGCTCACTCCCTGCCTGCAACAACATCCATAAGGGCTGCATTTTAAGTGTTATTAATGTCCCTTTCTAACGTTCCAATATTCACAAAAGAGAGTATCAGCTGGGGAGGACACTGATGAATGCAGAAACTGCATTTTCTGCCTTCTCAGATACCATTTTGATCTAACACCAGGAGAAGACTCTGCTCTTTAATACTCATCTGTAAAAAGGCAGTTCTCCTAACTCCCATTCTTGGTATTAATAAATTTCAGAATCACTGACCATTATCTTTTCCAAATTCATCAACTATGGGGTGTTTCCCTATGCATGGGAAGGGCTGAGACTCCCTGCTGCTCTACAGAGCAGCACCTTTATAATAAGCAGTAACCTTCCCTTTTCTTTCACCTTACAAAAAAGGGGCAAAAAAAGGGAGAAGTTACAGCATCCACTCATCTGTTAAGCAATTTCATTTAAATTTGAGCATGTCTATGTATATTTAGAAGTCTTTTTATCAAAAACTTCAAGAATTATCATCCAATTTGTTTCAATATAGAGACAGGGAGTACAATACAGCTTCCAAGTCACAAGCTTATGCACACAGATATTATAGCTTATTTACTTATACACAAATCTCTGTTCTTCCTTTACCTCAGGAAACCTTGGGTTGGCTTTATTTAATGCATGTGAACATGCATTAACAGCATGAGCAAGCTCCTGCTCCAAGAGGCCATGTATTTTTGCTGCTTCACAGATCCTACAAAAATATTAAGAAAAGAGAAAAATATTTCCTACTTCCTTTAAATAATAATTCTTAAGAGAACACGACTTTATCAGATGAGAAAACATATAAAGCTGTGCTTCACAAAACACTTTTTAAAAAATATAGTCCTTTATAACAAAAGTTGAAATACAAGTATCTCTTCAAGCATTACAGCACCTCATAAAAATGATACCCATAACACAGATTATTTATTCTGCTATGGAATACTGAGACATGTTTATTTGTCTTAGATCACAAATGCTACACAAAAATTGTACCAAAGTATTTTGGCAATATTAATTCAAATAAACTGTAGAGGAAAAACCTAGCACATTAGGATAACTTAAATTTCTTTTAAAAACTATTAACCTATTTCACAAGGCATATCCTTCAGATGCAACATTAAAACTGGCTGCAGTAATTTGAGATTCTGGGAGGTCCAGCTGTAATTGCAACCTCAGGACAGTAAAATTTTAAGCTGTCTTGGTTAAAATTCACTTTGGGTAATTATAACCTAAATTATTATTCTATGTCTACTTACGTCACCAGTACAGTACAAAAAGAGTATGTAGCTTTTCAATTTCTTTTTTATATTATCAGTGCAACTCAACACATACTCCAAAATTGATTATGATGCTTAATATAATTTATCTGAATGATAACATCTGAATGAACTGAATAGCAGCTTTATAAAATGTTCTGATTAAAAAAAATAAAATGCTTTTCTTAAAAAAAACCTAGATTTTTTTTTTTTTGGTGAAAATTGAAGTGTCTTCTTTATTAAAATACTTGCATCTCAGGAAGAAAGTAGTTCTTGAAAATAAGCAAGGCTGTGGGATCAGTTTTATACCATCAGCTGACTATCATCTCAACCCATACAAATTACCGAAGTGTCCAAGGGCTCTGAGATGAGGATCTTGAGCGTTAGGAGTAAAATAGGAAGCTGCAGTATTGAATGCAAAAGGGTATGAAGATTTTGTCTGGCAATTTGGGCTCCTTGAATGCTGTTGTGTTTACTGTTTATTTGTACAATATTTTAAGAAAAATTTCAGGTTTACTAAAAAGTGCTCATCTTTTTGAAATCGCGAGTAACGAGACTTTAAGGAGAAATAAGACCGGGAGAAGTTAAGGTCAGGTGGGTACATCCACTCGGTTGACTTCTAAAGTTGACTTCTAAGGGTTTTTTTTCAAAAAGTATACATTTACTTTTGCATAAAATAAGAAGTTTCAATCAAAAGCCTCTCTGCAAAGAAGCTTTCCAGTTTTCCATTTCCACTGCTCCTTCAGAAAGTTGGTTTTCACAAGAAAAAAAATACATAAGCACACAAAAATAAAATTACAGAAATATGTAAGAAAAGCATACATAAACAAGTTGAGCCTTAAAAAGAAAATAAAATTTAAAAACTAAAATAAAGTAACTGATAGAGTGTCAACTAAACATTAACAGAAAACAGGGAAATGATATACTTCTAAGTCTATGTCTGCATTTGCACGAATAATTCAGTCTTGGTGTCTAGGTTGCCAATCCAAACTTATTAACTTCACTGTACCTGGTAATAAGTTCTTCTGCAGCTTGCGAGCACAGATGGATCTGTGCAACTTCTTCTTCTGTAGCCAACTCCACAGCCTGCTGAGGGTACAAGGGAGATCGAATGACAGGTTTACAGGAATCATACTTCTGTTTGTCTTCCCAAGACTTCAGGGTGTTTTCAAAGGCCTAATCAAAATAAATTATACTTTCAGTTCACAGCACTTGTAGTATCCTTACTTACTAAAAATTTTAATTTTATATCTTATATAATTCTTAATTTATAAAAAATATTTGTTAATTTTAGCTATAAACAACTTTTAATTTTTATTTTCGTTTTATATAAATAATACAAGCTGCATAAATAATAAAATTACATTTATTTTTGCTAAACTTAGTATAGAGAATAAGTCACTTCTGAAAGCTCTCTATCTCCTCCCTGTTACCCTCAAAATTGTGTTCCAAAACAGTAAGAACACAAAGGTGATAATACAAGCACATTTTGTGTGGGTAGCAAGACCCAAAGCTGAAACTAGTACAGGATTCAAACCTAAAAAATGGTGGGAAAAAGTAACAAATTTACTAAAATAGACTTCAAATGCCATTAACTCCACCCTAAATTCAACATCCAGTTAGTGGATGGAGAACTAAGGGGCAATTATGCTTTTCACATGGTAATCCTAGACAAGCATGAACTCTCCAGTGGCTTTGGGACTAGGTTGTGCTTGTGCCTGTTCTGTGAGAGGGAAGATTAGTAGTACAAAGAGAGACAGGAGAGAAATCTGCAGGAAGTTATTCTGAAAAATGGATGTTACACAACTTTGTTATTTATACAACTAAAGAAGAAAGAAAAAGAAAAGAAGGAAAAGAAATAAAAATAAAAGAAAGGAAATGACAGAAGGAAGGGAGGGAAGGAAAGGAGGGAATAGAGAGAGAGAAAGAGAGGGAAGGAAAGAAAGAGAGAGAGAAAGAGAGAAGGAAGAGTGGGGAAGGGAAGGCAGGAAAGGCAGGAAGGCAGGCAGGAAGGAAGGCAGAAAGATAAAATTTTGACTATTCTTACTATGTATTAATAAGAATACAAGAATAGCACCAATAAAACTGATAAAAGCTAACAAAGCTTTGTCACTTATACAAAAGAACAATTCTCTATCTGGCTTATTAAATGAGGTATATAACTGTAAGTAATGATGTAAGTTATATAAATAGTTATAAAACATTTTTGTAAGCACTGTTTTGTTCATGTTATAAGTGAATCAAATTATTACAGAAATTGTTGGTAATGGGATCTCATAACACACTTTCTGCAACATACTCTGTCTCGTGTTAGCATCTGAGCTCTGTTTTTATGTACAATCTTAATAACTCCCGGGGGCTGGATCCATGCCTCTCCATCCACTTGCACTGGCACCCCTTCATCACCAAGTATGGTGATCTTTACTGACCGACACTGGAAAAGAACAAACATGTTATTTTACAGAGCAATAAATACTAATGAAACTGACGGGCCACCTGAAATATGTTGATTACTAGGAGCTGTGGCTTCCCTCCAGGACTGTCTCAAGGATGAAGCACTTTAATACTTCATTAATCACTGAAGACAATTTGTTACCCGTTAAAATTAAAACAATGTCAGCGCTTTATTTAATGTATAGGGTGGTGGTCATCAAGGGTACCACTACTTGCCAGCATCCCAAACTGCTGACAACCATGTTGTGTGCTTTCAAAGTAAGAAACAAACCTGAGCTATCCTGTGATGCTGCAGTTTGATGACTCTTGACACTGCCATCTGCATGCTGCCAAATACTGCAACAACTTCTAAGATTTTATCATCGAATGATGGAGCCCCAAATATCTGAAAGGAAAAGAAAATATTCCATTTTTGATGGTATATCTAGTGCTTAGATTGCATGTAAAATGAAACACAGATTCATTTTCAATATTTAAATGCTCTAACTTATTTAGTGTAGAATAACTACACTGTCTCCAAAAGTCATAGGAGTGAGATACCATAGACAGTAGGCAAATATTATTTTAAAACAGCAATGCTAATAGCATTTTAAATATCTGAATGATGAGTCATATCCTTATAAAGGAAAGATGGCATGTTTCAGCATGCAGACTCTTTTTCAAGGCAAGATGAAATGCCAATTCAAATCTCTGCTTGGTTAACATACTTAGTATCTAAGAGGTTCTTGAAGTTAAGAGGAGAAATGGTGTCTTTCTTCTCAGAAGTGCTTATCTTCTTATATTTTTAATTCTCTGGAAACCAACTTCTGAGTCCACGCTCAGCTCTGTTAAATACAGCTTTCATACTGAAGAGGATCTTGTTTGTGCTGTATACAATTATCCACTGTAAATATGAAAACGGCTTCTGTAGGGAGCAAACATCCTGATATCCAGCCAAGACGCTGAATTTCCATGAGCTTACACAAAGCCCAGGAAGTCTTGCGTGTGCCGTTGCCAGCTGGTGTCCTGCGGGGGAATTCACCCAAGCCACAGGACAAGTCTTAGGCTGGAGTTCATCTGCATCTGGCAGGAGGTACCATGCTAAGGTCACTTCATGTGTGACCATTTAATCTTGATATGCAACAGGGAGCAAGGAGAGAGAAAAACCAGCAGGAGAAATCACTCCAGTAAGAGTTTAATGGGTAAAGAAATCACCTGAGCAGTACTCAGACTAACTCTGCTGGCACCTTGGGCAGCGTAAGCCATATCAGAGACACCTGAGACCAGACCAGAGAAAATCCCTGACAGGAGCTCAAAAGCCAAAACTAGTTGGGTCTTATCCCCTGATAGAGGATTTCCTCGAAGCGAAGAATAAGAGGGTGCAGATTCAGGACTCTCTAATCCAAATAGTGTCTTCAGCAATGGCTCAGGGAGGGAGAAGACGGGGAACAGGGTGAAGGACTTCAGTCCCTGACGACCCCCAAGCCAGCAGGAGCCTTCCCCTCAGCGCAGTGAGCGGTGGCTTTGGCCAGGAGACTGAGGGGGGCTTCTCAGGGACGGGGCTGCACAGCACGGCTGCCACAGTCTAGTGCCACCCCCAGGCAGCACTCCCTTCAGAGCATCCCAGGAGTGCACATACAGGTCTTGAGCAGGTAAGTGTCAAAGAACAAAAGTGCGATTTTACTGGGTCTAGAGTGTTTTGAGGCAAAAGGTTTCTCCATCCGAACTTTTCCGATTTCCATGGAAATGTTTCCATTTCTCACACGGGGATGTAAATGTCTTGAAAAGCGCAAAGACAGTGATTCTGTTATTCCAAGGTAAAAAGTACGGCGAGGCCTTGATCCAGTTTTAACAAGTATACCTGATATGTACAGCGCTAGTTCTGCGTGGCTCAAGAAAAAGCAGTTGTAAAATTGCAAGTATTTTGTGCTTCCATTTTATCAAAAGTATGGACAAACCCCAACCCAGTCTGCCGTGTCTCTCCATCAGTAAAACATATCCATACTGAAAACCAACCTTTTTTTTGTTGTTGTTGTTCCCAAAAGGCAACCAAATTTATATGGATCAACATTCCAGAAACAATTCCCTCCTTTCCTGTTGCAGTTCATGTTTTCAGCCTGTCTTCTGGACACTAAAAAAGCATGTTTAAACAAGCCCCACTCAAGCTGGTTGGTGTGCAGCTGCCCTTCTTGGCTCACCGATAATGTTTCAGGAATAGTCACAGCTGTCAAGGCAACATCTTTCTTTTCTCCAGATAAGCAGCACCAGCAGCACTTCAGACCACTACCACCACCTCTGTTGATCAGTCACTCAAGAAGGCACTAAAGCAGTGAATTATGCTCCTAACTCTGTCCAGAACAAACATGTCACTTTGCTGGCACATCTGATCACCAGAAGACTAAGAATATCAGTAAAACTGCTCCAAGACACACACATTTGCTGTATACTAGTATGACAGCTAAGACAGATCTTCTCTTTCAGTGAGGCAGTCCAGGGAGAAAAATAAATTCCTGAACAGGAGCTGAGCAGATGTTAGAGATGCTTTCAACTTATGAATATTAACAAAGACTATATAAAAACTTTATCCATAGCCAAACATAAACACAACTGCCATCCTCTGACATATATCAAAAATAATAAAAGAACATTGAAACATGTTTAAATATTTTTTTGTGACTTTTATATATATGTGTATGTATATATCTACATATGTACATATATATATATATGTAAAAGCAAAGGATAATAACTCACAAGAAACCAAACACATTTTGGCAAAAAAATCCTGGATTGTCTGAATTAAAATCACAAGCTAATTAGCAACTACAGTTTTAGGTGATCCAGACCTCACACACACTAAATTAAGACATGCAAAATTAGGATATTCTGCTAGTAATTACAATTCACAATGTGTGTGAAGTGGATGGCAGCAGTAAGACTGCTCCAAGTGCTAAGACATTTAGGCATCTGTGTAGTAGAATATTTCTTTGGACATGTGAGGAAGAAGGGAAAAAATAGATATCATGAAATATTTTAGAAGCTCATTGAAAATAGTATTTAAAAGACAGATTAATACCCCCACTAAATTATCAGTCACTAAATGCATCAGCCCACATTTTATGAATCACCATCCCTTAGTCAAAAGCTGTTTGAGGAACAAGAATAAAATTCAGGTATAAACCGTGAGTGACTATCCTTGTCTACCTTGCTTATTGTTAGAATATAGCACACAGAGGAATCTATGCTTTAAGAAACCTTATTTACAGGAGTTCGTAAAACAACATAGAGAGAAACTATTTGTGTCTCTGTTTATGAAGTTAGTTTCTAAAAATATTCATAGAGCCATTTCTAAAAAAAATCATTAAGCCGTATTATGCACATTTTGCTGGAATGGACACAACCGAAGGCAACAGACAGTGAAAAATCATGGGATATATTTTCAATAAAAAAATCAACCAGTTTAAACTGAAACAGCCTCCTTGAATAAGAGTTGTTATCCAAAATATACATTACTACTATTAAAATGAAATGAAAGAGCAGTTCATGGTATTTATTGCTGGTTTTGCCCAGAAGGTTACTTCTCTTTAATGTTACTCACATCATCTTCTTTGGTTCCACCCCAGAAATTAGTCCCACCAGCATAGCTGGGAATGTTTAGCACAGCTATGCCCTGCAGACTTGGAAGGGGGATGTACTGTCCGTCACACTGTAATGGATAAAACTCATTCAGTATATAAATGTGATAAAAGCAATCAGCCATTTTTAACACATGAAGCTTCAACAGAGCTGGCAGGGGAGGACAGAGTCCTTAATAGGTTTGACACAAGACTATTCCCTCCATGCTGTGAAGCACCTCTAATACAAACCTCTTCTCTCTAATCTCAGCAGCAATTTTTGCAGAGCTGAAAAACATGTAGATACTACATGGTGTAGTATCTACAGCAGAGGTGTTCCATGACTCTTTGAAAAAAGATTTTCACATCCCTTACTGTGAAATTCCTCATGCACTTAGACCATGCTCTGTCTATCAAGGACTACAAATCTTTTTGCAATGAAGAAAGCTATCTCTCTGAGTGCACACAGTAGAATTGCCATGGACATCACAACAAGCTTCATTTACCCATTCCATAGCTAGTCTTCCATTCCATATCAGCATTCCAAAATTTGCAATCCATTAATCAAGAGGGAATAAAAAAATCAAAACAATCCAATCATATTTCTGGCATAGCCACAAAACATGTAGCTAAATCTAAGTGTTGTTAGCACTGTATACTTGTCTGCCTGTAAAAATAACTTTACTGTCCCTCTCAAAAGTGCAAAGGGAAATCTAGGACTGACTCCACTGTTGTTATCCTGGTCACGGCCAGGAGCTATTGATTTTGCAGGTAAGATGTCACTCCTGTGACTGACTGTTCAGTCCTTCTTTCTTACTGCTTTATCCTCCAAAACCCATAAGCAACTCAACACAATCATGGGATGATGTAGGTCAGTCTCCTCCTACTTACAGCCAAGAGTAAATCTACAGACATCAGTGAAATTACCCTTGACTTATAGCAGTACAACTGCCGTCAGAGGGGAGCCCAATGATCTCAAACCATTCAACTGGGAGTCAAAAGTGCAGTCCTGCAGCAGTGCCACAAGCGTGGATTTCAAGCAAGTTGGAAATAGAAGGTGTCTTCGTTTCAGCTGGAATAAAGTTAATTTTCCTCCTAGTAGCTGGTATGGTTCTGTGTTTTAGATTGAGGATGAGAATAATGTTGACAACACACTGATGTTTTAGTTGTTGCTAAGCAGTGTTTATACTAAACCAAGGAATTTCAGCTTCTCATACTGCCCTGCCAGTGGGGGCTGGGAGTGAACAAGAAGCTGGGAGGGGACACAGCAAGGACAGCTGACCCAAATGAGCCAAAGGGGTATTATTCCATACCATATGATGTTGTACCCAGTATATAAACCAGTGAGAGTTGGCTGGGGGATGCCACGGCTCGGGGACTGGCTGTGCATCAGTCAGTGGGTAGCGAGCAATTGCATTGTGCAGCACTTGTTTTGTATAATCTATTACTATTACCATCATCATCATCCTTTCCTTTTCTTTCCTATTTGACTGTCTATCTTAACCCTCAAGTTTTACTTTTTTTTTTCTTCCCAATTCTCTTCTCCATCCCACTGGGAGTGAGCGAGCAGCTTGTGATGCTTAATTGGAGGCTGGGGTTAAACCACGACCCAAGGTCATAAACGCTGGAAGCAGGTGTTACTTTGTTGATCACAAATTTGCAGGTGAAGTTGCCTTTAAAGAAGATTGCCAGATTACTGCAAGTTACTAGTCCCACAGAAGGATTTAAAATTATAGAAATGCAACAGAAAGACTCCGGAAATAACGACAAAATCTGTAGCAATTTATCAGGAGGAGAAAGCGATGTAAAATTATTTCCAGAATGTGTTTAGCGCTCTCTTTTTATGATTTAATCTCAGCAACAAGACAGAATTTAACGTTTTAATCAAAATGTGACAGCATCCAAAATATGCTGTGATATTAATAGATGCTGCACAGCCATTTGTAGAGGTCTGCCTCCAATTCATGAAATTGTTATTTTAAATTTTCCATTGCTCTGCACCTCATCACACGTTTTAGCATGAGGCTAATATTATGCAAGGCAATACTAAATATGAAATTTCTACTTGCTCATTTACTTCCAGAAGTATTCAAAAATAATTATGGAAAGGTCAGATTTGAATGCCTTATTGAATCTTATTTGAATCTTATTCAAAAGATCCTTAAATTAGAATTCTATCTGCAGCATACATAACATTATTTCCTGTCATTATATTTGCTAACTACTGCATAATTCCTTGATAATTACTCAGCCTTTAGATAACAGCAATCTGCCACTACTACCAGACAAAATCCTCCTAAACCTCAGAGGAATGAGAAAGAGTTCCAGTAACTTAAAATTATTCTCTCAACTGAAAAAGTTATCTTCATATAAATATCGTGAACTTCCATATGAAATACTTAGCATGAAGTAAAAGACAAATTATGTATGTTCTCTGTCAAAACCCAGCCTAGATATTTTTGGGGTGAAAAGAACTGTAACCATCCTGTAGTCTTTTTCTGCATTTGGTAATCACTTATATCTCCTTTAAGTTCCCAGGATCATGAAGAAAAGTTAGATTTGATGTTAGAACTTAAAAGACAAAAAATAACCATGTTTAGATAATCCACACTGCATTTGTTGTTGCTGTGATAATATCTTGTTTCTGTTGTGTGACTTTAAAACACCTATCAGAGAAATTCTCTACTGCTGTAGCTGGGCTCCTGGTGATGTACATTCAGAATCTCCCTTCTTCTGTCAGAATTTTTGACTAAGATCATCTGTGTGCTTTCCCTGTATGAGTAATCAAGATCACAGATAGTTCAAAATTAGCCTGTAGGATTAAGACTCCTTATCTCTTTCCTTCCATTTAGTGTATGTTCATTGCTGTTATTGTTCTTAAAACCTGGTCTCCTCCTTTGCTTCAGGGAACATTAAGAAACAGATCCCACATATATAATATTTTAATTAAAAAAAATCCAAACCAACCAGTAATTACAAGAAACACTATACTAGGTATTTTGGGATATTTAAAGATTGATATTGTTCTCTAAAATATCACCTGGGGAACCACCTCATACATAGCTCATTTTTACACAGTGACTTTGAGGTCAGCTTGGGTTGACACAAGAACTCTAAAAGGTTTCAAGAGGAAGCCCAAATTCTTCATTACACATCATCAAATCAAAAATAGCCATTCTGCCCATAAATAAAATTTACCTCAAGTTGAACTTTTTGTTCTAAGTTCTTGTAAGTTCTCTGTAGTAGCTCTTTTGTGCCAAGAACTCCATACCACATCATGTTTTTTGTCCGACTTCTGAAAACAGGTAAAACAAGACTCACATATTGAAATACACACATTATTATGTCTTGTATTTGTAGGATGAGAAAAAGTTAAGAAAATCAGATAAAGAGATACGAAAAAGAAAATAATGGAAACATCTTGGCTTTGTTACTGACAGTTATATTACCTGCATTTTTCAGGGTGCTCTTCTCGCTTGTTATTAAATTCTAGTGAAATTTTTGCATCTAACCCAATTCCAAAGTAGTTGTTCATGACACATTTTTCTGAATAACCCTCCCTGTTAGAAGAAAAGAGATAATCAGGTGTACATTTGTACAGTACCTGGACACACAGAGCTTTGACCAAGATTGTGGTTGGTCTCAGAACAGATATATCAACCAAGAGATGTAAAGAGATGTTTCCTCTGAATCTCCCCGAGGAAACCCAACCGCAGTTGAAGAGACAGCTTGGCTGCTAGCTCCTTTGCAAATGCAAGTTACTTCCTGCAGGGCAAAGAAGAAACTGCACCCCACCCCATCCAGCACCGTCTGCACCATACCCAAGGTAACAGTGGGATACGAGGAAAGCGCTGCTCCGGGCATGGCTCTGAGGCAGTTGCACCGCACCAGGCCGGGCTGAGCACCCAAGCTGTGTTTAGGCATGCTGGTGCTAGATGTTTGGCTGATGCTGCTGGCACAGCAGTGCTTGGTTTTAGGGGAGCCACGGCCCACAATGCAGGTATACCATCCATAAGTCTCTGCCAATGCTACACCCAGTTCTGAGAAGCAGAGACAGCTTAGGACACAAAACTTCCACCTCACTGCTCCAAGTCCTTAGGGGAACAATCTTCTTCCTCCATTGCAAAGTGCCCAGACTTGCTTCAACATCTTGCTGGCAGCTGAGCTTGTGTTCAGACCAGCGATTTGGGCAGGAAAACCCCACTCTGAAGGACTGATGTCCTCCTCCCAGAGCGAGTGAGCAAGGGTTAAGTGGGCAAACATCTACTATTATTTCTCCTGCTGCAAGACAATTCTGCACTAGTTGTAACTAAAATGGCACAATCCAATTTGTTTTCAGACCTTGAGGTCTGAAAGACAGCAAACAAGAACTTCACAACGAAAAAAAAAAATACAAAAACATTTAAAATCAAGTTTAAGAAAAGCAAACGAAAGCAAAACAGTAAATTTGGAAAAAAATATTTCTTACAGAGAATCTGGATCCGGGTCAATAAATGGCGTAGCACCAAATGGATCGATGTTTGCTAGCAACATTTTGCTAATAATTGAACTTCCTGCAATAGAAGCAGCCAGACCAGCCCTCAAACCTGATTAGAAAAGAAACAGAAAAAAATAACAAAAAACCCCACTTTGATAAATAGAGAAGCATATATTGTCATAATAAAGCCACATACTGAGAGACAAAATTCATTATATCCATATAGGGAATGATTGCATTTCTATCTCAATTTTTACCTATATTGGTTATCTTTTCAGGTCTCTGGCTCTCTTGAGCAGAAAGGCAGCTATGCTGCAGTGCAATGGCTGACTCTTAAAATGCCACCATTGAGAAAGAAAAAAAAAAAAAAAACAAAGAAAATTCAGGATTTCAGGCCAACAATCACTGGCTGGCATAGTAACCAAATGGGTGACCTAACATCCGAAAAGACTACTAGAGCTTTTTACTTAGTTTACTCTTTATTTCCAAACTCTCAGTGATTTTCCTTTGGTCCTTTCCTTTGGAAACATTCCTAAGGAATACCCTTATTTTTACAACTGGCAGAATCATAGTTTAACTTAATTTGTGGAAAGATCAAAGCATCACCATGCCTACCTTGACTAATAGCAATGTCACTCTACAGAACACTGTGTAATGCATTTAAACAAAGGAAAGTCCTTTCTAAAAACTTTCACTTAAATTGACCTGAAGAAAAGTGTAAGCTCAGTTCCGTTATGTTTTAACTATACTAATGAAGTTAATCAAAATACGTGTTTTACTAGTGACTCCTAGTATTAATTGCATTTGGATAAGAACAGATTTTTTTTTTTCTAACTGTTTTTACTGCACAGCAGATTTATGTAGTTTCAGTTATCTGCTTCCAGAAAGGTATCTACAGACACCTCTTATTCAGTAGGTTGAACTTCACATGGCTCTGTCCCTCTGCCCCTTCATAGCCTCCACTGATTAGGATGAATGACAGAAGGACTTGGGGATATTTGTGGATGAAAAACTGAACACAAGCCAGCCACGTGCACTTGCAGCTCAGAAGGCTAACCGTGTCCTGGGCTGCATCAAAAGCAGCGTGGCCACCAGGCCGAGGGAGGTGATTCTGCCCCTGTACTCTGCTCTCGTGAGACCCCACCTGGAGCACTGCATCCAGCTCTGGGGACCCCAACAGAAGACAGACATGGACCTGCTGGAATGGGTCCAGAGGAGGGCCGTGAAACCCTGCGGAGCCATGGGGTTGTTCAGCCTGGAGAAGAGAAGGCTCCAGGGAGACCTTATTGTGGAAATATAGAGAGGGCTTGTAAGAAAGACTGAGACTTTTCACCAGGGCCTGTAGTGACAGGACAAGGGGCAATGGTTTTAAACTGAAAGAGGGTAGGTTTAGATTGGACGTGAGGAAGGAATTTTTTATGAAGGTGAGGAGACACTGGAGCAGGTTGCCCAGAGAAGTTGTGGCTGCCCTTATCATTGGAAGCAGCCAGGGTCAGGTTGAACAAGTCTTTGAGAAACCTGATCTAGTGAAAGATGTCCCTGCCCATGGCAGAGGGTTGGACTGGATGATCTTTAAAGGTCCCTTCCAACCCAAACCACACTGTTGATTATCTGATTCCAAGATCCTGAATTTCATTTTTCATCCTTCAGAATCAAAAGCAACACTTCTGCTTGTGTTGTGACAATCAGGAACCTTCTACATTATTTTGCATTTCCTACTATATGATACAACAGAGATGTGTATGTCGGTTCAAACAAATTCAGGGCATGAAGTAAAAATTTTTATTTAACAGCAAGCAGGGTAACAGAAGGCAATATTAAAGAAGTGTAAGGAACAGCAAATTTCAAAATCATAATTACCTGGGCAAATAATCCTAGTGTTAAGCACTGGGAGGTTTTCCTTGCTTGCAGCCAAAGCTGGAGCAGAGAAAGAGCCTGTCTGAGAATGGACACCTCGGCTTGTACGTCGGTCTGGAGACCTTGGTGCAGTTTTAACTGTGCAGCAGTAAAAGTAAGAGCACTAATTAGACCTGTTATGGCATTACCAAATACATAGTTTTTACAGACCTGAAAATATTTCAGAAGCACTAATTTAATCTGTTAATATGCCATGACAAATGTCCTTCCCTCTCACACCACAGTTTTTCTTCTAAATACAGGGAAGAAAACTCAGAAACAGATCATGTGACAAGCACGGATTAAAATTAACAAGTGTGCATGGCATTCAGTATTAGGAGTTCCCCAATTATGCTTCAAGCTACTAGAAAATACTGCATTATATCTACTTTAAAATGCAATAGTATTTAATGCTGTATAAGCCTTCTGAAAAATGTGTTAATGAAGTAATAAAAATGTAAATTTAAATTCAATCTATATTTACTTATAAATATACCTAGATTGTATAGTATATTATTATTTATAATAATTTTAATATAGATAGCTATTCTAACCCATAGGCCATGGAAATACCCAATCAACAGCCACACTATTTGCTTCAAGCAGCTAAACTGGGCCCCCTGCCTGCATCAGGTTTCTGAAAACATCAGACAGAACTCTGACATCTTTACGTACAGCCAAACTGAAAACTGCAACGGATGGGAAAAAGCCATGTTCAGACATACTTGTCTTCTACAGTTAGAGAGATTGTGGGGAACATCTGTTTCCCATCATTTATTTTTCACAAAAAAAAATAGCCCAGCAATTCCCCAAATAATTGAAATAACTTCTTTGTTAAAATTCTCCAGAAGATGGATCAATAAAACCTTGTGACTGATAGCAAGGTTTGGTAGCTGATGTAATTGTTGGTGACAAAGGCTCAGAAGAAAGAAAATCAAGGGGAAAGGGAAGATGTTCACAAAGAGTAACTGGTAGTTCAGTGAAGCCAGTTATCCCTGGGGCTGTCTTTGGAGTTGATGAAGGAGGATAGGCTTTCCAGAGGGCTGACCTCAGGTGCTGTAATTTACTTTCCTGGCAGAACTTCTGTCATGCAGATTGAGAGAATATGCCAGTGCCCACTTTAGCCGGGGGAAGTTAATCTTTGTGAAATTCAGCCCTGTCAGACGTAGCCAGAAATTGGTGCCCCAAGAAAGAAAGTTTGGGTATTACTGAATGCTTTGCTATAGCATTTGCATGTGCATATAGAAAGCTTTTGCACACCAGATGATCATAGACAGACATTTCCTGGCTACCTCTACTCCAAATTATCTCACATGTTAAAACTACTTCAGCTAAGGATAACTTCAACCATGACCATGTGAAGAAGCTCAGAACTAAAAATGATATTATTTCAAAATGATCTGATATATTCCTCTCAAAGCCTGAAAACTAATTCAGCAAAAATAGAATGATTAGGACTAGCACCAAGAAAGCAGAAGAAAAACACCACCGGGAATGTGGTGGGAAGGAAAAAACACACCCTTTTTTGTGGCAAGGGGGAGAGATCAGTTCACATCGGTCATGATAACTCAAGTCTGAGAGTAACATGGAGGTACTGTATGAAGACATTAATTGAAAGAAAATGCAGAGTGGGAAAATCTACAGACAAGGGGAATAATAAGAACCAGGGTCTAGAAATTGTGTTAAATTCGGGACGGGATCTGGGCATTCACTTTTTTTTAAGTGATGATCATCTAGCACAGAACAGGCAATGAAATGGCAAATTCTTCACCCGCTTGTATCCCAAGAATAACATTATACACCTTTCTGGATGACTTGAGTAAGTCAAACAGAAATTATTAGATGCAGGACAGGGATAAGTGGGTGAAATTTTCTGAACTGTTTTATATGAAAGGTCTGGCCAAGGGGACTAACAGCTCCTTCTGACTTTAACATCTGTATAACAGCCTTAGCAATTATCACAAAATGCTACAGTATTGCATGATAACAATACAACACAATGATTTCTACCTGTCCACAACAAACCACTGTAACAGCGTTAAAAAATGAAAAGGAATAAAACCTGCAAGTGACATCTAAGAAGAGTTATTAAATATTTAGATGAAGGTTATTAGCATATGGAAAAATATTATCTTCATCAAATGACCAGGAAGATCCTCGAAGGGTAAAATATAATATTCAGAACAAAATTAGCATTAATTTTTCATAATGCTACTGAAAAATTCACACTATTCACACAGTCTGTTCTCTCTGTACTTGGGAACAGGGCGGTTATATTAAATAGGAAAATCAACAGAGCAGATGCTCTTTATTTGACAGATGAGACTCATGGGGATAACTGCAATAAAGATAAACTTTTGCTGTTCATGGTCTGATAAAAACAACAGAGCCCTAATGAGTAAAACTGATGTTTCATTGCAGATAATTGAATTCATGTTTCATGCTTTGTCCCTAAACACCTATATTCCACTGACAGCATTAATATGCACTCTATTTCACACATATCAGATGTATGAAGAATAACAGAACTCACCAATAAATGCAGAAATTGTATCAGCAAGAAACAAGGGGTTTATATCTATTTCTACATATGGATATACAGATCTGTATATTTTCATTTTTTTATGTATTTATGACAGTAGGATTGGGTCATCCATAGGGCCAGTATCCTCTATGAGCTACTATTGAAACTGGACAACCAACAAGCACTGATTCCTATAAACAAGGGAAAAGGAGAGGGGCCAATCTAGAGACAATCACTGGAGGAAGTCTGACATCCATTCCCGGAGAAAAGGAAATGTGATATTCTGAATCAACAGAAGCCCCACGAGGCTAATGTCATATTTCTAAAGTAGGAGCTACTGACACAGGCACCAGTTTCAGAGCAGAGCCTCATGAGGACACCACCTTTTAAAGATGCTGGTGTGGGTTAGGGTAACAGAAGGAGATGCAAATCCCAAACAAATTCGCTCATTTTGTCACATGCAGTTGCTCACCAAATGTCTAGAGGATGGGTTTTGCTGTCCACCAGCTACCACTGTTTCATCTCGAGACCTCACCTGCAGTGCATCACTGTCCACTTTTGTAATACGGCAAAAACTGAAATTTCCACCTATAGTAGGAAGCAGCTTTTCTAAAATTACTACACAGCTTGAGACTCTTGAACAGCCCTGGCACATGAACTACTAATCAACACAAAATGCAGTATTGATGTTTGTGATGGAAAATGTCCAAACATGAATTCTGGCTGGATTGGCTTGGTGCCAAAACCAAGCAAGGGAGGAGGTAAATGAGGGTCCCATACAGACAAATCATCCTTCCTTCTTCCACTGCAGCCACTCACTGGCAGATTTCATAAAGGACACATGAAGGAGAGATTTTATCCTATCATTTGAATGTGGGAATTAGTAATCTGCTATTTTAGGAGATGACTATTATCATTATTACCAATATTATTATTATTATCAACAACACCATTTAACACACAGTAACCAAACAATTAACAGCCAAAAGGAAAGCTTAGTGACAAAACGGGCTATTACTTCATGAAAATGCTACCTTCCACGCAAGTTGTTTTAAACTCAGATCATTCAATACTCTGTTTGCTTTATCGATTCAAATAATACAACTGTGTTCTTTCTGTGGCATTTTAAAACCCAGCATGGGCTACCCATGCTGTCCTCCTTTTTTTGGAGCGTACCCTGCAGTGCCCCAGTGCAAGGACAGAATGATGCTCCCTCCAACAGAAAAGTAGGAGCACTTAGACAGCTGCAGATAATAAAGTCCATCCAACCAAGGACAGAGCAGGTAGTGGGCTCTACACCTCAGAAAGCATGAGTAGCTTGGTATAGTGGCTTGCTGTGTGGCTTGCTATACAGCAGCCTATAGCTGTGACGAACTAGCTGGACCAATGACCTGTATTTGGGACAACAACGCAAGAAATTTTTCATGGGAAGGAGCTATAGGATATCAAAGACTTTGGTTTAAATTTCTGTTCTGGATTAGACAAATAAAGGAGATGACTTTAGTACTGCCACTTCTCATGAGACTTCCATGCTCCAGCTTCTATTACATTCTTTCCTGCTTTATGGTGTTCCACTTCATATAGAAGACTTCAATATTCATTCTCTTTGTTCCAATAACTGTCTCAGGGCAAGTTCCCAGCTGAGACATCAGGGTTTTGTTGTCAATACAATGACTACATATGTCTGTTTCACACAATTTGAAACCCCCTCAACAGTAATGACTGACAGAAATTCCTGTAATATGCCCTAAAATGCCTATGACTGAGACATGCTATTGCCACCAATGCCTAGGCTCTAGACCCTGCTCAGGTTTATGCAGAAAGGTGAGTGCAAACACTGGATTAAACGCAGGCACTTCTCTCCCCCACAAATACCTTCTCAGCTTTGTAAATACATTCCAAAAGACTGTTGTTCATGTCATTTCCAGCATTTTTCCCTTAACTTTTATTTATCCAAATCTACTAAAATTTGTGACTAGTTTCCAGTGAAACAGGATGCTAGTATTTTTTAATTATGGAGTCAACTATTCTTCATAATGCACCTATAAGGAAACTGTATAATTTTAAATTATTTTATTCCTAATTGACTCACTTGATGGGGACTCAAGTTCCTTTGTATCTTCCTCTTTTTCCTCTTCTTTGGATTCATCCAATTCTTTGCTATATTCTAGTGAAGACTGGTTCACTTGTTCTTCACTATGAGCATTCTGCTCATCCACAACTGCTTATTTAAAAAAATAGATGGAAAGTTTAAAGATTTTTAAAGAAAAACTGCACACATGGAAAATCAGCTTCTTTTTTCCTGTAGCTTTAAGTTTAAAAATATTAACAAAAGGTTTCTATGACCAATTCAGTGAAAAAGTCTAGCAATCCTTTGCCCATTGATAAAGATTTGCTGTCAGATATTTTCATTTTGTGGAGGATAATAGTTACAAAATAAGCACACTTTTATATATGCATTCACATGCATATATATGTATTCATATATGCAGACAGACAGTCATCAACATCCAAAGAAGCTGCATTTCTTTTCCTGCAGCCTGTAATACGCACATAATTTTATCTGTGTACAAATGCAGAAATCAACCTTTAATAATTACAGTTTATGCTAGTTTAAAAAAAAAAAAAGAAAAAACCATCGTTATTCTATCAGCAAGGTTCAAAATGCTGCCAATGTGCACCTTTTTCTGCTTGTTCAATGATCTGCCTCACAGCCTTCTTCAAGCTGTTCGCCCGGAGCATTAACTGTTCCCTTGGTTTGAAGAGTTTCTGGGTGGAAGACTTTGAGACACACTCCGCTAATTTCTCTTTACTTTCAGACAAGGATTCTTCACTTGAAAACTCCTCTGCTTCTTCTTCCACAATGGGGGGAGTGACGCCTGGGAGAATGGGAGCAGCCTGGGCTTCGGTGTGAAGAGCCTGGAGCAACAGGTCTAGCTTCTCGTTTAACTCGGAGCACTAAGACAAAGTGGAAAAGAACACACACAAACAGAAGACAGAGTGAACGTGTGAACACTTTTAGGAAACTGAGAGCAGATTATATTTAAAACTGTGTCTTAAGTGTCTATGTAATTGTTTATGTAAAATCCAAACCTAGGTTCAACATTTTGGAATATCATATTATGAGTACGTCTGTGTGGTTTTTTTGCAGATGTACCCAGTGACACCCAATCAGATTAGAGTAATTATAACCAAAAACCACTAAACTAGGATTAAAATAACACGCCATTCTAAACTCAGCCTGCCACATAGCTAAAGTACAGGTTAGATTTTACTTCTCCTGATGGCCTGCAGCACGGAGAACCACCACAGATTTGCCCATGCCCTGCATTATAAGAAATTATAGGTGCTCAGTACCCCAATTTGGAGAGATAATCCATGGGGACATGCCCACCTGTTAGACTGAGACACATGGGGTTGTTTTCACAACACAGCTGTACATTTAAGCAAGTGAGTTGTCACAGAGTAAAGAGGCTCAAGCCAGAACCAAACACTCAAACATCTCTACCCATCACTAAGCAGTTGCTCTCTCTAGGTACATTGGAAAAGAGGTGATTTTCTGTGCTTAAGGGAAAGGAAACCAACATTGTCTGTCCTTGGAACAGTAAAAAAGAAACATTCCTTACTAAAATGTGCACCAAATAGAAATGTGAAACCACAAATTGCCATTTAGCAAGTATATCTCCTGATTCTGGGTTTGTTATTTTGGTTTGTTCTTTTCATTTCAGCTCATGTAAATTTTGTTCCTCATAGCAAATCCCTCTGGGTTTTTTGTTGTTTATTTTTTTTTTTCAATGCTTTTGCAACACAATCTCTAGAATTTGCAGCTTAAACCATTATTTTTAACATTGTAGTCTCTCTTCCCTTCATTCTCTCAGCATGCTTTCTCTTAATTATCCCACTGTTTTCCTGTAGCTAAATTAATCCCTAAAAGTATAACTCCTAACTCAACACATTTCCTTTTATCTCTATGTATGTTACCATGAACTTTATCCTTCATGATGGAAAGAAGTGTAAACAGAATTTATAGAAATCTTACAGTTTAAAGATGGTTTGGAAATAGCTGTTCTATACAATAAGAAGAGAAGAACTGAAAGCCAAGCTGAGCAACCTGGAGCAATTTGAAAATTAAACACCCATGAGCTATAAATGTTAAAAAACCTGTAACTTTAAACCAGAACATAGTCATAGTCTTACTTTAATGGCCATAGCATCAGCTTCCTCTGCATTTTCCATTGGTTTTTCGTAAGTCTTCCCTATTTTGGCAACAAAGTCCTTTACAGTTTCACATAATATTCTTCAGATAAAAAAAGGAGAGGGGAGAAATCAAATGAAATAAAATAGATATGTTTTGAATATTAAATCTTTATGGCAATTTATTAATATGCATACTGCTATACATCATTCTTGTTGGAAACTGAACTCTGTAATCATACTTGCAAAGTAGACGGTACTCTTCTCCATGGCCTGCAAAATTAAAGTGATAAACTTTAAAACAAAAACTCTTTCTCCCTTTTATTTATGCCTTTGCACACACTGTATCTTACTTCTTAGAAATTAAATAAACACAATTTCATCTATTCCCTTGCTTCTACACCTTCCATACCAGAGGAGTTAGCAAACTTGTATTCACTTTGATAACTTCACACACAGGCTTCCAAATTCCCATGCAAAGATGGATCCTAGAAACCATGGAGAAAATCTGACTTTAATGGAGCACTAAGATGAAAGTATATGGCCACATGAGTCCCATTGCACAGCTCTTGCTTTTGAACCACAGCTGACACTAAGGCATATTTGTGCCAACTACAGGGGCTGCAATGAATTTTCATTGTGTAAATCAGAGAAAGACTTGGTTCTTATTACCTACACTGCATACAGACAGCAAACTTACTAATGAGGTGTGGATAATTGCTTAGTACTCTTCATTTGGTTGAAATTTATTTGACAGAAACTAAATAGATTTAACAAGATACTGAACCAATTTAGAATCTGGAGTTATAATAATACCCTGCAGTTTAACATGTGCTATGGATACGTTAAAAGTGAAATGTTATTAACTTGCTTTCAGCGGGGGGGGAAAAAAAAAAAAAAACAACACAATGTAATGACATTCAGAGGTATTTTTGAAGATTCTATGACTGGTCTTTTGCATATCATAAAATAAAAGATTTTTTTTTCACAGAGAAGGTATAAACAGAATACTTCTGTTTTCAGATGATGTCCACGATTTGCCAAGTAATTATAACTCATTTTTAAGTGTTTGGGGGAAAAAAACCCTATCGTCTGAGACCACTATTGATTGAGTTGATATAGACAGAGCTATGACAAAGCTACCTAGCCTGAAGTTCTGATTCACATTGATGACATTATTTGTCCTCTTAAAGATATGGATATGCATAAAACAAAACAGAAGAAATGGAATGTAAAGTAGATCACATATTCACACTACTAACAGTAAGTTTCATATTTAAGCTGCATGCAGGAGTGATTTAAAAACACTTTACATTATGTGATTTTTTTAAAATGTTGATGTGTTTAGTATTAAGCTATCCATTATAATTGTACCATATAAAAATTTTGCAGAAAAACTTCTACTCTAAAAGATATAAATCAAGATATATTAAGCCAAGCCAGCTGGGCCAGCCATAAGAAAATCAGGCTTAGGCAGAAGGTTATTATGGTGATGATGTTACACAGGGGATTTATCCCACACATTGTACGTAAAACCAATCAACTCACTTGGCAGATGATATGACAACTGAGTGCTGATCAGAATTGAGAATTTTTGCAAGATGAGCAGCAACTGAATCCTCATAAGCAGATATCTGAAAACAGAGAGAAAAAAGACTTCAATTTCCACACATTTCCATAGTTTAACACCAAGTAGTGAGTTAAAACAGTTCCAAAAATAGCAGGATTTCCATTTCAGATCTAATACAAGGGCAAGCAGCTGGCAATGTAGATTCTACCTGCATACTGTATTTTATGTACCAGATTTTTAATATTCAAAATAACACTGCATCTGAAAACTTGATCCACAGCTCCTTTCCTCCTGTAGAGAAAACAGTAAGTTATTTGTAGGCTAAAAATAGTCCATGAGGCCAAAAAAGAATCTAATTTCCTTTTAGATTTATAACAACCTATATCTAATATATTTTATTCTTAGAACAAGCAAAGTTTCTCTCAAACCAAGCTGCTCAACTAAGAATAAATCAAAAGTTTGCAGTTAACATCTTGAATTTTCTTTTTACTGTCAGATGGGCTCTTATTACCAAAGTACCCCTACTAATAAAGGCTGATAAAACTGGTATAATGTTATCAAAACCAATCCTTAAGGAGCAAACCACTTAGGGCTTAGTCTTGACAAGAATGTTTGGGAGAAGAAATGTGAGCACTGCCTGTCTTTTCTTGCACAGAAGAATTGTAAGTTCTGAAATACTCAGGAAAAATTTTGGAACGGATCAGAAATGCATTCTCACACACTGTATCCTGTCTCAAAATAGATATGGATCCAGACTCAATTTTAGAAGGAAATTCTAACTAAATTCCAAATCTAAAGCTAAAAATAAATGCAGTTCTTAAATTTTCTGATGGCTCCCTTTAAGAAATCCTTTGAATCTCTTAGTGTGTTTTTGCTGTTGATATGGAGCAGGCAGATATAGCACCCTTTTCTTCCTCCTAAACCCCAGCCTTAGTTGCACAATTCGGACAGTAAATCTGTTTTCATTTCAACAGGAAAAAAAAACCCTGTTGTTGTTCAAACATCAGTATAAGATTTCTAGAACCAAACCAAGTGAAATAAGTCCTGTGAAATTGGAGGAAAGAAGAAAAAAAAAAGAATCGGATTTGTACTTCTATTTACTTTTTGAACTGCGCTTTAATACATTACCTATGGTAAAGTTAGTTATTCTTTTTCTAAAATATCATAACCCGATAAATGAAGCAAAAAATGTGAGAACAGAGCTTGAACAGGGTACTCAGAGGAAAATTGCTTTGTCCGACTCAGAGTAATGACAGGTAACTATAGCCTACAGAACTAATTTTCCAAAAAAGTTTTATATGAGCAGTTCCATTTTCAGGAGTGGCTACACATAATTTCAAAGCCAGAACTAACTACAACAAAATGTATATTTTTTTCTCTACAAGATGAAGATACACTTGAAAATTTTAACCGTTTTGAAAAATTAGAGAAGATAAAGCCTGAGTCTGCATTGCTGACACTGGAAACAGAGCTGTGTGAAAAGCAACCCCATTGCTACCATGACAGGAATGCTGGCATGGAAGGATGACTCGTTAGGAAGGACAGGAAGGGGGAATGAGGAGGAGATGTCACCTTCTATGTCAGTAACCAGCTGGAGAGGATGGAGCTCCACCACGGGATGGGTGAGGAGCCAACCAAGAGCTTATGGGCAGGACTAAAAGGAGAACCAGAACAGGTGACATTATACTGGGGTTCTGCTTCAGGCCACCTGACCAGGAAGACCGAGCAGATGAGACCCTCTACAGACAGATAGGAGCAGACTCACGTTCACAAGCCCTGGTCCTCCTGGAGGATTTTAACCACCCCAGTATCTTTATTGGAGGGACAACACAGCAGGGCATAAGCAATCCAGGAGTTTTCTAGAATCCATTGATGATAACTTCCTTCTCCAAGTGACAGAGGAGCCAATGAGGAGAGCTGCAACGCTGGACCTTGATCTCACCAACAAGGAGGGGCTGGTGGGGAGTGTAAAGCTCAAGGTCAGCCTTGGCTGCAGTGATCATGAAATGGTGGAGTTCAAGAACCTTAGGGCAGCGAGAAGGGCGCACAGCAAGCTCAATACCCTGGACTTCAGGAGAGGGACAACAGGGGCAACAAGAAAAGCTTCTATAGGTATGTTGGTGATAAAAGTAAGACTAGGGAAAATGTGGACCCTATCCAAAAGGAAATGGGAGACATGATTATCCAGGATATGGAGAAGGCTGAGGTACTCAATGACCTTTTTGCCTGTCTTCACCAGCAAGTGCTCCAGCCACACCACCCAAGACCCAGAAGGCAAAAGCAGGGACTGGGAGGATGAAGAAATGCCCAGTGTAGGAGAAGGCTGAGGTTTGAGACTGTCTAAGGAACCAGAAGGTGCACAAGTCCATGGGACCTGATGAGATGTATCAGTGGGTCCTGAGTGAACTGGTGGATGAAGTGGGTAAGCCACTATCTATCATATCTGAGAAGCTGTGGCAGTCTGGTGAAGTTCCCTCTGACTGGAAAAGGGGAAACATAACCTCCATTTATAAAAAGGGAAAAAAGAAGGACCTGGGGAACTACAGACCAGTCAGTCTCACCTCCATGCCCAGCAAGACCATGGAGCAGATCCTCCTGAAAGCTATGCTAGGGCACATGGAAAATAAGGCCACTGGTGACAGCCAACATGGCTTCACTAAGGACAAACTGTGCCTGATAAATCTGGTGGCCTTCTACAACAGTGTTACACTGTTGGTGGGTAAGGGAAGAGCAACTGGCATCATCTACCTGGACCTTTTGAAAGCATTTGACACTGTCCCACACAACATCCTTGTCTTTAAATTGGAGAGACATGGATTTGGTGGATGGACCACCCAGTGGATAAGGAATTGGCTGGATGCTTGTACTCAAAAAGTTGTAGTCAAGGGCTCGATGTCCAAGTAGACACCAGGGGTCAGTATTGGGACCAATGCTGTTTAACAGCTTTGTTGGAAACGGACAGTGGATTGAGTGCACCCTCAGCAAGTCTGCTGACAACACCAAGCTGTGTGGTGTGGTTGACATGCTGGAGGGCAGGGATGCCATCCAGAGGGACCTTGACAGGATTGAGAGGTGGGCCCATGCAAACCTCATGAAGTTCAACAAGGCCAAGTGCAAGGGCCTGCACAAGAGCTGAGGCAATCCCAAGCCTGGGAGGTAAGTGGATTGAGAGCAGCTCTGCAGAGAAGGACTTGAGGGTATTGACAGATAGAAAACTGAATATGAGCCAGCATTTGCATTTGCAGCTCAGAAAGCCAACTGTGTCCTGGGCTGCATCAAAAGCAGTGTGGCCAGCAGGTTGAGGGAGGTGATTCTCCTCCACTACTCTGCTCTCATGAGACCCCACCTGGAGTGCTGGATCCAGCTCTGGGGACCCCAACATAAGAAGGACATGGACCTCTTGGATTGAGTCCAGAGGAGGGCCATGAAGATGATCAGAGGGCTGGAGCACCTCTCTTATAAGGGCAGGTTGAGAGAGTTGGAGTTGTTCAGCCTGGAGAAGAGAAGGCTCTGGGAGACCTTATAGTGGCTTTCCAGTAATTAAAGGGGGGTACAGACAAAGATCAGGAGGGACTTTTTACAAGGACATGCGGTGATAGGACATGGGGTAACGGTTTAAAACTGAAAGAGGGTAGATTTAGATTACATAGAAGGAAGAAATTCTTCACAGTGAGGGTTGTGAGGCACTGGCCCAGGGTGCCCAGAGCAGCTGTGGGTGCCCCCTCCCTGGAAGGGTTCAAGGCCAGGTTGGACGGGGCTGGGAGCACCCTGGGCTGGGGGAAGGGGGCCCTGCCCGGGGCAGGGGGGTTGGAACTCAATGATATTTAAGGGCCCTTCCAACCCAAACCATTCTACGATTCTATGAAAATCCCAGCTAGTAGAGCCCCTGCCCTGTTGTAGCTCTATATCCAGCAAGCTGTCAAAGGTTATAACCTCCTTGCCAATTATTAAATTATTCAAGAACCTGCTGATTAATTGTTGCTTCTCAAGTACGTTTGAGCTAAAGTTGATATGCATTAACTTTCTTAGGAATATATTATTTTCTCAGTTTTAGTCCGAGTTTCCATGCCAATTAATTTGATTAAGTATCTCCCTCTCTCTCAAAATTGAAATCTCATCAGATAGGACAAGCACAAATCTAGTCTGAAAATAGACTACACTTTTCTTTGAGGTCACTTACAATTTCGAGCTCTCTGAAAGAACAAAGTGGGGTGGTATCACCTGAACTAACTCAAGCTGCAAGAAACTTCTCTCTTTCTTTCAGAATGCAACCTTTGCCTTTGAAATGTTGGCATTTTTTTCAATGCTTATTCAAAACTCAAGATAGCAAACATTTTGCTTTTATGTATATATTAACAATATCTTTATTTATATGTATTTTAATAGTATATATAGTATTATACAGTAACATAACTAAATCATATAGTTATATACTAAATATATATTATGCTCTTATACATAACTATATAAATATATAATGTTATTGTATTGCATAATAATATAATACTATATTATGGTTTTATATAAAACATTATACAATATATATAAAACTAATTCATAACACATATATATTAAAATATATGTTTTTCAGGAAGAAATTTTTATGGCTGCTCTGCTTAAGACTCCTTACCTTCATTGAATTTTGGCAATATGGAACTGGAAACCCTAATTACTTGAGATATATGCCATGAACAGACGTTAGCTCAGTTAGCAGATCATAAAACATTTTTTTTTCACACAAATGTTTCAATTATAAATACTGTCATCCCAGAAGCTCAAAGTTAAGTATACGAAGCAACGACACAAAAGTAAAAGTCCACCTGGCATTCCTCTGACTCTTCTGCAGTCACTGGAAGAATAGAAGGCTTTGTTGGTAATTTCAGTTCATATGACATTATACTCCACCTGAAAGAAACACAACAGCGTCTAGTTTTCCAGATTGTTAGATTTATCCTTTCTCTAACATATCAACAAAAACAAAATTCATGGTCACACCACACAATAACTTCTTAAAAAAAAAAAAAAAAAAGCAGCTTCATATTTAATTGTAACCTAACTGCATATGGGTGAAATATTCTAGATTAATGGTAATAATTTGTTTTATTGCTCTAATAATTTGTTAGTGATTTGTTGTTGAGCTTTATTTGTGAACAAATCACGGGACAGTCAATGCAGGCCACAAAAATTTTCCAGCAAAGCATTCACAATAAAAAAGAATTTGTGCAAGCTAACTGCAAAAGTCAAAGGAAAACAGACATGTTCCTAGAGAAAAAGCTCTAAGGTAACATTAGCTTTTCATCTCAACTAGGGGAGGCAGGCGGGAGAACAAAGCACATGGTGAAGTATCTTCATTGACATGTATTTTTTTTTTTTCCCCTGGTAAAGGACAGTACTCTACAGCACAGACAGTATGAAACTGCTAATAGCAACATCCTTCAAAGCCTGCTGAAAAGAACAAGTAATCACTGCAGATGGCCTTGGGAGCACGTCTGCTGAAATTAGAGCAAAAAGTGAAACTGAGCCTTTTTTTTCAGTACAGAAAAAGGCAAACATGAATGAATCTACGAATCTTTCAGAATGCCTGGGCCAACAATTATTTCTAAGGATCAGTAACCAGCATTTCTCTACATACTTTGCTGTAAAACAATCAAATAATCTGCAGAAAAGTTTAAAATAAAAAGGAGTTTGTTTCTCTATTTCTTAAAAATCCCACAAAATAAAATCCCCTTTGATGATATTCAAGTGTTTGTAACTAGAGGAAGAACTGAAACACCCATGAGAGGAAGAAACAGAGTAAGAAATACTCCTCTCAAAAACAGTGTTACACCTTAATTGGAACGCTATGACCATCATCTTCTCTGACTTCTTTTTAAATGGGGGTTGCTCCTTTGTTTTACGGATGGAAACCACACAAAACAAGGAGTGGGACGATCCCTTGGTTTTGAATAAGAAAATGCCTCAAACAGTAATATTAATAGTGGATCAAGCCAAAGATCCAGTTAGCCTAGCATCTTGTCCACAGCTGATGCCTCAGGAAATTATATGAAGGGTGAAAGCACAAGATCAAGTTCTCCCCACATGCAAGGACAGAGAGCTCAGGTGTTTCGCAAATAAAGATGCTGTCTTTAATGGTATTTAACAGCGTGCATGGAGTCCATAAAACTGCCCCAAACAGTTTTGAATTATACAGTTTCTTATTGCTTATAACTTCTTGTAACAGGTACTTATGCAGCTTCATCAGTTATGTAATAAACTGTCACCTTTTGTTCATCTTTGAACAACATGCTTCCTAGTTTCATTCACTGCTCTCCCCTCTGACTCTTCAGTTTAAAAAGGACATTGAAGAGCTGTCCCCATTACTATCTCAGGTTCCCTCATGATTATGATCTGCACCCTAAAAACCAAAACCACTGAACATTAGGTCTCTAAGATGGATTCAGGCCACCAGAAACCCAAACAAATACAATTTGAATCTCATGGTAAATTATGCATATGCACATTTAAGTTTACCTGTCTAACATTTTCGTGCTTGCTCGTTCTAGTTTCTCCAAAATCTGAGGAAGTTGCGTATCATCATCACAGGATCCTCCCCAACCAAGCACACGAGCAAGGTCATTTCCAGTACCAAGGGGTAACACTCCTAACTGACACTGAAACACAACACAGGAGCAAGTACTATTGAAAACTAGAAAGAAAAAGTACAAACAACTACAAATGCTTGTTATTTCAAGCAACAAATGTTAATTATAGAGCTGATACCTAAAGATTGTAAATCGAATTGTGCAATCCCAATGCAACTCATCCTGTTTACCAGTGAAAATTTTAATTTAACAGTAACTATTGAGTTTGGCCCATATAGGGAACTATGACAAAGCACCAAGGAAAAGTAAGAATAGAAAATTAAGTCTAGTCAGTATAGTCAAGGAAAGTAAGTATGCACACTTGCCTGTTTGTGCAAGCTGAGCTTATCAATTTCTGACAAAACCCAACCCACGCTTCCATCACCACCACACACAAGAATCCTGAAGTTGTCAAACTTCTGAAATAACCGCAAACTGCAAAGAAAACATAGCCTGTTAGAGCCAGTTATGTCCATTAGCAAGAGAGCAGTTAAATTCATTAGCAACTGTTACAAGAAAATATGGTGCTCGGCACCTTTGTGATCCTGGCACCTTTATTGTTCTGGGGTATGTGGATACAACAATCTACTTAATAAACCTATCTACACCCCATCTATTGCTGTATATTCCACTTATACTGACATTTCTGATAAATAACATGCCAAGTTTTACTTTAAAAAATTCCCTTGATATTGTTTTCAGGATTTTATTAATATTATTAATATTTTTTTTTAAATTTCTAAGCTATGAAATTGCAACTGCTCTATGCCTCCCACTTCAGCCAGAAGCACAAGGCACCACTGGGGATTTTTCACGGGAAGAGGTTAAGACACAACAACAGCTCCACAATACGGATGGGCTTTGGCCAACCCATGACTAACTACACGCAAGGACCGTTGGAGGCAGTTATTACACCGAAGGTGATCACAAAAACATAAAACAAGTAATACAAGTATTTCATATTAGATCCTTAAAGCTGTAGCCTGCTTTCACTTCCTACGGCTCTTCCTCCTGTTCTCTGACTTTTAACAACTCAAGGATACAACACTTGGGCAGTACAGAAAAGGAGGACAAGAGAGACAGAACAAGCAGAAAGGTGAGACAGAGGAAAGGGGAATGAGATGTGAAGAAACAGCCAAGAGGTAAAAACAAGAGGGATTGAAACTTAAAAAAAAAAAAAAAAAAAAAAATTGAAAGTGTGAACTCTTAAAATAATAAAAATAAATGTTTATTGTTAATGCATGTTATTTTTCAGAATATGTATAATCTCAGAACTATTTCTAAAAAGCAACATATTAAGATCGCAAATTTTTGAAGCATTTATATTTTTGAAGCATTTATATTTTTTCTAAAGAAAATAATGTCACTTATATATGATAGGCAGATACCTATTCAGAACAAAAGATGTAGGTATTTAAAGAAAAAGATGTTGATACCAGAACAACTTCGCCTGCCCTGAGAAAAGGGAGAAATCCCTTAGAAATACACTGCCTTGAGGAATGCAACTCTGCTTTTTAGATCAACTAGAATAAAAAAATAAAAACAACACATCAGCATGACCTGATAGAATAACTGCTACGGACCTCTCTTTGGAAACTGTTTGGGAAAAATATTTAAAAGCAACCAACTTCACCTATGATTACTATGCAAGACAAAAGTGAGCCTCCTGGACCGTGCTGCTGTTAGGTACAACTATATGAAGCAAGAGAACTTGCAAAGAGGCAGACATAATTTTCAGACTGTCCTCTCTCAAAAACTGTCTCTCCAATGAAAATGAACTTCTCTGTGTCATTATAATTGTACGTGCAAAATGTTAGCCAAAAGGGATTATAAGGGTTATAATGAAAGGAATATTACAACTTAAAGAGTTAATATAACATGTCCATAACACAGTACTAATTATAAAAATCCATAGCTGTATTCCATTATATTTGTATTATCTCCACTGTTTGAACTGAATTTTTTTAATGCATTTGTTTTTGTCTACATTTTTGCTATGCAAGCATAATTCTGCATCTTTAAAAGTACAAAAATTAGTGTTTCTAGTTGCTGTAACTGATATTAATAGGCCATTTAATCACAATTCTGCACCTGAGTGGAATTAAGTTAGGCAACAGAAAAATGTGTATGAATTTAATGATTATGAATGTGCAAAGATGCTTGGGTTGTGGCCACCGCTATGCAAATTTCATCTCTATCTCTCCAACAATCAACCCTTAGTTTTTTTAGAATGCCTGATGGTTTTAATTGTGTTCTTGCTCCAAATTTTATGAGATGCTCATTTTCTTGACTATTTTCATACGTTGCCTAAACCATATTTTGAATGTGGTTTTCAGATGACAAAAGTTTTAGTGTACTCATCCATCACCCACTGCAGATTCCCCCACTGACTTTCTGTTCAGAATTCAAAAAGACACAGAGTACATTTAGGCAATAGGTTTCTTCCATAGCTATTCACAACAAAGTCACAGGAATATCTGAATTACGCAAATGAAATGAAAGAAAAGCACCCAGGCAATTGTGCATAAAGGCTCTGATTCAGGAAAGCATCTAAACATTTACAATGGTTCTGAACCTTACCAGTTAACCGAAATCAAAGCTAGCCAAACAGCCACAAAACACTTGGGCTGATAAGTTTTGGTTTTGAATTTTCAAGTGAGTTTTTCTAAAAAGAAAGTATTATCCTACAAAACCTTCACCCACCAGAATTCATTCTGAAATTCTGTCATCTCTTAGATTTTAATTAGGAAGTCACAGTAGATATTGGTGATAGAGTTACAGCAACAAGGGGAAAACACAACACTATACTTTGGACTAAATTCCCTTGTGGAAAGGATTGCTCAAGATTTCCAAGGTCATTACCCTAAGTGAGGTCCTCCATTCATTAAATCGAACACCTGAGCTGGATTTAACGACTGTTTGAATCGACGAAGAAACTTTACTCCCTGATTGTCTCCACTCTTTGAGTTAACAAAAACTAAAAGAGGACTGGCACAGGATGGCGGGCATGTGGCTTTCCAGAAACCTGTGAACATAGTTAGAAAGAATGAAATAAATAAGGCTTTCTAATATGAACAACACAAAAAGAAATCATGGGAAAGAGGAAGAAAGGGATGAAGGACAAAAGGAGTACATTTTATCATGCATAATGTAAATGTTAAACTGAATATTAGCCCTGCAAGGAAAACATAATTGCTCAAGATTTACCAGTTCATTTTTTCCTTTCTGGTATTATCAGTGCCTAGATTTAGTAAAATCCTGAAGACAATAGCTTTATTGTTTTTCCATAATGAAAAAGTTTATTAACCTTTTAGAATAATTCTCAAATCTTATCTTCATAGATTATCACATAATTAAATATATATTTCAGTTACAAATGTTTGGTTTTTAATCTAATTTTTCTTTAACCTTACTGGATTTTACTGGCTCATCCACATCTTTATGAGCTTTCTAAGAGTACTCACAGATTTTAGAAGTTACTGTACTCAGGTGCTCACAGATGAGACTTTACATGAGAACTTTTTTCTGAGGCTGAAGTTATACTATCAGAATCACTGAACAACAGACCTTCATTTGTCATCCAAAGCTTATTAAAGCCAGTGCAGGCCTTAACTAATTACAGCAGGCTTTCTATAAGGCCCTTAGGAAGTAGTACTTATAGGCACTGTTGTCACTAACATGACCAGTCCATGGAAGCAGTGGTTTCCCCGCAACACTTCAAAATCAGACATCACAGGTATAGGTTTTGATATTTGTTTCAGGCAATATTAAAATGACTATGCTTTTTTTTCAATTACCATAAACATTACTAAAGATACAAATAAAAAATTGGCATTAAAGTATGCTAATTTAATTCTACATTATCATAATGTATAATTTTAAATAAGGTTTGATTAATTTATTTAAATGTGAAGAAAAATAATTACACATATGGAACAATCTTCCTAACATGAATAATAAATAGCAGCATGACACACTGGTCTAACACACCACATAGCAAGTAAATAGAGTGGATATATACAGCATAAACAATCACTTTTACTAACTTCATAGAATAAAATTCATTAAATTGTGTATAAATTGTTGATCTACATTTGCCATCAACACAAACTATAAAATTCAAGCAGTTAGATTTCACGATACTCCTTATTAAATCCACTCCCTGCCTTTAAGTGCAGTGTCCCACTGCTCACACATCTCTATCCTGAGGCATCAAAGAGCATCTCTGAGTTTTGAACATTTGCTAAGTTTTTATCTGTGTGTTGCAGAATTCTTACACAGCTTATATTTAAAAGAAATTTAAAGAAGCTATGGAAGCAATTCCTCTCTTTAGCCTGGTAAAGTAGTTGTTGGATCTGAGACGTTCAACTAGCTTACACCTGTGTAAAGTATCAAAAATTTGAGAACTCTGAGTGATGCATGCTAGGCAGGCATCAGCCCACTTAATCTGAAGACTCTAATAATTCACTTTTAAAGTTTCCAAGGTTCATAAATAAAACGGGAGAAAATTTCTAGTGGGGGAACTTTCAGAAACGTTTTTTAAATCATGTCGGTTAAATAATCCTCTTAAAAGCTACACGGAAAATCACACTTTTCTCTAAATTTGAACACTGCATTCATCTGCTCAGCAGAAGGATTTTAACCTTGTTTAGTTACACAGATCTCACTAGGCACTGCAACTCCAGAGCTACCACTGAACACACTACAACACTACGTACCATCAGAGTCTATACTGTTTAGTGCTGTTGGCGGTATGATCGATACCTTACATTGTCCAAGCGGACATTTACGAGGATACAGATCTTTACAGGCAGTGTGAACCTACAAAAGAAACAAAAAATTATTTCCCTACAGTGGAATTTCGGGGTGAAAGTATAACTGATACAGTATTGATGTAACAAAAATGGACTAATACATAACATTTAGGTGTAGAGGGAAGAGGAGCAATACTGGGAAAAAAACCCAAACATACGAGTGTTCAACCACGAAGGCTTGTTACTCATTCCACAAAACCTAAGTTTGGAATGCTTCATCTTCAGCTGCCCCTACAGCAGATATGAATAGTCCTTTCAAGGGAATGGCTTACCTCCATCCATGAGCAAGGGAGGACCAAGCTCCCAGCAGCCAGCACACTGTGCACATGCAAAGCAACAGCTCTGTACATGCCTGGTCCACCTGGCTGTTCCAGAAGACGTACCTCCCCGAAAGCCAGCACACCTACCAAGCCACACCAACCCGCCAAAGGTGGGTCCCATAAGCTATGCGTGGTAGGGGTCTCTTCCACAGTTACTGGAAAGACAGGCATTTGCAGAGGGTGCTGCACTTCATCTAAATTTCAAATCACCTCTGAAGATGCCAATATTTCCCACTGCCTACACACAGAGCCTTGGACATCTGTATGTCAAAACCTTCAACAATAAAAAAACTGCTGACCTTCCACTTCTATATTCTAGCATGTGAAACCCATCTTTTTAGACAAGTTAAAAAAATTACAAGAAAACTGTATTTTGGGGAAACAGCAATAGCATGTTATAGAATTTCCATCGGCAACCTACAATGTCCTGAAGAAGAGAACTTCAAGATTTTGCAGTAGTAAAAAACCTACTACGTTAATATTAATATAAGTATTACTAATTCTATTAAAATATTACTACAGCAATATCTATAATAAAAGAGACAATAAAGTAACATATGATTATCAGGCACACGGAACAGGCATCTGAACCTTCAGTTATCAGTTAGGAGAAGGCAGAGAAAAAGCACTGGATGACAACACCTGTTAAAAAGAAGCTGCATCTGTGGGTGTACTAAAAATTAACCGAAGCAAGTAGGACAGTCATGAGAAATTATGAACATTAGAGAGACCTGAGTTTGCACAAGCTGCCTGCTCCAACTTAATACAAAAGCACGGTTATGAAATGACAAAATAAACGTAATGGCGAGCAATAAAGCTGGCAAAATCCTAGATGGCTGGATGTGGTTCACTGCACCTACCATAGCTTTACACCAAAGGCACTTCCAATCTTGCAGGCGTAAAACACTGCCACAAGTCTTGTCACAGACTGCACATTTGGCACTGACGGGCAGATTACCCTCTAACCACTGGTGAGGCATAGCTATCTGTGAAGAAGTAGTTATAAAAGTTAAATAGTCAGAAATATAAATTAGAGGGGTTTGTCTCTCAAATATAGGTGGATTTAACTTATTTCCCACAGCTCTACCTGTTCAAAGAAGCAGGTATGGCTGACCAGGATAAGTGACACTGATGCTCCCAAGGCAACAGCTATGAATGTGGATTATGGTGGCATTCACACGCTAGGCAGAAAATGTGGCAGCTGAAGAAGGGAGACACATCTCATTCAACTATTCATGGTACTGTGTCAGCAACTAACTACAAAACAACAGGGCAGGTAAATCTACAGACTCCATAATACAAATAAGTACCCGTTCACTTAACGGTGACTACGTGACACAAGGCAATTAAAATAACTAAAATTCAGAATAATAGGCAGAACAGCAGAATACCTCCGTGGCTTTACGTACCCCCTCACCATGACTGGTAAGTCCCAGCTCTGTGAAGCAGTCCCTAAAGGCAGTCCAAAGCTTTACTCAGTGCACCCTTTGTGCCATTAATACCACAGGCAACTCAGGACATTCATAGGTGTGCAACTTAGTACCAACCTTCCAGAAAGAAGTTTCACGCCAGTGGCACATACATAGTTATGTCTGCAAAAATAACCTATCTATCACAAAAAACCTCTGAAAAGCTTTTGTAATTTCTCTTGATAATTTTAAAATTCCTGCTTTCATCAGTAAAACCCCACACACGTGTCAGTGAATTTCAGACAGGCCTCCTGAGGAACAACTATTGGTAAGGAGGATACAAAACACATTGCCAAAACAGCATGGTAACAGTATAAAATACCACCTTTGCTTAAGAGCAGTAGGAGTTTCTGGGAGCAACTCTCCAGCTTCAGAGCTTCTCTGCATGTGTCCTTTAAAATCTTTTAACACGGCTGCAGTCTAGTGCCCACAGATACTAAACTTGTATTGTAAGATAGGAATATAACTTTTATTCTCAATACCATGTTAATCTTTGAAAAGTGTTCAGGAATATAGTCACCTACCATTAACTTCAATGGGTCATATGGCAAATTTTCTATGCTTAGCCTTTTTTCCCCCCCCTCATAAAGAAGAAATAACTTTGGAAAATACTGTAAATATGAATAGTACTTACACCATCTTCATCTTCAATGATGTCTTTTCCAATTGAAGCTAATGTAGTCCATTTGCAGTTATTTGTTGCTCGGACAGCACATCTTTTATGTGCTTTGAACTTACACACTGGAAGGCACACATAAACATGTATACGATGTTATTTGCTGTATTTCAGTGATGCGTATCTTTCAAAAAATTAAACACAGATATTCCATAAAACAGCCAAGTACATGTCACGTAGTGTTGCACACATGACACAACACAACTAAAAGAAAATTCAGTTCATAATCACTCCATTTATCTCTTTAAACTGGCTTTAACCACTTGGCTGTAGCCCATGTTAAGCGTGTCCTCAAATCCACATGGTCCCCATTTTTTCAGGTGCAATGCAAGGTACAAAAATATCTTTAACTGTGTTTTTGCCTTTTCTATTCCTCCAGTGACACAACTCAGATACTGGGCTTAAATTTGCAAGAGGTGATAGGAGAGTGTTCCACAGAAGTCTTTTGCTTCAGTAGCTCAGTTTCTTTGCTTAAAGGATCTCTTTCGGGCACCATACTATGCCTGTTTTACCAAAAGCTGAGAAAGTGAAGGGTCAGGTGGTGATGTATTTATTCAGGATACTGGTAGTTACAATATTTTCCAAGAGGTTACATTAAGTGAGGAAGAGCCTGACTTCTTACCGGATTATTTATTAAAAATCTACTAATTGGAATACTCAGCACATGTGAGTAGTACAGGCAGACATTTTGGCAATCTAATAATTATTAGTATTTTGTTCAACTCAATTAGTATGACTAGTTAATGATATCCTATTAGACCAAACAGATTGATGCACCCAACTGTGGGTAAATCTGTTACTGGAAGTGCATGACATCATTCTATTTAGAGTGCATTATATAAATCATTTTGGCAAAGACCATTAAAGGTTTATGAGAACTAGCCAACAGCCCAAAAGTAGTAGTCTCTTTACAAGCAAGTATTTGACAGGAAACTATCAAAAGCTTTGGCCCATCGTTTGTCCACCATTAAAAAACATTAAGCCAAGGTACAAAAGGTCTTGTGAATCATAGATTTCTCATTTTAATTCCACTGATACACTGCCAGATCAATTAAAAAAGCGAATTGAGATTATGTAAGCAACATCTGAGTTTGATAGCAATCCCTGCTGTTCTAAGAGATGCATGAAAGTATGTGCTTAGCTCAAAGAAACAGAAAAAGGAGTCTTACTGCTTCTAAAGGAACTACCCTGGTCATTTTGAAAAGCAGCATTCATAGACCCGAAGTCTGCAAATATCCCATATTCCTCGACTAATAGGGTAGGCTCACATTTTGAAAACAGCTCAGCATCATATTGTGTGTTTGCCAACCTAAGGTGGTTCCAAGAGTCTAAAGAAGTCGGCTCTCACAGAAGCACAGAAACAAAGGCTGCATTTTCAAGTGATGGGCCTTGAGCAGTTTTGCCACTTGAATGTTTTGGAGAAGATATGACACTGAATTCAGCTTCCTACTCATAAATGATACACATGTGCCTTTGTCACACAGATCAAAATACAACAAATTAGGGATGAGGGGCAATAGGAAATTCCAAATTACAAAAGTATAACCAAGTAAGGGAATTCTCAAATCCTCTTGAACTACAATTCAGCTAGATCTCAGGACCCTGTATTCAACCTCTGCTCTCTCAACAAGGCAAGGACAAATTCAAACCCAGGATCTGAAGAGCTGCAGCAAGCCCCACCATGAACGGCAAGTGACAGCTAATGTTTGCTTTGTAGGTACAGTATATAACTTACCAAATCTCAGATCAGACTTTCTGTAGGTCACCCCCCTGCAACCTCAATATCATCAAACAACAATTCATATTACTCTGAGCATTAAACATCACCAAAAATAATGACTTTCAGACACAGATGTAACTTTCGAGCAAAATACGTAGTAGTACAGAAAAGGAAAGTATAGAAAGGAAAATCTGTAATCAAATCTCAACCTCAGTTACCACTACCTCCTAATTTCTTTTGTCTCAGATGACGCTGCATCCTATTAATGAATCAGACTGATATCTCAAATCTTTTGGAACCATGCAGACATACCGCTAGATTTCAATTGCCTTTGCTCCACTAGTAAATGTTAAAAGATGAGAAAAGGAAAAATTTAGCCAAACCAAACCTAGAATATTCGTAGAACGTTATTTTAAATTTTGATTTCCTATGTAAATGTTTCTAGCTGGAATACGAAGCAGGTATCTCAGAAAGCCAACCAAGAGAACCACTTAATTAGCAAACAGTTGTCACAGTGGTGCCAACATCTGCTGTCAGACACAGTGATTAAATCTAGAGCTATTATTATCTATAATGAAGTCAACATTACTGAATGTTATCATAGGGTCTCTTGCACTGAAAATATACACCTTTGTTATAGAATACTTCTATCTCAAAAGTCTTTAATTCTAACCACCCATCAACTAATTCAAAGACATTGGCAGGACACTCAATTTTTTTATTCCCCAAACTTACCACCCTACCACCTATTTTATGATGTTTTTCTCTTCTGTGTTCTTCAAAGAAGAATTAGCTCAGACTGCTCTTTTTCAACTTAAAAGACAAAAGCCAAAGTTTTAAAACTGATCTGAAGATCCCTGAGCTGGTATCTACTTTGTCAAAACAGAAGTATTTGCCTTCACGTAACCCAAGAAACCTGCTGTTTTGTTTTCAAGAACACTGTGACATGATGGATGGACAAGCCACAATGAAAACAGTGACTCACGTGAAAACAGCAACTTAACTTTACTCCAATTTGAAACTTATAGCTATGTTATAAAGGATAAAATTCAGCAGTTTCTTGGTAGCTTCTTACTATTTCCACCCAAATAACTCTCTAAGTTTATTTAATATTACAGAGTGCTAAAAGAATACTCATATTACTAAGTCAAGTACTATAAAGTTAAGTTACTCATGCAACTTAACTTTTTGCATTGTAGCTTTGCACTATATCTTCTACATGCAGGTGTAAAGTCTTCAGTTATATGATTATACACTTTATGAGAATAGGGCCTCATTCACTGTATGCTGTGGATGGTTCTTGGTAAGTATGCAACTGTGCTGTACTCCGGTTCATAATCATTCTCAACAGGTATCTGCCTTATTTAACAAAAACTAATGAAATATTGCTTTTTAGAGACCAGTATTATTTTCTTCCAGGCCTTTAAAAATTATCATTGTTATTATTACACTTAGTAGTACTATAATAAAGATTTTCTTTTTCAATACTGTATATCTTTGAAGTATCCATGACTTCAAAACAACTTCAACTGCTCTTTGCAGTTACAGAAAACTCAGCATTTCTGTAATACAGGTCCCAGATTACAAACAACACACAACTACTGATTTGATCAAAAATCTTATTTAAGTGATTTCCCTAGGATAACGGAGGGGCACAGTGTGATACAAAGTCGTAGAACATAGTTTTCTATTAATCCTTAATTCTTTCGCAATGAACATCCCTTCTCTTCCTGACCGGTTCATTCACTACTCGCTCTCCGGCCTGTGAAGAAAATGTGGCAAAATTCCTGGAGACAATGACTACCCAAGTAGTTTGTGTACAATACCCTGTGTAGTGAGCAGGAACAGGGGTTTGTGGGAAAAAAAGCCCCAATCATAATGAAAAAAGACGAAGTGCACAAAGTGCATTTACAGAGGCAATTTACTCACAGTATTTTCTTATTGCTTGACTTCACAATCTTAAAGTGTTCTTTCAGTATTGTTTTTTTGTGCAAATTCATCATAGCAGAAAGCATTTCATTTCAACTGTGATCTCCAGCTTAGTAGGTATATTTGATATTCAACAGTCAAGATTCAGTCATGATAATGAAAACACTACATGAAGAAATACATCTTTGAGGATAATCATAAAGGCAGTGTTCCACTGCTAATGACGTGGATAGAAGTGAGGTATTAATACAGAGTAATTGAGGCTAGAGAGCTTTGAAAGTTTTTGTAGATAATGATCTATAGTTCTTTAGGTTTCTTTGCCTAAACATCCTGTGTATCCCTGTGTTTACCCGACAAATTCTTAGACTTAAACTCCTGAGCATACAGCAAGCTAAACTCTGAATAAGAGAAAAATTTGAGGAGCATAAAGAACAAAAGCCTTATTTGATTCAGTTAGTTTGAAGTAATTTTGAAAGCAAGGCAAAAAAAAAAAAAAATTATAATTTCTCTGTCCTAGTAAAGACTGTGGATGAATGTTGCAGAGATTAGTCCTTCAAAGCTAGCTAGAGCAACACAACACACATACAACATTTGAAAAGTAGATTATCTTCTGAGAATACACAAAAGAAGGAACTGGTGGGAGGAATAGCATTGCATCTCAAAGGCGTGTATGATTAATTTTTGTTAAAATTAATTGGGTTTTGAGCAGTAGAAAGAATGAAGCTTGGTTTGATATTAATTTACATCTTCAGTTTGATATACATATTGACCCTTTGACTTCTAAAAAAATGCAAGTTCACACTATAGTCTTTTCACTATCAAAGGTATTAACATACCCTCTTTTCCTACACTGGCTTCCACAAAACTTACAGGAATATCTTCAGGGTGGCCTGCAATTAATTTGGTCAACCTTTGCTGAAGGCTACTGGGAGGGAAGGTGCCTTGAAAAAAGGAGGCACCCATCTTATCTCCAAAAGGAATGAGGCTTGTTGTGTAGTCAGGCTGAAAAAAGCAGTTGTGTAGCGCTGCTGGAGACTATCAAGTCTAAGAGAACAAAGTATTACAGGACTGATCTTCTAAAGTATCATAAACTTCAAAAAATGAGCAATGGGATATATTTTTATTTTTACCTACAGTTAACAGTCAAGAATCAGACCACAAAGAACACAAGCACTCTAAGCTACTTTCAAGATAACTTGGTGTGCCAGTAACCCAAACCACTGAGAGGAGGAAGAACTCCAATAACTCTTGAGAAGCCGCCTCTCATGCTTCTCAGTATAAGGCATAATAGAATAGCCTCAGATCAATGACCACACAAATAATTGAATTTAGTATAGGTATAAATGGATTCCCAGCGTAAAGCAGTGCTAGAGGTTTCAGATGCCAGGCATGAATATTTAAACAGTTTTTTTTAAAGATGTAATGAGAAAAAGTAGCACAGAATATGTCTGGGGAATCTTAAGACTCCATACTTCCTACATCGTCCCCTCAAATGGTGTATATTGCTAACACAGGGTAAGTCAAAAAAATAGATGGTGAAATGCATTAGGAATGCACATGGCAGAACCAAGTAAATATGAATTCAGTCACAGAAGAATTTCAGAGAAATAAGTAGTATCAAACCAAACTACACTTCTTAGATGAAGAAATAAAGGATGGTTAACACAGGTTTTTACAGTTCTACAGAATCAGAGTATTCCAGTAAGAGTCAACTGTCAAATGACTTAGACGTATAATTAAAGTTCTCCTTTTATTCTAAAAAATACTTTGAAAAAAGATAAAGAAAATAGATATACAATAGTAGCTTACAGGAAGTAAACTTATTAATAGATAAAAGAATATCATGCTATCTACATATAAACCAGTTCAGGTCATACACATTTACGGAACTGTAGACCAGTGAAAGCAAATCCAATCTACCTTCATGAGCCATTTGTAAAAACTGCTGAAAGATCAACTGGCATTAGAAATGTGGATAAATATAGTATTAGTTTGTAATAAACTATGCAGAAGGGTGACAAAGTCCAAATCTCAAAATTAAGGAAACTTTCTTAATGTAACGTTAGCACCAACACCTTGAAAATTAAAATTATACTTAGTAACAAGATAAGACACTGAAAAAAACAGAAAATAATGAACTATAACCATTAACATCCATAATCTTACAAGAACAATTCTTGCTAAACAGCCTTTTAAAATAGCTATACTAATTAACTTATGAAAGGATTAATTCTTTATGAAAGGAAATGAGTCTTTCATTTCTTTTGCCTGAGCAAATATAACTATTTGTACACAGAATCCATACAACTGCATTTTGGTTATGCTCATGATACTTCTATCTGCCAATATCAGACACTGAAAATACCATCATTGCCTTAAAAATGTCCACACTGCTTATACGCAATGGAAAACATACATCAGAGAAGCTGGAAGTAACTGTGCTACTTTTATTTTCTATGAAACATGTTCATCTTGTTCCCTGGCAACTGCACTATTAGCTACATTAAAAGCATGGACAATTCAGGACAGTGGGTTAACATTTCCTTTGTAAGATTTCTTTAATACACATTATTATGCTCAGACCTGAAGTATTGTAACAGCATCAATAACAGAAATGCATTTGCAGTTGGGTAACATGTATCCAAAAAATCAAGTTTTGGATGGTGGAACTGTAACTCTTGTTTGGACAGTTAACTACTTCAGTAATTCAATATCTCTATATTTCATATGTATCATAAGGTCACATGGATGCTTTATTTTCTGCTGGATTCTAACACAAGTAAATTTGTTACCACATTTTCACAGAACTTGCAGCAGAAAATAAATAAGCTGTTTCAGGTTTATCATAAATATTTGTTTGCAAGATACCATTTCTCTAGATAAGCTTACTACTGATATCTTAGCCACTTAGTCCTTTTCCTTTGGGCCGGATTTCATCTGTTGAACCATCAAAACACAAAGGCATCCACAGGAATACCCCCTCATTGAATGAGAGAATTTTTAAAGCAATAAATCTGTCCTTATCTGTCCTGCCTGTGCTGCAGGATCAGGCAGCAGCAACAGAACAAACAAGATCAGGAGGGGAAGAGGTCATAACGCCGAACAAAGTGTTAAGAATTTTTATAAATTTCAGGCAGAAACTACCATTATGTTTTTTTCCTCCGAGGAATACTGAGTCTGCAAACCAGTAAGACTATTTTGTTTCACATTTTTGACAGGCAAATCAAATAAGCCCTATATTTTCTTGCAAACCATCCACCCAGCACATTCCAAACCGGTCACTGCAGCAGAAGGAACCGGTTTATTGCTATGAGTTAGAAAAAAGCACCTGGAACTTGAAGAAGGTAAGCCAGATCATTAGCAGTCCCTCTGCCCAAAAGAAAGTCACTCTTTACTCATTATTTTCAGAATCTTTACTCGTCTTAAACTTTCAGCCATCTGTCTACATACGCAGGATTATAAACAGGGGGAAGAAAGTGTTTATTTTACCTTCACAAGACAGGCCGTGAGAAGTGACTCCAGAGAGGCTCTCTCTACACACGTTACAGAAGGTAGGTCGGGCATGGGAGCAGGCGTACCAGTTATGCATCCCTGAGAAATGTTCCACATTAAACTGTGCGGTCTAGTAAAGGAGAAGTTAAGACAAATTTGCAAGTACAGAACACAGCTACGGTGACTGAAATTCCCTACGGTTCCATATTACAAGGGATGGCAATGCAGTGTTTACCAAAAGTATTTTCCAAAAGGTAGCCTGCACTCCCTCCAAAATTCTAAACAAAAGTGTGACAATAAGCTCTCATTTTGCTAGTAAAGGTCCTAACATGAAGCTTCGCTCTGACATTAGACAGACTTTCCACACTAAGGAGAGTGAATAATCCAGTTCTGTGTCCTGTAGCTTGATCTGTTGAGCTACAACAGGTTGCACCAAGAGGGATGGCAACTTACCTCATAGTGTTCTCTGGACTGAACAGACTTCAGAGAGCTTATCCAGTCCTCCATTTCTTTTCTGTTCTCAGCACACAGTATTAGCCTCCTAAATGGAGTGATTATCTGAAAAAGATAACACATTCTGATTAATCCAGAACACAAGATATTAAACGCTTAAAAATATTTTCTTTAATACACTACCAACAACAAAGGAGTTTGCTTCTCCTGCTTCAGTTCCCAAGATTCAAATCAGGCTTCGGTATAGGTCTTTACAATCTATATTGATAATTCCTCCTTCTCAGCTCCTTGTCTATGCACTCAGATTTAAATACTCAAGTGACAGGCACTGAAGCTGCTAAAACAACCTTTCTGGAAATCACTAACTGAGTGAGATTGAAATCCTATTTCATAACAGCATTATAGCAACTGCAAGGTCCATTCCAACTGCTAGAGATAAAAACATACCAAAATCAAAAGCCTGAAAGTCTTAAACAACAACAAAAGCTTTCATCATATTTCTCTATCTTGTATATTAAGTTTACACAAATTTAAATATATATAAATATAAAAGAGAACTTTCTATATAAAACTTAGCATAAGAACACATACACGTTTTTTACAAAAAAACACAGAGAACATAAGTAAACAACTGAAATCATAGCCTGCTAGGATGGCTGAGTGAATTCCTGGAACAAGTTGATGCTGGGGAGTTTTCAGTGGTCTGGAGTTAGATTCTAGAAATCTGAAAACGCTGCATCCAGGAGGTTCAGAATATAAGTTGTTTTCCCTTCTCCCTCACCAGTAGAAAAATAATTAAAATAACAGGAAGGCACCAGAAACTATCAGCTAACTCCCACTGAAATTATTTTGAGCACTGCACTAAAATAGACGAAGAAGTTACTTACATAGCAAAGAATTTAAAACTAAATACGTACATGAAATTAAAGGAAAGTTATTTGTTTTGTTGTAGAAAGTCTGAAAAATAAAATTAAATCCTTTATCAGTCTTATGCATAAATCTACTGCTTAGTATGTATGACCCATACCTGCAAATTACTTAAGTAAAACAAAGAAAGGACCACCAACAAATGATAGCTCAGATTTTAAATGCTACAGGCTAGACATTGTAATATTTGCACAATATTAGTAAACACTTCTCTACAGCTGCATTCACTTACCCAATCTCTGCTGTAAATAGTCTCTAGCCTTGATTTGTCCTATCCACTTCTTCATTTAAACTGCGCTGCACTTTAACGTATCTCAGAGGCAACGTAACTGAAGTGCAGCAAGCTGCAAGTCACATGGAAGGGAGGCAAAACCCTGTGGGCTTGATTTTTTTTTTTTGATGTACTCACTTCACATGGAATGGAATAGTTTTGCTGTTTTTTATTTCCTTCAATCTTGCTTAAGCTTTTTAATAGAGTTTATTAGTAGCTCTCCACAGCTCTTCCTAAAGAACAGTTAATGCAAAGAGCAATGCTTCTCTCATTAGTTTGGAGCCAAACAGACGCTTTATTACTTCAAAATGTTTTTCTAGGCCAGGTCATCAAATGAAGCCCAGAAAAGCCATTAAATCATAATATAACCCTGGCTCCAACAACAATCAGCATTCTGCTGGAATTTCCAGGTTTCAGTGGACTCCGAAATCTTATTTGGGCAAATACACCCACCAGATTATTTCCTATTATATAGTATGACATTATAATACGTATTAAGTAAGAACAAGTCCACCCAAAACTCTGCACTTTGTGTCCATCCCTCCTCCCATGCTCATTACTGATGGCAAGCTGTAACTAGATGTTGTGAAACTACATTAAGCATTAACAGCGGCATTTATTTCTGAAGACTTCTAACAATCTTGATCTTTTAAAGTAATATTTATTTATATTCCTCATGTCTTTAACACTACTGATCACAGAAATCCCCTGTGAGTCCTCACACTCTCCCCTCCCAAAATCAAGGACTTAGTTCAGTTGTTCACACTCAGTTATCTAGTGCCCATGGAGATGCCCTTTGGTATCCAAAGCATCTGGCATGGGGCAGGTAGATAAGACAGAGGACCGGAACACGCAGAAGAGCAGCTATAAATAAGCCAGGGGGGGACAATAACAGCCACCTCAAAAGGTACTACACACCCATGCACTGGAAACCAAACCACGTCACCAGACGTTCCTAACTAGTGCATGTAAACATGCCAGAAATTCCTATATCCCAACCTCTTATTAAATTCAGAGCATAATAAACTTAATAAAGTTCAGAGCATTTCAACAATCTAAAAGTTAGATTAAACTCTCATGATCACATGAATGTAGGATCAATTATTATTAGTGCTAAGAAGTGGAAAGTTGGAAGTCATACATATTAGTAAATACTGTACCTATAAAATTATGAATAAACTACATATTCTCTTTGATTCACATATTTTTAACACGCAAACTTCAAGAAAGTATATGATAGCATGAAAAAAGACAAAATGCATTATATGCCAAAAATATCAACAATGCTTGGAATTTTTCATGAAAAAAAAAAAAAAAGAGAAACTAAGCAGTCCATTTAGATTCTCTTCTATTTCAGTCTACAAAATCATTGAGATGATGTGCTTCTGTTATTTATTTATTAGATATTTCATGTAACATAAGAACTCAGGGAACCAAGGAAATTATTAGCAAACAACAAGAAGTGTTTTTTTCCTGAATGTAACGCATTATTTAGACTTGAAAAATATTCCTGAAGAATGTTGAGGAGACTAGAAGTATAAATGCCTAAAAAAGGTATTTGACAAATTCATCATGAATAGATGCATCATATACTGTAACACGATATATGAAACTTTCAACTTAGCAAGTTCCCAAAATCCAACAGTGAGCGAATGTTGGAAGTTACGCAGGAGGAAGAATCACTGTACGTGCTCTGCTGCTTACACTTCTTTCCTGAGTACCTGCTACTACTATTATACTACTTTGATTCAGTACGGTTTCATGAGCTTTACACTAATTCAGTGTAACTCTTCTTTGTCTTAAACTGGGAATGACTTCCTACACCTTATTTGCATTTACACAGAAGGCATGCGTTCCAATGGATGCTTAAATAAAGTTATGATTAACTGAAGTGAGATGTTTAGAGTATATTCATTAAAGACACTTGAACCTCTATGCAGACATAATCAAAATTAAAATGGATTTAATGGTCCTTAAAGCTATTTTTCAGCCTTGTAAATTTGGATTTTAGCAGTAATCTTATCTCATTGCATGTAGTCATATTCAAAGTCCTGTATTTTCTCTTCTACGAAGCAAAGTCAGTATCTTTTCTTCTGTTATATATTACCTTTTTAAAAAATTAATCCTCACTGCCCCAAATGTTATTATTTATATGTTACTTGAATATGCTAAACTCTCAACAGAGAAGAAGAAATTGTATAATACAATGACAAAGGAAGTGTCACAGGAACCACTGGAAGACCACTGATGTAACATAAGAATAAGAAAACTCTTAAACCTTGGAGGAACTCAGGTGCTAATGGTTCACATGCTGAAAAGGCAGGAGAGAAATCAAGAAGGATGAAGACAGACAAAAGGGCTCAAAAATAAATAAATCAAGTAGATTTAATTTAGAAGATTAAGTTACTTTGAAAATTTTCATCGCTGTCAAGTAGCCAAGAAGAAGTCATTGCTGATTTTGGAAGAGAGAGTTACTAAAGCCAGATACTGCAAAGTATTGGAAAGCAATGAAATTGACGTAGTGGGAATAAAAAATGCTTTTAATGCAGTAGGCATAGGGAAAGTGTGAGCATATACAGTCTTAAAAGTTGACAGCAAACAACAGAAGTCCTAAAACATCATAGGGAATAAAGAATGCTTTGGATAGGAAGAAAAGTGGTGCATTACTGTGGTACTGTTCCTGTTCTGTACAGAAATATATGGGGGGTTTTGAGTGGAGAATGAAGGAGAGAACAAGGGGATGTTGGTCACTCTGCCACCACATAGGACTTGCCATAAATTGGGATCTTCACACATGCTGACACTAGGATGACTTGGCTCCTAAAAATATACACATACTCATATATGTACATACACATCTAGAAACTACTTTGATGGAAACTACACAGTCAAGTTCTGGGCCACTACTGCAACTTTTCTTTCAGAAAGCACCTATTAGGAACAACCTTAACACCTCGAAAGAAAATAAAATTGCCATTAAATTCAGTGTAAATTTGAAAGCACCTTCAAAGGGGCTAACTTTACTAATAACATACTATATGCCTTCAACCCAATGGGCTTAATCTTATGATCTGTAAAATAAAATCACAGAGAGTTCAATTAAAGCCTATTGCCTAATCTTTAACATATTTTATTGTATCAGCAGTATATAAGAAAATACAGTTCCCAAAGCTCGGTAGCTACATTTCTGGTTTCCTTTACCAATTCAAAGAAAAATGCAGACACTACATTTGCTAATCAAGAAAATAATAGTCTACGGTTTAGCAGCAACACAGCAGCTATTGTAAAGCACCCCACTTCCTGCAACATGATATTTGCATTAAGGCACCTTCTGCTGCTCTAAACTATTACCAGGCATTACACTAATTGCACTTTGTATGGACGATCTTGAATTGACTAATGTAGAAACAGCATTTAGAATTTGAAACGGGCAGGGAAATGGTTTTCTTGTTCTTTGAAGAGATAGTTTTAAAATATCTTTCTGGAACTAATGAAGAGAGGGTGATACAGAGAGCAAGCACCCCCACGTCTCCTTTTAGGGACTGCACCTGATGCCTGAGGCATGAACGTAAAAGATTTATTGCTTTGTAACTTCTCTGTTCTTCTAGATGTTGGGAAGTGAGTTCTGGCAAATACCTGGACAACATGTTATGCCTCCCTTGCTTTCTGTCTGCCCCTCCATTTCCCTGTCCTCATGCAGGTAGGTCCATATGAACGCGACAGAGGAATGCACCTCCATCACAGTGGTGGGAGTAGACTGCTGGGGTCACGGATGCTCCCGCACCTCTCAGAACTTGTCTGCAAAAATCAGAGTGCTAATAGTTGGGCAGCTTTCTACAGTACTTGAATTTCTTAGATTCAGGATACTGAAATAAATTATAACAGTATTGTCACTGTCAAAGGTGTAGGTGGTGCTTTATGGTGAATTGTCATTATTATTTTTCAGGATGAGCTGAGCCAGGCAAAAGTATAAATTACAACGGGAGTGGAGGATTTAAAAGCAAGGCGAGTAATAAATGGCTATTATATTTGCCTGTGTACAATACAGAATTTATAATCAGAACACTTAGCTCTGTCTACTCCACTAAAATGTTGCTCCCCTCTTTTTGCTGGCCTTCTGTTTCACTGTTGCCAAGATCACAAGTAATGAAGTAATGTGTGGTTTTGGCCCCCATGATAAAAAATCTTGAGAAGAAAAGGGCTAGTCCCACACAGCATCTCCTACACCAATACACCAGGACAAGTGAACTTGACTAAAACACAGGACAAAAGTAGTTACATCACAGAAACGGGTGTAAGGCCTACTCTGACTTCACTCTGCAGTTGAATCCAGACTAATTTAGGTGGCCTTGCCTTATATCACATCCAGCAAAAATGAAGGAGCATTTCCCAGAATACATCCAGACACAGGAAAGACAAGAAAGTGATCGGGAGTAGTCAGCATGGATTCACCAAGGGGAAATCATACTTGACCAACCTGATAACCTATGATGAAACGACTGGCTTAGTGGATGAAGAGACAAAGGTGGATAAAGTAAGCATTTCAGCACTATCCCTTAAGACCCACACAGAGAAGCTGATGAAGTATGGGCTGAGTAAGCAGGTAGTGAGGTAGACTGAAAACTGGCTGAGGTTCGTGATCAGAGGCACAAAGTCTAGCTGGGGGCCATTAACTATCAGTGTACCTCAAAGGTCAATACTGGGTCCATTCCTGTTTAACATCTTCATTAATGACCTCGATGATGGGGCACAGAGTACCCTTAGCAAGGTTGCTGATGACACAAAACTGGGAGGAGTGGCTGATACACCAGAGGGCTGTGCTACAATCCAGAGGAACCTCAACAGGCTGGAGAAACTAGCTGACAGGAGCCTCATGAATTTCAACGAGGGAAAATGCAAAGTCTTGCACCTGGGGAGGAACCATCCCAGGTATCAGTGTATGCTGCGGCCACCCAACTGGAAAACAGCTTGGCAGAGAAGGACCTGGGGGTCCTGTTGGACAACAAATTGAACATAAGCCAGCTAATTTTCTGCCTCCTGGGCTGCATTAGAAGCGTTTTCAGAGAGAGGTGATCCTGCTCCTCTACTCCGCACTGGTGAGGCCACACCTGGAGCACTGTGTCCAGCTCTGGGCTTTTCAGTACAAGAGAGGTATGGACATACCAGGGAAGGTCCCCAAGGACGACAAAGGGACTGGAGCAACTGATATATGAGGAGAGGCTGAGAGAGCTGGGACTGTTTAGCCTGGGGAAGAGAAGGGTCAGGGGATCTTATTTATATAATATGTAAATACGTGAAGGGAGGATGCAGAGAGGACAGAGCCAGGGTCTTTCTTTCCAGTGGTACCCAGCAACAAGTTAAGAGGCAATAGGCACAAACCAAAACACTGAAGGTTCTGTGTGAACATCAGGAAACACATTTTTACTCTGAGGATGACTGAGCACTGGCACAGATTGCTCAAGGCAGTTGTGGAGTCTCCATCCTTGGAGATACGGAAGAACTGTCTGGACATGGTCCTGGGCAGCCTGCTCTAGGTGGCCCTGCTTCAGCAGGAGGGTTGGACCAGATGACCTTTAGAGGTCCCTTCCAACCCCCAAATTGCTATGTGATTCTATGAAAGCAGAATCCAGGCAAATCAAGTAATCCAGCTATGACACATCCAGCTTTGAACTGTAAATGAGATGCAAAAAGTATCCAGCAAAGGTCACTCTGTCAGAAATCTACAGTTCCCCAAATCTGACCTCACGTATCCAATGTCAACCAACTGCTAACAGAAAAATATTACTCCTCCAGAAGTATAACTTTGTAATGAGACAGTTACAAGAAACAGGGTAGAAAAGTTTCATGAAGTCAGACTGAAGAATTAGAAATTTATCTTGAATCAGTATTTAAATATAGCAAAACCAATAAACCATTCTTGCAGGTATAAACTGGATATTGCTATATATCGTTCAAGGCCTGCAGGTTTTTTTAAAGTCCTTACATGAAGATTTGTTAAGCACATTACTTTGCACTCCTGTGCCCCTAGCTTCAGCTTCACCAGCTCATTACCATCTCTATCAGATGGGATGGCTTCTGTGCTTAAATGGAAATATTTAGTTACATATTTAATGGCATTAGGTGCAAAGTTATACAAAATAAAACAGCAAGTGACTATTTTTTCATCTGTAATAACAGATGCCTGTTTGAACAAGATTTCGCTGCTTGAAGCCAGGGATTCTTGTTCACTAAAAGCAGGAAATTTATTCAAAGTTTACACCAATGGCTTTGTTCATAAAATTATTTGGTATACAGGAACTGCAATAAAGGATACTTTTTAAGGTTTCTCCAGGTATTTTAATCACTTTTAAAGCAAGAAGAGAAACATCAGAAAACAGGTGAGTGTAAAACTGTAGGAAGAACAAAATCTGGCAATGCTATGTGCTTGTTCTCCAAACACCCCAAATGCTTCACCAGCGCCATACCATGAGTTCAGAGAAGGAAATAAAATATATTTTCAATGTATTTACTTCTATGCAAATGTTATTGTGTTTCACAAATTGAAGAAACTATTAGAAAACTAAAGGAAGAAAAAGAGACATTTTCTGTAAGCTATTTTCAAAAAATTTCTGCTTAAGCTTTAAATCTGTGGAGAATAAGCTCCATGTAAATGTAACTAGAACCAAAATGGACAATATAGCCCAGAAGGGTCACATTTTTAAGCATCCTCCTTGTTTTCCTCTTCTGAAAAGTGTTCAGCTTTCTTGTAATAGCTCAATCCCAAGCGATTTATCTATGGATTTTAGCCTCACAGCTGAAATGCTTTATTGCTTTTCCATAATGAAACTTAAAGCTTCAGTGTCTCCAGACACTCTAGGGAAAGGGAGACAGCGCATCAAGTCAGATATAAGGAGCTTGGAAGTCACACCCAAAGCTACCCAAAGAGCTCTCAGCTTCATTATGGTTTTTTGTCACTGTCAGAGGGCGGGGGGAAATGAGCAAATGCTAAATGGAGGAAAAAAACCTAAGTGAATCACAAGAGCACACTAATTGCTTTTGTCTAATTTTTTTTTTTTCCTGAGCATATTAATTTGCTATTTCAGTTTTTGTTTTGTGTCTAAGCTGTCTGAATATAGGAAAAAAAAAAAAAAAACAACACCAAACTGAGCAGAAAATTGAACAAAATGGAATACAAAGCACTTCCCCTCTCTTTCTGTGGTTTGGGTATTGCTCCAGCTGGGAGCCTCAAAAAGCCTTCGTCATTTAGAGGCTAATCAGCATCTGTATGAAACAGCAGATAGTTCACAACTAGGGAAAAACTAAATCCATCCCAAGAGTTAGCTACTCATGCAAAGCTGAGTCACACTGGTGAGGCCAGCAGAAGAAGCTGAGATGTTTCCAGCCATATTCTACGTTCCGGAGATAACAAGTGGCCCCAAGATCTTCACAGATGTCACTCCAGAACCTCTGTCAGCCCTGCGCTACACTGCACACAGGGCATGGGCAATGTCTGGATATGCCATTCCCCCATCAACATGCCACACATGGACCCTTCTGATAATGCCAAGGGCAAAATTTAAAATGCGATGTTTCTGAGAGTGGTATTCAGCTCACAGAGGAAGGTACTTTAACTAAAGACATCTGCAAATATGTCTGAACTCCCACCACCATCAGTATAGAGTGTTAGCAATGTTAACACTCAATTGGAATGCAAAGGAAATTTCAAAGTGTACCCAAACCCAGGAAATTATTGCACATTTAAAGGATAAGGATGATGTAAAGTATGCTGAGAGGAATCCTAAGGACAGCACCACACTCAGTACATAGCACTTCACTGATACTTGTTTTCCGTCACACAAATAACTTCACAATACTAACATAAGCTCGTTATCCATACCTGGATGATGATGATGATTAAAATCAGTATGCAATTGAGTTAAGATACACCTGGAGCAGAGGTTCATGCAGACCGAAGAGTGTTCACACAAGAATGTTCAGTTAAGTAAATTTAATGTGTAAACTATCTGAAACTTCCTTTATGTAAATTCATTGAGAAACAGAAACATGCTTCCAAGCACAAATCCATTCCTTTCATGTCCCTGTGGTTTGTTAAAGGGAGAGGTCAAGCAAGAGTGTCTCCCTTCAAGGGAACATCGGCTGAGACTATATGTAGAAATTTACTCAATATACATTTTTCACAGAGAAAAAATAACGCAGAAAGATGTGCTCCAGAGTATTCCTACAGAGCAAAGCAGAAAGTGTAATCGTCCAGGCTAAGAACAAGGCAGTGAAAAAAGTTTGCTTAGCAATAGCTGAAACCAGGGGAAACAACTCTAAGCCTGGAGCAAGCCAAAGCCTTGAAGGTGGTTGCTGACCCCATGATCCCAGGAGTCTCCCAACTGAGGAATAGCAAGATGATTTCACCAAACTACAGAAATAAGAAAGACAGTGAAAGAGAAGCAGCAGAAAGCCCAGAAAAGGTCAGTGCAACCTTTAGGTGAGTAGACCTTGGGGAAGAACAGGCTGAGGTAGAATCGTTTCTGAAAAAGGCTTGAGGCTATGAGTAAAGAAACCATCCCTTGATGTCCACTGAGACCAAACTGCAGTAAATTGGATTTTGTAAACAAGCAGGACAGCATCAGAGCAATACCTCCACTGGCATCCATAAGCTTTTCTGCACTTAAATGAAGCTCGTGACCCCAGACTTTGGGCAAATCAGGAGTCAGTAATAAAACTGAATTGATGTTATATTATTTAAGTAGGGAAAAAATAGTATTAGGATAATTATTCCCAGCTTTGGGAGTATCTCTCTTTGTCTCTGATATTCAAAAAGACAGAAGACTGGCATGCCCAAACCCAAAGATTAAAGATTTTAAACTCCTTTGGGAAAAGGCTCTTCTCATTTCCTTTTGATGTGGCTTGGGGAAGGTTAAGCAGTTCTCACATTCCCTCAAGTTCTCATAGTCCCCAAGAAAAGTCTCAATAACAACTCTGAAAAAATCTGGGTGGCAAGAAAGGAAACAAAGTATGTCCAAGTCTAAGAAATTAACACTCCCTCCCCAGCATACTGGAAGAGTCTGGCAGTGCCTTCTGTTTTCCAAGCCCATCGTGAATATTAGAAGTTAATTTTCTAAAATCAATTAGAAGCAGCTAATCTCAATGATGAGCAGAAAGCTTACTGATGTCAGAAGCACCAGGGCTGAAATAAACGGCTACAAATCAATACGTCTTCAGGCCTGGTTGTAATATTCAACTTGAACTTCTGACAAATCACAAGAATTGAGTTTCCAGTACAACTGGGCAGCCTCCCATTAAAAACAGCGGCTGTACAGGAGGATTCAAAGATGAAAAGAATTGGTTTATACTTTAAACTGGTTCCACATAAATTATATGCCAGTAAACTTTACATCCCCAGCCAAAACGTAGGATATGCTACATTCAGAAATATGGATAGGAAATAGGGTAATCAGAGTTCTGGAAGAAAAGAATACAGACTGGAAGAAAATAATATAAATTTTAACCACCGTTGAAGCAAAGTTGCTCCAATGGAGTATTTGGCCTCACTAACCTATAAAAAATACCAAACCATCTCAAAATAGCAGGTCAAAGGAAAACCAGCAAATATAAATGTTTAGTTTTTCAAAAGCTATCCAAATTGCTTTGCAGACAAACTGGATAAAGATTTTTTTGTTTAAAAACATATTAAGCAGAACCCTCTGCTTTCAGCTCAAACTGAACTGATAAGTCTGACCTAAAAAGTGGAAATCAGAGAAAAAAGACCTTCAACCTTTTGTAACAAGCTTACATTCAGGGACTAACTGTAATGAAATGCCATTCATGTTTTGGTTTTTTCTTTATCTAACATGAAAAAAATACTTAAAAAAAGAAAATTAATCCCTTTAATTTGAACTAAATGAAGTACTTCTGTTCAAAAAAGTTAAAACATCAGGTTGACCCATGATTATTTTTAGTTCAGTCATTGAAATGAAAAGACCAATTATTTTTATGTCCCAATCATGCAATCAGATTAAAAGCTAGGGGACATAAAAAAAGTAAGAAGGAATAATAGGAATTTTTAATATGGGAAAAGATCAATAAGTCATAAGCACTTTATTATTCTCTTTCAAAATTTTGTGGTGCAATTCTTAAACTGGAAGAGAAGCGTAATGTAGTGATACAGGAACATTCACAGGCAGTACAAAATTTTGATGACTTAGTTCCCCACCTTGATCACCAAGGCACTTCAGAGTAAGCCAAGAGAGGTATTAAAGAGTAGTACTTGATGAAGTTCCGTGTTAGTAAAAGCAAAGAAATATGCACCAGAGAAAAAACACAGAAGCATAGAAAAAGTATTTATGAACCACAGGCAGCTCCAAATTAGCAGGAAAAGGATCTTAGAGTCATTACAGAAGATAAAAATATGCATGTGTTGCTGCTGCAGAAAACAGACAAAATGTGGGATCCATAAGGAATATAAATGAGTGTTAATTTAGAAAATAGTCCCAAATATCCATGACTAGTGCTCCCTGAGTGCCAAACTGGTCACTTCAGTTAAAAGATGACACTGCAGAATAATAGAAGAACAGTGAGAATGAGTAAGAGTATAAAAAATGTTTACAAAGATTATTTACCTTGAAAAATAGTCAAATCAAAAGGAGGCAATAAAAAATACAAAATAAAGAACAGAGCTTTATAGGTTTCTGCTGCTTTTGCCTCATAACACTAGGTGGGAATACTTAATTAAAGCTCAGCACATTAAGAGTTCTCCAAGGAAGTACTTTTCCACAGAATAAATAATTAGACTCTCTGGTCTATATGGTCTATAGCATCCCTATAATCAAGGATTCAGCAAAAATTTATGATATTAGACATTTTTGCAAGCATACACAGAATCCTAATAATCAGTGTTACTGGTTGGAATATAAAGTCTCATTTCTGGCCAATTTCTAATTACTAAGAATTGCAGTAGGCTTTCCAGGACAGCAGATCTGCTTACTGCAGCTTCCTCCCTCTCAAGATGACCACTTTCAGAAGATGCATATTCAACAAAAAGATTGATTCAGAAAGCTGAAAGCAGAGCTCTACTTTTTAGATGCCCTGGATGACAAAGCTCCTATTGTAGCTAAGGGAGAGCTACTTAATAATCAGTGGAATCTACACTGAATTGAGCAATTACAGAAATCTACTTTAAAGAGCTATTAATCTTTTCCTAGATACCGAAATTTAGGGGTCTATAAATCCATCACTGAGTCCCACCCTGAAGTTAGGGCAAGCTGAATCCCCATCCTGAGTACCATCTAGTATGTTAATTCTCATATTCCTGGAGGGCACCTTACAGAACGAGAGTGAAATTACTTCCTCTGTTACTCTCAGACTCAATTAGATAACAGAATTAATCTAGAAAGGATTTTCACTTTTCTGAATATACATATAGTAAGAAATTGAGCGTCCATGGCTTTGTGTAATTCTTTGATGCACTAGAAGTTGGCCTAACCCGAATCAAATGTCTAAATCCAGCTATAAAGAGTAATGCCTCAGAGACAGTTATTTCTAACCTAAAATTATTATTTTCTATCACATCTAACACAAAAACCCATAACGGAATTAAATGTTTCAAACATCAGTTTCAATGAATTAGATACAGGTGCTACCACACGATGCAAAGACTCTAGGATAGACTTATAATAACCCAGGGCATTTTACACATCCATGTGGCTCAACAGCCGAAAGGCAGCATGGTTAACATCTACAGATTTTTTTCCTCATCAATGTGCATCAGTTCTTCACCATCAAAAGCAAGGCAGAGGTAGAAACCTAAGTCAAAAGATAACCTAAGTCAAAATCTCCTTTTAAATCACAATTCATAATAACCTTTGTTGCCATGAGGAACATCATTAATTGAATATGCCTGTTCAGGAATCATTTTATCATTTAAAAATCCCATTCCTTATACTTATTAGAACAAAAGCACGCCACCAAAGTTCCACATGTCCATGCTTGCATGGAGGAGAGCATTATTCAGCCTCATTCAGTCTCAAGTCTTGTTTTGAGAACAATGAAGAGATTTTTCTAAATGTACCTGAGATATCAACAAGCCATCTTCCATCCCTGCAAACCAAAACGCATAAGGATTTTCAGCTCTCAGCAGAATTTGTCACTGCATCATCTGCTTGCATGCAATAAGGATAGGAGACTGATTCATCCCCAAAATTTCCCCAAAGAGGTAACATGCTGTGCAACTACACTCCTCTGGTTGTGCTGAGACAACATAAACCACCCTCCGAGGCAGAAGCAAAGTGCTGTGGAAAAAACATTCAGCAGAGTACCTGACACCATGATGAGAACGCGGCGCTCGCCTACGCCACTGAACTGCCCGCGTGGGGTGAGGAAAAGCCCCTGTGGGCTCCTGCTGTGGCTGATGGAGAGGGTGATGCACATCTCTGATGGGCTGAATTGGCTTCTTGAACCTCTCCTCTCTCTTCCCACAGACTTAGGAGACTGGTACCTAACAAGCAAGTATGAAGAACCTGGCCTTGAGGGTCTCATGTAAAGACTCTGAAGTCAAGGGTCACGTTTTCCTCTAATAGCCTCTAGATGAGGATGCTCAGATCTACAAAACACCTATAATCTATTATAAGGCACCCTAGTGCAAGCCAGTGCACTAGGAACTATTTGTCAGAAATGAGTTGGTTGTTCACTGAAAAGTAGTATCATCAGCAATAAAGAAAAGGCTGAAACAGATGAGCTGGTTTAAGTTTAGCAACTTCTCATTTTAATTAGCAAATATTTATTTATCTCAACTTTCCCCTTAATCTCAATTTGTTTGTAGCAAGAAAGGAAAAGTAATTCTGGTGAATAAACACTGATATTTAGTTACATAAAATATTCTGCAAGCATGTGCATTACAAATAAACTCAGCCTTAAATTTGCGTGTCATGACTAATTTTAGGACTTGAGTTTTATCCAAAAAAGAGAGCATGGAAAATCTTTACACGCACACTTCTGTCTCCAAACAGACAAACCAGAAAGGGCAACAGAAGGCAAACTACTAGCTTCTGCAAGTTGGTAGTGGGAGACTGAGGGACAGGGAGAGGGATTTAAGCAAAATGACAAAAGGATTTGTAAAAAAAAAACAAAAACCAAAAAAAAAATCATGTAGATTTTTAAATTTGTGTTTTTCTGGAAAAATGGTTATTTGGTGTATATCCCACCTATGCAAGTTTGCGTTAAAAATATTCACTATTGGGACAAAGAAACAACGAGTACATTAACTAGAGAGACCTAGAGTTAAGGATTTAATTTTTGCTCTTTTAACAAAGAGAATGCTAACAGAGCACTTAGAATATAAAGAAAAAAAGAAAGTAATTTTAAGAAAGGCTGTATTATCTTTTTTAAGATGGAATTTAAAAAAAAAGGCAAAAAGAAACATTTCTTTTTATTTATAAGGAGTATTGCTGAGAAGCTAACTACCCACCCTACTCCAAACCAGTGCAGGCAAGGCCAGGGATGTCTCATTTCACGGAGCTGTGTTGCTGGGAGACTGGGTTAGGCAAGCACAAAGAAAGAAGCCAAAAGATTAAGTGAGATGACAACTGTTACCATACCGCACAGTCAAATCAGATGACACTTCAATCCAGGAGAGCTACAAATCCAAATAATTTTTCAAAATTAATTTCAAGACTCCTTAGAGAAAACACTGTTTGCCCTAAATTACCCAGGACATGAAAATAAATAGTGTCTCAAAAGCTGTTAAAGCTGTAGGCCCTGTGATTTCTTTTCACTACTGTCTTCCCCAGAAGTCTTGATACTAGATACAAAAGACATTTTTGGTGAAGAATTAGATACTGAGAAGGCCTAGAGAATGATAAAGGATACCATACTGCCAAACGTTGTAAGGGGAAAAAAAAAAAAAAAAAAAAAGAAAAGAAAGAAAGAAACAAATCCAAAAGCATGCTACTTTTATTCCCCTCAGCCTTCTCTTCTTCAGGCTGAACGAGCCAAGCGACTTCAGCTGCTCCTCCTAAGTTTTTCCCTCAAGATCTTTCACTATCTTGGTCACACTCCTCTGGACATGTTGATGTCCTTCTTATACTGGGGTGCCCAAAACTGCACACAGAACGCGAGGTGGGGCTGCACCAGTGCACTGTAGGACTGGCAATGCTGTGCCTGATGCACCCCAGGAAACGGTTGGCCCTTCTGGTTGCCAGGGCACACTGTTCACTCATATTCATCTTGCCATCAACCCAAACCCCTCCGATCTCTTTCCGTGCGGCTGCACTCCAGCCTCTCATCCCCCCCCCCCCCAATTTGTACAAATAACCAGGATTACCCTGTCCCAGGTGGAGAATACAGCACTTACTCCAGTTAAATTTCATACAGTTGGTGATTACCCAGCTCTCTGGTCTATCTAGATTGCTAGGTTGAAAGTCCTATTTCATGATTCAGTGAACATATTATAGCCAGAGTTTTCTTAATTTTCTTTTTCCTGTAGTGGAGACTACAGCGAAGGAAGTTTCAGTCTTTAGGGGATACTGAACCTTATATCCCATCTTGAACAATAAGTGACAGTCATGACTGCTGGAATCCTCAACTCATTATCTTTGTACACCACATTATTCCTCAGCTATCCTAATGCCTGCATGACAGCTTTACTTCTGGCCAGGAGCAAGGGAAAAGCAGAGCTTCTAAGCAACAGAAAGAACCTTTCCAAAAGGCAAGCTGGTACCTCACACAGCCACCCCCTCACCTGAGACCTTCCATCAAAGTAGTATTTTTAACATGATTCTTAGTCAGTAAAGAAACTTAGATTGACATAAGGCGCTGGACTGTTCAGGCCAATGCAAACATGACTTTGAAGTACCCTGACTACTTCAGTAGCTGCCTGGGAGGTACCACATCAAGGAAGACCTGAGGCTTGCATAGGACTGCCTTGGAGATCAACAACCAACACTGGTAACATGGACCACCTGTGAAATTCAAATCCTCAGGAAAATGGAAAATCAACATGTTAATAGAAAATAATGGGAACTGCAGGTTAAGAAAAATGATGCCATTGCAGTCAGTGGGAAAACTCAAGACCTTCGGAAGGACAACTTTATCCACAATATTCCTCATAGCTAGTTCTTGTTCAAAAAATGTACTTTTCCAGAAGTTAAGAATCAGCAGAGGAACTGTGTAAGACGTTACCACTTAGTTCCAACAAAGCAGTTGAAAAATAAATGGCAAGACCTGTGTGTAAAACACACTTGTGAACTTACAGAAACAGGGATTTATGAACACTCTTTGCTTCTCATACTAGTATCAGAATCAAGGTACAACCGTGGAGACAGCTTTTCCACATGACTTGGAAACATACAGGGATATGATCAACGACAAAAAATAATAAAATACACTTCAATATAACAGAAAACCAAAAATATTGTTTCAATTTCTTATAGTAACAACACGATTACATTCTAATCAATTCAGCATGTCACCTCAGAGACAAACTACAGCATAAAACCAAGCTGTATTAATAAGTAGTAACAAAGTACTACTACTGAATCTTGCTAAATTTTTAATGCCTTCTATCATCATCCCTTGAAGAAACTGTTATCTAACCTTCTAATTTCTGCTAAAAAAAAAAACCCACAGAAACAAAATTATCAATAGCTGATGTGATATTATTCTGATACATTATACCATTTCCAAATAAAATAAATTTTATTTCCAAATAGAAGAAAATAAGAAACAATTCAGAGGACTCTTGATTTTCTTAGTAACAGTCTATCCATAGCTTTCAAGACCAGTATTATAATGGTTCCATACCGTGAAGCTGTTGTTGACATTTTTTGTGCTCGATTCAGCTACACTGGCATCTGACAGGTCAACTTCATCAAATATTAGAGACTGTGAATGGGAAAGAACATAACATTAAGTATAGTCCGAGACCACTTTCAGGTATGCTTACAGTCTGTGCTTTCATTTCCTTGTGTCCATTCTGACTGGGAAATAAAAATAGAAAAAAAAGAGGTGAAAAAAACATAAAAGACTGATGATGTGATAAAACTTCCTATTTGACCCCTAAACACAGTCCTATTTGCTAAGTGGTACATAACAGCATAAAGTGGCTTGAAAAATAGATATTGCTTTAAAATCTCTTCTAAATATTTTTTTTTTTTTTTTTTTTTTTAAATAGATGCAGCTTTGCGGTGTCTCCTGTGTAGCATAAATGTGGTGTCAGAGAAAAGAGATTCACACTTAGTAAAATACAAATTAATTAATAAGTTTTAGGATGGAACTTAAATTCATGAAGGGGAATCTATGATACAATATCCATACGAAAAAACAGAGCTCGAAGTTCTGAAGAGATCCCTTTCACTCCATTGTCTGATGTTCTAGCAAGAGAAATATCTATCTTCTTTAAACACCCCAGCTTCAGGCAAAGGATTAATTAGGTTCTGTTAAACTAATGGGTTTTGAAGCACAGAAGGGAAGACCAACAAAAATGCCTCCTCCTGTTTTTAGCCATAACATTTTATTCCTCTTCCATGCCATTGGAAGAAAAATCGATGTTGAGGGAATTTCACCATGTCTGGATTCAACGTTACAGAGTATTTGTACAATTGCCTACCCATTACACCTCCCTATTTCATCTTTATGGCACAGATGACATTGCCGTTCTCAGAGCTCTTATCTGCCATGTTTAATAAATCTTTCTATAAGCTGCTGGTGGTATCACCATGTGCAGAGAAGTGTGACAACAGAGGTACTTCAGCGCTGGCCTCCCTGTAGAGATGATGTTTTCCTTGATTCACCACAGCCACCCAACTGTGCATCAGGCAATTATACTCATATAGTTCTAGAAAGACAAGTCTCCATGCCTTAGTAATAGTTTTACTGAGAAGACCAGGGTGTAGAAGATGATAGAGACCTGAAGCACCTCACCTGCAGCTCCCGTGAGTCACTGCAACTCTGTAGGATAAAGAAAAGTAAAGCCCACCCCTATGGAACAGCACAAACTGAGCCAGCCCAACAAGCCAAAATGCTCTCAGTCCCGGCCCTGAGGGGGAGGGAGGAAACACCTATCGGGAAGAAGACAATTATTCCCCTCGGCCCACCCTCAATTTTCCCACCAAAAATTTCAGTTGATCGGAAACAGCTTTTTCCCTTATATATCAGTTTTGGCAGAAAAATCTTCCAACCTTGATTTCACATAACCATTTCCACCTCTTTAATGGCAATATGAGCATCAGATGAGAAGAGTTTTAATGGAGTTCAGTTTGAGGGATAACTTCTGAGCATTATCCAATTTTTACTCTCTTTTTTGAAATGTTAAATTTGACTGCCTGAGAGCCACCCCAAAAAAAAGCCCCACAACTCCTTAGGATGAATTTATTATTTCTCTGAATAGTCAAAAAGGTTAAAATAACTGTGATAAACTTTGTTTAAAAAAAAAAAAAAAAATCAAGAGAAATCACCAGTCTTCCTTAGTTAATTTTAACACGCTACATCTTATATACAGCAGTTTTTTAATTAAAACATCACTATTAAATCATTAAATTGTTATTGAACTTATAAATCCAAACAAAATTGAAGTTACAGGTATATGGTATTGGACACTAGTAGCATAGAATTACCTTTGAATCCTTAGCATAGTAAAGGGTACGACCTCGAAGTTTGAAATAACGCTTTTTCCACCTCTGAAAAGAACTGGTTTGCTTCAGTAGTAATCCTTCTTTTATACTTGTCTGAAAAATAATAAAATACAGAAGGTAAATACATATCTAAATAGCTATGCATATAGGTAAAAGTTACGCTTTTAGAAATTTCTGTTACACCTCATATAACTGGGAATTTAAATTTGTACCTGTTCACATTAAGTTGAGACTAATTCTCTGGAGGACCAGACTTTTCATCACTATTTTTTAAACAATTACAAAGTTGGCAAAATGCTAATTTTACATGTAAACTGAAAAGGCAGTCAAGAGGCATATATAATTATTGTGAAGATGAACACAAAATAATTCAACTGTCTGGATAGCTGCAAACCCACAAATATTAAAGTAAGCAACAATGGATGGTGGCATAATTCAGAAAACAAACGCTAAAAACCATCTACACAAAATAATTTCCAGTTCCAATTTTGATTAAATTGAGGAGAAAACCAATTTCCACATAGGCACTAATTCAACAAGGTACTTAAGTGTGTGTCTGATTCAAGCACATGAATTATGCCTTTAAAAATAGAGGGAATGATCCAGTATGATGCAAGTTATGCATGACTTCAAGTGTGTTGCTGAACTGAAGCCTTCTACATGAAATCAGCTTACCATTAGGAATAATCATTATATGGAAAGTGTGAGAACAGTAACAGCTAGGGATATTTTTACCAGGCAAGTATTTTTAGTCAAAAAACAATTCACTGATCCAAACCTTTCACTGCAGACTGAACCCTGCCTACATAAAGCCCATTTTTTGAAATGAGTAAGACACAAATTAGTATATTTTAAATGTGTATGCTGCTTTCACCAGCGCGTGTGGGATTCATCCAACTGATTACAGAAATTCTCCACTTAATCAGACAAAATGACATGACACAGCATACTAATTGTATGAGTCTCAAAATTAACTGTGAAGCACACAAAGGGTACAAGAAAAAGCAAGGACATTTGGATATTATATTCCAAAATTGTCTCTAATATTTCCAGAGTATTTCCAATTTGTTGTGTAATAATGTGATGCGAATCTTATAATAGGATTTCTAGACAATGTGATATAAACATCATTTGAAGCTATTCTAGACCTTTTAGAGACTTAACCAAAACCTGACCTAGAGTTCATAAACATCATCTTCTGTTATTAGATGTCAAGTTCTCCTTAACTTTAATGCAAGTAATAAAAATAGAAAAAACAACACCAAAAAAAAAAAAAAAACAAACAAAACAGAAAGTACTTTAGTGTTCTTACCATTTCCTTGAAATGAGAAACATCACTGTTATGCACCTACATTGCACCATTCGTTTAGATACTCCAAACATCACAAACTAAAAATATAGTCCAACAATCACAAAGCACTTGAATTAATACTCTTAAAAAAGCAACCCCCTCAGATGAAACTTTGAAGCTGAAAGTTTGGATTTATCTCACTTTACTTCACATGCCAACAACCTTGACCAACACATCTGATCAGCCCTCCTGCTCTAGCTAAGGTATAGTAATTCTCAGCTGAAAGGGTCTGCTCAGCACACACCATTTTAAGATTGCATGCAATTTTCTGACCAGGCTCTCAGATAAGTTAGCTTTACACAACATAGTTTTAATCAGTTAGCAAATATAAGCACTTATTCAAAGCTGTTTGTTGTATCCATGCAGCACTTCTGTTTCATATCCCTCTCTGAGATTTTGGAAGCTCAACACACAGGAAGGGAGTAGATGACTAATGTGTTTGTCAAGGGTCGGAAGGTGTAAGACCAGAGAAATTCTGTTCCAGGGAAACAGTACTCCACATACAGAGCAGGCATTGACTTACTGGAAAAATTTCCAAAATGGAAGGAAATCCACGTTCCCTAGACCACACTATGTGTACTAAGAGACACAGAACATACATTATACTGAGTATTTTCAGGAATTTTAAAATCCATTCAGAGAACATAAATCTCCATGAACCTTGAGCTAGCTATTACTCACTAAAGAATTAATTAACTCTTTCTTGTAATTTTTATGCCTACATAAGCCATTTCCCCCTATTTCTACTCACCCCTTAAAACACCAGTATCCCTAAAATCAAATCAATAGCTTCAAAATTAAATTTATTTTGCAAATCAGCCATTTAAAATTAATTCCCTAAAGTTGGCAGTAAATAAACATGCAGGCTCCACAGAAGGTATTTTGGCATCAAAATGTTAAAAAAATACTAGACTGGTAAACATTTACTCAAGAAATGCAAGTCCTTCAATGAAGTCTATGTCTGAAGTTTACATTTTACCACCAATTTCCCAATTTTCCTGATGCTGAGGTTTGAGCATCTTGAACACACAACTCCGTGGCTGCAGGCATCAAAACTGAGCTTTGGCCTGATATCCTTAATTGACTTCATTTAGCCTTTAAAATGTGCAAAAACCTTCTAGCTGCCAACTGAGTCATTAGGTAATCAGCTAATAATGCTTTCCTTAATCTACACACAAGTCACAGCACTTACAGTAATTTGAGATTGGGAGGGATCTCTCAGGTTGTTGAATTTGGGTCCACGTTATTGCCTACAACCAAGTCATGTAAAGTTTTTCAAAAGCATTAATCAGGCCTACACCTTAAAAAGGCAATCAGTACCTTCTCCTCTCCTGACAGCAATTAAGACAGTGCTCCAAGACCTCGCTGTTCTGAGAAACCTTCTAATTAATCTCAACTGGACATTAAATCTGAAGCATAAGCAATAATCACTGCCAGTTCTGTTAACTACTTCTCTATCGCAATTTAAGGGAAATAAGAAGTGCACCTCCCACAATCCCATGCTACTTGTCACTTTTACAGAATCAACTCTCATCTGCTTGCCAAAACCTCTGACTTCGCTATACATCATCTTGTATCATCTAGTAATAAAACACCCCTCCAGACATATGGGACTATAATAAGAATAAAACTGAACTGAACAGAACAGAATAGAGTCACTATTATAGAATCACTAACATTTTTTACTACTTTAGTCAGTAACAATTCAAAATTTTAATTCACAATATTACAGTCACAACATCACAGTACTCCACAGTGGTATATTTTCCTGAAGAAATCTAATTATAAAAACCATAGCCACATTTCATAAAATTAAGAAGGTATCTATATATATTCAATTATCCAAGAATGTTGAATGCAACTCTATGTCACCATATTCTAAATGACAAAAATAAATGTGATTTGTGGGTATTTTGATCACTAAAAAATGAGAGGCATCATCCTTTTTATCAGCAGATTTTCAAATATTCAATATATAGCACTTAAAAATGAAAACTGTTAATTTTGAATTTTCAAGGCAGGCAACCACAATGCCTTACTTCTAATTCACTCAGTTTGTAAATTCACGTATTTGCACAGAAGTCAAATTTTTACTTCTGCTGTTGCTAGAAAGACACAAAGAAAGAAGAATCATAGAATGGTTTGGGTTGGAAGGGACTTTAAAGATCATCTAGTTCCAACCCCGCTTCCATGGGCAGGGACACCTTCCACTAAATCAGGTTGCTCCAAGCCCCGTCCAACCTGGCCTTGAACCCTTCCAGGGAGGAGGCATCTACAAGCTTCTCTGGGCAACCTGTTCCAATGCCTCACCACCCCACACAGTAAAGAATTTCTTTCAAGTATCTAATCTAAATCTGCCCTCTTTCAGTTTAAAGCCATTACCCCTCATCCTATCCCTACACTCCCAGATAAAGAGTCCCTCCCCACCTTTCCTGTAGCCCCCTTTAAGTACTAGGAGGCTGCTAGAAGGTCTCCCCAGAGCCTTCTCCAGGCTCAACAACCTCAACTCTCTCAGCTTGTCCTCACAGGGGAGGTGCTCCAGCCCCCTGAGCATCTTCGTGGCCCTAAATATTCATAAATTATATTTTGAATTCAGAAAATACTCTGAATTTAGAAAAGAAAACAGTAAACTGACTATGGATGTATTACTGGCAGCTGCAAACTAAACCACTTTAATGATTAAAAATAAAACTCTTCTCTATACTCCTTTTCAGGTATATAAGTGGACGTGCTGCTCAAAATGTGTCAGGAGAGTACAGAAAATAACATCAGCAAATTTATGAAAATGAGGAGAATGAAAATGAGAACAGGAAAGGCCATAAAGCACGACAGGTCAAACATAAGCTGGACATTAAGAGGGTGAAGAACAATTTTAAGATCACCTTGCAACAGATGCTCACACTGAGACTAAAACGTTCCTTAAATACTTTGAAAGATGAAAGACAGCTAGGAGGTTGGCAGGATCATTTTTCAACAGAGGTATGAGAGTACTCAAGGAGATTATAGCAAAGAAACTCATCAAATTCTTGGCATCTATCTTTAGTAATGAAGATGATGAGACAGTATCTCACACATGTTCTTAATAACATCCGAACAGCTACATCAACCTGAAGCACATACACAGGAAGTACTAGATTAGACAAATCATTAAGTCATGTGGACTAGATGGCATTGGCGGTCCTGAAAGGCCCTCTGATACTAACTTCCAACCTAATAAGACAGTAGAGTCCATACTGAAGAATAATATCACTGAGCCTGTAACACAGCTGATGGGAAAAAGTCAACAGAGCTTTTGTAAAGGGAAATACTGTCTTACTATCTGCAGGGAGTTCAGTGGGTGGAGAGGAAAGCATGTGGATAAATGAAGATCTGGGGGACTCGGATTTTCAGAAGGCCTTTGACAAGGCTTTCCACTACAGACCACTGAATAAATTAAGTTCGAATGGAATTGGAAAAAGGGGCTTTTTGAGGACTGAAAGTTGCTCAAGGGATATGAAGCACAAGTAGGGCTTAACAGTTACTTTTCTCTTCTGGATTCCCAAGGAATCAGGTTTATTCAAATTCAGTGACCCAAAGAAGGATCACACAAGGAAATCTTCGGATTTGCAGAAGATACTAAGCTAATTCTATTACTCTTTTTAAGTAGTCAAATTCTATGCCAAAGGTGAGGAACTCTAAGTATGTTATAAAACTGAGCACGAGGGCAAAGCGGCAGAAGAAGAGCTTCAGCCCAGGTAAGACGCTCTGCTTTGGGGAAAAAAATCTAAACCTTACTAACATTCTCACATCAACTCTGTGTGGAGATCGGGAAGTCGCAGTTCACAGCTCTCTGTGCTCAACCACAGCCAGAAAAGCCACAGAACTTTGGCTGTCATCAAGTAACAAAACCAAGACAGAGGATATCATTTTGCTGCTATATAAAACACTGGTGTATCAGACAGTTCTGGTCTCCCCAACTCAACAAACAGGGTTAAAAGAAGGTATGGAGAGTGTCAACTTAAATGATTCAGAGGATGGAACAGCTGCCTTACAAAGAGAGACTAAAAAAGCTGGAACTCTTCAGTTTGAAGAGCAGTAGACTGAGGGAGTAATATGACCAAAGTTTATAAAAGCGTTAAAGCATAGTGTGGTGAATGCAAAACTATTGCTCACCAAATCCCTCGAGGTTATAACAAGGAGGAATATGATGCAACTATGTTGGGATCAGCTTAACAAAGGTAAAAAGCAACACAACTTTACATAGCAGGTAGTGATTTTATGAAGCTGCTGTCACAAGAGATTGTAGAGGCAGTGTCAGCAAGTCCAAAAAAAAGGATTAATCCCATTCCAGAACACCACCTCTGTACATGGTCCCTTTAATCTACCATGGGGAAGTACGGAGGGAACGGACTGCAGCCAAACTCACGTGCTGCTCCTGAACGGCCTTTCCTAGGCCACTGCTGAAGACGGACTATTTTCTGATCCAGCAAAAAATTTTGCAGGTTAGATTTCTCCTGCTATGTTGACGGTATCTCTTTTGCTCTAAAGTCTGATGTTTGTGTTTGTAAGTGAACATAGGCTCTCATTCACCAAAATAATTAGTATTTGGATTGTTGATAGACCAGACCATTAAAGGAAAAAAAAAAAAAAGATTACAGCATTTTATACTGCTTATCCCTCTCCTGTGACACCTCTTATTCATATGACTTTGCAAAGTTGAGTATTGACATAAAATCAACCCTCTTTTTAATATTGTGGTGAGTTTGGTACATTTTCACTGTCTGCACAGGTATGGCTTTAGGCAGACAGAGTCTTCATTATGTTACAAGGTAAAGTCTCACAGCTCTTATTAACTGAGAGATCCTTAAGATATTCCATGTGTTCAGTAGATAGAAAATTACTTCTATTATTAAAAAATGTGACAATCAAACTCGTGATTTTGATTAAAATTATGACCCAGGAATTCCAAGCTTTTGATTTTCTTGACAATCTCTGTACAGCAGCTTCTATTACTGCCACTTATGCTGACAGATCCTTCATTAGTTATGTCAAAATAAAAATAGATTTTTATCTACCAAGAATAAAAATTTCATCAGCTGCTCAGTGCAAGGTTACATTTTTATTGAAGATTCCTGATCATAGTGAAGGGAGCCTGGCATCTGAAAATTAAAACCAAACCAAGAACTATGCTATACCTATGAACCTACACAGCTGAAAATGGTCAAAATAAAATTGAAAATCAAGATGATCATGTTGACTATATAACATTGCTTTAAAACCAAGAAAATCTTAATAAAAAGAAGTACCATCAAGAACTGATCGCTCAGTGCAACATGTGGAGTTATACTGTGGGGTACCTAAAGCACCATGCCTGTCTCAACTGAGATGGCCCAGACTGCTGCTGCTAACCCATCTTCCAGGTTACATTTGTGACAGAAAAATCACAAAAAGTGGCAAGTTGCATATGCTCAGTCTGCCACTGTTGATGACAGTTAACCCTGTCTCATTAAAGAAAAAAACAGTCTGGCTAGCTTTGAGAAAACAGGTTTCCAAAATCTCAGAATGAAGCCAGCCACATTCCCCCCAACACTAACCCGTGATTAAGCATCATCTTTTTTTTTTTTTTTGTAATAACAAAATAGAGTATTATTCCAACTTTCTTCTTATAATCCATATTTTTGGGGTCCTTTATGTGGATGGACTCTAGCTTAAGTGAAACTGTAATATAAATAAATGCAATTATACAGCTTATGCAGTGCACTTTTTCCTCAACCTTGTTCTCCCTTCATGCTCCCTTCCAGCCTATGCTAAGGAAACATATTTTGCATTGCTGCTGTTAAAATTAAATTAAAAAATAGCTTTCAGCTTCCTCTACTTGGAATATATGGTATTGTAGTAAAACATGAAGTAAATATGAAATTGCAGAGAAAATGTCATAATAAAAATATCTTGCTAGCAAGTTGAAGTTCAATTATCAAATTGATTTAAAAATAGAGGTTATAGCACATATCAAAAATGAATAGGATATTACCATATTAGGATGAAACACTACACTGGGAATTCAAAAACAAAAACTATTTTAGATATAAACTTGATACTAGATTGAGAATCATGGAATAAAATTTATCTGCAGTTCAGGTATTTAAAAGAATAACTTCCAGTCATGTACATCACGTTCATCTCACTCTGTGTTCTCGTTAATCAGGGCATGTAACAGCTGCAATACACTGAGAAAGGATAAAACATTCCATAGGACTGTGACTTAGTGCCAAAGATTTAAGCGTCTTGGTGTTATTACATAACTCAGCTAACTTAGTCTTAGAGTAGTATTTTCCAGCTACTCTTTGGAGCTTCCTTTTAAATTACACATGCTCTGAGCAGAGAGATTTAAAACAACTAGAGTCTAACTGGCTTTGAGACAGAAGAATATAAGTGGCATGTGTCTTAGGAAGAAAAAAATAATGAAAAAATGAAATCCATAATAAACAGTAAAAGCACTCAGCTGACAAGATTTTTTTCTTTAACAGAGTTATTTAGGTCTTGGTCTCAACTAAATAGGAGGAACACTCAACACACTTGCCAGTCGGTAAAGTATATGCAGTGTAGGTCCAAAATAAACCATTTTTCCACCTCGCACAGCAAAATGCAAAAAAAAAAAAAAAAACCAAAACAAAAAATCCCCTTACATTTCCACAGAAAACAGCAAACGTTTCCTCTAGTTCTATCTAGCGTTAATATGCAAATAACAGTCGATGAATTACTTGAGGAAATTGCAAAAGCATCATATAACAAAAATACATTAAATACCACTACAAACTTTTATGTGACCCTTTCTTGAAAACAAATCACAAGTTAAGCTCGTCATAACAAACCTTTTCTGTTTTACTTCTTGTAGGTTTAATTTTTGTCCCTCTGAGAACATTTAAACAAATTCCAGTGATGTCAGACTTTCTAGGAGTTACGCTGGGTAGAAAGGAGACTACGCAGAGTCACTTAGAGCTTGTGACTCTCCAGGGAAAGCTGGGGAACAGCTCATTTCCTTCTTGCAGGCTTTTTCCACACCTCTAGCTGACTTTCACCAATCAAGTTGGGGAACAGAAAAAGCTTTTAGCAACAGAATTCACACAAGGCCAGGAAGAGTTGTAGAATAGAACAGAGTAGTTCACTCGGAAGGGACCTACAACCATCACCTAGTCCAAAACATACACATTGTAAACATATCATTCCAGGAAACGCCAGTATCATGCAAATGTGTTTGAAATTAGCAAATTCATAGAATCTTTATAGTTATTCACTTCTTTGAAGAGATAAAAAAATGTAAAAATACCATCCCATCCATTCACTTCTTAACCTTATCTGAATTATTAGTCACTGTTAGAAAGTGATTGGTCATCGCAGTTGATATCCCACTCGATACTCAAGTCTGTAAAGACAAATAGACACCAGTTTCGCAGATGCTGCAGCCCTGTGATCTGCAGATTTCTGATACATTTAGAACTACAGAGAAGTTTATTAACTGAATACCTAAGCATTACTGAATTTTTCTAGTGTTTCTGACTGCTGCAGATACAGAGATTACGTGCTTTAATCTAATTCAGTGGCTGCACTCCATTGCAAGTTTATATTGGCCCCAATTTTATTTTACTGGATGGCACATAAAATCCTGGATACACATTAATCATGTTTTGAATTACATTTTCTAGTATTTTTCCACTAACAGTCTTAGCTTAATACTCTACTTCTAGAATAGTTAAATCAATAAAACCCTTAATTCCATAATAACTCAAAAGCAAGAATCTCTTGCTTACCCATACAACTTTTCAGTCATGGGGAGACAAATAATATATTTCCCACTATTGAGAAATTCATATTTGAGTAAGAAGACTGGGAATATAATTTGAGTGATGATGGTAAAATTATACTAGCGTATTTCCCAACAAGGGAAAAAAAGCAATATACAGGAACAGACACTTAGAAGAGGTAATGTATTAAAGATATTGAAAAATCCTTTTGATTATCATAAAAAAATATTTAGAGAAAGCCAAAATACAGAATATATACACCATAGATTGGAAATCTAGTCCCAGTTTGACTGCAGATTTTATGTGTGATCTGGGTCAAACCAGTTACTCTGTGTTCTTTGGTATCCACACAGCAAAAAATACCTTCTTTATTCTCCTCCACAAGAGTACGGTTGTGATTTCTCACCTTTTTATTGAGTATCTCACTACAAGTGGCATTTCATTTTAATCAAATTTCTTCATGAATGACTTTCTGAATGACAGGGACTTCAGAAGTAATAAAACTAAAAAGATTCACAGACCCTATCCCTTGTGATCAGAATGATAGAAAAAAAAATGTTGAAAAGCAAAGAACTGTAAATAAAGCTGCAGGATAAAAAGCTTCATTTTGAGACAAGGAATAGCACAGAACTTTTTTTAATACTTTTTCTCCGTAACTAATACTGGTACTGTAGGTTCAGGTTACATATATTCACAATTATGGAACACAGTTGTTGCAGAATCACAGAACAGTTGAGGTTGGCAAGGACATTTGGAGATCCATTCAGTCCAGCCCCCCTCACAAAGAGTCATCTAGAGCAGTTCAGCAGTTCGACCAAGACTATGTCCAGTTGAGTTCTGATTATCTACACAGATGGAGACTCCACAATCTGTTTCAGTGTTCAATCACCCTCAAAACATTAAAAAAAAAAAAAAAACCAAACCAAACAAAAAAAAAGTTTTTTCTTCTGTTTAATTTTCTGTATTTCAATTTGTGCCCATTGCTCTTGTCCTGTCACTGGGCACCACTGAGTCTGGCTGTTTTCCTTTCACTCCTCAGACGTCTGTACATATTCATAAGATCCCCCAAGCTTTCTCTTCTCCATGCTAAAGAGTCCCAGCTCTCTCAGCCTCTTCTCATACCAAAGATGCTCCGGTCTCTTAATTATCTTTGTGGTCCTTCGCTGGACTCTCTCCAGTAAGTCCATGTCTCTCTTCTACTGAGCAGCTCTGAACTCAACACACATCAGTGTGTCCAGGACCCACAGTAGAGGGTCACCTCTCTTGACCTGCTGGCAATACTAATGCAGTCCAGCATATTGTTGGCCTTCATTGCCCCACAGTCCTTCTCTGCCAAGCTGTTTTCCAACTAGCCAGCCCCCAGCCTCTATGGGTGCACAGGGTTCTTCCTCCCCAGGTGCAGAACACAGAAATTGCCTTTGCTGAACTTCACGAGGTTTCTGTTGGCCCATTTCTCCAGCCAGACCCTCTGAATGGCAGCACAACCATCTGGTGCAACAGCCACTCATTCTCATTTTGTATTTTCTGTTCACTTGCTGCATGTATACTCTGTACTATCATCATTAATGAAGATGTCACACAGCACTGTCCCCAGTAACAACCCCTGGGGTGTACCAGTAGTGACTGACTCCTATCTGCAATTTGTACCACTGCTCATGACACTTTGGGCCTGGCAGCTCAGCCAGTTCTCTGTCCCTCTCATCATCCATTTATCCAGTTTGTACTTCATCAGTTTGTCTATAAGAGTGTTATGGGAGACAATGTGAAGAGTCTTGCTAAATTCAAGACAAAAATATCCACTGCTCTCTCCACATCCACTGAGCTGCAGAATGCTATCAGGCCAATGGCTTCCTCTTCATAAAACTATGCTGACTCCTCCCAATCACTGTCTTGTTTTTCATGCATTTGGAAGTACTTTCCAGGATTATTTGCTCCATCACCTTCCAAGGGATTGAGGTGAGGCTGATGGGTCTGTACTTCCTCAGATCCTCCTCCTTCTTCTTGAATAGAAAAGTGACATTTGCTTTCTTCCAGTCCTCAGGAACCTCCCCCAGTTGGTATGATCTTTGAAAGGTAATGGAGAATGGCCTTGCAATGCCATCAAGCAGTTCCCTCAGAACTTGGAGGTACAGCCCATCAGGTCCAGTGGACCTGTGTACATGCTGTTTAAGTGTTGCCAAATTTGATCCTTTTCCACCTAAGGTAAATCTTCCTTGACCCTGACTTTCCTCCTGGCATCAGGAACCTGGGATTGCAGAAGGCTGGTCTTACCAGTAAAGACCAAGGTGAAGAACCCATTTAGTATCTTGGCCTTCCCCATGGCCTTTATCACCAGGTCTCCTGCCTCATTCAACATCAGTCACAGGTTTGCCCTAGTCTTCCTTTTTCTACTGCTGGACCTGTAGAAGATCTTCTTGTTGGCCTTTACATCCTTGCTAGGTTCAACTCCAGGTGGGCTTTGGCTTTCCTAACCCCATCCCTACATGACTGTTTCTCTAAGTTCCTCCTGGGTCAGCTGCCACTGCTTCCACCTTTTGTATGCTTCCTTTTGATGTCTTGAGTTTTTTCAGAAGCACCTTGTTCACCCATGCAGTAGACTGCTCTTAAGATTGTAAGACTATCACAAATAGCTAGATTGTGACACTCCGTCTTTTGCTCTACTTTCTGTTAGTTCTAAAACTGCAATTCCTTGTAGCAAAACCACACTTTTTTTCTAAGTTTGCTTTTCCTATAATACCTTACAAATATTCTCGAGGTACCCCTTTCACAACTTCCAATCAGGATTTTTCTATATAAAAATCTAGCAGTTCTAGGCAATGTCTGGAGCCCAAATTGGCACCAAAAATCCCAGTTCTGGTTACTGTATTTGAATTAATTTGGAGTTACTAAATTTAGTAGGTAAATATTTTATAGCTTTTCTATTTTGGACGAAAATAAAAAACAAAGCAAAGCAGTTTGTGATATAGTACTGAATAAGTGCCAAACAGATCTGAAGTTTACTTTCCAGGCTACTAACAGTTCTCTGTAACCTCTGGTAGGTGGCTTATTCATTGCACCTCAATTTTGAACAGGCAGAAAAAGAATACTAGTTCCTCACCTCAAAGAGATGTTATGCTGATACATTCACTTGTTTGTGCAGCTACATATAAACATTACTTGTGTACCTACTGAACCACTATAAATTTAGGAAATGGATTACTGCCACAAGAGTGCTGATGAACTCCCCAAAGCATTAAGGCACTTTTAGTAAAGGACAGGGTCTCGGCTGTTTCTAGCAATTCTCATGGTAAAATCCTATTTTCTTTCCCAGTCTTTAGCAGCAAGCCAGGTGGAAGCAGAATTCTCATATTACAACGAGAGGAGGAAATTCCCTCTTTTGAGACAACCAGACTGGAGAGCAGAAGAACAACATATATCAGACACTCCCTTCCCCTCTGTTTACTGACAGGAAATAAGAGCCTGTAATTACTTTAGGATTCACATTTCCTTTGTGACCAGGCTCATTCATGTACATGCTATTTTCTCTCATTCAGAAAACACAGCAAAGCTTCTTCTCCCAAAACACACATCTTTGACCAGAACAGGGTAGATCAGTAATTCTCTGAGTTTTATACCCTGTGGCTCATGCTTGTCTACTCACTAAGGAACTTCTCCACCTCTGTACAGGCTCTGGATCTTACTCCGTGTCCAAACCCTAGAGTTTTAAAATACAATGCAATGCCTCACTTCAGTCCATGGGAAAATCAGGGAGTGGATCCTCTTGAAACATATTTGTGGGCATGTGAAGGAGGAGGTGGTAACTGGACACAGTTATCACTGACTTAGCAAAGGCAAATCATGTCTGAACATCAGGGAATCTTTTCTAAGACCCCTATCAGACAATAGCATGGCACCTCCCATTCCACTTGCTGTTCAGCAGCTCTTATTGCTAAAATATAATAATGTAATAGTCACTCACTTTTCTTCTTTCAGTGAGTTGATTAGTTAATATGGACTTTGTCTTTTCAGTTTTAAACTGCTTGATGGTATTTTTTTAATTTTAAACAATTGCTATTAACAAAACAGCCCTAGTATAAAAACAAGTAAAACTAGAAACATGGAAATAAATGTGCTAAAATAAAACTTGACTATAACTGTCATTGTTTTGTTTTGTTTTTTTTTTTTTTATTGAGGAAAGTACTTTCCATATAAATAATTTCTCAGTTCTCTAAAACCTGTCACTTTACGTATCCACTGTGTAAGAGGATTTGGCACCTTCAAGGTAAGAGCACTTACGTGTTTTACAGTGCGCTTGCTTTCAGATTGTGATGCAAAAGTTACTTTCCAGGGGAGCTAAAAAAAGGGCAAATTGTATTTCAGCTTCAATAAAACCTTGAACATATTCTAAAATCTTGGTTTAACAATGTATCCTCCATACCCACTAACAAAATCAGAGACTCATAAAGGACCTAGAAGAGTCACAAAAAGATCTTTTAATCCACACTCTCCTACAAGGTAAACCTAACCATATACACATCTACAGAAACAGGCTATCATTTTATTCAGGTGTCCCAATTTTCCACTAGAATTTTTTTTTTCTGGCTGATTTGTTTGCAAAAAATCCACTATCATGCAACATCTACAACAGAAAACAGAAACATATGAGCAGTAGAGATGCTGCATCTCATAAACCTGTATTAATCGCTTCTGTAGAGTTAGTCTTTGTATGTCCAGCTCCCAGTCACAGAATCTCTAGACAGAATAACAGGGGTCTAAAAACTGGCTTTTCACATGACTTGACTGTCATTACAAAAACACATGAACCTTCTTTCCTTTCTATTTAAATGAGGCCTGCATCTGCCTTTGTCAGCCATCCTTAGACTATTCCCGTAAGACATATGCCTAAGACGTTCTTAAAACCCCCAGTTACAGAGATACTCTACCATTAAAGTGTTTTCCCCTGAGTAAACCTCCCTTGTGACACTTTAAACCCACAAAGTGCTGTTGTAAGACAATGATACAGATGTCAAATGTCAATAAATGAACTCAAAACTCAAAGGCAGTTCCTAATTCACAGTACTTTATAAGGAGAAAAACAGGGAGAATAGCAATCACTTGATAGGATGATTCTTATTGCTCTTCACTTGGCACACCCCAACTTTCTTTTGTACAAATCACACTAACTCTTCATCAGGAGAAAATATTATGAACATGCAGTTATTAAATGAGTCATAAGATTGTTCTGCTTTTTGACCAAACTAATAAGTTTACATCTAGAAGTATTTTTAAATAGAACAAAGATGGAGAATTGCAAATGTTTTTCCACAGAGGATGTAGGCTATGAAAGTCTCATATCCTGCTATGTGCTAAGATTAGGCTTAGCATACCCTAACCCTTGAGGTATATAATGATTACGCTGTGTGAAACCTCTCAATGAAGTACCATCTTCAAAAGCATTTATGAGCAAGAAGCTTCGCTCTCCTCTGGGATGCGGCTCGAGTGTCCTATTTATTTCACTGGCCTTTCGCATAAAAGTAGAAAGCATGGAAAATATTTTTTAAAAATAGATGTGGTTAATCAGATTTCCTCTTACATTTCCTGATCATGTTTCTTTGCTATCTACTCTCTTCTGTTTAAAATAACTTAATTCTTATAATTGCTTACTTGTGCTTAATACAGGTACCATGAACTTTTGACATTCATCCACTTTCTAAGCATTAAGTACTTAAAGAACGTTTGCAGTTTCTATCTTTTCCCTGTGATAAGAGCTGGAGGACTGTGCCAGATAAACCCTACAAAGTCTTGCCCATGCTGTCTCTGATGATGTGACAGTCACAGAAGGGAAGACACAGCCACTGTGCAACGTTACAGGTTAAGCAGCCAACAATAGTGAGTCTGAGTTGAGATAACACCATTAGGAGCTTCACTGACTGAGGCACAAGCACACACATCTTCCAGGACCATTAATTTGGAGCAGAAAGGCAGGGCAGGTGCTCCTTAGCACTAAACACACTAAAATCTCTGAGCCAGAGCATCCCATTTTCTTTGCGCACTTGTGCTGCAGGCTGAGTTACATTAGAACATTCTCCATGCACAGGTGAAATCATAGAAAACAAGCTAAAATAATTTAAAATATATTAAATCAGATCTAAGCTGTATGATGCAAATTTTAAATCTACAGGATGATCTTCAATCTTCTTTCAAACTAGCTGGCCTTCAAAAAAAAAGGTGAGGTAATTAGTCTTATGCTACCTTAATTCCAAGAAAAATAATTCTAGACATTTTTTATAACTCTTTTTAAAAATTTACAACTCCTTTAGATGGAATATTTAAAGAAAAAAAATGATTAGTCTAGAATCTTATTTTCACAAAGACACTGTGAGTTTATTAATTGGCTCCAGACAGTAGTTAAGAGGTGCTGATCACAAGGAATTGGATGAGAGAAAGGTGACAACAAAGTCAAAACACCCACATTAAGAGTAATTTCTGAGTCACTTGAACTTATCACTCTCACTTCTTCCAACCAGATTCCTGATATGGTCTTATACAACAATAATTCTGGGAATAAATGTGATCTCTCTCCTTTTTTTTTTTTTTCCCCACCAAACAGATGCTTCTCAAATAGTTAACCAATTTGTACACTCCATATCTTGCTATGCTAGCCCTGCTGATTCATCTGGGGAAACAGAAGAAAAACTACACTTGCCTATTTATATGTATGATACTCTGGCTTTATTCATCTGGGCTGAAACTACCATCACTAGCAATGCTAGAGACACAGCAGTTAACACCACAAAAAGATGGATGTTTCCTACAATCTAAGCCAAGTTTCAAACCAGCATTACTGATTTTTAAAGCCGTTCCATTGATTGATTTTTCCCATCAGCTGCAGAGACTGCAAGTGTTTTCCTTCAACACCACAGTTACTAGCTGATTTTCAGGTTGCTATCTGAAAGGTGATCAATCAGCGAAACCAGTTAACAGCAGCCAGAGATTTCAAGAGGGCATTTGATCAAGCTTCACTGAGCAGCAGCCTCTAAGGATGCTCATTTGCTCCACCGTTACTCAAGCTCATAGAGGATTATTCACCCAATGACAATGTAGTTGCTTTCAAACTATCATTCAAGATGTTGAATAGGTTTTCTATACGCAATATGAGCATACAGCAAAAATGTAAGGTATTTTAAATACAAAGGAGAAAATACTTCTCAAAAGACTTTTCTCTCTAAACTACAAATCAGAACTCCATACTCTCAGAGGGGGCAGAATATATCAAGGTCTAGGAGTATGTTCCCTTCCATTAACTGGTATGGTAAATGGCCTGTCAACACAGTACCATGGGCACCACCACCACCAAGAGCCTTAAACCTCTTTATTTTCCACTGGAAGTCACAGTCTAATTTATATACCTGTTAGTTAACGAAGGTCTTAAGCCCGTGGGGGGAAACACATGGACAGGCGCTGACAAGGTAACAGATAATGAGAACGGCAGGCGGCCTCGAGGTAGGTTGGTTATTGAAGGCTAATGGGCTCCTCTATCTTCCTTGTGCCCACTCCATTTATCCAGAATGCAACACCGAGTCACAGAAGCCCATTTAATTAATGGGTTGTGCTGGGCACCAGGCCTTTTGCTTTTTATCTGCATTAGAAACTCGTCAGGTTATAATTCTGAATGAGAAGGCTAAAGGTTTCTTCATGTGTTTTCTAACATACCTTAAGGTTGATAGAATGAAACTTCTAATTTTCTGCATGTAAAAAAAAAAAAAATGGCTGTTCAAGTTTGAGACAACGATCAGGGATGTTGCAATTTTTACATTTCCAATATAGATTTTTTTTTTATTATGATTTATAATCCTATATCTATTTTAAGATTCTACTTCAATGGGGTGGGAGGCTAATGAAAAACATAACTAAAAATAAATATTCTGACACATAAAGCACAGTGACTGGAGGGAGGGGAGTGTTTTCTTTGCAGGTCAGTGGTTATCTTTTAAGAATTTTTACAGTAGTTTTACTTTCTGCTGCCCTAATCATCAAAGACGAATGCAGAGCCTGCTGTGCCTTGGAGCATCCATTTGGTGCCATTTATGTTTGGACCAAAAATGGGCTGAATCTGGTCCAGGGAACAAAACAAGGAGTTACAGCCCCAAAGAGCCTGCAGCTTTAAACAATCAAAATACAAAAAGGATTCACCAAGACACGCTGAGGAAGGAATACATCAGTTTTTAAATACAGAGCAACAAAACTTGTATTACTGTTTGAGTACCAAAAAGAAATGAAGGCATTTAAATTGAGATAAAAAAGTGGCACGATACGTTTGAAATTAGAAAGAAGATCCTTAAAGCAGAACTGGCACAAAAAAGGACAAGGAAGAAAAAAGACAGGATTATTAAATCTAGCATCATTGCCAGTGATGGGAAAAGCCACACACAAATCAGCAAGGGTCTCTTGCAGTGTGAGCCTACATCCTCTGATTTACAATAACCATTCACATATGCGATAAACAATCGAGAATTATTCATATGAATAATCATATTCATTATGAATAATCAATAATTGAAAAAAATACACTTTGGAGTCTCTGCTTAAATTTATTAACAACATTTGTTATCATTTGATACATAGTGTCACTGAAATAATATAACTGAGTTTAGCTGTTTAATTCACCTACCTAGAAATCTTTTCAATGAGCAAATAGGATCAATACTGAAAGACAGAGAGAACGTATGCTAACATTGCTATCAAGAGTGGGGACATCTTTCTGGATAAGCAAGCCCCAGCAGTATTAAACAGGAGGGTGATATAAAGTACATCTCCTCCCCTACTGGTAAGCAAAGTAGAATATTCTAGATCTAAGGGTATCTGGAAACCGGCTCTAACCAGTTGTCTGAGGAAGAACCACAAAAAAGTATAAATACAACCAATTTTAAAATTATACTAACATTTCTATAATATGAAAAACAACTAATCTATGAGCAGAGTCCAAGTATAACTGGCTACGTTAACAGTAAAAACTGGGGAAAAAAAAAAGTGGAAACCACTGTTTATTTTAGAATAGATGTTGGATAATATTAATACAGAAAATGTTTATTTTCTGTCTCTTAATAATGATTCATGTATTGTTATCTACGAATTAGGATCTGAATAATAGATTATGACCACTGACCGCCTTTTTGTGTTTAGTGAAGATCGAGAAAGGTTCCTGAAGCCAACAGAAGAAAAAGCTCTCTCCACCACGAACTGCCCTAGTATACCACATGATGTTGAAGTTTACATACAAGATGCAACAGAGTTACTCCAGGTCTCGATGGTTGGCAAAGACTGTAATTAATCCTAAAAATTACTTGCTGTAGTTGTGCCAATAGTGAGGATAAAGATAATACAGAAACTATCTATATGAAGGAATCACATATTACCTTTCCATGGGAACCGTATATAGGTTAAGAATATATAATCCCAATAGCCAAATGACTTGGCTTACAGTGCAAGACACAAAGACAGCTCCATTACCAATTTGGTACTACTTGTAATGAATTCTGATAGAATTTAGAATTTAGATATGACAGTGATAATTTTGACTTTAAAGGTATATCATTAGCACGCACAAAAATAATTTAATCCTTTCTAAATTCTAAAAGATATCATTAGGAAGCAATAAATCATTATGAAGCAAGTTTCCTGTATTGTTTCAAAAAATACATTGTAATTATTTCTAAAATTACATATTGCAATGACAATAAATTATTAGAAAACAGTAACTTTTTTTTTATTATAAGCATTTCACATTCTGCATAATTAATACCTGACTATACTATTCCTGAAAAGAGATAATAAAACTGGTTTATAATTAGTAATGCTGCTTTCTACAATAAATGGACAAGTCATACAAACAAAGAGTATTTCCACACCTTCCTAGAAGTTATCCATTGCTTTGAACCAAGCATTTATTTCATGAATGTCTCCTGCATATCCTTCTGAGTTGTCCAGGTCTTTACACTACTCTTTTACATAGCAGGATGCCACAGACACATCCAATGCATAGACTGTTTCTGGACATAAAAACTACTTTGGAAGTAAATGCTGCATCTAAAATTTTAATAGAAAATACATGATGCCAATGAAATCTCATGTTACTCTTCTTTATATATGTTCCATTTTATGTTTTATAGGTCATTAAAATGATTGTAGATTCTATACCTGAAATTTCCAGGTGTTGTTTCTCTAATCAAGCCATCAAACTGTTGGAAAAGCTAGTTCTTGTAGCAGCTTCCCAAGAAACACTGAGTTTGTCACAATATTATGTGAAAAGGAGAACACATGCTGATTTTTATAATTTGAGATAAAACACAAACACAGTGTTCTTCTGAAAATGGTAATTTCCTTTTAAATGAAAATAATCCACAGAAGCTTTTATTCCTTTTTATAAAAATTGGATTATAGCTAATGACCACGTGGGGGTAGTAGTGTGATGGTAATGCTCAGGTACAGTGTCTGGCATCCAGCAGAACACAGCAGTGCAAGCGCAGTGGCTGTCTGAAATAAGTGCATTTCTGCTGCAGGTTTTTGATTCTTTATAGCATACATACTTTAACTGTAAGACATACATATATGTGCCAAATTGCAGTATCAAGATCTGAAATCTGGGAGACTCGAGGAAGAAGTGTTGTAAAATATCGTTTTGTTCTATAAAGGATTTGTAGAAAAACAGAAAAGTCAAAGTAACATTCAGTGAGAAAACATAAAAGGGTTTTAGCAGCCATTTACTGAAAGCTGGCATTTTCAATCCCTAAATTACAGAAGAGTAAACATTTATGCTAAGGCAAGTTGGCAAGTTATCAGTGGTTAGTCACTTCTGGCCTTAAACATAGATTTGAATTCTCTATACATAAAAGACAATGCTCAAGCTTTACTCTTATAAAAAGAAAGCTTAATTCCTGTTCTCTTTTTAGTGTAAAATAGGGTCAATCTTTTTTTCTCTTAGTTACATCAGCCAGTATCATAAATAACTCACAAGAGTTGGTCTTGTGAAAGTCACTTGCCTTTTTAAGTATATAAATATTTATTAGATCCGTACTGCATGAAAACGTAATAGAGGAGAAAAAAGGCAGAAGTGGTTACTTGCTATATAAATAGCTGTAAGTACGTACAAGATCATACAGTACAGCTAAGCCTTATAACCAATTGGTTGCACTACATGATTTGTTCTTACTCAGCTGTGTTGATTCACAGACTTACTATTTTACTCACATACATTCTATTTTCTATATATAATAACAATTATTACAAATATATAATTTTTACACATATAAGGGCCCTGAATGCATTTGATAGCATTGTTATACATGGTCAGAGGCTGCCAAAAGAATACAGGCAGGAAAAGAAAGAAGCCTTGAAGTTGGCAAGCCAAGCTGAGCTACAGGCTGCTGATTTGTTCCTCTACAACCTTTTTTTCTCCAATGCTTTTGCAAGTAGTATGTTGCAAAGTCAATAAACTCCAGCCTTCTTACAATCTGCGTACAGGCAGCATTTGTACTAAAATCAAAAGGAGCATTGTTAAGGGCTTGCCCAGACTTGAAAGTTGATGCAAGTTAGGGGAGTGTTTGACACTAAAGTGTAAGAGCCAGTCCAGAACCCAATATGCAGTCACTCTCACCCTCAAGCAAAAGCATCGCATTCCTCCTTTACTTAATCCCCACCTAAAGAACTTCTTCTCTGCCGTCAGGATGATTCATTAAATCAACAGCTATGTCTGAAATAATTCTGCAACAGAGCAAATTCAGCTCTGACAACCCAAGAAAAACACCGGAAGAAAAAGAAATGGTGAGAACGGGGTAAGGCATCTCATGGTAAAAACAGATAAGGTGGACTAGTGAGGGCAGCAACATCTTCAGCAGTTAGCACTAAACACAACAAAATTCAAGAGCATGAAACATATTTGCCACACAAACTCTCTCTGAAGAAGAGGATGTTGCTTTTAAACAGGAATTACAACTGCCTGGTTAAACATGATGTCATCTCAATTTATCTGAATAGTTTTACCATTTTATAATTATATTTTATTAATTAATAATAATCAATATAATATTACAACCGTAATACTTAATGGCTTCATTTGTTAGTTAATACCCTTTTTCCTAAATCAGATGAGGCTGAGCAGTTTGTGCTGGCATAACTATGTTGGTAACTAAAATACCTGTGTTAAACAGGCTTAAAATGACCATAATCAGAGGCGATTAGAAAAGCTATTCTTGCCTTTACTTCATGTGCTTGTTCAATCTTTTACAAAACAGTTGTTTTAATTGTAAAATATGGTAAAGAGTCAATTCTTTCCCTTCGTAAAGCTCTCCACAGTGCAGCAGAGAAGAACATTGCAAAACAGTAATGAAACAGGAAAATGCAACTTAAAAAAAACACAGTGTTTTAAGAACATGACAAGTATTGAAAATTTCTTAGAATTATTTAAAGTACTTCTGCTCTTTCATTCGCAACAGTTAAAGCTTGCAGCCAGTAAAAGAAGGTAAGAGGAATAGTGTATTTTTAGGCTGAGCTGCTGATATGTAGAAAACTTAACTGACTTGTGTAAAGTCACAGTGAGTCAGCACCAACAGAACAGTGAATCAAAATCCTAATCCCATTCTCAAACTACTGGATTGACTCATTTCCCACATTCAGTTACTCTGCTTGTATTTTATGCAACACCCAGCTCAAATGATAAAGTTCCTTCTGTAAATGGAATTTTTCATGTTACAGCCCACTCTTGTAAATCGATCAAGGAAGCATTTCATTACTTTTTAATGAACTTCTGTGATCTCACTTCCCATGTCATACTGCATATCCGTGCTTAATGCTAGATAAATGAGTCAAGTTGGGCATTCCAGATGACTGATATAAAATAGTTTTACTGCATCTTCTTAGGAATGCGTTTCTACAAAAATGCCCTAATCACAAAATAAATATGCTAAAACCTAGAGATCATCATATCTGTAGGTCAATGCACAATATCTTTCAGGAATCAGTTTCTCTGGTTTACAGAAAAAATAACACACCTTAAGGCTGTTTTCATACAAAATGACTTGACCATTTCAAAATGGCAAAAGGTACTAATAAATGATGCCAAAGATCCTAAGAAAGTTTGCTCTCCAAAACTCATGAAAGGTCCCTTGCAGAAAAAAGCACTTAAGAAGTCATCTGAAAGAAAAGCATCTTAGCCTGTCTCTGACCACTGAAAGATACAGGTTATCTGCTGAAAAGATGGTAGTGTCTTACTCTGCCTCCAACTGTTATGGACAACATAGATCAAGAGTCCACACAAATACCAAGGGCTTCCCTTCTTCACTTTAAGTCTGTAAACCTGCGTGTTCCAGATTTCATTGAGAGGAGTAAGAACTGCTTGCCCCGTCAACGGTAAAAGCTTTCAGGGAATCAAGAAGAGTGTTATAAGCACAGCACATCCATTCCCTGTACAGCAGAAGTCATGTAGGTCTCAGGGCTGGGTGAAGGCAATTTCAGGTGGGTGGTAGGTACCCAAAGGATATGACCTGCCAGGTTAAGGAAGAACCCAAAACTTGACTCTGAATGGCACCAGGGAGTTAGATAGCCTTTTCTGGCATTACCTCAAATGCCGGCATTTGCCAGACATGCTCCAGTTTCAAAATTCTCTTCATTCACAAGTGAACCCAAAGGAAGAGACAAAAAACTAGTCTGTTAATGTATTAACTGATGCATATAGGAAATAGTTGAATTTCTTATCGTTCTGTTGCAATTTCTTCATACTTCCCGAGGCTGCGGCAGTACAGACTACCAGTCACATTATGGGGAGCAGGAAAGATGTGAAATTCTGCCTGAAGATAGTCATCACATGAAGATTTCTTAAGCCATATGTTATATTTCTACAGCAAAAATCAGATGCATGATACACCTGGTGGAGTTAAGCAGTCTACAGGCTATGAAAAGGCTAGTTCACTGTTTAAAGAGGATCCTCGTGGATGTGGGGCCCTCTAAAGCACCTGTAAGACTATAATAGAATAATTAGTATACAGCTATTCTTTATATTTATATATTTTTAAATACTAAAAGCAAATCTAGTATGTGAGAAAATTCAAACATATAAAAACAAAGAAAGGAAACAACACAAAATTTGCAATAGAGAAGAACAGACAGTGGTTATGGGGCCACTGGACACTCTCCCTACACATCACCTCTTCAATCCTCTAAAGCTACTAATGTGAAACTTTCTGTTACCAATTGCTCAAGAGATGGAAAATTAGCTGCTACCCAGGAGCATAAGGTGCTATGGGTTACTCCCTGAAAAAGGCTGTGAACTCATGGGTACTATAGCAGCAAACATTCAAAGCCCAGAAGAATGAAGAGAAACAGAAGAAAAATCTACTGAGAGCTTCCATCAAGGATTTTAAGACAGCAATCTCAAAACCACTCCATTTTAGTTGCATTAGAAAGTGGTAGAGCTATAGTGACACACGTGTATGTATGACAACAGACTTTCACAGATGCTGTGAAAGTCAGACAGATATATTAGCAAACTGAGTATTTGCCAGCCTAAATTGTATCATTTGTCTGAAGAATTATAAACTGTGCTAGGAAAGAATTTTAACAAACTGTACTAGGACGCTTTTGGTGTTTTTTGATATCGTCTCTTTAGATTTCTGATGAAAAACCAAGAGTAATCGTACTCCAACCCCACACTCACAGTGACACAAGTTTCTCTTGGGTTTCATAAATCCCAAACCTCTGTGCAGATGCACAAACACTGGCTGAATTAATTCCACTAGAGCACTTGTCTAACCCTAATTCTGAAGGAATCAAGTCCAAAAAGGTTTTCTGAACTGTCAAATTTGACAGATTAATGTCAAATCTATGTTAAAGAGATTATCAGACTGCATACACTACTCCATAATTAAAAACATGAACAGAATGGAGGGTTTCAATTAGTTTGAGCTAGTATCCAAATTCAAGACCTTTACGTTCCATTTCCAGAAGAACAACTCCAATATCAACTGTCCACAAATCTTTCAGAAATGCAATATATTTAATGTGAGAACATGGAAATAATGAACTCCATAAAATGTTACCCAGGCTGTGTTCTTCCACAGTGCCTTTTGACACAAAGATCGAAAATACTTCTGAACTAAAGACTACATTATATAATATCGTGGTAAAAGCACTCCTCTTGCTTAGAGGATATATACCTGTTTTTAAAAATAAAGTGGCTCAGAGCACATAATACAATACAATACATAATACAGTGCACATAATGCAATACAATAGACCAGTAAAATGAGTATTGATACGATTACATTATTCATTGGCTCAACAGGTGTGATTCTGAAATAAGTCTAAAAAAAATATGTATTTCCAATTATTTATCTTGGTGAAGAAGAAAGGAATGTTGGGGTTTTTGTAGAAAACCAAGACTGGGATCAAGCTTTCCACATTCAAAAACCTTCCCCACTGATTCATTAAGTAACCTCCGAAAGCCTTTAACAGTTTCCATCACCTGAGTTTCCCATGACATGAAGTGCAGACAACACCTCTGCCATGAGAGAAGGTGAAGAAGTCTTTAGCCTTTGTACAGTCTGATGTCCATGCATTTTACAGTATGCCAAGTTATTTTCAATGCATCCTGCAATGGATATAAACCAAGTGACCATAACTCCTACAGAAAGCACTACTTTTTACTTATTATAAGACCCAGCTTTACAGTCACGACCTCCAAAAGCAGAAGTATTATCTTCATACCTTCTCCTTCTATATTTTTCTAACACAGAACACAAGCTTATATTTAAATGGAATGTTAAGATCCACAGTTTACCGAAATCTTTGCATTATCCATTGCTGGTTCAAAATACTTATGATCAAATGTTCTAAAAAATGGGACTAATCATACCACAAGACAGGCCTGTTTCACAAAGTCTAATGGAAGATCCGTTTCATAAGTAGAAAAAAATCTGAAAACATTACAAGAAGTATGTGGGGGTTTTTAACTGAAACATAGTAATTTTATAAGGATGTAGAGGTGTAATACAGTCATAACTGTGTAATTTTAATATCTCACTTGTGCAAAATCTCCATATTCTGGCACATCTAAAGCAACAGGTTTTTGCACAATTTTTCAGCTTTCTTCTCAGATACTGGAATAAAGTAGATGCCTGCACTTGGTAAGGCTAGTTAATAAAAGCCTTCAAGCATGTAGAGGACATGGGGTTTTTTCCACTGATATGTCATGTCTCTTAACTGTGGAATATACAAATCAGTATATTCTATTTACTGACATCAGAAATTTGCATCTCCATCTACACAACAAAATTAGGGGTGCAGCAGTTTCTTTGATAAATTGCTTCCTCCAGCTCCGCTTCATCCAGAACAGAGCTAGACCTACCTTTTGCTCCTGAAAGAACATATTCTCAGGTTATCCATCTTCCCTCTCGGCAAGTAAAAGGAATGCTGATTGCAAGGAATGGGCAGAGAACAACTCCAAGTACATCCCCTCTTGCGAAGCACTTTGCATGAAGGTTGCTGAAAGTATAGGGTGCTGAGACCCTGGCCCAGGGTGCCCAGAGCAGCTGTGGGTGCCCCCTCCCTGGAAGGGTTCAAGGCCAGGTTGGACGGGGCTGGGAGCACCCTGGGCTGGGGGAAGGGGGCCCTGCCCTGGGCAGGGGAGTTGGATGATCTTTAAGGTCCCTTCCAACCCAAACCATTTTATGATTCTATGATTCTTCAGAAAAGAAGACAAGAATAGGACTGCATTTGAAGTAATATCACTTTCTCAAATTGCTACATTCCTTGTAACAAGAATGTGGAACAGCAGGTCCCTAACACTGCTTTTGCAAGTTTTATAAAACTATGTGCCTATGGCACTTCAGGAACCTGAAGACAGATCTTACAGGTGCCTATAAATTAAACTAATAATGTAATGCAAAAGACACTCGATAACCACATTCACTGAGCCCTCTCTTGTTGCCTTAGAAAACAGAAAAAAAATAGATGCAAGTAGTTCCTCTCTTCATGCAAAAACTAACACAGAACCACTCCCTGCTTTACAAACATTTTTTTTTCTGATTAGTTCAGCCAGAGCACACCCAAACTGCAGCCACACTCTCCCCGGCAGCATGACCTCTCACAACCTTCCCGGTAGGCTTATGCAACCAGGAAACCAAAAGCGATTCTGTGTAACTTGGCTAATTTCAACCCATCAGGCCATTTTAAATTAAAAACAAATAACTGTCCCCAAATTTAGAATCAGCAGGAAAAAGTGATTTGGAAAATTAGTATAAAAGCACACTACAAATTCTGAAGGCTCAACATTTCTTCCTTTTTTTCAATCAAATTCAAAAAAGTGTTTTACTTTGATTAATTGATCCTTTCCAGTTGTGAAATAGAGAATGTTAGAATTCACTAACCTGTTAAATATGAAAAAGTCTAGATGCTAGGTGTGCATTTCTGTCACCATTCCAAATGAAATTTTCACCCCACACTTGCATTAATCAGATATTGATGCCTGAGGGTTTATTACTTCAATAAATCCTCAGAAATTACATTTTATTGGTTTTACTTCAACTTAACAATATCCTTCATCAGAAGGCCATTTAAAAATAAATGTTATAAGAGCTTACTAAGAAAATACATTCTTTTTGAACATTTACACCCAGACTAAAAGGCTTAAGTAAAATTCTTATGTATAAATGAGATGAACACAGAGAACAGTTTCCAGTGTCGCTGAACTATGTAAGAAAAGGTTTCTGTATGGATACATGAGTGTGAGCTCATGCACACAGGTGATACACATAATGCTTACAAAAATTTTCTATTCTGCAAGCATATCTGCAGACAGAGAGGCCACATCTCCTCCTCCATAAGGTGACATCAGGAGATCATATTTTTTCTGTCACGCCAAAAGAGTATCTTCTCTTTGTGACACCTGTCTTTGAGATCAGCATGTTCAAACCACCCAACAAAAGAGTGTAAGCAAGAACTGGGACAAAAATCTCCATTTGTAAACAACTTAATGGGAAATCTGAGGAACTGCATACCGCATACATGCTATTGCTACAGAAAAAAGGGAAATTATGGTTTTAGGGAAGGGATGAAGGGAAAAATCAGAACCAGAACATTCCTCATTACATCACTTACATTGATCCCTCTTCCAAAAAGGCAGATGGACAGGAGAGGACAGTGAATTTTCTACACAGCTTAAGAGGGGAAGCATGAAAAGAAAAAGAAAGGCCATCATCTAATTGATTCTAGCTAAGTGTTCTTATCATGGCAAGAGATAAGATCTCTGGCAAACAGCTAAATTTTGCTATATTTTGCTAAAAATAGCAGCTCATCTGAAGCACTGGACAGCTGAAAAATTAAAATGTACTGTTTTTGTAAGTGGAGGTGACTCCAGATACAAGAAACTTGGCTTCACCACAGTCTGGTTTACTTTCTGTCTCCATCTGCTGGTAAGTCACACTGCCATGTTAGATAATTCGATATTTTAAAGCTCTGTTAAAATGTCTGTAAAATATAATAGAGTGATGCAGCTTCCATTAGCAACAGCAGAATTACAGCTGAAAGTTTAGGGGGAAAAAAGTCCATTAAAAGTTTCACCTCTACAACCACACTCAGCATCAGTTCAAATAGAACAGTCAATGATGGATGCCTGGAGCTGAAACAATTATACAGTCTCCAAATGGTTCATTTTTATCACATTTAAGTAATGATTTACTTTAAAAAAGAGTAATGAACAGGATTTCCTTTGGCCCTAAGAAAAGCTTTTACTTTTGCCATCATTTCTGGTCTACTCTTACTTTCTCACATAGCTAAAAATGATTTAAAGAAAATCCTCAAGTTTATACACTGAATTATCAAATAATAACAAAACTGAAACTTTTATACACACATACAAAGTAATTGTTTGAAGAGTGACTATAAAGCACCACTGTTCACTGATTTACTGTTACATTAGTACTCAAAGACAAATAGAAATCCCTGGCTGGTCCTCAAATTGCTCTGTACTCCCACTCAAGCTTTGCAAGATAAAATCTATGTCATACACCTGTTCATAAGCAAGTTCCTGATGATGTTAAACTGTCCTTAGATTCATTGCATCTGAATTTATCTAGCACCTATTTTTGTCATGACCACATTTATAATAATCATACCAGGTTATGGGAGGACAATGTAGCAGGGAAAAAAGGAGGAAGAAAACAATACACTCAATAGATAGACAAGAAAATATCCAAGGTAGCCACTGGAAGAGATCTCAGCCTGTCATAAGCTTTCAATTGAAGCTGCAACTCTGAAGTTATTAAAAATAATGTTTTCCTTTGGAAAAATTGATTTTCATTTACAAGCCAGTCAGTGTAGTTTTGCATCAATCCAATTATTTCACTTCAAATTACTGAAAGACAATATAGAAAGATAATTATTTGGAAACAGATAGGAAGCTAGGTAATTTGTGTTTAATAGAGTGAAATAATAACAAATTAAAAATATCAATTATCAAAATTTGCCTTATCTACATTCATCTTCTTGTCAGGGCATACGGTTTTGTTCAATAGTCTTCATATTAAAACAAAATTGCAGAGAGGAAAGGGTTTTTCAAAGGCTCTATCCTTTAAGTATAGAAAGAAACAATCTAGTTAAGATAATTACATATATTAGTTTTAACCACACTGAGTGACAAAAAAAATAACAAATATTGACTCCGTGATCCTGATGGACAAGCAGAGCATCCATTTTTGTATTTTAAAATAAAATATCCCATTTTAGTTTCTCTCCATCTCCCTGACAAACAGCTGGTGAAGCCCTTGGAAAGGCTGTAGACAGTTGAACATATTCTTCTCAAAGCCCAGGGCCAGAGCACGATGTGTCTTCTGTCACTTAGGGGCATTTTTCAAGTAACTGAAGCAGAAGGCAGTTTTATTTTAAGATCTGGGTCAGTTGCTCAGTTGGTGAGCTAAGATCTACCAAACCATGAGCCTGCTCATCAGCCAGCATGAAATTTGGCTGCCTACTTTGCCATCCAGACCCAGCTCACTCAAGCAGTGATGCGCATTTCTTTGGTCACATGAAAGTATGTTCAGATAGAAAAATATTTCTTAGTTGCCCCCATCCTCTCCCCAACACCTCTGCAAGGGCATACACCAAGGCAGGGATGCCGTTGGCAGCCACCTGTAACAACCCACTTTCTGACCCAAGTCTCAGAGGAAAAGAGGCTTCTAAAGACTAAATATCCTCCTTGTAAAATTGGGTTGGAACCAAATGCCCAGCAAAACCACTTATTTTATCAAGCAGAAGCCATTTTCCTGAATTTTTGCAATGCAAATTTCTTATTTCCATCCCATGTACCCAGGAAAAACACCTGTAAGGAAACCTTGGCTGTATCACATTGATACAGCTTCCAGATGGGCAGTCAGCAGCCCTCCACCTTCTCGCATGGCGATGGGAAACTCTAAAACTGCCTGTTGCTAACTGTGTCTAAATTCAGAGGGCTTTGCATAGCATTAGCTGTCTGCTGTAGAAAAGTTAACATTAAAAGAAGTATAATTTTACTGATTCCTAATCAACTGAAACGCGTACCATTTGGGAGCTCTACATTAAAAACATATTATGCCAAAACACCCTATGTAGGGCCAGGTTTTTCAAACCTGACTTTCCTTTTTGCAGATACACCTGAAAACATATCACATCCACATTTTTTTCATTTTTGTTTGCAATAATACGGATGCAAAGGAAAATAGCAGGTTTACTCCTTGTGTTCAAGTGTCAGATTTTTGACGGTTGGGGGGAAATGCAAAAATTTCCAAGTAATTTCTAAAGAGATTCTCCCAAGTAATAATCTTGGCAAATATAGCCTTGTTCCTGTGTATGCATAATGACTTGGTAAAATTAATTACTTTCCTTTTTAACCCATTAATCATCTGGTTTTCATTCTGGAGGAAGCCCAGAGTTTCATCTTCCTTTGTACTGCAACATTAAACCAAGAAAATTGCCAGCGGCAAAATAAATATCATAATGCTTCATGTAAGGTTTCCAAGATTCTGGTGGGAGCTGTGTACAGAAGTATTTCTGTACTCTGGGTTACGACATTGTGTTATTTAAATATTAATAAAACAGTGATGTAAACCACATTAGAAAAGAAAACAAATCTTTTCAATTAAGTTTATTTTTAGAACAAGTCCTAGGATTCCGAATACAGCAGCGTTTTCTGAACACAGTGTTTTTCCCTTAAGATTTCTCACTGGCAAGACTCCATAATCTACACGGTTCAGTGGTGGGAGGTGAACTTTTGTAGAGAGAACAGAGGCAGTTTAAAGGGCACCTCAGAACATTTCTAAATGGGCAGTCAACACACTCAATAGCTGCTACAAATGTTTAACACAATGAAAATTGCAATTAGAAGTAAAATTCTGATTTTTCCATGTCATGGAACATCAAGTTATAAGAAGGATTTTCAAGATAATTTAGTAAACTAAACGCTGAGGGATACAACAGAGAATATTAGCTCACAGCACAAGAGAAATGGGGCTAAACAGTGCTATAACGAACCTAATTTATTCACCAGACTGATGCAATCTGGCCTCAACTAGATTATATTGTCACATCTCTACATGGAGGAAAAGAATAAATTCAAAAGCTGTTATTTTTAGGGGAAAAAACGTTTCTGGATAATAGCCAGCAGCACAGGGCTATGTCAAGATGATGGAATAACCCAACCTTACATCTCTAACCACCACGGTCACAGGAAACAGAGGCCAAGGGTAAAATGTGACCCACTGTGGGAGGATTTAGTTAATCTCAGGCTTTAAGTGAAGCAATTTCTTTCTCAAAAAAAAAAAAAAAAAGACATTGATAGTTAAGTACACTGATCATACAGTCATACTCTATCTGTTTAGCAGCCATAAAATATCCACTCACACTCTCCATGCCACACTTCCATGAGGAGGATGATGTGCACCTCTCCCATGTATGTTCCCTTGACAGATCAGTCAGAAATGAGACGTAGCTTTGAACTTTGTTACTCAAGAAGAGCAAACACCTCCAAGGAACTACCGCTTCATTCATGACCAATTGTCAAAGGCTCTATTGTCGATTTCTTAGAAACAGGATTTTTTCATTCCTATGGAAACACCTGCTGCTGATGGACAGCTGGCATTTTAACCAAAGTATTAGTCATGCTTAAAGTTTAATATCAAGCTTTTCAACAGAGGACCTGAAAGTGTTTGCTTATACACATTTACAAATTCATTTAGCACAGGATATGGGGAAGCAGGAACCCCACTGCACACTTAGGAGAAACAGCAGTTTGTGCCTACCGTAGGGTTAAAGAGGAAGGTTGGCAGGCAGGAACAGAAGGCAGCTGCCAAAACCTCCGCTTCTCTACTTTACAAAAACCATTCCTCCTCTGCAGCCGTGCAGCTCCCATCACGCTGTTAACCGAAGGTGCAAGCGTGGGCAAGCATGCACAGAACGTGGCTCCGTAAAAGGAATCATAAATACTGCACTCCCAAAGAATGTGCAGCATGTATAAATACTCCAAAATAAAAACAATCTGTGTCTAGCAATATAGAGAGGTTTCCTAGCAGGCAAATTTCTGAGACTGTTAAGGGTCAAGCAGGCAAAATGCCAGAGGTAAAGTGAAAAAAGGCAAAATTAAAAAAAAAAAAAAATCTGTCCCCAAATCCCTAAGCACCTCTTAAGTCTATGTAATGCTCATGATTCACATAATCACGCTTCTGATTACACTGATATGCCAAGGTTTCCTTTCTTAAGTGATAAACTGGACATGCTATTGGTCCCAGTTACTGCGCACTGGGAAATTCAAGCATGAAGAACGGGTACCTGGGGACCTATTGGAAGAATTCAGTGTTTAAAATGGGCCCTTTCTTTTGTAGGTGTACCGATAAAAGGAGGGTGCGGTATGGAAAAGGAGTTGAATTTTTGACACAACTTACTTCAATAAAGAAATATACAGAAAAACCTCACATTTAGCAAAACAGAGCTTAATATTCAGATACAGCACTAAGGACATTTTTTTCAGGAATTCTAGTTGTCCCGTACAGATGTATCTGGAAACATTATATCAGTAAGCAGCCGCAGTATTTAACAAGAATCACAATCCCATTCATCAAAAAGCAATGATAGGTATAACTGTCAAAAACAATCATAATAAAAGCTAGTTTTTCTTCACAGGAACTATACAGTAGCAGCAGTATACAGTGTACATACCTTACATGTATATATCTCTCTAAGAGGAAGGAAAATAGCAACAGACATGATGCTGGACTTCATCACGGGTCTGGAAAATAAGTGAACAACTAACAAACATGGGGGCATACAAGAAAGAAGGAAGATTAATAATAAAAAATGCCTGAAGGCAAGAGCAAAGTTCATATAATCATACTGCAAACAGCTGAAGCCTGGAACACACTTAAAGACAAACCTCACGTCCATATGCTTCCTAAACATGAAAAACTTGAGTAAAAACACTGACTCTTAACCATGAACATAACCTCAAGACACCCTTGTTATAATTTTCCATGTAGTAACACCACAGAAAACATAACCTAGAGGACCTGAATCTTATACAAGACTTCAACCTGCAAGTGAGTAATAGCCTGAACAAATATGTCATCGGAAAAAAAAAAAAAAAAATGGGTGAAAAAAAAAATAGTACAGAAGGATGTAAGTCCACTGTACGGGTCTGCACTGCTGCCCATCCTGATGATGTCTGATTGCTTGCCACAGCACAAGAGCAATTAATGGGGACAAGCAAAACCGGCACTTGCATGACAAACTACAGAACCATGCTAAAAGGCAAAGATGTTATGTTCCAGAAGTCTTATTTGTTTATTGTTCTTTCTAGAATAGCAGGAGCGCAAGAGCTAAAGGAATAGACTTTTACAGTCATTGAAAGTGTACCTGCTACTTTAACATATCTACAAATATCACAACTGATGCAGGTATTGTTTTGCACTTTTCAAGTACAGTGCCTGCTTGCAGTTCACCCCATCAGTCAGCACTCAAGATAAAATAAGGAGCACATCCCTACAGATTTTAAATCCTCTTTCCCTAAGTACCATGTATTTCTGAAATCTATGTTCACTAAAACACACTGTCAAACACAGGTTTTAATAAATGCCTTCCTTCTGCTCTCCTCACCTCCACCAAGCATGGAGAGGGGCATACAGAAACAAGCCTTTCCCAACAGAAACTGTGCATTTATGTGAAAAGTACCCAAAAAGTGAAAGCTCTTCTCCCAAGAAATCCAAAACCACACCAGAGCATGAGCCTGATATCTGACAAATACCATCCACAGACATTTAAGCTGATGGAGTAAGAAGCTGATTTCTCTGGTTTTGGACAAAACAATTTCTATGAAGTATTTAAGCTCCAAAACACAACTGCAGAAAACCACCACCTGGTTCATCAGGCGCCTCAGTTTCCAAATAGTAAAGTACTGAATAGGGGGCTGTGCTAGGTTTCTGTGGCGTGTTTTTTTGGTAGCATGGGAAGGGGCTACGGTGGTGGCCCCTTGTGAGATGCTTCTCAAAAGCTCCCCCAGCTCCAAGTCAGACCCACCTCTGGCCAGGACCAAGCCCATTAGCGAGGGTGGCTGCACTTCTGCAATAACATATTTAAGAAGGGGAACCTGAGAGGAGGAGGGGGACTTGTGAGGAGGAATTGTGAAAAAGATGAACACGCAGGTCAGTGGAAGGAAGGAGAAGGACGTGGGGGCGGTGTGCCGGAGCAGAGACCCCTGTGTCCCGTGGGGAGATGGCAGGGCTGCCCACCCTGCCACACATGGAGGTCCGTGGTAGAGCAGAGGTCGACCTGAAGCCTTTGGAGGAGCCCACGCCAGGACAGGAGCTGCACTTAAAAGAAGCCAGGACTCTGAGGGAAGAAGCGGCCCCCGCTGTTGTAGTTCGGCGCTGGGAGGGCGGCAACACGCGGGGGTGACCCACGCTGGAGCAGCTCTGGAACGGCTGCGGCCCGTGGGGAGGAATCACCGTGGAGAAGGTTCATGGAGGCCTGTCTGCAGTGAGAGGGGAGTCACATGGAGCAAGGGAGGAATCTGCGGTGTTCCCCCCCCACTTCCCAAGAAGGAAGAAGCGGGAGCACTGACTGCACCCCCCATCCTCTGCCCCCTGCACTGCTGGGGGAGGAGGCAGAGAGATCAGGAGCAGAGCTGAGCCCTGTAAGAAGGGAGGGGTGGGGGGAAGGTGTTTTTTGGATGTGGTACTTACTGTCCCACCTTGTCTGTTAAGTGTTGTCTTAGCATTTGAATTAAAGTGATGTTTCTTTTCTTCCCCTAAAAGTCTGTCTTTTGCAGATGACCGCAATAGGCGAGCCACCCCTCCATGTCCTTAGATGGATTCTTTGAGCCATTTCTGCTTCATATTCTCCTTCCCATTCCTGATAGGGAGAAGGGGTGAGAGAACGGCTGCGTGGTGCTCGGTTGCCCTCTAGGCTTAAACCACAGCAGGGGCTAAAGCTCTGTTTCTACAAGTGTCTAGATTGGGCCCCGCTTTGGCAGCAGCGAGCAGTCTAGGTGCTCCATCACATCAAAACATGCTTGGGATTCTCCTAATATCCCAGAAGTGTCTCATTTGGCAAGTGTTGTCAACATAAATGTGTGCAAAACCTACACTATACCACTAGGAAAGAGGTTTTCACAGAAGAGCCATCACAATCACTTCTATCAAGGAACATATAAAAGGGTTGATGGCCCAGTAGGTCACAGTTTAAAGTGTTGGCCCATGAGGCAAACAACCTATGATTGCACTCCATTCTTTAGCTGGAGGGGGCCCACAGCCCTAGAAGCTGTTTAGCCATGAAGCAATTGCCTTCAGCAAAGCCGAAGGTGCACCACCTGGAAAAAAATTCTTAGTATTATCAAAGGGCTTCTGAAAAACCAGCATGACTCTGTATGCCAACAGATACTTCCCCGGAAAACATCAGACCTAGGTTCTGACCTCTGCTCTGTCAACCGTTCATGCAGTGTATATTATACAGTCACTGCATAAATAGAGTGGTGTATTTTTTTGCATTGGATGCATTACTTTGTGGATTTAATACTATGATTTTCAGGCTGTAACATCGTAATTATGTCTTTTGCCACTTAACTCTTAAGGGAAGTGAGCTCAATGTCTAAAACATAACCAGAGCAAACTTTTAAACCAAACTCTGTACCTCTGAAGTTATAAGAAAGCCAGTAATTTCTGCTGGCTTTGTCCATATTTTCCTTCTATTTCTGCAGAAATATGACCTTGGACTGTACTGCCTATCCAGAGTTGGTGGGGAAGTGCTACAATACCTCTAGAAGTACTACTCAACCTCTATTGAATCCACAAACTTTGACTGAGTCTACCAAAAAAAAAAAAAAAAAGAGGGCTGTTTTACTTCCAGAATTAAATAATAAAAATCTAGTTTCATAGATGTATTTAGATCACAAAATCTCGTAAATTAGCAAGTCAGTTTTACATCTGTACCTTTTTGAGCTCCCTGTCATTGTTGTTCTTATGCTGTCAACAAGCCAATTACCTTAAAATAACCACCAGTACCCAAAAATAACTATTTTTGAATGTGTGATGCTATATTTGACGCTCATTCATCAATTAATAATCTGGTTTTAGCACATAAGTTTACAACTTTTCAAGTCTACTTTAATCTCTGTAAGTACTTTGGTTGCTGAAACTTTGATCTATTTAAAATGAACTAGCACAGAAAAAAAAAAAAAAAAACCAATCCCCTTCTACCAGGTTAGCACTCTAATGTCTAGGCTGCAGATAATACTAAATAGATGTTGTCATGAGTTGCACATTTAGCACCAAGGCAAGTGAGAGAATTACATTTATTTAAGACACAACAAAGGCACATGATATCCTGTGCTATCCATCCGGATACTGCTGTCATGAACAGGGAAACAATTTTGACTACAGCTGTCAAATTACGTTTTTATCCAGCGTGAGTTCCCAACAGGGAACACAGTTTCTTTTTCTGCATTGATACAGCAGTCCCAAAGACAAACACAGCAACCTGTTACACCCAGATCTGATTCAAAGTCCCCTCCAAGTCAACAGCAAAAATTCCTTCGTTTTTGATGAGAGGAGAATTAGGTTCTCAAAGAACTCACAGTTCAGGTTCTCTTCTAAGTACCTTTTCACCTCAGGACCTACATGGCTTTTCACAGCATCCCATCTCATCTTTCTCCTTCATATTATCAGCTCAGCTGTAGGAAAAAAAAAAAAATCTCCATGCGTTCTTGTAAGGTGCATACTCCATTCAGATGTAAATTTGGGAGCACTCCATAACTTTATGCTCAGACACACATGAAGAATTAACTGTCTACGTTACCCCATCTGTTGCCTGCTGTACTTCAGAGCAGCCCAGAACAGTTTGGCACATCTCATTTTCTTGCCATCTAAAGTCAGAACTTTTTTTTGTTACAAGAAAACAATGTGAGAGACTAAAATCGTATATTTTTCTATACTTTGGGATGAGGATGGCTGTTTCAGACAACCTTACAAACATATTTTCTTCCACAACTTACAGGTTTGCAAATCATGTTTGTTAAACTATTGGTAGTCTGCAAGAACTGAATAAAAAGGAAGTTTTATGCATTAGACCAATGAAAAAAATGTAAAAAACCCCTGTATTATAAAAAACCCTCTTTTTTTAACTCTTTCTTTAAATAAATGGAGACAACAGACCTAGCACACTGAGTATTTCATAGCAGGTTTCATGAATTAACTCTTAAGAAGTAAAGTAATACCTATCTCCTGAAATAAATTTTCTCAAACTTCCTTCTAAACAGTAAGCAACCCAGGCCAAAATGCTAATCATAAATAATTAGGAAACACAGTTACCCATTAGGTTATTATTTCACTAACATTTCTGTCAGAATTAAGAAAAAAAAATAGCACCAAAACACAGTGATACCATTTAGGACTGTAGCACCTTGGCTTTCACTTATATTGTAGATATATTTATGGAAAAGCTGTCCTCAGTACCTGATCAGACCTGATTCAAGAAGCCATGAGACCATGAAATGTTGCTATTTTCTATGGCATTCAATCCTGAAGTACAAAAATTTCAAAAATAGCCTGTGCAATCTAGATTAAGGTTTCAAATTTTACATCAAAAATTGACTGAAAGTGCAAATACAGTTTTCATACTTTGCACTTATTTTTCCTCAGCTTTTATTTATCATAATATTTTTTAAAACAACACTCCTTAAAGTTGCTCACATGGGCAACTGCCTTAGAGTCCATCTAGAGGCTTCAGTCACCTCACAAAAGAGGTACCTGAAAGACACGGTGGATGGAAACACAATTTATACCCTGCCCAATCTTATGTCAAAACTGAAAGCAAATTAATGAGCACAGATTTCTTATGCAATATAGACAGTACTGAAAAATGATGAGTTCTACAAAACACTATGAGAAGCCCAGGAAAAAGAGTGTGGCAAAGGTATGACTTGTGAATCAGGGACAGGGACTCAACTCCCACCTGCCACAGATTTCCTGATGATTGCATTAGACAGCTTCTCACTTCTTTTTTACCTTCCTTTCACAGCTGGAAATAGTAAAAATACTTTTTTATTCGTAGAAGAGGGAAAAGATAAATTTAGATGTTTTGATGATTCATTCAGATATAATAGCCATGGGAGTCATTCTAATATCCAGAATAAGTTAGACAGGGAGGGACTATTGGCAGATGTTTCAAATAATCCTTATGCAATACCAAATTATACTGCAGTGTGTTGAACAATCAGAAGGGAACCAGCCATTCTTTTAAAGAGCATTCCGTTAAGATTTTCAGAGAAGTTAAAAGACTGTGTGGAATGATAAATTTAACACAGTGTTACATAGTATATTGTCCTATTAAATGGTTTTAACATACCTCTTCCTAAATAATTTAAGAAAGTGGTTTTGTATTTTCTGCAAGCATCTAGAGTCAGCTCAATGCCTGCACAGATGACAACAGCTTCATAATTTACTTCACTAGCCTACCTATGTGGGATCATTGCGGGAGAGAGTCTAACTCTAATCAGGGACTTTCTAGAGTAGAATACACAGCTGAATACACAGTTTATTTCTAAATATAAAACCTTTGCATATGTTTAAAAAACTTTACACAAAGCAGACAATTTTCATCTGAACTGTTTAGATGAAGAGCATGATTTTAGCTGCAGGAGCCCTAGAATGTTTCGAGACTGTTTACATTAATACCTGCAAAGTTGTTCAAGTCTGACCAGAAATTAAAAATTATAACAAGGCCAGATACTCTAATGTAATAGATGTAATGAAGCTCAGATAGAATCTCAGAATAGAGTTTTAATCCAAAGCAAAGCATCAAGATCAAGTAACTAACTGAGGGATGTTCCCAGCTTAAATTAAAGGGTTATCTACACTTCAAAAGTACAATCACTCAAGCTAGCCTGCAACATAGTCACTTGAATTTACATTTTTTTTACTATAAAACATCTGACTTCCTATGCTTGTCCTTATACCAATTCTGAAAGTGTATTTTGACACTCAAGCATATTCACTGACAACTTCAGCAAAGTAAATGGGTATGTCTAACTGTCCTAAAGTAACAGTCGGTTATTTGCCAAGTACCTCAATTATTAGTTTTACTTTTCTGGCTACATGGTCAGCCCAGCTTTTTATCTGAATATCATAAAAGCCAGAGAATTTATGCATCGTATTAGGTCATCATGGACCAAACACTAGCTTGCAATTTAAGTGTGAGCACGCAGACCATGACTATTTATGATGCAGAATTCGTATCCACTGTTGTATCTTTTATTTGAGTATTAACATGGCCTCTTCACCACCATGCCACTGGGAAGAAGTGTATAAAAGTCCACCTGTCCTCTGTCCTGCTTTGTTGATAAACCTCCAGATCACTGTGTAGGATGGATCACAGTACTCAATGCAGTTCCATGTCAGTGATTTTCAACTTTTTTTCACTTGAAGGCCCCCAAAACAATGGTACAGACCTCTGAATAGCGGTTTTACACTCTGACAATAGGCCTGTCCTTCTCTACGACTTTTTGGAAGCTCGTATCCCCAGACACGAACTAAAAAATGCTGTTTTTTGAGAAACGGACTCCACCAAGCTAGAAGATAACATTCCAGTTTCCAATATAGCTCTTGGGGCTGCAGTATCTATGAGACTAATTACTGTAAAAACATCTCAGTACTCAATTGGTGCATTTTTCTGGGAAATTCCCCATCAGTGACAACAACAACAATAAAATTCTTGGATCTTATCACCAAGAAAAACAAGAGACATAAATCCATGAAGGACATGAATCTGAAATCAAACGCTGGATGATACCACACAATATCAAGGGATGAGACTGTGAGGCAGACCATTCATAAAGTTCACACATCTAGCCAAGCATACTTCTTAAAAGTCACCAGACTAATACAGTAGGATCCAGATTCTGTTTTTTTAATGAAGTCAACTCTAAGTCATGATGTCAGACATGCTCCCGAAACCCAGCATTTCTGTTGTAATAAGACAGGTGAGTGCAAGTAGAATCGGTTTCCAACTATCTGTTTTTCTTTTCCCTACAGCTGCTGGCACTTCTGTAATATCAGGTAAGTAATCAATGAAGAATCAAACATGTTCAAAGAATTCTTGGGATCTCCAAGGAAGGAGAGAAACTGAGGGGATGGGTTCCCAAAGGAGAGACAAAAGAACAGATGATTCTCACAGACACTATTTTTGGAAATGGAGGTGCTCAGTTGGATGATAACAAGAAGAGCACATGGTTAATGACTGTCACATACTTTACAGGTACTCTTGCAATCTTCAGTCTTTCAACACTTCTGAGGTACTAGATGTGTCCTTTAATGCTTTCCAAACAAGTCCTCTTCTACAATTGTGGACAATATTCCCTTTCCTGCCTCAATAACTTAATGCTCTCCCCTTTCACAGAAGGCTCTGCCATCATAGACCTTAACAGGCACTATATTAGTATACTGACTGTGCGTATTGGGTTAGTGTGGCAAGGTTTTGGTAGCAGGGGGGTCTACAGAGGTGGCTTTTGTGAGAAGCTGCTAGAACCTTCCCCCATGTCTGACAGAGCCAATGCAGCCGGCTCCAAGACAGACCCGCCGCTGGCCAAGGCTGAGCCCATCAGCAACAGTGGTAGCACCTCTGGGGTAACGTATTTAAGAAGGGGGGACAAAAACCTGAGATACTGCCGCCAAGAGAGAGGAGTGAGCATATGTGAGAGAAAGAACTCTGCAAACACCAAAGTCAGTGAAGAAGGAAGGGAAGAAGGTGCTCCAAGTGCGGGAGCAGAGATTCCTCTGCAGTCCATGGTGAAGACCACGGCGAGGCAGGCTGTGCCCCTGCAGCCCGTGGGGGTCCGTGGTGGAGCAGATCCCCACCTGCAGCCCGTGGAGGACCCCACGCTGGAGCAGGGGGATGTGCTCAAAGGAGGCTGTGACCTGTGGGAAGCCCACGCTGGAGCAGGTTTGCTGGCAGGAGCTGTGACCCCATGGGGGACCCACGCCGGAGCAGTCTGTTCCTGAAGGACTGCACCCCGTGGGAGGGACCTATGCTGGAACATTTTGTGAAGAACTGTGTAAATCTCACATAAAGCATTCCAACTTTGCACAGTGCACACACCAGCACGTGCGGTGTTGCCAATAAGGCTTCACACACAAGCAAAGCAAGATGTTTCCTGGCATATGATCCTCAGAGTCCCTCCGGCTGCTCAAAACGTGCATTAAACAGCTCATTATGCTACCCATTTCTCCCAATACCCACAGGCTCAGACTCCTTGCTCTCAGAAAAGTCTTACTAAAACAGAAGGCATCCAGGGAAAGGCAGATATGTTCCCTCTCCTTAGAGCATGGCCATCAGATATCTCAGTTTGCCTTTCAGTTTTGCAAATGCACATTCCTTACTAATTCCCTAACTACTCAGAAAATAGCTGCAGCACCTTTCTCCCACCCATGTCTCCTTCCAAAAAGGCTACAGTAGCAAAATTTTGTCACTACAAAAGAAATATAAACCATTCAAACATTTCACCTTGAGATTCCTTTTCAGGAAAAGACATGCTGATGGTCCCAACAGAATCAGAAGGCTCAGCCTTAACATCCTACCAACAAAAATTTCTGCATGGTACTCCAGCTTGCGACCAGAAGAGAAAAGTATCCTTTGATAATAGCACAGACTTCCTCAATATAGTAGCTCTGAATTTCCACCTACCAACATCAACCGGCCAGCTATTTGTCAGAAACACATGGTAAGTAAACTAGACATGTCAAAGTGAACAGTTTTATGCTCCTTGCCGACCACAGAGCACTAATAGATAGCCTGTTTCTCTATTTCTAAGGCAAGTTCGGATTTCTGGAAAAGTGTTCCTTGTATCTGTGAAAGTAATCCCGTATTTTCAGGACTACCCATTCACTGCCAATAGAACAACTCCAGAGCAACATCCACAGATGAAATGCATGCTCTTTGCCAGTCCCCTGTTGCTCTGGTTCTCACTGCAGAAGTTCAACCAGGACTTGCAGCAGCCTTGTTAAAATCAGCACTGTGATCAATGTCTGACAATTTTTCAGCCCTGATGGTTTTTTACCCATTCTAGATTCTTCCTCTACCAGACAATATATGCTACATTAAAAAATGTCAGTACATGCTCAGGACATCAAAGATGGAGTTTCATTTAAAGTGCAGGGTAAATCCTAATTTGGATGTAGCCAAGGATGCATACTGGTTTAAAACATATCTATCCTGTTCACACAAGTATGAACCAAATTTAAACTTAATTGAGCACCGTCACACAGGATTGGTACAAGTTCAGCTAAACTCCTGAAATGCTGTTTTGCATTAATCTGTGCCACTTTTTTTTTAAGCACAAGAGCAAAACAAATCGGGGGTCAGATTTTGTTTTGGTTAAGTTGTTTTGGAAAAATTATGGTACAAGAGAGAAGGGGTAATGGTTTTAAACTAAAAGAGGGTAGATTTAGGTTGGATATGAGGAAGAAATTCTTTACAGTGAGTGTGGCAAAACACTGGCATGAGTTGCCCAGAGAAATTGTGGATGTCCTGCCATTGGAAGTGTTCAAGGCCAGGTTGGATGGGGCTTTGAGCAGCCAGGTCTTGTGAGAGATGTCCCTGCCCATGGCAGGGAGGTTGGACTAGACGATCTTTAAAGGTCCCTTCCATCCCAAACCATTCTATAATTCTCCTAAAACTGGTTCAAGACCTGCCCAACTTCTCCATCACACACAGCCATGGCAGGTGCAGGTCAAACACCTACACACATGAAGATGAAGAGAGAGATATCACTGAGAAAGCAAAAGGTAAAATCAGGCCAAGGAGTCTTTCAGATCTGAGAGCCCATTCTAAAGGTCCCTGAGCATATTTTTTGTAAGATGGTCACGGATTCACTGGTTGTTTCAAAGACTGAGGAAAAGGGGGATAAGCACTAAGTTGATGTTTTCTCTTAAAATCCTTGACAAATTTTCTTCGAAATACAGTAGAAAGTTGAGCTACTTTTCAACAAAATACATTGAATCTACAGGATGAATCGTTAATACAAGCAACATGTAAGAATGTTTACAGTTAGCTGATCAACCTGTAAAGAGTCATAAAAAAAACATCAACTCAAAAGGAGTGGCAAAACTTCTCATACTACGTTTTATCAAAACACAAGGCTTATTTGCATTTGGACTATGAAGTGGTGGACTACCATCACTGCCTTTGTCATGCACTCCAGACTGTCACGTGAAGTGTTTCAAAAACCACATTAGTGTTGAACATAAAAAAGGATGGGGCTGCATGTTGAAGTTTTCATGTTGTAGACCAGGTGCAGTCATCCTCGGTCCAAGAAAAAGGCATAACCCTCTTGAACAATTCATGTAGCACACAGCTTGATGGGGATCAGCTCCATGTTGTAAGTCACCTTCTGGCCACTACTCTCACTATGGGAAGGGCTTTTACATTCTTTCAGAGATTTTGTCCCATTGCATGAGTAGATTTGATACAAAGGCTCTGGTACAAGATGGGCAAAAAAACCTCAACAGATTCTAGATGCCCAAAGCGAGCCATAGGAGTGACTCAAGTCAAGCACTCAAGTCCCTTTGAAGTGCAACAAATTGAGTACTACCCCACAAAAAGAAAAAGTAACAGCCAAAGAAGAAACAGGCATTAGTTAATCATATAGTCCCGAACAATAGGTGAAATTAACTGGCATCTCTTTGTATATGTCATTTGTCACAACTTTAAAAATCTCATAATTTTGTTGGCATCCACCAGCAGCCCTGATACACAAAACCTTCCTCCCCAAATCTGCATCTAGTAAGAGAATTATGACAATGTATGTGAAGCTTACACTTTGCTACCAACAACCCCCGCTTGCTACTCAAGACCAGACAACTGAAGAGGTCTGCTGAGAGTGTATACGTTGACACAATCAAGAAACTCAGGTTCAAGTGAGATAATTTCAGTGTTCAGCACTATCAAGGTGAGATCAATTGAAAGACAGATGTTCTATATATACACCATGGGCTTGAAGTCATTTGTTTCAAACTCAATTAAGCTACCGGTATCTCCATTTTCAAATATTTGTCTGTCATTGCCCTTTATTCATATAATTCTGAGGAAAATCTGGTTTAGTTGATATTTATCCTGGCTAAAAATAAGTGAGCACTTACTTCTCAGCTGTTTCAGCCTCTAATTAAAACCAGTTCCACAGCCAGACACAGACACTGTGCTAAGAAGAAACAGCCTCGAGTAACACAATTTTCATTGTTAAAGAAAGTGGTTCATAAGCAATTATATCTTGTCAGCTCTAACAGTTAATCTAACCTCTTCGGTGACACCCAGTTATTTTCACACTCAACATCCTGCCACTAACCAGTAATTATGGCCCATACTTGCTATCTCTGCTGACACTGATTTCCAGACTACAGAGATGTCGGCAAATGAGCTTATAACCTTAAGATAACCAAAGGACACTAAAAAGGTTATTTTTTGCAACATGACATTTATTCCTGAAATTGTTTGACCATTAAACAACAATCAGTTCGTCGTTTAATCTGATTCTAGCTGAGACAGACTCTGCTTCAAATGGAAAGCTTTTCCACTGGATCATTTCTTCTATTTGCAGCAAGTCATTAAAACAAAATTAATACATAATGAAAAAACTGCAATGAAGGGAAAAAAAAACCCTGTAGATCTTATTTCGCTCCAGGGAGAATATGATTTCTCTTGCTGGAGAAGGGGGAGGAGGGAAAATTAGAGCTGTCAAACAGCAGTCGCACAAGTACAGACTCCAAACCCCTTTACCCACCTTCCCAAAAATGACTGGCAAAAGACATCGGTTCTCAATGTTTGGTTGCAGTCTAACATGCCAGAACATCAGCAGTAACCTTTGAGAAGTCAAGGAGTCAGGGAAATACATCTCAGGAAGACCAAAGAGAAAAGCATCATCCTTGTCTTTAAAAAGAGATTAAAGGAAGAGCCAAAGAATAATAGCTGATGTACTTTTCCTAGGAAAATACTGAAAAGTACAATAGGCTGACAAACCTGCGGGTACAGAAAAAGCAACATGTTCTAAAACTTTCTGACAATCCCTCGTGACATGCTCATCACAAGATATAGAGTCAGTCTTGTGTGACTGTAAAAGTGGCTGGGAAACTTTACTTGAGGAAAATATAAATGGAAACACGACATTTTAAAAAGTAATATGCTTTATTTACAAACTTTATGAATGTGTAGGTCATAACTGAAAGATGTGCTCTCACAATAGCAAGCATCAGTGGGTGTTTAAACAGATTTTTCAATTAAGCATTGCAATGTTGATAGTAAGTATAAGCAAAATACACAATAGTGTATATCATTCTAAAGATTTTCCTGAAAACACAAGGTGTAAGCTGTGCCTGAAAAGATTGCAAAGGAGTTTAAGGATGTTAAGCACTAAAAGAAGGAACAGAAGAGATGTTACGATCCTATTCACCTGCTATGTACAGTTGATTGTTCAAAGTCAGAGACTTCTTATATCCCATCAACAAAATGTGGTACACCATCTGTGACTTAAACTGTTTTCTTTGGTGTCCTCTCCTATTTACAGCTCATAATCCAAGCCACAATAAAGTTGATTTTAAAAGGAACCATACTTTTAGTAGTTTCTCAAGCGGGAGGTTGTTAAAACCAGTGCTGCATTGCATGTAATGCCTGGTCCAGAAATTTTGCTGGAGCAGGATACACCTTTGAAAAGTTTTCCTTAAGGATATTGGCAAAAAGTTTAATGTATGTATGTCATATATATCCAATTTAACGCCTGTAACTATTATCAACAGAAGTCTGAAGCCTGCACACTGGAACTAGTTAAGCACTATAAGAATTTTGTGTTCTCATGAAGCAGATGTTCCAGATCTTTTTGGTCATAAAACCAACTAATTTTCTTCTAAAATATCTGAGAAATTTGAATAAAGTCCACCCAATAAGTTATACTTACTTAAATTTCCCTGATGCATTCTTCTGTATAAGGGGGTCAAGTGTTTAAGGAAAGAAGGAAAATGTAGAAAATTGCAAAACAAAAGTAAGCTCTAAGACATCACCCTAGTCCAAAACATTTTTCATTAAGTATTTTTCTTTTTTCTGTGGTTCAGTGATGTTATCAAAAGTTCAGTTCCAAAGGACTGGCTCTCTTGGTTACCAAACTGTAAGATTTAAAACTGTTCTATCCCATTTTTCGTTTTCCTTTCCCACATCCACACTCTGTAGTTTGCCAACTGCCCTTCAGTGCCCAAATTTCCATTGAAAGAAAGTCTTAACTCAGCCAAGAAAACTGAAAGAATTTGGAATCTGCACAGATGGGAAATCATTACATGAAAACCGTTAAAGAGAAAGACATTAATTGCTCTCTCACTTCCTCTTAAAATGAGGAACTCTTCCAAAGTTCAGTTAAGGTGCCATAGACAAGGGTATATCTAAAGAGTCAAATTCTATTTTAAATCAGATTAAAATTTATTTATTCTCTCAATAAAATGTAAAAAAATAAAAGAAAAAAACACCAAGGAAATCAAGAGACAAAGACAATATTCAACCCTCCCTGCACCTTCGGGCTATTGGGTCATTCTTATTATATAATAAGTAACCAACTCCAAGAGGCTTATAAACAAATTTAGTTTAATCAAACAATAAACAGTGGTTCAGCAGGCAAACAGGTTTGAATATCCATGCACAGCTTGGAGAATTGCCTCGGAGAACAATTCTTCACAGAGAAATGTCCCAAACACAGAGATTTCACTGTCAGAGTAGAAAGTGAATCAAATCAGAGCATGATTTCAATTATTTAACATCTTTTCCCTTCCACAGATATTTTCTTTTCCTAAGCAAAATACTTATTTTCAAAGAACAAACTGAATAGGGAGAAGAGAAGGATCAATCCTACAATACAGGGGACACTCTAGAAAATCCTGAACAGCAGTCACATTCTCCAGAAAACTGGGAGTAAGTGGTCATGAGTTTATAACTGGCAGCTCCTTGTCCCTATAAGCAGCAGCCAGTGCTTTTTCTGCTGAATACTCACCTCAAAATAGGTAACGTCGTCTTCTCAGAATAAACAGAAGATTAAAACTCTGTTTAAACATTCACCATACTGTATGTAGTATATTAAGCAGTCTGTATAAGGAAGACTTTGGTAGACATACTTTCCTTTGTTCCTAAAGCTCTCTAGGAAAACAACAACAAAAAGCACAGGAGTACAGAGAGCTGAGCTATAAATAGAAATTTTTCCTACTAAAATTATTACTAGAATTTCTTGGTAAAGAGCTTCAGCTGAAAGAAGCCTGAGAGAAAGTTTGATACGATCCCCTTGCAACCCACAAAATATCCACTTCTAGCCATACTTTATACAAAAACAAATAGAGAAGCTACCACCTGGAATAAGACAAGACAGCAGAGAAATCTAATTATACCATATACCACTTTGCTATTTACACAAAACAACAACAAACAAAATAAAAACCCACTCCCATGTTTCATACAGGAAATTAAAAGCCCTAATTATACAATCAGCATTAGCAACACAAATGTTACTATTCAGAGCATGAGAAGTATTTTACAATCACAGGGGAAAAAAGAGGAACAAGAAACAAATATTTACACTGGCTCTATCTTTATTTCAAAAATATGATCACATTACACTCATTGAACACTTTAAGTGACAAAGTCAAGCACTCCGAAACGAACTAAAACCAGAATAGTTTGGCTGAGCGATCACAATTTAGCTCTGTAAATCACATACACATTTTTACAGACCTATAATTACAAAATAATATGCTATTTCTTCCCACTGGAGCCTCACTCCAGGTAGGTGAAGCAGCAAGCAGAATATAAGATGTTTAAAGAGCAAGAAAATATTTCTTTTCATCCTGATCATTTGGGGATGCCACGCGACCCAGCCCTTATGTTGGCTTCAGAACTGTTAATTTCCTTTTAATAAGACACTTTTCACCATCATGTCATTCAAGCATCAGTGCATGTTATCTTCTTATTTGCCCTGTGGAATAAGAACATGCCCCATCCCTCCTTTTAGAAATAAGGAGAGTGAATCACTGATGGTCGAGGGCAAAACTTCAGAACTTGTCTCCTGTCACAGATTCTCAGTCGCAGATTCTTGAGACAGATTGCTCATTCCTGTAGAGCACAGATGGACTTAGCATTTAATGTTCCCATGGACCTCAGGAGAAGTGGTAAGAGTCCAATTCAGCCATAAATAGCATCCAAAGAGGGGATGACTTGCAATTTTAGTGGCCATCCAACCTAAAATTGCGTTAACTAATCCTTTAAAGAGGAAGCAAGGCTTACATAAAGCCTCCTCTGTATGTCATTCACCTAATTCATAACAACAGCCTACCTGTCCTCATAACCTCTGGCTTCATTCCCTACATGCAGGGTGACCTATCAGGTGAGACATGGAACCTTCAAACCACAGCCCCAGAGTCTTGTCCTCACCCTTACTGAGCTTCTTGAGCCCTGCCCAGCTGTTAACCATGTATTACTAAATAAAAATCTGCCCTTCTCTCAGTTTCTTCTTCCCAGTGTTACCATTCCTACCCTCCTTCCCAGTAAAGCACCGTGCACTGATGACAGTAGTGTGAAAACAGATTTTGATAAGAATATTTGTGCTCAGGCAGTGTTTTGACAAGCTGCCAAAATTCTACAGACAACAAAAGCAACAGGAGAAAAAGAGTATCTGTTTTCAATCTTTTGTAACTGAGCAAAAATAAGACTCTAGGATTTCAAGCAACAAAGAAAAAACACTTTTTTGGGTTTTGCAGTTATCTCTGATGAATTCCAAAGACCTGCAGTAAATAATAGACTTAATAGAATGTTCTTTATAAAATAATAGAGGTACAAAATTCTTTTATAATGAAAAGTGTTAAGCAACCTAGCCTAGAATAAAAGGACATCAACCGCAGACTCTTGGTGCCCTTAAAAAATAATTAAAAGTGTAGTTCATCAGACAGCAGCAGTAGCCAAGGGCCAGATAATGTGCAAATCCCAAATTCACCTCAGTGAAACGATGCTTCCACATCTGTGCAATGTTGACCTCATTTCGTCCTTTCTCATCCCACACTCTTCCTGGTCTACCAACTATGTGCAATTAAAATAATGTTGCCTGAGGCTGTATCACTTCTTTCATAGGTTTGGGTCTGTTTTGTTTTGTTTGTTTGTTTTTCTCCCCAAAGATAATTGAGGGAAACAATAGGGAACCAGCTAGGAGCTCAAATTCAGAAGAGAAGAGAGACACAGTCTCTGAATCAGTAGCTACCAAAAGTGCAGCCCCTGACACAGAAAACCATCACTAATCACTATTTTGATCCTAAGTGTTGAACTACAAAGAAAACTGTACAAAGAAATCTCCATGGAGCTGTCAATGGAGAAGATTCTACAATGCAGTTTCAAACAGTTGGGGGTGGGGAGGGAACAGTAAAAATCCCCAAACTCTGTAACTTGCAATACTGAAATCTCATTGTTCTGGTGCTCAAAATACTAAACCCAGTGAAAAAGCAGCCCCCCTTCTTCAGCAGAACTACATTAAGGAGTGTTTTAAAGTCTAAAAATGTGGACTGTACAGGATAATGACTAATTATTTCACAGCTGTGTGAATGACTTAGTTTTCAGTGATCCTGTCAAATCATCCTGTTGACATTCACAAAACATCCACACTGAGGCATCTTTCTTCAAAACTTTCATTATTCAAATGTATTCAACAGGTTTGATTTGGCTCTGAATTGCAGGAGATTTATTGTTCTGAAGCATCAATATACCATTAGCTTGTCCTAAAACAGCCAGCACCGTGTTGCTAATGACTCACTGGGGAAATGAGATCTGTGTTCCTCTCCACATCTAGTCTTCTCTTGGGACGAGGACAAAATGCACGTTCTTAGCCTAGAAACTCCTTCTTGAAATTCAAGCACTTTCCCCCCAGTGTCCGATGAGCTATTAGAATGAAATTTATTTTGCTAAGTATAGACAAAAGGCGGTCTCTGATAGAGCTATGACTTGGTCCATTCACGTCTTTGAGAGCTGCGATGAAGTTCTCAGCTGTCCCTAAAAACCAACTGGGGATGTAATAGGAATTGCAGAGCACAGAAGCGACCCAGCTGGATGCAGTCACAATGTGTATGTGGAGAACTGCAATACAGCTGATCCCGCTATGGTGATCAGTGGTCCAAGTGCTAACAGTGGCAAAAAAAACAGACTAGTATGTCCACTGGACACCTTGTATTTACTCCCCAGCAGTGGCAGTGGCATGGGAAAAAAGAAAAGTTACCCAGTACCATGCAAAAGGAAAACACCTCTCATCCTTCAAATCAAGCATAAGGATAATTTAGTCAATAGATCATTTGGTCACAAAAAAGGCACAGGATCTTTCTCTAGTCTAATTCACTCAAGAAAAAAACTGGCTGATGTTTAACTGTGCTTTCAGCATGGGCTTGGTAAACACACTGAAGAGTACAGCTGGATCCTCTTTTGGAAGGATGGGATGAACTCTACTAACAAGATGAAGTCAGAAAATGTTATTTCACCCTCTGTCATCACTTCATTAGGTTTCTCCCTATTGTTGGAGGCTGTAAGACTTTTTCCTCTAATGAGTTTCATTTTGTGAGTCATTAGGCTGCTTCCTTTGTAATTCAGAATCCTACCTGTGATTATACCACAAACTTGACTTTGAGCAACATGGTGAAAATCCTCTGAGCGAAGCATCTTTTTTTATCCCCTTGTGTTATCCTTGCAAAAGCTGATGCAAGTAGCAGGCAGTACTGTGGGATCTATCCCAGCCAGCCCCCCTAGCCTGCCTGGGCAGACAGTGGAGAAGAGGTTTTTCTACCATCTGATGCGCTTTATCCTGAAATAGGCATCTAAACCAGGCCAGACATCAACCTAAAGGTGCCCATTCCTCTCCGCTGATTATCAAGTGGAAGTGATTAGATCAATATTAGGTAAGATGAGTATTACCTCTGACTGTCATTTTTCCAGGTCTAGACTCATTTTTGCTTTACCTTTTTTTCTTCTGTTACTGAACAGCATAACCTGTACACTTCTAATTTCTGTTTGCTTTTCTTTGCCAATTCTCTGAGTTACAAACTCCAGTACCTATTTTCCATCACCAGAGATTCGTTCTACCAAATGTCAGTTGGATTCTCTGCATGAAAAATACTGTATCTTAGTTTCATTAAAGGAAAAAAACGAAAACAACAAAAACAAAACAAACAAACAAAAAAAACCAAACCCAAACAAACAAAAAAAAAAACCCAGACCACTCAAAACACAAACCACCACCACCCCCCCAACCCAACTAATGAACACAAAAGCTAATTATAAATGTAGCATTTGGATCCCAGGTTTTGGTTGCAGGTAAACTTCAGGATTTACTTTGATCAAGGAAGATGAAACCCAATCCTGACAGAGAAAATCCAAGCATATGACTTGTTTTGGCAGAATCCTGTCTGCATACAAATTGCAGGAGAGCTCAGTGATGCACCCAATGCAGGGATTACAGTCACTGCAAAAGGGTGATAAATAGATAAAGACCTAGGCTTTATTTATTACTATCCACTGTAGATTTTTATCATTATTTTTCATACTACTGGGATTTTTGCATGTACATTATACAGGTATATCACTACGTACGTTTCTCTTTTGATTCTAGCTTGCCTATCTACTTCTGCCCTTTGGAGATGAATAAGGAAAATGCTCTCATAGGGAAGATCAGGCTCAAATCACTTATTTCTCACATTCTGCTTCTTTAAAAGAGTGTATCAAGATTAGGACTCAAGCAGCTGAAATAGTCTTTGTAAGTATTTTAGCAGTCGGGCCTCAGCAGATTGCTAACAACTGGGAATTGCTGTTCTATCTGAAGTATTTACAGTTTCAGAAGGGAGGGACTATGTCAATTCACACATTTGACAGTTAACTTTAAAGACAGAGAAAACAAGAGGAGAATATCATGGTCACCCACAAAACCACATACACAGAATTAACAGGACTAAATTAGACCTTTCTGAAGAAAGGAGCATTTTATGCTGTTCTATATATGCTTCAGTACTTAAATCAAATATACCTGAATTACTTTTTAAAAAAAAAAAAGTAATTATCATCTATAAAATCTTAACATCAATAATTCTGATGGTCTGAAAATCTCAGATTAACTTGGTCAATGATAAAATTTAAAAAAGCGCTCTCCAATTACTTACACTTTTTTTTTTTTTGTCATTAGAAATATTACATGGGCCAAGCAAATGAGCTGATGGATTGACTATTTAAAGCAATGCAATTTTAAACTTTTCAAAGTGTACGATCATATGTCTAACAGTCAAGAATGTCAAATAGTCCTCCTATTGGGGACACTCAGCCTTTAATCTCATGCTTCAGATCGCTGCAGGCAAGTTTAGGAAATCTGTCAGCCTTCACATACCCTCAGAAGCTGGAAATACGGTTGTATGCTCTAAAGAGAAGGTATCTGGACATTCAACAGATGAGAGCAACGAGGAGATGCTCATAAAGAGTCTCAGTCCAGCTCATTTGGTAGAAGTTGCATCTAGCAGGATGTTTAAAAATGAAGTGTTTGTTCCTCAAAGTAAATCACTGAAACATTAAAAGCAGAGTTTTAAAAATAGTCTTTTCTATCATTTGAGAATTTACATTTTTATGTCACTCTGTATTTACAAGCAGCTTCTGTACCCAAACATCAATTTGACATTAAAAAACCATGCACATCAAAACAATGATGTGCAAAATAATCACTGAGCATCAGTGAGCAGAAATTAATTTTAAAAATAAGCCTGTTTGTATAAATTGCTAGAATAATCCATCCACGTTCTTCTTCTTAAGAAAAAGTAACATTAATATTACAAGGATGACTTTCCCCCAAAGACTACCAGTTCTCAAGTAAAAGTATCTGTTGCTGTATGTATACAAACGTAACACAGAAGACACAGAGCTAATATAGAAGAAAACTGAGAAACAGGTCATTTATTAAACTGTTGTATCCAAAGACAGTTTTCAAACTTCAGAGAGCTGTTCTAATGCAATCTAGTTGAAAATTCACGTATGAAGGGGTTTATGGCTAATATTTTTCTGTCTAATTCACTTTCTAATTCACTTGTCTAATTTAACTTTTAACAGAGATGTTAAGTATCTACAAATCCTACAAATTAAAAACTGAGACAGTGGGTTCCAGCATTTCTAGGGAAAATGGGAGATAAAAAAAATTTACTTATTGAAAATGATAACCCTAGCTTTCTCCAAGTAAGAAATAACTGTACCACTTATCAACTAATTTCAATCACAAAGACTAAGGGTAACTGGCAATACAGCCCTACATTCAAAAAAAAATCTCTGAGGCTGGAGACTGAGCAGGAGGGAGAGCAACTTATTTTCACTTTAATTAAGATGTACTAGCTACTAAAGGGAAGAAATTTATAAAGTTTTTTTTAATCACTGACAGTCTTCAACTAGATTTCAGCAACATTTCAATTAAAGTAAACTGCAAAACAATTTGAGAATACGTAATTCCAAACCTGATGGTTATTAAAGGTATACCTCTTTTCTACCTGACAAACATGCCTTAATTGCAGTCTTGGTCCATAAAAACTCCCTAGCAAGTTACACATAGAATTATAAAACTCCATTAGCTTTCCAGCAGAAATTTAGATTAAATATGGAAATTTAGATGCAAAATTGCAAACACTAGGTGAACCATCTCCAACTAATGCTGTAAGTGTATATACTGCCTTGCAGTTCTTAATATAGCACTACAAAACGCAAACAAAACCAGGCACAGATAAAACCAAGTTTTTAAAGCTTTTTTTCTCTAAAAAATGATCAAGGTAGATTATGAGCAAAATCAGGGTAGATTATAAGCAATATTATTCTGTAGCTAATAAGCATAATAAAGTTAAATTAGATATCAAAAATATACCACACAAATTATCTTCTCACACCATTCAGAATAAAAGCACAACAAATTCAAGTTTAAATCTGAGCTAGAGATCAGACCAAGGTTTGCATATCTTTTAACATAGCACACAACCAATTTTGGAAAGGATTGTTGGCTGGAGGTAAAGGTGTTGTAGATGGAAAGCAGGCGCAGTGCAAAACTGTGAAGAATAGTTAAATTGGGTAAATTATGGTGGAACATTGCACTAACAACCTGACAAAAATACTATTTTAATGGTTTACAGTTTCTAAAATCATATGTCTTAAAATTATTTGAGATATCTAATCAAGTAGATACCTGAAAAGGACACATCATTTTATCAGTCTGACTACCTTATTTCACCGACTCCTTCATTGGATCTTGTATAGGTATTCATCCACAGTTTCTTTAAGAAAAGGCATTTACTCTCAGATCCTCTTTAACGGTTTTAATATTTCCTTACAATGAACTGATAGCATCCCAGTTAATGAAGTAAGACCATTTAAAGCCACAATTTTGTTTTTTTTTTTTTCCCTAACAGACTCAAAGGAAAAGCTAGCTCTTGATTCTCGTATTAACATATGTAACTAGCTATGCAACCCCAAAAAAAGATGGAAAATGGGTTATTACTGAGTAGTATTTAGGCAGATACTTATGTACACACTATGTGCATCTACAAGCAAAATTAAGAAACTTAGGGGACGATTATACTGCTAATAACTTAGTCTTAACCACACCAAAAAAAAAAAAAAAAAAAGCAGCAATTAAATTAAAAAGAAGATGCTGGAAATGGATAATTAGAAAACAACCATAATCCAGAAGATCCTGCCAGCTTGCAGCTGTAGTGACTAACGGAATATTGACAGAAAGCAGCCAACCCTATCCACCAATTACACATCTGTTTAAAAACTGCAATGAAGACATGGCCTTTCAAACCAACATTAATGTCTAAACAATTTTCTCCTCTTTGAGATAAAACAGGGATGCCACTACTTGTTGATTCATCTCAGTGGCTTTTGGGGTGAAAAAGAGTGGTGAAGACATGAAACAAAAACACATGCTCCTCTGCCGGAAGAACATGTCCAAAACCTCTTAAACCCCCTAAAAATGTCCACGCATGTCTAATATGCATATATAGTGCACACGGATATATATACACACACACATGTGTATGTGTCTGTGTACAGCGTGCATATGTATGAAAATAGCTATGTATGTATATAATATAAACAAAATCTCAAAAATATACAAATATACATAAAAACTATGTATATTTGTGTATATATTTCTGTATATGTTATTATGCACATATGTATACATATTTATGTATGTGCACACAAACACAAAATCCCAAAATTTGCATCCCAAGAATAAGGTTAAGTTTGGCTGAAGTGAACCAGATAATAAATAATGTTATTTATTAATATATAATTAATCTAATTTGGACTGTTACCTGTTTCCACAGCAGAGTGCATTAACCACTCTTATTTCCAGTCTTCTCTTCTCTTTTTTTTTTTTTTTTTTCTACACTGCTGCTCAGTACTGACAAGCCTGCAAATGGGGAAAGCTACTACTCTGTATTCCTGTCTCCAAAGCCCCAAAAGGCACTTATTAATTCATAAACCGTAGCTTAGAAATTTATGAAAGTGAGTATCTGAAACTTAATTGAAGCAAAGGAAACACTCAACCTTTTTTTGGCTTATAGGGATTACTCACTGGCCTCTCTATATTTCTAACTCAGTTGCTGTATTGTATTATTTGATTCAGTTGTTAAATATATTTAAAGCTACCAAAATATATGAGAAAAATGTCAAAACTGAAAGCGCTTACACAACAAGGAGCATCAGCTTTAAGTATTACATCCAAAGAAAATTATATGCTCAAGATTCTACCCCTACATCACGCTCCCTACCCAATCCTTTAAAAGCACTTGTTTCTTGAAAATACGAGCTTTTTACTCCACGCCAGGTGCTGACCCCCTACTTTTCATCACAAACAGGCAGCAGGTGAAGCAGATGAGCGAAAGAAGAGCATAAGTGAACTATTTTTAAAAATGAAGACAAGCGGTGGATTGGGGGAACGGGTGCAGTAGCAGGTTATCTCCCTTGACTAGACCATCCCACCCGACGCACTTCGGAAGCGCTCCCACCCTGGGGGGGTGGAAGGGTTATCGCCGCCTTTTCACAGCTGCGGAGTTTCATCCAGCTGTGTAACGCACTAAGGGAAGTCGAGCAGAATCTGGGGGCTTCATCTGAATCCTACCCCAAGGTTTCCAGTAACTGCACTGGGACTTTATTTACTGAAGTTGAACAAAAAATTCACAGCAGAACTGGCAAAACATAATAATGGATTCGTTCTCATCAACTTAACATCTGGTTTCTGAATTAACATGGAGGGAGTTATAATTATTAAACCAGAGTAATCACAACAAATAACAAGACCTCCCTGTCTCCAGAGTGAATGACTATTTCCTACAAGTTACTGCTTTTTTGCTTGCATCCATTTATCACTTTTTTTTTTACAAATTGTAAACACTCTCAATTCTATCTCAGGCAGTTGTGTTTCTTGTTTTTATTGATCAGCACAGTCAACTAGCTCGGCTCTGTGCATCAGGATTTCATACACTGTAAAATGCCTCAGTACAATATGAATTTTAGGTACAGTGACTATGTTCCCATGCATACATGTCTTCTTCTGGACAAATATGCAAACACACTTGTTTGTAATCTTAAGACAAGTTTTACATTAAAAAACAAAACCAAGAAAAAAAAAAAAAAACACCTCATGAGAAATAAAGTATCCCACTCTCCAAATACCATCCGCTCAATGTTTAACAGTCATCTAACCTGCAGTTTTTTTCCTCAGAGAATAAACTTCCCTCTATGGTTTTTGTCATGTACAAGCTGAAACTGCTCCCCTGAATAGTAGGTCAATATACTATAAAGATGGATAAATTAAACCTTCTTCAGAAGTAGTTTTCTAAAAGAATCAAATATTAAAACTGTTTGCAAAAATTCTTCCTTTTTTTTCTTGTATCTCAAAAACTGTTTGCATTTATACAAACAGAACTGAACCTAGTGGTGAAGACTGATTATACTATCAAGAGCCCCAAAGTAAGGAGGTATGCTTATTAAACTGTGAATTTAATTAACAGAATTCAAGATACTGGAATCCACTCCATTGCCAAAATACTACATTATTTGATGGAAAATTTAACCTCAATCTTTCTCGAGTGATAGAGCAGGATGGCAGTTAAACCAGGCCTTTGTACAAATTTCAGAGCTTGGGTTAAATGAAACAGAAAGATTGGACTTTATTCCCCTTCCCACACAGTTCATACTCTACAAATAATTGGTTGCTACTTCCTGGTGCACTGCAGGTCTGTCCCAACTTGCTCGGTTATAACAACCAGTACTGGTAGGGCAGATCATGCCTTTCCTTCTTAATCATTCCATCTAGTCTTCTGCCCTTTCAACAAAATATATTTCCTTTTTATTAAGCTATTTTTTCCCCAATCTCATTACAAAACAGATTGTTTCTTCTCTATCTGACCTTTTTTAATTAGATTTAATAATCCAGGAAAATACTTCTTAGCAGGAGTGGGCAAAAAACACTGTATCTAGATGAAAACATTTGCTTGGACAGAAAAAAAAAAAAAAAAAAAAAAAAAAATTACCCCCCCCAGTGTATGCAAAAAGCATTAAAAAACTGAATTAAGGTATTCACTCTGATGGTGCAGCTGTATAGGCATCATGAAATCTCCACATTATTTTCCAATTTCCAGTCACTCAACTGGAGATACTCTAAGTTTGTCACTGGGCTGAGACAGCATGAAAACAATAGATATACAGACACAGCCAAAAACCCCTAAGCAAATATCCCAGCTTTTTTCTCATTTGATACTGCTTCCCAATTTTTTCCTGATTATTTCTGAGCCAGATTAAGTTTACCATTCAGGCTGTACAAACCTCCCTCTTCCTTTCCCCATTTCCTTTCTAGTTTTAAACTAATAGACTGACATAGCTCCCCTCCTCTGTTAAAGGGCTGTGTTTACCCCCAGTTTAACATAATTCTTTTTTTTTGTAAAATTAATCTCCAGCACGCTCAACGGAAGTTTTCCACATGTTCTACTTGGATGAGCGTGTTTTAGTTAGTGGGTCCTATTTTTAGCTGTTTTGCCTTACTTTACAGTTTATTTCCTTAAATAGCAATCTGGATATCAACATAGAGCTACGCAGATGAAAAATAAAACATATTCCCTGTTTCACATACATTTAGGGCCATGGAATTTTAAGTTTATAAATAGGAATATCAGAACTGATGAGTGAAATTTAGCATCGTCAGGTTAAACTAAAAATTTTATTATTATGAGTTGGCAACTTATACAGATTTTTTTCATGAGAAATCAACCCACTTAATTTTAGATTTTTTTTTTTTATTTTAATAATGGAGCTGCAGCAGCTGCTACAGATTTAACTGGTAGTCTTAATTATACTATAAGCTTTATTCTGAATCCCCTTTCAAGTTGAGGCACCTCAACTGAGGTGGACAGGATCTCCCTCTGGAGGCCTTCAGAGGCATCTTCCTCTCTCCCCTGACAAGGTAGAAACTTCACTTGGTTGCACAACAGGTTGGCTCCTGCATGCAAACTCAGCTGAAGGATGCTCATTCGCTCCTCTCCATTCCCCATCACCCATATACTGACCTGTATTTCACCTCCCTGTCAACTATGCTGATACAGCCCGGATCAAGGAAAAAAATAAATAAATAAATTTTAGTTTTAGAAATTATTTTCAGCCCAGATCATGGCAAAAATTTCATTAGAGCAAACCATAAAACTGCACCAGTATAACTAAGAGGAGCAAATGGCAAGACCAAAAAGAAAAAAAAAAATCCATAGGAGGAAAACATCATGGAAGGCCTAAGTTTCATAATGAGGTTTCATCCCTGAACGGTGATACCAGTGGTGAACAGAATCAGTATGGCTTCACTGTACTGGTAGTTTGAGTGCAAAACACTGCAATGAAGACACAAAAGAAAAACAGCTTGCAAAACCTCACTTCAAATCAGAGGAAGGTACAATTCCTAGTGGTTTTGCAAAGCTCTGCCCAAACCAGGGAGAAATGGCAAGGTTTCTGATTAAAGTATCCTGTTCAGTGAAGCTGAGATGAGAGAAAAATTGGATGGTATTTTCAGACATGTTAGTAAGTCATGTAACCACATTAGTTAACAACACCGGAGCAACTTCTTTCGCAAGGCAGACGTATCAAACACAGGACCAGGAGGAGCTCCACTGTATAATGGAGCTTGCTTGTTTTCATACCTTTGATACAAGTTTGAATTAACCAAAATCCCCTTCCACAAACAACGCAATGCCCTTTTGTAAAATTACCCTCCATGCCCTTTTCTGACAGGTTCATTTCAGGTTTTGCTCATCTTATCTGCATTTTCACTCTACATCCTGGCAAACTAATCTTCCATAACCACCTAAGCATCCCAGTGACAACCCTTGAACTTAATCTACCTTAATCTTTGAGAAACTGGTCATATCATCTGTATGATAATATATAACACGATATAATAATTTAAAATAACCCCCTTCTCCTGTGGGGATACTTCTGTGCTGCCAGTAACTTCCAGAACATACTCACTGACTCCAAATGGGCTTCCCACTTTCATAGTACTTAAGTGGGAAACTTACTTAGTCAAGACCGAGACTGGAATTCTTCTTTGACTTAATTTCACATTTAGGATTTTACAGCTTTTTGCTATAACCGTTTAATGAAATGAACAATTTAAAGAAGATATTTTTGATGATGGCGATATCCAGAGCACAGTTCTGCTTCATAGAAATGCAGACAGTGCAATACAGATTATAATAGAATATCAATAAATCAAACCTATTAAATTATTTAATAGTATACAGTGCTAAAAGTTGACATTTAATAATTACATTTACAACTTACATAAAAGAAGAAAGCAGCTATGTGTTCAACAGGAAACTGTTATCTTGCTTCTTTGTGCTTTGAAAATAAGGCATTTTACACTATCCATTTATCTAATAGTACATATCAGTAAGTATTCAGCAAAATGGTGAACACTTTCCTTGATAGGTTCTAAATACCCGTTCCTGCAATGTCAAGAACATAGTTATTTTAGTAAAGTACAATTCCCAAGATTCTGTCTTTTGAATAAAAACCTTCAAGAGGAAGCTGATGATCTAGCTGTTGATAAAATGTATTTTTTAAAACTGACATTATAGGTGAGAAAATTAGTACGAAGGCAGTCACAAACCACTGAGCATTTCTCTTGTAATAACTCATTATGCAATGTTTTACACTAAGCGTTCATAACTAGTCATTTTCATATTCACAGAAATGTGTATCAAAATAAAACTATGACAATGTTTTTGTACCTCCAGCAGCAACACAAAATCTTAAGTTCAATTCCTGCATGGCAATATTCTGGATCTTTTCTATTGTCAATGAATATTGAAAGTCTGAGAAGAAAACATTATGAGGAAGCAGGGAAGATGGTGTCAGGTAAGTGATATTTATATACCTCAAATTAAAGAAAATTTAAGAAGACAGGTGCTACATTAAGAACTAGGTATCCACTGCATATCATTAAAATAAACCAGTTACAGATAACAGCATATATTACAAAGATAAAGAAAGACAGATGTAGATTGATTAAACAAAAATAATAAAAAAAAGAAAATGAAGTAAAAGATAAAGCATAGACACAAGGCGAGAAAGAGCTGAAAAATACTGAGATCAATGTGATTTCCTCCAGTATACTGACAATTATAAAACAAATCTATTTCAGAAGAAACAATGCTCACTGTACAAGTTTACTCAATTTACATGCTACTGCTGAAATTAGATCAGTTAAAATCCATCATTCTTAGACACATTTGCCTTTACATAGAAATCTGGTTTTACATATATACACTTATAGTTTGCAGGCTTAATTTTCTTACAGTACTTACTGCTTCACTGATTCTCTAGAACTATGTCTTCGTCAAAACCAAAAGTCTAGTCTAACTCTTATTTCCCAGGAGTTTCCTCACAAATCTGCTAAATACAAGATTTCAAGTATGTACCGTGGCTATTCTGCCTCTCAAGGTTTTTATATGCCACTGCCCTCAGTCAGATTTATTACTCCCCACATAATCTAATATAGAAAGAATTCACCCGATTGGCTAAACTGCACGGCGAAATGTTTCTATATAAAGCAATATTTTGAGCTTCGAGTTTGGGATGTTCCATGAGCACAACACTTTGAAGGAAAAGAAAATTCCCATCTACGAGTAAATAGAAAGCTACACTCCAAATATTTTCAGCTATTTGAGATATTTTTAAACATCTGCGTTTCTTATCAGCATTGGTGCAGTTCAAACTGGAAAGAAACATGAGACTGAACCAGCCAGGAGCTCGAAAGAAGGAGCAGCCACTCCTCCTGCTCCTTCTTGCTGCCTACCCAGGGTCAGGTAAGAGATGGGGGCTATGAGGAAAAGAAATGAAACACAGAAAAGAAAGCACTCCTGCTCATCTCCCAGCACCTTTCATGTCCACGCAAAGCCTTGTTGCAATGGATGACCTCTATCCTACAGGTAATTTATGGACTGAAATATGAAAGGCACAAGTGACACAGGTGGGAACTCAAAATACAGAATAGTGAACGGGAGGACAAGACACAGAAAGAAAATGTGGGTGGATGCAATGTCACAGGTGATTGGAGTCCAAAAGCACTGGTGTGAAGGCTCAGGAAGAAACGTGAAGTGGAAATACTGGAACTAAGCAAAAGCCCTCTGCCTCCCAAGGTCACCTCAACCAGTTAACACCTGACACCCTGACTCATCTACGCATCCTAAACACTTCGACTAGCATCTTTAACACCTGTATTTTAAAAACTCATGTTTCTTTGTCTTAAAAAGCAGTTGATTAAAGAAATCTTCTAATAAAGAAAAATCAGTTATTTATATTCCAGCAAAGAGCTCCACTTGCCTTTGTTCTCATTAAATGCACCTCATCTACACATACTATCTATTTACTTACCTATAAGGGAAGTGAAACATACTAGGTGTTGATTACAAGATGCATCTTCCCTGCTTTGCAAGCATCATTTTTTAATACCTATCATACAGTCAGTGTGTGTGCTCCTGCAAAAGTCAGCTGAGCCCCTAAGTCTTGTGTAAATTCAATCTGATAGACTTAGTAAATGAAAATACAATTCTCTTTCCTTTGTTATTTTGATTCATACTTTCCATGAAGATATTAACAATATCAATCACGAAACACTTGACACTGTACTTCTGCACAGCAGTCTTAAACTGGTAGAACTGCCCTACCAAAAGTCATTTTCATGTAGTGGAAAAGGGCATGGGAAAGATTAGATCTGGGAGATTTGCCTTGAACAGCGACTGAAACCATGACTGTGAGCATTCAGAAAGTTATTTGTGAGTGAATTGTTCTTGCTATCCAAATACACGGCTACCTTGTTCAGGTTCTTATTTAACCTGCTCTTCTAAGGTAATTAATGCAGCATTTCACCAGGTGATCTAAATCCTAGGTAGGACATGGTAACTACCTCACTAACGAGCACCAACACAGTCACCTTTTTGGTAGCAGAGCAGATCACCTCCAACTATCTGGAGGAATTACGTGTATTATAGCAAAAGAGGATGAATGCACCCTAGAATGGCTAACGCACAACCAAAACTAAATTACTGGGAAGAGGGAGGAGAAGGGAAAAAGTAATATCCTACAGAAACGGCTGGTATCCATCAGGCTCCATATCAACAAGTTGCATTGCTAACTGATTGTCATGTGGATAAAGTAAAATCTCACCTGATAACAGAAAATGATAAAAAAAAAGGGACACCCAAAAGATAGGGGGGGAAGGGAATGGGACAAACTGCTTTGGAGAGGCACCTTTTTCTTTCCAGTGGCTATAGAGGGAGTTTGGATAACAAGATAGATGACTAACCTTGGAATCACTGAAATGAAGTGACATGAATCCCACATACCTACTCCCTTAAGAGATTATAAAAAAAGTTATTATAGTCATAAAATGAAAGCTAAATTTCCCTCTTCTACCCCCTGCTAGCTGTATGTATTGCACAATTTTTATGTAAAACAATCTGGTTCAGCAAAGTAGTTTTTTAATTAATTTTTCCTATAGCTTTTCCAACAATCTATTTTCATCTCAAAAAGCACTAGCTTTTTATATTCAGACTAACGGTTAAAAGCATTTCAGATGACAGGTATCATCTCTATTTATTTGCATCATAAAGCAGTTTCTTGAAGGCAAAGCATGATAAAAGGAGTATTAATTCCTTAATTATAGAGGTATTAATATTTGTATTTATGAAACTGTAAGTATTTAAAAGTAATTATTCAAAGATTGCTTGAGTAGTGTTTCATGGACACCATATGCAGAGGACGTGAACCTAAGTGGCAAGAAGATCTAGCTAGAAAATTATATCAAAAAACAAAGATCCCTTTCCCTCAAAAAAAAAAAAAAAACAACCCAAGTTTAGACTCTTTTTCCATGTTGTCTGTAACAAAACAGATGAAGATCAGCCCATTATTACCAGACACTTTTCCAGATACATCTGCTGTACCTCAACTCTGAAGTTTATTAGTTCATGACTTTATTAGAGAAGCCTAGGAGTAACCAGGTAAAGGGAACATAGTTTGTTAGCAGCTCTGAACAGAATACACACTAATTCGGTGTTGCAACATGCAAAGTGAATGGAATTAAGGAAAGCAATTTTGGATAATGAAATTTTAAATACTTTATATTCTATTAAGTTGCTTCCAGACTCCATGGGACAAAAGACAGACAGACAGAATCAGCTACAGAGTTAATTATCCCTCTTTTAGATCCTTCTAGTGAAATAGCCTGCTCTATTGATAAATTGATTCACCAAACTAATACTGGGGTTTAAAATTAAGAAGTTCATTGAACTGCTGAATTATAGCCACATGCAGTTTCTTCTGAGAAAACTTATGGTACTGACTTTGATAAAATTGTTAACACAATAGCTACAAACTGGAAAAAAAAAAAAAAAAGGTAGGTAATGTGATCAGTAAAAATATGCATCTTATTTCAAGATCATCCATGACTTCTAATCGCCAGCCAGTCCCTGCAACCATTGACACATTCATTGGGAAAAAATGCTGGGCACTGCCAAGGTATATTGTTTATTGGCATAGAGACCAAGCGCTCAAATGAGTAGTTCCATCGGGTATGCATTCAGCATAAACCAAACATCACTCACAACAAAATGATGTAACACATGGAAAAACTAAAAGAAAAAAAGAAACTGCGAAAGAGAAGCAAGACCAGTGCTCCCAGCAACACGGGACAGGAGATTTCTAGGGCCCTAACTCAGGGCACAGCAGTAACACACCGATTGTGGAGTCTGCCGCTTGTTTCTTGCTTTGTTATTTTTTTCTGTCGCTGTCAAAGGCTGGCTGGCCCCCGCTCCCGGCAGGTGCCCGGCGCCAGGCCAGCCCTGCTGACTCACTGCGGCAGGTGCTGCCCTTCAATTTCCACCCCCTCCTCCTCACCCCCTCAAAACGGGAAGGTGACCCCCCTTTCGGCCGTGCCACCCATAGCAGAGAAACAGAGAGAAACCCGTAAGCGTCCGGCGGACAGCCTACGTGCTGCACGCAAAGGTCATTCGCCCATCTCACCTTCTCCAAAACCCGCCGACAGCTCCGGTACATCCTTTTCTTCTGGTTAAACATGCACACTAAGAAAAGGTGTCTGTGGATGCATAACCAGGACTGCGGACATTTCACGAGCCCCACAGTAAAGAACTGCTTCAGCAGCTGAGCTTTCAGAAAGAATAGCCAGTTCTTATCCCAGTACAATAAAACATTTAATTCTGCCTCCTCCGTTTGTAAAATCTATGTTCTCTTAGAGGCAACTATGCTCATGTAAGAAAAGTAATCTTTTTTTAATTGTTTTTTCAGTTAATTGGTTTCCAAGGCTTTCCTCATTTCTTGCAAGAATAAAAGGGTCATATTCTCCATCATACCCAAGATTTTGCTCAGAATAAGAACTTCCATTTATTTTATTCACTAAACTCATGAGAAGTTGTTCCTGAGACACAATTAAAGTTTCTGGTTTTGAATCACCAGGGCAGATCTACTGAAGTCTTTTGATGGGAGTCTGGGAGCTCAAAACAAAACGGAAACCATCCTGACACCCTTCCCAGCAAGAAGTCTTGATTTTCCTCCTGGAGCAGTTCAGAAGCTCCATAACGAGGGAGACAAGATCTCTCTTTATCCCACTCCAAAACCTATGTGCATTTGGCTACCTCTTCCCTGGGGCTTCTACCCTGCCTCCAGGTTCTCTCACAAATCATCAGATAAGCCAGGCTTGTCCATGCTCTGAGGGGAAAACTGACAGTTCTTCCATGTAATGACTTTGTAACAGCCTCTACAGACATGCTGTTCTCTCTTCTGGAGAATGGCTTCTCCCCAGAAGGGGATCCAGGTGGTCCTTAGGGACTCCCAAGTTTGTCACAGCTGCTTCCTCTTGCCTGGGAATGGAAAAGATTTTTAATCTTAGCCTAAACAGTCATAAACTGAGGTTTGGTGGCATGATAGAGCCATTAGCCAGCTGGCCTCCATCTTCTTTCCCTTCAGGTGGGCATAGCAAAAGGCACCAAACAACTCTGAACCCTGGAACTAATACTTTATTATAAACAGACAATATACCTATAAACAGTGAAAATTCAGACCTGACAAGTGAAACATTTAAGACTTGCACACAAACCCCTCCCTAACTACCTACATCCTTAGAGGCCAAGTCTCTGCTTTGTAGACCAACAGTTCTCAGTGCTTTCCTTAACTATGCATGTTGTTCAGAAGCCCCTCTGAGCTTCTAAGAAGTCTCTCCTTCCATCTCCTTCCATCACTTCTGTGGCTCACCTGTTCTCCTGCAAATTCCCAAAAGCTAAAGATGCTCCCTCCCCTCTCCTTGCCAGATAATAAGAGGCAGAAAATGGTAAGCAAGCTGTGTTCTACCCTGTTTCCCACACTCCTGTTCATCTGAAGAAAAAATAGACAACATTTGTACAGGTAACTATGAATAAATCAATTTAAATACTTCTACCATCTGTCATAGTGTTTCTTGTTTCCTAAAGCAACTAATGATCTGAACACCTGGTATGAGGTATAGCTGGCTCTTCTTGGAGGTCCAGAAACTACTTTTCGGAACAGAGTAAATAATACGCAGAAGAGGTGTAAAGACACGTGTTAGATCTCCCAAAGCAACTAGTCTTGTACCTTCATTTTCACAGTAAATCAAAATCTCAGCTCCTAAGAAATCACTGCTTTTTGGTAGCTTGTATATTAGCAGGATGTGTATATTGGCCTTGTCCTTGAATTCAGATTTCTGTTTAAGAGAAAAGAAAGTTACTCAGGCCCTTTATTTTATTCTCCAACTTCTGCTCATTTATGATAAGAGACTGATTTAAACACCATAATATTTTCAAGTGCATTCAGCATCAACAACTCCCATTTAGACATGTAAATATGTCACTAAGTTTGCTGGATACTGAGTGCTCTTGAAGAGCTGCCCCATCTACTACTTCTGTACCACTTCACATTCCGCTCACTGGATTTAAAGATGACATTGATAGACAGTGCACTACTCAGGAGTAACTGTAATTGTTAGGCACACAGGGAGATCAGTTCTGTTGTGTTACAGAAATGCATTTCGTAACGATCCACTCTTCCTCAAATCTCTGAACTTAAATGTTCAAATTAAATACTTCATACAGATGTCAATACTGAAAATAAAATGAACTTCCCAAGTATCCTCATTTTTCAAAACACTTCCACAATTCATCCTAGCTAGTAGCAGGTGATCACAGAGCAGGGACTTGCTCTCCTCTCAATGCACATGGATACACATGTTCTAATTTTGCTCCTCTGATACTTTCTGGATACTAAAACACTTGGGAGTGGCCATTATTAAATGGCTGAAGGGAATGTGCCATGATTAAAATTGTACCGCTTTTGATTCCAGGCCTTTCATTAGGAAGGTAAGAATTCATATTCTTCCAGAAACTAAAGAGGAGGCATGGACATTCCCAGTTGTTGTCATGGATACGGCTGCCGAGAAAAATGTCAGTGTACCTCTGCAAATAAATGCATGTGCCAACTGCTTGGAATACACGGTAGTAAAACCACCACATATGTTAAACATGCTCACATGGCCATCGGGTTCCTCTTGAAATGTGTACTAAATAGAACAAAAAAAATATAGAAGTTATTTTTAAACATAAAGGTTATGGCATGAAGGAAGAAAAGGCTAGGCAGTTAAAAAAAAAAAAAGTTGGCAGTTTCATAGTTCATGATGTCATGGAGGAAAAAATATTATGGAACAATAGTATGAGTAAAGGATCAAGTGTCAGCCCAACTTCGAGTTATCTGGATTTTGTCAGTGTGTGCTATAACAGTATTGTTAACTACAATAACTGTATTTCTTAGGTCAATGGATAATTTAAAAACACCACACAAGTAAAAAAAAAAAAAAAAAAAAAAAGAGGCAACAAACACCCATTGGAAAATTTTGAAAAGGGGGAGCTCTGATACTGATTAGACCATCTCATAGTGTGGGCATTTTTACTTGGGCTAGGGCACTTCCAATTTCATTCCACTGAAGCTTTACATTAATTATTTACTGGGGACACAGATCACAAAAAAGTGGAGAGACATTGAAAACATGACACTGTTCTTCCTCATGCTATTTTCCACATCCACTGATCTCGGTCCTTGAATGAAGTAAGGCAATTACCAGGATGCTGAGTTTTGCTGCACACTGCTTAGTGGTATTTCATTGCACAGTGAAGGTGGGAAAAAACAAATACTGTCCCTACAGAGAGCAGGCAATGTTTTGGATTCTCTTCTGGTAAAGTGGAAGCACACAACTCCCTCTCCCTCCTCACGTAATCCTTCAGATACTGTGCTCCTAAATAAGCGTGGACAGAAGCAAAGGCAGGCTTCTCCTAGGGCAATTGTCACCTGGAGGGAGCAAGCAAAGCACCAAGGGATGGTCAGGATGTGAACAGGTGAATTTGGTGGTGAGGCACGTGAACACAAACACGAAAAGGGGAGGTGCAAAAAGAGACCTTCAGCAACATAGAAGAAATCATCCCAAACTGAGGAGCTAATTCACCACTGTGCAGAGACCAAAGAAATAAGGAAGCAGAACTGAGCACCCTGTTATAAATCTCTCCTCATAAGTATTTTGGGACAGGCCTAAACAATACAATGCCATGTTTTGCAGAGATATGTGACCTATTGCTAAATGAACCATGTTGGAACTGGAAGCAAGATAACCACTTTATCATGATGTAACACCCCAGCTAATTAGCTCCGTTAGGAACAAAGCCCAAGAGGGGCTGCACTGGTTCCAGGAGGCAAGTAGGACTAATTTAGGGCTAATTAGGGCACCTCAGTACAGCACTACTGACCTCCAGGTAGACGCCTCCTCAATGTGTCAGCTAAAGTTGCAAAGCACGGTACATTAAAAATAATAATCATCATTATCATCACCGTCACCACAGGCAGAGGCATAGTTTCACTGGAAAAGTAGTTGTGAAGTACATACCGTAAAAAAGAAAGGTGATAACAAATTACACCCCAAAATGTCAGTTGTTTTACCAAAGCTGGAAGGGAGCTCCTCCGTTTGAAGAGCAGGCTGAACGCGGATCCCGCCTTAGCACAGATTCCTACACTGCTGCTTTCACAACAGGTCATGATGTTTGTCCCAGCCAAGAAAATAGCTGTTGATCGGCGTCCTGCCATATCTGATCATCACTATGACCCAGCACCCTACCCTGGTGTTCACTGCAACACAAAAGTCCTTTGAAGCTATCCAGTTGTTTTAGAAAAGAAAAGCCACAAGAACAAAAAACAACTTTAAACAGCTCACGCATGGCAGCCATCCCCCCTTCCCACCACCGTAACCAACAGACGTCACAAGCATTTGACATAATGGCTAAGTGGTACACAATCTGACTAAAGAAAAAATTAAAAGGCATTTTAAACAAGTGTTCAGTAGATTCTATAGTACCCATCTCATCTTTGCAGTTGTAACTTCCTCCTCAGGAATGAAAATGTTTTCTGAAGAATCTCCAGGCTCATTTGAGAGGTAAAACAAAAAAGAAGAAAAAAAAAAAAAAAATCTGGCATTTCTAGTTTGACATATAAACTGTAAAATATAAGTTAATGTCATAAGTACAGATAGTTATGGCACAATACACATATAGAACACAGATGCCTTGCAAAATGAAAATTTCTTATCGTTACAGAAGGGTTTCCAGTACTTGCATCCACATCGCAGTCCTCTGATCCCACTAGCCTACTACACCTTCCATGTTTGTGTAGCAGACAATTTAAATTAAAACCATTTATTTCCTTCAGTAAGTTATCCTCAGAAGATATACAAGGCTTAGAACATCATTTCACTCCTTAACAATGGAAGGGGTTAGATGGATTTTTAAACAGACAGGCAGTCGTGTTTTACTATTTGGACTCTAATAGCAGCAATTAAAAATACACTCTTAACTGAAATGACATCAAGAATTCATGGGTAGGGACCCACCTGAGAAGAAATAAGGAAAAGAAAAAAATGGAGTACCTCAGAACTACAGATTGCAGAAAAATAATGAAAAATTTCATAGGCTGAACACTGCCCTCCAGGCAACATCCTCCCTTTAAAGATTCACCCACAGAATTAAACATGACCTGTAAGCATCACTAGCTTCCAGGAGAAAAGCTGTTGCAAAGCCACTACAATAGGCAATTCCTGATACAGAGCCAGAGATGGAACACCCACAGGTCACCTTCCTGACCAAGCCACCCCACGGTATTTCCAGGCACACACGTGCAGCAGCCAGCACAACCTACAGGCATGTAAATCCTGTTTCTTGTTTGATAGAAAATTCCTCAGTGTGATCTGCTTACTACAAACACAGAAGGTTAGGTGCGTACTAAGCACACGGCACAAAGCACTAGAATCACATGCACCCTCATTCCTCCTCCAGAGATACTTCTCACGTCTCTGCCCCCAGCAGCTTACACACAAGTGGATCAAGTGCGATGCCCTTTTCCTTGCTGATGCACTGAACACCCTCTCCCCCACCCAGCCTTCGTTTAAGCCTCTGTTGGCTGTGACGACACATGAAGGTGCCCTTAGAAGCTACGACAGTCCTATTCATTGGCAACATCATGCCCATGTCCAGGCCAAAACAAAAGACTTAGAGGTCACTGAAAGAGACTTGACTGAAAGAGAAAATCAAGTTAAGCATCTTCCGGGATGTGTAGTTCCAGGTCACCAAGACATTGCCCAAGAAGTTGTTTCCAAGTTACTTTGCTGTTTGCAAACAATCCTCCACCTCTGCTTTGATCCAGCTTCAGAAGGAAGCTGTCCCACACATTACACTCCATTTAAACTGCACTAATGAAACGCGCTGGCTGCCCTCGCCATCCTTCATTCTCTCGCGCAGAAGCTTTTAGAAACGCTAAGCATACCCATCCCCATTGTCCAAATCCCACGATGCTGACATTTCAAATTGTACTCTCCTCTGTGCAAGTCGTGAAAATAACAAAGATAAAAACCTCCCCCCAATGCTCAGGCAGCTGCTTGCCTATATGCAATGAACGCAGCACAGGTTGCCAAGAGACTGCAGTGATGAGCAGCATTTATTCCTGAATACTCTCAAATGGGTTTTCACTATATATTAACTCTAAGCAATAAAACATCAAGACCACATTCTTGTTGCAGTTTAGAATTAGTTTTTATAGCCGATATATAAAAGGAGATAGTTGTAATAGACATGCTATGATGTTCTTAACTAGAACTATATAAACAGTGCTTCTATAAAAGGTACAACTCTGAACTTTGTCAGGGAACTGCCTGAACTTCAGGCTTCATGCCTGGCACTACTTTTCCTGAATTGTAAACCTGAAAGAAACATCGGTAAAGATGTCAATAACCAAGCTATACACAGTGGTTAAGAAAAAAAATACAAAAAATTTTCAAAAAGATAATCTGAGAATAAGCAATTTTCAGATAGCATGTATAAAAATTCCGCCCTATAAGCTCCATTCCCTAGGGTAAAAATTAAGTGCAGATTCAGCCAAATTTAGAAGGCTCTAAAGAATAGAAAAAGTCATCCTATTATACCACTTAACAAGATACTGCTAGTGATTTTCAACCTTTCCATCTAAAAATAGATAATTTTGCAATTAAAACAAAAGCCACCATTAAACCTTATGTGTCAGAACATTTTTCCTTATTCATACCTATCAAGATGAATAATAATTTTATACACTGTGTAGCTACCTAGAGAACAAAAGTTCTATTACAGGTGTTTCTAATACAGCCTTGCACATATTCTTTGGCTTAATCATTGATCAAATTTTTCAAGTAAAATTCAGCACTATCAGCTATTTTTTTTTCTGTGGACACTGCATATTGGTTTTGTCATACAGCTTAGTATACATTTCTTCTTGTTTAAGTTACCTTACATATCTTCCCAATGAAATAAAAAACACAGAAGTGCTTCTCCATACATGACAAAATTCTGCACACATCAAGAATCTGAGGCTAAGTATTGCTTAACACTTTGGGGAGAAGAGTTGGAATCTGTATTTCTCCATTGCCGTATGGTGCAGTAGAACTCATCTGTCATATTAGCCACAACCGACAGTTTAAGTGGTCCAAGGTCAAGTAAAATGGAAGACTAGGCTTGAGCTCAAACAGGAGACATACATTCTTTCAACTGAACTGCACAGTTTGATAAGTTTTATAATCACTTCCATGACAAACAATTTACAGGAGGGAAAGCACTAAAAGTACATCCAGGACACGAATGGCCAAGAACCACTGTGTGTTCTACATTTTACCAAGTCCCTGTGCCAAGCATGTCCTTGCTGCATTTAGCTGGGTCTTTTCCTGCAGTATACTCACGACCTCTGAGTCATCTGTTGCCACCTGCAAGAGGTGCAGAATCACCTCCACTGGCTAGACCCAGTGATGTGGGAAGAATGATGATGATGGTGCAACACTATCCAGGCACCCTCAACTGCAACTTGACCAACTGCATCTTGGTCAAACCCTAGGTTATCAAACATGATGCAGAATGACACCAAAAACAAAAGAAAATGTGGAAGTAATTTCAGTTCATGCAATTTCCTTTTGTAGGAAATTTTAGTTTAGTTTAGTTCCCAGTTCCCCTGAGTACCTCTTAAATTTCTAGCTTTCAAATTTTAACTGAAGCAGCATACAAATGGTCTTACGGCAAATAATTCACGGCTACAGCAGGGAGACTATTTGAAAATAGCAATCAGTCCAGGGAAGTTTAATTTAGAGAGAGGAAAAAGACTTTAGACCTTGATAAGGTATGATATGATTCCATGTCATTGATCTGCAATCACACACCTTTATCTGTAATGCAAACAAAAAGTTATTTAGAATACTCCTAATTAGGTATAATAAGTGTACACTGGAACATTACTGAATCTATAAATAGACAGCAACCACACCATTTCACTCCTGCTCTATGTTATAAAGTATGAGATGCGGGGAGAAGAAAGGCACTTTGCCTTTTTTAAGACCTTTCTTAAAGTTGTACCAGTGAAAAGAAGTAGTTTTTCTGCTTCTGAAGGTATTTAACTAGGCCTTTAAATAACGACAAATCTTCCTCAGCAGACACAGACTATCCTCAACGCTTGTATAAATGGAAGAGAGAGAATATTCAACTTGAAATAAATTGGGAACCATGTTCAGAGAGTCACGACTCCGGGCAGCCCAATACTGCTTTAAAAATGTCCCTCCTCTGAGCATGGGGGTGGGACCAGATGACCTCCCAAAGTGTCTTCCAAACCAAGTTACTATTATGATTCTGTAACAACCCCCATCAATATTTTTTTCTAGCAAAAGTCCCTCTCTGTAACCTCTCACACCTACAGACTGTAATTTAAACTGTGAATTAGCTATAAATAACCAATAACCTTGGTGTATATTTCAAAGAAAAGGTACAATCATCCTTAGCATAAAATTCAGCAGAAGTTCATTTGCCTCTTGCCCTGGCTGTGATTTTTTTTTTTTTAAACTCAAATAGAAAAATATAAAATTTCCCAGTCGCTTCCAATTCCTTACTGTGAGACAACCTCCCAAGGAAACAGGTTTATCACAAGCTTAAAGGGTAATTTGAAATAGGAGACCTTTGTAAAACTGTTGGCAGCAGAACACTAGCTGACTAAGGGTGGGGAAGGAGTAGAACCTGTGATTTTAACTCCTTTTATCTCCTCCTCAATGGTGCACACAGCAACCAAGCGAAAAACTGTTTTTTTTTAATTTGTTTTATACCCTAAACAGTGTAAGCAAAAAAAAAACCCGAGTATTGGTTAGCATGCACACACACACATGCACAGAATCTCTTTATGCAAAAACATCTGAAGCATACATATAATCAGAACTATGGAAAAATGGAAAGCTTTCAAAAACTGGAATAAAGATTTTGCAGTCTTTAAGAAGAAAAAAAAAAAAAAAAAAAAGCTATTCACTGCCGTTGCATTTACCTGGCAACACCAGGTAACATGAGATAATACACAAAAGCACTGATGGGTTTTTAAGCATACAGCTTGACATTGCCAGCACATTTAATAGCTTGCTTTTGACAAGAGCTTGTCAGAAGTTCTGTATTTATTAGGATCTTCTTTTCCTTTGAAATGCTGAAGAAGCAGCAGAACAGAGTGCTGCGATGCAGCATCAGGGGCACAGATAGAAATCTGACAACCCTCTGAAGCCTGGGGTAGTTTTTTAACATATTTTACAAAATTATCAAGTAGGGCAAAGGAAGACGCTTGTAATCTATTAGACAAGATACAAGCACAGACCCTAACTTGTGTAACTGCCTTTGAATTTTTGAAAGCTTATTTTCCAGTGGAGAGGGTAAAGTCAGAAACCACCGGCCTAAGCAGTAAAGTGTCTCAGGTATGAATTTTATCTTGCCTGCATATAGTTTTGAGGCACACTGACGAAAATGTTCACTCTGCAAAATGTTAACCAGTAGACTCAGTACAGGTAAAAGTCCTTTGTTTCCTAAAGCTTGCCTGCTTCCAGAAGCAGGCAAGAACCAGCATACAAACATGCGTATAAGCTCAGCGTTCACTCATAACCAAAAAAAAACCCCAGATGCAGTCAACTGAGCTACATGAAGTTTTCTTAAATTCTGGTTTCCCCCTACAAAAGCATTACTATGCAGACTTCTAGATTATATGCAAAGTTTGCCTAAACAAGTTCACTCGGGAAAGAAAATCAAGTTTAATAACATCATATATGCAGCTCTGAAGGTTATTCCTGTTTATTTTGTCTGTAACGAGAAGTTGTTTAAATTTTAAAAATGTTTTGTATTTCCTTAAAAGCTCTGGTTTAATCAGAAACGTTGACTCTTCATCTCACACCCAAGTAACTCACACTAGCTCCCTGTTGTAGACCTGCATCCTCTCAACGTTCTTCCCAGGCAGAATCCACGTATCATAAATATATCAAGTTAATATACAATAGAAAGAACTACTGTTTACACCATGCACACCACATTCTTTCAGTGGTAGGATCCTTGACTCACAAACCCCCCTCTTTACCTCTGTGCTCTCTTTTTCACTTTAACAGACCTCTGAGACTGAGGCCAATCAATGTTTGTCTATAGAGTAACTTGTGTGAAGCTCCCCAAGATAACAGGCAAAAAATTACTATAATAGCTGAAAAATCAGAAGAAAAGGTGCATTAGTTTTCAAGTCGATAGCTCCCCAGACTGATCAGCACCACTGAAGGAGGCGGCAGTGCAGAGTGAGAGTATCCAGAGGAGCAATCTCATATATCTGAGCCCTCTCTAAGATGCCATGCCCAACAAACTTTTTGGTCTTGGGCAGTTCCACTCTTTATGGGGATTATTGGGAGAAACCTTGCAGAGGCACGGGCTGAAAGGCAACGGGATGTCACCTTCTCTCTGTTCAAATTCCTGAAGAAACTGTGACGGCATCAGGAAGGAAAGGAGGGAGAGAACAAGAAGCAAGATGTCTCTATGGGAGCATTAAAACAAACACAGCAGTATGTGCCTGTCCTCACGATCAACAGCGTGTGCTCACAGGGAGGGAAGAAGCCTCTGCCCGACGGGTGGCCAGGACTGCTGGTTAGCCACGCTGACCCTTTCCACCATCCTTAGCTGAACCAGAGCAAGCCACACTTCTCACTAAGAGCTGGGAAGACACCGACCTCCCTCTTGCTCCGGAGCATCACTGCAGCAATAAGAACTACCAGCTGTCAAACTGAAGGGAGTCAAACTCAGTTGCTAAATTTAAGCAACCACACAACAGGACATAACTGACCAGAGCAGCATGACAGCCCTTTAGATCCACTTAAATCTCTGCAGGCATGAAAAACCTCGGCAGATCTTCCCAGCATGAAACTATGCCAGAAGCACAAAACAACACTGGGGGCACAGCCGGCTCTCCTCAGCGAGTACATCTAGAAAGACCCTGGCATGGGCTGGCCACAGAGGGGCTAGTGTTGCTTCCCACCCAGCAAATACATAGGGAGACTCACCACCCACAAGCTACCACTCAGCTTCAGAACCCCTATTAAGGTTGCTAAGTGACAATAAAGTAGCACGATCGCACACCATTTGCAAACCCCAAACATTTAAAGGCAAGGAAATGAATGGTTCACATGGTCATAAATCTCACTCTGCCCATCTCATAAACAAACAAATTCTCACCTTGCCAAATTCATTACAGTAACGTTAACTATCCCAGGAGCATAGCTCAAGTTTTTGTTATCTTGCTTTCAGCATCTAAGAGGTGAAATATTCCTACACAAGAACATTAGTCAAATGAAAAACTTAGCTGGAGAAAAAATTATTTGCTCTTTCTTCATAATTGTGCAATATATCAGGATAATTCCTACACGGTAAAAGTTTTATAAGTCAACTAAGTTCTGACTTCATGGACGAAATTTTTATGGCCCACATCCAACAAACACTTAAGTGCTGGCTTAATTTTAAGAAGTAATTAATCATATAAAAGCGTACAGGACGACTGAAGTGTTTCAGCATGTACTTAAATGTTTTACTAGAATAAATCTCTTCTTTCATTTTAAATAGCACCTAATGAAGTAGTCTTCTTTTTAGCATATCAATGAAATAATATTTATTTTGGGACAGCATTAAGCTTGTTTACTGTGATAAATGCAATGTTTACATTAAGAAATAATGAGGTTTCCTTTTATTATAATGTGGAGGATGTAAGCTATGGATGCCCCCAAGCTAGGCTTTTTTTTGCCACTGCTAGCAAATTGAGAGTTGTGGCTTGAATTTTGTATAATAGAGCTATGGTTACCGCACTGTTATTTAGCAGCCTGTTCTTAGGCTTTTAAAAGAAGGTTTTGGAGAATGCAACTTACTTTCTGGATGCAAGAAGGGAGAGACTAAAACAGTGATGTAAGAAGGCAGCAAATACAAAGGTGAAAGAAAGAGGTATCTCTTTTCATAAAAGACAAAGTCCAGGTATCAAACTGAAAAACATTAACAAACCTAGCCATGCTGTCACTAACTTTATAACATCACATACACCTATGTTACAAATAGCTATAAAGAATCTCAAAAACTTCATGTCCAACCAGAACAAAATATTGGTCTTGTGGTTACTCTGCAAGTGAGCTCCTGAACCACCTTCACAAGGCACCAAACTATACTTTCATTATGCCTATCAGAGGAAAAAAACAAAACATCTGAATGACTACAGAAGCATTCTTTTATACCCAAAACTCCGTATGATGACCTTCAATGAATCCACACACAAACACACATTGCCTTCTTGCTGCGCTTAGATTTTGAGGTCTCCAGACTATATATGTTGTTCTATAGATCTTTTACCAGAAGCATGGTTGACCAGAGTTCAAAGAAAATGAGAGCAACATTGCTTTTTAAAAAAAATTAGCCTTTTGAAGCATTCCAGAGCAAGAACATTAGTCTAAGCTGCCTTTTATCGTCTTCGGCTAGTCAAGAAGATTCAACACTTCCCTTCAGATAAAGGCTTTGTGATAGCCAGACTATTCTTTTGATCACTACTTCAATTACAAAATCACTGTAATTCTATGCATTCTGCTACAGATAGCCAAACTAACTTGGCTAGTCCAGCTAGTCATACAGTAGTCATACAGAAGTCATACAGCAGTTTTGCATCTTGGATTCTGACGTAACTGCTGGAAACAATTCAAAATGTCCGCAAATTATCTATATAGCCTTACATGGATAAAGACCCAGCTATAGAATAGTCCTTTCTTGAGCTCTGGCATGGCTGTTATGTGTCTTTGAGACTGTGTGCATGAAGTTCACAAGATAAGGCATCTCAGAAAGGGATTCCTAGTTCTCATTTATTCTTGAATTAGTCTCTTCTTATGCTTCCTAAAGAACAGAGATTCTCTCTAAACTACACAATAAACCCAACGTGTTTCACCTGATCTCTTTGGCAGAAAAGCATTTCCCATCTCCTTGCAACAAAACACAAAACAATCAAAATCCCTTATATTAAAAATGAGAGTGCAATTATCTTGTTTTTTTTTTTCACATTCACAGCTCACCAGCTGCCTGGGAGGGAGGAAAAAAAAAGTATAATTCATTATATCTTTCAATACAAAATAGCATCTAGAAAGGTTTTTAAAAAAAAAAAAAAGCAACATTTTCTTTGAAGACCCACTTGCAAATATCTACCAAAAAAACATTAAAAGCTCCTCCTTTCTGGTACTTAGCTAGCCATTTAAGCTTTGCCAATACACACATCACTAAAATGCCTTAGCAGATTTCATTTCAGTTTTATACAAACATGTGTCAGAATTTGGAGTGGTAATGACCACCGTGCTTTAGTGTAACTCTTTTCATTCTAACCCTGATCGCTTCTATGTAGCACATGCAGACATTTTTAACTTCCCCAAATTATCATGTCTTTGGCTGAAATTTTCCATTAATGAACCTTTTTTTGAGAGCAGATGTAAAGATACAGCAAGTACGAGAAGCAACAAATATTGCACACCATTTCATGCTAAAAACTGGTTTCCTTTATCCAGGCATACTGTAGAACTGGACAGTATATATATGTACATGAAACCTTAAATATATTGCTTTGTCAATAAGTATGTGTGTCTGCATGTATCAGGAACATACACTGATTAACTGATTCTGAGTATTTCACTTAAAACATAGGTTAAAGTCCCCAGGATGCGGGAGGGAATCAAATTTGCCAGATTTTACAGCAGTTGTGAAAAGAAAGTGGGTGAAACATTTCACTAAGGATGGATATACAGTACATCTAATTTAATTGCAGAGCAAACATTATGGAAAAATCTGAATACTGTAGACAGATATTCTGCAGCACCTTTCAGTCTGTTTTGCGGACACTGCCAGGTGTCAATAACCTGAGGACAATTGCTGTTGCGCTCGGTCGCTTTAGTTCTGCCCCATGCTGTGTAAACACGGCAGTAGAAGTTTAGTGACACTATACCTGTTACTGCAGTTGCAGAATAAGCTGCAAATTATGATGCATTTTGAAGCTGTGCATATTCAGAAGATCCTAATGCACATGAAGGATCCCCATTAGGATTAACTTTGCTCCTGTGGCATTTTCCTGTGAACTTTTGGTGCATCAAAAATCATATTTCCTTAACCAGAAAGGAATCAACCACTACTTAGCTAAGTAAATCATGAACTGTCAAAGCTAGAAAGAGCAGATTACGTTGCAGAGAACGATTTTCATGAAGTCTAACACCGGTATCAACCACAGCACTTTACATTTAGGTGAATTAACAAGCTATGGTAATCAGAGAGAAATGTATACCAGAAACAAACAGGAAGTGACTACTGGGACTTGGCACTGTCAAATGTCACCATATGGAAGAGGTTAAAAACTTTTTGAAGGTTCAGCTCCTAAATGGCTGGTGTTATCCACTAAGGCCAATAAAACCAGTGGGGAATTTAATTAATTTACTTTTATTACTCCATAATGATTTAGAATCTCTAAAAAAATATATATTAAGACCTCAGATAAGATAATTCTAGTAACAACTCTTGCCATTTAACTAACCAACACCGTATCATCTCCACTAATTATAAGACACTCGTGTTTCTGAACATCTCCCACATTATAGCAATTTCGTTAACAAAAATCACTGGAGGTGAAGGAGAGAAAGGAAGCACTCTCCCAGATGTATTACAAGTGTATTTATCCCGCTCGATACACCGTATCTTCTTGCATTTCCTGATTTATACTTACTCCAAAATATCTGCTTCATCCAAAAATAAACACAGGCCAGATACCAAATCGCAGGTTTGAGAACAAAACACATATCCAGCAGAGCTTACCCATTAACTGCACATGGACCCATTAAAGTAGGAAGCCAGGTCAGAGATGAAAGTGCTATTCTTCATATTCACTTTTTAGTGGAGAGTACTCAAAACAAGAGTAGGAACTATAACTGTGCTCTTCTGATGACTCTACTTCCAAGTATCCAGGGACTACTTCATTTACTAATCGTGTGCTCAACCCCAGGACGAGCAGAATTTAAAGAAAAAAAGTATCAGCTCTAATTTGAACCTTCCCTTCCCAGCAGGGTCCAGCTATAAAGAACTGAAGAAAGGCCATCTTTTTTAAAGAATGTACTTCGCACTATAGTGATTAACTTTAAAGAAACTAGAAGTCAGCTGATAACAGACAGAGTTTTAGGGCTGTAGCCCCAAGAACTGAAGTCATGTGTTTCATTTAAGGAAGGCACCAACACTGCCTGTCTTAACCGGTATGTTTAAAAGTTAAGGAGCCAAGTTTAACGCAGGCACACAGAGAACTTTCCACAACATCAATCCCCAATAGAAGACTGTTTGTACATGATCATATGTACGGGTTCAAAACTGTCTGACTACAGTTTTCCAAAGTCTTCGTAGAAACAAAATGTATATTCCAAAAATGTTTTTCACCGAGGCACTTTTTATGTTCAGGTTTCCTAGAGAGGGGGGAAATGGTGAGTACACATCACAAAGTCAAGAACTGTTTCAATGCTTCCCATTGGGGATTTTGGCTCAAACCTGCTTGAACTCCACAGGGTACCTGCCACCTGTTTATTCCCTTGCATTTCCTCCAGGGAACACATACGAGCTCCACAGATGCAACAGCTTCCAGGATGAGGTTTAAAGATGCTGGCTTTAATCTCACAGAAGTGCTAATTAATTTTGGTCCCCACTCCCCTAAAAACACCTACTGCTCCAGTGTTGCTCTATAACCAAGTATGGGGCTTGTGGAAACACCCCCTAGGTACGAACAAGGTGCTGGCTGGCCCAAAGAACAGTTGCCAAAGAATAGTGTGCACCACAACTTGTTCTCTCCTCCTCAGGTTTGCAGTCACCAAAACACGTTGATCTTCAAGTTTTCTGTTTGAGGAAATTAATAATGACTATATTTTGACACAGACATGCCTTTAAAGTACTCTAAAAATGTGAGGAATACACATGCATAAACTAAAAATACACCCATAATAGAAGTTACATAAATGTCCAGCCCTATCACCCATCTGTTTCTCGTAACAGCTTACTATAAAAGTAGTTCCACTGAAATCGAGCAAGCAGTTTGCAGAGGAAGTTGCTATTCAACGTGGGCAAGCTATGGTAAAAACTGGACAACAGACTTCTAAGTAGAACTGTGAGCATATGATTAGCGTATCACAAACAAGCAATGAACTCCAGCGTAATTACACCTGACAATATAGTATTCTTTCTTTTCATTTTCCCATTCTGTTTTTCACCCGTGCCCTCGGCCAGATAATTAATTGGTTTTATTTAGGAAGAAGAGGGCAAAGCTTAAAAACTCCCTTTGAGCACTACAGGTGTTAGAAATCTCTAGACTTATGTTTGTGCTAACGAAAGAGATTTGCTCTTATACATACATTTGCTAAATCTTATTATACACACGTTAAAAAAAATCCACTCCCAAATGATTCTATCTGCAAAGTATCACCATATGGTAGCTTTCACAAATGATCAACTGTACCAAAACATCTAAAAATAACATTCTTCCTTAAGTAAAATAAAAACAATTACCAGCAGAGACTTTTGGGTATAGTTCTGAGCTAAGGAATCAATATCGTGTTGCTGAAATGCTGCAAGTAAGTATATAAGCAACCTCCAGAGAAAAACAGAACAGCGCTAAAGGGCCCACAAGCATCAATGATAAATGCAATATACATGTTTTGGGTTCTTTCAAAAGTCTATTCTTAGCTGTAAGACAAACCCGATCCATTTAATTAAAACCTTAGCTTACAAACACATTCACCAAGTAAGTGAAGCTTAACAAATCTAATTTGAATGAAAGGGACTAGCTGGCTAAAAGAGCAGCTCCCTCATGTTCCTTGCTCTAGTGGTTTCATGTAACCACTGATCACCAACTACTACAACAGCAAACATACAACACCCTTAAACTAAATGGGAGTTGTCTGTCTAAATATAGCTACTTTTAAATAATGCATCGTGAGTTATAAAATAAAGTGCTACTGAATTATTTAACTTGGGTCTCATCTTTAACAAAGATATATCACTTTTAATTAAATGGAAAGAAAGATGTTTCAGGGTTGCATATTATTGTAAATTGCAACCAGCGAAGCAACATTTTATGACTCCAATTATGTCAGCAGTCACTTTTTCATTATATATATATATATATATATATATATATATATATGATTCACAGAAATAGAACTGAGACGCAAACTAAGATAAGCAAAAGCATCACTTGTAGTCTTAAAACTTCAGGTGATCCCAGCTCTGCATTCATTCACAGCCCTCGGATACAGAATATCCCACCAGCCTGTAACAGTTGGTAAGAATTGGCTGGGATCTCCTGCTCACAAACCTGTTTCAGTAACAGTCATAATCCACGTTTTCCTGACGCAAGTATCAACCTCTATGAGAGCAAACCCTCGAACATGCTTAACACCCCTTCAGCTAATAAAGCATCATGTCCCATCACTTTTAAAACATTTTGAAGACCGCCACACAGAAGTGGTGTTAAACCCAAAAGTTTGTGTAGGACTGTTTTCAACACGATGTAATAGTTGTATATTATTTACTATAGTAATCCCTCAGCCAGATCTAACATCTGCAAATACAAAATTAACATTTAGCAGTAAAATGGGTTGACACATCATGTTTAGGAGGTTTCAGGAAAAAATTGCTTTCCACCTCACATAATTGGATAAATGCTACTGTTCAACAACCAGTGCTTTCTGTTTAAAGGTGGGTGCCTTTTGGATGTCGAGTGTGAAGCAAAAGCTCAAGGGCAGAACAGCAGAAGTCTGAGAGGACTCCACAAACAGCTCCTTGCCAACTTTAATGGGTGCTCGGTAAAGGAAACAACACATGACCTATTGTGTAGAAACCAAAATATAACTGTGATCTGTCTGGGCCTGCATGCAGTCACTTTGACCCTCAAACCAGACACTTACAGCCAAACCCCTGATCTTGATGTCAGTGCACCCATAAGCTCACCCTGACAGGATTTTGTGCGGGTCCCACCACTGAATGTGGACCACACTTTGTAGAAATTCATGGGGTCTTTCTACACAGAAAGTAAGTCATGTCTCATTACTTTTATACTTTTAAAAGCATGGTTATTGAAGGTTGTTTTTTTTTTTTTCCCCTGTGAAATGAAAAGTGATGTAAATACACCGTCCATCAAAAACCTAAGTCCAGCGGGATGACTTCGGCAGCCCGAGCCAGCCAAAAAAAACTGCATTAACCTGAAATTCTGACAGCCGCCTTACGCATCCGGCCCCACGAGCGAGGATGTATAGAACTTCACTCCTGTCCCGCGAGGTGCCTTTCCAACTCGAAGCCGCGCTGCCCTCCTCCCGTGGCACTCCCTCTCCCAAACGGGTGTCCGAGGTGCCACCGCGGGCTCCCCTGCCTGTCCCCCCCCCCCCCCCCCCCGCCGGAGCCCCCCCGGCCCGGGACCGGGGGCGAAGGGGAAGGAAATTTAGTGAGGAAGGGCTCGCTGAAACAGCCCACCCGCGCCGTGGGGAGGCCGGGCGGGATCCCCGCCGGCAGCGGTGCCCGCCGCCCGAGGAAGAGGAGCCGGAGGGAGGCAGCTCGCCGCTTCCCCCCACACCCAGGACGCCAGGCGGGGCAGGGCGGCTGCCGGGGCAGGCGGCTTCCCCTCGGGCCCCGCGGAGCCCCGCCGCCCCGGGGGGCTCTTCCTGCCAGCCGGGGACAGATGTGGACGCAACAGCTGGACGGGGAGGAGGGGAGAGGGAAGGAAGGAAGAGGCACGGCTGCCTCACACACCCCACACCCCCCACCCACCCCCCCTCCTCGCTCTCCCCGGGATGCGGGCGGGATGCAGCGGCCGCCCCCCCGGCTCCGGGCTGGCCCCGCTTTAGGATGAAGATGGAGAAACTCGCCCCGCGGGGCAGCGGGGCTCGCCGGCTCCCGCTCCACCCCCCCCCCCCCCGCCGCCCTTTACCTTGCTGCGGATCTGGCCCGAAGTGGACACTTTCCGGATGAGTTTCTGGGGGCCCTCGTGCTCCCCTTCGCTGTCCGACGACTCGTCCGCCGGCCCCGCCGCCGCCGCCGGGGGTTGGGGTTGGGGCTGCGGCGGGATCCCGGCGCCGCTCATCCCCGACTCGGCCCCGGCCATCTTCCCGGACTCCTGCCGAGAAAGAGCACACGAGCCCGGCTCAGCCCGGGCAGCCGCTGCCGCTCCCCTCCCCGGGGAGGAGGAGGAGGAGGCGGTGCGGGAGGGTGGGGAAAGAGGCGGCACGGCGGGGGGAGGGGACGGAGGCGGTGGCGGCGGGGACGGAGCCGGGCGCTGCCGGAGCGGAGCGGACCGCCCGGCCGCCATCTTCCGCCGCCCCCGCTGAGGGAAGAAGGGCCGCGCGCCCGGGCCCGGCCCGGCCCCGCCGCCGCCCGGGGACTGGGGCACCGCCACCCGCCGGCGGGCGGAGCCGGGGCGGCCGGGCCCGGCCCCCTGCGCCCCTGCCCACGGCCGGGGGGGGCCGGGGCCGCAGGTGAGCGCCGGGGGGAAACCACGCGAAGGAGAGCGGGGAGGGACCCCGGCTCCCCCCCGCACCTGCCGCGTGGACAGGAGTCACGCGTGGCTCGGGGATGGGGTTAGGACACACACATACACACCCCCCCACACACACACACACACACACACCCCCGCAACACCGCCCTGCCGTTCGTAAAACCAGGCGGGCGCCCACGGGAGGTGGGCAGCCGAGCTGGCACGGCTCTCGAACGCGAGCGGGCTCCCCGCGTGCCGCCCCGTCACGGCGGCGGGCTGTGCCGCGCCCTCCCCGTGGGGAGCACCGGGTGGGGTTTGGGGGACGGGACGCGTGGCTTGTGGGGCAACGGGTGCCAGCGTCAAAGCGCCGGGCAATTTCGGCAAACGCATCGCTTTCCAGTTGTTTTCTCCTATTAGTTTAATTTTCTTATTACTCGCTTTCTGTCTTTGTGAAAGAGGAGCCTTTACTTTGGGGGAAAGAAAGGGTCAGTTTTCCCTTTCAATCTCAGATCTGGCAGCTCACACCGTCTCGAAATGTCACCACATGTTCCGAATTGTGGGACTTTGAAATTATTGTGGCTTGTATGTAGTCAGTGTTCAAAATAAGCTTTTAAATCACAGCAATACTAAATAAAACACACAGCTCCTAGCTGCATGGACCAGATTAAACATAAGAAAGCAATCAATACTTGCGGCTTCTATATTCCCACAATTCTATTTATATTTCTAGAAAGGGAACTGACATCTCTTAATATGCTAATATAATGCAGCGGTACCTAAACACAAAGCAGTTAATAAAAAACAAAAACCCACAGTGTACAACCTATCCTACACTGCAGACACCTTGCCGCAATCTTAATTTCATATAATCCAGAGTATCCCGATTCTTTTATGGGGACTTTCACTCATACTAGGGGAAATTAAATATTTCCAGGAAGCCTTGCAGGTCTTGTGGCTTAGTTCTGTGTTGCTGCACCAGGTTCTCCAAACGCAAATCTATTACCCTCCTTCACATAGGGTCACTTCTATGAAGTTACATTCCCAATTACAGTCACAAATCACAATTAAAAATACTGTGAACAGTTATATTAAAAAAAAAAAAAAAAGAAGTCAAAATTTCTCTTAAATTATATTCTAAAGGAATTTTTGATCGCATTGCCTGCATTCCCTGTTAGAATAATAACAGGGCCTAAATCCCACCATTAATACCACATCTCAGAGTAGATGAAGTTCTTATATAGTCCCTTTTCCCTACTGGCTAATTGTGAAGCTAAGGGATGATTCTGTCTCACCTTACTCTTCACCAGGGAGGGATTTCTCCTTTTTCAAAAACACGGGATCAAACTTGGGCAAGCGCAAGTATGTGCTGCTCTCGGTGAATTAATTTATGGCATGGCTAGGAAGAAAGATACATTAAGAGCAATATTTATGGACACTTGCTTTTTCCACCCTCTTTTCTTCCTCTTCTCCACCTTAATTTCGGGAATAGCAAATTACGCCGGAACAGATCTCACTGCAATTCCTTGAGTCTTTTGAAGGCAAATGACAATTGAACATTGCAAGAGGACAAGACAGAGTTTGCTAATTAATGCTAACATGTATTACGTGTAATTGTGACTGTGATTTGAGGAACACTTAGTGCTAACAGAACGCCAACAAGACAAACTCCTTTCAATTCAACTGAATTGAAACAGCACTAGCTGAACAACGCTAGTTACTGTTAGATTTTTTCCCCATACTAAAAAAGCATTCAAAGTATGGGTACATGTGACTGCTATGTATTTGTATCACAGGCCTAGGATCCTGTGCAAAGCTACATGCAAAACTCTTTACACATAGACATTTCATCCACAGAGAACACCTTCCCAAATTCAGTTGCAAAGGAGGGACGAGACAGCGAGGGGGAAAGGCACACAAAGACAACAGCGTATTACTCAGATGTGTAATTTGGGATTAGAATGTTCAAACTCAGGGAGATCACAAAGTCGACTCTATTTATTGATGACCCTAAATTTGCACCTTTGGTTGTTCCAGGTCTTTTTAGTAGAACAACATCTGGTAACTTGTTCCTTACATATTTAGACCTCGATGCTAAAAACAGTAGGTGGTTAAAGCGTATTTCCAAAAAAAGATTTCCACTGAAGTTTTGGAATAATAAACGCATAGCACCAGTATCTTCCAGAGCAAGACACTAATCTGGTTTGGTTTCAAACTGCTTTCACAACTGGTTACACAGCAAGATATTTTAAAAACTTGTCTTGAACTTTATAAAACATTGGACCATTTAGCAATGGATGTAAATACATTGTTTCATCATCATTAGGTGGAAAAATACGAACAAGTTAATAATTTGGTTTTTAAATATAACAGCTCCCATGACATCCGGTGGCTATTACAATTCCAGCAGAGGAGCTGGATATCTCCTTGGGTATCTGTATAGCCAGCTCAGATCTCCTTCACTAAATTTCATCTCAAATACATAAAAGCTGGTAAAAGACTATCTGTAGGTGAAATGGGCAATAAATACAATTCTTCAACTTCTGTTCACTTTCAGAGCATAACTGTCAGCCCTAGCTTCGGTGCACCTTCCCCACTGTGCAGAGGGCATCATGTGTCCTCGCGTGGACTACCCCGCTGTGATCTTCCTCTCTCCTGACTGCCCCAACACAAAAACTGCGTTACAAGGAGAGGGTGCACCTGCCTTTCACTTCCAAGCAATGTAAGTTGATAAACTTCAGAGTGCTATGAAAAAAAAAACAATGTACTAGGAATGTTCTCTCAGGTCACTTAACGTGAAGATTTTACTAGTAATCACCTCAATCTGCAAATGAGAGGAAATGTCCTGCAAGTACAGTTCAATGAAAATATGGTTTCTGCAAAACAATGTAGTGGAATCTGTGAAATTACGGGCTCTAAAATCTGCAATCACCTAACGTTTACAGAGTTCTTTGAAATGGAGAAATCAAGCAAATGTTAAGCATTGTTGAAAGTACCTGAGTTACTAATCCACGTTAGCGCAGAAAGTTGTTTCTGCAAACGTATACGTTGTCCATACACAGAGATCCTGTGCACCTTAAATATCTCACCGTTTCCACCTGTTCTTTTCCAGAGGTATTAATAGATAATCAAGGTCCAGTTCCAGCCTTTACTCCAGTAAAGCCATGAAACTTCGCCTCAGTAAGAACTGCCAACTTCACTTCCATCCCTTCATCTCACAGCCGAGATTGTCCCAGGTGATCGATGTCAGACTCAATATGAGAAATATTGTATAGCACATTTCAGCTGAGTGAATACAGCTATCAATTACTGTGGTACAAATGGTACTACTAGACTTCTGTGAGTCAGGCTCTGGAAGAAGACAGGGCTACATGCAGCCGTTAAAAACAGATACAATATTTGCATGTGCTGTGTCTTTCATTTAACATACTCAATTTCACGCCTCTTAGTAACTGCTTTCAATTTCCTAACTGAAGCAAGGGAAGACTGGTGAGAAGCATAAAGGTTAGCATTTAAAGGGAGATGCTCAACTGATACGAAACAGCTGCCCTGACATCATTTGTGCTACGGCAATTGGTATCAGCTGATGATCTGCCCTTTATATTCAAAGAATCCCAAAGTGCTGGGTACATATATGCACTGTGAGAATGTTTAAACTCAACCACATCCAGTCCCAGTAACAGAATACGTGCCGCTAAAATACATACACCATGTAGAAAAAAATCCAAATATACATGCACTCTAGCTGCACTGGAGATTATAGTTTATCATGCAGATTAATGCATTATTTGATTCCAGCTCTAATATTGATCCCCTGTGTAACAAGCGTGTTTACCTCTTTTTCTCTAGGTCACTTCAGCATCTATAAACTTCTTTTCCCTCCACCTTAAAAAGTCATTCTGAGGGGATCTGGACGAAAAGCAGTATATATGTCAGATTAACAATGCAATATTCATCATATTTAAAAGATTTTATTGAATCCTTCCTAATTCTGGTGGTTAGTGATAACTATAGTTTTTAACTGGGCTCCCCACACAGGGCAAATTAATTTCAGATCTGCCCATCTGAACTCCCTCTGCAGATTGAGTTAGCGATGTAATTCTTTCTTGGCTTCCTTACTTACCAAAGGGGGAAGCCAGAATATAATAAAATGTATGCATACTACTGTTAAAGAAGGTAACTACATCGCTTGTGGCCGTTTTGGGAGTAGCCGAGGCTAAAAAGTAAAGACTCATGTCTCATATAAAATATGGAAGTTAGGTCTAGAACTTTGTAAGATATATTCTGTCTTACACTTCGAGTACGAAGCCACCAAATCTCTCTTGGAAGAATGCAGCATGAGCCTTACATTTTCTGTTACTTTTATTTAGCTCCATCATGGAGGGTCTAGCGCAACTCCTACAGGAAGAGAGTTTCCATTCAAAAGTGAGCTGTGAATTAAGGAAAGGATTTTATAGAAATTTGAAATTGCACACAGACAAGTCCACCCCTGGCAGGCAAAGGAAAAGTTGTGGCTCCATTTGATACCCATCACTTATTTCTCTGAACAGCTATGGGAACAGCACCTCCCAGTGACTTCTGACAATTTGCATAGATAATTAACTTGCACAGATTCAAAACCTGCAATAAACAGTTTCCCCTACCCTGCTGCTCTTTTTCTGTGTTTTGAGAGCAAGGGAGAGGTCTGGGCACGTTTTTTTCCCCTTCATCATGTAGTTCTTCACCTAAGCCTCCCTTTGCCCCCATTATATTAAAAGCCTGCTTATGAGCAGATACAAAGAACTATGTGGCTTTTATCACAAAGACTATGTATTTTACCATCAGGTTACCAGGTAAAGGATTGAGTGGTTTAGCTGAAATTAGAGTCTTGTAAAGGAAATCAGTGCAGTGGTTAACCTTAAAACTGCATTCATGGATGTACTCTCTAACAACTGCAGCAATGAAATGATAAACAGGACCCAAATCCCGGCCCTTACTGGGGGAGGGGGAAATGGAGGGGGGGAAAAAAAAAAAAAAAAAAAAGTGCTCCTTGTTTATCTGAGCCCTGCACACAGAAGGAAACGGGCTCGGATGCTTCAGCCAGGACTCTGCATTTCCAAGTGGAGGGGCTGCAATCCATCTGCCTCCCGAGTTTCAGCTGAGTTTCGGATGACGGCAGCCAATTTAAATGTCACTGTTTAATAGGATAAGGCATTCGCGGGAATCAGCTTTGCCGCTTTCCTCCCACGATGTCTTCATCTCTCCGGGCAAAAATCTCGGGTTTCCCTTGCCTGATCCTTTCGGTGTCAGCTCCATGTTACCGGAACACGCATACAGCTGTTTTCCCTATCACAGCTGCATCTCCGGCAGCAGCTTTGGGGCTTGAGGACTGCAGAGGGCAGTGAAGGGGGATGTTCAACTTCACAACAAAAATGAGGCCATGAAAAATGTATTTAGGAGGGCTACGAACCCTAACAGGGAAGGGGGTGAACTTTGTTCACCATGTGTATCTCCAGGGCTGGGCTGCTGCTTTCCTGGGAGTGAGGACATCGAGCCAGGCAAAGTGTGGCTGTCCCCGGCTGCTCTTTAAAACTGGGTTTACAAGTAAAACCAGGAGCCCTGGACCGAGAGTTAGCAAAACACGGCGCAGCCATCTGAAGGGCAGCTTGGCAGTGGCATGGGTCTGTGCTTCACGCCGCCTCACCAAGTTCAGGGCCAGAGACAGCCTTGCCTTGACCTCTCAGATAGCCTGAAATCTCCCAAGCAGCTACCCAAAGCCTATTTTTAGCGCTCCCTGCCTGATGTGTGTGTGTGTGTTTGCACAATGGAGAAAAGCCCAAGAGCGGGACCAGACGGCCCTGAAAAGGGAAATCTGATTTTATCGCCTGCTGAGGATGCCGGTGACATGATTTCCTTCGGTTGGAAGGAGGGTCTCTGAGTTGCTTAAACAAACCGCACAGCCACCGCACGGCAGCTTTCCTCCCGGCCAGTTTGGGCGCTTCCCTCCCTTTGTAGCAGCCAAAAGGCACGTACTTTCCCCGCACCCCTCAAAGCAGGGTGGCAGCAGGGTACCCCAGCCCTTGGCCTGCTTTGCTGCTGTGACGGGAGTGACTCCCAGCCTGGCTGCGGAAAAAGAAGAGACAAAAAAAAAAAAAAAAAAAAAAAAAAAAAAAAAGTGTCTCTTTCTGGAGACTGCCTCCCAACGCTGGACACGTTGCTTTTGCTGGGCTAAGAAGGTGTTTAATGGTATCAACATCCAACACACGAACACACACACCACACACACCACTCCCCCCCCCCCCCCCGCCCCCGGCAAAGTTGGAGGCAAGGCTCTCGGTGCTAATCCCAGGCTTTCCACCCGGGCAGTGAAACTCAAGAAAGGGCAATGAACTCCTCGTCCCCCAGAGGGACGAGCCCGGCGGCAAATGGCCGGACACGGCGGGGGAGAAAGGCTTTCCCCTCCCACCCCGCGCCATCCCACCCCATCCCACCCCGAGGACGAGAGCCGGCGGCCGGGCTCCGGGGCGGAGCGGGGTCGGAAGAAGGGAAGGGGGAGGAGGGGGGGGTCAGCGATGAGGATGACAGCCCGACAACCCCCACCACCACCCCCCCCCCCCACCACCCCCCCCCGGCTGAACAACACAGGCAGGAAACGCCTGTGCAACTGCAAGGCACGCGTGTACCTACCAGCTCCTCCCAGGCGGGGCTGCGGGCGCTATAGGAAGGGGACCCACGCTCCTCCATCACCCCGCGGCAGGTCCCCTACCTCCGCGGGGAGGGCGCCGACAGGCAGCGGCGCAGGTTACGCGCGGCTGCGCCTCCCCTCCCTTGCCGCTCGCCCGGCTGGCAGCGCTTCCCCAGAGCCTCTCGTCCTTCCCCCCCCCCCCCCCCCCCCTTGGCCCCGCTCCTCCCTTTTTCTCCCCCCGGCCCCGTCCAGGCCCCCTTCCTCCCTTCCCCGCCTGGCTCCTCTCCCTCCCACGGCCCCCGGGCTCAGCCCCGGCTCCCGGGGGAACCGGCCTGCAGCTGCCGCGCCGCTCGCAATCCCCCCCCACCCCGCCGCCGCCGTGTCTCCCCCGGTACACGGCGCCGAGCCCACCCCCGCCGCCCCCTGCCCACCCGCGGCACCGCCCCGGGTGGGTGGGTGTGTGGAGGGGTGCACCCCCCGGCGCCCTGCAACCCCTCCCCGCCCCGGGAAAACCCGAAGGATTACGGGCAAATCGCCTTGGGGATAAACCGGTTTACAGCCGCTTCGGTTGTCGGCGTCGCGGCGGGCGAGGATGCTCCCCGCGGCGCCGGGGGGGAAAAATATGGGGGGGGGGGGGGGGGGGGGGGAACTCCCCCGTCGGTGCGCCCGCAGCCGCTCATGCCCCGCCGGGGTTTTGAGTCCATCCCTCAGCCCCGGCTTGGGGGTCTGAGGCCCCCACGGGCCCGGGTGGGTGTCCCCGGGGGGGTGGGGGAGGTGGGGAGCGCAGCCCCTCACAACGCTCCTCTCCGAGCCGGGCTGGGGGCCAGGAGGTGTCAAAAGTCACGGGCCTGGTGCTGGGACAGCCCTCCGCACCCTCGGTTTAACCCCCCTGGGGGAACCTTCTTCCCCCCACAGAGGCGCCGGGTGGTCCCAGACGTACCTTAAGACCACGGGAGCTGGGACACGGCATGGCCACTCAGGAAAAAACAGCACGGACACGTAGGCCATGTCTGAGGCGGGATGCCTTTCATTTCCAGGGCCACCGCGCCAGCCTTACGGAGTAGCAGGATTTCTCTGCCCTCCATCACGCCTTTTTATTAATAAACAGGGTCTACACTTCAGTCTTCTCAGCTTACTAGCTCAACAGCAACACCCTCCAACACCAGCCAATGTATTAAGACTCTTCAAGTGGATGTTGTATGTCCCACAAACTCAGCGCTTTCACTCACTTGTTCCTCTCTGGTGTTGCAGAACAGCAGGATACGTGAAAGAGTAGGACCAGAAGAGAGAGTGAGAAAACAAAGCTCAGTCACCATCCAAAATCACGGTGTCCTTCACCCCAGTTTTTCTATATTCCTTTTCATTCCAGCCTGCCTTATTGAATCCGCAGCTATCATGCTTGATTACAAAAAGTAGTCTCTGGGTCAACTACTTGGTAAGTGCAAACATCAGAAAAGGAGTTGGATTTCACAAGAAAGAAGAAAGGAATTTGTATTTGTAATAGTTTTATTTAGAGACGTATTCATTCTCCTAAGGTTTTAAAGCTTTTTTATACCAAAAAATGGCACACTACCGCCTGAGCTCTAGCTTTTGCAAAATACATTGGCAATTTACAAAAAGTAGCACTATTACTGAAAAAAGGTGAAGTCTTATCTATGCACTTAACTAAGCCTATAGAAAAATCCCATTAAGTTAAGATGGTGTGCCCCTAAGCCAGGCCCAAAGAAGTGCCCCAGCGATATAGCTCATTTGAGGAACCAAAATTGCTGCATTTCTTCCAGCAGTAGAAAAAGGAACTATTTTTCTTGATAAGTTTATCAGCGGTCTGTTGATGAACTGCTTTGATGGTAAGAGTGTAACCTCAGAAGGAAGCAAACAAGATGACTTAGGGCATTTTGCTTTTTGGAAGGCAGCTTTGTAAAGCTGTTGGTGGGCAACAGTTGTCCGAGGATGTCTGGTCTCCTTCCCTTCGTCCCGAGTGTGAGCTAGTGCTGAGGAATGTTATACTATAAAGGGCTTTACACTAAGAACGAGTGTCAGAGTGAGATTAGTCAGCTGCCCTCCTTTCCTCATGATGCACTGGAGGATCTCACATGATGATTGTTTGTACCTCTCAACATCTGGCCTCTTTAGCCTTGGCCATACCGGGGATTTGTGGCGAAACTGGCCTGCCATGAAATATATGTCATGCTAGCGCCTCACATTTCCTTGCTTGCTGAACCAGAAAAACTGAAAACTCACATACAGGAACTTTAAGTGACTTGAAGATGCTTCTTCAGCTCAAGCACTGTATGTACCCTTTTGCCCTGAAATTCAGATTCTTGTTGTTCCTTCAACCCCATTTTCTGTTTCATGTGCCCTGAATCTCATACCTGTGAATAGATACGCAATTACATTCACCTCATTTCATCCCCTGAGTTCAAAGTTTGGTTTCCATAAGTGGAAACCTAGTACAGGCCCCGGAAGATTACAGCAACCTACTTAGGTTGAAGGTACGTTTCAAGGTCTTGCTGGGTAAGGAGGACAAACATCAACTGCTGCACAGATCCTGCCATGTCTAAATGAAACCCGCGCAATGAAACTTCAGCTCAGTCCTGCCCTTTCGGGCTCCTGAATGCCAGATTTGATTTTTCACTTCCTTCTGTGGAGACAAGATTTTGGCCCTTGCTGAGGAGCCCTGTCCCGTATGATTTCCCCGCATGTGAGCTCTGCTCATCAGGTTGGAGAGCACAGTTTCTGCTGAGACCGAGGGCTCTGTGCTGCTTGGCTGAACTGGCTGAAAATCATAGCCAAAGTATTTTGCTGAAAAATGTAATTCTGTCAAAGCTGACGTGGGATTTGAAGACAGATGTCAGAATCACAGGATTTTTGTTTGTTTGTTTGTTTGTTTGTTTTGTTGTTGTTCATGAGCGTGCTGCCACATTTACAGAGGGGCAAGAGAACTGAAGTCAGGTCCAAGGCAAGGATAAGTTTCGCTTGCAAGGGGTAGAGGGTCTGCCTGCTAAAATGAGGAGTGACCAACTGTCATCTTGAGAAGATGGGGACGTTGGGTTGGGAGAAGAGCTCACTGGAGGCAGGTCTTTCAACTGACTTGAAAACAGTCAGCGATTCTCCTAGCTGGTCTACCAAACTGCATCAAAACATCTCCAACACAGCCTGGGGGTTGGTTTCATTTAATTCTGATTTTTTGATTCTGTTCCAAGTCGCCTTGTTTGTTTAGACTGTTTATTTTCTTTATTCTTTTCAAGTTTTTCCACTTAGTCTAGACATTTGGGGATGAATTTCTTGGTAGTCTGTTCTATCTACTGTGTTCAAAGATGCCTCATCTCCCTCTGTCTCTTCCGTTCCCTGCCCTTAATGACTCAGTGAAAACTGGATCAACAAAGCGAATGTTTCATTATTGACTTTTTTTTTTGCATTAAATACATTGAAAATGGTAACACATGCCTGCTTTTTCTAAGCAAAATATATTGGATATATTGGACATACTGAAACATACAGATTTTGACTGTGATGCTGTGCTTAGACGTTCACAAAAAAGTCCACACCTCTTTAAGTATTTCCATTCCCTGGGAGGAAAAAAAGGAACTTTCAGTTTTTTTCCTAATTTGAGGTAGAAATACATTAAAAGAATGAGCTTTTTACATTTTTCTGTATTTTTTCACCAGTGTTGTCTTTAGCATAAAGAGTATACACTAATTTTCATCAGTTTATGCTAACATGAAACTTCCTTCTTTTCTTGGCACGCAGCACACAAGCCTAATTTGAGTAAATTCTTCAAGGAAATGTTGTTCTTCATTCTCTTCATTGTAAACATGTCAGTTGGCCTTTTTTTTTTTTTTTTTTTTTCCTGTTAATTAATTTTGCATAACATTTAAAGGTAGGATTTCATCAGCGTGGTAGTTGTCCTGCCAGACAGAGAGGCAGTAACAACCCACAGTGGGTCAATAAATGCTAAATGTATTAAGAGCAGAGCAAAATGCACATATTTCTCAATCTGGTAACCCTTCAGATAGAACTGAAGGAACAGAATGAGCTAAGAAAAACATTTAAAAAATAAAGGTATATTTTTTCACTAACATTTGTACGAAAAGTCCTGATAGCTGCCTTGAAACCCACTACTTTCTGTTTGTAAGAGACAGGAAAACAATTCCCTGGAATTCTGGGTTTCACAAGGGGGAAAATTATTTATGCAGCTGGCAGAAATTTTTCTACTTTCTAAATGAACAGCTTTAGGAAGAAAGAAATCACAGTGAGAAGAATGCCTTGGGAAAAAAGTGTTTTACTGGAGCAGCAGCAGAGCTCTGGAGGGACATTCCACCGGCCACTTCATTGCCCTCCCACCACTTCTATTTCTCTTTCTCAGTTTTGACACCACACCACCCCGTGGCGTCAGCATCTCCTGCTTGTTCTGCTGGCGTGGATAACCACCTCAGTGCCTCCTGAGCAGCAGCATCAGGGGCTAATGGGGCTGAAGTGTTGATTTCCCCTATGGACTTCATTCAGAGACATCTGGGTGGGGTGTGTTTGTCATCCCACCCCTTTGGCCACCCTGACTTGCTCTTGGAGATGCAACAGGGACCCTGAAAAATAGCAGAAAAATGATGTGAAAGCACAGATGGCTGCAGGTGGCAATTTCTTAAACTGCTGCTAACTTTCGCTCTGCCAGTGCCAATGGCTGAGGGCATGTAATAATACATTCACTTAAGGATATTGCTGAACCAGATTTAAGGCATTCTGGCTTGCCATGGCTGGTTTCATAAAAATACTGTTGGAAAGAGTCATTGACTCCAGTCTCTTGGCCCAAGGAAGCACCAACTGTATGCAAACCATCCTCTACAGGCATTGCCTGTTCAAACCCTGACAGCCAGGGCTTTCTGTCCTGTCTGGTGGATGTAGTTAGTGAACGACCTAAATCTGCTGTGCTGCAATTTTCATCTCATCCCCCATGCACATGGAGATCCCATTCCATGCCTCTTCAGTGATAACTTTTGATGCATTTGGAGGCTGTTGTCACACATTTCTACCCTTAACTGGCTCAATTTCATTCTCAGCATTGACCTCTCAGCTAACGCTTCCAGAGGTGTTGCCTGTGCCTCACTTGACATGTAGTACCCATCCAGCACCCTGCTCCAGCTAAGGCCTCACCTTAAACAACATCGGCCTGGGTTTGTCCAGGTGTAATGAACATGCTCATTGGTTGATCACCCTGATCATTAATGAGGATATTGAAAGATCCTCCCAGCTTGTATGTGAAGCCGGGCTTCCTCCTGACAGCGAGCCGTTGGATCTGTGAGCTCCAGGGAATATTTCAGCTGAAATGTGGTTTTCTAGGAAAATGTCACATCAGTGGCAAAAGCTTTAGTAAATCTATCAACATGGCATGTACTCCATCCACAAGCATGATTTCATAGCATCATAGAATGGTTTGGGTTGGAAGAGACCTTAAAGATCATCTAGTTCCAAGCCCCCTGCCCCGGGCAGGGCCCCCTTCCCCCAGCCCAGGGTGCTCCCAGCCCCGTCCAACCTGGCCTGGAACCCTTCCAGGGAGGGGGCACCCACAGCTGCTCTGGGCACCCTGGGCCAGCGCCTCAGCACCCTCACAGTAAAGAATTTCTTCCTTGTAGTTAATCTAAATCTATCACTACACTCCCTGATAAAGAGTCCCACCTCATACTTCTTGTAGACCCCTTTAAGTACTGGAAGGCCGCTATAAGGTCTCCTCGGAGCCTTCTCTTCTCCAGGCTGAACAACCCCAACTCTTTTAGCCTGTTCTCATAGGGGAGGTGATCCAGATCCCCGATCATTTTCGTGGCCTCCTCTGGCCCGTCTTGAGCAGGTCCATGTCCTCCTTATGTTGGGGCCCCACAGCTGGACACAGTACTCCAGGTGGGGTCTCACAAGAGCAGAGTAGAGGGGGACAATCACCACTCTCAACCTGCTGGCCACACTTCTCTTGATGCAGCCCAGGACATGGTTGGCTTTCTGGGCTGTGAGCACACATGGCTGGCTCATACTTAGTTTTCCATCCACCAATACCCCCAAGTCCTTCTCTGCAGAGCTGCTCTCAGTCCACTCATCGCCCAGCCTGTATTTGTGCTTGGGATTGCCTTGATTCTCATGCAGGCCCTTGCACTTGGCCTTGTTGAACTTCATGAGGTTTGCATGGGCCCACCTCTCAATCCTGTCAAGGTCCCTCTGGATGGCATCCCTTCCCTCCAGCATGTCAACCACACCACACAGCTTGGTGTTGTCAGCAGACTTGCTGAGGGTGCACTCAATCCACTGTCCGTTTCCAACAAAGCTGTTAAACAGCATTGGTCCCAATACTGACCCCTGAGGAACACCACTCGTCACCACTATCTACTCAGAAATTGAGCAGTTGACCACAACACTGTGACTGTGACTATCCATCCAATTCCTTGTCCACTGCATGGTCCATCCATCAAATCCATGTCTCTCCATTTTAGAAACAAGGATGTTGTGCAGGACAGTGTCAAACGCTTTGCTCAAGTCCAGGTAGATGACGTCAGTTATCCACCAACACTGTAACACCCTCGTAGAAGGCCACCAAATATGTCAGGCACGATTTGCCCCCAGTGAAGCCTTGTGGGCTGTCACCAATCACCTCCTTATTTTCCGTGTGCCTTAGCACAGCTTCCAGGAGGATCTGCTCCATGGTCTTTCTGGGCACAGAGGTGAGACTGACTGGCCTGTAGTTCCTTGAGTCTTCTTTTTTTCCCCTTTTTAAAAATGGGGGTTATGTTTCCATTTTTACAGTCGGTGGAAACTTCACCACAGTGCCACAACTTCTCAAATTTGATGAATAGTAGCTTAGACACTTCATCCGCCAGTTCCCTCAAGACCCCATAATGTTTGATATTATTTGTCCTTGAAAAACCTGTATTGGTTACACCCCTCCCTGCTAGCTTTTAAATACTTACAAATGGTTTACTGTTATTTTGGGGAGAATTGAAGTTTATGTGATGGATCAGTAATTCATGAGCTCCTCCTTTTTCTCCCTTTTTAAAGTTTCGCTTCATAATGCAAGAACTGAACTGATTAAACACAGTATGTATCTTCATCTCATTTTTACATATGAGCCAAATAACTCTGATGGAGTTTTGCATTTGTGGTTACAGTCTTTGGGAAGCCTGGCACAAACATAAGTATCTGCTTCTTTAAATTCATTCAGACCTTGCAGATGCAACTTCTGACAAATGGTTATTTTAAAAGAGAAAGAGAAGCAAATAGTAAAGCTTAAGGGTTACTAATGTGATACTTTAAAATTACATACAAATTAATAAATATATTAATTCTAGAATGTTCAGAACAAGAGTAAATGTTTTATTTAAACTATCTCTAAACCACTAAAGGTTTATAATAGCAAAGTTAGGGTGGGGGAAAAGAGCTTTGCCTCCCTCCTGATGCCTAAAAAGGAGAAAACAGGTGGCAAAATTATTTGTATGGAAAATTGAAAGAATTTAGCCCACCCAAAAACTTGGCACTGAGATGGAGCCATTCCTTTTATCTTTTTATGTGTTCTACTAAGCACAATATTTGAGATCTTTCCAATTACTGCAAATCAATATGTAAAATTCCTATTTTGGTTGGTTGTCTTCTTGCTGTCTATCATGGTCCATGTCCAAATAAAAAAATAAACCAGATTTTTTTTTCAGAAAAAGCCCCTGCTTAATAGAGGAAAGAGGAAGAGACAAACTTATCCCAGTGGAGGTTTTATTGCTTGCATAAGTGAAAGGAAGAATTAACAAGATGTGTGTGAAGTCGTGAGGGAGCATAAATGCAGCCGTGTGGTCATCCCAAATAAGTGAGATGGACTTGTGGCCGTGGTCCTGATCTTTGAAGATGAAGTAGAGAATACTGAGCCAAATATTGTTGTCATAGCAAAAAAAAAAAAATAGTTTTCACAAGAGTTGGTGGATGTAGTGCTGAAAACCGCAGAGCATTTTTGTGGCCAAGCCAGTGAGGTATATGGTTGCTTCTAAGCACGCAGTTTGTCCCATTTATTTCACTTCCAGCACATGCTGAGAGCACATACTCTCAGTGGGGAACCTTGCAAATTGACAGATTTGAGAAGAGAAATATTTGATCTATAGAGAAAGCATGAAAGAAGCAAGAGAGATGGCTATGAGAAACAGAGCGGAGAATGAAGGATGTCTGTTTACTTTTCTAAGATGATCCATTTTCTGACAGTAGCAAATAAAATAAGTCAGTAACTCCACAAATATCAATATTAAGTAAAACTGATGCTTTTAGTAATTGAGCCAAGTATAGCAAGATTAAATTAATTCTTACTATAATTCTTGTGATTTAAATTCAATTATCTCAGGGACAAATTGCTCCACAAAGTTTTTCATAGAGTCTATTAACTTATTTAATATGGAGTTAGAATTCTGACATTGCTCTGATAGTGTTCCCCTATTACTTTCAAGGGAACCCATTGGATGGTTTGCATAGCTATTTTTAATTTTTAATAAAGGGAGGATGGCACATGACTTACCAGAAAAGAAAGTACATTTTTCTACTTTAACCTTGTTTAAGTTATATTTCTAATTTAAAGAGTTTTAATCCATGAGACAGCCATAGCGTATGGGAGAGCTCTAAATTAACATTGGCTAGACATAGCCAAGCCCCATTTAGATAAATGAAAAAGTAAATAAAAGGGACATTTCTGTGTATTTTATATTAATAAAGCTGAAGTGTACAGGAGTCAATATTATAAAAACCTTTATTGAAGACTTGTGTTAAAAATAATAAAATAATAATTGACCATCATCATGTCATTTACTGTGGAAGTCATATGTGAAGAATGTTTATCTTTGCTTTTAGGGAAAGATATTGGATTGTCTTATTGAAGATTTGCACAGTTCAAATTTTGATATTTTTAATACTACAACGAGGTGTAATGAATAAGTATGTATTGTTACAGGTGTAAGTAGTTTATCAATAGAATTTACCAATCTGCATTACTACTGCCAAATAGAAGCATATCCAGGCGTATATACTTCTCCCTGCTCCTTCGTATTTCAGGACCAACCTAAATTAGATTTGGTTGGTCCTAAAATCTTACTTCACAGGGAGGCGAAGGAAAACCTGTCGGATTTTTCCGATAATGATGGAAATCTCTGGCTGCTGGATGGAGGAAGGGTGCGTGCTGGTGGGTCCTGCCAGCCCCAGGCACAGAGGGTGTGGGACGGCGGGGAAGGGGTGTTTGGTCTCCCCGATTGCTGGGAGTGTGGTACCCACTGGGCTGGGAGACCCTGCGCAGGGGGGGAGATGGCTCTGTTTGCTTGTGTCACTGTGAATGGATCCTCTGGGCTGTGAAGACCTGAGGAGCTCCTTCTTCCCTCGCCAGGAAGGGTGGAGCAAGGCAATGGTGACCAGCAGATACATTTTTGACCAGATGAACAGCAAAAGGGTAAATTAAGGACAAAGTTCGGAGAAGCTTTTTGCTTTATGTTTCTCTGCACTCATACAGCATAGGGACAAGGATATGAATTACAACCAACCTTTTTTTCTGCGTGAGGTTTGTGAAACTTAGAGGGGGTTTCATGTTTGTGACCAGCGGGTGAAGCTATGCCAGGAGGAAAGGTTTGTGGCTTGAATGGAAAAGTACCATCCCGATGAACCTAAAAGAGACTAAGCAGTTTCTGGTCAGCCAGATTTATTAGGCACCAGTTTCTAAGATGAAAGTGTCTGAATCCCATGGAAACACGGAAAGAAGGAATCAGAGACAGGCAGCCTTTAAGTGATAATATTTGCAGATGTCATGAAGACCAAGGGGATGGTAAATCATGAACAGGGCAAATCATTGAAATAAATGATTTTGATTGTCTGGTGAGATGAACAAAAGCAAATATATTTCTAAACCGCAGAATGCAAAGCTGTGCACTTAAAGTCTGTAGGAAACACTTATCTTTATGGGTGATTCTTTAGGGGATGCCTTGATTTTGAAAAGGTCTTAGGGGTCACGGTGATTAATCAGCTGTGTAAGATCTACAGCCAGAATCAAACGGTAAATTGGATTTATGAGTAGAATTGGATCTATGAACAGAAGAATTTCTGGTATTTGTGAGTGAGTGATAGTGCCTCTGTGCTTGGTACTGAGGTACACGCAGCTGCAGTATTGCATCTGGTGCTGTTGTCCACAGTCCAAGACAGATGACTATTGTTTAGGAAGGGTGAAAGGAAGAGCCTGCAAAGCACATGAAAGCCCACAAAACATTATTTATAGTTAAAGACTCAAGGAGTTTGTTATGATTAACAAGAGAAGTTGAGAGACAACTTAATCAAAGCTTGGAGGTCCCAAAACAGGAAAGCGGTTAAGGGGGTTCTTCACTCTACATATGAGCTGTCAGAAGTGCTACATACTGTAAGGTTAAAATTAGGTCTAGAAAAAAAGACAGATTTTAAAGCAAGGATAAATTAATCATTGGAATAACATACCAAGGTTTGTGGTTCAGAATTTTTAAATAAAAGATTGGGTGTTGTTTTAAAAGAAGTTCTCATTCAAACTCAGCTGTTTCTTATGAGTTGCTCCATAGAGAACTAAATAACCAACCACCACTATTCTGTGGATGAATATATAGTGCATGATCTCTACTGACTAGATAATCACCAGGGAATCTTCTGAGTTTATAATCATGGAAATATGATACATCTTCTGCAGGTTAGAAAAAAAAAATCTATTTTATTAGAGCAAATAGGGGCATACGAATATCCTCATCCCGTCCCAAAAGCACTATTTTTTGTCATTAGAGGAGGTCTGGGTCACTATAAAAAGCAGAGCATTAAGAATCCTACAGCTGAGGCACATTTTCTGCATCTTCTGTCTTATGCTCCCAATGACATCCTAGATGGTAATGATCGAAGCTGTCTATTTATTAGATATGACAGCTTCCACTGATGAGGGTGTTTGTAATTCTAAATGAAGAGCAGATGCTAAGATGAAATATCTTTAATTTTCTAACCACAGAGTTGTTGCTTTCGTGGACTACTGAGACAGCAGTTCTGTGATCATTTAATACCAGCTCTATGTGGTTATACGTCATGTAGCAGTACAAATTTGATCAAAATCAGGCAAAAGCATATGATTCCATTTCGTTTGGTTTAGCCAGAGCACACAGCACTGTGTTTACATTCACTTCATAATTTTATGTTGATTTTATGCTGGCTGCGGGAAGACAGCATGAAGTTAGAGTTGCCTAGACAGAGAATACTTGCTCTACATTAAATCTGCTAGGACAAAATTCTCTCTTCAATATATTGTTGACAAATCTGAATCAGTGGAGTGGCTTTGTACCAGTGTATCACATTCTTATGATTACAGTGGCTTTGAGATCTGACATTAAGTGCCCCCTAAAACAGATTCACTGTATTGTCAAACCACAGCTTGAGAGCCAAGCTGAACGGAGAGTTAAAAAGGAGACACTGAAGAGTAATCTCCTTATGCCTCTCTCCAACCACAAATGGTAGTACTGCCAAGCTCTGGGATACCTTTGAAATTGCCGTTGATTCCTGAAAAGAAAAAAACAAGCAAACAAAAATACCAGCCAAAACAGGAACACTTTCAGGAAAATAGCTGGAGGTAAGGATGGTTTACTTTGAACTTCCTGTTTCAAAGTTAAGTTGTGTCTCTTTAGGTGTAGACCATTATTTGGAAGAAGTTAAATTCCCTTACATTTGACCTACATCAAGTTCTGGGGTTTGGGAGGGTGCTCTGTGAGCTGGGCACGCCAATTAAAGATGATAGTAGTGGTAGTAAATTAATGATCTGCAAGAATGAATAACTTCTTTGTCAACTGACTGAGCAATTTTAGAAACCATAAAGGTGAGTTGGTTGTAGGTTGGGCCACAATGATTATATTATTTTTCAAAGCTCGGAGGAGTCATGGTGACAAAGATGCACTTTGAAATTAGCTTGGGAGGGAATATTTCATAAAGCCCAGCAATATAGGCATCAGTATGGTCAGTATGGGAATGAATTCTGGTGGCCTGATTTTTAAAGATGAATGCCTTGGACAGTCTGGAATCATAGTATCAGAATTTACAATGTAGGTAGCATGAGAAACAAGGACTTCCAAGAAATCTGGACAGAGAGTGAGCACAGTCCTTGTGGTGGAAATCTGGAATGAGACCACTGATCTTCATGGCAGTAGATGAACTTGCCCCAGTGAAAGCCAGATCAGGTTCTATCTCATTACTCTACATTTTAAAAATATTTTTAAAAAACCTGTTTCAGGGCACGGAACAGTCCCAGGCAGGGGAGTGTCACCTTCTGATCTGCTGAATTTCATATGGCTTTTATTAAGTGAATCCACAAAGGCTCAAGTCTTTATGAAGAGGCATTGACCTCCATGTAGCTAGAACAGTTGCGTGCCAAGTCCTCAAAGCACAGAATTCACAATATTACTGGGTAGTTTTTGGAGTATCATTTTGAAGACCCCTGAAAGCACCACCTAATAAAAATACACAATAAGTCTGACCATCTTTTTCTTCTTTTACTAGGAGGTCCAAGGGCTCCCATTCCCATGTAGCTTCAGAACACAGTCTCTCATACAGTCATAGAATAAATCTTGCCTTTTTTTTTTTTTTTTTTTTTTTTTGGCTCCTTTTCATCCCACATTGAGAAAATACATAGATTAAAATACTTGAGGATGCTTTCCAGGAAATATCATCCATGTATACCTCAAGACACTCTTCTTTAACATTCCTTAACCCACATGATATTCAACTACAAGACTATGTGCCCCCATAAATAAGCTGCACTAGTTCATAATATGAGCCGTGCATTGCATATGGTGGAATAATTGCCTTAAAAGCATGTTGAGGCTACAGAAGGAAGCAGTCGTAGAGGTAAGAAAAGCCAAAATTAAGGCAGTCTGTGTAAACTCAATATTGTCCTGTTGTGCAAATGCCTAGTCTGAGCCAGTCTCTCATTACAGCCTATTTTTTCCTCCTGATTCATTCAAATTACAGGTACTTGCTATTCACTAGATGAGAAGCCACTTGGTATTTCTTTATAGTCTTCATTTGTAGTAACCCTTCTTAGCGGCTTGACACATTACCTTTCACTTCCCATCCATATGGACTAGCAGTAGAGAAGTCAGTCAGCATGAACATGGCTTAGTTGACAAACCATGTTGACTCTGATCCTCTCTGCATACCTTCCCTCTCTGGTGTGGCAAAGCTGTGTTCAGATCTTTATGGGACATGCAAAATAACTCATCTGTATTTTAAGGAATTTCCCTGCTGTGTTTCCAAACACCTCCTTTCAAACAAGGCCCTGATATCCCTAACAGTGGAAAGCATTAGGCAAGCCAAGCCTAGAGATGCTCCCAGCTCTTTTTCCACCTCACATAGCATCACCCTCACAACTGCCATAGGAAGGAAAACTTGATCCATACATCAGCAGTGTCTGTTCCTAAGCTACCTTTGAACTACTGGGTGGAGTTATCTTCTTGGGGGAAGTACAGAATCCTGCTTTCCAATGCATTGAAGTTCTTCAGGTAGTATACCTCCTTCCATCATCCTTCTTGGTTTCGGAGAACTGAATTGTATAGCATGGGTTCCAGGGAGAAGCAGACTTTCATCCAAAGCCAGGTCTGCATTTTTTCCATGAGCAGACACCTATCAGTACCAGGCTGCAGAAAAAAATCTCACCACCCAAACCCTTTGAACATGGAAGAAAATACATTCTGTTTGAGAAATCTTTGTGAAACCAGATGTCTAAAGGGATGATGAAAAGTGTTCCTGCTGCTATTAACGATGCAATGATTAATGTTTCCAAGTATTTGGGATACAATTAACCCCTTTCATCAACTCACCTAGGTGTATAAATAGAACTTGTATGTTTTGACTTCTTCCTAAAAGCCACACAAATAGCCTATTTTGCATTGGGTTACAACAACAGATTCAGAGACAAATGTGACACTGACGTACAGAACTTTGCAGAACATCCCTTACCATTAAAACAGACAAAAAACCAACCCTCTGCAAGGCTAACAGGGAAGAAAAATAGCACTGTAGCTCCAAGCAGCCCTCAGGCACTCTGCTCTGGTTGTGGAAATCTTTCTGTTTGGCCTCTGGAAGGGAGAAGGAGCTGTTACTCACATCTTCTGGGGGGTGTGAAGATAAGCCCTACCAGGCTTGTCTAAGTCCAGTGCCTTTGAGCAGGGAAGGACAGCTGCCAGCTTTGCCTTGAGCTGGTGTTTTCCACTTAATGTTACTAAGTGGGTCTTCAAACAGGGCTGTGCAGAAGCTGTAAGATGATTTTTAATTTTTAACTATTTTCATAAGCTTGTTTACTATGAGATCAAACATGTTGCTTACTTGCATCTTACTATCTCTGATACAACTCATTTGAAACAGACCTGTCTAAAAAAGTTATTCACATCTGTCTGTAGCCTCCACTTTCTTGGGGAGCCTTAGAAATCCACAGTTACAGGGATAAAATCGGCTCCCTCTGAGATCACAGGGTAGAAACATGCAGAGCCTGCCCAGTGCTGATAACAATTGTACACGTTGAATCGTTGAAGCTGAGGAAGCTGCAGCTATCAAAAAAATGGGAACGTTTTTAATTTAGGGCACCACACAGACCCAGGAAAATTCTTGCTTAGCAAATGAAATGAGGACAAACAACGAAAGAGAGGTACGTCATTACTGATTTGATCAGCTAATTGTCCCTTAAGGGTGCATCGAGCTTCCTGGTTTTTTGTTTTTTTTTTTTTTTTTTTTCTTTTTAATCAACTCTCCTGATGAGTGTAGAAGGGAGGAGAAGTCCAAGATCTCAGTCATCCATTCACAGCTGGTTCATGCCATAGATGTGCATGGGAAGTTCAGTCCCATCACACCAACCCGTTTTGCCATAAGAAGGTGGACTTTAGCGCTCCACCTTTTGTACTTGGGCAGTGCCACTTCCTTTCATATTTCCTCCTGCTGCCACTTAGCTACTGGTTTTGAATTCTGCAGGGCAAAGTCTATGCCTGAGCTGGTGAGAGTTATCACAGGGGATTGGGACTAACATGTAAAAGTGGTGAAGGCACGCAGTTATTCAGTTCTATTTATCTGTCATGGGAAGGGAAGTGGAAGTAATGAGGAGAGGTATGTCGGTGGGACTGAGCAGCAGGAAGGCAATGACATTTCAAAGGAGGGAAAAAGAAAATGGGAATCTACTGAAGGCTAGTTATAGGGAAGGGAAGATGAGAGCTGAACAGAGGAGCATATGTATCCAACAGTCATCACACTATCTATACATATGTTACAGTTGGTGTCGTGCTCTATGTGCCTCTGTAGACTTCCCACCAGCAAAGAAGTGAAAAGAGTATATAGGTTTCCTTTTCATATACAGCCTTCTAATTCACTCAACCATACCAATTCCTTTCCAGCTCAAGTAAGCAAGCGGATACGAGAGAAATAGGAGAATGTAAGAAAGACATACTCTTTCACATTCTTACCATCGTCAGACTAAATGTATCATTTCTGCAGCTCCATGGAAGGCAATGAAGCTGAAATTAGTTCTTCATACATGGATTACGGTACCGCATAGTGAATTTTAGGCATCCATGAAATACAGTGTAAATAGTTTATGCTCAGTCCTAAGGGTGAGATGTTTCATTTGTTTACTACTGTTAGATCAGGGTTATTCTGCAAGGTCAAGGAAATACCTGATCAAAAACTGTAGTACAAATGAGAGAATTATTTTGAATAAGGGTGGAAAAGAACAGGAAAGTGATAAAATGAAAGTTAAAAAGTACCCCCATTTGAAGAAGGATGGAAAAATAGTTTAGAAAAACACAGTAAAGATGTGTAAGCCCAGAAACTACAGAAGAGACAAGAAAAGTTATTATGCCCATTTTTATTTGTTCAAGACAGAAGAAAATTAGAGAGACATGAAAGGCAGCAGAGGCATCATGCCAGACAGCTTTCTGATGGATAATGGTCAATCCAGTCTTGTTATTTTGTGTTCTTTCTTTGCCTATGCCTAGCATCCATCCATTAGGTTTTGCTGTATGTCACATCCACATCGTGAACACAACCTCAGATGGACTCAGTTCTTAGATTTTATTCCTGAAGGAATAAAAGGCTCATTGAGGTGGAGGATAATTGGAAGTCAGTAACCTTTAATATAGAACAGACTCCAAATTCAGGTTGTTTCATAAAAAGTAATCAAAACAGAAAGAATTGCAAAAAATCGGATTAGCAGGTTAGAAACATAAACTTTGAACACAACAATAACTGTTTTAAATTAAACACAAGTACACAATACAATTAAACACTGAACACAACAATAACTGATTTAAATTAAACACAAGTACATAAGGACGCTAAACCTTCCAGTCACAATCTGTTGTGTTAGTGCACAGATACACAGATTAGTGAATTTTGTTGCTTCTGGTTCTTAAGGAATAAATGTCACTTTGTGTCCCCTGACTGCATATGAAGTCAATAAATCCATCTGCTGCCTTTCACGCATGCAGAATGCATTTTCACCCCTCCAAGCCATGTTCATTGGCCAGTGTGATATAATTAAATAGCCTGCATGACACATTCAGATACTTGAATTTAAGCCATTAATTTAAGTATGCATATTACAGCTTCTCCCAGGTACAGGAGGAAAGGGGAGCGCAAATAGCAATTGTCCTAAGGTGCGTCCCTTGCCATTATAAGTTGTCAAATGTGACGTTAAGATATCTGACAAATAATAAATAAAGATAGCAGCTAATTTCAACAAGTGCAGTCTATTTTAATTTCCTTTTGTAAAACCCTCTCTCAGTGTTCTTTATAGTGCCTCTGTAGACTGAGGGGAGTGTGGAAAATAACTTACATTTCCTTCCCTTAAATGAATATAACCCCTTTATTCAATGGCAATATGTTAACTAGTCAAAACTCATCATCTTCATGCTACACAATAAAACATTCCTTAATGCAACACAGTACTATGTTGTCACCTAGCTCACCTAGAAGGAAAATTCAACATAAACTATTTTGTACCATCTGTTGCTCTGCCTAAGCAAGTTTTCCCTTTAGAAGATAACCCCTGTGAGATGTTAATTAACATCTTGTTTGGAAAAAATCTGAATAAATCTCTTGCATTGAACCCGTCTCAACATACTAAATTGTTTTTTATTCTTCCCTGTCTACATATTTCTTTTGACCCAAAGCATATTTTCTCCATTTTTTCAGAGAAGCTTGAATTTCGTTCCAATTTGGGGAGAAATGCAAGCCAACCAGCTGTCAATAAAGATTGTCCTATCTTACAAAAGACTAAAACTAAACAGAATTAGCGATCTTTGTTATTGCTCCCACAAATACCATAGTTGCTTTCCATCAGTTCATGTGGATATGATTTCTTTTTTAGAAAAAGACATTGACTTGCTGAATCCATAACATGTTTTATATCAGGTTGTTTGGCACAGAAGCAGAATACAAACCCTTTGGAAGAGAGAATGTTTTTAAGAGAAAAAGTGCTTTTCTCAATCAGAAGAATAAAAGCAATCTAGATACATTTGTGCTGCATGACTGACGTTTTGTCTCTTTGTTCACATTTTTGGCTAAATCTGACATATCCCCAACAAGAAACTGTGAATCTCAAGGGAGAAGAAGGGAAGAGACTGCAACCTATTATTCACCTGGATGTTACAAAAAGATCTTTCATGTGTCAACTGGTATGATGTAGGTGGTATAATTTGGCATTATTGTGCACTGCTACTTGTCTATCACCACACTTCTTAAAACTATCCCTGTCATTGGTGTGGTGTCTACACAAAAGTGACTGCACATTTTACTTTGCTGCGAAAAACCCCAGATTTCAAAATACTAGAAGCAGCTCAGAATAGGACTGACTAATCTTTACTAAAATTTATGTACCTATATATAAATATACATATAAAATGTTATTTTATAGGCATTTATAGAAAGAGAGGTTTCTATTTTATGGTTTATTTTATTAACCAAAAGAATGAGCTCGCAAATCTTTGCAAGAATGATTTAAAGAAAACCCATACAGTAATATGGAACTGAATTCTGAGATCTAAGTTAGATTATCAGCAGAACTGACTTTTTTACAATCTACTTGGGAAAGTACTAGGCAAAAAGCTTTCATGGCACGTTGTCTTTCCATGACTGATGCAGCAATATGGGCTGTGGTTACTTGGGCAACTGATCAACAACTTCACCTCATCTGTAAATGCAATGCTGGGAAGAGATTAAGAAAAAAAAACAGGAAGAAGGGAGCTAATCTGAATAGAAGAGGAATAATGCCTAGGATCATAACAAGCAAGTAGCTTTAATTGTTTGTAAGTACAAGAAAAAGGACCCGATTCTTACAACACGACTGTATAAAGTTAAGCGTCATTTAAAGAAGAGGTGTCAAGAGAATTTCAGAGCTCTTATCCATCAAGTCTTATTGAAAATGACAGATTCTAGATATAGAGGATGAAGAATAAAGTCCAAATTAAAACATGCAGGTATTATCCTCTTCTGGCAGTAGGGAAACTTTGAACTTGAGAAGGTGGAGGTTGCTTATCTAGAGCACACCTTACTACTGTGAAAATACATAGTATTTTTTCTAAAACTACTTGATAGCACTGGACTAAAACCTGGGGGGTTTGCACCTTCAAATAGTGGCTGTATGATTCTAAGATACTGGATACACATACATTATATATTTAACTTGAATATTATCAATATTACATAGATTAGAGATACAATTCTATTTCAATTTCTTATTCTGTCTCCAGTCCACAAAGTCTGGGTTTGTTGTTTTTTTTGGTTGGTTGTTTTTTGTCGTTTGTTTGTTTTTTAAGTTGTTGTTTGGTTGTGGATTTTTTTTTTTCCTAACTGTTTTTCATCAGCAAAGTCCATGGGAAAATGCTTTTTACCTTGCATCGTAGAGAGCCTTTCACCAGGAGGGCACAGAGATGAGATCCTAGGAAGAACCAGGTCAGTATGAATCCAAGTCTTCAACACCCTCACATGCTTCTGGGAAGACTACGAAAGGAAAAAAGACAGTGGCTAGAAGTAGTGTGGGATGCAGTTTTTAAACCAAAAGCTCATAGCATTAAGTATGGATACATGTGTATATTCTATAAGGCAACTGATCTGGTACCTCTCTTGGCAAGGTAACTGAGAATATAGAACAATCAAAAATTAAGATAATAATCAGTAATTTAAAAATCCACTAATTGAAAGATGCCTTTTTATCATTAAAGGGTTGCTTTATTAGGTCCTAAAAGGACTTCCTCATATTATGTAGTATAGTATTATTATCAGTAATTTCAAAGCAAAGAACCATACTATATTTCAACGGTTTCCCGATGATACAAGGTTTGCAGGAATGTCAAATAATGCAGAATATAGGTGACTGCGCCCTCTCAATCATTTGATAAGCTAACTATGAAAGTTTTAGGGCAGCTGTGTACAAAACAAATCTTTGAAGAATGAAGCAAAGTGTCTGAGGTCATGGAAGCTATGGGCTGAACATATGCTCTCAGCCTGATCCTCTCAGTAATGGTGGACACAATCTTTACTGCATAATAGGAAACTGTATTGTCTCTGACATTGGTGCAACTGTCACTATAATATAGTGGCCAGCCTTGACACTGGCCTGGAAACTGTAAGTGTCCAGTAAAGAGTCACAAAAAAAGGATCAAAAGGTTACAAAACAATCCGAAGAAATTGTTTCACTGTCTAAATTAGCTTTAATTCCTAATAATTGGATTTTTTTTTCACCTTCCTCTGTTGGAAGAAAGACTCCTCTGTAACTGAATCACCATTCCATGTAACAGGAACTAGAAATTGGGATCAAAGTAAATCAAACTTTTGCTTAGGCAAGAAGATTGAGCCCACTGCTATATTTTACTGCAATGCCTGTTTTTTAATCTCTTGATCAGTCTAGGCTCCTGATATTATGCTCTTAGTTTTTGTGGGAGGTAGAAGGATACCTCTGATACTTGTGCTTTGTCTACAGTTAATGCAAAAGGATCTCCTTGTGTCCTGAGCGAGGAGGAAAATTGTGACAAAAAGGCAGGGCCTCTTGCTGAAAATACCGCTTATGTGGTTTTTTTCCACTGTTATTAATCCAATTATTTCAGTGGGTATGCTCTCTGACATGGTCAGAGATCTGACCTCAGACTAGGGATTATTCTGTGAAGGTTTATGCACAAATTTGACTTCATGCACTGCCAGTTCAGAGATGAGATATTCCTGCTGAGTAACACCGAGTAAATGTCGGACTTCTTTGAGCCCAAACTTCCCACTGTCTCTCTGCAGAAATTAGAATACAATTGCAAATACTGGTATTAACTTTAAAAAGTTTATAATATCTTAAAGTGAGCTTTGTCCCTTCTGTGAGGATTAGTTAGGAAGTTTTTTTTTGTTGTTTTTTTTTTTTTTTTTTTTCAGCAAATTAAGCACTGAGGGCAAAATTTACTCTTTTGAGGAACCCAAAGCATGGAGTTGACTTCTGCTGATTGCCTGTTTGGAATCTGAGGAAACTTCAGTGCATAGACACAAAGCAATGTCAGTTGAGAGCTCATCTGCAAGATGCTCTCTCCTTTTAACTCTGCTTAATTCTGTGACTGAAATAAGGACAACCGGGGTCTATTTTTGGTTTTAATTGTAATTTATTATGCAATTGTTGCTCAGTAAATGAGTTTATATGGGACACAGTAATAGAGAATTTCAACCTTGCTTTAAAATCTGTCTTACAAATCAGTGTCATGTTGCTACTGGTTTAAGATCAGTGTTGTCAAATATTAACAAAATACAGGAAATATGTCCTTTTTCAGGAAATGCTTGTATCATTGAGTCAGTAAAACTGTGTCAGCTTAAGAGAATCAGATTTAAATACTACTTACAGACATGTCAAACATCTTCTAACAACAATAAATATTACTGGCATATTAAGTGTTTGCTTAAATTCACAAGCTAGCAAATGAACTAGCTCTGTGTTAGTTTTCCTCTTCCTGTATATAACATGACATAACAGCTTGATGAAGCATTTTCTATTAAAACATTTATGAAAATATTTTCAGGAAATGTACTTTCTGTACGATATACCAATTTTGGGTCTTGTCCAATATTGCACATACGTATCTTCTTTATATATTACAGGTATGTATTCATTGATAGCTGAAGGGAGGAAAACAGAGAAATCTGCTTATTTTTTAACAGGGATAAACAACACTATTTAATTTTCAACAACTGAATTGATGTTATTTGGTTTTGAATCATAAACCACTTCATCTAAAATTTAAGTGAAAATATATCTGGTGTCACTAAACTGATAAAACTTCTGATTATAACCGTATACGTCAACTTTTCATCTTTTTCCGGTCTTGTAACTGGAGACAGGTTACAGGATATAGGCTGGATTCTTCACTACAGCTCAGCTTTGCTGAATGGAAGAGGTTAATGGGAATGTCACATTTCTAGTTCCCATCATTAAAGCCACAAGCTATTTACTCTAACTGCTCTTCTACTTTGCCCTTCCTGCTGTGGTCTGAAGGATGATTCTGATCCCACTTCCCACTGCCAGCGTTCTGCCCATTTATGCCTAGAAAACGATGAGAAAAAAAGAAAGAAATAACAAGAGTGCTGGATCTATTGCAGCCAAAGAGCTTGCTTTATGCTCCAGCCACCTTTTGGTGATTGGTGCAATCTTTATTGACCCAGCAGGTTTTTTCCAGACCCAACATATAACATCTCATGTCCTTCTCTTGCTTTGTAGAACCTCAACAGCAAATTTCCAAACATTTTTTCCCGCTTGCATCTGTCTGTCGTTTTGCCTCTCTCTCTTCCAGTTTATTTCACATATTTTGACACGATCCAAGCAAACAACAGATGGCAACTTCATCCAAGTGGGTGTTATACACAAGGGACTGCAAAACAAGAGCTTGTTTTCCAATAACTTCCTGCCTTTCAGGTTAAAAGTTTCAGAACCTACTGCAGTTCTCTAATGTGAGTCTCAAAAGTGAGTTAGGATAGGGTGGTTGGCTTAGGCAGGGAAAGATCTGCTGTTGACTTCAGTAAACTGGGACTGAGACCTGCTCTTAAACAAAATTTTGAATCTCACCTCTATTGACTAGATTTGGATGTGGGTTTTCTAATGTGCAGTGCATGAGTAGCAATGATAATACAGTGCAGGAGAAACAGAGGTAGTATACAGACAAGTAGGAGAATGAGAAGTTGGTGGTTATGTGGGAAACATCTGTTAAAAAACAGTTGGCAGATTAAAAGGTTTGGGAGAGAAGGGAAAGAGGAAAGGAAGAATGAAGGAGAGAAGGAATGAAGGAGGAAAGGGGGACTGGACAAAAGAGGGAAGGAGTAAAGAGAGAAGGAAGGAAGGAGAGAAGGATGGGTATAAAACAGGAGGGCGTATTTAGTCATGCAGTAGTTTTGCCAAACTCTTTCTCCTGAGCACAGTTCCAACTCTTCAAAACTTTAGGGATTCCAGTCATGCCAAAAAACCCAGTGAAAACAAATACTTTAAAAGAGTTACAATGAGACAGCTTTTTATTCAATTTCCTTGGGTAGAAGTGGGACAATATTTCTATCTTGTCCTGACCCTCAACAAAAAATAACCTTTTGATCAGCAAATAAAGAGGAGTGCAAATACTTTGGGCTACTGTGGTGATTAGTTGTGAAACGGGGAAGCAAGCATATGAAGCATGAGAAAATTTAGCTCAGGTCACAGATAAAGTTTTAGCTTTTTATTGTTTTGGTAGGCCTGCTCAGCCTACAGCTTAATCGCTTAATCAGTACAGCAGACTACAACTAATATAATTAATAGCTGTAACTGAAGAAAGGGGTACATATTATTAAAAACAGTGTCAGAACACAGAAAAAATACTGAGAATATAAAAACAAAAGTAGGGGACAATCTTTAATTCTGGGATAAAGGGAGACACACTGAACTAGAATACAGGACATGTTGACTGACACCACTGAAGAGGTTTCAAAAGGCATACTAAAAGGAGCAGTTCAAATTAGATAAAGACCTGCAGTTAGTTGGCTTTGTCTCACCTGCCTTTGGGTGTCTGAAATAACCCATTCAGACCCAAGCTAGTGAGGCAAAGTTCCCATTAGAAAGAAATAGATGTACCTGCCTTAGGTCAATATGAATTGCTCTTTCAGTGTGTCAATTTTTTTTTCTCTGACTATAAGGTGGACCTCCCATTGACTGCTCAAACTTAGATGACTAATTTCTATTTGCTCAGGTTAGAGCAATTCAAGGCAACCCAGGATATAAACTGTCACCAATAAAGCGTCAAGAACTTTGTTGAGATGAGGAAGACTTCTGTATTGGCCCTGTGGTGGGTTGACCCCGACCAACAGCCACTCACACAGCTGCTCACTTACTCACCTCTCGCATGAGACAGGGAATGAGTAAGCATCTGTGTGGGTACTGGCTGTTGGCCAAGGTCAATCCACCATAATTTTATGTGTTGGTCAGTCTTGTACTAAAATCCTTTATTTTGCCTATTTGTCAGGAAGACTTTGTATGTTGGTTAATCTTGTTGAATTAAAACATTGCTAAATAATGGCTTAAACCCCCCTGGAGCTATAAAAGCAATCTGAAATACTGCTATCATTAAATATTTTGCATTATGTATTCCTTCTGTCAAGAAACAGTAGGAATCTAAATGATGGCTCTTTCACATGGACTTGTTAATAATGAGAAATATTTCCAGTACCAAGAAATAGGGTTTGTGAAATATAGATGTCATATTTTTAGCAGCAAGATTTTGCCTGAGCTAACACACTTAGTGAGAAATTAAAATGAAAATCTCGATTTCCTGATACTGACAAGGATGTAAGAGAAGTGAGAATGCTGAGTAAATTACTCATTAAAAAAAAAAAAAATAGGGATCACTGTGTTTAATTGTACACATCTTCCTATTTCTTCCATTTAATTTTTTTGGTGATTTCAGTGCAATGGCTTCTTCAGTTTGTCTCCCTCTAGTGGATTACCCCTTCTGTATGTCAGCAGAGTCTTTAATCTTGAATTTTTCTATTTTCTTCACTTGTACTGTGTGACTACAATGGTATTATTATAACTGAATAATCTATACACAGCAATGCCTTTATTCCATCCCTTATAACTGCATCTTTCAAGCTTATATTTATTCCTATTGCCCCAGGTATCAGCTGTCTGGGCTACCATTCATGCAAAGTATTCTCAATTCTCTTCTCACTTTAAAGAAATATAATTATACCATATTGGTTTTCGGTCATTCTTGTGTCTCCCAAATCAGTTCAAGGACTGGGTCAGAATGGAGGTCTGTGTAAAGCAGCCTTTTCAGTGGTCTAAATTAGGACCTAGTGAAACAAAGTAAAGCTAGGCACAGTTAAATCATGTCATAAATATAGAATGCTTTTTCTAAGCCTCCAGCAATTATAATCTTTCAGTGACATAGATATATTCTACTGCTTGATGGATAAAAGATAACACGGCCTGCTCTATTTTTCAAACGATCCCGCAGTAATTTGGAGGAACAATATGTTTAATTCTAACAGATGTAGAATCTGTCTTGGGCTTATATGTATTAGCTACATTATCTTAGAGTTTCTGTGGTGGATCAGAGCCCTTCTGTGTTTAACATCTATAAATTACAGCAAAAAGGCTATTTCCTGCCCCAAAGACCTTAGGCTACAAAAGGCAAGGCAGCCAAAGTGGACTCAGCAAGCAGAAGGTGGGAATGGAAGGAGGCAATAAGAGCTGACAGCAGTTGCTGAATATTATTAGTATGAGCACGGGCAGCCAAATGTCTTTGTGCCTGCATTATTTTACAGGCAGAGGAAAGGTTTTGGGTTTACAATTGTGGATCTGAAGAAGGAAAAGTTCATAATCACTTGTACCGCTATGTCTGAAGGGGCACACCTCTTCCAGAGCACAAGTTTCTTCCTGTGAATACATTCAAATTGTACTGTTGATTTTTTTGCCTTTCACGCTTATTCCAGACAGCATTCCCAAACCTGTTCAAGTAGGACATTAAATAGATTCTGTTATAATTAAGCAATTAGCTGCACAATTAAATCTGAAGTTAGATAAGTGCTGTGAACTGCACTCTGTAACTGCTTGTGAAGTGACACCCAGGTCGCTTGTTCCCTATTCATTGGACTCCTACCTTCCTTCTTCAAATCCCTTCTAGTACTAATAGGAATAATAATTAAGAACAATAACAATACAACTCACTGTTAAGTTCCTGCATACTGAGTTACTGAGTCAGCATGCTTTTACTTGGGTGTGTTGCCTCGCACAGGCAGTGAGATGATTTACCTTGTACCAGCTCAGAAAGTGGAGAGAAGAGCTCGTACCTATTCCCACTCCCCTTTATTTGTCTACCTAGGAAGAGACTTCAGGTGTTGATTTAGCATGACAAATAGTGTAAGAGGGCAATAGTACTGTCCCCCCATTACCTACTGTACTACCTGCTCCAATACCACACAACCTAACAGTGGTTGGGCTGTCAACCACTCTTTGTGCAATACAAATCAAGGGCAAGCACACTCAAGCTTTATAAAGAAAAAATTCTCCCTCCCATGAACTCACTTATTGTTTTGCATGGATCAATTCTGCTAACGCCTACCCACTTGAATAACTCTACTCGTTCTTTGAAATCAAAGTATGACTGACTAGTTGCATGCAAACTGGGTTAAGCCCTTAAATTCTGAGCTTTTGAAGACAAAACTGCATCTGACATGCTTTGCAATGCTCTTGAACTACTTCAGCATACTATGAAGTAAGAAAATAAAAGTACAAACGAAGGCAAGGCTTTTAAAATGTCCTTAAATTGACCTTCAGAGAAAACCAGTTCTGAACACTGAGAAAGGAATTGTAAATGAAGAAGAATAGTGTCCCAAGTGTAAATGAAAGCTCCACAATCCCATCTAAGCATTTTTAGAACATTAATCCATTTAAGATAATAGGACAGCAAAGGACCATTGTTCAGGACAGCAAGTGAAAGTCGAGATGGGCTGCGTTACTCCTTCCAACACAGAGATACCGTATTTCAATTTTGAAAATAAATTCAGAGGAATTTGCAATCTTTTATTATGTAAGAGGCTCCACTGGGGGCTTTAAAAGTGCTTATTTTAAAAAGCAAAAGCCCTACAGTCACTCATAAAAGAAAGAAAAAAAAAAATCCACCTCCTAATGTATGAGCTAAACATGTACTGCATTACTTTAATCTCCTTGAAATTACCATTTTCACATTTCTTTCACTTGTCATAAAATTGAATCTTTCCAGACAGACTGTCTGATAAAATTGAGTAGTTAGCTATAGTACATCAAAGAGAGCAGGTGAAAGTAAGTTGCATATTCACACACGCTGAAATCCTGCTTGACCTAAAAAGAAAGTGGTTTTCCTATCTCCTGCTTCTTCTTTTGGTCTCTATCCTCACCTAGTGCAGTTAATGTTTCTAATTTTCAATTTGAACTGTTTCATCTGAACATAATGGAAAAGCTAAACAAATAGCTGAAACAACAATCAGATTGTATAAGATTTGTCTTTGTCTAGTTTGTAAAAGACAATGCTGCTCTACTGGAAACACTAAGAGAATTCTAATCAAGCCAGAGTTTTCCTGGAGGACCTGAGAAAGCAAAGATTGTACTTCACCTCAGATATGGACTTTATGAGAGATGAATATCAAACATTTTCAAGGTCTTTTCTTTTGGAAAGTACATCTCATCATGGCCTTGTGACAACTGGTTTGGTGTTTTTTTATTTCTTAAAGATTTTTTAGGTCATTCTTAAATACAAATTCAATCAGTTTTCAGTTTAAAATTCCTGGAAAAAATAATCTCATTCATTCTAATTTATATTAAACACAAGAGATTATAACAGTACAACTCTCTGTGGGATTTCAAATCTCAGACCAGGTCATTTAGAGCTATTTTAAAACTGCACCTTTGTGCATACATAGCCTGTGAAGGTTTTAATTTGGTGTTCATACACTGCTAATGCAGTTGTGACATGCAGGCCATAATGCCTCTTCTCACAGATGACAGCACAGAAGGCATGATTTTGTATATTTTATTTATATGGACAAGGTTGAGGGGTCAGGCTGCTGATTATGAACTCTCCTGTTAGACGGACCCAGAACATACGCCAGCAGGGTATTCACTAGCAGCTCCCTTAAGCAAGGATTTAGGATATTAGTGTCTAAATGGAACAGTTGGGTGCTCACCTCAGCCTTTGTTCTGGTTTAAATCTTTCACCATGTGTCACCCACAGCTCTACCCCATGGTCAGCCAGGCAGGTTGACGATTTTTCATTAAAGTAATGCCTACAGAGAGTTCAAAGGTTCAGGAATGAGGCAATAAGTATTTTCATCTTTCAGGATTGTGTAAGACCCACAAATGGCCTAAGGCCCTACTGAACTAATGTTGCAAGTTCCGCAGCTAGAGGAAATTTAAATTTTGTTCATTAACAGCAAACATGAGCTTGTGAGATTGCCTCGCAGTTTACTGAAACGTAAATAACCTTTGTGATACTTGGAATTAGCCTGTGCTTAACAGAGATGACACTGCATTATAAGGGGGTAAAATTAATCCTGTCTTCAGAAACTTTGGCATTTTACTGATGATGATATGTCATCAGCACATGCTGCCAGTGACCCTTTAGAGATTATTCTGTGCAATATTGTGTAGATAGCAAAATGCAATCCATCATGACATAAACGTTAGGAAAAGCCAAGGTGTTTATAATTTAAGAAAAAAGGAAACCTACCACTTCAACATGAAAACGGATAAAGATTGCAGGTAATCTTTGATCAGATATTTTGCTTAGCTCTTAATGTAACAGCTCTACTAACATTTTACAGCTGCCTTTGAGTTGTGGGCTGAGTCTGGAAAAGCTTTAAGGTATGTTCACATGGGACAGGGATGGAACTACCACATTTTACCAAGATACTAGCCATCCATTCTATTAACCAGCTTTGTGTACAGTTGTAGCCCACCCCAGTTATAAAGTAAAACACTAAATACAAATCAGTGAAGTTTATTTAGCAGATATTTTACACCAGTGTGGGGGTGAGTGAAGAGTATACAAGAGTTGTTTTAGAGGATCATGGTGGCCATAAAGGACACCAGAAATCTTTGCCAATCAGCATATGTTTGATGCAAGTACAGCTAAATCAAATGAGCTGATATCCTACATCAGCAATTTATTTTGTATCACAAACAGTGTGGACAGCAGGTCTAGGGAAGTGACTGTGTCCCCGTACTCGGCACTGGTGAGGCTGAACCTTGAATACTGTGTAGTAAGGAGCCCAAAACTGAACAAGAAAGACATTGAGAGGCTGGAGCGTGTCCAAGGTAGAGCAACGATGATGGTGAAGGGTCTAGAGCACAGGTCTTAATGAGGAGCAGCTGAGGGAACTAGGATTATTTAGCCTGGAGAAGAGGAAGCTCAGGGGAGACCTTATTGCTCTCTGCAACTACCTGAAAGGAGGTTGTAGGGAGGTGGGTGTCACTTTCTTCTCCCAAGTAACAAGTGATAGGACAAGAGGAAATGGCCTCAGGTTGCACCAGGGGAGGTTTAGATTGGGTATTAGGAAAAATTTCTTCACCGGAAGGGTTGTCAAGCACTGGAACAGTCTGCCCATGGAAGTGCTGGAGTCCCCATGCCTGGAGGTATTTAAAAGACGTGTAGGTGTGGTGCTTAGGGACATGGTTTAGTGGTGGGCTTGGCAGTATTAGGTCAACGGTTGGATTTGATGATCTTAAAGGTCTTTTCCAACCTAAATGATTCTGTGCTTCTAAAACACACATTCCTGAGTTCCTCAAATTGAAGTAGTCACTGCCCTGGTGCTGTCCTCTTTAGCGGGAAGGACAGGATCTCGATGTGTGGATTTTGTCTCTCTCTTCTTGAAGGGGTCATTGTCTTTTCTAGTGTTAACCCTATGCTACATATTCCCTAACTCCATTAGCTTCTACTATTGTTAATGCACGCTAGGCTGTATCAGGCTACGAATATCTGTGAAGCCAACGAAGTCACACTTTGTGATCATCTCACTAATTTTGTATGAACATTTTCACATCAACAGCAGTTCAATTTCAATACCTAACAATACCATTTTTGCATTTACTTCCTGAACATTTGACTTCCTGCAGTTCTGAAATTACTAAACTGCTATATTAGTTTACTAAAGTGTTTTTTAGTTTTCCAGAGTTAAAAAAAAATAAGTTACAAAAATCAAATAGAAACAACCCTCCTGCCCCAGAGTCCCAATAATGCATCAGCAGGACAGCAGAGATCCCTCTATCCCTCAGACTAACAGCATGAGTGACCCAGGTCAGTATATTTTCAGCAGGTTTCACAACTATTTCTGTCAGCAGCAGAATACTGGGGGTTCCAGTGGTGTCCAAGACTTGCCAAACATAGTGGTCATGGTGCTTTCAGCCCCTGTCTTAACCTCAGCCTTCATTACTTTTGTTCACGTAGCTTTTTACTCTCAGCCTACATCCATATAGTGGCTTCACCCTCCCGCCGCCCCCACTTCCCTTTTGTGTTCCTTGTGCTTAATTCACCATTTTCTAACCGTCCCTGCAGGCTTGGCTCCTCATCACTCTGTTTCCTCTGTCTGGGGAAAGGAGGAGCACTGAAAGCACATCAGAGATTGTCTTTGTCTGTAGTGCTCCCTGGCCTTGCAGGAGAAATAAGAGGGGGAAGTCTGGCTCAACCAGTGCAGTCTTATCCTAGGTCATACTTCATACAAACAGAATATGATGATTTGGCTGTTGAAGTATAGTACAATTCCCCAGTTTTCAGAAGCTCGTGATTCAGCAAAAAATTGGGGTCATCAAAAAGCATCTTTCTGAAACCAGAATGACTCTCTTAGCAGAATTCTAGCCCTGGTTCCAAAGCTCAGGAACAGTGAAGCTCCTAGTTTAAGAACTGTTTTCACGTGGGTAAAACCAGATGCAGATTTATCAGGCAGGACAGAGGTTTTAACCTCCTCTTAGTGTCCCGTCAGCTCTCCAACAGAACCAAGGAAGGTAGGAAGCACTTCCCTCATGTGATGCGACTGCTCAGTTGTGTAGCCTCCCCAGTCACATAAGGGTTATAGCTGCTTCTGAGTGAAACACTCCTTCTTTCTTTTCTGAAAAGTGGCTAAGCTATTTTTGTTCAAATTTTCAAAAGAAGTGTTCAGCCTGAGGCAGAAATTCAGCATGAGAAATTTCTGCCCAAATTATTAAAGAATGGTGGAGTTACAAACTACTGAAAACAGATGGAGTTTGACATAAGAAATTACAGATGCCATCACTTATGGCCCTTATACTCGCTGAGCATTTATATTGTAACACATATACAAATGTTAATATGCAGTACCACTCAACAGGCTACTTGTTGTTCTTACCCTCTACGTTCCCTCTACGTTTAAAAATTATACGGGTTTTACAGCTGCAATAGCGATCTTCAAGAAATATACTTCCAAGTAGCTAGAGGCTGTTAGGTCAGTTCCAGTGAGCAATCAGATGGCAAGAACCTCCTTACCTTGATGTCATTATTTGTTAGAAAAAATAATAATGACTTTATCCTTACTTGCTGTTTCAGTTCAGTGTGACAGTACAAGCAGTATACAGTAACAAAGAGACAGAGGGGTCTGAACAGATACTAAGAAAGCTAATAAAGTGGATATTAATTTCTTGAAAGCAGTTGTCATACAAACAAAGAACAAACCCCTTTCAATCCTTAACTAAAAAGGCAGTAATTATATATTCTTCTGGGGCGGAAAATCTGTTATAAACAGCATTTGTAGAACAAAATCTAGCTTTGACTCTTGCCTGTTTTATAATAGTGCAGAAAGAAGAGCTGGATATTCTAATTATTAGATGCAAAGAAAGAAATTATGAATGACAGCCAGTTTAGCAAGAACCATGAGATAAGACAGTTTACATTAGAACCTTGGTATCTTACTGATGAATCCATTTTTTAAATCAACTTGGGTTAAAATAGGGGACAAATTTAGGGTTCAAGTCAACAAAGGAACAGCTGTGCATTTCCATTTTTATTTGATTCATATTGTTCCCAGTGGATTCCATACAAGAGAATCACATTCTGGTATTACAAAGACTCATTATAGGGAATTAGAGTGGCTCCACGGAAATCAGTACTTATACTTGTTCAAAACTGATACACGGCAGAAGAAAACAAGCCAGACTGTGTCTACATCTAGTATCTAAAGTGAGCCATTGTTGGCTGCAGATAATTTGGGAAAACAACTATAAATTTGAAACCGAGGAAACTAATATTGCCTAACTGAAAAAAAAAAAAAAAAACCCAAACAAAACAATGCAAAAGTAACCTCTTGATCTCAGGAATGAGAATTACTAGGAAGCAAGGCCTGCCTCTATGTCTTGACCTTCTCTGTTAGTATTGTCAGATGGAACCCACACCACTAGGGAGTTGTTTGAATCCTAATAGACTTCCTTTTTTGCCTCTTCACATTTTCTGGACATAGTTTCAAAGGAGTTTAATGTTAGACCTACCCTCCACACAAAGATTTAACACTAAATGAAGACTAACTGACTTCAGTTACTCTAGTTCAGGCAGAACATTTGGGTAAAATTCAGGCCTCGCTGCATTCAATGGGAGATTTCCTATAAACTTCAGATGAAGCCAGGATTTCATCTCAGCTGTATTCTCTGTTCTTGTGTAGGAGAAATGACTACAACTAGGCAGAGATGATGCATTGTTCTTTTTAGACTGCACCTGTGTCTAATTTAGTCTTGCAGCTAGAGCTACACAGAAAAGTCGTTGACAGCTACTAGAGAGAACAGTCTGGAAACTGTCAAGTCACAAAGATGCATTTTGAGCTCTCACTCTTTGGAGTAAGTTCTCTTCTGTTTAATCAAAGGAAAAGTATTTTTGTTAAGAAACTTCACATTCCAAATAAGAATGCTGTTAAACTGGGGAATGAAAATATGAAATAGCTGTTTGTTACTAGTGCTGTAAATCATCTGTGAAAGCCTTCACAAATGCACCAGATGCAGCCTGCTAAATCCTTCCACTTCATGACAGCACTGAACCACTGATGGAATTGTGCTTTCCATAGAGAGGCGTGAGCAAGTACCAGATATGTAAAGCATATATGCATCAGTTATGATTAGCAAGCAAAGTAGATGCCATATTCAAGCAATAATGTAACATTGTATAAAATGATAAATTTTATACAATGTTACAGATAAAATTTCACTTGTGGGTATACACATGTATATACAAGAAAAATTAGGTTCTGTATGTTCATATTATTAAATTACACTAAACTTTGAGTGGTGTCGTGACTGACAGTACAACATAAAACCAATGCAGCATTCAAATTGTGCGTCTAATTCTTTGTGTATGCTTGTATACATGTATATTCAACAAAATTTCCCTTTCCATAATTATGCACAGAGATAACCATGTTTCCATAACTTTCCCAGCAATGGTTTGAAAATCAGTAAACACAGTTTTCTTTTGCTGCAAATGGAAAGTTGGAGGCTGAACTCAAGGCTGAATTTAAAATTTTGGAAAAGTTGACTAATTCAGAATTTTAAGACAATGCTTTAAAAAGCAAAACATTTTACAGATACGTGACTCAGAAAAAGCTGAAATTTAAAGCATTTAGCTTGACAGATGTATATATGTATATATATACACACAAACACAGAGGTAAAAGGAGGCTTTGAACATTCAGTGTGAAATTGCTGTGAATCTGTACAACATTTTTAAATGTCTTATTATTTCCAGCATAGCATAAAATCTATTCAGTATTCAGGTTAATTGCTTGCATATCTGTTGCAATTTATTACTATTTATTAACTTTTCTATAGATATGACAAAAGGATCAACATAATATTCATAAACGAGTCTACTCTGTTTCACCAGACCTTCTTGTTACTTAGCCTATCTTTAGCCTCCAGCATTTCTGATCTTCAGTTTCCAAGAAATTAGGGCAATATCCATAAAAGGATGTTTCCATTTAGTTTACCCTGCCTTAGACCCAGAAAGCAGGTTCATAGACCTACGTTAGGTACTAAGAATAGAGTTTATACCAAACTAACACTCTAGCCAACAGAAAACACTGAAGATGATGAAATCTCACCTCTTTTAAGTGTTTAAGGCACCTAATACTGAGCTGTGGAATGCACCTAGGACTAGATCAACATTCATAATTCAAAATATCTTTTGGGGGTTTAGAAGTCTGAGCTGTCTATGTTTAAACAGATGCTTAGCTCACTCTTTAGTGGTTGTCCTCTGGGATAATTGTTCAATACTGAAAACATGCAGGAAATGGGAGATTTACTGGAGAAAAAATCTCACAGCCCCATGGACAGTGAGATACCTGAAAACTGAAGTACAGGTCATGAAGATGGTGATGCTGGCTTCTACCTTCTGCGAAGCTCCCTCACCATCTTTTTACTGGTGCCAAGATCCAAGTCTCAACTGGGTTTTCCTTGAAACTAGGCTTAGTTTGTTATCATGAAAGCTTCGGCCATTCACAGATTATTCTAAAATTTAATCCCAAAATTTCATGTAGATCTAAGAGCAGTAACATTAGCTGAAACAAGCCCGGTTTTAAATCTATTTTGATAACATACTGTTTTAAATTTTTTTTTGTTTTTTATCTACTGTTTTTAATCTACTTTGATAACATACTGTTTTACAAAAAAAATCCCACATCTAAACCACGCGTATGTAAAACATCACTCCTGAGTAACGCGGTTTAAATTCTTCTTAAAGTATAAACTAATCACAAGAACACAGGTGAGTGGTGGCACTGGGATGGAAGGGCCCGTGAATTCAGCAGGATTTAACAGAGAGGTAGGAAATACCTTTGCCGCATGAATTTACCTCAGCCACCGATGCCCACGCCTTGCTCTCCAGGGTGTTTTAAACGTTTCCAGCTATGGAGCTCAACCTTATTTATATTTAAAAATAAAATAAAATAAAATAAAATAAAATAAAATAAAATAAAATAAAACAAAACAAAATAAAATAAAACAATAAAATAAAATAAAATAAATAAAATAAAATAAAATCACGTCGTTCCCGGAGCTGACGCCCCGACCCTCCTGACCGAACACACCGGGGGCCTCAGCCCCGCCGGCGGCCGGCGCTGAGGGGGCGCGGGGAGCCGCCCGCCATCACCTGCCCCTCCGGCCCTCGCTGAGGGGCCCCGGGGCTCCCCCCCCCGCCCCCCGCCATTGCTTCCCCGCTCCGGCACCGCTGAGGGCGAAAGGAACCCCTCCCGCCTTCCCCGGGCTCGCCGGCGGCACAGGTAAACTCAACCCGCGGCCTCCGCCCCGCCGCGACCCACGCCGGACCGCACCCGCCCCGGCCGCCGCTCGGCCCGGCACGAGTTTCCGGTGGGAACTTTGTGCCGCAGCGTTTCCCTTCCCCCTGCTGGGCCCGGCGGCGGCGGGCGGTGCGCGGCCCATGCAGTCGCGGGTGCTGTGCCTGGGCGGCGGGGCCGGGGGTCCCGCTGCGCGCAGGGTCCGCCTGCTCCTGCGGCAGGTGCTGGGCGGCGGCGCGGCGGCGGGGCCGGGCCGCCTGGAGGTCCGGGCGCTGCTGCACGGCTCAGGTAACGACACCCCCACCCCCCCGGGCCTCCATTACAGCCTGGCTCCCCTCAGCCAACCCCCCCCCCAGGCCCTGACAGCGGGCCCGGGGGAAGGCGGGCAGCCCCGCGCTCCCCTCAGCCAGGCGGCCCCGGGGGAGGCCTGGGAGGCCAGGTTACCACCTTAGGGGCTGGTGGTTTGGCCACTTGGCGCTACCGCTCTAGTTTCTTCTTATGCTCGTGAGCACTGCAGGCGAGGAGAGGGCGGAGTGCGGTCACAGGCTTGCAGGGGACGCTTAGGGCGTCTGTCCGTAGCTTCTCTTCCAAAATGTTTCACCGGCAGCGAAGCAAGGAGCAGCCCCGCAGCCTGTACCTGTGAGAACGGCCCTTCTCCGTCGAGCAGCTTATTACCATCTTGCGATGCTTCCTGCTTCTGCATTGCATGGGTTTGCCCTGCTGAGGCAGAGCCATATCCATGTCAGGGGTTGCCAAGGCTGATGCGTGTTTGAGCGTGCCAGCAGCGTGCGGTAATGAGATAGGGGGTTGACCTTGAGCTTGCATGTGCTAGGAGGGATGACCTGAACTGTCCTGGAATATCCTCTGGTGACCTTTGAGGCAGATGACAGGCCTGCGCAGAGCAGAAGTGGTGTTTAGAAACCATGACATATGCCAGTGGTAGCTGGCAGTTTTCTGGATAAAGGCCAAAAGCAACAAAGCTACTAAATACAGAGCGGGTGATCAGCAGCTGTGAATTAAGGAGACAGAATGACAGCAAGTGATTCTGATGGTGGGGTACTCACTAAAGCTCTTAATTACACCCCTTTAATACCATTTATTTATTTATTTGTTATCCATGTATGAGTTGACTGGTTCATTTCTTTAAATATATGTTTGGCTTCTCAAAGGTTTCCTAAGAAGAAAGCCTTTGAGGAATGGATAACCAGAAAATTCCTTCAAGAATTTTTGAATAGAAAATATTTTATTTGTGAAAAGTACTAAAAAAAATGGGGATATTTATATTGAAGCAAATAGGAATAAAAGGGAACAGTTAACAATGTATGAAACAAGCACCTAAAGAAGGTAGCTCAACAATTTTCAGCTCTTTGTTGGGTAGGGTAACCTTAAGAAAAACAAAAAATCCAGGAAAATGAAACAGTAACAAATGCAGTATTACTAAAAATACTTCATAATTTCCATGTGCTGTGGAATGTAACTGAGTGTAACTTAGCAATATGCATTAATACACTGTAGATGTATATGAATAATAGCAGTATTCCCAGTTACAGTCAATGGTGGTAATAGTTTTGATAGAAAGATTCAAATCTCAAAGCTCTAGACAATCTTCTAGTTCCTTAAAGGCAGGCTGAGAGATAATAGTAGGGATACTTGCCCTCTCGGCACCCGAGACATTCATTATAGTGCTTCCTGTGATCCTGTGATTTTGGGACCTAGACATTAGGAATACTATTTACTATTCGGTTTTTGTTGGGTTTTTAAAATTAATGTTATTTTAAAGATGCAGGCCCTATCACTCCTTTGAGGTTACTGAAGTTACAAAGGTCTAAAATTTTGCATGCAATATGTGTTTTTACTATTTCTACGCAGCTGCTGTAATTACAGGTCTTGTTTTAAGCAGTATTGAGGTTGTGTGTCTCCTCCCTACTGATAAAGAAAATATTTCTAAAAAGGCTGGACACTGTTAACAGTCAGCTAAACAGCAAATTGTTGTCTACCCAGTAATCTGGATCTGACATGCCTGCCAGATAAGATTTACTGCCTATGACGGTATTTTTTAAGTGTGAGGGAGAAACTTGCCTGATTTTGTCCTGTTATATGTGAAGGACCATGCTTAGCTTTTCAGCTCTGCCTTTGTAATTTGACTATGGCTTCCTGGTGCACTGGGGGCTGTGGAGGAACTGCTAGAGCTATCTAGTGATAAAGCTTAAGAGAAATCTCAAAGTGAAAGACAGAGGAACTCAGAGACTAACAGGTAATGGGAATATCTAGGAAGGTTTTGGGTTTGCACAACTGATTTAGTGAGGGAAACTTAATTTACAGTAAAAAATGTTGTGGAAGGATGACTGTCAAATTAATGCAGGCTTCATGTTTCCTTCCAGAAGACTGAAAAGAATCAAGTTTTTGTAGACTGCGGAGTTACTTGTGATTATTATTTTAAACACAGTATAACCTGAACAAAATGAGGTTCTACGTAACTCAGTTCACTGATGTTTAATTGTTTGCATCTCTCTGTATGCAATACTAAGGTTTTGGAAAAATCTGATGGAATACACTATCAGAGACACTTAAAGGGGTTAGCGGGAACAAATGCCAAATTTGGTGAAAACTGTAGAGTTGGAAAAATAAAAGTCATTGCCAGTCAGATAGTACAGGCAAAGGAAGGTCTCTTGTGTGCTTTGCTGCTCAACGTACATGAAACAGCTTATACTTTATCACTTTTGTAGACCAAAATACTTACTAGCTTCATTCACTGTTTTCTATAGCTGTCTGTCCAGGTTCACTTCCTATGCTTTCCAAGACTTGGTCAGTCCCAGTTCCTAATCAAACCCATGTTTAAAGCCTAAAAGATCTCAATACATAGAAGAGTATCTGCTGAGTATAACACAGTCAGTTGTGAAAATTGTATCAAACTTCAGAATCCTGTAATGTTAGTCATCAGTGTAGGATCAGTTAGGATCTAAGTGATTGTGGTAAAAATTTATAATCGGAAAGCAGAATATGAAGGGGACTATGTGTTTAGAAGGATTTTGGGTGGGGCTTTTTGCAGGTCTATCATTGTCCAAAGACTAAAGAACTGGTTAATGATGGATGTAAATGCCTTCCAGTACATTCCCTTTTTCGACTTTACCTGTGTTGTTATCTTGTTGAAGTTCACAGGTTGACAGTTGGGAGTGTGGCAAAACCTATTTAAGAGACTTCATTCTGTTGTCTTTCTCTTAACATCACTGCTATTGTTCATTGCCTCCGTAGTTATACTTGGGGGGCTGCATTGTGGTGACTGAAACGATTCCAGTGATTTGATTTATGGCGAGGCCTTACAAACAGCTGTTGCGTCAGCACAACTGAAAAAAACAGCAAATGGAGATGAGACTTTTCGAAGCCAGTTGTGAAAGTTTGCAGAGTTGTGCCTGGGTTATTTCAAATTACTCCAACATTTAAGAGACAAAAGGTTGGTGGCAAAAAAAATAGTGTCTTTTACTAGACATGCTGATATAGCTGGAAGGAAGGGATGAGCTGTCAGGCAGATAAGCCTCTGTATGCTCTTTGGTAGGGTTTTACCGTTGTTCCCATGAGTAGATGTCGGTAAATAGCTTCTGAGTTTAATATCTGGCAGTTGTTCAATATTTAAATTTTCATATTTTGCAAGTGTTATAGTCCTGATATGTGTTGATGTGTTCTGCAAGTCCTGCCCATTTCAATACATAAGGATGTGGTTGAACCTGCTTGGCAAACTCAGGGATTCAGGACAGTTGCGTAGGAATAGTGAATTTTAAAGCTGCTTTGTCTATTTTGCTTATCTTTTCAGTAAGTGGGAAGTTTTAAAAAACAATTCTATTGATTTTCAGTTGTAGTTTCTTTTTAGTTGGAGTACATTATTGAAATTTTACTAACGTATTTGATACCTAAGATCAGTTTGGAGGAGACTGATATTCTGGCTTTTCTGCGCTGAGCAAACCGTACTTCAGGAGTCTTCATACAGTTTTAAAACACTCTGAGATGATTTTTCACATAAGTAGCACTGTCCACAGAAGATTTGAAAGGGAACACTGGGGATGTGGTGGGCATCTGTTACCCTATGACTAAGAGGAGGTAGTGGATATCGCTTTCTACAGTCAGCTAGCAGAAACCTCCCACTCATGGGCCCTCATGCTCGTGGGGGATTTCAACCATCCAGATATCTGCTAGGAGGTCAATCTGGCATTGTGCATGTGCTCTTGGTAGTTTCTAGACTGCATTGGTAAAAATTTTGGAACGCAGATGCCGGAGAGCCTGATCAGGGGTAACTTCACTTCATCTGCTGCTCACAAGTTGGGAAGAACTGTGGATGGTTTGGTCATAGATGGCAGCCTGGATTGCAGTGACCCTGACGTTACTGACCTGTGGTTCTGGAGGAAGGCTGGGAAGTTGGCATCAGAATTAAGATCCTGTACTTAAGGACTACAGTCTTTCACTTATTCAGGAGATCAGTAGGTAGAATCCTTTGGATCACAGCCATGAAGAAAAAAGGTGCCCAGGAGGGCTTGACAATTTTAAAAGAAAATGTAACGGCGGCTTATGAATGAACCATTCCACAGTGCAGGAAGATTTGCTATTTCAGCAGGAGGCCTGCTTGGCCAAGCAGGAAACTTCTCAACTAAAATGCAAAAAGGGGGCATACAAAATGGGGAAATAAGGACAGACGACAGAAGAGCAGTATAAAAGTGTTATTTGGTATGCAGGGACAAAACCCCTACTGTCTGACATACTGCAGATCTTTGGGACCTTGAAAACTTGAGGACTAGCCTAACAGAAACCTCAAAAAGTTTAAGAAGGAGAAGTATGAAGTTCTGCTGCTGGACTTAAGTGTTGCAGTGTGTCACTACAGGCTAGTGAGGGACTGGCAGAGTAGCAGCTTTGTTGAAAAGACTGGTGTGTTGCAGTGGGTATCTGGATGAATATAAGAACACCTGGTAACAAATAATGTGAACCACAGACTGGGCTACATTAGGAGGGGCGTGGGCAGTGATAAAGGGAGGGTTCATCTCTAGAAAGCACTGATGAGGCTCTGCCTGGAATGCTGTGTGCAGTTTTGGGTTCCCTCATTCTGAGGAGTAAATGAGACACTGATGGAGTCCACTTGAGAGCTACCAACATTGTTAGGGGCCTGGAGAAGCTGAAGGAACTGGGCTTGTTTGGTTTGCAAGGAGAGGCCTAAGGGAGGAGAAATCTGTTGATAACTTATAGTTACAAAACTTAAGTCTAACTCAAATAGTGGTACATAATATATCAAGAGGTAGTCATCACAAGTTGAGGCTTGGGATGTTCAGACTGGACAGTAGGACAAACCTTTTTACTAGGAAAGTAGTGCAGCAGGGGAAGAGATTGGCTAGAAAGGCTTTGGAACATCCATCTTTGAAGGCTTTTGAGATTCAGCCAGCCAGAGCCACAGCTCATCAGATCATGTCTTGGTGGTAAGCTGATATTGAGCATGAAGTTGGAGAAGATGACCAGTATTTTGAAAGTATTTTGGTAATTAATAAAGTGGGAAGCTAGCACTTCTTTGGTGTGGTAAGTGTATTGCTAAGAGACATGCTGAAATTTATATATCAGGTCTATGTGAGATCATAATTTAAAACTGACTTCTCACATCATAACGGTTTTGTAATTGATCATCATCAGACTCTCTACCTTCAGGGTATGCTATTGGCCTAAACAAAAAATAGTGCTCTGCTAAGAAATGGTTGTAAGCTTCCTACATGACTGGATGTCAGATAAGATTGCATGTTTATGTTGTTGATCTACTAATGCAGAAAAATGGAGGAAAAGGTTTCCTTCCTGGAATAAATACCAAGATTTTGTTTTAATCGTACTTTGGTCTTTTAACCAATGAAGAGAATCATTAGCCTAAAGTAGACAACTGAAAAATCAAGCATTAGCTTCAAAACTGAAAATTAAAAAAGAAATAGAAGGTTTAACGATAATATTGAGTAGAAATTGAGTAATATTCAAATTTTATGTTGGAAGCCATTACTTTAGTTTCTTAGAGGGAAGGACTTTCTTTTGCTCATTAAAAAAAGTGAGTTAAGTGGATTTTTTTGCTTAGATTGAAGATGGGTTTTTCTGTGTAAACATCCAACTATTTCAGTTGGCAGCAGCTGAGCTCCACCTCATCTGTATGTGGAGGCAGCAGTGGTCAAGGAGCAAACCTAGTGAGTGCAGGGAATGGGTTTCTGTCCTCATACTCCTGCCTGTGGGAGGCTGCCAGTACTGTTATAAGATGCAGAATAGGGTACAGTGTTTCCCAGTGACTGTGTGTAATATTTGCAGCCATGAAGATGGCCAGTAAGAACTGAGAGAAATAAGTAAATTACGGAGGTAAGGCTCTTTTTTTTTTTTTTTTTTTTTTTTTTTTTTTTTTTTTTGTTAGGAAAGTTGAGGAAAATGGAAAAACAAATCCTGGAAAGTGTAATTTCTGTTTCTTCAAAATAAGTTATCTCTTCAAGGATGAGGGCTGACACACTTTTCTATGTCCTTATGGAAATGTGCTGGATAAGTATCAGTTAAAAGTGTCTTGTTTGTTTTTCAACCTTTCCTTCACATTAGAATGAAACTAAGACCTGAAAGTATTCATTTGAATATAATGTAGATTTTGAACTTTCCTCTAACAGGTGTGATCTTATCACACAGAAATTAATGTTAGAAGAGCTTAGCACCTTCACAGTTTTAATATACTCGCTGTTACTAGCTTTTGAGACCAGATGGATGGTCTGTGTACAACTGATTGTGTAATATACTAAAATGACTTGGTATGTGTTAATCTCACATAAATTGAGGACTAAAGAGGCCAAGAGGCAATAATTTTAGCCACCTAAAAGTTCAACATTCCTGAAGCTTCATTGCAGTGTCTTACAAACCCCCTGATAATATAAAAATTTACTCATGAGATTGGAACTGTTTCTGTTGTGCACTCAATAAACTAAACACATATATAGATCTGTGCACAGTGTTTCTTTCACCGTAGAATTTCTTTATTTAAAAATAGCTATGTCAAATTTATTAATTTCTTTCTTTTTTCTTAATGTGTTATTTCACCAAAAATATGTTGAATAAAACTTCTTTCTGCTTCTTACGTTCTTAAATTGTGGTTGAGATGCAATCTGTTTATCTTCAGATATGACCAGTGTTGTAAATAATTTAAACCTCAATGGCTTTTTCTTCTCACCATATGAAAAACATTTCTTCTCACCACGGGAAAAACGGTAGGATTAGGGAATAGTCTCCTCTTGGGAGGGGGAGAGGATAGTTGGTGTGATACTAGCTTTTAAATGGAAGACCAGTCAAAGGTGCCAAGCGCACAATAAAGCTGCATCTTCAAGAAGCCTTTTTACTGAGATTATAACATAGAAGCATCCACAGTGGGTCAAAGCAAAGGTCCATCGAGCTCTGCTATTCTGTGTTGGAGAATGGTTGAGTTGGAGATGCAGGGGGAGAGTAAAAGCCCAGGGTGTTCATGCAGGGGTGCCCTGCCGAAGTGCTCTCCCAGCCTCCGGCTGCCTCTTCTGCAGCTGCGGGGCTTGGAGCTGGAGGCCGTGCCTTTCTGTTCAGTCGCCCTCAGGGGACTGAGTGGAAGAAACAGGCCTGCTCACCTGAAGAGCCGTTGTCAGGTATCATAAAAAGCAGATGTAGGTATTAATATAGTTTTCTGTCTAAAACGTAGCTCTAAAGAAGAGAGCGTGTCAGATTCCGTGCATTGCAGTTAATGGCTACCTGCATGTGCGGATTGCCGTGTTGGCAGAGGTGCAATTCACACCTGTCTACTCCAGATGCAGCAGAAAGAGCTGGTTGCATGTATTGAGGCTGTTTCTTCTTGCATGTATCTTCTTGTTTCAGAGAGTCTATTCAGTGTCCTGTTATTGAGTCATGATCTTTATGTGCTGCCAATTTCTGACCCATTTTGCATGGGCTCTTAAATAACCTGCTTTGTCTGTGTGTTGTCTGCCCCCTGAACGGGATGTCCCCCTTACCTTTTGGATTCTGGCTTATTTGGCACATGTTTTGTTTCAGTAGCCATATCTCTTTGTGTACATCAGGCATTGCTCATATCCCACTGTTTTCCCCAAAGACTCTGGTATCCATGATTACTGTTTTCTGTGTGGGAGATAAGAAACCAGGGGCACATCCTCACTGATTGCCTAAGCAAGCCTGATACATGCTACTAAGTCTCAATTGCAAAACTCCACGTGTATAGCTTTTGTCCACAGTAGTGTGGTAGTAGCTTGTGACATGGGTATTCATGAGCTATTCCATAATTTGCAGTGGAGTCAAATAATTTGCAATATATGTTCTCAAATTAGGGGTCTTGCTGATTTAACACCACCATTTTACTAAGCAGGCCATTGTCAATTCTTTGCTAGCTGGTGAAAAATTGGAAAGAGCCTGACTGGTGTGACATCTCTGTTCAAAGAGTTTGGAAATGCAGTGGAAATGGAGTAACCAAACATGAGATTTTAAACAAGTAAAGAAGAAACAAATGAGACAAGAAAATGTAGCCCAGGTGGAAGTGTGTGATAAGATTGGTGGGCTAATCTCCTCTGTGCTTATTTAGCTAGGAAAATAGACTCTGCTGTCTTGGTTTATTGTTGCTTAAACTTCTATTAAATACTGCTATTATTTTTGCTTTTTGGACAGATGCAAGCTGGAGGCAACATTTGTCTCCAGGCAGCAACAAACTGTTTAAAGCTGTATGCCCTGACTGTATGCTAGGGATTTTGTGTGCTCAGGTCTCTCCACATATTGCTTATAGTTCCCTCCCAGCCCATTTTTCATGAAAGTTTGTGGGAACCATTGTTGGCTGGAATATTTGTGGAATTTTTGGACATGATTAGATGTTTTGATCAAGGGTTAGCATGTTATGGACTGACATAAATACCACCAGAAGAGATGCATTTTCCAATTTTTTCCTGGACCAAACTCTGTTGTGGGTTTTGGGTATTTTAGGGAGCAGAGTAAATCACCTACGGCTTTTCAGTATTGTGCCAATAAAGTAGGTAATTAAAATACTCTCCTGTAGATAATATCATCATTCCAGTGTATTGAAAAAGTCTGACACCTTGTTGTTTTGGCATCTTGTCCCTAATGTGTTTTGGAAAACTGTATACATGAAGGAGTATTTACAACTTGAGCTGAGGTGGTTTAAGCTAGGAACTAATTAGTCATATACTCTTGTCTCATTGCATGTTTGCTGGGGAATGGTGAGAAAATAAACTGGCACTAATTTCCTAAGGATATATCAGGCCACCTGCTTTTTTAGAATGTTAAAATTCTTACTAGCTGAGCTAATGAGGTGTCAACATTTGCAGGAAGCAGTGGGCTCCTAGGATGTTTTCATCAACTTTGGAGGCATTTTGGTCAATCCTTTAGCTGTTTCCCAGTGAGAAAGAGTGATTGGAGCTGCAGCAGAAGACAGGGAAAGAGAGATGAAGCTTAGGCAGTAAAGTAGTTTTTCTTACTTTAGAGAAGTGGGCAAAACCCTGGGAGAGCCAAAGGCTAGATTTTACTCCATGCAGTGATTGTGTCTGTTATCCAGTGACTCTTCAATTTAAGATATGTAGCAGTTCCCAGAATGGGGATGAGGCCCCTAAGGTGTTGCCGGACTTTCTTTTGGAGTGAGTTTGAATGCTTCAGGCTGAAGAGGGCACAGTACTCTTCAGTGTCTTTGAACTGCAAATTCAATAAGGACAAGAAATGAGCTAAAGCCCTAGACTCCTGCCTCATCCTTAGTTTAGCTCCTGCTCTGAGACCATTCCACTTCTTGGCTCCTGCAAAGATCTGCCAGAGAAGGGTGTGTAGCTCTTGCAGGGTGGGTGGAAACTGCTTGTCCTTAGGACCAGGGATGAACCTTTGGCCACCTTTTATTTGGCAGCACTGCTGTTGCCTAAATCTCCCACTTTCTGGCAAGCCATTGAAGCACTGTATTATTGCATAAAATGTGGGAACAACCACCAGCTTACCACCTTCTGCCAATATGTTAAGGAAAAAATGGGGGGCTGTTTTTTGGACTTCAGGAGCAACATAAAGACCCATGTTCAGGCATGTATGTCAGACTGTGAATCCCTGAGACTTTCAGTCTCAGCATTCTTGTTAAGCCCTTAAATTTGGGAGGAAATGAGCTATAATCCTGTCTTCACTGCTTCCTGTTTGTTGCTGTAGGTGATTCTCCTCTGACGGCTTCTATAAATCTAGTCCTAAATGTGTAACCTTTCCCGTGGATTGTATGAGTCATGACAGAACCTGGGGATTCTCAGTCCTGTGAGATGAGCAGTAACATCTGGGTATGCTGGAAGAGAACCGCATTTGAGTGCAAAACTAGTCACTTCTGACTGAAAAGAGAGCTGCTGGCTCTGTGGGAGGAATTTTAGTTGACTCTGCTAATTTGGACAAGCTTCCTTTTAAGCATCTCACTCTGGTTCCAGCATCTCACTCTGGTTCCAGCATCTCACTCTGGTTCCAGCATCTCACTCTGGTTCCAGCATTGGTTTTCGGAACTCTTTGGCTCCTTATTTGGTGCTGGAGGAAGGCAACCATAGACAGGGTCCTCTTGGGTGGTGTAGGACAAGATGCAGATCTACAAAAGAATTTTTAGAGTTGAATCTTGTTTGTGGGCTATGTAATTTCCACATCTCGTTGCTGAGAAAAGCACAAGCACAAGAAACAGTTCCAAAACTTGGCCTCAGTTCATGGAAAGGTAATGTAATCAGAGTGCTGTGGCAAAACTGCACCTCTGTGCAGCAGTCTTATTCCAGTAATCCTCTCCATCCTCACGCATGTACTACAGTGCCTGTTGGGCAGCAAAGGTGGTATTATCTTCGGCAACAGTAATGGAAAAAACATAATTTTACTAGAGTCATCTTAGTTTCACGATCTTAATACTTGTGACCTTATTTGCATGACCCAGATGGTCTTTTGAAAAAAATAAACTTTGTTACCAATCTGCAGCTCATTTTCTTGGCTTCACAGGTTTTGGGTGTTGTGTTGTTTTTCTGTGTGACCACCTCTGCCTTGGTGCTCACCCATTTCCTGGCTGCAAACTAGATTTCACTTTTGATTTTCATGAGAAAGTACGCAGGGCATGCCCTGCAATTTAATTCAAGCCTGTGGTTACATAAAGACAGATAAGACAGGCAGGTCCTAGTAAGAGACCTGTAGATGAAATAGACAGGTGCTTTCATTTTGGTGAAATCCAGAGCAAGAAATGCTTGAGACCTCTCAAACCTTGGAAGAGTGCTAGCTTCTGCAGCCGTACAGTCAGAGAGTGCAGAAAGGGCCTACTGACATGAACATGTCATTTTCTACCTCAAACAGTTACTCCTTCAGGCTACTTGAAAACTCAGGAAAATCCTCACCCCTACAGGTGTTTCTCGCTGCTAGTTCTGCAGACAGACAAGATAAAGATACCATTTCAGTAAATCAGTGGTGGTAGCTGGGAATGGGGTTCTACAGTGAGCTTGAATTCCATAGCTTCCAACAAAGGAAGTAGTTATGGTTATAACAACAGCAACAAAAGAAAAAAAGTCAAGGAATGTTAATTAAATGTAAATTGTTCTGGTACCTGATCTATTGAAAAGCAGCAGAACCTATAAACCGATAGTTCTCACAGTAGAGGCTGCTTTGTGAACACAAACTGCCTTAACACAGCAGGCCTGTTATTTAAACTTTAATATAAGGACATTAAGCACTTAAAAAGTATCTGGGAACTAAAAGACTTCTTTTCTCTTTTTTTAGGTGATACTGTCACTATTGGAGATGTGTCTTTTAAACTCAAAACACCGAAGAACCCAGAACTTGTTCCACAGAACTACAGTAAGATTCTGCTTTCCTTCTGAATGAGTTTCAAGGCTTTATTCAAAAAACTTTTACTTGCTCAAGTCACCCCGCTGACTTTACTGAAGTTATCTAAGAAATGTTTTGAAAAAGCATGCAATTTGAGGAAGGCTATCTTTGCTGAGTTCTTTACTGTATCTATGGTTAAGCTGGTTGTATAGACATCTCTTTACTTTGAATGTAACTTGTCCCATTGGTCAGTGGGACAGTAAAAGGATCATTGGTGTATGTTGAAATATTTTGTTCAAAAGGGGCCTTATCCAGCAGTTACTTCTAAAAATAATACTGTAATCTCAAAATGTTCACTCATAAAACTGTGGCAGTTTAAAATTATCATTCAATTGCAATATGATTACATGTCCTAGGAGCTTTCTGCTGTATGGCAGATGTATGATGTTTAGTATTCCCAGATTGTCACGTTATTGTTGTCAGCAAACATACAGATCTTTGTAATCCATCAAGTTAATGAATTAAATTGCATAGTGATAAAAAATGCTATCAAATACTTACAAAAGACACAGCCAACTATGCACATTAACAGTGTGCATACATGTACCTACAATTAATTCACATTATGTTTTGATACCTTTTAAAAATGCCATGGATTTGCAGCCATCCATGTTTCCTGTTTGTTTGTTGAGAATGCATGCTTCCTGAGCTTTTCCTTTTTCACTGTGAATCAGCAAGTGAATCATGTTTTCACTGTGGAATTTCCTAGGACTGTACAGGCCAACTATTTCTTGAGGATCCAAAATTATCAGTTACCATTTGTTCAGCACTTTCATATGTAGCCTGCTAGATGTCCAAAATTTTAATTAAATAAACCCCACCAACAACTGATTTTTCCACCCAGATAAATTTTCAGACCAAAACCAAGCACACATGGCATTCTAAAGGGGTATGTAAGTCTTATACTACACTTAGACAGGGCCAAACATTGAGAACTCTTTGTGACCGTCGTTGCTGGGCTTGCAAGGTTCTACAGCTGGAAACTGAGTGTAGTCATTCACTTCAAGTGAATTTGCTTTCCAACATGTCTAAATTCATTCTGTGTATTTTTACTTTTGTAGCAGACACCAAGAAAACTACTGGGGCGCTTGTTTGTTTGTTTTGGTTTTTTTTTTTTTTTTTTTGCTTTGTTTATTCTTTTAGAAGGATGGCATTGATAATATCAACAGTGGACTTGCTACTGCACAGCTGGCAGGATGGCAATCTCACTGCTGAGAGATCCTGAGGGCAAGAGGGATGTTACAAGTGTACAGAGAGTGCTACTGCTACTGGTACAGTATCAGTGTGAAGGTTTATATTGTTGCACTCTTAGGCAATAGTGCTTCAGTTCATCAGACAGGCTTTAGTTGACCCTCCTTGAGCAGCAGGGTTGGAGAAGATGACATCTAGAGGTCCCTTCCAATCTCAACAATTCTGTGTTTCCTGATTTTGTAGTAACTGTGGGATAGTAGACCTGTGTTGCTACTGACATGTTTAGATTACTGTTTCTTAACTCTATTCTGATATGCAATATTTCTTCTGAAACATTTGTTCTTCAAGGGGAGGAGCAGGAATCATAGCATATTTTGGGTTGGAAGGGACCATTAAAGGTTGTCTAGTCCAACCCCCCTGCAGTGAGCAGAGACATCTTGGACTTGATTGGGTTACTCAGAGAGCAGTGTAGAAAGGAAGATTTTGTTTGCTTTCAGTCTTTGACTAGTGTGAAGTCTGACGGTAGTCTCGTAGGCCAGATCACTGATCTGCATCTGGATTGTGAGCTGCTTAATTCCCATACTTCAGTAGGCTTCACAATGTGATGCTTTCCTACCAGGTGATCTAAGGTACCAAAGATATCCAGTGCCATGTGTCAGCCCTTGCTGTTACGGGGTAGCCCATGAGGAAAGGGTTTCTGGTTTAGACTTTAATAACACTTCCCATACCTTCTGAGTTCCCTGGGAATGTGGCCAAACAGTTGAGAACTAGTGCTCTGTATTATTACTTTTTATAGCTTCTTAAATGATAGATTTTTGCTTTTCACCATTTATTTTGTGTGCCTATTTTCTCATTTTGATAATGAAGTAAAGACATCAGTTGTTGATGTTAATGACCAATGTGATCTGTTTCACTTATTTACATTCCTTGTAGATTGTTTTGCTTTCTGGTTTTCCGTGCTGTACCAAATGTGTTAATTTTAACAATGCCTCCCTGCCTTCCACTCTTCTATACCATGCCAGTCACTATTACATGTTTTGGTCAATCTGCACTTTTTGGTGAGATAAATGTTAGCTCTGAGTTGCTGTAACAGCGTGTCTTTCCATTCTTTGGACTGGGAAGATAAGAATTATGAAAACCTTTGGTAGAACCAAAGAATCGGAGATTTTTCTAGTTAATTATTATAAGAAGGAAAAAGTGGTTGAAAACTAATCTGATAGCAGAAAAGTTATTAAACATGGAACTGTACAGAATGATGAGAGATTTGCTAAAATCTAATCTAACAGTACAACTAAAAGTAATGTTTAGCACATATTAGGTGTATTATTAGTTGTGTCTTTTTTTTTAATGACTGAAAGGAGCCTTTGTCATGTTTGGGATATTGTTCATTAGTATTCATGTACTTACAGTAGGATTATTTAAGGTATAAAATTTCGCTTATAAACATAAATATTAAATCAGTTAAAATTAAGTAAGGTAGAATACTTACGTATTTAGTAGCAGAAAATAGATTTCAAATGCTTGAGTACAATTTCTTTGTATATTTAAATTTAGGAAATTTTTTTATCCTTTAGTTCTTAAGTTTTGTGGTTATGTTACTATGGAGAACAAAGTTATATTCCTTTAGTGAAACTAAGTGATTGTATTGGCTTCATGTCAATTATGTCCCCTTTGTGAGGCATTTAGAGAGTATGTGCATTACTTAACACATTCTTTCTTGGTTTAAGAGTACTTTTTGTTTTTCTCTGTGAATGCTGTAGATACAAGATGTTTTGATGTAAAGTAGATTGACATAATTTCATATATATACTAATCTATAAACTGAAATGTTATATATTTTGAAATTTTATTGTAGTAACTAATACTAAATTTAAATGACCAAGATACTTACCTGATTTCTTTTAAATTAAGACTAGAAATAATTTGCTCACCCACTTAAGTGGGAAATATCCCTGGAAAGGTCTCAGACATTGTAATGTTTGCAGTGGAGTAGGAACTAAGAGGAGGGAATTGAAGCAGCTACAGTTAATTTACTAGTATTGCATATGATACTGTTTTCTAGCTCATCATTTGTGTAGAATAGAATGTTTCTGCTTTTGTTATTCTGCCGGGTAAAAGCCATGTTAAAATGCAGTGATGTCAAAAGTGCTTATCTATAATTTACAGCAAATTTTAGGGATGTTATAAGTTATTCTAGACTCAGCATTATTGTTCTAGGCGTAAAAATAGCCTTAAAAATCTGAAAAAAAATACTGCAACACAATAAGGATTGTAAATGTATTAAGTGCCTGCAAAACTTTACCTTTGTCGTTTTGTCACATAATTAGTACCAAAGTATTTAATTCTGTGTATTACCAAATTAAACTGTTTTTTTAAGTCCTATATTGAACCTTGTTACATTTTGCAGAAATTTATAGGATAGATTACCTTATGTTTTCATGTCTTTGCTTTTCAGGTTTTGTGCTAGATACCTAGCAAGTTCTGTATGATGTACTCCATTTTGTGTGTTAATGTAAAATATTAATTTGTTTTACTGTTGTTGGCAAATGGCTTTTTCTTGGAAGATGATAATTAAAGGTACATAAAATAAGAATTGTTCTTGTTTTTCTTTTTATAAGTGACAAGTAAAAATGAGTCATACACAAGGGAATTTTGTTAATGGGATTTCTGTCATAACTGTGTCTGACACATTCTATAAAGAGGGCACTTATTTTTTCACTGCTTGTTCTTCTATCAGTAAAAATAAAACCTACATTTTTTAAATCTCACTGTGCCTAAAAAGCACAATGGTTTCTTTAATTATACTTTGAAGAAACTTTGTACGGCTTTCCATGGTAGTTTAGATCCAAAATTGAATTGTGAGAATGCACATTCGTTTTTATTTTTATGTTGAGTTCATGTCAGTGCACTGTTTTTGTTAATGGTTTCTGGAAATTTTATGGAAATTACAGTGTACCTGATATTTCATGTATTTATTAATCTTGACAAAACAGTTCCTAACATAGCTCTTCCAGGACACTTTGTTCAATGACAGCAAATCCTTGTTAAGACAGGAAAAGGGATGTTCTCTTACAGCACCACGTTGGCTCTGCTTTTCTCTGAAGGTGCAAGTGCATTTGGGAGTTTGGCTGTAGTCATGTTACATGCAACTTCATTGAATTGTGGCAGATTAATTTCAAACAGCGTGTGATTTTGTGCCTGTGTCATGTGTGATGAAGTGATGTGCATGTATACAAGGGGTTAAATGATAAATGCTGCTAGTTTTGTCAGTTGAGATATATGGAAGACTAATTATCGTGGGGAACTGAATATCGTGGGGAACAGAAGGATTGTGCGTATAATAATGAATACCAAAAGAAGTAGCACTAAAGTGATTTCTTTGCTTGAAAGGGAATTGTTTTAATGTTGAGGAAAATGGAGTTATTTCTCTGTAGTGGCTTCAGTGGTGCCAGCAGTTCCTGTTATTTATTCTTCATCTGAAAGATCACTATTGCCTTAACAACTGTAACATACCTCTGTGTCCTTCTCCCAGAATGGCACGCACCATGTGTTGAAGCAGGGAGAAGTGTGTATGTTCAGTTATTGCTCAAAGTAGGAAAGTAGGGTCAGATTTGCACTGGAATGTGTGTTCGTTCTTCTTTCTGTTAACCTTCAAACTTAGAGTGTCAGAGTGCCACACATTACGGAGACAGGTTGTGTTGCAGCATGACTAATTTTGTGGTAATAAAGGCTTTTGTTACTACATTTCTTCTTTCCTGTCCTAAGAAAAGATGTCTGTTCTCAGAGATAGTGATTTTGAGTTTTCATGTGGGCTTGCCAACTGATCTGCTACTTGGCTGTTACCACCTAATCCAAAATCCGAAATAGTAGGTTTTTTTTGTCAGTAGAGCTCTGAATGTTTTACACCATTATCCCCATTTTGTCTATGCAGAGAGTGAGGCACAGGGAGACACAGGGACATGGAAACCTACAGTGAAGGTCTGGATGGAGCTCAGGGAGCTGTTTCACTGTTCCTTGTGCCTCAAGGCGGGGTCAGCTGAATCTAAACTGCTCCTGAGAGATGTTTGTCCTCTTTGTCCTTCACATGTTCTGGTGACATAGATTCCAGAACCTCTCTGCATACTTTGCTCCACTAATTAGTGATTCTTTTGTGAAAAAAGCTTTTTCTGATGCCTCATTTAGATTTTTTGGGACACACTTTTAGTTCCTTGGGGCTTGTTCTATCTAGCATAATGATCATGTACAGATAACTTCTTTCTTCACTCTGATTGTGTCTTGCATATTGGAAAACAGTTATTATGATTTTCAGTCATTTATTTTCTATATTGAATTCTATTTTCTCTTGATAATTCTTCTTGCTCTTTTCTAGAATCTTTCAAACTTTTCAGTGCTGGACTGAGATGTTGCACTCAAAAGCAGACACAATATGTCCCTCCAGCTGGAGTCTGAGCTACAGATAACTAACTGCTCTGGCTGTGTATTTCCCTATGAGTTGTACATCCAGCTAAGAATAGTTTCATTTATTCCATGTTTATATGTCACTAAGAGAAACTTAATCTTCTGAATCCCATTAAGGGCTCCTTCCAGAAAGCTATTTGGTTTTACATGTTTCCTTTATTCTCTTTTCATTTATACTCACATGGAGAAATACAGTTTACCTATGTGGATCTTACACCTTCCTGTGAAGCAAGCGACTCAGAGGAACTAATGATAAATGAGTTTACGGTCTCATGCAAGAAGTTACTTCCCCCTTTCTAAGCCCCTGCAAAGACTCAGAACTTGTTTCCTTACCATGGCAAGAACAAAAATTTTTGGAATGAAGACTGTTTCCATGAAAAATTTATGAGGAGAAATAGTATTCCAGTTAAAACTGCCTGTGATGTAACCACATTATGAGAATTTGAAAACTCCTTGAGCTCTATGCATTAGCATAAAATTGGAAGAGCAGTAATGTTATACTTGCAAAGTGCTAAATGAAAGCAGCTGAAAGCAGGCCACATAGCAGTGCCTCCCTCTAAACCTTGGCCATGCTGCTGCCTTCACTATGTCCTGGGCAATTCACAATTCCTTCATTGTCCCCCAGTGTGAACAACCTATGAAATAAGTCTGTGAAATAAGTCTGTGAGCTCAGGTTTTTGCTAACAATTTACCTTCTTATATTGTGTTTGTTTTTAGACAGAGACTTCCCTCTTTCTCCCCTTCTTCATAGACTCATAGAATGGTTTGGATTGGAAAGGACCTTTAAATATCTAGTTCCATCCCCCCTGCCATGGGCAGACACAATTCCCACTACATAAGTTTATTCGAACCCCCATCCAACCTGGCCTTGAACACTTCCAGGGGGGCGCATCCCAAGGTTTCTGGACAACCTGTTTCAGTGTCTCACCACCCACACAGTGAAGAATTTTTTCCTTCTATCTAACCTAAATCTACCCACTCTCAGCTTAAAACATTACCCCTTGTCCTATCACTGCACTCCCTGATAAAGAGTCCCTCCCCATCTTCCCTTGTAGGCCCCCTTTAAGTACTGGAAGGCCACTAGAACATCTCCCTGGAGCCTTCTCTTCTCCAGGCTGAGCAACCCCAACTCCCTGAGCCTGTCCTCATAAGGGAGGTGTTCCGTCCCTCTGACCATTTTCGTGGCCTTCTCTGGACCTGCTCCAACAGATCCATGTCCTTCTTATGTTGGGGGCCCCAGAGCTGAACACAGTAATCCAGGTGGGGTCTCATGAGAGCAGAGTACAGGGGGAGAATTACTTCCCATGACCTGCTGGTCACGCTTCTCTTGATGCAGCCCAGGACATGGTTGGCTTTCTGGGCTGCAAGTGCATGTTGATGGCTCATAGTCAGTTTTCTACCCACCAATACCCCCAAGTCCTTCTCTGCAGGGCTTCTCTCAATCCACTCATCTCCCAGACTGTATTTGTGCTTGGGATTGCCTCAAATCATGTGCAGGAACTTGCACTTGGCCTTGTTGAACTTCATGAGGTTTGCAAGGGACCACCTCTCCAGCCTGTCCAGGTCCCTCTGGATGGCATCCCTGCCCTCCAGCGTGTCAACTGCACCACGCAGCTTGGTGTCGTCGGCAATCTTGCTGAGGGTGCACTCAATCCCATTGTCTGTGTCATCAACAAATATGTTAAACAGGGTCATTCCCAGTACCAGCCCCTGGGGAGCACCACTCATCACTGGTCTCCACTTGGACATCAGGCAGTTGACTGCAACTCTTTGAGTGCGACCATCCAGCCAATTCCTTGTCCACCGACTGGTCCATCCATCAAATCCTTGTCTTTTCAATTTAGAGACGAGGTTGTTGTATGGGACAGTGTCAAACGCTTTGCACAAGTCTAGGTAGATAACACCAGTTGCTCTTCCCTTGCCCACCAACATTGTAACACTGTTGTAGGATGCCACCAGGTTTGTCAGGCACGATTTGCCCCCAGTGAAGCCTTGTGGGCTGTCACCAATCACCTCCTTATTTTCCGTGTGCCTTAGCACAGCTTCCAGGAGGATCTGCTCCATGGTCTTTCTGGGCCAGTCAGAGGTGAGACTGACTGGCCTGTAGTTCCTTGAGTCTTCTTTTTTTTCCCTTTTTAAAAATGGAGGATGTGTTTCCATTTTTCCAGTCAGTGGAAACTTCACCACAGTGCCACAACTTCTCAAATTTGATGAATAGTAGCTTAGACACTTCATCTGCCAGTTCCCTCAGGACCTGCTGATGCATCTCATCAGGTCTCATCAACTTGTGTACCTTCAGTTTCCCTAGGTGGTCTCCAACCTGATCTTCTCCTACACTGGGTGGTTCTTCATTCTCCCAGTTCTCACCTTTGCCTTCTGCATCTTGGGTGGTGTGGCTGGAGCACTTGCTGGTGAAGACTGAGACAAAAAAGTCATTGGGTGCCTCAGCCTCCTCCATGTCCTGGGTAACCAGGTCTCCCATTTCCTTTGGGAGAGGGCCCACATTTTACCTAGTCTTCCTTTTATCACCGACGTATCTATAGAAGGCTTTTTTTGTTGTCCTTGACATCCCTGACCAGATTTAATTCTATCAGGGCTTTGGCCTTCCTAACCTGATCCCTTGCTGCTCAGACAATTTCTCTGTATTCCTCCCAGGGTATTTGTCCTTGCTACCACCCTCTCTAGGCTTCCTTTTTGTGCTTGAGTTTGTCCAGGAGCTCCTTGTCCATCCATGCAGGCCTCCTGGCATTTTTGCCTGACTTCCTCTCTGTTGGGAGGCATCGCTCCTGAACCTGGGGGAGGTGATCCTTCTTCCTCAACCATATTTTACGACAGTCTCCCCCTGTGCTGGATGTACTGCAAACTGCCATGGAAAGCTAAAGGTCCCCCTTGGTACTCGGACGAGAGGTAGATCTTTTTCCCTTCATGATCTTTTGCCTCCCCTGATAAAAGGAGCCATTCTCTGTCTCTGAACATTCACTGGAGAAAACTTTCAGGGTATGCAGAGGTCTTATTTTGTTCTGTTGAAAATTCTATATATTTATGTCTTCTGAGTACCTGTTGGTTGTTATGTGATTGACCAAACTAGACTCATATAGGGACATGAGTTCTAATGTATTTTGTACCACATCTGGAATAGATATTCTTGGGAATCAGTTCATTTAACTATCTGTCTCTGAACAGTGGTAAGAGGTAGGTGTCTCCTTCATTTATGGGATTTCTTCTGTAGGTGGGACACAAGGGCTTGCCAGCAGATACTCTCTGCTATCTCCAGCGAGTCTTACGGCTTCAGTGAGTGTAGCATGTGCCAAGATTTCAAGTATGAGCGAACTGGAAAATTTCCGAGGCTAGCATAGCCATTTTAGTCTTGGTTTTATCAAAAGCTGATTTGTGGATCAAACAAGAGCAGCTGCTGCATTTGCTTCAAAAATCTATCTACAACATTTTCTTCTCATCTTATTTGGGGAATTCTCCATTCAGCTTCAACTGCTCACTTTACAAAGTGTTTGCGCAGATTCTGCTAGGTGTTGTCCTACTTATCACATTTTACAAAGCAATGGAATGCAATTTCTTTCACTGGCCATCCTTGATACACAGGAATAGCAAACTGTAGCACCGACTACTCTCCTGCATGTGCCAGATGGTGTCTTTGAGAATACACTGTAGAGGCTTCCTACGCACCATCCTGCAGATTAAGAATACAGGGCCAGCTACTCAACTACTGCAAATCAGCAGAGTGCCACTAAACAGATTGTGCAAACCCAGTTTGCGTTAGATGCTATCTGACTCATGGGATAATTAATAAAAATTGCTGTAATATACATGCTGATGCTTTTTACAGCTAATTCTCCGTGTCTTCTAAATGTCATAGAAAATTATTATCTGATGCTTATAGTAAAGTTAATGTACTTTGAGCAGGGAGGAATTTTTTCAAGTAATGTTAAAGAAAACATAAAAGCTTTGCAATGCAGATACCATTGTACAAGTAGTCTAAATACACAGAAGTAATATACCAGATAATTTGTATGTGAATCTGAAGTTCCTTTTGAAAAGCATACTCTGCTTTGGAAACAGTTTATGCTGCATAGACTGCATGTACAAAGAAAATTTTATATTCTTCTGATTTTTAGAAGCACATAACTGGGAAACTGAAGTAGGCTTAATGTCTGGAGCGATGCACAGCTATTACATGTTAGAATAGAAGGAACTGACAAGTGGAAGCTGCTGTCATGACAGTTCACCTCAGGGAATGCTTGCTTTGGATTGTTGGCATTATTTGTAACAGGCCTCCTCCTTTGAGTGAGTTTGCAGATGATCAGTGTGCTGACTTTGTGATTGAAAACATGTATTACAATTGATCCAGCTGTAATCTGTATGTGAGGAGAATGATGTGAATGGTGAAGCAATGAAACCATTTTCTAGGAAATGTATCAGTAAAGAATTATGTCTTTCATGTCCTTTTCTCAAAAAAAAACCAAAGTTAGGAAATTTGAGGAGATTTTTAAAAGTTATATTTTTCATACTAATATTTCAGAGTAAATTTGGGTTGTTTAAACACAATGCTGAGAATATAAGTGCCGTGAAATTCCTTAAGGTTTGCAGGGGGATCATGTTCCTAAGATTTTAGATTTTTTTGAATGCTGTACACTCATGTTCTCTTTTACATGACAGTTTTTCTTGCAGATGCTGCTGCATGTTCTTAAATCTTGTTTCTATTTATAGCACCACTTTTAAGTCTGACCCAAGTTTTTTCTTGAGACTGTCCTAAAAATAAAAAAGATAGCTATACATACTAATGTGAATTACACCAGAGGCATCTGTAGTCATGCTGTGTCAAAGCTGATTTTGCCTTGCTTCTATTGCATTACTTCTGACGTGAGAGAATTCAGTGTTTCAGCAAGATTTCCAAGCATATTTGTCCACCTTAAATAACTCTTTTTTTGAGAACAGCTATTATTAAAATACACTGGAGGCACATTGGCAACTTCATACAACAGGTAGAAATAATAATGAATGTGGCCTCCATGAGATCTCTGTCTTGCAATTTTAATGGTACCTTTAATAGAATACATTTAATTTGTGTGGTGCTTTTCGAATTACCATACCTGTCCACTAGTAAGTTTGGACAGAGCAGTTCTTCTGGTTTGATGTATTACCCTTTATTTCCCAAAGACTATATGTAATAGGAACGTTCTTGAATTTTCTTGAAAATCTCATAGGAACATTATTTTCTGTGAGGAATTTATTTGCATTTGACCTGATGTGCGTGGTACGTGGGATGTGCATTGCTTTTGGAAAACAGTATTGCAGCGAAGAAGAAGAAAATAGTATTACATTCATATGATCATATCATACCATATATGAAAACTAATCCTGGGCACGCTAATAAGAGTTGTTTAAAAAACAAAACAAAAGGCAAACCTGAAATGTTTATTTACAATTAATCTAACAATCCTAATGCATAGATTGCTTACCTGCATGTTTTTGCTATTCCTGTGCATATTGGTGGTAAGGATTTAGTAGATTTCTCTGGAAGTGGAAGGTGCTTTCAGATGTTTTTCCTGAGTGCCAGACCAAATCGTTCAGTTAAATTTTTTGATAAAGTTTTTCTTAGCCACTTTTATGCTTGAAAAATCTTCCTTCCATCTCATATAGTAATTTAATACTGTTTCTATGGTCTTACAAAAAAGGAATTTTAATTCTGGTATACAAAGATTCAGCAGTGAACTGAAACTCCTCAGAACCAAAGGGTACTATTGCTTACCATCCTTAACTCTGCCCCGCACATACTGTCTTCACTGTTTTAGGAAAGCTGATGTAGAACTGAGGCTTGTTTTTTAAAATTTTGGCTACCAATTGCAACCAGTAATCACACTGAAAAAAGGTAAATAACCAAGTATTAATTTGAAGATTTCATCACCTCTTGCTCCTCTCTTACTGCACTTCATCATCCCAGATGCCACCCTTGAGGCTCCAGCATCAAACCCCATCACCAGTCTTGTGAGATTCTTCTGAAAGTAACCATATACATACATGCATACATAAATGTCCCTCTTGGGTTGCTCGTGTTCTCCTTCTCCTTCTGCACTAGTGCTTTTTGCTTGTGAGGGGTATGTGAAGGAGTATGCTGGGGATAGAGTGATGTACAGCATCAGGAACAGTGGCCCTCCTTCCATGTGTGCTTTCTGCATGCTTTCCAGTGCTGCCAACATTTGTATACATGTGGTAAAGGTTTTAGTTTAATTATAATCAGGTTATTGCTTTTTTTAAATAATAAGGTTATGGTATTTTTAATAGAAATAAGTGGATCTGCTTTGAGTTGTTGTTTATTATGATTTTGGAAGCTGCGTGGTATTGATGTAGTGATATTGCAAAGTTTGCATTTCCCTGATAACATAAATGTGGTTTATTGTGTCAAAATGTAAACAAGAATGCAGTTGTATTTTAAGAAAATAACAAATTAAACATGTCCCTGAACATTAATCTTGGTCTGATGCAAGCACGGTGTTTTATTTTTTTTAAGTTCATGATGCACAGAAGCATTGAGATATAGGCTGGATAAATATTTTACAAATTATTAATAACATATCTGTATTGCATTAACTGATGCTGAGAAGTACACTCAAAATTGGGTAATAAAAAAGTCTTTGCATTGATCAGTTTAATATGAAAGGAGAATCAACAGCATTTTTTTTTTCTGTTTTTACTTGTGTTTTTTTTTTTTTTTTTTTTGAAGCATGAAGTTGGGCAGAGAAAAAGGCAATGGGTGAACTAAGTATATAAATTTATATGTAAATTAAGTAGTGTAATAGAAATTCTGTGTGGATTTCCCTGCTTTTCAGCTATCCAGCTTTAGGGCCATGCATCTTTCTGTCTGTTTTATTTTTGGACATAAGAACAAAAAAATGTGTGAATGCCCAGGTAGCTAATACTTTTCAAAATTAAATAATGTCTTCTTACCTTTGTGTTTCAAAGTGACAGATTCTTTGACCCAGTCTGTAGTCCACCATTTAAGATGGATAATGCAGAAAGATCTTCTTGGCCAAGATGTCTTTCTTATTGGTCCTCCTGGTCCTCTCCGGCGATCTATTGCCATGCAATATCTGGTAAGTATGTTGGTTTAAATACTTGGAGGTATAGTCATTAATGTCAGTCATTCCTCTGCTGTCCAAATGGTAAAAGGTAGTCTGAGAAAATCTTACAGCATGCTACTTAGGAGGTAAATAAGTTTTAAAGTTCAATTTTTGTTATAGATGAACAGAAAGTACAGACATTTTAATACGTGTTTTTCTGCTTAAACTCCAGGGGGAAAAAAAAGAGTTGGAAAACTGTGCTACCATATGCTATCACAAATGGAGAAACAGTTTGTTCTAGGCATTATGTATGTTAGAAGATTAAGATATCTGCCTACTGTTACAGACAACAAATCGTTTTTGCTTCGTTATATAAAAAAAGAAATGAAGGAAAAGATTTGGGAGAGGAGTGTTCTGAGTAACATTTGGGAACAGTTATCGTGAGTGATTAGAAAGAGTAGATGTGTGTATGATCCTCTCTATGGAATGTGGGAAGGACTTGCCTACGTCCATCTGCGTGAACCGTGGCAGCACCATGTGCAAAATTTCACATTTAAATTGTCAGTGCCCTTAAGCGATCAGGAAGAGAGGGTTGTTTGCTCCAAAAGATGATGCGGGTAGGCCTTTGTCTGCTATGAGTTCTGTCTAGAGTCTTGTTGGGCAGAAGGATCGCAAATGGAAGTATATAAACAATTGTCATAAAGATCAGCCATTCCTTTAAAAATCAAAAGATACTAATTGAAAGACTAATTGAAAGCTGGAAATTTTGAACTTTGGGAAGGAGGGCAAAGATTTCTTAATTCGGCAAACCAGATATGCTACTTGAGAGCTCAACATGTTCCTTAAAATAAATGAGAAGAGTTTGGTATAACATACAAAGAGGACTTAGGAAATGCCTGATACTCATGCGTGGGACGTAGGATGTGTGTTGTTATTTATACCACTGTTTGAATGTACCTGAGCTATATTAGAAAGACTGCAGCTTACTGTTTCAGAGCCGTGCCAAACAATTGCGTGAAAGCTGGTCTTTGTGTGTGAGTTGATAAGATGCTGTGGTCCCTTTAATGAATCTGTGTAGACCCAGAAAAATTTTATCTGCTCTTGCTGAAAGCTACTACTGTGTGTTCATACACAGGGCTAATTGTTGAAGAAAACTTTCCTGTATTTCTCCTTTTGTTTTTTTCCTTTAATTATAAGAAAGTACAATTATATCTACACGCTGCATAAAGAAATTAGTGGCTTTGTAACCAATAGGCACTGAAAAAGTGGAAAGGAAATAATTTTCATGGGTTTTAATATCTTTGCTTGATTTTTTCATACAACTACAGTTAAAAGCTGCCTCCTAAGAGAGATCTGTTAAATATATCATGCCTTTAATTGAGGGATAAGGGCTAAGAGCATTTCAGGATGAATCTATTTCCTAGCAGTGATAACCCAGATATGGAAGTAGCAGGAACATCAGGTTTAAATACATGGGGGATTCTTTTTTTCCTTTAAGATAGAAAATTCTAAATATATCTTGCATTGAATCAAAACAAACAAAACAATAATCCAAGAGTTCTCATTTTTTAAATAGTCTATAATTTTACAGATGCAGACAGCATCTCATGATGTTAAAGGGATAAGAGCAATATAGTTCATTAGTGTACTGGCAGAGCATGTACACGTAATAATCACAACTGCATCACAATGTGTTACTGAACAGTGAGAGTTGAAGCTTTTAAATCTTTTACAGAAAACTTCTGAATTTTATTCATGATTTGCAGATGCTGACTGTTTTTAGGAGTCCAGACCCAGAAGATTAACTTACAGGATGTTACAGATGTTCAATGGAAAGAAAATATAGCTGGTTATTATGTTTTTAGAACAGATTTGGGGAAAATAAAAGTTTATTGAGCAGAAATTCAAACCATTTTGTTTGAGGCAGAACACACTGTAAACATTTTAAAAATAAGAGATATTAGATTTTGTTCAGTTATTTCAGATCACTGTGCTGCTGCCTAGAGCTCTTTTGTACAATTATATGACTAGGCCTGTTGTTAAAGCTCACTTACTGGGGTTATTGTCTTATTTTTGTAATAACTTTAGACTGTTGTCCACAGGAGCTAACAAAGCGGGAGGTTGAATATATCGCACTATCGAGGGACACCACAGAAACTGACCTGAAACAGCGACGAGAGATCCGAGATGGTAGTGCTTTTTATCTTGATCAGGCAAGTTACAGTCACACACCACCTAATTATTGTTTACAGATAGTTTGAAGGAAGTCATAGTTTCTATGATGAAAAATTAGTATGTGGATTAGGGACTGACTGACATGTTTCTGATGCTGTTAGAAAGTGTCATATGACACTCTTGATCTTGTTATTACCAAAAATGTTATCTTTACCTAAATCCAGGATTACTTTGTCTCTTAAGAGTACTACAGGGTTGATTTTGGCAGACTGTTTTTGATACACTTCTGTAACAGGGCGCAAGATCCATTCTGTGCAAGTTAGACAAACGTTTGTCTTGGTGTATCTCTTCCCTAACACTTGTAACACATTAGATGTATTCCTGAAATGAATGTTCTGATCTAGTTTCATTGAAAAAGAGTCTCGTTCACGTATGTTAAGACTGCTCTGTGCTGTGAAACCCAAGCACAGTAAATGGAGACAATTGGGAGATTTGATTTGAAAGCTCACTGCTGATCTGGACTAAAACAATGATTTAAACACTCCTGACATCAGTATTGCCCCAACCCATTAGCTGATTCAGTACAACCATAGAGTGACTTAGGTACGATTTCTCTTTGTAAGTTATCAATAGCTTGTCTCCCTTTTGATTATGCAGGTAAAATATAAACTTCATTTAGCATGTCTGTTTTCCTAGATATCTAAAACATGTATGTAAGTTAGGTTTCTAATTAAATAGGGTGGGTCAGTTCCTCTGATGATATTGAATTTAAATGTGTTACCTAAAACAGTCTTCAGTTGGTGATGCTATAGAGGTTAACAACTGATTTTCGTGAAACGAATGACTCTGAGTGATGGAAAAACCGCAGAAAGGATAACAACTAATTAAATATTTTTTTTTTAGTTACTTCTGGGACTTCAAATTATCTCATGCTTATCTGGAAGTATGAGGGTTACACAATATGAGATAATTTAAAGTACTGTCCTGTGGATTAGGGCTGTAAATGGCTTCTTATTTACTAGAGGATAAGAGCATTTGTGTAGGCTGTGGGGTTAACTCATTAACTCATGTTAGCTCTGTGCCCAACTGCTGTTATGGACAACGTTATCCTCACAGTTGCTGCAGGATAGTCAAGGTAATTTACCCTTGGTGTAAGAGCATTAGTTAAGTAATACTTGTAAGAATTGCTGTAACAGGGACTGTAAGAAACTCACCAAGGTGTGAGATGTTCTATTAACCCTGTATTTGAAGACTTTGATCCCGATACACGTATGAGGCAGCTTGCTTCACTTTGTACAAGCTATTTTGAGTGATCTCACTCCAGTAGGAACACTCTTAAGAAGGTTAGCTTTCTAAGGTAAAGGTCTAAGATTACCTTTCTTCATCAGTCTGTTGGAAGTTTTCAGTTAAAAGGCCTTTACCAGAGTCCAGCACATCAGTACTTCAGACCAAGACTTTTCTTTAGCAAGATACCAAAGTACTAAAACCAGTTGGAATCATGATGTCTTTTCTCAGCGTGTGTGTTATTCATCATACATGTAACCAATGTATGTTTAAGCTCCGAAGTGAAAATGAGAAAACAAATCATTGGTATTTAGATGAGCACTTTTAAAATATTGGAAACATGAAAGATAAATCTCATAGATAGTGATGTTCCAGCTGAAGTTTTCTAACCCTACATCTGAGTTCAAGACACATAAAATATCGTACATAATTATGTTTAGAACCATCACAGATCTAATTACAGCTCAATAATAAAAGGGAATAAAGTTTTACAGGTTACACTGGGGCTTGAATTTTAATTTAGTTCATTTAATAATTTTGAGGTTTGCGAATGGCTGTACCAATTCAAAACATTACAGAAGCCAGACACTGCTCTTCTTTAAACCTCAGACCATGAACTGTTTCATGACAGAGAAGACTATCAGTAGGTAGCCTTAACAAAATATTCCCCCCAAATTGTTGGATTGTTCCTATTGCCGTAGGTGAGTTACAGAGAAGATAACCTCATATGAGGGACTGAAAATACAGGCTATGCTTTTCAGGTTTACATACCATTTCCCTTCATGTAGAATCTCATGCTTGTTCTTCATGACACCCAAGAGAAGACAACAAAGCTTGAAAGTCTGGTTTCCAGAATGTCCACTGTATGAATTCTGTGGGTCAAATAAAACTTAGCTGTTATTTAAGATAGATGAGACTCTTTGCTTGTAAGTCATAATATAGTAATGTAGTTATCTTACACTTTGAATAATAATAAACCATAACAAAAGCTGGCATCTTGTTACCAGAAATAACTTTAATATAGTGAATCATGAGTCCCACAAAGGTTTGCAAAGTTGTCTGTGAGTGATTGGTAAGATATTACAGTTGTTTATAGCTCTACATTTGATAGTGACAGGTTAAATACTGTAAATTAATATCTTGGAGTTTTCAAAACATCTGATATATTTTAACGTGTAGTTACTGAATATGATTGCAGTTAGTTACTTAAGATAGAGTTGAAAGATGGTAATTTGGAAGAAGTGATTGAAATTCCATTTTTAAATGTTTATTGAAGGGCCAGTGTATCAAATATCCTTGCATATTAGCATTTCTAAGTACTAGAATGAATCAAATGGAAGAAGATTTAGAGTTAGGAAGTTAGAAGAGATATCTGACGAGGAGGGGAAAAAAAAAAGGTTTTTATTTACCTCAGTAATAGGGGACCATTAAAATAAAGGTAAACATTGAATTAATTCCCAATTAAAGTCGTGTAAAATGAAGGACTTATAATGAGGTAACGGTGCATTATTTGTTTTCATTCAAGTACTAACAGTAGAAAATTGGTTTTCATGTCTTCACCTTGAGCCATTAATTTTGGTTTTCAGCTATTAATTCACTGTTAAAAGCCTCCGAAATGTCATTGTTGCTGCTATTGAGACAATTAAGTAACCTCTTGGTTTTATTCTGTAATTTATTGCATGGGTTAAGTTGTATATCAAGTAATTAGTTAAAATTACTTTATATTACTGAAATATTTAAATGGCAGCTTCAGATTTTGCTTTTATTGATAGAAGAGCTTGTTTTGCAGCATGGTTTTCTGTTCTTGTAACCCTTTGTAGTTAAGCCACCAACTTGATTGGATCATTATGGAGATTCTAATATCAGCCAAATTTACTTTCAAAAATTAAGGAGTTGGACTTGATACTTTTATGTTCTATTTTTTTGCCACTTCTGATGCAGTTTTGCTTTTTTATTGTGTCTGTACAGCTATAAAAGGCACACCTTTGGTTTAAACTCTTATTACTGCAGCCTCTCCTACATTATTAATTATTATACCTAAGAAAGTCCTATGTTATTTTAATGTAGTGGATGCAATTGGGAGAGCAGCTAAGCCATTCTGTTAGTGCTTGAGAGGTGTATTGTTCCAGGATTGTGCCACAAACATGTTGTCTGGAATGCCAGGTTGTGTTTACCCTGCATCTTTCAGCTTTTTCATTAAATGAAACAAACTTCCTGAACACAGAATATTTTATTTAACTGTACAGTCTTTTCTGTTTGGGACAATCAAACTAACTGAGGTTGGAATAACTAGAAAAATATTGTATGGTCATGTCCTGAAAAATAACATGCACAATGTTATGTTTTTGAAGATTTGCTGATTAAGCTGTATCCACTGAGTGGATAAGTGTGTATGTCACTGTCATTTCTGTATATACAGAATTAGACTCAGTTTTGGTGTATCTTTGATCTGTGTGAACATACTCATTTTAATAGAATACTTTTTCATCCCTAAATGCACCAGCATCATAAGCTATACAATGATAAAATGTAAAATGGATTGTCAAGATACCAGAAAAACTATCATCTTCTGTGGCTTGAAAAACTTCGTGTGGTAATCAATTAAACACCCAGAGTGACAGAAATGACAGCTTAAACTAGCCTGTCTTTAAAATGAACATGACATGAAATCCCCTGGAGTAGCACTACACAGACTTGAGTTTGGTTTCTTTTAATCAAAAAAGATTAGAAAGAGAATTATAAAATAAGACATGAGATTAATTGAATGAAGTTATAATCATATTTCAGAGTATGTGTGTACACATACATACATATGTCTGTGTATACATATAAAAAAATTTCTTTACCCTAGTGTGTGTGTGTATATATATATATAGAGAGAGAGAGAGAAGGAGAGAGGTAAGAATAATTCAGCTTGTAAAAAAAATTTAACTAGTGAGTGCAAATTGTGTAATTCTGTGACTTGCTAACTTGCTACCTTGGAGATAACAGTGGATATTTGATGAGCTGCTAAGTTAGCCACAGTAAAGGCATTGTCAGGAAGTATAATTTAGTTGACTGGCTGTCACTGCACTGTCTGTCTGTCTAGCACAGGGAGCTAGACAGCAAAGTCTGTAGAAAGAAGAGGGAAACAATGCAGTGCTCCAGAAGTATGAATGTTACTATTAATTTTCATGTTGTGTCTAATGTGCCACAGAAAGAGGGAAATAATAGATAGAAACCAAAAGTATTTGGCTGAAGTTAATCTTTAATGACATTGACATAGTATATCTTGTTTCTAAAAAGAAAATGCATAATAAAGAGACCTATATAGTAGCCTCTTAACTTGTAGAAGTGATTTTATTTTAATCATTTGCAATACTTCATTTATGTTTCTAAAAGTGTCAGCATTTAACTGGATTTGGTAGGTTAACAGTTCAGACTCTGGTATCTTGTTTTGATGTCGAGGGCATATAGATGAATGTCTGTGATGTAATGTGAGGAATATTAGGACTGTATATTTATAATTCCTTATAGACTAAAATCAAAGCTGTGGGGTTCTTTTTTCTGATGTTTATGTCTGTTACATATATATTTCACTTTCTTTTCAGCTAGTATTTCCTACAATGCAGGAAGGGGCAATACTTTGTAATTTGTGGAGTCATAACATTCCTAGGCCATATGAACTTGATGGATGGTGCTCTGAATCCAAGTGATTTACAAGTGATAAGTAACTTCATCATTTTTAGATATCTGTCAAGTACTTAATTTCCTTTTTATTCTGCTACTCATTGGGAAGAAAAATTTAAATAATCCATCTCCCTCATTCTTGTCCAGAAGACAAGAATGAAGATAAAACTCCCTAGGTTTCTTTGTGGGTATTTGCACTGGTAAATCTGTTCAGAAAGTCGGATTACTTGCTCATGGGCCTGCTCTCTGCCAAAAATGCAAAATGTTTCACATCCCTGATGTAAACGTACCATAGTACTAATATAGCTGATGTAAAGTGGATAAAATGGTTGGACTCTGCCTAGGTAGGGACATAATCTCTTGTACATACTGTTTGCAGGCACTGTTGCAAAAACACCTGACTGTCGTGTTAGGGAAGTGGTGATAAAAATAAAGCAGATCACTTGATGTGTCATAGTTCAAAAAAGGAGGGGAAAAGCATTGTGTGGAGTAAGCTGAAATCCATGACCAGGGAAGCTAAAATCAATGACTATGGAATGAAAGACTGTTCCAGTTCTTGCCACATTAACATATTTATGATCTTATCTTATATCGATTCACTTCCTAGGGTAAACTTCTCTAGCCTAGCTTTCTGATTTGAACTTCCAGTAAATTCAGGTTGCTTCTTTTTTAGTTTCTTTTCATTTTGTGCCATGGTGTTGCATCATGAATTAGGCGCTCACCGGTTTGGGCCATTCTTCTTCACTGAAACACTAACTGCTGGGAACAGCTGGAGTCCCTTGCTGGGTACTAACTAGCCTCTGGTATACTGCAATTTCTCTGTCATCATTTTTTTTTATTTTATTTTTTAATAGAAAAGGAGTGAATAACAATATTAAATGCAACCTGCCCTGTAATTTTACTAATCTCATGGGGGAAAATTAGCTATAAAACTCACCCAGAAAACACTTGATTAACTCAGCAGGGAGGTAGGCTGACTAGGGAAGATGTACCACTACAGAGGGAGAAAAAGGTTGAATTATTTAGTTCTTAAATTACTTTCTTAATTTGACTAACCACATTACTTACTGTTACATTGATTGTAATAAAACCTTACCTCCAAATTTGGAATATATATAACTCAGTATATTTGTGGCCTAAATTGTAAAATGCAAAACTGTAGTTTATCATCATCTACAAAGTGAAAATTTTTGTAACAAAAAATAGAATACACATTTTGGATGAATAGTAGATCTGTTTGTAATCTCATCTTTGAATGGCATTATACATTCAGAACTTTTTTATTGAATACATGTTATTTTAAACAGCTAATACAAGAGTTTACAAATATTTAAGCAAAAATATAACTAAGTTTTTGAGAAAAGTTGACATTGTTGCTTTGAAAGTGATTGAACATGGCTTTTAATAGCCGTTTATCTTAAAACTAAATTTTCGACAATACGTCTATTTTGGAGGAAGTATGTTATCACTTCAGTCCATTAAATAGTCATCCATTTCAGTGTTGCTCAACAGCTTTCCTGCTTGCTTAATTCATGAGGGAAAACAATAACTAAGGAATTAAGAGGCCTTAAAGCTGAACAAATATCTTGAAAGATACTTTTTAGTAGAGGCATACCATTAGATGTGCTGTTTACAGGTATTTTTAAAATACAGCAAAGGAGATTCCCCAATAGGAGACAGCCCTATGTGCTTCACTGTGCTCAGCATCTGTTTTTACATCTGAGTTTAGACTGTCTCTAAATTTATAGATAATTTTCTATTTCCACATATGTATTATTAAAAAAAAATGTTGATCTTGTTAGTTCTCTTACATCTTCTTAAAAGAATAACCTGAGGCATTTACAGTAAATTACAAATCTTGATCAATGTCCTATTCCTTCCCTGGTGAAATGAGGAGTAAAAGCTCACAGCATATTTCATTCTGCATCTCTGTAATTTCTTTTCATGCTATCTTTTACTTGTTGGTTAGTTTTAATGACTTAAATTTTAAAATTTTTATTAATTTGAAAAAAATTGATTAATTGTATTTGACCGATGGAAAGAAATTTAGAAGGTACCAATTTTATCTGAGTTTTGTGGTATTTTGTAGCTTGGTAGGTTAAAGGGACTCGAATTGATGTTGACTTCCCATCCCTGGAAGACAGGCTGCACCATGGATTTAATAGTTCAGATTCTGTTAGCCTGTTGCAACCAGTCAGAATTTTGTGTTGTCTTTTCCAGATGGTTGTTACGGATCTCTTTTCACTATGAGAGACATCTGGACATTACATTGTAGGGATGTTTATGAGATACAGGAGTGAATGGAAAGACTTAGGTGGATGCTTTTGTGTGGGATATTGTGCAGGTGGTGGGAACAAGATACCACATTGGAAGGGACATCTGAAACGTAGGCTACAGATGTAGGGAAGACTTACCTCACTCACTCTCATGTTCACTGAGCTACTCGTACTGTTGTTTTCCCATGTTGTAGTTATGGTTGCTGTGCTTGAGGTGTCATTACAGGGATCCAATTTTCAGAGCAGGGGAAAGTCGTCTTCTAAAAAAAAAACCCAAACTTACTTTGAGGTAGCTTGTGAAAAGAGACAATTACTGATTACCGTTCAGCAATTGCTAGCAGCACTTTTTAAATACAGTTCTGAAACATAGCCTGTACTTCCTATGCAGATTGATGCCCAGGTTTGAAAAATTAAAGCCCTTTCAAGTTCCCCGAGAACCCTCCTCACAGATTTCACAGCAACCAGAGTTTTCTGGTTTATAATAAGCATTCTCCTGAGAGAACTACCATTTCAGTTCTGGTATTTTAAACTATACTGTTGAAATTTCTTGTGCCTCTACAAACTATTTTGGTTAGCCTTGTAAAAATGTCCTCCTTTCTCTCGTGTTTGTGCATTTCAGTATGTGCATTGTAGTAAGCTTTTTTCTGTCCTTCTTCCCTTTCTGACACTGTATAACTTCATCCATGTGCTTATACACTGTGATTTATGTGAAAATTGGAGTTTACAGCTTCCTCCAGTTGTCATGTTTTGCACTGCTCAAGTGGAGGGGCTCACTGTGGTTCAGCTAAAGGAAAGACAACGAAATTCCACTTGGGGTTGTCTTGTTCCTTACGTGGTTTTGCCTTTACAGATAAAAATACATTTTTATAGGTGCAGCATGGAACCAGGATAAGCACTATGCATTATGTATTTATTGCATAAAGGCATTACTATGAGAGCAGCACTGTGTGAAGGGTTTCTGCTCCTGGCCTGCAGTAGCTACAGGTATTCTCTGGAGCAGGTGTCCATGTTACCATGCTCCCAGAGCCCTAGGAGCAGGGTGGGAGGCAGCGGTGTCTGTCCTCCTCTGAGGAGCAAAATAGTTCCTCTCTGCAGTTACAATAAATCTGAAAGCAAACATTTAACAAATCCCTCTTGGCCTTTTAACAAGAATTAATGCTTTTAATCTCAGGTTTGTCATCAAGATTGCATAATATAACCCCCCCCCCTGTCAAATTGTATTTTATGTTAAACATTTAGAACAAATGAGGCTAGTGAGAGAGGGAGGCAGCACAGCTATTTCTGGGTTTTCATTATAGAATTATGAAGATTTGTTTCTTGGAAGCATTTTTGAAAAGTGATTTTCAGTGACAGATTGCAAACTTACTTCCCTTCCTCTGATTTTTTTACGCATTTTAGTTTCCATACCAATCCGCCAATACACAGATAAAACTGAAATAATGATTCAGAGGATGCCTTGTAGTATGCCTAGCTTATTGAAAAAACTTATTACTCATTACCAACCAGAATGCAGAAATATCATAGTTCAGCCAGAGATACGTAGCTGTTTTCGTCCTAAGATCAGACTTTATGCTATTTAACACAAGAACTTCAGAGGTAGATAATTGTGCATTTATTTAATTGTATTTTGGAGAAAAATTTCCAGTATTTCACATATGCCTTGCACAATTTGGAAGAAAGCCAATCAGAGTAAATTAGCACCCAAGTTGTGGCAGTGTTATCATTGTTATGGGGTGTCATTGATTAAGAAGGGAAAAACCATGGTTGTGCATTCAGCCATTCCTGAAGCTGATTATAAAAGTTACATATAGGTAGGCAAAGACCATTTGTATCATACCTTTTGAAATATTGTTGTACTAAGCAATAGAATTGTGAATAAAAATTTCAGGTAGTTTCCAAGCTCTGGAAACTGTGTACTTTTAAAATTTTGAATCCTGTAAGCTGCTGATCAGCAGGCAACATAGTGTCATAGGCTGCTTCTCAAGATTGCACTGGTAATGGAGACCATCTTCCTTCCTAAAGTTAATGATTGCTATATACTTACAGAGATTCGCTGTCAACCCCTACAGCAGATTGTATTCGTGTACAAGTTCAGGAGAAAGTTTTATGTTGCCACTGGAAGCCTGTTGTTTCAGCAAGCCTTCTTCCATAGTGTGTGTGTCTCAACATGAGTCAACAAGATTCTATGGATACTCAAAATATTTTGAAACCATATGAACAGAATGTGTATTTTCCTCTGGCTAGTAAAACTCAGTTATAAAGTCTTCATAGACTTATAATACACAGAATCCAACCAACTTGGCAAAAAAAAATGTTTGTTAAAGTGTATTCTCCAAACTGCATGTAGACAAAATAGTGTCTTATTCATGCCAGGTATTGGACTGGCTGTTGAAGACTCAGGTTTTCTGTTCAAGTGGGTTGGAGCAGATTTTTGACTTGATTAGTGACCTTCCTAGAGAAGAATGTTAGCACAAAATTTGTCCTTTGTACAAATTTTATGGGATGAGAAGAGTGAAATTTTACATTTCTTGTTAGTAGAGTATGATGTCCTGAAGTAACAACAACAACAAAAAAATCAGTTCCGATATTGATTGCTTTTTGAAAGAATTGGTGATTCGGTGGAAGAGAAATAATCTGAGGACTATTACTTGTTGAGTGGAATTATTCCAGGTTCCTGAGATACTGACTATAAGGCTAGATATTAAAATGCTATATAAAATGCCTTTCAGAGAAGGGAACTTGGTCTGGAGATGTATACCAGGATTTGTGAGTGCCCTTTTCCAATAATGCTTGCTTGAATCCAGATTAGACACAGAAATTATTTCCATTTTAATAACAAAGTGAAAATCTTATTTTATGGCTAATTTGCCAGTAGTTATTTATGCTTCTATACTGTACATAAGAAGCATCCAAATTAGTTAGTCTTATCATTCAGTGTCTTCTTTATCTTCTCAGATGGATCTCCGATTCTGTTGTATGCTTTGTACCATGTAGCAATTAATTTATTGTGCTGAAAGTTCTTTCTAGTTTATGCTAATGCTTTTGTCCTTTATACATCTGCTTTCAGATGTAATTTTTTTTCTTATTTTTGAATTGTAGTACTTTTTCATTATTCTTTCGAATATCTTCCTTCTTTCTCACTGCCCCAATTTTTGGCATCTATTGTATTCATCTGATTTCCATCTGGCATTATATGACAGGTTCTTCTGTAGGGGTCTATAGGAGACATTCTGGGAAGAGATTTGGTTTGATCTCCCTTTGCAACTGTGATTGTCTCTAACATTGTTTAAAATGTAATAGGAATGCAAAGGAAGACTCTTTGGTGCCTCTAAATGTTGCCTGTGCCTAAACCTGCTCTACTATTATCTGATTAAACTTCTGCAAATTGGAAGTAGACAAGAATGCATTGAATTTCAGAGTCTTTTACTGGACAGTAATTGTGAATATTAGATATGAAGTGTAGTTAATTTACCTGAGTGAATGTCATGGACTGCAAGAAAGTTGCACAAAATTACCAGCACCAGAGTTTAGTTTTACATTTTGACTCCACGTTATGCACTTAAATAAACAGCCACATATAAACAACTAATGGAATGAAATACAGAAAAGAAATAACTTTCTATCCCAGAGGCTCCAAAGGATTATCAGGTTAATGGCTACATGTTTATTCTGGTTTTGTAGAAGACCATGTTCAGTGCGGGAATGTAATTCTAAATCTTTTTAATTTTATCACATATTTTAATGTCTGATTATTTATAGCACTATTTTGTTTTCATCATCCATGTTTGGTTTTAATAGACTTATGTTCTAGTCAGACTAAAGCAATGTAATGAGGATGAATTACATTGGTGCATAACCAGAGCAATCCAAAGGAATACCTGACTTTTTCCTAAATATTTTAATAGTACTGTAAACATGTAAAGCCACTTTGTTTGTATGTTTGCTGTATAAATAGCTGTCCCGGAATTGTTAGATGGTGCCAAAATACCTGAAAATACATTATATTATGCAATATATAAATATATAAATATATATATAGCATATTAATATATACTGGGTATACACTAAAATGTTTGCAAAGTTTTACATTTTATTCTGCTAGTACAAAATACTGGAACTTACTTCTGTTAGAAGAAAAAAGTCCAGCTCATGGATGTGTAGCACCATTAAGACAGTCAGCTGTCAGTCTTCCTGATCACTACTGATGTGACTCTTACTGATTCTTGCAGAAATAAATACTGGTTTAGAAAGCACCTGAAGGTTCTTTCTCAGCAGGATTTAATGACATATATAATGTTTACTCCTATTATAATACTGCTTTTTAATTATTTTTAAAAGTGTGCAGTTCGTGCGGCTACCGAAGGCAGAATCCTTGTGCTGGAAGGTTTGGAGAAAGCTGAGCGGAATGTCCTGCCAGTGTTAAACAATTTGCTGGAAAATAGGGAAATGCAGCTTGAAGATGGTCGTTTTCTCATGTCTGCAGAGCGTTATGACAAACTTCTGCAGGTATGGAAATGCAATGCCGTTTAGATTTTCCGTTTTTTTTCCTCCCTGTTTTTGGTAGTGCTGAAATACCGTTATGAAGGGGAGAGTACTTACAGGTCAAATGGGGAAAATCTCACTAAGGTTTCTATGTTTTTTTTCTCTGGGATATTACATAGGATGAAATAGGCCAGCTGAAAGCTATGCAAGAATTCAAACTACTGCTTGCAACAACAAAAATACTTTTCATCTGTATCTTGTCTGTCCACATGAAAAAGTGTAGGCCATGTTAATCATGAAGCCTGTATGTTTCTAAAGTGTGAAAGCAACAATGTGAGACTAACTAAAATATACTTGTGAAAAGAGATTCAAGTTTAAATTGTTCCTATCCAGTTCAGATAATGTTTCAACATTGCAATAGCCTTGTGCTAAGCTAATAAAATGTTAGGATACGAAAGAAACAAGGTCAAGCTGAGTGGCACTATGTTCATCAGTGCTGTCTTGCTTTTAATTTACAAAAGTATACATAAGCAGCTAATCTACATCATAGAAAATGGTTAGAGAATTTTCTTTTGATAGGAAGTGGGATTTTAGTGTCTGCTGCCATTGCTACTTCAGCCATTTTCGTTTTTTGGGGGGCCTTGAGTCCTGCTGCTTAAATTTGAGTGGATACTTTCCAGGCTTTTGGGGACCTCAATAAATTTTGTTATACAGTTGCTGTTAGTACTCTGCATTTTACTTTCATGCATGTAGTTTCTGATCACATACCTGTCAGTCGTTCATAACAGTCTGACACTTGCTCATGTTTCTGTCTATCATACTTAACTGTGGTTAGGTATATAATTCAGACTCATGTGGCACAGAAAAGAAACTTGCAATAAGACTTCTGTCATTGATCCTGATTGTATGAAGTTGCTAACTCTGCTGAAGTACTGCAGTGGATTTCTGTATATCATTATTTCCTATGGCTCTCATCTGTGGTTAAAATTCTTCTAATCCATGCCTTTTCCAAAAACATTTTTATGATATTTAATTAGTAGATGCAGTTGTTGGAAGCATTATTATTATATTTTAAAAGTAAGCTTTTAAAATGTAATTGCATTTAAAGACTGAAAATGCGAATTCAAATTTAGGATTTGGTTCCAATTATGCAAAGCATCTTCCTTTTTCCTTTTTTCCTTTTCAGTGCTTTTCTAATGAAAATATGTTTCAAAATGAGTGCCTCAGGCACACTGCAAATAGTATACGAATTAAGTCTCTTGCTACAATACTAAATCTAATATTGTTGTTTTGTTGTTTGAGGAATATTGTATTATATAAGCTAATGTTCATTTTCTCTTCTCCTGTGTGAATAATTACTGTACATCTAGGACTGCAGGAAATATATTCATGCATGGTTTCAAGGAAGACCTACGATGTGGGAAGACTAAAGAGTTCATTTTTTGTATGCAGTGAATCTTTTACATGATGATGAGTGAAATACAACATTTAATATCCTCATGAAGGAGTCTAGTTCTGTGATGCTGCTTATGATAAATCATAATTTGTAAAAGGAGCTTTTTAACATGCAGAATTTAGTCTGCTTTCAGTTATAGGAGGGGAAAAAAGAAGAAAAAGCTTGCTCATGGTTACCCACTTCTAACGTTTTAGAATAAAATAAATTTTGTGGTTCATTTATTTTCTGTTCTTTAGAAAACAGTGTTGAAATGATACCTTTCCAACTTTGACCGTCTGTGGGGTCTTCAGTCAAATTGCTACAGTCCTGAAAGCTGCACCTAATCAAGCATTCTGTCTGCGTTCTTTTTGGAAAAACTTGCCTCTACTATCCACAAATTTGACTAGTTCTAGCCCCTCTGAATGACAGATGAGAAGATTACCATATTTAGGTTGAAGGACCAGGGCTGTTAGTCAATTTGCAGTTTAGTCATCATAATTTTTTAATGACATCCTTTTTTTTTTTCTTTTGTTGCTTTATTTTAATTAATTTAGGATCATACAAAATCAGAGTTAGATGCATGGAAGATTGTTCGGGTTAGTGAAGATTTTCGAGTGATAGCATTGGGCCTGCCAGTACCTAAATACTCTGGTAACCCTTTGGATCCACCCCTTCGCTCTCGATTTCAAGCTAGGGATGTTTATCATCTGCCCTTTAAGGTAAGTGTCCTAGCAGAAGAGTCGGACTATCTGTACTGAGTAGAACTAATATTTTGATGTTATGTTTTACTCACCTCACTTCTGAAAAGAATCCTTGAGTAATAACTGATCTTAAAGGGTATTTTTCATACTGGGGCCTAATAAATTCCTAAAAACCAGGGTTAGAGTTACCAAGGAATACTGCAGCAGAAAAATAACTTCCGTAAAACAGAATAACCCTAAAAAAAGATTTTATAATTTTTTTTTTTTTTAATAACATTAATTTTGTGTCAAGGGGCGAGTAGACTCCTCATGTCTGAATTAGAGGGAAAAATAGAAAATGCCTCATAGATCATGAGCTGTGACCCACAGTATGATCCCCAAATTAATTTACTCTTTGATTTTATGTTCTATTTTCAGGACCATCTTCAGCTATTATATTCAATTGGATCAAACATTTCCACAGAGAGGTAATTTTTCATAATTGAAAAAAAAATAATGGAATGAATGAAGAAAAGCAATGCCCTTTCAGGATTCCGTGCTATTTTTGTATTTTCTATCGCTGCATAGAGACCAGAACTGAATAAGTTTTTTAATATGTGTGGGTGTATGCTCACACAGCTTTTCATATGCAGCCTTCTTATAATGAATCCTTAATGCTTCAGAACTTCAATCACACCTTACTTATTTGTGCTCAGAAATAGTTTCAGCATCTTATACTGTATTTAACATTTCAGACTTTAGTATTTTAAATATAGATTGCATGTATAAAACTCTGTAATTACTTTTTCCTATGCAGAATTTCTCAGCTCCTGTCTTTTGCTACAACTCTCTGCTCTCAAGAATCTTCTACATTGGGACTTCCAGATTTTCCTTTAGACAGCTTATCGGCTGCAGTTCAGATTTTGGTATGTTCATACACATGTGCTGTGAAACTGTATGGGCTTAAAATTTCTCAAAATTAGATCTGGATTGTTCATGTTGTTAGAAGATGATTAACATGAAAGTTTGAAAAATAAACCTGAAAAAGCTAAGGATGGTTTGAAAGAGAAAATCCCCAGTCAGTTATCTCTGGATAATACTTTAACCATGTATATAGCGTAATACTGAAGAACAAACTGTGGCGTGACGCAAGATTTGTGATGTGATTAAATGTGTCTTAGTGCTCAAAATAATGTTTTTTATTCTGCTAAATCATTTTACCTGGCTTAATAGGTATATACAGTTTACCTGATGGCACTGAGGTAGTCAGTGCAGAGAAATAAAAATCACAACCTGGAAGTGCTACTGATTTAATGGTATGCATGTAAATCAGATAGATTGCATTACAAAGACACCTATTACTCTCCATCGACACCTAAAAGGACCCAAACCAGCTATTCAGATGTGGGTATAGAAGACAGTTAATTTGTATGCTATGAAGCCTACATTAGGTCGTTGGACTGGCTGGTGGATTTAGAATAAACATAGACATGGAGGGTTACTTGAAGATGTAGGTTGTTCATACTTGAAGATGCAATACTTCCCGAGAGCTGCAGTCCATAGGGAAATATAACAACTGTACACTTGCTGAGTTCACAGCGGCAGATCAGGACTAAAGCTGTGGCAGCCTTTCTGCTTTCCCTGACAGACTTTTGTCCCTCGGACTTTATAACTGCATGGTAAAAAGTCAAACCAGAAGGTGCCTCCTGCAGGAAGTCTGGGAGATGGGATCTGTATAAAGAGAGGTAGGAGATGCACACAGGGAGATGTGGTCAACACAGGAGGTTAAAATACCAGGACAGCTTCTCAAACCCTCTCTCCAAGGTGCAGGTGTCTGTAGAAAGGACTCTTAGAATAATTCTCTGTTGTGTCTCCTGTGCGATCAGTTTACCTATGGTACTTCTCTGTTTTATTGGATTATATACATTAAAACATAGCAATTACTTGTGTTACTGTGGTGCTCAGTCCCCTCAGTTGTGCTGGATACTTACAGACATGATTTTTTTCTGAATTAGTGGTACTACATCAGATGTTAAGAAGTGATTAAAATTCAGGTTCAGAGAAAAGAAATGGCATTTGGAGGGCTTTAGGAAAGAAATATATGTTGAATTTTAAAATAAATTACAACTTTTTATTCTTTGAGCCTTGTAGTGAAACATTATTTTTAAGTGAATGCCAGATGGCTTTCAGAGTAATGGAAGGAAAATGAGCCCTAAGCTATTATCTAAACTATGGAACGAAGGAAGCATTTTATTTTACATTACAGAATGTGAAGTGTTATCATTGTATGACAGTGTCTTTTTTAGGTAGACAAGAACTGTTTCTTTTAGAATTAGTTTTAATCACTTGGTCTTAAAAGCTGACTGTTCTCAGTGATTCTAGCTACAGCATTTTTCCTTCGCATGCTGGGTCACTGCCATCTTCTACCTCTAGCTTCGTTGATTTAACCGTTTAAAAGTGTGGAGGGAATGCATTGCAATGATTAGCTCCTTATCTCTATCATAGATTCACACATTCCCAAAACGCATTTCTTAGGTTGAAAACTGTCTGCTGAAAGGGAGAATTTTTTATAGGGTGCTGTTATGAAGAGGCTAATTTCATACACACCATTGTAATTATTATTAATTTGAGATAATACGGACAAATTACATGTTTTGTCTTTATATATAGACAGAGGGCTTTTAAAATGCAATTCAGGGCTCCCTGATGCTTTAAGCAGTACATTTGCTACAGTGCCTTAAATCGTTTATTTTTACTGATCTTTTCTTAATCTGGAACATTATAAATAGTATTACTGATTATAAGTATGAATTGAATTATGCATTTCATAAATATGCATCTTCTGATTTCATTTATAAGCAACTCTTCTTTCAGTTGCTTGCCTATGTAAATCCAAGTGTATAACTGAAAATCAGTTGATTTCATTTTAATTATATTATTTACTTTTTACTTACTTTGAAGGCTTAAAAAGGAAGGCAGTGCCAGTCCACTGGTGGCTTTTCACTAGTTTTGCACACAAGTAGTCCTTAAAAATTTGCAAGTATTTTTTAAAACAATCAAACATTACTTTAGGGTTTTTGAAACACCTTTTTTCACCATAAAAGGCTTTATGCATGTTTCTTGAGTATTTATAAATGCACTTTCATTTTTTTCTCTATTACTCCAGCAAGATAATTGAATCTTTGTATAGTTCAGGCAGCAACTGACAAGAGTTAGTACTTAGAACTAACAAGGAGATAGTAAAAAAAAAAAAAAAAAAGTTGTTTTCAATTTTGTGTAGGAAGTGCAAGCATGCTTAGTAACTCATTTCAAAACAATACAGTCTTGATCAAAATGTTCAGAAATTTCTAGAAATTGATTTGTTAAGTAGAATTTATACAATGTAATAGAATCAAAATTAAATACTAGAAATTGCTGTGAATGAGTAGATCATTATTGTAATATAAATTTCTTGTCACATTGATTCTTTCCTAGTAGTACTATGAAACTCAGTTACCTGTCAAGGGATTTGTCTCTCCTAACCTTAAATGTCTTTAGGTATCTGAGCCAGTCACTGTAGCTTCCATTTATGCCCAGGAAATAAAGTAATTTTTAGAACATAGTTCTTCTAATCTACTTTAGACATTTATATTATAATGAATTGTACCTGAGAAATGCCTGTTTTGACATTTGATTGAATACTGCATGTAGTGGTCATTTGTATATTGCCCTTACAGTTTTAAGTTCAGAACTACATGGAATTTTCAGGTTAATAGATGACAATAGAATGATCAAATATTTTTTTTATTTGTATATTTTAATTTGAATTAGGATTCCTTTCCTATGATGTCAGTCCAGCATGTTATTGACCGACTTTACCCCTATAAGGTTTTCCTTGGAAAGGAAGGCAGGACTGCAGTCAAAGATGCATTAAAAGTAAGTATTGCACATATATATTGTAATACCAGGAAGCGGTGGATTATGACAATAGTTCTCCTGACTAATGTTGCTTTGCTACTTCTGTAAAAAAAAAGAAATCTTAAGTAAACTAAATGACTACATTTTTGCTGATGCTAAAACAGTATTTAAAAAAATCATAAGCTAGTAGATTTCATTGTAGTGAAAGATGAAACCTCTGTGTTCTGTAGACTATTTAGACATTGATTTAAGACCACAGAAAACCCCTCATTAAGTGGTTAATTAACTTGAAAGTAGTTACTACTGTGGTTTAGGTAGTCACATTCTTTAGAAATACCTCTTGCATTTGACTTTTAAGAGGAGATACTAAAATGAGAATAGAGATCACATGCACAAAATACATGCGGTATAGTATGGTTATAGGTTATATTAGTCTCTGGTTTTGAACTGTGTTAGACTTTTGTTGCTTGTTGTTAGTCAGATCTTTTTTGTTGTTTTGTCCGTGTTTAATAATAAACTATAAAGCCTATAACTATGCTTGGTTATTCCATTTATCTTTTTAAAACTTCATCAAAGTGCCAGCTTTCTTTCATCATTGAATATGTTGCAGGAGTTATGTATGTTGTTGAAAATTAGTGTTTGTGACCTAGAGCATCTTACCAGCTCTTTCGGTCCTGAAAATTAGAAGTTATTTGTGCGTGCATATTTAGAAATAACCAACTTTACACCTAGTGAATTTTGTCTTTCCTACAACCAAGCCTAGATGTCAGAGAAATGTTTGTAGACCATTGCTGCTGACACTTCCCATATGCGGCCTCTTTGCATTGCAGCTCGGTTCTGTATTCCCTGTGTAACCAGGCTGGTCTCCTTCTTGTTGTGCTGTTTTGGGATGGACACTCCTTGCATTTGAAGGAGGTCGTCCTGAATAACCTGCGAGCTTTCATGAACCTTCAAAGCTACCTCCTGTGTGATCCTACCTACCACTTCTCAGAATAAGCCAATCTGGCCTGAAATCCAGAATCTGTAGTCGATGTTAGTTGCCTTCATCACTCCCCCTCAGGATTTTGAACTCTGTTATTTCATGATTGCTGCAGCCAAAGCTGATGTTGATTGCCACATCCACAACCAATTGCTCCTTGTTTGTGAATAGCACAACCTGTCTGTGCATCACCCCTGCCTAGCCGGTGCAAGTGCCTGTGTTGAGATTATTCCAGGCAGCCTCAAAAGTCTAGATTGATTGTATCACCCTGTGTTGCCCTTCCACCAGATATGTGGGTGGTTGAAGTTGCCTGTAGGAACCATGGTCTGGGTAGAAATACAGACTTCCATCTGTTAGCAGAGCAGTAACAGTCACTTCTGTTCTTAATATGCCTTTATTTAAAACCCTTTGTGTCATTTTATTGCCACTGTCAGTTATAGATGGTGAATGTCTTTATGTTCAGTACCATCAGCTTCCTTCATTTTCCACTTCTTTTATTTAATTTAATGTGTTGTGCGTGCTTTTGCTTCCTGTGTAAGACAGGTTGATTTGACTAGTAAAATCTTTCTCAATGATCATCTACATTTAAATATCTCCTTATCATTTACATTTTTCTGTGTTCATTTTCGTTTTTTGTGATACTCTTCCTCATCTCTACTTATATAAACTTGTCCTATTATGTCAACAAGTACCTATAATCCTATTTGGAATTTTATTCTCTTTGCACACAACAAATCTTGTTAAGCAATGAACCTTAAGAAATACAGAAAATAACTGGTTGTACTGAGGAACTTCTGTTTATAATGATATTATAGTAATAGCAGTGCCAGAACTGTATTAAATATGGATAAGATTTTTTTTTTCCATTCCATAAGAACTGTGAGGGAGAGGAGCCTGACAAAAGCAAGGTGATTTCTTACTCTACCTTCTTGCCGATTTCCAGAGTTTCCAGCTAATATTTGCCATTGAATACTTCTCTCAGTGTAACAGAATACAGTTAGGAAGTACTAATCTTAACTGGAGGTACTGAGAGTTGAAAAAATAAATACTCAAAGTGTATTTGCAATTGGTACATTAATTTGTGTGAACTGAATCACTTCTTAATATCATCTAACATTTAAAGAAAATGAAAACAAACTTCATATAATAAAAAGTAAAGTTTAGGCATCAGACTTGGAGACGGGTATGGGGAAGTAGTACTCTGGTTGATAACTTATCGTACTTTCAGGATGTCTTCCCTTCCAGTCAGCTGTTGGAGCTGAGAAGTGAGGTAGCCAGCAGTTAGGCTCAACAGCTAGTTCTGGCAGTTGTTAGACCCTGTGCATATTTCTTGAAGAGATCATATTCTTCAGGCCCTGTCTTCACAAACATTATCTTCAACTTGGGTAAATCTTTTTCTTATGTGCCTCCTTCCTTGCTGAGACTCCACAAAGACCTAGGCATTCCTCTTAATTCTTATTCTCAATAATGAATTAATGTGAAATACTGACTTATACCTTCCCTGTGAGTGAAAGTAGTTAGTTATGGTGTTACTCTTGGATGTGTAAAGATGCTTTGAAATGCCAATCTCTCATTGAGTGGATCTAGTTGGAGTTAAAACCTCATAGGCTTAGAGCTATCAACCAGCTTTTTCATTTGATACAAATGTGGTTCCTTGTGTCAAACTAGTTAGCATCAAAAAGGCATTTATAAACTGCATAGTAATCCAGCATCAGCCATGCTCCCGAGAGTTGCTTGTCATACAGAACATTTGTACAGGGGCTACAGTTTGCAGCATTCATTAGTTCATTAACTTGCAACAGGCAGGACATTAGTACCAAGATAAACTGGAGAATGATATGCCTTTGTGTAACCTTATTTGAAGTTTCTGTACTTTGGAAACTGTATCAATTTCTATTCTGATTCTTAAGGAAGATCTTAAACTTAGAAGATCTTGCAAAGGAAAATGTGAGTTGGTTTGAATTCTGGCCTTTAAAGTTATTCTGTACTTGCATGAAATAAGAGCATGACAAATTATTTTGAATGACAGATGAACATTTGAAATACGATTGCAAAAATTAAGTAAAAAATTATTTAAGCTTTTTCTAGATAAGATTTATATAGAGAGAAATCATTGCTTTCAAGGAAAACAACCTCCAGTTAAACTTTCGCAAACAATAAGCTTAAGCACATATGATGTCTCCCAGAGTATTGAAGCTTTCTTTCCTGTATAATATTGATAGACATTTATAAAACTGGTCATCTTCATTTCAGCTGAGTTTGGTGGCCCATATGAGACTCCAACTCTTCTACCCTTATTTCTTCATTGTTCTGTAAGCTTTCAGTATTTTATTTCAGATTCTTAATTCTCACATACCTTTTGCATGTATATTTTTTTCTCGTTGTTGGAAGCAGACATCGGTTTTTTAACCTTCTAATCAAGAGAAACTTCCCGTCAGATTTTAGAAACAACTTATAGATCAGATTTGTCTTAATAAATGAGCAAGTCCCTTTTAGCCTACTGTTCAAGTGTTTATCTTCACTCTAAGATTCTTCTAGAATTTTTCTTCATTCTTTTCATACCTTCATTAATACTGTGTTTACTGTCTTGATCTTATATCAAATTGTTGATATTTGATTTGTTGATATGCTTGTTTGTTCCTTTTGACTTATTTTTACATAATCTTTAATCTCACCTGACCTCCTCCTTGAGAACTGTGCCCTTGCCTCACAGTATGGAATCTTCAGACTACATAGACACTTTCTCATAGAGAGTGGTCTAATAGTTCAGAAAACTGGAATCTTCTTTCTTGTCTAGACAATTCTGTTCACTTCTAAGATATTTCTGTTGCAAATTTTGGTCTAAGAAAAGATTTGTTTCTCGTTTATTCTCCCTCAAAGTAATCTATAATCTTTGAGGTTTTGCATTAGTGAATGCTTTTAATTCCAATACATACCATTGTACAGGAATCTGTCCCTCAGACTATATCTATCCTGTCTTTCACTTGCAGTTCATATTTTGCTTCTTGAGAAAACAGTTCAGTCCTCTTGTTCCTTGAAAAATTATCCTTCCTTCCTATGCAGAGAATCTTCAAGAAAGATCAGTTGCCTTTGGATGCCTCTTTTGGATAGCTTGGCTGTCTTGTGGGTTCAGCATAGTGGTTATCTGCAAATATGTCTCATTTAGACTCTCTGTTCCTTTGACCAGCTGGATCACCAGTGTATTCTTTGCAGTTTCCATGCTGAGACATTACTGATCATTAAATACTTTCAAGTGGTCAGAATTCCTCTTCTTCCTTTTCTCTAATTTTTACAGCTTGCCTTTTCTCACGTGTTTCTAGGCATGCAGAATGTGGCCTGGTGATTATGGACTGCCAAACCACTTCCCTTGTTTTTGGTGGCTAGTCTTTTCTTTTTTCTTTCCGCTTGAGTCTGAGGTAATGAGGCTGCCCACTTTTGGCTTACCAAGTGTCTCCCAAGTTTTCTGATACTGAATGTGCTCCTTCCAAGCCACAAATATTTTTTCCTTTGCAGCTATCAATGTCTGGCTCAGGCAGAAGCATGTTTAATGTGTTCTACATCCATTTCATGCCCCTCTGATTACATATCCAGCTATCATAATTCTAAATGAAGAAATGCTTCAGAGATCTGTCTTACTCTGAAAGTGAGTGTCCTGGGTTTGAGTGAGTGGTGGGGTTTTTGGGTAGCAGGGGATGGGTCTACATCAGTAGCCCCGTGAGAGAAGCTTCTCAAAGCTCCACTAGCTCCAAGTCAGACCCACCTGTGCACCAAGTTTGGCGCCGGGAGGGTTGCAGCGTGTGGGGGTGTCCCACGCCGGAGCAGCTCGGGAAGGGCTGCAGATTGTGGGAGGGACTCCAGTTGGAGAAAGTTGGTGTCTCATGCTAGAGCAGTGAGGGAAACACTGTGGCCCGTGGGAGGGTCTCATGTCAGAGGAAGTTTGTGGAGGACTGTCTCCTGTGAGAGGGGGACCACGATGGAGCAGGGGGAAGAAGTTCTGGAGTTTTCCCCTGCCAAAGATGGAAGAAGCGGCAGCACTGACTGCACCCCCCCCATTCCCTGCCGCTTGTGCCACTGGGGGAAGGAAGTAGAGATATCGGGAGCAGAGCTGAGCTGGGAAGAAGGGAGGAGTGGGAGGAAAGTGTTCTCAAGATGTGACAATGCTTCTCACTGTCCTACTCTATCTATTAAGTGCTGTTGTTAGTGTCTGTAATAAATTTATGTTCTTTTTTTTCCCTCTAACAAGTCTGTCTTTTGCCCATGACCATAATGGGTGATTTATCTCTCCCTGTCCTATCTCGAATCCCAAGCCTGTCCTTCTCAGTACTGGGGGAGGAGGAAGTGAGCAGCTGTGTGGTGCTCAGTTGCCTTTTGAGCTCAAACCACGACAGCCACAAATGGTTTTGTTTGTTGCTTCTGTCCACGTATAAGTGTGATAACTTGTTTAATTGCTACATTATCCAATTCAGCAGCATCTCTGTGCTTACATGTGATGAATTCAAATTGTACAAACTCAGATGAATTCAAGTTGTGTAAGTTCCGTACCGATCTGGACAGAGGTATACAGTCCTCTTTCACTGTCCTTATTTAGGGTCTAACAGGCTAGCTGCAGAAACTTCAACAAGTTTTTAAGGGAAAAAAAGACCCAAACCAAGAAAAAAAACCACCACCAAAAAAACCCAAGTAAACAAAAACCCCAAAACCCCAAACCAAAAGACACCTTACAAATTTTAGACTCCCAAGACCTTTGTGTACCTTTGTCTTCTGCTGCTGTCTCCACATTTTTCTTGTTTGTTACAGGGACTGCTGGTGCAGATAATCTTCTTGCTTGCTCACACTTTCTTTTGTTGGTATCTGATTAAAGACTTTTTGCATATAAGCAGTTTGCAATTTTGTGTATGAGCAGCTTTCATCCTATCCAAAATGCCATTAACTTAGTAAGAATATTACAGTTTACTAATGAACATATAAGCAAGAACATCTGTAGTTCATTTCACAAAATCATAGTTGGAGCTTTTCTCAGAATCATAGTTTGAGATACTACTCAGTAGGCATTCCTGTCCTCTCTTGCTGTTTAAACGTCTAATGGTGTCTGAAGTAGACTCAACTCTCACAATAAGAATGTAATTTGGTGCAGCCCTTTACTAAAGCACATTTATCTTAATTCATGTTTAAACATGAAATTTTTGTACTCTTGTTCCAGAATGGGAATTTACAAAGAGGTGATGAGCCAAAGCATTTGTATGAAAGCATCTCAGTTTTCTTTCTAAACTTTAATAGGTGGTGCTGTGAATCCTAGTAATAATAAAACTGCATGCTTTTTAAGAATTATTTTATATGAGTGACTTCTGTTTTAAAAAAATCTCTTTTCTAAGAATTCTCAAGAGTTGGATAATACTCCTTTTTCTCTTGTTTACTCAGCTTTCACTCTGATGAATAAAATGGCTCTATGAGTTCAGTAATTTCAGTTAGTGGGTTTTCTGTGCATAAACCCCCTTGATACGACTTCTCCTTCCCCATCAAAATAGACTTTTTACAGGATTTTTAAAATGGTTTACATGCTTTCTATATACAGCATAAAATAGAGAATGTAATGCTCAAAAGAGAATTGGGAAGACAAATGTCCTGGGTTTTGTCCTTTATATACACAGAACATGCTGAAGGCTTAATTTGAACAGGTCGTCCTTAATTTTCACTGTATGATAAGGCTGTGGAGCTAAGTAAACATAATGTTTGATGGTTATTTTTATTGGTAGCCAGATGTTTAAATCTGCAATTGGTTATAATGACCTGCAGAGATAGGTGATCTATTATTACACATGCTAAAGGCTATCATCTGTTTCTCTTATTATTTTTGTCTGTCAGGCTAAGACTTGGCAAAGTCACCATATGACACTTTCACTTTACATCTGTCACTACAGTCAGAATAAGTAGATGGTATACAATCTTTTTGCTTTGGTTTTAAATGTAAAATATACAGGTATATGAAGCAAAAGTTGAAGTAAAGTAAATGGATTTAGGACTTCACAAGCAATTAATCTTGAATATAGTTCTGGCCTTGTTTTCTGAAGGATCAATTTTTAAAAACAGAAAGCTGCATTTAATAATTATTTTCCTCCACCCTCTAATTCTACAGCGTTTTGAGCTTCAGGATTCAGCAAGTCACTCGCTTCCCAGAAGGATTACAAAAGTAGAAAGTGTACATGGAAACAAACCCTTCAAGGCTGATGTAACTGTCCGGATTGGTGAAAAAGAAGTGACATTCCAGGTATGATTTTGTATCTTCATCAAACTATGTATGTTTTTAGACACCATTAACTTGTTTTCATCTCATCAAGAATTTGACACTTACACCTGATACTAAAACTCATTTACACTCAATAGTTTTTGGTAGACTAACACATTATATTTATTAGAAAAGCATTTAGATATTGGAATATTAGATTATAGGTACACAAGATTTTATTTCTAGATAAACTCATACTTTCATGCACATGTTTCATTTAAGTTTCTTGTGTTAAAAGAAATGCTAAAGAATGGATGAAAGAAAATCCTCTAAATTTCATATTTTTTTATTGGATTAGAATAACAGAGAATGCTTCTGATGCTCTTGGTGCTGCTTTCCCTTTTTCTTTTAATAAAAACAATAGTCTGTCTTTGTCTACACTTCAAATAAAATCTAATGAGTGCTTGGTAATGTTCCGACGCAGGATGTTGGGAAAATGGAACAAAAGTAATCACATCAAATATGATTAGTTTGAGTTTCTTCCAATTAAGTTTATGACCTGTTAGGTGGTGAAATAAGATCTTATTCAGGAAACAGATGCTGATCTGAGAATTTGAAGTTAGTGTTGAATTTGGAGAGTCTGTAAAGAAGGTGAATTAGTGGGAGTCAGAGAGAGATCATATTAACATTGGTGAGGAACTCCCCAGAGAGTTTGCACCGTGGCAAAGTGAAAAAGGTCAACAGCAGCAAATGGGAATTTGTCAGAAAAAGCTGAGTCTGTAGGGACCTGATTCAGCTCTGTTTGAGGGGAAGATTTTTGCTTTTGTTTGACGTGTAGGTGATACCTTCTGAAAACAGGTCTGCAGAATGTGAACAGGAGGGCGTTAGGAGTTTGCAGATGAAATGGTTCCCAGACTGGAATAGGAAGTGCCTTAACATAGGGAATGACTGAAACTTTCCAAAGTTCTGATTAAAGTAGCTCCTTCAGATTTTCACAATACAAATTGCTCTTTCTCTTCTGTGTTTCTCTGATGAGCAATAAATATTGGTGATTTTTATATTTTGTCTCTAGCATAAACAGCCTCAAGTTCTTTGCAGACTCCAATGCTGTAACCTTATTGGTTCACATTTTGTTATTTTTTTTCATGAAGAGTGGGTGAAGGAGGTGTGAATGAGGTTGTCTATTAGAAATTATATGATTGAATGTTTTTAAGTGAAAGAGTTAAGTTTGATGGATGACAGTCATGAGCAAGACATTACAGTAGGTTTGGAGAAGTGTAACCCAGTCCATACAAAGCCTAGAATTATCACACTATAGCTTATTTAGCATTTTGATTATTTTTTTTTTTCCTTATAGGTTCCAGCTGGGACTGGGCTGTTAAAAGAGCATCCTCGATCAGATACTTTCATAAGAACTTCCAGCCATAATCAACTGTTGGCAGAAATGATGCAATCCCATATGGTTAAAGATATGTGTTTAATTGGAGGAAAAGTAAGAATTTAAATTTCTTCTCTCCCTCCTTCCCCATGTTCCTTAGAACATAATTTAGCTTTATTTTTTAACTTTTTAGGGCTGTGGCAAAACAGTTATTGCTAAGGAGTTTGCTGATATACTAGGATACAGCATAGAACCTATCATGCTCTATCAGGTAAGTAAACAGGTGATGATTGTGCTTTACATGTGATCTAAAATATAATACGCAGACATCGATTCTTTGTGTGTATTCTCTGTCTCAGTTATTTTAAAAGCTGCAGCTGTATATGAACATAGCTGCAGGTTTTAAAATCACTGATGATCTCCTATATGGATTAAAAAAATAAAGGATAGTGAAGATTTCAGAGGTAACAAAGTTTTCTGACCATTATAGAGCTTTTTTCACTCTCTCTATTATAATGTTCATCTAAAATCTATTCTTATTGCAGGTCTAAACAGAGAGGATACTGTGCAGCAATATAGATAGAAAAATGTTATTACATATAAACTAGCCCTGATACTGCTTTCCTTCAATTTTATTGACTTCCTTCTGAATGTGAAAGAGAGGTAATCTAAATAAAATGTGAGGAGAATCTTTTAACACTGGTCTTTCTCCTAGCGTCAGAGAATTGACAACTAATTTTTTGTGATTTGGCATGAATGAGTGTCATAAAGAAAACTTTGTCTTTTATGACTTGTCCTTTTTGGATTTTTTTTCCCTTTCAAAGTATGTTTCCTGCCTTTAGGTCAGAGTGATGACCACTTGTAATTCACACATGTTGAATGCCTCCAGAAGACCTTTTGTCTTTCCTTTTTTTTTTCTTTTGTCCATATGCTATTTAATCTTATAATGGAACTCTCCATTATCAACACATTTTTTTTAATATTATCGAAGACAGTTTCTTTATTGTAATGAGAATACATAATGGGTTTTATGTTTCTGGGGAATTTTTAAAAAGCTACTTGTCATGTTCCATAAGCCTAATATTTCTTCTGTTTTTTTGATGTGTTTCTTCTTGTCAGGACCACCGAACATCTTCTTACATGTTTATTTTTTCTGATGCCTAACGTGGAATTTTAATCAATATTATCAATTCTGTGCCTTTTCCTTTTTTCTTTTCTCTTTAGTCTGACAATTACAGTTGTGGTGGGACTGTGTTGCAGTAGAGATTAGAAGAAAAGGTTCCATGTTCAAAAATGTTGCATTCTAGAAATATAAAATGAGGGCTGCTGTTTAATATATACATATTACATTCAGTGAATATTAACTTCATTATTCATAGGTGCTATAACAAACAGAAAGTAATTTTCTTTCACCCTTCACCTAATTGTTGCCAATTTATGTTATGTCTTAGTACAGTTGTGGCTTCAAAGATAAATTTGGGGCAAAGTATGCATTAACACTGAGACATGCACATGCAGTTGATGTGGTTGCCTTAGAATGGCAGTTATGGGGTAAAATGACAAGAAGGAAGATCTAGAGAAATTGTAAGGGTGTCTGAAGGTGGTGGCAAGGAGTTTGTTGTAGTTGCATTTTTCATGAGTTGAAAGAAGGAATCTACAGTAATTGAAAAAGTAAGGGCAGAGTGAATGGTTTTACTGAGCAAAATGCAAAGTTTGCATTTAAAAAGATTAATACAGAAGTAGCAGTAGTGGTTCCAGGAGGGTTGGACATGTATAATAATAAGGGAATGAAGGTTTTGGAGCTGTCAGCTGTCTCAAAGTATGGTAAACGCAGCACAGTGGGATGCTGTACCTTTAGGGTTTCTCCCTTAGATTTCATCTGGATAGTGCTTCAGGCTTTCCCCCAGCACGAGAGGTTTTTTGCAAACCCCAAGCTCTGTAATGCTTAGCAGTGATCTCCTGTAGCCAGTGGTCACTCAGTACATGTTTGGAAGGAATTGTCAGTCTTAGATCTTGATATACTCTAACCTCATCACATAAACTGAAAAATTACAAGATTAAAAGGTAGAATTAATTAATTTGTTAGCTTTTCACAGCAGAGATCACACATGTAAGGTTTTCTTCATAACCTTGAAGAATGAAGACACTCTCAAATAAAGTATGAAGTCAAGAGTCTCCCATGACCTTGTGAGTCAAAATACACCAAATATCACAGAATTTACAGTTCTAAGTGATAATTTGCAATACTGCAGGGAAACATTAGCATCAGATTTAATGCAACATATTGGTCTCTTTCTTCCACCTCTTTGCCTCTTTAAATTTTTCCCAGGCATCATGGAGACATCCAAGGGAAGAAATGGCAGTGGCAGCTGATTTGGAAGTGCAGTGACATGTGAGGAGAGACAGACATTGGCAGAAATAGGTGGTGAGGTTAAAGGGTCGAAACAGACAAAAAGTGAGAGAAAATAGAAAAGAGAAATATTACTGATGATGGAAAAAGACAGTCCATTTTATGTTTTCCTGCACTGTTGAGAAACTCCCCAGACAGGATCCCACTGCTTTTCCTTCCCTCTATATGGCTTCAGCTGATAAAGGCACCAACTGGGAAACTGTGTCAGACAGATAGATGACTTGTGCTCTTTTTTTATGCTTTAACATGGCCAGGTGCAAGCAGGTTTGGGTTCCAAAGCTACATAGCCTCATCAGTGCAATGTTATGTTCATAGTAATAAACCCAGGTTACAAGCAGTGCCTATTACCTTCTGCACAGTGGCATATTAAGATAGGTGCATAGTTTCTGAGCCAGAATTGAGTATGTCCACCCTTCGTACTTCTCTCTGCACTTGTCACTGCCAATGTATTATTAAATCATCCCAGGAAAATAACTTTTGTAACTTGACAAACCTGCTTAAGGACAGGCAGACCCTAGCCCTTGTTTTGCTGCGTGCAAAACAATATTGCGTACTCACCAGCAAAATTACACAATTATTTGTTTAAAAATATGGCTGCTGTTTTTCAACACCCTACCTTTAATTAGCATGGCTTTGCTGAATAGGAGCAGAAGACTTCCTTTTCGGAGACACATGAGAAGATCAGACAATTAAATTAGTTACTCAGTAAACATCTTTTTTTCAGAGGGATCGGTAATTCCTACAGAAGTAAAATCTAGGCCAAGGGTTTGAAGTATTTCCCGCTGAAGTGAACCTTTCCTTTGGTTTCACCAGGGTTTGATCAAGTTCAAAGGGCAGAGCGTTTTTGTAGTGACGTTTTCTGGTGATATCAAACAGTATCGCTAAGGCAAATAAATGATTGTGAGCTTGTAGTTCACTATAAATTCATGTGTAGACAAGTCTACCTAAAATTCACAAGTGTTTCAATGCATATAGATATTTCCTATGTACAATGTCTTACATAATCTCAAAAGTTTTTACAGGAAGCAGTGTATAAAAAAGTTGATTGAATGTAGCTGAGCGATACATCTTCTGATAAATTTAAAGAATGCATTTGTTTTTCTTAAAATATGTGGTAACATATCAGGGGTTTTGCATAGCAAAGTAATAGGATAATTTAATGACAGAATAAATGTTAAACGTATTAATTCATGCAGTAATTCAACAATAAAGTCTGTGAGAAGTTTGAGCTGTAAATTTAACAGATTTTTCTTCTTTGGTTCAAAAAAGTGTCTTATTGATTTTTTTGAGACACCATGTTGTCCTAAATCTATTTCTAAAATTAAGGAGACTTTTATTTGTCCTATTGTTCGTTTTTATTTTCCACTAGTTTCTGCAGGCACAAAAACAAATAATTGGGCACTTATCCTTGGTCTGAAGCAATAGCACTGTTTTACTTCAAGCTCTGTGAAGAAATTAATTCTTAGATTTTTTTATATGTATAATGTTTATTTTTAATAATTGCTTCATCATTCTTACCATCTGAGGTTGATTTAAGGGTTTGAATAGTGTGAAAAGGCATAGCTCCTTATATTGATTTCACAGGGAAAAAACATCAGAAAGCTTTTATGTTGTAAAATGAGAATCAAATTTATATAAACCAAGGGCTCCCAAACCTTTTGAGCACATAGATCATCTCTTACATGAACAGTTGGCTCAGAGAACAATTCTTGTCTCGTTGATGATATCCGACATCATTATATGGATTTCTCATTATATGCAATTCCATGTAGGCAAATTGCTGACAAAGGAAACTCATCCTCATTAGGAAAGGTTTGGGTTTAAGTTGTCTGCTATTGCAGTTGAGCAACAGCAAATGAGAAGCAGCAACCAGAGAGGTCTTTGTGGGCTGTAGTCAAGGAACTTCTGATTTAAATTGTTTAAAATAAAAGAATTTTCCCCCCAGGAGTTTCAGGGGGAAAAAAAAAAAGGCAGTATTCAAAGTGATGTTAGAACAGTTTTCCAGCAACTTGCTCCTTTTCTTCCCCGGCAAAAACAGTGTTTCAAGCACATCGCTGGTGTTTGTGTACTGTGATGGTTTTGTTTCTAGGATTTCTTTTTTTTCTTTATTTTTGCACTACCTCATTGTTTTTCTTTACCAATTCCTTCCAATTTTTTATTTGAGAAATACTAGCAAAATATGAGTCCCAATTGGCATGAAAAGCAGGAAACATAGATTTTTCACCTCATAATTGCCAAGAACATGATTAACAGTTGTAAGCCATGAAAAATGACTAGGTTGGAGGCTTATATTGCTGTAGCTGCTAAAGGGGGTGGAACAGAAGTTATCCTACTTGTTTTCTCTCCTAAACTTTTTTTTTCCCTGTATACAAGGTATTTTAGAAAATAAACAATGCAGTGTAAAACACATAAGTTACAATGACTGTTACAAATTAAAATAAGCATTTTGTCTCACATGGCAATATAATATTGCCATAGTTTTGCCCAAAATAAGGGAAAAAAAATTTAATTCATACATTTCTATTACCTTCCCTTCAAAAGGACAGATTTTTAGTTAGGGTATTATAACACTTTATCTCATAATGATATATTTTTAATATCATATATTAAAAATATTAATATATATTAAAAATTGGTTTAGAGTAAGTAAGTAGAAACCATAAACCGCTATTCAAGTTCTTAGCCATAAAACAGACCCCTTACAGAATCCGCACAGTGTTAGCAAATGATACTTCTTTTTAATGCATCACTAAATTGAATCTCATTCAGCCATTTAAATTACAATATAAACGTTAATTTCATATTTCAGAAAATATTTTGCAGTAAAATACACTTCTGAGTTTGTGTTTTGAGTCTGAGTCTGTTTCTCCAGAAAATTAATGCATGGTTCTCAAGTGGTTGTTGGAATTACAGATGGACATTCTGCATAGCATACTAGACTCCCAATCAATTCATACTGTGTGTTGTTTCATTCCTCTAGAGGTGAATTAGCAGCAGGTGTGTTAGTTAAATGTTCAGTTATACAGCATTTTCTAGCTACTGAAAGCACACTTCTGATGCAAGTCCTAAAACCACATTTTTCTCTGGCTTTGATAAAAATGTCTCACGTTCTGGTTTTAGTCTAATTCAGTAATAAAATAGGAAAGGGCAAACACAGCAGTTAAAAAAAACAAACAAAAAAAAACAAGCAAACAAAAAATCCCAGAAATGCAACAATAAAAATATGGTCTGGTTTTGTGGACTTGAATGTGGGACTTTAAATTATACAAACGTGGAAGCACTGAAGGAACCAGACTTCGTCCTGTTATTTTAAGGCTTTTAAGGAAATGTAGAAAGAGGAAATGATTCAGGCCATATGACGTAATGTGTTCTATTTTTATTCTTTAAAGTTCAAAGGGTTTATAGTTGTGAAAAGGACATATGCAAAAGCTACAGCTACAATAGAAAATATTTTTCTCATCTGATTTTAGATTGTGTTCACAGCACGGCCTGTGGAAGGAGTTTCATCTTCCAGGTCACAAAATGGCTGTTATGTCTTTGTTACTCCAGTGCATACCTGTTATAATGGAACATCTCAAATATGTGTGCTGGAGAATATGCTAGATCTTGCCTTTGTTTTTTATGTATCCCTTAAGCATTATTTTGAGATAGGCTATGTACTTTTGATATTTTGCATGTTACTGGCTTTTTTCTTACTTTTCCTTTATTCTCCAACGCGTTCTGCTGAGAGGTGGAATGTCATGCTGGTTTGTGTTCAGGATTAATGATGAAATCTTTGCTGTTTCAGAGGACTTCTATATGAAATGACTCGTTTGTTCCAGGGGTAAATTGCTGCCCCCTTCTGTACACAAAGCTGTGTACAAGTTGTCATATCCTTGCATTACATTTAAGGGGGAGAAAAAAGGCATGTGTTCTGGCTTCAAAGTGGTGATAGTCTAGAACTTCCAAAGACTATTTAACATAGTGTGTGTGTGTGTAGATTCGTGTGTGTATGTCTAATACTCTTTGGAAAAGTAATGGAAGATTTCCTGCTAATCACCGTGGGGAATATTCTCGGGAAGAAACAGAATGCAGTTTTTAAGGCGAAAGCATGTGCTTGTACAAGAAACAGAATGCAGTTTTTAAGGAGAAAGCATGTGCTTGTACATGAATAAAAAAGAACATAAATATGTTCTTCTGATGAATTGATGCTTACAGGATATGACGGCTAGAGATTTGCTACAGCAAAGGTATACTCTTCCTAATGGAGACACTGCTTGGAGACCATCACCACTTGTTACTGCTGCCCTGGAAGGAAAGCTTGTTATTCTTGATGGCATTCATCGAATTAACCCTGGCACTCTAGCTGTACTTCAAAGGTCAGGATGTGAGCGTGGATAAGTCGGGTGCACATGATCTGCTTATTGAGCACATGCATACTGAGAAATTAAGTTCTTTCTGGTGAATATGACTTTATAACTTCAAGAATACTGTAAAGATCATAGAATATGTAATGTTCAGTCATTACATACTTAAAAGCAGAAGCAATTCTTTCATGTTCTTTGTAAATCTCTATTCATACAGGAAACCAGATCTTTGTAAATACAGAATTTAAGTCTGGATTGAAAAATGAGCTAGATTTTACTCTAAATTTATGAAATCTAAAAATTAGTATTTGCACGATGATTGAAAATGCAAGATGTCAGAAAATGTTTACAATACTTTGAACGCATTCTGCTTCTAAATAGAATGTGTTATTACAGTTATATGTAAAAGCATGCTTTAAATTGATTGCAAAGAATACTTTCTAAACATTATTTCATAATTCAATAAAAAATAAATTAAACTTAGGAGAAGTAGTAATAGCAAATACTGTGTTAATAATAACCTATGCTGTCACGTCAAATTTTTGTGCTATTTCATGTGCCTGAATCTTATGCTGCTTTTTGCAAACTTAAAGGACGTCACCAGCTTTAAGTGCAGGTTGTAGCAAAAACATTTTGTGACTTATTTTATTATATATATATGCAGAAGGGCAGAAGAGACAATTACGCTTGCCTGTTTTTTACCTTTTTAATCAGTTTAGCTTTCCCTCCTGATTTTCCTTCTGACATGTGCATGCATTATATCTTATCAACCTCTATATAAAAAAAGAAACAGAAGCAAGATCTGTATTTATGTTAATCATTAAAGCCAACTGAAATATATTTCTTCAAGAAATGAAACAGAAGTGTATTACTTGGTACAAATATAATGAAATGGCTGTTTCATACCATTCATGCACACTCTACTGGTAAGACAGAATTTTTTATTTTTCATTTTCTTACTAAGTTGACTAATTGACTATATGATGAAACTGTTTATTTATGCATATTATTTTACCTCCACACCTGGATGCTTCTTAGATTGGCATAACTTTTTTTTTTTTAAACTATGACCCATGTTGACTTCTATATCCTTTTAAAAAAGTGTTAGTTGATATAAGTAGTTTAAAAAATAATCAAAGTCTAGATCAAGCTTATTCTTTGTTTTCAAACAGACTAATACATGACAGAGAACTGACTCTCTATGATGGCACCAGATTGTTAAGGGAAGATAGATACCAAAACTTAAAAGAAGCATTACAGATCTCTGATGAGAAACTGCAGGAAAGGTAAAGTGTCATCTACAGCTATAGAATGCAAACAGCATTTCATCCTGTAAAAAACTCTTTTTTTTTTTTTTTGTTACAAAAACATCATGTAAAATGCTTCCCTATTAAATTGATACCTTCTAATCACTAAGAGAAACATATTTTAAACGTCAGTTTCCTCATGAGCTTTTTTTCTTTTTGTGGCATGGGAAAATTATATCCTGTTTAGAGTGCTTGAACTAAAAGGAAAACATTCAATATCCTCTAACAGAAGGAGTTAGAAATTGAAGAGAAATGATAGGTACATAAAAACATAGATATAAAGGTATATAATATTTAATTTTGGAACATGTTATTAAAAGTGTTGGAAAATAAAGCTAAATTGAAGTTAACTACAAATTGTGGCTTTCTTTTGCTTCATTAGCTAGAAAGCTGGTACTTAATTTACAACTAATATGGAGCAGGAAATCCTAAGGATGGGTTGGGACCCATTATGCTTATTCTTTTTGTTTCTTCACTTCCACTTGTCTGCTAGAAATGTTCCACAGATAGGAAAGTTTTCTAGTCCTCTGAGACCATACTTGATACATAGTCAAACACTGCTGACCAATTTTAGATAATGGGAGGGATATTGTTGAGTGTACATCAAAAACAAATGCAATCTAATATTCAGTAATACATATGGAGCTAAACATACTGTGATTCGTAAATGGCTCTAACCTCTGAAAATATGCCTGAAGTTTTATATCAGATGTCTGTGCTCATAGTTACACTGCAGCGTGTGCATGTGCCCAAGCTTTGAAGAGGCCTTATTGTGGTTATAGTAGGGATGCATTCATGATGTGCCACCCCGCTTCTCTAAGCTTGTCTTGCTGAATACAGTTTTTCTTCTTCAACCTCCTTCGTGGTCCACCCTTTACAAAAAGCTGGGTTTCTTCTAGTGCCTGGTTGTTTTGTTATTTCTGGTTCCACTTTGATCCAAAATTCTGTGTGATACAAACTTAATTTTAGGTCTTTCATAGCATTTATTTTGACTTTTTTGTAGGTATGGTGTGATCTAAGCCTTCTAACTGTTGCAAATTGTATCCACACTGCTGAGGCCATATACCCAGATAGATGGGCATTTCCTGCATCTGTTTTATTTGAGTGAAGAACTATGTATCAGTAGAGTGTCCTGTTTATCAGGATTTTAAGCCAAGACTTTGAAAAGCGAAGAAAAAAAGCTCCAAGGATCTATCTTGGATGGTATCCCAACTTTGCACTGGACTTTTACTTCAAAATACATTTGGTCACTGTGTTTGTAACTCCTCCCTGCTCCATGTTCATGGTCTTGTCCAAGGTGCTTTCAGGCAGAATGGCAGTGGCTGTGCTGTTTTGCTTACTGTACAGTACCCTTTAGTTCATGCCAATATACTCCGAAAATGTAGACAATTCTTCACACATTCATCTTCAGTACTGCCCCTCTTCCTGGATCAAATCTCTCTCACAAGAATAGAGCTTTACGTCTGGATTCTGTATCTCCCTGTTTGTTCTAACTGTGGCTGTTCTGGCAGACTCCCTTATAACCTTTATTATTGTTAGACCATGGGAACTGTCCAAGCTGTATTTAATGACTATTCTGCAGACTTGTCTTCTTACTGTGACACCTCTGTACCCACTTTCCTTCCCTTCAGTGTCATCAAGTAACATTTTGGTTCCACTGTTCAGTGCTAATTGTGCATTGCTTTTGACTACTTTGGAGGCTCCAAAAGTCTTTTTTTTTTGGCTTTCCTCAGAAGACTGCCCACCTTTCCTTGAGGTCTCAATGTACTGCTTCTACCTAGCCACCTTCATATTTTGCAACATAAGGTATTGTGAATTGCTAAGCTCTAAATTATCTATTTGACTGACGTTGAGCTTTCAGCCTCTGATCCATAAATGAGGGGTGTCTGTTGTCTTGGGAATACATTTCAGATGAGTACTTGATCTTAACAAACAAACAGTATCCCCACTGTGCAGGCATTCTTGCATCTAGAAACTTAGTGTGATCATCTAGCACCATCTTGGACACAGATGAAAGTTCTTGGTATTGAATTAGATGAAGTCCATTGTGCTAAGGATCCTGCCTTCTCCTGGGTGAAATGTTCAATGTGGCCCTTGTTCAGCTTTCTTCTGTACTGCCTTATTCAAAAGAAGCCAGGATAAAGTAATGCAAACATGTATCTACTACTTTGGTTTTGGCTATGGGCTTTTTTTGGCATCAGTGAACCACTCCTCTGTAGAGAGGGCACAGTTCTCGTCAGCACCTGAGGAACTGAATGTGTTCCTGGAACTCATCCTGGTTTTGGTCCCTTGCATACTCTGAAAACATCTCTACCTTTCCCTGGCTCCAGGACGCAATGTCAGTAACTCCTTGATTCCAAGACTGCGTTCCTCCCTGCTACTCATCCTTTTCAACAGCAGTTACTTGTCACTGCAAGCTCCAGTGCCTTCCAGTGTTGCAGAATGGCTGTGCAGAATTAGCCCTTCTCTCCAGACACCTTCTCATCAAATGATATCTAGGGTACTGACAGCTGATTTAATCACAGACTAAGAAAACAGGATGGTGCCAGCCATCCCTCATTTACCTGCCAAAGACTGCCTTGCGTAGATGTTATATAGAATATGTTGTACCTTGAATTTATTAGCAGATTGGCTGGGAAAATTCTTACTTGAAATCATAATTAGGAGATGCTTTCCATATTGATGAGAAATGTTGTCTCTTTTGCTTTGTGTCAATGGCTGTGGCTAGTGTCCTTAGCTATATTTCTGATGTTAGAGTAAGATGAAGAGTGCTGTATTTATCCTGACTTACTGGATTTGACTAAAGTAATTTCAGTACCGTTGCTCTTTGCCAGGCCTGCAGAATATATGCTGTCATTCCCAATTCTGCTGGGACTGAATCTGTGATATTTGATGAGAGACACATAAAGACTACTGTTAATTTTCCAGTAAGGGAGTTCCCTGTGGAAAGTGGTTTCAAGTTTTGTTTGAATCAGGAGATTATTCTGACTATTTTTCCTAAATCCCTTTCATTCAGCCTCGATTCTCATTTGTATACTGGGAATCAATATGATATGTAGAATACATACTAAGGTTCACAAGTAACTTTTTGTTACTAACCTTTTTATTATTTACCTGATCTCATGTATGAATGTAGTTCTTATGAGAAGCAGAGGAAGAGGAAGAAACATACTGAGAGGCACATCAGTGATTCAGTGGAAATACATGACAGTTTTTAACGTCTAAGCAATCAGGCAGGACCTAAATGAAGTAGCTGAAAATAGTCATAAACAGAGGAGATACAATGTCAAGAGAAAAAGGATTATTTCTGACAGACTAGAATTTGAAAGAAATAAGCCCTGAGCCTCATTAGGAAATCATTAGATTAGGAGAGGGCAAGGCCATGTTCAGGATTTCAGAAAACGCAATAGCTGGAGCCTGAAAGGCAGCTGTGATAAAGAACTGATACCTTACTGTCATATGGAACGTGGAATACATACTTCCTCCCCAGTGACCCCCACTTTGGGTCAGTTTTGCTGTGCATGAGTATTCTTGATTGTAGAGACTATTTGTTGTATAGTTTGCAGTTTCTGTCTTCTGCGCTACTTCTAATCATTCATAAATACAAAATAACTCAGTTACTCTCTGTTCCCTTAATTTAAGACTCACTAGTGAGGTGTCCAGATACTGTTCTAAGCTACATAAATACAAATATATCTTTTGTAATGGAAAAGAACAGCTGGTAATGCTTTTTAGTAGACTACTTGGTCTCAATATTTTCTGAATGGAATTTTAAAACAGAATTTCCATTTAAATCTGATTTAGAGAAAAGGAGTACTATTCCTAACCAGTGAGCCAAAACTTATGTAAACAATTTTTTTAGTCTGTGCTTGTAAAAGAATTTGACACACCTAAAGATTTTTCCCATGTCTACGAAGAGATAAGTTTGAGATATTAATGGAGAAGTTTTAGGGGGATCACTTCTTCAGACAAGCAAGGCACATTTTGTACTAAGCTTTCACGCTCTTATATGAAAATATTTGATAGTAAAAAAAAAAAAATATTTTTTCACAGTTTTAGTGTCTTCAATTTTTAGTGTTTCAATAGTAATAATACTCATATGTGTAGTAGAATAGAACACTGCACAATTCATCACATAATTTCCAACCTGATAAGTCAGAGTTGTTTTTTTTAAATTAAGGGGTGGTATTTCAGATCACACTGTGGTCTAAAAAAATCACATGCCTCTGTGTACAAATGTTAACAGTGTTATAGTAGAGAATGTGAATGTGCTTAAACCATGGCAATGTTATTAGAAGTGCTGGACAAAGAGGAACCTATTATTTGATTTTCAGATTGTTTTCAAGTTTTGCAGGTTAGAACAGTATTATTCATAAATTATATTTTTGGACAACTTCATTTAAAAGTTTTATTACCTTTGTAAGAGGTAATAAAATATATTCTTATTTTAAAATATGTCAAATATGTCGATTATTGTCACTGAGTTATGTTCACTATTATTTAATTACATTTCTATATCTGTCGTGCCTACTAGCGTTTTTCTGAGAAGGGCTTCAGACTGGTGAGTGCAATAGTTCTGTCAGGACTGACAAGTGCAAGCAGTATGTTTGCCCTTGTGAGATTTTGGGATACTCCTTGGCCTGCTGAAGGCCTCTAGGTTACAAGGTAACTAGCAGTAGGTGCAGAGTACTTTTTCCTCTGTGCTTTCTTGTGCCAGTTTGACTGTGGAGGCAAGTTCACAGTCACAGTAAGATGACATTCACTCATTTGAGGAAACCAAGTATTTTTGTTTATGAGTTTGAGGAGAAGAAAAAAAAAAGCTGCCCTTGAGAAAGTGACAGATGGTCCTTAAAGATCATTTACATAGAAGGAAATTATAGCTGCTGATTCCTTACTCATTTAATTATTGTATGATTCATTTTCCTGAACAGGTTCAGAGATTAAGAGAAAGTGCATTCAAGTACTGTGCATATCCAAGACTTCTGCACAGAATTTCTTCTGTAATCATCCATTACTTCACTGAGACAGATACTGCGAAGGTAGCACACAGCCTTTATAAAACAAGCAGTGAAGTGTTGGTTTCTCTTATGATACAGTATTTTAACATGTTGGGTGCAGGACCCCCCACAACACAAGCACGCACACACACCCCCCCCAATGTTAAGTCTTTGGTGTGGTGAGCAGAAAGGCAGCTGTTACAGGAAAATCTAGATGTAGGTATATAATAGGATTGTTCAAAAGCTAAAAGAAGTCACTCATAATGCACGGGTGGTTTTAATGCCCTGCAGCCAGTGGATTATTTTCCATATGATTAGGCTGAAAGCGAACACACAGTAGATGAGACAAATAAAAAATGTGGCAGGGAGTGAATTTAGCAAGCAATAAAAGTTTTTAATTGCTTACATTTTCTAGCTTTTACTTCATTTTTTTGTTGTGGTTTTTTTTTTTTCCAGTTTTGTGAATTTTCAGGTAAAGTAATCTGTTAGTTTTAGACTGTGGTGAAATTTAAGAGAAACAGCAAGGAAACAACAATAGATTATTGTGGTCCTAGTGTTATAACAATTCTGAACTCGTAAAATTTAATAGAAAATGAGATGTCTTAAATCATGTTACAGGAAGAGATGACCAAAAGTGTTTTGGTTTTGCAAGGTGGCATTAGGAATGCCATTTTTTTTTTTTTTTTTTTTTAAGGAGAAGCTTCAGTTGTTCAGAATCATGTGTTAATAACAAGAAAATACTTTCTTAAAATCACCCTGAACAACTGTGTTCTGATCTTCCTCTAGAGAACAGTGGCGGTAATCCTTGGTTGGAATTAAACACTAATGTCAAAAGAAGGACACACATATTATTAGGAGAGTGTTCTGCTACCTGTCTTACCAGTAAACATTTCATAAAGTGAAGGATAGAGCCTCTTTTTATTAATCAACTAACACCAAATCTTCCCACTGTGTTTGAGGCTCATTAATTTAAATGGTGTCAAGTTTTTAACAAGGTACACTTACTTGGCCTTCATCTGCAAACAACACAAGATGTCAAGGATTTATTTTTTATAAAATACAGCTCTAAGTAGGAGCTCTAAATTGTATTCCTTTAGAAACTTGATATGTAATACAATGGAATAACTTTGAAACTCTTCAAAGTTTCACTGATGGAAGCTGGGAACTTTAAAAGCATTGCAGGATTAAGTCATTTGTGGCATTTGTTTTAATAATACACTTAGCTTGACATTTTCAGCATTGCAAACATCAGTCCAAACCATCATAGCCAAATAGTTTTACTCATGTTTACAAACTGGAAACTTACAGCAATAATGTGATATGTCCAAGTCTAGAGAGCATGTCAGTGTCTTTAACCAAGTCTTTAACTTATCACCAAGTTAGCTTGCCCTGCCTTTGCATCTCCTCTCCTCCCACTTTCCCTGTGCCCTCCCTGGATGTCCCCACCATGCCCTGCGAGTTAGGCAGTGACATGGAGGTGGTACAAGAGAACTGTGTTCCTTTTAGTAGGGAAAGCTGGCTGCTGCTTCTGTTCTCTTGTGATATCGCAGAAGGATCGGAATTGATCCTTTGAATTTGGTGGATTTCTGAAGGAGGGTTGTTTTTCTTCTTGGTAATTGGGGGGGGAGAGGGAAGAGAGCCTGGAAGTATATGTATTTATCCTATCTAGGACATGTTTCCTTCTATAATAAGGTTGGCTAATGTTCCCTGACCTTCTTCTGTGCTTAGTGACAGTGACGTTCCCATTGGTTCCTCTTTCATGTGATGTTTTCAGACATCTAGTTCTATTTTTATCAATCAGGAAGTAGCTTCTAGGCTTATGACTTTCAGCTGAGAATAACTCATGCCACCCTCTGTGTTTGCTTTGATACGAGAGACTGCTAGAATCTCTCTGTTGTATCACAGGTTTATTGTTGTGACAAACAGATGAGCCAACTATGCAGTAGATTTGTTAATTTATGTTTAATGGTCATAGTCTGTCTTCAGATTTTCTTGCTTATGCCATCGCTTCCCTCCTCAGTTTAACCAGGAAGAATACTTGCCTCCAAGTGTTCTGATTTCAAATGTAGTAATTTATATGGGAAATGACATGATACCAGGCATATCTAGCAATGTAAGCTGTCTAATTAAATTTCACTTGCTTTTACCAAATTAAGGTCTCCTATTTTAATAAGAGTACTGTGGAATTGACTGCTGAAAACAGGTCCTCGCACAATTTGACTGGCTTTTGTATCTGACTTGTTATTCTCTATTACTTCCGCTGCTTCTAGAGATCATGCAATTGTGCTGATTGAGGAGTACCAATGAATTACCAGTCTCAAGAGGTGATAATACTACATAGATAAGGGAGACAAAAGATGTGAAGAAGGCAAAGATACCAAAAACGGAGGCAGCAGTCTTCTACTGCCCTAGCATGCATCTAAATGTTGTATATTTAAGTTTGTGTTGATCACAGGAGGTTCTCACTACCTTCAGTGGAATCAAATAGGCAGGTGTCTAAGAGGCTGTTATTCACCAAATCCTGCAGTGTAAACTAGGGGACACGGACTGAAGCTAGCAGGTCAGTTCCATAAAGATTTAAAGAATAGTAATAAAAGTACCTTCCGCAACCATGAACAGTGCATGCATTGCCACAGGACGTTGTGGAAGCAGGTAGGATGAAGTTCAGAAAGGGATTAGACAAATTTGTGGGTAAGCAGACATTCAAGCAAATAGAGATCTACCCTCGAATGTTTTTGAATATATAATTCAAAATATAATGGGAGAGTATGAGGGAGACAGGTGATGGGTAGGCTTATGTGCTTTCCCCAAGGACTATCTCCAGCTGTCATAGTCAGAGATAAGAACGTGTAGCAAGATGGGTAGATCGAAGGACACGGTAGGGCATTTCTTAAATTCTTGTAAGTCTTAATCAGCCATTGGAGGGACCTGTCTCCCCATGCTGACTCTAAAATGAGCCAAGGGTGAGGTGACTGGTTTGGTCTTTGAAATATAACTTTCAGGAATATTGTGAAGTTAGGCGTATTAATCCCACCCCAAGAGTCTAGGTGACTTTCCAAGGGGTGTATAGAGAATCAGTAAGGGGAGCATTCCTAATTCCAGCTCTTCATGGTATCTAGGCCAATCTCTACAGTGTCATCCTTTCTGTCAGTCTAATTGAGTAAAAGAAGTTACTCAGTACTGCAGCCCTGGTAGATCTTGTTCTCTCTGATTTGCCTGTGAGACGGCCTGCTTTAGGTAAAGCACTTGTAAAACTCCGTCAGATGAGTGAAATGTCTCCATTTCAGACATACAATACAGTAGACTGTAGCTTAGTTGCTGGTTCATCTTGAGGCATGCAGGTTCTGTTGCAGATGAGAAGACTTGGGTACCCTCCCGAGCTTAAAAAACCCTGTAAGTTTATAATATTGCAAGTTACATTATGCAGTCTTGTCCTTCTTTTAAAAATAAAGTTGCATTGCAAATTACCTGAATAGACAATAATTTAATTCTTTTTTTTTTTTTTTCACATACTGTAAAAAATAAATTTGATATTCACTGTTTAAGCCAGGTAATGCAGTTTTAAACTCTTTTTTTTTTTTTTTTTCAGGTCTATTTTTCCTATCCATCCGTCTTTCAGAATAGTAGTCTTAGCAGAACCTCCTGTCATTGGAAGTAGTACCCAGCAGTGGCTGGGTCCAGAGTTTCTGACGCTGTTTCTTTTTCATCATGTTCGATTTTTAAGCAAGCGTGAAGAAATTAAAGTTATTAAAGAAATGGTAATATGTTCAATATGTTATGCAGTTATTGACTGTGCTTACTGAACACGATTATCTACTACATAAAAAATATTTTGCAATGTCAGTGTAGCATAAATGAGCCTTCATTTTCAAAGCTTATCACAGCAGCATATCTGCTTATCTTTTAATGGCATTGATATAAATTAGCATTCTTACTGTGATATTAAATGTTGTAATGGAAAAATTCTCTTTGTCAAAACTGTATGCCTTTTTGGTTGACAAAGCAACTGCAGCAAGTGTGTGCTCATTGCATCTGGGTGTAGCTGTATATGGAACTTGCATATCTTGCAGTAAGATTAACACTTTTTCTTTCAACCAGATTCCAAATGTACCCAGTGTTGCTGTGGAGCAGTTGTTATCATTAACACACAAGCTTCGGGAGACAAATGATGCCACGGTGAGGTGCTCCTCCAACCCCCCCTTTTTTTTTTTTTCTTTTTTTTTTTAATTTACTTTCTCCTACTGTGACTGTTTTAACAAAGACTGGGTGAAGCCTGCTAAGTTACAGTGTTATTTCAAAGGTTGCCTGATCGGAAAAACAGCCGCAGAAAATTACTCCTGGCAATTACTGCACTGCATACTGTAAACTTTTTTTTTATTTATGATGTACAATTTTAGAATCTGCATAAGCAAAGCTTTTAGTAAATTGCCCGAATCCCAGAGAAGTCAGGCAGAACAGTACACATGTTGTCAGTGGGTATAGATGCGTGGTTCACAGTGAAACATGCTTGAGGTACATTTTGAATAGGTACGGCTATAGGCGTGTCTCCCCAAATATTTTTTGATTATTTAGCTTTAGTCATTGGAACTTTGATAGCTGTAATTATTGGGGCTTTTGGGGCAATGAGAACTGCCCTAACCATTATAAAATGCCAACGGGCAACAAGAAAGACTCAGAAAAGGGAAAGCTCTAGAACTCCTGGATACATGTATTGCTTCTGGCTCCTGGCTACTGCTACAGTCTATTCTATTAAAGCAGTCGTGTCAAGAAAAATAAGTTCTACTGACAGTAACCACAAAATTCTTTAAAAGGATACAGCCAAATTATGGTGAAAAGAAAAAGAAATTATTGCTATGGCAACTAAAGCACTGGATATTTTCAATGTAACTAAAATGTAAAACATTTTTAGTGGAATCCAGCAGTTCGACTGGTATACAAATTTAATCCATTGTCCTTAGTTTTCATGATTTTAACATGGGTAATAGTTTTTACAGTATTACTATTTAAGAAGCTAAGAGAGACTCTTACACTCTTCTGACTTTAAAAAAATTAAGTAAATGGGTTGACTTTTAGGTACACCTTTGGGACAGTGTTGTTATTATCTATTTAACTTCTTACACCTAATGTATAAATCTATTGGTTTTGAGATACATGGCGACATACCATGCCTGAACAGAGCATTACTAAAATCCTTTCCAACTATGGGGCTGTCTAAAGCATTGTAAAATATCTAAATGAAGTATATGATGTTGGATGAGAAGTGAGTCACGGTATGGATCGAGGGAGGATCCTTGTAGATCCGCAGTGACATGAGACATGTTTGGAATAGCACACCTGTGCAGAGAGCTGAAATGTGTGCCTAGGTATCAGGCTATTTATAGAGTTGCCTAAGTAAGGCAGGCTCTGCCAGAGATTATCCTGAAATATTAACCACTGTTTAAAGTGATTTTGTTAACAATAGAAGAATACCTGTAGACTATTCAGCCTGTGGGCGTTGTCTGCGTCATTGTAATTGTTTGCTTGATTTACAATAGCATCTAGAGACCACTGTCAAGATCCTGTTGAATTAGGTATCTCATAGATATGTCTTACAAAGACTGTCACTAGCCCAGTTTTGAGTGTATAGTTGTTCAATATAAAATATTTAAAAAAAAAAAAAAAACAAACAAAAACAGGTAAGAGAAAAGAGGATATTTTATTCAAAAATCTCTAACTGCCAGTTGCAAATATTCAGAAGACATGATACAGCTTTTCCTCTGTGGTCCTGTTCTCTATGCTTATTTATTTCAGTGCAGGATCTGATGCTATAGATTATTTAGACTTTAAAATGCCCATGTCCTGAGAGATTGAACTCTACCAAGGTGGCACAGTGTATGAAATAGACTACCTCAGTTATTATGCCCAGCTGCCACAGGTTGTGACTTAGGAGGGTTACTTACCTGCCAAAACTTACTCTGCTTGGGAACCTTTCAGCTCCTTAAGATACTTTTGGAAAGAGATTATAATCTCCAAAGGCAGTGAGGGTTCTGGCCAGTGAGCAGGGATAACAAGGATACACAACTCACCCCTCTGTCTTGCCCTGCTCATACATGTCTGAGCAGGTCTTGACACTTGAAATGCCATCAGTTACATCACAGTGTCCATAATGCTGGGTGGTAAACCACGATGGTTCAGACGATGCTTCAAAATCTTCTGTCAATGAAAGCAGGAGGAGCAGAAATAGTAATCTTTGCAGTTAGCCCAGTCTAAATCATTCTTGCTCATTGCTCAGAGCTATGCTAAAAAATATTATCCTTTGCCTTCTCAGCATTCAAGAAAAGTGTTGTACAATTTCAGAAAACTGATTTTTTTTTTTTTTTTAATCCGTGTTTGTCAAAACTGCAGTTTTTCAGGGGAAAAAATCGGTGTTAAGACATTTCTCAGGCTTAAAAATTATTGAGGGGGAAAAAAGGCTCTGAAATTCATGAAGTACTGCTTTTCTCTGTTTTTTCCCCTGGATGGCAAATTTCAGAATTTTTTTCCAATTGAAACAGCATAATATATTAAGATAATTGTCATGCAGTTAGAAATCATTTATATGAACCAAAACAAAATGTTTTAAAATTACCTAATTAGAGTATTTCACTTGACCCAGGCAAAGCATGGTGTGACTTATCAGATCATGCTCATTGTTGTGTGTTTCCTGCTAAAATAAGGAGCCTATTTGTATTAGATGCCTTCATCCGGTAGATATAGTTATAGAATTATTTCTTTCTCAGTCTTTATATCTTTCTTTAAATACATAGTCACTTGTTTTGGATTTTTGTTTGTTTTTTTAAATTTTGATGTATTTGTTTGAGGTCTGCCTTCCCAGGCATTGAATCATTTTTGTATTTCTTTGCTGAATCATGTCCAGTTTTTAGCATTTATTTTAACATGTGGACAACAGAAAAGGACACAGTGTTCCAGGAACAGCCTGCCCAGAAGGCGTGTGCAGAGGTGATACAATCTCCTTACTGCTGCCCAGTGTTGTCTTGTTTATACACCCAAGAATCCTGCCAGACCCTTTTGCCAGAGCATTACATGTGGAGCTCATATTCAGTTGGTGAAGAGCAGATGATTTTTTAGGACATTGATCCTTTCACAGTGGCAAACCTCCTTGTTATTGTGAATATTGTTTAGTGTTTGGTTTTATATAGTGTATAAAATTCAGATATCAGCACATTTTTCTTCCCGTTGCTTATCAATTGAAATTGCAAGGCTAATCTTTTGATGACACCATGATTTCCATGGGAGTGAATTACTGAAACAAATACAGAATTACAGGTTTGCAGATTAAAAGCACAAACTACTGTAAAAGGCAGAAAGCACCTACGAATTAGGAGAAAGGTTGAAATTTGGATTACTTTTTTTTCCTGACTTGTTCGGTTTAAATCCCAGAGATCCAGTCCCAGAGATCAAATAATAAAACAACTTTGTGTTTTTTGACAGGCACAGTCACTGGCTTCATCTTTATCTACTCGACAGTTATTGCGAATTTGTCGTCGCCTGTCACAACATCCAGATGAAAGCCTTTACTATGCTGTTAATAAAGCCTGCCTTTCCAGGTAGAAGTGCTAGTTTTGGTGAAAGTTCAAGAGCTGCTTGGTCAGTTGCTAACGTGCAACATAGTTTTTAATTCATTTTTGTAGATAATACAGTTGCTGTCTTGCTTCTTCAAATCTGTAATTTCTTTAGAAGTATTTCTGTGGTATTCTCAAACCTAGGAGATAAGTAGAAATGATTTTGTACTTTTTTCTCATCTTTATGAAGCTATTTCATTATATAAATTAGGTTGCCATTATCAGCATTACTTCACTGTCTCAAAACACTCAAAGCAGAGATATATTAATGTCTAGTATGATTTGATGTTTGGTGGAGGCTTGGTTTCGGTTCTAAAAGCTGTATCTAGAAAAGTTATGAACATCTAGTTTTTTTCTGGGGTTTTTGTATTTTTTTTTTTCCCCAAAAGAAAGCAAATTGTATTATCAAAATGATTGGAAAACTGAAAGGGCCTAGTTCTGGGCACATCAGAGCTCACACTTTCTGTTTGGAACCTGGAGTCCAAGTGGACTGAATCAAGAGAAAAGGTATTTCCAAAAAAACATTGTTTCTACTGTAGCTCTTACTGTCAGTGAACTGAGGACGTTAAATACTTCCAGGTATAATCCATCCTACATTACAACCATGTTGCAATATTTGATAACACTGAAGCCTTTTACAGTGAGCGCGTAGCCAAAAGTGTAGTTCATTGCCTATGGAAGAAGCTCAATTTCTCTCCATAGGGATAGGTGAACTGTTGAAGACTCTTGGAGTGTGAAAGGAATAGACATTCAGGGTTTGGAGGTCAAAGTATACTTCATAATGATTTTAGATTACAGAAATTACCGAAAACTTTTTTAAAAAATGCCTTAAAATGCAAATTCCCCATTATTTTTCTTGATGTAGGTTTTTACCAAACCTTGCCAGATCGGCTTTACATAAAAATCTGCAGGATTCAGGTATTGAGACAAAACCAGATGACATGAAGAAACTGGATGAAAAGGATTACACATGTAAGCTTCTGCCATCTTTTGTCCTGCTCTTTATGAATGTTACTCAGGTGGTTGAGCAAATAAAGATGTAATAATTATCCTCAAAATTAAATGTAGTTTGCTCCAGTTACATTCCTTTGACTCTGTTTATCAGAATGCAGTGCTGCTCTCAGGATGTTCTGTATGTCGATACTTTTGTACTGTCTGCTGTAGTCCCAGGTCATGGAATTTTGTTCTCCATTATGTGTTTCCCAGTCTATAAGATCCATGGCCTCAGGCTCTCTTGGACTGCTTTTGCCTTTTTTCTTTTTCCCCCCTCATCACTGATAACTACTTTTCTGTACAGTTACAGCCTTGGCTTGATCTTAATATTCCTCTGTTCTGTGTTTTACCATTGCTTCTTTCTCTCCACTGTTAAAATCAACCTTTTTCTCATTGAGACTCTTGTAAAAGTCTTGGGTGCTGTTTTGCTTTCATTCTGACACACACTTCTTTGTTAGTTTCACTTCTTTTCATTCTCTTTAAATTGCTGTGGTTGTCACGTCACCTTTATCGAGCAGGTCTTTGTTTCTTTATCCAACTTGTGTTCATTTGCTGCTGCCTTCAGTGCTATACATATATTTCTGCTTCTGCCAGTTTTCTCACTTCTGCTTTCTCATTCTTGCATGACCTCTGGTCCTCATGCTAGCTGTATATCATTTCATATCTTCTGTCAGGCAGCACACTTTGAGCAATTTGACATTTTCCGTTCACTAAACTTTTCCTTTACTCTGCTTCACTAGTGTTACCTCTGCTGTCATTCTTCTGTATGTTTATCCTCAGCTTTCTGGTGTATTTGACTTCTGTGTTTTTTACTGTTAGATCTTTGCAGTAGTAAACATATCTTTGGTTTTAATGAATATGGATTCTGTTTTTATAGATTCTATATATGTGTGTGTATATATAAGAATATATAAGTATATACAGATATATTAATATATCAATTATATACATTATAATATAGATATGCAGCCATATGTATGTTATGCATACATGTATAAACAGTATAATACATATATGCAGCCATCCATGTATTATTATATCTGTATTTGCAGTTTTTGTGTACATAAAAACTACATATATAAAATAATTTGCATTTTATTCAAATTCAGAGAAAAATCTTGCCAATTGTGTGATGCTACCTGCTTACCATTACTTTTTTTTTCATTTGGACTCATCCCTTGAATTTTCTTGATGTACTCTGTTTCATGCCATAAAGATAGAATCATACAGAATAATAGGTGAACAACTAAAAACATCTGCTGTCTAGAAATCAGGCTGTTTTCAGTTTTATGCCATACCAAATTAAGAAATTAATGGCAAAAAATTATTAATGTTTTTATAAAAAATAAAAGTATTATTTTTTATACTTTGTTGTTATTTTCCTAAGGACAGAATTTATGATTCTTTCAATCTAATATTTTTGTCTAATGTACATTTTCTCTCAGAGCTGTAGTGAAAGTTATTTCAATGAGTGCAAATTTAGCCAGTTTTCACCAAAATGTTAAATGTGTCCACATTCTGGCATTAACCCATTTGAACAAAAATGCAGTGCTGAAAGGGATAATTAACAGTGACTCTATACTGGTGTGGTGAGTTGGCCCCAACTCTCAGCCAAGCACCCACACAGCCACTTGCTCACTCCCACCCCATTGGGACAGGGAGAATGAGAGTGGGAAAACTTGTAGGTTAAGGAAATGTAGCCTAACAATATTAGTGGTGTTCCAATAATAAAATGAGAGTATGAAATTAAGCCAAGGCAGTGGTCACAGGTAGGGTTTCTTGTGGCACTTTTCCCATAAGATCATCTATTCATCTTTTATTGTAATAGACTTCTTTCCAATTCTAAAGAGAATTCAAATTCATGATAATGCAGCCTCTTGCTAATGGATACTCCTTCAAGCATTCACTTTCTTTAGATAGAAATCATTTACTGGAACCCACAGCCTTGTTAAAATTTGTAAATCGACACTTGCAAGCGTTGGGGGTTGATTGCATGTCTTCTCAAAGGATGCTGTTAGTAATGCATTTGCTTGTTTTCTGAAAAATGTCCAGGTGAAATAAACAATGGGATTCTGAAGATAGGGTCTGTGACGATGCCAATTGGTAACTCAACTGAGAAAATGAAAGTGCCTGATGTTTTGTTCTATGAAAATGCACAAGTAAGTATAAATCCTTGGCTTCTGAGGTACAAAGTTTGTTAAATGTGTATGAATGTTCATGCTCATATATATTAAATAACGTACTAACTAAATTTCTTTAAGAATGTTTCTTTAGGATTTGATGCTCATTTCAGATGCCTTCACTATTCCTTTGTGAAGAGAGTGTAACAGTCCTGTTGAAGTAACAGCAACTGAAACTGAATTTTATTTAGATTCTTTGATCAGATGTTGTGTCGAGCGATTTTTTTTCTATTTTTTTTTGTTGCTGCTGGTCTTGATTCACTCTTAGGGCTGGATTATCAATTCCATCCCGAGACCATGTTTTACAGGCTTGTTGTGTGAAGTTGTACCTTCCTTTTATTAGAATTAACACTGCGTGTTTGAAAAGCAAGGCACAGGGTAATTAGTTAATTAGTTATTAGTTAATTGGCTTTTAATGATTTATTTGGTTTAGCTAATTAGTCATTAGTGTGTTACTGTTGCGGAGTTTGTAGTACTGAAGAATAGCTGGTAGTTTGTAGTAGTGAAGAATAACTAGTGAACACAATAAAAGGAAGTAATTCATGAACACAATAAAAGGGAAGGGCTTGATAACTGGGTTTTTTGGGTTTTGCTTCCCCCCCACACTTTTGTAGAGGTACTGCAGCTTTCTTCTCCATCTAGCGTGGAGGCCTCAGGACTGTCAGGCAAGGGTATCCTTAGCTAGGGAATTATCCCCTGAGTTACCTTTAGAATATTTTGCCTCTGAAAGGCAACGCTGATAGCATGATCTTGTGAAATATTTTTCTTGTAGGGGCCTGGTGTGTGTTTGCTTACTTTACCTTTCCTATTCTCTTTCCTCCCTCACTTGCAATTTCTCCACAGAAAGATTATGCTACATGGGTATCACCTACTGAAGGTGATAACAGGCTGTGCAAGGGGAACAGATGACAATCTCCTTCCTCTTCCCCACTAACATTTCATGTGAGATTTCGTTCTGTGTTGCCGTTTCAGTAAAGTACTTAATTTGGGTTCTTTAGAATTGAAATCCTCAGTCTTGTCAGGACTTCTATCTGCATTGTTTTTTCCACCTTCTTGCTTATAGCTTCAGAAAACTGCATACAGCCTGTGTTCAGAAATGGTGCATCTGTTTTATTTAGGCAACATGTGTTAAAAATGCGTCAGGGAACGAGCTGCTCTGCATCTGTCCCTGGTAACTATGAATGCTGAAGGAAACAACAACAAAATACCAGTCAGGATAGCTATTACTATTTCTAAATTAATTGTACTCTTATTTTCTGTATTGCTAGTTTACAGTTCGGTCCTTCAAATGTTGTAATGATCATTCAGCAAAACCTGCTGGAGAGCAATTTGATTGATGGGTCTGGTGCCATACTTCCTCTCCATTATCTAGAAACTACAGAAATAAACCAAAACCGGGGAAAAAAATATATCCTCAGCCCTTTGCAATGTTGCACAATGTAATGAAATACATGATTTTTGCCTCTGTGTGTTTGGTCTTGAAACATTTCATGGTCCAGTGGAATTTGGCATTGCTGTGGAACATTGGTGTTGGTCCACAACAGGCAGAAGGATAGAAATAATTTTTAGGTGATATGCCAAATGCTACTTCCAGGACAGGCTTTGGGGAACATGGATTGATAAAAGTTGACATGCTATTGATGTGTCTGCTTTCAAGTCCTTTGTGTAAATAATTAATCTGAAATGCCAGCATGCATCCTAATATAATGCTTATTTAAGTCCTGGTGAAAAAAAAAAAAACATAAAAGAAGTTTCAATACATAGTATCTCTTGTGGGAAAGCTGTTCTGCAGAGGAACTAAATGTACACATATTTGTGTAATTTAGGATAAAAAAGTAACCAGAAGAAGGTATTGATACCTTAGCAATTAAATAAAGAAATGTAATCAGTGTGTGTACTAAAACTGACTTCCTAGAATTTATGCTGTATCTGGTCAAAGTTATTCTCATCAGTTTTTCAGTGTATACACGTGCCAGAAAATATAGTAATTTGCCTTGAAATCCTCTCCTTATATTGTGTATTGAGTATTCAGTAGTCTTTTGACATGCCTGGTTAGGATTTTGTGTTATTAAGCTGTTTGCAAGAGTTTCTTCCCCCTCCCCCAGCTTCTGTTCTGGAGAGATTTAGAAACCTAAATCACCTTTCACACAGATAGAAACTGAGCATTTATATGCTCAGAAATTACAGGCAAGCTACTGATTTTTTATTATTATTATTTTTGATTTTTTTTTAATCAAGTACTAGAGATAAGATAATGTCAGAAAAATATGTATGTTTAGATAAAGGCAAGCGTTCATTTCTCTAAGTAGGTTGTCTGACCTACTTACACATGACCTATTTTTACTAGATACAGTGGAGAAATATACATGACTTCGCTGAGAGTCTGCATTGCCACATTAGCCTTAAATCCTTCCGATCCTTTTAAATAAATCATTTGTGAGGTGCAAGATGAAGGATGTACAGTGTGTGTTACCTTTTATGATATTGAATATATATAAAATACACTTCAGGCACTTTGACTTCAATTAGGCAGTCTAATTTAGAAGTTGTAAGGCACATCATAAACACTTTTAGACTTGAGCTTGCATTTTCCTGTCTTTCTTTTCCTTGAAAATAAAGTTTGATTGGAGTAGAAAGTGTGTTTGTCATTAAGCTAGACCTGGTGTTTAATCTTCAATAAAATAAATGTGTATAATTTGCATATTCATATCAGCTGTCTTTTATTCCTTCAGTTGAGTTTCTGTAAAGTTCTACCAGGATACATTTTGCTTCCTCACAGCACAATTGCTGGAAAATTGTCATATGCATATTAATTAAAGGTTTTATACTCTGGGTGACAAGCATTCAACTAGGCTAAAAGGAAATGCATTAGGAGTGATTACAGAGAATTAAATATATTTAGGGAAATCAGACACCCAGAATCAGTTGGAGCAGAGGAGGTACATAAGGAGAGTTAGTATTTTTGTTTCATTGTTTTAGTCACTGGATAGATTGCCTCTCTTGTTATTGGCTGAGAGACTCTCGCTATGAAATAAATAGCTGTAAGTATAAAGTTCAAAAAATTTTGGCCCCAAATCCTGAAAGAAAAGTTCCTCTTATGCTACTATCATTAGTGAATGCATAAACTTGAGACTATAAAAACAGGTAAAAATTGTGTTTTTGTTTCTCTAGCACATGATGGTAATGGAAGATATGCTAAAGGACTTTCTGCTGGGAGAACATCTTCTTCTAGTTGGCAATCAGGTGAGTTAAACGTCTCTTAGAATGCGTGGAACAAACTCAGTAATTAATAATGAAATTAAATCTCTGGTTTGCTTCATTGAAATTGCATCCATTTGTACTACTGAGGTATTTGACCTATTTTTTGATTCTTTTTTCCATGGATTTTATGGGCACATATCTGTGGAAAATGTAAATGCCTTAAATGTTTTTTTGCATTGCTATCAGAATAAAAAGTCAAAACATTAATAGTTATGTGTAACATCATTACCATTAGAATCTTCAGTTAATGACTTTGGTTATCCTTCTTGGCTATGTATCAAAACTCTCCTTTAAAATCTCCAGTGGTGGATAAGAGGTGTACACATAAGTATTATCTAAATCTTATTTATTGATAGCAAAATATTCATTTTCTCTAAAACAGATACAGATCTGCTTTATTCTTTGGCTGGTATCTTTGTTAATGGAGACTTTATTGGTGAGATCATGGGGGATGTTGTGTTCCTTTAGTTGGTCGTTGCTGTTTCGTGACACCTTCTAACAGTCTGTAGGCACTCCCAGGTGAGATATGGCAGATGTTCTCCAGCTGGGTATGTTTGAAAGTCTTTGTCCTTCAGAACCATCTTAAACTATTACTGGTGCTGTTAGGTGACTTGAACAGAATTATACACTTTGCCAGTTAGCTCTGAAAAAAAAAAAAAGAGAGCTATTGTTATTATTTCTGTATGTTTGAAGTGTTCGGGAAAGTCATACATTCCAAGCTACCAAGTTGGTTTTTTTCCTCATAAAGTAATCTCCCTTTAGTTTAGCTTTCCCTTAGCAAGGATACAATAGTTTTCTAGCAGATGTTTCTCTTTGTTTTGCAATAGCCTTTGGAAAAAGTCTAACACAAAATGCTAATGGTCTGACTTACATGACAAGGAATATATAATGCTAATTGTTATTATTGTGCATATATTAAAATTACAGTGCAGAGTTTTATATGCAGTCTCATCTATTTAGAGTCCTTGCTAACAGCTTGAATTTACAAAGATGTACTTAACCTCTGTAGGCTTTTGCTGGGATGATGCCAGCTTCTCTCAAAAGGTTTCATCTATTCATAAATAGAAATTAATCTATTTCATAAATGAAATAAGATCCATTTATTCTATTCCATAAACAGTGCTCTTTATGCCAACTTCCCAGCTGGTATTGAAAATGTTATGTAGTACAGATTGCCTGCAGGACCTGTCAGGGAATAGCACGAATGGGCTTCTCCACAGGGGAATGGAGACAGGGACAGTGTCCTTAATGACAAGGTTGACAGTCCCACAGCGTCCAAGCAAGAAGAGCAGGTCTGGGGACAGCAGCCATGGTCAGCCAAGTGCCCGGTGGCTTCCAGATGGGTCCATGATGATGAGGCAGGTCTGAGGTCAAGCTGGGAAGTCAAGTCAGCAGATCCAGGCTGGGATCAGCAAGGTGTACAGGGCCAGGCAGAGCATCACTGCGGTGTGGGTTGGGAAGGAACCGAGGAAAGGGCCTGAGTGTAAACGCAGCTCCCAAGCCATGGGCGGCAAAGGGGACTCCAGTGAGGCAGCAACACCGTGTCAGTGCTGACCTTCAACACCAGCAAGTAAAACCTTAGGTGGCAGGGGAAGAGATTGCAGAGCCCAGTGGTACGCTCAGGGCCTTGACAGACGCTTCGTATGCTCTACCAGTTTAGCAAAAAAAATTTGAAGACTATGCGAGTACGATTTTTAGGGTATGAGGTATTTTCCCAGCAGTGGTATATTCATGTTTAATAATTTAATGTGTGCCACATTTTCTCCAGGCTTATGAATCTAATTAAAGACAGCGTTAAAAGATTTAACTGAGTTGAAATATTGGAACATACTGCTTTGATTCCAGACATCTGCTCAGCTGTACCATTAAGTTGGAAAATCGATTGATTTGCTGTGATTTCTCTTTGGTAAATCAGTAATACTTACAGGTTTTGTTTTTTAATTGATAACATACTTCTGAGTGTTTCCAGGTTTACTCTTTACTAGTTTGTTCCACTGTTCTTATATGCAACTAAGGAAAGGCCAACTGGCCTTTTCTTTTTTAAATACTGTTTTTAAGTTTGATCACTATATTTGGCATTCTGCAGTATTTAGGATCACATCAATCATCCTCGATGTCTCAGGGATGATCACTAACCATTTAGAAATTGCTTGGCTAATTCCTTCAATGTATTACTGTAAATTTCAACAGCACATGATGAATCCTGTTCAAGTACTTCAAAAGCAACTGTATTACATCAATAAACTTTCATTCTGTGTGTGCACATACCTTCCCATTGAAGACATTAGAGTTTTCATCCTGTTTTTGTAAAGCAAATGATTAAAAAATAGGATTTTTTGCTGTTCAGTTACTTTAACAGTTTAGTCCATAATAAGTAGGCAGGGTTTTATGATTGCTTGATACATGTATCAGTGTATACTTGTGTTTCACATTTGAAATAAATAGATAATGTTTTTGCGTGGAGAGACAAAGTGCTGTTTTGAGTTCCTTTCTGTTGTACTTCTTGGTGGTGAATGACTGAATCATGAAATTCAGGGTAGATAACTGACAGTTCAAATATTATGAACCTGAGTATTTCAAAATATATGACTAACATCCCTGTGAATGCTTGTGTAATTTCCTAGATGCTTAAATGAGTTGGTATATACATTAGAACATAATTTGTTCCATCAAAATAATGACTATATAAGTGAGTATCTCCATTCAATTGTGATTAAATGTGCAAGGTTTGACCTGTAGTCTTTCTTTTAGAGACTGGATTTGGTTTTGCTTGGTTGATTGAATGTGGTTTTCCTCTTTTGCCTCTCTTGTTTTCATAACGCATGTGGACACACACAAAATTCCTGTTAGCTTAGGAGTTCTGTCTTTATTTCAGTGTCTGTAAACATAGTGTCTTTTATTTATTCTTTTTAGTTCAGAACTGTCTGGTGAGAGTCCTTTTACCAAGATTGTTTTCAAGATATGGACTCTGACGATTAGTCCTGATGGACATTGTGCAGGTTCATGGATTGACCCACTACTTGGTGTCTTTTACTGTCTCCTTGAATTTCCTATCTTTGGCAAATAGGAGAGAAACTGTGTCAATAAATTTTATTTATGTGGCAAAAGTTGAAAAACAGTGGCTGAAACACTTTTTTTCTGTCTCACAATTTTAAATTTTACGTATAACATTTCTCAGATTGTTGCATTTGGAAGTTGTCTGAAGAGAGGTGTTGGAAATTTTCACCTTTTTTGGTCAAAGGTGAAGTCTTGTCAAACATCACCTATTTTTTAAGAAACCAAACAAAATATTGATAGTTTTAAGGGATTTATGGCTTTCTGAAGAGAGAAGGCTCACAACCTTGTCACATTTGACTTATTTTATAGCCCTGAAGTTCTAAAACACCTAACCACATGTTAAACAAAATTGAAATATTTTATTTGGCGTTACTGTTACCATGATTTATAGTATGAGCTGTTCAGATAGCTGGTCTTGTAAGTTAAAGAGGTTTTGTCATAGCAATGAATCCTGAGCATTTCTGGTTTTAGAGCACAGTCAGCATACAGAAAGTATATAATAACAAGTTGTATTGATTTGGGCTTTTAGAGTTACTCTACTTGCATTGACTGTATAAATATGGCATAGCTATAAATATTATAAATTTTAATATAGTGCATAAATATATTTAAAATACACTTCTACCATAATCTATCATGAGTTAATCTAAAAGAGCACAATTGCAGTTTTATGTAGCAGGACAGATGCAGCTTGTACAAGGTCCAGGCATTCTGCCATGCCTTGGGTACTGCATGTGATCTCTGGCCATGTCTTTGTTAATGCTTCACTAGCCCTTACCCTTTCCATAATGTATCTTTTAAATAATACATATTTACTGGTTTTATTCAAGTTCCAATACATACAGCCAATATTCTCAAGTGCATTTTAGTCAGTGTGTGCCCCTCTGCGTGGCTGTCGCCTGTCAGCTTTGGCACACAGTGCCTGACCTTCTACCCTTACTTTGTCTGTTATAGTCTCTGCACCATTTTCAAAGCGTAAGGCATAGCAATGAAAAGTGACTGAGTGAACATTACTGTCCATATTGTATAAACATTACTAGAATTATAAGGAATATTCTCTATGTCAATCTTCCTGAAGAGTGGACAGAGGAAATGCAGTGTACGTTGGGACACCCTCAGTGTTCATCAGGATTATTCCCTATTTGTCCTCTTTTTCTTGATCTTCTCCTTCCAGAATTCCCGTTTTCTTCTTTGGCAACTTTTATGGCCGTTTCTAAGTATTCAGTACTGGCTGGTCTACCCTTGAAAATTAAATACTACTGTTACCAGTATCCATCCTGCTTTTATGGTAAATTGCTTAATAAGGAAGAACTATATTAAAAAAAAAAAAAAAAGACAACAAATAATATATTTCTTCTCTTCAACAACTATTATTAAGGCTTAGTTGATGCTGGAGTTCATCTTGTTCTAGCTTTCCTATTGCTTATGTTCTCTTTTCAACAAGAAACACAAAGTTGGTAATCAATAAGAATAACCACAAATGCCATTCAGTTACTGATAAAATTACTGCTGGATACAGAAAACATTTAAATTCTTTCCTCCTTCTTTTCATTGTGTGGTAATTTGGATTGTATTTCTTGTCCAAAATTGTTGCCCTTCTACTTCCCTGTGTACAAGGAAAGCACTTTACAAGGTGATAAAACAAGCCTGTTCCTGAACAGCTTGTAGTCTAATTAGATGATGTATATATAAGGGAAAATCAGAAAGAAATATGAAGTAGAATACGAATGAAGAATTCTATAAAGGTGCTATATATTTTTATAAGTAATTTGAAAGAAAACCATGACAAAATCGCTAGCAGCACTTGGTGAAAATGTTTATGTAAGCCCACAGTAAGTAGACTATCACAAGTACATTGAAGGAACTTAGAAATGTAATGGCCTTTTGGTACATTTGGTAATTTATTTCCTTGATAGAAGAAAGTAATTTCATCCTTTCTGCTGCCTTTCTTTAACTGAGTGGTTGACTTAAATGAACTCTTGGACTCTCACTAGGAATTCATTTTATTCTTGAAGAATTTAGTAGGACAGATGATTGAGTCTTTCTTAAAGATATTTAAAAGGACGTACTTCAATAGATCTTTCCTTCTAAGATAATATTCTTATTATTATCTCATTGTGAAGTTGAATTAAGTAGATACTAAGGGTGTATTAATATCAGTCACCAGAAAACTTTAAATAACAAATGCTTGGCATTTTAACTTTTCTAGAAATAAAGGACTTTGTTTTCCTTCTTAGACTTGTATAAAAATGGGCAGCTTCCTCTGCAAGCAAGAATGTACTATCCTAAACTGATTTTTATTATTATTATGAGCATGAAGAAACTGAGCTCCAAATGAGCTAAATTGCGCCAAATACTATGATATTTTTGCCTAAGGAATTCTGTGTGATAGTTATGGAAGACTCTGAAAATATTTCTCTTTTACTTGCTATAGTCATAAAAGTATATGCACACGTGAGAATAAGCATGCTCTTTAAATATGTCTGTGCTTAACAGTATTGCTTTCTGCCTTTACAAGTTACACTGAAGAACCAGAATTAAAAAAGAATCAATTAATCGATTTTGCTTTTGGATGTTTCTTCCCACAGATTCTTTCTGTTGTGAATTTTTCATATGCTCCTCTCCATTGAACCACACTTATCTTACCTTGCTGGAAATGTCAAAATTGTATTTAGCCTGACAGGGCTTTTCTTAAAGTCAGAAAAAGGCATAAACTCTGCAAACTTATCTAGACCTGTAGCCAGAGGTGTATCCAAAGCATTCCAAGCGTGACTTCTATCAGGAATTAATTGTTCTTATGGTGAAATGTTACTGTTTTACTGTCACCATAATTTTTGCATGCCCCAGATGATAATCTCACAATAATATAATGAGATTCTAAATAGAAGAACACTTACTGTTCTGACTGATAAATATGTAGATTGCAGCTGGGGTAAGACTTAAATCACCACTGCTTTTATGCAGCTGTGTTCCTTTGTTACTAACATCCAAGCAAGGTGGCAATGATGGGGTCTATCGCAGTGGTCCTCTGGTCTAGTGTCTGCTGGTGACACACCTTCTGCAATTATTACACTGCATTATTCACATTTGTACCAAGGAGAGAGTGGTGATCTTAATAACACCTGGAGTTTTGAGAGAGTTCTGTGTAGGTTCTGCTTGTTGCTCTAATAATAACAGTACATTTAAAAAAAAAAAGAAATCAGAAATATGGCTGGTATAAAAATAGCAGCCTCAATCAAAGTGCATGCATTCTTGCAAATGTTTTTGTTGGCAGAAACAGGCAAGCTGAGGGCATGGACAGTAGTTCAGTGCCAGACCCAGTGTTAGAAACTGTACATTAGCAAAAGTATTTTCCTTTTCTTCATTTTCATCGTTCAGCCGTAAGTTTCTGTGATAATGAAACTATCAATATAACTCTCTCTATGAAGTCACAAACTGAGAACTCTGACATGAGGGTTCCGTATATTAAAATTTAATGAAATGTCAAGATTGTCTTTCATTCCTTAATAATACAATTTTTAAATTAATTATAAAACAATATTTCCTAAAATTAGAAAGTGATAAACTGCTTTTTCCTCCAGTTTCAAAATTTGTTTAATTCTTTTATAATGAAACAGGTGGTCTGCTATGCAGGATGGCTGTGTGCTGAAATGGAAAAGGTGTGATTGCAGTGTCTTAGCTGAAGGGCAGTACTGAAGAGCACAACATGGCAACCCCTTTAACTGCTTCAGTATGCTTGCAAATCATTTAAAAGAAAACAAATATGAGGCAGCATGGTTTAGAATTTTTTACCCAATAGTGTGTTTTTCTAAGAGGCAAGCTATTGATTTCAAAGACTCGGGTCCAGTTCTTTCAGACTACAACTTTATTGACTTCAGTTGGGCTGTGCAGGGAGAAATTTGTCCCACTACTGTAATAACTGCATCCTGAATTGCAAAATGCCTCCTGGGACCTGTAACAACCTTGTTTATATTTGAAACTGCGGTTACTGCTAGAAGATTAAGTAATTTTATCCTTGGTAACAAGTGTTTACAATGTCAGTTAGGAGAATTTTTAACTAAGGGATTATTTTGCCTTCTAATTGCATAATTTCCTTTTTGTTATTCATTAGTGCAGATATTTATTTCCCATTTTTCTATTTCAGTTGTCCCATATGTCTGATGGAATAAAAATTGTCTAATATTTGCTTTCTGAAAATTTTTATTCAGTTCAGCTGAAACACCAACACAGATGTTCTTTTCTACCTAATTAGCATATGTTTATATTTCTGATAAATTAAGTAACTGCAGTAGTGCATACATAAATAACATACAGCAAGTGTTAGTGGCAAACTGCTTTGTCCTTTGAATATTACCTTAGGCTGCAATCATTGCAAATTACATGAGATTACATTCTGAATCCAGTCCAAGTTCAACTCCGTCTTTTAGTATGTTCATACGAAAGGTAGTTCTGATTCTTTCTGCTTTAAATAGTTGACTGCTAGCTGTGTGGGTGTCCAGAAGATCCAGCTTGATCCCTGGCACTGGGTATAGACTCAGGGGAAAGAAAGGTGACTGTTGCCATTTTTTGTCACTTCTTGTTTCTGAGGTGCCAGTAATCCATATTAGAGGGTTTTTTTCCAAAATGAGTTAGCATTTTCCACATTTCTTGTGCACCTGAAGAAGGCTCCCAGGCATATTCTTTATCCCATGAAGGTCAGGTGAATTTGGAATAAACCTACTTTTCTTGGCCTTACATTAATGAATAAGGACCGAACTCATCCAAGCTCTTTTTTGCAGTTTTTTAATGGTGCTAAAGAGCCTTCTGAATAGCCTTGGTCTTTTCCTTCCTTTCTATTACATTGTGCCTTCTCAATGGAGTAACTGAGACAAAGAGAAAGTAGTAACTTGTCATGAAGTAGGAATGTGGAGGGGTGGAATCAAAAAGCTTTGACTTGATCTTTGCTCCAGCTACTGTTGCCAGCCAAGGATTTTATGTGGTACACCACAGCCTCTATGAAGGCACATAATGTACTCTCTGAAGCAGTTCAGTCTAGAAGTTGGGCAATGTTAACGTGTTTGTAACAGCTAAAATCTGGTGGGAATGCCTTTCGGCTTTTGAATACTGCATGCACCTTTTAAAAAAATGTATCTCGTTCTGAAATCGAGGTATACTTAACATGAAATAAAAGGAGGTGTGCGGGGAGCCTGGCGAGATGCACAAATACAAATGAAGAGAGGGCAAGATGTGGCCGTGGCACAGCTCCCATTGACTTCACTGCGTTACTGTGGTAACCATGCGCTTTCCCTTCCTCCACAGTGGTCCTCCACCGTGCTTGTGTCCTCTGAGCATTCTCTCAGAAGTGAGGTGCACTCCTCTTAGTGCCGTTGGTGATAACAGCACGAACGGCAATACGCAAAGCCAGCTATTCGGTCCTCTTTCTACAGAAGAGGGGGGAAAAAATGTCGCATTGTTATTTTGTAGTTGGGAAAATATTCTTTTCGGGCATAATTTTAAGAATCTATCGCAAACATGAAAACCACACGTGCTTTCCGTTAATGCACATGAAAGCCAAATTTTTTTAAATTACAGTAACCATTTTGTTTGATATTAAGTATGTTTTACATTGATTCAATATGTTGATCTATTTCTTCATCTTTGTACTTGCCACAGCTGGCTGGAGTCCCACTCTGCAGCACAAAGGATATGCAGTCTGTTTGGGATTGGTACAGAAACTGTGTGCAGACATCTGCCCAGCTGTCTTAGAAAAGTAAATGAAGCTGCTTTCAGCATGAGTGTTTTGTGCTTGACATTAGGAGTATTCCTATTTATTCACCCATTCAAGATTTTAAGTATCTGACTGCAAGTAGTAGGAAACATATGGCAATAAATCTGTCCGTGTGCACTACTAGAGCATTCTTACCCTGTTTCCAGTTCCTTTTGTTGCTTCTGATGCCATTCCTGAAGTTGCATATTTCCCCCCAAATGGGCATGTTCTTTGAGTTCCTGGAGGAATCTGTTAGCACCATTTCATCCTCTGTTTCAAAATAGTGGAGAACTGTGTTTCCAGTGACAATTTTCAGACATGACTGGCGATAAGCATTAAGTGTGTTTCAGCTTCTTACTACACCTATATGTAAAGCTGTAGATTTTTCGGAAGAATCAGGTGGAAGAATGTTCATGAGGGACATGTGGCAGAGCACTAACTTGAGTTGGCTTTCCTGTGTTGGAGTTGAGTCTGCAGTAGAATCTAGGTAGTTCTATTTTTGTTAGCTCTGTGGTATTTTTTCCTTTGCTCTCATGGTGACAACTCTCCTTTGATTTCAACTACTACACATACGAGCACGATGCTTCATTCTCATAAATGTAGTCAGATGAGAGACTGTGGTCCCATTTTGAGAAGCTTAAACAGTCTGCAATTCTGCAGCTGGCAGTTACCATCTCTCAGCTAGAACTTAGTCATAAATGTCATAACTTGCAGCTCTGAATGCTCCTAGTCTGTTTCAGTGCCAAGTGAAACAGATTAGTGAATCTCAAATTGGTTTAATCTAGTCTCTTTCATCTTTTTGTGGGTTATATTTATCTGCTTTGCTGTACACTGGTGTGGACTACTAGATGTGTTCACGCAGTCAGAGAATCTCAGCAGAGGGACAGTGTCTCGTCAAACAGCTTTTGGCTGGCTTACAATTGAATTTTCCTTTCTACTAATACTTTTCCTTTTTCCTTTGCAACCCTTGGCAATCTCGCTGTCATTCTGAGCTCCCAAGTCTGCAGCCACATTCTTGCAAAAGGGATAAGAATTTCTGGATCTCAGCTGTCATCTTGGTCTGCACCTATGTATTTTAGACCTGATCAGGAATGTACTTTTGAAGGGAATCTCCTTTACTGCAATTTGATACATGTCAAAGGATGCTTGACCTGGATTCTCTTAGGATGAGACTAAAGTAGAAAATGTTCTCCAGCAGCACACCTAATTCATGCTGTCTGCTAATTGCTTCCATGGGACCATGCTAAGCCTGGGCTGAAGTACCAGCTGCTGAACAGCTTGTACGGGACATACCAGGGTGTTAGCAACACCTGATTCACTGCCTAAACCCACTGTCCTCGTTCTGCACAGCTAGCTAGTGCGGACATCCAGCAAAAGGAGAGTTATAGATCAGTTTGATTTCTAGCCCAATTCTGATTCCATCTGGGCCTTTTTTTGGTAACTCCAGTGGAACGGGATTAGCAAATATTACCAAGGCAATGCTCTAATTCCACATGACAGTTACAGAATGTTTTCTATGACCACCAAGAACTACTTTTCCCTATTAAGTGCAAGCCGACTTCCTAGCATTCACAGCTTCTTAATATCTTTGTGAAATAAAAAAAGGGCTGGGAAAAGCTGGTGTTAGTTAAAAGGATGTATTGGCATCTGTGACCATAACTGTAGGGATGCAATCCTATTTCTGGTTATTCCTAGTAAGACAGATAAGTATTTTGCAAATATATACATGCAAAATAAAATTATATCATTAAATTGTGTTCAGAAATCATTGATGTGGATTGAAATTGTATTTGTCTCTAAAGGAATATGGAAAATATTTTAGCAGTTTTGGAAAGTTATCTTTTCTATGTTTACAACATTTAAATGTGTGCATCTAGACTACGTCTTAATACTATATTTATTTACTGCAGGGTGTTGGGAAAAACAAGATTGTTGACAGATTCCTTCACCTTTTAAACAGACCCAGGGAGTATTTACAGCTGCATAGGTAAGAATGTGTTACATTTCCATACTTTGTGTTTATAATCTGACTTCCCGTGTTTTAAAACTCATGTTTCTGAAGTTTAATTTGTTCTTACTGTTTGAACAAAGACCCAGTTATGGCACACAGACCACAGGGATGTATCTTTTTTGTAGGCAGAGGCAATAAGCTGACAGGCTGAGGAGGGTGTACAAGATTCTAATGCGATCATATTGCTTAATATAAGGGGAAGTAGGAGGCAGACTGTACTGATGTTAAACTATGCTCAAGAAGAAAGTAATATTTTGCTGTCATTTCTGGATAGATTTCCCTAAGCATGAGGTACTGTGTGAGGGGAAAAAATTCAAAGGTACTTGTTTGAATAATTCACTCATTAGACAAGAAACATTTTACATAGTAAAGGCCTTTTCTTTTTTTTCCTTTGCCACTCCTGCTAAGCACGTGTACTTCTTTCTCACCCAGAAACATTTGAGTTAGAAATATTTTTTTTCATATGCAAGCTAAAAGACAGACTTCAAGACGATAAACCAATTGAAAACAATTCAAAAGCTGAAATTATATCAAATTACCTGCCTACTTTTTATGACATGAACTTTAAATCAATAAATTGAAATAAAGACTATAAGTAAAATAAATTTAAATAAAGACTAAAGGCTATAAGATTGAGTTTCAATTGACCTGCATCTTTTTTCAGCTTCATACCTAATTTTACCGCTCTGTCTTCAACGTCCTAGCTTCATCACCCTGTCTCTTCCCATAATCACTGTTTTTTAAATAATGCTAATAAAAAAGTACATCTTTGATATTTGACTCTGTAACAACACACTCTCTGTAACACTTCCTCTCTCACTTTCTCCCCCAGCTTTTTCTCTTCAAATGTCTTGTACTTATATTCCTGATATTTGGATAGGGCTCTCTCATCACTTATCTATTGCTGTTTTCTTTTATATTACCTCTCCTAGACTTCCATCACTTCTTTGCAAAATATGGCTTTTGTGACCCACTGCTTTCAGCTTTGTGTTAACTTTCCTGTTGTCTTCTCTGCTTGGAACAGCCACTTGCTCCTTCTGGAGAAAATACACTATCTTTTTTGCAAATCCCAATTACTTCATAAAATACTACGGTATTTCTGTTTTTCTGTGTGTCTCTGAAAAATTGTTCTCCAGTTAGGTGTCATCAAGCAGAACAGTACTTTAACATAAATTGAGGTAACTCAGGAGAACATTGTATAAGCACAATGTTTGGGGTGACGATGGAGCTCTATAATGTATTAGTTACAGCATGCTAGTTGATGCATTGCTAGGAAAAAAACGTGCCTTTTTTGTCTAGTCAAGACAAACTTCTGTAGGCTCTGTAAAGTACTTTTTATGGTTACAGGCTTTTTAGAGACAGGTTGAAGTAAAAAATGATGAGCATTCCTATGCAGTTCTACAAAACTAATTCCTGAATATAGAAAGATCAGAAATTTCTATTTCCTGGGTAGCATTTTGAAATACTTTGTGAAGAACTCAGTCTATATAATACCTTGGTAAACTTTATAAGGTGTTTAAAGAAAGATTATGATATTGTTAGTGCACATTTTTGGATTGTGAAACAAAGTAAGAGCATGTTTACAAAAAAAACAAAACAGTGCACTACTAAGGTTTTAGATATTTTGTGGGGAGAAATGCAGTCAGTAGTTTATAGCATAGATGTATATTATTAGAAAATATGCTAGCATGTGCACTTCATCTTTGAAAGCTCTGGGTGTTTCTGCAGATTTCTTAGCTAGTTGCCATCAATACCATTAAGCATGCCAACAGGAAAGTATTTCTAAATGTCATGCTTTTAATGGTGCTTATATACCTGAATTACAGTTCTTGAGAAATTGAACGTTCAAAGCATGAGTTTTAGTTGCTCACCTCATAAGGGAAAGGAATAATATTAATGCTTTCTTCATCAAAAATATGGAGACAATTCATTGTCAGATGAAGGTGAACGTTCTCTGCCCTTTCAGAAATGTGTCTGACATGGTTCCTCATTAGTCCTTGGAATTTGGGTTGCAGACTCTGTAGTTCCACTTGAACTAGTCTCTCTGGAAATGAGTGTGCACTTGTCAGCTGCATATCCCGAGGCTCTGAGTTTCGAGCGAGGTAGTGAATCTGTCAGAAAATGGCTGATGATGACATCATGAGTTCCTGAATTTCCCCATGTTGACTGTCACCTCATATAATTAGCTATAAAACGAGTAAAATGCATGTATGTATAATAATGCCAATATGGAATGGGTGTTGCAACTGAATAGTGTATGTTCTGCAGTAGAGAGATATATCCTTAGCTATAAAATATCCTTGTTGGTGGCTATAATTAAGGGGTAGCCAGAGAAGAAACTGCTGGAGTGGAAAAAACTGTAAGAGCAGCTTTAAAATTAATATAATGAAGATCTTTACTAAAATGTAGAGTTACATAATAAATAAAAGTAGTAAATAAATAAGAAAAAAATAATTAGACTGAATTTCAGACGTATTCTTATTTATGAATCTAATTGGCATTTTTAAAACCCAGGTTTTTTTAAATGGCATTGAAGTGCCAAAATCATTAAGATATTCCAGAAATGTTTACTTTCAATAGCTTGTGAGGTAAATAAGGGGAAAATACACTGTGATGTAGTACAGTACAGTTTGTTATGCAATGTAATTGATGTAGGTGTATAGAAGAAAACTTCACCCTTTTTGCCAACAAGCAGGAACATAAAAACTAAAATTGCTGGTTTGATTTTGGTTGTTGATTGTTTGGGGAGGGAGCGTTATTTCATAGTTTTTTGTTAGTTTGGGTTTTGGGAGTATTTTGTTTGGGTTGTTTTGTTTTTTTTTCCCACAGTCTTGGTGAAACAGTATAAAGAGTTTTGCCAATCTAACACTACATGTTTGATGACATTCAAGCAGGGAATATTTGCCTTGGAGGCAATGAGCTATTACCAGAAGTAATTTTAAAATCTCACATTTTATGTCGTATACTTCAAGATAATGAGAATAGATAGAAGACAGAAAAAAGTCTTTAAACATCCTTTCTGACATCTGTATTTGCCTACTCTACCACTGATTCATATCAGAAGGGTCAGGCTGACCTCAAGGTTTCGACTGCTTGTGGAGGATATAAATCCTTTTTCTTAACATTTCTTACAGCACCTTATTGAATAGTTCTATAATCTTGAAATTGTTAAGTCTTATAAATTGTTTTCGGACCATAAAACCAAAAATCTTAACTGGAAGGAAGCTGTGATTAGATTTAATAAGGAAAGATTTTAAGAAAAATGTTTGTTTATAATTTATTCAAAGAGTTGGCTGCTTGCTCTTGCATACTTCCTAATGTCAGGAGTTGATCAGAGGTTCCCCTGCTCTCTCATTGCATTAATTGTGGTGTTATAGGACTTTTTCTGAAATGAGTAATTTGGCATAGGCTCTGCATGGCCTGTCTCTAGGACTGCTCTTATGAAGCATCTTGCTGCTTTTCCGTGTAAAGGAAGAACTTCCATCTGCCAGGATTTCCCAGTCAGTCCCTTCTTAAAAGAGTTAGTTTCAGCAGAGAAATCCTAAATTTTTTTAACTCTTCTGAGATGGTTGTCTCCATTTTGTGCACCCAGGATATTGGCTACATGTTACAGAACAAACAGTGTTACCTTGCCTAATATTAAATGTCAAGGTTTTACTGCTTTCACCTTGAGTGTGCATCCATCATGTTACTAGAAAAGTGAAAATCTATGATGCCTGTGCAGTCACAGGCCAATGAGAGATCTGTATAGAAATTAGACACATACTGGCTGACTTTCTAAGAAACTTTGATCTCCAAATAAATGTAACGCAGAGTCAAGTGTTTATGTTGCTCCTAAATATATGAACCCTGGAAAGCCTCATTTTATGAACCCTGTTGTTACTACTTTTACCATCTCTCATGTGAGTGATGTGGAAAGAAATTGCAGGTGGTTCTGCACAAAAATCTGAAGTTAAATTTGGTAGACTAAACTGTGGATCTGTAAAACAAATGTCACGGATTGAGGAAAAATATTTTCATAGAAACTGATAATATCTTGCTTTAAATTACAAAGTCTCTTAGACAAAGAAAATTCCACAGAAAGAAGGAAAAAATATAAATCTTTAGAGAAGACTCAGGCAAGAACATGTGCCCTGTTAAGACTGTAAAATCCTTATTAACACTGATGAGAGCAATAGATACATATAAAAATGTAAGCGCCCAGCTCTCCTGCATAAAAACGTGAGGAGAAAGTATCATGGACTTTAGGCTGTTGGCTCCTTTGATGTATTCAAAGAAAAGAAGAATAATTTTACTTCTTCTATCATCAAATTAGTAACTAATTACACACAAAGAATGGTTTTGCTGGAACAAAATGTCCTTTACCTGTCATTTAAACATTTAGGTTTGCATCTATTTGGAATGAAGTCATAGTGTCAAGCTGCTTTTTAAATTTCAATGACAATGATTTCTTCTTCTTGAAGTTACTATTTTTGTGTAGACTGTATTACAGAACTACAATATCTATCCTTTTGTTCCCAATCCCAATGCAAGCTTGATTTATGGTGCTTTTTTTTTTTTTTTTTTTTGAATTGTGAAGAGACTTCTAATAGAAAGTTTCCTAAAAGCTTAGGTTCTGACTAGATGTAAAATTCAGTGACTCACTTTTTGTAGTAGTTTCTGCTAGTATAAATGAGGCACTAGGTTTTACATGCTAAAAGCATTTGGGTTGATAAATACATGAAGTTTTTGGAGTCATATGGTGTTACCTGATCTCAGCTATCATTAAAATACACTTCTAGTCTTTCATACATGAGTTTAAAGAAAGAGGGGGAAAAAAAGTTTTACATGTAGTATTCTCATCTGAAATCTTAATTTAGGCAACTAAAGACAATGGGAAAAATATTGTGGAGATCACACAGTGTCAACTCAAGACCTGTGAAAGCTGCCACTTCTATTCTGCTAGGGTTGGACTAGCTTTAAGTCATGTAGCCAAAATGAGCAAACTGCCAACAGGAACCCTCTGAAATTATTACCTGCCATCATGAGTTGTACTCCTAATGGCTCTGATAACAAACAAAAGTCTCTCTGTCTTGGGTAGTTCCAGTAAGAAAAATTAATTGTGGAAAGAATGTCTGTTCTAAGCAGCACATTTGCTTGGTTCAGGAAGGCACAATTCTCATTTTTCTGTGTAAGTACCTTTTTTATAAAGTTTGGTACACATTCCACTCCTTGAATTTTGAGATACTCAGAAGCTGTCTAGACACAGTCCTGAGCACCGTGGCTCTAGGTGGCTCTGCTTGAGCAGGGGGGGTTGGACCAGATGACCTCCAGAGGCCCCTTACGACCTCAACCACTCTATGATTCTGTGATGTACCAACAATTTATGCAAGGTAGCAGCTGGATGACCGCAGCTAGCTCTTATTCTAGGTGTGTTCTAGTAACATGTCTTGGTAAATCAAAATTGTTCAGTGAGGGGAGGGAGGGGAGAGAAGTTAAAATTAGTTTATCTTCATAAAATTAGATAATCCAGCAGTGATTGTTCCATGTGGGGAGTCCACTTGCACTGTCCTTAGCCAACACTCAAATGTGTCAGTATGGAGCAGTAGTTAAAGTTGAGGGAACTAAGAAACAGCTTCAGACTCATAACTGTTTTCAGAACAAGAAAATTAAGAACATTTTCTGTAATGAGATTAAGTTCCATAACGTCTAGAACATTTATTCATTGTTACAAGTGTAAATAATGTGCCGTTGTTGAGCAGAAATTTCTCTTGAGATGTTCTCTGGTTTCATGCTGTCTCAGCCATAGACCAGCCATAGGAAATGCAAAAATTGCGCCCCACTATCTCCTCTGCAGAGTGTCTGTCACAGACGTTCCTCAACACAATTCAAAATGTTCAGGAATGACAGGTACTGATCCTTTCTATTGCGATGGTTTACTCTCAGCTAGTGGGAGAACCAGATCCCCCTGAACTACTACAGGTGTGGCCACTGAAGTCATGATAAGTAAAACTAGTCAACCTCAACTCTGAAGTCTTCGGTATGTAAACCTGCAGTTATTTAGTTGTGTAAGAACATCGCCATCGCTTACAGAAATAGAAGCTTTTGATGAGTAGGCTGCAGTGTAATCTACATCAATAACTTATTGATGACTTAGATGACTTTCTGCTGCTTGGACCCTCAGTGAATCCACAGAAGATATGAAACTGTTAGTTTTGTTCAAATGTTCTCTTTCTGTGTATCAAGAAAATAATCTTCTAGGAAATTAGCTTATTGTCAAAAAAGATAATATGAATCCTCATAAAGTCATATGACAAAAAGAGGGAGTGGTTTTTGGTGTATAGGAGTTGTTCTCTTTAAGGTCAAAAAAGTTAAAAGTGCTAATAAATACTGCTTGATGCCTTTTCGTGAAAGTAGACAATATAGGAAGTTTTCTTCAGCATTTAAATAAAAGGGTCTGTGCCCTTAAATTAGCTGTATTAAGTCTTAGTTCTCCATGAGATATCTTTTCTTAAAAGTTGAGATAACTTTTCTTCCTCTTCTCTAGGCATTAATATATATGCTAAAGGAATATGTTTTAAGTTTGATGTTTCACCACTGTCAACAGAATACTAACTGATATAGCAGTTCTATTTGTTTTCTGATAATCTTACTATTATTTTAGATGTTATACTACCTTACCTTATTCTGTTTTTCCTAATGTTACATTTCTTTTTGAAGAACTTACTATGGTATTGCACCTTCCTGTCAAAGTTACTGTGTTTGTTCTAGTGACTGATACTTAGAAAGTGTGATACAGGGTTCGTTTTAAAATCTATTACATTTTGTGTTGTGCCTTTTCTAGTTCCCTAATAAATTACAGTAACCTGATGATCTTTTCTTCCAAAAATTAACTGAGTTTACATATGTTATCCTTTTCAAAATAAATGTAATTTTGCTGTGATCTTTAACAATCAAATTAATGGAGAGGTGTGGGGTAGGAAAATGAGCTTATGGTGTCCCTACAAGCAATACTTAACTACAAACAGTCCATTAATCTTTAGATGTTAATTTTCTTTCCCTCTTTTTCAGCACATGTAATCAGTATGAAATCTAATTACCAGTTTCCCCTATTGAGATCATTTAAAACTAGGCTTTCTGCTTTATCGACTTCAGATTTTTAAAATTCTAATTTAAAAAGTTGTTTCAGAAGGAATAACTTCCTTTGCCCAAGACACAGATGAGCACCTGATACTGTAGAATTATAGTGTACTTATTCTCAGAATTTCATTTGGTTATCTTCTCTTGAAAGAACATAGGACCATGTAAAACAATTTAAAGGCTGATATAGCTCTACAGGTCTGTTTTTAAAAATTAACAACCCAGGAAAGCTATCTCTGTAGTGGACTGTTGTTGGAGCAAGTGGCCTTAAGATGCGCTGATTTATTAGAAGAATCCATTGAACATAGTGAAGATCTGTGTGTGTTGTTTATTTGTATGTTGGCAGCCACAAAAAAAAAAAAAGGTTGGGTAATTTTTCATGATGGTTTTGAGTCATGAATGTATATGTCTAGAATATTTTCTTTTCCTGTTGTACAGTTACCTTATAGTGTGCGCTTTATTCTTTATGCAGCTCAGGTTTAGAAATAAATAATAAGATGACATGGTTTTGTTATGAAGATTTATGTTGTGAAGCACTGAATGTATCTGCTAGCATATAATAGGTTTTTTACTCCTGTTGGTTTTTTCTCCTTCTCTTAAATACATTTTCAATCAATACAAAGTTGCAGCACAAAGTTTCCAAGAGTTCAGGCAAGCTAATGATCTCTGTTTCCAATGTTAGTTTTTCATAAGCTGGCTGACTAGCTCTGCTATTGTCAGGTTCCAGGTGTGAGAGATTTACTTCATTTGTCTTTGTGTAGGAATTGAATTCAGCTTGAATATCCTCCTGTGTGGCTTTTAAGGGAGAAATAGTTTAGGTTCGAAGACCTCGTTGTTTCATTGCCCTCTAAAGCTGAATTTTCTCGTGTTTATTCAGTGAAATGTATTCTTAAACACAGTAAGGGAAGCTGTAGGGTGTCATGTTTCTTCAGTTATGGATTTACAATCAGGGTGAGTGAATTTATTACGTTGTTACAACAAATTATGTGGAAATGTTGCATCTTATTTTGAAAGATGGATCACATTTAGGTAATTCTGTAACTTGATTTAAGTATATAACCTGAATTAAACATATCATTCCCTTTGGCTTTTGTTCTGCCATCCGCAGTCATGCTGAGTAATGAGTACCTTCATACTCCAAATATTGTCATAGATTTTAAGCAAATATATGTCCCGCTGAGTAGCTGTAACAGCCTAGCAGAAAAAAAAAAAAATGGGATTGTAATTATCAGTGCATACAGATAAGTCAAAATGGCTTTACAGTGTTATTTTAACAGAGAAATGAGACACCTGGTTGGCTTTTCAGATATTTTAGAATTTCCTAAACATAGTGGTCAGATTGTGCAATGCAATGGCTGTATGATAGATTGTCTAAAGAAATTAATTTGCAAATGTCAAAGTTACGCAGATTCTTTCTTTGTGTTAATATTGCCTACTCTTCATCAGGATAATCCATGAGTGGATTAGCAAACCAATTAACAGCTTCAGATGGCCCTTGGCCTAATTATTTTTCAAATACTCTTAAAATTAGGTCACAGCAGATGGGTATATTAAAGTCTGATTGAAATGTAATTGAGAAGATAGATGGATGGATGGATGGATAGATATACATTGGTATTTAGATAGCTAGATATCTCACATAAATTAACAACAATTATTAGAACATATATTCTGTGCCTCTGTTTTTTTTTTTTTTCTTTCAACTACCATAAAGTTCCATTTGGAGAACAAGAGAAAGGCCAAACCTGAATCTGGTTTATCTAAGCTTGTTACCATGAGCACCAAACCTTAAAACACAAGGTTGCCTTTCATAGATATACAAAGGCAGGAGAGTATTCTTCAGCACTTGTCAAGATGGAGTAAATTCAGTGAATATGGATGTTTGTAATGTTAACTGAGGTCCTGATACTGTGTCCTGTATTTGGGAATAGGCCTCCTTGGGGCATCAAGTATTAAAATAAAGCATTGGAATACCTTTTCCTTTTCTTAAATTAGATGATAATGAGTAGATGATATAGTGGATCAAATTCCCGTTTGGTGTTTACATTTCAGTGTCCTGGAGAGGACAAGTGTCAAAACATACAGTGAATATTTGCAGATGTGTCATATAGATGGCATTAACGTGTATAATGAAGAATTTAATGCCTTGATATAATTTCTCCAGAGAAGCATCTTTCAGGCAGGTAGTCCTCCAGATGAACTAACACAGATTTCAGGAAAAGAGGGACATCACTCTCCTTTTGTTCCTTAGTTTTTCCTGCTGACTAGTTTCAGCTCCTATCTTACCACAGGATATCCAGAATGCTTGGAGATTTACTTTCTTTCCATCTTTGCCTCCCATCCTGCCCTGTTTCAAAGTCTATTGATAGAGGTATTCAGCTATTCCAAACAACTCCAAATTTTCATTCGAAAACAGCCTGGGAGAAAGTTTCTGTCTCCAATGAATGGAATAGGAAATGTTGAACTCATTGATTGAATTTGTGTAGAGAATTCTATTCTAAGCAATAAAATAGCTATCAGGTGCAGTTCCTCTCCTCTCTTTTTGAAGTAATTTTAAAAATTCAATTATTTAATAGAATTTGGGTAAATCATGAAAATTGACAGGGACAGAATGGACTGAAATTCTCTGTGGTTGATGGAAATTTCTCCTGCCACATCTCATAGTTCTTCCCCAGAAAAAAGGCATTGCTGTCAAGCAAATAGTAACTCTCACAGACCAGTGTGTTTGAGTAAGTCTATAGACCCCAGAAAAAAAGCTGCCCTTAGGGTAAATAATACTCTAGTAGCTAAAAATAAATAAAAGGCAGTGATGTGAGCTAACAAACAAAAAAAAACATCAAAAGATTTCTCAGAAGTCCGACTATGAATTGAGAGGTACTGTCAGAATAGTTGCTGAGCTTCAGTAGCAGATCTTTTTTTCCTTCCTTTTTTTTTTTTTTTTTTTTTTTTTTTTTTGTTAATGGAGAGTTTGTGAGGATGCTTGATAAAAATAAAAATATGTTCTCAGGAAAGACATTAGCAAGCTTTTCATATTTTTCTTTTAGTCATGAGAAGACGGATCAGTTCAGTTGAGTAGGATTGACAGTATGTCAGACAGTTTTTCTCACTTGCTTCTACATTACCACAGTCTTGCTTCTTTGTGTTAGAACTATTTTCATCTTGGGTGCCAAATGTGATGAAATTAGGAGGTTTTGATATTCATGTCTTTGTTAGAGCCTAGTTAATATTAAGATGCTAATATTATTAAGTGAATGTGAATTACAGTCTTTAGTTCCTTTCCTGTGGGAGTGAAATTCTACAGTTTAATGTTTTGAGTGCCAGGCATATTTTACATTTAGGATAATCTGCATACCATATTGTTCAGAAATATTTCAGACATAGCATATTTTCATTATTCTATATTTCAGTGTCTTTACATTTACATAATTCATTTACAAAGTGGAAATTTAAGAAGAAAAAATCCCTAAAGAGGCAAATTATTTTTAGCCATTCTTCACTGGTTTTAGGCCATGTTAGGTTTCTGAAGAACAAAAATTAATGACATCTAATTTCATAGCTTATGATTCTGAAAGGAAAGTAACATTTCTCTGTACTAACCCTGGCAAAATCATTCTTATATACATGGCTCAATGTAATAGCCTAGGAAAGGATAGGAGTTTTGCATTCACTTATGTCATCAAGCCAGTGGAATTAATATTTGGCTGTATATTTAGCTTCTGTATTACATTGCAAATCCCTTGAAATATTTATTTAAAATACTAGGGCTGAATAACAAGCAAGTAGAAGAAATGAGGGAACCACAGATAAAATGAGGAAAAAAGTTAGAAGCTAGATTTAGGATGTCAATTGTTCTTTCATTTTGATACTGTCTTAATTTTTTTTTATGATTTATGCAACTTTTATAATAGTGCTTAAGTGAACCTTAAACTCTTGTAGCGTTCATTTCCCCAAAAGATTTTGTCAATTCTGTCTTCTCTGAAGAATGAGATCATCCTAAGGATTTGTGTGGGCTGATGGTGATACGAAGCATAAGTTAGCATCCCATATCAGGGGGTTTAAGTAATCTCTGCAGAACCAGGGGATTAACTAGCTCACCAGAAGTAAAATACACTATTTCATGTTACAGAAAAATGCCATTTGACATTTGTGTCTTTTCTTCAGATGCCTCCTGTGCCCATCCACAGCACCACTAGACATCTCACTTTCCTGCCATGCTCTTTTCACTTTATTTTTTTCATGCATTGGCTAAGTGCAAATTTATGATCTCTAGAGCATCCTGTAATGCTTCATTTTCCTTTACTTTATTCTTGGCCTCTGTTTTCCTTAGATACTCTCATTTTCTCACCCTTCTATTACTTTTAAAGAGATCACGTTTGGGTTTGATAAGTCCTTCCCCTTTTCTCCTTGGATTAATTCCTTAGAACATTTTTCCATTAATTATTTCTGACTAATTAGTAACCTATGACTGTGCCTTCATATACTCTAGGGTTTGGTTTACACATTTTAAAATTCTTACAACTGTGAATTCTTGTGACTGTAAATCTGTGACTTTATAGGCTTGAACCAGAAATGATAACTGGTAATGGAGGTAGGTTGACACATACAGTCTGAGAATTTAGTCCCTAAATAATCTGTATTCAAGAAACAAAAGTTGTTGATTAATTGTTATTTTTGGATCCATTATTGATTTCTCTGCCCATCATAGAAATGGGTAGAGAAGCAGGATGACAAGAGAAGCTTTCAGCTGTTAGGTTTTCGAAGATAATAGTTTAATGCTACTGTTTATTTTAGTGGTTTAAAATTTATAGTTTGCAAGTGAATACAATATGAATATAACTATTCTAGGGAGTGTTGCTGCTTGTGACAGGCCACATTTGATGGGGTTAAATGAAGTGAAGGCGGTCCCATCTTTGTAACCTTTCCCCTCCTCGATTAAAGTTGAGATGAAGTAGCTAAACATTAAAAATCTCTCTTCCTGCTCTGTGCTTTATTCCTGTGCATGGGCAATGTTGGCATAAATCAATCATGAGTTTAAAGCTAAACAAGAAATTATTAGTTATTAGGGACAGAAATCCTGCTGACAGCAGTTACAAATAAAGGAAATGTGCATGTTATGCTGTCAGTTTAAAACTAGTTGGAAGCTGGCCATTTAATAGTTTGCTGCAAATAGTACTGTGTTTGATTTCCTGTACCCATGGAGCTTATCAGAATATTGTTGTTTTTTTACAAGGTGTTACAAAATTAAAGATAGAACTAAGGTGGGTATTTGGAACAGTGAGTCAGCTCAGCTTAAGCAAACAGTTTCGTTATACAGCATAGCTGTGAAAGGTAAGAGATTTTTGTTGCATCAGGTCTCACATGCAGTGCAAAGCTTACCAACCTTATCTATCAACCAGCACGTGGATCTCAAGCAGCTTAAGTGAGGCTCTCCTGATGAGTTTTGTCACGTGAATAGTCCATCGTTCTGTTGACGCAGACTAATCCAAACTTTGAAATATAGAAGGAAAGGGATGACACAGCCTTCTTGCCCCATTGCATTGCCCATGAAACTATGGGAGTCATGGGGACTTTCTGTCGTCACCCACCTCTGAATTATTCCTTAGCTCACTGATCCCTCTGAACCCCAAAGTAAACGGGGTTGGTTTTACAGATCTCGACAAAGGTTTTAACAAGTATTTTGTACAATTGGGAGGGGTTTTTCCAGGTTATGGACATAATTTATTTAGATAAATCCAATGTGGTGATACCTGTTGCTGGACCTTTCTGAACTGCGACTGGTTTTTATTTATCTGTACATTCAGTGGTGGTTGAAATTGATGAAAATAGCAAAGATTATGGAATAGTCTCACTACAGATTTTAATTAACACTTTTAAATTTGAAGGAAAAAAAACACCTGAGCAATTCAAGCACAAAGGGAACTTTAAAAAGAAATACTATGCTATTAAATTCTCTGTCCCATCTAAGAGCTTACACTGCCCATCATATAAAATTATTCCATCTGGTATGGTTTAGATAGAACTAAAAGTAAGTGATTTTTAAAATTCCACGTGAGTATTTTTAGTGTTATTTTTTTTTCTTGTTGTTATATGGAGAAGAGCGACTAAAACATTGATGATTTGACTGATACTGCAAATTCCTTTTTCGTCCTTCTTGGAAGCTTAGCCTGTTTGTCATGTAAATGACAGTTTAAGCATGCTTAACTAGAAATAGTAGTAACAGTAGTAATATGCCTACATGCAAAAGATACAGATTCACTTTTCAGTGTTTTTGTTTCCATGGTTTTTGAGAAATTGAGAACCACCATGAAAACCCTGGCAGAGGCAGGGATACTCACTTTTGATCACTAAGCTGGCACAACATTGTTTTCTGTTCAAGTTCTTCAAGAATTCTAAAAAAATAAAAAACAAAAATATGCCTTCAGTTTTTCATTTATTCATTTTGTATGTTATTGCAACTAAAATTCCTGTGTAATTTTAATTAATACTGTCTGGTTTTCCACATTTCAGGGATACCACTGTACAAAGCCTTACCCTGCAACCTTCTGTTAAAGACGGTCTTATTATATATGAAGATTCACCACTGGTCAGTAGTAACATTTGGATTGTATATTTGGAACTGGTTTTAATTTAAAACAAGTAGTTAAATATGCTGGCTTTTCAAGTAAGAAAATTCTGTGTGATTTGATTACTTTTGTGGCATAGTCATTGATTGTGGGTAGCATTTCATTAACTTTTACTTTAGTCACATTTGCTGAGCCACATGTGGATAAGATGATAGCCTTGGGAGTCTGCACGCACAAAATGAGTATGGAAAACAATTTATTATTAACTTGACACATTCTAACTGGTGGAGTGATATTTTCCCCTTTCTCTTTTGTAGCATCTCACACCTACCTGCTAGGTTGGACTCCAAACAGCTGTTGCAGCCCTTCTTTTAGTTCTTTCAGCTACATGTTGACAGTCTAGATGCAAACTGCTTTTTCACTTCTCTTTCAGCACTCCCACTCGTTCTCAGTCAGGCTCCCCACTTCCATTCCTAGCACAGCTCTTTCCATCCATATCCCGAAAAAACAGAAACACCCACCTTTCTTGTTTCACCTGCCTTCTCTCTCTGCCACAGTTTGGTCATAGCTTATCCCTGTTGTGAGTCCCTTTCTTGTCTCAGTGCCACTGAGATGTCACTACTAATGACTGAGAAATCAGCAATGCACTTTCTTGCAGTTTTTTGGGGGCGTTGTGATGTTTTGAGTCTTTTCTCTTCTAGGTAAAAGCAGTGAAGTTCGGTCATATTTTGGTAATTGATGAGGCAGACAAAGCACCAACAAATGTTACCTGTGTCTTAAAAACTTTAGTAGAAAGTGGGGAAATGGTTTTGTCAGATGGAAGGCGAATTGTTGCCAGTAAGTAAATAGAAAGCTTTTTGATCATTTACAGTACAACGTGATGTGTCGCTGGGTTTTAGCAATTGCATTACTAAATAGGGACCCAAAAGAGCCCAAATGGAAAAAGTACTTGATGCTAAAAGGTTAAGAATTAAAGAATTTACAGTCATTTTCTTTACTACTTTTGCAATAGCCACAAAGGTTTTGTTAAATAACCATTCTCATTAATTTTGCTGAAAAATTTAAACAAACAGCAAACTGTAAATTGACCTCTCTGCTTCTCATTCACCAAAAGAAATAAATATCTAGTTGACCAAATTACGATCTTGGTTATGCCCATCTGGACAGTTGGGGTATAACATGATCAGATCAGAAAATATATCTAAGGATGAATTGTTACGGGTTTCATCTAATGAATTATTTCATATGCTTATATTATTGAAATATATCCTCCAGGTTGAGAGTATTTTGTAATTTAATGGAATTTAATTCATTTGAATTGCATGAACTAAATATTTTTCAAAGAAAGACCATGTTTGAAATGCCCTCTTGACGTTAATAGACACTACTTTACATAAGGAGTTTCTTTTTAACGATATTGGGAACAGTGTTTCAGTATGAGTGGTGCAATCATTCAGCGGTTGCATGACACAACACTTCAGTTTTGCTTGTCATTATGAACTGTAGGTAGGCATTTTTTAAAATACCTTGCTAGCCAGTCTCAATTATTCCTGTAATTTTTTAGGGGAGGTAAAAGGATTCTCAGACACCAAGTGCCACTGGAAACATACTGCAAGGGAACAAGTGAGACCAGTCTGACTCATTTTGGAGAAACAGAGTCTTCGTATGTGTGTCTCTGGCTTCTCACAGATTTTTGTAATTACCAGGAGAAAGTTCAGTTCTGTGTTCCCAGATCAGATAACGTCAGACATTATTTTATTCACTATTTATTTATTCACGAGACACTTCTTATTCACTATTGGCTTCAGTATTTTGGTGAAATTAAATATAGACAGGGCAGATAGTCTCTACTGCAAGAGAAGCGGATGCATTTTTATATTTTTTAAATGATACACTTTGGTTAAATTTTCATGAAACAAATTATGAAACTTTAAAATGAAACCTAGAACACTCATAGTTGAATGACATGCTAAGAAGCTACTGAACATTTTTTTGTAACTCTTCTAATTCTAAGAAGAACATAATTAGGTTAGAAGAATTCTTCTCATTCTAAAAATCCTTCTAATCTAATTATATTCATTTAATTAATTCATAATTGCAAAGCTTAAATATGCAATTAATAGATTTTATTTCTTTTCCAGATCGAGCTCATGTAGCGGAGAGAGAAAATGTAATAGTTATTCATCCTGATTTTAGAATGATAGTTCTAGCAAATAGACCTGGATTTCCTTTCTTGGGTAATGACTTTTTTGGCACATTAGGTAAGTGATTTGTATTAAATGGTGATCTTTAATAGAATTGATTAATAGAATAACTATCTTTATTCATTATATTTCATGAGGAGAAGGGATCCTTATGCATATTGATACTTTGTTTCACATAAGACACTCGGTGACATTCAGCTTGAGGGACTAACATGTAAATTTAAATATCTTCATAACAGTGCCCAAACCTGGCCTGAAGTGAGCAGCTATATGTGGTCATCTGTGTTACAACTATTTTATTTTATGGGATCTGGACAAACACAGCAGACAAGCAAGGTTGCATGAAATCTTTGTTAATTAACATGTATTGTATATAAATATTGCAAAAACATGAGCTGTAAGCAGCTTGATACCTGACATCAGTGGTTAACACAACTGCTCACCATTACTCTTTTCCCCGTATCAAACAAGCCACAGGCCAGGTGCTGTCTTCTTCAGTGCAAGAGATGGGAGCTTGATGGATGGTTCTTCCCTGTCAGCCGTGGAGGCTACTGTCTTTTTTGGTGTTAGCACTATGCTACCTGCTTCTTATTCTTCATTAACCTCTCTGAGCACATGGCTGGTGTGATAGGCCCTATTAAAATATATGTATATTTAACAAGATATTGGATCCATCCTAGTTTTGGGTAAGGCTGTCCAAATCTCACATCAAAGTTTTTCATATCAACAGCAGCCTCATTTCAGAAAGCTCATAGTGGGTCCTAAAAATCCTGCATATCAACAAAGATTCACCACAGCTTCATCTCACAGCAAAAGCAAGAATTTACATTGCATAAGGCAAGTGGTGAAGAATTCATTGACCTGTATAGTCTAGTGTTGGTCTAAGTGAGCCTCTGGCAAGGCTTTGTCAGTGTTACACCTGGGCTATGAACTGAATAGCCCCCCCAGACTCCACTGACTGTGTTATCTATGTTAGCTTAGCCATTTATGTGCAGGCGCCTTAATTTATGTGTTTTTATCTGTTAGCTTTGGCTGTAATGCTTATTCTGCAAGAAATAATAATGTACTGAAAAGCAGGTGCAAACCCAATTCCATACTGCATGATAGCTTTTTGTTTTTCAAATGTAGTTCCCAGTGAATGGGCATTCCATGTCAGAGACTAATGGGTTCTGAATTTCACCCAGCTATGTTGCCCCAAGATGTTTTATTATAGCCTATTTCTTTCTCAAGACCTAATTTCCCTCCTCACATGGACCGTTTAAACAAAGTTTATCATCCCAGCCTTATTGCTTTTGGCCCATATGACAGAGGCTTGGTTGAGGTTTTGGGGTTCTTCACTGATTTTGTTTTTCAAGCATAGGGGCTCTTCTGCTTTTAATCCAAGTACTTTTTCAGCAGGATCTGATCATGCTTCTGCAAAGTTTTGTATGACTGTTAAAAGACTCTTTACAAATAAACTCAGTTTTACAGATTGCATGATTGGGACCAATATAATGCAAATATGTGGAAAGACTATCTTGAAAAAATTTCTTGCCATACTTCAAGACAGACAAAGAGAAAAGATAAACCCAGTATTTCCTCTAGACTTGTCAGTTGGGTTTGCATTAGGCCATTCCTGCATATCAAGATTTCCATGCATCCTGTGGTGTTTTGAAAGTGTTCACAAATTGGTCCCATTCAACCTGTTATTCTTTCTTTAAACCTTTTTTCTTTTCTGTTTTTCTGCATTCATCTGACTTGTGTTTCTTCTTGAAGTTAATTTCTCCTGTGTCATCATCATCTTTAAAACGACAGGGGACATCTCCATGTTTCGGGGAACCTCAATGTTCTTCATAGCAAGTTTGTCCTTCACATTTTTCAAAGTAGTTTTTGTCTTGGTTTGTTTTAACACGCAAGTACTCATCATCCTTTTCATCATCACTTTTCCATTTAAGGTGCTGCATGAAACTTAAAGGAGCTGTTTTGATCCTATCCCTTTATAAATTACTTAACTGTATGCTTTTTTTCTTTTTAGGGGACATTTTTAGTTGCCATGCTGTTGATAATCCCAAACCACAGTCTGAACTGGCTATGCTTAGACAATACGGTCCTGATGTTCCAGAGCCTATTCTCCAGAAACTAGTGGCTGCTTTTGGAGAACTCAGGAGCTTAGCTGACCAAGGAATTATTAGCTATCCCTATTCAACCAGAGAAGTTGTGAATATTGTAAAACATTTACAGGTACAGTACTTCAGTTTTCATTGAAAACTTGAGTTAATAACTACTAATTTTGTAATGCTTGAAGGTTTTAGAAAAAAATGCCATTACTGTTCATGCATTTTTATTTCATTCTTATGAAAAGTTTACATTTTGAAGGAATCATCATATTCAGATGTTCAGATAGTCTGAGAATAAGGATCACAGGTGTACGCAGGCAGATATATTTTCTGTATGTTTATTTATAGATATAAAAATCCCCCCTGAGAGACTGTTTTTCTACTATGTGAGAAAATATCACCTTCATACTGTGAATACAGTATGAAATGTTCATACTAGCCTTCATTATAAAATTCCATATTCAGCATACAATACTTCCAGGGCAGCGCAACTGTTCATTTATGCTACTATAAAAATTTTGGGTTTAATAATTTCCTGGGGGAAAACAAGTTCCTGCTGCATAACAGCAGTACATCACTGATGGAAAATGTTAGAGGATAACAACTTAGCAAACAGGTACTTAGGATCCATGATTGCTTCCTACACACATTTTAACTGTGAAATCATTAATTTCTATTTAATTATGATATTTTTTTAAAAGATTACAGTAGAGCTGGGCTTCTGTCTTTATAAATTGCAGAATAATTTTGTCTGCAGTGTTTGAAATATAAAGTATCTTAATGCTCTGTGAAGTAGCAATGCTATTGTTCTGTTTACAGTCATAAATGAGTAATTTGTTCATTTATAGACTATTTATTGAATTACTGAATCCTACATTGAAAAAAAGATTAGCGGAAATATTAATGTAATTATTATAATTAGAATATAATTTGTCACAAATTATTTGGCCTACTGTTCCCATGTTTAACACTGTGTAGTATAAGAGGGTTGCATGATGCTTTTGTGTTTGTGTTTATGAACGTTCACATACATTCATCCATATACACAGACATTCAGATCCTGTAGCTTAGAATTACTACTTTTAAAAATCTCATGTTGCTCTAGATTTCTGGGGAGGGTAGATTTTTGTGCTCTGTGATCTCTAAGCTGCAACAAGGTCTTGAGACAAAGTACATTGGTGCAACTATGATATCAATAATATAAAAAAAAAATAATGCTATCTTTATAACTTTGTACTAAGGGTTAAAAAAATTCAAACCTAAAAGCTGAGGAATCCAGCCAAATAAACATATAAACAAAGTAGTTTATTAGGATCCATTACCAGTTCATAGGTATTTGTTTACCAAACTGATAGAACATGTACATGCTGATCTCTAAACACAGAGTTACATTTGAAATGAAAGTGGAAAAATGATGGACTTGAGGAAGAGTTGCTGTGCTGATGAAAAGCTGGTGGTTTAGGATTTTTTCTTAAGTGAACTCCTTCCTGTCTTCCTACTGTTTGGCTGTTCCTACTTTCCTTTCTAGGTAGGAACATCTACCTTTCCTTCTTTCCCTCATCATCTATCTCCAAGTAACCTGAAGTTGTGCTGTCTTCTGTCACCAACTGGTGCAGAACCATAGGACTTAATTATTTTTCTTTTTGAGTGTGAACAGCATCTTATTGAAGATTGGAAGAGCTGCACTGCCAATTGTCTTAAGGGCACTTACTCTCTGCTTCTGTCTCCTTTCACTTAACCAGATTAGTATGGTCACTTCAACCTGTACGTTAGGCACAGCTCAGCAGGGAAGTTTCCTGTCTGCTAAGTTTTCACCTCTTTCAAAGCCAAGTGTAAATATCCAAACAAATCTCCAACATGCAGCTTTGATTTCTTCTGTAACATTTGTTTTCAAGATCCTAGTCTCTTTGAAAGAATGCAACATTTTGTTTACTGTAACTTGGTTTTCAGTCTGAATAATGAAAAGGCCTGGAGTAGCCAAATGTAAACAATGAATATAAACATAATGGTTATTCCAAAGTAAGATGCTTTTACGTCTTCAGGTAGAGAAGAAAGAGGAAGGAGGGAAATGAGTCAATAAAATTGCTGGTTCTTAGGAAGGAAGGAGGGAAGTTAGTCATGCTGTTAAACAATTTCCCTTACAGCAGTTCCACAGCCCCACTCTCTTTGTACTATTGTGTTGATTTCTTCTACATAATTTTGGAATTTTTTTGCTTCTGTAAAAAACGGTTGGATGTTTTGGAGAAAAAATTGCTGTTGATTACTGTTATCTGAGAGTGCATCAGAGCATCAGGGCTAGTCAGTTAAAAAATATTCTAGTTACTGTGGTGTCAACATACTATTAGGCTAATCTCTGCACTCTGAATAATTGTAGTCTTCAACATATAGGGTTGTATCTATTTTGTAGTTACAAGAGCATCTTCCTGTAAAGATTATGCAGGTAGGAAACCTATAGCAATCTAGTTGTAGCTTAGGGCTGCATTTAGAGCTAGGTTGCCTCTATACTATCTTTTCCTAAGGAAGGATTTGTTGGTGAAGCTTGAGATGCCAAAGTAGTTTGAAGACCTGAAACTGCAGGCATATGGAAAGTTGTCTAATGCAGATGCCTAACTTGGTTGCTGCAACTATTTCTCCCCACAAATTGTATAGGGATTTTGGGTCTTGCAGCTCTAGATTGCAGGTGACCTGAATATAGCCTTTTTCAGTTTTCAGGCTGTGTCAACTGTCATAAGAATTGATTCAAATAGTGGCTTATGGGCAAGCTAAGTTCTTGCCTTGTTCTGCTGGGTTACCATATGCTGCCCGTAATTACCAGTTTATGACTGCTTCTCTGCAATCTAATATGCTTTTATGAGTTTTCATGAGACTTTTTGTATGTTGTTTTGCTGAGTCAAGATTCACCCAGTGTCCCTGGTAGATGTCAATCAGGCAAGCCACATTAGTCCAGATAAAATGGAAATAGCTTTTTTACTGAGTTTGGGAAAGCTGAGATTCTTCTGATAGTCCTTCTTTCTTGTTTGTATCTGAGTTTGCTTTCTAGTAATAGGCACTAATATAACAGTTTTCAAGCAGTAAATGTCTAAGGTACCTTCTGGCCCTGAAGTCTACTGTTCATCAGGTTTTTAGGCCTGTTCAGTAAGCTTTTGTGCTAAGATAATACTTTCTTCCATTCAATCTAATCTTGAAAGGAAACCAGGCTTATCAAATCACAGTTTATATCCCTTTCTCACCTTGCTGCCAAACACACATCAATAATGACCTTCTACCCTTTTGGCCAACCACAGTGAACCTCAGTTACCAGTTTTCAAAGATAATTAGGTTTCTGCTGGTTTAATCAAAACCAGCGGCTATGTGACGGAGAGGAACAGATTGAAATTAGCATCCCCGTGAATGAAAAGGCAGGGGGAGAATTCAGCTGTTTTGCTTGGCAGTAGACAATGCCCACGAAAGACACGAGCTCTGGTTAATCAATTAGTATGCCTGTTGCTGTCGTAGACGTGGTGCTTCTTGCCCCGCTGAGAGGACAACTGAGGAGGCACAGAGAGAGCTGGCAGCATTCAGTGAAAAGGCATCGGAGGTACCTGGGGAAGCCAAGGGCATGGAGGAATGAGCAGGTTGGGAAGGATCTGTTAGTGTCATTGGGTCATGGTGGCCTTTGGGATGGTGCTGGAGGGATGAGAAACGTGCAGGCATCTGAAGGCGTTAGAATGTGTAGGGAAGTGAGGAGTAGTGAGAACACAAGGTAGAAGTCTAAAACAAAAATCTGGACTCGTTACAGACTGGAAACCAGAGAATTTGTCAGTTTGTTTTCAGGGTAGTGGTAGAAGTACAATAGACCTCTGTATAGCATATTTTAATGAAGGTTCTGTATTTGTACTAGGAAACTACTATTTTGCTGAGAGCTTTTAAGCAGACTTTAGTTATACATGTACTCATGGAAAGTTAGATCCATAAAAATATGGATTTTTCACCAAGCTAAACTCTGTATCTACTAAAGCATAAAGTGTATATATATATAAAAATACAAAATTGTTAGAAGCAAAACCAATTTTACTATTTTAAGCAACAGCCAAGAATCTATGCTGTGAAAATACTTCAAGGTACACACAAAGGTGTTACTTGTAAGGGAAAGAATCAATGAATGAGAACCAGACAGACTGATGAGAGATCAATATTTTCTCCAGTAATCTGGTTTTAAAAATCAATAGAAACAAAATGATTTTTTAATGTTCAACTCAAACATTCAACTTTTTTGTTTTGGTTTGGTTTAGTTTTGTTTTGTTGCTTCAAGTGAACTGTCATTGCTTTTCTTCAGTAAGCAGTAGTCCAGGCAGTTATTAAAAAGTGGTTGGATTTGTTCTGATTGAAACAATAGAGTTGGGATTTTTTTAATATCTGAAGTAGAGAGCCTTTTGACAAGTGGCTTGTGTTCAGAGCAGGTTTTATTGACAGCAGTGATCAGTTATACCTAAGGAAATAAATTGCTTATGATGTCCTACTGATACAAGAGGCATGGAACTATTGAGGAGAAGGGTATCAATGTCAGAAGTCATGCAATGAATCAGGAAACTGTGGACATACTTGGAGACTACTAGTGAAAACCAGATAATATTCAAAGTGCTTGACTAATGTTTCTGCAGTATCTAGTGCAGGGCAGGTAAAAGAGTAGGTCATGAATGAACAAGATAGCTTGGTGCCAGTTTGTTGGTTGTGTTTAGCAGTGAGAAGGGAATAACACTGAAAGTGCAGTACTGATCATAATAAATGTTCTAAAATAATTACTTAAGGAAAGGATTTGGTTATATATAGTATGCACAATTATGGACGTATTTTGTTCTTGTTACCAAAAGCAAGACACACTTGAAAACAGACTGAGGTAGGGTCCTGCACACTGATTATGGAGTAGTTTTACATGTTTTTAAACTTAACTGTGATGTACATTTTTATAAGTCTGTGGGCTTTTTTTTTTTTCAATATGTTTACTTTGACTCCAAGGTGCAATTTTCATAACAGAAGTTAGAACTTTACTACTAAACATTGTCAGAAAACTTTTTTCGCATTTATATTACATATGAAATGTTTATAAAGTCTGTAGTTAGAATAGCTGTTGGGAGAAATTTTATTTTTAGTGCCTGTTTCATTCAGTAAGGAATGGACACTGTAACCAGGATGGCACAGGCTGTAGGAGAACTTTACATTACTCTACAATAACTTGTATTTTGCTAAGCTGTAATAATGCAGAACTTCTAATAGGTTCCTCATGGGCATATTTAAAAAGTAGGACATAGTTTACCAACACTAATACTGAAATATTCTGTGGCATGTATACCACAGACTAAAAAAAGGTTTGTACAAGCCTATTTCTAGCAGTGGTATTCCATTCTACCATAGTAACTAGCTAATTTTAGTATTACTTGTTCTACAGATATTTTATTTCAGAGATTAGATATTTATTAAGTTGGGAAAATATTAAACGCCTGACAAAGGTTGATGTTTGATTAAGAGTACAGGTAAAACATTTACAAAAATTTTCTGGTTTCTTCTATTTTAGTTTTTATTTAGGACTTAAATATTTTATATCTTTATTTTTAATACTTTTCTATTTCTCTGACACTTGTGTTAAATCTGTTTTTCAAGGTTTTTTGCCAGCCTTGGTCACTAATGGGAAAAAACAATTAAGACTTCAACTCCCTAAAATACTTATTCACAAGTTTTTCTTCACCATTATAAATGTGCTGTACTGAGATGAGGGCATCCAGGTCCTTGTCTCAAAGATCTAGTATTTGAATGAAAGGCGTATGAAGAAAAACTGAGAAAAGTTCTCACTCCCATCTCCTGCCAAAAAAGATAAAATAAAGCAATTAGGTGGTAAAGTTCTAGGATATATAGTAATTTAGTGATTATTTTTTTAATGATTTTTATTTTATTTACTCCATTTACATCTTAGAAGAATAAGATTATTATTTCAGTATTTTATTGAAGTGTATCTGTGAAAAGGCTCAGTGGCTTAGCTGTGTCAACATGTTCAACTTAAACAGCTGTTTTTATCAAGGGCAAGTGACATCTAAATTTTGCACAATGCATATTCTGTTTAAATTACCTAAATGTTCCTTTAAAAAATAAGCATTTTAAACCGGAAATTATGGCTGCATACATTAAGGTCCATGTTTATTGGAGTCGGTCTTAATTTAAATGGAGACAGGTACGTGTTCGCTATTTGAGTTTCAGGGTAACTCAAAAGACAGTGGAAGTTACTGACTAAGCACTTGGAACCAGTTTGCAGAAAAGCTAAGCCAGCTTTTTACACCTGTAGCGTCTTCTGCAGGTACCAAAAAACCCTTCCCCATTTCAGTCTATTCTCATTACATGAGTCTAACTGACTGCTCAGTCAAGGCTTTTAAGTCTTACTGGCTTCTAGGTCTTAGTGAGAAATGAGAGGCAGGAAAATATGTTTTCTTCTTGCAGAACAACAACAAATAAAAGATGTGGGAATATGTGAGCAGCAGTTCTGAAACCTGGAAGAGCACACTGGCCTTAAATCATCAGTCCAGTGCAGTAGCAGAACCTCCTTTGTTGGAAATACTAATGAAAGTTTGATTTTAATTTTTTTTAATGTACATAGTACATTCCAAGTAGTATTCTTCACTAAGAAAACAAATGTTTGCAAATCTTAAGTGAATTTCTTTTCTACTAAAATCCATTACGACCTAGTCATTTTTAGTAAGTAGGCAGTGTATCTTCTGCTTTTCTATATTCACTAAGAATCAGAATTCTTAAGTGAATTATATAGTTGTATTATATGAATATATGTATTTGTGTCCGATCTTCACAGTTAGCATAAAGCAGTTCCAAATTTTAAAAATACTGGCTATATTTAATTATATATCCCAATGATTACACCATCTTGTATGTGTATAACAAAAACAATTCTTCAAAACATAAATGATGTTGCATATTTATGTAATTGTATCCTGCTTGTTTGTTTAATTCAAGTTTAGTGTCAGTAACTTCATTCTGACTTGAAGCAATGTACCTTCTTTATGCTGGAAAATTAAAAAAAAGATGACTTGAGCACTTGTTTAAGTTGAGCAAAGTTATTGTTCTAACTACTAATTTTAGAAGTATTTAATGATGTGCTGTAACTTAACAAGTATTCAGTAAAAGAAATTTGGGGGTCTTTGTTTTTTTACAGAAATTTCCAACTGAAGGACTGGCAAGTGTTGTTCGAAATGTATTTGACTTTGACTCCTACAACAATGAAATGCGTGAAATTTTAATCAGCACTTTGCACAAATATGGGATACCTATTGGAGCAAAACCGACCAATGTACAGCTGGCCAAGGAGTAAGAATAACATAAAATATATATTAAGAAGACAGGTCTCATGGTTACTTTTTCTATAATGTGTTATCTTGCTGCTAACTGATTTATAAACAACCTGGAATACTTGAAGTCAATATTTCTCTGCTTCAAATTTATGTTCCTCTAAATAAGTTACAACAATATAAATTACTTTATGATAGAGTATTTTGTTATTATTAATATTTAATCTTGAATGTCCATGTACATATTGATAGCTTGTGTGGTAAACAGATATATATTAATAAAGGGAAATACTTGTTTCTTCTCCTGTGTTTTTAATTGAATTGTAACACATTTCTGTCCTGTTATTTATCACCTAAATCAATAACAAAAAAAACGTTGTCTTCAATGGTAGCGGGATTTCGTCTTTAATACTCACAAAAGGCTCTACAAAAATACTTTTTTTAGAATAGGATAATGCATATAAGCTCTAAGAACCATTTTTGTATGTATCTATATATCACTATTATTAGTTAATTATGTACCAGTTGACATATTACCTCATATACTTATTCAGAGGTTAGAATCAAAATAACCTTTTTTTTTTTAAGATTAAACTAAATCATGAAACAGATTTAAATCATTCTTCTACAATTCACAGATAACAGGCTTAAGTAGATCATATTGAAAAGCAATTAGAAAACTTACTCTGGCTTCAATTCTTAATTTATTTATGGAGAAACAAATATTTCCCTTTCATCAAGAAAGCTTTATGGATATATGGAAAATTGAGTTTGCCATGGGACATGCATATTTTATATTTGTTAAGGAGAGACTGATTCTTTTGAAATATGGTCTTGATATTAGCTGTCCATGTGTAGGTTTCTCCTTCCGGAGCACCACTGTTATCATATCTAACATCTTATATATAACTATGAAAACAATATTGGCAGTGTAATGACTGTGGTGTACCTTTTAATTTTGATGACAGAAGAATTACGTGTCTAGGAAACCCATACTTGAGCAACTACACTGTCTGTCAAATTGACAGTACACACATGAAACTCTCGCCACAGTTTTTTTTGCTAAAAGCCAGTTGGTAATTTCTATTTTAAAGAATTATGATGTTTGTCATAATTTTTGATAAATTTTCACTTTATAGAATTTTTAGAAATATTAGATGTGGTTTAAAGTGGGTGTATTGGAGAGGACTCTAGCATTGAGATAATCAGAGGTTTAGGAAACATAAGAGAAAGACTGCTCTAACTGGGGACTGTTCAGTCTAGAATTGAGAAGATAGAAGAAAGATCTGATCATACTGAACTAGGGAATCACCTGATCATTTTGAATACATCACTGCGGTTCTATAGGTTTACATCAAGCATGATAGACTTACAAGACTCCCACAAGATGCTCATCAAAATCTTCACTTCACTGGCAGCTATTAGCATACACTGTACACTGAAGGCCAAGAGGAGAAGAAACTGCAGGAGCAGTTCACACGCAGTTGATAAAAGCAACACTTTCTTAGATCTCACCATGCACCACTGGGACGAGGCTGACCACCTGGCTCTGATGAACCAGCAGTCTTGGTCTCAGTATCTCACTTGCATCCATGACAGCCGGCATTTCAGGTTATCATAGAATCATAGAATGGTTTGGGTTGGAAGGGCCCTTAAAGATCATCTAGTTCCAACCCCCCTGCCATGGGCAGGGACACCTTCCACTAGATCAGGTTGCTCAAAGCCCCATCCAACCTGGCCTTGAACACTTCCACAGAGAGGGCAGACACAATTTCTCTAGGCAATCTATTCCAATGTCTTACCACTGCACAGTAAAGAATTTCTTTCTTCTATCTAACATAAATCTACCCACTCTCAGTTTAAAATCATTACCCCTTGTCCTGTCACTGCACTCCCTGATAAAGAGTCCCTCCCCATCTTCCCTTGTAGGCCCCCTTTAAGTACTGGAAGGCCACCAGAACATCTCCCTGGAGCCTTCTCTTCTCCAGGCTGAGCAACCCCAACTCCCTGAGCCTGTCCTCATAAGGGAGGTGTTCCATCCCTCTGACCATTTTCGTGGCCTTCTCTGGACCTGCTCCAACAGATCCATGTCCTTCTTATGTTGGGGGCCCCAGAGCTGAACACAGTACTCCAGGTGGGGTCTCATGAGAGCGGAGTACAGGGGGAGAATCACTTCCCATGACCTGCTGGTCACGCTTCTCTTGATGCAGCCCAGGACATGGTCGGCCTTCTGAGCTGTGAGTGCATGTTCTTGGCTCATAGTTTTGTATCCACTGGTACCGCCAAGTCCTTCTCCGCAGGGCTGCTCTCAATCCACTCATCACCCAGCATTTATTTGTGCTTGGGATTGCCTCAAATCATGTGCAGGCCCTTGCACTTGGCCTTGTTGAACTTCATGAGGTTTGCACAGGCCCAACCTCTCCAGCCTGTCCAGGTCCCTCTGGACGGCATCCCTTCCCTCCAGCGTGTCAACTGCACCACGCAGCTTGGTGTTGTTGGCAATCTTGCTGAGGGTGCACTCAATCCCATTGTCTGTGTCATCAACAAATATGTTAAACAGGGTCATTCCCAGTACCAGCCCCTGGGGAGCACCACTCATCACTGGTCTCCACTTGGACATCAGGCAGTTGACGGCAACTCTTTGAGTGCGACCATCCAGCCAATTCCTTGTCCACCGACTGGTCCATCCATCAAATCCTTGTCTTTTCAATTTAGAGACGAGGATGTTATGCAGGACAGTGTCAGATGCTTTGCACAAGTCCAGGTAGATGACATTAATTGCTCTTCCCTTATCCACCAACACTGTAACACCATCATAGAAGGCCAGAAAATATGTCAGGTATTGTTTGCCCTTAGTGAAGCCTCGTTGGCTGTCACCATTCCTTATTTTCCATGTGCCCTAGCTTAGTTTCCAGGAGGATCTGCTCAATGGTCTTGCCAGGCACAGAGGTGAGACTGACTGGCCTGTAGTTCCCTGGGTCTTCTTTTTTTCATTTTTTAAAATTGGGGGTTATGTTCCCCCATTTCCAGTCAGCAGGAACTTCACCACAGTGCCACAACTTCTAAAATATGATATCCTCAAATATTGTCCTACTGCTTCATTCCAAGACAGCCTTACTGTTGGTCGTGATATTTAACCCCATTGAGCTTGTAAGCCACAGGTGGATCAGACTGAATTACAGACACATTTTTCAGGAATGGTTTAGGCACAGTTGCTTCTGCCTTGGGGTGAAAGAACATCTAGATGAACTCTCAAAATCCATTGCAGCCCATATTGCAAGTTCCCACGATGAGGTAATTGGGTATGGTGTTTGGACCACTGCAGAAAAGGTACTTCTTGAAGCTGCTACATGTTTAGAACTAGAGTAGTGATCTCCTCTATATAGTTTTACAGGAATTTGAGAGTAGGAAAACGGTGCTAATCTAGTCCATCCCACTTTCTTCAGGAAAGACACAAGTTAATCTAAAACCTTCTTACCTGATTTTTGTCATGATTCATGCCTGAAAGCCTTCAGAGTTGGAGTTCAGTAACCTCCCAAAGTAAGTCAGTCTTGTTTCTAAATATATTTGCCACTAGAAAGGCATCTCTAGACTAAATGCATCCACTTCTCTCAGTCCTCCCCCTTTTAAGGTCTCTGATTGCTTTTATTTTTCTTTCATGCTCCCACTCTCCACTTGATTCATGTCCATCTTTAAGCATTGTGTGTGAAACAGGCCAGACTAGTTTCTGCTAGCGCTGAATAGAGTAGTATAAGAGTATAGAATAGAGATGTATTCTATGCAGCAGTCCCTTTTAAAAACACCAGTATGTTTACATTCCTTGAAATGTTTAACTCCTGTCTAGTTTCCTAAACATGAAACTCCAGATCCCTTCTGCAGAACCTTGCATAGCGCTTACCTCATCTTTGCTTGATGTAATCAACTTCCTTCATGCTTACACTTTTCTTATTGTACTGTATTTTTCCTGATTGGTTATCTGACTTACCAAGACCCCTTTCAATTTTAAGGTTGTTTTCCTACCTGCTGATTGTCTCTCACAAGTTGGCAATCTGAAGGTTTACTAGGTGTCATTTATACGGTGTCCTAGTGACAACAGCATATCCCCACACAGGTTCACTTCTGTGCTCCAGTCTTAATTTGCAAGACTTTTAAGACTTAGTAGCTAGCATAATAATTTACTCAGTGGTTTTATTAAGTAACGTGAAAACTAGGACAATAGTCCAAACCTCTTCTGCCTGAGGAAGTTTGTCATACCTTCAGCAAAAGCACTGCTGTTGATAAGAATACAAATCCTGTACAGTTAAGAAGTTTTGCGATACAGAAGCATTTCCAGGAGATTCTAGGACAGGAAAATCATTATACTGAGATGCTGATTCCTCTATACAGGTGCTGTCTGACATGTCTTGAATCAAACAATTTGTGACTCTATTTTATTTTAATAAGTTTTGAAGAAGTCTGTATTCTATTAATCTAAAAGAAAACTTGAATAAATCAGAATTATTAAAATTGCTTCTGATGTAAATATAGGAACAAAAATATGAGACACATGAGCAACACATTACAATACAGTATCTTAATAGAAGGACCTCTGAGGGTTGTATCCAGCTGAAATGACAGGGTAAAATTAACAGACGGTATCAGTGACCTTTATGGGAATTTTAGTTTAGGCTTGGGAATTAATATACCTAATTTTGGAAGGAAAGATGAGGTAGTGTCAAATGACCATTTAGAAAAGAATTCCTGCAGTAGTTATGCTTTCAAAAGATAAATTGATTCGTAGATGCTATTTCATTTATTTCCAACATTAGTATCATATATTAGACCTGTAAAGTAATGCTTTATTTGGGCTTTTTGTTTCCTTCGGGTTGTTTTTTTTTTTTTTTTTTCCCAAATAGGATGGCCATTCTTCAAGGCACTGACACGTTCAGTATTGTCAGGTTATAACATCATGATGTTGTCTGTATCTCCTGCCATCACCTGTTCAATAGTTTATAATTTTTATCAGTATTTTGTGTAAAGCAGATGGCTTGTCTATGTTGCTTTGCTAAGACACAGTGGGTAAAATAGATGATTCATTGTACTAAATCATTATCTTTCTTTATGTACAATTACACTTTGTTTTTCCCGTTGACATCTGTTATGTCACATTTGTCTGAACTCATGTTGATCTGCCATTTTGGTGCACAGTTCAGACCATTTGCATTTCCTAGATAAAACAGCATTCAGCTCTAATTGTGGCATTCATCCTTGCTGAAATTGCCATTCCATATTTTTCCCTTTGTCACTATCCACTTCCAGGTGCTTGCTGTAACTTGAATATTCATTTAATATGAACTGAATTTTTTACATGTAATGTAAATTTTTAACAGCTTTAATTTTCTATTGAGACTGTTGTGTTTTTTTCCCAAGGTAATCTGTAGTTAATTGTTGGACCTGTCTCATACCATATGTGTCTCTTGGCCATCCTGTGCATTGCCGGGGAAGCAGGGCAAGGGGTATCCATCCGCACTTGACTATCAGGGAATGGGAGGCCTAACATAAGATTGTTCTGTATGTCTACTGCTTATATTTTTAATAAATAGAGTACGGAGATCTGGTTGTTAAGGAGTTTTCCTGGTTTCAGACTATATCTTACTTAAGTCCAGATAAGTTAGGTGTGATAGAAGTCTCTTCAGCTAGATGGAGCACAGGCTGGTACTGAAGTCCTTGAATAATAAATTCTGTGCCAGCACTGAGCTGGTTTACAAGATCATGGATAAGCAGCTTTATTGCCTGTCATAGTTCATGTCCGCAGCTGTGCTAGTACCATAGCTGGCTGTAGGGAATTTGCATTCAGTGGGACTTCAGTCTTACAAGATTAATAGCTATTTTCCAGTATGTTCTCAGAAAGAGAATTAGCTGACAGGTTGTCTCCCCCTAGACCACTGTGCAGGAATAAAATCAGTCTAAGTAGTAATTCTTTGTCAAATTGCCCCGTGAGCTGTAGGACCTGTGCAATGACCTTTTCTAAACAAAATACCTGCTTATATAACCTTTTCATGGACAGCAGTGATCTTGTAGAAAACCAGGATGTAAAATTAAGAGTAAATAAACATTAAGAAGTATTTATAAATTTTCCTTAAGCAATAGGCTTTGATGGATCCATAATCAAAGAACTGATCAGGAATAATTCCTCAGAACTTGCTTTTAAATCTTGGCTTTCTTACAAAACTACTGCAGTCTGTCATGTCCTTTTTCTGTTTGAAAAACCCTTTCCAGCTTATGAGGAAAGCAAAAATCACGGATCACTCTGTGCAACCCAGCTGGAGAGAGCAGTGGAATTTCAGTACCATTCTTACCCAGGCACTGCACTTTTTACACCCATCAGATCTCTTTGCTTCACAGAGTTTTGCCAGTGGTGGCATTTCCATCGTATTCTGTCTGCCTTTTATGCAAACGGTATTTGGTTAATTGATTTGAAATACAGCAGTGTAGCAGGAATGCCTTAAGGAGCTTTTATTAATACTGTCATTTCAAGTTATTTTCATAATTTGCTTGTTACATATAAGTCCTGGGAAAAGAAGATCATTTCCCTCCTTCACTGCATATCATATATATTCACTAGAGGAAAATGGCTAAGTTGTATACATGTTTTCAGTGTGTCTATGCTGTTCCAATCCTGCACCCTCACTCTCTCCTGAAAATCATTAAGGAGGCAGACTGGTTATAAGACCTTTAATGCCACCAGCTTCTTCAATACTCTTAGTCTTAGACCAGATTTATATGAGAGAGCAGTGAGATGGAGTAGAAAAGAATTGTCAGGCCCTGTAAGAATAAGATCCCTATTACTCCTGACAAAGAACTCTGTATTACGAATTCTACTTTCTGTTTTATTCTTAAATTCTGATGTACATTTCCCTCCTTCTTCGCTGTTCATGATCACTTGGTCTGCTGTCACAGAGAAACTAAATCATTCAGAAACAGGGAAGAGAACAAAACCTTAAGAATCTAGGAGAAAGGAGAAATCAGTTTTCCTGAGGGAAGAGAGGAACTATTAGCAAAGCAAATCTCCAGAAAGCTGAAAGAGAGTGGAAATGTTTTGTTTCTTTGGGAATGCAATCTGTAATTCTGTTGCTATATAAAGCAAGGTATTTGGTTAGAGCTGGTTATTAACATATGTTTTGTTTTAAAATTTAATAAATGTTTGTGATTATTAGTGAACCTGTTGATTTCTAGGATGTTGTCCATGGGAGTAATGTGTAAGGAATTAAAACCCAAGTCCAAATTCTTGTAGAAGTTAATGTTCCATTGAGCTAACAGGAAACAATTATTGCTGATTATAGGCATATCAGAGATTATGCTACTCAGAGTCACATAGCAAAAAAAGTCTCCAGTTTATTTTTGTACACAGGACAGTTTTGGCTTAAGACATAACCAATGTTTTGCCAACAAATAATTTTGAAACCCAAATGGAAGCCTGACGTAAAATGCCAGTTCAAGGATAAACTGACATTTAGTCTAGTGATTTGACTGTTTGCCCGTTTTCTGACTGCATGAATAAATTTATCTAAGAATTGTGCATATGTTGAAACAGTGCATCCTGAATGTTTTTTCACAATGACATTGAATGTTGTAATCTGCAATATATTGTACTTGCATTTTTTTTGAGCCGGCTTAATTTCTCTTCTTAATTTGGGAAGAATCTGGCTAGACTAGCTAGGTGTAAAGAATGGAAAAATGCAAACTGAAGTGAAAAAGAATGCAAGACAATAAATCACTCTTCAAACGTTGGTATCTGTTGATGTTCCTAATTAGTCAGCAGACAGGCAGTGAAAACTCTACTGGTTCTTTGACTAAGAGAGAGAATTAATGAGATGCACTTTCCTCGGTACAGTGGCATATCGCTGGCAGCTGGATATTTATCTATGAGCACCAATGTTTTATAGCATCCAAACCATTTTCTGTTTGCAAAAAGTGTCTCTGGCTATCTGACTGCCTTGGCAGATGGTCCAAACACAGAATGGTGATGGAGGCCGAGTGACTGTCTGCCTGCGAGTACTGACTTCTCCTGATTGCTTGAGGTTTGGTGTCAATATATCAGTAAGAAATATTAATGCAGCTTCCCTGCATGAGTTGCAAAGATTAGAGGATATTAGTGTTCATTCCCTGACTTTAAGTTCTCAGTGGAAAAACAAAATAAGATTAAAACTCCCTAAGTTTCCTAAATAGTCCAACTGAGGTTTTTTTTATTTGCAATCCCTTCTTATTCTGAAAAGAATATCAAGAAGAAATTAAACAAACCCCTAATATCTAGAGAGACCAGGTTGGTTGGTGGGGAGAGGGGAAGTAATTGTAACAGTAGGAATGAGCATCATCAGACGGGACAGAAGAGACCGAGCACAGACTTTTAACAAACAGTCTAAGAGAACTTCCTTAAAATAGACTTTGGAGATATTTATAGAAACAGGGAGAAGGAATGCCTTCTGTTCTCTTGCCAAGTCCTGTAGCTGTACAATAATGTGCAACAGCGTGTAGCACAGAATGTTGTTTTGATAGGAGGTCTCTTTAGGAGCTACTGATCCCAACTAAAAGAAACCAAAAGTGATTAGTTCATTAGCTTGAAGGTATTCATGACAATTAATGAAGTCAAACTGCTTTCAGTGGTTGTAAATCACTTCAGAGGAAAGAAATAAAAATTCTGTTGTCCCTATTTTGCTGCCAAGCTACTTTGTCATACGCAATCATTTTCTTTTCTTATATAAACGAGCTTTGCTGTGGCCCATACATTTCTTCCCTAAATAAAAGGTATAGAAATAAAGAAATTAGACGAAGGCAAGCAACCAAAGCTTTTGAAGATGCCCCTGTCTTTTCTGTAGACTGCACTGGCCAGAAGGCAACGGGATACTCTCGTGTTTGTATTCCTTTGCCTTTGTTCATGTGAGCAGTGGCAAAATATATGGAAATAATTTGTTGAACTTTTATTGCATGATTAACTTGCCACAGTGTTTACTGTGCTTATTCTGCTGTTTTTTCAGATGTGTGTGCCTCTGGCAGGAGTTCCTTTAAGTGGTACTATCATACCCTGCCTGGTCTGAATAAAGCAAAGCAAGAGATGGTTTGGATATATTTTATTACATATATCATATAATTTGGACCTGAAAAATTTTCCTTTTGGGGCCATGTTATGTGAATTGCTTCTTCTTTTATGATGCTGTTTAGGTTGTAACTGCATTAGTATTTCAGAAGGCTAATTTTTTTTGTGATTTAATATATAAAACAATGAAATACTTCAGTGAGAAAGCATTTTCTACAAGAGAATCTTCAGATATGTCTTGCTGGAAAAATACAGTTGTTTAAATTATTTATTCCATATCAGTTGCTGGTTAATGAATGTAAAAATTCATTTGTTCCTACATTGTTTGACAGACTGCCATTACCAGATCATAAGTTTATGGGCTACTGGAAAGTTGATCAGTCACAGAATGCACAACAGAAACTGCTGTGTCCAACAGAAACTCAAAAAATAGATGTAAAGGTTTGTCTTTTTTTTTTTTTTTTTTAATTCATATAATACTGTTTTTATGTATTGGGGTGCAAAGAATCTAAAATGTGATTAATTTCTTCGGGAAAAAGATTATATATGTTACCTGTTCCTGAGGTTTTCATACTGACTAGAAAAATTAATGGTTTTGTATACCTAGTCCTCCCAATGTAAGATGTGCTTTAAAATCAGTAAGCTTGTTCAGAAGTTCTCGAGAAGAGGTTTTTATAAGGATATTGAAAATACCATATTTGAAGGAACATTGTAGCTGTCTTAGATGCTTGGAGGTGGCCAATTTCAGGCCCCAGATCTCAATGTTTGGATAAGATCAGAGACTGAAAAGAAAGCTGTTTTCTGTTTCAGTTTATATACAGCTGAATTCTTATGGGTCTTTGGCACTGCCAAGTTTGAATCTGAATCTTTGGTACTATTTGACCTGCAGGCAAAGCTTCTGAGTCCTTTCCAGCTTTGAGTTCTTGGCTTACCTTCGGTAATTATTACTCTAGTGAATAAGGAATAGCCTGAACTGCTAATGTGATGTAGGGGTGAGATTTAAATTTATATAATAAGAAATTACCATTGAACTTATTTGAAACAAATATATTCTGATTTTTTCCTTGTATGCACTGTCTTGTATCAGTACATGATACCTCCTTTGTGCCACTGAGAAAAATGGTTGCAAACCAATGAAAGACTAAAGAGGAAAGGCATGATGGTTTCTACACTGAAAAAAAAAAATGGCAGTATGGACATTCAGAGAGCTTGCAGAAACACATTTATTTTTCTTTTATTTATTTAGGAATTGGTCTGTTTCTGTTGTTACTAGTCTTAAGTCTTGAAGAAGACTTTTAGATTTTCATAAAGAATGGTGAATGGAATATTTTAGCAAGTCCTCATAGTTATTATTTGGTTTAGGGCCCTGTGTACTTAAATATTCAAGGATTTCCACTGGAACGACATGAAGCCAGGTCCCTCAGTTTCACAGAAGAGCTTGCTTTTTGGACACTGCCTTTGGGTGAAGTTAACTTAGTTTGTGATGTCACAGTAACAAAAGGTGCGGTAAGAGAAGCTACTAACTTTTGTAATGATCCTCGGTGTTATAAATACGTGAAATATCCTGGAGATAAGGACAAATTGGGCAGCTGATTTCGTCAGTGCTTGCTGATAGCCAGTGGCAGAATATAAAGGGGCAATGGGCAATGTGAGGGATACTAAGTGTAATAACCACACTTCAATGCATTTAAAATAGTGTGTATTTCTAGGTATGTTTGCAGTGGAGTATAGGAATAATACTAGGAATTGAAATATGGGAATGGAGGGAATGGAGTACAGGAATAATAATTTATCTTTTTTCCTCTTTTTTTTTTTTTTTAACAGTATTTGAAATACAAAACTAAATAGCCACTTAAATTGGAGCATAATTTCACTGAGTTATTGTGGTCTTTGTAAGGATCTGCATCTTTCTCAAACTAAGAGAAAGATATGTAATTAAAGTAGAACACAGCCACAAAATTGCAAGTCTGTTTAGTTTGTATGTTCAACATTGTATTCACAAAAATGATTCTTTCATTTTTCCTCTCTCAATTCAGTTTTAATACAAAACTTTTAACTTTCAGAGTGCTGTGCTTTTTCTCCCTGTGCTTATCCTGATTTAAAAATTCTTTCTCACTGAATCAAGCCTGCCTTGCTTACCTATACTATTTATGTTCCAAAGTGAATTTCATCATTGGCAATATTCATAATGTTTTTAGGGTTCATCATTAAGCATGTCTAAACTTTATTTTTTATTATAGACAGATTGCTAATGATCAATACTGTAATGCTGGTTTTTTTGCTTGTAGCCTTATTTTCAAATATATTAACAGACTGCTATGGCAGCAAAACAGAAATTAGGTGGCTTTGTATTGATTTCACGAATTATCTAAGATCAGTCAGGAAGGTGTTACATGTGAAAAGTTCCATACGAAGTTTACAATCATCCCATGTTTAATTACTAAGTACATGAATTGGAAGGGAGAATGGGATAGAGAAGAAGGGAGAACCAAGATTATAAACAAAAACATCTGGACAGATTTTGTATATATTAGCAGCTGGCAGGCACTGCAGTCATGTCTACACAAATGTGCCTTGCACTACTTGTTTAAATAGTTAATAGTGTTGTGGCAAGATTCTGCCTTTTAACATTTAGTTAGTATGTAGAGACCATTTCTCTCCTTATTTCCCTGTGTCAACAGTGGTCATTTTTCTGTACATTTTGCTGTATAATCCGTCAAGTTTACGACCTGTATATTTTCAGAAGAGCAATGCACGATGTCAGTAGCCTTTCATTAATTTTATTTTCTTATTTCAGAAGAGGAAGCCGAAAATGTTCTTTATGTTACTACATGCAATCCTGTTTCCTTGTACTTCATGAACGTTTCTAGTAAAAGTGGATACTTCTTGGATCTTTATGACCTCTTCCCAAGAACAATTGGAAGTGTCTGGCAACCTTTTGTGACTGTGGCACCACTGGGAAATCCACTCAAAGGTCAAGTGGTTCTACATGAAGAGGAGGTAAAAAAAATTAAAATATAGCTAAATGTTTAGTGATGAGCAAAGTAGTATCATAAAGGTAGGATCGCTGAGGAGTCTACCTCTATAGATTGAAAAAGCCTGGACAAGCCTACCTCCTTCTAAATATTCTCTTTTTCACTATAGCTGAAGCTAGGGAGTTACCTTCAGCTTTAGTTTTTATATGGAGATTTTCCGCTTGCTCTTTTTAGCTGGACAATATTCTTTTGTATCCTTGAAGCTGAGTTCTACCTGCTTATCTTATTTCTCTTACTGAATAGAAGGAAATTGGTCTTCATGGGAGAAAGGGAGATAATGTGTTGAGTTCAGGAGTCTCACTCAAGCAGTGTATGTTTGCAAAGTGCAAAGGAAGCTGTTTTATGCTGTGAACTTAAGTTCTTCTCCGATACTGTCCCTTTTTTACTTTTCAAACAGTATATGAGACGTTTTCTGAATCACAAAGTAAAATGTTGCTTGTATTTGCCCCGTGCCACTATTTTGGATTTGGTTTGTGAATCATGATATTTCTGATTCTGTAACATCTGAAGTACCGAGACTAGAAAGAAGGCTACATAAGCCTTGACATCTAGTGTATCAGCAATGCAAATTTAGAACCACTGACGACTCCAGTGTTGATCTGACTCAAATCCTTTTTTTAAAGTCAATTATTGCATACTTTCCACATACTTTCCACTTTCCATTACTATCAGTGAACTGGGTGGAATATTTCCAATTCAAAACTTCTTTGCCTAGGAGGGGGAAGATACAACAGTTGATACATTACTGCTGCTGTTAATTTTTTAATGTTAATAATAGCTTATTATGTTACCTACCAGTCATAGTGGTTTGACATGGGCGTTTAATCTGTTCATTATTACTGGTTGTTTTTTACTTTTCCTTTTGTTGTTCTGAATTTCTTCTCATATTTCAATAGGCGAGAGGTTCTGATCTAGAAGAACCTTTCCTACACTGAGTTGGGGTATTAAGTAGTTTTCAGTCAGTTCATAACTAGTGTCTCTTTGATACTGTTGTTCCAGGAATGTTTGTCAAGTGTTAACACCACTTTCTGGTTTCAAACACTACAGTTAAGCTTGATGCCTTATGAGGAACACAGTTCTTCCACCATTAGTAGAATTGCCTATGCCTTCTTTAGCTTTGCCTTGGGCATTTTCCAGTATCAACTGGAGAAAATATGATTCTGAAGTTACCTGCTTGTGGTGATTGCCTGTGCGGTTGTCTTGAACAGCTATAGAAGTACCTGTTGGGCTCTTTTGAGATGCACATAACACATTTGTTTGGTTCTAAACAAACCTTGGCCTTTTTTGGCGAAGTCAATGCAGGAAACTGTAAAACAGATAGCAGTCTATCTCATGTCTAAGAATGTTTATGATGTCTCATGCTTTTTAATATAAAGCCCAGCAATATTCTTTGCTCTCTAAGACTCTGAAATTTCTACCGTGAAAATAATTGTCCTGCTAGTTTTGTTTTTAACCAAATCACAGTAACATTTGGTGTCAGCCATGAAGTTCTTATCAAAGATTCATCCGTGAAGCTTTAGGTAGTTAACTCTGTAGATGGTTTTGCCTGTTCTCCTGGAATATATTTTTAAGTATCTCAGCATTTCTAGTTCCCACTGAATCAAAAGAGGGATTCTCAAGTGGTTTAATTTTTCCACACAGAGCTTAGGTTTTAGTCCCAACTCTTCTGCAGTGAAGCCATGGAAGAATCATGTGCTTCCTTTGTGCATCTGTGAAATGAGGTTCATATTGCTGTATATGAAATTAAATCCATCATTATTGATTTTAGCATGTAAGCATATAGTCTAAACTAATCATCCAAGTACCTCCTGTAGCTGCTGAGATGATAAAAGTGATCTGCAAGACCAGTTCATCCTAGCTAAGGTAGAGCACTGTGAATTGTCCTCTGGTGGTGCCTCTTCCTTGCCACTTGAATGAAACTTGACATTTAGTCAAGATGAGTACCTTCAGATGTGTTAAGGTCACTGGCAGCCATAAACAGAATTTGCAGCCTTCACATATTAAGACAAGTAGATTAATGGTACATCTGTAATTTGGGCAAGGCTCTGAGGGTTAGATACTAAGGGAGCATCAAACAGATCTTCAAGAAAAACAAGTAATGTAAATGATGTGTGTGATGCTTTAGAGTTTCATCTATGTGTACTTGCAAAAATACCAAGAAGTATTAACAATATTTGTAGAAATAAGAAATTGCATTTATTAAATAAAAAGTCCACTTGACAGCTGATATTTCATAAATAATATAATCCATTAATTATGCAATACCAAAGTGAAATATTTTTCCCAATTTTTAATTTTAATAAAGGTCTTTGGAGATGTATGTTTCTGACTAAGTTATAAAAAAGAACAATTTTAAACAGATGATAACCTTATTGGAAAGGATGAGATGATGATACTGTGGCTCTTCAAATAAGCCTGTATGATTTATTTCCCAGATGATATCCATCTGGATTCAGTAGAGCCCTCCAGTGAAATAAAATGAAAAGTTAACATTCCTTCCTATCCTTATAAATAAAATTTTACTAAAACTAGACTCCTCAGGGATTTAACTTAATAGCACAAATCAGAGATTTATCTGCTTTTAAGCCACTTTTACATCTTCTTGGAAGAAAGAGTGGATGATTCTGTTCCTCGCAGTGGCCATTGGTCTCGATGAGCGCAGCCTGTTTTGACTCTATCTTTTTGTTCAGACTAAGCTGACAGACTTTGAAAAGACTCTTCAGAAATCTCAAGGCATTTCCTCATAAGATGGGAATTGCATTCATCTTTTCAAAGCGACAATGCCCCACAAGTACTTCAGGGCATCCCCCTGTTTCCTATAAAGCTTTGTGCCTGCCTATTTCACTTTTCTTTTTCTTTCTGCACCTATTGCTTTTGACACTCAGAAGGAGAGCAAATACAGACTGAAAAGAATTTTGATAACTTTATGTACGATTTTATATGGGATCATTTGAGGAGGATGCACATGGAGAATTGATTTGCATATAAATTAACTGCACAGTTCCATTTTTTCCTTACAAACACTTTGCTCTGTTGAAAGGCTACAACTGGATGGACAGAGTAACTTATAGTCTACCTCAGGGAGCACAGCAAGCTTTGCCCAGGCAGTGTCCTGCCAGCATCCTTTAACTCTGCTTTTATCTTTCTTGGTCAGGAAGTGGGGTAGGGAGGGAGGGAAGTGCTTTTCCCCGTCCTATGTGCTCCTGGAGCTCTTTGTCAAACCTCTCGGACAACAAGGAAGTGAGGGGGAGTTTGTGGCACAGAAGCTGACACAGAGATCCACCTCATTCACTACATGTAGAAGATGGCAAACATCCTTTAAAACAAGACTTTTTTTAACAGTTTGTGATCTGGCATGAAACACAAACAGGGACCTTTATATGGAAGGACCTGCAACCTACTAGTAGTAATGTCTGAAACCTCTAGTCCAAATAATATTCTGATGTATGTATTCAGGAGGGAGGGTGTAGTTTCTTCAAAAACTAGTTGACAATATTAAATTATCTTATTTTTTTGGATATTTGTAGAAAAGAACATATGTGCACCTTCCATAGAAAAGCTGAAGACTCCTTTGCTATAAGCACAAAGCTTATATCTCTATTCGCTGTTCTCAGTTCACTGAAATCTCCAGTACAATCAAGTCTCCCAAACCATCTGACAGACACCACTCACATTAACTAGAACACCATCAATCTAATTGAATACATTTCCCACCTCTGAAGGCATGGAAGTTGGGGGCCCAAACCATAAATTCTTGCACAGACTTTTTTCACCTCAACCTAATGAATAATATGATATGTCTGTATCTGTCCCTAACAGGATTGTTACGTGTGAACCACTCAAGGGGTCATTTAGTGGCACTAACAGAAAAGGTGGTTGTGGGACAGGAGGCAAGGTAGACAGTGTACAGAGGGGTTACCCTACCAAGCTAAGAATCAGCCTCATCTGAAGCTGACAGCTAAGAAGAGTCTGTGTTTGTGAGCTCTCTTGCTCGGGACGGGAGCACTGAGGGCCAAAGAGAACAAAATTGAGAGTACAGGGAGAAGAATACAAGATGGATAAACTGATTTGTTTGTACTGTCCCACTCTGAAATTGGCGTGTATTCCTAACTCTCCTCTCCATCTGCAAGACCATAGGGAACAACTACCCATACCAGCAAAGTGAAATCACAGCCCTGTTTGGTTTAAGGACTTTTAAGAGGAAAATGCTGGCTAAAATGAAAACAGCAGTAAGAAAAGGGAAACTTTGCAGTAACTAAAAATAAAGGCACACCACTTCACGAGATTGGTTATTGCATCTGTCCAGAGTTTGGAATTCCAGACATTGGGGTCGGGAGGTCACCCAAAGGTTACTTTTCTCCCAGTCAAGAACAAACACAGTGGAATTGCACACCAACGTCTTTTCCCAGCCCACTTGAAGAGTTGCCAAAGCTGCTCTTGCATGTGTTCACAAGTGACGCAAAAATCTATTCTTAAACACAGACAGAATATACATCAGTCACTTAGCACAGAAGGAAACCATTAACATCAAAAAGGGTGGAGTAGAGAGGCTTTTTATATTACCAACTGCTCTCATAAATTTAACAGTAAGTGGAAGAATGTAATTGATTTGTATGTATTCTTTATCTCACATGGAAGACTAATGCATTGCTTTGATTCAGCAGTGCTGTTGCAGAATTGTATAAATATAATATGGCAGAAAACCAAAATCCAAAGCAAATGCCCAGTTTTTTTTTTTTACCCTGAACCACTTTTCTGTAATTTTGGTTTGTAATACATAAGCAAACTTCTTTTTTTAGAGGTATTGAACTCTAGCTGAAATTCCCAAATGCTCCAAATAGTATGGTAATATTTTAAATGTTTTACCATATTTAGCTTCAAATGACTGTCATTATTAAATAAAGTTCATTCTCCCACATGATCCTAGTGAAAGTATGAAGCGTACCCAAAAAGAACAAAACTGCTATGACTGCTTGTTTGTATTTGTTTTAGTTAGAATTTGTGGGAATTTATGTTTTACTCCCTTAACGTCTATCATGCGTTATTGCAGATGTTGTACGTAGACAGTTTACTTTTAGTAAGTCCTTGCAGAACCTAATGTACTTGCAGAACTTGAGATTTCCTTGAATGGCAAACCAAAAATTCAACCCAAGAACAATTAACTTGTTCTTTTGTACCTTTTAAATTTCATTTGGTGCAGTTAAGGTTGGCCCTGAATGATTGTTCTTAGTTAAATGTATTAGAAGCAGCTATAGTGCTTTGTAGAAAGAATTGTTTAAAATGTCCCCATCATTTGACATCATGTGTGAACCCTGAGGCATTGAGTAACGAACTGAGAAATCCGAAAAAGTTCAAAATTTAGCATACTGTATTTTCACATGTGATATATGGAAGACACTTGCACCACTCTGTTCAACGTCCTGTCTGCTTCCGATCTCCATGCTCTTGAGTCATTCTGCTGTCCTCCAACAGTTGTTCTACCTCTGACACCATAAGCTGTCTGAGCGTGCAGGTCACAGAAGGATTGTCACACACTGGGATATTTAATAGGCTCCACAGCATCAGAAGTATGAATTTGGAGAGAAAGTACTAAGCTGTTTCTTCTTTCACCAGTTTTTCACCTTCGATGTAACTTAAATAAAGGGTACTTTAGACGAATGCTAAGAAAACATAAAAAGGAAATGAAATATTTAGTGACTTGATGGAACAAAACTGGTATGTCTCTCACATGTAGCCCACTACAGCTTGGACGTGTAAGCCATGTCTAGTTCCTAGAGCTTTTGCAGAAGTGATTGTGAGTTATATAGATAAAACATTATGGAGAAAGTAGAATATCATTCCAGTCCTTTATGCATGTACTGAACCTCTACAATTAAATATCTCCATGAGCTTTGAAATGAACCAAGAAGATTCAGACTACGTTTTCCAACAAAATCTAGATCATCTTTTCAAAATGTCCAAAGTTGCTAGAGTCACAGAAGTGCTTCAAATAGATATGTTGTAGTCTCTTAAATGGTCTTGAGATGTACACAGGTTTGCTTTTCATTGACAGAGCAATGTTGTGTTGTTGCTGGATACAAACAATGGTACACTTCGCCGACTTTTGCTCTTACCAGATGCTCAAGAGCCTCCTAAGAGAACATCTTGGTGGAGCAGCAAAGAAGAGACGGTGAGGAATAGCACCTGCTTCTATTACACTAACTGTTTTTTTTAAACCAAAGCTCAATATTTGAAACACTGCCCCACAATCATTTATCTTTCTGTTATTATGGCCCAAGCACTTGTTTACTTTTATGCACGTTTAAATTCCTTACATGTAAAATAACATTGTTATGGAATAGTGATATGAAGAATGTAAGTTATACTGTCTGAGGGTATGTATCTTTAAAATATCCCTCTTTGGAACTATAACTTGAAATATCAGTACATTTTGTTACAAGGGATTATGTCCAAAATAATTAATTCATTTATGATGTAATTATATCACTTGGGACAAGGTAGGCTAGATAGCATTTTGAGAGGTAGTTAATGCCATGGATTATTCTAGATAAAGGAAGAATGTAGTACACTTTCAGGGGCTCAAGGAAACACACTGGGATGAATCTAACAAACACTAATCGCTGTACGATGTATTTTTATACAGAGCAACTACAAAATGTGCCGAGAGTTTTCACACAAAAACTGGCTGGTATTCTACAAAGAATCAGGGTGAGAGTAAATTATATTCTTGTATTAAAACAGATCTTCTTTTGTATATCCCTATCTGACTATTCTTTTCTTGGCTTCCAATTTTACAGGAACCGCCTTATTGTACTGGATGTATTAGAGGGTCAGACTCATACCATCTCGCTTCCAATCAATCTGAAATCTGTTTTCCTGGCAGCTGAAGACCGGTGGCTCTTGGTGGAAAATGAAACAAATCAGTTAGTTAAGCCGAGTTTTCTTGATGGCATTATTTCTTGTTTGTGTCTTGTTTATGTTCAGGAGCTTCACTCCTGGTCTCAGAGTAGTTTTTTCAATTTGTGAGACTGGCTAGACTTAAACAGTTGGTGTTTACGATGCAGATTTGCTCTGGTGAATGTGTAGGTAGGCATGAACAGGATGTCTGCTTAAATTCATGCCTCTGAAAATCTAGGCTATTTTTGATTGTATGCACGTTAATACTGTTTTTAGTGAGGTGGTATTGATCTTTAGAAATGAGAATGTTGATGGAGCTAGCTTTGGAAATACAGCCACATCATCCAGAGTTAGTTCCTGCTTGCTTTACTTTCATGGTCACATGAAAGATATATTACTCTGCTGTCTTATTTTTATAAATGCATGGCAAAGAAAGTGTGTAAATAGTTACCAGAAGACAAATCTGCTACTTGCTGGCTTATCCCTTCCTATCTCACAGATGTTTGGTAAATCATATTTAGTTTTAACAAAAGGTGTTGATAACTTTGTTTATATAAATGTAGAATGTTTTCACTATTTCAGAAGATAAAAGTCCTTGTTTAGAGTTACAAGCTTAATAAGGAGTTATTATAAATGTGTATCCTTTACAGGAAATTTCTTTTAACCAAGCGTGCCCATATGGAAGCTGAAGACAGTGAGGTTTGCCAGCTGTATGCATTGAGCGAAGAGCCAGCTGACATGGGATTTGGCTTAACAACAGGTAATGAATGCAAGCTTGGCTTGTTTGTTTGTTTGTTTGTTTTTTTAATCATTTCTGTCTTTGCAGCTGCACAAACAAGGCTCTTTTACTTTAAAGGTCTGGGTAACCTTCTCTCTGATTCTCATTTTGTCCTCCCCTTATCATGTTTGGTTAATAATAACTTTTCACAAAGCATGGCAAATTCCATGATTGCACTTCAGGTTGTTTGAATAAAGCGTCTTTGGTTCAGTGTAGTTTTTAAGACCCTCAGTCATGGACTTTCAGGAAATGTACAAGCATACAGAATGGAAAAGGAAAAAACACACCTAGGCAGGAAGTAGAACATAGGAATAGAAGGGACCAAATATGTTGATGAGTCTAGTCTGTACACTGTTGCAAGTCTGTTACACACACTCAGATGATCTAGAAGACATTTCCCAACACTTACAAAAATACAAAAGACCTACTGTTAGAACAGAAGTCACAGTTTCTAAAGTTCTGCAGATAGTGTGCAGGAGGCCACTGAGGCCTCCTGTTAAAAGATAGGGAGAATTAATTCAGTAAAATTCCCAGATGGTGCTAGGCATTGAGACATGTCTTAGCTACAGAAGGCGGCAGAAATCTCCAGTGGTCATCATTCTGCCTGTTAAGATCTGCCTATCTTCAGATCTGATGACTTTTTCAACTCTGAGCATTTGATCACAGTACACAAAATCTTCAGGTTTTATAACACTGGAAGTACATGTACATCCCAACTAACAGTTTATAGGCTTTGACTTATCTGCAGTGTGTTTCAGAGAGGCAGGGGAGAAAATACAGAAACCACTTTATATCTGTTAAAGAGGGAAAGAGTTTTGTCTTGGTCCTTGTGGCTAGCATAAGTATGAAGAAAAAGATTAACACAGTGTAAACATAATAGAAGCAAATGTTATTGACAAGTAACAAATACAGCTTATTTTACACAAACAGCAACAAATTGGATACCAAAGACTAGCCACATCTTAAATGTCTGGGATGGTTTTATATCTCATGTACAGTTTACCAAGCTCCATCAGAGCACAGTAGTTTCCTTCCTCTTACTACCTTATTTAGAAACAATTATAGAGTATCATTTCTCAGAAGAGTAGCAAACTTATTATAATCTCCAGTCTCACAGTATTTGTGGACAGTTTATTGCTGCATGCTTTATTTGCTATTTTTATTGTTGTCTTGTTTCTTTTCTTCCAATCTAAAAGTTTATCATATCCCCTCTCCACTTTTTTCCAAATTACCCAGCAAACCCAAATGTAACATCTTCAGATTATCCTCATTCTTTGAGGCAGAACCTGTGGCAGGAGAACTAACAAAAAGCAGACCAGTGTGGATTTGCCTCTGACTGGTTTGCCACCAGTAGCCCATTCATCCTTTGAGGGAGGAAAGATTTTCTCCTGCTGCCAGGTAAACGAGATAGTCTGCCCATTGAAGTGAAAACTGTGTATGCTGCAGAACTAAAGATAGCAGGTTCTGACTGTGTTGATAATTTGAGGCAAGGTAAGGGGCTGTTACAGTTTCACAGAATAAAATTTAGTTTTCCTTAGCTTAACAAAAAAGAAAACTGGGCCATTATTTACCTGAAATGTGTTACAAATAACATTATTTAAATTGCAAAAACAGCGAGACAGCTACCAAGAAATGTCACGTTGACTCTTACCTGTGCAAACCTACATTTTGCCTTTTTGTGCATTTGCATTATAACAATCTTCAATGAGATCACATGCTGTTCTACTGCATAGCCTTCCTGCCTTATTTGCACAGTAGAGGGCAAAATTAAGTGGTATAAGCAACCACAAAGCTAGTATTTCCTGATTTTAAGTACTTAACTTTACAAAAATAACATTATTTCCTGACTTCTTTTCTGTGTTATAGTATAATATAATCAAATCTTCTGCTTTTTAGTAATTTTATGCTCAAAGTAATAGCAGCGATCAGTGATCAGTACTCTTACAGTTAATATTGTTTCTTATTGCACATCTGGATTTAATGACTTTCATTTTGTTTAATTTCCCTGTTTAGCATCAGAACTGTGTGTGCCGCATGCAGTTTCAAGTGACCAGCTATCTTCAGAAAACCTCAGTGCAGCTGTGGGACAAAAGATCAGCTCCCCCAACAGGATTTTCTCAGATGAACATAATTATGCTACTATTGTTATTGGTTTCCCAGACCTCCTGGTAAATACTCAGCATTATTATACAACGAAGTAATATGATCTCATTTATTCTGTAACCAATTAAGTACCTGTTTACTAAATGATATGGAAAAAGAAGGAAATGGCAGTAAACGACAAATTCATGTAGTGTACACCATTGGGTATAGTCTAATCTGGAAGGATTTCAGTGGAGTTTGAAATAATAATAAATTGGACAATATAATGTCTAGCACAGACAAAATTCGTTGTAGATAAGTTCTGAATAGTGCTGACTAGAGGAATATTTTGTAAATCACGTGGTTTTATAGATTTTAAATTAAATATAATCACTGAAGAAAAGGTTAGCAGTATCATTTTGGAGTGTTGTGTGAACTTTTTGCTCAGTGTGAAGCAGCTAGCAAGACTCTAGATTTAAGAAAAAGAAAAAAGATACAGAAAATGGTAACAAAACTATACAGTCCCTTCACTATTTAATAATGCAGTTAAGTGTAAAAACTGCGTATAATTGTGCTCACTCCTGTGACACAATTAGAAAAGAACCAGAAAGGAAAGTGAAACTTAACAGCATAACAACTAAGGCTGTTGCAAGGAGTGGAGGTAAACACAGGGAAAATAAAAGCAGTATGTTTAATTCTTTGGATTTATTTATGTTTGCTAATACCATAAAAAGGGTGGTGCTTATGGAATAAATAACTCTGTGTTATTGTCGCTTAATAAATTGGAGCAAATGAGAAAATCTGTTAATAGACATGAATTTTGGGAAATCCAAATGATTGAACAAAATACTCTGAAGTCCAAAATGAATCAGAAATAGGTTTTTGTCAATAAGACATTCCATGTCTTTGCAAATAGCCTTTGAATTTTACTTGGTTTGGATTTATATTGCCAGATTGATTATACTAGCATTTCTTATTATTTATAATACATATGAGTCTATTGCTGGAAAAGGGAGGTAGCCTAGACAAGAGAATGCTAAAGATGATACACACTTCAGTACCAACACTGGTGATGAAGCATTTTGCTCTCCCTGGTATAGACTGAAGCCCTGTCTTTCCTTATATATGGTTTTGGCATCCATGTGAATGTCAAAGAAGGAGTGCCAAGGGTGAATGTGAGGGTGGTGGGACAGTACTTCAGATTCACTGTTTAGTGTTAATGGTGTAGGTGTTTAGTATGAACAAGGTATCTAAGCTCTTATTTATAGTAGCAGCGCTCAGCTGACCAAATGTAGAGGCCTTCTTCAAGATGAGATGATTTATTGTCCAGGCTCTACTGACTGTAGTAGCAGATGAACCAGGTGGTTCTCATGTGGACACCTACATTTTTGTCTCTGAACCCAGAACCAAATCCCAGCCTTAATACCTAGCTTTGAATTCATTACTGAAATATCTGTTTGCATTTATCTACATTAGTGGAAACTTAGATTATGGTAGCAGTTTGTTACATAGATTCCAGATTAGGTTATTTCAATGTTTTCTGTTCCTGGTTCAATATGAAAAAAAGTGTTGTTTCAATTCCTAAAATTTGTGTAGGTAGCCTGTTGTTTTTCACTCCTATAGGAGTTTTAATGACAAAATAATCCAGGTCTCTTCCTTGTTATGTGGTGACATGAAAGGTAACCACGGTAGCTACATTTGATTTGAAAATAGATAAGAAGTGGAATTTATCAAGAAATGTTTGTTTTTAGGCTCAGTAATAGTAACATTTTGTTCAGTAGACTCCTTCTCTCTTGCAGTCTCCTAGTGAAGTGTACAGCTGGAAAAGAAACTCCTCTCTGAGTCACAAACGTGCTTCTCCTTCTGATCAATTTTATTATGGAGCCCGGAGGAAAACAGGAGCTGCAAAACAAACCAATTGTGTAACTTTATTGGCTTCTAATCAAATAGTCAGAATTTTAGCACCTGGAGATGTGCCTTTGAAAGACATTTACCCAAAAGGTAAGAGGTTCATATACTTGCACTGCAACAACTGTACACACTTGTTTTTGCTCTGTAAACTGCAGTCACTCATGAATTTTCCAAAATCTTTTTAAAGAATCGTGAAGCAAGCATTTGAGGAGGAGTGAGAACAGTTGCACTCATTTTTAAGTTTAATTTGGGTATTATTAACATGCTGAATTATACTTCTGTGGAATTAACAGGCTACCTACGGTGTCAATATCCTAGTCGATGGGATCTCAGGATCTCCTTCTCTCCACACTGGGAACCAACTACAGGAATATGATCATCCCAGTTTAGCAGTTGGCCCTCACCAGTATTTACAACCTCTGCTCAGTGCCACACAGACACGCAGTGATAAGACAAACCTGTAGTCCCTCTAGCTTGGTATTCTGTCTCCAGCAGGGCCAGTAGGAGAGGTTATTTCAGGAATGCATGTGAGCCTGGCCACTTCTGTGTCTTTCCCTTCATACTTTCACAACATTTGCGGTTGTTTGCTAGGGATGTCGCAGGGGACATCCCTACCTCAGCCTTGAAATCTCCTTTTATGGACCTGTTGCACACAAGTTTGTCCGGTCCCTCTTTGAACTTGTGTGTCTCCACAGCAAGCTCACAAGTTCACTACTCCCTGTGATCAACTGATCTCTTACCAGGTTTACCAAGTGCCCCTCGTTCTAGCATTGCAGGGTTGGGTGAATAACAGTTCTTCATTCACCTTAACCATTGCCTTCACAACTTTGGAAGCATCAGTCACATCTGCCTTCTCTCCAAAGTGAAAAGACTCAGGCTTTTTTAGTTCTTCTCTTGTCCAAGAGAATGTTGCATGAGCAACATTCATGTACAGCAAACCCATCCTCTACTTGCACACTAATAAAGCAGGTATAGACTACAGAATAGACTACAGACCTTCAGACTTCTTTGTGCTGCCATGCCAAGCTTTCAGCTTCTTCAGCCAATAACTAAAAATATACCAATTAGTGCTAAATAACAGCATTTGTGAGTTTTGCATTAATTGCCTCTAAAAATCTCCAATGAAAGGTCACTAGCAAAAGAGAAAATCCCCAAAATATTTGTATGTGGTAGAATGGCAGGTTTTTTGAATTCGTTAGCACAAGAAGCTATTCCTGATTTCTTCTGTACGTGAGCAATCTGTCCCAGAATAAATGCTTTATTCCAAATTAACTCCCTTTTACAAAACAAATGATCTGGTATGTCTGCCCTCATTTAATGCAGATTTACTTCCCTGTGTAGAGAAATCCTTTTATCTGTTACTAAAAGGATAAAACATTTACTTGACTAAAGAATCGAACTCAAGGATATAAACAGGGTAGAAAACGGGAAGTTACCTACATTTGTAAAGAAAAAGTTAGCTTTTAAAAATATTAAACTTAATAAAACATAGTTAGAGTTGGCATGATGATCTTGGAACTAATTATACCACTTCAGGCTGTAATCTTCTCATACTTTATAAACTGCTGAAGGGTCAAACTGGGTCTTTCTTTTTTTAGGCCTTCATGGTAAAAAAATAAAATCTGCCTCTGAAGCAGATGGTATAAAAATTCAGAAGGTAAATCTTCTGAGCTTTTGTTAAAATTAGTTTATTAATGAGGGAGGGAGTGCTTCCAAATCATACCTAAAATTGAGATCTTGACAGTTACTTTGAAAAGTATTTTAAGTTGCTGTGGTATGTAACACTTTATAATGCTAGATTAATATAATTAAAAACCAGGGGACATTCTTAATGAATTCTGGATACCAATGACCTGAGCAAATTATCTGTCTGGGAATTGACTTCTGTCTGACCGAGCAATTTAATTTATATCTGTTGTTATAGCTGAACAAGATACTAACTTTTTTTTTTCCTTCAACTATGGTGGAATGTATTCATGAAGAGTGATTGATAGTTTTAAATTTATAGAAAATGTTATGAGGTATAATTTCTACAGTGCTTTATGGCCATTTAAGTTGAAAGATTTAAGGCTGCCTTGAAGATCATTATCATTGATTTTTCTTTTCTAAATGACATTTTAATTTACGAGTTACAAAAATTGATCTTAATGGAATAATGTCTAATATGACCTTACTGATACAATTAAATTGGACCTGAGCAAGGCTCTAGGTTTTCTATTCCATAGCCTTTTTTCAGGACTTCAGACATTGGAGTCCTACAGAGACCTGTGCTATTCAGCGTGCTCATGAAAAAAATGGAAAAATGAATGAACAGTGAGGTAACAGTGTTTGCTGATGATACTGGTTATAATTCACCATGAAGGATTCACAAGGACTACAATGCTGACTGTAATAGAAATGGCAGATGAAATTCAGTACAGGTAAACATAATGTACATGAAGGAAGAAAGATTCCTAATTCTGCATCTAAAATTAGGGGGCTGATCAGTGCATCTCAGGAGCATGATTTTAGTGTTACAATAGATAGTTTACTTAAAGTATCAGTTCAAAGCTCAGTAGCAGTCAAAAATAGCAAAGCAAATGCTAAGAATTACTAAGGAAGAAACAGAAAAAAGAGATAACATCTTCATGCTGTTGTGTAAATCCATGTGTCCTTAACCCTCTGTAGTTTTGGTCCTCTATCTCAAGGTGAGAGAAGGCTGAACTGGGATAAGTTCAGAAAAGGGCAAGAAGGATGAGCAAGATTTCATCAGCCAAATCTCCTTGGAGACAAGATCAGGAAAGGGGCATATGGTGGAGTTCTGCAAGGACACGTATAGAACGGAGGTGTGGAAAAAGAACAATTTTACACTTGGCATGAGAATTAGGGGGCAGCTGATGAAGCTAGTAGGAACATCAAAACAACAGGTGGTTCTTCACAGAGCAAGGAACCAACCTGTGAAACTGCTTTCCGAAGGATGTTGTGGATGCTGAAGTTGGATCCAAAGGAAAACTGGACAAACTCACGGAAGGTTACTAAGTACATAGACATAAAAACACAGACATATTCAGCTTAAAAAGCACCTAGATTGGAACTGGTTGGTGAATTGATGAAAATACCATGTGTGCTTGTCCTTTCTGACACTTTTCAAGCATCCAACTGCTCTTGGAGACAGGATACTAGATTAGAGGGACCTAGTGTTGCCATTGTTGTGGCGTGAATCTAAAATCTTTCCAAGTGAAAAAGGGAAAGCAGAAGAAAAGAGACATGCATTCATATACTCACTTGGAAGGTGAGATAATAAGGTACTAGTCCTTACTGTGCCCATTTGAGATCCAGTATTTTCATCCCTCTCTGCTAGGCTATCGTTTCTTCTGGAGTTTGCCTCTCAGTCTTACTAATTGACAGAATATTTAATTGAATGCACATATAACTGCTATCAGTAGCTGCTTAGCAGTCGTGGTTCCTTGGAGTTGCTTATTCCTGATTGTGCTGCACTATTCATGGGGGCCTTTGGGCATTTGGCGATTGTCTGTGCTGTTGTTTCTGCACAGGAAACCTGTAGTTACTCACCTACAAAAGTTGTGTAAGACTTTGTTGATAAGTGTGTCCTTTCCTGGAAGATAGTATAGTGAAGCAAAGGCATCCTGTTACATAAAATTGAGTATGTACTAGTCCCTTTAAATTCTTTCACTAATGTCTTTTGTTGCCTTTGAAGAAGTTGTTTTGTATTTTTGCTTCGGTTTGTGTATCTATCAGTCTTTCTTTTTCATCTTCTTGGACAACTGGTCAGTTCTGTCACACAGCCTTCAGTTTCTGTTAATAATTCAAAGTACTCAGCCAAACTCTAGCATACTCCAGTATGTATTACCAAAACTGTTCCAGGAACAACAAGCAAAGAAATAATTTCCTTTATGTTTTATTGGAACTGTAAACCAGGATAATAGTTATGTTTGAAAAGAAACTATAACAAGTAATAATTTCCCCAAAGACTGCCAGTAGATGTATGGCCACAAAATATAAGTTTAGACAAGAGATCATGGCAGAATCCAGCAAATAAGTATTATTTTTATTCTAAAAACAAGGATATAGAAATGAGGGCTACTTGAAAGCAAGTATTTACTTAGATTCTCAGCATTTTCTATATATGAATATAAAATAACAGTCAATAGCTGAGTGCATATCTCTATTAGTGTGACAGGAACTGAAACAACATGTAATGTAACACACAGCTACAGGAATAACCTCAACACATCATCTGGTCCACGTATTTATATAGGGACAGGATGACACATGTTTAGACTCATCTTAACTGAGATTTGTCAAACAGTTGGCCTATTGCAGTGCTTCACTCTCCTTGTATAAGCAAAGCTTTTCCTAGTATCCAGGTTTTTTTGCTGTAAACAAAACTGAATACTTCATGTGATCTCCACTCGGTCAGAATAATATTGCTCTCTTTGTAAGGATCTTTTTGATATTATGGAACATGTGTTTTTCAAAAAAAGTCTCTTTTTAGACAAAAAAAAAAGGTAAATTCCTTACAGTTGTCCTTATAGCTCATCTGTTCCAACCTTGTTTTCACCCACAGGACTATTACATGTGTCTGTGTTTTCACTCAAGTCTGGTGTCTAGAGCTGTGCATAGCTGTACTTCTCCATAGGGCTTTGGCAAAAGAGGAACAAACTGCACTTGTTTAGGTTTGATGTTCATGTTTCATCATAGGATTCTTGACTGCAATTCTGGGGCCTGGCCACTTGTTTCTGTGTTGCATTTAAACATTTGATTACCTTTTCTTCAGCTTCCTACTCTTCAATTCTTTGTCTTTTTCTAATTGAATTTAGCTGATTCGTGTTCTCTCTCTAATTTATTAGCTTAATTTTTTATTCTTACCCACAGTTCTACCCCTTTGTTCAGTATCAGCTCTACGTTCTAGACCTTCATCGTAATTTTTTGTGCGTATCTTATTCTCCATTACTACCGTAAGAGAGCACACATTTTAAAGCAGAAACAAAACCTAGGCAAAACAAAATTGCTCTGTAGTTCACAACTCTCCATTTTTCCAGACTTTTTTTTTCCTATTTCCAATGTGTTTGATACTTCCATTTTTATGAAGATGAGTAAAGTCAGCAGATGTGCTACTGTAGACATGCATACTATAGATATGTAGATACAGTAGATATGCATAAAGTGCTGCTATGGATTATTCTTTATACTCGTTTGAATGTTAGATCCCCTTATACTGCTGACCTTACTGGTCTTTTCTGTGTGTGCCGTATGCAAGCACCAACACTTCTGCAGGTAACATCGGGCTCTCCTTCATTTCAAGGAGGTGAAAGTTATGTTGTTTCAGAAGGAAATCGAGACTTGTTTGCATCTTGTGACAATGATGTTTTGTACCCATACTATGCAGTATAATTCAGTCTTCTGGTTTCTCTTCTGAAAAACTTAAGTTCCCCAATTCATTCCAGGCAGATGAAAGCCAGCTCCTAACTGGAAGGCACTTCTGAGACCAGGCAGTGTACTCATATGTTGCTAAAAGCCAGTATAGACAGACAGACACCCCCACGCACCCTTCCACACACGTAAATTTATTTCTGACAGAGAGATTATAGTATTAGCTGTATTCATTAAACTGTCTCTAAACAGAATATTAAATGCCTGATAGTCTAGGGCTATTTACTATGAAGTTATAAAATCTTTGCATACTGAGAATCTACCTGCAAAAAAAGTGGTTCAACTTAAGGCAACAACATTTAGGTTAATATTATTGAGAAATTTGGGAATCATGAGCACAATGTTTTGAAGTGTTCCTCAATATGCTTTTAAAGTCAGGTATACAGCTGACATTATCTTCAGTGAGTTAGGGATTGCAGTAATGCCTGATTAGTGCTTTTGTGACTAGGGCTATACTTGCGTGTAATTTTGACATTTACTATACAAATACATTGTTCTTCTGTAATTGTACCTGCCCGGGTGCTCACTATGATCATAGTAAAACAATTCCGTATTTGCAAGTTACACTCCTGTGCTGAATGTGAAAGCTTATCATTTTTTGACATGTACAGTATAATGAAATGTTTAATTTTAATCTGCTGAATGCAAATGCAATAACCAGTTAATCATGCAGCAGGAAAATAACGTGTTTGTTTATTTTCAGATGTCACTCCTCCACAATCTGCTGGATACTTGGAAGTAACAGATCTTAATTCAAAGAAAATCAAATACATTGCTATTCCTAGGTAACTGATTTTATTGATTAAAGCAGCTTCTGTCTTACAGGAAGAGCAAAGAGAATTTAGTGTTATTACTTCAGAATAAGCAAATATTTCTTCTAATGTGGAAAGTAAAAATAATTCATACCTCTCATGTGAAATTCTGCAACCGTTGCAGCATATTTTTGTCAATATTTCTATCTGTTTACTAGATGATAACAAAGAAAATGTAGATATTAATTAGTAAATGTGAAAGGTAGCTTTATCTTCTGATTTTCGTTCCCTTTGTTCTTTTCCCCTCTTCACCCACTTTATCCTCTAACCCCTTTCATTTTGTTTTGCTATCTGTATTTTCTTTTCCTTTTTCTCTATCTTTAAGTCTAACAAGTTCACGTTGAAAATAGCTTGAGCTTCTCTGTGTTTTTGGTTCTTCCATTGGAAAGTATACATTCCCTCACAAGTATCTTGCATGATACACAAGTACCTTGTATGATACATTAAAATAGCCAGATTATGTGGCTTCTGTTCGGTTTTAACATCTATCTCTCACCATTGTAGACATTATTTGCAAAAGTTTTATGATATAAACATATATTTTGGTTACAAAATTGTCATTTTCCATTGCAATAATAATAAAGATTTTTGTTTCATATAACAGTCTCTCAACTTTTCATGATGTGTATGCTCTGCATGCACGTGTATGGAACCCACACATGATGAATTTCATACTTTTAATTCTACCCATTTGATGGTGGTTTTGAAAATATTATTTGATTCTCATTTAAATTAATTCTGCTTTATTAAAATTCTGTGGAATTTTGATTTCCTAGAGAATTTTGGACTGTTCACTGTTTTATAATTGATCCATTGGACTATATCCTACACAGTCATTCAACAATGTAAGGCATTAATACAGAAATAGTAGGGATTCACACTTTATTTTACACTGGGATCTTATAAGAAATTACAAAAATTTCAAAGCCAAACTTCAACATTATGGCACTTCACCTCCCAAGATATTTATGACAAATCCGAGCAGAAGTCCAGATTTAAAAACGTACTCCATTAAGAACTGATAAATAAAGTGACTTTTCATACCTATGAATAGTTCTGTGCTAAAATCTTAACAACCTTTCCTCCTTCTGGCATGGTTAGTCTGGACAGATGCTAAGATAACTCTTCTTCAGTTGTATTAGTACAAGGCAGTTTCAGTCACGGTGTTATATGTGTTACTGCTTCTTTTATTTTTGAAGATTGTTACTTGTAGTATTAGTGCAAGTAGCCAAGTCATTATGCATGTCATTAACAGTACTGAAAAAATGCAAAGAATCTTTCCTAATTTATCTAAATTTTTCTTCAAAATATGTAGCTATTAGTCCCTCTGTTTCAACAGTAAATTTTTGTCTGCAAGTTGACTGTTTAAAACAGTGCTAAGATTCTCTGTGCATAATTGAGTGTTTAAATCTTCATTTTTTATTAAAGCACTGGAGAAAGGTGTTACTTTAAGTTGATGGAAAGGGATTTTCCTCAGTGCCCAGGTCATGTTCTCCCTTGTTTCTTTTGTAGTTTTATGTTTTTCTATAACACATTTTTAAATTTTTCATATTCTTCATAGTTTTTTTGTACAGACTGACTATTTTCAGATAGATTAGATATAGCAGTGTGTTAGGCAACACATTCTCTTTCAGCATGGTCTTTTGTACTGCTTTTTATACTGACAAGTATCTGTTGGCCATATCCAGTTTCAGTAGATGGAATGTTTCAGATAAGATAGTGGGTCTGCAGTGTGTCATGGAATAAGGGCGTAATTTCATGTAATTGTCACCTTAACTACAGAAATACTCATCCTCTTTTTAATTGCAGCTTCAAGAAAAATTGCATTCGTTCTTGTTTTTCAGATCCCAGTCTCTCTCTCCCTATACATCTTGGCTCTCTAAGATCTCGGATGCCGATGCCCTGTTGGCACCGCTGGGCAAAGTAGGTTTGGTGACTGTGGACATGGGAGGCGGTGTGAGGCTGTGGGAGACCGGGCTGGACAGCCTCCAGCGGTCGCTGCAGGACTGGAGGAACATGATCGGCCAAGGAGACGGTCGTCCTGTGCAGGTAGGAGTTCACAAAGCTGAAGTGAAAAACATTTAACAAAATGAGTTGCAAATGAGTTTTCTGCCGGGAGAGGGGTTGATGAGAGCTGTGTTGAAAAACACCGTGAAGTAGAAATATGCCTGCAAGAAAAATTGAATAGACGTCTTCACTGGAAAAAAACACACAGTGGTTTAATTTAAAAGCTTATTTGTGACCCCTGTAATTATGGTTACTGACAGACTCTTTGTCTTGCAGTGTTTGTATTTTTGCCAAATTCCAGTACATTTAAATGCAAATCAATTCTTTATCTCCTGCTGATTTTTAACTGCAACTTTCAAAATGTAGAATAATGAAATTAATTTTTAAGGAAAGCATATACTTTTCCAGAGTTCAAATACTTGGAAAAAATTACTGTGTTTATACTTTAGAAAAGAAATTTGAAACCTAGGTAGAAGATGCTTTGAGTTCACAGCAATGCCCTTGGCTGATTTTGAAAATTCTCCCAGATGAGCAGAGTTAAAAGGGTCTCCATACAGCCGCATTCTCATGTGGAATGTTTAGGTAGATGTTGAAAATATACAGCATATACATGTATTCTCTGTGTGTGCATGTATGTATGTATGTATACACGGGTGTTAATGTACTGGCTAATAAGTATGATCACCATTGAAACACAGAGGGAAAATTCATGACTGTTCAATTGCATCTTTAATTTCTGTTAGTAATTGGAGAAGGTATCACTTCAAAGAACTAGATTGTGCTTTAGGAGGAATTCTCCACTTCTGACTAGGAAGATTCTGCCTCTATCTACCATTGCAATTATTTCTCTTTCATTAATTTCTGTAACCACTTTCACAGTACATTAGAATGGGAAAACAGGATGAATCTTTTCTAAATTACATCTCTCTATATTTTTGTTTACAAGGTATCCAGGTATCTCAAGTGTGAATGAGATTTATTAGGCCAAAAACATAGCCCTTCTTTCACTTTCTTTTCCCATGCTGAGCTCCCATTCTACAAGATGTTCTGCCATTACAGAAACTTATGCATGAACTGACATGTTCTTGTTTCTGGACCTCAGCAAATGCCTTTCATAAAAGTCATGAGAAAAAGAAACTGTTACTCAGTAGTATGTTTGTGTGGATGCTTGTTGCTTTACCGGTGCCATTTTTATTACCAATGCAGTAGCACTAGCACCATCTTATGGTCAGATATAGTCGGTTTACACCAGCCCAATTTCATCTACTGATCAAGTTGACTAGTAGAAATGAAGAGAGCCGGGAGGAACAGTTAAAGTTTTGCTTGTTTTAATAGTTGTTCTTCCTTCTTTTTTTTTTTTTTTTTTATGTTATAATTTTATTTGACAGTATTACGGTACTGTCAGCCATAATCAACTGAATATTAGAGAATACTGGCTTGGAAAGTACACATCATCAGAAAATTTTAAGTCATTTAAATAATAATGTCAAACAACCATTTTTTTAAAATATTAGTAAGTTTTCCCACAGTCACAAAGCAGTTTTCAAGTTCTGTTGTAGGACTTCTCTCTCCTGACAACATGCCTCTCTAATTAGTAGGCACATTCCAGGGTAAAGTCTTCTTACAATATCTTTCTTCTTTCCTCTGTCAATACAGAGTACCTAGCTCAAGTCAGAGGTTTCTTTCAGCCTTTTAGCTCAAATCAAAGACTATGCCATTTTGAGTCCTGACAAAGCCTCCTATGTGATCTTCAGACTTGCATGATTATCACTAACTTCTGTTTCTCTACTTTACACACTTCAAATGGAAAGATAATGAGACCTAAGAAACGTTGTTTACAAAGTCATTACAGATCAATAAGCAATAAGTTAAATACTTTATTTTATTTTATGTACGTCTCCAATAAGTTTGTAGATACATAGTTGCTATGTAAACTCTATACCTTGCTATTTGGAGATTAAGACCTTCACCTTTCCTACTTAATGTTTCAACAGTCCTAGACGTAAAAGCAGTGCTTTATTAAGGCATTCATTTATGGAAATGAAAGGATCCTGTTAGCTTGAAAACATATTAATGTAGATTCACTGTGTAAGGTAAGCATAGCAAGAACTCCAGTGTTTCCCGTTCTAGAGACAATTACTTTTATAAGAAAGCTGAATCTAAATATTTCCTGATACCTGCTTTTACAGAATTGGAGATATTTTGCAGCCATGTGTTGATCTGTTAATTCAAGTGTATGAAAATCATCTTCTGTAAAAGGTTTCATGCTCATGTTAAGTATTTTGGAGTTTAATGAAGCATCTCTGATTTCTTGACTAAACCTATCATTCCCAATCACCTTGTAGCAGAAGCTCACTTAAGAAAATTGTCAGTGTTCTACATATCACTAGAATTCATTCCTCACCCGCCCCCACTTTCCCCTTCCTTAAAAGCTGCCATTGATGCATCACACAAAGCTACTACAGGCTTAACAAAGCTTATTATTGTTCTTGGATCAGCACAAGACCTGTCTAGGTGGATGAGAACCACTGTTCTGCAAAAACACACAGAATCTCTCTGAAGCTTCTTAACTTTTGAGAGAAAAAAAGAATTAGAGGGCTTTCAATATAAATACAGATTCAAGGAACAGGAAACAAATCCTTAACCAGGCTTCAGTTGCAACTATTGGTACCATCTTCTGTGTCTGCATTGTGACTTTCACAAACACATTAGATCTCATAAGCAGGCTGGATGTACAGAAGCTATGAAACAGAAGAAGAGAAACATCTGTTCCACTTATAATCAGTAATTAGGCTCCCTTGATAGAATATCGTGGCAGTCTTCAAAAGAGTCAACATTTGTTTTGTATTGTTGATATACTCAGCAGAGTTCAAACTGCTGAAGTCTTGAGGCTACAAAAATAGTTTCTGGAAATATAGTTTATGTTTACATAATTTTGCATTTATATGGGCAGGTCAGAAATTTTCTTCATTTATTGAAGTTTTAAACTCAAAATATGACTACAATATTCTGAAAAGATTAAGTTGGAGTGCCTAAAATACAAAATCTAAACAAAACACTGGATTTTCTAAAGCTATGAACTCTATTTGGAATCCAAAAAATATTGAGCATTATGGACTATGGACTCGTGTCTCTCATTTTCAGTGTAGCAAGCCTTCCTCATAAACATTCAAGTACCCAGTGGGATATGAAATCATAATTTCATCTAAGTGAAGAGTTAGCAAGAAAAAAAAAAGAGAGCCTTCTTTCCATTTTCCCATCTTTCTGCTGTAAACCTGAAACAGGCTCAACAATCTCCTGGTGGATCCCAGATCTTAAAGCTCAAGGCCTGCCTGTTCTACAGTACACTGCTGCTTCAAGGGTGGTTATTGCTTACATCACTTTGGCCTACAAGAGGCCCACTCTACATGGGTGTTCTATATAGTGGGTTTTTCCCTCAGAAACGTAAAAATATGAAATGTTTGACTCAGAATATATCTGTTATAAGAGCTCGGGTGGGTTTCTTAAATGATTCTGATTCAGCCAGTATAATGTCAAGATCAGATACTGTAAGACTGAACAGAGGAAAGATACATCAAATGCAAGTTGAGTGCGCACCAGTCTTGATAATACTGGATATTTAAAAATAGATAAAATACTTGGTATTGATATCTCTGCTACCAGAAGTTTCTTCTGCTTTAGGTAGTAAAATTAGGCCTTGTCGTGGTTTAGGCCTGATTGACAGCCAACCACAATGCAGCACCTCTCTCTCCCTTCCCCTCCGGCAATGAGAAGGGACAGAGAGCCAGGCTTGGGGTTCAAGATAGGACTGGGATGGGGGAAAATCCCCCTTTTATGATCACGAGCAAAAGGCAGACTCGTTAGGGGAAGAAAAAAAAAGAACATACATTTATTACAGACACTAACAACACATAACAGAGTAGGACAGTGAGAAGCATTCCCACATCTTGAGAACACCTTCCCCCCACCCCTCCCTTCTTCCCGGGCTCAGCTCTGCTCCCGATATCTCTACCTCCTCCCCCAGTGGCGCAGGGGCAGGGAATGGGGGGTGCAGTCAGTGCTGCCACTTCCTTCATCTTTGGTGAGGGGAGTGTCCAAAACTTGTTACCCCCTGCTCCATCGTGGTCCCCCTCTCACAGGAGACAGTCCTCCACAAACTTTCTCTGACTTGAATTCCTCCCATGGGCCGCAGCGTTCCCCACACTGCTCCGTCATGGGTCACTAACTTCCTCCGACTGGATTCCCTCCCACGGCTGCAGCCCTTCCCGAGCTTCTCCGGTGTGGGACTCCCCCGCACGCTGCAATCCTCCCAGCACTGAATTACAGCAGCGGGGCTGCCTTTTCCCATGAGACCCCGGCCTTCTTCGGGCACAGAATGATCAGCTGAGCAGGAACAACAGGCTGTAAATCAATGTCTGCTCCACCGTAGACCTCCATGGGTGGCAGGGGGGGCCGCCCTGCCGTCTCCCCACAGGATACAGGGGGGTCTCTGCTCCGGCACACCTCCCCCCTCCTTTCTTCCTCCGTTCCTCCACTGACCTTGGTGTTCATGCAGCTGCAGCGACTCCTCCTCACCAGTCCCACTGCCCGTCACCATGTCCCTTCTTAAATACGTTATCGCAGAGGCGCAGCCGATTGGCTCAATTTCCCAAACAGAAGTGGAGCTGACGTGGAGCTGGGGGAGCTTCGAGAAGCTTCTCACAGGGGGCCGCCCCTATAGCCCCCTCCCCTGCCACCAAAAAACTCCACCACTCACTCAACCCAGGACAGGCCTATACTCACCCATGAGCAAGTGCATGTGCTGTGTAGAACCTGAATAATAAAACACCTCCATCGTCCCAGCTCTGCAGTCTCAAGGCTGATGGGCAACACTCAGCTTAAAACATCATGTACTCTTTTGTAGGTGGGTCACTCCAAAGGAAGTGTGTAAGAGAAACACTGACACCTGCTCAGGGTGTGTTTCTACCCACTGGGTCAACAGCTCAAAACTTTTCAACAGCCCATGTCACTGAAGACCATTCGCATAGTATCTATCTGTAATAGTCCACCTACTGGGGCCAGACCTTTATTTGTACAACTCCTTAGTATGAAACCAGGCCCTTCCAAGGATAAGAAGCAGCCTGGAAGTGTTCTCTCCCTTTTCTTTCCCCGCTTTTCTTTGGTGACTTGACCTGATCTGTCTGTTTTGTAGCAAAAAGGCAACTCAACAGTTAAGTCACGTTAGAGTTCACAGCATCACAAAACTGAAATGGTGGAATGAATCTAGAAAAACACATGAATGAGAAGTAGAATCTTTGCTTCTCACCGGTGGTTTAAACAACAAATGCACTAGGGACGTTTCTGCAGTAGTGTGTAGAAATTCATTCGGTACTGGCCCAGATTCATTCTGTTAGAAGAGGTCTTAGAGGAGGACAACTCAGCATGACTTGGATGTATATTTGATATGTCTCAGGCCTTGGCATTAAAAGGAGATGTGAATTAAAGGTATGCAAGAATAGGGAAGGCTTTAGATTGAGGTTTTCAGAGATTTCATTCAAGATCTTCTGCCCAGGGGGACTGACTGAGAGAATAGTTTTCTGTCAAAATTTAATACTTTTATCTTAAATTGCAATTCCTTTTCCCAGTAGCACTAGAGACATGTTCTTCTTGTTTCTGCTGCGACTAGTTAACATTTTACTGATCTAATATTTCCACAAAACATGAATCATTGTAACTAGCTAAATGGAGAAGTGAAAAAAAATTACCTCATCAATCCATACCCATTTCCCTTTAGTCACCCCTAAACATTTAAATATCTAATTATTGCAACATTGCTTTCCAGACAAGGGAACTGAGACATAAGGAAGGCAGGTCACTTGTTCAGGTTCATGCTGTATGGCTGCACTGCAGTGTCAGAGGTGGGATAAGTGTGGTATACGCCTGTAGGGATATATAAACATACTTTGTACCTGTGTTGCCAAGTTGAGTAGCTTGAATGTCCTTGAATGCTGCAGTCAGTATGAACATACCTTTAATTGGGCAAAAAATTGCATATAAATGCAGTGCAGCCACCTAAGAAAACAAATGTCAACTCTAGATAGCTTGAGGTTGAAACATGCTTAGCTGAATATAGGCATATTCAGCAAAATCAAGAAATGCAATACATAGATATTTTTCTCAGATTTAAATGGCTGTCTTCACAGTCTTACAGCAGCTCCCAAAAATGATAACAGAACACATAAGTTGTTCTATGTCCTTTGAATAGCTAGAAGACATGAACATATGGTTCATGTCAGTAATGTAAAAGAGCAATGTATATGTGTTCATCACCAATAGCTAAAAAAATTAAGGGTGTTTTTTTCATGTGTCGTAACTGCTCAAATCATACATGATACAAGAGCTTTTTGCCAAAAACAAAATTTTGATGAGTTCAGCAGCACTCAGTAGTAGTCCCCAACATTCAGACTTTCTTCTGCAGTCTGTCAGTTAACGTTTAGATCTGATGAGGGCAAAGGCTAACACTATGTAGCTATTATGGGATGCCAGGTCCATCATTAGAAATATATTTAAAATATGTTCCTATCCTACCTAAATTTCAGGTAAAGCCTGTGTTGAACTGGAGTAAAATTTGAGTAAATTTTGAAAATAATCATAATGCCAAAAATGTCAGATTTATTGCTGAAGGTAGAAGAAACACAATCGTTGTAGAAGAAACACAGTCATTTTAAATTAAAAGGGGGGGTTGTACATATGTAGTTGTGTGTGTGTGTGTATATATGTGTGTATATATATTCACACACATATATGTTTACCTATGTGGACACATGCATACACATGTTGATACACACACACACAAAAGTTCAGGTTTTTGCCCAGATGTCATACCTGGATGTTGACTCTCTTGATTTAGATATACCTCAGGAGATTGTCATAACTTTGGAGGTACCCAGTCCCTCAAGGACTGTATTTCATAATGAACAGGAATTGGAAGAAGATTTAGAGGAAGAGATTTTAATACAATTTAAGAAAAATATTTAGGATCCCTGTGTTACAGATATACTTAGGCATGAGGAATGTAACAATACTTCTCTCTCCTTTTGTCAGGTCCTTGTCTGTAGTCAGCCAGTTAACAGGCCTGTTGGCACAAGTCCTGCTCCTTGTCTGGCTTTTACACCCGAGCTGTTATTTTAGCTCATGTGTGCCTGATACAGAGCTAGAATATAGCTGAGGCACCTACCTGGACTCAGAAAATTAGAAACTTTCCATGGGTGTATTCACAGCCTCCTTTTTCTCAGACCCATTTTGATCTCTTAGAATGGAGGAGGGTGAACACAGTTAGACTGGCCTCCAATTGCAACAGTGAGAGGTTCAGAGCAATCATTGTGATATACATGGAGATGATCAGAAATGCAGGATGGTATGGTATACAAAATATTGTCTAGTAAAATCTACAGAGGAATTTAAAAAAAAGAAAACAGGAAAAAAAAAAAAAAAAAGAGTGTCATAATTATTAACAATCTTTGCAATTTGACTTCTCCATTGTACAGCCAGAACAAGGGCAATGGAAAGGTGGCTGATGAGTAGTAGTGCTTTTAGTCCTAAATTAATTACAATTGATTTTTTGGAAGGACTTGGATTTGTTCCTTTTATTCCCTTGTAGTGCTATTATAGAACAAAATAAATGTTGTGTAGCTGCCTTTGAGTTTTCATATGATGTAGGTGCTTTCCCTAGAGGTTCTTGGGAATCACCTGTACAGTTGTGGAAATAAAACATTAATAACAAAAAGATCGCTCTCATTTATATAAAATGGATGTCTATGTTTTCCTTTACAGCACTCATGCCTTGGTTTAATAATGGCTAAAAGCTTTGAAAACATGCCTCAAGTTCAACTCTTGGGAGTTCATTGATCAATCTGTCTTATTAAAATCTTAGTTTGTTCGATCACCTTTTCTTTCTTAAAATTTTTCACCAAAACCTATGCTCACTAAACACCACACAGACATCCATGAGCCTTGATGGAGTATCAGGAGATAAACATTTACCTCCCAGAGAAGGGTAGACATGGTCAACTACACCCCTTACCCTGCTTCTTTTCAAGACTATATTAGATCAAAAAAAGCAGCAGGTATATTGTACTTTAATAAATAATGCTTAGTTTTTACAGGCAAAAGCAGTTCAGTTTCATTGCTTTAAACAATGTTTGCATGTACTTAGACGCAAGAAGCTCGGGCAGGTTGCTGTACTTGGAAATATTGAAGAGTAACAGCAAGGAGGAAGGAGTAGAGTCCAGCTCCAGACCTGTATGCATTTCAGTATCTACTTCTGAGCCAAGCCTGTGAGCTCTACTGTAACCAAGAAAGCCTGAAGAGCTCACCTTGAAGGAGACACTGTATGGCTCTTCAGACACCACTGCCAATAGTGGCATCTCAGGTGCCTGACTTACCTGGGAGATCCCTACATTTAGCTGTCTGCAGACTGGATCTAAATCCCATGGTCAACGTGCAACGCATTATCTACGGATTTAAGGAAATGGATTCTTAGAAGTGGAAGAGAGTTTCCTTTATGCCTCTGTTACAACCTGGACTGGGAGCCCAGGGAGTCGTAAAAGTTCTGTGATCCCCCTTGGGTTAAATTAAGGTGAAATGACACCAAACAACCAGTTAAGTTGCTTTACTTGTGGTAGAAACAACTTAAACTTGGAAAAGGATAATAAGCAAAGATAAATCCATAAGAAAGAAAAGGAAAGGAGAAGAGTCCGGTCACCACCCCTTGTTCCAGCATTGTCTGAGGTTCGGAAATCTTGGGTGGTGGGTGCACCTGCAGCAAAGCTTTCTGTTGCCTTCATCTTACCAGCTGATTAACATACCAGACAGAGGCAAGTATTCTGGGAACTCATTTCCATGAGAGACAAGTGGTCTTGTTCCCTCCTACCACCTTTCCTCATTTTTTTTCTCCTTGGGTAATTGTCCAGCCTTTAGCTTATCAGTCTTTTTTTTGAGGCTCATACAAGGAATTTAACACTACATCAGCAAGGAAGTGGAGCCATGCATCCTTCGATACACTCCATCCTTCCCTGGGCAGCATTCTTTAGACTAATCACAAAGGCCACAACTTGTCCTTGATGCTTTCTGTGTCAAGGAATGTTTGAGGCATTGATTCTTTCAGTTCCTTACAGCCTCTTTCCGTTATTTGGGCTGAGACCAGAAAATCTGTAGTTGTTTGATTCTCTGCCATCTTTGGGTGATGGTCATCTTACTCCCTTCCTTAAATAGTCTTGTTTATTCTATTTGTATTTCTCTCAACTAATCATGCAGAACTCTACATGAATTATTCAACCTTTAGGTGAATTAATATTTGTGGTTTTACTGGATGCATCCTTTGTTCCTTTTGATTTTCTGAAGCTGCAGTTTGTACTTGAAAGTTAGGTTAATACAAATTTATTTTTTAGGTTGGATGTTTATCTGAAGAATACTTGATTCAGGAGTTTCACTGATCCCAACTTGTTTATATTTACTGCTCAGGTTCTACTTCAATCTATACTGATGATTTTTTTTTTCCTTTTATAAAAGTGACATTTTACTTTATAACATTTTAGCAAAACTCCAGCCTTTTCCTCCTGATGTTAAAACTGAACTGGGCAAAATTGCAGTTCTTGATTTGAGATAAAAGCATGACCTTATAACAAGGGTGGCTAGTCCTGCCCACCACCACTCCTGGTTCTCTATTTTCTACTTTAGACCAAGTAGTTTTTCTGACCACGTGAGGGCATGGGTGAGCTAGTAACAGTGGTTTTGCTCATCTCTTAAATACTGGCGGTTCAAACCCCATAAATTATGAAAAATATATGCAGTGGAGAGTTTTTGTACGCTTGGAATAAATATATGATGACATTCTGCAGTCCTGTGCAGGATCCTGAAAAACTTGAAATACTGCAGGTTGTAGTTATCTAGTCAATAAGTGGATTATGAGGTATAGTTTGATAACATTTGCAGTTCTGAGATCCGTGAGCCCCAAATACAGTTTAGGTCTGTGACTTTTTCCTGGAATGCATTATTCATTTTAACAAAGTGAGGAGTAGCAGACATATACCCCTCCTTGAAGCAAAGCATCAAAGTATGGGTAAGCGTAAGACTAGAAATCCACAAACCCACAGAGCTCGATAAATTCATCTCTCTAAAAGTCTCCACTGGGTGAAGCAACTCAGATAAAGATCATTGGTTCTCTGTCAGATACTTTTTCTCATATAAATGCCCTCAGCTGAAATGAGGCCCTTTTTGGAAGCACACATGCAAACGTGGAAGCAGACATACAAACAAGTCTAAAATACATTCCCATTCCTAAAGATCTTCCAGTCTAATTAGAGCAGACAAAGAGCAGGAGTGGAAATAACCTTAACTTTGTGTTAGAGCAGGCTGATCCAGCACAAAGTTCCTCTTTCTTCCTCGGACTTTCCTGTGAGAGCCCACAGTTCTCGTGGGAAAAAGTTTAATAACCTCAACATGCCATCTTTTAGATCTCAAGAAGTCTGCAGCAGTGCACATTGCTGATGTAAAGGCTGGAGCTCCTGACAGCAGTGAAATCCTACTGTCCCAGCGAGACAAATGCATACTAGTAATTCTACCCTTATGAAAGTTGTTCCTTGATTAGTGAAAGGATAAATATAGTGAAAATTAAAATCATCTGATCTGATAGAGTAGTGCTAAATATAGGAGGCTTTCCTCTAGAAAACAGTGTAGTTGATCTTTATTAACTTATGTCTCTGCTTCTTAAGAACAGATTTGACAAGGTCCTAGGTCTATAAAAAATAAAGCTTTTCTCCTTCCACGTGTGATTTTTTTTTGTCAACTTTCTTTTGACCATGCAATGTCCCTATGGTTTTCTATGCAGACTATTCCATATTGCCATAATTTGTTCACTTATTGCATCTTCCTAGCTGTTGATTATTCAGAGTACTCCAGAAGAAATCAAATTCAGTGTTTTCTGAGTTCACTGGTGTTAGGAGCTGTGTAGTAGTCATGATAAATAACCAGGCTAGACATTGTCTGTCTGCTCTGATAATGTTTTGTAGTGGATTAGCATACTAAAAAGGTGATGACCTCACATCTTTTAGTTGAAAATAATTAATTAGGCAATTTTTAATAATGACAGAGGAAAATGGAATTTACACAGGTTTTAACATAGTAGAGGATCTATTAGATGGCAGCAAGTGTATGATATTCTCTTGTTATTTCACTTAGTTTGTACAGATTTTAAGCCACAGAGTGCGTACTCGTGGACAAAAGACTCTGATGCATCTACTGCTGCAGAGTTTCTGAGCTGGTTCTTAGAGTGACAGCATTTAGTTCAAAAGAAGACCCACAGCAGCAATGACTTCATTTTATATAGTGGTTTGGGTTTTTTAGCTGGTGTATAAAAAAATTCATTTTCAAGCCAGAAACCCCTGTTATGTGTTCCACTCCGAATCTCCACCTCTTTCCCCACCCAGACGCACTTTTCTAAAATTCCATTAAAGCTATATTGCTTTGAACAGTTTTGCTATTTGAGACAGAAGTTTAATGCCTGTGTGAATTTTAAAAGCTGCTTTTAGAGAGAAATGTTCAGGGAAGTCAGATAATGAATGAAGTTTCATTAGTTCATTTTGAATTCTTGCAAAGTTTTACAGACAAGACAGAAAATCAAAATGAAGCCAACCTATTATGAATGAAGAAAACCTATTAAATGTTTTATACTGCAGTGCAACTAATGGATTTTTATTTCAGGATACAATTGAAAAAACAGAATGTATCTCATACATTATTATTGTCTTATCTAATACTGAATATTCCTTTCTGTGGAAAATTTTGTGCTGTTAATACGAATGGTAATTGTGCTATTAAATTTTAGCACACAGAAAAAAGCTGTACATGACACAGTTCAAGTAAAAGTAATAGAAGCTGTTAGATATTTTTTTTTTTTGCCTATTTTTGCCTTTCACTAGTTTGTGTAAGTAGATTATAAAATGTTTTATTTCCGTTTTGGTAGAATCAGTTTTGCAGTAGAATATAAAACCATCATGAACCAGGCAGATGAGCCTTTGATTTGCCTGATGTGGAACTTTTATATACTCTTTGAGAAAATAATGCATATATTCATGCTTCCGATAAAGACTGGGTTGGAGGAAAAGATGTTCTTGTGACCTGTTAAATTCAGCCTAGGGTAATGCTGAGGTTTTGAGGTTATTGACAGGACCTAGGGAGAGTAAAAGAAAACAAAGGTTTTGTTTCAGAGAAAAATCAGTCTTTTACACATCTGCTAAAATACATTCTGCATTCCATGGAATACATTTCCTAATCCTTTGTGCCACTGTGGGATGGATTATTTAATGCCTTTTTCACCTTGAGAATAGTCATGTTTTGTTACAGCCAAAGTCAATCTTCTTTCATAATAATGTATGGTTGTGGTAAAAGATTTTTCACTGATTTTGATGAAGAAATTAACATCTCCCAAATCACCTGAACAAGACAAAAGTCTAAGATGTTTAGATTTTTTTTCCTGCAATGACCTTCTGATACATGCCCAGTCTTGACAGTGTCCAGTGCTAATGAAGAAAGCAAGCTATTTAAGAAAACATTGGTATTGTAGCTTTATCATATTTGTAGTAGTTTTATATTAATGTATTTCATATTTTTCAACACTAATTTGATGCATTGTATGCAAAGTAACACATAGTCCTCATTGACTATAAACTGCCCTGTTTATTATATAATAAATCAGTGAAAAGGCGCAACAGCAGATTCATTATTTCTCTCCATGTCCCTGGCATGTTAGGATAAGAGCGGATATTTTCTAATTTACATCTTAGCAGGGTTCTTTCCTTTATGATAAAAAAAGTAAGTGAAGAATGGGTTCTTGCCCGCATAGGTCCTGCCTACATATGTCTACTTTCCAAGCCTGCCTAATCATGCAAATAGTTAATGTATTGCACACCTCCTTACTTTACATTAAACTAAGCACCGAAATTATCTGAATTGTGTACTACCTCAAATCTTAATGCACGCATTCTTTTTCCTATTTTCTTCTGATCAACAGTGAGAAACATCCAATAATGCAGTATTATTACTAATACTAGAATAAGTGCTTGTGAAAATACTTATTGTCTGGGCACCTTAGCTTTTTCTTTTCAAAAATCTTCTTACATAAATATTCTCTACAGCTGTAAATACTTCAGCTGTGACCTTGTTTGCTTGTATTTTGTAAAATGATGTTTTGCCCATTTGTATGTGTTTATTAAGTTGTGACAAATGAAATCGTGCTGGTTTAGTTTTAATAAATGTGTTGTTTGTGGAATGATCCACTGAATGTTTGAAAGGGCTTAGTACAAATGTTGGTTACTTGTTTGCCACCACATACAACAAGGAGGAATTCCATTTATTTCTGTTATGAAGATGTAAAATCCTATAAGGAATGTCCAGCTCTGTTTAAACACACCCGAAAGGATAAGAGAAATTTTATTTGGGGAGGTTTGGGGAATGTAAATGTCCATTTCTTAGAGTACAAATTGCATCCCTTTACACCTGCAGGATGTTGGCCTGGAATCAGAGTTTTTTTCCCATTTTTTCCCCCTCTTTTAAGTTGTATCTGGAGTATTAAAATAAGCACTGTGTTTTATGAGGACGAGATATGAGTTAGTCCTGACAGGGCCAGATGTATTAAAACTAGGAGTGAAAGGTCTGTTCCCCTGTACGTGAGGCAGCTCGCCCCCATTAGAAACCAGTTTCTTTGCCAGTCCTCAGGCAGAAACTTGCTTTTGTTGCTGTGAGCACCTCAAAGGAGCTTTTCTGGCAAACACTCCTGAATGGGAGGCACTGACACATCCTGCGCCCTTCAGGAATTTTAATGAAGTTAACTGCATCAGAATACAAAACTAAGCTGCTCTATTAAAAGGCTGTCTACTCTTTAGCCAGCTTGCTGTGTTGAACAGAAGCCTGTCGTGTACAGGGTAGGATGACAGGAATATCTACGACCGAAAAAATTATCTACAACAGAGACGCATCCCAGACTGCATCAAGGAGAAAGTCCTTTGAATTTTACTGGAAACTATCACTCATTACTTTTCTATTCAAAGCCAGAAATATTTTCAACCTCATCTGACTTCTGCTTACAAAGCCTAAAAGATTTTTCCTAACCTGTAACTGCAAGTTCTTTTTCTGCCAGTAGTTAGACCTAAGTACATGATCTGCCCCTTGTTTCTGAGAGTCAGCTTTTTACAAGACTCTAGTGGAGGAATGGGCATCTAAGACAGTGAGAGCCGTTGGTTAGATCTGCTGCATGAAACTCCCAGGAATAAAGAGAATTTCAAGTAGGAAAATCCAGGAGATGAGATTCCCTCTCTTCTTCCCTGTCTCCACAATAAAGATAACTCCTGGAATTTTAGTCTTTATTGTAGCAGACTCAAACAACGAGGAGCTGATGTATGGGCTTAAAATGCATGGGTGAAAAGGTGGCAGTGCTGAAGGTCGTGAATGCTCTGAAACATGAATGGTTGAATAATAGATATACTGAAATGTTCATTTCAGTTGACTTTGTTAAGTGTCTTTTACTCATTAAATTGGATACTATTATAAACACATTAACAATAGAGATACTAATAGATATTTGGTCTAGATGTACTTCGAATAGTTCCTTAAAAGTTTCTCATAAAGTCAGCCAATTTAATGATTTTATTGCCATCGGACATATAAATGTGACATGCTGTAGACTGGTCATTATTTATTTTCTTTTATTTATTTTCTCGGCACAAGCAAACTAGGGGCAGCCAGTACTCATTAAGATACAGAAATGCATATTTGTGCTACTTGGGACTGCCTTTGAGGTGGTGAAGCTTCTTTTTAAAGACATATTTTTCTTCTCAGTTTCATTGCAATGGATGATTAAGATTACTGGGGGCTAAAACATTGTTTAGCTCATTTGTACAAAACCAGCTGAAGCTAAATTTGTTAATGCTTTTGGTGTTTTACACATAGAGCCAGAAATATTTGTTTGCAATATATTAGAAGAAAATTAATTCTGAGCTCAGAACGGAAGTACAGCTCATATATTAGAATGAAATACTGATATGTGTGGGACATAAATCCTTTTAATAATAGTGTACATCAGCCCTCTCCATAATTCACATACTTTTGTTAATGGATTATTGCAAGCTTCTTTCTTCCCATAGTTGTGATAGTGTCTTGTAGAGGCAACGCACGGCGTATCTTGGTCAGCTGTGTGATCCTCAACAAATTCAGCTCCTGTCTTTAACTGAGTGATGATAAAAGTATCAAAATGTGATGTAAACCAGTGCTTCCTTACTCTCCAGGGGTTAATTTTATTAAATTAGATGTTTTCATATCGGAATTCAATAGAATTCGATCCCACATTCACATAAGTGTCATGAATGTGGTTCTAGATACACTTCCAAGCATGGTTAAGATTTGGTTAGTGCACAATATAAACTTCCCTTACCATAGTTTGCCTGATCAGCTTAAATCTGGACAAAACTACCAGCCTTTGACTCATCTTCGGAGTGGCCCCTATTACAGATTGGTATGCATTTAATAGCTGTTTGACATAAATACGACACATATGTGAAACACCTGGTTTCATTGTGTTGTTGAGTGCATTAAATCATTTAACTGGCTTCTCCAAGCCTCTTTATCTTCTTTACATTACTATATGAAGGATGATAAGATCACTTAGTTTGCAAACTGAATGTTTTTCTATCAGTTTCCATTATTCACCTTGCTCTTAGAATCCCAGTGTTGTCAGGGAAAACAAAACAAAACAAAACAAAAGTGTAGCCATGTAAAACTGTTTTGGTATCCATTCATATATTTTAGAAGGAACTGAAACAGAGCATGTTGTTCAGATACCATGTATCTCATTGAACGTGAAATGAGTATTCAGTTCTATTCCTGCCTGGCTGCCCTTGCTGTTAGGAGTGAATGGATGTGTAAGAGGCAGGACCAGAAAATTAAGTCAAAAAATTAACAAGTCTTGGTATTTGCTGTTGTTTCTTCATTTCCTTTTTTTTTCTCAAAGCACTTCTTTCATACCATTGCCCCTCCAGAAAAGCACATTCCTTCAGCATCTTTCTGACCTGCAGTCTTCATGTTCTTCTCACATAAAATTTTTGTTTCATTGCTTCACTGACTTTGGAAGACCTACAGAGCCTCCATCCACAAAGTCCTTTCAAGCATACCTGTTACCCATTGGTGTAAGTGCCTGAGAACATAATACAGAGAAAAGAGAACAAATTGATTTTAAACAAGGGACCAAGATCATTGGTGATTATGGAGAATTTGGACTCTATAGAGACTAAGAATCACATGTATCCCTGGAGAGGATGGCAGTTGTGCTTCTTGTGTGGTGGAGACTTTGAAGAAGAACCTGCCCAAACAGGCAGCGGAAAAGTGCTTTCATGCTCTGGTCATGAATCACCAGTATATATAAACAAGTTTAGATAATGCACAATTGAAACATGTGCTGGTTTGGAAATGGTGGTTATTTTGAAAATCAAACAGAAGTCTCAGAAGGAAAATTTCACAGATTTTCCAGCTATTTTACTCTGAACCATACCTCATAGCTGAAACTCAAGGCTACTAGACTGAATTCATCTCTTGTTTTACAAAGCTGTGATATGCACACCAGGCAGCATGGAATCTTCTCAATAATGCAGTAATGAATAGCGCCTTTCAGTGCATGTATAGCTCGAAAGAGCACAGATTTCTCTCAAAGAAATGCTTAGTCAAAACTCGCTGAAAGAAACAAAGTTGATAGAAGTCTTGCAGTAGATTCAAATGAAAAGTATTCAGGAGGGGACAGATCAACTTTTGAGCAAGCAAATTATTTATATATTTCAAAAATATCCATCACAACAGTAAGAGAAGTCTCAGTAGGTTTAGAAATTATAGACAGACCAGCTTGGAACACTTACTATGGATTTCTGAGATTTGTTTGAGCTTTGTCTCTGCTTTCAGTACTTACGTTTTTTGTCTTCCATCTCACTCCAGAAAAACTAGATTTTTCCTACTTTCAGTTTTTCAGGTTCATAATACATACGGTTTTGGATCCACCCCCTTAAATCTACCTTTCTAATGTCAAGAATTCCTCCAGCCCTTAGAAGGGTGACTTATCTATGGCTCTTCCATCTCTTTATATCTGTCATGCTGAAGAATGTATCATTGTCCAAAAGTTTTTTCTCTCCAGTTTTTTCCTCATCCTTCTCTGATTTCATGTCCAGAGCCAGTGATTTACTGTTTACTTTTTTTTCTAAAATATATCTTCAATTCTAATCTAGATATTTGCTAGTATTAACTTTTACCTTATAAAGGCACCTTCAAAGCAGAGAGAATTTGTTAGTTGCAAATTGCCTTGAAACATTTCCATGGAGACAGGGATGGGAAGGAGGAAAGCCTGATAAGTCACTGATGGGATTAGCTAAGAGCTCGAAAAAAACAGTGTCTTGGTAAAGTACATCTTGGAAAGTACATCCAGAAGATTTTCTTCAAAGGGCTCTACAGTGTGCTAGTTTAATGCAGTTTCTAAGTGTATGGTAAATTTTAAAAACTGTTACCCCAGCAAACCAGTGCTAATAAAAATTGGTTGTTAAAGTATTCAGATGCAGCAAAATTCTACAACCTTTTGTGTGCATAGATGTAACTTAAAAAGCAAGTAATTGAATTAAACTGCTGCAATTCACTGGCATGAGATTTACACATCTGCTGGTGGTGTTACTTTCTAGCATCCTTAAACTTTCAGTTATTTTATCCAGTAATCTATTAACTATATGGAAGAAAATCAGTAAGGGAATCACATTCTTAAGCTATGATAGATTGTACCACTTGTCTCTTTTTCTCTCTCTCAAATAATTTTTTTAAAAGTTTTAATAGAAATCAAGTGTTGGATGTTCTGCTGCCCTTTTAAGAACAAAAATTCATTATAAAATAAAATATTTTATATTTATCACATGCTGTTTCAAAGTTACAAATACCTGCTTTAATCAGATGAACACTACTGTAAAGTAGGTTTATATTAAAATCTTGTCTAGTGCATATGTACTAGAAATATTAATTGCAAACAACTTACTATATGCAATAAATGTATGTGAGCAACAAAGCTTTTTTGTCTACAGAACTTTTCACTTAAAATTTAAACAATGCTTGTATTTCAAAATATTTAGTGAAATTTTTCGATGGGAAAACTTGACAAAAATAGACTATGCTATTTGTGTCACTGATGATGGTTATGTCTGCTTCATAGAGTTTCCTTTTGCAGAATTCTGAGTAATTTTCTATGAAGAACCCAGAAGGATGAATATGTAAAAAATTTTCCATCATTTTATTGCATCTGTTTACAGAATAATATTTTGGTTTGGTTCATGAGGATGACACTACCATTTTGGTTTTGTGATTTTTTTTTTTAAAGTAAGTTCAGCGATATTTGTTGACCTGGATTTCTGATACCTTTGAAATCTACCAGTTATGCAAAAAAAGAGATGTTTACTTTGGAGGAAATTTCTTAAACCAAAAAAGTATATGACCCTAAGGGTAACATGCTGTTGTGGTTAAGTGTCTTTCTTCCTATACAAATGTTAAATTAATGTAATTTATCAGATTAGATCTTGATTTTACACTAATGACATGGTTCACAGAGGTTGTATTGTACCTCTCTGAATTAATATAAATTCTATAAAGAGAAAGTAAATGATGTTTTGAATAGCTGCCAAGACACTGTTGTTAGAGCACATGTTTTCAGTTCAAAAACATGTATGGAATTCACGTCAGCATGAAGCTGAGTCTGCAAGACAGTGAATTCAAGGATTAAACCGCTCTACAGTCCCAGTGAAAACCCTGATAATGCCAACGAATTTCTGAGAAGGCAATAAATTGTAGTTATTGGGGCACATAAATTCATCGGAGAATTAAATGTATTATAGTAGATGAGAAGAAACTTAATTTGTAGAGGTTAAAGGCATCAATTTTACATTTCTGTCATTAAGTTTCATTTTAAAAAGGATAAATTGGCATTAAATTATTGAAGACTAGTAACTGAAGGGCAGTGTACGCATGAATCATTGATTCACTACATGACTCAGAGTTCGTAACGGGAAGGAGTATTTTCACCTTCAGTCGCCCACTTAAATCCCGTCCCAGCCTGAAGTGACTCAACCCCGACCGTCTGACAGCTGCCGGGTGTTGGGGTTCAGCTGTGCAGCGAGTCGATGGGGAAGGTGCCTTCAGCAGGCGGGTGTAGAAAACCCACCGCTGTCGACTTCTGTGATCACGGCAGGGAAGTGAAGGAGTTTGCGAGCGTGTCATTTGAACTAGCCATTTTCTGACAAATCTGAGGAGAGCGTGTCATTTCTTTAGTCCCTGCTGACTGAAGGAAGATCAATCTGCCCGTCGATACAGAACGCGGAGCTGTGGTTGGGTGTGTGTGAAATTTGTAAGTGGACGGACAGTCCTGTGAGAAGCGTTCAAACTGCAGATGATCCAGTCTACAGGGGGTCTTGAATTATGTTAGCCATTATCAGGAAGCACTTTTCTAGTGTGGATAAGATCTGAATGCACTGAGTGGTTCAGATGTGGCAGTAATCTTAGATCTGGTGTGTGTCTAACGTGCCACTCAGGAGCCCTGTTTTACTCTGCTTTATCCCGTTGTCCTCATCAGGTGGGATGTTGCATTTAATGAATTAATGCTGGTCCTACAGCCTTTCTGCTGTTATGAGGTTGTCAGAGCAGTTTTCCTTGCCATAAGAGAGATTTACAACTCTATTTTTTATTTTACAGATAACCATTCAGAGGGACAGTGGTTTGGATGTCAGTTCCCCCAAACATGGAAAAGTGGATCCAGACAACATGCCACACGTTGGTGGAAATATTTGGGCTGGTGGAACAGGTTTTTCATTCTCTTTTTTTTTAATGCATCATTGACCAATATCTGAGGGAGATGCTCTGCCAGTCAAAAATGGATTTATAAAAGGCCACTTTCTGTGTAGAGCTATTTTACCCAATACAGGGTTGCATTATTGCCAGTGAAAAAAAAAAAAGTATTTGCAGTGCCTAACTTAAACTGAATACAGCAGATCTCTACTTCAATTACATTTTGTTGTTGTTTCTTTTCATTGGCCATATAGAAAAACAGAAGCTTGCAGCCATAGAAACTAAGCTGAGTCATTTGCTGTTCTCTGTCTCTGTAGCTGCAGCAATTTAGGCAGTATAGGCAAGAGGCACACAGAATAGGCAAAGTGCCTCCTAATTCTAAAATACACTGATCACTACATAAAGTGGTTTGGGAACAATGTAAATCAGCAAACTCTAGGGAGAAGACAGAATCTGAGCAAATGACTTTAAGGACTAGGAGCTTTGAGGAGATGTACAAAACTTATATGATCTATAGTTCCCTTTGTACAAGATGGAAACCATTATGAATCTGATCTCAAGGAACTAGAAACACAAGTGTTCCATTGGAGTTCTTCTTTACCATGATAGCTGTTTGGTTTTGAAAATCTCTGGCAATAAAAATTTCTACTAGGGATCATTGCCAACATTTTTGGAACATCTGTAGATTTGACAGTGGAAGCTTTAAAGAAAATGTGTTACTATTTGTTATCAAATGCATATTCTTAATTGTTATTTATCTCAACCATGTTAGGTGGGAGAGACACTGCTGGGTTAGGTGGCAAAGGTGGGCCGTATCGGCTGGATGCTGGTCACAATGTTTACCAAATTTCTCAAGCTGAAAAGGATGCTGTTCCTGAGGAGGTTAAGAGAGCCGCTCGAGAAATGGGTGAAAAGGCCTTTAAGCAGAGGTAATGTGACAGTCTTTATTTTCTCTTCCATTTCACAGAAGAATTTGAAAAAGATGGCTAAAAAGAATTTTCTTTCTTAACTACATTTATCAACTACCTTACCCTGTTCATTATCATTTAACAGAGCTTACCAGCATATGTTTAACTGTTCTGGACAAGATGTATAGAATGTTTTATTGAGTTAAGCCACACTGTTAAAATGACTGTGTGATTTGATAGAGTAAAACACAGGTAGGTTGATAAGGAGACTGATGTGAATATTTATCTTTTTAAAAAGGTATCTACCGTACAAAAATTGATTTGAATTATGCTGAATCAAGATTGTGTGTTGTTAGGAATTCATCATCTAGCAAATCTCTTTCAAAATGGACTGTTACAAGCGAATTACTTCTGTTGGAAAGTTCTGTAGCCAAATGGTGAGATGATTTGAACTATTAAACATCAGCACACACTTTTACACGAACCACAGATCTTCCCAGCATTAGGGTAATGCATGGTTACTAATCAACTGTTTCCCAGACTCTGCACAGAGGTTCATATTCCTTCTACCAACTGAACTCTCAGGTCAACCTTTGGTATTTTGCATTTAAAAAAGCAAAGCGTGTTGACAGCCAGTCCAAATGCGTTTTACATTTCAGCCCAGGACATATTGCAATATGAGTATCTGTCTGAAAGCAGAGTGTACTAGACAGCTTCAAACACTGGAACAAATAAATTAAGAAGCAGCTTAATCAGCTCACATTTTGTTGCTATTAACAGAGTGATTACCAGTGGGGGACAAATCTGGGTGCTGTGAGGAGCAGGTGAGATTGCCATTTGCTTCAACTGATGTTGAAATAATTAGGTTGTTAAACATAGAGCACACACTGTACATGAAGCACTGTATTTAAAGCCAGCAATTTATCTATTGTGTCCAGGTCAAGTTTCTTTTTTAATCATGGTTTTAGTACTAAATTACCTGGAGCATTGAACATTGCCATTAGAGCATTAGTGATTAATAAACGCAAGGAAAACACAGAGATTATGTTAGTGCTTCACAGGAAAAGATCCTGAAAAGAGAAATACCTTTTAGTAGTGATCTAATTTACACAAGCAACATACAGAAATTTAAATTTAAAAAAGTCACTTAAGTTTTTGTTTTCAGGGAGAAGACAGAGCTTCTTTTGGTTTTTTTCCTAGTGGTTTATGGGAGGGCAGGCAGGGACGGCTACTTTTAAACCTTCCTGCATCCCCCATTCTTCAAAATTGTTTATCAGTTTCTTCATAACAGAAACAATCAATATGTGTGGTATTGGATACCATACATCTCTTTGTGCATATGCACATATACACACATGGCATGGTTTGATGAGTTTCTACCTGCCTCTATGGTGATTTACAAAATTCATGCTAGGGGAAATTCCTGGGTACTGCCATATGTTGTGGAAACAGTGCAGCTGTGTCCTGTAAAATCTGAGTATCTGTACATGAGTTAACAATTCGTGTCCTGCTAAAACCAGTGAGCTGGCATCTACCAGCTGTAAAGGTAGCCTATTCTCAAGCCACTTTTGCCTTGGATTTTTATTCTGTACCTCTTGGATAGTTGTGGGAACTAACAGATAAAAGCTAAAAATAGGGAGGTTGGAGTCCTCAGGGTGAAGAAAAAAAGTAAGGGGGACTGCAGATTTCACTGCTTTGTTTATACATGATTATCTGGAAGGGAGAATTTTAATATGAAAGCTATTGATTGCTCTCCTGCCTAGATAATACTTCTTGTGGAAAACATTTTAAATTGCCCTATTTCACTAGAATGAAGTTAGAAATTGCTCTTGAATGGATGCAGTATTTTTCATGGTGTTTTTCTGAACTAGATTTCACTGTGGATTGATGTAGAGTCTAACAAAGTAAAACTGCACGTGAGGGTTTCTTTGAAACAAAATGTTTTCTTCATTGATGTGAAGATACTGAACGCTGTTGACAGAATCCAGGAAATAAAGTGTACAGCACTGAAAGTTACTTTTTCCTGCTTCTCATGAATAATAGTTGGCTATAATGACTATGTCTATGCAAAATTCAAAATAGAAAAAGAGATAGTCATACTAAAGACAACAAAGATTTGATGTTTGGTTTTAATGTTATCATTAAAGGACTGGTCTAAACAGCAGTTCTCACGTATACTGTATGTTCCAGGCAAGTAACTTGTGATAGTATTAAAAAAATTGTCATTAGAAATATAACGAATCTATAAATACTTTACCATCCATTAATAGTTCATTTAAAAATCAGTATTTTCAAAACAGTGTGAGGTTATGTTGTTATGAAGTGCTTGTTTGAAATGAGCTGTGCACAGATAGGCCAATACGTTTTAGCTCACGAATGGACCCAGCCACGTGCTGGATGGTAGGGTGGCCAGATACACAATTGCTGGGTCATGGAAAATATCAAATGGTGCCACTCCCAGCATATCCACCTGTCCCCTAGCTCGCTCTTCACCGTTGGACCTCTGTAATTACATTCCAGTTGTGAATTTCACCAGTTTGAGAGTATCTTAAGTTTAGCTTACGATGTTGAGAAGAATGATACAGAAGCTTAAGTGGGCACATCTTAACTTGTAGAAGAAGCAGATATCTGTTTTTATGCTGCAGATGGTGCACTCTCTGTTAGGCCTCTGGACAGGATAGTGACATGACTCATTTTTTTTGTGGGGGAGCACATTTTTGTTAATGTTCATTTAAAACTTCTTTGTTTCAAGGTTTCATCATTTTATGAAGCACAAAGATAGGTATTTGAGACAGTTACTAGTTGTAGATCTTCAAGGACAGATTTTATAGTGTGTCTTTACTTAACCTTTGTGTTAAAGCATGGATCGTGATGTTTAAAATACTCCGACGGTGAAGTAATGAATAGACACTCATGATCCTTTTATGTACAGATGGCAACACCTGAGCCAATAAAACCTTTAGAATTTGATAGCAGATTTTAGAACATCTGTTTTACTTCCCAAACATTAAAGCAGATTATGAGAGAGACAGACAAAGGATTAGTAACTTTAATAAGTTTTAATGTGATGCAATTGCTGTAGACACCAGTGATCACCTGCCTTGTCAAACATTCACAAAAGCAGCTGCCACTTCTTTGGTTTGTCTCTTGTGTGTGGTTATTACAGTCTGAATTTCGCTGTTATCATGTAAATAAATTTGTAATTTACATACGTAAATGGATGATGTGCTTGTTTCCTAAACTGTTCTTAGCCCCCTGTTCTTTGCTTTAGATTGAAAGAGATTCAGATGAGTGAATATGATGCATCGACTTACGAAAGGTTCTCTGGAGCTGTCCGTCGTCAGGTTCAGTCACTCCGTATCATCTTAGACAATCTGCAGGTAATCTTAGATTCACTGACAAAGGAACATGGTGAGCTCATTGCATTAGGCCCCAAATACTATCCTGGTAGTATCTTGTTGCCATCTGACGATCATACCTTTGAGGGCTAAAAGCAGATTCGGGTTATAATCATGGTTAGGAAAAACAGTCTCATATTACTGTTTCAAAGGCAGCTTTTAAGTGGGTCCCAGTGCTCATCTCTACAACTTAACAGCATTCCTGTACCACAGCTTACAGAGATTACTTATTCAGGAGCAAAATTTTGTGAAAGAAAATACTATACGTTGTTAAAAGAGTATGTGATGGTGTGTAGATCACAGCCTATGTCTCTACCTCCTGTCCAAAAGACTTCTTTAGCTTAGAGATGCAAATGCTATAAATGTTTAAAGAAATGCTCCAGATCATAGTTTACTGCATATGCAGCTGAAAACATGAATTTTTCACAGGTTTGTTTTTAACTCTTGCTAATAAAAATAAGTGTAGCCCAAATCTAAGTGGAAGCTGACCAAAACCACCAGTTTGCCTTTTTTTCTAGTAACTGGTCCTGTGATTCTTCCAGATTTAATTATACTAGTGTTCACGTATGGGGTAAATAAAATAAAAAGTAAATTGTTTCTAGGAGGAATCTGCTAATCTTCAGTGACAATTAAAGGAAAATCAATTTTACTCCTTATAAGATATTTCTGATTAAAAATATTTCTGTTGCAAGCTACCAACCACTAGTATTCATATATCTTAGTCTATTAGTTAGTCACTGTGCTGTGTCTAATCTGTCTCCTTACTTCAGCAATAAAACTGAAATATAGAAAGAAATTGCTTTGTATATTCGACAGACTCCTCCTGGGTCAAAAAATCCAATTCCCTAGCAAGTGAGAAAGGTAATATTTTTCTTTGTTTTATATTTTTAAGCCATTATGACTACAGCAATGCTACTGTAATCACATATATACACAGAGAACCGTTAGCCAGTTTTATTACAAATGTATCAATTCAGAGTGCTCCTCATATAATGAACATTTAAGATGGTCATGATTAGGTGATTCATGCACCTAATATGTGTTTCAGTTCAGGACATAGACTTTAGGCTTGTAAAGACAGGTTTCAATTGAAAAAATACAGATATGAATCTCAGTTTTTCCTGCATCATTTATATCTAGGTGGGTTTTTTACTGTGTTTCTAGTAGACCTGCCATTAGAAGCACATTCTAGGTGTGAAGTGAATAAGTGAATATTCAGTTTAAAGTCTTTTTTTAGTCTGCCTTGTCTATTCTTTGGAGCCAAAATTCTTACATTCGGGGATCATGTTAAACATAATCAACATATAACATATTTTAATATAAGGAGACATATTGTGTTGCTTTGTTAAAAAGGTCATTTTAATATCAAGGCAAAATCTTATAAGCCTCAGTATTTTATAAGACTTTGCTAACTTCCTGGCAAAATCTATAACAGCTAACCACAGAGATAGTATATGTACTTTGAAAAAACAAACTGACAGTATTTGGAAAAGCTAGCTTATAGAATTAGAGCAATACTGAAAGCAAATTTTTAACTTCATAAATTTTTATATAGATTTTGATAGGTTTTTCTATTAGCACTCGGAAAACGACAATAAATGATACCAGGAGTTACTTAGTTGCCAAATGCTTGCTGTTAATTGGGATGCTGATGCCAAGCACATTTCATGTTATCTTTTTGAGCTAAAAAAACCCATATTTGAATTCTTCAGCATGTTAAGTCATTCAACCCTGATGAAGGACTATGCCTCTGTCTCCCCTTTTTTCTGGGTAGTGCTATGTACACCAACGGTTCTTAGTTAAAATTGTTTTCTTTCTGTTATCAGTCAGACATTCCTCATTTCTCAAATAAGAAGTCAATGGCAGAGTCAGTTGCAGTAAACTTTGCAGCTGTGTGGTTTTAACTTTGTGAAAATCCCAAATTACCTTCCCAGTAGAGAACACTTGCAGCTTTTTAGAAATGTTTGAGATTGTTTTGTTTGAAATTTAATGTGCTCACATAATGGAAATATATTTTCCATGTTTATTTAACCTGGATTTTCTTTTCAACGTATGTCTTTTTTCTGTTAGCTTTGTGGGTTGTTTTTTTTTAAATATGTTCCTTTGATTAAAATTTACATCCCAAGAATCAAAAGGCTGGGATTCAGGTCCAGTTGCTGATGGCTCACAAAAATTAGTAGCAGCAGAAAGAGATGTTTGGAATAGGCTGCTCCTTGAAAGTGATACATAAATACAGTCTGAAAATGCAATTTCATTTTTCATTTTACTTTTCATAACTCAGTGATTTCTGTCAGCTCTTTGAACAACATTAACAAAACAGTACAAGTTGTCGTTTATCTTCTTTACAAGTAACAAAGCCAGAAGTCCAGGAAATCTGGTCAATGATGAGCTTTCTTCTTTCCCCTAATGCTGGCCAAACGCTGAGCGAAGCTTGTCTGTCTGAACTCCAGATTCAAAAGCTTATGGTCAGTCAGTCACTCAGAAAGGCCTTCTCAGATTTTCAATGACTTACCTTCCAGAAAGTACTTCTCTTTGTATTGATTATTACAGAGGGAATCTAGAGCAACTGCCCCTGTAGCTTCTGAGCATCATTTAGGCACCTGCATTTAAACTGAGCAAACCTGAGCCTGAGTCGCCGAGTCTACTGGGGCTCTGTCTGATTTAGACCATGTGGGAACTGTCTGGTCATAACAGCAAGAATATAATAGTGGCAGTCCTGTAATAAGCATGGCTCAGAGAGCTGATGATGTGAAAAACCCTGTGTGCCCTGTCAGCTGTAGTTTTCTGATTTCAGCAGCTAAGGGAACATATGCATAATGTTTTCCCAGAAAGAAACACAGACCACACTGTCACACCATCCTATACCATTACAAGTTACATATTTACATGTAATCACTTCACACACACAACTTTTTCTGTGATATTTGCAGACATCACAGTTACATTTTGCGGGTTTTTTTGTAAATATTCTTTGGATATCTTTCAGTGAAAAGTATTACTGCAGTGGTGTATTATGATCAGCCATTGCGATGCTGATAACATATGGTATCTAGCACGTTCTTCTAATTTCAAAAGCAGAACAATGAATATATATCAGTATTTTTTCATCAGTATGGTTGCTATATATTGCAATAGTAATGGGTTGTATGCCCTTTCTGGTAAAATATCAAAGCAAGGTATATATGTAATAGTTCTGGTTTTCTCTTAAAATTGTAAATGCTTTTAAACTTATGTTGGTTTTAAGCTTATGAAAATTACATATTGAAAATGCTTTGAAGCTTTTCTGTAATATATGTGTGCATTGTATAACACATGTGCTTAAGGGGATTTTTTTCCAGCTTTTATAAAAGGAAATAAATTCTTAGGAATTCTGCATGAGAGAGGCAGATGCTAAGTAGTCTAAATAATTTTAGCATTATTTGAAGAGAGGTTAAGTCAGATTTTGTTAGCGTTCTTTCCTACTTTAGGAGAGAATGTGAACTCTGTGTTCCTCCAATAAAATTTCAACTCCAATACTGGCTTTTGTTGCATAAGCTTCAAAAGTTATTAAATGGTTTTAACTGTGTCCATAATTAAAAGCAATTTTCTTCTCCCACTGCTGTTCCTTGAACAGCAAACAGCCACAAAGCTAAAGCATTGTCCATGAAAACAGTACTGAAGCTGGTTGAGAATTTGCTCAATGAAGCTGAAAGTTTATAATCTTCTGTTGTTTGTCCCTCCTGCCTACTGAAAGGAAGCAAATGACAAAAATTTGACAAAACAGCAGCTCTAAAGAAGTGTTAAGGATCTTCCAGTACTTATAATGGCTAAGATGACTAGGGACAAAGTAATCGTATCTGCATCATCCTGGAAGGTGCATGATTCATTTTAGACAGACTCGGCTCACACAGCAGCATGCTGTCTCCAGGAGCATTTTTTTAATGGTTAGTTGGAGTGTTGTTGAAATTTGCCATGGGCTATCCTACAGTGTGACGTTTTGATGGAGAATGTAGAGGTCACCTGGAATTTGCAGCTATCTTTTTTGTGATGTTACACAATTTTTAGGGCAACAAAGGAGTTGATGATCCTATGGAAGAAGGGGCTTCAAATTTCATCCCAAGAATATTTAATGATAGTGGAAACTGCTAGTTGGTGGTAGAAACTCATAGATGCCCCACTGCCAAAGTGGGTTAAGGCTAGGTTGACTGTAGCACCATGAAAATGTATCAGAGGACACAACTGACTCGGTTCACAACCTGAGAAATATTTTCCACTTTCCCATTCTGTGATTTACTAAAAGCCTGAGGTTTCCATGTATTGCCATTGTTTTGCCTCCCTTCAGGAAGCATCTGTAAAGCTTCTGACACTGTGTTTGTCACAGCTATGTAAATTCTATACTGTGGCTTTGTATTCTTTCTGCCCACTTATTTTGTTATGTAACTAGTCCTTTAGTCTTGAGTAACTATAGGCAACAGACGATAGTCCAGAACTCCTTCTTTCAAACACACCAAAAAGAAAAACTCATGAATTTTGACCAAAGCAAAATCAAAGATTCTCAGAGCCTTAAGAAGCTATCATCTGACTGCTCAGACTGTACAAAACTAAAACAATTTGTCCTCTCAAATCCCAGGCCTACAGTTTACTGTGGATTTGTAATGTACACTAACTGTTTGTCAGAGAGCAACTGATTTTCATTGCTGAGAACAGAAGTTTAAGGCAGTTTGTGTCCTGCTAGATATTTGATTTGCCTCCAGCTGCTGATCAGCAGTTTGCTGAGAGTGCAAATGCATTATACATATATAAATTTAAAATCTTCTTTTTTTGCTGGGCTAACTACTGGGATCAGCAGCTTCAACCTGCAGATTTAAGCAGAAATTAAATAAACCATGAAACCCGTATATGCAGTTTGCTGTCTTTAGATGGATCTTACGTATTATGAACTTTAATGAAGCTATCATTGAAAACATTCTTAAATATGTTGTTTATAATATTAAAACACTTGAGTCTTCAGTCTTGAATGACAGGAGTTCCATATTTGATTTCCTGGATTGTATTGTATGGTCATCAAGCCAAGCTGTAGACAACAGTGTTCTTTTAAAGGAAATAAAAGAAACATTCAGTGGACTGTCTCAGGAGTATCACAATTTTTAAGGTTTTTATTGTTAAATGTAAATATAGTTTGTTATGAATATTACTTTAAAAGAAACCATTTACCATTACCTAAGGTGAATACTGCTTATTTTCACTTTTAAGTCACACAACGTTTTTTTCGTGCACTGCTTGGATGGAGAACAGGTAACAAATGGTCAGTTATGCGTGTCCCTCTGGTTGTATGTGTTTCTGCACAGGCTTGTTGCACAGATTTCCAGCAAGAAAAAAGGTTAACATTTCTGCAGCCCACAGTTAAACTCCCATATATAAAACAAGTTTAAAAAGAGAAAATTACAGAGAGAACATGTTCTTTGTCAGTGTTAGTCTTTCTTTCAGAGAAAAAGATCAGGACAGCTATGAAAATGTATTTGGATTTCTGTGACTTACGCCAAAACTATCACATCATTACAAAGAAAATTCATGCATATGTGGTGTTTGGTGGGTCTTAAATTGTCTAGCATACACTCACATCACTTAGTGAATTAAGGCATCTTTTCTCTTGTAGGCCAAGGGTAAGGAAAGACAGTGGCTGAGACACCAAGCTGTTGGAGAGCTAGATGATGCCAAAATCATTGATGGGCTGACAGGAGAAAAAGCCATATATAAACGACGGGGAGAACTTGAGCCACAAGTAAGTATCCAACAAGTAGCAGGGAAAGGTAGGGAAGAGTTCATCCTGTGTGCTCATTTCATACTGGCTGTACAGTATCTGTGTTTGGAGTTTGAGTAAGTTATAGGGATGAGAAACTCAGAAGAATCATCTCTGGCTCAGGAAGCCTCTGAGACAGAGGCAACTACAAGTTTGAAAATTTGCTTCACCTCTTCTTATAGTCCTCACATGTATTTGCTATTGGCCACCCTCAGAAAGAGGATGCTAATCCAGGCAGTGCTTTATTTTCATCCAATGCAACAGTTGTTGTGTTCTTGTTTTATATTTTATTCAGCTGAAGGCAATTAGCAGAAAAGTTGGTTTGTCTAAGAAAAATTAAAATATTTTCTTACTAATTTAATTTAATTTTTGTTAATAAATACATTGATACCCTGGGAAGTTTAAAATTCAAGTGTTTTACAAATTTCTTTCCTTCTTCTGTGATATGCAAAGAATATCAGCTTTCACAGATATTTGGATTTACAAGAATAAAAATGATAATGAGATAAAAGTGTGAGGAATAGCCATTAACATACGATGAAGTTGTCTGTCCTATGGCCCAATTCAGCCATTACTTAGATAACATTATGGTTAGGCCTACGTGAGTCAGCAACAGAGAAACCACTTGAATCAGATCAATAAAATCTGACCAAAACTGGTGGGGCTGGTCCATAATATTTAACGGTATTACTTAATGACAGATTGCAATTTTTGACTATGCTAAGAATTTTTTTTTTTAAATAACTGAGTGCAACATCTTTTTGCATGTCTGCTACCCACATCTGATGAATCCCTGGTATTATTTTTTATGCTACTTGGTCCTGATGTCTGTTGCTTTGAACAGTTTATGGAACCTGGCACTGCCTGTGTGAAAGATCAATAAGGGAAAAGTGATTAGGTCTTAATTTGTCATTTTTTTCAACATGTGTTTGCTCAGTGTATCAGTTTTAAGGCTTTGTAAAAGTAGTTCAACTCAGAAAAAGAAAAGGGCAACTTTAAGATGTGAATAAAAACCAAAATAAAGGTAGGATTTAATGGTGTCTCTCTCTCTCTCCCTTTGTTTTTGGGAGAACGGGGATGCCACAGTCTATTAAGAGGAGAATTAAAAGAATAAAGCACAGAAATGCTTGCAACCCTTTACATGTAAAAGAAACATCTTAGTTATTTGTTTTTAATGTGATCTTTGATAGCCTTATTCTTGAATCCAGACTCATCTCATTGCACACTAAATAAAACACCTCCCTTGAATGTACTGTGCCAAAAATTGTTAAAACAGATGGGGATTGTTTTCAGGAAAAAATAATGGTTTCAGCATCAGCATGAAGAAGAAACTGGTAGTTAATCAGAACAAGATTTCAAACATTTTTGGAATGTTATTAACCTCAGCAGACAAGTTTTTACAGTCTTATATGGGTCCCTGTTAGTGCTGTAAGCCAAGGAAAAGCATTTCCATTATGAGCCTTGGCAGAAAGAGCAAATTTGAGACTCTTTTTACTGAAATAAAATGTTAAGAATCAAAACTGAGACAGAAAAAGTATTTTCCTGACAAGCATGTGTGGAATTTTTCGAGGTATTTTGTTTCCAGTCATTGAAGGTGAGAAGAAGGAATGAATTTGAGGTATCTGTCAAGTAACTGGTTTGAAACATTTATGAGAAAGGTTAAAATGTTTTTGTTCTTTTTTTAAAAAAAAAAAAATCAGTGTTTGCTGGATAAAAGTTTCTCGCTTCGCAAAATGTGTTGGGTGGTTCTCTTTCTGAAATGTTTTATCATTGATGATGTTTAGCTTTCCCAGTTATATGTTTGGGTTTTTTTCTGCTGTGTTTCCCTGTCAGCCTGGGAGCCCCCAGCAGAAACCTAAACGCTTGCGCCTGGTGGTGGATGTTTCTGGTAGCATGTACCGCTTTAACGGGATAGATGGACGACTGGAACGCTCCATGGAGGCTGTCTGCATGGTCATGGAAGCTTTTGAGAATTATGAGCACAAATTCAAGGTAATTACAGCTGGGCTGGGAGCTCTGTGGTTATTGCACAGGCTGTGTGAAGCAGTGGAAAAAGTTTCAGCAGTCTAGCCAAAGAACATTATTCATTCTCGCAAGGAAATACAGACATTAATCTATTTCTAGCAACCTGAAAAATAATACTAGTGAATGGATAAGAAGCATTACGTGCTTCAGCAGGGGAGAATTCAATCTAAGAAATTTAAGACTTTGTTTTAGTGAAATTTGCCGCCTTTTTCTTTATTTATTTGTTTATTTGTTTCTTTGAGCAGAAACACTTAAGCCTACGGAACACAAGTAAATATGAGCTCCAGGACGTGCAAAGATGGCCTGACTTTCCATCTGCCCAGAGTACAGACAGTAATACTTTGCCATGGGAAAAGACCAAACTTCTTTATCCCTTACTTGTGTTCTCTTCCTGAAAGCAAAAAAATAATTTCTTGTAGTGAAAGATATTAGGTTCTACCTGTTAATTAATGGTAGCCTGCAAAGGAACTGTAAATAAATTTTATACCTTTTTTTTGTCTCAGTAAGCCTAAACAAGGTCTAGGTTATGTTTCTTTAACCTTAAAAAAAGACATGAATGGCCAGTCTCAAGTTAATTCTCGACAGACTCAGTGTTTAATGTAAGAATAAAGATGTTTGATGCCTTTACTGAAGAGCATCTCAAACAGGACTTAAAATACATCTGAACAAAATGTAAAATCTCCTAAAAAAAGTTAATAGAAGACTTAGTCCAGATCAATTCAGCCAGGTCTGCTTCTCATTGTTCCTCCAACAGCATAATCCTACAGATTTCTGTTCTTCTATAGACTCTCCTGTACAAAAACAGGCCATACAGAGGCATACACTTCTAGAATGTCTTCTGAAGTACAATCATGCAGACTTCCATTTGTCAGGGAAAAGGCGATAAATGGAGACAGGCATTATGTCTTTAGCCTACTTTCCTAAGGAAACGAGGCATATGCTACCATACTCTCTGGCAGTAATGCTTTCTGCCCCCAGAACATGCTTAAACAGAGAAAGTTGTACAATTTCAAACAAATTTGAAACCATAGTTTTGTTCCCAAAGACACTAAATTCCTGCAAATGTCATGAAAATAGGTGAGGTAGAGAGTGATGCTCGGTATTCCTGTTGGAGAAAAGTGCTGTAACCTTAAGCTTAGACCTTAGCTCAGATAAGCCATGTGGAAACTCAACTATAATTAAGAAAATCATGGGAATTGAGGAGTTGGTTCAGCTGCTCATGTATCTCCTGCTCACTTGTAATAAAAAAGTTAAAGACAAATATTAACAGGGGCAGCATAATTATGCAACACAATTTTTGTAGCTTGGTAAATCAGGCATATCTGAGCAACATTCATGTTAATATGGCCAAATGCAGGATCATCCACAACAGAAGATGAAATAGAAGTAGTGGACACAAGGATTGATATGATATGATATGATATGATATGATATGATATGATATGATATGATATGATATGATATGATATGATATGATATGATATATTGGAGTATAGTCAACATGGCTTTTGCCAAGGGAAGTAATGCATTCTGGAGAGAATCTGTGTATGTGACACAAGCAAGGCTGCTTGATAGTCCCCTTAGCCAAAAGCATTTGACAAAGTCCCTCACCAGATGCTCATGAAGAAATGATACTTCTTTGGGGATGAAAGGGAAAGCCTTCGGATAAATGAACTACTGCTAAAAATATAGAGAACTGACTGGTCATTTTTTAGGGTGAAGAAGTGAAGAAATGTCACTGGTGGAACTGTGTTGGGATTTGTGCCCAAGCCCATGTTGTTATGTTGTTGTATATCCATAAGTGATCTGTAAAATCTGCCAAAAATTACTAGTTGTATTAAGTTCATAGGGAAACAAAAGGGAAATCCAGCTGCAAGAAGTTGGAGAAGGACCTGACCATAAATGGTGACTGGGAAATAAAATGGCAGATGGTGTTCAGTGCTATTAAATGTAAAATGCTGCAGATGGAAGAAAACAATTCTGATTTTAAATACACAGTGCAGAAGTCTCAGCTATGTGTTAGTGCTTGGTCTCAGCTATATATTAGTGCTCAACAAAGAAATCTTATAATTCTGTTGTATATTTCTTTGAACACTCAGTGCCCACCAGCTGTCAAAAAAGCTAACTGAATGTTAGAAACTATTAACACAAGAACAGACAATAAAGCAGAAAGCATCAGAATGTCACTGTAAACATCCATAGTGCATTCACATCAGGAATAATGTGTGCAACTTTGGACCCCATCTCACAAAAGTTCTTGTAGATCTGAAAAAGAAGTGAGGGTGGCAAAGATTGCAAAGGGTATGGAAATGTCCACATACAAGAAATGTCTAAGTAGGCAAGAACTGATCGGTTTGGAGGAGATAAAAATCAAGGAACTGATAAAATCTCAAGTAAAATGAAAATGGTGACCAGGGCACAGTTGTTAATTCTGTTCTACTACAGCCATTCTGCTCCTGTTATGAACAATGAGTTATTTTACATTTACACAACAGAGGACAGTGGCTTAGCAGGTGCTGACACTGAAAAAAGATGTGGTTATCTAGCATTGTAGATATTTCCAGTGCAGCTCTATAGTTGAGAACCTAGACATGACCCTCAGGTGCATGGTAAAGTAATAACATGTAGAAGTAGGCAGACAGAGAGCCCACTGTGCAGAATTAGTAAGACCATTAAGAAATGTCTTCAGTTCTGGGATTTTAAAATCTACATTTCATTAGCTTTCAAATCCCTCTGTGTCTCTTATAGATTATTATATTTTGCTTGGCAGTAGTTGCTGTTGGCCAGTGTTCTGCCCCGTGCGTAGATGAAATCCTGTATTTGGCCAAGCAAATAGCCCAAAATGCAGTTAGTTGTAACAGTGATTGTGGCTCTCTAACATCCACTGACCATTTATTAAAACACTTACACAAAAACCATGTGCAGTTGTTAATGTGAACATTGACACTCTTTGATGATGGTAAGACGGGAGTAGTAATATTATCTGTACAATCTCTGAGTCAAGAGAACTTATATATAAGTTTATACTTAAAAGAACAGTGGTGAGAAAGATGCTGGGAATTTTAGTGACATGCCAAGGAAATGAAGTTGTCATCAGCTTCTACATCTGTTCAACTTCAGATGCCTCTAGGGTAACTGCCCTTCATTTAAGGGCTTCTTCCACTGAATAGAGAACTTTGGTGGGCACAGTAATGGCCACTTGATTCAAGGCTGACCAGATCCACCATGAACTCTGTAAACTCCAGAGCTGCTTTTACCCAAGGGAAGAAGGATATTTTTCTTCCTCCACATCTCTCTGTGCTGCCTCATTGGAATTTGATTAATTCAAAGCATAATACCTACAAGAGTAGACCAGAGATGACTGTAACAGCAAACAAAATGTGGCCTTATGTTTCACTGACCACTGAAGTCATCCCCCAAAATGAGCACAAAGAAAGGCATTTATTAACTAACCGTGTCTGAACCATATTCTTAACATGATCCAATGATTAGACTAAAGTATCTCTTTTTAACCTACATTACACAGACTTCTCATATGAGAAATCTCCTGTGCATGTGCTGATGGACTCTGAGTCATTACTTCAATAATAATAAATAGCTTTTCTGAAATGTCCAGCTCGAAAATATAGATTTTTGTGTGTGTGTGTATAATCTGGTATGGCAGTTGCTACACCTGCATGAATGCAATCAGCAACCAGAGCTCATGCCAGTTCCTCAGTTTCTAACAAGTGTAATTAGGTCTTCAGAGAGTGAGAAACAGTGATTGTTTTAGAATGTCACTGATTCCAGCCTGTAAAACACTGACACTTTGCAAGATGCTGCTAATTTTTCTCAGGACAAAGCTGGAGTTTTGGTATGTCTGCAAAAATAGTGTACATTTCTCATTTCCAAAAGAGGAACTGCTTGAAAAAAGAGAAAAGAACACACAACTGTGTAGTGTGCAATGAGAAATCTGCAGTTTATCACTTTTTTCTTTCTCTTCCTTATACTCTTCTTGCTTGGTTTTATAAAAATAGACTTTTTTTGGCCTTCAGCTATGCCTGCTGTTATCTGTGTCTGTTGTAGCCCCATCTGCAAGGGTTACAACAACATGTGCTGCAAATTTGAGGGGTTTCTTGTACAACATATGTTGAACCTGGAGGACCATCAGGCTGGCTGAGCAAAGCATTCAAAGGGGATTTACATAGTAAAGTTCCCTTCTGCTATCTAACTGCAGTGCAAACTTTGGAAATCAATTCTTGGCCTTTGCTCAAGATCACTTTTCTGCTGGTGCTTGGTTTAGTTCTTTGCTAAATCAGGTTGTGACTTAATCAGATGGGATTTTCCTTCGTTGTGAGGTTATCCTACCAGCTGAGCTTTCCCCATGTGTGGTACCCCTTGGTATCACTGGTGATGTTGATTGTCTGATTGGTCTTTACAGCACTGAATTAAGGTAGAGAATACTTTCTCCCTGCCTTCTTATACAGAAGAGCTAAGTATTGGGTATGTGACTGTACCAAGCAGGTAATGAAGTTATCCTTCATAAAAAGTCAGACAAGTACCAGCAGGTATTTTTCAGCTTTTTATGCTTGCATAGGACAACCTGCCTGCTTCCATTTCCCATAAGTGCAGGCAGTGAATTATTCCTTGTCAAGGGGGAAATGGGAAGCTCATCCTCCAGTCGGGAAATCCATTTAAATTAACAGCCATGTTTCAAAGCCCTCCTCCAATGACATCTCATCCACGCTTCCTCTGAAGTGCTTTATTAAAGAAAAGAGTGGGAGTAACTGAAAAAACAGAAGCCACATTCTCAATCTTATCCTAATAATGGAGGTTAAATATGTTCCTACAAATGCCCCTTGACCCCCTTAAATGTGTAGATGCATCACTTATGTGTGTAACTTACAACAAGCAAGTCATTTTGCAGGACTAAAGTTCTTACGTCTTTTGTACGTCTCATTTTAGGTGCCAATTATTTGGGAATGTGCATGCACATTTGTGTGTATGTACAGATGTGAAGCACAGTTAATTCAGGAAAAGAAGAAATGCTCCACATGCTTGGCAGAATAATTTGTTTTAAATAATAAACAAAAGCTTTGAAATAAATTCAGAAAAAAAGGAATGTTCAGTGTTGTCCAGAGAAGAGGTGAATTTATAAATCTCTAGCCCTGTGGCAGAGGCCTGTCTAATTCACACTGCCTTTTACATTCAGCGTGCATCTTTCAGCTTTTTAAATGCCTTCAGAATTTAAACCTTTTGGCGTGGCAGCTGCAGAAGACAAAGTCTTCCATTTTACCCATTTTAGGCAGCAGCAACCATCCATTCAGTACAAAATGTGACAGTGGATTAGGGATTGTTTTAACCTGTAAGGAAACAAACCAACAAAATGATGCTATTTCGAGAGATGTGTGTACATACTGTGTACTCACAGCTCTGAATAGAGCAATTCTTGTCTCAGTGTACCTGAGGCTATTGGAAAATGAGCCACTGTGTACCACAATAATACATGAATTCAATTAAGCCTGCACTGTAGCAAACATGTATTTTGCTTCTGGATTTGTCCTGAGAGCCTATGCTCGCAATCTATTTTGTAAAACAAAACAGAAGTCAGTTCTGAGTAAAACCATATCACAGCTCTTCTCTCACCTGTAACTCCATCCACGTAAATTCTTCTAGGGAATTTATGAGAAAAATGCATTGGATCCTTGCTTCTCAGAGGCCCATTTTCTGTGTTCATCTTTAGCTACTGCGAAGGAAGGAGCCTGGCTTTGACAAAGCGTGCGTGTGCCTGCTCGTGTTGGGGTTCCCAGTTGTCCAGGACTGTGGAGCTGTCTGCACCCTTCCTTTAAAATGAGCGCACCAAGATAACATCAAATCGCTAAGGGTTCATTTTACTAGAACACAAATCAGGAGGTGGTAATAATTTACAGAAAGAAAACCAGGGTGAGAGATTTAAATCTTCATTCTTTGCCCTTGCCCTCGCCCTTTGCCCTTGCCCTTCTTTTGCTCAAGTTTTACTCCCGTCCCAAACTCTGTATTCCTAAATTGCAGTAGACTCCATACATTCCCCATGGTAAACATCTCCCTTCTGTCACCTCTAAAGCTTGGCTGTGACCCAAGCCTGTGACCCAGGCAGAGTCTCCCAGGCTGCAGGCCTATGTTGACTTAAGTCCGTCCCAGTCAGTGCTGCTACGTTCCTGTATCCTCTGCTGGTGCCCAAGTACTCATCCAGCCCCGCAGTTTGGGGAGCTAAGCTGCTCAAAAGCAATCTCACACTAATTAGGTTTTGGCTACTCCTGGCCAGGAGTACTTGACTTCCAGGGGGATCAGAGGAGCGTGAGGACCAGCGCACAAAATCTGGTGACCGCAGCACTTCTCTTCCACAGCGTGGCAGGTTCTCACCCTGCTTTTCAGGAGGCCATGCTTGACTTAGAATGCAGCAGCCAGGGTGAAGAAAACAGTCACTTCTTCCCTGCTGCCTCACCACAGTTTTTTGAATCACAAATAGCACAGTGAACTGTCAGCAAAGAAACAAGGAAACAGATAGCATCTGTTAAATATAAGCGTACATAGCCTGGCATATGCATGGGCACACACAGAGAGTAATAAGCAACTAGCCAGGGAGGGAGCAGACAGGACATGATGTTCCCAGGTGAACTCCTTTGCATGCCTGCAATAGTTTGCTCAGATCATTTCAGCCTCGCCTTGCCCATACCCGGGTTATACGTTCCCACCTTATGCAAGAATGTGGAGGGAGCCAAACCGTAGGGTCAACCTCTGGTGTTCCATCTACAGCAGTTCTCTTTACACAGACTGTCACACTGAGTTTAAACCCAGCTTTTTTGAGATGAAAGGTTGGTCTATTATTAAGATGTGCCAAGAACCAAAACGGTATTCCCAAATAGCAAAGTTTGGCCTATTCCTATGAACTCAGTATGGCAGAGCTGATACCAGGACAGCCGGTGAGAGAGGTCTGTGAAGTGCTGGGAAGGAGCTCGTTACGAAGGAATCAGCGTTCTGTCTACACAGGAGAATGGCAGCATTTTGCTTTACATAATTAGATTGTTGATTTAAAAGTGATACCGAATACAAAACTACTCGGCAAAGGATGTGCAGGGTTTTATAATTAAGAACCTACCCGGAAGATCTGTGGACATTTCTGACATTACATAAGAACCACATAAGCGCTGTATATTTTCTGCTCCATTAAACCACAGCTTTATTTAGTTCCTCTTATTTGAATAATCTCTAGTTTTTAAAACAATACACATGCACACTCTGTGTGTGGTTCACATTCTGGATTTACTCCTGTATTAATTCAGAAGTATACTGAATGTAACCTCAACATTATTCTCAAAAGTTGTGTATTTTTATTTGCCATGTCTTTTCTCTTGGAGAAATAACGGTTTGAGGAAGGCAGAAACACCAGCTAAATATCCATCAGGAGAGTCTGAAGCATTATTGGTGATAAGAAGTAGGTTTTGAAGAGAAAGCTTGTGTCAGACGGGAAGCTTTACATGAGGCTGGGTGACAAACACTAGAAACTGAAAAGCTAAGGTGAACAGGAATAGGAGAAACCAATAGAGCAGAAGGAAATGGGATTGCATGGGGACTGGATTATATAAACATTTCCTAGGGGAAGGAAGTCTAGGTTATGTGAGGCTGTCATAAAATGGTCTGACCTTGGATGAAATAATCTATAGTATGTGGCACGTTTTCTGTTTTGCAGAAGGAGGTGTCACCTTTAAAAGTGTTGTTCCAGCTGCTGTAGCTTTCTTTTGATATATTTTTAAGCAAATTATTGATACGGAAACAAATAAAAAGAGCTTTGCCAATAAAGAATGCCATTCTCCAGGACCCAACTTATACCACATAAAGTTGTCTTCAATAGGATAGAAAAACTTTGAAGAATAGACCTGCCTTTTACCAGATGATTATGTGGGAATTAGGGGTGGTGAACCCAGCAGGGACCTGTGGTCAGTACTTGAATAAAAAGTAACAGAAAGGCAAAATACTGCACAAGGGCTCCCTGTCAGCTAAAGACAGATTTGTGCCAGTTAGTCAGGAGGAAATACAAGCACGTTCATGTTGAGGAATTGCCAGCTCAGGTCTCTCCGGGCTCAGAATTCGTGCACTGTGCTCTATTACTTGGTGTAGATAGGTCTTAAATCCACTTTTGTCTTGCTCATGAATTCTCCCTGGGGTGACTGCCACATCCACAACACAAAGAGCAGGTCAGGACCTTGCCATAACTCAGCTTGTCTTGGTTTTCATGTAACGACAATAAAACTCTCACATGAAACAAAGGCCTTCCCAATATTATATTATTTGTTCAACAAGCTATTTGAACTATTACAGCTCTACATGTTATTTTTGCAGCATCTTTTACAGGAGAATGATGTGCACACCATCTCCTCTGAAAATGTACACAGACTCTTGGAATCCACTTCTTTACGTACTTTCAGCGATGACTTTGATTTGCTTTGCACAAAACTAAGGAGTGCTGATTTTCAAAAAAGAAAGCTTGCAATACGTTTTTCTTCAGAGCAGAATGAGGTCACAAAAAAGATCCATCAAACATGGGGGCTACTCTCAAAACAATGCACTTCTTGTTTGTCAGACTCAAGAGGATGAAAATTGCTACTTTAAGAAAACACGCAGACAATGTGAGAGGGCAAGGTCTTGATCTTATGCATCACTGCTCTGCAATTGGTGGGGTGATGTGAAAAACAGACCATGGAAATAAGTAACTGTTCTTTAATTTCATTATTTAGCAATTCTTCCCCATGTTTTCATGTTGGTGAGAAATTGCATGTAGTTCCCTTAAGCAGCTCATAAACAGAAGCAGGGAACAGTATTTGGGTTTTCTTGTTGAAAGCAAATTGCCTTTGATCTTTCTCATGTCATTGTGACCCAAGGGCCATTCGTGACTAACAGATGACTGATGAAGTTTCTTTCTTGCAGTACGATATTGTTGGACATTCAGGAGATGGCTTCAACATCGCCTTAGTTGAGAGTGACAAAGTTCCCAAGAACAATAAGCAAAGATTAGAGATTCTTAAGGTAAATCCTACTGATAAGTGGTGCTGGATAATTAAGGATTTTATGACTGCAAAGATAAAATTGTAAGTGGGTCACAGGATACAAAACATAAGGAGAATAAAATGAAAGATAAGAAAGCAAAATCTGTGTGTTTGCATAAAATTGAAACAGGACCTTTCAGGGACATGGCAGAAAACAAATTATGCCAAAATAATAGAAGCTAGATATGCCTTTTTCTGGACTGCTGTGTCACAAATGTGCCGTTTTGACTACCTGTCAAAGGATATAGGAAGTTCCAGGCCTTATACAGTGATATAGATAGCTCTAACTTAATCATGTGGTGATATTATTAGTGCGTGACTAATTTAAACTGTGGAGAGATCCCAGGTCAGTGATTTAGCCTGGTATCTTCAGGAAGTTATGTGTCACAGTAGCAGTGGGAAAATGTGTCAATGCTAGATTGAATATATGTTAAATCACAGTTGCAAAGTGAGTGTATTCACCAAGATTCTACTGTAATAGGATGAAGAAATTGAGTATATTTAGGACTTACCTGTTTGGCAGATTGGTAGGTTAGAACTGTGTATTTGAGCTTCTTTCAGAAAGTATTTTTAAAAGATCAGCAGCTACTTGGGGTAGAAGGACTGGGTTTTCTAATGACTAAAATTCCTTGCCTTCTGCACATGAAACAGCTTCATCAATTAAAACAGTGTATTTATTTCATAAAAGCTCAAACAAAATGCTTCAACATTTTTAAATCTTGCCACCACTGCCAGGAGTCGGATATTTGATAACTGTGACACTACCAGGGTTTGGAAGTCTAGTGCAAATTATAAACAGGCAGGAGCTGGTCACAGTATTAGGAAACTAAACCCTGTTTTATTTCTTAAACACATAGGAATGTAGCTACTCAAACTGCAGATGATCAAAGTATTTTACCTTCCCTAAGGCCCAATCTGATTATGTCCATGTGTGGTTTTTGATTGTTCGACCCACTGTTTTTAAGAAGTGATGCCTGTCTTAAAATACAACATATTATGTACAAAAAGCTGTACGTGGAGCACTGTCCACAATTCTGAAGCATCCACTAATATAGCATAACTGAATATTTACTCCCTCCTGTGCCAGCTGAAATTAATATTTATTCCTAAAGTCATCTTAACATATTTCCACTTTATTATGCTGTGCACGCAGACCATGCATGCCCATGCTCAGTTCTGCATGAGTGGAGACCATACCTTGGAAGGGACAGAGCATGCCGTTCGTGAAATTGCCAAGGAAGAGGCTGACGAGTATTTTGTTATCGTCTTGAGTGATGCAAATCTCGAGCGATACGGTATTCAACCATCAAGGTTTGCCCAGGTCTTGACCACCAATGCTCAAGTCAATGCTTTTGCCATATTTATAGGATCCTTAGGAGACCAGGCAGATAGGTAAGTATATTTTTTTAATGCCTAATGTAACTTTCTTTGTTTCCATTCATCATAAATCTAAACTACTTTTATTTCAGTGAAGTTAGACATAGTTGCCCATGCTGGTGTTCTGCACTAAGGTTCTGATCATAAAAATCATAGAATGGTTTGGGTTGGAAGGGATGTTTAAAGATCATCTAGTCCAACCCCCCCTGCCATGGGCAGGGACATCTCTCACTAGAGCAGATTGCTCAAAGACCTGTCCAACCTGGCCTTGAACATTTCCAGGGAGGGGGCATCTACCACCTCTCTGGGCAACCTATGCCAGTGTCACACCACCCTCACAGTAAAGAATTTCTTCCTTATGTCAAATCTAAATCTACCCTCTTTCGGTTTAAAACTGTTACCCCTTGTCCTGTTACCAGGCCCTGGGAAAAAGTCTCTCACCGTCCTTCTTACGAGTCTCCTTTGAAGGGCCTCAACAAGGTCTTCCTGGACCTTTCTCTTCAGACTGAACAAACCCAGCTCTCTCAGCCTGTCTTCACAGGAGAGGTGTTTCATCCCACTGACCAGTTTTCTGGCCCTCCTCTGGACCTGCTCCAACAGGTCCCTGTCTTTCTGGTACATTTACCATTGCCCAGTATGCAGTTCAAGTGTGTGTGGGCTTAAGAAAAGAAATTAAAGCAAGAGAAGCTGGAGTTTAATGGTCTTCAAAACTGCCAGAAATTTTACTCAGATACTCCCCTTGTGTTAGAGACATAAATTCTTTCAAGAGTCTGAGCCAGTATGCCTATTTTTAGTGCTACTACATAATTTCACTTTAAATTGTTTGGGCACAGGAGAAAAGAAAGAAATTCTGTCCCAGGTGTCCCTTGGTTCCACATGCACTGAGGACCAGTACATGCAGCAAAAAGCTGGTATGGGCAGAAATACCAACAGTGTCTTTTCTGCTTCTGTTAGAGTCTTCAACTAGAGCAGAATGAGAGAAGGCCCAAAGAGAATTGGCCCTTGGTACATAGTTTTAGTCAGGAAAAGTGTTGAAATAAACAGCTGCACAGCCACCATTACTGATGTCTGCAGGTCTGTACATCAGAGCTGTGTTATGCATGAAAAGAGAATCCATTCTGAAAGATTATAATTACAGAAAGTCCTTTTATTTTTACTTCTGCTAGGAAAAAAAAAAAAAAAAAAAAGCATTGACCATATCCTGCTGTGTAAGAGGAGATCTTATAATTGCCTAGTTCACTGGGTATGGAAAATGCACACAATGCTGTCACTGAAATGCATTTCTATGTACGTGGAAGTGCAGAATTAGACAAAGCCTTCCTGTAACTGCTGTGGGGGAAGGAGAAGGGAATTCTCTGTTGCAGCTTTTTTAAAAACTCACTTTGAAAGTGAGACTTAACTTAGCATTGGAGAAATTGTATGGAGCATAAACGCCTTTAAAAAGCAGTGAAAAAATAAATTCCAAGACTGCTGACTGGACATAAGGGAGATGGGATTTGTAATGTGCATCTTGCTTATAGCTTTTTTAAGGGAGGTTAAGCTGTGAATAAAAATGTGTCAGGCAAATATTGGCAGAAAAATATCTTTACATCTAATCTGCTGCAATCTTGAAGAGGAAATACAAAGAGCACGTTTAGAATTACTGGAGGTGTTGAACTGAAAGAGCTGTGGGTTCATGGTAATCTATTTAGAGTAAGTAAATATCTTAATTTCCAGAGTAAATCTTTAGCTGCTCTGAGAAAACCAGCTGTGGTAATACCTCATGGGGTCACTGGTACCTTGATCAAAAGAGAGTTTTTGCACGTCAGAAAGAGGACACGAATAGCAATCTCTAGAAACACTCTTGATTGTCTGCTGAAAGGACCTCTGTGACTTAGCTGATCTCAGTGTTTCCTCCCACTGCTGCTTTCCCAAGCCTTTAATTACATGGTGACAGCGACATGAACGACATGGATTGGGAAGGTATTCAAAAGGAAAAACATCCGTTCTTAAGGAGCCCTGGCTTGTGGTAGGGAAGATAATTTGAAATGGTAATTGTGTCTTGTCCCTCATTCTGCTCCTTAGGCTGCAGAGGACACTACCAGCAGGTCGGTCTTTTATTGCCATGGATACCAAAGAGATCCCCCAGATTTTGCAGCAGATCTTCACATCTACCATGTTGTCAAGTGCCTAAGCATCACTGATGTCATGGTGCGTGAATTCGAAGAAGAAACTCACTCACTCCCGCTGGAAATATAAACCCTAAAACTGAGTATAAACACAGTTATTAATAAAATACACACTGTTCTTTAATCAGCAAAGCAACCCAAATCTGCACAACAGCCGGGCTGAAAAATTTCACTCAAAATCTCTCAATCAACTTAGCGCGTTCAAAGAGTTGAAATGGGGCGGAGGTAAATAGCAGGATGGCAACAGAGCGAACGTTTTTCCGGAGGGCCAAATAAATAAAGGACAGTCTGTGATCATTCCTCTGCCTGCCATGTTGCCAGCACTACGGTATCATCTCACCCTGTTTTATTAAACACCGTTCACAGGGATTTGATAATATTATGCAAAGCAGAGCCAGGCAATCTGTTTCAGTATTGCGTGTGCATATGTTTGAATGGGTAGTTAACTCCATCTCTAATTTAAACAGGACTGCTCTCGTCAGGCAGGAAACCCTTCCTTCCTCTGCTGCTGCTTTCTTGTCCTGACGGGCACCAGGCTTCACCGCTGGACGCTGGGAACAATGGAGCCGTTTGGAAACACTGACCGTCGCGTGTAAACATTCATTATCTGATCAGGCACGGTGTTCAGGCTTGTCAGATCTAGAGAAAGTGGCCGTTAAGAAGGAAAACAAAACAAAAATAGATTCTTTCAGTTCTGCCTGTGAAAAGTAAGGGGAAAAGGTCAAAATGGTCTTAAGAACCCAACAGCCAGAATTTCTAAGGAGGGAACTACTGCTGTGTCTCCTCTGCATGACCGACGGTGCTGTCCCACTGCACCGTTGCCCAGAATCCCTGGGGTGGCCTCAGTACACAGAGGTGCCTTTTCAGTCAGGAGTCCAAAAAGTTACTAATGCTTTGCTAGAGCTCCTTCATGATCTGTTTTGCTTCGGTCTGTTGAAGATGAAACTGGAGGAGAGATCTAGGCATGAGAAATTCTTTATTTATAGAGGAAAAGGAAAAAAATCTTATTTTTATTTTAGCTAGATATCTGTGTTGGGGTATATTTAATGACCAGGATAGTTATAAAGACTTATTTTATAATTCAATCGGCTGGTGTTTGGCTTGTCCCATGAGGCAATTATTCCTCTTTATCTACCGAAGAATGGACACCTTGTAGTGCGTCAGGAACTCTGGAATAATTGATGAATTAAATGTATGATTTAATTAATCTGGGGTGAGGGGTGTACATCATCACTGATACTGTGCTGAAATTAATTTGAGGGTAGCTGAATAGAAAAAAAGTCAAGGGAGATTACTTATAAAAATCTGAAGGAGGAATTCAAATACTTTAATATTTTTCTTAATCCTACACTTGCTCAAACCACACTATGAGCAGTATATTTGGAGGGGAGGAGGCACATTAATTTGATCTTGTTAAAGATAACCATCGGTATTTTAAGGGGTCCAGTTTCTGGTGGTCATTCTCTACTCCATCAGTTCTGCAGCAGAAATCTTTACCAGAGCATCAAAAATGTCCCATCTTTAGAATGTGTTTCGGAGCCTGGCCGGCTTTGAAACTCTTTATGGCAAGAGAGGACGGAAGACGTTTTTCAAAGTCTTGTTAGTTGTGTTGTGTGTGAAAACAAAGAGGATGAAGATGCAATTCCTGTTTGGAGAGAAGGGAATTGGGAGGAGAAGGTTGAGAAGGTTATGCTTGGCTGGGACAAATACATGTACACTCACATACACACAGACACAGCTACTAAGGGGAAGTATGCTTCAAAATATAAATATATTGGTCCTGTAAACATATGATAAGATACTAAATGGAATAAAGATTTGGCATATTAATAAGTCTGTTAGTAAACGTGTTTTTACATGGAAATTCCTTCAGCACCTCTGCTTTTATTGCCAACAGTCCTTCAAACAAGAAGCATATTATTACAGTTAATTAGCAAAAGCACTGTACACTTTCTAGATTAGTTGAGTGGATAGACTTCCTTACCTCAGATTTACATGCAGTATAATACTGTTATCTTTACTATAAAAAAATAGAGTTATTTAAGTGAAACTCTGAGGTAAATCCAATTTTAAACCTTTTGGTTGATTATCCCTGTAAATTGTATTTCGTGTCATGCTATTTAAAGTAACCTTTCTGTAGTGTTTGATTTAATTCTTTGTTTCAGGAGATGTCTGTTGTGTTTCGGTTCACATTTCGTGGGCCCACAGGAGATGGCCATGTCCGGGCCATGCACGGCTGGGAGAGGGGGGAAGCAGTTCCTGGTAGATTTTGAAAGAACGGGAGAAGAAATGAATGTAACTTCTTTTTTTTTTTTTTTTTTTCAGAAGGAGGGGGTTTGGGGTTTGATTTCAATAGCACTTAATTGCAGAGCATATTTGACCTGACAGCATCTCTCTGAATTGTAACAATTCAGGGCAAAATTTTCCCTGGGCCGTGCATCTCTCACCTGCTTTAATGCCCATTGCTGCCCCAGGGAAATCAAAGCAGCAGCTGTGCTTTTCCCTGTCTCGCAAGGACTGGCAGTGTTATTTCACTGCTCGGAAATTCAGCAAAAACACCTTCTTTCTTGTCTCTGGGACTGGCAGAGCTTCTTAACATGCATTTATTTTTAATTAGTATAATGCTCAAGAGTAATGTGGCTTTGTTTAACTAACAGCAGCGCCAGTGACTGCTCTCATTGCAATGCAAGCACCAGCGTTGTGTGTCACTCATTCCCTCTGAAAGCATGCTAAGGTATTTTTCATTTCTTCTCACAGTTCATTAAGGCGTTTTTGCACTCATCGGGTTTTATGAAAAAGCGCTGGTTCGGCGAATGAATAGAGCTGCCGGTTGGAGCAGGTCCTGACCTATCACTAATGCTTTAATAGCGTTAGTCACATCAGCAGTAGTGATTTTAGCTACCTCTTATAATGCAGATTTTGGTCTAGTTCTGTTTATATATGTAATGCGTTCATACTATCCAGCATTTAGAGGCACAAGCAGCTTCATGCGACTACACGTAAAAGTGATGGGTTAGCAGGGAGTGCAAGGAGAGTTAGAAGAGACTCGTAGTCTTTGACTCCAGCAGTCTTTTTTTTTTTTTTCAGTTCTTTCCTTTACTGACACTAGGTGTCAATCATGATTGTGAATATTGTGCTAGAGCTAAGCAATTAGCCTGATAAAATTAAGACTAACGATCTTAATCACTGATCAAATATACTGGTGCAATATTCGAGCAAAGAAGCATACAACAAAAGATTTAGATACCGTATTATATGTGCAAAATCAAACCAAAAAAGAACCCTGGTGCCTAGTTGAGAGTAGATGTAAGAGATGCAAGAATACCAAAGGTTTTCTTTATCTATGCAGTTAAGATTTTTTTTTTTAATTATTACAAAACAGGTATTAAAATAATTTGGACAATTAATTTAAAAAGCAGACATTGTGCTGCGTTGGCTCATGCACACTATCATGTTTATTAATAAGTAACATTCCTATAAAAATGTGAATGTACAAGATATTTACTGAGAAATAAAAATGGAATCCATAATCTTGCATCAAATCCAGAAAACTGATTTGAAAACACATTGTTATACAGAACCTCTGGATTAAAAGACGTTTGGGGTTTAGTTAATGCTTTAAATGCTACTCTTTTAGTGAAAATAGGTAAAGCTCTTCAGTTTGTCTGCTGTAAATACAATGGAAGTTGCCATTCAGCTCCAGATAATTCTGCTTCTGGGGCAAACGTCTATTTTGGCCCCATTTTGGAAAAAAAAAAAAAAAAAAAAAAGACAACTTGCATTTTACCATTCGCTATTCTTTCTGCCAGCATCTGGGGAGAGCAAACACGCTCTCTTGTCCTGACAATGAACCTTTTAGAAAAGGAAGGTCAACGTTTCTCCCTCTCAGCCCCTGTGTGCGCTGTGTAATAACCGCACTCAGCACATGGACGGATCTTGCGCGGTCCATTACGTGTGGAAGACATTGTGTCCAATATAATACGTGTCCAGCAGTTCCTGAACATCACATGAGGTAAGTTACAGTGTTTAACCCTGGATTGGTGCTTTGGGTGCTAGAGTTGGTGAATGATCGATATTGACATCCAAAGCATTTGAGCATTTTGGAAAAGTCCAGTGAAATCAAGACCCTCCCATATCGGTTTAATTAAAATGCCTCCCACACCGTATGGGACTGTGCTGTTAGGGATATTTTTTCCCAGACAATTCTCAGTGTAGTTGTTTGATGTAACTGTGCTCTTTGCTGGTGATCTCTAAATCAAGAATGTGTGATTGTTTACAATAGTTTGTAGTGAACAAATTCCCCTAGAAAAAAATACGCTTGCAAAGCAAACCGTTCAGCTGAAGGATTTAATCTTCTAGGAGACAGGCTTTACACCAGACATTTAAATCCTTAAAACCAGAAAAGGTCTGTCTTCTTCACCAGTCATGCACCAATTTGTAAGCAGGCTATTTTAGAAAGTCCTTTTGCAAAATTGCTGCATGAATATGACTCTGCCAGTGGTTTATTTCTCAGTATGCACATTGCTGCAGCGTGATGCGCAGCTTCTATTCTGCGCCAACAATCCTGAGAAAGAAGAAAACTAATTTATTCTCTGATATTACAAGCATTAAAAGGTTATTTGTATTGCTCAGTCTTCAAAGAGGTTAAAAAACCCTAGAGTTTGCGGTGTCAACAAAATAAACAGGTAACAAATTGCCTAACTCAGAAGTGCTTTTGCTTTTGAGATTGTTGTGACAATGCGAACAGCACTGTCACTGAATAAAGTGCTTTAAAGTCAACTACATTTTCTGTCAAGTAAGTCTATGTGGGAAGATTTGAGGAAGAGATTCAGCATTCTTCAGTATAATGGCGGTGGTGGGATTTTTTCCAAGATGAGGACAGCAGTATAAAATTTGAATAACTTCTTTTTCATGACTATCCATTCTCCAACTTTTGACAGGACAAACAAGTATATGAAAATCTACTTTAAAAAGCCAAACAGGTATCCTTAACGTTACTCACAGCAGCATTAGTCTGAACATCTGGCACGACCGCATGCAGAATAACCCTGTCCGCTCCACGCTGCACCTGTAGCATGATCCTATTCAAGAAAAAAGTAATCACAGTAAGTATACTAATAGTTGGAATTTAAAAAAAAAAAAAAAAAAAAAAAAAAAACACAACAAAACTCAGATTTTGACCCTGGATTCCCCAGCCTTCACATACAGTTTTGCTTTGGATGGGCTGAGCCAGGTAGGGCTGGAAATGAGAACCTGACCCTGGTTGCCAAAGGCTGCAGATCCCTCCCTACCAGTTGGGTGTAATCTGGTACCAGAGCTCCCCCGGTCCCAAAACAACCATAAAAGAAGAGAGCAGGAAAGGAAAATAAGGACAAATTCCTCATTTTCAACCTGCTTAGCTTCCTGAACCGGCTTGTCCTGAGCACTAATGCAAGGATGGTCTGGAGAGAGGTGGAAACATGCAGATGAAGGAGCAGGGCTGGGAAGATCTACCAGACACAGCCACAACTATAAAATTACCCACAATAAAAACCACATCCCGAAGCCGGGAGAGGCTTGGCAAGGGAGGCACATTCAGCTCACAGAACAGGAGTGAGATGCTGCCTTGTCGTGGCCAAGACCCGCTGCGGGGACCACGCAACCCAAAACCATCCTCACACAGGGTGAGCTGGCACAGAGACAGATCTCTGCTTCTAAAGTCAGCACCACGTCGGAGCCATTATGGTCCCGTTGGCTTAACCCTGTGCTTAAGCATCACCATCAGTAACAGGCAGAAAATAAACTTCCCTAACCCAGGCACGTGTTCAGGATGAATTGAGGCTTGTTAACATCATCAGGCAAACAATGGCGTGGGGACTGGACTAAAACATGTATGTTCCCTGAATACTAATTCCGTGAGCTTTTTTCCTTTTTAAATGCATGCAAGTTAGTTCCTTCTAGCACAAGCCAAAATTGTAAAATCTCTGGAACCTCTTACTGACGGTGGAAACATTCACTGAGCACCTATAAACTAAAGACATCTCACAAATATGAAAAAAAGAAAAAAAAAAAGACTTGATACAAAACCCACTCTTAGCAAAGCCTTTTCAGTTCAAATCATTGAGTATTTTATGTTAACTGTTCTGGCCAGGGTCTCTGAATAAGATGACAATATTGCATGCAGACAGCAGTTTGGAAAAAGCCCCAAAATAGCATTACTTGGTTAGGCAAGCATGTTACACAGGAGAGTGATACAAGGAATGGTGTCCCAGATATTTTTGCTATCGTCATGACTAAATCATGCTCCACGCTGTCTGCACCAACATCTGCATTTCAGCCTGGATTGGTTCAACATCCATAGGGTCATCTACTACAGTTTCCAAATTGGCAATTATAAATGAGTTTGGGGTTTTTAAAGGAATACATTTGTGTAGGGACTGGGATACTCCCCTGCCATGATTTTCAGAGAAGTGTTGAAGCAAGGAACACGCCCTCCTGTTATCACAGTGCTGCACACGCTGTCCCCATCCCAAAAATATTTGGTGGTAGCAAAGGAGCAACCTTAGCTTTGGCTCATGCCCTCCTCCTGCTCGGGTGGTGCAGGGAAGGGTGGTGCAGGGACAGATTTAGCAGGGACAAGGACATGTAGGAGTCTCCGCCAGCCCATGCAGCTCATGTTCCTCCATGTGAGCCGGTGACCCTGCCAGCTGCTCCTCTCCTGCCCCCTCCTTCCCCCCAGCTCAGGGTTGTATCCACCTGGGACGTTGCTTCTGGCTCATGGGGAAAGCCCAAAGTCCATTTTAATGAAAACCCTGTGAGCTCTGCATTCAGCAGCAGAAAGTGCAGAGGAAATTTGATAGACCAAAACGACTACATATTTTTTTTTCCACCTGAATTATCTGAAACTGCTCTGCAGGTCCCTCCCACTCCCTCCCATCCCCAACCTCCATGGTGTTCCTCACCATGTGGAGGATGAACAGAGAACATCGAAACTCTGTGTCTTCTTTCTCTGCTGCCACACTGGGGGGAAAGGACTGAATACCTCACTGCATCCCTTTAGCAAGAAGTCACACAATGTGCCCCAAATGAGCAAACTCATACCAGAGATACAACTGCTGCAGTCCTCCTCAGTCCAATTTTCTGACACAACCCACTTTTGTTGTGACAGGGTTTCAAGAGAACAAGCCAGATGCAAGAAGAAAAGCAAGACCTTACGTTCTTCAAGATACTTGCTCTAACACCCTGGCTTAAGGACTGTATTTATGTTTAAGCACAGATTTAATGATACAAGGCCTGAGCATTCAGGCAATCAAATACTGGCAAGCGTGCCTGTAGTGGGGAGCAGTGCCAAACTAGCAGCAATCATAGTAGGAAGAGCAAACATCAAAAGAGGCCCTTGCCTCATGGTTCATGCTTGCTCAGGGCCATGCTGACCTGGCACACGTGGGGCTATGGTGCTGCAGCTGCTCCCTATGGCATCACTGACTTCTCCTTCAGTGTTATCTTCTCATCTGAAGAGGACAGAGATTGTTTCCCACTCCTGCTAAGGTACCTTGTGACAGGGAGGAACACCAATTCACTATGATTTCACAAATTCACTGCAAAGGTCATAGCTGAGCACTGAACGGGTATGGACTGATGGAGCAGTGAAGTGACGACAGTCACTATAAGTGCCACTGAGAGAATTTTCCTGTATTCTATCTTATACTGCCCTTTTAAAGTCACCTTATTCTGCCATTTCACGCACAAAGGTCTCTATGCTCATGAAACAGCAGGTTTCTCTCTTTGTTACGGTGCATTTAAGAACTCGGAGTTCTCCTCTCCTTTAGTGCCAGCTCAGAAAAAAATCTCATCATCCTTCTTAATCACTCCTCTCTCTGCTGCAAATAGTCACAGCGGACCAAGGAGCCTCTGTAGGGTCTGGTCTTTTGCAGGCAGGACAGCAAAAGACCTTAAATACACAAGATCTGGATTATAACACAGCACAAAACCCATGCCACAACACTAAGGGGTCAAGCCCTGCAGTCCAGCATGCATACCCCAACACAGGCCTGCATTAATGCTGCTTATGCACCGGGTGCCGAGAAGGACAAATTCAGAGAATCACAGAATGGTTTGGGTTGGGACCTTAAAGGTCGTCTAGTTCCAATGCCCCCCTGCCCTGGGCAGGGCCCCCTTCCCCCAGCCCAGGGGGCTCCCAGCCCCGTCCAACCTGGCCTTGAACCCTTCCAGGGAGGGGGCAGCCACAGCTGCTCTGGGCACCCTGGGCCAGCGCCTCACCACCCTCATAGTGAAGAATTTCTTCCTTCTATTCTAATCTAATCTAATCTAATCTAATCTAATCTAATCTAATATAATCTAATCTAATCTAATCTAATCTAATATAATATAATATAATATAATATAATATAATATAATATAATATAATATAATATAATATAATATAATATAATATAATATAATATAATATAATATAATATAATATAATATAATATAATATAATATAATATAATATAATATAATATAAATCTACGCTCTTTCAGTTTAAAACCATTGCCCCTTGTCCTATCACTGCACTCCCTGATAAAGAGTCCCTCCCTGACTTTCCTGTCAGCCCCCTTTAAGTACTGGAACGTCGCTATAAGGTCTCCCCAGAGCCTTCTTTTCTCCAGGCTAAACAACCCCAACTCTCTCAGCCTGTCCTCATAGGGGAGGTGCTCCATACCCCTGATTATCTTTGTGGCCCTCCCCTGGACCTGCTCAAATAGGCCCGTGTCTTTCCTACACTGGGGGCCCCAGAGCTGAACACAGCACTCCACGTGGGGTCTCCCGAGAGTGGAGTAAAGGGGGAGAATCGCCTCCCTCGACCTGCTGGCCACGCTTCTCTTGATGCAGCCCAGGACACGGTTGGCTTTCTGGGCTGTGGGCACACATGGCTGGCTCATATTCTGTTTTCCATCCACTAATACCCCCACGTCTTTCTCCTCAGAGCTGCTCTCAATCCACTCATCGCCCAGCCTGTATTTGTGCTTGGGATTGCCTTGATTCTCATGCAGGCCCTTCCACTTGGCCTTGTAGAACTTCATGAGGTTTGCAAGGGACCACCTCTCAATCCTGTCAAGATCCCTCTGGATGGCATCCCTGCCCTCCAGCGTGTCAACTGCACCACACAGCTCGGTGTCGTCGGCAAACTAGCTGAGGGTGCACTCCGTAACACTGTCCATGTAGCCAACAAAGATGTCAAGCAGCACTGGAATTCTCTTATTTGAAAACATAGAGCATTCTTCCTCCTCTGCTTTTTAATTCATCAACTGTGAATTTTTATCCACATGCAAATCGATAGATAAAATAATCAGTTAGTGAAGAGCTAGATACTGCGAAAGGCCAAGATATTGTTTAAACTGTTATTTTATGTTGTTAATCCAATACTTGGAATCACAAAAGTATAATCAAAACCTGTCTATAAATGTAGCTCAATGGTTTACAAAGCCGCTGAAAGGTTCTGGTGCTTTAACTTGTCAAAAGCAGGTCAAAGCCTATTAGCCTGTTTTTTTTTTTTTTGTAATTATCCTTTCTCTGTAGTACACTAAGGTGACTGAGGATTGATAGGCAGACCAACAGTCACTTTATACACAAGTTAAATCTCAGCCACCGGTATGTGCAATTTCCCTGAATAAGACACACACATACACATCCCCATTCCTTTTTCAGCTTCATCCACATTTTAGAAGCAATTTGCTAAATCAAGCCAGTAACGTACACTAAGCATTTCCAGCAAGTCGTTACATTAACGCCTAAACATGACCCTTATAACGAACTATCACGTGAGCTTTCAGAGATGTTATTTGCATACTCCACACAGCACACCTGTGATAAAATCCGTTACAGAAATTGTAGTCAGCATGTGGTTTTTAGAAGCTTCCTTCTTCTCTAGAACTGGTGTGCACCCTCATTAATGTGCCTCAGTAATGTGATTTGCATGGTGAAAAAAAAAGGAAGCAGCTGTTCTCTGAAAAAAAAAAAAAAGAAAGTCAAAAGATCCTTCCCTCCACCACCAAAAACAATGAAAAGGGAAGGGAGAAAGCAGGAGAGAATGCATTTTGCTAAAATAAATGTATGCAGAAATAGATGCAAGAGGACTGGTTAGAAAGAGGTGGGAAATGATTCAAAGACCAATTGAGGCAAACAAAAGCAAGTGGCCGAGGATAAGTGTGCCCAGGCACAGCCTGAGACAGAAGAGACCCTGAAAGAGCTCTTTTCCATCACTAATCCTCTTGAGTGCCACGTAGAGTGGCTCTGAGTAGGTGTTGGCTTCTGGACTTGGCATCTCCTCATCCCACCCAGCAGCTCTTCCCCAGCCACTCTCACCCTTTGAGGCCGGGGCTTTGCAGGGCAGTGTCTCCCTCTGCATTCGGCTGAAACCTTCTCAGTGTGTGCTCCAGAAACCAAAGGCACCTCTTCAGAGGGCCTGGGGCATCCTGCCTGTCACCTCAGCCTAACTTGAGATGAAGGTAGACAACAAACCAAAGGGTCACGAAGCTTTTTCCATTATCATGGAGAAGTCTGAAAGCGGCATTATTTAACTCAACCAGCTGCTCTTCACAAAAGGCACATTGTTTCTCTGGATGATTTCTTCTAGGAAAAACATGTGTGTGAATGTGGGAAACTCGGGCTGGCAAGACAGTGAATGTCAAAGTTTAGTCATTTTTCCTCAAAACAGGAATCCAACAGTTTATGGTTTAAAAAAAAAAAAAAAAAAATCAATCAACCCCCTTTGAATTGCTCGAGTTTCACACTCCGCCTGAAACTAGGTAAATGTCTTTCATCTGGCCCTTAAATTTTTCTTAACCTCCAGAGTTTTGGATGGACCTGGACCTACGCTGTAAGGGACTGGTCTCCAGGCCTGAATCTCCACTTCCCTCCGGCAGCAATACTCATTGCCACTGGCTTTCCACCCAGCTAACGTGCTGATCCACCTGCGTACCTCACTGGTCATGTAGCCACTAACAGGGTCCTCCACTGCTTTAGGGTACAGCTCATGTCACATACCATTTCTTCCCATTTCCTATCTCCTGCTCGAGGAGAATCACTGCAAGTGGGGAGAATTTGTTGGTTTTAAACTTGTTATTTGGGATATTCTCTTGTGTGGATGCTAACCAGCCAGCCTTGTCCACACCGGGGAGGATATACCAATACACTCCCAAGCCCACATAATGCAGGCAAGCCTTGTACGGGAAAGGGTGGGGGAAAATGAAACAAGCAGGGGCTTTCTCAGAGGGCATTAAAGTGTTATGGTACAGGATTACATTAGGTCAAGATAGTAATTAAGATTCTTGCAACAAACCTGTGATTAAGACAGGTTTAATTTAACAAAGGCTACTGCATGCAAATATTTGAGTATTTGAATATCCCTTTCTAGCAACTGAAACTCCAAGTATCTTTGCATCAGTCATGGAGCCTTGGAGAACACTGAAAGGCACCAAGATGAAGCAAACTCTTCAGGGAGGCGAAGACATAGAAAATGTACCCACAGGCATAAAATTAACTAGTTCCATTGCACATAGTTGGGGTTTGAACATTATTTATTTTCTGTTCAGATGCTGTGGTGTTTGTGAAGACACAGCTGGTAGTGTGATTTAACCTTATCTTTCTGGAAAGCTAGTATTTTTATTACTGTTTATTCAATCTCTTGGTGATTACCATGCCAAGAGATTTGCAATGATCATTTGCACATGAAGAAAGCTTAAAGCAAAGAGGCATTCTTCGATCATGTTAACCCTTGCTCAGCCAGATGTGGTGATACCTACGTGCCAGTTTTGGCACAACCTAATTGTAACAAAGTGCTTTAAGAAAGGTCCACCTCCACCTTGCATGACCATCTGAAGATGACTCTCTTCATTTAGGCTAATGGGCTCTGTTAATTTATGCTGTGGGTACCTCACGCATATTAAGAAAAAGAACAAGGAGAGAGCAATCAGAGGATTTTGAGGGGATATCTTCCCTCTCCCGGTGGGCATGGCAAACGTGTTGGCTCCCATCACTCAGGGGCCACCAGGCGCAAAGGGGCAGCAGGATGGTAGCCTGCTGGGTCAGATCTGAGACAGCCAGCTCCAGCCCCCAGCATGCAGAAAAGCAGAAGGAACCTAAGGCACAGACAGACAAATAAGAAGCTCAATAAGATGACTAATCCATCATTTAAGGTCCTGCTGGCTAAGGTCCTGCTGTGCCAGCACACACTAACCTTCCTCTGGGTCCGTCCAGACTTAGACCCCACAGTCAATGGCCAATTCATTTTTATGCTTTCCTCCATCTTTTTAGCACAATCCTGTTGGAAAACCCTTAAAATCAATAATTTCTCTCCAGCTCCTCCAAATGCAAAGACAGACTTTGACATTAAAACCCCAGGAGTTACAGTTTGCAAGCAGACACCCGGCTGAGCCCTCATGGTCACCATCTGAGTTTTGTGAGTTTTGTTCCTGAAAAGAACCAGCTTCTTTGTCCAGATAACTGGAAGAACAGGGAGTATAACAAAAATATCCAAAAGACCCCCTGCCTTGGAAGTAACCCCACCCTCCTCTGGGTGCAGGCCACCACCCATTGCCCCATGGCCGTCAAGCGGGCAGGCGGGCCAGGCCGAAGGGGGGAGCTCACCCTTCCCTTGGTTGGGGTAACACCTGCATGGTGCAGACCCCCCCCTGCCAGGCACCTCCTCCTGGAGGGAACTGGGTGGGCACTGGGGCAGGGGAGGCTGCTGGTGGGCACAGCACAGTCCCTGTGCCGACTTACACAGGCGAGCCATTCACATCCATATTTCTAGCATTTCCTAAGCCCCATGAGTCCAGGAAGTCCCAATTGCTGACCAATCTCTCATTATCTTAAAACCAAAAATCCTGCTAATGGCTTTACCTCATACCCTGCAGCTCTGGAAACCTGCCCGGCTCCTTCTTGAGTTACTTACTTCAGCTGATGATTTTGGCAGGTTTTTCCCCCAGATTTTGGCTACTGTTCCTTGGAGAAACTGTGCCTAACCCTCTGGCATTGTGGTTGTCCATCCTCAAGCTTGGCTCCACAAGGCATTTATTCCTGCATCATTCATAAACTAAAAACTGAGCAAGCAATTAAACAGTGCAATGCACAGAGGCTGTCAGGCACCTAAAAGCAATTAACAACTTCACCATGTGGTCATTAGTTAAGAAAACGTTTCCCTGCATACCCGTATAATAAAAACACTGACAGTGTTGAAACCTGCTTTTCGTAGCCTAGTTTAAAAACAAAGTTTTATTGCAACAGTTCTCCCATGACAAGGCTGAAAGGTGCAGCCCTCACTCCTGCAAGTCCTTTAATAAAGTTTAATAAAGTTCCCATTTACAAGCATCTCTTGCACCGTTATCCAGCATGCAATACACGAGACAAAAGCCTTCGTGGCCAGCACCTTAGTCTTTATTAAAAGCATTGTTAGGGTTTAGTCTGGGGCTCTTTTGAAGGTCAGTGGGTTTTAATGACCATCCTGATTTCCAGTGATGAAAGCCGATCAGGGACTGCGTGAAGCCGGGGCACAGCCATGGACAGCTGGGGGGAGAAAGCAGCTCTGAGTTTCAAGCTGAGACATTGTCCATCCAGAAAGCAGACAGGGATGTAGGAGAGGGTCTCAGTTCCCCAAAGACTTGCATTTGCACCAGATAAAACATAACAGGCTTCTACAGTTGTCTTGTGTGTGTTTGGCCTCAGTTCAACCATCTTTTATTAGGTGACACTTTTGGGAAGCTGCATCCAACCAAAGTTGCCTGTGATTTGCCCTTCCTGACGTCGGGCTATAATCACAGAGGGGTTTCATCTGGGCTCAGCAGTAACCCCATCAGTGCCTGCTGCTTCCTCAGCTGCATTTTGAGCCAAACAGCTCAAACAAGGCACTAAAGTTCTGTTTTCAGGAGGGGTGGACATCCTATAGGTGGGTGCCCCGTTGTGTCAGCTGCCACCATCCCCAGTGCAAAACCCAATGGCAGTGGTGACAAGAACACTGGAGACCAAGCTGTACCTCCTAAGAACTGGGATTTCTTCATCCCTCCTAAGACAACACAGAAACATAATACTCTTGAGGGGGCTCAAACAATTTGCCCCTTCTGAATTTTACTTGCAGACCTGTTCTTTACCCTACTATGTGTCTCCTTAGAAGTGGCCTATTGAGCCAGGTGGGTTGAAGGACTTGGATCTCTCTTGACCCCCACTCACAGCCTGTTGCTATTTCCTCTTTGTCCTGAGTTGACAGCACAAGCAAATCTGGGAGTCGTGCTCAAAGTATGCCAGCTGCTGTATAATGGTGTATGGACAAAGAAAATCCATATTCCCAGGGCTGGCATCTCCCAGCAGAACAACCTCCTCTTTGTGGCTTCAAAGATTCCAGTGCTATTTATGGCACTTCAGTTTCTATTCTTCAGCAATTTCATGTTCATTGAAAAACAACTTTCTAATTTTGTAATGCCACACAAAAAGCACAGACAGAAAGGATTTATCAGCTGCCGTTCTTGTAAAAAACAGAAAAAGATAATAATTTTACCGCCAAATCTTTCATCAGTGGACTGTTCCTCCCCCTTTCCCAATACAGATCTTGCTCCCACCAAAGAGCTTCTTCAGGCTCTGCCTTTGAAGGTGGACAAGTACTTCACCTTTGGCAAAGCACTTCCTCAAGGACAGCGGTCACATTGGGAAGAAGTACACAGGGCAGGACTCACAGAAGGTAATTTTACATTTCCAGGCTTGGGAAGAGCTGTGAAGCCTCACTGACAGCTGGGGTTAAGGTTTTTCAAGACGAGATCTGGGTTGTCCCCACTCACCACAGCTCTGCTCACCCATACTTCTGGCAACAGTTGTCATAGAATCATAGAATACCAGGTTGGAAGGGACCTCGAGGATCATCTGGTCCAACCTTTATAGCAAAAGCACTGTCATAAGATCAAAAATAGCACGGTTTTGTCCATTTTTGTTGGACAAAATCATTACAAAACAAAGGCGTGGGTTGCCCTTATTTACTGAATATATCTGGGGGCTTGTGTGAGATGGCAGCGCAGCTCCTGACCTGGGAAGCTTGCGGGGGACATTAGTTTGCATTTAAGGTGAATGCAAGATGCAAGATGCATGTGATTTGCAGCACAGAATGATAGAATGGTTTGGGCTGGAAAGGACCTTTAAATATCATCTAGTTCCATCCCCCCTGCCACGGGCAGGGACACCTTCCACTAGACCAGGTTGCTCAAAGCCCCGTCCAACCCGGCCTTGAACCCTTCCAGGGAGGGGGCAGCCACAGCTGCTCTGGGCAACCTGTGCCAGTGTCTTCACCACCCTCAGATTAAAAAATTTCTTCCTAATATTTAATCTAAAGCATATGAGGTCAAACCTAATGTCTCATCGCTGGGGCATATTTGAGGAGAAAGAAGGTGAGAACTGGCTTGTAATGCTGTGACAGAGCTACAGAAATAGCTGGAAATAACCTCTATGACTGTCATTGCCTGTCTTGGACCTGCACAGCTGTCATAACATCTGTTCGAGAGGCCTAAGGTGAAATCAAAAAGCTTATTTGAAGTCCAGAATGACTTGCTGACCAATTCTTTAAATCTCAGGCTACAGTCGAGCAAACTGAGAAATTCCTACCTGATTTAACAACACTCTAGAAAGAAACCTGTCTAGATGATGAATATCTACACACCAATGAAGACAGTGGCACACAAAGCACCTGGCAAAGCCATAGCCACCATGCATAACCCCAAACATAACTGAAGAAACACCTTTTTTTTTTCCCCTTCTGAGCTCCAGTTCATTGATTTTGGAGCTCTCACTTTGAATTCAGAGATCATGAAAGTCTATTTGAAGACCATATTAGATGAAATTTTCCCCTTCTTTTTTCCAGGCTTTCTGGTTGCAGGGAAAGTTTTAAAAATACATCAGAAGTCAAGCAAAGGATTAAAAAGTTATAAGGCAAAGAAAAGAATAATAATTTCTGATGTCTCCTCTGAAATCAGGTTTGAGACATTCTGGAGTCTCATTGATGTGTTTTGAATACCTGTCATTGCTTTAGCTTCCTAAAATGTTCACATCTAAGGAAGGCAGACAAAAACATAGATGACTCTTTGACCCGAGCTAACCAGAGACACTGTCTTGAAAGATAACATGATTTTTGGCTAAGTATGTGTGTCCTCAGTGGTTTGCTATTTGACCTTTCTTACCAAACAACAGTTCAGTGGTAGGACTGGGAGCTATTCCCCCAGAAATTTTTTGAGCCACTTTGTCATTATTAAATATTTTAATATCCTTTTAAAATTCTCTCCAGATTTCATATTATTCACCATGATGTGTTTGCTTCTGCTTAACTGGGCATGCCCTTAAAGACTCCTACTTGAATGAGTCTCATTATCACTGAGGGGCAAGCCTTGGACCACCAGTTTCTAAATCTTTCAAAAGTTTTGCAAAATCAGTACAAACCGGTTCCAGCTGGAGCATTTCACAACTGGGCTGCTGGGAAGGTCTGGAGAGGTGGTTTTTTTCCCGCTTTGTGATGCCTGCCAAGGCAGCTGATGGGGGGTGCTGGAGAAGGTGCTGGAGAGTTTTTGACTTTCTGTTCACAAATGGGGAAGAGAAGCCTGAGGCTGGGTCTGCCGGCTGCCGTGTGTTTCTAAGGCCAGAGTATCATTTATATTGGACTCAGTGGACTTAAGACAATATCAGTCTTTGCCAGAGATAATTTAGGATCTTGGTGTAGAAGAACAAGCATCTTACATCCAAGGTTAGTGTGTTATTCAGGCAGAAGCAGGGCTCCTTGTAGGCTTTGTGTCAGAAGATAAGAATGAGGGGACATAGCACAAAAAGCTCAGCAAAGGCAGCTAGGTATGCCGTAAATTAATGTATCAGACTAATTATCCTGAAAGACACAATTAAGTGGGGTGTAATTACTTAAAGTCACATACATGTGCAGAAACAGAGGTAGCAAAATAAGCTACTGATGTAGAACACCTGTATGCGGTACAACGGAGATAACCAGGTTCTCCATCAGCTGCAGTCCCCTTCATGTACTCTTAGCACTGTAATTAATGATGTTTTCCTCCTTCTGCAGGATTTTCCATGTTGCCAGAAACCCTTCCAGAGCAGGATACGTAGTTCAGCCTCACCCTACCCCATCGCATCAATGCACCAGCCACGAGACCCAGCCTGGGGCTCTCTGCAGCCCGGCAGATCAGGGGCAGCTCTGGACCAAGGGCTCACTGAAAACAGAGACCGCGACGAGCCACATCATCCCTCACCAGACTCCAGCCTCTCTGACAGGGACAAGAAGCAGCCCACAGTGCTGGGCAGGCATTGATAACCACCCTCAACCTGGGACCAAGGACCACCCGGGATCCCCGTTCCCAACACCCCAGGCATTTCCCAGTGTCCGAGTCAGAACACCTTTTTTTAAGCATTAGTGAAGTACGAGGATACAAGTAGCTGCAGTAGCTATGCCACAGATTTTTTTTTCTGCCCGACAGTATCAAAATCTGTGTATATAAACCACGTATGCAAATGATGGAACAATGAGCTGAACCAATTTCCTGCCATTTGCTTGGCTCTTAATGCTTCAGCAGCAACAGAGCTCAGCCACACATGTCCACCTCTCCCTCCATGGACAGAGAGAAGAAATTGAGCTTTTCATCTTCTTCCATGCCTCAATTTGTTTCCCAGCTGAGGACGAATCTTGACATGAAGTCACAACACTGCCTGAAAGAAAGGGGACATTTCTCTTCCTCTGTGAAAACACTTTTCTGTCACCAAAGTCACTTGGCTTTCAGGTTATAAAGTCACAGCCAGTGACTGCTGCTTCTCATACAGTGTTGCTTCATTTAAAGCCAACTTCAGATGTTTAAATATTTGTCATTTAAACCGTTTATAGTAGGACTAGCTCTTATCTCACTACAGTTTCAGATGGGGCTATTTTAAAAGAAATTAAAAAAAAAAAAAAGGAAGAGAGAAAAATACTCCCACTATGTCCCTTCACTCGTCTGACACTGAGCTGGTGCACCTGCAGGTCCCTGGCAAGCGGGAAGAAGTGAGGAGTGGTCTCGCTCCTCCCCAGACATAGCTGCAGCTCCAGCCCCAGGTGACGACCATTTCCCTTGCAAAAACATCACAGGGCCTCTGTGGTGCTGCTGGGCATGCTGAATAAGTCAGCTCACCAAAGAGAAAGCTGACCCCAGCAAAGCGGAGCACAGCCCCGGGGTGCCATGATTATGGGATGTCACCAGCTCCCACCCAAGGCCTGGGAAGGGACACATGGGGGTGGGGAGAGGGGAACCACCCTTTGGGCTGCAGCCCACAGTTACACCAGACTGGGGGGGGGGAGGATGTGAAACCACTCCGTCCTTCCACTGCAACCTTGAGGACCCACTGTTCCTTTGGGAAGTCAAGAGGACGCTGCATTTCAGAAGTGAGCTAACTTGTTCTTGCTGTTTTCCAGAGCATCCCTGAGCTTCTTAAGGAAACTGTTCAACCCGAACATCTCAGCTGCGGTGGGACTGTTCTGGCCGAGCATGCCCTCCTTCCTCAGTGGACTACATAAAGCAACAGATATATTTTCCAAACTCCTTTATTCACATTGTTGCCTGCTGCAGCTATCTCCTTGATTGATGCAGTAGTTCAATGTGAGGCAAAACAAGGCTTAAGACACACTATACACTAATTTAACATGTTTTTTCCAAACCCAAGCCCAATGTTTTTGAACTTCTAAGACAAAACACTGTTATTCTACAGCTGCTATTCCCACACAAAGTCAATCTGAAGATACATCAGATTCTAAGCTAATCAGTTTCTATTGCAATGGTTTATCTCCTTGGGCACCATTAATCTTGGTAACAGCGGACTGGAAAGACAACAGCCAAACCACGGTACACATGTCCAGGGTGAGAAAATACTGGTTCTCTGGCTGTAATTTACTGCTAAGTCTTCACTTTCACAAGGAAAATAAATGGCTACAAGTACTGATTATTTCACCATTAGTGATACTCTATGGGAGTGAAACAGTATCTTTTAAGTACTGATTTCCAATTTTTCATAAAGACTTCTTCATTGCAGTACATAACTTTTAAATGCCCGGTGGTCATGGGGCATCTCTGAGCACCAAGGAGATCCTTGCCTTTGAGCAATAGCGGACACCTTGGAAGGGATCCTTGAAGGGCAGTGGTGAGGAGAGTGTTTTGCTGGGGATCAGAGAGGTGTTTGGGAACAGGTTTGGGTTCCCTCCAGCAAGGTCCTAGATCTCAGAGGTTTCGGAGACTAAAACCAGCTCATTACATTGCTTGTAGGCAGCTGTGGCTCCTTGTTTCAAACATCTTCTTTCCCTGATTGGTTTCGGCATCCACATCTTGCAGAAGCAGACATTTTTGTCAGTGAGAGCAGCAGTGCAAGGATTTAAAGGCCTTGGAAGACTTCCCATGCGCCGGAGAACTTTTATGATCGGCTGTTGCCAATATTCGGTCACAGAGACAGGCCCCCACCTCAGATCTTGGCTGCAGACCTGCGTCCTCAACCAGCTACAGACTACAGGCTTGGAACAGAAATACCAGAGGAAATCCTAGGGTGTATGTTAAACACAGAAAATCAGAGTAAATGCTCACGACAGTGCCTTTTAACCCTCATCTGACATGCAAACTCAATACAAAATGGAGATCTTGGATGTGGCCTGCAGGGGACCGAGAAGCAACTTGACCCACAGACAGTGCATGGCAGCAGAATTTGGCCCAGGATGCTGAAATCCTCTTCTCAAAGTCAGCACGTGTTTTGGGGTGATAGAAACCCAAAAAAGAGCTCTGAAGGGAATCACAGCTGGGGCTTCACCCAAAAAGGAAGGAGGCACATGTCCAGTGAGTCACCTCCTTCTGGAAGAGGGATGCTTGCTTGCAAGGCGTCTTTATTTCAAGCAAAATCAGTCACTCCTGAGTCATGCCAAAGGAAAACTAAACAGCTGATCAGGCAGAGAAGAATGTTCATGCAGTCTTTCCCAAGCAGAACGGGTGGCAAGCACAAAGCCAGGGCATGACAACCTCCATCTGCAGCCCCAGTCCCTTTCAGAGAGCCATTCCTCTTCTCTGAATCCTAAAACCCCAAAGTGGATGGGAAAGAGGTGGAAAGGGGCTTGGCGTTCAAACTGGAGCAGCTCAGGTCCCCTGGAGGGATGTGGTTGTCCCCACTTCCCCCCCTGCAGTGAGTCAGGGGCCTGGAGGACACCCAAACTGCACCACCCCAGCTCTCGCACAGCTGCCGAGGCCAGTCCCTCCGGCCGCAGGAGAGCCTGCCAGCCCCAATTCCTGTTAGTGAGAGTAATTTGTCAGAGGGAATGCGAGGGGGGAGCGTGGGGGGCAGGGGAGGAGAAGATGGATGGTAGGGGGAGAGACTGGAAAGAGGATGTGTCCCAGGAAAAGCAGAAAAGCACCTACACATACGCCGTAAATACTTTTCTGTCCCTAATTTTGACACGTGAAAATAGATCGTTTTGATGTGGCTGCTGATAGATTTGAGAGGGATCTCAGGGCCTGCAAGGGGTGTCCTCAGAGGGGGCAGACACTCCACAGAGACCCCCCTTCACATCAGGGTGGAGGCAAGGAGAGAGTTGCAGATATCCACCTTCCTGCCCCTTCCCACAACCCCTGCACACTCAACAGCCAAAAAGCCCCAGACATTGGACAACTTTAGCACCCCCAAGGAAAAGGCAGGATTCCTCCCCCTGCACACCTTGAAACTCTCTATTTCCTTCCACTGAAACATGTTGTAGCCCTCAAGGTTGCAATCTTACCAAAGAAACATAAATGGGAGGGACTGTTTCTTCATGGTTTATAAAGAATACCTGTGTGCATGTAGGAAGAGAAACCATCCACTCAAGCTTACTTGCCCAGGAAAATGTCCCATGTGAAGTCTATTATTTTAAATCACCATAATTTCCCTAAAATTGCTATGAACTTGGGTTGATTTGTCTTGCAGATGGGGACTCCCAAGAGAGACTTTCACATGGGGTCTGGCATAGGAGCTCAGGGTCTTCTGAACGTCGCTACACAACAACCGGTAACTTCAAGCACGACACCAGCACTAAGTCACATCAGCTTCTTGTCGGGGTCACTGAGGTTTCACAGTACAGAGTCAGCAGCTTTCTCAGCTCTGGTTAAAGCAAATAGTGAGCTAAATAGGAAAAAAAAAGTGGTCTGAAGCCAAGAACTTTAAAAGCTGAAATGACTGTGGCTTACACATAATCCATTGCTAAAGTAGGTCTTGATTTTTATTAAGCTGGCTCTCCGGTGCACATTCCTGCATCAGCTGCTTCAAATTGCATCAGGCAGGACCGTCATACTACGACTTGCTTGCAGCCTGGACTGAGGCTTGGTTTCCGAAGGAGCGAGCTGACAAGCCAGGTAGATTCAATCTTGCCGTGTAGCAACAGCTTTGTGTAATATTTGGGTGTTGTTTGGGTAAGGTTCTGTTAAAAGAAGTTTATTTTTCCCAAAGCTTTGGGCAGAAAATAAATATGCTAGAAGAGGCAAGACACCCAAGGCCTAGCCATCAGCTTCTTTCCCTTGGATGAGTGACGGTGTTATTAACACTACAAGCCATTTTTCCAGCATATATGAACCCCTTTCTGCCAGCCCTCCTTTGATGGTACCAAATGAGGGTACCCAAGCCGGAGGACATGAGGCTTTTAGTGGGCTTTCATTCTACCAGTCCCACCATTTGCTGAACCCCATTTTACCTACTGTTAGATGGAGGAGGAATGGTTTACTTCAGCTGGTAGAGCTTGGGGTCAGACTTCCTTTAAACCTAGAAGTTAACCCCCAAAAAGGCCAGACACTGCACCCAGCAACTTCCTCAAAACTTAGAAGCTGTTACTGATGCTTGCCTGAATCTGCAGGGAGTTTGACACAGCAGCAGGTAGCTGTAGGGTCCCAAAACAAAGGCATCTTTGCTCCCTTTGGGGTTAATCAAGCACCCTGGAGACTTTTCTTCACACAGCCCAGAAGAGAATAGGATTGCCCAGGTGGCAGAAGCAAGGTCCCATGGGGACTGAAAACAGAAGCAGCAGAGAAACACTGATCCAATGAACATGTCTACATGCATATACCATATAAATTTTTTTTTTTCGACTTATCCTCCAGTTTCATGAAATTAGATTAGAGCATCAAACTGAGCTCTGCCCATAAGCTAGCAAATTACTCACCACATGAATGGAGGTTGTCTGGAGATTTTACATCTTTTTTCCATTAGGAATAAGAGGCTGTTGTAATTCTGGCACTGAGATGAGCTGAGGGCATCAGTTTCCATGCAAATGCCTATGATATCAGCCTGATTATAGGGAAAATAAAAGTTTGACAACATAGCAGTTGGAGAAGAGCCAAAGAATAGACAAAATGAGAGGCTGAGACCTTGCCTGAGCAAAGCTAAGAGAGGTTGGTTTTCCTGCCCTCTCTCTTTAGCATGGTCAGTTTGGAGCACACATCACTACCATAGAGTAGTGTCCTTCTTGATAAAAAATCTACATTTTCAAGGCTGGCAGCTCTGTCATCTTGCCATTTGGCTCTCACAAAAGCCAGGGAAAATGAATATTTATCTTGAAAGTATTTGTTACAAGAGGCAAAAGATACAATGGAATTGGGTGGGCTTTGGGAAATCGTCTGTGAACTGTAGAGGAAACCATCTGAATTTATATCAGTGATTTAACAGACACATATTGCAAATGCATTTTTACATACAGATATAAAGCATGAATTAATGCTTTTGTGAGCCCAGTTTCCAGTGTGTTAGCACAGTAATGCATGCAAAGACACACCAGCTCATGTAGCTCTGGCTTTGGAAGCTTTTCACTGAACTCTGTTGTATGGCAGAAGCTGGGAGAGCAAACCAACACAGCCTGGAATCCTTGGAATCCCACTTGCCCTTTCCCTACTTCTGTCACTTCATCTTCGCTACTGAGCTCTCATTTTAAGGACCATCACTGTCATATTTCAGGCCAAGCTTTTATATATGCGTGTGTGTATATATATATATATGCATGCCAAATCCCAAAAGGAAAGGCTTTACTTGAGGAACTGGATCAATTCAGACTCTTTTTCCCATTTTGGGTATTGTGATTATGACACCAACTGCTCACCCCGGTGTGGAAAGAGAGAAGAAGCCTAAGCAGTAAGAGCCGCCTGAAGATTTTTTGTCAAAAGCTAGATGCGTCATTACAGTGTGAAACAGTTTGAAACGGAAGCGCTTTGGAAGTGAAAATTCCTGCATTAAAAAAATAGCCCAAGGAAGGTTTCCAGAAATGTTTGAATGTGTTTATTCTCCCTCCCCTCCATCTCATGAGGTGCTAATGATGGCACGTCACAAAACAGCACAGAAGCTCAACTGTCTTATTGTATCTGGAGTATCAGCCAATACTCAGCACCAATTCAAAACACCTTTTTTTTTAATGTCAGGCTTTTGTTACACAGGAGCCAAGAGACATTTCAAAACAAAGATGTTATTTAAAATACATAGGGAAGTCTCCCTCTTCAGCCTGGTAATGTAAAATTTATTTTTAGTCAAAAATAAGTCAGTTTTTGGAAAGGTCACTGAAAAAGCACAATTGGCAGATGATGAGGTTAGTTGAATGACTCCTCCTTATTTAGCCACCCGGCCATGAGGACTAGGGAAGAGTGGCAGATGGTCCAGTCATCACTGGGAGAAAAGCTTGTTTTAGTCTTAAACACAAGACCACAGACTCCAGAAATTAAATGTGAGCCATTGTTGATGCGTCATATTAAAGAAATACTAAAATGGATCTGACATTTTAAATATTTAAATATTTCCCAGTTGAGATTGCCCACTATTTGGGTGAATGTTTCCTTCCCCTCCATCCCCCATCTGTGACAGGGATAAACAAAGGAGCCCATACACCTCAGGCCCGTCATCTGAAGTTGAGCCATTTAATAACAAAGAAAATAATAAAAAAAAAAACAATGACAGCAAATTCCAATAATTTGGAATGCTCTTAACTGCAGAAATCTGTGTGTGTCCTGGTTGGGGCTGGACTAGAGTTCCTGTTCGTTTTAGTAGCAGGAGGAGCTGCAGCCCCCTGAGACCCCAGGGGCTCCCCAGGGCCCAGTGCCCTCACCTGTGTGCGGGGGCGGGGGGAGCACAGCTGGAGGGCTGGGCCCCGATTGGCCGATATCCCATGTCACGTGACACTGTGCTCACTATATAAAGGCAGGAGTGGGCCAGGAGGGGCTCTCCCTTCTGTGAGTGTGGCTGTGGGGCCTGTGTGTTGGGGATCGCTGGCCAGGAGCAGGTGGGTGTTGGTCGGTGGGAGGTGGGCAGCTGTATGGTAAGTTACCTGTTGATACTGCTGTCAGCATATTGTTCTGTTACTGTTGTTAAACTGTTTTTATCTCAACCCGCGAGTGTCCCTTTGCCCCTCCGATTCCCTCCCCGTTCCCAAGTGGGGGGAGGGTGGGTGAGCGGCTGTGGGGCGTTTAGTTGCTGTGTAGGCTCAATCAGGCGACAACAGTGTGGGAGAAAATCCACGCAAAGATGCAGACTGACCTGCTGATATCGCTGGATATTTTTTTTTTTCCTAACGGGTAAGGAAAACAAAGAGCCCAGTAAGGGTAAAATATGGCTGTCTTTAGTTACACATTTAAGATAACTATGTCTCATGATAGGAGAATTTAATGATCCAGGGAGAACAGTAAGGTTTTTCCCTGCCACACAGTTCTAGATTTTTTTTTTTTTTTTTGGTGAATTTCTTTGTGTACCATGGGAATTTCCAAAATCAGTTCCTACAACCTCACAGGCTCACACTCTGCTTGGGATCATCACAGTCCTATTCCTCCTATTCCAAACCATGGGCAATGCTTTGATGTTCATCTTCAGGCTGGAGGAATAGCAGCATTTTAGCATGAGCATTTCACAAAGATATCCACTCTGAGATCTGTGGGGAAATGCGATTTTTATGGTGCTCTAGCAAGGCATTTCACCCTAGGGCAAAGCAGACCTGAAATGTGGTGCTAAACGCAGATGCTGAACAGGGATGATTTGACACTTCACCGCAGAAAACAGAGAATGTAGCGTTATTGCTGCCAACAATGAGATTTTCCAGAATTGGCTCTGTTTTTTAGGTTACCTATTCCAGTAAGATAAGGCCAACTGCACGTCCTTGAAGTGAAATATCTGAGGGCATTGGTATATTTAAACAGAATTTTCTGGTCTCATCCTCTCCAAGCAATGCTGGTGACCAGCTGAAGATGGTCTTTGCTGGAGCTGAAGGAATGTCTCCTCAGCAGCCAGCTTGCAGGTCAGCTTTGAGACAAAACTGGAAAAGAACAACATGGGCCAACATTTCTTAAAGACCCACAATTAACATTTATCAAGAGCTGAAAAGAGTCCTCAAATCAAAGAAGTCACTCAGGCATCTGCCTGTACGGGACTGTAGGGACTCTGGCCTCGTGGACATGGCAACGGTGAAAAACCACTCGAAGACCTTGGAGCCCCCTGAGATAGATGGAATTCTAGAGTAGGCCTGGATCACCTTATACCCATCAACGTACACTCAAAATAAGCATGTGGGAGAATATTTAGCCAGCACATGAGAGGATTTGATGAGTATTAAACAAAATGGAGATGGTCCTTTGAACTGTGAAAACCAACAAAAGTGTGACGGATGGCTCCAAGCAGCTCTGTGGGAAGCCAGAAACACTAGACTAATGTGAGGCAAAACTGTTACTTCTCTGAGGTGCAACAAACAAGTTTTGAATGAGAGGTTAAACTCAGCAGCACAAGAAGGTGGCTGAGAGGATGGGACCATGCCACTACACCCCTCACTGAAGAGAACTCACCACAAGGACTATTTACAATCAGTTTTGCTCTCATTAATTCTGACACAGGTGCCTGGGAAATTACAAAAGCTGCCAAGAAGCTGTGCGTGCTTCCCGCATGGACATGCTGCTTTAAAAAGCAGGTGAGCTTCCAGGAGAGGCACTGGGAACCAGAGACAACTTGTCGGCTCAGCTGCTGGGCAATCCCAAGTAACCATGTCATGGACCAGCATTTGGATGAAGCGACCATGGTCACTTAGTCATAGAGGAGTCATAGAGTCACGGAGTCACAGAGGCGTCAGCATGACTACACTCACAAAGTCAGGGTTATGCCTCACCAAAATAATATTTTTCAGGCCAGCTACCAAACTCTGCTACCCAGAAACCTGAAAGCTAGGTTTCGTGAAGCAGATGGGATTCTCAACATTGATCATGAGTAAATCACCAGCAAGTATAGTTTAACTTACACATACTTAAAAACACTAACAAGTTGGAGTGGCCACTGGACGTACCTTTCCGTAGCACAAGTTCTGTAATGGCAAAGCTTTACATTTTTATCTAGTGCGTTAAACAAAGCATGCACAACTGGACATGCCAAGATTTCTTCCCTCCAACACAAAAGCCAAGTGTGAAACTAAACCTTTTCTCATCAGCACGAAAGAACATTAATTAAAAATCCTGCAGTTAAAACACCCCACAAAACAGGGGAAGCAGAAAACTACATGAGCCAGGAGAGAAAGTGTGAAATCGGATCTTGGAAAATCCTTACACATAAAGCCTCTTTCTTATTTTATTGCTTTTCAGTGCTCGCTGCTGCTCTAGTGCAGCCCAGGCGTGTGCAAGGCTGCGGCTCAGCCAGACGTGTGGGCGGGGGAAGGAGCAGGGCCACCCCACAGCCCCACTTGGCCAACAAGGAGGGATATGGTGAGGGAGCTGCTCTCCCTCATTACACAGCGAGGCACCAACAGTGCTGGGGAAGGCCAGAATCCAGGAAACAAGAGTCTAAAGGCTTGTTACATAGGCACAATATTTACTTCTACACTTTTCCTATGGCTCTACAACTCAGTGGGATGGGGCTAGCTAGTATACAGGAGATTTAAAAAATCCTGGAGAGACAAACAGGGTCTCATCAGCTCGGCTCAGTCTCTGTCTGCTTTGTACCTCTGAGACTACAGGAAAGGGGCTCGTGTCTCTCGTAGCACTTTCCCACAGAAGACCACGTGAATGTTGAGGCACAAAACGGGCTGAAGGAGGAAAAAAAGTCTGCGACCTCTGGCTGTGTCTCTCTCCTTTCCTCCTGCCTTTCTGCGTATGAATCAGCCGACAGGCAGGTTGAAATGATCTTTTTTTGGCCCAGTTTGAGAAGGGAGCACTGGAAGGAGGGTTTTTGCTGGATCCAAAAGAAAGCAGAGGGAAGAAAAATGTTCCTGGGAAACATTTTGTGTTAAGAGGTACCTTGCGTGGTTGGTGAAGGTGTGAAGAACATGGTCCCTGATGAAATGCATTGCTGAAAACACCAAACAAGGACATTAATGCTTTTTGGACAAGTTTCTGGAAACTCTGTAACTTCCCCCTGCAATCACCAGGGCTGGAGTTACCCAATAGCAAGCTCAGAATAAAACACCAAGTTGCTTCTCTTTTGTCCAAGAAGAGCTCAGGAATGCCAGAGAGACTTGCTGAGGCAAGGCATTTCATGTGAAACTGTTTAAAACTGCAGAAGTGCTGCAAAAAAGAGGCTCTAACCCTAAACTCAGTGTTAATGCAGGCTTTGGACCACTGACACCTCCAGCTTCCTTTGGCCAAGCCATTGGGCGAGTGCCAAACGTCCACTGAGTCCCTCTAAGTTAGGGTTGCTGCATGCTGGAGAAATCTGCCCTGTACTTTAAAGTGGTATTTATTAGACCATGCCGAAGCACTTTGAGACAGCCGTTGTGTAGCTGCTAATGTGTAATAACTACTGTTATATTAGCAGCACATTGTACCAGCTGTCAACAGAATAAATTATCTGGGATGCTATTTGAAGACTGAGAGCCGAGCTGTTCTGTTTGGCCTCTAAGAAAAATGTGCATTTTGTTTCACGTCACGAACGATATACATAAGCAAACATACAACTACTGCTCGTAAGTCAGTTTTCCAAGAGCATAAAGCTATTAAATTATATACAGCCTTAAGAACCAGTCTGTGAAGACAGATTGCCAAGATCAGAGCTTAACGCTGTGCGAGAGCTCACTAGAGTCACAGCTTAAATGTGTGAAGTATTTGTGGGTATAAGCTCCTAGGAAAACCCTGCTGCCAAGACACACGGGGGGAATGGTGAAAAGCCCCATCCACTGCCATGAACCACTCTACTTCTCAGAGAGATGGAGAAAAACAGGGCACAACACAATCACCCACTCAAGTTTAACCTAAGTATTAAACTAAAGGTCTCCTGAGATGTTTTAAATAGTGTCCAGAAACTCCTGTTTGTGTTGCATGAGAAAGCTCACACACACACACATGCACACACACCCTCACAATTTGTAAGACTTTCTGGAGCACTGATGGAGTCATCAACCCAGCTACGTGCTGACACAGTTAAATCCCAGCCCACTTGCAACTTTTGCCATGGACTATGAGTGGCGTCCATCTGGTCCTCAGCCATTAAGCCACTCATTATGGCTAATTCACCTAGAAATTATCTGCAGTTGAGATAGCCGCTAGCATTGTCCTAGGTCACTTTAAAAAAAAAAACAAAAAACAAACAAAAAACAAAAACAACAAAAAAAAATCCCAAATCCCTGCAGACATTCTGCTACACCAGCACAGTTGGCCTGAGTTTGAGCACGAGGTGAGGAGGCAAGGCTGGGCTGCTGACGGCGAGCGGCGCGGGACGAGAGCGGGCGTGCTCTGAGGGTTCATCAAGCCAAAGGAGATCAGCACCGTGACACCCAAGCACCCACCCGAGACTCCCTGCCATTTCCTTGGTCCTGCCTCGGCAGGCAGTGTGGTGGCAGCGGGGAGGAGGAGGAGTACGTTCCTCCTCCAGCTCGTTCTGGCAACGCCGTTTCACACCGCACGGTTCCCGTGGGTTTATCCCGCGGCACCTCACAAGGGCTTGGCAACCAGACCGTGGTGCCAGCACTCACCCCCACGGCAGCCACGGGTTCCCCGAGTCACAGGGCTGAAGCGAGCTCCTGAGCTTGCACCCTGTGATGCAAAGCCCCCAAAACAGGTAACCCGGGTCAGTTGGGTCGTTTTGCCTCTGCTCTTCCAGCCCCGCAAACTGTTACACCCTAAGGCCAGTCGTAGGTGGGGTTATTTCATCACACACGCTTTTCTTTTCTCTGAGCAGTTAGGAATCCCAAGTAAAACGTCTGCTTCTCTGTAGTCTTTTACAATAATCTCTGTAGCAAAGGAACATCATTAGGGGATAATTCAGCCTCCCTCTCCTTCTCGTAATGGCTGTTGAAGGAGCCAAGGGCAATGTCCTACCTTTAGTGTTTTTTGCCTCAATCTGGTGGGATTGCTCCTGACTTGATCTGATACACTAGCAAGATTTTTTTTTTTTTTTTGAAATGTGAAGACTGCATATGTACCAAAACACCGTGACTGATTTTTTGAGACAAGGGCAATGTTCTTAATTAGAAATACTGATCTGAAACACATTATAAGCAGAATGGAAGGGCGATGGTTAGTATAACAGCCATGTGCTACGGAGAAGGCAACGCTCACTTCCAGCTTGAAGCCCATTTAAGCGTCCCCAAGCCTCCCAGAGAAGCCAGTGAGCTCTGATGCCTCGTGATAATGGAGGTACAGGCCTCTGGACTGTAGTTTTAAAAAGCTGAACTGATTAATATTTTAGTTTCCAAAACATAGACATGAAAGAGCAAAAGCAACCAAAGCATTAGTGTCCCTTTGTATTGACTGGCCTGTTTTAATCCCACAAGCCAGTCTACAGCATTTAACCGATAGCTACAAATCTGTAAGAAAGAAAAAGACCTTGAAAAGATCTGGTTTATAACTCTAAGCTGATGAGATATAGCAGGCAGGATCATTTTACATTATTGTGAAGTTATTTAGACAGCTAGAGCTGTTAGCCAGGCTGCAATGAAGTCAGTAATGTAGAAAGTAACATAGAAAACAGGAGTTTTCCCCATTGAGAATATGAAGTTTGAGCTCTTAGTATGCAGAGCTGGATTTAGTTCAAGACCTGCTGCCGTCACATTGGCTTTACGAAGCTCACTTTGCTTCCAAACATCACAATGTTGGAAGTTTCTCTCCAACAGTCTAGCAGGTGCCATGTCTAGCACATTTAGGCACCTTCAGATAAATGAAATCTCAGCTCAGATGGGCTCCAAATACCTCTCAGACGTTCAACCGGGTCCATCTGAGCTGAACACCGTCCGAGCTGAATTCCATCTGAGTTCCCCTAGAGAGACTCACACTGGGTGGACCTTTCCCACTGGTGAATTCTTTTCGCTTCACGCAGGGTGTGAAGCAGCTGGACAATGATCTAAAAGCAACAACTAATGATACAAACTTTACAAATTTGTGTTTGCAGTCAGGAATGTTTCCCAGCAGGCAGAAGTACTCCTGGGGGGGTTTTCTCTCTGCAAGCATCCACTACTGAAAAGAAGGCTTAAATAAATCTGTGAAGCTCTGAACATGGTTTCTCCTCCCTTCTCTGATCCTTCACCTTAAGCAACCCTGCTGAAAATCAGTTCCCTGCCCAGCGTGTACTGAAAAGCAAATATCAGCAATGAAGGAGGGGGGAAGGCGCCAGGACAACAGGCTGTAGGAGCTGGCAGGGGCTGAACCCTTCCCTATAAGCAAGCTCCGACACTGTCAATGCAACTGTTTTCCTCCCTCCCCAAAACTCACCTGGCTGCCAGTAGCAGCTACAGACACACATGCAGCCGGGGGGGGGAAAAAAAAGAAAAATAACCCCCTCCTTTGGCTCTTCTCTCTCCCTTACTAAGGGCTTAGAAAAATGAGCATGTTACCAAATTAATGAGTGACCAGGTATCAGCTGAGCCTGGGTGATGGCACTGAGGACACACGCGGTCAATAGCAAACCCACTCTAAGACACGTTAGCTCAAGCCTCAGTGATGGAGGTTTGAACTAATCCATTTAACCTTGACCTTGTAGCAGGTAAAGAGCACGCGCGCAAGCGATCGTTGCGCCTCACCTTCCACGCGTCCAGCTGCAGCACTACATCTGCTTGGCCTAAGCTCCTCGTTTCCATACCTGGATGCATGGCTTTGGCATGGCAGGGCTGAGACTCGCTTCTGAATCCAAATTCAGCATCACAACACGGGAGGGAGGGTAAAACAAGGATTAAAGAGTCAGGCTGGTCCTTAAGGACCTTGCAGCCTCCAGCAATGCTCACTGGAGATAGAGTACCACAGGAACTTTTCCCAGCAATGCATTTTTCAGTGCCCTATGTAATTAGATGATGAACTTGAGTCATAAGCATACTCCAGTGAAATGACATTTATATTAGGGCATTCTTTCTGACACAGCAAGGCGTTCAAAACTGAGCAAAACAAACTGGAGGGAATTCAGATCAACAGCTCCACAGCGGACACTCAGATTTTGCAGCCAATGATCTCCAGAACTGCTGTATAAGCAAGCAGAAGTCTCCACCTGTTCATGCATAAATAAGATTAAAAAACCTGCACAGATGGTGACTTAATCCCCAATTCCATCCCCAACTGATGTCACACAAAATGAGGAACACGCCTTACTTTAAACCTTTGCTTATACTGGAAAAATCTTCAAAATTGAGTGTCTGTAAGGAAAAAGTATTGCCATTCCAAAGTACTGTACTAATTTGGCAATTTCAGTCTATAAAGGGAGATTTCCAACTTTAAATACTGATTATAGGCCCAAAGTGTTCAAAGGGATCGAGCGACAACTGAATATGCAGAGGGAAAGTGGAAAACTCATGCCCAATGTCACAAACCAAATGACCTGAGGAATGGAGCTGCAAACAGCTGTCTGTCTCCCCCCACCTCGCCATCGCTTGAGGTGGCCTCCTCTGAAACCCGGGGCTTATTTAACACACACTCAGTCAGCATATATCTACCTTCAGGATGGTAACATCCACCATTCACCACCGCTCCGTTGTTCACTCTACCAAAGAGCACTCAAACGTAGAAAAACAGCCCAAACTGCTGCCGCTGTTTAAGCAGCTTTAACAACGTGCCTCATGCTAATGGTGTTTCTTAAAAGAAAAGCACGAGCTTGTCTCTGCAGTCCCGGTTCCCCTTCCCTCAGCTCCTGCCAGAAGACACTGGCTTCGCACAGCAACACAGCCCTTTGCCTGCGGGGCAGGGGAGAAGGACCAGGCTCAGCTTCCTAGAGGCAGGCAGAAGGAGGATTTTCTCCTCTGTGTTTATAGTATAGTGGCAGAGAATTTCCATAGTGCTCTGGCAAAGGCAGAGACTCCCTTGCTGCTCAAAATGGGTTTTCTGCTGTGCAGGAGCCTCCGAGAAGGTCCCAGAGCACATCACTCTCAGACTTGAACCATCCCACCTTCCTTCATGGACTGTGTAGTTAACCTACAGCAACACGAAACTTCAGCCTCCTAGATCAGTTCATTTCTATTCTGTGGGACAATTTACCAACTGAAGCTGCAACAGGAGACACTGAAGGGAGTTCCTCTTCAGAAAAATGCTCCACCATCTTACATTGCCTTTCTGCCTAAAAGAATGGAAAAAACCCCACAGAACCACATCAAGGCTGTTTCAGACTGATTAAAACGTACCCAGTTCAGAATTTCATTTTCTTAACAATGAATAAAACTGAAATAAATCATATGGTATTCAATAAGACCCAAATGTTTTTGGTCAATTTTTAGGATCTCTAAAGCAGGGAAGATGGATTTGCATCATCCTCATGGTGTTCCAGCCAGCAAATACACAGAAGACTTGCCCCAACTGCAGAAGGCAGGTGTAAATCCCCCCTTTAAGGCCCCTAATCAACTGGCTGGTAGCTGTGCCACAGGCACAGACACACTCAAAGATGGTAACAGACTAAGGGGGCACAATATCGGAATCATTCATGTAACTGCTCACTAGCTTGCTTTGGTCAAAATAGGACCTGGAGTTCAAACAAGCCCAGCTCACTTGGTCTGAACAGCTCAGAGAGCGGAGCCACACGTAATGCCGGCAGCCGCTGGAGGAGAGCTCACATGATGAAATCTCCAGCACCCAACGCACATGGAAAGAATCAGGTTCACCTTCCAGAGTAACACTGATGGCCAGGAAGTGCTTTTAGAGTGGTGGACTGTTTTGGACCCAAGGATCTGGTATCAGAAACATCCAGACACTGAATTATTTTCTTGGTGCTACAGGATCTCCAGACCTTTAAACCTGTGGGCCTGAACATCTGACCTCCCAATTAGTACTTCATGTAGAACAGTATGTAATTTTAAAGCTAGCTTTTACATCAGGTTTGAAGCTAACTTTTACATCAGTGTTATCGTTCAAACCTGTACTAAGTCTGTGTTATTTCATTTGTATTAAAGCAAATCTGAAGTAACAGTTTGACCAATTTTATTATTTTCCTGGTTGTATTAATTTTACATAGTACAAAATTCTCTTATTTAAGCAATTTGAAAAGAGAAATATGAAATTCCACATGCAGCCAGCATAGCACATTTTGCCTAAGAGGAAATACACCCTTATCGGATATTTTAAAGCTTGATGTTTTCAATAAGAGCTTAATTTGTACTTATGTTTCAGAGTTCATATGTTCATAGGAAGCTTTCAGACATCTGGATTCCAGTTCAGGGTTTATTTGCATACAAAAATATATTATAATGGAAAAAAGCATTAAAAGTTCTCGACTATATAAAATTACAAATATATTTTCATAAAAGCAACTTTAAATTAAAATTCAAGCTATATTTTAAAGCTAAATACAGCTGTAACACTTAAGTTATCTTATTCCATCTGCTGCAAAGTAACAAAACTGATGTTGCCAGTTAAATACTTGTAGGAGTTTACAAAGGTTATGTTCAGAAGGTGAATATTTTAGGTAGCAAAGTTATCAGACAAGGGCAGCAGTTCTTAGTGACTGATGTCACTTATCCTTCAGAGGACATTCCTAGGCAAGCACAATGCCAAACAGTCGTTTCACATACCTGAAAATACAAAACAAGAAAGATCATTAAGTTCTATATTAAATAAGATTGTATGTTGTTGACACACCAGACACCCTATCTATGCCCAGCTTGCCAGACTGCCCGACAGGCCAAAATGATGCCTTTTTTTAATTAACATGAGAGCCAAGAGGTTAGTGTGAAAAATTTAAGGCAATTACTGTTCTAGCAAGTGCATTATGCTTGAAAAGGCATCTGTACAAAGTTCTGTGTAATTTCAAGCATATAAATACAACTCCTCAAAAATATGATGATAAATGCCAGATGGAAGTCAGACTTTTTCCTCAGAATTTCCATGCAGGATAAAGATAGTGTATCACTGTAAGAAACAAGACTGATGAAATAAATCACTGGCGTTTTGCTTAGTTGGGACAAAAAAACAAACCAAAACAAAACCCACTACAGGTGGCAATCCCTGACCTCACCTTCAGTGTGCCTTGCAAGAGGACAATGAAACCTATATACTATAGGCAGTCCCCTAGGAGTTAGCTGCCACACAGGCTGTTTCGTTGTTCTACAAAACCTTCAAAAACTGGTAAGTTTTTTCAGAAGAGCAGTCAGCTAGGCTTCAGCGCTAAAGATGCAGTTAGCTCAAGCATACATCCATGACAGAAGTCAGGAAACTAGAAATATGATTTAAGTAAGAGAAGTGAAACCAGGATTAAGATACAAGTAAGATGACCAGGAAGTAGGAAGCTCACAAGGGCAGCTGTCTTAAGTCCAAGGCAGATGGCCAAGGCTTCAAGAATTACAGGGAAGGGAAAATACCTAATGAATACAAGAAACTCTCAGTTCACAGTTTAGTGGCGGGGAGGGGTTGGGGTTGTCCATGCTACTATTTAGGTCTAGTTCTATAATTTGTTGTTTTGGGCTCTATAGTCTGGTTCCCTAAAAAAAAAACAAAACCAAACAACAGTATCATGTCTGTAACAGCACAGCAAGATGCAGAAAGAATAGACAGAGTACATAGTTGGGAATAGGAAGGTGTCAGAAAAAGTGATCTAAATTCCAGTCCTTGTAAAGACAGGCACAAACAGGATTTTGACACTTAATCCATGTCAGTAGATACAGATATCTGCTCCTTAATTGCTTCATAAAGCAAAGTTTAGAATAAAAAGGTTTCCTTCATCTACAGTTATTCCTTCAGTGACTTAGCTTTACAATGAAGAAAAAAAACCCCTCACTTTTTAGCTGAGTTTTGAGTATTTAAGAAAGTGATGTTTACTTGATCACTGTCAAGGAGGGTGAATTGCAGCTGCCTCAGAGCTAGGGACAGGGGTTCACTGGAGTAGCCTTTGTCAGACAAGCTAAACTGTATACCTTGAAAATTCAGGCAAAGACCGGAATTTAATCTATTTTACCTTCTTATCCACATAATGATCCGTAGGTCTAGCAAACTAAAATTAAGCCATGTTACATAAAACTATTGTTATCCTTCCCTCTCCCCCCATACATTGGCCTTCTTCACTCTCTGACAGTACCGAGATGCAGACTACTTAAAAAAAAAAAAAAAAAAATCTACTTACTTGCTAGTGTCCTGTCAAGATCAGCAATGAAGTCTTCCAGTTCTTTTGTGTCGCCAAGCTTAGCTGCAAAATAGGAGTCAATATTGCTTAGTCATGATTGATTTCTCTAGCCAAAAGAAACACTAGAATCACATGAACCCCCAAATCATTTTCAGTGGCATCAAACGTGCTGTGGATTATATTTAGGGAAGCTCAATAACGTTGCTGCAATGTCCAAATGCGTTCTTAGAAAAAAGGGGAGACTGAATTAAAATTCTAGTTTTTATAGTTTCCCATTTGGCAGAATCAAAGCAATCCTCTGATTAGTTTCCTTAAAAAGCAGAAGTTGAAGTGAAGAAAAAAAAGCTGTGTGTCAACTAATCCATGTCTTTGCTACTGTGAGGGTCTTCCTTACTGCTCCTATTCAGATATTGCATTCATGGCCCTAATCAAACCCCACGCCGTTACTTCCTAGTCCTACCCAAATCTAAAGTCTCTTAAGACATGTCAGTGTCACTGGTTTGCTGTGATGTCAGATCCTTTGGTCTTGGTCCATACACTATAAATTTGGGTCCAAACATCCACTGAAGTTTCCACTCCTGAGAACACCACTGGTTGCATTCTATCTAGTTTTACTCCAAGTGGCTTCCTTATCTCACTTCTGTGATCTATTCCAAGCCAGTTCCAACTCTATTTCTGTCTCATCAGGAAGAGCATCTTGACCTTTAGTGTAATTCCTTGACAAGTATTTCCTGACAGTTTAATTGAACTTTTTTGCTACTTCTTATTAACTATTACTCATTATTTCACCCTCGTATAATGCTAATTAGAAAGAAAGCATTTAACTTGGTCTTTTGTGACTGGTCACTTTGGAAAAGACACAAAAGCATGAAAAGCTCTTCAGCATGCATCTGAAGACGAGGTGTAACAAAAGCACTGTGTAGTACCTATGTTCGTTTATTGATATGTCTACTTCAAAGCTAAGCTAAGTTAACCTGAGTGAAATGAGCTCCTGGAGAGTTAGATCAGCTCAAGACAGAAGCCACAACTACAAAGGAGGAAGGGATTATTAATACAGGGGTTGTATCAGCAGTGCAAGGTCTATACGGATCTGAGCAATTGTGTTAACTTGAATGGCAGCATATGGCCTCCGAGGAGTCACCTACTGCACCCCTGAGTTCAGGCTAAGTATTTCTGTATATAGATGGGACACTTAAGCTACTTAGTTGCTTCAGCAAGAAGTAACAGGTTAATTCTTAAGTGAAGCATTCTGTAAGTAGCACTATGATTCCTCATCACCCAAAAAACCTAATTTTCTTTAGCTCGGTGCCTCAAAACCAAAAGAATGGCCGGGTCACCTGCCAAGAAGTATAGATGCAGTGTGCTATTGCTGTTTATAATCAAGACAATAATGTTTGAGCCTGGAGTATGCTCAACAATAACCCTTAGTTTTGTTGTCATAAAAAAAATAAAAGCTAATGCATGCATGTGAGTCCTGGCTCACAGAAAGCTGCCTATGTAGTCAAGAACTAGGAAGAAATGCCAACAGTTAAAATTAAGTGTACCTTTACATGGAGTTACTGATGGAGATGGCAAGCTTGGAGTAGATGCAGTTGGAGAGTTAAGCTTTTCATCACTGAGGCTGAAGCTATTTCTGTAGAGTGAATCTGCACCTGTAAAAAAGTTACATTATAAAGTAAAACTAACACCTTCTGCAATTTTGCAATAGAATTAAAACCAGAAATGGGGCCTTTCCTATATGGGCTTCAAAGAACTCAAATTTACAGACCTCAAAACCAGAGAGGGATAAATCATCTGTTGTGTGAAAGCTGTAGTTCCCACACCCACTGCTAAACAGCAAACAGTCCTAGGCCCAATCCTCAGCCCCAGTAAGAAAAGCGTCAGCTTCCCCTGCATTTGGAAAATATTACAGGAATGGCAATTGTCCCACATCCACTAAATCAGGCCTGGTATCACCTGCCTAATTCACAACATTCTGGGGAATTCGGGTTACCTGAACTTTTCAAAAGCTATTAATAAAGCTGAATAAAAAAACTCTAGGACAAGGACAGTCCCCTAGAATGGAGAATATATTCAGTGTTGTCCTCATCCCTGAAGCACACTCACCCATTTCTCCATACATTACTCTGCTGCTTTAGGTCTTGCATACTAAATAAATGGTATGGCATCTTTTAATTTTCTTTTATTCTGTAACTCTCTGGAGTTCATGATGTAGTACATCTGTACACAAGATGTTCTGCAATCTTATTTTAGGTGATCTTTCAAAGAAAGCTTTATATGCCCTGAAAAGCAATGGGAAAGGTTCCAATACCATTCTGATATTCTTGGATTTTAGACAAGGCCTTAAGTTCCAAAAGTATCTAAAAATGACCTTTATCTTGTCTCTTTTCATAAAAAGAGTTCCATGATGTGCAGTGCACACAAAGCATCAGTCATGGCTCCACTGGAAGGAGGAATTGTCATTATGTTAGAGACTAAAACTGTTAGTTCCTGCAGTTTTGAGCCAGTGACCTGAAAACTGTAGTTCTACAAAAAGAATCCATTGTAATATGAAAATGTCAATGGTCTCCATTTATCTGGCACATTTCCTAGGAAATTAATGTATGTGTCATTATATGGGGTGGTGACTACCAGTGCTTGCCATCAAGGCCAGCAATTTGGCCTCCCCGCAGCACACATTGCATTTGTCCTTGGAGCCCCAACCTAGGAGGTTGTTACACTGCAGAATTAAGTCCCAACAAGTCGTATTTGTCACACTTCCTTGGACTCCTGTCCCGTTTTCTATGCCAGGAGATAACCGCCTTCGTTAAATTAAGGGTGTCTTGCTAAATTAGCAAAAGGGGGCAGGACCACAGCTTGGCTTGCCAAGATCTGCACATCTGCACCTCCACTGAACACTGCCATGATGCTTGCAGATACCAAATGCAGAGACCATCCTCCAGCAGACTGCTCCTCCACCGTAAGTTCCCCCATCGTCGGGAAGAAGAACTTGTGTCCACACCCCACCTCCCCTAGCCTGCTGTCCTTACCAGCATAAAGCCACCTTCCACAGGAGCACACGGGCACAGACAACTGCAGCTGCTGAGCCTGTCAGATGCTTCCTCAGCCGTAGGCTGATGGTCTATTAGTTTCTTCTGTGCCAGCTTTCGAGCCCACCTCTGCTGCGATACGCGCTGAAGAGGCTTGTGTGAGAAGCTTCAACCTGGAATATTTCCTTCTTTCCCATGCATGCTGGCCTACCACAGTACTGTACCTTTCACAGTTCACTCTGCAATCATCTCCGATCCTGTTCCAGCAAACACACATGCTACCCACAGCACTGTGTAAAACGTGAGCAATGATGTGACTGATATCTGTTACCTGGGACTGCTGCTTGCCCAAATCAGCCACCAGTTGATATTTCTTGTTTGGAAAGAGGGATATGCTTCTTCGTGCTAGCTTTTCATTGTAATTTCTTTATCTTCATTCTCAAGTGCCTGTTCTCTCTAAACCTAAGCAGATCAAAACCAATCTACTTGGAACTTCAGATATAAGAAATATTTGATGAATATAATGCAGAATTGAGATAATTTTAGATAGAAAAGTGGGAAAATAAGCTGCTTTAGAAGTAGCTCCTCAAAACGTAAAAAAAAAAAACTAAGGGGGGGGTGGAGGGGTCACACAATCTGACACTGCTCTGCAATGACGTGTGTCAATGTTGTACTATACAGTATGAACCTTCCACATTAATGGACTGAAAGTAACAGTTAAAGGTATGAGAAATTTCCTCCTGAAGTCAGTTTATGGACCAACTTCCTACTAAAACCACACTTCTCTTCGGCCAAGATGCAAACTCTAGTGACCAAGAAACTTCGAATGGAAAACTCTAGCTGCTCAGGACAAAACCTACCACCACAAAAAAAAGAAAAATAACGCCTAACACCTCACACAAACAGTTCTGTAGCTCAGAGTACAACTCACCGAAACACTGATAGAACGGACTGATGATCAAGCACTTTCCAGGCAAGAGCTTCCAAATGGTTTCGTGTTTTAGAGTTTGTTGAATTAATAAAAAAATAATCCAGAGAAAAACACCTACAAAACTGAGTGTACCTTTAATGTGGAGTCTATACTACTAGTATCCAGACACCAAATGTAGCAACGCTGGGATTTTATATTACAAACCAATCCTCATACACCAAATCCATAGCTCCAGATGCTCTTATATATGGCTGGAATAAAACATTCTTTTTGTGAATGCTTGTGAGGGCAACTCAAATTACAAGAGTTTTAATGATACATTTCAATTGGCTTCAGGCTATTCACAAAATTCTTCTTATTTATGTCCACGTACACATCTGAGCTAGCAGTCACCTTTGATTCTTTCTGTGGTTTTCTCTCCATATTCCTATAAGCAGTTGAAAGTATTGACCACTCATCTCACAACATACTGAAACCAGAAAATGTTATTCCATACTGGCTTGCACAAGCCTTCCCATACTGGGAAATATTTACAACTGGGCAAAGAGAAAATATGACAGAACTGTTGCTTTAAATACTTGAACGTTTTATTCCCAGTTTCAAAAGGTGAAATGTTTTCACAAAACAGTGTTATGTTCTAATGGGTTGTAATAGTAATAGTTTCAGGAAAATATCAAAATTGATCAAAAAGCAAAAGCATACTTTAACACTTGGCTGTGGCTTACGCATACCACCAACCAGCAGAAATTCTGGTTGGGGAAGGGGGAATCCATTGACCTTGACAGTGGAGTCATAACTGCTGATTACAATGTACTGTTAAAAAAAAAATAATACTTGTAACACCCATCACACAAAAATATCCCTTTTGGCAAAATGTGGCTGTAGGGCAGAAAGCTCTGGGAAAAGGACACTTCAGTCCTTGCTCTCTATCAGCTGCCACAGCCAAGATTTGTTCATTCACCTCTAACAGTGGCCCCTGGAAGAATTCCACTGCCACACAAACGCAACATCCCCTGCAACCCAATAACCAGAGGCTGAAGCCAAGGATCTCTCATTGCTGCTGTCCTTCCTCACCCAGCCCCTTCCCTCCCACTGTGATGCAAGTTTATCATTCATTACTTATTTTTCACTTTGTATTTTGATTCCACTGCTTGCACACATGCATAAACCATACCCCTTTGGCTGTTTTAAAAAGCGCTCTATAATACTGACTCCTTAAAAAACAAAGACCTTCAAAATCTTTGATTTAAGCTACTGAGTTGACTTACATGAGTTAAACTAAGCCAACAGCTGCAAAATTAGTGGGTTGAAATAAATATGGGTGTATTTTACTTTGGCAAAGTAATCTGTAGTTAGTATTGACCTTTGCTGTTCCAGTATATGGTTAAACCACAAATTAAAACCACAGCAATACCATGTAAATATAGAATGTCCCCATGAAATGAGCAACTGAGAGGTTCTGGGCAGGAATTAACTGAAGGAGGAAAACCTCAAACTTAGTTTTAAAACAGACAACGGAAAAGTTCAGCTGTCTGACTTCTTTAATATTATGCTCTTTCTAGTACCATAGCTCAGTATATAATTTTAAAGAGCACTGGAGTCGATAAAATTTTTACTGCAGTTTTCAGTGGGAAGTTTTAGAGAAAAAAAAAATCACATCCCTAAAGTTTCATAAAGGAGCTTTAAAATTCTACTTAAGTCTCTACAAGCCATGAATTTATTATAAAACAACAGTTCAGCATTTAATGAACAGACTGCATAACTCATTCCTAGTCAGAACACAGCCTACTTGCTAAAATAATAAAAAAGTTAAAATCAGGAATTTAACGCCAATAGTGGAAGTGAGAAATATTCATGATGCAAAGAGCTTGTTTCACAATACATATGTTGCCGTCCTCAAGAACAGTGTTTATTTTTATCATAATCACAGTTACACTTGGCTGCATTCTTTATTTTTTGTGTTTTTTCACCAAGGTTACAAACATCTGTTCCAATGCGGACACAAAAATCACACTTTTTCACTATCTACATGCCCAGACTTCACGATTTAAAATTTCAAATCACATAGTTACAAGGAAGTTATCTAGGCAGCCTGAAACTCAGATGTACAAGCATGCCTTCTCATTACATACAAAGCTTGCCCTTCCACTCTCCAACCACTTACTATCTGTGAGGCAGTGCTTCCAGCTCCAACCTTCCCCTTCACTAATGCTTCCCTTCTAAAGAGTAAGTGAAACAGGTATGCTGGATAGGTAAGAACAGGAAATCTTATGAAAAAGCACATTTCTCGTCAAATTGAAATACCTGGAGAGAAACCTTTGCACCTGAAACTTCTGGGGTTTCTTCCTTTTGAATGTATCACTAATTTCATAAAATGTTATTTCTCAGATGATTTAATAAAAGGTTATTTCTCCATGAGAGTGTTGTTTCATTTTTTCACTACAAATATTGTATTGCCTTGTTAGAGACAGGCCATTAGAAGTTTTCAGAAACAATCTACCTCTAAAACGTTCTCCTCTTCATCATGTGACTGGGATTTGCTGCTAAGACCAACCCACATTCTCTCATAATAATCCATAGCAGGTGCCTATAGACGAGTTTGAGAACAGTGCAGCCATACATTTTTTGAAGATAAACTCCAAGTCCTAGCAATGCACAGATCTGTATCTTTTACGAGACAGCAGTAGCATCTTTACCTACAGCAGTCCCCGATGGCCCTGTCCCTCCCACTGTGATTTTGTATTTTGAGTATGTAGAGCTTCTAACATCCATGATACCTTAAGGCAATGTATTTTGCAGTGTAACCATACACCATGAGAAGAAATAGCTCCTCTTATTTCTTTGAAACATGCTGATTTAATTTGATTTCCTCATACTGGGTGAGGTAGCAGTCACTTTCCTAGTATCACTGAGGATTTTCTGGAAGACTAGCTTGTCCCCACCCAAGTCATCTCGCCTTTGGACTAAGAGTCCCCATCTATTTAGTCATTTAGGAAGTATTTTATTTCTTTAGTGATTTCTGTTGCCTTTTTCTGTACCTTTTCTATAAAAGGCTGAAAATGTATGCAGGCTTTTCAGGACAAGGGCTGCACTATTAACAGTGGCTTAAGCTTCACCTCTAAACAGTGGAGACATTTGCACAAGCACATGGAGACATCCATGGCAAGTAACCACGGATGCTTGCACTACACCAGGCACTGAGTGCTAGCAGATATTGTGCAACCCCCTAGTAAACCTGCATCTGCTTGATTTTGAAACTATAAAATTAAGAGTTCTAGATGCACTCAGGGTCTTTTGTTGTGTTTAAAAGCCAGGATGTATTTGTCAGAAAGCATTTCCACAATCCTAAAAATAATTATGAAGATACACTTCAGGCTGTATGAGTGCAAGAACTGAACTGATGCATTTATTTTGCAGAGGCTGGAAGCTGAACCTGTCTCAAGAAAACACATCCAGAGCTAGAAGTGTGAAACATTTCTGAGAGCGCAACAAAAGATCACCATTTAGCTTTTTGGTGGCGTTTTGGCACAAGAAATGTTAAAGTGCTTCCCTTCATCGCCTCTCACAAAGTCCAACTTTCTATTCATTATCCTGAGCCTAAACTTGGAAGACTGTCCTGACGTTGCCATATACTGTACTACCACAGTGCACCATGTGGACATGCAATTTACACAGGCAAGCCTGCACTTTTCTTTGCAAGCTTATTCCAACACACAAGAAGCAAATGATATCTGTAAGAGTTCATCAGTATAGCTGCATCTACACTAGTGGTTCTTGCCAGCACAGCACACTAACACAAATCCTATTTTATCATAACAAACATATGCTGTAAATAGCAGAGAGTTATAAGGTAACCCTCAACTTCGACATTTCAGCATGATTAATAACCTAAAGTACAAAGCTGTTATAATTCTTTTTGGCTGAATACATCAAGTTGAAACGTAACTGGTACTCACTCACAGTCCAGCAACTCAAGAATGTCTGTTGGAGTAGCTCACGAGTTGCATCATGGTTTCCAGCACTGACCCAATCAGCTGTTGTGGTTAATGTAACACTTGTGGGCCAAGTACTAAGATCATCGTGAACATCTGCACATACAAGCCTTTCTGTCACTGCAATGTCTAGAGTCCATTGTGTTACATACAATACTTAACCACGGCCAAGACAGACCTCGTCCAAAGGTCATCTAGTCAAATAACAGAACAAGATGTGGGACAGCCAAGTACTGTCATGCCCATTTTCCACAGTAGTGTCTTCAAATTCTTATTTTTTTCTTAAGAGCCTGAAATATGTAATATAAGAATTTCAATTAGTACTTTTGGAGCTAGCTCCCTCGTGAGGGGGTTTCAAGGTTAAAAGCAGTACTTGCAGGACCAACTACTGATAAAGATCTTTTGTAAATATTTCTGTTAAATTAAATGGGCTCATCCTCATGGCAGGAACCCCAAGAGAGAAAAGGCTTTTCCCGCACCCTACTAAACAGTATTGTTCAACTACTTGATACTTATTACTAGCATCTCATAAAGCTGAATTTAAGACTGATTCAGGACCCCTGAAACAAACAGGCCCAACAGTTTAAAGTGTTACCTGCCCTTACAGTCCCACCCTAGACTCAAAAGATATCACTGCAGGAGTGGCCAAAAGATACATACGCCTAACCTTCAGCCACACCACATCAGTTCGGAGGATTAGATTAACCAACAAACAAGAGATAGTACTAAAATATGATAGTCTGAACTGTTCTGTACATACATGAAAAAGTGTACTTGGAATAGTCTTGGCACTGGATAACAAGATTTTGCAAAGGCATAAAGTCTTCACGAACAAGAGGATCATTCAAGCTATCTGCAGATAATATTGTTGGAATTTCTTTTGCATTGCTACAGATTTGTGTTGTCAGAACTTGCTCTTTCAGCCCAGTTTCTCCTTGGTCCTTTAGTGATGTTTAACTTAAGCATTACCATGAAAATAGCAAGGTCACGAATTCAGCACTACACTTGCACTAATCAATAGAGACCAAAGGAATTGTGAACCTAGCGGAAAAAAACTTGAGTTTGAACAGAGTGAGCCTGAGTAAGAAGGAAACTCCCTGCATCTATTCTTAAAATAGATGTAGGGAGTGTAGCTGGATTACATCAGACACTAAAGCCTGTTTTATAAAAGGAGCTGTTCATAAATCTGCAAGTCTTTCCAATCTTACTCTAACTTCAAAACAAGAAGTTGCACTGACTGATGCCTTTAGGAAGAAGTGTTTTACTGGGCCTTTTCTGAGAAAGAAGGAGAGCTGGCTATTTTTCCATTTTTCTTAAACATATCCTCATACACCTGACACTGTTGGATGCCAACAGGTCACTCCTAGTGCACCTTCCTGGTCCAGTATGTGCCAGTGTCCAAAGGCAGCAATTTTGATTTCTCCAAAGCCACCTTTCACATGATGCATCACCAAGAGAAGAACCGCAGCACAGGATGGGATTTGGAAGCTTGAGAAGTTCCTCATAAAAGATCCTCGGGAACTGTGTCTTCAGCCTAAATCAGTGCAGATTTGTGACACAGATTTTTATTTTCCAGATCTTCCCGATGATCTGGTCTGCATTTACAGGAGCATGCAGTTCTTACCAGGCCTCCTGCCCTGCCAGAGAACACCATCATCTTTCTCCAAAGGTCCCTCCTGTGAATCCTAACAGAGCAGTTTTAAGCAGTACTCAAGATTTAAGTTTTCTGAACCACATCAGATATGCTAAGCAACTACAGATGGCTTTATCCATGAAAGAATAAGTTCCTGATACTGGTGGAGGGGGAATTTTCATGGTTTTCTCAACAGTAGATTATTTCACTCTATCATTTTAATCATCTCATTTGCAGTGATAGTATGCGAGAAGTTAATATATTACAATACAGAAGGCTGCACAAGAAATAACAACACTAGGGCTGTACTGCTGTAGTTAATAACAGACTTAGATTTATAACACAGCTCACATACTTCATCAGCTTGACTCAGTAAAGGCAGACCCCACCTTACACACCCTCAGCCATCCAAAAAGCTAATGCCCAGCCTGAACTGGACATGCATTTCCAAATTTTCCTCAGAGGGAAACAGATACCTACAAGGAGTGATTCACCCACTACATTATGAAACAGCAGAACAGCATCTTGCTCTGCATATCTCCACTGACTACAGAAGAAAGAAAAAAAAAACAACAAAAACAAAAAACAAAACAAACAAAAAAACACACCAAAAAAAACAAAAAACAAACAAAAAACCCCCCAAAAAAACAAACAAAAAAAAAAAAAAACAAAAAAAAACAAACCACAAAGGCTAGGCAAGTTATCCAAGTTCAGAACAGGTAAAATATTACCAGTCAGTGAAATTAAATGAATCCTATCCGTGATGATGAAAGAAAGGGCTCTGACAATATGGAGAAGTTAGGCTCTCGCAGTTTAAGTAGTAGGAAGATTATATTAATGTTTTAGCACTAAGTCAACAGAACTATGCAGTAAGTCCCTGAACTGATAAAGATGCACAACAGAAATTATTATAAATAGCTGAAAAACAGATAAGCTTCATAAAGTTCCCTGAAGAGTCAAGAACTAAAAAACTGGGTATAGTTTGTTTTTAGCAGAGATTACTTGTGACAAAGTAGCCCTTGAGTTTACTGCTCCCGAGGAGAACAGCAGTTTCCAGCCCCGCTGCCTAGAAAAGGAAAGACACATTCTCTCCCTGCCTAGCAAAAAAACAAGAGGGGTAAAACCTTCTTCCAAGTTAACTGGAAAAAGATCAGTTCCAATTCTGTGTTTCCTTGCTCAAAGCAGGTCATGAGTCAGCATCTGCTTCCCACCCTTCTTGTGTTATGTTCTGTATGCACCATTCGTATACACCTAGTATACTTGGGTGCAAGTTAGCTTAAAATTACCACCTCTGAAACAGTGATAACACTAAACCAGAAACCTGGATGAGTTTCCATCTGTTCACTCCCTCTCAGCTGATATTTTGGCTGATGAGATACAGTGGACAGTCCCTGATAACCTAAGAAACAACTTTTTTTTTTTAGGATGCCAGGATGCCTCAGTGTTTCAGCAGCCGGCTGGCAGCTCGACCTTCTGCTGGAGCAATTTTTTGGGTTTTTTGGCCTTATCTGCTCCGAAGCCAGCTTTGCTGCCGCTTCCCTCCACCAGCTCGCGCTCTCCCTTCTGCTGTTCAACGTCGGGAGGATAAAACCAGCGGGGCCCAGACTTCACCATCCTTGTGACTTCTAACGCCAAAAGTAAATGAAAATGTGACATTTTTTTTTTTTTTAAAAAAGGAGATGAGATGCGTTTCCTCCCTCGCGGGTCCTTACCTCTCTCAAGGAGGCGCCGTGCTGGTTTAACACCCGCTTCTGCCTGCCTGCCTTCCCTCCCTCCCCCAGGGACGGGGCACGGCCCCGGGGACAGCCGGCCCGCCCGGACAGACCGACGGACAACTCACTCTCCGAGTCGCTGAGGCCGCTGCCGTCGCTGACGCTGGCGCTGCTCCGCCGCTTCATGCGCTCCAGGTGCTCGCCGTAGTGGAAGCGGCGCCGGCCGGCGGGGCAGGAGAACTCCGCCAGCACCGCGTCGAATTCCCCCAGCGCCTCCGCCAGGTCCCCGCCGCTGTCGTCCTCCCCCAGAGCTGCCGGGCGGCAGCGTGAGGGCCCCGCCGGCGGCTGCCCGCCCCCCCCCCCCCCCCCCCCCGGAGGGGAAACCCGCCGCCTCTCCCCTCACCCGCCTCCCGCCCCGGCGGAGGGAAGGGGAAGGGGAAAGGGTCCCGCCGAGCCCCCGCCCTCAGCCCGCCGCTCCCACCTGGACCCGCCGGCCGTTGGACCTGAGGCGACTTCATGGCGGCGGGCGGAGGTGCCCCGGCTGCCGCCCCCGCCTCCCGCCGCCACCGCCCTTTATAGCCCGCCCGGGCCGTTGGGCTGAGGCGGAGCGGGAGGGAGGGAGGGGGAGGCGGCCCGGCCCGGCCCGGCCCTGCCCGCTGAGGGGGGCCGGGCGGTGCAGGTGCGCGGTGCCGGCGCCATCGCCGTCACGGTCGCTCGGCCGGAGGCTCGGGGCGCCCAGGCAACTTCAATCCCTCCTGACAGCTCCCCGCCACCGCAAAGCGGGGAGTATCGCCCCTTGCCCTCGGAGCGGCAACCCCGGCGGCGTCATCGTGCCGTCTTCTGGCTGGTTTTCGGGTTGCCGACCCCCAGCGCTCTGTGGTTCGGGGCGCGGGGTGCCCGCGCCGGGCGGCTGGTGGACGACACGTGGGGACGATACGTGTTTTTATGGGGGACCCCACAAAAACACGGGGCGGGATCGTCTTTACCCGGCCCCGCGGCTGTGGGTACAGAGCGGGACGAAGAGGCAGCGGCCTGCCTCGCCTTGCTTGGTTTACGCTTGCAGTGGCGTGCCACCATCATCGGCCTCGCCGCCCGCCCCGTCGCCCCGCGTCAGGCTGGCGAGGTCTGTCAGCGGTTGTGGCCCGGCTCGATCCGTAAGCGAGCTGTGAACACGGTCGTGGGGGCAACTGGGATGGTTCGTGGGAGGGGGGTGACCCGAGGAGGAGAGGAGCGGGTGGCGGGGGGTGAGGTGGGGGAGCTGCGTGAGCGTGGGGAGCCGCGGCCCCAGCTGCGTCAGCCGGGGCGCTCGCCGGTGGAGAAGTTTCCTTATTCGTAGGAGAAAGGTATTATCACTTGTCCTGAAGTCCGGTTAACCTGATGTTTATACATGACGTTGCTACCGAATGTTGCTCTTGAATCTCTCTGAAACTTCTCAACGTTTTCAGACATGTCGCTGCTCCTGCAAGACGTCAAATGAGAAAAACAATATTCCAGACAATAAGCCATCTGCATCTAGCAGATTTGTTCACCTCTTCTTACCGGCTGATGTGGAGGCATTTATTGTTGCAGTGGATCAAAAGAAGTTCTTACGGTGAAGTTCAATTGTTATTTATTCCTTGGCTTCCTCCGTTCTCGTGGTCTTCCTCTGTTTGTCTTTCTGCTAATAAAAGTGGCCACAAACAATCCTTTTTGAAGACAGCAGTGACACGGATTGAAAGCGAGGTTAAGAAGTAGGGAACAAGGACATACAAGGGCATGACGTCAAGAGCACAAGCAGGATGAACGACAATAGACACAAGGCAGAAAGGAGAACCATCGAGTACACGACTAGGTAGAACTCCCAGCCCCAAAAGACAAGGACTTGACGCCGCAGCTGATGCCAGTTCTCTTTTGCCCTGGCACCTGCACATGTGAACAACCCTGCTGCCCGCACACTCCCCATCAAGCACTGATTATTTGGTTCCATGCTTGTTTGTGCAGCAACACATGACTTAGGGGCAAAAAAATGTTTTCGGTCGGGCTTGAATATATCTGTTTAGTGAGGAATACAGGCAAAATAACCAAAGGCTGCAAGTTCTCCTGTGTCTTTCCTATTATTCCTCCTAAAGATGGTCAAGCAGTCTCACAGCTGTCTGGGACGGGGTGGTGGGTCGCATCTCAAAGAAAGAGCACACACGTAGCGGGGTGAAGCTGTACAATAAGGCCTGAGCTGTTCAGGGGCCTTGGTGCCACAAAACAGGGAATGATCTGCCCTACTTCTTCCTTCCCGTACCACTGGCCTACACTTTCTGCATGTCCTTTGTAGCGGGTTTGTCTCATCTTCTGCTGAGCCAGTTCAACACATTAGAACAGCAGAAAACTAATCCAGCGAGACTTTGAGTAATTTTCCACTGGACTGAGTTGAATGGGCTCGGCTCAGGCAGGTGAGCTCCACAGCTGACAAAAGGAGAGAGTGGACGGGGACACGTGTAGGGGAAGAGAACAACTGCTTCCCTGTAGCGATACAAGAGTCTATCTCTGGCCGCCTCTTTAAATTACTATTTTACACTCAAATTTAACATTTTAAGAGTAATTTCTAGGCGTGCTGGAGAAATTACTCCATAAACCTCCCTTCTTTACAGCCATGTGTTTGGGAACCTTCTTTCCTTAAGAAAACCTGGGCTTAAAAATCTTTGGGCATGTTTAGTGAGCCATAGACAAGTCTCTTAACATTTCTTCTGGTAAATACTCACGTTTTCTACTGCAGCTCTTTCTTTCTCCTAACCCGTCTGTGATTCCATGGAATGCAGCTGAGATTCAGCTGGTGAATTTTAATCTTCTGCATAAACCATTAGCTTATACATGAGGAAATTAAGATTGATTTTTATGCCTATCAGTTCTGTGTTACAGACTATACAGCCATGCATCTCCAGAAATATTCTTGAAGGACCCCAACATGCCTCCACTGAATTAGATTTGGTTTTGCCATTGATGCCAACCGGAGCAGCCCGTGTCTGGCAAAATGAAGAGGTCACTTTTGAGCGCCGTGCCCTGAAACACTGCAGGCTGATGCGTCAGACTGTTCTTGTTTATCCGTGGAAACAACCAGTGCAACTTGTAATGTAAACCTCAGCTACTGAATCCCTCCCTTCTTCTTGGCAGCCTTCCAAGGTGTATTTAAAGTGAATTTCTTCTTGACCATTCGACACAGTGTCTCCAAGATCCTCCTCAGCCAATGATGTAATGTTTACAGTGGTTTCCTACTGCATTTTTAACCTCACAAACTTGTGAGCCACATAGCTATTTAAACCAAGAAATCCTGCCTGTAAATATGCTGCAGGGAAAGACTCTGATATAGCCAAGCTGTAAGGCTCACACGGTACTAGTTTTCTAAGTGAAACATGGAGTAATTTGGGACACAAAACCTTGTGTCACTACACCGAAGAAATTCCTAGGACTCGTTTACACAGGCATTGGTGCTGCAGGTTGACTAATCTAGTGGTTTTCAAACCATGGCCCAGAGATGCCTACAGATCCATGTACAACATCTGAGGCATTCATGGAAGACAGGGAAAAAAAGGAAAAGCAAATTTCCTGGAAGTACGTTAAAATTCACAGTATATACACAGCCCCATATGCCCATATACAGAAACTGGAGCTGCAGAAAGGGAGGGGTGGGGGGGGGGGGACAGAATTTGCAAGTCAGAAATGGCTGAAAAGTTCTGGTTTAATCAATCACTTCTTTTCACCAGTTTAAAGATCAAGAGTACCCCAAAATATCAATCATGTTGAGTGAGCACCATATTCCCACATTTAAAAGCAGTCATTTTGTGAAATCTAAGCCCATCTTCTCACCGGCACTGGTGCTAGACAAAAGCCAGAGTGACAGATCCCTGCCCATGGAAGCAGCCTGGAGTTTTGAATATACGGTTTCCATGACTCTTCTAATACTTCTCAGTCTGTGGAAATAATAATTCTTTACAAAAGTAACAGTACCAAGTGGTTAAAGTAGATATTTAATTTAAAACCTGGGAATGACAAAAAGAAGGCCATAACTGCCAAACTTCTAGCTGGAGGAAAGCAAGGGAACCTAAAATTTAGACAGCTGTGAAGGAGAAAAACGAAAACTGCCAGAGGATGAAAAAGCACAGGTGCCAGCCAGACTGACACGTGGGGAAACCCAACTCCCTGAGCCGTGGAGCAGGAATAGGCCAAACATCATCCGTGTAACTTGCCTCCCTGTTCAGTGCATCGCAACCCTGCCCTCGGGGTGATATTCTGAAGGGTGAGACAGTGGTTAACACTCCAGTCTATTTTACCCTTCACGCTGCAAGTGGAATTGCCTATGTGAGTGAATTGCTAAACTTGTTCCGTAATGAGGACAGCTGCCTAATTAAAACTTGGCTGAGATGAGCCATGCATTTTACACAGGCTACCTCACGACCATCGGAGGAGTAACAACCTGTGTTTGCTGCCAGCCAGGCTAGACACAAGCCTGTGACCTGCAGCTCAATCCACGACAGCAGTGGGAAGAGTGAGTGACTTACAGCAATATAACTAATCTTCAAAAACTACACCCAGAAAAATCTTTTGCCAGAGATCTTTCACAGGGCTTTCCTTCATTTTCTTCCAACCTTTTCTGTAGACCTTAAACCTGAACTTGGACTTACTACAAACTGATGTGATTCCTTTTGTTTGTCTCTCTCCCTCTAATTGACACCCAGTGGATGAGATCTCATGGACCAGCTGACTGCCACCCATGACTGTGGCCTTGTGAGCAAAGTGTGCATCTTCCTGCTGACTCCTGGCAAAACCCTAAACTCACTTTCTCCAACCCATTACAATTCTAAATTTTCTGTTTCTCAAATTAACCTTCTAAATGCAAACACAATATAGCCCATGGAGTTTTCTCTTAGTCTCTCTCTGTCTTTCAGTAACATGAGGCAGATGTTCTTGGAGTTTTGATTGGATATATTTAAATAAGTTATTTACTCTGAGACAAGTTTATAGCAGTTTAGATGTAATCACTATTGTTGCAGCTGGATTAAAAGTCACTGAGACTGATAGGTGCAATTGTAACCTGTATTGACATTGCTGGAAGGGACAGTTTAGTGTAAGCTTCTGTCCACAGCAAAGAGATATGCAAAACCACTCAAGAATTTGAAAGTTCTGGGTCAAGAGACTTTGGCCGAACACTGCATGGGAAAGGGAGAGGAGTTCAGGTGAGGAGAGGGATGGTAGTGAGTAAATAAGAGATAGGGAAGATTCAAAATAACTCGACCAGATTCTGTTTGGTGCCTTTTTGAGAAAAGATGAAAGGAATAGTGTCACTTAATGAAAAGCGTGTTCATATTATCAGTCTGTCTTGGGGCAATAGTAATTTCAACGCAGACCTGCTATTGTCTCCAGCTGCCTTCTGGTGATTTCAGCTTCTAAGCATTTTTCTTGTGCATAAGCTGCCTTCTCTTTCAGAGGAAACTTAACTGGAAGACCGGTACTCCAACTCTACAGGAGACATATAGGTCCCAACCAAAGGCTTGGACCTGAAAACATGGAGATGGTCTTTCTCTGATTCTTCTGTACTCAGGAAAGTACTCTCTACACGTTCCCAGTACAGAACTGCCAGAGGTACCTAGCACCACCTCTGTTTCTTCTTCACATTGGTGTAACTTAAGCTAAATTTTAGCTGTTTGGATCAAAAGAGACAACTGCTGACAATCTAACTCCTGGTTACATTTGCAGAAACAACTGTAATATCAAACTGCATGACAATTCTTTCTCTTCTTTTCCTCATTGTTCACCAGGTTTTTCCAATGATGCCTGCTTGTTTTGCTAGTACAAAACATTGTCGATATCCTGAGGAGAGAATGTCCAGGAGCAAAGCAAACTAAATGGAGCGCAATATACAACCAAACACAGGAGGTAACGGGCTGTAATATATATTACAGCCAGGTTTTGGGGAACCTTCAATTTTGAGTTGACTAAAAGTCACAGCAAAAGTTCATGTCCATCAGAAAATCCCCCAAAATCCAACTGCAGAGCACATGCACTGACCATAAAGTAAATAGGCAGTAGATTATAGAATCATAGAGTGTCTCAAGTTGGGACAGACCATAGGGATCGAGTCCAGCTCCCTGCACCTCGCAGGACTACCTAAAACTAAACCATATGACTCAGAGCATCGTCCGGACCCTCCTTGAGCTCTGACAGGCTTGGCGCTGTGACCACTTCCCTGGGGAGCCTGTTCCAGCAACCAACCACCCTCTCAGCGAAGAACCTTTTCCCAATGTCCAATCTGAACCGCCCCCGGCACAGCTCCATTCCATTTCCTCGTGTCCTATCGCTTGTCACCAGAGAAAGGAGATCAGCACCTCCTGCTCCGCTGCCCTCCTTGAGGAAGTTGTAGACTGCGATCAGGCCACACCTCAGCCTTTTCTTCTCCAAGCTGAACAAGCCAAGTGACCTCAGCTGCTCCTCCTAAGTCTTGCCCTCAAGATATTTCACCATCTTGGTTGCCCTCCTCTGGTAATAGATATCCACAGATAATGCTATAGTGGCCGTGGAGAGATGCAAGACGCTCCTTTTTAGAGTGAGATCGCTTCAGATGTCGCAGAAATCAACTGAAACATTGCTTGAAAGGTGTACTAGTGTTTCTGGATCTTAACGGAGATGGATGTTGTCTGACAGCTTTCTCCCTGCATTGCAAAGGAGCAACCAGAGAACAAGCAGAAAGAAGTGGTCATAAAGCCAAGAGGACAGCAAGAGAAATACAGGCAAAGGGACCATGGCAGTAAGCCAGGAGGGGGAGAGAGCTTGGCAGCTGGAGTGCTGTGTGGCAACTGGAAGTGAAGAAATTGCCACATTTTGCCTCTGTTTCAGGAAAACAAGGTTGTGCATGTATCCTTTGCATGGGCAGATTACACATGAGACTCTGCACAAGACTGAGCGAAGCAAAGTCTTTGTTCTTCTTCCATTAAGTTCTCCCCCAGCAAAAGTCATCCTAAAGACTCCAGTAGCAGTAAATATGATTTTAAAAGAGTAACGTGAAAAAAAAAAAATGGGAAAAGCATACATACGAATGAAACGTAACAACTTTATTTTTTGTGACATTAGGTTGTGGGCTCTAGCTCAGGGCAAACCGCTGTTTCTACCTCTACCTGCTGTTACTGCCACCGTACCGGCGTTGGTGTAAGTTAATGTGCTGGACCATGAACTGGAGAAGCTGAGTTCTTTGCTTTTCTGCCAGTTTTGCTTCAAAACCTTTCATGACTAACACTCCATCAAGACACTTGTACCATTTCAAATGCAAATCAGAAACAGTTGTTGTTTTCCACGTGATTTTTCTCTGAACTGTTGAGAAACTGAGGAGTTAAGATGGCTGAATACTGTGCTACTTCAAAAAAAATGGTAATTTTGTCAAGAAAAGAAGGAATGTTGACTCAACAGTGGATGATTACATAGAAGAAACAAATGGGAATTTAAGGCTTAAGAGTCTTATATTTCATGAAAAATATCTGACACAGAAACCACACTGGAAGCAAATTTTAAGTCTTCTGAAGTGAAACATGTAAGGGAGCTCTTATATATTAAAACAAGACAACTCTCCTAATTAATTTCTTCCATAAGTAAAATAAAAGGCAGTGAAATTTTCAGGCAGATGTATTTTACATCAATGCTATTTGCTCCGACTAATTACACACCTTATACTGCTTCTGTTATGGTATTTCACCCAGTCATATACATGTAGCCTGTTTGGCTCAGTCATCTTGTACTTCATATCCAACACTGTTTGGGGACGGACTGTTTCCAGAGCCTTCAATCTGGCCAAGAAATATAGATTCTAAACTGATGCAATTAATAATTACAATGATAATAAAATATAATAGTGGCCAAAATACCTGGCCAAAAAGATACTAACCACATCCAAAGAAAGAAAAACATTCCTTGCCCAAGAAGAATTCTTATTAGATTTTCCTGGGAACACTGAACACCCTCTGGTTTTGTGGTGAGTTTTTTTCTTTTTAAAAATACACAAGGGTTTCCATTTTGTCTGTTTGACTTGCCCTTGTGTGACTAAACCAACGCTTTGTTTTTAACTTGGTCCAGAAGCATTTTTCTCTTGTATTTCACCAGTCTCAAGGTAACTCAGACCAGGATACCCACAACAACTGGGGAAGTCAGGAATGGCAAGGGGTGCGGGATGGTTGTTCCCATCCACCTTACGGAAGCAAGCTACCAAAGCAGGCTGAAAAAATCAAACCTTACTCTCCCTCCCATGCTCTGTGGGCTTTAAGGCAGTAGGAGGCAAAAGGAGAAGCCAAGAGCGCTTGTTTGCTGAAGGCATGTGGTTGCATATGTTAGAACAGAAGTGGAGCTCTTAATTTATTTGTGTTGCAGTAGTGCCAGTCATGGACCGGGACCCCACTGAGTCAGTCACCATACAAACGTGGAACAAAAGCAGTAATCCTCGAGCTTGGTTAGCCAGTAAATCACCCCGCTTTAAGGGACGGGGATTTGCATATTTATGGTTGGGAAATAACCACGCTTTAGTCCACTGGAGCCTCTCTTGTTGCGATTGCACAGGGGGGTTGTGCAGATGTGAAGAAAAGAATCAGTGTTACAGTTAGTGACCACGTGCTGCATCCCGCTCTTTCCTCTGACTGAGACAACTGCATTTCAACTTAAGAATAATTATTAAAAGCCCTGAGTTTTTTCCATTTTTCTCAGCCTCGGATAATTCTTGTGACAAGCCATAGCAGCATCCTGTCTTCCTCACAAATAAAAGTTAAGTAAACCATGCTCTAATTCTCCCAGCCAGAGGGAGGATCTGTCACAGCAACTTCTTCCATATGCTCATTTTCTATTTTCATCTTTTATTTCATAAATAGCAGGCTTTCAGAATTGTTCACTCCATAGTGTCCAGCGCTGATTTACTAGTTGTATTTCTACAGGAAAGGATTTGCATACAACACCAGTGTCAAGGTGTTTACACAAGAGGACAGCAGTTAAAAAAACCCAAAACAATTAAATATAAAATATCACTGAAAACCACAGGCTTTGCCACTGTAGACATTTAAAAACCCAGCTCTAGGTTTACTCTGCCATGGTATTGAAAAACATGCATATTTTATTTAGGGTTATTTAGGCCATGAGTTTTCCTGAAAGCGCACCTCAAAGAGCACACACCAACTTCATACTTACATGGCATTGTGCCACGCTTAGCAGACACAATTTTTTTGTTATTAGAGCGAGTCCACAAGCCCTCAGCAAGTAGGAGGAGACAACAGAGGGAAGGAGGTGGTCAGCAGAGATAGAAACAGCTTATGTTTTTGGAGAAAAAAAGGCAGTCAGATCTCTGCAGCCGATTCATGCCAGGGTAGGTCGTTTCCCTGGCCAGGCCAGCGCGGCCACCAGCCGCTGTGGTCCCCGTTCCCCGGGAAGGCCAGGGCTTCTGTCAAGAGGGCAGTGCTGATGAGAGGTTGTCTAGCAGCAAACAGCCAGATACAGAGGCAGCTTTCTTTTGATAAGCTGTTTATTGCTGCCATTTGCCCAGTGCACCCTCCACCCCAGCTTCTGCTCCTCACTGATGGCCAGTAGTGCGACTGACCACGAAACACGTTAGGAAGAATCGTGCGTGGCCATAGCCAGGATCTGTTTGAGCAAACCCAGAAGGAGCACGGTTTCTTCCAGAAAAACATACTTTCTATGCTGGGAGTAGTTGAGAGGAAGCTGTGCCTTCTACGAATGGAAGGCCATGAACAAAATATTCATAGCCTGACACAACTATGTGTGGGCTGCTGCTCCAACACTTGATTAGACAGCGCTGTCTTTTCACTGTCTATTTACCTATGATTGGTAGATAACCAATCTACATTTGCCAGGTTAGGTTCCTGCTAAGCTGTTGATTTGAATCTGTTGGCAGAAGCAAACAGCAAGCGCCAGAGCCTGAAGCAGGGAAAGAGGCTGGAGGAGAAGTACAGCGAGGAGAAGACAAAGTTTTTAGTAACAAATTGTCAGGTGAGCTCAAGAAATCTTGTGGATCAACATCTTTCAGGACGATGCGTTGTAGCCTAGGTGGCACAACAGAAGCAAAAAGACTATCAGCCTTAGCAGATCTGAGCATTGCAGTAACTACGTTCAGACGTTTGGCATGGTGAGGTGCCCGTGGCATTGAATCGGTTACAGGGGTTCCCTGGCAGCAGAGCTGTCCAACCTTTTGACTTACAAAAGATTCCCTGCATACTAAAAAAGGAAATCTCTAGTGAAGCTGCAGGCTCCCAAAGAGAAGAGCTACATCTATTGATGTCACTACCGGCCCGCTTGGCTTTCGTCGCCCCCGTGTCCTGGAGAAGCGGATGCTTCAGCGTTCGCAAATCGCGCAGCCGAGTGACGCAGCCCCGACCAGCGCAGTAACAGCAGGGTAACCCGCTGACATTTCCACAGCCGTTCACATCTGGGTGCTCTGCGGTGCCCCAGCTAACCACCAGGACATGTCCTCAGCCCCTGGCTGAGCACTCCAACCCCTGAGCAAACGGATCGTGGTCTCTCCTGTGGATCCCAAAGTAATACATTAATCCGCGGCAAACCTAACTGCTTCAGTCCACTGGTTTGAATTTCCCTAGAAAGGCACTCAGGCCTGCAGGGAACATTATTAATAGAAATAAAAGATCCTTCAATTTCAGGTACTCTCTGAGCTCATTTCAAATACAATCAAGTGTGTGGATTAGCTAAAATTTGATTAAACATCTCCAGTGACAGTTAACAGACTCCTGTGGTGCCCGATACCTTTTGTGGATCCCTGGATATCTTTTGCGCTGCTGTTTACAGAGCCAGGCCTCAAGCAAGAACAGTTTGCTTATGTTTATAGATAGGTTTTATGACAGTTTATTATTTATGGTATAAACCCCTCTGCATGGAGAACAAGACAACAGCTCCTGCTCTGACCCTCTTTTCCTGGTTTAAGTGTTGACCATTTATCATATGAAATCCGTCCTGGAAATACCACGTATTTCCTTCTCCTGCCTTACTGCATACCTAAAATACCTCTAGGAACCTCTCAAAACCTGAACCTCCTCTTCAGCATTAACAGAACATTCTCAAATATTTTGTCTAGACTTGAAATATGTTTAAGCAGTAAAGTCTGGGTGGTGAACATACAGCATATTTAGTCCACGATAAATTAACTGGAGCGAAGGCTAATCTTCCAGGCCAGCATCTTCTGCCTCTCTTCAACAGCCCGAGAGTAAGGCAGGAACCCAGTTGACTGATGCTTTCTGCATAGGAAATGGGATCTCCTAGAAAGTGCTTCTGACCCTCTGTGGGCTCAGATATCCTCTCCCAGCATTTCTGTTCTCAGCTGGTACGAAATAAGCCCAAGCAACTACACTCTCAACTCCACAATCCCAAATCAATGCCTACAGAGCCGGGCTATATGCATACGAGTCTAATTCAGCCATTTAAGCACATACAAAACACCAATGACCCCTCTCCACTGCCTGAAAGAAAAAAAGAAGATAAACATTTTCCTATGCTCTTACTACAAAATCAGGAAACACCTAAAACCAAAGCTGCAGCCTTTCATAACTATGAAAATATTCTGGATGCAAGACTTCCCTCTAGTGGAAAAATCCACGAACTGACCACTTCTCCTTAACACCTGCAGTTCAGACATGGAAAAAAAGAACAAATGCCAAAAGTACATGTAAAGCTGCTGTTGAAACACTAAGTGACAAGTTCACATATGAAAAGATGATTGTGCTTGAATCTTCTGTGTCACGGTTAAAGCTTGACCTCTTCCTGCCTGAGGGATTATTTGGGAAGTCTGGAAATGCTAGAGCTGAAGAGATGTAAGAAACTGCCTCTTCCTCCGTAATTGCTAATTCTGGACTAAAGTTTTGTTAACCACAGAAAGATCTGTAGCATAAATAGTTCCTTCCTTCCACCTCCCTGTGGGTCAGTGGAATTGGGGGTGCTGAAAATAGGAAACACCCCAGTCTCGGCCCAGGATCCTTTCAGCTAGCCTCATCTGGGAGAGGACAGCCAGTCTCAAATTTGAAACCTGAGATCAGGTATAGGGTGCAACTGTGCTGGGGCAAAGGAGATGTGAGGCTCTTCAACCTCAGAGTCACCCCCACAGGCTGACTCGATTCTGCATCGTCCACAAATTCCTGATGCAGCCAAGCAGTTATTGTGATGCCAGTGGACTGATAAAAGCCACCTCCCTGGGACGTCACACTTGCTGAGGGGGAACTAAGTTAAGGGACAGGAGAGTGAAAGAAGAACGACTATAACTGTCAAAGTGGATTAAATCACTTTTGATATGACAAATTGCATGAAAGAAAACATAAAAAAGTCCAGACAGTGATGAAGAAAACAAGAACAAAAGAGACAATATGAAAAAGAACAGAGTAGGCCAGCTGGTATCTGTTAAAGTTTAAACATGGAAATGTGAAGCACTGATTCTATGACATGTAAACACCATTAGCATTTATATATCATAGTACATTTCTTCTGGGATGACTTAACAGGCCTGTTTGATGCCTTTTGTAATTCAAGTCACCGAAAAGACACCAAATCTTTTCAGAATAGTTTTAAGAAAAACACCTTTCCTTGGTATCTGTTTTCCATTATTTTTGTTACCCTTCCCATGCTACCCCACTTGCTCTTTGCAATGGTCTACAGAATCGCCAAGCATCTGTTATCCCAAACAGTTCACACCAGCAATGACAGCCCTGAAGAAAACAGAGCAGCTTATGCCTCCAGCTCTTCTGAGAGAAAACCAAACCACACACCGAGGGATAGAAGACTTGATTTTAGGATTTTTCAGAGTTCTCAAGAGTTCCTACAATTCTTAGTCTAGAAAACAAAACTATTCATCTACTTTCTCAAGGAATAAACTGCTGAAAAGACACCCCAGCTATTTTTGTTCAGGTCTGATTTAAAGTGTCAAGCTAAACAGATACCAGAGGACTGGATTAGCAGTCTTATCTGTAGTGCTGCAGCCTTCTTCCGAAGGCCTGAATTAAGTGCCTAGCAATACAAATGTCATCACTGTAAAAGAGAGAAGACCACTGCACGTCTTCACCTTATCCAGGTTGGTAAGAGCTTCTAGGGTACTGCTGAACCAAAACAATCCCATTAAGCCAACTGCCTCTCGCTGCTTGAGACACCTCTGAGCAAGCTGTTCCACAGAAAACGGCACGTGGCGACTACATAACACAAACCCTTCTTGCCATATTTCTCAGGGTAGTATGTTACTATATAGAGATACATGTCTTGATGTGCTAAAAATAGAATTTTTTTTTTTTTCTTCACTACTTACGGAGTTCATGTTAAACCAGTGAATGGAACTGGATGGAAAAAAAATCTAATTAATGTGATGGGCTGAGGTTTGATGTCCGTAAGTATACAAAAATTCCAAACCGAAGGCAAGTGTGTACAAAATAATTTATTACAGCATAACATATGTTGGCAATATTTTACAGTGAGTTTTCCATTCAACAATTTTAAATCTAAACAGATGACACACAAAGGAGAATTTTAATTAGAACAGTTTATTTGTCTTAATAAAATCCCCCCTTCGTGAACTTATATTTGCCTTTGAGGGGCTAGTTAATATTACTGAAATTATTTACATTGCAGTGAAATAAAAACAAACCAAGATTGAATGATTCCATTACAGTTTCCAGAAAATGAATTTTCTGTACAAGCCACAGTATAGTTATGTTTTGATAGCAGTTCTTATAGAATGTAAAGCTGTCATATGTAGCCGTTTTGTCCAGCAATACTATGCTTTAAATAGGTATATTAATTCAGACTTCCATTTTGATGCGTTGTATATTTAATAGTTACTGCACCAGAATACAAAGAAAAAGGTTCATTATGATTTTTAGTCAGCCTCTTTGTGCTCCCTTAAATAGTTTTTAAATGCAAAACATATTCCTCACATACTATTTGCTTTACAGCACCTAAAGAAATAGTTTTTAGGCATGAGAAGTACTGGAGTATTGGCCATAAGTGGACAACTAAGACTTTTAATGGAGGTAATACAGTAAACTTACCAGTGAATTTTTATGATGTAGAGAAGAACTGTATTCCCCATTACTGTACCTTCTGCATTTGCCCAAAATTGGAGCAGCTTTTTCAACTTAAGCGTCAATAGGTGAACAGATGGGGAGAAAACAGAAGGAAGAGGAGGAAGGGGAAGATGAAACAAAGGACAAACAACAGTATCAAATTCATTATGTTTTCACAGGGAATTACTTCAGGATACTCAAACTTACAAATGTTAAAATGACCATAAACTTAAGGAAACAATAGCCATGGAACACAAGGTAGATAGAATAGTTTTCAAAAAGCCTTAGTTTTTTTAGGTTTTTTTGTGTTGCTTTGTTTTTGATTTTTTTTTTTTTTTTTTTTTTTTTTTTACACAAACCTAATCTTCATATCCATCAACACTGGTTCCATATAAGACACACACCTGACAAAAACATGCAAACCCCCAATGCTTTCATTGTCACTGTGCTTCAAAAGAAACCAAACTGACCAAAAGTTAAAAAAAAAGTCAAAACAAAAATAAACCAAAACCACCAAACCAAACCCAGAAAAAAACCCGTAAGAACAGTAATAGATGAAGAGGGCAATTCAAGCAGCACTTCAGCTTTGATCTGCTAAAAATGCTCAAATGATAATTTATTAACAAGATATGATCACATTTATTTGTATATGTAATGACACTTATGTGAAAGAAGTCTTTAACATCCATATTTTTTGTGAGGGAGGGCTGATAGATTATTAAAAGGCTTAAAACTGTACAAGTATAAACATGAAAAATGCTGATTAAGGATGATGTTTACATAAATATTGGCAGTTTTTGTTGGGAGAAAAAAATAACTAATAGCATACTCCATTTCATTTAACTATCCAAATATTTTGTTTTATATCTGTTAAAGATATTAAAATACAACCTGGAAAAGTAACCCTGATCTGTATCCAGCCAGCATGTAATGAGAGTCAGAGTTTTGAATACATGTGTGCATGTAGGTATACACACACACACGGACTTGCACACACTACTTCAAATTTCATTAGACAGCAAATCATGGTTAATAGCTGTATGATTCACAGATGCAATGCTGCTATCGTCCTCGTTTGTGGCAGGCATAAAGGCAGACGTAAAAGGAAACAGTTTATGACATGCTGCTTGATATTCTTCACATTGAGTGTGGCAGCTTCCAAAACTGCCATCAAGCAGTGCCTCAAAAACCTTTGTTAATGTCTAAAGAAACAAAAGTAACAGTTAATAAATACGATTTACAATTGTTTTATTACTAAAAAGATGTACTGTTAAACAATACTAATCTGAGCAAACACAGATTCTCTGTTGGCATTCAGATATAGTTACTTAGGGGACAAAATATGAAACCTCATTCTTTCAAATAATACTAATTATCATGATACGTGAAGCATGTACATTATCCTGCAGTGAAGTATACATTATTTAAGATCCCACATTTTTTAGCTTTAAATACTGTATGTTTTACCTTCACATTTTTGTCTCTCATGTTTTTATCCAATCTAGTAGCAACAGCAATTGCTTTTTCTTGTCTCGATTTGTCCAGGAAATACATCATCTTTGCACCTATCACAAGAATGAACACAATATTTAGATAGTAGTGTTACTAAATGCAATACCGCATATACAGACACAAAGAACCCAAAAACTTATAAATCAGTGTGAATTAGAGCTTCTTACAAGTTTTAATAAGCCATATTTTCCTCCCTTATTTATAAAACTGATGAAACTAAAGCTGTTTTGAACTTTATTAGAAGCACAGAGTAACACAGATCTGCCTCTGCAAAAGTGAAATGCCTCACTTAATGAAGACAAGGAATACACTTGAAGAGAGTGTTGATGACTAAGCCCTTCAAATCAGCAGGCTAAATGAAATCCATCCTACAAATGTAGAAGTGAGAACAAGACATTTTCTCAGAGATACTATGAATAATTTTGAAAAGTACTGGAGGTAAGTGAACAATACAGTTACTAAACAATTGTAGAACACAGCCCAGAAGAAATTCAGACCAGTATATGCCCATATGGCAGAAAGTAAGGCCAAGCTGAGCTACCAACCTAGAGCCGAGTGAAACACCTTAGGTACAAGGGAAGTATAATCCAAATTTGATGCTTTGCCTGGACTAGACTACACTGGTGAGAAGACAGACAATGCATTAAGTAACTACGCAGCTTCTTGGACCACAAAGTTTATCAAAACTGGTCTGGGCATCTCTGCAGGATACTGTGTTGCTCCTTATATCACAGATGCCTTAATTTAAAATCTCATCTTAATGAACATGTAGGCATGTCATACACTTTCCTTTTCCCAAATACAAAGTCCAGTTCACTACATAATCTACTACAAAGAACAAAAAGAAATAATTTCCTTGAAAAAGTTAAAAATCCACATTGAATGTATTGTCTCTTACTCAACTCATATCCCCAAGTATTAAATTTGTCACCATTGTCAAAAAACAACCTTAACAGTCACATTTGTTTAAAGTCAGGGAGGCTATGATACAGGAATTGAAAAGGAATCAAAATTCTGCTTATATAAATGATTACTATTAAAAAAATAAGCCAAGAAAACACTCATTTGTACTCTCAGGCCGAAGGTTTCGGTTTTTCAGACCTTTACATTTTCAAATTTAATTCCGAGATGACATCTTAAGTTATAAATTGTACAGCAGCTAAGTCATGCTGAAACAGGTTCGAAGCAATTAAGTGGAAGACTGACACGTAAGTGAAGGTGACCTAAAGCTACCCAGGACATCTATGGTTAGTTTACTCCTGGTTGCACTTTAAAATCCTAATCCCACATATCTTCCCACTGCCTGTAAATTGATACACTGTTGGATCAGGGATCAGTGGATCTTAGGGTCTCTTTGGACCCTAGGGAGCTTTTACGCATTGAAGCCCCTGTCCTGTTTTCATCTGGTAGAGTGTTAATTTTCTTCCTAGTGGCTGGTGCAGTGCTGGTTTTGAGTAAGCATGAGAATAATGTTGATAGCAACAACTAAAACATCAGTGAGTTAAGTAGAACTTATCCTAAGTTAAGGGTTTTTTTTCAGTTACCCATGTTCTGCCAGCAAGCAAGTGCACAAGAAGCTGGGAGGGGGCACGGCCAGGACAGCTGATCTGAACTAGCCAAAGAGATGTTCCGTACTGTAGAGCATCGTGCTCAGTATATAAACTGGGGGGAGTTGGATCACTGCTCAGGCATCAGGTGGTGAGCAATTGCATTGTGCATCACTTGTCTTTTCTTGGGTTTTATTTCCCTTTTTTATTGTGTTCCTTTTCATTACAATTATTGTATTTCATTATTTTTAGTTATTAAACTGTTCTTATCTCAACTCATGAGTTCTAAGTTTTTTGCCAGTTCTCCTCCCCATCACAGTGGGAGGGAAGAACAGTGAGCAAGCGGCTGTGTGGTGCTTAGTTGCTGGCTGGGATTAAACCACAAGAGCTCCTCACCTCCACTAAATAAGAGTGGACTCACCTTCTTCAAAGGGGTCCCTGACATCTCTCTAACATGGGTGCCACCACTGCCTATGATGTCACTTGGGTTCTTCTCAAAGGCACTGAAGATGTAGACAGTGTGAAGCCACACTTAGAGGTATGACAGTCTTGGCCTATACAATTACTATAACAAAGTGACTGTACTATTTTCCATAATAATGGAGGACCAGAAAGAAGAACCTGGAAAACATCCAGTTAGATGCCCAACAATGACAAGAGTGGAAGAACACAACTGTAAGTATCCGGAGCAATTGCCTGCTGAGATCTCTCTAGTTGACTTCCCAAATCTTGAGCCTGCTCGCAGGAAAGGGGAAGCAAGTCATTCTCTCAAGATACTGTCCTGAAACAGGGATCTTTTAATGGCCTCCAAGTTTGGGGAAAGATACCTAATCTTCCTTTAAGAGACATGAGCAATCCTCCGAAGCTAACTTTCTCAGTTGATTCTGGATAGATCGTGGGTAACTTTTACAAACTAGGTGAAATTAGTACTGTTCTAAGTACTTTAAGCGCCTGATAAATCCTCACTTACTTTTGCTTCCTAACTGCTGGAGAGATGTTTTGTTTTTTCCTCTACTAGCTTCTCAGGTGACATCAATTTCTATTCCAAAACTTTCTGTACTCGGTAGACATGAGAAATTTCAATTCCAACTTCCTTTGTCTTAACTCCAGCAGCTACTTGTAGCTCTTCTACACAAATAGGGTAAGAGTGTCATATTTCACCATGTTCACTGTTGACCATGAAGCAGGAAAGCAAAGGCAGGATGACAAGTTTGTCATGGCATTTTTATCGATGCTGTTGTTACGTGACAGAACTATAAGTAGGAACAGAGACATTCCAGCTGATAAGAAAACACAGAAAGGCTCTGCTTCTAATATATTAGGATTTTTTGGTTTACATTTTCTAATGATTTCAAAACTAGAAGCTGCAACAGGAGGGATGACAGTGCTTCCATACTTGACTATCTGTGGTGGTTGGATTGCACTTTTTGGAGGCAAGAAGCAGGTTCCTTATGCATCTAATAAAAAAGCGAATGAGGGTTTTTAACATCATAAAAGCAGGCAGAAAAACAAAACAATGTAAACGTGAATCTCTGGCTCACTAGAATTTATGGATCAATTATAGACTGCAGAGAAAGAGTCTGGATTTAAATCGCTTAAATCATCTCCTTTTCAAGAGCATTAAAAAGTTAAACAAACCTGACAGTTGGTGCTGAATGGAGGTAGCATTGTGTTTGAGAAATTCTTCATTAAAACTTTCCAAGTTTTTATTAACAAAGATTTTCTGCATTTCTTGAGTTAGGACCTTGCTCACAATTTCTGGGAGGTTACTATGGTCAGATACTAGAAGGGGGAAGGGCAAGAGGGAGAGAAGCAAAAAAGCTATTTAAACAACTATAGAAAACAGTGTGAAACCATAAATTTCACTGCTAAAATTCCCATTTTTAAAATTTGGGCACAGGAAGAAACACAAATTTCAGTTCTAAACAGGTCAACACAAGCACTACCGATGCAGATACAGATGAAACATTCATAAAGGATGCTCTGTCATGTACATTTTCTGCTGTAAGTTCACAACACGTACTTTGCTTCAGTCAGAACCTTTGTCCCATATCTTAAGTTTTAAGAAAATAAGTGGCAGAATTTCAAGGATCTTTGCAAAACCTACTACTCTGAAATCTACCAGAATGAGTTATTTGGTTCACCTGGTGTATTAATGGAGGAAGGAATATAATAGAATACATACACAGTACCCTGCAGAGCACAACCAGTGTTTTCCTGGGTATTACCATGGAAAACACACCATTTATTTTTCTTCATGTCAGTTTGTGTTTGAGAGTATACATTACAAGAATATGTAGTTATGTGCTTGTACGATATAACTACCTGTACCTTTATACATACATACGTACTTCCTACACACATACCAGCTTTAGAGAATTTAATCAAGCACTCATGTAGCCATGGGTTATTACTGTTGATAGCAAAAGCTCTTTTGACAGACTGTAACATTAACAGAAACTTTCCTGTGGGAAGGAGAAAAAACAAAAACACATCAAGATTAAGAATACAGAACTTACTCTCTTTATATCAACTACTGTTTTCTTTAGTAAACCTAGTATAAACATTCTAAACATATATGTCTACACAGAATTAGGAAGGAAATTTATTTTTCCCATCCAAATTGCTTAATGAAATAGAAATGCCTTGTGCTCAACCTCTGGCAACACATAAAATACATTATGATCTGTTTGGCTTTGTTTTCCCTTAGATATTTAGAGATCACACTGCAAGTATCTTTCTACAGTATTTATTAGTATATACTACAACTTACCTTTGCTCTTAGTTTTTTTTTGTTTAAGGATGGCTAAACAAAGAAGCTACCTCCCCTATTATTACTGGATATGACACAAATCCCAGCTTCAGTCAAGCAAGTATCTACTCCAGACTATTTTAGGCTCTGCTCAGCTAACACAGGCTGCAGTGAGGGATTAACATTTGGAAGAGAAAAAATAGAATTATGCAGTACTTTACCTTTTCTAAAGTATATTTCAAATGCTAATAAATGTGTCTCTATGTCATCTCCAATAAGATTCTTAAGTGGTATAAGGAACTTAATGGCTTCTTCTAATGGATTTTCTACCTGTTTTAACAAAAACATAGCGAAATTTAAAGCTTAAAATAAATGTCAAATAAAATCCACCAAGGATACATTCTGTTATTCAGAGCATTTAAATAAGAGGCCAAAGGTGAACTGTAGATAGCTTTCTGAATTAAACTGAACCACAACATTTTTATTTGAAAAGATTTAAAAAGACACCACTGCTAACTCTGGCATTGCTTATGTAATATACTCAGTGTAGTAATTTAGCATTTAGGAACTATTAAATATGACTACCTTAGACAAGAAGCTTAGACTTCTAAAGGTACTGTGATAAAGGAGATAGTTCTTTGTGCATAGAGAAATACTGGCTCATGTCTTTTCACTATTCACTGCATGAAAACCAGAGTTCTTCAGGCAAGAACCACTTTTTTGTTCGTTATCTATTTAACGAAGGATGGCCTACTGTTAGAGAAAAAAATTTAAAGGAAGTAACAGTACTATTAATACAGAACTTTGATTTATTAAAGGAAAAGTATTACTTTTCTTTAGTGTAACTAGAAATGGACTACAAAAAGGTATCTTTGAATGCAAAAATGATTTTATAAAAAAACCTGGATTCTTTTAGTAGAATCTGATAATTATCCCATATTATAGGGTTTTTATGATAATCACATGAATTTAACATGAAAGACCATGCTAACCCTTTCCAGTTTTTCAGGAACTAGCTCTTCCCTAGGTCCACTAGTTTCCTCCTCCTCTTCATCTCGCTTTTTCTTTTGATTCTTTTGTTGTCGCTCTCTTTCTGCATGTTTTCTTTCCTCCTCAAGTTTTGCTTTCTTCTGTGCTCTTCTTTGCTTGCTAAGCATTTTCTTCAATTCTTTGGCTGAGAGATTTTCTAAAAATTAAGGTAACGGGTAACTCACATTAACACAACACTCAGACATGCCACTACGCATATCAAAATGGCATACATCTAAAGTGATTTCCATAAAAACCGGCGCTTGCCAGACTATCGTCACTATATAGTCCAACATTAGTAGTGGATTATTATTTACAGCATAACAACACTTGATCTTGCATATTTTCTCTTACATACTTGTTACAGAAACCTCAACTATTTGAAAGGTTAGCGACATAAACTTGTACCTATGACAGGCTTTACCTTAGAAAATGGACAATGGTTTTCAAGGGTAATACTGAGGTGCCATGTTCACTGTAGCTGAGCTTCATTCTAATGTTAACTAGAAACATCCAGACAGATTTACACTCCATCTTAAAAGAGCTCGTTATCTTTCATTAAGGTGTCTGAACACTATACAGCTATGATAATTGCGCTGATTTTCTGCACATGCTATGTGATAACCTAAGAGGATGCAAGAAAAAACTGATATTGTTTGGGCTGAGAAGAGGTAAAATACTCTGGTATGTACTATCACGACCATTATATGAATCTTCATGCTGCTCGCTGTGTTCATGTTTTCAGACTGGACTAGCATTTAGATAAGCCAAGAAGTTTTAGCAGTTTGCATGAAAAGTAGAACACACAAAACATGATTTCCTACAGGGTCACATAGAAGGGAGGAGCCTTCAGCCTTTCCATTCACTTGTCTTTTTTCCTTCTTCCCTGCTGTCCCACTGACCTGACCAGTTTAGCTAGAATAACACTGCAGTTTCTACTGTTTACTGTGGTGGTTCACTGAGAACAGCATTTGTGCTAGTAATGCAGCAAGAACAGAATGAACTACTGAGGCACTCAGGCATCTTTTCTGTGGCCACAGCACCATGAGCTCCCCACCGGGGCCAGCCACTGCTCTGAGGGAGGGAAGCAAGGAGAGGCAAGTGTTCTTCTCACCCCATTCATACAGTGCTGTCTCTCCCTGGGGATGAGCCTACTGAAACCTGATGCACAGCAGGCAAATGAACTAATGGTGGCTTCTGAGATTCTTCCTTCACTTTAGTTTCTATGATATATTGCTATCAGGATCCTGTCACACATTGGTCTTACATTATATACAGAAACAAATAAAAATTGGAGAGAAAATGATGCAGGTTGAACTGTGAAGTGCCTCGTTTTATATGTACTTCATTATACGTAGGCAGATATGGGAAAACTTATTATTCACCTCTGAATGAAAGGTAAGATTGTGTTGGCAATATTAAGTGGCATTTTTAGTTTATTTCAGCTTTTCCCCCCATGTAAAATACACTTCCCTTTGCAAAGAACTAGATATTAATTACACTGCTTTAGCCAACAGCCACTGCAGTGCTGACAGGAGCTGTGATTCCATAAAAGGAGAAGCAACTATTTATCTTGAAGGAAAAAAACCTCTTAACTCATTTGTCTTTGAATCTTCAAATTTCCAAACCACACCCCACTGGTTTCCTTAGAAATTCTGCTTTCCATTTAACACTAGTTTTAAATTGTTTCTTAAATGTATTACTTTTGCTAATAGACTCATCCATGTATTCCTTGGTCCTGAAGTCACGTGAACTAGTATTACTACGTAATAAATTAAATGCACTAGGTCAAAATTAAATTCTTACAATTCAGACTGTTTTCCCACAAAATCTATCCATTGTTTCATAATTCATCTGTTAATGACATTTATCTTTCATTTAAATGAATAAATGGCTGAACTGAACTTGATTTTTCCTTGTAATAGTCTGAAATGCCACTCCTCCCCGATACTCCAAGTATATCTAGGTTCATTCACATACTAGTTTTACAAGACAAGAACAGAGAGGACGCAAGCTGAGGCATGTTATCTACAATCTCTTTTCAGTTATTAAATTGGGGCAGAAAAAAGGAAAAACTTGTCTATGTTACAACTTACACTCATTCTATAGCACATAACTAACTTAGCTTAATAAGCTTTTACATGTGCCATACACATACGAGCCTCCATTATGGTCTAGATACCTGAATTCACTTCTTGTTCTTTGCTTTCATTGGTAAGAGGATTATCATGGAGCTTCAAGTAGATTTCAATTGCTGATCGAGCAGCCTTGAAGTAAAAGGCATGTTTCCTGAGCACATCTTCTAATCTCAGAAGGTCTACATAGGCACGAAGAGTCATCTTTCTCATGCAGTATGTGTGGAAGTCAAATTGATCATCCGTTATCTCAAAAAAATGCTTCAAGAAAAAAAAAAAACAAACCACACACACAACTCTTACACACTCCCCTTGCTTAGTTTACTTTAATTGCATGAACATGAATAAAGTTACAACTGGTATTATTTACAGGCAGTATTCAAATGGCATAAAAATATCCTTATAATACTGACTGTCCAAGAGAACCTGTCACTAGGGAAAAAAAGCCACCCAGAAAAATCTTATGTCGTTAACAAAAAGTATAAAGTGATTGTGTTCAAAGACTTAAACATTCCTTAAAAGCAAACTGAAATGTGACTGTTCTGATTAAAAAAACCCAAACAAATGGCAAAAGACAAATAAAATTAACGTACATACAATCAGTTATATAGTTAGGAGACATGGTATTTTATATATTGAAACTTCTTCACTTCAAATAATTGTTGTCCATATAATAGCTAGGGATGACATCTTATTACAAGAAATCATCAAGTATTAAGCTGTTTTAAAAAAATCATTATACTAGAAACTTAATCTGCAAATAAGATTATGCCAATTACACCAGCAAATATCTTCATTACAATGTGAGAAATACAGGGAAAGAAACTGATGGTGTTTGCACCTACTTACCCTTTCTACTTCGTGGCATTTTTTCAAGGCATCACCGTACTTCCCTAACCTTTGATAAGCTGCAGCACATTCAGTCTGGAACCACATACACTGCATCTCATTTAGGTTTTCCATAGCAGAAGTTCCTTCCTGAAATAAGTGTCATTATCACTTTTTGCTATTATAATTTACCAGCTGCTGCTTTCAACTATGGCTAGTTTCAGACCATTAGTAGGAAACAATCAATCCTTCAACTACTTGGAATACAATAGAAAATGCATATAACCACCCAGTGACTGAGAATAATACTTGTGATACCCTGCGCTCTCCAAGACAGAAAGAAATAAATTATTAAAAAAGAAAAATAAAATGGTATAAGCAACATTAGTATCTTGGCAGATTTTTAAAATTAACCCATGCTTGTATACACAGTCTTTCTTTTACAATTTGGGGGCAGAAAACAACACTGTTTTTCAGCATCTTAAAGTTCAACAAATAATTTCCACTGTTTTTTCCCCTGCCAGGTAAGTGGCATCTACTAGTCTAAAAATCCACCAATATATACTACACGATAAAGCAGTAAATAAGTAATTGTAAGTTTCTTAGAACTTGTTAGTTTAAAAAATGAAGTTAGATTTATGCTTCATACTTTTAAAGAATAAATCCTAGGTTTTTTTTTCTTGTATATAGTTTCAGAGCCCTAGATAAAGAATAAGCAAACCAGAAGCACGTCCCACGCCACGAATGCTAGCCACCATATTTTCAGAACAGTATTTATACTAGAAAGAAAACCCAGTTCAACTCACAACATTTAATTATTTAGAATTATTAGGGAAACAGGTTTTGCAAACAAGGTATCCATCAGATGCATTTCCAGAGAGGTGCTCAGAAGTATGGCAATAAAAAAAAATACAATGTGGACATCCACATTGGAAGTACCATTTTTTCCAGTATTTACTGGGTCTATACAGCTGAGTACTGCCTCCAGCTCTGGGGCTCCCAGCACAAGAGGGACATGGGCCTGTTAGAGTAGGCCTGCAGAAGGGCCAGGAAGTAATCAGAGGGCCAAACACCTCTCCTGTGAAGAAAGGCCGAGAGAGTTGAGATTGTTCAGCCTGGAGAAGAGAAGGCTCCAGGGAGACCTTACTGCAGCCTTTCAATATATAAAGCAGGCTTATAAGAAAGATGGAGAGGGACTTTTAACCAGGGCCTGTAACAACAGGATGAGGGGTAATGTCTTTAAACTGAAAGAGGGTAGATTTAAATTGGACATAAGGAAGAAATTCTTTATGGCAAGACACTGGCACAGGTTGCCCAGAGAAGCTGTGGCTGCCCCATGCATGGAAGTGTTCCAAGTCAGGTTGGACAGGGCTTTGAGCAACCTGATTTAATGAAACAAGTCCCTGCTCATGGCAGTGGGGTTGGACTAGATGATCTTCAAAAGGTGCCTTTCAATCCAAATCATTCTATGATTCTATGTAGTTATTTACCACTAAATATAAGAGCATTATCTTAAAAATGGACAGTAATAAAAGATTTTTTTATTTTTGTCAAAAGTTACATGAGTAAAAAAAACTGCTAGAGGCAAATGAAACCTCTCTTCGTTGAAACAATATACTTACCCTCGTGAATTTAGAGCACATCTCCTCTGCATCCTTCACCATGTTTGCTCGCAGCATGTATTTAGCACATTTAGAATTGATAAATCTGTCTGCAGTATCCAAAGACTGTGCTTCATCCATCCATTTGGCAGCTTCCTTGAGGTTACCTACATGCTGTTAGAGAGAAATTAAATAGTTAACATTCAGTATAAGCCTGCTATTGACCAACTCCTGAAATCTGTAGTTACTGGCATTTCTCCCTCAGGAGTAACAAAAAAGGCAGTATTATCGTTCACTTCCCCCTGCCCCCAGATTTTTTCAGAACAATTTGCTGTAAGTTATGACTTGCTTTGCAAAGCCTAAACAAAAGGGTTTTCATTTTCTTCCTGACAGAACAGTGCCCAAAAAGAAACCCGCATGAAAACTGATGTCCATAACCACTGCTAACTGAAATACTATCTGCACATTAACACCAATATGATGGTTTGTGTTGGTGTTTTTTTTTTTTTTTTCCCCCCTTTTTAAAAATAAACTAGGTACTCTACATGTCCAAATTCACTTTTTACCTTGTAAATTTTTGCTTTTAAATAGAATAGTTCTATTAATGTTGGAGTGCTTGCAATTGCAGCATTAATGTAATCCAAGGCCAAAGAACACTGGCCAAGTTTGTCAAAGTGCTGTGCCAGGAAATATCGAACCCAAAGCAGTGTCGTTGGGGGCTCTTTTTCTCCATTTTCTGCAACAAAATGGAAAGAGTTACAGTAACCAGCAAGGCTGAAGACTGCATTTGAAAAACAAACACAAAAAACAAAGCTTGGCAAATCCAGCAGATATTTCCTGTAATGCATTCATTTACTAGAAGGTATTACAATTATTTTCTTGCAAAAAGTATCAGCACCTCAACAGTTCTTGATAACTGACATGAACAGTATTAAAAATTACAGTGTAATTAATATAAAACCACAGAAACTCACCACATGTACTGAAAAGGTCACAAGTTTTCAAAGAGGCTTCATAACCAGTAACAAGTTCTTGGATTGTAGAAACCTGCATATAAAAAAAAATATCAACTGAAGTTATGCTTTACTATCATGTTTACATAAAATAACACACTGGAAAATATACTTGGGCCAAAACATAGAAATTATTCTAAAATAATTGCTTAATTTGGAAAAAAATTGGACGTATCCTCGATACTTCACCTTTCACAAGCTACTTTTGATCACTCATTTTAACTGGTGATATGGCAGGGAAACAGGGGTAATCTTGACAGCTTACAGCAGAAAGTAATAAAGTATATTTAATTATTATCCTTTTTAAGTTGTATTTTGGAATTTTTATTTATTTATGTTTAGTTTTTAAGTGTCCAAACTGAGCCAACTGAAGAAAGGTGCTTTGGAAAAGACTCTGCATGAACTTCCCATATCAATGAAGATATAGAAGAGACTTCTGTGGTTTTCTGGCAGGCTGATATGCACTACTAAACATTTTTTTTTCTTTTGTTAAAAAGGTATTGTTGCCTCGAATACAGGCTGCATCTTTTTACATTAAAATCTCTGTATTGATTGATTTAAAGCTAATACCTTCTGAAGTCAGACTTCGTCAACAATACTGTTGTTCATTCCAAGGCTGAATACTCAAAATTCACCCACACAGTTTTGAATTCACACTATACAAGTTTGACAAGTACCGTATATACAACTGTTAATATCTGTGCATTTCATTACAATGAGCTATTCCAATACCACATCCGTGGCTTAGAAGTGTCACGTAGTATTTCTAAGCATTTTATGAAATGCCCAACCTGTTTTGTAGCCGAATTCTAAACCTGCCTGCCGTATCCACCCAGTAACGAGGCTCGTAAAGAAATAAGAGCAATACAGAAGAAAGAAACACATATGATCTATATATATATATATACACACAAAAAAAACACAGAACGGACTTAAAATAAGTTCTGATTGTAAGCATAGCAGGGTAATGGCTACTTTCACCAATTAGGCGAAATCTATAGATAGTAAAAACCTAAAACTTTAATGGTTAGAAGACAATCCTACATCAAACAAATTGGTTGAAAGAGTAAAATAAAAAACAAAACAAAACAAAACATGGGGAGACAGCAAAATTTTAAAAAGCAGGATTTGACAAAACACACATCCACTTCAAGATAGACTTTAGGAAAGGAGAGGAAGAGAATAAACCTTGTTCTAGAAGATCAGAGTACACAGTTTGAATGATACTACTTTGTTTAACCTAATTCAGCACAAGAAGCAAGAAATGCCAAACGTTGTCTCGAAGAGAGCAGAGAAGGTGACATGCCCAAGTCATATGCAGCCAGTGTAAATGTCTCAAAGTGAAATAAAACAAACACACACACACATTCTGTAAAGCTCTGGGCAAATCTCATAAGAAATGGTTTCTTGTAGCAAAATGTTATCAAATACAATAAAATGTTACTACACTTCAAATAACTACAAAGTGATAAAGGAAGTTAAAGAAGTCACAAGTAAATGGACAAATGCAAATAAATGCATTAAGCTGTTCTCTGGCCTCAAGACATCTATTTATTCAAAGATTTTTTGAGGTGGTTGAAGGTTTTTTTTTTTAAGATTCTCTTCCCTAAAATGAGTTTAAATGCTGAAGTAAGTATCTGCTTCAGATAGCAGGCTTGCAGTGTATATGTGCAACAGAATCAAGTGTTATTTCTTCACTGCTTTTCACTGCAACTTCAAAGTATTCCCAAAGTTGCTATCATCTGGTTGTTAGTAAACTTAAATTCCTTTGTGATCAAGCAGCTTTGCTAGACTGCAAGTGAACTGTGTGTAAAGGGAGAAAGACCCCTTAATTTCTTTAACAAACACACCTCACCACTACCCAACTCCACATATAATTTTTTCCACTACTGCATACTTGGAACATGGCTTCATAGCTGGACGAAGACCACGCTACCACCAAAACCAGTGGTGCCTCCATCCCCAAGCCACATATACCCAGTCCCTGCCTTGGGTCAGTGCTACTGGCTGTGGCTGTATCCAGAGTTAAGTGATTTACTCCCTGCTCCACCTCTGAGTACAGATGCCCAATTACTAGTGCCATCATCAGGAGGAGCTGGCAGTGGACAGACCTGGGACAGTGAGACAGTAAGAAAGCTGCTCTTCCTAGCAGGAGGGTCTTCAATCAGCTTACAGCACCAGGGAAATCAAATCCTCTGGTATTGTCCAACTCAAGATCAAACTGCACCATGCTTTAAAAGATAAATTCCTCTCAATCCAGAACTCTGCACTGGTTTTGGTGTCTACAGTCCAAACTATACCGGAATTGTCATTCTGAAAACTACTTTGGACAATACATTTTGAAACAGGTATTCAATGAAAGCTACAAAGATAATTCAAATCAGGTAGTTAAATTATTGCAGACACTCTTGATGAAAAATGACAGGTTTTTTTGTTTTGTTTCTCATGTGTCCTCCATCTTCTTCCTCCCTTTTTATGCTTATGGTTCAGTCTCTTACTAGTAATTCCAGGTTCATGTGCTGCATCCAAGGAACAAGTGATGTGGAAATATGAACTCTAATGCTTCTGTCCTTACTAACTGAATATTTAGTAGTAAAATCTGTCTCTTGGATTTACTACCATCTACTACCTGTATTCTACTGTCACCACTGCCATCTTAAAGGCAATAATGTTTTACTATTTCTAAACACTACAGCATTCTTCATAAAGATAATTTTGATTCCTAAACACCAAGCTGAGTTATCCGAAAATACCATGATACTGACCACAAGTTCATTTCCAACTGTATTATTCTAAGAAAATAGTTTTAGTTATTCCCCTGCTATGGATGTGAAAAAGCTTAAGGTATTACGAAAGCATAACTGAAGTCATCAACAAATCTCAGGTTTTGCTATGACAGGAATGGAGCTGATTCCACAACTGGGGCCAGCAGTTTCAGAAGCCTCCTAAATAATCAAAATTCAAACCTCAAACCTTTTCATAGAGTCACTACCTACCGCTTTAATTACAAAAGAACAATGAGCTAAGAAGCATGAATCCAAGAAGGGCGAAAGGGGCTTTATTTAGCCTTCCCCATTAGCAGAGACAAGTGAAGTGATCATTTTCCCTCCTAAAGATGAAAACTGCATGGACTCACAAACCAGTACAGATTCTTGACAAGTGCAATAATTCTGGAAGTTAAGAAAGCATCTTCCACACTTTGTATTACTTGAAGCAGAAGACTCCAAAGGCCAGAATGGTTGTCTCTGCCATTCCTGTGCAGTTTATTTCCACTGCAAACGACGGTTTCATAAGTAAACTTTTGAGTAAATGCCTTAAAATGAGTATTAAAGAAATAGAAATTAAAATATGTATGCATGATACTCACTCCACTCTCAGTCTTTTTCAACTGTAAGCAGCAAGAACACAACTCACTTGAACCCCAATTCTGAATTACTTTCTCCAATGAGCATTCATTTTTACTTATCTGATAATACTGATAATTCCATTAGGGACAGCCTAATGGAAAGTTACTGTTTTCCAGGTAAATGGCTGTTGGCTAGAAATCTTTTATCATCACTTTTAGCTATTACGGTGGCACCTATGGGACAGTCATTAAACGGAAATCTGTGCAACATCCTGTCATATACCAAGTGACTCCTGCCACATTTTTCTTATACAAAAAGCAAAAGAGGAGTATCAAAGATAAGAACAACAGTACAGGAATCCAAAACGGGATGTTAGGGCTACAGCCTAAATCCTAGTTTTGACTTTTTTTCTCCCTGTACTCCATGTAGGAAGTTGAATGGAATGACAAAGGAATAAAAGTAAAGAGAAAAGCATTATAAAAAGGTTTTCAAGAAACACATGTAACAAGTGAGGTGAAATATGTAATGGAAGATTAAATCAACAGCCTGGTAGCACAAAGCAGGAATGCAAATTTTTCAAATAAAAGGCTCAAACTCTCTGGTTCATTATTATGAAAGTTAAATTACAAAATTGATTGTCTATCATACTATTACAGCAGTTGGGAAAAATATTTTACAATAGACTTCTGTTTCAATGACAACCTTCAAAACACTAATACTGTATTTCATTCTTCAATGGAACAACTGCAAGAAAACAGAATTATCAATACCAATCATATAGAAATATTGTCATGTACTATAAAGCCGTCAGACTTAAGCTACGTCAATAGCCTTTTTTTTTTAAAGGACTTAACTTGTTAATTTATCAGTTACAATCACTACCTTTTAGAAATTTTTCAGCTGCTGCAATTACAAGTCAGGAAGAAATTACCAGTACTTCCTACACTGTTCTCAAAGGCAAACAACCAAAAGGAGAAGTCTGAATACTGCTACGGAGCTACAAATTTTCAAGGAGTATCTATAAAGCTGTCCAAATAAGAAAATATGCTAATGACTTGCAGATATAGATGCAATGGTTGTCTTAAAAAAATTTAGTTATGCATTAGTGCAGAAGAATCCTCAGGCAAATCTGAGAAATACTTTGGAAAGATGTGCTCTAGTACGTGCTTTTATGAAAAGATTTAACTGTTACAAAAATTCATACATATTTATACTACTGAAACATGGGCAAGGGGTACATTTTTTTGCCTTAAACACCATCAGGAATTTAAAGGATACAAAACAGTGGGGAAAAGTAAAAAGACAGCAGACAGGATGAAGATCACACATTACTTGGCACAAATATGTGCAGAGTAACATTTAAATCACTAAAATGGCCCATTATCATGCATCAGATGGATCATTTCTGGGAATTATCACACAGCAGGAGACTGATGCTTTAGAAAAATCACTTTGTTTCTTTATGGAATGCCTTAATAATCATACATACCAGAAACTAAGTATTTGCATATTTGTTTGCAAGAGAACTGAAACTTTTTAAAGACTAACTATTCACAGTTTTGTACTGCATCCAGAATAATTAATTATTCAGTTACTTCAACGAGAGTAACATTTTATTCTCCTTCAAGCAGTCGCACAGTTCACTGTAACCCATTCTAAAACAGTAACCAGTGTCTTTAAGAAGAGGATGCTGCTGTCTCAGAAAACAGTCCAACCTCACTTCACTGTCATATCTACAAGCTTCTGAAATTTCAGTGCCTCAAGTTATACCTTGTTCTTCAAACATAATTCAATGGATGCTACAAGTCTGAGACACCATGACAGAGCTGGAGACTTTTCCATGTGGGAACACTCTGACTAATCCTTTTCATAACCTTGCACAAAGGGCTAGAGGAGAAAAATTAGCCAACAGTTCTTCAGCTTCCAGTAGGTGATCCAATGAGGCTTCTCAAGAAACTTCTGGGTATTTACTTCTCAGTAATTACAGTAGACATATATATATATATATATATATAAAAAAAAAGACATTTCACAAGAATCTCACCTACTCAGATTAATCTGTCTCAGCTCTTGAATTAAACTGAGAGAGGAATGACATAGAAGGATCATTCTATATTCAAAAGCCATCTATAGTACTAATACTTAGACTAGAAAAAACAATGAGCTGAAAGTGTGGGTGCTTTTTATTCCCCCATCTACACAAACACACACCCAATTTTAAGACACCCAATCCTGAAACAGTATGTAAAACCTTCAGTTGCCGGAAAAAGACTTGTAATATCCAGGACTCAGAACTGCCTTGGTATTACTGAGCAGGTAATCTTCAAAATAGTTAGCAGCCTGGAAGTTCAAACATCAACTGTATTTTGGCACAAGTATTGGATATAGCCTATATGGACATTCCTTCCATTTCAGAGGCAGTTGTTACACGGAGCATTACCTTTTGGAACTTCAGTTTGCAGACAATTTTAAGGACAACTGCAGCCCTTCCTGAGGGGGGTGGATTGCTGCCAGGCTTTTCTCCCTCCTTCAAAATAACAGTGTGATTTCACAGAAACATCTTCCCTTGTATTGATAAAGAACTTCTACTGTTATAGCCAAAAGAGGTTTATTGCAGAAGGGCCTGAAAGAGAGTGAAAACAGCAAATAGAAGGGGATACCCTTCATGAATCTGCTCATCTTCCACACGATGAAGGTCTCCTGTGCTGGAAATGAAATAGGATGTTCCCGAAGACAGATGTTCTCAATTCTGGAATCTGACAATTGGGCTCAGATGTCAGACAGCTGCATTTTCTTATGATTCAAAGTGTCAACATGGGTGGTCTTCACCACTGGGAAGCTTGATTTCTCAGCTGGTTCTGAAGATCTAGAGTGGGAGGACGACTGCAAAAACTAACTGGCAAAGGCAGTATTTCTGCACACTGCAATTTCACTTAAGGTGAAACAATGCATACAGGAAACAAGAGAAGAGCACGTGTTTCTGTCCTTCAAAGGAAGTTAATACTATCTGTCCTTGAAACTGAATTGAACAACCCTTCTTAAATAGGAAATTCTCCACAGTAGTTTATTTCCTGAAGAAAATTGTTTCTTGCAGGTAATGTGCATGGTGCTCACAACAGTGGCCCTGCAGGTCAGAGAAACTGATCGCAAAGCACCACATGATTTGCCATCAACACATCAAACCTCTCTGAATCAGATGAGTACTTATTTGAAAAACCAACTCCTAAAGATATAAAAAATCCACTTTAATAGCAGGAAAGTATGTCTCAAAGCTGAATAAATCAATCCCTTTGCTTTCATCTCAAAGTACAATTGAATTTTGACAGGATTTCCCATCACCAGTGTTGTAAGTAGTGGTACTTGAACAAAGCTTTCTGGCTCCCTGAACAAGGAAAGTATTCTTTATTCAGGAGAATATAGTTGAGCTTGACACCACTTTCCCAGCACAGCAGAAGGGGCATCCACTAGACTCGGCAAGAATCATTACATCTGTGTGAGAAACTGAAAACACGGTTGTACTTTTCAAAATATCTACAAAGCATTTGCTATTTGTTTTGCTAGAGAGCACCCAAAGGAAACTGTTGTGCAACTTTTAAAACAGTCATCATCTAGAAAAGATGGGGTACCTAAAGATTGAATGACAAACTACACCTTTCAACAGCAGCCCTGGCGAAGTGTTTTCCCTGGACCGGGGAAAACTGTGACGACATTAACAGATAAAGTCCTTGTGGTCAAATTATTAGGAGTATCTTTCACAAGACAGAAAGAAGTATCCAGTACATACCCTGAAGCAATACTCTAAATGCCTCATGGGAAATGAAGAAGCAACAATAAAAAGAGTCCGTAAGAGTACTACGTCAATACTTGAAGTCTTCGCTACGATGAGATGTTATCTAAGAGAGAGATAAGAAGGTGCTTATAATGTGCAGAAGCAGTATCAATGGACCCTGAAAAATATTTATGAACTTAGTACCAAATAAATTAAGACAGAAAAAAACAGAAAGCAGTTGGTGGCTCAGTGCTGGAGAAGGCTTTTGATGACATGGTACACAACAACAGAACTAAACAACCCCCTGACTTGTCTCTATTTACACACTCACACAAAGCTGAAAGCTGGGGAGCCGAACCCACAAAACAATGAAGAGGAACACTATAAAGAGTTGGTTCTTTGCTTTTATTTTGATGCTATGCTCTCCACACCATTCTAAACAGAACCTTCACTCACCAGAAACAGCACTAAAAAAGCTCCAATGAGGGTACAAACAAGAATGTCTTCTAAAGTAGTATTTCTTGAATAATTCTGTCTCAAAACTCTTCTTGCTCAGAGGCACCTTCACAGGCTCCCTGAAAAGAGTTACTTCATCACTTGAGATGGATGAGACAGACATACAGCTTGGCAAGTGACTTGTACCCCTTTCTCTAGGTCCCTGGAGACACTGTACAGGAGGATCCTGGGTTCAGAGCCTGTTAAGCTCTGCCCACAAGGTAAATTAGCAACCCAAAGTCCCCACCTCTACAAATGCAGATGCTTAGATGTGAACTTTCAGGCCTGAAAAATATCTATGAATGGTAGCAGAGACATACTTGTGATGATCCACTGTATCTAGCACAGCCCCATCACATGATTAACAGTATTTCAATCCAGGGCACTCTGACCTTACCTTTGTGGATAACAATACTGATGGGAAGGAAGTTTCAAATAAAGCAGCTGTCAATAGACTCAAATAGAAAAAAGCTCATAAATTCAATCAACCACATCAGGGAAAAAAGGCGGGGGGGAAAGGGCAGCTACACATTAGAAAAAAGGTTTTACTATAGCCTAACAAAGACAAGAAGCATTTTCATCTACAGCCAAGGTGATTGGCATGAATTGAGATGTGCTTTTTATCGAGGCAGCAAAGAACAGAGCCTGCCAAACACGAGCCAGCTGGCACACTTGCACTGCACAAAAGGTCTGAGTTCAGGCTCTTCCAGTGTATCCACACAGGGAAGGTGTATATGGGCAGCCACCTGAAGTAGTTCCATTTCCTATGGCTTACTATAAATTTAACTAAAAGAATATGTAAGATCACAACATTTATAAGCTTACACAGTTCACAGAAGAACCAAAAAAACCTCTTCATCAAGGCTCACAGATTTTTTTTTTTTACAGCAATGTTCCCTCGTTATTTAAAAAATGGCCCTTCTAGCTACTCTTAATCATAAGATATTGACAATCAGATTTATCGGTGTAAAAAGGGAAATGCATAGAGTACATAAATGGCTTAATATTTACATTTTACTCAAGGCAGCTATACACTTACTTGCAACAACCTCCTTAGTCTCACTTGAAAAATTTTTCCTCCACAACTTGTTATACAGCTGATACTGATTTACCCCACGCAATGAGGTATGAACCACAGAACAAGCCCATAGAGACTATTCAAATAAACTACTCCAATTGTGAAAGGCTATTCAGCCTCATTCAGCATTCAAATAAGAATTTCCATAGCCTACATTTTAGTATAGGGCTAACATCTGAATGTAGAAAAAATCACAATTAATTAAAAGTTATTTTACCACCTCATGCCATAAAAGTAGAAACAGGAAATCACAATGAGCAGCCTTCTACTTAACACAAGTCTCCTTGAATTTCTTATACTACTTTGACATATACAGATGCCAGGTTTGTTTCTGTAAGAAGCTTTAACTATTTTGTGTAACACCCAACGGAAGGGTCACTTTGAAACTAACAGCAGTTCAGATGAATAAATTTAAAATCAGAAAGGCACCTACAACTAAGCCATCAATACTCATCCAGTTTCCCCAAGAAAAGCACTGTTAAATGTGCATGTATGCTCACACATAGACAGGGCAAGACAAAAAAATCTGTCACTTGCAGTAAAACACACATCTGAAGGGAAGTTAGTCATTTTAAACTGACCTAAGTGAGAGTCAACAACAACAACAACAAAAAAAATCAGTGGGTTTTCATTCAGATCTGTTCCTTGATCTCATCTGCTAAGCAGCTGCACAGAATCTTGCACCCCCTCTCAGTGAAAACTTAAGTATTCTACAGTCAAGTCCCTGTAGTAACACCTTTCCCGTCAGCTTGCAACTGGCCATCCTGATCCAGCCAGTAGAAAGTTTTTATGGTTTACATTTCTAAAAAGCTAATCCTATGGTATCATGCTTATTCACTAACTTCAACATTTCTCAGTGTGTGGTAGCTAAACAGGCATAATTCTCAGGAATTTCACCAAGGAGCTACCAGCTTATAAAGACTGGCTACCCACAAAGCATTAACTCTGCAGGACCGTATTTAAAACACACCAGAATAAAAAGCAAAAAACCAAGCCACCCAACAACCCTGGAAAATTACACATTTTCTTTGTTCCCTGACCATCTAAGAAATCAGTCACGTATTTTATAAGCAGTAGAGAAAGCAGCCTTCTATTAGACAGGCTTCTTTAGAGCTGATCTACTCTCTGAGGATGTTAACACATTTTGGTTTATTGTACCTCATTCTTTCTATAAAAATATACTAGAGCTTTATTAGCTTTTAGATTTTTCTTTATTGCTTAAAACTAAACACATCCATTAATGACTTGTAATTGCTTTCAAACATGAAATACATCCAATGCAGTGTCAGATACACTCAGAAATTAAAATGTAATAAAAATCATGCATAGTGAGAGTTTCCTTTTGCCCTGGATTAGGTTTGGAGGTGTGCCTTATGATATATATCACTGCTAGTGAACTGAATGTCTTCCTGAACAGTACAACTGCATTGCAATGAGTGTGCAATCTGTACACATTTAACTATATACACCATCAGATCATAACTCTGATTTACCATCTCAAGAGAACGCTAAATTGCTGTGTAAGTGAAGATTACTGTTGCTGCCCATTGCTGCTAGCACTGGTAACAGCTACTCCTGAAACACAAGTGATACTTTTCCCTAATGTCAATACCACCAACGAACACACAGGCTATTTGAAATGCTAACCTCCAGAAGAAGAATGCTTCCTCCATTTAGTTAAACGAGTTTTATTTGTATTTGCCATTCAAAAAGTAAATTGTCACATGGTATTTTGTATACCTGCTCTGCTGAAACAGCATTATTTCTTTTTCAGAGCATGTTATGGACAAGAATAATGAATGGGAAAGTTTACAGTACAAGTAGCATTTGATAAACACTGCAACTGTTTTGTAGTTTTGACTGAAGCATGCAACACTTTTAGTCATATGTGACTGCATTTACCAGTTTTTGTCTCAAACATCTGAACTGGGAACATAGTCTGTCCCATATGTAACAAGCTTGGCACTTCCCAGTTATTCTTAGAGGAAAGAATTCTCAGCTCGGTACACCAGCTTTGCAGAGAGCAGACTACTCAAGCAGAATGGCAAACCAGTCACAAGAAGAACATTCTTCATTAAAGAATTTACTGTTGCTTTAGAAAGGTCTAGTATGTGTATGTTTACACACTGAAAGTACAGCTGCACAAGCTCCTTTAGAGCTGTGCAACAGGATTTGATGTACAGTATCAGTCTCATGTTAAACAAAACAACCTAAGCCCGATGACTATAAATATAAGAGCCAGCCATGAATTTTTCAGTGCTTTGAATATAACAAGTTAAATATTAAAACAACTCCTTGAAAGTTATTTTAAAAGCAATACGCCTCAAATATCTTTATAAATGATCTGTTTGTGTAGCTATTTGGGAACGGAAAAATGTAGGATTCAGCCAGACTTGCAAATGAGGTCTTAACTTTGAGATTACTGGGAACTGTCATAGTTGCTCAAATCTTTTCCATAAAACCTAACAACTTTCCACTCACAAAAGTATGACTAGATTAATTAAATAATTTTTCAAATTCAACTAAATATCTATGTTATCAATACAATATAAAGTTTAACTTCCCTCAAAAACTTCAGTAAACTTAAATGAAAAGGTATATTGGCTACAGATGCAGCAAATACACTGCCTACAGTAAAGCTACAGAATACCCCAAAGTACGAACATTAGTGTTCAGCTGTATCATAAATATTAACTAATTTGATTATGACATGTATATCAGATTTCTACATAGGTTATCTTTTTTGGAAAGTGAAAGCTACAAAGTTTACAAAACCATCTCAGAGAAGTTAAACAATTTGGAAAACAACTGTGCAGGAACCGAGTGTTCAGTAAAGCAGCAACACCAGTCAGAACAGATTCACTGTTCCATGAACTCTCCCACAGTGGTCAAACTGTAAAATGTACAACACGAAATTAAAATTGAAGCCTACGGACTGCACAAAAGACTGATAAAGGCTTGATTTTTAAGTTTCTTTTATTTTATGCTTCTAAACACTCATCTTTCACTGCATTTTCAAAATAAGCCATACAAATTTAACACACCAGTATACTACTGGTCTGCATATAATTTAGAGAGGCCTACTCATTTATCTGCTATTTCCAATTACACAAAGCAAGACCTCTAGAAAAAGCACACTGCTTAAATGTATGAGACATCTTTCATCTAGGAAATAGCCCAAAAGGATAAACAGAGTATAAATGAGATGGTATGTCTGGGGAAAAATAGTGTTGCAGATATGACACAGCCGTATGAAAGAGACTCTTACAGATAGAGAGTCATAAATTGGGAAGTTGTGCAAGGAGAGCACTTCCTATGGAAAACTGAGGATCTGAAGCTCACATATATTTTTTTTTAATTTGCTCCACCCCAAAATAATCTACACTTCAGTGTGAACTTCAAATATTTAAGTTAAAACAACGGACATTTTCTTGGTATGAGTGTAGTACAGAAGAAAAACAATACTAAAATTCAGAGATGACTAGCTCAGACTTATTGTTCTAACAGCAGTCATGTGTCTGAATTGCACTAGAGACAACAGGTTGTAAGGTACAAATCAAGGAGCTGCTCTAAAGTGACAGCAACACTGACACCAAGCAACACTATATAAAGTATTTGCTATACATTTTTCCTGAAGCGCAGTTGCCTCATTTAGCATACATCACAGTGAGTGCAATAGAAAACAAATGGGATAATGTCCTATGAAAGAATTGACACCCACAACACATATTTTTGCTTTCATTTTCATATTGCCTTAAAACATCCAGAATCAGATTCTTCTAACACGCTGAGCATTCCACATCAACTGAGGTCAGCGAATGCTTCTAAATATAAAAATCCCTCAAACCAGAACTCCTGCACTATATGATCAATACCTGCAAAATTTGGCCTTGACATCTTACTGGCCATTTTAAATGTGCGATGTATGGGTAATACTTCCCCTCTTTATTGTACTGTGTCAAGACTCATAACTTGTGAAATATGTCACAAACCACAGCACGAAAAAACTGCCAAACAAAAAAATCTGCATTATACCACAGTATGTAAACACATTCAGAAAAATAGTATTCTTTATTTTAGAGCACTTGACTTTCCAGTTTTACTATTACTCCTAATGATGCAGTCATAAAACTGCTGACACAATGGAATAAGTTAGTAACAGCAATACAAGTTTATACTGAAAGTTTTAAGACACTTGTAAGAATACAAATTCAGAGCAAACCAATGCTCTCAGATGTCACTGGGGTCATCACATAACTAATTTCATGAGCAACCGGTTTTCTGAAAGCTTTTGGACAAGTTTGGGGACAAAAGAAAGCAAGTAATTTCATATGAGCAGAGCATCAGTAGGAGCAACTATGAGCAAAGATGTTGAAAGCACTTCTTGTGGGTCTTCAGATAGGTAATTGGAGTGGTTATTCCCAATGTAAACAACTCCAGACTAAAAAAGCTCTCTTGATAAAGTAGTTAAGTCAGCTGCTATACCTGTCAGCTCCTGGTTTATGTTACCTCAGGGACCCACACCGTCAGCCATCAGCATGTTTTAGACTACCCACTCATTACAGAGTGGAAACATCCTATCCTGGCAGTACCTACAACAAAGTTTCTCATCCTTCTCTTACTTGAAAACTTCCTTATTCCTCATTAAGATACAGTTATATAGCAGAAAGAATATCTTTTGCTATGAATATACCAGTTGCTAACCAGATCCTTTGTAAGTCCACTTACCAGCCTTCCCCTCATGGCATTTTAACTCAGACACACTACTTGCTACAACGCGAACTGAGTCAGTATTAACAGAAGGCTGTCCTTGGTTGATCTTAAGAGTTATTTCTTCTTAAAATGTAGGGAGACTCCTATTGGAACTAATGTTTTTCACTTCCTTCTGTTATCCACCAACAGTTCATAGAGCACATCTAACTACAAAACCAGTTGCGACATGCTTTAAATTCCTTTAGTTTTCCACATCAAAGAGAGAAAAAGTCTTATTTCCTGAAACAGTTAAAGAAAGATCTTCACTGGAGGCAGCCTACCTTCCTGTGTAGACAGTCTTACACCTTTTTTTGAGACTGTTGTTTCTGATGTTTCTTCCAGTCAGACATTTTCTCTCATCCAGTATTTCCTCACAATCTCCATGTTTTTAGTTACTCAGAAAAAGCGTACATGTGCACTAATGTCGATCTTCAATGGAATCAACCAATGCACCTGCAACACAATCGACGCAAACCTTGATGTTGACTAATAGAAGATCTTCTCTCTTTGGATTTTTATCTCACTGATATAGAGACCAGCACGTACGAGGAACCAAAGAGTATTTCTCAATATTGCGCAAGTACAAGGAGAATTTTTTGGGAGGAGATGGGCATAGCACTTCAAGACCCCTCTCTTTTGAGAGACAGTAACAAATAAGGCTGTTCACAGTTATTTCTAATACAACTGGACAGCAGCTTACAGATTGTGAAAATTACTAAATCCCATGCAATTACTTCAGATTGTTAGCCTCCAGCAGAAACATTCTGCCAAGAGCCGCAGCTACACTCACCCTGAACAATAACTTTGAATGAACACAAAACTCGTAATAATGTAGTGGCACTCCTAAACACAAGTTTTTACTTCTTCAATATGCCAAAAAGACTATAGCTTCTTCCTGACAGAATATGCATTGTGTCAACTATGTGAAGTTTTATTCAGCTACAAAGATATCAACATGATAAACGTAAATAGCCAAGTATACTTGCTATTTTGAAACTAAAAGAAGCCCGATTAAACAAGTTTAACAAGCACTCCTTGCTATATATCAGGCTTTTTAAATTAAAGGTTTAGCATTATAGAAAACTCAATGAGAATAGCTATTTTGCTTATACCCATTTTTTAATAATAAAGTTCAGAAACTAAGGCACTAAGAACAACCTCTATAAAACTCATAGCATAAAAGAGAAAGAGCCCAGTAGCTAGACAGTAAGTCTCCTATACCAGAGGAAAAAAAGACAAAGTATTTCACGTGCACACAGACTGTGTTGAGACATTTTCCTCCTAAATGCTCCATGTTTCTTAGCACGTACATAAAACAAATATAGCCGTATTCCAGAACCTTTCATTCATATAGCAGTAGCGTAAGTGGTTATTCCAAAAGGCTCCACAAATAATAAAAATTAAACTTTTCATATTTTTGAAGTATCAACGGTAAGTAAAAAAATCCACTACATTCACATTTTCTAAAGACATATTTTGTTTAGGTAACATTTCAAAGTTCTAGAGGAATGCAGGATATCTTCAATAAAAAACCCCAAAACACAAACCCATAAGTTTTCTTATGTTAGATAAAGCTGTCCTTTTGTTACAGCATCCCTTACTGCCCTCCCATATATCTCACTTGCTTTAGTCACCTGCAATTGTTACTACTTAGTCCATGATAAAAAGTGACAAAGACAAGAAATTCACTTTAAAATGCAAGTTACCTCCACAGTATGCTTATGAACTCATGATGCAGAAGTTCACTATTTCATGGCAAGATCAAGGAAATCAAGTGAATAAATCTCCAAAGGCAGTATGAGAAGTAGATGTTTTAAACAATATTCTTAAGTAAAAGAAGCTACTTTGAGACATAACTACAGTTCTTCATAACACACTACCACCATTGGCCCCACTACATACCAGCACCTCTTCTCATATCGTGTGAATTTTTTCTAAATCATGTGGGTGGATGTTTCAAATGAGGACAGCTAGTGGTTTTTATTTTCAGATGTTCAATCCAACCATCTTTTAGAGATTGCCACTACAGAAATGGTTTGTTGAGCAGCTGCACTCTTAGCTAAATAGGACAACATAAAGAAAACCAAAAACGAATACAAATTTAAAGCTGTACAGATTCACAAACTGATACTGCAACACCTGTGCTGTTCCTTCAGCAAAAGTGGCAACTGAAGGACAAGGGTGGAATGGACAACTGGGAACATGAATCACTCTGCCCATGAGTCAGGGCCCTTAGATAGTCCATTCTGAATTATATGACACACTTCATCAGTTCCCTGAGTAACATCCTCAGCTAGAGTCATACAAATTTTGTGCCTGTTATTCTCACCTTCAACACAAAGTATACAAAGACCATGAGCTTTTTTGGCACAGAATTTACATAATTAAAATGCCAAGATGAAGATGACAGATCACGGGACTGGAGTTATCACCTCTCAGAGCAGGCTATTTTAGGGTAAAAGGCCATTCTCTCTTCAAATGCATGGCACGGCAATCGCCAAATACAGGTAGGCAATAGGTACTTGGGATAGGAAGTGTATGTAGCAATCATTAAAAATGGAGTTAGTGATCTCCAAAATACAGCACCTCATTTAAAGCCTGGCATATGGCATTTGTCAAGCGTTAAAAAAAAAAAACAGCTCCACTGTGCACCTCCCAACAGTTGTGCACTAACACAGCAAGTCAAGAGTAGAAACACAGCACACTGACCCCCTCCCAGTGTCACACCAGTAGTCCCTGCTGTATAACATTACAAACATCAGCACATTTGCTGGAACAAACTGTCTCCATCAGCAGGCAACCATGCAAGGTGAACATGAGGTATCTGACCTGAGAAATACTCTGGAAATAACTATGACTTCACTAGCATTTTATCGGTATCTCTTCCTCTACTTCTCCTTTACTAACTAGATGGGGGCAAACTCGAACTTCAGTGAAGTCTACATCAACAGCTTGGCCAAGAAAATGCTGATTTCCAAGAAGCTGAGAGTACTCTTGACGCAGTTCTCTCTCAAGACTACAAGCAGATGATCACTGACAAAACACCAAATGCACAAATACTATATTGTCTATTGGAATTTGCACGGTGGAATACTGCAGAAATAAAGAGGGATGCCATATGTGCCACAGAGCTCAAAAATCAAGAATGATGGATGGAAGACTGTACTGAAACAACTATTAGATCCATTCATATCTATAGACAGCTACCTCAGCAGAGCCCCATTTTACTCTTGAACAAACAACCTGCTCTTTTGGCAAGTGTCTACCCTGAAGCAGTAGTTATAGATGCTTCACCTGACATGTATGTGTGGTTCACCACATTTAACTTAATAGTAGGGCAAGTCTGCAACTATTCACCTGTGTTTTGAAGTTAACTGATTTCTAAAAGCCACATTCTGTGACAAGTGCCAGTTTTTCCCTTTGTGAACAGTCTGAGAAGGGAGAAGCAAGAAATTCTAGGAAATGATTAGGAAGGTTATACTGGCAAACAGATAAAAATCACAACTAAGGCTTACAAATCGAAGTATCTGGATTAAGGATCTCAATGCTTCTGTATATAGGCATGTCCATTTTTCTTTTGCCTTTCTGCAGTTTACTACAGCATCTTAGTGTTGCCAGACTTGCATAAAATGCACTTGTCCCAGTAGTGAAGTATCAGTTGCAGACCAGTTTGCTAGCTAGGAAACCTGCAAGTTAATCCCAGACTTGAAGGTGAAACCCAGTAAAAAGATACTATCACAGAATCATTAGGGTGGGAAGAGACCTCCATAGACTGCCTAGTGCAACCCCCCTTACAGAACAAGGTCAGCTGAAGCAGGTTACTCCTGGCCACGTCCAGCCACATTTTGATTATCTTCAGGGATGACTACTCCATTACCTCTCTGAACAATCTGTTTCCATATCTGACAACCACCAGTGACAAGTTGTCTTTTCTTTTGCTCAAATGTTCTCTTGTATTTCCAATTGTGCACATAATACCTTGTCTGTTCACTAGGCACCAATGAGAAGCATCTGGCTTTTTTCACTCTTGCCTTCAGGTATCTATCCATGGAAGATCCCACCTGAGCTTTCTCTTCTCCAGGCTAAGCAATACTAGCTCTCAGTCTCTCCTCATATGCCCAATGATCCAGTCCCTTCATCAACTTCACAGCCTTATGCCCGATGATCCAGTCCCTTCATCAACTTCACAGCCTTTTTCTGAACTCTTTCCAGTATGTCCATGTGGCTCCCATACAGGGGAGCCCAGAACTAGGCCCAGCACTCTGCCTCACCAGATCTCAGGAGAGAAGGATCACCTCCCTCAGCCTCATGGTGATGCTTTCTAATGCAGACCAAGATGCTGTTGACCTTTTTTGCCACAGGGCACATTGCTGCCTCATGTTCAGTTTGCTGTCTACCAAAACCCACCGGCCCTTTTCTGTAAAGCTGCTTTCCAGCCGGTCAGTCCACAGCCTATACTAGAGCATGGAGTTACTACTCCTAAGGTGTAGGACCTGGTATTTCCCTGTTTAAACTTTCTTTCAGCACACTAAAGACACTCTGAATGACAGCACAATCCTCTCATGCATCAGCCACTCCTGCCAGTTTTGTACTATCTACAGGACTGCTGAGGGGTACACTCTGTCCCAACAATGAAGTCATTAACGAAGATGTCGCATACTACTGGCCCCAGTGATAACTGCCTGGGGACACTAGCTGGAGTTCATGCTGCTGATCACAACAGAGTGGTTCAGACAGTTTTCAGTGCATCTGTCTACTAAAGCTGTACTTCAACAGCTTGTCTGTTACAGGAGACAGCACCAAAAGCCTTGCAAAACAGCATCATCTGCTCCCGCCTTGTCCACTGAGGTACTCATTTTGTCATAGGCTATCAAGTTAGTCAGGCATGACTTCCCCTTCCTAAAGCCATTCTACCTACTCCCAGCCACACCTCATCCTTTGTGTGTGTGGTAAAGGTTTTCAGGATTTACTCCATCAGCTTCACAAGGATTGAGATGAAGCTGACTGGTCTCCAGCTCCTCAGATCCTCCTTCTTGTACTTCTTGAAAACAGGAGTGACATTTGCTTTCCTCCAGTCACCTCCACCCAGAGTGACCTTTCAAAGGCTGAGTGGCAGTGCAGTGACATTTTCTAGCTTCCTCAGCAGTTGGGGATGCATCCCACCAAGTCCAATGGGTATGAGCACATCCAGTCTGTTGAAAAGTTCTATAACCTGATGCTCCTCTACAGATGTATGTATTTAAGAAAGCAATGAAAGAAACACTCATAGGCCCTCAAAATTCACAGAGGTTGTGTACATTCTCTACTGCCTTGGTACACCAAACTTGCTACTTTTATCAGCAATTCTCAGAAGGCTTTAAGAAGATTTAATGAAGATTTACTACAAGTGTTGAGCTTGAAATTAGAATATCATTAGGAAAGATGACAAAAAGCATTATCATGAAAGGTGCTTTGAGTTCCTCTGGATTCTGCTTCATGAAGAGGTTTGGGTTTTGATGATGTTTAACCACAACAGCAAAAGTTGTCAATGAAGTCAATGACAACTGATCTTTTGCTTTTCCTTGATATGTAGCAGGAATCCACTCTTAGAAGTCTAAGAGAACAGACAAAAGTATCAAGACAGCACTAAGGGAACCAACTAGGCATCGGTTGAGCAATCCACTGCCATTTTATTGCACAGTTACAGAATATATGCAGATGCCTTACTTAGAGTGTATCCTTCTGATCTGAAGTGTCCGATCAGAGGAGTGAATGATGCCTAGAAGATCAAAGTATCACCACATCCACTACTTGTCTTGGTGCTAGTAGATGTGGGAAGATGCAGACTGCAGAGGGAAAAAAAAAAAAAAAAAAAAAACAAAAAACCACAAACTACAGGTGGGGTCTTGCAAGAGCAGAGGGGGAGAATCACCTCCCTGGACCTGCTGGTGACACTTCCCTTGATGCAGCCCAGGATACAGCTGGCTTTCTGGTTTGAACAAGCCCGGTTCTCAAGCCTGCCAAGGTCCCTCTGGATGGCATTCATTCCCTTCAGCATGTCAACCGCACCACAGCTTTGTGTCATTGGTGATAAGCTATGCAAATGTAATTGTATCTTTTTCTCCAATCTCTAAAAATGTTAAAACAACAAAAAGATTACCTTCTCTGTCTTCAGGATCCTTTAATTAGACACAGCTTAATGATCTCCAGTGAGGTATCAGATAATTCAAACAGCAAAACCAGAAATTCAGTCAAATATCAGACACACTTCTGGTCTCCCTAAAGTTATATAAAAGCATACGAAAACACTGCTAGTTGATCATCAGTTGATCATCACAAAACACAGCTGAACTTTTACGCCTTAAATAGACCAAAAAAATTTGATTTTTTTCCACCTTATTTTCTGATGCTGCCTTCATAATTTCTGCAAGTATAGCAAGTCTGGTTTGGATCTTTCTGACAACCGTGCCTATATTGGAATACAAAGCATAACTTCCAACCTATAACCTTAGTACTTAGAGTCTAAGATGTGTAAGTACTGAAGCTTCTAAAACCTCCCTGAACAGTCTTCACTGATTCGGGCAAGTCCTAAAGCTTTGCAGCAACATGTACCTGAAGCCAAAACTGTTCACCCCAAACTTAGTGTTTTTAGACTAGAATGTGTTTTTAAATCAAAATATGCCAGCAATTTTCATTTAAAATATTTAGTATGAAGTACCAACTTACAGCTATTACATAATAAACAACATTTTCCTGAACACATTTGACAAACATCTGCCTTTTTTACAACCACTTTTTTTTTCCTTGCCATCTCCAAACACAGGGGAGACATCAATATTTTTCCTCTGGAATCAGTTTTTTACATTACCTTTTGGTCTCTCCACTCAGGTGCAAAAGGTGTTCTTAACACCAAAATGTTAAGAAATACTTACTAAGAAACACAATCCTCATCTTTGCTGAACAAGTCAAGTTATAATTTTTCCACCCACTATTCCTCTGTATTCTTGCAGATATTAAATAGCTTACATTTTGCTTTCCTACATATAAAATATTGCACCACTGTTTTTTAAATCTAAGTTAAGTACATACAAATAGAAGACTTCTATTAATACAAATATTGCTTATTCCACCTTTTCCCCCAAACCATTATTTATGAGAGATCCCAGACACACCCGGACTTCCAGAAAGAAGGAACTTTCTAGGTTTATATACCAACACTTCCATAAAATCCTCCTATCTATGCTACTTCAAAATGTAACTGCAGTTGACAACACCAAATTACACCTGTTTCCAAAGAAATAAATGGGGAACTGTTCATTCCCAGCTTGTAAAGAATTCAGTACTTCGCTAAGTATTTTCTAGTAGGCATAACACGATTCTGACTACAGTTCTATTTTCAATCAAATTACACCAATAATTTATGTGAGAAGCTAGTATTAAGCACAAACTTAGACAAACTAGATACCAAAATACAACATTTTCCTTAAAGGAGTAACACGCAGTTTGTCACAATTATCCTCCCCTAACTCCTAAACTTCATCAATTCTAAAATAAACTATCATGGAGTAAAATTAAAGTTTCTTTTAGTTTCAGAGATCCTTTTGTTACACTAGAGTTACATGAAAACCCAACCAAGTGAAATGTGAAAAAGTCCCTGCCTCGGTAAGAGAAGGACAAGAAAGAAGAGGAAAATGCTTTTGCAGAAGTTAGCAGCACAAACAAGTCCAAGCATCTCTCTTTTTTTAAACCATCATGCCAAAAACAATTAAGTTTTTAAGCTAAAAATCTTTTCATATGCCAGATGAGTTTATATGTACTTTTAACTTCTAGATTTTCATACTTCAAATAGCAGAGGTAAAGCTTTCACAGCCCTGACTGTACTTCTGTCTAGATCGTGTATCATCTAAAAAAATTCAATCCTGTTTCAAAAGTTTACATTGAGAAGCAATAGTCACTGTAGAAAAGCTCATGCTATACATGATACTAGAATTTACTAAAATTATGTCAACCATGGAGACACAGTACAGATGACATTTTCCAAATGGAACTGTATTGAAAATTTTGTATTAGGACAACTAGCAAAGAGACTCTTGGAAAGAAGAATAATTTTAGTCCAATTAAAGGGATATTGAAAACCTGCATCGCGTATATAGGATTTTTCCATTTATAGAAACCTCTTCATACCTAGTCATGAATAGATTAGAATATGCAGAGTTTTATTGCTTGTAACAAAGATAAAGGTCAGTCTATTCAGACGTTGCTATTTTATATGCTACACATTTTAGTAACATGCTTCATTTTGAAAATTTATTTTTACTATCCTTTACTAACACGCTTGGAACAAAGAATTGTATTTGAAACAGTAGTTCTAATGTGATACAATTTTGCCAAAACTGTAAGAGTTTAGAAGTGCAAAAAATAAACATCAAAGTTTTAGCAAAAGACTGAAACGGGAAACAGGCCTTTGTAGTAAATACTAATGTATTCATGCAATTCAGAAATGTACATAGAACAATAGGTATCTGTGTGATATCTTAAAATCATGACTTCTGGTGACATCATAAACCATAAGTTGAAAGAATCCTGACATGCTTGCATTCAAAGTACACAAAAATATTTTATTTTATTTTAATCTGACTTCAAGCATTTTGACATCAACTGTCTACAGAAGTGAAGTTTCATACGCTGATCACTTGATGATGCTTAATGTCATATAGGACAAAATCACACATTGAGAAAAATATTCAGCAACAGTTATCATTAAGTTACAGAAAAATCTATATAAAAACAGATAGTCTATTAGAAATTCAATATAGAAGACTCCATTAAAACCAAATAAAGACTAAATTTTACCTTTTCTGGATTGTAATATAAAGATTTCAAAGTGGTAAACAAGGGTGGGCAGCCTTTACTGAAGTTAACCCTCAGGAACTTATCCATTAGTTCTCTAAATTTTTCACCTAGAAACAAAAGTGTATTTGGTTATATGTCAGTGATTGCAAGTGTTATATAAATATAAGCACTAGTTGCTGTGCAACTCTGGCTAATAGAGTAACTGAGAAACTGCAACTAAGGGTTTTAATCTTTCCTGTTACTTAAGATGCAAATACGCTCCGGATGAAAAAAATGATCAGAGTAAAACGTTTATGTTGCCAGTGTTTAGGAGACCGCTAATGAAGACATGGGAACAGTTCTTAAACCTGTAAAATCTGTTAAAGAGAAAATATTAAATGCTGGCTACAGAGAATGTTGAAAGGGCTATTTAAACAAACATTGGAAAAAATTATAATGGTAAGAATAACTAAGCACTGGAATGGATTACCTTGGAGATCTTGTAAAAGCTCCATCATTGGAAGTTTTTATGATTAAGTTAGACAAATGTGTGTTAGGAATAGTGCAGATATAAATTATCCTGCTTTGAGGAAGAAGGATGGATGAAATGAACCCTCTACCTCTCTTCTAGTCCTATTTTTTATGAGCAGGACATGACTTCCGATGAAAATATGATTGTTTCTGGAATCAGAAACAGAATAGAAGACTGTGTTTCAGAAGGATAAGCACCATATCAGAATCATCTTTATCAAAATATAATGGCAGAAAGCTAAAAATATGATTTAATTATGTTTTCAGGTAATAGTACAATACTTGCAGTATGCCACCTTTCTGAGAAATGCTGTTTCCAAAAACAAAACAAAGCAAAAAGACAGGACTTCAAAGAGAAGGTATCTAGTCAGGAAACAGGAAAATAACTGGCTTTCATGTGGTTGTTTTCAGTTGTTTCAATTTTGGGGTTTTTGTTTGTTCATTTGTTTTTTGTTGTTGTTTTTTAGTAGTGGTGTTTGCTTTGTATAGGGTTGAAGTTGCCACACTTCACTGCCTAATCTGTTGTGGACTTCTCCAAGTCTTTAACCAAGAAAGTAGTATACTTCACATAATGCTAACATAGACATAAAACTTTTGAAATAAACTTCAATTCATTAAGAACACGTTACAGATTGGATTAACAGACTGTTTTATAGATATTCAGAAAATAAAGATACTACTGCTTTGTATATAATATTCTTATGTACTTCCACCAATTCTTAGTTATCCTACACTTACTGTTATCAGCACTGTTACCAAGACTAACGTAACTCACATTCTCATCTTGCTGTACTAGTACTAAAACTGCTGTATACAGACATTCCTCCTACCTGTTGACTGGGATCCATGACTGGACTATAAGCACATGGTTTATTACAGGTGGATTAATTAAAACTGTTTCTCACACTACAAGAAACTCCTCTATATGACAAACAAATCCATCTCAGTTTCCCATTTCTGTTAAATATCTCTAATTTATATTCTTGATGGAAGGATTGTGATTCTGAACTTAGGAAAGCAAGATTTTAGTTTGCATTAGGTACATATTTATAGAAGGCAGAGGAGCTTTACAACAAAGTCTGAAAAAATGCCAAACACACAGCTAGGCACCCACCTATGACATGAAGCCAAGCTCCAAGTTTAGTCTCCAAGACACAGGAAAAAAAACTGACCACAGGAACAGTGAATCCACAGCAGCGAAACCAAATCTAAGTGGATGGTGAGACTCCAAGCCTCCACCCCAATCAGCCTTAAAGTTAATTGTAACAGCCTTCCTCCATGAAGGTGTTTCCCAGCTGGATCAAAAAGCTGATTTTTATCAAATACAAGGTTATTAAGATGCACTGCATTGCAAGGTCTGGAAAGGACTGATCTTTTAATACAAGTCTGCACTTTTAGAGCACTTCACACCAATTCTGAATCAAGCAGTGCTGGTTGCAAGCAACTGGTCAGTGACCACATTGGAACAGCAGCCTCATTCAACCAAAAACTTTATCCTCTTGAAATCTGCAAATATGTATCTGCAAACAAGTTTGTTCCTACACCTTCATGTTCTATTAACTTTTGCCAACACGAGTTCTAATCTGCTGTACCTATAACCACAAGAAATCATTTAGTAAATAGACTATAGAGGATCAAAACTAATCTTACACATTCATGAATGATAAAAGCTTATGAGTAATACAAGTTTTAGTTTAGGAAAATTCTTATTAGTTATGAAATACTGCAGAAAGTAGCCTACGGAGAGATTTTTCTCAATTGATGTAATAGTGAATTTTGCTTTCATTTAGACTATTGCTACAAGAACATATAAATCCTTATTACCAAACATGTTTCTATTTACATGAATATTAGCTGTGGAACTACACTGTCAGATATAAGTTAACCTAGTGCAAAACATACAGTGAATTGAAGTCAACAGCAAAACACTATTAATAAAGATATGGAAAAGCGTTTTGCAAGTTATTTCTTTGCTATGTACTACCATAACAATTTTATTACAGCAGAAAAACAATTACTTATCACATAGCTTTTCAAATCTAGGTGAACCGCCTTAAAATTTGCCCCTGTATCTTCAAAGAGACTGAAATATCTGGGATTAAATAAGGTGTATGTATTCATTTCAGGGCCAAATCTCTTAAGAAGCAGTTAAAATGTTCTGATTTTACATAGGAAAGGGGTATGCACGTTATACTCCTTAGCAACAACAAAAAAGTGGACCAGCTATACTCTGTATCATTTAAAGGTACACGTGCAGTGCTCATTAGATGAGCTAAACTAAAATTAACCTCACAACATCAAAAGCATGGGTATGTATGTTAGGAATTTGCAGCTGAACTTAAAAATTTAATGACACTTGATATCCAACTTAGGTACTTTAAAGTTTTCTACTAGAGTTACAGCAGTTAGACAGCTATACGCCAAGTGTATATTTTTTATGGGATTTACCATTTCATTTAGCCTCCTTCTATTTTGGAAAACCACACCTTTCTGTTTTAAAAAGTATATCCTCAGTTGTGGAGGAAGTATGTATTTTTGTGCACTTTATTTCAAAACAACTTTGAAAGGACAGGGTCACTGAAAGACCTATGAAATTACAAGTAAAATTTATGCTACGTGACTCTGCAGACCTGAGTTTTGTTCCTATCATTATTAAATTACCAGCACAAAATTCATGTTGTAGATTTAAGTTCTAATGGCTCTACAAAGTGTTGTACACCCAAGAAGATATCCAGTCATAAAAAAAATGTTTGCTGCTTTCTGTAAAGTACAAAAACTGTACAGTACAAACACTGTTAGATAATTCAATCATATGCTACTGTGATTGTTACATGCATCACATCTAGTTTCAGTGTCAATAACATAAATTAGCTTATATGTATATTAAAGACATAGGGGGGATGCATGTATATACACACACCCTTTTATCTTGAATTCAAGTATACTATACCCCTACTTTTTAACTTATGATTCTTAATTTGCATGACACAAAAATGATGTGCAAGAATTCCTACTATCTAGACACCATTCTATACTGTAGTTTTATCAATACAAACATTATAGTTTGTATCACCGTATTAGAGCACATCAACTTTTTCTATCAACACCTGAAACATAACTAATAACTTTGTCTATTCCAAGAGCAATGCATATGTCTGATTTGTATACATCTACAAATAGGTATTAAATGCACATTCAACAGCCTGATGAAAATTTAAGGGGGAAAAAAAACCAAACCAAAACAAAACCAAAAAACAAACAAATAAAAAACTATTATGGAACAGATATGCAACTTGTTACCTGAAACAAAGTTTAAAGGTAATCTTCTAGGTGAAACTGCTCTGGGATGTCTTTTACTAACTTCTTCATAAATCTGAAGCCTCTCTTCTAAAGTGCCTATTATCAGTAAATATAATAGATATAAGTAACATAGATAAAAATCTGTTCTTCTAAATGTTCTTAAATGTTGAGAATTAATTTAGCTAGACTTCTTATACAGTTTGGATTTGAAATAATTTAAACACTCCAAGCTATTTTTTCCAGTTAATCATAAATATTACTGTGTACTGAAAACACACTGTATATGCAATACATAACTGCCAGCATTAATCACTGTAAGGATAAACTGCAAAACAGGACAATTACCTTGAACAATCACACAGTACTAGAGTTTGGTTTCTTTCAGTTATAGGCTGTGCAGACGCATTCACACAGTGGTTTGACATTCATAGCTTCAATTAACTGTTTTTTCACTATGCATTCCTTTCAGATATACTTAAAGCATTCAGAGAAATATAATGCACTTCTAAATCACAGGTATAGAAACAGCATACTGAACAAGCATGTGTTTATTATAGGTCTTTCGTGGCAGCAAGACCAGGGCACAATACTGCCACTGTAAGTACTGAGCACCAGAACTCTTTATACCTTAACGTTTAACAAAAAATAAAGCTACTTAAAGATTTTCTTCCCACTCCTCCCCTTTCCCCCATAATATGCTTTGGAGCTCCAATGTGGTCAGAACTTAAATAAAACTAATCTGTTTCTTTGAAATGCCATTTTCACATAATTAAGATCAATTTTGCTTAAATATTATTAAATTCATCAAGCAACTTAAATAAAACCGAATGTACCAATCAACATTACGACAAAACATATATTTAATAAATATATCTGTTTTCCTTTCTTAAGGAAAACAATTCATCTTGTCACTGAGCTCAGATGTTGGGGAAGGGGGGGGAAAAATATGTTACCCAGTGGCTCCAAGAGATGTAGAGTTCTAGAAGTTGCACTCAGAGAATGTTTGGATTGGAACTAAAGCATATAGAAGCCCTAATTGAAGTCACAAGTTGGAGCTCCAGAACTTACCATGGGGGAGGAAATAGTCCTAAGACCACCTAAAAAATAAAGTAGCGTTATTAGTTTTATAAATTAGTACAGTTTTAATCTACATAGGATTTTAATATGTCAAATAAACTGTTGGATTGGTTCTTTGTTAAGAACTACACATTTTCATCAACATACTTATTATATCAAATAGAATAATCAAGCTCTTGGGTAATTTATTTTTCTGAGACAATAAACATTATGTTCAACTCTACAAATACACTGCTAAAACCATTCGAAGTGCAACACCACTCTCTGCATAAACGTAACAAATGCAAACATTTTCAGTTCCTAATCACAAGCCGTATTCCCAGACCTCAAGAAACCCAACTGTAAAACTTTCTAGAAGAAAACTGGTTGAGAAATATAATGCAGCTATAATATCTATGAGTAATATCCTTGTGGGCTTATGATTTATGATGTCATCAGAATAACTCCAATAAAACTTCCAGTATTTAGTGAACAGTTACATACAAGGACACCATTCCTGTGTAAAGGCAAACACTTGGGAAAGTTACCACTGCAAAACGCTTTTGGTATAAATTGTTGCAATATTGCCATTTAAAAAAACATAACAAAACAATTAGCTATTTTCCTAGAAAGACAGAACAGTAATAATGGGAACTAGCACTGGAATAACAAAGATTTTGTCACATTTATCACCTTTTTCTCCAAAGAACAGTCAGTTTAACGGTATTTTTTTTCAGATGGCCTACTTTTTAAAGGCCATCTGAAATAGGTATTTGAATATTTCCTCTACGTGTCAATAGAAACGGGTAGCCCGTAAGTTTCAGAATGAGTTTTATGTTGTAGTATATGACAGTAGTCCAACAATCAACTACTAGACAGGAATGAATTACAATTTGGTTTCCAAGTTCATGTGTAGCAAGGAAATGTTCTTCATGTAAGCATGTTAGCAAATGCCACCCTTAGCTCCAAGATGAGCAAGACTTGCTGCTGGTATTTTCATTCATACAAGTTTTTCAGTGAACGTTATTAAAATGGTTGAACACAACTATATCATATTCAAGATTAGAAGGTACATAATTTGCTGCAGAATAAAGCTTTTCAATCTCAAACAATAACGTATCAACCAGGAGTTTTAAGTATATCCTATATCATACATACTTTCAATGTATCTGTGTATCTTAACTTACTAGGTTGTAGGGCCTTTTCCAAGCCTTCATAATAATACCAGTTTTCTGCATTGCGCTCAATTAACTCTTTGAATACTTCACCAGCTTCTTTCAGTCTTCCCAACTTCAGTAACATCTCTCCTAAAAACAATGCAGTAAAGAACTGTGAATTACATGTGACAACGCTGACGGCCTGGCAGTAAAGTTTGCAAAACTAGATATATAAAATTGGGTTAACCATAAGCAAATACTTGAAAGAATAAAGCTTCTAAGACTACATTTACTGTGTATTACAAGTGCTACTTGAAGCTACCACACATATAGCTCAACTCAGCTTGACTCATTCAGCGCCCGTGAAAATAAAGATTTGAATGTCTGTATTTGAGTATTTATAATAGCTATTGGGGTTACTAAAGAAACAAGCAACTCTTCCTTCCAGAACTCCAACACATGACTATGTTGCTTCTTACTAGGTTGCTTACTTAACCTGTATTTTTCACACCAACTAAACAGTTTTTAAACCAGTTAAATCGCACTGGTTTGCTACTAAGTAAATTGTTCTACCGGGTCTGGCTTGCACGGAATTAATTTTCTTCACAGCAGCCTGTACAGTGCTGGGTTTCAGGATTTGTGACTAACTGTCGATAGCAGTAGCAAAAAGTGTGTGTTACATGGTACTTGTAGAGGGCATCAAGGCTTTCTCTTTTTACTCCCAACTCTGCCACCCAGCAAGCAGGCCAGTGCAGACAGTAAGTTGGGAGCAGACACAACCTGAACAGCTGACCCAAACTGGACAAAGGAATATTTCATGACATATAGTGTCGTGCTGAATAATGAAACTTGAGGGGAAGGAGTGTTTAGGCAGGTGGCCATTGCTTGGAGACGAGCTGAGCATCGATCTACTTGTGGGAGGTGGCAAATGACCATCTCTGCATCATTTGGGGATCTGCTGTTTTTTGTTATTGTTGTTTTTTCCCCTTCCTTTCCTTCACTTAAGCTATCTTTATCTCAACACATGAGTTTTCCTGATTTTGCTCTTCCTATTCCCTCTCCTGTCCTGAGAAGGGAGGCTGGGGGAAGTGAGTAAGCAGCTGTGTGGGGCTTACCTGCTAGCCAGGGTCAACCAACCACAACTGTGCAAGCAAGGAGCAGATGAAGAATACATGCTATTATGCTACGTAATTGCACACATTCAGAACTCAGTATTAGTACTTCAAATCCACAAAACAACTGTGGGTTATTTTTAAACAAGAAAGTCAACTTCAGTATTCACTTAATTAGGGCAATACAAGTAAGTGCATTAGAAAGCCTAAGAATGAAGCAAGAATTTGATACGTCAAAAAAAAAAAAAAAATCTGTGTTTGTATCACAAATAGTATTCTTCATGTGATTAAAACTGGGTTATACTAGCTCCGATTTGTGGAAAGCTACTCTAGTATGCACCAATAATCTCTGAGATCTCCCCTGTTTCTGTGACAACACAACTTCAGCTACCTGCATCCACTTTCCACTTTGGTAGGACAAGTTACTGAAGCACAAAATTGTAAATCTGATGTTACCGGTTTCCCTATAGTAATTGTTTCAAATCAATTAAAGATGTCAGTTTTTTTCTTTTACTACTTTATCATATCTGAAAAACAGTAGCCAAAGGTTTAGAATAGAATTGGCTGAGGGAAGAAGAATGACTTACCTTTGATTTCTTCTACTATTAATTTATCACATATTTGCTTTTCATATGTCTCTATGTGTTCTAAAGACTCCTGAAATAGATCTGCCTCTCTCATGACTTGATTTTGATATAAAATCAGTTCACTATATTCATAATCTATTTTATTAGGAGGAATCTGGGGGGAAAAAAGCAATAGGTTAGTCAACATTTACCTGTACCTCAACTGCATGCACTATTACAGTACACAAGAATCAGGCTACATAATGCGTCAAGCCTATTTACATACCCAAATATTCAAAATTATGAACTCCCATTATTCACAATCAAATTAGATTCATTCATTATATCCTTTTTTAGACAATATTTTAGAAGAATTCCTGTATTTCTCTTTTCTCTGTCACTGTGGCAGCTAATTAAAAACATAATCCTTGCCTTCTCTCATACAATTCAGTCAAATTTGTAAATATCTTGGTAATCTTTTCCTTCTGGATTCATGTACTCCATGACAATTCTGACCTAAGTTCCATAGCAGATTGCTAGGATATCACAATACTCATTCTCAGCATACCAAAAATTCTGGATCAAACTATTTCCAAGAGCAATGAACCACCCAAATACTGGCCATAGCTTGACAACTAGAATTTTTCAGACAGGGACCTTATGCTACTCTCTAACCAAGCATTCTCTGTACTACAACACTTCAGTCCCCCCGAAAGTACAATGTACAAGCATGAAAAGAGTGTTTTCAAGCAACAGATAATTATTTTTGAGGTCTGCTGCCAGTTGCATACCTAGGACTTGGTCTACAGGCTATAGTAAAACAAGTGGGTCACCCACCTTCCAGTGATACATCAGCCACTGAAACAGGATGACATTCAAAAGTATTCCTTTCCAGGGATAACTCCCTAAAGTGTATTTAGGCAATGTAATTATTATAACTTTGGCAAGACTATATTTCATATTGAATGCTCTTCACTAATATACACAGAAGCTACTTCAGTTAGGAGTAATTTGCATGAATTTGAGACCAAATGCAGAACTCTGCAGACAAAGCCCTGCAGATCTATACAAGTTTACTATGTGAAACATACTGCCTCCATAGAAATCATAGGAGAAACAGTTATTGACTAACATAATTATTTAAATAATAAAAATAGATAAGAAGCAACTGAGCTTGATAAATGTTAATGATTTTCTTTCCCATGACACTACATACTTTCTTCCAGAGCAAGCAACACTTTGAAGTCACACTGGTCACCAAACTGTTTACTATTACTTTTCTGTTCCTTGAGTAAAGCTTTTCCTCTGTCTTCTTGAAAGAATCGAGCCATTTAATAAACCAAAAAAAAAAAAAAAAACAAAAACCCACCCCAAAACATTGGATTGGTTGACTTTAACATTCATCTTAAAAGAATCCTGTCCTAAACAACTATTTCCAGCCTTTTTTCTAAGCACAGATCAATTTTATAAGATTTAGCATTTCTGTTTAAAAAATCAAAGAGCACGCAGAGGCAGTTTTTATAGTACTGTGAATTTTTAGAAGGAAGATTTGCTTTTAGATAGAAATGCTCTGAAAGACAGTGTAACCAAATAAAATATCGTAAAGAAATATATATGTGACAATGAACATCAGTCTTGGGGCTGAAAATTACAGCATTCAAGTGTTTTTTTTAGTAGCTGTTAACATAGTATAGCAAATGGAACAAGACTAGACCTTGTACATGCTAGTCAGAAGGTTGCATGAAATCCTACCCATTTCTTAAAGTGTATGTCTTCTATCTGCAGCTCCATTTCTGTTTCCACCTTTGCTCAATTTTTACCCATATTAATATCACTAGAAAACAGTTACCTGGAAAACATCTTTAACTGTTTCACAGAACTGACACATGCAGCAGGGGTTATGCATTTAAGCATGTCTTCCTGCTCATCCTGAGTGCAGTATCACAGAACTGAAACTGCACAGCACCAATTTTCTCTTTCACTTCCCCCATAAAAATATCCTCCCCTCCAATACAACACACATGTAAATTCCACAAGTAGCACAGCTTTTTGGCAAATCCTGATTTGGTTTTAGGCCTTCAAAACACAGATTACCCCTAAAACCCTTAAAAAAGTACATAAAAAGACAAGAAACGTATCAATCTTCTTGTAGCTCTTCTGGTTTGGCAGGACTAACAAAAGAAATTATGAAATATCAAAAAAATCAAATTAACTCCCTCTTACACATAGGACAAATCCACCAGAAAGATACTGCGCTTATTGGCGTTCCATTTAAAAAGCCATTTTTATAAAGTTTTAAAAGTTCATTTTTAGAGACTTTGATCTCATCAGGTTAATGACGATTTAAACATGCAATTCATCAGAAGGCAAGCAGCTCGTAACCCTGGTACTTAATCTGAATAATCAGATTTTCTTATAAAGAACAAGATATTCTATAAGAAGTTTTTTCCATGTCAGTGTTATTGCTGCACAACACATCCTCACTACTCCCTCCCCCCCCAGAAGTTATGATTCTTGCACAAGAGACGTCCAATTTTCTCCTGAACTCCAATCTGCTGTTCCAGAATTATTTTCATCCTCTCCTGGACCAAAAAAAGAATCAACTTTACAACTGTAGATGCCCTAACATAACTGTCACTGAAAGAATGTGACAAGATGCAGCCAAAACATACCTAGGAGCAGACCCCCAAAACTCCAGAGGTTTTCTGTCCATATCTGTAATTGTGGGCCTGATGCAGAAATTAGGAATAAAATAAAAATTAAGAATAAAAATTTTATTCTGGAAAAGAAGGAAAAGAAAAACGGGACATACAACAGTAAAACAAATTGCATGGTTGTTTTACACCTTGGTTCCCAAAATTTAAATTCTGAAGTGGTTCTTAAATAGTTTGATTTAACTTGGACAGCACAGCTGTTCTATTTCCTGCAGTGATGTCTGCGTTCAACCTCATAACCTGTTTTTGACTGAAATACTGTGCATCTGGCTAATTTACAGCTTTCAGATGACAGGCAATGTTGATCTGGATACACTAAGAGACAGAAAATTCACTATTTCCAATGACAACTTAGCCATTAGAATAAAACTGTCAGTGATAAAAAGTGATTTATCATTTGAATTTGTTGCTTGGCTTCCTGCCACTACTTACTCCTTTATTTTTCCCCACTAAGCAATCTTCCTAGCTGTCATTCTTCCCAAACCCACTATGTAAACTGTACTTGAATCACCTAGGGTTTTTCTACTTACGGTAAACGAATAGAATCTCTGCCCTTCACACTAAACAGCATTTTCTCTAGTCCTCTTACCTTTCCATATTGTTCTTTTTATTTTTTAACTTTTTAAAAACAGGGTCATCGGTCAGCCTTGATCTCTCAGTAGTCAGTGCTCTATAGAGAAAATCCCTGCTGCTTCTCAGAAATAAGGGTGTGTTTTGCTTTTCACCCATAAGTCTGCCCTGAGGGACAATTTTACAGTAAACTGAATCAATCTAACTTCAGCCTGGAACAACAAAAGGCAGTTCACTTCCCTCTATTATTCCCCTTCCTCTTTCCCCTCTCACCTCACAGTTGCTCAGTTCAGCCAATCAATCCTTCAAAAGAGTGATTATTTTTCTGTCACTTTGGCTTCCTGAACCAGCCCTCCACGAGTCAACCAGTGCTGCACAAGGAAGCAGTGGGAGCACACAGGAAAAAGTCAGACTGCTGGTTTTGGCAACAGCTTGTAGCTAGATTAGCTCCATTATATTGTAATACTGCATCTTCAGATACTCACCTACAGTCATTAAAGTGACAGTTCCTTGTTCTTTTTCTTAGATTTACTGCTTGGGTTTGGCTGTGTTAATTCACATCTGAATGGACAGAGCTGTCCGAGTAATCCAAGTAAATGAATACAATCACCCTACATCACCATTATTTACCAATTATTATGACAGTAGCATTTCACATAACACATTACATTTTTTATTAATTAACAATAACGGTAGACAGTATCAGGCCTAATACAGTTTGCCATAAAACTTGTTGAAAACATCGATTTGTTGAGAATCCCCATTCACTAATGATTTAGAAACCCTTCAGTCTTTCAACCCTCCTTTTAAACCTTGAACAACATCACCCTTTTGTCACAGGCACATACAACATTCTGTCAAGTCAGTCACAAAAGTTCACCTACTAAGTTGGAGTGCATACAAAGTACAGGGCAAGAGGAGAGATTCGGGAAGTAAAGTAAGCAAGAAGCATACCTCCTCAAAGATCAGTGGAATATCCTGAACTCAACTATTTTAAGTGCAGGACTGTTAAATATCCAGAGACTGCACAAGCAGTACATTCGGGGAGTACTGTGGAAGAGCCATTGTGGCAAAATTGGCCTGGGAGTTTGCTTGGGCTCTCCTGACTCTTCTGTACCCAACACATTGATTCTCTCTTCCAGGGGCTGGGGCTCTACAGGGGGCTGCACTCCTCAGGTAGCTAGCACAGCAAAGCACAAGACTCTGTTTACAAGAGAAATGAAACTAATTGTGCTCATCCTTCCTTTTAGTGTTTTGGGGGAGAAAACACAATATACACTTAACTATCTCTACCAATCTGAAAAGAAAGGAAAGGCTTAACAGGACTCATTTTCTATAAACTCATGTTGTCCAACACCTGTGGCATAACTTCTGTCCTTGAATGCTTAACCAGCTTTTCCGCCATTTGCCCGTGACTGACATTATGCTAATCAGCAGTTAAACAGCTCATTGTTCAAGTACAAACATTTTCCTATTTATGGAAATTTCACAAATATTTCCAGTTTTACCCCCCAAAAAAAGGCATCAGAACTTGAAATGATCTAAGTATTTCTTTGCTTTAGGGTGAGATTTCAGATTGTGGTAACTTGCACGGCAGACTCAACTGATTTAATGTGTTCATCTATGGCAGATGGTAATTAAATCTAACTCGGTCACTACACTGGAGAGCATATCATCACAACTGCCCTCAAATAAGCATATTTACACACAACTTTTTAGAAAAGACAACAACATTACCAGCATCACTTCGCTTCTATCCAAGGGGCCAATATCACTGTTAAGCCCTCTTAGTCCTTGAAAGAACCTCGATTTCTTATATTTCATTTGCAGTTTTTCTATCTATTATGTATTCTAATTTCAGCAGTCATTTCAACACTGAAATCAGATTGAGCTCTGCTGACTCATTCAAGAACTATGTCTTTGGCTGTCAAACACTTACAAAAGATAATCCTATTTTCATTTAAACTTCTTGTTTTCCATTCTTATTTAACACTGAAGGTTACAGCTCTTGAAATACCAAGCTATATACACCTGGCTTGCAGGATCCTTATTTTGACCATGATACATGATCAAGACAAACACTGATCCCTCCTAGCAATTATTAATTTCCTTTCTTACAGTTAGTCCCATTCTGGCTGTATAAAATCTCAGAAAGGATGGGAGATGTTTTTTTGTTTTGTTTTGGTTTGTTTGTGGGGTTTTTTGTTGTTGTTGTTTTTGTTTTTTAAATAACTATCACAATCTGTAGGTCATGTAGTAACTTTCCAGCACATTTCCTAAGCTTAATGCATCTATAAACACGGGTGTCATTTCCATGTTACAGAATAATCAATACATCCACTCTGTTCTGTTAATTCAGACTTTATAGTTCTGTATTACCAATACCAGAACAAAGGAATGGTCTCTCAAAAAAGGTTACTCAGTGATTTTAGCATTGTACCGTTTGATTTACCCCAAAAGTTGCAGTAACATCAATATTCTCTATCAAAGACTTTTCAGCTATGCTTTCATGTTACTTTGACATCAAGCACTGACTTGAACCGCATAACATACAGGTGCATATAAAGCATTGACAAAGTTTCTTTTCACATTCTTCGTAGATATGTAATAGCATCCACACCATGTCAGGAGAAAGGGCAACCAAGCACATCTGACACTAAACAGTATTTTCTGATGTTTTACCTACTGTAAAAGGACCAAATCATCACAGATTTTCTGCAGCTACAAGTCTCACCAACATTAAGTTTTCCACATCAGTCTACCCTTATTCCTCCAGCCTAACAGCCTACTGTGAGGGGAAGAAGGTACTCCAGTGTAATTTACATCAGCTGCTAAAGTCCTGAGGGTCTTTCTGCTCAAAGCAGAAAGCTCCACAAATAACAAATTTCTTCCCAATTATGAATAACTAATTCCTCAGATTCTGTCTCTTAAACAGAAAGTGTTCTCTTCCCAGATTAGGAAGTCTTACCTGTTGGGTTTTCCTAAACTCTTCAAGTAGTTTTAAGGCCATATCATAATCTTTTAGTAAGTGGTATGCAATGGCATATCCAATCCAGGAAGCCCGTTGTGTGGGGCGCAGCTGAAGTAGCTGGTATCTTGTCTCCTTCAGTAAAAGAAAAGAAATTTTAAAATAACAGAGATGTTAAATAAAAAGAGTTACTACACCTTTATCACAATTTACCACCAGTATGACTAATATTAGAAAAGATCTTTGAAAAGCCCTAGACAATTTTTAAAATCCTAACATCATGGGGAAAAGCATCATGTTTCTGCCTCGTAAGTCTGGGGGATACATTCTAAACATAGGAGTCATGGCACAAAGCATAGAATTATTTGTTGGGGGACAGAAGGTGTCATTTTCAAGAGTACTTTCTTAATGGCCTAAATTATTTCCAAAAATAGAGTTCTGAAATCTCAGAAAGAGATTTCTATTGGAAAGCGTAAGCTCACTGCCACTAAAAGAGCAGTCCCACTCTCCTCACGCCCAGGAACAAGGTCCTCATACTTACACTGCTGCAGCACTTCTCAGACCTTGTTCCTGAGTTAAATCACATCCTTAAGTCAGTTATTCCTTTTTCTTGCATTAGGAAAATCAACATCCTCAGTGAAGGAAGCCAACTAATGCTCAAGCCCACAGTCCAGTCCTGTACCTCACATGAAATAGAGGATGGAAAAGGAGAAGGACTTCCTTTTCACAGACAAATCAGCTCATCCATTTTGAAACCACTAACTCCGGTTTTAGACAATTTTTAAGATTTATGATAAAGTCGGTATTGGGATTCAAGGAAAGAGTCATCATGGGGAAGAAACATGATAGTATACGTCTCGAAAAGCACCTCAGTATATGCACCCAAAACACCATTTGCACAGTAACTGCTCCTAATTGCTAAGCTTTAAGTCTTATCCTTTTTACTTTAATTATTTTAGTGAAAAATTAGTTGAGAACTGGAGTTTTACAAGGTGATCCACAAGTCAAATTGTACAGGATAACTGTATTTCTAGTTCTATTGGAGAACATTATATGGAGCTCTGCTGCAATACATTTTCATGCTTTCCTAAAGAACTTAAAACACGTTTGAAACAGCAAGAACAAGTACTGACAGAATTACTACTACTAAAAGACTTAACAACGGAATAGAATAACAGGAGAACACTAACAGTAATAAATGGGAATTCAAAAAGAATACTTACTCTGTATCCTTCTAAATCCCTCATCTGAATCTGCAACAGAGAGAGATCTCTCAAGATCTGTAGATTATCTTTATCTAGTTTGAGCGCATTCCGGTAGCACTTGATTGCTTCATCGTATTTCTTATCAGAACGTTGTAAAAGACCATAGACGTGCCAACCTAATGCACGTTAAGGAAGATACATTCACAATTTTCACAAAGTAACTGCAGTGCATTTGTATTACAGACCAAACAATTTGACATCTTCCCTGAAGACCAGCACTCTTAAATTTGATTACTGCAGCCAGATTTTACTGGCGTATTTTAAAATACTAATTGCTTCCAAATAAGCAATAACATCTCTTAAAAGAAAAAAGGCCTGTGCTATGTCACATTCATAACCCCCCACTAATGTTATACAAACTAAATGATCCAAACTCCAGAAGAGCTATTCCTAGAGAAGTATTGTTTAAAACATATTACTGTAATACAGCAGGAATTCTTAGTCCTAGAAATGACTCATTCTAACAACACAATTGGTGTGCAAGTTCTACTTTTTCTCACTTGCCTAGCCTATCTGTAACCTCAATTAGTCTCCAGATTTTACAGTAAGGGATAAAAACAGAGCTACACTTTATTCACTGACAAAAGGAAATCTTAGCATTTCTGTGCGTCAAAAGTCTTTGTCACGTTTTCAGGATCTCAGATTTCCATCAGTAGTGTGTCATTTCAATTAACTTTTCTCTCACAAGCATCCTTTTTTATCCTGGAAAGATTCTGAATTCAAAGCATGAAACCAACATATGTCATAGCAATGCATTACACTGTGTGTGTTTACATCAGTCTCCAAAAGTCACATTAAAAGAAAGATTACTTGACATGATCTACCTTTTGTTACTCCAGGTTACTAGTAGCTCATTGAGGCAACATCTTCCACAGTAATAAATCTGATCTTACTTTGATTTTCAAATTAGAAGCGGCTCAGAAGTTTGCACAAGCTCTTCTGTGTGCCCCTGAAGCAGTAGGACACAGTAAATCCTGGGGAGAGGTATATGCATCCTTCAACCCCTTTCAGTTAAGATGGCACGAATAAATATTTTGGTTATTAGCACTACAAGTTAAGAGTTATGCTACTGAACTGAAACAAAAGCAACTGTTCCCTCCAAAGACACAATCATTTCTAAACCTTGCATCTCAAAAAGTTAAGAAAGCATCTAAAAAACTCACTGTGTTAACCTGGTCAAATTAATCAAAGAAACAGAACTGTAAGTTCCCTCTTTCTTAAAAAGACTCTTATCCTGAAGGTCTAGATATGAATATATAAAGCAGGTTTGTAATTATCAAGAATAAAAGATGTAAGACTCCAGCCAAAACAGAAGACTTGTAAGAATTAAGTCTGAAGGAAACTTGTAACACACAAGCAAAAGACCCTGTTTTGCATTTCTACAGGAACACCAAATTAATTTCAGCCATCTGAAGCACACAAAAACTCCACATGTATCTTTGAGACTGCTAGGAGAGCTAGTATTGCTGCCGCGATGTTTTAAGACTAAATAGGAAAGGGAGATGAAATTATTTTCCATACAGTTACAGCAGTTGGTCTAATACTGCCACTTCTTACTATAAATCCTGCCTTGCCTGAGTTCAAGTATTCAGGACATGGATCAAAGTTAGAAGTAGCATCTTCATATACCTGCCTCAGAACCGGTATTTTAGATCCTCACCTAGAGCAAGACAATTCAATCCAAAAGTATTTACATGCACTTTAATAGTGTAGACTAAGATGACACTTGGAGTAATTTATTAGGCATCAGTACTGTGCCTGGATTCAACTGGTAATCTGTCTTAATCTTTCAGAAGTCATATTCTTCACCAAGCAATCAAATAAAGAAAAGCATTAACTCATTCAGAAATGAGTGTGTACAGTAGTCATGACTAAGCCTAAGAAATTTTAACGGCTGATACAGTTCAATAAAGCACAGTGCCAGCAATTTATTGTAGCAGACAGCTCTGGGCAGTCTTGCCTGTGTTCCTACAGTGTCCTGAGTATAAAATGCCACTACTTGGAACATTCATTCTTGAGATAGTGTAGATCTCCAACCAGATCATTACTCGAGTTATAATCAAAAGTGGGACAGTAGTTGGACCAGGAAATTTCTGGATTTCTAAACAATTTTACAGCAGTCACTTCCCCTCAAACCTCAATATGGGGAACTCCTGAAGAATTAAAACCTCCTACTTCTTCAACAAATCAGAACACCAAACGGACTAGCCATAATTTCAGCACCCTCTACCACGTGCTTTCTAAAAAGCACAGATGACAAAACACACCAAAAGCACCTTCAAATATTACTACAAGAAAATAAGAACACATAGATGTATTGCACCTCCTCAAAATCGGCCACTGGAATGAAGTGACTTCTGTGGCTACAGCCTACCTCTCCCTTCAAACCAAATGACAAGCATTACAATCACATAATATAGGTAAACATTATTTTGGAGAACCTCCCAAGCTCTCCTTGGCACTGACGATCAACAGGCCTTCAAGCTTTCATCAGAACTTCATGGCTAGTCACAAGCCATGTAAAGGGTTTAGAAGGAATCTTTATTACAAAGCTCAGACTCCAATCTCTGTTCCTCATGGGCTACAATATATATTCTCCAAGTCTTGACTCCCTCCGTGTACTGGAGCCCCATCATCAGGAAAGATTCAGATATTTGGGTAGTGACATTACAATAGCATATCAAGTGTTCTTAAAGTACTGTAAAAAAGGCTTGCTATTTCTTTAGAATTTACCAAGAGATGACAAATGAAAGTACTGTGACAAACTTGATGCCTAGTCAGAAATTAATTCAGTATTGGCTAGCTTGTGCTCACTAGAGAAGTAATTCTGTACAGATAGATTACTCTAAGGGATTCTCTGTAGAGCTGTAACAATACAATTGAATGCAGGAAGTTGGAACTTCTTGCTTTGTCAAAGCTAGTTCTGTGGATGCAACTTAAAAAAAAAAACACACAAACATTTGACCCTAATAGGATTCAGAAAGGTTTACACCTTCTCTGAATTTAGAAAGCAAAAATCCTTGTAGTCTTCCTAAGGTAAGGTAAGTTCAACGAGTCAGTAAAACAGTGATAAAAATCCACTAAGATTCATAACAAAAAAACAAAAATCAATTTTTTTTAAAAAACTTGTCCAGAAAGAGGGTGTCTTTGACCACCCAACCCCCCCAGATTAGATCAGAAACTACAGAGCATTTGTAGGGAAGTCTTCTAGACAGTTTTAAGAGTCAGCATGTATTGCAGACAAGAATTAATGATGCTGATTAATCCCACTCTGGAATGTTGTTTAGGATCAGAATCCCCCAAAACTCTTTAACTCACCCAGCTTAAGGTGCAAGACTTCCTACACATATATTAAAGTTACTTTGCTATTCCTTAGGTGTTCAGCTTTTAAGATCAAGAAGGTACAAATTGCATTTGTTTGTTCTATGGTATACCCCTACTAACGGTGATAACCTCCACACACTTAGAAGTTTTTCCCAACCTCAAGCTCCTTGGACATTTACTATAGGAATGGTGTGAACAGCCATTCCTTTGCCTTAACTAGCTTGCCATCAGAAAGTGTTTCCTGTGATAAAGGAAGTTGGGGTTTTTTTAATGTTCAAAACTTAAATATTTAATGGAAAATTTGCCCCTTACAACATGCAACTCAAATGTGTACAAAACAAGCACAGCATTCTGTGCAAATCTTAAGTAGCCTCTTCCCTGTGGCTTAAACAGAAGACAGCTACTCCCAAAGTTCTTCGGTAGCTGTTAAGCATTTCACAGGTATGAACTATTGGAATACAAGCTTAGAACACAGTAAGTGGACCTAAACCATTACCTAAAATTTAGTGGCAAAATAGGTATTTTCACAGCACCTCTAGATTGGATTTCTTATACCTTTTTAAGAGAAGAAAGCTTTAGGAAAGTCCACATTTTAGAAGCCATCTCTACAGAAAGTAAACATCACAGATGGTCTTTTCCTAAGAAATAAATGCAAAAGTCAATTTTCTTAAATATTCTGCAAAATTTTACAAAGGAAAATAAAACCTTATGTCAAGTATTTGATTACCAATTAAAATTCACTGTACACACCTGTCCTGGTTTCAGTTGGGATGGAGTTAATTTTCTTCCTAGCAGTGGGTACAAGGCTGGGTTTGGGATTTAGTGTGAGAATAATGTTGGTAACACATTGATGTTTTAGTTGTTGCTACATCCCACTTATCCCAAGTCAAGGATTTTTCAGCTTCCCATGCTCTGCCAGCAAGCAGGTGCACCAGAAGCTGGGAGGGGGCATGGCCAGCACAGCTGACCTGAGCTAGCCAAAGGGATATTTTATAGCATATGACATTATGCTCAGTGTATAAACTGGGGTGACTTGGCTGGGAGGGGTGGGTCTCTGCTCAGGCATTGGTCAGCAGGTGGTGAGCAACTGCACTGTGCATCACTTTTCTTTGATTTTACTGCTCTTCTTGTTATATATTCCTTTTCATTATAAACATTATAACTACACTTTATTATTGTTATTATTATATTTTGTTTTAGTTAAACTGTTCTTATCTCAACCTGCAAGTTTTACCTTTTCTTCCAGCTCTCCTCCCCATCCCACTGGGAAGGGGAGGAGTGAGCAAGTGACTTCATGGTGCTTAGTTGCTGGCTGGAGTTAAACGACACCACCTTATCTTACCCTTCTTCTATACAGATCACATTATGTATTTCAAAAGTATGTACTGATATAGCAACAATGTCATACATACAGAAGTGTGAACTCATAGCAAAGAGCTCATGTTTTGTGTTACAAAGGATACAGACATGACTCTTCACATCATTACGAAGTCCTTTACGAACAAATTCATACGCTTCTTCCTTCTTCCCTAAGCAGTTCAAGGTCAGTCCTTTCATCGCAAGCGTCTCTGAAAGAAATATCATATACTTATGTTTCTGACTTCCCATATGCCAGTTTCACAGTGCAGATATCCTTTGAAGCTGTTACACAGTGAAGTTCCCCATTAAATGATAAATTTAGATCAGGATAGCAGCCTAGCACAGCTGAAGACTGTTATATGGAAGCATTTCCCTTCCTGAAATTGGTCTTAAAGATCACTACAGAGCATCACACAGATGCAAATACAGACAACACAAACTTTATTAATTAAAGAATATATTTAACTGGCTTTAAGGGAGTTAGCAATAAGTTAAAGCAATTCTAGAGAGCTTCTCAATGTGTGTTAAAAGTTCCAGATAGGCAGAACAAGAAAAGTAATCTTTAGGCTGTGTTATACAATAAACAGATTTCTGTCACAGTCAGCTTCACTATTACAGGTTGCTTATAAAACATTAGTTGAGAAGCATATTTCCTGCTACAGTATTTTGGGGATAAGAGACCTTCTCGAAGTAGTAACATTTAAGTCGACATTCTGAGAGGCACAAGATTCCAAATAATACACTAGTATGACTAGTGCTCCCCTTTTTCCCCCATTCTTCAAGTAACACTGTGGGAAACAAGCTGCATGTAATGCATGCACTAAGCCTGAAAGTTGTTCCAGATTCATATTTCAAGGTTTTTTTGCTAAATAAGAAACCACTTAGTTTTGGCCCCTGCCAGATAATTAGTCACATTTTCAACGTAGTACTCTGGTTTTCGTCCAATTGAAACCTCTTCCCCAGTATTAATGAGCCCATCATCTCAAAGTCAGCCACAACAGCAGCCTGAGGTTTCACTGATAGACCTATTTAACATAATTTTCTGTAAAAGTACACCTAAAGTGAATGACCCAAATGAGCCAAGGTTCTTGTTTTAAGTTGTCCTACAACCACACCGTAAGAACAAAAAGCTAAAAAGATACATTCCCAACAATATCAGGTAGCTTGAAAAAAAAAAATATCCCCATAGTGGGAAGGAGCGCAAGCTACTCCTACCTTCCCACACCAGGAAGATAACTATCCAGCCATAGCAATCCATCTGTTTACTACCTTCTCACTAAATTTTTCAAATTCCTTGTCTCTGAAGCTAAGTGTGACAACAGTGCAGCCTCCCATCAGATCATTTCATTGGCTTAGTTTTGCTTCAGCTGTTCGTTCCAGGCTTTGCTCCCAAGCTTCAAAGCCATTAGTGGCTCAGAGCCCAAGAAGTATGTGGACTGCCAAGTCAGCTAGTTGTCCTGGAAAAGTTTAAGAGGCAGCAAGAGCAGAAAAGACAGATGTATACAGAGCTGTAAGAAAAACATAAGCTCTAGTAGAGATAAATGCATTAGGTCAGAGCTGGACAAGCCACTCTAGCTTTGAAGCAACAAGAACACCGTATTTCTATCTCTAGGGAAGTAATAAAGACAACGAAGCAGCAGCAGACACTGATGGAAGCATGAAAAGGATTAGTTCAACATTTTGCCAAGATTTAACAATGTCAAATAGGAGAATAATTTACAGTACATGCACAGTGAGTGTTAGGTTGCTTCAACAGCAGACAAACAAGAAAAATTCACAGTATCAGAAGAAAAGATTTGCTGAACTATGCAACAGAAACCCTGTAATACAGTAAGACTAAAGTATTTTATTGAAGATTAAGTTCTGACATGTAAATAGAAGCAATGTTTTGCTGTCTCATTTCCCGCAATATTTATCAGAACAGGATCTCAAGATTGTCTTTAGCTTCAAGTTTCAGCAACAACAGTATTACATTTAAGTTTGTTCCTTATAAGCAGCAATTCAGTATGCAGTAGAGAAAATTTAAAGAGTATGAACTTGACAAAAAAAGCAAGATCTAATTCACTGGCAAAATACCTTCATGTAATATTCAAAAAAAGGCTGATCTTGCTACTAAATAGGAATGGTAAGAAAAACCCACACTAGCATTCTGACCCAGAAACCCAGAGTGACAACTTACTTGGAAGCTTCACTGAAGTGTGCTTCCACCATATATTTTGATCTTCATCATCCCACTGCACAGAGATGTTTAACAGAGCTATATTGGAAATTTGGACTGAATTCACAAATACTGAAAATCCAGAGTAATTATTCAGTCATAAGGACAGAATCACTCAGCAACAGGCTCATTTCTTTTCCAATAGTATGGAATAAACTAATTATATGTTTAGGCTCACAACAGGAAGAAAAAAAATAAAGAACTTTTGATTCTGCAGTTACCTCCATGTTCAGCAAATTTCGGGTTAGAGAGGATCATCTTGCAGAACTTGAGTCCATTTTTATACTGTTTTTGTTCGTAACATTTCTGGAAAAAAGGTGGAATACAATCATTGAAATACATTTAAAAACAGAGTACCTTAACATACTATTACAAATACAGTGGTTCCTTCAGTAAGATATGGTAATCCGATCACTAGCAAGTTCTATTTCAATATGACTTCATATTACATTGTCTTTTTTCAGTATTCAGAACAGTATCTGCCTTCATTTACATGCAGCAAATGCTCTACCTCATGGTCTCCTTTTTATTTATTTTTAACAGAAATAGGAAAGGCAAGTAGGAATGTCTTCTTTGATTCAGAAATTCTTAAAATAACCAAGTTAGAAACTTTGACTCAACAGAACTTTTGAGAAGAGTTAAAGGGTCTAGTCACTCCTTTCAACATCCCATTTCCCTGGCCAAGTGACCTCCCAGAGCAAGAAATCTCAAACAGAAGACGTTCCTTGTTGCCAAAGTAGACTTTTGGGAGGAAGATGGGAACCATGAATCAGGATAGACCTATTGTAACGTCAAAAATCTATATACAGAAATTTGAGAAGGGAGAATTTACCTGGGTATTAAAAAAATAAATCTAATTTCTAGCTGGAATAGTATAGCTAAGGGCTACTTTTAGATTTATTTAGGGTACCATTTACCTAATCACTAGGTAGACTAGCAAACAATATTGTTAAAGTGTGGGAACACAAGGGGAAGAAAAAAAAAAAAGAGACAGAACATGTGAACCTGGGTCCCTTTTCTTCTTCTGAAAGATACTACCTGATGTTAATGTGTCAGTAGTGTCTTCATAATTTAAATCTATTACTAAGCACTACAGTTGATGACTTTAAAACAAATTTACTTAAGCCAGTTAAGAGGAATGCTTCTATCAGTAAGCATGAAAGTGATTTCAACTCACTTAAGCTCTTAACTTGAAGAAAGAAAAAATAAACTAGGCTTAACTTGGTACCATTTTCAGTTAATAAGGTGTATTGTCCTGCTGTAATTTAGACAGATATTCTCAGGAGAAGCTATGTCACCTCAGTTATGTGCTGGAGTAATTTAACTGTCTCTCATAGATCACTTCCAGTTCATCAATCTTCCAGGACAGAGGTAAAAAAAGTTGAATCAATGCAGAGCGTAGTAACTTCTTTGCAGTCACAGCACATCACCACATTGCTTCCCAGGACACAAGCACTACAGAAACATGTCTATGCTCACTTCTGGGTAACTGGCTAAGGTGCCAAAACAAGGGTCCTCCTCCCACGTGTGGCAAAGGGCTTAACTGCAGACTGTTTAAGTCTTCGTTACCTGAAACTCAGGACACTTGCAGTTAACCACAATTAAGGGGAGACTAAGTCAGAGTAATTTAGGTCATCAGGAACCTTTAGAGGTCACCTAAATCATCCCTCAAAATAAAGAAGGGCTAACCTTGATATTAGATCAGCTTGCTGTGCCTGGCAGGATGGCCAGGGAGTTCCCATCAGAAGCAAACAGTTAATACTATGGCAATTAACATTTAAACAGCAGCAACAAAAAAGCCTTGAGAATTCTGAACTGAGAACTAGTTTCCCCATCTTCATCCACGATAATCCAGATTGCAACAAAACTTGGTCCCCTCTAGGGAAAGGTCAAATTCTCCCATTCGTATATTTTTCTTTCGTAACAGAAAATGCCTAGTAACATTTGGAAAAAATCAGAAGAAAATACCAACAGTGCTCTAAGTATGCCTAAAAAAAGTAAAATAATAATGAACATTCATAAACAATTCTACAACTTTTTCAGTGTTGAGTGAAATTCCAATCATACAGCAATGCTTAATCATAGAACAGAAGCTATTCGAGTCAAGTTTGTACTTATAATAGATTAATTACTTGAGGAAATCGTACCTATTTTCCTTGTTCTGACATTTTTATCTTATAGAGTTCAGTCTCAGGCCTAGAATAAGAACTGAACCTAGATAATTATAGACAAATTTGAGATTTTTGGAGAACAAACAAGATCACATTTTCCAAAGGCCAACAGATGGATGAAAGAGAAGTTCATGCTCTCCACCAAGAGCACAAGTTCAACTTTCACAGTTGCTTGGCTTGCTGATAGACAACCAGCATACTTGTACTTGTCAATAAACAGGGTAGCTCAAAAATCAGACACAAACCACAGTATTTCTTGCCCAGCTGCTAGCTGCTAAGCAAAAGAGGGGCTGACTACAGAAACCTAATGAATCAGTACAAAATGGACCTTTATGCAATTCCACTGCTTACAGGACAAGCCTTGCTAGTTAGTCAAAAAAGTGACTGCCCAGCCCCACTCCTGCCAAATATTTACAAATACATGTGTGGGTGTATGTACATTATGTAATTATACCAATACATTGGCTTATATGTATACCAATATAAGAACGGACTTTGCTCAGCAACACAAATTATTCGACTCTCATCAACATATATAGATATACTGAAAGGCTTATGGATTCAGTTACATGGACAAGCCAGGGGCTTGAAAGCATCCAAATTTCATGAATGGACTGCTTTTAAATTTCTGTCTGTCCAAAAACCGTGAACAAGCACACCATGCTCCACCTCTAACTTCTTTACAGGAGACCAGAGTTTGATGCCATATGATACCATCTCATTTTATAGTACAGATGGGTTTTTCATAGTTGAGAAACCTGATGTCTCCACATGTATTCAAGTTTTGTACTAATCAGAACAGATATAGCTGAAATGTGTGCATTAATATCTGTCCCATTGCATTATGTCTTCGGTATATTAAAAGCCCAAGCTAAATATGCTGGGGAGGGGGGTTTGTTACTTTTTTTTTTTTTTTTTAAACAGCATTATATGTTGTGCTTAATGTGAGGCTCCCCATCACCTTTTTATGGCAATAGTTTCCTGCTAAAACTAAAGCCAAATCATGAATGTTTACACACTTGAAAGCTCAACAGGAGATTTTGGCAAGGCCAAAAACCTTATCCAGAACTTCTGCTACCAGATGTTCCTGGATGGATGTTACCTCCTCTGGCAAGCACTCCTTCCATCCTTGTTTATTCCCTTCTTCAACACTAACTCAAAGATACAATCAGACTTTGTCACACAATTAAGCTACATATCATTTTAAGAACTTTCAGGTAAGTACCTCTACATAGAGGTCAAACGGACACAGCACCTAGGAATTAACTGTAAAGGTAAAAAATACTAGTAACAAGGATACAACATTGAAGAACAAGAGAGGACTTTAATCCTATATTGCAGTGCCTTGCTACTTCTACTTAAGGAACTGCCATTCACAAATTCCAACTTACTTTTTCTATCATGCCATCCTTCTTTAGAGACAAAAACCCCTTTCAGCCTCTAAACAAACAAAAATCCTTTCTACTACTAAATATCAACAGAATCAGGGATCTGAATGGCTCCCTAACATTACTGATGAAACAAAAGGACTTCATGTATTGCTACTCAATTCCACAAACCATTTACATGTAAATTATGTTTAAGTATTTGCAGTATCAGGTTAGTAAAGGGATGCTTTTACAGACTATACCTCCCTAGACAAAGCATTCATCACCTAAAAAAAAGGTCTTTTATTGCAAGAACAGCTATGTTTTTCTTATACAGAAGACCGTTTACTAGAGAGATTGGCAATTTTATGGCTGAAGAACACCCCACTATGGTGCTCAGACATTAACACTCATTTTTTTTGTTAGATGGCTTCTCAGAAATCTCAACTAACTACTCAGCAACTGCAGTTGCCGCAACCAATTCCATGTCCCTTGTGCCTCTGAATTTACTGAAGTGACATGATATTATTTTATAAACTGTTTTCATGTGAAGGTAGAATAAAATGTAGCATCACATTCAAAGAATGAGGACAAATACCACATCAAACCAAATAGCAGTGTTAAGCATAACAACCAGGCTTCCTTGATCAACTTAAATATTTTAATATTAAGATTAATATTGTTGTTTAAGATTGTCTGTGGCTGTAACAGAGCTGCAGTGAAAAAGTTCAATTGAAATGAGACACGCTGACCAGTGTCATGGTAAGTACAGAACCACAGAATAGTTTGGGTTGGGACTTTAAACATCATCTAGTTCCAACCCCCCTGCCCTGGGCAGGGACACCTTCCACTAGACCAGGTTGCTCCCAGCCCCGTCCAACCCGGCCTTGAACCCTTCCAGGGAGGGGGCAGCCACAGCTGCTCTGGGCACCCTGGGCCAGCGTCTCACCACCCTCACTGTGAATAATTTCTTCATTCTATCTAATCTGAATCTACTCTCTTTCAGTTTAAAACCATTGCCCCATATCCCATCAACACACTGCCTTGATAAAGTGTCCCTCCCCATCTTTCCTTTAGGCCCCTTTAAGTACTGGAAAGCCACTGTAAGGTCTCTCCGGAACCTTCTCTTCTCCAGGCTGAACAATCCCAACTCTCTCATGCTGTCCTCATTGGGGAGGTGCTCCAGCCCTTTCATCATCTTCATGGCCTCCTCCGGACTCACTTCAACAGGACCATGTCCTCATGCTGGGGGCCCCAGAGCTGAACACAGCACTCCAGGTGGGGTCTCATGAGAGCGGCGTACAGGGGGAGAATCACCTCCTTCAACCTTCTAGCCACACTTCTCTTGATGCAGCTCAGGACACAGCTGGCTTTCTGGGCTGTGAGCGCACACTGCTGGCTTACAGTCAGTTTTCCATCCACCATTACCCCCAAGTCCTGCACAGAGCTGCTCTGAATCCACTCACCACCCAGTCTGTATTTGTGCTTGGGATCACCTTGACCCATGTGCAGGCCCCCTGCACTTGGCCTCATTGAACTTCATGAGGTTTGCATAAGCCCATCTCTCCAGCCTGTCAAGGTCCCTCTGGATGGCATCCAGCATGTCAACTGCACCACACAGCTTTGTGTCAACAGCAAACTGAGGGTACACTAGATTCCACTGCCCACGTCGCTGACAAAGATGTTAAATAGCACTGGTCCCAACACTGACCCCCAGGTAACACCACTCATCACTGCTCTCCACCTGGACATCAAGCTGTTGACCACAAGTCTGTGTGTGACTATCCAGCCAATTTCTGATCCACTATGTCATCCACCCAGCAAATTCACGTCTCTTCAATTCAGAGGTAAGAATTTTGTGCAGGACAGCATCAAATGCTTTGCACAAGTCCTGGTAGCTCTTCCCTTATCCACCAAATGCTGTAACACTGCCACAGAAGGCCCCCAGATTTGTCAGGCACAATTTGCCCTTAATGAAGCCATACTGGCTGTCACCAGTCACCTCCTTATTTCCCATATGCCCTATTATGTGTAAAGGGGGCTTACAAGAAAGATGGGGACAGGCTTTTTAGCAGGGCCTGTTGCAATAGGACAAGGGGCAATGGTTTAAAACTAAAATAGGGTAGATCCAGACTAGATAAGGGGTGATAAAAAACTAGGACAGGTTGTCCAGAGGGGTGGCAGATGCCCCATCCCTGGAAGCAGTCAAGGTCAGGGCTCTGAGCCACCTGATCTAGTTGACCCTGCTCATTGCAGGTGGGTTGGACGAGATGACCTTTAAAGGTTCCTTCCAAACCAAACTATTCTCTGATTCTATGTGCTATTTTCTTCAATAACAATACTGCATCTTGGAAGTTGGTTTTGCTGTCTCTTGACAAGAACTTGTCAAACACTAAACCCAAACCAGTGCCAGCAATTTAACACTATTCTCAGACACTACCTGCGCAGCCCACATTCTATTAATACAGGTCTGCACATCAACATGCTGGACCAACAGAAGCACCAATGAGGAAAGTAAGGAATTCAACTGATGTAACTATTTCTAAGTTGCTGAATAAAAACAGCTTCAAGTTTTATTAGAACATTATTTATGTTTATTAGCCTTCCCTGCTACTGTACTTCCATATAATCCTGCTTATGGACCCCTCAGCACCTGACAGTTTCAACATTCTTCTTGCCAGGTAGTGTCTTCTCTCCTGTTGCCAAGATTTTGATGCAAAACTCCGGGGTTTTTGGTAACACCAAGGATATACTTAAACAGAATTTTTATCATATGTTCTCAGTGCTTACATGTAAAATTTTTTAAACTGTATGTCTGGTGTGTAACACTGATGGGGGGCTGGGTAAGGAAGGAACCCAAGAGCTAAATGTGCAGCGTCAGAGCCTAGAGAAAAAGGACAAGGTTTACATAGAAAGCTCTACAAAAAGAATGCTAGAAATCAGTTGTGCTAGAATTTTGTCCAAGCCTCGATGGTGATTAAGTTCAGTAATAAAAACACCCTCAGTTATCACTGACTGCAATTCTGATCGGCAACTTCTCCTGGGAGCTATCTGACAAGTACTGAAGGGCTGTTCAAATTATTAATACAAATTTCTAACAAAAACCAGGCACAATCAATACAGGAACACTAGCATTCTGTCAGTACTCTTATTAATTGGCATTTAACACTTAGCCCTTTAAAAAAAAATCCTTCCTTGTTTTATTGCACATTTATAAAACAGTGTCACCTGCATCTAACAGACAATTAATTTCATCAACTGCTGTGAGAAACGCAGATTATCTAAGTACCTTCATCAGATTTTAGGTAGAACTCAGTATATACTGTTAGTATATGCTAACAAATAGTTGCTAAATTATTTCCCAGTTTGATAGCAAGGTCTGACACCCTTTTGTTTGAATGATACACTGTTAAGTTCCAAATGAGTTCAGCAACCATATTGGAAACACTCCTTGTATCATGAAATACATGAATACTTTGCAGTACTGATACATGTAAAGAAAGCATCATGATACTACTAAACTTCAGAGACTAGAGACCTCTGCGTGGGGTTCTCCACACAGCAACCCTCTCACCACACTGATTTCAGTTCACTGTTATCTGAGAGAACAGGGAAAACAGTATCAGCTGGAAGGGGCTTCAGCTCAGGGAGGCAAAGGAAAAAAATCTCATTACTGCTTTCCCACTCACATCATCTTAGATTTCTAGTTCCTAAACAACCCTTATCAACATGTTGTTCTAACCTTTCCCCCAGGCCCTACTGCTACTTCATATACACATGGCCACCCCTACCCTCTACTGGTAAGAGTGGTTAACCTCATCATCTGAAATAAAGAGAAGAGGAAGATAATTAGCTCCAGTCTTGCTTGCTTCAGTTGTCAAAATGGACAGGCCACATAGTTCTTCCAGAGACCTGGGAACTTGGCAATGCCGAACAGAGCTGAGTCAGACCACAGATGGTGGTGTACAACAGAATATATGGCCAGCATCATATATAGTGGTAACATTTTAATCAAAGTACTCATGTCACAGCAATAGCTAAGCTTTCACTATCATGATTCTCTGTATACAACAGCATTTCTTCCTTTAACCAGCTTTTCCCAATTATTTAAGTTAAAACTTCCTGAATACACAAAACATTTCCACCTGCATTCTGTATAGTAACAGTTGTAATCACTGCTGTTTATATTCTGTATTACTGGCAGAATAAAACTGATACTGTATTTATTATTGGAAAGAACATGTCTGATAACAGAATGTTGTTTCAAGATTTCTTATCAGATACATCTTTAACAGCCCTATAAACTACACCTCTTTTAAAGGGGGAAGCTCATTATTTAAAAGCTTGCCTTAAATGAAGACCTAGTCTAATACCATGCTGTGCACACACACTCAGTACAACTTGAATCCCTAGAATATCCTCTGCTTTGAAGAGGCAGAAACAAGAGCATGTGGAGTAGAAAGAGCTCTTGCTTGCAAGCACTTAGCATCTGTAACTTCCTCACTATTTGAGTTAGTAGAATTCTCTACTGTTTATGAACCTGTGTACGCCTCTACAAAGCAGAAGCCACAACAGCAGCACTAGAAATTAGACCAGTCATAGCCCCATCATACACCGTCAACTAGTTTTGAATCTGCACTTAGTGTAGAAGTACTGAAGAGAACCATCTGCTGCATCTCCTGGGATAAAACTGCAATTTGCCTAGCAAGAACTCAGACTGAGCAGGTGCTTCACAAGCTAGTGGAACTGCATCTGTGAGCAGTTAAGCAAATGAAACTATCAACATCAGCACTGTTTTGTGAAACCTGACACACACACACACACACACACACACACCCCTCGGGCTTAAAAAAGGTTATGCTTTTATTTAGACATCTTAAAGTCAGTTCAAGGAAATTACCAATGCAAGCCTTAAACACTAACTTCATCTCAACATTCTGTAAAAGATTTCTGTGATTGGAACAAAAAAATTGCATGAATCATAACAGATCAGGCCATAGAGATCAGACCCACCTGGTACAGGCCACTAGAGATAAGATACAAGTGTTAGATGCATAGGGAGAGGCTTATAAGTAAGAGCATCATTACAGTTCTCACTAGAATGTCCTCAGCCTTCAGTTACTTATGCCTCACCAATTCTCTCAGCCAAAGGGTATATCTTCACACACACAATAAATTAAAGGGCTTCCCCCCACACACACTCTGAAGCACCTAAAACTTTGCACATCTCACATCAAAAGTGTGACTACTTTTTTTGTTAAGAACTTCCTGTTTGAAGCCTGCTACTTTGCAACCACCTTTCCCACCAAATTGAAAACTAAGCATGATAGCTTGGAAATAGGCAAGTCCCTACTTAATTTCTCCAGGTTGTTCATCATTTCAGAATCTTCTATTAAGTTCTCTCTCCTTCAAGAAGGTCATTTCATACGTGCATCTTTCTCCTGAGAATGCTTCGGGGCAGGACCAAGGGAAAATCTCACACACAGCACTGCAAATGTGGACTTGCAGCATACTTGAGCAGTGGTGTAACAGCATTTTTCTTTTCCCAGGATTCACACCAGCTTTTAACTACTGTACAAGGAAACTGTTTCAACAGAACCTTGAAAAAACAAGAATCTAAAATCTATGGGACAATCCAGCTCACAGCCCATACTAGATGTACATTAAACTAGAATTTCTGAATCTAACACTTGTCTACAAACAATTTTAGTTGTTGTGCCTCAACTTACTCCAGAAATATGAAGTACTTCCGCATGCTTTCAGGTAGCCTTCACTTCTTGTGCTATGAGTAGTTGAGTACAACTGAACTCTTCTTGCTATTCATCACTTGCTCTGTTCAATATAACCACAAGCAATTAATAAAAAGTTCCAGCACAAAACACAGTGAGACCTAACTCTGAAAAGTTACCATTTATTCATACAGGAACTTTCCTTAAAAAAAAGTCCAGAGTGAATAAACAACCATCACCATTCCATGGAAGCCTGCTTTATGAGCCTTACACAAGGACATTTACAAACTCTTTTTAAAAAATTAAAACAGAAATCGTTATTTGGGATAAATTCTTCTCCAAATCAGACTCCCTCAAATCACTGACACATGTGAAGCATTATTTTCCCTGATATAAGTCTTACTGACCCGACTCTTACCATGAGTCGATTCTCTATCCTCCACCATTCTGTCATTTTAGTAGTCTGCAGCTAGCCAGGCACCCTCATCACCTCTTCTGAAAGTCAGTATCAAGGAAACAGACTACACTCTTCCTATGCTGCCCCTCCTTAGTAGCAAAAGTAACAACTGCACCACAAATCAGTCATATTAGTTACACTACAATATTTTGACTGACTGCTCCATACTCCTATCTTTAAAGGAAAGGATCTTTTACAAAGACTTCAAACATTCACTACTCCAGTAGCGGATCATAATGGCTACCTCAGCTGTGTTATTCATCTCATTTGGGAGACATTAATTAGCACAGCATCATATCTTCACAATTATTGAATTTAATAGTTTGGTAACTCCCCCATATCATTACTAGGAGACTAACTATTTGCACACTTATAATCCATTATTATTTCATTAAATAAAATCAAAAACTACATTACTTCTTATTCATAACATTCTAAAAGTTAATTCCTACAAACACTTGCATGTTTATCTTTCAAAGAAGAAAACTCTTAAGGTTATTGCTGCTGTCAGGGTACAAAAGGGACACCACGGAGAAGCTGAACAACTCTTCAGAGTACTTCAGATAATTTCCAAGATTTCCTCACCCAAAAAAGTAGAAGATACATGCCTGAATGAACTAAACAGCAGTAAGTCACTGCTACAAAGGGATATACATATATCTACTTGCAGAATTTTTGTGTTTAGTTACTTCAAGTCAAACAAGAGTAAATGGATAAACTGGTCTCAGAGTAATGCCTTTTATCTGAAGAGGTAATATGACTTCACTCCCTCAGAACAGGATGAAATAGTCACAGGCTAACCCTTCCTCTTCAAGGGAAACACAAACACATTCGCAGTTAAAGCAGCAAACCTTATTTTATACAACAATATGTGGAATTTTCTAAGAAATTAAAGGATTAATTATTTACAAGCATGATACTATCCACAGTTACATTAGCCATGAAACAAACAGCAGACAATACCTTACACGCTGTGTGATACTGAGCAGACACCAATAGTTATTACAAGACAGTAAGTATTTCTTAAAAACAAAACCAATTTGTCAAGTAAGCCATGAAAGTATGACAACAACCCCATGGTTTTCCTCTAAAGCACTCACAGGGACACCTACCATGCCCTGTCCAGACAAAACTGATTTGATTCTATAAAGTCAAAGCTTAAAAACTAATTTTAAGATGAGATGTAGTTTATACTCTGGGTTCTCAGGTGGAAGAGAAAAAAAAAAAAAAAAAAAAAAAATCAAAGCTACCTAAACTGAAACATACTCTGAAGGCAAGCCCAGAACTCTGTTTTAAATACACAAAATAAAAGATCTGCCTAGGCTTACTACAGTAAACCTGAAATGCACATTACCGAACTTCAATGTTAACAAGCAGCATTTTTAAGTCTCCACATGTACATCTTCGTTTTAGATTGCATCTGTCACATTCACTTAAAAAGTCATATGAGCTGAAGTCTGATTTTAAGTGGCAAGAAACACACCAACATTCCTGTATTAATTCTTCTTTAGGGATGTCTTTCTCTCCATAAAGGGGGAGCCAGGAAGCTTTCAAACACTTCCTCCATGCCTTCTGTGAGATTGAGAAGTGACAGAGAAGAGCTTGAAGTTGCTCAGTCCCTCCCTCCCAAGAAACACCACATTTGTAAGCACTATCAGAACTTTCAGGAGAAGAGCACTAGTCTAAGAAAGAGCCCCTGCAGAGGCATGGAAGTAAGGCTTAAGAAACAAAACAGACCTGGAAGTCAAGACAACAAGAGAAACAAGCTCTAGCACTACCTTACAGTAGTACCAAGAAACCAGAACTATTACCTGTGCTGTAATAGCTACTAGTTCCCTAATCACATCACAGCTAGTTTTAAGTCTGCTTCTTCAAGTACTTACAAGCATGCAGACACTCAAATTGCTGTGGCTTAAAGACTATTTACTTAGCTTCTTGAGCAGACTTCACGGCTTCCACTGAACTCCATGAAGCCACACTAGTTTGATCAGCTCCGTAAGCTTCGTTTGCTGTTATGTGGGCATCTTGTTCAGACTGCTGATACCCTGTCTCACGTTATACATACACACACCCCAACTCACTAATTCATAAGTGATTCTCATGATCTCCAAGTAAGTTTCCCATTTCATAACTGCTAATTCTCTGCAGAGTTTATACAAACACCTAGTCTTCATATATGAGTATAGTTTCCTCACATCTGTTCGAAGTGATTTAATCACTACATGCTTGTAAGGTGTCATTATACAGTCTCCCACATAATCCCCTCTCTCTGAATTTTTAAAATGCCCACAGCATCCCTACTAATTTCAAGTATTCTGGCAGTGCCAAAGTAGGCACAAGCTGCTTCAATTAAAGAGCCTTTAGCACTACAAGCTGTACTACTACACTAAAATACTATGAAACATGTCAAGCAACTGAAGGGTTCAGTTTGTACTAGGTAGACATTAGTATTCCAGAAAGGGAGTGCACCATGGAAAAGTCAAAGCTAGCTAGAAAAAGGAGTAAGAAAATTAAGTTTCAGTAAGTATCAATACATGAAGTGACAAACCAACAAGCAAAAGTTTGTGATTAACACTTTAGGAACTGTGACAGCACCAGTTAAAAACCTTCTGAAGCCTTTAGAAAGCAAGTAAATATCCATATCGGCTTCACTGAAGTTTTACGCATCTCTTTTCCGTGGCTAAGCACTTATGTTTTGTCTGCTGTTTAATTTAAAAAAAAAAAAAAAAAAGACAGGTCTTATAAAATACGATCTCCAGAAAAGCTCTTCTCTATTTCAGTTGAAAAAAACTTCAGAGGTGACTGCTACTGTGAACTTGTTTGCTACTAGTAAGAATAATCACTTAACTGTTCTAATATTAGTCATTTATTTTTAGCAGAGAGAAAGAGGAGTGCTAGAATGACTTACTAAAATACATACCATAAGCATGCAGTAAGCAACAAATCACCATTGAGAACCATTAAGTCTTTTCAAATCTGCATACTACCCAAGGCAGGTAAAAGAAAAGCAGCTCTGAAGCACCTGCTGAAATACACCAGCTACATAGAGTACACAGGCTTACAGACTCTGTTTGTTTTGATCTCAGCTTCCTGAAGCCAAAACGCTCACCTCTCAACCGCAAAGTTACTGAAACTAGCCTAGCAAATTCTGATATAACTGAAGAAATTCGTGCCTGCACTATGCTGCACAGACCTCCTCTGCCTGTGGACTAGCAAACTAGCACAAAATGCCTCATTTTTGTTGAAGCTGGAACTCCATTACTATCACACTGAAAAGTTCATGAAAAGGGGAGTCTGGTGTTTTGTTGCGGGTTGTAGTGGATTTTTCTTGGTGGAGGCGGGGCTGGGGACTTTTTTCTTTCCACGCAGTTAGCATTATAAAATATACACTGATTGCATAGAAACTCGCAGTTAAAGCGAGCTCTTTCTTTTAAAGTTACCTCACAAACACTCAGTGTCCTTCGCACTATTAAGCTTCAAAGAGCTGAAGCAGCCCAAGACGATAACTGAGCCACAGCAGCCCGGCACGTAAAAGTTGAAATAAGTCTTCCAAAGGACGTACAGAGTCAGGATACTCTACTCCACCAGACGTCTTCAACTACACGTAAGACTGCTCAGTAAATTAGCGTTAATTTAGTCCCCGATGCTGAAAAGTGACGTTCTTAACTGAAAACGAAGTACCTATGGAGCATCCCTGCTACGCCTGCCCGGTGCTTCCAAGCCTTCCCCCACCCTCCCGAGCGCAGCGACGGGGGCGGGAGGTGACCGAGGCGAGCAGCCCCTCGGCCAGACCCCCGGCCGAGGGCAGGCGGGGGAGGGATGACAGCTCCCTCCCCCCCCCTCCAAGCCGCCCTTTTTGGCCGTCTTGCGGCGGGAGGGACGGAGCCCCGCAGCCGGAGCTCGCCCCGGGGAGGGAAGGAGAACGGGCGGCCCCCGGGGGAGGCGGGCGGGTGGCTGGCGGGCTCCTTCCCGCCCTCGCCCGGTCGGGGGCGACACCGGCCCCTTCCCGCCCCCCCCCCCCCCCCCCCCCCACACGAGCGAGGGGGCTCGGCCGGCCTGATCGGCGGACCCCAGACAAAGGAAGGAAGCGAGGACGAAGCGGGACAAGGAGGAGGAGGAGGAGGCGGCGAGCCCCGGCTCCCCCCCCCCGGGCGAGCGCGGCCGCCGCGTCCCTTTCTGCTCCGCCCGGAGCCAACTCCCGGCAGCGGGCGAAGGAACCCGCGGGTCGGAGGGCACCGGAGGCAGGCGGTGAGCGAGGGGAAAGAGGAGGGAGAAGCGGCGGCGGAAGGGAGGGAGGGAGGGAAGAGCGGGGCCGGTGTCTCACCAGGATCCGCTTGAAGAGGTTGCTCTCCTTGGGCGGCAGCGGCACGGACGGCATGGTGCGGGCGGCCCCCGGGCAGGCACGGCTGGAGAGAGGGGAGGCTGGCGGGGGTGGGCAGCCCGGCAGAAGCGGCTGCCGTGAAGGAGGAAAGGGAAGGAAGGAGGGAGGGAAAGAAGGAAGGAAAGCCCCGAACTCCGCGGGGCGGCGGCGGCGGCGGCGACTCCTTTAACTCATTGGCCTGCGCCGCCCTCCCCGCCGGCTCCCCTCCGCCGCTGCGCGCGAGCGCGGCCCCTCTGCGCAGCTGCCGGCGAGGCCTCGCCGCCCGCCTGACGCTGCAAAATGGCAGCCGGGGTCCCCTCCGCGCAGGCGCGACGGCGCCCCCCTCTCTCCCTCACACACGGGTGTCGTGTCCGTCCCCCCCCCCCCCCCGCTCCCTCTCCCCCTCCCCCGGCTCCTTCTGCGTCGAGCCGGGTGTGAGGGGGGGGATCTTCCGCGGGGCTCCCCCCCGCGCGTCTCCTCTCCCCGCCTTGGCGTGAGGGGAGGTTTTGTTGTTTGTCCTGGTGTAGCTCTTCCCTCTCGACTGAGGGGAGTTACCTGCTGCGAGGGCGGGCGACCCTCTCTGCAACGCTCCGCGGGGGTGAGGAGGAGGAGGAGGAGGAGGAGGAGGAGGAGGAGGAGGAGGAAGGGGGTTCCCACCCGCGGGGGTTGCTAACAAATAATAACTCCCACTCGCCCCAAGGTCCCAGCCGCGGCTGTTCCCAAGGGAAAACCGGGGTGCGGAGCGTTTCGCAGCGTTGGGCCTCTCCCCGGCCGCGGCTGGGAGGGCCGAAAGTCTCATTTGTGTGCTCGCTGTCCTGCTTCTCTGCCCCTGGTAACCTAGTTTTAATGGCCGTCGTCCCAACAGCTCGCTTAAATTAGTATTTTGGAAAGCCTGGCTGCCTGAAAGCCTGGGAGGTACTGTTGGAAGGGAGCAAAGCCTCTGTAAACTGCAGAGCTTTTGAGAGGCTGCGTGCTTGCTGTGCCCTGGCTGGTATTTAAGGAAACAACAGCAAACTTAGCCATCAGACTTTCAGCAAGTGGGGATGACATCTATTGCATTAATGCATTTTTCGGCAGTTGGTTATGTAAAACTTCCCAGCACTATGGTGCATGCTTAGAACAGTAAGCATTTTTTCATGGATTGGCTCCTTCACCAAAGGAGGTTTGAGGTCTTTTGAAAATATTTTTTTCTTATTGTTATTCCCAGAAATCGTTCTTAAATGAATCTTTGCAAAAATAAATAAATAAAATACAACACACACACCCCCACCCCCACCCCCCCAAAAAAAAAAAAAGCAACAACAAAAAACAACCAGAAACACTAAACCCACATGGCCTGGGGCATTTACTGAGAAGGAAAACTGTTTAAAATGTCAAGGTTACAACCAATTAAAAAGACAGTTTTACAGGGAAGCAAATTAGGCATCTTCAATTAGAACCTATGTTTATGTAATTACCCTTTAAAAAAAATATATTTTGTTGCGTTTTAAAAGGATATTAATTTTGTAATAATATGGTTATACACCTACCGTCCCAGATGATGAACATGATAGATAGCCACAATAAAGCAAGTGTGTGGAACATACTATATAACTAGAGCCAGTTAGAAAAGCTGCATGTTTACCGTATTTTATTTGGTTATACATAAAGTAGGTGACTATGTGACTGACTGAGGATCCCAAGCAGCATGTCTTTGACTTGTCACAAGACTTGCTAAAGCTGATGGACATGATAGCTGCTTTATTTTCAGCCCCAAAAGAGGGAAGAAGAGAGTGGACAGTTTCTTGGAAGAGAATAACCGGATGGTGGCCTAACTCGGGGACTACTAATTAGAAAAAAGAAAATGTGGTAGGCTTATGAAGCCTCCTGAGATGAAAATAGCAAAGGTGATGAAAACATTAAAGAAGTACAGTGTATGCTTTCCTAGGTCTTCTTAGCTGAGTATCGGTTTATGGCCGCTGATTTTGTGGATGGCATTTGTTTTCAGCATTGTTTTGTTAATCTGCATAGATGTATGGTCTGTAATGTTTCTTTGTTGAAGGAATAACTTTATTGTGTTTATTTCTCACTTTTTTATTCTGGCATGCTTCTATTGATGTCAGTCACCTGGATATCTAATAACAGTATGTGTATTTTTCACACGCTGTACCAAATTCACCCTTCTTTCTGCTACATGGTGTAGTACTGCTGTATTCGGTGTCTGATTTTTTTCAAAGCAGGAGCACTGTTGACAGGAATGGGCAACTTGACTTTGCCCTGCTGCATCAATTTTGGAGCCTGTTGGTACCACAGCATGTATTCAACACTTTTTATAACAAGCTGAAGCCCTGACTTTATGAACCCTAGTTTTCCGTCTTAGCAAAAGGCACCTTATGCCTCTGGTTGGGTTGAGTGATAAACATATGCACCTCTGAGATGGTCAGGCAAATACTGTGCTAGGTGGACCTTTGGTCTGAAGCAGTAAGGCTGTTCTTGACAGCTAAAGGTCTCTGTTTCCTGCTAGTCCAAATATTGGAAAGAATGCTGTCTGAAAATACTCAAATTGCAAATAAGAGGCAGAGGTTCAATTTGCATTTAGGCATGTGTCTGTATTAAAAATCTGTGTTAAAAACACCAAGAAAAGGAAAGCAAGGAGGCAATAAAAGAAATGTCTGTAGACTAGCTGGGAGAGAATAAACAAAGAAACGAGGTAAACAAAGAAACGAGCTTTGGGGGGAGGCAGAGCTCTAGTTGAAAGTGAGGTTTGGGAGCACAGTCAAGAAAACTTCTTGTCATTTAATCCCACTGTGCTGGGCAAAACAAAGCTCTTTCTACAGGCTTTGTTAATAAACAGGACTGTATTCAAGACGCGTATGATTCTGTCGACAGTTTTTCCTTCAAACAGAAAGAATTCAGAAGTCCGTTGACAAACTATTTGGGTCAAAAGAGGGGAGCGATATTAAAGTGATATATACATTATAATAAGCTTGTGATTTTGCCGTGACTCTCACTTTACTCTGTGACCTGCCGACATCAGTTGGTATCTGTGGAAGTTGTGGCATGGTGCTCTCAGATCACTCAACCTGGTTAGGGCCCCCTGATCGGAAAAAGGGCCTCCCTGTGGGCATGGACCTGCCCTCAAGCCAAGCGCATTGTAAGGCCTGGAGCCTGTTTTGTCTGATGAGCCATTTCTTTGCCTCGGTTTCTAAAGCAGTTGGCAGTTTGGGATTGCCAGATCTTAAAGTACAGGACGGCCATGTCTATCCTGAAGCCCTGATGCCCAGCTGTATTGCTGCTGTCACTCTTCCCTTTCCCACCCGATGTCCCTGTGGGCTGCCGTGGTGGCTGAGGAGGGCAGTGCCACCCTGCCCCAAGCAACTGCCACCTCGTAACAACCCCTGGTCCTCACCCCTGCTCCATAGGCAGCTGCTTCAGCCACGCAGGTTTTAAGGCATCAGAGCAAACAGCAAGGGGGTGGAAGCACAGACAGCAATGGGATTTCCCATCCCTCATACTCAATTCCCATATTGCATTATAAAAGCATACTGTAAATATGAGGAAAGAGTGTATCTTGCATGTTTTGAATATGAGATGCATGGACTAGGGACTGTGGTTGACAGTATAACTGGCAACCCTGCTGACAGTACAGAGTCCAGCCCTTGTCCTGGCCAAGCAGTCCCTGCGTGGTCTGCTGCCTGGTGGGGAGGGCTGAGAGTTTGTGAGTCTCTATTTTCACACTTAAGTTAAAGAACTCACCACCAAGGCATAATAAAAACTGAATCATGATCACTTTTCATCAGAGGATTTAATGTAAGAACTGTTACAGGCTGGAGTAGAAGCTGATTTGATTTTCCTTGGCCTATCTTCTTCTTTCAAAATCAATTTTTGAGTGCATGGTCTGCTTACAGTTTTCATGTTCTCATTAGCTTCTCGGTTATCCTCCCATCTTCCACCTTCCCGAGATTTTTAAGTATCAGATTGCGTATTTAGAGTCCCAATGCAAGGATAATTTTATTATTTAATTTCACTGAGGTCTAAGTCATAGTGGAAGAAGAGTGAGGCGTGGTGGGGACGGCGTGTGGATGATGGCATCTCTCACAGCGCAGCACTGCAGGCTCCGGCCTGGGGAAGCGCCTCTGTGGTTTCAGGGTGCTGTTTGCTGTGGCCCTTTTGCAGGTTGGATCAGCTCTGGGGTGGGTCCCATTCTCTAGCAAGGCCTTATTAATCTGTCTGCCTTGCCTTCTGTCCCCTGGGGATGGAGCAGAGCCAGGATCTGCCCTCAGATCTAAACAAGTGCTTAGTTGTCATTCATGTGCTGATGAGGTTTGATCCAAATCCTCAACTGATTAGTCTCATTTTCAGTCTTTTGGAATATTTACCTCCCCAAGACCCAGTGATGTTATATGTGCCAAATACCAAATTTTTACCTTTTTATTTTTTTTTTAATTCTGTTGAACGATAGTATCTGGGAAGATGGCTTTTTGGGTGATTTTATGTATGAAAAAATAATGGTACTTAAGTCTTTTTAAAATGCAAGTATAATTAAGGAGGTAGTTGTACAATCTGTTTTATATTACCTATTAAAATGTGCATATACAGAGTATGTTTTTGAACATACCTTATTAGGAAGCTGCAGGGTATTAGCATGATGATAATCTGAACGGTAATATTGATACAGGGCCTAGATAGGAACAGGGGATGTAAGGGTTAATATGGGAATAGCAAGAAGGGGATGACAAGGGAAATAGTTGAGATAACAGTTCTGCTTAATGAATGTTTTTAGTATTTTGTAACTGGTGTTTATCTTTAGTAGCATAGTAATAATTCATTTTAAATACAATTGAATAGTGAGCTTTGACAAAAAGTGGAACTTAACATTGTTTTATGCAAACTTCTCTGAAATTAATCTTTTAATAACTGGATTTGAAACGACATTTATTTTCAGCCAATGTTTTGGGAAAATACATGGAAAAGTGTATGTAATACAACAGCTTGGAAGCTGGAAACAGAAGTGAGTATTCCCATTTGTTGTTACCCTTGCCATTTCTCCCAAATGTTGCTGAAGTCAGAGTGTGTTACCGTGCAGCTGTGAGGAAGATATTGAAAACTAAGACCTATTCTTAAGGTCCCTTACCCCATTTTTTATTCCGGGGCCCGGCGTTTCGCCACGTGAAGCCGAGCCTGCCTTTACCGATCGCGTTGCTCGAGCGATGCTCGGTGGCGGTAGCCCCGTGCCTCCCTGGGCTGGCCGTGCCGCGGCAGGCCGGCAGGCCGCGCGGGCCTGAGCTGAAGCACGCCGGGAGTTGTGTTTTTTGGCAGGCATGCTGGGACTGGGAGTTTTTCCGCTCTGCTTCCCGTCTGCCACGGCCTCGTGTTTCGAGGCAGGATCTGTCTGGCGGCGAGCGACGTGTGCCGGCGGACGGTGAGTGCCAGAGCTCCTCGATGGGTGCTGGGGAACGGAGCCCCCCGCACCCCTCGCGGCCGCACGACCTCTCGCTCCTGCCTGCTCCTGCCTGCTCCTGCCTGCTCCTGCCTGCTCTGCGGCCCTGCCTTCCCCGCCCACCCCTAACCCCTGCCGTGGGGTACAGGGGACCTCACGCGCGGCTTTCGGGGGTTCTGCTCAGGTGGCTGTGGTGGGAGGCAGAGTTGTATGAAAGGTGGCCTCGGAGGCACGGCCTTGAGCTGTTCCTGTTACAACATGCACGGAAATACACACTCCTTCCGTGTTCTTACATACTATTATGTGTCTGAATTTGGTTCCATGGACTTAATAGCATCTTTGATTGTTAGAAATTATCTTTAAAACCTCTTAAAGTGTTCACAATATTGATAAGTCTTTCCTGTCAGGAAATGATAATATTATTTCTTTTTGTTATTTTAATAAGACAATTACAGCTGTCACTTTTGCTTACTGGTTTTGATTTCTGATGTGCATGTGGTAATTTTGTCACATAAAGTTATTAAAATCTGGTTTGGAAAGCAGTTAATAGGTTATCTACTGCTCATAGCTCTGTAAAAGTTTTATGCGTGCTTATTTCTGCACAAATGTAACATGGCAACATCTCTTCTGAAAAGGAGATACCTTTTTTGTTTAAAATAGCAAAGTTATTTTGAAACTTCTGTCTTTGTTGAAAGTTTGAGTCATGTCATTACTTAGGGTTTTTAGGCATTTAAAACCAGTAATTTTATTTCTGAGAGCTTAGGCAGAACAAAACTACAACTCTGTTATTATTTGAGTATATTGCTTCTTAACTACACCAGTAAAAAATGAGTAAGGTGGTTATAATAAACATATTTAATTAATTAAAATAGAAGATAGCAATATTTTTAAAATGAGTTAATCATGGTTACCACTTGAACAAACGACAGTGGGCCATGCTGATCTGGAGCAATTCCTGTGTCATCATCAGAATTAGATCTTTTGGAACTGAGTCTACACACGCCCCTGAGCAACTAAGTCCAGGATTGTAGATGATGAGCCAGATTTGTGCCTTTTGCTGTGTTCCTGGTGAAGGGAACATAATCCCTCTGCTTACAGCTGTTTTTAGTCACTAGAGCCATCCACGAGCAGTATCGTTGGCTTTCTGTAAATTAAAGCAGACCTGAAGTTGCTGCTGGGGGTTCAGTAGCATCTGCTGGCTGTGGCATCTGGGGAAGGTACAGAAATAGAATAAAGGTCTTCCCTCCATCTGTAAGTAGTAAAACAGACATCCAGGCAAGCAAGACGTAGTACTTTTGGTTTTACTGCATATTGCTGTTTCTTCTTTGTGGACAAATGGATGAAAGTAAAGAGGTGAGGATAATGGATGCATTGAGTAGTTAGAATGTTATAGTAATTTGTTAATGTATGAAGATGCACAGAAGGTCTCGTCACTGATGAGTAAAAAATAACTGTGTCAGAAAAGTGTATGTTTCAAGGAGATCCTGTTGCAAAAGTTTCACGCTCTCCTTTTCTCTGAATCCACTTTTTTTGTAAAAAGCAGTAGATATGGGATTGTGGCACTGGCAGAAATACTAAAGAGTGCTTCTTTACTTGTTAAACCTTTTCTGTGTGAGTAGTCCTAGAATACAAATGATTTCAATCTATTCCTCTCGGTAGACCCTTGCACTCCAGTATAAATTTTTAGAGCATAATAAGAATTCATAACATAGTTTGCAATGTTGATGATATAAAATGAAGAGGAAAAGATCTTTCCTAGAGCAACAGTGATGCTAAGGGGAGCCTGTGTCCAGCAAAACTGTGGGCCAAGCATGGGGTCCTCAGCTGGACTGAGGCCCTGGGAAGGGACGACTTCGACCTTGAAAGGATTCCAATCTACCCCTGAGAGAGCAAACAAGAACAAGAGGAGCTGCAAGATGAGCAAGCTTATCGACCACAGTAAGAAAGCATAACAACTCTGAACCAATAAGAAAAGAGACACATCAGAAGAACTGATAACCCCGTATTTGGAACTAGTTTTAGGTGGATAGAGATACTAGAAAGCTTGGGAGCCTGAACTTTTGAACTTTTCATCTTATTACGCTTGCGTGATGAGCTTATGCATATTAACTTCTCCACCCTGCCAAGAGCCAGGGTTCATTTCCATGAACGTGATGTATGAACACATACATGAAGGGGCGTGTCGGTAGGCAGTCCGGAAAGTCTGTACTCCCTGTAGTAAAAGTAAAGGAACAAAGGAGGCGAGCAATAAAGGTTTTTAGGCTTTTGGCTTTTTGTCTTAACTTGTCTTAAAGAAGAATCTGTCTTGTAGTTTTGTCCGTCTTGACCTTAGTTTTGTCTGTCTTGACCATAGTTTTGTCCATCTCGAGCGTGACAGCCAAGTGTCTCAGAAAAATACAGGAGTTACATTTCAGAGTAATTCTTACTCAGGTTTTGAGTGGAAAATATTTAAGTCATATGTGAATGTATTATGGGAAGTAGTAGTACACGGGACATAAAGCACTGCTGCCATGTTTTACATAGTACATATATGGGTGAGTAATTTCTTGCAAGTGTATTGTACTCCCATTGATGAGTCTGTTGCGAGGGCAACTCAATGTTACTAATGTTCTCCTGCCAAAGTGATATCCTGTTATGGTAGTGGGTATAATTTTGCACATAATTCTGGACATTTCAGGCATTCTCTACGTAGAATTCTGTACCTCTAGTATAGATTTTTCTTCTCTCAGCAATGTTTTGCTTTTGCCAGTAAGGCATGAAATGGTGGGATTTTTCCACTGAGACATATGGGAAAATGAAGCTGTTGTCTGTAAAGCCACACCTACAGTACCTTTTCCGCAGCATAAATAAACCGAGGAGGTGAGGGAAGAGACCTTTTCCAACCCTCAGTCAGTACAACGGTGCTCATGAGAGTTTCTAGTTTAAACCAGGACTCAAACTGCCATGACAGTTGCATTTGTATTGGTGTAATCAAGAATAGGATTTGGGCTTGATACAGCTCTTGTGTGTGATTTTGGTTTTGTTTTTTTTAACAGAATGCTTGCTTTTTCTAAAGAATAACACTGGTCCATGTATTGTCTACTTTTAATTTCAGGTAGTGGGAAAATAAGAAACAAAATGAAACCTTTCCAAAGTGTCTGTCTTCTCAAGAGCCTGCTTGCCAATTGCTACTGTCACGGTCAACTTCACAGCTGTCTTCTCCATCCTGTTGCAAAGAAGATAGGTTGTGTGGTGGGACTGCACAACTCTGGAATTTGGAGGCCAAAATCTTTACTGGACACAGCTAGATTCACTCTGTCTTTTAACAGTTGGCATAGAAAAAAACATCAGGATATTCAAGCACTGTGGAAGCATGAGACTGTGCAGAAGTATCTGGAGACTCTGAGCAAGGAATACCAGCAGGTTAGTCATCTGTTAAATGCTGATGCAATAAACAACTTTGAGCAAAATACCCTGAGGAGAAGATGGGCTGATCTGTCCCCCATTGCAGCTGCATTTCAAGAAGTCAGAGAGGCTGAAAGAGAAGTTCAGGAGTTAGAAGCTATGTGCAGAGGTAAGGAGAACACATCTACTTACTTGTTTCAAAATAGTAGCTTTGCTTGCGATAAACTTAATTACCCAGCCTTTGAGGAATGCTTTTAAGTAAGTTAAGCCAGACCTGGAACAATCTCTGGTCCTGCCTGCTCCTGGGACCCTGTGTGCTGCTCAGGCTTTCTGCATCCAGCGACATCCTTCCATTTTTCATCTCACCTGACTTCAGTCTGAGATCTTAATACATACAACTTGGGAGAGTAGGGAACATCTGTAATCTCAGGGCTATCCACCTAGCAGAAATAGTTTGGAAATGTTTGGTTTACGGTTGTTTTATGATAGAACTCAGTGCAGTGTGAACTGAAGGAAAAAAATTTAGGGAGCCTAGTACATTTCATAGGTGAGGACTTCACCCATGCTATTTAAAAGGGAATTCCATCTAGCCAGTTGTCGTGGTTTGAGCCTGGTCAGCAGCCCAACACCACACAGCTGCTCACTCCTCCCTTCTCTTCCAGTGATGAGAAGGGACAGATGAGCCAGGCTTGGTATTCAAGATAAGACCGGGAGGGGCAGATCACCCATTATGGTCACGGGCAAAAGGCAGACTCATTAGGGGAAGAAAAAAAGAACATACATTTATTATAGACACTAACAACACTTAACAGAGTAAGACAGTGAGAAGCATTCCCACATCTTGAGAACACCTTCCCCCCACCCCTCCCTCCTTCCCGGGCTCAGCTCTGCTCCCGATATCTCTACCTCCTCCCCCAGTGGCGCAGGGGCAGGGAATGGGGGGTGCAGTCAGCGCTGCCACTTCCTTCATCTTCAGTGGGGGGAGCTTCTGGAACTTGTTCCCCCTGCTCCATCGTGGTTCCCCTCTCACAGGAGACAGTCCTCCACAAACTTTCTCCAACGTGAGTCCCTCCCACGGGCCACAGCGTTTCCTTACACTGCTCTGGTACGGGTCACCAACTTTCTCCGACTGGATTCCCTCCCACGGCTGCAGCCCTTCCCAAGCTGCTCCGGCGTGGGACACCCCCGCATGCTGCAATCCTCCCAGCGCTGAATTACAACAGCAGGGTCTACCTTTTCCCACAAGACCCCGGCCTTCTTCGGGCATAGCACCTTGATCTTCCAGATGAAACACCTCACAGGCCATAAATCAGTGTCTGCTCCACCGTAGACCTCCATGGGTGGCAGAGGGGGCCGCCCTGCCGTCTCACCACAGGATACAGGGGGGTCTCTGCTCCGGCACACCTCCCCCCTCCTTTCTTCCTTCATTCCTCCACTGACCTCGGTGTTCACACACGTGGCAACTCCTCCTCACCAGTCCCACTGCCCATCACCACGTCCCTTCTTAAATACGTTATCGCAGAGGCGCAGCCGATTGGCTCAATTTTGGTGCAGAGGTGGAGCTGACTTGGAGCCAGGGGATCTTCGAGAAGCTTCTCACAGGAGGCTTACAGGGTTCTCAAACCCAGGACACCAGTTCACTGGTCCTTACCAAGCAAATTACATGAACTTTCATTAGGCTCTGAATTGTCAACTTCCAATTTAAATGGCAAAAGCTAATACTTCTTTGAAAATATTTGAGGAGTCCTTCAAGGAATAAAAATTGATGGTTGTCTGAGAAACAGCTGGTTTTCAATACTCCACTACAGTAGAAGATGGGGTAAAAAATAATTAAAAATTGTTACTATTTTTGATGCTGTTCAGGAATAAGTAATAAATACGTGGGCAATAAAAGAATTTACAAAATAACTGGGTGACATTTTGAGAAAAACACATTGTTAGAAGTGTGAGGAGGTGCACACAGTAGGAAAGAAAAAATGTCACCCATTCTACATTGATAGGTGTTAAGCCAAGAGAGGGAGACATTGGCCTAGAGAGAATGGGGCTTACATTAAAGAAGTGAAGCAAGGGAGAAGCAGAGGACAGGAGAAATGGGTAGCTGGCAGTGTAAATGGAAGATGAGGAAAATTCATGGTGCTTTTCAGAGAGAGAACCAAGGAGTGTTGACAAAACAGTAAAAGCGATACTGAAATTAAGCTGGTAAAAAAGTAACTTGTTTAGAAAGGTAGGAAACATTTGTGTTCTTTAGTGTTAGAAATAAGTAGGTGTTTGTACCTTTGGAAAAAATTGTGGTTATTGAAAATGTTTTAATCTCCAATCCTTTCAAGTTCTCTTCTCTGAAGAAAGGAAAAGGAGTGAAGGTGAGGAGGGACAAAAATTTAACACTGAAAAAGAAATGTTATTGGAAGAATTAGGAAGTATTAAGAAAACACTGGAAAATTTATACTTTAACTTAAAAAGGCTATTTTTAGATCAAGTAAATACAACAAAGAATTTTTCTAATTCCATAGATTATGGTGTGGAAGAATGGAGTTGTAGATGAAAGAAGGCAAAAGAAGATAATGAAAGAAAATTACAGCCAAGAAGTTAATTAAACGAGGCCAAATTATTCCATCTATACTGTTTATTGCATGGCTAAGTTACAACACAGTTGTTCAATTTGACTGCTCTTTCTTTTCTGTTTAGCTTCCTAACTGACCCTCTTCTCTGTAGTACCTGAATTCCTCACAGCTGCTATAGGATTTTATATTTGCAACACTCAGTGAAGCAGAAAAATATTATTTCTCAGTTTGCCACTGGTAATGTGAGTCACAGGGTAGATTAAGTGAATTCTTAAAGGTCAGGTTTGCAGGGAGTTAGAAATGGGACACCAATGTTATGAGCCTTAAGCTTGTTGGTCACCACCAGACCATTCATTCTTCTCTGCTGACAGTAATTAATTTGATACTGTTTATCTAACTAATCAATAATGAGGGGGTTTGGACCATCTAGAAGCCTTTGACTCAGTACCAGCTCTGGGTTGGAGTTATGACGTATTGGTAGGGAAATTTATACAGTTCTTGCCTTATGTACACAGGATGCCAGGTTCAAGTGTTGATCTGACATCTTTCATTCACGGAAAAAAACCTTCGGCGCATAAATTTAAAACTGTGATGCAGAGGATCTGCTGCTGTCCTTGCCCGTTACACAAAGCTGATTCAACATCAGCCCGCTGGGTTCTTAAGACTCGCTGCTGAGGCCGCCAGTAAATGTGTGTGTGTGGTAGCTGCTGTGAACGGGAGCCAGGCTCCGGGTGCCCGGCGGTGCGGAGCCCGCGGTCCTTGCGCCTGCCTTTGAGATACCAGATTCCTGCTGCAGAATCCCGAGCTCAGGCGATTGATTGGTCATGCAAGGCGAGGAGATGCATTCCGCTCTTGCGTGTCTGGTTTTATGGTGCTCCTGAAGTAAACCTATGCTTTCCATGCTGGCCACAAGGCATAAGATTTCTCCTCCTCTTCGTTGCTTTCTTCCCTCACTCTCGCTCCCAGCTGTTCAAAGCTGTCTACCCCATTTCCCCCATTTGTGCTGGTAATTGTCCAGTTTTAAATTAAATCTAGTTCAACTTGGCGTGGTAAAATACATGCATTTCTTTAACCAGGACCAGACGTGTTTTTTAATTTCGGTATGTTGCATTGGTTTACTTTCTGATGGCATGAGTGGCAGAGCCACTCCTCAGCTGGTAGAACAGTGGGAAGAAAGATGAAAAGGAGAGGGTGCTCCCTATTTTGGCAATGACAGGTTTTCCGCTTGACTCCCAACTGTCTTCCAAGTTGCTACTTGGTATATAATCAAATGCTAACTGATCAGAATCTTTAATTATTGTAAACTGGAGCTTCCATAGCAGAAAAGGTTTGAAATTTCTGCTAACTTTACCTGAGAATGTTTCCTACTATGGTAGTAAGCTCTAAAATGTGGGAAGGGGCAATCTAATTACAGAATCATCAAATAATTTAGTTTGAAGAGGACCTCTGAAGGTCATTTTGGTCTGATGTCCTGCTCAAAGCAGGACCGGTTAGAGCAAGTTTCCCAGGGCCTTGTCCAGTTCAGTTTGGAATATATCCAAGAATAGAGATCCTACAGCCTCTCTGGTTGCCTGTTCCAGCGTCTGACCACCCTTAGAGTGAAAGTGGTTCTCTTAATACCTAATCAGAATTTCCCATATTCCAGTTTATGTCTCCTTTTATTGTGATGTACAGAGTCTGTCTCCATCTTTTCGATGTCTGTCTGTTAGGCAGTTGTACACAACACTAAAACCTCCCCTACCCCTGCTTTTCTTAAGGCTGCACAAACACAGTTCTCTCAGCCTATTCTCATACGTCCTTTGCTCCAGCCCGTGACCATCCTGGTGGTTCTCAACTAGATTCACTCCAGTATTTCTGTGTCTTCCTTGTACTGGGGAGTTCAAAACTGGACACGGTGTTCCAGATTGTGGTCTCGTGTGCTGAAGAGAGGGGAAGGGAATCTCTGTAAACAAAGGTAAAGAGTCCAAGTGAGGTCGCCCAGGCACGTTTCTGACGTATTTTGTCAAATCCGTTTGTGGATTTACCTCTGGACTGTCAATCCGTGTGACATAACCATCAGAATAACTGAGAGTAACTGTCAGGTGGGACTGGCATCTACTGGATGCTGACTTTGAACCATAAGGTAGAGATCGAAAGGTAAGATATTCACTACTCCTTCCAGCACACCTGAAAAATACAATCATTTAGTTAGCAATATGCATCCTGGCTTGGGCTGCTCTTATTTGTTATTTCATGCTGTCAAAATGCAATTGCAAGCTTTTATGTGCTGTGATGCATGTCTCTGGACAGCTGTATTACAATTTGCTCTAAGCTAGGTGAGATTGGCTAACATCTATTCCTGTTGTTGGAATTTAGAACTAGGCAGCAGAGATGAGAAACAACTTCTAGAGCTTGCCTTAGAAGAGAAGGAAGGCCTGGATAAAAAAATCAACATGTTGTGCAGAAAGGTGAGCCTGAGGTAAAATTGTACAGCTTTGTAAATAAAGATGTCAGAAAAATGTTTCTTTGTTATCTTACCAATAGACCCTGATGCTTGTGTTTAATGAAACAGAAGTCCAGCTTCTGTATTCTGCCTGAAAAGAAGTGGCAACATTAGTTATTAGTAAGCTTCTTACCGACAATTGTGTCTCAGAAGCTTATTATTTTAGTCATTTTTGCTTGCCTGCTTGTCTGTTTGCAGATGCTGAAGGGGATTAAAAAAGCAGTGAGTCTGTGCTATTGAGACCTGACATGACATCCTAGTAACTGTTTGTGGCAGCAGAGCATGCATTCTTGAAAGATTTCTGACTGGAACTTGCAGTCTTTTCCTTTCTCTTCAGCTGACAGCACCCCATGAGTGGGGAAATTAATGATAAGCAGAGAAGCTGAAATGATTCAGTGAAGAGCTCTGTGTTTGGGCTTATTTCTGTGTTCAGATTGATATAATACGAAATGGAACATTCTGAAAAAGAAGATGAATGTAAAGATTGGCTGGGTTATAGCTAATAAACTTTGTGTTCGTAGGTAGTTGGGGCTGGAGCAGGTGACCTGCCACCTGACTTTGCAGGATCGAATTTTCAGCTAGCTTTCCTGGGGATGCAGCAGCGTATCCCGTTGCCACATTGACTGCACTGAGTTGCAATGCCCATTGGACAGTTTTTAGTCCTTTACGAGTTTGCCAAAAGAAATCAGTGGTTGTGTGCGCTTAAACTGTGGCAATTCTGAAGGCTGGTTGTAAATTTAAGAGAAGATACAGAGTCATGAAGGAGATAATGACAATTTTTTTTTTTTCTTTTTCCCTTTTCAGCTTTTCCAGCTTCTACTGCCAAAAGAAAAATATGATAGAAGTCATGTCATATTAGAAGTGACAGCTGGCAGAACAACTGGAGGTCAGCAAGGTCCCCACAGAAAAGATTATTTCAAACCTCCTTCCGACTTTATTAAACCTGTTATGGATTATGCCTAATGCCTTTTTATACTTTAATGGCATAAAATAATACTTTCTAAAGAAGAGTATTAATCTGTCTAATGACTGAGGTTAGAGTTGCAGCTAAACCTGAAAAATGGTGGCTGCCATTTTGTGACCTATTTATGTTGTAGCACGTTTATATTTTTAGGAGACATCTGCCAGCAGTTCACAAAGGAAATGTTTGAGATGTACCAGAACTATGCAGACTATAAACGCTGGACCTTTGACATTGTGAACTATATGCCAGCTGAGATAGGTACAGTAGTTCTTCAGACACTACAGCAAGTGAATGCAATTAAAACTAGTGTTTCTGTGCTATATTTGTCACACATTATTTGTCTCCCTAGGTGGGTTGCATCATGCCGCTGCTCATATTTCGGGAGATGATGCCTACAGGCATCTGAAATATGAAGGAGGGACTCATCGAGTCCAGCGAATCCCTGAGACGGGCCTGTCATCCAGAATGCAGCGTATTCACACTGGGACAATGTCAGTTATTGTCCTCCCTCAGCCAGAGGAGGTAAAGTAACTGTTAATCAGGGTGGTAAAGCAGCCTATCCCTGCTCACCCATTTTGGCATTGGAGTAGGTGTTATTTAAAACCACGTTACTGTTACTGTTTGGGGATTTTATTGATACCCAAGTACTCTGTGCAGGTCGCAGCAAGTTTAACCACGAGTTCTCTGACTCTGAAAGGTGATAGTCCTTGCTCTGTGCTTTACGTGTTTAAATGGGTCGCCGGAAGCAACTTTGCAGAGATTTGCTATTGCCTGAAATGGCATGTAAATCAATGATCATTTCAGTGAGTATTCCAGCCCCAACATTCACAAAGTTGATTGCTATGAGTAAGTGTCGTGGTTTAACCACAGGCAGCAGCTAAGCACCACGCAGCCACTCGCTCACTGCTCCCCCAACCCGGTGGGAAAAGCTGAGAGAATTGGAAAAGAAGGAACACTCGTGGGTTAAGATAAGAACAGTTTCATAACTAAAGTAAAATATAACAATAATAGTAGTGAAAAGGAATATAACAACAAGAGAGAGAAATAGAACCCAAGGAAAGACAAGTGATGCACAGTGCAATTGCTCACCACCTGCTGACCAATGCCTGAGCAGTGATCTGCCGCCCCGGCCGACTCCCCCCAGTTTATACACCGGGCATGACATTCTGTGGCACGGAATATCCCTTTGGCTAGCTCGGGTCAGCTGTGCTGGCCGTGCCCCCTCCCAGCTTCTGGTGCACCTCCTTGCTGGCAGAGCATGGGAAGCTGAAAAATCCTTGACTTGGGATAAGTGGGATGTAGCAACAACTAAAACATCAATGTGTTACCAACGTTATTCTCACACGAAATCCCAAACCCAACCCTGTACCCGCTGATAGGAAGAAAATTAACTCCATCCCAGCTGAAACGAGGACACTAAGCCAATTTAAAATTACATCATGTATTAAGGTGGGGAATATATCCAAGAAGATATTCAGTGTTGCATAGTAATGTGATTCTGCAGGTCCTTTTGGTTTTTTTTTTGATATCATTTAAATTATTGATGTCCTTCTCTGCTAAATCAAGGACAGACTGCTTTGAATTTGAATTAATGTGTTGGCTAGTCTGTCTGAGATCTCACTGATAGCAACAGTTCTCACTTAAACCAGCAATGTATACACAAAATACACAAAAACAGACCCTGTAGGCTTTCCCTGCATATTCGCCTGCTTCCTTGTAATGCTTTCTTTGCAACACTGGTCAGATCTGACTGTTCCTTTCCCACCCGCTGAGCTCAAACTGTGGCCCAGGTCATCATGGACTCCTATTTTCTATGCTGCAATCCTTGCTTGGATCTGGATACACCCATTTTTTTCTCAGTTAGATGTTTTTAAGCACTGTTGCAAGGATCATTCAGGCTTGACTCATGAACAAGATTCTTGCACTGTTTTTTAGAAGTAGTTTTTGATTATTTGCTTAGTTATTAGTCTGTCTGCCAAAGCTAATGGTTTTACAAAATGTTTTCTTTTTTGTTGTTGGACACGCACACATACCTTGTTTTGTGAAGGACCTGGAGTGAGAGTTTGAAAAAATAAGTGTGATATTTAAAGCATCACTTGCTTTTCAGAGAGACTTGACACTGCATTTTTAAAAAGTATAATAATTATAGCTGTTACTCAGGAACATTTGTAAAGGAACAATTTTTTGAGAAGTGTTTTTTTTTTTTTTTACACTGAGTATCATTGACATTCATATATTTATAGAATGAGGAGGAAGTAGTAATTTTCTTTGATTCTAGGTTGATGTTAAAGTGGATCCCAAAGATTTGCGTATAGATACGTTCAGGGCCAAAGGAGCAGGAGGGCAACATGTTAACAAAACTGATAGTGCTGTGAGAATTGTACACCTCCCCACAGGTAAGTCTGGCTCTATTTTGTACTTCTAATCCCCCTAAATCTGTGTCCTGAAGAGGAAGCTTGTGATCCTGCAAGTTGTCTCTTAGAGTAAGTCTGCAGGGTTGAGCCTTACACCAAAAAAAGGAGTGGCCCCTTCTGGTTCTGCCCCTCTTCTAGCAAGGTGACGTGCGAGAGAAGGGGGTACATCCCAGTGGCACAATGCTCAGCGAGTTGCTGTTAAGCCAGTTTTGTCCCCAGGGGTGGTGTTTAACGAACACGCTGTCTCTGAAGGATGAAAGAACAGATGGAGAGTGACAGGGATGGGATGAAAGATGTGAATAATTTGTGCTGGTTGCTCTGTACCTTCATGAATAATGGCCATTGGCAACCAAGGGTGCAGTTTGCCTAGCTGGAACCTGTGTAGTATGTGACTGGGAAAGGAGGCCTGAAGATTTTCATTCGGTGGGAGATAATGCTATCAGATGTTGAATAGGAAGGCAAATGTATACTGATGGGAAGATAGTGTAAAAAAAGATAGTGTATAGGACCACTCTGTCAGGATTCGCTTCTACTGAAATTCAGTGGGCTTCCATCTGCCCAGATGCAGAATCGCTTTAGGCACAGGAAATTCCAGTAGTGACCTGAAAACAATGGTTTCCTATATGCCTTTTTGTTTCAGAAATCAAATGAGAAGCAAAAATAAGTACTAAATTTCTTCTGAAGACCTTTATTACACTTTATTTCATTATTCATAATTAAGTTTAAAACTTGCCAGTATTGTTTAGACACTGTTCTCTGCTAGATTAATGAATTTTCTAGTCTCCAAGAGCTTAGTCTAGAGACTAAGACTTTGACAGCTTGTGTTACACTGTTTTAAACATGTTTCTGTAGACTGTGCAAATTAAATTCTTAACATGTGATAGCTAATTGGACTGAACCTGTTTTCTGGAGGCAATGCCGGAAACTTGTTTGCTTCATGAAATTTTAAAATATCCCTGACTCTTCTGTGGCACTGAACAAAGCCCCTGGTGCAGCCGTGAAAAGTTTAAAAACATACTAATGGTTCTGGCCAGTGTTAAAATGACTTTTTATCCTACAGCAGAAAGGCCCTACAAACCAGCACTCTAGAACGTTTCATTTGCCTAATGTGTTAGAATTAATTTAGCTTGTTTGTTCTTTGTTATAACGGGGTTTTGATCTGAGCTCTCTCGAATCCCTCTGTGAAGGACTAACAGTTGAGTGCCAGCAGGAGCGATCACAGCAGATGAACAAGGAAATCGCTCTGCGGACACTGAGAGCAAAGCTGTACCAGCAGGTCACTGAGAAACAGCTAAGTCAAGAGCAGAGTGCCAGAAAACTGCAGGTGGGAACGTGTGATTGCTGAAGGTTGGAGAGGGTGTTACGCTGTAGATTTGCTGCTGATCATTTTGGGTGAGGGTGACAGAGCAAGTGAGTGTGTCTGTCTAACCTCGTGTGCTTACAAAAGAGAATTCTGTATTTTAAAATGGTAGGTCTGATTTTTACTTATCTATCTCAGTTCAGTGCTATTGTAGACTTCTCAGGCAGTGAAAAAGAGATATCAACTGTAGCTGGAAAGAAAAGTTAAAAGACTAGCTGGAATTATCTAAAAAGCAACACTCAGCATCAGGTACCGAATCACCTTGTGAAGGCCGGAGTTACACAAGTAGAGCATCAGTAAAAAGCTATTTTCCATGAAAACTAGGATCAAAAGTTCTCGAAGTTGTATTTTAACCTGCTTCTAAACCAGAGTATTTGGTAAGACCATAGAGAGCTTTTGAAAGAAACGACTATATAGACAATCCTGCCACTACACAGTCAGGTGGCAGTTCATTTGATATGGTTTAGGTAACCTTTTAAGGAAGAAACAGCTTCTATAAAAGGGTTACCTCAAATTATGCTGCAAAGTGTGCTTTTCTCTTGAAATGTTCTATCATTCTTTTCTCATTCTATGAGTATATTCCCATTTATGGTGCGAACGTCAACAGTGATTGACAGGAATAAAAATACTTCTGAATTACAGAATTACTCAGTACTCCAAAGTTCCCAGCTTAGCTCTTTAAACACTAATTTTAGGTTGTATTTAAGTGTGTTGTTCCTGCAGATTATTAACCCAGCCATTGTAAGCAGTGAGCCATTTATCTTTTGTTATTAATTTCAGCTTGAGAGCCTTCAAAGCTACATAAAGGACTTAGGTGTACATTTATATGAATACTACAGAAAATCAGGCAAAAGTAAATTACCTTTCCTAATGTTTAAGAATTTATTCAATTAATTCCTTATTTTGAAATATACATGTTGGGTGCAGATGAAATTTTCAAAAAAATGCCATCGAAGCAGACACCTTAAGCAGTTTTTAGCACTTAATTCTCCATTTTAGTAGAGCAGTTAACCACACAGCAATGCTGCATTTAGTTTTCTGTTTTAAAACTTTCAGAGTTGCGTGCACTCTTGCACTGTACCACTAGAGGACTACTCTTCATATTCTTAATTTACTCCTCTTTCAGTGCTTGTTTCCGACAGCCAAACGTTACTGGAAATGGTTTGCCACACGTCGACTGTGCTGCTTCTGTTATTAACAGTGACTACTTTCATTATTTTTTGTGGGAGCTACAACCCCCCCAAAAAGAAAACTATCTTACAGTTTTGACCTAAGGACTTGTATAGACATAGCATCTCTTGCCTTACATGACTTTTGAGAGTTGGATAGTTCGTCGAGCTATAGAGCTGGAACAGAAATGTACTGGAGGATGTAAAAACTTGATCTGTGATACAAAATCACAAATAATAAAGTTTAGTAATGCCACAATATTTAAAGAAAGCCGTACAGTAAGCCAGTGACTACTAGGTTTGTACTTGGAACAGGCTGATCCATTAAATGTTTTAATTAGTCCATTATAAAAATAAATACATTAGATTTATTACTGGATCCATTAAAGTTTATTATTATTAGGTATGCTGGTTTAGAGTGGTATTTAGTTTTTTATTTTTTTTGAACACAATACAATAGAATTTGTTTTTTGCTGCTTCACTACAGTTGGGAACAAGAGCCCAGTCAGAGAGAATCCGTACTTATAACTTCACCCAGGACAGAGTCACTGACCACAGGATCTCCTATGATGCACGTAATATCAAGGTAACGGTTGCTGAGGAAGTTTTTAATGTTAGATACTTTTGTGTACCGTAAGAAGAAAAAATTAACTTAGTGTAAACAATTTAATATATATGAGAAAATCAGATAACCAGTTGTGCTCTGACAGAACATTGTAGATTTAGAAAGCTTAGACTTTCTTTCCTGCCCTGTTGTAGAGTAGTGGTAAAGGGGATTGGCACAGGGTGTAACTCACTGGCCTACTTCTCTGCATGTTTTTCCCCTACTATATGAGTGCAGAATGATCAAGCATGTAGTCCTCAGTGAACTCCGTGAGTCCCTTGGCCAAACCAGGCAAGGGACTTTTGATTAGTACATCCAAAAGAAAAACCTGACGTGAAGGACTTTTTTTTTTTTTGGTTTGGTTTTGGTTCTGGTTTTGTTTTTGTGGGTTTTTTTTGTTTTGTTTTGTTTTTTTTTTTTTGTTTGTTTGTTTGTTTTTTGTTTTTTCTGTTTTTGTTTAGCCATTCTTTCCTCCTTCTGATGTCGGAGTGAAGAAAGAGAAGAACTTTTATGTTTGCTTTGCAGGCCACAGTTAAAAGAAACTGAAACCAAATGCTTTCATTTTAAGATTACCTGAGGTCTTCATTCTGAGTAAATCTCTACATATGGCTTGAATTTATTTTTTTTTTTTTTACAGGGAAACAAATACCTAATAATGCATTTTTGCGTATTACACTTACAAAAATGTTTTGAATTTTAGGACATGGTTTAGGGTGACCCTTCAATATTTTGCCTTAGGTATCTAGTTCACTGTAAGTGCTGTCGCATAAGGAGCAACGCTTTTTGCACCGTACCCACGGGTGTCCTGGGTAACTTCAGAGAGACCAGGGCATGGTGAACATGGAGTGGTTCATATTTAATACAGCGGGGAATGTATACACCAATACAGTGGAGGAGGAGAGTGGGAGGAAGTTCCACAGTGGCATAAATACAATTCTTTAGTCGAGCTTTTCCATTCCTTAGCATTGGGAACTTGTTGCTTTTCTTGGGTGAAACTGGAACCGTAAACTGCCTCGCAGAAGTCAGCTGAGGTTTGCTTGCGAAGCAAACGAGTTCTTGGCACGAACAACGGGGCCTCGCGTTAGGTTCTTCAATCCTTGGCTGTTCTTGCTAGGGGGGTTTTCACGTGAACGCGTGACTTGTCACAGGGAAGCGTGGCAGGGAGGCACCAGTAGCTCCTTTTGTTGCTGCCAGAATCAGTGCGCCTTTCACGGGCAGGCGGCCGACGTCCCGCCGCCGCGCCACGCCGCGCCCCGCCGCTTTCCCACGGGGGAGCCGCGAAGATGAGCCAGCGGATGCACCGGGATCAGACGCCAGGCAAAGTGCGTTCCAGGAGCTCCTCCTCTGAGTAGGCAGCGTCTCAGAATGGCACTGAGGTACAGCCCGTAACGCTTTTGTCTGGTTTTGTTTTTTCCGTAGGAAATTCTAAGTGGGAAAGAAGCACTGGATAAGCTAATCAGCAAACTCCTGGAGTTCGCAGAGATGGAGGCCGTCACCGAATATCTAGAAAATTTGCAGGTTTCAGAAGGAGGAGGCTGCTGAAGGCCTGGTGTAGAGTTAAAGCAGAAATGTTGTGTTCGGTAGCAAAATAAAACAGATGCATTTGTTAGACTGATTAAAACCTATGCCTCTGTTTTTCAGCGTGTGATACTACTCGTGTTTACATTTTGGTGCAAATGGGTTGAATTTATTACAGCAGCCCTAGCAGAAAAGAACAAGCTTGGAGTACCGTGTGCTCAGTAGGTACCTCCTGTCTTGGCAGGGTGGCTTTGTTAAGCCAGTCCTTCTCTTGACCATATTGCAGCCTGGAAGATACAGAATTGTGGTGATGGAGCAGAAGAAATACTGCACAACGCACGTTTTTTTTGGGGGGGGGGGATGGTAGATGTCCCTCTCCAGGTGAAAGAACCTAAATAGTATAAAATCTGGCTTCATGGATCCTACTTATTTTTATGCACTGACTGGGTCAACTTCCTGAATGCAGTCCCTTAAAAATAACTGTATTACGATACTTTATTTTTTAGAGTGAATATGGAAAAGGAAAGGGGGTGATCTCAGGCAAGGGGCCAGAACCTTAAGAGAGAAGCCTGTCAGCTTTCTTCCAGCCATCCCTGGGTCAGCTTAGGGTGGGTCTGGGCCACACGCTGCAGTGGCATGTAAAAGTGCGTGTTCTAGTTTCAAATTAAGTTGATGAGACTCTGGAAGGAGCTCAGCAGTGACGACAGGCAGCTCCCTGCTTCTTGGCAGAGGAAAGGAGTTCACGGTGTGGATGCATTTTAGCAGATGGGGCAGCTTCGGAATTCAGTTTCTGCCTCGATGTCTTTGGGAAGGTGTGCCCGTCCCCGAGGGCGATCCAAGTGTCTGGAGACACCTGTGCTCTGCACAACCTTTTGCATGTGAAGAATCAATTCATTCTGGGGGTTTCAGTTATGCCTTGTGGTTGATTTATATTTGCACGTTTATTTTGTAATCATGAATGGTACGGGACCGAGAAAATGTCAGTTATTTTAAGAAAAAATATTTCAATACTGCGTTCTGTAAAGGGTGTAGTTTTCACTACTGTATATATAACAAGCAACGGTTTTAAATTTATTCAGCTATGTTAAGAAAGACAGGGTAGATACCAGGAAGTAAAGCAGGAAAGCTATACTCAGTTTCTCAGTTCTGGAATTATTTTTCAATTCTTTTGTGTGTTTGCACGATCTTATCAGCAAGCTTTGACAATTTTTGACTTGCTTCCAACACTTCAAGTACAAAAGCTTTTGTTTTTCGGTTGTTTTCGGTTTTGTTTCAATTCATAGCTCTGTAAGTCAATCAGGAAACTTATTACCATGGAATTTAAGAGTCATTTGCACACTTGGACTTTGACTTCTTGCGGTAAGCAGTTCAATAAAGGAAACCTCCGGGAAGATGCGCAGCCCAGCTTGTCTTTCCGCGGTGCCGACAGACTGCCAGTAACTAATATGATCAGCTGCAGTGGGAGAGTATCCAGTTAACGCGCTTATCCAATTACCGTGCTCACTTTTGTGATGCAAACCAATTTATTTTATTAATTATATATCTTGAACAATCTTAGAAGCTTCTTATGAAGTACACGTTTTAAACAATTGGATTCTACTTCTAGGGTTACTTCATGTCTGGGAAGTTCTTTACCATGAAAAACTAGTGAAGCACTTTTGAAAAATGAGCCTCGTTTATTTTACTGGAGGAAAGATGGTCGCGTTTTGGCTGCAGGACCTTAGGGATATTTGCACGTTAACTCATTTTCCGTAGCCCTTCTTTGTTGTTAGTCTTGTGCAGAGTGGTGAGAACGGGGAAGCAGGAACCAGCTTCCCCCTACTAAATTTTAGATGCCCCCAATGTAGGCATTGAAATTTAGCAGCTAAATCCCTTCTCCCAGCCTCTGGAGGAGGATCTTTGTCTCACTAAGCTCACCCGGACCGCTCCTACCTGTATATGACGGGAGAATAAGGCCGTGCTGTTACGACAGAGAATTTATACAGGGCAGGCCCACTTCTCCAGGAGGTCGTTGCCCGCAACACTCAGCTTTACCAAAACCAGACATATTCGCTTCTCCTCTCTGAGAAAGCACCACCTGAAGCTGTGTTTCTGCCCAACGTGCAAAATATTATTTGAAGCCATCTTTTATTCTAAATTCTTCCATCCCAGTCTCTTTCTCCGGGACGTAAGCGCTGAGAGATTGTGGTGGGGTTTGGCTGTGGGCTGGTACTTGCCCCTGGGGGGAGGGATGTGGAGTATAACGGTGCCACCAGGGGGGATTTTCAGGATGGGATACTCCGAACTCAAGCTTTTCGGTTCCTACGAGCAGCCGTGACTTTCAGCGGTGAAATCACCAGCAGGAAAAGGGGATAACAAAGCACGGGGAGGAAAAGGAAAGGGCAGGCGGTGCGGCGTGGCGGCTGGTGCGAGGCACCCGCTTCACCTCTGGCCAGCGCCTGTGGAGCGACACCAGACCCAGTTCCCAGATCCCTTCTCACCGCCCTGCCGAGCGCTCGCCTCGCCCAGCAAGGAAGGAAGCCAGACAACGGCTGCACCTTCAGGCGGCCCTTTTCATGCCAGCGGAAGGATGGATGCTTGCCCTCTGCCCTGGTACCTTACCTTGATTGCTTTCATTTAATCATCGACAGAACGTACACGGGAGTGCCTCAGAAATCCTGGAACTACAAATCAATTTATTCACGTGAAGTGGCAAGCTGCTTGTTCTCCTTTAGCTAAAAGGAAGAAATAACCAAATGCTGTTAGCAACAAAAGATATTTCATAGTCCGGCAGAACTCTTTGTCTGTATCACACCTTATTTTTTTCTAGCTGTTTAATACAGCTGAGTATTTTTTTTTCACTCTCTGTAAAAAAATTGCCAAAAAATCACATTGACTGGAATATTTTTTTTCAGTAAAAGAAATGTTATGAAATCATTTACATGCATTCCTCACCTTTTAAAAGTGTGCATCTTTAGCTCTCAGGGCATTGCTCATCATTCTTAAGACGAGCAAATACGAAGACTACTGAATCACAATCTGTTATCATCAGGAAGTTTATATATTCGGCTATATTCTGAATGATAATAGTAACTACAACAAACCTTACCAGACCTCTGTTAAGAATTTTAAAATTAACAATTTTAACCCAGGTCATTTGTTACTCATAACTGATGCACAGAATAAACCAATTTCCAGTAACTGCTTAACGTGCTACTTGAAGGCACCCAGACACTACGTTGGTGACCACAAAGTAAAAGTATTTCTTTCAAGAATCATTTCCACATTTACATAGCGTGCTGGGTTTCTGTGGTGGGGTTTCTGGGTAGCAGGGGAGGGGGCTACAGCGGTGGCCCCTGTGAGAAGCTTCTCGAAGCTCCCCCGGCTCCACGTCGCACCCAGCTGTGCCCCAAGGCCGAGCCCATTAGCCAGGGCAGCTGCACCTCTGGGATAACGTATTTAAGAAGGGGAACCTGGGAGGGGGTTGGAGGATTTGTGAGTAGGAGTTACGAGAACACCCGTGTGAATACCGGGATCAGTGGAAGGAAGGAGAAGGGCGTGGGGGTGGTGTGCCGGAGCAGAGACCCCTGTGTCCCGTGGGGAGATGGCAGGGCCGCCCACCCTGCCCCCCATGGAGGTCCGTGGTAGAGCAGAGGTCGACCTGAAGCCTTTGGAGGAGCCCACGCCAGGACAGGAGCTGCACTTCAAGGAGGCCGGGACTCTGAGGGAAGAAGCGGCCCCCGCTGTTGTAGTTCGGCGCTGGGAGGGCGGCAACACACGGGGGTGACCCATGCTGGAGCAGCTCGGGAACGGCTGCGGCCCGTGGGGAGGAATCACCGTGGAGAAGGTTGGTGGAGGACTGTCTGCAGTGAGAGGGGAGGGCTGTGCAGCGTCCCCCCCACCTCCCCAGAAGGAGCAGGAGCTGATTGTAACCCCCATCCCCTGCCCCCTGCCCCGCTGGGGGAGGAGGGAGGGAGACTGGGAGCAGAGCTGAGCTCCGGGGAAGAGGGGAGGGGTGGGGGGAAGTGGTGTTAAGATGTGGTAATGCTTCTCGCTGTCCCACCTTGTCTGTTAAGTGTTGTGTTTTAATTAAATTGATGCTGTTTTTTTCCCCTACAGAGTAATGGGTGAGTCATCCCTGCCTGACCTTATTCCTGAGCCTCTGGGTTCATTTTGTCCTTCACAGTGGTCTGGGGGGTGTGTGTGTGTGTGTGTGTGTGTGAACTGCTGCACAGTGCTCAGTTGCCCTCTGGGCTCAAAGAATGAGACGTACCTGTTTTGGTATGTCTCAAGCCCCTTTTTTAACAGAATATACACCCATAAATCTCTCAGGTTGTTCTAAAACCCTTGAATGGATGAACAACAGTAATACAGATTGTTCAAATGAAAGCTTTATTCGGTATTTGCATATAAATTCCACTTTAAGAGCTTGCAATGTTTTCTAATTGCAACTGAGGAGCTGGTAAAGAGAAACCAGCTGTATAACTTTGCAGACAAATACTTACAAACTAAACCAAGTGCTTTTCAATCACCCCACTGTTCTTCACTGTATCTTCTGCTAAGCAAGCCATTAAAACCCACTGTCTTCAGCCCATGGTCTGTATAACACTGTTGTCTTGTTCTTAACACAGGCTATTTCTACTTCTATACATAAAATCAAACCTGCATTTGCTGACACTCTCTGGGAATCCTCTTGGGAAAATACAGCATTTTTCTGATTATTGTTTGCAACACTTCTTGCTTCGCACAGAAACTTTTATTCAAGCTACATCCCAAAACATGTCAGAAAGCTAAATTTGTTAATCACACAAATGGTTAACATGATTTCTAAGTTAAATAATTTAGCAGGTAGAAGGTACAAGGACTTCAGAGGTAGATACAAGAGACCGAAGAGATGTGGCTGACAAGGCAAACCCAAAGGGTTGCCATAGCAGAAGGTATACAGACAGCTTTTGTGCCAGCAAGCGGAAGGATTTAAGGGCTGCAAACCCCGTAGGTGGAATGGAATGAAATATGTCTCAGGAAAATGAATTATGAAGGAAATCGAAAGAGCACATGTAGTCGGTCTTGAAATAGCTTGCCTGTTGTCTGAAAACAGATAAGGTTGTACTTCTTCGGGGCGTGATGCAAACAGGCAGCAGAAGCGCTCGGCGTAAGCCGGGAGCTGGAGACACGGTGGCCTACATAAAAAACCCACAAAGCTTTCCGAAGATCTCAGCAGAGCAGGGGATAAGGTGAAGGTGGGCGCTGGAAACACGGCACAGCGGTGATAGGTAGATTTGCATATATAGGAATACTGGAAGAAGACAGATTGAGGAAGACAGCACTAGTAACAAAAGTACTAAAAAGGGGAAGCACAACTCAAAAAGCAAATAAAGGAAATCAAGCATCGTGAAATAGTTTTTTACTCCTTTTCTGAGACGCCAAAATTCGCACTGAAACAACATTTTTTTCCGGGGCAGAGAGAGGAGAAATGTGTTCATGCATGCAGAGGTTGGTGAATTTAACTCAGATTCCTGTCATGACCAGCTGTCCCACCTTCTAGATCTGGATACTGGACCTGGATGATGCTGCAGCACAGACCTTGTCTAAGAGGGTCAAAAAGCAAACATTACCATATTACAAAAGTCTGGATTTCAATCTACAAATTCCCAGGTGAAGGGTTAAAATTTGATTCAGCCTAAATAGGAACAAGGATTATTCTATAACCTGGGTCTAATTGAGCAGGACTCTGCACAGTTCCCAACATAACAAATGCTCAAGGAAAGAATTTTCTTTTTCTCGTATGCGCAATATGTTTGCTTCTGAAAGCATCATCAACTTCAGGCAGGCCCTACTGTAAAAACACACACACACCAAAGATAAGCGTCCTGCACGGCAAAGCTCCTTCTAAACAGATAAGGCAGGTGAAAGATGAGACAAGGAAAGAAAAATACAGAGCAATGAACTGACTCACTCAAAACCACACAGAAGAAATCATCATCAGAAATTGCAATGACTCCTCCTTTATCTCCGACTCGCCTTCTCATATTGCTAATAATGTCTACAACAGTTTATAAAACCAAGGACGTATTCCTCCCTCAAGGAGCTTGAAATAAAAGCAAGCAAGCAGATAAAAACATGCTGCGTGCTAGAAAATGGATTGGTCGGAAAACAAAACACTCTTCTTCTGAAAACACTGCTCTACTGAAACAGCAAAAGAACATTCCTTTGTCAAAAGCCAGTGCAGCCCAAAGAAGGATTAGCAGATGAGGAGTGTAACTGTGGTAATAACTAGGGGATTCCTACGGCAAATTCCAAAGGCTGGGAGATTTTGCAGAGAGAGAGCACAGAAGGGAGAGAGATCTGTGCAGAGCAGATGTCCTGGAAAAGCTGCGTCTGCCTTAAATCTCACACAAGACAGTATTTTTGTATAGAAGATAAAATATTTGGTTTAGATACACAATAAGAAAATTGAATGACAGCATGGTGCAAAATTAAACAGTGGCTTTGGATATATGAAATTGGATTCCACTAGCCCTTATTACAATTTACACTTAAGGACAAAGAATAAACTGGTCTCCCCTCAAGCTGACTTTCAGAGGTAGTGGGGAGCAAAACACTGTATTTCTTTGTGAAATGAAGGCTTTAGAAGTCACATCAGCAAAAGCAAGCATATGGTATTTAAACTGACTTTACTAGCGTGAGCAAAGAAAACATTTAATCCTTTTTTCTAATGTTTTGTCTATTTAACAAAGCACTTGACAAAGACCTCTGGTTCATATTACAAATAACAGCAGCTCCTCAAGGGAACAAGTTTTGAACACTTTTATTTTCAGAAGTTTTTAAACATCTGCTTGAGCAATTTAGTTACACGTATCTTAAATCACTGCCTCTGACCGCTTCAATGTGACAAAACATTTTTAAGGGAAGATGCTAACATTTTGGGAACCTCACTAGATGAGGAATGTCCTCCTCTGAGGATATCAGAAGTGGAGCCTCCAAATAATTATACTACTGTATAAAGCTGTACTAATAAACAATAAACTAATTTTACAGAGATCGTAAAGAAATTTATATACTTTAGTCTTGGAGAAACAGAAGCAAGATGAGCACAGCAGTACGAAACAAATATGTAAGAAAAAAAAAATTGAGCTTGAAAAGAAAGCCAGATGAGCTGTTAAGCCAGCAGTGGGCCATGGCACAGGAGCAGGAGCACTCAGGGCAGACAGCACCATGCAGTCCTGCGAAAGGCAAATGTGGCTTAGGGACGTATTTTTTTTAGGACATAAGTGACTTCCAGTGCACTAAGGAAGTATTAGTGACATTACGCGTGGCCTTAATCTTCCTTGAACATAGAGCTTAGGCAAACTCAGGCTAGAACGGGTGAAGAGAAATGCCGGTGGGTGGAGCAGGGAAGGCCCTGTCACACAAGGACTATTCTGAAAAGATGCACCGGGTTCAAGAGGAAGAAAAGCCCTTAGCTGAAGGGCAACACTTGTGTAAATTGGGAGGAAATGAGCGTAAACTGGTCACAAACACACAGAGGCTTCAAATTAGAACAGGCTCCTAGCTGCTGGAGTAGTGTTCAAATAAGAATAAGAATAAAACCTGAAAAACCTGTTATTTAAGAAACCCGTCAACTTCTCCTTAGCAGAAAGGACATTTCTGTTCTAGCCTTGCCTGCGAGGTCTTTCATGTGGACGACATGTTGTACATTCCTCCATCTATGACTGTGAGAGCGTCCAGCACGCATCCTTCATCCCTAAATGACAATCCAGGGCCAGATATGACAGGAAATGTTCACATTTCTCAAAGCAAACATCAGAAGAAACACAACAACCCTGATGAAGCCGAAGGAACACACGGGATTAAATACAATACCGAATTCCCTTCCACACACAGAGAAAACGTCACAGAATAGAAAAAAAGGACTTCATCTTCCTTTGTGATACAGGAGAAACCAGATTCCCTGTCCTGCACTCCTTTCTGCACTGATCTGACAGATGAACAGTTGTTTTCTCCGTGAAGGTCGAGCTCAGCAGTTACCAACTCCATTTTGCTGTAGCCAGACTCTGACAAGTGTCTTAACTGCACCCTCTGTTTTTGACTGAGACTCTCCTGAGCCAAACACCTCGAGCTTTAGGAACAGAGGCATGTTTTTTAAGGCATTATCGATTTGACCCTCTATGCTCCACTGTTCGATACCCAGGGAAGCAGTGAGTGCAGCTGTATTCTTGCATAGCCAACGAATCTTAGGGGGCTAGGTGCAGACCAATTCCACCAAGTGAAGAAATCAAATCTACAGTCCTTAAGAAAACGTCAAAGCCATCTTGGGCAGTAGAGCCATCAGCTCTACGTACCCGTCTTTCGGTCCCCTCTCCCATGGTAGTGAGAACGGTGAAGCTCCGGCACGCTTAGCCCCTCTCAGCTTAGTGAACACGACAACTGTTCAACACACTCCTCCTATCACCAGACAAAACCCATCAACCTCAAAAAGGGTGCCGTGTGCTCTAGCAGGGCTCCAGGTCTTTGGAATATTTTTCATGAAAATATCAGGGAATTGGTTTTTTTTTTTTTTTTACAGGGAAAGAGACAAAAAAAAGCCCCCAAGACCAAAATAAGAAAACTTGATGTGTAAAAAGAAGGCAAAAATCAAGTAAAGACAACAATAAAGCAAAATACAACAGAAAGACACCACGGAAATACCTACTGGCTCTGGTCCTGTCATTAAAAGCTAAGATTCATCAGATTTAAATCTCCTGCAGAGGTTTAATACATTTATCATGCACGTACACAAATAATTTTTCAGAATGTCATTTGCAATGAGTGGCACTGATGTGACTAACTCCTCTAAAAACAGCTTCCAAATGATCCGTTTGAAATGTTGGCAGTCTCACTACCTACTCTTTTGCAAGTGATCAGCCAAAGGTTAGTAAGCACAATATTTTTACTCATTAGTTGGGAAACTACTCCACATAAACAATCCTGGAAGATGATTTTACTCTCTAGTACGTGCCATTGATCCAATTCCTCTGCAAAATAAGAGATCTGCATCCTTTTTGCCACATTAAGGATTACTACAATCTCCCATACTTAGAAAAGGAGTAAAAAACCTTACGCAATGTATTTAAAACAGCATACACAGAGCAAATTGAACTTAGATGGCATGGTTAGAATCAAAAATAAATGTATTTACAATATTGCGTAAGTAATATAACACAAACTTCCATTCCAAAATCAATCACATCAAAATAAAATAAAAAAATATTACAACTCACATATGCTTTAATACCTATAAATCCTTAATTTCTATCCAACATTTTCTTTATAAAAGCCTGTTTAAAATATTAAACTTTTGATTCACTCTAGCTTCAACAGAATCTAAAATAATTTCTTGAGTATTACTGATCACTTAGTCTTTGTCTTAAGTTTCTAGATTTTCCATTTTCAAATTTCCTCTTTTTAAATGTTGGCACCCCTTCTGTCAGGTCTCCAAGGGAGGTGACTGTCTTCTCTTTAAATATCATTGTTGCATCTTCTGGAACCTCTAGCACTGGAGGTGGTAGATTGTCACTCTCTGTACTAGGAAGCTCCAGGTCCACTTTTTCACTGGGAGAAGAGAGGAAAACATAGAAGGGTTAATCTACATGGAGAAAACAACACGGTGGACAGCAGATAGTAACATCTGTATTTGACTGTCAAAGCAGCTTTGAGCTAGATGCAGTCTTCTAGCCAAGATCATCATCATGGCAGGGATCAGGAAATAAAATATTCCTTGTTTCTTCTGTGTGGGCTGCCATAAAAAGTTAAAAACTAAGACCTCATTCTGTACAGAGCTTATAGCATGGTCCAAGTTGTCATCGTGCAAATAGTCCTGCAAAAGACAACAGGGCTGCATGTGTGTAAATTTAAGAATGTTGAAAGACAGCAGTCAGTGAGTAATTAGCAGTGGTTCACTGTCAAAATGCTATGGAGTAGTTTTCCACAAGTGTCCCTCCTTGGTGGTCTGCATGACAACAGAGGACAGGCTTACCAAATCGGCCAGTGACCCCAAACTGGGAGAAGCAGATCTGGAGAACAGGATCACTGCTAATACTGATCTGAACAAATCAAAGACGTCATCTAAAAATGACCAATTGGTTTTAAGGGGTCAACACCAAAACATTGTGTTCTACAAGTATAACCCACGGCACAAATGTACAGTGGAGAACAGCTGAACAGCTCGCAGAAAATTATCTACTTCACAAGTCTGTCAGGAATCACACCAGCATAACAGTGCTGCAGAGATACGCGTTGTATTCCTGGCCAATCCACACAAGAAATCTTTCAGTACTACTGAGTGTTAGTTTGACATCAGCTTGTGTGCTACACCTAGTTTCAGGTCCTATGCTTCAAGGAAGACATGGTTCAGCTCAAGCACCCAAAGAAGAGCCACAAGAATAACTGCAAGTCAATAAAATGTGACTGTTGCAGTATCTCAAAAATGTAAACCTCCTGAAAGCAGCTGGCACTGTGCCTAGTCTTAATTTAAAGTAAATAATGAACAACTGTATTTTTCTCTTTTACGTGTGTGCATATCTCAAGCCTGTGTGTTAATGTAGACTGATACATAAGGTTCAGTTGCTGAAAGCACTTTCTATTGGACAGTGCTTTCCAAAAACCTGAACGAATTTATCAGCTCTGGAGTCAAGAAGAGGTTAGCTGGTCCCACACAGGAGGTGTTATGTGAACATTATAATCTCCATGGAACTATATTGGTGCTTAATTTAGTTCAGTGTCAAAACTCTTATCTGCTGAATAACTTAGAAATAAAATGCTGGAAAATGGGGTGAGTATGAGGGAAGAGACTTTTCATTCTCTGAAATCTGATTTCTCCAGACTCCTAGAGGGCCCCGCAATAAGAATCTGGCCATAAAAGACAGCATGCTTCACAAAAAAATCAAGAGCCATCTCAGGCATTATGCAGTAAAACAAACCAAACCAAACCTCCTCATCAGATGCACGTCATGAAAACATCTGCAATACATTGGTTGGACATGGGAGAGAGAGGCAGCTTCCAGATTTAAAATTGGCGTAACTAGATTACATGTGTTTTGCCTTTCACTTCCTCAGTTAAATCGTTACAGAAAGTGTCTCACATTGTAAGAGCCTCCAGGACTCTTACAATGTCACTCCACAGTGACAGCACCAAAGGTTGTAGTGGATTTTGGTTTGGTTTTGATAAACTTTGTTTTAAAATGCGGGAAATTAGGAAACAAGAAAAACAGTTGAACCAGAAATCTCTTACTGCAATACTGGGTGAAAGTAAGCCAAAAATTTTCAAGTGTCTTTTTGGCTGTGTCCTTCAAGTGAACAGTTAGAGTTAGTACAACATCACAAAATGAGAAGTAATTCACTGCTTGTGGAGGTAACTGAGCCAAGCATATCAGGCTCAGCTAGAAATTGCTCGGAGTCTAAAAATGCATACTCATTATGTCAGCAACTATTAATCCCACAGGGAAGGAACTCAAAGCAATGCTAACCCAGTACGATCAAGTTAAGGTTGCTGGTGGTCCTAGAAGGTAAAGATAGATCTTGAACTTCAGGTAGTTAGCTCAAAATCACTCATTGAAAGAAACAGAATTTAGCCTGGAAGCTGGAGGCCCCAAGAAAGCTGCCTACGTTGTTCCAAGGCTGGACACAGTTGAAAAAAACAGTCACAAGAGCTCCTGAGGCAGCTGAACCAGATTTTTGAAGGGGATGATGTTAAGGAACATAAGCTTAGAGTAACTACATTTCAATTTAAATAGTTGCTACTCAGCCTCTGAGAAAAATGATGAATGACAAAGATCCTTTAAATCACTTCAATTTACTTTGTACTCACGGTGAGCTTCTACACTAAAACCAAAACACCACTACTAACCACCATGGAGAGCTATTACTTAAAATAATCACTGTGGAAAGAATAGTATTTGGGCTATGTTTCCAATCACTGACGTGCTAATTCTGCCAGAATTCAGAAGCAAAAGCCTCAGCTCTTGGGAACAAGTATTCTGGAAACAAGTATTATGAAAATAACTATGGTAAAAAGACCCTCACCATGTTTCCTCTTCCTCTTCTTCTTCTTCTTCTTCTTTTTCTTCTCTTTCTGTAATTGCTTTCCATTTTCCATAAGGGTTGGTCTTGTTAGGTGCATCACTAGAGGTTTCCTGGGAAGATGATGTACTCCCCTCTTTAGCAACAGTTCCTTCTGACTTAACTTCTCGCCATTTCCCGTAAGGACTTAACTTTTTAGCTCTGGGAGATTTTTTCCCTTCCTCTGATTCTTCACCATTATCTCCTTTCCTCTAAAGAGGAAAAAACCCACCTTAAGCAAAAATGCCTAAATAAAAACACAATGTACCTTTATTTTACGTCTTTTATTTACTATTATCTACTATTCATACTTTTCAACCAAAAGTAACTTGAAACAATAAACTCATATTGTAATAAAATCTTTACATTTGTCATCACATAGAATTGAAAAAAAACCTTAAATCTTACAAAAACTTGGAAAATCCCATCTATCAAGGCTGAAATTAGCAAGGAGTAGCCAATACAAACTTACTTAAAAACAAAGCTTAGCCTATCTTAAGAAAATAAAAAAAGGGGGCAAAAATTGATATACAACTTTCTGTGTATGCAGATACATACACTTCACAACTAGTACCTCATAGTAGTTTATAATGATGCACAGTGATACAAAAATATATATATTAGAATTAATACCTGTCTACGAATACATTTTATATTTAAACTGTCTGCCTGTTCTGAACTATCCATTTCAAAAAAATCATCTGACCCAAATGGAGCCATAATCACACACTTTACCTTAAGTTTTAAATCTGAAGACAAAAATATATAATTGATACAGATTTTGTGCTGTGTGCTGCCAATTTTTTTCTCAAATTAATAAAGAAACTAAAATAATGCAATTTTCAGTCAGAAGCATTCCCTGAAGGTCTCTTGGCAATCGTGTTTACCAGTGAAGGTTTGAAGTCATCGTCACACTGAAATCCAAACCATTTCAGGGAAATTACCTTTCTCAGGGAACAATCACATTTCTTGCAGATTTCAAGCTACTTCTGGTGGGCTGAAGGAAGGATCATGCTTTCTATTCTGGAACAGTGCCACTAATGGGGCAAATAACTGAATAACGATTCATTTGCCTATTCAAACAAGTGCAAACTTCTACTTTTGGTCATACAGTTTAAGCTCAATACAGTAAGTACAGCCTATCACAACAGGTAAATCATATTATGCTAGAAAATTAATTCTGCATGTAAAATAGATATGAAGAGAAAATTCACCTTGAAACTTCTTTTTGAACTCTGGGCTTCGTTTTCACTGTCTTCTGAGTCTGATTCAGACGCTTTGGAATCTGTTTCTGCAAGCTCTTCCGAATGCTTGTCACGTTGCCTCTTCTCATTTGAAGATGAAACAAAACCATCCGGTTTCTCCCATGTGGATACTGTCCAAAATATTTGAACAACTACATTATTTACGTTACTAATTCCATTATTACTTTGACAATATTACCTTTCAGAAGCAGTGCTGCCTTATTGCAAAAATATAGCATGTAATTTAGCACAAGGCTTTTGCCTTTGTTCAATGTTTGTTTTAATAAACGTAATCAGAAAGATAACATTTCACTTCCCAGCAGAGATACAGTCATGACAGCTGAGTTCACTGTTGATAAAGCTTGTTTTAATTAGTGCTTAAGAAAAACATCGTGCATGGTGAACTGCCGTCTCTCTCATCCTTACACAGGACAGACAAATTGCCCTCTACAGGTGCCTATTTGATCTGAATTATCCACTGATTACAAAAACAGGGTAAAGAACAATCACTGCAAGTCTCAGCCCTCTGAGCAGATAAACCCCTTCCCTGTGTTACTCATCTTGGACATTAGATCTCTAATTAAAGAGCTGTCAGGCAAACAAGGAAATACAAACATCAGTCTGAAAAGACATGAAAGTATGTACAGGATATGACCACATTTTCAATGAAAAGGTAGTATTCCAGCAAATATACTGAGAGGAAATATTTAAATAAATGTTGACTCCGTGGTCTTAAAACTGGTTTGAGTCACAATAAGGCAAAAGTACACCAACTTTCAGCCTATAATTTTATATAAGCTTTCAAATATAACAAAAGTACCATTTTCCCAATTATTTTGTCTATTTCCAAAGAAATCTCTAACTGAAAACAACACTTAACAGGTATGTGCCTAGATGTATCCTGAAGTAAAGGTGTAAAACTGGCAATGAGTGACTTTGCATGAACGGAATGGGCTCTTAAGGGTACTGCTGTCATCTAGCTTTAGACTAGTAACTGAGAAAGTTCACTTTCCTAGGTGCCCCGTACACCCAGTGGACTAAGGTGCAGCCTTCCAAAGCGTGGCTTGTAGCGCTCGGCCTCGAGATACTGGTCTGCTAAGTTACGTGCCTGAGATGAGACACTGTGACTGTTTCCCTCAGTTAAAAATCTGTCTTGTCTTCGGATGATGGGATGAGCATTAACAGAGCTGACAAGTAATTTTCAAGCATTTTCAAGACACTTAGAGCTATATAAAATTAAGGGATCGTTTTAAAATTTCACAAGCCAAAATTTCACTACGTACCATGATTACAAAGACATTCTTCACGAGTCCCATGTGTCCATGAAGAATATTAAAAAATAACACAACCAAAGGCATAAAACGTATCTCAACTTAGAAGGCAATGTTTAAAAATAACAAGCATCTCGTTTCCCTTTCTAAACAAAAAAATCAAACATTTGGGCAGGGGAGTGGCATGCTGAAAAACTGAAAAGTTTGGGTTTTTTTTTCTGTTCTTGGCATCGTTAGGAAAGCCACTTCGTACCCAACAGCAGAAGGAAAATTCATAGCCGGCATAAAATCACTTGCTCTCTGGAGAGGCATCATTGACCTTAAAATGTTTCAAACAGATTTAGAAAACAGATGCCTGTTCTGAGGGAGTTACCATAAAGTTCCCCATGTAGGGAAAAAAAACAGGGAAAAGGATTAGGAGGTAAAATCCTGGACTCTCTTACCAATCAGTAAAAGTTTTGGAGAATTCATCTTCAGTCCTACATACCTGTCAAAACAAAATCCTGCCCCTTTCTGGTTTCCAAACTATAATTTCAATATGTATGTAGAGAAGAAGAACCCACAGTTTAGAGTTGCAAGATGAGTGTCTAAAAAAACCTAAGAAGCACAAATGTGTACACACTGACAATACAGCTATAAAGCCAGCACTGACTTAATTGCCAAGTATATTTCAACAAAGGTATCAGCTTAAAAAATACACAACTTAGTAATGGCTTAAAATGCAGTTATTTGCAAAGCAAAATGCTTCTCTGAAATCACTCTCTTCTGAAACAGAGCTTAACTGGAAAACAAGCTCTCCTTACCTCCTGTTTGTGTGTTATAGTAATAGGTATGACCATCTTCAGTGACACCTTCTACCCACTCTGCTGTCTAAGAAAAAGATACAGGAGATAATTTAAAAAGTTTTAACGATCAGCCAAAGCATCACTTATAAGACTATTCAACCCTTGAGTATTTTTTGTTCATGGTAATTTTACTGTTTTAAAGCTCGAACCCCTAAAATTGTTAGAAAGTATTCCCTTTGACTCAAATGAGATTCAATTGCTCAGCTTAAAACACTGCAAATGCACATACACAATTTTTTTCAAACAGTGAATAATTAGTATGAGACAGTATGTTGCCATACAGTTCAAATTATTATACAGGCCATTATTTTACATGTAGTTTATTTTCCAAAGTATTCACCCCTGAGGTTGAAATTTCCTGTTTGTGCCATTGTCTTTAGTAGAGATTGATAAAAAATTTCTCTGGAAGACTCAGAGCTACAGAAAACCATTACTAATAAATACTATCACATATTAAACATAAACAAACAAAAAACCCCCTTCTAAAACGTATCCCAAAATAGATCTTCACCAGAAATAACTGAAGAATCGAATTTTGCAGAAATGCATGCCAATGAATTTACTTCTTTAGTAAAGCACCTATGTGTAATTAAAGATGTTTTGCAGAATCAACCACAGCTAGATAATCAGTCATTACACATAACTTAACATCTTCCTTAACAACCTGTTCTTCATCAACACTCACACATACAACTACTGCACTGCTGCTTAAGTACTAATACTGCCCACTCCCCTCTATTAGGCAGAGAACATCTATGCAGCTTCACCATACACTATTTTTGCATTAATAAATGTCTGGGTGTGTGTGTACACAGACACATACAAACACAGATAGGCTTTTGCACATGCCTCCCTCCATACACTTGCTTAATACTCTATTAAAACTTTGTTTGTTTGTTTAAAAAAAAAAAAAACCCACACAACAAAATCAGAACTTGAAGTTCTCATACCCACTCTGTAAACAGGAAAAATTGTACCAGTAGGTTCAGAGCAGGCAAAGGCAAGAAAGCCTACAGTGAGCAAGTTTCCTCAAGGTTTTCCTCTCAAAAGTTTCAGTGTAACAGTTTCAACGAAAGAAGCAAAAGGAAAATTTATTTTATGTAGGTAGAAAGAGGACAAAAAAATGGACTTAAGTACAACCTATCCTTTTTGTTAGCTAAATCCTGAGTATTTTAGACCTGGTTCTTAGAGGTTTTCAGCAGGTATCACTAGCAGGTTCACTAGGCACACTGAGTATCCAACTACATAAATGCTAACGAGCCTGATGTCAATCTAACTGAAGTTATAGGTAGTCTTCATCAACGCGTCTTTTCATTACTCTGTCCTTTCCACCTCTTATGACGTCTGAGCAGCAAGCTAATGTGCTGCAGAACAAGGAGGGCCCGTGAATCTCACTTGCACTACATACTGCAAGCATGCCCTTTAATTTCTGGGCAGTGAGTCCTTGTTAGAGATCTGAAATGTTCCCAATATCTTTAGCTCAGACTAAATAAGGGAGCAATCAAATGCTTGTTTTTAGCAATAGCAAAAATAACTCAAGATATGACAAAGTCACTGAGCAGGGCGAAGGAGGAATGGCAAAATACCACCATGTGGCATTAGAGAGCTATCCAAGGCTGAAGGTGTGTGTTTATGATATAGCTAGGATGAGCTAACTTCAAATCGGTGCCAAGAAGGGAGCGCCTTCTCTCCTCCATCTGCTCTCCCTTCACCGGCATTTCTCCCATCACCCAGAGAGCCGATGGCAAGGAGATAAGCCTGCAAACCACTAACCTAAACACCGATGTCTTCACTCCCTGAACTAGCTGACTGTCAGGGCAAATATGCACCAAGGACCATACAAGATTAGTCACAGGACCACCTCCTTCAGTGGAAGGCTGTAAGCCAGTAAGACTGCCTTATAAATATTGTAAAGCTATGCCTTGACTGAAAAGATAAAGCTGAAGTGCTGGTTAACAAGTTGTGCAAAACCACAGGACAAAGGAATCAGAAAGCCAGAGTAGCATGTGATTGGCAGCTCTAACATGAAATGTGCAGTCACAAGCCTGCATGCCTGAGGTAAAACACAGACTTAGCAAGAGATGGAATACAGACGAGACTTCATGTACACTTTGTGAATTGATTCAATTGCCTAAAAATATACACAATTATAACCATTTTCTCCTCTGACTGTAAGTGAACCAGTACCAAGAATAGGCTACTTCCTGAGATGCGACAATACAGAGCTACAGAGTGTCAAGCAGTCTGAAAAGGCCAGGCTTTTTTGACCTCTAACATAAAATCCAACATCAGCAAACAAAACTGACTTTTATTATTGCCCATTAATATTAAGAAGAAATCTTTCTGTCTCTCAAGTATTCTGCAAGTTTTCCTGTGCCTTAAATAAGGAAAATAAAGTAATATGCCAAAAGGTTGCCTGCACATAGGTTTCATGACCATAAGAAACCCAGGAAAAAGACAAATTATCACATAACTATATCCTAAAGCAAACACAAAAAATAGGCACTTTTTTTTTAAACCATCTGACAATGCAAGCTCAATGTTTCCTAAGATAAAGGAGTCTTCACTATTTAAAATGTGTAAGATTTAATCTTCTAAATTACATTTCACTCACAAAAGGTGGAACAGAATTTATTCAGAATTTCCCCAAAGCTTTCAATTTTATGGGCTGAAGGATCAAAAAAGCACAGTCTGTGAAAACACAACCACCATTATCATTTCTCTTCCCTTCATAAACAAATTATCCAAAAAAGATTTGTAGAGTAAAATTTCAGTTTTCATCAAGTATATCATAAAACATGCTATATATTCAAATCATGTTTTCCTACGTTTACTAAGAGCAAACAGTTTAACTTCTGCAATCAGAGGACTTGCAAATTGCTGAGCTTATTTCTGATAAGAGTTTACAAGGACAAAGAAAAGGATGAATAACAGTATTCGATTACCGTTTGTGAGTTTTGAGAGTTGCCTTTGAATCCTTTAGGTTTCTCCCACTGTGATTCTTAAAAAGCAAAAACATATTTCACCCATCATTCAATCCTGTTTATGTTTAATAATATTTAGAAAAAAAAAACAGATCTAAAGGGTATGACACTGATGTTTGCACATGTACAAATAAGTAATATAGATACAGCTCACTGGAATATAAATCATCCTTGATCAAACTATGGTATGAACAATAAACCAAAGTATCATAATTACAGTTGGCTTTACTGGGACTAACCACCTTCCAGACTCTATTACTATGGCTGATACACAGATACTGGAATTTTGGTACAAAAAGGGTGTTTTTTTTTTTAAACGGTAGCACAGGCCAGAAGGAACTAAACACACAAGATTTTTACCTTTTGGAAGCTATCTTGTATGAGGAAAGACTATGGTAAATACTAATGTCAATTCTTAAATTTATAAGAAACAGTTTGTAATACTCTCATTATCCATAAAAGAGGGTTGCTTTTACGCTCTAAAGTAGATTATAACACATAGCTCCTCAACAGAAGTCAGTCAGTTAGACAAATCCTGTAAATGTGGAAACAAACAATCAGACAGCAATCCGTAACTGCTCTTATTTACTTGGGCACAATCAATTTCTTTCACATTCCTGATAAGAAAGCTCCTTTAGGAAGAACACAGCTACTTTTTGTATATTTAACCTCTAAGAGGCTAAACACCTCCAGAAACTGTGGAATTACTGCATTCTCCCATTATTAACAAATAGCAAAACCAGTCTGAAGTTATAGATGCCTATGTCTTGAATGTTAAGTATCAAAACCCCATCTAATTGTTCACATTTTAATAATCAGCTTACTACCGAGACAGCAGAAGAGTAAAGAAATGCAGGTAGTCTGTTCTCATTTAAATCCAATAACTGTATCTACATTTGCTCCTCACTAGTTTTTACCTCCTGTTCTTGTGTTGTAGTAATACGTATAGCCTTCGGGAGAAAATCCTTGGACCCACTCCTTTGTTTCAGTTTTTGGTGGCACTGAGGTGTCCTGAGCTGTCTTTTTTTTCTTTTCTTTCTTTTCCTTCTTTTCTTTCTTCTCTTTCTTCTCTTTCTTCCCTTTAGTTTCCACTGTGTTACTCTGTGTTTTATTCTGTGTTGAACTGGGACCTACATCATCTTAAAGAAAATAATACTGCCTTTAAAAAAAAGAGTAATAATCTGAGCTTAAATATTGGTCACTCTTGAGCAACAGCAAATAGGAAATTTTGTTCTTATGAGTATTTTCACTCATTAGTCTTACACTCCTCATAGCAGGTTAACTTAGAAGATGATCAGACAATCTCACATCGTCGCAATACTACAGTGTTACAAGAAAGTCCAAATATCACAACATGAGTAACATTAAGAGGAAAAACCGTAAGGACCAATAAGCTCTAACTAAACAAAAACAAAAAAGAAACTAAAAGTTATAAAAAAGATATCCTCTATAGGAGCTTGAAACTACAAACTTTTTTTAAAGCATACTATATCTTTCCCTGGGGAGAACAAAGTCACTTGCTGAACTGCAAGCTGAGTAGGAGATTCTCACTGCCACTGTTGGACACCAGTGGGAACCCAACCACTCCTACTCAGTAGGAACTTTTGTCTCCAACAGGCAAAAGTGAAACAAAATTAACTAAGAGATGCTACACTGCTGATTCAAAGCAACAACTACAGCCCATTTTTTGTTATAACATTGTTTAATTTTTCTACTCCAAATCAGATTGTTCCACAGACCAAAGGACATTGTAGCAAAAACCAGTCTGTATCGCAACTACCAGCAATTTGTAGATTCCTTGTTAGGGTTTTGGGCTTGTTTTGGTGTTTTTTGTTTGTTTTTGGTGGTTTTTTTTTTGTTGTTTTTTTTTTTTTTTTTTTGTTTGTTTGTTTGTTTGTTTTTAAACGAGCAAACAGTCCTGGAAGCCTCCTCTCATGCCCCTAAAACCTAATTTAAGAAAAATACATTCCTAATTGATATCCTTTCAATTCCATCTTTAATCCTTTGGCAGCTATATGAACTACCTGGCTTAATGCCAAGCCTTTTCAAATCCTCTTGATATGCTTTCATTGCAGCCTCCTCCATTGCTGCAAATTCTTTTGACATGTTTTCTTCTTCTTTTGCTTTTTCCAAGCTTTTCTTCTTAATCTAAAACAAAACAAAAACCCCAAGGGAATTAGACAAGTCTGATGAGAGATTAAAAATAAGTATTTGTGCAAGTAAGATAGTTGAGTTACCTCACTAATTCTTTTTGCCACATTTTCTTTATGATTCTTTCCTCTCTCATGAAACTCAATGCTCTTAAAAGCGAGAAAAAACAAGAAAAATAAGATGTATCATACAATTTTTATTTAGTTAATTTTAGTTACTTAAACTAAACTTAGTTGAAAAAGCTTACATGTAACCTGTTCTAAAAACACTTATAGCAAACATTACAGCTATATAATGCCTATAGGAATTCAGGAACACTGAGAAACACTCAACATAGAAATTATGAAAACTCAGTAGTGCTCCAAAATAGTATAATAAAATTTCATAGTCTGTATTTGTAAGATTTAAAATTTTTCAAATAATATTGTTCAGCACACAGTGACAAGTAACAGGGAATCTGGGCTCCCTCTTCATGCTATTATTCTAAGTATCATCCCCTGTTTTTTTTTTTACTCTCTCTATTTTTGTGCAAACTTTTAAAAACCATATGGATTATTTAAGAGTTCCAAATATTAGCTATGGCTCTTAATTTGATTATGCTATGCTTCACAAATATCCCATGAACTTCAACTAGTCTGCAGGTCCCCAAATCTGAGAGAGAGGGGAAAAGGCCAGGTGGGAGTGTTGGGTAATTAAGGACAACAGAACAGTCTGCAAGCCAAAAGCTGCCAGAAAGACTGAAGCCAGAACTGGAAGTTCGGAAGCTCTACAGGTACAACAAAGTCCTCATGTAGTTCTCACAAAAAACATCTGAGCTCATTTAGGTGTTCCAATGTTAGGTGCCTAAGCCTGACCTAGTAACCCTAGAACTTCTTTGCATGAGCTGATGTGCAGAGGATGTGCACCCAGGGAATGATACATCTTATTTAAAGACTGACTTTGTAAATTACCCAAATCTCCCCCGTTAACATGTGTTTCTCTTCACTGGCTACAAGACGAAGCCTAAACCAATAAGCTCACACTTGTCATCCCAAACTGCAGGTATCTAACTGTAAGCCAGATGAAGCTCAGCTCCAGGAGTACCCCTGGTATCGAGTCAGGAATGCAGAACTTCTTTCCAAGTAAGAAACCAATGGGTCTAGTAGTCTGCAAAAGGCATCTGCAAGTCAGAAACACTTTTCTGTAACCTACTAATGTTTCTGTGGGCTGTGTGAAATGAACAAAACTGCTTCAAATGCTTAAAGTGCTGGCTCTACCAGGCCTACCATATACAAACAGTACGTATGCCAGGTTTTGCTTTCTACTTGCATATGAAGGCTAGGAACAGGTGCAGACAAAGTTTCAAGACAGATCAAATGTTAAGTTACAGAACTGAAGAAAAAGCAGGGTCAGATATTTCAGTTCTTATCTGTACTACCAAGTAGAACAGCACACACTGTCTTGTATGCAGGTATCTGGCTCTCATGTAATGGATTTTAAATATCACAAGTATTACGAAGGCATTTTTAAAAAACAAATTTCATGCATCAATTGATTAGTATCAAAAGTGATGTTAAAAGCCTGTAATTCAAATTCCTAGTATTTCAAAATCATTGACATAGTATGGTAGACCATCGTACAGGTCTGTTGTCTGCTATCCAGCACTTGCAGTAATCGCAGAATTTTTTTGGCTGAGATTTCCAGTAATCGGCCCTGGGGAGAGAAAAAAAAAAAGTATAATCTGAAACAATAATCAAACCCACAGTTATATATATATATATATATATATAGCTTCAGAAACTAAATTTACTCTTCTTGAGGTAATTTAGTGCTAAGAGTTTTTCTTTCTTTTTTTTTTTTTTCTCTTTTTTTCTTTTAAAAAACCAGGAATATGGGGAACAAGGAAGAGTAGCTATATTGACTACTGTGTCCCATAAAGCACAGTTCAGTATTGAGATAGTGCCCATCTGACCCGTGAAGACTGCAGAATTTTAAAAATGGAGGTGATGGAGAACCAGAAATACAAGATAAAGCAAGCCAGAGATAAACAAGCAGTTCTGGATACCCTAATTAAACACAGAACTGTCAGAAACATGCAACCTGAACTGGTTTTCATAAAAATGCATACAAGAAATGTTTTAAGTGTAAAACTTTAGATTTAATGTCAAAGTCTACTTTGGATTACTGTACACAGTGAACTTAGCAACACAAAGGTGCAGTTCTGGACAATGTGAGCTACTGTGGGGAATCCTAGAACAGATTCTGACCTGTGGGGTCACAGACACAGCAGTAAATTGTTTGATGTTTCAGGGTAAAAATGTGAGTTTTTCTGAACCATGCAATTTAGATAAGTTGCATATGTGTGAGGAAACTTGTGGAAAACTCTTCAAAGCTCAAAAGTTAGTACATAAAAGTATTTAACAATAAAACAAACAACCCCTCTGATGGCTGTTTCTTCATCAAAAACTGCTTTCTAATGCCAGATGAGGCTTGTGCAGAAATAATTCAATTTCTTGTTGGCTTGCAGCAAGAGATGCAATGCTTTGGTTCAACAGAACACATTCCAGCAATAGACCTCTATGTTTTTAAATTAAAACGAAGCAGAATGAGGGGTGAAAACAAAAGCAATCCAAGATTACACTGAGAACATTAAAAAATACCAATCCAAAAAACGAATCTGTGCCTTCTGTCTGAAGATCAACGTACAGAGATCAAGGAAAACACTTCCTGACATTTTTAATCAATAAAACCAAAATTACTTCCATGCACAACAATAGCACCTTCAAACCTTATGATATGTGCGAGCAGATCTTTAAAAACAGACCTGATCAACTCTTAAAGTTTAAGCAGGTATCAAAATATGCTCTCCTACCAGTGCTTAAGGTAAAAATATAATTTCTAAGAAACTACCATTATTTAAAAGTGTAAATATGAAGTATATGCTCTGCAAAAATATAACAACCTATAAGCAATATTGTGTTAGCAACACGCAGCTCTTCAAGCAGTTTTCTGGAAAGCTAGGAAGAAGCAGCTGAACTTCCCCCAGTTTAAACAGAAATCTGCTCATCCCTAAAGGGTGTACTTTAAAACTAGCTGATTACTTAGTCACACATTTAATTAAAAGGCTTTTGAGATTTATGTATCAAAAAGTACTAGGGCCAAAGCCTGGAAAACTGAACACTGGCTGGAAAACCAGCTGAGTGGGAAGGAGAAATTCAGAGCTCCAGAAATACGTCTAGGCCTTTTTTTTTTTTTTTTTTTTTTCTATTTGAGCTATAGCTCCTAAAGTGTCTCTAAATCCTTTGACATCATCTAGGATAAATTTCCAGCTAAAAGCTGGGTTAACCTTCCTAAGGCAATGGAGCAGTTCTGACAGAAAACACATAAATTGTAAAAGAGCCTCCCTGCATGTTTCGAAAGTGCAATAACATCTGCCTGTTTCCACGTTTCACCTAACGGAGCTGGCTCTTTCTCTTCAACACAATCAGGTGCAAGTGCTAAAATTAAGACTCTATAGCTGCACCTAACAAAAGTCAAGACCTGAGAGTGTGATGAGCTGCACTTTCACAGCTATATTTTCCACCGATTTCTTTCTTAAACACACTACTGGACATCACATCTGTCGCAAACCACTGTAGCTACACACAGAGTAATCCACAGAGTAATCGTGCTGGAGAACCTGAGGGCACACCTGGGGCTTAAGTACAAATACAGGTCTTGATGACAGAAGCCTTTTGTCTTCATCTCATACTAGTTTTGATAAAGATTGGAGCTGGCTCTCTGTTGTTACATATAAAATAAATGTAAATGATACTCTGTGCAGAAGAGTTGATATCCTGGGAATCTTAAATCCTGCATATCATGATTCATGAAGTTAATTGTGTAAATTATGGTCCCAGTTCTGTGACTTATAAGCATGAGGAGTGTTTTGTGCTGAGCAATTCTCTTAAAGAGTTTCCACTTGAATTCATACCCCTCAAAAAAAGAGCAAGCTCAGCTGAAACATCTACTGAATAACACCTGTCATTGTAGCAACAGTGGAGCCTGCAAAGCACCAATGCTGCTGCAATGAGAGCAAATCAGAGGAGTGTTTGGAAAGGAGCAGCAACTGAAGTGAGGCACCATTTCAGTGAGATGCTTACAAGCGCTTCACAGGCTCCGCTCACAAACCTGAGAGTTAATCCAGATCGATGACAATGTTAAGTATGTGATTATTTTATTAATCTGCCAAATATAGCCTTGAGAGTAGACGCTGTTAAGGTGGTACAGAGGTCTTTTATACTTGAATAATTGTGTACAAATCAAGGGAAACATAGTTATTTTAAAAAGCCATTGCAGTCAAAACGTTACAGCTTTTAAGACTCCTTACCTTCTGCCTGTATTTACATCAGTAAAGTCAAAGTTGATTCTTGTTTTCAGCTTTACAGCTGGGCCTACCTGCTAAGGACCAGAGAGCTGACCATCACCACCACAACTATCTTTTTTTCTTTCACTAAAACAAAGAGCCAGTCCAGAGTGCACCAAGTCTGGCTTATCCAGGTCTGCAGGGTTGAGGTTCAGCACTGTACACATTTACCCAGGTGGGGCTCCCAAACAGGAGCCTGGTGACACGGACCTCAAAAACTGTGCAAGTTTTACTGCAAAGTTCTACCTCCTGGGAAGGGTTCTGACAAAGTCTGCTCAGAGCCCGATTTTCCAGAGCTGGCTGAGCAAGTAAGCTTAGCAAGCTGCTACTGGGCACACAGGGAACAGAGCAGCACCTATACAGATGGGTACTGGGCAACTTCTAGACAAACCTCTGCAAACTTTCAGCCAGAGTTGGAAATCCAATACTAACTTGCAAGAAACGTGTGTATCCTAAAGAACACTGATATTCCTTCAACTTTTACTGGTCAAACCACTCAGGGGGAGAATGTGCAACAGTTCAGAGGGCTAAAGGGTAAAGGCAGAAAAAGGGAGTGAACGACAAACTGTTTTCTTGAAACCTTAATGAAATGACAAGCTCTTTGCTGCAAACAGCTGTAGAGTGCAAACAGCATCAATTTTAAAACCATTTTCAGATTTCTGAAATTCATTTAAAACTTCCGAGGGAGTGAGAAGATGGGGAATAACAAGTAGCAACTCTGCATTAACAGTACCTGCCACATTCACCATTTCAGAAGATACGAAAACGCTGAAACTCTGAGAGAAAACTGCAAAACTCAGGTATTTTCACTTTCCACAATTCATTTCTTGAGCCGTGACAATCATGCAGCTTATGCTGCAACGACCAGGTTACGCATGCCAGCACGTGAGCTATGTGTCTGGGAGAACACAAAGGGTTCTGTCGACAACCTTCAGAAAGTAATCCACAGAGTAACTCCTGCAGTACTGGGAACTGGGCCCCAACCTGCGAGCTGCTTCTCCTCACAACTTACAGTGTTATTAATGTTTTAACAGGTGGTGGAATCAGCTTTCCTCATATAGGGAAGCTTAAGAAACCCTCATAAAGAAGCTATCTTCTACTGAGACAGCTTCGCCAAACTTTACTTTGAGACTGGGCTGGAGGTTTTTGTTCCTACCGCATACTGGCTGAAATTAAAAGGGGCAGGGGGGGAAGAAACAACTTGTTTCTGTTGGTTCTGAACATGAAAAAAAAAAAAAATTTGGCCGTGCAAACAAAATCTAGAAGCATTTGCTTTGAATAGCTCTGTTCTAAAACATCAGACTTAATTTGGCAGGGATGCAGCGGGGTTTGTATCAGGGATATATATGTCCAAAGCCTTTAGCAGGTAAACATCATTCACATGCTCAGCAGTCTTCTTTGGTTTTAATATCTACAACCTCTGAAGACTTTACACCAAGTTGGTATCTTACAGCTTTCTGCAGGTTTGAGCACTGAACAGCTCGTGTGTGCATCATCTTCTTGAATACAGGTGTGAAGTAAGTAATATACAGATTAAAGTTCTTGACTGCAGAAGGAAATTAATTCAGAGTAGCTATTGTGGCTGCTCTGTAACAGCCACTCAACAGGACACAGTATTCAAAAATAGTAAGAAATTCTACTTGTGAATACTGTGTTCTTCTAAAGAAGTACTTTATGTAACTTCTAAAGTTCTGTAACAGAAAATAAAAAGAATGAAAGAAAAGTATCACATATATTTCACAACAGACCCTCTTCCAGATGGGAAGCCATTCCAGACCAGCTAATTCTAAGTCAAATATCCCAGTATTGGTAAGGCTTAAGAATGAAACATTAAAATTGGCAGAGAAGGCCAAAAAGGTTTTCTTGTATGGTGAAGTAGGTCCCAATTCCATGGCCCTAACGACCCACATTCCCAAATAATTTACAGTGCACTAGTCCTACCCTAAAAACTCTTGTTAAATACATAACCTTAATTTTTATTTTTTAAAAAAATTGATATTTAAACATAAGAACTCAAGAAAACAGCATCCCTGATGCACTGAGTATGTGGGCCTGTTCTACCTAACTTTAGCTTGTCGGCCTTCTAGTATATCACAGCATATACATCTATATGGGGGCTCCCACAGAGTGGTACTGGATGGGAGATTCATCCACACGAAACAGAGCAGTTCTCTGAAGGGTTTTGCCCTTCTGGCCTTCAAGCTGATATTATTTTTGGCAATTCTTCTGTAAATTTTAATTTACAACCCAAGTGGCTGCTTCTTTTTATTACTATATTATCCCCCTCTGAACAACATAAAAATCATAACATCCTGCAGGACAAGCTGAGCAGAGTCTGCAGATGCTGCTCTGTCTGGCCTGTACGGGTGCTGAAGATCAGTTACATGGATCTGCTTTGACAGATCTCTTTTCGAAATTCTAAATTATATAACTTGAAAGGTAACGCTACAAATATTTTTAACAATATACAGGAATGCACAAGGCTATCATGGCAGACCGCCTTCTGCATGTACAGAGCCCAACGGACCTCATCTCCCTGAAATTCAGTTGTCTAAAAATGGAGATACTGAGTTGTCTAAGTCCTCCATGTCAATAGATGGAGACTCATCTCCAAAATGCCACACTCCTTCCATTCTAAACAGGCATCTGAGAAGCAAATTGAACTCCATAGGTGCGTGTTTCTTCCTTATATAGGGAACCTCAAATGAACTGCCTGAGTCAGCCTTCAAAAGTTAAATATCTTAAGTCAGGGATATCTACCGAGAGCAGAAGTCTGCTGCTGTAGATGCAGAAGAAGGATATGGGCTGTGTCAGGAAGAACATGATAAGAATTAGAAGGGAGAAAAAACCCAGCAACATAAATTGGGTCAGGAAACTGTTCAGGTATAATTTTAGCAGTAACTAAAATTAAGAACACTGCTGTATGTAGCATCAGTCTGCAAGCCAGGCTCACACAACCCAACCATCAAATACTTCTCCACAGGAAGATTTCTAAAGAAATTTTTGATCAGGTTAATTTTTTTTTTTTCTTGTTTGATTGAGCAGATAAGTTAGGATATCTTGAAAAGTAACATAAACGAGCAAATGGCATTCATATGACGTTCTCACTTACTAAAGGCCAAAGCTTGTATTTTTACCACCCTCCCCAAATACGGTCAGACATTAACATGATTTTTCTAGTTAAACACTTTAAAAAGAGGCAGCGGTGGCCAGCAAAAGCAAGGCGGCAGAGGCTCTCTCCCCCACGCTTTCCCCCGAACCGCAGGCGCCAGAGGAGGCCGCAGGGACAGACGCCCTTCCCCGCGGAAAGCCCCCCCGCGGGTGGGAGGCGACGCTGCCCGGCCCGCCTGCGGGAAGAGATAAGGACTCCGAAGCGCAGCAGAAACAAACAACCGGGGAAAGGGCGGACGGGGAGCAGAGGGACCGCAGCAAGAGGGAAATAATTCGGTGAGGGTGGTTGCCCGCAGCGCGGCCTCCCCAAGGCCCGCGGGCACCGGGGCCGAGGTTGGGCCCGGCCCCGCCGCCCCCACCCCGCGTTGCCCGGTCCCTAAAACGGGGGGGGGGGGGGGGGGGTCCCGCGGGCGGAGCGCGGCCGGCGCTGCCCGCTCCCTCCCGTCCCCGGCCACTCACATCGCCGCTTGTCCCCGGCAGACGCCGACCCGCTCCGCCGGTGCCCTCCGCTCGCCCGCCAGCCGCGCCGCGCCGCGGAGGGCGGGCCGGGGCGGGGAGAGAGAGGGAGCGCGGTGACGGGAGCCGGGAGGGCTCAAGCCGCGCTCTCCTCCCCCCCGCCCTTCCCCACCTCCTGCCTTACGCCCGCTCCTCCTCCCCTCCGCCCCCGGGAGAGCCGAGCGCTCTGCGGGGAGCCGCTGGGGGAGGAAGAAGCCGCCGGGGGAGGAAGAAGCCGCTGGGGGAGGAAGAAGCCGCCGGGGGAGGAAGAAGCCGCCGCCGCGCTCGGTGAGTATCGCCCGCGGCGAGCCCCGCGCCCGGGGGGACGAGGCGGTTCTGCCCCTTTCCCAGTGGTGGTTGTGGGGGGGGGGGGGGGGTTGTGGGGGAACGCCGGTCCCCTCGGGCCGCAGGTTCGAGCCCCGCCGCCGGCAACAGGCACGCCGTGACGGGCTGCTCCTGCCCCGGGGCGGGGCGGGGTGCGAGGTGGGGCTGGGGGAGGCGGCGGCGGGCACCGGGCACCGGGCCCCGGGCCCCGGGCGGGCGGCGCTCCCGTCCCGCCGAACGCCGCTGCCAACTTTCTGAGGAGTTGGGGCACCGCGCGGGTGTGAGTGGTGGGGGGGGGGGGGGTGCTGTGTGCCGACCTCTCCTCCTCCTCCTCCTCCTCCTCCTCCTCCTCCTCCCCCCCCGCCGCCGTCCCGGGGCAGCGGCGCTCCCGGGGGGGGGGGGGGGTGGGGGGGAAGCGGCGCGCGCGGGACGGTTGGCGGCCGCGCGGGGAGGCCGCGGCGCGTGCGTGCGCGCCGGAGGCGGCGGGGGAGGGGAGGGGAGGGGGACCGTGGGCCGGCGCCGCCCCGGGGTGTGGGTGTTGGGACACGGGTGGGGGGGGGGTACGGGACACAGACGACACGTCGGACACGGACGGGACGTGTTACCCACTCCCCCCCCCCCCCCCCCCCCCCAGCCCCGAGCCTCCGGGGCTGGTGAAGCCGGGTCTCCTCAGCTGCTCTCACCCCCCCCCCCCCCAAAACTCACACCGGGTTTTCCTTCCATACACACCCCTTGAGCGCTGCGAGACTTATTTCCCGAAGGTACCGCGGGGAAAAAGAGGGGGAAAAAAAAAAAAAAAAAAAAAAAAAGTTAATTCACCGGCTGCAGCTGGCAACCTTCTTTGCGATAGTCACGCACAGGGGTGGAGGAGAAGCCTGCGGGGTGAGTCATGGATTTAAGAGGCCCTCTGGTTGTTTATGGCAAAACCGGGGTGGCTAATCCAACATGCGGGAAATAAGTGGAAAAAGAGTAGCTTGAATTCGTAATAAAAGGTTAAGACGGAGGTGCCCATACACTCCACACACCCCCAGCCCCAACTTGCTCTCGAGCAGCCTTAAACAGGAGGAGGGGAAGTAATGTTGCTTTTTCTTGGAGGAGGGCTTGTGGTCAGACTGTCATAGCTAACTGCAGCAGTTATGCGTTTGTCAGCATTTCCATTATAAGTGTAGTTTTTATGTAGTTTACAACTTGGTTACAAAAATATGCGCTGGGTTGAAATTTGGTTGATGGCCTCTTCTCCAGAAACATCTTCTAAGCAAATTTTGGAACGACTCTGCTTAGATGCTAAGTGGAAATCCATGGAAAATACTGGCTTTTTATGTTTCTCTGAACTTTAAAACTTAGCTGCTTACGCACATGGACACAGTTACAGCTGTTAGTCCATAAAAAAAATTCCTCCACCCCCTAAGTTTGTTAAATTTGGGAAGAATTTAAAGGCTTGGCTTCTGCAAGCATTGGTCTTTAAGCATGAATTAGTGCAGCAGAGACTCTCTGAAGACTCTTGCAAGGTCCCGGCCACCTCGTGTGAGGGCACCCACCTACAGAAGTGGTGTGGGGCACTGTGTGTCCCCACAGCTCTGACCCTTGAGTGCCAGGACAGTTGGAGTGTCTCAGCGCTGTGGACAAGAAGCCGGTGTTAAAATGAGGGTGGACTATGTTAATTTTGCTCTGTGGGATATTTTTTTTTTTTTTTTTTTGCCATGACTGTTCAATTGCTGCTTCTGAGACAGGGAACAAGCACAGTATTTAAAAGGTTTCGTTTGTATACCTCTGTATATACACGTATCTGGATCCCGTGAAACATGCCTGCCACCCAGTGGATGTAGCTGATCTCTATATACTCTATACATATATATTTTGTACATTTACAACCTCTCAGCCCTACCACATCGATAAGTTTGCAAAGTGACAGTGCTCAGGAGTTGTAAAACTGCCAGGGTCATCTGGCCGCCCTGGCCCTGTGCGCGAGGATGGTGTCTGTCGTGACTGGGTCCACCACCGTCCTTCCCGGCCAGCCAGGGTGATGAACTAGACGTGCATCTGCCAAGGTGTAGCAGCTCCCTGCCTGGGCAGCAGTGAGGAGAGGTAATGTGAATGAGGCAGATGATTATACGCAGAGGGAGAGGCAGTTTCACGCGTGAGACGGCTGGAGAAATGGATTTTTCGTGAAGGTTTTCACACATAGGCTGTTGGGTTTTCTGAGTGCCTGGGATCTGCTTTGCAGTTATGCTGAATGTGTCCGTCTGGAACAAAAGTCAACGGCTCTTTGGTCTCGATGTATAGGATGTTTTGTAGGTCTAAGCATGCTAGAAATACAAATCTTGTGTGTCAGAATTGCTCGCTCAGTGTCTGTAGCTTTTTGCTTTGATCTTTTCATACCTTAGTTTCCCAACTTTAAAAAAAAAGTGGATAACATGTATCCTTTATCTTATGGATTACCGTAGTGATGAGAACCATAAAAAGAATGTTGGAGAAAAGAAATAATTCCCTCTGTGGTTTGAAAGTAGGTAGTGATGCTCTAAAGAACGAGAGCGAAAGGAGGAATTTGTGTGTTAATTATAGCAAAGCTTCCATGGGGAAAAAAATGTGACCAGGTCAATTGCAATTAGAGACTGACCTCCATACATATGAGCGCTAGGAGAGGGTTTTAATTACCATAGGCCACTTAGTTCTAATAATTCGTAAATTCTGCCATGTTAATCACATTTTTAATAATGCTTTATGTGTGTAATTTCCAAGGTTTTTTTATCCCTTAGGACAAGAACTGAAAACCAGTTAGGCAGCCTAGGGCAGTGTATTCATGTCACCATCCTTCATCGACTGGATTCCTGTAACGCCCGAGACTTTGCTGTTTGAGCTCTCTGCTGAGGGTAGCCAGTGGTGGGAGGTCATGGCTGCAAAGACCCGTTGGATGGGGCAGGGAAAGGGAGAAGCAGGACTCCTGCTCGTGTCCCAAGTACCTGGTGCTGTCGTGGCCTCCACCAGCCCTTCTGTGGAAAGCCAGGAGTCTCCTGCCACTCCCTGTCTTGGAGCAGTTATCTGAGCTGCAGCCCTGTCCTGCGTGGGTGCTGGGGAAGAAATTGCTCGTTGCTGTGGGGATTGCCTATGTCGTCTGATCAGCATGAGAAGTTGAGAAAATAGTGGATATGTCCTAGCAAAGACCTACTGAAAATGCACAAAGTGTAATTCGTCTTTGGACACTTGACCAGATGCAGGTGGATTTTTTCATGGGGGCAGCAAAAGGGACACCTCCAATATAGTGGCTCCAGCCCTCATGTCAGATTTCAAATCTGTCATCAAGAACTGGAAGGGTGCTGTAGCCTTCCAAGTTTGCCAGAGATTTCTGTTTAACATTGAAAGACAGCATTTTCCCTGGCCTTGTTCTGAAAACACCTGAAGTATTTTGGCCGACTTCTTCTAATCACAATCTGCCTCTTTCTGCACCCCTTGCTCAGAGGCAACCTCTACAACACATGGAACAAAATTTAGCCTGAGGCAGACATTCAATTTGGAAAATTTCAACCCAAACAGTCAAAGTCTGGCCAAGTTACAAGCAGCTGGAAGCAGCATCTTGCATTGGAAGTGTTCAGCAACCACCTAGTAAGTGGTGCTACAAGCTTCATCAATACTGTGAATATGTTTATCTCCATGGAAATACACTGCTAAATGGTAATATTAATTGATTACCCGGCCGACTAACTGGCAGCCAGTTGATTCTGATTTTTTTTTTTTAAATAGAGAATCGAACCTAAAACTCTTTGGTTAATTGTATGAATACTTTTCTTTACTCACATTATTCACTGCTGTTTTCCTGGTTGAAAAATCGAAAACTTTAAAATGGAGCCTCTGAAATAAATGACAAGCCAAGGCTTACTTGTTCTGAGTCTTTCAGAATGACTTAACAATTGTTAAAGACCAATTTACAGTAGAACTAGAGCAAATTGCTTCCCATCATTTTGAATTGTTAAAAACCACATCTCCCAAATTCCTAAGCTATTAATCAACTGTTCTATTGTGGCAGACTCACCCTATATTGTGTCCCTGCTATATCTATTAACTCTGCATTGAAGTGTGAGTTTAAAACAGTTGTGCCATAGAGTAACTGTGGAATAAATACCACAAACATTGGCAAATTTGCTTCATAAATCTTAGTTTAGAGGGAAACTTAGGCGTGCCTTTCTTCTATGGGAGTGCAGCTGTTTCTTGTGGGGTCCCCCGGGGGCTGGGTCTTGGTCTAAGGCTGTTTAATACCATTATATTCACAGTTTTTGTGATGGTATCTTGTCATTACCAGTAGATTGCATGCATGTTTGTGCGTGTGTGGAACAAGTTACGAGTACGGTGTGCTCCAAATAATTTTTTAAAATGGTCAGCATCCAGCAAAAGACGTTTTTTCATGCAGCCATATACAAAGGAACCAGGAATGCAGTTACACCAGCAGGGTAGGAGACTGTCTTCGAACTAATAATTTGAAAGAAGGCTTAAGAATTTGTGCGGAGAATCATCTCAAAAGGAGTTTTCATTGTAATGCTGCGACTGAAGTGTGGTCTTTGGCTGTATAGCAATACAAATATTGCACAGAAATAGGAAAATATGTGGCATTAGTAAGATCACGGGAATTCTGTGTCTGGTTTTGCTGTTCACATGTGAAGAAGGATGTGAAATATTAGTAAGAGCACAGTGACAGCATTTGGAAACCAAGCTTGACAATGCAGGGTATACAGGGTTTATTCAGCTCAGAAGAGACTGAGAGGGGAAATGACGCTTGTATATGTCAGATGTATGTGTAAGGAACATACATGGTATTTACTTGACCCTACTGAGACATCCAGCGTCTGAGAGATTAAGTTAGATATGTTGTATCTTGAAATAATAGTTAGCAATGTGGGCAATACAGCACTGTAGTGGATTTGCTGTTTCTGGGAGTGTTTAAAGTGAGATGGGGTTTCCTTCTCAGAGATGTGCTTTGGCTTGGTTCAGTGGAGGCCATTTCCGGTGCTTGTAAAAAGGGGAAGGACTGTGGTCTGTTCACCTGCATTCTTCCCTAGATTGAGAAAACAAGATTATTTGCAGTGCTTACCATGTATTGTAGCACATGTTGCTACCTTTGACAAGATTATAATGAAATGTCATGCTTCAAAACTTGGCTGGTTTTCTCTTGGGTCAGAAGGACCGTTTTTTCTTGGTGCCTAATTTGTCTCCTGGGATTTTGATTAATTATTATGTGCTTTCCTCCAGAGCATCAACACCTGGTGGCAGCTGGAAACAGGATATCGGGTACTCACCTTCCTCACGCACTGCTATCTGTCAGTACAGAGTCCCCTCATATTCCCAGGTTGGCGTGCTGTCTTACTTTTCTCAGGATACTGACAGCTGTGTTCAGGGATGCAGAAATTTGCCCTGCTGTTAGATAGGCAAGGACGTCGCTCACCGTTCAGAAGTCAGCTGCTGAGTGCCCATGGTACCCGCAAGTACCAACTCTCCCCTTAACCACCTCTCTGTCCTTTGGGCATGCCTCTCCTGCCACCAGATCTCCTGCTGCAAGCAGACACCAGAGACGGGGACGTGGGCGCGTGTGCGTATGACTTGGCAGCACAGCACCCCCAGCAGTCACTGAAACAACAGAAGTTACGGCGGTGAAATAGTTTTGTGACCTGAAACACATGACTGACTGCTCGAATCAAGTTGAAGCATTACCTGTAGAGGCCCTTTTCAGGCAGCCTCACAATAAAGCGGAGGGTTTAATTTGGCCTGGGAATTGCACTTGAGCCTGGATAGTTATGAAGTGATGTTTTATAATTCCATACTTCATTCTTTTTAATATAACAAACAGACACATTTTTTCCTCTGGCATCTGGACTAGGATAAATATACTTTACATGTTAAAGTAGTTCTTTCTGTAGAAAATTTATTTTATTGCACCTACTGTAGGGTACATGGTAGGCAAAAGAATGCCAGGGTCTGATGTTCAGTATTTCACACAGTGATTTTGACTTGGGCTTTTTCATTCATGCTTTAAAATATCCTATCAGTGTTTTAGGGTAACAAATTGCGTTTTCTATACAAAATTACATTACTGGAAGTTTTCCTGTTGAGAAACTTGAGGACTCTAAGTTCTTGTAAATTAGTATCTCTAGGCTTCTTGAAAACATGCATATAAGTATTTCTGCTTACTTGGAAGTACTCAAGCACTAAAGTATTCCTCTCAAACATGATTTCTAAAAACACCTTCTTCAGCTGCCCTATTGAGATGTGCATGCTTGAGAAAAAAAATGAGAGAACAGCCTTCTAGGGTTTGGCCAATATGCCTATCACTACGTTTATTTGAGTTAGTTATAATGCGCTATTGATTTCTAGGAGATACAGGATCCAACTCACTAATAAAGTACAAATCAGAATGGATGTTTTTAGTTTTTAAGAGCTCTAGTTAGGTTATTTCATAAATTTATTCTCAGAAAATGACAAAATCAAAGAATCAACAGTAAATTTTGAGTCCTATTTTAATGTTCCAGTCTGTTTTGAAAGTGCAGTCATGTGTTGTAGCTTGCCACCTTGTGCCGTTTAACTGTGTTCATAATACTTAGTGAGCTTTATTCCCTTGCTGGCTGTGAAGTGAAACAGTGTTTTAGGATGAGATTAAAATTTACAGAATTGTTAAGTAACCTATGTCCATCTCAGGGGCATATCAAATTTGAACATAATATTATTAAATAACTGAGCTATATAATTGACTGTTTGTATGTCTAACAGCACAAATTGTGTGTGTGTAGGGTAATTGGGTATCCAGACAACTAAATTAACAAAGGCTAGAATTAGTAGTCCGACTGTTTTTTCTGCCAGGTTTGGTCTCTCCCTCCTCTAGTCTCAGATGTAACTATAATTAGGGTAGTCAAGAGTTAGGTGTTTTTATTGAATATATTATTCTGTACCTGCCGTGTGTGTGCAAACTTCCCATGTAGTGCCTAATCCAGCACATCCGTAGCCAGTGAAGACATAATTTGGCCTGGTCCACAGAATTAGTTTATTTCTTTTATTTATGTGTGTTTACAGAAATATCTTTTTTCTTGTTAAAACCTATTGTTTCAGATTCACCTGTGTATTCTAGGCAGTGTGATATTCCGGTCTTTTTTCCTCTGTTAATACAGTAGTGACATTAAGCAGTTACAGTGTCTGAAGTACCTGGTCATACAGTAGTGACATTAAGAAGTTACAGTGTCTGAAGTACCTGGTCATACAGGCATCAGTGAAATTTAATGAGGTGTTTCAGCTTGCTTGACCTTGTTCTGTGACTTGTTTATGTGTCATATATTCAGGTAGGAAACTGAGCACGCTCCAAGTCCTGGCAGAAAGTCATTCACACGGTATCTGCTGCTGTAGCTTCTATTTCAACATCTGCTGCTGCTTGTAGAGGCACCGCCGCTGTGTTGTTTCCAGCCGCTCGCACATTTAGTGCGTGTCCGATGCTTTTGGAGTGTGCTTGGGTTCTTTGGGGGGACACACAAGCTGGTGGCTGAGAAGTGGAACTGCTGGTGGGAAAGTTGTAGGATTCTGAAATTTGCTGCAGACCTTCAGAGATCTTTTCTGGGCAAGGGGGGATTGAACAGCATCCTGATATCTGATCTCTGCTCTTTAATTTTGCTAAGAGGGGAAATTCAATGAGAAATTGCACGGTCTTGTGTTGATGGTGGTCTAATGTTGATCAGGAGAATTACAGCAGATACATTTGTTTTGAGGGAAGCTGAAAGAGTGCACTTTGTCACCAGTTTAGACTATTGAAGAGCTGAGGAGGTTATGCTATCCTGCAGCACAGGATTTTCTATTTTTTTAAGGTAAATGACAGGGGAAGTGGTATTGTGGATAAAAGGTCAGCAAGACTAGTCAGAAAAAGGATGGCAACAGCAGTTAGCATTCATATACTGCTGTAGGAACATTGACTGATCCAATGTGTTGTGATAATAATGTATTAGCTAAGGAACAGTAAATCTCTAGGAAAAGAGCATAGTCCGATGCAGTTTCAGAAACTTAGTACTTTGGGGGAGATCAACTGATTTAAACATTGGAATTGTGCAAACCGAGTAACTAAGTACAGACGATGGAATTAATTCATGCGTTAAACTGTGTTTCCCCTCAAGCGTAAGGAAGGCTGTTCCTTGTCTTCATGCAGCCATTTGTGCTGAGTAAAATGACAGTGAGAGACAGAGAGCTCCAACATCTTCTGGGCCTGGACCCTGGGCCTCCTCCCTCCCTCCCGTTCTGGTTCTTGGTTTGCAGATGAATGCAACAGAGATGAAGCTGCTACCAAGCTATAGAAGAAAGTCCAGTGCTTAAATATTTCTAACAGTAATTTCTTCAAACAGATATGCCTTCAGGCAGTTCTTGCACCGTACTTTTTCTTGCCCTACCAGCACATCCCCCCTCGCACGTGCCAGACAGCACCCTCTAATGAAATGGCTGACATTTAATTGATATGGATCCCAACTGCAGACAGTCATCCTCTAAGTGATACGTTGGGCCCGAGGGACAGCTGCGTGGGAAGAGGCATCGGCTTTTTCGCAGTCACTGGAAGTGGCAGTTTGCACGGGCGTCCTGAGGAGGAGCAGGGCCACGGTGTGCATGAGAGGTACAGGCCGCTTGGTCGCCATGCCCACGGCTGCTCTGGCTGTGATGGCTGCCTCCCTTCTCCATCAGTCACCCACCCAGCAGCTCGTCCTCTGCCAGCATTTACTGCCCACCCCTGACCTGCCAGCTGAACACCGAAACCCTTCTGTTTCTGCCAAGATTATTTTGCTTAACTTACACGGTTTAAACAGTAGATTTATTTCAGTAAAAATGGACCGGGAAACCTGGGTGGCAAAGCTGGGGCAGGTTCTGGTAACTGTACTGAGAAGCTGCTGGGGGGCAGGTTGAGAAAATTAGTGGTGTGTTAGTGGGGATAATGGAAATGAGATGTGTCTGCAGTAACCAGTAAACCTTTCGACAGTCTTGTGCCGACAGACTTGTGCCAGCATTTTACTTTCACGTTTCCTTCTGGGAGAAGGGGATTATATCCACATGCAATTGTGTGCAGAGAATAGGTCCCCCAGCACCTGCTTACCTCCACTGAAGTAGTGCTGAGCTTTTTTCTTATGTATTTGGATATCTATATGCTCTGCAGCTGTCTCCCACTGGATGCCTTTTCAAGTGAAACCTTCATCTTGTGCCATCCAAAACAAACCTTTAGTTGTGTTTTTTGTCAGGTTTTCCTGGCTGAACAAATTTTATGGATTAACAGATTCAGTCTTTAAGGTCTGTAAAAATTTTACTAAGGCTTTTTCAAATTCAGTTTTCAAATGTTAACACAGTGTAGTAAAACTTTTCAACCATTACAGGTGTAATATTTTAATGAACAAATGAACTGGCTTCTGATCATAAATATACTGCAGCAAAGATGGTGAGAGCCAGAAATATACTTTCATATTCTTGGCAAATGATCATTTGTGAAAGATCCCCAGGACACATCTATTGATGCTTAATAGTTTTCATGTCTCTGTGATCAAATTTTCTGGTACACTTTTATCATTATTGTACTCTTTTGGGAGGGGAGGGCATGATTGCATCATTATGTACCTCATCAGAGGTGAATTATTGCAAATACATTACCTAAAGTCTGATCTAGCTACTCTGGACATAGTTTCTGGGACAGTCTAAAATAGAGATCAGACAGCTGAATGGTCACAACATATTTTCAGGATCTTGTTTGCTTAAGAATTCTCCATATGTTTTCTGTGAGAAAACCAATATGCTAACTTTTGAAGATGTATTTTGTCTCTCTGAAATAAAAGCTGCATCAGAAATGGGGAGTTTATAATCTCTGTTTCATCATTGCTCTGTAACTAGCAGCTGGAAGGTCAAGTCATACATAAGGCTGTTACTGTACAAGCCAACTCATTTTCTCTACTAGTTAGGTGGCTTTTTTACCTCTTTTCCCAAATCTGTGCACGTTAGTAAAAGAAAAATGATTCATTTCATGTTTTTGTGAAGAAAAAAAGGTAGTTATAGAAAGAATTGCTTTTATTGTGGAGAATTAGTGCTAAATACTGTGTAATTCTCCACACACTTTAAGACTCAGACTAGGTTCCAGGTCTTACCTCTTTGCCCCAACACCTGTTGAGAATATGAATTATTTTTCTGAATTCTCTAATTCTCTAGGGCTCATGCATTCTCCCTTTTCTTGTTTCAGATAGATGTGAAGACATATAGTGACATTTAATATAGTTAGAGACTGTGTAGTTCATTGCAGCTTCTGGTTTGTGACATGATGGACAACCATATCAACCCCCTTTTTTTTTTTCTTTTTCTTTGGAGGTGGAGAAGGATCTGTTACATACATGTTCTGATTCAAGTTTCCATTCTGTATGTTTCATTATCAGACTGAGCAGTAGTCTTACAGGTGTTTCAACAGGCACAAGTATTTGTGCAGGTGTTGTTAAAGGGAGAAAATGTGTAATTGTGATTCTTTTGTATAGCACTGTGTTAATCTTTGCAGAATGACTTCCTTTAAGCAGAGGAAGCTATTCTAAATGGGAAGTATTAGGAAAACCACTGAATTTGGATAGTGTAAAGAAATTGGAGGACTAATGTGAGAAGGTGGCTTTATGAACACTGTCACTGGTACTTTTTTGGATGTGTGCTCCCTCTTCCTTAGTCAGGTTTCTAAATCATGTCCTTCAATTTGTTAGTGAACTGAAGACAAGTAGAAATAAAAATTCTAAAGGTCTTATTTCACCATTCTGGAGAAGATATTTTTTGGGGATTACTTGTTTTATCTGCCAGAAAAAATAAATTACTTACCAGTTCCAGATAAGCAGTGAAGGAGATAACATTTTATGTGGATTCTGACTGAAACATGGTCACAGCTTGGGTGGCTTAAAAACAGATGTCCCCGTGCTTTTGTTCCATGGAGCCATGCCAATCAAGTTCTTCCATCTTTATTCCAAAATGTATCTTGAATGTTTGTTCATATGCCCGATGAATAGGGAATAGAGCTGGGAATTAAACAAAATAAGGGAAGAAAATATCGAGAAGGAAGGAAATAGAAGAAGATAGATCCAAAGTAATTTTCTCCTTCTAACTGTAAGGGTATGAACCAGGGAAGTAAGATGCTGAAGAAACTCTGAATAGTCCTGCTGATAAAGTTGCAGTAATTTAAACTGCTGTAGAATAACTGGGAGCTAGATTACTGCTTACAGAAGAATGTTGAGTTGAATCCATTACCTATAGTGAGGAATTCCTCTCCCCAACTTAGTGTGTGGACATTTGTTTACAGAAGGATTTTTTTTGTGTCCTTTTTAAGAACAGTATTAGCTTTTACTAAATGTGAGGAAAATGGACTCAAATCTGAGTGCTGCTACCAAATAATGTTGAAGAGTGATCATCTGTAGTTACAGCTTAGATTTCTATCCCCTCCTCCCTGTAGTTTTGAGGAGGTTAAGAGCATGAAGAGTGGACAGGCAGTTTTTTCACCTAATCAGATTTTCTAAGTGAGCAGTAGACATTAGTGAAGCACCAGAGCTTTTCCAGTTGGGTATGACCAAGAGCTCGAGCTTAAGATCTCACAATTCCTTTTAGACTGTCTGGGTTTACTTTATTGTGCTTTACAAATAGGGAGGAAGGTACAGAAAGCCCCGAGCAACTCCATGGGGAATCAGATGCTGCTGTTTGCTTGGGATTGGTGCCAGTGATCAGACCCAAGGGGAAAGTGATGGGGAAACTGAGGCAAGAAGGCCCCATTAGGGATGTGGAGGAAAAGACTATATGAATGAATAGCCTGCCACCAGCTCCATTTTATCTCACTAGTGATGTCTGGGGTTTTTTTTAGACGATTTCAAGTCTTTATACCTTTGGTGTTTAACAAAAATTAAAATAAATGGATGATGAGGAGACATCTTCTTGAGGCTTGTACAAGCACAGCTAGCAGAGGCGTATTTCTGTTCTGCTTAGTCAGAGAGATGGTGTGGATGAATAAGGGTTTGAAGTCAGTCTGGATGGCGCATTGAGCAACCTGATCTAGTGCAAGATGTCCCTGCCCATGGTGGGAGGTAGTACTAGATGATCTCTGAAGGTCCCTTGCAACCCAAACCAATCTCTGATTCTGTGATGTTGGATGCTGTGTCAAGAGAGGAGCCTCGTAACAAAACTGAACTTGAGTGCGCCAAAGTGTGCAGGAGTTGAAATACAGAAAAGTGTCCAGCTGTGGTGTTTCAGATTAACTGAGAGATGCCAGTCAGATCTCATAATTCCTTTGCAATGTTTTTCTGAATATGGCTTCCCAGCACACTGGAAGCTGTATATTGTACGTATAGCCATAAATTATATTGTATATACAGTCATATAGTGTATGTATATATACACTATATATATATGTATACTCTATACAAATATCATGATTTGGGGAAAAGTCTTGATACTTGGGAGTTAAAATGTTATCCTGTTTCTAATGGTGCATTTGCATCTACCTTAACTATGTTCTGCTTACTTCTCTGTTTGCTTTGTCATAACATATTTAAATTATCTTGAGGGTATTGTTCTTTAGTTATGGTCTTACTTTGGCTTTATTCCTCCAAGTGTCTCTTGGACTGACATTGGACAATATTTGCATAAAATCAAACCTTTACAGGTCCAAGTCAGGAGAGAGAGGGAAGGATTTTATTGTGTATTTTGACCTTGCCCATAAAATGTCTAGGAATTTAGTAACTTGACTTTGGGGATGTTGCAGGTGGGACCCTCTTATCTTCTCCCCTCCCAGTCAGGGATTAAACCTCACCTAACACAAGTCTTCTCATCCAGAAATAGTGGCATCCAAATCCCATTAGGAGAACTGACTTTGCAGCATTTTTTGACCATTTTGGATATAGGGGTGAGAGGACTGACCTCACGTCGGTAAATGTCATTCCCTTTTTTTTACAACTCGCGTGGTTATGCCAGTAATGATATTCTGCAAGGCAGAAGGCTGATGGGCAAAGGGGTGAGAGCCTGGTTATAATTTTCTTTGGTTAAGTGGCACTAGGAAGTAGAAGGCCATATATCACCTTATATTACACCACCACCCCCGAACCCCCATTTTGAGGAATACAGAAGTTTGGAAGAAAACAGTCCTTAAGCCAACACGACTACTCAATGATTATATGCTGGTTTCCCCATTCTTATGTTTAATTTTGTCTATGTAGATTAAAAGGTCTTTGCTGTATTAACTTTGGCCTGCAGATCTTCAGCCTGTTCTTTTCTGCCTGTAAACATGAATTGTTCCCTGGGCATTATAAGTAACGAGTCAAGTTTCCTGTGGATTTGTATCCAAAGCATGGTGCTCCCTCCTCCCGGTTTCCCGCCCTATGTGGTATCCAGCTGCCATTTCACCTCAAAAATGCAAATGTTCGTCTCCTGATGAGGCCGGTGGTATCTTTCCTGTTTGCTGTCTGGTGTTGCTAGTTGGTGTTTAATGGTGAATTTTCCAATATGCTGTATAATTTTCTTGCATAATTCCTGCACCTCCAGATCTGACTTCTGCTGAAATGCTGCACAAGTAATATAGCTTTGAAAATGTTCACTGGATAATGTAATTTTCTTGAAGAGCATGAAGGGAAATTAGTATATTTTCAGAAAGAAGAAATAGCATACCTAACCCTGTTAGAATGACTTGGAACCGCAACCTTTGGATAGGTTATTTGGGATCTTCTGGGGAAGCAGAAGCCTGGTTCATGCAGTGAAGGAATTAAAGGGTGCTTGTTTTCTTATGGAACAGAGTAGTAGGGAGTAAGCTGTTCAAAGTTTATGCAAAGCAGCAAGGGTTTATATCCTAAAACCAACAGGCCGGAGGATGTGGGCAATTAATGGAAAGTAAAAAAAAAAAAAAAAGATTAATTTTCTTTAGCCTTTTGCCTTCCTAAGATCATTGCCCACTGTCTTAAGAAAAGCTGTTTTAATTATTCTTATTCTGAATATTAAAATGAAATTAGTTTGATGCTGCTCTTCAGTAGTGGTTGAAATAAAGGAAGATTTCTGTGACCGCAGTCACAAGTAGTATAATTTCGTCTGATATGCAAAGCTGGAAAACATTTCTAATGTTTCTTGCTAAAAAGGGGGAGCATTAAAAATAAAGTTCAAGAAATAAAATTGGTTACAGAGAAGCGCTGTATGAAACACTGAATTTAGGCTATTATCCTAGAATGTGAGCACTCTACGCTCAAATTTAGGTCTTGGTCCCTTGATGGCAGAAGGAGTTGAAATCATTTCACCCTGGCTAGTGGGATGTTTTCCAGAGCACAGATGGACCCTCAGTAAATGCAGGATGAAGTGGGTTATGAGGTTAAACATATATACTGAAATGCTGAATTGGCAATATTAGACTAATACAATAAACATATATGTCTATATATAGTACTTTGGATGGAGCATTGTCTTTATGATGGGTTACCTGACGAGAATATTGATCTCCCTCTGTTAAATGAATGACCTTTGTTAGTGGAAAGCAGGAGGAAAATCACATCTGTGAAACTGTGCTTGCCATAATGTCCTCTCATTCTCTTGGCCTCCGTTTCCCAATTTTGGTTTCAGGGCTCCCCAAACCACAGAGTCAAGAAAGATTGTTCCTGGGAGGCTTTTGGAAAACACATTGTAGTAGCAGCAATTCTCTCTGGAACCAAGCCTGTACACGTGTGTGCAATGGTATCTTCTAGGATACGCCTGACTGCTGCAGCTCGTTTTCATGAGCAGGTGACAACAGTAGAGGTGACGGTTTGGCTTCTTAGAGTGATCCACAGGACTGTAATCTTACAGGATTTACTGGTAGGACTGCTTACCCGGCCGAAGATCAGCGTAAAGATGCAAGGCTGCTGTTAGTGCAACTTGGAATGTAACTGAGAGATCAAAATGTTAGCCTTCCAGCAGCCCGTTTACCTTCCCTGCGGTGCCCAGCTCCCCGACACCCCTCAATTTTATGTCCTGCAGTCTTTATTTTTTTTTCCTCTCTTTTCCATGATTTATGTGTTCACCAAATGGTTAATGTAGCGTTATTTGGATAGGTAAGCCTGCTACTAAAAGTACTGTTTACTGAACAAGCGAGTAGTCAGGTCATGTTTCTAGCTAACTGTTCTTCAAGAGCCAGTTTTCTATCTGAATGATTTGCAGTAGATACTGAATTCATTCACATGAGCTTACTTTTTTTGCACAACTTATTTTTTTCTCCTGCCTCTCCAGTTTAGCACTTGTATCTTTTTCCATTAATTAGAGCAGCTGGAAGAGCAGTAATAAACATGCTTTCCTCTCCTTTGTGTTCACATCCTGAGCAGTGCAGAAATACCCTGTTGCATTACCATAGGCATCTAAAATATTTGTGGAACTCTAACTCAACATTTTTCTAAAAATGATGTTTATCTGGATTTCCTTTAATTCCATAAATTTGGCCTGCATTCCCACAGGGAGTTGGCACAGACATGCAAGGTAGCCAGTATGGCTTGCCTAGGATGGCGGGATTGAAAGGACAGCAAAAATTGGAATAAAAGCGCAGTTTTTCATCTGACTGGAGCAGTGGAAAACCTTGCAGCAACCACCCTGATGTGCATGTGCTAGATGCTCTTTGCTATTGTATAATAAACACAAACATGAATAAATAATTACGTGGTACTTCTTCAAGATATCAACAATAATTTCCTGTAGCACGGCTGATTTTCTGGGACTGCGCAGTCTCCGCAACCTAACTCTCTAGCCTTTAAAAGAATATTAATAATTAAAAAAAAAAAAAAAAAGCAGCTGCATAAGTACAGCTTTGGGTCCAGAACTGTCTAAGGGCGGTGCCTGGCTGTTCTCCCTCAGGAGAGGGTTTGATGGGGAACATTATGATCCCTCCCCCATCCTCTCGCTCTGTATACAGGCCAAACAAGAATAGTAATACTAACGTTGCCATGCTGTAACTTCTGTGCATATCTGTGTGCTTGTCTCTGGCTGTACCAAATACTTTCTCTGTGATTAATAGCATTCCTTGCATAGAAACTTCCACAAATCTCAGCTTCATTCTTGGTTTGATTTTTATACTGATAAATATAGACATAAAAAAATCCAGTGTGAAAACTGGGTATTTTTTTTTTTCTTCTTCTCAGTATGTGTTTATTATTCATGAATGTGTTGCAAAATCCAAAAATGTAATGAGTGACTCACAGAATGAGAAGAGGAAAAATACAGTTATAGCTTTTTAATGAGGATTCCTCAGCCAACTACAGAGTGTCCCAGTTAAGAAACCACTGTTCCGACTATATAAAACCCACCCAGTCCTTGCTTTTATGATCCTTCTGTGTGTGTTTGCAACATAGTTTCACTTGGTATATATTTCTATGAATTCATTTGCCTGATTCTTTTTTTTTTTCTGTTTTATGTCAGGGATTACAATGTTTCGACACCAAAATCAAAGCAAAAACCACAGAACAACATGTTTACAAATGTTTCTGGATTTTTTTTTTTTTTTTGTTGTGTGTGTGTGTGAGAAAGCAAAAGGGCAAAGGCTAAGTTTACCACTACTGGCGTAGTAACATCTTTAATAGTGTCAGATTGAACTTGAATTCTTAAAAATTATCCTTGCAAGGACTCCAGAGCAAGTATAACCATCCTGTTAAAGCAACACAGCTCTGAAGGAGTGTAATGGTGGGATGATGCCCAGTGCTGATCTACTTCAAGAATCAACACTGACTTTCTTTCTGGAAAGTTTGTTTGTTATTCTTGTAAAATCTAACTTTTTTTTTTTTTTTTTTTAACGTATGTTTTCTGAGTTTTAGCAGTATTTATCAATTTCACTTCATGTCTAGTATTTCTCACCTTTGTGTCTGTCTTGCACAATAGCAGGAAACCCATATTTGCTTAAAAGTTTGTCTTCAGTGCAAAACCATACAAATAGATAGGCGACCTAATGCTTGTCTTTCAAACTACCTGTACACCCAGATGATCATTTCCTTTAGAAATCTAAGGATCTAGTGTAATCTTACTGCAGTCAGGATTGTATAGCCTTGTATGATATTAAAAAGTATATTTTAAAGCATTTTCAAGGCTGCTACACATATTGTGTGAGAATCTGGGATAAAAACATCGTATTGTTATGCCTTTGCTGGTTCTTTTGGAATATCCAGTAATTATTGCCATACAAAAATGAGGTAATTTTGACATTGTTTGTTGCAGATATATTGTAGTGAGGTGTTCTGTACATAAATGTCATGGTTTGAGCTCAGAGGGCAGCTGAGCACCACACAGCCGCTCACTCTCCCTGTCCCCACCAGTGCTGAGAAGGAGAAAATAAGTAAAGTCTTGGGATTTGAGATAAGTACAGGGAGGGGTGATTCACCCATTATGGTCATGGGCAAAAGACAGACTCATTAGGGGAAAAAAAAAAAACCATAAATTTATTACAGGCACTAACAACAACAACACTTAACAGATAGTAGGACAGTGAGAAGCATTGCCACATCTTGAAACCACCTTCCCCCCACCCCTCCCTTCTTCCTGGGCTCAGCTCTGCTCCCGATATCTCTACCTCCTCCCCTAGCAGCACAGGGGCAGGGAATGGGGGGTGCAGTCAGTGCTGCTGCTTCTTCCATCTTCAGGGGGGGAAGGAACTTCTGGAACTTGTTCCCCCTGCTCCATCGTGGTTCCCCTCTCACAGGAGACAGTCCTCCACAAACTTTCTCTGACATGAGTCCCTCCCACGGGCCACAGTGTTCCCCACACTGCTCCGGTGCGGGTCACCAACTTTCTCCGACTGGAGTCCCTCCCACGGGCTGCAGCCCTTCCCGAGCTGCTCCGGCGTGGGACACCCCCGCACGCTGCAACCCTCCCAGCGCCAAAGTACAACAGCGGGGGCTGCTTCCCACAGGGTCCCAGCTGGCTTCGGGTGCAGCCACCTTAACTGGCCACATGAGAGGCCCCTCACAGGCCATGTATCAGTGTCTGCTCCACTCTAGACCTTCATGGGTGACAGGGGGGCCGCCCTGCCGTCTCACCACAGGATACAGGGGGGTCTCTGCTCCGGCACTCCTCCCCCCTCCTTTCTTCCTCTGTTCCTCCACTGACCTTGGTGTTCACACAGATGTCACAACTCCTCCTCCCGGGTCCCTTCTTAAATACGTTATTCCAGAGGCACAGCTGGCTGGGTCTGACATGGAGCCGGGGGAGCTTCGAGAAGCTTCTCACAGGGGGCACTGCTGTAGCCCCCTCCCCTGCTAGCCGGAAACCCCACCACTCACTTAAACCCAGCACAATAAAATAGCATTACCTTTACAGTGCATAGCTATACTTGGGCATTAATTAGAGCTACACCATCTTCTGCCTTATTTCAGAAACTGTTTCTGTCTTTTCAACAGTAAGTTCTTCTAGATAAAAAAAAAAAAGAAAAATCCAGATAAAATTACTGATGTTGGTATAAAATACATTTGTCTGTCCATTTATTTCCCATCAGTTGCCTTATTTGTTGTAGGGCCTGTGCTACAACAGGGTCTAGGGGCACTGTCTAAATATGTAAGGGATGTTGTCCTTTTTGGATCAGTTTAGTGACTGAATGAAGAACTGGGAAGTAGCAATTATAAGTGAGTTGGGTTTCAGGATGCAGGAGCCCTAAGTGTCTGTCTGAATGTGGTTAGTGATAACATTCAGTGAGGCATGATGATTTCTCCTGTCTATCACCTGAGAAAACCAGGTAACATTACATATATTTTATAAATATTTGCAGATCATGATTTAATTATTTCTGTTTTGTGATTTTTGGGGTGTCTAAAGCTCACTGAGAGAAGAAGTATGGAGTATAAATTTGTCCTGTCTTTATTTTGATTTCTTTGTGTGACTACTGCTGCCTCAGAGCTGTGGGTTTACAAGTATGACTTCTATCACACCTCCTGGCAGGTGCATTTGTAGGATGTTAAATGACTTCCAGTGCACTTTCCAAAAGAAACTGGAAAGTAGCGTGCAGAGGGAGGGTGAAACAGAGCTAGCTCAGGTCTGAGAGCCATGGGTTAAACAGCTGCTCTCTCCCTTCTCTCTGCCTGTAGCATCCCCCAAGTAACCTCAAGCTTTTTTGTTCAGCTGTTGTGCAATCATGTGAGTCTTAGAGTGAAAACTTAGCTTAGTGCTGGCCCAGTCTTGTAGTTCATTACCACCCACAGCGGGAGGTCCTGTGTCCTTTGCTGGTAGTGCTCATCACAGTCTTTCTGAGCTGATTCAAGAGCAGCCAGTGGTCCCCAGTCAGATTTCTGTCACAGTACTGTGTTTAATGGGATCAGTGAAAGGTTTAACAGGTACTACATGGACCAGAACCAGTGCAAGGAGAGGATGGGGAGAGAAAAGTGAAGTTGGGGCTGGTAGAGAAGCTTCAGAGAGAAGCTGGAGCCTCCAGCTTCTGCCTGAGAGTGGATCAGAGACTATCCTGTGTTGGAGCTGTATTTAGTACCTGGGTTTCTGCAATTCTTTCCCTCCAGAGCTTGCCTGTCAGTAGAAAGGAAGATATAACCACATTTTAAAGCATTTTCAGAAATACTGAGCAGCATTACTTCTCAGCAGAGGCAACCCCATAACAAAAGGAGGAAGGCAGGCCCTTAAAAGAGTGAGGATAAGTGACTGTGTAAGTAGGTTTTCCTAGAGGCTTGTCATCTCTGGGATATGACCTAGGAATACCTTAGAGGTGTTCCAAGAAGAGTTTGTGAAAGGCTATACAAGGTCAAGGGTTTGTAGCTGTGTGGGACGTTGCTGTGCTGCTGGCAAAGGCAGCCACCTTGCCAAATCTGCCTTCACTAGGAAACACTGGAGGCAAACTTGGAAGTGTAGAATGGATGAGGTTAAAGCTGCTCAACTGTGAATCCATTTAATTTCAAACACCTATCTCCCCTTCTGCTACCAAGGCATAATTTCTGGAGGCTTGGGAGTTTCCTGACCGCAGACTTGCGAAAGACTCTCTTGCGTATTTTGAAAGAAGGTGACATTTACTATCTGAAGGATTCCAGTTAAACACGGGACAGTCAAGATACCTTCCCTCCCAGCTTTTGAAAAGAATAGTGGCCAGTTCATAAGCGCTTTGTTTACTACCACCTTTCCTCTCCTGCAATTCAGCTGAAGTTCAGAAGACCAGCATAGTGAAAAAGTAGACTGTTTTCTCCCAAATTCATTGTGCTCTACTGCCAGCCTACACTCAGTGTGCACTGAAACATCACTGAACTATACTTTTAAACTGAAAATTAAGAACTGATAGCTGCGTGGGCTGCACTCCGGGTATCTGAAACCCTGGGTTCCACATTTCTCCTTTGGGATGCTTTTTTACTGAAATTGCTGGAAATGCAAGAGGTTTGTAGACAACAAATGATTGTTTTAAGAGTATCGGAAGTATACGGTCTGAATTTGTGATTAAGTTCTTAAAAAACACAGTGATGAGAATTTTTCTATACCTAATGTCCTGTAGCAGAGACTTTATTTGAAGATAGGAGTAAATTACCTTATAATCTCCTGATGCAGTTTCTCCATGTGTAAATATTTAGGTCATTATACATCTGGCAGTGTTAGAAACCCACAACAGTTTCAGTCTGTGTTTTATGTGGCACCTACCACAGCAGGAGGTGCCAGTCCACAAGTTCAAAGTGCTGGGACAGTAACACCATGATAGATATGTATTCTATTAAAATGTTGTAGCAGTGCTACTACTGTTTCTTGGTGTTGTATACAAGGAGAAAGAAAGGTGCAGGAGTTTGAGTGCTAACTCAGGACTTGGGTGAAGGCTGGTTCAAGTGTTGTCCTTCCATACAAACATGGTGAGATCTTGGACATGTCTGTTGCTCAGGTTGTTCTTCCCTGCCATGCTTGTGAATGGGATTATTAGGTTTTGATGCTTACAGGGATGCCTGAGATTAAATATGTTGCAAAGTCTGAGATACTGGGATTCTACAAAAACAAATACAAAATAGAAGTTCCTTAAATCAAAATTTTATCCAGAGTTTGATGAGGCCCCAAGCCTGTCTGAGTTGATGGTATGAGCCTAAGCTGAGAGCAGAGTGATGGGATCTCCTCTTGCAGTAGCAGAGAAGAGTTACAGCGTCTCAAGCTGCTTTAGAAATGGCACCATGAGGCCCCATGTAAATTGGGGCTTGCTAGGCTTCTCATGTGGTGACTTTGTGTGTAATATAGCAGGAAAATAAAAACCAAGGAGTTTTTAAATCTAAAGTTTCTGCTTGCTTTCCTTCATCAAAATATTTTCTCCTCCAAGTATTTTCTCCTCCCCAACCCCCATCCAAAGATGAAAGCTGAACACAGTCACAAACTTCCCTTTCAGCCCATTCTTATGAGACTAAAATGTATCTGTCTTTCAGGTGGGGCAGCATACCTCCAGAGCACATCTTTTGGTCTGTCTTTGAGTGGCTTCACAGCCTCATGCTGTCCCTTCCTCAGGCAAGCTGCTGTGGTCTCCTCCTGGGGAAGCATCCCACCCCATCCCATCCCATCCCATCCCACCCCATCCCATCCCATCCCCCTCTTGTAGACCCATAGTTTTCAAAGCCAGTTGAGGAGGGATAGTGGTTACCAAACCAGGGCATGAAAAGAGAAGTGGCTTCCTTGGGGTCATGCATGAGACCAGCAGAAGTGGGAGCTGCATCCAGGTCTCCACCACCCCAGCCCGTGTGTGGCCCGCTTGGCTGCACTGCTTCCCTTGGGGTGTAATTTGGCACTCGTTTCTCTGGGAACCAGGGCCAATGGCAATGTGAAAATTGTATTATGCATTATTTATTTATTTGTGCAGCCTTAACTTTTCTGCTGGTGGGTTCCACCCTCAGCTGCGCTGTACGGCTGCACAAATATTTGCGCTGGGAAGAAGTGGGGGGAGTAGCTTGGTGTGAGGAATATGCAGCTGGGACGGAGCAGAGGGCTAAAGCTGTTTAAATTGGCTTAAGCCATGCTGTTGGCCAGTGTCTAGCTAAGTCTTCTGGGCAAACGATGATCTAAGTTTCATAGAGATACTCATCCCAGCAATGGGCAAGGTCACTTCTTCTTTAAGCTGAAACTGTAATTAGCAAGAAACTTGATACAGTTCCAGGGATGAACATCCACCTGCATTCTGTCTTGCTAAACATGTTTGCATTTTACATAGGCTTTTAAAAAAATACTGCTTCCAGATTTAGCTTAGAAACAGTGAAGTGTTTGCATAGCTTGTGCTCATACATCGCTACAGAATGATTTTTCAATTTAGTTGATTGCCTGGATAAGACTGTTGGTTTTGTCCTCTATAAAACATAACTGTTAGACTTTCTTTAATAATTAAAATGGCACTCTCCCTGTGCCAATGTTGCAGTTTCCTTGTAACCACTGTGCACCTGGGTCAGATTTCTCCCCTCAATGCCCCATGATTTTCAAAGGGTTTTGCAGCAGAGGAAACAAATACTTTCAGAAGTAAGATTGAATTAGAATTAAGTTGTAGGAGAGAGGGAAAATACATCTGTTGTGAGAGGTGGGAAAAATATAGTGACTAAAATAACATGGCGGTGTTTCCTCCATGTGGTCTTTTTTCAACTGAGAAATACAAATAAAGATACATTTTGATAAAGAGCTGTGGTGAAGCTACTTTAGTAGTGACTCAACTGATACCTTTACTCAGTCATAAAAAATGTGCTGCTGCTTCTTTTTTCAGTTCTTCTGCTAAAGCAGGTTGCCAAATAACATGGTAAGATGCATCTAATAAAATAATACCTGGATAACTACTCTTTAATCAATAAACTGGGAGCCAATTTTGCCTTTGAGTGCCATGTAGGTATCCCAGGGACTGACCTGGAAGCAAAACCAAAATCTTCTTCTTGGTTATTAAACATAACCAGTAGTTAGAGATATTAATGTCATAAAACAGTGAGTTTTGCTCAGTGAACCACTTGCAGGACTACTGTTTAATTATTACTGGGAGGGTTAATGGCAGCTGTACTTAACCATATTTGGAATTATTTCAATGTGTTTGCTAGAAGTAGCTTCAGGTTTTTACTCACGTCTTCCCTGCTCACTGTAAGGTTGTCTCTGCTGCTTTCTTTCCTCCCCTGCCTCCTTGTCCGCCACGGGCTTTGGCTCTTGGTGTCTTCCCCTACAGCCAGCGTGCTGCTTTGGACTCCGTCCTTCTGGAAATCGGTGGAAAACGAGCGCCCGCGCCCGCCTGCACGCAGAGCGTGCGCTCACCCTTCCCACTCAGGCAAGGTGGAAGTCCTTCGGTCCTCACCCTCCGCGCCAGGTTTTGGAGATTAAATTTCCATCCGGCCTTTCGGTGTGCCCGAGGAGTTCGTAGAGCCCAGCCGAAGCGCTTCCGCGGCCTCCGCCTGCGCGCCGGGTGGCTTTCAGCACGCTGTTTATTAGGCACAGCAGTTTGTTTAAAGAACGTAAGGGGCATACTGGAAATTCGCTGGGGATCCCCGAGAGCCCTGCCTCGGGAGTTAGATGCGCGCCGGCTTCGTTGAGCAGCGTTAGGCTTCTTCCCTCAGCGATTTGGGCTCTTTTCCTAAGTTTCGCTTTGTTTCTGGGATTAAGCCGTTTGGCGCGAGCAGGATGCTGTTGGCAGAAAATGTGCCGCAGAAAAGCGTTTTATTTATTACTCGTGGAGTGGGGCGGGGTGTTAAGGCGAGGGCTCCTAGGTGAGGGACGAGGGACGGCCGCGGGTGGAGGGCGAGCCACGCTCCGCACACGCGGGGAGGCGAGGCGGGGCGCGAAGCCCGGCGGCCCCTCTCCGGCCGCCGAGCCGCCCGCTCCCCCCCGCCTCAAGCCCCGGGGAGCGAAGCGGGGCCGCCGCCACCACCTGCGGGCCGGGCCCGGCGGAGCTGAGGCCGCCGCCCGGGGCGTGTCGTGTCGTGTCGTGTCGAGTGGAGCCGCCCCGGCCCCGCGGTGACTCACCGGCCGGGGCCCGGGCACCACTTCCCCCCCCGCTTCCACAGGAGCCATTTTAGCTGCACGAAGCGGCGGGGCGGCCGGGGCGGCGCCGCAGGCCCCGCGGCGAGGCGGTACGTGCTCCCCCGGGGAGGGAAGGGAGGGCGGCCGGGCTGAGGGGAGGGGGGGGGGGGGGACGCGGCTTGCCCGGGCTGCCGGCCTCAGCCGCCTCGACGTGCCGCCCGCGCCTTCAGCAGCTCTCCTCAGCCGTCTGGGGCGGGGAGGGGGGGGGAGAAGGATTGGGAGGAGAAAGGGAACTTTGGTGAAGTGCAGCCCCAGGGCGCTCTTGGAAAACAAAACAGAACAAAACAAAACAAAAAAAAATCAAACCAACCAACAAAAAAAAATAATTTGAGGCGCCAGTAAAAGCGACGTTTCAGGGCAGCAGCGCCGTGAGCTTGCCTGTAGTTGAGCGTGTCGCTCCGGGCAAAGGGCACCGTGGCCGCCGCTTGTGCTCCCCTGCACAGCGCACTTCACAAGCGTTACAGCGGATTTGTAGTTCTGCGGCGTTTTATAATTTTGTCCCTTCTGGAGCGTGTGGAGGTGTCAGGCAGGCTGCTGGCCTGATCCCTTCTGCTGCTGCTCAGCTGGCTGTAGGATAAACTAATTTTATTTATTCCGAAGCTACATTTACCTGGACCTGGTTAGCATGTAGCAGGGCACGGCCCAAAGCGATTTGGGCAGTGTTAGTAAGGACTTTCAGCACCTTTGCTCCGCCACGGCCGTTCACCCAGCGCGGTCCCGAGCGCCTTTAAAATGGCAGGTTTGTCGTTTCAAAGATGGATCTCTCTCTACGCCCGCAACCTTAAATTGTGCTTCTGTTTCTGCTGAAACAAACTCCTTCAGAGGCAGCCGCCACGGTGTCGTTTTGAAACAGAGGGAGTTAAATTGTTTTGGGCGGAAAAAAAATGGGCACCTACTCACCTTTTCCTGAAAATTATTAAGAAACGATAGCAGTGGGGATGGTATACATGGCAGAGGGACAGACCAATTATAAAATGGGCTTAGTGGTAGTTGTAATGGGAGAAGAAAATCCTGGAGGTAATTGCGGTGTGTCAAATTGCTTTTTAAACTTTCAGTGGATGAAAACCACCTTGATTCTCCTAATTATGTACTTCTGAACTCTAGCGCAATATTTTAAATAAGAACGATTGTTTCCACCTTGTGTATAGTTGGACAGAAATGCAGGGTAGTATCTTTAGAAGTTTTGTCTGAGTGTATAATTTTGGACTCTATATTTCAGTCTTTCAGTTGAGAAATAAAGTTGAATATCTTCTTATTGACAATGAAATGACAGAGAGCTCAGACTAGTGCGCATATGGGAATACTTTCCAGTTTCATTTACTGTATGGAGCTTACATCTGAGAAGTGTAACGAAGTCTTGCTAAATACTGCAATCGGTTGCAGGGGAGGGAGGGAGGGAGGCGACCATTAAGTAAATGGTCATGTTTTGAGTGAGGTTGTCTCTTGTCTTCAGCCTTTCCAGTGCTCACCCGTACCTTCCTTCAGCATTTTATGGTATGGCGTTTTTTTACCATCTTTTGATTTTATGTTTTGCCTGTTTTCTTTCTAAAAGCAACAGTTTTGCAAGGGTTTGAGAGATTTGTTTGGTGTACTGTTTCATGTTGAAGGAAATGATAAAACTACAGAGGAACCGTTTGGAAAAAAATTGTTTTGTGTTACTGATAGAATTTTTTTACTGAAAAACTCTTTAGGGTATTTGCATCTTCCTTTTTTTCATCATGAGTTTTATTTTCATATCTTTGGGCTGAGGCAACAACTGTCAGCTGTACTTGCAACTGGCAGAGCACAAGCCTCCCTTTCCTTACCTCTTTCCTCCCCTTCTTTCTGCTGTACTGGACCCTCTCGAGACATCCAGCCTTAAAAACTAGAGTTATCCTAAGTCGGCTCCCAAGCTGCAGCTGCTTATCTTGGGCAGAATGCTTTTTGTGTGCTAAAGGGTAAGTAGCTGCTGCTGCTTTCTCTCGGGCAGGGCTTCGCAGAGGAGCAGTTCCTCTTTGAAGGCAGAGCTGCCATAATTAGGCTCTCTTGGTGCTGTGCAAGGACTACACCAGGGCTACAGAAGCATCTGGGGTGCAGTGGTGGAGTGAGGAAAAAGGGATTTGAAAGTCCTCCAAGATTTACAGATGACAGCTTGGACAGATTTTCTAGAAGGCAGAGAAGCGGATTAGAAGGGACAGAGAAATGGCATTAGTTTTTATTGATTTTTATAGCTGAAGCCTGTGTTTGTCTCAAAAAAAAACCTCAACTTTTTTCCCCCTCACCCTAAGGCACAGATCTTTCAGTTTGGATTGAGTTTGCGGTTGTTGGGAGATGAGCTGTGGGAGTGGTATCATTACATGCCAGTTAGCTTGAACTTTATTTGCAGACCCCTGCTTTTACAGAAGTCCTTGTTTTCTAACACGCTCTTTATTTAATCCATTGAGTATCAAAATTGCCAAGCCTGTGATCTTGGTACTCAAATGAGGAAAAAAAAAAAAAAAAAAAGAAGTAAATGTCCAGATTTGAAGAATGTTGCTGGCCTGGTATAGCCTGATGTTTCAGTATTAATGCAAACTCGTATTTCAGTGGAGTGTGTTACTCTTTGGATGCTCCTGTGTATTAAAAAAAAAACCAACACGAGGTGTATAATGTACTGTTTTCTCTCTTCAGCACAGCTGTATTCAAGAGACAGGACTACAGTAGGACTGCGTTTGGTGAGCTGATAGAAAAGGCTTTGTAAGAAAAACGCAGGATTTCCCTCTGTATCAGAGAAGAAGCTTTGATCTCCAAACCAGCTTTCACTTCTTGCAAATGTTAGCAAAAGTTTCTCAGCTTTCGCTGGCAGATTTTGTTGTTTTTAGTGACGGTTTTGGTAACTCACTGGAGTTTTGTTTGGTGTGTGAGGATCAGCGAGGACTTTCCCCTAACAGAGTGATTCAGCACAGGAGTGGCAGGAGGTGGAGTTCACGTTTCCAGCCTTAGTTACAATCTGCTCCATAAGCGCTGAAAACTTTGCTACTATATGGCAGTGATTTACTGTGTTTATCCTTTTAATGCCACTGATGTGCTTTAGAGATTATTTGCTTCCTTAAATCTTACTTAAATGTTGCTTTCTTAAATCTCACTTAAATGTTCCTTCACAGATAAACTAGTTGACAGACTATACATACTGAAATTTGAAGTCTTTCGCTTATCAAAAGTCCGCAGCAGCCATGTGAAAGGCTCTAGACATTCTCACTCTCCTGACCTGACAGGGCTAATCAGTGTAGAGGTAAAACTGAATTGTTCTTCAATATGGGCCTGTTCTGCAGCAAAGCTTCCCACTGTGTCAGCCTTTGTGCTAAAAGGATCCCATTAGATAGGGACTAAAGTTTTTGCATTCTTACCTTGATGTGCTTTAGGCCTTAACTACCTTCCAGCTATCTTTAGTGATTAATTGGATGACTAGAGCTCTGGTCATTTATTCGTCCTTAAAGAGATCAGTCATGTGACTTTGTACTGGGTTCAGGTTTGAATGTGAAAACGATAGCTGTTTTGTTGGCCTGGAAAGAATCTCCAATTCTTAAACTTGCATGTAAAAACGATTTCTTTCTGTATTGGGGGAAAAGATACTACCATTAAGATAATTTTCTAGGAATAGGAATACTAAATGCATAGATTGGAAACTGTGGGAAAGGGTTGTTTTTAGATGGATTGAATGTCGCTGTCTGCTTCTATAATTAGGCACTTTAGTCTATTTCTAGAACACCCTGTATTTAACTCATCGTCAACATTTCTGTGTGAATATACCAAATACATTTTTTATTTTGAGGGGAATGCTTTGTGCTTCTTGAATAGTTACCGTTAGTCTACTAACGGTCTCACCGCTTCATTTGCGAGCTCCTTCCGCATTTGCCTCACCTTCTTGCGTGGTAGTGGTTTGACTTTTTAAGTGGGCTCAGTATAAATGTCATCCCACATGAGATTGGGTTTCAGAATTGGAAGAAAGGGGTCAGCTTGGTTGATTCAAATCGTTGTCTGCTGTTGAAAGAAAAAAACATGTTAATATATATCGTTGCTGCATATACTGTTTTGTCATGCTGTATGTTCCTCTAGAGTTGTTTTTCGTGGGAGCTTTTCACATAGTTAAGAAAGCTGACAGGTTAGGAGAAAGCTAGCTTGCTTTTATGAGCTTTGCGTCGAGTCTTTTCTGCTGTTCTCCAGTTCCCTGCTATCTTGGTGTTTATTCAGTTTTATATTGCAACTAGGGAAAGAAGCAGCAAAATGTGATTGTGAAACTACGGTTACAACTTGTGATACCCAAGGCTGACCGCTGACAGAAAATTAATGTTTAACTTGCTCTTCCAACCAGACTCAATTTCAAGTTAAAAGCAAGTTGACAAGGATACTGTTAGTTTTCTCCTCTTTGTGCATGCTACATGGACTGCAGTAGGTAATTTTGGAGCTAAGAGGAATAGCTTCCCAAGGATGTGATGGCATGTTTTGTTTTTAGTGGAGGCTGTCTTTGCGACCAGAAGGTGACCCTCTTAGGAAGAGCTTTCATGAAAACTGTATCTTGAAGGCACCAGGGCTGGCACATTGTCTGCTGAAGGCAGAATTTTGCTTGACGTTTTCCTCAGAGGTGGTGGTTATGGTGTCCACTCCCATTCTCTTGATGATCCCGTTCTCTGTTTTGTACTGTTATTTTCCCCCTATCCAGAGCCTCTCTAAACTCTTTACTCTCTGTAGCTATTCAAGCTTTGTCGTGGTTCCTGTAAATTAAGCATGAGAATTAGCTATCAAGAAAATAATTATGTAGCTTACGTGCTGTGGATTGCAAAGGGCATCAAACCTGCACAAATTGCAAGAATTTACTTCTCTGACTCCCGGTGCCTCGACAAACCAGCTTGTTGAGAGCTGTGTCAGCCCAGCAAGGGGTTGGTTCCAGGTACCCTTGGTGGTGTTCTACTGAGAGGCTGCCATCCTGTTTTTTTTCAAAAAAACAACCAACTTTTGTTTATTTCAAAAAGAGAAAAGAAGGAACTGTAGAGAGGAAGTGTCTGTTTGGGGGCTTTTTTTCTTTACAAAGGTGGTTTAGGCATATGAATGAAAATGAAACTTTGTGTGTTGAGACACAGTCTCAAATTTGACTGCTAGGGATGACTTTCAGCATTTTTAAAAATATTGGCCCTTTTCTATTAAAGATAAGTGTATTTCTTTTAGTATCAGCTAAAAGCAACAGTGAAATAAGTTGCTTTTGAAGCAACTAAGTGAAATACAATTTTAATTTGTCTGATGGGGCTATAATATTTTTATAAGCCATTAATTTAGACCACTTAAAAATGGCCTATGGAGGGATTTCCTGAGAAGAAAACCAAGAAGAAAGTTACTGGTGTTAGAATATTTTCCTAAATGTGCTCTTCTGAAAGATGTATGTCTAATTATGAATGGTTGATGTAATACAACATTCTACCATTTGTTTTTATAAAAAGCTAATTGTCTTTTAATACGGTCCTTCAAATGAGCTGTATTAAATGTTATCTCAGTGGTAATGGACTAGAAATAATTCTCAACAGTAAGAAAGGTTGGAAAACTTTTGCCAAACTGTAAGACAAGGGTTTGGTCTTGTAAATGTTTGGTTTAAAAATAACGCGGATATTTACAGAAAAGGATTAATGCTTTTGAAGCCACATAGTTAGAAAGGGTACATTTTAGGTCTAGATTCTGATGTTCGTAATGTTTAAAGGCTCTCTTATGGGTGCCCTGTGTTGAGGTGGACTTAAGAAGCATTTTGTTATTTTGTACTGCCAAGCTTCATAAACAAAGGGGCTGTGATGACATTTTATTGATATACTGTGATTTAAAATGTGCACATTTGAGGATAGAGACAGTAGCAGTTATTAGTTGCAAATAGCTAGCTGGGTAAAATAGCTGCTGCCATGGGAGAAGAGAGCATGTCTGGGAAAAAAAAAAATCAACGGGAAGTTTTGTGGGTTCATTTTTACTGCCTTACTTGAGTATCTCTAGATGATGTGAAATCAGGAAAAAAGATGACTGTGTGGAGAAAGCAGCTTACTTTCTGACAGAGACTGCCTTGGAAGAACCTGTTAAGCTGTCTGTCACGAACAAGCCTGGTATCTACCAACTAGATGGGAGCATGATGTAGTGCCTTGATACTGCCTCTGGTATCTCCACGCACTGTGTGCTTACAGGGCTTACGTGCACACTGAAGGTGCTTCAGCCTCGCCCCAGCTACTCATTTTCACTTGTAAGCGAAGGATACGTGCATCACCGCCCTGGTCGTCCCGTTAAACCCACGTGGCAGTGGTTTACAGGGGTATGCCCTGAAGCACGCATGAGAGGTTTGGACCAAGCAAGTTCTACTCAGATAATGACCCGTCCTGGAGGTGCTGGGTTGTGAATCCTTAAAGAAGCTAATTTAGCATCTCCCTAGGCCCTTAGCTTGACCGTAGGTTCTCAACTCAATAGTAAGCTGCATTAGTTGAGCTCAAGTTGCAGTTTAGACCTATGTTTTTGTGAGCATATGAGCTCGCACCAGTCTAATTTAATTTAAAACATAGCCTTAGTGAAACTGTTAGAGGTGGGCATGATCATTCCTAGATGTTTCTGTGGTAGGAGCACTCATCCATCTACCTCAGTGCTGCTTGAGGGGTGCCAACCTTTTTTTTTTCACTGACAGTATAGATTATTGCCCTCTCCTCCCATCCATGGCCAAACTGTGTGAGCAACCTCTTATCTGGTTCAGCCAAGACAAGACAAGTTGGCAATTCATTTGTCCACGTCATGGGAAGTTGCTGGTCGCTGGGCTGGCTGACTGAACCGGGTTAGGGATTGATTTTGAAGTGGTGGAGCTGTGGACTCTCTAAGAGCTGGCATTGAGAAATAAGGGGGAGGACAGTTGTCCTTGAAAGAGGACTGTTTTCCATGGCCAAAGCTTCAACAAAGGGATAATTAGGACATTGAACTCTCTTCTACACATTACATCTAAACTCTCTTAAGAACTCTTTTACCAAATGAGTTGTCAGAACAATGCAGCTAGATGCTTCTGTCTGTGAGGAGGAGTATGTTAACTAATAAATTAGGTTTTGCCCAAAATTACATAGAGGCGTCAGTCTCAATAATATAAAGTGGAAGGAGAAGGTGTTTGATTATTAATTGGGGAACATGTGCAAATAAAAGCTTTTGGTGGAGGGAGAAGCTTGGGGTTTTTTGCTCTTTTTCCTTCTGGGAGAAGAAGGGGAAGGAAACACAGGGATGGGAACTGCACTGCTGCATCTTTTTGACAAAATGCTAACTTCTCGCTTTGCTTAAAAATACTCTAGTTATTCTGTCTGTTAGGTTATTGAAAAGAAATTATGACCTTTGCTCTGAGCCTGAAACAATACAGGAGGAAAGCAGGTATTTGGGAAGATTAAACCTCTTAGCTAGAAAATGTTCAGATAGAATTGAAGTTCTAAGGATGCCAAATTCTTACTGAGAGTAAAAATGTAAGAATGAGGAAGAATTTTAAAAGTTGATTATGGTCAGTTGCCAAGAGCAGTGCCGTGATAAATTATTAACTCATTGCACTGTTCTGCCTTGTAGTGCAAACAGAATAGCTGGTTATTGTGCTCTGCTTGGTAAGTCAACACTGTAAAAAATTCCTTGGTTATCTGGAAAATGTCTTCTTTGGGTGTTTATTAAAGGCGCACTTTAGGATTAAAAATCACGTTCCCCTCTGAAGCTGGTTAAAACAAATAGAAATCCATGACGGCGGTTTTTTTTTTTTTTCTTGCTGTCGGGGAGCCTGGACTGTGAGCGTCGATCGGCTCGGTTTCGCTTTTGCTCCTCTCTCTGTGTGGCACTTCGGCGGGGTGTGATCCCTCCTTAGCTCCCCACAAAACACACCGGTAGCAAGGCAGCCAGGCTACCGGTTGCAGAGACGTGAGACGAGTTGACTCATAGCTGTTCTGCAGGAAAAGCAGTTCTGTGGAGACCACTCCTCCCCTGCTAGCTGTAACCCAGTTCGAGGAAGAAATGCTGGGGGCAGGCTGAGCGGAGCATGCGGGTGCCTCGCTGGTGCCACGCAGCAGCAGCTTCAAGGAACGAGTTTTGAATTTTGTAAGGACTGAGACATCCTGATTTTTGGTTTGCTTTTATAAATATCAATGCCACAACGTTACCTTTCCGTTTTTGCTTAAAATATACAGAGCTTGAAAACTTAGATGATGTTAAGCTGTCTCAAAATCATTTATAAAAGAACACCCTCACCCTTATTCTGGCCTTATGTTTGTGTTACATTAAATTTTTGGCTAATTTAATAGTGTATAATCAATATAATAGAGATGATTATTCTTGTAAATATAACTTTTATGGTGTTATGCTTAGAGCTAGTACAATAGTAATACACCATGAAAATAAATACATATGGAAATTTGGAAATGCTTGCTGTAATAGAATCTGTAGTTCATTAGCAGGACACAGATGAACTTTCAGGGTTAAAAAGAATATCCAGTTTGAGAGTAAACCATTTCTGGATCAGTGTCAGTATCTGCCACCCCGGTTTTCTTAGGAAAACATTGAATCCTGCCAGTACATGTTGCAAGATATGACCAACGTGACTTACAAACTAAGAAGCAAATCTACAAAATGCTGTTGGCTACATAGTATTGTTGGAATCTGAGATGGAAAATACTTTTTTTTCAGTTCTAAGTCCTTTTGCCAATCCAGCAACATTTAGCAAGGTTCAGATCATGCTGCAAGGCTTTTTTGTTCAGAAGGGCCTTTGAGCAACCATTACCTTGTATCTTTTTTTAATTTGTTGTCTGTTTGGGATTACTTGAGTATTTGTCAGGGGCGGAACTTGTGCCTTAAGTGGACCTCAGAAATGCTGCAGAAGTGAGCTTCTGCTACAAGTTCTCCCAGACTTTCTGTTAGTGTCTGATGGGTCCTGGGTTAGGCCTTTCCTTCTGAGTTTCAGGGCATGAAGGGGTCAAGTGCCCAGTGACGTGGAGACACGCAGTTTTTTGAAGCACTGGACAGCTGCGGTTCTCTGGGATAACCCAGATGGTCAGAGTTCAGATGGGAGAATGTGAAAGCTGGGGACAAAGCGTGCTGTGTCGGAGGAACCTAGTTACAGAATAGGTTTCCAGTTAGAAATGAGGATTTTTTGGAGCCTGGACATTTGCAGGAAATTGCAGATCACTGGCTTTGAGATGGGTGTTCTACTAACAGCGCCAGTCACCATGTGAAGGCATTTCTCTTCTGAACTGTTCTGGGATGGGGGTGGAGAGCATGTTAGGATGGAGATCCTTGGTTCCATAAAGGGTAAAATCTGCCAAAAACTCCGTGATATCCTGTGAAGACTTTTTTACTGCTTTTAAGTTTATGCAGAAAATATTCCTAGACTATTGCAGTAGATGGTAGTGTTAAATCTGCTAGATACCTGCCAGTTGATATATTTTCCAGCTTAATTATGAGTGACGTGTCTTCTGTTGCTTTAGTTGGCAGCCTTGCAGATACAGCTCAAAATTGTTTTTCCTCAGTTTTATATGACCAGTTGGGCATTGGTGGGGGAAGGATACGAGGCCATCTTAATAATTTCTCATCCTACCTGGAAGTATAGTTTTTAGGCTGGCTAAGAAGATGTTTTCTGACAGGTGACATTATGGGGTAATCTAAGACTGAGCAGAAGACTGCTTAGAGAGGGGCTGAGTGTAGCATATTGCTTCACATATAGATACCGCAGAAATTACAGCTGTGTTGAGAGTTTCTGCTTTCCACTGAATTTTTGCTTTGACTAGCAGTTGGTTCTTTGCTTGCCTAAGCTATACGAATTCTTGTGCTCATTCTGTTGGTACTAAATACTCCCTCAGCATTTCAATTTTTTGGTAGACTAACAGGTGTCACTCTAGGTATTAGTGTTAGAAAAGCCCCATCTAACCTGTCCTGTCTAATAGCACAGGGTGGTCCCGTTAAGTAGACGTGCTGGTGCCGTGTTTGGCAGTGTGGTTTCTGCCACTGGTCGTGGTTCATTTCCGAAGATTTCTGCTTGTTTACTTCTTCGTCTATTAAGTCAAGCAACTTGGTTTCTTGGTGGTGTATGAGCCCGTTTGAGGAGGGCCAGACCAAAACCTCCAGAGCTGGCCTGTGTGTTGTCCTGGGCCACGCTGGACAAGAACGTGCCACCAGCGTTTTGTACTCTGCCTTGGTGGCCTTCTGGAGCCACATTGCAACACACTTGACCTGATTACTTTTTATCCATCTGGCTGGCTGGCTTTCTGTGCGTGGGCTTAATTTACTTAATTTTTTTTCTTTTTTTTTTTTTTTTTTTCAGAAGGTGTCACAGAGTTTCTCCCCCTCGTGGGAGGCCACGGCCTGTGCAGGAGGCCAGGCGTGCTCGGTGGCAAGCGCGTAGGGGGGGACATGGCTGTGCAGGCAGGAAACACTCGTCGCTGGGTCCTGGTATCTTCGGCTGAGCTTCCTGTCAGTTAAACCACGAGCAGGGGAGCAGATGCACCCAGAGATGACGACTCCTCTGTCTGCCCCAGGCAGCCATTGTGTAACTGTCTTCTCAAGAGCATACTCGTGCCTGGACGCTTTTGACTTTGCTATCTGTCTGAGACCCTTATTTAGATACCTGAGAGTAAAGATCAGAATTTAATTAGCTCAACTGAAAGCAGTGCTTGAACTCTTGAAGCATGAACTGTAAAAGAGTAACCATGGGAGTTATCCTAACACAGTGAGAGCTGAGGTCCAAGGTCTCTTTTTCCAACTGCTACCGGGGTAGGAGTTTTAAATGCATATGAGAAATGGACACATTGGGCATGAAGTCATGCAATTTCGTGAATATCTTTCTGGGCAGATAATTGCCACATTACTCGACCCAGTGAATTTATATTGTAAGATCCCCGTGATCTTTGGAGTGATTTTTTTTTTTTTTTTTTTTTTTTTTTTTTTTAGTTTTAAGCCACTTGTGCATCTATGTGTTTCTGAGGCAACTCTGGCTTTCAGTTAAACAGCTTGTTACAAGTCCACAGAAAAAGCACATAAAACTTTATATTCTAAAAGACGTAATGTTTTTTAAGTAAGTCTCATGATTTCTGAAGATACGCATGTTATTATGACACAATTAATTTATCGAAGCTAGAACTCTAATAATAGCTTCCCTGGCATCAGATTTTGGAGAACTGAGTACTCTGCACATCAGAAATATGTTAGAACTGAAACTGTGCAGATTCATTTCAGCCTTTTTACCTGATTTGATGCTCTTTTCTTCCTCATGTGACAGCATAACTTACAGAATATTGCTTTTTTTCCCCTTAAACTGCTTATTCACTGACTAGCCAGCATTGAGTAGAGATGTCTTTGCCACATGATAAAATGTTTCTGTACTACATGCTCTTTAAACTAGAGGCTCTCAGCCTGAGGGGCACATCCTCTGGGTGGGGAAGAATAGAAAGTTTGTAGGGGCAGTGAGACTGGATGGGTAAGGGTGTTGGGGGGGTGGTGTGTTTTTTGTTGTTTTTTTTTTTTTTTTTTTTTTTTTTCCTCCTGCGTTCTCTTGGATTGTGAAGCACCATGCATCACTCTCTGCGTGAGAAGTGGGGAGGAGATGGTTCTGCGCTCGGCAGGAGAGCTGCTGTCTCAGAGGCAGGCACTGCTTGGAGCTCTCGGCAGTGCCTTGACCCCAAGGGAGCAGCTCCTGGTCCCCCCTGGTTTGTACAGGGCCAGGAACCAGCACCACAAGGGCAAAACTCTGCATTTTGCCTCTGTGAAAGGCACCAGCTCTTGCATTTCTAACATAGCTGTGCTGGAAGGCTTTCACAGCGACGTGATGCTTTTGCTGACCTTTTTCCCTTTCAGTTTTGAGCACCGTTTTTCTCAGTGCTTTCTTGTTTGAGAGAGGAAAGGTACAAATGGGGCACAACCCTCTGTGGGGAACACAGTAAAATCTACACAAACTCTACTTGAAGTTTAGGGCATCTTGAAAAAAGACATAATATGTTTGTTTTTTTCCTCACCCACCCACAATTCTGATATTAATTTATTGTATCTGTGATCACAGCAAACCACTGAGACTTTACTGAAGTAGATTAAATGTTAGGCAACAGAAAAGAAGAAATATAAAGGAGTCTGGAAGATAAATGAAGGGATGGATTAGAAACTATGTCAAGCAACCTCTCCCTGCATTACCTTGTTTATGGTACTAGTTAACCTTCCACTTTAACCTCTGCTTTCCCTTGTTTTCTGTTGGTGTTTGTTTGGGTGTTTTTTTGTCTTTTTTTTTGTTTTTTTTTTTTTTCCTTCTGACTATCCAGGTTGAATGTTGTGCTGGGAGAAGGAAAGGGTAGGGTAGAAGTGATAGATAAAATATTTTTTTTATCTCTGGTTTCTATGATAATTTGCATTTCCATAACAGAGCTGATATCTGCTGAGGAACTTCTTGCGTGATGAGGTTGTTGTGCTGTGAGAGAGGCTGCAGTGCTTGCTTCAGCCACACTGTAAGCTTGTTTTCCCAGAGACCTAAATGAAAATGGTTAGAGGGCTGGAACACCTCTCCTGTGAAGAAAGGCTCAGAGAGTTTGGGTTGTTCAGCCTGGAGAACAGAAGGCTCTGTGAAGACCTTATTGTGGCCTTTGAATATATAGATGGGGCTTATAAGAAAGTAGAGAAAAATATTTTACCAAGGCCTGTAGTGACAGAAAAAGGGACCATGGTTTTAAACTGAAAGAGGGTAGATTTAGGTTGGACATTAGGAATATATTTTTTACAGTGAGGGTGGTGGGACACTGGCACAGGTTGCTCAGAGAAATTGTGGATGCCCCATCATTGGAAGTTTTCATGGCCAGGTTGGATGGGTTTTTGAGCAACCTGATTTAGTGGAAGGTGACCCTGCTCTTGGCAGGGCAGTTGGACTGGATGATCTTTAAAGGTCCCCTCCAACCCAAACCATTCTATGATTCTATGAACTGAGGCCTGGATCAGTTCCTGATAATTTAGGCAAGTCAGATAAGTGACCCAAGGAAGGGCCTTTCTTCTGCAGGAGATGCAGCCCACCTTTCCTCCCACTGATTATAGGGATGACTTGGAGCAACCAAAGTCCTTTCTTACAGAATTGTTTGAGGCTCCTAGATTAATCTGAATTTAGAGGACTTGATTGTCAGGAAAAATCAGACTTCTGTGAGTCAAAGAGGGAAAAGCTGTTATAGGAGAAAATTATTCTTGATGGTAGAAGCTGCGTGTCTGTTCCACCCTCCTCCTGTGTATGACACCGTCAGGGTTTCTCTCTTGGGAGGCACGGGTGGACTTGTGCAACGGCCCCATTCAGACAGCGCCTGAGAGAGAGGGCAAGCGCACGTGCGTGCGTGGGCGCGTGTTTGCTTGTGCATGTTTGCCTGCGTGAATAAGGATGTGGGATATGGTGGTGCCTTTGCTTCTGAAGCCTGAATAGCAAGAGTGGTCATCTCCTGAGCCGACAAACTGTGTGTCAAAATCTATATGAGCCTGGGTGCCGTAATATCTGTATTATTTGTCCGGCAGAGCTGAGGGGAGGTAGAAAGAGGGCTCCAGGTTTGTGAGCAAGTGGCTGCGGCAAGGTTGTGCTGTTTTCTGCTGCAGAATGAGACTAAGTTAGGCACACAACTCAGCCCAAGGTGTTTTCCCCAGGCAATTTTGTTTCCCCCCAGCCCTGCTGCCTTGCTTCCCCCCACAGCTGGGGAGTCAGGCTGGGTCAAGGAGCCCTGCGGTGGGAGCTATGGCTGGATGGGAGAGGGCTGTGCGCAGCAGCCACCTCTGATGCCTGATTTAGTTCTGCAAAAGACACGGGAACTTGAACGCTGAAATGAGGAAGAGGTGAGGCTTGAGTTTCTCTACACCTGCTTTGTGGGGGCTGTGAAACTTTCCAGAATACCCTGATTCTCTAGGTCTTTTCATGTAGCACTCATAAATCTGTGTCAAGTTCATTAGCAGCGAATTCCTGTGTCTCCCAGGGGCAGGTGTGTGCTCATACGTGGGTGACTTAGGCTTCAGTGCGAACATTTCCCCAGACATTACGAAATGAGAACTACTGGCCTGTCCAGACGCTGCCGTCCCTGGAGGGACCTTTGCAGACCCCGCTCCTTTTTCACATCACTTTTAAGAGAAATCTTTTTGCTTTTTTATATTAATCTCATTGGTCTTTAACTCATGTTTCATCACTGTTTGAAACCCCATGGTGGGAACTGTTAGTCTAGCAACAAGTCAGGAGATAATTTATATTCTCTTAATAGCCAAGTTCTCTAGTTTGAAATTCCCCAGACAAATAGTCTCCCTTCTTAATCCCACCCCATGCAAATACTTTAGAACATAAAATTTAAGCTATGCTGCTCTGTAAGAAGAATGTACAAATGGCATGGGAATATTAGTTTCTGTCTTATCCTACACAGCTGCAAGTAAATGTATTATTGTAATTACGCTAAGCATCATGAAGCAGACACATTTTCAGAATAATCTGAGTGAATACACTGTATTTTAGAATGCATTAAAATTGGCAGCTTAAAAAGTATTGCCTAACTTTTAATTATGGCTTGACTGAATATTCTTCTCCACTATAACTGTGTAAGTGGTCTCTCGCCTTGCAAAGGTTTTAAAGGTATCAATTTTAGATGCAGTATTCTCTGTTTCGTTCTTCACCTAAATGTCTGCAGAAAAAAAATCCTAAGTGATTCAGATCTGTCACTTGTTATGTCCTGGGTAGATGTTCAGTACAGCAAAAATGCCTGTGCTCTTCATGCTGTTAATGTTCTTTCTTCAATTAGTCAGCCTTCAACACCCCATTGATTTAAGCCAGTAGCAGCTTTTGGGGAAGGGTAACACTGAACAAGGAGGTGAAGGGCATTGTTTCAAAAAAAGGCTGCTTGTCGGCTCAGGAGATGACCACTCTTGCTATGAAGGCTTAAAGGGCAAAGGCACCACCATATTCCACGTCCTTGGACTTGAGAGTACTGGTGGATGAAAAGCTGGACATGAGCCAACAATGTGCGCTCACAGCCCAGAAAGCCAAGCGTGTCCTGAGCTGTGTCAAAAGCAGCATGGCCAGCAGGCCAAGGAAGGCGATTCTCTCCCTCTGCTCCATTGTCATGAGATCCCACCTGGAGTGCTGCGTCTAGCTCCGGGGGCCTCAGCACAGGAAAGATGGACTTGTTCAAGTGAGTCCAGACGAGGGCCACAAAAATGGTCAGAGAGATGGAGCGCCTCTCCTATGAGGAAAGCCCAAGAGAGTTGGGGTTGTTCAGCCTGGAGAAAAGAAGGGTCTGGAGAGACCTTATAGTGGCCTTTCAGTACTTAAACGGGGCTTATAAGAAAGACAGGGACAAACTTTTGAGCAGAGCTTGTTGCAGTAGGACCAGGGGTAATGGTCTTAAACTAAAAGAGGGTAGATTTAGAGTAGCTATAAAAAATAATTTTTTTATGATGAAGATGATGAAACACTGGAACAGGTTCCCCAGAGAGGTGGTAGATGCCCCATCCCTGAAACATTCAAGGTCAGGTTGGACGGGGATCTGAGCAGTGTGATCTAGGTGAAGATGTCCCTGCTCATTGAAAGGGGCTGGATTGGATGACATTTAAAGGTCCCTTCCAACCCAAACTGTTCTATGATTCTATGGTTGTCTTGGAAAACTCGCAATGGCTTTTTACCAGAGCCTGTTGTGACAGGACAAGGGGCAACAGTTTTAAACGGAAAGAGAGCAGAATTAGATTGGACATAAGGAAGCCGGTTTTTGCAACACTGGAATAGGTTGCCCAGAGAGGTGGTAGATGCCTCATCATTTGAAGTGTTCAAGGCCAGGTTGGATGGGGCTTTGCTGATCTAGTCGAAGATGTTCCGGCCCATGGCCGGGGGGTTGGACTAGGTGTCCTGTAAAGGTCCCTTCTAACCCCAGCCATTTGTGATTCTCTGAAAACAGCACAACTGTTCAGTGAATGTCTGACTGGGCAAACACCTGGAAACTGGGTGTAGATTATTACCTTTTGAAAAGCTGGCTGAAATAAGACAAGTGTATCCAAGAGGGAAATAAGAGAAACGTAGAATTGTTTGCCTCTCAAAACAATATTCTTAAAGTATATCAAGTGAGTTAATGCTGAAGGTGCTAATAGGGGAAAGAAGGAAAGATGATGACAAAGATTGGGGGTGAAAAAACCCAAACCTATGGTCTCTCTGCAGGGATGAAGTTGTCTCAGGGAGGTTTAGAGATGAGACAGTTCTGTTCCTTTTTGCAGGTACAATGGAGGTATATTCAGTGTGCCTACATTAGACGAGATTATTGGGATAACCTGCACATAGAGCTCTTTGTGCTGTGTGCTCCACGCCCACAAGTAGTTGACTGTCTAGTAACAGGGTGGTTTGTGTACCAAGCAAGTTACAGCAAGAGCCTAGGGCTTGATGTTGTGGGGTTTGGGTTTGGTTGTTTTTTTTTTTTTTGTTTGCTTGTTTTTGTTTTTTTTTTTCTTTGTTTTGTTTTTTGAAGTCCTTCTGGCTATGTAATACTCACCTTTTCTAAACAAGGCCATGTCCCTCCTTCCTTGTCTCTGCGTGTGTGTGTTGGTGATTTCTTAAAGTTGTTTCCAATCTCAAGTTCGGTTTTAAACTAATGTTTTGAGAGTATTACGTGTGTTCAGAGCAAATTGGTTGGTGGGTGACTTTGCTACCTTTCCTGCATGCTGCAGGAGAGCTTAGTAATTGTGCTTACTTGAGCATATCTGGACCATTTTGTTGCTTCTTGCCTTCCCTGTGCTGAGCTGTGACCAGGAACGCTGGTAGGAATTACCCATGCAGAAAGCATGTAACAGCTCAGAGATGTGACTCATTGTGCTGAGGAAAAATGTACAGTTACTGCCTTTTACCTCAAATTAGCTTTTCTGCCTATGAGTTTAAAAGTTTAGCTCCCTCATTCTGTAACTTTCAGTAAATTTAAGTATTATTTTTGTTAAGCCTGTAGATGACATGAGTTGCATCTACAGTGATCTATAAAATATGTTACACTAGAAATCAGGTGGAAGAGCACCTCAGAATGGAGTAAAACCTCATGCCTTGATTTGGGAGACTGTCTTGAAAGTGTGGAGTTTGTTCTGGTGTCCCATTTAAGAGAACAAGTCTATCATGGCCTACATGAATTATCCTTACATGAACACTGTCTGAGCTACAGTAATGAACCTGATTAAGCCAAAAATAAAGTTGAATGCACTCATGCTAAAAAAAGCTGGACAGTTACATTAGAAAAAAACAAACAGTGAAAAAAAACATCAGACTTTATAGTCCTGGAGGTTAGTGAGAGCGTGTTCATGAAGTCTGACTGACATCTCTGATGACCTTGTCTGCAACTGGTTCTTACTAATCTACCCAACTGTAGGTACGGTTTGGTACTTTGCACCTTGTCTTACATTAGCTTTCATTCCTGTTTCTACAAGCTTTTTTGAATCAAGTATTTCTGCTTATGACATATTAGGATGTGTTGTCACTCACTCTTGGATTGGGCTTTTTTGTTGCTTTTGGGGTTTTTTTTTTTGAACCTGTATGAAAGCTTAGTGCAAACATCAGCTTTGTGATTTTGACGAAGTAGGACATTTGTCTTAATTTTTCTGAGAGATTTGCTGACAGAGATGTGTCTCTCCTGTCCCAACCTCATAAATAACTCCCAGGCTGTGTTAGTAATAGTATTGGACTCTCCAAGCCCTTGAAAACCAAAAAATTCACAGTACTACTTGTCTTAGTTCACTCATCAACTTAGTTTAGAAAGAACTTATAAGAAGAAAAAATATCAATGGTCATGGCTGAACGGGTGACAAAATGGACCCTTGGGGTTATATAAGGAATGTGTGTTTTGGGGCACTGTATGGGTGCTGTGCTGTGTCTGATTTCAGACTGAAGAAAACAGGTCACCTCTTGCCTGGTGCAAAAAACCTCACTGATGAATTCCTGTGGTATAACCATTAGAAATGCATGACTGAGTACTTCATTTCTTATATTTGTAGGTAAAATTAAATGAGAGTCTTTGTGACAAATAGATTAAAAAGCTTCAGGAACAGTTTGCAAAAATGTGTTTTAACTGATAAGCTTTATAAATAAGAAAGACTGAAAATCTGATGTTTCTATCTGTATTTTGCCCACATCATTGTTAACCACAATGTGAACTTAAATATAAGTACTCTTCTAAAGCTGGAGCTAGAATCTCTCAAAGACCTAAATGCTTGTTTGACACTGTGTTAAGAAAGCAGCTTATAGATAACTGTTAGTTGCAGTGGATTGTGATACGGATTGTACAGTTTCTCGACACAAGCCCTCTCAGCCAGTTATTTTTTGCTTTGCTTTGTTTTATTTGGGTCCGTGATTCTTGTCTGAAGGGTTAAAAAGTTGCTTAAGTAAAGGTTTAGGTTAAAGCAGCATGCAACTAAAACTCTTCCTGTGTGTTCCATCTGTGCTCTCTTAGTTAGCTTGTACCAGTGTAACGATGTGTTACCTTGTATTCTCAGCTTTAGCAAAATGGACCACTTGTCCCAGGGAGGAGGCTGCCTGAACAACCCTGGGTGAGTTGTTAGAGTATACATATTTATTTGTCAAAACTCTGTTTAATTCCAAGGTGTATGATGTGTGTGTAGGAAAGCTAAGGTACCCGTTATACAAGAACACATAAAATACCTTGTGTAGTCCTCCGAAGTGTCACCAGCACAGCTGATATTCACAGGGACGGCCACACATCTGGTGCATAAAGAGAGAAATTGCTGCTACTTATTTTTTTCAGCACTGTACGGTTTAACTCACCGCTGTCTGGACGGCAGACCCTAGACTGGGGGAATAGGGTTAGCAGCACACCCTCCAGAAAGGGAAAGTGGGCTAAAAGCCATCAGGGAGAAGGTGGAAGGGCCAAGCCCAGGGCAGCATCCCGTCCTGGCCGGGCAGAGGGAAGCCGGCGGCGTTGGGAGAGCCACGGGCTGGAAACGCCATCTGCTCGCGCCGCGCCGGCCACGTGCAGAAAACCCACCGGGCTGCCTCCCGCTCTAGCAGCAGGGTCTGAAGGGAGGCAAGGAATTAGTGTGGTTACACCATCTTGGACCAGGGGACCACCCGTTCGGGGTTTCTAGGACCTGCTAAAACAAGCAGCAGGTGCTTCTGCTCCATGGTTCTCGTTGGAGGTAGGAGAAGTCTCTCTGTCGCTGGGTCTCTGGGTTTGTTCTTGCGGGCATCTTGGAGCCGCTGTTCTCGGCGTAGACTGATTGCGTCCCCAGTTTGTAAAAGGAAATCTCATGCTGTCCTGTAGCTGTCAGGTAAGAAGGGAAAACGACTCCTCTGCTGCAAACGTTTTTTTTTACGTGATGCATTCTGGAATAAAAGTTTTTCCTGTTGGTAGCAAGGGTTAAACGTTGAGGGCAACAGGTATAGGCAGACTTAGGTATGCGATATGTTCCACTGTTTTGCAAGGTGCTATAAATGTTGGCTCCGTGTAATCTGATACCAGGGTAGGACAGGGCTAAGTTAATGAAGGAAAGTAGACAGCAATGTAAAAGAACTGGAAATTCAAGTCTAGCTGACTAATACCAGCCTGCTCCAGAGGCTTTTGACTGTTCATATTGCTGACAGCTGACTACAAATGAGAGGCAAACAACAGAAACGTTGCCTAATCTGCTCTATATTCATACAGATTCCTTAAAGAGACTGCAAAGGTAAGACCCTTCATGTTTCTCAACCTGGAAAGTTGCTGAATGCAGCCTTGAACATACACATCATGGACAGGAGTAAAGTACCAAACTGAGACTTGAAGTCTGTGTCTGTGTGTGCTTGGGGAAAGGGAGGCTTCAACAAGTTCTGTGTGGATCATTTTGTGCCCCTTTCTACTTGGTGCACATCAATTAAATCAAAATCAGATTTCTGAAACTGCTCAAATAATCAAACATAAAAACGAAAAATCACAGAGTATTTCTACAACAGAGAGTAATTTTGAACTTACTTAAAAGTTTTGTTTGCTGGGCTTGACGGTCCAGTTGGAAAAGCTTAAAAATAAATTAATTGCAAAAGGAAAGCCACAGAATGCTAAAAATCTGTGTTGCAGAAGTTGTAACAGGGGTTTTTACTGAGCTTGATTCTGTAGCATCTCCTGCAGAATACTGAAAAAGTCCTGTGGGAGTTTAATGCTCTGATCTAGAATTACCAGCTCTTGGCTGGAAAAGGTTGCCTGGAATAAGAAACTTTTGACTTGAACCTGATCCCCACTGGCCTTTTTTTTTTTTTTTTTTTTTCCCAATTTCCCCCTTTAATGTGTATATTTTTGTGCATTTATGTTCCAGTTTAAAAAAAAAAAAAAAAAAAAGTCTGTCTTTGGCCAGCAGAATTTTCTTTGGTAAACTTAACTTTTACCTGCAGGTGATTACAAAATAATGACTACGTTACTAATTTGTGGGCAAAGTAATTTTTAGGGCATGGTTGACAGTTTTATATGAGTATTGGGTATAGACTGGCAACTGGTAATTTGTGAAGTTTGGCAGCTAGCCAAAGCAATTACATTTAGTTTCCCCTGATCTTCCTCCCACTGCCACTGCTTCATTCTCTTGTGTGTATGTGTTAATCAAAAGAGCAAAACCACTCGGGGTCAAGCAGTTCTTCCACCCTCTTTTACAATTTCCTCATATCCTGTTTTAGCTGTCTTGGAGTTCAGCCCTTCAGCTGTCTCTGTACTGAGACCCTTTCCCTTTGAAATTGGTGAGATTTGATTTATCTGCAGCTCTCTTGTTATACTTGCTTATAGGATCGTGGTCTTAATGCTCCTTAAAAGGTGCTGTTAAATGCCAGAAACCGCTTGAGGATGCCTTTAAAAACATTTACTCTGTGTCACTGGAATAATTCATTTGGTTTACAGAAATTTCTGAACCGGATTTGGTATTTTATCAATTTACAGTTTTCTTTTTATCTTTTTTAACCAGCTTTTTGAGATTTTGTACAATATAAAAAATAGTAAGATATCTTTGATTCTAATGTTATTTATTAATGCTGGTAATTTGGTTATCTTATGACAACACATAAAACCAATCATGTCTCAGCAAATTTACAATCGGATAAAGTAGCATATACTTCATCTTGTAGGGGAGGAAGTAATGAGAGATCTTTTGTTTTCCTTTCTCACCATAATTAGTATCACTTACCACTTGATGAGCTAGGCTATGCAGACACTTACAGTGTCATATCAAATTTGTAGTCCATCTATTCTGTTTTTGGAGTGTTTAATATATTATTATTTTTCTGGTGGAGAATACGTGGGTCCAGAAGTGAGCAGTTACAAAGAAAAAAATTACAGCAAAATTCTACCTGTAGAGATGTGTGGTTGTAATCTGCATTACTGGAGGTTTGTCTTGTGTTATGACAGGTCTTTTCCATTCTGTTTAAGAAGAAATCCTTATGTAATGAGGCTGATTTGGTCTAATTACATTGAGCTGTTTTTAAAACATTTTATAATTTTCCTAAGCTTTTGACTTCTGTCATGTCTGTAGCAAGGAGCTTGAGCAAGTACATCTAGGTTGATGCATTTTTAATTGCTTTCCTTTAATCCTTTCAAAACTAGTTGCTTCTTGACTTAAATTGAATGTCTCCTTGTTCTCATTTTATCAACTGGGAAGTATAAACATCTGATTTTTTCCTTCTCTTTACCAGTAGTGATGAATTAACTGCAAAGGCAGAATCAAAGGACAGACCAAGTTAGTGATTCCCAAGAGTTTTGGACCAGCAAACCACGCTCCCCAGCCTCTGCATTTACTGGAGGTTAGCGTGCGCGTGCAGACAGTAGCATTATCCAGTAGCAAGAAGAGAAGCAGGTCTTTGCTGTGAATGTTACTGTTTTAAACTGGTCCTTGGATCTATATTATATTGCTAAACAAAGCCACACTTTCGGAAATGTTCATCATAACAAAACCTGATGGTCGTTAGGATAAGAGGCTTTTAGATAGCCCATCACGGAGAAGTTCTTAGAAAGACTGGCAGTCGCGCTGTCGGTCGCCAGGAAGCTCAGTGTGATGGTGTATTTGTGGCCAGTGTTTTTCAGGTGGTGGAGGCCTGACTTGCACGTACTCTTCTCCCCTTTTTGACAGTAACTGTGCACAGATGTTATCTTTGTAAGACCAAGACGTTAGTGCTGCTGTGTTCCCCAGGCTGGTAGACTGACTGCTGAGTTCTCAAAGGCTTGGCAGACTGTCTGAGCTGCCTGTGCATTGCCTGGGGGACACTGTCCTTTTTAGAGGGGGTTCAGTTAATCTCATTTATTTGGCCTTCAGTGGATAAGGGGATAATCAAGCTAAATATTCTCCCAGCAGTACTGAGGTGGTGATGAGCAGCAATGGGTGGAGGTGGCTGAACTGGAAGCAGAGAAGGAGCACTTCTGCATATCCCCATGTTGTATAGGGATGTGAGAGGTTGCGGGGTTTTTGCTTCTTCGGTAGCCAAAACATCTACACCAAAAGTAAAAAGCAAAGTCAGTAGAAGGGCACACATTTCATATATTTTGTGCACATACATGCACAAAAATGGGGATAAAGTGTGTTTATGTAACTGCAGCTGATACGTGTATGCGTGCATCTGTGCAGGCATGTAGAGTAGGTGCCATGCAGTGAAGCAACATTGTGTGGCTTTTATCTGACTGTAGTTGGAGTAATGCTGCTTATCTGTGAGCTGAGGCCTTAGTAGTCCAATCTGAAAAGTTGCAAAGCCATACAGATAGACAAGACTGCTAGGTCCCATAATCACTTCTGAAAATTTACCCTCATCTTCTCTTTTATGTGTCTAATGTGCCAAAAAGTGCAATTTGGGCAGCTGCAAAATGGTGTTTGAATCCACTTAGCAGTTTTTGTTGGGGGAGACAGGAGGCAGGCGGGGAAGGAAGGAGATGCAATCTCTGACATGATTCGGGGAGGAAGGAGGGATGGACTGGCGTTGTGATGTCCCATCTCTGTAACCTCTTCTTCTTACACCATTCACCCAACCCACGGAAATGCAAGATTCAGTTGTTTTCTTCTCAGGGGAATGGGGAAGTCGGGGAGAGGATTTGGACCCCTGCTTCCCTTTGGAGTGCCCTTGCTCCCTTGCTCTAGGGCAAGTTACAGCTAACTTTTCGTGTTGAGTTGGCTCTACTTTGCAAGAGCAAACACTTTGCGGAGGGGTGACTAAAACCCAGCGTGGCCTTTATCTCGCCTGATCAGATCAGAGACGCTTGCTCTTCATCTTAGCAGATGTTCAAATACTTTATTCAGGGCTCAGGAGCTTCAGTAGCTTGCTCTTTAGTACTGGATTTTTGGTGGTAGTCTGATCTTTCGTTGCTGTAGCACAAATCAGTTATTTATAGTGCTCTGTGTCTACACACCTACACTGATTTGGGGCTACCTTTATACATTGAGCATGTTGGCAGGAGAGGATACAGAAGAAAAAAAGCCTCAACCACACTGTCATTTTCTTCAGACTTCCCAGCAGCGCTCTGCTGGGATGCTGGGTTTGTGTACAACAGCTGTGTTATATATGTATGTGTTAAATAAAAGGGACTAAAAAAGTATCGGGGAACATGGGAGAGAGGAAGAACAAGGTTTTCAGAGGCGGGGGAGTCTGTAAACGGTGCTGGAGCTGTTACTGTTAATAGTCTGGAAAGGAATCTTGCCTCAAATTAAATATTCGGGCAAAAAGAGGTGGTTGCCAAAAAAAAAAAAAAAGATGAAAATACTGGTTTTTTGGTGACAGTGAAGAAGAGCTTGTTGCCTGCATTTGTACTGTCTGCTCTCTTTGGAGTAAACATGTGCTTTTATGTCAGATTTAGGGCAGGGGGATTCATTTAACTTCTTTTGACTGAATTGTGTGCTAATTTCTTTTTCTTCTTTGCTTGTTTATGTTTTACAGATGAATCATCTTGCTCTCTGTCCTCCTTGCTGTGTATGTACTGGGAGCCCGTGGTGACATAGGCTGGTTTCCAGCCAGGCTGCAAAACAGGGATTTATTGATACTGATGATTTCTTTGTCCTTAACGAAAGCTCAGCAAAGGTCACTGTGTTGACTTTTATTATGTCAGCTGCTTTTTGCACAGTTTCCCCTAGGCAGCGTGGATGCTTTCAGAAGATTTCAGGCTGTTCCTTACATTGTTTCTTTTCTTCCTTTCCCCGTTACCATGTTGTTTTCCTATCTCCTTAAATTTGTGTGAGCAGTTGAAATACTGAGCATTCAGATACTTCTTGTCCAAGTAACATATATGAACTTGTTTTTCTTGCTTGTCATTTTGTCGACTGCAGATGGCCCAGGTCTAAGGACGTGTTTCAAAGCCCCTGTTCTGTGCAATTTTTTAATACTATTGAATATGTATAATCAATCCATGAACAATGCCACAGTAGACTATATTGTTAGTATTTATGCTTAGTGTGGACCATACATAAAGATCATAATGGGTTTGGGATTTCTGCATTAGGAGAACTGCACTATCATTTAGCTTTTCCCCCCTTTTTAAGAAAACCAGACTCTGCGATGTCTTACTTGTAAAGTATCATAAAAAGATGCAACTCTGCAGAGAGTGGAATGGCTCTGGCTTGATCTGTCCTTCACCTCCACTGGTAGAAAGGAGTTAGAAGCTTAAATGAAATGTTACAGTTACCATCCATGTGTTTGTCTGACTTCATCTGGGATGGTTTTCAGTCTTTCAGTCCAAAAGATGATGTCTTTATACTTCCTTTTCCTCTCATTCACTCCCCTCTTCTTCCTGCATCCAAGATGATGTTGAGAAGGGTGTTCAGCTTTGCATTTCTGTTAAGTCAGAATTTTGACACTTCTAGGCTAGAGCTAATACTGCAGACTGTCTTAGAAAATCAGTGGGAAATTTCAGTTGCAGATTGTCTTAGAAAATTTCATGGTTTGACCCCAGAGGGCAACTGAGCACCATGCAGCCGCTCGCTCTCTTCTTTACCCTCAGGAATGGGAAGGAGAAAATAAAGCAAAAGGCTCCGATGTGGAGAGAAGGACAGGGAGGGGTGACTCACCCATTATGGTCACGGGCAACAGATGTTAGGGGAACAAAAAGAACATCAATTTAATTCAAACACTAACAGCAGCAACAACACTTAACAGACAGAGTAGGACAGTGAGAAGCATTACCACATCTTAAAAACACCTTCCCCCACCTCTCCCTTCTTCCCTGCTCAGCTTTGCTCCCAATTTTTCCACCTCGTCCCCACCCAGCGGCACAAGGGGGCAGGGAATGTGATTATGGTCAGTCTGCTGCTCCTTCCTCCTCAGGGGGAGGGCACCTCGCATTCTTCCTCTGCTCTGGCACGGTGTCCTCCTCGTGGGAGACAGTCCTCCATGAACTTTCTCCAGCATGAATCCTTCCCATGGGCTTCAGCTCTTCCCAAGATGCTCCCGTGTGGGTCCCTCCCACGCGTCGCAATCCTCCCAGTGCCAAACAACAACAGCAGGGGCTACCCACGGAGTCCTGGCCTGCTTTGGGTGCAGTCACCTGCTGTAGCGTGGGGTCCTCCATGGGCTGCAGGTCGGCATCTGCCCCACTGGTGACCTCCATGGGTGGCAGGGGGGCAGCCTGCCCTCTCATCTCAGATGCAGGGGAATCTCTGCTCCAGCACACCTCCCCCCCATCCTCTTCCTTTCTTCCACTAACCTTGATGTTTGCATAGGTATTTTCCTCTCAACTCCTCCTCACAACTCCCACTCCTCCCTTCTTAAACATGTTATCACAGAGGCGTGGCTGCCATTGCTGGTTGGCTTGGCCTTGGGTCCAACTTGGAGCCAGAGGAGCTTTCAAGAAGCTTCCCACAGGGGACCACTGCTGTAGCTCCCTCCCCCACTACCAAAAACACCACGCACAAAAACCCAAGGGAGAATCAATGGGAAATTTCAATCGTAAGTCATTTGTCCCTGTGCTAAATGAGTTGAGCTGTTTCAGCAGTAACTTGGGATTCAGATCAGCATTTGAATCGTAAAGCAGCTAAGCTGGTCCTTAATTTGAAATGTAGGAATGATCTTACTAATTTTACGAAAAAGACAGTGCAGGATGATTACAGTCATCTTTAGTAACCCTAAATAGGACTGGATCCAGTATCTTGCTGGAGGCATTTTTCAGCTCAGCTGGGGTGCTCTCAGTACCAAGACTGGAGCCTTCCAAATTTGTAGCTGAGCTGTTTCAGCAAATTTTTGGGTTTGTGCCTGGCACTTGGATGCCTGCTACACCTGCTCCAGCGTGGTGCTGCTGTGTTATTTCGGTGGTGTGCATTGCCATGCTTGAATGCTAAGGCAGTATGGGCTATACTGGCTCATACTGCCAGGAGTTGAAGAAATTGTGGACTTGTTGTGACTTTGAAGTTGGAGCCTAGTTTCAGTATTGCAACTTCACCATTGGGACTAAAAACATTGATTCTGGAGGTATTTCTTATGAGTTTTGTTGAACTGGCTAAACAGGGCTAGGGATTAAGTGGAGGATATATATGGTGAAGAGTGATGGGGAAAAAAGTTGTCATGTCTTAACTGGTCAGAATCCTACAATGTATCTTCTGGGATACCAGAGTAGCAGTGTACTAAGGGTTAAATTGGCTGAGCATGCTTTTAAGACAGACTGAGGAGGTTGTTTCTAGTAGTTTCTACTGAAATCAGTAGAAGAGGAGAATTTCCAGAGGGATTGAAATAATTTATTTTTATTTTCAGTTTCAAGGATTAAGCAAAACAAAGATGTTTATTTAGATTGCTGTGTCTTAATTTTGCTTTTTATAATATGTTTCTACAACAATTAGTAAAAATGAAAGCAAAACCTTACTTATTCTGTGGTTCTGAAAATGTGATGACAATTTTATGGTAACATATACTATGTTCCCGTCCTCCTAGGACTATTTGTATGTAGTCAACCTTATTGTGCCTGTGAATACAATTTATGCATTTAGCTGTTTGCAAATAACTTATTTTCTACTCACAGATGTACGTGAAATCAGGCAGGAGATAAGTGGCATTATATATAAAAAACAATAGTCATGTTTGTGTTAGTCTATAGACAGCAGGATCCTGTGATACTTGGAATAATGAAAGCACAGTTTATAAAAATAGATGTGGAGGAAGATACAACTGGTTTAGAATTGTGCTGGCTTCTGTGAAAAGCTGGTCTTGTTTTCTATATGGGAGAGAAAGTGATACGGGTTAAACAAAAGTACTTTTGCATTATTTTGTCATGCTGTTACTGCCCAACAGATCATGTGCAATTACTGCGTATCGCTGAAGAAGTAATGAAAAATTTCCTGTAAATAGTAGTTTGAGCGCCTAACCTTTGTAAGGTTAGATATAAAAGCTCACTGAAGTCTGTTCACTCATTTGTCTTTGACTTCGGTCATCATGTTGTGGTTAGATATGTCTTTTGTTGTAAGAAGAAGGTATTATTTGACTTTATTTATAGAATCCTTGATGGTGTAGGGGGAAGGAACAGTCTGCTATATAGTCTTACATTACTGCATCACCGTGATGCAAAATTCATAAAACAGCTTTTGAATGTCTGTTTTTGCAACATTATCAGATGATTAGGAACTTCATGTTACCATAAAGTGCGGCTGTGTGGAGTAGTGTTTGTGTGGATCCCTTTGGGATCAAGTGTGTTACACTGCTGCAGTCTCTTAAATGATATTAAGTCATGATGATTAGTTTTGCATTGAGGGTTTTGTTGGTTTGTTTGGTTTTTGGGTTTGTTTGTTTGTTTGTTTTTTTAAAATAAAAAGGCAAGATTTCTTTATGGCTTTTAGTAAGTTTTCTGCCACAACTTTTGGAACTTAGGCATTTAGTGTGCATCTTGATATTGTAGTATCTACTGTAAAATATTAATATTTTACAGAATAATGAATGACCTGGTACTAATGGAAGAATATGTCAGTTCCTGATGCAGGCAGGGACTTACGGTGGCTGTACCTCCAGTTTTCCTTATACTTCATGAGCTTATTAGATAGCCTGCGCCTCCAACACTTCATTTATCCTGATTTTACATTGATGGTGTTAATTGTTACTGACCTTAGAAAGTTATTGGACCTTAAAAACTTGTACTCTTTGTTCATACATGTGGCTTCAGTCAGTGTAACTGAGATGATTATAAGCCTTTGCTGTATTCCTGCTCTAGTTCTCCCTGGACAATTAGCTTAACCCTGTTTTAAATTAAGTCTCCATTTGGAAGCTGAGGATGTTCTGGTATTTGCCCGGTGATCCTTTGCTGATTAGAGGGAGTGACTTAAAATACTGTTTCATCTTATTGGAGTGTTACAATTTGTTTCTAGGCAGTAACCAAAGTAGAAGTTGTATTTAAATAAATTTCCATATCTGTCCTCTCTTCTGAAAGAGCTGGTATGTCCCTATTGACATAGATTGACCTGCTTCAATCACTGTCTGTAGAAAATATTAAAGTATCTATTATGTAGCTATGTACTTTATTTTCAGGCTGGCATACAGGATGGTAGGTCTGAGATGGGACAAGTTGGTCATAGTCCCACTGTGCTGGTGCGTGTGTAACTTCTTAATGACATTCTTACTTTCTAAAAGGCAGGGCCAAATAATTATATTTAGGAAAGTTACCCAAGATGGTTGCATGTCATGCTTTCAGTGCCATAGCCCTGCTGAAGTACGGAGAAAGCCTTGTTAACTGTTCAAGTCATCCTGCAAAATAGCAAGGGCTGAGGCTGAAGTCCTGGTTCCCAAAGCACATCCATCTCTGTTCATGCAGGTAGCTCTCATTAATGCACATACTCTCTAGTTAGGGTTGTGGCTACTCTTACGAGCCCTTCAACAGCTAATTAAAGCACGCTTTGGAAGATGGGGAGGTTCTCCTGCTTGTATAATCTTGGGTTTCCTGATTTCTTAGAAGGGTAGGATCTAGCAATTTAAATGCTTGAATGCTCTGCCATCACTGCTTAGGAATTTGGGAATACCACAATCTATATGGGAAAAACAGCTGTCACATTTCCTAGAGTGAGGGAGTATAAGCCTGTGACACGATCCTCCCTAATTAAATTTCTTGGCACTGGGGAGAAGAAGATGCCCTTCATTTTTTTGAGTTTCAGCCTACTGCAAAAACAAGGTGAAGTTAAACCTCCTGTACAAAGACAGATGTTAATCCCCGCCAATGGCACTGAAGTCGCCCAGAGGCTTTCCTGAGGGTCTCAGTCTGGATGGGTACGTGTGAGACCTCTATCCCTTTTTCTTCTGTCACAGCAGCCCTTAATCAAAGGCAGTTTAAATAATTTTGATCAAAATGCTGGACGCCACACGTTTTGCTTCCTTTAAAAATAAATGGATTCAAATTCCTAGGCACCAACATACTCCCTTAGGTTCCTAATTTCAGACACCTGTTTCTGTTATCCTTTTGAAATGGCAGATTTTTTTTATTAATGTATTGGTCACCTCAGTGGTATAAAACGATTGTTTTGTGCTCACTTTTTTCTTCAGAAGTTTTACAGCTCATGTTAACCATGTTTACCTTCGATGCTGATGAGTAAATGAAAACATGGGAGCTGTAGTCACCCATCACTCCAGTGAAGCTGTTTACATTCCATAGTTTGGGATTTTTTATTTTTTTTCTTTTCTATTGTACTGTGCAGTTTTTTTGCCTGTTCTAATTTGCCATGACGTGGTCAGTGCTGTTTCCTTCCGGCTGCTTGTGAGCCTGTGGTAGAGATAAGGATACGTTTACAGTGCATTTTTAACAAGAAGCCGAAGATCTGCTTCATGTAGGAACTCGGGGACTCTCGGGATTGTACAAAGAATTCATTTACTGGTTTCATCTGCTTGATGCTGTGGGAATCAAGATCTAGAGCATTTTACTCGCAAAATAACAACTTCTGTAAATTTGAACTGTGCGTGACGAAGAAAGGTGATATACTTGGGGTGTCCTACAGCTGAGTAGGTCAGTCTGGGTTTTGTATTTTTACTTGAATATACCTTAAAAATGAGAATTATTGGTGAATGTGAAAACTGCATATATAAATCAAATGAAAAGATGGGTTTTCTTTTTGTTAACTATTGTAACTTTTTCTTAGTCTCATGGTTTTAATATGAAACACTCTGAAACTGAGGTCTTCCTGAAACAGTTTTATTTTTAAGGGAATAAAAATTTGCATGTATTAATTAGTAGAAGTGTAATACATCTGAAGATACAAAGGTGTCCGACTTCCTTGGAGTTAGAAAAGTTAAATTTCAGAGCAAGCTTTACTGTGACTGCTACTATTTCACATAGCTAAAGCAATCATTTCTTCATTATAACTTTTTTATTTTTTCCCTCCACAGTGATAAAGGCTATTGAGGTGGGAAGAACAACTCAGGAAAGGATTTCCCTTGGTTCGTTTCCCTTTGAGAAGAGAAGAACCTGCGAACACCGATGATCTAAGAAATACGAACACCGATACTTGAATCATTTTGTGATCCTGCCTTTCTGCCCGGCTGGACCTTGGTGACACTCTCCGTTCTTTCACATTCGAGAACATTTTTCTTTGTATGTGGAGCTGAAACCTGGGAATGCGTTATTATGGCAGCAGTTGTACAGCAGAATGAGCTTGTGTTTGAATTTGCCAGCAACGTCATGGAGGATGAGCAGCAGGTATGGGACAGTGTAAGAAACCATAATCGTACAAGTTGGTGCTTGGAATATTATGAAAACACGAGGAAAAAATGTGTAAAGCACAAAAAAGCAAACATGGAAGTCAGTATTGTTGCAGCAGATCTTTGTGCTATTTCAAAAGCTTCCTGTTGCTTCCTGTAACTGGCATGGGCAGAACAGAAATTGGTTGAAGTGTTATAACTTCTGCAGTATTGCAGAGATATCCTCCTCTGAAAATGTTTTTGCTGTCTTGCTGATTTGTGCCGATATATTCCATCCATTTGTGATGCAGAATTCCCCAACTTCTGATACTTGACAGTGTGCTATCCTGGTGTGCTAGGATAAAATTCCGAATAAAAGTAACGGTCACATTACAGATGACTAGAAGGAGCGGTAGGTACTGCTCACTGCATTTTTACAGATTGGTTTCTGATTGTGTCACTTTATGCTGGCTATTCAGAAATACACGTCAAAGTAATTTAAATTGGTTTCTTTCACATTGCAGGGAAAATATGTCTGTTTCTGAGGAGGCTCTGTTAGGTGTTGATTATCTAAACCACATCCTGTGAGCCCTGAGGCTTCAGTGAAGGATTCCTGTTGTAAAAATGGGGCAGCTTCTCTACAGTTATAGATTAGGTGTGGGTTAATAGTAGGGGTTTGCATTTATTAACAAGAAATAAGGTGTCTGGGTACTGCGGAGAGACAGTTCTTGAGAGGCTGAGAAATGCCGTGACAAACTGTTACTCTTTCTGTGAATGTGAAAAGCATTTATCCTCTCTTTTAAAAATGCTCGTGGCTTTACAGTCTTGTCTCTGGGTTTTCTGTATGGCCTGATATCTGGCTGGGTCAGTGGCCTGTTTCTGCTGTCAGAGTCATGCGATCATTTCAATGAACTGAGTGTTGTCTGTCTAAAGTGCTAACTCAGTTTTGGGTGGAACTAGTAATGTAACTTCCTTCCCTGTATTTTTCTAGAGCTTGTGGTAGCCTGGGGATTTAGATACGGGAATTGCAAAAACATAGCTGAAAACAAGCCTTATTTGTTACCTCTGTTTGTTGTTCATTGCTGGCTTTACTTTACAAGCCAAAGGGAGAGAGGAGAATTGAGATGGGAAGGGCTACTTCAGTGGTAGCGGCAAGCAAACCTAGTTTTGTTTGGTTTAGCTGTGCATTCTTCCTCTTGCAATTTTTTCAGATGCTCACCTGAAAAATTTTAAAAGTACTAAAGAGTACTGAACAGGGCAGTAAAACCTCCCTAAACAGAGCTTTCTTCAGCTCCAGAACAAACTCAACCTTGGCATTTATCTCATAACCCCAATAAATCCTACTCCAGATGAAGCCTAAGGAAAGAAGGTGTCTGTAGCATACCCAGAAGTGATGAAATCAAAGATGGGGAAGGTCAAAGAGAGAGTGCATAGCGGAAGGTTCATTGCTGCAGTTGGGTGAAAGCTCCTCTTAAATCACTGGGTTGACTTACTTCAGAGATCAAAGATGCAGGTAGGCAGCTAGCTAGGTAGATGTTAAATACCCAGTTGTAGAAAAGGAGTCCTGCATAGGAAAAGATCTGGGAAGCTGGAGCAAGATTCGGCTTGGGCAAGGATTTATAGTACAACATTAGCCTCAAAAGATTGCTTGTTGCTTATATCTAGTTGATCTGCTGCTTAGAACATAGGAGCTATTGTTATGGCTGCTACTGAGTTTTAAAATTCTGGACAGGTGAGTTATATTTAGGGGTGGATAACACAGTTTGTGTACTTTGCAAAAAGTTTAGCTCTGCAAGTGTTCTGTTGGTCAAAAGCAATTTTTGAGCTTCATCAGTGTACAAAAGCTGAGATACTTATATACAAGCATCATTTAAATGATTTTTGGATAATTATTTTTGCAATGCTCACAAAAGCTGGCATTGCAAGAATTTTGGTGCTTTACTTTTTGTCAAAGTTTTGCCTGAGGCCCTGTTGTGCCAAGAGCTGTCAGGACATGGAACAGCTGCGGGGAGAGGTTCGGGGTCTAGATGGCAGCTATGCTCAGTATTTCAGGGAAGTCATAATTCATGGCTATTTTTTTATTTAATACTTTTTAAAGTCTTGGTTAAACAACCATAAATTATGAACAGTCCATTTGAAAATGTAAGCATTCAGCCAGTGTCAGATGCCAAGGGGAGGGACTCGATCACGTGGCCCCATGTGAACAGGAAAAGCTCTCTCTTATCAGCTTTGTCCTTTCCAGTTTAGAAAATCAGATTTTTTTTTTTGTTTCTTGGAGGATTAATTTATTTTATCATGCATGGATGGTGCAGAAGAAATGGGGTGAAAATACACTCATAACTTTGAGAAGGGAACAAGTGGTTTGTACCAATGCTACTGATAACCTGACTGGCTGCTGGTGTGTCAGAGGTCCTGGTTAAAAAGATGATTTTTTTGTTGTTGTTTTTGTTTTAGTTTTTTTTTGTTGTTGTTGTTGGTTTTGGGGGGAGAGAGAGACTGCATACGTAAAACTGGACAGAAGCTCCTACAAGCTTTGGCTGAGTCAGTGCCACTGCCTAAAACTGCATTTCTTCATGTCTGCAGCTTCTCCTCTCAATATCTTTTCATTTAGCCCTTAGGTAACATAGAGTCAATGCAATATTTCATCAGGACATTCTGGATTCGGTAAGCTGAATAAAAGCAGTCACAGAGTCTGGATCATACTAGGAAGTTTTAAATGGTGCCAGGGTCACACTGAATCATCAGAACCCTTAAATTGCTAGCATGGTCCCCAGCATGATTGCTCTATGCCAACAGGTTCTCTCTCAAGTGGCTCTGACACGTGTAGTAACCTGTGCCTGCAGACACCTTCTGTGCCTCTGAGGAATGTTTCTTGCTTCCCTTCTTCTGAGGAAGAGGGGTCCAAGCCCTTAGGTAGGGCTGTGGCTTCTGCACCATCTTCTCATGCCTTGGTTTGCTCTTCCACATTCGCTGGTGTTGCTGTGGGCTTTCTGAAACATGAAGTCACCTGGTCAGGGCCAAAACCTACATTTTTTGGCTATTTCCAGCTCCTGCAGAAAGTGCCCCCCTTATCTACTTGCAGTTTTATGAAGACTTTAAGGAAATGATTGTGAGATCCATAATGAGGTTGTCTCCCCAGGAAATCAAGTGGCATTTATCTGCTTCCAGCATCCCTCTGTGAAACTTTGTAATTTCTCAGATGCTGACCGTGGGAATGCCTTTAAAGTCGAGAGGCTGCCTCTACTGTTGGCACAGGAGCCTTCATCAAGAGCAAACCGAAGCCCATTTTCTAGTCACCAGGGTCACTTTGCCTAGTTTCATTTATGTTTTGGTTTTTTTTGTTGTTGTTGTTTTTGGTTTTTTTTTTGTTTGTTTGTTTGTTTTTTTTTTGTTTTGTTTTTTGTTTTTTGTTTTTTGTTTTTTTTTTTTTAATAAATGGTCAACTATATTGCAAGTCTAAATTCTGTTGCTCTGTTAAAAAAAAAACGTTTTTTTTTTCACTGGGTTTTCTTTCATTTATTTTATTTTTTTTTCCCTTTTCCCTGATCCTATCTATTGCATGCCTTTTTTCCCACCGGTCACTCACTTCCATAAATTTATTCCACACCAGTTAGAAGCTAGTCACCATATTCCTGGGACAAGTATTCTTCCTTAGAGGACTTGTAGTATGAGAAGACAATACCTCCAGAGCAGAAGAAATCCCCTTCCTTATCTTCCATTTCCACAACCAGGATGGTGTTTTGATCTTCTGTCAGCTGGTGACAGCTGATGAGAAAATTCTCAGAGACCAAGCTGTGTGGTGCGGTCAACACGCTGGAGGGAAGGGATGCCATCCAGAGGGACCTTGACAGGATTGAGAGATGGGCCCATGCAAACATCATGAAGTTCAACAAGGCCACGTGCAAGGTCCTGCACATGGGTCAAGGCAATCCCATGCAGAAACACAGTCTGGGCAGTGAATGGATTGAGAGCAGCCCTGAGGAGAAGGACTTAGGGGTGTTAGTGGACAGAAAACTGACTGTGAGCCAGCGATGTGTGCTCATAGCCCAGAAAGCCACCCGTGTCCTGGGCTGCATCCAGAGAAGCGTGGCCAGCAGGTCAAGGGTGGGGATTCTGCCCCTCTAGTCTGCTCTGGTGAGACCCCACCTGAGTACTGCATCCAGCTCTGGGGCCCCCAGCATGAGAGGGACATGGACCTGCTCGAGCGGGTCCAGAAGAGGGCTGCAAAGATGATCAGGGGGCTGGAGCACCTCCCCTGTGTTGACAGGCTGAGAGAGTTGGGGTTGTTTAACTTGGAGAAGAGAAGGGTCTGGGGAGACCTTATAGCGACGTTCCAGTACTTAAAGGGGGCTGACAGGAAAGATGGAGAGGAATGCTTTATCAGGGATTGTAGTGATAAGACAAGGGCTAACAATTTTAAACTGGAAGAGCGTAGATTTAGATCAGATAGAAGGAAGAAATTCTTCACTGTGAGGGTGGTGAGACACTGGCACAGGGTGCCCGGAGCAGCTGTGGCTGCCCCCTCCCTGGAAGGGTTCAAGGCCAGGTTGGATGGGGCTTTGAGCAACCTGATCTAGGGAAAGGTGTCCCTGCCCATGGCAGGGGGGTTGGAACTAGCCGATCTTTAAGTCCCTTCCAACGCAAACCATTCTACATTTCTATGAAAAAAAGAAACACCTTGTCAGCATGTCAAACACCCAAGAAGAATTTGAGAGCAGGAAGGGAGGATTGCTGCCTTTGGTCCTTGGAGGAGGGCAGGGTTCAGTTTTCGGGGGGTCATGGAGCATGACAGATGCTTTCAGGGATCTGCTCATGGGACCTTCCATGGACTTCAGCATCTCTCTTAAGCTTTGCACTTCTCTGAATTGTTAAAGGTTGGTCTACAGGACTGATTTGTAGATAAACTACAGTGAGAAATTTGGTGTCTAAGATTTGGGAATATTTCAGCAGTAACTCAACTCCTTTAAGTGTCCAGCAGACATGGGAGATGTGTTGAAGCCAAGCCAAAGCTTTGGCAGAGCTGGGTGTCATATTTTAACTATATTCTTCATGAGAAAGATGAAGCAGAAGAAGTAGGCAAAAGGAAAAACTACATAAATTGTTTTTCTGTGGATTTAGGTATTGATTTCTTGAAAATCATTGCTGGCACTCTAATTTGAGACTGGTTTTTTAGTTTTGGCATACTTTGCACTCTTTTTGTTAATGCATGTTGAACAACCTTTGTATAAGAAATAAATTACTTTGCCATCTTGATTTTGGAGAGGTAATTTCTCTTAATTGAATCACTACCTTCTAGTCCTTAATTTAATGTTTTCCCTGTGTGTAATGCTTATTACACACTAGCATCAAAGGGAGCCATAGTAAACATGGGGTCTTCTGCAATTCTAATTGTGAATAGAGTTATTCCTGTGTTTTACAATGGAGCTACAGGAAGCTTTAGCTTGTCTCTCAGTTGGGATTCAGGCGCTTTCAATGAAATCAAGAACATTATGGAAGTACTGAAGTGAGATTTTACTCCTCAACGGTCATACATACATCAGCATACATTAGGAATAGCTTTTAAAACTGAATTAAATGCTTGTTAGTGAAATTATAATAAATTGCAAATATTGTACAAAGAAGTGATACTGGTTTCCACAAAAATGCATTTCAAATTAGATTCGATTGCAGTTGCATGAATGCTTTTCTCTCTGAAAGCATATTATATATTTGTTCCAGCCTTTCCTTTTCACAACCATGTCAGGAAAGAAAATCCATACATTGTACTTCCGTAAGGTATGAGTTGGAAGGAGATGTAGCAATGGTTTTAAAATAAAAGGCCACAAGAAGTTATATTTACTCTGATTCTTCCAGTTCAAAACAGTTATTAATTTAAAGAAAACCACATTTAAAGTGTCTTACTACGGGCTAATGCTCTTCTGTTTGTCTCTCGTCTTTCGGAAGTGCAGTGTGTGAGCAAGCTCCTCGGAGGGTCTGGTGCCGAGCTCACGCGATGAGGTATTCCCCTGCCACGGGGGTTTCTCTGCCTGTAGACAGAGACAGTGACTGTCTCGGAGTATGCGGGTGATGTTTTTTTCTAGACATGGTCAAAACACAGTTTAACCTTGCGGAGCCGATCGTATCTGATCAGACGGACCAGGCCGACTGCTGCTGCCATGTGTGAGGGCAGCTCTGTTTACTACCACAGGAAACATTTCAGCCCGCAGTGAAGAGTGTTTCAGTAACACCTAGATGCTTGGGCTTTTGTAATTAGACTTCACAGCAGAGCCATGAGTAGGGTGTAATGTGAATGGGGCTTTGAGAAACTGAGCTGAAAGCTTGTGACGATTGGTTGGCTTTCTTTGTGTTGCATTTATTATTCTGAAACAGTTTTTCATGATTTGTCCCCACTAAATAGTAACAGCAGTGCTGGAGGTGCTTTTGCTTCTCGGAGGCCAAGTCAGGGACTTGAGCGTCAGTCATTAGAGAAGGATAGTGCTGAGCCAGAATAATTTTTTTTTATCCAGAAGAAGCTAATGTGAGGTTTATCCTAAGCACAGGCAACTGGGTATGTTGGTGCAGATGCTGCAGCTGTCGAGCTGGTGCAGTGGCAGAGCAGGGGAGGAAGGAGCACCTCGCTTCAAAGACATGGCAGGGTGGCAGCTGGTCATTTGCTGGTGAGCATGTAGGAGATGGACACCTACATCAGAAATAGACACACCAATGCCTCCACCCTTTTATAGTCAACAGAGAGGAATAGGGTTTTTTAGGGCATGATTCATCCTGTCATAGCACAAGAGCTGGACAGGGAAATTGTGCCTTAGAAATATCCATTTCTTTCTGTTGGCTCTCAAGGAAACCTGCGGTTCCTAGCGCAAGTCCAAGTCCTTGCACCACAGCTGTTTGAAGGTAGGTGAGATGAACTTCACTCTCAGTGCCTATGAACTAGAGCGGGATGTGAAGACTGAAGTCTTCTTACTTGTATCTTCTCTACCTAAAATCCATAGTTTTTACTGAACAATATAATGTTCTACTGAACAGGTGCTTGTAAAGCACGCACTCTTCTTGCTTGCAGGTGACAGGAGCCTAAGTGAAGTATTGTATGTAATCCTTTTTTAAATTTTTTTTTTTTTAAATGTAGTTACATATATGGGTGTACAGTATATGTAACTTCCACCCCACAAGTTATATACTATGGTATGTTACTGAAATTGAGGTACTTAAACTATTTTTAGAGCATGGATTGTATCTCTGTAATGAGGCTGTAATGGACCATCTTCCTTCTAGTTTATGGAACATATTGTTGAAAATAAAGCCTTTTTTTAATGCATACAGTACTTTATTTTTCTTCTCTCTTTACAGTGCTTTATCTTTTTTATTGATGTGGCTTTTATTCAGTCAAATCTATTTGTTTATTCTTGCCTGGAAACAAATGGGATCAGGGATGTTGGGCTCAGTAAACAAACAGGTTGTGCAATGTGAATGCAATTCTTCCGGAGGAACAGCAGGGACCTCTTGCCCACCAGTGGTTCCTGGTTTCTCAGCCCTGGCAATGTACAACCTTGGATAGAGGTGGACACAAAGGTGTAGGGTAAAAGTTGTCCCATTTCTTGACTCGACATACGCCCGTCATCTGGCAATGTGATTGCACAAGAGGATTTTAACTGGTGTGCACTTTGCTCATTTGTATTGATCTTCTACGATGTTACTCTATTTTGAAACTTATGGTGGTAGAGTAGGTAGGTTATTATTTTATTTTACTTTTGGTTTTGCTGTTTTTTTTTTTTTTTTTGTTTAGCTGACTGTCCATGATAGAAGACCATAGAAATACTAGTTTTGTTTCTTAATTCTTCCTTTTTTCCTGATTGCCCTTTACCACAGTTGTTGCTGAGACATGTTTTACAAAACACAGAACAATTTAAAGTGGTAATTACTGCCTTTTAAAACTTCTAATTGCACTTTCTGCTTTTAGTACTTACATTCCAGACTCTTCCCTGGGACCAGCTTACTCCTATAGCCGTCGTCTGTGTTGAGTCAATAGCTCTGTACCGTTTGTTTTCCGTTGGTGGCTGTGCGCATAGTGGCAAGACTGAGAGACGTGAACATTTCTGAACCAAGCTCATAATCATGTGGTTGTTTTTTTTTTTTCTTGTGTGGTTAAATGAAAAAACAGCTTGATCCATGAATATCTGTGCTCTCCTGTGGAGGATGAGACTGAATGTACATATAAAATGGTTTTCTCAGAAACGTGTTTTATCAACTTTTTGGTTTGTTTTCTTGTTTTTAAGCTTGCCACATTCATAGTGTGATTTATTGTTATAGTAAGAAAACCTTAGAACTACACTAGACTTTCTTTGAGCCTGCTGTGCTGGCATCAGCTATGACTTTCGTCCTGCAAATGACATTTTTAAAGCCTTGCTTTGGAAAAAAAGTGTCTGTAGTAAAAGGTATTTTCTGAAAACCTCTTCCTGTTGAATGGTTGCCTTTTCAGAGGGTGTGCATCTTATTATTATTACCAGTCAGCTTGATTTTGGTTTTCCCAGCTGCCTCTTTTCTTCCGTACCTGATGCAAAACAACTATTGAGAAAGAAGGATGATGTCTGAAATCAGACTTAGGAAGGAAAGCAGGGGTGGGTTGGGGGAAGTTCTGTCAAGTGACTAAAGCCATAAGAATTAGAGAGGGAAAGTATTATGCCACATATATCAATCACTCCCTGTTACACCCCCTTGCTCTTGTAGCAAATGTCGCCTAAAATAGTGATCTTCAACTAGTGTCTCATAGGAAACTTGGTGCCTATGAGAGCTTCATCCAGTCCTGGCAGCCACAGGACTCCACCCCCAGCTTGATGGGAAGAGCAAAAGATTAAGGTGCTTGCAGCAAATTGCTTGCCCAGTATTATTGCCAGTAAAGTTTTGCATTTACTGTGCTGTGCCACTCCTCTGTACTGTCAACTTTTATGCTGCAAAATAATGTTGTGGGAGTTTGGTATTACCTACTGGAGTAAAGTCAATATATTAGGTACTGCAGTGATACTCAGGCTCTGGCCCATAGTGTACCACTGCTGCTACTTGGGTTTATGTGCTAAAAATCATCTTGTTCTTTGGTGCTCCCTCCTGATGGTCTAATATTCAAGTGATATAGTACAGGTCTGTCGAAGTATTAATCAGTAAGTGGATAGACTGGATGTAGTCTTACTACCATTATTTTAATTTTCTTTTTTCCACCTCCCAGCTTGGTGATCCATCTATTTTCCCTGCTGTCATCGTGGAGCATGTTCCTAGCGCAGACCTCCTTCATAACTACTCGGGCTTATCCTGCGTGGATGAACCTAGTGACATGATCACTGAGAGCTCTCTGGACGTCGCAGAAGAGCAAATCATAGAAGATGATGATATCACACTCACAGGTTGGCAGTAAAACCATTTCTGTGCCATGTTTTTGCACCAAGATGGCTGTGGCTAATGGTAGAAAAAAGCTTAATGACAGAAACCAACAGGAAACAAATTTATAGTAGTATTGAATGCTGTTAATTCTGTACGAGACAGAAAAAATGGCATTAATACTGCTAGCAGTTGGCTTGCAATCCCAGCTGCACAGCTGATAATGGTGAAGAGTTTCATCCATCAACAGAGATTAAGACAGAGTCCTGCTCAGAGTACCAACAAGATTTTTCTGTGCTCTTCATAAAATTTGTTTGCTCTTATTTAATGGTTGGAACATACCTAAGTAAACATACATACCAAAAATCAGGAATATGCAACTTGAGTAGATGTGCTGCTTTTAGCTTCCTGAGGCTATACAATTAGCTATAAAATGTGCACGTTAGTGTGACTTACTGGTGTAGGTATGCTCAGCATAGTATTCGTGCTGTATCTCTAGTAATGATTAATGCCAAAAATACAGATGTTCTGTGTAAATTCTGTTAGAAAAGGTAGCCCCAAAGAGAAAACAGATATCAAGAGGAAAGCTCAGAGATATGTCACATTTCTTAAAAAACAACCCCTCACTGAATGCATGTATTTGAAGCATTTTTGCAGAACAAGTCTGAAAGGTGAGGTAGATACTTCACAGAGGGATCATCTGTTCCTCTGTCGTCTTTCAGCCAAGGCTCCACACTTGGACTGTCTCCAGGGCTGGAGACAGCTTGCTGGTTTCAATCATGCTTTTGACATTATTTCCAAAGGCATACTCTGATACAATCTTCTACCACCAAAAGCAAAACAAAAACTCAAAAAAACTTGACATGAGGAACAGTTCACAAAGCAAATTGACATGAGCTGTTCTCAGTAAATGGTTTTATCTGATAAAAATGACTCCTTTTTTTTCTTAATAGTGTATTATCTGTGAACAGACTGTGACCGTACAAAAAAGTTAGCTGATTATTCAAGAGGGTTTTACATACTTAAACATTATTTCGAGTTGAGACCTCTTGCCAACTATTCACTTGCTGTTCATATTAATTATTCACACTGCAACTGGCATTTCCTTGGTGTGTTACTTAAGCACCACTTAATGCGGCTGTGTGAATTTTTCATGGCAGATCGTTTCTGTGAATCGATATTCTCTAATATATTGTGAGTGAATTTTTACTTGCATGAGTGATTGTGAAACTCCATTTTTGTGAATGCTCTTGTTAACAGTTTTTTGTTGCCGGTCACATGAGAGAGGTTTGCAAATTGCTGCCAGAGTCTGAAAATATGTAATCCTTGTAACCGATGATGTCCCAGGGTTTCTGGGATACTTTGGAGGCAGACAAGTACGGTATTGTTCCCCCCATCCATTGTAGTTCAAGCAGTCTGGTTTTCTTTAAAGGCAAAGTCCTGAGAAAACCAGAGCTGCCACTTCGCCGAGATTATTGTTGTGAAGGAGATGTTAACTAATTATCAGTTTCACACTCTCCATCCCGCAAGCTACTGTGCATGCTGTGGGTTTCCCTGGAGAGGAAAATGGATGAGCCCAGGCCAGGCAGGGACCAGCACCGCTGCGGGAAGCTCCCGCTCAGGGTGCAGGGCGGGCAGCGCTGGCAGCCCAGCCCCTGGTTTCTGGCAGGGAACTATCCAGCCTCGCTCAAGTAGGGCAGAATTTGGGGGCCCAGGGGTGCAAAGGGACTCCACAGAAGGTGAGGAGAGGACTTCGGGGAAGGAGGCCCCTGTCACCTCCCTGCCCACTGCAGGCAGGCATCGGCTGTGGCCGCAGCGGTCCGCTCAAACTTCAGGGCAGCCGTGGAGGAGACCCGGTTCAAGCATGGCTTGCTGGAGGCCTGCCTCTGAAATGGGGCTAATTGTAACTGAAATTTCCCACCTACTCTGTTTTTCAGCTGTCCTTTTTTTTTTTTTTTTTTTTTTTTTTTCCCCTCCTTTCTTTGAAGTTTCCCCCTTGATTTTTTTTTCATGGGGCGTGTTTGGTCTCAACAGTGAAATGCGTTGTTTTCCTCTTTGAAGTTTGTACCAGTCTTTTCAGTCACTTCCATGTTATGCCTTTGAGCGAGGATCAGACATTATAAAGACTGAACTAATTCCATGTTAAAATACTGGTAAGAAGTTCACAGCAAAATGAAACTGAAACCGCCATCATTTGTGACTAAACATTACTGAGAAATGGCTGTTTAGTATGCAGGATTTGGGGTTTTTTAAAGTTACCAGTTTTTCAGTACTGTTTTATGACTCTGTCGTATGTTTAACCTGTTTGTTTGTTTGTTTTTTTTTTTTCTCCTAAACTAACAGAAATTAGCAGTAGGTCCTCTGATACTGAAGCAATAAGTTTTCAGGGATTTACCTGCAGAATAATGGACACTGGTAGGTTTTTCCATCTTGAGGATGTAGCTTCAGCCCATCAAAACCACAGCTATTGCACGTCAGTGATTACTTACCCGTAGTATAAATTATAACCTGCAGAAAACTATAAGAACAGCATCTGTTTCACATGAGACCCTGCTGAAAGATGGCTAACAGCCAGCTTTTTAGTTACAGTAACGCTCATGCTGTAATTTTTTTATAATGAATAGGCAGACCTGTCTTATCACCCTCCTCTTTAAAAGCACTTTTCCCTCGAAAAACTGTCATGGCAATTCACACGGTCAGTTTGTTGCCAATATTAGGGGAGTTTAAATGATTAACGATCATGTAGTGAAGGGTGATTAACAAAATAAATTGGAGAAGTTTTATCTCTAAAGGGAAAATTGAATTGTGGTTTTTTTTTTTTTTCTCTGAAAAATACAGTGGATAATGTTTTGTGCAGATGGTACAATTTGCTACACTTTATGTACCTTATTAATGTGACTAATTATGGTTATATGGTTATATAGGGGGAGGAACTAATTGGATTATATAACTTACTGGAAAAAAAAAAGCTATTACTGTTATTAATTTTAATTTTTTAAAAACTTTACCAAGTCTGGCCAGTTTAATTTAGAAAAATAACAGTTAATCATCCTCTGCCATTTTGTGATTCACCTGTTCTGGTGTTGTTTTCATGGGATCAGGGAAGTATCTGCATGGAGACAGTTGGGGGGAATGAAAGAGGAGGGACGGAAAGTTTGTGTTTAGATGCCTCATGCCCTAATCTGAATAGGGAGCATGGACGTGTGCATTTTCATAGATCGGTAACAGTGCCTGATAACCAGTTCAGAAGTTACTTTACAGCATTTTGAATTTCAGTAACGTTTGGCTTGTACATTTGGGAATGAAGGCAAAGAGGTGTGAGGTACTGTAGTCCCGCACAAACCCAGCATTTTCAGTGAGCGTTTATGGTGCTACAAAGAAATCCAAAGGAATAGTTAAGTGGAAACTGAACTTCATAGTGTTAATCTGTGAGGATTTTTTGCTGACAAGGTGCCAGCTGTAAAAAAAAAACGAGTACAGTTTCAGTTATTTTGTAAAGAAATTATTCACTGCTGCACGTAGCATCTGGTTAAAAACAGTGAGGGTTTTTTCATATATCTCACCAGTGAGATCATTTTCTCTACAATTGTTAAGCCTTATTTTGAAAAGAAAATGGAAGGTGATGTGTAGGTCTCCTGAAATACCTGTGTTCTTAAACTTAGTTTTCCGTGTCAGTTAACAGTCAGCTCAGAGTTGATACTAAAAAGCAATTGCTTAAATTTAACAGCCTGCAAAAGGGGGCTCTGTCTGCGTTTAATGGACCTCTTTCTACTTCTAGCAAGCTTAGATTTCTTCTGATGTTACTTTGAGGCTCTGTGGTCTCTGCTTTTGTCTATAGTAAAACCAGCAGTGAATTTAAACACAGCTGTGACTAGCACAGCCCTTATCTTGGCCTGGACAAGGACTCACCTTGTCCGCTCTGCAGAGCTGCTGGCCACCGGGGAAGCAACAGGAGCGGGACAGGATCGACGAAAGCATTGTAAAGCTTTCAAAAAAGACACTAGGCAGGAGTGGGGAAAGCAGGACTTTGGTCTGAGGCAGGGAGCTTCCAGAGTGAGGCATAGTTTCTTTCTCCACCAGGTGAGAAGAGCAGAAAGCTGTGTTTGGGCAAGCCTCACGCTAACAGCAGCGAGCGCTGATTCATAGTGAACCTGGATTCGCAGTAACCGGGCTGTAATTGGCATGCACATACAGAGGCTTACATTTGTGGCTTGCTCAGATAAACAAGAACTTGTAGAGTACCCTGGGAAAAAAAAGAAGTTACTTTTAGGTGTGGTTTTCCCGCCCTGCCCCCCCCCCCCCCCCTTTTCCTTTCTTCTCCTCCCCCCCTTTTTCCTTTCTTTCTTCTCCCCCCCCCTTTCTTCCTTTCTTTCTTCTATCTCCCCTTTTTCCTTTTTTTTTCTCCCATCTTTTCCCCTTTTTCCTTTCCCCCCTTTTCCTTTTTTCTCCCTGCTCTTTTCTCCTTTTTTCTCTCCCTCCTTTTTTCCTTTCTTCTCTCCCCCTTTCTCATTCCCCCCCAGTTTAGCTTTTTCCTTCCATTTTCCTTTTTTCTTCCCCCTTTTTTCTTTTTTCCCCCCTCCTTTTATTCTGTTTTTTTTTTTTTTTTTTTTTTAAATTTCTACCTATTTAACATAACATTTGAAATCTGACGCTTCTCACAAGTTACTTCACCACCATTCTTTCAGCTCTGACTTTGCCAAAGCGTAACAAATAAGCTATTTGATCTCAATTCTTCTTAAATTTTTGACTGTATCATTACTGCCAGTGATTGGAATACCTTTCTGCCAACATTAAGAGAAAAACTAAAATAACAGACACCAGCTTGCCTTTGGTAGTTGAGTTTGTTATCTCCAAGCTCTCTCTTGAGTTGGGTGATGTGAATTAGCATCTTGCTGCGAGTAGGACAGAGAGGTGCTCCCTCTCCTCTGTGCAGTGCCCCACACCTTGTTTGTGTTAGCTCTTGAATTCTTGTAACTCAACTTGCTAACCCAGCAGTACCCCAAAAACTTCTTTTCAGCCATTTTAGAAAACTAAATTGTCTCACTGCATGATCAAAAAAGTGTGAAGCCTGTCTTGTGTTAAGTGACAGGAGTTTGGATCATGAACAAGGGCAGAGATAGGAGGAAGAACCACAGCCCTTGTTTTTTCAGCAACGGGGGAAATACTAATTTGGCTCAAACCACCTTGTGAAGTCATCTTCTAAGAAGAGTCTTGAAGGGTGTTAGCAAGGGCAATAACGTAGAAGGGTGTTAGCAAGTGTGTTAATGTGGTTAAGAAACTTATTTTCGCCATTTTGTGCCTGAGAATAGACAGATAGTTGGCGCTCCTTAACGTTTTTTGTGAGCATCAGATTATATTAATTTCTGTGTTTGCATTATTTATATGACTGTTATAAGTTCCTTTTATTAGTCTTGGATATGGGTGGTCAACTTCTAGCCAGATGGTGTAACAGCCGATGCAAAGCTGGAGATCTCTGCCTCGCCTGCCGTTATTCAGAGTGAAGAATTGACTCTGCTCCTTCATCACCTCAGTGCCTGAAAGCAAGCGGGTGGGTTTGTTCCTCCTCAGGGAAAGAGCAAAGAGCAGCTGCTCCCTCCTCCCTGCCCACAGCACTGAGAACCAGGGGGTACCACTGTTGGCTTTTAAATCGTCTGTGGCAGCATAAACCAGCCCCACTCACTGGCTTTGGCTGAGCTGGATTGTGGTGGGTTACCTTCCTGTCCATTCAAACAACATCAGACCGGGTGACAGCTGCTTTGGCAGTGCTGTGTGCCCCTGTTTAGGGTGACATCCTTATTGTGGCCTGCCTTATGCTGGTAGATGGTACAGGAAGTTCCCATCCAGATAAAACTTAGAACCAGAAGCGATCAAGTCAGCGCTGCCCGGCCAGGCGTGAGCGTGCCTGCAGACTGCACGGGCTGTGCTTGCTTCAGTCTCAGCTAGCCAGGGATCCCTTGAAGATGCTGCTCAGCTTTTGGACAAGACGCTCTGCAGCTGAGCTCCTGGGCCTTCAAGCTGCACAATGGAAGTGCCAGTGGTTTTCCTGCCTTGTCTTGCTCTGTGGCTTCCCAAGCCAGGACCTTAAGCCCCTTTCTCTTCACGCTGTCTTCCTCCCTACCTCTGCGTTTCTCACTGCTTAAGCCTGTTCGGAGATGTCAGTCAGAAGGTGCAGATCCTCAACTCTCTGAATGTCTGTGCAAGACAGGGGGTGGAGGGGGTCCTGTAGACAACAGGGTGAGTTGCTGTGTAGGTTAGGGGTTCCCAACACCTTCCGCTTTATTCTGTGTTAGCCCGAGCCACTGACACTTGGGGCATGGTAGGGCTGAGGTCAAGAAAAAATCCAAACTTCTTTGCCTTCTCCTAATGATACGATTGCTGAAGCTGTAAACGTTTGGGGTGAAACTGTTTTGGTTTTTTTTTTTTTTTTTTTGGTTGGTCATTTTTTAATTGTGTGATTGTTTAGTGCTAGTGAGCTGGGTGCTTTGTTGTTACTGTGATTTTTATTTTTTTTAAAGTATAGGAATTCTGACATAGGCCTCTTGCTTTTGTGCAAAGAGGAAATGTTTCAGGGTCACCGTGTGGTGTTTTATGTTGCATTTTTGCTTTCTCTGTCAGTGAATCTGTCGGTCTCCTTTCTGTTTTTTTTTTTTTTTCTCTCTTTTTTTTTTTTTTTTTTTTTTTTTGTGACTGCCCCACCCCAAATTCCTCAAAGCTTAACAGGGAGAGAGGGCGTGAAGCTGACTCAGACTCATTATCGTCCTGAGAAAGTTATGGAGGTTCATTGGTGTCCTAGAGAGGGGAATACAAATACAGCCCTTTGTACTTTTTTGATAGATGTGAGTTCCCCAACGTAGCTTCAAATACCTGACAAAGGAAGCCTGGCCCGTGCATTTCCATCCAAGAAAGAGTAATTTCTTAAAAGAATGTGTTAAATCAGTTCTAAAGGTTTATGGTACCAGGTACGAGAACTAACATTTAACTTATTTGTCATGATACAATTATTTTGAAAAACACCTCTGGTAAAGTACTCCTCCAGTCAAACCAATATTATCTTCTTGGACAGCAGTTATTTTTCAAAATTATATTTTATTGGATTTTTTTTAGTGTGTAGCTTCAGATGACCTTAATTATAACTTAATGCCCAAGAGCTTTGGATTTGTCTAATGACCACCCTCATGAGATGATGAAGGATTGTCTAGTGGTCAAAATTTGTGAAAAGTTTGTCAACCCCCTGTGTTGCTTTTCATGTTTTGTGTTTGCTTTCCTATGTGTTCCTGGAGCCTGCACTGTTAGCCCTCCCTCTAATCCCATGGATTTGAATGGTTTAGGATCCAGTTACACCTTTAGATCGTATGTTCTCTAATAGAAGTTGTGGAATATTTTCTTGTCTGTCTTCCAGGCTAAATGACAGGATATTTTTGGTGAGCACCTCTTAATTATGGAATTCACTTCCTTTGGACCACCATAAGAAGAAATTAGCAATATTGGTTTTTTTAAAGGATACTGTGTGGAATATTGTTTGTGGTAGTGATATTTCTTAGGGTTTGAGGGTGTTGTGTTTTACCGCATGTGCTTGATCAGCAAAGAGAGGGGTTAGAAAGATGAGGCAGAAACAAAGGGTTTGTGTTGGTTTTGTTTTTGTTTTGTTTTTTGTTTTTTTTTTATACATACAATCAGATTAATGTAGTATATTAAATAAATTAAATGATTGCAGTGTGCATTTTCTCCCCAGCTAACCTGTTACTACTCATCTAGTAGAAGACCGTGTTGACCACTTTTTTTTTTTTTTCTAGAAATGAAGTAGGAGTAAATATCATGTTAGGCTTTAAGTCCACATTTTAGCTTGTTAAGAATTAATTTTTACCTTTTACTTGTAGTTGAAGCATCTTGTCATAATGGAGATGAAACAATGGAAACAATCGAGGCTGCTGAAGCACTTCTCAACATGGACTCCCCTGGTCCTATGTTGGATGAAAAAAGAATAAGTAAGTTTTTTATGAAAGCAAATCTAATCTGTATTTGCCTTGTTTATTTGTGAAAAGAGGAGGGATTCAGTACAGCATGGTTGCATGGAACTGGTGAGATTATTTGGCTTCCAGGTAGCCTTTACATACATAGTTTGGATATCAGAAATCCAGCGTTGTATGCAATGAAGGATTTCATTGCCATGCCAGTGTTGAACAGGTAAGGAAAGAATCAAAAATTATAGAGGGAAGAGGTGAATAGAGTTGGGTGGTTTGGATTGCAGTGTTTTGTTTGGCTGATAGAGGATTAGTCTGTTTATGTCGTCAAGATAAAAGAATATACACTTACATCTGCAGAGTGCCTTAATTATGAATAAAAATGTATGATCACCAAATAATTGTGCTTTTGAGGGGGAGTGGGTTATATCATTAAATTGTTCTATTTTAATATTGCTTCTGCTTGTGTAAAATGTTGTTGGTGCATATATGCCATTATGAACTAGCCTCCTCTCCCACGAAGACCTGAAGTGTCACAGTTTTATTTTAGTCTATGTTTAATTTTTTTTGTTAAAAAAAAAAAAAAAAAATCCTCGTGGATGTGTGAAAATACTCCTGTTGTCCCTTTCCTTAAGCAACTATGTTCGGCGCAACTGAAGATGATGATATGGTGGCTCCTATTACACACGTGTCAGTCACACTTGATGGGATCCCTGAGGTGGTAGAAGTTCACCAGGCCCCAGACTCTTACGCTGAATCACCAGAGACTCCAGAATTTGAACAACCAAAGAAGAAAAAAGGTAAGATGCTCCTGGAGAACAGCAGTATGGCGTAGGAGAGCAGTGAGTGGCGTGCTTGCCTCCCCTGCGGGTGCCTGGAACCATTCTGGCTGTCAGGTCAAAGTCACTGAAGCGGGCTCAGCTGGCAATAGAGAAAGCATTTTTTTGCTGGGTAATGTGAGCACAGATGCTGGTGCTTAGACACTAAAGGTGTTGGAGGGGTAGCAATGATGGCTTATCCCACCCGAAACAAGAATCTCTGCTTGTTCCTATTTATAGTTTCCTCTTCAGAGCAGAATTGCAATACAAGCTGTAGAGCTTTTGTTACTGTGAATCCTGAAGTATTTTAATTAGCTCTGATTTAGCTTCAACTAAAGATACTTGATCTGTTCAGAACATGGGATGAGAATGAGGAGGGTTTTTTAGTTAAGTAGGAGTAGTTTAATTTTATTTTTTTTTAAATAGCTGCATGCTATAGTAAGCATAAGTCCCATTTGCACTAGATGACATTTACGCAGTGTCCACTGAATGATGTTCCATTGGAGTCAGTGCTGTGCCAGAGAAGTGAAGTGATGTTAGTAAGACCTTTTGCTCCTGTTTTCCCATCCTGCTTCAGCATAGACCCCATCAGACATCCTGAAGCTGACGTTTACAGGGGAAGAGTCATGCACTGCAGGCATCTGTAAGGTGCTATTGCAACAAATCTGAAGAAAAAAAAAAAAAAAGAAACCGAGAGAGTTATATTTATGGAACTAATCCTATGGCTGAATCAGAGTATTAGGACTTGCACAGGTTCCCCTGTGAAATAAAAGCCTTCCAGAGCAGGACCCCTGTTACCCAGCCATACTCCTGCTGATTGAGAGTGTGTTTTTGCTGCTACTTCCAAACGCTGGGAGTCGTTATCTGTGAGAGAGAGCACGTCTGCCTGTGGAGGTCTTGGGGAAGCTGCCCGAGCCCCGTGTGTGTCACAAGGTCTGGTAGTGATGGGTGTGGGTCGGGAAGTTTCCAATTCCCGTAAAAAAGCTGAACTGAAACCGCAGTGGAGGAGAGCTTTACCAGCAGCTGTCCTGAGAGTGCTGCTGGGGAAACTACCGTGCTGCGTGCACTACTGTGAGATAACCAACTGTAAGAGGATTTTAAACTGTTTTTTTTTTGGTTTGTTTTGTTCTTTTATTTTCTTCTTCTTTTTAATGTTGGCTGCTGTGTGGGTCAAAACAAGGAGCTGCTGTCATCCAGACATTTAACCTCTTTGGCTTGATGCTTTCATACCCTCTTTTGTGTTGTGCTTCTGCTTACTCCCACTCCTTCCTCCTCCTCTCTAGCTGTAGGTTAGAAAACCAGTTGCTTCACAGCAAATGTGTGTTTGTTTTTGACAGTTACATCAGATAGACAAAATACTAGAAAAGATGCATCAGCTTAGTGTCTTATTAACTACTAGTTTTCAGTGAAATTGAGGATTCATGGGGTAGATGGTATGGTCTGAGTGATGTTGAAACGTTACTTAGTGTCCAGGGATTTGTAAGGTATTGGTGTACAACAACTGCTGCAAAACATTAGTAATTTTGTAGTGCGCTTCAGGACGACATGCAGTATGTGGATGGGGTTCTTTTGGATTTGTTTCTTTGTCTTTTTAAGTGCAACCTGTTTCCCTCACTTTGGTCGGTTTTGTGGCACAACAAAGGACTGTGGTCATTTTGCCCTATCCATACCACTCATGATTTTGTAGACTTCTGGCATATTTAACCCATCAGCTAGATGTATAGGGTTGCATTGGGCAGAGCGTTGCTGGCTGACTGAGCCAGAATAGCATTGCCAAGTAGAGCTCCTCCAAGAAAATGTTCTCCAGAAGTGCTGGGATGATTTCACTTCCTTTCCTTGTGGGCCTTATTGCTGCAGCAGGAGAGCTGTATCCACTCATCTGCTCAACTCCAAACCCATGTTCAGCGCGATGTTTGTACTCATGAATGTCTGAGCACTGCACTGCCGAACTACAGATCAGAAAGACAGGAAAAACAAAGGGATGTCAGAGAAAAACTTGGAAATATGACATACTAATATCCTCAGTCCTGGTTTTGCTATGGGAGGTATCTGACAGTAGATGGTTACATAAGTTATATACACATTATATTTTAGATAGATACTGTTCATTAGGGTTTTACATACATTATTTTTTTAAAAAACAAACCCCACTGAAAACGGTACAATAAAATGTATTGAACTTTTTCTGGTGTGGTATAAAATACTTAATCAGGGTGAGCATCTCACTGTCTAAATATCACATTAATCTGTAGAGTGAGTTTCTAACCTGAAGTGTTTTTGCAACCATTGAAATAGGAAAGTGGAAATACCAATTAGAAATTCAATTAGCTATACAAAATGATGGTAGCCCCACATCAAGCTTAGCTCTTGCACATTCTCCATCCTTCCTGTTTGTAAAATTCTCTCCTAAAAAGGAATTTAGTGATGCACTCTGAAAGGTAACAAATTCATGCTCTATTGAACCAAAGGAGGAAGCGTGCTAATGCTTAACGTGCTTGCAGAAAATAATCTTCTTTTAAACAAAGGAAATGTATCTTGTGTGTCTCTGTTAACTGTATTTCTGATGGTATCAGTGAGTGCTTGGAGATTATAGCTCACACTGTAGTCTAAGACCATCATCTTAAGTATTTCTAGCCCAGATACAGTTTGCTTCTGTCAGCGGAGACTTCCAGTCTATTAAGCAAGCAGATAATCTTGTTTTATCCCTAAATTCCATTTTGGTGATAAGTGAACAAGATAGCGCTCTATATTTTATCTAGCTTTTCCTGTTTAAACTCTTGCCTACGGTTAATAGCTTATTGTTCTCATCTCGTCTGTTTTAAGTGCTCTTAAGAGTACCTAAAAAGCCCCAGAAATTTCCGAGGTACATGGACTTCATAAAAATGAGCATAATCTTTACTAGAAGTACACTAAGAGCATAGGGAGTCCAGTCCTGTTGCAGAAATTGAAAAAGTTCAGCATAGAACTAAGCTTCTAACTTACTAGAAATTAAGTCCTCTCTGAATTGGGGAAACAAATCTCTTCCCTTTTTAGGTCCTTGTTCTTTTAAATTTCTCTGGTTTTTTAAGCTGCAGTTGACTTACTGGTGGTTTATTTCAGGGAAGAAGCCGAAACCGTGTCGTCCTGAGTCCCCTACTACAACTCCAAACATATCTGTGAAGAAGAAAAACAAAGATGGAAAGGGTAAGTCAGAGAGTTGTCACTGAAGTTTTTAAAAGAACATTGGTTCTGAGTGACCTGTATAAAGTTCACTAGCTCTCTTGTGATGTAAAACCAGGTCTCAAGCTCACTTTAAGGCAAGTAAATTACCGCACAAAATTTCTTGCTGAAATACCCAGTTCCTAGGGAGAATAATATATCTGTCACTTCAGTTGCAAGGGTTCTTGGAAACTCTTCAACCCCCCTGCAGAGGCTGCTGCATTTTGATTGAAGTCTTGGGGAGCACTTTGCATTGTATTAGCGTTTCTTGGGCTGTGGTTATTTTGACAGATGATCTTTGAAAACGTTTTCCATCTGTGTGTATCTAATTCTGCATGAGGAGCTAATCAAGGCTGCCAGTCGGCAGCAGGAAGTACCAAGCCCTGAATTTTGAGGAAAGCTGTAACACAGCTTGAAGACTTGGGCAGAAAACTTGGGGGTTTGATACTTCTTTCATTCCTTCTGTGTTTAAAAGGAAGAAAGAAAAATAAATACCACATAACTGATACAACAAATCATTTCCTCCAGACCGAACCGTTCAGTAGGGCCTGTCAGTTTTGTCAGCCACTCGGTCGCTTTGCTGTTGGGTCCAGCGCCCGCACCCGGGCCCGGGCTGGCGTTTGAAAGGCAGCCTGATGCCTCAGCTCCCACTGAGTTCTGCTGGGCTCGGCGGGAGCTGGAAACGAGACTCCCCTGGGTCACCACGAGTGCCTGCACGCACGCCTGGGAACTGATGGGCTTGCACGCGTCCCGTACGTGCCGGGACAGAAGCCCGGCCAAACCTGGAAGGTGGTGGCATAAGAACGTCAGACTCTCTCGAAATCAGAAAAATTGCTACCCCCACAAATGAGTATGTTTCTGACTTTTTTTTTCTTTCTTTTGAAGAGGGATTTTCTGTAATAACAGGGGAAAAAAACCTCTTGGCAAGCAATAAGTATTTAACAGGCTAATACCAGTAATTTTGAGTATGCATTGTTTTTTTTGTTTTTTTTTTGTTTTTTTTTTTTTTAATTAAAACTTGATTTTTAAGTAAAAATGAAAGAAAAGTATCCGAGAAACCTCTGTGTAGTGGTCAAATGAAAGCAGCTAGTCACAAAATTAAAAGGCAGGTCTGATGTTTCTGTGGATGATAGCAAGGATACACAGTATTTCACATTTGTACAGTGTTACAAAATTGCTACTTCAGAATGAATTAAAAAGGAGCATGTTGCCTGAAACCACTGCCTGTTACAAAAAAAGCTACAACAAAATCATTTGTTTTGCATTTTGAGGAACGTAAAATTGAAGTAAAAGGGATATTAATATAACTGGCCATGGCAAGGAAGCAGCTAGAAAATCATGAGAGTTGCCTGTCTCACAGTATCCACAATATGCCCCTAAGGGGAACATTTATGCTAAGATATCAAGCCCTCTATATAATTATTTGATGTGATGCATGGATAAAACTGAGTTTTCTACATATTTCTTCTGCTGCTGTGACTCACAGGAGGCTAAAAATTCTGCCTGTGAGTAAAGCAGAGGTATTTTTTCCAGACAGTTCTCTGCACAGTGATAAATTTTCAAACTGCCTTGATGCAGCTGAGCATTTTTAGCCTAGACTACAACAAAAGCACCCCGGATTAGATGGTAGCTGGTAAGGGACTGGGAGTGCTCTCACTCCTGGCTGACACTGTATTTTGCCTAAGCAGTCTTAACCTTTGCCTTCGGGGTATCTGAAGGCAAACAGGCTGACCAAGTTGGGAGACATTTGTTGCAAAGGCAGTGTTTTTCCTCTAGGGATGCTCGATTTTCAAGTTTCCACCTGCTGAAGGAGCTGCTGACATTTTGGTACTGCCAATGCAGATGACTTTGCTGAATATTTGCAAAATACAGATTATAATACAGTAGTATGGGAGTTTTAATTTGTAAGATACCTCCTCTTGTTGAAAAAAGTTCAGACTGGTGATTATTAAAGTTGAAAAAACTGCCAGGTTAGATTTAAGCTAACAAAAGAGATTGTGTCACCTTCGGATGCACTGGGCATCATTTTTTGTTAAACTTGAGAAATCTGCACATGCTGTCCTCACTGTTTTTGCACGGCTACTTGTGTGAGGCAGTACTTTCACCCAAGAAGTTTTTTCTTCCTTTCTCAGACTAACAACATATCACTAAGGAGCTTATGTGCCACTTCAAGTGTCCAGAAGAACATCAGACACCAAAAGCCTTTAAAAAAGCAGGAAAAAAGATCTCTCTTATACTAGTTTAGACTTCTTAAATGTGCTTTTGGAAAAAAAAAGAATGTGGAAATTTTGCAGTAGTTTTAAGTATTCACAATCTGTGATTTTAATACTGTTTCTTTATATGTGGTAAACACTGAACAGATGTGATGGATTTCCATATATAAATGTTTATGCCTGCTTGTCTCTAAAATGAAATTGAAATGTTGTCTACCAGCAAGCATTCACTGGATTAAAAAAAAAAAAAAAATCTTTTTATGAAATTTTTTCTTGAAGGTTTGCCTACCTCAGCATATGCTACTGATTACCCTATGTAAATCTAATTGTTAAAAGTAAGGATTTTGTTTAGCCTTTTAAAGGATTATAACACTCACCTCAGTTCATCAACGTATTTAAGCAAGGGCTTAATTTCCATCACTTTCAGGTGGTGAACCTGAACACGTTCCTGTTTGAGGTAAAGCAACAGTGAGTGCTTCTCTAACCAGATTAGGCAGGAGGGAAGTGTGCCCAAATGTGACTAATGCTGTCTAACGGTGGTAGTTGGAACGGGGTGACTGTAGGTTGACTGGTACTTGACTCTGTAGGTTACTGACAGGGGCTAGGGTGTTTGGACACCCAGGTTATAATAATTAACATGAATCCCTTCTATCACTGTTTCCTAGTCTTGATGATGTATTACAGTGTGTTTGTAAAGATACCAGCTTCTTAATTTTTAGATTATTTACATTAATAAAATATGGTCAACTAATTTTTTTTTTTCCCTTTTATTTTTTCTGTGTCCTGAAATACTTTCATTTTAGGAAATACAATTTATCTCTGGGAGTTCTTACTAGCACTGCTCCAGGACAAAGCTACGTGTCCTAAATATATCAAATGGACTCAAAGAGAGAAGGGCATTTTCAAACTGGTAGATTCCAAAGCTGTGTCCAGGTTGTGGGGAAAACACAAAAACAAACCTGACATGAATTATGAAACAATGGGTAGAGCTCTCAGGTATGTGCATTTTTAATAATAGACTGGTGTTGTTGCCTTAGTGTTTGCACTCATTAAATGCCTCATCTAATTTATGTAACAACAGAAAAGAGCTAGTATTCTGTCAATTTGGGAAATTAAGAAGTTATTTCAGCAAAATAAATAAGCTAGCTAAAAGTAACCCTGACTAACCTCAACCCCAAATCAGTCACCTTCAGTCTCAGCTCAGACATTCGCACTGCTGCTGCAAAACTGCATCTTCACAGTCAGCCACAAAGTAAGAGACTGAAGATTCCAAGTGGGGCAAGCCTTTCACATAAAATTTTTATCTCCTTTCTCCAAAAAATCCTAATATCAGGTGTATTAATGAAATTATTTCTACTTGTCACAAATGATCCCGTTTATGGTGGAATATACAGTTTCAGAATTCAGGTCTGGTTCTGGTTCTCTGAAATTGCATGTACAGACAGTTTTAAAATGTCTTTTGTGCCTCTGCCTATCAGGCTGGGGTTTTTCTCATACATAAAAGACTCTGCAAAATAAGCAGACATCCATGAAGCTTCAGTCTTACCTGCTGATTGATAATTGTCCAACTGAACAGCTATGCATTTCTTTTCATTCCCCTTCATCCCTCACCTTGGTGTGCGTAATTTCAGATTGTCATATTAATTTGTAAATATAAGAGAATTAGTGTTCTCCTGTCCTGTTGCCTTTGCTTAGTTCTAGCTAACATGTCTGCCTGTGCTCACTGGTGAATAAGCATGAATGCAGGTCACTGAAAGAACTGTATGAGTCGAGATGAGAATTACAAGTTTCGTGAAACTTTAAAAGAATATGAGTTGATAGCAGACTTGCAAAGTCACGGAGTTCTCTCTCTCCTCAGCGTTACCTGAGGTTGAAATTAAAAGGTGACAAGAAATACCAGTAAAAGGAAGTTATCTGAGGAAAAATTACACTATTACATTGACCACTCCTTTATACTGAAGAAATGAGGCACTTAAAATATTGTTTACTGCTGGTCTTATTTTCTGGGGGTTTTGTAGCCTTTTTTTTTTTTTTCTTTCTCTTTTTGGTTTGGTTTCTGGCAAAAAACACTAGGTAACTTGATGTGTGTACACTTTAAACAGATACTATTACCAAAGAGGAATACTGGCTAAAGTAGAAGGTCAGCGCCTAGTATATCAATTTAAAGAAATGCCAAAAGATCTCGTCTATATAGATGATGAAGATGCGAGCCCTAGCACTGAATCATCAGATTCAGCTCTGCTCTCAACTCCTGTGGCCAATAGAAACCAGTCGAGCAGATCTAGAGCTTCTGCAAACACGGGAACAAAGGGAGGATCAACCACAGTGCTAAAAACAGGAAACTCAAAGCCTGCTAAGCTGAAGGAGCACGTAGAAGTTGTACAGCAGCAGACACCTGGCTTGACTTCAGAAGTTTTGAGGACAATGCAGTCTCCACAGCCAGTACATCCCACTCAGCTTTTTCGGACAGTTCATGTAATGCAGCCATTGCAGTCCCTCACAGAAGGACATGCTGCTGTAACCAGTAATGTTCCGGATGAAACGTTAAATCCCTCGGTTCAGAATATAAGGTAAGAAAATGTACAGAAAATAAGTGTATGAATACTAATAAATTCACTGGATCATGGCTAGATAGACTATATTCTTATGTGCTTCAAATAAATGCTCATCTCCCAGTTTGGTTGAAGTGAAATGGTGTCTGTGGCTGGTCCTGGGAACTGGGAGTTACTACAGCGTACTGCGATGTGTATGCTCATAAATGCTCTGCCTTTGGTGGAGGGAAGCACATCTCTCCTGTGGTATTAGGCCTGATGGAAATCCTTTGGAGAGGAAAACTATACAATTTCTCTTTAAAATTGGTATCATTAGTTCTGTCTCACAGCAGAGGCAGTATTTTCCTGCCTCTGCTTTTTCACTGACTGGTGTCTTTGCTTTTGAATTATACATGGTGTGTCTGCATGAACCCTTCAACAAAGATTTTCCTTCTTGCTTCTTAATTTTTCTTCAGAACTTCTGTCACCTCTTTTGTCTTTTGTATTGTCCCCAGTTACAGCACGGGAAATCTCCATGTTATCTATTTTAGCATTTTGCTGCTGCTACAAGAGTATGTTCTTTTGATTTTTAGAAAACAATTAACAAAATAATCTCATGGGAGTTGTGTATCTGGAGACTATGTTGGGAGACAGTTATGCTTCCACGCTTAATTTGTAAATCAACTGGCTAACACTACACAGTGTTTAAGCATCATGATTCCTTTGCACCTACCAGTTAGTAGCAGCATCCTAACTGAAGAGGCTTTAAAAACAGCCACTTAAGCCTGATTTTACCCTAGCCTGAGGCATCCCCTGATGGAGTTTGTTCATCTCCACTGACTACAAAAGACCTAAGCCAAATAAATGTTCTTGTAATCTAGGCCCCTCACAGGAATGTCAGGGCTGTATATGGTGATTCTGGATCTTAAACCTGTTTCATGAAAGCTTCAGGATATAATTCAGCAGCTGCACATTCTTAATGAATTATGAACATCACTTTTTTTTTGAGATTTGCTGTGTTAATATCATCGTTGCAATGGTTGTCATTTTGTGCTTCAAAATGGCAATAATGCTATTTCCTGCTCCCTTCCTCTATTCTTCCCTTTGAAAATTACATCCAAAGCCACCAATAGATTTGGAGTGGTACTGACTATCAGGGGTTAACCATGCAATTTTGTCAGAGAGAAGTGATGACACTAACGAGACCAAATAATTCCTTCATTTCCAAAGAACAAGTTTTGCTCTCTCATCTCTGCTGTTAGAGGGATGCTGTAAAAGCTAATCAGTTATTAAAACTCCACTTACATAAAATGAAAATCCAGAATAGCAGTAACATCTAGGTTTTTTCAGAAGAACTGAAACTGTTTAGATCAGCCTCCAGTGACTGATATAATAACATCAATAAGTAGCGTTTTAGGAGATAACCAAGTAGTTGAGGAAGCTGAAGATTTATATATGGGAAATGACAAACCAAGACTGCAGCTTCAGTCAAGAAAAAAAAGTTGTATTATCTGTTCTTTCCATGGGGTAAAAAAAAAAAACAAACTTCAAAATTATCCCTGGACTGCCTAGTTTGAATCCTGTTTTTTTAAATTTCCTTGAGAATTTAAAAATGTTTTCATTCATGCTGCAATATAAAAAATAGACCCTGAAAAGAGAAATTCATGGGTTAGTAGAGGTTGAAAGGGAATAAATACATTGGGCCATGAAAGCAAAAATATTTTGCTTAGTTAACTGTAGGCACTGTAAAACAAACTGAAATGAGTTACCATTTTTAAGTAGACAATATCTGTTTTGTCTTTTAATTTTAACATGCGTGATTTTAAATCAAATTGTGTTTTGCTTATTGTTCTAACCACCTAGAATTAGTTCAAGATGCACATAGGGGAGGGAAGGGTTATATTTGATCTGAAGTTTATGTGAAAGATAATTATGAAGAATTTGACCCCAAAAAAATCAGTTTTGGAATTAATTTAGAAAATCAATAAAAATCTGCATCAATGTGATTTCTTGTAAGTTTTTAAAGCTGAGGAATGAAGCTACACTGTACAGTGCCGTCCTGTGATTTCAGGGTTGATGAGGGATTTAATTATTTGTAAAAATTGGCTATGGCAGTATAGTGAAAGGAAACAAATACAGACATAATTGAAGCTATACAGTACCATTTAAGTCAGTAGAACAATGCTATTAAACATTAATAGGGAAAAGTTCAGCAATTTGCAGAGTTAAATAGCTCTAGGCTAGACCTATACTAGATTATCTATCAAAACCAATATCAATAGTGTAGATGGTCTAAAAAATGGTAACAACAAACAGAAGTATCTGTAAGACCTAATAAGGCAGGCAGGCAAGAAGGCCTAACATTTGGGAAGCTGCTGAGTGACATTATGACATCCAATTATTGCATTATGGTATTTCACAATTAGACCTTGAGCAATAAGCTAATGGGGAAAAAAGCAGTGGAGATGACACGTGTGAAGTTCGAATGCAGTAAAAGCCATAAAGCCTTGGAGTTCTCTGCTGCGTTGGTTCTAATCCATTGTTTGTAACTTAAAACATTATTCCATGAAGTCTTCAATTGCACTTTCCTTAGCCAAGATGACAGAGTGTCTCAGATGAAGGAAAAAAAAAAGACCCATAGGATCTTTTCAGTACAATATGTAATTACTGAATGGTGTAAAAGTACTGCAAACCAAGAAAGAATGGACTAAGGTGTCTGGGCAGTTAGAGTGAAAATAAAAACCACAACCCAGATTTTTTTGGTGTGCTTTTAACCAGGACAGGCCAAGCTGCGAACCAAGGTGCTGATGAGTCCTGTGCAGTAGTCACTGCCTATTCCAGGCTCCAAAAATATAATTTATGACAGATACGTTTCTGCTCAGTTTCAAAATGCAAACTTGAAATAGTTTGGTGAGGTAAAATGGCACACTGAACATTTTTTGGAGCATATGTTTTAAGTTGTGATTTATAATAAGGCTAAAACAAGGGAACTGGATTTTGGGTTGGTTTGTTCAAACAGCTATAAATCTCTAGCAGCTGAATGTGTTTGTGTACGCGTTCTGAATTTCTGCAGTGGGCCTTCCATAAGGGTTGGAATGAATGGTCTATGTGATTTGAAAAGGTACAGCAGGTACGATTGCCATTATAGAATAAGAGCTGACAAACCTGATGTATGCACGCGCTTTGTAGGGTTGTGGTTGGCGTCACTTTATAGTAGCTTTATAAGGAAGCATGAGGACAAATAGCAACACTGGTTGCCAGTTGGTGTTCAGAGTTTGAAGCATACAGATAGTAAAGGTTGTTTGGGCAAAATGGCAACCTGGGTTTGGGAATGATCCTCAGGAGGTTTTCTGATGCATACTGGTTAGTGGTTGGGCTCTGCTTTGAAGTGTGAATATCTTGGACGGATGTAGTTTGTCTTATGCAGTGTAGCCTCTATAGTTTTATTCGTATAAATGCTCTTCCCTCTTCTTCATGGAAATAAATGGTCCTCCTTCTGTTGCGTTATGACAAGAAAAAAAAAATATAGAAACAATATTGAGGATTTTTGAGGTCAGAACAATTGGCTTCTTAACACTTAACCATGGACTTCTCTGTAGGACAAACATGCATCTTCTGGGTTGAGTGACTAGGTAAAAGAATCATATTTGAAGAATGTTGTGAAGGGCTTGTATCACCATCCATCCCCTGTGTTAGGCAGCATTGCCTGGTAAAGTCTACTCCCAGAGCATCTCTGGGGGAGAGCAGGACAGCCGTTCTCCAGGGCCTCTGTGTTTCTCAAAGAAATGGTCATGCCAGTGAAAAGCCGGGGCTGGTTCTTCACAGGAGACAGGCAGTGGCTTCATTTATAGCTGTACAAAGCTTGTGCAGTTTTGTGTACTTCGAGGGGAGGGTGGTGTCTTACTCTGAAGCAGAAGGGTATCTTGGCTTTTGGATGGCTTTTGATGGGCTTTTTATACAAGTTTGGTGCAGCTGTATGCAGGGGAGACAGAAAGTGTTGCTCGCCAGGGATAGATGCCTCTTCTTCAGCCCCAGTGCTTAAACAGAAAGACCTTGATGTGGTGCTATCCCAAGCTTGGGAAACAGGTTAGGAGCAGGGCCAGGTCATGCAAATTGGGTTTTTGTGACCTGGAAGACAACTAGTATCTCCAGCGTGAATATTCAGAATCACAAACTATCACGGTTTAACCCCAGCCAGCAACTAAGCACTGTGCAGCCACTCGCTCATCCCTCCTCACTCCCAGTGGGATGGGGAGGAGGATCGGAAACCAAGTAAAACTCAGGGGTTGAGATAAGAACAGTTTGATAACTAAAATACAATAAAATTAATAATAGTAATAATTGTAATGAAAAGGAATATAACGGAGAGAGAAATAAAACCCAAGAAAAGGCAAGTGATGCACAGTGCAGTTGCTGACCACCCGCCGACTGATGCCCAAGCAGTGATCCACCGCCCCAGCCAACTCCCCCCAGTTACTATACTGGGCATAACATTCTGTGGCATGGAATATCCCTTTGGCTAGTTCAGGTCAGCTGTGTTACCAATGTCATTCTCACACTAAATCCAAACCCCAGCACTGTACCAGCTACTAGGAAGAAAAGAAACTCTATCCCAGATGAAACCAGGACACAAACTCACTGCTGTTCTGCAGGTCTAACAACCCTGGCTCTGTGGATGCAAGCACAGTTACTGCTGAATTTGGCACCACATGTTTCCAGTTATAAGACAAAACCAAAAATGCCTCTCTGGATGAACATTTTCTTTCTAACTTTTTCCAGTGAGCCAGCTTTTTTAAGGAAGACAGAAAAAAAAAAAAAAAAAAAAGTCTCTTTGAATTTAACGCCTGTAAAATTCTTCTGTTTAAACCAGAATAACTGACACAGTTTAAGCAGAATATCTGGTTTATTGGAGTAATTGTGTTTTAGTTTGGAATTCAGAGGCACTGAAGTAGGCCTGGGATTCAGATCCACGTTCATTAGGTAATAATGAGCGTAAAGGCCATCTTTTCTGTTGCTCCAGAAAGTGTACCTCTCCTGTAAGGCTGGGCACTTAACCTCGTCGTGGACATCATACAGGGCTCTAAGGTGCCCATGTTTGGGCAGTTAAATTCCTCCCTTAAATGACCAGGGCTGCAGATAGAGAGATGCATTTTCATTTACCTTTAATCTAGAGTAGTTGTCATTTAAGGTGGAGCGTCTGCTGGATGGAGTGAAAAGACGTTCTCGTGTTACTAATGGTTCAGAGAAGATCATATTGTGAGTAATTTAACATAATATGTCTCTATGTGTTACTGACTGTATGGGACATGGCTGAATCTTCTAGCTGGCAGCTCTGTATACCAAGAAACTTGCAATTAGCTGACTGCTGACAGATCCGGTGCAATGCTTTAGCAGACTTCAGGTTTTAAGCACAATGTTTCTATCAAAATTCAGTTTATTGTTTCTTTTCTGTATTTTCAAGTTGTCATTGTGATAGCTTGGACAGAGCATGTTAGAAGATCAGTATCCTGACACTGTTTTGTAGCTGGGGAAAAGCTAATACAGACCACAGAGGACCAGTGCGATATGCTTTGTGTGTTCACTTCTGGACTGGAGAACCGCTACATGATGAATCAGCCCCAGCTATCATCCTGACCTTTTTGCAACCTTTGGGGTAGAAAACATTGCAGTAATTCATCCTGAAGGTGACACAAGTGTGGACCACAGTGACAAGATCCTCATTCAAGAGGAGAAGGAAGTAGCTGAAGGTGAATCGTGTTTTTTTTTTCTGGGCATGAGCATTCTGTGTAAGAACAGTGATGAAGCCAACGATACACCAACACAGTGGATTGTCCTGATAAGCAGAGGGAATTACCTTTGAGAGTCATGTCTACCCCAAGCAAACACACATGCTTTCTGCTGTTGCTCCATAATCTGTCTCTGTGTCCAGGCTATGATGTATTGGTGGTCTGACTGCAGCTCTGCTGATGCTGAAAAATAGACAAATTTTTCTAGCACGAGTTTTATCAACTCTGAAAATGTGACTACAGCTGCTATTTCAAGTGTCTTCATCTTGTGCCGTGTACAAACATTAGCTTGTGTAAGTTGTGCAGTGAATGTCACTGTTATGTTCTGTAGTCATACTTTACACCCTGTCTGCACTGGTTTTGCTCAAGCTTGCATAACCACACAGGCACAGGGAGGCAGTCTGGCACTGTCCTACTGAGATTTTGTACTGACCATCTGCTTTGAGTCCTTTTCCCCCAAATAAGAACGAGAGTCAAACCCGCACGATGTCAGCTAATGTTGTAGCCCATCACTCATCTGCCATTCCTACTGGTAAGCTGAATAAAAACCGTCACAGTTGTCAGTCTCAGTAAAGAGCTCACTAGGGCTCCCTGGGACTCGAGGAACACGAGCGAAGGAATATGATGCCAGCTGAAAACTTCTCAGTAATCGGAAACAACTCCTGGCTAACATTTGAAAGGCCTTACTTTGATCAGCCAGCATCGGTGCACATGCTTTGCTTCTGTTTGCAGTTAGACAGTAGTCTTCTGTCAGAGCAACAAGCGGGGTTTTCATGCTCCGAAGGAAGGCCTGCAGTAGAAGCTCTCCAGCATGCCACCGAGCAGGTACTGTTGGATCTGGCTCACTGCTGCTGTAGCATTCCCACAAGGAAGGGAAGCAGGTGACTGTTGCAAAGAGCTGATTTCTGTCATCTCGGAAATGAAGGCTTGACTTCGTTTCAGGTTTCAGGATGGCAAGGAAAATGCCCTTCCTGAGGGCAGTGTTGGTCAGAAATACACTGATGTGATCTCAGTGGGCTTCCACAAGAAACTCTCATTTAGCTTACAACAGGGTGTGTTTCTCAGAACACATTTACAATAGGGACAACTTCTATCACAGCAAATACTTTGGTTATAACCAAACATGTTGATTTCCTGTAGCTGAGAAGACCTTTTCTTAAGCCCATTTCTGATTTAATTTCTGTGGTAGGTAGGAAGAAGTCTGCTTACCACAGAAGGGATTTCTAAGTCATCTATACAGATCAACTTTGTTTCTGCACAATGAGAAGCTATCCACAGGAGCTCTCTTTACATGTTTTTGGCCCTGTTGAAAGGGGTGGAGTTTCTGCAGGTCTCTGTTAGTAGCCAAGTTTCCGAGTTTTAATTTGGGTGAGCGTGCAATTTCAGGAAACTGGAAAGAAGACTGCAAGACTGCTTGGGTCAGTAAAAAGGACACCAGGCTTGAGAGTTGAGTCCTCTGTCTCTGTCCTCACGATGTAAGAGATTGACATTGTCCAGGCAAAAAGCTAGACAGGAGCAGGCAAGTTTTGCCCTCCCTTCGGAGGAGGCTCTTTTCAGACTAGGCACGAAGGCATCAAGTGCCTTTCTAGCTCTCATGGACGTCTCGCCCTAGACTGCTCAGCAGCTCCTGTCTGTGTGGCTTGTGCTGTAGAAGGGCCAGCGGCTGTGAGGCAGTGTGTTGGGGGGAAGTATTGACAAGATTGTTGACAACTCTGAAGGTCACGTACACAAGCGCAGCTGTGGAGCGGTCGGCAGTGAGGGCAGAGCTCCTGAGCTGCCTTTGGCTGATCCTGCAGTCACGCAAAAGAGATTGCCTCTGGACTCAGGCATCTGAAATGGTTCTGACAAGCACATCCCACCCCTTCATCTCCCTCCTTCTTCCCAGCTTGGCTGAATGAGTTGTTTGCAGCCAGTTAGCTGAACAAACGGGGAAAGTCCCTGGAAATTCGCCTGTTTATCTCAAGGCCATCATTTCCCCTATAGCTGTAGGTCAAACAATGTGTATGTTGGAGAGGGAATTCTCCTCTTACCTCTTTGTATGTATTTCTTAATATTGCCTTATTTCATTTTCTTACTGTGCTGTGAAATACTTTGTTTACCTTGCCTTGTAGCTTTAGTATTTTCTTTTGGTACTTTCTCCCTTTCTCCATTTCATAAATTTCACATAAATTATCATGAATAAACTTGTTTTTCCTGTCTGTCACTTATTGTTTGCTTTATCACTAGTTACCTCTTGATGAGCTGATATGATATTGCACAATTCTAGGCTGTTAACAGTACCAAACAGACCAAGAAGTAGATGTTAATTTTCTGCCAAGCTTAAAATGACTTCAGAATTTTTGTCATTCTTTTCTCAGTTGTAACCAGAATGTTTTATGGCAGCATTTCCTTTTCATCACTGTTGCTCAATGTTCTTGTTCTTTTTGTAACCTCAGCAGGAACTGTTAAAGTAATCACCGAGTAGATTTGTATATTAGAGTAGGAAGGCCGTTAGCAAATTGACAGTGAAAGTCAGAAGCATAGCAAAATACACAGTTCAAAGCACCTAAAATAATGTAGTCCAGTGTTAACAGATCACCTTAAGTAGTGTGTCCTTTTGGGTTTTGGTTTTTGTTTGTGTTTTTTTTTTTTTTTTTGTAAAACAGGCTAAATGATTAACTAAACCTGTATTTTTTTTCAGTGATATTCAAGGAAAATAGTTGGAGCAGATAGATTTTTAGTTTGTAAACAGACACAGTTGTCTGTAGTCTTACCAATTAAGGCAAATGTCTTGCTTGGCCACCATTAGCATAAATAACGCGTGTTTATGGTGCTGTGTGCTACTTAATCCTGTGCTTGTACAGACATATGCTGCATGCTTTCTCTGTAGCAAGTTTATACTTTGTGTGTGTGGATATATGTATGTATATACATGTTTATATATGTGTGTGCCATATATATGTATCTTGACTGATGGAGAAGATAGAGCATCTGGAGTACACTATTAGTCACGGGATGACGTACAGGTATGGGACTTGCTTTCAAGAGAAATAAAATGGCTTAACATCAATATGCAAATACTAATTACAGTGTGCCCAGACAAACGGTCTGGTGCGGTCCTCTCAGAGCTGTTGCTCCTCGTGCTTTGCAGAATACCTTCTGCACCAGTTAGAACCAGTTCATGCTTTACAGCCATTTAGCAGCTAGAAGCTTTATTTTACCTATTTTATTTTAAAACAAAATAGCTTAAGAACATGAAAGTAGCTTCGAGGTAGTATCTGGATGGCATACCAGCACAGGCTAGCAGCTTCAGCTAATGCTTTCAAAACTGCAACTGTTGGGTTGATCTTAATCCTTCAGTCTCGAGTAAGTTTCTTCATGGATTAAGGAGCTGGCTTGGTATTTGTAATGCTTTTCCTATGGCAAGTGTCAGTTGTCTTTCCTTCTTAGCAGTTCCACTTGCATTGCTGGTCTCTGTAGACTTTCCTGGGTTAAGCTGCATCTATGTGGCATTTGGATTTTACTGCAAGTTTGTCTAACTGTAGGTAGTTTACTTTTTTTTTTTTTTCTTTTTGACAAAAAGCTAGTGGATACCCTCATCCTGTTACTACTTCTGACAGAGTCATTTGTGCTTTTTCTACCAAGGTCCCAGGGGAATTGCCGGGGGTGGGGGAAGAAAAAAAAAAAAAAGAAGAAGTTAGCACTGATAACCCTTAACAGACTTGGTATGAGCCTTGCACTTCAAACTTGGTTGTTGGTATTTGGTGTGCAGCACCAAGTTCTCCAGAAGTTGGAAAGAAAGAAGCGATTAGTCTAGGTGGTGCTTCACCTCCAGCCAGCCCCCATTTGCATGAGCTGCTTCCTTGGGCTGTCTCCAAATGTGTGAAACAGGAGCTCAAGACTGATTCTGATGTCAGCTGCATGAAATTTTTTGTCCTGGTTATTATGGCCTCTGTGATGAGACCTGTGTGGGAACCTCATGGGCAAGGATTTGGATTTGGTTTGCTGTAGCAGTATTCCTGGGTACTGCAGCCTCAATTTTCTGTGAGGAAGCGAAAGCTACAGATGCAGATTTTGTTCCTTGTATTACCAAGCCACGTAGGAGGTGGGGAAAAGATCACCTGCAGCAGGGACTGGCAGCTGGAGGATGCTCAGGGCGTACTGATGTGCTCTGAGCCTGACACCAGCTGGGTTACTGGAGCTGCTCTTGCTGGAGCAATCTTTGGATCTCGGCTAGAAGTATTTCCCAGAGGACCGAGCTGAGAGGGACCTGGGAAATCCTCTACAAATATTCCTTCACACGTCTCTGCTGCTGCACTAAGAAAGGGAGAATGCAGCTCCCTCTGCAGCTGGACTGCTGCCAGCAGCAGCATCTGCATCCACATTGCCCCATAGCTTCAGCATCACGTAAGTCCTGCTCTGGTAAGCTTGTTGTTGTAACGATGATGGCCAGAGCGTGGTTTTAAATTGAAGTTTTGAATATGCTGTCTGATCTGACTGGTCGGTGGCTACACGCTGACAAGTCGGATTTCACAGAGCTGTAAGAAATAGATACTATGTGGGTTGAAGGACTGTAGAAGGGAGGACATTCCACAGGAGGTGTATAGTAGGCAACCCTTGCAGCATATCTGAGGACCAGTCTTCAGAAGGAAGGGGCATGCAGTATTGTGCATGGACTTGGAAGTACGAATGTTGACAGGTAAATTGCTTTCCATCTAAAGTGGTTTCAGCAGGGGCAGAAATAAGCTATGAGAAGGAAGAGATAGTTATTTTTGGTTTCAGTCAGTGTCAAATATGTTCAAGAAAACACAAGGGAGAATTTAAGGCTAAAAAAAGGGAGGAGGGCAGGCAGGAGAAAACACTGAAGAGAAAGCAGGAGGGTTGGAGAGAACTTTGCAGGGCAAGCAGAAGGAAAAAAAAAAAAAAAAAAAAAAAAAGGATTGTCAGAGGCAGCATGGCATGGTGGGCTGGAGCAAGCTGTGGGAGGGTGTCAAAGCAGTTGCCATTCCCCTCCTCTTTCCCTTCCCTGGAAATCATTTGCTTCACCAGGAGTATGTTGTGGTTCAGGTGTTTTGTTTGTTGTTTTGTTTTTATTTGCATGACTGGAGTTTATGTGCTTCAGTCACATCTCTTGAATCACCACTGTCCGTTGTTGTAGTTGTGTACTACAGCCATATGGCTGTTAATCCTCTAAAGTTGCCCTCTCAGCTGTACATGTATAGAAAGTAATGTGGTACCCAAGTCCGCAAGCCTGCAACTGATGGAATCAATCCTAATTCATACTGATGTTTTGGGGGCAAATTCTGTTCATTTGCTTTGCCAGAAGGAGTGTACAAGCCTGGCAGACAGACAACTGTGTGTCCTGGGAGCCCGAGAAGGTCCTGACCAGACTCATTGTTACAGTGCTGATACTTTTGCATATAGGTAAATCTATATACAGATGTCAGGAGAATTGAGGCCTGATTTATGAATTATTTAGGCTCATGACTTACAGTTACTTAGGGCACCTTGTGAAACTGATGGCAGATGTGTAGTAGATCATGCTCATGATGTTGGTTGATGCTTAAGAAGGAAACCTTAAATGTGATTCCCAGGTTTTCTGGTGAAAAACTGAACATCTCAAATGCAAGCTGTTTGGTTTGGCAATGATAGTATTGTTCACGTAGGGTACCTTTACTTTGGGAACTGTGTTGCTGAATTCAGGGATCAGGTCCAGTTTGTGTGTTATTAGGAGAGCAACTGCTGCCTCTTTTGGAACTGTTGGGTAAATGAAATGTTTATGATGCCAAGTGATTTTTCAACAGTAAATCTATAATTATTTTCCAAAACTCAGCATGGAAGTGTTCTGACCCTATAATCTTTTCTAATCTTAATAGGACTTTACAGACTCCAACCCAAGTTCCAGTGGTTGTTTCTCCTGGAAATCAGCAGCTGCATACTGTAACACTCCAGACGGTGCCTCTTACTACAGTGATAGCCAGCACAGATCCAGCCTCAGCAACAACACCCCAAAAATTCATTTTACAAGCCATTCCTACATCACAGCCCATGACAGTTCTTAAAGAGAACGTCATGCTACAGTCTCAGAAGCCAGTCTCGCCTCCTTCCTCAATTGTGCTGAGCCCAGCACAAGTTCAGCAGGTGCTCACCAGCAGCGTGCAGACAATTTGCAATGGAACAGTCAACATGGCTTCGTCTCCATCCTTCAGTGCCACTACCCCCGTGGTAACGTTTTCACCTAGCAGCTCACAGGTGGTAGCTCATCCATCGGGCACGGTGATCACTTCGGTTATTAAAGCACCAGAAACAAAACAGATTGGCATGCAGGGAGTGGTAAAGGAAGAAGACAGTGACGAATTAGATGATACTGAGCAGTCGGAGCAGAGATTCCAGCAGCAACCGTTTGTGATGGTAGTGTCCAGTTCAAATGGCTTCCCATCTAACGTGCAAGTGAAGCAAGAAAATGAGCCATTGGAACCCAATTCATATTAATAAATTAAAAAAAAAAAAAAAAAGACCCTGTGGATGATTATTTTCATAAATGTGATGGGACCTTTTCAGTTATGTATATATGATTTGATTCTGAAGCAAGATTTTGCAAAGCTACTTAATTTCTGCAGTTAATTTTTAGAATTCATGCTTTAGAATGGATTTTGATTTTCTGTTAATTGCTAAATGTTATCATACAAATAAAATTATATATTACTCATGTTTCAAGATACAGGCATGAAGGAACATGCTTTTTACGCTATGAAGACTTTCCTTGAGGTTGTTGGCCAAAGTTTCAAACTTCTTTCTTGCTGTACGTTTTCAGTCTGTTGCTGATTTACATTGCAGTAACATTATTATAACCTTTTCTGTTTAATCCATATGTGTATCACTTAACTTTTGAAGCAACAGTTACTTTTAGTGGGACATTTTCATTCCATGTGTATGAGTTTTTATCATCAAGTTACCTGTTTCCTACTGGTGAATGACACCAGTTTAGACTTTGATAACCAGGTAACCTCCTGCATTTTTTGCAGCACAAGCTCTTGTGCGTGCAAAATTGAATATACACTCCTATTGAGAGTACACGAAACATTTATTCCAGTAATGGACAATGCCATGTCTATATTTTATATGAAAACATCAGATATATTTAATTACAGAAGCTAACGGCATCACTACAGGTGCAAACGTTTCATGCCATTTTGCGACTATGAAGCTTAACAATCTTGCTTTCTACTTCAGATTATTTTGTAAGGGGGGAGGGAAATTAAATATACACAATTTATGCAGGTATTTGGAGATTAATACTGCTAAGAGTTCTTTTTTTTTTTTTGATTGTAAATAATGTACATTTAATGTCACAGGGAAGTTTTTTCAGCTAATTTGTTTCCATACAAATTTTTGATAGATGCAAATAAGATCATTATGTTTAGAGGTCTAATGTTATATGTATTCATATTACAGAGTGAATTTGTATTTAAAGACAAATTTTTAAATGATGGAGCCCTCTGAAGCTTGGGTCCTTGTCTTTTGTATTTTTAATTGGTTTATTATGAAAATAAATCAAGTGGAAAAACATGTTTCTGTATTTACTCGGAAATGCTTCTATATTATAGCGTTTTGATGACCATCATAAATAACCAAAATACACGGAGAAGTAGGCAACGTGCTTAATCAGTGTGGGTCTGTGGTGGGACATTAGCAATTCACTAATCACTCCTGAACAGACTTAAATGCAACTACCATGCTGTGGGTATCTGTTGAAAGAGCAGTACTGCGTGTTTTTTGTAGCTCCAATGAAAGTTGAGCTAAATCCAAGAACTGGACTTAAACTGCTCCTTTCCTGTCGCTTCCCAATATGTGAGAAGCAACCCAAAACTCTGAACATAATTCTGGGGTGCCACTCATCGCAAAGGTCTCTGTAGCTTGTATAACACAACCGTAGCCCCAAACTGCTAGGGCTTCACAACCTCGCATGTTGTAGTGTTTCAACAGAAGGCGGATTAAAAATAAATACGATGCCTGGTAAGATCAGTGGAATGTAAAATTAAAGGAAATACGACTTTCTATGATTGAATTCATGTAGGGGTTTTATTGATTGGTCCATAAGGTTAAATTTAAAGATAAGCATAGGAGTAGTAGAAAAACTAACGGGAGCAGAACTGTGGCAGAGAGAGTTTGCTCTAGTTGGATAAAGTAACTCTACAGACCATTAAACGAGCGGTTCTCTGCCTCAGCTGCCCCGTTTCTTGGCCGTTGAAACCGCGCTGTTCAATCCACCGTGTCTCTCCCCCCGGACTCCCACGCAGCCTGCAAATCCCGCTCGCCCCGTTTTCGGGGATGCTGGCCGTACCCCCACCCAAGGGACTGCGGCCGGCTGAGGGGTCTGGCAGGGCTCCCCGCAGCTGGGGAGCGCTGGCAACGCTGCTGGGAACGTGCCCGAGCGTTCAGAAACGCATCCGGGACGGTTCTCGTCCTGAGGGTTATTTCAGGTTGATGGAAGCACTGGAGAGGGTAGTTTTTTTAATCGGACTATAAAATAGGGACTTCTTCCTGTAGTACAAGTTTTTCATAATACTAGGAAATCTGAAGTGATAACAGTTGACTGACATTAATGTTTATCGCACTTGGGTAAATTGTTCTGCTGATTTACGGGAAACATGAAAAAAAAAAAAAAAAAATCACACTGTAAGCTTACAACTTCGCCAACAAAACTTCTTGCCGTGGGTGCAACTACTACAAAGGGAAAATGGTTTGTCAGCTTGGTTTTATGTCAGCTGGAGAAAACCTTCAGCAGACAGCATCTCACCTCCAGCAGCGCTCTATTGTGAAACCAGAAGTAAATGGAAATCACTCCCTTCCCTGGTCCCTTCTGCTCCAGCCGGGTGTCTGTCTGTACTTCCAGCTCGCCTTGGTAGGACGAAGGGAGAAGCTGGAGTAAATCCTAAAATGAGGGCTCACATTTGGAGTTGGAGCAACTCCTCCCCTCTCACAGCTGCCTTTGTGCCTGGGGCAGCGGCCGAACAAAACGCACCATCTCGAATGCCAGCCGCTACCGACTCAGAAATAAATAAAATAAAATAAAATAAAATAAAATAAAATAAAATAAAATAAAATAAATAAACACAAACCAACCAACCAAAACTGAGGCAGGCCCTAGCTCTTTCCTGCACGCGTGTGAGGTTGCGGCGGAGAAAAAAGCCGCTTTTTCCTGAGGCGTTTGACGGAAGGGACCGCGGGCGCGAACCCCCCCCAGCCCTCCCCTCAGGCTCGCCCCCCCGCAAATGGCCGCCCCGCCCGTTCCTTGCTCTTTCCCCGTGTCGGGGCGGGGAGGGCGCCAACCTTCCGCAGGGAGAGGTCCCGCCCCCCCCCCGCCTGCCACGGGCGCCGCCGGGGGTGGAGGCAGAGGCGGTCGGCGGGGCCCCCCCCCCCCCTCCCCGCCCGGCCCGTGTCGGGGGGCGGAGGCGCGGCCGCCATGGCCGCCCCGCCCGGGGGAGGCGCGGGAGGAGCTTGCGGCGCCCCTCCGCCTCTCCCGGCAGGCCTTGCGCGGCGGCGGCGGCGGCGGCGGCCTTGGGGTTGGCGGCGCGGGCGCCTCAGCGGCTCCAGAAGTTTCCCCGGGGCGGGGTGGGGGTGGCATGGCGGCGGCTCCTCCGCGGTGAGCCCCTTCCCTCCCCTCCCTTCCTTCCTTCCCCTTTCCCCTCCCTCCTCTTCTTCCCCCGCCCACCGCCTCGCTCACCGGACGCCGTTGTGTTTCCTCGGCAGGTTCTCGGATGGGGACGTCGACCGGGACCCGGGGGCGGCGGCGAAGGTGAGGGCCGGGCCGGGCCGGCTGTGGGGCTGGGCGGCGGGCCTTGACACCGCCCCCCCCCCGTGTTTGAAGTTTACCGGGCGGCTGAGCCGCCGGTGTTGGGGGGCGCTGGCGGGAAGCCGGGGCTCCCAGCGTGGCCTCCGGCGCTCTTAGGGGTGAGGGGAGCGAGCTGAAAGCGTCGCGCGTGTTCCCCTCCCTGCGGGCGTGGGGCGGGGGGGGCTTGCGAAGGTTCCTCTGGAAGGGGGAAGCGCTCTTGGGGGGAGGCCTGGCAGCGAGGTTCTGTCAAAATACTCGTGGTACCTGCGTTGCGAGGAAGGAAGGGAAAAACAACCGAAGCAACTTTCTCTTCCGTCTAGGTGGACGGTAGTTCAGATAACTAAACCAATGGCAATTTGCGGTTAAAAACGCCCCAAGCTGCTTCTTGGAGAAACGTCTTCAATCTTTATTAGTTTTTATTTTGCCCTAATCTGTTTTTTTTTTTTTCACTCTTTCTGTATTTCGTGGGCACCAGAACTGATTTTCGTTTCATCTCAACATAAAACATGATTTTTTTGCGGTGAAAACCATCATTCTCTGGAACAGCCTCCCCGTGGATGTGGTAGAGTCCTCATCACTGGAGGCTTCGAGACGTGACTGGACAGGGTGCCAGATAATATCATCTGGGCTCCCTTTCCTGTGGAAGGTTGGATGAGATGATCTTTCAGTGTCTCTTCCAACCTGGCCTGACCTATGATTCTATGATTTTACCCATTAATATGTATTAATGGGCTTTCAGAGGTTATTTTTACTTAAAACAGAGGAAGAAAGAACTGGAGGGTGGATTAGTATTCCTTTTTAACATACTTGGAAGGGGAGAGGATGTAGATGTTTAGTTCTGCTTGAATAGAGTAGGTGGCAAAAGCATGAGATGATACTAAATTATCTTTCCATAAAGAAAATGGTGAAGCTAAATCTTGCAGTTCTTTGAGGTTTGGGCTGTAGCTTGTAGAAGTTTTTCAGAACATAAGTGACATCTAAAAAGTATTTTGGAATAACCAAATATATTTGGCATAGTAAAACTAATTTACGATCTAAAAAAAAAGTAAGTTTCTCTTTGGGGGGGGAAAAACACCAACAAACCAAAAACCCCCAACACCAAAAGGTCTTTGGAAGTATTAAAGGATACTATTAGAATATGCTTTTTTTTTTTTTTTTTCTCTGTTAACATAATTGCTTTGCATTTCTAGGTTATATTTCATTTCTCTGTATGTTCAGTGCTTCAAACCAAAATGTAACACATTTTATAGGCATTATTTAATATCTGATACAGTAATACTGGTGTCACTTGTGCAGCCTTTTAAAAAAGTATTTTGAGTAGTAATTTTAAAGTATTTTAAGTAGTATTTTAAAAGTAATATGAATTGAGTAGAGAGGTTGTGCTTGATGATCTCTGGACTGGTAAGTCCCGTAGTTCGATGTAGTATTTTGCTGACTGAGAAGCTTGAATCTACAGGTACTATATCATGTTTGCATGATCTTAGGTGTGGTCTTTTAGTTCATGTACTTCATATTTCTAATATGGGACATGATACTATATAAAAGGTGCTGTCTAATGCTTCCATATCTGACTAGACTTGTGTCCAGCTGGCGTGGCATTTCTGCACTGTGTCCTCAGGACTTCTGATTCCTTTAACTGTTGGAGAGCATGCTTCAGTTTTCTGCACCTGGATCTGATAAAACTGAAAGATTGTCATCCATCCTTAAACACTGTCTGAATGATATAACTGCAGACTCTTTAATAACTTTTTTGTGATTTTAAAATGAAAAAGTAGGTTACTATGCGAAGACCAAAAGCACCTTTAATTCATACAAACTCATCGTTAGCATGGAGTTATCTGAAGATTTCCAATGTGTTTAGAAGTAGATTTGTGGGTTGGTCACATGGTAAGGGCCTTTAGAGTCAAAATATATAGAAAACACATACTGGAGTATTTGTGAGGACAAGGTCTAAGCTTGCTCTAAGTACCTGTTGCTGATGTCCATAACCTGGAATTCCTGGTGCTAGTCGACTAGTACTTGGCTGTCTTCTCCAGTAGCTGAGTTGTAGGAGTAACTTATTCTCTGTGTGTGGCTGAACGAGATGTGACAATTTACTGATAAAAAGCCAACAGAGATGAGTTTCACACTGTTGAAAATGCTTGGGTTTGGTTTTCTTTGCTTTCCTTGGGTGAGGTTCTGTAGAGAATCCATTCATATAGTGTCTTCTGGTTCTAATCAATGTTTCTGTCCTCAGCGTAGATCACAGGAAATAATGTTTGGAGTGAGAGGTGATCTGTCATAAAAGTGACTCTGCTTGTGATGTGCCTGTAATGTTCAGCGTCTTCAGTCAGACCCCAGTTGCTTTTGAGGGTCAAAAGCTGTACTTCACTTCTGAGCATAAGATGAACCACTTTTAATACGTGTGTTATCTCGTGTCCCTCCTGTGTGGAATACCTATAGCCACGAGTATTTCCATGATGATGACTGCTTTTGACTTTGATCTTAGGAAGGCTTCAGTACAGTTAGATCAAGTTTCAGTTGTCTACTGATTACCACTTGCTTCAGAGACACCCCCCCCCCCCAAGGTTTTCGATTTATATGCTGTAACTATATATAATTTGCATATCTCACAGTGGCAGGAACTCATGATACTGCTAAAAGAAGCTGTTGTGGCCACTTAGCTCGTTGCTGGTGTAACTGTTTTATGTGCGATACATAAAACAGAACAAGACACTGACCTGAATTAAAACAAAGGCAAATCCTTCTGCACTTCCTTTTCCTCTGACTTGGTGGGATAGGGTTTTGGCAGCTGTGCTGTGCTAATATTTATGCAGGATTAAAGCCTGTATCTTAGCTACATTCATGGTTGCTAGATTCTGTAAAGTCAACTTAGCAAACAGTTACCGTACTGTCGTGGCTTTGGAAAACTTTCTGTCTTTTAGCAAAGGGAAGAACTTCTCTCACTAATAAGGAGAGAATTGGAGAGGCTCTTTCCAGGTGTGTGTGTCGAGTCACTGTGATTTTTATTCTGTTGTGCAAAAGTCAAACTTTTCTCATAGAAAGCAAAATACAATTATTTCAATCTGTATGCCCAGCGATTCCCCTAACAAGGGACTACTTTATGCTTATTTCCATTGTACAACAGTATTTCCTGTGAGCCCTGTGCTCCATAAGTCTTTTGTACTCAACATAAATCGGAACGATCTCTAATGCTCAGTAGTATCATGTAATGTGGTATTTCATCATGTGTTACAATGCTTTGAGCATGTTATCCCCACACAAGTATTTTGACATACTACATGTTGACTTCCAAATTCCTAGTACTGCTGTGCTTCTTCAAATCCAGCAGACCTGTGTACAAATACGCTTGAGAATTGCAGGAAGGTCTTTGTACTATAGAGGATTATCTGTGCATTGGGCTTCATGTTTAAGGCGTTTGAAAATCCTGTTTCTCAGTAAGAAACAGCCTCCTTGAAATTGATACAATTGACAGGTTCCTTGTATTTGAAGCTCTGATGTTTAAGCTTTGTGGATGAGAACTGATCAACAGGTAAACAGTCATGCCAGTTGGGATATTTTCTTCTGAAATGTCTCTCGGTTGTCAGTTTGGTGCTATGTTTTTATGGGGACTTCCAAGGTGCTATTTCATGGGGTTTTTATGTGTCTTTACAGGAACTGACAACAGCTTTGGAAAAGAATCCAGATGATGCTGAATATTATTGTCAACGAGCTTACGCTCATATTCTTCTACAGAAATATGCTGGTAACATCTTCAGACAACACTGAGAATCCTCTTACAAGTGTATTATAACATGTTCTTTACAGAAGATGTCTTCAACTGGAAGCCAAATATAGTAATAAGAGGAGGTGTTATCTGTAACAATGTGCTGCTTTTACTGTTAGTGCATAATTTTCTAGTTTGTTTTGTTTCTGCAAAATTTTCAATGAATTGGATACTCTGCAGTCCTAGCTTTCCATTTGATTTTAGCCTAGTATTATCTTGGCAGCTTCTTTTTTAAGTAGGCTTCTTAGGCAGGTTTTAAGCTTTGTGTTGTAAGCATCTTCCATCCTTAGGTTTTTTGTAGAGACTGAATCCTGTCATGGTGGGAATGTGATAACTGAATAATGCTTGGGAAAAAGATTAACTGAATAACAAACAGATTCACACTTCAGATCCAAACAGAGGATTTGACTAAATGAAAGCCATGCTACATCTTATGTAGAGCTCTGCAGCTGAATGAAGGGTCCATCCATTGCAGTTGTGGCTAGGTTTAATTCAGATGGTGTGATTTGTGTGCAACCTAGGAAAGCTAACATCGTACACCTTAAAAATTTTTCACTACTAAAAGACTTGCAGTTTGCTGCTTTTTGTAACATTATTATGTTCCTCATCTTTAAACTGGCTTCCAACAGATGCGGTTGCAGATGCAAAGAAGTCCCTAGAACTCAACCCAAATAATGCTGTAGCACTCCTTAGAAAAGGGTACGTATCAAATATTGTACTTTATGATAATCTGTAGGGCAATGCTAGTATTTGGATTATGGCTCTGTACAAGCTTTTTGCAATCCCATGAATGAAAAAAATTTCATGCCATACTGCTTGTAGCCCTTCTGTAATAAAGCTTTGGTTATAAGAAGCAATTTAATTCAGGGTGATTATCTTAACATCTTAGCCATTTAAAAACCACACCTCTTAGGTGATTTAAAGTCTTACATGTGCAATCTTAACCAACATGATGTGTGAACTAAGGATATTGTGATCTTTAGACTGAAAAGTAATTACTGTTTCCTTGTGTTTTTCTTTGTGTTAGGTTAGGTGAATATCATATCAAAAATTATGCATCTGCTTTAGAGTCTTTCAGAGAGGGACAGAGATTGGACAGTAAGTATTAAAATGGCTTGTGTTCACATCGCTTCTTTGCTAATGGGAAAAAATTTTTTAATGTATTACTTGAAAGTGAATACCGAGGATTGATTTTTTTTTTTTTTTTTTTTTTTTTTTCTTCTTAAAAGGCTAATGAGTTAGGTGCCTGACTTCAGATGTCAGGCTTTTAGGGAAGGTTTGTGCAATCACTGCATAAAAGTGTAAAACTTAAAACTTCTTAAAAATATGTATCAAAGTTCTCAGTAAGTAGTAAATGATTTTTTAATTTTTTTTTTCTTTATAAAATGGAGAGTGTTCTCCTGCTTCCCGAAGGTCTTACAAATAAATGGTGACAGTGGTGTTCAGTAGTGTTGTAGAAAAGTTTCTGAACAGAACAGGCTCCTTATAGCTGGAATTTCTTACTTCTTAAACCATTTGATAAACTGGTCTTTAGAAAGAACATGCAACGGGATGGGTATTCAAACTAACAAAATGGGTATTTACCTCGCATTGCCTATCACTTAATTACAGAAGCATATTTATTATATATATTTTTTTCCTTCAATTGTTGGCCTCCTGGGCAGACTTGGGCACTTTTTAGTTTGGGGAGAATTAGGGGTTTTTAAAACCTGACTTTACTCTAGAAGCAGGAAAGGAGTACTTTAATACAGAAAGCTTTGGTAGAAGACAGGGGGAAGCATACAACAAAGCAATTGCAAGATAGTTGTGTCTCCTTTCTCTTCCCTCCTATCCTCCATTTTAAATAAAACCCTCTCCTGTTTCCTCCCTTCCAAGGAAGGAGATGGTAAGAAAAAAGCACCTTGCAAGGTTACACAGAGCAAAGTACACTAAGATTAGTGCTAAGCATTGTCATGGTCTCAGATCTTTTTAGTATGTTGTTTCTTCTGTAACAGTGGCTGGGACCTGAAGGTTTAGAAAAAATTTATTTACTTTGCCTCTTCCAAATAAGTGATCTGATTCTCTGATCTAAAATTGGAATTTAATGGGAGTGTAAGCTAATTTGTGCTTGCGGCCAAGCGATCATGCTCCTTTCTACTCTTGTGCTTGCTTAGCCTCTTCTTTCAATGCCTTAAGTCTGCAGAAAGCTACTATTTTTGAAGTATTTTCCCCCAGGCTAATGTGTTGAAATGGCCCAGTGAAAGGTCTGAGTGCTGAAGCCAGCAGAAGTGAAGTGGCAGTGGGGTGTTGGGGTAGTGGTCATGGTGGTGGGAGGGCGATGTGGTAGAATTGTGGCAACTGTTAGTTGTCAGCTTAGGCTGCTCTGGAATAGTTAAAATATAAGAAGTGTCCTGAAATTCTTTCAGTTCTGGTAGTTTAGCTAGCTAGGTAGTCTCCACTAGTTTGTACACTGGAAAAACAAGTGTGTCTTTGCAATTAGCCAAGTTCTCTAATATCTTCCTGTGAAAGGAAGTGGTTCCTTCCAGTGACTTCTGCAGCTTTCCTTACTTGATAGGTAACTTTTCATACATCTCCAAACTCATCACTCCTAAATTTGAATGATTAATCTATGGGTTTTTTCATATTTTTGCCCCACCCCAAGCAACCACTATCAATTTGAGGCTTTTCATATACATGGATTTTTGTCACCTTTCTAATATCGGTTGGAGTTGTTCAAAATACGGATTATACACAAAATCTCCTCAGGCAAGAGCATCACTACTTTTTTTCATTCTGTTCCACCTCGCATCCTACTTACGTTGTAGGGTGCAGCAACACACAGAACTGCAGATACCTTTTTTAAATAAGTTGGTGAATACCAGGATCCTCTTAGCTAATTTCGGAATCCCTGAAATACAGCACAATGTTTTCATGTCTCGAATTGCTTGACTTGTACCTGTTTGAGTTTAATTTGCCATTGTTTTGCGGCTCACTCAGTTGAAGTGTTTCTGAAGCTTCCCACTCCTTCCTGATTGCTCCCTCATCTGAAGATAGTTTCTGCTGTGCCTCCCATATCTCATTACAAAATTCTGTGACCCACTGTGAGATGAGGAGTCTCCGAAGGCCTTTTTAAAAATACAGATTTTTTTTTTTTTTTAGTTGATTCTCTTCCATATATTGCCTAATTTGCTGGAAAGTTTGTCAGTAACAGAATTTGCCTTTGCCGTTCTGTGGAATGTTTGACGGATCTCAGGTAAAAAAAGTGGCAAGCTTAAGCATTTTGACAAAACAACTCCCAGTTCAATGCAGCTAGTGCAAAATGAACAAAGTGCAGGGGGAAAATTTGCAACATACCTCTGAGCCAGGTGATAAAGAGAGAAGACTTTAGCTGTTGCTGCCTCTGAGAGAATTGCTGTGGTGGGGAATGCGTTGCTGGCAAGGCTGGTTTCTTTGCCACGCACGGGGGCAGAAGTACACCAGTATGTGTTTCTGTTCTTTGCTGATGTCAGGGCTGTTTTAAATCTTGATCAGGAATGCTAACAACAATGAGCTTCCTACTTGTGCTCATTACTGGTAGGACTGACAGGCCTAGGGTACCACAGCAAGCTTCCCATTACCCACCTACAGGGATACCTAAATAGGACTTGGCATGATAAATTGTTGAATGTGCAATGTTTCTTTATTTTTATAAAATAACATTAGGAAGCAAGATTCCTATCACTCAACTGTGAGACTAGATGCATGTGGATTTTTGGAGTTCATTAATTTGCCTTAGATTGAAGAAACAGTGTGATCTGTTACTCTTCAGTACATTGTGTGGATTTAGGACAATTATACTCAAATTTTCTTGTTTTTCTGTTGTGACCACCCAGTGAATTTAGTAAAGGTGGAATATGTCAACTCTTAAAAGAAATGTCTTAGTAGGTCCTTTTCTTGTGTCCTAAGAGTTAGTAGATTTTCAGTAAGTGAAGACACAGGTGTTCTGAACTAGAAGGACATTAACAAAGTTGTTGGTAAATTCTGTGGGAGATTAATGCAATTACAGAGCACAACAGAAAAATTATTTTGCCTCAAACTATAAAATATGCTGGGATACAGGGAAAGAGGCAGTGATGGGCAAGGGGGATCTTCTAGGGATATAGGGAAGATAATACTGGACCTTTCTTTTGAAGTTTGTGTCGCATAGCAGTCTTGTCATAGACTGTAGTTAAGATCAGAATTCCTCACCTGCTGAAAGTCAGAGGCTGAATCAGTGGAGGCTTGACTCAGTTTCACTTAGCTTAGACTCCTGAACCTACTTCATTTAATTTCACTTTTGATTAATAAACTTTGTTCCCAGTTGCAGAACTTGAAAGTCTTTTTAGGGTGTGAAGTTTTAAAAGTGCAGGTTAATCAAGGTTGAAGGGGAGCTCTAGAGCTCATCTAATTTCATGCCCTGCCCAAAAGCAGTATTAACTTTGAACTTGCATGTGTTTGCTCGGGTCCTTCTACTGTTCATTTCCAAGTATCTCCATAAGATTCCACAGCCTCTTTGGGCAACCTGCTCCAGTGTTTGACCACTCTCTTAGTAAAGAGTTTTCCATATCTAATCAGAATTTACTTTGCTGTATCTTGGGTCTTTTGCATCTCTTGCTTTCCCCATGTACTTCTGAGGACAGTCTGCAGTCAGTCATCTGAATACTTGAATTAGATAATTGAAGACAGCCCTTGGATCCCCCAGCAGAACCCTCTGATAGTTCATTTTGGTTAATTCCGTCTGAAAGTAGTTATCTTCTTTTTAGGATTTGCTAGGAATATAGAAGAAACTACAGCAGTCAGTGACTGGTTGTATTTTACTGTCAACAGCCAAATTATTTGCATTTTTATCTGTTTCTAACAACAACTGAGAGATTACATAGATGTTATGTAGCTTAACATTTAGATAACTTTCAAGATGACTGGTAGGGATGGCAGAAGAAAAGGGAAGAGGAGATGTCTTGAGGGGTGGAGTAGTAATTTTAAGACATAAGGTGCACCTTAAAATTTATATACACTTCAATTACAATTTGTAAGTACAATTTGTATTACATTATGTAATACAAATTTTATATTTGAAGGGTCTGGAGTGCATATGTTGCACAACTGCAGTGGAGTCACATTTGATGTTAGTTACATACATGTCTCCTGGGAGCTCTTTTATTGAGCCTCTTCAAGCCCTCTGCTGAGTAGTTAGCTGTGTGGACTTCCCTCATTGTGAACTCTATTGTAAAAAGATAAAAAGTTTATCAGTTCTTAGTAGTTGGTCAGTAACGTTGCCACTTTTTTGCTTTCCTGACTGTGAAAGATTTTTCTGGGAATTTTGTTGAAATAAGATATTATTCTGTCATTACACTTCTACCTTTTGAGCTGTTTTCCAGTGAATTAATTTCTATCTGGGGAGCTTACTTCCTAGAATATCAAGGTCTTACTAAACTTTTGTGTGATTTTGATTCATAGGGTGGAATTGGCACCTATGTATTTCTCACACCCCTGAAACTTCATATGTGTTTGTAAAGCATCAGGAGAAAATATTTGGTGTTGAAAACCTGTGCAGCTTTGGGCTGTCCTCAGAACAGACAGTTTCTTCTGACATTTCTCTAGAGAGGAAGTGTGTGACTGTTTGAAGAAATAATTTTAAGAATAACAGAGAGCTATACTTCCTGCTTTCCAAATGGTTATATAGGGGTTGAGCAAGCTGGAGAGCAGTAGTGTATTTGGGTCAGTTCAGACAAAATCTAGTGTCCTACAAATTAATTTGAAGTTAATTAAATGTAACAGAGTTAAATAGTAGAGTTGTATAAATATACTTAAAGCTTAACTGGACTGGCAGAGGTTACAAGAAGATAATAGGAAATGATACCTTTTTTACTAAATTGATGAGAGTTTGGGATGGATTTGTTCTGTTTGCCAACTGTGAGGAATTGTTCTTTCTGCAGTATGTGTAATGCTTGAAGAGTTTTAGTGTTACTGTGTTTGATCTCTCCTAGATGTAGATGATACTTTTATTATTTGGATTAAAAGATGTGAAGAAACGCTAAATGGTAAGAAAAAAACACATTTACTTGATAAGGGATTTGATATGCCCTGTGCTTTGAAACTGTGTCATGTTTTTCCAAAGATTTACAGCTTACCTCTTACTTAAAACAAAAGAATATTTTCTGAAGAAGTCACTTTTTTCCTATTTCTTGTTTCTCTCAGAGTATACATCCTGAACACTTCTATACCTCAGATTTAGAGGAACATTAATATTAGGGTTTTTATGTAATAATTAGCTGTAACAGGGGAGTACCTATTAAAGTTCAGACAATCATAATTAATTTTAACTTTATTTTCATACACAACTGTTAACTAATTTTAACTGTATAAGCATGTGTCAGCTTGCTTTCTGAAAACAACATCAAAATAAGTTTGCAAGTCTTGCAGAATATAAAGTTGGAAAGAAGTGGAAATTTGGGGGATTTTACTCCTTGATTGCATGTGAAGAGTGCCTTAAGTGCTAATTGTTGCTCTGGTGTCTTATTCGTGGTAGTCAATGAGTGTGGATATAGTTTCCCTTTCATACTTTTCTACAGACTGACACCCCTGACAATTAACTCATCCACAGTGCTTAAACTGCCTGTGGATTTTAATGAGATATAACAGAGTAACCAGTACAATTTCTTTTCCTTCACCTGTTGTGATTTTCCCTCCTCTTTGGTTCACACTGGAGAATGGGGGCGGTAGAACAAGTTCATGTCAACTTGTTGACTAAAACGTGAGCAGAGGACCACCCTTTGTGTTGTGAAGGGTGGATAAATTTCGGCTTTGTGATAGATTTTTGTCAGGTTGTGTTTTTTTGTTTGTTTGTTTGTTTTGTTTGTTTGGTGTTTTTTTGTTTGTTTTTTTTTTTTTTTTAGAAATTAGATATAAGTTATTGGCATGCACAGTCTTATTTGCAAAGAGTTATCTTGGGTGACAACTTTCTCTACCCTCTCAAGGAAAGAGGTTATAATACACATTTTTCTTTAATGTAGTTTTCTTTAATGTCACTCGTTCCTTTGCATAAGTTGTTGATTGAAGTCTAATTAAGGAGTAGAGTGTCGTAAAAGCAAAATATTAGTGGTAGAACTGGCATGTTTTTAACTCTTCTGCTGTTGAGACTGGAATAAATGCAAAATGTCTGGAGTAACTGAAGAAACCTAGAATAAGTATATGCCTTGTAAATTCAATATGTCTTTTTTTGAAAGTGCAACTTTTTCTTTCTGCAGCATCACAGACAGAAGTGGTAAGATGTTTTCCTTAATATGTTTACTGTTTTGATTTCTTTAAGCTAGAGCATACTTTCAGGCTTTAAAAATAATCTTTTCTATTGCATGCAATTCTGAAGGATTTAACTTCTAAACATGTGTTCTTTTATTTGAGACCACAGTTGCAAAATTTGAACCCTGAAAACTCTTAGGAATGGCATTCTAATCTGGCAATTACTGTCCACTCATTGAAGCAAACTTTAACTTTCTGGCTTGCAGTCTGTGGTCTAATTTACAAATTAACTAGCTCATGTTGTCAATACTAACTAGCTTGTGACTGCTAGAAAATAATTTACATTTTTTCCAGTAGCTTGCAAGTAGTTTCTGCTGTAACTTGTTCAGCTTTCAGTTTTCTTTTTTTATTGGAAGTCTCCAGAAATGTTGAAATTGACACCCTGCTCCCTCCTACCCACCCCCCGCTCTTTTTTTTTTTCTTGAGACAAAAAAATGGGGATTTGCATTGGATGTTCTGCTCCCTTTTTCATAGTTACTTCCATTTTCTACGTTTAAAGAATAGGGTAGGTGAGCAAAGTGTACAGAAAACATGGTGGGTGAAAGGTTTTTATGTTTAAAAGTTTTATACCTTGAGTTCTCAGATCTATTTCAGGTTTCCTTCATGACTTTTAGATTAGCAACGTAGCCACTATGTATCTTTCAGGTATACTTCTTATCCAGAAAGAAAATGAGTTAAAGCTGAACTTATTTCTATTTATAAAATGTCTGACTAATGTAAGCTACAGACTGGCATTTTAATGTAAATTGAAACTTCTTAATCTGGCATAAATGGCTAGGAGAACAGTGAAGAGCTTCACCTGTAAGATAATGCTCACACATAAATCAAGAAAAGGGGAGCAATGGGTATGAAAGTTATTTGTATCTTTGAGAAATACTTAATGATACATTTTCACTTATTCTGATGTAACTTTGTTTCCAATGGAATATGCTTCAACTAGAATACACATCAGCAACCTCTGCCACCAAAGATCAAGTAAGTTGACTTTAGCTTTACTGTGAGAATTAAGATAATTGATGTATAGCTGTTCTTTGACTTGGGGTTTGGAGGAGCAAGATAATGACTGCAGAAATCCTTTCTGGATAACTTTTAAGAACATGGCAGTCTAAATGAAGTGTTTCTCAGTGTCATGGCTTCTGTTCATAGTGAATTGTACTTTTGGGAGATTTGTGCCCCACTGGGAGAGTGGAGAATGGAGTAAGCATTCTGGCTTCCGTTTCTAATTGTCATGCTGAGCTTGATTCAAAGACTGCCCCATTGTGCCTATCATAGGTAATATTTTTGAGATACTTTTAAGATCCTGACCTAAAAAGTGCCATTTAATTTATAGAAGGCAAACAGTATTATGAATTGGTTTAAGGAAGTGACTGAATTTTTATAAGCTTCTTGATTAAAAAAGTTTATTTGTTCTTTAACAACGTACCTTGTCAATTCTGAAACTGCTCTTTTAGAGGAAGGGAAGAAATCTAATTTTGTATGTCTTCTCTCCACCATTAAACTACACAATGTACTGCTACAGCTTTTGGTATTCTGTATATATCTTTGCAATGCAGTTTTTTCTCTTTTTTTTTTCTTTTTTAAGATATGACTGGTACCAAACAGAATCTCAAGTAATTGTGACTATAATGATCAAGAATGCGCAGAAGGATGATGTCAGTGTGCAGTTCTCGGAGAAAGAGGTGATTTGTATTGGCTATTGATGTGCATGCCTAGATTGCCTAAGATGTAGTAATTAAAACAGTGAACATTATCTGCTGCAGTAGCATGAAAAGAATGATACAGGTGGTCTCTCTGAGCTTTTTTTAATGTATAGTTATTCTGTGTATGCCTGATCGAGTGAACCAGGATCTGTTGCCACAGCAGTGTCCGTAGGATTTATACACAAGGGGCAGGTAGTGTGGTGTGCGTGCTGCAAAGGGAACATCTGGTTTTCAGCTGCCTGTGTGTTTGGAGGGGTGTGGGGGAAGAAGTGATCTGGACTTAAAATATTTCAGTATGCATGCATCTGGAGTAGGGATGGACAGAGACAAGGTATTCTAAAAATAGGTATGAATGAGTAATAGCTTGCTTTAGGACAATTGCAGGAAAAGAGTGAATGTTGGTAGGTGGGGTTTTTTTTGCTGTTGGCACCAATAAAATTGTTAATGGAAGCAAAGTGTATATTTCAAGGAAGTGCAGCAATCTCTTGTAATGCCATATGTGCTACCAATGGTGTTCATGTTTAATTTAGTTGAGAATATTGACGAGTTAGTTTCGTATTCTCAACTAAGTTGATACTTTGCAAACTACCACAAATACTTGGTTGTTACTGTCTGCTTTAAATTGTTAAAATTGTGTGAGCACTTGCCACTTAGTTGGAGTGTTTTAGAAGCGAAGTTGCAAATTGTTTTCATATTCCATTATTAATGTGCTGATAATTCATTTGCCATATAATTCTTTCCCCAAAGAATGCAGATCAAGCTGACAAGATAATAGACTTTTTGAGTACTTGCTGGCTAAGAATTGAAATCTCTTGTTCATTTTCTAGTGTACTGTAGAAACACCTTGGTCAATAATGCAGTAATGTAATGGTGTTGTCTGAAATTCTAATGCCTGATGCTTTTAAGTGCCCTGATGAAGGGTCGTTAACTTAATCACTTAATCTTGGTGCCAAATAACAGTCCTTTACTTGGAATGGAAAACTGCTCTCAAAGATGACCAGAGACCTGTTTTCAACTGTTAACAGATGAATGCGTCAGTGAGGCTTCCATCAGGCGAGGACTACAACTTAAAGCTTGTTCTTCTTCATTCTATACTGCCAGAGCAAAGTACATTTAAAGTGCTTTCAACAAAGGTAAGCTGCTTAAAGTGTAAATTATTTCTTTGACTGTTCCCGATGTTGAAAACGCTTCTGCTCTATTGTCTTGTCTCTCTGCAACAGGCGTAATGTCTTGCTTTTCATATAGAAATGCTTTTTCTTTCTTCAGGGTGCCTTTCAGCCAGTGGGAGGCTTTCTAAACTTGTGCAAATATCAGAAATAGTAATATGATGGTGTTTATTGAAGTGCAAATGACAGTTATGTTGAGGATGCTTTTACTTGTTGCTGTAGAAAGAAGACTCTGGTCTTCACTCTTAAAATTCAGATATAGGAAAAGTATGAACAACACTCTACTGAACTTTTAGGAGCCAGTATTGCCTTGTGAAGCATTGTTATCTTTGTGTGCCCAAAAAATAAACATCAAACTTTGAAGATTTCAGTGTTGAAATAATTGTTTACCCTTTCATGACTTCTTGGTGGTAAAGGGTAGCCATACGGTTAACTGTGGCTTTTCAAGAGCGTGTATTTCATGCTGTTCCTGGAAATAATACTTGCTTGGAGACACTTGAAAATTGCATGGAGTGAGAGAGAATGCTTCTGTCTCAGCATTTTGTTTCTTCTATCTTACAGGTATAGAAAAGTAAGAAACTGACTGTGGTTTGGCATTGTATATATTTTTGTTATATCGCAGACAGACATAGGCTTTGTCCACAGAGCCAAGCCTGAATCTCTGAGGCAGGAATGTGTTGTTGATCCTTTCCTTGTATTTCAGCAGTGGTTCTGCAGAGTTTGTGGAAGTTCCTTTTTGTTCTCTTGATCTATTTTACCTGTTCCCTCCTCAGGAAGGTACCTGTATATAGTTCTTGCATCGTTTCAGGGCAGAGGGACTTCAAGATGACATGAGAGGATTGCTGTGGAAAGTGGGTCTCACTTTTCCATGCCCCATAACGAGGAAGCTGGGCAGGTTATGTGATTGAGTCATGTGAGCTCTTACACTGTGGGAGATAAGCACAGTGCTCAGAGTATGTAGAAAGTCTGCTAGTCCATTAGTATATATATAAATTTGAGTGGAATGGGCACGGACCTTGCCAAGAAGAGTAACTGCGAGGTTCTGTTTGCTTTATGTTCCTATCTAGCTTGTGTTATGCTTTTAATTTGTCTTGAAGTTTACCATTACTTTTATGAAGCACCTGCATGCTACTGAGCACTGTTGAAATAAACTTGACATGTTTTTCTATGCTACCATTTCTAGCCTGGGTTAATCTCTGAAATAATCTCTAGTAGTCTAGAGTCTGGCTTGGATTTAGATTCCAGAAGTGGTGTGAAAACTTTAGGTATGTTCAGGCAGTATGTGAATGGTAAATATTTTGCATTTATTTTCAATAGTTACTGTTCCTAAATAATTGTGCGAGGATATTTTTGAGATAAAATGGGATAAGGGAGAACACAGGAGATGTTCTAACAGCAGAAGTCGGTGCTTCAACATGTTTTTCCTTTTGTGGTAACTAATAGTATAAGGGCAGCCTGTGAAGGCACAGTGAAGGAATACAATTTAAATGATGCCCCAAGCTAATTCCGGTTCTGACCAGCAGATGGAGTCTGGCTGAAGAAAAAGACTTTAAAGGCAGGTCCACGTTAAGCATGCAAAGACTTCTTTAAAGGCTTAGAATATTTTATTTTGGAAAACACTAAGCGCTTTAAGGGAATGGTGCAGCCTTAGTGTTTAAATACTAAAAATTCAGATTTCTTTTCATAAGTTTTGTGTGTGTACTTTGCTCTTATGAGCAGTATGGAAAATACTGAGTTACTACTTTGAATAAATTGTCTTATTACTTAGAACTTCTCAAACACTTTACAAGTTATTTTGTACCATTTACATGAAGTCCTTTTGTAAGGACTTGGACAGAAAGACATAATCTCATTATCTTCCCAATTATATGAACTTTTAATTACACATTCCTAAAGAAACTGTATTTTTATGGGATAGGAACAGATCTGTTCCTGTGGATTAATATTTTTGAGTGAGAATAACTGCATGTGTTCACACAGCTTTATTTTGTATTGCTGCTTTGACTGTGTGAGCCATTATGTAGTCTTCACTGGGCAAGGAAGAGTCCAGTCTTTTACAATTATACGAGGAAACAGTGGAATATATGAGCAGGTTATGTGGTGGATAGTTTGTATTTCCCATGAATTTCATAAAACTAATGAATGTAACGGATAGAGAATGAAGCAAAAGAACTGGCAGATAGAAGAACAATCCTGCTTGTTTTGGTAACTAAGAGAAGCTGGAGAAGGGAGTTTTCAATACTGCTTGAAATTCAGCATCACTTGACAAATAGAAAGGAATAAAGGTAAAGATGCAAATTCAGGAGGAGAAAATAAGCCTTAATTGCATTTACAGAATTATAGATTCCAAAATAACTGTAAAGAGCAGACAGAATTTACAGATTCTGGGATTGGTTCTTTCAGGGAATGCTAACTAGCAAAAAATGCAGTCGATACCTTAAGAATTGTTTCTTTCCTAGCAGTGAAATAAAAATTATACCTTTCAATATCATGCTGTGTCTAACTCTGAGATACAGCACCCTGTTTGGAAAAGAACAGAACTAGCATGTGGTACAGAGGTAGCATAGATGTTTAGAGGTGGTTGAATGGTTTCTGTATGAGCAAAAATAAATTAGTGTTCATAATCTGCAGACTTTTGACTTCAAACTGTGAGCTAGGAGAAGTAAAACACTTGATGCTGACTCAAGAACAGCATAATGTGTGGGTAAAGTCCAATTTTGAGATAAAAATCTTAATCTCTTTCTTTGTGTCCTAGTATTGTATATTTTCTAATTGTCAACAGTCTTGCAGATAACACAGTCAGCCTGTAATAGTGGCTGTATGTATTATTGCCGTGCTTGGAGCCATTTTTCTACCTAATTCAAAAGTTTATTTGCTATTAAGTAGATATCACTACTTGCAAATGGAGCTTTGAGTTGATTATGGTTGCTGTTCACATTTAGTCGTGAGTTACTTAGAATTACCTGATGGTGTTCAGCATATAATTCTGATGATCTAAGACCTCAGCTTAATATTCACGTGAGAAAATGCTGAATACAACTGTATTGAGTCCTTCTCTTGAGTGAATTGCTATATATGCATTGCATTTCTTTTTTCTTGTAAATGAACAGTATAGTTAATAGATCTTAACTAGCATAACTAGATCAATGACGTTACTGGCTATACACAGCTGTCAGAGGTGTCTGACTGTAGTAATCTGATCAAGCAAAAAGTAACAGCAGCTCCAAAAAACACCATATAAATTTGAGATTTGTGTCTTAGAGACCAGGCCAGCTTCCATTTGTATGGAGCATTACTTTGTACATATTAGGCAGGATTTTGTGTATTTTGATGGTCATCCTCAGTTGTGTTCACGTGTCAGGTGAAGTGGGGGAAACATTGAAAACTGCATGTTGCATTCATCATTTAACAGGAGGAAGGTACCCTTTAGTGGTGCTACTTGTTTTTTTTACTTCTTTCCAGAAGAGGGAGCCAAAAGGTAAAGACTGGACCAAGTTTGCTCTTTGGGAGTTGTTTGTGTGTGGTTACCCTGTAGCTCAGTGTACAATCATGTCATCGTGCTCCCTTCATAAAATGAAAAAGGAATAAAACCTTAAAATGAGTGTCGAGATGTGTTCAAGACACAACTACCTGATCTGTGTCTGACTAGAAAATACGGCAGGAAAGTAGAAATGCACAAATAGTGTAAGGATTTCTGGCGTTCTGAAACGGTTCTTTGTGCACTGTCAGCCTTGCTTTCTTTTCCCTCTTCCGTTCAGTTCTATCAGTCGATGTATTTGGGATTCCAGTGGAATATTCAGCCATGCTCTGTTGGAAACTTGTGTAGCATGAGCAGTTTCTCTAGCTCTTCTGTTATGTTCTAGGTGATGGTCAGTTTTCTTTTCCTTAGACTTAAAAGAGCAGAGTGAGGATGAATATGTGCTTTTAGCACATATGCTTAGGAACTTAAAGGAAGATTGAGACTAGTGCTTTCTCTTCCCCTCTGCTCTAGCATCTACAAGTAGTCTGGAGACAATTGCTGTGAGTTTTCAGTTTTTAGTGATTTAGGCTTTTTGCAAGCAATGACTTTCAGCAATTTCAAAACATTTGAAAAAGGGGTAAAAAGGGGGTTTCTTTACCCCAGAACTGTCCTTTAATTAGAGATCAAAGTTGTGCTGCAAACAGGGGAGGTGTTAGAAATCCTCAGCCTCTTTTACAGTTGACTGTTACATAATAGAGATGCCTGAGGTAGAAGCACACTCTCAGCAGCTTCATGCCAAGAATATGGTAGTGTGCATCAGTGGAATGTTTCTTTTCCTCAAACCAACATTTTGCCTTTCGAACTCTGAAATACTCTGTGCAGCTAACTGGAAAAGCATACCAATACCTGTTGCTAAATGTAAAGGAAGAGGCAAAGAGTGAAACTTTCACACATTCTTGGACTGTCATCAGAGTCTCTATTCAGAGGCAAATGTACACAAACAGATAAACAGAGGAACAGATTTATTTTAACTGAAGTTGGTTCTTACTATTGCAGTCCAATCCTTAAAAAATACTTTCTCGTTTTGGATATTTTCATTAAATTGCTTGCAGACACTTGAACGTAGACTTCCCTGCTCTTGTGTCCTTGTTTTCTCTGTGAGGCTTTCATGCAGATGTATGTCTCCATAGATATTCTTGAGTGTGATCTGTAAATTATAAGCAGATATGCAAGATATGAGTTAGATACTTTTCTGAAATTCGTTGCATCTCTTAGGCAGGGCTAGTTGCAGCAATTTCCTGGCTAGACCATGATGAAACCTTCCCAAGTATTGGCATGATATTTACTTGGCTCAAAAGAAGTTTGATTTTCTTTTTTTCTTCTTTATGAAAGGAGATGGGTGTGGGGCAGATTTAAACTTGTTAATACTCTGAGAACTATATTTTAAACAAGCATGTAAGTCAGTACTCGTGCTTTGTATAAAAACGTATAGGAAAACTATACATAAGAGTTTTTCTGTCTTGAGAGAAGATCAATTTAAGAACTATTGGAATAAGGATGGTTTACATTGAAGATGCAGTAACAAAGAGCTTTAGGGTAACTAAACAGTCTGTATTGCTAGATCCTCTAAAATTCAAAATTTTAACAAGTGGTTGCTGTGTAATATCGGTGAGGTGGAAACTTTGACCTTTTTGCACTCAGTTCTCCATAGTACATAGCTGGCAAAGAAACTGTATGGTGCATGCTAAATCCCTTCTGTTGCAATATATTTGCTACAGAATATATTTCTTAGTTATAATTTATTTGTGATAACACTGTAGAGTTATTTTCATCTCAGTGTATTTTGTTTAAAGTTATGGACCATAGATCTTGGAATTCAGGATATAAACAATGTATAAAAGGTCTTTAAATAATGAGGACACCAAAACTGTATATGTGTATGAGGTAAGTTTGAATAGGTCATACATTTGTAGAAGATAGTGCTATTTTGTCCTACCCTTAAATTTAGGTAACAAAATAAATCAGAGTATTACAAAATGACAACTCTTAAACACTTAAAATTAACAGCTTGGACAAGGCAGTCAGTAGTTCAGGATATAATGTAGTTGATTGGAAACCCTGAATTCTCATTTTTGTGTATTTGATACAGCAAACCACCAGAATTTAAAAGGATATTTTTGGATGCATTTTAAAATTAATGACTGAACTGCTGCTTAGGCTTTGCCAGTTCTGATTTCCTTCATCCATCTGATCAGAGCGTGACACACATTTGCCAGTGATAAGTGAACTTACCCTTAACATGGACTGTAAAAAATAAAACACGGTAGAAATTAGAAAAAAAAGTCTTGTAACGTGTCAGTGTACACCAGAATCTTCTTTTAGGGAGGAAAGTAAAAATTCTTTCAGTTTTAATGTTTCTCAGTTAAACTGGCAATGTCTGTCCCAGAACATAAATTCAAGTGAAATCTAGTTCATCAGAGGTTTGGGCTTCTTAACAGTAAGCTTCTACATAGAAAATTAATGTTGACTAATTAGCATTGTGTTTATCTGTAGCTAATGGGAGAAGTTATTTCATAAAACTATATTAAATGCTCTTATACACCAGTCATCTTAAAGTAAGGGGGTTTTGTGGTCTTGTACTACCAGTTAAATAGTTTAGCTTCTGAGAGTAACTGTGTGGCATCTTTTTTGATAGCTAGTGCTTGGATGAAGCTGCAAACAAATTTGCCTAAATCTCTGATAGGTTTTAAAAGAATGTTACTTTTACAACTAGAAAATTCTGCAGGTAGAAACTTCTCTCTATCCTTTCACTGCAGATGGGATTTCTTCTAGACAATGAATCCCCCATTTAACCCTCTTTTCTGAGGGGTGGGTTTCTCTCAAGACAGTATCTCAAACAATTAGTGCATGGATTACTCTGTCAAAATGTCATGTTTCTTTTCCTTTTTACTTTGCTTATTTTGAGCCCCAAATACCAGGAACTTACAACAGAAAGTGGCTTATTTTTGCATTGGAACTTCCTGTATATCTGGAGTACTACGTCTGGTTTTTGGCTTCCCAGTGTAAGAAAGGTACTAATGTAGTGGGGCAAGTCCTAGTGGAGAGCTGCTGAGATAGACGGGGGGGCTGCATGGCATGAGCTACAAGGAGAGGCTGAGGAATTAGGCTTGTCCTTAAGTGGCATGCAAAGCATTTAATTTGCAGTGAAATTTTCCTGTCTTTTGTTCTAAAGTTGGCACGAGGCACACAGGCATATGTTTTATGAAATATAAATGTTAAATCAAAGTAGTTGGCGAAGGGTTGATGTACTTCTCTTGCCTGAGTACTGAATTTTTTTCAAAGGAGAGGAAAAAGCTAGTAGTACTTGTGTGTTAGATATGACACAAATGTCTGTACTGATACTTTTCTGTGTGATAGCTATCAGTATCTGCTTTAAAATGTTCATTAAAATGCATTTATTGCCATTTGTGCGCATAATTGGGAATGTCAAAGTTGTTTCTACTTACATCAAATAAAGCTCTCAAGTTGAAGAAATACACGCCTTCACAAGCAGAATTTTATAGCTTTATATTTTTGAAAAATATGGTTGCATAATGGTATGAAGCTAATGATTTCCCTAGTTTTGCTCCTGCCTGCCACTTTTGCCTAATGAATAACTTCAGTTGAAGTGGATGGAGTAGATGGGGTAGAGGTTTAATCATGTCATAAATACATTCTGTCTCAATTATTCAGCTGTCTATACTTCTAGTCTGGCAGGGTTGAAATGGTTTAGGTTTAAGAAATCTGCATCTTATGCTGGGAATTAATTTGTACCATTTCCTTTTCCTTAGGGATGTTTGTCGTGTAGTACTGGCTTAGGGACAGTTTCAGAGAGGAAAGTGTAAGAGCTAGCAGATTAAAAAATGAGAGAGGTATTACTGGAGCAGCAAAAGTAAAGATCTTCCTTTTTTCTTTTTATGCATGGGCAGAATACTCTGATGAATAGCCAAAGGTCTTTATAAGGGTTCTTTGGGGAGGATTGTATTCTGAGAAGGAAATAGTCCATGTTTAGTAGCTCACATCAGGAATTATATTGGATTAGAGGTCATTCTTGATGTGGATGAAATAGTCTGTATTTGAGATACTGAAAGATGCTGATAGAGAGCCTGAAGCATAAGGGTAAGAGGAGATAGTGAAGGAAGAAACAAACAGAAGAGAAATTAAAGAGGTAGAGGGTTGAACAGCCTCAGTATTAAGCATTTACTCTTTTCTAGTAGGACACGTGGGGGGGATGCACTGACAAGCAGAGTATAAAATCTTAAAACTTAGGCTGCCTCAACTTAGATGTGCAACTGAATTGATAATATATTTTTTTCAGGTTGAGAAGAGTTATATAAGAAGCAGAGGAGGGACAAGTTGTTGAAATTAATACTCATGTTTCACTTGTAACTAATTAGTGCCTTTGTAAGTGGCTAATTAACTTAAATGTTTGACTTGTGAGATCCAAATCCGTTGGGGAGGGCAGGGGGGGAATAAACACCTGGCTAGTTCTGGCACTCATGAAGCTACTTTTTTGTCTTATATGTAGATATATAAATGTTTTTGGCTTCCTTGAGGTAGTGGCAGAGCATTAGATTTATGAGTGTAGGTGTTCAAAAATGAGCTTTAAGGTTGTAGTTTCCAAGAGTCCAGTGGAGGAAGCTTTCCTGACTTCTTTCATTTTACTGAAGATTAATTATTGGCACAGTCTGTATACTGCTTCTGCAAGTATGCAACAGAAATCTCTGCATCCTTACAGATAGCAATATTAAACTCTGGAACACAGGCCTTCGTTAAGTGCAGTATGTTGAGCAATTAGAGTAACACAATATTTTAAATTTATCTGATTATTTTTGCTTCTGTGACGTACACTATTTTAAAAAACTGATGCTTAATTTGTAACTTGCAAAGTTGATCAAAACAATGGAAATCCAACAGCCATGGGGAATGGGAAGTCAAATACATGTGGGTGTTGGCCTTAGAAACTTACTGAAACTCTCCTCTGCCTTGATGGGCATTCCACGCCTCATGTCTTAAACTTTTTGTTGTTCTCAGATAGTACAAGTTAGTGGTGGAAAATCATTATTTAAAGTTGTCTAGGGAAATGGTAGCTTCCCTGAGGCGGGGCAGGGGGAAGGGGAAAGAAGTAATCATAATTGAGTATTTTGATTCTTAAAATGCAGCATGATTACAAACATGGAAGCTTTGAAACTTAAATGGGCAGATTTCTTTATTTTTATAAGGTATCTCGATCTGTTTCTTACCGATGACTGATTTGAAGAATGGATTAAATAAAGTTCAAATTTCAGATCAACATGATGCAGTGCAAGGAGCTTGCTGTCAGGATCTCTAGGGTTAGCTTTTACAGTGGCGCCTTTGTTCTTGGGTCTGCAGGGATCCCCAGGTTATAGTGGCTTTAGGTAGAACTAAGAACTTGTTTCTGCTGAGCTATTCACAAATAAAGAACTGATGAAGTTTAGCAAGCACTGATTTCAGTTAATTAATAGTATCGTGAACTTTGTGACATTTTCTTAAGTGAATTTGTAGTTTGGAGTGACATCTGACAGTGCTTGTTTTACAGACACTGTTTTGCAACCTTGTAACCCTGTAACCAAAGGATAAAGTTAATTACATAGAAACATTTCAATATGGTTATCTAAAGGGATTATGTGTAGTTGTGAATAGGGCACCACATAATTCACTTAATTTTGTGTCTCCTATGATAATTGCAACCATATCCATTTTTAATTACCAGTTTTGTCAATGAACACTAGACAGTTTTCTCCATAGCAGTGTTTGTTCATTGAACCAAATGAATACAGCTTCTGAATTTCTCCAGTGGGAAGATCTGCATAGTCTCAGGGTGTTTCTCTGGTTTGTGTACTACACATCAAATACGAAATTTTTTGGTGGATGAAATGTAAACCTGGATAAAGTTGGATTTTGTAGTTCTTCAAAAGTGCTATTTAATTATTAGAGCTGACTGGCAAGAAGGGGATGCTTGACAGATAATACCTTGGTGCCTGGCAATGTAGAGACATTGGGACTGATCATTACTTTTGGGATGCCATAATTTACAAAAAGAATCAAGTGAGTAGTAAGCAAAAGGAAGTGGTACAAAACAAAAGAGTATAAGTCTGATATGAGGGCTGTGCAGCCACGTACCAGCTTAGTTGACACATGATTAGATGTCACATAACTTCATCTTGTAAGGTAGGTAGATCTTGCTAAAATACAGGCTTCATATTGGAGACTGTGTTTCTAAAAAACAAATGTATTTATTTTCTTACTGCTACAGGATCCAACTACTTTGAAACTATTTGGCAGAACTGTTTGCCATCTGGAGTAATCTGTTCTTTGTCTTGTGGTTTGTAGGTTGAAATAAAAATGAAGAAGCCAGAAGCCGTAAGATGGGAGAAGCTGGAGGGCCAGGGAGATTCTCCTAAGTTAAAGCAATTTACACCAGGTGTGTTCTCTGAACTATTAAGTCATTTATTTGTATTAAGTCACTTTCAGTTATTAATATTTTGTGTTAAATATTGTTAATAAAATCACAGCTTCATATTTACAGTGAAAAGCCTAATAGTCTTGTTTTTACTGCCAAGAATTGACAAAAAAATTCTGCAGAGCATTACTAAAACCTAGGTATTAAATTTCGTCATAACTTCGTGAATCTGATGGATTGTTAAGCATATGTGCTCGTCATTAATTCCTCTGGGCTTACCTGTTTGGCTGTCTGTTTTAGTCGCTGTTTTGCAGTTCTAGGAATTGTCATGCTTCTATTGTTGCTTAAATAATTGTTATTTAAGTATTCCATCTCTCTTGGAAAGTAATAATTTTGCAGTTTTTCAATACAGATTAACAATCTGTATTTGAGAGAATTTTAATTTCCTGATTTATTGATTTGAGATACTTTTTGAAATTTAGCTCAAATTTTCCTGTGGCTCTAAGCTGCTGGCTTTTTTGTTTTTTCTTACTGTCAGGCAATGCCTCCTGCCTCATTTTGATGTTAATTATCTGTGTTGCTGTTGCCCAGCAATTTTTTTGGATAGCTAAATTATGTAACTGTTTACTTCAAAGTAAACTTGCAGCTGCTGAATGTAGTCTCTAGCATTTTTTTTAGTTTCCTTTATTTTTGTTACTGCAGTGCTTATATCAGTAAGGAGGAATCCATTTGCATTTTCAGATTTGTGTTCCGTTATTATCTCTGATTCATTGGATACATAAGTGTTTGAGTTCTCTGCTTCTCTAAGTCGTGAGAAAATGCTTAGTTAACCAGCACTTCTCTTTTCAGATACCCAGCACTTATATCCATCATCCTCTCACTATACAAGGAACTGGGACAAGCTGGTAGTTGAAATCAAAGAAGAGGAGAAGAATGAGAAGTTAGAAGGAGATGCTGCTTTAAATAAACTCTTCCAGCAAATTTATTCAGATGGTACAGATGAAGTGAAACGTGCCATGAACAAATCATTTGTAAGTCGTCTTCATTCTTTTTCACTGAGGAAATGTGTAACTTCTGCACACTGACACGATTTACTAATTTTTGTATGAATTGGGAAGCCTCTGGGTACCAAGTCCTTGGGCCTATAATGAATAGCAGTGGTTCTGTTGGAGATACTGGTATAACAAGTCTTGCTGGAAGCTACGATGTTGTACGCTAATGAATGTGACGCTCTAAGTGTCCAAGGTTGTGCTTTGTCACTGATCTCTTTGGTGCAATCAGTGTTATCAAAGGAAATACATTTTTTGGCTTATATAGAGCTTGAAGATATGCCATGGGTTAAAGGATCAAATTCCTCTTAATTGTTTGTATCTAGTTCCTTTTATTTGTAGTCCTCAGGCAAAAAAGTGACCGACCCTTCAAGAGCTTCTTGTTAATGAAGTAGCATCTCATTGTGTCCAGTACTGATAAAAATACTTCTGAGTTGAAGATTATGGAATGATGGCTTTGTCAAATTTTATTCTATATGTGCACAGAATTCCTCTGTAATTGCTACTAGATGAAGCGTAAATTCTTCACATTTCTTCAGAATTTGTTAATCTGCTGTGAGAAATGTGTCTTTTATATTACTAGAATTCCTCTAGCAAGCTAAACAAACTTTCTCTAATGTTGCAGATGGAGTCTGGAGGCACAGTTCTGAGCACCAACTGGTCTGATGTTGGTAAAAGGAAGGTAGAAGTAAACCCTCCTGATGACATGGAATGGAAAAAGTTCTAATCCTACTTTTAATCTTTTACCGTCGATGTGTTGCCATAGTCATGTACTGACCACTGTGTGTGGACATAGCATTCTTGGATTCAAAGCACTGAATGCTCCCTTGGAAACAGGAATTGTCTTTACATTTTGCGTGCTTTAGAAATTCCTTCACCCACAGATGTTAAAGATACACTCGAGTGGAACCCTATTTTCATCAGCTCTGTCTAATTTTTGGAAATCGAGTCAATCAGTATAAAGTTTTCTACCACCTTTGTCAGCTCTGTTATTTGGGGATAGGGTGATCTCTGATGGCTGGTCAGGATTATTGCCTTACACACGGTATTTCTGTTGAATAACTTAGATCTTGGCAACTTTGGGTAAAAACACTTTTCAACAACAGTGTTAAAATTGTTTGCTCTTTAACTCTGCTAAATAAAACTGTAAATATAACTTTTTCTATACGGAAGCAGCTTCATTTCATTTTTAATAATCTTGTTCTTTGGTAGGGGAATCACTTAAAGCATACAGGTAAAGATGTGAATACACTGCTCAAAAAAAAAAAAAAAAAGCTGGCAAGTATAGGAGCAAAATGTGCATTCAGTGAAGAGGATGAGATTGCTATTCTTGCTGCAGACACAAAATTTCCACTTCTGGAGCCCTTCGACGTGGGTGATAGGTTGAACTGCAGTCATATGTGATGGAAGGGAGAAACTTGGTTGTGGCTGGAAATTTCTACAGAGAAGTGGGACCTCTGTCTGCCTTTTGTATTCAAAAAGAAGGATCTGTTGGAATTGCCTGAAATCGAAGATAGCGAGCAGTTGCTTTAACTTCTGTTATTTCAGAATATTGGAAACTTTATGTTTTAGAGAAGAGCCTGTGTATCATTAATTATTTCCATCAGGGCAGCTTTTCCATCATGACCAAATTGTAAATAGTGGTGTTTACAGAAGAAGAACTAAGAAGTGTAAGAAATACTGTCTATGCTTGTACTACTTGGATACAAGTCTGCAAGGGCCTATAGATGCTCAAAAGCCATCTGGGCATGGTGGCCCAGCTTGAGCAGGGGGGGTTGGACAAGGTGACCTCCAGAGGTTTCTTCCAACCTCCACTGTCCTGTGATTCTGTGAGAGGTGAACTTACAAAGTTGTGGTAAACGTGCCTAGTCCACTCAGAGATGCCTAAATATTCTAAGATTCTAGAAAACACCATGAATTGCAAATATTGGCAGCCCCCTGAGGGCCACTTCATTCCTTGCTAACCATTAGATGCTGCTTTAAGTTTGCTACTTTTCCTTGCATTCCTAATTATGTAGGTTTTTCCAGTTTGTCTGTTACTCTGCCTGTGTTCTTTGTACTTACGTTATTTTACTACAGTGAGAATTGGATGAGCTTGGTAAAATAAATAGACTATTAGAACAGGTGTGTTAATACGACAAGTGAAGTCTGCAGCTGTTACAGTAGTAAATATATGCAAATGATGATTGAAAACTAAAGAGGAGGAAGAAAGGATGTTTTCTGTTCCTCCTGAGGACTAGGAGTTTATGTTTTGTAACGATGCTGGAAACTGCAGTGAGTTTTTTTCCTACTATTGTTACTATGCCTGTGCAGTAGATGGATACCAAGACTTTAAAATCTCACAAATCTTAAAAAGAGAGCTTGGTTTTCGATGTATGCCATAGTTACAAACTTCAGATTGTCATACTGGGCAGCTGCAGAGTGTGACGACAGTCTTGATGTAACTGCAGTTTCTTGATGAACTTGGATCATAATATCCCATAGTGCAAGCTGGGCAGTGATTTCTGTTTGTGTCACTTTCAGATTCAGAATTGTTTCATCTTTTCCAGAGTTCAAATTTGATGGCCTTCAGAATGGAATGTTATCCTGGTCTTTGAATACAATGAAGGGAGATAAATTTAGGAAGGGGTTTGTGTGTGCATTACCTCTTGACTTTCTGAGCAATGTCTGTTTCTTGGAAGAGTTTGTCAAAGGATGCACTTGTGGCATATTTCAGTGAAGATTTGTTAGCTTCAGTGGGGATTTTCTTGTCCTCAGAGAATTCTGAGTACTTAGTTGCTCAATATCTAGAGCATTTGCCATCCATATGGGATGCTAACATTGAAATTGACTTGGAACAGGGACTTGAACTCGATTCTCCTGGGTAAGTTCTTTGCTGCTTTTTATTTATGCTCTGAAAGGCATTTCTTCCTTTCTAATGTAGAAGAAAGACAAATGTCCAAGCGCTTCATTTTGTCACAAAATTGGGTTCTTGTCTCCCGGCCAGCCTTGCTTTATAAATGTCATTCAGAGCACTTAAAAGCGCTTAGCAAAGACTTACTCTAGGAAAAGCCTAGATAAAAATCTCTTAAATAGAAATGAAAAAGCAATTTGAGGATGTTTTCTGCCAATCAAGTTCTTACTAACCGAAGAGAACACAGTAGGGGTTCCTCTGTCTACTTTTACTTACAGGAAGACCATGGGAATATTTCTTCAGATAAGGACAATACATTCTTGTATTAAGTGGGTACTGTTTCACTGCTTTGGGATTCAATTTACTTCTCTTAAGGCGAAAAGTAAAATAAAATGCATTGCTACTTAGGTACTCTTGAGGCATATGTAATGCAAATATAATGCTTTAGCTTCAGGCTAAAACTTGCAGCAATCAAGCGGTAGACCCTACTGTCCATCTCAATCCTGTAAGCTCAGTTTGCAGGTCTGAACATAATTCCAGCATGTTTCTGAGCACAGACAGATAATGTGTGTGTGTTCCACTTTAGAATTCAGGTGAACCACCTTGTTGCCTTATGGAGCAGGGGAGGGAAGGGGTTGTTGAGGTTTTTCTGGTAGGAGGGGATTGGATGAAAGCTGTAGGCAAAATTTCCTTGTCAGGTTTTGGGGAAGGTATTCCATGAACTTTGTGAACAGTATATTTTTGTTCTTGACAAAACACGCGCACAGAATGGTTCCAGAAGTTCCAGATCAAGATAAAGATAGCAGGGAGCTTCCAGGCTGGAAAGAGGTGGTGAAGGGTACCAGTGGCAAAGGGAATTTCCTTCAGGACTGGGGAGCGTGAGTGGAATTTGTTGCAGCACTGGCAAGGAGTTGGCTGGAGGCAGAGAACTGCCTGCAGGGACAGAGTGGATGATGTTTTAATTGTGTTAAAACTTCTCTTGAGGTTTTTTCCCCCAAGCCTTTTGGTCATCTGTAGATAGTACTGTCTGGAAGACCCAGGCAGTTTCACCTCAGTGCTCTGATTTGTAGACCCATAGCAAATACTGGAACAGGACAGCAAGAGGTAACAGTAGCTTTCCCACTTAATATCACAGATGGGATTACTTTCTGCTGCTGTTCTGGGGGTCATAGAAAATGCATGTCTGTTGTAGCTTAAGGCTGCCTTTCTCATCTTTGGTATACGTGCTGTGTTTGTAAAAGATGGGTTGAGCCTGTCAGAAGCTGAAGATGGTGGTGCTCCTGGTTCAGGCTAACTCTTGCCCTTCCTGAAGAGAGATTCTGTCCACCCCAATGTGCCAATCAACAATCTGTTCTTTGCCAACTGTAGTTTTATGCTTCCCTATTTTTTTTTTTTTTTCACTGCATAGAACAAGTGATTAGTGTGTTCTTCACTGAAACTTTCTTGGAGTTTATTTGTGCTGCAGTAAGGGTGAAGTGTTACATGGGAAGGAGAGGACAGATTCCCCTCCACTTCCACGCCTCCCAGCTTCTTACTTCCTCAGTGGAGGATGATTCTCGTATCAAAAAGGATGAAGGGAGATACTCAGGTTCATTCTTTCTAAGTGCAGGTGGGCTGTCTATGTGGAAAAGAGATGATGACTGCCTTCCCATCGCTGGCTTTCAGTCTTTTTAACCCTATGGCTTTGTTGCCTGTTTTCCTTCTCTTTTCCACCAGCCTGAATCCGTCCTCTTTTTCTGCTCTAATCTGCCTTGCCATCCTAATTCTCCTAGTACACAATCACATGGGTAATTTAAGTTTTAAGGGTAGTAGAATTACAGTGCTCTGACTAACATCCACCCACCTGTGATGGGAAACACAGCTGGTGACAAGCTCATTCCTCTTTCTTTCCTCCTCCCCTAAACTTTGGCCAAAGGAACGTTTCTGAACTGGTTTCTGCTAGCGCAGGGTCAGATTCAAGGAACCTCCCCTTCCCCCCCCCAGCCCTGCCAAGTACAGACATGTCATGTCAGAACCTCTTCAGTGTGCCAGGCACTGGTGGTGTGGTGGCAGTGGAAAACTTGTCTTCAGCACTGGTAGCAAATGCTGTACAGTGGTGAATAGGATCACTGCGGAGAGTTAGAGCTGTGGTCTGAGCCACCACTGCAGGGAATATTGCTACATCTTTTCATACCGCTGGATCATTGGTTTTATTGTCATTCCTATGTTGCCTCAGAACATTTCCTTCAAAATTAGATGTTGCACTTAAAAAGATTTTTCAACCTTGCCACAGCAAGAGAGCTTTACTTTTTTTTTTTTTTTTCCCTTTGAATACGATATGTATGTAAATATGAATTTGCTTACTTGAAGCATGAGTTGGCAAAGGCATTTTGTTGCAAGTCTTTTGGAAATGGATAAATTGTGCCCTCTGTGTTGTACTTGGGCAATGTTGTAGCTCTGGCAATTGTGCTACTTACAGACAGTGTAGGTAGTGTATCTGCTTCTCTTGGGATCACTGGGGCTTTCAGGGCATGCTGCAGACAGAGGAGTTCTCAAAGTGTACATGCTGTATGTGAGAGTTTAACACATCCATGAATAGGATACTTTTTTTTTTGTATCTTACATGCTTTGTGACTGCCTGTAGAAAACAACTGATACAAGCCTGTGGTTTAAGAAAAGTTAGACTATTTGTTTCGGGTTTTTGCGTGTTTTTGTTTTTGTTTTTTTGTTTGTTTTTTTTTTTTTTACTGGGAGACAGGGATAAGCAGGTCCCAGGTTGCCTCAAGATGGCCTTAGATACAAGACAGCAACAGTCTAGTTCATATATATAGTCACATTTCCTTCTCTTTGTTTTCAGTGTTTTAATTCCTGATCCCCTTATTTTTCTCTCCACACAGTTCTTGAACATGTACATAAAGGTACTGTTGCACTTTCTACATTGAAAAAAAGCACATAAAGCGACTGCCGTTTTTAATGTATTCATTTAATCTGCAGTAAAAAAAAAAAAAAAAGGAAAATGACTTTTCTAAGCATATGAATGACGTACTTATAAAACAACATAATGATCCAAGGTCATTTTCATTTTAAAAAGCAGAAACTCAAATTTAACAGGCCTTGAAATCCCACTTTAAGAAGTTTTTAATTTAAATATTTCAAAGCAAGTCTGTTCTTCAGATTAAGTGAAGGTGAAGCTTATATTAAAAAAAGCTACAATAGAACAAAATACTGAATTCTATTCTCATCTTATTCTCATTTAACACTTTGCTTTTTAGATATGCAGTTTAGCATTCCACATGAGGTTGTCTTTATTTTCTTTAAGCCACGATTATGTCAAATTAATTCCTCTTTTCTGTGTGTCACGCAGTGTTAATAACATTACTAGCCTTGCAACATCTCGAGCTGTTCGGTCACAAAAATGAATGCTCCAGAAAGTGAACTTCAAGAAAAATTGGACCGTCCTGTTTATAAAGCCCATGCGGATGGCTCCATAAACTCAGTGGTAGGGTTGAAGATGTACAGTATGGATGAAGGCAGTGTAATACCTCTATCTTTGTTTTTCAAGGCTAGCAATCCTAAGCCATTCCATCTTTGTGTTTCAATTTAGTACCTTTCTTAGAGATTTAATATGTAATAGCATCAATCCCAATAATTGCAGAGTTTGCCTAAGCAAAAAGGATGAGGTTAGAAACTTTTTTTTTTTTTTCCTCCTCCTTACTGGTAAGCAGTTTCTCTTGCAGGGAATGGAGGTTAGCTTCAGCGAAGCTAAAGGAGCTAGCATGAACGGCTGCTATCCATGTGAAATAAGGAGGGGTTGTAATCTTGTGTCAGAAGTGTCTAGTTCAAGGATTTATAAATACAGTGGCTGTTGTAGATTCTGAAGGGTCTTGGGACTCTTTGGTCTGCAACTGCATGTAAATACTTCTGCTGTAGTAGCTGGATAGCAGATACTTGTTAGACACTACAGTGGTATCATGGATACAAGATTCTTGATGTTGGGCTTCTTTGATGTTGGGATGTGCGAAGGGTTTTGATTCTGTGGCCACGCACATGCAGCCCCTTTTCCTGCCGTTTGTTTCCGATTTAGCACAACGTGCACTTTCCCGTGTCCCCTGGAGCAGCTTTGTGGGAAAGGTATGCTGTAATTGGTTTATAACCATTCATAATGACCCGGCAACTCGGTATGAATAGCAGTGGGGAGCAACTTAACTTGTGATTTATTTAAGTAAGCTACATGGATGAAAGGTACTCCCAAGCGTACAAGTTGAGCTAGTTGCCTAATTGGATGTAAATTTTCACATGTAGCTTGGAAAGAGGGGGTTTTGTTATGAGAGGCTAAATTTGGATTTATGAACAAGCTTCTGGACTGCTAAGCCAGTTTGTGAGCAAAGTTTAATATTGCCTTTTTGGGGGGGGGTGTCTTAGTTTTTGAATTCAGTAAGTGCTAGTATATCCTTGTCACTTGTAAAGCTAATGGAATATTAACTTAAGATTTTTATTTACAGTTAGAAGATCTGAGCTTGCTTTTGGTGCAGTAGCGCACGCTTTGATTTTTAAAAGCCAGGACTGGTATTGCTTTGGTTGTAGTCTTTTACCGGTTTGTCATCACTGCATTCCTGCTTCTTTTGTCAAGGCTCTGATGCTTTTTCTCACACGACACCCATGATGCGAGCAACCCACCAGCTGCAGGGCATGATGATTCGGCAGGCAGTACGACACCCTTGGTAGTTGTAGGGCCATGGGTAGTAGCCCAGGAGAGGCTCGCAGATTCTCTGGCACTGTGTGTAACTTCGTCTGCATTCAATGCAGCACACGCCTAGGTGATCCAGCATGGGGTCAAAAGCCATCCCTTCACCTTCCAGTTGCTGAAATGTAAAATACTAAATGTCATCCCGGTGCTCTCGTTCTCAGAGAATGTAGAATATACCGAAGCTCCTGTTAACCCTACAAAGGGTAAAAACTGAAATCTTGGTCTTGTTAAGGTTAACAGGACTCCCACTAACTGACCCACGCATCTTGCTTTATTTTGTTATTTTTTTCCTTTTGTCTTGCTCTGTTTGGTAGAAGTGTAGTATTGGTGCAATCACCCATGTAAAATGGAAAGAAACAACAGGGAGCTCTAACTTCATTATTTTTCTTCTGCAGTCTTTGCCAAAGATCCAGCAGCAGTGAACTCCCAAGTTCTAAATATTAGCGGTGGAAAAGATTTCAAGACAGTTATATGGGTCTTTTATGTAGATGACAGTGTCTGCTGTGTTTTTAATATTTTTTTTCTTAATTTTTGTATTTTAATGCTTTTCACAGCATTCCCAGAAAACTATTACCCTGCAGTTTTCCAAATATTTCTCCCTTTCAGGCTGCTTTCCTTTTTTTCCCCCATCTGCCACACTTAGGTACATTGTGGACAGTGAGAATTCTGCCTGTTCTGTATCTGACAGTAAGGAGTTACATGGAGCAAGGCATGCATAAAATGTGAAAGCAGGCTCCTGCTGCTGCCTTCACCCTTCAACATTCCTTTCCTCCTTTCTGGGAAAAAAAGTAACCTGGATATTCTGCTTTTTGAAACTCATTTCTTCTTTTCCTATTGGTGTTATTTCAAGAAAAGCAGCAGCAAAGAGCGAATGCTGGAGTAATACTTAGTTTTTTTTTTTTTTTTTACCAGAGCGTTTCTCATTTAGCAAACTAGCAGCACACTGAAAAGGTGAGGCACGGAAAGGTGCCATCTCTTGTCTGGGCTTGTACAGGACACGAGTGACAGCTTGGTGTCGACCCATTCCCAGCACTGAGAGCAGGGAGGGTGTTGTTTCCTCAGGCAGGATTTGTCATCCTTGAATTCAGATACCTGCAGTGGGAACTTCTACACCTGAGCTCATCGTCCAGACTCCACTGCTAGCGGGTGAAGAGAAATAGCTCTAGGGAGGATTCACTTCATCCCTGCAGGAAAGACCTACGCTCTAATTAACGCTCTAATTAATGGGCCTTGTGAGTCAGATGAACTGGTCTCTGAAGAAAGCTTGGGTGTGGGCATCCAGGGAATAACTTAGTGAAGGTGAACCCTGTGCTGCAGGCTGAGGGAGGTCTGGTGGCCGTGCCAGACTGGACATCTCTCTGCTCGGCCCCAGGACCCTCTGGCTGGAAGAGGGGACCTGTGGCTGTTGTTCTGCTGCTGCCCTCCAGAGATGGGGCAGCCCAGACCCCGTGGACGTGGTCACGTTAGTAGCTGTGAGGAGAAGTTACGTTCCAGTGCCGCTGCTGTTTTACTGACCTCATGAGGGGGTTGATTTAGATCCACTTTATTTGGAGTGATTAATTTAAGTTTAATTAAGGGACGTCAACTTGGCAGAATGCTGTCACAGTATAATGATCTCCTGCTGTTGCAGAAATGTCAAGTCAAAGCTGGGACTTATTTCTAAGGCAGGAGGCATTTATCTGGTGACAGTGTTGTATTAAAATGACTTACTCCTGCTGCACCAAATGGTGGGTGTAAATTGTCTGGCGCTGGTGCAGTAGACTGGAAGGTGCCTACTGTACAGTCGGTTTTCCTGCAGCGCCGCAGAAGTGTTGGGACACAGCGGGGCGGCTCCTGTGCTCTTTCTGTGGGCTGCTTCGTCTCAAAGAGCAAGAACAAGTTTTGTGACAGTCATCTTCCACCCACTGTTGCTGTCTCTAAGCAGGTTCTCCTCTGTGAATTGCTTGCTAGACTAGGGCCATCTACCCTGATAGAGAAGAGGCTGAGAAAACAGATTTATTTGGCCTAACCATAATCTCTTTGCAGCCAGACACTCCTGTCGCTTTCCTTGGTAGTGGTCACTTCTGATGCTAATTTCTATTTGAGGGCAAAGTATGTTTCTAGCTCCTGGACACTCTTTACATTGTCAGTAAATGATGGGGTTCAGCTGTCTGATCAAGACCAGCTTTGGTTTGTTTTCAGAAGGTGCTATCCTTGTCAGATCTCTCCAGTGCTGCTTCCATATGGACCTGGAAAGCCTGAAAAGCAACTCGTCATCAACTTGCCTTAATCTTGCCACCTCCAAGCACTTGTGCTTGTTTCAGACTGAAGTCTAATGAAAACTGGGATGGGGGAAGGAGAAGAGGACTGAGGGAAGACTTTTTTGAGCTGCTTAGGTGTTTTACAAATCTGTAATTTCAGAGAAAAGCTGAACAGGCAAGGACTGCAGATTTAAAAAAAAAAAATAATAACACCTCATCCACTGTATTACCTGTCTGTGACAGTGTCAGGCTCTGAAAGATTACAGTGCAAATACTTACATTATATGGGTTATCTGGATTAAGCGTTTCTTGTCCCATTGGCCTGGTTTCATTAGACTGGGGATCAAGATCTTGAGTCACCTGCGTGGTGGGCAACCTGGTGTTTACTTCTTCAGCAGCAGCTTCCAAGTCTTCTGTATCAAAGTTTGATTCTGATTGGCGTTTATTTCTCTTAATTTCTCTCCTTTGGTTATCTGAAGAAATAACCGTGAGAGGATAATTGTATCTTCAGCATGTCCTTGTATTTATCCACACTTTACCTAAGATTTCAATGTTTCCTTAAAATATTAAAAAAGGAGAGGGCAGGGTGCAGAGGGAAAGATGAAACTGTGTGGTTGCAAACTTGATGAGCATCCCCATGGGAGCTGCTTGCCTTCCTGCGTTGTATCTGCAGCCAATGTCAGTCCAGAGGGGTGTGAGATTGCCTTTTTTTTCTTTCTTTCTTTTTTTTCCCCTCTCCCCTCGAGGCAAAACGGGTGTGAGGAGATTTGTTGGGGTTTTTTGACCCACCCTGTGGTCACTGATGTTAACTCAGCAGCACTTGGCAGCACTAGCAAGACAAGTTAAACGCATCTCACTGGCTTATTTTTTTTTTTTTTAAAAAGTGCTTTTGTGACAGACTGGTGCCCTGCTCCCAAGGGCAGCTGGTGAACCTGGTGGAAACAGCTTCTGGACAGCTTTGATACTGCTCTTTTGTTGATCAATGTGATATGCAAGGACACGAGAAAAATGGAAAATATTGGCAATTTGGATCCACAGGTGCTCTAAAATGTGGTGGTTGGTTCTGTTTGTTTGTTTTTCCTGTCTGTGAGTGTTCTAATATTAACTGGACCAAGGAGGAAAAAATATTTTCAAGACTTCTCCTCTCCTCCCAGGCCTGGAAGTCATTTGGAGAAGTTGCCATCTCCTGGGTGACTCCTGAACACGTTTGCTAAGCTTGGCTCTGGGTGATGGGGGTACTTCAGTCCTGGGACTGCCCCCAGAACCTCATCTACCCGTTGCCTAGCTAAAGTATCTCGTCCTTCCACCCCACTGAAATCCTCTGGAGAAGCAGGGTAGGAAACGGGACAGGCTGTGGTCCCAGATCAGGAGCTTGATATCCCCCAACTCTTGGCCAGGTATAGTGTTCCTGCTACCTAGTGTCAGCTGCCTAAATGTTCCGGGGGCCACTAAGTTGTTGTCTTGTCCTTCTGTAGAAGGAGGCTGACCTCTCTGGGAGCGTTTCATCTCATAGTAAGCCCATGTGAGCTATATAAATTGTCTGAGAAAAGAAGAGTGTGGAAAATGTCTAGTAAGTGTGGATTAAACTCTAAACCTGCAATCTTGGCACCAACCCGTGAGGGTTTGGGAAGACACGCCGGGCAAGGGAGGAAAGGATCCTGGTTTCCCAGATGTGCAAGTGTCGGTGGCAAACCTGATTTGGTGAAGGCGTTTAGATGAAGGGAATGCTTTTCAAATAAAAGAAGTGTTACCTTTGGGATATGTTGGTCGCAGCCAGTAAATTGGAAGATCCCTGCAAAGCTCTAAAATTTTGGGGCTTAGGAAACTGTTATGCTTGATAGGCTCGTCTGCAGCCACCCAGATAAGGGAGTTTTCGTCAAATCTCACAGGCATGATTTCATCTTCCTGCAAATAGAAGAGCATAAATCCTTTGCTGCTCAGTGAACAGTCACGTGCCTGCTTGCTCTTAATTCTTGAGCATCAAACTGTATAATCATCTGCTGCAGCTAATACCAAGCATCCTCGTATTTCATGCATGTGAATGGATTGTACCGAGCCAAAGCCTGAGTGAAGGTTGCCACCACTGAAATGAATGGCAAAACTACCGTCAGCTTTGCTGGGGCTGAGATTTCACCTTCTCTCCCTTGGAAGGCTTTTGCCCCGTGTATGAGGACTAGGTCAGCCCAAAGTGCCAGATTTTTGAGCTGGCAGAAACTAAAGATTTACCACCTTCAGCAAAGCCACAAGGAAATGCAACAGCTAAAAACAAGACCCTAATCTTTTATCACGCCCCATTCTCGTTTGATGTACTCCCAAGATATATTTACAAGGAGGAGAGAGGAGGGAGGAATCTTGTTCAGAAATTTTTGAGAGGATTATAGCTTGAGAACTGCTCCAGCTTCCAGTTTTAGGGTCAATGCGATCGGTCTGATTAAAGGTCTCGTTTGGTAAAAGCAATTCAATTGACCAAAAGCTTGAAGTGTGAGTTAAAGCAGCCTGCCTTTTTGAAGTATACCCTGCAGGTTTTTGGTTCATATCTTCAAAGTAATGTAGGAAAATGCCAGTGATTGATTCTTTAAAGTTGTTAGTTCAAAGTATTATTTTACATAAAATGTGTAAGTATTTTATAGCAACAGTGAAATATTAAAAGAAAACCCACTTCTGAATCGTGAAAACCAATATGATTTCAAAGTTAAAATTCTAAATTGTTTCCATATAAGTCATCAAAAGTTGTTACATAACTGAGTAGATCAATTTATTCTGTCTAGTTGTTGTTCCTTTAGTGTGTTTATTGATTTCTTTTGTAGATCTCAAGTCATTTAAGTTTGCTATCCAATCTGTCTAGTGAGAAGTATTCTTTATTTATGTTCTCCCACTTAAGCTTTTATCAGCATCAAAAATATCTGAATCTAGTTTTCAGAAATAAAAATATCCTTTGTTTCTGTTTGAGATGATCATGACTTGTGAGCAGGCAGAGTTTGGGTATCTATAAAAGCTTATTTTAATCAACCACTTTCCTAGGCAGTGTTGGTTGTGATACGTGTTGTAAGAAGACAGCATATGCATACTTCCTCCTAAATACGTGTGTATCAGGGGGAAGACTTGCTCTAGAAAAATAAATACTACTTTTCCATTCCCATTGTACATCTAACCTGGAAAGTTGAGCAACAGAGAAAGGTTAATATCCTGGCAGTAGCATTAAGACGGCGGCTGCTTTTTGCCTCGACATTTACAATTTGTTGCAGCAGTTGTGTAGGTGGTGCACCTTCGGAGAAGATGCACAGAAAACAGGACAAGGGAATAGGTTTACTGTAGCTAGGTAGAAGATTAGAGAGAACTTTTTTGACTGTTTTATGATAATGTCTTCAGGACTGTGACTTCATTCTCACAAAAAAAGATGAAAAAGTGAAACCTTGACTTTAGACAGCAGTGCTAATGAAGTCAAGAAGCCCAGCCTGCTTTTAAAATAAGGCAAGGCAGGCAAGAAGTAGGTGTCCACCTGGAATTTGGGCAAGATCTCTTCCCCATCATGGGGAAAGTGCCACCAGCCTCAGGGGGCTTTGTAACATTGCTGGTGCCTTGCTGATTGGGTTTAGGGAGACCTTTTTCCCCTTCATTTTAAAGCAGATGTTCAGTAATCACAGCACCGTTGCACGTAAGTGCAGCTTTAGCGGTGCCTCTCTCCCAGCTAATTATATCTGCTTTTATTTTCTCGGGAGCAGAGCAAACCCAGGGAAAGGGGTTGTGGATCTCCTGTGCTCTCCTGCCAGTGTCCAGGCTCAGACTTACTCAAGTCACCGGGACCGCTCCTGTGTGAGCGATGGGTTTGGGGGCTGAACTCTGGGAAACTCAGGCTTTGTGCACCCAAAGCGATAGGCTTTTTTCCAATGGTGAGGTAAGGAGAGGTTCTGGCAGTATCTGGGAGAGAGCTGGAGCTTTTGTGGTGGTTATGATGCAGATTCTGTGAAATTTAGTTAACATGATGTCCTAAAATGAAGTTTGATGCTGTCTAAGAAGACAAATTCTTAATTATTTTAAGCTATTTTTTTTTTTCCGGAGTTAGCTGAATTTTGGCAATAATGTTTTCCACAATTGCCCTTTATTGACTGTTTCAGAGGACTTGAGTGTTGGAGTCCCTGCTTCTGCTGAAGAGGTTGATAGAAACCTCCTGGGATCTACTGCAATGCCTCTTTGCATTGCCTGAAGCAGCTGCTTTTTCCATGCTCTCCCTTCCAGCTTTGTGCACAGTCTGATCTTGGGCAGATGCTCGTATCATTGAGGTCTCCTATGGATCTGGTAGAAGTGATCTGTGGCTTCCCCCGCTCGCCAATATGCAGCCTCTCACAGTGCCCCTCAACACAGTGACACCTCTGACACCAATCTTGCTTTTCTTACCTTTCAGGGACCCCTTGCAATCAATGAACCCTCAACTATCCCACCCTACCCTCAACAACCCTACCACTATCCACCGTGGCTTTCAAATGTCATTTTTATTTGTATTTAAATACTGCTTTACCGCCATCTCTATACAAAGATTTGGTTTAAAAAAAATAAATAAAATACCCCTTACCAGCTCAGATGAGAGGCTCGCTTTAGTCATTGCATCAACTTCAGGGACGTGAGCTTTTGGCTGAGCTTTGATGTAACATTTTTCTCCTTCAGCAAAACGGATTCCAGTTATACCCTGCAAAAGCAGAAGGCAGGGGGTTGTGTGCAGCCCTCCAGCTCCCCACCACCCCCAAGAAAGTGCTCGAGCTCTGCTAAAATGGCCACTGAATTTTTTAGTCTGAAGGTTAAATCTTATTTTAAAACAGATGCAATAAAACTATCCTCCCTCATCATTTTAGCTTTATGGTTTTGGTCAAATGGGTCTAGAAGTTTTTGCTTGATTTCTGAAAGATGGGGGTGTTTTATGTAAGTGCTTCCATGCCTGCTGTAGGCTACTTGAAGTAGCTCTGTTAAGGAATCAGTTGACACAATTTGAACTGTAACTTAGCACCTAACGTGGGCAGCTTCAAAATTGTGTTAGCTGGTGGTGCAGTACCCTTATGACACAGATTTATAAAAATACAGGGGCAATTTGTTTGAATTTATACACGTAAGCGGCTGTGACAGCCAGGGGAAGCTTGTGATGGGGAATTTGGTGCAGAAATCTGTGTGGGTGACTTCCTTCCTCTGGCCTATGAGGGTGACTAAGCCACGGATGGCTGGTTTTAAGCAAGAGAAAAGGTATCCCAGCAGCTCCAGAGAGCTGCAGGTCTCCTGCGAGTCCTGTGCCGTATCCGCTAACCCTGTGCCAGCACCACGGGCATCAACATTTTGACACGGTAAACCTTGTGTGTAGTTTCTTTATTTCTGCTGTAGGTTTTGGGGTACTCATAAAAAGAGCTTTCTTAACGTTACTAATTTAGATAGCTTGTTGTAGATGGCAAAACCTCTTTTTCGTTGGGTTGCAGAAGCTCCATTCAACCGCCTCGTGAAACAACTATCAAACAACTAGCCAAACAACTACCTCGTGCCATTTGAGGTGAGCTGGTCTTCTGCCTAGTCTCTAGCTGCCAGGACAAGGGGGTGTAGGTGTCATGGTGACCCCTCGTACGGGCATCGTGGGTGCCTTGGGCGTCTAGTGCAGCTTGAGGTGGACGGTACGGAGGCACCCCAATCTTGTCCTGTGTGCCTGCAAGTCCTGTACGGTTGGGCAGACACCCATCAAAACAAAATGACTAAAGCAGTGAGAGGGGATGGCAGTGCAGGGATGGGTGCACGAGGGTATGAGACTCTGTGGTGCACTGAGCACGCTAGGAGTATCTTAATATTGCCAAATCCAAGTCTTCACTGACTGCGCAATCATCCGAGTGGTGCCAGTCAATCCAAAGCTGCTAATGTAAATACTTGGCTCTTGGAAGTGCATCTCTTCAATTTCTTTCTCCTTCATGTGCATTGTTGGCTCACAACCCACCTGGCAGCATCCCTTTTGCTCTCGCGGAGCCTGTCCCTGGCGTGCTGCCGTGACAAGCGGGCACCACCCCTGGGGGGTCCCTGTAGCTGGTTGGTGTGGGGAGCTGATTTCTGTCCTGGCTGAGACAGGTGGTATCTTACCAGCAGCACGCACAGAGGCCGTAGGAATTCAGCATCTCTCCGGTGGGCTGGTGCTCTTGTGCAGATGTGGAACGGTGAAGGCGAACGAGGAGAGCTTGTTGTGGGTGCTCTTATTTAGCTGCTAATAATGTTGCTATGGTGACGTTAACGAGAATTTCATAAAAGCTGAACTGCAGCTGTTAGAAAAGTCGGGGTCCCGGGCCTCCTGGTGTGGGTTTGTTTGTACTTGCTGAGAAGCCAAGAAGCTGAATTGTCTTGCCTTTTTAGATTCGGCAAGGGGAAGGTGACTGCTCCAGAAGGCCTGGGTAATTCTTGCTAGCAGCAGCATCTTTATTTTAGGTGCTGCTTTGACTTACAGAGGACTTAACTCTGAGATGGAGTGTTTCACACCTGAGAACATTAATTGCAGGATCTGGGCCCTGTAAATAGGTTTCTGCAACATCATGTGCCTTTAGTAGCTTAGAGCTGGTACAGCTCAGCGAGCCACTCAGTCCGAGGTGCTGAGCTCTGCTGAGATCCGGCATTAGCCCAGACTCTGTGCTGAGCAGCCACAGCCAAGTTGCCGGGGCACCCAAGTGCTAAATTCTTCCATCCTCTTCCCTGGGGATGAACCCAAGCCAAGCCATGGAGAGCAGCTCCTATCCTTGACCTCAGGGCAGAGCGAGCTGCCCGGGTCCAGCGCTGTATCGTGGTCTCTCCTTGGCATCTACTTGGCTTACTGTGTCGACCCTATGCTCCTAAAGGGATGATGTTTTGGGGAGGGGGAGGTGTTTTTTCCAGTTCAGACCCTATGAAATCAGGCAAGGGCTGTGTCGCAGCCTGCCAGAACGTTTTTTCTAGCAAGACCTCAAGGGCCCATGTTGTAGCTCTGTTCAGTGGTTTGAAAATGCAGAGTGTTCCCTGGAGCCGAACCTGACACAGCAATACTGCTTCCCAGGGTGGGACCTGGCACGGCCTATCCTCCAAAGGCACTTCAACTTTGTTTTGGAGGAAACTGCCTGTCTCGCCGTGAAAGCAAGCTGGGAGAACAAGGATGTTTGTGTGGATAGTTGGGGGCTGGAACCAGAGACCGAGTGGGGCAGAGAAGTCTGTGCAGGGCAGGTTGTCCTTATCGTCCAGCCCTGGAGCTTGTTACATGAGAGACAAGAGTGGCAGTACTTACAATCTGAAAATCATGAACTTCAACAGCCTCTTCACTCCCGCTTCCTGTTTTGAATGTTTCTAAGTTGTTTCCAGCATCTATTTCCATTGATCCATCTTGTACTTTTCCATTAATGCTCATGGTATAGTGAACATTGTACACCTGGAATCGATAACAGAGCAGGAGCACAGGTCAGTAATTGCTTATTGCCTCCCTCCTACGCCAGGGATGGGTCAATCTGACTCTCATAACCCTGTTCAGCTCCTAACTTTTATTTCTGTAGGCATTTGGTAACCCTTCAACAACCAACACCACGCTCCCGCAACGCTTCACTGCCGGCCTACCCCGATGGTGGAGCGGGTTGCCCAGAGACGTTGTGCAGTCTCCATCCTTGGAAGTTTTCAAGGCCCAGCTGGTTAAAGCCCTGAGCAACCAGGTCTGACCCCACGGCTGTCCCTGCTCTGGGCAGCAGGTAGGACTAGAGACCTCCTGAGGTCCCTCCTCCAGGGACTACTCAGTTTTACTTTAAAAACAATGTGGGGCGAGTCCACATCCAGGCTCACTCTGACTTAAAAACCCTCTTCTAGGTCATATTTTAGGAATTGCTTCTTACGCTGGCATGATTCCCAAAGGAGAGCAGGAGAGAGCATCCTACTCCGAAGGAGGCTGACCCCTATTTATCTCTTAGGAAGTTCTGCTGAGGTGCAGGAAAACAGGTTCTTCTTGAATATGAACATGCTTCCCAGCTTGTAATGGACGTGAACTTTGTTTAAATTGGATGTGAAGTTGTATAGACTCGTATTTTCCTTGTCAGCGTATTTCTTCTTATCCTATTTTCAATGAGGAAAGCTGCAGCGTGGTTTGTATTTGCTGGGGGACCACAATCTGTAAAGGGGTTTTGTGATTTTCTCGTGCAGCTCTGCTAAAAGTGCTGCACAAGCAGCTTACTTTTGGTCTTAAAAAAGCCTTACAGCATTTTAATGAAAAATTTACACTGACAGCTAGAGACAAATTTCTTTTCTCACCTTTACTCAGGAAAGTCTAAGGTGCTAAAGATTTATGGTTCCTCAGTTATACAGTTTCAGTCCCATATTCTCTACTGTCTAGGACTCCTGTTGAACGTGGTCCATAAAAGCAGACCAATGGTCTCCCCTCCTAGGGGCTGAGATAGAGTTAAGACTTTGTTATCCCTGTCAGTTATGGCAGAATTTAAAGATTTTTAAAATAATAATTAGAAAATTGCCTTGATTTTTTTTCATGAATGACTCTAAATATAATTTTTACAGTTGCTTCCTAAACCTTTGCAAGTCAAGTGTAGCTTTCAGCATCTGAAGGCGGCTTGAAAAAATAACTCTAAGTTTTCCCAGTGTCTGTACCTGGAGATCACCTTGGAAGCTTAATGACAACTCTGAATGTGACGTACTTTGCCAAGCAGAATTTAGGTGACAGGAGCAATCGAAAAAAGGAAACTGTCCTGTGCTCTGCAAATGCACCGTACCCCCTCCCTGCCCCTTCGGGGCCCTCTCCCTCTTCAAAAGCCTAGAGAAGCAGATGTCTCTTAGGGCACATCCTGGAGGTCAGCAGCACGCCCTGTCTTTTTGGTGTAAAACCTTGTACTTTCTGATTATCTGAATTATTCCTACGTGCATGGGTGTATCTCGCTGAGGAACCTCTGCTCTGGCTGCTGGGAGTTGCACAAAGCTCTCCTTGATGGGGGCTGGCGGCAGTACAAAACTTCTTCCAAAGTAAATTCAAAGATACTAATTGCACTTAGGGAGCAAGTTACATTCACATGTGCACCATCATGTTTCAAATAATTTTTAAATCAAAATCTTATGTAAGCAGAAACAAAAGGTTATATATAAACACGGTCTAATGTGCTGAAGTTTGGTTCTTAAACTGAGCAGCAGCTTCTCAGTTTTGTTCTTTGCATAAAGGGTTTTTCATGTACCCCAGAAAATGTAAATAATAAAACCTATCGTGACTTTAAAAATTGTTCCGCAGCTGCTAACCAGAGCTGCCTATGTGTACACACAGTCATACAAACCCCCCCAGTGAAATAATGGTGCCTGTTAAGGGGTTAAATATAGCATTGCATATTTGAGGGTCCAGGTAGAATCTGGACCAAGAATGCAGATGATGTGAAAAAGGCATTTACACATTTCAATGCTTTTTTTGTCCTGGGAGCTGGAGTTTGCCCAGGATCTGACTCCCTGGGGACTTGTTGGGGTTTGAGTTCGCTGAGGATTTGCGAGCAAGAAATCAATGTCGCGTCTGTGTGCTCAAAGATACGTTTCATGTTCATTAAGAAATGTGCTTCCACGAGGCTCCATCCAGATAATGAGTTTGTTTTCTAGGGGTTGTTTGGTTTTGCTGCCATTTTTTTTTTTTTTTTTTTGAGCATGGAGAGAAAAAAAAAAAAAAAAAAAAAAGCTTAAAGACCTCTTTATCGACCTCCCAATAAGAGTTTCCAGCCTGTGCAACCAGCTCAACCTCCCTCCCCTCCTCCCTCCTGCCCGCCCCGTCTCGATGCGAGGATGCTCTCCCGGGCTCGGCGGCTGTCGGGGCTCACCTGCCGCTCGGTGGCTTTCCAAAAGTAGAAGGCGCCGATGGCCCCGGCCAGCAGCAGAAGGGCTCCGGCGATCAGCACCGCGGCCCCCGCCTTCAGCAGCCGCCCCGGCCCGGGGAGGGCCACGGCCGCCGCGTACGCCTGCGGAGAGCGCGGGGCTGGGTGCGGGGCAGGGACCCCACGCACCCCCCCACCACGCACCCCCCGCCGGGAGACCCTCCGTCCCTGGGTCCCCCGTTTGGGCCCCGACCCGACCCCGGTCCCATTCTGACCCCGCTTTCAGCCGCGTCCCGATCCCTTTGATCCCGAGCTGATCCGACCCCGACCTGTTTTGTCCTGATTCGGGCACGTCCCGCTCCACCCCGTCCCGATCCGTCCTGTCTCGTCCCCATCCGTACGACCCGTCCCGTCCCCGTCCATCCCAATCCGTCCCGTTCCGATCCGTCCCATCCCGTCCCCATCCATCCCACCCCATCCCATCCCCATCCATCCCGATCGATCCCGATCCATCCCGATCCATCCCGTCCCCATCCATCCCGGCCCGGCCCTGCCGCCCGCCGGCACTCACGGGGGGCAGGCACTGCTCCACATCGTCGGGCCCCGCTCGGGCGATGGGCACCTTTTCGGACCCCTCTGCCATGGTTGCCGAGGGAGGGAGACCTGCCCCGGGCTCCGCCGCTGCTCCCGGCCCCGCTCCCGGCCCCGCAGCGGGGGCAGCACCGCCCCGGCCCGCCCCGGCCCCGGCCCCGACGGGCAGGGCAGGGACCGCCCCCCCCCCCCCCCCCCCCCCCTTCCCGGGCACAACGAGCCCCTTGAGCTGCCCAGCAGCCGTCGGAGCTCCCCGGGGTTGTGACCCCCTAACGCAGCCCCCCCTCCCCGCCACCCCACCCCCAGCTCGTCTCTAGCTTCAGAGCCGGGGTAGTCATGGGGGGGTACAGGGGATCCACCCACCCCCTCGCCCCCCCATGGCATTGCATAGAGTAGAGGTGCCCCCGCCGACAGGCAGCCGTCGTTAAAAAAACCAACCCACCAACCAACCAACCAACCAACCAACCAACCAAAAAACCAAACCCGAAACACAAAACCAACCCAAACCCCCAGCTTTTAAAATAGAACAGCATTCGAACTGCCTTTTTTTACACTCGCCAGAGGATCTCACGGGCGCTGGAGCTGACAAGCTGCTGTTCGGTGACGGCTCCGCGGAGCGCCTGGGTGCGTGGCACAAAGAGCCCGGCCGCCGGCTGAGCCCCGTGTCGCGCCTGGGCGCAGGCCTGGCACAGGCTCGGTGGGGGCAAAGCCCAGGGGCGGGGGGCTGATTTCATCTTTTCGTTTAAAAAGGCGGTGGATACCTTGCGGCTTGACCTCGCAAGTGGATGCGTGCCTGGGGTTTCTTCCATTTCCTCGTCACTCATGATGCTCTGTTGGTTTTCTCTGAAGTGCAGTAGGATCGTGGGGGAATTTGGGTTGGAAAGGATGGATGTTCATCTGCATCTGTTTGCTTCTTCTAACATTGGACCTAGGAAGCTTTATGGGGCTACGACTGGCTATGTGTGGCTGTCTGTGTGTCCATCCACATATGTGTTTCCTTCGTGTACCGTATGGATCTCCTGCCCACACATACACACCCGTGTGTGCACTCTTCAATGCTGGAAAATAATCAGTGCTGGACCCCTTTGGGGCTAACGTTATCAAACACGGGGCGGACTATCCTTTATTAAGGCTGGAAGCAGAGAAAAAAGATATCAACTGCAAAAAGAATGTGTGTGTGGGGGGGATGTCTGGGTTGTGCCCTGCCCTGCCCTGCTCGCTCAGTGGCCCAGCTCCAGTTACCCAGACAGGCAATGGCACTGGAGGGGGGGGCTGTTAAACTGGGGAGACGCTGCCATGTGGGGCCCCATCGAGCGGTGCCTATGTTAACCAGCTCTGCTGTAGCAATTTTTTTTTTTGTTTTTTTTTTCTAAAGCGTGCGTCGCTGTTTGTATTTCTCTTCCCCTCTCTTTCCCATTTTGCTTGTCTGGCAGCTCTGTGTCTCCTTGCTCAGTTGTGGCACACTACTGACGTGTCCCCCCATCACCTTCTGGGATCTTGACAGCAGAGGCCAGCCCATCACCACTGCTCGTCCCAGCTCTGCATGCCCTCAAGAGGCAGGTTTGGCCCCTGCAATTGATTTCCTACACTTGCCTCTCCTCTGCGCCCCACTCCAGAACTGCAAAAATCTTTCTTGGTTTTTATGTCTGAATCCCCTCACTGATGTCACCAATAGCTTAAAAACCATCATCAAGCAATGCAAACACGGAAAAAAAACCTCAGGCCCCACCGATTTCCTTGCGCCCTTGTGCTTGGGGACTGAATCCCAGAGACGTGATCCCCATTTTCCTTCCCTTCAACCCAAATTCATCCTTCCCGTCGATTACTGTCGTTAACAATCAGACCTTTAACAAAAATTTAACAGGCATAGTTTCTGCTGAAAATAAACACAATCACAGCTCATTAAATCAAAAGCGAAGCCTACTGTGCAACTTCCTAAACTAGGGCATATTCTAGCCTGCTCTCGAATGACATACAGTTGTAGGTTGGGGCTAATAATAAGATTATGATCCTCTTCATTAGCAAGTATTTTGTTACACCAAAAATCTTGTGAATGGATATGTCTATCTTGGCGAAATGTGAGAATCCCAGCCTTTGATCTCAAACTTCCATTTAGCATCGCTGCTTTAAAAAGACAGATTTATTTAAGGCCCCTGAGCTCGTCTCCCATGGGAAAACGTGCCAGGGAGGGAGCGCTTGCCTCGCAGGGGTTCGCTTGTTTGAGCTGCTTCCTTGCGACTGAAGTGGGGGGAGCAGCTGTCCCCCCATCCCAGTACCCACCCAAGTGCCCGGTGGTCCCTTCCCTGGGGTGCAAATGGAAGGGCAGATGAAGCCTGTGCCATTTTGGCTAGCAAAAGAGCGGCTGAGGGTGTTGAAGAGGAGCGTTAGCAAAGACACCATCCATTCAAGAACTAACAGGTGTGATCAATACACCTGTGCTGGAGGCGACCTCCACTCCCAGGTGCTGTGTGGTGACGTGCATTATCACCCCGGGGACGGGGTAGGAGGGCTCATCCCCACCCTACTGATGGGGCAGAGGTGCCCAGGCAGGTTTCGGCTCGGGCAGAGCCCGAGCAACGGTGGCAGCCAACAGCCGACCCGCGGGGCTGGGCGCCCGGCTGCCGGCCCTCAGCGGGCTGGGACGTGAGAGGGGTCCTGCTCGCTCGGGGAGGTGCGGGTGGGAGAGTCGCTCCTTCAGGAGGGAGCCGTTCTGCCCAAACCCTGGGAGAGAATCTGTGCAGCGGTCTCTCCTCAAGTCAAGGTACAAATCCTCTGGGTAATCCTCCAAATGTATTTTTCTCATGCAGGGAACAATCTCAGATTTTTTTTTTTTTTTTTTTCCCCCAGCTCAGAGCACCGCTGCCTCTTATTCCTTTGTTCCACGGGCAGAGGAAGAGCGGCATGAAACTTCAAGCAGGCAGAAGAGAAAAAAATTGTTCCTGTTACACAGTTTGCAGCTTACCACCGCTAGTTAACCCCTACTCTTATACTTTGCCTTTTGTATGGGCACATATCTGTTTTCCTTGGAGGGTGTGGCGAGCACGTATTCTGCCATTTGACTGATTAGGTGACAAGAGAGAAAACAGGATTTTTTCGGACAGATGCAGATCCATACAAACAGCTCAGCATTCAGCAGCTCCAGACACTTGCTGTGGAGCGCAAAGACAAGTGCAACCGCCAGTGTTTGCAGGGCTTAGGACAAAAAAAAACATGACTTGCCTTTCACCAGCTGAATTCTTAATTTGCAATAAAGATGACGATGATACTACTGTCTGAGCTCAGCCTCCTCTCTAAATAACATGTGTGTGCTCAGCTGGATTAAACCAACTTCTGAGACTGGAAATCTTAATAACAGTCTTTTACAGGACAGCCTTTCTGGTCGTCTAATACTATTATCCTCTGGGCTGAAAAGCATTCCAGAGTACTTGGAGTGCTACAATGAATGTGAGGTTGCTTAGCTGATAGTAGCGGCTTGTCTCAAGGAAGCACATTTTCTTGTTATTTTTCAGTTTAAAGAAAAAGTTTAGAAGGAGAAATGGAAATATTAAAAATGAGAAGGGTTTGGTGATGCTGTGCGCCTTTCTATAAGTTTCTTGTGGTGTCATATGCATTTTATTTTCATTTTCTAAGTGTCTCAAATAGTTATTTGAACTCTGTGATGGCCTGAACTGAAATTTGTGAGGACTACTGAGACCAGGCACCTGATTCACTGCTCTGCTTTTCCATGGGTTTACACCACCATAACACGGTTCTGATTCAGGTCCCATTTACTTGACGTCTCTTCAAAATAACCAAAGTCCTTTAGGGGAAAAAGTCCTACAGAAAAACAAAACTCTGGCTTTGATACTGTGGTGGGTTGACCCTGGTTGGGTGCCAGGTGCCCACCAAAGCCGCTCTATCACTCCCCCTCCTCAGCAGCACAGGGGAGAGAAAATATAATGAAAGGCTCACGAGTTGAGATAAGGACAGGGAGAGATCACTCACCAATTACCGTCGCGGTCAAAACAGACTCGACTTGGGGAAATTAGTTTAATTTATTACCAGTGAAATCAGAGTAAGGTAATGAGAAACAAAACTAAATCTTAAAAGCACCTTCCCCCCACCTTTCCTTTCATCACAGGCTCAGCTTTGCTCCTGATTTCTCTGCCTCCTCCCCCTGAGTGGCACAGGGGGACAGGGAATGGGGGTTGCGGTCAGTTCATCACACATTGTCTCTGCTGCTCCTTCCTCCTCAGGGGGAGGACTCCTCACACTCTTCCCCTGCTCCAGCGTGGGGTCCCTCCCACGGGAGACAGTCCTCCATGGACTTCTCCAACGGGATTCCTTCACATGGGCTGCAGTTCTTCACGAACTGCTCCAGTGGGGGATTCCTTCCATGGGGTGGAACAGACTGCTCCAGTGTGGAACCCCACGGGGTCACAAGTCCTGCCAGCAAACCTGCTCCAGCGTGGGCTCCTCTCTCCACGGGTCCTGCCAGGAGCCTGCTCCAGTGTGGGCATCCCACAGGGTCACAGCATCCTTCGAGCACATCCCCCTGCTCCAGCGTGGGGTCCTCCACGGGCTGCAGGTGGGTATCAGCTCCACCACGGACCCCCACGGGCTGCAGGGGCACAGCCTGCCTCACCGTGGTCTTCACCAGGGGCTGCAGGGGAATCTGCTCCGGTGCCTGGAGCACCTCCTCCCCCTCCTTCCTCACTGACCCTGGTGTCTGCAGAGTTGTTTCTCTCACATATTATCACTCCTCTCTGGCTGCAGTTGTGCAGTTTTCTCTTTCCCCTTCTTAAATACATTATCACAGAGGCACTACCACCATCACCGATGGGCTCAGCCTTGGCCAGCGGTGGGTCCATCTTGGCTGGCGTTGGCTCTGTCGGACATGGGGGAAGCTTCTGGCAGCTTCCCATAGAAGCCCCCCGCCCTGTCGTGCCCCCTCTCCCCCAACCCCTCCCTCCCACTTCCAAAACCTTGCCACGCAAACCCAATACAGGTATGTAATCCATGACAGCCTGAGGATTTTGAGGAACTCTAAGGATTCTTGCTGGCATCAAGATCAAAGGATGAAAGACCACGTATGTATGTCATCACCCCAGCCCTCATCTTTGCAGTGGTCCTGGACGTTGTGGTGCCCCTGGGATGCTTGTTTTTCCTCCTCTCCCCCCCATCCTGTGTGTGGGGTCTGCTGACACCATCCTCCCTTCTTTGACGAGCAACACATGACATTTCAAACACCAAACCCATTGTTTTTCCCGGTGGGCTGTGAAATTCTCCCTGGAAAGCCCTGCAACACCCCTTGCTCTGGTGCTGCTCTCTGGAGAAGATGGGGATCCCCGTTTGCTCCGCCTGGGGTGCGTCCCCAGCAGGACAAAACGGCGAGACTGAGCTGGCCCCACTGGAGAGGATGGCCCAAAACATGCTCAGTGCAGGACCTCGCCCATCCCGAATCCTTCTTCTTCTCTCCTGAGGTCGGATGAGGACATGTGGCCTATCGCAGTTTGATCTTCCTCACCCCAGGACACTAAATGCTGATTTGTTTTTCCCCAGGGCTGAATCCCATCTATCCATATGTCTTCATCTTATGCTTCTTAATTTAGCTAGTGGCTGTGCCTTCTGTTTTCCTTGAATTAAAGAAATAAAATAAAATAACTAGCCGTCATTATGTTCTTTCATTCCTACCTTTAACAACGTGGTCTCTTTCATAGCTATTCTGTGTAAATTGCTCATCGGCTACTTTCTTCCTTAACCTCCAACCACAGCTTTGTGCTTTGGAGGTAGTTATTATCTTAAACAACTTGGTAGCATCAATCTGTTCTTTCCCAGAGGCTTCTTTACACTTTGATGAGAAATCTGTAATCTGCTAAGTTTCCTTTGGCTTTGTAGCAAAGGCCGAGCCTGGCCTTTTTTTTTTTTTTTTCCCTTCATCCCAAATCATCCATGAATCAACTATATTCCTTTTTTTTCAATCTACGCTCTGTTCTAATAATTTCATGTCCTGATTTTAGATAATATTTCCAATGAGATTGTCCCGGAGGTGCCTGCAGTGCCAGAATGTTTTTCACAAATCCAATCTCTTGAAATGTATATTTTACTCACTCTTCTGATAACACTTTAAACTTTTTTTTTTTTTTTTTGCTTTCATTACCTTAGTGAGACATTTGCATGGGTTGATTCCAGCAAGTTTAATCCTTATTCACCTACGCTCTGTTCTTTCATTTAGCCTCTTACATCAGGCTTTTTTTTGATCCAATCTATAATACTCTTCCCCTGGATTCAGATCTCTACTTTAAAAAAAAAATTCTTCCAAAAAAACCTCCCTCACATCAGATTTAAGAAACTAAACCTGGGAGAGTGCAAGAACCAATAAACATTCTTGTCTTCTGCAAAATTTTAGTGCTGCATTGATTTTTTTTTTTTTTGTAGCTTCACATTCCTTTTCTTTAGATGAGTGGCCCTCAGAAATGACCGTGGAGACTACGACATGTCCATCGAGGTGGTCCAGGGCCTCTCTGTTCCCCACTGAAGGCTGTGAGAGCTGCATTCCCTCTGAGAATCTCTGTGCTTAGGGTGGAACACGGTAGAGAAAATGGGTAATTTCTTGCTGGAAAATCCAGCACACAGTGTCATGGCCCATCTGGAGCCATGGACCACTTGGATAAATATTTTCCTGAGAGATAAAAGATAGGGTAAAGAGAGACCAAGAGCAATCGTAATTTCAGGGCACTCGCTGTCCTCCCTCCATGTCTTTCCTTATGAAATCAAGCTCTAGCAACAACAGCGATAGTAATTTTGCCCTGACTGAGGCCAAACCTCCTTCACAAAGATGTGATTTCGTAAGCCTGGGACAACAGGGTCCTCATGTGTGTCCGGTGCGGACTGCTGAGGGGAGAAAATATTTGAGAAATAACATGAAAAAAGCTGGGGACCTTTCACCTTGGACAGCCTGGAAGAGCGAGGGATGGAGGGAGGAATGGCAGCCCATGAACCTGGAGGCCAGGTGAGGTGGAGACAAGGGATCCTGATCTCCTGGGAAGAGCCTGGTTTCTCAGGGCTTGCCCCACGGTGCCATGAGCAGTCATTTCCATGGAGTTCCCTAATCCTAAAAGGGGGAACTGTCAAATTAAGTTCCACGTGTTACAGCCGACCTGCTCTGGGCCATGCACTGCGTGGGGGAGAGCTGAGGAGCTGGAAACCACCACCGCAGGACACCAGACTGATTGAAGAGGAGGTGGCAGTGGCCTCTGTCCACCCGTTTGTGCTCCACGGGGTCTTGCAAGTGCAGGGGCAAGGCCCAGCCCCACTGTGGGGCTGGGGGGACGCCAGGGAAGGCTGAAGATGGGCTTGGCCTTTTCCTGAGCCCTGCTGGCAAAGCTTTCTTCTTGCTGACAGACCTTCCAGCTGGTGCTTCAAGCTGCCTGCCTGTCCTCACACAGTCTGGCAGAGACAGTAAGGACTTGCCTCCAGGCAGTTTTGGGGGTTGTATTGGGGGAAGAAGAAGAAGAGTTAGCTTTCAGAGAGCTAGATAAATGCTCTGCAGGATTACGCTCGGCGGAGAGAACCACCTCGCAGCTGCTCTGCTTTCCTCTCTTGGAAGGTCTTCACCATACATGGCCTCAGTGTCCCAGAGGAGATATCCAGGGTAGCTTATTTCCTTGCCTCTGCCCACGGAAAACCAAACTTCTTCCTGGTCGTGACCACACATGACTCCCCCCTCCTGCAAGGAGGTGGTTGCAGCTGCCCCACAGCATCCCGTTGCCATAAGGGAAGCCCACCCTTCCTGGCCGAGACCAGCAAACGGCTCTGTGGGAACGATGTCCTCCGTGCAAGCTTGGGCTGCTGAAAAGAGCTTTGTTCCCCCACTGCCTGCGCTTTTCAGCTCTCAAGAAACCTGGTGCCCAGCTGTGGCAATACTGGTTTTAAAGATGGAGGTGACTGGCATAGCCTTTGCTCCGTGGTCGAGATGCAGCTGGGTGGTCTCTCATGGGATGAACTAGCTAATGTGCAAAGAGGTCGGAGGAAGGCATAAAGCACTGAGCATTTCTCTCGCTTTCTGAGGATAATGCATTTTAAAGATCGGCTTGGGTTTGACTGTAATGTGATTTGTTAAACTATTTAAAGCCTGGTAGCATATTTTCCTCAAGGGATGGAAAATGCTCAGCGAAATGATCCTTACACTAGAACAGAGATGTCCATTATACGCTGAAGGTCTGGGCTCACACCCAGCCACCCGCACTGACCCCAGCACGCTGTACAGTGGAAACACCATGCAAATACCCACCTTCTCAACTCCAAAAGATGCCTCGTGATGGCCTCTTTTCCACACCTACAAGTTACCAGTCACGAAAGGGCACTTTGTAGGGCAACTGGGACTCTAAGTAGTAGGTACCTGGTATGGAGGAGGCTTTGTAAGGCAGTTCTCAACCTCAGCCCTTTCCAAGCCTGTGCGTGGTTGGGTATGGCTGCATGGTGCAAGGTGGGATAATGTTGAGATATGTGAAGTACAGCTGGGACTCTTGCTGATGTCCAAGGAAGAGCTTTCTGGTTCCCGAGTCTCATCTCCACATGGCTGCACAGCAGAGGACTGTATGAGGAGGTGCAGAGAAGGCGTGGGAGCAAATGTCCATGCCACAGGACTGAATTGACTGTGTTACCCCAGTGTTCTTGCTCTGCCTGAAATCAGTTTCTTGTTCCGTTTTACTAAGCCTGCTGTGACAAACAGCACACGCAAGGCTGACCCCACACCGCTGAAATCCCGAAGGATGGTGCCTCTCCCTTCTTCACTGTTCCCCTATGAAGTGCCAGCTTGGCAGCTCTGGCTCCTCCATGCCACCTCCGAGCCTGACCTGCAACCTCCCATTTAAAAAGGGAAAAAAATCTCTCGATTGTTCTCAGCTTTGAGAGGAACCGCTGTGTTTCATGGGAGTAGACGTGTGTGTGTGTTGCACAGGGCTAGATGGCTGAGGCAGGACTTCTCTTCAGCATCCCCATCGTTCCTAGAAGGTGTTAGACAGCAAACAAGCTGTACCACACATGAGCTCCTCCTTTCACCTCCTTCTGTTACACTGAGCAATGAGTGCTAACAGAGGTGCCAGCAACTGCAGCCATCCTGGCTGTGGGACAGGTTGGGAACGTTTTGAACTTCGTGTGAGGCAGCACTAGGGCTTTCCTGTCCTCGACATGATTCATGCTGGTTTCTCCATGAGGAGCCTTCCTGGAGAAGGGATGGGCTGTGGGCTGTCTCGCGGCTCAGAGATTTAGAGAGTAATGGGGACCCTGCTCCCCACAGCTGGGGGACCAAATCCCACCTGATGGGCAGATACCACCCAGGTTTTCCCAGCACTACTTGGTGCTGCAGATACTGATGTACCTGGGTACTGGAGCTGGCACCACGTTGCCTTGTCTCTACTGGTGTCTGCAGCACCTTTATTTATTTTTTTTTTTTCCCTGCAGCACAAATTGCAAGGACACTACTTAGATTTGCTCTGACACTGTAATGGGGGACCCCAGAGACCGACGCTGTTTACACTGGCAAGGCCTGACGTCCTCGTGGTATTTGAGCCGGGTCACTGCAGATTCAAACTGTTGTTGATTTTTATTTTGTGTTTACCCATGAAATCTGGACTCAAGGCTCAACTGGGGCACGGTGGCTGGTTTCCACGAGGTCCATCCTTCAGCCAGTTTTACAGCTGAGTTGGCTGAGGTGCAAGGAGGTCAAGATCCCCAAGTGAAACATGCTGAATGGGTGGCTCATTAAGGGCTGAGCTCCAGACTTGTGTTCCCAGCCCTCTGCTCTAATCACCAGGCGAGACATGGGAGAGCCTCATGGGGCTGATGCTGATGAAAGAAGAGTCAAGAGCTTTATTTTGCAGCTTTATTAGCAGAACGAAGTAAAGCCAATGTGCCCGACTCTATTATTGAACCAGTAATCTCTGCGTGCTTACATTCAAAGCTTCCCAGCCATTTAACTAGGAGGCTGAACAATAAAATATGTTAGGTCCAAAATGGCTAAAGCAGAGGCAAAGCAGGAGGCAAGCCGTCTAATTGGAGAGGTTGCAGCAGGGATCTCACCCCAGGGCTCTGTCCCTCGGGATTAACGGTTTGCTGACATCTGGGTTGTGTGGCACTGCTGCCTTGCCCTGGGTCCCACCAGGGCTAATGGAAGGGAGCCAGGGAACAAAAGAAAAAAAAGTCCTCAAACTTCTACAACACGGAAGACGAATATTTTTCTGCTGTCAGCATGGAGGCCTTTGGGAGAAAGAAACTGGCAGAGACATACGGCTGTGACTTCTCTTGGCTTGCAGAATCGAAGAAGGAAAAAGCAGGGATGGGGAAATATAGTCTCTTCCCCTGCTGCCAGGGGTTGTCCCAACAAAGATTTCCCCCCGTTATCTTGTCCCATCCAGTTTTAAAGGTCCGGGGGGTCTCATGTCAACTACTCAGCATGGATCCTTCGTGGGGAACGCGCAAGTGCCTGTTGCACATCGCATCCTCTCCTGTTTTGGCAAAATGGTCCCAGGTCCATCTTTGCCCAGGCATTCGCCTGTTTGTGGCATGCCAGGCTCCCAGGGGAGGGCTCCTGCTGCTGCCTGAGTCCTTTCCCAGCTGCAGGCAATACTGAGCCCTCAGTCACTACCAGGGACAGATAGATAATTTTTCCCTAAATAAGGTGCCTAAACTAGTAAAGAGAAAGAGGTAGCAGCTAGAAGTTGGAGGAACCGCCATTTGGAGACATCTATTTCTTTCCCCTTTCCTGTGAACAAGACACTGCTGGTTACTAGTTCAGATGCAGACCTTTGGGGGTCACCAGATAAGTGAGATGTGTCCCACTATCAGCCAGTTGTCATGAATCTACACTTGCCTCTCTTCCTGCTAGTCCATCGAGATGAAACCAAATCACCACCCCAGCTCCTGTCCCCCTGTTTCCTCTTCCCTCTGCGATCCTGTTGCAGCCATTTACTGATGCAGATGAAAAACTGAACATGGAGAAGTAAAAAGAAAAAAGCATCCAAATGTGCTAGAGCCAAGGGACTGAACTGGACACACGGGCTGAGGGCACCCTGGGAGTGACAGCACCCCAGGTCAGCTCCTCCACTGCAACGCGCAGGGTCTCACACAGGCACGGAGCCTGCCGTAAAGCTAAGTAAAGTACTCAGCCTGTTTTGAAAACCACCCACAGCCTTACTTTTTACAAACTCGGGAAGAAAATGGTAAATTAATCCTTTTTTTAAAAGGATGAGTCGGTTCCTTGTCATTCTCCGTGCAGCTCAGGATATGATAGTTCCTGCTGCATAAATACAGATTGTTTCTTTTCACAACTTCTCTTTCATCAGACTGCTAGGAAGGCCTGGAGGTTGTTAAAAAAATGTGAAAGAAACTTGCTTCCCAATTAAGGTCAATCTTTTTTATCAGAGTCTTTGCATATAAGCCTCACTTTCAGAAGGATTTCTATAAACTCCATCCCCAGCTCTGGCAAATTGGGAGATGCCCAAATCTCCGAAGGAGCTGGAGAAGCGGCTGACTTCTTTCCTGGCTCGCAGCACAAAGCAGGGATCTGATCTGTCATGATGACTGAGAACATGTCACAACAATCTGTTTGTGTTCTTCAGGAAAGAAAAACATCTTTCTCTCCCCGAGCTGTAAGCTAATTTGGAGATTTTGCAAGCTGACATGCAACCTGATTAAAATGACCTCAGGCCAACAATTCTTCTTAGGCAACTCGACAATTAAAGTCTAGACCTATCTGTAGCCCAAGGTTTTTTTGCTTCACATTCCTTTTAGGGAGGTAAGAGTTCTGTGTTTTTATTTTTAAATCTACATATTTGGAATTTTTCTTTTACACTTTGCTTCTACTGTAGCAGAATGTGCTAAGGGGATCTATATTTTTTCACATTTTGAGCAGATGAAACTCGTACACAGAAGACCCAGTTTCTTGCCTGCTGGAAAAATATACTGAATATCCGAGGAAATAATACATGAATAAACTCAAGGACTCTAAGAAATACCCAAGGCACTTTGTGACCTACATAAAGCTGCCCTCTGAGGTAAAAATGTTGTGCTCTCAATTTTCCAAAGTCAGTGGATATTTTTGTAATGACCATAGTACTACTACTCAAATAACTTTTTGGCTTTTCACAATTAGTTAAGCAGTGGGATCAGTTTATTAATCCGCTAAGTTTTTGTGAACACAGCAATTTGTCAAACAGCAAGCAATGAAAAATAAATGGGTGCCTTCTGGCAGGACGTTTGTTAGACTGTAAGCAACCCCTGAATTTAATTCAGTGGTTTGGGGAGACATGGTAATTTGTCTGTGAATGTTTTAATGCCCATTTTTTTGAAAAATCACTGTCATGGTCATTCGTCGGAGGTAAATCCAGGAGAGATTTCTCTTCTCCTTTGCTGATTTTGCTCAGCCTGGACCATCGGCTGATTTCTAGCTTGTCAGCTGGCTAAACTGCTTAACAACTTGTATTTTGCTAATGTTCTTCACAGTGTAATGAGATCCCCTAAAGAGCTTTATTTATTAATTCAAATTATATACTTTTGAATTATGTACTAAACTGGAGTGACTTACAGACTGACTTTTCAGCATCACCGAAATATCCTGTACAGCTACGGTTATTCAACATCAGATCCAGGCCACCAAAACAGGGTGGGAGCTTTCCTGGGTGCAAGGATGAGATAGTGGCAGGGATTGTCAGTGGCTTTACGCCGGGGACTCACAGCGGGTTCTTGCATGACTGTCCCCATTCCAGGCGGCTCATTGCCTTGTGTTTTCCTAGTTGCCCTGGGGGGTTTGAACACTTGGGCTTGTCTCACCTGATTCCACTTTGAATTTACCTCCTGGCCCATTTCTTCCAGAAGACACGGCTCCAGCTTAAAGGTGGAAATTTCTCCCCAGGAGGTGCGGGAGATGTCTCCCTGGGGCACAAACTCGGGGAAAGTCCAGAAGGAAGCTGGCTCCCAGCTCCCACCCAGGCTGAGCATCCCTTCCTGCTCTCCCCGTGCCCTTGGGGAGCCCCTGGCCTGCCTTGCTATGCCCGGCTGTCCCGGCCCAGTCCCGGGCCAGCACGGGAGCTGATGGAGCCCTCTCAGCCGGCATCCCTTCTGGGAGCAACATGTTCTTCAGTGAGTTTATGCCAAGGGGATAAGTACACCCACCTTTCCCTGGCGTGCCCTCAGGACCCTGGCCACACAGGAGCCGGGCCAGGAGATTTTTAGCTTTTTAGAAATTAGCAGCTGAACTTTGCTGTAGTGGGGGTAAAGTGACTGCTTATTTCATTGCTGAGCATTCTGTCCCATACCAATGACCAGGCTGGAAACTCCACAAAAAAGAAGGAGCTACGTTAACCAGAGAGCTCCTAAATCTTACAAGACATGATGGTTTTAGCATAAACCCCTCCTGCTCCGCTTTCACGATGCAGGATCCTGGAGTCTCCTGTGTCAGCTGCTTCCACTTAGGACTGATGTTTCTCCAATCTGAGGTGCCCTCCCCCCCCCCCCCCCCGCCCCCTCCACCCACTCCCAGCCCCAGTTTTGGGGATGGCCGGACCCGCACCCCCATCTAGCGGTGACCCCGGCTGGAGCCGGCGGCAGCGGCCGGGAGATGCGGGGGGCTTTTCCCCCTCAGGACCCACATCCATCCCCCCTCCCCAGCCGGGACATGCCAGAGGGTTGGCTTAAAAGAAAGTAAACTCCGACTGGAAGGAGCCCTTAAGAAACCACCCCCCCACACACCCCACACCCCGGTTGCACCGGGGGGGGGGGGGGCAGTGGATGGGGTCAGGATAAACGCTCTCGGCGGGGACCAAACGCTCTTTGGATTAGTCAATGCGCTTTGATTAATTTGTGTATCATCAGCTCCTAATGACAACGCGGGCTGCCGGGGTGCAGATTCGCCGCAGAGCTGGCACCAGCTGCAGGCTCCGGCGCAGCTACCGGCGGAGGCAGATTCCTTCACTATCTCATTTATCATCATTGCTTCCAGTCCAATTTTGTTCACGCCTTACATTTTTGATTGTCTTGGATTAAACATTACCAGAGGAAATAATACTAATAGCCTTTCACAGCGAAAAAATCAACTTCTAAGGCATTTGTTATGGAAAGGATTATAATAAATTAAATGCTTAAACTAGTACTGTGCAAGCATTTTTGTCTTGGATCAAAATGTTTGCACTGGCTGTTTAAACATTTAATTTATTATAATGAGAAATACCATTGTAAAAATAAGCATGTTAATTAAACCTGAGTTTTGCAAATGTGAGTCATCCCATGTGGACACAGTATAATGAATATAGACAGGTAGAGTCTGCATGCCTTTTTTTTTCTCATTAAGAAAATTAACATTTACATCTTTAAACCCTGCAGCTATTAGTTATTTTTAATGAACTGTGTTGCCATTTCAAAGTTAAGCTCTTATATGATGCAATCAGATATTGCTAGGTCAGGGAAGAACTTTGCTAATTAAGTTGCAGATAAGTTCTCTGCCACAGATAATTGATTAAAGTTGTTACATGGATAATCAGTTTATGCATGTAAATAAATAAAAATAAATAACTGCTAAGAAAACCCAGATCATGTCAGGGTCGTAAAATGAAGCAGAACCCTGGGCATCATAGAATCATAGAAAAGTTTGGATTGGAAGGGACCTTAAAGATCATCTAGTTCCAACCCCCCCACCACGGGCAAGGACACCTCCCACTCGATCAGGTTGCTCAAAGCCCCGTTCAACCCGGCCTTGCACCCTTCCAGGGAGGGGGCAGCCACAAGTTTTCTGGGCAGCCTGTTCCGGTGTCTCACCACCCTCACTGTGAAGAATTTCTTCTTTGTATCTGTCCTGGTTGGGGCTGGACTAGAGCTCCCCTTGGTCTGGCAGCGGGAGGAGCTGCAGCCCCCTGAGACCCCAGGGGCTCCCCAGGGCCCAGTGCCCTCACCTGTGTGCGGGGGCGGGGGGAGCACAGCTGGAGGGCTGGGCCCCGATTGGCCGATAGTCCATGTCATGTGACACTGTGCTCACTATATAAAGGCAGGAGTGGGCCAGGAGGGGCTCTCACTTCTGGGAGTGTGGCTGTGGGGCCTGTGTGTTGGGGATCGCTGGCCGGGAGCAGGTGGGTGTTGGTCGGTGGGAGGTGAGCAGCTGTATGGTACGTTACCTGTTGATATTGCTGTCAGCGTGTTGTTCTGTTACTGTTGTTAAACTCTTTTTATCTCAACCCGCGAGTCTCCCTTTGCCCCTCCGATTCCCTCCTCATTCCCAAGTGGGGGGAGGGTGGGTGAGCGGCTGCGGGGCATTTAGCTTCTGAGTAAGCTCAAACGTCGACAGTATCTAATTTAAATCTACCCTCTTTCAGTTTAGAACTATTACCCCTTGTCTTACCACTCCATTCCCTGATAGAGTCCCTCCTCATCTTTCCTTTAGGTCCCTTTAAGTACTGGAAGCCCACTGTAAAGGTCTCCCTGGAGCTTTCTCTTCTCCAGGTTAACCCACTCCAACTCTCTCAGCCTGTCCTCATAGGCGAGGTGCTCCAGCCCCCTGATTGTTTCTGTGGCCTCCTCTGGACCTGCTTGAACAGGCCCCAGGGCTGGACATAGAACTGCAGGTGGGGTCTCATGACAGTGGAGTACAGGGGGAGAATCACCTCCCTTGACCTACTAGTCACGGTTCTCTCGATCCAGCCCAGGACACGGCTGGCTTTCTGGGCTGTGAGTGCACATTGCTGGCTCATAGTTTTCCACCCACCAACACTCCTTCCCTGCAGGGCTTCTCTCAATCCACTCTTTGCCCAGCCTGTATTTGTGCTTGGGATCGCCCCAAACCAGGTACAGGACCTTCCACTTGGTCTTGCTGAACTTCATGATGTTTGCATGGGCCCATCTCTCCATCCTGTCAAGGTCCCTCTGGATGGCATCCCTTCCTTCCAGCATATTGACTGCACCACACAGCTTGGTGCCATTGGCAGACTTGCCGAGGGTGCACTCCATCCCACTGTCCATGTTGCCAACAAAGATGTTAAACAGCACCAGTCCCATCACCAACCCCTGAGGAACGCCACTTGTCGCTGCTCTTCACTTGGGCATTGAGCCATTGACCGCAACTCTTTGAGTGCGACCATCCAGACAATTCCTTATCCACTAGGGTCCAAAGGAGCCATGATTTTGGCAGTAATAGATAGAAGCTCTTTGTTATCATCTGACAGAGGAGAGAGGGACCATGGGGACCTTTACAAAGGTGATTGGGACAGTGATGGTTTGCTGCTGGTGTGGATGAAAGAGGATGGAGACAAGATGCTCTTTCCCTTTCAAACAAAGTGATTGGAAGCAATTTTTCTGCCCTCTCATGCCACTGTTCTCTGGTGCGTCCATCTGGTCTTGTCCTTGATTCATCATATATGCCAGGTTGTACGCTGATACATAAACAAAAAGCATTTGGTGTCCCAGCTCTCTCACAGATGTGTTGTGTGGCCTTGAACGCGTTCCTTTACCTCCCGGGCATGCATAAAATGCTCTGAGCTGTGGCCCTGAAAATAGTAGGGGTAGTGTTACTCTGTTTTAATTAACATCCTGCCAAGCTGTGTGTTTGGAAGTATCTCATATCTCTTGTTAACCTGCATTAGTCAAACAGGCAAAGGTCACAGCAGGCTGCCAGCCCTGGCTGAATCCCATTTTTGAGGTGGTCTAGCCCCCAAGGGAGGGAGGAGGAATGTCTTTGGTACGGCACTGAAATTAAACTTTGGGGAGGGAGGAGACCTCGATGAATTTTTTTTCGGGAGCCACAGCAAAGAGCTGGGGATGGGATGCCCCCATTCAGGGGTCACACACAAATGCACAGTTGTCCCACATGCAGAGATTCAGGAGGTAACAAAGTTGTAGACAAAAGCAATTTCAAGATCTTGATCTGCGGAGATGCCTTTTCATGCTATTCTCTAGCTAGTTGTCCACTGAACTTGCTCTTAGTGTCTGCTGTAGGATTTTTGGAAGGTCGAGATTCTTGAATTTCTTCCAAATCCAGTGGACATGTTTTGAATGAAAAGAGAGGATGAATTAAGCTAGGATCCTCTGTACATAATGAAATCAGTTATTTTACTGGGGATTGTCCTCCAAAACCATTGTGTGTTTGCAGCCTCTAGACAGCTTAGTCCCACATCATGTGGGTCCCTCTCTCCTGTCTTCCCAGACCCCCTGCTTTTTCTGTCTTCCTCTCACTGTGAGTGGGAGGGAGAATAGTTTTCCAGGTGAAGGGAGGAAAATGTTGCCCTTCCTTATTCTCTTTGTGTCGCTCTGTTCCTCCAACAGAGTTTTACAAAGTTGTCCATCACCATGGACTCTGCTGACCTCCTGCAAAACTCCCCTCTTCCTGCAGGAGCAACTCAAGTTATCCCTGAGCCACTTTTCTTTAACTAAAAGGATTATTTCTACACAGAGCATGAGCCTGCGGGGAAAGGGAGGTCTTTTCTGCAGGGCTCTTTGGGCTGGTTGTTCTCCAGTGAGCTGCTTGATCCTGAGGGGATGGAGCACATGGCTGGGGTTACAGCAACCATCTGCAAAGCATCCAACCCAGGCAGGGCCAGGGGTCATCACTCTGGAAGAAAGCTACAGCTAGCAGGCAGGTGTGAGAAGGGTCCCAGGAGCTGGGTTGTAAAGATGTATAGGGGCTGCCTGGCAAACAGCTGCAGGGAAAAATGTCATTTCTTTCCCCAAGCATTGGGCCATTCACCCTGAAACCCTGGGAAGCTGTGAAGGTGTTGGTGCCCATCTATCCGTGGCGAGTGTAAAGGCTGTTCCCACTGTGCGTCCACTTTAGATCCAGAAGAAAGCCTAGCGGTGGCTTTGCCATGGTGGGAACTGGGAGTTCTTGCAGCCACCTGTGCTCATGTTGGGACAGAAACACCCAAATTTCATGGCGTTCAGCTAACTGAGAGGACAAATGTGACCATAAAACCTTATTGCTGAGGCCCAATACCTTCATTTAAGAAACACCTGTAAACTGTGAGTCAACTGTTTCATGGTTGGAGGTAGCTGGAAAGTGGACATGGTGGTGGGCTCTGACGTAGGTAGTCACCTGGCAGGGGAGAATGGGTAGGAGGCAGCCTCCACATCTGGCATCCAGCACATTCACCCTGCTTAAGACTATGGATCACAACAGGATGCATCTCCCTGGCTTTTAACCCTCAACAGGCACCATGGCATGTGATACTTTAGCAAAAAAAAAGTATCACAGAAGACATCTCTGGGATCTTGTTTCCTTTGTGTGCATGGTGGGTTGACTTTGATCAGCAGCCTCTGGCTACCCCCACCCAGCTGCTCACTCACTCCCCCTCCTCCGAAGGACAGGGGGAGAAAATCAGATGAAGAAGCTCATGGGTCGAGGTAGATACAGAGAAATCCCTTGCCAATTACCATCACAGGCAAAACAGACTCAAGTTTGGGAAAATTAATTTAATTTATTGACAGTCAAAACAGATTTAGATGTCTGCCTAAGGTCTCCGGGTTGGCAGTTGCAAGCCCACAGTCCTAGAGCATCTCTGGGGCACTCAGGAGACAAGGCATTTCATGGCTGTGCTGCTGTAGCATCACTCCTGTGTGTCCTGGGTATTGAAGCTATATCTTAATGGCTGTGCAGGTACACCTGGAAAAGAGACTGTGGGAATTACCCACTTCTGTGTGTGTGCTGTTTTAGTCCTCTCCCTTGATGACAGAGAAACTGGACACTGACGCATGGTTGTGAGTCTGCTGGTCTCCAATGGCCTGGCTTGATGTTAGCAGGTATCTTCATCTTCACTTAGCCTACTTTGATTACAGCTCTCTCATTTTGTCACACCGTCAGTATGCTCAGATCAGATGGTCTCAGGGCGATTGCTAAGAGCAAAGTACCTGGTGGTTTTTGAAAGCACATGGGATAAGATTTGTTTCACCAAATGTTGGATGTTCACAGTGCAAGCACCTACTGCCACTGCAGGTTGCACGTAGGGAGGGATGGGGTCTTCTTAGCTCAATATACCAAACCTATTTTAGCTGGCTGGTTCAGGAGGAGCTGATTTGTGCCCCCAAAGTACCTACTTCTCTCCACTGACTATGAAGGGAGCTGAGGGTGTTTTGCTCCGTTGTAGGTGACTACCAGAAACTTCTGCAGGAGCAGGCTCAAGCTTGGTGTTAGGGCTTTTGCGATCTCCAGTTTCTGTAGCCAGTTTGGGCCACAGAATTAATGCTGGCTCAGTGAAAGAGTGCAGCCTCCAGTCCTGTGTCCCTGTGCCCCCTCCTCACCTCTGCCTCCTGAGCAGGGGAAAGGCAGGCAGGAGAAGGCAGATCTCTGGGACAGAGAGGTTGTGTGGCCCCATGGTCTCGTCTGCCACACACACGCAGGTCTGATGCCACACCATGCTTGTCAAATAAATGGAATTTAATCGATAGGTCTGCATTAATTTCCGAAGTATGTTAGCAACAATCTCAGTTATGTTAATCAAAAACTAAAAGAAAAAAAACCCTAGGACATACACCAGTGAAATAGCATTGATGGAGCAATTGTTTGATTCAAGGGGCCCAGCCCAGGAGCTAAGCCTTGGGCTCCCCCCCCCACTCATCTGCACTTTGGATGATATGTGCTCTTATCTGATGGAGTTTGGGGATTTCCCTCACCTAATTTCAGTCATCTAAAAGTTAAAGGAGTTTGGGCTGCTGCCTTAACTTATAGGCAAGGATCAGGAGCTTCAGTGATGCCTCTGAGCTGCGCCCATTGCCTGTCTCCAAGCCACGATGAAAAGCTCTCGGAAGAGGTCTGTAACTTTCCACTAACCAGAGAGTCTCTGCAAGGCGATGGGCTCAGATTTAAATGCTGAGTAGATGAATCCCACATTTTACTGGCAGCATGTAGGACCCCAGAACAGACAGATCCCCGACCCCAGTGAGACTGTAGTTGCTTGCTGCTGAAAGCTGCTTTGGGAATGGGAATGGGTGACTTTCTTCTCCCCTCACTTCAAGACTGCCTTACGTTGGGGTGGCTCAAACTCCTGGTTAAGCAGTGAGGAGCATCGAGCCATCCACAGAAGCACACAGGCTCTGTTGCAGGCAACAGTGCGAGTTCAGCACCTCAACCCAACATGATGAACTGCCCTTTGGCTGCAGTTACCTCCTGCCAGCCTCTTCCAGGAGAGCCTAGGGACATGCTGCGGAGATGCCGTGGTCTGTAACCCAAGCTTTTGAACGAGATGAGGAAGAAGCAGCTCATCAGACTGCCCTGCTTTTTTGACGGAGAGCTTTTCCCTCCTCGCATTCTGATTTATGACTAATTACTTCACATGCAGGCTTGCTGCTCTGCATCACTGATGATTAGCTGGCAGGGAAGCTTCCAGCCTTCCTTCTCAGTACCCACCCTTCAGTCCCAACTTCAGCTCTAAATTTAACCAAGACAACCCTCTTAGTTCATTAGATGCATCATGATTTTTACTGCCATGCTTAGATGAACTGCCAGAAACACTCACCTGTTTTTCTGACCATAAAAGCTATATCACAGACGTTGCTTCCCAGTTGAGTCTTGCATCAACCTGATTTCAATTCCCTTCAAGTGCAGCCTCTGAAGCTCTCTGACCACCACAAATCTTCACACAGCGGCTTTTATGAAGCCCCTGTTAAAACTCAGACCGTGTGTGCCTAAAAACTTGGTCAGGCTTTGCCACTCTTGCTATGTGGGCTAGAGAAAGCTGGAAGTTGGAGGAAAAAGGGAGTTTCTGTTGGTTAAGGGATATGCAGGTGGGGTACTGATTTCTACTTACATTTTGAGACACAGAGTCTAACGGGGCCTTGTTTATGTCTAAGAAAGCTTTATATTTTCTTTGTGAGCCAACTTCTATATATATGTATGTCATGGTTTAACTCTGGGCAGCAACGAAGCACCACCCAGTCGCTCGCTCACTCCCCCTGGTGTGATGGGGGAGAGAATCGGAAGAGTAAAAGTGAGAAAACTTGCAGGCTGAGATAAAGGCGGTTTAATAGGTAAAGCAAAAGCCACTCAGGCAAGCAAAGCAAACCAAGGAATTCATTCACCACCTCCCACCGGTGGGCAGGTGTTCAGCCATCTCCAGGAAAGCAGGGCTCCATCACACGCAACGGTGACTTGGGGAGACAAACGCCACCACTCAGAACACCCCCCTGCTTCTTTCTTCTTTCTTCTTTCCCCACCTTTATATGCTGAGCACACCATACGGTATGGAATATCCCTTTGGTCAGTTGGGGTCAGCTGTCCCGGCTGTGTCCCCTCCCAATTTCTTGTGCACCCCCAGCCTGCTCACTGGTGGGATGGGGTGAGAAGCAGAAAGGACCTTGACTCTGTGTAAGCACTGCTCTGCAGTAACTAAAACATTCCTGTATTATCAGCATTGTTTCCAGCACAAATCTAAAACAGCCCCATGCCAAATACTACAAAAAAAAAAAATTAACTCTTCTCCAGCCAAAACCAGTACAATGTACCATCTTAATTAGACAGATAATTGAAGAATTCATGATAAAAACCAAAAGCTTTACCATGTAAAAATTTCTGGATTATTGATTTGTACAAAATGTGAAGTTATATACTCCAAGTGAGGGGCAGTTCTGCCTTTTGGAAAAGTGAAACCTAATATTAAAACTCCAATAAAAGTGTTATCTCTGGTACAAGCATTGTTTTTTTTAACACAGGAAGAAACTCTCGTGCTTCAGTTTGTTTCATTAAATGTTCTATATCTGATTTCAGCAGATTGATTTGAGATCTGCTTTTAGCTTGAAGGGAGGGAATTTCAAAACTATATGATTTTTTTTAGGACTGTCATTTCTGGGAGAAGACAAAGTATGTATCACAATCTCAACATAATCAACATCTGTTCTTTGCGGTTTATGCACAAATACAAACCTATCTATCTCTCTTGATGTATAAATATTTGTGCACAAATGCAAGTTACCGTTCTTTAGTAAAGCTGCCTTAACAAGGGATAAACATATAAGCACACACCTATGCAGCTTGACTCAAATCAATGTCTCAGCCAGATCAGAAAGCAAAGTGCTCGAGTATCTGCTGATGCAAAGATATTTTCACAGCATGAACACTTCAGTTGATGGATGTAGCTTCATTTGCTTCACTCAAATTACACCGCTTCCCGCCAGTGAAGGATCAAGCTGGAAGAGCTCAGACAAGGTAGTGAAAAAGCAAAGGCCAGCTCTGTCTCACAGCCCTCCCTCCCATCCTGCAACCCATCATTAAAATCTCTAGAGCTAAACCTCCAGTAAGGTATTGCTGGAGACGAAGGATGGGCAAGACTAAAAGTAGCATCATTCATGCTCCTCCCCACTGCATTTCTCTGCACAAAATACTTTTGTTGACCTGTAAAGACCTCTATGCTCTGAAGCATGAAATCCATGAACAGATCGCTCTGACACATCACAAAACCTTTATTAGTGTTTATCAGTGACACAGATTACAGGAACCAAAGGCAATTAAATAACATTTAAGTTGACCACAGACTCAAGAAATACAAGTCACATTTGGCAAGGCAAACTTCTCAGTACACTGGGTTGCTAGGTTATTATTACACCGTGAAAGAGGAATTTCCCTTACAAGGTTCTACATAGTCAGGATATTATTAATTATTATTATCGTGTCTTTCAGACAGTTCCTTTGGCAAGAATTCCCATTTTTTAAGCTTTTATTATATAAAAATATAACCAATTTTCATTATGTACAAACATTACATTACACAATGTACAGGTTAAAAACACTACAAAAAAGGCAGGCCATGGGTGAACCAAAAGCAAAAAAAAAACAATGTAGAAAACATGAAAAAAAAATAAATTTAAATACTGCACATTTCATAAAAATTACATTAACTACAAACAATTTTTTTTTGTTTGCAAATATCAAACAGTACCAACGTGATTGGAAATCTTTCCCAACAACTTCATTTTTAAGGCACATCTTGCATATTTACACGTACAACACCGGATCTGGTCAATAACTTAAAGGCTCTCAGGAGTGACCTAGTTGTGTGCGCGCAGGGACGTGTGTACTCGGGTGGGGAGCGTGTTGGGCTACACTTTCTCAGCCGTGTCAGTCTGGGGTCCCAGGTATCTAGTCGAGGGGGCTGGGTAGAGGGGCACCCCAATCTCCTGAAGGTCAGGGAGCCGTGCGGGGCGCGGCGGGGAGAGGAGCGTGATCGTCCGGTCAAAGTCCCTGTGCAGCACTTTCTCGTAGACGCTCTGAAGCCCCACTGTTTTGGGCAGCTGGGCTTGATAAAAGTTGTCCCTGCGAAGGGGATCCCTGGGCAAGGATGTGCTTTTGCAGAAGGTGGAGAGGGGTGCTGAAGGGTGGGGAGGGGGGTGAGGGTTGGCTCGGCCGCAGGAGGGGCTCCAGCAGCGGTCCGAGTGGCCCAGGATCTTGCACTCGGCCGTGCACGCCCACAGACCTAAAGAGAGAGAGTGAGAGAGAGAGAGAGAGGAGAAACCTGTTGTTACTGCAGGAATAAATAAATCCACACCACTCGTAATCCTCAGAGTTATCAGTCACGGGATGATTCAACGCACTGACAGTGGGAGTTGGGAGGTGATGCTCTACGGCACGATGAAAAGACATGCTTGGGAGGGTTATGCTGTTTTGCTAGGGACACTCCTCACAATCCTAACTTTAAGGGAAGCATTTTGGGGAGGAAAACCCCCTCAATCCTACGGTACTTCCAGCACCTGCTAATCTGTGCTGGGTGCTCCGAGCAGAGAGGAACCAGCATCTAGCAGCCTGCTAAGAAGAGATGGACAGTTTGAGCCACGCAGCGTTTGGTTTCCCCCATCAGCTGCCCTGCCTAATCACCGTGCCCCAGGGGTGGGTCCCTCCCTCCACCTCCCCCCGCCCGCTCGTCCGTCTGTCCGAGGGGCCAGCGGGGAGCAGGGGCTGAGCCCTTACCGTTCTGCATGTGCGTGATGAGATCTTTCTTCAGGGCATCTCCGCTGATATCCGAGTCACTGTCGTTAAAATCGCTGTCGCCTTTGCCGCTGTCTTTGCCGCTGAACTTCTCTGCCTCTCGGCCGGAGATGGTGTTGAACGAGTGCCCCTTCCAAATGGCCACGGGGGGAGCAGGTTCCTTGCCATAGCTCGGAGGGGCAGCGAAACCCTGCTGGGGTGGGGGGGGGAATCAAAGGAGACATGAGAGAGGGAAGTGGGGAAGGGCAAATCAAGATCAGACCTGCACCTCTGCGATTCGTAGCCTCCAAGACACCCCCCCGCCCTCTCCCCCCGCTTCCCTGCGGTGGGACCTTACCTCCCCGCTCGGTCCTCTCAGCCTCTTCTGACCCTCGTAGAGGCAAGCGCTGTCGCTGCCGCTCTCAGTGGTGGAGATCTCTTCGGCAGCTGGAGAAGGGTCGGGGCTGGTGAAAGAGGTTTTGCTGGGAAAGGTTCGTACCTCAAACACGTTCCCCCTCTGGCTGCCCTCCTCCTGCCGGCCCTTCTCCAGGTGGGAGATGTCTATCTGCTCCTTCAAAGAAGTGTTGTTTTTGATCTCGTTCCCCTTCTTGCGCCTGTTGCAGGTGGTGGCGATGGTGATGATAGCCACCAGGAGGAGGGTGCAGCTGCCTGCCAGGACGATGATCACGATCAGAGGGATGTCCCACTGCAAAGCCTTTCCTTCCCAGGAGCTGGGCTTGGCTATCTCCTGGATACTGGAAGGAGCAGTGGCGGTCACCAGGAAGTTGACGGTGGCAGTTGTGGCCAGGGGGGGTCTGCCATTGTCTGTCACAGTGAGGATGACCTTGAACAGCTGTCCCAGCTCTTCGGAGAGGTCACCCCTCAGCACGATGTCCCCAGTACTTGGGTTGATGGTGAAAAGGTCCTGCTGGGGCTCTTCCAGGAACGCAAAAGTGAGCTCGGCATTGGCCCCATCATCTGCGTCTCGAGCTTTGATCTGGGCCACCAGGGTGTCACGGGAGGTCTTGCTGGACACGCCGATTTCCACCGTCCCGTTGGTGAGCACCGGGTGGATGATGACGGGAGGGTTGTCGTTCTGGTCCACCATCCTCACTTTGACCAGGGTGCTGCTGGAGAGCTGCGGGGAGCCTCCATCAGTGGCCTGGATCCTCAGGTCCAGCTGCTTGAGGATCTCATAGTTGAACGTCCTGAGGGCATAGATGGCCCCAGTGGCGGGGTCCACCGAGACGTAGGTGGAGATGGGGGCCCCCATGACCTGTGTCTCCAGCAGACGGTAGGTGACCTTACCGTTATGACCAAGATCGGGGTCGCGGGCCACCACAGTGGTGATGTAGGCGCCTGGGGGGTTGTTCTCTGCCACGGCCACCTCGTAGAGGGGCTTGGCGAAGAGCGGCGCGTTGTCATTCTCATCGCTCACCCGCACCGTGTACTGGCGGACGGTCTTGAAGGGGGGCGAGCCCAGGTCCTCGGCCACCACGGTGAGGTTATACTCGGGGATGCGCTCGCGGTCCAGCGCCGCCGTGGTGACGATCATGTAGCTGTCCTCGTAGGCGCGCTGCAGGGCGAAGTGGTCGTGGCCGCGGAGGCTGCAGCGCACCTGCCCGTTGGCGCCCGAGTCGCGGTCCGAGGCGCTGACGAGGGCCACGAAGCTCTCGCTGGCCGCCGCCTCGCTGACGTAGGCCACACCGGCAGCGCTGGCGGCTCCCCGGAGGGCGCTGATGCTGATGCGCGGCGCGTTGTCGTTGACGTCGGTGAGGCGCACGACGACGGTGCAGGTGGCGGCGCGGGGGCTGGCGCCCCGGTCCTGGGCGCGTACGTCCAGCTCGTAGGTGCGGGCGCGCTCGTAGTCCACGGCGGCTTCCAGCGTGAGGCGGCCCGAGCGCGGGTCGAGGCGGAAGAGCCGCCGGGCCTCGGGGGGGACCTGGCTGCTGAAGGCGTACACCACCTCGCCGTTGGGGCCTTCGTCGGGGTCGGCGGCGTCCAGGTCGAGCAGCAGGGAGCCGGGCGGCGCGTCCTCGGGCAGCTCCACCGTGACCGAGCCCTGGGCGAAGGCAGGGCTGTTGTCGTTGGCATCGAGGACGCGGACGTGCACGGTGGCCGTGCCCGAGCGCGCCGGGCTGCCGCCGTCCTTGGCCACCAGCTCCAGCGTGTAGGACGGCTGGCGCTCGCGGTCCAGCTCCTGGAGCAGCACCAGGTCGGCGCAGCGTGCCCCATCCGCCCGCGTTTGCGCTTCCACGCCGAAGTGGCTGTTGAGGGAGACCTGGAAGCTCTGGATGGAGTTGGAGCCCACGTCCTCGTCCACAGCCACCTCCAGCGGGAGGCGGGTGCCGGGCGCGGCGCTCTCCGACACCTCCAGTGCCATCTGGGCGCGGGGGAAGCGCGGCGCGTGGTCGTTGATGTCGCGCACCTCCAGCTCCACGTGCACCAGCCGGTAGCGCTCCCGCCAGCAGCTCACCACGTCGAAGGCCAGCACGCACTGCGGGGCCTGCCCGCACAGCCGCTCCCGGTCCAGCCCGGCTTCGCCGACGCTCAGCTGCCCGTCCTCCTCCCGCACCCGCACCAGCGAGCTGTTGCTGAACTGCCGCATCAGGCGGAAGCTCATCTCCCCCGGCGCCTTCACCGGCATCTCGTCGGCCAGCGTGCCGATCACCGTGCCCACCGCCCCTTCCTCGTCGGTGCGGTACCTCACCGTCTTGCCGCGGGACAGGGCCAGCAGGCAGGCGGTGGCCAGCAGCCGCAGGGGGCTCATGGCCACGATGCGCGGGGTGGGATGTGTGTGTGGGGGGGGGATACGCGGAAGGGACGCGCGGGAGCGGGGTGCGGCTCCGCACACCCTCCGCCGCCGCCTGCGCCCCGCCGCGCCTCCGCACCGCCCTTTAATAGACGGCGGTATGCAAATGAGCGGCCGGCGGAGCCAATGGGAGGCGGCGGCGCGCGGGCGGCGGGCGGCCCCCCGGCGGGCCCCGGGCCGGGGCGGCGCCGGCGGGAGCGGGGGCGGGGGCGCGGGGCGCGGGGCGCGGGGCGCGGGGCGCTCGCTTTTGTTGCCTTTAACTCTCCGGGGTTTGGGGTTTTTCCCCCCTTTCCCCCCCCCCCCTCGGCTTTATTCCTTCCCCCCCCTTTCTTTTTTTCTTTTTTTTTTTTTTTTTTTTTCCTCTTTCTCGCTCGCTTTCTTCCGTCCCCCTCCCGTGTTTTTTTTTTTTTTTTTTTTTTTTTCTCTCTCTTTCACCGGAGGCGCGGCCGCGGAGCTGAGCGCGGAATAAAACGCGCGCGGCGGGGTTGGTGGGTTTTGCCGCGGGTCGGGGTCTGGGTCAGGACAGGTGCCGTGGCCGTGGCGTGGGGCGCCCCGCGGGCGCGGGTGGGTGCGCGGGCGCGGGGCGGCGGCGGCGGGCGCGGATTAGCGAGCGGCGGGGCCGGGGGTGGGTAGGGGAGCAGTGGGGGGGGGGTGTGTGTGTGGGGGGTGGGTGGGTGTTTTGGGGGGGGGGGAGGGGTGTTGGCGGCATTCAGCTGCGGGCGCGGAGTGGTGTGTTACTCGCGTGAGAGCCTGTGATCAGCGCCGTAAGTCGCCTTTCAGGAGGTGTCCCCGCATGCTTTAGTATGCATGTCACCGCCCGGGTTTCTTAAGCCTGGGGCACTAGCAGGCGAGGAGGAAAAAAAAAAAAAAAAAAAAAAAAAAAAGGAAAAAAAAAAAAATAGTTCCAAATAGGATTTAGCATAAGCTTGAGGAGATTTGGAAAGGTTTCAAAGATCAGGCTGTATCAAAGGCTTATGAAGCCCTCGTTAGCTGTAGAAATATAATAGCATGGCAGGCTATCCCATTCGAGGAACCAATGTCTGTATTATTTCACTATGACAGGCTAAAGGGAGAGAAAGTTGAACAGTTTCCACAGAGGAGTTGGACTAACTTGAATATAATGAGCAAACGCCACATGTATCCATTATGTCCCTCTATTCATTCCCAATCACTGCCATAACTCTTTGACTAAACGATGATGAGCGCTGAATTACACACAATGCCCTGCTCATATTAAAATACATTTAAGACCTATCCCTCCTGGTGCCCTGTTACGCCTATTCACAGGATTTTCTTTTTGTCCTAATAGGGCCTCTCTGGGAAGCAACACCAGTCTCGTTCCAGGAGAACAAAATAACAGCATGAGGCTGAAACCTGGCACGAACCGGGGGGAACGAAACCATCTGCCCCGCAAGGCCCCGAGGCCCCGCGCGGAGCCCGGCGCAGCCCCCCGGCCGTGGGGAGGGCGGCTGCCAGCCCCGCTCTGCAGGGAGGTCACCCGGAGAGAGGGAAGCTGGGGGTCCTGAGGGGCAGCGGGCTCACTGGGCAACTGCATGCCCTCCCTTCCCTCCTTCCCTCTTCCTTCCTGCTCTTCCTTCTTCATTTTCCTCCCTTCCCTCCTTCCCTCTTCATTCTCACTTTTCCTTCTTCCTTTTCCTTCTTCCCTCTTCCCTTCTCTTTTTTCCTTCCTTCTCTCCTTGTCTCTTCTTTCCCCTTTTCCTCCCTTCCCTCCTTCCCTCTTCATTCTCACTTTTCCTTCTTCCCTCTTCCCTTCTCTTTTTTCCTTCCTTCTCTCCTTGCCTCTTCTTTCCCCTTTTCCTTCCTTCCTTCCTTCCTTCCTTCCTTCCTTCCTTCCTTCCTTCCTTCCTTCCTTCCTTCCTTCCTTCCTTCCTTCCTTCCTTCCTTCCTTCCTTCCTTCCTTCCTTCCTTCCTTCCTTCCTTCCTTCCTTCCTTCCTTCCTTCCTTCCTTCCTTCCTTCCTTCCTTCCTTCCTTCCTTCCTTCCTTCCTTCCTTCCTTCCTTCCTTCCTTCCTTCCTTCCTTCCTTCCTTCCTTCCTTCCTTCCTTCCTTCCTTCCTTCCTTCCTTCCTTCCTTCCTTCCTTCCTTCCTTCCTTCCTTCCTTCCTTCCTTCCTTCCTTCCTTCCTTCCTTCCTCCCTCCCTTCCTCCCTTCCTCCCTTCCTCCCTTCCTCCCTTCCTCCCTTCCTCCCTTCCTCCCTTCCTCCCTTCCTCCCTCCCTTCCTCCCTCTCCTTTCTTTTCCTCTCTCCCTTCCCTCTTTCATCTTTCCTTTCGTCCTTCTTTTCCCACTTTCCTTGACTCCTTTCTCTCTTCCTTGCTTCCCTCCCTCCTTACTTTTCCTCCTTCCCTCTTTCCATATGTCAGGGATCCTAAGAGATGCGTTTTCAAGGAAGAAGGAGGGGGACAAACCGAACGCGGGGTGTCGTCCCCGTGTTCGTGTGTCGTCGTCGTGTCCCCCCCCCTCCCCGCTTTCCTTTGGAAACCTCGGCTAAAAGCGCTCCGCTCCGCCGCGCACACGAAGCGAGGCAGCATTTCGGGGGGGCTCCATCCCGGGGGGCTCCATCCCCGGCTCCCTGCGGGGACCTCCCCCTCTCCGCAGGGTTGTTACCCCGGCGCTGCGCGGGTCGTTGCGCGGGTCGTTGCGCGGGTCGTTGCGCGGGGCGCTGCGCGGGGCGGCACGCGAGCTGGGGGCGCCGGGCTGCCCGCAGCGCCGGCTTATGGAAATGGGATTTAAATCGCGCCTCGGCGCTGACCGCGGGGGCTTGGGGGGGGGGGGGATGCACACTCTGCCGCCAACAAAAGCCCCCCAAACGCCTGGTTTCCATACGAAAAGCCTCCGCGGAGCTCTTTTGCTCCTGCCCGCGGGAGTTCCGCGGCCGGCTGGCTGGCGGGGCGGGCAGCGGCCGGGCCGGGCCGGGGCGCCTTGGGTCGGGCCGGGGACCGGGGGCTGAAGGCTGGGGGGGGGCTGGGGGGGGGGCGGTAGCCGGCGGTTTGGGGGGGAGGATCGGGGCCGGGCTGCGCGCCTGGGAACGGGGCTGCCGGCCGGGAGCGGGCAGCGGGCAGCAGGGCGGCCCCTCGTGTGTAACAGGATTAGTTTTGCCATTTCAAGTTCCGTACAGCATGTAATTTATTTTTAATTAGGATTAGATGGAGCAGGGAAGGAGAGCAGACCTTTCTCCCCCCTCCCCCCCCCCCCCCCCCCCCCCGCCCCCCCTCCCTTCTCCCGCTTCCCCCTTCCCCGCAAAGGCATGGCTATTCCGCGAGGAGATCTTATTCTTTACAAAAAAAAAAAAAAAAAAAACAACCAAAATCAATCAATCGATAAATCAGGACCTGCGTTCACCTCCCACGCACTTTGCAGGAGAAAAGGGTGCAGAGGGCTGTATTTTCAATGGGTGCTCAAGTATCTGCATCAGAAGAGGCCTGGAAAATCCTTCCCCTTTCCCATTCACCCAGTCCCCATCTCACGCACTTTAGATAGAAACCTATTCTTAAGAGGGTGCCAGTAGGGTCTTGCTCCTCTTGCCTATTTTTTTAAGAGGGCAAATGCACTTTCTGTCTGAATGGGTTATTCTTTTTCAACAGTCGTGGCTTTGATTTTTAAAAAAAAATGTATCAGTCGCTCCGCTGGAGCGAAGCCTTCTCCCCAATAGTTTGGATAGAGTCCATTACAGAAATGTTCTGAAAGGCTAGTGAAGAATCCCGTTTTACAGCTCAAAAATAAACATACGGATCAGCTGCATTAGAAGCACTTCTTTGAAATATTGTGGTTAAACAGCCCAGATTGGTTGATTGCTCCATGCGGGGACATATGTTCTTGCAAACTGTGCGTATTGTTACTAATGGGGATTCTCACACCACAGCCCTTCCTTTGAATCTGAGGCACTGGTGGTTTCTCTGGAGCTGTTGCAAGGTTGTTTTAATAATTTACCAGCTCTCTTGCACTTAGTGTTGCTGCGGAGACTCAGAGCCTGCTAAGAAGGAGGTGTTTCACAGTGTCCGGAGGTCTGATCCCTGCTGCCAAGCTCCTTCCTGTACCTCTTAGACACAGAAATCGAAGCTGCTCTGAGAGGTGGGTGTCAGGCAAAAGAAAAAGCAAGACTCCCCGGCCGCCCCGCCCCCCGCAGACCCAAATGCCTGGGTAATATGTTGCTCCCAGGGAGTGAAAGCGCTTCTGGACCACCAGCCTGATGCTAACAGCAACTGAGTCAGTGATGGCTAGCAAATCACTCCAGGTTCCCTTTTTTAGCTTTAAATTTACTTTTTCCCCTGATCCTGATCCAGCTCTTAGGAATAAAATTTGTGGGTGCTTTTCCCCTCTCCTCAGATTGTTATTGCCTTACATGGGATGACAAAAACGGAGGTTCTCCTCCTCTGCTTCCCTTCATTCTTCCAGCTGAGCACAGACACTTGCTCCGGCCCTTTTCACCATCATCTACAGTGCGGTAAATTTGCGTATGTCCCAAGGTGTTGGTGTCCCCAGTGCAACAGGGTAAGATTTTCCTCCTTTCATCAGATGCCTGGGACTGACTCCAGTGATCTCTGTCAGTGGAGATAAGCTAGAAGGTGCTACATTTTGGGGCTGCAATAGAAGGTAAGACTCCCATGGAGATCCAGCCCAGTACCTCAGGACCACACATACCTTGAGGGAGGATGTGCAGCTTAACGCATGCATGGGGCGGTGGAAGCAAGCCAGGCTTTAAGAAGAGGTGGCTGTGTGCTTCTCCTTCCCCAGGAGATCTTAGGGGCACCAAGCCCTGGCTCCTGAAAGTCACCCTCTCTCCTTGACCCTGGTTCCCTTCAACATATGCTGCATGGTGACTGCATGCCCTCCGGGGGTGGGGTGGGATCCCCTTGTAGCACAAGCCCTAGGGTGATATGACTTTGCTGGGACTTTGCTGAGCCTCGCAGGAGAAGCCAGCCTATCTGGGCATGGTCTCCAGCTGGTCCTGCTCCTCCACATACCCAGAGGGTCTGGCTGAATTCTCTCCAGCCATGAAGTTGCGATGCAACATGTCCCCACTACCCCTCGCTTCTGAGCCTGTAGAGGGGTGGCACAACTTCTCTCCCTGGAAACCCGTCTCTGCTCTCAGCCCCTGCATCTTTCTTCTTGGGCATCCCTGGCGGGCTCGGCTGCCTTGGAGTGATGTACAAAAACAAAGGAATTCCTTTTGCTTCATGGCCTAAACAATCCCCCCTGTTTAATCATTTCTGCTGCAACCAAGGAAGTGTGGGTTAACCTGTCAAGCTCCACAAGCCTGGGCTGACCAAAAACCCTGGAAAACAAAAGAGTGGAACGAAGCGGCAAAGGGTTTTGTTGCTCTATGACTGTTTGTGTTGGAGGGTAGCACGCGGCATTGTGCTTCTGTCTCTGGCCATGCAGGCTATAGAAGGCAGGGGCTGCGATCCTTCCCGTGAGCTGTGGGTCGGTACCAGGGTTATAAATCATCCCCATCATTTGTTTGTTATATTTGCCTCAAATGCTTCTCTGCTTGTATCTCCCCTCTGTGAAATGTGAGTTAGAAGAAAGAGTTTGTTTTGCAGAAAAAAGAAATTGCATGCCCATACCCCCCACCCGGCAAGCAGTTTTGATTCCACAGGGAATTTATTTTTTAATTGGATTAATTTCTAGCCTCTCTCGGAGTAGCAGCTGGGGTCTTTGATTCAAGAGGTTAAAACAAAGGGGCATGAAACAAAAGACCAGTTCTTCGCATTCCCCACACAGCGTGGGCCTCGTGCATGCTGCCCGGAGGTATCCCGGGAGCAGCGCATTCCTAAAGGTCCCCCCATATTGCCCTCAGCTGGGGTCTACTGCAGGCTTTTTTGGGGTGCTCCCTAGTTCGTCTTGCCTGCAAAGTGGCTAGATGTGAGTTTTTCCCTCCTATCCCAAAACCCAGCTTGTGGTCCCACGTAGCCTTACCCCTTGGTGTCCCTCCCCTCTTCTGCTCCCCCTGCCTTTCCAAGCTCTCCAAGCTCTCTACCCTTCTGCCCCAGAAGAGACAGATGAGGCTTTTCATCTGTTAAATCAAAGGGCAGGTGCCCAGATTCAGTTCTCAGCTCTCTCATCTGGAGGAAGCTAATGAGGCTTGGCCCCACCAAGGTGGTATTTAGGTACTGAACTGCCATTAAATGCCATGGGAGTTGGACTTTAGCCCGGACGAGGGCTCGAGGCTCTCTCAGATTCAGCCCCCCTCATGTCCACAGGGCACTTTTGTACCTCACGGTGATGTTGTGAAGACAATTGTACCTCAGACTGCAGGTGCGTTGGGCAGATGACAGCCCCAGTCCTGCTGTTTGCCCACCACGAGGACTGTTAGGAGATCAGAGATGCCCTTTGAAGGAACAATCTTTATTACTCAGGTCCTTTCTAGCTGTTTTGCCTTGGCACCTTTGGTTTTAGGGGGTGCAGGTAACAGAGTTCATGCCAGGCTCTGACGCAGACCTTTAGAAGAAATGCCTACTGTAGCTTGGGGTCTGGTCTGATTTCTGGGATGTTAAAGAGGGGAACCGCATGGCTTCTCCCGTTGGTTGTTGTGAATTGGTGCACCCCTCTCCGTGGCTGCTGCCGTACACCTGGCTGGGATGTCTTTCATACCACTTTGAAGGTGTCTGGGCTGGTATATTTGGCTTTCTTCCAGCAGCTTCTTGTTTCCTCCTGGGCCTCGTTCACACTCTCCTCCTTGAAGGACTCTTTGGGATTTTAGCCTCTTACGAATGATGAATGGGCGGAAGAAATCTACCTCTCAGCTACCAGGAAGATGTACGGTCCTCTGCGAATACTTAGGTGTGGTGGTTGTGATGGGCTCCCCTTATTTCTCTGAGAGGCAGCTCCCTCGCTTTTTGGTGTGCAAGGTCCCTTTCTGAACGTCCTTCTGTTGCTCCTGGCCACTCACTGTCACCCACCCCGTGTCACCCACCCCGTGTCACCCACCCCATGCCGCACTAAACAGGCATGGCCACGTCGCTCCTTGTGCTCTGCCTCCTTCCTACGGTTTCTGAAGTCCTTTCCAGTAAGATCATGTCCTTATATAAGCACAAGGATAGTTACACACATGCCAATATCTTGTTACTATGCCAGTAAAAATACTCTCCCTGTTTCTTTGCTGTCTCTATATTTTCAGTTTTACCCTGCACATGTGATTTCTTGCCTCTCCCCCTGCCCCCACTGATACATCCACGGGGCAGGAGGGGACACGGGGAAGTGATCCTTGCTGAGGTCCTGGAAACAGAGAAGTTGCATTGATGTGATATCATGCTCCAGCTAATTAGCCCAGCGTCACAGTGAAGTTAATGAGCCTGGGCACAGCGCCGCTGCTTCTGATTCCTGGGCTGGGGGGGGGGGGCTTTCTAGGTGTGTGCCCTTGTCCGCTCCTGGTTGTTTCCTCGAGGATTACGGTGAAGGGCGGCGTGGGGGGAAAATACAGTGGCGAGTTGGGGACTCAGCCTTGTGCCGCGAGTCCCTTTCTTTCTCCATCTCGCCTCTTCTTCTCCCCCCTCTTCCCCCTCCTCGTCCTCCATCTTAATCGCGTCTCAGCTCGCAAAGTCAGAGCCCCCCAGCTGTGAAGGACTAAGTCTCTTCTTCTCCCAACCTCCTGAGCGGCAGCAGGCTGTGAGCAAGAGTGTGCCCCGTGTCACTTCTGTCGAAGAGGCTGTGAGAGCCGGGGAAGAGCCCCGGCGCGGGCGGCTGCCGCGCTTGGCTGCCTGCCAGGACAGGGATGCTATTCACTCCCTGGGACCCGGCGAGCATCCTTCCTCAGCTGGCCGCCTCCGGTCTGCCCGGCTTTATTTCGGCACGGCGAGTAGCATCCCCCCGGGACTGAAGGGCAGCACGGCGGGGGGGAGGGAAGAGCCGTGGTGAGTTCGGTCAGGCCGCTCTCCCTTCATCCTGGTTTTGAGATCATCTCCCTTTCCTATCCGCAGGTGGGGCTCGGAGGGAAGGAGCCCTCTCCATCTCCACCTTTGACACGCTGGGTTTCTTATAAGGACGGATTTTAGCTTTGATGACTGCCAGCGTGTTGCTGCCTGACGTGCAGCCAGCTCCAGGCAGAGCAAGGCAGGGAAATGGCACACAGCAGTAAAGAGGAGGATGGAGGGCAAACACATCCCATTACAAGAAATTGGAAAGGCTTTAGATACTCATACTGAGTCAATGAAAAGTAAACTTTTCAGAAGCCTGGGAACTAGTGGAAATCTGGTTCCGAAATCATTTAGGTGCTCCTGACTATTTCACCCAGGATTTTTGCTTTAAAGTTTTTCTATTAGTGCATTTTGCTGCATTTCATGAGTTCGGGGTGTTGCTCAGGATCAGATCAGACTGCTTTATGAGGCCATGGGAAGACTTTTCCTTTTTTTTTTTTTTTTTTTTTTTTTTGGTATGAATCTGCCATTCTTTGACCTCTGCAGGACTTTGACCTCCAGAGCTACAAAATGTTCCTGTACTCACCGCCCGTCTTTCATGCACAGCGTTTGCTCATTCTCCGCGTACGCTTCGCTGAAGGGGTCTAGCTGAGGAGGCACAATGCTGGCTCTGGGTGACGTGACCTGGGACTGGAGCTGGTGGTAGAGTGGGGAGGAGCAGACCTGTTTCTCGTGGCTGAGGGATGCATCTGCACTGTATAGCCCAGAGTGGCATGTTTGCCTGTCTTTAGGAGATAGTCAGTCAGCCCCCAAATGTCCCCCATCCCTCCTGCACCTGTAAATATGTACCACAACAGGACAAGGAGGTGATCTGGAAGCCACTGCAGTCTCTACAGCTACATATTCTACTGAATAAAATGCTCCATACTCTGGCTCTGCTTAGTTTACTTCTGCAGACGTAGCCTATGATGATATGGCTCTTTTCCAATTTAGGGGGAATTACCTGTTTGCCTTTTCAAGTTTAACCATCTGGTGCATTCACTTATTTAATTCACTTTAAAAAGAGGTGCACAGTTTTACATGCCACTCAGTGTCTGTGGTTTCTGCATCTGGAAATACAGACATCAGCACATATTTCACATGAGATCCCCAGGAAGAAAAATCATCTGGCCCCAAAGTCTGCAGAATTCTGTTCTGAAAAGTTAAATAAATTGCTGTTGCTTTTTAAGTGCTGTAATAAATGTGTGGAATGATCTCGCAAAAAAGCTTGAGGCTTAGAGAATAGGTGCTAAAGAAATGCATTAAATTAGACCAAAAAAAGAGGCATAAAATCTATGTTATCCAAAAAATAAGGGCTGACGGCTCAAGTGACTTTTCAGTTTGCTGCTGTACTAAACATCAAATTCGTGTTTCTGCCTAAAAGAATTTGCATCTCTGCAGTGAACAGATTTGAAGGCTTTGTTTTGCGGGAGAGGTATGCGGTGGTGGGTGAGAAGTAGAAAATGATGCAATCGGGCATGGTTTGTAAGCGAAGGGTCACAGATGGGTGAAGCCTCGCAGAAGCTAAAACTGACAAACAAGCATTTGGAGACACTACTGGAGCGTCCTGAACACTTAGAAGTGCAGAGGTTTGAGTTTGCCTCAGCAGTGTTCTGTATGTATATGTGTTATATATTATAATGAATATGATAATTATAGGAGATAATTTATAATATATGTATATTATATACGGGTGCCTCCTCAGTAGGCTAAAACAATGCCATGAGAGTCTAAAGAAATGTGAAATCTAATTACTGTAGCTGTGTAAGTGAAGTAATGAGGAGCTTGAGAGTGTGACTGATAAGCAATTAGATACTAGACTAATGAGCAAGCTGTCTACAGTCCATCAAAAGAGTAAGGGAGGCTTGTGCAAGACACCCCTGGCATTGCAAAGAGGAAGATATACCGTATCCAAATGCAGCTTTCCAAGATACATAACACAACATGAACACATGATGCTTGCTAATGACTGGAGACTGTGTGCTCAACTCAGGGATAAAATCATTAACCAATCAAAAAACCTGTGGCAGACCCACAGGAGGTAGGGACGGCAAGAAGTACAAAATATATGGAACTGCAAGTATATATATGAGAGCTGCAGCTTGGATTCAAGGTGCTGGATTAGTGACTCCCCAGTATTAGGTTTGCTGTGCTGTCTTACCCCAGATCAAGCTGCGGGGCTGAGAAATCGGTGTTGGGTTGGGTCGTGCGGGTGGCGATGTGAGTCTGGTCCTGGCAGAGCTGGGCTGGGAAGGGACAGGGGAGAGCTGGGCAAGGGGAGCAGGGGCAGAGGTAGCAGGCGTGCTGGGAAAAGGCACTCAGGGCTCTCTGTGTCCTATAGGGAGTTCTGTAATAACAATACTTACATTGTATAGAAGGCTGTCTTCAGGAGCTTATTCTTCAGCAAGTATTAACTGTTTAAGCTGAGATTTTCCATGCTGGGTGTCTGCTTCAGGCTGCTGGTTCTTTCTAAGAGAAAGATTCAGCCGAAGCAGTTCAGCTATCTCCAGAAAGGAAGCTAGGGTAAATTTATCCTAGGGTTTTTTTATTGTTGCTTTGCCTGTGTGATAAATATCCAGGCTCTCCTCTTTTTTCTTGTCTGGTTTCTTTGTTTTTTTGTTTTTTTTTTTTTTTTTTGTTTTGTTTTTTTTTTTTTTTTTTTTTTTTTTTTTAAATCATGGTATTTTCATGGTTTCATTTGAGGACTTGGAATTTGGCAAGGAGATGCCCTGCTAAAGTGGCCAAGTGACTTGTGCCATTTTCGTGAGCATTCAACCAAACTGGGCTATATGTTTGAAACAGTGCAGCCTGCGCGTGTTAGGCAGAGTAGAGATTAAGCAGGTAAATCCACCCCTCCAAGGTTCTATCAGCAGTGCGTACATGATGACCTTAGCTGGGACAAGGTTTTGTTTTAAGTAGAGGCTGGGCAGCTCCAGAGACCTGAAAGAAGTCTGCATCTCCCTCTGGTCTCAGGCAGGTGAAGAAGGACACTGCTGGATTTGAGTAAATCTGGGATGAGGGTTTGGGGAGAGAAAAGTCAGAAGAGTCTGTTATGATCACAGCATCTTTTTCCCTGGTCTGCCACAAACTTGGATTACTATTCTGGGTAGTTGTGAGACAGAGCCAACTATTCCTCTGCTGTCAGGAAACAGCCATCAAAACCCACTGGCAAAACATCTATTACCTTCTAGATTTCAAGAAATGTTGGCCATGATAGCCCGACGCTGGTCGTGGCTCTGTGCTTGCTCAAACAGAGCATGGTTTGTGCTACGGATCTAAGGCTTGCAACCCTGGGTATGTCTGCTGGAGAACTGGTGGTGGAGTTATGCTTTTCCAGTATCTGTACCTTAAAGTCTAGGGACATATGCATAGAGCATCATGGAGTTTGTAATGTTAGGCCCTCCGGAGTGAGGGGAGAGCAGGCCTTGAGTGTTTCAGCTTAGGCGTGCAAAATTACTAACCTGCATCTCTTTGTGTCTCAGCTCACCAGCTGTAATGCGGAGTTAATGATACACCTTCCTTCCACAGATTCATTATGGAAATAAGATAATTAACATCTGTGAATCACTCTAACTTAAGAGTGGGGAAGGCCAAAGAAAAGTCCGTGAGAAAAATATTGCTTCCATCCCAAGAAGGACTTGAGTGATGTGAGGAAACTGCGGTGTGCAGCAAAGACCCAGAATATGCCACTGAAGGGAATGAGGGCTCTTGGGTCTGTGGAGTAGAGCAGGAGAATGGTGGAGAAATAGCACTTCACTGTGCAAATAGGGATTGTATCACAGTGTGACTGGGGCTGCAAAGACCACCTTAGGCCCCATATTTCCTAGTTTAAGTGCCTGATTTTGCAGTCTTACTAACGTACTTCCAGTGCAGTTCTCTTGGGTGTCATAGCCATTGGAATATATAGGTCTGTGGAGGGAAAACCCTGTCCTGTTTGCCCTGTAATCACACAAGTTTGCCTGTGGCACGATGGGGGTTTAGATCAGTGATTGCTTATTAAGCAACAAACTTTGGCTGCCCAGGTGGTGACTTCTTTTTTTCACTGTCCTCCAGGTACACAGTGACCTTCTTGGCTTCCTTTCTCTCTCAGCCATAAACTTTCTCTGCTTTTCCCTCGGTGGGGAAGGAAGGAACCTCTGTCTGGGGCTCCCTCATTTTTCTGCCTCAAAAATGTGGCGTTTGAGAATAAATAGCATAAAAACATTGTAAGGGGATTGCAGCTTTTTGAGGAGGAAAACAGGCTTCTAAGGTGGTCAGAGGCTGAAGACCCAGGTGAGCCTTTGGCTGTGAGGAACTGATTTTCGGTAGCCAAAAAATGATGCTTAGGCACAGTTTGGTTAAGGTCTGCCTTGTGAGTTTGCAGGTCTAGGTTATACCGTCATGTCATGTCCTCTCTGCGTGTTCTTGGCCAACTTGTCTTACAGCTGAAATAATCCTCCATAGAGAGCAGTGGGTTCAGCCTGTGGTTAGGTCCCTTAGAAATGCTGCGATGAAAAAAACAAAGTTACTGATTTTATTTTTCTAAACCACTTCCAGACACCTAAAATCTCCGTGAAGTCATTATTGATGGAAATTTCCTCCAGAATGACTCTTTCAGAGAAGATAAGAGCAGGGAAAGGGGGTTCATCTGGCCGGGGAAGTTGAAGGTCTGCTCGCGTTGGGACGTCAGGGCTGTCACGGCGTGGCAGACATGAGTGGCAGGGATGGAGGCAGGTACATCCCTCTGTATAGGGACAACATAGCGGGGTGGGGTGGGAAACCTTGGGGTGAGTGTGCAAAGGTGGGAGAGGGAGGAGTGGGTGGGGAGGCTGGGTGGTGAAGGGTGCTGGTGGGAGGATTTGAAAGAGGGAAAATGTGGGTAGGCCCTGGAGGGACGGTAGGGAGCTGTGAGATAACAAGTCTAGGGTGCAGGGTTAGGGAGTGTTACGGGGTTTGAGGAAACCTAAGGAGCTGAAGTCTTAGTGAGGAAGGTGATGAGAGAGAGGGGGTGGGAATGCTGCTGTCCCAGAGGCTCTGGGGCCAGAAGCTGGAGTGGGAGAGGCTGGGAGCTGTGATCTGGGAGTAGCTGGGGAATTGGAGCTATGAGGTGGTTTAAGGGTCTGGGGCAGCAGAGGTTGAGTACAGGCACTTTGTGGGAAGCTGAGGGATCTGGAGAGGGAAGGGCTGAGGAAAAGGGGCTTTGTTTTGGGGGGACAGCAAGGGGATGTGTAGGGCTGAGTTTCTGGAAGGGGAGGGATTTTAGGATGGCCACCAATAGGCAATATAGTGTCCTGGGGTGCAGGCAAGGGCATGAGCTGGGGACTGCTCCCAGAAGGCATGCCTCCTTGCTATCATAAATATGGTAATCCTAAACATCCGGGAGCTTCATCCGTGCATGCATCATGCAGCTGAACTCTCATGTTTGCTATATCACCTGCACAAATCAATTACTGTTACGTGGCGAACAGACCCGTCTGGATGTGTCCGTGCCTCGAGCAAGTCACCAGGTGATCCTATTAATATAACAAATACTCACCTTCTTTCTCTGCCCCCGCTTCTGTGGCTTATCCCACTTTCTTTGCACCTCCAGTCAGGGCAGTGGATTTCTGTTTTTCCAGTCACTCCATGGTGTGTCTAGCTTGTTCTCAGAGAGTAACCCTGGAAAAAGAAACAGATACCCTTACAAAAAAAGTGTAGTGCGGTACAAAACATTAAATGGAGAGCTCTCTTACGCTGCACAATGTGTTGTTTAGGGGCATGGTGTCAGGACATGGGGAATGGTTGTAGGACGGCTCTCAAAAGCATTTGGAACTGCACATAGGTAAGCTCAAACTGTGCGTAGCACGTTGGCTGCCATCCTGTGTTGAAACACAATGTCTGACCTAGTGATGTTGGTAATGGAAGCTGTCCCCCTAGCCTGTCCATTTCAATTTTCAATATTTCACCTGAAATCCCTCTTTAATCATAAGCACACAGGAAATTACTTATTACAGAGTGCCATAGGTGTACATGGTGCTTTATGAACATATGAGGAGACAGATTGCTGCCCTGAAGAACTTACAATTAGATTTAGACAAATACAATAAGAAAGAAAAAAACTATTGGGGTTGAAACTTGGAGCAGACAAACAAACGCCTGTATACAATTGCATCAGTTGCAGTCCATGGAAATATTCTCTTTTTTTGATTCAAGTGTTCAGCTGTGTCACATCTACTGCTGAAGCTGACAGGCTGTTAATTCCTTAGGTAGAAAGTGCTTATATCTTAATGCTTGCTATGTCATGAATTATTAAACCAATTCAAAAGTAAAAATCAACTGAAAGGACAAACTTGTGTTTAAGGATGACCTGCAGCATCTAAAATGGAGACACTGACCAAACTGGTAGAAGCAAGGTCAGATTTTGTTTAGTTCAGATAATTTATGCCCAAGTTGTAATGCTGATGTAATTTATGTTGCATTTAGTGCTTTGCTTCCTATGAAATTTGACTGTGCAACAGTGTGATATGAGTAATATTTTAAGACAGGATTTTTATAGATGAAGCTTGTAGCTAATATACACAGAGCTTTTACTGGTCCTTCTTGTGAAAGGAAGAAAATGAGGAAGAAGGAATGAACGACAATAAAAGCACAAGGCAATAGGCATGTAGGATTGCATCCTTTATATCAGGGATAACATTTCACTCTTTTTTTTTGTTGTTGTGTTTTCTCTTAAAAAAAAAAGCAAATATATTTTGGAAATTATAGACTGGCTAATGTAGCCGTAGTATCCAGAGCAGTCCTGAGGTAGCCCTCCTGTCCTCTGCTCCATGCCTTTTTTTCAGTCTTTTTGTTTATCCATCAGCAAAGAAGTCCAGCCCTAGTGCTACAAATCAGCTGGAAAAGATCCTGCTTGTGTGCTGTGAAAAAGTGCTGCTGAAGTGTGCCCTGTACGGCAAGGGGAATGGTCCTTAAAGGCGTTACATAGATTTATAAAGTATGACAGCAGAAATAAGAGGTGTTGGATATCTTTTACGGGCAGTCATTAAAAAAAAAAAAAGCCCTTATTTATCAAATCTGAGACAATGGTCATATAATGGGTTTCTCGGATTCAAGGTGAATCAAAGGAAAATTGTGTCCAGGAGGACAGAGATGCTCAGCCAGCACCGCTACGGTGTGGCCACATGACATACCCAGCGGCAGGCACGGGGCTGTGAGTACAGCTGCCTGCAGACTCTGCCAAGGAGCCAGATGATGCTGGAAGAATATCTTTCACAGCTCTGGATCTGGCTATTCTTGGCTTGTTCTCTGGCTGCGGGAGCTGGAGCTCATTGCTGGGCAGATAAACAGAGAGACTAATAAAGAAGATGAGGAGCTGTTGATCGTCTGAGCAAATCGGAGATGAGCTGTTAAGCAGAGGAGCGTGGCGATCCTTATGAAAAATCACCTGGTGGTTGACACTTGATCCAGGATGAAAGTGCGTGTATAACTCTTGGAATAAAACTCTCCTCTCCCCCCCAAGCAGTCCCTCCCCCCAAATGATTAAATCCTGTGCATAATTACAAAAGTGTAAAAAACTCTACCTCTTTCAGACACTGATTTTTCTTCTAATTCCCATAATTGGCAAGTGGGTGTACATGGGGGAAAAAAGGGGAGAAAGCTTTGATTTTTTGTTTCAAGCTGAAAACGTGCAAGCCCTGTGTGGGTTAGGTCCTTTAGATATTTAAAAAGATTGAAAAAACTTCAAAGGAGATGTTCTGTTCTATCAGGTTCAGTATATTTTAATATTAGCTAGTCTTTTTTTTTTTAAAGAAAAGCGATCCGTTCTCTTGAGGAAATAAAACATTCTGAAAGATTTTATCCAGAATGGTTTTTCATTGTTTTTAAAGAGACAACACAGGATTTCAAGCATGCTGAAGCTGGTAAATGTCCTAATTTCTGCTTATCAGTGTTGGCTGCTCTGTTTTATCAGTTTGATAGTTGCTGGATATGTAAATCAAAATTTTCTATCAACAGACTGCTGTTTTTTGGAAATGAGAAGGGAGAAGCATTTGGCAATAATGTTTTTATTTACCTGTTATGAATGCCAGCCTGTTGTGGATGCATGGGGTCTGGAGTGCCAGCCAGCCAGTTCAGAGGCACAAGGGACTTCTAAGGAGGATTTTCTGAATTCTCTGAATGTGGTCTGGAGTATGATGGATAACCAGAAGACAGAGCTATTCTCTCTCCAATGCAGGTGTCTATTTGAGCTACCTCTCCTGCCCTGCCTGGTGGACTAAGTGCATTTCTCATGAGAAGCATACTTTAAATACAGATTACAAATGTGTGCTGGGAAAAAGAGAAGGGGAAGATTTACCAGAAGGAGGATGAAAAATCTTTGGAGGGGGATCAAGGTGACAGCTTGAAGCAGTGGTACGGGGAGTACGAAGCTGAGATGCATCAGGGGCTGGGGCTGGGCAAGGTGCTGCAGCGGTTCAGGGCAAGTGCGATGCAAGGTATGGGATCCATGGCCCCGCAGCTTGGGGTCCTCATGGGGATGCCCCTCCAGGTCTGCTGGCAAGAGCTGCTGCAAGTGGTGAAGGTCTTCTCCAGACCTCAAGGGACATGGTACCAATGGGAACACGGGACCCTCTGCAGAGCCATATCCCAGATGGCATCTGCTGTGGCGAATTTGAGCTATGCTACAGATCATTCGGTCTGTTTTTGGCAGGAGGGAGAAAGGCAGAGGCCATGTCTCCATCTCCTGTCGTCAGCCCTGGCTTTGGCAGCAAAGCCTCTGTGTGGGATTTGTAGCCAGCTGGTTTAACATCTGGGCAAGGAGTCTGCAGGGAAGTGTCTGCCTCTACTCTCTTTTCTCTCTTTTCATTGTAATCCTGATAATGAAAGCAACAAGTGGCTGATCTGCCCCTTGTGAACCCCAAAGAGATCCAGCTGCCAGCTTCTGAATATTTTAGTTATTTTAGATTAACCTCTTGGCCCGTGTGCCTTTTGGGGTCTCAAGACCAGAAATGAGGCAGCGAGACTGTGCAATGCTTCAGCAGGGTTGTTTTTTTCCTTCACCTGGTTCAGACTCCACATACTTTAGGTGGGATGCTTTAGTCTAGGAGAAAAGATGGAGAAAGGCTCCTTGACAGGTCGTCCCAGCTTGAGGAGCCAGGGACCAGGAGCACCAGAGGGCTGCTCCACAGGGTTTCCTCTGTCCCATCCATCGTGGCTGGAAGGATGGGGAGGAGTGTTTTCATGTATAATGTAGTACGTCTGTCCTCAATTATCCAGAGTCATGTAGCTGAAATAAGGTCATGTCCCTGATATCTATTAATCACTCTGAAAATTCCCTCTGTATTTGATGCTCCCTTGTCCTTCAGGTCCTTGGCAGGGGGATTTTATTTTTTACCATTGGAGTGATTTTAGGCTAGAGTGGTCCTGAATGAAGTCTTGGTGAGGCAAAGTAAAGAAGGGAAAAAATAGCAGTCTCCTAACTTCTGCAATGCTCATGTGCGTCTTACGATCTCTGCATGAAAAGTCTTAATGGTGCACAGCAATGATCAGAGTACATATGCTCGATAAAACAGATGCTAGACATGTTTCCTTAAATAGATCTTTCGCTAATTCAGCTCAGCATTGGCTCTCTGCTTGCTCCGGGTGTCCACAGTCTCTAAATTCGCCTGCTAAAGGACTTTCTACCGCTTGGTCCAGAACCGTGACCAGGGGCTTTAGCTTCCCCCACAAGCAGCCAGAAAGGAAGGCTCCCCAAAAGTAGTCTATCTCTAAGTGACTGCAGATACCCTCAAGTGATAGTTTTCATTTAAAGGGATTGGAGGGTTTTATTCACACACTACATCAGTGCAACAACTGAAAGTTAACATTTCACATGGCAAAACTGTCTCTTTTTGATGTTTACTTCTTAGCAGTGACATCCAGGTAGTACCAAATTTACACTGTTCTTTCCTGGATACCAGGTTATCCAACAGGAAGGTGCATTGGCAATTCTGGTGATGCAGACACTGAGTTAGCTGCACAAAAATTTATGGCTTATTCTGTTCTGGAAGTGGTCTGATATATAAAATATGTAAAATGATTTAAAAAGTCAGATAAATAACAGTGTGTGTGCTCTCATTATTCATCCTCATGTTTAATTTAACAACATCCTTCATTTTTGTAATGAATGTGACATTGCTACAGAATTTCCAGCCTGGGGCACTGCAGTGCACCAAAACCAGAGGCAAGATCTGGAAGAAGTTCTCAATTTCATGTGCTTTGCTGCCCATCTTTCACTTGCCCATCCAGAGCTCTCAAACGTGGCTATGGGCTTGGCTTCTCAGAGGGATGTCCGTGGCATGGAGGGCTGACCAGACCTTTGAGCTAGGAATGGGTGATGGAGGTCTGCATGGTGTCTGAAATCCCCCCAACCTGCAGCCCCGAGGTGCCCACCTCCTGGCTGTATCGAGGAGTATCTCTCACCTCACAGTAGGGCCTTGTCAAATGATAATTTAAATTTTTCTTAAAGGATAGAACAAGGCTCCCTCTTTTGCTGCGAGAGACATCTGGAACATGATGAAGAGTCTGTCTCTTGCATGGTGGCCTTGTTGTTACGGCAGTTTTCCAATCAAGTCTCTGCTGGAGAGGGTTTGAATCTGCAGGTCCCAAAAGGCACAACTACCAGGTAATGGGCTTATGAGGTGGGGAGGGACACTGTGCAGGAAAAGAAATGCCTTGTACAGGACTCCAGGGAGAAAGGACAGAAGAGGGAACACCACTGTAAGAGGCAAGATAATTGTGTGAACCTCTATAAAAGCTTCTCCACGCTGTTTTATAGAAGAAGGGTCCCCTCAGCAACTTGTTTTCCAGATTCTTTTTAAAAGTAAGAGGCCTCAGGGTGCATTTTGTGAGGACTTGAACCGCAACAGTGTTAGGTGTGCTCTGAGAATATGTCTTGGAGAGGGCTGTGCAGCCAACCTAGTTTTTTTTGTATACTTTGTTTCTGCATCCTGACAGTCTATAAGGCTGAGCTCCCTAGGCAGAGTAGATCTAGGCTTGCCAGGAAGCAGAACTCTAATTTTTAGAATATTTTGTAAGGTTTTCAACTGGAAAGAGAATGCCTACTGAATTGAAGTTTTTCCAGGGCTAAATAGATTTTGAAGGTGGGGGTAAGGGGGGCTTCAGTTTCACTGAAGTCCCATTTTCAATACCCAAAACCTTAAGGAAGTTACCACCAAATTGAAACAATCCAAGAGAATAAAATTGTGGAAGGTTGAGGGCAGCACCTTGAAATCCTCCGCTGTCTGCTGTCTCACCAAGCTGATACACGCCAAAGGCTGAGGACACTAAGAGACTAAACCAACAAAGTTCTCGTAGCAAGAAGTGAGCTGTCCCAGCAAACAAATAGCAGCGTGGTGACCAGCCCAGCTATATCAGCTTCTCACCAATACGTAACTATTTTTTTTTCAGCTTGAGTAGCAGGGCTGGAAATAGTTGTTTTCTGATGTGGCTGTATTAGTTAAGGTTTTTTGTTAACATGGTTATGGGCCATATGCCTCTGTGAGCATCACTGCAGCATCACTGTGAGCATCCCCGGCGTTACTGGGTGGCCTTTGTAACACCACATGAGAAACAGTTGGTCCAGAGTAGACCTGGAGCATTAATTGGTTTGTGATGGTTTTGTCTTGCTAAATCTAGGCCTGATAAGCAAGCAGTTAAGGAGATGCTGTACTGGAATATCATTCCCAGTTCTGATGGTGAGAGTTTTAGGGGTGACCCAAATGCCTCAAGATTTTCTTTTTTAGTTACAGTGAAAGAATTTAGGAAATGAAGAGTGGTGTTTTGGGGCTGGGGATTTTTTTGGTCTTTTTTTTTTTTGTCTCTTTTGGTCTATGAAAATGTAATCTGGGGGCTATCGGAAGAGAAGTGATCTCCTGTTTTCAAATGACCTGCTAAGGATTTAGTGTGCCTGTTGACCATTGCCAGTAAAATAGAAAGATTTGCAGAGGAAGAGAACAAGATCTTAATAGTGGGTAATGGAGCTGGAACTCCTGATAGCAGGCTGCTGAGACGCATTAACCCCATTTATTATAGGAAGATTAATCAGGAGAGAAGTCTAAATGGGCAAACCTGGGAAAATTTATTAAAATAAATAACTGAAAAGATAACTTTTGACTTAGTGTGTCCACAGACTTAGTGTTTCGTGGAACAGAACCAAAAAAATGATTTTTCAAAAAAGTGTGCTCACAAAGCAGGGCTATATATGTATGTGTGACAATTCCAATTTTTTTTCTTTTTTTCCCCAGCCTTTGAATTAATTAGCTACCATGTTGAATTCTAAGTGCAATAATTAAGCAAATTAATGCTGCAGTGAAGTTATTAATGAGGCAAAATATGATAATATGCTTTCGATAAAGAACTCCCTTTTTCTCTCTTACCAAGAAACTGGAAAAGCTCTTTTATTTCAGGCCAGACACCTTATCTGAAGTTCTTAGAGAGAGGGTTCTCAGTCGTATGCTGGGGAGTGAATGTTTAAAGTAGGGGTTAATATCTGCATTTTAGACACATGCAAAACCTTGCAGAAATGTTGCGGTGACAATGAAGTTATTAGCTTGGTGTCTAGCATCATCAGCAACAAGGAAAGGAAGGTGTTCTGTGACCTGTGCTTCCATTATGGGAGAGGATAATACCTATTAAAGGATTGCTATTTTTATGGTGAAATTTTAAATATTCAATTCATATAAAGTAGTGAAAGCAATTATTACCATGACATAATCAAAAATCCATTTCCCTATTCAGTGTGTCTGGTACCATTATGTTTTCAGATTGTAAAGAAATATTCTGCATTGAAACATGATGGTGATTATTTAGTGGTCTGGAAATATGTTCATGTAATAATAATAATAACAACTAATAACTGATTTTTGTAAACTTTGCCCAAGTGTTTGGAGTTGGGCATGTAATCTGTAAAGTCATTTAAAACATGCTGGAAAAATTACAGTAAGAGACTGTCCCTTGAAATGCTAAGAGCATCCATCTATGAAGGAAATCAGCCATGTGATAACTTAGAGAACCCTTGTATATCTCCTGCTCTCTCTGGCTTTGCCTAACAACCACTTCTTTTAATCCCTGACAATCCAATGGACGTTGCACTTTCCCAAACTGTCTTCTTGTTTATAAGCAGCTTCTATGAATTTTAGGCATTGCTCCTCTGTGAAGCTTTCAGCCTCTTCTCTTTTGCTCCTTACCTATTGCTTGCAGTACTTTATGCTTCTTGCTATTTACATCAAGTTGGTCAGATTTTCAGATGCTGAAGGGTTTCTAACTGGTTCAAAGAGGCCCTTGAGCCAAGCCAGGCAGCTGTGTTCATTAGTTTCTTGCTTTTGTGTTTCATCCTTTTTTTTTTTTTTTTTAAATAATTTTATTTTTATGTTCAGCAGTATACATGCCTTGGAGATTTTCTTATCAACTCCATGAATAGTTGTATTCTTGCTACCTCTCAGGATTTCATTTCCTTCCTTTAAACCTTCAGGATATTTTCCTGCTCATTTGCTGACATGTCTTTTGTTTTTCAAACGTGATGTTAGCAGGTCCCTTTTTGGTACCCAACTAACCCCTTGGACATATTTTAGTTATTCTGCAGTCAGTAGAAATGATTATCTTCTGTTATATCTGGTAACATTATCTACTGTTTTTTAACTCTGTGCCAAGAATAATTTCTCCTCCTTACATGCTTATTTCCTGGAAACGCTAATTTTAGAGCATTAAAGTGGTGAGAAATCATTTCTCTAAATTTTCTCCCTGCAGGCAGTTTGACTGGTTTACTGGACAGTAGTTGAGGTTTTCTGTTAAAAAAATTTTGTTAGGAGTTTGCAGCTGCTTTGATCTGTAACTGCAGCATCTACTTCTTCCCTTTTTCTTGATCCAAAGCTGACAGTTCATCCATATATTTATATCCTTTACAGGCTAGGATCTGTATCAGATGATCTCTGCTGTTTGGACCTCACAGCTCAACAGTTTTGCATCACTGGGGGTGCTGGATTCCTTTAGTTACAGCACTACTCACCCATGTCTTTAGCCTCACCTGCCTTTCTGGTGCATGCTGTGTCTTAGGCATTATGGATGTCCACTCTTCTTACCATTTCTGCAACGCCCTTTCCTGCAGATCCTCATCCAAGACAAAACTTCTTGCTTGCTTTTTGCTTTTGGATTGCTCTCATTCTCTTTTGGGCATGTCCAGGGTTTATCCCTGATGAGGAGCTATCTCCAGTGCAGGATCTGTGTGTTTACATGTTAGAAGGCACATTGCTATTTGGCTCCCAGCAGTACAGCCAAGAGGTCATTATGCTAACTGGAGAGACTCCTTCTGCAGGCTGGACCTATGGATTCAATAGCCCTGTGCATTGGGCCCTCAAGAACCAGTCAGGTTTGAGGGCTGACAATCAGTCTCAACGAATTAAGATAGATTGAACTACAGCCTATACTGCCCCATAGTTGGGTGTCTAAACATCAGTTGTGGGCCTAAAAGCCCCATTCTATTCAAGGAGAAGTGGTCAGTACAGTCAAGAGAACACGATTCCTGCCCCACAACCTCATTTCAGCTGCTGGCATGCCCGTGCCCATCCTTGTTGTGCTGCTCTAGGACATCCTAGCCAGACCGTCTCAGAGGGTACAGGTTTCCAGTCCTGCTTGTGTCATGCCGAGCATCCATGTGTGGGTAGTGAGGGCACCTCAAGTGAAGCTAGATGCCTATTTGTGGGAACTGAGTGAGCCCTGGTGTCTCTTGTCTCAAGGCTACCCTGGGTCAGGACTCTGTCAGGCTCTAAGGTAGGTGTGGGGAGCACATCAAGCCTCTTAGCCTGCTGCTAAGGTGGGCAGCAAAAAGCATGTAATCCCTGGAGGGAAAAGGAGGATGAGACGTGACTTAGAGATGTAAAGTGGGAAGCAGAGAGTGCTGGCTACAGACTTCATGGAAAAAGGGATTTCCATTCAACATCCTTCTCTTAAATACAGAAAAAGTTCTGGAAAGCAGAGTAGTTGGGAAGCTCTTTAGGAGGGATTTCTGATCTTGACATTATATACGCCACACACATGCAGAGCAGGGATGACTGGTACATCTTCTGGATTGAAAAAGAGGACAGTATGGGTAATTTTAGTAAATTATCTTTTGGTGGGGTTTTTAGAGTATGACAAGGTTGTTGTTGGAAGCTGTTTTAGAGGACATGGGAGGGTGTTAAAACGCAGGAGGAATTTCTGGTGACATCTGACAGGTAAATTGAACAGGGCCAGGACACTTCTCCCTTATGGTCTGAGTCTGAAAATACTATTTGTGCCTTTATCTGGTCTTGTGCATGTGGTTTGAGAGAGAAGACAGTCAGTACAGGGTTTTGTGGAAATTATCAACACATACAGTTTCTGCAATTGCAGGGAATGCTGTAGTTCCTAAAGCCAAGTAGAAAAGAGGTCACTTTTCAAAGAGGTTCAATTCAAGAAGAGCACCCAGCTGCAGCATTTGGTGTTACTTTCAGTATGATCATACCCTGGTTAAATTTGGACTGTTGCTATTTGTTTGTGTTCCTGAGTGCCTAGGAGTCTTTGGCATGAATCTGGACCTCGCCGTGCTCACACTGCACAGTAGTAGAATGAAAAGGTCACCTCTGCATTAAAGAGTTCACACTGTATGGAGCTGAAGTTTGCACATATCACCCTCTTCCCCCTGAAGACTATCTTCTTGGTTAAACATGAGAGTTCTGATATCAAAGACTGTAGGTCTTTCAATTCAAAGGCCAGGAGGTTTTGCTATAAAGTAAATAGTGCCAGTGTCTAAAGAGGGTCTAAAAGACTTAGGAGGAAATATGCCAAGAATGACTGCAACCCTTTGTATATTAGTTTGCTTTTCTGTATGATTTTCTTTGATCCAAAATGTGTTGCTGCTTCATTTATTGTAGAGGTTCTCACATGATTTCCTTAGTCAACAGCAGAACTCCATCAGGAATTCATTAGGCAGTGTTTGTACAGATGTAAAGCTCTGCCTAAGTGATCCTATTATTATTTATATTGGGCCTGATCCTGCAAACCCTTAGACACCTAAATATTTCCCAAGAAAGCAGTCAACTAATGTGACAGATAGGACTGGAGAAGTGAATTTAAATTTGCAGTGTCAACACAGCAGTAAAATTTTTCCTTGGTACATATGAGTTTTGTTATTCATCTTAATTTTTTGTTTTCTCTATTTTTTTATTTATTATAATAAACTACACCTCTGTATTATGCACTATGTACACTTCTTTAAAAATACTTTAAGATAAGTAAGGAATGCCTTACTTTTTATGTTCCAGGAATTGACTATTCTAAATATTCATCTCTACTTCATTTTATGTTGTCTGTAATAATCCTCTTCTGTAGTTTCAAAAAATACAGTATCATAGTTATCTATATATAGAGATGTCATCTATCTGGACTTCTGTAAGGCCTCTGACACGGTCCCCACCACATCCTTCTCTCTAAATGGGAGAGATATGGATTTGATGGATGGACTGTTTGGTTGGATGAGGAGTTGGTTGGATGGTCACATCCAGAGGGTAGTGGTCAATGGCTCAATGTCCAGATGGAGGTCGGTGATGAGTGGTGTCCCTCAGGGGTCTGTACTGGGACAAGTACTGTTTAATATCTTCATCAGTGACATAGTGGAATTGAGCGCACCCGCAGCAAGTTCGCAGATGACACCAAGCTGAGTGGTACAGCTGACATGCCTGAGGGATGGGATGCCATCCAGAGGGACCTGGGCAAACTCTAGAAGCGGGCCCATGTGAACCTCATGAGGTTCAACAAGGCCAAGTGCAAGGTCCTGCACCTGAGTCAGGGCAATCCCTGGTATCAATACAGGCTGAGGGATGAAGAGTTTGAGAGCTGCCCTGAGGAGAAGGGCTTGAGAGTACTGGTGGATGAAATGCTGGATGTGGCTTGACAATGTGTGCTTGCAGACCAGAAAGCCAACTATCTCTTGGGCTGCATAAAAAGCAGCATGGCGAGTGATTTGAGGGAGGTGATTCTCCCCCTCTGCTCTGCTCTGGTGAGATCCCACATGGAGTACTGTGTCCAGCTCTGGAGTCCTCAGCACAGGAAAGACATGAACCTGTTCCAGCAAGTCCAGAGGAGGCCCACAAAAATGATCAGAGGGATGGAGCACCTCTCCTATGAAGAAAGGCTGAGAGAGTTGGGATTGTTCAGCCTGGAGAAAAGAAGGGTCCAGGGAGACCTTATTGTAGCCTTTCAATACTTAAAGAGGGCTTATAAGAAAGATGGTGACAAACTTTTTAGTAGGGCCTGTTGTGATAGGACAAGGGGTAATGGATTTAAACTAAAAGAAGGTAGATTTAGACTAGCTATAAGGAAGAAATTTTTTATGATGAGAGTGGTGAAACACTGGAACAAGTTGCCAAGATTATTGGCAGATGCCCTATCCCTGGAAACATTCAAGGTCAGTTTGTATGGGGCTCTGAACAACCTGATCTAGTTGAAGATGTCCCTGCTCATTGAAGGGGGGTTGGATTAGATGACATTTAAAGGTCCCTTCCAACCCAAACTGTTCTATGATTCTGTGGTCAGTGGTGGTGCACCACAGATGTCAACCTATGTGATGCTGTTGAATTTTGGGTCATTACTGTAGAACATAGCATTTCTGAGGTCATCGTACCCAATTGTTTGACTGACAATGCAAAGAGCAAAGATATGTTAGACCCAAAGATATGTTAGTTGCAGTGAAGGCTGAAGCTGGTGATCATTTTCAATATTAAACTCTGAGATGTTGGTTGGATGAGGTGACCCCAGAGGTTCCTTCCAGCCTAGGTCTATGATTCTGTGGGGATTTATTGCTAAATCAAGTTTCTAATTGACATTAGCTGTTTCTTTGGCTTAAAAATTATTGTTACTGTTGTATGTGTATATGTGTGTGTGTGGACGTGTAAAAATGGGAATACTCTTCCTACTGCAACTAGTGAATCTTTTGACTCTGTGTACATGAGACATCATGACATGGCAATGGATAAAACGTGCTTCAGGATATGTACCAAATATTGGCTGGATGCAAAGGCTTTCCAGTGAGGAGGGTATGATATGACCAATGAAGACTATTTCTGTTCTTCAGAACACACAGTTCATCTTCTTACAATATTCAGTTTGAGGCAGGTGGCATAACAGATTCACAATGCTACTGTCTCACTGCAGTGTTGAGCTGAAAGCTTTGTCAAGCACTGGAGAATTACCACTTTGGAGGAGGAAAGCTAATGTGCAATAGTTATAATAGAAGAAGTCTCACTAGGGCTATAGAGGGACCTGGCTTCCGTACGTCTTCATAAAACCTCTTGAAAATGGTCCTCTTGATTCTGAGTTCCTGTAAAACCATATTCCTCACATGAACGTAATGAAAAAAAAAAAATCATCTGACAGTCTGCAGACACTGAGTAGCACAGAGAAGTGGTGAAGCATTAGGTCTTAGGAAAGCACATCTTGCTGAGGAGCCCCTGGGAAGCTTGGTCCGTATATCAATGCTGAGTACAGTTGGCATATGAGGCCATACCAGTGATTTCCCATTCCAAATACCACATATCTTTTGCCCATCTGGAGCTCAGTATGGTTAAACTTATGGTGACTGAAGAACCTGTGAATGAATCTAAGTACATGTACTGAAGGTTCCTCCTTAGACAGCTATTTGTGTCCCACTGTCAGGATCCTTCATGCTAGTGATTGATGTCATGCTGGCAATGGCAAACCGTTGCACTGATGAAGCTGCACAGTGTATGTGGACTGTGACTGGCTGCACCCTCTTTAATCTGATTATTTTATACGTTATGAGTGCTTGCAGGCTGGTGCTTTTAGTTTAACACAGGCTGGTCTGCATTGGGCCTACTGCATTTGTCTTGTTGCCTGTCTCTAGCACAGTTCAGGGGGCACCTTAGGAGGAATATCTGTTTGTGTTCCAACTGGCTGAGACACAGACTTCAATTTTGTGTGCTCCTTTGCATCTAGGCAATAAATCTTGTAATAGCTTAACTTTTTATATGAATGCTGCCTCAGGCAAGGGCTGTGTGGCCTAGAAAGCAGGAGGTTTAATATTTTATAAAACTTCCAAATGCTGTTTTGCTGCTACCTCTCCTTGAGCAAATGGAAGCCACAGCGGTTTGATAGACCTCCAGACTCTGAGCTGCAGCAGGGAACAGAAATAATCATGGACCATCTCGGTTAACTGACATTACACAGGAGTGAAACACTGGGGAAAAATGGTTTGAGTGGAAGCATTTGAGGAAATTACAATCCACTTGGGGAATAAGCAAAATTAAAAAAAAAAAAAAAAGGACTATGCCCTGCGGGCAAGTTGTTTGAGGGAAACTGGTCACTTGTCTCTAATAGTAGCAGTGCTAGAGTGTGTTTTGAGCTGGGCAAACAGTTCACGTGAAGGTAGACATGAGACGAAACAGTAAAGTCAACAGCCTGGCTCAGTACTTCAGTGGTGTTAGAACTTTGATTTTTTTTCTCCATTTTCTAAGAAACGCAGGGGGCACATTCCTGTGGTCACTTTATTTAGGTCTATTAGACGCTACCTCACATCAAGCTTTGTTATGTTGGAGTAGTACCTTGCATCCTCCAAAACAGGAATAATTCCTTTGTTGTGTGTGGATTAGGACCGAGCTGTGTGATAGTGGCATTTCTAGGATTCGTAGTACTAACTTAGGGCTGCTTTTGGTCTTTGGTGCAGCTGGAACCCTTTTGTCTTCCTCCACTGTCTCTGTGGTCTCAGGATAGAGCTTTGATTAAGCCAAGTGAAAAATAAACTGTGTAGAATGAAAAGAAGACAAGAGGCTTCATAAAGAAGCTTGAAACCTTAGTGATTTGCATCTTCCAGGCATAACATATACCTTTGTCAAGGTAAAAAGAGCTTGTGACTGATGCTCTTGGTATCTTATTCAATCTATTCCCATCAGTGCAACACATAAACTAATGTCCCATGATGTAGTCCAATGTTTATACCTTGGCTACGGGCTGAAGTTATTGTTGATAGGACTTGGGTCAGCAAAGCACTTACGTGTGCTCACCCCATGGAAGTCCATAACATTGAGTAAAAGGGAGGGAAGAAGTAGGGGGTTGTGCCTTTCACTTTGTCTCTTTTTGGCGTGGTGGGTTATGACATGTCACATGATGTGGTTGCATTTTACCCCCCAATTTTCCCCCTCAAAATGACTGAATCCAGTCAGGAAAGCTGATACGGTTCACTTAAATGCTTTAAATAAATCACAGGATTAAATGGTTGGCAGAACTATGTTTGTACAGTCCCTCTGGAGACTGGAAAGAATTGGTTTGGGTCAGGAGCTCACACTGCCATTTGCAAGCCCTGCTTGGGATCTCTCATTTTAGGCATAAACAGTGGTCAGGGAGGAATCCAGTGGTGCAGAACCTGAATGGATTTCATCTCTAGAGGTTTTTTTTTCTTTTGTTGAAACAATTGCTGTTCTCACCACATTTTCAACCAGAGCCACATGATGATGGGCTAAAATGAACAGAATTGCTTCTTGGAATTTGGCATCTCTGTGTGGTATTACTTACCATGTGAGAAAGATAGGAGATGTGACAATTTGTATAGATTTTTCTCACAAATTTGCCAGCTGGGGAGGAGATAAATGATAGCTCTTCAACATGTTTCACTTATTCATCCATAACAACTGAGTGGGATAAAAGTTGGAAATGTGCTCAGGGGGGGAAAGTGGGACTAGGGTCTTTTATAAAGATTGAGGTAGGACACCTTTGGAAAGACACTTTACTGTCTGCCTGGGTGCCAGATGAGGAGTCACCATGAGTCTTAGCAGGCAGTTCAAAGTGCTAGGGCTTCAAACTGCTTTTTTCCACACTTCCTTCCAACCCACTGTTCCCATTTTGTATTTTCATACCAGTGCAGCTGCTCAGCTTAGTTCAGCATTGCTTCTGCTTTCTGCATGTCATTCCTGCTTTTCATCCTGCACAGGTCCCTCACTCCTGGCTGTTTCTCCTCCCTTCGATGTTCACCTCTTGCAGCAGACACCTGGAGATACCAATCCTACAAGACATCTTCCACAGAGTTTGCTGCCTATGTGCAGATTGTAGTGGTGGGGGGTTGCAAATGGCACCAGAGAGAAATCCTGGACTATTAACGATGCAAGAAATAGTCAACCTGGACTCTGTCTAGTCTCTCTCTCTCTTCCCTTCCCCCTCCTTCTCTCTCCCTGCTTTTTTCTTGGGGACGTTGTCTTCTTTCTGGAGCTGTGCTTGGCATGTTGATGCAGGTCCGGCGTGTGAAAAAACAGGCTGGGTCTGGGTCTGCATTTAAGGGGGATTTCTTTAGAGCCATCTGCCATCTCGAAAATTAAAGCAGGGAAAGGTCATTGGGATAAACCGATTTGCTAAACAAAATGGTTAACAACTCATGAATAAAACTTAAAAAAAAAAAAAAAAAAAAAAAGAATATCCTGAGGGGAGGGGCAAACTTTATAACCAGAAATAAATCCACCCCAACAAACTCACAGCCTGCCCACGCTGAGCTCCACCCACCCCTTTCCAGTTAATTTCCACCCTTTTGGAGAAGGGACTGCTCCCCCTCTTTCCTTCCTGAGCCCCCCTCCCTCCCCCTCTTGAGCCCCCCCATGCCCTTGTGTATGTCTTGGGAGAGGAGTACTTGCAATCTGTGCTGGGGATGTGGCTGTGAGCTTCCTAATGACTTTACAGTGGTAATGTCCAGGGGGCTTTGTGCTTCTTTTTAGCAACTCCTGCAGCAGCAGCAGTAGCAACCAAGTCACTTTTGTCCCTGGCTTGCTTCAGCGATGCCTCCTCCTCCTCCCTTTTGCTGGGTTTCTTGCAGGTCACACACAGGAGCAGTGATCCTGCCCCTGTGCAGACAAGAGAGAAAGCACAGCCCTACACAGGCACAAAAAAGCAGCAAAATCCACCTCCTTCCTCTCCTCCATTTCAGCTCTATAGAATAATCAGGATTATAGGGGGAGCTGGCTGCTGCTGTGTGGCATGCTGACCATGCTGCCCAGAGCCACTGTGCTGCTTATTTGGGCTAACTCTGACAAGGGAGCAAGATACCTGAGATGGAGAAGAGGAGGCAAGGGCAGCTCGCCACCCAACCATTGCTTGCTTTTGTTCCTCTCCCCAACAATAAGTTCTCTGTGTTCCCTGATGAGCCCTTAGCACAAAAACAAACAGTAGATGGTTTTGCTGTTTGCTTACTGCTCTACAGGGCCTACCCTAAGCACCAGTTCTCAGGGGTCCCCGAATGGAAGAAATACTTAAAAAGGTTGCTGTCTGCATGACCTGCTGGAGGCTCTGGGGCTCCTCTTGAAGATGGCTGAAGAGAGCTCCTAAAGACCTGAATAAAGCTCTTGCAGAGAGCACCAGGAGACCGTTCGCAGGGAAGTGCAGCCAACTTTGAGGGTGAGTGCCACATTGTCCATTTACACACATAGCCTTGCTCTGGCTCCTAATCCTTGTCCTTTCCTCTGAACCAGCAGGGCCGTGATACAGCCCACATCATCTTCCCCTTAGGACTGCAGGAATGATGGGAACTGCCCCTCACCTTAAGAAAAGGGGCTTAAAACATCCTGTGCCTCAGGGGCTGAAGACTTCATTTTTTTACCAGAGGTGAGGGTGTAAAGGGGCTGTGTTTGGTTTTCTTCCATTGTGTTGATATTCTCACCCACAAGTTTCTGATGAGGGAAAGTCTCCCCCATGCTCCAGCACTTAGCAAGGAAATTCTGACATAATTTCATCCAGTCAGTGGGGTTTTGTCCATGTGTGGCTAAAAAATCCATAAGTGTTTTGGGGTGGGATCTCTGGAGTCAACTCCTTTCTTAGTCTCAACAGGCCATGCTGGTAAGCAGCTAGAAGGACTCATTCCACCCCCAAACTTTGTGGGGCCAAAGCTACGTGCCTACTAAGGCTGTGAGAAGAGTATCTGAGAACCCTGAAGTATGGAAACAAGAAGCTAAGGTGTCAGCAGATTAAGATGACGGGGTTACAGTGTGTAACCAGGCCCAGATCCCATCTGAATCATGCAGTTACATCATGGGTAAAAACCACTGGCTCTGCTCCCATGGTCCAGCTGTGTCCTCATAACTCGACAAACTGCAGTTTGAGGTAGAGTGCTGCCTTGCCTTAGCTGCTGAAGGAAATCCACGTGGGCCTATTATGTAAGCTCTTTCAAAAGCTACTTTTTGTTGGTATGTTGGGAAAAGTAAGAGCACGTTAATGTAATTTCCCATTTATTTATCTGAAGTCCACTGACATCAATTGAAAGACATCCATTCAGCTTGTTCTTTTATAATGGCTTTTAGTGTGTGCTCTTTTCTCTTTCCTTTCTCTATTTTATTTAGTTTTAGAATGGTTAAAAAGGACAATATTAGGGGAAAATGGAAGTACTTGGCTGAAAAGAATTAATTAATATTGTTATAGATATTGCTGTAGCAGAGTTCAACTATGCTGTTGGTCTTGCAAGTAAAAGCAACAAACTGCCAGAGCAACTGAGGAAGGTCGCCTTGACCATGCAGCTGGCTTTATCACCAAACTCGAGTGGGCAGAAATGTGTTTTCTGTGCTTATGTTTAATTTTCCAGTGTAAATGAAGTTGGCCTACATTGTTGTTACTCACCTATATCAAACTCCTACTTGACTTTATGAATTGTTTATAGAATTCACACCATGAATTTTGCATAAAATAGTTGCAGAAGAATTGTGCCTGGACTACATTTGCTTTTCCATGAGTAAGGTGGTGAGTACTTAATGTTTAATTCATTAACAATCAAGACTATCCAATATATTTTCTTTCTAAGATGCATAGTGTAAAAACAAGAATCTGTAACAATTATGGTCAAAGCACCATCAGGAGAAATATCTCTGGAAGCTTGAGCTGTAGGAACATTTATAAAGAGAAAACTTCAAAACAGGTGATAGAATTAAAAAATATCTCTGGATTAATTATTACTCTTACTATGTTTCATTTTCCTTTAAATCTTCCTACAAAAGAGCATATACCTGCTGACAGCTGTTTACATATCCAGGTGATTTTTCATTTGGTTTTGGTAAGTAGAACATGCATTTAATATATTGCTTACTTGCTTTGATCTTTGATGGTCATTAATACAATTCTAATTTTTGGACTTCCTTGCTTATATTTAGAGTATTAACCCTGAAACATCACTCTTCTCCAGGGAGGTGATTGTTCCTGACTTGATCTATTTAGAGTTAGAAAGAATCAAAGAGCCCTACAGGGTTGTGGCAAAGCACTCGAGATAAGTGTTTTCCCCCCATGTATTACTTATTTATTAAAGCTGGTGAAGCATAACTAAAAGGGAGAAGAAAGACCAAAGAAATACAGAATACAATGGCCTTCAGATTTTAATGGGAGATATGGCTGGAAGCAATTTCTAAATTATTAAATAAATCGATTTTATTCTTGCAGTCACCCTCCAAGGTGTATTTGTCAGCCTTATTATATTTATCTTCAGTACTATTCAAAACCACTTACAGAGAAGCATGTTTTCCTGGCCACAGTTCTTCAGCTCTCCTAATTAAACATGAGATTTACATTATAGGTTCAGCATTCTTCCCTTTTCTTTCTTTTTTTCACCCTTCATTTTTTTTTTTCCCCTCAGTCAGTTCTCCCCATGTTTGGTTTGTAGGCCCAGACAAGTATGCATCAGGCTGACAAAACTGGAGGTACCCCTGTTCCCATTTAAAATGCAAGACCTGTTGGTTACAAAAGAGTTTTAAGATAATGTGTGCAGTGCAGTCCTGCTTTTCCTGTTCACAGATGATGACAGGGCACAAAGCATTAAACAGTGTATTTGTGACAGCAGGGTTGTAGAGAAAAGGTTATTGCACAAAGAAAAATACTTTAAAAAAAAAAATTTGATTTATCATTTAAGTGATTCTGTGCTCTCTCACTTTCTCTCTGTGCAGACGCACACTACACAAAATCCATTTGCTCAGCTTTTCCCATGAGTAATCCCACCACAGTGGTTTGGAGCAAAAATCTGAAGAAGCAATTGAAAAAATTCTGGTATTGAAAGTTATTATTAAATGCCCATCGATAAACCAAATGTGCTGGCATGCTGAGAGTGGAAGAGGAAAGTAGTAAAGTATTTATTTCCTAAAGACCAACTCTACAGTCTCCAGCAATTAAAAATGGATAAAGACAGTGCATTCCTTCCTTTCCCCATCCTCTCCTCCCCCCACCCCTAATTGTCAATAGTACCTGTGCCTGTGCTCAGCGTGCTGAAGCATGGAAGGAAACTGGGAGCAATTTTTGCTGCTCCCTTTATAGAGGAGTGGGAAGATGCTCTGCTGAGAATGAACACTTCCGACCAGTGGCATGGGGTGTAGTTTTTGTGGCCATTCCCTCCACCGACATCTCTGCTGGAGTGCAGATCGGGAGAGGTCTGTAAAGAGACGAGTGTATGGGGCTCAGAGGTGAGGTACTTCACAGCACATGCCTGGAGGTTGTGCTTTTAAACTGGGTCTCTTTGTACGTGCAAAAACATCGCTAGCATTCTGCTGCTTTCTGTGTGGATTTACCAGTGAAACAGAGCACAATGGTACTTAAAATAGATGACTACCTCTCTAGAAAAATATATGCCTGCTGTGTAGTGTTCTTCCAGCTGACTTTTTGCTCATTGTTTTTGCCAAGATATGTAATTTTTATTATTACACATTGTACCCATAAATAATATGCAACTTGAGAAAGAATGAAAACATTCCTCAGCTCAATTAAAAAGCAGGTTATCTCAAGGCTAGAGCCATTGCCAAGTACATAATGGCTGTTTCACTTTACTGCCACAATCACTTTATTGCCAGAGCCAGACTCATTACTTTGGGCTAGCGTGCATCTCAAGGCTTCACTCTGGGCGATGCAGAAGCTGGGTAGCTGCCTCATCTCAGGAACTGCTCTGGGAAACACCGTGTCCCTCACACACCTCCCTGCTCCGTCTTTGCTACAGGGGACAGTAATTTACGGTTAACCTATGGGCAGCAAATTGCAGTAAGCCGCAGATGTGCTGAGCAAGGTGTTTGGGAGCAGAGCCCATTCCCCACGTCTCTTTATTCCCTCCCTGCTGCTTCCCCTCCCCTGCATCCCCCCCCACGCTGTGAACTGACAGATGGGCCCATGCCCACCGGTTTTCATCTCATCGGACGCACGGTGTGATGAGCCTGGGCAGGCCACAGCCTAGGAGTTTCTCTTCTCTTGTACAGTCCCTCGGCTTAAGTCACAGTTGAATTCTCCATCGTGGGGGCACTGGGTGGGCCTGGCCACCGGAACAGATCCACACACCACATGGCGACATACTATCTAAAATTTTTTGCTTAGCAAGGTTGGTTTAGAGAGTAGAGAGTGATTTTTTAGTCCAAGAATTCCATTCTATTGCACACAGCTGCACGACACACAGGAATCAGAGCTTCAGCCCTGCTCCAGTCTAGACCAGCACCCTGGATCCCGGGGGGCAGATGCTCACTCTGGCAGAGGGACACGTCAGGTCCTTGGTGGCAGCCTGGCCCCTACACAGGGTGGTTCTACCTTGGGCAATAGCTGCTTCATCATGTCGTCTGTCCTTGTATGTACATGTTCGTGCCCCCAGGACACCGATGTTTTAACTATTTATTATTTTCTAAATTAGACTGTTGGCATAAGCTGCCAATGACTTTACTAATTACATTGCCCCAGGCCAATCTCTTTGACAATCTCCTTACTAAGGCCAATTAACAGTTGCCAGGGTGGTTTCTGTCACCCGCTGGCCTGCCGCCCCAAATGTGAGTTCAGCGATAGTTACATAACAAAGTTTGCCTATTGCTCCTAATGCTTTGTTTTCTGGTTCATACTGAATTAATGAAGTCAGTTAGATCTGGGCAGATGCAGTCAAGGTCTCATCTGGTGTTTTCGGGTAGTTTGTAGCCTACCTGATGGCCCATGGCCTTCTCAGTAGAGATCTCACCCATGGTATTTATTGAAAGAGATGTCCAGAGCCCAACCTGGTCTACTTCTATCTCAGTTTTCCCATGACTTATTTTCAGGAATACTTTGAAGCTAACTTGAAAGCAGACACAGGACAAGCTCCATCTGCCCTATGTATGAGTGCATGGGGGATGCAACCATTTGTCCATGACACATGAGGTCATGTCATACACATTGATTTTGATGACTGTGACAGGGAAGCTGCTGATTCTCCTGTTGGTTCTCCTGTCTCCATGTAAGTCTGTGTAGGAGTAAGGAGATACGTGAAGATAAGGCACAGGCATGGAGCAGGAGAGGGAAAAATATGTGTTTTCACTCTACTCTTTCAGCCCCTTAATAATACTGTGTCCGTGTCCAGAGATGAAATGGCTGGTGATGTCGACAGTGAACATTCTTCAGTCTCACTTTTCAGTGGGGCACTTCCACCAAAAAGCTAGGGCAGCTACGTGGTGTTGTTGCACAGATAAGCAAGCCTTGTGGAACTCAAACTCAGTGAAGAGACTCTGTAGCCTGGTTGGTAGGCTGAATGATGCTGTTTTTTTAACCTTGTTCTGTTTTTAAGCTTATTTAAATTAAGCCAATGTGAAGGCCTTTGTGGGCCAATTAGTCAAACACTGCTGTTGATTTTAATCATGGAAATTATACAAGGCTGAAGCTTTTATCCTTTGGTTTTCTCATCTGCACTCCACCGTGGAATATGATTGCACTGCTTCTGTTTATGACATCAGTGCCAGAGCTAGATATAAGCTAGCCCATCTGAGTACTGATAGCAGGGTAGCAACAACAGCAAAAACCTTGCCTAGGGTTTGTGTGACCCCTCACTGTAACACTACAGACCTGGGATTTGCTTCCATTCTTATTTACCAGCCAGCTGGGGTGAGACAGGCGGCACAGTCAAGACTGGGGAAGGAGGCAGCTGGCAAGGATGCCCCTTTTGCCCAGAATATAGGGAAAAAAGGTAAAGGTGGGACTAAGGAAGAGAGCTGATACAGAGCAACATGGGTTTTGCCCAGGAGAGTGGCAATGGCAAAATGGAGATGGTTTACTGAGTTTTTCAGCTGGTTGGGAACTAGGCATGATTTCAACAACTGGTTTAACAGAACCAGCCCAAACAGCCCCATTGCACTCACGCCCCTGGACTGTAGTCTATGCCTATCAGCAGGCAATTAGCTATAAAGATATATAGCCTAGTCTCACCAGACCTTTCTCAATTGCAGCAACAAAGTGGCTACTTAGGATACATAATAAATTACATTCCTTCAGGACTGCAGTGCTGGTAACTAGTCTCCAGAGGTTCACTTCACCTTATTACTTCATGCAGTTGTTTGTGTAGGCACCATTAAAGTCTTTGCACATGCCTTTGAAAGTAATTTACAGTGAGCACTGTAATGTTTGCTAAATATTCCTGGTGCTAAACTCTTTACAGGGAATCATTTGAACACGATGATATCCTTATCCACTTTCAAAGGCAAAATTGGAGAGGTTTTAATGATAGCCGCTGTCTATGCATTTTATGCATTTTGGCTGAGTTTTTCAAAGCATGTAGGTAATGAGGACATCCAATTCCCATTAATTTTAGAGGCACCTTAAAAGGCTTTATAAATCTCATCCTTTATGCTCTAGCCAAGAAGAAGGAAAGATTGATTTCCATACTGAGAAAAAGTTTAGCAAAGTAGTGATAACATACTATAATAATTTCCATGATAGCTCACAGAAAAATTAACCTCATTATCTGTATCATGTATGAATTTCTCTTCTTAGTGGCTTACCTTGTATATCAAGGTATTTGAAGGTTACGTTTGCTGGTGTGGTCAATGTTATATTAAGACTGAGACTGCCAACTACTTTTCTTTTCTTCTGCTATTCTCCTGGTCTCATGAAGTTGCTTAGATTGCTTTCACTTGGGTTGGAATAAAATTTGTATAGGAAACAGCTTCTTATTCCTACGATTCCAGGCATCTTTTGTAGGAGCTGGGGTTTCTTTTGCATGATTATTTCAGTTCAGATCAGTTCATCTTTGATCACTTTTGACCATTCGTTTTATGGTGTATTCTTTTTCCCCTAGATTTTTATTTGCTCTCCTTTTGATTGAGTGGAATTTGTGCTTTCTTCTGTAAATCTGTGATCCTTAGAGCAGACCGGAGACTTTATATAAATTTCTGTGAACTACAAGCTTATATATAAGCTAATATATTTCAGCCCTTGGATTGCTCAGAAGCTGTTTTCCAACAGATTTTACATTAGGTTCATAATTTTGAATTTGAGCTGCTTTGGTTGTACATAAGGGGTAAAATGATGTCTTTGCTAAAGCCAGTGATGTGGGGGAGAAAGGCAGTGCTCTTAGTTCACATGCATGTGTTTGTGTATAATGTGTGAATTTGTTCTTAATTCAGAAATTGCATGCTGTAAATTGCAATTGATATACATATCTATATCTGTAGAAACATGCAGATATGTATATCTACCAGTGCAGATCTCACCACTGATGTTTCTCAGTACCCGTGGCTTCACCCCACAGAACTCCCAGTGCTTCTGACCTTACACCCCCAGTCTCACGTGGGCAAAACGAGGCCCATGTGGTGCTACCTGAAGTGAGTGACACTTTTTACATGCACTGTACAGTTTGGTAGGTGAGGGTCTTAAACACACATCTCTTGCTACACAATGGCTATGTCTAAATGGTGGGACCTCAATTCCTCCTGGCTTCTGGGTCTGGTTACACAGAGTGCCTGTGTTCTGCCTGCTGATGTGGGCTGGAGACTGGGTGTGGGGCAGCCCCTTTTGTGTGCAGATTTCTGTGTAATAGTAGCCTCCCCCCTGCCTCCTACACCTACCTCTTTACTAGCCAGCAGTCTCCTGATTGGGTCTCGATTTAAAAAGAGTTACCATGGGCAGTATATATAATGTACTTAACAAGTATATCTCTCAGTTGGGTGGGATTCAGCCGACTCATCTTTAGTGCCAGGTTTGTGCCGAGTGTCTGAGCTCCTGCTATTGCCAGATGTAGGCAGAATAGCTCTCCAGACTTGTCATAGGTGATAATATCAGATGATAAGGAGAACCACAACACATAGCCATGGCACATGCACTTAACTCATACCTATGTCATAGATACCTTATGGCAGGGGAGACTAAACCCACCCCTAAAGATTATATCGTGTTCATTGCTGTGTATATGTATTGATCAACAGTCTGGGAAACAAGCTATATAAACTCAGTAGCTGTATATGAAGAGGGTTTACTGGGATATGTGGTATTGTACTGTGAGCAAGTATGCACCCACAGCAGAGCCATGCATCCAGATCTTTCTGTGGAAGTTTGCATGGGAATGAAAACGTGAATTATGTGGCTCGGGTCAGTCCCTTATTATGTGGCTTGCTGAAAAATGTATTGGTTTCTTACAGGCAAAGCTATTCCCATGAATGTGCAAGACTAAATTCATCCTTGTTATATGCCCAATGAGTCAGTGAGTTACACTTGGGCTGAGTTTGGTCCAGAATTTTTATAGGTATCAGAATTATATAAAGCCATAATTATTAAATGCTTCCTTTTTTTAGAGCTGCAATATGTAATTGTCATGTAGGTTGCTGTGGTTTATTCCTTTAGTTACATTGCCAAGGTACTTAATGTTTAATAAAATCCTTTCATAACCCTTTGTCATTAATACATAACTTGAAAAGAGCTGGGACAACAGTCATGGAATCTAAATGAAGCAGTAAGCTAGGCACTTGCAGTCTCCCTCATTATCTATCTTTCAAAGTAGGCTAGAGCTAAAGCGAACAGACTTCTTGGAAAGTATTATTAAGACATATAAGATTAGTGCTATTGGAAGGAGCCTTGTGAAACAATTGTATTTGGGATAATTTTGTTGATATTTTTCATTTTTCTGAAAAAACCTGAAAACAGTTTCTTGATAGAACAAAATGTTCCTTGGAGTGTTTTTTTATTTTTTATAAAGTTACTCCATATGCTTAATAAAGTTCCTTTATTGAGCAATTACGACATTTTGTTCATTATGCATTGCACCTTGTCACATCTGATGAAGGAAACAGCAAACTCTTTCTCTGTCCTTGAAAACCAAAAATGTAAATAGTGGCATTACTCCCAAGGGAAGAGCTGTGTTAATTGTGGAGCACTGTGCTAGAAATCCTGGATATTGTATGTCCTCATTGTTTAGTTAGCACGGGGTGGTTACTGTGGGATTTAAACCATATGTCGCTTGAATTCCAAAATTGGTCCTTTCAGTCAGCTGTGCTCTATCATTCGGTATTGATCACAGATAATATGCTTTGCAAATTAGGGGTGGTTACAGTGCCTTTGTCCATAATAGATGTTGTCATTCATGTAGAAAATCCTGAAAGTGAAGAACATTTTAAACAGGGTTAAAGCTTCTATAGTCATCATTAATGAATTTTCTAATGCTGTCTGGTTTCCATAATCGTGTGAAGATCAATAGCTATTACAGTATAATGTAAACAAACAGAGAATCCATTAGGAATGGAGGGGTTGCGCTGAAGCATTTTACTTCTTGCCTACAATGGCACATTAGTTATTATCAGGGCAAAACTGAATAATCAAGTGTATAAAATATAGTCTGAATGAGATGGTGATTAGCGAAAGTGAGGCTATTGCTGAAAGAAGACAGTTTTAGTACCTTTTGTAAGTGAAATGAATTTGAACAAATTTAGCTGCAATAACAGGATCCCATTTAAGTATTGCTGTGGTACACAAGAATATTTATGAGCTGGATGTTTGAAAACAGTGAAATAACAAGACGGTTTTGTTGTCTCAAACCAACACTTACACTGTGAGAGTGCATAGATGCTCTGCCGGGGTGGGACCTGCATTGCCACAGGCACAGGAGAAATACAGAGGAAATGGCAGTTCGTGTCCCTGAAGGCCATGGTCTGAAATATAAGGCATAAGAATAAGAAACAAACAAGGAGGTGAAGGGATGACAGGAAGAGGGGCTGGTGTTGAGCTTCTCAGCATATTTTAACATAGTCTGGCTAGCTGTGAATCTCTCACCATGCTGGCGATAGCAGCCTCTCCCTAAGTCCATCACTGAGTTGTGGCATTGTATTTGCTGTTGCAGTATGACTGAACGTTGAACCCAGATACCAATGCAACAAAATCCCCTGCAATGGAACCTGATAAAGTGCATTTCTTTTGTACAGTCTGTGATACGGGGTCACATGTGCAATTTCTTTAATGCTTCATCAGCTTGATTGCAATGACAAACTCAGAGGTATCTATTGTGCTTATTTGCAAGGAGCTGTGGATTTCTTATTATTGTTGCATGCCATTTAGTGCAGCTTTCCTTAGCAGATAATAAGAAAGCTCAGACCTTCACAGTGCTTTGCAGGACTGAGCCTGCGGATGCCTGTTAGTGCTCCTGTACAGCACTTGTACAGGGCTGTGACAGTGTATTTGCACAGATGGAGTATAACTGCATAAGGCTGAAATGTGTTTCACACTCTGCCTACCAGCTTTCAGTGGGGAATGTCACCTGGAATACCTTCCATGGTGCACAAACTGCTCCAGCAGTTACCAGCAGTCACCATTCAATATCACTGTTTAAAGAATGCACTTCATCAGAAAAAAAAAAAAAAATTGTCTCATCTGGTGAATGATCACCTGTTTTTTTGTCTCCCTGGTGCAATGGGAAGACTGTGTATTTCCCTGTCTGCTTTACCTACGTTACAAGAGAAATGGCAGTTGCTTGAGCAGGATGTAACACAGCCCTGTTATTTCATGGTTGTTTGACTTTTTAATAGGGAATGTGGTGTGACACGAGAGAACCATATGAGAAAGAAGACTTACCTGTGGTACAGCTTCTCAAGCATCCATTGCAGTGCAAACCCCACTGTGAATTCGTGATTTGAGCATGCATAAACCCACATGCCACTTTTAGATTCTCTGGAGTCTACTAAGAGCTGACCTCCCTCAGCAGACTTTCCTTCCATGGTGTCATTAATGTCCCTACCAGGCCACCTGTTTTCACATTTCCAGGAACTTTGAGACTGCTCTTCCTCTGTGATGTATGAAGCAGCTCAGAGAGAGGCCGTATGGGATTAACAAACAAAGCAATTGCATCTCCATAGGAACCTGGGGAAGAGAAAAGGGACATGAGACTTCCATCTCAAAGAAGTTTCCACTCCATAACACACCATAACTGAAGTACAACACAACATGTCACTCACATGAATACGAGGGTGCATTACCCAGAAAAACAAGGGCTGCTTACTTCTGGCTTCATTTTCTCTTAAATTTCTTCCCAGTGGTGTTTTTCATGGTGCTCCAGCAAAGAGGAGGAGTGCTCAGCACAGGTGGGGAGCTGACACTACAGCCACCAGGAATACCTCTACATTGATTTGGATGGGGGAGTGCAGCACAAGGCATGCAAGTCCTGAGCCCCCACCCTTGCTCCTGGCACTGCAACTGTGTGACTGGCAGCAAAAGCAAAGGGAAGGAATTCAGGCAAAGCCTTGGCATGGAGAAGGTCATGGGGATTGCTGGAGAGCTTTCAAAGGTACATAAAGCAGCTGGGAACTGAGGGTGAGGTTAAAAGTATTTAGACACCTGAGTACTGCTTAAGTGGATTTGAAGCAGGTAAGCCCTTAAAAACAACACTGAAGCTAATATGCATACCTGAATGACTTAGTGTCTAAGGATCCACAGGACATGTGGGTTTTACCCAGGAAGTTTTCACAGTTACTTGGACTTGTGCTGTTGCACACAATCAAGGCATGTTGTCACCTTGGCTGTACTGAGCCTTCATCCAGCCATGTAGTTCTCATTTACCATCACCCATATGCTCAGAGGAGCCCAGTCAGTTAGGAACAATCACTGCAGAGCCTTCTCTGTCCTGTCTGTGAAGTTGAGATCCTCAACTTTAATTTCGCTGTTCCCATTTCTGTGTCAAGTCACAGAAGAGCATTTGGCTTAATCTTTCCTGAGCTGACAGTTTGCTATTTGTGGCATTTTCTCAGATTACATACTCTGTGTAGCTGACAGTAGCTTGTGATTTTCAGCAAGTAGAATGCAAGGGAACGCCACGCATCCCTGGCAGTCTGGTGACACATCCACAGTGGGCTATTCCCAGAGCCCTGAAATGTCGAGCCGGTGCGAACAAATGGCCTGGAGAGGCTGCCTCGGCGAGTGCCTCTGCCCAGGCACAGTTGTCCCTGGGTTCTCCATCCAGTTTCTCAAAATACTACTTCATTTTTGTCCGAGTGGAGATTTGCAGGACTAAACCCAAAGAATTGATCTTATTTCAAGCCTCAATTTTCTTTTTCTGTGTATCAGAAATAGCCCTGATGAAATTACGCTGGTTTAATCTCAGCAGAGAGGAAAAAAGGGCCAATGCATCGTGTTCTTTTCTGCTGTTTTTCATCCCCGAGATCTTTCCGGAGCCTTCAAATTTTGTGCAACTGCTGTGTCTCTTGGAAAATTTTCCTGTCAGTCTAAATTGTCCTGCATGTGCTGTAAGCTCTTGAGTCTAATTACTGCATAGCGGTATCCTTTGCTACCCACATCTCTGGGCTGCAGACTGATCACATGTGGGTGCAGATCCACCACGTCTGACTCTTGAGTGTAACTGGTTTGTCCTGATTAGGTTTATTCGTTTAGACACAGCGCAGGGAGAGCAAGGCTGTATCGTTTCCTGAGCCAGCAGGGCTAGGGAAGCATTACAGCCATTTTTGCATAGCCCAGGCTATGCCTGTAGCCTGCGGGCAGCTCAGTCAGGCCCATGGGCACTCTGTGTCCATGTCCCAGGAATGCCAGGAGCGTGTGTTTGGCTCTGCATGGAGCTAAACCCCATACAAAATGGGTCAGTCCAGCTCTGGTATTAAATAAGATAGACCCCAGGGACTGAGTGCTGTCTCTGAGGTGAAGTGGCACAGTCTGGCTTGTGTCCATGGACCCCTTCTCTCTGAAACAAAGCAGCCTCGTGCAAACTGCCTGTTTAGAAAAATCCAAGGTCTGTGCTAATCTTTTAAGGGTGCCTAGGCATTGTGTGGGAGACAGTAAGTTGTTATGGGCCAAAACCTTACCAGGGAGTGTGCTAAGAATTAACCAGTATGGACAAATGCGGATCAGGGCTCAAGCCCTCACCCTGGCCCTGGTTTATTTTCCTGTACAGTCTGCTGGAGCCAGGGGGGCTCCTGCAAAGCCCCTGGATTTGTTTGCACTCTGCAGATGTGAGCTCACGCTTGGCAGGGCTTTGCAATGAGGTGAGCTTGCTCTGCCTGCATTTTGAGTGGATGCAGTTTCATTCTGCCTCCACTGAGAGCTGAAAGCAAGCCTTGTGACCATGTTAGCAGGCTGCTTCGACTGAATAAACTCTGCTGAGTTCCAGAGTTTATTACTTTTGGCTCAGGGCTGGGCAAAGGTGTTACCAAAGCTTCATCTTGGCCATAAGTAAACTTGGTGCTACATCCAATACCTGGTGTCAAAGTGCCACAGGAGGGTACATAGCATGTCTCACAGTGCACCAGTTTGCTGGGACGCTGAAGCCCACCTGAATTAACAAACTGTTCAGAAATCCTGCACACTGGGGAGGGATGTAGGGACATACCCAGGAACTTTGCATGAGTCAGGCTGGAAGCGATGAGGCTCACTAGCTTTGGGTCTGTGCCAGGTCCTGACATGGGGTGTCTGTGCTTTCTTCCACGGTATCCATATTTTCCAAGTTTTCTCCATGGCATCTGGTATTTTAAATTCCAATTTTTCTGAAAACAGAATGAACTAGGTATGTTTGTCTGATAATATATAACAGTCAAATGGTTCTCATTCAGGATCTGAAATTCCTCAGTATTTTGCACAGGTGTGAACAGGACTGTACATGTTAAGAGATGTTTCTGAGGAAGTGCAAGTGGATACACTTATTTTTGGTAGCTTTTATATTGAATGTGCTGATGTCAGATGACGTTGAGACTCCAAAATACCATATGTTACTATACAACATGACTTTACATTTCATGCCTATTTTCTAGGATTTTTTAAACGGTATTTTACATTGCTTTTAGTTACAGTCTTTAAAAACTAAAGAGTGAGGTCTGAGAAGGGAAAACTACAGATATCAAATTGTGTCTGCAGTATGGGTTTGGGTTTGTCTGGAATGGCAGCACACGGAATCAAGACTACATGAATATGTACTGAAATGTAAACATGCACACTGCTCACATGCCACTCAACTCGGACTTGCTTGGGAATGCAAATCTCTTTTGTTTAAAATAGAACATTCTGCTTTTAGGAAAATATCTAATTGTAACAAGTTTTTGCATCACAGCTGATCTACAGTAAATAAAGATAAAATTATTCAAAAGAGATTTTGGAAAAAAAAAAAAAAAGGAAGGAAAAGGATATCCCTTAATTTCTGGAATGTGAAGCTATAACTTCTTTCAGAAGTGAGTGAACGAGGGAAGTTGTAGCTACTGTGCTGCTGAGTGTAATTGGTTTCCAGATTATACCACTTTTGATAATTAGATCTACATGAAACTTCCAGTCAAAGTCTTCACAAGCATTTCTTGTATGTTAGTCTCTATATGTAATAGTTGGAGTGATAGATCTACTGGATAGATCTAGGCTAGTAGATGCTTTGGGAAACACCTTCATCTTTCTTTTAAGCTGGCAGATGGTTTAAGTCCAGGCTGGACTGCCTGCTGTTGTTTTCAATGAAGGAGTGTTACCTTTTTGGATTCATGAAAGGCTCTCAATCAAAGCTAAAATGGCAGGCCAGTGCGGTGAATCAATAAAATCTCTACTTTCAGCTGGAGTGTCGGATAGTAATTCTTCTCGTGTCACTGCCTGGTTAAACAGTCATACTCCGGCTAAAAGCCCTATAAGACATAATAGATTCATGTGGCGTTAGTCTATTGTACTGCATTTACCCAGAAAAAGGGAGAGAGGTTACTGTTTCACTAAAACAAACCAGACACTGATGCATTGTGTATCAAAATGTATTCACCCATTTCGCTCTGCCTCATTAGAGCAAGGGGTGCTTGTTTTCTATACTGCTTGTGGAGCAGTGTTAAGACATCTGACATATTCATTGCAAATCCTAGTTTTATGATGACTTAGGCATCAAATCCCAAATGATTTTACATGCTGGCTTTCTGGTTTCCCATTACAGCACATATGCATGTGCTTTCTATTTATTAAACTACAATAAAGATGTACAAACTGGATGTATTGGAACATTTTCCAAGAGGCTTTAAAATAAATCAGTTGGCCTTACGGCACAATTATCCAACTGTATCATTTCTAATTGCAGGAAATTAACTTGGTGCATCTGATTTGATGTATTAAATTTTGTTGTATGCCATGTTTTAGTAGAAAATGTCTACAGGACAAAGAGGTTTAATTCAAAATGAATCTGAAAGTCCTTAAATGTTAAATATCAAGGCTCAGAGCATGCAAGAAGGAATGGATGCTTTGTGCCCTGCAGTTGGAAGCTGGTGGCCCTAAACCAGCCTTATTCAGATGCAGACGAGTTCCCCAGCCCTTGGAGATTCCTCAGTTGCGTGTATCAGCCATGGATACCCTTCCCCTATTCACTCCCTGAGACTGACCTTGTATCAGAGAACTGGATTAGCAAAATGTATGCAGGAAATCTGAGTTAAAACTCTATTTGGAGCCCTCTCATGAACTACATTACACTCTTCTGGGACAGTCAGAAGTTAGATCCAAAGTTAGACCCAAAGAGCCAAAGGGAAAAGAGTCAGTATGTTAGAAGGGGAAGGTTCATGTTCCAAACTGTATTTACCTTCCTTGTGGAAGACACTTGTTCAAGCAGTGGAAGTTTTTCTTCCTTGTACTCACATGGTTCTCACACATCTGCAATGTTTCATCTACCTATTTGCCTATCTTCATGCATATCACTCATGGGAATCATTGATTATTTTGAAAAAAATCCTAAAGCAAGCCTTTTAATTCCTTATTTGGGAGATAATCAGATTACCTTGCTGGTGTACTTAGAAGTGTAATTTGCTAACATTGTAATTCAGAGGTGATATGCAAGATTTTTATATTTAATGAGACCCACATACCATATTATCTCACTATCTGTGTAGATCTGGGAATGGTTGTAGAAAGTTCCCATTAGTCATATTAACATCCATCATGCCTTCAGCTCACTGCGAGGATACAACCATGGAAATGTTTCTTTCACTATGGAGGTTATTTTCCTTTGAAATCCACTGAACTTTGCATCTCAGACAAGCTTAAATATGCCTCTCTTCTACTAGTCCAGGTATGACCCTGGCTACTAAACAAGGGCGGGCTGCAAAATATCAAGGGTCCCCTCCTCCACCTCTCTGCAGCAAACCTCAGCAGATGTAGACAAGGTTTTAATAGCTACAAAAAGAGAAATGCATGACAACCTCATTAAGGGAACTATAATAGGCTGTCAGAATATCTCCAAGAGGACAATATATCAATGTCTAGTTTGTTGCAGCATTGCTAACTATGGTAGTTTGCCCCTCTCATAATCTTTCATTCATCTTCTATTGGTCTGATTTCCAATAATACTTCACCACCACATGCATCCACTCTCCCTTTCAGCTGCCTCACAATTGCTGACATAACTCTTTAAATACAGAAGAATCGGGCCTGGTAAGTGACAGTAATAAAAAAGCAGTTAGTGGTCCACCCCACTGCTAGCCCTGATACGGTACATTAGAAGGGTTTTAATTTTCTTCCCCTCTCTACCGTCCTGAGGAACATTTTGTCCTATCTCAACATCTGCAGGAGGTCAAGGTCCAAAGAGCCCAGGGATTTTACACCATCTGCCACCAAAAAAAAAAAGAGGGAAAGGAAGGCCCTAAATGGTGCTCTAAAGAGCTATTTAAAGTTATTTATCACTGTAATGGCAAACCAATCATTATTAATTGTACCCGCCCATTGTCTTTCATGTACACCGCAAGGCCGTGAGACATTATTAAAATAGATTTAAACCACTGCAGCTGGAGTTCTCCCCCACCTCCCCTTTCACCTTCCCCGACCCTTTGGGAAGATGAAATGGAGTCAAGTGATTTTGTTCCTTTTCTTTCACAGTGAAACTGGCTCTCCTGTTCTGCTGGGGATCCAGCATTCCTCTGAACTCAGAGCAGTCCATAAAGGTCGTGAGCCATCTCACTCAAGGCTGTGACAGCTGCTGAAACTGCTTCTGATGCTGGGCTGGAAAGACAAGCAAAAACTCGTACCAGAGAACCCATAAGATTGCTTTCTCCTGTGTATTTAAAGATTTTCTTTTCTCACCTGCCTAGGAAACATCAGTCCCATTCAAAAGGCAAGAAAACAACAGTAGACTTCCAAGCTTTTCTGTTCATGTGTCAGTAAACAGCAATTTTGCTGAACCTGATTTTGTACATCTTAGGCAGCTGTGGTTACAATAATACGTCTTGAATGAAATGTGCCAATTGGAGGAAATTGTCAACTCATTACTGTGGCTAAGAACTGAAATATGAATGTTTCAGTCAGAGCAGGAGGCAATTTTGTAAACAAGGAGCATTCCTGGGGGGATTTTATAGTTAAAATCGGTATGAAGTAGACCTGAAATAATTGTAGTGACAAAGGGTACAGCTGGAGTTGATGACAACTCTCCATCTGATTTCCATAGGGCCAGGATCATGTCCTTTGGGGGAACACACCTAGCACTGGTCTACACTCCGCAGTGTTACTCACATGTGCCCAGGTATAACCTGGAGTTCAGGTCAGCCAGTTTAAACTAGCTGGTGAGATGGTCTGGGTGGATGCTGTATTCCCTCGACTGGTCCAAACACACTTCCAACAACAACCCCCCACTGCTTGCTGGCTGTGACAGCTCTGGGCACAGATCTGAACTCTGCTGCCCAGTAATCTCAGTGACCAGACACTGCTTGACCTACTTTTAAACTCCCCAGTGCTGTTTAAGAGATGCCTCTTCTCTTGGCTTTGCTGATATTTGTGAGCACGTGTACACGGCTCCCCAGAAAGCTACTCTATCGCTCATGTCCTTGTGGAGGCAGAGGAGACTGATCTGTATTTGGCTGGGAGGGAGAGGAGGAGGATGGGGGGAATGGGACCATGAAAGCTTTGAGACTGAAGGTGCCTCTGGTGAAAAGGCAGATAGGAGAAGCTGAGAAAGGCCAGGCAGGTGGCAATCCTAAGAACAGGGAAGGCCAACAGAGTCCAATGCTGTCTGCAAGCTGTTTGACACAATTAAAGGGGCATTCATTTTTATCTTCTGAAGGTTTCTGTTCTCCTTGGTGTGGCATAGAGCTGAAGAACATTAGTCCAGAATGGGGACAAACAGTGTAAGGGAACTAGTCAGGGGCACAGTGTCTGACGCAGGGATTGCAGAGACATCCTGGAAAGTGTTGGATGCTTGGAAGAAGGATTTTTCAAAGCACAAACAGGCAAGGAGCTTGCTGAGACTAGAGAGAGAGGGAATAGAAACCAAACTGAGGCCTGGTAGCTCTTTGCAGTTTAGCTGGAATAAAAAAAAAAAAACTAAGGAAAAAAAAAAACCCTATCCGTTCCCCTGGAGCCCTTCTCCCTCTGGCCTTTCTTAAGAGAGTGGCTGTATGTGTAATGATAAGGTAAGGAAGATGTTTTCTGATGAAATCATATATTTTCTGTCATTAAATAAAGCAACCTTAAGTCATTACAAAGAACACGCTTTCAAGTAGGGCAGGCCAAAAAAAAGAGTTTTTAGTTGCAAATCTCCATGAATAAAAATAAAAATAAAAAAGTGTCTTACGCTAAAACTGATGCTTCAGCATTAATCTATAGCCTATGAAAAATTTAAAATAATCTTGGCCAGCAACCCATTAACTGGTCATTTGTATTCCACGAGTTGTAGAGCAACACAAAAAGTAAACAGGTAAATGCTGGTTGCTTTGTTTTTTCTCACCCAAGCCCCAAATATATTATTTGCACATTGCAAAGACTGCAGCTGGTGCTTATGGCGAAATGAGTCATGTTTCAGTGTCTGTGCACACAGGTTCCTCTGCCCAGATGTGTGGCTCCAGCCTGTCCTGCTGCTCAGGGGGAATACGCTCGACACCGACGGCTTTCAGGCACCCCTGCTCTGTGGTCTGTTTTTCACTGCATCACAACCGGCTGCAGCAGGAGATGCTGAAGCTCCCCGGAGGCAGAAGACAGACACATGTGGCATCCAAGCTCCTGCTGAGAGAGGGCTGAACATCCCGGCAGCTGGACAAGGAAATTCTGGGATGTACCTGGCTGGAGGGATAGTGACTGTGGGATGGAAGAGAAGGAACTGTGGGAAGTTGTCCCTGTTGTCTCATAGTTCCCACATAGCAAGGCTGGTCTCCCACAAAATAGACATTACTGTCCCACAAAGCAGCAAACATGCCAGGGAGTGACTTGACACGGATCAATGCATCCTTTTTTGGGCAGAACTCAAACTGAGGTCAGAAGCTCCTATAAAGACCACATGTGCCTTTTCTAGTGAAACAGCAATTTCAACCAGTCTGCATCAGCAGAAATATTTCTGCCCTCTGAGGTTGGAGTGAAAGCACAATATATCCAGTGGTACGCCAAAGGGAAGACAGGTTTGGGATTACAGCCATCCTATTAAAAAAAAATTGGCGCCCTTCCCTGCACTGCCTTCTCCTTCCCTGTGCAGATGACTTTGTCCTTCCCCTCACCTTTCTGTGCCCACTCTCCCCTTTTAGTGATCCACTTGCTTCAGAAAATCCTGCCGGTGCTATGGGTTATCTCCAGGTTATTTACAAAGAAATAGAGGCTGTGGTGTCATGTAACACAATATGCTCACGCAATAACTCACTGTTGCCAAATGGTGAGGCTTCTTTTGCTCCTCTGCTCACTTGCCTGGTCCCCTTGTGCCTACTTCTGTTTATCAGACCCTTCTCATAGCCAGTTTAAATCACTGAAATTATCAAAATCTCTGAATTTATTTTAGATTTGTTTCCTGCCATTTTCATGAGTTAGTTCAGCTTCTTCAGGGACCCTTTAAGCGACAAGCCAGATGAGTGAAGAGGGGCCTTTTATACAGGGCCGAGCAGTCACATTGACTGTCCCAGCCTTCTAAAAAGTTATTTTGAAACAAAGAGTCTGCAAAAAGTCGTTTGCCAAGATGCTGAGCAACGGCTGTCCTTTGCTAAAGCCACTTCTGTTCTGGTGCTGGTGCTATAGGAGATGCTTAATGCAATGAGTTCCTGGGCCTTGGCACTGAGGGCAGGCAGTTGTACTCACACCATTTACAGGGATTACAAAATAAAAAGCATCAGCAAAGATGACTGTTCCTTTTATAGAACTATGCACACACCTGGACACATGATGACTTGGTGAATGGCTGATAAAAGATGTTATAAAATAAAATGGAGATGATTTTTTTCAGCTCAGGCACCTGGCAGAAATAATGTGTGTGATGTGGGAAATAAACAGCAGCCTCTCAAATCATGTGCAGCAGAGGTGGCTGTGAGCTTATCGTTTGTTTTCATCCACGAGAGGAACAACAGTTATACCTGAGCAGAGTAAAAGAAATTGGGATGAAAAGCTTGACGTCTAGCCAGTCAGAAAATCTGGTCTAACTATTTGGGGAAGGATCCATCTCTCTAGTGTGAGTGTATGCAGGCAAATACAGCAGTCCTCCTTCTTCAGTATGAATATGAAAAGATCTTAGATGCTTCCAGGGCCATTTGTTTCGTACCAGTTTTTCCCAATCTAAATTACAATCTACCTTCTTTCCTTTGGGGCAGTTCAGTATCCCTGATTTCTTCATGTGCACTTCTAGTTCAAACAAAGGTAGTCAGTAATGTCTTTGAGGTTATGCGCAGGCACTGGGATGAGATGGCACCTTATTGCTTCCCAAGCAGATGACACCTTACAGGGCAGTCTGAGGTGGGTGCTCTGACCAAGGTAGGGCTTTCTGCATCATGCTGTGGGTCTCCCTGAGGAACAAGAGCTTCGAAAAACCACAGATAATATTAGTAGCCCTATCCTGTCCCATGTTGTTTGCCTCATTTATCCAAGACACAACACAAACCCTTATTTTTAGATACATTAAAATTCTGTATTAAAAAAAAAAAAAAAGAAAATATTTCATTAAATTTGATCTGTCATTTTAAAGATGAAACTGACTTTTTCCAGTTCAGGAACATTTTGTTCTGTTTTAAGCTCAGTGTTTTACTAAAACTGTTTGAGAAGACACAACAGAGATCCTCAGACCTTGAGAGGAGATTCTTTGTGCGAAAATATTGATTTTACCTGACACACCTGTAGTAAGTGAACAAAATTGTTCCAGTTGCATTCAGGTAGCCTCTACTGAAATCAGTCTTCTGGCCTGAACTGAACAATTTCTAATCTAAAATGGAATAACTTCCATTTCTTTTGGTGATTTTGCTGGTCAGCTGCATTACTTTATTTTGTTTTTTGCAACTATGACACCCCTATAGATAGAATCAGGCCCCTCTCATTTGACATGGCATGAAGGATGTTAAATCTTTTCAACTTAAAGACTGCCAGAATTAGGAAAGTTGGTGGTTAATATGAATATTTATTGCTCTTCACTAAAGACATAGTGTAATAAAGAAACCTATTTTCTTCAAAGACTAATTAGACAGGTACATAATTAAACATCTTAAATAATGAAATAGATGCTCTGTAAAAGGCTAAAAATATCTGGACATAAATTAGTCATTCAGCCTATATTACTAAATAAATTCTGGATGTCAGCTCACAAAGATTTCCTCTTTGTAATTTGACCACCAGTATCTGCATTGCAAACACATCAGACTACCCATCTAGACACTGCTCAGTTGCATTTCTTTGTGCTCCTGGATCACTGCACCTTGCAGAGCTGGGAGGTTTTGTATGTGTATTGAGTCTGATCTGATTCTGTATGGACATCTTGGCACGAGGACTTAAGCAGAAATGGCACTGCCATCGACACACAGTGCAGACAGGGAGTGAAATGGTACATAATGAGGCAGAGCATACCCTCTGGTAGGAAGGTCTGGGGAGAGGCAGGTTCGTGATATTGTCAGGCACATCTGGGAATATACACGCAACATTTGTAAAATTTCATTTCCACCTACCAGAAAGAATGACTGACTGGGTTCATGACAAGGGCTTGTGCAGCGGGGTGGGGTGGCTGTGCCTGTGGAGGATGAGTGCGGGGTTGTGCGGCAAACCATTCTGAGTGCTGACCTGCCTTGGTGTCAGTGGGGCCACAATCCCATCCTCAAAGGCATCTGAGAAATCTCAGTCTTTGCCTGTCATATATGCATTGTGTTCCTGGGAAGCTAATCCCTGTCACTGTTTCCTTCACCTTTGCAGAGTGAAGACTGTGTGCATGTAACCTACCCGAATGAACTACTATGAGGACTCACTAACTGATATTGATACAGGACCAGAAAGAGTTTATGCTCCAAAGGCGTGTTAGAGGTTATTCTTAGACAAGTTTACTGAGGAAATTAGACTCCTGTGACCCCACTGTCTGTGTTTGTTCTATTGTTGTACTCCCTTTAACAACTATAGAAATGTCCATTTTAAACAAATTTGACGCAACAGTAGAGGCTCTAGGACACCACAGTCCTATAACTTCTGTGAAAACAGGTAAGTAGAGGAAAGACAGCAGATTAGTGCTACCACCAAAGGAAAACCTGAAATGAGGACACAGCCAAGTAGGAGGCACTAGAGAATCCACTTAGGAAACAGAACACAGCCACTGGAAAAGCTGTGAACAAAGCTCACAGTTTATTAAAACAAAGAAGTCACGCAAACTGTGTAAGCACGCTTGCACAAGAAGGTATTTGTTTAATTTGTTTAACTTAAATGATAGGGAAAGGGCAAATTGGTTTTGGAAGAAAAAAAACATCCCACTTCTCCATTGGCCTTTTGCCCTTTTCTAAAGCCTTGTTCAAACTAAATCTTTGTGAAGGTTCTGAAATATTTAGTTACTGCCTTTCCTTTTCTTCGTATTTTTTTCTTGCGCATTTCTGGACTGTGGCCAGAATGGGAAACAGATTGCTGAGTACAGCAAAAAAAGCTGTTCTCAAGGTACTTCCATGCCATCTGAAAGCTAGAAATGCTGTAAATCTCGAGCTAACCTGCTCTTGAAACCTTGAAACTTGCTGATGGTGCACTTGTGTAGTCTGTGCTACCAGGTATAACCGCTGACTGTTCCTGTATTAGCAGGTCTCACCTTACCAGGGCTGGCCTAGGTAACACCGCTGTTCACTGTTGTACCAGGGAACTGTGACAGCATTCAGTGCTGCTATTTTGCAACGCGCAGTCCTGACATCAGCCAGGCTCTCTGCTACATCAGCCTGTCCTCTGCTGTTCCCTTCATCCATTTTATCCCCAGGTGTCCTTCTTAGACCCGAAGTGGCACTTGCCTGCACACTCTCACCATTTCAGCTTTGGGGACAGGAGATGGGTCTTTCCTCCTAATTCTCTGCATCCCATCTCAGGCAAAGAGGTACAGCAGAGCAGAGCTGCTGCATATGTGAAACCAGTGCAGGATTATACCTGTGTTAGGGGCATGCTTGGAAAAGAGTTTTACAATCCCCTAGAGAGGTGTGGAAGCTCCCGCAATGCTACTTTGTGTTGCAAACTATTGCCATGTCCCAGAGTCAGGACTTTCCTTCCATCAGACATCAGGTTCAGGTGAGCTGAGGAAGAAAGAATTGTTCATCTTGTAATGCTTGTTCCCTCAAACTCTCCTGATTTCACCAATTCTAGCAATGTGTCATGGTTTTATTACATTACAGCACTTGGTGGTATCATATTGTTTTTTTATCAGTGTTATGAAACTTCCCAATAATACTGCCTAAAGTGTCCTGTTCACTTATTCCCTCAGGTTATTTGGTACATCTTTGTCTTACGTTGATTTTAAATGTTCAAGATACATGCTGTGCCTTTGCTAGGTTATTGCGATCCCCAGAATAACATATCCCTGATGACTGGCAGGATCTCAATGAACTGCTGTAACGCAGATAATGAACAACATTTTTATTAAAACTCCCGTAGAATTTCTAGCCAGCTTTCAAGATCATGTCAATAACAGTGGTTTAGATAAGTCTCAGAAAGTCACAGTTTCCTTATAGCCCAAATGGATATATTTTCCATGATTAAAATAAATTGGATTATTGATTTCTGGTTTTCAAAGTACAAGCAAACCTAACAAAGGAAAAAGATGAGTGTTTTTGCATCTATTTAATGACAAATAGTGAATTATTACAGAGTTCAAATTGATTCCAACCATGTTTACTAGGAAAAATTCTAGTTCTTTTGTTCTGGCTTTTATTCTTCTGGACAGTCAGACTCATAAGAGATAGTCTGTGTAGTCTTTACTTGCACGGATAAGCCTGTATTCACATGAGAACTCTGTTGATTTCCTGGACAACAACCTAGGGAAGTAAGTCCTGCCACTTCTTCTGAGCACTTAGCAGATGTGTAAATGACAATAAACATAAATAGGGTATGTATCACTCAGGTGTGTACCCCGTATTCATTTGGAGTGCCACTTGTTGTGTGTCAGCTGATCTCAGAGCAGCACGTGCACAAGAACGACTGCTCAGAAACAGGAGCAGAACTCTGGAAGGAAGGGTAAAAGAATGCCATAGAAAACTGTAAGAAGACATTTCCCCTCTGACTGTGGAGGTGGCACAAACCATTTATTACATGTTGTGGTTGGCAGAGAGGAAGAGAAAGAGAGAGAGTGGGAAGGAAGGGCTGTTCAGACACCCTGAGAAAGCTGCTCATAAAAAGTTGGGGTTTAGTTATTCCATTTTAGGTTGATTAGTACATGTCCCTTCACTGAGCCCAATGTACCTTCTTTGTGCCCACAGACTCTTCATAGGCTGTCTAAACGTTTGATATTCTAGTATTTGATTAATTCTGTAACTATGATTCTAAAGACTGATACCCTGCTGACAAGGCACCCTGCACATGGACACTTCCTGCCCCAAGTAATTATCTTTCTAGAGAAGCAGAAAAAAGACAGGATGGGTGCACTTTGTATTGCCCACTTTAGAGATGAGGAATTGGATGTCAGAGAGATTAACTGTTTTTCCAAAGGTTACCAAGGAAGCCTTTGTCAGAGCCAGGAACTGGTTTCATGTTTCCTGATTCCGAAACTACAGTTTTAACTATTTCTTTCTCTCAAGTAAATGGAAATATTTATGAATTAGTGATGCCAGTGAGGTCATACAGTGATGGGAAATAGGCCAGTGAATGAATGGGTGTTTGTAGGTAGGGCATAAACCTAAACTATGTAACTGCATAATCCCTGACCATAAATCAGAATTGCTTGCTTTCTGCCAAGGAAAGATGTATGCTTGCTTTTTTCTTTACAGTATTTTAGTAAATTTGGTTTGAAAGTTTACTTCTCCCCTCTAAAGGATACGTGTTAATATCTAAAATCCAATCCCGTATCCCTTTGGGTTGAATTAATGCTGGGTGAATTATATGAATTCAGGTGAATGCTCAAGATCATGACAGTAAAATTTGATACTCACTGTTTCCTATCCCAGAACTTTCAGAGGAGAAACATTCCAGGGGAAGGAGAAGAAAATGGAGATGTTTACATCACATAATTTTCAGAGGCTGGACAAAAAAAATAAAAAAAGAAAAAGAGAGCACTCATGCCAATCATACTGCAAATTTTCACTTAATTTCTGTAAATGAGCTGCATTAGAAGACTCAACTGTTTAAGTTATGCAGAATCAATATGCTGTCATATGAGCACGTCTCAAGGACAGTTTCACTTCCACAGAGGAGGGTGATGGTAGTTGGGAAACGTATGTTGAGGGTTGGAATTAACTGAGACGAGGCTGTTGTACTTAGGAATAGAACAGAAGACGAGTAGATGAATGATTTACATAGGGGTAATCAAATTTAGGAGAACTAAAGGTTTACTTTGGTAGCCATGAATGTTCATATAGCCTTTTTTTTTTTTTTTTTTTTAACAGAATCAGAGAACCCTCACAAACAGTATTGCTTTTACTAAGTTTTGGTGAGAAACTTGGATTTTTGGTCTATTTCTTCCTACAATTCCATTGCACTTGATTTCATTGTCAGTGTGTTTCATGGTGAATATGATTTCCAAGTTCTATACCGTATTCCGTGTGGTAGGGCCATCCTGATCTGGTGCTTTTGTTTAAAAACCACAGTGTATTCAGGGGAACTGAATTCATGTAGGCATGGTATGACTAGCAATCAGGGCTGGCTCATCCTCCGCTGTAAATGTGTGTCACTGTTCCTTGTAGCTCACAGGGCAATACAAGGTCTTACCAACAACAGAGTTGGAAGACATGGCACTTACCATTTGCATCTTCAACCAGCAGAACAACACCTTTTCAAATTTCAAAATCAAGCAAATGTGCATTTTAATGTACCAGAATCCTTTTATTTATACAAAGTCTTTTTAAAATTTTTCTTGAAAAAAAACCCCAACCCAACAACCCTTGCTTGAAAATATCTTAAATCACATTGGATTTACTTACTGGAGTGTAATGTGGGAACACTGAGATTTATTTCAATTTTATTCCTTTCTTATTCTTAAAAGAAAACAAGGGAAACAGAAATATGGGATGAGAGATGATGAGGTTCTGGCAGCTTGGCATCTCTTTCTTACTATCATGGAAACCAACTATGATGCCAAATATTTTATGCCTTGTCACATTCTTATAAAGCAGAGGCAAAAAAAAGGATATGAGATGGAGATGGTAAGTCTCCTTTATGATGGAAAGGATTTTAGTACATTCATAAGTTTGAATATAAAGGAACTTGGAGTTTTTAAGTCAAGAATTTGGTAGGAAGCAGAAAAGAAAACGTCAATGTTCTTGATCATTTTGCCTCATCTGGTCCACTAAGAGTGTTTTTCAAGGAAAGTGAGGACTCAGCGTATGCCAGTAAATCTTTGATCTCAGTCAATAATTGCCAGCTTTGTGAAAAGGGAGGTGACAGCATTTTGTGCATGATGATGCTGTTGCTCTGCACTCCCTTACTGCTGTATATATTTTTATGTGTTCTTCACAAAAATAATATCAGTGCGGAAGATCAGCTTTGACCCACAGAAATTGGCATGTTAAATTATGACTCTGGTAGTCAGTAGATGGACTTTTCCTTCCATTTTAGGTAAATTTCAATTGGTTGCTCTTTAATGGACACCATGTTTTATTTTTTTTTATATAAGTTTGTAGCTTTTTTGAACAGCAGATTTGCATGCTATGTTTGCAGGTCGAGGTCACCTTCTTGCTGCCTTTCCTCTCCTTCAGACCATAAAAGATTTCCACCCAAGGCAGGGTACAACACCACCAGTCCACTTTCACAACCACTGCCTGATCCTGTAATTTAAAACTCAGAGAACCTCTGTTTGCACCCATTTCACATTTCTGATCATTGCACGTTGCTTTGCCCTCTTTCCTAGGGCTCTGTCCATTACACTGATGCAGGCTGGGGTTATGCACATTTTATGATGCTGTGGACAGCAGAGTAGCCCTCCTGTTCTTCAAGAGTTTGGTATCTTTGCTTTCCATTCCTTTTTCCTTTTTGGCATGATATAGAGTTGAGGGGGATTCAAGCCTGCTATAGATTGATGTTTGCTGATTCGGAGTGGACAAGGTTGATACCTGAAGTTCACACTCTACAATCTAGGTGATACAGTAATCCATAACCAAGCCCTGAAGCATTTGAGAGAGGTTCAAATTCTGACCAAGACATACAGAGAAATGAGTGAAAGCAGTCATTCCACAGGTCCATGTGGATGGCTCGCAGAAGAACCACACAATTTTTCCAAGATGAGCAGAATCACACGCAGGAACTTCCAATACAAGTCAGCAGTCCAGCTATACCCACAGCCCTTTTTGTTCAATGCCTAGTACCACCATCATTGCTGCTATCTAGTGCTGGGAGGGTCTCCTATGCAAACAAAACTTCCTCATAGGATAAATTCCTTCCTATTTCTATCCTTATCAGTAAATTCCTAGCCTGTGTCCCGAGCCAAGAGTGATTTTCTCCCTCTTTCCTAATTCTACCTATTGTAATTAGAGAAGATGGTACTATTCAGACAAGTCTTAGATCTTTTAAAAATCAGTAAACTACTGTTCTCCGAGATGTCTTTGACAGTTGTCTTTGGATACACAGGGCCTGTTTTTGTTATGGTGAAGGATTAATGAACAATTTTTATTTCCCTATATCCTTTGCTGTTGTATATTTTTACATAGTGTCATCTCTTATTCATTTCCTCCCTGAATTAAATTTCCCTCATATTTTCTACTTGCTTTATATGTCTTTTTCTCCCCTTTAAACAGTATAACTGATATAGCAAAGCACTGACAACGTTGTACAAGACTCCTATGAGACCTCATATGAAGTACCTTGTGTAAGTTCTGATTGGTAACTGACAGACTCTTGCACAGGTGACTGGGGAAAGGGAAGATTATAATATGAAAGAAAAATAGAATATCATGCCTTGTTTAGTTCCAAAAACTGAAGACTGAGAGGGGATATAACTGCTCTCTGTGTATCAGGGGGTTAAACACCAGCAAGGAAAAAATAATTTTTTATGCAAAGGCTGATGTTGACATAAGAACCACATGGGTATAGGCTTGCTATTGCTGTATTAAGCTTTGGAGTTATGAGAATGTCCCTAATGTTTACAGCACTGACGTTCTGCAATGGTGTTCCCATTAGAGCGAGGAGGGACTGACTGTTTCCAGGATGGAACTTGATAGTTTTGTGGAGGAAGAAAGTATGGCACGGTGCCTGAGGTAGTAAAGGACCAAAGTCAGTGAATTCAGAGGTTAATTCCAGTTTCTCTATCTGAGGGTCCCAGGTCCAGACTGTAAGTTTAGTTTTCTAGATGAGACTTAAGTGTTTTGTCTCCCATTATATCCCACAGAGAATGGAGAACAATTCAGCTCAGGCAAAAGTAGATACCAGCATTTGATCAGTCTCCACCAACTGTAATGAAAAGACCCTTACTTTTAGACACCTCAATTTAGATGTTAGCACTGGAATCTCATTGTCATTTGAGTTAATTAATTGCATACACCACCGGGACTTGCCTCAGCTGGCTAAGGAAAAGTGTCTTGTTCCATCTGAGAGGCCAGCAAGAAATCTGCAGGGGCAGGCAGATATTACACAGGACCTGCAGAAGACTGGGTCTCTTCTGAACGAGCAGCCAGTGGCTCAGCAAACATGAGGGCATCTTAGGAAGTACGGGGTGCCTCTATTTAGGCAACTGAATTGGACCCCAGACACGGGGGAGCACTGAGTCAGTAGTCACAACTTTGATAGCATTTGCTCCTCTCCTCACCTTGTCTCCTCTCTTCTTTTTCTGATTTTCTGTTTTTGTCTTACTTGGCTACAGCAGTTACATACTTTGGGACAGACTCCAGAATCTTGAAAAGCAAACAGAATTATGCATATTTAAACTAAAAAGAAATCAAGTAAGAGTGTAACTTTCCTTCCCAAGTAAGGGCTTCCATGTGCAATGGGCATGTGAATTGCCTCTGTACAGCCCCAATCCTTCTGCTGATTTTTCACTAATGTTCTCAGCATAGTAAACTGAGCATTTTAAGATTTACTACCAGGCTTCTCAATGACACCAGTTAGTTTCTTCTTAGCCAGCAGAAGTCTTTTCATAATGTAGGGCAAGAAAGAACTTTAAGGAAGGGCAAACAGCACCAAAAGGTAAAGCGCTGGTTTGCTGCAGGATCCCAGTTGCCAACCATTATTAATATGTTCATTTCTGGATTTGTCTTTGGGGCTTTCCTTGCACAGTGACGTTAAAAGTCTTGGCAGATGTTAAAAGTAAACACATTCTGCAGTGTTTGTCGCCCCTCTGTAGGGAAGGAAGGTGTGACTGATCACCGCCTTGCAATCCCTTGATAAAAACAATCAGTGTTACCAAGGCATGCAGAGGGAAAGAAACCCAGGCCAGACTGTGGCGAGGGCTTCTTGAGGGAGTAAAAAGAGGAGGAGAATAAGACAGAAGATTTAATAAGAGACAAGAGATTATGCAAATATGAGCTGTGAATAACATCCTGGCAGTACAACCCCTCCAGAGATAACTTGCCACCTGCATTTCTCTAACAGGCACCTCCAAGTCAGCGAGAAAAATGAAGCAGCTTTTGAACAAAAAGGGAAGGGGAAGAAAGAAAAATCAGACTAAGCGGTCTTTAATTCTAGCCACGTTAAACTCTAAATGCTGCCAAAAAGCCAGTAATAAAATTTAATTCTTTCTGAGGACATGACGATCAGTCATCCGACCAAGAATCAAAGTCTCCTGGGAGTGTTTCTTCCATTGTGGGGCTTGAGTAGACTTGACCCTCTCAGCATTTCATATTTCATAATTGAACTCAATGTCCCTCACACTTTTATCATCTTCCTAGATTAAAAAAGAGCATTAATCACTTGCCTCAGAGCAGCACTGAATAGGCAAGTAGGAGACCAGGAGCAGTTTCAGAGAGGCGGTGGGGATTAAGGTGATAGGTGTCTCAATGCATGTGTTAGTATGTGATTGTGTCTGTGTCACAAACAAACAAAAAACTCCCTGCAGGCGCATTACAGACCCCAATATATTGCTTCAATATATATGATCTACCACCACCTTAATAGTTTCACTCCAGAGATGGTGGCATACAATTGAGCACCACGCTTCTGTGGCTTATCTCTGGATAAGTTAAAAAAAAAAAAGAAACCCTTTTTAACTGGGTGCTTTGTTATGATTTATACATTTATTTCTTGAATAGCTGGGGTTTATCTTCTTCAGCTGCAGGAACTTAGAGCAAATGGTAAATGAAAACATCAACCCAGAGCCTGCACTAATGCCTGACACAAACGTGTCACTCGATATTTAAGTATTTATTTATTCATTTATGTTTTTGTAGTCTCTTCTTAGGCGCAGAACCTTTGTGTTTATTATAATAATGGTGACAAAATGTGGGAACGGAGTGTGTGTGGGGGGGAAGATTGAACATAAATGCAGGCAAAAAAAAAAAAAAAAAAAAGCATCAACACCAGAGACGGAGGAAGAGTCCTCACAGAGCTGGGGCAGTTGCTCCTTCTCTTTGTTTTTGCTTTAAGTGAGGCAAACCCATCTGGGGAGCAGGCTTCCCCCGGATCTGAGGCTAGGGAGGACTACAGGGCATTTTGGGGCCTGGCCAGGAGGAGAGGCTGAGGGAGATCAGGGCGAGAGGAACCCGAAGGGCCCTGGGGCAGCCGGAGAGGTCTGAGAGGAGCGAGGTTGTGCCCCACAGACTCGGCCGGCCGGGGGGTTGCCCCAGACCTGGTGGCAGGGTGGTCTTGCCACCAGCACGGCTACAAATTGCCATGTCTTCGGTCCCGGAGGAGAGTGGGGAGGTGTTGGGAGGGGGGGTCCCCTTCCGCTTGGTCGATCTGCAGGGAGAGCGCCGGGCTGGGGGAGCGGTGGAGCGAGAAGGAGACAAAAGCGATGGCTGGGGCTGGCTGATGGGGAGGGATGCCCGGCTGAAATCCTTCACAGCGCTAGGACACAAAACCTCCTAAATCTTCATTGGAAAGTCATTAGAAATCTGTCGGAGGGGCCAGGCGCAGATTGTCAGGGGAGGGGACTCAAAAGCCCCTCCGGGCTCCACAATACCTGAAATGAACTGGAAGGGATGGGGTGGGGCTGGGAAGCAGATTTCCTGCCATAACTAAAGCCCCTTTTCAGCCTTCTTTGCAACAGTTTTACGATGTGTTAGAATTTACATTCACCTGTTGTTAACCATTCTTTGGCGCAATGAAACGTTTTATCTGTCTGACCTCAACCTTTGCCATATGCTGGTACAAACTGTTCAACTTAAGCCTGGACCAGTTTAAGAAAAGGAGGAAAAAAAAAAAAAAGAGGGGGAGAAAAAGGAGGGTCCAAAAAGCACGTTGCTGGGTAGGCTCTGTTGTTGCTCTTGATAGCTGCCTTCCTCTCTGTTTTCCATGGAAACGTTTTGAAAGCCAATTCCAAAAAAAGACAAAAAAAAAAAAAAAAAAAGAAAAAGAAAAAGATCCATGCCGATAAATGAATAGTGGCTCAGAACATGCCAGCTCTTCACTAATTGTCCACTTTACATATGCTCCTTCATGTCTGGCGATTCCTTTTATACTGTGGAGAGACAGAAATGAAACTTCATTATACTGCGTTAAGGAGAGGTGTATGGAATGCATTTGAAATTGATCGGAATTAGTTTTATAGGGTTTTTATTTATTTTATCCCAATTTCCTGATTGCATTCTCAGCCCAGTTTGTTTGAAAGAATAAGAGATGGGGGTTATGGAAGGAGAGCGATAATTTTGTGAAACAGCCTGGTAATTCATAATGAAAGACCCCATTTTGTGCTTTTGAAGATGTGCCTGGTTAACTTGCAAATTCCATCTTATTTCTCCTAGGGACCTGCACCGTGCCATTGCCTCAGTCTTGCTATTCCATTCCTCTGAAACTATGGTTATGGACCTATCTCTGCCTTTTGCCTCCAGTGTCTAGATGTGGTTTGGTGTTTCTCACCTTGTGTTTTGGATGGACTAAACAATCCAGAGTGCACTTCCTAATATCTTGTATAATGGACATTCATGAAATTGTGGTTATTTCTGTACTGAGAAACATCTGTTTTCCTTCATCCTACATATGCCTCTGGAGTCTAGTAAGAATGGTGGAACTGAGGAAACCTGACTTCAGCTCAGCCTCCTGATTGCTCTTAGACTAGTCCCTAAGGAGGATGTCCACAAAGGTGCTGTAATGTTGTCGTGTTCAGCAGCAGGGGGGCTTTGGGATCAAAAGAGCTTGGGTAGCCCCCATTCAGCTGTGAAGCCCATTCCTGAAAAATATGCTTTGGCACGTGCATGAAGCTATTTATGAGAAGGCTTCGAATGCTTGAGGATATTAGATTATTTAGGGATTAGGCAAGTCCTTGGTGACTCAACTGGTAGCACTGAGGTTCCTGCAAGGCCCTCAACTGCTTTTGCAAATCTCACCGTTGCTTTCTGAGCCTCCCTCTGTGAAGCCACAGTGGCCGGGGGTCATTCAGGTAAGAGAACTCTCATGGCTAGATAAGGCTCATATACTCACTGTGATAATGAATCCCCAAATGAAGAACCTAATTACGTATGTTAGAGTTGTGAGATGATACAGCCCATCAGTAATCCCTATGCTGGACCAATGATTGCTGCAGCCTCTTGCAGTATATATTGCTGTATTTCATGGTATGTGGCATGTCTCTCGGGGAAATAAAAATCATTGTTGCTTTCTGTGAAACTCTGCCAACCCATCTCACCTTTTTATAAGTAATTCCATTCTGCTATGGTCTATTGCACATGATGTTTTGAAAGTGTGGGAAAGAGTTAAGCAAAATGAAGACCATTATCAATATTTTATTTGTCACAGCTGAAAAACTACATTTATAGGTCAGTTCACTGCAATCCATTCATTGATTTCAGTACCCAAAGCCCTTCAGGGAACGTCTAAAATCCACTGATGTTTCAGAGTGCTAAGTCTTGTGTTTGGATTTCTGATAAAACTGAAAGATGTGTCAAAACCATGTAACAGACTCTGGATCTGATTTACCACTGTATGCTTCCAGTCTCTGCTGGTGTTAACTCCAGTGATTTCATTGGAGTGGAGCTGCATGGTATTGATTTAATTCTTATGTCGATGTGACCCTCCAAAGACATACTCCTCTGCTCTTATTCCCACTGACTTCAGTTCAGGAACATAATCAGGATCATAATTAGGAATGATGGCCTGATTCAGTCAGGCATAGAAATATAAGCCGGTCTTGAAGTTTCTCAGTTAATGCTACTGACTGTAGTGCAGCTACTGCTTTCCTTAAAGTCAAATATATGCTTACATCCCTTGCAGATGGTAACCTATGTATTTAGGTTCACTCTTGAGTTCTGTGAAAGTGGAAGTCTTTTGAGTGGCTATAACAAGCTTTGGATCATGTCCATAAATAGAGAAAACTTGGTAAGATATTTAAGGAGGCTCAGGAGCTAAAATGCGGTCGCTTCTCAATCCCCCTCTATGCAATTCCATTTGCTTCAATTAACTTTTATGTTTGTAACTAGAATGGATGGAATTTGATCAAAGTGCCTTTCCGAGCACATTCATGGTATTGTCTACAAAGCTATTACTTTCAAAAAGCAAAGTATGATAATGCACTTCTTTCTGCAGATTGTGTTGTTTATTCTAGCTGCCATTTGAATATCTGGTGCCTCAAAAAGCATACCCAGCAGGGTTCAAATATTTTTTGTTTATGTATGTTTTTCAGGAAAAAACTTGCCAAACTCCAGTATTGGTTGTGGGCTGCTGGGGAGAGAACTTGGCTTGGAATTAAATACCCTGGAAATGGACTGTATCCCAGAATGAGTAAATCTGTAGCTGAGGTGCAAACACCTAATTATAACCATTATCCAAAAATTTGATGTAAAAATAATAAGGGAAAAAATTACTTATCACATTAAAAGGTGAATTTTTCTAATGGCATGATGAGATTTTTAAACCAGCCAAAATATCAAAAGTTGAGTAATCAAAGTATTAATGATCAATATTTATATTCAGGTCAAACTGAGACAGTGAAATTTAGAAATGCATGTATTGTAATTTGATTTGAACAGTCAAAGTTGGTAAAAAGCCTAACTGTTTACTATAAGATTACTTTCTGATTCAGCATTACCACACAGAGCTACATCTGTTACTCTTAATTTGAATTAAAAAAAATACCTCTAATCTAATTAAAAATAGAATAAAAGAAGAAGCTTAATGTACTTTGGAAGTTTTCAAACTTATTAAAGATAAAAGCAAATCAACAAAATTAGAGAATTAATGGAATTGATCCGGGGCTAGATTCTGGCTAGTGAGCTCCAGTTGCAAAGGTAACCGTGAGGAGTAAGAATTCTAATGCAACACCAACAGTGTTCTTATTGCTTGGTGGTATTTAGTAAGTACCTGTGATACACCTGTTACCTTTGAAACAGCTAATTTGAGTTGGGCTAGCTGATAGCTGCAGCAGCGTGGGGCTCAGTGTGGGTTGATTCATCGTTCATACACTGCAGGCTGCTAACTTCTGCAGTTAGATTGTTAGCACTTCAGACTAGTTTAGATCTGCAGATACTGTCTCTAAGGAGTAAGGGGGTAGGCGGCAGGAAGAGAATGGAAATTCAGGTAGGCTGGTTTGTGTCTTGCTGGGTCCCACCTCCCTTCCCTTGCAGATCTTTAAACTGTGACCTGAAAAGGGCTTGCATCAGAATATCCTGTCCAACATAGTAAAAGCATTATTTCTCTTAAGTACAGTAGATTGCCTCTAAAAATGAATTCAACATCCTAGCAATAACCTGTTTTTTTTTTTTTGTTTTTTTTCTGGTGTAGTAATCCTTTGCTTGGAAAAGCGTCAACTCCACAAAAGCAGTCCTGAAGTATTTTTGCTCCTGAAAGCCTATGAAAACAAACACAGGCATATGACAGGGAACAGAGTGAGAATTTTTGAGTGTTACATCTTATGATAAGTGACTAACTAAAATAGGTAGAAAACTAGTAGTCTTAAGTATTTATGTAACATTTTATGTTCTTATTAAAGGTCTTCTCTTTCTATAACTAGGAAAGGACATCGGTTTATCTTTTTATTGTGGAGATGAGTAAACACAGAATAATAAACATTGTATTTGTTTCTGGTCTTGTAGTAAATCCTGCTGAATTGCTTTGCAAATTTCAGGTGGGATTCATCTCACCTAGCTTTCGCTGTTCAAAAAAAACCCCAAAAGGCTGCTATCATAAAGTAGCCATCGAGGTTCCGCTATTAGTCAATGAAGAACGACAGACTTCTCCAATTTGTGGTGTATGCTGTTCTGATGGAGGTATGTAAGAGAAATGGTGTCAGTAGCCTTTGGTGAGCACCAAGAAATGTCTCTCTTCAGTGACTGGAGGGAGGAACTCTAGGGAGCAACTGGCTTACACCAGATGCCTCATTCTTTGGCAGCTAGGGTTAGCTGAGGTAAAGCTTTCCCACTATGGTGCTCTTGCATGTCTGTGAAAGGAAAAGGCACTCTGACTGGTGGTTTTAGTAGATCAGATATAGATGGTCAGATGTAGATGTGGTGGGGTGAATGCTGATTGCAATATCTCTGGCACTCCCGAAGGAAGACCTTTATTTCTTACTTTCCTTGTAGGGAATTGTTGTGTTGCGCTACAGGACTTTCTCATTCAGCAGTTGTGTGTCATGTCTGGATGCTCTATCAAAAGTGGGGTCAGTGAGTGGTTGGCTGCTAAGCAGAGCTTTGAGCCTGTAAGTACAGTCTTGGATGTGCCTAAGGCACCGTACTGTCAGAAGCAAGGAAGTGTGGTATGTCATCCTGCTTGCCAAAGGAAGATGCTTGCAGTATCTCTGAGAGAAGCCACTTGGGTAGGAATGAGGTAGAATATACCATAGCTGTGGTTGCTCTGCAGACCTCTTCCACTTAAAAAAATGTTGAGCACCTTGACCTAATTCCCCAGATAAATTATGCCTCATTAATATTAGATTGTCCTTTTGGAAAGAATCAAAGCAGACAGGTTTGATATTAGAGAGGCAGCTTTCAAAGAATTCAGGTCCAACTGTTTAAATATATGGCATAGGATTCATTTTACCTGCCTCTAGAAGTCTGCCATTTAAATTATGTCTATTTCTGAGCTAGTCACCTTTAGCACCCATTTTGGTCAGCAGAAAGAAGCTGGCACTGCCAAAGGGCATGTCTTAGGCACCTGCTATGTGAGAGACAACTCACCCAGCTGAAAGTGCTTAACCTTTCCCACTGACTAGGCTGGCCTGAAGCAATAAGCTCAGACTGGGCACCTCGGCTTTAAACATTCAGCATTAAGTGGGATGAATCCTGTTTTTCTCACGTAGGTACTGCTATTTAAAAATTACAGAAAATATTAATGGAAAAGTTGCTGACTTGCATGAGAAATGTGGTCTTCCGACCTCATGGGACTACTCACCTGAGTAAAAACCATGTGAATGTTTCACTGCTCACAGGATCTAAGCCACACTTACTGTTGTTTAATTAAAAAAAAAAAAGTCTGTGTTGATTTTAACTGGTATCATGTTAGGATCCCACTATAGATCTCTCTTTAATATAATCCCTTGTGTACCAGGATAGTTTGTCAAGTTTGACTTTGTTGCTTTCCATACCAGAGCAGACACGGGAAGATCTAGAAGTCCCCACTGCAGCCATGGAGTGCAGCTTTGGGCAGAAGGTAGCTTTACAGTAGCTGTATGGCGTGAGATGACAGGTACTCTGTGTGCAGCTGGGGGCTACGCTGCTATGGGCTTTCGTGGCTGAAATGTGAGATCTGCTGCAATCCCCACGATGTGGTTCCTTACCTTGCAGCGTACAGCTGCCGCTGTCCTGTTGCTGCCTGCTCCTGTCTCCTTTCCAGCAGCCCCTCTGGCTCCTGCTGCCGTGCAGACAGCAGGCCGGGGTATCTGAGGTGGCTTCGGGTGCTGAGGGCTGTGACGCGTGTATGAAGAAGAAATGGTGAGAACTGCCTGCCCCAAACAGATTCTCCCTTGCTCCCAACACTCCTCCCGGGGCTCCTGTTGCTTCTGCTGCCGCCTGAGGTTGAACAGCCACCAGCGGTTTGTCCGAGTGGCCAGAGGAACATGCAAGAAGCTGGGGAGCGGAGAATACAGAAAGATGGCAGGAGCAGAAGACTAGGCTTGTTACCCTCCTGCAGCACACCTCCCACTTACACATCCAGGGTAAGTATCTATCTCTCACTGTCCTTGCTATGCTGTCAAGTGCAGACGTGTGTTTGCACCAGTGGTCACCCTGTTCTCATCATCTCTTTCGTGAGGAGCAGCAGAATACAATGCAGAAAGGAAATTGTTTTGTCATTTTGGGATTTCAGGGCATACGTCTCTCTTTCACCTCCTGATGTCCTTCAGGGAATGTAGGGAAATTAATCCCGTTCACAATGTGACTGCTTGCAATTAGAATTCTCATTCAGCCTTAATAGCCACTGGTATCCATCAAAGGCTTGATTTCCAGGTCTGTGGCGTAGCGCAGTGAAGAGGAAAAGAGCTGAAGGTTCTAAGCATATTGGCAGAACGTAAGTGGAATGGGGGGAGCTGCTGTGCTCACTTGGAGAGCAGGCTGGAGAAGTTCCAGCCATGCTTGGCATGCCCCAGGGTGCTGTGTGGTCTTGAAAAGCTGGTCAGAGGAGTGAGAGAGCGGGGCTTTTAAGAGCATTTTATTGGGCACAAGGGCAGGCCAGGAATGGGTTTATAATCGGCTGTGATGGTTCAGCTGACAGATGGCAACGGGTGAACAGGGGTATCTTGAATGCTTCATGGAATGGAATCCTGTGCTAGCTACTCTAACCTGATGGTAAGCTGATGAAAGTGTCCCTGTGCAGAGAAGAAGCTGTCCTAGCTAAAGTCTGAATCAATTTGAAAACCAATTTTAATTATACTATTGCAAATCTTGTGAGCAAGCACACAATCTCCTTGGTGGTAAGGAGAGAGATGCCATTAGTGGTGTGTAAGACTGTGCTCTCTGGTCCTTGCTCGCTGGACCAGGCTAGCACATACTGAAAAGTGTGTCAAAGACAAAGTAATTGACATAATATAAAGGTGAAAAGTCCCTTTATATTATGGTGGTATATGTTAATCTGTCCTTTGTTAACAGGATCTGACTGATGATCAAGCTGTAATTCAGGCCTCAAAACTGGGAAAACCCCACACAATAGTGCTCTATAGGGTACAGGAACAGTTGATTAACAAGGTACAAGGAAGTTTGCCAGGTTTGTGTAGTATCCTGAGCTCCGCCATCCGGTTTGGCAACCTTCCCTTTCCTGTGCGACAAGTGTCACCGTCCGGAGCTGGCTGCCCGCTGGCACATCGGATCTGTGACCTCGCGTCCCAGCCCTGCGTTCGCGCAGAGGCTGGACTGACCCCTGCAGCCAGGGATCAGGTGGAAACCTATTAGGGGTGACTCCTCACCAGCACAATGTCCAGACTCATGTCACCGCTGCTTCGAGTCACCCTGGGAGCAATCATCCATGAATTGATTTTATGGCAGTGCTGACACTTGCCTTCATTCTTTCGGAGCCGGGGAGAATTGCTGATAACCATGCCCCCTGCCGCCTCGGGATATAATATCAGGAGCATAGTTTAGGGGCACAGCCAGCTTCAAGGAGCATTACCTCGCTTCAGTGCATTTTTATGTGTTTTCTTTTCCCTGCAGGCCTTTTTCTGCTAAGGGGGATATTTGGACCAGTGAATACATTTTTTTTTTTTTTTTTTTCTCTTCTTCTTAGTAAAGCAACAGTCAAAAAGTCTATGACTGTGTGCTGTTGTCAAAAATATAAACGTTTGCCCAGTTTGCTACTGGGTAGCACCTGGGGCTTATGTCTTAGCTTCCAGCTTGGTGATAACTTCCTCCCTTAACAAAGGACTTTACAAACAAATGAACATATCAAAATCAGCTCATAGGTGCAACTGCAGTTTGAAGCCTGCATTTGCCAAATCCCCAATCCTGGAAATATATTTTAAGGATAAAGCCTCAGAAAGATTATGTATGCAAAGAAAAATGTTTTTTATAGCATCAGGACCAAAATAAGATTTTTTTTTTTTCCTAGGTCAGACATCCTTTGAAGTATTTTTTTTTTTTTTTATTTCTTTTTTTTTTTTTTTTCCTGTAATTCTCATTAGTTTAATTAATCGTTGCTCTCTTTTGAAATTAAGGAGAACAAATTGTTCTCCTGGTACTGAAGGATGCAAGAAAATAATTGCAAACAGTCTGTTTGTACCTGAGTTCTTATTATATTTCTCTTGAATGGAATCTCAGGAAAAAAGAGAGGCAAATTGTTCACAGAACCCCCCCAGTATATTAGAGCAAGAAATATATTTGTGTGGTGATTTCTTGTGGATGCATATAACATTGCAATGTTCTGATAATGGAAACAATTTGTTTTAGAAACAGTATAAAGGTTGCTAATTTCCAAATAACAAGAAATGGTCTGCCTGACAGGTTTTTCTTTTTAGTTTTTAGACTGCACAGCAAAAGAGCAGGAGCAGAGGCAAAGCCAGGCAGGCAGGGCAGGCTCTCCAGCGGCAGCAGCCGACCCCCCCCGTACTGCTGCCAAAATCAGTGCGACGGGACAGACACAGGGACACAGGCTTTTGGGGGTCCCGTTACGTGATTAGACCCCTCCCTTTGGGGTGGAAAGGGAGAGGAATTTTTTTTTTATATGAAAATGAAGGTAACGCCTATATGGGCTGAAGTGAGTGCATTTTCCATATTTATCTATTCCATGAACAAATATCTCTGAGAAATAAGCATGATTTGGAAAGGCAACCTGGCCGGGGAGCTTGCAGAACTACACTTCTGCCAAACTGTTTTTCATTTTCCTATTACGTTTCATGAATCTGAAACATGGGGAGGGATCTTGCATTTACTTTTTGCTGTTATATAAGGCAAATGGGGTTGGAGCTTTTTGGATTAATAGGATGGGAGGTGGCTTCCTACCTTCTGTCGGTGGGAGATAAAGGTGCCTTCTCACCTCACAGGTCCTTTTGAAATAGTCCATCAAGTTAGGTATTAGAAAAAAGAGTTGGTGAAGTGGGTGGAGAGAAGAGAGTTTCTGGAGCAGAGTGCATACATTATACTTACTATTGATCTTATGAGCATATTGGTTATATTGCTCTGGCAATATTTGTGATGGAGTATTTAGGCAGCTGGAGCTGATTTTTGGGAACAGTGGCTAGCCTCGATCCTACTTAGCTGAAGAATGACCTGGAATTAAGATGGGAAAGCATGAAGACAACCACCCATGCGTAGTCTCTTTACAAGATATGAAGGTTGAAGAAAGGCTGTTACATCTGCTGCCTTTGCCAGCTCATTTCTTCCCCTGTCTACATGGGAAAGCAGTTAGGAGACAAAGAAAGACTGTTTCCCCGTTGATACCTAGTAAGAATATGCGATGCTCGATACACAGTAAGAATATGTGATGTCAGTGTAAATCACAGGAAAACTTCACAGATTTTATTAGAAGATGAACTATCCTGTGATACTCTGTAGAGGTAAGGTCATGTTTTCAGTCTTTTGAGTTTTCTACTGAATTCTTTAGCAGTGACATATTTTTCTAAAAACTTTTAGAAAGGCTAACATAGTCCCTTAAGAATCCTATAAACTTCCAGACTGATAGCAACAGAAGATCTTCAAACTTACTGTCTTTTGGGATTTTCTATCCACTAAATCCTAGAAGGCTTTACATGTGGCCAAAACTGCAAATATATAGAAAGTAAAGCAAGCCCAAGGAATGTGGATAGCAGTAACATGTAAAACTTCTCTCAGTGGGCTAGTTGAATACTGTCTGCTCAAGGAAGGCTAGAAAGCTACATGGTCAAGGAAGGCTTAAAAGGATTGAAGAACAATCAAAAAGAAGTTAAAGGAGGGTTACAAAACACCCATGAGAAAAAAAGGAGAACTGAGACTCCTATGAAGTGCTGCACAGCTTCCTTTCTCATTAGGCTTCTGCATCACGTCACACATGGGCTTTTAGGCTCTGTGGAGCAAGGACCAGCCATCCTACATACTGTTCACAAGGAATGATATACTGTCTTGTACATGCAAATACACATAATGAATCTTATTATCATTCCCGATATGATTATTTTGATTATGCAGTGTATCGTGGATGAGAATGAGTAATTAAAATAATATTTAAATGAAGATTTTATTTGCACAGATACAGAAAAATATCTCTCTTTAGCAAAGCCTTTTGCTATTGCTCTTTGCACCCTGGGGAGACTTAAGATGCCTGATCATTTCCCTTGGCCCCCCAGCTCTGGGGAAATCATATTTTTCTGTTGGCTCCCTTGGCTTCCCAGGCAATGCAAAGAGCTGGCTCAACGTGGGACCTAAATGACAATTCATTGCCAGGAGGGAAGTAATTTTCAGCCTTCCTCCCTTTCTTCTTGCCATGAATATAATAATACACTTTGGAAACATTACTGGGGTAATCTGAAAACAGCAATGCTGTCAGAAATCAGAAAATGCCTGGTAGAACCGGTCGTTCACATATCTTAGCTATGATGTTTAGAATCACTGTACATCATTTTTCACTCTTCACTGACATCCTGCTGGATTTTTCCCCAGTGAGAATTTGTCTTTGCACTAAACCACCATACGAGCACTATAGGTTGGACATTGTCATCATTTTTCTTTACCTTCCCCCCTGCTCCCCCACTCTTTTTCTTTTTTTTTTTTTTTTTTTTTTTTTTTTTCAGAAAGCTTCTTCATGTTGCAGAGATCATCGGATGAAATGAACGCAGCCCAGCTGGGATTTGCTGGAAATGTGTTCAGCTTGGCAACACCTCTCACAGAGTGGCTGTGTCCCTAAAAGCTTTGTTTAAAATGATGAAATGAAAACAAAGGAGGCATAATTAGCTGGTGTGTAATAATAGAAAAGGCTTGTATCCAGCTACTGTAAAAGTCATTTAATGAAGGGTAATCTGGACATAAGCCCGCACACTGTAGCTGTAAAATATTTAAGCTTTTTAATGAGAGGGAAAATGGAGAGAAGGGTTTGCTAACGTGATTAGGAAAAATGCCTTTCATAACCATTTTTACTGGGGCTTGCAATTCCTAAACTGAGGTTTGTAGCTTTCTTGAAGCCAAAGCAGCAATAAAACTTTTATACCGCACCAACACTTAAAAGCTACATACATCACATTGGTTTTATATGTCTGAGTGGGAACATCAGCGTACAGCTTTTTATGTCTGCAAAGGGCTACACTGGCTATTGAGTAGTATCTCCAGTTTTTTCTACTTACCTCAGATTGTAGAGTGCTTGTGGATGAGCAATCATTAATCTTAAGATGCAGTAAAAGTTGCTTTCAGTGATGTTCTTTCTCATCTCCCCCTCCTTGTTCTGTTTTTCTCTCTATGTCCCTCTCATCCCTTTCTTTCTCCTTCCTGGAAAAATCCCTTTTCTCATACCCCCTGTACCTGCCACTGTTGGAACCAATACAGATGCTGTTTGGTCTGAGGTGGACCAGCTTCTCTGATATGATGAATACATACCATTATTTTTAGTCCATTCATAGGTTACTAGGCAAAATGCAGGAATCAGCTGGGGATTTTCCACAATGGGACAATCATAAATGATGTGATAAAACATTATTATACCCATGTGAAGTATCTAGAGGTGGGGTGCAGTATGACTACAGTATTTACCTAACCTGAGTGCAGATGTGTCTAAGTTTTTGTTACCTATGCCTGGGAGGGAGGGGTAATCTTGTCCTCCTCTGCAGGGAATACTTTCTAATCCATGGAGAAAGGTGGACACCTGAGGAAGGTGGACATCTCCGAAAACCTCCTGGGTTACAGGCGTTCCTCTCTCCATTCAGGAAAATGAATGGAATCTCACAGTGGTACACAAGATTTCCCAGTCTTTTCTAAGATATAGGAATGTCCGAGAAGGGCCACATGATGCTGAGACAGTTGTATAGTTACGCATGGCTGTCAGACCTAGGAGGAGGAATAATGGAGACAGAGTGGTTTCTACCCCAAACCTCTCTGCGGGAAGTCTGATGCTGGTGGATAGCAGGATACCCACTGGCAGAGCCTTCCTTGCAGTCCTCCGTGCCAGTGGACTGGGAGGAAGGAGGGCTTGCTGATGGGGAGGAGCTGCTGGGCCGTGGTTGGGAGTTTTACCACTGAAAGTTTTTAGGGTGAAAGGAAGAAAATCCAGCGAGTTCGTGTGTCCCTGTTGTCCCAAAACATTGCCCAAGCAATGCTTGCCTGACTGGCTCATGTGCGGCCACTGTTCAGCTGGCTTCAGCTGTGCTCTTTCCCTTGTTTCCTAGCTGCCTGTTTTCAAGGGCTCTGTGGATTGCACTCATTGTCAGTGCAGCCAATTAGGGTAATAGTTGCTGTTATTTCAGTGATATCTCACAGAAGTATCATGCTCATAGCACGGCTTTCTCACTCCTTCAGTCATCACTGCACCATCAGAATTTTAGCTCAGAGGTTTTGCTCAAGCGTATAAATAATATTTGTAGGTCTGTCCCTCACATTCTTGCAATTTTTTCACTTAAGCTTCCATGTAAGAATGGAGATAATAAATATTCATGTATTTCTTCCTACCTTGATATGCTAATTCTGGTGTGAATGGTAATCAAGAAGCAGCTGAAAAAGATGACTCGATTTTGGTATTATTTGTGAATCCTGCACTGAAGTATTGGGCTGGGGGTGTATGACAATGTCAGCTAAGAGTGATTTAACACGAGTTGCTCTTTGGAGATATCTTATTTGCTTTATTAATTGTATAAAATAATTTAAGACTACTGAATTGCCTATTTATTACCTCAGTCAGTTGTCTCAAATTAGGTGAAATGGGTTCTTTCTTTCTCACCTCTTTCCCAGGTTTCTAAATAAGGTGCTGAACTCAATTTCTTTGAGTTGTGCACCTAATAGTCTGATTGACTTCAGTGAGTTAGTTAAACAAAGTCTAAATGTCTGTAGGAGTGGTGGATCTTTTATAGTTACCAACTCTATAGTATAAACTGAAGAGTTCATTTCTGAACAAATTGGATGGATGTTCAATTTGACTCATTTAGTATTTAAAGCAGAGTCACAAAAATGCTTTCGTAATATTGGAGAATTAAAGATATGCCTAAAATGAATCTTACACACTAAGTCCCCCAGACTTAATTTCAGAAAGCTTCATATTTCAAAAAGCTGGGACAGAAACCTGGATTTTGTCATTCATCTTGATCAGAGATCCATACCTGGTATCGGTGAAATGGGTGGATGTTTGAATTAACATTTTGCATCAGGATTCTGAGTGGTGGATTCATCTCTGCAGAGAGTATTAGTGTGAAAATAGAGAGTCACAACTGTTTCTCAGTCAATTATTTGTACAGGCTGAAGATCTCAGGACTCTGTTATTGACTTCAGTGGCAGCAGGCACCTGCTTTCATCAGCACCAGAACCTAACTGAGTTATAAAAGTAGCAGTGGCTCAAACCAAACCAGTCACACCAAACTAGCCTCCATGATAAATGTTTGAAGGAAAGACAAAAGACATCTTGAGCTACTTGTGGATTGGTAACTCTCATCAGTGTGTGTAAACTCTGTCATGCACCATACTGCATGTTTGCTAGAAGAGATGCCATACAAATGGTCAGAACTAATTTAAATTTTTTATTTTTAGAATTTCAATGATACTGTGAATAACAGGAAGGATTGGCAAAACATATAGCCCCACTATAGCCAGTTTCCCATGTCATGAGCTGGTCTCCATTTTCCATAATTATGAAATGAGTTTTGTCACATCGACAAATCTTGACTGCTGAAAGATCAGATGACCTTTGAATATAAGGGGGTTAAAAAGATCAGATGCTCAGAACTGAGTTCATTGTAGATTCAAAGTGCTTAAAGCTAAAAGCTGAAAGACTGAGTGATGTCTTTTCTCATTTGATGTTTCAGGTCACTGAGGTTACATGCTCTAACTATGCGAAGGCCCTATGAATATGAAGACTTCTTCCTTTTCATCTAGCGGCTCAGTAACAGAATAACCCATTATGGTTATAAATTATAATTTTCTTTTCAAATGGCTGGAAAGAAGGGCTAATTTTAAAACCCTGATTCAAATATTCCCAGTTCCATGCTCTGTAAAAGGGGAACTGTGGGGATTTTATTTAACTGGTAGTATATGGCACTCAATTAAATAATACCAATGTGGCTCATGAGCTTCAGCATCACCAGATGTACCCATAAACTGCAAACATCCTCTTTATCCCATTTCCCCATCAGCACTGAGTAGGTTAAGGAAGAATACTTGCCTCTGTAAGTAGTCAAAAATTGTCCAGTCCATAAAATGAGAAAAGTTAGTAAAAATGGTGTAAAACATATAATAATTAAATACAACTTCTCTAAGCTGTCCCTACAAGTCTTACTGTAAACATATCATTACAGTTTTTGAACAGTGTTTTCTGTTTGTGAGATTGATTGTTTATCGGATTGATTTTGTCATGGGGAGGGGGAGGTTTGCCAAATTTATCACACAATATTTGTTCTGGGCCTAGTTTAGCTGGACCCAAACCATGAGGATGATGGAAGCTGCAGGATGCAAATCTATTTTTGTGCTTGGTCTTGAGCAGTCCTAAGGAAAATGATAGTCACTGCATCGGAGATTTATTCAGTTTCATTATTGCTATTTCACCCTGCTACAAGGAAAGCCTGAGTGGGGAGGACTCTGAGAATGTGAGAGTTCAATATTTCTCGTTCAGGATGTGCAGGGACAATAGAAGAAGAGTGGGACCTCTGCCAGAGGTGTCAGAGGGAGAAAACGGGTCATTGATGCCTTCTATCAAAATGACAACTCCCAGTAGGAGTTCCTCATCAGGGACTGCTTGGGACCAGTGGAAAGGTAGTCAATTTTGTTGGTGACGGGGCTGATCAGGAGCTGGCATTGTATCCATCGCACCCCCCCAACTGTACTGCTGTATGACCTGCTGGTGGGAAATGCACCGTACAAAGACAGAGGCACTGCTGGCATGGTAGGAGCCCTGCAGAAGTTTTGAGATGTCAGGAAAGCAGTGACAGCATGGGCTTTTCAGATTTGGTAACCAGCTGATGCATGGCTTGTTTAGATGTACTATGAGAGTAGCAGGCCTTTCCATGCTGTTTGTGGTGGTGAAGCTAGTTAAATGTACGCGTCTCATATATTGGTATGCCTTGCTACTCTGCTGCAATTTGCATGCATTTTTATTACGCTTCTTGTTTCAAGAAGCAGATTGTAAGAAATTCTTCTGTTTCAGCAAAACACACCTCTCAAACTTAAAGATGCTATTTTTGCTCTGGCTGGCCCTCAGATTCAGGTGAATATCACATATGTTCCTGCTTGACTACCGTTTGGGGAACCTGCTCTGTTTTTGTGGACTAAGGGTGAAGGGCTTACCACAACAGGACCAAGAGAGGAACTCTTGCAGATGAGGTAGCAAGGAGCCAAGTTAACTCCACATAGTCAGCTTAAGCTTTCACCATTTCTTTTAGACCTTGGTGCTTTAAGGCTATTCCCTGCTGTAGGCTATTCCCTGCACTGGTTTTAGCTAAATGTAACTGTCTAAAAGTTAGGTATCTAGCCTAAATTAGTTAGAACAACTTGCCTCTAGACTCTAATGCCAGTGGGGAGAGAGAGAGGTGATCCATCTAGCCAGTTTTATATAGACAGTCTTGACACTCTCTGAACCATCTCATGCTTCTGTTCTTCATGAAAGGATTTGGTGGCTGCATCATTTATAGTTACCAGAGCCTGAGCCTCAGCTTTGCCATCTGTGTTGATCAGACTAAAAAGATGTACTGTCCAACATTGAAACAGTCCACAAAGATTCAGGTGTCCCTGCTGAAGATGGACTCATAGGTGATTTGCTGACGTTCTCATGTTAGGGAGTGGTAGCACAGACGGAATTTATTCTGCAAACATTTTTTCTTAAACGTAATCCAGGCGTGCACATTTAAAGTGTTTTCCAGATTCTGGCCACATTGCAGTCTTCATGGGAAATTTTTACACTGCTACTGTTTTCTCCCTAGACACAAAAAGAATGGGTTCTCTGTAACATATGATGACACATTTTGCTAGAGGGACAGAAATGAGTGTTTTACTGAAAAAAGACCCTGTTAAACAACATCAATCTTCCTCTTTGCAAAATGGGCAGTTATTATTAAGTTATTTCTGTGAATGTCCCTGATATAATGTATTTTCTTTTGTATTTAAACTTGATCAGTATCTCTTCATTAGTGCTGTTAGATCCTTATGAAGGGCAATTCATCGTACTAACTGGCTGGGATGCCAGATACAGAAGCTGGCACAAAATGAAACTCAGATGGTCACTATCTGCTTACTATACAGCCTGCCAGGAATCAGATTCACCAGGAATATATGAGTTGTTTAACACATCTTTAAAAAGCAACACATCTTTTCTGAATGCTCGTACCTGTTCCCCTCTGTTCAAATAAATGCTTGCTTTTCACTTTGTCAAGAGTATGACTGCTCCCTTTGCAAAAGTTTGTTGGCCCTTTTAAAGCCTCTGCTGAAATACCTTAGTCTTGGTCATGAGAGGTCAGTCATGCATTTTTGTACAAAGCCATGTGATTTTTGGGTGCTGAATATTCCCAGATTTCAGCATCTACCAATGCTGGAATTTTTGAGTGCTTCAATCCAAAAGAAATACAGAAACACAACTTTGATGTAGGCGCCAAGAAAAGGATTTATTTCACTGTCAAAAAGCGGATGTCCAGCTGAAACTAGTTGTCCTTCTTCCTCTCTAATTAATAGAAAGAGAGTCATATCACAAATCTTCTAAGACACCTTAGTGTCATGTAAGTCACTCTTTGGAATTACCTTTCTCTCTACTGAGTTTAGAGATTAATCCCACCCCTGCTTCCCATTGTTTTCCCCTTGATGTCTGTGGGAAGTTGAATGTTGACACAGAGATTAAGCATCTAAGTATCTTTATGGATCTAGGTCTAAACTGGAAAATTTTGTTTGATGATGTTTCTGTCTGTTTCTAAGTTCACAAGTATCATTTTAGCTTTTATTTTCACAGGGCAGAGGAGAAAAATCTCTGCATAAATCTTTTCTTCAGAAAAATACTAGAATCAAGTGAACACTAGTAATTGTGTTCTAAATCTTTATAGCCTCAGTTCTAGTCTTTAAAGTACATTTAGAATAGCATATTTAGCTCTATTTCTTCTCTTGACTTTAGAATGCCAGGCACACTAATAGAACGATATGAATAATAAATTATAATACTGTTTATCATCTAAATTGTTATAATTTATAATTTTTCTCTCAAGTGTTTCTTCTAGAAATCTATTCAACCCTCCCTGATGACACATTTGGATGAACATTTTTGAACAGTAAATGCCTAAAGTTAGTCATATAGATCTATATTTAGGCACAAGAATGAATGACCTGATTTTTAGGGTTGCTGATTACTTATTTTGACGCATTAATATGAATTTAATAGCTTAGCTGTAGGTGCCAAAGTCTTAAGAATTATTTTTTTTCCTGTGCACAACTTGTCTATCAAACTGCAGAACACATGCAGAATTAAATTACTAATGAGTGATGACAATATGCCATATAAAAACAATGTTACATTGATTCATTTATTTGTTTACACGGTCTGGCAGGCTAATTTTATGCACTAAGTCCACGATGAAAGATGATTTATAGTGATTTGAACAGAAAAGCTTATATTTCTCCCATTTCATATCAAGATAATGGTGGGTTCTCTGTGAAAAAAGAACATCCTCTGGTTGTTCTTTGTTGTATGCCAAAGAGAAGTATAATCTGAAGACATTTTGCTCATTCTATCAGAAAAGCAAACTTAGTTTTTCCTGATGACTTTCATTATGTTAAAAATTGAGAAAAACTGGATACTGCACAATAAATTGACGCATATTGTAAAACAAAAGCCTTTCAGAAAACATTAAGAGCCGTATGTTCAGTTTAGAGATATACAGTGCCACTTTGAGATATGGCTTCTTTGTTGTTTAAAGACCCAATTCATCAGAGCTCTTGGCTACTTACAATAACAGGTCATAAGTGTTTCTTAAGGTCATTGCTGAATAGGGGCCCAATAGCTTGATTTGCTATACCTTGTCTAGTTTAGTCTGAGTAGGTCCCTAAACTACTTTGAGGATGCCCAGGACTGCTTAGAGAATAAGGACTGTTAAACTATAGTGTGAATGGTGGGATCTAGACTTTAAAGGTAACAGTAATAAATACCCTTTGTTTAGTGTGTTGTCTTATTCTCTGTTTTTACATTGAATTATTTATACACACAAGGGCTTTTTGCAAAATAAGAGATGAAATGAGGGTAAGCTGCTAGATTTCCTCACCTTTAAGAGCTGGTGTCTGGACCCTGACCCAACAGTAGGGAGATTCCTGTGAGCCACAGGGGCAGTGGGTGCAAGAACCCTCCAACTGCACTTAATTTGCGCACAAAAACCTTAAAGAGAACTGCTTGAATAAAAGTAAGCTGAGTGAGAACTGCACAGCTCCACCTGACATTATATTGACAGCAGGTGGTAAATGTGGATGGAAGTGCCTGACTATTGCGGAATAAAGCACGGTCCCTTCAGCATCAGCAGCTGTGCGATCACTGGGGAGTTGTTTGGTTACATGTGTTTTTTTCACATCTGTCATTTTTACTAAATTGGTGGTCTAAATGAATAGTGTCATGCACAGGAACATTACATGGATTTATGACAGCTGCAGTGTATAGCACCTAGAGGATTTGGGGTCCGTGAAGCAGTGAATGGATTTCAGAAAGGCATGATTTTCATCTGTAGTAGATATAAGCTTGATCCATTATTCATCATGCTATGCAAAAGAGAATTGCACATTGGGTTCACAGGGCAGTCTTCTGGTATTTCAGAAAGAAGAAAAAGGAACTTAAGAGAAAGATTTATATGTTTATGTTGCCTCTGTTTATGATGTGAGCAAAAGAAGTCCAATTTCCTCCTAATTAGATTATAACAGGTGCAAGCGAATCCAACAGAAGGGAAGCTGGTTTTATAATATCTATAGAGCATTTGGTGTGAGTGTAGCAGGGAAATGGGAAGCATCTCTCAGCCGTGCTTTTCCCCTCTTATGGTCTGACACCTGCCACGTGCTCTGCTGTCAGAGAGCAGTGTTACTGGGCACTCACCCTGGTTCAGGTAGTGCCACGGAGTTCGGCTGAACCAGATGGGGAAGCGAGTCCCCTTTTGAGGCTCATTTCCCGCTGCACCCTGTTCTTCTGAGAGCTGTGCTGCCTCAGGTGCTCCCGTCCCCTCTGTTGCACACCCTGTTTCATGCAGGCTTGGGTCCATGGCTGCCACCTGTGTGGGAGGTGTTGCAGTCCTTGCCACTTCTCCACTGCTGGCCCTGCCTCATGTTCTGCTTCGCCCACCCAGCCTTTTAAGCTGAGGTGCTGAGATGTGAGCAGAGAAGTCTTGGGAAGTGTCACACATTCTGCCGTGTTACCTCGTGGTACTACCAGCAGATTGATGCGGTGGACATCAACCTCTGAAAGTGTCATGGCAAGTATTGCCAGAACTTGCCTATCAGAGATTTCAGGTTGTCTTGGTATGTACAGATGGTGACGGTTATTCTCCTTTCTCCTCAGATTTGCACTGGCAAAGCTCTACTGACATCCCTCTGATACGCTTCTGATAATGAGAACAGAGTCCAGATGGGCAGATACCGAACAAGACGGATGTTTCACCCCTGTTTTTAAGCAATCCAGAGAGCAATGTTACTTCAATGAAAATAAAAACTGATGAGTTGAGAAACTTTAATAGCATTTTAAATGAGGGGCAGACTTTCTACTTTCATTTTGAGTTTGTAACCTAGGATGTAAGAAAGGTGAAGATCTACTTTTTAAGTAGACAGCTGAAGAGATCAGAACTGAAATCCTGTTTGACTAGGATGTTAATGCCATTATTTAAAAGCTGCTACTGAAACGGCAAATCTAGGGGATTAGTTTATGATTATTATAGAGAAATGCATAGAATCATTAATGATAGTGGACTTAATAATTTTCTTGTGGGTAAAACAAACTATTCTGATATCATATAGTGTATTTGTGAGGAAACAAGGTCTATTTCTGTGTAAATACATTTTACCATTGCTTCAGACTCCTAGCGAGATCATAATGATAAAGCAGCACAAATACTGTCACAAACTGGCAGAAACCAGCCTGGCAGGAAATTCCAAACTCAATGGCAGACTTCCACAGCCTATTGGAAATTAGCTGCTGTTCTGCTAAAACAGTGATTGGGAGTATGTCTTATGGGAAGAGGACTGAGTTTTTAATATGTAGACATGCAGATGGGTCCTTGTCAAATTTATGGCGTGACACTCATTTACCTTCAGGGAGAATCTGAAATCCAAACTACAAAGAAAAAACAGGTTCCATAGGCAGGATCTGTGAAAAAAACATTTTTTTTTTTTGTTTTTCAGATATTGCTCTTCACTAGTCAGAAAGGCATGTGAGGAAGTGTGTTTACAGCAATTAATATCTAGATAAGTGAACATTGTAATTCTGGGGGATTTTACAACCTGGATTTTTCTCTCTGCTTCTCTTTCCTTTTTACCATCATTTCCTTTGGTGCTACATTCTCACCTGTTTTTGATATGTTTTGAGAAATTGCTCCAGACTTGCCTACATAGAGAGCTATTAATAGCTATTCATTCTCTAGGCAGGTGCTCTAATTCCATTGGCAGGGTGTCTTTTTTTGAACTAGCTTAGCTCAAGTCAGGGTGGACTTAAACTAATTCAGACTAAGTCACTCCTATTTTGAAATAAGAGAGCCTATCCAAAAATTGATTGAGGAAAGACTTATTTTTCTTTAAAGTTGACACTATCTCAGTCTAAATACACTTTGTCGTGTAAACAAGCCCCTGGGAGCATGCCATGTGTTCTGAATTACATTTGCAAGCTTTTATGAGTGCTCCAACTCATGTTCCTGTGCAATTCAACCTACAGGAATTCAAGATGTTATCACTTCTCCCCTTTCTCTGCTATTTATCACAGCCCTTCTGTCAGAAGTTCCTGCCAGGGTGGCAGATAGCAGACTGGAGCACTGACTCATTCAAGTCTTACTGCTCCAGTTCAAAGGGACACTGGTTTGTTTTAACACAAACCTAGTTTCACTCATGAGTTACACTGGATTATGAACTGGAATGTGGTTGAAGATGCACGTTCTGTTCCTTTGACCCTGTTTTTTTGGGGTGCTAAACTGTTGCAGGGGGGCAGCTGGATGCAGCACCATCTTCTGCTGCTGCAGTGAGATTATCCAGGCACAGAGATTTGTCAGAAGATACCTGAGAGGTGGTGAGGCTCAGTAGCTCACGCTGGAGTCTGGGCATTATAGACTTGTATTCTTTCCCCCATCATTCTATGAGTGACCTTAAGTCGTGTCTTTGATATTTTTCTATAAAATGTGAATTTATAACTTGGCCTAATTGGATTGGATTTTTCTTGAGATCAACAACAGAGCTTTTTGAGCCCCAGCACTAGGTTCATTTGAATGTCAGGTTCCTCTGAAAGCCAGTGAGGCTGTTCAGAATTCTGCCAAAAAATAACATTCAGGAGAACTGTCTGTTCTCCTTTAACCTTGTTCTCAAAGCAACAGCAACAAAAAATTGCTCTGGTCCTCCAGAGTCTTAAACAAACATTAAGGCAAGCACTTAGCTCAGACACTTGAAATTTGGCTGTATTACAAAGGACAGAAAATGAGGCATTTGCCCTGGTAAGTGCCTTAATAGAGGGGTCATTACCTATGCTCTGTCTATGACAGGATTAAGCCCACTGCAGCTGAGGATGGATTGGACTAATGAACTCCAGAGCCTGTGGAAAGCTTGCAGCAGTCAACTGTGGGGAAAGCAATCAGCATGCATGTTATAGTGTGAGCATTAATGTAGGAAAGCTCTCCTTGCTCAAGGGTCCCCAGGGCAGGGCGAGGGTGGGCTGCTCGGGCCACTCTTTTCTTCAGACTCTCTTGCTTCTGTTGTCTCAAAAGTCGAAAGTGGATATGTTAATTTGTTCCAAGAAGCAGGCTGAGTTTCATAATAGCAACTGCAGGTGACGCAGAGCCTATCCCAACCTGAGATCTGCAGAAATCTGGCTTGCCTCTATAGCTACAGTTCAGGTCACTCAGCTCCAGAGAACATTTCTGAGCATGACCCTCCTTCATGCTGCTCAATATACACATTCTCCTGGGGTCCATCTATTTATTTCTAGGAGAGCTGGGCTGCTTTGGCATTGCTTGTAGTTATCATTATGCAAAGTGCATATCTGGACAGAATGGATTATCGTTTTTATTGCAAACCACCAAGGCAGATATGTCCATGTCTACAGGTACAGCAAAACAGAACATTTGAATGGTTTATAAAACCAAATGAGGACTTTCTTTTCTAGGTTCAACTGTTATCTGAGTGTGAGCTTTCTTTTTGTTGATCCCTGAGTGATGGATGTAGCTGAAGAGAAGGGACTACTCATGTGAACAGCTGCTCATCTAGTCTGTTTGATTGTAGTCAAGGCCTTATATATCCTATCTCACATATGAATGCAGCGTGTCTGTGCCACACAATGTTGGGTTGTTTGAAGATACAATGGCCACACCTTGATTCCGGATATATTAATGCTCTGACGATGCAGTGCTCCAAGGAGGCTGAGTAGGTATAGGGTCAGCTTAACAATGTGTGCTTGCCACAGGAAAGGCATGAGAATATTGTCCTTGCCTGGGAGCAATGAGGCCTTTGAAATACATGTTATGGGCCTCCTTAGGAATACCTGATATTAATGTGAAAATATTCACAATATTAATGGCTAAATAAAGCTGCAGCGATATCCAGCTGATAGTCTATAGGTTTCCTCATCTCTTATTCCAGCTCAAATATTTTCTGTATCGTTTTCATCGCAATATCTGGCTGAAGATGAAGATTTGAAGGAGGACCTTTTATCTACTGTGCCAAGACCAGATTTTGTCTTTTGAAGAGCAAGTGTTCATTATTGTTTTTGGTGTGACTGAAGGTTAGATTGGATATTAGGAAAAATGTCTTCACCGAAAGGGTTGTCAAGCATTGGAACAGGCTGCCTAGGAAAGTAGTTGAATCACCATCCCTGGAGGTATTTAAAAGACATACTTAGGGACATGGTTTAGTGTGGACTTGGCAGTGCTAGGTTAGTGATTAGACTCAATGATCTTAGAGGTCTTTTCCAACCTAAACAATTCTATGATTCTGTGAACATACTGCACTTCACATTGCTTGGTCCATAAAGGGGAGAGAAATCCTCTTTGTATCTGTGAGATGGAAAGTGTTAGAACTGCCATGAAAACCCATTTCTCCCATCACCTCCTTAGCCTGGTCAAGGCAACTGTGAAATGAGATTCAAAACAGGTAGAAAGAATAAGAAGCAGAGGACCCCATCATTCAAATGTAGAGGAGAAGATTTTTTTCTCTCTGTCCCTTAACTCCACACAGAGTGGTGTGTGCATACCTAGTCAAGTGGTCACTAAACGCTTGCCACCTCCTGGCTGGGCTAGCCACATTTCTTGTTCACAGAGCAGCTGGGGCCGTCAGAGCATGAGGCTGGTGCTGCTCTATGAGTCGGCAGAGGCAGCAGTTTGCCTGGAACGTGCAGAGCCATAAAAGCAGCTGGGAGCCTTTTCCCTCTGTCCAAATGGCTGTATTTATATTCACCAACCAGAGGCATGTGCAGGCACTAGAGAAATGGCTTTTGGATTTTTAATAAAGGTCGTCTTGTTGTTGGGACCTGTGATATGGTGGTATGTGGAGCAGATGTTTCAAGGACCTGTCTGTATTAATTCTTTATTATACAGGTGCCTGTAAGTGTTGGGATTGGTTTTAATGACTCAGACCATGTCCAGACTATGTTCCTCTCTTCCCTGGGATTGGGAAGGACAAGTCTTTCTAAAGGAATAGGTATTCTAATCATTGGACGTGCTTTTAGGCGAAGGCACAGGAACTGAATGCCAGACAGAGAGTTTCAACTGCAGCGTACTGAAGTGCTAAGCAAATAGCTGCTCAGATGAGGAGACAACCTTTATTAGGTTGGGGTCTCTCCTAATTGTGTGCCAACTTTTACTTTTGAAAATTGATTTATCCGCAACATAATACTGAAGTAAATAATCCCTTTCAGTGTCATGCTGGCACTGTTTCCGAGATGCTTTTTGAAGGAGCAGTATTTGTTGTCAGCAATAACATGTCCCCTGCCTTGTCATTGCCCCAGGTTATTGATGAGCAATTATTCCTTCTTCTTTAAAAGCATTTGCATGCAGGTTTCTCCTGCCTTTATCCATGTGGCTAGTGGTCCATCCAAATCTATTATAATCCCAATGTAATGTTACACCTCTTTCCTAGCCCACCTGTCCTCTGACCCTCCTCCCAGATCTTTTTTCCTTCATTTCTTTGCCACGCTGTATGAATATACCCTACTATCTGGCTTTGTTTTTATTTCTTTTAGTATAGTGGTTATTGTTTTTCCTTAAGTGTCCTTGTAATGGGATTTCATTCTTACTCATCACCCCAGCATGTTCTGATACTCCTGTCCATGTTTCATATATACACATTTATGCATCCTCTAGATTTTGCTTTTCATATATTTTGATGTTCTCTAAGAAAATGTGCCAGTTTTCATCCGTGCTCTCTCGTTTTTGTCATCCTCTCTCCCTTCTGCCTGTTGTCTTCCCCTTCTTACAGACCAGGACTATACTTCCTTGATTTCTTTTGGCTTTGAACTCACAGGCAGATTATGGCTAGACACAATTAATTTATCTAAGAGTCTCTAGGTTGCTTTGTTTCAGGGTAACAAGCTCTTCTGCCAAGCCACAGAATCTGCGGCCAATCATTTGTCATCCTTCTGTCTGGCGCGTACCTCACCTGCTGTCTTCTTCCTCTTATGTCTTTCCTAGTGAAAGTCTTTCTTTTTTGACATTACGGATAATTTTTTTTTCTTTCAGTTTTGGCAGCTCAATCAGCTCAGTTTGTGCCAGTGGTATTTTTAACGGTATGAAAGAAATTTTGCCCTCTGCAAATCATACTCAGTTTCTCATTCTACCGCAGGAAGATGCTCCTTTCCTACAGTCTCAAAAAACTATGGCTCACCCTCACTAAAACAATTTTTTAAACTAGGTGTTAATATTTCTCATACCCTTTCTTGTTTTGGACATGGCCCTGAGGGATGGTTTTTAAAACACTAACGTGACATTCTACTGATAAAAGGATTAAATGAAAGTATTTGCATAATGTCTTCCAAAAAGATGGGATTTATGATAGATGAGACCAAAACGTATTGCATAAGAATGTAAATCACTTGGAGGGGGAAAAAGTGCAAGTAATTTGTAAAGAGATTAGCAGAGTAGAACAAGCCTATGTCAGATGTTGATATTGTGAAACAGTAGGATTTCATTCTGTCAGTTGTTACACAGCATCTTGCCAGAGAGAGCTGCCCACCCTAACTACCTTGTTTCATTACAGGATGATCATATAACCAAATAAACCCAGACTGGTTAGCTTCAGAAAGAACGATTTTGCAGCCACCTTTGGAAAAAAAAGGAGTATTAGCTGTTATGTTCTTGTATCACAAGACGAATTTGAATTAATATTTTCTCCATCTTTTTGGCTTTAACTCAGAAATACATAGTTTGGTGGGAGGGGGGATTTAACAAGCTTTAGGCAAGCTTTACTAAATCCACAGCATACAGGGTACTGGACGACATGCACTGGAATGCTGATTCCATGAGGCTTGGAGTCTTATCACGTCTGCAGGCAAAGAGTAGAAACGTTTTTACATTAGACTTGCAAAATGTAACTTGCAGTGCAGTACTTTCTGTCTGAACCATTCTGTCAAGTTAGCATGATTAGATACTACATCCCATTTTGAATCTTCTAATTTTTTTGGTTTTGTTTTAAGAAAGTGTAAGTCATATGCCTGCCCTGTGAATGTCCTGAACAGTTCAGAGACAATTTGAAATTATCAGATCAGCTAGAATATATATATTAGTTGATGATTATTTGATAGAACCAAGATACATTACCTACATTCAATTCTTCATCCTGTCATTGGCCTACTGTGCTACATTGGCCTACTATGCCTTTCTTTTGCCTTCATTTTTGCATGTTTAATGTGGTCCCTGTTGCTGTAATAGTTGAGTACCTCATTCTTCTTAGTGCATCTAATCTCGAAACATGAGGCTGAGGCAGGGAAAATCTATATTTTCCAAATGTAGATGGGAAACTACATTTGAGATGTCGAGGGTTGTGTTCATACCAACAAATATGATTAAGTAATATTTGACTCCAATGACTTTGGACTGAGCCAGTAGCTTTAGAGAGCAGATCTGAATCACCTGTCTCTCTGTTGAATAATAATCACAATAATCTCTGCTGTAATAAACACAAGGCTTAAGTTAGGGTCGGTTTGAGAAGGACTTTGCTGAACACGCCTCTGAGAGACAGAGGTTTTTTTGCAAACACATTTTTATATATAACTCCCATTAAAATCAAAGAGGTCTGTGCCCCAGGAACTTTGCCCTGGATTGCCCACTAGGTCTGTTGCACAACAAGGAAGTACCGGTGGGTGCAGCTCTACAAAGAAAAAAATCCTTGTATTTTGGTGTTTTCCTAAGTGGAAATTCCTAAATAAGTGCAACCTTCCTGTATGACATATACGTTTCTCTCCTCTAAAATGTAGACAATGAATCCGACTTATTTTTCAGATGAAGGGCTGTACATAGATCCAAAGAAAATATTTTTATTTAGTAATAATTATGCTTTGACTAGGAATAAAAATATAGGTCCCCATTGTCTCTGTGAGGTCATGTGCAAACAGAAATACAAGAGAAATTGCCAAAGCAACTGATTAGCTATCATTACTTAGCTAATATTTGCTTCCTATCTTGGAACTGGCTTTTAAGCATAAAAGAAAAACTGGTGAGAAACTATCATGCTTTGTGAGTTATTTGCAGTACCAGCCTCTGGAAGAAACAGAGACTCACCATTATGCTCGGAAAACAGGTTTTTCTCCCGATTAGAGATCCAGGTGCCAAACTCACAGGCTGTCCTTGCTGACTGCACAAAGCTGCCTTCAAAACTGCACTTGCTTGATATGCACTGGGGCCTGCGAGCGTGGCCATGTGAGATGCAAGGTAGCCCTCTGTGTAGCCAGCTGGATTTCAGGCACCCTAGCAAGGCCAGTGGGCTTGTACATGCCATCGCCATCTGCATTCACGAAGTTTTCAGGCTGCCAAGGTGCTGCTGCATGGATGGGGCATGCTCACCTGGGGTCTGCATACATACGACGCATCTGTACTGTCAGGTTCTCTTCCCTATTTCTCACTGTTAGGCTTTTCCTCGAGGCTAATGCATCCACCCCAGGAATGATGCCTGGTCTTCAGGAAAAGTGGCCTGTTTGCACCCTGCTCAGAGCTGGTTCCTTTACAGCAGCCTGATGGTTTCCCCTTGTATCCACATGATGAAGCACTTGTCCTGAGTATCTTCTGGGCCCTTTGGCTCTAAGATGTGATCATTGCTTTTCTGTGTTTCTTTCTTTTTTCTTTCTTTTTTTCTTTTTGTTTGGAGCATCAGAAATAACGAAAGGTATGAGTTGCAGCCCACCAGAGTGGTATTTCCATAACAGGGGATGTGTCAGGAGGGCTTATGGCATGAATTTGTCAGTACGAGACCTAGCGGGATATTGCTGGAGGGCTGGTTAGGACCAGGCAGAGTTGATAAGGAACAAATCCTCATCAATGCCACCTTTTGGGAGTAATATGTTTCCAGGACTTCCATTAGTTTTGTATAGAGAAGATCAGTTACTTCACTCCCCAAAACATGTTGGGAAAGAAGTGGCAATTTTGCAATATCAGGATATGACAACCTGATAGTTAACAGGTAGTTAACTCAGTGGGCAAAGTAGGCTTACAGGTTATCTGCAGTACGTTTGTGCTGGTTTGTGTCTGAACTCTGCTCTGGAGTGACCAAAGTGTTTTTCTTATGGTGCAGAATGTAGCTCATAGCCTACAGCTGCTCTGATGTGGGCCAGTCTGCTCCTCTCGGACTGGAGCTCAGGACTTGAGCCCTTACAAAGACACTGTAATTATAGCTTCAGTCTCTCTATTTCCTCTGAAAGTGCTGTGATTTACCCCGGGAAAACAGACCACTATAACCTGGGAGAAAGAGGCTTGGGTTGTTTTTCTTGCTCCACTATGGCTCTGGTTCTTTTTCCGTGGACAGTATCACATGCCTTCCAGGTCTTGTCTATCTTTCATTGAATTATTAGCCATGAAATCCTCCAGTGAAGATGCAGCTTCCTCTGTAAAAAAGTGTTTTTGCAAGAGCATATCCTATCCATTCCCTACAAAATAAGCTATTCCTCAAAAAAGATGCTGCTTCCAGCTTTGTGAATCTGTCAGGAGGCTTATGCTGATGCAAAGCTGTGGTGAAAACATGTTACCCCAATGGACTTGACTGCTCTAGTATGGATTTGCCCTAAGCCTCAGCTTTCCCATCTGCCACCTGAAGCTGATAGTGCTATGGTAAAACAAGAAAGCCTTCAGAATTCCTCACTCGGGAGATGGGTTTCATATGAGCCAGTGCTGCTGCTCAGAAGTACCGCTGCTCCTGCCCTTACGTCTGTCCTCCAACGCTGGATGGGAATAAGAGTCTCCTAACCACTTCCTCCACTTAAACACAACTGCAGCTTTTTTTGTTGCTAACCCACTAGAGGAATGAAGTCTGACAAAATGAAGAAGGAAAGGCCAAATGCTGCACTGACGACACAGACACAGGAAGGGACAAGAAATGACATGTTTTGGTCTAGGGACTTTTACAAGTGCACAGACATGGCGATCCCGTTAGTCCTGTCTGGAACCTTCCTTGCAAACACCAAGCTCATTTTCCCAGTGATCCACAGAACTCTGAAGAGACATTTTAATTTCTCCTGTGCCAGGTGGAGGCTTTCAACTGAATCCAGCAAGGTGGTAGCTTGTTGGAAGTGGGGAGTTCCCATGGTGGGCTGGATGCCTTGGGAACTGCAGGCAGCTCACTGCCTGTCTTAGGGTAGTGGGGTACACCTGGGGAGTGTGGGGGCCACAGGAGACATTGCCTGTGGCCTTTTTGATCTCTCTGCATCAGTGCTCTAGAGACAGGACAGTGAATCATTGTGGTCATGTGGCATGCAGCTCCATGAAAAGAGAGTGAGTAAGCATTGATGGGTACACAGTGTTAACTCACAAGTGAGTATTAATGGGTACATAGTGTTAATGTGCACGACCTAAACCTACTGGGGAGAAAATGGGAGGAGACAGTTTGTTTGTGTCCCACCTGTGCTATGTGAGAATTGAGGGAACTGAAAAGCTTTAGAGACCCCTTCGCATTTTACTTATTGTCAAAGGTCTGTTGGCCTTTGAAAAAATGGGAGGATGTTTCTGGTGTGTGAACAGTCTAACTTGACCTGCTCTTCTCTGTACCTATAAGAAGTAATAAATACCACCCAGACCTGTATTGTCTGCATAACTTAGAAGGAATCTATAAGAATTTTTATGATTGAGTCAGAGTAATGTCTATCTACCTGTTCTAGCAAATAAGCACCCGTTGTTCTGCATAACCGAGATTAAGATTAGATACTGCACCATATGGGAAAGCTTTCCTGTTAGGAAATTGGATGTAGTTAATTTCTGATGGTAAGTAACTCATATGTTCTTTGCACGTTAGTAATTTGTCACCTATTGTTATATGACTTCATGACATCACTTATCTGAAAACTTCAAAAAATATCCTGCAAGTTCCTTAAGATTTGGTTGGGGAAATCCCCAGACTCTACTATAAAAGACCTCCTTTGTCCCTTTGCTGTCACATCTGCTGGCTGAGAAGATGAAGCACACACAGGTGGCTGTGCTGTTCCTCATGCAAAGCATGACTGCTCTGGCTGGAACAATGGCAACAACAGAAGTGGTAAGATGGGGGTCTCATAGCCTGAGCTTTGGTGCCTTCTTGCTTCTCATGTAATTTAGATTGCTGAAAATTCTTTTAAAATTACTGGAAAAATTATTAGGCAAATGTTGAGATCTCTGCATGAAGAAAGTTTAAAGTATTCCTCCATCCTCCTCTCAACTAATGTTTAGGGACTGGGTAATAAATGTAAAAGTGAGGCACAGGTTTAAAATCAGAGTCAAATTCTGCCTTTGGTTAGATGAGTGCAACTCCCAGTGAGGATCTGAGTGGATATTAAATGCTCTGTGTAGCTTCTAATTAATTAGCAAGGGCTTATAGCAGGAAAGGATCCGCATCTTTGATGTGGAAGGAGTTGTGGGAGGTGGGGGGCATTCCCAGTTGCATGATTCCTGTTATACTCTGTGACCAAAGAACATGAAAGCCATTCTGGGTGGTTTTTGTGGAGTGCTCTCCCTCTTCCTCATAAAACTGCATCTGGTTGGGTGAGAGAGAAGTTCAAATCAAAGCCATGAATCAGAAAAGAAACCCAACACAAAGCAACAACAAATCCAGGGAGGAAAGGAGAAAATAAAACTTTGGAAAAAAATTTCAAAAGTAAGAAGTTACTTTAGTGAAAAATATTTATTTTGATTTTGTACTGCTTTTTTTTTTTTTTTTTCTTTTTAAATTTAAAACTGGGCTTAAATTGTCAGAAGAAAAAGTTTGCAAATAGTTTAAAAGCTCTTCCAAATGAAGCGAAGCATTTCAGCTTGTCCCAAAATGGTCAAACCAAAAAAATGCCTTTTGGTATTTTTTAGTTAAAATTTAGTTAAAATTTGGAAAAAAACCCCATTCCGGCTCCCAGTGACTCTTTCTGATTTATCTGGTTTAGTCACTGGGAGACATTCCTGCTCAGTCTGCTTAGACTTAATCTAGTCCCCAGTTTGTGTAATTTACACAATTTGTGATGCTCTCTGTCCTACCACTGTTAATGACTACTAGCTGCTCCCCCCATGTTCCATGTAGTCATAAAAGCACACAAATGCTCATTCAAATGGGTTTATTTGAAAAACTGTCCCACAAAAGCTTGTTTATGCTGTGCCCTTTAATAGACCTGCCCTTTGCTGGCCATTTGGGTTTCCCCACCATTTTCTGGCTCAGGAATGGGGCTCCAGCTGGGATTTGGGAAACGCAGAAAGACCCAGTGGTGAGTGTCCTGTCGCGGGGGGATCCCGTCTGATGCTCCGTCTGTCAAACCATTTGACACTGAGGATGTTTTGCTGGGTTTCCCAGTTTGCCAGAGATTTTGGTGACACCTCACTACGGGTGGCAGTGTGCTGCGTCACGGCGACGCGCCGTGTGCTGCGTGGGGATGCGCTAGACCTTTAGGGACGCACAGTACGGTGCCAGGGTGGCATCCTCTCTCCTTGCTGTGGCAGGAAGGCAGCAGCCAGCCACAGGTGAAAGTTAAAGGGGACGTATATATTCTTACTACATAAAAGACTCCCCGGGTGGACCTGGCTGCATCCTTGGCTGTGTGGCGGCTTCCCCCAGCGCTCCCTCCCTGCAGTGGGATGCTGTCCCCTCTGTGGTGATAATATCAGAGCTTGACGCGTGTCCCAGCCATCACAGCTCGCAGCCTGACAGCTTGGCGTGAAAGGGGCAGCGAGTCCTGCGCTGAGAGGCTGGAGCACGAGCTGGGTGGCGAGGAGTGGGCATCCCTGCTGGGAGGACAGTAGTCTCTGGATTTGGTTGCCGGGGGGGGGGGGGCATGGTATTGTCATTTTAGACTGCCCTGCAATCTGCCAGGGCTGCCTGTCAGAGCCCTGGCTCACACCTCCCGGGCAGGCTGGACGTCCCCTGCCTTGCACTGGTCACATAGAGCCTTTCCCCAAGAAGAGGTGTCTATGAGGTGACACCGTGCCCGGGGAAATGTTAGTCACCTCTGCAGTAGATCAGAAAAGTGAATTAATTTTATAGTTGCTGAGGGTGGCTCCCGTAACAAAATCAAAGTGCTTTGGAGCTGCAGGATGGGGGCTGGCTGGTGGGAAAGGGACAGTGTCATATGTAGGAATTCACACTGAAAATGGCTTTCTTTTGCTTTTTAGACCACTCATCTCAATATGACACTTCCGTATCTGACTCAGCCTAGCAAGACAACTGGCGACCTGCACACTCACTCAAAGGTATAACCATTACTGTTCTTCAATAAAGTTCAGAAAAGAGCAAAATCAGGAACTTGTATCCTATTTTTTAAATGCTACACAGTCACTCAGAGACTTAACCCTCATACAGGTACACCAGTTAGGCTGACCAGGAAAAGTGTTTAGGTGTTGTGTATCCAGGATTTTAGGTAGTAGCACATTCCCAAGATCATCAGTGCTGCTGCCATGCCATTCAATGCCTTAAGTCACATCCAAAGGTCTGGCATTACCCTTGAGACTACTGAACTGGACCCCAGATATGAAACAGCTGGGGCTGTGGGGATTTGGTGGCAATGTACCAAACAGTTTGGTGGTTATAGCCTGCCTGGAGGAAGGGGAAGACTTCTTTTCAACTCTGTTTTCTCATGTAAACCAGAACAGGGCCTTGAAACTATCTTCTGCGAAGTGCCCACTTGTGGTTGCTGGGGGTGAGAAAATCTTGATTCTCCCTGTTCTACTTAGCTCAAATTTTATTCAACTATTTGCTGACAGAGGGACTTGAATCTGATTTCTGTGCCTTCTGGTACAGCGCTCAAATGCATGGTCTCCGGATTTCAGGGTTTGGTTTCCTTCCCTCTCTCTGCCAGTGACTGCTTAATAACGTGTTTGCTTTGGAGCAGATTCAATGGGACACACTCACTCCAAATGGTCCTGCAACCCAGTATCAAGAACAGAGTTTGCCTGATGCACAGCTCCAGATCAGGTCAGAGATGGTAGACAACTTGATGGCAAGTCTTCGCTGTCCAGGCTAGACCAGCGTGGCACTTGAGATGTGTGGAGAGACCTTTTCTGGGAGGGTGTTAAGTCTCTGGGTCCAGTAGAGGGTTTAGAAAGTTAAATGGACTCAGTAGTCTCCCTCTGAGTCTCAGTAGCAGGACCCAAACCTCATCCACTTCCTGGCCCAGCTGTGGTGGCCTGTGTCCCTACTGTGGCCTCTGTCCCTGCTGTGTGGTTTCTATGGATCCCATTTTTTTATCTTAGGATGAGCAAGTAGCTAATCCAGAGCTGTGAATGCCACTGGTCTACAGTGTAGCTGGAAATTAAGCACTGAAATGGCTAGGCTGTTTTGAGGGTGTAACCCTAAATCCACATTTAGGCAGCAGAATAAATTTCCTGGTTTTCAGAAAATTGAGTAACTGCCGGCTCCTACTCCCTTTCTTAAATTGAAGGGATGTGGAAAGGAACACTTCTTATAGCTTCAAATATGTATATGTAACAACTTAATTTTACAGAGTGAAATGATGCTGTCAAGTCCTTGCTGTAGGCTAGGACAGTTTGCTCTCTTTTAAGTATTCAGTGTAAATTATTAAACTTAAAAAACCATACAACTTCATCAAAAGTAACAGCCTATGTTGTGCATTTTTATACAGGATGAGGGAAGACATATTTGTTATATGATTGTCATTTGACTGGTATTATATTTTCATTGAAGCACTTACTGACCCAAGGGGCTTTTATCTGAACAATGCTTCTTGGTCTCATCAACTTCATGATCCCAATGTTTATAATGTCAATGGAAGAATGGAAGCAGTCCTGTTGGCCCAGGCTGTCTGACCCTTTGGGAAAACTGTCTCTTGGCTGCAGTTACTGCACTTACTGCCGTGAAGCTCTGCCTTCAACTTGAGACCCTCTCCTAACACAAATGTTAAAATATAATGATTGTTTTTCATACGGAGTTTAAATGCACAAGTTGGGGTTTTTTAGGAGATCATCTGAATACACTTATGAATAGTTTATTTAGCACATGGAGTAAGCATGGTAACTCTAGATAAAATGATGGCTATATATGGTCAGGACTGTAGTTTACAGCAGAGTATACAATGTGTAGTTTGCACTATACTTTATATGGAAATATATATATTTGTAGTATATACTATGTATGCTATGTATATTATATTCTCTCTTGGTATACATACAGACATATATACTATATTTGTGTTATACACAGAAGGGATAGAATACAATACCTTCTACACAAAAATTAGCATGCCAGTACGCAACTGTCTTATAGAAAGTCCCGTGTACCCACTAAAACACATTTCTTTTTTTTTCTTTTTTTTTTTTTTTCCCCATCTGTTTCTTTTGTTATTGCTGAGCAAATTTCCACTCCAGTCATGCCCACATGCAGGACTCAGAGCTGCAGAAGCATCTAAGTGACTTAGGAACATATTTTTCATAGTAGTTTAGGTGCTGATAACCATATCTTCAAAAGTGCTTGGAAACTTAGAAGTAGTTTGCACTATGTTCTCAGTGGGATATTCAGAAGTGCTTCAGTAACCTACCTGGTAGGGAAATCAATGGAAGTTGTGTGCTGGGACATTCTGGAATGTCATGAGATACTACTCTGCTCCCTTTCATGTTCAGTGTCTTCAGCAGTCTGGGTATGAGTAAAGTTTTAAGGCCCATGGTGCTTGAATAACACAGATAAAATGTTTTTACATGCTTTTTTTTTTTTTTTTTTTTTTTTTTTTTTCCAAAATTAGATGCATGCTCTTTGTTATGGCTGTGGTAAAGAGGTTGCCAGAAGTGTGAATTGGGATCATTCCTTCTCTTTGCTGTTCTCTTCTTGGGCTCAAAGATCACAACAGCTTTGCTACTAGCCACCACTGCGTGTTCTGGGCTGGTTTGGCAGTGAGGAAATTAGTTGAAATCACTGTGAAAACATGAGGGAAGAAGTGCTGAAATGTCAGCTTAGAGTAGATAGTTTTGTTGTTTGCTTGTTTATTTTTAAGAGGGAGGGAGAAAGAGAAAACACATGAATAACACTGGGATTTCTGCAAGGCAGAAGGAGAGATTATAGAAAGAAGTCTATTTAAAGAGCAAGCTTGTAGCTTTAAAATATGCAGCTGCATTGAAGTGTGTGCCAGAATATTTTAAAGTAACATCAAATATCTTTATTAATAAATTCGTGATAGGTTTGTGAACTGGGAAATGTTTTGTGAACAAACAAAAAAGAACTGCTCCAAACACATTTCGCATTCAGCCCAGTATTTATAGGAAACGATGTGCTTTGGCTGTAAATTATGGCAAGATCATGAATTGCCAGCCCTGACCTTTCCATACACCATACACATTGCTCCAGTGGTGACGGTTTGAGCGTGCAGACAGCCAGGACACGCCGATTCATGCTAATGGCATGGGCAATAGCTTTGCAAACTGTTCACAAATGTGAATGAGCGTGCTGTGATGTGTGGGTGTTATGTGCAATATTTTGTGGCAAAGAAAGTATCTCTACCTTAGGCTGTGCCTGCATATTTAATTTGTCACCTTTCAGTGTTGTATAATTAAATGCATATGTCTGTTTGCTGGGACTGACTGAGAAACTTCAAATGAAGCATATTCCTTCTCAAAACTTTCCCTGTTACTAGTTCTATTTCGGTGCTTTCATCTCTATGGATGGAAATTACTAGATGATCTGATCAATTCAGATTAACAGAACAGTAACTATAAGACTACTAAGTTATTATTTTCCTGGTGTTGTGTGCTTTTCTATCTACGGGCAAAGTTATTTCATTATCTTATGAACACTCTCCACAAGTTCGAGAAAGTAAGGACTATTATATGACTCTGTTTTTCCAATGGTAAAATCTTTACAGCAATATTTAACTATTTTCAGAAAGATTTTTAGGGCCGAGTCATAAAAATTTCTAGATATTTTGAATTCCTGGGAAGAAAAAGGTGAAAGAAGTCTAGCAATTAAGTTGTTGATCTCATGATTGTCACAGGTCATATTATTGTCAGACATAAGCTACTGATTCCAGAGAAGAATATTAACACTTTTTTCCTTACCAATTTGTTATTGCAGCTCTTTGCCAATGTGTCTGGCTCTGTGGATGACGAGGGAACTTGTCAGTGCTCTGTGTACTTGCCGGATACCACCTTTCCAGTGCAGAAGGCTGAGCAATTGGAAATTATAGCCGCAACGCTCTCAGAGAAATTTGAGACAGAGCTTTCTCAAGTAAGGTGTACTTTTCTCATAAATATAGCAATTGTATCTTTGCTGAAAAATGGTTGCCTGTGTAAAATACAGCAGTCAGCGCTTTTCTGTGACTTGTCTTTCAAACAGCAGGAAAGAGGGCTCTGTAAGAACAAGGAGAAGGGTGATTAAATCTCAAATATTTGACACTGCAGCATGTCATACATTTGAATATCCTTAGGTCTCTTTTCTAGGCCTTTACAGCTAGAGACATATGGTATTTTTGGAAGAATCATTATGTTTTTCCTTTTTTGGCTCAGTTTTATTGGTTTGTGATTGCTACACAGAGCTATAGGAAGCCAAGCCTCCTGCTCTTTCATGTGTTACTATTTGTATCAAGCCAGCCAGATTGTAAGAGGGAAATGAAGGGAAAGAGGAGAAAGGTCACCACAGCCCAGAGTGAAGAAGTAGGTGAATATTTGCCCCTTCACTTCTTCTGCTCTCACAGATTAAAAAAAAAATTTAAAAAATCAAGTATCTTCCCTGTCAACATCTGAAGCTGTGGTGGTGAGATTGTTGAATTATACATTGCTGTTGAAGACAAACACACCTTACGCTACTTTGGCTGCTGGTTGCATGAATTCAGATCCATTTTTTGAGGAACACGAGCAAACCTACACATGCTGCAGTACACTGGGTGAAGTTGTCTGTGAAGACAGAAATCCGTCTTTGACTTTTGATAGTGGGTAAATATTCAGGATTCAGATTAGGTGTCCAGCAGAAAGTGTTTTCTTCAGGAACCAAGAAACTTAAGAAATGAAGTGTCCTTGAATTAATCAGCAGAAAAGGCACAGCATTAAATTATAAATTCTAACCATAAATATTCATAAACCTCCTCTGGTATAATCAAGAAGAGATAAGAAGTTGTGCATAACAATCACAACAACAGGCGGAGGATCCTGTGGTAAGATCTTTCAGTTCAAATCATTTGTTTTGAAAGAACATGAGCTAACAATGAAACACATTCAGTTGTCAGCAGGGATATGAAGGGCAGGCTGACAGAAGTCCCACTGCCTCCAAGCACAGGATTTACCCGATCCCTTGCAGCATGGAGGCGTAGCTCAAAGTTAATGATCCATGAAAATCACTGAGATTTCAGGTCCTCATACTGTTCCCACTGTAGTCAGTGCCAGAAATTTAAACTAATTGCACTGGGACAGGATCAGGAGCATGATTCCCAGCCAGAAAGTTGGCATGACTCTTCATGGTGTTTGTGTACCACCTTTCCTAGTCACTTGCCCTGGTGTAACCAGTCTCTATACCAGTACTTCCCTCAGAATGGTACATGTTTCCTTTGGGATCTGTGATTTCTCTGCTAGTGCCATGCAGATCTGCAGAACATCTCAAGTGCTGCTTGACCCCTCTGTGCAGACAACTTCAGATCTCCATTGAGTTCAGACATCTTTCTCATATAAAGACACAGGTTACTACAGATACCTGAAATTAGGTGTCCGGATTTGTATCTGAAATGCACCTCCAAATTCAGGGCAAGCTGAATCCCCACCATGGACTTTCATGTCTAGGTTGCCAGCTGGTGTCAACTAGTATAACTGTGTTGTCATCCTTAGGTGCCCAGCAGTGTACTGCAGTGTAGACACTGACCTCGGCTTTCAATTCTCGCTGCAGACAGTGAAAATTCTTGATTTAACTCAGGCTTCACTGAATTTCATCCTGTCAAGACCAATCAGCCAAGCAGTGTTACAATGCATCTAGTTAGATAAAGTGTGACATATACTTTGGTGTGATATAGGCAAAGAGACACTTTGGGTCAGAAATTAAAATGAACAGATTGCATTTTGGTGTAACTCTATGTGTGTAAGATTTCTCAGTTATGATGTTGTTTTTCTGTAGAAAGAAGAAAGCGGCCCTATTGATATCTAAATTTAAATAATTTAAATAATCTGAGATTTTGAGATGCATGAGTCTCCATGCTTAAAAATTCTTCACCTTTCCAGTTGTGGAAAAAAATCCTTATACAATCCTGTATATTACTTTAGTCATGATAATACTCATAGAAAGAAGGAAATAATGAAATGGATGAAAGCCAAGCTCTCATTATTGATCATTATTAGAAATGATGCTGAGCAAATTCCTAGTGAAACATAACCTAGTCTCACGACAGAGCTGGGAATTTCTACTGAGTGCTTCCTTTTTTGACTCTGTGAATCCGTGCTTTAGTCGCTCTACTAAAACAACCTTTGAAGCTCATGGGAGCTTTTCCTGGGTAAGAGCTGCAGGATTGGACCCTCTTAAGGATGCTTTCCATGTGCTAGAAGTCCCAGATAAACAACCTGATTGAATCGTTAACCTTTTGCCTGATTGTAGGCTAATTCAAAAAGCAAGGGGGTCCTTTTATAGAATCAGCAGGCAAGGAAGCTCGCAGATAAAGAGATGCTCTCATGTGCCAAATGAGTACAAAACGTAGGCTGAAAATACCAGACTAATTTTTCCGCTGTCACATCAACCTTTGCCAGCATAATTATGATTACAGAAGAAAATTAACCTTTCAAAGCAGCGTGGGAATTGGCTGCTCCTCTCAATATGAAAGCGAGAGGACACCTCCATAACAGGGATGGATCAGCACGTGATCCCAAGGTGAGAAAGTGTCTTTCAGAATTTGGCTCACAATGGCCATAACATCCTCACGTAACAAAAACAGGAGAAAAAAAAGCATGCCTGCCCTCTGCCAGGAACAGCTGTTTTCAAAATAGGTTAACCTGCAGTGGAATTCTTCTTGGTGTCAGCTTGCAGGCTGCTTGCCAACCTCGCTCTTTAAGCATCTGTAGAGGTCAGGCCTGCCCGAAGCCAGTGTCCTGGGCCGAATGACTTTATAGAGCTGCTGGTTTTGTCACTTCCTTCTTATCTTCCCTGAGTCCTCCCACTTTTTTTCTTTTACATCTTTATCTTGCACATTTGTTCCCCCTTCTGTACTCTCCAGATATGTGCTGGAGAAGTGTCTGTTTGCATGCTGCAAAACCTGTTTTGATAAATACCAATTGCAGGTAAACGACACAGTAAATGAGCATTGCAGATTTTTCCTGCCCTTTTCATTCCACAAGAGTTACAATGCTTCGAAAGGAGAAAAAACTGAAATGGATGAATTTTTTTCCTACATGTGCCTCACATGGCTCCATTCTCTTCCTATAAAGGGCTAATATGGGTACTATGCACTCATCATACCCTATTTCAGGCTTTTATGACAAATGCGACAGCAATCAATACTAGTTATTGGTTTGTATCCCTAAATATGTGGCATATACAGAATTTCTGTGCCAGACTGTCAAAAGACAAGAGCCAGTCCTTAGCAGGTAGATGTGGTAGAAGAGCAGGGATTACAAGCTGCTTAAATCTATCTGCCAAGCAACAGAACATCACATTTCTTTTCAACTGATACTTCTACAGAAATGCCTAAACCAGATCTGAGCAGGCAGGGATGTCCACACAGGGCATTGCAACGCTTGACATATGTGCTGGATTTGTCTGAAAAACCAGTATAGACCTGTTAGAACAGAACTGCTGAAAAAGTACTTGCCCAGTGGCTGTGCAGAGCACTGCAGACTGCTGGGGCTAGTTCAGGCTCAACCTGTATAGATGTCTCTCAGCTGTACTCCTCTGGATGGTGTCGACACGTCCTTAAATGACCTAGATGGTTGACTGAGTGAAAACCCTCTTATGTGGGAGGAGAACTTCAGGTCTCTGTCCTGGCAGTACTTTGCAGTCAGGGCTGAAATAACTATGTATGCCTTGTTCCAGCCCTCAGCATTTTGGCCAGGCTTCCAGGACCCTGGAGAAAACTCCATGTTCACAGGTTTCTCACTAATGAGTAACCATCACTAATTCCAGCAGTTTGTTTATTTCAGTGGGTTGTAGATTTGGTCTGTATTGCGTCATTATTATTATTATTATTATTATTATTATTATTATTATTATTATTATTATTATTATTATTATTATTATTATTATTATTATTATATTATAATAATAATAATCATCATTATTGTTGTTGTTGATTATTACTGTTATTATTGTTACTATCAATATTACTGTGAGAAAAGTTATTAATACCTAGACAGATTTCCAAATACTTCTATGATATACATAACTTCACACAGCAGTGCAATTTTGTTCAGACATGGGTTTGCTTTATATTTCTCAGGCTGTAATCATATATTCTTTCTTTTATTGTTGTGCAGACTCTAGACACACAGTTTAAATACTGACCTTTGAAGATTTTCTTCAGAAGATTTTTTCTGAGGATATCTTCCAAGTTCAAAATGATTTTGATGATAACTGAAAGTATGAGGTCCAAATGCATCTGGCTTTTCCAAGAATATTGTCCAATATTTCCTACTGCTGAGCAGATGATGGTGACAGCTAGGACAAGGGATCCCAGCTGTCTTTGTTGCCAGCCAGATAATAGGATCTAGGTTTAAGTCTTTATATGCTGTTATTTTTTGATTCTTAATTGTAATAAATAGTGTAGCTAGAAGTTACCTTGGCTTGACCTGTGAGATATAGAACATCCAGTGTTATGAGTCAGGGTGCTTCTGCTGTAGGTTATGGAAACTTGCCAGGTTATATCAGAGCAGCTCAAACTCTGGCTGCACACATTTAGAACAGAAGATCGGTTTCAAACTCTGATTTAAATGTGTGAGATTGAGCAGCCTGGTTTTGGTGTACATTGTGTATGTGCACGCAGTGGTCTGGTAGTGGGTTGTTTCAGATTTATAGCATAGTTGTGCCACTATGGAAAATTATCCTTTTGAAAAGAGGGTCTTCCCTCTTACATGTCTCCTTTTTAAGCCACATCACTGAATAAGTTATCATCTTAAAGGATTCTTTCTGCCCTTCATGAGTTTCCATGTCATAAGCTCCCATACTTCCACTTTGATACACAAGGGATTTAATCAAAATTGAAAGGAATTGTTTGATAAATGTGTTTTTTGGGGTCCCTGTCCCAGGAGCTGCTGCCAGAACAGGAAAACAGGGGGTCCACGGTCTTCACACAATTATAAGGCTTTAGGTGTCATTCCAGAGATAATGGGGAAAAATACTGACTTTCACTTCATGTTAAGATAATGCAAGAATGGTTGAGAGGATGTGGGCTAAAAATCCTTCAGTTGAAGAAGTAATAGTGCTGTAGAGAGAGGGACTTGTACTACAGATACTATTTGAGAATATAATTATGGAGTTACTGGTGCAACAAACTAATCATATTTATTCCTACTCCTTACATTTTGTGATATAATTATATTGATTTAAGGGAAAATAGACATGACTTCTATAAAGCATGTGGGAAAGAAATTATGTATCTTTCCCAAAGTGTTAAATTTCAAAGAACATACATTTTCCAAGGAATGTCCCAAATCCATATAACATTCTTAAAATTCTGCATCACAATGCTTGTGCTGTGACCTTTACTTCAGCAGATACATGTGTGAAAAGACATTTAGTTTGGACAACTGTTTAGTGGTTCAAAGGCTGAAAAGGCTGCTATGTAAAGTACTTTAGCTAAAGCCTGGAATATATTTTACACTTCCATTTAAACCAAATTTGATTTTTAACACTGTGTTTAAACATTTTCCCCCTTCCCAAAGACAAACCTCAAACCAATTCTGCCAACTTTTGACACAATTCAAATGCACACAGGGTAGAATCCTATTTGGATTCAGAGTTAATAGGAAATGAAGTTGAAAAATTTGGGAATCCTTTATTGCATTTTTCAGCCTCCTTGGGTTGCTTTTGTGAGATAGCACACTGCAGATTTCCCAATAAAATTTTTGCCAATGTAAGTTCTTGTCATGCTGAGGATAAAATTAGCTCACAGAGACAATATTGGCAAAGAATTAAAACAATGGAAGACTGCGAGTAAAATTCTGCCTTCAGTTATCCCCAGGCATTCCTGAGGGGAATTGGTGGAACTGCCAACAAAAAATGAGGGTTAAATTTCACATTTCTTATGTATGTGAAGAATATATATGTCAAGTATGTGGAAGTTATGCATGGGGTACTCAGAAATATAATAGAGATGTCAAACAGGCTTGTCTTATTTGCTAACCTGGACTTGAATATGCATCTTTTTTCCTTGCTTTAAGGTTAGAGAGTACTCAAAAATGATTGAACTGTATCAGCAGCAAATCCTTAATCTAACCATCAGAGTGGAGCATATGGAGAAGAACAGTGTATCTTACACAGAACTGGACTTCCAGTTACTGAAAGTGGAAATCAGTGACCTAGAGAGACTGGTCACACAGCTGAAATCCAGCCTTGTTGGAAGCAATGTCATCGTTGAACAAATATATTTGGAGGTATTGACAATGTCTTAATTAGTTACAGAGGGTTCAAATATACAGATAGACTATTCTCTCTTTAGTGTTTAGGTTGAGGAAATGAAGCCTGTCTCTACTGCAACCTGTGGAATTACTTTTGCATTTCATCAGCATAATTTAAAAGAAAGCTTGACCTTAAATGTATTAACATCTTTTTTTGCTTGATATAGAGCATAGAAAAACAAAGAAACCCCAAAACAAATGGAGACTACTTTATTTTTGCGAAATATCTGCCTGAAAGTTAAAAGTTCTGCATAGTGATAAGCACATAAGCTGATTAAATTATTATAATAAATATTAATTTATAGGCCCCCATGCTTGAAAGCCTCTGTGCTTTAACTTAGATAATTAAAAAATTACCTTCTGGTTGCTAAGGCAGTGGCCCAATCAATATGAAATCAAGAAATGGGAAAGACTATCACCTTCCCAGCAAACTATAAATCACATTTTCAAAACTGTAGTTAATCACTCACCTAGAGAGAATAATTACTTCAGATGGAAAGTGAAATATCATTTTCTCCATTGTCTTCTATATCATCAAGTAGGTGATTGAGTACATTATTAATCTTTGCAAATAAATTTTCCAGATGCTTTTGCAAGACAGGAATAAGTACTTTTTGTATATAATAGCTAGTACTTGCTTAAGACTTACTGGATATTTTTATACTACATACAAAATTACACTATATTTTTACATTATGTTATAGAACTAAGTGTGAAAGCATTTACTTATGGTCACAGACCTCTGCTTGAAAAGCGAAATTCAGGCTAGCAGGATAAGGCCTATTCTTAGGGATATTTCTTAAAGCTTGTTCTGTAGCATCTTCTATGATATGATAAACCCTGCCTGCAAATATCTGTAAAATAAAGTTGACAGAAATTTAAACTTTTTTTTTTTTTTTTTTCCTTTAGATCACAAATCTGACTATACTGGTAAATGAACTAGAATCACTGGACAAAACCAATATCCTTGCAATTCGTCGACAAATTGTGTCTCTGCAGAATCGATTGAAAGAGTGTGAAGACAGCAGAAACAAAACTACAGTACCCCCTTATTTCCCACCCGGTAAGCATTTCTGTTGTATATCATATAGGAAACAACCTAATACATGGGTAGAATGGTAAATGAAGAGATTTCCCTCTGTTAATATTAAATACAATTGTAATGATACTACTTAGCTTTTGAAAAATTGAGCAGACAGATCCTAATGTTTCATCAACGAGTTCAAAAGGAAAACGAGGGCAGGAAACAAACTCTTCCAGACACAGTAGCTGTTTTCAACTGGAAAGAGTTGTAATCTTCCCCTCACCTGCAGTATGAAAAACAAATCTCTCTCCCCCATCTCTTTTTCAAAACAATTACCTTTTCTTGTGGGAAACTATGCTTTTTTTTTCTGACCAGCTTTGATTTTTAATAGTTCCTGTGAAAGTGACCTGTGTCATGGCAATTTTACTCTAATGCTGCTCGGGAAATGTATGAGCAACAGTTGATGTACTAAAGCTGTTGGTATGCAAGCTCCGGAAGGTAGCTTTGCATGAAGATTACTTTTGCTTCACAGGCAAAAGATTCTTCTAAATCAGAAGGTCAAGAACCTTGGGGGGAAATTCTGGTCTCAGGGAAATAAGCGGGAGCTTTATTACTGATTTCAGTGGAACCAGGATTTTTATTATTTTCTTAACTTGGAAAGGTTGTCTTCTGGGGCTTAGATCAGTGGTTCCCAGAATGCAGTTCAGATAAAAGTATCAACAGTCACAGGGCATGTGGTAATTAGTTTACAGATAGAATAATTTTTGTCTTGACATTGTGTTCAGTTTGAAAAATCATACTGTGTGTGAATCATAGTCAGAAATTTTAAGAGTTAGCTATGATACACTGGAGAAAACCCTTTAGGAAACATTAATTTAGGTATGCTAGGTCAAGCATCCCACTTGCTAACAGACAGGCGGATTTATCCAGCTGTTGATCCCCTGAGTGTTTTGCACACAGGGGGTTCCTTTTGACAGAGTATTGTAAGAGAGAAAGTGCTCTGTTCTATACAATACCCAGGGGAAGGATCCTGCTTTTTCACATAAACTGGTTAGCAATCTTCTAGAGGAGCCCATAAAAAAGGAGGAATGATGTCCTGCTTGCAAGAACCACAGATTTGCACCTACCAGCATTTTCCTGTCATCATTTTAAGGTCAGCTAGTTCAAACATCTCTTTGGAAAGGTGAGAAGCAGAAGTACAAGCTTCCCTTAGGGTCAGCAGCCTTTCCTATTGCAATCCCTTAGGGCTTCATGGCAGTGTAGGCAGCTGCTGCACTTCTCTGACAGGATGCACGAGTAACACCTTGTCTGGGGATCAGGCAGGAGAGAAAACCAAAACAAAAACCTGCACTGGAAATTCTCAAGGCCCTTCTCTGCTCCTTAAGGAAGGGCTTTAAATGTTTCAATGAAAAAAAAAACCCAAAACCCAATCAAGTTTTTAGAAGTATTTGAAGACCATCTCATTGATTTATTGAGGGTGATGGTGTGTGGAAAGAAACAGTTTCTTTCTCTTCAAGCCTACAGCAAGCCTTTATTTCGGTGAGAAAGTACTGAGCTCTGGAACAAGAATTTTGTGTCCTTCCATGAGCGATGGAGGAGGAGGCTGCTTTTACACCTGGGTGGATGGTGAGAGCATCTGTGGGATGTAGGAGATTTCAAAGAGTGGGAAAGGGAGGTCTATGTTTTATAGTGCAGCTCCGCGCAGTGACAGGTAAGTCATGCCTAGAGTAGGATGATAGTTCTGGGACAGGTAACTGCAACTGCATAGCACTGTGACTGTAATAGAATTATTTAACATTGCTTGTTAGGGCACAATAGGGAGATGGATAGAGTTTATCCAGGACCAAAATGGTATTGTTTTAGCATTGCCTTATTCCTGACTCGTGTGCTGGCTAGCTCAGGCACCTTTGCCTGTCACTGAACCGTATGGAAACCACAGAGCAGAAAATAACCTAGAAGGCCAAACCCCAAGGTGTTATGAACAGTGATAGCTCCATTGACTTCCAGAGAATTACCACCACTGACATCAGCTGAGGACAACTGTTGGTGTTATCTGTGAGTTTATCTCCTGTCCACAGCAATAGGAATTCAGAGGGGTTGGAGGACGTGTATGGCTGTACTGTCATGGTCACCTTCCTGGTGAGGGTGGTCCCTGAGGCTGGCACGAAGGAATGGCAGAGCAGCTGTGGAGAGCTGGCCAGTTTGCTGCCTGTTGGGAGATGCCAGCTATACAGAGAGCCCAGGGCTCAGATGCCTGCTAATCCACGCAGGACTGGCATAGTGACATATCCTGACTGTGTGTGCCTGGTGGGTCGCAAATATTCTCTGGGCAGAGAACTTTGTAGAGCAATTACATGTCCTGCAGACTGTATCTGAAAACAAGTAGTGGTAGGAAGAAGTTATTGCTTGGGGATATGGAGTAAGTATGTGAGAGCTGTATTTTCTAGTTGGTCATTTTGGAGGCTTTGCATGGATGCTCACACCTAGGCCTCTGAAGCTCTCTAGCACTCATTTACACATTTGAGCACCATTTCCATACGTTTTCTCTACAAGCTTGAATGCCTTGAATTCCTGCCAAACCATTTGGCCTTGCCCTGCTTTTAGTTCATATTATATTTATAATGTTTGTATTAAACTGACTCTTTGTCCTGTTTTCAGACTGCATTTTCTTTCCCCCCACATCCTCTCTCTTGCATATTTTGGGTAGGCAACATGAACTAGAGAGATCTTGGCTAATCCCCAAGCTGTCTAAGACCATGAGTCTAAAGACAAGTTTAATTAAAGCTTCTTGTTTCTCAGTGCTGTAGTACGTAGCCCCTCTCACTGTCCCCCAAGGCTTTTGCTGCTGTATTTCTCAGAGTGAGCAGGCATGTTCTCAGACAACACAGCAGAAAGAAATCAGAGGTCTCTATTTGCCTTACCCTCCAACTGGAGAGGTGGGTGTCTGAGTGTCTGAGATGGGGATCAGTAAATATAGTTAATCAGCCTCATCATCATCACTAACTTTCCTATCTGTAGCAGTTCCTGGCACCTCTTTTCTCACCACTCCAGTGGGAAGAAATATTCATCCATTTGTTTTTCTTTTGCGCTGTTCTCATCTGGCTGCATCAGGGCAGGTATATAGAGAAAAGACCCCAGGACGGTTCTTTGAGGACTCTGCAGCAGATTCTGTGTCACATCTCACTGAAATGATCTGAGAGGGGCAGCAGGGAGAAGTGAGTCAGATGAAACTCTCAAAGGCAAAAATAAAGAAAGGAAAAAAAAGAAGAAAGATTTTTTTTTTTTTTTCTGGCTTTTATAAATTTAGAAATTAAGTATTTCAAGTTACTGGTGAATAGATCTCAGCAGCAAGAAGACTTGGTGTAAGCTAATGCTGAAACTTAGGCAATCCTATTGGAGTCTTATATTGATTTCACTTTTACCTTATATTTTACCTCCTATGTACCCAAGCTGTCTGTGGACATCTGTGTTCTGGCTTGTGTTTTGAAATGAGTATGTCCATACACAAAGAGAGAGGCATGCCTAGAGGCACCTGAGAAGAGCTGGCCAGTGGCCCCTCTCCAGGACTACCTGAACTGCCTCTGGAGACCACTGGTGCTGGTGGGAACTTAGCCAAGGCGCCTGAATTTTTAGTTGCCAGAAGGTAGGTCAGATGAACTCCATCTCTCCAAGTCATCCACTGTTTGATGTGGAGAATATAAGTCCTCTCTGATGCATCTGTCAACCTGTGGCTGTGCCCTGTGATACTGGTGAAGACTGAGGTGGGTCTTCCTGCGTCAGTGAGACAGTAGGAGACAGGGTGAGCCTTTCCCTGAGCAGCTCTGTCTCCTGTGTCTCAAGCTATAGTAAGGCTGGAAACAGCTCACATATCTGGATGCAGTGGTTTGTCTGATGGGAGAGGAAGGTGAGCATCTGGTGGTTGGGAGCACGTGGGAGCGCAGCACCAGCCTGCTCCTGGTCTCCGTGCCCCTCATGGGACTGCCTTTAAATGTGGGTCCGCACTCGTGTTGTGAATTTTGACTGCATGGGCGAACTGTGGTCCCTTCTATTCTGCGGTCAGATGCAGCTGCTTTGTTGGAGGGGGTGGGAGGCTGCTGGAGATTTTTTGTCACCTGTGTTGTTGGAGTGAGAAGCTCTGCGAGTGCTTCAGGGTGAAATGGGTGAAGCGAGACCCAGCGGGATGCGTCTCACCCACAGTTCTGCAGCCCTTTAGCCAAATAAGTCAGGCTCTGGTCCTGACAACTAAGTGACAGCTCCTTTTCTGATGAATCGGGATTAGTAAACTGAGCTGAGATACTGGTTCTTTATGTAGGGAAAAGGAGAAGTATGTGTGTATGTACCTATGTTAGTCCTCCTCTCACCTATTTGCTACATAAGCATGAAACAAAGGAAGGCAAAAATACCAGGACTTCATTTATCAGTGGCACAAAACAGTGGAGAAAGAAGTTAAAAACTTGAAAGTTTGAATAATGCATATGGATTTATTTCAAGTACCTTCTAATATTTACAAAATTACATGACACTTTGTTTCCTTTGTGCATTTTTTTTCCCACAAGATCCAGACAAGGAGGCAAGTTTATATTAAATAAACAACAATGAATTCTTCTGAACCTGTGCAGAAGACAGATCACCCCCTGACTACCAGAGTCTTTTGGTAAAAAAAATAATAATTCTGGGAGAGTTTTCAAGGAAATCAAAATCAAGCACATACTCTATAGAAACCTCAGACAATTTTTGATGTCATTAAAACGGAACACGCTTCTAACTTTATTTTAATAATTCATTGTTTCATAAATAAAAACCAAACAAGTGTTCAGCAGAGAGATCTCTTTAAGGGAAGAAATAATAATTTATTATTTCTTTTGTAAAAAAAGGTCTCTCTGCTGAACACACGTTTGTTTTTTATTTATGAAACAATGCATGAATTATTAAAATAAATCTGGAATTGTGTTTTGCTTAATGACATGAAAAATTATTTGAGGTCGCATATAGATGAGCTTAGCAGTGCCTCACTACCTGCAAGCTTCGGTGCTATATTTTTCTAAACAAATCAAGAGTTTTAGAGCATTTAATAACCATTTAATTCTGAGATAAGTTTATTGTGATTTAAGCACAGTAATATATTCAATATGTCACCAGCTTAAAGAAGCCCTCATGCCGGAGGTAACAATACATAATAGAGATATAAGAAAAAAACAGCTCAAATTGATTTACGGAGTTGGCAGGCTGCAAGCCATTTTGCACTGTCTGCCTTAGCTTTCTTCCTCTGCAAGAGCTGAGGTATAAGCACCTTCAAACATTGGTATTGCTGCCAAGTGCTGAGGCCATGTTACTAGCCATGCTACGTGTCATTTCCAGAGATACAGTCTGGCTAGCCATGTAGCAGTGCCTTCCTTGTGTGCTATATTTGGAAATGAGGTTTCTGCTCCAGGGCCTTGTCCTTTGTAAAGCACTTAAGTGCATGCTTAAATGCTCATCTGCTCCGAGCTAGGAATGCTGATTCGCGTAGATTCTTGGTGGCACGGAGAAAAGCAACGTTCAGCCAGGGTCATCCCAAGTTTCAGTTGCAAGGATCTCAGGACAAAAAAGTGGCTGGGCGAGGAGATGGGGTTCTTCACAACTTGTGTCACCCTCTCTGCCACGAGCTGGGCACTCAGTGGTGCAGAGCTGCTCCCATGGGCAATACTGACCCCAAGGAAGTTTCCAGCATGGCCTGGGGACACAGGGATTTAACTCAACATAGTGATTTATATTTAACATAAAGCTGCTCCTCACCTTCTTCACAGATGTTGAGAGGAGGCTGCAGGTGAATCACATGTTCCCCAAGTCACTAGTGCAAGACAGCACAAAACTGTGAGGGGTGAAGGTGTCACGTAGTGGAGAGAAATGCTACATTTTGAGAAAGGTGAAGATATGGAGATATTCACTGCCCAAACAGTCTTTACACATTGGCACAAATGTTACCCTCTTGCTTGGACATTTTTAACACTCAGGCCGTAGGTTTCCTTGTCCCAGAGGCAGAGCACCTTCCCCTCGGGCAAAGTTGATCAGGAAAAGATTTCTCTGCAACAGTCCATTTTTTCACCAAATATCTTGTTTCCCAGTCTTTTTCCAAGCAGAGTACATCAGATTGGTCTGTCTCTGCATTTCCCTCTATCTGTGGGAGAGACTAGGATGTCTTTGAGAACAAGATGCCTCATAGGCTTTTTCTGTCAGCGGGTTTAGGAGTTTTCAGTTCATCTTTGAAAGTATTGTCTGGTCTTGCTTAGGAATGGCCAGCTTTGAGGGCAAAAGGTAAATTCTCTCTGTTATTTCTCTTTCTTCTTTGTGTTAAGACATAGGTTATTTATGTGCTACACATCTCTTCATATGACTGAGCTTATGAACAGCCATTCATTTCATACAGGCTGTAAGCAATTGTGACATAGTACCCAAGCAAAGTATTAAAACCTCAAAAGATAAGTTTGACTTTCATCGTTGATGCGATAGCTGGTGGTGCACAGAGTTCCTGTGCTGAGAGAAGTGTCATTAACATCAAACAGTTGTGGCCATTAATTTATCCATTAATTGACATGTGAGACTTGGGTCTGCTCATATTATAATTTGTCTTTAATAAGGAAGCTTGTCTAGTGCCTAGAGCACCCCATTGAATTGGGAAACATTGGAGTACCACTCAGCTTGTGAGCTGGTGCCAGTTACTTGCCATCTCTGTTTCCATTACCTCAGGTGAACATATCCTTACAATGAAAAATCTGGGATGCTTTTGTGACAGTAATACAAAAATCTAATGTTAACACTTGGAAAAAAGCATGCTGTTTTTTGCTAGTGGCAGCCTCGGACTCATCAGCGGCCCACAGACATTTTTGAGTGGAAGATTTTTTCCACCAGTGACTTACAATATTGAGAATTTATCAGGAAACAGGAATGTCACACACCATTCACCATGAATAAAAGGAAAGTATTTCTTGTATGTAAATCCATTTTCCCATGATCCTGAATATGGCTTCATAGTTGATATATGGAAAACAGAGCTGTTCTGGTTCATCTTGAAGTCATATTCTCTTTAGAGTTGCCTCACATGAAAACTCAGAGTAATATCTGTCTACGTTTCCTAGGCTGTGAATGTTACTAACTGCAGATTTCTTTGAGGGCCTGAGGTGGAAGGCACCATGCAGCTGTAACACGCTGTTGTAAAGCTGTGATTCTGACAGCAGAATGCTAATCTGAAATGTGACTCCGGAATTACTGCTGCTGCTGCTTCTTCCTTCCCTTCCTCGGTGAAATACACAGAAATGAGATGTTACTCTTTCTTTTTTCCCCATCTCCCATGCTCTCAGTTCCACTGAGGTAGAAAATAACCTAAAATGCTTCTGAAATTGTATTTTCCAAGGGATTTCTTAGTGCATCAGGCTGGCGTACATCAAATGGGTAGAAAGAGAAATCTGTCCCTTGTCTGAACACCGCAGTGAGCACTTATTTTCTGCTAATTAATCCTGACTGAGGATGGATGTCCCTATCTTTTCTCCACCCCCACCCCCTTCATAACTGTAATAATATGTACTCTTTTTTTTTTTTAACTAACTTTATGAGTCAACTTGGAACACTTAGTGACATCCTGTTGCTGACCTTGACCCAAAATGATCCTCTTACACATGAAGATATGCATTTATGTCTGTGTTTTGCCACAAGGCTAATCCCTAGTAAGCATACTCTAGAGGCTATAGCGTGTAAAACCTCTCTCCTAATGATATTTGAAAAACCTGGTTTTTTCTCTTTAATTTCAGGTAGCTGCATTCACCGTGGATTGCTGAATGTCAGCCAGCCCTATATTGTAAAGCTGAACTGGAAAGGATTTTCCTACAAATATGGTTCCTGGGGTAGAGATTACTCTCCCTCTAATCCAGAGAAGGAAGTCTATTGGGTTGCACCATTGAACACAGATGGGAGATACTTGGAATACTACAGAATTTATAGTTCCTTTGACAATTTGCTGCTGTTTAAACCCATGTATGAAAGTAGAATAACATATGGGGAAGGAAGTGGTGCTGCCCTTTATAATAATTATTTGTATTATCATGCTTATAGTTCAAGAAATATGGTGAAACATGATTTAAAAACAAACACTGTGGTTTTGAGGAAGGAGCTTCCAGGTGCTGTTACTGGCAACCGTTTCTCTTATGCAGGTGTATCATGGCAAGACATAGATTTTGCCGTGGATGAAAGTGGGTTATGGGTAATATATTCAACAGAAAATAGCATGGGCAACATTGTGATTAGCAAACTCAATGAGACCACACTTGATGTGCTAAATACTTGGCAGACAAGACAGTACAAGCCATCTGTTTCCAATGCTTTCATGTTATGTGGTGTTCTGTATGCCACAAGGCCAATGAACACTAGAAAAGAGGAAATCTTCTACATGTATGACACGAGTACTGGCCAAGAAGGTCGTGTTAGTGTAATTATGGATAAAAAGTTAGATACAATCCAGAGTATTAATTATAGCCCCACAGATCAGAGACTGTATGTTTACAATGATGGTTACCTTCTAACATATGTTGTGACCTTTCAGCCTTAATATCTCAGTGATATAAGCACGTGATAAAACTGGCAGCAACTAAAACAAGAGATCTGATACAGCTTTAGACAATGCTATTGCCAGTTTAGAGTTCATCTGGTCTGACATACTGTATCTGTGGGGGTTATATATATTACTTATACTCTTCAAAGGAATTGCCCACTCTAGTCAGTAGTATTGCTGGCAGCAGTGTTTGGCAATACTGGGTTCTTTAGGTTTGGATTGGTGTTTATTGGTGCTCAGTGCTTTACAATTGTCCTGCCCCAAAGGGTAGACTTGCTGCATAGATTTAGTGCATTTTATTCACAGAAATTGATGGGCACAGCCTATCTACTGACCGAGAAGCTAATTATCCACTGATGTACATTTGTCAGTGTAACATGGGCAAGGCACCCAGCAACTGAGAATGAATTTCCACTGATCTTCATCAGAGTGAATTGAGGCCTCAGAGAAATTAATTGAAGAATTAAAATAGTATAGGAAGTAGGCTTGGTCGGAAGACTGCAAGCCATTTGTTAGGTGGAAGCAGTAGTTCAAGGCTTCAGGCGACAGGGTAGAAAAGCACTTTGCTGTTTGAAGTTCTACCACAGGGAGGGAAGAGAAGGCATTGGGGCAGAGATGAAGCTCACTGCCTCCATCATCACTGACGCAGTGGGACAGCCACCCCTGGGCCCCCACCTATAGCTGCCTTCTAGCAGTGCAGCCCTCTCCCAAGCTGCCACAGCATGAGGCTGGCTTCTTGGAGTGACTGTGGTGGCAAAACCACCAGCAGAGCTTTCGCCAACTTTTCCTCTGTCCCACTCTGCTGCCCTTAGCAATTCCGTGTGCCTAAACCCGGCCTTATGAATGGTCTTACTGCAATCTAGCCAAGTTTTATTGTCACCATTGCTCCGTTTTCCTGGCAGTACTGTGCAAGAAACAGTTTTCCTTTCTGTCATGCTCTTGTTCATCTGATGCAAATCCTCTCATTGACTTTATCGGCCACAAGTGGCTCCTAGGTATATATCATGAATTGCCATAGAATGACAGACGTGTTATTTAATGTGCCTCCATTCAACATTTTTGCCATTCTGTAATTAGATTCCTGAGAGCCTTGTTAGTGTAGGCAATTTGTTCCCTGGGTATTTCTGTCTTACAGCAAGGTAAGAGGTCTTGTGGAAAACATAAGTCTGGTCAAACTAGTTGGATATATGATGTGGTTTTTTTTAATAGGTATTGCATAATGGTTTCTCAGTGTGTGCACTGTAACAGTGTCTTACCTTCATCATGTCAGAAAGAGTCTGAAATACTGAAATTCAGAGTTTTGCAATGACAAAGTAAGCAGTTCATGTGGTTAATTTTCTTGTTACCTATGCTATTGTGTCTGTGTCCTCTGATAGTCAAAATCAATACATATGCAAATGATTGCTTTTGTTTCAATAAAAAAAATATTTCAAAGAATCTCAACTGTGCTATAGAGCCAGATAAAGCTGCTTGTAACAAGTAGATAACTTCTGAGATGCTACGGAAAGCCAGGGCACCAAATGTTTGAAACAGGATCATTGCATTCACTTGGGCTCCGTGTGCTTAAACAGTGCTGGGAACAACGCAAAGGTGCGAATCAGTATGTCAACAAGTACATAAGAGGAGCTTTATTTCCCCACACAGAAATATGTTAGCTGGTTAGGGTAACGTTTCTCCACCGAGCTGAGATGTTACTCAAGACATCATAGGCTGATGAACTGATGACATGTTTTTAAGCCAGGTGCCGCCACTTATCAGGTATCAGCATCTGTTTCTTGGAAACCTGTGAAATAAATTTGAAAGCCATGGAGGCACTGGTGCAGTAATCTGATCAGTCAGCACAGGTAGGGCTGCTGTGTGAATAATCCGTGAGGGCCCAAGTAAGGATTTGGCTGAGGAAGGAAGAAGAAAATACTGCAAAAAATATTTTTTTTCCTCTGCATCTGTATGCGTGTCACGGAAGGTGAGCAGCTCTCTACTTATTATCAACAAATGTTACCAGCATGGGCCTTGAGGCTCCTCAGCTCAGCACCATTTAGGGAGGGAGATGATGTTAGCATGTCTATGACGGATTCTGGTGAACTGATGGATCCTCAAGTTCTTCCTGGGGACAGGTCCTTGTGGTCTAGGCTTCTCTCCTTTGGAAACAGCGGTCGGCCTGGACTGGAGGCTTCCGTAGTGGAGGTGGGGATGCTGTGGCTTCCCACCATGATCAGTTGCAGTGTGGCCCAGACCCTGTATAACCTGGCACTGGGCTCCAACAGGACCTCATCCCAGAGATGGGAAGATAGTGGCAGTCGCCACCTCTTCAGAGGACCACACAATGTTGTTGCAGAGAAGGTAAAACACAGTCAGGTTAGACCTTGGTGGCTCAGTACCAGAAGGAAAACAGAAACACCCCTGAACTTATAAAACCTTAAAATATCTTGTGTGATGCGGCTGGGTCAGGTTGTTTTGGTCCTAGCAAGGCTGAGCTTGTCCTTTGATTTTTTGTCCTGTGCTAATGTTTCTCAGGCAGCTGGTGCCAGGGTGCAGTGAGGGCTCCCCTGGGGTCCATCAGGACAGGGTCTGGCAGCCAGGTCCCATCCCACCACCCCAGCCAGGAGCAGGCAGCTGGGGGGCACTGGGGCAGCCCCGGGCATCGGGCACCTCCCTGGGGATGAGGACTGGCCGAGGCTGGGCTGGGACAGGGGCCCGTGGACGGGCAGGGCAGGGCTGTGGGGAGCTGGAGACCAGCCCTGCTGTGGCATCACTGGGACAGGGGCTGGTGGCCCTGGGGGCTGATGTGGGGTCCCAGGCAGGGTGAGGGGGAGCCCCAGGGGAGTGGTCACAGTGGGAAGGGAGGCACGTAAGTTCCCCAGGGGCCCTGGCAGCTGGCAGTGTTTTGTTAATGTTTAAGTGGCTTTGTAGAGTTGTAGAAATACCGTTGTCCTTTTAAAAACAGAAAAATAAAGCACAAAATGACTATATTTCAGCTCTTGGCTTATTGATTTGGCATCTCCCTGTGGAGGTTTTGGGGTATATAAACAATATTGAATATAAATAGTACCTGCCACAGAGCCCAGAGGACAGGACATCTGTCTGCGTGGTGACACAGGGAACTGCAGTAGAGGGACTTCGATGCAATTTTGTTGATGAGTGGTTTTCACACTGCCTAACTCGAGGAACCTGAGGCAGGAGACTTGGCTCTCATCTGTGCAATGATTGCACGTGGGGAGAGAGGGATCTTCTGCAAAGGAGCACTTCAAGAAAAAAAGTGTTACATCTTTTCAATTTTTCCCTCAGACTTGTCCTTTCAGACCTTGGATGAAAGTAGCTCAGTAGAGCTGGCTGTTAAAATTAAAGCATGTTCTTGACCTGGCCACAGCACACGACCTTGGGCAGGATTTTCCCTCTGTTGGCCCCTCTCCTGTAGCTGGTGTTACCTCTGCTTTGTTTGGGGGGTGATTCCTCCTTTCCTTCCTCCTTGGACATGGAGAAGACCTCATTCCCATACTTCTCAGCATGGGATGTTCTGGTTTGGTGGCTCCTACACCATTTCTTGACGTGGCTTTTGTCTGCAGTGACATAAGTTTCACTCTGACTGTCTTCACCCGGACTTTCCTGACACCCACTGGCATAATTTCTCCCTGTTCTATTCCAAGTGCAGTGACAAATTCACCCTCTTTACCTTTTGTAGTCCTCTTGGTCCCACCCTCTCTAACAAGTTGGATACAAGCTCTTTATTCTTTGGTCCAGGACTTGCACATCCTTCCCTCTCAGCAACTGTGTTACCTGAGCCTCCCTTCTTTGCTGCCTAAGTGATGTCAACCTCCTTCATCCTCCTGTTCCCTTGTCACACACCATTCCCTTTATCCCACACTGACACTTTTCTTTGGGATGCCCTCTCCAAACAGATCTATCATCTTCCCCGGGCTCCTCCAAATTTCTCATGAATTTATCTATGAAGCTCCTGATAAATTTCCAGCTGATTACAGCTAACTTGTTGCCTTCAGTAGGAGACTGGTATTTATTTGCATCATGTATTCAAGTAGCTGGCACATGACAGCATAAAGCTGGCACATATAAACTCTCTTATTATTCATTCCCGTATGTCACTCCCTCACTCTTACATTCACTTGTTGTATCTTGTCTTAAATGGAGATTATATCTTCCTCAAGGGAAATACCTGTCTTTTAGTTTGGGGTAGTACAGCGCCTAGCACAACGGGCTGCTACCTTCCTCCTCTCTCCTAGGTACTTCCGAGCAGCAAACAATAAAGAGCAGCAAGAGCTGGCCAGGGATTTTTGCATGCATCTGTGTTTTTGTCTGAATTTTCATGCGTGCTGCTATGTGTGCTGCATATAAATTGGCTTTGAAAGTAGGCAAACAATATGTTTCCAGACAACTGTGTAAACATTCTGTTGGAAACTGTTTCAGTAGCTATGTGCACATAATGTAGCTACAATGCATCCCTAAATTTGTACCATGAGGTGTAGAATCACTTTTCTTCCTGTAAATATTTGATTTCTTCCCTCTATTTCTTTGCATTTTTGTGACTGCACAACAGTTGCTCCCTGAAAGCCAGAGACCAAAGGCACAAGTGTGCACCATGCATAGAGCCTGCAGCCATGCTCTTTTTCATACTGCCAGACAACCTGTGATTTTGCAGGACTAGGAGTTCTCCTTCTAATAGGACAAAATGCTTGCTTTGTAGCTGAGCTGGGTTTGGAGAGATGAGAATTAAGGAACTGCAACATTATGGTTTGTAAAAGTGAGCACGTGTGAGGGCGAATGTGTGTGTCTAGCAGGAATCCTGTCTTCCCCTCTGCTTGCTGGGTTGCTGCCAGTTTGCAAGCTGTTAGCCATGTACAGGGAAGCAAATGAAGTGAGGGAAGCTGCACGGGCAACTGTTCTTTCAAGTCTTCAGTGAATGGCTCCTGCCACTGGCCTACATTCTCCAGGCCAGTTGGGCTGTACTTGGCCTTGGGCCATGGGTGAGGGCAGATCTGGCTTTAAACCATTGTTCTTCCTCAGCAATGAGGCTGGAAAGTGGTGGCCCAGTCCCCAACTCAGCATCTCCCAATCTTCTTTATTTTCTGCCTGCTATGTGCGATTCCTAGTGAGTAGAGGGACACAGCTATATCCCACGTACAATCTCTGCCTTTGGTACGTGTATTATGCTGGAGAGGGGAAGAGATGGACAACACTTTTATACAGTTAGTGGATCCACCGATGGCTGAAGGTGTCACTGGAAGAAAACAGCTGCTTTTGGCTGAGAGAGGCAGAATCCTGGACAGAGATCTCAGGAGGTCTTTTTGTCCACCCCTCTGCCTGAAGGCAGGATCACTTATGTCTGAGCTGCCCTTGACAGCTGTTTGTGTAATCTGTTCTTTAAAACCTCTAATGATGGAGATTTTGCAGTCTCCCTATGTGGCCTCTTTGGGCACTTAACTACCCTCACAACTAGGAATTTTTTCATAAACCTTCTCTGCTGCAAATTAAGCGGATTTAAAAGATAAGCATGACTATGTTGCTGAAACCAAAGGCTCAGCTGCTCCAGCATCCTCTGGGGCACACATAACTGTGGCCAACAGCAGAGGCTTCAGAGAAGTGTATAGGAGCAGGACAAGGATGCAGTGATAATCCTGACACTGGACTTCCTTAGCCTGAAGTCTGGGAATGTTTTCTTAGTCTGTCTGCAACAGGTTCAAAGAGGAGTTAACTCCCATCTGTGTAAGAACCATTTACATAGTGGAAAATGCTCTTCATATATCTACGATGTCTTCTCTTTTATCTATAAAGAAAGCCCAGATTCCCACCCCTTCCTCCTAGGTCATGTTTTCTAAACCTTATAAAATTTGTGTTGATCTCTTCTTTCAGTTGCCCTACAACTCTTTTCACCACCACTGAAGAGAATGGACTGGTTACCTGTAAATCTCGCATATAACACTTTGAAATGGCACCATCTTTCCTATCGCTGATGGGTTTGGGCCCTATCCGGTTTGAAAGTACCAAGAAGCCAGGAAGAGAAGAAATGAGAAAAGGGCTAACACCCAAGCAACTTTCCTGAACATGTAGAGTCCCATGTCCTGCCTCCTGCGTCAAATGTTTGTGAATAGTGTGCGTGAGATACACAGAAGCTCTCTAAGGTATAGAGCCAAACCTGAGACTTCTTCATCAGAAAGGCACAGAAGAACTGGTCTGTCATTATCCTTCAGGCTCCAGGGATATTGCATTCCTGCCTGCATGGTAATTCAATTTTCAGAGGAGGGATGGAGAATTTGCACCTAAATCTCACACCCCAGACCCTGTATTATTCCCTGCTGGTGCTGTAATGAGAGTTGAAGGATATATGGATTTGTACAAGGTTTGTCTCTGACTCCTAGTGTCACAATGGCAACTAACTAGGAGATTTCAGTCTCTGGCATTTCCTTCTGTCTGGCTTAGTGTGTTGGTTGTTCTGCATCCTCCTCTTCAAAGATCAAGTCTCTCACTGTATTGCATGGGGAACCGAGGATAAGTCTGTGCCCTGCGGTGCAACTCCTTACAGTGACACTTGAGTCACTAAGCCAAGATGATGTAAAGCTGCCAGTGTCTCTTGGACCATGGACAGAAATCTCTTTGCCACCTTTCATTTGGCAGTATAGACAGCTTCTTTAAGCTGAAAAACAGGATAGCTGTTTTAGCATGATGCTAACATGAGCACTTGGCTAGCAGGCTATGCTAATGCGACTAAGTTGCTTCCAGAGTGCAAGCACTGTGCCACAGAAATGACCCAGCTTCTTTAGAAATATCTCACAACCCCCTCTGTTCAGTGTGGTGTGGGTACATTGGCAGGCAATTTCCTCAGTGCTGGGCACTCTGCAGCTGGACATGGGAATGCCTTTTGTGCCTTCACCTAGTGAGACATAACTTTGTTAACCTACTGTGTTCTTGGCTAATTTTACGTACATCTGTGTGATTCAATACGTTAGCTCCTGATCTGTAATCAGGAAGGGCCAAAGACAACTCTGGAAAGACTGAGGTGTTGGAGGATTGCTGCCATTGCCCATGCGTTGGAAGATCAGTGTTTGAGAGATTGGCATAAAAGAACTCAGGTTATTAATTCTGTGGGGACCACATACATAAGCTGTACAAACCATTGAATCATACAGTGGTTTGGGTTGGAAGGGACCTTAAAGATCATCTAGTTCCAACCCTTCTTCCATGGGCAGAGGCATCTTCTGCTAGACCAGGTTGCTTGATTGTTACCATCTGTATTACGAACAGACCCCAGAGCATTAACCTGTTCTATTAGTTGCCTATGCTGGAAATACTGTTTATGTTAGCAAAGCTGAAGTACAAATTCTTCTTATGCATAATGCAGAACATTTTATACATTTGACAGGAAAGCAATTTGAAACATTTTGAATGGAAACATTCTCCGCTGAATCATTTTATTGTGATGAAAAATACCCCCAAGAAGCAGTGATGTTGAAGATGCTGGGTCTTTGGAACTCAGGAAAGTTTGGAGTGATCAAATGCACCTTGATTTAACATTTTCTGCATTTCCCTTTTTAGTGTTTTAAAGGGGGAAGAGACTCGTTTGACTTTTAAAATGAGAATAATAATGGTTAGCTCTCCATATAGTGACTTTTATCTGTGGGACACAGAGTCTTTCACTAACAATAATTTAGCATAGAACCCTCAGTGTGAAGAAGGGGAAGATAAAATAATGCTCCTCATATTCATGCTAAATTCCTTGCCTTTATAAATGAGGAAGGAGAAAAAGTCAGGAGGAAGTTGTGAAAGATCTCTTTATCTGCAAAGCATGCTTTTAATAGTGTCCCTCCCCTCGAGGAATCTGCAGCTTTGCAGAGTGGGGGACAGTCAGGTTTCTGTAGGTCAAACAAAGTGTGTACGTGTGGGGTTTAGTCTCTGTGGTGACTACTAGGGTCTTTCCCCTTTGAGGAACCTGACTCCCTTAAAAACTTTGGGGTGCAGTCTGGGCAGCTTCACGCTATGCACTGCCATGCAGGACAGGAACCGGAATGGGGATTGGTACAGCTTCTGGCATCGCCAGCTCCTGCAGGGATTTCTTAGTGCAAATCTTTGGGAACCAGATTATGTTTCGGAAGTGATTCTTTGATGTCGTCTTATTGAGGGCCTGGGGGCTTTAACTGTGTGCCTGTTCTCTGTGGGAGATAGGAAGTATTTTCTCTTTTCCCTAGCTCAGACTAATTTCTGCTTTTCCCTTTGTATTGACAGTAAGAGAAGTGGCCCAAAGAGATTCAGAGGTGTGTCTGCAGGCACAGAATCAGGCTCAAGGAGGATGGCATTTATTTTTCTTTTTCTGATCTTCTGGAGTCATGTCCAGAATCTGTGGTGATGGTCACAGCATAATAACCTCAAGACGCAAGAATGATTTTCTGTTGATTTTTAATTTATCCAGTGTTAACTCTTCATATTTCCATATGGAGAGATATGAGGAAGGAACTCCTTTCTGTTGAAAATCAGCCTTCCTAAAAGCATTTTAATATAGTTAGAGTCATTAATCAATGGCCTTTTAAATGCTCATATTCAGCTCCTGGGAATTGAATTGTGGATTCATAAGCAGATCACAAAAAAAACATTTTTTCAACCCTTGGAAATATAACTGGCAATTTCACAAGAAAGAGAGTCCAAGTGGCACAGACTGACACTAGTCCATACTGATGAGAGCTGCCAGTTTTTTTATAACTAAGTCTTGAAGAAATGTAGTTAGAGAGGTTCAGAACAGAGTCAGGGAGTGAGGAAACACCATGTGGATGATCAGCAGTCCAGCATGATTCCTCATCCTCCGTTACTTAGTAGGATAGATCTTCTCTTAGAGCATAGCTTCAGCTTGCAGCATGGGTATTTCTGTGACTCACAGCCAAGTCATGGATATGCTTGTTCACAGCTTGGGAAACTGAGTTCTGTATGAAATATATCTGGAAAGCATGAGCTAGAAATTTTTCCACTGCCAGCCTATGGTGGGGTTTTGGACAGGGTGTCCTTAAGTGTTGTGTCCAAGGTAGTCTGAAGATGATATTAATAGGATAAAAGTGAAAGCTGTAAATACTGGGATGTTACCAAAACAGAAAGAAGGGGTTTGAGTGGCTTTGCTTTGAAAGTATTTGGGAATGAACAAATAACAAGGACAAACCACTTGTTTCTGGATTTCTAATCGTCAAGAGAAATAATGCTTGATTAAAATTTCCTGGCACTTAGATACTTTATCAAGTAAGATTTTAGCACATTTTTCGTTTAAATAAATAATGTGTGTTTGCAGCTTGTAAAATATGTTCACAATGTACTTTTGGCCAAGAATTATTTTGTACCCATAAATCACACCGGTTTATTTCATGCAATGAAAAATGCTGTTAATTGAACAATACACTAAACAGGGTTTAGCAGTAGCATCTGTAGAGCATTCCCAGGAGTTAATCCTTTGTGTATCTTGGTGAGGAATTATTAGTAGTCTGCAACAGGGTGAAAACCATTCTGCATTAACCCATATTGTAAAAAAAGCTTCTACTTTTGGGAACAAAACACAACATAGTTGTTACCATAGGTATAGTGGCTGTATTGACAAGGTCTCAGTTTTACTGCTGAAACAGGATGCTCTGAAGAGCATCTCTTAGTTTTAGAGATTGCAGACATGATCAGCAGAAAAGTGGTTAATGTGCTGAGAGCTGGAAAAGAGATGATGGCTAAATGGAGCAAAAATTGCCATTTTGTACCTGACTCTTCACAATCCTGCCTTCGTTTGCAGCTGTATTGTGTCATCAAACCATAGGCAATCCATGGGGTTTCAGCTGCATGACTCCCATTAACTTTAATCAGAGTCAGGAGAATAAACTGCTGAGCAAAGCATTCTGAAAATGTACCCCTCCATTCTTAACAATTATATTACTCTGCTTTGTGTGGTGGGGAATCTTTAGGAGGCAGAACTGAATGCTCCATCATTTCAATACCTGCTCTTTGTGCATAATGAAAACAGCACTGTTTGCAGCCTGCTCCCTACTATGGTTGGCAACTGATTTCACTACACAAACGGCCAAATGTTTGACTTCAGCATTTCTCTACATGAAAAAGGTACAAATCTTTCAAGGAGTTCTATGCATGCATGTGAGGTGTTACAGGATGGAAAGGCTGTTTAGGAAAATTCAGTGTTGTCATCCTTTAATGAAAATTGTTGCCAGGATACTGTCAAGTTATACAAGATAACTGCAACTACGGCAGTTCTAGTGTTAAAGAGAAGAACAAATAATAGCAGTCAGAACCAGTGCTGTGTATTTAAGGCTAGAGTGGAGGTCCAGGTGCAAGGTGATATATCCCCACTGTCATATTTCCATGAACTATGGCAAGCATGCACCCCAGGATGGTCTACGTAAACAGCCCTGCAGCAGTCGGAGCCTGTGAGATGCTGAAAATCCTCATCCCTCATTAGTGTCACTGACTGAGAGATACGGCTGCTCAGAAACCCAGATAGGCAGCAAGCACGTAGAGCTGGCATCTAGCCTTCTCGCTGTATATGTGCTTCCTGGCTTTTATGTCCAGGCTCAATTGTTCTGAGTAAATAATCACTCTCGTTTACAAATCTGCATTCTGAATAATTTCTTCAATGTTCAAACACATCCCAACCTTTTACATGACCCTCAAAGTGAAGATAAAACCGCTGAGATTTCCTGTGGGAACTTTAAAAAAAACAATAACCACAAACTCCTCTGAAGGACAGATGAAAATGTGGTGAAAGTTTCATTAGCAACAAACTCTAGCCCTTTTAGTTGCACTAGCAGCCATATTTTTTTGTTCAGCGGGACAGTTTTTGCACAGATGTCAAGTTTTGCTACTTGAGGAATGTGAAAATGAGAACAGAGTTTTCAATGCATTCGGATCAGTAGGCATAATCAGGTCTCAAGACTACCCTTCCTTATCCAGATAAACAGTAATTCTTTACAATGATTTCTGAATTGTACCATGTTCCCATTTACTTAGACACGCAGTGCTTATAGTGGGAACCATTGAAAAGCGTTGTCCTGCATTATCTGAGGGATTTTGAAGGAAATGAAGCAAATCTGCTTTACAATACATTGTTCCTGCAAGGAAGGATCTCACAGAATCTAATCTTTTTTTCATTCATTTTTTAGTGTAGCCTGCACAACAGAGGCATCTCTTCAGCATCATTTGTATGATAATAGCATTATTTTGTCCCAAATATGGTGCACATCTCAAGGACCTCCATAGTCACATCAGGGGGATTGTTCAGTCCAGACAAGGGGGAGACAATTGTGGGGGGAACAAGTCTAAACACAGTGAAGTGAATTTCAAATATTACTGTTAAATCGTTACATTACCTTTTTTGGCTGTCACCAAAAAGCCTTTTCAGCAAGAGGGACGTTTGGCTTCCCATGGAATTTCTGCCAGACCAGAAAAAACTGAGCATTTCCAAGAGATTTAGTCTCCTGAACGTCACCTGTCTGCCTAATCCTGTACTGCAGTAGATCTTTAGGCAGTCAGTAAATGCTTAGCCTCAAAACAGAGGTCCTTTTCAGTGTGCATGGGTAATTAAAGATAAACTTCTGGGAATTTTGAGGTCACTTAGACCTTAATGTAGTTTAGGTCTAGAGCTGTCTGAGGTACTGTCACTGGCACCCACAGCCATTCCAGAGGGGTTTATGCTTCACATCTGAGAGCCACAATATCCCAGGGTATCTGGCATCTAAACACCTGTGTGAGAGCAACCAAAAACTAATTTATTAATGATTTTAAGCATCTGTAGGGCTGGGAGGTGTCTAAAGTCTGCTGAATGGATGGCTGTTTGAGATTTAGGTAACATTTAAGGAGTCTGGTTCCTTTTGTTTTTTCTCTGTGGATTATGCAGGGAGCCCAGAGAAATTGGCCTCCTCATTTAGGGATTTCATTGGGGTGCCTAAAACTGGCAATGTGAATCCCCCAAGTACCAGTTAGAACACTGCCTGGGCTTCTACAAGTGAAACTAAGTGCTGTTTATGACACTATAACAAGTAGTTTTATTTTAACAGAGCAAATTATTTGTCATGGATGCTTTAATTATAGAACTGAACCTACTTTTCCTTTTTGCAAACTGTTAGCGAGTAGCTCATGAAGTACTTGTTGTGACTGCCTGTATTTCACTCATGGTCCTCTCAGTGTGATGAGTTTGCTGTGAATATTTGAAGTTCACACTTGTTATTATACTTCAGAGCCACATGAATCAGATTGAATGGAATTTATTTTATGCATCTTTATCAATCTACAAGGTGTATTTACTCTAATGTAGTTGTATAGGCACTATCCATAGAAAGAGTTAGGCACCGACCAATTCTAATTCACTTGCTTCTTAAAGAAAAACATGAAATAGTAAAAATAGGTAGGCTAGATAACACCTTGGAATAGTGTTGCATGTTAAGTGGATTAGATTCAATGTGGAGTTTAATTCTGTGGCCCACCTTGATATTTTTAGGGCCATTTGAAGTGCCTTAGGGTATACTGCCTTGCTTCTATCTGTTCTAGTGAGGCACATTTCCCATAGCCCCTGTGTCATAGGTACCTCTTCTAGGGCACCTCAAACATCTCTGGGTGCTTACAGTGTGTTGCAACTGAATCCCTGAATGTATGTCCCTCAGTTATCTTGGTCAATGAAACTAGAGATTTCTTTATCTGATCATATGTATGCGTTTACTCTAGGTTGTGCCCAGTACCCTTCTAGACTCTTGGCTGTATTCACTTTGTCTCTTGAAAGAAGCTCACCCCACATTTAGAGACCTGCATCCATGACATCTACATGTAAGTATCTGAATTCCACTGTTGCATTTGAGGGGAATTAAGTTGGATGAGATGAATGTAACCCAAAGATTTTGTTTCTAATGAGCAAATAGCAAGTAATAGAGTTCATAATTTGAGGGCTGTGACAAAAAATTGTGAGGAAAAAAGCGCAGCTCAACTCACATCAAACTGGAGCATCTCTCCTTTTTTTTTTTGGGGGGGAGATGCAGGGATGCAAAAATAACATGATTTACTCCCTACTGTCATGACTAAAATGTGCAGTCAACTAAAACCACATGTTCCATATACAGTTGAATCCCCTTATTTTTAAATGAGGTCAATTTTGATATGAAAAAGCCATTTCAAAATAAAAGATGTAAAAGATTCCTTCTGAAAATGTTAAAATGAAATGTGCCATTTGAAAGTTTCACTCCTGTTTTTTCAAATGAAACGTCATATAAATACAAATCAAATTTACATAGTTTCTATCATGTCAAAACAACATAGTTTATAAAATCTATTATTCACCTATATTTTCAGGATAGCTCTTTGTCTGATATGTGAGCAGACAACTTATAAATCTAGCACAGTGTGAACTCAATTGTAAGAAGATGATAATTCATTCTCTGTGACTCTCAACATTGTAAAAGAATGACTGAAAATTCAGCTCCTGCACTATTTGTGTTAAAAAGGTTGGCTATATAATTATTTTTACTGAATAGACTATGAATGAAAACTAATTTAGACTTCTAAAGAAATAATTTTGAAATATTTTTTTGCTTGAATCAAAAATAAAAAGAAACTTGAACTTGGAATAGAAGATAAAGATAAGGTCTAGTCCTCATATTTTTTGTATTTAGTTTAAATTTTAAACTGCTTGTTAAATGATCCTTTATAGTAATTACCTACATTTTCATATGGGTACCCTCTGTGCCAATATTTGGAAATGGTGTTTCTGAAAAAACTCTAAAAAGTAGCGTAGCCCATCTGAGTTTGGTCACTTGAGTTGGACACATAATGTCCCTATCAAAGCCTTCACTTTTCCATATTTGCTGTGTAGGGATTGAAACACTTAATTTAGGATGAATGCCTCATCATAAGCCTAATATTTGAAGCGTAAATTAGGGGCCAAGATCAGCAAGCTGTATTCTATTTTAATAACCTAACAACATTGTTTCCAGCCAGCTGGTGAGAGCTAGGAGTAGAAAGACTATAGACACCTGCAGGAGCAAAAGAAACTGAACTGAAAAGTTTCTGTTGATGTGCACACTGCTTTCTTAACTCTGGACTAAAAATTCTGCAGGCAGGGACCTGTGCAGGAGTTAGGTTCTTATTTTTGGCAGTGACTTCTTAAATTATGACACCACAAGGCTCAGGTTCTGGGCCTTTCCTTCAAAAGCAGCCCTGCACCCAAACAGGTCAGACTTTCTGGGTGGTAGCTCTGCAAGTCTGGAGACTCGGAGGGAGTGAATCCACACCTCCTGCTCAGGGAGCTGGTCGTACTGCATGTACAGAGAGTGCCTCCGCTGCAGATGCGTGGTCACAGTACCCATGGCCTCCAGCTCCCTTAAGACACCACTGATTTCTAGAGTGAGTTTCCTATATGACTTTGGACAAGTCACGCTTTAGTTTCCTCATCTGTAGGCTGGGGATTATACTGCTGGAATGAATGGAGGCTAAAATCACCGATGTTTGTAATTTGTGCTGATATTCTCCGAGGGGAGGCAGGCACAATAGAAGTGCAAATAAATTGTTGTGACTGTTTAGTATTTCAGTAAATGGAAAAGCTCTTCAAAGTGAAGTTCAGAGCAAGTACAATAGAGTGGAAAATTACATGTGCAGAGCTAAGAAAGACGATAGAAAGACGTGAGGAAGCAGTTTCATTGCAGTCATTCTAGTAATCAATGAGATGTGTACATTTATTTGCCAGTGTGGTTTATAATATTAGCAAAGAGTCTCTCAGGAAAGACAATATCGGATTTGAGCAAGCCAGGAAAATTTGAACTATCAGAAAAGTGCAGGTCCAAGTTTGGTCACAGAAATCCAAACTGGTTTCCGCTTCCCCCTCCGTGCATGTTGTTTATAGTCAGAAAGTGGAGCTATGCATGTCTCTGGGGAGGGAAAGCTGAGCAGGCTCATGGCTTTAAGATGAACCCATGCATTCCTCATGAGTCTGCCTACAGTGGGACCAGACATATGACGTCCCAGAGCAACAGGGGATGGTTGGAATTTGGTGTTGGCTAAGCACAGCGTGGATGTGCTGAGCTGAGACCAAGTCTGTGAGTGTGGGTGGAGGGCACATGGACCATGGAGCTTGTCATGACTGCCTCAGATCTGCCCACCTCAGGGGGGTAATCATGGGCTTTGTAGACACTGGAGGGGTGACCATAGCTCTGCTGAGTGGGAAAGGGGAGACAACTTCTGCTTGTGCTATTTTGGTGGAAGGAATTGCCACTTGGTGAGGAGGGACTGGTCTGGTGACAATGCAGGAGGCGGGTCCTGAGAGTGGATTATGAGAACCAATTCCTTGTGGGTATATTTGTTGTCATTGTTATTCCTCTCCTTAAACCAGGGACAGTATATATAATTTCCTAACAGGGATGAGCAGGGTGTTTGTAAATGCACTTTGATTATGAGGGCCTCCACGCATATGCCATGGACTGTGAATGTGGAAATGGCCACTTGGCAGCTTGTGGGAAATTAATTCTTTTTTAGCCTGGCTCTTAGAGCAGTGGTTATCCCCATGTCAGCATTGTCACCATAATGCTCTTTGCTGTTGGTCATGTCAGCTAACATGTCAGGGAAGAACGAAGGTGTATCATTCCTATGGGCACGTTCCCTCAAACTCAGCACTGACACATACCATGAACTGAAGTCCTTGTCATGTTCCAATTTATGCTATGTCATTTCTGTCCCTGAGCAAGTCTCCTAAATTCTCAGATTGTCATTCTCACACTTCTAATAAGCAGTTAATCCCCCTACAGAGAGAGATGGCATTGAACCAGACCTGAGACATAGACTATCCTCCATTCTGGGAGGTGGAGTGTAAGCAAAGGTGAACTTAGAGCTTGCAGCTGGGTCTATATAACTAGCAAGCTCCCCTTCCTTGGTTGAAATGTTCCTGAAATTTGATCTACTAGGAGTATTGGTTAGAAGCGATAACTGAAAGCTTAAGCCTCTCCTATATAAAATGCATCCATATAGGACAATATTCTGAACTGGGGTAGGTTATATCAGTTCTAGTGCAGTGGGAGGATGATGGTGCACAGCAGGTCATGATATGCACTAATTTTTAATACCTATGTATCACACAAATGATAGGGGAGAGAGAAACCCTGGGAGGAGAAAAGATGTGAAGAGGTAAAGAATGGAAAGGATAAAGTGAATCCTAAACCCCTAAAAGGTTCATACCTGAAAGTTATATGAAATGGGAGAGAAGGTTAGCTGTACTGAAGAATGAGGACAGAAATAATCTGAGCTGTGATAATACCATATTACTTTATTTAAATAATCTGTTTAATTCTTTTTATTTTGTGGGACCTTTTTCTTGGAAACCAGGGTCCTTTTGACACGGAAGGAGTGTTAGCCCTCCTTAAAAAGCTGACCCTGCTACAAAAGGGACTGCTAAGAAAAATTGAAAACAGCCTCTTAACAATGGATGCTTCAGTTATACTGCGCAAGTGTTGGAAAAGCATGTCTCAGGACTTCCAGAGGGCTGCTGCATAGAGCTGAAAAGCGATTAAGGCTGGTAAATCACTGTATAGTTTTGCACTGCCAGTCTTAAGACTGCCTCAGTAATGGTGTGACTTACTCAATTCAATATAGCCTTGAAAAGGGACCTCTTGAGCTCAGAAATGCTGTTGTGTAGACCACTCATTTGCCTCGAGGGGATTGTCACAACATTTCCATGGCAATTGCTCTTGTAAGCTGAGAAACGTTCAGGAGGCTGCCATAATATAGACAGTGGATAGTATGTACTGACTTGTGTGTGTGTATGTGTGTGTGAGAAAGACTGTCTAATGGAAGATCTATCTGACCTACTAATGTAGTTAAACTAGCTGAGGTATTTCTCTCAGTGCTGTAAAGTTCTGGTTTTAGACCGATTTCTGAGCTTCAAGTGGATACATTTGCAGAAATCGGGATTGTTTTGTAAATTACTTTGTCAGCAGAAAAAGAGGTCTAAATGCATGAGATAATGTATGCATAATGCATAATTTGACTATTTTAGAAGCAATTATGCTTTTGAAACCATCAGTGTAAGCTTAACGCAGACAAAATGGAGCTCTTAGTAACCCACCTTGAAGCCCTCTTCCTTTCCTCTGCCACTGGGCATCATATAATGTTTTTTTTTCTCACATGAATCCTTTTTCCAAATCACAATATAAAGGTCATGTTAAAATCTTGCTGTTTCTTCCTATACAATATCAATAATAGTCATCCTTTCCCTTCTACCTCACACCCAGTTATTTCCCATCTAGTCCCTAATCACCTCTCATTTCACAAAACATCACTGTGTTTAGCCACCTCAGGAAGATTTCTGAAAATTTTGTGTAAAATAGATGCTGGGTTAAAATTTGGGGTCAAATTTTCATCAAAGCCTTAGCTATTGTTCCGGTTTGCAGCTGTGCAGGACAAATAACATTACTGGAACGTTGTATGACTAAGATTCTGCCCACCAACTGACCTTAACTGAACCACCAACAGCTTGTGGCTGAGAGAGGTGAGACAACATGTCCTGAATATACCAGCAAGGTCCTTGGGGCAGGATTTTGCAGCAGTGTGAATGCAGCCTGGTCCAGTTTGTGGCTGTGGCTTAGATAAAAAAGGCAGGGAAAAGAATGAAGTCTTATCTGGTGGTGCTATCTGTTTCTTTGCTTCTCTCTGTGTATGATGTACTTGTCACCTTATTGATGCTATTGACATGTGCAAAGGCTACTGTCACCTGGCTATGGTTTGTGGCATATCACCTGCCTTCCTTTTTGACCTGACGACCTGTTATATGTTTGTCAGAGAGCAAACATCTGGGGTGTTTGGCTGTCTTTGATAAAATTCTCTGCTATTATTTTTTTAGCTTATGCTTGGTGCTTCTTTTCACTTCACCATGCACAAGTGTTAATTACCGTGGCGCACCTGGGCAGTTTCAGCATGTTTTAACTGTGAAAGTGAGTGAAAAAACTCCAATTCTACCAGTGTTTTTTTCCTTTCTGATGATGGCTGGTGCTGAGAAGAGAACACTGAGGAGAGCAATAAATAGGCAAAGGCCTGTGTCGGCTGAGAAATGAATGAGCTGTTTTACATGTCCGCAGGTCATAGGACAGGCTTAAGTTACAGCAAGAGAGCAGTATGATCAAGATTTGGAAAGGTTTTCTAACTGGAAGGACAGTCAAGCATAGAAGAGACTGACTGGGGATGTTAAAGTGTCTTGAAGGTTTTCAAGGCTGGATAAATATCTGTGAAGAATAACACCAACTTGGTTGTTCTTGCTGTGGTGCTGGAACTAGTCTGAACAGCCTCTTGTGATGCCAGAGGTCCTGTTCAGATCTTGTTTGTGAGTCCGCCTCCTGTCTGGTAGCTCAGCAATAAGTTCCTCTTATTCTGACTTACCACCATGGCTTTAAATTTTGGAATTAGACTTTATACCGTTCTCCAGCTTCACTTCTGAATTTTGCTTATGGCCACTTACTGTCTTCTATGTTCATGAGGCATCTTGCTTTGTTTTTTCATCCATTTATACATCTTGAGGATCTAAACAGTAGCAGCCTAACTAGTTAGCATGCTTTTTACAGTGACCTACCTTGGTTTTATGTATTTCTAACCTTGAAACTGTCCCAATTAGCTTTACATATGGTTTGGAGAATATTTCAGAATTGACCCAAGCAATCAGATGTGTCATGTAGAGCTCAGATTGTTAACAGCACATTGACAGTTGAAAGGTATTTCATCTCTCCTTGATGACTGCAAAGAAAATTCTTCAGAAAAGGAGTCCTGAAGTATTTGTAAAACTCTTCAGGGAAGCAGTGTGTTCCTGTTATTTAACCAGTCGCTGGCAGATGACCTGTTATCCCGGATCAGAGAGCAGGATAGAATTTCTGCTTCCTCTGCTGACATTTGCAGAAGCTTATCAAAGGTAGTTCATTTTCACATCTGTGTTCTCTGCTGTGATGAGAAGAAAACCTTCTTGTACCTAATCTCTCAGTCCAACCAGTCTGAATTTGCATGGTGTTTCAGGGTATGTTGACTCTTTGCTGTGACATCCAAACCACCTTCTGAGTCAACGGCTGATTTATTTTCTTTTAGTGGCTCGAAGTCCTCCTGGTTGAACCCTGAACCTCACTGTAACATACAGAGTATTTTCTGTTAAAATGTCTTTCAATCTTTCTAATTGAAAGATGCAGTCTGACAGTCCTGATGTTTCTCAACAGTTTTCCTGAGATCTGTTATCTTGTTGTTTTAATATTCTTCCTGGGGACTACAGTCACTGTGACCACTGAAAGAACAATTTCAAATGCTTTCTGTATTCCTCCACAGCTTTGAAAAGCATACACATCTTTTGTATATGTGTGTGTTTGTGTATGAGTGCATCTGTGTATTTATTTCTGACTGGAATCAAGAAAAGAAAATCTTGTACGACAAGCCCTCAATTGCCAGTAATGAACACAGAATACAAAATCAAATTAAAAACCTGTATGCTAGAAGATAACATTAGGAACAATTTGACATTTACTGAACAACAGATGGTGATTAAAAGCATAAAACCTTGATTATCTTGCTAAAAACCAAACCCCATAGTTCTGTCTAAGGAATGTCTAACATTTCAAATAAACCACTCAAGGCATCAGTGAAATAGGAAGATCAATCTCAAAGGTGTTCTTATATATATCTTCTTATCAGAAGTGCAGTTAAAATCTCCCCTTTAAAAGTATCACATTTTTAGCTTTACAGTTTTCTGGAAATTAATCTTATCCTCCAGAAGAAGGTCACAGATAGTAAAGAGTTAACAGAGAGACCATGTGCATTGTTAAACTAATTTTATTAAATGAAGGGGGAGCTGAATACTCTCTTTCCCTTCTACCCTGTTCTTTCAGTGCAGCCCAGGTTTCAGTGAGTTGTATAAGGACGCAGTGTACAGTCCTGTCCTTCAGTGTGTGAACCCCATGGCAGTGGGGAGGTGCCCTTGTCGATCACACTGGAGCAAATGTGGGGGACAAAGAAAGAATCCAAAATTATTCTGTAGTCTGTCCTGTCCTGTTTTTCTGGCACCATGCAATTAGATGCTACTCTGCACAGTATGCCTGTGAACCACCTAATAAAGGCATTCTCTCTAATCAGTAGCTTTGTGTCACAGATCCCTAAAAGTCTGTATCCTGTCTGTGAAGGATTTTATGAAAGATAAGTAAGAGAAGCAGCCTATTGCCATCAGGTTCATATTCACTTTCTTGTGGAAAGAGGGGTGGATGCACATCGTACCAGGCAGTGGTCTTGGGCAGGGGATCCCATTTTTACCTCTAACCAGTGCATCTTGCCTGGCTGACTGCACTCAGAGATTGTTTGCTCTGAGTGCACCTTCTGGCTGAGTCTGTTAGCGGACACAGATTGAGATATGCCGAATTTATATTTATAGGATCAGTTATGAACAGTTTTGCTTCATCTCTTTCTTTGTGCTAAACAATTTATCACATCTTTGTGTGTAATCACAGTGGTGCCCTTAGGAATGACATACTGATAATTAGCAATAATTGACAGACATATTGAGCTTAATTGTTTCTTTGTTCTGGCTACCCATCCTTCTCTCCATGCGTAGTTGTCATGTCACCCACTGATGGATGAATTCTGTTTTATTCTCTGTAAAGCCACTCTGTACACCTCATACTTGTTTGCTACCATGTCCTTCTTTGCTCAGACCATGTTTCTTCTCTGCATCAGCCATACTTCTCTTTCTCTTTCAGCATTTTCACCTTTCCTATCCCTCCTGTCTCGGCCTTGTTTCTGTCTTCTCTATGTTTCACTGACTGCACATCATGAATTTTCAGTCTTCATTCACATGTATTTGCTCTGCCAAGCCTGTTTCACAGATTGCATTTGCTGTGTCTAGGTACAGTAGTTAACAGCATGGTCCTGGGGACTTGCTGATACAAGATATTTCCTGTCAGAAATATCCTCTAAAGCTCTTCGGAAGTCAATGACTATAAAACCCAAAATACAGAGGCAGACAGTAAGTCTTAAAGAGGATGGAGATTCCCATGTCTGGAGACAGGGAGAGAGATGCATATGCAGTAGGTAGTTCATCCTGTCTTGGTATAGGCATCATGGTAATATGGCTGAACTCTGAGGCAATTATACCTTTCTACTAACTATCAAGATTGACTAAATGACTGTCTTAAATAGACATTTAGCTAATGAGAAGTAGAGTATGGTCATGAATTAGAGCATGAGACATCTTATTTTTAACTTTGGTGTGCCAGCATCACTGTGTTTCATCAAAATATTTACTTTTTTGAATAACATTATTCAGATTTTGATTTTTTGGCCAGAAGGTTGGGGTCTTTTATCATAGCACTGCAGGCATTTTCAGTCAAGATCTAATTGCAAATTAGAATGTAACTTTGAGAATAAGAAAGGTCAATATAGATATGTGGTAGTTTAACACCAGAAGAGAACTCTAATGAAAAATCTGAATGAGACATTAGAAAGTTAAAATACGCGTGTTCTGACCTTGATCTAAATGGTTTGAAAGATGTCAGAAAACTGTTACTTCTAGTTAAGGAAACTGCAATTCTATCTACTTATTAATGACACAGAAAGCAAGAGAAAACCAGTGAAATTTGGAGGGGGAATATCAAGAACTGTGATGAGAGAAAGGTGAGGTGGAAGTGTCGGGGAAAGGAACATCTGAAGAGTCTGGACACTGAATACTAGAGCTCTAGGTTTGCTTCAGAAGGCACAGGGTGGCTAGTGAAAACCATCAAAGGAAGACATGGAGAAAGATGGAGAAGATGATGTTCTTGCAATGCGCCATGGAAACTTGAGGACTTTCTGTCTTTGGAGGCATTCAAATCTCAAGTAGATAAAGCCCTGAGCAACCTTAGCTAAGCTGACCCTGCTTTTAGCAGGGTGTCAGACAAGATGATTCCAGAGGTGCCTTCCAACCTCAGCTGCTCTATCATTTTGTGCCTCTTTTCCAAACTTCAGTCATAAGAACATGGTATTTTTCTTTAGTTTGTACATCAATAAATGTCATAGTTTGCTATTAAATGCACAAAGGTCTTCTCTTATTATCCTGTAAAATTTCATACTGAAGATGTGGACTGAGGAAATCCTCTTCTTTACCATAGAGTTAACATTACTGCATTGGTAGAAAGCAGTAAAAGAAAGAAGAGAGTAAAAAAAAAGGAAAACATTTTATTTTGCTGATGCTTGCAATAGGTAATGACAACATTAGCAGTAAGAACCTATTAAGCTACTTCAAATTAGTATCTGATCTGCTTTAAAAAGGCACTCATTATCAGTTAATTCATTAAGGGTATTTGTTGAGGTTTAAGACATATGAAACAAAAATACCTCATTTGCAAGTAATTAATACAGAATTACTTAAGCAATACAGTTTCACAAATGAAATACTTATATTTGAATTCTTTTTAATCCACTTGAAAGAGATACTTAGATCTTTAATCAACAGATAGATTAGATATGTTTTGTTAATTACCTATCAATCAATATTCCAGTTCAGCATCTACATTGCTCAAGAGAAGGGCACACAGCTGACACAGGAGTTCTCTTCATTAAACATTCTTCCTTATTTATTTTCTTTGTGCAGCTGGCATTGAGGGTATTAACCAATTCAATTGTTCAATAATTCAAGGGATAATTACTGTGGGGTTTTTTTGGTGTTTTTTTTTCTTTTTTTTTTTTTTTTTTTTTTTTTGCTGTATTGTAAGTAAAGGTCTCAAGAGATTTGGTCATGTATTCCTATGCAGTCAAAACCTACACTAAGTTAAATAGTTTGCTTTTTTTTTTTTTTTTTTTTCTGTCAAGACTTCAAGAGTAAGTGTAGTTTTGATTTAAAATATTATGACAAAGACACTATTGCATTTAATATCTGATTTCAAGCCTGAATTGACTGGACTGTACCAGCAGTTGTGTGATCTATTGATTTTCTAGAGCCAGCTCCCTGTCCAGGGAAGGTACACTCTTGTATCTGAATGGTCCACTAGGTCCTCAGGTTGTATAAAGTGGAAGTACTCAGCACCTACAAAGGTCAGACTTTATCAATCATCAGTCTTCTGACATATTTTGGAGAAGGACTGGGAAAAAGAGATTCTGCAAGATGAAGGTTACACCACCAGGAGAAATTGCCTGGGCTGTGGTTTAAGCTCCAGGACTCAGCTGAAATCCTGCTAGGTTTCCCTGTTCAGGAGCAAAATTGGATCTTCAGATAAAAAATGGGCCAGACTGTTTCTTTAAAAATTATTCCAAATGATTCTCACCTAAATTGAAAATATCTACCAGTCTAAAGCCAGGGATGAGAATAGTGTTAATGTCTGATTTGAAAAACCAGTTTTACTAATGAAATGCTGACACAACTTTATCTATAGCCCTTCTAGCAGAGCGATTATAATATGAAAAAGTAAGGTTCAATAAAATGCAAGGCAGAAATAGCAAATTATATTAGATGTGACATATTAGCCATAAGGCCTTTCCTAAACTACATTGAAAAAATGGGGACAAGGGTATGGTAGTATAGTTCTCCCCAAAGCGTGAGAAAGGACTAGCCCCCAAAGCATTCCCTCTGAACTTGTATTCTATTTCTAGCATGTGTTTTATTAACTTTTATTTTTGTTTTGCAGGCTAGACACACAGCACCAACCTTAATGTCAAATTAGATAATGAAAAGCAATAGTCATCTTAAGAAAAATCATTCAAATAACTGTCATGTTGCATTATAGTTTTTGCTGCTAGCAAAAGCCTTAATTAAGTCTGCAGAATGATTTCTCTTCTCATCTTCTGATTTCAGATGCTCTGAACTTCCTAAGCAATTTTTCTGTTAGAGCTGAATCTTTACATTCTTATAGAAATCATCCTATGTATAGAATAGAGCAATATCTAAAAAAAAAAAAATAATGTAGGAGGGGAGAGTTTCACATAGAGTTGTGCCACTTATCAACTTGTAGGAAAAAAGTGAAAGCTAGAACTTTGAGTGTTGCCAGATTTCATCTGGGATGATGAACACAAGCCTAACGACTGCTGCTGCTGCATAGTGATTAACAAATCAGAACAGCAAATGACATATTAGTATGATAATCTGGAAATATGCTATGGAACAGATCCTGTCCTCCTCATGCTGTGGTGAGGTTACCAAAGCTGGGAGTAATCCCTGGCTGGTGCAGAGCCAAGCTTATCCCAAAATAAATTTTCCTAAAAGAAAGAGCATTGGTGGATCATTGATGCTTTGAGCCACCTCTGACTGAAGCAGTAATTCCCAACAGGGAATCTAATTATACCAGGGGCTGAAATGATAAGTACAGGCACCAGAAAGTGCAAGGAAAATTGAGCCGCACTTGGGTGCTGAATCAAGCAGAGCACAACCAGATCTGGAGGAATGGGCATAATGAATGCATGTACAATAAATTGCAATTAATATCACCGAAGGAGTCATTGGTGTGATAGGCATTACCTACTATGAGTGTGTTATTGGAATTAGTAAATTGGATGTGTTTCTACTGTTTATGAACCTCCAACAAATTTCCTTAACCTTAAAAGCACACTCTTCCCCATTTGCTGAGCTTTGATTTGTATCATGAAGTTGTCTCTCAGCATTCATGAACCAGAGTCTTTTAGGTTAAAATTAAACTGGAAGTGATGGCTGAAGAGATCACCTACTGCTCTTGAGCTGCAGATGGGCATTCAGTCCATAGAACCAGAGGAGAAATATTCTCAAGTTAAATACTCAGAAATCTGTTTATTGGGATGCCAGAACCTCTGCACCAACTCCTGAGGTCTGTAGATCCAATTCTAGTGGTCCAAACTGCTTGCTAAAGAAGTTGGAGAGATCATCAGGCCCAAACACAAACTTTGGCCATGAGGAAACCATAGGCTCCTCTGTCTGGCATTTACCTAATGTGGGTGCAAAATGTTTGCAGATCAGAATATGCCGCTGTCACATGTTCCTATTTACACAATATCCTGTAGAAATGAAATTATATTATATGAGGTAGCAAGTCGCAGTGATCCAAGCTCCTGCTTTTTCACTGAGCCTCCAGATTGTGAGTTTTCCCTGACTTTAACTCCTACATTCAGTCAGGTCCATTCCTCACTGCACCAGTGAAACCAACAAAAGTACTGTTGTCTGGTAGGGCCTGACTGTGAAGCCAAATATTACACTTATCTCTAGGCTATTTCACAAGTATGATTTTCTAAGATGGCCTTTATATTGGCCTAAATTCCCCTTCAGCAAAATGGAAACAGCAAAACTACTTTTCCGCTGTACTTTGCCCATTCTACCTCAGTGGTAAGGCCTCTATAGCACAAGCACATAAAATTATTGGGCCAGCCCAACCCTTTGGGATCACGTGCATGAGGGAAATAGCATCCTCCTGGGAATACATCCAAAGTTTGACAGGATGCCTGTCTACTTTAGTACCTCAAGAGGAAAAACAACTTGAAAGGAAACGCAGAGAAACTTTCCACAGAAAATAAGAAGGTGGTCAAATGGAGAAAGAAAAAAGGAAAGTAAAACAAGAAAATAAAATGTTTTTCAGAATTCTTCATGATATCTTTTAAACCCAGTGACGGCAAAATTTGCTTACGTTTTGACCAGCTCTACAAAGTCACAGTAGAGCTGGCAGTAGGAAGAGAGGGTCAGGACATGTCAAGATGTAACAGAAGTATACGTTCCCTAAATGTACTTATGCTTGCTGCATCCAATAAATGGTTTGTTTATAAAGACCTGCAGCTAATGTTGTCTAGTTCTTCAGATTCATGACCTGTTTGCATGGCAAGAATAAGCCAGATTTAAACCCTTTTGAGACACACAGGCATGTTTGCAAATTCCTCCCTTCTTTCCTTCCTTCCCCTGCTAAATCAAAACCAAAATGATTCCCCTTACATGGATAAGTTATAACATTCTCTGCCAACCTAAACAGTAATAAAAGACTCAGTCACTTATCACTACATACATTAATAAGTGACAAGGCCACCTCCATATTTTACAGTGCTGTTTAAAAACATTTGTTTCTGGAATGTAGGCACTGATTTCTAACCTGGAAATAAGAAAGTAAGGAAAAGTGTATGAGGAAGATTTATGCAGTGAATTGAAGAAGAAACTTAATTAAGCAGTTTTGTTGTTGTTGTTTGTTGTTTGGAGGTTTTTTTTTTGTTTGTTTGTTTTTTTTTTTTTTTTTTTGTTTTTTTTGTTTTTTTTTTTTTTTTGTTTCCAATTTTTAGTTTAGTTTGTTTATAAGTCCTGGAAAATCCATCATATTAAAATACATCAGAAAATCCCCAGGAACCAAGCTGAAAGTGAACAAGAATTTAATCTTTCTTCATCACTGTCAACTGAAATTCTTTCCTCCTGATAAATATAAGTGGATGCTGTTTCTGTTTCTTTATTGATGCTGGTGATCACAATCCAATAGTGCAGAAGAAAGTGGAAGATTAAGATGTATAGTAAAGCAGGATTGCAAGATTATTGCAATAAAATGGAAAAACTGTCAGTCACACATTGCCTTAAGATGGAATTTTACAATGCTTTTGTGGTTAGGAAAGGTTAATATTTTTCGAAGAATATATTTCTTTCTGATACTTTCCCCAGAGAAGAACCTTGTAGTCATTTAAGTCCTTAGTGACCTGACTATAAATCTGATAATATCAAAAGCACAAAAATAAACTAACTTGCTTAAGGATCTTAAACTGTTGAAATTATACTTGCAGTGAGTTGCATAAAAGAGAAAATTAACATCTAGCTAAAAAACAGAATCCATGGTGTTTTCTGGGCTAAAACCAGTGTTTCTATAATATTCAATTAACTAGGTGGTAAGAGTTACTGAAGAACAGGGTCCATGCGTTAACCAAGGAAGCCAGCTGGGGATGAGATGAACAGTAACTTAAACCAGTACCCCAAGGAGAAGCCACTTAAATGTGACCAAGGTTACTTGGACTAATTGTAATTGCTCCTGAGATTCTAGCAAAGCCCAAAGAGTGTCTGGAACCTGCTCCTTGAAAATTTCAGTCTTAAAATGGTGAAGATAAAAGCAGCATACAAAGAGCCTGGAGTCATGCTAGCACCGAGATTGTCACCTGAAGAGAGAGTGGGGTGTGATCACTGTGGCAGAGGATTCTGTGCAGGGGAAATCTGTGTTATCTGGTGAAGGTGTGAAGTTGCCTTTACAGAGGCACAGGGTCTGGAAATGTGCTGTGTGCACAGGCAAATCTTATCACCACAGGAGATTTTAAGCAGCGCCCTTTCCCAGCACAGGGTGCTAACACTGAAGCCTTACAATAACATCAGGCATGTCCATGTTTTTTCACACACCCTCTGCTTGGATGATTTGTATTGTGAAAACTACTGAGCAGAGTATCACTCCTAGCATTCTTGGAGTTGAAAATATTTAAGCCTGCAGGGAGATTGGTGAATGACCCTTTTGAATATGTTTTTATCTAAATCATTAGGCATATGGGTAGTAAAGGGAAGAAGTCCTGACAACGTTGCATGGCATATGTCTTAACATTTCTTAACTACAGAGAAAGAAGTGACCAAAGAAAAAAGTTGGTCTAAGGACCCAGTATGTCAAAGCATTTCCAAAATGCTTGCGCTCCCTATTTACACCCCTCTATTTGCATGTGAAAGGCCTGTATTTGCAGATGTCAAGATTTCACTAAGGGTCAGACTGAGCTGAAACCCTGAGATTCAAACATTTCAGAAGGCCTGAGAAGGCTTGTTTTCACGGCTCTGGTTTATGTCATTGTTGGAGATAAGAAAGTGAGATGATTCAGTGCAGAAATAAATCCCCCCAGGGTTGGTGTGTGCTTTGGTTTTGGCCACTTTTGTCAAATGGCATTGTCTGGTTGTCTCACTTGGCTGATAAAGCTTCATACTTACACATTTTGCTCTCATTTGAAATGGAGCTTACTCTACTCTTGATCAAGATACTTCAGCTTGCTAGAGAGCTGTTCTACAGAACTGCTCTGGGGCACTATTCAGCGCAATCGGCCATGTCCAGGAATGGGATGAGAGATGAAAAATCATGCAAGGAAAGAAACGTAAAGCATGAGAAGGATGTTCTTGGTGTCACAGTGGCTACTGCATGTCTGAACTTGGCTTATACTGGCTCATCCAAGCAGGGCCAATTTCTCCTGTTGGTATAGTCCTTCCTGAGCAAAGGTGGATGCCATGACTAGTGGACCTCTATGTCCCCATCAGTGGCTAACCATGATCCCACTGCCTACATGGCCAGCTCTAGTATCAATCCTCTACCGTGCCAGCTCCTTTGCATCCTCAGCAACAGACTGGCAGGGTGGGGTGTGAAAGCTACTGAGAAACTGCATTTCCTTATCAGTAGTGAGACTGCAAGGATTTGTCCTCATTCCTGGGACAGTAAAATTTGATTTTGTCTATGCTGCTGTGAATCCTTGATCTTCCCCTGAGGACTGTTCTTACAGAGCTCAGAATGAGAGTATTATTACATTACCATTCTGAGCGGGCTTGCCAACATAATTATTTCCTATTAGAACGGCCTGCATCATTGCGATTTCAGAGTATTGAATTTGCATTACACAAAACTATAGGTCAAGATCTTAGCTGATGTAACGCTCATAACTTTTCTGAAAGCATTTGTAGTAGGTATGGATCTGGCTATATGTATGTACATATGGATCCAACACAGAAATGTTATGGAATATGTGACATTGGTAGGAAAAATCCTGGTTTATATTCAGTTTGATGCTTTTATGATAGAAATTATATGTGGAGAAATAGTTTGATTTTTTAGATAAAGAATGGAAATTGGTCAGTTTTGCCTTTTAGTAGAATTAAACCTTGAATTATGTACCATAAATCTTCAAACAAAACACTGTAATTACCTATCTATTCACTTTTCTGGTGAGAGACTTTGTGTCAGGGAGTACATACTCAGAATGGGAAGGAAAATAATGATTAGATTTAAACAAAACTAAAAGGCATTTTCTCAGCTGGAGGTTAGAAAAAAGTGATTCCATAAATGCAGAATTTTATGAGAAGTCCTTCATGATGTCTGGAATAACATAACGTACAGCATAGAATAATAATGAAAAGAGAAAATGAAAAAAATAACCTCTGCTTTAAACTTAGTTGATTCAATGCATGTACATTTTTCGTTTTAGTATTGTTTCTGTTCTACACAAAGTGTATTTTAAAGATGACTTAGATGTTTAACTGCATTGAGATCATGCATTATACTCTTTGTCCTTTACAAAAGAGAGCATACCTGCCAGGAGCATATAATTTAATAAATAAAATATCATTATAACTAGATTTTGGTGACACTATAATCAGGAAACACAGGCAAGGGGTCAGCCAGCCAGATTGTTTCTACTGGGTATTTGAGAACTGTGGGCTGCTGTTATTTTCAGCTACACCATAATTTTATTTTATTGTGGAGAATAAATCAAAGTTTTAAAGGGAGGCTACATATTTTTTTTTCATATCTAAAAGCTGCAGATGTTGGCACGAGAATTGCTTGTTGCCAAAACTAGCTGTAAGTATATTTAGACCGAGAGAAAACTATCAGGTTCATAGCTCAGAGGTTAAAAAAACCCACCCTTATGAAAATTATGCTCCGTTTAACATCAGTGCAGGTTCTTCTATGCTGTCCTGTCCTTGCTCCTTCATTCTTCTTTATATTATTTTCTTGTTATTGTGTCCTTTAGGGAATGGGCTTTACTGGCTGTTCAGTCTCTGAATGGGTTCAATCCTTCACTTCCGCGGAGACTGCTGAGAAGGGTGTCACTTGTGAAGGCAGTTTTGTGAGGAGACAACTCACTAATAAGATCCATACTCAGACAACCAGCCTGCTCCGTGTAGGCCTCCGAGCAGCTATCAGAAGCTAATTGTAATGCTTATTAAAGACAGCTTAGCAGGGATGTGAAAATGGCAGGCAGAGCTTTGCTATTATCTACACCAGTTCTCAGCCCTCTTACTCAGCAGCTCTGCTCCCTGGGTCTGTCCAGAGACAGAGATGCTGCTTTTTTAAAAGTTTAAAGAAATAAAAAAAAAAAAACAAACCAAACCAAAACAAAACAATATAACTTGGCAGTTCTGAAAAACCATCTCAGACTGGGAAGGTCTTTAGATTGTATTTGCATCATGTGCCAGTTTTTTGATGGAAAGTTGTTTGGAGAACCAGATTGTACCTTCTTCACAGTCAGCAGGTGAGCATGACATAGGTGTTTCTGAGGAAAACAGAGATGCACAGGTGTGCTTAAGATCCTTTATCAGTGGTGATAACAGAGAAAACAGAGATCCAGAGAAGTACATCTTGACTTAAATATCCCAGTTTAAGCATTTCAATGTCATCTCTTAGAATTTGCAATGTCTCCTTCCCACCTCCTTCAGTTTTTCCTGTGAAAACTAGGCAAGTATGGTATGGAAATCAGGGACACAAGGCATGTCAAACTCAACATGCCATATCCTCAAACTCCCTGTCAGGGTGAAAATACAGTTTGAAGCTTTGCATCCTGTTATTCCTCATGCAAACTGCCACTGCAGACAAGTACTTTGCCTGTGGTAAATGCTCTTGTTCAGAGCAGATGTTTCTCTCAATTAGCACTTATTCAACTATTTAGCAAGTATATTCTATTAAAATATTTTAATTTATGCAGAAATTATGTTATTAAATTTACAAATTCTTTTTATAAGACACATCCTATAGTTTCAAGCTAATAATTTTCTATCAGTAACAGTTATCATGGGCCAGAGAGTATTCCTCTAAAAAGAAATCTTTGCATTATTTTTTCCAACAGTGAGGCATTTGCTTCTTTCATGTGTTTCTCATAGCATGATGATTGCATTTTTTATATCCTCCACATAAAGATACTTAACATTTAAGACACTTAACAGATTTTTGAAAACATGGGGATACAGATTTTAGTTTTGAAAGTTCTGCACATATGTAATAACTCTTGTTCCTATTCCATTAACTTTCCTTCTCCCAAAACCATGGATAGATGAGACACTCTTTTTCTCCTTATCTTTCCATCTCTTCAGACCATTTTCACACACTCTGCCAGTGCAATGCTGTTCTTACATTACTTTTCCCCTGAATATTGACTTAAATGGACAGTGTATCTTAAGAGGTCCATATATAGGTCAGCATTATTTCTGAAAACATTTTCTCTCTCAATTAAAATTAGCTATAGCAAAGGATAATTCAGTTTTCTCCTGGGAGGCTGAACAGCTCATGCCGCTGATAATGAAACACGTTTTTTTTGCATCAAGGTTGTCGGCAGGAATCCAGCTCAGGTTAGTAGTGACCGACAGCTGCTACCATCTACTGGCTGTTTGCAATCCTCTGTGAAACAACAGAGCACCTCGATTCCTTCACATTGCAGAAAGGTGGGTTCTGTCTTTTTGGCAATCTGACCCAAGGCTTGTTGGGGTTGGCAGCTAACAAGAGGGGTAGCACTTTCGCAAGTCCTTTTAGCAGGTCTTTGGGTCTAGTATACTTTTTTTTTTTTTTCCTCCTGCTATATAATGTAATGCTAGATGTTTGCTGCAGATGACTGCTGCGTTTAGGAGTGTGCCAGTTAATTGCTGCTGAACTGTGATTTTATGCGAAGCAGTCCTTGTCTACCTTGTATATTAACATTCAGTGTCCCATTAGTTAACCTGTGTTTATCTGTATATTTGTAATGGCCTTTCTCAGTGCTGGCAAACCCACAAGGCTTTGTGGGTAAAAAAATAACACCCTTTATTAAGGTTAGACCTGAAAGAGAGTAAGTTAGCTGGGAAGATTCTAAAGTGCCTAGTCATTAAGGCAGATAATCTCTTCTTTTAATAAACAGTAAATATATTTACTTCATAATGTACAAAGAGTAAAAAGGTTTACTACCACAACACTCAGGTTTTTCAGAAGATTCAATACAATTTATTATTTTATTTTATTTTATTTTATTTTAATTTTATTTTATTTTATTTTATTTTATTTTATTTTATTTTATTTTATTTTATTTTATTTTATTTTATTTTATTTTACTTTTTAATTCCTCTGTAGTAATATGCACATTTTAGCTACTTTAAAAAAATTGGTCTAATCTGGATATATGAATGTTCATGCTTATGATTTTGGGGATAAACATTGTTATTAATAATAATGACACAAATAGACTGTTGCACTAACTCCAGCTCTTCCTTCTTTCTTGCTTTCCTTGGTCTCCTAGTTCTCTTAATACCAGAGTTCAACACAATTTGGCTTTTCTTTTCACATCTCCTAGGCATAGCCTTCCTGGTCCTCAAAGGGTAATGGCTTTGACTAGATGCCCAGTCCTTGTCAGCTACTGTTGAAAGAAAGGTTTCTAAAGTAGACTAGCAAGTGATTGTACTCTCGCAGTGTATTTGCAGAATGTAATAGATTATAGATCTACCCATCACCTAGAGGTAAGGCACATAGGCAGCAATGACAGAATGACAAAAGAGTTTGTGGAAGCCAAAATTCTACATAGAAGTGAAACATTTAACATTCCCCAAAACAGTGAACTCCAACAAGGTAGAAATTAACCTCAGACTCCATGTAAATTTAGGTCATAAACAAGAAAACCAAGACACTTACAAATAACCAGAGTATTATTGTTGATATGATGTTATGAATGATGACATTTCCCTGTGTCTACCTGGCCATGGGCAGTTCTGTTAATAATGTAGAAACTCCAGTGCAGATGTAGTGCTCTCCTACCTAAAACACTGATAATATTCACTTCCATAATGGAAGAAGTAATCCCTTTTTGACAAAAATATTATGTGGAATTCTCTGGCTTCTCCTCTGCAAGAGGTCAGTCTAATTATTTGACATATTTTTATTTGACCGGAATCTCCATGAAATCTATCAAAACTAAGCAGAGAGGATATTAGTATCCTCTCTGACTAATCTGTTCCATCTCTCTAAGTTTAAATTACAGAACATTAGAATCATAGAATACCAGGTTGGAAGGGACCTTAAGCATCATCTGTTCCCACCTTTCCTGGCAAAAGCACAGTCTAGACAAGAAGGCCCAGCATCCTGTCCAGCCGAATCTTAAAAGTGTTCGATGTTGGGGAATCCACCACTTCCCTGGGGAGATTAGTCCAGTGGCTGATTGTTCTTATTGTGAAAAATTTTCCTCTTGTGTCCAATTGGAATATCCCCAGGAGTAACATGTACCCATTACCCCTAATCCTTTCCATTGGACTCCTTGTAAAAAGAAGGTATCCATCTTCTTTGTAGTCACCCTTTAAATACTGGACCATGGTGATAAGGTGTCTCCTAAGCCTTCTTTTCGCAAGGCTGAACAAACCCAATTCTCTCATCCTTTCCTCACATGGCAGGTTTCCCAGTCCCTTGATCATCTTTGTGGCCCTCCTCTGGACCCTCTCCAGTCTGTCCACAACTTTACTGTATAGTGGGGACCAAAGCTGAACACAGTATTCCAGGTGTGGCCTGATAAATGCTGAGTAGAGTGGGATAATGACAACTTTATCTCTGCTGGTGTTGCCCTTGTTCATGTAGCCCAGCACCCTGCCAGCTTGCTTTGCTGCTGCAGCACACTGTTCACCCATGCTGAGCTAGTTGTCCACCAGAACCTCCACGTCCTTTGCCTCAGAGCTGCTCCCCAGCCAGATGGGTCCCAGCCTGTGATGCACTCCTGGGTTATGTTTTCCCAGGTGCAAGACCTTAACTTGTCCTTGTTGAACTTCATAAGGTTCTCATTAGGGAAATCTTCCAGTCTATCCAGGTCTTCCTGCTGTCCCTTTCAAAGTGCCTATTTCCCCACTCAGTTTGGTATCATCAGCAAACTTCATCAGGGTATACTTGATCCCACCATCCAGATCACTTCTGAAGATATTAAGCAGCGTTCGGCCCGATCTCAGTTCCTGGGGGACCCCACTTGTGACAGGTTGCCAGTCTGAAAAAGAGCTGTTTACCATCACCCCCTGGGTGTGGCCTGTCAGCCAGATCCCCACCACCTAACGCACACAGGTCACAGTGGGAACTGTTGCAGAATTGAGGTATTTGTTACCCGTGCAGTGACTTCCAATTCATGCAGTTTAATAGTAAAATAAGAAGGCAAAGGGAAACTATGTCGTCCTGATACTTGGGTCATAAATTGAATTTATTTTTAGTTAAGGATGAAAAACTATAGTGAACTAGTTATTGGGAAGATTTGCTTTATTAGTTACTCTTAGCTGTGTGGTTAGCTGAAGTGATGTGGTTGCCATATAAATGGTCAGCACCGTGCAATCACTAGGATTATCTTCATTACTAGTTCTGTATAGAGCTATTTAAGTGACTGGGACTTCAGTGTCTGTATCCATAGCACTGTGACACAGCCAGTCGTGGAAGTGTATCAACCTATTTTTCCTTTTACAAGCACACCTTACAGCCTAGCTGTCCAAGTGTGCTGAGTGGTGTAGTAACTCAGAATTTCTCCAGATATTCTCAACTAAGGCTTGCAGACTTCCTGATAAATGGTGGACAGATTTGAACCTGTGTCTGCTCTGACTGCATCTGCTGATCAGTAAGATGGGATTCAGCTCCAGGTAAAGATGCCTGGTAACTATATTAAGGTAGTTGCTATAATCTTACTAAAGCTTGTTGCAGGTTTTCAGCATTATCTGAGTCACTGCCTAGGCCCTGCTGAATGTATTGACTGGCAACTGAATTCAGATGCCCACACATGTTTTCAGTGATGTTTCAGATTTCCTGAAATATCCTTCCTGGTTTTCACTTGCCACTGTGGAAAGTTATTGCTCTGTTGAAGGTCCTCTGTCATAAGTCATCTCCACACGAGTGTCTTCCACACTATAGGGCATCTTAAATGTAACCCCATGTGTATGTGTGTGCAACTAAATTGAGTCAAGATCTCCACTGACTATAATGGGAGCTTATATGCACAGGTCACACGTAAACATCTGAGGTATCTAGACATAGAGTCTCCTGCCATTAGAGAGGCCTTAGGATGCCTCACCTGTCTGTCCTAGCTATTGTAGGTTGCTTGAAATGACGTTGCATGTTTTCGTTTAGTCAACTGAATCCTGCTTCTAAATTTACATATCTTAGTCTCAGATTGAATCTTACCCCAAGGGGGTGCTTGAAACACAGGTTTTCTTCCATATTACATATCCAAGGGTACCCCTGGCATCTGCAGAGGTATAACAGATATGCCACAGGATTTACAGACCTGAGTGGTGTTGGAGTGGCAGCTGGAGGGAGACCCTCAAAGTCTCATGGAGATTAAGGACAGTGCTACGCTGCTGGGTACTGCTGTAATAGCTTCCAAGTAGGCTGTGTTAGGTGGGCACCCTGCTCATGTCCCAGGCAGAGCCAGTGTGCCTGGAGCCCCGTGAAAGTCTGACAATGCAGACTGTGTAGGTATACACGTGCGTGTGTCTGTGCAGGTGTTTTATCCCAGTCATCTGCTTCATTTCAAAGGGATTATGCTGTTTCTTAGACTCCAGGAGGTCAGATGTGTTTCATTCCCTTCAGAGACTAAGCTGGTCCACCAGGTTAGGCAGTGAACCATCAGGGATGCCAGAATTGCTAATGGAAGTGTTGCTTTGGTTTTTATTTCTTTAATGAATTTCATTTTTCCTGAGCCTGGCTGACTAGGATGTGCAAATTAGGTAAGAAATAAATGGTTATGAAAGTATCAGGAGAGCTGGATAATGATGATGTGTGAACCATCTGTTGGAGGCATTTTCTTCCTATGGTCATCAGTTTAAAGCCATACTTGACCTGTCAGTCTGTGTCCATTTCCAGACAAAATTGGTAGCTCATTGTGTCTTTTGAAATCTATTTGGACAGAGGACTGAAACATTTTTTTTCTTTGACAAGGGGCTTGTCACACTTACTCATGTCTTTCTTGTTCCAAGCAAGATTTCTGCAACATGTTCTGTTTTAAAGGGATTTATAAATATCTGCTAGAAAGGGAAGTGAGCAACTCATCTCCTTTTTGGGGTGGTCACTAACTACCATTCCAATATTGCTCTCCCTGCATTTCACTCTCACTTCCAGTTTGCTGCCAGGTGAAACTAGAGAGTTAGTTATGACCTTGAAAGCCCCAGGGATACAACAGCTTGAGAAAGAAATTTTTTTGTGTGAAAAATCCTGATGGAACAGAAAGCTGTAACTGACAACATATTTATTTGTGAGGAGGAGGAAAATTAAGGTTTTTGGGTTTGTTTTCCTGATGAAAACTGTGGGTTTGATTAGGCGTGTGTGTAAGATGGATATTTTCCCACAGTAATAGTTTTTGTGACAGTGGAGGCATCCTGCCTACTTATAAGTGCTAGGTCAGCTTGATAATGGGAATTTGCTATGCATGCAAGTGTTCAGCTACAAAATACATTTTAGGGATATGGTTTTGTTCTCTGATGTGTTTTGCTTCCGCTATCAGAATTAAATTCATAGTTGGTGACAGCAAGAATTCTTGCACCTAATGTATGAATAACAACAGAGATATATCAAACTTGAATGACTGCCAGTAAAGGCAGAGTGTCGATGGACAAAGCAATTTTTCAATTCTGTACTTCAAGGAGAGGTAACCAGGTGATGAATTACCTGCTAGAAAGCGGTTTTCACCTGACAAAATTTAGGGGCAAATTTCCCAACAAAGTTGAAGTCAGAAGGACTGAAAGACAAAAAGAAAGCTTGTGAAGAAGGGAGGATACGCTTCATAGCAAAGGTGCCAAGGAAGAAGAAGTTTGGCTATGGGAGTGGAGGTGTGATTCTGAGAAACTCTACCTATGAGAGAGAAAAGTGCAATCCTGAGCAGATGTGTACATGAACAGTCAAAGATCAGGACTCTTGAGGCAGAAAAATACATAGACATAGGTTTTCTTTTGTCTATAATATCTGACACACCCTTTTCCTTCAGAAAATCATGTTGATTGGAAATTTTTAACAAGCTCTGCCTGGTTAATTTAAGAGAGAGGAACACTGGCACCTTCTGTGACTGTTATTATGCCCAATCTTCTACTGCTTTAAACGATGATGCCAGAGATGTCTGCTCAGAAATATGTGAATTGTTTTCCTCTATACGTCTTGATTATGAATGATGCATTTGGAATAACTCTTACTGGAACATCTCTGGCAGAAATAACTCTCTCTATGACACAGATATCATCTGCCCAGTCCAGGATACTATGCAGAAGATGCTTGCATATAGTATTAATTCTTTAAAGTACTGCTCTGACAGTTGTCATTCTCCATAAACTATTTTGTATGCTCCTCCATTGCAGCAATATTATGTTCAGATAGTAAGGGTCAGAGTGTCAAGTTAAAACATACAAATAAGCAAATTAATTATTGTTGATTATTATAAAATTCTGCATTTAGTTCTCCACCAGGGGAAAAAAAAAATTAACAGAGTTCTTTACAGAGTAAAAAATGTCCATATATTTTATGAGAAAGCATTTTCCACTTTGAAAACATTAAAAAAATAAACACTTACATTAAACCTGGCTTAAGGTTTATAACATATGACAGTCTTTAGAACAGGAATATACCTGGAGGTTTTCATGACTTCATAAAAATACCTAAGTTACACATGCTGAAGGTACTGCACAGTAGATACTCTTGTCTTGGAATGTAATTGCCTTGAAGGTATAAAGGAGGCTGAGACTAATAATTCCCCCAGCGTGTCTATTCTCCATTTCTGTTCCACAGAGGAAGCTAGAAGGATGTGGTATCATCAAAGAAGCATGTGTTGGGAGCGGGAAGAGCTAATCCTTAAATAGTTGTGCCCTGCATCTCAACTAAGGCATGAAAACCTTGTGAAAGGATTTCCTGAAATCTTACATACACTATATCCTTTAACCTATTAAATGCTATAATTGTTGCACTAAGATAAGAAATGCTTCCAAAGTAATCCATGCTGGGTGGCCCTAGGTAACAAACTATTTGTTAATATCCCAGAGTTGCGCCATGCAGTGATAGTGATGGAAATTTGGCAAACCAACTCTACTTTTGTCAGGTGAGTGAAACAGCCACTTCACTCAAGGCTGAATGACAGATAGATGTAGAGATCATTGTACTAGGGAAATCTGAAGGGATGGTTTATGGTTAGGATGGTGATTGAGAGAGTTGACAAGAAAAAAAGAAGAGGGTAGTCACTGCTTTTTCATCCAGACAGTTTTACAGACATACATAATTCTGAAACCTCTTATGATCCATATTTCCATTATGGATCAGTTGCAAAATATTGTTAATTTAGATTATTAACTTTCTGTACTGGTTTTGAGTTAGTGCAAATGATTTAGGGTAGTGGACTGGTTTCAGAGAATCTCTGCAGTCTGTTTTACATGGGCTGATATGATTTTCCATACTGTACAAATGGGAAAAGTGTGAGATAGAACTGAAATAACTTGCTTAAGTGGAACAAGTAGAAAACCTAGGTGATAACTGGTATTTATTTTTGGGATTAGTTAAATTCTTTGGAAAATATGATCTTAGTTGTCCTAAAACTAGTCATAAATTTGGGTTAATAGTGAAAATCTGGCAGAATAATGTGGGAGGCAGAATAACATTTGAGGTTTAATTCTGGAAACAACTTTTACTCAGCAATATAGCAGGGTGCAGCATTTGCTCAGATTGTGGATGATTTGGGACTGATTGCTTCAGCTATACTGAAACAGTTTTAATTTCTCCTGATCCACCCAGGGAAAGTCCCTCTTGTTAAGCTACCCAGAGCTAGGTAGTTCTCATCTGCTGTGGATAATGTCTCATTTTTATATCATTACCTGAGCATTGAAGTGCTGCAACTGTTAGGACAGAAGATGATTCATTCTCCTTGCAGCTTGGAGAAAAACCATGTAGGAGACTCTGACACTTGGTCATGGGGTTGATCAGTGAAGACATGGAGTCTTGGATCATTTGCCTGTGATAAATCAGTCAGAAGTTGGCCTTGAGCTTGGATGTCCTGCTGATTAGATAGCCCTGACCAGTAGGGTTTTGGGGAGGCACGTGCTGTTGAGTGTTCTTCCTAGAGCTCTTCCACTTCATGAAGCAGACGTGAATATGATGTCCTGCTAACAACTCATGGAGCAATGTTGAAAGGGGCACTTTCAACCCCAGCCTGTCACAGGCTGTGGGTCTGGGAGACGTGGGTTCAAAGACCACCAAGAGAAGCAGACTCCTAAATCCAGGACTGAAAAATCCTGGACCCTGTTCTGCTAACAGGTAAGAGGGGAAATTTTGTCACTAGTATGTTTTGTGAATTTGTCTCTCTCATTTTATGGGTGAAGAATTGTTTGCTCACTTTTGATGTCCAAAACACACTTATTCTTTGTCAAATGGACTGTTTTACCATTGGAATATAATAATATGCACTGAAAAAAAATAATTCTCATTTAATATTTTCTTCTTTTAGAGATGGAGAGCTGAAAGACATTCCAAAGGGTCTGAAATGAGGCTTGTTTGCTTTTGTTTCTTTGCTGACTGACCTGAGAAATCAATTACACTGCAGGGACATAGATGAGAAGTCCCAATGTAGAAAAGTCACTAGCATCCTAGTACATATCAACTGCAGTGAAAATCCCATCATGCTTGAGGTCAGTGGCATCGCTGCATTTCCTTTGTGAAACATTTCTTCACATGCTTTCAGAGCACTCTTGTTGCTTGGACTCATGCTGAATTTTACTAAGAGAAAATAGATCAGAGGACCTAAATATTACAGACAGTAACACGCCAGTGCACAAAGGCTTTATAAATGTCTTGGTGTCAGGGCACAGACAGGGCTACTCAGCAGGGGAAGGGAGCAGAAAGTGATGGTGAGGCAAGTAGGACATCGTGCCATGGTGCCCCAGCGAGGCCAGCAGAGCAGGAACAGGGACTGAGAGTTGTCCAAGAGCCCAGTGACCACCAGACATGTCCTCAGTGACAAGGCAGGTCTGAGGTCAAGCCGGTCTGCTCAGGGCAGTTCAGGGCCACTGGTGCACTCAGGGCCCTGAGACATGCAGCAGCTCTGTACTAAGGTAGACTTTGTTCTTGTGAAAAAAACTTATGACCATCAATACATTGAGCTGTGTGCCTTGAGATGGCCAGTTTACCACAGACAAAAATAATTTTGAATTAAGTTAGTGTGAACAAACATTTAAACGTAAAGATATATATATGAGAATTGCAGTTTTTAAATGAATGTTTCTGTAGATGTTCACCCCCCCAAAATCAAGTTCTGCCAGACAGAAAAAGAAGACATCAATATATTTTAGATATTATCAAAACAAATCAGAAGAAGTTCATAGACACATATATAAATTAGCAAAAGAAATATTCAGACAAATGACAAACTAAGTTAAGGGTGTTTGTGAATAGTCCAGATGTACAGCAGCAGAGAAATAAAAATAGTAACATTACTAATCGTGATTCAAACAAGTAGACGTATATGATCATAATTCTTTTTCATACTCAGACAGTCTGGATGATGCGTTAGTATCAGATAGTGAAAGACTACAGCTTAAACAGCAGAAGCCAGGTGTTATTCAGCATTAAATGTTTGGCCCCCATTTTGTACTCCACAATCCCCAGGTGGACACATAAGCTCCATTCCCTGTGTGTGAGGGCAGCAAAATGCCTCGGGCTGGAATCCAAACCTGCCCATGGACTGAGTGAGTAGGAGAACACTGAACAAAGAGGGATGAATGAACTCCTGCCCTTCCCCATGCTCATGCAGCAGAGCCACAGATTTCAGGGGATTACCCTGTGCTCACTTTGCAGTGAACTCAGCTGGAATCCCTAGAGCTGTAAAAACCTTATTATTGTGTTGGGAGGAAAAAAAAACACAGTCAAAAGATGTACTATCTCTGTCAGTTTTCTACATAATAATGTAGTGGTTAGAGCACTCAGTTTGGAGATAGGGATTTTTTTTGTCAGAGTTCTCCTCAGCATGATGGAGTACTACTCACACCTTCCATCATTCTGGAGGGTGTAACCCAAACTGCTAATGAATTGCCGCCAATAATGTTTGTGAATTCACGATCAGTGAATAAACACCATTTAAATACACCCTGAGTGTAAATAAAGAAGTAGTCCTGAGAGCAGGCTACAGCCCAGAGCTTCCTCTGAACGCAGGTGAGGTGCTTATTAGGGTTACTAAATTAATGTCTTATTTTCTTCCCTCTTCCTCTCCTCCACCTTCCACAATGGTTTCATTTCTTTCTGAACTCTACAGCAAGAAGAGATCCTGCTCCCTGGGTTGCCCACCCAGCACTCTGACAAGTCTGTATTCTGGAGCTAGGACATTTTAAGGGTCGCAGGAGACGTATCCTTAACATTAATGAGTAAGTCTATGCTGAATTCTTTGCCTGTATGAAATCTCCAGGGGTGTTGTTTGCAAGCTGTTTGGAAGCAATGCCCACGCGGGTACTTAGGATTGCACCAGAGCACAGTGGAAAAAACAACTGGAAAGTGCTCCAGAACTCAACCCTCTCCTTGCTCTCCATCCCAGCAATGGCGTGGGTCTCACTGGAGGTACAATGAGGGTGGTGTGAGCAGGCAACCAGCCTCTGAGAAGGAGGGGAGAAAAATCCTCACTCGCATTTGCCTCTGTTGTGGCTGCCCATGTAACAAGTGAAGGTCTTTGCCTTTCCCCTCTCTTCCCACAGACTCGTCTGTTCCTCAGTGCTGGTGAGCGCGGAGCTGGCTGCCTCGTGGTGGTGGCAGCAGGGCTGGAGGAGGTGCCGAGGACCTCTGGGGCTGTGCAGGGAAGAGCTGTGTCTGCTAGCGATGAAAGGAGGCTGCGGAAAGAGCGATGGTCCCCACAAGCTAGATGCAGTTGTTACCTAACGGCAGGCGCTTCATAAATGTGAATGGCCAATTTTTGTTGTTTTTCTGACTGCAGTTTTCATGTAGATCTCCTGTATGCACTTAAACCATTATTTGTACCTAACCCATAATGAAATGTGTCCTGTTCTTCCTATAACTAAGAATGGGACACGGGGAGGATAAGCGTGACTGACTTAGAACAACCTTGAGGTTCTCGGCTTGGCCATGGATGGGGATAAAAGAAGATAAATTAGAGCTACCATTTGCTAGGCTGTTTCTCTTCTCATCTGCTTTTTTTTTTTTTTTTTTGTGCTAGCTCCAGCTGGCTCTCCTGTGCTCCAAATATTCAGGGATTCCATGACAACTGAGCCTTTTTAGAGTAAATACTCTTACCCAGTGGCCACATTCACCTGCTCCAAGCTCGGTGTTTCCTATGGACACCATGAGGACTCTGCCACAGCTAGACTTAGCACCAGAATGGTAATGCAGGACCCTTTATTTAGGCCAGCGGGCAACTAGGAAACAGCACGGTCTACTCTTGGTGAAGCAGCGCACAGTGGATCCCACAGCACACATCCAAAGAGTCAGACACAACTCACCTTTCTGTACTAATAATTACTTCATTATGCTCGTGTTGCGAGTTCTCCTAATGATCTTCTCTATCTTGTAATTGGTTCATTACTTTAGCCCTGTGCTCAGCATGCACTTGCATGTCAATCATTACCAGCACCATGTGTTCAGTTCAAACTATATATCCTCGAGTGCTATATTTGGTTGTTTTCTGGTCCCTATGCACTATTTATACAATACTACGTATGTTTTGTGGAGCCCTCTGATGAAATGCAGATATATTGCTTGTTAAGCTATTTTCTAACTGTTAATCAGTAGCAATTCTCAGAGGCAGTTTGATGGCAGAGGTACAATAATTGGGCTTCTTCATTTTCAGGTCTGTATAGGACTTTACTCTTCAATGATGCTAGCCCATGGCCTGCTGAGGGGATCTGGACCCATGAATGAAAAACAGGGTGAGGTTGCAATAGATTGCTTAATGATTGTAATCTTCAGTGAGGGTTTTAGGAACTGACTAGTGCTTCACAAGCACACAGTAAATTTTCTAATGAATCAAAACCAGATATTTGTGGGAGACAAGTAATTAGATGTGAGCAAATAAAAGCCTATTAAACCATCTGGACAGTTCAAAGAATTGGTAATTTTCAGATAAAACATTGAAGGGTTGAAGACACCAGTTAAAATCTGACCCTTGTTAATGGTGATTAGATATTACTATCACCTGATTGCTACCTGGGAGACTGAGGTGAAATGAGTCAGGGATTGCTTTTGTGTTTATGGATAATTTTGGAGAAGATATATTCAGATTGTTGTAATATTTCCAATAGGTCCCTAGCAGAAAGATGACATTTTAGATTATTTTTGTCTCCATCAGTGTTCATTTAAATTTAAATTGGGATGTGTTAGATGTGGGAAAGCTTGTGTTTCTATGACAAATTATATGTGTGTTCTAATGATTAAAAGAGAAGTTGAGATTACAAAATAGATGATTTTAAGTGTAGGGGGGAAAATCCCATGGAAAAAAGTCTGAAATCCACAAGAATGTTTTATATGGAGCATAGACAGACATGGACGGTTAGAAAGAGAACCAACCACTAACTGAAACCTGCTTATAAGAAATCTGGCAGCAGAAGAAGATTACTTGAAATATTTGAACCCTCAGCAATTAAGAAATTAAGCCCTCAAACAAGTAAGAAACTGTGAAGGTGGCAGGCATTACACAGTCAAGTTTTATCTGAATTAGAAATTGAATTAAAGGAGGTGGAGGTTAACTCTCACTTTGCAAAAACTGATGTTTACCACTGTCATAGCTGAGAACAAATTTTGAAGTCAAAGACAGCTGCATTCAACTACAGCCAGTCTAACAAGCTGGTAATACATCTCCCAGCTAAAAAGCTGTTTATGTGACCCAGTACTACACTTAGCAGGAAGTTACCTTAGTCAAGAGACTATAAATGTTTCGGAGTGGTTATTCTCTTCCCTTTTTGAAACTGCTACTGGTTCAGCAGGGTTGTGATTAAGCAAAGGAGGAAGGTAGCAGTGGGATGCTGGAGGCTACTCTGCCTTGTCTTATGAAAAGAGCAGTGGGTTTCAACCTCCAGCTTCTGTCCATACTATGAGGCTATTTAACACATTAAGTGCTTGTTTGCTAAATACATCATGGAGAAAGATATGAGTGCCAAGTTCCTTGGAGCAGAGCCTTTGTGCTATCTGCAGCAGTGTAACACTGTGTACACTGAATACAGGGAAAGGTGGGGCTAAAGATGAATTGGCCTATTTTAGGCTTCTTATGAACTAGGGTGTGTTTTGATCCTTCATTGGGACTGACCTTGCATCTGGTTCTGGCTTACAGCCTTATATGCTGGGCACCAGTAGAGGGCACGGAGAGAACTGGATGCCCAAGGAGAGTCTGAAGAATCCATAAAGTTTGGTGAGGAACTGCCTGAGTGAGCCCTGAGGAGTTGCCTCCAGCTGGAAGGAAGCCAGCTTTTCATTCCTTCACATTGTGCTAAGCCATCTCCTGCAGCTAAGTGCCTTATTCACGGTAATCTTTCATTGGAAAAGCAAGCAGCAGTCTGATATGCTATAGTTAACCATCGGAAGGCCTGGGGCCAATTTCTGCCTGATTGGGAAGGTCTTCAACCCAAGTTTCCCACCTCTTTGATGAATGCTATCACCAGGAGTCTGCAGGTACCAGCAGGTTAGTGTCTCCTCTTGAAACTGTTCTGTTTGATACAGACTATTTAAGTATTCATTGGAGCAGAGACTGCATTGGAGCAGGTCTCCCAGGTGAGTCTTCCAACCACTAAACTACAACATTTCTCTCCCTCTCTCTTTGGCCTAATGAATATTTAAGATATGATAGTGATGACAGTCATAGAAAAACCCATGAGAAAATTAATTCTGTCTTCATAACAGGGTTTGAATAGTGTGCTGTAAATAAAGCATTGGGGCCACACACTGAATGTGGAGGATAAAAGAAAATGTTGAATAGCTTACTCATTAAGTGAGCACCATCCAGCATGAGTGCAGAACGAGGCAAGAACTGTGCGGAAAAAATAGTATGTCATCAAGTAATTAAAGACTGTGGCACAATGCGTATGTATAAGGGACTGAATTAATGTTTTCAAGAAATCTTAATTTTGGCATTTACTAGCACTGGAGTGCTTGACTTTGCAATCTGAGCAATATTCTTTTAGTGTATCTTTTTGTGTAGATAAGCTTGACATAAAAAGGAACTGAGGGAGCCTCACAAAGCCTTAAAAAGCCTATTCCTTTTTCCTCTACCACAATCACCTCTGAATGAGAAATTATGGTAGCTGGCTGAGAATCATAATCAAACAGTGAAAACTTAGTGTAGTTGATAATTATTACCATTGCATTTCCTCTGTAGGAATTATTTTCCTCATTTTCATTCCAAGCATTCTCTACATCATAACTTTGCAGAGTAACATGTAATGAATGCTACCAACAGGAGGTTTTTACAAAAACCTCTACCGTTATAGCTGAAGTTAAAGAGGGAGGAGGTGGGGGAATTTAAAGGGTGAGGTTTTGAAGAGACAGTTAGAATAGATGGCTAAATAATAAAAAGTAATGAAGATGGCAAATTTTGCCTGCTGTTCCTGCTGATGAATTTGCCCATGAGCAGATTGGAATATTTTAAAAACATATTCGTTATTCAAAATCATTTGTCAAGGGTCAAATTCTTTCCTGGTTACTCATACTGAAGCAAGAAAAACCTGCCTGTGGAACAAGCTGCTGCTGTATGTGAATAGATGTGAGGAAATCTGTTCCCAATTAATTTATGGAAATAATTCTCCATTTCATAAGCAACTCTTTGTGTGTGTTTGCCATTCAGAATGTGAATGGTTTCGACTGATCTTATAAGTAATGTGGCATGTAACAATGTGTCACAACACATTGAACTGGGTTTCTAGTATCAGTATTTGGCTATATTCTGCTATAATTTATTTTTTGTGATTGTTATCTGATATTCATAGGTAGTTGTCCTTCTCAACAATTCTTACACTCCCCCCCCTGGAAACATTTTCCTTAAAATAATCAGAGAAAGTAAACACAATAACAGCTGAAGTGAATTAATTTTATCATCTACAAGAACACGTGCGACTTATTGGAAAGGAGGAGGGGGGCAGTATTTGTCTAGCACCAGTGATTAATGACTGAGGAAAGTATTACATTTTGTAAAACACATGAGAATAGTCAGACAAGAAAACACACGCATGATATTGCTAAATTCTCTAATGGTTTTATAGTGAAAAGATAATGGACATATAAAAATTGTGTCTTGTATATAGCTACAGCAAATACTATGCTGTATAAAACACTTCTTATACTGATTTACTGGAAGCCTTTTATATTTGGCAGCTTGCCAAAGAGTCATTGCGGCACAATATTTCTCTTAGTGTGTAATATATATTTGTTTCCACTTTAACAAAAGTACTTTTAAATGTGACATTTGGGTGAATTGAGACACCCAAACAAATATCATTAAGAATTTTTGCTGTCCTGAAGGAGTTCTGAGAGTCTTCAGGGTCTTTTTGAAGTGGTAGAACAAGAGAGGCTAAAACCAGGTACTTGTTTTATCTCACTCACATGGAAATCACTAACTCTGGAAGAGCAGAGATGTGTTCACCGCCTGTCCAAAGCATAGAGCATACAAAGAACCCATAGACATATTTTGGTTGTTAGCTGAGGCTGAGTTGAGTACTAAGTTTCTCTTCATCTCTTTCTAGACTGACTTTGTAAACAGCATTGCCACTCAGCCATAGCTAGAAGAGAGCTGGTGAGACCCAGTTTGTATAGTGACAGGTCAGTTTGGGTTTAGCAGTTGTGTTGGCTACACGAGGACGTTTTCCTCATTGAAGAGTAGAATGGTTTTTAAGTAATTTTGGAATTCCAGGCCAAATTATGCTACATGCTTGGGTTTACCACTAGCAGGGTAAAAGGCAGCAAAGCCCCGTGCTGCCAAACCTGTCAGGGCAGGCTCAGAGGTGTGGGCTTTGAATGCTTTTGACCTGTACATCAGGTAGAGACAGTGGCGATGCTGCTGACTGCATCTACAGGCAGTTATTGCAGGCTCTTCAGGACAGTGTGCCTTGCACTTAAGAACCAATATATATTCCTAAAACACAATGTATTCACGTTTAGCCTCTGAAATGCCATATCCTAAGCATCTTTCAGGGATTTATCTGCTATAATTGTGTCTTGGTAATAGAAAGCTATTTATATAGGTGTATATATATATTAGCTGATGTGTTAAGCTTGGCGCAGCTGAAGTGGAAGTCTGGGCACCTGAAAGTGCCTATTTTGCTCAGTTTTGGACCCGGATAGTTTAATTTAGAGTATCCTCTAAGTCAAGCTGGTGGTTATTCTGTTTTAACTGGGAATAAAGCTGCCAATTTTTTTCATCTAAGAGGGCCATTTGTGACTGTCCACCTTGCCACCATGGTATAAAAAGACAGTCAGAGGTCAATCCATAATCCAAGATTTGTGTGGCATGAAGTGGCTTGTGTTCACACGGGGTGAGGACTAGCCCCTCTCTTGCAGATTTGTTCTTGGAATTGAAAAGCCAGGGTCCTCCACTCACTCTTGCTTCCTGATACACTTGTGACTGTGGTATGGATGTGCCTGATTTGGATCTAAAATATAAAAGACAGTAGTCACTGTACATTAACTCTCATGGATTCTGCTTGCAAAGGCTGAGTCAGGCAGCCAATTTTGGGTGTTGCCTCTCATCTCCTTTGCATCCCTGCCTTGCATAAACAGAGTTCAAGAAATGGGCCTGTTGCTTTTGTGTTCATGAGGAGTATAGATTAACGCTTCAGTATCAAGTCATGAATATGTTGAATAAATTAATGAATTGCAGTGTGAAATGAAGAATATTCTTCTTTCTTGTAATGACTGATTCCATTAGAAACTGAAACTTATCTTTATTCAGAGAGTAAGTGGAGTAAAAGCAATGGAAATTCAATTTTCTCCTACAATAATGGCAGCCCTAACAAAGGGAGAATACCTTTGACATGAAAAGATATTGTAGAATCACAGAGTTGGAAGGAATGCCTAGAGGTCACTGAGTCCAACCTGCCCAAGAAGGACCACCTAGAGCCAGTTGCCCAGGACCATGTTCAGATGGATTTTTTGAATACATCCATGGAGGGAGACTCCACAACCCCCCTGGTTATGCTGTGTCAGTGCTCAGTCACCCTCACAGTGAAAAAGTGTTTCTCGATGTTTAGGAAGACCCTGCTGTGTTTCAGTTTGTGTCCGCTGCCTCTTGTCCTGCCACTGGCCACCACTGAGAAGAACCTGGCTCCATCCTCTTTTTACCCTCCTTTCAGGTATTTATATTCCTTAGTAAGAACCTGCTGAGCCTTCTCTTCTCCAGGCTAAACACTCCTAGCTCTCTCAGTCACAACTGAAGCAAAGGCGGCAGTCAGTACCTTGGCCTTTTCCATGTCCTGTGTCACTAGGGCCCCTGCCTCATTCATCAGTGGGCCCATGTTTTCCTTGGCCTTTTTGCTACTTACATACTTAGAGAAGCTCTTCTTATTGCCTTTGACGTCCCTGGCCAGATTCAATTACAGTTGGGCTTTGGCTTTTCTAACTGCATCTCTGCATGCTCAGTGTTCTCAGAGCTCTGTGTTCCTCCCAGGTTACCTGTCCCTGTTTTTGCCTTATATATACTTAATTTTTGTGTTTGAGTTTTGCCAGGAGTTCCCTGGTCATCCACGCAGGACTTGTTGGGGTGGACTGCTCTTGATATTGGAGAAAGCAATACTTGAATATCAATCAGCTATCTTTGATCCTTCTTCCATCCAGGGCCTTATCCCATGGGAGCCTTTTAAGCAGACCCCTGAATATTCCTTGCTAGTATCCATGCAGGGACTAACCTTTCTTCTAAATCATGTCTGTTATACTAAATGTGAGGATTTTCAAACATGCAAACCTGCCTTTGCTAGGGCAAAAGTGGAATATTTTTTGCTGGTTGCTGAAAAACCATTCATCACAGTGTTTCCCAGCCTTCTTTACTCTAAAAACTGATGTCCCAGAAGTAAATATTTCTCTAACATAGACTGATTTACTACATCTGCATCTGTAAATGGAACAGAAAGGTGATCATCCTTTGGCGCTGTGAAGATAATGGTTCACACCCATGCAGCTAAAATTATCCCCCAAATTAGGCTGGCTGCACCCAGCTATCTGTTGGGAATGTCCTCAGATTGGTGCTAATTTCTTAGTAGTGCTGTGAAAGGAAAGCTGGCCTGAGCCAAAAGTGTGCCAGATAAACTGCTTAGAATTTAATATGTTTGGGCCTATGCCCCCGTTCTCTTTCTTTTACTGGTATTGATGTATCCATGCAGTCTGAGCAGTTGCTTTCCCTGGGGAAGAGTTTCACATTTGTTGCTCCATAAATATGTCTCTTTTTGCCTCTGGCTCTATAAAAGCACCTAGAACTTACAACATGGCATAGCAGTTAGCCAGCCCAGACAGCCATCCTTTGAAACCTTGGTGTCCCACTGCCCCCAAGTATGTAAAAGTTGGAAGCTGGTCTGGGAATGAAGACTGATGATATTTTTTAGTAGAACAAGAACAGCTGTACTTAATTTTTAATTTATAATAGAATTGACTGTTTGCTTAAAAAGGGATTTGAAGTCCTTTGTGCGTTTTTAAACATTTTTTTTTATTTTATTTTAGATAAAGGCAAGCCAAGCTGTTGTTTTTAAGCACAGTAGTTTTACAAGCAAACTCTCACAGGAATGAAGAGTTACTCCCCAATGCTTAAGCATTATTCTGTATAATTATGGATATTTTTTCCTTCCAAAAATATTTTTTTTTGAGAAGCTGACATTTCAAAGGCTTTCAATTCTGTGTGTCACTATCAAATAATCTTTTTTGTACTTGGCTGTTTATTATTGGATTGCAACAACGACAAAGCTCTAGGGGTTTTGTCTCCTTTGGTATGTTAATTAGCTATTTTCCCTTTGATCTTTTTCTTACTGAAAAGAGTGAAAAGCTATCTCGGTAGGGAATCTTACTGATGTACATTCATCCCCTCATCTCCATAATCTGAGGATCAGAGGGAGACAACAAATTTCACTGCTGAGTGAGGTTGCTATAGGCCTTAGTTATAATGTACTTGGTTTCTAAATAATCCCACCACCATTTATGTTTGGAATATTGAAGAGAAACCTCTGAGAAAAAGAAATGTTAAAATAATTATTTTTAAACTGTGAACTACCTTCATTAATTTAACTTTTTCTTGAAGTTTTAAGTTCATGCATATGCCACAAGCTCTTTCTTGTACATCTCTATGCATTTTTCCTTTTTTTTTTTTTTTTCCTCTTTTTTTGCTGTTAACTTTTGATACATTTTCAGTTCTCACAGAAATAAAATATAAGCTAGGTACAGACTAACTACTGAATGAACTTTTAAAGTATTAAATGTTAGGATAGCTTTCCTATGAAATGATGAAAGTCCTGTAGCTTAGGACAGTTGAAAGTGATGGGGCAGGACTGTGGAGTGGTGGGGGACACACACAAAAACTTACACATATACACGTACACATTATATGTGTGTATTTCTGTCTCTCAAAATCCTTCATCAAAAGCTGTTGTCTTCATATAGCATTTCTTGAAAAACCTAAACTAAAAACACTTCAGTGAGAGGCAGAGGCAGATCTGTTCCATGGGACAGTCCATCAGTGTCAGAAGAGTAGGCAAGATCATCTACTAGAGACTTTCCAAACAGTTTCTTTGAGACAATTTATCCATTTCCACAGGAGATGGACAACACGCTAGGCAACCTTGTTGTTGAGATTCTTAATTTGTGTCCTGCAGTGTGGGATGTGACCAGATCTTGATGTTCATAATGGAGACATCTACATTTGAACTGGTCATGTAGACTGCCTTGGCAGTCAGTGGAGGGAAGCTGGCACTTACAGAGCAAGAATGATGCCATTTGAAAGAAGATATTTAATATAGGTCAGGTAAACTGTGCCCTAATAGTATCCATTTCTCTCCAGTGACAGTATCAAATTGATATTAGTGTCTTCTGAGATGGGATGGGACAAATTCTTCCTTTCCCATGTTGCCTTGCATGTGGGAAGGTGAAGAGAAGGGTGAAGAGGACCTAGTGCAGAGGACTTAAGGTACTCTTGCCAGTGTACAACCATTGCTGCTGCTGCTGCAGCTCACCATAGCAATGGCTCATCTGTGTGCATGTGCAGGAGGAGGTGCCAGGCTGTTCAGATAGTATATATAGGGGCATCACTTGCGGAGGGAGGCAGAACAGTATTGGCATTCTCCTGGTATGAACCCTGGAGTAGGAATCCATCCCATTAACTTGCAACAAGTTCAACCCGGTTGTTAAAATATCAGTGGTTAATGCAATCTGAGGTGTCTGAAGGAACCTCAGACAGCCATATGGGGCTGACTGGATGCACACTTATGAAAGGCACATGTTCTTCCAGAGCAGCTGGAGGTCCTATGGATTCTTTTATTCATTCAACATTGTATCATTCAGTGTTTAGACAGCTGAATGCCACTCTAAGAGTGGGATTTAATGTCACATTCAGACATTGAAATTATGTGTTTGTATGCAAGCAAGGTGTCTAAGCTACCATTGCAGTTGATGAAGATCTAGTCAATGAAGTAGGGTCTAGAGAGCTAATAGTCTCGTTCTAAAAGAAACACCTATATGTGACCAGCTGATTTCAGATGTCTAATATGCTTCTATGCTTTGGACTTGAACTCCATCTCTGCTATGTAGAAGTACAATTCACTTTAACTACATTGATGTGGTACCTACTGCAGTTTGAGGTGCTCTTGGTCTCCCACTTGGCTACCAGATCTTATTCCAGGAGGGCATAGGTCCTTTGTAATGTCTGACAACCCCCTGTGGATATTATTAGCACCCTAGGGCACCTGAAATGGCACTAGATACCTATATCTATGCAATTGACTTGAGCATTAAATGCCTGCTTTTTTTGTGAGCTCAGAAGTTCACCTGAAAATTTCTCTTTCTCTTAATTGACAACAAAGGAAGCCTAGTTCACATGTTGAGACATCTGTAGTAGATCTCTAGATGTGGTCAAGTGAATGCCTTTTCTGGTCTTCTGGGTACATGCATCTCAAAGGACTCCTGGGAATCCTGTTGTTCCCAGGGTGGCAGTATATTTTTTGTTTCTCTAGAGCTCCTGCATCATACAGTCTCTTGCTGGTGCTTCTGACATAGAATAAAAAAATGAGTGAAAATCATGCTGGAGCAGCTCTGGAGTGATTTCAATGCTTATGCCTTCCTACGTGCTCTACAACCACAGGATGTAACTAGTGATTGATGCAGGTTGGTGCTATGATGTGAAGAGACAGAGATATTTTTTTGGACATAGCGAGATCTGTGGTGTTAATTTTCTAAATTTGCTTCTTGCACAACAACATCTCTCCTCAAGCTTTTCCCCATAATGTCTAAGACTTAATCTTTTAAAACAGTGTCTGTCAACCAAAGGCAATGAGAAAAAGCAGACAGGAGGATCCTATTACAGTCTTATGAAAGAAAAATTTTGTTCGCACAAGGATCAGCTGTTCTGAGCAAGATTTGGGTGGGATCCCCAATGGTCTGTGTAATTACAGGAGGAAGGATTACTGCTCTCTGTCATGAGTTAGGCAACTAAGTCTGAGCTAGACACATGACCTTCCCTTCATTCAAATTGAAGAGAGAAATGGAAGTCTCCAGAGGACATTCAGCATTTAAGACTCCTCTAATAAATCACGCGTTGGATATGCTCATTTCTGTCTACTGACTGTAAAACGAGTCTCAAATGATGAGCTCACCCAAACTTAGACATGTATAAAGTCAATGAAATAAAAATGGCTTATATGAACCTGGAACCAGTGGAGGATTTGCTCCTAGTCTTCAAGATGAAATGTTCTGTTAGGCTCTATATGAATGCATGGAGTTGTATATACAAGACCATTATTTTTACGTTTATAAACCTTTTTACTGTTATACTACTTTTTCAATATTTGAATGGTGACCTTCAAATGAAAGTCATGTGTGTTCAGGAAAGTTTAAGAAATGCTTCTTGGCAATCACCTCCATCCTTAATCCATGGTGACATTCAAATATGCACTGAGTTAATGCTACCTGAATCAAGTAGGTTACAAACCCCACTGGACGTGGTGAGTGGGTTTTTATTTGTCTTGGCTGACTATCTCTTCAAGCATACAGTCTGCTTCTTTATTTCTGACCTCTTCACTCTTAGGTTTGACTGTTATCCCCTCTCTGCTTTTTTCCTTTTTCTCTTGCTTTTCCTTGTTTTTATTCTTTGCCTGTCATTTGGGATCATCTACAGGAGATGCTCAGAGTTCCTTGATCCATGTGGCTTTTGATTGTACCACCACATCTGCAGTGATGTTTATAAATGATCTGTCCTGAGACCTGACCTGTATAACATCTTCATCAATGATGCAGAGCAGGTGATGGACTTATCAAGTCTGCAGATGGCACCAGGCTGGAGGGTACCAGTCAATACACTCAAGGGCAGAACTGTCAGACAGACCTAGACAGGCTGGAGGAATGGACTGACAGAAACCTTATGGAAGGAGGACTTGGTAGACATCAAGCTTCACTTGAGCCCTGCAGCACAGAAGGGCAAAAGCCTCCTAGGCTGTATGACCAGGAACACAACCAGTAAACTGAGAGAAGTGATCATCTTCCTCTACTTGGCATTCATTAGACCATATTAGATACAGAAACAAATCTTGGGACCCCAGTACAAGTAGGTCATTGGCAAACTGGAGCAAGTTCAGCAGGGCCACCACAGTGGTCAGGCTCTGAAGCATTTTCTCTGTGAGGAGAGGCCAAGGGAGCGGTGCTTGTTCAGCCTGGAGATGAGATGGGTGTGGGGGGGACCTCACAGCAGCTCCCAGCACATGAGAAGCACTGAGAAGACAGAGCCAGGTTCTTCATAGTAGTGGTGGTGGTGGGGGAAAGATGAGAGACAACAAGCTTATGATGAGACAAGATGGGTTCAGACAAGGAGAAACCTTTTCCCCATAAGGATAGTCCAGAAGTCAAAGAGGTTTCCCGGGAGTTTGCTCAGTTTCCATCCCTGTAAATTTGTAAATTTTCAAGATCTGCCTGGATAAAGTCCCAGGCCTGCTCTAACACCATAGCTGACCCTGCTTGGAGCAGGAGGTTAGACCTCCTGAGGTCCCTCCCAAACTGAATTATCCTGTGATCGTATGATTTAAGCTCAGTCCTTGCCCTATATCCTTGACTTAGCTAAACTCTAGTCCCTACATGTTGATGATCCTGACCTAGTTTTGCTGACTTGATTTCCTGGCTTGGCCTTGGCTTCAGCATTATAGGCTTGATGTGCAGTCACAAAACTTGTGGTGGAACCAGTTACTGCTTTCAACCCACCTCTGCCTGACAATCCCAGTTGTTAGAAACCTCGCTCTTAGACTGCAAGGACTCACTGCCATCATAAAAAGTTCTGAAATTTCAGTTATCACTTTAAAGCTCTAAAAATCTCCATAAAGTTTCCTTTTAGGGCCCAGATCCTGAAATCTGATTGGTATATATCAGCCTCTTTTAAGACCTTATTTTTCAAGGCATGGAATGATCCATTTTTCTATCTGATGAGAAGTTATTCCACACACTCTGTTTTTTCATATCTCTATTTCACAACTTTCCCTTGTTCTTTCATCCTCCGGGGAATAGTATCTATATCAGCCTGTCACAACAGTGGGCTGAAGCACAATCAGGAGCCAGTGGCATAATGGTTGCAGTAGAAGAATGTATTTTTATTAATAACATCCTGGCTAGGATAGAGAAATTACAGCACCACTTCTGGATATAGTAAAGCCATCATTATGTCTATGTGCTTCGAGAAAAAATAATTAGTCTACCTTGGGGCATTGTTGAAGAAATATGGGGAAAAAGACATTCCTGAGGAATCACACAGTGGGAAGAGAGAGTAAGAAGCTAGAGGGCATATAGAATCTGCAAGGAAGGTGTAGCTATAAGTGGTAGGATAGTTGTGGGGAGGTAGTTTGGCTTTTGAGTTAAGAAGGAAAAAAGGTCTGGTTTACTTATTCAGTGGTTTGTATAAGTAGTGACTCAGAGCCATTAAATTTTAAATCCATTGTACACCTTCGAGTCATGCTGTAGGATTATCCATCTTCTCATGTTACTCCTGGAGACAGGAGGCATGTAGTCTCCTGTAAGTCTCTGTCTATATAAATACAAAAATATTCTAATGTGAAATTCTCTTTGTTGTTCAAGGTCAACATCCTATCAAGAGTGCTCATCCTTGAGTATGCCGTGTCAAACAAGACCAAGCATATCTAGAGTCTGTTGACGTCAGTTGCTACTGCATCCCTCTAGAATCAGGAGTTGCAAGTTGTGTGGTGGTGGTGGGAAGAAATTTGAGGAAGAGGGAGGCTTTCTATGTGACAAAATATTTTGGTATGTCTATGCTGGATTGGTTCCATGTGGTATTTGGGACGATGCTGTAAAATTATCTGGTGAAAGTTAACAGTAGATTTGGTAATCAGAAATGCTGATCCAAACTCTCATGCATGCAGTGCTCAGTGACTAGCTGACCAGCTGCAGCTAGTCTTCTGATTAACCCTTCAGTTCGTAAAACATCATGGAGAATCTGTCCCCATATGTTGTTCCTCAAGCTCCTGACAACACAGACTTCTCACAAATTGCATTGACGCAAGCATGTCTTATTCCCTACTTGCTACCTTCTACTGTCTGCTTGTCCTTGTTAAACAGATCTATCCATCCTACTTCCCTGCAGAGCCATAGCCTCTGAGTTTTATGTGGGTTTGGAAGGAAAGTGGGCTACTGTCCTTGTTTCTGACATCCCCTGAGGGTTTGGAGACATTCATTGGGAATTTCTCTTCCTCATGTTGACGTTGCGTAGGAGATAGATGCTTTATTTTAGTGGTGACTTTGAACTGGGTTGGATTCTGTTCTCAAATGTACTGTGGAACAAGGGGTGGGTGGTGTCACGGTTGAAACTTCATGCTAAATTCATCAAGATCAGCTCACAGATAGGAAGATGATAAAATGATAGATATGTTTGGCTGGAAAGGTCCTCAAAAGATTGCTTATTGTCACTCTCTGCAGTAAGGCAGGGTCAGGTGTACCTAAACCTTTGGTGACAGAGCATTGTCTACTCAGCTGTTACAAACCCTCAATTGCTCAGCTACTATAAATCCTAGATTTCACAACCGCCCCACGCAGCAAACTCCAATGTGCAACTATTCTTTCATTTGCAATGTCTTCTTAAACATGAAATTAAATCATCTTTGCTACAAATTAAAAGTCTTTGTTTTTATTCTCTCCTTGGTGAACAAGGAGAACAGTTGATCGTTATAATGAGCAGCAGAAAGAGTGGACCATTGAAACAGGGCAGTCTGTCTGCAGAGGTTTTGATTGTATAGGGTTCACTTTCCTTGACTGAAGGACAACACTGTGTAGATCCCAGATCTCTGTTGCCCATCTACGATGGCTGACAAAAAGCATCAGCAGAAGAGAGGGAGTTTGTCCAGGATTACAGTGGGCTCAAACCAATCTTTTTTTAAGGGTCAGAAATGGCAAACTTGTAAAATTGAATGTCTGGTGTTGCAGACAATGTCCACAGCATCGTAGTGTGGGAGACTGGACACCGCAGAGAGGAGCTGGTTATGGCTGCCATATTCACACAGATGCCCTATATCTGGTCCAGTGTCACCATGTAAAGTGAGCTAGTGGGGTGGAGAAAGGCAGCATTGAGCCTTTGTGTGAAGGTGGTAATGCAGACACCCCTCCCAGCTGCTCCCCGTCTGCTTTATTTGCACCAAATGCCCTTCCGTTTGCTCAGAGGCAAACAGGCAGGAGGAAGCCAAATGCTGCAGAAGCTTCATGAGGTTGCTAATTATGATGGCTGCCTGGAGTCAATGTGGTAAATAGAAATACCACAGCTGAGTCCAAATGGACATGCTGGTGTTTGTTTTTACCTTGCAGAAGCAAACTGAACATGAGGGCTTGACAACATCTGATCCAATCCCTCGGAGCATACCCCAGCATACTGTACCCTGAGTGATGAGGGGCATGTCAGATGGACCATTTGGATAAAGAAAGTGACCCAAGCTCTCCCACAGACCACATTTAGGAGATTTTGGATCTATACATAGATAAATAACACAGCCCAACAGTTTTCTGTGTATCACATAGCTGCCAGTGACCTTGTATTTCCAATCCCAAAAGATACTTATCCTAGAAAAGTGGTAAGCACATTTGTGTAAATACAGAAAGTGTTCCTGTTTATATTTAACGTACACATTTAAAGAACAGTAAGATTGCAAGGTCAGTATTTAGGAATAACTGGAGTTATTATTAAGCTTGTTCATGTAATATCACTTCTGTCCCTTTGCATATATCTAGTATTTATAGCTATATTTACCCCTAGTTATAGTCTTTATTAATACCTGAGAAAAATCTAGCATTTTCTATTGCAACAGAAGACTGTATCCTAAAAGTGCCAGAAGGTCACAGGAGAAATTTTAGAGCTGGCATTTTCTAAATTTACACAGTAATTTCTTCTTATACAAGCTTATTTTCTGCTCATTTGTTTGTGTGTGCCTGTGAGATATATATGCAGTTTATTCTGTATATATTCATGTCCACATCCTCTTATTTTTTATTTCCTTCCATTATAAAAAACATAATAAGGACTATATTTCATTTTTAGTATATCCATGCTACAGTGCAGGAAAATCAATTAGCTTTAGCCATCACAGTTCCTTTTCTGTAAAACTGGGATTTACAGTCCAGGTCTTTGCAGTCCTCCTATGGAAAAAAAATGTGTTGACTAGCATCTGGACATTGTTATTATTGCTACATACTCTCTGCTACTTGTTGAAGGGGTTAACAGTTTTTTCACCCAAACGTTTTTGAGCTGGGACCATGGGAGCCAGCTTAGGTACAGAGGATTATTGCTCTATGTGCATCACTGTGTACGTGGGACTACACTGCACGCAGGGCCCATGTGGCCTCTGGTGTTTCACCTCCACCGCGAAGCTCTCGTGAGAAACAGAAGCACTGGAGACACTCAAGCAGGACATTAGCATCTGATATGCCACATGGCACTATGAGGTGCATATCATCTTCGGGTTGGTGGTTAGCTGAAATGGGGACTTTAGGCATGAGTACAGAGCTCTAGTCCCTCTTACGGTGCTGCAGTGTCCAGCTAATATTGCCCGGGGGTGTCTGTACTGTGGCAGGTGTATACCGCTGTTCTAAAATGGCAAACAGTAAAGCCGTCGCATGCATTTTGCACCGCTCTCTTAATGAAATGGAGCTGTCTGCATGCTGGGCTGTGTCATTTGAGCCTGCTCGTTTTGCGGTCAGTGCATGAAAACCGTTTAATGTAGGCCACAATATGCTACAATGCAAATAAAGCAAAATCTGGAGTGACTGCAATCTAACATATGCATTCTTACACGCTGTCTTAAGTCATGGCTCGGAGACTGTCTAGTTGCAAAAATAATTTCTTCTCTGAGCATTTGCAAGGGAAACAGCTTCTGTGCTAGTTCAGTGCTGTAGGATGCACCAAAATGACAACCTCTCTTCCCTTTCTGACTTCACAGCCTCCATTTTTATTAGGAGCCCTACTGTGAAGTACATCCTACCTTTTTTTTTTTTTTTTTTAAATACCCGCTCCAGCATCCCCTCTCTGACTCTCAAAGAAAACCCTTTCATGAGTGCCTCGCTGAAGTCTAGGTGCAGTTTCTTTATTTTTTTTGTGTGCCTGATGATGAGCATTTTGAAAAGCAACATGGAATCTGAATGCATGAGCAAATCTATTTGGGCACCTGCTTCTTGAAAGAAAGACAAAGAGGATAAATGGCAGAGGCACTACATGATTGATGGAAACAACTCTTTTCACATCCATGTTTTTTCAGAGCAATCTTTTCTTTTCTAGTGGTAACTGCTTTATTTTCACTGCTGCTTTTCCAAAATCTGCTTTTCCAAATGGAAATTAGTTAAACATTGTGGCACTCTTGTGCAATAAGTAATATGGTATAGTCTAGTTTGGCCCTGTAGATCTGTTTGTATATAGAACTACAAATGTGCCAACCAGTAAAATCTTTAAGGTTAGGTTATGTGCAAGAAAAAGGGATATAGAGAAGTGTGTGGGGTCCACCCATGAGACTGATGGTGTAAGTTGCATGAGCTTATATAAGTTTCTGAGCAGAGATCCTTTCCGTCCTGTGGAACTTGCACCTGATCTTGTGGCATTTTCACCTTTCTTGGTTTTTGTATTTATTTTTCCCTTATCCGTGTTTGAGTGGCAATAAAACATTAGGGAGATTGGGAAGCTGCAAGGGAACCTAAATCCACCTGTGAGATGACTCCAGCACCTGGCAGGTCTCCTGGGAGCGAAACGGCTGTTGGGTCTGTAATGGTGGAGAGCTGACCATGCTGTTTCTTCATGGATGGGGAGGACAGCTCTGACGTGTTCCCCCAAAAGAAGAATTTAAAGGAAACATCATGTCTGTCCTCTCCCATCTGTTTCATGCTATTACTTTTCCTGTGGGAATGGTTAAGCTTAGTCATGATTATATGCTACCATGGCAGTAGTGGAACATGGCTGGTACTTCATAATGTCCATTACAACCTGGTCTAGGCTGAGTCTTGGGGTCTAGGTAGAGCAAATAGAATCCTAACTGTACTGCTGACTTGATATTCAGTTCTAGCCCCGCACTCTCACAACAACAATGCTCTACTCCTTAACAAAGGAGTGATACTACATACTTCCCTGCACAATATATTTAGATTTCTGTGACAAACAGCCACACCTAAATTCAAAGTGTTATTATAAAATCCTAGCACTAGTAATAAAGAAAAGCACTGCACCCAGCTGAAACTGTAAAGATAATTTAAATAGTGATGCAATTATCTCATTTGTAAATTGAGCAGGACACTGCTGGTAGCAAATTTTATGTAAAGTGTTGCAGGGTTTTTAAATGACCATAAGTAGACAGGGAATTTGCTCTGTTTTGTGCAAGATGGAATAAATGGCGGAATGATTTGGGTTTTAAAACTAGGCTGAATAAAATGCTACAAGATATCCTGCATGGGTGGGCTCACTCTGACAGGCAGATGCATTCAGTAACATAACGTGTCTTGTATGGCTCTGATTTATACGACTCTGTGAAGGTGCCTAAGGGCTGGTTTACACACAAGCTTGCACTGTTTTAATTAAACCTGTTTTCAGTCTAGGATTTTCAGTTCAGAATAAAAGTTACTGTCATCAAGACAGCTAAAAAATGTCAATCTCTGCTTTATGCATCCCACTGTAGGTGTCTAAGTGAAGTGGCACAACTCTGTAGGTATTGTACATACAGAAAATAGAGAGATAGGCACTTCCAGAGCAAACGTCCTGAATTCCGTCGGGAAGGGGTTTAATTCTCTTCACTGACTCCAGGGCATGAGGAGATGAAGTCCATAACTTAGACAACTGGAATGAGAGACCCAGAGTAGATGATGTAGTATCTCCTCTCATTTGTACATTATTTTTTTTTTTCTAGTCTCTGATTGTCCTTTCAGTGTTTATACCCAAATTGCCAGTGTTGGGTGGAAATCAGAACCACAAATGTAGATGTTCAGGAAAAGACATGAAGAATAGTCTGGATAAGACATGAGGAATAATAATATCTTAATAAACTATCTGTAGAGAAATTAAAGAAAAAGTGGGGGAAAAAAAGAGAAAATGAAAGAATAATGAAAAGGTGCAAATGATGACTTCAGGAAGATGTCGCTGGAGGTGCTGTGAATGGAATATAGAGGGGGTTCTGACCACATTTGTTGGCCTGAGCCTGGAGTTTTCAGAGAAGTCAAAGGGAGTGAGACAGGCAACTTAGTAGGATTTTAGTGCATAATTTTCTTTCAGAAAATCTTGCCTTAGATACCGAAGTGAGAAAGTATATTCTATTCATGTACATATATATTAATGTATATATATGCACATAAACCACATGTATATATGCATACACATATATACTTATACATGTATATACACCACATGCATACAAATATAAAATGTATATTCAATAGGTTCATGTGCATAGTAATTGGGTACACATATTTATATATGCCTCCCTCCCCTCTATGTAAGTACAACACTGAATTGACTAGAGTTTCTGGGAAAAAGAAATAAATAGCAGTTAGACACCAAAAATGCCACTTGGACTATTAGCACGGAACCCTTAACAGTGTTGTAAGTAATTCAAGTGTCCCTCAATCTCCTCCTTTGAGTTTGTTTAGCTCCCCGAGAAGCTGTGAACTCCCCTCTTTTCCACAGTGGTTTAAATTCTGTTTGCAGAGATGGCCAAAAGCTCTGGGTGCCCATCTCTTGCCTTAGTCTATTTAGGATTTGTAAATGAAGTTGCATTCCTGTGTCTGGTCTGGCAGACATGATCTGAGCCACCTGGTTGGCAAGATGGGCTTCACACAAAATACAGAGCTCAAAGAAGTAGAAACAACCTTGAGATTGGATCACTCATCTTAGATGGATTCAATCTTCTGTTTCAGAGATTCACATCTATGTTGTGTCATAATAAAAAAAAAGCAGCAGCCAGTACTCCTGAAAGTCTCTTTCTGCTCTTAAACTGAGGCCACAGCAGCATCTGCATACTAGAGTGCTGATGTCAGTGTCCTGCCCTCGTATCGCTCAGGGCAGAGCCCCTCTGTGCTGGTGCTCAGGCCCTTCTGGAGTCATTGTAGCCCCAGTATTTGAAGTATCTAAAAGAGCTGGAGATAGCTGGAGCTACCTAAAACAGTGCTGGAGGACTGAACTTGATGCAGTCTCGCCTATGCCACTGCTGAGGTCTTAACCAGGAGGGTTAAGAGTAGGAGGAAACAAGTTTAGCAAAAAATAAACTGTTTTGATCCAAAGGCAGATCTTAGGCAAAACTACAAGTAGACACTTAGGGCACTGGAGAGAAATAAAGAGGTAAGTCCTTTGGCATCTATAGCATTTGTGTCGAAGAGCTGTGGGACTAGAAAGAGAGAAGAAAAGAGAGCCCGAGTTTGCAGCTTAATGGGTAAGGGTCTTGATTGTGAGATTCAGTTACAGATCATTTACAGTTCTACTTCCTCGGGAATAATGTTTATCATCACCCCTGGACAAAAAAAGGTAGAAAATATTCACAAGGGCGATCAATACCAAAAGTCTGGACCAGCTATTTTGTAGAATGAGATACTGCAGTCTGGGGAGGGACTGGCTGGGAAAAAGGGTATAGAAAAAGATGAACACTGTAGAAAAAGTGAATAGACAATAATTACTTAGTGTAACACCCGTGAAGTTGTCTGGGAAACTTATAACAAACAAATTCGGTATTTTCACATAATTAAATTATGTAGCTCATTGGCATGGGTTACTGGGAGAGCCCAGACATAAATACGCTGGGGGAGAGAGGGGGCAGATTCATGGGGGAAATATCTCTTGAAGCCTACTCAATCTGTAATAGAATGTCTATTAAACATGAAGATCTGATATAATCTGTGGCTGAGGAAGACCCTAAACTGCTGACAGAAGGAAGCAGGGAAGGTTTACATTTATTTTAATTTTATTGAAGTGCTTTTTCCTTGTCTTCCAATGTCTTCCTCAAAGCCTCTGCTATTGGTTGTTGTCAAAAACAAGAACTAGGTTGTTAAACAGGCTTTTGGTCTAACTCAGTGATGCTCTTCATATATTCTTGTAAAAGAAATCACAGATGATCCTGAGAACTGTTAATTTTAATGCTGAAAAGGGAATATCTCACATATTTTTCTTGTTGCCTGGATAGTGCAGCATACTGCCACGCATGAAGTGTGCCAATAATCCCATTTAACTCTCCTTATTCCACAGAGGATTCAAATTCAAGACAGCAGCTCCAGGCACTTAAATAACACATAGGAAGCCCAAATAAAGGACAGTGATCAGAGAAAACCTTTTCTAAGCTGCTTGGGCTTGACTGAAAGGTTCCTGCTTACGTTCCAGAATGTCACTGATATTTTGGAGCAAACTCCCTTGGCGCCTACCTCTTATGATGGGGGTCCAGCAGGTTTACAGCAAGTGACGGGCCACAGGCAGTTTAAGCCAGTCTGAGTGCCACAAGAGGAAATCTGTTCCTACTTGTTTCCCTTCCAATCACGGGCTCATGCACCCATGACTCCCCTGTGCAAGCACAGGCATTTCTGTGGCTGTACAGTCAGCTCGATCAGCAAGATAATAACCATATGGCTACCCGAGTGCTAACGAGGAGAAATGTGGGGCACAAGATAAAATCACTATTTTTGAGAGCAATGAGGCTAAATGTTGTCTTAAACCATTTGTGAAAGCATGTATACTGTCTCTTATAAGATCTAATTACTAAACTCACTCAGTCCAAGATGAAGTTGTTTGGATTACAGTGATTTCAGTTAAAAACATGTGGAGTTAATGATTGTTTATACAGTACATACTGTGTGGAGCATTTGGTCAGGAAGTGGAAGACCAAGGATTTAAATTAATGTTCACATTGTTCAGATTAAGATGGGGGATTGGACAGCTGAGGAGGATATCCTTGCTATAAATCAGATCTATTCTTAAAAAGATCCCCTACATCCTTCCTGTTTAAAGCAGGGGTGAAAAAGTTACAGGGTCAGAAGTGGTGAGACAGAGTATATTTCCAGCTTAGACATTAGGTTCCTCAAGAGGGGTTGGAAATGCCTCTTTCTTTTCCCTTGATTTTTTTTTTTTTTTCCCTCCAGTGCATAAATAGGGTAGGATATGCACACAGTAACCTGTTACTGTGGCTGGCTACACAGTTGTCCCTATTTGCCAGGTACAGAATCAGGCTCTTTTGCTGTTCTTCCTTTAGGTGCCATGAATTCTGCATGCCTGGCTGCACAGCAATTCATCTTGAACAGATGTGGAGGCATCTTTCTACCCAGGTGAGCCTACAGATGTCAGTTCATGCCCCCGCCAACACTTCTGGGAGGTATAAATTCAAGCCCTGTTAGTCTGAGGAAGACACTGAACTCATCTTTATCATTTCCTGGATAAGATGTGCAAAAGAATGGTGTTGTGGAGGCCTTCTCCTCGAGGGAAATCCAAAAGCTTAAGCCAGGATCAGGTTTCAGGCTCTGAATTGCACGCTGACAGCCGTATCTGAGATAAGTGCTCTAGTCTAAGGAAGGGGCAATGTTTCAAATGCATCCTTCCCTTTGGCTTTGTCTGTTGCGGCAGTCCGCAGTGTAGGAATGAAATCATCTCTTGTTTTAGTCGAAGGGAACTTGGTGCACCCGATGCATCCGACGGGAGCGAGGCACCCGGGCATGCCAGCGCTGAGCCTTGCACTACGAAACTGCCTGAGCCAACTGCACACGCGTGTGGACTGGCAACGCCGGCCAGCCCGCTGCTCACACAGGAGTGGAAGAATCTTAATTAACCTGGTTCCAGTCACTGTAACACCCAAATCCAGGTTTTAATTGGGTCCTGAGAGTGTCCCCTTGAGTGCTGAAGGCTACAGACTGCCCTGTGACTGTCTCTCACATAGGAAGACGACCTCAGCTACATTAGTACATGCAGCAAGCCTTCTTAGTAATTGAATGGGCCTGTGAGTATGCTTCCAAAGAAATTTAATTGGATGCTAGGCTACCTATTTAGCCATAAAATTAACACAGAGGGAAAGAAATTTAAAAAAGAGCTATGTGTCTTTATTTTAGGAATAAAGCCAAGTTCAGCAGTGTAGTGAAGATATTCCTGTAACTCCCTTATAGGAATTAAAAAAAAAAAAAGGATGTCTGTTTGGTGAATATTTATATTTTTAAAAATAATTTTAATTAAAACAGTAAGAAAAGAGGTGGCAGGAGGACATCATATACCTCCTCCTATTCCTTGGATGAAAATCACAAGCTTCAAATACTATCATCAAAGATAAAAGGCTTGTTGTGTTGGCAACTTTACAGTCACTTTTCAAGCCTGTCAGATAGTCATGCTGTGGCATCAGCCATTGTTTTCTGGAGGCCTCCTTCTTCTCTGAATTGATGGGAAAGAATCTGTCATCTTTTAAATGATATTCCCTTCTGAAATTAAAAGGAGGGCAAGAATTGGCAGATCCCTCTTCAGGTGAGAGAAACCATCTATTATTTATATACCTCTTTTAACCCTGCTGCTGTTACATCTGACTGCAGAAAAACCCAACAAGCTGCCACCCACCATAAAAAAAAAAAAATAACATTGAAGATGCTGCTTTGTATTGAATTAAAATATCGGAAGTGTAAAGCTCTACCTTGATGTTGGGATCAAGGGAGATGCATTTGTGCTGCTGCAGTCATGAGACAGAACCCAGTCTTTTCAAAGTAATTGTCTGCCTGCTGTCAGAAGTCCTGAGGAAAGTTTGGCATGTTTGTACAGAGCTGCACTGTCTTGCTGTATTTATTTAGCATAGGATGCTGCTTATTGCTGGACCTCTTCAATCAGAAGTAAATGTCTACAATCCAGCTACTGAGTTTTGAGTGCATGTGTGCTTGCTTATACTGTGCAATGCATTTTTTCTGGTTTTGTGACTTTAAGATGTTTTGGTTGGGAAGACAGCTAAAAAACTCCACGACGAACATGGAGCAAACTCAATTCTAAAAGATTTCTACTTCAAAATTTACAGCAGAGACTTCTGAAATCCTTGTTTAGAAGAGTTTTGGAGAAGAGATGTGGCCTCGAAGCAGCTCAAATGCCTCATCTCTGTCTAGGAGCTCAGAAATAAATCTCACACACCATCTGGCAGGGAGAAGTAGCAGACTTAGACTGTGGAGAGGAAACGAGCCATTGACCAAATGTTTCCCACTTTGGTATCATTCGGTGGATATTTGCCCCTTTCTCACCCTGAGAGCTCAGATTACCCGGTGAACCTTTTTGCCACAGTACGAAATGTGTGTGTCTCCAAAATGCGAGCTTTCAAGCAAAGCTATTGATAGTTGATATTTTTTTTTAAAAAAAAACCACAGCAAAACAATTGGCTAGTTCCAGTGAAACTTCATATAATGAACAATACAGACTAGAGATGAAGTTTTGCATGAAATCACTAAGCATTTATAATCAAAAGGAGCTTGAAGAGATATGATATGGAATCCTGGCATTCCCCTGGGATAAAATAGTCCTGCAGGGCCCTTCTTGACTCATGAATCTGGACTGAATTGAAGGAAGAAAATAGGACATATCAGCTGATAAAACAGATAAAGAAGTAATAAATTCTTGGTATTATGGACCACACTGCTTCCTGCTGTAAATGTATTTCCCATATTGAAGGGGCATATTCTGCCCTCATCTCTACCATGAATCATTGGATTTTTGAAATGTAGCCTAAAAGTAAAATGAAAACCAAAGACTATGTCTGATATTATTAGCATCCTACTAGCATCCAGATTTATTTTTCATCGTGAGACAAGGAGAATATCAGTATTACTGTTTATTGTACATACACAGTTGTAGGGTTTTTTTGTTGTTTGTTTGTTTGGTTTTTTTGGTTTTTTTTTTTTTTTCCTTCTTATGAAGAGTTTCTGAATCTTGACCTCTAGAAATTCAGGGAAAATATATTTATCTAACTTCTGCATATGATAAAATTTCCCTCATCGACTGTCTACTCTGTACCTCTCCCTAATTTAAGATACCTAAAAATAAATAGTATAACTCTAGGTTAGTAATCTAGATACTTCCTCTATTTGATGGAGACAAATAGGCATTTCCAAAATATGACACATCTCAGACTGTGCTAAGTAACATGGCTGGGAGAGTCATTCCCTGTCATGCTCATCCCAGCACAGATACTTTCTAGGAATTGGATGGCGACCACTAAGCATTGAAGGCTGCACATCAGACATAAGAGTTTTGGTTTCAAATTCAGGTCACTACAAGGAACCTGGTCTAGATCCAATTAGTGACCTGCTATAGAGGTGAGAGCCCAAATAGCCCACTGGTAATACCCTGAGTTATTTGGTCTCCCAAAGCAATTTTGTTTAGCTTGAAGCTTGTTCTTCCAAACTACTGATTTATATTTTAGCTGAGTGCAAGCAGGATTTTGATCATTAAATGTAATAACAGCATTTGTTCTTATAGGGTAAAATCATCTCAATCCATATCCAGTAAAGAAGCCTGAGTAATTGAAATAGAAGCACACTAGTCTATCCCTTCAGGCATGTAACAATAATAGCTAATAGTAAAAGATGATATATCTCATCCCCCTTAGAGACACATGAGTAATCTGTAGGCCGACAAAAAGATCATCTACAGCAGCTATTCAAAGTGGGCAAGACGGTTTCTGTCTATTTGTATCTCTTGATTTACACTTTGGATTGTATTACTCTCTTTGTACTGGAGGTAGCTTTGCACCTGTAAGTAGAAAAATTACACATACATGCTCACATACTTTCCCTTGTGCCCACACTCACTCACATACATTTCCTCTCATAAAGACCGTGCTGTAAAATCAATTTTTTTGTGATAGCAATTTGAACTCTATAGAACAGGTCAGAGCAAGGACGTTTATTTAAATGCTTGAATTTCAAGATGTCACATCACTTTCTCACTTTTGCCATGGTAAAGGTATCAAAACAAATGTACTTCTGCTCAAAAAGAAAAAAAACCCACATATCTGGTAACTGCTGCTGGCAAAATCTAACTGCTGTTTCCGTGGTGAAAATGATGGAACCAATGTACTAAGAGGAAATAAATCACTAGCTACCTAGATGGTAACAGCCCCCTCTACATAATAATAAGCTTTGTTAGACACAGCTGAAAGGTGGGACAAGGTTTGCCTGATTCAGGCACTGATTCACACAAAATCTGTAGGTGATTATTTCAGTTGTGCTGCAGTATGTTTCTAAAGAGTGCTGTACACTCCAAGGGCAGAGGTAAATGACCCTGAAGGTTTCAGTAACAGAACAATTCCAGCAAACTGAGTTGTATAGTCCTGGGAAAGCAGGTTTCCTCCTCAGAAGGTCTTAACTGGCATCTGTGTCTCTCCAGGGAACATAGAAACTTCCCATTGAAAACCTGCTTCATCTGGAAATTTAAATGTGGGTACAAGTAAGTCATCCAATTTAGCTGGATTAGATCACTCTCTATTAGGAAATCAAAATACTCAGGTGAGTTCTTGATTTGCTGTAAACCCTTCTCTATTCTGTAGATCAATACAAGCAAAAGTATTTCCTTTTGACCAATTAGATTGTGGAAGATTTTGGAAGATTTCTCTTCTAATTCAGAGGTGTGCACCATGTATCATGTTGTTCATCATTACCCATACTCTTATGTAATAGCTTAATTAGTTTTCTAAGAGACTGCATAAACAGCTTGTTTCCACAGTACCTTCTTATGCCAGCATAGGAAGGGAAGTGTGCTCAGGATGCATGTGGATAGAGGTAAAAAAATGAGTCTGAAAGTGCAGGCATATAGTCAAGAAAATGATAAAATGGAATAAAGAGTGATTTGTTTGGGGGAAAATAAAAAAAGCATGTAGTCAATGAATTTAGATGTCTAATTTAGGTGTGAATGAATGCAAAGAAATGGATAGTTTTGAAACTACTTAAAAATATAAAGATGGAATGCTTTTTGAGGTTGCATGCAAAAAGCTAAGACTATGGCATGGAGATAGCTGTTTTTCTGGGTGAGTTTCATGTCACCTAATTCTAGGGGTTGGGTACAGCTCCAGATTAAGGCACTTAAGGTTAGGTTTGTAAGTATGCCTTCCACATGCAGGTGAGGCTGCCTAAGATTCATTACAGGCAATGAAGATCTCTTCTAATCAACTGCCCCCATGCAGATGTCTACTACCACTTGAGAAGCCCTAAGGTTTTGTGCTTGGTCTCCAGCTCCTCCAACAGGCACTGGGTTTGCCACAGGTTCTGTGTCTCATTTGCCATCCCCATCTGAGGATTTCAGGTGTCTTTGGGTATCTTGAATTGCCAGAGGTGATGGCTTAGTATAGATAACTGAATCCTACTCAAAATGTATTTAATACTGGTGAAATTAAGTGTACTAGAGCAATAGACAGGACAGCCTGCATGGAGTCCATCTACCACCTTATGACTATGAGAGAAAGATGAAATAATTAAGAAAGAGAACATTCTGTCAAAACTTCCTGAAGAGGGAATGCTGTTAGGATTATGGAACAGTCTTGCTAGGGAAACAGTCTTGCACCTGGCACTTTAAAATTTTGATAGCATAAAGCAACAGCAAAAGTGATTTTCAACTCATTTACATTGTAGATACTCACTTTACATAAAGGTTTTCTGCTCCCCCCTCTGATAACTGTATTTGTCCAAATTATTTATTGCAAATGAAATATGAGATGAATTCAACTATTTTTCCCTGTTTATAAATCATTTTCAAGCTCATCTTAATTTGTATGGAAGTATTCATTGCACATAAGTATTTGCCAACTAGTTTATGAGGACAAATTACAGATGACAACTTGTTCGTGAACACTTATTTCAACTCTTTATTACTCCTGAGTTGTGATTAGTCATCCATATCACATGGTATTGAACTGACTGTTACTTTTTAATCAAGAAAACAATGATTAATGGTGGCAATTAACTGATAATGAGAAACAAGAATAACGTAAGTTCAGGACTCACAAAAATTTTTAAACAAACCAGCAAGCATTTGAAGACACAGGCAACCGATACTGGTTTTCTGTGAGTATTACCATGACTAGCTTAATATGTTCATTGATGAAACATGCATCTCCTCCAGGCATTATTCTTAAAAATTCACGCTGCCATTGCTACATCCAAAAATAATTTTGGGATAGCACTTAAGTAGTTTGTTGTTCCATGTTGTATTTGCTCACTTTCCAGGTGAAGGATTTTATTAACATGGTATTTCCCCCTGTGGCCTGCAGTATTCTTTGATGTAGTCTTTTGGGGTCTTTCTGAAGTCTAGTCCTGCACAGTATGTGTTAATCCCCAGTTTTGATCCTGGCTGGAGCTATGCTAAAAACCAGAAAAAATATCAACAAAAAAAGACAAGAAGCAGCTGTGCGGATTGTGGACAAACACTTGTTATTTTGAATTTACTGGGTTGAAATAGCCCCTGGAAACCCTGGAAGAACCTTGTTCTGTCCTATAAGGAGCAGAAGGTGTCACTGCTCAGAGTGACTGATGCTTCATGGTTGTGACAGAAGCAGCTCCAAGCACTGCCATTTGAGTACCACTGCACTAGCAAATATGTGGTAGAAGTAAAACTTGCCTTGGCAGCAAAATGGACGAGAATACCTTGTGTATCTTTTAATAGCTCTTCTCCCTCTGATTTCAGAAAGAAACAATAGACAGACCACTTAAATCTGTGAGATTTCTGTTAATGATATCTCTCTTGATGAAGACAGCTTTGACCTTTTTTCAAATTAGTCGAGGGGGTGGAAGTGGAGCAGATATCCATTTGCAATCTCTATACTCTCTCTGTTTACAAACACAGAATCTCCTTTGATCATCCAGGCTATGAAAAAAGCCCAACCCAACTACACTTGCTAAGATGACAAAAATCCAAAAGAATATGGAGACATCAGAAAAGCAGTGGAGCAACTGGTACTGGGGAAGTCCTTCTCTCTCACTCTTTTACTGCCCAGACCAAAACCCTGTGAACATTGACAGATAAGCTGACTAGATCATGACTCCATTGCAGCCGATGGAGTGAGGCTGACCACACCAACTGGAGTTGGCTTATCAAGCTGCAAAAGCAAACTTTTGATTGTTGTCCAGCAGCTTGATGGGCAGCAGCAGAGTGATGGGCAATTTAGGCAACTTCATGAGCAGCAGAGCAAATGAAGCTTGTTTTCCTAAGGTTTTATTCCACTAAGTTGGATTGTCTGGGGTCTAATAAGGAGCGAGCACCAAGTGAAGCTTCTCCAGCAGCTAAGGCATTCATAATGGCTCTCTTCCAAGTTGATTCTCTGGTGTGTACTAATGTATGTACCCATGCTGCAGCCTTTCCCCTGCTTTCAAGCTGTCCTTCCAGTCCTTAATTATTGTAAGAATATAATGTTTTTGGACTTCTACTTGACTCTCAGATGCAGTTATAACTGATGAATGGATTTGGAAGGGACCGGGAAGGGGCAAAATAGTGCACACTCCCCCCATAAATATAGACAAAATAAACACAGAAAGGCTAAAATCATTATCAATTTACATGCATTCTCACAGGCAGATAGTATTGTGGGATCCTAATTATCAAAAGACTCATTTTAATTAGATGAAGAAAGAGTTACATACACTTTCTTTCTGTACCTCTACCAGCATTTCAGTTTGGCTGGGCAATTGCCATCAACCCAGGCAGACAGAACAGCCTTAAACACAAAAAACTCCTTGCTACCCCCCACACCAATAGATAGAGTACATGAAACGCTTCAAACACAAAAATGGAAGCCCAATTGCAGAGTAGGTATTTCTGAAGCACCTCTCCTTAAGACAAGTGAAGGAACCAAGAAGTCAGATGAACATGAGTTCATCGCCACCTTTAAGCTGTGCAAAGGGCTTACACCTGGCTGTACTGTGTCATGGCTTTGCCTGCCTGATCAAACCAGTTCAGGGGTGTGCTGGTGAGAGTGGCAGATGGCAGGAGCCTAGGGAAGATTGTAAGATTGGGATAAGCATGTAACTGAATGAATTCATTCAGGCTCCACCAAGTCAAAGTGCCAGGACTTCCTCCACTGAAGATGAGAGTGCTGTGTTTAATAGCTCTTGGTAGTTTTTTCTTCCATGGATTTTGTCTGTCAGTCTTTGAAGCTTGCTAAACCTTCAACATCTGTACTATCATGTGACAGGGAGTTCCTCAGTTTACCAATGTATCATGCAAAGAAGTATTTGCCAGTGCATAACCAGAACTTCTTCCCTGGCCCTGGCCCTTGGCTTTCCTCAGACTTGCTTCACCACTGCCTGGTAGTCAGTGGGCTCTTGGATGACCCTTGGTTCACCAGACCTGCTTTGCTTGGGTATCAAGGGACTGTGTCCCTGCCCCTGCCTGCCTTGCTGCCACCCTCCACTCTCAGCTCCTCTCCCGCTGTGGAGCAGCCCTGGCTGTGCCCTGGCAGTGTCCCACTTGGTCTGTTTTGGACCTCTTGTATGCCAGTTCCCCTGGATACTTTTCTGGTTTTGTCTTGGAGAGTGATCATTTGATTCCTCTTCATCTTCACAGGATTTTACAGACTTAATTTCTCTTTGTGCCTTAGTTTCCCCATATGTAAATTAGGAATAAAGTCCTTGCTTTCCTCTGTAAAATCATTTATGATTTAAAGATGAAAAGTGTTATGTAGGAGCCTTGAGGTGTCTCCCACTGAAACCAGTAGGACTAGCCACCTATGTACCTGTGTGGAACTGGCTCCTACTATAGCTATGTTATCGTGATGGGGAGCTAATTTTCCCTAGCTTCAGTAGTCTAAATAATAGGCATTTAATATAAATTAGTCAGCTGAGATACATGAGTAGTTTCAGCCCACCTTATAATCCCCATGGTGTCCACAAAGAGAACCTAAATTAATTACTTAGATGGCCAGACCTAACTGGTTGTTTTATGCTATGTGTCAGAAAGTTAATGGCTAATTTACTTGTGTCCAGACTGATGGATCTAGTATTAGCCTTTTCTAATAAGCAAAGTATTTGGTTATAAATCATTACAATAGCAAATACTGTCTTGCTGCAGCCTTACAATGCTGCCAGTTTAGCACGTGTCTGAAAAGGTGCTTTGGGTAAAAAAGGCTTAAAATATTAGAGATAAGACGAAGGTGATGTAATACAAGAAATCATCTTCTGTATCTATTCCAGATATCAATTAATTCTCATTCTTCCTCAATTTCTATCAGGTTAAAGAAAGGATGGCTTTGAACTGATAAAGATGATTTGATCCTGCTCTGCTGTGCTTTAGTAATCTTAACTGTATTTTAACCTGCCATGAGAGTACTGAATATATGGCATATTTAGCTCTGTGTGAACCTGAATTATCTTCTTGGAAAATACTTTATTAAAGAGATGAGTGTTTTAACTGATACCTTTATTTCTAGCATGCTGAATCCTCTGGTCCTAATCACAAAAGAATGTAATATCAAAGATTTTAATAAGAATATGAGATAATATGGCATTGAGACATACCTCATTTGTATGCTTTTGGTTTAGATTATTAATCCTGGTTCTGTTTCAAGGAGTGATTATAAAATTAAAGCAAAACATCACAAACTCTACCCTTCAGATTTGTTTCTCAAATATATCAGTTCCTTTTTAATGGTTTCAGTTCCTGGTGTGTAAATCTTGAAGCTATCGCACATGATAGCATACTGCCATAAAATCTACAAAATGTGCAGACAGTTGAGAAATGCAAATTGTTTCCAGGTTTTACAGGAGTCTGCACCAGGGATAAAATCAAACAGAAATTGTTTACCTCGTAGGGAAAACAAAGGAGTAAAAGAGCAGAAGTTTTCAAGGTCTTGCAGAAGTTTATGCTCCCATTAAAACCAGCCTTCTCACCGCTCTCTGCATTACATTCGGGGAGTTGGAAGCAGGCTCCCTGCGGTTTCATTTGTTCGCAAAACATGCTAATGGCATTTTCATGATTAGAGCCTACGACTATGAAACGTGTAGAATAAGATTTGGGGAAGACTCGAGGAGGCAGCTCAGTCTGCGGTGTACAGCTCCGCATACTCACAGCTCCCTCCTCCTCCTGGCAGGGTCTGCCTGGGGGTCCTGTCCAATTCCATTTTCACTGAGAGGAGAGGAAAGCAGCTTTAGGTCGTACCTAGGCTGGGTTTTTGGCCGCTGGCGGACGCCGGGGGGGGTGCCCCGGCCGCGGGGACTGGTGCCGGGTCCCCCCCCCCCCCCCCCCCCGCCTCCCGCCCCTCCGCTCGCTCCAAAGCAGAGCCCCGGGCTCCCTCTGTAGTTCAAGCAGGGAATTAGAGACACCTCCAAAAGCCCTGAGAAAGGGAGGGCGAGCCGTTTGGGTGAGTGCAAGAGGGGCAACAGGCTGGAGGTGGGGGGGTGGTGGTGGTGGTGGTGGTCCCGGGGGCTCCCCGGACCACCCGAGGGGGCGAGGCAGCAGATCCCTATGCTCCGGGACTGTGATGGGGAGGACCCACCCCGGAGACGAAAGCGGTCCCGGCAAGCTGTAGGGTGTGTGTGACCCACATCAGGTCAGTGCAGACGTCCACAGCGTCTGCTCTAGGCCGCCTGTCACTTCACGGGGGTAGCGTTGATCTTGCCTCAGAAAATGCCTTTCTTTAAATTCCAGATGTCCCTCGTTAGCACACGCTGGTTTGTTCGGGGATGGTCAGTCACAGCACATGCAAGAAAATAACGGGATGACTCTGCACCTACGGCAGTCAGCCTGCGGGAGCATGATGCCCAGAGCAAGTGTGGTCCTAGAGAGAATCAAGGAAAGTCCCAGAAGAGCTAACAGAAAACATTGCTGCCTCAGTCTTGATTATGAAAAAATAAGACCAAGAGATAAGTCATGCACTGTTGACCCCTAATTGCTAAAACATCTTTGTCGAAAGCATATCTTGAAATGCTACAGTGGTTGTCAGCCCTGGAGGGCTAAAAGAACCCTCCTGCCTTTATCAAATAAAAAAGACATATTGGAAAATCAAATCATTCACAGATGGGAGATTTTCTGTATAGAGCTTATAGGATAAAGAAATGTTCACGATTCCTATAAAAAGGCTTTGTTCAAAGATAATTTTGCCACTGTTGCTAGGACCAAAGATTGACAACTGGAGCAGAGCAACTGCTTCCCTGTAAGTGCACCAGTGCATAAAATCAGACTGACTCAGAAACAGCCAGACAAATACAGAGGGGCTGCATGACTCCTTTTGGCATCACTTCATAAAACTAAGTTTCTGCCACTTACTAGCCATGACCAGTCTCTTTGGTCCCGCTGGTCATCAGTCATTTGTGTTTCAAGCAGGAGAGTCCTCTCTGAAATCAGAGTAGGCTAAAGCTTCTCTGCAGTTTTTGTGCTCTTTCCATGGACCTTACTTTTTGTTACTTTCTAAGGAGAAGGCTAAACTGGGTGAATTTGGTGGTGACCTCTGAAACAGGCCGCTGACACGTGCTGTTTGGGTGGGTGAGAGAGCTGCTAGCTTTTAAAACCACCCTTGCATTTCTCTTTTTCTGGGATTTTAAATGAATGCTCTTTGCATTACATTCTATGCTCAGAGCAAGTTAGAGACAGGACCTCATTAACACAGCATTAACCCTTCCTCCTTGTTATCTCTGCAAATCTCTTCCAACTGTGTCCTTAGCTGGCGATACGGTCACTAACTGGTGTCTTTTAACATTGCAAGATTTGTCCAAGAGATTCCCTGTCAGGCTGAGGGGGGAGAGGAGGACTGGCCATTTGTGCCCTCTGCTTTAAATACCCTGCTGGCACAGCCTGCCCTGGGTATTCCAGAAGTAGCTAAGGGTAGCTCACGAGGGACTGCTCCTGCCTGATGGACCCTGAGCCACGCTTCCCTCTCCTCTGCCCCATCGCTGTCCCGAGCGGCCCTCGGCAGCTCCTTCAGCGTGGAGGTGCAGAGATGTAAACTGAGAAAAAATGATGGAAACAGAAAAACAGATTTGTTCATCCTGTAAATAGGAAGGTTATGCTACAGCTAAATATTATGCAGATGTTTGTGCTGTATTTATGTTTACTACTGAACTTTTCTTTAGTTCTTGCACTTCAGACTTTTTATATCTGAAACTCTTGTTTGTGCCACGCTGATATCTAAATCTATGCAAAGGAATAACCAAAGATGTTTTTCTCCTATAGGAGAGTCAAGTACTTGTTTCTTTTCATCCTTCATCTCTTCAGCTGGAAGAAAAGTCAGCTTCCAATTTAAGGTAAATATGTCTATTTTTCTAAAGGAACAGTTGGAAATACTGTACTTCATATTCTTGTGGTGACTGAAAAAGAAAGTTTTAATGGTTTCCTTTTGGTTTTAGTGCCCATTCAGCTCCAGGTCAATTGAGTGTGAAGGACAGTGGGAGAGAAGACAGTGAATTTAATGGCAGTCATTCTGATATCAGTGGAGAAAGGCTAAAGAAGCTACCTTCAGAGACAATGGAAAACCAGGGTGGAAAGTATAAAACTTAACATCTCAGTTTTGGAGTTCAAGACATAAATGGAGGCAACGAACTAAAACAAACCTTATCATTCTCCTTTCCAAAGCCCCTGGCTGAAGAAAGGCAGGAGTAGATTGAAAAGTAGAGATGTCTGTCCCCCTAGTCACCAGTGTCCCTGACTCATCAGTGACACATCTCAGTTAAACTCTCAAATCCCAAACTAACTGGTGCACGAGTGCTTTGGTTTTGGATGCTCAGTTTGGTATGCTGGAGGGAAGCTTGAGAGTGAGCAAGTGCTGAGCATTGCTTTGTTAAGGTTTCTTGAAGCTGAACAGCAGGAAGGGGAAACATTAAAATTATCAGATACTCCTGAAATGTTTGGTCCATGTGTGTTGCAAAGTGCATGTCATATGCATGTGCACTGTAAAAAAATAAATGAGATATATGAAAAATTGAACTACTGAGTGTTGAATCACCTGTGTTACATAGGTATATGTTTATTATAGCTCACTTCATACAGGTGCTTGTAGGCTCCTAGTGTAATATCTAGGATCCCAACATAATTTTAGGATATAGCTTATCTCCTGCAAAATAGCACAAAGAAATATAGATATACTTATTGCTTTTTTGGTAGAGTAAGAACACCTATGATCTTCCTATTGTAAGTGTGATCTTGCTGATCCAAGATAAGGTGGCTAGAAATCAGCTGTTGCTATGAGAATACGTTATCTGTAATTTAGTAAAACATATCAGATTGTTGTATTCTAGAAAAATACCTGATATTAATTTGAAGGACTTCAAAATATTACTTCCTTTCCAGGTACAGTATCCTTTGCAGAGGAAAAGACATACAAGGATGCAAAGAGCTATCACAGTACTTATGCCCAGCAGCCAAAACCAAGGAAAACACTTCCCCTGCATTATGAAAATGATTACATGATTGCATATTCTACAATGTCAATTTTTCAGCACATACCTCAGTTTGGAAAGTCTAATTTTCATCCCCAGCAGCCAAAGCTGAAAGAATGTTATTACCAAGTGAATATTCCTAAATCTGAAAGACTGCAGAGTGTATCTGAAAGTTTTCTAAATGATGGGCAGATCAACCCAGGAACTGGCCTGTCAAGACAGCACAGAGGATTAAATCAACCTTCACAGAACACTTTACCCCTAAGTGCCTCTGAAATAGGAACATCATTCTGAAAGACAAATGAAAAGATATTACAGAGTATCATAAAAATGTACTGGGTACTTTTGTCCATGTTTTTGAGAAAGTGTTGCCAGCTGAGATGTGCAAATAAAATCCCAGCAAGATCAAATGTTACTTTAAATTATGGCAAAAATAATCAGTGTCTAGACAAATCACCTTTTTAAAATAATCCTCTATAATTTGTCAATGAATCTAAGTGAAAACCATGTGAAAGCATGTAATTAGTCCTGCTGGGATTTAAAAAGTAAATGAACTCAAGCCATGTCTATATACTGAAATGATTACATAAGTAAATAAAAAAAATCTAAGTGCACATTTACAGTCAAACATGTCCTGAAGTACTTATTGTCTGATATATCAGATGGCCTATCTATTTTCTTTTGCTTTTTAAAAATAACATCAAATTGGCCTCAGGTCTGCATCTGAAGCATTGCAGGTAGACTTTTATGCCCACATAGCTGGGTGAGTCCTGTGCATTCCGTATGAGTAAAGGCTCCTGCATTAGGCCTCTTGGAAAATTATAAAAACAGCTGTGCTGGAGGGATGAAGAATGTAGGTTATTTAAGAAACCATTGTACACAGACATATTTATATACATGCCTCTCTGTATACATGTAGAAAAAAATTTTCAGTATTTATTTTATTGATTGTACAGGGTCTGGCTGGGATGGAGTTAAGCATTTGTCACAGCAGCCCTTATGGTGCTGTGTTTTGGATTTGTGGATAAACCAGTGTTGGTAATGCAGCAATGTTTTGTCTATTACTGAACAGTGCTTGCACAGCCTCAAAGGTTTCTCTTTTTTGTAACTCTGCCCCCAAAGTGATTAAGATGGTGGTGAGCAAGAAGTTGGGAGGGGACACAGCCAGGACAGCTGACTTGAACTCCCCAAAGGGAATCCTCAACAGTATATTTTATACCATATAACATCAGTCCTACCTCAAAATGTTTGCTCTCAGAAAATGTTGAAGGACTAATTTAGCACCTGTTTGTGGTCATTTCAGATAAGGTTAACTCAATTTCCAGTGACAAGCAAAATTTGAGAGCTGTTTAATAGAGATTTTGGTTAAAAAAGATTAGTTAAAATTGGGTACTGGGCAACAAACTGCTGTTATTAGGCCAACTGACCCACATGAAGATAATCTGGGGATCTCTATGGTGAGCTAAATAAAGAAGGAATAGAGCAAAGATTTTCTGTTTGAAAACACACACTTTCTCCTGGTAGTTTCCTGGATCATTTTATAAGGAATTGCTTTTCACAGCAAAAAGACATAATTCAAGCACTTCACAACACCAAAAAAGAGAAAAATATCCAAAATATAATATGAATGATCAGTGATCTGGGACCAAGAGGTTATTTTAGTGGATGAGTTAGGATGATCTTTATGTACTACTTGGGTAGCTTAAAGCACTCCAGGAGGTAGCTATATTTTGGCTTCATATTCTTCTAAATTATATTGTTTTTTAGCTTTTAGTTACATTATAGCTACATTACTTACTTAAAACAGGCACTTTAGATTTGTTTTTGAAAACTGAGATGATTCTTGAATTAAAACCATGGAGTTAAATACTAGCTCGTAACTTCAGATGTGCTTAGTAGGGCAATACACAATTTCCGAAATTCTGAGATTCATCTCCTAACCAAAGCTTCCCCAAACAAACAACAAGGTAGTTTGAAGTTTGTGTCTCAGGGAAAATATATACGTACCTGAATCTTTGTCTACAGTCAGAAATTTGGTCCATGTCCCACACTAAACATATTATTTTAGGTCATTGTGAAAATTGGATTACTGTTAAATGGGCTATATTTTTTTAGGATTTTCAGTCTGCTTTGAAGTGTGTATATATGAACCCACTTTGATAGGTTCTGTGAATGTTAGTAACCTGCATGGTACAACAGAGATCAGGGCAAGGATAATGTGACTTGACTGGTATGTGTGTTGTACCACAGTATCTATATTAAAGAGGATTTGATTGTTTCAGGTGTCAGCCTAGTTTATTAAGGGAAGCCAGTTTACTTGAACAAGCCTGTGAAGTATGACAGTTTAGTTGCTGCCTTGTTTGCAGTTGCAATGTCCCAGTTGAGACATTCATATGTTGAAAGAAAGGTGGGATGAATAACTAGGATTAAGAGCCTCTAGAGTCATCCCAGGGGAAGCAGCTGTCACTCTGGAACAGAACCCTTGGCTTGTTTGAAACATATATATAACATTCACTTTAGGCTGCTGTGGTGATTTATCTTAGCTACAATTTAGAGACCAAAGGTAATAAGTAAGGCTGGCAATTTCCATGTACAGCCAATGACAAGAAGTAAGATCCTACAGGGAGCAATTCAGAGCATGCAAGTTAGATGCTAAAGTAGCTGAAAATAGATGGTGTGGTTACCTCCTTCTGCACTTAATTTTATTTATCCATTAAGGGGGAATAATAGTGTTTCTTTACTTTTCTTTTCTCCTCTTCCCCAACTATTTTCTTACAAATGAATTGGTTTTCAGGTACAGCTTCCTCCAGTGGCACAAAGGCAATTTAAAATTCTGCATTTCTTGTAGTACTTTGTGTTCTAGGCGCCAACACATCCTGTGAGCAATGAATCCTGGGAAGCAATACTGCTCTGTAATGCATGACTTTGTATATCTTAGTATCGCTAACAGGGAATAGAAAATAGCTTTCTACTGTCTATTGTATTGATATGCTAGCTATCCTGTTTGACCTTTGATGGTTGAACTGAACTGAATTGATCTCTCTTCAGGAAGAGTTCGTTTCTGAGGTTTATTGACCATGTCTACTAGCCATAAAGACCTGAAAGCAGACGACGTGGTTCAAATCCACTCCATAAAGCCTGTATCATTGGGCTCAGCATAAAGGTGAAGGAATCCATTCGTAACCACCATAACCAGTGCATGCAGGCTCAGGGTTGGCATGCTAGGTACTATGGCAACAATATAATAACAGCAAGGAATCAACTGCTGCCTAGTCTGTCAGCTGGTTTGAATAAAAGACACTAATTGCTAAGTGTCTATCTTCACCAGATGCTCAAGGGCTCATTAACCTCAATAGAATAGCAGACTCATTAGCAGGCTTGTCTATGGATTAACCATTCAAGGCTGATAGAGACCTGCATTTGCCCAGGGTAGGTTAAATTAACTCTATACCTTCACATTAGTTCTATATTTTGTAGAAGCTAAAGGATATTTGGAAATATATTTCTGTAATTTTCCTCTATCACAGCTCAACCAGGTTTTAGGAGGCCAGGAAGTGGTTTTAATTAGTGCGTCAAAACTGGCATCAAAGTGAATCTTTCTCTAAAAATAAATCACAGATGCAAGTTGTGGTTTGGTAGTTTTGCTCGTTTATCCGTCTGCCTTGAATATTGGTGGGAAATACAATGACAGTCTGGAAATACATCTAAGATTACTCTTCTGCCATTTCGCAGATCTAGAGTTGGGTTCTGGAAACCAGTCTAGAGCTGACCCTGAGGCATCTCTGACTTTGTAGCACTTATAAAAGAAGCTAAAAATGGAGGCAAGGTTGAAAAGAAACTCAAATCAATTGGTTTAAAATCATGGTGATAACTCTACTTCACCATTAATTTGACCTCTCCACCTGTCTGTCTTGATTTCTTTCTTCCCAAAGGATGCTAAGAGGAACAAAGAGCATCTTTCTTGGAGGTAAGAATAACTGTCTGCTGTATGGGCTGAGAAAGAAAATACTCGTTTATTTGCAGATATAGACCTGAAGCTGAAGCCTCCTTTAAATCACTGAACTTGATGCAAGTCTGAGAAATTAGCAGTGGTCAATTCATTATATAAATGACATTTGATTTTTTTTTTCTAATTAAAGAAAAAACAGATTCTTCTTACTTGTTAGCATTAAAATAAAGATTGAAATAAAACTTGTATACGCATTTTTTTTTTTTTTTGTATTTAGAAAGAACTCTTTGACTCAACGTGATTTTTACTGTCTTTATTCTTGCTTTGCACAGAACTAGGTGGTGAAGAGTTAAGCCTGACAACAAGTGTTGTCTCAACCTGTCCTCGTAAAGGAGATACTCCAGTCCCCTGATCATCTTCATGGCCTCCTCTGGACCCACTCAAGCAGGTCCATGTCTTTCTTATGCTGGGGGCCCCAGAGCTGGACACAGAACTGCAGGTGGGGTCTCACGATAGCAGAGTACAGGGGGAGAATCACCTCCCTTGACCTGCTGGTCACGCTTCTCCTGATGCATCCCAGTATACAGTTGGCTTTCTGGGCTGTGAGCACACATAGCTGGCTCATCATCAGCTTTTCAGCCACTAATACTCCCAAGTTCTCCTCATGGCTGTTCTCAATCCATTCACTGCCCAGCCTGTGTTTGTGCTTGGGATTGCCTTGACCCATGTGCAGGACCTTGCACTTGGCCTCATTGAACTTCATGAGGTTTGCACAGGCCCACCTCTCAAGCCTGTCAAGGTCCCTCTGGATGGCATTCCTTCCCTCCAGCGTGTTGACTGAACCAACACAGTTTGATGTCATTAGCAAACTTACTGAAGGCGTGCTCAATCCTACTGTCCATGTCACCTACAAAGGTATTAAACAGTGCCAGTCCCAACACTGACCCCTGAGGAACACCACTCGTCACTGCTCTCCACTTGGGCATTGAGCCATTGACCACAGCTCTTTGCAACCATCCAGCCAATTCCTTATTCACCGAGATCCACATCTCTCTAATTTAGAGACAAGGTTGTTGTGCAGGACAGTGTCAAATGCTTTGCATAAGTCCAGGTAGATGATGTTAGTTGCTCTTCCCTCATCCACCAATGCTGTAACCCCATTGTAGAAGGCTATAAAATTTGTCAGGCCCTTACTGAAGCCATGTTGGCTGTCACAAGTAACCTCCTTATTTTCCATATGCCCTAGTGTTGTGGTCTGAGCCTACTCAGCAACTAAATGCCACACAGTCACTCACTCACCCCCCCCCCCCCCCCACTTGGGAATGGGGAGGGAATCGGAGGGGCAAAGGGAGACTTGCGGGTTGAGATAAAAACAGTTTAACAACAGTAACAGAACAATACGCTGACAGCAGTATCAGCAGGTAATGTACAATACAGCTGCTCACCTCCCACCGACCAACACCCACCTGCTCCCAGCCAGCGATCCCCAACACAAAGGCACCACAGCCACACTCCCAGAAGTGAGAGCCCCTCCTGGCCCACTCCTGCCTTTATATAGTGAGCGCAGTGTCACATGACATGGGATATCGGCCAATCGGGGCCCAGCCCTCCAGCTGTGCTCCCCCCGCCCCCGCACACAGGTGAGGGCACTGGGCCCTGGGGAGCCCCTGGGGTCTCAGGGGGCTGCAGCTCCTCCCGCTGCCGAACCAACGGGAGCTCTAGGCCAGACCAAACCAGGACACCTCCCATAATTTCCAGGAGAAAACTCTCTGATCTTGCTGGGCACAGAGGTAAGACTGACTAGCCTGTAGTTCCCTGGGTATTCCTTTTTTCTCTTTTTAAAAATGAGGGTTATGTTTCCCCTTTTCCAGTCAGTGGAGACCACCACAACTTCTCAAATATGGTGGATCGTGGCTTAGCCACTTCATCCACCGGTTCCCTCAAGACCCACGGATGTATCAGGTCCCATGGACTTGTGTACCCTCAGGTTCCTTAGATGGTCTCAAACCTGATCTTATACAGTGAGCAGTTCTTCATTCTCCCAGTCCCTGCCTTTGATTTTTGCCACTTGGACAGTGGCTGGAGCACTTGCTGGTGAAGACTGAGGTAAAAAGGCAGTTATGTATTTCTTACGGTAGGATATTTGTTTCCTGGTAGGAAAGCTAATGAGTTTCTTTCTTACTGTTGTGCACAAGTATATGTGTGTAGGTAAGACTGTGAATGATACCACCTTCATTCACGAAAACAGGAACAATCTCATGTCTTAGGAAATGGCTCTGAAGTATTCTTGAAAGTGTAAACGATGACTGTGTTCTACCCATCTAAGGAGATGGCTTCTGTCAAGCCATTGATTTTTCACAGCCCTTTGAACGATGGTTTGAGAGTTTTTGCTGCGTTGTAATTAGCCAGGGAAGGAGCAAATCACTTTTAAAGTTAGCCCATACATGCATTCGCTATTTGTGATGTGCATGAAAATTAATTACAGTTTGAATTTACTCAACACAAAGAGAAGCTAGTGAATCACAATTTGCAGTTCATTGAATAAATGTCAGTTATTGATTTCTGTGGTGGAGTACTAGTGAGGTAATGCCATGTTTGCTACTCATTAGAGGTGGCACAGCACAATATATCATAAAATGTAATTAGGGGAACATCAATCATTTAAAATATGCAGCTAAGATTAAATATATTGCTATGCATGGAGAAATGAAAGGGCTCATTAACAACATAGTGTAATGTGACAGAAAGAGGGAGCTTGATTTTCAAAAAAGCAATCTTCCACTGTGTTGAAGATCATGACAAGCCTCTTCTTCATATTTTAATTAAGATTTTAATCTGATTTTGCTTCTGCTGCTAGAACAGATGAACTTTCATGCATACCATTTTGTCAAAAATATTTATGATAATGTTCGCTAACTGTTGATTAATAGAACTTCTCATTAAGGCTCTTTTAAGACCGGGCAAATGTCTTTTTGAATGGGGTATTCAGTTCATCTTTGCCAAGATCTGAAATGTGGTTGTTTGATCACAACTTACTCCAACAAATCTTCATGATTTTTTGATATCTCACTTGTGTGGGGAGACAGTGAGTCAGGACAATGAGAAGCACTGAGGGAGAGAAAAATCAAAGCTTTACCTTGCTGTGAGAGAACTTCTTCAAGGTGCTAGTGGGGAAAAAAAAAAAAAAAAAAAAAAAAAGCAGAGGAAAAGTTAGCATTGTAACAGCCTTCTACTTCTTTCTTCAGCAATGTTAGTAAAATTTCAGTAAGGGTGGTTCTTGCAGCTCTGTAAAACATGATTCTAGTCTGTGAGATGTTAGAAATGCTTGAAAAGTCAAAGACCTGTAGAGAAGGCTAATTTTAGCTCCCTATGAAGCAGAGGGATCCAATTCTTGTGAATGGTGTGAAAATGATCTTTTTACCCCTGCCTGCAGAGTCCCTCATCTGTTCTGTCCTAGGCTGTTCTTTCATCTGGGCTGCCAGGCTGAAGCAACAGCTGAGAAGAGAAGTCTCCTATGAGGAGAAACACTACCAAATAGCTTTGCTAATTCTGCCACTTGAAAAGCTTTAAAATTTTCCTTACCTGAGGGAGCAATGGATTTTATAAGTAATCTACTTTTAGGAAGGGTGGCTCTGTGAGCAAGGGCCTCATGTCATGTGCTGAATAGGAGGCAAAGATCTTCTCCAGCAGAGAATTTCTTTGTTTTTTATGATTCTTAGGTATTCAGACCCTGATTGTTATCTTAATATGAAACAAATTTTACTGGCATTTCCATTTACACTAGAAGTTGTTAATTTTCAGATATCCTTGTCCTCTCCCTTTCTACTATTAATAAAAAAGAGAATAAATCTGACCACAATAAACCAGCTAAAACATGAATTTTAGTTGCATATATATTCCTTCTCTTTTTATCTGTTTCTTTTCCCTTCTCTCAGGGCTACATCTGTATTGGCAGCTTAACTCATTACTGAACTCTAAAAAGTTCCTTAAAAAGGATTGATCAATGCACCCATGTTCCAACCCCTATCCCCAGGGTTCTTTACTCACTTAAAATTTAAAGCTGGACCTAGGACTCATGGCACTAAGCCTGTCAGAGTTCAAGGAGCATCTGGATGATGCTCTTAGTCATATGGTTTAGATTTAGGTAGTCCTGTGGGGAGCAGGGAGTTGGACTCGATGATCCTTAAAGGTCCCTTCCAATGTGAAAGATTCTATATTTCTATGGCTCTATGACTCTGGCACTCCGGGAGCACTTGGGTTTGTGTCAAACCTGGCACCCAAGCCCCTGCCAGAGTTCTGCAAAAGCATCCAGGAATTCAGTCCTAAACCAGCTCATCTGTAGATCATATTTTATTCACATGAAATTCAATCCCATGCCTGTGAAAAAATGCTATTCTACCAGTACCACCATGCCTTTCTTCCATGCTTTTGAATGAGCTGTCCTCTCACATTTTCTATAGCAAGTTTTCCAGAACTCTGATAGTTCCCTTTGATATGCTCATGTCTCTGAAAAAGAGAAGGTACCAAAGTGGGAAGGAAGCAGGACTGTAGATTGTAGGACTTCAGGCATGAAGCAGTCTCAGGCCATTCCCATCCCAAGCAGAACTAGTGAGAATTGGTCTTCTCTAGGATAACAGGCTCTCTTGACTATACTGATCCCAGACATTTGACTTTATGACTATAGATCTATTAACTAGATATTTATCAGAAGCTTACACACCTATGATGCTTGTAGATACCTAGGTGGAGGACTCATGAGTTGAGTCACTTGCCTGCATATGTGTGTGTAATGCTACTTCCAGTAGGTTTGGTACCCTTTTTGGTTTCCAGCTGCCACTTCATCATGGCATGGGTCTCATGTACTTCCTGTGTCACATCTGCCAGCTCTATGTAGGTACCTGTGATACCCTAGGGCCTATAAACTGGCTTCAGAAGCCAATATTTGGAGAACTGAATAGAGTTCCTATAGTTAGGGTGCACTGAACCCTACCCAGCTCTCTGCTCTGTTGATGTATTTTGCGCTAGTCACCATAGGCTCCCTTTCTAGTCACACAAGAGGGTCATCTGACCAGTTTTAGATGTCTACTTGAGATGAGACATACTTTGGAAAAGATAAGTCAAGCTCTAGCAGTGCCTGTTTACCACCGATTATTTAGAAAGCCCAAATGACTGGCTTTAGTACACAGGGCTTACACAGCACACAGCTGCATTCAGTCAGGGGAATTCTTCCTGCTTGCAAATAGTTATTCTTTTTTTTCTTTTTCTCTCTTTTTTTTCTCTTTTTTTTTTTTTTTTTTTTTTTTATGATACCTTTAGAGATGAGAGCAAGCAAAGTGTCAGAGTACTCACACTACTTAATCTCTTGTTTCAAGAGTGAAAGACTTTACAAAAAGAAAATGTCTTTACATATGAATCCAGGGCCCACAGGAGTGCTGCAGGGTCTCCTTTCACATCCCCACCCCTCCCCAGAGCTTACCTTGTGTACATTATTTGGATCCTTTTATTTTAAAGAAAAACAAGAGAGCCAAAGTAAATTGCAGATCTCAGAATGTTTCTTGCAATTCAAATAGTCTTATCACATGATAGGATGTAAATTAGTGATGATCCTACACCAGGACCAAGCCCAGCTTCAATTTCTCAAAAGTTACACTTTTGAGTAGACATAGCTTAGACATAACTTTCATGTGGGTGTGTAGGGCGAGGACATGTGCATTTACCTCTCATTTTTAGATGTTACCACAGAATGTCAAAAATGGTTTCTGTAACACTGGTACCTTTCACCCTGTATTTGACAGGTAGATAATACAAAGTGAAGAAGCTTTTTGAGTCTTGAAAATCCTATTTTCTGTGTCCTCACCACATGCTACCTTGAATAGTCTGAAACAAAACAAAATGTCCTTCATCTGCAATTCATTCTCTGCACTGTAGCTCGTCCTCTTCCTGACATCTGTGGCTTTTCACCTTTCACAAGTTTTCTCAAACAGGTACAGAAACGTCAAAGATCAGTAGATACATAGGGCTCAAACATTGTGGATTTTTGAGTTCAAGTCCAAACATGGAACTAGACTGCAATTCAAAAGGTACCTTTGCACCTACAGTGAGATGTTAGTTGAGTCAAAGTGTCACACTTTAGAACTGCAATTTTTAAAAATACTTTCTCAGGTGCTTTCTGACTTAGAAGAGCCTAAGCTACAAAGGCATCTCAGTGTTGGACATCAGCAGGTGAAGAGGACTGCTTGGAAGTATTGCAGTCTTGGTAGGGTTGATGACATTTTCTTATCCCTTCCGTTTACTTCTAGCCAGAGCTTAATCTTGTGGTGTTCTCGGGTTTCCTGACAGACACATCTTAGCTGAAAGCATGGGGTGAACACTGGATGCCAGTGAGTTCAGTGGCTCCCATGATAGGAAGAAATTGAATCCACTTATGCCACCACCCAGTACGATACTTCTAATTCAAATGAGAAAATAAGCGTTTAAGCATTAAATAATTGTTAAAAAATAAGCAATTATTGTTTGATAAAAGGAGGTAAGAGAGATATTGTCTAGCCTCAGAGTTAAGGGTCTTGGGAGTAGGTTGATCAGATTTTTGTCTGGAATAAAAGACACACACAGGACATGATGTGTGTAGGGTTACTTCTGGGAGAACACATCCCAGCATGTTCATGCAGCACAAAACAGGAGTAAGAAATACTGCTGTGTCAGATCACAGGACAGAGAGTTGGGTTTTGTAACTCATTGAAGAACACTGGCTGTTGCTGTCTTTATGTACTTTTGTCATAGCATTGAGATTGTACACATTTAAAGGGTATGGCTTGAGAAGGAAAGCTAGAGAAATCTCCATATCTTGGATATAAATTAGGATTAAAATAGCATTCTAGTGACTCTTGTTAGAAGACTAGGTCTGTCCTGGGACTACAAAAAGCCCATATTTTCCCCTATTTTTATTCTGAGCCTATAATTTTTGTCAGATTTTCTGGAATATTTGATGCTAAGACAATATAGAAAATTTTAAACAAAATTTTTCAAGTTGAATAAGGTAAATTTTAGTATTAGAAAGTGTATTGAAAGCAGAATAGGAAATGCTGCAAGCTCTGCCTTTAATGTATCTATAATAGTATTCTATATGCACGTGGAATGTACATCTGTGGTGTAATGGTCAATAGTGGTGCAGAAAGAGCTGAGTAGATCGATTGCCTATATAAATTCAGACCCAAGACAGTAATTGCATAATTAATGTGTATTACACAGCTTTAGCTGAAAACTTACAAACCTCATCTACTTAGCAATATACATTTAAACAACGTTTCAGAATTCCAGGGAGACACTACAGTGTATGAATAAAATAGCATTAATCCATGCCTAGTTGAGTAAAGCACGGCCAGAATATATGAATTTATTTAAAGCTATCCACGAATGTGCTCCAGTGCTTTCTTACAAAGTTAGCCATGTAGAGAACCTTTGTTAATTTCCTTTTTATCTTTATTTTCAAATGAAAGGAACAATTAAAGAATTCATTTACCTAAATAAAGAAGAAAAGACAAGGTAAAAAAAGATTGTGAGTCAGCCAGTCTTTCTGTATCATTCAACAGGCAGCAGACAGAAATTGGCAGCAGGCCATCTTTCTCCATAGGTGAAAGCAACAGTCTGAGCTCCACTGAACAATGACTTTTCCTAATGCATCAAAATTACAGTGACAACTGTGCTAAATAACTTTCTCTTGGAAGCGTGTGGAAGCTTCAAATGTGTTATTACCTCTCACAATTGTTCATTTGGTGAGGTAGTCTACTGGTTGCATATTGAGCTGCAGTACAGTGAACATGAATGCAGTTGGTCACGGACTCGAAAGAGTTTTAAATACAGAGTCCGACTTTTGCAAGGTTTAGTAATTCTTAATGTGTCCCTCTGTATTGACGAGTAGATTAATTTTAAAGCATTCATTCCACTGATAGGCATAGAACCAAAAAGGGAGAGGTGTTAAAGGCACAGGTTTTTCCAAGGTGAAGTGTTGAATTTGGCCTTAGGCCAAGAGTTCAGAATCTGCCAGTGTCATGAAAGCACAGGATCACAGGATAATTCAGCTTGGGAAGGACCTCAGGACATCTCTATTCCAACATCCTGTGGTTGGTGAGGCTGGACTACACTGCCTTTAAAATAAGAATTACTCCTTGTAATCAATTAAAACATTCATACTTGAAAACCACCTTTTCATGCTCTGCTCGCTTTAGTTGTTGCAGCTCTACTGCTGTTGTCTATATAGGGCTTTGGACCTCCTAAGCATCTTAGGCTTTCCAAGGGCTGAGAGAAAATTTTTGTATGCACGAATGCACCCTAACAAACATTCTCATAGCAAATCTGACTTCAGAAAGGGAGGAATACCTTTTGAAGGTAAGGGTGACTGAATTCCAGCTTCTACATTGGGGTGAGATGCCAGTTTTCTGGGCTCCATTGGATACTGAGTACTTTCATTGTCTCTAATAGAAACTTAGATATGTCTCACATTTATATGCCTACATTTAAGTGTGATGATCTTGAATGAAATCCAACTCCTGATGACCAATTCTGTTGTTGAAATGTGGGCGACTAGTGCCATTTAATATGTTATTGCATGTCCTGTGTATCATCTGGCTTCCTGTATTGATGACAGAGGGCTTCCTACAAGTCCTGTGTCATACCTGCCAGCTCCATCTGGATGCTGTGGATATGCTAAGGTATCTCAGATGACACTGGTTCCTATGTTCAGAAAACAAAATCAGGATCTTGATATCTACAAAGAAACCAACTAGATAGCGATCTGTGTATGTGTGGTGTGAGTAGAGAAAACCACCAGGTTAATTTTTCCAACTTCATGGCAAGTATCAGGAAACATTCTGAAGAAGTATCAGCTACAGTTTGGGTCTTTGTGTTTTATCAATAGTGGGTGTCTCATGCTCATCAGCTGCCATTTAGACCACAGCTCCAACTAGTGTGTGTCAGTAGAACTGACTGAGAACAGAGGCTATCCTTGCTGTAACTGCCATGAATAAGATGATTAAAGGGTATGAATGAAAGATCATGCATACCTGTTGCTAGAGACTTGTGATGAAGTCCAGGTTATCTAATTTCTTACTTACTAGTGAAGTATAATCAACTACATAACCTTGACTTCCTTTAAAAATGTCTAGTGCTATGCTGTTTGAAGGGAGAAACTGGGTATCAGACAATTTGATAGGTATTGGGCAAATTGTCTTAAGTGTGGAGGGATTTATCTCTGGTAAAATTAGCCACCTTATGATTACCTTAATTTTAGCTAGTCACTCATATTCCCTCTTGAGGGAGTAGAGATTCTTCAAGAGACCAGTACATAAATATTGAAGACCGATTAGATGAATCTTCCAGATTGTCGTGGTTTAGGCCTGATTGGCAGCCAACCACAATGCAGCACCTCTCTCTCCCTTCCCCTCCGGCAATGAGAAGGGACAGAGAGCCAGGCTTAGGGTTCAAGATAGGACTGGGATGGGGGAAAATCCCCCTTTTATGATCACGAGCAAAAGGCAGACTCGTTAGGGGAAGAAAAAAAAAGAACATACATTTATTACAGACACTAACAACACATAACAGAGTAGGACAGTGAGAAGCATTGTCACATCTTGAGAACACCTTCCCCCCACCCCTCCCTTCTTCCCGGGCTCAGCTCTGCTCCCGATATCTCTACCTCCTCCCCCAGTGGTGCAGGGGCAGGGAATGGGGGGTGCAGTCAGTGCTGCCTCTTCTTCCATCTTCGGTGGGGGGAGCTTCTGGAACTTGTTCCCCCTGCTCCATCGTGGTCCCCCTCTCACAGGAGACAGTCCTCCACAAACTTCCTCTGACTTGAATTCCTCCCATGGGCCGCAGCGTTCCCCACACTGCTCCGTCATGGGTCACTAACTTCCTCCAACTGGATTCCCTCCCACGGCTGCAGCCCTTCCCGAGCTGCTCCGGTGTGGGATTCCCCCACATGCTGCAATCCTCCCAGTGCTGAATTACAGCAGCGGGGCTACCTTTTCCCATGAGACCCCGGCCTTCTTCGGGCACAGAACCTTAATCAGTGAGCAGGAACAACAGGCTGTAAATCAATGTCTGCTCCACCGTAGATCTTAATGGGTGGCAGGGGGGGGCGGCCCTGCCGTCTCACCACAGGATACAGGGGGGTCTCTGCTCTGGCACACCTCCCCCCTCCTTTCTTCCTCCATTCCTCCACTGACCTTGGTGTTCACGCAGCTGCAGCAACTCCTCCTCACAAGTCCCACTGCCCATCACCACGTCCCTTCTTAAATACGTTATCACAGAGGCGCAGCCGATTGGCTCAATTTCCCAAACAGAAGTGGAGCTGACTTGGAGCTGGGGGAGCTTCGAGAAGCTTCTCACAGGGGGCCGCCCCGATAGCCCCTTCCCCTGCCACCAAAAACTCCACCACTCACTCAACCCAGGACACAGATCCTCAACTGATGAAACCTAGGTAGGTATCTGAGACTAGCTGCCTGTTTTTTAGATAACCAAAGTCAGGTGAAGTGAGACCTATGTGTGTTATTAACCTTCAGTAGCATAAGAGAATGGACATTTTCTGCATCAACCTATTTGGCCGGAAAGGAATCAGGTTAAGTAATAAATAAAAAAGAATTATTGACATTAAGGTCAATGGTGTTTGATTATTTAGGGTCTGAAAATTAAACATCTTTTTCTTGTTCACAGTATGAAAGCTTTTTGGAGGCTGCTGTTCTACTGGGTATTAATTTGAAAATTGCATTCACATGATGACTAGATATTAACCCATGGTATTCAGACTTAATTGCTATTATTCTCATGCAGGAGCAGGGCAAAGAGTAGTCAGGCAGTTTAGTTTAAGAGGACAGAATGCAGGGCTGAATGGAAAAACATTGTTTTCCTTGTTGCCAGGTTTTAGAACAGCAAGAGGAGACGAGAGACAAATCAATAAGTCTCACAAATTGCAGTCTAGTCTCCCTCGTATTCTATTCCTTAGAATGGATTTGGCACCAGATATACAAGCCTGAATTGTGCTAAAAAAAGACCATGGTGACTGGAAATGGTAATCTATGTACTTTTTCCATTTTTAGGGCACCAGTGCAAGAAAATATTTTACCTGAGCTGGAACTGAAGATATAAGCTTACAAGATTACATAATTGTGTGTCAAATTGCTGAGTCCCATGCTGAGATGTGGACAGCTTTACCTGTTACACGGTGGAATGCAGAGGTCCAGGAGCAGAGAGTTTAGGCCTTTCTCATTGATATTTTGCCATGTGAGCTCAATGACAGCCAAGCAATGTTTTGCATAGCTTCCTTCTCAGCATGTGGATTTCCTTTTATTTTTATATTTGTTTGACTGTAGTTTTATTTTTCCTTCCTGTTTCTCAGCAATTGCCAATAACATATTGCTTTATTTCAACTGAATGAGAATTTGTTGTTAGAGATGTTAGTATTACCATTTTCAAAAATTAAAGAGTAATTTGCAAGTCAGACTTCAAAACCCACAAGAATTCATTAAGATAAATTCTTCTTATTGTATTTTGGTTTTGCTTTCTATTCTATTCTGGTATTGATGTTTGATTTTTTTTTTAATTTATTTTTTTTTATTCTCAAAGAAAGAATGTGATCCAGTCTTCCAGATTTCTGGACAAAGGTGAATTTCCAGCTTAAAATTTGAGTTTGCTTCCTCCCTCACACTCACATTCACTTCTCCCAGTCATGCTGTTTCTGTTCTTACACACTGACTGGGAATCACATGGCCAGATATCCACTTTGTTCAACCTCTCCATTCTCACCTGTTACCCCTCCAGTGAATTTATTGTGCTCTCAGGATTGTAATTCCATTTCAAGCCCCACATTTGACCCTGGATGTTCTGATCACCCAGTTTGGGATTTGTCTAACCAACTTCAGATTTCTACAACATATGCATTAGTACCGGAGCCAGTCAGCCTCTGTGGCCTTTAAAAACCACTCAAAATTTTGACAACTTTAAAAACTGCATCTCATCTTAAAGTTGATAGCAAAAACGTGTGAGATGAATCTTGTCCTGTAAACAAAGTTTTCTTGTAATTGCCTACTAAGAAAGCATAGGGTGACAGGCTCAGATGAGCTGGTCTGTAATGCAGGAGTCTAAGGACAGGCGATATGGACCCCGCTTTTGGAACTTGCAGGGCTTCTCTGTCCTGTCATTTTTTTTTCTCTTTTGGTGTTCGATATAGACAGAAGGCACCAGGAATGATCTGACTAATTCATTTTTTATGAGGGAGGTGAGAGGAAGAATCAGTAAAAGATTTTGCGATGATACTTCTGAGGAAAAGTGTAAGACTTGGTTAAAGAGAGTTCTGAATTGCTACAGGAATAAAGGACTGGCTCCCTTGAAACCAGAGAGGCTGGTAGATAGTACACCTGGGAGTCTAGATGTTGGGCTTGCTGAGAACAGAGAGCTTCATGACTTCTCTGCAAGTGCTCCATCTCAAAGAATTGATAGACTTAACCTAAAAGGAAATAAGAAATGTCCTTGTCTTGGAGCATGATCAATCAAGAAGATAAGTGGTGATGTCATACTGGATGATTGGTCTCTTCTGAGAACTGGGCCGTGGACACCAGTGGTCTGCAGATGAGAAGCAGATTATCACTGTTCTGGATTGAATGGACTGCTTACTCATCTGCCTCAAAAACATGAAGTCACGAATTTGGGGTTTTAAGATGTATTAATGTGAGATTTTAAAGTATCATAGTGTTTTTTTCTATGTGAACTAGGGCTCTTGGTCTATTCAGCTAGTCTAGCTGGAGCCTGAGACAAAACAACAGAGAAAGAAGTGAAGTGAGATACTCTCACTTACCAAAACTCAGTTCTAAGGGCTGCAGGAGGAAGAAGCTGCACTGATTTTTTTTTTTTTTATTTTTTTTTATTTTAACACACTGTTTTCTTTCTGATTAGCCAGCAAAATATAGGGAAATTTTATTTTTTTCATGACTCTACATGCGCCTTTCATTCAGAGATCCACAAACATATATACCTGGTATGCAAACCATGATACTGTCATATTATACCCGGCATAAGAGATCATGATGAAGTCCAGTGATTAGCAGTATAAATCCTGGGAAATTCAAGAGCACAAACCCTGGACTCTTATGTTTCTTTGCTCATATCAGCTGTTAGTTAGGTAAATAGATGTGCTTATATTTGAGAGGCATCACAGAAATATTTAAAAGAATTAAAATGATTTATTGGACAGACAAGGATAGCAATGTGCAGCTGATGTGTCTTAACCATACTGAAAATGCCAGAGCAGTCAAATGTCCTGGAAAACCTGTATCAGCTTCTCTTTGAGGTCTGTCACTCATGCTTGCAAATACTTAATTTTTTGTTTAAAATAACTGGGAAACATACCAATAAGGCTCCCAACATGAACCTGGCAGGTACTCTCAACAGTTGGGAGGGGGAAAAAATAATAGCATCTACCTAAATCCCTAAATCATGTGAAATCCAAGTGCTGAGGAGAAAATCAGAAGCGTCATGATTAAGCGTAGGGAGCTGTCATTGCTGCATTATATTAAAATAACTTGCCTCTAGCAAACCACACACCATTTCTTCCCTTAAATCTGCCACTTTTCAGGAGCCTGTTAGTTCAGCTGACTGCATCAGTAGCTCTGGAGCTATGTAAGTTTTACAGTGAAGAGGGCACCTACAGAAAGACTTTTCATGACCAGTGGGAACCCATTAACCACTGAATAGCCACTACAATGTGCAAGTTATATTTTCCTGTGACTTAATGGGACTCTACACAATCAGAAACTTAAAGCAGAAATGGTCCTCAGATGTGTTTTTAAGCTACAACAAAGCACCAGGCAAAATGGAACTCATTTGTTTATGGATTTCTGTCATTAATAAACAGATCAGACTCAAGTCACAGCACTTTTAATGATGTCCAAAGCAGATAGCTATTAAAGCTGTGAACAGCAGCACAATGGAGTTGGCCTGAATGAGCAGGAGAAGGAAGAGGAATAGCACATCAGTGGCAAAGTCCCTGATGCTCGGAGAATGAACAGAGGTTTCTCATTATAAAGACTGCTCTTTCACTATACCCTTTGTCTCTCTGAAGCAGACTCTGGTGTCCTCCAATAGATCTTCATTAAGTTTGTGTTTTTTTCTTGAAGCTAGAGGCATATTCTCTTCTACTTGACTGCTGGGATTTTTCTTTACTCCACAAAGGGCAGCTTTAATACCTCTTTGTGAGAAGTGATTTTCCTGTCATGTGAAATTTTGTGCCTTAAAAACAGAACAGAATTCTATTTTTTTTCCACAATAATTTTTTTTTTGGTGTGTTTTTCACATCACAGCTGTGTGACTGGACAACGAAACCACTAGGTAATTTGGAGATAAATATCTGCACATTTTTTTTATATAGGTATGACATATACATTTCTCTTTCTTGTTTCTCCAGGAAAAGTGTTCCTAAAAATTGTAAAAATAGTTAGCTTTTTTTTTTTTTTAGAAGACCAGAGAAGCTGATTCAGTTGCCACTTTAACACAGGGATCAAGGGGATTCAGGTTCAAGGCTCTCATCCATTGAATATTCAGTCTGTTTTGTGGTATGGAGAGCAAAACAAGCACCTGCTGTGCAGATTCTCTCCTTTTCCAGAGATTTCTTGCATCTGATCCTCAGAAACAGTCTGCCCCCAGACATCAGTGTCCTAACTCTATCCTCTGCTTACGTTTCCTGTTGAATTGGTGGGCGTACAAGGAGCACATCCCTCCTTCCAAGCATGCAGATTTCCTTCCAGCCTGGAGCTTGCTGAATGGCTGTGAAAACTGTGCAGGTAAAATTTAGTCAATGTAGAAACTATTTGCATGCATTTTGAGGGCATTTACATGCTTGATGTGTATTTGTGCTTGTGCGAATGTTTGTCGCATGAATAGGCATGTCATATTCATTTAAATAACTGTTCTTTGGGAGGCAGCTGTGAAATTAAGTGCCCTTAGAGTTCACCAGTCTGGCTAGGAATGGGGTAGAGGAAGTATGTACAGGAAAAGGGACCCTGAAATGGGAAAGAAAGAGAAAAGAAGAGGAATAATCAGGTCTCTAAAATGCGTAGGGTTGTATGATAACTAATAAAGCTTGTGCAAATTTATGACAAATAAAGGAGCCAGGGGGCCAAGGGGCCAAGGGGTAGTGTGAGAGAATCTGTGAATCTATCTTCTGATAACAGAAACAAGTTGAAGACCATAATGAAGAAGAAGCTACACCTCCTCTTTAGGGCCTCCCCAGGTGAGAGAGTGCACAGATAGGACATGGAGCCACAGGAGGGCCTGAACCATAGGCCAGCAGCTCTTTTTTTCCAGAAATCCCTGTGAGTGTACGCTCCCGAAGTGGGAAAAGGTGGTAAAAAAGTCTAAAAAGGGTAAAGAAGGAAATACAATTACTGAGGGTATGGTGAAAAGGGGCAGGTTTTCCAGTGGCTGTTTTTTCTGCCTTCAGCAAGAGTCCCTGCTCCTTGCAAGATGCTGTTCCTTCCATTGCCAGGAAGGGGCCATTGCAAGTCTCTTCTTCCTTCATGATGATATCAGGGGACTGTCTTAGGACTTTTCTAAAGCCTGTGATGGACCATGAGCTGCCTCATAGAAAAATGAAGCAAGAGTTAGAAGAAGATGTGTGAGATACCCCCTCACACTGCATGTGAGCTTTAGATGGGGCTCATGGGACCTATTTAAAAATTCTGAATGCTTCTTATGCTTCTTTTTTTAATGCTAGTGTTTATAAAAATGTTTCTGTCAATGAAATTCATTCTAAAATGCTGCTATTAAATTCAAATGAAGTTGATTTTTTAAAACAGTTACAACTTTTTTTTTTTTTTTTTGAAAATGAATATACTATGTGCGTGGGAGCTTGGGATGCTTCCTGCATATCTTAAAAAACCCTCAAAACATACAGGTAAAAATAGAGGTATCAAAAATGCATCCTCTGGTAGTGTGTTTCTTTTGGAAAGTATAAGTAGCCCCGGCTATATACAGTGACTGAATAGGGGACTGTGCCTAAATCCTGGATAAATAACCATCAGTTGAGGAGTTATGGATGGGTGTAAAGTGGGAATGAATTGACAAGCTCCACCACTGTTGATGAATGAAAGGAAGTGGGAAAAGGAGGGGAGAAAAGGAAACATCTCAGAAAATGCTAAAGGATGGATGCAGTACTGCTTGTCTTAAAATCAGGAGTATATGTGAAATATATATGCTACTTCTCATACATCTTGAAAAATAATAACACCTTGTGACTTTTCTTGTTACATTTGATCTTATTAACTGTTTTAGAGTGTTTCAGTTATGTACTGCAAAACAAAACAAAATTATATCATTATACAGTACACGTCTTGACCCGTGTCACATAACTTGTTAAGATATGGTAGTGGTGGTTTGTAACTAATTAATGTGTCTGTGTTGTATTTTCTATAAAATCATATCCATCTGTGTAGATTATTTCAGTGAGTTTTAACAGGGTCTCTATAAGATGTTATTACTTCTGTCATGCAGAGACAACTATATGGCGATTTGCATAATTATAGACGGAGGAAAATGTTAGCCTGCATATTTGAGACTGTTATATACATTTCTACCTCATTAAAGAAAATCACTGGAGCTAGGTAGTGTACTCAGGTTGGAGATCAGGTAGCAAGGTATACCGATTACACAATCTAATTTTCCAGTGCTAAGGAGTTCCATCTGAACAAAACCAATAGGACTGACCTTGCTCACCGAAAAAGTTACAAAAGAAAACTCATTTAAAGAGTGCTTCTGTGAAAACACACACGTCCCTCTCTGTCATTGTAACTCTAACCTTGGGGATCAGTCACTTTGGATGTGCTAAAGAGATGCTTTCATGAATAAGTGATGATAGCCTTAAATATAATTAGGGATCTTAATAAGCAGAGCGGGAACAAGGTTACAGTACTTGCAATGTGAAAGCACAGGGACAGACTCACAGAGGGGATGCATGCACTCAAATCTACAATTTAGACCTTTTTGTCCTCCGCCTAAATCTGGTATTGTGCAAATTTTTGCTGATGAGGATCTGTGGAGTTGTTTAAGCCCTGACAGCTCTGGACATCTCAGCACATACTACATGACTTGACCCTGGCAGGACCTGCAAGGAGGCAGATTCTGCTAATCTCACACTGGAGGCTTAGCCCTGATCTTGTGGGTTCCTCAAAACACTTTTGAACACGGTCCTACATATGAAAAAATACATGTACTTCTGGAGTGCTCATTCAAATTGAATGAGTAGGCATACAACTTGACACTGAAATTAATTTGGGTAAGATGCTTGTCCTTTTTCCATGTTTGCTTGGTAAAAGCATAAGAACAACTTTTAGGGATGGGTCTAAATAGATATGTAAAGGAGTGCCTGAGGACAAATTAAGGAATTATCCACATTTATTAGCTTACTCACTGGATCTGTCTCAGATTGCTCCAGCTGCTTCTCTGCAGGACTGACCTGCAGGAGCCTAATCCAAAGCAGTATGAACTTCATCCTTGACCTTGGTGTCAGGAGTGTTTCATGTTCCTTTTTAGTTTGGTATTACAGACATAGTCAAGAGTTCTTGGCAAATTCTGACAGAGCAAGAATTCTTACAGGGAGAAATGGCTTATTCATCCTCTGTAAGTGGCGTGCAGGGGCTCTCTGACAAAGAGCAGGGTCTGAGCTGTGTGAAGTGCTTTAGGACATCCCTAGCAATGTCCTGTTTTAGACAGAGTTGTCCAAATTCTTCAGGGGGCTTTGGCAGTTCTCTCCTCAATTTTAACACTGGATTAGGAAGATGCAGAATATGCTTAGCATTAGAGATCTCTAGGATAACTTCAAATGTCCTGATGTATCTGAAGGCTGGGAATCTGTGCCGGACAGAGATACATGCTCAAGATTCAGAAACTATGCATCTCTCTCAGGGTGATTGTCTGGGCTTTCAGTTGCATGTACCATAGCAGAACTGACTAGCAGAAGTCAATCAGTGGCAGCTGAAGGCACTGGTTTTCTGTTTGGGCCTCCATTGTACAGTCTCTGGACTACACCTGCACTAGGTGTGAGAAGATAATTGCAATTGTTGCCTACCTCCTCTGAAGGTAGAAGATAAGTTGTCTGAAGATGTCTAATAAAAGTATGTTGAAGTCCATCATCTGAACTTCTGGTATAACAGAAATCCTTCAGCAGCTTCACTATTAATTTTGCACTGAGATTTAAAATTATGACAGGAATGCTGTATTTTTTCTTTATGAACTGTATGTTATAATTCAAATTTAAATGAAACATACTTTGACTATGCTATGATTTAACTGAGAATGTAAACCCCACTATTTTAATTAAATGTTTGACAAAGACTTTCAGGGTTTTTTATTGACAGGGAAAGCAGAATAAATAAATTTCATACTTTTCTTTTTGTGAAAGTGGCTGGATTTAAAAATTTTGAAGTAGGCTCAACTGTATATCTTCACCTACTGTAAGATTTGGTAAAATTAAAATTCAGCACACCTTAAACTATTATTTTGTGATCACTAGTTCTCATAAATATTTCTATTAGGCTGCCATGGTCCTCATAGAGTCCTACTTAAGTCAAAAGAATTTGATAAAAAATGAGTGTGACAACAAATATTTTTGAAATTTGAAGGTTTTGTTGCAGGGGTGGAACTGGTATTCAAATAAGCAGTGCTATGCAAATGGATATTATATAAGCTCAGTGAATCATGGAAAGTGATGAATTGTGTAACACCTAACTCATTACACCAGGGGAAAAAAATAATCAGTTAAAAAATATTTGACATGCCAAATTTCTTTCAAAACACCCAATTTCATTTACTATCCATTTAGCAGGTTTTGTACATGCATCATTCAAGTATTCCCTTATGTGTTGACACTTTTTTCAGGTAAGAAAGCTGGAAAAAGAGGGTTTTCCAGTAACTATGGACACAGGTAAAGTAGCAACAATGCAACATGTTGACACAGGAAAACAAAAGATTGGGTCACACTGAATTAGTCATAGTCCTTTTTGTTTGTCAGTGCCACCTTCCCTGGTGATTTTAGCAGAGGCCTGTGAAAAAATCCTAATTCACTGTAAGGCAGTGGTACTTATGTCACTGTTTCAATGCCATTACATTTTTTCCACAGTACTTATCATTAGACGAAAGCACTGAGTTGTGGCAAACTGATTGATCAAGGTCACTGTAGAAGTACTTTTTGAAATGCAGGCAACAATGTCCTAAAATGGCAAGCAAGTTCTAGTTCTGTCATTTAGATGCATGAGCAAAGCTTCAAAAAACAGAAGGAACAGCGAACATTTGTAAAGCTCCTGCCCTGAGTCTGCTGGTGGTAGCCTCATTTGTCAACATGGAGCCCTGAAAACTCAATGCTAAGATGCTTCCAAATGAATTTTGATTCTGTGAGGAGCTATTCACCACAGGAATGATTTGTCTTTACTCTGACTTGCTTGGCTTTGTAATGCTTCACCTTTTTGTTTTGTAGGATGGCTTCAAGCAAAATTGTAGGGAGTCCATTGCCGATCCTCCCCATTTCATGCAAAACTACTCTGAAGACAAGAGAGATTATAACATCAATTTTTGAAAGATGACTATCTGCATATTTGGTTGTATGACAACCTTATTTTCATTTCAGAGTATTCAACAAATATGGATGAACTTGATATTTCCATGATGTCGAGAATGACAATTTTATATCTACTGATTCATCAAATGCTCCCCTTCTGAGAGCTATGCTTAGGGACTTGGATTCACACATACTGCCTGCAATACAAGCACGGAGCAGGAAAGGCAGTCCTCCCCCAGACACTCTTCTATCTAAAAAGGAGAAAAGAGGTGGATAGTCAAGTGGGAAGTAAAGGGGCCATGAGGTAAGATTGAGGGTGTCTTGAACATGAGCTACAAAGAGGTCTTGCTAAAGTTTATGGGGAACATTTCACAGTATGGGGGAGGCACAGGTGAAGGTGTGACAGCTGCTGCTTGAACATGCAGCAAAATTGTGGTAGAATCTCTGAGACTAAGCATCAACAGGGTGGTGGTGGTGGTGGCTGGTAAAGAAAGAACCACTGAGAGATGAAAAGCACTGTTTTACTCAGATTATGTCCCCTCTCACATGAGACTCAGGCTTTTCATTGCTTCTTTCCAGTCCAAAGATATGCATTCTTACCCATGAAAAATTCAACTATTAGAGAGGACAATCCTTTGTTCTCAGCTCTTACTGCTGGGCAGTCCACACTGCCTAGGATGCCCTCCGAGGATGTAGGGTTTGAGATCTCCCAGGATGAGGCTTTTTCCCTCCAAAATTGTGCAGAGACCTGCTTCTGTTGGTATATTTGTCTAAAAAACTGCCAGTCCTAGAGGGTCACTGAAGACAGGCTGTAAGCTAGATGCATTGCCTTGGCTATCTGAAGAAGTCTAACAGAAGGATGTTTGTCACACTGGTCACAGCAGCAGGCAAGCATTTTGGAAAGTTTGGAGCTCCATTCAGATGTCTCTTACATGCCAGGGTTAAGTACCTGATATTGGACACAACCATAAATCATTCAGATGTCTAACCTAGTGGTGTGCGTTCTGGACCACAGCTTTCTGATGGAACATTATGTGAGTGCTTGAAGCATGCAGACCATGAATGCTTTTTTTCTTCACATTTTTGTTATTACTTATTATTACATGTACAAACATCCTTCCTCCTCAAACAGCATCAGCTGTTCACCTCTATTTCTTGACCAGTATGTTCCACCAGTTCATTTGAATAGTTTTGCCCATGGGCTGTGCTTTTATGAGACTACCTTTTAAATGGCTTTGACACTGTTGTCACTGGTGTCAACAAATGCACGACAAATATCAAGTGAATGTCTGTCACTCAGAGTGAAAGTATTTCCTAGGATGAGACTCGTGAGATGGATGTAAAGAGTCCTCACCCCCCATACTGCAGCTGTGTTAGTCTGCCTGCTTGGTGTGAGTTCTTTGGAAGGTTTCCTTTGCTGCCTGGAGGCAGAGCAACCTAATTCCTTTGCATACGAAGCTTAGATTCTATAAATGCTGATAGGCTTTCCACGGGAGTGAAGGCACGTGGCTGCATAATCACTTGCCCTACATACCCCCATCTGTGTTACCGAGGTGTCGAACTTGTTTAAATGACATACAGTTTTGACAAGTCCTGTGAGTTTACAATATATTTCTATTTGATGATGGAATTAAAGATGTACTTTTGCTTTATGTTGCATGAGAGTTATTTTTAATGGTAAGATAAAAATGTCCTTTTATTTTTATTTTTTTTTTTTTTAATAGGCCTCTGACTTTCCCAATGAGCTCCAAGGGACATTCAACATGTTGGGTAATTCCTACTGAGGGACCTATCATGTTTTATACCGTCTGTATCCAGATAAACTGATTCCCAAAATAGAGACTCCAGACTTTCTGTCTAGCATCTAACTGGAGTGTTTGAAAATAATCATCCCAGGAGCATCAATCCCCCATGTACAACACTGAAAGATTTTGGAAAGCAGTGGAACCAGCCCATACTAATGCTGAGAAAATGTTAAGAGCAAAAATATTACCATTATTTCCTGACAACAATTAGGTCTATGCCCAACTCTATGCAGAAACAGTTTCACCTGATTGGTTGTGAATGTTTAGAGATATTTACCTCTCAGTTAGTGCCTCTACACTCTCCTGTAGTTGATGGGAGGTAGCAAGCACCTTTGTGGCTCTATTCACTTCACCTTGGAGGAGAAGGTATCTAAATTCTAAAAGAAACATGCCTCAAAACACTTGTTTATTTTCTTAACTATCGGAAGAACCCTCAGGTATCTGGATCAGATGTAAGCATCTGGCACTTTGCAAGCCTAAAGCTAAGGAAGGTGAACCCATTTTCTTGTCTCTGCTGTAGAATGAATCTCACACCATCCTGTTGTGAGCCTCTCTTCCTGATCAGAGCCACAGTACTGAGTACTGTGAATTCTTCATATGCTTCTAAATCAACACGTTTAAAAGGCTGTCTTCAAATTTGATTCCACAAGGAAGCATTACCAAAGCACATTTAAAAGACTTGTATCATCAGACCTGAATCTGAATTTGTTTGCCCTTAAGCAAGATGGCCTAAATGTTGAAAGCAATTTTGAAGGTGAGTATCTTAAAATCTCAGTGACTTACTAGCTGATTCATCAGGTACTTAGTCACTGAGTCCCAAGGGTAGTCCTTGTCTACAGTGATGCCTCTTTTCCCTGTTTTTAACAATGCATCTGAAAGCGTGGGACTTCTGTGTAAATAAAAATTACTTTCTTTGTGTTTACTGAGCTCGACAGGATGAATCTGTCATTTGGAAGCAATACTCCTCAAATGGTGGAAGAAATATGAAATTGAGCAAAACTGTATATATTTTTTATGTCTTTTGTTTGTTATTGTGGTATACTACAAAACACAGACCATTTGACTTCACAAATTATATGTGCTTTTGTAAAAAAGAGCTAGGTCTCTCATCTTTTAAAGCAAGCTTAAAGCAACCAGTATTTTTTTTAGCCTTTCAAAATCCCTGAAAGCTCAGATGATCCAATAAGGGACAGATAAAAGTAGAAACAAACCAAAAGTATAAGATAAGCAAGAACGGAGGGTGTACTTAACCTGAAAAGCAATTTGCACAGTGTCTTGTTTTTTGTTGCTGTTAAAATAAACTACAAATGAGCATACAGGTTTATATGTCACCTCAGAGGATAGCGGCAAAGATTTGTATGGAGGCACAGGACAGTAAGCCTATTGAATATATTCCAAAATGGCTAAGTAGCTTGTTGTGCAGCCAGCAGCAATAGATATTTTGATAAATATTTTTTTTTTGCTTGAGCAGTCTTGGAAATAGCCACTAGATGGCACTGGTTTTGCGTAGCTGGAAAGTAAGCAAGATTTTTCCAGAGGAAAATCGAAATTGCTGTTTCCATTAATTTCTACTTTATATCAGTAGGTGGCAGATTTGTGCTATGCATGGAAAAACAAAGGCTTTAATGTTCTGTGTTGCTTCTTGAAAAAATATTTTAATTTATTTTCTTCTTAAGCCTCCTATATGTAAAATAGAATAAAAAAATAAAAATTATTAGCTGAATAAAAAAGGACTTTTACTTAAAATCTTTGTTTCATCTTTTCAAATTACAAGAAGAAATATACTAGAAAGTAAGAGCCTATTAAAGCCACTAATAAAAAAGGAATCAAAACATAAATGAGTAAGAACACTGTTCTAAAAACAATTTCCAGTCAGAGTTTCAATGGTAATAAAAAAAATATTCTAACATAGAAGAATACTTAAAAGGCAAAAATAGAGAAATGTCCCTTGATTTAAAAATATATGACAGGGACACTTCTCACTTCTGTGAAGCTTTCAGTCTAAGATTTCAAAACCATCAATTTTTTTGATCTCTGTGAGCCCTTTAAAATACATGTACAGAGGTGAGTAAAAAGGGGTGCAAAGATAACGATCACCTTATAAGATTGATTTCATTCTGGATGCTTGTGCTCTCTCTGGTGCACAAAATCAGGAAAGTAGGCTTGGCTCTCCGGAAATCAATGAAACCCATTTTTCATGGAGCAACAGTTTTCAGACTAGTTATCTTGAAGATCCTAACAATCACACAACAAAACTTATTTGCCAGGAAGGATTATGTCTACATGGTGCAAGTATAGTTCTATCTAGAAAGATCTGGGCTAGCTCCAAAGCAACAGCACAGTGGCCACAGTTCAGGTGATGCTTTGTCTGGGTAAATTATCTTTCAGAGGGTTGGGTGGTGATGTTGCTCCCAGGACCTGAGCTATTATCTCTGCAAGCAGTGCATCGTGAACCAGCCAACAGAGACAATCTGAGGCCAGGAATCAATCTTCTCCCCCTCTAATACACTACTATGGCATCAGGTGCTTCCATCCACTTGGAACCCAGAATTCGTTATTTTGCACTCAGAGTGTTTTTACCTTTTTCTCTCAAAGTGAAATACAGGTCTCGCTCTTCCCCTCCCCCCCCCCCCCCCCCCCTTTTTTTTTTTAAATTTAATTTTAAAAATCCAAACATACTGCTGAAACCATGTCACCCTCTTATGTAACAGCTCAGTGCAGTCACCCATGAAGCAACATCCCACGCTCAGCTCCCAGCTTTCCCTGGGGAGACTGCAATCCATGTCTTGCTGTTCCTCAGAGGTACTGTAAACACCTGACTGCGGGGTGCTTGAGTGTGGGAGCTCTCTTTTTACTTGTTCTGTGGATGGTGCATAGAAAAGACATTGCTGGGGTCAGACCAGAGACATGAGTGCATCCCCTGAAGGATGTGGCTTCTGATGCTCTTCTAAGTGGGTGCATGTTAGGCTGCTTCTTGCTCTCTCCTTCTTTCTGCTCCCAGCACCTATGAAGTTAACTATTTCCTATGCAGTGGAAATCCTTCAGTAAGAGATTGAGGACTATAAGCAGCCAACCACTTGAGTATAGAAGCCTATTTTTTCAGAGCCTTCTTTGGGAGGCCGTTGTAGTCTTGAGTCCCTTCAGGCATTGGTGGGGATTGAATGCAGGTCCCCTCTGTGATCTAGGCCTGCTGTAAGTACTGTGTAAAGGCAGGGACAGAAACCTTCTCTTCTGGCTGCCTTTTCAAAGCAATCTGTGAAAACCACGGTGTTTGATGAAGGCCCTGATTGTGTAGGTGTGTTGGGTGAAAAACTTGAAAGTGAAGGGGAGTTAGAGTGGATTTCTGAATGTTAATTGGGCTTGGGTGTGAGATGGAGCTCACTGGTACTATCAAAACTGAATGTTTTTCTGTACACATCCAGAAGATCTTTAGGCACTGAGGGAGGTTTGATGCAGAAATATATGTGGGTACTTTTGGGATCAGGAGAATCTGAGGAAAGGTTTTGTCTTTGTACCCTACAGACAACATTCTGCTTTGTACAGACACCTAACAGCTCTCTTTTGGATTGGTCCTAAATGGTCAGCATAAGAACCCAGAAAAAATTGATTTATATTCTCAAACAGAACTGAGCAGACATAATTCTTTCCCTCCTATACCTCTGGAAGCTCATGAAGCTACAGGATATTCCAGTGGGGTCTGAGTCGCATGGTCTGGCAGAAGGATAGCGGAGATTAGACCAGCGTATTACACCTAGAGCAGACAGATTCCCTAAGGGATGTGTGTGTAGCATGGATTGGGGAAACCTGGATGAGAATCATGCAGTGCACAACAACTCCAGGCACACTACACTGAATTCTGCTGCTTGGGCAGGATAAACGCAATTAGTTATACCTGCTGTGCTAATCCAGCAAATCCCGTCCCAGCCAATTCACTGAAATTGCATTCTCTAGCTCTCCCTTTGCTTGTTGCATAGATGTTTCCATGCCTAATTCTGGGAGCTTAACCAGGGCATTGCTCTGGACACAGTTGCTGGAGGGGATCATAGCACGAGTCATGCCCTCACATGTTGTGCTTTTTAGACTTCTAGCAAACACCATCCCTGTCTCAGAGTGGCTCCGAGCTCCTGCAATTCCTGTCAAAGCCAGTTCAGTACCCTGATTAAATGCAAGAATGAGATTAGCCAGCACCTCCCTCAGATTTAGGATAGGGCTCATTTCTTTCAACTTTAGCTGTGTAAAAGGTACATGCTCAAGCTATTAGTCTGAGCATCCTCTCTCTAAACAAGAGACACTGTCACCTCCAAAGTGATGGTGCCTATCCATGCCCCCATTTCAGACCCTGTCTTATGACGAGATGAATTTCACATTATTCCTCTTGACTATGGAGGAGGTCACAAAGTTGTCTGAGACTGGAAGCTTAACTTTGAGGGTCTCACTGCTAGTTGAGTTGAATCCCATGCTGTTTCTGTGAAGGAATCTGAAAAAAAAAACACCCTAGCTTGTAGCTCTACTCCAGGACTATTAGAACTCTCTGGTGCTACCCTCCGCTTCCTAAATGACCACAAAGACCAAATCCTTCTGGAATTTTGTGGGTAGCTTATAAAATAATTCAGATTGGGATCAACCTAAGAAGGTCTTTAGTCCAACATACAGTTGGGGTCATAGCTGTGGGGTCAGACTAGGTTGCACAGGGCTTTATCCAGCTGTCTTGAAAACCTGCAATGGGCAACCTGTTCCACTGCTTAATTGGCCTGAGAGTGAAAAATGATTTTCTTATATCCGCTCAGAAATTGTTGCTCTCCTGCCATGCACTACTGTGAACAGCCTGTCCCCATCTTCTCGATGACCTCCTGAAAGGTTCTGGGAGTCTGCTGTATGATCCTTCTAATACTGTCTCTTCTCCAGGCTGAAAAGCCCCTCTCCCTTGGCCTCTCCTCACAGGGCAAGTGCTCCAGTCCCAATCATTGTGGTGGCCTTCACTGAACTTGCTGTATCAGAGCAGGAGTTGACTAGTAGTTCCCATGCCCAGTCTGTGAGATAACACTCACACACACCAATAGGAGCTGTCTTAAGCCTGGACTCCCAGTAACCTCACCCAGGCTGCTGTAAGAACCACAGATCTCCTTCCTGGTCTCATGGAAGAGCCGTACAAGAACAGCAGCCAAAAGACTAATTATTAAAATAAGTATCTCCATGTCTGTAAGACTTCTGGTTTTCCTCCCCAGAATTTTTGGACATGGAAAATAGGGTCAGGTGCTCCCCCTGTGCCTCAGTTGTGAGGAACCATGACTTTGTCCTTGAGCAAGACGAAGCTTTGGGAGTATTCCACGTCAGGCCTCTAAAACAGTTAAGAAACTAAAAAAGAAGGTAGAAATGTATCATGTGAGCTCCTCAAGGAATATCAATGCATAATCCATGTCCATTGTAACTCCTAACTCCATTCTTCACCAAATTGTACACCTATATAGAAGCTGCCATATTCTTTTGTTGACTCTGGAAAACCTCACATACTCAGAACCTGTTATTTCTATCAGAGTTCAACATACATGGTGTTTCTCCCATGTTTCAGCAAGGTTGATGTTTCTTCCAGCAACTGATCTCATTACAGTGAATGGAAGTATTTTTTCTGTCCTTTTGTATTCAGTACAAAGCAGTGTGGTTCTGACATGACTGAATTTAAAATGAGGCAAGCTCCAGCATCTGCATTTATGAAAGAAGCTGCAGTTTGTTCTTGCCACTAGATCTGTACACAGCCCAAAGAGCTGACTGTAGCCAGACTGCAAACAAGATGCTTGCACTGATATTGTTTCAATTTAATGGCTACCTTGACTTTTCTGGGGATAGTAAAGACAGCTCAAGTGTCTCATGTGTATCTGCAGCCTTTCTGGACAGAGTCACTAGGAGAAGGTCACAGTCTCACTGTCCTCCTTTCTGTTCTGCTCTGGACTGTCCTGTCTCCACCTTTGGTAAGAAATTTGCACAGTTGCTCTAAGCTATTTGGGAGGTATTTCTGTCTGCTGTGCACGTTTGTGTATGTTTCATCTAGCTGGGGCAAAGAGGCAACAAGAAATCCGGCTACCCTGCTTGTCTCCACAAGCCCCTTAGCAGCACAGGAAAAATTCTTCCCCTCCTCTCCTTCATTTGCTGTTAAAGCAGTCCCTGCCTAGGATGTTAACAAGGACTAGATTTCATCTCAGTTTACTTCTTTGACAAATGTGGGATTCCACTACTGCCTTGGCATTAAGCACTTTTTAAAATGTAAATTTCTCAGCTGCAAGGAATCACATTAAAAAAAAAATAATTCAAAAGCAACTGTCTAAATCAAAGACTAATTGGCTGCCAAATTATGGGTTTATGCAACTCCCTCGTCGCAGCTTGTTTTGCTTTTTTACCAGAGGTAAGTAAAAAAGCATCAGAAAACACACAAAAAATATTTTTGTTTTACTTTCATAATAAAACATGTGATGTCAACCCATTTACTTTGAAACCTCTTGTTGCTTACAGTGAAAATCCTGTCCACCTGAGATTGCCTGTCCAGCCTGAGGTTGCTTCCAAAGGGAAATGAAAACCACTCCTGTGATCAAATCCTAACTAAGGGGAAACTGAGGCAAGGAATATGGTCATCAGCAAACTTTTGGGTGATTCAGGAATGGCAGCAGATTCCTCAGAGACCTGGCCATCATGCCTTCCTGCAGAGGGTTCAGAGAAGCAGCACTAAGATCACCTTCCTCTGTGTGGCAAGGGGCACGAAGACTCACAGTCTTCTTGTACCTGGGATTTTTTGGTGAATGCCCTATGGGAGTGGGGCTGTCTGGGGAGTGAATACGCAACTCAAAACTCTTGAAATCAAAGTGCAGCAGCTGGTTAACTTTCTTGGTCAGGTCTCCAAGGTGGCCTCAATCTCACACCCCGGGAACTTAATGGGAGAAAGAAATTGCTTCCTTGACAGATGTTCACAATCACACGGGTGAAATGCTCTGAACTACGAACCACGAGGAGCTGGGGTTAATGTTAGACTTGAGGTACATTATTCTGGGTCAGTGTCTTTGTGGTTGAACCAGTCCTGGTGTGGAATTTGTAGACAATCTCCCCAGGATGTTACAGGAGTCAGATCACATTTTCCTTTCTTCCTCCTTTCTCTCTGTGACGGCTCCTCATCCTGCCTCAAGGTCTGTTCTTGCCGGCCTTTCAGAATCATCATATGCAGTAGACTACCTGGATGCAGTGATCTTCTTCTCTATATGACCTTGCAATGATGTTATTCTTTCCCGACTCTGTGCCAGGAGTTTTATCTTAATCTTTTGTTGCAATCTCAGTATGTGAATTTACACTTGCAATGAAGAACAAGGATTTCAGGCAAATTACAGTGAAGCAATGGGAGGTTCTAGTAAAGCATTTGCCTTATTTCTTCAGCTTTAATGCTCACCTTTTCCTCTAAGTTTTCCCAGTGATTTGCGTTTAACGGGGTAACAAATCCATGGCCACTAGGGAACTGTACACCCGACACTATGCTGCAAACCAATTACTCAGGAATTCCCATAAATAGTGGGATAAGAAATCTGATTCTCCTGCTTCAGTTACACAATACCTTACTAGAGGACTGAGGGGCTGGGGAATAGAGTGTCCCTATTTTAACAGTACATGGCCTTTGCGAAGAACTGAGGAATTTACCTAGTAAAAGGCTTGTGGTGTGTATGTACATACACTAACCAGAATGGGAACTTACCTTCACCTTTGAAATATGCTCTCCAGTAAGGGACAACTTAGAGAGGGGTACAAATACCATTCCAAGAGCTTTTCCAACCATACTGCATCTGTGCTATATCAAAAATAAACTGCAAAATGAAAAGATAAAGAATGAGCCTACCATTTTGCGTCCTCACCTCTTAAAATAAAAGAGTAGTTTTAAAACACATAAAAATGTTCTGCCATGATGAATTATACATTTATAACCCTATTTAGTGAAGTATTTTACCTATGTAATTTTAAAACTGTCATTTTGACAAAAAATATAGATGAGCAAGTTGGCCTTTCACATTTAATGTTTTCGTTCGTATTTGCAATTCACCAGGTTCAGTTTTGATTAAAGAAGTGGTATAAATGGAATGCATAATGGTCAGGACTTGAAGAACATATTACTCTGACACTGCAGAATAAGACTTTTTTCTTTGTATAAGCAGATTTGGTTTCTTCACCTAAGAAACTTCTTGAGCCTGGGCCTGCTGGCTTTATTACATCTAAAATTCATCTTGCCTTTGACTCCAAATTTGAATAGAAAAATATGCTTGATTTAAAGAGGAAGAGACAAAAGTCACTGGATAGGCATATTTATAAACCCACACTTTCTTTTTAACAGACTTTCAGTGAATGAATCATCCTGTGCACAGACTGAGACAAGATGTGGCTGCTGCAAAAGATCTTAGGGCCAATGCTAACTGGTGATTAGAAAAGGTTCTGCTCTGGACACGACACCTCCTGTTAACAAGGGGGTTTTCTCCACAGCAGCTGCTGTGGGTGCTTGGCATAATGTGTCCCTGAATTAGCTCAGAGGAAATATTTCTCTCTCTACTGCTTGTCAGGGAGACATTTTTATGTCTTCAACTCATTTTCTCTGGGAGCCTCAGTTCTTCCAGGTTAAGTTAAAATTTGTGAAAAAACCCCAAAACCCTAAAACCAACCAACAAAACAATCCACTAGAAATGCTTCCTTTTAAAAGAGTTACTCAAATAAATTAATATCTGCTGTTTTGGTAGACATGTTAAATAAAAATTGTCTCCCTTGTGACTTGATGTAACTATTTGCATTGCATTCCAGCTCCACAATCAAAATTTTTTGTTGGTTTCCTAATGGAATCACTCTGGATCAGTATTTAATGACTGAGGACAATAAATCCAGGTGATTCTTCTGGAAAGTTCTTAGGTGTGTAGATGAATTAGTGACCATTAAGGCAGTGAAGTAGGCAGCCATTTAATGGCTAATAACAATGTCACACAATTATAGATGGGTCGTTATTACCTTGGCAAACTACTGATCTTACTCTTACTCTCACTTTTTGTTTAGTTCTGTTTGATTAAATGGACCCCCTTCTCAAGGGTCAGTGACAGAAGAGTTTGCTTTGGGATCCAAGTTTAACAGCTTGGATAAAAAGAATAAAAATAAATAACTAAAGAAGGCAGATGTGAGAAACAAAGGAGATAACAGAATTCAATTTTGCTATTTGGAGATGGTCCTGACAGAAGGCGTGAAACATCTACATATCTAGGAAGGCCAATTTTAGGAACGAGGGTAGTTGTACACTGAAGCATTCATTCTTCTTTTTTAATTTCCTTCTTTGGATGTTGGTTTGCAGCAGACCACTCGGCAGCATCTTTGAGCCAACAAAAGATCTGACACCTGGCTTCCAGCCCCCATTCCAGGGAGTTTCATAAGCAGTTTATGCAAAACTGAACAGTATCAACAAGATATATTGAGCCTATAATTTTAGATAATTTATCCTGTTCTGTTTAGGAACCTCACTTTAGGGGTAGAAGCTGGGGGTTTGATCCCATTTTCAGAACTCCCTATTTTCTGTATCTGGGTTGGTGACAACTGGAGGAAAGAAGTGGCTCTTTCAGGTATTTTTTTTATGCCAGTCTAAGTTTAAGAAATCCTTCCCAGCTGAAACTATTTGTCAAATTAATGTTGAATTCGTAAATTGTTTTGGAATGGATGAAATTGCTTTTTGGGGATATGAATAGTTCATTCACAGGAAGAAAAATGTGTCCAGCTCCAGCAGATTATATTGGCAGAGATGCACCCAAATGTTGCTAGAAATGACTTCCAGGCTGAGGAAGGGTGACAAATCCTACACTTAACCTTAAACATGCACATAAAAGATTCCCCGAATGCAAAGAATACTCTTGTTACTGGAAGTGCTGGGCTGAATTCTGCACTGCTTTATGTGCTCATGTACGTCTGGGCAGGCTAAGTGCCAAAAAAATGCAATATGCAACATGTTTGCAGAATTGTTTGCCACATCCCCACCTTTTTCCAGAAGTGTTTATGCTTATGCAGGTTTCTCTGACAGCAGAGAAGTGGGCCCAGTTTTCTAAAAGACCACATTTTTTATATTATCCTGTCTAATTCAGTTTGCCCACAGAGACTGTTAAACAGAAAATCTCCAATGAGGTAAATGAAATCTTTTGCTAACTGTCCCTTTTCACATCAGGGCAGTGAAGGTAAAGTCAAATATGACTCTTTCAGGCTGAGTGTGACACATCTGCTGTACCTTTTCTTCCTTCATTGCCACTTATCCCACTTAACGGTGACTTGATTAGCTGGCTAAGTGGAAATGCTGAACCATAGCTGAAATTCTCTCCTTCCCCATCAGTTCTTGAAAGGCCAAAATGATAAATGGGATTCAGATCTCGGAGCCTCACTTGCATCACAAAATGTCAAACCAACCTTTGTCTGGGTTTAGTGTTCCTTAAAATCTACTCCCTTCCTGCTGTGTCTATCTTCTTATGCATCTGGGTATGGGCACATGACAGCAAACGTGTGTATTTAAGGGCCAGCCTCTGGTTGTCTTGAGTTGTAGACACAGGGAATGTGACAGATTTTAATATACATCTTCAGCCTCTCCTACTCCTCAATATCCAGCAATACAAAAATCTGATGCATGAAGGTGAGAAAATGAAAGGAAGGAAAAGGAAAATATTTTGAAACTCCAGAAGTAACCATACACTGCACTTGAACCTCCTGTTAACCATAGCCAAAAATTGATTTCCATAACAAAAAAAATCCCCACCACACCCATTTCCATAGCATACTGTTAACCTATAATAAAAGATAAAAGAATCATGAATGGTATAATATGTCTTTGGAGAAACCAAGAGAGATCATGGTCAAACAACCCAACGTCCTTTTTGATCACAGAAAGCAAACCTTTTATCACCGCAATGAGAAAGGCAAGGAGCTTTATATAGCTCCCATCTATCAGATTTGGATGGACGTACCTACGTGCCCCTGATTCTGTGATTCTTTTCAGACTGAATATGCAAGCAAGACACAGTTGCACGGCATCAAAGAGAAATTAGTATTACAAGCAGCACTAGTGTGTCCTGCCTTCTGTCTGTAGCTGCAAAATCTACTGTCCTGGATGTTACAATGCAACTGTATCTTACAATTACAATTTTATCACCTTGTGTGTTGTGCACCTGTGACTTTTTCAGGCTTCTAATTGTACAAAGCTCATTCTGGTGAAAGGATCATGAGCATTTTCAAGCAGTTTATAATGAGGATGTCATTGCTTTTCATAGTGTTAACAAGATTACCATCATGTGTTCATGAATACTTAAGCACATTCAATAAAAAGGATGGGATGTGAAGAGGATGAGCTATTGCAGCTCTGAGATTGTTAATCAAGGTTGTAAATTATCCATATCCTTTAAATTCATGGTGGGACAGCAGTATCAAAACACAGTTTCTCCAACTGGCTGCAGTCAGAAAACAAACTTTTTTTTTTTTTTTTTTAACAGACATCACCATATCCTGCAAGCTTTCAGGATAGAAAATGAGCTCAGAGTCCTAAAGTACATGTGGTCATGAATTGTTTCTGCATTTGCTTGCTTCTGTCAGCTGATTAGTCAGTGATCAGAGCTAGAAGGAACATTTTATTCAGTGTATTGGATCTGGGGGAGGGTGTGATACAGATTTGATACTTTACAATGTAGGCCATCAAAAATACAGCTTTGTTTCCAGGCATCTCCTTTTATTTACTTACTTATTTTTGTATTGAACCTTTTTCTGACAACTAATTAATTCTTGTTAGTTCTCTGGAGTCTGCTCATTCACAGTCCCTCACTTACCTGGAAAGTTCGCACTGCTGCGCTACTCCAGGGACGAAGGACCCTGCTCTCAGTCTCACATGGGTACTTCCTGGGTAAATCAATGGGCACAAAAGAGGGTCAGGGACTGAATTCTGGCCCAGTAGTCAAGTGTCATTGACCAGTTCCTGTCAACACTACTCAGGACTAACCCTTTTGGTAGAAAATTCCTCTTGGAGTTAGTTGGCATGGTGCAGCGTCAAGGAATGACTAACAGATAAGTGGTGTAGATAATCAGGTGAACATTCAGGCTCAGTCCTCCTTTTCTCAACAGAGTGGACAAAGCCTCTGAGTAAGAGTTATGTTTCTGTTCGCCTGTTTGTGTTTCTACCATGGAAGCAGATTTTGTATGAAAGTCTTTTTAGGACTACAGTGGCTTCCAGTGAACTGTTCAACTTTGAGGACTACTAAACTACCAAAATCCTCACTTGTTCCTTACTTTTCTATTCATAAAAATCACTTCAAAAGATCTTGTGTCACCCTTAAAACTAGAATGTGCTGCTGTGTAATAAAATATTGTTGCTGTGGTACTGTGATAATTTCCAGAGGCCCAGTTATTAACTGAAGTGTTGGGAACTTGCTAGCACTCAAATGCCTACTTCAGTGTTTTGAATACAGAGGGGGTGTCCTGAGTTCTGGGATCTGCTGAAAATTCAACATTTTATTTAGTATGGCACATAAGAGGAAGTGGACACAAGACATTCCTATCTATTGCATGTCTGTAACCTCTATACTAGAGTTCCACTCTCCTTCCATGTTTTACTCCATTTTGATCTCTGTAATCCTTCTTCTTAGCTAGTTGGTGGGTTGTTGTGGGCAAGGGGTAAGGCAAGTAGTCTCAGCCCTTCCCAGACTGCTGTGTCACTTGGTGGTGAGGACACTCTTGTAGAAGGTAGACGGAAGAGGTGGCTCAATCTCCTCTGGCAGAGCAGCGAATTAAAACTAGGCTCCTGTGCGACTGATAAAATGACCAGGTTATTGAATAAAAGATTGACACAGAACTGGTGGTGTCTATTCAGTGTTGTCAGAGAATGTTACGCATGTTCTCTCTAAATATGCTTAATTTGCTATCGAGCAGGGTGTTGGAAGGCAAATTGACCTTGTCATGCCCTGATGTACTGTGTTGAATTTAAACCTATGCAAGACTCAATTAATATAAACTTAATTTTAACCATCTGAGAGATGAGTCTTTTATATGACACTCTGCTTGATAGAGGGGAATATTGTCTCTAAACCACCTACCTGCTCTGAGTCAGGTTGGTGTCAAAGTCAACTGGCTGCATGAGGAAGACAAGTCTCCCAAGCTTCTGAATTTTACTCTAAACTGACGCCTCTGATGTTTCAACGGACACTAACAATAATGAAAATATTGGACTATATCAAGCTTCATTTAGACAAGTTACCACTAAGTTGTGATGGCCATATGTTGGTCTAAAGAAAACAACTTGTCACACCTGGTGGTACTAGAGGAGCTGGATACTCCTAATTTGCCTTTCAAGAGTAGAGTGAAACAATAGAGGAGGCAATCTTTGCAATTAATGTGATGGAGTTATACAATGTAAATCTCTGACAAATTAAAACAGATTCTGTTATAAACAGGCTTTGTGCATAATTTCTCCTAAAGTTGACATGAAAATACACTTTTAATCAGAAAGCCAGAGAACAAAATTCTTTCATGTTATTGTTACACTATGTCTTTTTAATCTCCTTTTATCCCCTTTTTATTTTTTTACACTGTGCTGAGCCTCTAGTATCATAATTGAACAGAACAGATATTTTTCATTAAACACTATACATCTTTTCAGTGTCCCTCCTCAGATCCCTTTGAAATTCCCAGAAGTAGCAATCTGATTTGCTTCATATTCAAAGCGTCCTTCTTGAGAGGACAGTAAAAATATGTATGATTGCTTTAAACCTCAGTTGAGGTAAATGCAGTGTTCAATAACTTCATCAAATAAAGCTTGAATTTTATGGTGCAAATGCCAGTCTTCATGGTTCAGTGAACTTTTTCAAATAGTACACAGCCTGCCTATATCAAATTTGTAGAAAGGGATTGATTTTGTTATTGTTGTTGGAATAAGGCCATTTCAGCCTTGTTGCATGTTTTCCTGAAATAATAATGCTATATTATAAGATGAATGATAAACAGATTACTGGTTTTAAGGATTATTCAGAATGTTAACAACAAATATGACAGACTTTCTGCTGTAACTTAAATGGCAAGTCTCAACCTGATTATTAAAGTTGTTTTCCACAGTCATGTAGGATTATAGGGCAAGCATTTTTGTCTGCTAGACAGAAGCATTATGCTTTCAACTATAACCGTAGACTGTTGTGATTATTTTTTTCCCCATCTATTTCCTTAGTTTTGTGGTGGTATTGATAAGATAGCTATGAGAGACTGCAAAATGCTTCCTGTGCATAGCTAATGTTACCAACTGTGATAGCGGGAGAATATGCGATGAAAGCAGACACATTTAGAACATTATCCATTTCCAGACTGATAGTCAGTGACAGGACAAGTGGTAGCTGTTTAATGAATTATTTTGAAACCCGGCTAGTACAATGAAATCCCTTTGGATTTTTCTATCCATGTTTTCTAAGGCCATTTGTATGTAGCTATTTTTTTCCTGTGTTTGTTTGCTTTTATCTGTAGTTGGATGATGAAAGGACTGCCTTTAGCATAGACAGACAGCAGCACGTTTAAAAGCATCTAAAATGCAAATATACCTAAAATTTGGGTTAGGAAGTATGTAGTAGCAGCTCCTTAACTGGTGTCAATGAATATAACTCCATAAAAGCCACTGGCATACTGCTAATGTGTCCAAGCTGAGCCCATATCTGTCCTTAGGTCCCTATCAAAGCAATACATGATCAAAGCTTTCTTTGTTCCTTCTCCCAAATAATTTGCAATCTAACATTCAGTTCTAATTGGTTTATCCTAATTTCTTTTTTGTCAGTGCCTTTTTGTGGCACTGGCAATTTTAAATGACATCCATCTTGGGATTTCACAGGCAAAATTTATGCCAATAATAATTAGATCTCACCAAGGCCTAAGACCTAAAGAGGAATAAGTTCATGCAGTGAAGATAACAGCAGTATTGTCTGAATGCCAGTGACACGGTATCAGGTCTTTGGTGTGCAATTGTTGAAGCAGTATGGAGAAAATGAAAACTTATTTGCATTATCACAGAAAGGGCCAAAACCAGGCAAACCGAATTAGCACTCTAAGCCAAATGTAAAAATTACACAATGGTGGTAATTCACTCATTCTATATTTGAATAGAATGGAAAAAAAAAAATCTGCAATTTGAGAAAGTCTATACACAGTATCTTTTATGACCTTTTATTTGGAGGCAGTAACTTTGGGATAAAACTAAAAAGTACATTGGGGAATGGGTACTTTGCAGAAAAATATATAGTGGGCATTTTTTTCCTCGTCCTTATTCTTAACTTGCCTTGAAGCCCCCAAAACACATGTCACTGTTAGGCAAATCATCTGAAATCATTGCCTATAACGATAATCAACTCTCATGTGCCTCCCTTACCCTCTTGTGGGGCTTTGAATGCAGCTGCCACCTGCAATATAGCCTTTGGGTCAGTGAATCCTTTTTTCTTTTTCTGCCCAAGACTTCTAACAGCGAGGCCCTGGTCCTCATGAATTTTCACTTTGATGGTACAAGGAATCAGTAAAGCAGGGTCAGATGAAGAAGGAGAATTGTGCAACAACCACTAGAGAAATCCAGGTTGATGAATTCAAGTTTCAAGACTTCAATAGGTTTTTAAACCTATATAATATGAGAACCTAATGCCCTTAGACTACTTTGAAAAGCCTGGCTGTGGGGTATGGTTAGTATAGTGAGACTGTGATTTGTTCAAGTTAAGGTGTCCATTAAGTCCTTGTAACCATGCTATCCTAGTTCTGACAGGTAATTGGTTCTGACCTGCTCAGAAAGTAACCTGAATGTGAAACCAAGTTAGTAATAGATACGAGATTTCAAAAAATAGGTAGATAAATATTAGAGAGTTAGAGGAAGCACTTCATTAAAAACATACTATTCAGGGAAGGCTAGAAGTAAATTATAGATTCAATCTGCCTCTAGGTTTGTTGGGAGCAATGGCCTATGTGCTGAAATCTCTTGGGTATGGTTGTCATCAGCTATAAAATAAAATGTATGGCCAAGGGCTTATTTTTTTTGGCTGAATATGAAGGGTAGGAAAAAAAAAAAAAAGATGGGAAAGCTTTAAAAAAAAAAAAAAATAGGGCAACAAAGACTGCTAAATACTCGTTAAAACAGTACGAAACTGAACTTTGACCCATGGTGGAAGGTTGATGAAGTTAAGCTGGCTTTGCACATTAAAGTGTTTAACATATTGTTCTGTGCATCAAAATTTTGATTTCATATTCATTTGATAAATAATGCAGTGAGAACAGGAAAAGGTACATAGGAACCTCCTCTGACATTGCTTGCAACAGTGGAAAGGAATAGACTCACAGTGCCTGGAACTTCAGTTGCCACACATACTAACAATTATACAGAAAAAACCTTCAGACAGCAAAATGCAAAATTATCCTCTTACAAGTTACCCTGCTGCTGTAAACTTACATTCCATTTGCACATTTGCAAAGTGAGAAATATATCTCTAGACTATTTATTTTGTGTGGTATTAGAATTGGGCATTTTCAAACCTAACGCAAATGAAGGATGACCCTCAAACTGAGACAGAATTTGGTTTCCTTATGTGTATACACAAACAAATATATATTTATATATAGATACATATATATATATTGCAAATAGCAGCCGAATATCTGTAGCTTATCCAAGTCACTGAGGGGAATCTCCCTGGAGACATGCAGTCTCATATACCAGAACAAATTGAGAAAACCTTCCCTGACCCCAGGTGATACTCCTCTTTCCCAGTGCCTTTACTCTTCCTTTTGGGTGCGCTTTGCAGCTTGTTTTTTGAGTGAAAGCAGCCAGTATTGTGAAAGACCAAACAATTACATGCATAATCAATATAGAGATGAAACCACCTTTAAAGCATGGAAAAAACCCAACCCTTAGGAATAAGAAAGGAGTAAGGTTAAGGTTGGGTCCAGTTCAATCAAAAGCAGATTTACCATGTTGTTTTCATAATATATGTTGATAACGGGAGTTAGAAATAGTTAATGGTGTTTCCTCTTTTGTGAAGTAATGAGGCTGATTGTTACTTCTGGCTTTTATTATGACTGGCAATCTGATTCAATGAGCAATCACATATAGTATGTGTAATTTTATTATTTATTGCTTTGTTCACTATTCACTTTACAGTTTGGCTTTAGATAGCTATCATTTCAAATTACTCGGTTCAGTGCTGCAATTAGCCATTTGATAGTCATTCCTAAGTAATGCTTTCTTCTGGCACATGGTAATACTTGAAGAATAATTCCATTCTTTCCACAGAGACAAAGCTGCCGAGAATTGTGCATTCAATTTTCTCCTGCTCCAGATTGGCTATTTGAGTTACTGCAGCTCCTGAACTTATGCAGCTTCAGCTGCTTACTTACCTGCAATAAAACTGTTAGAACTAAGGAGGCTCTGAAAGCTCTTCTGATTAACAGGCTCAATGCCTTGTAGAGTGTGTTACTCCTATGGCAAGAACCGTATGGGAATAAGCAAGCCTAGTAGACTTGGAGCCCCAGCAATGTGAAGATTTAAAAAAAAAAAAGTAGTTGGTTAATTGGGTTAATTTGTGCTCGGATGGGTTCTGGGACAACAAGTTTCATTTTTTTCCTGTGTATTTCCTCTACGAGATAGCCCTGTCATGGAACAAAGTGTAAGTTCTGCTGGAAAACTAAATATTGAGGATGTTTAAAAGCTTTTACATAAGACACAATGACTATAAAACAAAAACCAATATTCAGATTATATAAGATGCTGCCTGTTTACATTTTTGTTACCATTTTTGTTCCAAATATATATAAAAAAAACATTGTCAGATTCTGTTTTTGTTACAATTTTTTTTCCTCAATAATGAAATATCAACATTTCCATGGTTTGTACACCACACAAAATATAGTATTTTGCTGGAATCCTTTGACCTTTTCAAAAACCTGTATTTTGATTGTCTGGCAATTCTGCTATTTCCCTGCAGGTTAGATAGGAAAACTATGTTTTGTGGAGGAGGTGAATTTACAATGACATTGCACTGAGCTCTGTGGCAGGTATTCAGCAGCAGACTGGATAGGCTATTGGATATAGGGGTGGTGGTGATTTGTAATGATTAGTCCTGCAAAACGCAGTGACCTGGACAGATTTCCCCCCCCCCCCCCCCCCCCCCCAAGTGTCATTGTAATAGGATCTGCTCTGATGAAAAGGAAAAAACCCAAACTCCTCAGAAAACTTCCAATTACCCAAGTTGAAACTCAAGGCAGGCCTCCAGGAATGACACCCAATTCTATCTTGCACCTGAAGCCATCTTCTTTTTTTCCCCAACAGCACTGATGAACACCACTTTTCTCTCCAGCACAGAGGCTCCAGGCTGACAAAAATTCCCTTCATACCGTTTTGTGAAAAATGTCAGGGTTTTGAAAACTGTTTTCTTTTTGTATCAGAATGAAAACCGGACTTCTCAAAATATTTGATGAGAAAGAAAAAGACCAATCCCTTATCCTCTATGGTGGTATGAAATAAATAGGTAAGAGATGTATATGCAAGGCAGAGAGAAGCAGAAGTAACCCTGAGCCATGTTTTCTCTTGAACCAAGTGAGGGTGCTGAACTGGAGCTTAATGCTCCTGGCAGGGTCTCACCTGATTGTGACTTCCCTTGGAGGTTAGTGTATGATTGTGACAGGCTGATACAATAACCAGAAAGGTGAAGGTGCCTCACTTAAAAAATTTCTGCCCAATCCTATCCACAGCTGGAGTGGTTCTTGGAAGCACCAGCCCTGCCAGGTCGAAGCACTGCTACCTCTTTCTGTTCCTGAAGTCCCGCAGCTGCTGCTCTGGTCTGCAGCAAAGCCCCTCACCATGACGGATGGTCCAGTATTTTCATCTTCCTTTGCAGCTCCTTGCTTCCACCTATTTCAATCTAGCCTAATGACACAACATAATTAGTTTTTCCTATCAGGTATTACAGTCCCCTTATGCACTTGGCTGGGTCTTTTCATTGGTTTCCCCTGCACATTTTCCCATTTCATCCTTCCTCACTTTGATTTGTTTTACGTTTTTTTTCTAATCTGAAGAGCTCTCTCTTTGCATGGCCAGTGTCCTTCTTTAAATTTCTCCATAAAAGTAGTTTATTTTCCTTTTCAGGTTTGTGCATACCAGGCACTCATGTTTCATGCCTGCATGAAGTCATGGCACAGGTCTGTGGACAATCTTCCTTTGTGTGTGGGCCTTCGATTGAAGTCCCACAGGCTTTACCGGCTTTCAGGTGAGGTGTGATGCAAACAACAGAAGAAATTATATAATGACTACGTTCTGGAAGTACAAATAATAGGGCTGTTTTTCAAATGTCTGTAAGTTACAAGAGACAAGAAAATACTTGTATCAACTTTATACATCTCAGCTCCAGATATAACACAGCTTTCAGATCTTTAATGTTAGCAGTGGAAACCTGGACACAGCCAATCAAGGATGAATTTCTTCTTAACTATGGTATGTGATTTAATCTGCCATCACACAATTTTTGAATAATAATTTTCCTGCCTAGTTGTTTTCACATTTGACATTCACTTAAACCTTTCTTATATTGTAAAGAAAACAGATTTGATTTAGGCAGTTACAGTGTAATTTAACATTTGTGTGTTCATTACTTGGGCATTTGAGTTGTATAACACATCTTGCTTATCTACCTGATCCATCCTACCCATCCATCAGATCTCAGTAAAGCTATTGGCATAAGTGAAAGTTTCACTTAATATTCTAGTTATACAAAGATGGAAGATTTTCAGGATAACATGCTGTCTTACAAAAAATCTGTTTTGATAACAGTATTAGATATAAGGAAGTGACTGATCTTAGAGACTTTGTAACAAAAATTTCCTCAGTTACATCAGATCTTTTGTTAGATTTGATAATACCATATTATTGCAGGGAGAAGAGACAAGCTTTTGCATAGATAGGTTTTTTTTTTTTCTAGAAATGAGTGTATGTGTGTGCATTTCAGTTTTAACTCACTTGACTTTCTCCAAGGTAAAATCCATTACTCTGGATTAGATCTGTCAGGAGATATTTATATAAATTATAATTTCTTAAGAAAATTATTCAAGACGCAGCTCAAATCTTGTACAGAGGCAGAACTGCACTCACCCAGTCCTTCACAGAACAAGGGCATGCTTTAGAGCAGACACCCGCCAAGATTTTATCATACATTCTTTTTACATGAACTGTTATGAACCCCTTCTTGTATAAAAACACATTATTGAATGTTGATCATGTAAAGAACATTCAGGGTTTTCTTTCAGGGATTAATTGTCGGATCAGATTTCATGGGGGAGTGAAATGAGAATTGTTTCCCTTTATTCCTCTGGGAAAAACAGAGAATGCAGATTTCTCTTGCTAAATTGTGCTACATCAGAACCCAGTATTCACATGAAAAATATTCCTCTAAAATCTGCTATTACTGCCTGTCCTCTTCCTAACATTTGTGGAAGTGCTGTAAAAGGAAGAAATGCTGTAGTCAATAAAAGAGAAATAAAGTCTGCCATGAGAAATTGCATAGCAAGCCTGTGCTTCCAGAGCTGGGGTTTACATGCTGCTGCACGAAGGAGGGCTAACAAGCTCCATTGCTCTAGTAGCTTTCTAAAGCTTTTCTGCACAAACCTGTATACTAGTTTTAAAGGGAACAGAATAAACCCTTCCTTTTGTAACTTCATCAGAGTCTTTTGTAATTATCAGGTAGGTAACTAATCTAACTTCTACAAGACTTAAAAAAATAAATATATATATAATGTTCTGTACACAATTATATGAATTTTAATCTTTAATCATTAATTGGAATGGATTCATATGCAAGTTTTAGAGTTGATTCTGTTACGGTGTTTCTGCAGACATAAGGGTTTTTTTAGAAGATCAGATTTCTTGAACCCATATGTTGGCACAAATGAGTCTTTGGTTTACTGAATACTTCAAAAATTTATTTTTTCTATTTTCCCAGTGTCTTATTTTCAGGTCTTTATACTCTTAAAACTCCTGTTACCTTTAATAGAGATTTTTCCAGTGCCACAGCTGACTGCACCTTTAAGATTTTACCCACAATGTGTTTAATTGTTAGAGTCAAATTGCTGCAAGACTTGAAATGGAGATATAGTTAAATGTCTCCCTCCCCCTTTTATTTTTAATTTTAAAACCTTATTTTCTGAGAAACACTTGGGCAATGCAGGTCTGGTCACATGTGAGGGACAGCTCAGGCTGGAGGGATGAGATAATAGAGAACAGCAACAACAGAAAATTCCCCTCCAGAACCAACTCTGCCTGTTCAATTTCTATTCTGTCTAGAGGAGCTATAAAACTGGAGAAAGGTGAGTAATAGATTTGAAAGTCATCAGAAATATAAAATATATCTAGACATTTCCTATCAGCATTCCATGCAGTTAATGATAAACAGTCAATGAGATGTATGCACTTCTAGCATTTTTATAATGAATCTATTGCTTCTATGACAGCTTACTGTCAAACACTATACTTCGGAATTTATAACTTTAGATACCATTTTAATAGATGGTCTAGATATGCTAAAGTCTATTCTTTTTCTTTTTAGGATCATGACACTATCACCTAATGAACCTAATGAACGTACCTAATAAAGTCCAAATGGCTCTGAAAACACATTCACATACTCACATGAGGAAGATTTTCTTTCTTCCTCCTTTCTCTGCCTGTCTCTCCCCTTCTCTACCTCTCCTTTCTACTTTCTTTCCTTCCTTTTAAATGAATGCCAATCAAAAGAGAACAGTAATATTAGAGACTAACAGTTCAGTGGCTCAGAGGAAATAATAAAAAAAAAGTAAATACAAATGGAATTATTTAAAATCTGTAATTGCATAAAAAAGGATCACTTCTGTACTTACCACCTGTTTTATTATTGATCTTCCTACTAGTTCTTTGTGTGTTTACAACATGATATGTTAGATGTCTTCAAAAGTATTGAAATGATGACTTCTCTGCAAGCCTGGTTCCTCTTTGCATCATTCCAGCATTGTTTTCCCAGAAATCAGTGATCAGATGAGATTCAAGAGACAGAAAAATGCAGTCTTGGATCCCTGTTACCAGGAAAGTAGCTTTCACCTTTGAAATTATGCTCGAACATCAACCTTTTCAGTCATCGGTGTTTGATTCTGATTGCTTGTAGAGGAAATATTTACATTAAAACTTTCCTGCCCTTTGCACCCAGCCTAGCCCTAAGGAGGCCATGATTTTAGATGACAAGAAATGTATCAGCTTTCATCAGGTTGAACACAATTTTATTTCTGTTACAAAGGTCTGGTTCTCCCCATGCTACTTTTATACTAGTTTAACTCCACTGATTTTATTAGCTGCCAAGGTAGGTGAGCTGTTCATGAAACACTTTCCTTTCCCTGTGCTGCCTGCCAGGCAGTTGCAGTCTCCTTGCCCTCAGACTTCTCTACGGTGATGGCTTTCAAAGGTGGGTCAGGCTCCGTTTCCTGGCTTTATGACTGGCCTGTTTTTTCCTCACAAGCTCTTCTTCCTTTTTTATTACCATGGGAGGGATGAGGCCTCTCTTGTAGCAAAGATGCTTTGGAAAGAATAGATGACATATTCAAGTCATATCTGGAGACAAGTGGCTTATTGAAAGATAAATAGCACTGAAGATCAAAATGTATGAAAATGGCAAGCCTTTGTTTATCTTTGTGCCTTATAATTTGAATATTAATCCCGTCATTTAGAACAGTACCACATGCTCGCTCACTTTTATAAATACAGGGAGGGCATTTTTACAAACTGTCTTGTAACAGAAGTCTATGCATTTGATAATAAGCCTGGTGATTTTAAAATAAATCCATGCTGAAGCTGAAAAATCCCAACTTTCTTTTGTATTCTAATAGAAGAGGCAACAATTTTGTAACATCTTGTAACGTATGCAGGCTTCATGTATGTTCATTACCTAGAGTCTAGGAACTTCTGCCTGATTGTATAATCAGACTAGCAGTTATAGAGGAACCAGCAGTTAATATAGCTAATATCTTGCCCCTCAGCTATGTTTGAAGGTTGCATATAAATGTGACAGTGGTATGTGTGGCTATTCTAATTACAAAGATCAGGATGGGAACAAATGAAAACATGAAGGGAGAGCTCCACAGAAATGGGTGAAGAGCAGTGTAATGGACAGGCTAAATGGCAGGGGTGGTGATGTGGCAGCTTAAAGGCAGGAGAGACAGATGAGAAGGAGAATTTATAATGAGTGCTATGGACTCTATAATCAGATTTTCAAATGTTATAGGACATTTGGAGCAGGGATGTGAACAACTAATAAGGTCTATGAGCAAATTAGGTTGGAGAGTCCACTGGGATAGGGGGGTTGTGAGATAGACTAATTTTCCAGGAGATAAAGCTGTTGCTTGCTATTTTAGGGAATAGTACAGGCAAGATGGTTGTGAATGGATATATTGAAGAGGAGGCTGATAATGAAGCCACGAGTATGTATAAGAGCACAAAAGAGAGAGAGGATTAAATGGAGAAGACTATGGTAGCTGTTCTGGAGATGGATGGGGAAGTGAATGGAAGAGCTTGAATGGGAATGGACAAAAGGATGTGCTACTTAACCCCATAGTACAGGAAGAGAATGGATCTCAGTACACTCATGTAAAGTGTGTGGTTTTTGTTTTTTTTTGGTTTTTTTTTTTTTTTTTTTTTCCCCCTAATTCACTCACAGGGACAACTACAGGCTGAATTCTGTAATTCTGTCTTTTGCTATATTCTCTTGAAGCAAATTATTTTAAAGTCTTCTTTCTGGTGAGTATCTGAACAGTTCATAACAAATCATCCCTTCCAGGAGATCATTCATTATTAGACATATTGATGGCATGTTTGAATCTCTAAAGTGGTAATTTATGCTATTAGCTGAGTTGTCTTGATGACCTTCACTACACTAGTATTTTACTCTTCTTTCATATTCTTGTACTTCATACATACCAGAGAATAATTCATATCCTTGGTAACCTTTGCAAATGATTTCCCCTGAGGTTTTTCTTCATCAATACCAGAGAAAACTAACCCATTGTCATCATCCTCTAAAAAGTAATTAGCCATGAATAATTGCTCCTTCCTGACATCTTTCTAACTTTGCACTGAATTGATTTTTTTTTTAAGTAGATCTATTAATTGTGGAAGCATTAGGCTGCCTTCACACTTTTATTCTCCCATTCCTTATTCTATGCTTTTGTTACAAGTACTCTGGATTACATTTTGCTTGTCTTGTTTAATGTTGCTTGCACAGTTCCCTAGCTTTATGATACTTTGAATTCCAGACTGGTAGAATAGATTTTTCTATGCAGTGTTATTAGATTCGATTTTGGAATACTTTTACTCAGTGAGTTATTTTTGTGGAAGTCTTATGCTACTTTCATGGGATATTTTTTCTCCTATTTGCTCACCAGGATTCCCAGTTTGTCTCTGCCAATCAAGATCCAGGGAAGAAAAATTCATTAGAGACGTGGTCCCCTATCTTTTTGTAACTAAGCCTTGCTTGATGTATCTGGCACAGTTTGTGCTTCACAGGGTCTTCTGGAATTAGCTAAACTCCTGCCCAGGGCTCAGGTACATGGCCTAGCTGTGATAGGCTTATGACTCATGCTAAAAACTTTTTAAAAAGATGGATCAAAAAAAAAGAGAAGAAGAGAAACATGCATTCACATGCATTCTCAAGGTATTGGCCTGAAGGGAGAGCCTCTTTCCATTAGTTATGTCTAAGTTGCTACACTTTACATGGAGGTCTTTTTATAAAGAAAGGTTATACTAGAAATATCTTTTCGATGGACTATGAGGGAGAAATGTATTTTCCTTCAACATAAGGGAACACTTCAACCATACAGCTACATAGGGAGGAAAACACCATTGTTTTAAACTGCTGCAGCTCCATTGACTTTAATAGACCCATGCTTTCTTTAATAACAAGCGATGACACAGGCAATATAGTTTTTTGTGTTCTACATGTCTACTTCTGTGCTTCTGCATATGAGTAGAAAATCACCCTATTTTTCCCTACTGGCCTGTCTGAAACCTTCCTGACATTGTACGAGACCTGCTGCACCCTCACCTCTCTTTCGTATAATGCAGTGGTACTCAAAGTATGCTTCAGAAAGCTTTGCATCCATTTAAATAATGAAAATAGCTTTTTATTTTAATTTCTAAAGAAATATCTTCTTGGACATTTCTACACATCTATTGTTTGGCCTTCTGTATTTGTGGGCCTCTTTCTCTGCTGTATATCTTCCTCTTCACCCAGTATATTTGTAAAGGTCCTTTTTAATTTTTCTGATCAATTCTGCTATTTTATGTCTCTGGTTTGTTTGTTCTACAGAATTATCCAACTAAATGACTATATTTTTGTTGGTTTGCTTTCCCATATCTTAAGTAATAGATTTGTTTTTTAACCTCATGTCTCCGTTTGAGCCTACTCAGCAGCTAAACGCCCCACAGCCGCTCACCCACCCTCCCCCACTTGGGAATGGGGAGGGAATCGGAGGGGCAAAGGGTGACTCACAGGTTGAGATAAAAACAGTTTAATAACAGTGACAGAACAATATGCTGACAGCAGCATCAGCAGGTAATGTACCATACAGCTGCTCACCTCCTGCCGACCAACACCCACCTGCTCCTGGCCAGCGATGCCCAACACAAAGGCCCCACAACCACACTCACAGAAGTGAGAGCCCCTCCTGGCCCACTCCTGCCTTTATATAGTGAGCACAGTGTCACGTGACAGGGGATATCGGCCAATCCGGGCCCAGCCCTCCAGCTGTTCTCCCCCCGCCCCCGCACACAGGTGAGGGCACTGGGCCCTGGGGAGCCCCTGGGGTCTCAGGGGGCTGCAGCTCCTCCCGCTGCCGAACCAACGGGAGCTCTAGGCCAGACCAAACCAGGACACCTCCTATAATTGTTTGGTCCATCTGAGAGTTTATTCTCCTTATTCCTTCTTTTTCATGTAAGTCTAGAGGATCTTGATCACAGTGGAGTTGGAAAATGCGGTGCATCTTAATGCTCTCTTCCATTTTTTCCTGGTAGCTTCTTGTTTTTGTAAGCCTTCTGTATGCCAGATCCTCGCTGAATTCCATTAAAGTCCTGCCTTCAGGACTGAACTCTTGTTTACTTAAATTCTCCAAGTGCACCTTGCCAGAACTGAAAACCTTTACACTACTTTATTACATGAAGTCATTCTTTACTCTGTTGGATACAAGCATCCAGTAGTCTCTATTTCAGTTTTTTCTCTCTCTTTTTTTTTTTTTTTTTCTTTTTTTTTTTTCTTTTCTATCAGTAAACATTATTGTATACTGAGGACATTTTAGCTGCTGACTTTGGTAGTTGCTTCATGAATCCTAAAGTTAACTTCAAAAGGATTTAGATATTTGTTTCTGTACATTTATCAGTGGAAATCCCTCCTTACCCGCCCCCCACCCCCCCCCCACCCCCCCTCCCCGAAATACAGCAACCTAGCATGTTAGCCCAGGAATTCTTTATGCTTTTCCTTTTACATCTTTTGAGTATGCTTTCCTTTTCTGTCTTTGATCTCAACTTGCATCTTCACTGTAAAACTACAGCTTGTTGGGATAGTGAATATTTTCCTGGACCATAACACCACATGGCTTACACTTGTTTTTCTGTCTCAGTGTTGGGGTGCAGTGCTTACATTGAAATTATAACTGCTTAGAAAGGAGATTAAAGGACCAGCAGGGAGATACCCAGGGACAGGGAATCTATGTTCTTATATAGGGAAATTCTAGTTGTAGTTACAAATTCTGGTTATATAGTTGCCATCCTAACAGGATTTCTTCATATTCACTAGTGAAAATATATCATATTTATTTACATATCTATGCCCAAGTAGGAACAGCTGAAAATTGAGAACATTCAGATTATATAAACTATGTGTACAGTAGGGAATGGAACTTGTCTCAAAGAATTTAAAAAATTAAACACGTTTTTCACTTTTTTTTACTTATAAAAATATAGTGGACTTTATTACTAATGGACTCAAATACTTCAGCAGCATCTTCATTGATTTATATCCCTCTGGCATAGCTCAATCTACAAGATGTCAACAAACAGAATGTAAATTTTCTCCCAAATGCATGATCCTTTCATGCCACCACAGACTCTGAGAGTCTCCTTATTATTACTTTTGATCTCCGTAGGTCTTGATATTATGAAATCCTTCTGTAAACTCAGCTGCATGCACATTTCATCTGTACAGAAAACACTTAGGTTGACTTTACGTTTTTTTTTCACCTTCAAAATTTTTTGTTCCTGTCCATGCAATGTTAAATTTCTCAGGGTAAGAAGCCTCAGTAGATTAGGAAATTAGGAGGAAAATCCCCTATTGACTACTGGGTATCAAACAGATTCATAGACATCTCACTAGGAGTGTTATTTAACCTCAGAAGCTTCTGTGTTGCCTTATATATAATCTGATATTTTTCATTTGGAATCCAAGTACATCTAATTATTTTTACAGGAATGTAAAATAAATGTGCATATAAATTATAGATTAGGAATGAGGATACCCTGATAAGTAATTCCATATAGTTCAGCTACTTTTTTTTTCTATTACATTATTGGTTTAAGTTTGAGGTGATATAATTATTTTTTAAAATTATTCTAGAATTGCTTGTATTATTCCTTATTTGCTCCTTCTGAAGCCTCCACATATGAAAGGTTATTTATTGTGGCACTAGCACTTGCTAAAGCTTAATGGGAAAAATTCTTGTAAGCGTCACCATGGTATCTGTCACAGTTGCAAGTAATAATTTTGTTTCCAAAATCTGTTGGCTCCTTCTTTTTTTTTTTTTTTTTTCAGAAAAGATGTCCTGCTGATATGAAAATTGCCTGTGCTCCACTCAAATGGACAGAGAAAAAACACTCAGGGCAGAAGGGAGCCATAGTGGCTACCCACCGGGTCCATCAGGGTAGGGGCTGGCAGACCAGACCTGTCCCACTGCCCCAGCTAGAGCAGGCAGCTGGGGGACTGTTACTTGTTGTTAGCTGAATCTCTCATCCCTTTTCCTCTGAGGCATGCCCTGCACAGTGTATTGAGGGTTGAAGCAAACTCTGCTCGTGCCCTGAGGTGACCAAACTCCGGGAGATCGGAGGAGTGTGCTTCAGCGTGCCGGTGCCGAGGACCCTCTGGAGGTCCCTCTGGAGATGTGCATCCCACCGGCAGCTCGGGCGCAGCTCCCGGGATGCTGCAAAGCTGCGTGATGGGCAGCAGGGCCATGGCTGGGGTAAAGATTGATGGCTAACCCAGTCCCCAGCTGCAGGAGTAGTCAAGCTGGCGAAGACAGAAGGTAACATAAAGGAAAGAGGGTTTTAAAACAACAAAGGCCAATTTGCACGTCTATCTTACTTGGATTATTGCCAAATGCTGACAGAGTTACTAAATAGGCTTCCTGTTCACTGTCAGCCCTAATGGCTGCGGTTAGAATTATAACCTCTGTCTGTCTGTCTCCCTTGCCTGCCTGTGAAAAGCCTACCCTCTTCTGCAGAAAGAGTCGTATTTTATCACAGAAATATTTTGTCGTCTCACCTTCCTGCATTTGTAAATCCCCCAAGTGTTTGTTGAGAGATGTCTTGTCTGAGGTTGTTTCTTGGCTTCCCTCATGGTTTCCCAATTTCCCTGTTGGTTCTACACAACAGCTTTTTCCAGTAATCCATGGAGGAACTGGGTCAAAACTTGGTATTTCTGAATTAACCTAGAGCTGCGCCATTTCTACCCACAGCCTGTTTCAGTGTTAGAAATAGTTCATTTTTTTTTTATGGCATCTGGTGAAAAAAGAGCTACTTTAACAATCAAGGCATTATTTTATGTCAAGCAAAATATTTTACAAAATAAAGACAAGGTTGCTAAAAGCTTTGAAATAGAAGTTTTGTACCTCTCCAAAATGCGTGATTTCTTTTCTTATACCATAAAATATTTGGACAAGGGTTTTACCGCAGCAATTCCCACTCAGTAGTTTTGTGAGGCTACGACCGTGCAGGAATCACAAGCAGGTATGACAGGGGAAATCCTAGTCTGGTTAGAGCGTTGCCGTGGACTTAAATTAAGCCAGGGCTTTGCCTGAAGTTTCTGCACAGCAGAAAGCCTGCTATAGGCAGAGAGGAGAGGATTCTTATGTAGTCTCCTTTCAACCAGGGCTTGAAGTCGGCTCAGCTAACTTAAGCTGCCTGGAAGTCCAGTTTCTAGTCTAAACCAGTTTTCCAGGCTACCTTTATAATTAACAGGAGAAGATAAGCTCCAGAGGGCAATTCATGCTGCTTTTCTGAGACACCTGCTTTAGCACCGAATCAATCAGTCTCTTCAGTGTTTTTCTTTCTTTGCTGACTGCAGGTGGATGCCAGACAACTTGCTCAGACCAGATGCTTCCAGTTAGGGAGGTGAATAGGACACTGGTTTTCTGCATAGTGTCATGCCTGTGGAGTGTGAGTACAAACTCCTGGAGGATTCTTGCTCTCTTGCTCCTAGTGATTAAAAAGGGAATCAATGTTTGGAAATGAATTTGCCCCTTACTGTTTGCAAAATACTGTCCTTAACTGTGTAGCAGTAATGGCAGGCTTGGTGCGGAGTAGGGCACAAATTAGACTGCAGACATAAAACACAGATGCAACAGCTTGTAACCAGCAGTGCCTCTTGTGGTGTATACCACACTCCTCTCAGGCACTGTGACTATTACAGTGTCGAAGTTCAGCCTGCAGATCAGACTGCCGCCCGCTGCTAGCCAAGGAGGAGACATAAACATAACATCCATGTAAAGCTCAATCTGTATACAGCCTGTGCGAAATCGGGGGTAAGCAACAGTGACTGCGGTGTAACTTGCCCACTGGATGCACAGACACATAGACTGGCTCTTTTTTTTCTGTAAGCCATGCAGTTCTCGTGCATTACTGCATTGTGTTACAATGGCATTTGTGGGCATTCATTGCTCCACACCTTGCTATTTATAGCAGAACTAAAGGAGAAGTGGACTCACAATTGCTGTCTAACCCTTGTAAATGGCAAGGGGGTAGAGGCAGAGTCTGCAAATGGCAGAGAGGGAGACAGTTCTCGAGTTTGACAGTCTAAAGCAAAGTTAAAAACCAACCAAATAACCAAGCCTTTAAGTAATGTTTGTCTAACTATTTTCAAAGACGGCATTTTGAGCTTTATGTTGCTTCAGTCTGTGATGTGTTTTAGCTGAGAAACAACAGGAATTGCGTTGAGCTCATCTCAGACACACATAAAATATTTTAGTATCTTTTCTTTTATCTCCCCTTTCAGATACAGCTCAGGAGAAATATGTTCCAAGTGACAGCATCTCTGACAACCTGTACTTTTTGTTCTACCTTTTGTTCTTCTTCCTGTGAAAAGCTGTGTGATGAAGATTGCTGGAGAACATTGATACCATCCCTACTTATGTAAAAAAAACCAAAAAAAACAAAAAAAAAACAAAAGTAACTGTATACTTCCCAGAGGGTCAGACAGCCTTTAACTGCAACATCAAGTGAAGGGCTCTGTAACTCCTGATCAGCCTGGGGCAGGACGTATCCTTGCCAGTATGTATCAAACCTATGCAGTAGAGCACTGAAGAGAATTCCTCGCCCTAGTGTTAACAAAACTCCTCACAATAATCTAGCAAGTCTGTGCAGCACCATGAAAATACCATAGACTGAGTTTTCTAAATGTGCTTTCTCCTTTTGTGCCAGCAAATGCTGCTGTGATGTACAGAGAGAGGCAGATTCTGAAAATGTAGGCAATGTTTCTTAACCTCAGAGGGATTGATTTTTTGAATTGGAACATCACCTTTTCATTTTAAGAACTTCAAACATTGGATTTTTGCTTTAATTGCACCTGTCTTGACCTAGGTCCAAAGCCAGCAAGCACTTATGAATGTATTTAACTTTACTCGTGTGACCAATGATAAGCGCAAATGCAACTAGTTTTTGAGAGGCTTTTCTGCAACCCTTATCTCTGGTAGAAGAGGCTCTCACAAGAATAATGAATTTTCTTTACAGAATCCCAGTGAGATAAAACAATGTTATTATCCCATTGTACAGCTGGGAGAAATGATGACACAGAAATTAAGTGCTTTTCTTAAAGTCCTATTTTCAGTTAAAAAAGAGATTATAACTCCAAAAAATTTCATTGTATTATTTTAAGTTAATTGATCTTGCTGTCCCAAAGACTTTTTCTGTGTATCCATACACAAAGTAAATGGTGTTCTTAAGTGCTAGTGATCATTTATGATGACAGAGCTCTGCTGGAAAATGAATAGAAACTCTACTATAATGTGAGCCTTTTTGTGTCTGCATCTACCTATGTGCCTGTTTGAGTGCATGTTTTGGAGTTTAGAATTACTAAGCTAAAGTTTAGCTCCTCTATGTCTCCCATCAGTGCAGAAGTTTCCAAGAACACTGAACAGAGTGAAAATCAGCAGAGATTGAAGAGAAACGGTGAAGAAACACACACTGTATATTTTCAAAGCAAGGTCATTTTTTCATTAATACTGCTACAGAGAGCTTAGCTACACACTGAGTTCTTCACCAGCTCTACTTATCAGACTTCTTGATACTCCAAATCATTGCCTGCTTGTAGAGCAGCATGACTAGTCATGCACTTACAGAGGTGGGAGAGCTGGCTGAAATACTGAGGACCTGCCCTCAGCTTGATGTTCTTTTTCTTTTTGGAAGTAACATGGCATTTTTTGTGAGTTGTATCTGACTGACTGCAAAAGCTCAGGAACAAGATGTCTTGGAGCAGCTGGAGCAGAATTCAGTTGATTTCGATGACAGACAACTGGAAAACAGGATGAGGATCACACCATCCGCCTGGCATCTGCTGTGTAAATTCACCCACTATTATCAAACTTTTTCTCTCCAGATTATAGAGCAAGTCTGTGGAGTCGTATCTTCTTACATGAAAGAAAGGTCAGTCCCAAAGAAATTTCAGAACTCTTCTGTCTTCATAGACAGGAAAGGGATAATGATGGATGGAGACATAGGTGGAAATTAGAGGCACATGAACCCCATACAGAATGCAGAAGACACAATGGTGTCCGATGTACTGGAAACAGAATAATGAGGAGATCCATAGAGGCACTGGAACTAGGGAAGATGGAGGAGGTGAATGAGAACATGGGAGGAGAATGGGGAATCTTGGTGCAGAAATGTGGATGTGGAAGCATAAAGAAGCCATTACTCACAAGAAGGAAGGAGTTACAGATCTGTGGTATACAGGAAGGAAGACTGCAACAAGTCCTTAAAACAGAGGATATGGGGAAAACAGCACACAGAAGATTTCTGGAGAGATGAAGGAATCAAAACCTTCTAGTGCTTATAGTAAATCTAGGCTGCAGAAGCAGCAAAGCATTTACCAGTTTATGAAGCAGCATAACCTTGTCTGTGCCTGTTCAATTTCTATTCTGGCCAACTTCCCATACTGCCTTCAAGTGGATGAAACAAGGATGTCCTCTGTTGGGCCTCCTCTCTTAGATGGCTATGAACACTAAATATGTCTGAATCTCTATACCTTCACTGGGAGGAGCCTTTAAGGTAGCTCTGCAAGGCAAATTCAGTGTTAAGTGTTGGAAGAAGCTCTTACAGACAGGAAACTACAGTATTTCTGTTTCAATGGCCAGGAGTGATCGCAGTGTAGAACCATAGTTAAGTGGAGAAGTGAGCATGACAGTTAAAACTGAATAAACAGTCTAGATCTGGAGACAGTAAAATTTTATTCTGGGAGAAAACTATAGGATCAAATTATATGTTTCCAATATTGCAAGATATTTGTTTATTCACTAACAGAAGTCCGCTTGAATGAATTGCACAAGTCCTTTCTTCATATTCAGTTAAATTTAAAAGCTGAGGTTTTCCAGCTATAGAGATTTCATTTCATTACCATCTTCTGGATGCAAAATGTCTGCAGAACATACAAGAGCCCATGATAGGTCACTAATTTGCAAGAACCGTTCAGGTATATTTTTTTGCTTGAGCTGACACCTCACATACAGAAACTGTGTGAATGTGAGAAAGCAGATAAAGGCAGTGTGGACAACTCAGGAAGGCCAAGGAGGATGTTTTTTTTTCTCAGTGTTTTGAACTTAATTTAAAACACTGCTACCAGCTACAAGAGAAAAAAAAAAAAAGATACAGGCCATTAAGCTGTAATGGAGATACATCTTCAGGTCTCTTTGAAGTATAAGAGAAGATATGTGTAAAAGCAATAGTTAGAGCGTTTTAGTGCTTTGTATCGGAGATCGTCAAAGAGCTTTGAAGAAATAGTCCTCCCAGACTCCCTGCAATGTGTATATGAGCTGTTGTTTCCATTTTACAGAAGATTAAAATGAGTCCTGGAAAGATTCATAGGACTGAGGTAAAACAAATGGAAAGCCCATGACAGATTTTAGTATACCACCCCATTCCCAGGCCTATGCTTCAGCTACGTGTCTGTCTTTGTGTTTGCCTGCAGCAAAACTGAGGTTTAAAATAATAGGCAAGTTGCTATATATGTAGTAAAATTCCTTTCAAAACACATTTAATTGTACTTTAATGAGAAAATTTTACTTTGAATGCTTTAATCTAGTTCATAGACATAGACAAAAAAAGGGTTGATATTTATAGGCATGTTCTCAATAGACAACACTGTGTAACAGAAAAGTTTGTTTTCTCTACTAGAGTTGCTGTAACTTTCAAAACATCCACTACAGCAGTCTGCTTTGGTAGCCCCAAAATACTAATTTCTTTCTGTCTTTCTTGCTGCTACTGCACATCTCACGGATCCTGTGATTTGCCTGGATTTTAATAAGACTAGATGGCATGTGAATTAGGACACTCTGGGCCAAAAGAGTTTCATGTACTTACAGCTGGACTGATTTTTGGCCCGAACAACACTCTGAGCACTTTTCAGCAAAAGAAATAATCAGAAGGACATGCAGCTGCTGCAAAAAGGCCAGGGGAAATTAAAATATTTCCCATAAGGAAACAAATGAACAAAATACATATGCGGCTTGATTAGAATTTGCATTGTAACATCATTAATTACAGAAAAGCCACAGGTGGGAATGACATGAGGCATGAAAATATGATTTTGAAGACGGAAATGATGATTCTGTGTCAATAGTAAAGTCCTTACAAAAGGACATCAAACTGGTGAATGGCTAAGGCTGTCAGAGCAATATCTTAACAGATGAAATATTTAATAAGTACAAAATAATACAATGTTTGTAATGCTTAATGTTTTTCAGTCCTTCACAAATATAACTTAATTCCTTTTTTTTTCAAGAGAAAAGTGTGTAAACACTTAGCAAGCTACTGGCCTTCTGCAGACAATAACTAATTCTGACAGTTTATAATATTATAGTTAGGGAAATGAAGGAGGGAGATGCTCTGGGTAAGACAATGAATTTGTACCTGAACTGAAAGTAGCAAACCCTGCATTTGATTGACAGCACTGGACTCTCTTTGGTTGTGATTTGTCTTGTTCTACCTTACTCTTCTTCTGGTAATTCTGTATAAATGCTTCTGCCTGGGAGCTTTACTCTGTGACTCTGTCACTGGCACGTTCCAGGCTTTAAAAAGTTGTTGCAAAATTTACAGAAGCATCTGCAGCTTTCACTTTTTTTTTTTCACTTTTTTTTTTTTTTTTTTTAATTGAACTAGTAAATTGAAGTAATAAGGAAGAACACCAGGAATAGATCCAACTCATTATGTTTACAATTATTTAACTGCACAAAATTTTAAACCAATTTCACTGGACATGAGTCTATGTAGGTAAATCTAGTTTAGCTAACCATTATAAATGTTGGAGAAGCTGCCAGCTAGCAACTAATCTGTTCTTTTGTGCTAATCTTTTCTTGCCAAAAATTTCAAAAGTCGTAGAGCAATACTTGGGGAGATTTTTCTAGGCTTCTGAATATGAAGAGCTGTCCCTTTTCAAAGAATTCAATAGTGGAATTGATAAATGATTTAAATCTTCCTTCAAATGCTGAGAAACAGGTATTAATGCCTGTGATGCTAGCACAATGAGTAATATTCAGAAAAAGAAGATTTGCCTATCTTAGGATATGCTGAAAATCTCCTCAAAGAACAGGTTTGACGGAGAGAATAATTTTAGATTGATGACAAAAAGCACAACAAAAATTCTTATAGAATGTGCTGTGGCTGCCAGGCCAGAGGGCTGTGATTATACAGTTTCCTCTTACTCGCATCCCTCACCTGCTTGTGACATATGAAGTGCAAAACCAGGGATTTGTGGATAGGGCAATTTGGGTAGCTGACTCCACTGAACATATCACTGTGCTTTCTATTCCTGCTGGGTGGCTTATATTAATGTCGTGATGGAAAGCAGCTTAGTCTGTATCAGATATAGATACATCTATGCAATTGATTTGGAACACAAATTCTTATATGGGATGAATCAAGAGCAGGAACAGAAAGCAAAATGAGACTCTTCAGCAGTAGCATATGACTGTGCAGGAATACAAGTCCTTACATGTAAAGAACAGCATGGATGAGAATGCAGCCTCTGATGGCTGAATAAACAGTCAGTATGAGCCTCAGACCATCTGCAGTGTACTGAAGTCTTTTCCCTTCTTTCTCTTTGAAGTAGAATATAAAATTTTTTTCATCTTTTTTCATATTTTCTATGAGAAGAGGATACCCTACTGTGTTCAAAACAAACCAGTAAAGAGTAAAACAAACAACCCAAACCAAAAAACAACAACTTTTGTTGTTATATGGTTGTTTTCTATCTCAAGTAAAGCAATAAAAATATTGATTGGTGGAGGAAAGCCTAAAAATCAAAATGATTTGTCTCAGTAGTAGTCCCTAGAAGAATGAGCTCCTCAGCTGCTGTAAATTGGCCTACTTCTATGGACTTAGCTTTTAGTGCAATCGTCGCATATGTCTGAAATGTCACAAGAGCTATGAAGCATTAGATATTAGATGGTAAAAATAAATAGAAACTAACAAGGTTTGCCTTTCTGCTCAAGCCCTTCAGGCATTCTCTGCCTTTCTTGTTCTAACCTAAGTAAAACCAAAGGACTTCACTTCATACCTGCTACCACAACATAGTGATCACTTGTACCCATGGAATGATTTTGTCCATGAAGCACCCCTCCATCACCACCTGAGTTTGGATCAATCAACCCTGCACAGCACAAACCTCATCATGTTATCATTGACAGCAGCTGGTTTTCTGTTCCTGCTATGAGACTGTGCCTTAGGAAGGGGTAGTATCCCCAGATTCCTTATAAGTGAGACCAGAGGGTGGTCTGGAAGACCTATCAGTGACATGTGTGATGTACACAAATTGTCATCCTGTCTGAAAAAAATGTAGATGTACAGAGATTCATTTTGCTGGGGGATTTGAGGAACCATGGCACTGCTTTGGGGTCTGGGGTCAACAGAGGCTGGATGGCAGGGCAGAGTGGGATCAAGTGTTAGAAAGAACTGCGTGGTACTGCAGAACTGTAGCTACTCATTTCAATTCCTCATCCTCAGGTAAACTTGTTCTTCCTGGACTTTCTGTCTCATAATATTTTTCACTTGCACTATTTTCCCTTCTGCCTTCATATATATATCCTCCAGTTATTTTTTTGTGCTCTTTCTGTTTTGTGAGTCCTCTGTTTTCCACTGTTGCTGCTTTAGCATTCTGAATCCAAACTCAGTAAGCTTTGCCTGTGGTCTAGTCATTGTGCCAGCTATGTCTTGCTATTAGAATTTGCCCTCTGTCTTCTCATCTGTTTCAGTAATTGACCTCTTTATTTGTTAGTTTAACATTTTCATTCCTTGCTCTAGTTATTGTCATTATTCTACTTATATAGACTCACTAATGTTTAACTCCATAATCATTATATATAGAGAAAAGCTGCAAGCAATTTGGAACAGTACATCCCTCTAAAAAGAGAAAATGCTTTAGAACAATTTCTTCCCTCCCCCCCCCCAAAGAACTGTTTTTAAAGCTGATCAACTAATACACCAGATTAAACTACTCTGTCTAGAGAATGAGCACATGGCCCTCTGTTCAATAAACAGGGATGAAACATTGCCCCATAAATGCCTCAAGGAAAACGAGGTTTTCTGTATCTTCCACATTCAGAATAGAGACAGTGGCCAAAATATTTACTGTTGATAGTCATTAAAATGCCCCTTCAAGGTTGCACTAGAGAAGTTGCTTTAACATAGGCCAAATCTCCAAATATGTTCCCTATTCATGCTACTCCCACAGTTTTAATTAGAGAAGATAAGTTTTTCTCCTTAAACTTTGCAGTATGGTTTTAAACTAAAAATGTTGTATTTTACTTCAGAGGCAGCAGCCTGGCTCATAAATCTAGGCTCAAATGACCTAGACAGACCATTTCAGCCATCCCCAGCCTCAAGCCAAAATCATGAATGAGTAAACATTTCTCTCTTTCATTTATCCCTCTTAAAAAGCCTGGTGGTGAGACTCCCCCATATACTACATCCAATCCTTAACATTAGGAAGGTTTTCCTAATGTCTGGTCTAAATCTTCCTTGAAACAGTTTAAACTTGTAATGCCTTGTCCCATCTATAATGAACATAGAGATCGATTTATCCCTTTCCTTTTTTTGCAGAAAACTATTACATGTTTGAAAATGGTGGCCATTTAGTCCTTATGAGTAAAGGGATCCAATTCTTTCCATCTTCCCTGATGGACTTTGTTTTTTAGACCCTGGGCACTTTTATTTTCCTTTGTAGTCTTTCATGTTAGCCAACCATTGTCTTGAACTATGACTGTCCAGTGATTGACACGACATTACATCAAGGCTTTCTTTACCAGGTGGTAAGCAGAGTATGAGGTTCATTTCATATACTTTACATATAACTCAGCTATTCATAGGTTCCAATATGACGCTTGCTTTTTTTAAAAAAAATGGTTGGAAAGAATTAGTCCTTTAAAACAGAACTAGCGAAAATATGGGTCACTAGATCAGCTATAAAAGAAGCTGCAAAATATTAGAAAAAGTGTTTGTCCTTCATTCCCTTTTCCTATGTTCTGTACAGGTGCTGCGAAGTCTCTGACTGGTAATAGACTTTGAGAGCTAATATGCTGTTTAATACAACTGAGTTTTTGAAAAAGAGTTTCTCTTTTAAGAAGCAAGTAGCATTGCTGATCTCTCTAAAACTTGTTTTCCACATTACAAGATTACTGCTTCCCTTCCTCTGCCTCTTATGGAGAACTGGGCTGATGCTTCCCTAGCAATCCTAAAACCCTTTCACAATTTTGGAAGGTGGTAAAGAGTTATATAATACTCAAGCTTCATTAAAAATGTGCTTTATTTTCAAAGCTTGTGAGCTAATACCATGTGAAGAAGGACAGTGCAAGGTGCTACTGATCAATGGTATTTTTCTTAGTATATGTCTTTCTTGTCCTCAAGCCACTTACTGAGTTATCTTGACCCTAATCTTTCTGGTCCTCTGCACACTGAACTCTTAGTTGAAGTTAATGGGAGAGCTGCATGCAAACTTCAAGGTTCAAGCACTCTTTCACAAGCAATCTCTCCTACACTTGCAGATTCTGTGATACCATGAAAGCTTTACTGTGTGGTTCCTTGCCTCTTGTAAACAGGATCAAAGACAGCATGTCATTTTCTTCTCTTTTATTTTATTTTGGTCTGCTGTCTGGTTGCTGTCATCTCTTTCTATTCTGGCTCATCGTGTATTGCACCTTGAACATTATACCTCGCAGCACTTCACAGTTTGGTTCTACCCTTTCTGTGTGGTACATGACACATTTTAGTACTTTTTCCTATCAGCATGGCATTTTGTATGATATATGCTATTCTGCTAAGCTAATTGTTGTAAGTCATGCTGCTAGATCCAGTACAAATGTCCCTTTTTCAAGGTTTCTCTTATGCTTACATATCCTTCAGTTTCTAAGCATGCAAGTTCTGTTTTCCTGATTGATCTGTTTGTATGACAATTTGATAATGTAAACTCTGTTGCCATTTTCTTAGGACATAAAAATACAGGCTTTCCTGGATGATCCATGAACACAGTCTTGAATATCTGTCTCATGGATGATGCAAAGTGTCTAGGTTGTAAGTGCCCTAAATGTCTCAGCATTGCAACTGCAAGTATTTGAACTATATTTTTTTTTCATTTATCCCTTAGTCATAACCCTTTGGCAACACTAAGCAGCTGAAGAGAATGCAAACTCTTCTGAGCTGAGGAACCTCTCTCAAATCCCAAATTACACTAAGCAAGGTCATTCCTGCAGTTCTCAGAAACTACAGGAAAGTAATTGCAATCTTTCAGTCAAAAAGGAATCCTCAAAGCCATTTTCCTTGATTCTTTCACATCTGAATTTAGAATCCTGCATTTCAGAAAAGCAGGCAATACCTATCAGATGAAGTATTGGCTCCTGAAAAGTAAATTACATTGGGTGTACATGAGCCTAAGTCATCAGAGGTGGGTGTGAGGGCTTACTCTGAATCATTACAGAATAGTGTACAGTGCTGTGGAGGGAAAAAAGATGGGCTTGTATATGTAAAAAGGGATAACTGAACAGAACTAGTAGAATTATCTTTCCTGTGTACACAGCATTGTTAGGGGTACTATGAAAAGATGTCCTCAGCTAAAGCAGAATGTGGAAAATCTAACAGGGATAACAGCAAAACTTACCCTCTTCTATTTACTGAAAAAGTGATTGAGAGGCAATTGCTTGATGGATTTGCTTTTCACTGGATTTAGTTACTTCTCTACAGAAAGGAGTTCTAATAGCTGAGTGGGAACGATAGAGAAGGGCTCAGATTTTTTGACCCCCACCAAATGAAGCATTGCATCTGAATGTCAAAGTTAGAAGAGTTGATCCATAGATAACAAAATGTAACTTTGTAGCAATGAGTTTTAAATAAGATTAGGGAAATTTATAATTACACAAAGGGTATCAAGACTACTGGAGTAGTTCCACAGTTTGCTAGGACCTGGGTAGAACATCAAGCTAGACAAATACCACAAAGCATAGACAAATTGCCCAGTCATTCCATCTCTGTGGAGGCCATAAGGAGAAGAAGCTGGGCATTCCCACTAACACGTGCAGCCCTGTGTTAAGTTAGAGATGACAAATAAACAGATTTTTATCTTCAAGGTCAAGAAAACCTTTCCCCCAGGTCAGAATTGGACACCGCTTCCAGATAGTACAAATAACCCTCATGGTTTGGTCCTTGCCCACCATGTCAGGTTCACATGCTTAGAGGCAAAGGTGGCTTCTCCCCAGTTCAGAGCATCAGGGACTCTGTTTTTTTTTAATGCTATGCAAGAGTACTGCACCTCTTTGTTATCTAGCATTGCAAAGGCCATGGGTATTTGTGGTAGCTCTGTTTCAGCTGATTTCTGTCTGAAGCACTTAACAGTTAGGTCTCAAGGGGGCTGAAATGTTTTAATTTGAGTAAAGTTACTGGATTTACTTCCAGGGGAGAAATGTAATGACCTGTGATACAAAAGAGGTGACCTTCAGCTCTGATTTTAAATCTTGTTATGAATTCATATGCATAGATGTTGTTGAGGGAAGTGTTTGGCACAATATGCATTTAATTTATGAGTCTTGTTTATTCCAATTGTGCAGAGGTGTTCTAGCATGTACGAAGAGTTAAATCCAGAGAAAGTAATTTTAACCAAAGATCAAGATGAAAAGCCAAGTTACATTATAAAGATACTTAAGCAAATGTACCATATTTAATCTACTCTCATCTTAAAGCAACTTCCAATTTTCACTTTCACTTACATTTCTAATGCAGTGGTATTTATTACCTATTGCCTACCTTACCAAATGAGCAACAATCTCTAGAGATATCTTCTCGCTGATTAGAAAACTCTCACTGCAAAATAATAGATTTATGAAATATACATGAAGAAACTTTTATTAAAATTACATTAATAGCCAAATTCTGCACACAATTACACTTGGCCATTGTAAAATCAATGAATTGCACCAGGATAATAGAGAGCAGAATTTGCCCCAACCGAATAATTTTAGCTGATTAGAAACAATGAAATGAGATATTAATATTGACACTCCCTGTTTGAAATACCCTCATTCTGTGGACCCAGGATTGATGATTTAGGACTCTGTGTGGAAGAACAAAGCCACTCTGCCAGCCATCCCTGACAGCAAGACCATATATACTCAGGCAAATGCCCTCATATATAACTCCACTTCTGGGAGGTTAAAAAGGAGGAGAATCTTATTCTTTCCTGCTTTGTGCCAGGTCACAATTAATATTCCCCCACAGTAGCTGATAATACATACCTGAGTAAGCTTTAAACTCAGTAGCTCAGGTGTTGAGAGCAATGGAGCTCCAGCATCACGGAGTTCAAGAGAGGCTAAGCACCCAAATATTTACTCAGTCTGTTCTGTCACTACCTAGCTTTGGTACCTCTTTTAGGTTAGCTACAATATAAGACTGGCTGCAGTCCAGCCAGTGGTTTTACTACCTTCAACACAGAGCCAGGTTTATTAGCCTGGGTAGAGCACTCTGCTAATATAATATATGTGATACTCTATAGACAGGGAAGTGGCTTTAATTCTTCCAGTTTGCAAGCTAGCTCATGGTTCTGCATCATGTTTTATTCTCCAAGGGAATTATATTCCTCGTCTGAGGGAACGTCTGGCCTGAGGAAAAAAAATAATCTGGGGCTAATGAGTGTGCTAAACTGTTTGGATGTTTAATTAGGATTTTGTAGTCAGTGTTCAGACATTCAGTCAGAAGAGCAAAATGGTGCCTTCAAAAGATGAAAATTTAGACATGGACTTAGGAAGCAGGGGTTGTTTGGGAAACCATTGTTACTAAATGAGCCGTAGTGACTGACAAATGCTGTGCCCCCTCCCTGTGCCAGGTGGAACAAAGGTGGGTTCAACCCTCTGTTCCTCATCTGTTTTGAACTGTAGGGTTATGTTGCAGGAGGTTTCTGAACTGTGTAAGCTCTTCTTATCTCTTACAGCTGCGAGTTCCCAATGTCTTTAGAGATGCCTAGGGGATTTGTACAGCTGCTTTGGATAAACTACCTACCATCCCAAACAACCAGACCTCAGCATGTTCTTCTCTGCCTAACTTGTACCACAGCCTTCCTATACGTTCCTGTATGAGTACCGGTGACTAGGTGCAGTACAGAAACAACTATAATTACGAGGTGTAAAGACAGTGTTTTAAAAACTGTGTTGTTCATGGCTTCAAAGGTGTTAAATGTCTGATTCTGGATCATAGAAACATAGAATAGTTTGGGTTAGAAGGGACCTTTAAAGGACATCTTGTCCAACCCTTGCTGCAATGAGCAGGGACATCTTCAACAAGATCAGGTTGCTCAGAGCCCTGTCCAACCTGACCTTGAAATGTTTCCAGGGATGGGGCATCTACCACCTCTCTGGGCAACCTGTTCCAATGTTTCACCATCCTCATTGTAAAAAATATCCTCCTCATAAGTAGTCTAAATCTACTCTTTTTTACTTTAAAAATGTTACTCCTTGCCCTATCCTACTGAAGGATAAAGACAACAATAATGAAGGGCTAAAACCTGAAAACTGCTAAATAAAAAGAAAAGTGTTTGAGTACACTGACAGACTGGGAAGACCCACACAGAAATAAATTCGTTACACTTCAAACAATGAAGGCTGTTTGTCCTGACTAAGGTGTTGGGGACCTGGAGAGAGGGAGGAACTGTAATGAGATACATTCTTACTCTCTTTTCTGTTTTATGCCCTATTCTCATTTTGTTTGCTGGTGTGGAGGAAAAAGCTGTGACTTTACTGGAGGAATCGGATTGTTCAGTTACTTAATTTGGCTCTGGCCATGGGCCCCAGTTAAGAACATTTGTACAGTTAAAATGGGACTTGGTGGCTGCTGTGCGCAAAGCCTGGCTTGGGAGATGAGTTGAGCAAGACCCCTACCAGAGGTGCCATTGCAGATACCCACAAACTGAACATTTGCCTCTGTGGTACCCTGGCAGAGAGGTATATTCTTGAGAGACCACTCCGGGTGGGTGACACACAGTGGTAGGAAGGGTCTGGGGAACAGGACCCCTGCATCTCTCTCATTGTGTGTGCTGAAAGGAGCAGCTGGATTAAGATGCCTCCTTCTCTCTGCAAGTCTTCTTATCCGCACTGAAATCACCGAGGCAATAATATGTTTTATGTCTGAGGACTTCAGAATGGATGCCCTATTATTTCTCTCTTTTGTTTTGTTATAATACGTGTGACCTTCAACTGCTTTCACACACTTTTCACTCTGTAGAGAAAAATACCATGCTGAATGGCTTAACTGTGATTTCAATACAAAGCCGACCAACAAAAAAAGCGTTTGGGACAAAAGCAACAATGCGTGCAACGACATTCAGAAGTGTTAGAAGTAAATCTAACTGCACACAAAGCAGAGTTCAGCTGAGTGTCACTGCCAAAAACCATCTTCTGTTCTCTATGAAATGAAGTTGGAAAAGAGCTAAATCGTGTACTGAAACTCACTGGGTGCATAAAAAAAACACAGAGAAAGGGGATGTACCTGCTCTGAAGGACTGAAGGCACCTGTTTTGCATCTGTGCTTATTTGACAGATGGGATGCAGAAGGACCAGTCTTTCAGCTGGTGTAAAAACATACAGTGATTTGCCTATGCAGAGGATCTGCTCCATGGCCTGTGCTTAATTCTCCCAGGCAACACTTTAGGAAGTAATCAGATAGTCCTTCATATCTGATTTTGAGTGTACAGCTGGAGGGAAACGCTGCAATTCCTCCTTTTTGAAACACGTATCGATAAAAAACCCATATATTTTCATTTGCTTCCTTATCTTCACCTGCTCTTCTGTCTCAGTTTTACTGCCATTTGGATTAGGTTTAGTTTTACATATCGGGGGTGGAAAATATTGCCTGGCTGTGCTGAAGGAATAAGGAAAGACCCCCATTTTTCTGAACAAGGTTATGCTGCTACACACAAGTTGCTTTCAGATGCAAGGGGTGATGCATAAGCCAATGATTCATTTGCATGCTAAGGAAGGTCTGAAAGCCTGCTCGTTCTCTGCTTGGATCACAGTAATATGCATGAGTGAGAAAGGAGGATAATAACCAGTAGAAGGAGTTGCTTTTATTAACATGTAAATGCTTTTGCATTTTTTCTTTTAGATGAAAAATTTGGAGGCAAATATTTGCTTCCTTTGTTTATGTGTAAGAAAACATGCTTTTTGTCTGTGTTTCAAATATTAAAAATAGGAGGAAAAGGCTTCAATTTATATTTTTTAATTAGATAAAAATAAAAAATATCCACATGGGTTTGATAGTAGACATAAAATGCTCCCACAGAAAATACCATTTTCCTACCGGCTGCAGTGAACAGGGACCTTGATATTTACCTCACATTGATGCAGTGGCTTGTGCTTAGAGATTAGCCTTGTGTCTGGTTGTACGGCCTCTGCTCAGGCTTGCCTTTGAGTACATCAACCTCATTGACCTCTGCTGTGTATGCTATTGAGCATCAGTTCTGCAGTGCCATGTGAGACACTTCAGGTGAGACGTTTGGCCATCAGCCAATCACACCACCCTGTCCACCTTGCACAAATAAACACTTAAAGGAACTGGGCCTTGTCTGATGATGTTTTTTGTTTGTTTGCTGGCTTTTATAAACTACAGGAATTCAGGAAGGATATCAGGCTAGCAGAGAGAGGAACCATTAAAATGTCACATTCTCAGCAACCTTCATATATGGGGCACAGGAGGAGTGGTTGCTATTCTGGTCAGCTTCACCACTGCATGTTTTTCTTCCTGAAATCCGGGACGCATACAGTGAAAGAGATATTTTGCTTTATACAGTAAACATGGGATCAAGGAGCAACACATGGGAGAAGTAGCAAACATTCCAAAAATAAGTGCTCAGGAATCATAAGGAATTATAATACCTTGTTCATCTATAGTTTGCAGCAGGAAATGAATATTTATGTCTCAAATGTTATGTTAAAACATTCTTTAATATATATTTATATATATACAACCTTCCACAAAAAGTCTGCCTTCAAAAGCAGCAGGCGCTGACATCCTGTCTTGCCAAAAACACAACATCTCATCAGATGCTCAGAAAGAATTTATACGAGACTTTGTGAAGTGCCTAACAAATAGCAGGCATTCTACTGAAGAAAGCATCGGCATTTCAAGATGAAGAAGTAAATCTGTTCAGTGCTTTAGGAGTTTGAAGCAACTTTAGGAGTTTAAAGTGACTTCTTTAAAAAATGTAGACTCACAGTCTAATGTTTCTTCTGGACCCCTCAAGCTAACAAATGACTTGTTTATAACATTTCTAAATATAGATGCAGGTAACTCAGATTATATCTTGTTCAAACCCCACTTTATTTCTAAGGAAAAATAATAAAGGTCTTATTGTTCTTTGTTATACTTCTTTGTATGTAAAAAAAGACTGAAAAATTCCTCATTAAAGTGAATGTACTCATAATTTTCATGTAATCTGAATATATAATAATTTTTCCAAATATAAAACAGAAAGTTTTTTTAAACATGTGTCTTTTCTACATTATTATTGACAGCCTTACCTTATTCATTTATGAAAAAAGCAACACCTCTGGCAGGATTCCTTACATCTAGAGTTTTTATTAGCTACAACTGTAACATCCCTTGCTTTTTACTTGATTCATTTTTTTGTTTCCTTAATCAGTTTCCCAAACTTTCTAGCTTCTAAATTTATATCCTTTTCTGACATGTTGCCCTTTTTTTTCATAACCCCCTCCCACTGGCATGCATACACAGAGATCACAAATATATTCTAGCTTTTGTAGGTGCTTTTGTTCTCTCTGCTAAAGTCAAGTTGTTTTATAACTAACATCACCTAATTTTTCAGCTGTGGAACGGTAGCTTTTTGGCCATCAAATAAAATATTTAATCAGTTCTTCCAAATTATTCATACCTTTCTCCAGTTCTATCAGCCTATAGTTGTTTTCAGCTTTATGAACCTGTCTCTTTTAAACCACCAACCATATTTATTACTGATTTGAGCTTTTTTTTCTGTCTGCACATAATGAATGTAATTAAGTCATGATAACTTGCTTCTAAAAAATCTTTGGGTTTAGTTCTTAGATCAGTGCCCTTTTATCTGCCAAGATGAAATCAAATTTATCTTTCCATGACACTATTTTTTGAGTTAGGAAATTGTCTTTTTTTTTTTTTTTTCAGAAATTCAAGGTAGATTTTTTACTGACAGATCTCTGATATATATCACTCATGTTGAGATGTCAACTTCTCAGCTTTTTTTCTGTTATATAGGACAGGCAGGGTTTTAAGGAGCTGTTGATGCTGTTCTGAATTGTGATATGATGGTGGGAGCTGCTGGTGGCTTGTGCCCCACTTTGTACTATATTGGCTAGAAAATTGATCCATAAACCTTCAAGATCCCTTGCATAAGGCTTTGTCAGTGACTCAGATATGAGTATTTTGTGGAATTTGAGCAGGTATATAAAATGGTACTCTTGTCTTTTGTGCTACAGACTCTGATCTGTCATATAGTTTATTCCTTACTGATGGGTCCCTGCTGCCTTGAATCTGCAACAGTGATGTTCTCCAGATGTGTTTTTTTCCGAATACCCCTCCTGTATGTTTTGTGAAGTCACTGTTTTTCTTTCTGTTCTTCCTTCACCTGCCTGGTTCCAAAGCACGCCAGACAAATGATTTATATATATTCTCGTTGCAGAGTCTCATTCCCACAGTAATCTGTGAGGGATTAGCTACTTGATGATTTCAAGCACTGATTCTGATCAAAGACCTGCTAGTCACGGCCAGATGGGTCTCACAGAAGAACCGACAAGCAGATCAGTAGGCCTGATAGGAGATCGAGAGATTGTCCCCACAGCCTTCCCAAAGGACAAAACTTGAATTGATGATATACACATGCACGTGCATGCAAATGCTCTCTCAACTCACCTCCTGCAACTGCATTACCTCTGAGCACAGGGTCTGCGGCTAACCCTTCAGAAACTGCCATGTTAACTGCTCTGTTTGCTGGGCTCAGCTGTTTCATTCAGCTTTTTGATTCTGAGTAAAGTTATTTCAATGGCTAAACAGAAGGAACGATGCGTGCAATGCCCTTCTGGATTATCCCAAGTTATGAACTGTGAGTGATGGTGCAAACAGTAATATACATGTATCATGCTGAAGTGAAAGATGGTCCCAGTGATCACAACAGAGAGGCAGAGGATAAACAATTGCTAGAAGTAACCTTGCTGGCTGAAAGATACGTCTGATTTCTACTAAAGCCACAAGTACAAAAGAACATTTTCAAGTTTCTGAAAGACAGACGGAAATGTCTTTGGGAACTTGACGCAAAGCAATTATGGATGCTCAAACACAACAAAGATTTTGAACATGAAAAGAGAATACTAAAAGGATTTTTACACTTGACAGTTCATTTCATTGTATTCTCTTTTTATATTAAATTATTAAAGAGAGAGATATCAATGTGTGTATTTTCAGTCTCTTTTTTTGCCAGTTTATCTTATTGGAAATGTTTAACATTTCCCAACAAAATATCTTCATAATTTCACAAAATGTTACACTTTGCCAAGTTTTTCCCCCAGTAAATTACTCCTGGTCGTAGCCTCTGATGGACTACTCTTCCTCTCTCAAATGAAACTTCTTTCTTAGTTTATGGTGACAGTGGGATACAGATAAGAGAAGTTTCTAATTGTCTTTGAAAGATCGTTGAAATATCTTTGAACCCTCACCTGTGTTGTACCACTGAATTCAACAGCACCATGATTTTCAGAAGGCTTATGCCTCCAAGAGCTTTGATCGTATATTAGAATAAAATAGACATCTAATTCCAGTGCTGGTGATTCTTTCCTGTTGCTGAATGTGGGTAGAAACGTGCTGGAGCTTTGGGGGGTTACAAATCAATTTTTACACTGCTTAATGATTACCATGTTTTTAAGTTTTATGGGTCACTTTATGTAATATAATACGTAAACCACAGGCATCTGTTCTGAGGTATTCACATGGGCCACTGCTACAATGTATTGTTAGGGACCCCCTGGGAGAAAGCAAGTCATCCCACCTCAAGATAAGTGTCTAAGTTAAGAACACTAACATTTACCTGGAAATACCCATCTCTCTCAATTGAGTGTAGAAGCAGCTTGGAGACTAACTCAGCCAAGAGCTAAACATTTGGATTGCTAAAATTAGGTGAGATAAATCCCACTGCAGGAGCTCAGGCTTGCTGAACAGTCAATGAAAAGGCAGGAGAGCAGAGCCTGAGTTAGGAGTTGGTGTCTCTCTCTCAGCTGTGTAGAGGCTTCACAAGTCTCACTTAAGCATCTAGATGAGATGGTGTAATTTAAATGCCCAGAGTTGGATACCAATGTGATCAAAGCACTTACATGCTCTACCAAGGCTCACTAAGAGGTTTACGATGGCATGCTGTGCTGAAGTTATCCAGTTCTCCAGGAATTTGTGTTTGCAATGTGCTTACAAGACAGGTTTGCTATTTATATGTACAGAGCCACAACAGAGTTAAAATCAGCTCATGTTGTCATGTGATACTATTGGGGGAACCATTATGTGTTCTTCCCCACTCTATGAGTTATTATCTTCTGCCTAAATGCAGATTATGTGCAGGAACCAGAACTTTTATTTGACTCAGAGGTGCCGTGTACTTTCCTGGCACTATGATAATATGCAAGGACTTGAACACAGCCAAAATATGTTGATACTGCTAACCAATATTTTAAATTCTCTGTAGGAAGTATGAATGTAGCTTCTTCTCCCAGGCATTCCCATCCCTGTCACATGGATCTGCACTGTTAACATGTCTCTAAGCAGGAGCAAAAAAATACCTTGTTTTAAATTTACGTTCTCTTCTCCTAGCATCATGGCCAGCTGCAGCTTCTGTTTACTGCTTGACAAACCCTTGGAGTACTGGAGGAGCTACTGAGATATCAGCAAGAGCTGGAAAAGCTGGACATTACTGTAACTCACAACTTGATATGTGCTCCCTGTGGGTGGCTGCTTACCAAAGAAATTTTGGGTGGGATATGTACTATTTGCAGAAACCATATCATCAGGGAAAAAAGAAAGTTTACAAAATGTGAGTTAAAATCTCTCTGACCGTCTTTCCAGAGATGTTTTGTTAGCTCGGCTAGGAATTAATTGCATGACTAAAGTGAGCAGGATCTCTGGTGGTCTTTTTTTCCTTAAGTAAAACATTTTCAGATGACTGCCAGTTATAGGTGCTACCTTTGCAGTGAAGAAAAATACTGAAGCAACATAGGTGAACTCATGTCACCTACAAATGAACTTTCTTCAGTGTTGAATTAGGGTGTTGGAGGGGTAATATGTGATGTACATTGCTGCCGATCTCAGATTCTGTCACCATTCTTTGCCCAGAATAATCTGAAGCACTCATGAGAATAAGGAGGGAGGCACAAGGGAATAGAGGCAGAGTTAGTAAATGACTACTCTTGGAGAGTAAGTTGCAGGTAGAATCACACCTTCTGTGGTTCTCACTTTGGTAATCTTTTGAAAGCATTTAACTTTTCTAAAACTAAACGTGGTAATTCTTACACAGTATCACAGCTAACTGCAAGGGGCAGACTATTCCCACCTGTTTCTTTTTCTTTCCTGAGTATGGAGACTCCACAACTTCTCTGGGCACCCTCTGCCAGCATTTGACTATCCTCACAACAAAAATGTGGTTTTTGGGGTTCAGGTGGACTTTCCTGTATTTCAGTTTGTCCCCATTGCCTCTTGTACTGGCACTGGGCACCACTGACACAAGCCTGGTTCTGTTTTCTTTATACTCTCCCTTTAGTTATTTATATAAGATCCCCTGAGCCTTGTCTTCTCCAGGCTAAACAGTCCCAGCTCTCTCAGCCTCTCCTTGTATCAGAGGTGCTCCAGCCCCTTCATCATCTTTGTGACCTTTTGCTGGACTTTCTCCACTGTGTCTATGTCTGTCTTGCACTGGGGAACCCGGGACTGGACCCAGCATTCAAGATGTGTATCACCAATGCTGAGTCTGAGTAGAGGTGAAGGATTACTCCCCTTGACCTGCTGGTAATGTTCCTCCTCACATAGACCAGGCTGACACTGCCCTTCTTTGTTGCAAGGGCATACTGCTGGCTCATGATCTACCTGTGGTACACCCATCTCTTTTTCTGCAGAGCCAATTTCCAGCCAGTCATGCCCCAGCAAGTACTGCTGCATGGGGTTACTCCATTACAGGTACAGGACTTGGCAATTGTCTTTGCTGAACTTCACAAGGTCCTTGCTGGCCCATTTCTCCAACATGTTGAGGTTCCTCTGAATGGCAGCACAGCCAGTTGGTGCATCAGCCATTCCTCCCAGCTGTGTATTCTCTGCAGTCTTGCTGAGGGTGTGCTCTGTCCTATTGTCTAAGTCATTAAATGAAGATGTTATACAGTTTTGGAAACAGTACTGACTCCTGGGACACACCACTGTTGACTGGCTTCCAGATAGACTTCGTGCCAGTCACCACAGAACTTTGAAACAGGTAGTTCAGCCAGTTTTCAAGTCCACCACACTGCCCATTTATGTAGCCTGTGCTTCATCAGTTTGTCAGTTATGATATTATGAAAGACAGTGTTGAATGCCTTCCTAAAGTCAAGATAAACAGCAACTTCTACTCTTGCCTCATCCAACAAATCAGTAGTTTCTTTGTAGAAGGCTATCAGCTTTGTCAGACATGAATTACCCTTCATAAATCCTTGCTGATAACTCCAAATCGTCTTAATGTTTTTGGAAACAGTTTCTGGGATTATTTGCTCCATCACCTTCACAAGAATTGAGGTGAGGCTGACTGGCTTGTAGCTCCCTGGGTCCTGCTTTTGCCCTTGAAGTGACATTCGCTTTCTTCCAGGCCTTGGGAACCTCCTCCAATCACAATGACCTTTCAAAGATAATCCAGAGTGGCCTTACAGTGAGATATCCAGGCCAGCTGCCTCAGCACTTGTACGTGTATCTTATTAGATCCCATGGACTTGTGTATGTGCACTTTAAATATTCCCTAACCCGATCATCCTACACCAAGGATAAGTCTACCTTGCTCCAGACTTTCCCACTAGTCACAGAGGCTTTGGATTACTGAGAGTGAATCTTACCAGTAAAGGCTGAGCCAAAAATGTCACTGAATACCTTGGCCTTTTCTATGTTGTTTGTCACCAGATCTCCTGCCCCATTCAGTAGCAGGTCTGAATTTTCTCTGCTCTTCCTTTTTCTGCTGATATATCTGCAGGAGCCTTTCTTGCTGCCATTCTTGGCCCTTGCCAGATTCAAATCCAGGTGGACTTTGGCTTTCACTGCCTCATCTCTGCATGATTAGTCAGTGTCTCTAAATTCCTCCTGGGACACCTGCCCCTGCTTTCACACGTTGTGTGTTTCCTCTATATGTCTGAATTTTGTCAGGGGCTCCTTGTTCATTCATGTAGGCCTCCTACTGCTTTTACTTGATTTTATGCTCGTCAGTATTGACAATTCTTGTGCTTGGAGGAAGAGATACCGGAAAATCAGACAGCTCTCCTCAATCTCTCTTTTCTCCAGGATGAGATTCTTCCAAGCAGATCTCTAAACAGGCCAAAGTGTTCTCTCCTGAATTCCAGGATTATGACACTTCTATTTGTCTTGCTCGGGATCCTCATCTCACAGTTACTGCATACAAAGCTGCTCCTGACCTTTACCTCTCCAACCAGTCCTTCCTTGTTTGTAATATCAGGTCCAACAGAGCTTTTCTCCCTTCCCCTTCCCCTATCTCCTCTTTCCCTCTCTCCTCTTCCCCTCTCTCCTCTCCCCTCTCCCTTCTCCCTTCTCCCCTCTCCCTTCTCCCTTCTCCCCTCTCCCTTCTCCCCTCCCTTCCTCTCCCCTCCCCTCTCCTCCCTTCCCTTCCCCTCGCCTCCCATCCCTTCCTCTTCCCTCCCCTCCCAACCCTTCCCCTCCCCTCCCCTCCTCTCCCCTCCCCTCCCCTCCCCTCCCCTCCCATCCTCAGAGCTGTTATATTTAATTCAATGTAGAATACTGGTTTGTTGTTGTGCCTGTATTATTCAGTTTTGCAAATGAAATGAACAATGGAGCTATTTGGTCCAAGGAATTTTCCAAGTGAGTCTTTCCTAAGCAGACTTTAGTACCAGGGGCTATGAGCACAGACTTTTTACATACTGATTGGTGTATAAATCCATATTTACCATTATTATTGTATGAATTTTGAAATCTGTAGTCATATCTCATTCAGATAAATCTTCAACTGAAGTGAATGGAAGTTTAGCCTGTGTAACAAATGGGTAATAAATGAATAAGACCTTCAGGATCTGGCATGCTAATGATTATAATTTAACACTACTATAGTTCTTTCTATCTTCAAAGTGATTCACGAACATTAACCATTCTAATTAATTTCATTTAGAGGTGTTCCTACTGTATCTTTTCCTCGGCTGAACAGTGTAGTACACTTACTGCTGTATTGTAATTCAAAGGTTGTTATGGTAAAGATTTTGACAAGAACAAAGAATCCCTTGTGAAAATCTGAAATTGTGCTAATTACATCAGAGATCGGATGTCAAGATTATCCTTGAAAAGGATCCTAGTACATACCATAGGTGTACCAAGTCTCTTAGTAAAAGAGCTAGGTTTGGTAGATCCACCATTTCTCTGGTGTGTGCCTGCTGTAGGGGTAAACAGATTCAGTAACTTACAAAATTGATTGAAACCCATGTTAATGTTCATTCTTAGGCTGAGAAAATGCAGATGAGGAAACAAAGAACCCGTGTAACTATCCTACCACAACCAGTCAACTTGTCAAAAGCAGATAAAGTAGGACAGAAGAATGACATATGATTGTAAGACAGTGAGGCATCTGTGTTTCATAATTTTCTTATCCTGAGATGCATTATTCAAAGTGTTATCTTGTTAGTCTATCTTACTGGGAGTTACAAAAGACAGTTTAATAGATGCATATCAGTCATTTGACAGATTGGTCCAACTTCCTCACCGTGGGGAACTGGCTGTCAGTTTTACGATGTCTCTTTGCAGGCCTCCTGCATGTGGTGGAGGTAGACTGTAGGCAGCCACCCAAGGGTACAATGGATGACCTTCTGCTGAGCCTTGTTGTTGCCTGAACAGATTTTCTTCTTGATGTTTTCTCAGTCAAAGCTGCAAGGAATCACTTCTTGGAAGCTGGGCAGCCAGCATGCTGACATCGTAAGTGCCCGCACTAGGACACTGTGGAATTGTCCATGGGGAGGTAAGAACAACCTTGGAGTAACCATGAGAGCATCTTGTGTGTGGAAAATGTCATTTGAGTGTCTAACTAGAGCATCTAGAGAGATCAGTCCAGTTTTGCAGGTACAGATGGTGAGAGTTCATATTACACTGTTTCTTGTAGGTATTGAGGAGGATATGACAAGATGGTAAACATCCCCAGTCTATGTGAGATATCTAGAAAATTCACCAATAGTTAAGACTTTTGGGCAATGGCAACCTTACTATTTGAAGGAAATCCAGACCCCCAAGGTCAACTGACACCTACTGCTTCCCACTCACACTGCTTAGCATTAATCCCCTTCATAGGCTACTTGGAAAGTCCTAGTTGGAGGGCTACAAAATGGAGCAAAGGGACAAGCTAACAACTTGGGGGTGATCACAAAGCCAGCACTCAGTCTCCATCCCAAATCTGTAACAGATTCAACTGAACCCTATTGAATAACCCCATCTCTTTCTAGCAAGTCCAAATATTTATCTGGAAATTGAGAACAACATTGCAAGCTGCAGGATGACTTAAACCTTTGAGAGAAATTCATCCTCTGTAGAAATAACAGCTTTGGTCTATACTGATTTATTTCAATACTGCACTATGCAGACATCTGTTTCTATGGTAGTGGCATATATCTGGAATGACCAAATGCAGAATCATCTGATTAAGTATTTTTCTACATACCAATGGATATCTGATGTTTAGTAGCATACAGCTGTAGTTCACAGGGGCTCCTACAACTGTCTTTCTGATTTATCTTTGTAAGATGGATGGTGAATCACCCAGCTGTTCCTGTACGAAGAAATATGAATTTACCATTGCTTTTCAATCATACAGTGGCATTTAACAGACAGCTATATTCCTGAAATGGCCAATTCAAAATAAGGAATAATTAATTTAACTATTGATTATCATTAGTAAATGATAGATGTTTCTGGAAGAACTCATACGGAACCTTATTACACTTTAGAGAAACTTAAACTTATTATTTTAATTGCTATTCCTTTTATTTTTTTTCCCATTATTGTTAAACTCCTTAACTAATGGTGGCCACTGTGGTCAAGGATCTTAGGCTCCTGCATTTGGGACCTGTATAATATTTTGTTTGTTCATGATTTAACACCCCAGTGGATTTCTCCTTTTTTAGTTATTGATACGTATCAGTTTGCAGAATATGACTGAATCCCAGTTGATGATGTTATATAAATTTCTTAATATACTACCCATTCTCCTGAGTTCCTGGATGCTTCTGAGGTGTGATTTCATAGAAGTGTGGGTTTAATGAGCAGTATGTAGTCCTTCTGCACTGTTACATGCATTTTTTTCAATTAGCCCTGTTGCAGTAAAAGACCAAATGACAGAATAGAGACTGATTTTTAATCACACATACATGCGTTTTTATGCATCACATGGCTTCCCTGCTTCTTTGGAGTAATGAAGTGGGCTGGGACAAATGCCAGGTAGGTCAGTGCAGTGGTTCTGGGGCCGGGCTGTGGCATCCCCAGGATTCCCCAGAAGTCTCGCAGGTTCTTCTTTTTCTCGGGTCCCATCTGGGTTCTCTGTCCCTGGAGTCTCTCTGTAAAATTATTTTCCTTTGTTACAAGACTGGGCAGAAAGTACCTCCCTGGTGACTCATCCCTACAAATCCCACTGTCTTTTGCTGACTTGCTGTAGGCACTGCTGGTGCTCGCAATCAGCTCCTGTTGTTGGTACTATTCAGGACAATTCTGAACAAGTTTTGAACCTTCCTGTTTTTCATCAGGTTGCTTGTGCAGCTTAGCTTTTTCTTTTCCTTCAACACACAAAAACCATCCAAAGCAATTTTTGTCGTATCTTGGAACAAAGGGTTCATCTACTTCTGAAGCTGAAAGCCAGTTAAGGTTCACAGGCTTATGCTAACAGCTCTGATACATAGTCCCAACTCATACTAACTGCTACAAGTCCTCAGAACAGGACTTGCTGTTGCCAACAAGTTGCTGACAAGTTGCCTGTCTTGCCTGATACCACAGGATAAAAAAGCAATAGAAAACTGGAACTCAGGATTGATGTTCTGCAGTTGGGAGAGTACAGCACAAACAGAGAAAAAGGTTCAAAAGGCTAAAATCCACCTACATGTCTTGGTGATCCCATGATACTGGGGAAATTGGTGTTGTGGTACAAAATAGTGAGATCAGATTCCATACTGTTGTGTAGAATGACTTTAAAGCAATGAATTTGATCTATGTCAGTATTTTCCACACCCTGCTCAATTTGTTTGCACCAAGAATTTATCCTCAGCTCCTTAAGGGTTGTTCTCAAGGCTTACAGAACATCATGAGCAAAGGAAGCACCATCCCCAGAGATCAATAAGTCCAACTTTACTAGCACTAAGTACACTCCCCACCATTGCCCCTTCAAGATCCTGAGATGATTGGCATTTTAATGTTTCACCCTGATTCCTCTGAAGCTGTGATTTAGCATGTAGAAAATATAGTGCAAAATTATGTTAAAACTGTAATAAAAGCTGTTTACTGTACTTAATGGTTATAAGTCATTCTATTTAACCGTTGAGGAATATTAACAAGGGATATAATAATATCACCGTATAAAATTCATATACATTTTTTAGCTGTTGTAAAATGTGTTATAATTATTTAATAGCTTTGCAACTGGTTGTGTTTGATAATTAACTGCTGTGGGTAAGGAATTGTGCTGTTATTTCAACTATCTGTAAAAGACAGAACAGCCTCAGTTTAATCTGACAATTACCAATGGAAATGATCAGGTGGCAAAAAAGTCATTATCTTATTATTTTTTTCCCCCAAAAAGCAAACATAAGGAAAAGGTAGCCTACATCTTCTAAATGTGCTCATTTATTTTGTCTCTACAAACATATGGATTAGATTACCAAAATGCTCTCTACTGAGGGACTGCATTTAAAAAAAACCTTCAAAACCATCAGAAACACGTTTTATAATCCTCAAGACCTGCCAGTTAATTGCAAGCTTTGTGTAGGAGAGAATAAATGGGTGGAATAGTATTGGGCATGACTTATGAATCACATTTTCTAAAGTATTTACACAGGTCCTTAGGTGTGAAGTACCAGCATGGGCAGTGAAGCTCCCTGCTTTTCCATCCTGAAAATCAAGAAGAGACTTGTACCTCCAAGGAAAACTGGGAATAATTCAGACATCAAAATGTGCAACCTGAAAATCCCTGTTCAGCTCTCATCCAAACCATGAAAAGCCTCACAGGCTGCCTCTAGAGGTCCCTCAGTTTTATAAACTCCCTGAGAACCTCATATTCTACCTCTGTGCTTGTCCAGAAGCACTCAGTCTGGAGAGGATGGATGAAAAGTGCTTAGTTCTCACCTAAGTCCGCACAAGCAGTCCCCTCACCAAGGGGCTCTGCCTGATCAGGCGCTCTTAGCAACTGCTTATGGCATGCCTAAGAGATATCTATGACAAAAATACAGTCGTGGCTGCGGCTTTCTTTGAAAATGTGCACAGAATGGCTTCACGTCTGAGCATTTATCCAGCTACAGGAGACAAAGATTCAACTCACTTTGCCAGCTGAAGAAGTTCGAGCCCACCTTCTTCCTCCCACCCCTGAAAGAATGGCAGGAGTTCTCTGTATCTTCTTACCTGTAGCACTCAGATATGACTGAAAGCCCATTCAAGATACCAAATTCTCATTCTGAGTGTAGGGCTGAAAGTTGAAATCGATAAATAAAGGTAGAGGGATGCTCGATAATCACATGGGCTGTCTACTTGTATTTTGGTGCTTAATTAACAGCCCATTTTAAACAGCTGAAGAACTGTCTGTATGCAAAAGCATTCCTCTTGCAGTGCCATCTTATTGCAGGTGCTTTTCATTTCAACTTCTCTCTGCCAAGCTAAAGGAAACTTTATGGAGTGAATATTTCAGTCATGGGCTTGTGGCTCCATCTATACACATTGGAAAAGGGGATATTCAGAACACAAAACCACTTTGGGGTGGACAGGTATGGGCATGTGTTCTGGTGAGGAAAGGGCTATTTAGGGATAATGAGCTCCCTGTTTCCTTTCTCTGTGAGATCTAATGCATAATGCTGGACAAGATGGAAGCTGTGTTTCCACTTGTCTGTGTGCGTGGTTTGTGGGTTTTGAGTCATTGTGAAGGTCACCTAGTATGCAACGGTGTCTATTTTAGCTTGCTATTTGGTATCAAGTAATTAAATAAAATAAGAAATACCAGATTATTGAATAAAAATATGATAGTAAACAGCCTAAACCCCTACTCTACATCTTTACATCTAGCCCTGCCACCAGCTACACCTTACAATAGATCAAGTCTCTAACAATATGAACTGTTCATTCTTGCTTCCAGGGCTTTTTCTGAAGGGACTAAATTTTGCCTTGCACTTGCTACATGACCAAAGCCAGTGATGAACCTCAGGACAGAATTTGACCAATGAAATGAATCAAGAAAAGACAGGGGATTAAAATTATCCTTCTGCCACCACCATCAGGGACATTCCTTTGCATGACAATTTTCTGGGCAACCATTTCTGTAGCTGATCCTAGCACTGTCTCCTTCTCTGCCTGACTGCCAGCTCAGCTGCGATTCAGCCTGGTAAACCGAAACTGAGACTTTAAAGCAGCTGATAGAGCCGTTTGTAACAGGAGAGGGAGCTCTCACAACATCGATGGAAAATTTTTGAGGGTGCAGTTTACCCCAGGCAAGCAGAGGACAGAAACCTGTCTTTGTTTATATCAAGGAGGAAAGAGGTGCATGCACATATCCTTATATTAACTCATGGGAGGCACTCATAATTTAGGTTGCCTATACAACAAAAAAGACTTGGGATTTGACCATATTTAGGAGCTACAGGTATCCACATAAACAAAAACCTGCAAATGGGTTGGACCCTGTCTATGTGGTAACTCATGGGAAAGTGTGCACATATGAAAGGAGAAATCCCATGACTTTCTTCCTTGGGTCAGCTGAGCCGCTCCAGTGCTGGTGGTCACCACAGCACAACGTGACACCCAGCACATGAGTGTCCCAGCTGAGGTGCCAGAGGGCAGTGAAACATAAATGGCTCACTGGTTTAGTTCTGAGAAAAATTAAAGAGGGGATAATGGCAGAACTGTTATTTGCTTTCCCCCTTCCCCTCATGTCCTCCAAAGCCCTCACCAAAAGGCTCATTTTGACTTTCCAGAATTATGTCCTGTGTGCTTGCACAGGTGGAGAGTTAGCCTAAATAGATAATGTTTTCAACAAATTAATATATTCCAATCCCCCTCTTTTTAAAGAAAAATAAAGAGAGAAGTTCTTTTATTTAGTAAAAAGGTATTGGGAGAACTTATGTTAATCTCATATATTTTATTTCTAGAAATTTCCAAGAAAACAACAGACTTGGAACCATTTCTGGTCCATGTTGGGCTTTCAGCCACAGACAGAACTGTTTCTGCAGCCAGAAACCCTTGTGTCAGTTGTGAGCTAGCTTTGATCTGCAATTATTGCAGTGCCTTTGCTTTATTAAGGAACAGTATTTTTATTACTGTTTAATATTTTTGAGAATGTGCACTAGTTGGAATCAACATCTACATCTTCCCAGAAATTGTCACTCTTTCTGTAAAATCTTTATTTTCTGGAGATGTATGTTAAAGCCCCTAGGTGCTTTGATAAACTGCAAGAAAGCAGATGTGCATCTCTTCTCTGTTCTTTGCTCACATCCCTTCTACAGAAATTTTGTTGAACAATATAGACATTAATACTTTTTGCTTTTTATTTGTGTGCTCAAATGAAAAAGACAACAGTGACAGCACAGCTACGGGGAAAAGAAAACATAAAAATGTGTAAGAATTTATCCTGCTCTCAGTTGTGATGACGGAAATGCTGATTCTCTCAACTTGCTACAGTGAACAGAGTACTGATTTAGGCCATAAACTTGCACCAAAATCAGTGCAAGCTGAAGACTGTACCAAAGGACATCAATATTGGTGCCAATGACTGTCTCCTTGGATACCAAGGCTTTTTCATGGGGAATCTCAGTATAATTTCCAGAGGCTAAGGAATGTGTCACTAGAAAAAGAATAAAGCTAAAAGACTCCAAATACTAATTTGAAACTAATCCTTTTCGCTTGTCTTCTTAGGTGACAGGAAGAGCAGTGACTCAGAATCTGTCATAAATCTGAGGAACGTCAGATGAAGTCAGGGGGATTCTTCAAATGGAGATCAAGAGCAGAAACTTTTGTGGATTTACAAAGTACACAGAAATGTAATGAAAATGGTATATGACCTGAGGAGACACAGAACTACATTTAAACAAGAACCTGAACCAACAGAACATCACTGTCGTGAGTAAGACTAATTCTTAGGTAGTTTTGACTAGGTCACTACTTTTCCAGCATACAGAAAATTTGCTAAGGGACGTGGTTCTCATTGTCCTAATGACACAGCCACCTTATGAAATTCTTTTGGTTTAAGAAAACATTGTAAAATTGCAAAAGAATTATTCTCTTTCACCATTAGTGCAGGAATCAGTGCAGTTGGTTGAAATGGAAGAAAGTACTATCAGTTCATACTTCTATCTGAAATGCTTGAATCCTTATCAGAAGTTCTTAAATGCCACTCCACTAGGGATTTCCTGATGCTGTTTCATCCTGTAAAAATAATTAAATACAGGCTGCAGAAAGGATTGGAATCTGTTTCCTGTGCTGGTGAGCTGCTCTCTGGCTGGAGATCCAGACTCATTGCTTTGCTATTTCTCTCAGTAATTATTTATACATGGTATATGAAGTGGAAGAGCACCAACAAGAGGGAAAGAGGAAGCCTCATTTCAGTGAATGCTTCATTCCAGCAGTCAAGGACTTCCCTGTGGAAAAGCTTGATTCAGATCTTCTCCTTTCAAGAAGAGGTTCTGAATCAAGGAGAGATCTTAATTGCTGGGTACTGAAGACATAACTCAACCCTCTATAAAATACATCACCAGTTATTTGGTATAACTATCTAGCCAGGAGAAGACGACACTCACCTGAGGGGAGTGGGGCTACAGTCTCTCCTCCAGTGTATGCTTACTTGGCTCTACAAGCACAACTAGGCAGTCCAATGCTTGTCCGATCTCCTGGATGGTAGATGGTGTTTCTAGTCCACTCAGAAGGGAGCTGAGTCACCCACAGTCTTGACCGGTGCTCATAGAACTTAACTTTTGGTTAAAACAGAGATAATGATATTTTCTGACCATTTTTTAAATATAGGTCATCATTACCTTTGCTTCTTACAAGTTCTTGGATTTTGCTGCTTGGTGTCAATAAAATGGCAATTTGACAAGAAAAAACAAAACATTTTAAGTCTGTTTCTTCTGGATTATTATTTCTAATTCTTCAGTTTGTCAGCCAAATATAAAAATCAGTGATTTCTGTGGCTTTAGTTTTGATTAGGTGTTACAATTCTTCCACACAGACTCTCTTAGAAAAGGGAGTTTAGCCTGTTACCTTGTCATAAAATTGATGTGTGATCTTAAAGTAGAGAACAGAGCAACAAAACTGATTGAGGAACTGAGAAAGTAAAATGTAGAGCAGGTGAAAGATTAGAATTTATGTAGGCTTAAAACTGATTGTTAAGAGGGAATTTATTGAACCTTATAAAATCCTCAATTGCATGCATAATGTCCCTGTAGTTTACCGTTTCCTTTAATATAAACTAAAGAATTTTAAATATGAAACAGATGGTAAGAAACATGTTTTCCATACCAAGAATCATAAGTGCATCTTCCTGCAGAAAGGTTGTTGGAACAGTTTCTAGGGGGAGTAAAAAACCCTAACCTGTATATTTTCTGTATGGAAAATACAGGTGGGAAGTTCTGACCACTGAGGTTTGTATTAATTTCTGAACTGCAAATCCCACCTTTCCCTACTATTTCACTTGGTGACATAGAGATGTTCAGTTCTGGAAGAAATAGCAATTGTTCTAGAATTATTGCAGAACTGGACTGTGGTGAATGCTGAAGCATGTCTGGTCTTGGTGAAGCTAGGAGAAAGGGAAAAGATGCTTAACAAAATCCAGTGTGCAATCTTTTGAAATATAGAATTTTTTGTTTCTTTTTGTATGTTTGTTTGTACCTTTATAATTTCTCTTCTAGTGTGTCTGAAGGCCTTTTCTAGCTACCCCCTAGGAGCTGAGCATCTGCAGATCTTATTAGTAGTCCTGAGATGTTTTTTTCTGCACATGGAAATTCATCTCTGAACTGCCTGTGTATACGACTCATTCAAAACCCTTGTTCAGACCTATATTTGATTCACTGAAGAATTCTGCTGACTGATGAGCTCTACCATGGGGTCATAGGATGTGCAAAAAGGAAGAACTTTCAGGGAAGAACCTAAAGGTCTGCAAGATGGAAATGGAATTACTCCCAAACAACTGTGTATCCTGTGAAGGTAGGTAAATACTTCTTAATGTTAATTTAGTCCACTTTGGAGTTAGATTCTTCTCCAGAGGTATCTTTCCCTTTGACATATATGTAACCCTATGGTACAAATACTTGCCAAAAAAGCCAAATCCTGAGGTCATTTACAGTGAAATTAATTCAGATTTATGTTACTAAAAGCAAAAAGGGAAATTGTGACAATTAATACAGTATTTCCTAATAAAATTAAAATCTAATTCTGCTTCCTGTTATGTCAGGATGAATCAGGCGGATTTTGATAGTGATTTTGGTGGCATTACTAAGGGATTTCTAATGCCTTAGTTGAGACTAATTTGAGCCTGTATTTCAAAAACTGATGTTGTATGTGTATTTTAAATAAAGAAGGATAAAGAAGCATATCTCCAAGTCATAACCATGTTGGGGATTGAATGACCATGTAATTAGACTTAGATATCACATTTTCCTTTACTTAAACCATTCTTTACTGACTAATTTCTTCTTTATTGTTACTATGATTGGATTATTTCCCAGAAGCTTGCTTTATAGACTGGTGTGCCCAGTGCTAGACACTCTACAAGCACAGAACAGATCTGCTGCTGTGAAAAATACATGGCTTAAAACAAAAAATTGGTACAATCTATATGTCTGTAGATGTTAGTCATAGGTAGGCATGAATATCTCTTTTCATCCTTTGAACTGGTTTAATGTAACACTGTCTCAGTCCAGGAATATATAACAATGCTTAAATGACACTGTGCCTGTGGATGTATTGATGGAGCATAGTCCTTTGGACACAGCGCTGTGCTAACATGCTTATATCTCTTATGGCATCCTGCCAGTTTGAAGCATGGACAAAAGACACTGATCTATGTACCCATCAATAAGAGGCATGCACAGTGAGGCAAAGGCACTCAGCATGGAAGCCAGGAGATGTACTCCACCTCTGTGAGATTACAGGAGTAAAGGATAATGCTGGCAGAGAAGGAACACCCAGTGGTGTCATTATGGACTGTCTCAGACAGAATGATCCATAAAGTAACATTGAAAAACAAAATTTCTTATTTTTATCTGCTTTCATCTACAGCATTTCCCTACTGTTCTCCCTTAATGCAAGTGCCATTTGCTTCCATGATATATTCCTCTTTTTAGTCACACTCCCTGTATTTATTAACCAGATAATCCATCTTTACCATACAGCCAGTGCCATGATTGCAAATCCTACAGGTTCTCAAAATGGCTATAAAGTAAAACTCTTTTAAGAGCCTCAGGATGGTGACGGGTTGCATAAAGCAGATTATTCCTGTCTGGGGTTTCCAGGAAATTGTTGTATTCCACTTATTACCTGTCTTTGAAATGAAAACATCAAGATAGTTTACCTCTGAAATGCTACACTCCGCAGTATACGAGACCAAAAACTTAATAGCATCATGAATTTCATATAAAATAACAATACATTTTTCCAAGATAGCTTTCTCCCTATTCCACATCATGAAATCATAGTCAATAAACTTATACACCATTGCACCATATAAATGTATTAAAATCCTTGATTGACTGAACTAATCTTTTTTTCAAAATAGGCTGTAAATAAACAAGCATGGTGCGGGATACAAACCTTGACTATATGCCTCTTGTGAAGAGAGAAGTCCAGTCAGGTTCTGACATTTAAGAGCAGTATAAGTGAAATGTTAATGGGCAGAAAGCACTCTTGAAGAGCTCTGCAAAGCACAAGTAATCCAAGCAGTCCTTAACGGTCTTCCTATCTATTGACTATCTTCTGCTGTCACTTAGGGCTCAGCAATTACTTGTTCTGCAGCAGAGGTACAGGGAAGTATAGATTTAAATTATGCATAGGCATAGAGGCATGGATTCATTCTGCTCAATTTAGGTACCTTGCTCAGGTGCTGGAGTTCTGAATATAGTCACCCTAAACCCCATAGTCAATGGAGAAAGACAGAAACCTCCAGAGGGTGATTCAGCTCCTAAGTAGGCAAAGTTATCATCTGGAGATCATTGTTCCTCTATGTTTACTGCAGAGAGAGACTTGGGCAAAGCTGCTCTTCACTTAGGAGCCTCAGTTGGGTTGGATTAATCCAGAGAGAGAATTTTTCTCATGCAGTGAAATAAGTAAATTCACTGAGGTCACTGAGTTTGCACTGGGTTAAAATACATATAAGTGAGAGAAAAACAGCTCCATTTATTTTAGGAAGTGGACATAGCCACGAATAAGTTGTTCCTTTTAGCTACTGTCATCATGGTGAGCAGCTCTGGTGCCGGCACGATGTACAGTGAAGCACTCCAGCACGGTGAACAGTGGGGTTTCCCAACTAGGGGAACCTCCAGGGGAGCTGAGAGAGTGGCCAGGAGCCCTCAGCTCACATCACCACAGCTGATGCGGTTGCCCAGAAAGAGAACATGCTGCCACCGAGGTACCAGGCTGCAGGGTGGGCCCTGCTTTGACACCAGTATGGGCCAGCAGCAATGAGCATTGCTGTAGGAGGTGCACATAGGGTGAGGAGCTCCTCCACTTAGTGAGAGTTCCGGGGGAGGTGAGTAGGTTGAGGAATATTAGGGAGTACAAGAGAGAGACAGATTACTGGAATCGCACCCTGCTTTCCCTGGGACAGGCTCAACAGGCAGACAGGACACAGAACATGGAGGATTCCCCATCCTCTCTCCAACTGGCTGAACACAGTGAATTAATGGATAGGGGGCAATGGTGACAAGTTCCTGCATGGCACAGAAGGCACGTCTCCTCTGTGACTGCCCCACCTTCTCAGGTGCCCTTGCATAATAGGTATGAGGCTCTGTAAGTGGAATCAAATAATAATAAGGATGACGGTTCATCTAGCACGGAAGTGTTGCAGAGGTTAAGTAGGCCTATGCCCTGTGTGGAAACTGCTTCCATAAGGAAAAGAAGATGGGTCATTGTCATAGGAGACTCCCTTCTGAAGGGAACAGAAGGCCCAGTATGCAGACAGGACCCACTTCTTAGGGAAATCTGCTGTCTCTCCGGGGCCCAGGTTAAAGATGTGAAGGGAAATCTTCCTACTGTGATACAGCCCTCAGACTATTAACCCTTATTGATTTTTCAGATAGGCAGTGATGAATTTGCAAAAAGAAGTCCAAGGGCAATCAAGAGAGATTTTTGGGCCTTGGAACAACTGCCTAAGGGATCAGGAACACAAGTAGTGTTCTCTGTCCTTCCAGTTGCAGGGAATGATGAGGGAAGAAACAGGAAGACCCAGCAGATCAGTACCTGGCTCTGATCCTGGTGTCACTGGCAGAATTTTGGGGTTTTTGATCACGGGTCAGTTCACACAACACCAGAACTGCTGGCAACAGATGGTACACCTGTCTTGAAGGGGGAAAAGGATATTTGCACAGGAGTTAGCAGGATTCATTGAAAGATCTTTAAACTAAGTTTGAAGCGAGGAAAGACTCATTAAGGATAAGCCTGGGGACACAATGCCAGTGTTTGAGAGACAGAGTGCTAGTGAGGTCCTTCAGTCGGCTGTCTCAGTGGAGGTAGGAGATAGAGATCCAGGTGGCAGCAAAGACACAAGGTTTATTGATGTGTTAGAAACCACGAAGGCACCCAAGGATGGTCACATAGGAATTAGGGCTTTTCCACCCAGAAAAATGGTGGGATCAATAGCCCACCTGAAGTGCATGTACACCAATGCATGCAGCATGGGCAACAAACAGAAGGAGCTGGAAGCCACTTTGCAGCAGGAAACTTATGATATGGTTGCCATCATGAAAACATGGTGGGTTACTTGCACAACTGAAGTGCTACAATAGATGGCTATAAACTCTTCAGAAGGGATAAACAAGGAAGGAGAGGAGGTGGTGTCACCCTGTATGTTAGGGAGTGTTTTGACTGTGTAGAGCTTGACGATAGTGATGATAGGGTTGTTTATGGGTAAGAATCAGATGCAAACAAGGCAGATGTCATAGTGGGAGTCTGTTATAGACCACCTAACCAGGATGAAGAGGCAGAGGAAATATTCTGTAAGTAGCTGGGAGAGGTCTCACAATTGCTAGTTCTTGTTCTCACGGGGGACTTCAATTTACCAGATATCTGCTGGAAATACAATGCAGCAGAGAGGAAACAGTCCAAGAAATTTCTGGAGTGTGTGAAAGACAGCTTCCTGACACAGCTGCTGAGTGAACCAAGTAGGGAAGGTGCCCTGCTGGACTTGTTGTTTGTGAACAGAAAAGGACTTGTGAGTGATGTGATGGCTGGAGGCTGTCTTGGGCATAGCGATCATGAAATGATAAATGTTTCAGTTCTTGGAGAAGTAAGGAGGTAGCAAAACTGCTACCATGGAGTTCTAGAGGGCAGGCTTTGGTCTATTTAAGAGCCTGATTGACAGATTCCCTTGAAAGGCAGCCTTGAAGGACAAGGATTCCAGGGAGGTTGAACATTCTTCAAGAAGGAAATCTTAAAGATGCAGGAGTGGGCCAACCCTATGTGCTGAAACACAAGCTGATGAGGAAGATGACCTGCCTGGCTGAACAGAGTGCTTTGTCTGGAACTCAGGAGAAAAAGAAGATATTATGACCTTCGGAAGAAAGGGCAGGCAAATCAGTAGGACTACAACAGTGTTGTGAGGTTGTACAGGGAGAAAATTAGAAGGGCCAAAGCCCAACTAGAAATTAGTCTGACTACTGCCATAAAAGACAATAAAAAATGTTTCTATAAGTACATCAGCAACAGAAGGAGTGCTAAAGAGCATCTCCATCCTTTATTGTATGCAGGGGGAAACAGTGACAAAGGCTGAGGAAAAGACTGAGGTACTTAATATCTTCTTTGCTTCAGTCTTTAATAGTAAGACCAGTTGTTCTCTGGGTACCCGTCCCTCTAAGATGGAAAACAGGGAGAGGGAGCAGAATGAAACACCCCTAATCCAAGGGGAAAGGGTTAGAGACTTGCATCACCACTTAGAGATACACAGGTCAATGGGGCTGGATGGCATCCACTCAAGGGTACTGAGGGAGCTGTCAAAAATGGTCACCAAGCCACTTTCAATCTTTTATCAGCAGTCCTGGCTAACTGGGGAGGTCCCAGTTGACTGGAGGTTAGCAATTGTGATGCGTATCTACAGGAAGGGCTAGAAGGAGGGTCTGGGGAACTACAGGCCTGTCAGCATGACCCCAGTGCCAGCGAAGGTTATGGAGCAAATCATCTTGAGTGCCATCAGGTGGCATGTACAGGACAGCCAGGTGACCAGGCCCAATCAACATGGGTTTTTGAAAGGCAGATCCTTCTTGACTAACCTGATCTCCTTTTATTAACAAAGTGACATGCTTTGTGGATGAGGGAAAGGCTGTGGATGTTGTCTACCTCGACTTCAGTAAAGCCTTTGACACTGTTGCCCACATCGTTCTCCTGGAGAAACTGGCTGCTCATGGCTTGGATGGGCATATTTTTTGCTGGATAAAAAATTCTGGCTGAATGACCAGGCCCAAAAAGTAGTGGTGAATGGAGTTAAATCCAATTGGCAGACAGTCACAGGTGGTGTTCCCCAGGCCTCAGTACTGGGGCCAGTTCTGTTTAACAACTTTATCAGTGATCTGGACAAGGAGATTGAGTGCATCTTCAGTAAGTTTGCAAATGGTGCCAAGTTGGATGGGAGTGTTGATCTGCTTGAGGGAAGGAAATCTCTACACAGGGATCTGGGCAGGCTGGATCGATGGGCTGAGGCCAGTTGTGAGAGGTTCAAAAAAGCTGAGTGCTGGGTCCCACACTTGGGTCACAACAAACCCTTGCAATTCTACAGGCTTGGGGAAGTGTGGATGGAAAGTTGTCCAGCAGAAAAGGACCTGGGGGTGTTGGTTGACAGCTGGCTGAATATGAGCCAGCTGCATGCCCAGGTGGCCAAGAAGGCCAACAGCATCCTGGCTTGTATCAGAAATAGTGTGGCCAGCAGAATTAGGGAAATGATTGTCCCTCTGTACCCGGAACTGGTGAGGCTGCACCTCGAATACTGTGTTCAGTTTTGAACCCCTCACTACAAGAAAGACATTTTGCTGCTGGAGTGTGTCCAAAGAAGAGCAACAAAGATGGTGAAGGGTCTAGAGCACACATCTTATGAGTAGCAGCAGAGGGAACCGGGACTATTTAGCCTTGAGAAAAGGAAGCTCAGGGGAGACCTTATTGCTCTCTACAACTACCTAAAAGGAGGTTGTAATGAGGTGGGTGTTGGTCTCTTCTCTCAAATAACAAGCAATATGACAAAAGGAAATGGCCTCAAGTTGTGCCAGGGGAAGTTTATATTGGATATTAGGAAAAATTTCTTAATCAAAAGGGTTATCAAGCATTGGAACAGTCTGCCCAGGGAAGTGGTTGAGTCACCATCCCTGAGGGTATTTAAAAGATGTGTAGATGTGGCACTTAGGGACATGGTTTAGTGGTGGACTTGGCAGTGTTAGGTTAATGGTTGGACTTGATGATCTTAAAGGTCTTTTCCAACCTAAATGATTCTATGATTCCATGATTCTGCTGGGGGCTGGACAGAGGGGAAAACCAACACATTAATCAGACATAATAATTTGGGTTTTCCGCTAATTAATTGCCAACTACTTCTTCATGCTCACCTTCACATCCTTCCAAAAGTTCACTTCTGCCAAAACTTTATTGCTGGGACCCAGATGCCCTGATGTTACATCTTGTTTCACTGACCTGTAACTGAGCTGATGCCGCAATGGCATTTGAAAATAGACTTGAACCCCCTGTCTCTCCCCTCGAATCAGCAAGAAGAGAGCTCTCTATGAAGCAAACCTAAGCAGCAAACTCCTGAGCCTGTGGGCTCAACAGCAAAGTTCCCATGAGCTCCCCTGAGCCCAGGGTATTTCTTAGTGACCCTGCAACAAATATAATCACTGCTGTCATTTTGTCTCTCTCTCACACTCGTTTGTCTGTAATGCTGTTTGTAATTTTCATGTTTTATATTTTAAACATTTCATGTAGGGACCTTGCCTGAATATGTCTGTAAATCACCTATCACACAGCTGGTGCATTAATACAATAATAATAATTAATTAATAATGGGCCTGTTCCTTAGAAGTGTCAAGAACTGGCAACTGACATTGATGTCAGCCCCTCTCCGAGGAATCAGTTCATTAATAATAAATAATAGGAGGAAAATAATAATATCACATTCTGTTTTTTCTCACTGCTGTGATGATCAACTCTTTTTTTCCGTTTGCTAACTATGTGCGTATAGATCAAGTTACATATAGGGCATATACCTGCAGTCATACTAGCGAACTGCCCTACACAAGTTAATAGGTTGTCCTCAGATATTTGGCAATTTAGTGAAACTTGAAGTCCCCACAGCCTGAAACAAATATATCTGAGGGACCAGAACTCCAAGTGTCCTGCAAAATAACGACGTGAAGGTTAGTGAAGCACATAGCTAGTTATATAGGGTCATTTTAAACTTGTTTCATTTAAACCCCAAATAAGCTAATATTCCTACCACCACTATCCTCTCGCTCTTGTTAGAATTTGACTACTTTCACATGCCACTGAACTTTCCTCCATAAACCTGTGCATTCAGCCTGCCTACAGATAACCTTGCAACCTAATCCAAGGCAGTAGTGTCGCCAGGAGAGTATTTGTTTCAGTGCTGGCCTCAATGAACTTTCTATGCTGCTACACAGAGGACTTCATTTGAGGCTGTCAATCAATCATCTTTCGAGCGTAAAAATCACTTTTGTAACGAAGGGGTTATTATCCACATAATTCTCTGCTTTTCTTAACTGCTGTTTTTCTGAGTCCCTCATGTTAAGTTATTACATCAAAGTTGATTGAAAGCAGTTAAATGGTAATCACTTGATTTTTAACATTGCTGGAATCTCAAAGGACTGTGTTACTTGTAATTACAGCATTTTTCTTTACTTCACTTTGAATCTTTGGAGACAGTGCTTTCACCAGTATTCCTGGTTAATCTGCTTTTAGAATAGATTTCTTTCTTCAGCTCATCAATTTTCATAATGCTAGCCAATAAAACACAAAACAGCGAAACTGCACAATAGTTCCTCTGCTATATAGCAATATATATACATATATATATATACATATATATATTTATTGCCAAGACTGAATAAACCTTAGGGGATTTCTGCATCTTTGTTTACAAACACAAATGTATGAAGTCTCTGTTTTCTGAATTTTTAAAAGAATTGGCATTCTTATACCATGAAGTTAACAAGCACAATTATGAGAAGAAAAAAAGAGAAAGGGAACAAGAGAATGCCATATATATTAAAAAGAACAGATTACAGTTATGGATATTGCATTACTTTTTGGTTTAGGATGTGTTTTATACTGCATTTGTTGCATTCTGTTGTGTTGCAAGTCTGATAAATTAATGACCCAACATCCAGAGGACAAGCAAGGCAGAGGCAGACAGTCATAGAGAGAAGAGGGAATATGATGTGAGCCATGCTTATTCTTGGTAGCAATACAGAATTCAATCCCAAAGAATTTACTTCAGAGTCAGATTGCTGTATTTTTGAAAGAGAAAGAAAAGAAAAATTAGAAATTTTTAAGCAGCATGTTTTTTTCTTTGTTAGCTAGGCATGTAGGCTCAGTTTGAACACCTAAACATAGATATCTAGTGCCACGTTAGATCCTTCCTGGCCACTTGCTGCAGTCCCTGTTGGTATGGATCTCTGGTAGGTCCTGTGTTATCTCTGATCACTCCTTGTTGCCTTCTTGGTTACAGCAGGCATTTCAAGAGGCATGGCAGCTAATGTCTAGTCACCTGAGTCCTATCCAGAGTCCAATTTTATCTAGAATAGAGTCTTAAGCTTTTTACATGTCACTTCAATCAAGAAATAATTCACTTCTACGATAAATTTTCACATCTCGGAGCAGGGGTATCAATTGTCATTTTTGGGATGTGTGTGGGTCCTAAGTAGAGGATAGACTCTTATCGTTGCTATTAGAATTTTTAGGAAGGCTAATGTGTTTTGTGGTCATTGTTGATATTGGGAAATTATATCCCTATGTTTGCAGATGTAGCATATGCTAAAATGAAAACTACATTGCAGAACTAGAGCTGATGGTACTCATACAGAGGGTCCATTAAAATAGAGGTTATATTTTTTGGCTTTGATGTTCCTTAGCAAGAGGATGCTGAAACATCAGGTAATTATGTTAGTACCTGTAATAATAATTTGCTTGTAGCACAGAAATGTTGGTTTAAAGCTTTTAATTATTTTCTAAAGGTATGAAAGCCCATAGTTATTGACAGCAGTTGTGGACTAAAATTGATTCGTTTAAGACATATTTGAGAAAACTTGTGAACATTATGTGAGTCCCACACAAACACACAAAATTTAACCCAGTAAGAAAATTAAATTCTCACATAAATTTAGGACTTGGACAGATCAATCTTTCATAATTATGGATTGCTTATATTTGCTTCCAACTTTATCAAGGTGCTATTGGAGAGTTTGAAAAAGGTGCCTGACTATTGCAGTTCCCAGACCATGTTTTCACATAGCAAGTGTTTGAATTTGTGCATTTTATGTTAAACAGGTATTTGATAGGAGGCATAGACACCTCATGGAGTGGGAGCCAGAACTCCATCTACCCAACCCACAGATAATGCCCTTTATGAAGGAGCACAGATGTGGCATGCAATTTCTGGCCCAGTGAAGCCTGGATCTTTCCTTAGGTCACCTACTCTTTATAGAGCTTAGATAAGACTTATATCTGAAAAAAGAGGTTTTAATTCTTGCCTTTGGAGTACTGCTTTTTATAACTGAGAAAGAATTTTGTATTTTGAATTTCTTCAAGAGAATTTCAGTATTATAGAATACATTAAAAAATATATGTTCCCATATCTTAAGATACACTAGCAAAAAGAAAAATAATTTGTTTTGAAATTATATCTTTATAATTCATCTTATTACACTTACTTCAGTAGGTTTTTAAGGGGATATGGTATTCACTGTGGGACAATAGGTGTTTCTTACACTCTGGTAGATACTTTCAGTAGATATTACATGAAAATGTGTAATCAATGTCATTGTAACATCCCTGACCACCCCCAGGGATTTCTATCCAGACATGATTTATCAGTGTGAGGCTGTTTTAGAGTGCTAGTGAATGATATATCTTTGAACCCCACAAACAGGTTCATTCTCAGAAGTCAGCTGTTTGCACACACTATTGGCTGTGTAGATTTTTAGGAAAGGGAGAGAATTGCAATTACTTAATACAAAAGTGAGAGAAAATACAATTCTCATTTTTTCAGTGATTTTTTGGTAACAATTTGTATATTATGATCTCCCATGTTGTCGTTTTCCACAGCTGTAAATCTGTTTCCCCGAATGAGATTGTACCTGACTCACTTCTACCAGTGGAGACAGACAGAAAAAAAGCTTTATGCCTTTTAGTCAGACAAGCCCAGCAAACTGAGTGTAGGTAATGACAACAGTTATGTCAGTCAGCGCATTGCAGAAGACCAAAAAATGTATATGGTGTTTGCTGCACCTGCAGAAAGAGTCTCTGAAGTGCTACAGTCAGTATCACTGCTGGAAGAAGAGGAGACTTGTCACTGGTGTTAAACCAAGCATTGAGTATCTTGTAAGCACATCAAAGGTGAGCTGTGAAACCTGCATTGCCTTCCTGATTACATTGGAAATGGAATATAAATGCAGGCCAGTGGTAATAAGGGCATCACAGAATTCATGACTTTTTTCAGAAACTTTGCTGTAGAATACATCCATTCCCCTGGCAAAGGTTGTCCTCTAAACCCCTGGCTCTGAAGTTGAATATGAAGTGTGTGCCCATGAAATACTGATGAATTATATTTTTGTGTTTCTGAAGTGTTTTATTCTCTTCTCCAAATGCAGTTATCCTTCAAAAAAAGAGGTCTGGTTATGGGATGCTATATTCTCTTGTGCTCCATACATTTATACACATAATGCTATTTAATTTTTCTTATCCGGTACTTCAGTGAGACTTCTGGTGTGACTACGGACAACTTGCATGAGTAAGAGCTCTTGGGATCAAAGGCTTTAAAATATTCTGCTCTTGTTAAGTCGCTGATGGCAGTCAGTGAGTAGCACAAAAAAAAAATGACACAAAGAACTGCTTATGAGCAAGCCTCATTTGAAAGCAGGTGCTGTTGTAGTTATCCAGCAGAAGACTCGGTTCACAAGTTGTCCGTAGACTACAGAAGAAAGAAGGTTTAATACAAAAGGATTGTCTCATTGACCCAGCTTGATCTGTGTTTCAAAGGCAAAGCTGGAAGTATACTACAATGAGCTTCCCATATTGATCAGTACAAGGAAAGAATTACACAGCTCAGCCCATGCCATTGTCCTTCTTTTACCTTTTATCTTCTGCCTCAACTTCTTTTCAAGGTAAAAAAAGTTGCAATTAGTTCATCTTAAAGGGATTAGACTTCCTACTCAAAATCTGGAAAAGATGCTGAGAAATCACAGGTATCCTGGAGGAGTTTATTTTTGCTTTATGCATTTTTGACTTCACACAAGAAATAAATATTTCTAAATGAAGAGAAGACAAGAAAGAGAAGTGGAAATATATTTTTATTTTCTTACCTTTTCTCTCTCTCATACACACATATATGCATGTGAGCATGCACAAATACACATACACAGACACACTGGTTTTGCAGACTGAAATGAATATGGACATCGCTGCGAATAATATCTGAGCTCCTCATTTTCCATTTTTGTGGGGATAATGAAATCAATTTAAAAAGACTAACAACAGACTGTTTTCCCATGAGTCAAAACTAATTTTCTGATATGAATGAAGGAGTTCTATACAGTGAATATTGTAGAATACTGAAAAAGTTTGAATGACCTAGATTTGGGTGGTTGTATTACTCACAAGTGGCAATGTATGAATTATATCGGTCAGCCTCAGCAAAACCAGATGTCTTAGCTACCAAAATTCCCATCTGCAGAAATCAGGAAGAGGAGTTATAGCTTATAATTGGTTTGTAAAAAATATCTGATGGACCCGTTGACTTGTTATTAAAATGGCTGAATGTTTACTCAACTAACCTGTACATATTCATCTACCCCATGGTGTTTGCATCACCCACATTAGGTCCCTTAGATAATGCAGAGGAACAATCAATTAAGCAGGGGTTGCACTAAAGCCATTACGGTGACTGCTTACTGTCAAAGATAGTTACTAGAAAACTCAGATAGTTCAATTGCATTTGGCTACATCCAGCAAAAAAGATGTTTTAAGGCTTGTTTTCATTTAGCAAGTTGCTCTGGGCCTCCCAGAGCTGATTTCTACTGTGGAGGATACCCAGGTCTTTATCCTCCCTATGAGTTCAACAGCATATCTTTGAAGGACTAAGAGTAGTTCAGACCTTTACAACTGCAGTGCAGGAGAAGAAAGAGATGTCATCACACTTTTATGTTCTCAAAGCTGAGTATGAAGTCACCATTCTAATTGATTTTTGGAATAGGTTCAGGTTTTCTTAGACAGGGGCAGAAGTTGAATTAAAATGTCCTGAGCAGAGCTGGTAGATCCTTAAAAAGCTGGGAAGGGAGGTAGGCAGAAAACACTTCAGCATGGTCAAGGCTAAGTTGTGCTGGGCATGCTCAGAAGCAGAACTTTGGGTGCCAAAGGAACTTTGTGTGTGTGAAAACATGGCTGGCTCAAAAGCCTAAGCACTATGTGTACATTCCTGTCGAGGTAGCACTAAATGGAAGGCTGGAGGACTTGCATTCGGACAGGAGGCATGTCAGCGGAGATGAGATGTTTATATCTTTTTAAAATCTATTTGTAGAGCTATTGCCTGTTCAAAAATGATTCCAAGACTCTATAGAAAGATGTCTGCGTATATGAAAATACTGTCCTTTCCAACTGTTTTTTTCCATGTGGGGTAAATGTACCCACCTGTGGTTAAAAGCTCTTTTGCATACGTAAAAAAGTCTCTTCTTTAGAATCCATGACTTGAACTAAATGCTTTTTCATTTGGGAGCTTGGAACCGCCTTTTGTTTTCCAGTGTCATGTAGCTTGGTTTCTGGGTCTGCAGGACCACCAGACTTTGGAAATGAAAGCTGTTATGTTTCCATTTCTAATAAATTTTTTGGCTTACTGCTTGCAAGAAAAACAAAGCTATGCAATTCAGTCATTATAGAAGGCCATTATTAATTTATTCCTGTTGTGCTAGAACTTGATAGTCTGTCTGTGTGCTTAAAATGCCTTTGTATCTTGTTCTTTGTTATCTCCTAGGCATGTAATTTAATTAACGCACGTACACTGCTTTGAAGATGTAAAGAGATATATAAATGCTTAAAGTGCCAGATTAAGGCTTTCATGGGTGAAACTGTGGGGCAGCAGGCAGAAAGCACAACATACAAGCAGCAGTGCTTGAAGGTAATTTCTCCTGTAAAGGGCAGGAGCAAATATAATGCTCCAGAATTGCTGTGGGGAACAAAAAGCAGTGTCAACCATTGAAAAAGAAACTGGCTTTTGCTACCATCCAGTGATGAAGAATCAGGGGTGTGCTGCTATCCAAGTCTCTAATTCCCCTTAAATATGATGGATTATTTTTTATGGTGACCTCACCATGCAATCCTGGGGATGAGGAAGGAAGGTATCACAGGGGAGCATAAGACCTAGCAGTTTAGGCCCTTATTCTGCCAACTGTTAAAACAGGAAGAAAATGGATTCATTAAGTTCATGTGAATAAAGTTAAACAGATTCATGCTTGTCAGTTATGGATAGTACTGAGTAAAGGATAGGCTACATTATATCATCTTGCTTAGTCAGGGGTACTTCTCATCAGAATTATTTTACAATGAAAGGTCATACATAGCAAAACTACTTTAGGACTTCAGCTGGGTCAGTAACGTTAGACTCATAGTACCACAGTAAAATAACACAATGTCTTACATAGGAGTATGCAAAGAGCTCAGCTGAGAGGAATGAACCGGTTGTTAAAAGAAATTTGCGGGCTTGGGACCCAGTAGATTTCTGACAGTTTAAAGTTGTTAGGAGCCAATTTTAGGTAGCAAGGATGGAATCAGTTTCCTAAACACAGACATCCTGTGCCATTTGAAATGATGTATCTGAGCCTGAGTTAGCAGATATGGTGTAACCCCCATGAGGGACAAGTGCCCTTCCAGAGCAGCAGCTGAAGCTCAGGAGAGTGTTGATCTGCCAGTCCTGCCTGCCAGACCTGCATGGGTGTTAGAAGATGTTAGGATGTTTCAGATGGCATTGGCTGCCTATGTTTATGCAACTGATTCCTATCCGTTCAGTGAAGTGCTACCATTTGGCACCAGAAAGAGTGGTAAGTGTCATGGACTCTATTCAATTTCCATGGCATTAATCTCTCTTCTGGAAACTTTGCATGAAGCACACATCAACCTCGTACCACAACTGTTAGTTACAGACTACATTAAGAAAGTTAGATTTTAACTAAAATAAAATAAAATTGCTCTAATGCATTTTCCAAGTGGAATTCCCTACCAATGACTAGGTTCATCCTATTTAGGCTTTGCCAAGCGCTTCGTAGTTGTCATGACTTCATATGGCACCCCACCCCACAGACCAGCCAATCAACACTGTTACAATGTTGTAGATTAATACAGAAGCACTTATTTTGTCTCAGCTGGAAACTTCTTCGTGCATTTTATTGTGATCTTAAAATTTGTGGGAACATTTTCATTTTTTTATATGTGCTTTATCTTGTTTTGGGTGGAGGTGGGGAGTAATCAGCAAATCAACATACTTATCACTGACTGACACGTTCACTTTTGATGGGTTTTATCTTGCACTTTTATTATATTATTCACAACAAGATCCCTATTGTGAAGTGAATACTATTCATTCCAAACAGATGCACATTAAGTGACAGTCACCAAGTCATTGCCTTTTATATGACAAGGAAATCAGTACAAAGTTGTCTGTCATTTGACACAGTTACATCAGTCAGTTTGCAAAGGACAGCTATCCTTTAGTACCAACAATCTTAATTTCTACTATATAGCTTGCTGTTGCCATGCTGTCCTACCTTGGTTTTGTTGTTGGTGTTGTTATTTTTATAAGAGACACCAGATATCATGAAGCAAAACTCATTATCAGCTTTCTTAGGTTGCAGTGTTGTATCTCTCTCTATTTCCTTTTCTGATAAACAGTGCACAGTCAGAAGGGTTCATCTTTTATACAAATATGTAAAGCTCTGTTGCCACTAGTCTTCCAGTTTTGACTTTCATTCTAATTGCCCTGGGAAAATTATTTACAGATTTTAGCTTTTTTTTTTTTTTCCTCTCAAGATGTGTGGACTTTCAAATTCAATCATTATAATAATGAACACATGTTGGAGAAACATACTGAAAGCAGCATATACCTGTCAGGGAAAATTTTTTTTGGTATCTCCAAGTAAAATCTATCCTAATCACTGTATCAATTTTTCAAAGGCAACAGAACAAGACATTTCTAGAATTGCAGTTAATGATGACAGCTGAAAGATATAATAGTGTGTGAAAAAGCCTGTATGTAGAGTCACATTTTTCTTTTTATTGCTAGTTCAGTGTATCTTGTATATTCTCCTGATGAGCCTGTGTAGTCCTAGTTTCTGTAGAGGCTTGAATGAAATTAAGGAGGTTCTGTCATGTTGTTATCAACAAAAAGTTTAGATTTTTCTAAAAGAAAGCCCCTTCATGCCAACATATCAGCTTTTACAAAGCTCTGCTTTGCTGTCCTGTACTAGCAGTTCATAGAATTTAGTTTCCTTTTTGCTCCTGTAGAAATAAAAAGAGCAAATGCATGTACATGATCTAAAAGTAATCCATCTATATTGCCTACTGCCTGAATAGGTTGACTAATGATAACTGATGATTATCTGCTTGGAAAATAATGGGCAAATTTCCCTTGCTGTAACTTCACTGACTTCAGTCTGCGCTGTGTTTTAATTATAGCATGTTCAACCGAGATTCAACAAAGAACTAGTAGATGTGTTAAAGGGAAAAATTCTCCTTTGGTCGGGTGTCAGACTATTACTATTATTTATTTAAGTGCTTCTAACATGACAGTCTTGACCTACTTGGTCTTTTCTTCTACTAATGGCTATGAAATTGAAACAATTCACTTGGCATTTTAGACTGTCATTAAAAAAAAAATGCCCAAGAATACCAGAATGGAGACATTTCTTGCCCATTTATGTCACTACAAGCTGCTTAAAAGACTTGCTTTGCTGCACTGTTCACAGTGAAGAGGACATAAAACCCTCTTGTGACAAATTATTGTACTTGGAGTAAAAAAAACAAGGTAAATTCATTTCAGCCACTCCGTGATTGGTCGTTTTTGAAGATATCAGACAAAATATTTAACCTTACCATCAGTGAAAGGCTTCTTGTTCAATGGGCTTATACTTGAACTCATAATGCCCCCCATCACATTTCTTTAAAAAATCGTGACTTGTCAGTTCCTGCAATGAGAAACTCAGCCGATGTAATAGAATATAATAATAAATATAATTGAATAACTGAATAGTGCTGGTGTGTCTTGTCATTGTGCAAGTGTGTTTGGGGAGCTGTACAGTGTAGTAGAGAAAGGAGCTTCAGGTCCTGACTCTGACATAAATTTAATTTTGGAGCTTTCGTAGGTCATTTCTATTGCATCCTTTTTTTTTTTTTTTTTTTTTTTTTTTTAATTAATTTGCACTTTTCTCTTACAATTTTCTCTTTTCAATTAAAGTGATATTATTTTGGGGTTTAGTCAAGAATTTGTCAAGTACATTATCGATGAAAGACACAATATAAATGCTATAAGAAGCGTATGCAGAACCACAGAAGTAAATATTTAAGAAACTAACAGTCTTCAAGGATGCTGATATAAGACAGGGACAGGAATATAGGTGCTAAAATCTCAGAAGCGCAAGGAACCATATGGGAGGCATCTGTATACAAAAAAAGCAAGGAGAGACCCCTTATGCAGTGAATCCCAGTTCCCCCTTTGCTCTCAGCATCTCATCAGACCTCCCCACCTTCATCCCACCCCTTTCCTCATGCCTCATCCTCACCATTCACTGAGTCCCACTGACCAGTAAAAGTGTAGTCTTCCTCAGGCTGCAGGCTTGCAGCTGGTATTAGATCCTCCATCGCTCCCTGACTCCTTTCCCAGCCTGATTGGAAAGTCAGTCTAAAAAAGATTTATGCCCTCAACAAAAGAGTATGGAGAACAGGGAGAGAGACTGTACACTGCTGGAAAATGGACCAGAAGGCCTCTCCTCAGTGACAACCCTTGCTCTCTAGTCCCTTCAGCAGCTGTGACAACTTACCGTCCCTCCAGCCAGCTGCAGATCCCTTTCTTGCTCCCCAGCTCTCCAGCACCAACCTCACTTTCTGTTGCAGTCCATGAATGGGTGGAGGAGGATGAGTCCAGCTTGATGCTCACACAGTTGCTCCCTGTTTGCTCCCTGGGTCTGTGGGCTACCAGATGGACTATGGTGGTTCGCTTCCTCACATATTCACATGTCCAGCAGGGCTGAAGAATTTAACACAAGATGCAGAGGACTGAGCATTATTCCTTTTAACAACCTGGAATAATTTTTCAAATTATTCAAGATGTCGTCTCTGCAAGTAAACTGAACAATTAAAGGGCATTTGCTATTTTTCATGCACTGAAGGTATGAATTTTTCATTATGTTCCAATTCACATTTTTTTTTTTTTTCTCAGCGTCATTAACTGTCTAGTAGGATCTTTATTGTCCACACATTCATACGCTTTAACTAGCTGTTGTGTTTGGGGGAATATTTTGCAGACTGTCTTCTCTTCCTCTCTGCACAAGTCTTGTTATTCTCTGAAAGGGAAAGGAGAAAGAAAAGGAAGAATGAATAATAATCAAAAAGCATGCTTCTTTTCAGGCAGCAGCACTCAACACTCTGCTGCAAACCATGCTGTGTAGGATCTTGTAAAGCTTGATTGGAAGCATATTATCATATTAAAAATGTGTATATCTCCTCCTCCTCCTCCCCCCTGCCCTTAGAATTAAGCAATACATGGGTTTCAAGGGGATTTTGCTATGGCAAACAGCTATGTTCTCTTCTAAGGTTACTCTTTCTGTAGAGCCTCAAAGATGTGAGTTTTTAAAACCTTATTAAAGACAAAGTTGGAGCAAATAGACTGGCAGTGTTATGGCTATTTCAGGTGAAAAAGACAGGACTTTTCAGAGACTCCTCTGAAGGTGTGTAATGAAAACTATTTGGGAGATACCCCCATTGTGAATGCCCAGCTGCCTAACTCAGATATATTGCAGTAGTTCAGGGATGAAATAGAGAGTGACCTGACCCAATTAAACCTTGACAGCACCCTGCTACCAACAATACGTGCCCCCTAAGCGCTGCCCCTGTTCACAAGCGTGCGTGCGCACTGTTAATGTCTTGGGTTGTGTTTACAAAGTCATTGAAGTCAGCATGATGTTGGACAGTGGCAGGAACAGTCTATTCCAATCTAACGCACAGAAAGGCTGTCACACAGGAGGAGAAAGATTACATTTAGTTGCAGTGTAGCTGCGAAAGTGGACTATTAACTTCTAATACAGCTTTTTTTTTTTTTTTTTTTTTTTTTTTTTTTTTCTTCTGGGAAGTTACAGAGTCATGGCATTAAAGCTCTGACTGCCAGAGAAAGTGAGAGCAAGCAGAGGTGGATCGGCGAGGTCTCAGGTCAGGGTATTATGTCATCAGTGCAAGCTTTCCCTCTGGAGCTGGTGACTGCTGCCCTCCATCCTTCTCCACCTTTTAATGTTAATGCTATAGGGGCTCCTCATTCAGAAACATATGTACCCCATTGAAAGCTTATCCCTGTGTGCTAGCAAGTGGGGACAGAGAAAAAAGAAGATTTCTGAAATAAATCCAGGTGACAGTGCTGAGATTTTGGCGTCAAATGTTTTGCTTTTGTCTGTTCAGGATGATGACATCTGGCTAATTAGGCAGCATCAATGCTACAAGGACTTGGACTGTGTAAATTTAGCATGCTCACTCTGGGGCTTCTTGAATCTTGATTTGGGTCTGCTTGCTCTCCTAATATGTGCCTGTCACTGACTGCATTTCAATATCTCTGGCTTTGTATTTTACTTAGGTAACAACTTCTGAAGTTTGCCAAAACCTGAAGAATTGATAGGATTTGTTGCTCAAGTGGTCCCTTTTCCATTTCTTAGGTGTTTCATAGTACTGATTCAAGCTTTGTTTCTCAGGAGGGAGACAGAGGGAGTGTTTAATGACCAAAGCAAAGCCATCCTAAAAATCATTGGATTTGTTTTGGACCACCTAATTCCAACAGTACAAACTTCTTCAGACTTTAAGCACCTGTCTCTGGTGGCACTTCAGAACAACAACCTTCAATCACATGCCAAACCCTGAAGTCAGTTCAGCTCATTTGGGACATGCATTTTGAAAAACAAAGTTTCCTAGCATCTGAAACATATAGCGTGAATCAAATTTTTCTAAATGCTGTTTAACGAGTAGAAAAGTTTTAAGAAAATAAAAAATTGTGATTCATTATCCTGTCATAGCAATGTTTTACTAGACTCTGACCCAAGCCCTCCTAATCTAAGGTCTACCAAATAAGAGATGGCAGAAGGTGACAGTCATGTAGAAAAGTTGCTGGCTTTTCAGATATTTACACTGGCATTAGCTTTTATTTCTTGCTTAAATACCACTTGCTGTTTTATATGAGGTCTCTAGAATTTAAAAGGTGTCTCTCATTTGCCAGGATTTAATCATGTTTTATGAGGATCATGGTTACTGAAGAGAAATTGTACATTTTGAAATAATTCAATGAAGCTTTAGAGATAGGTCTATAACAAAATATTCACTTGTTACCTTTAATATTTATATCAACCCCTAGAGACATCAGCTGAGATGAGTATCTGCAGTGACAGCTCATTTACTTACCTGTTGGAAGAGACAAGTTTTATATATTTTTGATGAAAATGAAGTGTTATTGTTGCCATTTTATAGCAAAATACTAAACTCATAGAAGTTAGAAGTAGAACTAGGCACTCAATCCAGATCTTCTGAGTCGTGTTTCACAGCAGTATTATTCCTGTTCACATGTATAAATAGACCCTTTCCACTCGATTTGTAAATTCCCTGAGAACCTTAAGCAAGCTGGTGTTTCAAAGTCTGATTCCACATTTCAGAGTGAATGTGCAATATAGAGGGGGAGAAAATGAGAAGAAACCACGTCATATTACCTGGAAGTGTTTACCTCTGACATTTATGGAACCTGTCTCTGACTCAAACACTGTCATGAATAAATGAATATTTACAATTTAGGTAAATGTTGGAAAGCCTATTTGTATCACAGTATATAGTGACATGAGCAGTTTCCTAAGTGTGATCAGGATGGGGCAAGAAATGTTTTGTGAGAGCTTCATTCTAGCCAAGGTCTCTGCCTGCTGCAGGGCTGAGCACTCACTATCCCTTGGGATTGATCTGTGCAATCATCTCTGGGCAATATTTTATTTTTTTTTTTTCAGTTGGGTTGCTCAGATGTAACTGAGAGCAAAATTTGGGCTGCAGTGTATTTACTACTGGAAATGATGCGTGTTGGGGAAAGACAAGTTTTTTTCCTAGCTCAGGTTGAATCTGCAGGCTGGCAGTTACAACAAAGACATCTTTCTGTGCAATATTAGTGAATTTCCCTCAGATGTCTCTGGGGGAAAATAAACATGGGGCACCCTGAATCCTGACGCTGTTTTTACAAAAAAAGTTTTAGAGCAGAAACGTATTTTAACCCCAAAGTGCCATAAAAGACCATGCCAAATTGCACATACACTATCTAAATAGGGAAGTTGTACTCTAATTGTTGGATATAAGCTTGACTGCATTTGATTTAACAGTTAATGCTGTATTCATTAATCTGAACAGGGAAGAGCAGGCATACTGTCACAACATACCTCAGTTCAGTAGTCATGCAGAGCAGGTGAGAGAATGCTAACCATTTACAAAGTGAAGCAGCTGATCTACGTCAGCCCCATCACTTAATGATGAAGAGAAAAGGCAACCAACTGCAATATCCAGAGAAAGATTTATGATATATCTGAAAGTCCAGAGTCCCAACAGGCAATGTACAACCTACAATTACCCAGAATGATTAGACTTAATGGTTGTAAATAGTTTTCCACCTCAAAAACTACTAAGGATACTGTTCATAAATGTATTATGGTCTATTTGTTGTACATACAGCTTCTGGGGAAAATAAAAAAAATTCCTTTGGGAAATGATCATGAAACTTACTACTTTTAAAGAAAGCATTGGGAATGAGAATGCCAATTTAGAAAGAAAATGACCTGACCATAAACTAGGGATTAGGTAAGGTGAAATGCAAATCTTCTCCAAACAGAAGCTGATTAAGGGAAGAACTTGGCTTCACAAAACCTGGTTGAACCAAATTTCAGTGCCTACTGAAATTTTTTCTTCCTCTTTATCTTTTTTTCCCTTTTTAAGAGACAGGTTAAGGGTTAACAGATTTGTCACTGAGAAATCTGGATATTTAACTTCTAGATGGCATTGTTGCCGAATGGAAACTGATGTGTATGAAGTGTGACACAAAAATTCTGGCAAGTCTTGCTGGAATAACTTAATATGCTACTGTCCTCAGTCATTTGTCCCGCCTCTCTGCCAGAGGACACCAGAGGAAGTTGGTATAAAGGAATTGCCAGTGTTCTACCTGCTCTGCTTTACATTCTGGCTTTTTAGTTAAATCCACCTTTCATCATCAGTGTGAGCTAAAACCAGTCAGGCTAAGATACTTCAGCTGTGGCTTCTTTTTTTTTTTTTTTTTTTTTCAGACTTTATTATTGAGGTGATATCTGCCAGAAGAGAGGTAGGGGTTGGAGTTATTTGAGTCAACAACATTTTAAACACAGCCAGACTTATAAGAGCTAGCACATAAAAATCCCAAGCTTCTTTTGTTTTTGCCTTAGTCTTGCCCACTGACAATATTATGGACTGAGACACAGCAGAGGCAGCAATTCCATAGATAATCTTTGTGAGAAGAAGCATTCATCTGAAAGAAATTAAATTGTTTCTGCAAGTGTATCTCAACTGGAAATGTAGTCACAATTGGAAACAGCTTGGAAATTGCTGATCATAACAGACTTGTAAACATTACTTTTGAGAGGTTTGTGCTGATGCAAGTTGCTTGTCCAAATCACCTGGGACAGGTCTTCAAGTGACCATTTCATCATGCTGCCACTGATTCTCTGAGCTGAAGCAACACCTTTCAAGAGTGATACATACAGTGAGCCCTAATAAAACATAATTGTTTGCAGGTTCCCTACCTGAACGCTCCTAGTTACCTAATCAGGGCCTCTGAGCAGTACCAGCTGCACCGTGCCTCTCATACTTTTGTGTGAAGCTCACCTGGGAAGAATCCATAATACTGATGGAAATGACATGTGTTAAAAGACAGCTCTTGGCAATGAGATGAGGAATAAGAGATCTCACACAGGGCAGAGTCAGTGGGATCAGCCATGTGGAATCACCATTTCTTCAGTAAAAATTAAATATTTTCTTTCTTCATCTTCCTTTACAAGAGAGGCTTTGTAAAATTTGTTCTCACTGACAGAACTTGGTTTATAGTTTCTCGCTGTAGTTGAACCTGGATGGCCTGGAGACAGACATTATATGAAAGAAAGGAGGTTTTTCCAATCTATCTGAAAAAAACACTGGTGAAACTCATGAGAAAACCCATGCTTCTTCAGAAGAAATTTGTATATATCTCAGAAAGAGTGTCTTCTTCTGAATGTGGAAATGACACAAGTAATATAAACTATGCTATTTTCTGTTTTGAGATTAATAGCCCATAGTCAACATGTAGCCTAGGATCTATTTTCATGCATAGAAAAAGACACCCTCTTGCATGAGGCATGAATAATCCTGGTTCTTCTTGAGATATTTTTTGCCCAGTGACATATAATTCCCTTCCCTAGGTGTAAAGAATATATCGAGCTGTGGGGCAGATTTGTTACTGATGTTGTGCCATAGTTAGTCTGGAATACCATGCCTCCAATATCAGATTTTGTGGATGTTGTATCCACCTAAATACAGACATGTTGGTATTTTCTCTATGACTTTCCACAAATATCTGCTAAAACCAGACTTATCTGCTCTTGTCACAGAACACAATTCTGTGATGTGCAGACGACTATGCTGCCTGAACCACTTTTCACTATGGCAGCTCCCCAGCTCCTTATATACTGCCATCAGAAATTAATGCTTACTCTGATACTCAACCAAGCTGAGTGTTGGATACCTTGAGATGCCTGTGACAAAGGTAAGTTCACCTTTTAAATATCCATTGGATAGTTCAGGATCTCAGTGCTTAAGCAATATAATTTATTTGAACTATAATTAGTAATTTAACTTGTAAACTTTGTCCTGAAATTAAAAAAAAAGTGAAATATGAACAAAATGCTGTCTACCTGTTAAATCTGTAAAAAGTGTTTATATATTTTTCATACTTGTTCATATTTCTTGTTTAATTTTTTGTTCCAGAGTCAACCTGGGATTTATAATTCTTTGTGCATTTTTTGACTTTATCTCAACCAGTGACAACCATTTTTACTTCAGGCCTGTAAGGTGCCATTATGTCCAAAATGTGCTAACTGAGCAATGTTCACACCATGAAGAAAAGAATGGTGAGCGTGTCATGATCTAGATAAAAATAGACTGATGCATTTGCTAGTCTTGTGAAATACACTTATTTCTATGTGTATGTGCCTTGGTCTTCATTATGCTTCTGCTCTAAGGGTACTTGTATAGCTCATCTATGAATTGACAACGTGAAGAAAAAAAGAGAAAGCAGCACATGTTCTTATTCATTCTGAAAGTAAAAGAGATGAGTTAATTTCTTAAGTCAAAGACTAGGTGTTCAGCTGCACATCATATATTATCTTCATTAATCTACTGTAACAGAAAAGGAGCAGAGTGGTGAAGCATACTTATTCAAACCTCAGATACACTTCTTGAACATAATGAGTGAACACATCATTTAGTGCTCCCATTTGTATTCCTGCCTGTTAGTTGGGAAGTAGGAAAAAGGGTTGGATATGCTTACATAAAGACAGATGTGTAGTGCATTGGGCACTGCATGATTTAGAAAAATGGCAAATGTTGCCAGTGGTATTAGTCAAGTCTTTACATGTATTCTCATATAATTTTTAGACATCTAGAAGCAACATGTTGGTATAGATTTTGATTTGCAAACTGAATGGCAAGTGGATGATGGATTCCATGCTGTGCTTGGACACAGTTCCCAACTCCCTCCTACTCTGTGAGAAATGACTGCAATCATAAACCCACCACATAATGAAGACTTCAGTAGGAGCAGGAAACACTACCACACCAGGAATTTGCAGGACATCTGGTAAATCAACAACATTATCACAAACATCATGGCCAACAGTCTGAGATGTAGCAACAGTATATTCATTTTCCAAATGTTCCAACTGAGAAAGCTACTCAGACCATTCCCACTATACACCAGATGGTTGATTGGTAAGCCAATATTTTCTTTATACACAGAAGCTTACTCTTCCATCATTAGGAAACATTTTGCACAGGGACCAGATATTTTATTAGAGACAGGATTTTCTCTGGCCCATGTTCTGCTGAAGAAATATATATACTGTACAATATACACATCACAATATGGTAAAATGCAAGATACTGGAGGAAGTGTCTTGTTCATTTATTTTGCTACTGTCCACAGTTATATGAGAAACCTCTGTGACAAACTGCCCCCCTTTCATTTTAAATGACGGTAAACATATTTTAAGTGAACTACAATGTGCTAAATTGTATTAAATATGACATAATATCAAACCCATATGAAAATTAATCAGTGTAATACAGCAATGTCAGAGAGCCACAAAACTAGTCTAGTGTTATAGCAGTTCAGGCTAGTGCTTAGTGATATGATAATTTAGGCTTTGAGTAATTAGCAGAGCACAATTTCTAGTGCCTTAGTCAAGCAAAACATTCTGCAAAATCAGTAGAAGTTTTGCCTTATTGAACATGTACTTCAGATAAAACTTGAAAATAGAAAGCTGAATTGACTTTGTGTGTTGACTTTGTCAAGTGCTCTCCAGATTGTAATAGTGTCTTTACCTACAGATAGAGAGAAAAATCCTTGTATTGCTAAAACTTCCAGTCTTGCTATTAGTCTGATAATAAAGGTTTTGATGTAAACGTTCGTCTTTCTTCTGTTTATCTGTTATAGCTGTAGTTGTAAATCACTGGATGGGTTCCTAGCTCCATTAATCCAAGCATTGTCAAATGTCCTATAAAAGGCAGGAATTTCCTTAAAGCTGTTCCAATCTGATATTTGTTTCTTCTATAAAACCAAAGAGAAATATAATATTTATATATGATGCAAGTTGTATGGCCTATAATCATGATTACTTGGTATACTTTTTAAAACACTGTCTTATTTTTCCCTTGTACCTTCACCAAACACTTAGTGCTCAATATTTCCATGACTAGTGTGTATGTCAGGCTGATGTTTTCAAGGGAATATCAGAAGCAATAGTAAAACTTCTGCAAAGGGCTAGGAAAATATGTTGTCCTGTTATTTTTAAATTCTCCTAGAGTTTATCAGGTGAATTTTAGTATTATATCTGAGCAAAGATTTGAAAGTAATCAGCAGGATTAGCCTAGATGTTGGGAAAGTGTCATCTGCTTAGTTCCACATCCATAAGAAAACTAAAGAGAGACTTAGTAAAGGTTGAAAGATACATTCCCTGAGGTGTCCACACTTTGTGAGCATTATTGATCAAGATATACAGGGGGTGAATTGGATTTCTCCTGAAACTGCTCTTCCTAGCAGTTCGAAGTGGCAGGCTGGTCATTGGAGTTGTATAATATAGTGACATATTTCAGTCAGCACTTACACACTTGTGTGTGCTCACTCAAGAAAATAACTGAATGGACACCTATGTACTTACACATTTTATCAGAACCTATCCTTCCTTTCAGCTTCCCAAATTTTTCATCTTCTCCATTTCTTTAAATACTGATTGTGCAAAGCCGTATTCATATGCTTAACTTAACAACAGTAATACCACTGAAGCCAACAGAACTCACGTATGTAAAATTTTAAGTATGTTTGCAGGATTTAGTATTGAACTTTAAGTCTGATATCTCTAAATTTGGAAGTCTAAGAGCTTCATGACCTTTCAAGCATGGATTATCCTTATTTTCTACAGAAATGGTGCTGAACATACTGCTTGTGTTTAGGAATAACTGAGGCTCTCCAGGGGAATGCTGGCCTCCTTTGGATGGAAGTGTGGTATTACTTTGGTTGCAAAAGGTGAATAACAGAGACAACACAGAAGACTCTCCAGGATGGATCAGTCCAGACAAAGTAGTACAAATCCTGGTCTCAATAAAGTAAATAGCAACTATGCCCAGTGACTTTAACTGTCAGTGAAGAGAAACGACTGTGTAATTGCTAAAATCTGATACTGAGCTGGTAGCAAAGAGACTGCATTTCATGGTTACAGAAATGTTTAGTGTTTTTTTTTTTAAAAAACAGCCAAACAAAACAACAGAAAAATGCAGGCCAATGAATTAAAACAGGATTTAACAGAAAGAGTTAATTCTGGTCATAGTTTGCTTAAAAAAAAAAAAAAAGAGATTTAATATACTTTTCAATCATGTCAACTGAAATGCGACTTCCCTCAATGATAGACTTGCCTACATCTATCACAAGGTAAACAATCTGTGCTAAAAGCATAAAGACTTATTTTTCCTTTATTCTTATCTCAGTGAAACAGTCCACTGACAGAAGCGCCTTTTGTCTGGAAGAGATTTGCTCATGTTTCACCCTAAACTAATGCAGAAATAGGGCATATTAGAGAAGTTTTGACTGCTGGTGGCGGTGAAATTCATTGGCCATTATATTGCTCTTTAACAAATAAACACAACTTACTGTTGCCAAATAGCTACATGCAGATTTGCAATTCCTTAAAAGTAACTTACTTATCAGCTTTGTCGAGTCAAAAAATCCTTAAAAACAGATTCTTGCAGAAAGAAAAAGAAAAAGGATAAAAAAGTATTAACCTAGGAGACTTAATTTTGACAAAACTGAGTGATAGAAAGCAGTATTCCTGGAGGGATGATCATTCAGCTGATGAAACTCTAAGACAAGAAGTATGTGGGAGTTAAGATGTGACATCAGTCTGAAATTAGTGGGGTGTTATTTTAAATTGTGGAGTTGTTTTGTTTTGTTTTGTTTTAGTCTCATGCAGAATTGGGTCTCTTCATACCAGATTTCCAAGAATTTGTGCATGTGATGGATAAAGAATATCCAAGGCAAAGCTGCCACATCTTGATGTCTGACAGCTGGAATTTGTCTCCAGTGACTGAATTCTGGAAGAATCAGGATGAGACTGAACAACTGAGTTCCTCTTGCAGCCCCCTTGCATGAGTGTGAATTGCTCATAATAGCACATCTAGAGGCATGCTTAACTTACGGAACAACCTTTTTTGGCTTATGTCAGTCATCTGCAGAATGAAAATACATTTACATTATTCCTCAGGCCTTTTCCATTATCATAAAAAACATAGCTCATCTGCCTTTTGGAATCTCATTTCGGTACAAATGGCATTACTCCCTTCTGTTTTTCACATTTTACAGTAACTTTCAATTGTACATGGTCACCTAGTGAAGTAAAAGGAATAAAACTTCCAGTTTGGTAATTTTTATACTCCATTTTATCAGGAATGAAATGATAATCAACTGTAGGCGTGTAAACTATAACATTGCAATGATACAAATTTTTAAAAGGCTGAGTATTAGCATATCATGTGCATGACATTTAGCTAAATCATCTGAATGTATTTATATAAATATAATGTGCTTCTCATTGGAAAGAGCAGAATAAATTTAATGGAGCCACTTAAATTTAAAAGCTAAATCTGTATTGGTAGTATATTACTAAAAAAATTTGGTTGTCTTGCCACTCCCTGTAAGCAGAATATCATGAAATTGAGTTGCATGCTTACCTTTGTCCTTAGCTTAATTACAGCCTTTGACACCTTCTTAAAACACTTCTTATTTCTAGCCTTTCACCTTCCCCATACAATATGTTCATTACTCTTTCAAAATGAAGATTAAGTATGACTGCCTTGACCTCCCACATTTCTCCCAATTCCTCACACTCTTCCTAAAGCTTCATTACATTTCTGATCATATTTTCCTTTTAAGTATTCTCTCCTTTTGTATTTTGATTGTTCACTGGTGGTTTTCCAGTTACTTCTCTGGCTGCTCTTCCACCACTTTAGTGAAAAATCCAAAACCTTCTCCTTTTCTTTGTTAGATGCAGGATTTTGTTAGGGACTAATACCTCTTTAAGAGATCAACTGAAGACAACATTTAATTTGCTATTTTCACATCGGTCACTCTCATATAAACACCTTCATTATTATGTCTTCCTTCATCAAACTTGCCTGCCTTGTCTCCCTTAAGACTTTCCGTATGTTTCACATCCCTTGAAGTGTAGTGGAAATAAAATCCAATTCCTTACCCTTCTTCTTAAACCCTATCAGCTGCCAGTTCCCTGCCAGTGCCACTAACAAAACTCATTGACATCTTTTGTGACTGTGGAGGTTATTTTATACCCTCATTCTCTCTTGCTTTACACACAAGAAAACATCTATCTGTGTATATCGATACCACTGTTATTGCTGCTTCTATAAAATGTCTAAGATCCTTCTCTTTGTGAACAGACATTGAAAATACTTGTCCATTCACATAATTTAAACATTTATGTCTCTTGTTATCTCTTCCTTGCTGGATTACTTAGGAAGCGTAAAATTTTTTTTTTTTTTTTTTTCTGCAAAGCATGCAATAACAACATTTTCCTCAGCAACTAATTTCTGTTTGGTTTCTGTTGACTCACATCATTGGTTCTCTACTTCTACAGACATCCAGAGATGCTTTCCAGACTAAAAAGGGGTAGTTAGGAAGGAAAAATTGATAGAGACAAACTAAATGCAAGAATTAGTTTAGACTAGACCCCTATCTTCTAGACAGCTAAAGTCAGATGAGTTAGATGAACATCACCCTGAGGCATTATAATTCTTTTGACAAGATATTATCTAAAGGAATTAATCCAAAACCAAGAAGAATTATAACTCCATTACTATGGTAATGGTACTGTGGTAATAGTTCCAATTCAGCTTTGTTTCTCCATGGGGTTAATGAGCTTAAGGGTAACTGCTATGCCTTGTGTCATACATACACTAACTTCCTGGCTATAACTCTGCCAGTGGACTATACTGAACCAATGCACAAAATGCAAACACTGTTAGATGATTCTCTATACTGTTTAATGGGTCACATTTTGGCTTGGACCAGTTAGCACTTCCTAGATAATGCCCAAAGAGGGTCTGTTCCTAACAGGAAGTGCTTTATGTATCTTGTCTTCAGGACCAGAGAATGAGTGGATCATATTTCTTTAATGATATACCTTGAACTCTGCTGCTAGCCTAGCTAGCCCTTCACAGAACAGCATTTGATGGACACACTTCTAGAAACCTTGTAAAATTTCACCATCGGGCACTCTCAAACATTATTGTCTTTGACAATAGGCACATCCTTTCACTATAGGGAGCCACAGCCAAAACAAGATTTTGGTATTCCTGCACTGGTTTACTGGTCTCAAAATTCACATACCATAACAGCAGCTGATTACTGACAGGAATGAAATAGTGACTCTTTAACAACTGCAACCACATTAACAGCTCATAGGTTTACGATGGAGATCCTGGAAATTGTATAAGTAATTTCCCTGAGTCTCTGAGGTTCTTACTGAAAACTTCAGTGGCAACTGGCTTAATCTTCACACTCCAAGATGTAAATCCTGTGATGGCTAACTGGGAAACCACATGCAGCATCATGACCAAGTCACCATTAAAAGGTCCTCTCACATCTCAACTCTTGCTGTCATTAGAAGATAGGGAATTTTGTATCTAATCGTCACCTTTTCTTTTTTTATGAGGGTATGTGTTTGGGGAAGATGATTTTGTTATGAAACTACACAGCAGAGGATGGAGGAGTGATAAAAAGAAATTATATTCCTTGGAAACCAAAGAAGAACTGTGAGTTTCTCTTATTTAGGACCGAGGGAAAAAGGCAAAATTGATCCTCAATCTCTCTTTAAGTGTCACAGTCTAACCTGATAAGGAGTTTTAGGAAGTCTCATTAACTCAGTGCTCCTCCGACTAATAACTTTTCTTGCAAATAGCTTAGCTTGTTTTGCTAAACCAAATGTGAATAACCTCCAATAGAGTCATTTGGAAGGTAATTCTAACTGTCTTTATTTATATTTGTATAGATTGGCTTCATGGCAGGATCTCTTACAATAAAATGCAGCATAATAACTATCTACTAATGATACTTTGACTTGAAATATCGCCAGGAAGTTTAAATTGGTATCCACCTATTTTTAGCAGAAATAGCTACAAACAGTTCACAAAATAAGCCCCAGCTGTAATAACAAGAAAAATTGACATAAACCAAATGCTCACCACGGGTGAATTTCCACCTACTCTTCACAAATAGAATGAGATCATAAACAGTGGGAGGCTGGCCTGTCTCTAATTTTAATTGTTTTATTTTTCAGTTCACAGCCTGATTAGATTGAGAATGGTAGGCAGGTATAATTTAATTTTAGCACTGACCCCCTACAGGATGGATTACAAAAGTGATGAGCCCTAGTAAGAACAGACTGTTTAGTAGTTCATGTGCATGTGAAGAACTTGTTACACAATTTATCTTCTGCAACTTCATTTTGCAGTGAAACTTCGATTTGAAATGAAGTTCACCAAGTACCATAACATAAACGACCACTGATACCAGCATACAGATATCCTTCATGGATTTCACAAAGTGATCTAGTGAAGTTTTCCCTTACATACTGTGTGATATATTTATATAATTGGCACCATCTTCTGAGCAGATTGTTGACATGTTTTATGGATGGTTAGGGGAAATAAAATATGGAGAACAATAGTCATTCCATAGTTGAAATTGAAATGTGACTTCCACTGTAAATCTGATTCAGAGCTTCCATTCAATTTTGTAAACAAAGGCTTATCTGTCTGAAAATGAAGCTCACTTGGGATTTTTTCTACTAAATTTCAAAATTATTTACTTATGTATTCCTAAAGCTTAACAATAAAAGCAGTTGCTTGTCTTAACATAAAAGGAGGAAAGAAAACAAGATGTTTTTGATTAAGATGCAGTGTTTACTACAGTTACAACAGTCTTCTGATAGATTTTTTCTTTGACAGTTCAACAGTGACATGTCAATGCTTTTACTGGATTCTCATAAATGACGATACAATATTAGCTGTTCTATTCCACCATGTGCTTGACTCAATACTTTCACCATCTGGTACCCTCCAAAGCACACATCCTTCTTCTGGACCTCAGTAAATCTACTGAAAGGCAAGAAATGAGTGAAGAATATGAAGTCTATTGAGGTAATAAAAAAAGAAAGTGTGGAACTTCATTAGACCATCAGCACTTTGCAGGTCCTTAGTAGTTCAAGAAACTTTTATGTGTGTAAAAGATTTTTGCATTTGAAAACATGATAAAACTGTACTGAGCATAATAGCAAATGTCACATTTTTTAATTTCTCTCCACTTTTGACCTGCTGAGATCTGGACTTGAGTATATGAACGATCTCACATCTGCCATCCATACAGAGTCTGTCTGCAGAGAATGACTTAAATATTGTTTAGAATTGTGTTAGAATTAGAATTATTTGAATTATATTTAATTACAAATCCACAAGACACCTTAGCAAACTACAAAAAGGGAACTAAGGATGTAATTTTTTCATAACAGGATGACTTATCTGGGTGTGCTCAAGAGTGGAGATTGATGGAAGTGAAGACTCCAGAATATGCCCAATGCCCTCCATGTATGTACAGCACAGCATGACACATTGTGTATGTGAACTGGAAATATTTTCAGATGGTGCCAGGGATCTGCAGAGCTAAAGCACTCTACAGTTTGACTAATCTGCCAATGTTTCAAATAAAATCTTCGGCAGAGCTGTTCCCACAGTGCACAGATACACAGAAAATGTGTTCTGGAATAAGCATAAGCTGTTTTATTTTCTACAAGTCACTAAAATAGTTTCCTTTCCTTTAGATCACAATTTTTATTAAATTGCTTACTTAGTGCCATGTGACTTCTACCAGTGCTTGGGTCTGAATTTTCTTCTGCTATTGTTTCCTCTTATACTCCTTGATTTTGCATTTGTACAGTAAACAACCCTGTTCTCACCTCACAGATTATTTGGCAGAGAGAAATGAGAGTGATTTTATGCAGTAGCAAAGTGAACTTCTGTAAACACTTGGTTTCATCTGAGATATTTCCATATGTCAAATACACAGCTATCAGAACTGTATTAAAGGCTGAATACATTGCACAAGAGCTGAAATGTAAATATGAGGTTGAAGGTATGCTTGAACTTCTACCTTTGGAGACATAAGGTCCAACATCATAAATTAAAGATAGATTCAGGCAACATTTTGAGTCTCTTCGGAGACATGTCTTCAGCAAAGTAATGGAGGAAGGCCTGCATGAAAGCCTTTGAGGGGACAAGGCTGTTATGAACCGATATTTATACAAAAAATGTGAGGGCTAAAATATACATCTAAGGTAAAGCAGTTTAGATTCCTTTACACCCAACTTCTTTAAAAAGTTCTTATAATTCCTCCACTGATATGTAGATGTTTTTACTAATGTTTTTACTGAGATACTGAAACGCTGGTGACTGCATCAGGCTTGTAACTTCTTATCATACATCACTTTGGATTTAGCTGACATTCTTAGTGGTTTCAACTCATACTTCTTCTTGATGTGTGCTTCGTTAAGTCCAAGATCTTGGTCTCCTGATCATCCAGAAAGCCTCTGAAGTACATGGACATTCCCATCCAGGATGCATGCCTCGGTTTCCTCTGTGTGGAGAGAGGAAGGATGGACATGGTAGTGTGGCTGTGAACCCCATGGGACCCTTTACCTGCAGCCTGGGCTCAACTGCTCCCTGGTCGTGGCTGCTGGGATGTGCTCTCGGCTGAGAGTATGGACACAGCCTGTAAGAGGACAATGGCAGCATACAGATGCAACAACTTTAACAGAAAAAGAAAGGGATTTAACCAAGAATCTCAGAAGCTGTGAGAGCTCTGGAGGAGAAGGTCCTCTGTTGTATTGTCTGAATGCTGCTGGAAGATGGTTATGCTCACACATGGCATTGGTCATGCACAGCCCTACTGGGACAACGCCACACTGGGGACACATGTCAAGCCAGTCCTGATCCTGGGGTTCCAAGGAGGAGGCAGTGAGCTACCTAGCCAGGCAGCAGGCTTTCTGGGGCTCAGTTGACCTATGAAGTGAACTGGCAGACTACCACCATCAGTAGTACCAGTGTTCAGAGTGGTTTACAACTTTCTGCAAAAATGCTCCCTCCCCTTCAGAAAAGATAACTACTACCATAGGACACTGTAGCAGTTTCTGCTCTGGGCATCAACCTTCACACAGCTTTTGTTTTTGAGAGTGCTATAAACATGCAAAAAATAACCTTTGTACCTGCGGAAACAAGGCTGGTATTATCCTGCCTGTTTCATGGGGCAAAATTTTAATCATAATGATTTATTATCTCAGGTAGTGAAGAATATTTTGTGCTTGTTGTCTAAATGCAAGATCTGAACTCATTCCCTGCCTTAATGCTGCTAAAGGATACTTCCTTTAGAATTTTATTTATCCTGTTCTTGAGGGACTATTTTTCTGATGGATTTTACAAAGGTAGAATTTACAAAATTAATTGAAAACACAAATTTCTTCTTATTTAGGAACTGCTACTAGAGATCTTCTTTCCCAGACATAACAAAGCTGCCAGTGAACCCACCAGATCATTCCCTTGCTTCTCCTTCTCAAGACTTGTTTTGTTCAGGCTGAATTGCATGACTGACAATCTCAGCACATCTGTGCTCTTTTAAATACTGCAATATGCTGTTAAATAGACACATTCTTTCTGCTGCCACAGATACATTTAATAAGGCCATGGGAGACATTCGGAAATAGGCAGCAATGTTGATTCCTAGGGTTTTTTTGAGGAGGAAGCAGAGCGCACCTAAAGCATTGCTGATTAATTCTAACAGATGCCATTTTCCATGGAGGTACCCTACACCCAGCAGGCATCCTAATAATAACAGCAAGATGTTAAGCCAAAGAACAAGGGAAATATTCAATCCATACAGCTGTTGGACGGGTTTCCGCATTTGGTTTTACACATCTCCTTTGTAATTGTTCAGAAATAAAACTTTGCAGAGTATGGCAGTGCACACTCTACATGTTGCATTATATCAGTTTTTTGACTGTAAGTAGCCTACGCTCATTTCATCTTGGATGAAAAGCATTAGATTTTCAAAAGAGGAGTTGATTTTAAGTGTGTTCGTTCTGCTGGGGGAACTTTTTATAAAGTCAGGCTGAATAACTTGCAAATGTGAACTAAGTTTCCTGTCTTTGGAACTCAGCAGGCCAAGTCTGAATCATATTTTTCTGCAAGTGATAGCTTTGAAAAAAAAGTATCTGGGCTTTCTGTTCTGCTGTCCCTTTGTCCAATCGTTAGAGAGGTCTCCTTCAACCTCTGTGACACAGCAGTGTGAGGGGGGTGAGGTACAGTGGTGTCAGTGTGAGGCAGGGGGCCTTGAACTCCAGATTTCTAATCCTGCCTTTGAGAGAAATCAAACCAAATTAAAAACATCTCCAGGCTAGATACTGCATAACGTCACTGCTTTGGCTTAGAAGTACTGCTGAGGTGTGCAGCCCAGCAGGAGCTCCTGGAGGCAATGTGCTGTCATTCAAACCAACACAGATGCTGTTTAACTCTAGCAAGCAGCCTGACGTGGGGTTCTGAGGATGGTACGTGTCCCCCTGTCCCTGGCAGCAAAGCTGCAGCTACTTCCTCTGCACCACTGGAGAGGGAGCAACATACGTTTGCCCCAAAACATTGCATTGTGTACAGTCTTTTCAGTATCTTGTCTGTTCCCTTTCCCTTTTCTCATCCCCTGCCTTTTTTTCCCACTGACTCACAGTTGCTTACACCCACGCACAAGCTTACAACAGCGCTTACATTGCCCTGGAGTTTCAGCTTCTGGCTCAGAGCTTCTGCCATGGTCAAAAAGCACAAAGTGCATCTGAGGATTTGGACTGAAAAGGAGGAATCAAGCTAGTCTTACACTCCCTTGATCTGTGGTTGGTTGAGTGCCTAGCTGCTACCCTTGGGTATACGAGTGGTCTGCAGGCAAACAGCCTTAGCTAACTTGCAGCAGATGCTAACATCGGCAAGGGCAGCTGGACGTTGCCAGTGTGTGAGGAGACCTTGGATGCCACTCAAAAAGAACTTCTCTTCCAGTTGTATGCCACTGGAGGGTCCCTGTCAGCTTGGGTGATTCTTCTGCATGATGGCTGCAGCACAGCCAGGATCTGAAGCAATGTGTTAGCTCTCCTCTTTGTGATTATAATGCATTAGACTGAACAGCTCTAGGACACAGCTCTAAGATGCAAGAACATTATGCTTAGGTGCTATGTTTAATTCATGTATGCGCTTGCAAATGTGACAGGTGGGTTTCATTGTCAAAAGGACAATGTCGTTGTGCTCTGAGTTCTAATTGGAGAGCAACAACCTGAAATGCTCATATATGTTGCATATCTACCTGCAATTTCAAAGGCTATGGGTGCTTACTTCTACTCACAAAGGTTTAATTGGCCACTACTTAAATGGAAATCAGGGTATGTAAACAGATATTTGCAAGAGTAGGTTCAGCTCTGTGCTCATTTGAGTTGAGTTGCTGTGCAAGGTAAATAAATCTAATCACTTCTAAATATAGAAAGTGATGTGATAGTGTGCAGGAGGGAATAGAAAATATCTAGGAATCTATTTCCTGAGTGATCTTGGACAGAAACGGACACATGTCTCAACTTGAGACGCTGCATTAAAAACAAACAAACAAAAAAAAGTCATAGATTAAAACTATTAAATTTGGGATAAAACTTAAATACCTGCATTTTCATATTTCTAGTGCTGGCTGTAAGGAAATTAGAAGGATCAAAGAACATAGGCTGTGGTTTACTACCTTTATTTTCCTTGTGTTTGAATGCAAGTTTTGGTGGGATTAATTGCTGAGCATTAGTGAGCAAAATTATCTGAATTTGGTTTATTGAAACTACTTCTAATCTAAGTAGAGTCAGAAGGTCTTAATGATATTTGCAGAACAAATTTGCAAAACTTAAGAGACCTGATTCATTCACGAGATAGAGATGAGCCTCTAGCACTGAGTGTTTGACTGAAACTGAAAATTGCCTGTTAATGACTGATGTTGATATAGTATCAGTTGGTGGGAAAGTGTTTGCTCATACTCCTTTTTCTTTACTTCTGTATTTCTCCCATATAATTATTTAGATGAATCTGTCCTAGAAAGCAGTTGTGTTTTCTTGGCTCCTACTTTCCTTAGGAGCTTACATTGGCCTGGTATATATATTCTTTACATTGAAAGCCTGACGTGTAAGTGCATATTGACTTAAAAACAATGAGACAGAGTGGAGGTTAACCAAAGTGATTTAAAAAAATAAATGGGTACAACTTAAAAATCTACAGCCCCAGGCCATTTTGTCTCAGCAGTTCCTTCATTATTCCAAGACTTGTCCTTGGGGGCTTTCCCTATCAGCTTTCATGATTGAAGTTAGATGCCGAACAGTGAAAATTCTCTGAGAATTTCCTGGTGGGGACGAGTATAAAACAGCTTCCATTTCATTTGCCGGACAGAGTGGCCACCACAACTGGAAAGAAATAAGGAGCTTCCTTTCTGCTGTTATATTTATATCCAGAGATACAAACTTTCTGCATTTTTTTGGTGCTCAGAGAGTTCTGTTTAAAACTCAGATGTTACTAATGATTCAGTCTGATGTCTCTGAGGTCAGAACTGATTTGGTATCTGTTATTTCTACTGGAGTAGGGGAGAAATCTGTGCTTGAATCAAGGGGGCATGAGACACTGTTTCTGTACTTACTAAAATAAATGACATTATGTGAAGGGAATTTTTGTCCTTTTCCTCTGCCTTATTTTCATAAAGATTTTAAATAGTTCATTTATGGACTCAAGCTCCTTCCATTCCTACTGCAGACCTAAGAAACACTGTTTTTCCAAACAGAGTCTGTGAAAAGAAACACACATTCCATCATGTATCTCTGACTCTATTATCAAAGCAGATTTTCAGAAACAAGTTGGTATTTCAAATCAGCTTTGTTAAAAAGACTTACTAATAAGGTGAGAGTATGTTCTGCCTGAATGAAAAGCAAGGTTCTTCTTTTTTAATAATGTACAAACTACAGCATAAGTCCATGAAGATAGATTTAACCATTAGAATAACAATATGGAGGCTTTGGAAGCAAACAGCTTTTTAAAAATTTGAACTTAACTTAATCAAATTTGTTTGGCTATTTTGTATCCAAATGAAGTGTCCCACTTTAGGAAGATAATTTAGTATGTCTTCTGTGGCACTACCCAGACATTTAGAATGAGGCTGGTACTTGGGCATCTTGCTGAATCAGGGTGAGAAATAGAAAATGGGTTGTCACGTGTTGCATTAAGTGTCTACACAGTCTATGGCACCACTGAGAATGTTCCCTAATAAGATTGAACCCTCTTCTTCCTCTCATTCAACCATTAAAAACAGACGAAATGATACTGTGCTGCAGCCTAATTTTCCAATACAGTTCACAAAGCGTTTATGTGATATATTTCTTACCACTTTAACCTTTCTAAGCACAATGGGTACCACAGTTGTTCTCCTTTAAACAAAGTCTTGCTAGCATCAAACACACAAAAGACAAATTTGTGTCCCTTCTCAAGAAATAAACATGGGAGCCTAGTGAAATACATTAATATGCTTTCAATTACCACACTCATTAAGAAGTGTTTTGAGCAAACTAATGAACTTTTTGCTTCTTGCACAAGATAAGATTTACAATGGAAAATGAATAAGTAGAGATGGTGTATGTCACTGAATCATAGAGCTGTGTGAATGGCTCTAATAAAAAACATTTTCCCCCTGCTCAGAAATGATGGATTTTATTCTGCTGAAATTGAATAATAGTGTTCGTTGTAATGCACTCCTTAGCCCTCTAAGTGGCTAGTAAAAATTAATCTTCAACAGCAATAAGCAGTACTGAGGTGATTCTTCTGCTCTAAGATTGAATTACTCAGACTTTAAGTCCTTGTAAAAGGGAATGGAATATGCTACATCCTGTTTACCAGGTGTTTCAGGAGCAATCAGCGTGAAGGCACGGAAATTTAGTCATCAAAAAATATGAAGGCATGCTGTGAAAAACCAGGGGGACTTTTAATTCATAGCATTAATTTACAAAGTTTATTATTATTATTATTATCCTTTTGTTTTATTTTAATAATAGAATAAAATTGAATCTGAAGCAATCACTCTCAGTCATTTCCCTACTACAGTTGCTAATAGTAGTCTAACATTTGGGGGGCTTTCACATCTTCTCTTACACAAGTTGAGGGTGACCTTAATCTCTTGGACTTGTATTGTAATGATAGTTTGGAAGTGCTTATGCCTTCTCAGCACACGGATCTTAGGGCATTTCTGCTCCTATTCTAGGCACCTCTGTTGAGGTTAGGTGGGATAAATCTGCCTCCATGCACAGAGGAGAGAAGAAGCCATGATTTTGGGTGTCATCCCTGCATGGCACACTAAGGTAATGGTGACTAGACACTATATAATGAATATCAAGGAAAACTGAGACCAATTCATCTTGGAGCTAATGGGATAATGAAATTATTTGCATGGGTTTTTTGCTATTAAGATCAGGACTGTCTTACACAGTGTTCACATGTCAGAAAGAAAAAGGGACCAACTATGTGAGTTTTTCTTTAACTTAAAACACTGCCTTAGAGCTGGATGTTCAGGTTCATAACCTGGTTGCACCATGGTTGTTTGCACAGAGATTTCCTAGCTCATATCACAGCACGGAATCTGAACAAGCAAATCTCAGCTGATCAGTATGGGAAGGCAGAAAGGAAGGGAGTAAGTAAGGGAAAGGAGAAAAAAGGCTGCAGTGGAGTTAAGTAACTGATAACATGTTTTTTTAACAACTGCTTTCATAGAGGGCTACAGAACATAAATAGCCATTAGTTGAGTAAGTCCCTCCATGAATGTGTATGCGAGAGAGAAAGAATTCAGCTAGGAATTATCATTACTGTTTTCAGCTGGTTTATTTTTCAGCTCCTGTCTCCCTAAATAACAATATCCTTAAAAATTTCAAGCTGGAAGAAAGGAGAGACAGGATTTTCTTATTGATACAATGGCTTTTAAGATCAAAGAAAATGAATGAGATTTAAAAGTACATAGAATGATACATATGCTGCCAAAATATTCTGCCCCAGTTGCTATATTGTGACCACTGGGTAGTTAGCTGTACTCTGTATCTTACATGTAAAAATAAATACCAATCTACCAGTCTGATGTCTCATTAGTAGTGTCTGACTCAGAATTTCCAGTTATTGTATTTCAAACAATCATTTTTTCAGTTCTGTAAAACCTTTCTATTTCTCACTTCTTCTGAAAAAATAAGGGGGAAAGGGGAGAAAGTCTGTTTGTATGAATTTTCTCATTTTTACTAAAAAAGGCAGTCTCTTCTGCAATCACTGATATGGTTATTGTGAAATGTTCTGTAGTTATAATGGACTTGTTCCAGAAATTTCACTGAGCTGGTCCAATCCCTAATCCCTGCTTTAAATTGTTTGTTTTGGTGCCACATCACAAAATTAATCTTTCCATTTGCCTTGCACTGAATCATTTAACAGTGTGTGAATCCATATAAAGAGCCATGAGGCAAAGCTTTTGATAAAAGTTAGCGAGAACTAAACCAGCCTGCATATCTTATTTGGGAATAAGAAAATAAAAGTTTCAGGTTTGGCTGCAACTTTTAGTTGTTCTTCCCTGCTGCCAGAATACACAGTGCGTTTAATAGTTTCCTTTGGTTTTAATATATTTGCTGTGTAATGAAGTGGCTCTGAGAGATGTCCAAACACTGGCCATTCTGGGCACTTGTTTATTCCAGTGATTTGAAATAACATTATGGTAGAAACGCCCCACATGCGGAAAAGCAATGACAGTAGCAAGATTTCTACTGAGGATCTAATGGCTTGTCTAAATGACATGTTGCGTCATTGTTCATAAGAATACTCTGGATACAGGACTACTTTTTGGGAAAAGGTTTAACTACAAGTAAAGTCGTCTTGCTAGCACTTTGAGTCAACTCTCACTATAATGGTAGCAGTAATGGTACCTGTTTCTTTCACATAGCCACTCAATGGGTTATATGAAATGAGTAGAGATGGTCTTTGCTGAATTCTTATTCTGTGGGAGCCCATCTTAGAACCGCTGCTGCAGTCAGACTGAGGGACTGAAAGCCCCGTCAGTATTGTAAGTAGAAGAATCTGGGGGGGATGGAGGTGCAGATCCTGTTCTGGGAAAGTTAGGCTAAGGGAGATGAGCTAGTCTTCAATTTGAATAAAATGTAGTAAAAACTCTTGAATGCTGGGAAGTTTCTGACCAGATTGTCCCAGCAGTTGCTTTATATTAACTAGTCCTTTATAGTTATATTGGCTTTAAATAAAGAAAAATGGGAAAAAGATTAATTGTAGTTAAATTTAATATTTGAAGTGGGAATCATCCTGCCTAAATTTCAGGGTGTGATTCACTCCAAAATAGGACACCTAAACTCAGTTGCCAATTTTGCAACTATATGTCAGTGAGATGTTTCAACTCTCAATCCAGTCAATATAGGACATATACCACTACCAGAAATTCATAATTTCTCTCAAGATCAAAAACTCTCCTCACTCTTTTGCTTAGATCTGACTCTGATTTTCTTTTCCTTCCAACTAGGAGTTACAGATGGAAATCATTGTTGGTTCTAGATACAGAGCACACCAAAACTTTTGAAATATTGAATTCTGTTTACCTCTGGAAAGGTACCAGTGCAAAATTATTGAAATTTTTTTTTTTTTTTCATCAGCTAGACCAGTTCAGGGAGATTTTACTTAACTCCCAGTGGAAGAAATGACAATGTAATGTGCAGAATTAAATATTTATTGAAAATATCTTAAAAAGATTTTGATGTTGGCAAAATTGAGTGTTCCTGTGATAAAACCAAAGTAAATAATATTTTATAGTTTACAGAATCCTAACCACAGTGTCAACACTTCCTTGCTTGCAATTGAACCATGCTGAGGGAAATCATATAGACATGGAGTGAATTCACACTTAAGTTAACACTCTTGGTTACCCACAGCCAGTTATCTTCATGGTTGCGTTATTACAAGACAGGGTTTCATCACATGAGTTTACAAGCCTCTTGCTGCACTAAAAGGAGCCAGAAACTAATCATAAGATGCAACTGTCCTCCTATGACAGAATAACTCAGAATGAATTTTATCATCATTGCAGTCAGATGGGTGCACATGTTCTAACACGAAAGTAATAGTTAAGCATCTGCTTTATGTAAAACAACAGAGTTAATCATATTGACTGCATCTATTAATTTCTTCAGCAGCAGTCTCAGAAGCATGGGAGTATAGTGTGGATCTGACCAATCCTTCTTTTTCCTTTTCTCCTTGTTACAACCCAGACTGGTCAGACCAGGAGGTCATAGCAGTTCCAAAATTCCCTCTATAAATAGGGTAGCAATGTATTTTAAAATTCTTAAATTCTCCTATTCAATTCCAGAAACTGAGACCCCTAGATCTTATGATGAATCCTAATGTTATGAGAATAACTAGAATTTGAAGCAATATTGCAACAGTGAGATTGGGAAGATTTGAAGTGAGTTTGAGAAGGACTTTATATGAATGCCTTAATTCATGCCAAGCTTGTTTGATCCAATTTATTATTAATCATCCTTCACTAGAAGAAATCTTAAGCCAGTGGGGGAAATTTCAACCTCATAGTCTCTGTGTGGAAAAGAAGGTATCAATTCTTAGATCCTTTTTAGCTCTTTCCCTTATGGATGCTAAAGCTCCTGTGAGTGATTGTCTGGAAAGTGCTATATTATATTATTTTCTATTTAGAAATGAATTTACGTAGTTAAAGCCTTGTCTGTTGAGCTGAAAATGAACTCCTTGGGGCATACATCTGATGCCAGCAGGAATGAGTAATTTAGAACTTGAAGCCTGTATTTCCTCCCCAGAGGATGAGGGAGAAATATAAAAGTGTTTTAAAAATTATCCTTCACATTTGCATCTAGAGGAAAATACAACAGCTCCAATTTATTTGATTTGTTCATTAATTGCTCAGCTAATGCTTGGAAAAAAACACAACAGGGACAAAATGTAACCATGCAACTCACCAGGTGGTATTGTGAAAAATTTTAAGCTACCAGGAGAGTGGATGTAACACAGAAAATGTACTGCATATTAATCCAAAATTAAACAGGAAAGAAAAAACAATTCATATTTAGGTCTTGTAATCTTTAGCAGTATTACCCCATAGCGTATAGGAAGGAACATGAATAAGTGTGCATGTGAGGAACAGGAATGGAGAAAGAATTTTATGAATGTATCCCCTATGGCATAAAATACATTTGGTCCATCAGTGATTTATATCTAATAAATTCCTGACATTTTTTTTGTATAGTCTTGCTGCTCAGATCCAAGTGTGAGTCCAAAGGTGTGGCAACACTATCCAGACATGTAGACCAGACTTACTAGTTGGAAATCAACAGACTATCTATTTTATTTAAAACAGTACTTCCAAAGTCTTCTTCCAGAAACCCCGTATCAAAGTTTTCAAGCCCTGATCTCTGTTGCTTGCCTTGTTTCTGTGATAGCATTTCCATTTAGCTTGCAACTACATTTGTAAATGTAACAGCCTACTTTTTTTTTTTTTTAAGATCACAACTAGCTGGTTCAAAGACCCTTTACATGAAGGCTACATCACAGAAGTTTGTGAATTGTTTCCTAAATGAAAAAACAAGCAAGCAAACAAACAAAACAACCTTTGCTACTTACCTTTTTTTTTAGTTGTTAAAGAAGAGTTCTCAGATCCCTTACATTGTCACAATCCATTGGCATTGCTTGCTCCACTGGCATTGATTTACATTAACTTGGATCCACCTACCTCTGTATTACTAGACAGGGATGTCTTCATCTCTAAACGAAAAGAAAATAGTAAGAATGGCACATATAAAAATTCTCACTTAGAAAACGTCTACACAAAGGTAAACATGTCAGAGTAAGTTGTGAGTCCATGCACTTGTCATATGCAACAAGCTGACTGTGTCCCAGTTTTCTAGGCATTTGGCATAGCATCTAGGCTTATACCTGACCAACTAACAGCTTTATCTCAGTTAGGATCCCATTTTGCACAGCCTTAGATCTGGAAAAACAATGCATTTATAAAATCTTTTTTTATAATTAAAGTCTGTTTGTTGTGGTCTGCAAGCTATATATATATATTTTTTTTTTTTTTCTACTATATATATATATATATTTTATGCAAGTGTCTTAAGTGTCTTTCAGTTTAGAAAATTATCCACAATATGTATAGCCATCCAAATCTGTTTCAGAGAGACAAGAGACATACTGAAAATAAAGAAAAGCTAACATCCTCATGCAGATGGAGCTGTACACCCATGTAGAGGAAAAATGAGTTTCAGTACTAGAAATATGTTGTTCCTCATTTGTATGGTATTGGAAAACCCCAAATATATCAGGGCTTCAGCTGTCTGTCTGCAAGGGTGTCCTGATTTTGGCTGGAATAGAGTTAATGTTCCTTTTTGGTAAGTAGAATAGTGCTGTGTTTTAGATTCAGCATTGGGTTTGTATGAGAAGAATGCTGATAGCACACTGATGTTTTAGCTGCTACTGAGGTTTCAAGGACTCTCCAGCTCCCCATGTCCTGCCCGTGTGCAGGTGCACAAGAAGTAGGGAGGAAGCACGGCCAGAGCACCTGACCCAAATTGGCCAATGAAATATTCCATATCATGTAATGTCATGCCCAGTGTATAGAGGAGGGGTAGTCGGGAAGGGGCTCTCATTTCTGGGACTGCGATTGCAGGATCTTGGTATTTCAGGATTGCTAGCTGGGAACAGGCTGGGTATTGGTCAGCGGGTGGTGAGCAGTTGCATTGTGCATTGCCTATTTATGTTTTCTATTGTTGTCATTTTTTTCATTTTATTACCATTATTATACTGTTTCTATCTCAACCTGCAAGTCTCCCTTTACCCCTCCAATTCCATCCCCCACTCCCAGATTGGGGGGGGAGGGTGGGTGAGTGGTTGCTGGGTGATTGGCTGCTGACTAGGCTCAAACCATGACAAAGGGTCAGGAAGATTTTGTTATCTTTTTATGATGAATAACTTTTCTCTCACTCTCTTTCTCAGGAATATCAGAAACTGGACATTTCTACAGACAGATGGTAGTCATCCCTATTTCAATGAAGAAGGAGGCATCTTTGAGGCCCTGGTTGTTTACTTCCTAGTTTAAAAGTTTTGATCAGTAGCTTCAGATCAAATATTTTGCCAAATTTCAAGTCAATAAGAAAATTTATCCTAGTTCCAGGCAGAGTTTAGCAGATTTTTGCTCTCCTCTGTAGGGTGAAATGTTGTCCATAGTCTAGCATTATCTGGATATTGTCATCTATCATATTCTCTGTTACAGAAAGGGCTTATGATATTAGTGGCATGTATAATGTTTGTTCTTTCTCCCTGTAATATACTCTAGATTCAAGGATTTTGACCCTTTTTTCTCAAAGTCCCTAGCTGTGGTGCTTTGGGGTGTTTTGTGAATTGTGTCATAAAAAGAGACTGAAGCTGTGATGTTTGCCATTCTGTGTTTCTATCTTCTGAAAAGTCAGGAGACGTTGGTATGTTAGATTGAGGGTGAGAGTTGTGTGACTAAATAACTGTATCTACAGTGAAGAGATCCAAAAGAGAAACCCTGGACTTCTTTTACAGGTGGTGAAGAAAACTAGCAACTCATAGTTACTCACAGTATGGAGCAACTCATCTCATTCTACACTAGACACCCCAAAACAGCTCAGATGAATTGTCATCTATGAGATTCTCATAACTGTAAAGGAAACACAGGATGACTAGCTGAGATATAGACATATAGGGTGAGATTCAGGTGCTCATATGTAGGCTCCTAGTACCACTGACAGTTTTTACTACCCAGAAAATCCATGTAGGTTGTCAGTTTGTCACAGATGGCAGATCTGTATCTTTTCAATGGAAGCTGAAGGACAGACAGGTTACTTTTTGGAACTTAAAGTAACACAAAACGGCTCTGTTTATGTGATGAAATTGTACACTTAGTGTGCTCCTTCTCAATTTTGATTTTACTCTTTCCATTATACTGCAGCTGCCTGACCAAAAAAAAAAGCTATTGTGTCTGTTATTTTGGAGTGTCAGTGCTGCTATTTTCTAGGAAAGGACTGCTTTTACTACCTAGAATCCAACCCTTTGTTTGATTTAGGTTATTGATGTGTTAGAAACCATGAAGGCACCCAAGAATGGTCACATAGGAATTAGGGCTTTTCCACCCAGAAAAATGGTGGGATCAATAGCCCACCTGAAGTGCATGTACACCAATGCATGCGACATGGGCAACAAACAGGAGGAGCTGGAAGCCATTTTGCAGCAGGAAACTTATTATATGGTTGCCATCATGAAAACATGGTGGGTTACTTGCACAACTGAAGTGCTACGATAGATGGCTATAAACTCTTCAGAAGGGATAAACAAGGAAGGAGAGGAGGTGGTGTCACCCTGTATGTTAGGGAGTGTTTTGACTGTGTAGAGCTTGACGATGGTGATGATAGGGTTGTTTATGGGTAAGAATCAGATGCAAACAAGGCAGATGTCATAGTGGGAGTCTGTTATAGACCACCTAACCAGGATGAAGAGGCAGAGGAAATATATCTGTAAGTAGCTGGGAGAAGTCTCACAATCGCTAGTCCTTGTTCTCATGGGGGACTTCAATTTACTAGATATCTGCTGGAAATACAATGCAGCAGAGAGGAAACAGTCCAAGAGATCTTTTGATCTTCCTGACGCAGCTGGTGAGTGTGCCAATTAGGGAAGGCAACCCTCTGGACCTGTTGTTTGTGAACAGAGAAGGACTTGTGGGTGATGTGATGGTTGGAGGCCATCTTGGGCATAGTGATCATGAAATGATAAATTTTTCAGTTCTTGGAGAAGTAAGGAGGTGGGGTAGCAGAACTGCACCATGGAGTTCTACAGGGCAGGATTTGGTCTATTTAGGAGCCTGATTGACAAAGTCCCTTGAAAGACAGCCTTGAAAGGAAAGGATTCCAGGGAAACTGGACATTCTTCAAGAAGGAAATATTAAAGGCACAGGAGTGGGCCATCCCTATGTGCCAAAAGAGGCTTTCCAGAAAAGTGGTTGAGTCACCGTCTGTTCTGGTTTGAACCTGGTTGGCAGCCAAACACCACACAGATGCTTGCCCACTCTCCCCTGTCTGGAAATGGGGGAGGCAATTGAAGGGGTAAAGGGAGACTCATAGATTGAGATAAAACCAGTTTAATAATGATAATAAAATAAAACAATAACAATAATAGAAAGTATAAATGTGCAATGTACAACGTGATTGTTCACCATTCATTGACTGATACCCAGCCTGTTCCAGACAATGCTCTCTGTTCAGCCAGGCAGGTCATCTTCCCCATCAGCTTGTTTCAGCACATGGGGATCAATACCAAGATCCTGCAATCACAATCCCAGAAGATAGAGAGAACTCCTTCCTTCCTGGCCACCCCTCCTCCATATATTGAAAATGGCGTCACATGATATGGAATATTTCATTAGCCAATTTGTGTCCGGTGCTCTGGCTGTGCTTCTTCCCAGCTTCTTGTGCACCTCATATGGGCAGGACATGGGGAGTTGGAGAGTCCTTGAAATCTCAGCAACTGAAAACAGTGTATTATCAGCATTCTTCTCATACCAAACCCCATACTGAATCCAAAACAGAGCACTATTCTAGTTACTAAGAAGAAACAATAACTCTGGTCCAGTCCAAACCAGGACTCCCTCCCTGGAGGTTTTTAAAAGTTGTGTAGATATGGAACTTAGGGATATGGTTTAGTGGTGGACTTGGCAGTGCTTGGTTAATGGTTGTACTTGATGATCTTAAACGTCCTTTCCAAATGAAACTATTCAGTGATTCTATGAAACATCTTTTTGAATTTTTTGCTACTTAAATATGTAGGTGTTATGCACAGCTCAGTCTGGTGTACTAGATAGTAGCTGAGACAGAAAATGTTTTATACAAAACAAAGAATTACTACATCAGTGTGAAGATGCTTGAATCTAGCAGTTGAAGGTTTAGGTCTGGCAAAAACTTTACTTATCATACACCATTGTATGCCCAGGAATTACATGTGTGAGTTCAGAAGCAAATCTTTTTGTGTGCTATCTTGTTTATCTAAAAATTAAGCATCTAAAGTAAACTTCTGATATTCAAAGGAGGAGCACAGTCTCCTCTGCAAGATCATTTAGTTTATCAGGATTATGAGAGCTGAAGTGTAAGGAAACACCTATACTAACCTTTATGTCTTGAAGCTGGACATACAAGTCCAATCAAATAACTTTTAACAGTTTACTTAATAATTAGTGGAGAGGAATAAATACCCCAAGATGGCAATTAATTTTACCCTAAAATAAGTGTATGAGATAAATCATATGAATCATCTTCTAAAAATGTTCATTTTTATTTGTTGGCTAAGAAGGGAGCTTAAAGGACTACTAGAACTTTAACGCATATCTGTTAGAAGCTTGAAGTTTGTTGGCATAAATTCCACTCTAGAATACATTGGTTAAGTTTTCTTAGGGGACATTTTTCTTCTGTTGCCTCTACAAATGATTTTGACAATTACCTTTACACAGATACTTAATTTTCGGGTGACTAAATTCTAAATGAACTATATCATATTCAAAATGGTGCTTCAGATTTTAAATGGACAGATGATCTTTACTAAATGTAGAAAAAGAAAGGAGAGAAAGAAGCAAATTAATCATGTTCCATAACGTTCCATACTGTCCAATTGGAATTCGTCATGTTATGTTTCTATAATAAAAATATAGATCCCTCAAGTATAATAATACAATCAATGTATATTTTGCTTGAGGTAGAAAGTTTCCCCAGCCCTGTATCCTGTACAAGGCATTGTTCAAAATAAATCCTCATTAAAAAATACTGAAATAATACAACCATTGTATCAGGGTTTACATGTTTATGTCACTGCTAATAGTAGGTGCTTGGCATCAAGACAAAGGAGATCAGCATTACTTATGTCTGACAGGAACTGTGTAACATATATTAAGATCAGCACCTCAGCAAAAGAAGTATGAACGTGGGGTTTTTCTTTCATTAAAATGGAATTAAATCTTCGTTCATAAATTATAGCTTGTCATGATGCATCTTATCTATCTTAACTTGTACTCAGTGAGCAACTTAAAATGATTTCTAACGGCTTTGGATTAGGTCGGTAGAGCCTCCATTTTTTAATGACAAACTGGTGCTCTGTCTGCTGTCTTCCCAGCTTCCACCAGGGTTCCAAGACAGTGATCGTGGCTTTCATTTTCTCTTTCTTTCCTTCTTTCTTTCCTTCTATTCTTCCATTTGGAGGTTGGAGGAGGGGAATCTGCTACAATAAACTAGAAAAATCCATTCTGTCAAATTGCATGCCCTGCTGCTTCATCACCATTATTATACTGAGGTTTTACATTAAAGTACCCTGGATTTTAAATTGAAAGTCAAATATAATTTGCCACTAGAAGCATGAAGTGAGTGACTAGAAAAGCTGATAGCTAGGCGCAGCATGACAAATTGGTATCTATCTAATAATGAGCCTTACAAGGTCATGGATCACTACAAACCTCTCAGTTTTATGTAAGTAGAACTGGACTACATTGTGTCAATTGTTGTTTCAGGGGAAAGGGCAATATATTTTAGATTGGCCCATACATTTTCAGAGCTAAAGCTAGACAGGTACAATAAGTCCTTTTTTGATAGAAAAAAAAACAGGAAAAGCAACAGAGAAAGAGGGGGAGAAATTTTGTGGTTCTACACATCCACTTTCAGGATACTTTGTGGACAAACAAACTGTTCCTGTGTGCAGGTTTAAACTGTAGAGAGGAAAAAACCCACAGATTTATAAATTATTAAAAAAAAAATCTTTAAGCAAGTGGTCATTTAATGGGATTTTTAGGGTAAATCATAAAATTGATTTTGTGTCTACAGTTATAACAGCAAAAAGAGAAGAGCCCTGTTCCTACACCAGAAGTAATGTTATTAATAGAAGACCATTGCAACATTTGAAAAATTCAAATCACTTCTCAGCAAGTATTAATCGATAGGGTTCTAGTGGAACTGATAGAGGTGCGGCTATTTACACCAAGAGGTAGATGGTCTGATATCATCCCTTAATGACATATCCACAGAATTTGTGCAGCTGGCAAATGTTGTCATTTGAGCTTTACACTCAGCTGAGATCATTTACTAGGAGTTGCTCTTCTGGGACACAAAGACCTTTATCAGTTTGTCTTATGACATTATTTTTATGTGCCTTTATGAAACACTGTGTAGGATTCATGTACCATAACTTTGGCATCTAAAATGTAGTTCATCGTTCTAAGTTTCTTTGCATCACTGTAGTGGAATGGATGGATATAATCTTTTGGAGATGTTGAACTCTAGACAGAGATTATTTTATTGCAAAATAGGCTTCTGGGACAGGTCAGATTGTCTGCTAGAAGTTAAAAGGACTTCTGGCAATAAGGGGATCCTAGAGTGGAAATCCGGGCTTCATCACCTATCCTTTAGATGTCTGAAGCTGGATAAGACAGTTCCCAGAATATCTGCCTCTCTTCTCATCTGTCTCACCTAACAGGAGAATAGAAAAACAGTAAGAAGTGGAAACTCATTGTAGAAGGAAATATATATCTGTGAAGGGCAATTGTTGGAAGGTGTGCAGTGGGGGAAGAAGTGCGACACTGGGGAGAAGTATGTTTTAGCAAACTATGGAGCTGATGGCTTACTGTAGGGCCCCGTTGGATGACTGCTGTTCTGACCCAAATTGAAGGATGAAATTCAACAGAACTACACAAAGCTGCCCACATGCATCATTCAACCAGACTTGGACTCCCAATTTTACTGGGAGATTACTTGTGATTTGCTGTTCCTCTGTTGTAGCTTTGCCACAGTAACAGACAATGAAGAGGTTTCCCTGTAAAGAAGCTGCCTGTTGAAAATCAAAATGCAGACGTGGTCATATCAACGGTTCTAGCTATGGAGTTTGGCTTTATAAAGTATCTTGTTTAATCTATTTCCATGTTGGAGGTTTCTTGTTTAATCTCTGCTATGTCAGGTGAAAGGGAAGCAACTGAAGCAGCAGTGGCCATGAACAACCTGCGGCATATGCAATGGTTACGATTTTATTTCCCGTGCAATGAACCTTTCAAAATGCTAGGAGTCTGTCAGCTGGAAATGGCTGATGTTTCTCTGTAATCCACAAAAGGGACACATTGCAATTTGCCTCTCGATACTTATAGTTTTGCTGGTTTTCTTTAACCCACAGTAAAAAACAGTGTGATACACAATACATGGGAGAAATAACCCAACCTTTGGTGCAATGATTTAACCTAAAGTTCACTGAAATAAATAGAAAAGATTCTTGCTGATTAGTGCTAAAACAGATCCCTAACCTAGTACTGGGCTCCAAGAATAACATACTGCTCAATAAGATTTGTTTTCAGAGAGCAAGTAGTCAAATAAGAGTCAATGTGTGGAAGAACTATCCCTTACAGGCACAGCATGGCCCCCAGAGGATAAGAGAACCATGAGCAATAAGCAGCATGATTTATGAGAATAAATCTCATCAGAAAAATTTGATTGCTTCTTCTGATAACATTACCAAATAAGCAAATGAAAGGAAAATGGCAGACCTAATTTAGTTTGGCTTCAGTAAAGCATTTGGTATAGCATCCATGAAATCTCATACAATTAATTCAAATTGACAAATATGCAGACTGTCGCATGGATTGAAGATTAGCCTGAAGGCCATAAACAAAGGATATTGATAGACCAAGTTGAAGGGAGATACATAGTCATTTGTTGGAACGCTAAATCAAGACCTGTTTGACATCTTCATTCCTGACTTGGAAAAGGGAATGAGTCAGCTCATTAACAAAATTCACCCATGACATAACTTGGGAGGAGCTTTGAATGTCCTTATGGGGAAAGAATAATACAATGTGTCAGAGACTGATGTGATAAAGTAATAAATAAATGATAAAAGTGCAAGGCACGACCGTTGGTATAATTTGAAGCAAATATTGAACAAGTATTTAACAGTCTTGAAAAGATGAGAGAATAAAATATAATTGTGGCAGATAATGGGCATAACTTGAAAGGGCAACAAAAAGGGCAAGTGAAGTTATAGGTGCATATATATTATTGCCTCATGGAATAAGATGATACAGTAATATGTCAGAAGAGTAGTTTAATTTTGAGCATAGAAACAGACCTAGTCTATACAGCTCTGCCACTCAAAGTATAAAATTGGGGTTTTGGAATGATTAATGAAAGGTACTATTAGAAACTGAAGTGATGGCCAAATGGTCAGATACAGTGAAGAAAGATTAAAATGGATAAACTATAATGGGCTAGATTAAAACCACTGAATTTGTATATGTATTGAAATACCTTTCTGTCATGGATGAAGTAATCAATATAAAGAAGCTTAGACCACCTGATAATATATCTCTCCATGTGTTCTTCACTAACAAATAGAAGGGTATCTGGTAGACTCAAAGCATCAAAAGAGTACAGATCTCAAGCGTGGAGAGAAGTTTTGTGTGATGCAGGAAAGTATCAACAAGAACAATGGGAGGAAGCTGAGAGAAGTGCTGTTAAGGTGATTACAAGCAACATTCACTTGCCATATTAGAAGTGTGTTGTGAGGGAGCAATACTACATGAGTAGATATATACTATGTATATTTCCTTGCCTTTCACCTTCATTTTGGTTCCTTAAGTGAAAGTTTCTCTTAGTGGAAATGGTGGTAGAGATATAAAATATTTGGGACCATACCATCTCCCATATGCAGAGTCTTTACCACCCCAGATGGCACACCAACTGCCAAGTCCTAGAAATACTACTGAATTATTACCTTCCAAACATGAAGCAGACTAAAGCAGCACAACAAATAATAGATCCTCCCGCAAATGTTTCCAAAATTAAGACTAGGTGCCTCTTTTTATATACAAAGCCCAGATGGTACATACAAACCAACTGTGAGCTACATTGCTGGTGTGATGTTTAAGCCTTACAAAAATGTATACTGGGATAACAATTGGACTCTATTTACAAATGGGAGACTGAATAAATGAAAGAGATGCAAGGTTTTTCAGCTTGCATTGAAGATGTTTGGCTACACAGACTTTGGCTATCACTCTGCATGGCAATTCTTATATTAAAACTAGGTGCAGAACAAGGTTTGCCCAAGTAGGAATATTTAAAACTAAAATATATAATCCAGTATCTCAGTTTGTGGAAATCTAACTTAAATTCTTGAAGTAAGGATCCAACAGTAGAGTAACCATCTAGTACACTGGAGATCAATTCTTCTGTTGACTAAGTAGAGGAAAAAAGAGTAGAAGCAAGGAAATGGTTTTCAGTCTAACATTTGAAGAAAATTAGAGCTTTGTGTTTACACTAGTTCGTCAGGCTCTCTTCATTACCTGTTAAATACAGTATCTAATTTCAAGCAATAGGTGAGGTCTAACAACTAATGCTAAATAAAAGAGGAACCATGGTTTCACCTCAAGTGGCTCCAGCTCATTTCATGATAACAGGGGACTGAGGAGGGAACTCCTAACACTAATTTTGGAGAAAGAAAGGGTGCATCGTAGAAGTCCTTGTAGCCTTCCCCCATTGAGAGTACAAGAAAGTAATCTGAATGGAATCAAATATTTTGTGAACTAATGGGGAGTTTCACTGGATACCAGCATACCTTAGTCAGAGATGCTTTTCCTGTGCAGATTCTTTATATCTGTCAATGTGCAAACTAAAGGTGAATCTTTTCCCACAGCACTCATAAGTGGTTTCTCAGTTTTTCTTTTTCTCTTTTTCCTTTTCTTTCATTTCCCTTCTCCCAGCTGTTCTTGTGGATATTCTGATGCCTATTAGTGGGTAAAGTCAAGCTGCATCCACAATGCAATTAATTTTAAAAAGTCAGGTGTAAGGCAGCAATTCAGAGACAACACAATACTGAGGAGGTTGGACTGGGTAGTTCTCTTCTGGCCTTAGGAGAAAGTCATGAAGACAAAGAGGTGTTATCTAAGCTATGGTAGAATTCAGTGAAAAGCCAGCATTCACCACCATAACCATATCATTTCTTTGCCTCTGATATTAGATATGGGAATATATCAAAGTTAGGACAGCCTACAGGACAGTGAGTGGTGAACCAGTAGCATTTGCTCTTTGGTAACAACCTGATAAAAACAAAGACATACATATTGCTGATACTGTGTCAATAAAACATGACAAGTTCTGATGATCAAATTAGTATTTTTTTTTGACTCATTTAGGCATATTTTCAAAAGAACAAAGGTGTAACAACATGCTATGCTCATCAGGCTGTCACTCTATGGGAGGTTGCTAAGGGTGGCTGTAGAAAAGATTAGATTTGTCCTGAGTCAACATTTTTTGAATTACATATATTCAGACATGTTTCAGCATCACATTGACTTGTACTTCTGCAACAGGTCTAAATAATAGGTAGGAAAGATACCCCATACATGATACGCATTTAGTTTACACTTTTCTGTACGTTGAAGTATATCAGCTTAAATAACTTCAGCTTCTCTGAAGAAATTTGATGCATGTATCATAACATTTGATGTTACTGGAGCACTGTCTGCTTACCTGATTGCTGAACATTTTGGGTCCTTTGAGCATAAAGGTCTTATCTTCATGCAGTGACTTTGGTGCAGGTACACCAATTTATATCAATTGAAAAAATGGTCTTAAAGATTTTTGTGGCAAGGATTTCTCATAATAAAAGATTTGGCAAATATGAAAGTCATTATTTTAATGTCACTGCAGACAGCTATTGTTAAATATGGGGCACAGTTCTAGGGTAATTATGGTATTATAATATTGCTTTGTAATTCAATTTTTCTTGGCTTAAATTACCATCATTGAAATGTGTTTGTCTTTCTCCCATCTAGTCAAGTATCCTGCACAGAGAGTGCAGAACAGGAAAAGAAGCTCTGCTAGACCAGACAGCCAGTGAGTACTTTTTCCAAGTCTCATCTAGGAATAAGGCCGTGGACAATTCTGTGAGTATTCATGGTGATAGGATTTTGCATCTTTTGGCACCCTGTTGCCCTGGACAGCATCTGGCTTTGCCTAAGTGTAAAATTGCCCACTGGCTGTAGCTGAGCTTAAAATTGATGGATAGAGTGAGGGAAAACCTGGAAAACTGGGATTCTAAGTTAATTTCTGGTATCTATTCTAATAGGAGTTTAAAATGAAAGCTTCAGGCAGAGACACAGTATATATGTCAAACTCCTAAGACTCATGTTTTGAACATGAGTCATGTGTTAGGTAGCATGGTGTCTCTCTGGCTTGCAGGATGCATTTCACAAGACATGACTATCCATCTCACACAAAGGTCATGCCTAGCACTGAGGTCCAGACGTGTCTCCATCTACAGGCTCAGGCTACATCTCCTCTCTTGACCAATGACCCAGTCAAGGGAGAGGACATTTCAGGACAGGGTCCGTTGAAGGAAGTCTGGGGTACTCAACAGTGAATAACTGAAGGATCTGTGGTTTTCAGTGGTATAGAGGAGAGCAGAGCTCCTCTCTGGGCTCTGTGATACTTGTGTGTGGAACGGAAGGTTAAAATCACGGCTGATCAGGTAATCCATTGTGATGGGACTGACTAGAATTGCGTCTGTCTTTTTGTCACTGGTTTAGGTGTGATGTGTAAGGATTATCCGAAAGAGCAACTAAAGTCATAACCAACCACAATGAAAAAAAGGCTCAGAAAGAGCAATGTATTACTCAGAAAATGTGAGAATGTGAGAATTTGAGTTTTACAGGAAAGCTTTTGGGTTTGGTTTATCTGAACTGATGGGCTCAAAATGGGTCAGCTTTTTTTTTTTAGCTCAGCTTCTGTAGCTTTATGGAAAGATTTATTTGTCTCAGCACAGCTCTACAAGAGTAAACTGAATTGTTGCTTGTTCATGCATCCTGATTAAGGGTCTTACCGTCAGTTCTGTTTCTCTCTGCTGAGGCTTGAAGTGTTGGTATTGAGTACTTGCTATATCATCATGGTACTGTTTGTCTGAAATTGAGCTTGGAAAATGTGTAAGAAACTGACAGGCATTCTGGCAAGTCCTGAATTGCTTTTCAATTCAGCTGTGTTCACTGCCAAAAGGAGTAGTCCATGCGGGGAGATATGATTAGCGGCAAAATATTCTGGCTTGTCTTAAACATAGGAAGAAGGGCTGTAGGTCCATGACAATGTGGGATTCAGGTGCCTCTCTCATCTAAAGGGACACGTTAAACCTGCTAAAAGGACACATGTTAAACCTGGACTGAACATTTCACCAGTGTTTATCCTGTTTGCAGGATAACTTGGGAATGGCTCTTCTATATTCATTTACCAATAAACTTACAAACCCAAACCCACCTGCCTGTGAGTGCAGATATCTGCTATTTGCCCCAGCTATTCTCCCACTCTATTTATGGACATTTAGAGCTTCAGGCAAATAGTGAGGGAAACTGTCATGAAACTCAGATAGCAAATCACACCCTTTGAACAACAAATAAGGCATGCTGAATAGTCAAGGACGTAATTAAATAACAAGTTTGCAACAGACAAGCTGATTGAAAAATGTTTGTACAAAGCACTTCAATGATTTGAAGAAAATGAACACATTTATGGGAATCATAGTATTTTTATTAATTATCTTCCAACCAAAAATAAAGGGTCTAATTTTTAGCTAAAATGTTTCCCAATAATAGTTTGCCCAGGTCTAGCATGAAATGACACATTGAATTCAATTCCATGCTGAATCATTTCTTTGAAAGAAAATGGTTTGCAGCTATTAAAATATCCCTGGATAATCACAGAGGTCAGAAGCTGTGACCTTGTTGTGTTACATACCTATTTACAGTTCGCTCCTACACTGCAGGTTGTCAAGGCATCAAGTACGTGCTCTACTTGAAGTACAAAAAAAGAAGCCTCCATATTTGACACTGTGAAAAACCCAATCATCTAATTTTCTTCCTCATTTTGTCAAATTGTCTTAACATATGAAACGATCCTAACCCATTCCATGATTCATTCACCTCCTACAGTGCTGAACTCTTAATGATACCTAACTGTGTCACTTGACACGTTGTTTCACCAAACTTTTCCCCTTTTCTGTATATTTGTTCCTATTTGCAGAATTTGTCACAGTTCCATTACAGAAATGCTGGATATAAGCATATAAAAATGCTTCAGTTACTTTGGGAGAATGCATTCTGGTCATTTCTCTCTTCTAGTTTTCCCAGATCTTCTCAGGGTTGGTAACTCTTTTCTTTTGTTATTGAATGTGCTTTTTTTTTCCTGCTCCTCCATTTAATTTGAGCAAATTTGATAGCCATGGGCATTTTATTTTATTTTTACCATCTGTTTTCCATTTTTATTAAATAGTTATAGTTTACTGTTAATTGAAATTGCAAATTGGCCATATTATGTTTATGCTATAATAATAGCATCTGGATTTAAAACTGTGGGAAAGATTGCTTCCCAACTGTTCTCACTATGTATGGGCCTAGAGCCTTAAAATTACACCTGTTCTATGGGGGATTTCCTACCCTTCAGGTCGAACTCTTAAAGAGCAGAGATTTTTCTTGAAAAATAAAAGCTCTCCCTTTCTGTTCAAGGAAAGAAAGGTTAAGGTTCCAGAAGAGTAGCCTTAAATATTTTGAAACAATAAAAATCTCTTGCTGTAAGATGAGATCTTTCATGGCCTGATTGAAGATCTCCTCCTTATTTGTGGAAAAAGCTGCCTATACAAGAAACATATGCTGAATTGCAAATATCTTCAACCAGGCTTGAGAGAGGTTTTATTCTGTACTCTTAGACAGTCCAGTGTACTATTTCTAGAGACATTAGAGAGGTATAAGTATGTCTTGCGGGGCTATTGAACACCATAAACTTCCTCAATGTATCACAATTACAGGAACACCTGTTCTAAGTAACATTTTGCTGAGCCACCACGAGAATTCGGTGCTCAATAGCCCTCAAAATTTCTCATTTCTTTCCTGTGGTGAGATGCTTTAGCGACTTATCTCTGGACCATAATAGAAAACTCTTAAGGCCAATGGTTCAATACCTCTTAAAGGACACCCCATTCTCCCTCCCCTCCCATTTCTTACTAATAGTGCCTTTTCAACACACTTGTGATTCTTTGCTTACCAGTGTCTATTTCTTCATCTCTTTGTGTTGAGCACAGCTGAGGAAGAAAGGAAATAAGTAGCAAATTAATTACTAGTATAGTCTACATTAAAGCACACGAGTACTATAGGGAAGAAGAATTTATAGGAGAGAACAAATGTATGAACATTATTGTGAAAAAAAAGAAATACTTTGAAATAAGAGCTCATTCCTGACAAACTTGGAGAAGTCCTATGATGTGGGTGAGAGCTCTGATTCTGTATGGAGTTAGTGGGAGACACCAATTCCCTGCACAGCAGTGGCCAAGATTAAACCCTAGATTCTAGATACATTCTATGGTGCTCCGTATCTCATTTGGATCTCAAAACAAAGGGCCAAGACAGCAGGATGTTAATTGCTGAGTGATACTGAAAATACCACTCTCTCTCTCATACATTGCAAATTCAGCTCCTGCACTGAAGTACTCTGGCTCATGTCTGAAGCATCAAATTAAGGGTTGACCTCATCCTTTCTTCGATATGGGTTAAAAAGAGAAAATTGGTAACAAATACATTAATCAAAGGCACTAGGAAAAAAGTAACCATAAAACTGTCTATAAAGAGTATATGGGATGAAGGAAACTGGTCTCTGTTCTCGTGCTATCTTGGACAAGATGGTCTGTTTTTTTTTTTTTTCTTCCCATCCTTTGTCTTGATCTTGTCTATTTGTACTAAAAGATTTGGGGATAAAGACTGACTTTTTCTGTGTGTTTGTACACTATCACATATAAATCTTACTTGGTCTCATGATGCACTTTTGCAGTTAGTATCTTATATTACTAGATGAAAGACATGAGAATGGATAATGGGAGAAAAATGAACGAAACATCAAAAGAGGCATTAAAAGCAATAAATGAGCACCCTTGATGGGCACAAGCACCTGCTTCTTTTCCAGTGCATGGCAAAAATCACTTATTCCACCAGCTGTAACTCTAAATATAAAGTCAATGCTCCCAAACTGGAGTTGGGTGTGGTGAATATAGCAGTTTATCCAACAGATGTCACACTTTTTTCTCTTACCAGATGATCTTTGGACAGGTCTAGATTCAAGTTAAAGTATTCAGCATTTATAATTGTGTGAGGAAAGCTTTTTGTATGTGAGACCCTTTGAACCTACTAGTGTGTGAAGGGTTGAGTAAATCATCTTGCCTTGTTCTTTTAAGGAGGAGGGAACATATCAGGCAAGAATATTGCTATGTAAACATCTACTAAGTTAATGTTCAAAAGAAAAATAGACATTTTCTTAGACATTCCTGTCCATAAAAGCTTAAGCGTGAAGATTATGAAGGTATGTCCCTCCTAAACTGGATCAGGGATAAAGCCAAGAAGTGTGAAGCCTTAAATTATTATCTTGATAACAATGATCCCCAAAACATAAGCAGTAAAGAATATGATATGAAAAGAAGATGTTTTCTCTAAATTTCTATGAAAATCTACCAGATAGATTTACTTTGACTTTATAAAGCAATTTGTCATTTATAATGTTAATGAAAAAATCTCCCTTTGTGACTGTGAGGGAAACAATAGATATTACTAAGTTACTGTGGGTTTTTTTCAGTGCTTCAGTTATTCAATGTGCCACTTGAGTCATTTTCTGTTACAAAAATGTAGTCATTAAAGTGTAGCATGTTTAAGACTACTATCTCCTGGAATCCACTGATCCATGCAATTGCTGTCACATTGGAGAAGGCAATCCTTGACTTTACATTAGTTTCTTTTCCTTCCATATTTTATATGACATTCTGTCTTTCCCTTTGCATTTTACTTGCAGGATCATGGCACTTTAAAGAAATAGAAAAAAAATCTTGTTGGTCTGTCAGTCATTGACCAATCTTGGAAGACTTTTCTTCTGTTCAGGGAATCATAACAGACACCATTTCAGGCATTCTGGCTTTTCAAGCACTTCAGCATAAGTATTATATGAAATTTTGTTTGACTTCTCAACATGGAGTAAGATGGGTGTGCAATGGAAGTCCTGCATTGTAACTTCTTGCAGGGAGAAGTTGAACTAGTAGTTAAGATCTGAGTTAGACTTTAATTTCTGGGTTTGATTTCTGCCTCGTACCTGCATTTTCTGTGATGCTATCATCTTCTGACTTTCAATGTTTCTGGGAGAGATTAAAAATCCTATAATTCACACTGGAAAAAATTACTCTCACAACCCCTGTCTCTAAAGAATAAAGCAGTTATCTGATGAGTATTAGTCTTTATGGGGACGAATAAGGGATCCATGATAAAGCAACTCTTCTTTCCTAGCATCGGTAAACTGGGAACAATAGTTTCCTATGTCAGAAACCACTATGACGATAAAAGCTGGGGTCTTTATAGAGCCTATGTTCCATTCCTTGTTAGTTTCCAAACTCTCTTAGGGTTCTGTAAAAATCCCAGCCAAAGTCATTAGTGTTCAGGTCTGCTCAGAAACAATAGTGATGGGAAGTAATATGGTTATAATTCAACATGTCTGGGGTGGGGTAGGGAACAATTTTAATTTCCCTTTACTGCTGGTGATGGATTTTTGCAGCTTCACCTTTCTGTGCTACCAATCCCAACAGTCCCAGGCGCTAAACAACAAACAGCTTGACTTGCAGAAACTTTCCACTTCCTCTGGGGAGGACCACAAACTTACAGCATATTTTAAGCTGTTGTTCGATTTTCTGAGGGGAGAGAATTGTCTCTAGGCACAAATTAGTGCTACCAGTGGAAGATGGAGTTCAGCTGTTTATATACTAATATGCAGCAATTATGATAAAACAAAACTCATTCTGAAATTCTGCTGTAACTATGGTAACCTACATTCAATGTATTCCATTAAAAGTATAAAAAAGGCTCCCCAGCAGGAGAGAGTAAATATTATCTATTATTGATTGATGAAGGTTCCAGGCTGTGAAAAGTGGTTAATATATTTTTTGCAATGATGAACATTTGTTAAACTTTCCTTTTTATTGATGGTTATTGTCTGTTTAAATAGCATCAGATAGTCATCATTAATTTTTACATCTATTTTGAATCATTTGTTTCCTTCATTGGAAGGTCTCCATTTTAAAAAAGGTCTCTAAGAAATTCGTTTATTAAATTTCTTTTATCTGATTTTTAGTCTGGAACATTTCCATTAGTATTTGACTGAAACTTGACAAAGAGTTTACAACCCCAAATGCAGTTGGTATACTTGGATCATTTTAACTTTAATAATAATAAATCCTCAAGGATTTTCCTGTTTAATGAGGAACAAACAAGTTATGAAGATATTCTATTTCTTTACTAGCTAGTTATTATGCCTTCCAAGTTATTAAAATTAAATGTTGCAAATTACCCATGAACTAAAATCTTTTGAAATTCAGAAAGCAACAATAATGTCAAAGTATAATGAGATGTGTATGGCAGGGAATGAGAGAGAAAAAAATCAGTAGCACAAGGTAGGTACATTAGCAAAATGCTTCCTGTGCCCTGAGAGGCTGTCCTGCTCCTTGCAGCTCTCTGCAGAGATCCATGGATAGAGCTGCTGGAGAGGGAAACAGGACGACCACGATGCAGGGTAGCCCTCCCGGCTGACTAGACCCAGGACTTGAGCTTGATCTTTTCCTATCAAAAATGTTTCCTATACAGATCTAGTTCAGCTGTCTCCACAGGACTCTTCACTAGTTTAGAGAAACTGAGAAGGATTCACTTGGAGATTTGAACCACTGAATGTGAGTTTTGTGTTCTAGCTCATGTTGCAGTCAATAGAAATTTAATCCATAGCTTTAATGGAGCCTAGAAAATAATTCAGCTGATTGCCAACTAAGCTTGCAATTTAGACCCTTGAACATGGCCAGTTAGAGCTAATTGAGAAGCTTTTGGGTGTCTTGCCCTCTAGCTGCTTGTCTAGCAAATCATTTCTCTCTCATGTATGTTCTGATATATTTGCCAAGTCTCTGAAGCTATCAAAGGTACCCTAAATCATTTTAAAAGGAATTGGATACTTGTATGAATGGTGACACTGACTGGAGTCCTTGATCTCTGTTCAACATAATGGGAATTTAAAGATATGAGTGACAGATGACACCCAGATAAAGACAGCTTCATTTCAAGCCAAATCCCACTCATGTTGTATATTCCATAGGTTTGTGGGCATGACATATGACAACAAGGGAGATATGATCTATACCTTTGCAATTTCCTGATGGAGACAATATTATGGCTTCTCTTGTCTGCATTTAAACCAGACTTTTCTTTCACCTGAAGTGTCTGTGGGAACACAGTTTAGTTAGGTGCATCAGAGTCAGAGCATTACACAAGTTAATATGTTCCATATGTTACTGCATTAGCTGATACGTCCTGTAGGAGAGATACCAAAGGAGATCATAGAATCATAGAGTGGTTTGGATTGAAAGGGACCTTAAAGATCATCTAGTTCCAACCCCTTAGACACAGGCAGAGACACCTTCCACTAGATCAGGTTGCTCAAAGACGTGGGTGCATCTCATTAGGTCCCATGTACTTGTCCACCTTCAGGTTCCTAACATGGTCTCAAAACTGATGTTCTCTTTCAGTGGGTGCTTCTGCATTCTCCCAGTCCCTCCCTTTGCCTTCTGCAACTTGAGTGATGTGGCTGGATCACATGATGGTGAAGGCTGAGGCAAAAAAGACATTGAGTACCTCAGCCTTCTCCATATCCCAGGTAATCAGGTCTCCTGTTTCCTCTCAGAAAGGGCCCACATTTTCCTTAGTCTTCTCCAGGCTCCTCTGTCACTTGTAGAAGGAAGTTATTGTCAATGTATTCCAGGAACCCTCTGGATTGCTTGTGCCCTGCTGTGTTGTCCCTCCAACAGATATTGGGATGGTTGAAGTCCCCCATGAGGACCAGGGCTTGTGAAGTTGAGGCTGCACTTATCTGTCTATAGAGGGCCTGATCCACCTGGTCTTCCTGGTCAGATGGCCTGCATCAGACCCCCACTATAATGTCACCTGTGCCTGCCTTCCCTTTAATCCTGACACATAAACTCTCATTTGGCTCCTCATCCATCCCCAGGCAGAGCTCCATGCACTCCAGCTGGTCACTGACATAGAGTGACACCCCCTCCTCTTGTCCCTTGCTTGTCCTTCGTAAAAAGCCTGTATCCTTCCATTCCAACACTCCAATTATAGAAATCATCTCACCATGTCTCCGTGATGCCAATAAGATAGCAGCACTGCAGACATCTGCATGTCTCCAGCTTCTTTTGTTTATTGCCAATGCTATGTGTATTTACATAGAGGCATTTAATTTGGGCCCCTGGTGAAGCTGACTTAGGGGCTGGAATTCCTTTGTGCTGCTCTTCAGGTGTTCTGCTGCTGACCTGTGATCCTCTTCAGGATTTGGGCATCTATTGCTGGCACTGACATCAAACTGGTAGGAGTGGGATGGATAGAGGTTCCCTTTCCCTGGCAACTTCAGTTTAAAGACCTCTTCACTAGCTTGGCAAAAAAAACCCAACCAACCAACCAAACAAAAAAACCCTGAAAAATTGTCATGGAGAATTATTTTCTTATATTTAGATCAAGACTGAAACCACTGGTAGGACTCTGTAAAAAACACTTATTAATATTACTTCTCCTGTAGAAAAAAGCTTAGGTCTTCAGCATGTATCCCACAGCTATTCACTGGTGGTGGAAAGGGGTTTTCTCTGAGGTATGCCTACAGTAATACAACACAGTGATTCTTATTCAGATCCACTTAGCTTTATCTGTACCATTTTACTTTCTGAAAAGGAGAGAAAAAATGGAAAATAATGATGATAGAATGTGAATAATAATAATAAAAAAAAGATATTTTTATTTTATTCACAGCCCAAACTGTCTATCTGCTTGTTTGGTTTTGTAGTATGAACTCACTCTGAAGTGATGATATGGCTTACCAGGCTGTTATCCTGAATAAAAAGTGCTGCCATTAATTCTCTTTTGCTGCATCTATGGGCCATTATTTCCAATAGCTGTAGCTGTCACTTCCAGTACTGTGACCCATCAGGAAATCTCTCAGGAAACTGAAAGAGTTTACACAATGGCCTGGCAAGAATATAATTTACAGGGCAGCAGAAGGTGCAACTGCCTACTGGTCTCAGATTTATTCCCCATTCCTATTGCAGCGCTTAAATAAGTACAAGGAGATGTTCTTTTCCTGCTGTTGAGCTGTCCTCCTGCCACTCCACGGTGAGCTCGAGCGACCTGAGACAGTATATTTTCCATCCATTAACTGCCTGCCGGTGTTAGAACTTGTGTCATCATTGCAGCCTTCTACAGGGCACTGGCAGCAGTCAGGCAGGAATTGTCCATCGCCCCAGGGGATGCAGGGATGAAAATCAAGATGGAAAGCATAAAGATGAAGGAGGAACTTGTATCTAGTTAGTAGCAGGTATGAAGGGGAAGGAGAAAAGAGAGAAAAGAAGCAGCATCTTGTGGTGAATATCCAGGACTACATATTCCATAAATTGACTGAAATGTTTATTAATTTTGTTTTTCATTGTGTACTTTCATTTAAAATAAAATCTATTAGGTCTCTGTCTTTTTGTATCCACAATCATAATTTCGAATGAGACACATCTTTCGGATCTATTAGTTTGTTTACACCATTGGGAAATACTTAGCTACTATATAAGAGCTTGTGCTACTCATACTCAGATGACACAAGGTGATGGAAAGAGTACTTCTTATAGCTGTCCTTAAAATGCTCGGAAATGATCCTCTGAAGCTGAAATCCAAACTTATTACTATTGAGTTTCCTGAAGCTGGACAAACAATGTGTAATTAGTATCTTGCCTGGGAACCTTTGGCTTGCTTTCTATTTGAAAAAAAAAAAAAAAAAACAAACCCAAAACATTTAAAAGTGTATGGCTTTTTTTTGTCTTTCTTTTCCCCCCTTCCATGTGTATTCACTATTCTGTCATATTTTGAGTATTTAGTGACTTGGGAAGAGCTTGTTGTAAATATGTCATAATTGAAACAGCACCTTTCAACTGGTCCATGCATCACCATGTATATTTTTGTTTCTTAAATCTGAATGCAGCTCTTAGAATCAGGCTTCCAGTGTAAAATAAAAATATACTCTCCAACAAATAATTCCTCTGAATACTCCTTTGTATTCCCTATTTATGCATTAGCTACTAGCTGATGGTATGCAGAAAACAATTGCTAAAAGAGGAGTAATTAAGGACCAAATTTATTTACTCTATAATACTATTTGCAGCCCAATTTTTTTAAAGCTTTTTTTGATCTATGTACATATATTATGGTTGTCATGTAATATATTGATGGTTTCTAATATCCTCATGGATTTGGTTTAAAGAATGGAACATAAGATTACCAGCCTCTTTATTTTTATAGGACTTCCATTGATTTGGGTAATGGCTCCATATAACTCCCCAGATATAATTAATAGCTCCTAGTGACTAGGCCTATATCTGTGTTTACCCGTACCTCCTTCAAAATATAAGAACTATTTCTTTAATAGATCTGTTTGGTTCAGAAATCAAAATGTATCACTACTGGAATTAACTACTATTTAATAATCTAATTCTACCAGCCTCATTTGTTTCCCCCTTTCCACATTATCCAGTACATTTTATTCTGTCTCTACAGTGCTTCTGCTACAGTTGAAGAACAATCAGCAGCTATGCTATTATACTATTTCTTATTACACAAAATTAAGAAATTAAGAATTAAGAATTATTAAGAGATACTACAACATATTAAGAAAGTGAAGAAGAAGGAACAGAATTAAAATTACAGTGAAACTTTATGCAATATACTGGTCTTGATAGACTATAGAATAGGTCATTAATGAGACAGTATACAGGGAAAATTATTATTAACATTACATAGATTGCAAATTCCTGGAATCAGGGTCTGTCTGTATTCTTTCCAAATAATGCCTCATACCTCATGATACTTACAACTGTTAAAAAACAGTATACAACATCAGAGAATGAAAATAAGCTATAATATGACTATAATCATAGAAGAAACCAATTACTCTTTTTCAGTTATAAAAAACACAAACTGGCAGACAGCTGAGTGTTTCTGCCCATCTAAGCTGCAGAAGTAAAATGAACGTTTTTAAGGATATGTCAGAATTTTAACTTTTTTAAGTTACATATAATACAACTTCAAATATATTTTGTTTTTCAGTCCAGTTTAGTTTTGAAGTTTTGCATAGCATCTAAAATTAACATTGTATGAGAGCCACTTTTGAAACAAAAGTAAGTATTATGTTCAAAATGGTAAAGAATTTCCATTTTGCTCTTATTTTAAGGCTTTCCATCTGTCAATTTATAAGGAAAGGTAACCAAAGTTTCTGTGTTTTCACAAAACATTTTGCCTTTTTCCAACAGGCATTTTCTGTTGAGAAATATTTATACCAGTAGATTGCCAGAAATATTTTCCTGCAGCTTTCACCTATGTAGAGGTTTAAGGAGTGAGAGACAGAGCACAAATCCGCAGATAAAATTTTGTCTTATTCCTACTGACTTGAAAATAAGACGGTATTAGCTATTGTGTTTCTATTCCTTCAAATATAAAAGTCAAGCTTCACCTGTACTGGGCCATGTTTCACAACCATACAAAATTTAACCTGGAGAAACAACTTTGTTAGTGTGGAATATCATGGGATGATCCAAATTTCAGAAAGGAAAGACAAGCTGTGAGAAGGTCTTTCTATTTTTTTAACACTATAGTTTTCCAGGTACATCTTTCCACTGAAAATATTACCACTGAAGCAGTGTTATTATGTTTTTGTCATGAAAGTGAAAGAGGCATAACTCAGAGAGCCTCAGGCAACAGTGAATTACCAAGGACTTTCCTATAAGTGAGTGAAATATAATTACACTCTTCAATAGGTGAGACAAAATATATTTTGGGTAAAGAAAAGAAGGTAAAAAAAGTATATGAGACAAATTAGCTGTGCTGTATATTTATCATTAGGCAGGAAGGTAAATGAATGCATATAAAAGTAGGAACCAAGCCAAGCTTTTACTGCATAACTGAGGACAAGCCTAGTTCGATGTTAAAAAAAAAAGAAAAAAGAAAAAAAAGAGCCTAACTTCTGTTGGTGTTGTTGTATTAGTGATTATTAAGTCATCAAGCAGGTTGTTAATGAGAGAGAGTCTGAACATGCAGGGATGTGGGTGAGCGCACATGCATGCACACACGTACACAGCCCTGAAAATTCACTGCCAAACCTAATTTTTATATGCTGGAATCATTCCTTAATGCTGAGATATAAACCAGCTATTCAGCTGAATGTGTTTCACCTAAGCACAGTACCTGACTAATTTCTTACTCTGAATATCTCTGACTAGGGTAAAACACAGAAAAAAATAAGCTTCTTTCACTAGAGTGTCCATTTGCTTCCCGTGGTTTAGTTCACTGTGGTATTCCATGGTGATTTAACCACGTGCTACCTTACCAAGGGTTTTGGTGCTAAAACATTTTCATCCTGGAACTTAGGCTGATACCTTCCTCTTGTTTAAACTACCATTTCAGTCACTGGAGTTTTCACACCTTACTGTTTAGCCCATGCAATCTCATTTCTCTGCTTTCAGACAGAGAGTGGAAAAGTAACACCCACAGGCATTCACTAAGATTACTGGGCTGAAGTCAGATCTATTTGAATATCCCACAGTACGAGAAATAATTCACAGGTTAGTAACATGTTGGAATTGTATTCTACTATGGACATGATTACCTTTGATGGTTTTGTCCTTACAAAGATAAACATGACAGAGCAGTTAATGTAATTACAATATGGTTAAGCACAATTATGATAAGAAAGGAAAATAAAAGAAAATTCTATATGAGGATGACTGGCTTTCAAAGAGTTGTAATTTTTAAGTAAAATTTACACCAGAAAGTAGCATGTAAATATAAAGCCTTAAAACAAAAATTAAAAAAAAAAAACGCTTAAAATCACTTAGGAAAAAGAATAAAATTTAAGAACTGAGATTTAATGAACACATATTTTTTTCAAATGTTTTTTTAATGCCAGTAAAAACAGTGAAGGCTTCTTACTAAATATAATTTGAATCCTAGAATCCCAGATGAGGGGAGGAAAAATCTTCTTTCTGACACACAGGCTCTATGATTATAGAGATCATATTCTTCACACTGTTTTTTTTTCTCCTCAGCCTCCTCTCCAAATAATGACACAATGAGCAAATGCTGTGGTGAGTGTGTGCATATATTCTACTCCTGAATACATTTTTTCATCACTCATGTATGGGAACTGTTCATAAACTATTTGTTTAAATAGGTACTGCCAAAACCAAAATCTTTGAAGTCATGACAGGCATTGCTTGTATCAGTAGGGAAAAAACAGGTCAACAGGCCATATGATCCAACACCCTGCTCAAGCAGGACCACCTAGAGCCAGTTGCCCAGGAGACGACTTTTGAATATCTCCAAGGATGGAGACTCCACAACCTCCCTGTGCAACCTGTGCCAGTGCTCAGTCACCCTCACAGTGAAAATGGTGTTTCCCAATGTTCAGGAGGAATTTCCTGTGTTTCACTTTGTGCTTGTTGTCTCTTGTCCTGTCACTGAGCACCACTGAGAAAAATCTGGCTCTGTCTTCTCTGTTCCTTCCCATCAGGTATTTGTACACATTGATAAGATCCACCCTGAGCCTTCTCATCTCCAGGTTAAACAGTCCAAGCTCTCTCTTAGGAGAGGTGCTCTAGTACCTTCATCATATTTGTGGTCCTTTGTTGGATTCTCTTCACTAATATGTCCGTGTCTTTTGTACTGAGGAGTCCAGAGCTGGACACAGTACTCCAGGCATGGCTTCATTAATGCTGAGTAGAGGGGAAAGATCATCTCCCTCAAACAGATGACAATACTTTTTCTTAATGTAGCCCAGGATATTATTCACCTTCTTTGCAGCAAGGGCACGTTGCCAGCTCACGTTCAACCTGGTGTTCACGACGACCCCCAGGTTCTTTTCTGCCATGCTGCTTTCCAGCTGGATGGACTCCAGCATGTACTGGTACCTGGGGTTGTTCCTTCCCAGGTGCAGGACTTGTCATGTCCTCTTGCTGAATTGCATAAAGTTCTTGTCAGCTCATTTCTCTAGCCTGTTTAGGTCCCTCTGGATGGCAGCACAACCCTCTGGTATATCAGCCACTCCTCACAGTTTGTACCCTTGCTGAGGGTGCACTCTGCCCCATCACCCAGATCATTAATATGTTGAAAAGGACTGGACCCAGTAGTGACATCTGGGGTACACTGCTAGTCACTGGCCTCCAACTAGACACAAAGTCTCTGGGCCTGGCCATTCAGCCAGGTTTTCAACCCACCTCGCTCTGTTTATCCAGTCCATACTTTACCAACTTCTCTATGAGGATCTTATGGGAGACAGTGTCAAAGGCCTGGTAGACAGTGAAGACACTGGACTGGTGAAGTTCAGTTAGAGAATATCCATTGTTCTCACCTCATCTACCAGGCCATTCATTTTATCATAGAAGCTTATCAGGTTGGTCAAGCATGACTTCCCTTTGGCAAATCCATGCTGACTATTCCTGATGATTTTCATGTCCTTAATGTGCATGGAAATGGTTTCCAGGATTAGCTGCTCCATCACCTTCCCAGGGATCCAGGTGAAGCTGGCTAGGCTGTAGTTCCCTGGGTCCTCTTTCTTGACCTTCTTGAAGATGAAGGTGACATTTATTTTCCTCCAGTCTTTTGGCACTTCTCCCAGTCTGCATGATCAATCAAAGATTATTGAGAGTAGCCTTGCAATGACATTAGCCAGCTCCCTCAGCGCTTTTAGGTGCATCCCATCAGGGCTCATGGATCCGTACATGTTCAGTTTGCTTACGTATTCCCTGACCTGTTCCTCTTTCAACAACAGTACCTCTTCCTTCTTCCAGACTTTCTCCCTGGTCTCTGGGATTCCTGATGGCAGTAAAGATTGGCAGTAAAGACTGAGGCAAAGAAAGCATTCAGTACCTTGACATTTTCCATGTCCTGTCTAACCAGGTCCCCTATCTTGCTGAACAAAGGGCCCAACTTTCCCTAGTGTTCCTCAGGTCATCTATGTGCTTAGAGAAGACCTTCTTGTTGCCTTTGACATCCTTGGCCAGACTCAGTTCCACCTGGACTTTAGCTTTCCTAACTTTGTCCCTGGCTTCTCAGACAATGTTTCTGTATTCCTTCCAGGTTACCCATCCTTGCTTCTGCCCTCTGTATACTTCCTTTTTGCTTTTGAAGATGTTAAAGTCTGTTCTTCTGAAGGCCAGGGTTGTGAGCTTGCTTTTCATCCTCCTCCCTACCATCATGATCCTGAACTCCACCATTTCCTGATCACCGCAGCCAAGGCTGCCTTTGACCTTCACATTCCCAATGAGGTCCTGGTTGTTTGTGAACATGAGGTCCAGCAGAGCACCTCTTCTCATTGACTGCTCTATCACTTGGAGGAGGAAGTTATCATCAATGCACTCCAGTAACCTACTGGATTGCTTATGTCCAGCTGCGTTGTCCTTTCAGCAGATATTGGTTGAGACCCTGAGGACCAGGGCGTGTGAACATGAGGATGTTCATATCTGTCTGTAGAGGACCTAGTAAAGTAAAACTGATCGAGTCCTCTGGATGCTCATCAGTTCAGTGCACCCCATTTATGATATATATGAGTTTTGAGATAGGGCACAGTGACAGAGTGTTGCTGACCACAAGCTAGAGATTAAATGTTCTCTGAAAACTGCCATTCTCCATAAGGCAATTCAGTAATTTCATTTTGTAAGTTTCAATGTCATTAAGACACATGCTCTACTCATACTACAAATAGGTTTCACACTTTGACGAAGAAAACATTACTTTTGTGATTTAACCCCCCACCTCATATCGTTCATGTAATTTATTCATTCTGGCAAGACAAATAAGAAAACAGTCTTTAAACTTCAGTGTAATAAGAGTGGAATCCAGTGTAAAAATAAATTGGAGACAGAATTTAATTATTGCTTTTCTCTGCATGATTTGCTTCCTAGCCCCTCTGCAAACTTTCTAACACTTATTTAAAATTCTTCTTTTATCCTTCATCTGTTGACATTATTTACATACAGAATTCTGATGTGTTTACCATACAATTAGAATAGATCTTCATTTTAATTAAATATCAATTCACGATCACAGCTTCAAGCTATTTGTCAGCACTGATACTGATCAATAGAAGGAAATGCTGAACAAACAAGACAAATAGATTTTCAGAGTTGTCAAATATTTTTCATTTCTTCACATATCCCATTTTTTAAGAGGATGAAGAGATTAAATTTCTTGCATCCTTTTAGTTATTCTGTGTCACATATTTAGAAAGTTGAAATCAGAAGCTAATTGCCACATCATTATGCTTAATTGACATGCTACCTTTTTCTCTATAACTCACCATGACAGCTTCGTTTAACTGTGATGTGGTGACTGCCTGTCGCAGGAGTAAAATTCCAGTAGCTGTGGGCAAATTCCTAAAAATAAAAATCAGTTAGGAACCTAACATTCACACCAGACCCCCTGGGGCCATGCATCCACTGTCTTGCTATTGCAAACTCCACATCACACAACCTTGTAATTTACAGTTTAAGTATATAACATACTTCATTTATACTTCATTTTTATGCTGACATCATTTTTTAACTTCTCCAGTTCTTTCACCCATTGGCATCTGTCCCTTCATGATATCTTTATGGTCACATCCCCTCTCAGTCTTCTTTATTACACGGAACAAGCAAAACTGTTTTTTCTTCCTTCTTGAGGTACTGTTCAGTTTCTGCTCAGTATCCTAGTAGTTCTTTGCACTTCTTAAATTCACCTGCATTGAAAATGGGTGAACATTGATTCATGAGGGTGATCAAACACATGGCTACTTCCTCATCAACAATGAACCTGTTTTAGTTGATACATGTTTGCATCACGGTTGCTTTTTCATATTTACATTGTATTGGAGACATATTGGACATTGTATGATTGAATATTATATTCCATGCCTTCTTTTAGGTAATTTCTAAATATTTGGTTTCATTACACTATAGAAATTCTCACTATTGGTTCCAGAATATATCATCTTCCTTTTTTAGATTTTATCCATTTCTTTGTCACACCTTATACCATTTCTCCCTTCTCCATTTCCTTCCAGCTTCTCCAACTCCTACTTTCCTCCTACTATGTCTTCCTTCCTTCATTGTCCCCCTTTGTTAGGCCTTCATTTACCTATCCATACCTAACATCAACATTCATATGAAAAATTGCAGTAAAAAACTTGTAATGAAAATTTTTTGCAAAGGGAATTCAAGTGAGGAGAAGCTTAGTGATGAGCAGCTGCTTCATGCATTTTTGCATTCAAAGTATTGCAAATAGTGATTATAGACATTTGTATGCATGAAAAATAATTCATGTTTTGTATGGCATTCTTCAACAATTAAATTACATGTAAGTACTAAATTTGAAGTCTCAGCACTTCAGTTTGAAATCTTAATTTTCAAGGCATGAAATTTAAATAATAAATTTCAATTTAAAAATGCCTTTATTTTGCAACAAATATGGTCTGAGGAACAGAAGAAAGGGAAACACAGCAGAGGTATTTTTAATAGCACCCTATTGGCCTATCACACTTGGGTAAGAGGTGGAAGGAGTCTATAGATTTTTGGAGAGGCTGGGAGATGAAACAAAAATTAAGTTCACTAATAGAAAGGTCTCTTTTCTTTGTAGTAAATCCAGATCTGTATTAAATTTCTAGACAGAGGCATTTTAATATTATTCTTACCTTTAACAGGCCCAAATTTTAACAGAACTTTTCTTATTATTTATTTGTATTTTATTTCTGTGTCTACTGAGTATCAATTTCTGTTTTATGTATACTATTTTAGTAGTGATATGTACATGTAAGTGCTGTGTAACTATGTATGTATAATTTGTGTCTGTATAAGTGCATGCCTATACATGGATGTGCTAAGCAATGGTTATTTAGTAAGTTCCGTATTTTTATTATCAAGGGCTTTGGGTAGTGAAAAATGAAATGGATGTGAAACAGGAATTGAAAAGACAAGTGAATAAAGGGGCATAAATGGAGTATCAGTTAGTAACTAACTAGCAAAGTTTTTGTTTAGCAAAGTTCTGGCTGAGGAGCTCAAGATCTTGTCCTGCTATGGTGAAGAGTATTTATTCCTTAAAAAGGTGTATTTTATGTAGCATATGCAGTGATGCTGTGATTGGGACTCAGTAATATGTGCATGGTTCACTCTAGCTGCAAATAGTATGATTGAAATTCTTTTATGCTTCATTAAATAGCTTCTACGAACCAGCTCTTTTATCTGTGTCAAATGGTATTCCCCTTCACATATAAATACCATATTCTTATGTGAATATTTGCATGTCCATGTTTATAATTCATATTTCCATGAGTATCCAAGCATGTGAACTAATAATTTTCCAGTACAGTTTCTTACATAAAGCAGGTGTCAGAATTGGAAAGTCTGAAAGAATTGAAATAAGTAAGACCATAAGTTAATTTTTAATTTTACATTATTTTCCCAGATACAGAAACAATAACACTTAATCAGACCCCACTTTGATTCTTAGAAAGAAATAATTTCTTAAGATGTGCTAAATGAACCTGTTAAAAATAAGTTTGAATCAAAATCCATTTCTTCATATCAAAAAATTATGGCAAAGTCACACCTCATCGTAATACTGTTTGTAAAGATCAAAGATATTGTGTTGTTACTGAGTACTGCTAAATGTATTTTTAAGAATGACATGATAGGACATGAGTGATCAGGAATGTTCAATGTTTTAAAGTTGTGAATGAAAATTCAAATGATAATCAAGTTGTCTTTATAGACTATAATAATTAATTCAATCAGAATTTTATCTAGTCACAAATACTCTGGAAATTTAATTGAAAATTAAATATTCACAACAGAATTTTAATTTATTTTAACTTTGTAATTTTGAAATATGTTGTACAAATAGAAATATCCATATAGATTTTGAAATAGATAAACTTACTTAAATAAACAGTATCATAATCCCATTACTAGCCAACTGAAAAATATCATCAAGTAAACACAAAGTGAGAATGAAACATCACAGAATTTCTTCAATAAAGACATTTACTCTAGATTTCTAGATTTTGTAGTTTTGAGAATTCTCTGCCTTCCATCTTGTCAAGTTTTTTTTTGTCTGTTTGTTTTTCCTTCTCTTCCCTTATTTTAATATGTTTTGACAATTTTAAACCTGTTTTAAGAAGTATTTTCAGGCCTGCCTAATTTGAGGGTCATCAGTATCTCTTCCTCCCTCCTCACATCCCTCTGATTTTCTACCTTTGCCTCATTGCCTGTGGTTCAAGTAGTGCATCACAAATAGTATTATAAACATGAATTGAAAAGTCACTTGTTGATCTATCTAATATCATTCAAGGACAAGGGCACTGGTCCAACAAAGTATTTAGACTCCTTACAGTTATTTAGTCTCTGAATGTTCTTCTGAAATCTCTTTCACTGACGTTTATTACCTCACAATTGGGGTGGACTAAAAGCATGCCCACAGGCAATTAAGGAAATTCAGCTAATGGCTGATAATTTATTAGGCCACTGTAATTCAATTCCATCCCGTTATGTGCCTTAGCTCTTAGCAAGCTCCTTCAAATGAAGTTAATTCAAAGACTTTACTTAGTATGTTTATGATGGCATAGACAGACCTTATCAAATTTCTCAAGGATATGTTATTACATAATGTTTTTAACAAAATTACAGCCTTCCTGCCTATTTACACAGACCAGAAATATTACCTGAAGCTATTTAAAAAAATCAGAAAAATTAGAGTTTCTCCATTATAAGGGCAAAAGTATAAAGGGAGAGTGACGTTTAAAATTCAATCTTCCCCACTCATGGTGATTCTAGGTGTGCTAACAAAGCAGCCAAATGTTTTCTAGTTTCTTGTGTGTGGTTGTATGTACACCATGGGGTTAGCTGGTGGGTAGCAACTGCCAGGGAATGATGTACTTTGGGCCTAGCCTGGTAAACTCTTGTTCCCGTGAGTCACCCTTCTGTGTGTGACTGTTCCCACGGCTGCTGAAAATTCCTGCACACAAAAATCGTACAGATTGGTCCTGACCAGCTTTTGCTTTGGGTAACAGCTGAAGTAGAAAATCTGTCTCCAAGTGTCTTTCTCTTGAAAAAGATGAACTTGCTGGAACATTTAAAATGCCAAATTCAGCAAGAAAAAAGATATCTCTGTGGGTGAGTGTGACTCAAGTCCTAAATTACTCACAGTGAAACAGGTTGGCAGTGTTATTTACAGAAAAGCAGGTGTAGTGTTACAATTAAAATACTTCATTCAGTCCCACCCACCACCTCTCTGTGAGAAACCCACCACCTCCCAGCTCACAGTAGGGCTGATGCTTATAAAATAAAAAGATATGGTGAGGAAACCAGAAACCAAGTTTCTATCACCAGACTTATTTCTCAGGAAAGGCAAGAAAAGATTAAGGCAGGGAAGCACTCTAAGTGGTTAGTATAACAGTGGTACTTTCTAGAGTCATCCAAAGGATGGGACTCCAGTGTGCCCAGAGCTGTTGGGCTGGTGGTAGATGAGACTGAATTTTGGTTTTGGAGTAAAGAAAAGTCAAAAATATCTGCTAGCACTCACAGTTGTAAATAGTTTCAAAGTACAGAAAAAAATCAATAGTAAATAGAGTCAAAGCATCCATATGTATCAGAAATAAACTAGCACAGTAAAGTTTCTGCATTTGCCCTCCTGTATTATTTGTGTGAAAAGACATTTTTTCTACAAAGATTGTTTCCTTCTTTTTGTGAAAGTCAGGAAATACAGCCTGTGTCATGAAAAAAATCCACCCTGAACTGAGGTCTGAATATTCTGTGTACACTTTCCTCATAGGGAATTAAAACATTAAATAATCATGGAGTAAGGGATAAGACAGATGAGTGAAGAGGGCTATCTATGTACCCATGACAGAGGTTGTATTTCAGCAATTGTAAGCCAGACCTGGTATCTGAGAACACTATAGCTCTATGAAGACCAGATTGAAAGCTGTATTTCCACTGTCAGTATGGCTGTGTTTTAGAGCTGAATTTTTTGTGCTCTGCTGTTATGTGTGTCTACTTGTGCATGAGAGAAAGAAAAATTTAAATGGATAAAAAAGAAGGGATGACAGAGTGAATCAGTCACCTAATATTTGCAGAGTTTTTTCAACAATTTGTTTCCAAACAATTTATTATTCCAAATATTTTTCCAATATTTATCCAGTCCAAATTGAGAGCCAAGTGATACATTGATCTCTTGAAGGAGCTGAAGATTTAAAAGGTAAATAAGACTGTGGTGACACAAAGGACTGTAAAAACATATCCATTGTACAGTGAGGGACAATAAAGAGACAATGAACTTACTATTGACACTTTTAGAATGGAAAACCAGATTTTCAAGAAAATCTGCCCACTCAGAGGTGATTGAAAAAGAGATAGACCCTTAAAAAAACAGCTTTTAATGAAGTCAGTAATTCATTGGTTTTGGTATGCAGCTGAAGTGCCTCAGGAAGCTACAGTTACCTGGGGTAGGAGTTAGTCTTTACATTAAGACATCTACATGCAGATATTGACATGCTGAGGGGGCCTGATGCAAGTGCCTAAACATAAACATCTCATTCTGTGACCTGTCCTCCATCTGCCATTCCAGATGTACACAGAGCATCTCAAAGGCAGATGTGTATTTATGCAAGTGATGCCTATCCTGGATGACTAAAGCTTCATTATGGATAAGGGAGATTTAGTCGATAAGGTCAGTGGAGTTTGGATATTTGACTTAGCAGATGCCACTAACCCTGTCAACTAAGATTTCAGTTCAGTTTTCTGAGGTGCAGGTGTCTTGTAGCACTTTCAGATGCCATAAAATATCAAGAATATCCACATACAATACAGCATCTTACAGGAAAGGGGAGGGAAGCTGGAGGTCAGACTTGATTGATACAAGTGCTACAAATACCACTAGATCTTTATGCTGAAGTGACCAAATAGATACCTGGTGCTCTTTAGATTAAAATAGGAGCTTAGAAACTTAGCAGATATGTCAATAGCTACATGTAGGTGTCTACAACCCAGAGCTGAATCCTGCCCTTGTGTTTTGGGTTTTTTTTTTCAGCTCTGCTTCCAAAACAGACCATATCTTCCCTGATTTATTTCCCTCATTGATTTGAAATAAAAAGAGAGCATTTTACAAGATGGGGATTTTGGGCCTGAGTTCACAAAGGATACCTCTGGCACAGCAGTTTGCACAAGGATGCTATTTACACAGCACTCGAGAATATTGTTTATTTGAGTATTGAGTATTGATTTTTCTGCTCATAGCTAGCTTTTAATTAATTGACTCCTTGCAATGTTAGAACAACAACAGTGTGAACAGGTAGAATTGAACCCTGGTAATAGTACATGGGCTATGGTTTTCACTATACTGCTCACTACTGTTGAGTTATTTCTCCATATTAGCTACTAGTCTGTCCTGAAATGACATACAGGTCCTCTATCCTAAAGTTTATTGGAAAATAAGAACAGAACAAACCCAAAGGCTTCATCTTAATTAAGAATAGAGATGGGCTTCCAGAAGATCTGTGAAATGACCAAAAAAATCTCTTCTTTTTTTTTGGCCTTTGTCAACAACATTCCTGAGGAACCTCTGGAAGAAATAAAAACTGTCTGTGTCTTCTGGAGACCCTGAGGCAAGGTATTTGGTCTTCCCACGGCATGCCTTCTGCCAGAATTAATCTTCTCAGGAGGATTAGATGGTGCAGAGAGATATAAATTATATATAACTGTACCACTTTGTGGAAATTTGGTCTCTGCTGTCAACTCAGACCACTCTGGAAATTTCTTGCTCATTTTTTATTACCTACTAAACTGCTTTACTGTAAGGCTGGAAGCGATAAGTTTTTTGATGTCAGAACTCACAGGATAATACCTTCTTGAATGGCTCACAGCTGTATGAATGATGATATTGTCTGCTACTAAAGAAAAATCAGAGATATGGTCAGTGTTTGTTATCATGTCATTTTATACATCATTTTATCACTTGCACCATCGGCAGCACCTAGAATTGTCTGCTCAAAGCTTTTACCCTGTTACTGTAAGTTGCTGAGTTATTGCTAGCGAAAATTGCATTTCCTCTTGAAAATGTGTAGTGATGTAGTTAATCAAAGTAAACAGTAAAGGGGTGCTGAACTTCACATAAGCTAAGGGTCTGATTCTGCCACCCATAGTTCTATTGAACAGCTCTAACTGAAGTGAGTACCCTCACAGAGGATAATTGAACTATTCAGATGAAAAAATGTTACCCACTGTGTACAGGCATTGGAGAGTTCAATTCTATATGCTAGATGCTGGGAGAGAACTTGCAAAGAATTATGAATTACAGTAAACAGAAGTGATAAGTGAGATTATTTTTAATTTCAAAGAGTGACAGTGAAAGTTTTCATCTGTTAGTTTTCTTAGACTTCTTATATCTGTCATTTAGTGGTTGGCAAGCAGAAACTGTACTTGCCTAGTGATGTTGAACTGTCAGTCCAGCCTGTCTCTTTAATAGTAATAAGGTACTTTTTAATAGTCACTAATAGCTGGTACTGAACTTTACCTGTCCTGTAAAGCAGGTGGAGAGATTTTATGAGAGGCACTGACACTTATCAGAGTCTGCTTTTATGATAGCTTCTTCTAGTCAGTACTGACAAATGACTTTGATGCCTGCGTATATTTGTTAGGCAAACCAGATTTGCAGCACATATAAGTATACATTTTAATATTTGAAATCTAGCAGATGAAATCCCTTGATTGTTAAAACAAAATTTAGATTTCAGGCAGCATATGTTATAGCTTCCAGAAACCAGCTCTTAAATTAACGAGACACTGAGTTCTTCAAAACTTTTTCAAATGCTGATTAACAAGGCAATGCAAACCCTTTACAACTTTTTGCCCTTTCCCTTTATTAAATGCCTGACATTTAGCAAAATTAGTTGATGGAATATGATGAGTCTTACTACGTGTGCTGTGTGATGGAACATGATGCAAAACCTAACACAAAATCTGAACTGAAATATTGCCATTAGCTTGGACACCCGCTGTTTAATGTGATTTTTTTTTTTTCTGGAGAAAATTACTCACAGGAGCAAAGTCTTCCAAGAAAATGTGGTATTGCAGGAGGGTGGCACAGCCCCACATTAATCTTTTTCCAATTAGAACTTGGGAACAGTTCTGGTGCCTGGAGGGCTTCAAGATATCCTCAAATGTTACTTCTCCATTAGCAGCTTCAAGGTATTTACTCACAAATATTTTTTCTCCAAAGGAGTGGAAGTGAAGGTGGAAACAAAAACCAGTTCAGATTGAAATATAATGCAAAGAGCAAAGGGAACAAAACAAAGACAGAATTACTGGCATGCTGGGTAGATAATAAACAATAACAGTTAGAAACACAGTGTAATAATTATCTTGAGTACAATGAAGATATGTGTTTTAAGGGAAAAAACACAGGTAAAGAGGGAAGTCATATAATAATGCTGTGCATTGATGTGTAAAAACAAGAAAGTGGAAAGAGTTGAGAAAACACAAAATGCTAAGGTATCAAAATGTGACCTGGAAGAATTTCAAAACAAGTTCTATTAAGGTAGCGTTAGAAATAAAATATGGATAGCTATTGCTCAGATGGGACAAGCAGACAAAATTCATATAATGTTACAAATTTGAGTTTCAGTCATAAACACATTTGGAGAAAGTTAACTATAGAAAATAATTTAGATCTAGAGCAGATTTGGTTCACAACAAATGGTCAGAAAACAAAATTGGACTATTTCTGTTCCAAAGAACCAACTTTGGCAAAGTGAGGAAAATGTTTAGTGAAGTCAGCTTGACTGAATCACATCTAACCTTAGAAAATGCTTGACATTTTTAAAAATACCAGTGGTCAAAAAATTATTTTAAATTGTAATGGTTCTTCATTTGTTCTTTTAATATTGATTGTAGACATGATTTTCAGATGTAAGTAGATAAACAAGCACTACAGACAGGACTTTGGTGATTAGCTAAGAGTTAAGAAAGAATAGAAAAATAATATAATCAATAAAGAAACCTATAGCTTAGAAATCCTGAAATATAAGATTTTCCAAAATTCAAGTTTATTTAGCACTTGTGAAGGAAATTAAAATAAATATTGACTAGTTGTTTAAAAAAAAGGGTGGGGGGCAAGAAGTGCAATACTTATATTAGACAGACACCATATATTTAACATTAAAACCACCTGTGGCTTAATTTGCCCGAATATTAATATTAATGAGAAAACATTAAAGGCAACTCAAGATGGCCTGTGAGAATGAGGTATGGAAATAGAAATGGCAATATTTCACTCAGATAAATTAATATAATCAATTGGATGATAGTAACAGGTTAACTGTGAAAACTAGCCCATAAAATTAGGTAATGAGGATTCAGTTAATGAGTGAGGACTGGTACTGTTCTCCACAATATACCAAAACAAGTTGTGAAGGATAAGAAAAACTGAGTAAATGAGAATGCCAAGCAAACCTGAACCACTTTGATAAGGTAGTATATATTCCCAGTAGAGGAAAAAAACCCAGAAGAATCTCTTTGATCTTCTACAAGAAACAAATATGCCACATTAATTCATATGGAGAAGATGTTTGTAATTATGTGAAAATTAACAAATTGACTAAAAATTTTACAACATTATGATAGGAAGTGAAACTCCTGGTTTGAAAAGAAATTGTCAGTAGCGATCCTCAAAAAGATTTGAGAACTGACGTAAATATTAATTTTTTTCTTAAGAAATGTGGGGAGGAATGTGAAGATGCAAAGCTGGGAGCCACTGTAATTCAAAAGACTGGTCTGTTAACACAGGAAGAACTAAATATCTTTGAGCATAGAATTATAGTGAGATGAAGTTTAATTTTATGTCATGCAAGGTCATGCACGTAGATACTATCAGGTGCAAATTCACAACCTGGAAATGGTAAGTTAGTTTATTGCTATAAGGATGCCTCAGAGCCATGAACGAGATGCAGCTGTGAAAAGAGTAAATATGATAGTAGAATCTTAAAGATGATGGAGAAAGCAGAGAAATATTATTTCTACAATATAATAGCAAAAATCGTGTTTCCAAATTGTGGGAAGATTATTCTGAACAGGATCATCTGTAAAGAAAGCTACTAAAATAATGAAGCTAACTCTATGACTTAACTTTTTGCATCTGGTCTCCAAAAGGAGAAGCAAGATGACTTGCCAAACAGGACCAACTAATGGCATATATCCAGACACCACTCCATCATTTCAAAACTGTAAATAGAGTGGGAATGAAAAAGTGTGTTCAGCTGACATTACCTCTCTGAAAGGCCTAAGTCTCACATCTGATCTGACAGTATTACAGATCCAGTAGGAGCACCTGAGGAATTCTTACAGATTCCTCTTTCTTTGCTGGCAGAGAGATTTCATTGCCACAGAGATCCACACCCAGCTGAGATGTTGACCAAGATGTACATACACCAGCTGACACAGATTATGTTTTAAGACTTATGAAGCAAAGGCTCATATAATTGACAGCTCTGTGGTTAAAATAGCTGTAAGAAGGAAATTGAGCTGTCCTCAATCATTCTATTTCATAGAAACTTATTCTGGAATGGTCCATATCAGTTGAATTAGACAGCTGCAGGCTTTCTCAGATGTAAGGGCTCTGTAGCATTAAATGTAACTACAGCCAGAGCTGGAACTTTCATGAGTCCAGAGACAGCACAGATTTTATGGGATCTGTGATGTCTTTAACACTAGGAGTCCTGCTTATACTGATGGGTAAAATCACAGCAATCATTTTATTCAAAGTAAGCATTTGTGTACAATACAAGCGCTTCTGCTCAGTCCTGGGTATAACTAATCCTTTGAAACTCCTTCCAGCAACTCCTTCTACAAAACCAAGAAAGCATTAGCATGCTGAAAGAGTTGTTCTCTCTGGCACCAACATAGCTCTTTAAGTTGAAAATATTCTTCTGACTTTCGGATAAATCTGGTTTGCAGGATGTAAATCATTTTGTTCAAACAAAAGTACAATGAATCCTTTCTGGATATCGTGGTTGAATATGACATTTCTAACCTAGGACCTGTCAGATGAACTATGGCAAAATCACTCAGTTAGACCTGGAATCAGCATTTGGCCAAGTCCTCGGAATATAAGAATATACATTTCAGATGAACACTGCTTAGTTTTCTAAACCTTGAAGAGAAGATCTTCTCACAGACTATCTTTGTTAGCTGCTGTTCTCCTGGATATGCTCATACACAGAAACCCTTGTTATATTTTGTCTCCAATCTAGACATCAGGGAGGTCAACTGTTGTGAACTGCTGCACCCAGATTGGTTCCATGGTCTGAGAAGAGCAGATACCCAACCATAAATTGTAAATCTTGTAGAATTTCATGGCTGAATTGTTTGTTTGATTTGCTTTTATTGGCGATCAAGAATTTTAACAGTAACATAAACAGGATTGGAATATTACACAATTCACTGATGACATTTTCCCAATTAAATGATGTACAAGATGTGTGATTTAAACTGCTTTTAGTTGGCCATGTGTTCTTTTATCTTAGTTATGTTGGGCTTTCTCTATAGGTGGTAGAAAAATGCAGTCACTTTTAAGGGTGTAATTGAACTAGAAGGTTTGAGAGGAAACATACTCCAATTTTCAGTTTTGAATTAGACTTATTATTCTGTTGTGTTTTCATTTAATTTGCTTGACATTCTACTCTGTATTCAGCAGAACAGCTATTTGCTTGAGTTGAATTTCAATTACCTTCTCATCAGTTGTTTCTTAAATATTATATTTCCTCTTCAGAAGATTTCTCATACATTATAGAATTCCAATCAACATTCTTCAGAGCATCCAGCTTTTTTTTACTGTGCTCTTTCTCAAAGTCAAAACACTTTTAGTACACAACATTCTCTCATGAGTATTTCAAACTCAATGATAAGCTGATAAGTAGATCCAGGATGCTCTGTATTTTAAATGTGATTTCTTATATTTAGCTCATTTCTTAGGATCAGGCATGGAATAGCCTTGGACTATAAAACCTGTTCAAGGAATTACTGGAAACAAAACAAGGCTGCACTAAGAATATGTAACTTTTAAGTATGTGTTCCTCTTTGTAATTGCTTTCCTGTTATCCTAATCAATATCAGGGTAATTAAAATGCCTCATGCTCAATGTTTCTGCCTTGTTCAGGAGGTGTCTCTTATCTCTAAAAGGTTGCCATGATCTACTTTTCTAACCTCACTAAAGGGTCCTTGCCAAAATCATTTGACTCCCTATTTGGCTATAAATTACACTTAAACTGCCTCCACTGTCAGATAAAATTGTACAGTTTTTCCTTTCATGCTACATATAATCGCTATGTAACTTCATTTTTCTACCAAATGCATGGTATTTTCTCTGCAAGAATATTTTAACTTTTTATCAGGTACTTTTATTATCCTGAATCTAATATCCTTCTTCCAACCTCAGGGAGACTTTTATTATTTGCATGTGTTTTTAACCACCCGCTCTGTACTTACTTTCCCTACCAGCAAACGTTTGGCTTGTGGCATGCTGTGAGTTCTGCTGGGAGATAAAGCACAGCCTTTCAGCCACTATAAAAATGCAATAATCTTGGCTTGATTTGAGTTTACCAAGTTGTATACTTGGGCAAAAACCTGCATGGAGCTCATCTGACGTGGGAATCTAAAAGTTAGACATCTGAAGCTCCCTTTCTAGTCAATGCAGGGAGATATCCACTTCCAGAGAGCTGCTGACCCCATCCTCATAGCAGTACATGGGAAGGTCAGATGATTCATCCTCTGGAGATGCCCAATATTAAAAAAAAATTCAACTATGTGAGATGGATCCCATCCATGGACTTTGCACCCTCACAGAATCAGATGGATATCATGTTGTCAGACTAATGTCTTTGAGGTCCTGGTCTTACTCCTTTCACCTACTTGCTCATCTAAATCCCTCTCTGTGTCCTGGCAACTACAGTGAATAACAAATGATATCTGGAGTCCAGCCACCAAATCATTTCAGTGCTGTAACCACAGCTGCAAACATTACGGTATTCTTTGGTCACATCCCGCCAAGTAAAAAACACACCAATATTTCTATTTCTAGGAAACATTTCTAATCTCTCTTGGTTGTGATACCTTTTTTCCTTATACCACTAGTAGAACAAAAAGAACAGACATATCAGATGATTTCAAATTTTCTAACCTATTATAAAATTTTTAGTAACACCTTCAGCTCTTGTAGACTGATTCTTCTCCTTTATCTCAGCTCATATGACATAAATGGCTATCTGTAAAGTGCTCCATTGACCCTTCTATTATCAATACATCTCTATTTTTATGTTCACTAGCTTCCTCAAATGTTAAGTCACTCCCCATCCCCCCAGCCTTTCTCAGGCTTGCTGATATTCAGTGCCTCAGCTCTCAGAGACTATTATTCCACTTTCCTCTTCTGAGTACTCCACTTATCCTTGTTTCTTTTCAAAACATTTACTTAGTCAGTACCTTTTCTGCTGCCTTACATTTTTGTGCTGTGCCTCAGAAGTAATCTTTTTGCCACACATTCATAGCTTATGCACCCTTCCTGATGCCTTCACTCCCTTTGCATTTGACGCTAACCACGTCATCTATTATTCTGTCATATTCATCAATCTTCACAAGAAAATCAACTGTTTGCTCTAATTTGGCTCTCTGGTCTTCTAGTACCATGGCTAACTGACAACACTCACACACAAAAAGTATTTTTGAATGTCCTCAGCTTGGTAACCAGGAACATTTCACAGTAAGTATGTTCCATTATATATATCCTGAACTTCACAGATACTTCCAAATGAAATAATTCACAAACAATCTTGGCTTAACCTCTGAATGGATAAAATAAAGACAACCAAATGATAAGCATTAAGATACTTTCCAGGCAGTTTTCAACCCTTTTATGTAAATGTAACATCTTCAATTTGGAAGAAAACGTAAAAGAGCATTCTTTATTCTTTTAACTTTGAAATGACTGAGCATAAACTGTTTGCCAGTCTCTTGTTCTCAAAGAACAGTGAAGAACCTGGTTCTGTGCATTCAAAATCTGTGGAATATCTTGCTAAATATAGTAGGTAACAGAGGTACTTGTCTGCTGCATCAAGTGAGCTGAAGCCGGGTGCCCAGGCATCGAAACCCGTGTAAAAATGCTGACACATTACTAAAACCAAGCTAAACCCCCTACCTTAAAGTTACTGTGACTCCTGCTTCTAGTTACACGATTACATCATTCTGCTCTCTGATTATTGTGCTGTGCTATGCTGTTTTGACAGGTCCTTCAATATTTACTCAAGCCTTTTGATTTTTGCCAGGTAAGTTTAGAGCAGGATAACAGCACCCTCACCTCCTCCCCGCCCCTCCCCTTCTCCATAAACTGGGGTTCATAGATTACTTCTAAAGAGTAGAACTCGGTAAAAAAAATAATTGGAGGTTAGAGTCACTGCATAGTAGAATTATTGTTACTTGAGTGCTTTGCCTGTCTATTCCTCATCTTAAAATAACTCTGTATTTTATAGTTTCTTATATTTATTAATATAAGTTTCAAAACCATTAAAAAAAACTTTCCAAAACTTATTTTCTTATTTTTGACACTGCAAAGAGACCAGATATATAACTTAGGAAATATACAGTAAATAATAATAAAAAAACCTGGCCAACAGTTTTGTTTTGCCTTGCTTTTCACTTGTTTCATTTACCTCTATGAGAAAATCTAAATGAAGTTAATGTTTTAAAAGAAGAACTTTTCTATTTATAAAATAAAACATATATGACACATGTAATTTAATACCCTTACAAGACACGTAGAGCAAAGTAATTCATCAACAAGTTTTCAATTCTCAAAAAATAGGGCTTTTTTGGATAAATTTAAAGGAAAAAACAGAAATAAAGAAACGAAATTCCTGTGGTTTTGAAATTCTTATCATAATATTAACTAATTTTCATTGCCTTTGTTAAAGTGAGCCTCAGGAATCTGCAAACTAAACCTAAAAGGTAAAAAAAGCATATATCAATGAACCGTATTTTTGGATAGACAACTTACCAGAGTCAAGATCTCTGAAAGATACAGCTCTCTTAGAAATGTTGGCATAATTCTTCTGTCCAGATCTAAACCATCTTCTCTGGTGCCCCTTTCTGTCTATCTTCATTTCTGAAGGTCTTTTAAACTTGTTGACAGATTAAACAGTGACAAATTTTTATCATCATGCACAAAACATGTCTCCCTCGTGCCGCTCTGCAAACACCCTCAGACTTCCTTGGTGTGGTCATCTAATTTCTATACCCGTTAGTTTAATGCTGAATCTTGTATATATTATTAGTATTATTAATTTAAATTGTTATATTTATATATTTCTTGTATGATGCATCATAAAAACATGGCTTTTTGGGGCAGATTTTTAGATTTTAAAGATAGAATTTATAGATTTGGGGAGATGACTGTGACAAATTTGAGAAGTAGCAAGTGTGTGGAGATTGTTTAAATAAAACAAATTATTGTTATTATTATAATATCTGGAGATGTTCCTTAGCAAATAGAACTTCTATCAATTAACTCCTTTAGCTACAGACTACTAGTTTCAGGTAGTGTTGATACTTCAGGTGTGACAAGGTCCCTAGTGACCTTGCCAGCACCAGAAAAATTAAAAACTTTGCAGTCAATACAAAACCCAGACATAATATTTAGTTTCAGCAGCATTCTGTATTTACCTGGTATCATATAAATGTCTTATTTATCATGTAATTAATCATATTTATTTATTTATTCCTGAAAGATTTACTGTATTGCAAAAACCTCTGCCTCTTAATTAGTTAAGTTTGCTTCAAAGAAAAGTAAGGAAGATTTGACTTAGGTGTTAAGAATAATTGATAAATTCTAATTCTGGAAAAAAATTGCCTGTGTAAGGTCCATTGCTGGAAGTCTAAAATGAGATTAGATAAATATCTGCCTGATATAGACTTAATTGATCCAGCCTTGGGTAACAGAGATGAACTGGATGACCTCTCAAGATCCCATTCAACCTTATTTTTCTGTGATTATATGCTAAGAAACATTTCAGAAGGGGGGCTAGGAATTCAGTCTGAAACTTGCAAGACATCTGAAAACAATGTGAAGTAGATTCACACCTGACTCTTTTTAGAGATACTGGACCCTCTTGAGTGCTTTTTGAAGTCTGCTTGGTCCTACACACCTCTTTTGTTTTATGTAGTACCCAAATATAACCAACCCTTAAATAGAGAAGCTAAAGTTCTCTGATATTAATATTTTCACTTGTTGAACTTCATTGGCGAGTTTGTTTTATGCAATGATGTACATTGGTGAAAATATTCTTCCTGACCTACATGGCAATCAGCCCACACTCTGAAGCATGACATTTGATTACCTTGTCTTAGCATGCAGAACTGCAAATGTTATTAATGGTCATAAAATTATCCAGTCCTTTTAAAAATCAGACACAGTATTTGACTTGATGACCTTCTACAGTCATGAAATTCACGTTCTGATTGAAATGATATCAGTCTGGAGGATCTGATAGAGCTCTGGTGCAAGTGTCACAGCTCTGCCACTGAGGTGGAAAAGAATCTTAATGAGCTGTTATGTAGGCAATGTCAGTATTTTTGAGTTTCACTGTTTTCTGATTTATTCGCACAATATAGACTATAAAATCTAAGTTTGGGATACCTTGCATTTTCACTGGTAGTAAACAGGTACTGAATAATGGTTCACTAGCTTCCTTGCCATTTAGCAGCACATTGCATTCACTGGAGCAGATGTCACATGAAAACCAGTGCAGTGAGCAGTATAGATGTAGCAAGGGGAAGCATATTTATGCATGTCTTGTAATCATGGTCATCTGGGACATGAAGAGTTTCTTATTTTTTTTGTATATGAAGAGGAGAAGGGCATATCCTTTTGTATTAAATATTCCAGAACAGGAGTTGTCAGAGTGGCTAGTATTGCTTGACTAGAAAAAAGGAGTCCTCTTAATTTGGAAACCTGATGACAACATGTCAACATTATGAATTATTTAATTGCCAATTATCTAAAACATCTGTTTATCTCTCAGATTTAAACTATTTTTTCATATGGCCAACCCCAAATCTTTCCCACATGCTAGCAAAACAAAACCCCATCCATGACATAATAAAATTATTTGCTTGTAGCATTAGAGTCAGCAGCAATGTATCAAGTTAAGCATTTGTGATAGAAAATGGTTTCCAGCATGGCTATTATGCAGAGGGGTGGTCAGAGTGTTAACGCTGAAGCAGCCACACAATCCACTCACTTTGCAAGTATTCAAGCTTCTGCATAGCCGGAGACAGTTTTGCTTTCTGCAATGCAATCCTCCTCAGAGCAGGCTCAGCTTTATAAATCCAGTGAACACAGGATGATGGATGAAACCCGACACTTAGTGTTTTCTGCTGGATGTCTGAGTTAGTCCTGCACTTGGTACTGGGGAGTAATTATTCTGCAGAGAAAACACAGAGTCCGTGGAGAGTGATAAACCTCCATTAACTATGCACACATTAAACCCACAAAATTTCTCAGTTCTGTAGCATGTTACCTTTTCCTAGGGGTCCGACCCCAGCTATGGAGAGGCTCCATGTCCAGGGCTGCTGGTCTGTGTCTGCAGCTGCCAGATCCCAAACACAACTGTCTCCAGGTATGGAGACATAGATTGTGTCTACCCTTTCTGCGTGTGGGCTGGCAGGGAGGATTTATGTTGGATGTGCAGAGAGTTGGGTCTCATGCAAAATATGAGCCCATGGACTGGCAACAAGTGTGTAGATGTGTACACACACAAAAGCTACGTTTAAGACACTTACATGGCCATGGGAACTCTGCTGGGCATAGGGACCTTATTTTAAACTTTAGATTCATTGAATTAGGTATTTGAGGGGGGCAGTTGTTATAAGGCCTCTGATGAATAACAGCAAGAGTGTTACATTGTTTTTACTTTTCATTTCCTTTTTCTAACTTATTTTAAATAGTTGCAACTTGCTCCTCTCCAAGCTAGGAGCTTTCTGCAGAATTTGAATCCAGTTTAAGGCAGAGTTCACAAAATGCACAGGCTGCATGTGATTTCCTTTCCTTGCAACCTGCTTCCCTCTCCTTACAAAGGCTGAGAAACTCTGGTCTAGTTACTTATTTTTTTTCTCTAGGTAACTTCAGCTCACAGGAAGGAGTGGATACTTCAGGACAGTTTGACATTTTAATGTCAGCGATTTGCTTTTTATATTTAATCACTATGGAAGATCAAATATAATTTGCAAGAAGGCTATTCTAACCAGGCTACTATGCCTGGTAGTGTGTAATGGTAAACACTTCTAGGTTGGACATATGAGAAATGAATAAATGATACGGAGAACCGAAGCTGAAGAAGAAGGATTATGTTTTTACCGAGTACAGCTGTTAGGTGTCTGCCTCAGAGAAAAAGAAACCTATAATAACAACTAGATATGGCAGCCCTGGGTACACAGATCCCTCTCTCAGGCAAGTCCGTTGGTGACTCTGATTACGTTACGTATGAAATGTCCCCATATACTCAATCTTTTGATACTCATATATGCTAAAAATTCCTAATTTGGCAAGGATTAAACATTGTGGGCTCTTTCATTGTGAACTGAATCTCTCAGACACCAATTAACATTTCATTGCTAAGACTAGTCGATTTGTTATTTGTAGCTGTGGCCAAAATTCTGCATTTGAACTTTAAAGGCTTTGTTTGTATGGTCTGTAGCACAGCAGAAAATGACAAAACCATATAAATCCTCTGTAAATAACATAAGATAGAAAGGGCCAGCCTGTTGCTGAACTAAAATGATCCCCTTGCTGTATTATTACAAGCTTTACTCATTTGCTATTGTTTATAAATATCTGCAAAGTACAGTCCTGCTGAAAGCCACTTAGGTACATTGGAAAAGCCTAGAGACACCAATGGGCTTTATTCACTTGTCAACAAATAGGTGTTGAGTGCTTTTTGAGATGCCTAAGTGTCCCAGAGGGCACTTAGGGACTGCTCCAGGAGGGCTCAGATCTCCCTCAAGTCTTGTGTTATGTTGTCCACTACCATGTCTCTGGTATTCTGAGACATCCCAGATGCCCATAATGGCATTTGTGTGCAACTGAATTGAACTCCTATAGGTAGCGTTCATGTCGATACCTAAATTTAGATATCCAGCTGTGGAATGGAGGTGCAGAACAGGATTTTGTTGCTTAAAATGGATATTTCATGTCACCATATATGTGCTAGAGTATCTGACACATCAGCTTGGGACGGTAAGACACGGCACAGGACTTACAGAAGATTCATGTGCTTCTGGAGGGACAGATGGAAATGAAGTGGGATACCCTAGGATTGCACTAGACATCTCAGTTTAGGCAGCTCTATAAAGTCCAAGCTATCTAATGACAAGTTTATTCAAGAAAGAGTGGAATAACTAAACTGCTAAAGAAGTTATGGATTAAAATTTTGGTAGTGGAAAAAAATCTATAGTTCTATTCCAATTTTTGTTCTGTCTGTAAATTTGTTAATCTCTGCTTTTTAATTATTTATTTCACCTGTGCTTATATCCTTTCCCACTAAAATATAAGCAAGATTACGCTTTTTATTTGAAACATGTATTCTGTTTAAGCATGAAGTTTCTTCAGGCATATTGCTATATTTGTGCCACATCAAATGTTGATATGATGCAGGAGAAAATATGTTGCAACTGCTTATTTATTTGTGGATTAGTACAGCATGTCAAGGCACACCAAAATATTCTATTCACATTTCTATCAGTGAAAAACACTTGTGATCCTTGGAAATGGGAAAAATAACATGTAGATGTCCATGCTGGATGGCAAAAGGTGCTGTTGGAGAGGTTCTCATGCAAGAAAGGAATAATCAGCTTTCTGATGCACTATTTCAAAATGCCTGAGTAGATGTATTCCACGAGGGTTTGTTCTTTGTTCCCTGTGGTGATCCTCTTAGTCGGCAATAAACCAATATTCACAAAAAGCATTATATAAATGTGGCCAGTGTCCCCTCTTCACACATCTGATGCTGTGCATCTTTGTCGACAAGTTTTTTGTTGTTGTTTGTATAACTGCTGAACACATATGGATAACTTGGCAGCTGTATATCAGCCATACAGTGTCCTCTTCGTAGTTCATCAGTCAGCCAAAAAGCCCTGCCATCAACACCAAAAAAAAGAAGTTTTAACAGTGAAGTGTATTTGTACTCCCTTTGACTCAATATATTGTCTGTCAGCTTGTTCCTGGATATGGACAGCTGTTCCATGCTGTGGATATGCTAACAAAGTTTAAAAGTATACAAAATGTTAGAACACATAATAATTAAAAAAAGAGAAGGAAAAAAAAAAAAAAAAACATTAAAATATAATTTTAATCTGTCAAAAACTAGCCCTCAGTACTTTTAGGGGAAAGTAAATACTGAAATCTCATGGGATTCCTAGACAATACCTTGACAATAAACTTTCATAGGCAATGCTGCTAGTTTGAATGTTTCCTGTAATATACCAAAAGTGTGAAAGTTTGAGCCTGAGACATATTTAGTCTCTGTGGTACAGTGTCCTCACAGTTTCCTGGGATGAAGTCTTAGAATAGATCTTTTACAGAAAAAGGACATTTTCTCAAAAAAAAAAAAAAAAAAAAAAAAAAAAAAAAAAAAAAAGAGAAGATTTTTACTTGGTTATGCTAAAACAATCTAGAAGTGTAGCAACAGCAGCCAAAAATTGTATTACATGACTCAGATACTTAAATCTGTGCATATGAAGTCCCACGTCAGTGACTGCCAGTCACAACATATGCCCACAAAGACCGCAATGCTAAATGTATTCTACTATCATAAGCATAATTGCTTTCTGAAACGTATGGTTAACAGGAATAGACAAAGGGAATAGGAACAGAAGATCGATTTTCCACATGTTAGTGTAGTCCATCTCTCTTCAGAAACATTTTGACACAGCAGGTGTTTTTAAAACACTGTGACCAAGGGCTGTAAATACCTTTTAGCATGTCCATGACATACTTTAATAAAAAAGCAGCATGTTTTGCCTTCAGGGTGATGGACTTCCCTGCTGTCAGCCTCTCAGTTCTCTGGGTTCATTGTCTGTTCTCTTTTAAACTAGGACACCTATTGTATAGCTGGGTATAAAGAAGAGGATATGTTTCATCTTTTATAAGGAAGTCCAAGAGGTAGAGTCAAAGATAAGAATAACTAAAAGATGTTTTGTCTTATGATGAATAAGAATTAGATCCCAATATCATACTGTCAAGCTGCACCACAACTATCCCTTTATTTAGATTTTTTTCTATAGCACAAGGACTTCAAATCTGATTCATCCTTAACTTCAAGGGTAAGTGCTTTCTTTATCAGCAGTAAGAACAAACTTAAACCAAATGTCACATGCATTTGGAAATTCACAACAAATTTCATAATGAGTATTAATCCTCAAGAGGGAGATATTTGAACTCATAGCAAGGAAAGAAAGAGAAAACTTACATGTGATGTCCAGATGGAAATATCTTCCTCTTCTCCCCCAATCTTTCCTTTACTTGCATTGTCCAAAATATAAGCAAACTGTACGACACAGAATTTGCAAGCACCTTTTCTGAATGTATTAGGTGGGTTAATTCCCTGGAGAAGTCAGTATTCTTTAGCAAGAAAAGATATTGAAAAGGCTATTATTTGCTTCAATGCATGAATGGGATGAAAACATTCAAAGGTTCAACTTTTATAGCATTGTAAACTTATTTCCTGTGCTGAAACTGAAATGAAACAAACCAATATTGTGTGTTTTACTCTTTCAGTAACATGCTAGTTCAAAGTTAAGTTGTGCTCATGCACTGAAACTTGGAATTTCACCCAGATTTGAGTCATTAAGAACATGGATATTTTTTGGTTGGTGTGCTTTTTCTTACAGAAGGGCACGTGTGCTGTAGTTCAGTACATAATAACACTAGCTGTAAAGAAAATAGAACACTTTAATTATTGTGGAAGAGTGAGTGTCACATAAAGTTACAGTTTGGTAACAAAATTTAATGATAACTCAAAGTTGGGAAGCATTTTCAGTACAGCATAGTGCTGGGATTTTATGCAATGAAAAATTGCAATGTCTTGAGAACAAGAACAATAGAAATTAGATTAAATTTAATAGAACAAAGTGTGAACTCATGATTTTAGGGAATAATAATAACCAGGGGTGTGTGTCATAAGTTAGAAGTAGAAGCAGCTGAGAAAAATCTGTGTACTAGCTGAACAGTATAAATATGAGCTGCAGGTCTGATGAATTTGTTAAAAAAGTTAAATCAGTTCTGGGATATGTAAGGCAAACAGAGACCAGAGGGACCTAATGCTGTGGTGCTGTGTACTTATGGGACCTCCTTTGGAAAGCAGTGTTCAGTTCTGACCACCTGCCTCCAAGGAAAGTGCATTTGGAGTGTCACAGGGACATAGAAGTTCTAGAAATATATTAAAAGAAATGAAGGCTTTGTTTTAAGGGAGGAGGTGAATAAAGCTAGGTTTATTTAGCCCGTTGGCCATACTGAACTGAAGGACACATTGTTGTCCATAAATATATCACAAGGTAAAACCCCAGACTATAGGCATTTCTTAACTCAGGAGATGGTGTCAGCGTAAGAATAGATGGATATAAACTAACCATGAGTACATTTAGCCTGGCAGATAAAGTTAGAGAAAATTAACACATGTAATTCAAGAAATGGTTTTCAATAGCAGTTATGGGGATAAAACAAAGAAAACAGAAGTATTTTAATGTTAGATTTGATAATATTATAAGCACATGATGTCATGTCTTGTTTTCAGTAGTAGAAAATTAGACATACAAACACAACGTGTTCTTCTCAGTCCTGTGTGTTTGCAAAGTGGTGGTGATCTATGCCCAAGATCCAGACATGTGAAGAGCTTTTTACCACAGAGAAGGGGAGGCAGATAAGAAATAGGAAGAGAGGCAATACACGGATTTTAAATAGTTGTCTCAGTTCTCTGTAATTCAAAATGATCTAATGCATCACTAATGGATGGTTAATGCGAATAATAGAAGGATTCATAGTGCTATACACTGAGGTGGTTCTGAGGACTGTTCCATTAATGAACCTCAAACTACCTGCGTTTCTTTTGCATGGTGACATAATACTGTTAAGAAAATATGTCTTTTGGGAAGATTGAAGAAATGTAAATACACCCACACCCACACTAAAGAATCAAGTTAGCTTGATGATAGAAGGAGCATTCTGACATGTTGAACCTTCACTTTTATATGTGCTAGAGAACTGCAAAACCCCAAATGATAAATTTACCTTTTGTTAATCAACCTGACAGTGTAATATCATGTATTTCCTTTCTCTGGGTCAGTTCTTCCTCACGCAACTCTCTTTCCTGAGTCAATCAAAATGAAAAAAATAAATAACAACAAAGCATTATGGATACAGAATCACGGGAAATATGGAAAATCAAGATTTAAATATTTGTAATAAATTATGCAATGAATAAATAAACAATCCAATTAGTCAAACTTGAAATAAATTTGGGACAAATTCACTTCACTAACAAGTTCTTAATCACTGTATCACTGGCTGTGCTGGAAAGTTTGTATTGCTACACAGCTGCACATCAGCCTCCCCCTCTGCTGTCTCTCTCCTTTTCCCTTCATCCTTCCCATCCCTGACCTTTGTTGAGTTTCCATAGGGAAGACATTTATATACAAAAAATCCAGAGGGAAGCCAATGTGTGCAGTGTGTGTTCTAACTTATACCCAGTTTGGATCATAGTGGGCCCAGAACTGAAAGAAATTGACCATTTAGTTGTAGATGTATCGTTTTTCTCTCTTCCTAACCTCCCACCCTCCTACAGGAATTATACTGGGAGGTCTGGTCTACATGTGCAGCAGAACAAGGATTTAAAGTTAACTGTTTTGTGAATTAACTGGAATTTCAGCTTTTTTATATTTTAAATACAGTCCACTCCCAGCAGCTTCCTTTTCATACAAGAAGTAAACATACTTTTAGCCATTGTTCTACAGATATTCCAAAGTCAGTTGACTACAAACCTAGTCTCATGCACAGCAACTGCTTTCAGGAATAGTCTCATATGTCTTCAGTAGAGCTTGCCTTGTTCTTTGCCAGATAAAAACATCCTTGCCAAGTTCACCAAGCAGTTCAGAACATATTTGCTTGAGTGATCTTTCCCTTTATAATTTATTAGTTTCTCAGAATTTTTCATGTGCACAAATGATCAGTTTTGATTTAATTTTTTTCTTGGTTGTTGTCAAAAAGTATTAACTAACACAGAATCTGGAACTTAACCTTGGAAAAACATATGACTTAATGGCTCCTAGTTTAAAATTACATTTGAGACTTGTCTGTTAGTTAATTTTTAATTGCTTTAATGTCTGGCATCATGATTTTGTGTTGTGTAATTTCTTACTCCTGATTATATGTAAAACAAAATCAAATTGTCTATTGAAATCTATCAATGTATGACTAATGTCATACCTCTGTTATAAGAAATTGATATCTCGTTAATTTGACAAATTCTTTTGTCCATAAACCAAGTTAGATGACATTAAATATGCTACCCTCTATTCTTTATTAATCAATTTACCTATCTGATGTTCCATTATTTTTCCAAAGATTAATGTGAGGTGGACAGGCTTATATTTACCTAGACCACCTAATTTACTTTGAAAGCAAAGTACTGACATAACTATTACTTCAATCCAATGCTCAGGATCTATCTCAATAATCCAAGATTTATTACAAAAAATAATAAGTGGTCTAGTAAAGATTGTTAGGCTTTTCTTCTAACATTCCTAGGTGCATTTTTTCATAAAAGACACTTAGCCTTAATAGCTGATATTTGACATATATTGTTTTTGTTGTTTTAAGTGTAACATTTCATCACTGCCTTTGTATGATCTGACTGAATCTGGCTTTTTCCCAGTTCCAGAGTTGAAATATTTATTTAACATTTCAGTCTCTTCTGCATTATTTTTGGCAACTGCATCCCTTCCATTTAACAATGGACAAATGCTACTGTAAAGTTGCTTTTGCTCCAGATACATTTTATGTTGTTTTCAGTGTACTAAACTCAGGTAGTCATAGAATTCCTCCTATATCCTTCTGTCTTCAGTAGCAATTTTCTGTTATTTCCATTTGTATCCTAAATTCAAGTGATCTAATCTATTCTGTTTCTCCCTTGTCTCCCTACCCAACCTGTTTCTATCTGAAATTTCACATAGTTTTTACTTCTTTTTTAAGCTAGACTGGTGTCGAATAGACTTTGTCTTGATGACAGTTCTTAGACCATCTCCTAAAATCCTTTTAAATATCTTTATTATTGTTTACATATTTTCATATTTTACCCCTTTTGGATTTTTTCTATTATTGATTACGCACAAACTTGTATTTATCTGTTTGAAAGTGACCATTTTAAAGTAGCAAGTGTAAGAATTACTGGATGTGTTACATTCTATTTGCACGTAACGAATGTAATCAAGTTCTCACTTTCATTTAAGGAATCACTAACTTTCAGTCCTGGAATCAATTTTGATGTAGCTGTCAGGATGACATCTAGTACAAAATTCTCTAAGGAGAGACACAAAACTTTTTGATTTAGGTAATTTTTATTAATCATTGTTCAGAATTTCAAAGGTATTTTATTACTGGAAATGTCAAACCTGTAGAGCTACATCTTTCAACCTGATATTATTCACCAGTGAAAAAGCTTTTTTTAAAGCTCATACAGTACAGAAACTCTTTTCTCTTCTTCCTGTCCGTAGACATTGTAAGTAGTGGTTTAAAGGGCTGGTCATCCTGCTCCGTAGGGTAGTTTGTTGGTATGTGGCTGCCTGCATCTAATTGCCCTTGTCACACTCTCTGTGTTGGGAGACTGACCTGTAAACAACAAAAACATTTACTACATAGTTGTCAGTGGGCTGAAATCGGTTATTGCCATATACTGCCTCTTCTCCTCTTCTCTTTCCACTGTGTTTTTCTTAAATTGCTTATAGTAAGTGAGTTTAACATTCCTATCACAGAAATATTCCTTCAATTTCCAGTAATATCAAGCAGGTCAAATTCATTCTCCTAGTACAAGTAGTTTCTACTCTTCCTGTTTACCACACAAGCTTCTGCCATTCATGAATAGGCAATTAAAGAATTTATTTTCTTTGTGTCATTCAGTGTCTTGATTAATTTTGTTCTTGACAACTTGACTGTGCTAAATGAGCGTTTATTTGCTGCCCCTTTTTAATCTCCCCTTTTGTTGTAAGTTTAATGCCATTATTACTAGTCTAGTCAGCTTGTCCCCTGTAAAATTGATTTCTCCTTTAATGAGCTAGAGGCACTGCAAACCACATACCTCCTCAGTTAGAAACTGGCTCTACAGTCCACCAAACTAAAATCTCCTCTCCCTCTTACACCTCTCTAATTGGCAGTTTATTGTTAAAAACTCTTGATTTGTGTGTTCATTTCTGGGACAGGAAAAATCTCCAAAAAGCTCATTTGGCAATTTTCATACTTCATCAGCTTTCTGAACTCTCTGAAATCATTCATAATTGGCGAGGAGACACATGAAACATCACTAGTACCAATACATACCACTTCTAAATTAAATCTCCCCCACTCGGTTGGGTAAGGTTTTCTTTTTTCCTTCACTGAAGAAAAGTTGAGATTCTGTAAGAAGAAGTATACTAAAAGCCTTATTCTATAGGGAAAACAGGTAGTTTTGATTGTAATCAGCCTGTCCAATACTTTCTATTATATAAAGTTATTGAAAAATTCCTTGAGAAGTTTCCCTTGTTTGCAACCAACTTTTGATATTTTGCAGGAGGAATGCTTTAGGGCAACAGAAACACCTTTTATCTATTGCATGAAGTTTCTTTCAGATTTTGCTCGTTGCAGATACCCTTTGGTCCAAGCCCATGAACTTAGAAGAGTACTTCTGTTGCTGAGGAAAAGTAAAGCACACTATTCCCATAATAGCCAAGCTCTCTACATCTGTGGAATACAAAAGAAGAGAGAAAGAGCTGGACTGACTTCTTCCCCATGACTACTTCTTTCATTCGGTGCGTGAATCATCACTCCATCACCCCTTTGGGACAACACACTTCTGTAGCTGCCATATAGTAGGTTAACATGAAAATAGTCTGTGCTGCTGTGCTGCAAGCCCAGAGGTAGAACCATGCTGTATATATATGTGGATTGTTGAAGTTGTGCATTATCAAGTTTACTCTTTGTTTTTAAAGAACACCTGAAAAGCATATTAATTGATTGGCAAATATTTTAATGTAGATTTTTGATAAATTTATAAGGCAATGTTAAATACATGAAAGTTAGAAAATAGTCTTGGGTTGCTCATGTAAGTATACTGAAGAACTCTTGCTACAAAATGCTAGCAAAAGGGTTGTGTACTACATTTGTAAATGCCGTATCCTAATTACAACACAGAAAGGACTCACATTAAAGCTCCATGAGAGTATAATTTCCTAAATTTTATGTAATACCACCTCAGTAATCTTATTTTTCATAGACTTTATATGACATTGGTATGTCTTTGAATGTAGATAAAGCTATGGTGTCCCTGATAGTAAAGTCACTTGTTAAAGCTACGCTTTCTGTTGAGGCTAGTTTTTTCCTGTGTTAGACTAGGGCAAAGGATGGGAAGTCACTGTACAGGATAAAGTGGAGAAGTGACACCCATAACATTTAAACTCTTTATCAAGAAACTCTGGGTTACCTCATGCAAGTCTCAGTGCTAGATTTTAACACTGCAACTTCCCCAGAGTGGACACAATCTAAAAGCCCTATCCAAACCATAAATGGCCTTCTGAACAAATCATAGTTTGGTACTGCCAGACAGTGCCCGGGCTGCCCAGCTTGACAGTGATGCTAGAGTGCCCTGAAGGTGACACTTGCACCATTTGGTATCCCTTCCCTTTATGCATTTTTAGGACATTAGTCTCTCTAGACTGTAATCAGCAGTGCATATAGGCAGTAGAGGAATGAAAAGGTGGAGGGAAACCTTCTATTTTTTACTCAGTTGAGAACAGGGAAAGTGGACAAGTGACAATTTTATCTTTAGTAAGCAATTTACCCACCACAATTGTGTGTGATTGTATGCACTTTAGCACTGAAAAGCTCCTTTCAAAACATGATTCCAGTTTCACTGTGCCTCAGTTTCCTTATGTCTAAACCAGGGATGACTCCCACTTCAACAAAATATTGTAAGTAATGTTTGTGAAGTTGTGAAGTGTTCTGTAATCTTCACATGCCAGATGCTCTATCATCATTACAGTTTATTTGCTACAAATTGCCTTGTTTTGTTTTCCATAGGCTAGGAGGCTTAGAAGTTAATGCAAAAAAGATGCCAGTGAGGTTTCAAGTTACACTTATTTGTTTCAAAATAGAATCGTGGTTAAACCTCATCAAATACCCTCTATTGCTTTTCCTTCTATTGCTGATTAGTTAAGAAGCAGAAGGGAACATTGCACTGTAAAACATCCATTTATCTGCCAGTGTCAGGTTCTCCTGACATGATGTGCTAATGCAAAGCACATTAAGCATTAGCAGCAGGTGCTCCAGACCTAGCAGTTCCTAGACAGGCATTAAGAGACCTCGAATGAGTCAGTGTCACTCTATGGTTTAACCTAATACCAACCCCTTAGGGCATCCCTATCAAGTGTAAGAGAAATGAGAAGTTTTAAAGGCTATTAATCCCAGTGATTCTACATTAGAAGAGCACAGAGTTATTTGTCACAGGTCTTTTTGTCATGATACTGTAGTAAAATGTGAAATATTCAGTATTCCTGAAATTCCTTCTTCCACCTACTTAAGCATGGAGGTGTTTTGATGACACACTTATAATGCTGAGCTGTGATACCTACCAGCTACTGGCTGTTACTGGCACTATATGAACACTTTTTTTTTACTCAACAAGTCTTCTGGTATCTGCAATGCATTAGAAGTAGCAAAAACATCTTTAGAAAACAAGCTTTGAACTGAAAGCTATCCTAAGTAAACAAACAAGCGAACTCGCTGACCCCAGACAGAAACCATTACAGCACACGTAAGAGGTGTTAAATCAGAGCTGAATCTAATGCAAGGTGTTAGCTTCTTTTGCCATACTTGTTATCTGGAGCTGCTTTATTTCTAATGCGATAGATGTTTTATTCCATGTTTCTTACCTTGAAGTTGCTAAGATTCAGGAATAATCCTGTTGTTTTAGAAATCTCTGATCCAGTGTTTGCATGGAAAGGTGTCTCAGATAGCTGGTTGTCTGGCAGCGGCTGCTTCAAAGGGTCTGGCAGCTAAATGTGAGCAGCTCAGGTTTTACTGGAAGTGGTGACAGTTACATGACTTCAAACTCTTGCCAGGGTCTGAATTTTTACATTTCAAATTCACTGCACACACATTCAGTTGACAAAAATTGTCCAACCATCAGATTGCCACACTGGCAGATGCTCTGGCTTCAAGCACTACCTCTGATAAAAGTACAGTCTCTTTAGCTAAACATCCCTGCTTTGATATTTGTAAAAAGGTTTATGGGATACTTAAACTGGTAAAATGTTTTGAAACCTATTGATTGAAAGTCTATGCAAGTGTTTGGGGTTTTTAGTAGCTGACTTGCATAGTAGCAAAGATACACAGCTTACAGTGTGTTCATTTGTGCATGCATATATATATCTATGTGTATGTGTAAGGTAAGTGTGTACAATTGCTTGGCTCCAAGGAGTTAGTCAATATTTTAAGCTTTGTCAGGATACTCTGAAATCAATTGTAAACATCAGACTTTAGTGTTTATACAAATGCAATCCTATTTATTTGAAAAGAGTCTGGGGAAAATCCTGTACCTCTGAACACAGTAGAAAAAAACCAGTCAGAGCACAAGAATGTAGTGATGGTTGTTCCAAGCTGGACCAGAGGTCCATCTGCCACAGCCTCTGATGGTAGCCAAAACCAAAGGCCTGAAAAAGAGATTAAGAACAGAACAAGTGTATTTGATACTTCTCTGTGTATTCTCCTACCAACCAGTAATTGGTGGCTTAGAACCAGGATTTACTTTAGAGATTTCTCTTCTGTGAAGTTGCCCAGCTGCTCCCTGAACCCATCTACAGTGAGAGATGTGGAGCAAGGGTTTTGGCAGTTTAAAACCACAGCGTGTGTAGAATAATTTTGTTTCATTTGTTTTGAAGTTACCAACTGCTAGTTTCGTTTGATGACCTGTAGATTTGGTAATAGAATTGCCAGCTGTACCAATACTACATATCCTCCTGTACCACTTGTGTTTTTACAAACTTACGTCATATCATAGGCTTTTGCAGCCCTGTACAGAAGCTGTTCCATACCTTTGAATGTGCTTTTTACGCTGCTATGAACCTTTCTAATAATTCCTAATTTTCACTTTTTTTTTTTTTTTTTTTTTTCTCTTCCCTTCCAGCTGCTACTGAACACTAAGGTGAGTTTGTCCTCAGTTTATAAGACCAGGATCTTATACTTCTGTAGCTATTAGTCAACTCAGAGCCCATTCTTCAGTATATAGTTAGGATCTTGTCCTCCTTCTATGATCCTCCCTTTAAATTTGCCTGTATTGAATTTCACTATTTCCTTGCACAGTCAAGGAGTCCTTCTGGAGTTTTCTTCGTAAATTAATCAAGGCAACAAAATGTTTTCAAGCACTGTGCTACTGGGATCAGCATCTATGCTGGAAAACATAATAGATCAAATATGGTTGCTTGTCCCTGAAGGCAAGTAACATTGCATGTGAAAACAGGACTAAGATTTTTTTTTTTTTTTTTTTTTTTTTTGTAGAAAAATAGGGTGGCCTTCTCCTTATTATCTTCAGACCATCTGTTTGCTGGTTTATATCAGAAACCATCCTTGGTTTATTGCTTTCCGTCCCAAACAGTATCCAGAAATTTTCTGGGAGTGTCAGGGAGCACCACACTGACAAATGACAAAATAGGCAAACATGTGCCAGAGCCTGAGATCATGAGAGCCCTGAGTGTCCTGGGTTTGAGTGAGTGGTGGGGTTTTTGGTAGCAGGGGAGGGGGCTACAGCAGTGGCGCCCTGTGAGAAGCTTCTCAAAGCTCCCCTGGCTCCAAGTTGGACCCACCTGTGGCCAAGGCTGAGCCAATTAGCCATGGTGTCTGTGCCTCTGTGATAATGTATTTAAGAAGGGGAACCTGGTGAAGAGGAGTGGGAGTTGTGAAGAGGAGTTGTGACATCTATGTCAATACCAAGGTCGGTGGAAGAACAGAGAAGGAAAGTGGGGGGCAGGTGCGTGGGAGCAGGCACCCCCTGTATCCTGTGGTGAGATAGCAGGGCACACCCCCCGGCACCCATGGAGATCTATGGTGGAGCAGCTGCTGACCGGCAGTCTGTGGGGGGCCTCGCACCATCTCAGGTGATTGTACCTGAAGTAGGCCAGAACCCTGTCGGAAGAAACAGACCCTGCTGTTGTAGTTTGGCCCTGGGAGGACTACAACACGAGGGGGTGTTCCACACCAGAGCAGCTTGGGAAAGGCTGAAGCCCGTGGGAGGGACTCATATTGGAGAAAGTTTGTAGAGGACTGTCTCCTGTGAGAGGGGGACCATGCTGGAGCAAGGGCAGGAAGTTCCAGAAGTTGCCCCCTGCCCAAGATGGAAGAGGTGGAAGCACTGACTGTACCCCCCATTCCCTGCCCCCTGTGCTGGTGGGGGGAGGAGACAGAGATATTGGGAGCAAAGCTGAGCTCAGAAAGAAGGGAGGGGTGGGGAGAAGGTGTTTTCAAGATGTGGCAATGCTTCTCACTGTCCTACTCTGCCTGTTAAGTGTTGTTGTTGTTAGTGTCTGTATTAAATTTATGTTCTTTTTTTTTAATTCCCCTAATGAGTCTGTCTTTTGCCTGTGACCGTAATGAATGAATCACCCCTCCCTGTACTTATCTCTATTCCTGGACCTTTTTAGCTTCTTTTTCTTCTTTCCAGTGCTGGGGGAGAAGGGGAAAGGGAGTGTCTGCATGGTGCTCAGTTGCCCTCTGACATCAAACCACAACACTGAGTTAAGCCACTGTTTAATTGCTAACATGTCTTCTGATATGCTTTTGATCCCTGCCAACTAGTACATCTAGTAATCTCCAAACCAATGCCCATTCATGGTTTGAAGACAGAATGTGCTGGGTGACAATGTTCTAGTTTTGGCTCCCTCCATCCCACATAGTTTTCTAACAGTATATAATGCAGACTTTTTACTCTGCAACATCCATATCTACCTTTAAGTCAGGCTTAGTGTGTACAATAACAATCTGGTTTCTTGCTAGAGAAATGTCACTCTCAAAGAGAGTAACACTGCCCTCATATTTTTGTATTCATTTTGGACATAAATTTTAAAAAAAAGAAACAAACAAGCCCATATTTTTTAGGGTAACTATATGAAGATCAGGTACGATACATTGCAAATTACTATATAATGTTGATAGTAGCAGCCTGTACCACTTGAGTCAGGGCTGGAAAACAATGCCTGATTCTGTTTTATTTAGTAGTATGAATATGTCTATATGGCCCTTCTGCTATTCTCCACAGTCAATCTAGAATACCTAATATAATGAGCGATCTTGGTTTGTTCATCCCTTTTACCACATTGCTGATGAATATTTTAAACAGCACAAGCACCTGTGCAAATTCCTGTGGGACACAACTCACAGCTTCTCTCTACTGGAAAAGCTGACTTTTTACTTTCACATTGTTTCCTACCTTTTTACCAGTTGTTTATACATATGAGGACCTTCCCTCCTATGCTATGACTGACTAGGCTCCTTAACAACATTCGGTGAAGAACTGCAAAGTGTCTTTTGGGAATCACAGTAAGCTGTTATCTACTTGCTTTAGGACTCCCCTCAGATAATTCCTATCGCTTTTATGGTCATGACAAGTACTTTCTCTTTATAAAAGAGAATTCTGGTTTTCAGCATGTCGTATTTATCTAGAAACCATCTTTCTTGTGGTTACTCATTCACTCAGTGCATATGCTAGATCTATTATTGGTCTGTAGTTTCCCAGTTTTCCCTGTAACTTCTTAAGACTGATGCCATGTTAGCCACCTTCCAAGACTTCCGATAGCAAGGCAGCTTTAAATGAGAATTGATATACATCAGTGAATTATTCAGCTATTTCAACCTGAATTCCTTTAGAACTGATATGTGACTATTGATCTATTTGCCTCATAAATTCTTTTGCTAATAAAATCAGCAAATTGCTTGATCTGAGACATATGTGATAAACAAGAAGCATAAAATAGGAACTTCCTCATATTCCTTCACACTGCAATGCAAATACAGAAATTCCTTACCTGTTTTCTGCTCTGGACTTTTCTTTCTTGCGCATTCCTTGATTCTGTTGACACTCTGGCCTCTACTTTCTTTTGTTAAGTAAAGGAAGCTTAGTGGGTGAATCCGTGTTCCAAGGCCAAGTGGTACCAACCAGCTTACATCCACCTTGCTTAGGGCCCTAAGGCAAACTAGTCCCAGAGACATGAGTTTGGGACAAATCAAAACAGTCAATGAATGAGCCAGGAATTAAATAGTAGAGACTACAGCAGTCCAGCATTTTAGCTTGTTCCCTGCTCTTTCTCATTTATCAAAATGGATGTAGGCACAGACTCTCCAGCAATCTTCCTGTTCTGATGCGTTAGAAAGGGATTTATTGGAAGACCTAATATCTTTTTTTTCAAGTTCAACCTCCAACTCTTTTCAAGGTGATAAGAGATGGGTTTTTTTGCCAACATGTTTCATGGAAAGTCCTGTTCTCCCAGTTCATCTTCTGCTTCCTTTTATGGCTGTCCTTTGAGATGTTTATCTCAGTGTCTGCTGACATTATCTTTCCAGCTCTGCTGCCCAAAACTTGAAGGAAGAATCTGGTCAGCATTTCAATTTACAACCAAAGGAAAAAGGAAGCCACTTCATTTTCCCTGAGTTAGTTTGCTCCCAGGTTTCTGTCTGTCCCTGGACAGTCACTTCTACTGTTTCAGCACTTTTAGTACATGAAGGAGTTCAGTGGTTTATTCTGCTTAGTCTAAATGGCTAGCATTCCCAACAGCTTTAATCATGTCTGTGATTTTCTGTAGTTCAAAGACAGGCTTGTTAGCAGCCATTAACACTTTGCAGCGCCAAGAAGAATACTTCAGTTATAGTTATAAAAACCTTGAAAATAGAAAGTGCTACAGAAACAGTTGTACTTACTGTCAGCTGTACCTGTTTACACTTCTTTCTTCTGGCACAGTGGGCCTTCTTCTGTGTCACTACAGGCCTAATGGCTTGGCACATGTTTATGTGTGCTAATTCAAAGCCCACCAAAATCAATAGAAGGAAGTTTTTCCACTGACATAATTGATTGGGCCATAGGACGGTGGTGTGCATACATCACCTTTAGATACCATTAAATCCCTTTTCATACTGAGCTGAGAAATACACAGTAAGGATTTTACTCCTGATTGAAAAATTGCAAGCAAGAATGTTATCATAACATTTCCCATGAAAACTTTATAAAACAGAAAAGAAGCAAAAATATCAACATTCCCTAATGTATGCATTTAGACATATTTATGTCATCAACAGTTTTCATGCATGGGAATAGAGAGAGAGAAAAACTTAGAGAAGAATCCACATGAGAATTACACATTTTATTTAAGACGAAGAGTTAACAAATAGCTGATTTCCTGAATGGTGTATTATTTTTACATAATTATCTTGCTAAGGAATGAAGAGTCAGCTATAGCAATGTGCTCAAAGCACTTTTTCACTGAATGCTACTTATACTCATGCAGAATTCCTTAAAGCAACCAGTTAACAATGGCATGAACATGCTTTTGTTGACTAAAACAAAATAAATTGTAACTAAAAATCAAACAGTGAAACAAATGTCCGCCTAACCCAGATGAAACTGTTTAAGTGAATACCGTTCCAAGAGACTTCCCTTACCACATTAGATCCATGAAATTAGTTAACATCCTTTAGTTGTGGATGGATATAGGAAGAGGAAATGCTTCCCTCAGGATTCTGCCATTAAGTCTGCTTTTCCCCTTCTGCATATATTATTGGCATCACGTTTTCTAGCCTTCTCTAGTCACAGCTGACTTCTTCCTCATGCCAAATCCTTCCACTAACTCACACTGAGTTGTACATATTTTCAGGAAAATGTTTGCATTTGTTAGTTCCATGGAGTTTATGGAATAACTACCCCTCTACTCACTGGGAGTGGGTGAGGTAGCCTGGGATTTCATATAAATGAGCTTGTCACGTGAAGCAGCAAAAAACATTAAGAGAATGTGCATCTGGCACCTCATCATCATGAGTGCTGCATCAATTTTTTTGTGATCTTGCCATTAAAAGGCTATGCAGATGGATAGTAAAACTGACTGGGGTAGTGTGCACTGCAGCAGAGTATAGGTACCCATGTGAGATGACATGGTAAAACATAGAAATATTTTCAGCTTTATTCATAGGAAGTTGGTCAGAAACATACTCAGAGCACCTATCAGAGGTAAATGAAATCACACACAGATTGTCTTGCAAGCCGTGTGTTTCACTCATAGAGCCAGAGACTGCTCATTTCCCGCTCTGAGTCTCAGAACTTCCTGTTGCAAGGTCAGCTTGTAAGTAATTGTTTTACAAGTGAAAAAGCAATTTTAGGAAAACATGCTTTATTTTTTGAGTGCTGGAACGTTTATTTTTAGCTGTCCCTTAAAAAGCTTGAGCAGCTGGGAAAATAAGACAAAAGGGACAAAACCACGTGGCCAATTGTACACAAATCACAGTTTGAGAACCTCTGATATTGTAAATGCCAGGCTGCTGCACCTATTTACCCTATTCTTTACTACAAAATCAAGGGTAAGCTCTTTAGGGTAGGGATCGTGTCATCTGGGAACAAAATCAACAAGATGCATTATGTTTGTTTGTTAACTTTCTTACAGCTTTAGGTTGCTGTTGGATGCAAGATATTTGACTAGATAAAGTATTGACAGTTAGTCCAGTATGAAATGCTCTAAGAAAATTGTCAACAAGCTGCTGATTTCTGTCCTGCGAGATGATGCCAGAATACATTTGAGAGGCACACATTTCGAACCTGGCATTTACTTTAGACTACCAAAGATAAAAGGTTTCAGACAACAGAAGACTTTAGAAGTGTCAAGAATAATTCATTATCCAGCACTATGACATTCTCTAATGAATATGAGGAATTTAGCATTGCATCTTGCTAACATCTCTGTTACAGACATTGTTTTGGACTTCTGAAAACACTGTTCATATGCATAAAGCAATTACTGAGTCACCACTGATCGTGTATCTGTCTCTATTTTTATGAGCCCTTCAGTATAACTCCGTGATGCCTATTAGGCTAAATTTACTGAACAGTGCCCTTCTTTCCTTGTTTTGTTTTGTAGATTTGCATTTTTTTTTTTTTTCCCTTGGATAATCAGCTCTTGGTCTGCGTGGAGGCTGTGTTTATGTCTGTATGGAACAAATCATCTCCAGCTTGCTCTATCTATGCATTTGGTTCAATAAGCAAGCAAGCACAAGTACAAGCCTGTAGCCCTGTGGTGTAGCCCACAGCACACAGGTTCAGCTGTTTGTGCTCCAGGGCTCGGATTTGTGAAGCACAGCTGTGTGACCTTGACTCAGATTTACTGAGAAAAACTGTTGTTGAGCTGTGAAAAAAATATATAAGCTAAAGCCATTCAAGATAGTAAAAATAAAGGCAGAGAGAAGGGAAATGGTGCTGTTAATTGCCACTCAAGGACTCAGCAGAAGAATATGGACATGAAAAGGTCTAAAACCCTGAGTGAAAACACAGAGAGGTGGAAAATGACAGTATCTGGGTTAAGGATCTCCCTGTTCTGCAGAGCAATGGAGGTTGATGCTTCCCTGTGCTGCTACCAGCTGGCTTGCGGGGACTCACCTGGTACACATAGCAGGGGTGGCAGTTATATTAGTGATTTGTCCTGACTGGATCCTATTAGCCAATAATTGTTATGCACTCTTTAAACTGTATATTTCTGCTTCCAAATGTCTACTCATGGCAAAAGATGCTCAGAGAAAAGCAATGCAACAAAGACAAGGTTACAGTGGATAGCATGTTGAGGTAGAAAAGGGGCATGCTAATATATGACAAGGTGAAGTAAGGTGTGATGAGGACAGATAAGGTATGATAAGGCATTCCTAACTATCTGTGCCAGCGGGCATTCCTGGTTTTACCTAAAAATTGTTGAATGTAAAGTATATGATCAGTCTAAGAAGCCAAACTTTGGATTATGTTACTTCCCCTTCATTTTCACCCATGTGTTTATATGGAAATTGCTATAATGATCACTGCTGAGGTAAATACATATGTAGTGTTGATACGGAGACTATGTGATGCAGTTACTTTGTGTAGGGAACTCTACCTGTAGTGGTATTGTACAACCAAGGAGAAAAATAGGGGCTATATTCAAACAGAAGCATAACATTCAGGTATCCTGCCTCTTTGTGCACTGGCTGTGTCAGGATCCAAGGTCTGGCAGCCATGGATGGCAGCCAGTCTGAATCACTCATTGCTTGTTTGAACTTTGATGCCAGAGCAGCCTCCTAAACGATTTTTACACCTATCTGTGTCATTCAGATAAACTCACTCCTGTTCCAGTAGAATAAAAGAAGCATAGAAGCTTTCCAAGAAAAATCACAGTTCAATAGTATCTTTAAAGCACATTTATTTTTCATTTTGTTGAGGACTTCCAGCTTGGAAAAGGTATTATGAAACCTGTCTTTTTCTAAATAAGGATATGCTGTGTGGAGGGGGAAAGAATAGATTTGTTATTTTTCTTTTCCAAAATTATTCCTGACGTATGTTATGGAGACTATTTTCAAATAAGAAGAATTCCTTAAATCAATAAATGTAAATGGCTTGTTAAGAAAGTATATGATACTCATTGACAGCAGAGATTTGTGGCTTCCCATTGGAGAATAGCTGTGGTCTATGTCTGAGTTCATTCAGTCAACAAGTATGTGGCGAAAAGGCTTTTGAAAGAGAGGAATGATCTTCCGAGAGGCTTTTTTTCAGGGATACTATTACGGCAGAAGCCTCTGAAATGGCATTTGTGTCAGCTAAGGGGAAAGAATGAAGCACATCTGTGATAATTTAAAGCGTGTATCACTAACGAAGATAAAGAGAGCAAAGTATTTAAAGCTTAATGATACAGCAATAGCAATTGCCCTGCGATAATGAACAGTGTAGATTATCAGGCAAAGCTTAATGAATGCCTTGCTTACAACAAGCTTTTTATAAACAAATACTGGTTGAGTCCTCTTTTAGAATTAGTACTGACATGAAAGTAAAATGATTTAATTAAAAAATGCAAGATAAATTAGGACTTGGGCAAGGATGCTGCATGGAATAATCTGGCAAGTGTTTGCTGACAGTAGGCCTTCTAAAATTACTAGTCAGAGTACGGTATGTATCTGGTTTGGCCCACAGAATAAATTAGCATTCTGAGGACAGACTGTGGCTCTATCTACAGCTCAGGCCATGCCCTAAGTGGGAGGAGACACTTTTATTTCCTTCCGCTGGATTCCCACAATTTGCAGGTACACACTTACAACGAAAAGCATTGACTGCTTTCCCCCTCTGTTGCTGAGGGGAGAGGTGGGAAATCAGAGCAGATATTAACACCCAGTGTGGAGGTCTGCTGTAGCCAAGGTAGTGCTGGGCAGGGTGAGTGTTTTGCTGATAAGATTGTCTTCAGTCTCTAAATTCAGGGACTGGCAGGGAGGAGAGGAAACCTCAGTGCAAGGCTTGTCTATCGTTCACATGGATTCATTGGGCTACTCATCAGCTTAGGGACTGACCATGTCAAGACTGATACCTGAATTTAAAATGTAGCCCTGGGGTTTATTTTTTTAATGCCTTAACACTATGTTATTAAAAGCACTTGAAGGTTTCACAAAGCTGGGTGGAACATTAAGAAAACCTGCACAAAGAACTTCAACTTCTCTGTAATGGCTCTTTCCTTTGATAACCACCAATACTGAATCATGGAGTCAGACAACAGGTGAGTTGACAGGTACCTCTGGAGATTATCTAGTCCAACCCTCCTGCTTAATCAGCTTGAGTTACAGCAGGTTGCCTAGGACTGGTCAGATTTTGTCTCTCTCCACAGATGGAGACTCCACAATCTACCTGGGCAATATGTTCCAGTTCTTTGTCGTGATCACAGTAGAAAAGTGTTTCCTGATGTTCAGATGGAGCTTTCTGCATTTCATTTTGTCCCCACTGCCTCTTGTCCTGTCACTGGGCACCAATAAGAGCCTGGTTTTGTCTTCTTTGGTACCAATATATATTGACAAGATCCCTTGGAGCCTTCTCTTCTCCAGGCTGAACAGCCCCATCTCTCTAAACCTCCTATTTTATCAGAGTTGCTTCAAGTCCCTTTGTCACATTCTGTCCCTCTGCTGGACTCCTTCCAGCATTCCCATGTCTCTCTTGTACTGTAGAGCCCAGAAACAGGCCCAGCATTTCAAGTGTGGGTTCAACAGAACTGAGTAGAGGGGAAGGACCGTCTCCCTTGATTTGTTGGTAATGCTCTTCCTCATGCAGCTCAGTATGCTGTTCTCAGTCTTTGCTGCAAGCAGACATTGCTGGCTCATGTTCAACTTGTCCATCAGGATGTCCAGTCCTTCTCTGAAGAGCTGCTTTCCAGCTGGTTGGCCAGAAGCATGTACTGGTGACTGGGTTTATTCCTCCAGGATTTGGCATTTTTCCTGTGTTGAACTCTGTAAGGTTCCTGTTTGCCCATTTCTCCAGCCTGAAGAGGTCTTTTTAAATGGCAGCCAAGCGAGTCTGATGTACCACCTACTCTGCCCAGTTTTGTGTTGTCTGCAGAATTACTAAATGTGGATTTGATCCCATCATTGATGTCATTAATGAAGAGGTTAAACATTATTGGACCCACAACTGACCTGTGAGGTACACCATTTTAGTGACTAGTCTCCAACTGGACTTTGTGTCACCTGCTGAACCTGGCTATTCAGTCAGTTTCCAGTCCACCTCACTGTCTACTTATCTAACCTGTATTTCATCAGCTTGTCTACAAGGATGTTTTGGGAGACAGCATTATAAGCCTTACTGAAGTCAAGATAATTAACTTCCATTGCTCCTCTATAACACACCAAGCTAGTTACCACATTGTGGAAGGCTATCAGGTCAGACCCGTTCATAAATCCATGCTGACTGCTCCTGATCACCTTCTTGTCCTTCACGTGTCTGGAAATGGCTTCCAGAATTAGTGGTTGCATCACCTGTTCATGTATTAATATGCATCAACATCTGCTGCTATGTTCAGACTTTGGTTGGAGCTGCAAGTAGACCTTTGTTTTGAAGGCTGATGTCAGCTGGGTGAATATAAGATAATTAATTTAATGATTAGTTAGAACTCAAATTACTTTATGCAGAGCTAATAGTTAGTTGGGGTGATCAGAGCTAGGTTACAGAGGAGATTCCCATGAGATACCTCCTTGCATGTGTGAGAATATGGTTCTAAACATCCATTGATATCCTGTAGCCTAAAAATGTTTAAGACATTTTTTCTTTTTTTCCTGAGAACATATGTGACTTCATTAATGCAAAAAACACTGATCAGAAATAGTTCAGCACTTGGAATTTATAGTCAGATATAAAAATCAGTACTATATGTCTCTGGGTTTATTAGATGGATACAAAATCAAGTCATAGGCTTTGAGAAAAAGACAATCCTGTCTTCAGTGACAAATTCTGTTTACCTTTATGTTAAGATTTGGGCCAGATTCTGGTACATTGAGGTCAGAGTCTGGTGTATATATAGCAAGACTGTATGGAAGGCAGAGCCTGTGGACTGTGCCCATGGTGAAATGCATATGACTGTCTCTGTCATTATGAGGAGAGACACAAAATGTCATAACAGTCCCAGAGAATTTTGGGGGAGTGGGTGTTAGTTAGCGGGTGATTTAATGACATGGAAAGGGCTGGAGCACTGGAGGAAAACACAGTTAAAATGCAGTAGGAGTAAAATATCTGTTCAGCCTCTTGTTTTCTCCCTTCCCTGTAGTTCCAGAGGGCAGGCTGATTTTTTTTTTTTGTGTGTTTTCTATTGTTCAAGCCACAAAACAATCTAATTTCTCTTGATGTCTGTCTTAAACAAAGGTTTATTAACATATCCACTGATCCTAGGATGACCTGGGGTAGCCTAGAGATCTAGGTCTAGCCTGGCTGCTTGCCACCAGCAGCTTCTAGAATGAGAACACACACACAAAAAAGAGCTTCAGTGAAAAAATGTACAAGTGAGAAAGAGAGAGACTTCTAGGAAGGAAAGACTTCCAAACCATAGGGGTAATGGTTTCAGGAAGAAGGAGGTAAAGTTTACTTCTATCTCAAAAACCTCTCTGTAGTTCTCTAGCACTCTGAGGGACATGTTCACATGTGTAGGGAGTCCAAGGTATATAAAACACTCTGAATAGAAGTGGAAAGAAATCAGAAAAACTTTTTAAAAATAAATCCAAGCATATTCACACGCACATGTATATGTCAAATCACAAAATGTTTACTGAGCTATGAACTTATTGGGTTGAGTCTACCAATTATGCTAAATATGCAATGTTATGTTGGAAAAAGATCTAGGAGGGGAAAAAAAAAGCCAACAGCATTTTGTAGATGAGGGAGTGTTGTTCTTTCAGCACATTACAAGAGCCATTACTGCTAGCTGCCCATGGATAGGAGAAGCTTGGGTCTTTTCCTTCTGAAAGTAGGCCAGTGAAGCGGATGGCAGGGCCCTACAATGACTCCCTCCTCTCACCCAGGGCGCTGTGCTGGGATCTTCAAGGCCAAAAAAGGTGGTTACTCTTTTCTGTAATAAAAATAATAAAGTTATACTCCTTGCACTCTGGAAGCCTCTGACAACCATTTCAGTATTGTTGGAAGAGAGATTGCATGGAGAATATATCCTTAGAAGCCATGTGCAGGGTTTTGGGGGTGCTTTGTTTTCTTCTTTTTTTTTTTTGTCTTGGTGGGTTTTTTTTGTCTGGATTGTGAATGTCCCTCACTTCTTTACACTGAAGTGGGTCAGTCTTCTAAAATAATTTACCACTAATAAAGAAGGAAATAGTAGGTTCAGCTGTCACTGTTCTGCAAGTGGCATTTGTTGTACATGAATTCTCCCTAGATGTGCCCACCCTAAAACTGGGGTTAGAGTTAAGCTATTCTTGGCAGCAGAAAGGAATTGTTGTGCTGGAAAGGCAGGGCAGACATGGGCAATGGTGATAGTTTCCCAAAGAGGCTGCATCTACAATGCTCTTTTTTACTATGCTCTTTTGAAAGCCCCAGAGACCATTCAGAATTGTAAATTGAGTCAAGCAGATACATACTGTGCATATTAGCCATTTTTTTAAAAAGCTGCTCTTTTGTTTATTTCTTATACTCATAAAGCTCCTAGCATAACCCTAATGGTGAGAAAATCAGTTTGATACTAGTGGAAGCAGGAAGCTTTTTGTAGGGAAAGAATCAAGGCTGAGAGAGTTTAAGGACATGTTGAAAAATTATTACAAAAATGAATTTTTACATCTGTCAGTCCCAATATTTGCACCCAATCCCATGTACTCAGTCCGAAAGTTAACCTAAAATGCAAGTAGGAATGGAACATTTGAACAGTCTGCTGATCAAACAGCTCAAATTTGGCAAAGCAAAGGATGTCACTCACTTCTTTACAACACAATTGTTGGCCAAACTTTTCCTGAATTTATTCAGTTAAATACAAATGATGGCTAAATTCAATATCAGTTCCAGGACAGTCAATGAAAATGAATGGAAAAAACATTAAATTCATAAAATAAACTACTTGTTACTAGTTTCTTGTTTAGCTCAAATTACAATAAACAGAAAATGAGGCCTATAAGCCATCTGTATGTGCACAACCTCAAGGCTGGAAATGAAGAGATAAATTAACAAATAAAAATCTGCCCAGTGGGGTTAACAACTGTTGACAGTGTGGTGAATGCTAAAGCAGGTGATGCTCATCAGATATGGCAACAGAAGAAAGTATTGAGAATTTAAGTTCAATCTTTATTTCTCACTGTATGATAGTTTCCTGTCTCAGAGTGCAAAAAATGACCAATGGGAGCTCCCTTTCATATAGGCAAAGCCAGGCAGATAGCTCAAAGCAAAATCATAGCAGTGAGGTTTTGGAAAGCTTAAGTAGCTGTTGTGGTTTGGGCCTGATCAGCAACCAACCACCGCAGCTAATCACCCTCCCTTCCCCCTCCCCACCTGGGAATGGGGGAGGGGATTAGAGGGGTGAAGGGAGACTCGCAGGCTGAGATAAGAACAGTTTAATAATGGCAATAAAATGAGAACAATAACGATGATGGGGGAAAACAAAAAGAAATATATAAACAGGCAATGTACAGTGTAATTGCTCACCACCTGCTAACCAATATCCAGCCCATTCCTGGCTAGCAACCCCGAGATACCAAGATCCCACAATCTCAATCCTGGAAGCGAGAGAGCTCCTTCCCAACCACCCCTCCTTTATATAGTGAGCATGACGTTCCATGATATGGAATATATCACTGGCCAGTTAGGGTCAGGTGCTGTGGCCATGCTCCCTCCCTGCTCCCTGTGCCCTTGCGCACGGGCAGGACATGGAGAGTCGGAGAGTCCTTGAAGTCTCGGCAGCAGCTGAAAACATCAGTGTGCTATCAGCATTTTTCCCATACCAAACCCAAAGCTAAATCCAAAACACAGCACTCATCTAGTCCCTGAAAAGGAATATTAACTCTATTTCAGCCCAAACTAAGACAGTAGCTATATAAGAGTTGCTATTTTATGGCAACAGTTGTACTAACAATAAAAGGAGTCAAATTACTTCCAGAGATTTTCTGTGGCTGGACCTGATATGTTCTCCCTTCATGTTTCAGGATGTACAAGGCACTGTGGCTTGCTGGCTTAAGGCAACGGAGTTCCAGTAGTAAGGTCTGGACTCCAGCTTCCATGGGGTGCCACAGTATGAGTGGTACAGATTTCAGTTGAAACTTCCTAATGTCCCCTAAGTCACCTTCAAGTCACCACCTTCTCACTGGTGATCAGTCCCTCCTTTCTAGACAAAGAAAGTTGGACGGCTCTGACACCACAAATCTCACCACTGCCTACTTTAGATATAAAATAAAAAAATGGTTTTAGAGTGTAAATGGATAAATATAACAGATGCTGATTTTTTTACAGAGTGTTAACTTGGGGAAGCTGCTTCATTTTCCCAAGCTTTTTTTTTTTTTTTTTTCCTTTTTGTCTTCTGTTCCAAATGACTCATAAGAATCCCTCCTGGTCCACATGTATGCAGTAGATTCTTGCTGGTTAAGAGCTCCTTGTACTATTGTCATACAAAGAATTACATAGACAAAGGTTGGTGACATGAAAAAATTTAGTATAGTCTTGTTGACTTGCAGAGCAAAAGATAACTTGATTTACAGCTTGTATTATTATATCCTCCAGTTTTTCTGTTTTGCATGATTATCTGTAGTTTGTGTAAAGTGTTTTTAGGTGTTATACCTGGACCTTTTGATGTTTAATCCTCATCAAATTCTACAAATAACAGAAGAGAACAGAAGTAATAATGGAAAAAAAAAAATCCTCTTTAAATTCACAGGAAAGACAGATTACAACTGGAAAACCTGGGAACAGTATTCTCAAATCTGTCAGAGAGGGAATACACCCCACAGAAAAAAAAAAGTTGAGCTATCATCAGTACTTCCTCCTTAAAAAAAACCCCACCAGTGAGTATACTAGATCTTGCAAAACTGCTGTGTCATATAGTCACAGCTTAAGAAACTTCTGAGGGGGGAAATGTCTAATTAAATGAGTGATCTGTCTTTCCTATGGGGGAAATAATCATTTTGCAGTGAGATTGCTTTAAAGGTTACACATGCATTGACAATATTGATGCAGAAAATACAGAGCCTTTATCCATTTAAAGATGTGTTTGAAGAGTTGGGCTGTACAAAAGGCATCAAATTAAAGTTCCTCAGCTTGTGAAGTGCTCACCTCTCAGAGCACCATTAGTATTAAGGGAGCAGATTAAACACAATTTAGATCACATTGAAAGACTAAAGTCAATTTAGCAGGTATATAACCATGCATGATAATGGTCTCTAAATCTACAGCAACAAGGTGAGGATATGCTTGGATATGCAGGATAAAGATGTGAAACTAAAATAATTTCCTTTGAGGACTATAAAAGAAGCAATGACGAGGAGGCAAATTTTAGATGCTAGTTTGTTTTAAGTATGTAAATTCAATTGACTGATCTGGAAGGGAAATAAATCGGATAGTAGTTTTATATATTGTCTGCAGGGTATTGTGAACTTGACCTTTGTTGGAGCAAATGGGTTCTTAGCTGAATGGCGTAGTATTTCATTATTATTTGCATGCTGATAACAGTGTGCAGATACAATATAGGGGAGACATGATCTAGGCTCTTCTCCACTCAAAATTTTAGGTGTAAGGTAACTGAAATGGTTTTGGTTTTGTTTTGTTGTTTGTTTTTTGTTTTGGTTTTTTTTTTTTTTTTTTGTGTGTGTGTGTGTTTTTTTTTTTTGTTTTTTTTTTTTTTTTTCTGTTGATAGATTCTTATCTATTGCCCATTATATGCTAGATTTTATAGGAGGCTTGCTGGGGAAAGGAAGCTTTAAACTGCAGCAAAATCATATTGTAGATTAGGTGTATTTATCTTGGCAATACATAGTTCCAAAAAACATGGAAAACATGAGGAATCAAACTCATAACAACTTTAAATTTGTATAGTGCTGGGATAGCAGGTGGGCTTAGAAAAATAAATAAGGAGTGCAGCTGTCTACAGAAGTCTTATTTGATTAAGTTGAAAAGTATCCAAGTTCATCTGTATGGCATAGCTTGACAGTTTGCTCTTATAGGCATAAGTAAAACATATTTGGCACTCTACTCTTCAGTCAGATCTGCATAATAAAGGTGCTTAACTTTTGCCTGAACTTTAGGTAGGGGGTCAGGGAAGAACCCTAAGAAGATCAAAATAGGACATGTTCAAGGACAAATGAATATATGACTGCACAGCTTTCCTTTACAAATGATCTAATACATTTAAAGAGGTGTAAAAATGTTGCAAGTAAGCTGTTCTTGAACATAGTTATTGACAATACTGACCTTGCAGTACAGCTTTTGCCTATGGATTGACTTTGCTACCCTGCTTGTTGGGACTTCCTGTTATGAAGTGACTGAGGCTCTACTACCACCTTCTATAGGACTTTTATTGTCCCTAATGGATCAGCCATCACTGAATATTTCCTAAGCCAACTCCACAGTTAAACTGCCTGCTTTCTCCTTGGTCCATACTGCTGCCTGCCTGGTCCCACCTCCACAGGAAGTCTGGACCAGCAAGTTCTTAGGCTCTGCCCAGACCCCTAATGTCATGTCTTGTGACCTGTTGCACTCTCCTCACCAAGTGTTTTGTGTTTATCAGGATTTGTAGTAATGAGCTCTAGGAATCACAAGAGCCTCCCGAGTGTCAGATTTCTGAGCCCACAAAAATGCATTAGTTTCAGAGACTCCCTACTGACAGAGTAACTGCTAACGAAGAGTTATTGGAAGCCTTTCATTTGTTCATTTCTGAAAGACTCTACTTAGAAAATAGCAACATAAAACCAGAAGAGATATCTTTTATAAGTTAAACAATAAAAAGCCATAGTCAGAAAAACTAATTATTGTCCTCTTTTGGGAGGGCTTATGAAACTATAGGGTTGGGCTAATACTCACCTGGTATAAACCTCTTTTTGCTAGCTTCACTATAAAAATTAAAAAACAGCTTTAAGTCCATGTAAGTATTCCAGTATAGCTATACTTTTCTAGTTTTTATGCTGTGCCTGTATCCATGCTGTAATTTGTGTTTTGACCTCCTGTGCTGTTGATATCATTCTTAACTCTTTTACAGAGAGGACATGAAAAGCTCCAATATTGTGAATTAACATCCTGATTCAGTTAGGTAGTAAACTGTGTGCTTAATTGGAAGCAGTAGTTATGTTGTAGCAAATGGGATTTCTTGCAAGCACTAAATTAGAAATGTACTTAAATGCCTTGCTGAGTTTCAGCCTGAGTTTGCATATTCCACTCTTCCTAATAAACAGTGTTGTATTGTATGTCAGGGTGTCACATGCCATAAGTAACCCAGCGTTACATGCAGTAAACTGAGCAGAATTGCAAATGAGAAAAAACCCCACCTTTCTGTACAGAAGGCAGGGGGTTAATTAAGAGCCCCATCAGGTTTTTTATTTTGATCAGAACACAAGATTAAATATAGGTTGCATGGTACATTACTGTGTCTGTCAAAGACTGTGGCTTTGGCCAGGCAATTAAAGGTGGCAAAATATTCTAAATGAATTTTTAAATAGCTTCTTCCAGTCATTAAGCACAGTTATCACATCCATATTTTGTAAATGTAAAACACTGAAGTTCTCAAAAGTCTGTTCTCCGCAGTAGTTTTTATTGATGATTCATCTGAGCTTCATTTCCTAACTGAAAACCCTTGTCGGTCAATTTATTCCAACATAACACTATTTGGTTGGGTAGTTATTAATCCTGTAATTGTTCATGGCATGCCAGGAATAATTCAGCTAATTATTACAATATGTCTTACTTTGCCATGCTTCTATATGTCAAAATGACTTCTGCACATATTGGAAAAAATCAGTTTCCTAATTTAACTGAAGATATAAAAATTGATTATTAATTCACTAAAAAATGGAAATTACATTTTTTTTCTCTTCCCCACACATAATTTTTACTGGTCTGGATACATTTTTGACAAATATTCTGCTGCTAACTTTAATTGATCCATGAATAGCACTATGCTGCAAAACCTAGGAGTGCTGCCCTCACTGAACATCAGTTTCAATTATAGGACAACTGTAACAGAGCATAGTGGATCATAATAGAAAAAAATGTAAATTTTTCCAGTTCATTTTAGATTAAAAAAAAAATACTACTGAAAAGGTGAGATTAAGAGGTCAGTTATTCTGGCAAAAAGAGAAAGTTATCTGTACATATGTACTCTAATGTAGTAAAAATGTGCATTTATGCATAAAATGTGCTATATTTAATTCTGTGCTGGTGAATTCCCATCAATAAAGTGCAGTTTGTTGATATTTGTATTTTTCACATTTGATGATATATCTGATTTCACTGAAGTCAATCTCTAATCTCTCTTTGGCCTAGTAAGAGTAAAATCATATCATCATAGAAACATAGAATGGTTTGGGTTGGAAGGGACCTTAAAGATCATCTAGTCCCAACCCCCCTGCCATGGGCAGGGACACCTCCCACCAGATCAGGTTGCTAAAAACCCCATCTAACCTGGCCTTGAACACTTCCAGGGAAGGTGCATCCACAACTTCTCTGGGCAACTTGTTCCAGCGCCTCACCACACTCACAGTAAAGAATTTCTTCCTTGTATCTAGTCTAAATCTACCCTCTTTCAGTTTAAAATTGTACCCCCTCATCCTGTCACTGCACTGATAAATGGTCCTTCCCCACCTTTCCTGTAGGCCCCCTTTAAGTACTGGAAGGCCCCTATAAAGTCTCCCCAGAGCCTTCTCTTCTCCGGGATAAACAACACAAACTCTCTCAGTCTGTCCTCATAACGAAGGTTCTCCAGCCCCCTCATCACTCTTGTGGCCTTCCTCTGGACCAAACAGGTCCATGTCCTTCTTATTTTGGGGCATAAGAACTGGACAGAGCTGGACACAGTGAAGTAGAGGGGAAGAATCACCTCCCTCAACCTGCTAGCCACACATCTCTTTATGCAGTCCAGGTTACAGTTGGTTTACTGGGCTGTGAGTGCACATTTCTGGCCCATATTCAGTTTTCCATCCACTAATACCCCCAAGTTCTTCTCCACAGGGCTGCTCCCAATTCACTTATCACCCAGATTGTGTTTGTGCTTGGGATTGCCTCGACGCATGTGCAGGACCTTGCACGTAGCCTTGTTGAACTTCATGAGGTTTGCACAGACCCACCTCTCAAGACTGTCAAGGTCCCTCTGGATGGCATTCCTTCCCTCCAACGTGTCAACCTCACCACACAGCCTAGCGTTGTCATCAAACTTTCTGAGGCTGCACTTAATCCCATTGTCCTTATTGCCGACAAAGATGTTAAACAATGCTGGTCCTAGCACCAACTCCCAAGGAAATCCACTCATCATTGCTCTCCACAGCATGCTCTTATGGAGAAATCAAGCTCTTATGACTGAAATACCTTTTTAGTTCAGAATAGACACAAGAAAAATGAACGCATAGGAAGTATCAGAATATTTGCTGATTTATAGCTCTCATTAGCACATTTCCATAGTACAAAACAGTATTCTTATACTGTATTCTGCTGGGGCAAAGAAGATCCCTAGCTCATAATTAATAAATGACTGTGTATAGTGACTAGAGCAATATTTTACAAAGTGGAGTTCCATGCAGTGATATATGGAAGCAAGACAGGATATTTGAAAATGATAGCCACATAAAAAACCAGTAACTTTTATTCTTGTGAGAACTGCCTCAGAACATTGTTCTCATTGTGAATTTCCTTCAGAGAAGATGGCTCACTCAAGGCATCGTATGTTGTTTATGTTCCATTCAGGGACTTATCCAGATTTGTACAAAACAATTTTGAGAAGCTTCTAAATGGAGATGGATATGTTTTGTTTTTTTTTTTTTTTTTTTAAGTATAACTCTGAAGCCAAGGGATGAGGCAAAGGAAAATGGTCTGAAAGAACAAATCAGCTCAAAATTAACGATTGAAACCAGGAAACAATCCTGTTATTGTGACAGCTGTTACATTGACTGATAATGGAGGTTTAATTGGGCAACTCCAGAACTATGGTGATAAATCTGAATGAGCTAGACTTGGTATCAGTGATTGCAGGAAACTACTCTGCTCTAAAGAAGACATGTAACCTGCAGGAGTCATTTGGTTTCATTGACCAGGTATAGTTAACAATTATTTTTTCTTTTTGAGAAATCTGCAAAGTCACCAAGCCATTTGAACCTCTTGGTGGAATAAGTTTTTGAAAAAGCTTTGTAATCCACTTTCATTTTTGACACACATAGCCAGAGACTTGAGATGTCTGTGTGGTTTATCTGAACTGTGCAGTTCCTCTGAATTTCAAAAACTGGATGAGAACAGGCTTTCTTCTAAGATTTTGTTATGTTTTTAATTGATGGCTACAAGTGGTGTCTCACTGGGAACCACTGCCATGATATTTTGGTATTTATTGTTGTGAACAGGACAAATACAGCAAAAAGGCATCAACTCTCAAGCAAAACAAAACAGAAGAGCAAAATGATAGAAACTAAAAAAAAAAAAAAAGATTAGGAGCAAAGCTCAACAAATACAAAGCCACGAGAACAGTCTGCCTCTAACATAATTCTAAATTAGACATTTTAAGTGCTGCAGTGTCTAGACTGTGAATGCTGTGGTTAAGTTACTTGTGTCTATTTTCCCTTTCCTACTTGTAATGGGACTACCATTCAGTGCTTACTTTTCCATTAATATAATTATATTTTAATATTTTTTTTCTAAGGATATTGTATACTACCATAATGTTCAGGGATGAGATGCAAATCTACAAATGCATATCATCTACAGTGTCATGTAACACAGATACTCTTACTCAGTTAACATTGTAAAGTGAGAAAGCACTCTTAGGAGCACTTCAAAAGGGAGCTGGATAGAAAACAGTAGAAAGCAATTCCATTCTTCTAGTCATTTTGATACTTTCATCTAGTTTTCAGCTCTAAACTGAAAAAAAAAAAAGAGCTTAAATTTGCAAATTTCTAATAAAGTTGTGACAAAAGCAGGTATTCTTCTGAACTTTTAAACATTAAATCATTTTACATTGGATATGAAAATACATAGCTTAAAATAATGTTAGAAAATAACACTGTTAGTAATCATAGAGCAATACAATACAGCAGACAATATATTGTACAATCATATAATAATAAAACTTATAACTTGCCATAACAACACTTTAGTACTCAGTATTTCAAATAATATTATAAAAAATGAAATAAATGCAAAGTTAATTCCTAAATAAAATGGTTAATGAAGCTATCAGTTGTTTAGATACAATAGAAATGAACTAAGAAAGGCAGAAAAAGGTCTGTAAGTTTTCCTGTTCATTTATTTGTAAACTACGTTTCCATAAAAAAATTCAGTTTAAACAAAACCACATTTTCCTTTCAAAAAGTACTGCTAAAAATGTTCCATTTTCTTTCTTCTGGAGAACTCATGATGTTTTGAAGTTCAAAGAAAACAGCAGTCCGGTCAAACAAGATGCTTGTTAGAAGCACCTAATCTTATCTCTGCTTCAAATTGATCACGTTTCTTCCATGAAAAATGCTCTATTATGAAAGAAAATTGAAAAGCAGGAGGCAGCCCATCTCAAACTGTGTTTGACTGGGATTCAGCACCCATTGGCTTAAGCGTGTTAAACTAGGGTCTTAAGGCTGTGGCAGAGCAGACATGTGAAATGTTCAGGGTTATGATTTCCATTGCCAACTTTATGCTGCTACCTACTGCAGCCAGTTCAAATCATTGCTTATGCGATTACAGAAAAATAAGTGTATATCTATTTGCATATAGATTGTATATCTGCCAAAGTGAAAAACTTAAAAGAATAAGACTAGCAATTTCTACTGTGCATATTGCGGGAGAGCCTTTTGTTTAAAATACAGGCCTAAAAATTAGATGGAGCACTGGTCTCTTTGTTTTGCCTTAAACTTATTCTGTGACCTTCAATAAACAATTTAGGATTCTTTTTTTCATGGAGAAAATATGTGTGTGTAATCATAAATGTGCTGCTGCTCTAATTGTGCAGTGCTTAAAACATAAGGTCCTTCCTTTTCTATTCTTTGTATGTAAAATAAGTTTAACATCACTCCACCTAATTTGCTTTGTAATAACTAGGATGGTGTTGTGTTGATTCATTAGTTTATCTTCTTGTGCAGTGCTTTGAAAACCACATAGTTTTTTGACAGTTATTATCATCAAAGGTAGGTAATTTTTCTTCCTTGATCTATTCTGCTTCATATTTATGCCATTGTTTTTATCATGATACCAGGAAAGCGAATGGAAATTCTTTATGTATATGGAGTTGATAAGGAACTTTTAGGGTTTTCAGGGTGAGGGAATACTATCCTGCTCTTGGATCAGGCTTCACACCATGGCCTGATTACACACCTGAACAAGAACTGAGCAGGCACTGTTTCTGTCCTATCCTATGAAGAAAGTAAGCCATGGCAAACTCCAGAAGATATGTTTATTTCAATAATCAGGGAGCCAACACTGTGAAACATATCATGGAGTGGATCAGCCCCATGGTTTAAGTAGAGTTTCTGGATGAAATACTCATACCTACTTGTAGAGGACCCTAGTGAATGGTGGTGGGCTGAGATTTTGGAGACCTGGATTATGGCTGGTTGAAGTACTCTGAGCAACTGATTTTGACACCTGTAAAATGGACAAATACCAATGCACTTGGAGAACTGAGTAATGAAAACCTCTATCAATTATCATTAATGTTCCTGTAATTGCTGTTGTTATTAGTTGAATTCTGGGAGAAGAGCTAGAAATACTCAAAGCTGGTGGATCTGCTGGAATGTTTGTGCTGATTCTGGAGCCATTACATTGATTGCTCTACTGCAAAAAATAAGTGAAATGCATCAAAAAGATAGCCTGGCCCATAAACTCTGGGTGGTGTAGGATAGATTCTCCTGTTCTTATTCAAACTTGGAAGATTGCACCAGAGGCAATGATATTGCATGGAAAGGAAGTTCAATGTTAATATGAATAAGTGTGAAAGATTCTGGCCTTTCGTTGTTAGTGCAGTTATTAAACCATATTTTTCTAATATGAAAGAAAAATGCAGGTTCTCAGTGTGCTAGAAATACCTAAACTGCAGTTATCTGTAGCACTTGTACTGACTTTATCTAACCTACATTATAAACGTTCCCATATTTTTTGTCCCTGAAAAGCTTCAGGCATCAACTGTGTTTGTGACCTAAGCGTAATCTCAAACTTGCTTTCAATTATTTCTAGCCCGAGAGGCCTAGGCTATACAAACCTCGTTTGAAAACCTGAAAAAAACCCATGTTTTTATTTTTCCTGTTTGATACAAGTTATACATAAAAGCCATCTCAGGGCAAAACATTTGTCTCTAATATCTGGCAGTCTAGTATTTTACTTTTTATGTACTAGCCCAGAAGCTTTGTTGAACTTGGAGATTATTGTTGTAATTATTATTTATAGCTTGCATTGCTACAATACCTTGGGTAATCAAGCTCCATTTCTGCTAGGTACTGTATAAGAAAAGCACAAAACAACGCCCCCACGAAGATGCCAAACCTTAGTATGGTGTGTCCACTTCAGGATATCCTGGTATCTTGATTTTCTTTCCTATTCTACATGTTACACAAACATTGAGGATCCTTTGCAACAGAGAGAAGATGCACAGTGACGATAGAGTGAAAGCTTTTAAATAGGTGTAAATTGGTATTTTTATCTGTGCAGTGTCTGTCTGTGAAACTTCACTTTATTTTAATTTGATTGACCTCCTTTTTCAAATGAAATGTTGAGGTTTTCTGTGATATTTTTACTGACTGATGTATAAAATAGGATATATTGTATTTCATAACAGGTTTTTATGCTTGCCAAAATAGATCGTACAAAACCTAACGGTAAATAGAGATAGTTTAGTTCTGTCTTGAAGATAGAGTACTAAGAAATTGGGTCCATCACTGTCATTTTTCTCAGAGATTCCTCTCATCTGTCACAACACAGTAGTTATGAAAAATGAAACCATAAATTCAATTTAGAGGGCAATTTGCAGCTAATCTTTGGAGTAATTCCAGTGTGAATAATGCAGCAATTTGGATGCATGGTCAGTCAATTCTGTCTCTGATTTATTAGGATTCAAGAAAATTTTTTTTCTTTCATTAATGATAATTACCCAAGAAGAGAAAATAATTTCTCAAAAATTATCTATCTCCACATCTGTGGTCTCAGTTTTGAGAAAGGCTGCAATGTTTTTTAAACTTATTATTATAGGAGGGGAGAAAAGCTTTTTACAAAAGATATATGAGGTATTTAAATTCTGAACTGTATCTCTTTACAGCACATGTGTGAACTGATCAGCACTAGTTTATGGCTGCTTTTATATGACTCCCATTAGAGCTAACATTTTGAATATCTCAGCATAAGGACACTGGGATTTGCTATTGATTTTCCACACTTCTTACACCTTAAAGATTGCATTAAAATCCAGCTCAAGCAAGAGTGACATTTTTTGTTCCTGTTTAAAAGTCAAATTTATTATCTGAGACTTTTTCTACTTATTAAATCCCCACTTTCTCTGATACATTATTTATGTATATTTTTTCTATACCTTTCCTTCAGTTCTCAAGGTCTTCTCTTGATTTTAACAGACAACATCTACAACAGATACATACAACAGATATTATCTGTATGTCTGTATCTGTGCATTGCTAATGGTGTGGCGGAGGGAGGCCAGAGGGAAAACCAGCTTGTTTAACATTAGCTTTGAGCTTTAGTCAAAATTTGTAGACATCTATAGAAATACTTCTCACAAAATAAGCGCCTTTGAAAGCCTCTAGAGGAAGATCCCAATCTAGATGCCTTGACTTACTATACCTTCAAAGTCTCCTGCCTCTCTCCAGTGATGATGAAGGAATGAGGTACTTCAGGGGTGCTGGCTCTCAAGGCACCTAGAGTAGCTGCTAGTCAGAGAGATTGAAGCCTATCCTTGCTTCTCACATGTGACACATGACCTTCTTCATCATCTTTGTGTCAGGTATCTCTACTACCATACCACTGCTATTTGTAGGGAAAGTATTTAATGATTAGGACCAGGGAGAGTGCAGAGGTACTGACATCACCCTCCAGTCAGACCAAGATCCTCCAGAAGGCTTAGCCCACTCACAAAGCTTTTAATTATATATCCTTGTTCCTTCCAACTATGGATTTCTATTTCTACCAAAGTAATGCTATTTCATTTTTTTGTGCTTGTTAAAATGCTGCAGTGTTAATTTGCCTACTTCGGGGTTTGGAGCAGCAGACTCTGAGGTACAATGCCAGTCAAAGCCTGAGGCGTAATCCACAGATTTGTTCATCCTGGTCTTCCAAAGTTAAGAGTGATGCTTCTGTCCCAAAAGATGAAGAAGTACTTTCTTCTCTGACGGCATTACAGTTAAGTATCTAAACAAGAGATCAGGTATGCTTGGCAAATTTTTTTAATTGAAGCATTTTGTTGCATATATATTGGCAGAATCCACCAACCAAAACATACTGTAATTTTCCCCATGCTATTGAGTATTTTGAGTTTTTAAAATGTGCTATTAAAGTTCCTGCAGCTTTGCTTTTATTTACAGTTATATTTAGCTAATTTTTAGTTGAATTTTTCACCTGACAGAATATATTTCATACAAATATGGAAAAAAGGAAAAAAAACAATTACCTGTTTTCATACATTTCCTTACACTAGGAAAAGACTGTGAGCTTTTTAAAACAGGTCTATAAAACTGTGAACCTGGAAATGGTTTTTGATTGCTGAAAAATTGTGTATCTGCCTTCTATGAGCACATCATATTTTATACTTGTAAGAAGATTTTAAACTGGCTTCACAGGAAATTCACACATCGATAACAATTCTCAAATCATCATACCACCAGACTAGTGTTTTTTAAAAAATAAAATATTTATTTTATGTTTTGTTTGAATAAATTCTATGATTTAGTTTTTATTCACTGAACAGGTTTCCAAGAATGTTCTTTTCTTACTATTTTTTTTTTGCTTTTTACAGATTTTTTCACATATGTCTTTTAGTCTTATAATCTACTGGTCTTTTTCACTTCCCCTCAGCTAAAGGTCAGTTTTATTAACAATTCTCTATGTGAAGGTACTAGAGAACAGTATTTTGCTCAAGTGACACAAGACTATAGCTTTAAACCTTCACAACTGAAGATTCTCTGTAGCCTTCTTAGTGTTGCAATTATGTTTGATAATAACTTCAGACTACATCACAACTTCCACCATAATTACAAAGAACATCTTGGTGAAGCAGTATTTAATTTATTATTAGTCTATATAAGTAGTTTCCCTAAGCATGTCTAATTAACAAGTGAAAAAAAAAATCCTGTTTATTTAGTTCCAGTTCTCTGAACATTGCAAATCTTTTCTCAGTTGCAATGAAGCTGATGATCAATCTGCCAAGTGGGGCCATTTGTGAGGTAGAACCACCTCACCCGTTAACAGCTAGAAGTGGTGAGTTGTTTTTTCGGCCTCTATCTCCCATGTCAAGGACCTCTGGTGACTTCTTTTGTCTGCAACACAGTTCCATGCATCTTGACAAATGTGGTGACTGAAAGGCAACCATGCACATGTAATAAGTGAAATATAGCCTGGGTGTATTGGGCTTGCTGGGAGTGTACAGGGAACACTCATCTAGCAACTCAGTGGACTTATAAAGTCCAAAGCTTACAGGTAATAGTGAAATTCTGCGAATGATATGGGCGGGTACGGGCAGGTGTGATGCTTGTATAAGAATTTGGTCCTACCCAGTGTGTCCTTGACTGATCTACTGAGCCACTTAAATGGACAGCAGTCTACAGAGATTGACCAACAGTTCCCTTCCACAATACCTCTAGACTCCAGCTAAGAAGAGAGTGGGAGCTAGAAGAAGAGTAACCCTTGCATTGGAGTCTCAAGTCAGGTAATATGTTATACAGCCTACCTACTAAAGATCTGGGCCTTGTGTTAATGCTGTAAGAGAAAATAATTGGGAGGAAAGGCGTATGCCACACAATGTTTTTCAGTTTAATTTATCTCTCTAATATATGTCACCTGCTAGGTTCACTTTTTCTAGTTGAAAACCTCTTAAAAAAATCCAGCAGGCTCTATGGCAAACTACCTTATAAGAAATCACCGAAGCAGGGGATGAACTGCTTCTTTCAGTTCCCTGCCAGTTCTGTAAGTTCTGAATCAAGTACAGCATACAAACTTGGATATAATGTGACTGTGCACTGTGCTGGTTGCTGAATAACCTCAAATTGCTTTAAGCAAATGGTTCTGGGAACATTATTCCTTCGTTCACTTATTGAGGGGTTTAAAGTCTTCATTAGTCAAGGGTTAAATACATCTGTAGAATTAATTTATCAAATTAATATTTGAGGTTTTGGGCTGCATTCTTTCAATTGGTTATCTTAATAATGATTTGAGCCTAAGTCAGATTTGCTTACAAAAATATGAGCTTTCTGTTGATACACAGTAAGCTTGAGATGAATTCATAGTGTGCATGAAATTACATGCGAAATTAAATTATGGATGGTAATGTGTGCATGGCATTCTCAGCAGAGTGTCCTTAAGTGTAAAATATAAATTTACATGGGCTATTTTATTCCAAAACACACAAAAAGACTGTGTTTTTCTACCTAGACATTATCTACTGATTGATTTTAAGGAACTGGAACACATATTTCTATCACTCCCTAGGACAAGCTATGCAAATACTTGTATGTTAACTGAAAACAGTTGTTCAAAATTGAGCATTTCAACTTCACATGAGATATTGAGATTTTCAATTTTCCCTGAGTCTGATTTTTTTAAAATCAGTGTTTTCCCCAAAACCATTTGTAAAACAAATTGTAATATTTCACAAGATTTCAGTTTAAAATTAAAATTATCTTCAGAAGTATGCTTTTCTTTTTGTGTCTTTTATTATTTTACAACACACAAACAGAAAAGTACAACATTAAGTTATAGCATACAAGATCGAATTGAGTAGAGGTTAATTTCTTCTGCAGTTGATATGCAGACATCCAAATCAGAGCTAGCCATTTAGAATCCATTTGGGACTGGCAGAGATTGGCACTTCTAGTGTACAACACCTCTCAACTGAAGCTAGACAACTTCACTACATCAGACGAATCACAAAGCATTTACCTCTGCCTATAGACTGTAACGGAAATATAGATTAAATGTAAGTATTTTAACTTTTGTATGTGTCAAAGTAAGGTGAGACAAATTGCCCCTTACATGTCCTACTATGACATCATAAATGGCCAATGTATTTAAGTATAACTGTGTAGTATATATAAGGTGCTATTTGATATATGTGGTAGGTATCAAGCACAATGCCTTATTTCAAGCATCCTCTTCAGAGTCTTAGAGGGTGAAAATAATGGAAGCAATCAGGCTTATGATCATCTCATCTAACTTAAAGCATCTAACTGGTTTAACTTAATAATTAAGTTAAAAGCTTAATTGCCTCTGTAATCAATGGTGACAGGCATCTCCAGAGTCACATCTTAAGTTGGCTGAATAATCCTCTGGAGGTACTTCTTTTTCTAGTGCCTTTAAGGTAGCACAGAATAGCAAGAAACTTCAGCTGAAATCCCTGCATATCGGCACCTAGTTTCCTGAAACTCATTTGAGTCCCAGGCATCAATTTAATTGTCCAGATTTTCAGGACTGTCTAAGCTTGAGGCCATCTAAATTTATCATCTAGCTCTGTACTTAGTTTGAACCTCCCTGAGCACCTAACTCTAGGGGTCTATACATGTTCATGCTTGGGAGTTAAGCACTTATTTCCCCCCGAAGCTTTTCCTCAAGTCATATTCAGGCATCTAAGCTCTATCTATATCATGGGAGTAACTTGCTAGAGAAATATGAAGTGTTAGATGTGGTTAGTACCAATTTTCACCTAACTGCTGAGCAGTTAGACCATTCATCATGGAAATAAGAGAGTTGAAAAGTAGAATCCCCTTAACCAGGAGACTGAATCTATATAATTCGTTTTGTAAGAAGGTATATAACTATGTAGGAAGTAGCCTTCACAAGTATATAAATGCACACCCTTTGAAACGGAGTCCCTGTGCTTCCAGTAAAGCAAGAATCAGAGAAAGTGAGCTGGAAGGAGGGACTCTTGCTCTGATCTACTAGTGCACTGAAGTGAAAGAAAAGAGTTACAGGCAGGTTGAACAAGAAAACATAAATAACTATTATTTTCTATTGGTTCCTTATTTTCATAGTAAAGGTGTTGACAACTCTCATAAAATAATCTGCTGGAGACTCCAAATTTGTAGGAAGAAAGACCTGCCATAATTAAGGGATCTTTCACTGCAGGCTTTCAGAGGTATCTGTTGTTTTTATGTTGTCTTCATAGAGAATATAACTTTAAAAAATGCTATTTTTCCCTTGCAATCCTTTCTACTTATCACCCTAGCCAACTAAAATGTCTGTGAAAGAATTTAAAAATTAAATTCACCACAGATCCCAACTAAGGTGGAGCAGGATGAATCTGGGCCAATGGGTGTACCAGTGCAGAAGGTCTGTCCAGAATTTTGGCCTTGGCCAAGAATAATTTTTCTAAGATACTGCAAAAAAGCTATTCCTTTAGGTTTACAGTCATTTAACCTTCTACATCAAAAGTATGAAATTGATTACAACACAGACTGATCTAGAAAAATATTTCCAGCAGCACTGAGTAATATCAGTTCATAATAACATTTGTAAAATTAGAACACTTTATTAATCATATTTTTCATGTTAAGACACATTATCAGCAATGTAGATTGACATGTCATAACTAACATGACTGGAAATATGTCCTGTATTTCATGCTGCTGTTTGTATCATGAAATATATGAATAAATAAATAAAAAAAAAAACTGAATTGCTGTTAAATTGTATTTTATTTCAAAATAAACTTAGAAAAATATTTTAAAGAAACCAGAAGCCAGAACTGCACTTTTGACATGTCCGTTTGCTTACTGGATTATGGAATTCATCTCACCAAATGTAGATGTTTACATACTACCTAGGGTGACTAGTTCAAATGAGGATGTCTACAGGAGAGGTATCTAGGATGTGATTCAGCTGCCTAAACATAAACTTCTAGTGACATGTGACATGCTGTAGGATACCTGTGATAACAACTGTGTTGGATTGACCCGTGCTGGATGACAGGTGCCCACCAAAGCTGCTCTATCACTTCCCTCCTCAGCAAGGCAGGGGAGAGAAAGTATAACAAAAGGCTCATGGATCAGGATAAAGACTGGGAGGGATCACTCACCAAATACTGTCATGGGAAAAACATGCTCAACTTGGAGAAATTAATTTAATTTATTGCCAGTTAAATCTGACTAGGGTAATGAGAAATGAAATAAAATCTTAAAACGCTTTCCCCTCACTCCTGACTTCTTCCTGGGCTTAAATTCACTCTTGATTTCCTCTACCTCCTCCCGTCCCAAGTGGCACAGAGGGGACGGGGAATGGGGGTTGTGTTCAGTTCATCACACATTTTCTCTGCTGCTCCTTCCTCCTCACACTCTTTCCCTGCTCCATCATGGAGTCCCTCTCATGGGAGGCAGTCTTCCATGAACTGCTCCAGCATGGGTCTCTTCCACAAGGTGCAGTCCTTCAGGAACAGACTGCTCCACTGTGGGTCCCCCATGGGGTCACAAGTCCTGCCAGCAAACCTACTCCAACATGGGCTTCCCACGGGGTCACAGCATCCTTTGAGCACATCCACCTGCTCCGACATGGGATCCTCCACAGGCTGCAGGTGGAGATCTGCTCCACTGTGGAGCTCCATGGGCTGCAGGAACACAGCCTGCCTCACCGTGGTCTTTACCATGGACTGCAGGGGAATCTCTGCTCTGGTGCCTGGAGCACTTCCTCCCCCTCCTTCTTCAAGGACCTTTGTGTCTGCACAGTTGTTTCTCTCACATATTCTCACTCAACTCTCATGGCTGCTCTTGCACAGGTTTCCCCCCCCGCCCCTTCTTAAATACTTTATCACACAGGTGCTACCATTGTTGCTGATGGGGTCAGCCTTGGTCAGTGGTGGATCCATCTTGGAGCCGGCTGGCACTGGCTCTGTCAGACATGGGGGAAACTTCTGGTAGCTTCTCACAGAAGCCACCCCTGTAGCCCCACCCCGCTACCAAACCTTGCTATGCAAACCCAGTACAACAGCAAAGTGATGGCATATACAAAACAGAAATTATGGGAGACTGTGATGACAGATGCATAATGGCACCTGTGCTGAGGCTGCTAAACTGCACCCCCAAAATAAAATGAAGGGAATGGTACCCAATACGGCTTCCCATCTCTAATAATAGACAATATTTTTAATATAGGGTATTGCAAGCCTAGAAATGCAGATTTTTAAGACATCTGTCATGTCTGAATTCTTACTGTATGAACCAATAAAGGAAGCATATTTACCATAATCAAACTTCTGCTGTGCCATTAATATAATTGCAGCGGATGGAAGGCTTTAGAACACACTTTACATCAAATGACCATTTTTTAAAATGATGATAAATAGAAAATAGAATTAGGCTTGGAGAAGGGCTACTAAGATGATCAAGGTGACAAAGAGCTTGGCTCCTGTAAGAGGAAGTTTAAAAATTTAACTTGTTTATCTCAGACAAATGCATCAGAGAAGAGTAAGCAGCAGGGCAAAAAAGAAGAGCTGCTTAACCTAAGGAACAATTTTGGCACAAGTATAAGAGTATGTAAGTTGGCCACAAGTAACTAGCTTTAAACTAGATGGGTGTTTTTTGATCGGAGTAATGATTTTCAGAACATCCTTCCAATCGGCTGCCAAGTGGACTAGTGACATCAAACTCCCTCTTGTCCCCTGTCCTTGTCCAAAGGTTTAAAAAGAGAAGATGATGAATTTATGAATCAGATAATTTTCTGCGATTGGCTGTTGTAGCAGGCAGTGAAATTCTCTAACTTCCTTCCTACTGTTAAGCAAAAGAGGATCAGAGCTAGATTGTCATGACCTGATTCATCCCCTCTCTGGTGAAGTTCAATCTCCATTAAGTCCACATGGCATGGCACTTGGGTTTGGTCTGCTCTGTAGTCCATGTGGTGTCATTAGGAAATAAAAGCTATGTTGTGTGAGTTTGTTTTTTTGTTTTTGTTTTTGGTTTTTTTTTTTTCAGTTTAAAGGAACTCGAATGATCTGAGGGATGTGCTGTAACCCACCAGAGTGATGCTTTATAGCAAGAAATAGGTATGTTCTGCACACCTAGAGGATCACTATGCAGCACACGGTACCGGAGGATGCAAAACCAGCTGAGCTTTTTTGGTTAGTGATGCTTATTGTTTAGTTATGTTTAATTTACAAACCACATTTCAAGGCTCTGTAACTCAGTGGACACCATATCAGTGACAGAAAACTGGGAACCTTCATGTTTTTGTTGATGACTGTCCACCCAGGACTTCATACACTCTCTGCCAGAACTGTGAGGAGCATGTCACTTCAAGGGGAATGTGAATGGAGGAAACCAAACCTTGTACAACGTCTTCCATGTTGTCTCCTGGGATATGACCCTGGTGTGAGGGGTACCCCATCTTCCCTTGTCTTGTAGACAGCTAGCTGAAACAGCCCAAAGCAGAGCAGCTGATGAAGCTAACAGAGAAGCAATGTGGGTGATTTTGGGTGCAGTGTTTCATCTTGTTCCCTTGCTCTCTTTTGAACAACTGTGTTAGTACAATCTCCTGGGTGAGATTTTTTATCCTCAGTAGAGGTGTGCTTGAGAAATTCTGAAAAAGATTTAAAAGATACAGGTAACCTGATAACCATGGCAAGTGTAAGGTGGTACAGAAAGTATTACTAAAAATAAAGTACTTTCAGTAGCAAAATCCATCTTCTTAGACTGAAAATTATTGTTCTTATTTAGCCACTGCCAGCCCTGCTGTTAGAAGATGATCAGTCTAAGGAGTTTTATGGATGTATTAGTGAGATTGAAAGTACTCTTTATGAAACATATGAACTTCTCAACCATAGGTGTTGATTTTCATTGAGTTTCACACTGTTTTTGACAACAAAAGTGGTTATGAACTCTGCTTTGAAGGTAAACTGACTTTGTTGTTTACATGTCGTTGCTCCTTCTGTGCAGGGGTGCAGCATTTTGCTCCTTTTGCTCAGACAGTCTAATGATGTGTGCATGATGTATGTTAGAAACCCACTGGTGGCTTGAACTGCTGGAACTGGGAGCTCTGTGGGCTGGCCCTGCCTTTCTCTCCTCTCATGATCAGTTCTGTTCACACAGCTAGCATGTAACTTACCATAAATAACAAGGAACTGTGCTAATTCCTGCTAACAGGATTTCCCTCTTTGATTTCTCTTTTAGTTTATTTATTTTAACAAACATTAATTATATACATTTATAAGTTATATTTGTATATATATCATATATATATTCACTCAGGAATAATCAGAGAATTAAAAGAATTCATTACACTTGCAACAGTGATGTCCTATATGTAGGTATGAAGGGCAGTAGATGTTGGATGAATTGCTTCAATTCTGACAGGAGGGATAGGGTTCAGCACAGTCTTGTGCATCTAAAACTAGATGTAAACCCAATATCTGAATAGAGTTTTTAATAAATGTGTTAGGATCAGAGATGGAGGTAGAGCCAGTTTACATCATTTTTTGCTGGAAGAAAGATCTCCAGTGTTTTTCAGGGAAGGGAAAGGATGAGAAGAAGAGGAAAGGAAGAGAAGGGAAGGGAAGGGGTAGGGAAAGGAAAGGAAAGGAAAGGAAAGGAAAGGAAAGGAAAGGAAAGGAAAGGAAAGGAAAGGAAAGGAAAGGAAAGGAAAGGAAAGGAAAGGAAAGGAAAGGAAAGGAAAGGAAAGGAAAGGAAAGGAAAGGAAAGGAAAGGAAAGGAAAGGAAAGGAAAGGAAAGGAAAGGAAAGGAAAGGAAAGGAAAGGAAAGGAAAGGAAAGGAAAGGAAAGGAAAGGAAAGGAAAGGAAAGGAAAGGAAAGGAAAGGAAAGGAAAGGAAAGGAAAGGAAAGGAAAAAATCTAATTTTTTGTGTGAATGGAGTTGATGAATGCATGACAGTGAGAAACAGAAGAAACTTACAATTCTGTGATGAGAGTACCAAATTATTGTAATAAAGAGTACAAAATTATTGCATTAATAACAGTGGCTCACAGACCAGAATGAATGGCTGCAATGATTTGTGCAGTTGCCTGGATTACCTATACTGCCACATACAGACTCAGCATACCGAGGTATATTAAAACTGTTGGTAATGTTGATGGTGAAACATAAAACTTGCCTTAAAACTCAGATATTTATCAAAAGGTTTGCTAAGGTTCATGGGCCTTTTGAATGAACTTGAACAGAATTATGGCTTTGCAATGACATCATGAAAAATTTGTGGTGCAATATGAAACACAGTATAACTGCTCACTTACAGAGGCAATTTTCAGCCAGGCAGCACCTAATACCTCCTGCATGTTTGTAAGACAAGCATATCACAGCCCTTGTGCCTTTGAGAATCTGTCTTCTTCAAATAAAATAAATGTTGCCATCTTCTTTGCATCTCAGATTTAAATGGCAGATTGTAATTAGTGTTTAGAGCATGTGAAATGTGACTTGGGGAATCTGCTGTGTATGACTTACAAATTCTGATTAATTTTATAAAAAACCTGTTTCATTTGGTGCCTCCATATGTGATGAGTCACCTAGAGCTGGCAAGACTCCTGACACATATTGCCTGTCCTGTCTGAAAGATATTACATATCTTCCAAAAGAAGGTTGTTAGCATTAGGGACTGAAAGTGATAAAACAATGCATGCTAAGGAAAAGAGTTAGAAAAATCTGGTTTGACAATGCTATCTGAGAGAATGGGAGCGGGGAAATAAACATTGAATGTCTACACAAGAACAAAGATCAAAGGTGTAAAAGGGGGTTTAAAAGGATAAAGGCAAAATATCACAGGATTTTTGGTAGCCCACTTCAAACTCAGTACACAGACACTTCCAGCTACCTAGCAGACAGTGTCCTACAACACATATGATGCAGCATATTGAGATATGACTTATTTGGGGGAAAAAAAAAAGCACTGGATTATATCAATGATTTATACTAAAATGAAATCTAAAACTATTTTTTTTTTTCCTTTCAGCAGTTACAACCAAAGCTTGTTTCAGTGTTTCACACTTGGAGACAGATCTGATCATATATAGAGAAGGTCAGATTCAATAGAGTGAGAATCTGACTAGGGTGGGAAATGTGTGTGAACCAATTTGTACTCCAGAGAAGTTATGAGGATAAAGATTCAGGAAAGGAGGTTTTTGAACTTGAAAACATACTGACGCAAATCTGAAATTTACTCAAGACTTGTCGGGAAGCTGATGTACGCAATGAGGAATAAGAATTTTACTGCTTTGTCTGGAAGTGAAACTATACACACATATTTCCTAAACTGTCTGTGATTTAAAGTGATTAGTTTTACAGACTCTGGTGAAGTTTGTGTGGTATGTGTTCAACTGTCTCATCTGCTGGAGAATATAATCAGCCTTATACAACTACAGGGAACATAGCCACTTCTGTTAAGTATGAATATAGATGAAGAATTGCATTGACATTTTTAAAAATATAAAAGAGCAGCTGAGGAACAAATATTTATTTTTATACCAGAATCATCCTTTTTGTGTATGTAGGAGCAAAAAAGCCCCCAAACATTTTCTTCATGGCAGAGGCATTTTGTATGCTTTCAAGGCAAAAAAAAAAAAATACTTTCTTGGTGTGCCATGACTGCCTTTAAAAGAAGTGAACCTTGTTTAACGTTTTCAGTGTGGATTTTCCCCAGAGAAACAGATGGGAAATGCAGGAACCTTGCAAAAAATCTATTGGGAAGACAGAAGTAATGAAGGTTGAGAAAGTACCTTGGGGTCTGTTGAAAGAACCTATGAAAGGCTAGTTTATCCTCAAAATGGAATGGCAGTAGCAAAGATAGAACAAAGAAATGCCATGTGTGCTTATTTAATACACCCTTATGACAACTATTATTAGGACACAAGTAATCCTTATATTAAACTAAGATGCTTGTCTTTGTACTGTATGATCTGATTCTGACCAGTAGATCATCTTAAACCTCAAATCTGAATCACACTCCTAAACTTGGTATAGACCGTCAGTTCCTAGGAGATTAACACTGCTGGGAACAAACCAAACCATGCAAAGCACAATTTTAAAATGTAGGGTTGTGTTTTTGTCTTTACCTAGCCTGATTGTATTCCTTATGAGAAGTTATCCTAATTTTACATAAAGCAAGACAGAAAGTTATGGTAGAACTGTGGCAGAATCTGAGAATTTCAAGCCTATTTTATCACCTTAAAGATCAGTTCCTAAAGCTGCTCGCTGAACCTGCACTATCTTGAGGTAGATGTGACAGCTCCCACATGCTCCTCCAGAGGAAACTGTTCTCCCAAATAAAAATAATTGTTAAGTGGTGCAGGGAGGGTTTTGGTTCATATCCTGTAGTAAGTAGAGGAGTTAGAATCATAAAATCATAGAATCTTTTAGGTTGGAAAAGACCCTTAAGATCATTGAGTCCAACCATAAACCTAACACTACCAAGTCCACCACTAAACCATGACCATAAGCACCACGAATAGAAGTTGAATGGAAGTCCCACTACCTGATGGATTCTGAAATTTTAAAATTTGGCTACATTCTGCGTGAGAACTGAAGCAAAATATTTTAAATTTCTCTGAAGAAAATTTGAAGGTGCATCAGGTCATTAGACACATTTTCCTCCAGGAAAACTAAGGCATTTAATTTTGATGTTGACATTTTTTTTTCACTACTAAATATAGTCATACACAATTAAAATATGCAAATTACAATAGATTTTTTAAACGTAGATTTAAAAAATAAAAAACTTTGATCTATATACACTGTCAAAGGAAATTCAACCTTCTTGACAATTTCCTTCCTTTTGTACTTCCAAAATGAAATTCCAGGAAAACTGAGCTGATTTTACAAGGGTTTTGATGGTACTGCATATTCTGATGGAAAATGGCTCTTTAGGAGTGTCCCTGAGCAGCTCTGGTAATGAGTTTATCCATGAAACATTTGCTGAACAGGTAATGTCTACTGAATTGTATTACTGTGCTTCCTTTATAACACACTGATCTTTAGATTCATGATTTCATTTGTTTACTTTCCTGTTTTATGGCTAAAGTGAAACTAATCAAGGAATAAAAAAACAGGACAGAGGACTATATTGGCATGCAGTTTACGTTTTCTTATTTGCAGATCTGCAAGCTTTTCAAAACTAAGGCAATAGAAAACTAACATTCTATTGAAGGATGCTGGGAATTGCTCTCACTCCCACCAGTGAAAAGTTTTATCTTTTGAAACATGGCTTGTCTTTAGTTTTTGTTATAATTATCTCTGTTAATAGAAGGAGGGAAAAAAAAATACCTGTCAAGAAATTAGCAGTAAGACTAGTCAGTTCATTAAAAATAAATAAATAAATAAATAAATAAATAAATAAAACCCATTCTGTCTCTGCAATATATCACAAAGGGGAGAAGAGATTATAAAGAGGAAAAATAAAGTGATTACTTTGATGCATTACAAGTTGGTGCAGTAAATTTTAAAAAAGCTGTATTTCAAGTCATTCTAACAAAATAAAAGCCACAAGTATCTTATTCACCTAAGTGAGTATACTCTGAATATTTCAAATATATCTTTTTAGAAAATGTATGGGTTTGCTGTATAACTTCTTATATTTTTCACTGCCTTGAAAATTTAGAGCACTGAACTGGTAGGGACTGATGTATCAAAAATAAAGAAGTAATCCTCACTCTGGCTTAAATGTCCTTGTGATACCACTATAGGATACCACCAGTTGCTAGCAGGGAATTCTTCTCATCCCTGTTTAACTGTGATTTTTTGGGAGTCTTGCTTCCTAAGCTACCACCCCCCTCAAATTACTCACTGTTGTTTGCCCTGTTCCGGCTGCAGGCAGGTAATTGTGTGCTGCGTGTGGCACGAGCACAGTGCAAATACAGCCTCTGTCCCTGAGACCTTTCGATCAGATGGGGAACATGAGGACAAAATTTCACCTTGTTGTTAGCAGCAGAGTTGGCTTATGTGTAACTTAATCACCATCAATTGTTTTCTGCCAGGAAAGAGGCTTCTAGTAGATCATGGTTTTGGTATTTCTATGTTTCTGTGTAATCAACAGAGCAGACATATCATGGGAATGTTATGCAAAAAGGATCAGTGAGATTAACATATGTTCTGCATAGGGGATCTTGGAAAGATTTTTTAACTGAAATTATACAAAGCTGCTATAAAGAGGAAAGGGATAATCCAGTATCCATGTCCAGAATTGCACTTCGCTCGTGACACAGGGCATTTCCACAAGAGGAAAGACTCTTTATCTCTACAATAAGGGTAGAGAAACACTGGGACTGAGTGTCTAGGGCAGCTTTGGAGTCCCCACCATGGGAATTTAAAAAAAAAATAGGCCAAATACCTGTCAGAAAAAACAGATATGGTATAGCAGTGAAAGCAAAGACTGGAAAGATGATCTCTTAGGCCAGTTTTAAGCCTATTTTCTATAATTCTGGGATGTCCGTTTTATGAGTTTGTAGATCAGGGCTGAGGGAAGTCAGTTCATCCAACCAAACTGCAACTGCTTATTCCTGACAGGGAGTGCTGCTGCTCCCAGTTCATTTGAAGGAAGGGTACACTGCAGACATGTAGTTACTTCCCAGTGTGGTTCTCTTTAGATAACCCGAGTTTGTTCAAGTTTGGGTATATTAGAGGTTTTCCAAAGTGGATCCATCCATGGCACATAACACTGGGCCCTGCGTCTTTTTCTGTGTTCTGCATGCTGTCCCTCTAGCTCCAGGACACAGTCCCTAAGTTTTCTTTCCTGGTGCAGGCACTATCAGGATTGATCTGAGAGCGAAAATGACCTGGAGTGGTGTGCTGGGTTTCCGTGGTGTGGTTTTTGGTAGTGGGGCAATGGGCTATAGCAGTCGCCCCTGTGAAAAGCTTCTTGAAAGCTCCCCTGGCTCCAGGTCAGACCCACCTCTGGCCAGGGTCGAGCCAATTAGTGATGATGGTTGTGCCTCTGCGAGAATGTATTTAAGAAGGAGAACGCGAGAGGGGTTTAGGACTTGTGAGGAGGCATTACGAGAAGGATGAACACCAAGGTCAGTGTAAGGAAGGAGGAAGAATTGGGTGGAGGTGTGGAGCAGAGACCCCTCTATCCCATGGTGAAATGGCAGGGCCAACCCCCTGCCACCCATGGAGGTCTGCAGTGGAGTAGAGACTGACCTGTAGCCTGTGGAGGACCCAACATCAGGGCAGGCAGCTGCACTTAAAAGAAGCTGGAACTCTGAGGGGAGAAGGGGCCCCCATTGTTGTAGTTCGGAGCCGGGAGGACTGAAATATGTGGGGGTGACCCACACTGGATCAGCATGGGAACGGCTGCATCCTGTGGGGAAGACTCACTACAGAGAAGGTTCATGGAGGACTGGCTGCACTGGGAGGGGAGCCACGTGGAGCGGGGGAGGAATATGCGGCGTTCATCCCATCTCCTGAGAAGGAAGGAGCGACGAGATGACTGTAATCTCCATCCTCTGCCCCCTGCGCTGCTGGGGGAGGAGGTAGAGACATGGGGAGCAGAGCTGATCTGGGAAGAAGGGAAGGGTGGGGGGTGGTGTTTTTGGATGTGGTGACCTGTCTGTTAAGTGTTGGTCTCATTAGTTTTCGAATTAAAGTGAGATTTTATTTTCTTCCCCTAATGAGTCTGTCTTTTGTCCGTGACCATAATGGGTGATCCATCCCTCCCTCTCCTTATATGGATTCCTGAGCCATTTTTGGCTTTATTTTTCTCTTTCCCATTAGTGAGAGAGGAAGGAGTCAGTGAACTGCTGTGTGGTGCTCAGTTGTCCTTTGGGCTCAAAGAACAACAAGGGGCCAGACTTTTATCTAGCTTCGGAGAGCCTCAGGTATAACTGATTGTTAAGGATGTGAAGGACGTCAAGTTCAATAACCACCTGGTTGCTGAGCTTTGTAAAACTACTGCCTCACACTGAAAGGCAGATTGCCTTTGACCAGCACAAGCTCTTGGAAGAGTAGAGTCACTGCTCCCCCCACAGGGACCTCCCAATTTCATTTCTCTGAATGGGGCTCCCCCAAAACAAAGGGATACGAAACATTGAATGAGGCCACCATGGTGTTATTTCCACTGAGCTCCCACTGCAACCTGTTCTCCTAATCTGCTCCTTGCCTCCCAAGTGTGATAACATATTAACATTGTCATTTTCTGGACAATTTTAATGAAGCCAGGGGCTGTAACTGAGACAGCCAGGCCTCCTTATCTGTATAGGCTTTTAGCAGCAACTTTAGCAATTTGGAATTATATGAGTCTCCTGAGACATATGTTAAATATTTTTCCTTGGGGTACTTCAGAGCTGTATTATGCCTGTAAATTTTGTTACGGAGAGGGTAGGATAGCTTGTCTTTCTGTGTGATACTCCAGTCTGCATGTTGGATTTCCATATGGTGTAAATACTGTTGCTCTGCTGACTTCACAATCATCTCCTACTGAGACAGCTGCATCTCCTGGCTGTGTACAGCAAAAATTAAGACTTGAATGAGAAGTATATGAGGAAAATTCAGCTTCTGTAGGAAGCAATATCAGTGGGCCAGGGTAAACAACTTGCAGGAATGGAGTGCAAGAAGATATTTATCCTCCCAAACCAGACACTTGAGTCAGCAGAATTACTAAAGTTAACAAGTTGAATGCATTGTTGGATCTCAGCTGTTTATTTCTGGAATCAGCTTATTGGGCTGCAGATGTTCTAGCAGTAAGGACCAGGGGCTGGGACTTTATTTCCCCCGCTTATCTTTGGCTCCATACACTTCCTATTCTTCTCTTGCCCCTTCCACTTCCAGATAGAATCACTGAGGTGAACTTAGTTTAGGACTAACAGGGGGACCAGTTAGGAACAGGAGCATCATATAGCTTTTCCTAATGAAGACTGATGAGAACTCCAGATTGTGCACTGTCTTTGAGTTTAGCTGTGATAGAAGTTCGTGGTGCCAATGTTTCTCTATGACACTTTTGATCATTTAGAATGAAAGTATCCTACAGGTCACTGTTTTTACATTTCTTTGACTTGGTAATTTGAGAATAAATGATTTGCTTAGGTTTATAATTCCTACACATATTTTCCTGGGATTGAAGCACACAATATCTGTAAAAAGGTCCTTTACTTCTAGAAACATTAATTTTTATTTTGTAGCAGCCCATACAATTGTTGACCTTCAGAACAGATCTGTATGTATCACTGATTTTTTTTGGTTCGGTGGTTCAAACAACAGAAAAAGTCATTCTGGGTCAACTTGAAATGAAAATTTGTTTGGTTGCTTCTCTTCCAGCTCCTGAGAATCAAAGCTGAAAATCGATTTGGATTGAAGGAAATACCTTGTTTGACCCCAAATAACATTGGATAAATTTTATGCTGCTTTAGTACTGCAGAGGAAATTTGGGAGCAAAGTAATGAATTCACAAGGGAAATTCATTCAAAATAAGTGAACGTATTATGCTGTATTCTTCTGTTTACCTCCTTCTTTCTTGCCCCTTGAATCCCCATGTTTGCAGCAGCTTTGGGGGAGGTGGGAGATGGAGGTTCAAATCCCCCCTCTCTCTGATTTTAAATATAGATTTTCTATCTCTGTAGCATGCCTATTGGTGCATTTCAGTCCTGCTTGCTGAAGCTGTTCCACGTTTTGTAAATAATTGAGTATTCATCTTGACAGACTGGAAAATAAATGTGAAAGCCTGGTTCTTTAGCTTGCTGGTTATGACATTTTAGCTTAGAGGTATGAAAGTCAGTTGAAGTCCTTGCTTCAGTGACGGTTCAACCACTTCTGCTGGCTATAGAGGCTTTGAAGGAGAGCTCATTCCTAGAAATATTGGAATGGCTAATGGCAAGAGTACTTTTTGCTAATAAGGGAGACTGAGTTCAAGTTCTGATGCATACAGGGTAGAGGAGAAGCAGAAAACAGCCTCCTTCCCTCCAGCTAGAATTGCCTTCATGAGGGGCAGTACTACCCTGTACTTTGTAGTTCTTGTGGGTCTGCTGTAGTGTTTTTGTAAAATTTATGAAATGTTACATTTTGTCCAACCAACAGTATTTGTCTAAGCTGAGCTGAACCCACAGATATTTTCAGCTGCTCCAAAATTCTTCTTTTGGTGAAAAGAGACATCAAAGCAATGCCTACCAGTGCTAATTCAAAGCTCTTTTTAGATTTAACTTGATAGTTAGTATTTTTTTTTTTTTCGAGGTACTAGTGAAGTGAAGGAGAGGCTATATAAGGAAATTATCAGTATGTGCAGCTTGAGGAGGTTTTCTGTATAAGTGAATAGCTGTGTGTAAATTAAAAATATTCCAGTTTCAGTCTTGTTAGTCTCCAAGACTGTTGTATTTTATAAATAGAAATAATAAATGTGATCAGAAAATGCTTATAAGCACTTTGAAGATATAAAGTGCTAAAGAAAAAATAGAAGGAGAAGTTCTAAGTTTATGTTAAAGGAAAAGTCTCCAAAATTGTGACAATTTGATAGGAATTTTCCATTCTGGGTGCTCCTGCAAGTGATATCCCAGATTTTCTTTTAAAGACACACCAAGAAAATGTTGAGTATGCATACTAATGAATTTATATAAACTAAGGGAAGGATTTCAAAGATGACAGATAACAACCTCCTGAACAATATTTTGTAATAAATAACTGAATGCAAAATATTTTCAGGAGAACACATGATCAACATCCAGAGGACTGAAAAAGACTATATGGGTCACTGAGTTCATTCACTAGTAGTCATATCGAATAATGAAATTATGGTATTGAGGCCAGGTCCAGAGAACAGCTACTTCACACATCCTTAAAATTCTTATCCAAAAATGCCTCCTAACATCCTTATAGTAACTAAAGATCCAGGTTATAGGTAAAATTTTCCACAGGCCTTTCTCAGTATTTTACTTTTTAGTGACATCAGGACAGTTATATCTTGGCACTACAGACCATGCTTCAGAGGAAGGCAGAAACACCAGTGGTTCCTATCAATTTCACCTGAAGAGAAAATACCTTCTGAAATTTGGTAGTTAATTTATGCCTCAGAATTTGAATGAGACTACAGATCTAGAAAGCACTACAAACCACTTACCTACCTAGACCATGCTTTATCACACTTTATTTTACACATCTACTATGTAGATGCCCATATCTGAGCTGCTCATATAGACTACCTTAACAGAAAATGTAAAAAAATAAGCATTTCTGGAACACTTTTGGTGTTTTACTATCTAACATAGGTTGACATGTATTGTGCACTGGAAGTGACTGTAAAGGAAACATTTGCTCTCGGCTCAAATGAACGCATCTGTACCACAGTGTCCAGGTTTGCACTGATGCACTCAACCCATTTTAATTTAGCTTAGTTTATTACATAAGAATGTCAGGACACCCACTTAAGATATTGGCAAAAGACCCTGGCAAAACTGAGCCATCGTTCTTAAATCTTCTTTGTATCATAAGTGTCTTATCTTCATCAATTTTTCCTCCTTTATTTTTCCAGGTCAGGGCATAGCAGCCTAGTAAGGCAATGGAAGGGCTTGTTTTACAGAGCATTGATTCAGAAAAATGCTAAGGTAATGCAAAAAGAAAAAATGAAGAGAACAAGAAGAAAATATAAAGGCCAATAAACAGTCAGCTGTGTAAAATGTCCTATTATGTGATTTAAGATTATAGAGAAATAATAATCTTGAAGCATAAAATGTACCATTTTGCTTTATTGCTGAGAAATCCCAAATTTATCTGCTCTAGAGTTTAAAAAGTCAATTCTTTAATGAACAAGAAACCCTGCTGGTGTTATATTCTCTCTCTTGTTTCTGTAGAGTTATATGCCTAGCTATTTTATTAAACTGAGAATGTAACACAACACTATTTAAAATTTTGGAACCTTACTTTATTAAATCTAATATTCAGCGGTTATTGGGAGAGTGAGAAGGCAATTGTTTCAATTGCATTAAAGCAACGGTAATGTTCATTTCAACTTCCTTTTTAATTCTTGCCTTACCAGAACCCTATGCCAATCAAGGAAAACTCATTAATCCAGTTAACAAGCATAACAACAGTTTTTCTTGTGGAATCAAGTAGGCAGAACTCTGCTACACATTGTCCATTAGCCCAATGCCTTCTGCCTTTTCTTGTGCAGAGCTTATAGCTCTGCTTGGTGCAACACTTTCCTGAATTAATTTCATAAGAACCTGATCCTGCCCCATTGTGCAATAGTGAAGAAAAAGGCCTTTGGAGTATTTCTCATGGCGTCTCTGCATTCTGTGGGCACAGATAATATTCCTTCAGTGTGTCTTTCAAGAAGAGAAAAAACAGCAAAACATGTCAAAGGAGCAAAAGATGCAGAGAGAAGAAGCAATTATTCTGCCTCCTCAGACATCAGCCAGCTATTCTGGCCAGCAAGGTACAGCTGAGGATGGTGCATTTGTTGGAGGGGTGATATTTTTTTCATACCCTACAGACACGTGAGAAATGGGCCTCCACTAATGTGAAGACTCCTCATCATTCAGGTAAGAAGTTTCACCTTGAAACCATAGCTGAAACATAAGAATGAAGATTTTAAAGTACCTAAAGAAATAGGGCTTCAAGTCTCACTGTCTTTCAGTCAGGTATAGGTTATTCTGTGTAGAGTCACCTCTTAAAATTTTTCTTATGTGCTTATTTCTGGCAAAACTGTATCCAGTTCTTCCAATTTCTGCAGAAAATTTTCACAGATGTACTATCCATCATCTGCAAAATTTCTTTTATTGTGACAAGCAAGTACTTCTCATACACAAACTAAGTGTTCTCTAATACTCACCTTCACATGAAAGCACTCTGCATTTTAATGGAAGGTCAGAAAATGTGGCTGAGGAGGTTGATATTACAGATTTCCTTCTTCAATAGCGTAATAGTTCCTTAAAACTGAGTGCAAGATGTAAGTAAAATGTTGAAAATACTGGCTCAGTATTTGATCGATTCACATATTCACATTTTCTTTAGTGGGCTTTTCCCCCAAAGATATTTGAATAATTGAATTCTACTGGCAGGGAAATAAATTCTGAAGTTTCAAAAACAAAACTGAAATTTACATACAGATATACTCATGCCCAGAGTTTATAAACACTTACCAAATTGGGAAAATTAAATAAAGTCACATGCTTTACCAGACCAATTGCAATGTACTGACACAGATCAGGTAGAAAGCATTGTATATGAAAGGCTCACAGGGAACTGTCTAAGATCAATCCAAAGTTAAAAATATTCACCAAAAGTGGTTAGATGATTTCAATTAACAAACAAACTAGAGAGTAGATTTGCTAGCAGATATTCAGCAAGCAGAAAATGAGGTTACATTCAGCAGATGAATTATTCATTGTGAATTATTTGCTCAGTTCTAATAATTACAGCAGGGAAAAATTAATTAATGTTACAGCAAATACTTTAATTTTTATAATAAAAAGATTGATCATTGAAATGAGTCTCAAAAAGAGATTTCTAAATGGAAGAAAGAATGAGACATGATCAAGAATAATATGAAGCTTCAACCTGAATAAATTTTACACCTGTGAGTAATTTTACACAGATATAATCTCATACAGCTACAGTTTCAGTGAGGCACTTGGACATTTAAATAGTTTCTTGCTTACTTTTCTTTGCATTATGTTTATGAGAAATGTCCTTAACCATGGTTTGCAGATGTATTCACAGGATAATATCCTAATTGTATTAAGTACAGGTTTAGTTCTGATTATTTTACTGATAACTTTATTACCATTTCTTTGTTTCTTTCAGTCACAGTCCTAGAAGCTTTACTGAATGGAGGGATTCTCAGCAATGAAGCAACCATGAAATTAGGGTTGAAACCACTAAACTGACAGTATGGATCTCCATGGAGACTATCAAGAGCCTGGTGACGGGAAATCTTTGCACTGGCATGGAAGGAACATACTTATTCAGTCTTAAAGGGAAATAATGAAAAACAATGACAGAAAAAGCTGCTTTATCTCAGCCACCTCCTTTGCTGTTAAATCTCTTAAAACAATAAATAGATTGCACTAGAGAAAGGAATGTCCATGTAAGAAGAGTTTATAATTGGAGAAACAAAATTTAAGGGAAAGATATTTTAATTATTACATCAACAGCTTTACAAAAGTGTTATTCAGTTATAGAGATTAATTTCTCAGAAAACTAATGTGCTGAGGCATTTACAACATTTATTGAATCAAATGCTGTCTTTGTATCAAAGTGAAAATTTCCACAGAAATTGTGGCAATGATTTTTTTTCATGTTTTCATGAAAATAAAAGATTTTTTTTTTTTTTCAATTTTGGCATTGAAAGGGATGAAAAACATGTACTTTAGAAGAACTGGAATAATAATAAAATCTGTTTAGTTTGTTTTTTCTGACTTTTTTTATGAAGTGAAAAAGCTTTTCCTGACCAAGTCTAATAGAATCCCCTGATAATTTCTGTAGGTTGTTTAAAACTTGAATATAAAATGCTTTTTGTTGGTGTAGGGCTGATTGAAATGGATACATTTAATTCCTCTACTTTGTTGTTTAGCTAACAGAAGTTCTGTGCCATAATATGTTATTAAACTAATAATTTAAACCTATGTTCCAAAAACAGTTTGTGAAAACATGGGTTACCATCAACATCCAGCTGCTTTAGAGCTGAGTAACTATTTTGTGGTTATGACCCAAGAGGGTGAAAGGCAGGAATAGCACCTGTCAACACGTGTATGCTGAACGCTGTCCCAACAATACAGTGGTAACAGTGGGATTAGAGATCCACTGTGCTGAGAAGCCTAGCAATATATAGCAAGGATGTCCCTGCCCCAAAGATTTTTCCACTATGATACAACCCAAAACCACAGCATCACCACGAAATGAAGAGCTTCTGCAATTGAACGAAGAAGGGATAATAAGACTTTACATGTGTAACCATACAAAATACTTACACACCTAGTTTCATAGTCGTCTGTTTAAAAAGTGAAAAATACATAAGAAGTAAGGGACATTAAATATGTCAGTATCCCTACTGGCTACCTGCCTAAATGTTAGTCAAAGTGCTTATTAATGCAGCCTGAATTCAAAGAGAGGCAAAAAGCTTCTTGAAATCAGATTTCAAACAAATGCAAGGCAAAAGACCTTTCTGCAGACTCCTTTTTCTTTTTCCCAGGGAAGCTATGGCCCTTGGGTCTGTTCAAATTTAGAATATGAGAAAGTAATAATTTTTTTTTTTTTTTTTTTTATTAATGTGTATGTATTTCCTGGTTTCTGTCCCTCGTGGAGCAATTAGCCTCATCTGAGCCCTGGTACAGTTTCCCATGGTAGATCTCCACAGCATTCTCTGCAGTAGGTCAAACATCTGCTGAAGTCGCTTGCTTCTATGGTTTTTATTTAACCCTTTCCTTTGCTACATGAAGCAGTCATACAGAAGGACACCAAGAGGAATCAGAAGCACGGGTGTTAATTCCACCCATCACAGTTCTTTTCAGAGCCTTAGATGTGATGTTTTAATCCTCTGAGCCTCGTTTACTGGGTATGCCACATGACAATTGATGTTTTCAGTTTGAAGGTAGTGTTTGGCTCGGCAGCTCTTTTAGCCCTTTGCCTTCCCCCCCCCGCCAGCCTCTGTCAGCAGTGTGTGCCCTGCTGGTTCCCCTCCATGCTCTTCTGAAGCATGTTGAAAGTATCTCTGCCTGCCTACTACATTTTACCTTTTCACATCTTTTCTTTTTTTTTTTTTTTTTTTTTTTTTTTTAAGTGCAATTTTGCCTAGCCAGTGGCAGCAGTTGGATCTCTAATTGGCAGTGGAATATCGCTCAAATTAGCAGACTGTATCACATATAAATTATCAGTGTTTCTGTAATATTGTGGCGTGGCAACCAATACATTAACTCGGGAGGCTTTATGACATCAGGTACTACAATTCATCCTTTTAATTTTCCTTAAAAATTACAGCTTGAGGGGGGCAAGTTTTCAATCACAAAGCTACACATTTCATTAGTATTTTCATTAGAGTTCATACTATTTATTTATGGAGAGCTCAGAAGTGTGATAGATGCTATATGGCTCTGCAGACCTTAGGAGCAAGCTCTAGATAAGACAAGGCAAACGAGACCTGAACAATAGGTGAATCAGTCAATTTCTTTTTGTATTAATTAGATCTGGGAGCAAAACTGAAGGGGGAAAAAACCCTCTGCTATTCAAGTATCTCTAAAACTTCCACTGACTTTAATGACATTAGTATTGAGGCCTTAACTACAGCCTTGTTCTCTTTGAGGAGCAATGACAATAATTTCTCACTAAGACTATAAAAACTCTTGCTTATTTTTCCTTTCTACACCTTCTCCGGTAAGATTTTTGTGTCAGCTTCCCAAGCGTGTCCAGTGGGGAAAGCCTGATTTTCCCTTTTGGTGGATTGTTGATGCCTAACTAACAATAATAAAAGCAGTTTGTGTCCCTGAACCCTCGCAGGAACATTGCAGCCTGCGCTAGGTGTTATGCACTGCGGCTCAGCCTTTCAGACACGCCTGTGGAAACAGATCACACTGACTTGTCAGCCGCTGCTCAATTCTTCAATTAAAATGTGAGCTGTCTCTTTCATAGTTCTGTGTTTTGTCTCCATTTCTTATTGCAGCACTTCCACCTGATGCAGGTTATTTTAACACTTGCTTTCTGGCAGTCAGTTATATATTGAGGATTTTTTGTCCTCTGGGAGGTGTGCTCTGTTGTTTTGATTGATTTTCACTCTTTTTATTACCTGCAAAATACTAGATTCTGAAAGTAATAGCAACCATCGTTAAATAGTATAGGAAATAAAAGATACTTTGGTTGTCTTAAGGCTGTTTCAATCTCCTTTTCCCTTTCTACAGAGGCACATAAGTTTGTCTATGGCTTAGCAAAAAGAAGCCTTTTTTCAAAGTAGAGGTTTTTTTGTCCTTTAAAGGCAAGCTTGAAAGGCTATACATTGTTTGAAGAGAATAAGAAAAATAAGTTAAGCTCCAAGAGTCTGTTTTATTCTGCCCACTACATTTATTCCTGCTGTTAGCAGGATTAAAATTTACTACTAGAGAGAGGCATAAATAAAGACATGTTCTTGGAAAATATATGCAAATGTGAACACACCTTTCAAAACCTCATTTGGCAGTTCAGATTCCTAAGTGCCTGAGCTAGATGCTACTGTAAAATTGAGTGCAGGGTGGAAAAAATGCATACAAAGTAAGTCAGAGGCAGAACAAGGCTGCAATCCAGGTCTATGGAGTACCAGTCCAGGGCAGCATCCTCTAGGCTACGTTGCCATCTATTTGCCTCAGTTATGTTTGTATGAGGGCACTCATCTTTCAGGGTGGTAAAAATTTGACGGCTGGGGAGCCATATCTGGATTTTAGGACATAGTCCCCCTCTCAGCATTTGCTCCCTGCTGTCCTTCCAACAGTGGTAAACAACCTTGCAGCATGTGCCAGGGAAAAGTCAGTTTGCAGCTGGGTGAGGAGGGAGACAAAGGGCTAAAGCTGCTTCTGGGAGGGGTGGGCAGCAGGTTGACAGCATCATTTTCCTTGTCTGGTCCCAGGAGAGGAGGTTAACTGAGGGAGGGCTGTGGAGTTTGAGTTTGGAGTCCTCTAAAATCAATAATGTACGTCTGTATTCAGCACGAGGATTTTCAGGGCAGGTAATTTAATATGGCTCTGAAATCTTCCAGTACAAATATCCCAGCTGTGATCGTTTGAAAATTGCCTGACCTGTCAGGCCTTGACACGCAGCTTTGTTGGGAGCAGATTCTCTGGTGATCACTTTAAATCACAGGCAGATAATTAGCCCCCGGGGGGCTGGGTGTGCCTTTATCACACAGAAATGATACAGGCACTCCATGCAGCTCCTGAGCCCTGCTGCTGGCCTCACTGGTAAACAGAGATATGATGGAGGAAATGGTGTGGTGGCTGATGCACCCTGTCAGATGGGTGCTTGATCTCTTTTTTTGGGCACCTTGCGATATTAAAGGCCAGAGTAATTTAAAACAGCCTGTGGATTACTCAAACACAGGCCAAAAGAATGCCTTTCACAGAGCGACAGACCTTTCGCACAACAGCCTCAACCTATGCAGTTTGATTGCACCTGAGGAACTGACCCTTTGAATGACAAAGGCAATGACCTGAACCTGGCTTAAAATAGGCTGAAAGCTGGTTTTAATCCTCCCTTTATTTCCTCCCTGAATGACTTCTAATCAGAGGGGCCAACCTGTGAAAAGTGTAGCTAGTTAGCATATATTTCATTCTTCCTTATGTGTTTATCTGCATTGTTTTCCAGGCGTGTGAATAAATGATGTGAATAATGTGGTTTGAATGCTTCAGTGACTGGGTCTTTTAAATAAAACCAAGAGGGGATTGATCAGTGTCACGAAAGAGCCAAAGAATCCCTTAAGCAGCAGCTCACATAACTGTGGATTGCATAATTCAAAGCTGTCCTGGGGCATCTTTAAATGATGCATAGATTTTGTTTTCTTACTTTACATATGTGAGAGGAGAAAGTTAGATGAAAGTTTTGCATTGGCCATCATGTCACTGACAAATGTGAATTGTTTTCCTTGAAAGAGAAGATGCTTTACCTGACTGCTTGCTTAGAGTAAGGGGGGGAAATTAGCTCAGCTACATTCAACAAGAGACACAGACAGAGTGATGCTTTCTCCCTGTTAATTAAGATACGTGTTGAAAAGGTAATACAAGGAGACAAGTTCAAGCCCTTTAAAGCCACTATTAGACATTGTTAGCGAGGATTGTGTGAGCATTCCTGGTTTGCTGGGGAGGGGACTTGCACACCCAAGTTGTGGTTTGGTGCAGGAGAGCTGCCAGAATCTTGCTGAACTCCCCAAATGCTGCTCTGTGCAGCAAAACCTGCAGTACCGGGCATCAGGTGGTGTGAGGCAGAAGGTATGGTGAAGAAATCCAAGATAATGATTTTATTTGTTCAGGACATTTAAGTTTTTTAAATTGGCAAATTAAGACAACGTAATTAGTTAACAACAAACCGTATTTGCTTAGCCTGTGAGTCTGAAGAACTGGCATCATTAAAATAGCACCTGTGGGTTATGTTTAATTACCGCATTTTTGAGACGGGGGTATACATTTTAATTTTCTGCCTTTTAAAACTGAAGTCAGGGTTTAACAAGTCGGTATTTATGAGAGGAGATTTTAATTTATAGCACGAGAGCTCCCCGCGAGCAGCAGCGGCGTGTTTTTTTGCCCAGAACCCGCGAGGTGGCGCAGCCCACCCACGGTTGTTCGTGTCCGCGTTCGGGGCCGCTGCACTCACCGCTCAGCGACAACGTGAAAAACAAAACAAAACAAAACAAAACAAAAACAAAACAAAACAAAAAAAAAAAAAAAACAAACCAAAAAAACAAAACCCCCCAAAACAACAACAAAAACGTAAAACAAACAGCAGGAGAAATGACCAGCGTGAAAAATTATGACAGAGACAAGAAGACCCCTCGGGGACGGAGCGGAATTCTTGACTCCTGCTGGCAAACCGAGCTGGAGACCTTGATGTAGAAGAGAAATAAATGCTTTCTTGTAAGTGGCCGCGTTCGGGGAAGGGATGGAGGGAGAAGGTGGCTGCGAGATCGTGCACCGCTGTCCTAAAATATATCGTGTGTGTGGGTGTGACTGGCAATGCAGTATTCAGTCACCGACTTGCTTTCGATCTGCAGCTCCCTTTGCAGTTAGCTTAGAGGTATTGTAGGGGTTGATAAATCTCTGAGTAAGAGAGGTGGGGCAAAAACCCCCACAACACACGTCTTATTTTGGCATGCTACAGGATTGCAGCAAAGTGATACAGGTAGTATCGGTTCGTGTGCCCTTCTCAACTGATTAGCCCTTGGATGTCTTTTTTTTTAAATTACTTTGGGGCAGAGAGTGGCTTTTTTTATGTTCAGGGCAGTGGTAAGTGTTCTAGCAGTGCTCAAACAGCACGTGGCATTTCACAGCAGAGCCTAATTTTAAGTACACTTCAGTGAGATTAACATGGGGGGATCCCACAAAATTATACCCTCTAACCTGTAATAAAATCCATTTTTCAAAGCAACACGCATTTGGAGAGAGGAGGGATGGCAAATGCACTTGTTTATTTACACATTTAAACAACAGCAACAAAAAATATATCCTTTCAAAGCATGGAAAGGAACTTGGCAAGTGAGCTGATGGGAATGGACAGATTCCCCAATGTGTAAGGGGGATTGCTGCTCTGTGTGTGGGGCTACAGGTCCCCTGTGGAACATCCCTTAGATGCAAGGAATATCCTGTATCTCCTCAGATACAGGGGATTTCTAGATACATCTGCATCTCTGTGCTGCCTTATGACAGTCCAGAGGGTAGTCTGGGAGAAGGGAAGGATCGAGGCAAACCTCTGGTCTCTTGTAACAGTTGGGGTGTCCCTGGTGGGAGCTCGCAACAGAAGCTCCGTGAAGGGGCTGTCAGGCAGCAGCTCCGAGAGAGTTTCTGTGTAGCAAATTGGGAGGGTGATTGAGGCACTGATACACTGGTTGTCTTCCCAGGGGCTTGGGGCTTACTGCCAGATTGAACAGCCTGGGGTGTGCGTATCTGTCTTTCCCCAAACAAGTAGCAGGGTATCACACTCGCACTGTTGCTTAGTACCTGTCAACATAGGATTTCATCCTGTGTTTTCTGATCCTGAAGGCTGTATTGAGGGTGGGTTTGGTCATTCAGGTACAGACAGCAAGACAGGATCCTGAAACCAAGCTTTTTCCTCTTCTTCCTCAGAGGCTTGGGGAAAAGATGAAATCAGACCTTGTGTGTATTTAAAGTGCAGCTGCTGTCACAGTCCCGGCATTCCCACAGCTATCAAATATCGGGGTGACTGGAGCACAAGGACTAAGCCTGACACATGTGCACCTACACCCTACACACACCTTCCATTTCCAGGGTGTGAGGTACTCTGAGGTGAGGTCAGTCTTCACTCCTGAAGCTGTATTACTGGAAAGCTGAAGATGACAAGATCCCATGGGCCAGTGAACACAAAAAAGATCACTGTGGCATGGTCCAAGGGTTAGTGTACACACATGGGAGAGGTTGTTTTTGGATTGCAGACCTTCTTCAGGTTTTTGGGGACTTTTTTTTTTTTTTTTTTTTTTTTTTTTTAATGCAGGAACTGTTTCATGCGGAGTATGTGTTAAATTTTTTATACTGTATCATGGGCACTTATGGCAACATGCCAGGAGCTCATCAGTCCATCCCTGGCAGGAATAGCACAACAATGTTCAGACAGGGAATGAATGACATCAGAAGCTGAAAACCACCCCAGACCTTCCATCAGAGTGGGAGCAGGACTGTAGCCCAGAGCTGCTGGCAAAACAAAGACTCCCATCATAAAATACCATTTGTAGCCTATTGTACTTTGTTTATATTCACTCCTGAATGCTGAGACTTTAAACAGTAAAACCTACTTAATCAAAATGCATGCAAGCATAACCTGGGTTTTAAATAACTTTTAGAATTTGCACAGTAAAATCAAAATCACATAAAGATTTTTCAACAGGAAGACTGGGGGTTAAAAAATGACTGAGACAAAGCAGAAAGAAAATCAAACATCAGACTGTATCATAATCAATCATTTCAGTATAGCTGAACTGAGAAAATATGCATTCTCTGACTTGTACATTGGAATTTTCTTTATAAGGATATCACATTCACTAAAAAGTAGTTGCATTTTACTGTCTATAGCTCCATGGTTTCACAGCACAATTTACTGCCTTATAATAAAGGTGTGCTTTTTTTTTTTTTTTTTTTTTTTTTTTTTTAACAGCCATACCAGTATTTTGTTCCTATAAGTATAGGATTTCAGCCTGTATTTCTTGATCCTGAAGACAAACCATCCTGGGCAGTGTGAAAGGGCTTGGCATAGATCAGCCGGGAATTAACAGGTTAGTTAATTTCAAGTGATTGAGCTTTAAACAGCATTTGGATTACCCCATGCAAAAGCACCTCAGGCTGTAAATCACAGTGGTAAAACACAGTTATTCCTGAGGGTATATCAATTTCAAACTTTCCCTAATGATTTTAAAATCTCCCAAATGAATTGGTATATTGACACAACTCTGTCCACAGTGGGGAATATTTGTAGTTCAACAGCTACAAATCCTGGAACAGTTGAATAATCTTATACTAAAAGCAACTCTGTAAATGTTATACACACCCACTGTACGTTCTCAACCGTATTAGCTTATTTAATAGCTCTACGAGAGAAATGCTATCTGTTACTGCTGCCTCTGCTGGCAGGCTCACAACACGAGGACGTGCACCGCGGGAAGGTGCAGCCCTCCCACCCCACTCACAGACTGGGGACCAGCCGGCTGCGTGGGCACCCGGCTGCGCACGCGGGATGATGGCGCTGGGAGGTTCCTCTTCCAGATCTGATAGGGAGAGCAGGCATCAGTTTTATTTAAACATATTGTTGATCCCCTGCCTCCCAACAATTCACCTTTTCTGTCTGAGCTCTTTCGTTTTTAACCCAGAGTCCTTGCTCTAAATATAATTTTGGAGGAAAATAAAAGAAATCCATCATATATTGGCAGCTGTTAATTTATACTATCTACGACAACTTGAGTGCAAATAGGTGCATCAAAAATATTGCCTGTATGAAAGAATCATGACTTTGATGGAAAGAGGGCAGATTTATGCTGGAGGTTGAGGTTTTCAAGGTGCAATATTCAACTATGGTAGTGACAAGTGTTGATAGATTTAAAAGTGACATCTTTCATAGTGTGAGTAAATGTAACATGCTGCATATAGCTGTAAGAGAACATTTTTTCTAATGAAATTACATACATAATTAATGCTATGGACCTCATTATGCATGAAAAGTGGAATAGTTCTGAACTATTTGAGACATCTGTCTAAACAAATCAATGAAAAGTCTTGGTGATTTTTTAGTAAAGAAGACTCTTATGATCAGAATGTAAGTTTTTCCTGTTAGAAATGAGGATCCAGTTGCTACTTCTAACTTTAACATTTATAGAGAGTGGATTAATGCAGTAATGTCATCATCAAACTTCCCCGCATTGTAATTACAAAGATCTGGTAAGAGTATATCCTTTTTCTAAACAATATCACATCATTTTATACTGATCCCTGATCCCACTTTCAATATATCTAGGATTACCATACTGAACAGTACATAAAGCAAACATTGCCTGCAATCAATACTGTAAAGGCCTGTCTGACGCAGCTGCAAGTGCACTTTAGAAATGGCCTCTTCTTAAATCATGGCATGGCATTGGAGATCAGACAAAGCCCTGAAGATGCTAGTCCCTGAATTTACATCTCAGGGTTTCACAAAAGGGCATTTATAGTTGAAGACCCAGCAAAAACTCACTCTGCACTGTAAGAGAAATGCCAATGTCTGTGTATTCATCCTTGTGCTCAGATGGCCTGATCCAAATCTCACTGAAGTTAATGAAGCAACTTTGACTTAGATTATAATGGGTTTTGAATTAGATAGTTATTAAAATAAGTGTACATATTTCTATTTTGCTAACGTAAAATTTCTCTCTAAGCAATTATACCTACCAAGTTCTCAAGATGTTGAAATTTAAGTAGTGTCATTTAAGTAAAAATGTAATGCCATTTTTACTTTGGGTATCCGTGATTTTTTACATCCTATCTGTGGTCCATGTAAATAAAAGCCATATGCAGACACTTAGACATTCTTTACTATTTGTATGTTATTGTTAATAAATACAGAAAATATCTTTCTCCTTCCTCTTCTTCTCCAGATTCATTCTTCAGTGTTTTTCTTTACTTCAGAGGTAATAGCAAGAAAATAAAATAAAATCTGATGGTTGTCTTCTGAATTAAGAGACAGAAATCTCAAAAATGTTACTAAACTGAAAGCAAAAACTAAATAAACTTACAATAAAAATGTGAAAATCTCAAATGAGGTGTGCATATCTTCAACTGAGGACATCTGTCCTATTACAGTAGATGGTTGCTTACGTTAACACATTGAGGCATGCATAAATTTCTCACATTATCCAGCCCTGGTCAACACATGGATCTTTTATCTCATGGGAACCTCTTTTATTTCAAACTGTGCATTGCAAAGTTGAAAACTCAACATTATTTTTAGCGAGTACCAGAAAACGTTTGGTAGAGTACTATATGCTAGTCTCCCTGGACTTCCCCTTGAGAAGGGTTAATCTGCATGCAGATTACTCTGAATTACTCTGCATTCAGAGTGTAATTCCTTTCCCTGGGCTAAACTTCCCAATGCACTGACAGGCCTCTGGCTGTTGCTTTGAGTGGTGTCTTCTCCCCTCCCTCTACTCCTGGGGGGAAAAAGCTTAGCAGAGGATTCCAGACAATAAAAGAAACAAGACACTGACGCTAAAACTTTCACGAGGGACATAAGGAGGCCAGACAAATGTAGCTTTGTATGTATCACTCAAACAAATATCTCATTTAGGGGTGATAAGTTGAAATATTTTTAGCCTTCTTTCTCCAGAAAACGCACCTTTTGTGACTGTGCTCATTGTCTGTCTACCCATCCATCTTTCAGTCATTTCCCCCAGAGCAGCAGGTTTTGAACTTTTTTGACAATGTTGATTTTAGCACTAAAAAAAAAAAAAAAAAAAAAAAAATTAAGTCCCTACATGTTTCTTGAACATAGGCAGCTATATAAAGGAAGGGGGCCTGTGTTAGTGACCCACAGAGGGAGAATGTTGCTGCAAGGCAAACAGTTATCTGCTCTGTTTCACCATGAGGATGTTCATCACCAAACCCATCAGTCACAGTATACCATAATGTCTGCAGACAGTTAAAGGTACTGTAAGGAGAAAGTAGGTAAAACTCAAAGAGGCAGTTAGGGTTATTACAGGAAAACACTGAGGGGTATGGGATGCAGTTAAGGATTTTAAAATAATGTGTGGATATGATATGAAGATGACTGGGAATGTAAGAAATGTATGGAAATATATTTCAGTAGTCTGTTCACTCACTTCTCATTGAATATTGTGCATGTTTGTCATATCCAAAGCAGTGTATTTAAATCTGAATCTAGGTACGTATGCATTTGTTGTTTTGGATCAGATTAACCCAGAACTTTTTATTGACCGAAGCTGAAACATGTCACTATAGATGAGCCTTGTCTGACCAAGTATAAACACCTACTGTGCAGAATTCACTATCAGCCTTGGCCCTCTGCACTCCCTTTTTAATCAGTGGAAGCTGTAGACCCTTCTAAGGAGTGATTCATGTCTCAGACATTCATTTTCCTAATGGAAAATTGGAAAGTTTCAGCATTCTTGAAACTCTTTGTCAGGCATTTAGAAAACTCTCAATAAACTCCAGTTATTTCTGTGTCCAAGGTAATGGTTCTCTATATACTTCATTCTGAACGTGGGGTTTGTTAGAAAATGCTGCATTTTAATGGCAACTACTTTATGTTGAGTGACATCCTTTAAAGTTCAGAGGAGGAAGATCTCCATTTTGCATAGCAAAGGACTGGTCATAATTGATTGGTGTCAGCAGAAACAGGTAGATAGGCAGCACAAATGTGGAAAATAACTGAATAATAGGAACAACGTCTGGAATTCCAGGAGACACAATATCTCATAAAAATTGATGTAAGATGTATGAGGAGATGCACTCACCGAGCTCAGACATGAATCTACACAGACACTGCTGCTGTGTACCACTTTTACAAGAGCTGCAGTACGTTATCACTTCTGACCTATACCTGAAGAAGAAATAACACGTACCCCATAAATGATAGTGCCATATGAGAAGAACATAAGTTATCTTGGCATTTATTTGTACGTTTGTTGCCGGACCAGCTCAATTTGTTACTGGTAACATATCCAGACAGCCTGGATTTTAGCACCAGTCCAGGCACTGCAAAAACATTGGTCCCTCCCTAAAACAGCCTTGCAGAAATCTTCTTTCCAGAGCAAATGTGTTTATATAAATCAATGCAAAAATAAAACAGAAGAAGAGCAACATATCTAATTACAACTTTCTTATGAACTCCCTTCTTATGAGTTTTATTTAAAAGACAGTACAGAGAGTAAGAGATGTTTGCTCGAAACATAATGCATATTAATACATAAGTTTTTATGAATACCAAGACAATCTTCAGTGACATCAGTGTTTTTCTATACTTTTTTTTTTTTTTTTAGCTGAAAGTAATTGAAATACAGTAGTTGCAACCAGATTGAAGGCTTTCTTTTTCTTGAAAAGAGAAACTATTTTCCATGGATTTCAAATACTACTGTATTAGGAAAAAATATCCTTTGGATTTCGTGTATTCCTTCAGCAATTACAGTAAATTATATTAATGTGTTATGAGCTACTTTTCTGATTTGATTCAGCATAATTGTACCAATTTGGTAACATTTTTAGATTTCAGTCTCTAATTTCCACTTAAATGGCTAAGATTTCAGTGTTGAGTCTTTGGTTTTCTTATGTGGGAGTCACTTCTTGGCTATCTGCAGAGAAATATTACCATGCTCTGTGAGCATGGATAGGGTGGCTAGCATAAGCTTTTGTTCATCAGATGAAACAAATCTCCCCATGAGGCTAACTGAAGATGCCAGTCACATTTTCATTGCCTATCATAACTAATGCCAGCACCAAAGCCTTTAATTGTCATCAACCACAGAGGAAAGTTTTAATAAATAATGGAGTCAAAGGTCTCAATTACTTGCTCTGAATCTATCTGTATGCACACTCAGTCTTCATTCCTGTTTGCAGGGTCTTAGTTCAGGTATGAGCTGCACTCAGTCCAAGACACCTGTGATTGTTGGAGGATGTAGAGAAAACCACTTGTCACACATGTTTTAGTAGTATTTCCAGAGACCTACCTCCTGTTTGGTATTCCTGCTGTGCCTTGCTGTCACTACCTCAGAGAGGGGACACTGCACTCTTCACAGTCTTCACAGTCTTTCCTGTGAAGGACTTAAGATTTATACAGAAGTTTCATCTACCTTTCACTCTGACCCTAAATTGCCATCCAATCTGGACAGGTTAGGGCCGCAGGACCAAAAACGTTCTGAAGGTTTACAGTTTTGTGTGGATTTAGAAATGAAGACTGCAAAAGCTATCGAGACTCTGCCATGTCTCCCATTCAGAACATGTCAATGATTTCCAGCATTACTGTGATTTCACTGCTGGACTAGAGCTGGAAGAAGACCAGAGTCCAGATTTCATATCAATCACCTCTTGTTTCTGTTGATGATACCATATGCTGAAAGTGCAGAAATATCCTGAGTCCAAACATGTGAGGTAACTACCACCTCTGAATGTGTCAATATTGTCACAAAAGCTGTGATACCAGATTTATTCCCTGCTTTCCTTCATCCTGTACCAGATCAGCTCTGCTCTGTGCCACCTTACCATATGTCTGTCCCCTCGCTCATTTTCCCTTTGTCAACACTCTAAAGAAGGAGACAAGTTAGTGTTAGACACAGGTCTTCCTCCACCTCCTGATTCACAGAATTTACCTCACCCCAGTGAAACACTGGATCAGATCTGTAGTGTATGTTAAGTCTGTTGGTCCCAGGAGGAGAACATGTCAGGAAGAGGAGAAGCTGGGCAAGGGTAGGAGATAAACATGGACTGGGAGGTAGTCCTTGTGCTGTAACTTTCACACTAGCATACCTTTCCTTCAGGATAGGTCTTCACTGCTTGATCCATATAGATTTATTGTGGGACAGTAGAATCTCACCCCATTCTGAGCCTTCCAACACCCTACAGACCCCTTTGCCTTAAATTTTGCTGTGATTCCTGACATTGTCAAGAGTCTCTTCAGGTATCGTTGTCTAGAAAGGCTTGAGTAATATTGCCCATCACTTACAGTTGTTTCATAATTATCAGACTGCAAATTTGGTATTACATTGGCTCCCTCACTATTATGCTTATTATGCCAAATGGCTCCTTTTTGTCAAGTTTGCTGTGGCATTCAGCTGCATTATCTATTGTGGTCTGATAGAATCTGGACTGTGTTACTTGTCATCAGAAATGTATCCAGGATATTCTAGGATTTGAGAGAGTTCGAATTTGAGAATCAGGTTTTGCCTGTTAGAGTGATCCCTAGGTGCCAGAGAGAAAGTCTGAGTTTAGAGCTGCTGCTCTTCAAAGTTTGGCAGTATTTAAAGTGGATGTTTTAGGCCTAACTCTGCTTGTTATATTTCCCAAAGCTTTCCTGCCATTGTACATTCTGTGCTATAATAACCAGTGGTCTAGCACTCGACTGCACTACTTGTAATGCTCCCAGTGCTGCTTGACTCTGCTACTAAAAATGCACCTGATGATAATGCCCCTTGCCCACTACTTCCTAATGCACCACCGGTTGGCTCATTACTGGATGCCTGGAGGCAAAGTGAACTGTCCCAGTCTTTCCCTCCATGTTGGCAAAGATAAGGGTAGCATAATAAATGCCACTCAGCCATTTGATTTCCCAGTTCCACTGAATTCACGCATTTGGAATAGGTTGTAAATTCTCTTGAACACAATCACCCATAGATTATCACTGATGCACATACACTGAACTTTGTGCTTTTTATTTCAAAACAAGAACTGTCTTCAGCAAAGCAGCTCAGCTCTGCTGCTTTCCAGTCTTCATGTGCAATAGATTGTATCTTTAACAAATTATTAATGTTCCTATTACAAACTGATTTGATTTATATTTTTGCTGCTAGCAACGGTCTAATTATTTTCGTATTACTGTGTGGTCATAATGATAATTGTCTTCAATCTACACACTGACTAAGCATTTACTTTCACAGATTTGGAGATTGTGAGATTACTGATGAGAAAAAGCAGAGAACATAGAAGTTTAATATAATTAGTTGTAAGGGGAGTCTCTAATAAGGAACCATAAAAACTCAATTTTCATTGAAAGGATCATTTTACATTGTATGTTTTTTGTGTTGGTTTGTGTTTTTTTGTGTCTTGTTTTATTTTTTTTTTTTCTCCCCAGGAGCAGAACAAGCTGATCTCACTGTCACAGATATTTTATTTTATCAGTCTATTTATATGTCCTTTGCAGGTTTTTGATTTTTAACTTCTTATGGAGGACTGACATAAGAGAAAGAATATAGAGGTTAATGCATTATGTGAAGGACTGGGACCTAATGGTTCTGTATATTTTATGATATTTAAGGGTGGACAAGGAATCCTGTCCCTGCCATCTTCAACAGAGCCAGGACTTTGGCTGTGGATTAGCAAGATACACATATGTGTATAAAGCATCCATCAGGGAGAAAGGCGGGGATAAAATAAAAACAAAATAAACAAATTATCATACAAGAAGTCTGAGCTCACTAAGGGCTTGTCCATTGTTTGTAAGCCCTGTGGGTTTCATAGGGGAGGCACGTTGTAAATAGCTATTTGTCAGTAATTGCATGGATGTGTGAAGGAATGTTTGCCATACACATTGAAGGTGCTAAGTTAAAGCCTGAGCTCATCACCCTAAGGTCTTTTTATAGTTAATAAAGAGACACAAACATCTGCAAAGAGGAATTCATCTGGTCTTTGCTAGATTTCTGTCTGAGGTTGAGTACCAGCCAGGAGGTGTCTACTGTTCTCCATTAGCTGTAAGGGAAACACAAGAGAGTTAGACTGCACTTAGACAACAAAATTCTAGATGTCTAATTTAGACAAGATCAATCCCACCCATAGAGGGATTATATTACCTACCTTCACTCATAAAATAGGGTAAAACACAATGAAAAAAAGTGCTTTTTTGAATAGTTTCCAAGCAAAATGCAATTATACTACTAGAGCTTTGAAAGTTTCAACTCACTGTTCTGTCCCTATAAGATGGAATTAAAAAGGAAAAAAATATTGCTTCTTTGGAAATGATTATTCATTCTATACAAGAAGAGTGTTATTTCTACTATGTTATATCTACAGAAAAACCTGAAATCATGCATGGTTATGAACATTCTGCAGAAAAATATTCAAAATATTTGTGTAGTAAACCCAGAATTTTGTCTTTATTCTAACAGGTTTTGAACATTTTTAATAGATTGTCTTACGTTCACTATAAATTCATAATAGTAGATTTTCAAAACCGCAGATTTTCAACATATGGCATCAGAACCTCAGTATTTAGGAAAACAACACAGTCTCTGAAGGAGCAAGTAGTTGTAACACAAGTAACTCCATTAATTAGAAACCTAATTTGACAAGTTATAACCCTTCTTCCTAATTTTAATTCTACCTGGTGGATCTGTAAGAATGAGTTATTAATGCTGATATTCTGAAATGCCACTTAGGTCTTGTGTAATCAAAGAACTGTATTCTCTCAGAACACAAAGGAACCCCTAGTGTGAATATGTAATTAACATGCTGAAGGGGATGTTTCCACCCATGTACTGAATGCGGTTGTTGGGGCTAATAAACAAGCACAATGGATTCATCCTTTCAACATGATCAAAGAATACATAAAGATACAGGCACACGTAATTTTGGGAAGTGTGGAGACATTGCTTAGCGTAAGCTTATATCAGAAGAAGGATGTTAAATCTGTGTTTCTGGATATGAATAATTTCCAGAAGAGATCAAAAAACATCTTTCCTAGACTAGCAGCAAGATGCACTGTGTAGCATTAGACAAAAGATAAGGCAGCACCTTTGGTACAAGTAAAATCTGGCACCACTCTATAGCCATGCCTGTATTGGAAAGAATGGGAAGACTCCTGAACTAACAGGACTATTTATAGCTAACACAAAGGTTTTAGAAAGAGAGAATACCTTTCATCAGATCAACAAAACAGACAGCTTTCCAGGCACAATAATCTTTCTTTGGGTCACTTCAAGCTCGTGAGTCTATCACTTGTTTAGTTTTTTTTTTTTTTTTTTTTTTTTAAAAAGTGCATCATTTGGTAATAAAGGATATTGCCTGCATACAAAAATTGCTTTGCTTGTGCCCTGAGAACATCATGGTTACTCTATATGCCACTCTAATGGCTGCCTTAAGCAAACCGACTAAAGGCATAATTTGCCATGTCTTAGTTCTGTTCCTGTAAAATTTAAGTCAAGCACAAAATTCACTGACATTTTTATCAGGAGGTAAGCCATGGCCAGGGGGTGGCCTCATTTAGCTCTCTCACTGTAAGAATACTGTAAAGAAACAAGAGACTCCTCTTGCCTGTTAGATTTGAGAGTAGGGTGGTTTACTGTAGTTAGCAGATATCCTGATGACAGAAATACCTACCATTTTTCAGTGAAGATACAGTTCCAAAGTGCTGACATGAAGCAACACCTGTTCATAACAGCCTGTTGCATTGTTATAATCTCTACCAGAGGAAAAAGTCTTATATTTATACAGTATTTGCTACAGGTTAGATTACTGCTTGATAATCAGTGTTTAAGATTCAGTCTAGGAACAAAATTATGTTTAGGCATATTTAGACATGTATGAGTAACCATAGTGTTGAGCTCTCTGGTTATTTTTAATTTTTCTCCTATGGATACTTGGCTATTGCAAATTTTGTAGAAAAAAAATTTCCAGACTGAAAAAATGCAGTTTCTCCCCTTACAATAGCAAGCTGAAAATATTTCAGAAGTTGTATTCAGCACTTTAACTCTTGACCCTTGTGCCAGGGTCTAAAGATATGACCTCTCTAAAATATCTACTAGTTATCAAAATAAGAAATCTATAACATAACACATACCGGAAATGTGGAAGGCTGATAAATTCTGCTCTTAGCTGAACAGTCAGCAAAGGCCTGAAAAGTAGAGAAGTATTTGAAAACCTAAATATACAGAAGCCTTATCTATCTATCTCCCAGCAAGCTAGCTAGATAGTGTCTTAGTCTTTTTTCAATACAGAGACTATTATCACAGAATCTAAACACCTAACACTCTAAACAACATGCAAACTGAAGAAGCTGACAAAATACTTGCCTGGAACATTGCAAATGTTGCTATTTTGTGCTATGTTTGCACAGCTCATGCATGAATGCTCTCCCCATATTACTGAGATTTTGTTTGTTAAGATAGTGAGGATAAATGAGGAAATATATATTTTGTGACTTGAACTGAAAGTGCAGAAATATTTCCAGTGCTGCACACTGCAATTTATTTTTTATTTTTTAACATAAAGGTTTATGGTAATGAAAAGGAGTTCATGGACATTGCTTTCTCTGTTTTCCAAATCTTATTTTATTTATTAATAATTTTAAAATGTCACGAAGCCTCAGTTTGCTACATGTGACGTTACTTCTGCAAAGAAATTCATGCGGATTGTTAAATTATCAATTCAATTGCTTTATCTTTGAAACTCAAGAGACCGGAAAGCAAAGAGGAGCCTTGGGGAATTCATAGTAAATCTAATCAGATACAAAAGCATTTGTAAATCTCTGTGCATCTTCATGTTATTTTTCTTTGTGGTAACTGTATTGTCAGGAAAATGGTTGTGGTACACTGTTGCAAAACTAAGAACAGACATTCCTTATTCTATAGTAAAGAATACTATATATGTATATATTATCACTCTCTCTCTCTTTCTCTCTCCCCCTTTCCTCTCCCTCCTACCATTTCCCCTATTGCCCCTCTTTCTGAACAATATTCATTGCTGGTTTCTGAGTATCCCACAATGGCCTTTCTTAAGCAGAACTCACTCTGGAAAGACATATTCAGCTCCTGAACTTAGATGCAAAAGATGGAGAACAATACTATAAAAGCCCCTAGTCTAACATTGAACGCTTCCAAATTCTGTATGTTTTCAATTTGGAAGTCTATACCTGCTGCATAAACTCTGGCTGGTGGGTGCTGAATTCTTCCAGAAGTGCCCTGGTGTTTGGTTTCTCCATGCTCAGGCCGTGAGGCTCAAATGCCCACCACCTCCTTTTTTTTTTTTTTTTTTTTCCCTTCTCTGTCCCTCTCAGGCCTCAGCAGTTATGTACCTCAGAATCAACTTCACACTAGTGGAGAAGAGGAATCTTCTTCAAACAATTTTGCCATCTGTGAGATCCATTTGTAAGTCATTTACCTCTGCTGTTCTAAACCCACTAGCAGTTATGCACATGGATAATTTTATGGACTGGGCCAGATCCTTGAATGGGTAGAGTCACACTGACAGCTAGGCTATGTAAGTGCCAAGCTGTTTGCAGCAAGAAGGCTTTAGCCTTTAAGATTTTCTGGCAGGGACTGTGGCTTATGGATGTTTTTCACAGCTCCTAGCACATGCCCCCATGTTTTATTGAACACTCTTCTTGCCCCAGTCCATAAATGTTCACCTGGCACAGGGGTGGATATGTCTCACTCAGGAGCCAAGTGAGTTTGGCACCAGAAGTATTTGGATTCTGGGCCACCTAATGAGCAGAGGTGCAATTAGAACAAATTCAGAGTTTGTGGGTGAACACATGGAAAGTGAAAGAGTTGGAGAATTCTCATTTGGCCCTGTTGTTATTCATGGCAGAGAGTAAAGATCTGTGTCTATGACAACTGCATTGGTGTTTATCAGCAAGGCAAGTGTTTTTAAAATGAAGATTAAAAAATGGCATTGCCTGTTCATAATATCATATCAATTCTATCTAGTTTTTTATGGTATATGTAAATTATGTTTTGGATTTGATGTAATCTTCAAAAATATGATTAAAATGCATTTTTCTGTTTATTTCATTCTACCATCCATGATAAGATGACATCCCTGAATTGAAAAGCCATATTCATTAATAAATAATCCCATATTTTCAATATCTGCTTTGGAAAAGATGAGTTTTATCCAAACAGTGAAGTAAAAGCTTCAGCAGAGTTGCATTTCTCTGAAAATGGGAAAGAAATCTTTGGAGTTTTCAGTCTCCACTCAGTGCACAATATTTCCACACAGCTGTGTTACCTCCCACAGAGCTTCACGCTCAGAACCTGCCCTTCGTCAGTTATTCTTTGTTCTGCATTTATCTTCCCTGTCTGCGCTGACAGCACAGGGCTAGATCACCCCCCTCCAGAGGCAAACCCCGCTTCTATAGGATGGATCTCTAGCTGGGGTCACTCTACAGACAGTGCTCTCAGCATCTCTTCAGGCAGTATGGTACATGCAAGGGTCTATATTACTGTTGCTGCCTGTTTGTGCCTGCTTGTAGGCCTGGAGGTAGGGCAGGCTCCAGGGAAAAGATAATGCAGCTTCAGTCTGCTGTTTCCTAGGAGATTCAGTCAAGAGCAGTAAGGGTGGCTGAGCCTGTTTGGAAATCCTGGTCTCTTGCTGAACCAGCAAGACCTTCTCACACACAGCTCACCCTTCAAAAGCCCAGCACTGCTGGGGCTGCTTTTGTGGGAGCAGTGTGGCCTGCTGAGACAACTGGACTTACTTCATGGGCTTGGAACAGAGGACCACTCAGAAGAGATGATGGCACACAATTTTGGAAGCATCTGGAAGAGGTGATTCTAGCTTTTGGTAGAGCTACAATGCACAGCTAGAACAAAAATGTGCTTGGTGTGTCTAAGAAAGGGATTAGAAATGGCCTAATAAACCCCAGTAATCTTTTATTAGTTGTATATGAAGCTTAAGTACAACTTTTGAATGATATTTAAATATATGGAGACAAATGAAAAAGGGGATACAATGGCCTGTGAATTAGCAAGTGGATTGCGTTTGACTGAACTTTGGTAACTGAGCTTGTCTGAAGAGATTAGTTTAGCACTTAATCTACTTGGATTCAATACACATGGAAAATTTTTACACACTTGGAATGAAAGGTGGATTAGAACAAGATCACTGTGTGGGAACTACAAAACTTTGTGCTAAAATAGAAATGAATTGTTGACTATAATTGCTCAATAATCAGTATTGGACCCAATACTAAGAAAAATATCATCAATATCTTAAGTACAAAAAATACGAATGAGTTAATAATTTTTTTCAAGAAATAGAAATGTAGCAGACGTTAACAATATGGAAGCTGATCAGAATATCGCATGGGAAGAAATGGATAGGCCTGAGAACTGGGACAACGTATGTGATTTAATTAGTTTGAAATGCGAGGTAATGAACATAGGGAGCAATGAGAATTTCCTCAATCAGAACTTCTGCAATCATCCTAAGGCCCACTGGTTGAAACAGGAAGACTTAGGGGTATTAGTCAGTCGAAGAATTATTATGCACCACCTAGGTGCATGTAGCAGTGAAAAATGGAAATACAATTATCAGATGCATCCAGTGAGGATTTTACAAAACGAAAGCATTAAGTATTAATTATAACTTGCACTGGTGAGACATTATCTGGTATAGAGTTTAGAATTCCAGTCATAAAAACTCAACAAGTTAAACTAATGGAGGAGATGAAGAGAGGAAAAGAGTTAATAGTACTGCTATAGGAACAGAAAGCCTGTTTTGTGGCCAAAGCTTATCAACTTGTTTAGCGTAACAAAATAAAAACCAAGAGTGCTTTTGGTCTATTTGTATAAAGATATGATAAAAGTAGATGGAAAAGAAAAAGGACCATTAATGCTAAGGGACAATTTTGACATAAATAGGACATAATAAATGTGGCGTAGAAATTGGAAAGAAGATATTCTAGAAAAATCTTATAATAGAAGTAGTGGTGGCAAGAAACTGAATTAGTTTCAATGCATAATATTTTCAGCGAAAGTGACTTAATAATGTGATTGATTATAGTGAAGGAGAGCTAGAGTCAGTGACACAGAAGTATCACAAAGCAAGGGATCTCATGTTGGAGCTGGGAAATGAAGCCCCAAAAGACCAAGATCCTGAATTTAAAAAGACCTATATTGTCCTTATGTATATTGACCTAATCTGTTGAAAGCAAAGTAACGTTTAACTGAATGAACTAGCAAATAATGTGCAACAATGAAACCGAAACTAGCAAAAAATGGAAAAAAATGTTAAAGAAATTATTAAATGGAAAATAGCCACTCTAGTTTGTTATGTGCATATCAGTGATACATATTAATACATACCTATATATAGATATCTATCTATATTGATTGATCTATCTATATTAGCTGTCAGGGCCCCATGGGCATCACTCCCCATCCTGGGGGCTGGATGCTGAGGGCCAGCTCACAGTGTCACTGTCTATCCATGTCCCTGCTTTGCTGGCCTGGCTGGGGCACTGCAGGACAGAGTGTCCCCCTTGCTAGGGAGGACAATACCCCTGCCTGCCTTGCCACCACCCAACTGCTTGGATCCTCTTGCCCTGCAGAGCAGCCCTGACTTTAGCTACCCTGACACTAACCTACTTTCATGATCTGGTATTTTTTCTCTTAGAGGAACAATTTTTCTGCTCTGGGGACCTGGGAAGAGTTTGCCATTGTTCCTTTCTAACCCGTAAGTCCAGGTTTGCTCACAGTGTTGAGGAGCAGCAGGAGGGTAGTTGAGCCTGAAGTCTGGATCTGGGTGGGATGTGCAGAAAAGCCTGGCAACTGTGAAGCACTCTGGATCGCTCTCTTTGGCAACTTTATGCAAACCCAATACTTGATTTCTTCTGCCAATACCAACATGAAAAATATCTAAGTGGATGAAATCGAGATGGTTTCTTCTGAGCATGGAACTGAACCAGTTAGGAACACTGAAGACACCAGTGCTTCACAACACAATATGCTAAATCTCTCCCTGACATCCAGAAGTGCTGAAAACCTAGTCCTAGTGCTGATGAAGTGCTGGTGGATATATCAGGGTTAGCAGAGAACTTATAATTCCTCTACAGTGCCAGGAGCTGCAATGGCATGTGTCCTGGGTGTTTTAAATTTTGCTTTGGATATTCCACATAAGTCTATCTGGTATGGACTCTACTGCATTAGCACTCTCATTTCAGCAAAAGCAGTACAGAAATGATTCGCATTCCTAGGTAATTTCCTCTGTGCTGCTGCACGGACGAAAGAAAGAGCATTCATTTTCCTTTGCAGTTATCAACACTTGAGATCGACTAACTTAAAACACAGATTTTTTTTTCATCTTCTCTTTCTCTCTTTTTCCTCCTGGAGCGTAAAAGAAATTGTATTTGTGAAAATAAACAGCATGTTTTTATAACACTTCCCTGGTCCCAAGCACTTTCTCAGACTGCTTTTTTTACCCCTGGATATCTGCAGCACTGTTCTGGTGTATTAGAGACCTGCCCCAGATTCCTGTGTGTGGACTACATTCATGAGTTTGATGCAGACCATGGAATATTCTCAGTATGCAGGAAATGTTTTAATGAAATCTCTGAAAATAAAGTTTCCTCTAAATAAAAAGTGACTGAGTTCTCAACAAAGTAACTTTTACAGCTCAACATCTTTCATTTTTCTGAATTCACAGTTGTTAGCATGTGTGCGTATTTTGCTGTTTTCACTTGAATGCACTGATCATATGTTAGTATTTGATTTATGTTAAGTAAGATGGTAACTGAATGATATGGAAAGTGGGGAAGAGGAATCAACATAAAAAATGATGCAGAGGCAGCAAACGACCAAGCAGGTTGGATCCTTTTCCTGTTAAGTTCTTCAAGTGTTTCCACTGATTTCGGTGAGCTTTAGCTCTTATCCTTAGTGAAAAAAAAAGAGAGTGAGGCTCATTAACAGCTTTTATTAAATGAAAATTACTACAAAAAATTGTAACTCTCACCTTTCAGAGAGCTATGTGGGAAGATAAAACAGGAATTATTTTAAGGTTGTTGCAGGTTTTTTGTTTTAAATGCAAATACTTTGAAACTGAAGCTCTTTTTCCTGAGAATTGCAGGAATGCCGGTGTTGGAGAGGATTTGTGTTTCTTTACCTGGATCAGAAGAAAAGACCTCACGAGCTGAGGGAAGGACACAAAGTTCTTTCTCTGCCTTGTGCACCTAATTTCATCGTTAGCATGTTCCCTGACATGTTGCTTGGCTGAGAACATGGGCCCAGGCATGGTCTGGAGCAGACTCGAATGCGCAGCACAGATGAGGCATTGCATTTGGAGAAAGAGAGGTTAGCTGCAGGGATGCCAGGTTTGCCTTGCCACTTCCTCTTACGGCCAGAGAACAGACGCTTTGACTCATTTTATACACTAGTGTAGAAAAGCCCTGTGAGTCCTGAAAACTAAATGCTTTACCCCTGTGACTACTTTTCTGCATTCTTACTACCAAAACTCCTGTCTGTTTTTAAATTGGCATAACACTAATGATGCCAACACAGCAAATGCTTTGCCAGGACTACTTAGAGTAGTCTCCCTTGACATAGCACTGATTATTTATTTTGAAACATTTTCAACATCACTTCTTTTGTCTTCTGTTATGTCAGTACTTACAAAGTGTCATTTTTCTAATAAATTAATTTGTTATTTTTAAATCACAGAAGTAAAATATGAATGGGGTAGAATGAAGCAGACAAAAAAAACAAAGAAGGATGAAAAATGTAGAAAACTCTTTAGGAATACATACTGAAGTCAATGGATTTTAAAATATACTCTTGCTTCTAGTGTTACTTGAAAAGCAGTGATAACCCTAGCCTCTCAACAAATATAGGGCAAATCATGATATAAATTAACAGTGGACTTTTGATATCTTCTAGACCCATGGGTGGAGAGGGGCATCTGCATGATGCAGAGTTTCAGGAGTGTGGAGAGAAAGACTCTGATTTAAAACCCCTTTCATGTTACATGATGATACATACTGATATAGAGAGGGTAACTACTTGGCTTTTATCTTAGGACTTACAGCATGAAGATCTCAGAGCTAAAGATTCCTTCTGGATTTACAGTAATATTCCCTCTGTCTTGCTATACAACATCCAAAACCACCTTTGATTAAGTGAGTAGACATCAAGTGCAGGGCAGAGAAAAGTATGCATTATCACACAGCTTTAGGAGTTAAGTTGAAATTCACCATGCAAGGGTCTCTGCAACTTTTAACTCCAACAGCTGTTCTATTTTGAGAATGTGGGTACATACTGACCCAATGTGAGCCATTACTCCTAATTTAGATTGCAAATGTAAAGACAATATGTTTGTAGGTGGAACAAGAATCTAAGAAAAAGAGGTGTGGGTGGGCTACCAGATAGGCGATACCTGATTTATTTATTAAATGCAGAAATAATGAATACTGTTTTTTCTACGTTACGGTTGTTGCAGAAGAAGTTTAGATTTATCAGGGTGTCCCAGAGATAATGGGACTAATTCCTGTGTCCCATTGCTCTGTTGTACACTCTGTATTTTAGAATTAAGCTGTAAGGATCAGGTACCTTTATATCATAGGCAACTACGTAGAAAATTTTGTAGGACTTCTGAATGATGCTTACTAAGTCCACATTTCAGCAGTCCACTCCTGTTCAACAGAGCTCTTAAGAAGGTGAAGGGTGCCAAGCACCTACTTTGGTCTCATTGACTTCATCCTTATTCTTCAAAGCCTTGTCCTTACATAGATATGTATGCTCTGAAGTTTTGTAAGGTAATGATCCAGTGCACTGCTGGATGAGCTTGGCTCCAATGGGAGTCAGGGGCCCTGCACATACTGCGAGACACTAAAGCCCATGAGTAGTCTGATTACAGAGAAGTACATACACTACGGGTTTAGCTGGATGGAGGTCCTTTATTCCACAGGGGTAGAGAGTACTAGGTCCCTTGGGAGACTCAGCCCTGAAAGTTTTGAGTTGCTGATATTCATGCTGACTTACACTGGCCACACTGGGGAAGGAAGGAAGACTAAGGGTTTCAGTACATCATGGTGCTAGAAGAAATTACTCTCTATCATCTATTCCCAGCAAAGGGAATAATGCTGCAGAAAGCCTATAAAGCTGCTCTCCTCTTGCAGAAATTAAAGTGACAGCCATGCAATCCAGCTCAGCCAAGTGTTCTCAGGTCCCATTTCAAGGGAAGCAGACAATGATAAATTGGACAAAGCAGGTGGGCTAGTGGGAGAGAGCAATGGAAGAAACAACACACAATGGGGCAGAGCGGTGCTGCAGCTGTGTCTACTTTGTTGCCTTTTTCCAGTGGCCCCACCTGAGGAAGGACATGTCTTAGCACTCAGGAGAGGTAGTAAAAGCTGAGCGTTATTTCACAGAAATGTTTTTAAATGCCTTTTTTTTTTTTTTTTTTTATTTTTTGTTGACCCCAGACTCAAATTCTCAGTAACCTTTTGATATATGAGGAAGATAAGCAAAGCATTTGAATTCGTGTCAATCTAAATGAAAGTAATTTCCCTTGATTTTATTGTTTTTTTAGCTTTTTGCAAGTATTATTTTATCGTTTCGTTTCTCTTTTAATCCCCCTTTGTTTCATTTGGCAGCCGCAACAATAGTTTCTAGCCTCTGGCAAGGAAAACAGATGAGCAAATATTCTCTGTCTTGGAAGTTAAATGCATCACCCCAGTTACAGGCCTTTCCAGCTTTCCAGCTACTATGAATCCTGAGTCTACTCTTAAATTGGTAAGTCAGCAGTCATGCCAGCACAACGCATTGCCAGAATTGTTCAATCAGGCCAGTCTATATTGATTTATTTTTAAATGTATTCAACATCAGTTCCTCTGTTTTCTGTCAGTTAGCTATACTGTCACAGGCTTTGATTCACCACCCCTTCTACTGCAAATCCTATGAACATATTATCAAGCAGCCAGAGCACCTCGGATTTGAAGCTGACAATACAGGATCAATGTCCCAGGGGTTCAACCCTGAATTTCAATAATTCAATTAAATTCCTTGAATACTGGATTCAGCCAGAACATCGATTCCACATTGCTTGCACATTCACGTACAAGGCATCCTCCACAGAGAACCTGCGTATGGCCCCCTTGTTGGTGTATAACGAAGGGAAAAGAGAAGGTATTGAACTGGAGGAAAGATAATCAAGCATTGAACCTGCTGAGCCTATTATGTGAAAAACTATTCGGGAGGATGCTGCAGCAGCTGAAGCCACTGGAGAATATTGTATGTAAAATTGGGGTTCTATTAAAAATGTATAAACATATCCAGGATGAGGTTTTAAAGCTATTGCTACAGGTATGAAATGAGCTTAACTGAGAACTCCTGGGTTCCCTCTAGACTCATTTACAACTAACTGAGGGAAAAAATAAACTCTTTTATTGCTTGAATAATTCTGTGCTACCTATAACAGTAGTTAATAGTTAATAAGGATTTATGCCTCTCATAACTGAAAGGTGTATCTAGTTTCAGCAAGTGGGAAGGCTTACATTACAGATACTAGTAATTCATTGCCCATTACTTTGTTCACAAACTATAAGAAAGAAAGAAAGAGAAAGAAAGAGTGTGTGCAAACCAGTGTATGTGAAATCATAGTTTATTACTACATAGATTCTTTAAAGAATGCCCTAACTTCCAGGCCCAACCCCAAACATCTGTGGAGCTGTTTCTTTGAACACAGAAGTCTACAATTGCATGGTGCCCTCAGTGTATAGTTATTCATGCCAGGTGTAAATGTAACAGCCTCCCTCCCGTCCAACAGCAGCTGCAAATCTATAACTGCAGGAATAGTGATAAACTTCCTCAGTCTGCAGCTGGAAGCTCCTTGGGACCCTCATTATGTCTTGGTTGGTTTTTACACAACATCTAGAATGAGAAGTTATGGTTTTATTTTAAGAAAAAACTTCAGCCCTTGCTGTAATGGAAGAAGGCAGAAATAGCAGTAATTGATAGTAATAACAACGGTGAAATCAACTGCCCAGACAACAGAAAGATTGTCATGGCTAGAGGACCTATACATTTAGAAGAGGACATTTGTCCTTATGGTCTAATTCACAAGTCATTTTTCATTGACTACTAAGGGACAAGTCATTTCCCTTTTAACAATTTTACTAGGACTTCAATTAAGAAAAATTCCAATTGTTTCTAATTAAGCATTGTGGTTATTGAACATTTAAGCAAAACATCAAGTAAGGTTCTCTGGCAAATGGTCTATATAGGATGTAGCACAATAATGTCCTGGAAAGTAAGCATTTACAGACCTTTCAATATCAATACTTGCCCTAGTATATCCAGCAAAAGTGAAACAAAAGAGCACTGGAAGTTTAAAAGGAAATGACTTTTTTTTTTTTTTTTTTTTTTTTTTTTTTTTTAATAAACTACAACTATTTCAATTTCATAGGTTAGATTCCTGTATGACTCTTCTGATTCTTATTCATTTGTTTGTTATAGTAGCAGCTAGAGACCCATTCTGAATTGAGGTATTGTAGAAACTCAGAAAAACACAAAAAATATTTTTACAAAACATGAATGAGTATCAATGAAAGTTGAAAGGGATAGAGCTTGGAAAGCAATTTACATATACAACGTATGAACACATTGGATAAGAACTGAGTGGGCAATGGTGTCATCTCAAAATATTATTAACATGGTGAAGGGGAGGTGGATAAATAGATGGCTATTGTGTTATTTTCAGAAGAAAAACAGTTTTGTATTTATTTTTCAAAAATACAATCTGCTTTCTACCTAGGAAAAGTACTCACATTTCTTTTTAAAAGCTTTATTCTTTTTGTTGACATCTTCTCAAACCACAGTGAAATTTTCATTGACAATATCTCCAGGGATACCATTTTAATATCTTTTGACAGTGAGGATCTGCCCTCTGACTAGCTGGGTTGTTGAGGGTAAGTCTCCCTTCTATACCATCATTCACCATGCAGGTCTTTTTTATTTCAATCATTAGTTCACTGGTGCAGGGACTTTTTAAAATTTGTGTAGGTAAAGTTAGAACATGTGTCTCTTTTCTTATTTGTGTCCTGCAAACTGAATTGTAGTGTTAATGCTAAAAATAATACTTGCTTGAGTAAGATTTCAGGATCAGCCCCCTAGTATACAAGTGCAGTGATGGTTCATTATAAAAATATGTTTGTGACACAGACTGTTGTCCTTTGTGGCTGAAGCGGAGCTAATCCAATTAATTTGTTCATGAAAGACAAGCTGGTTTTAAAACAGGGTCTAGCACAAAGAGGAAAGGACAGTTTTTTATTAACTTTCTCCCTTGTCTCAAGACATATTTATTGCTTTCTGCTCAAGCAGAAATAATAAAAGCCTAAGAGTACGGCCACTTTCATGAAAAATCTTTCAGCTCTTGTGCATGTAAGTGGATTGGACTTTTGATTGAAAATACTCTATGTATTTCTTAAGGCTGAAATTTTTAAGGACTTATGAAATGCCTAATTTGGAAAGATAACAGTATGTGCAAAAGAGTGACTTTCATAATACATGGCAGCAACATTATTAATTAAAGAGGAGGACATTTCAAGGATTTGTCAAAGAAAAATAACCTTCAGCTAGCAGAAACAGACTGAGCTATAGGTCAATTTTATTGTGTTAAAGAGGCAGACACTGTTTTTCACATTGTGTTACCAGAGATACCAGTGAGATACTCAAGACAGGTTTTTGCTAAAAAGAGAGACCACATAGAAAGCCTCAGTAGTGACATACAGAAATTATGTGGTGGAACAGTAATATTTTCTCTTTCTCCATCTAAAAAAGACTTGCTAGTAGTGGCCTTTATGTATCTCTGAAATAAAAGTTGAACACAGCAAAATGGAGCAAATTCACCATTTAAAAATGTTAATGTGCAGTTACTTAGGCACCAAAGAACAACCACGTATTGGCAATTGCTGTTTTGGAAGACCTGTGAGTTGAGTTGCAGGCTCACAGCCATGGCACCCACTCCCCTTCTGGGTGCTGAGTGCATCCTCATACTGGGAGATCTGACCTCCAAGAGGATGCTCTTAGAGACTTTTCTCAGTCCTGGAAATAAAGACAGATTTATCTGAGTGTCTGGGAGAAAGTTCTTGCCCTCCAGATTATGAAACTAATAGTCATTAGCAGATTTTAAAAGCCTTATATACGCTAGCAAAGTAGGATTTACGATTCACCTCAGAGTATACTGATGCAGAAGTTGGGGCAGTATTCTCAAACTTATTATTGCATTGAGAGATGGGGTCATGCTCATAGGGCTTTATTGTCTGTCTAAAACACCTGCCTTGAGAAGTATTTGTCCAGTTATGAGCAAACTGATTTCTCTAAGACTCATGGTCCTCCTCGACCTTTATATATTGCAGCTATAAACAGGACAAATCTTCACCTGGCTTTATTTGTTATGAGTACGCTGATGTTCAAATATTTTGAGAATTTTCACCAGGAATCATCTGCACTTCTATTTAGAACACATTTCTTTTTCACAAACAGGCTGTACTGAATTGTGCTGCAGTACCAGCTAATAATGCACTCCAGTCTGGAATAGTGCTAATTAGCAGCTGCTGAAAATATCATCTGGTCGATACATGGCTTTCAGGGAAAGTTTATGCAAACCCACAATGCAGCCTGAAGTATGCAATGTTCTGCTGCCCAGAATATGATTAGGAGTCAGGTTGCTTTCTCATTATGAGCTTTTGACCTGTATTGGGTACGTTAAGTAAATATCATAAAAGATAATCCCTACTGGAATAATCTTGTAGACTATTATGTGGAATTCCACATTGTCAGTTGAGACTAGTAAGTTTTCAGAAAATGGTCTTCTTGACTTGGAGGTAATAGAAAAACAAAACACTAGAGCTCATTAGATTGCCTATGCCTGGGCATGATACTCTGATTTAAAAAACAAAAGGAAACAAAATAATGATTTAATTCATCTGTGGCATGTGAAAGTATTTACATGTTTTTGCAAGTTGGAATCATAGTCATGGCAACAATACAGAAGTTGAGAAAAACATCAGATACACAAACCTCTCACTTGCCTCTTTGTGATGGTGCCACATTTGCTTGATGACTGTCCACTGGTTCAGAATACTCAATCATCAAAGGTGCCAGTCTTTTACAGATGGGCATTTCTACACCTGTTGTAGGGGCCACTTCAGCACTCATGCACATATCCTCTTGCTTGGCTGAGGTCAGTCTGTTTTGGATAAAGTGCATGGAAGGGTAAATTCAGTATTTAGTGTGCAAAATGTTAATCTACCCCCACTGTAGTGTGCTGTGCAGAATCAGTCCTGCACGTGATTCATTCCCTTTGTGCTCTGATTTGTGCCACTGCTGCTTTTCACTTGCGCTGGTGGCTGAGGGTCATCAGCCACTGGTGATTGCTGGACATTGATTTTCCCTTTGCCTTCCATAGCAGCAAAGCTTGTCCAAAGCTTTACTGCAATGCATTTTGCAGCAAGTGTGTCCCCTTCTCTACTTCTGTGGCCAGAATGAGCTAAAAAGTAATCCCTCTGCTGTTAGCTTTGCTTAGCACTGCAGAGAGGAACACTAAGTTTTAAAAAGTTTAGAAATGTTTAAATGGTTATCCTGGATGTACCTCAACAGTGTTAACATGGCAATCTTTCTTTAACTTATTTATATATGTCTTGCTTTCTTGGTTCATTTTATGCATTTTTTTTCTCTATTTTTTCATCTATAGCATCCTAGATCCTTCATGTACAGATTTTTGTAAGCATTTATTCTGACATCCTTCATGACATATAACGAATAATGTAAAAACTCATTCCTGCATCTACAAGCTTTGGTGGACTGAAGAATATCTTTTACAAAATGTAGGTCCTTCAAGTAGTAGAGTCTCCACTATGCCAGTGGCCGAGGTGATCAGATCCGGTACAGGCATGTTACGCAGCAGAGCAGGGGATCGCAGAGAACAAGGGGGGCTTCCTGTGCTGGGGAAACACCAGGAGAGCGTGAAGACTTGCCAGGAGCCAACAGCTGTCATGAGATGGAGAGGCTGGTGAGGTTCAGGAGGGACAAGGAGTAACAGCAGCCACCCCCCACTCCCACAAGAGGCAGCCCTGGGGAGCACCAGGGGCCAGGAGTGCTGCGAACAGAGCGGGAAAACAGGGGGTGGCACATCAGACAGGGCGTCACACATCAGAGAGTGCATGGCAGGGCAGTTTCCCTGGAAGTTTGTACAGGAGGGTGCACAGTGAGGGCACCTCTTCCAAGGAGGGACATTCCACTGGCCGAGTGGAGAGGCGTGAAGTTCACATAACCCAGCAACCCATGCCGTTACCTCCTGCACAGGCCAAGGGCGCCCATCCTACCTGATCCTCAAGGCAGGAGGACAGGCACTCGCCTGACAGAAAAGGCTGCAGCTCCAGATGGGGGGTCTGCACCATCTACCCCTGTGGTGGCCGATGCCTCCACCCATTTCTTAGACCACTGGGAATGCCCAGACCTTTCTCCTGGGGCAGGGACAGGCGGCAGAGCTGCCTGCAGAAGGTGTGCCCAGGGGGAGGCCCTCCTGCTGCAGGTGGCTGAGCTGCAGGAGGTGGTGAGAAGGCTGCGTAGCATCAGGGAAGCTGAGGAGTGAGATAGATGGTTCCAAGTGCAGCCTGCAGCTGACCGACAGCCAAACAGCCAACATCTCCCCAGCTGGTACACGGAAGGGAAGGGGGCTAATAATGCAGAATGGAAGCTTACAATGGCAAAGGTCTGCTGGAGGAAGAGACTTCCACCAAAGCCTGAGATGCCCTTGCAGAACCACTTCACTACTCTGAAGACTGAAGAGGAAAGACCTGGCACATCAGGAGAGACACTGGAACAGAGTACGGCAGCCCAATCTGCTCCCTGTATAACAACCAAAACAACTAAATAAAGGTGATAGGTGATAGTAGTAGGCGACTCTCTTCTGAGAGGTACGGAGGCACCATCTGCCAATTTGACACACTCTCTAGGGAGGTGTGTTGCTTTCTGGGGACTTGTATCAGGGATGTCACTGAGAGACTGCCAAGCTTCATACAGTCCACTATCATCCACTTCTGTTGTTTCACATGGGCATCAGTGATACAGCCAGGAGAAGTCTGAGGGGTATCAAGAAGGGTTACAGAGCCCTGGGAGCAAAAGTAAGGGACTCTAGAGTGCCAGTAGCTTTTTCATCATTCCTCCCAGTCAAAGGGAGGGGGTTTGAAAGGACCAGCTGACTCTCATGAATCAACAAAATGTTATGGGACTGGTGCCACAGCCAGGGTTTTGGCTACATATATCATGGGACTTCCTTTGAGAAACCTGGTCTACCTGGGGCTAATGGAGACCATCTGTCAGAGAAGGGGAAGAACATCTTCAGTCATAGACTTGCCGAGCTGGTGAAGAGGGATTTAAACTAATGTTGCTGGGGGTGGGGAACCTCAATCCATTCCACTCCTCCCATTTTGATGCCAGCATCAGGAATAGATGCCCAGAGCCTGGAGAGGGATCACAGGTCAACAGCAGAGCACCTGAAGAACAGCACAAAGGAATTCCAGGCAGTTAGTCAGCTTCATTAGGGGCCCAACTTAAATGCCTCTATGCAAACACACATAGTGTGGGGCAAAAACAAGAGGTTAAGAGAAGTGTGCATGCCTGCAGGGCTACAATCTCATTGGCATGATGGAGATGTGGTGGGATGACTCTTATGACCAGTGTGTTGGAATGGAAGGATACAGGATCTTCAGGCAGGACAGGCACTGGAGAGGAAGAGGGGTCTTGCCCTCTATGTCAATGGCCATCTGGAGTGCATGGAACTCTTCCTGGGGATGGGTGAGGAGCCAAATGAGAGTTTATGTGTCAGGATTAAAGAGTGGGCAGGGACAGGTGACATTATAGTGAGGGTCTGCTACAAGACACCTGACTAGAAAGATTGAGTTGATAAGGCCCTTTATAGACAGATAGGAGCAGCCTCAAGTTCACAAGCCCTGGTCCTCATGGGGGACTTCAACCATCCCAATATCTGTTGGAGAGACAACACAGAAGGGCACAAGCAATCCAGGAGGTTCCTGGAATACATTGATAGTAACTTCCTTCTCCAAGTGATAGAGGAGTCAACAAGGAGAGGTGCTATGCTGCACCTTGTTCTGACCAACAAAGAGGGCCTGGTGGGCAGTGTGAAGCTCAAGGGCAGCCTTCTCTTCACGGACCATGAAATGGTGGATGTCCTGGGTTGAGTGAGTGGTGGAGTTTTTTGGTGGCAGGGGAGGGGGCTATAGGGGCGGCCCCCTGTGAGAAGCTTCTCGAAGGTCCCCCAGCTCCATGTCAGCTCCACTTCTGTTTGGGAAATTGAGCCAATCGGCTGCACCTCTGCGATAACGTATTTAAGAAGGGATGTGGTGACTTGCAGTGGGACTTGTGAGGATGAGTTGCTGCAGCTGCATGAACACCAAGGTCAGTGGAGGAACGGAGGAAGAAAGGAGGGGGGAGGTGTGCCGGAGCAGAGACCCCCCTGTATCCTGTGGTGAGACGGCAGGGTGGCCCCTCCCCTGACACCCATGAAGATCTATGGTGGAGCAGACATTGATTTATGGCCTGTTGCTCCTGCTCAGATAATCAAGGTTCTGTGCCCGAAGAAGGCCGGGGTCTCATGGGAAAAGGTAGACCCGCTGCTGTAATTCAGTGCTGGGAGGATTGCAGCATGCGGGGGAGTCCCACACCGGAGCAGCTTGGGAAGGGCTGCAGCTGTGGGAGAGAATCCAGTCGGAGGAAGTTGGTGACCCATGACGGAGCAGTGTGGAGAACGCTGTGGCCCATGGGAGGAATTCATGTTGGAGAAAGTTTGTGGAGGACTGTCTCCTGTGAGAGGGGGACCACGATGGAGCAGGAGGAACAAGTTTCGGACACTCCCCTCACCGAAGATGAAGGAAGTGGCAGCGCTGACTGCACCCCCCATTCCCTGCCCCTGCGCCACTGGGGGAGGAGGTAGAGATATCGGGAGCAGAACTGAGCCCGGGAAGAAGGGAGGGGTGGGGGGAAGGTGTTCTCAAGATGTGGCAATGCTTCTCACTGTCCTACTCTGTTATGTGTTGTTAGTGTCTGTAATAAATGTATGTTCTTTTTTTCTTCCCCTAACGAGTCTGCCTTTTGCTCGTGATCATAAAAGGGGGATTTTTCCACATCCCAGTCCTATCTTGAACCCCAAGCCTGGCTCTCTGTCCCTTCTCATTGCCGGAGGGGAAGGGAGAGAGAGCTGCTGCATTGTGGTTGGCTGTCAATCAGGCTCAAACCACAACAGTGGTGTTCAAGATCCTTAGGGCAGTGAGGAGGGTGCACAACAAGCAACAAGCTCACTACCCTGGACTTCCAGAGAGCAGACTTTGGCCTCTTCATGGATCTGCTTGGCAGAGTAGCATGGGATAAAGCCCTGCAAGGAAGTGGGGCCCAAGAAATCCGGTTAATATTAAGAATCACCTCCTCCAAGCTCAGTAGCAATGCATCTCAGCAAAGAAGAAATCAAGCAAAAATGACAGGAGGCCTGCATGGATGAACGAGGAGCTCCTGGAGAAACTCAAACACAAAAAGGAAGCCTTCAGAGGGTGGAAGCAAGGACAGATAGCCTGGGAGGAATACAGAGAATGTTAGAGCAGTGAAGGATCAGATTAGGAAAATCAAAGCCCTGACAGAATTAATCTGTCCAGGGATGTCAAGGGCAACAAGAAGAGCTTTTATAGGTATGTCGGTGATAAAAAGAAGGCTAGGGAAAATGTGGGCCCCATAAGGAACGTGAGACCTGGTTATCTGAGATACAAATAAGGCTGAGGTATTCAACAACTTTTTTCCTTAGTCTTCACCAGTAATTGCTCCAGCCACACAACCCAAGTTGCAGAAGGCAAAGGCAGGGTCTAGGAGAAAGAACTGCCCACTACAGGAGAAAATCAGGTTCAAGACAGTCTAAGGATCTTAAAGGTGCACAAGTCCCTGGGACCTGATGAGATGCATCCATGGGTCCTGATGGAACTGGTGGATGAAGTGGCTAAGCCACTATCCATCATATTTGAGAAAGGTAGTCCGGGGAAGTTCCCACACACTGGAAAAGTAAAAACATAACCTTAATTTTTAAAAAGAATAAAAGAAGACCCAGGGAACTACAGGCCAGTCACTCTCACCACTTTGCCTGCCAAGGTCATGAAGCAGATACTCCTGAAAACGATCCTAGGGCACATGGAAAATAAGGAGGTGATTGATGACAGCCAACATGGTTTCACTAAGGTCAAATTCAATCTGAAAAAATTGGTAGCCATCTATGATGGGGTTAAAGCGATAAGGGAAGAGCAACTGACATCATCTACCTGCAATTGTGCAAAACATTAGGCACTATCCCACATGGCATCCTTGTCTCTAAATGGAAAAGACATGGATTTGACAGATAGACCACTCAGTGGATAAGAAATTGGCTGGATGGTCATACTCAAAGAGCTGTGGACAACATCTCAATGTCCAAGTGGAGAGCAGTAAAGAGTAAAGTTCCTCAGGAGTCGATATTTGGACTGGTGCTGTTTAACATCTTTATTGATGAAATAGAAAATGGAATTGAGTGCACCCTCAGCAAGTTTGCTGGTGACACCAAGCTATGTGGTGAGGTCCTCATGCACAGGGACCTAGATGGGCTTGAGAGATGGACCCATGGAAACCGCATGAAGTTCCACAAGACCAAGTGAAAGGTCCTACATATGGGTCAAGGCAATCCCAAGCACAAACACAGTCTGGCGATGAGTGGATTGAGAGCAGCCCTGAGAAGGACCTGGGGGGTGTTGGTTGATATGAAGATCAACATGACCTGGCAATGTGCACTTGCAACCCATAAAGCGAATAATTTCCTGGGCTGTATCAAGAGAAGCATGGACAGCAGGTTGAGGGAGGTGATTTTCCCCTTCTGCTCCACTCTCATGAGACCCTACCTGGAGTGCTGTGTTCAGAACTGGGTCTCCCAGTATAAGAAGGACATAGACCTACTTGAGTGGGTCCAGAGGAGGACCATAAAGATAATCAGGGGGCTGAAGTACCTCCCCTATGGGGACACACTGAGAGGGTTGGTGTTGTTCAGCCTAGAGAAGAGAATGCTCCAGGGAGACTTCATAACAACCTTCCAGTACTTAAAGGGGGCCTACAGGAAAGATGAGGAGGGTCTCTTTATCAGGGATGTAGTGATTGGACAAGGGATTAGAGTTTTAGACTGAAAGTGGGTAGAATTTCAATTAGATATAAGGAAGAAATTCTTTACTGTGAGTGTTGTGAGGCACTGGAACCAGTTGTCCAAAGAAGTTGTGGATGTGCTCTCCCTGGATGTGATCAAGACCAGGTTGGATGGGGCTTTGAACAACCTGATCTGGTGGCAGGTGTCCCTGCCTGTGTCAGGTGGATTGGAACTAGATGATCTTTAATGTCCCTTCCAACCCAAACCATTCTTATAATTCTATGTTGCAAAATAAATTCTTCTACAAATTGATTATTTTCATTGATAAAAATCACTTATTACTAGTCTAAATTTGTCTAGTTTATTTTTTCCAGCCAGTTGAAGGTGTTTTGTCTTTGTTTATGAGTCAGAAACCTTTTCCTGACATACACAGTGATCAAACCAACTCATAACCTTTCCCACATACATTACCAGGGCAGCTAGGAGCTGAGCATCATGCTCTTAGAAAAAGTCAGGTTTCCCAGGTCTCAGGTAGCTCTCTTGGATCTTCACTGAACATTTCCAATTTGTAAACATCCTATTTTGGAGACTACAGACTTTTGTTACTATTTTATTAACATTACTAATGGGTATATACAGTGGAATAAATACTCTGTGCTTACTCTCAGTATTATTTTTTATTTCTGAATATGATTACTGCTTGGCTTTTTATGTATTCCATCATACTGGTCACCCATGTTTGAAAAATCATCTATTTATCGCTTCAGAAACAGCACTTTTTCAAATACAGTTCCCCCTTACTGCAACTCTGACCTAAATTTGATTTTCACAGATGCTTATTCTTAAATTTTGTTGTTTTAAAAGGCATGATGCTCAGATGGTCTCATCTTGCTAAGTGAAGTTGATTGCTCTGTAGAACTGACCTGTCCTTATCCTAATTTAACACTTCACTGATTTTGTGTAATCTGCAGACCTTACCAGCAATGATATTTTCTTCCAGATCATTGATAACAATATTGACTAGTGTGGAGCCAAGAATAGATCATAGTGGGATATGACTAAAAACGTTCCTATTAGATGATGATTACCAGTTAACAATTAGCTTTGCTATTAGCCAGTTTTAATCCATTGAATATATATCACATTGATTTTTTTTTTTAATAGACCCAATTTATTAATCAGAATGTGATGAACTACTAGGTTACAGTATGTACTCAAAGATAACTTTGTCAGCCGTATTTGTAATCTCAACAGGACATAGTTCCTATTGATAAGATCTGTTTCCCATTAAGCCCTACTGATTAGCATTAATGTTATTGCAATTCTCTTTTTCATCCTGCATGTACAGTGAATCTGAAACTCCACTCCTGTATTAATGTTCCCAAGTACCCCTTGGTGGGTGGATAATGTCTCTGCTCAAATAAGCTGATTCTAGGTGGAGATCACATCCCACCTTGGGTGAGTTTGCGGTGATGAAGTTGTAACATAGCATACAACATCAGGGGGAAAATAGAGTGTGGGGGGGAAGTAGGAACTGGGGAAAAGGGTGGCATGACAGTGTAGCCAGCATTCTGTCTTGTGATTTTATGTTCATTTTACTCCTTAGTGAGTTTGGGGATTTTTTGTTGTTGTGGGTTTGTTTAGGCTTTTTTTTCCCCTGTTAAACTCTTTGCGGTTCTCAGTGTTCTAAAACTGGCACATCCATAACTTTTCAGGATTTGTTTTTCACTGCTTTTTCTAATTCTTAGCAATCCATGAGAGTAGGTACATCAGTACCTGTAAATAATAACTAACTTGTACAGGATTATCTTTTTCTTGCTTTTTCTTGAGCTATAGTCAGTTACATCACAGAGTTTTCATAGCTACTGTGCAAATTTTAGTGGAAACATTCAATGCTTCTGCATTGTTTTAACACCTCCTCACCTCCCTACCCACAATTAGCACTGGATATTACAGACTCCAATAGCAGTTTCTGAGTAAACAATCTACAAGAAAACTGAATTACAATAGTATCTTAGAAATTTAGTATAGATGTTTTACAGTGGTCTCAGTAAAAACACTTAATTTTATAGATTTTTGGCTTTCCCCACACTCTTAATAATCTGGCCCCAAATACCACCTCAAAATGATGTTTCTGGCTCTGGAAATCTGAGAGCCACAGATTGCTGGAGGCTGAGAAAGCATCATTGTATGCTTGACCTATTTTACTCCTTTCTATTTGCATCTGTCGCTGGCCATTGTTGGAGATGAACTGTTAGGTATTTGGTTCAACCCGGTTTGTTGTTCTTGTGGTCTCAGTTTCTCTGATAATTTATATATATTCTTCAGGGATACCAGCGTATTAACTTTCTTCAGCTTTGCTGCATAAGTTTTCAGACCCTGATCATTCATGATAAACAGAGTAGCTATATTGCTATGGGAAATGGTCGCATGATGCTTTTTTTCCCCTTTTTTTCTGGTCCTACAAATGCAGTGTTCATTAAATACAGGAATATTCTGTTTATATTTTATATTTGGAAAAACAATCTAGCCTCAAATGTACTCAAATTCTCTTCATGTTTCTGCCACAGAGAATAGCTGACATTTGTTCCATATGTATATTTCCAGTGAACAGAAAAGTTTTTTTTTTAAAAATAGCAACATAAAAACTAGAAGGAAGTGATAGTTGTTATTCGTTTATATTAATGGAGCGTATCATTAACCATCAGGCTTGTTAGAGTGCAACCTGAATAAACCACACGCTACGGAGTTTAAAAGACGCAATACTTATTCTATTGCTTTTACTGTCCTTCAAAGTCTATGATTTTGTCCAGCCCAAATTACTTGCTGATGGGTGCTTATATGAGTACAGCAATATTCCTAGATCTAAGATTTGAGGGCACTTCTACAAGCTGCATATTGAGATAATTTTCGAGAAATTCAAGTCACCAAATTACAGACTTTGTTAAGTTTCAGATGAAGAAATTCTTCAGTTTTCTTCTTCTTCTTTTTCTTTCCTTTTTTTTTTTTTTTTTTTTTTTTTTTTTTTTTTTGCAGTAGTAGTAGACCCATCTCCCTTTCACTGTTTTGGTGCTATAGCCAGATGAAAACCGAGGGAAATTTAGTATGTTAGTTAAATGGATTTATAATTGACTAAAATAAATAATCTACTTCTGGTTTCTATATCACTTGATTGGAGACATCCAAGATGTCAAGATATAAACACACTTGGCAGCATTACCACCAAATCAAAAAAGCGTACTTAAAAGGAAATGTAGCACGGGTACTATGTCATGAGTGTTTTTCAGTCCAAACTACTGGCTTGTAATCATACCTTTAGTACTCAGACATACTGAAGTAAGACTGTAACATTGAAATGGATCTGTAGCTACCCAGGTGTAGTCTGTGATGCAAAGAGGTGCCCTAAGACAGCAACAGAAGTAAGTTATTAATTGAATCATAGAATCATAGAATCATAGAATACCAGGTTGGAAGGGATCTCAAGAATCATCTGGTCCAAAGTTTCTTGGCAAAAGCCCGGTCTAGACAAGAAGGCCCAGCACCCTGTCCAGCAGAATCTTCAAAGTGTCCGATGTTGGAGAATCCACCACTTCCCTAGGGAGATTATTCCAGTGACTGATTGTTCTCATTGTGAAAAATTTTCCTCTTGTGTCTAGTTGAAATATCCATAGGAGTAACTTGTACCTATTATCCCTCTTATTTTCCATGTGACTTCTTATAAAAAGGGAGTCTCTATCTTCTTTGTACCCACCCTTTAAATACTGGAACATGGTGATAAGGTCTCACCTAAGCCATCTCTTCTCAAGGCTATACAAGCCTTTCCTCACATGGCAGGCTCCCCAGTCCCTTGATCATCTTTGTGGCCCTCCTCTGGACCCTCTCCAGCCTGTCCACAACTTTACTGTATAGTGGGTACCAAAGCTGAACACCGTATTCCAGGTGTGGCCTGACAAGTCCTGAGTAGAGTGGAAAAATGACTTCTTTATCTCTGCTTGTGATGCCCTTGTTGATACAACCCAGTACCTTGTTGGATTTCTTTGCTGCTGCAGCACACTCTTTATTCATGCTGAGCTTGTTGTTCACTAGGACCCCCGGGACCATTTCCCCAGAGCTGCTCCCCAGCCAGGTGGGTCCCAGCCTGTGCTGCACTTCTGGATTATGTTTTCCCAAGTGCAAGAACTTACACTTGTCCTTGTTGAACCTCATAAGGTTCTTGTTAGCCTACTCTTCCAGTCCATCCAGGTCTTCTTTTATGGTGACCCTTCCAAAGTGCTTATTTCCCCACTCGGTTTGGTATCATCAGCAAACGTCATCAGGGTGTTTTTGATGCCATCTAGATCACTTCTGAAAATATTAAGCAGCGTTAGACCCAATCTCCATTCCTGAGGGACCCCACTTGTGACAGATTGCCAGTCTGAAAAACAGATATTTACCACTACCCTCTAGGTGTGGCCTGTAAACCAAGTCCCCATCCACCGCACGGACCACTTGTCTAGACTGTAATGCATCAGTTTTTCTAGGAGGAGGCTGTGGGGAACCGTATCAAAAGCCTTGGAGAAATCCAGGTAGACAGTGTCCACTGCTTGTTCCATATCAACCAATCCAGTTACTTTGTTTTAGAAGGTGATCAGGTTTGTCAAGCACAACGTTTCCTTGGTGAAATGTGCTGTTTTTTCCCAGTCACGTGCTTCATTTGACTTGTGATAGCCCCCAGGAGAAGTCATTCCATAACTTTCCCAGGGACTGAAGTAAGACTGATGGGTCAATAATTTCCTGGATCCTCCTTTATGACCCTCTTGTAGATGAGGGGTGACATTAGCCTTCTTCCAGTCTTCTAGAATGTCCTCTGATCTCCATGGCTTCTCAATGGTTCTGTAGAGCAGCCTCGCAATCACATCAGTCAGCTCTCTTAACGCCCTTAGGTAGATAAGAGCAGGGCCCATCGATTTGTAGGGGTCAGCCTCTTGTGATAGTTCACAAACCAACTCCTGCTTCACTGACAGTGGGTCTGCATTTGCACCAGCCTGGATTTTTGTTCCCAAGGCCTGGGGCCCAACAGTGCTGGTAAAGACAGAGGTGAAGAAAGTGTTGAGAACCTCTGCCTTTTCAGTGTTGTCTGTGACTAATTCACCTCTCTTTTTTTAACAGTGGGCCAATATTTTCGCTCTGTTTGTTGTTTATCTACTTGAAGAAGACATTCTTGTAGTTTTTGACATCTCTGGCCAATTTTAATCCAAGTTGAGCTTTTGCTTTTCTAACTGCATCCCTGCATGCCCTGGCAATGCCCTTGTAGTTCTCAATGGGTATTCGTCCGCTTTTCTATCTCTTGTATGCTTTTCAGTACCAGGGTTTTGTCAGTAATTTTGATTGTTCCCCGTGGAGAAAGGAATGTATTATACTATTTCTTTCCACATATTCTCAAAATATTTGTCAGCATGATTCTTAAGACTCAAAACTTTTCAATTTTCTACACTTTGCATTCAAAAGCAGGAATGGAGAACACAGTTGAATGTTCAAATCTACCTCTCATGCACACTGAAGGCAGTAGCAGAGTGATTTATCCACAATATAAGGATGTGATTTATGTTTCTGCTCTGCTCTTTTGCACCAGTGCCCAGGCTGTGCCATGCTTTGCTCTCATGCAAACTATAATCTATATAAAACTCTCTATTCTCATATTGTTAACTGATCTACTAGTCTACTTTTAGCTTGGGTGGAAGCAAATTAAAAAATGAATGTGAATGATTGCACTTAGCTATATTTTCCTTCCTGGAAGCTTCATACAGAGTTAAAGATGTGGCAGCCTGGCAGGAGGACAAGAATTTTTAGCACTGCTTAATGAAATTAAAGCAGGTCAGACATAAACATAAGGTGGCTGTCCTGCAAATTGTTATGCACATCGATAATTATGTAATTGTATCTGAATATATGTCTGTGTGTGTATCAAACATATGAAGTGTTTCGCTGAAGCCAAAGTGGATCTACTTGTGTGGCTAAGGTTTGGCTCTGCAGGTGCAGGAAGAAAGAATTATGCTGTATCTTTTATTGATGGGAACTAAGAGATGTCTTTGTAATCTCAAAGTAGGCTTTGGAAGAAAAACAGGATGAATCACTAGTCAACACTGTATTTCTTTTTTACTTTCTTTTTTTTTCTTCCCACGTCTCCATCTTCAAAACAGTAAAAGTAATCTTAATTTGGTGCACTACAATAAAGAATGTTTGTAACCTGGACACAGAGGTCCTTGCCTGCTAGTGGCAAGACAGATGCCGTAAGGAGTTCCTATGCATGGTTATGAAAAGAAAGAAATATTTTTGTTGAAAAAAGTTAGTTCTAAGTCCAGTATAAAAAAATCAAGAGATTCTAGTTATGCTGTAGAAGGGAACATTTCTCCCTCTTACTAATAGGATGGTGTGTGCTGCTCCCAACAGTATGTTTTCTTTTGCCCTAAGCAATAATTTGGTAAAAAAAAATACAATAAATCAAAAATATAAAAAAATAATCCTCCTCAGAGTTAAGCAATCTGGCTATAAGACTTGAGTCAGAGTCCTAACAGTTTTTTTTTTTTTTTTTCTTTCTGAGCATTGCTTCCTTGCTTTCATAGTATGGCACCTTTGTTGAAAAGAGAGCTAGAAACTAGTTATTTATGCAAAATACCCTATAGGCTTGGGCATAACGTCACACAGGGTTTCAACACTCTCAGATCAAAATCTTAAATAAACCTGTCTCACTTTTAGGGTAAGTTTTGGAGTGAAAACAACTACTCTCCTGTGGAGGTGACTGGGTGGTTTTACTTTCCTTTTGGTACTTAGTGTTTGCTAACTTCTCAAATATATAATGTTACATTTGTTTTGTGATCAGATATAAAACTGTATTATTACTGAATAGAAAGAACAATTCCTGAAATGAGAATTTTAAACTGTAAGCCGTAATGTTAGCTTTGTATTACAGTAATTCATTCATGGAAAAGAATTAGCATCGGAGCTGTATGCCAAATTCTGACATTTCCATTTCATAAACTAAATATTTGCCAGAAACAGCTATAAAACCACATAAAAAACACAAGTTAATTCTTATAAATAATAATTCTTGGTTAAATAATCTAAAGTTTGTTTTACCATTTTTGTAATGTTAATCTAATACTCATTTAGGGGGGCTAGTCTCTGAACATGTAATGCTAAAGTGTGTTTTACATTTAATAATAAGGATTGCAATCAAATCCACAAATTTAGCTTGTGTTTCAAATAAGAACCCAAGTTTCTTAATGGTCAAATGCTACGTTTGAACTTTTGTCCATTCGAATACTTCTTGCTGATAGAGTTAAACTAATTTATGACTAGAATAAAGTCTAGACAGATATTGCTCTCAGGTTTCCAGACAAAGAAAGAAAATCGCAGAAGAAAATAGAGCACATATATTGCAAATGCTTAACAGAGAAATCCAAATAAACATACAAAACATCTGGGGTTAGGCTGTTTTCAGAGACAATTCTAGGACTTCAGTAGTTTCATCTGTTCACTTTGTTATTCTTTTACTCTTGAAGAGATGTATCACTAGTAAACTGTATCACTTTTTACACTAAAAGCTTCTTGTAGAATCAGGATTTGCCCTTTCCCCAGTAAGGATTTGAAAAAAAGTAATAATATTAAAATTTTCAGTGTTTCTGTAGAGCTGCAGTCACCACTGAGCTTTACTGAAAACAAAAAACAAAGCACCTCTGAAAATGTGGTCTTACAATTTGAAGTTGGAAGCAAGTCCTGAGGTATCCAAATTTCGTGAACATTTCTCACAGTTTTAACCCATTATTTGAACACTGATAATACGATATAAAAGAAAGAAGGGTTCTGTTATTGTTCATTTTGTTTTTAAAAAATCTCCATCTTTCGGCTATATTGAGTGATTTAGAAACAAGGAAGAAATTAAGTGCCTGAAGATAGACACCAAAGAAGTTTCCATTAACTTCAATGGACTTTGATAGAGTTTAGCACTACTGAAAGTCATATTATTCCCATAGTATGATAGTATGGATTTATGAACCTAACTTTAGGCTTGTATTTATTAATATATTGTCCCACATATTGTTTGCATTTTAAGGTGTTTCTATAAGTTGAGGAAAAAAAAAAATTAAGAAAATTAGTCAACATAGTGCTCTCTGGCATCTAGGTTAAGTAAACCCTTAAGGTAACGATGCCTGTAGAGGCAATGTTTTGACTACAGAAAAGATGTCATTTTTCTTTAACAAAGATTTACCAACAATTTCAGACCTTTATGTCTTTCCATCATTTTAGTGCAACACATTTCAGTTAACTCGAAAGGAGAATTAGGAGGCAGTGATGTTTCAAGGTTGAGATGCAGCCTAATTTCCACCATATGGTGTTTTTGTTTTTATCACCATCTTTGGAACAAAGGGTAGAACTTCCTAACTTGTTTGGCTTTATGCTAATTTTGCTTTTTTTTTTTTTTTTTTTTTTTCCAGAAGATCTAAATGGTTGACTTAAATCCCATAAGTTTCATTACTTTTTTCCCTTTACTTTATTCTTTTTTTTTTGAGCAGCTTTCACATATTCAACATTGCATAAAATACCCATTTGTAATTATGTTTAACCTTTGTAAAGCCTCTGGGTAAAGTCTACTCATTAATCTTTAACCTGACAAGCCTTGGGGGTGGTGGAATTGGCACAGTCATGTATTAGAGGCTCAGAGACCACAGACTAGAGGTACAAAAGGGGTAATTAAGAGGTAGTATGAAAGGAAATGGAACAAAGCTAAAGGGATAGGATCATATTATGGTACATGTCAGACAGTAGTAAGGACAATGGAATGCAAATTCCTATAGACACAAATCAAAAAATAAATGAAGCAGTGCATTTTTTAAAACAAAACCAATTTAATGATCTCCTTTCTTAGTCAAGCACAGATAACCTTCACTAAATTAGATCTCAAACACTGTAATAATCATGGAGCACAGACACATGGTTAGTTTTTGATAGTGTGACCCTATTTATCTTTTGCTTTGTTTTTAACAGACCTGCTGCCTTGCAGTAACTGTAAAAGGCACAAGGTAGTTTATCTCAATATACCTCAGCAGAAAACAACATCACCTGGACAAGTGTCATCCTGTAGCTAAGAGATAAGTCCTGCCCCTGGCCGCCAGGCTGAGGAATGCCTGTCTGCTGGGCAGCCGCTCTGTGCTGATCCCAGATCCCTGCGGGATCACAGTGCAGATGATCATCAAGGTGGTTGGGACGATCTGGCATCTGTGGGAAAAGAGTCAGGGCCAGGATTCAAAACACTGTCTCTGATGAGGCTTTATGGTTTTTCCAACATCTCGGCAGGTAGTACTTTGAAACCGTGGAAGCTACTCTCTTTTCTACTCCTAAGGGACAAGGTCCTGTCATCTGTTTGACTGCACACTGAGACAGGTGTCTAATTTCATGTTCATTAATTGTTCCATTGACCACAGTTAGACTCTTTGTTTGATTAGACACTTGCCTTAACACATTTCTCAGTCTGATCTCCTCTGCCCAATCTCTACAGTGGTGGCATTAAGTGGTGATTTTCTCCTAGTCTTCTGCAAAAATCCTCATCATTCATTTGTGATATTTAGACTTGTCTTCAGGGGCTGGGCTTCCTTTAAAGAAAATTTAATTTTATACTTCTGTAAGCCTTCAGTGTATTACTGAATAGAACAAGACTGTCATGCATTCATAAGATGGTAACCTTATAACCAGTAAGTCCCACAATGGGAAAGGATGGAGTAGGACACAAAACCCAGCATTGCCAGCTTTTTGGATTTTTATATATGCTTTCACAACAAATGATATTTACTTTCCAGATAGGTAAAGCTGCTTTTATCAAGAGGTTACATGAGAACCTTTGTTTTCAACAGAAATAAAGATAAATTTTAAAAAGTGTTATCTCCTGTTTTTTTATTTTCATAAAAGTGTAGCAGCTGTTCAGAAAACGCAGAATGTTTTTCTGTACCTCTGTCCCTTTGCATGGAAGGAAAAGTTCCTTAGATTGCCAGCATACTGGAGTTGCAGCTTTGACATTTCTTGCTTGAGGAAGGTCCTCACCTACGTTCAGTGAGGTAGAGGCCTATTAGAAACTAATCCTATATCTGAATATGTGTCTAAATGACTTATGAACATTTCAAAGTGAAGGTATTAGAGGAATTTTATTTTACATCCACAAGGAAGATGAAGCACTTGTACTCTAAAGAGGAAAAAATCTTAAATTGAGTATGTCCATGCTGTATGTCTCAATCTGTTTAGCTAATCATGTTGGTTTGGGAGAGTAGAAAAAGTTGGGGGGCAGGGAAGGAAAGAAGGAAGTAATTGTAATGGTGAAAAGAATGCATTTTAATTTGTCTTTCTCAAGGGCAAATAGTAGACTTGCAAATATAATTAAAGCTCCTTTTAAAAAATGCATCAGAAACATGAATAAATTGGCAGAAGGACACTTCACAGGTTTTGGAAGATGTGGCATTACACACAACGTGGAAGTGGTCAACTCTGCATGTGGAGTGGACAGAAAATTTAATAAATCAGACTCTCCAGTCTGAGAATGATAGCAAAAAATAAAGGCTCGATGTTTTGGATTAATTTCTTTCTCCTTTACTGCTTCCAAGAAACATGGATAACTATAGTAAGTGGACAGATTGCTAAATACTACCTTTTTTGTTAATGGTCAAAATAATTTATTTGTTCCTTGAATTAAGGTATAGGCTTTTTTAAGGCCAGATCATAATATTTTTTAAGGCCAGATCATAATATTTTGAAGATCTGGATCTGAAATACACATTGATGAGGCACTCTTATTATGACAAATTAATGTAATAAAATAGAATTATAGGAAAAAAGAGTGAGGAAATCCTGTACAGTCATTATTTTAAATTTCATTAAGGGTATAAACCTTATATATTGAGAAGTATCCAATTCTCTTGGTTTCTATGAACTCCCAAGTTTGTTGAGTTTAGTTATATTTAAAGAGTTAAATGAAACCAATTTAATAATGTAGAAAATCATGCCCTGGCTTTTGGAAGATCAATGTAAATAGGAATAACCCTTCTCCTTTCTTCTCTTAAACCAGTACTTTTCATTCCTTAATGAGATAGAGAACATGTGTAGGTCCTACTTGTAGGAGTTGCTTATCTTTCTCAGTCCTTCAGAGCTCCCAAGAGGAGCTAAATAAAATCTAAACAAACAAATTCTTACTAAATTTAACAAATAACTAGGAGATACTGAAACCAGCATAATGGATGCAACCGATGTGTGAACTCAAAATATAACTGTAAGACAATTATGGGAAAGAAAAATAGGTCAGAAAAAATAAGGCAAAAAATGCTGTGCTTTTAATGCTGTATTTATTTGCTGTCTGGGTCAGCTACTTTATCTCTTTCTAATCATCTGTGTAAATAAGACTAGCAGTGTCATATTCTTTCATTCCTGCACTACACCGACAATTTTCATTGCTTAATGAGATCGAATGTTTCTAGGTTCTACATATGTATACTCATTCTATTCAATCCTTCGGGGCATCTTCCTTCCTATGATGTAAAAAGTCCTCAAAAAAATAATAAACAATTTGTAGTGAATTCAGCAAGTAAGATATGCATGCAATGCTTTAAATTTTCAGTTATAACAAAATTACACTCAAAAACCAAAACATAAATCTCTGCCTGGGGTGAAGTGTGTCATGAATCGGTGCACTGGTCATTTCCTCTGGAGTCTACAGTATTGGCTATTGTTAGATACAGAATATTTGATTTAATAAACATGTCTTTATTAATACAGTGATAAATACTGTGTTACCTTAAACAGGAGTTGAGTTTTCTAGATAATCCCATTGTTTATACTGATAAACAATGATCAAATATTGATGACTTTTAAAATGGATAATATGATGCAAAATATATCAGTACTCTTTCCACTCCGGCCTTTTTCCACATTCATGCAAAGCAGTTTGCACATAACTTCCTTATATTTCTTTCTCTTGCCCTCCTTAAAGTAATGGTCACACAGATAGAGCAGCTCCTCTTAATCCTAATCCAAAGAACTGGTAAAAGCATAAAATGTCAGCCTAAACCAGGAATCTTTTCAAGAGTCTAAGATAATATCCCCATAATAAGCTTAATGTCAAGCCAACACATTATTTGTTTTGGGGGGAAGAGAAATAGAAGGGGAAAAATGAAGACCCAAAGGCAGACTAAAATAATGGAGAAACCAGTCAAAATTCAAGGAACAGTGAGACAGGGACCATTCAGAGTTGAACATTCCTTCATGGATAGGCATAACCCTTAGGAGAAAGGAGGTCTGAGCAAATTCACAAAGAACCCACTGTCCACAAGACATGAATATCAGCATCAAGGGGATGCTGATATTGGGAGAAGAGGGAGGAGAAAATGCTGTTTATGTTGGTGTTAGTCTAGCAGAATAAATAAAATCTCTTACAAATCACAGAAAACATGAATAATAGATTCACCTTTTAACTTCTAAATACTAATTCCTGGAAAGTCTCTGTAGCACCGTTAAATGCATTTGGGGCATTTTTTTGCCAGGAACAAATACTTCTACCTTTGTGTTACCCACTGTAACCTTCATACTGTTATATTTTTAAGTTTCTAAACACTATCATCAAAGGTGGACTGGGTAATTTGAAATCTATCTAAAACATGAATGCCTTTCTGCTGTCCTTAGTCTACCTTTTTAATTTATCTTTTCAATCATTTTTTATTCACATGGATCAGTTAAATACATGAAAAGGGATTGATTTGTCTCTGATCATCCTGATTAAGTTAATGCATATTTCATTATCACATTTTATATGTAGGTTTTAAAGTGGTTTTACTCATTCACATGCTTAATGACTGTGACTCCTAGATCTTGACCTAACTCCTTACTCTGGGTTTGCCTCCCTCTGCTCAGTTTAGCAAGGTGACGTGGAGTTCTGACATATCCTTATTAAAGTGCTGCCAATTTCAGCTTTACATGGTCATGTGTGATCTACCGCACTGCTCTATCACTGCTTTCACCCTTCCTCTTTTTCTTCTGTCACTGGCAACTGCATCATCACACTCCTGATCACTCAGCTCCATAAATAACTCATTCATTCCCTTTAACCCTTCCTTCTCTTTGGATATGTTTCAGGTGCAATGCTTCCAAGTCCTCTGTCTTCCTCATTCATAGCATTTCCAGAATGTAGACTCTGTTATTTTTACCTTTAGGAATTTAAGAGCTGGGCATCTAAGCCTGACCTAGTTACCCTAAGATCTTTTTCATAATCACTGAGAGAAAAAGGCATATACAGAAATTGATTCATCTCATCTATCTTAAACATCTATTTTAAGTTGAGATGAATTAACCCCAGATAGTATCTGTTCCTCTCCATACACTTAGAGGGAGTGTTAGGTGGTCTGTTCAAACTTGGAAATCTCAGACGTCTATATTTATGACTCCTAATCTTGTTGAATTTATTGCTTGGTAAATTGCTGGCCAACTTTGTCTACTACTATGCTAAATTAGAGATTGCCTTTTTACTGGTAATGGTAAATATATTTGTACCGGGTTAGCAATACGGCTACTGTCCCATTTCAGCACAACAGTCCCTTTCCTGTAACTATGGGATGATCTTTCTTGATGCTATAATTCTTTCTACAGTGCACCCTCTGATTTTGGTTCCTTGGTTGTCATTGAGACAGAATACTATGTTGCTATGGCTGTGGCTGACATCATGAGTTCAGGTACGTGGAAGCCATAGCCAGTCAAGAATATACTTCATCCCCTAGGCTTACTCTGAACCTTTGACGTCTGGGAAGCTATGTTTTGTCAGAGCAGACTCTATCTGGTTGCCATCAGGCAAATATTTTGCTGTTCAACACAGATAAATTAGAGCAAGTTATAATCCTTATTAATATTATCACAACCTAATAAAATTATAGGCAGCTCTGGACAGTGGGGTGGCCAGGGATGTGGACTGCAAACTGGCTAAACTATCTGTTTCAGAGATCACTGGCATGAAGTCTAGCTGGAGGCCAGTAATCAGCATTGTGTCCCAGGGGTCAATACTGATTCTGATGTTGTTTAACATCTTTGTTAATGACATGGATTATAGGATCAAGTACACCACCAGTAAATTTGGAGAGGGTACAAAGGTGGGAGGAATGGTTGATAGACAATATGGTTGTGCTGCTATTCAGAGGAACCTCCACAGGCTGGGGAAATGGGCAAATAAGAACTTTACGAATTCCAACAAAGGGAAGTGGAAAGATATGCATCTGGGGACGAAAAACTCCATGTACCAATATATGTTGTGGGCCCACAGACTGGAAAGCAGAAAAGGGCCTGGAGGTCCTGGTGGACAAAAAGTTGATCATGAGCCAACAATGTGCCTATGCAGCAAAGGCATCCAACAGCCAGAAGACCAATAGCTGCATTAGGAGTGTCGCCAACAGACCAAGGTTGGTGAGTCTTCCCCTCTACTCAGCCCCTGGTAAGACAGATCTGGAGTGATGGGTATAATCTGGGGCTCCCCAGCACAAGAGAGATAAGGACATAATGCGGAGAGTCTAGGGAAGGGCTACTGAGGTGATTAAAGGACCGGAGCATCTGCCATATGAGGAGAGGCTGAAAGAGCTGGGACTGAGCAGCCTGAATATGAGAAGTCTCAGGAGGGATCTTATCCATGTATATAAATACCTGATGGGAGGGAATGAAAAAGGCAGAGCCAGACTTTTCTCAGTGGTACACAGTGATAGAACAAGAGGCAATGAGCATAAATCGAAACACACAAAATTCCTTCTGAATACAAGAAAACACTTTTTTCACTGTGACAGTGTTCAGTCACTGGCACATGTTGCCCAGAGAGGTTGATAGTCTCCATCTTTGGAGATGTTCAAAACCTTATTAGACATGGTCCTGGGCAACCTGCTCTAGCTGACCCTTTGTGATGGGGGTTGGACTAGATGATCTGCAGAGGTCTCTGCCAGACTCAACTATCCTGCCATGCTGCAAAATCATAATAGTACTTATTAACATTAAGCGTAATAAGTATAATATCTCAGTTGCTGTGGAGGAAAAGGTCTTAAAGTTCTCATACACCAATGATATTTGGATATTTGATTTTTGTAATCATTTGAATAATTACTGTCATGTTTTGAGATCAGAGGGGAACTGATCACCATGCAGCTACTCATTCGTCTTTTCTCCCCCAGCACTGGGAAGGAGAAAATGAAGCTAAAAAGGCTTGGGAATCAAGATAAGGACTGGAAGTATTGACTCACCCATTATGATCACGGGCAAAAGACCGTCTCGTTAGAGGAAGAAAGAAGAACACAAATTTAATACAGACACTAACAACAATAACACTTAACAAACAGAGTAGGACAGTGAGAAGCATTGCCACATCTTGAAAACACATTCCTGCACCCCTCCCTTCTTCCTGGGCTCATCTTTGTTCCTGGTATCTCTACCTCCTCTCCAGCAGTGGTGTAGAGGGCAGGGAATGGGAATTGTGGTCATTCCTGCTGCTTCTTCTACCTTGGGGATGGGGGAACTTCTGTTATCTTCCCTCTGCTCCAGTGTGGTCCCTCTCTCACAGGAGACAGTCCTCCACAAACTTTCTCTGACATGAGTCTCTCCCACAGGCCTCAGCACTTCCCAAGATGCTCTGGCATGGGTTATCCCAATGTGTTGCAATCCTCCCAACACCAAACTACATCAACAGGGGCTTCTTCTTCCCACAGGATCCTGGCCTACTTCAGGCACAGTCACCTGCTCTGGTGTGGGGCTCTCCACAGGCTGCAGGTCGGCATCTGCTGACCATTGACCTCCATGGGTGGCATGGCAGAGATATCCCTGCTCTCTCACTAAGGGCTGCAGGGGTGGAGGTCTGCATGGGCACAACTCCCCCCCTTTCCTTATCTGTTTTTCCACTGATCTTGGTGTTTATACAAATGTTTTAACTGCTCCTCACAACTCTAATTCCTCCACCCTGGTTCTCCTTCTTAAATATGTATTGCGAAGGTGCAGCTACCATTGCTAATTGGCTCGGCCTTGGTGCAGAGGTGAGTCCAACTTGGAGCTAGGGGAGCTTTGAGAAGCTTCTCACAGGGGAACACTGCTGTAGTCTCCTCCCCCACTACCAAAACTCCCTGTCACTCACAAAAATCTAGCACAAAGTGCCTGAAGTGATGGTGTTAGAGCAAATGTCACAGATAACAGGAATGTTTGCACAATACTACTTAGAATGTTTTCATTTTAATTCTTTGATGTTTAAGATATTAACAGTGTTATTGATCTGCATACTATATTGAATTGGGGTTCATATCTGATGTCACAAGAGAAAGGGGCATATGGGATTTATAGCTTTTATTTGATGTGGAAATAGATTTATTTTGTTAAAGTGTGCACATCTTATTCAGGACACGATACTGTGGGGAGGCATAGGCAATAGTCTGAACAAAACCCTGTCAATTTTGTTTCTAGGAAAACAGAATTTTATTTTTTTACTGAGTTTGCTTGCTATTTATATGACTGGAACGCAAAAGCTGGTATCATAGCATGTGCAATTACATGACTGGTACTATTAATAAACACCTGGCTCAGCTGTGGCACAGGAATTTTTTACTGGCATGATGATGACTATGTGAACTTCTGGGATCATATCTAAGGATTGGGTTTTGATTATACTCTTGAATTTTTTATTGCCCCCTCATCCCCCTTTTATTTGTAATACAGATATAGCTACAATAATGAAACAAGGATTGTCCTTTCTGGACTAATCTCCAGAGGCTGTTGTAAAATCATTCAAATCCCTCATGACAGCCTTGAAGTTTATGATTAATCATGATCAAAGAAAATATATGCTAAAGTACAAAGTCACTTTAAAATCAGATCTATACATACTGCAAATCTGTAACTTAACACTCCTAGCCTTATGACCATCACCTTCCCTCTCTTTCCTCTCCAACTACATGCATTGTTTTACAGATTAGATCCTGACTCCCTGACCGACTCTTCCCCTGTCCTTGGACAATGTCACTGTTTGTTGTTAGAGTACTGTTGTTCTGGAAATTAATAGAAATGAGAGTGTCGGATATATATGGCTTATGACATGCAGCTGAGGAGTTCAGATTCTGTCTGGGAGAGGGTTCATGAGCTTTTTTCTTCTTTATTCTCTTTTGGCCTGGTCTATGAATCTTTATTCACGTCTGAAGCGGCCTTACCTCTGTAAGAATGAGGTTGTAGCACACAAAGTTATGAGTCAAGTGATTTAAGAAGATCTGTTGCTAATCAACAGTTTCATGTTATTTAAATGTGAAGTGCAATTAAAGTAAAGATGTACCTTTGAATCTTCAGTTCTCATTTTTTTCTGATGGTGGGTGGTGAGATCTAATAGGATTTTTCCTTCTCATCCATCAAATTGACCTCTTTGCTAATTAACGAGAGTGTGAGAATCTACAGAACTTGTGGCTAATGAGGATGTTTCATTTATTGGTGTATGTGAAAGTATTCACAGCATTAAAGCATCATTGCAGATGAACTTAGGTGAATCTTTGGCAGAAAAATTCCTCCTAAATGAATAGAACCATTAAATTACTTCCCCACTTCAACACTCATCTGCAGCCTTATACCTCACTGCATTTTAAAAACTTTGTGCTGCTACACTCTTGGACTTGATTGAGAACAGCACATAGTCCAGATTCAACCTATGTACTTCAGGCACATAACCAAGGCAATTAAGTCAAGAGAGTGTTGCCTTATGCTCTGTCTGTGGACAACAGAGATGGGCACTTCTAGAAGTCAATCCAGACTTTAGGTGTACTAAAACACCCTTGGCATGGCTTGTTCTCTTCATATAATAGAAATCAAGGTTAGGCTGATGATGAAGGGCCCACTTCAACTTTACATGAACACAAGAGCTGTGTAGCTAATAAACCTTTGGAGCTCATCCTCAGCTCCTTTTAACACCCTTGCTGCTGTGTAGTTATAGATGTTGGGAACAACTGTCCATTGTCCATCAGTTGACTTGCAAGGGGGAGCATGCCACAACCTCCTAATGGAGATAATGCATCCTAATATGATAGTGGCTGGCCATGAATAAACTGTTCCCACAGGTCTTTATACCTTCTCATGATATTTGCCATTTCCTAGTGCAAAACTGCTTCATCTTGCACAGTCAATTTATACTGAAAACCAAAAGATGTAGTTAAAATTCTCACTCACAGCACTTTCTCAATACCATTGGTGTTTTTAGCTCTCAGGTCTTTCCTCTTGTTGGTTTGCCTTCTCCATATCTTCTACAGAGAGCTGCATTCTACATTAGCTACATTCACCCTCTACTTAAAATCCATAACCTAGACAGGCAGAATTCTGGGTATCACAGGGCTTTTCACTTGGAAAATTTTATTCATTGGTTTCTGTGCAGGAAGTTTTTTGTTTTTTGCTTTTCGGTTTGTGTTTTTGTTTGTTTGTTTGTTTGTTTTTAAATAAACCAAACCAACAACACAGTCAAATATGTCAGTTAAATAGGTTGGGAGATACTTATATTATTTTGTTTTTCACTGGGAACAGCCTGTGCTCCAAAGTGCAGAAGGCCTGAGTATGTATCCAGAAATGCTTTCATCTCTTCTCCTTTCAATTCTACTTTTTTTTTTTTTTTTTTTTTCTTTTTAAAATGAATATAGGCTCTGAGTTAAAGTTTTCAAATAAATCATCCTGATGGGAGAAAATATTAGTGCTCTAGTAGGCAAGTACAGAGACAGTTATACCTATCTATTTCACTACTATTTACTACATAAGTCATCAGAGGTCAACCTTCATCATACATATACGAACAAATTTGGTCATTTAGTGTATGTCTACACTGCTAGGTACAGGTAGATGCAAGAATCTTTGTTCATGCTCTGAGATGCAAGTCAAGAAGACCTTGAACTGTGGTCTTCTGGATAAATTAGTAAATCTTGCCTCTCCAAAGGACTTATTATAACAGGGTTATATGACTCCCAAAGTGGGTATCGTAGTTTGAGCCTGGTCGGCAGCCAACCATCACGCAGCCACTCTCTCTCTCGTCTCTTCTGGAAATGAGAAGGGACAGATGAGCCAGGCTTGGGGTTCGAGATAGGTCTGGGATGGGGAAAAAATCACCCTTTATGGCCACGAGCAAAAGGTAGACTCATTGGGGGAAGAAAAAAGGAACATATATTTATTACATACACTAACAACACATAACAGAGTAGGACAGTGAGGAGCATTTCCAAATCTTCAGTACACCTTCCCCCCACCCCTCCCTTCTTCCTGGGCTCAGCTCTGCTCCCGATATCTCTACCTCCTCCCCCAACAGCGCAGGGTCAGGGAGTGGGGGGTGCAGTCAGTGCTGCCTCTTCTTCCATCTTCGGTGGGGGGAGCTTCTGGAACTTCTTCCCCCTGCTCCATTGTGGTCACCCTCTCACAGGAGACAGTCCTCCACAAACTTTCTCCGACATGAGCTCCTCCCACAGGCCGCAGCATTCCCCACACTGCTCTGTCGTGGGTAACTAACTTCCTCCGACTGCATTCTCTCCCACTGCTGCAGCCCTTCCCAAGCTGCTCCAGCATGGGACACCCCCACATGCTGCAATCTTCCCAGCGCTGAATTACAGCAGCGGGGGCTACCTTTTCCCACAAGACCCCAACCTTCTTCGGGCACAACACCTTGATCATCCAGGCGAAAAACACAGGCCGTAAATCAATGTCTGCTCCACCGTAGATCTTCACGGGTGGCGGGGGGGGGCACCCTGCCATCTCACCACAGGATACAGGGGGGTCTCTGCTCTGGTACACCTCCCCCCTCCTTTCTTCCTCTGTTCCTCCACTGACCTTGGTGTCCATGCAGCTGCCGCAACTCCTCCTCACCACATCCCTTCTTAAATACGTTATCACAGAGGTGCAGCTGATTGGCTCAATTTCCCAAACAGAGATGGAGCTGACTTGGAGCTGGGGGAGCTTCGAGAAGCTTCTCACAGGGGGCCGCCCCTGCAGCCCCCTCCTCTGCCACCAAAAAACCCCACCACTCACTCAAACCCAGGACAGTGGGGCTGAGGTAAGTAGAGTGACACATGGTCATCAGCACTTGAATAATGTCCTTAGGTACCACTAGTTATTGACATATGCTGAGGTTTTGATACTACATTCAGTAATCCTGTATGCCTCACGTGCCAGCACAATTTATCAAAGAACCATGGAAGAAAGGGAGAAAGGGAGAAAAGAAGAAAGAAAGAAAGACAGAAGGAAAGAAGAAAGGAACAAAGGAACAAAAGACAGAAAGAAAAACAGACATTTAGAGGAATATTAGTACAGATCAGTTAGAAGTTATGCATTTGAGAGGACATACATGTCCTGTATTTCAGCCATATAAAACACTGATATTTTTGTGAATTAGAAATAACTCCATGACAAACTATCCCATAAACTACTGGAAAGTTATTGGCACTTACCTCTGAAACAGCTGCTGCTAGAGACTCTTGGAGATGATCTACTGGATTAAATAAACCGTCAGCATGGTCTTTTATGGAAGTGTTTAAAAACAACTACTTAAGAACAGCTACTTTATTTAGTTTTCAACTGGCAAAAATGACAAATAAAGTAAAACAAGACTGTAGTTCCCAAAGAACCTTTTAACATTGCTAGCTTTCTCCTTGACAGTCAAACCTGAGTGGGAAAATCCCCCATCAGCTAGCAGGTGCTCACAGAAGGATGTGGGTGCACAAAGCAATGTGTGGTGCTTATACTCCTTTCAGTTAATTAGAAGGAATGCAAACTGTTGAAGTTTCATAACAAGCTGCATAGACTTGGCATTTTTCCCCTCTTTCACTCATGCCTGAGAAAAAGTTGGAAAAAAATAAAAAGGAAGTAAAACGTACTAAATGATGAGATTTAGTAAGATGGGGCACACAGCTGTTTATGATGCTGCCACCACATAATTTCCAAAGTACAGCATAAATATTTTTTTATTGGAGTTAGACACAAATCATCTATTTCTGTGCACTCTTACGTGGCAGTTGGTGTTTTAATTTTGGCTACGTACAGTTAGTAGTGGAGAGAGTATATTTGTCAGGAAAAAAAAAAATAGTTTAGCTTACTCATTCCTATAATGACAGAGTGTGGACTTCCTTGAAGAAAAAAAAAGTGAATGCTTCAAGGAAGAAAGATAAAAGTTTAAGATAACAGATTGCAGCAAATGCTTCTACCAAAAAGTACTGCCACAGTAGAGACAGGCATCAGATATTTCTTGTCTCATAATTCTTTCTGTGAGGGTCAGCTCTTAAGTCTGCCATACAATCTTTTCTACTCTCGTTACCTTTAAAGGAGTGCAGGAAGTATAAAAAAAAAAAGTAGCACACAGTGCCGTGGATCTTGACCCACTGAATGCTGAAAAGTTAGGGTGTACTTCAGGAGTGGCCCAGCAAAGGTCATAGAGTCCTAAACCTTCTTGACTTCTGACTTCCCCTGGCCTTAGCAATTAGATAATTAAATGCATAGAGTCAAACTGACCTAAGGTTATACCACCTAGAGTCCATGTACATGGGTTTTAGACTAATAAAATAATCCAAGATGTGAAGCTCAGATTTATTACAGTTATTTGTAAATGATTTATCAGAAGTACCTACGTTAGAACAGTTTTCTTCATTGCATATCAACACATGCTCCCAAAGAATGACTGAGGTCTTAGATAACTGAAGATCTCCAGTAACTCTGCAGGCAACCTGCACACTTACACTAGCTTAAATGTCTGATCTGAAAATCTAAAACTGAGTGGCTTGAATGTCCTCCATTGTCACTGAAAATATATTTTTCATTAAAATTTATATCCAGAACAGAAATACAGAAAATCTAGGCTTATCCTAACTATCCACACGCTTTTGTTTCATTGCCTTCTTTGTGCTGACAACATATGACTAAGTTATATAACTAAATAGTATAAACTAAAATTTGGAAGAAAGGTTGAGAACTCTAAAAAGGCAGGTGAAAACCGATTGCAGTATTTCCTTAAAAAATCTATTTTGCCTGCTAACAAAAGGAATAATTTATCTTTTGAATGATTTAAGTAAATAATAAAATTCTCCCTCTTATGTTCAACTAAGTTATTAAGCTGGAAGGTGCTATTGGGGAGTTGTTAATCAAGTAGTTTATACAAGCTTACACTGAAAGAAAATTAAAATCACCTGTAATTATTCCCAAATCTTCCTATTAATTACAGTATACCTGTGAAGTCTGTAGGCAGAGATATAAGATTTTTGTTGTTTTGTACTGGTCATGATGAATTTGAAATTTGGTTTGAATCTTCATCTCACTAAACTCTTAAAAATTAGGAAGGAATTGCTGGAATTCAGTAGTACACAAGACTGGAATATGTAGGCCAGTCAAGTACAAGCATCTCAGAGAATAACCTTCAGCAATATTTCAGGTGCCTTCTAGTCACATTGTATGCTCCCATTCAGCATGAACAATTGAAATCTAGTGGCAGGTCATGGCTAAATAACTTTTGGACATGCTTGTCAATATGGTCCATCTCAGAAAATTAATGATATAAGACTGATATTAAGAGAGAAACTCGTTAGATCATGTACGATCAACTGGAACTTTAGTTTTCAAATGTTGGTTTGTTTTCACTAAGGACATCAATTTTTCAAATCATCCTTGGTATTGGGTGATAAAATGAGTATGAGAAGACATACCAGCCAAGTTTTTTATGCTACTCCTTAGTCCATATGATTTGCATATTTAAGAATGTGATTTCAAGATTGCCAATAATCCACCAATTTACAAAAAATTATCATGTCAAGGGACTCAATTAGAAAAAACTGAGGAAGAGATGGGAAAGATGGATTATGAAGAGTAAAAAATAACAGTGTCTATGAGCCTTTGAATTGTGTAAACACCTAGAAGGCATAAGATTTGTTTAGAGAGTTCCAGGTGAGCATAACTAGGAATAGTGAAATGAAAATGAGCTACGAAATATGCAGACTTTACATCAGAAAAACTTCCTGTGCGGTCTATTAGTCTATAGTAATCTCCCCAAGGAAGTATTGGAAGCCCATCACTTGAATAATTTAATAGTAGACTGGATAAAGCACTCAAGAATATACTGTAGGGAACAATCCTGTACTGATTGATTACAGTTTATAGATGGATAAACTATGTGCCTGCATTGCACAGAGTTCCCATGAATCTGAGGTTCAGGCTGTTCAATGTATGACAGAACTATTGTCTAGAAGGCTACACCAACTTTTCACCCTGCAACAGAAGACTATCTGGATCTCAACATGCATCTATCTGCTTTTCCCCTTCAGTATAGTCCATTGCAGGAGAAATGTTATCCTTTTTGGATAAATTTGCTTTTTTTTTTTTTTTTTTTTTTTTTTTTTTTTTTCCTTGATGCCTACAATGTTAGATGTGTGAAATTTAGTGTGGTGTCAAGCTATTCATATTGTTGACATGATAACTGTTCTACATCAGTTATGAACTTCTGATCATCCAGAGTTCAGTAAGAATTGTATTTTTAAGATAACTCTATTTAAAGATTCTTATAAAACTTTGATAAAGTCCCAAGCTGTGTCCTGGATCTGCCAGGGCAAAATTAACTATGCTTCTAATATTTCCAACTCTATGTGCTAACTGTGAAGATTTCCATTTTGCATGTTCATATCATATAATATTTATTTTTATAATTGTACTAAAAAGATGTAGAGTAAATGTAGTTTGCAGTCATTGTTTTCTATAGGCAGTACATACCTAGAAAGTTATTCTAATTTTACTGTCCATCAGCAAAGATGTGCTTGGCCTTCAATGTTCTAAATTAAACTGTAAACACACATGAAATCTCAGTCCCAGTCTGGATTTTAGGAGAATTAAGAGTGGAGCATATTTGACTTTGGAATATCCAGTTCCAATAAAACAATATCGTAGCGTTACAGAGTGACAGGATTAAAGATCATGTTCCTGTCCTTCTTTTTTTTGCCTACCACAGGGTCCTGCATTTTATAGATTAACATGACCACCGGGGATCACATCAAGTATGTGTTCAGTGTCTTCAACTCCAGCAGTCCCAGCCTGGTGGAAGGGCCTTGAAAGGATGATACAGATGATGTGACTTCATATAGGCTCAGAGAACTGTGACTGCTGAGATGGGAAAGTCAGGCCTTGAAGGGCTTGTCAAGAGAGAGAACAAAACAAGCAAACTGAAGCACTAGAAAATCATATTTACAATTCTAGTTTTGAAATACTTTTGGGATGAAATTAAATCACAATAAGAAGTATATCTTCCACTCTGAAAAATACATAGATAAATGTTGATTGCAGAGCCCCAGAAGCAACTTGTTTTTTTGGTATAGTACTATCTGTGAGAAGATTGACCTACACAGTTCTCAATTCTCAAGGAAAATTTTATCATTTTTATATGGGCTGTTTTGTCTGAATGAACTTTGCAAATGAAAGTAGTAGTGATTACAGGAATAATGGAAGAATGGTAGCGTTCTAGCCTATGGCAAGACAGATATTCAGCTCCCTACAGAGTCATAGACTTGCTTAGTGATGTTCAACAGCTCTATTTGTTTGCTCTAGTTCCTCATCTATTGAATAAAGTTGATAATTCACAGAGTTGTGTCATGGTTTAACCCCGGTACGCAGCTCAGCCCTGCACAGCCACTTGCTCACTCCCCACTAGTAGGATGGGGGAGAGAATCAGAAGGGCAAAACTATGAAAACTTGTGGGATGAAATAAAGAGAGGTTAATAGGTAAAGCAAAGCTGCACACATAAACAAAGCTAAATATGGATTTCTCACCGGCAGGTAGGTGTTTACCCATCTTCTGGAAAACAGGGCTCCATCACACATAACCATTACTTTGGAAGACAAAAAGCCATAACTCCGAACATCCCCTGCTTCCTACTTCCCTGAAGATTTTATTGATGAGCATGACATCATATGGTATGGGATATTCCTTTGGTCAGTTGGGGACAGCTGTCCTGGCTGTGCCCCTCCCAACTTCTTATGCACCCCCAGCCTACGTGCTGTCAGGGAAGGTTGAGAAATCAAAAAGGCCTTGATGATACGTAAGCACTGCTCAGCAATAGTTAAAACATCCCCTATGTTATCAAACACTATTTTCAACACAGATTCAAGAAATAGCATGGTATAAGCTTCTATGAAGAAAATTAATTTCATCACACCCAAAATAATACATTATTATGTTAAATACATTAACAGTTGTGAAGTACTCGAGCATTACAGTAATGGTAGCTATAGCAAGAGACAAAGCCTTTGTCATAGTCAACGAGAATTACAGGAGTTAATCCTTCCAGAAAGTACTCTATAAAGTTTATGATACATTTTTTTCAACCCTTCATCTTGTCCTACAAACCTGTAGTAGCTTTGATTAGATTTTATCATTACCTTAAGGTGAGTTTGTAGAATGTTCAGAATATTCAGTAAACCATGAAAAATTTCCCCAAGCAGGGTGATTTTTTTGTTTTTATCAAAGCTTGGCAAAACCAGTAAATTTCAATAAGCAGTACATTTCTCCAGCTGCTGACAAATTTGAAAGTTCAATGATATTCTCACCCAGGTTGTTTAATTTTCTATTATACAGGAAAGCAGAGCACAAAGTTGAATGAGATGAACAAAACTGAAACTGCCTATGTTTTAAAAAACTTTCTTTTTTTATAGAAACATTTCTTGGATTTATTTTCTTGGTAGATTAAAAAAGTTTGAGAAACTGAGATAGGCATTTCTTTGCCCTAGTTTCTTAAGTGTTCTCTAATGGTTACAGATCTACTTGTAAAATTCCTTCTTCATATGGCAAAAAAAGTCTATTTCTATGAGCAAGAGTTTGCAGGGTCAAGTCTTATAGTTGTAATAGAATACTGAGGCAGAACTAAATAACAAAGAATAAAGTGAAAAACACCAGTAAATTAAAATAAAGCTGGAATACATTCAATTAGCTAAATTACTATTGATATCTGTCATTATAAAGTACCCAGGGCTGTATAATTTTGTTCTAATCCCCTAAATGCGCAACTAAGCAAGTGAAAGAACATATATTCCTACAACCCCCAGTGGAGACATTGAGATTATGCATGCTCTCACTAATTTAAAGAGGGACTTTCACACTGGGATACATTTTAAAAAGAGAACATTTAAATAAAAAGCAATTTGTTCTGCCTGTAATTGTATTCCCCTTGCTGTTATTGCTAATTATTGAAGATATTTGTGCTTGAATGGGTGAGCTCCTTTTTTTCTTTTTAATTTTAAACAGCTCAGTTCCTACTTCCATTCAATCCTGCTGAAATCACAGGATCAGGGTCTTTCTTTCAAATTCCAGGTTACTAGTGTCAGTCAAGAGGCAAATTCAGAACGCTCAAATGGAGGGAGCCATACAAATGCTTGGCTAAAATCTGAAGCCAGTCTAGAGACAGCCATATTCAAGGTAGAAATAAGATTAAAAAATCAAAAGTTTGAAAAATAAATGTGATGAGCTTCTGGAAAAAATTCCTCAGAGTATTAGTGGATCCTTTCTCTCTCTGTACACCTCCTCATGGGGTCTGGATGCTTTTTGTATTTTGATCTTTTAAATCAAGCTACATATCAGCCACATACATGCTATTAGACTCAACAGAGAGGTGATGTGATTATTTTTAATTCATAAGAAGCTAAGCCCTTTCTGGCCTTAGAACAGGCTAGTCTAAACTTTGACCTTACTCTAGTGAAACTGAGAGGTGATGGGTGTCCTGGGTTGAGTGAGTGGTGGAGTTTTTTGGTGGCAGGGGAGGGGGCTATAGGGGCAGCCCCCTGTGAGAAACTTCTCGAAGGTCCCCCAGCTCCACGTCAGCTCCACTTCTGTTTGGAAACTGAGCCAATCAGCTGCGCCTCTGTGATAATGTATTTAAGAAGGGACGTGGTGACGTGCAGTGGGACTTGTGAGGAGGAGTTGCTGCAACTGCGTGAACACCAAGGTCAGTGGAGGAACAGAGGGAAAAAGGAGGGGGGAGGTGTACCAGAGCAGAGACCCCCCTGTATCCTGTGGTGAGACGGCAGGGCGGCCCCCCCCGCCACCCGTGAAGATCTACGGTGGAGCAGACATTGATTTACGGCCTGTGTTTTTCGCCTGGATGATCAAGGTGTTGTGCCCGAAGAAGGTTGGGGTCTTGTGGGAAAAGGTAGCCCCCGCTGCTGTAATTCAGCGCTGGGAAGATTGCAGCATGTGGGGGTGTCCCACGCTGGAGCAGCTTGGGAAGGGCTGCAGCAGTGGGAGAGAATGCAGTCGGAGGAAGTTAGTTACCCACGACGGAGCAGTGTGGGGAATGCTGCGGCCTGTGGGAGGAGCTCATGTCGGAGAAAGTTTGTGGAGGACTGTCTCCTGTGAGAGGGTGACCACAATGGAGCAGGGGGAAGAAGTTCCAGAAGCTCCCCCCACCGAAGATGGAAGAAGAGGCAGCATTGACTGCACCCCCCATTCCCTGACCCTGTGCTGTTGGGGGAGGAGGTAGAGATATCGGGAGCAGAGCTGAGCCCAGGAAGAAGGGAGGGGTGGGGGGAAGGTGTTCTCAAGATGTGGCAATGCTTCTCACTGTCCTACTCTGTTATGTGTTGTTAGTGTCTGTAATAAATGTATGTTCTTTTTTTCTTCCCCTAACGAGTCTACCTTTTGCTCGTGGCCATAAAGGGTGATTTTTTCCCCATCCCAGTCCTATCTTGAACCCCAAGCCTGGCTCATCTGTCCCTTCTTATTGTCGGAAGAAAAGGGAGAGAGAGTGGCTGCGTGATGGTTGGCTGCCGATCAGGCTCAAACCATGAAAATGAGAAATGCAGTAAAGATGATTATACTTAGAAACATTCATCCTTATTTTGTTCTGATTCATGTTTAATGAAAAATACCATCCCTTCTTTCCATACAGAGCAGAATAAGAGAAGGAAAGCCCTGTGGTGAGTGTAGCCCTATGATAAGAATGTGAGTTTGTTAACATTGTCATGAAAACTATGGACAGGTTTTTTGTAAGCATTTTATATAATGTGGAGGCAATTTTGAGCATGGTGGGAAACTGGTGACTCCTCCACAGCTGAAGCAAAGTTCCCATGCTGGGGATACATCATGTAACTCTCAACAGAGAGGTCTTGGCTGAAAGCTTCTGAGTGAATCAAAATCCCAGCTGTGGGGAGTGTGGGATACTTGGAGTCGATCAGGCCAAACTTACTGGGCTACCCTTTTCCCCTGACACATGTTGGTCCAGCAATAGAAGACTTTATAATTCTTTGATTGTAAATTACTCACAGAGTTCCCTTATTATTATTCTGAAATGTGGTATGGATCTTATATTTTTCCAGCCATATGATGGTTTTCAATTGTGGTTAATAGGATCAGAGAGCCTGGCTGTCCTCCAAATTAATATATCTGAGGCTGAATTTCAGAAAGCGTATTTTGAATAAAATGTCCCAAATGTTTCTTAACTGAATTACCAGATCTAGCAATCTACTAGGATGCTTTTAAAGACATATTCTGCTTTGCAGACAGTTACAATGTCCTTTAATAAATTTCATTGTTTATCTTGATATGTTATATGTATCCTTATATACTACACAACTGAACACTTTCTCAATACATTTTTGCTAACAATAATAATTTAGTAAATCACCTTGTTTAAGTAAAGGTACCTCATCTGGCTTTAGTTTTCTGCTACATTAGCCTCAGATCTGGCCATGAGATTATTTCTTAACACTGCAGCTATTTTATACTTCTGAGCCACTATATATGAGTCTGAGGGCTGACTGACACTTAGCAATTACATGAACAAGTTAAATAAACAAGAATTAGGTAATGTGAAATGAAAATGTTATGTGGTGGTAGATTTGAAACAGCTTGAAGAAGTTGCATTTAGTACAAGTCAAGGGTAAACTGTAGAATTCCTTGCTATGTTAGGATGCTCAGACCAGCTATGCTAGATATAGATGCACTTAGACCATTATTTTCTGGCATTGAGGCTGACTGGCAAGGAACAGATCATATTTGCACTAAACTCTTGTACCCTCAAGACAGAGCAACTACATCCAAACTACCTATTGGGAAAGGTTCTAGCTTGCGCCTAAGTCCAAAATTGTGCCTGGAAATTATTTGAAAGTGTTCTAATTGGTACAAGCCAAAACTGTGCTAGGGACTGTTATAACATTTTAACAGATTATCTAGTTCCAGTTTTAGGAATAATTCCTGGTTCTGTTTAATTTCTGTTTACATACAAAGTAAGGACTATTATCTACAAAACCAGGAAGGAAGTCTGTTTAAGCCACAAACAGCCGAAGACTAGAAGAGTATCACTAAATGCTTACTTTACTCTTACGTTTGTCCCTGGAGACCTATTCTTGGCTATTGCCAAAACCAGAATATTAGGGTGCACTAAGAAAGACAAATCTTTGGGTTTATTTTCAACAAATACAGGAGTAGATGGAAAAAGTGGTTGGACTGAAGGCAGTTCCATGAAGGGGAACTTTCCCAATATCAGGGCATATGTTAGGCAAGAGGACAGCATGGAGTTTAAATATGAAATAAAAGATCTATCCTAGACTCCTCGGAAGAAATTCTGCTTGTTGCTGATTTATTCCATCCAACACATAAGACTGTGGAGCTAGGCAGACGTTACCACACAATGCTGGGAAAATGAATTGTACCTATGCCATAGAAACAGAGCAGGAGACAAGATGTAGTAGGTGGTGTATAAGAGGGGATTAAAGGTTCATGGCAAATCTATGCCTGCAGCTCTAGAAAAGCAATTATAGAGGTGAGCTGATCACTTCCCATTACAGATGAAGTGCTATAGCACATAACCCTGCCACTCTAATACTTTAAGAAGCAGCTGTATGGAAAATATGAGATAACAAGAATATCTGGTGACTAAAGATATATAAAAAATATCTAGATTTTCAAAATACTGACATTTACCACTCAGTCCTTTGAAAATGTATCAACTTTGGAAAGTACACTTTCCCTCTGTCTGTATTCACACACATACATGTGTATATATGTATGTATATAGTTACCTATCTGTCATCTCTCTATAAAATGCACAGCCAAAAGCAAAAAAGCCAATTGATGTAATATCATATTGTGTGAAGGAAGGATGGGATATTGTGCATATTTTAGAATTTCAAATACAACTCCAGATAGCATTTTTAAACAGAAGAGTTAACCTCCGTGTCTTTTAGGTAAATGTTACATTTTTTTTCATGTTAGAAATGTATTTGCTTTCAGATAGAGTACTGTTTATTTTCATACTTATATTCTATTTTTTGTTTAGCCATTTAGTTTTCTGATGAAAGAAAGTATTCTTGTTTTGCAGCTGTGAGCACATGCATATGTTTGTGTCAAAAAGACATTGCATCCAACAAAAACTTCTTTGTAAGCAACTGAAACCATGGAGTAGTCCATGCCACAGGCCTGATTGTCCTCTGCCACTGGTGTAACATTCTCAAAATCATATACAGCTGCACTAACCTAAAACCTGTGCACTTGTGATCAGAACTAGTCTCAAAAAACTGCACCACTTTATGAATTATTGTGATTTCAAAGGTATCTTTTTCAGCTTCCTTGGTAAACAGTCAATATATTTACTGCTGATACAATGGAGAGGATCAGTAACACTCAGCAAAAGCAGACTTAACAAGTGCAGACATTTTGCAAATTCCACAGTTATAGCCTGTGTTATATCCAATATATCCAGTTATATCCTACATGTTCCATACCACATGGAGTTTAGGTTTGCTGTTCTAGGTGCATCTCCTTTTTCAGCAATGACTGAAAAATTGTGCCTGTGTTTACCTTTTTATACTGGCAGGTATGAACAGATAATATGTTGTTGCTCAGGGCCTGACAGATGTGACTAACCAACCAGAGGAAAAAAAAAAATCCATTGCTTTTAGACTGATCAATATTAGTCTTCATCGCAATTGCATGATCTTGGATGTTACAAGAATGCATATGTAATGACTTTCAAAGGGGACACTGCACATTTATTAAATCTGAGACAGAACCATTAAAATCAAATAAAATTCAAGATCTGCTGAACACTTGAAACTATAATTTCCAAATATCTTTGTTTTCTTTAATTGAGATTTGTTCTGCTGACAGACAAATGCACCCTCAGCTGAATTTGAATAGAGCTACTGCAATAATCAGTGACTCTACTTGAATGAAAAAACACGCAGCCTGGTTCTCTGCATGGTTATGTCTAGGAATGTCTCTCCGACAGACCTGACTCCTACTTTTCCTAATTAAAAGTGGTAATAACTGTTTTATTGGATCTAAATTACACTTTTATTTGCCAAACTTAATTTAAAGTGTGACCTATCAACTTAATGACATTTTGAGGTTGGGCACAACTATACATAAATTAGAAAAGAGTGAGATGCTTTGCAATAAAGTGGTAAAGTGAAGAGAGAAAAAAAAAAAAAAACCTAAAATACAAATAAAGGATAAAAATACATAAAAACACTGTAGCTAACGAGGTTTGCAGTTTAGAATGAAATCAGAGCTAACTCTGCAGAATATTGCTTACCAGGCTAATGGCTAAAATCAAATATAGAGAACTTTGAAGCTTCTGATAGGTGTGATTTTATTTCTGCAATATAAATGCAGAAATTTTAAAAATTGAATTTACAAATAAATAATGAAAAGCTTTCCTTAAACATTTTGATTCTAGTAAAAAGGATATCTCCCTTTTTCATGTGCTTTTCACCCATAATTCTTTAAGCACTTTAACCAGACAGTTGTACACCCTCATCCACATTGTCCAGATGAGGGAAATACCGAGATTGTACTACAAACTTAATGAATATTTAAAGCAACACTTAAGAACCTGACAATGCTGCATCCCATGAAGGCTAGAGATACTTTGTAGGGACGGGTATCCATCATAGCTTCTCAGGAGCAGAGGACAATACCATCATCTGCCCTTAAGAGTTCAATCTGTGATACTAGAGTGAAAACATTCCTGATAGCACAAAGCCCCTCCACAGATGAAATGAAGACATGAGATGGTTACAAATGTTTGGAGAAATTGTTGGGAAAATTTATGTTACAGCTATGTCAAAATTGTAGGCTGTCTTCTTCAGGAACTGCAGAATCATTGGAAGTAGTTATGGAAACATTTCAATACGTCTTCTGTTTCAAAGCAATTTTGGGAATAAAAAATGTTGACAATGATCCTACTGCGACATTTCAATGTGGTTTTTAAGTTTGAAGGAATATTTTTTTTCCAATTTCTTCTACAAAATATAACCTAATGTAAGATTAAAAAAATACAGGAAATTAAAATTTATTAAAATTAAGTTTTTCAAGTACTTGAACTGAAATTTTGAGTGTGATTGGATTCAGTTTATTAGAAGTTTTTAAATTTTAATTTACTACTTTCAAATGGGAAGAGAAAAAAGATTACATTTTTAAATCACCAAGATGTGACAGCCAATATCAAACTGTAAGGTTAGATTGACATGATAGTAAGCAATCAAACTTCTGTGTTTCTGCAAGTGAACTTTTGTTGGAAGAGCTGTGGCCTCTGGCTGTGCATGTACTGTCACTCCTTTTACTTGAAGTGATTCCAACAATCATACTGTGTGTTGACTTTGCCATAAACAGCGGGACTTTGATTGTCCAAAAGGTACCTTTGGAAGCATAAAGACACATCTTGAGGAGCACTGGAAGAGACCATCAGGTTTTTATTTCTCCAGAAGTAATTTTTCCAGCTATACATTGATACAGTGGTACAGTTAGTGAAGCTCTGAAGATTTTCATAGAATCACAGAACACCTGAGGTTGGAAGACACCTCTGGAAATCATCTGGTTCAATCCTCCAGCTCAGGCAGGGTGACCTAGAGCAGGATGCTCAGAATCATTTCCAGTAGGGTTTGGAATATCTCCAAGGAGAGTCCACTACCTCTCTGTACCAGTGTTCAATCACCCTCGCATAAAAGGGTGTTTTCTTGTGTTCAGATGGAATTAAAGTGTTTCTGTTTGTATTCATCACCTCTTGTCCTGAAGCAATGGTCTTTTAGTGGCCTTTTAACAGCATAGTGATAAAAGATTGATGCAATGCATATGCCTCACTGGGAAGAATAAACTTTCTATAGTTTTTGTCAATGGATATGTTTGCCATATTTTTCTAGTAGGTTGAAACTGTAGTCACCAATAGTAGCTGAGGGAAAATATTTTGGAACGTATTTGTCATCAGACAAGAGAAAAGTTACATATCACCTAATCATTACCTTAAATTTTGAGCCGTTGTGGAAAGGATTTGTAAATTCAGACAAATAAAATAATTGTATTCCTGCTATGATCAGGGAGTAGTAATTAAGTTATTTAGAAAAAAAAAAAGTTAACTAGTCACTAACAGTGACACGTGGAACTCTGAAAAAGTTATCACCTCTTACAGGGGCTTGAGGTTTTTTTTTCTCCTTTAGTCAGAATGTGTTCTCAGTCATTTGTATAAAAGTAATAAGCAAAAAAAAAAAAAGAGAAAATACATGGTGTATTTCTGGTGTGCACTATATGACTTGTCTATTTAATCTATATTATATTTCTTTAAAACTTGGAAAATATTTTTTTTTGTACACTTTTTAGCCTGGGATGCACACACACATATTCCCATTCGATGAAAATACAAAGAAGAATCTCCCAGAATACATACTTGTATTTTTTTTCATTTTAATATTACCACACATTGAACTCCTAACGACCAGCTGAGCTTATCTAGAGGGTAGAGATGTAAACTCTGGGATCAGTGATTACTTCTATGAATGAAACCCTAAAAACTGAAATGAATCATGACTGTGGCAGCCTTGTGGCTCAGTTAACACACTTTGCTTGAAATGTTTCAACCACGAGCTCTGTTTTTGTCTGTCATGAACAAGTTCCTCATGGAAACATCATCCAATTCAAGTTCTCTAGGCTTGTTTCCAAAACTCTGACATCTAAATACCCTTTTAATAACAACAATGTGCATCAGCTGTCTTGGATTGACTCAGAGGGAAACATAGTGAAAGATTTAAGAAGTTATTACTATTATTACTGTTACCCAAATTTAACACGTGAAGAAAGTCGTTACAAGCATTTAAATGGCAACTGAGGGATAGGAACTAAAAGAAGGGTGACTTCACGAGAGAAACAGAATAAGTAAGATAAGGAGAGGGATTATAATGGATTACATTTGCAATCAGTAGTGTGTTGCCACTGCCTATTTTAGCTCCCTTAATGCGAGGTCTAGTTGTCTCACAATCATAAATCTGTATCTTCAAGATTTCCCTATGAAGAAAATAAATATTCTTCCATTTATTTTATAATGGGCAACTAAAGCACAAAAGCTGTAGATATACTGTTGACATGAACAACACCTAACCTGGGCTTGAAGGCAAATGTGTTGATTGCTGGGGTTCTCTGAAGGGAAATTCTATGGAGAGTAGTCTGCTGGCCATTATGGACGGAAAAAAATCAAGTGCATTTTCTAGTTTAAATCACACCCTCTTTACCTACATTCTAGGGTTCCTTTCCAAGAAACGCAGAATGTTAAGTACTTCTGAGAAGCAATTTAAAAAGATAAAACTACAAAGAAAAGCCTAGACTTCATGATTTAGGACTTCTAAACTAGGGGGACAGTGCCTACAACACTAATGTGGATTGATTCGAAGGTCTTCCAAATCAATGAAAACCACTTTCCTTACACCAGAAAGAATTCACTAGTTGAAATAACACTATCTTTTTGGTGCTTTTGAAGATTTCTTTCAGACATTCTTGATATTTGAAGATTTCTTTTGGAAATTACAGGTTTATTTTTATTTTTACTAGCTGCAGTACTCTTTTGACAACCTTTTATGCAAGTGTAGGAAATTAGGTAAATACTTGTGTATTAAAACTAATTTATCCATGGCTCCAGTAAACCAATAAATGAACATGTCCCAACGTCACCAAATGATTTTACAGTACTAGAAGATGAGAGATTATTTCCTCCTATACATAATAAGACAGCCCTAACGGTAGGATATTTGAACACACCAGTAAATCAGGAAACAGTGAAGTTTTACCATAGGAAGAGTATCAGCATGAAGTGAGATTTATATTATTGTTCATTACACAAGCAGGAATCCCAGCTATCCAGCTGAGGAACAGATTGAAAATAAAATGAGATGTAATAGAGATTTTTTTTTTTTCCTGGAAAGCTTTGAAGAAAAAAAAAAAAAAAAAAAAAAAAAAAAGGAAAATAAATATGTATGTCTGTCTCTTTCTTTCTTTATATCCTTCTTGTTGTTCTTGTTGATATATTTGCATGTGTAGATAGAAAGAGACAGAAAGAAAAAGAATGAGATAGTTTGGGTAATATCACACTTACCTTTAGCACACTTTGAAGAAGTCAAAGCTAGGTTTTGGTAGAAGCAGATATTTATGCTCCCTCTTCCCATGTGTAGTCTTTGACAATAGTTGCAATATCTTGGAAACACTGCTTGTACTTTTGTGTGTCTGGAATCAGACCAAAAATAACCAAAATCACAGCTATGGTGACATACTGAAATAATAGGTCTTTACAGGGGAGATATTCTATTTCAGAATACTTTTTTAAGTGACAGGAATCCCTTGCAGACTGTCTACAACCTGTGAGTTTGCAGTGAGAGTCCAGTGGGTTAGCCTTGCCTAGTTTACTAGTATATCCAATTTGTAAGCATCTTCTGCTATTCAGGCTGCTCTCATGGAAGGAGGCATCTCACTCCATTCCTGGTTTATCAAGGAGGCAAATCGTATTTCTCTAAGAATGTATGTGTGTATATATTCTTATTAATTAGATACGTGAGTGTGTTTGTATTCTGGGAAATAATTTTGACATTTTTTATTTTATTTCTTAAATTCACAATCCAGCCCAATTTCTATGAAATTTGTAACTGGAATTACCATATGTGTGTGTGTGTGTGTGTGTGTGTGTGTGTGTGTGTGTGTATGTATATTTACGTCCATATACCTTTTACGTGTTTAATGGTGCTAATAGGTACATAGTAGGATTGATTAGATCTATGAGCATTAGTTTCCATCAGAAACTATGTTTCCTATTTAGTTTCTTAAGTACTTTGTAATATTTGTCCTGCGGAGCCTTGCAGTAATTAATTTGGTCACGTGTTCTCTGTTCCTTCTCTCACCATAGCAGCAACATGAAAATTTCTACCATGATGCAATATTTGTTCTGAAGATGCAAGCAGAGTTTTACTACCACAAACAGATTAGGCCAGTGGCAATTTCTTCGCACTTGGACATTGTTAAGTATGGCTTTGTCATTGCCGTTCTTCTGCAGGCTGGGATGGATGTTGTGTTGTTTCTTTTCAGCTGCTTGTAGTTTAAGAGCACTGAACCAAGAACAGATATTCATGTTGTTAGTATTGAGGTATGAGACTCTGTATTTGGTAAAATCTTGCTCAAAGCTTTTTGTGATTCAGGGCTTAAAGTCTTGGCATCTCCCCAAACCAACAGACCAAATGTTTGTTTTACATTTCTTTATCAAGAAGTTGCTTCAACACACTTGTTGAGTGTCTCTTCTTAACCTTCTTACACTTCTTTGCTTGTTTCTGCAAATCCAAGCTGTCTTAGTGTCATGCATCCTTTTGTAGATGTATCCCTTGTGGAAAATAAAATGACAACTACCATTTGTCTCACGGTCTTGCACAGAATCACAGAATAGTTGAGTTTGAAAGGGATGTCTGGAGGTCACTTGGCCCAATCCCCATGATCTAGCTGGGCCACTGAGAGCTGGGTGCCCAGAACCATGTCCAAACAGCTTTTGAAACTCTAGGAAGGAGGACTCTGCAACATTTCTGAGCAACCTGTGCCACTGCTCAGTCCCCCTCACAGGAAAAAAATGCTTCCTGATGTTTAGACAGAGACTCCTGTGTTCTAGTTTGTGCCCGTTGGCTCTGGCCCTGTAACTGGGCACCACTAAAAAGAACCTGGATCCATCTTATTTTGTCCCTTCAGGTATTTATATACATTGATAAGATCCATCTATTGCTCTTCTCCAGGCTGAACAGTCCCAGCTCTCTCAGCCTTTCCTCATAGAAGAGATATTCCCGTCCCTTCATCATCTTCATGGCCCTTTGCATTGAACCGTCTCTAATATGTCCATGTCTCTATTGTACTGAGGAGCCCAGAACTGGACACAGCACTCCAAGTGTGGTCTCACCAGTGCTGAGTAGAGGGGAAGGATCACCCCCCTCCACCTGCTGGCAATATTTTGCCTAATGCAGCCCAGGATACCAAATGCAGCTCAGGATACCATAACCTGTTTTTTATCCTCCAGTAGCTCATCTTCTTCCCTTATGGTTCCCTTCTTCACCATAATATCTGGGATCTCTCATAAAACCTTAGAAAACTGTTGGATCAACAGTTACTTCAGTAGGCAGAAAAGCCTGAGTTAACTGAATTTAATGCTTATCAAGAAATAGTATTTACAGTGAGATGGGGAAATAAGTCCCTGAAAGTAATGTCATCCTTTCCTATGTTTTGTTGTGAATAGTTTTCCTGTGAATGGAGAAGTAAGGAAAATACATTTTATTAGTTATTTTTTTTGAGATTTTTACCGAGTCTTGTACAAGGGAAAAAATTGTTGGGGTCATAAAAGTGAAAGGAACTGGTTACATAGAGACATATAAATAATTCCAATGACAGGTTACAAAAGAACTCAATGCCTGTCTAAAATAGACTTATGTAAGGTACTGACAACTTCAGAATTTCTTACTAGTAGGAAGGTGTTCACGAGACCTTGCTTAGGGCAGTATACATACCTAATGCATGGCTGTCACTTGTGAAAGGGTCACAAATTTACCATGTACTATTATTTCAGGACTTGGAGGAAGTCACACCTGAGAGATCAGCTGAAAATCTGCCTTTTTCTTGGGATAAGTCATTTTGCAGGATTTCAGAGGAATTAATTTTTAAAATAGGATTTTTTTTCCTATACAGAAAAGATTGTCGACTAAGTAGGATTTATGATTTACAGAATCATAAAATTACAAAATAATATAGGTTGGAAAGGGTGTCCACAGTATGTCTAGTCTCACCCTTGATTCAAAACCAGTTCAACTAAATTTGGTTGATCAGGACTTTTTCCTGTCAAGTTTTGTTTGCATCTGAGGAAAGAGCTCCTACAACCAGCATCTCTGGACAGCTTGTGCCAGTGGTTGACCATCTTTACAGTAATGTTTTTTTCCCACTTATATCTACTCCTTGAGTTGCAAATGATCAAAATTGTATAGATTTGTGGGTGTGTTTGTGTGCACACAAGGAAGTAGAAAATTATAGAGAATATTTAATTCTTCTTTTACCTACTCTCAAACAACAGCTTAATGATAGCTAGCAAAGCAAAATGGTAAAGTTTCATACTTATCTTCCGTAAGATAATTGCTTTTATAAAATGTCAGCTGAAATTCCATAAAAAGCTGTTTTTTACTGGGGGTCGTGGCGCATTTGACCTTCATTGTAGGAAACTATGTGTGTGCAATTTAAGGGTTATTTCACAAACTTGAAAGTTATTTTGCCCTGAAGTTTAGTTAATTTAGAATTAGTGGAAATTAAGTAAAACTTCACACAAATTGAGATCAGTGTAAGTGTTCAAGTTGTCTTCTTTTGTGGTATCCTTTTTAAATACCTGACACATACAGACTGACTGCAGCTAAAGATTAAACAGTTACGTGATGATATTAAAAACATTTTCAAATATTTTATTTAGAGAAATAAATACCCACAGAAAGTTGAAGGCAGCTCCCAAGATACACTTCAATTCCCTAAGGTAAAAAAAAAAAATATGCACATATATGAATGTAAGTTACTGTAACATGATAGAGGAAGTGTCTTGTAATTTACTGTGGTATTTGGAATGCTCTGTGGTAAGCATGGAGTGAAACTAAGTTGATAGACTTGCTGCATGTATTGCAGAGGTATTTTTCTGCTTAAGCTATTTGACTATTGTATTACAATAGAGTCAGTATAACTATATATATGTTCCTGTGTTTGTTGTGTTTTACTTCAGAAGTCCCTTCCAACCCAAACCATTCTATGTCTCTATGAAACCAAAACCTACCCACATCAATTTATGTAAACCAATATTCTTTAAAATAAGCTTTCAGAAGTCCTAAGAAGACTTTTGTAACATGATGAAATTACGTTGTGTGTATAGTGTCTCTAAAGAGCTTGCTTACCACCTCCACTGAGTCTCTACCTCAGTTAGAAATGCCTGCCAGTCCTTTTTGAGATTCATGAGAGTTTATTAAAGCTTGCTACAAGTTACTTCTAGCAAAAATGTCAGTGGTTAGTATATAACTATGTTAGGATAACTTACAGCAAGCTTGAAGCAATTTATGGCTTCTGTGTGAGGGGGTGATATAGAATCTTATTATGTAAATTTGTTAAACCATATTTCACTTGAAAGTTCTTTCCTCCTCCCATGACCAGCAGACTGAGCTAGAGAAAGCAGTACGCCCCTTCCTGACACACTTGAACGTGATGATCATATTGAACATTCAGTTATTTCAATATGCTCTTTTAATTTCCACAAAGAAAAGAGGTATTAAATCCAAGAAATGCAATGTGTGGAGAAAGAAAACATTTGAAGGTGCAAGGCACAAAAAGAAGACCTTTAGCATATCTCCTTTTCTTCATTCTTTTTTTACTTTTATTTTTATTTTTTTTCCCCCTGTGCTTGATTATTTAAGAGTTTTATGCTTGCCATAACTTATCTGTAATACTTAATTGATTCCGCCAGTTGTCTCCTACTGCTGTGGGCATTCTAATCAATTAAGGATCTTCACTGAACTGTGGCCTCCTATTTTCCCTCCTCCTCCTTTCTTCCATTAAGTCTCTTGAGCGTGACCGCATGCTTACTTGAGTTTATGTATGGATGTGCTTGTTTGTTCTTTGAACTTAAATCAGGTACTTTCATTTTCTTTATCTTAACATTGCTTATCTATGCCTGAATTTCCTCAAGATCCTGTATTCTGTGGGACTTGCTTTAATTTCCAGATAATGAAAAAGCTGCTTGCACAGCATCCAACAGCATAAACAGTATTTCTGCAGTGTTTATCAGGCAATCTTGTGATATTATTGCATCGATATATCTATAATGATTCAGTGTCATAACCAATGTTATCATCAGGCAGCAAGCACCTAAATAATCCTCTAAAATCCCATAAAGCTTTTCAGTTTATTTAATTCTTTCTACATCTCTAAAATTCAGCTGGATAGCTAAACTTCACAGGTTTTCTTCCTTCCTTGTAGACTGCTGTTTCCTTTTCTCATCCCATATATTTGAGAAACTATATTTTGATTTAATCTCTGTGTACTCCACAGCTGTAAAATTCTAATCGTTAGTGCATTTACTGCTGGATTATTGTTGTCCTTGACATCTGGTGTGCTGAATATTTAAAGTTGAGGAGTCAAATTCCCAGACATACTTAATCTCTGGCCCCCACATTTGGAAAATATTGCACTTCAATAGTTATGAACCAAAATATGTTGCTTTAATTCAGCGGTCTTTTTATAACCAAGGAATAGAAACAGTCTTTGAGATTAAGTAACTTGATGTTCTTCTGTGAGGTAATAGAGTTTTTTGCTTACCATAAAAATCTGTCTGGAAATAACCGTAGCATTTTTGCTTGTACAAAGGAAATAGATGTACCACTGTTGCTCAGTATTTCTGTAATATACATACCATGTATTAAGGGGAAGTTTACATACATCTCTTTTGGCCCTAAAATTTGTATACATTTTTTTCAAAGGCAGCAGGCAGTGCTGGCCAGCCCATACCAGAAAGCATGCTGCATTCTCCTAAAAAATGGCTCATACTGTTTCCTTTAACATCTGGAGGCACAGAAGAGGCCCAGCTTCTGGAATCAAAAGGGCTTCCTAAACTCCTGATGGGTCAACATTTTTCTGTGTCATAAATTGTTCTACATTTTAATCTTGCACACTCAGATTCAGGAGGTTTCCAGGCTGAAAGAATCCGAGGAGGTTTAACTAGTTAACTTGGACTGAAATTTGCATTGGATCAAAGTCTAGGCATTCCTCACCAATACCACCACCACGACCATGATATCCATTTTCTCTTCTTTAGCATGCCCAGGGAAACCTTAAAAAGTATTGTAATACCAACCTCCTGGCTCAGGTTTATTTCCTCTTGGAGGGATGGCATTAAAATACTTTCCCCAGGGATTTCTGCAACAGTTAGCAATAAGAAAATTTATCTGATACTCTCTTTTTCCTTCCTTTGCTTTATCATTGCTAAGCTGGCAAGCAATGATTCTTTCCTTCTTTTCCTCTGAGTTATTTTTTCCTTCTGTTCTTTCTTTTGATAAAGTTACAGAGAACTCACGGGAGACAAGAAAAGACCTAAAGGACTTAAATTATTTGACTGGAAAATATGCTGCTTTTTTATTACTTCAGAGCCTCAAGGAAAAAGTATTCATTTCACTTTTATGTAAGATAATGTGACACTTACTGGATTAGGATACTTTTCATTTAAGTACACTTGTGTCATTAACTGAATGAAAACCAAATTTATTTTGCAAGAGTGGATAAAATGATCATTTAAAATTTAGGAGTTTATAAAATACTTGTTTTCTTTCAAATTTAACTGATTGCAGAGTCCAAACTCTCTGCTTGCATGTGACAACTGAGAATAGATTTTGGCTATGAGTTGCTTCAGCGGACAGTTATGGTGATTGTAAACACCATGCTTAAGAGAGAGTTTCAGAGCCTCTCCATTTCTTTTTTTGTAGAGATTGAGGATGATGAAAGAGATTCATGACAGCTGTGTGTGTCCTGATAGTCTTCCTGTATGAAGGCACTCCCTCAGTCTTTGGTGTGAACTAGTTATTAGAGTGTTTTGGTGCCAACTCAGCCCCGACACAACCCAATATCTAGCCTCATGTTTCTTTAATTTGTCAGTGTTTGCTTTGCCCTTCAAATGACTTCAGAAGCATTAGAACAAAGCAGTTACTCATATATAAAACTCATGCATATATCCATACAGGTAGGATTTAGGTGTACTCACCTACTGATTTTAAACCTGGATCAAAACCCAAAAGCAAGCTCCAAAAAACTCACCTAGGACACTTGAACATTTTAACACTTTCTGCCTGGAAACAAGGTAGAGAAAATACATGCCCTCTTTAGATATTTATCACGTATTTTAAAAGAAAAAAACAATTCCCTGCTTATGTTAAATTAGGCAGCCATTGGTAAGCTAGTCACCCAGAATCATTCCATAGGAAGTGCACAAAGATTGCCATTACCAAAAGTGCTTCATACTCTATCTAAATGATGGCATGACTAATTGTCTCATGGAGGCACCTGTCTCTTCCATGAACATTAGAAGAAATCTTGAAAATTAACTTAGTCTTGATGCCCAACTTTTAGGCAGACAAATTTACATGAGATGAATCCTACTGTTAGCCAGCATTTTAAGTTGAAGCCTACTCCAGATATACCATATCTAATCTCAGATTGTCATTTGAATGGCCTCCATGCACTGATCATGCTATGCTATTGATAAAAAATTAATCAATTCTCTGGCCACAGCAGTTCTTCTAAGACAGTTGAGACACCCAAGAAGAATTGACTCCACATTGGTAAATTAAGTTCCCCTGTTCCTCATTGTCTCTGGGAAAACAGAAAACTCAGGAAATCTTAGACCGAAATAAGAAAATAGGAAGCTATGAAAAATCTGCTTGAACCAAACATAGTAACTATGACAAATTAAAAAATGATATTTGCACATCTAACAAGGCTAAGACATTAGTCTTACTGCATATGTGATATACCTTTGGTCTGTGCAGTCATTCCAAGAAAAAAGCCTCAGAATGACAGAATGGTATATACAAAAACACAGAGGTGAGAGATTTGTAATTTTACCAGTCATCAACAATCCCCCAGTTACAGAAGAAAAAGCACTGACAGGTTTCGTGTTAAATTTAGGGTTCTATCCAAATAAGGAATACAATTGTGCATACTTTATCTTAGCTTGACAGAAACCTCAAGCCTGCCTTTGTAAAGCTGCTAGAGTGTGACATCTGAAAACCAGAAAGTAGTAGAGTATGTTTTCAGTGTTCAGGATTAAATGCCGAAAAGCAAACAAATTGCTTCAATTATAAAAAGAACAAAAAAATATAATTCAACTCAAATAACTTTGTTCAAATTTTTTTGATAGCATGAGTAATACTTGTGTTTAAATACTGGCCCTTTACACAGATATTTATATATAAGCATAAGTGAAAAAAGGTTATGGGGAGGATTATTATCTTTACACTGAACAAATCAATTATTTACAAAAAAAGATAAGGTTCAAAGAACACAAACATGTTCTACATAGAAAAAAATATCTTATTTTGCTCTTTATCAAGATCTGTTGTGAAAGAATGATTTTTCCAACACATGTCCAAATAGCACAATTTCGGTTGAGAAAATTTTATGTACATGGAGATTCTAAAGCATTGTGATTGGTCTAAATGAGAGTACAAACATCTTTATTTTAACAGAAACTCCCTGAAATTTAGTATGGGTCCTGAAAACAAAATTTTATTTGAATTTTTGTTGGTTTTCAAATAATTTTGGGGAGCAAGAGAGTGAAATACCTTGATTGCTTTAACCTAAAATAAAAATTGTTGAGTTTGGATATTAAAATGCTCCCCGAAACAAAAACTGAGAGGCTGACCTCAAACAAAAAAGAAAATTAATTCTAGGGCTTAAATATCACAAATAGGTGTTTGGACTGTTATGATTCCAGGATGTCAAAGTGAGAATCTGTGCATGAATTCTCCTTCCGCTTTTTCTTCCCCTTCCCCTTTTACTTCCCCTTTTTCTTCCCCTCCCCTTCCCTCCCCTTCTTTCACCTCACCTGGACCATAATTTCTTTTCTTTGAATGTCATTTCTGTCACTTATGTTGGAAGATTTCTTTCATCTGATAAACTTCTGGTCCCTTAGATTACATCTCTGTTTGGCTAAAAATAAGCAATTTCCAAAATGGTATTTTCTAAAAGATTGTATGTATGCATAAGAGACTTGATTGCAGTATTTTGATATACAAACTGTTCTGAACTTCATAGATTGGTATATAATTTTGCTTTGTAGATATGGAGAGCAAATAGTTGGTGAGATCAAAGAGGTATGCTACTGTTTTTTTTTTTTTTTTTTTAAGATGGAAACGTCAGCCACCATTACAATTTACTATTTGATAGATAATTTTTTTATTCTAATATTGGAACATGACACAGTTCTCTTTATGATTTGTCAGACTACAGACAGTTGGCTTTCTCCATTTATATAAATACATTGGTTAGCTTGAAAATCTAGTTAGTTATTTGGAGATCCTGTGTGAGGAATAGATGCTGCTATAAAAGAAGAGCCTCAGCTGTAAATATGTAAGATTAGAAATAACGCTGCAACTGGCAGAAATCAACAGAACTGGAGTTTTTGTTTAAGCCCCAGAATACAGGATATCTGGGACATGCAGAAAGTAAATTCCTTTGATATATTTTTTAAAGAAAGATTTCTGAACTGTTTAATTAACAAGCTATAAAAAAATATATACCTGAGACTGAACTGGGCCTTTGTTCTATAAAAATACTTTACTACTAGGAAAATTATTTTTAAAAGAATCAACATCTAAATCAAAGTATCTGTTGAAGACTTGCACTCCTGATCTCCTGATGCTAATAGTTAGGAAGGGCAAAACTTACCCACCTTATATCCATCAAAAATATAGTGGGTTTTATTTGTTATTGATTCTTAAGGTACAGTGAAGTGCTGTCTCTGGAGTGTGCTTGCTGACGTGGCAGATGGTCTTTATTACTCCTAAAGGTCTGTTTGGTTAATGACACTCTAATTCTTTAGTATCTCCATCTATCTACTCTTCCCTTACAATTAAACAAAAGTGACACATTTTTATGGCCTCTAAAGCAGCATAAATTAGCATCAGCTATGGACACAATCCACTAATTGTAATGTAATGACTAACTTGAAGATAGAAGACGTACTGAAATTTTAAGATTGGAGAGCTCCTGTGAATGTTATTCTGATGTGAAGAACATTTTAAGTCTAAACATTTTACATATTTTAAATTCTTCCATATAGGTAGTTAAAAGAAATATTGGAACACTGTTTTAACACAGATCTATTGCTCACATTTTACCAAAAGTCCATATGTTGGTGGTCATACTGTAGAGGCCCATTATAAACAAGCATGTGCAGAAAAACTCCCTTCATACACTACAAAAGTTAAAATATAATTCATGAGCATCCAAGTAGGACCTGACCCCAAGTATATTTAAGTTATTGCAGGAATCCACTGACTTCAGGGGTGATTAGGTCATAGCTCATATAGGTCATAGATAATTTTGACACTACACAGAGTCCCATAAAGTTTCCTATCCAAGCATTTCTTATCAGAACAGGCTACATTTAAATTAAATTAATTAATTAAATCAATCTGTAATGAACTATAGCCGTTTTATTGTAGCTGTATTTAAATGTTATGTTTTCACAAAATTTAATTATGTCTTCCTACTTCCCAGAAAAAAACAATGCATTTAAGACTGTTATCCCCCTTTCTTCAGATGAGAAATCTGTGAAAAGTGGACCTTTTTAAACGTTGGTTAATGTGGAGTGCTTCTATTCTTGGCAGCCTTTGAAGTGAACATTTAAAATCAGCGGGCACTTTCAAAAGACTTAAGCCAAAAAGTACCGGATGCTAAGCCAAATCTAGGAATCACTTGCACTGTTGTCTCTCTTGTGCTTCATCCATCAGATGATACTTTTAATGCTATCAGAGCTTGATGGTATATCTGTCTCACAGCATTACTGAGATTATGAATCATTGAGAGATAGTGTATACCTGCATTGTAGTTTGCCGTGTTTTATGCTTTTGCCTAAGCTTTCAAGATTGCCTATTATTGCAGACAGGACACTTGTCTAGAAGGAGTTTTGATCTGACTGAGAACATTATGTTCTCAGCTGTGTTGCTCACAGTAAAGTGAACTGATGTGTGGAAGATGACATCCTTGTTCACTTTTTACATGTTTGTTTGGTCTTTGGCCACAAATTTCTTGTGACAATATTCCTTCTGGACTATCTAGAAAACACTTTTGCAAACAAATAACAATACAATAATATCAATAGGTGCTTAATTCTGTCACTGAGTGTTCAACTAAATAATGTTAAGCTCTATCAGATAAATAAATAAAGACAGTCCTTAGCTTTTGCTTTTAAATAAGTTATCCTCTGATGTTCAAAATGAGAACATGCCCTGTATTTATACATTGCAGGGATGGTAACATAACTAGCTATAAACCACATGTTTCTCTGGACAAGCAAAATAATCTATCTGTTAATATGTGTATTCTTGAGTAGTATCCTTTGGATGAATCCCTAAATTATTGAGAAAAAAAACCACATCATTTTTTGCTAACATAAAAAAAAAAAAAAAAAAAAAGAAATATGAATTTCAAAGCTTTACATCAGTTTTTATGTATGCTTATGTATCAGTTGTTTATATTCATAAAGGAAAGGTTAGTGTTCATGATTTTCATTGCTTTCTACTGTTCAATTTTTCTTAGCCTAGTTTCATGCGTCACTTTAAAAATGGATATCTTTTTGCTTATAACTGCTGACAATTTTACTGTTCTTAAGTTTTTGAATAAAATACTCATAGTCTCATCCTTGTTAACAACAGTAGCAAGAATTATCAGTTTCTTATGATTTTCTGATTCTTTCTTCAGATATTGCATACTAAAATTCACCACAGTTAGAATTTGTAGGGTAAAAAAAAATGGCCTGTCTAGATGGTGTATAAGCTAGATGTGGATGTAACTTATTGTAATAGCATTTTTAACAAATGACAGGTCAAAGTCTTGGGTTTCAAAGTATTTATGCAGAGTGTCAATCATTTAATCTTTGCCAGTTCAAATGCACAGTCATCTAGGCATACCCTTAAGGGATGCCCCTGATTTTTCATTAAAAATTAATTATTTCCCTATCTCATCTAGTGGATCTTAATGATTGGAACTCAAAAAGAGGAAAATAACAACATATTTGAAAGGAATTCCTGAACAGCTATGCTGGTTTTCTTACTATTACTCACCACCTCCTAAATTTATAGTGCAATTTAACTCTTTTCCCCTCTCTACTTTTTAAATAAACAGAATTTCCTTGATTTTTCAACAGAGAGTCACCTTAGACTTTTAAGTTCAAAATAAAGAACATCATTAAAGAACTAACAGAAGCTGCAGCATAAGGGAGGGTCATGGCAAGACGTTAATTTAATAGCATCCTACAGAAAACATGTAATCAACAGAAAGGATGAAACTAACTTTAAGGGTAGTATTTAAGATGATATTTAGAAAGTAACTTGGAATGAAAAATCAGTTTCTTACTTTGTTTCAGCAATATCTATGACTAGTTCAAAATGTCAAATGATGTTTATCTTTTCAAGTGCCATTTTTCCTGATGGCGTTCTCATGTCTGTTTGAAGTGTGAAATGCATAATGAAAGATCCCGTATATCATGCATTATATGTTTTACTGCAAAAATTTAGCACTGTTTCCTGAATATCTGTGTCTTTGAAAGAGGTTTCTCCGTGAAAATTTAGTTCCTTTAGTATTTTAATTGCAAGTAACACAAAAGGCAGAGAAACATGATTATTTCTAAGTCATTACCACATTCAAATGAGTATTTATAGCACATCTTGTAATTAGTGAATCATCTATATTAGTTAAGGACTGAACAGCAAGGTTTGCAAAAGTCTGCATTTCATCAAAAAATCAGAAGTCTTCACCACGTTACGTAAGCTTCTGATGAACTTGCACTTTTTTGTACAATATCTTTTCAGCATGCTTGCATCTTCTTTACATTGATATTTTCTGTTCATTTTCAGCAGATGACATCCACCAGTAAAGAGTTGACATAGGAATTCTGGGCAACAGTTTTCTAAAGTGCTTAATGTTTACCCTACTTTGCTTCCATTGAGAGCAGTGGAACTTACAGAACGAATTTACTGGAGCTGGTGTTATATATTCTAGAAAATCCCATGATGATGACCATCCTGATCACTTAAGGTTTTGTTGTACTTTAAGGAAGTTTCCACTGTAATTTCAATGGGCACGGAACTGAGAAAAAATATTATTTCAAGACTAAATATAGGTTCCAGAGGTCTCAAAATAAGAATTATTTCTCCATTAGTTCTGTATGTCTTAAATTTCTTGTATTAAGTTCTGCATGATTCATATTTTATGACATTTCTCCATCATGTCTTTATGCATTTACCCTTGTGAAAGTCTCATTTCGTGCTAACAATTTAGAATTAACTTTCACATTAAGTGTTATGAACAGTAGCAAGAATATAATATTATAAACTGACATTATTGCAATTAATTTATATCTACTTGGAGAAATACAAGTCTTTTCCTCCTTTGCATTCACACACTTCATTTAGTGCATTTATGGAAATTAAGGTGTTCCTAGAATCATTCTAATGTGGTGCTCTTATTGCACAGACACTGATGCCCACAAGGAGTTTATTTATGTGACTATTTCTGCTGACGTCTGTGGGACAACTACCTGCTGTAAAGTTGCATACAAAGAGGAAGGTGGAATTAGGCCTACAGACTTTAATGATCATCAAGCACCCTAACTTAGAAAACAGGTAACTTAATTATGTAAATCCACAAGAGACTGACCCTGCAGTGAATTTTTAATAATACACTAATTATCTGATAGAGAAATCAAATTAGACATTAGTGGCAAATCTTCATCTCAGCATGCAGAGTTACATCCCCAAATCTTGTTACTAATAGAAGAACTGAACATACTTCTTGAGGCAGTATGAGAACAATGTAGGATGAATTTTTTTCCCTCTTTTCCCCCCTATAAAAAGAGTTAATATTGAGCTTAAGTCTGTCTGGCTATTCTATATTGATCTTGAGAGTGACTCTCAGCTGCCCTTAAGTATTATCTATTTCAGCCTCCTACAGCTTGCAAAGTGGTTGTGGGACAAAGTAGTCAAGACCTTTTTTTGCAAGATAGTTTTCCAATAGAAGAAAAAAATATTTTCACAGGGGAGAAATTCTGTGAAACCAATACAGAAAATTCATCTTGAAAATAAATAGCTATTCTAAAATTCCATAAAAATTCTCCTGAAAGTTTCAAAATTACATTTTACAATCTCATTTTACAATTTGTCTTTAGTTATAACAGACATCTAAAATACTTCTGCTACTGCTATGTCACAATAATGGAATGTGCTATTTGTATAATCATTTTTTTTGTAGCTACTACTGATAGAAGCATCATCTGGAGATCAAAGTGTCTTTTGTTCTGTTCTGAAAAAAGCTTCAAACTGCTGCTTGAAACTTTTCAAAAATAACTTTTTGAAGATATCAGCTTTCATATACAATCTCAAAAGTGTCTGTCTCTATCTGAAACCCAGAAATATTTAATGGCATAGATACTCTCATTTTCAGACTGCTAGTTACTAATATCAGCAGCTGGTAATTTATCATTGAAATAAAAATATTACCAAAAAACTATTGTTAACATCATGAATCAGATGCAAAAAGATCTTAAAATATGTTTATCATCACAAAGTCTTTAAAGAAGAATTTTGGAAATCAATTGTCCTGCAGTCGTTTAGGGTTTTTTTAGTGTTTTGAGTGTATTCTTCTCAAACATGAAAACTAGAAATATCTTTCCTTATTATCTGAAAACTGAATTTTTATGTAAATCCAGGAGGTTACGCTTTAATAAATTTAAGAAATCAAATACCATGAGAACTGTACTAAGATTATTAATGATAGTTACAGTGAAGATGGGAAAAATAAGTTATCCTAAGTTGTTTTTATTCACCTGCTATCTCTGTTTAGTATTATTCTACTAGCCAGGCATCATTTAATATTGACTTCAATGATACTGCTTATTAAAAGAGAACTTCAAGAGGAGACAATGATTAGAGTTTGGTTTCAAGATACTTGTAGAACTTGAATTATACACCATGATAAATACCTCCCTGATTCACAGTATGGGGATTTACAAATAAGGTTAGCAGAAACTCATCACACTGTTTTTAAATTTGGACTAAAGTGTAGTACTTGATTTCATAAATTATCTATTTTTTTTTGTTTTGGTTTGTTTTTAGAAAAAGTATGGTAAGATCTATTACGATCAGTGTACCCTCAATTCTCAAAAAAACCCATGCGATTACTATGCAGTAGAAACATTAGTTGTAAATATTCTTTCCTTATAGAAAGATTTAAATTACACCTTCTTTCTTTCCCCATGATTAAAGTATTTTGTTTCCAACCATTATTCTGAAGTAGCTTTATGATTTGAACAATTAATTATTAAATTGTCTCCCTGTCACAGAATTTGATTTAACCAACTCAGATTATGTATGAAATGGTGGCTGCAGTATTTAGCTGTATTGAACTGTAAACATGAATATCTATTCCAAATTAAATTCACTTGATAATTCCCCTCTTTTCACTGAGCAATTATACTCTCAGTCAGAGTCCATACAAAATAATCAGTGTGGACTTTTGGCAGTTTCTGCTGCTTTTAATACACGAAGTTGAACAAAATTCTTTTCCCAGGAGCGTCAGCAATGAGGACTTGGCGGATCTTTCACTCTTCTTTCTTGTATTTGTGGTTTGGTCTGGAGCTTTAGGCAATCTCCAAGCAGTGTAGGAGCGGTGACTTACAAATTAAACAATTATTTTGACTTGTAAAGTCCTTTGACAAATATTCAGATGTCAGTTATGGATCAGCTGGCAAATGAAGTCTTAGATATGTTTTAAGTGCACAAGAAAATAGACCCGAATTATGCTTGTCTCTATTGGTTCCTTATGCATTGGTAGAAGAAAATTTGTCTCTCCTCAAGCTCTGAGTGGTAGCTGATAGCATTACTGAAAGGCTTTCTTAAAGCAGATGTGGATGGGCTCCAGTATTGCTCTGATTTATCCTGCTGTCTCTTCTCACTCTCACACTTTTGGGGCTTTTTGGCATTCTTAAGTGATCCTTTTCAGTGTGTCTCTGCTTCCATTTCATGTCCACAGAACGCCTCCATCAATTCCATCTAATCAGTTACCTTGTTCAATCCTCTAATGAATTTCCTTTACTTTTCCTGTAAAGTTTGGAACATTTATTTTTAAAAACCCTAATTGAGAGCCAAGTTCTTCAGTGTTTTGCTTTGTTTTGTTCTGTCTGTTTATTTTGGTTGTTTCTGGTTTTATTCAGGACTTTTGATTCTTTTCTTGCAATAGAACTGAAATATCCTGTTGTTCAGCTTTGTATTGTAGTATGAAAGGCAGCATGCAATGTTCTACATCACTATTCATTTTGTTTATATTTTTGACGTCTTCTCAGTTAAACTCTTGCTAGTGTAGAACTTTCCAACATGACTTTATTGCTGAAAAATACACATTGCTTACTCCACTGTAGTTTTTCCTATCCTTTACATAGCAATGGTTCTTATTTAAAGCCAACGGGGTTTTTTTATATATTTAAATAGAGACTGGATCATGGCTGCTCAAAATCATAGAACAAACTATATTCTTGTGTATAATAAGGAAAACCGCTACATTTCTTCCATACCTCATTTAGTCAGAGCCGAGATTCTTTTCTGTTGCTCTTCTGTTTGAAATGAGTATGTTGAAAAGAGCTGCATGAAATCATAGGTTAGTCACTGTGGAAAACTTCTCAGATCTGCAAAGGACCTGCCCTGCAGGATGCTAAAATTTCCAAAAAAACTCACAGGACTTCCTCATGAGACAGGTTTAGTACTGGCTTCGTATCCTCAAAATCTTAGGAACTCCTCTAGTACACATAAATGTGAAGTGTTCTTGACCAAACTTCATTTAACCTAATCTGAGTTTGAAGTTGGTGCTATTTTCAGCACAACTCTGGTGCTTCTGCAGATACCCTCCAGAGGTCCCTTCCAGCTCTAAATTATTCTGTGATTCTATGACTGGTGCTCAAGCATGTAGGTAACTAGGGTAACACAGAAGAATAACATTTTCAGTATTTCCCCTCTGACATTTGCCTTGGCAGTTTACTCTTACTATAAATGAAAACTGGAGGTTTTGTGATATTAGTTACATTCAAAAGACTGTCCTCTAAGAAGGAAAGAGAGGCTTTTAAAGAGACAACAACAGACATTTCCCCAGAAATCACAAGATTAACGCTCAGTAATAAAAGGAATGAAACTTGATGACCTACTGTTATATTTTAAAATAATGTTTTACATTCATTTGAGTCCTAGAAGAGAACTTCATCTGCTGGCATATATATTCTTGGATTTGTATCTCTTCCTAGCTTGTAGGAGCCAGACCAGAGGATCTGTTAACTTGCAACAAATCTGAAGTCTCCTTACCTTCAGTAAGTTGTGTTTAGAGATACTGTGCTGCCTTCACCAGTTTTTGTTGTTGTTGTTGTTGTTTATTTTTAATGAGGAACACTTATTTTCTAATATGCATATTATGTACCCAAAATGAGGAGGCCAAAAGTGGCAGGGAATATCTATCTCCTCATAAATCAGAGGAGTAAACCTGAAGATATAAATATATACACATACATATGTATGCATGTCTGTATACACACATATGTATGCATATAGGTGTGCATGCATAGAGACATGCACAAATATGTAGACATACCAGCATACATGTATCTAAATACAGGCCACATATATGGCTTAAACTTAAAGGAAACGTGAATAATTATCTTAATTCTGCTCTTACCTATGGATTTGTGTCTTATCAGAATAATACAATGGAGTAATATAACATATTCTAACAAAAAATCATAGACTAGAGATATTTTAAGTAATTCTGAAAGTGACTGAATTTGCATTCCATTTTTATTATATTTCATTTAATATATCTGTGCTTGGTATAGTTCTGCAAAATTTTGCAATCCTTACATTTTGAAGGTATAGCATTCCTACTGTACAATAACCAAACCCACAGTTTCAGATTGCATTTCTCTAATACATATCCACAATTATGATGAGTCATAAGAAACAAGAGTGGTTTCTCTGCAACTTGCAGACAGAACACATATCTCAAAAAACCTGAACTACAAAATAACCTGAAGCTTCCAAATTACAAAAAGAAACATCTAGGAATAGGCACATGAGAATAAATGGGCAATACCTGCAAATGCTCCTGTTCTTGTTTATGTTAGAACACTTGTATTTTTCAGAGACAAAATATTAATTTTATATTCTACCCATTATATAACCAAGTTATTTCTGGACAAATATGTATCAGTCAGCAATAACTGACCCTCACCATTGCCTTCAACAGTATAACTAACAAAAATGCAGAACATTCATGTTACTTATAGCAGTTGAAGATAACATTGAACATTTCTGAATTAAATGGTGTTGTTTCTCAGTACTGATGTTACATGTCTATGGGCGAGATGAACACTAGCAACCTTTTTCTTCTTGCTGTTCACAAGTATTCACTTTGCAGCTTTGCCGTATGCATATATTATGTGTAATGTTTCTGAAAACTCCCTTTCACAGATCTTAATTATGCTGTGCCTCATGCAAACTGAAGTGAAAGTGGAAAGAAAAAGACAAAATGAATCAGATAACCTTCTTTGCTATTCTTCTTGAATTCCTCCTTTAAATCTCCTTTTTGCTGTGATACTTACAAAATACCAGCTGCAGTACTGAAATTCCATCTATCATGCTGCCAAACATACTCCCTGTATTCCTTCTATGTCTCTCTATCTGTATACCTGATACAGATTATCTGATTGTAAACCATATAAAATGAGGACAACCACTCAATTCTGTGCTTAAACCCTGTGTGATTTTAGGGTCTTGATCTACAGTTAAAGATTATGGTAAAAGAAGTAACTATTAATAAAAGATGAGATGTGATATAATATCAAATTCGATATTGCTATGCACATGAGATATTTACAGATATATAAGCACATGACTTCTTTAACTTCATCCTATAAAGCAAGGGCATTTTGGGTGAAAGAAGTTATACAGCTAATCTAATACATGTAAATATGCCTTCTCATGGACTACTGCTTAGGGAAGTCATTGGCTTTTGGTCAAAATTCTTGTTAAGGAAGTATTCATTGTCTGAACCAGAAAAAAATTTTATACCTGTTGGCAAAGACATAATGAACATTTTTTTGAAAGTATTTTTTATTCAGAATACTAGGGATCATCGTGGACAGTCTTGTCGCAGTGCAGAAAGTTTGATCTTCTATTGTTTATATCACTGAGTACTACAGTCTATTGTACTATAGAAAATGGATCACTCAGACATCATGTTAAGAACATGACAGAACGTACAAGCTTTTGAACTGTTTCTGTATGGATCTAGAAGTCTCAGGATTTTGAAGATTTTGCCAAGGAAACAGAGATGTTTCCTTTCCTACACTCAATGACTGAACATCTTTAACTAGTGCATAACATCATGCATTATTTGTATCCAGATGTATATGTTTGTACGTCTAACTGTACTGCCACAACATTGTTAATTATAGGACAAGCTAATCATTTAAACCTCTTCAGAAAGATAACACAGAAAATGAATTAAGGTGTCTGCAAGAGGCATATTTATTTTCTTCACTATCATTTCTTTCCAGTACTTTTCTACCTTCTTTTCCAAACTACTATTTCTGTATTTTGATACACTCTATGGCAGACAGAGTATTTTGTTATTGTTTTTAAAAGACCTTCAGAATTTTCAGCTCCTTTTTCAGTGATTCTTTCTCCTTTGTTCTTGTGCTTGCTAAAAGCTCTAAATTATTACAAATTGATGAATCTGGCATCTGGGTTGCTTAAAATATTTTTACTGCGCTCCTTAGATATGACATCTGCCTGTACCTCTTTATTTCAGCATAGTCTTTCTATACATCATTGGCTTTTACTGCTATACCCCACAGGGATTTATTCAATCTTTAACTCAGTTCTTGTAGATTTCTATTTGATAACATTTCTTCTTCCATGTTATCTTTTTCCTCAATAGAACATTCCAGTTCACAAATCAAGTGTGTACTTCTTACTACAAATGTAATTTGGAATATTATTTGCGCAAACAATTCCAATAAAAATCCTGATTGAAAGACTGGGGAAAAATCCCAAGGACTTTGTTGTGCTGCATAAAGAACTGCACTGAACATAAGAGAGATCAGTATTTGCTAATGATAAAACATATAACCTCCTTGTCCCTACTCTCCTAGATAACGCACTGAAATAATCTCCATAAAAGCAAGATTTATTTTTGCAGTAATTTTTGTATTGATCATAGCTACTAGTAACTGATCTACCTGTGGAGAAATTATTAGAAACTCAGTTAACTCAAAGAGGTGTTCTTTATTTTGAAGTGCTTGTAGGATTGCATTAAAGAAACCTTCAGCTATTCCTCTAGCTTGCCTATTTCCAAATCAATACCTTTTTTGATTATAAAGTAAATGCCTTCTTTTCTTGTTTTTTTGTTTTGTGGCTTTTTTTAAGTTTTTTTTTTAGTTGTTGTTGTTTTTTGTGTTTTTTGTTTGTTTGTTTGTTTTTTTTGTTTTTAATGTAGTACTTCAGACAGTTGAATAAAAACCTTCTTTTAAAAAATATTTATCTCAAGGACATTTATAGATCCTCAACCTGAATTACTGTACCAGCACAAAGATTTGTTTAAGAAGAAGTGACCTGCATTCACACATTTGAAAAGTGTGACTTTATGGAAAGACTTCACAGAATTTATTCTATGTTTGCCCAGAAACCTTCTGTCTTCTGCTTGCATGCATGTTTGGCATGAGAACTACTCTTCTGTCCAGCACACACATTTCCTGTGTAACAGGAGTGGCAAACGTAGAACACAAAGCTGAATCTGCACAGGCTGTAGAGTGCAGGCTTGATCTTAGCCAGAAAATGCTGAACATCTCATGGATACCAATGACCAAGGCAGCAGCAGGCAAATTATGTAGAAACCCTCTAGGTTACGGACAGTGAATCTAAAGCAGCACATGGCAGTGGCCAGATACAAATCCTACTGTTCAGGACTTGGAACCCTGAGTGTGGCATCTGGGCCCTGCAATTACCAGCTCTACTCTTAGTTAGCCTCAAAGGTTGACTCATCTGCAAAAATATGCAGAGCAAAATGAAGGCCAAGGGGTCTGTGTACAGCCCGCTCCTGCCAGCTACACAAGGAGGGAGTGCCAGATACATTTTTGGAGTAGTTTAGTCACAATCATGTTGATGAGGTCCAAGGATTTAAAAACACATTAGTGTCAGATGAAACCTGAGTTGTATGGATTGGTTTTATTAATATAGTATTAGGGATTACATTCTCAAAACATAGTATGTTTGAAATAATTTTCAAGGCTACCTTTTCTATCTATCCTTGGCCAACTTTGTGATCAATCATTTCACTGCTTAGAATAGATGTCAAGCAAGTCAGGAGAGATTCATGTCAAAAGATCAATAAAGGACTGAAGGTAGAGTGAAAGCAGTTGTGAATATAAGAAGGAAATTCACATAAATTCTGATCCCAGCTCCACTATCCATTTCAAAAGCATATAAATCTTGCTGACATGAAAGATTTAAAAAGTAGAAAAAAAAACCAAAACAAAACAAAACAAAACCAAAACCAACCTGCTCCCTCTACCCAAACCACCGAAGAAAATAACTAAAAACAGGACTCTAAAGGCATGCCCTTTGAATTATGTCATACCATATAGGATCTTCTCTCTACTCAAGTGTTAGATCATTCAGCAGAGAGCACACCTGCTCCCTTTTTATGGGGCTGCATGAACTGGGATGACTGACTTCCATTTTTTTGCAATGCCTTTACAAGTGGTGGCATTTCCTAGAACACAACTTATGAGGAGGAAGTTGGGAAAGTCTTGTATTCCTGACTACAATCTTATACTCCTGTTGCCTTTGTACACACTAAATAAAATAAAAATACATGAAGAAATAAAAAATACTTTCTGTGGCATGCTGGAACAAAGAATTCCAAGCCTACCTCAGACAAAAATAGTTATGGTCAGTTGCAATGAGGAAGCTAGTCAATGCTTAAAGAGTGGATTAGGATTCTAAGTATTTGGGTCAAATTCCTCTATTTGACCTGGAGAAAATCAGTTACTTTGTTTTCTGCCTCTTTCTCAAAACAGTCAGAATTCTCTCTTTCCTGTCATTACCTGTTAAATTTTTTCTGCAGTCACATGATTCCTTTAATATGGACAGGTCCACTGTTCAGAAAATAAAGTCATGACTTTATTTGTTCCTCTAGCTTCACTGGTATTTACATAGCTAACTCTGAAATTTATCTCAATAGACACTTCAGATTTTAGTTGAATAAAGTGGGAATGCTCTTACTCAGGCTTGATATTTAGGCTAGTTGTTTTATCAGTGCAGAGATGGGCTGCTCTGTAGGAAACTCAACTGTTTTATACAGATGTCTCAGAACAGAATAAAACAGCTTGTCAGGGTACTTTTGCACTGAATATATAAGCTTAGACTGTTGCCTTGGTCTAAAAGTCTTCCTTCCAGAGACCCAACAAGACCTGAGATTCATTTTGGTCATATAAACTTACAATGTACAAGGATGTTCTGAAAAGTATTGCAGTACTTAACATTTCCAAGTAATAGTGAAACAAGGCCTCTGCCCAAAAGCATATCAGAATTCAGAGTTCTGCACTGAGCTTTGTATCTCATATCCTCAGTAGTATCCATTCAATCAATATGAAAAATCTGAGCTTTTTCCAGAAGGAAATCATTCATAAAACAGGGCTGTTACCTCTAGCTATGCATCAATCTCTCTATATAGTATGTAGTCACCAACAGTTTGACCTAAAATTTCAGTTTTCTAACTGTTGATGAACTACCTAACTTAACATTAAATATCAAATAAAGCTGGTCAACAAAATTATTAAAAATTCTGATGAAAAATTGTGCCTTTGTAAAACAACATTTCCCTGGAAATTCCTGCCAGTTGTAAAAGAGTCTAGCCCTCAACTCTTTTTCTTATTATACTCTTTTCTTTCTCTGCCACATTTGTTATGGCAAAGTATACAACAATTGTAGATAGAAATCCCTTCTAAATAGGGCTTTTGTGCTTTCTAGTATAGGATCACAGCGCATGACAGAGAAAGACATAAATCTAGTATAAGTGAGACCTCAGGCTCCTAAAGATGTCACTAAACCCCTTCTAGACCCTATGGCAAATCCATGCTATTATTTGGGTTCTCTTATTTTTTATTCACAAATAACACATGCCCAAGATACCAGTAACTGTACTATTATCTGATAGATTTTGTCATTCTGATCATTCTGAGGACCTGAGTGAAATTAGTAGATCTATTATTCAGGTAATTTCCTGCACAGTATAAACATCAGTGCTGGTTCCCAGTGATTTTCAGTTCATGTGCCCCTAAGCTTAAAAATCATAGAATCATAGAATGGTTTGGGTTGGAATAGACCTTAAATACCATCTAGTTCCAACCCACCCTGCCATGGGCAGGGGCAAGTTCCACTATCAAAGCCCCATCCAACCTGGACTTAAACACTTCCAGGGAAGGTGCATCCACAACTTCTCTGGGCAAGCTGTTCCAGTGCCTCACCACACTCACAGTAAAGAATTTCTTCCTTATATCTAATCTAAATCTACCCTTTTTCAGTTTAAAACCATAACCCCTCGTCCTATCACTGCACTCCCTGACAAAGAGTCCCTCCCCATCTTTTCTGTAGGCCCCCTTTAAATACTAGAAGGCTGTTATAAGGTCTCCCTGGAGCCTTCTTTTCTCCAGGCGGAACACCAACTCTCTCAGCCTGTCCTCATAAAGAAGGTTATCCAGCCCCCTCATCACCCTTGTGGCCTTCCTCTGGACCCACTCAAGTAGGTCCATGTCCTTCTTATGATGGGGTCCCCAGAGCTGGATATAGTGGAGTAGAGGGGGAAGAATCACCTCCTTCGACCTTATAGCCATACATCTCTTGATGCAGCCCAGGACACAGTTGGCTTATTTGGCTGCGAGGGCACATTGTTGGCTTATATTCAGTTTTCCATCCACTCCTTCCCCCAAGTCATTCTCCACAGGGCTGCTCTCAATCCACTTATCACCCAGCCTGTATTTGTGCTTGGGATTGTCCTGACCCGGGTGCAGGACTTTGCACTTGGCCTTGTTGTACTTCATGAGCTTTGAACAATCCCACCTCTCCAGCCTGTCAAGGTCCCTCTGGACGACATCCCTTCCCTCCAGAGTGTTGACCACACCACACAGCTTGGTGTCATCAGCAAACTTGATGAGGTTGTACTCAATCCCACTGTCCATGTCACCAACAAAGATGTTAAACAATGTTGGTCCCAACACCACCCCTGAGGAACAGCACTTGTCACTGATCTCCACTTGAACATCGAGCAGTAGACTGCAACTCTTTGACCTCAAAATCTTTCTACCTACCCCTTTTGAACACCAAACAATTAATTAAATACATATGGCAGTCAAAGGTTTTACTATCTCCTGAAGTACTAAGCATCAGATGGTACTGCACAGAGGAAGCATATAGAACTCGTGTTCTGATTTGAGATGCTAGTGTCTGAACTCCTAGCTGCAAAGCTACAGTATCTGCACTCAACCTTAAATTCTGCGTTTACTAGAAAGTACTTAAGATTTTCATTGTAAATCTGCATTTTGTCATGCACCAGCACAACAAATCATTCTTTGAATCTGACTATCCTTTAAAAGTGATGTCAAAGGAAGGAAATACAGTTAGAGATTGAGGAAATAGAAACACAGGGAAAACCCAGTGAAGCTCAGTATGTTCCAAAGGGACTTTACAGTGATGAACAGCCACTTATTATTAAAAAGTCACCAATTTTCATTTTTAAAGTACATTTCCTGAGGTAATAGTGATGCCTAGAATGATGATTATTCCTTTTGACTGAATCCACTTTCTAAATCCTCACTTTCAGGTAATGTCTGGTTTTCACAGATTCTTTTTACAGACCATATCTAAGATGTGGCTTTTGCTGTCTATCTGCACAGCTGAAATATGTCACATCTCAGCTACTGCAACACCCTTTTTTCTCTGACTTTGACAAGTGCAGTCTTGCTCAGCTGCTGCGAAGATCATTTTCCTGGCCTGTCATTTTGACCATTTCACCTCTCTCTACTCTTACCTCCACTAGCTACTGCTTTTCTGCCACTTCAAACACAAGCTGCTTGGCTTCACCTTCAAAGCCCTCTCACAACCCATCCCCACCCCACAAATGATCTTTATATCCATTAAAGGGTAGTTGAAACCTGCTACTGATTGGCACAGCAAACTCGTCCCTTAAGAGATTTTTAATCAAATCCCCTTCTGATTTATCCTACTGTCTTTAAGATTGGGATGCACTTCCTGAAAACATTCCCCACATTTCCTCATTTCTTTTTTTTTTTTTTTTTTTTTCAATCCTGTCATTAAAATTTGCCTTGCCATGATGTCCAGGGAGAGAGAAGGACAGAGAAGAGTCAGAAGTACAGTGTTTTATTCCTCAGTATCATGTTATCTCCTCATTTCTGTCTGCCTGTCTGAGTGCAAGTTCTTTACAAAAGGGATTGTGTGAGCTTTATATGTTTCTCCTACAAAAGCATCCTAGTCAGTTATTGAGATTCTTATATTTGAAAGCATAAAAAAAATGAGAGAGATCTCCTGTGAGGTTCTTAAATGCTTTTCTTTACTTCTTGCATTCAGAATAATTTCAGCATACTTCTACATTTCTTGGACCTTCTGATCCTTAGATGTTGCTATTGTTAGCTTTTGTCTAAATTTTCCAGACTAAATATTCATCAGATTCATTTGGGCCATCGTAAGACTTCAGTCTCATTTCAGTATAATGATAACTGCCACAGCTGAGCCTATCATCAACACATATACAGAATGGTTGGGTGCTTCTTAAATGTAGAATCTTAGGGATGATGGTACCTGAAATAGAGATTTCCTCAGAAGTGATATCATATGCAATGTAACTGGCTGGGTCCTTCTGTCTTGCATCATTGCTCAGATAAAAATGAAGTAGTTCAGGCATTTTATGGGAAGGATATAATGCCTATAAAATTTATTTCTCTCTTCACATGGTGAAAAAATACTCCAGGGTATACCAGAGAACAAACATGTCCAGATCATAAGGAACATAGCACATTGGATGCAGGCCATTAAATTAGTGTTTTCTAAGGTATCTAATCTGATGCAGCAGGCAGCTTTGACTGTTGCAATTATTAGGTATTAACATGTTTTTCCCTTCTTTCCCCCTTCATCTTACTTATGCTTTTTAATCATAACATTAAAACAATCTCTAAGCACAGGTGCTGTCATATTAATGGGCTCTTTTCTATGAGTATGAGTAGGGCATACAGTAACGATCTGAAGAAAAAGAGTAAAGTTCTGTGGTTGACTTGACTGTCCTCTAGGATGTTGAGATCTATAATATTGCAATTATTGTCTTTTAAGGACCACTGCTGAGTAAAATCAAATCTTTCTTTAGTTAATATGAAATAGAAGATTGAACCAAAAAAAAAAAAAAAAAACAAACACCAAGAGCCAAAAAACAACAAACTAAACCACAAAACTCCACCCAAAGCACCAAAATATCCAGTATTCATGTAATGGTGTGAAGTCACTAGATGGATACACATGTACCAACATGAATTTAATCTTACATTTGATTCTAACTCACATAATGGTTTTATGTGAATCATTCATATTGTTATTTGAAAACTGGTATGTACTGGTGACTAACCATATTCACAGACTTCTATCAGTGGCTTGATTTTTTTTTTCCCCAGAGCTACTGAGGTGAATAAGAAGGTGAATGTTGACCTTTCAGCACACATAAGTGAAAATTTTGGGTTGGATATGAAGTTCATTATAAAGAATGGAACTTTTTCAAACCACGTTAACATCTTTTGATGCTTCATGCAGCACATTTTGGTGTTCTGGGTTTCTGATCTTGAAGAAAAATGACCTCATAGTTTGTGCTTCACAGTAAGTATTTCAGTGGGAAAAGGAGAAAGTAACAAAAAAGATGTTGTGTACATATTTATATCTATATAAAGTCAGAGCATAGCTTAGGAAGAGACTAGGCTCAGGAACAAGGAAACCCTTCTGACATCTGTAACATGTGTAGCTTCAGTTCATTAATGGTGTCTGGCCCATTCATCTGAAATATATTGATGCAGAAGGTGAAACAAGTATTACTCATTGCAAACTTTTTAAAGATTAGTGTCATATCGCAGTTGTATAAGAACAAGATAACTTTTTATCAAAAAAAAAAAATTAGCTTACTTTGTACTTAAAAACTCTACTGTTTTCTCTTTACTACATAAATAAAGGATTACTTTTTTAAAAAAAAAAGTAACTTTGGGTAGTATTGTAGAGTCAAGACAGATGTGAGAAAGTGAATTCAATTATATTTCTGTTTGTGCATCTGTTTTATTCAGTCAACATCATGTCCAGAATATTTTCTCCTCTTTGTGATGTGCACTCAGAGTACAGACCTGTTTTCACATCTTGAGTAAATTATGTCTGGAAGTCATCTTAAGTATAAATTTCTTGAGTCACTGAAAGATAGGAAAGAAAATACTTCAGAATGAATATGTCAATATTATCTACAGAACATTTACAAGGGGAGGAAAAAAAAAAAAAAACCCAACAAGTAAGAATGAGGTGTTTTTTTGCTGGAACTACACTTAAAGCTGAACAGATTTTCATTCAACTTCTGTTTCAGAAGGACATCTGAAATTATATTTTAACACACAAAATCATAAGTAAATCAAAGAGGTAATATGTAGAATTCCCATCTAAGATTAGAAGCCTAAGACTGAAGTATCACTGGATTGCTGGAAAAATCAGACACATGGAAACTTTTAAGAAATGTATGAATTCACTATATATGGTATAAATAATATTTTTTTGTATAAAATTAAATCATGAGATATAAACAAAAAGTAGAAAGAGGATGCTTTTTCAGCATCCCAGTGAGATAGTGTTGTCTAACACATATAGATCATTCTTCAGCTACTCCTATTATTTACTCCATGTTTGAAGTTATCACAGACACTAGCATAATAAGGAGTGTATCAGTGAGTGAGTGAAATTCACATTATCTAGCTGTAAGCCTGTGTGAAAAAGATCATCTTTCTGATGGAAGTGCAACCAGAGTTTTGATGAGGTGAAATCCAGTCTTCACCTGCTTCTTCTCTATAGTCTGAACTATATACAACACACCATAGCTGGTGTTTGGCATAATTAGTAACGACCAGAGATGACTGGTCTTATTTTTGTACATGTATGACTTGAAGGTTGTTACTCTATTTTGTTAATTTTTCCTCACTGATGAATTGCAAACACATTCTAGTTTTTGCTATGGCATTTGTGTTTTAGGAAAGAAATCAGCAAACTTTTCAGTTGAACTGCCTGTTGTTTGTTCTTGGTGACTGACTTACTATACTAAGCAGTTCTGCCTTTGATCCTGGATATGGAGACTGAAGCTTCAGCACAGAGACATTGATTCAGACCAAAACACAAGCAGCTCCATGTACATTTATGCTGCAAATGTGGTAGAATTTCTGTTCAAGACAAACAAATCGCTGTTGGTTGGCTTTTCCTTGTGCTCCTAGCTGTAGTAATTATCTACACATACTTTAACAGAAATTTTTTTCACGGTTAGAATATAAATAGTTTTCCTGACTTTTTTTTTTTGTTTGTTTGTTTGTTTTTTTTTTTTTTTTTTTTTTATTTTTATGAGAGAAGAAGATCTCTCTCTATATTGTATACAAATTAGTATGTTAGAGATGGGAATGTGTCTGGAGCCTGAGAAAATAAAGGAGGATGCTTTGACATTCAGAGACAGCACAAAATGATCTTTTGACCACCTAATTAAGCATACTCAGGGTTTTTTTAATTGTATTCTGCTTCCTGTGCAATTTCTGAATTTGACTTTACAGTTCGCCAAGGTGGATGGCATGACACAGCTTGACAATCTGTGTCAAAACATTAAGCATATTTCTGAGTCATTGCACGGCACAAAAATGTAGACTGCTGTGGAGACAGCAACGGAATTTGTAAAAATATTGGCATAAATCTCCTTTTAAAGACAATATGTACAGGTCACAGGTAATAACAGCTATAGAATAACTAAAACCTCATCTAGAGTCTTCTAGAAGGATCAAGAGTATTATATATTTCTTTCCTAGCAAACACAGATACAGGTCATGAGAAGTATCCTACCTATTATCTGTTGCACGTATTCCTTCAACATACCAAAGCATATTTGTGGGATAGTCTGACTGGATGCTAAATGTATTGACAAATGTTAACATACTCCTACTCAAGGTGATTTTTATTCTTTTTCTGTAAACTGCTATACAGAAAGAAAAAAAATATTTCTGCAATTATGGTCAGATTGAATACCTTTAATATTTACAGCACAAACCCCAGAATTTATAAACTAGGGTTATTTAATTTTGAAAATATTTTTATGTAACTAAAAGACCCTGCACACAATATTGTATTGTCTAGAGATGGTGTAGTTCTATTGGACCAATATAAAACCCAGAGTATACAACAGTTTTTGGGGAACACAATTACAACAAAGGCTGGTTGAAGTATTTTTATGGAAATTTTGGACGGCATTTTTTTCAACTCTTTCTGATTTCCATCCATGACTGGGGAAAAAAAAAAAAAAAAAAAAAAAAAAAAAGAGAGATCTAAAACGCAAATCATGCTACCTGGGGAAATGTCACTGCAGTGTTTCACATGTGTTGTAATACAGGTGTCTCAATTTCCTTCCACTTCTCTGTGGCAGACTTCATGAATGGCAGAAATCTGACATGGTTCACAGTAGCTTCTGTACCTTTGTGATTCTTTATATTGATACAAAATGGTAGGAATCTAAAAGAGTCCTACTTGGACTCACACTAAGAATGGGTACATCCAAAATAAGTCAGAAGTCACACCGGTGGTATTTCTGAACTAGGAAAGCCCTTTGATGCTTGAAAAGCCCTTTGATGCTTGAAAAGTGGTTGTTTATTTATTTTTTTTTTTTTTTTTCCCATGGATGTACAATGTATCCAAATAGCTCTTGTTTCATTAATTCATCAAGTCATGCCAGAGATAAATTTAAATTACATTGGCTTTAAAATGTTTTATCCATTAAAAGGAAAACTAGATGCAGTTTAAAGGGAAAATCATAGACAAACCCATGAACTTGAGTCCAGTTCATATGCATCAATCTTTTTGAGACTGCATCAAAGATCAGTAGTATAATCAATTTTGTAGTAGAAATGAAGACAGTTGTGCGTTAACACTATGTAGATCACAAATGATTTAATTCACTAAACAATTATATTGACATTTTTGGGGCAGGGAGGAAGAGAATGGAAGGGATAGGATTTGTCTTGAGCACATTGTAGCAATTCTCTTTACTTTACTAACTAGAGTTCCAATTTAATTGTAAAAGCCTAGTTTAACAACACCCTTTTCTAAAAATCTGTTAGCTGATGTTAATTATGCCTTCTATTAGTTATGACCTGAGTCATGCAACAGCTGTTCCACTATTTCACCCACAAACTGGCATGCCCATAATTACTTGTGTTGCCCTGTTTAGTCTTTTACAATGTCATAACATTAACTTTGCTCAGTCAATGAACATGATGAAAGATCATGTCTCTTCAAACCGTTTTTCAAAAGCTTATACAAATCAGGCTTTTGTGCTTGTGAAGGAGGGAGATATATGACCAATAAACACTACATCTATTACTCTTTGAATATTCTTTTAGTGAATTTCCTTTTTTAATATATATCTTTCATTTTATAAATTCAAAAGTTTTGGAGTATATTCTGATGAATTCTTGAGTACCAAAACTAATCTGGTGATGACAAATGCTATCCTATATCCCTTTTGCACCCACTGACCCTAAAAGGAATTGACTTAAATTAAGGTGCATGAGGAAAACATGGCTGAGTCCTCAAAAGTAATTTGCTAAGCTGAAAATAAGGTGCTAGTAAAACACTGGAGAAAAGAAGTTCAGAGAAACTCTACATTTGTAGCTGCTTAGAATGGATACAAATTATCTTTACACTTTGGTTTCCAGGCTTGATTATCTAGACGCAAATACCACTGCTTTAGCATTCTTCCCAAATTCATCTCCAGGTTTAACCATCCATGCTTAATCATTGCTGATAATGAGATTTGTAAACTTTCAAAAATCCCTTAACTAGAACTCTATGAATAGGTTTGTGCATAAAGTGGACTGGGAGGAATTTGCCTTTTTCTTTTTTTTTTTTTTTTTTTAATCTAAAGAGTTAGAAGGAGATGATTTACTTTTTTTAATGTTGTACTTCTGAAAATTTCACTATGCAAAGAGCAAGCTTGATATGCCACAGTAAAAGCAAGAGAAAAGAAACACAAAGAAGATACTCAGTTTTTGCCAATATCTGAATATTTTTTTACATAACACTGATTTCTGCTGTGCAGGTAGTCAGAGTACACATCTATCTGAATTTTCTGAGATTGGGGGTCCATTTAACACATGCCCAAACCCTGCAAATGGACATTTCCAAATACTCCCGGGTCATCTTATCAAGAAGATCCCAAAAGATTACTCTTCTAAGATTTCTCCTGTTACAATGATTCCCAAATTGCCTCAAAAGAGGGCTTCAAAGCAAAAAACTGAAACAATAAAGGGTAGAATCCAAAACAGAATTCAAAAAGTAACTAACAGGAGAAATTACAGTACTAAAAGGGAGGAGTTATGAGAGTGTCTGGGGCTCCACAGGAAAAGTTTGAAATGGATGTGGAGAATGAACCAAAGCAATGAGAACACCAGAATGAGGAAATGTCAAGAAATGAGCATCTGGAAAGGAATATGAGTTAATGGAGCCATGAATTAATAGCATTGCTTTCCCGGTGCTCTAAGAAAGATACAGTCAAAATGAATATCCCGCACCATGGCTCATATACTTATCCACATGACTCCCACAATAAAGAAACAAAGACCACCTTTGTCCAAACCCTCCCCAAAACCCAGCCACAAACTTCAAAAGAATACCTGGGGCAACAAAGTGAAAAACACACGAACTCTAACAGAAAAAAAACAATGCTTGGAGACTCTCCAGTTTTTCTCTGCTTTTTTATGTAGTCAGCTAAACCCAGTTATCTTGAGCAATTTCAGAATTATTCTCAGTAGTACTGGATCTAGATCCAATAACACCAGTTACAAGAAACATACCTACACTTCTGCAGATATTCTGTAGCAAGTTGTTCTATTGTTATGTACATGGTATAAAACCATGTGTGGAAGAATACAGAAAATCACACAAACATCATCCATTTCAATCATCATTTCTCTTCTTCCCTTTGAATTTTCAAACTATAGAAAAAAAAACACCTTTTGAGTTTGAGTTCACCTGGACCTTGCCAGTTCAAAGTGTAAGGGTACATGGAATGTCTGCTCTTTTAAGGGTATCTGGACAAAGGAGCCATAAACAAGAACGAAGACAAATCTTGCCAACACATTATAAGGGAGGTTGTGATAGGAAAAAACTTGGTCATTCATCCTAATTGGTCCAAATACCTGGAGTGTGAGGGTGTTTATTTTGGGGGGGAGGATATGGAACAGAAAGAGAGGAATACAAACACACAGAGACATAAAATCTGATCAACTAGTGTTAACAAAGACAATAGTCAGAAACAAACCTGGTCAGTCAAGGTTACTGATGGGCTATTGAGAAGCTGCAGGCTAACCGGACATCATGACTGATAAGGATACAAACCTGAGGGTCCTGGGTGTTGGATGGGATCAGTGGGACTATGAGGAGTGCTGAGGCAGTGTGCAGAGGAGGGAGGAGCTGGGAGGAACAAGAAGGGGTAGACAGAAAAGGGTATAAAAGGAGCCGGTCATGTGTAAAATGGGGCCAGTCAGTAAACTTGTCTGGCTGAGCCCTGTGCCTGATCAACCCAGTCTGTCCTGTCTTCTTATGCCTTCTTATTGAATGTTTTCTCAGCTATCTCTCTACGTAATATCACTGTCTGTGCCATCTGTAAGTGTGCTGCAAAGACTAACTGCCTGCTACTGGTGAGACCCATATGTGTGTGAGTGAAATTTGGTACTTGCTACTGGAGTCAGACTTGGGGGGTGTTGATGAGCATCTGTATCTTCCCAAAACTGCATATGTGTGTGGAGTGTGGAATGTGCCTGTGTGTATATGTCTCTGGGATATGTGCTCAGCCACACTACTGGTTGAACCTGCAAACAGGAAAGTGTCATCCTGGGCAAGAGGCAGTCCTGGGCTGGGGCAGCTGGAGGAGGTGGACACTTTTAGCATCCCTTAACACCGATCTGCACATGTATAAATATTATAGGCATACATCCAATCTCATGATATATAAGCAGTTGATTAGTTGAAAGTATGGAGTCACACAGCTAGTTGTGTGATTGCCTTTTGAAGAATAGAAATATCGTTGTTGATCTGAATGTATCGCTCAGGTGTGAACCCTGAAAGAACTGTCTAGCTCAAATGTTACTTACCTAGAGGAAATACTAACATCAAGTTAATGAAATTTTGAATAAAGAGTTAAACAATTTTCTATACCTTTATTAACCATTTGTGGTGAAGGAAGAGTGACACAATGCATAGATTTCGAAAGGACTATCATAGAAACAAATTTATAAATTCTTCTGATAAATCAAAATGGCCAATGTAGTAAGCACATACTCCCATTCTCCTCATTATTCAGGAAGTCTGTTCTGACAAAGAAATTAGCTTTATTTTGTCACCTCATTTATCACAGAGAGAGAATTTTTTTTTTTTTTTTTAAAAAAAAAGAAATACCGTACCTTGCCCTAAGCCTTTTTCAACTAACTTCAGATTGTCATTAGAGTTCTACTTCTGTGTCGCTCAGTTTAGTGATCTGTTTCTCCTTTGCAGTTTCTAAATTTAATTACTACAGCTATATCGAAGACACAATTTTCTCGGAACAAAAGTCTTCCTTGGTGCGTTTGTTGGGTAGCATCAGGCTGCCTGTGCAGTAACATGAAGGTTGCTAGTAGCTTGTGACGTATATGTTTTCTCAAGTCAAATTCTTTTCTTTTCTTGAGCTAAAGTTTTAGAATATAAAGGACATTATTGCAGAATTTTTAGGCTCTGTTTTTAAGTTCTTTGAGCAGAGTCTTTTGTCAAAAATAGTTATAAAACTCTATTAACAATGTCTCATGCTTTAGCCTGAGTTGTTAGATCTGATGTCAGTTGTATAATGTGACAAGACAGGCAAGGATACCTTTTCTTTTACTTTGTAAAAGACCTTGTTTTTCTCCTAACTTCCCATGACAATTGTCATTGCAAGCCGCAGCCATGTTCTCCCACTTACATCCTCATCAATGACAAAAAGAATATTCCTGACTCTAAGGAGATCTTACAATCTCCTGCCGAGATGCCCCATTATCCCTGTCCTCACGCAGGACCTGGGTGAGGCAGTCAGCCCTCCTGTCAGGGGAGATGCTGCTCATGCCCAGTGACGAGCCCGGTGTCACCACCATGTCCCAAAGCAAATTGGTTTCTGTTTTCCAGAGGGGATATGCAATCAGAATACATTCTAGGGAATGTATAAGAGGTGAGGGCTATATTTAATCCTTCCAGGTTGGTATTACTCATTCGGGGTAGACAAAGGAGCCTGCTCTGACCCCGCCCCCTCCCCTGACTGCCAGGTGGTGGCGCTGAGGCCTCGGCCAATACCATGTCGTGGTTTCTGCTCCTGACCAATCCCCAGCTGCCACGTGTCCCCATGGGGTGGGGCCCTGCTGAGGCCCTGTGATGTAGCGGTGTGGGCTCGTCTGTGCTCTCACACATGACAAAGCTGTCAGCACCTAAAGTAATTTTTTTTTTTTTTTTTCCCAGATTTGAGCTGTTCTGGTTTCCCATTTGTCCCCCTTAATACATACCCAGCATCTGTCCTGCCACCCTTGTCAGCGGTCAGTCAGGAGAGGAGGCATCACTGCACAAGCTGGGCAGAGGGCACATAAATGCCCTCAACTCTGTCTTCCCACATCTTGGGACACTCCTCAGAGCCCTGGTCTATTTCTCTGTTCTCTTCTTGCAAGGTGTTTTACCTCCTCCTGCTCTGTAATCCATCATTCTACGTGCATAGCCTGTGGCTGATTCATTTAAAATGTCACTGGGTAGCACTGTGGCTTGTATAACAATGTGGGTGATAAATGGGAAGTTTATCCCCAGAGCCTTTTCTTCTAGATTTATAGGCACTTTACATCTAGAAGGTAGGGGTCAACTCGCACCCCTCCGTGATGCTTCCTCCTCCACCTTCCTCCCCAGATCTTGTGGCTTTGGGAGCAGCAGACAGTGGAGGGCGGGTGAGAGGGAAGGGTCTGTGTTCTGGGGATGGCTGCTGCCACGATAGGAACAACTAGGTGGAACTGGTTGTCTTCCCTTTGGCCAGTCCACTCTTGGACCTAAGGAGGGACGCTGTGGAGGGGATGGCTGGCCCATTCAGGTAAAGCCATGAGGAAAAAGGAGGCTTGGATGCAGAATCTCAGGTCTATCAACTGCAAGATGTAGGGAATGGCACATCACAGGTGTGGGAGGGTGGTGAGGAGCAGGGAGAGAGTCTGCTATCACAACGATCTGGTTGCTGCCCTGACTGCTATTTTCATATCCAGGCCCTGCACAACTAGATAATCCGTGGGTTATTTGAACACATGTGCAGAGAGAACAGTGCTTTTACAAGTGTTTTTTAAGAGTCAGGCTATATCTGTGAAAATACAGTTGCTGGGTCTTCTTTAAGACAATCCTTTGAAGAACTATTCTAAAGTGATTTCTGCTTACAATCTAACTGTTTTTACCTCTTGAATTAATCCAACTTATTTGATCATTTGCTGTTGCCTTTTTGGTCTGTTCATGTTATCTCCACTGATTATTCTGATCTCTCTGTGGTTCTATAAGCCTTTCCCCAATCCCAAATTGGATCTTAAGTATACTTTTCTTCTAGCTCATCATGTTACTTTTTCTCTTAATCACATCCTTCTATTACTGCTTTAATTTCCTTCCATCTCTCTCATTCTTTTACCTTTCTTCTCCTTTTCTGCCGTTCTAACTCTACTTTCTCTCATTTCTCTCTCCTACTTGCTTTTCTGATGCATATAAACTTTTCTCTGCTTGTCCTGCTGTCCATGATATTTATTTGTCTTGATCTGCTCTTGTTCCTTCCCAAACTTTTCTCACTTGCCAGTTACTATCCTCTGTTTCAGAATTCAGTAACCCCTTCAACTTCTTTCTGCTTTCTTGCACCTCAGAAATATCTGTCCACTCTCAAAATGTCATAAACTTATGACATTTACCTTGGTGTCTTCTTCTTTTTGCAGCTTCTCCTTTGTACAGGTCCTGTTCTTCCCCCACTCTGCTTCTCCTGGACTCTCCCATATGTCTTTATTTTCAAATTGTAGCTGCTGAAAACTTGTATGTTTTTTTTTTCCCTCATATATAATTATCTAGGAGAATGCCATATTTTCTGCTTGCCATGAAATTGTATTCAGAACCAGTACATAGAGCAGAATTGCTTAGAGTTCCTGACAGAAATGTTGTGGTCTCTGCACTGGCTTTGTAATTCAACTCTAATAGTTCCTTTATAGAGCCCTGAATAGAATGAGTCCAGGCTTCTTCTCCTTTAGAGTTGTTTATCTTCACAGCAACCAAGATTACCTAAAGCAAGATTGCATCAACCTTGATACTTATATACAGGGTGATATTGGGGGGAAAAAGTAATGTTTTTCTTAGTTTGCTAGAGGTAGACATCCTACGCAGGGTAGAAGGCCCATCTGTTTATCCAGAGCTTTATTTTACTAAGGAATTAGGCAAAGTATTTTGTGTCTTTTTTTTAAAAAAACTTTTGCGGCTAGGACTGACTGTCTAAAATATTGTAGCATTATACCACTATAAAATTATGCATATTATGTCCCCCTGTATCCACAAGACAGTATATATAGATATAGATATATATATATATACTTTATTTTAAGAAGCTGAGGATGGGGAATAGAATTACTTACATGACAATTGGTTTAGATGTTGTATTTTATTCCTTACGGATGACAGCAAATAAATTAAATTTAATTATAAACTATGTGTGCAAACACTTTAACGATAGTAAAATGCTTCATTAAAATGTATGCACTGAAAGATGAGCTTCTCACTATTTTTATGTTTGGTAATATCATGTGCTACAGGTTTTTGTACAAGATTTTTGTATTTCTGTAGATATATATTTGTGCATATCCATATAAATATGTTAGATTTCTTTATATGGGTGTATGTATATATGTATATTTGCACCCTTTTTTTTTAATACTTTTGGGTCCAATTTTTCTCACAGAGCGGACAGAAAATCAACACTGTGCTTCTTATTTCTCTTCTTTGATATTAGTAGAATTTTGTCATTCATTTGTTCATTCTGTCATTCATTTCTGTGTTTGTGTTTACTGGAAAATAATATTTTCTAGAATAAACAGCTTTTTTTTTTTTTTTTGCAGTTACCTCTTTTAATATTTATAAGGATGACGTATTAATATTTTCAATGACTCTGGGTTTGTTTTTAGGTGATATTCATAACTATATGGCCAAATCTAATTCCTGCCCTATATTTTTCGAATCTCTGTAAGAGAAATAACTCCTGCAACACTGAGTTTAAGATTCACCATTCTTAGAGCAATCCAACAAGAAATTGATAGTCTCTCTGTCAAAGATTTTTAGTTTGATAGCATTTTAGCCCTTATAACCGGGGTATTAGTCAAATTCTCATAACATCAAAGTATTTTTTTTTTTTTTTAAAAAGTAACCTCACTACTGATTTCATAAGAGCCTTGGAGGAAAAAAGGTGTTTTAAAGACTAAAAACTATTCAGTTTGTCAAAGTTCAGTTTAAAATGGTGGTTCTATTACCTCATGCATTGGAAAGAGATTTCTGATGACAGATTGTTCTTCGTTCCCTGCAAAAGACATACTGAGATCGAACAGTTGGATGAGGAAGCTAACCAAATGCTCCAAATGCAGACTAGAAATAAATGACATATTAAAAAAAAAAAAAAAAAGTTAGTTATTCATTCAGAATTCAGCCACTTTTCTGTCAACTGTTGTTTAAATCAAAAATAGTGTGTGACCTCTGGAGGTTCATCTCTCTCTTGACTGAAGAGACAGAAAGGCCCTTAAGTGTGTCTAAGTGTCCTAAGTCAGATAAAATAAATCACAAACTCTGAATATCCACTTAAAAAATAAGATATTCTACAAGTGTTGCACAAAAGACCAAATTTAGTGCCTTACTTGCATCATTCACTATATATAAAACAGAAAGTAATTTATGGTCTGAATTAGAGGCATTTGTTGTGTTGAAGAACACCTATACAAATTCTCAGACATAATTCCATGGTTCTATTCTAGTGGTTAGTACTTCACTAACATGACTAAGAGCTTCATGGTCTACCCGAAAGTTACTTAAAACATCTTAAAACTCTACTCTTCACTTTTTTAGTATAATCTATAAATAATTTTTCTTGCTGCCCCATGGTGCTCTTTTTAACCAAGATCATAATTCAAATTCTCATTGGCTAAATAGATAGCAATCTGAAGAAGGGCTTAGTAATTTTGTCTAAATTCCAAAGCATTGTACAGAGGATTTGCAGAGGCTCTAGAGAGAGTCTCTTATCTTTCTTCACTATTGTTAAACTTCAAATTTGCATGATAAAAAAATATAAGTAAAGAAAAAATAAAAGCCCCATTGGTATCAATGTAAAAGCAACACTGATGGAAAAACAACCCAGGAAAAAAACAAATTCACACAAAAAAATAAGGGAAAAAAGAAATACTAAAGAAAGAGATTATGTATACATAAATGCACAAATCTAAGAAGCTGATAGAATATACTGACAAACAGAAACTGTTTTGCAATGGCACCATATCCCACAAAGGAAATAAATCATTAGCTGTTTTCATTTGGTGTTCAATGAGGAAACAGTTCACTTGTGGAACTATTTCTAATTAGACAACCTCTAATAAAACCTTTCTTCTTCTTTCACCTATTTGGTGTACAAAGATTGACTTGTTCCACATTCTGATACTGATACAGGACAGAAATTATTTTCAACACAAGCTGGCAGTAGGCCATGTTGTAAATGATTTGGGAGCAAACCCTGATTAATGAAAGGAAAATGATTTAAAAGTCGTCATGATAATGCATAAGTGACACCAAAAAAATTGGAAACAAGTTATAAACCAGAAGCAATAAAGAAAAATAGGACAAGCAAATGAGACAATAGTTAATCTGTGCCATAAATTAGTGTGCTACATCCCTTGCTCTCCTCCTTGTTTTAATTCCTTTTCAAGTTTCAGCATATCAAAATGTCAAGGATAGGCTAGAATTACAATTAGCTTTATATCATTTAAAATTTTTGAATGCTATAATAAAAGATTGGGTAGATACCTTTCTTGTTTCCCCTCCTCCCCTTCTGCCCCCAATCTGTTCCATGTGTGGTGTCAGAAGTTCATTCAAGGAACAGAACATAAGTTTCTCAACAATTTTGTTTGTTCTTTTACTTTACTCAGTGGTAATATGTAAAACACAGGGACAGAATGGAATTTCATCCAAGAAGAGGGCTCATGGCCCTTGCCCCTAAGGTTTTGTGACATTACTATATACATGGCACAACACAGCTGGAAGCAAACAACAAGAAGAGAAAGATGTGGAAGCATCAATATCATATAAAGCCGAGAATTCTCAGAGTTATCCTTTTTCAGACATCCAAATGTAGCATGTCTTTGAAGTGCATTGAAATTCCTGTTTGGACAACTTAGCTGGGCCAAATACGAAGGAGGGATAGAAGGAGAATGAGTCAAGGGGTATGTTTGTATCTGGGATGAAGACTGTATCTGACACTGAAGTGGGATGCAGCAGAAGTACCTAACCAAATTCAGGAACTTAGAAATTCTATTGTGGTGTATACCCAGCCATTGATAACACTATCTGGGGGCAACACAGCAGAAGTGAAACCTGTGGATGTGGTGAGGAAAAAAACACAGGTGGTTTTACAGAGTAGCAAGGCCATACATAGCAGGTTGTGTGAAGGAAAACAAGAAGACACATTTGAGCCAAGAAACCAACAAAAGCCGAAGCTGCTGCCGTTGGCAGAATGCATGTGGAGCAGAAGTAGTGGGAAAGACATGTTGAAAGACAGGAGCAAATTAAGACAAAATACATAGCTAATTTTTCTTCTTGTCCCTGTTGGCTTTGTTTCTGCTGAGAAGGATGAGACCTAAACCACCTAAATTTGGATTTAGACTTCTCTTCACATGACTCTCCCAACATATTAGACATCATCAGAATATGCATTATCCATGCCAGAAACATTTGCCCCTGGTCATTATAATTCACAAATCTATCTGGAAATAGTAGTGTCCATTTTTTGATGATACCTTAGTGGATACAATAGTCACTTGGGAGCTGATTTAAGTGCCATTTTAGGGGGACAGTGGGTCAAATCTGTGACATTCACCTGGTGTTTAGCATCGGCTATGAGTAGATAAGAGCAGAGAGCTCAAAACCCCTCAGGCTAAGAAGGACCTAGAGTTGAGGTTGACTCATTTTTGATAAGTGATTTAACTACTGGGAAATTGTGTAAGTGAAATGGATTGCTGTTGTACTCAAGACAAAACAGAAACCCAAATTCCTCCCACTGGAGTATTATTCCTATTTAAATGTTCACGCTAATTTCAGTAAGGCTTGCATTGTGTTGCTGTGTATTGTTAAACAACAACTGTATCCCACTGAAGAGATGGCTGCAGTTCAGTAATGCATGAAGGCGTTCCTAGGTATTGTATGCTGTTTGAATGATCCATATAGCATGCTAAGAAAGTGTATTGAAATCCATTTCCATGACAGGTGCTAGACAAAAGAATAACCTCTGTAATGCAATTAGAGTTTCTTCCAGATTAAATGTGCTGTATGAAAGTAAACCCTGATTTTGGTGGTTTTATGCAGATTATTAGTGCTTGGTGTAGTACTTAATGATGCTTCTGATTGAATAGCAAAAGTATTCATGCATAGTTTTACTGAAAGGTGAATTTGATATTTATCAGGTTGTTTTATGAGACAGCAAGGAAGGAAAACTGATGACTTTTTAACAGTATTTATGTCTAAAAATGTTACATTCAGATGTGAAGACCCCCTGTGGCAAAATAACATGTCCCATTTTGAGGACAGGCCCCTACCATTTCAGTGCCATCTCAAATACAGCTGTGACAGGTAGCCATGTAATTCAAAAAACCAGTGGTAGTTCTAAGCCCTGATATTACAGAGTTCACTTCATTTTTCCTCACAGATTTTCCCTTTACACAGATGGTGTAATTTTACCCCTCAAAGTTTTACCTCTGGAAGCTATTTTTATTTATTTTCTACAAGTGCACCTTCAGGCAATAAGAGCAAGGGGGCAAATTCTTTATTTTATGCTGTCAAAACCGATACGCTGTGAGTTATTCACATCACTTTCTGAAGTGCCAGTCAACAGCTTAGTATTTGGAGCAGTATGAACCACTAACAGACTCAGAAAAAGCAGTGTCTGAAGTGGTAGTACCAGAGTGGGTGTTAGTATGGAAAGAAAAGAAAAGAAATGAAAAAAAAAAAAAAAAAAAAGAAAAAAAAAACCTTTTTTTTTGTTGCTGCTGTTGAAAGTTTTCTAATGAAAGGAGATGAATCAGGAACTTTGTAATAACATGTGCCTGACCACTTAGCTGTAGCAGCAGATCTGGAATGAAGCTTATTCAGCACAAGCTTTGGACCTTTCAGACCTTATGTATCATTTCTCATCTACTGAGCTTCTCACATTTGTACAAAATAAAAGTGGGAATAAAAAATCAATATTTTTAACAATTTGAGTCCAAAAAGAATGCACATATTCACCCGTTAGACTTTTAGAAAAAAAGTTGGCAGTTAGTTTGACTTTTTGCACACAAAGTATTTGTCTTCAGAGCCATCAATTTTAGAGACTGATACTCCTTCATCCTTTTTTTTAAAAAGAGTTCAGCTTAAAGCAGTGAACAAGAGAAAGTAAAAGAGCAAACATTAAATAATGAGCCTGTAAAGGGAATATCTGCCAGATTTTTCCACTGCATACTGGAAGGTTGCTGAAACCTGAAACTGCCATTATGTTCCACGCAGAGAAGCACTCTTTAGGTCTTCTGACAATGCAGAGGCCTCAAGACAACATTTCTGGAACCGTTACAGCAAAGTCTTGTAACCATAATAAATGTGTTCAATTTTTATTTTTCTTTAAGGGCTGAAAAAACCCCCAACTTCATTTACTAGAAGGGAGTACTGAGAGGATCTGAAAAACCTCTTCCAACTGTCTGTTTGCTGAGAAATGTAACCTTCCTAAATCCTACCTTCAGGTTGAAGCTGGCAGGAAAATCTGTGGAAACTGCCATTTTATCTAGGCAGCTGCAGCAGTTCAGTGGAATATAATAGTTTTCTATATGAATTTACAGCACAGCAGCCGTCAGAGATAGATAACTTGGTAGAAGTCCAGCAAGCTCGATTATTCAGTGTCTGAAGTACAAGAGGACGACAAGCAAGACAAGCACAGATGTTGTTCTTTAAGTGACTCATGCCGACATGGTTTGTTTTCTTTGAATGCTGAATCAGGGCCACAACTTCCAGGTCCCAGCTGTAGGAGTTTTAGAAGGTGAGCTAATGGAAGTGTTCACATATCTCACAGTTACAGACTATTAACCTGAGGTTGAAAGATTTTCCTTGGTCAAACCAGCAATAAATTGATACCTATTTGCAAAAGCAGGAGAAAAAATTAACTGCGTGAGGTGCTAAGTACATTTTTTTTTTCCTATTCTGTGTTGCAGAATTTGATGTGGCCACTGTGATACTATCTGGATAAAGTATATGGGATGAGGTGAAGTGCTGATCCCCTAAAAGTTTTCTTTGCATTTTAACCTATGTTGTGGCTGAGAACTCCCTGGATTAGTTATAAGATGTAGAAGTCTGCTTTTTAAAAATAATCTGTAGGATTTAGTCCTTCCTCTGTTATTGGGAGACTCAAAATAATTCAGATTTAATATTCTTCAGTCAAATCTTGGCTACAGTGATGCATAAGAATGATAGATTTTTTTTAAAGTAGTAACACAAAGGAAGATTAGAAGGAACTACAAAAATACAACAGAAGCTACCTTTGTATGGAATAGCAGAAGATTTACTGCATAGACATTAAAATGTTTTTATTTCTTTATGTTTCTAGACTGCTGTACACTTGGTAAAAAAAAATCTTCCCTGGTCATGATTTTCTGGGGAAGGAAGTGCTGGAATGCTCTAAATGGAAACCTTGTTTGGCATTGAGATCAGAAGTGATATTTTGATAATGTTTTACAAATGATTGATCAAAACAGTCATTCTAGACTTCCATCAAATTAGCCCTTCTCTTCTAGTTCATTTGGTAATGAATAACATTAAAATATATTTTGAGCTTAAATATTTGCACTAGGAGAAATAGACCTTTGTATGACATGTAAAGGTGTAAAAGACATCTAGTATGAAAACACTTCAAATCCCCAAATGACTTCAGTGTGAGTTGCTCAGAACATTCCAGGTTGATTATTTTGTTTCTAGGAAAGAATTCATATAACAGAAAAATAACCAACTTTTTACAGACGGTGTTCTTACTCATCAAAATTCCTGCTGAAATTAGGTTATACCACATTCAGGAAAAGTGGTAACAGTGTGCCCATTGCTGTGACTTTAATAAAAATCAGACACACTGACACCAACTGAATCAATCATCATTATTCAGGAAAATACTTAGCCAGTACATTTCAAAGCTATTGGCACCAATGGTGCTTAAGCACATGGTTATCTTCTTTCCTACTAGAGATATGTGTCATGTTGTCTTTTATTTTTTGATTACAATTTTATGATACACTATGGAAAAAATAGTATTTAAAATAAGATTTCCTCTTAATGTGAGTATAATTCTCACTTAATTTACATTACTGATTTTTCAGTAATTTTAAAGGGTAAGGATGAATCAGGTTGAAGAAATGGGATTACAGAAGATGAGTGCACCAGGTTAGAGAGAAATCATTTGAAGATATCATACTTGAAGGTGCTGTGGTAAAGGTAATAAGAAGGAAGATTTGTTTGGATAAAATTCTGGTACTATCTGTAAATGGTGATGCCTTGACATTTGGTACTTTTATAATTGGCTTGGAGAGGAAATGTGAATATCAGAAGTAAATCCACATCGTCTGTAAATTAAATCGAGGTTCTTATTTTACTTTCAATTTTTATTTAGCTTGTTAGAATTAAGAATGATTCTTCAAGAAGTCCTCAAGAACAATTTACTAGAGTAACTAATAAATATAGATAAACACCCTTACATTAACTAAGTGAGATGGGGAAATAGTTTATTATACCCATTTTATGGTTGTATAACTGCAGGACCGAGGCCAACTCACTTATGCCTTGTTCTGAAGTGGGTGACATTCTTAATTTTCAATGTTTCTGAGCTTTTTGGTTCAGGAAACCACAAAATGTTTGCTAGCTTCAAAATTAAAACCTCTGGAGACTTGCTTGTGCAATGATTAATTGCAGGGTAAATACAGGTCTGTATGTTGCTTACAGATACAATGTTTGTTTCTAAATATCTACAGATTGCTAAAATCCATATAGTTTCAATAAGGTCATCTGTCATGCAGTGATCCAATGCCAAAGTGTCCCATCCTTTATTTGAACATTTGATTGCATTGTTCTTCTTAAATTAGAGTCCTTGATTATAATAATTGATTGTGATAATACAGACACTAAGTGAACCAACTCTAGTCACTGTTCCATTTAACCATCTTGTTTGAATGCCACATGTGCAAGATAAGTCATCTAGTTAAGTGGAAGTTTGATAACCTAATGTAACATCTTTGACATCAGAGATAAGATAAAATCTTTATCTGTCATCAGCTCACAAGAGTCTGCCTGGGCAGATGGTGTTGGTTTTATAAGACAGACATACTTTGCCTGGAGAGTTTCAGAGAAATATAGGCATTATTTTCAAACTCCAGTAAAGGAGAAAGGTGTCATTTCACTGACAGCCCCAGAGAATATTTCCCTGTTACTGCATGCTTGACAGATGCCAGGAACAGATTGATGTGTAGAGAAATGCAAGGTACAAGGAAACCGTACATTAAAACTCATTAACTTTAGATAGGAAAACTCTGTTGGGAGCAACTCTAGAGCATTTTTTGATGTACAGTGAATGTTTAACATTCTAAATATATGTGCTTTTTAATGTGTTGGGACTGCATTTACATATTTGGTGTAAATCTGAATGAAAATGAAAACAGTGGCAAGATAAACACAAGAGAAAATGCAGCAGTAAAATGAATCATTAAAAATCTGAATGAAAATACAAGAGACATTTTTCATCTTCCTAAGTCTTGATCCAGCAGAAGCTATAGATGTTGTATTTGGAGTGAATCAGTTGAAGTTCCAGTATTAATTTTCTAGAAGGAAACATGCACTCTTGTTTATAATGTAGCTCTTGTTTATAAAAATATCAGATCTGTTTCTCAGTCCAGACAAACTTGTGTGTAGCCTTAACTTTTACCACTGAACAAAAGGCCATGGAACCTTATTATCTGACCTACCATAGAAGCTAGTTCTCTGGCCAACTGGTCCGTACATGTTACTTCTCATCCCATTGACTCCTTCTCACAGATACAGCAAATTCCCATATTAAAGCTGAGGCTTTTTTTTTTTTTTTTTTTTTTTTTTAATTTTTAATTTAGTTGTAAGAAGAGTATTATAAGACAAATGGAACAGTGGATGATGAACAAAGAAGCATTGCATTTTTAATATGGAAATAAAATTAAAATATTACATGTACCTAATAATAATTACTTCATTATAAAAATCACTATTCTTGACAATTGAATGGGGCATGGATTTTAGAAGGTGTTTTTAGAGGATCTTGCATTTAGAAATGCCACAGATTCACAAGGGAAGGAAGATGTATGTGCATGTGAATTGCATAGGCATCCTTAATTGTGGTAGTTCTTCATATGAGCACTTGACTTTTCAACCTTAATATTCTTTTAAGGTAGATCTCATTAGGAATTTAATTTCTATAATTCCTGTTTTGATGTAAACAAATTTGATGGTAATTTTGTAGACGAAAACAAATTTCAAAAACTAAATAGTATAGCTGAAAAGAATGTTTGTAAGAAATTCTGTTTTCAGTGCAAATGGGACAATGTTTAGTAAACTGAAAGTAGAAAATATAAAGAAACATTGGCATGCTCTTAGTATGTGCATATCTACTTATTCTATAACTTTGTCTTTAGTTTGAAAAGGCTTCTTTTAGACAGGTGCAATTTAATTGTTTTATTAGAGAAGTGTAGGTATTAAATAATTGAAATAGTCATGCATAATTCAAATAATTGCTTCCAGTAGATACCTAGTCTGATAAATATCTGACGGAAATGCAGATTGAATACCTCTTCCTGATATGAGGATTTTTAAATTTCAAATTCATGGAACGTTGTGTTAATTTGCATAATGGCATAGCAGTAACAACAGGTTACAGGTGATGACTTGGACTCTGATTCTACCTGATGCAAAATGACCCATATCTTACTTCAGCTTTCAGGCTGCAGCTAATGGAATTCAAGCCTATAAATATTGTGCAATTATAAAGATGAAAAGAACCTATCTTGAAATGTAGTTGCCAATTAATACTCATTTTTAATTGTAATAAATGCAAATGCCTCGGTTAGATACTGTGAAGGTCTGTACTTCATAAGTTTACCAAGAGCTACTTTCTGTTTCTGAGTAAGATCTTGTATGGCCATCCAAACAACAGTGTTTGAATAACTTCTTGGAGTACACTGAACAACAATGGCAATATCTGTTACATGTGGTTTGTTTTCTCCCTCACACAAAGCCTGTCCGAAGGATAAGGAACGGAGCAGGCAGGAAAAAGATGCGTTTGGTAAGATATACCTGTCCGTCTTAAACGCATTCACTATATTTATGATACAAAAAACAAAATCCTGCATTTGAAATAATAGTGTATTATTGGGTTTAAGGAGGCCCCAGTTTGTGTGGCAGTTCACAGTCTCAGACTTCCACCTTTCCCTCAGAAAGATCCATCTCCCATGAGGCAAATATTTACCCTATGGTGAAAGTTTTTCTATGGTTAGGGTTTAGAACTGGACCAGAGTCTTTCACCTATACAGGACAGAGAGCATTAGAGTATCTTGGATAAGAAGATTCCAGGTTGTTTATGGCTGATAAATGCTTAAAATAAAACACCTCTATCTTCCAGTGGTTCTGCATCTCTACCATGTAATGCTGGACTTTTTCCAGTTTCATCAGTCTGCAAGGTCCTCTTTTCCACTGACATGCCTTTAAAACACCATCCTTACCCTCTTGGTCACCTTGCTTCTTAATGTCTTAGACTAAGAGATATCTTATTCTTCTTCCTAACATACAGAGATACAGCTAGAAAAAAGAGGTTTGTTGTTTCTGAAGCCACTTATTCTTAGTTCTAAATGAGGAGGGAGAAGCAGAGGAAAGAAAAAAAGGAAACTGAGGAAATGGTAGAAAACAGGAAGTTTTTTTCAGAACTGAAAGCCTTAATGGAATTTTGTAAAATTTCCTGTGGGGTTATTTCAAGATATAGAGAAGAATTGATTAGTGGCATAAATAGAGGTCTAGATTTCCAACAGAAGTGTTTAGGAAATATAAGGATTTGCATTTCCTTGGTGCATTATTGATAAGGACATCTATTATTGTGTATGTGAGGATGAGCAGAAAAAAACACAAATACTGAAAGTTCACAGGCCATGTGAAAATTCTACCATGGCTTTGTAGATGTAAGTATTCTGGTTAGAATTGGAATCATTAGCTAAATTTAGATTGCTTAAATGATTGAGGCAAGGTTTCAGTGACTTTTGAAACATGTTCATCCCTCACTTTTCACAACTGAAGTAACATGAACCAGAGGTGCTGAAGCATTTTTTTCTATACGCTGTTCAGTTTATTATTCATTATCCATATCTCTTACCTAGTCATGTAGATACTATTATTTTCTAGAAAATTCTGAGAACTATATTAGGTTTTGAATGCAGTTGTTGTCAGGAAACTCAGATAAGATAACTAATTTGTAGCAACCCAGTCTTCTGTAATATTTCTGGACAGAGTAGGAAGTAGCTATGTAGCAAATGGAATTCAGAAGGTTCTTAAGGTCTCTGTACAAAGTATTTATTTTTTAAAACATAATTACAGTTGTATTTAATGAGGTAGCAGACCTGTAAAGCTGTCAGGAAATGCTGAGGCAACAACATTTCTCGAAGGAGCATAATAAATAGTAATGATGTCAAGCATCTGAAAGTGTGAGCAAACCTTGCATGCAGTTTTCTAGTCATAGGAAATTAAAAAGGGGCTGGAATGTTTCCAATTAACTGACTATAGGGAAAAAAAAAGAGACCCACAATAAGCAACAGTTGTAGTTGCAATATTTGCTGAAACCAACACACATTAAATAATAATGAAAGCAACCACCTAAAAATGCTGGCAGACTATACAGAACAGCTGAGCTGAAGAATCTGCAGAAAGGATTGAAAAAAAAAGGAACTGGTATATAGCCAATGTGCTTCCAACGAATAAAAAGCTCCATTGGAAACTAAATGGTGAGATCAATTTCAGACAAGTATTTATAAAACAAAAACGGTGAAAGGAAAAGAGTTAATTCTTAGGTTGTGTAAATGACAAAATCTTCACAGATAAAGTGATCTCTTCAAAAAACAAAGAATAACTTATTTAAGTACAGTTCTAAAGGTTTTTCTATTCTTGAAATTATTTAATTAGAAAAAGATGTGGGCAAGGAAGACATTTGTTAACACATTGAAATAAAGCATGGTGATAGTTTTGTACAAGAATCTTACATTAGATTATTTTTTTAAATTTATGTAAGAGCTTAAATTTCCTTCTAGCCAAGAGGACTTTATTATCTTTATGCTAAAAAACTTAATAACCAATGACACTGGGATTTTGTGCTTGCTTGTAAGAATTAAAAGGGAAATTCAAGAAAAGGGATTAGCTGAGGATTTTTTAAAAGATTCCATATGAGTGTTAGCAATGGAGGTGTTGAATACATGCTATGCCTTTTTGGTTTTTATCCTACATGTACTCTAGCAAAGTATTAGACTACCATAGTCACTAAGGGGAAAAAAAGTCTCATTTTCAGTGTTATAAAAAAGCCAGATAAATCTATTAAAGCCACTGGGATTTGCCTGATAGCAACACAACTCAGATCATTAAGATTACATGCCTTATGCTACTGCCTTATGATTACACTCAGAGTATACACTTCTATTAAAGAGTATATATGTTCATTGTTAAAATGGAAATGAGGATTTGAACCAGACATTGACATGCAAAATGTAGACCCTTCTTTTAAAACAATTGGCTATTCCCCTTCATGTTCTGTTGTGGACACATCTCCATCTTGGTATGTTCCTCAGTCTCACAATTCAGTGCATTGGCACTTGCACCCTCGGCTTTCCTCCATAGGAGTTGACTCTGGAGTCAAATGTACTAAGTGTTCATAAAGAGCAGAGGAATGTTTCTGGCCCTGGGAGAGACCTGGCTTCCACTATGACATCTGTCAATTGTAGTACTTGCATGTCCCTATTTGCAGATTTTTTTTTTTTTTTTTTTTTTTTTTTTTTACTAGAGCAAGCATAAATCAAAAGGGGCCACTCACCTCATCTATGAAGATATTTAGCTTCCAAGCTCAGGTCTGGCAAAAACCTAAATGAAAATATGGTTATATGCAGGAACTTGTTCCTAATCCTGTCCCCCTGGACTTCGAATAGTCCAGTCTTACTCATGTCTCTCTATTCTAGGTATTGCAGAATGAGCCTTAGGATTTGAGGTGCTCTGGTGTTCAGACCTCTGGTTCAGAAGTTTCCTTTGCCATCTGGTCTTTGCTATTAATACTTACATTTATATTGCTTGATCTGAGGGTACTATAAAACACTTTGGTCTCTCTAGCCTGCCTGTATACTAGTTGCATGTATATGTGTAAACAAACAGACACATAGACTGAGCTCCCCTATGATCTGAATTCATTAGAAAGGACTCAGGGGAGAATAATACAGACAAACTGAGGAGGTAGGGGACCTGGTTTGAGAGACTCTGCACTAAGAAGATTAGCTTGAAGTCACTAAGCATGACTAGTGGGAGGTGCCCAATATTTCTTGAATAATCTAGTCTCTGCTTTTGCAGACAGTCAAGTCTGATATCCTTACGAAAAGGTTTTCTATACAGCTTTTTTTCCCCATTTTTAAGGCTATGTGATGCATAGAGCAAAGAACATGAAAAAGATTTCCATGTTTGAATCCTCTGCTAGAAGTCAAACCACCTCTGAAAACCTTAAAATTACTCATAAAACCTTCTGAAGGTTATGACAGACCTCCTGCTTCTTTGTTCTTCTTGGTGGTGGTAGAAGCTGGACCCATGCCCAGTCCAGGGAACATAGTGTAAATAGCATTGCTACAGATTGCTACTGGATTGTTCAAAACATCAGATGGCTAGAATATGTTATTATCAACAAGCTGTTTACTGGCCAATCAATTACAAACTCGGATGGAGCACTAGACATTTTATTGTAGGCTAGCCAAATGGATGGAGAAAACATATGTCAATTTCTCTGCTACTTTAAGGGGCAAATTCTGTTCTTCCACTTCAGTATGTTGCAAAACCCCCACAATGGAACCACACTGATGTTAGTATAGAAGGGTAGGATTCATGGCAGTGTTGTGGGAATCACTAGGACAATGCAGTTCTCAGATATTTGCGTAACTTTATGTCAACATACATTTGCATAATAAGAGTACAGCTGAGGCATCTGTGGGTAGTCCTTGCCTAAAAAGGGTTTTGGATGTATAAGTTTCTCAGTCTGTGTGCAACACAGAAACAGCCAGGAATTGGCTGTTTACATTTGTGTTCGTTCTTACATGAAGTGAAGCTTTGAGTCTTTTGTTCTCCTTCCTCTGATGTTTATTTTCTCCAAGTTTGTCAAAAGAAATAAATCCATTATCTGCAATCCCAAACTGGAAAATACTATCCAGAATCAAATGCTTCAAGGGGAAATTTTCCAGTTTAGATAGGGTAAAATATATCTGTTTGCTCACAGTACCTTAATCAATAATGTACCATTGGAAGGAGATTTTTCTCACCCCTGCCACTTGGAATTTCCTTCTGTTTTTTTCTGGAGAGTGTTTAGTTGCAATAGGGAATGGGTTTAGAGAAGTACAAAGAGTCATTATGATAATGAGAAGAAATAAGGCCAACTATGTTTGGAAAAATCTATGGTTATATTAGTGGCAAGCAGTTATATATATCCTGTCCAAAGGACACTTGGACAATGACTAGAAGGAACAGGTCTCATAAATGTACAGTTATTCAGTATGGCTGCTTATGCCACAGTATGTCTCTGAATTGCAAGCAGTCACTGGAATTTCTAAATTGCTAAAATGCAGTCAGAGATGATCCAAACTGATGTTCTGAGTTGGAAAGGAGGAGAGTAAGCTCTGTCTTTGAAATTCTATTAAATGTTACACAAGATCTCTTGGGATTAAAAAAAATAAATAAATTTGGAAATGTTAATTCTTCAGAAACATACACTGAAAAAAGCTACATTAAGTGAAGGGTTAAGCCTCTTCTTGACTCCAAAACTACTGCTGTGTTAATGCGAAAAAAATGCACTAAAGGGAAAGAATAAAAATAATTGAGAAGTGTATGATATCTGTGTTCCAAAACTCTCTGATTTAGAGTGTTAAGAAAGTTGAATAACTTTTTGCTCATTGTTCCCTTTGAGTATTTGTTGTCACCATTTGTGAAGGTGAGCAGTTAGTCACTCTACAAGTCATTCTTGAAAATACCAGTAAAGGGGAGAAGAATCTAGTCTGCAGTGAATATATCACCAAAAGAAACTGGGGACCAAGGATTGTTTATAATCAGAAGAAAGAAAGGCTGCCTGCTGTGGAGATGATGAGCTCTGGAAGAAAAATAAAAACAAAAAAAACCATACCTACTTTACACTAAAAATGTTCATGGATGTGTCGCACAATGAAAAATTCAAAACCTTGCCCAAAACAGTTATTGGATATTTTTACTTTTTAATTTGAGCAAGAAATACAAAAGATTTCCTTTTTTTTTTTTTTTTTTTTCCTTTTTTTTTTCTCTTTTCTTTTAATTCAAAACGGGCTGAAATGATGCTTCAGCTCTCCAGTTGTTTGTAAATCATCACATTTCTGTTGGCTCTCACAGAGCAATGTCAACAAGACCAGAATGGCTGGGCCCAGGCAATAGAAAAGGCACTTAAACTATACATCAGCAATGCACAATTTTTAAATATGCACTTAGTCTCAATGAAATATTTTTCTTTGGAACCAAGATGGCAGAACTTACTTAAATATATCTTGAGGAAGTGGGAGGATATGAAAAATGTTGAGCTTCAAAATGCATTCTTCTCAAAAAGTAGAAGCAGGACTACATTTTTTGCCATATTTGTTTCAAACAAACAAAATAAGATACATAATGTAAACAGCTCCAGTTATACTTATAAACAAATATCTATTAACATACACAAGCCATGCCCTGCAATCTGTCAAAGATGTGTTCATTTCAAAGTGATTTTTTTTTTTTTCCCCAGGAATTACAGGAATGGATGTATGCTGGGATTTCAGAAATATACACAATTTAAACACATGTGATAGTATATAAAATGGGAAGGCTGGAAAAGCAGGACTGGGTTTTGGAGGCCAGCTTTATGGAGCTGTTCACTATTCTGAAAGATCTCAACCAGTTCATCCATGAGATTGAATGCCTGATGCAAAAGTTTTACTGTGACTGTTCAGGCTGCCTATTTCTGAATGGTTACATTTTCACTGTCATCATCTTCTTCAGATGAATTGGAACCCATAAAGTCATTCAAGGATGAAGGATGGAAAAGCAGGGAGATGGTGAAGTTTAGTGGAGCATGTTATTAAACAAATGGTAACAGGACTCTGAAACAACGGGAAGAGAAGCAATGTATAGCAGCATGTACACTGCTGACACTCCCAGAGCCACAGGGGTGCTTAGGAGTGGGAGGAGGGCAGGTATGTGTGCAGCTGATGGAAGCTGAGGAAGTGGTATTAGCATTCTAGCCTATCAGTCACTTCAGAAATATGCACAGAGCAGCCCTATTGCTTGACATAAGTACCTCTGAAGTAGCCAGTGTTTGATCTTCCATATTCTGTGAGACTTCTCACTAAACAGAAGATGGACTTGACTAGCATCTCTTCTCTTCCCTCTGCTTCAAAAGTTTAAAAGATAATTGGTAACTACTACAGGCCATGCAACATTTTAAAGGTGGGATATATGTTCTGAATTTCCTTTTATCCCTATCTTTATTATGGCTCAGACAAAATTTGAGGCACTGTGCAAAGGAGATGCCAACATGACCACAAGTAGGAGACATCTCACATTAAGCAGCAACTTGCACAATCTGATAAAAGTATAGGGCAGATCCAGGAGCAAGACTTTAGCTGATAGTGCTACGGCAGCTCTGATTTCCCTTCTTCAACAGTTAGATGTTAATTAATGCTATTGAGAGGCTTTCAAATTGAAATCAATGGCAGTTTCATTATTCAGTTCAATAGGAGTGGGATGAAGTTCTAAATAGTAAATGGAGCAATGAAAATCTAAGAAAACAAGAAGCATGCTAATGTGTGTTTTGTTTAAGAATTCTCAGTTTCATTGAGTCTGTTTAACAAGCAATTTAAGGCAAGGTGCTTGGAAGTGTGTGAAAGTAAGTGTGTCTCATGGGAATGGAAGACTATACACCTTTCCACTAATGTTGGATGGAGAAAAAACCAGGAGCAAATAATTTAGCCTGCATGAAGAAGGTGTTGGAACAAGTGCTTTCTAAAGTAAAAAAAAAAAAAAAAAAAAAAAATGGTGCATTAAATGTTGTGTGTGTTTTACCAGCTTGGGTTTTTTTGGAATCATTAAATACAAATAGAATGAATAATTTAACATTTTACACAGTATGTGTATCTTGCACCACTGAGTTTTTGGAACAGTTTCACATAGAGAAAATGTAGTGGGTGCTTGCCTTGCTGTTCTGTAATTTTACTTTGTCCTTATTTCAATTACCTTTCAAAACAAATACTCTTCCTAGTTGTGAGGTGAATTCCATTCTGGTGAGGTATTGGTTTTTCTTTTGTTTCTCTGTTTTAGAAATTCAAAATATGAGATGTGAAGAACAGAATTAATATTTCTAATGAGTTTAAGCTAAATGATGCCCTTTTCTTTTTTTATTCTTCCATCCAGATTCAGTGGTGGAAAGACCCTGTTTTACTTCACTCTGAGACAATGTAAAACACTTAGCAGTGAAAGTGTGTTTACAGATGTTTTGTCTAGTAATAGCCACCCAGGATCTCTCATTTCTTACATCCTGCAGATTCTTTCTGCTCCTCCTCTTCACATTTGCACAATATCCACTTTCACAGTCTTGCTTCCCCTTCCTTTTGTCCCCGATGTATTGTTCTGCAACACTCAAGAGTTCTGCAAACGCTTAAGTTCCATGGTTACCTTTTATTATTTTCATAAATGTCTATCAGAGGACCCAAATAAAATGTTCTTAACAGAACTTTATGAGAAAATGTTTCTTCATGAAGATGTGAAGTCAATCTGCTCCTGGGATTTGTTGTTCTAATTCACAAGTCTTCATTCTGTATGAGAGCAAACTGGGATGTACACCAACACCCTTTGAATCTTGATTATTAGGGGAAGAAAACCCAATATCATGTGCTGCAAGAGAGCAACAGAATACTCTAACCAGGATCTGAGGGCAGGCTTCAGACCTAAATAGAGCAATGGGAGAGATTTGCCTTTCTTAAAGGAGCCACTGACTCCTTAGAGTGGATTAGAAAAAGGCAAAACCAAAGACATACTAATTTACAGGACTAATGAATCAGTGATCAGTTCAAGCAGGCTTTGACCTTAGTGAAAATCTCGAACACTCCAAAAAATCCATTGTATTAAATGTTGCATTTAAGTTTTTTGAACCAGAAATAAAATTATATTTATTTCAACAAGCATAATACATTAAGAAAAAATTACTTAAATAGCAATTGAACTTTAAGAAATTATGAAAGATGGAATATTTCAATTTACCAAAACCAATGTTTTTCTGCAATTTTTTATTTTTTACAGATGTTTCTAAATGATGACTCTTTCATCATAATATCAGATTAAAAATTTGCTCCATGTCTTAAAACTCTGTGGACAGGAATGATTATTTTCATCTCAGTTCTGCCATCAGTCCTCTAAAAGCTTTTATTTTACATGTATATGTGCATGCCTTCCAATAGCAAGGTTAAGTCTATTAACCTATTGCTGAGATTATTTGAGACAAGGACAAAACAAGAACCTCTGCAGTGGATATTACTGTTTTAAGGGACTCTAAACTGTTTCTATCTCAAAGCACATCTGCTTATATGCACATTTTTATTGCAAATAAATCACTGTGCTTAAAAAATACTCTATTTGGGTAATCTGTGTTATTCTTTCTGTCTGCAAAATGGTTGAATCCTTGCATTGAATAAACGTTTAAGTTGGATCTTACTGTGAAGCTGGGAGAAATACTTTTACCTGTAGAAAATGGAGAGATTAATATTGCTCTCATTGCTGGTTTAGGACCTCTGAGTACTACTGTTTTAATCATCAAGATTTCTAAATGAGTAACATGGCTGACACCAGGAAAAAAAAAATCATACCCTTTGTTCTTTCAAATTTGGCATTGAAACTCTTCTATTCAACAACAGTTGTTTTCCAGACCTTGCTTTTCGATACCTGGAGGGATCGGTGTAAACTGTATTAGCTGTAAGCTCTGAGGTAAGTACTGAATGTCAGCCCTCCAGGTCTGAATAGCAGAGCAACCAGGTTTATGTTTATATGTTGTATTAAGTGCATGCTTTTTGCCTGGCCAAGCCTCTCACCTGCTTCTTTTGCATCTGCAGTTGGACATTTTTGTCTCACCTGGAAGATAGTAACTACATGTTGTTCAACTCAGACTAAGGCATAATATTTTACCTTTTATTAGCATGAGTAGAGCGTAGGCTCGGCAGATCAGCAATGCTATAAACTGCTGCTCATCTGATACCAACCCCTCATGCCAATGGCAAACTCAGTGAACAACATTCATTGTAGTTCTCATCTCCCAGATGGGACTTGTGCTTCACTGTGGCTTGGATCATTAAACTTGCCAAGTGAAAGGCCAGGAATAAGGTGGGCTTAATGAATGATTAATGAGTAGGCAGGGATTGATCCAGACTGACTTTTGAAATGTCTTGATCCAGCCAAAGTGAATGCAAGAGTAGAAAGGAATGAAAGCACCCAACGATGAAAACCAACTACTGTTATTATGCATTTGGAGAAAGCCATTGGGCAGGAAAGTCCAGTACGGAGACTGAATTCAAGTGTAATTGCACTGGCAAAGACCACCGAGGAGTGAGCACGTGGCTGCTGCTCTTCCGAAACCATTTGCTGCTCTGAGGCCCTGTTGTAATTGCTGCTGGCAGGAAGGAGAGCGGGGCTGCAGCAGCAGACACAGACAACTTAAAACACACATGGCGGGATGTGTATTAACCATGCTGTTTTCACTGAATGCAGTAGTTTACTTTTCAGCTATCAGTCCAGCTGGTTATGGTGGCAAGTGCCAATCCACTGTTAACAGAGGTAACAAAATGAATTACTTTTGGACTCAAAGTATCTGAAATAATAAAAGCCGTAAATAGTCTGACAGTCAGTGTCCTGCTACTTAATATGAATTCTGTCGTCTAAAGTGAGTTTAGCATTTATTGTTCCGCAGGTTATGATAAGGGTCTGCATGGGATGTTTTGTAAGAATTCAATTAGCTTGTGTTGTGAGTTAACACCATTTGCATGGTAATGAAACATTCTTTCAACAAAGTGTTGAAGGAAAACACACTAATTAGTTTTTTGAACAGCACCTGACATTCATAGGGCTCAATGGTGATGTTGGCTAAATGCCTGCATGACTGATGCCCCTTTTTTAGAGCTGGCCAGCATTTTTCTGTCTATGAGTTTATGAGAAAAAGAAGTAAAAATAATCTTCCCAGTTCCACAATAGCTTCTTAAAATGATACAATTTAAAGAAATTTGCCAGTCATCTCTGTCCTTCCTCTCTCTGGATCCATTCTTCTGCCACCTTTTTCCTCAATATGACAAATGATGTTTCTTTTTGCTGTTTTGGACCTACACTACTTTTCTTCCTCTATTATTTCTTGTTCTGTATTAAAAGATGACACCTACCTTCTAGTATCCCCCTATGATCCTCCATGCACTATTCACCTGTACTGTAGGAATCACCATAGAAGCAGAATGGCTGCCAATAAGCTACTCCCTCCTTCTTCCATGCAAGTGGCCTCCAAATTGATGACCAGTGAGAGAAAATAAGTTACAACAAAAAATGGGCTGGCAGAGGTTACTTCCCCACTGAGGCTTCTGAGAGCAACACAACTGTATTTAGCCCTTCCTTAGGGGATATGGGCAGATGCCAACCTGCTCCACAATGAATAGCACAGCAGAGTATATAAAGTCAAAATATTCTTTCAGCCACCATCACTTACTTGGATAAAAACCTGAGATTTCATCTTCTGATCAAATTTTGCTCAGATTTGATCCACAGTGTTTCTAACAGGCTTGTTAATTCTTATCTTCCCCCCCTCCTCATGTGTTTGAAAGCTTTTTGTTCACAAAAGCTATCACAAGATCAGGTGCATTTATTCTGAGGGAACTTTTCATGATGGAATTGGCTGCCCTGTAATTTTTTTACTATCTTTCCTCTGTAAATGCTTCTATCTTACAATTAGGAAATAGCTGTGAACAAGACAACTAACAAAGAAATTGCAATGGCTGTATGAAGTTACGTATAGTGGGATGTTTATGGCCTCATCTGAACAGGCGTCTTTTGTACAAGTTTCATTTGTGTTACTTCACCATGACTCACTGCTTCATAGGTGGTGTCTGAGCATGGAAGAAAGGCACTAAAAGACAGCATGGAAAGCCACAGTTGTCCACTGACAAACCTGACCTAAGGCAGACCTACAGCCACCACTTGACTCCATGCATCTAAAGATGCAGCCACCTTGGAGGCCTTCCCAGAAGGTTTACCCGCTACTACAGAGATCTCTTGGACACAGCGGTGCATACAACAACTGCAAAGGAGGAGGAAATTTGCTATAATTATGTGTTATTTGAGGATATACAGTGATTTGATTTAAATGAAAGCTTGAGTTTTCAGCTCTTAGCTGAGCTACTGAATGCCCTCACAAGGCAATGCCCACAGTTTGTTCAGCTACTACTGTTTAGCTGATAGCAGGTAACTGTGCGTCTTTATGTCCTGTGCTTCCCTAACCCATATAACAATTATCTCTACCAGCTGTCCTGTCTGGGAGGAAGAAAATGATTCCTTCATTCATTTTGGTAGACTAAGATAAAGGAAGAATCCATTTATTCCCACTGAGTAGGAAACACTGGTTTTATTGTTCCCACAATACACTGATGTTATAATAGTACTTCTAAAATAGTTACCATTTTAACCTACCCTGTGAATGCTGTAGGCACCCTTCCAGTATAAAGAGAATGGCTGTAGTATGACTATATTAAACACTAAGCCTATGGGGAAAGAGTCAGTCCTTGCTGCAGTGCTGCTTCTTGCTGCAAACACTATGAGGAATGCTCCGGAGCCTGGCCACTTCCAAGAAAGTGAATTATTTCAGCCAGTGTACCAGCAGCCCAGCCAGCTGCCAAACAAGCTATGCACAAGTTGTTTGACTTTGGATGGTGTTGTTAGAAGACTGTCTGTGGAAAGAGTCCACTTAACAATGTGGGAGAATGTTTTCTTATTATTGTCTTCACTCTCTTTTATTATTGCACTTATTTTACCTCATCTCTTAGTGTGTGCATTGTCTATTATGTAATTGTTATAATACTCATCATCAACACAAGAACTGTGCATTTTCTGAGATGGAAATCCCCTCGGTCCTTAAGAACACCCAAGTCAGTATATTTCATATAAGAATTTGGGGATAAATAAGCAACAGTAAGCCATAGTGTATCCTTTCACATCTGTTGTGTCCTGGCTGGGCCTAGGGCAGCTGTGCTATTCTGGAAAATCAGGCAAAGCCACTCCTGATTCTTTCTCTCGGTGAGACCTACCATCAAATCCCAGATCTTCTAGCCCTCTTTGAGAGTTACCATGCTTTTGTAATGCTTCTAAAAAAAAAGTGCAATAGGGGAGCAGAGTGGTTTGTACTAAGAGGAACTTCAACCTTTTTAATTCATTACTAAATAACTGATACTGTTATTTCCAAGTACTCCAAAATTGGCATTTTTCTTAATGCTTCATTAATAAGTCTTGAATTTTTAGTATTTTAAAATTTATTATTTAGTTTAAAACATTAATCCTGCAAACTGCTTTACACAGATATATATGTAGCACTGGTAAAGGACTGGCAATTTTTACGACTGCTCACAGCTTCTCTCTTTCACTTGAATTTTCTCAAAATAATAAGCGGAAGAGTCTCATTGTCCTGACAAGCTCATTCAGGCACATGTTTCTGGCTGTAATTTGCTATTATTAATTGGAGCATTCTGTTCTCACATAGGAAAGGGCTGAAACAGAACTTAAGTACTCTCTACATCATGAGGTAAGTCAGGTGAAAAAACATGTCTAACCTAACTGTTCTGTTTATTTAGCAAGCTGGTGACTCAGTCTATGCTAATAACAACTACCAAGGACTGTGAATAATGGATAAAATTTGTATTCATCTGTCCAAGGCATGATGTGTTATTTTTATTCAGGATTTATAAAATCACAAGACTACAGCTAGAAAATGAAGGAAAAATCAGAGCCTTGAATAATTTTGATTTAAAAAGAATAAGAAATTATAGAGCTTTTTTGACTGTACTTAGAAGATGGTATGTTGCACAGCAGGGATTTTGATGCATTCTGTAGAGTTAAATTTCTTACTGAAAGCCAAGCTAGTGAAAGGGGATGTAGTATCATTGCAGGTAGGGTTATTATGTTTCTGTTTAAAAATCCCACAGCAGAAAATTTTGGGAGGGTGAGCAGGGGCCTGGTAAGTATTTTATATGGTGGTTTAGGGAGTAGAGCTAATGCAAGAATACAAAGGAACTCCCTAACCTGGACTGAGACCAGTGCAGAACTAGCCAGAAGAGACTTTTTGGCTGTCTGCATTTGATTTACCTTTTGTGTACCACAGGCACCCATGAAAACAAGGAATATGGAACAGTATTACAAAAGTCTTTGTAATGAACTGACTTTCACTCTGCCTTAACTGGAAGATGTGTGTGATTTCTTATGAGCTATTGACATGTCACAAAGAGAAGTTCATGTCAACATGAGCTGTTGAGATACTAGATAATTAAATGCTGCTTCAGAATCATTAGTATAATTTTCAAAAGGCATTTGTAGTGTACCTGTGATATTATATAATACAGTTCTTGACACGGGCACAAGCAGATGGAGAACATCTCTTGTAAGGACACTCTGTGTTCTGAAGTACATTCAGAAACCTTTGTGAAGTGTGCTGTAATTACATATGGACGTAAATACAGCAGCAGGGTCTGAGGTCTACTGATTCTGAAGACAAAAAGGACATTATTTTAATGCCTTCCTACTTGTTACAAAGAAATGGCATAATACAGAACTACACCTAACTGATCTGTCTCTATAATATGATATCAAATCAGAACAATTTCAAATAAAATCCATGTTGCAACAGTCATTTAGAGATGCTGAGTACTGTCATTGCTAATTTTAGGTTGGAGGTCTTTTTAGCTAAGAGTATGATTGTGTTTGTGGAAATGTGGAGCAGAAAAAGTTTGCCTGTTTACAGAAATATCACATTTAGTGCTTCAGAATCAAAACCCAGTGCAAGAAACTCACAAAATTTAACTTACAAAATTTAATATTTAAACTATATTTGGTTGACCATGTACATTTTGATATAAAGAAATATTTCTGTCTAGGGAATTATTGGTACTAGAAAAACACTCAGGCTACCTAATCACTGAATAAATGTCCATTATAGTGCTGAAGTAACTTACTTTTTGTAAAGCATTCAAAAATTCAAGAGTGAAAAGTGATATGAAAGAGTTATACACTTTCTTCATTAGTTTACAGTATGAACATGGTTCTAAAAAATTTTCCTCTGCTTATTAAGAGTTCAATCTGGTTTTAATTGTCAGGGCAATAGCTTTCTTTCAGATTGATATGGGCACTGTTGTCTTTTTAAAATCTATTTTAGGACTGGAAAAATATAACTTAGTTAAAAATGAATGAATACAGAGGACAGTATAAAGGTGAAAAGGATAAGAAAGTTAATATGAAGTGACAGTGTGACTTAGGCATAAAATATATTTTTTTTCAAACAGCATGCTTTATCAAAAGCCAGTACTACCAAGTATACTCAATTTATTTCAAGTGAAATAATATTAGGTCATTGAAAAGGTAAAACTGAAATGCTTTCAGCAAATTCTGCCCTTAGAAGTACCTACATAGCTTATAAGGGCAGAATTCAGGAAAAAGTGTTCCATGGCACTACAGCAAAACTTCCCTGTAAATTAGGAAGGGAAATCAATATGTCTAAGTTCAGGAAGGAATAACTGTAGTGAAGAGTCTTTCTAACCTTGTGGTAGAATAAAGATGATGTGTTGTGTAGGAGATCTTTCCGGAGGAATTTTCATTCAGAATGAAAACAACAAAAAATGATATTTCCCTGCAGGCTTTCTCACTCAGGTGTTATCTACACTAGGATCTGTTTTGTAACCTGGTGCAGTTTGTCCTGAATGGCACTTTCTAAAATCTTTGTCATGGTGTGAGCTTTTGTGAAACTGAACACAGTCTAACAGCACAGCTGGAAGTCTTGTCCTGATACAGTCTGAGTTTATTTGGTGTGAAAGGTCCTACCTGAACATTTCTCACTTGAATTTCTGGATCAATGGTCCCAACATAAGGGTGTCTCTCCTCCAGCAAAGACTTCACAGCAGCTTCTGAGGAGAGGAGAGGACAGCAGTAGCTGAGAGTCAATAATTCCCCTCAGCAGCCTTGCAGAAGGCTCTACCTTGCCCCAGTGCCTCCTTGCACCTCTGCCTGAGTGCTCCAGCTACTCCTTTCTGCCTTGAGGTTGCAATAGTGCTGTGACTGGTCTGGGAGGCTGAGTGTGGCTGGAAAGCAATAGTGAGGGTCACAGTAAGGGAAAGAAGAAGAAAAAGATAACTTCAGAAATTATTGGAAGCTAATATGCTAAATTTTCTCCTCTCTCTGAACTGTTCTGATATATCCAGGTGGTGTAAAGAGACCTCTGCTTCATCCAGTCTCTTCAGGGTCATCTGTTGTGTGGAGGAAGAAAGTATGAGCAAAAAATAACTAACCTGCCGTGTCATATTTCTTCTCAGGAAAATATCCAAGATTCATTATTTATTAAAGAATGTAATGAGATCTTGACTGGAATACTATAAATACCACAAATGGTTTTGGATCCTGACTGCAGTGAAATCAGAGGTCATTGTGCCATGGAGCTGAGTGATAATCAAGATTTTACCACTGGTTCCTGAATAACACTTAGCTTTAACTAATTTTGCTCCACCTACAGTACTGATTTTGAATACCGAGATATATGAAATTGAAGATTTAATGAAAGTATTTCTACTAGGGAAAATTAAGTGGTAAAAATTTTGAAGGAATAATGTTTATCAATCTTTAACATCTGTGAGAAATATAAGAGAAATCTATTACTAACTTAGCTTAGAAAAAACAGAGGGTTACTTGAGCATAATTAATATCTTGTAAATCCCAAAGTATCTTGAAGACAAAAACTACAGCACATAGATTCCTTTTAGAATGGATACTGTACACCTGAGCATTAATCATGTCTATCTGTCATACACAGCTGTGTCTGTGATCATAAAAAAAAGCTTTATAACTCACTCTAAAATAAATTAAAAAAAAAATGAAAATATGATGTAAAGTTGGGTTAAAGTTCTGAAAAGACTGGAAATAAAATCAAATTTTAAAAAGGGACTAAGTATGTAGAAAAATACTTCTTTTAAGTGATATTTTTCTAACTCAAATATCTACAGAGAATAAAACTTTCCTGACAACTACAGTTACAAATGCACATAAAATATTGTCTGAATTCAAACAAAGCTTCCTCACTTATTTTGCCTAGTAATGGAACTGCAGTACAATATTAAATGTGTTCTGTTATGCACACTCCCTTTGCATTACAGGGTGAAAAGCAATTTTATCATATTTCATTTTATATGTCAGCTTTAGCCATAAATTCACATTTAAGTAGCTAAAACATAGCTTGGTTATGAGCAATCATATAAGACATTGCTTAAGCGCATGTTTTTCCCATTGAATTTACTGAAACTTCAGCACAAGCTTGAAAGCTCAAAAAGAATTTTAGTGTTACTTTGATTAGGGAATCTTAAATTGTTGGCTTAAAACCTATAAGAGGAGGGATATTTATCATTCGCTGAGCCAATGTTCGACAGTTATGAATATTGATTTGCTGACAACTTCTGGATACCTGAGTTCATTCACTAAACTGTGGATAGTCTTATGTTTGTCAGTTTGTGTACATGTGTTTTGGAGGAAAAATACAAAGAAAAAGAAAACTGAAAGAACTAAATAGACAAATAAATTGCCCACTTTAGCATTTTAATTTTGCTGATAAGACTTTGAAGTTCACAACTTATTTAGATGAATGCTGTTTTGGGGAACTGTCAGAGCACACATGATGAGATGAATGAGATGGGGACATGTAGGTGTACACATTTGTTGATTCTACTTGGTTGGCTACATTAGTTCTCCAAAGCTGGATTGATAATACAGAAATGTCTTTGGGGAAAAAAATAAAAAATAAGACCCTGTTTTCAGACCTTCTTCCTTCACACCTCTTTGACAGTGTGAAGAGTCATGAGAGTCAGTGAAAATAACAGAAAAAATTCGAGCTTGTTAATTACTACTGAGCATATTACTTGCTCTCATGAGTAAATCCACTGGAATTGGGGTATAAATCACTGTGCTTGGTTGTAAATGTTTTCAAGACTGAGAAGGCTTCTGAGTCTTCTGGGATATTTTGCTGTGTGTGTGTGCCAATTATACTTTTACAACTCATCTCTCTTGTGTGCATTTTCCCAGTAGCGTCTCCCTTTCCTACTAAGTTATGCTGGCCCATCAGGCCATGGGATGTGCCTATTAAGCAAGATGCCAATGTGTTATGCTCAGAAAGGTTTTTTGTTTGTTTGTTTGTTTGTTTTGCTTGTTTGTTTGTTTGTTTGTTTAAATAAAGAATAACTAGTTTTGGAGGTGGTGGGGAGTTGTGCAACTAAACCTCAGTTCTCTAACCCTGTCATAAATTTATTGACTGACCTTGCTACTCTATCATATGTGGAGGCCTCTTTGAAGCAAATGTATGTAAAATAATGCAATTCCAGTTCATTACAGTTTTATGCAAAGGCAAAGCTAGAGGTTTAGGCACAGGGTGCTGGGAAGACCTGACACAGTCTTTTTTTTTTTTTTTCTGGTTGTATGTAATGGTGAAATGCTTTTGATTTACTCATATTGTTTAAAAAGAAAGAAAGAAAGAGAGAAAATGTTATCTTCTTTAGGGAAGAGAGCTTTCGAAAACTCACAGTGGATCTGAGGTCATAAATAAAAGTTCAAATTTTGAGAATAAAACATTACACGATTTATGAAATGTATGTCTGGGTCTATAAACCTAACATATTTTTAAAATTTCTTTCAGTGCATATTTTTTGGTATGCAAACAGAGAAAACACATGTGAGTATATGAACATTTTGCTATCATTGTACCTTGCCAATGATATCTTCTAGCTGATCTGGACCCAAGTAACTTTCCACTGAATAAATGTATGTTTGTGTTATGTTGATTTTTTCCCTTATCACCCATCTCCTTTCCTAACCTATATCCAGGATATATGCATTGAACTGTTAGAGAGGGATATAACATTACCTATTGGCAGATGCTACTTAGCAATTTACTTGTGTTTCAGATGCATTTAAAATAAGATCTTTAGACCAAAATTAAACTGTTGCTCACTCTCTAGAGAAAAAAAAAAAAAAAAAAAAAAGAAAATTCTAAATTCTCATAGCTACATCTGGCACTCAACAATCTCATCAGAGGACTGGAAAAAAGATCTATTCATTATTAGAAAAATTGTCTATTGTTAATAGAGTAAGCAACGGATTCCTGTTCTCATGTCAACTGGGAATGAAGCTGGCTTGCTTGTTTGAACAGAGGTGACAAAGAACATTCTTGATTGAATTCACAGAACATCTGCTTGCACAATCAGTCCAGAATATCCTTATGCATAACACCAACTTGCTCTGGATTGAATTATTTTTCTGCATCTAGTGCCAGCAGAACATATCATCTGTACGCTGACAGCCTATCACTGCATATAATGTGAACTTGGGCCATATTTTTGTCTCCCTGAGTATCTTCATAGAGGACAGATGTCTTTTAACTTCTTTTTAACCATCTTTCTCTGTTTTTCAGCTGAAACATGATTCAAAAGTCAGAGTTTCCATTTTATTAATTGATATGCTTCTGGTTTGACTACAAAACCAAATTCACATTCAGGGAGAGAAAAAAGGGTTCTTAATTATTCCTTTTCCTTTTTTTTTTTTTTTTTTTTTTTTGTATCTAGATTATTTATTTTTATTTTCACTTTTGTGCTGGTTTTGTCTAGGATAGAATTAATTTTCTTCATAGTACCTAGTATGAGGCTATCCTTTGGATTTGTGTTGAAAACAGTGTTCATAATACAAGGATGTTTTAGTCACTGCTGAGCAGTTCTTACGCAGAGTCAAGGTCCTTTCTGCTCTTCAACCCACCCCACCAGCGAGGAGACTGGGGGTGCAGAAGGAGTTAGGAGGGGACACGCCTTCAATAGCTGACCCCCACTGACAAAAGGGATGTCCCATACCGTATGGTGTCGTGCTCAGCATATAAAGCTGAGGAAAGAAGAAAGAAGGGGGGATGTTCGGAGTGATGACATTTGTCTTCCCAAGTCACTGTTACGCATGATGGAGCCTAGCTGTCCTGGAGATGGCTGAACATCTGCTTGCTGGTGGGAAGGGGTGAATGAATTCCTTGTTTTCGTTGCTTGTGTGCATGGATTTTGCCTTATTAAACTGTCTTTATCTCAACTCAGGAGTTTTCTCAGTTTTACCTTTCCAATCTCTCCCTCATCCCACTGGAGGGGAGTGAGTAAGGAGCTGTATGGGTCTTAGTTGCTGGCTGGGGTTGAACCACAACAAGGTTATTAGAAAACTTAAAAGTGAATGTAAAATTTAAAATCAGAACAAATATGAATTTAAAAGGTTTCCTGACCAGTCCAACATTTAATTGCCACAGACTGTGATCTCCTATGCCCTCTTTATTATATCAAAGCCTTAGCTAAATTCACAGTGGAATTTGTCACGTAATTAACACTATTTGTATATAAAATAAAGGCTTAAAAAAATCTGAATGTACTGGGCCAGTTCTTCATGTAGTATCAACGGCATTTGGAAGATACAGATTAAACAGAGAAAGGTACTACTGAATAGTCTTAACTGTAATACAAAAATATCTAGTGACTCTAAGAGACCTAAGCCCCTCTGCACTAGCTACAGTACAAATGGACAGTAATTCAAATTTTTACCTTTTAATTAAAGAAAGCAAGATCCTGTAGACTGGGAGCAAGATGACAGGTGAAAATATGTGTCCAAAGTCATACAGAAGGTCAAGGCCTGAACTGTGAATAAAACGTCTATTTCCCGAGTTTCTGGCTAATACTGTCTTCACTTGCTGATGCTGCCTGTAAGGTAATGAAATGTGTGTAGACTTGCACCCCCATCTTTTATTTCATATACTTCACTGTGTGATGTGAAGTTGAAACATTCTCAGTGGGGTTCTCAGTTGTGCATGGTCTAATATTTAGGAACGCCTGTACATTCGTGCAGACAGCAGAGTGCTTGATTTGCAATGGGATGTCAGAGCACATAAATAGCTAGTGAGACACAAGGCACTGTCAGTGCCTGTAAATACCAGGGAAGCGTGCAATTGAGGTGTCTACATGAATGACATAGATGCACTGTTTCGCAGGTGCAGTTTTGCAAAGCCAGGTGAGGGAAAAAGTCACAACACATGAATCATTTTAGCTCATGAGTATAACTCTCTGTTGTCAATTCCAGTTCTGTTTGTCATCAGACAAAGACACTCAAGACAGTAAACCATTACAGATCTGCATTCTTCTATCCCCAAGGGGGCCTTTTTAAAGAGGCAAATTGATTTTTGCCACCAGACAGTGAGTCATGCATACAAACTAGGAGACTACTTATGAATCCCTATATTCATTTCCCCATGGTGCTTCATAAGGTGAGTTGTTTGCCTGATATGTTTAAGAATAGATTTGGGGAAAGAAGCAAAACAAAGCAAAACACAAACCCCTAATGTTTTTAACCCCTGCCTCAAGAATACAATATATTTATCAGCATTCAAATAAATGTTTTCACTCCCTATGGAGGGCTGAAATTTCTGGTTGATATGATCAAATGGCTTGCCATGTGCTATATGCAGAACTTTTAAAACAAATCTATGCTTGGCTATTTTCAGAAAGAAAAGAGAAGAAAGGAAAAAAACCCAAGTAAGAGGGATTGATCCTAGTGCCTACACAGAGACATCTAATGCCTTTTGAAACACCCTGAGGTCCGAGGTGTTCACTGGATCTGTGTAAAACCTGCATCCTTTTAGAGGAGCAATTGTAGCCCAGGAGGGACACACTAATTCCAAAAGAACCATGTGGATGAGGAGAGATTTGAACCCAGTCAAAGAAATTGACAGCAAACTAGTTAAACTAAACATATTTCTACTCAAAGACTAAAACTGAATTTGTCCTACTCTTCAAATTGACCAATACTGGGTTTTAATAATTTGCACTTTCTCAAAAAATGTTCTCTTGCTGCAAGGGCCTTTGGTTTTGTTTCTTTTATAGTTTAGGATTGGTTTTCAGTCATTTAAGATAAATATATGATGTTTAAAAAAGACTGAATGTCAAACAGAGTTAAATGTTAGTGAAATAGCTTTAGTTCTCAAATGAGGTTTGTAAGTGTTAAGTGGTGCAAAAAGAGTGAGCAAAAAAAGCATCACCTAGACTGACAGACCTGCAACACACAGTGCAAGTTGCACCTATTGATAGCAGATGGAGCAAAAGTGGGCTTGTAGGAGAAAGCAGGTGGAGGCTGGAGAGAATGAAGCTTAGCTTCTGAAGACTGCAACTGCTTTTGCTTTAGTAGTTCATGCCATAAACACTGCATGCCCTTCTTGTGTTCCTCCTTTCTCCTTCTTTTAGATCAATAATCACTGAATGCAGATAATGCCGATATACATAAATAATGTATTTTAACTTTTTCCTTCTCCCAATAGAGTTTCACATTCCATCCCAGTACTGCATTTAGTTTTTAACCAATGTCTCTTTATTAAACATGTATAAATTTTACCTATGTCTCTCCAGCCTCTCCTGTAAAATATACTGTTCCTCCAACACAAGCCTAATACACATCTCTATCCACCATCTTGCCTCAACTCCCACCTGATATGAGTGCTCTATCTCACTTCTTGAAACCTGACTTTACTCAATACACCCACTGGAGTTTACCAGACAGGTAAATTTACCTGACAATATCCACCTATGTTTGGTCAGAGCTCTTTGTGCTACTCACCTCTTTTGACCAAGTCTTCATTTTTTTAGTGGGAGCTTTAGTGGAATTTGCAGCTCACACTTACAAACCCATCTTTAGATACCAGCCTTCAGTAGCTGAATCCTGTACAAGGTATATGTGGTGTGAAGCTGACTCTCAACCTTAATGTCTAATAGTGGAATAAGCACTGAAGCCTGTTAGAAATAAAATGGGTATGAAAATAGGACTGCATATTTCTGGCTTTGTACCTAAAATGTCAGTTATTACATTTCAACACATAGCACCACAACAAAAAAACTGAGTATGATTATCACAGCTCCCAGTTTACGCCTTGAACAAATACACTATGTTATTCCTGTTTGCATGTCTCCAAATTCTGAAGTCATGAATACAAAAGGAAAAGATGCCAAATAAAGATAACTTTAATGTATGGCTGAAATGTACATCTTAACTAAAAATTAGGAATACTGTGATCTGTTATATAGATATGAAAATTTTAATGTGCCTTCTTCATATACTATATAATAGGTTTATATAAATATTTATTGTACCTATATATAGGCTTTTATAAGCGTTAAAAAGAGTTCTTATTTAGACTGGACACAGAAGGGTAGGTTTTGGCCCACCTGGTACAGTTAGTAGAATCTTTGGTCCCCCGTGGAGAAAGTAAACTGCCTGGAGAAGAGCTACTCATCTTGTGTAAAATATCATAGCTCTTTTGTCTTCAGCTGAGTACTAGTGATTCATAACCACTGAGGATCTGGTCCAGAATAAATAGCTAAATCCAATTGTTTGGTCACCAGCTGGAAAACAAAGCCTGCAGTGTGACATAGGAATCACATTTCAAATGCCATGATATTTTTTCATTTGCTTTAATGGGAGATGTACTTTATGACACAGAAATGTTGCCACAGAAAAAAATAGTAGGAAATGGGAGATGCATATCTAAAATCACACAGAGTTCTCTAGAAATATAAGACTCAAGTGTCTGGTTTTCTTAAATTTTCTCTGCATAGCCTAAAATCCAGACATTTTTTTTTTCTTTCTTTCTTCTAGATATTTTGTATTTATACTCTTTCCAAAATTGACAATGATCTGAAATATTTTGAAATATTCACAGATACTAAATCTTAACTAAACACAAAACATAAAACAGTTACAAAAGTAAAAGGCAGCTTTGTAACATGAAGAAGGCAGACAGAGTTTTATATTTGCTGGTATAATAATGGCCCTTGAGTTTAAGGAAACATAGGAATACTTCAAAGGATAACTGACTGACGGAAAACACTGAAGTGAGAAGGAGAGAAAGGAAAATAAATCTACAGACATCTATCAGTTATTTATTTAAAAATACAGAGGAACAAAAGGGGTGGAGAAGATATAGTGAGTTGAAATTGAAATAGAGAAGGTGGAAAAAAAAAGCTGCTGCTGGGACATAGAAAAGAGTCAGAAGATGAAAAGATACGAAGCAGTCAAGAAATTAGAAAATAATTACTGAAGAGGAAAAGTACAGAGACTGCACACTTCATTCTTATTAGAAAAGTGCAGCAATGATATGATCAGGACAAAATAGAAACCAAATCAAATTTTCAGCCCAATTTATACATACCTTTGAGAGTATGTTGCATTTTTTATGTTTTCAGGAGAAAGACGCATTGTATGTTTTTGATTCGGATTGGAATATGAAGCAGAGTAGTAAGAATACTCCAAGGAAGGCTCTTTTTTTTTTTTTTTTTTTTTCTTTTTTTTTTCTTTTTTTTTTTCTTTTTTTTTTCTTTTTTTTTTTTTTCTTTTTTTTTTTTTTCTTTTTTTTTTTTTTCTTTTTTTTTTTTTTTTTCCCCCTCTCCTGTCCTGGTATTTCCGAAATTAGTTATGGGATTGGAAGTAGATAATGGAAGACTAAATTGTTGAAAAAAAAATAATACTTTGTATGAAATACATTTTTTCTCATTTGAGTTTCTAGTAGGAAATTGTCCCTATAAAAACCATATGTAGCACATAGACCAAGAACCATATGAAGAATTTGTCCCCCTTGAGAGTACATCCCAGGTTTATCAGCCACTCCTTGCCAGCCTGGGGACAGCTGGGAGAGGTTGATTTGCTGACGCATATGCTGTACTAATTGTAAATTTTTATTGTATTTCAGCCTGTAGTCTGTCCAAAAGCAGTACAGTTTCTAGTATGGTGGTTCAGTGAAACTTGCCCCTAGGATATTTCTCATTTACTTCTTTCCTCTCAGAAAAAAACTCCTATACTCTTAATTGCCACTAAATTCCTCCCATCTGGTTATGGTAATAACATGACATCTTCACGTCAACATCAGGATGACGTATTGGAAAAGCCCTGTTTTTCACTAGACCATCCTAAGGAATATGTATTTTCTTTTTCCCAAGGAACAATAATTCTGAGGTTGTGAGTTCTTGGAGTGGGTTGACCCTGGCCAGCAGTTAAACATCCACCCAGTCACTCACTCACTTCCCCCACGCTACAGTGGGATGAGGGAGAGAATCAGAACAAAAGCTGAAAACCCCTGGGTTGAGATAAAGACAATTTAATAAACAAAGCAAAGCCATGTGCACAGGGAAAAGAAAATAAAGAATTCATTCACTACTTTCTATCAGGAGACAGATATTTTGGCACTTCCTGGAAAACAGAGCCAAAGCATGAATAACAGCTACTTCAGAAGACAAATGCCATAACTTCCAACATCTCTTCCTTCCTCATCCCGTCCCTTAGCTTTTACTGCTGAGCACAGTGTCACGTGATATGGTTAATTTTGGCCAATTTGGGTCAGCTGTGCTAGCTGTGTCCCCTCCCAACCTCTTGCCCACTCACACTCTACTTGTTGGGTGGGCAGTGTGAAAAATAGAGGAAACCCTGATGCTGCACTGTTCGGCAATAGCCAAAATATTGATGTGTTGTCATCACTATTTCAGTCACATATCCAAAATATAGTGCCATATGGGCTGCTATGAAGAAAGTTAACTCCATCCCAGCCAGAACAGTTCTCCTGAAAAGTACAACTGGATAAATTCTGCTATCACTTGTGCCAAGGTTTTGCAAATTATTCCTATTCAAATCTGTAAGCAATTAATTTGGATTTATTCAGATATAAATAGCAAGAGGAATAGCTGCTGGTTTTGATGGATTACTTCTAGTTGAGACAGGTAAAAATAGGGGGAGAATTAGGTATTACTTTATTTATTTATTTTTTAGATAGAGGCTTACTTAAATTAAAGTACAAGACCAGAAAGTGCTTTAGAGAAACAGACCTAAAATAATCCCCAGTGATTTTCTCATGTAGCTGGGGAACATTCAGCTTCCATTTAAGCTTTAGGAAAAAAAAAAAAAAAAAAGCAAGATAGATTCCTTATTACTGTGGGTTAGCAGTGTATTTAATTCTAATAGTTTGAATGTTTATGATAGGGTTTTGCAGCATTATTTAATTTAGAGAATTGCATCATCATCTGCTTGAATAGACACAGATTACTGAGTTTCAGAAACTAACAAGGAAGATAAATTTCAGGTCTTTGCTTAGAACATAAGAGGCTGCAGATAAATAAAGTTTCTAATTGACACTGCTATTGTTATAAAACCTTGCAGTATGTCAGTATTCCTACATGGTGTGAGTTCTAACATTTAAACAGTCTACAGCATTAATCTGATAAAATGTCTATTTTTACATCAAACATACATAGAGAGGATAGGGAAAAATGAATCAGGTCTAAGGGGATTGTTTGATCCTTTGAGAAGAATGGCTATAGAAAATGTCTGTGACAATATTCAACAGCTGAATAAAATAAGTCAGTAGAATGTAGTATTTCACCCTTTGGAAGGCTAACTTACACCTTACTGAATATTCTAGGAGATATCTGGCCAGTATATCTTAATTTTGACATCTGCACACCTGAAGGCAGTAACTAGACAAGCAAGGTTTGTATCCTTGTATTCAGTAAAAGAACAAAGGGTCCTTTTATACAAAGTATATTCCATATTTATTGACTCCTATGTTTATTGGGATATTAGTTTGATGTATAAAAGTTTGTAATCCTTTCTGATAATAAAGAAATATTACCTAATGGAAAAATGTTCATCTTGTTGTCTACCAAGACCCTGGGGCCTTTTCTGCAAAGTTGCTTTCCAGCCAGTCAGTCCCCAGCCTGTGCTGGTGCATGTGTTTAGTCCTCTCCAAGTGCAGGACTTGGTATTTCCCAATGTTGAACTCCAAGAGGTTCCTCTCTGCCCACTTCTCTGGCCTGTCAAGGTCCCTCTGAATTAAGTACAATCACCTGGTGCATCAATGTAGTGGACTGGCATGGCTCACATCCAAGCACCCACACAACCACTCTTTCACTGTCCCCTCTCCTCCTGGCAGCAGGATGAGGGAGAAAATAAAATCATAGAATCATAGAATCATAGAGTATCTTGAGTTGGAAGGGAACCATAAAGGCTATCAAGTCCAACTCCCTGCTCTTCAAAGGACTGCATAAAACTAAAGCATATGACTAAAAATGTCATCCAGATGCTCCCTGAACTCTGGCAGGCAAATAGGAAGAATGAGAGTGAGAAAGTTCATGGGACAGGGAGGTCATTTACCAGTTACGGATGCAGGCATTAGGTACTTGACTTTGGGGAATTTTACTTAGTTTATTTCCATTTCATATAGATATTTGAGTACTGATTTTTGAGTACAAAAAAATAAACAAGCACACACTTAGGGAAAATACCTCTCCTCCACCTTTCCTACACTCAACTTTACTCCAGATTCTTTCCCTCCCACCTTGCTCTTGATGCAGTTTATACTCTTGTCCCTTCAGTGAGACAACTGGCATTGAAAGGGGTGGTAGTGGTTTCTCTCTGATGGTCCTTCTCTCTTACTCTTTTCCAATGCTCTAATGTGGGTCCTTTACAGGCTGAAATCCCTTTGAGAGTACAACTGCTCTGGCATGGGATCATCCATGTGATGTTTTCCCTTTAGGGAAAATTTGCTTCTGCATGAGTCCTCCGCAAGCTGCAGTCCCTGCCGGGGAGTGCCTGCTCTGCCATGGAGCATCTCCTGCTCCTCTGACCTTTGTGTTCCCTTATTGCTTCTCTCTAATTCCCTCCTCCTCTCTCTCTCCAGTGTTTCTGGCTCTTTCTTAAATATGTTTCTACAAAGGCACCACTGACTTTGTTGATGGGCTTAGCTGTGTTGTCAGGTGGGTCCGTTGTGAAGGTGGCTGAAACTGTCTGGAACTGTCTGTGTCCAGCACAGGGCAGCCCCCAGCCTATTCTCATAGAGGGCATCACTGCATCACTCCCATTACCAAAACCTCACAACTTGCATTTTAACACCATCAACCACTCCCTCCAACTTTGTACCCTCTGCAAACTTGCTGAGAGTTCTCTCTGTCCTACCATCCAGACCATTAATGAAGATGTTACACACTGTTGGCCCCAATACCACCTCCTCTCTAAGTGAGGACATTACTAGTGACTGGCCACCAGCTGGACTTTGTGCCACTGATCTCAGCTTTTTGGGCCTGGCAGTTCAGCTAGTCTACCCATCTGACCATTTATCTAGTCTGTACTTCATTTTGTAAATAAGGAAGTTATGGGAAACAATGCTAAAAGACTTATGCAGGTGCGTCATAAGAAAAAGCCTTTTCAAACCTATATTGAAAAAAAAGGAAAAAAATCAAAATAAAAGTAAGGTATTATCTCTATATCATGGCTTCGAAGAGATTAAGTGATTTTCCTAACGTCTCTGAGGCAGTCCATGACAGAAGAAGTCATTAAGCCCATGTCCCCTGAACCAGTTTTCACATTCCAGAGGAACTTTTTCATTTTGTAATAATTTTTCTATTTATTACCTACTCTGCCTTGAAGCTGTTCTCATTCAACTGTATTCTGAAACTATCCTTATAACTGGTCACTCATATTTTGCATTTTTCACAGTCCTGGAAGAGCCTGGGTATCATTCTTGCTGCTCTCTTCCTATCACACACAAAGTGAACTGCAGTAGTTGTAAAGTACTGCTGAACTGACAGGTTGGAGTTGCTGCTGACACTGTAGAAAAAGACTTCCCAAAAGGTTAAAGCCTACATTTTTATCAAAGAAAAAAGCAATGAATTATTTGAACTGTTCTGTATTGAACTACAGGTCTTTGAGATAACATATGGAATCACTTAAACCTTCTAAACCCATCTTATTTTAACTTTTATATAATCATCTGCTCATGCAAGTCTGCATCACACTTCAGGAAATGTTAGGGCTCGCAGTAAGACTGATGGGCTGAGTGTGAGCACAGGCTAGGAAGATTTAAGGCATAAGCAGAAGCCTTAAGTCCAAGAAGAATACGTACTTAGTTTTTAATACTTTTGGATGGACACAAAGCATATATTTCCAGGGTATTTGTAATATGCATGAGTCAACTGGCGGAAAAAAAAAAAAAAAAAAAAAAAAAAAGATGTAATCAGCCCAGTGAATACTTTTTTAAAAAAAAAAAAAAGTACTAAACATATTGACCAAGCCCATCCTAGGGAAAATACTATAATGCTAGTTGTGCCATATAACTTTGAAATCAGTTAGACTTGACTGCTTTTCTCATGTGACACATTTAGTGGAGCTGATCGATCTGTTTTGTGCAAGGTAAGTACTTACAATTAAGTTTTGATTTTGCTGTTATCAACAGTGAAATAAAAGGGTAAGAGATGAGAAGTAACACCCTACTTTAAAGTATCAAAACCTTCTTAAAAGAATAAGACACATCATTCTGTAAATATAAATAAAAACTTCAGTCACCATGCAAGAAAACCCTATAAAAAAGATGTGATTTTAATTGGTTCATATATTCAAAAAAATGCTGTGTCAACCTGATATAGATAGCTAAAAAGCTGCCGGTCAAGAAAGCATGGAATATATAATAAGTAGCAGAGCCAAATAAACTGTAATCTGATAGTCACAAAATACACTTCTTTCTTCCTCGCCTAAGGATCTGTCTGCACTTAATCAGATTTTCAGCTAGTTAGTGACATGGCTTATCCACAAAGCAATGTTACACAATTGGCCAAGGGTAGGGACACAGTCCTGGCTTATGTATGAGAAGAGGGAAAAACAAAGAAAAAGAAAATGTTTCATGGACAGAACAATATGCAAAATGAGGAGGTCAGTTTGAGAACCATTTGTATGTCTGGCGGTGTACTTCTTACTTGAGGCACATTCTATTAATTGGTAAATGCTCAGTCTCTTTGCAGCCCCTAAAAGAATTTATTTTTCTCTACATTTAGAAGCTTTTCAAAAAAGGAAAGTCTGATGTCCTCCCAACTCAGATGTGACCTGACTGTTCTAACCATGGAAAAGGTTACTTTTCTGTATATCCCAGGCTTTGAAACATATGCTCCAGGCTTTATGTTTCATTTTAACAAGGGTGAAATGGAACCATCAATGGACACCCCTTTGAAAAGATGCTTTGGGTGTCTTTTTGTTGCATGGAGCAATTCTAGTTACACCAACTTTGTAAAGTCTGGATCATTGCATGTACCTCATATTGAATATTGAATCTTAAAGTATGAAAATGCATTGCTTCCCAAACACAGTATATACTTTTCTCTACACTTCAATACTGCCCATCATCAGGAACCTATGAAGCAGGAAAAGCAAAATTGACAGAAAGGATTCATTTTAAAATACAACTAGACACCATGTTCTTTCACTTGAAACAGAATGAAACAACAATAATTGCAATGAGAGCTGAACCTGCAGAACAGTAACCAGCTAACCCAAATTGAATGTTAGCTTTCTATTATTAAAAACGGTGGATTTCGCATTTACCACTTCTTTTACCTGAATCAGCACATCAGATTGTCTTCCTCTGAGTCAACTACCAAGCATTTTTGTTGTAAATGACAGACAAACTGTCAAGAACTCTTGCTCTACAAAGGTTTATTTTGAAGACACAAGATGGTTAAATACAGCTCTGATCTCTAAGAGCTTTCTTCTTTCATATTAATTTATCTATTTAATTATACAGTGGTTAAATTGATTATCCACAATACATGATAAGCCTGTATTGGAATAAATAATAAATGAAAACACCATTTTTTCTAAAAGTTTTTGTCAAAATCAAGCAAGTTATTGCTAAAGGACTGAACCCTTTTTCTTCATGGGTCAGATTCACACATAGAAGGATGCACTTCTGTATCCTGTATATGCAAATGCAGATGAGAAAATAAAGACTTTTTCACACATTTCATTGAACTTTGAATTGGGTCATGAGTCACGGAGTTATGCAGAATAGCACAAAATACATTGCATAGAATATAAGTTTGCATCCAGGTCACATGCCATTTGACTTCATTGGATGGATCCAAGTTTTAAATTTTCCTAAATATAATTCATGGATATAACAGGTCTACTATGTGGTAAAGTCTCAACTGCATACCAACAAAGTACCAGGTGGGGAAGCCTAAATGTGTGCCTTCTGTGTGTGTGCTTATTGGAAATACATCTCCAATCTCACCACTGGTTGGCGTTGAGGGCAGGAAGCTGCAGTGGCTTCACCTTTCTTGCTGTTGGATCTGACATGGCATATTTTCCTCTAACAAAATGCAACAAAAACTGGCAATGTGGTATTGATGAAAGAGAGAAGTCCATTATTTTGCCAAAGATAATATCAACATTATCCAATAATGGGCTTTTTTCTCTCTTGGACAATTAAAAGATAGTTTATTCTTTTTCTACATTTCCAACAGAAGCATTTGCGAACAGCAGTTTTACTCAGTTCTGAACTCTGGAGATGAAATTTCAGCAAAAGCCAGTGAAAAAGAATCTGAAGTAAATGTTGACTTTTTAACATGAAATCTTGTTTTCTTTTCTTGTCTAGTACTAATGAAGTCAGTTACATTTATTATGACTAGGACAGGAAAGATGTAGATATACCTGTTTTTGCCTGAAGGCAGAGGGATAAAGTACATGTTTCGTGTCCATGCAACCCCAGTTTTTCTAAAAATTAAGTGTAATTTTACAATATAACTACAACTTACTCTCATTTTCAATTCAGATGTTCATTGCTGTTCATCATTGTGGTTAGAAAATAAATAATTAAAATTTTAAAAATCATCTAGCGGAAATCACAGCTGGACATCTTGATAATGAAATCCAGGTCATACAGTTAAAATCTATATGGTCTCTGGGAAGAGTTTCAGAATGAGATCTGGATTGTTCAGAAGTTAATGGAACCTATTCTGCTGATTTAAATGGGAACTGGCCTGGATACCAAGTAAATTCAGTTTTCCTCCAGTTTGTAACACACTCTGAGTGTTTAGAGCAGAACATAACTTTGGATTTGGTGTCTAGCAGTGACATTTGTCAGGGTAAAGTAGAAATAGCTACACATGGCTGCAAAAAAAAAAAAAGCCAGCTTTCAAGTTAAAACAAAATGGAACTAACCAAACCCTTGAAGTTTATATTTTTAGGCAGAACTTACTTAGCTTATGTCTTGTTCTTAACAGCAATACTGCCAAATGATAAAAAAAATAAAACATGATACTCACTTGTGTGCTCTACTGTAGTCCTTCAATGGCAGTATAATTGCTGTTTAGTTAATAAGCTTAGGTGCCAGTGATAAGTGCAATTTTATGGATAGCGTATTGATGACAGTAGTGGGAAAAAACCACGTTGTCAAATGAGACAACCAAAAAGAAATATTACAGTCCAAATTGCACATAACTATTTTTTCCTCTCTGTACAATCAGGAATCGAATACTGTATAGTTATTTTCATCTCTGTATTTACTGTAAAATGAGAATAATAACTCTATATGATTCATAGCAGATGCTGGTGATACAAAGCTACACACCTGTGGAGAGTAGGATATTATAATCCCACTGTGATTAAGAAGATGTATGTTTACTGCTCTGCAATGAGGATGGATTGTTTACTTTTCCTATTAGGTCTGTAATTAATCACCCAGGTTTGATCTGTGTGATACCGAATGGATTTAGCATCCCACATTGCTTAAGTAGCATGGTGGTTTGTACAATACCTACTGTTTTGTATTAAGAGATGCCTCCAAAGATTACACTATGATATTTTTTTTTTTCCTTACATAACCTCTATTTATTTGGACAGAAAATGGCACTGCTGTGAATAGAAAAAGATAACCAGAGAAAATATGACTGGGGAAAAAAAGTACTTTTGATTTAACATTCCTGCACTGAATAAATATTTCCTTTAACATAATGATTCTATGTATTGTATTTTAAAGTGCTTTAAATAAGAGCTAAACAAGTTTTAAGAAAAAAAGTTAAATTTTACTTTCTGTAGTAAGAGTGTTTTGATGGAAAAAAATAAATGTCTGGTTCAAGTTATCTACACTTCCATTTACTGTATTTCCATTTTGGAATAGTATATCAGAGGTACAGCAGTGTACCTAATTCAAGTCCAACTAGGCCTGAAGTAAGGTCATGACTGGTTGTCAGAATCCAGTACTATCTCACCAAGTTCTTTTAGATATTCCACATATGACTGTTGCAATTTTTAATATCAAATTTACTTACTTGAAGATGGTTACTGCTACATGGGATTTATGATTTAGCAGAGTAATAAAAAATATACTGCAATGACAATAGAAATGGCAAATGTAATTTACATCTAGCAAAATATAGTAATTGCAATATACAGTTCAATCACTTTAACAATGTAATTTCCATTTCCGGTCTCTATAATATTCTCACTGTCATAACACTGGGTGTCCCCAGTTTCCAGAAAGGAATACATGTGTTGAATCCAGCTCAAGCCCATTGTTCTATTAATTCATTTTCTAGTTGTCTAGTTTTTATACTCTATGTTGGGCTAAGCCATGCATTCACTTTCCCCATGCTGGGCTGTCTAACTCAAGGAGGCACTCGCACTCTTTTAATGAACTCAGGGAGAAACACACCACTAGTTGATCCACTCAACTGTTGATAGCTAAACCAAAAGTCATCCTTTGGTTCCCTTTGTGTTGAGATATAGGTCAGCTTCTTTGCAACAGCTGTGGTCTGTCACACCCTGCATTATACCCTGAGCTTCATGGGCATATGCCTTTGCCCATCTCCTCTGAGACTTCTTCCATTTTAGGAGTTTATTGGTCAGTCACATTAATGTATTCTGGGCATGCACCTGGCTAACATGGGCATCACTACTGTGTTGATGAACTGCTTTTGAGAATCTATCAAGAAGCAATTGAGAGCCATTGACTGGCCATGTCTTGACTACTAGCCTAGACCATGAAATGGAACAACAGTTTTACATGAATTATAAAGGGGTAAGACCTTCTGAGGCTTGGCAAATATTTCAAGATCTTTTCTTTAATATATAATGTTTCTGTGTAGTTTAGATCATCACTGTTAAATTATTTAGCACATGCAAGATGATTAGGCAAGGTAGGAATCAGGAAGTACTCAGTATTCTTTACATTTGTTACTCACTTTGCATGATACTGTGTTTGTTATGTGCATCTAAAGAACTTGAAACTTGGCTGGCATCTGAGTTGGATGCAGTATATATAGCTATACTAGTTATCCTCAAATAACAAGATCATCCTCAGAAAAGCAGTGCTTTGGGATTTGCTGTTTTTCAAATAATAGCAACAAGGTAGAAAATATTTTTCTTAAAGAAAAATGTAAAAGAAAAATCTTTGCCGAGACTTTATTCCTTGTCTGCTTCCTTTCTGAAGGCACTAAATGCAAAGCAGGACATTAGTCAAATGAAACAATGGTACAGTAGCAGTACAGTCAAAAAAGGCTGTGTTTACCCTCCCAGTTGCATAGTCCAGGCACTTACCTTGCTCATGTCTCCCCTTGAGAGACCGGTCTTCACCAGCTCCATTTCCTCCCATGCCTTGCTTTACATGGAAAAAATATCTGTATGTTTCCCCTAAAGAGAACTGTTTTCTTGGCAGGGTTGGATCAGGGGAAGCAGAAGCCTAGCCTCTCTGTGGAGTTCAGGAGATGTCAGTAGAGATACAGGGTAGAGTGCTGGAGAGAAAGAGTCGAGTCACTAACTTCCAAGTCTTGGTGTTTGGATTCAGGGATCAATGTCCAAACAAAAGACTTCCTGAGTGTGGGGGTATATCATAAAAGGATTTGTCTCAGTGAATTTTTATCTCTGATGCCTAATTATAATTTCAATATCAGCTTAAATGACATTTCAATTTACTGTGTTAGAAAGGAGAGGAATGATCACTGCTCTTCATATACTCCTGTAAGATATGTTTGAGCTGATTTCCAGAAGTAAGAGGTCTTCAGATTATCACTGATGCATGTGTTTTTTCCTTAGCTGAAAATGTGGCAATTATCAGAATTAGCTATGGACATAAACCATGGAAACAAGACAGAAAAAGTGATATGTACATAGAATTCTATGTTGAATAGCTAAATGATGTATTTTGAATAACATCTAAATTCTGATAACTTATGGGCCAAATTAAGTTTGCAGGACCATAAAGAAAGAGAGACACTATCCCTTTAGACTCACCCATCTTTCTAACCTGACTTTGTGTAGTGTCAAAATGTTTGAAGTAGAACCCCTGAGCTGCTCATGAAGTGAAGGTTAGATGATAACTATGGTGTTATGACATTGGCATTTGCAAGTATAGAAGAAGAACTTTGTACTGGCAGCATTTTTTTCATCACCTACTGATAATGAAAAACCTATAAAATGTTTGGCTAACTGAAACGAGAATTTAAAGTAGACTTTCAAACATGGAATTTCAGGGGAAAAGGGGGATTTCATTGATAGCATAAAAATTATGACAATGTAATGTTAAAATAATGCTATTCTTAGGAAAATATTGAGGCTACTGCTAAATAACACATTTTGTGTCAGTCATTGTGTTAAGAAACTTGCTACATTTTTAAGAAGGATGTAAATTTGAAAAATTGGTAATATAGTTACACTTACCTAGATGATATGAACTATGAAATTCACTGTCCAGGAGAAATCTGAGATATGTTTTAAATTTGTAGGTTAGGAAACACATGCTTATTAAAGCCATGGATAGACTTTAAAACTGAGTCTTCAAAAGAAACACATCAGTGGGATGAGTAGATGACTTAAAGTTTTCTAAATCCTTAATGGAGAACTGAAGTATTTTTGTCATCCTGTTCATTGTCATGTTTTTCTTTTCTTCTGCTTTCTTAATTTCCTTGGCCCTTCAGGAAAGAGTGGGAAATTACTTTTTTCCTACTGCGTTCAGAGAGATGCCTAATTTTTATCCCATTACAATTTAGATGCTGGTAGACTTGCTGACAGGCGTCTCAGAAATTCATTTTGTGAATCATGCTTTTGTTGGCATACAGCCTCTTTACAAGGCAGTTGAGCTACTGCTGCTGCCTGGAAATGTTAACAGGCATTCAGTCTGAATCAGTGAGGATTCTCCCTGAAGTTTTTGGTGCTGCAAGGCCCCTTCACATTTGTCCCTGTCCTGGCCATTTCTTTGACCAGAGAAGACAGCCGAGGGCTGTATCATACTTTTACTATGTCCTTCTGCCCTATTAAAGAGATTAAAGAGATGTGTTGGATCAATTTCGAGCTGTTATAAGGCTAGATGCTGAGGCTCAACACATAAGAGTGAAGAAGAAACTCATTCATGGATGTGTACAGCCCACTTATCACTCTACTGTCAACAGCACCACAGTTGAGACTGAGTAGAAATTTCCTGAGCAAAAAATTAATGGTATTGTTTCATTGTTTGTTTGTTTGTTTGTTTGTTTGTTTGTTTGTTTTTTGTTGCTGGTTGGTTGGGTTTTTTTGTTGTTTTTGTTTGTTTGGTTGGTTGGTTGTTTTTTTAACTACTCACAATGAAAGTACGTATTTGGCCACTTATTTTAGAGTCCCCAACTTAAGTTGCTTAACTCTCTTTTCCTACAGCTATGGAATAGGGAAAGAGACTGAAGAAAGGATTGAGGAATATAGATGACTCTGTATCCCAAAGTGATCACTATATTATAAACAGCAGGAAGTCACATTTCAAGAGGTGGTTCTGATGTATATGTGCACATGTACAACTTTGTGTTTGTGTGGAAGAAAGGTGAAGGGGTTGAATGGACAAGGGACTTTTTTGAAGCCCCTCAGTAAATATATATCTTCCCAAGTGTAGTCATTAGAGGGAAACAGAATCAGAATAGGACTCTACATTGGATTATTTGAAGTGTACCACAGAGATTTATTTTCATCTATTTCACCTAGGAAACCCAAACTTCCAATTTCAGTGCCTAAAATTAGGCTATTTGAATCCAAAATTCAGACACCGAAATCTCCATTTTTAGAAGCACTATCTTTTGCAAAGTATTAGACCTGAAATACTAGCTACACTCAGAATATTCACAAATCAAACTGACTCATCTGTACAAATACCTGGGAGCTAATGGAGCCAGGAATAAACAGATTTTCTCATTAAAAGTCTTTTTTTTTTTTTTTTTTTTTTTTTTTTTTGTACATACCTTTAATGGGTGGCTCTGTTCATGTACATACACAAGAACTCATCCACGGACTGTATAGTTGTGTAGAATTTCATAGTTAAAAATATTTCTTCCACAGAACTATGAATATTTGGAAATGTATCTCTAGCATAAAGGTGAACTTCCATTCTATGCATTGCCCTGATGATCAGTAATCACTGCAATGCAATGGAAACAGCATTTTTTTTTCCTTGCAAAGCTACCAACCAGAAATAATTTAACATGTTATAAAGTGATCGAGATATCACAGATAATCCGAGGTGTTTTCCAGGAATAATATAAATTTTGCAGCAACAGTGATGTCATTTCCAGAAGCAACTTTCTCTATGAGCACAAGGACTACAAGTAGAGACACTGACCAAGTAAGATTATCAGCTGATAAATACTTAGATGCCTAGATACGTATTCCCCTAGTCCACTGTGAATCCAGAGGTATCCAGTGAAGACCCCAAACTGATCCACTATTAATATCACACTTCCAGCACTGAACATTAGATTCTCATCCGTTTTATTACACGGGAGGTTGTTGCAGAACTAAAAGGCTCATTAAGTCAAGCAGTCCATCTTCCTACCAATTCAGGAGTGTTATCCAGAGTATTCTCTGTGGCATATTTTCTGGTGTTTGACCTGTGTAGATTTTGAACTTTCCACAGAAATAACATTACAACTTTATTTTGGGAGACTGTCAACTACATAATAGATCTCATGACGCAAAAAGCATATATGATTAATATTTATTTAAATGTTCATATGCATTTATAAATATAACATTGCTTCATGTATAGGCATAAAGGTAGCAGGAGAGAAATCAATACTTTCCAAATTGCAATAAATAGGAAATATTTTAAATATTTTTAGCATGTTTAAATAGAAGACAATTTAGAACCCCTTAACATCTTTAGGATTTTGTGCTGTAATATGACTATATTACTGCTGACCTCTGTGGGTAGGGTATGAATCCTTCATTCCATTTGAAATGTTTTTGTAGAGCAAATAAAATCCATTTACATCTACTTACACATATCTTTACCCACATTTACAGAAATATACTTAGATATTTATAGAACAGAGGGGGAAAATGAAGGTAATTAAAGTTTTCTCTTAAATTTCAAATCTGAATTAAACCAAGAATTCTTAACTCTTTGTAAAAAAATATTTACTTCTTTATAGGAGATTATTCTGCTGGATGCCTGCACTGTCTTGTGTTACCTAGAGTTTTCTCAGGTTTGTATTTCAGTGCAGGATCAATTACATTCAGTCAGCATTGACAGTTTTTAACACCATTTCTTGCACTGTCCTTGTTATATTCCCTCTCTTTCAGAGCAGTCTTTGCTGAATTAGGATGTATGACTGGATTCCTCTAGCTTTTTCTGTAATGATATTCATAATTTCATAACTTTGCAACAAAACAAAAGTAATAAAGTGCTTATATTTTTTTTTTTTTTTCCTACAGAAAATTCTACATGGTTCAGATCTCCTTCAGAAACAATTGAACAAATTCCTTGCAGGAAACTCAGTAGAGCAGTTCATCTCAACCAAAGTGCGCGCAGCAACTTCAATTAGTACTAAAGCTAAGGCAAAATGGAATTAGAAGAGTTTCAGAAGTGGAATTTGGCAGGTTGGTTAAACTAGTAATTGAGCTTAAAGGTGAACTGTGAGGGGAAAAAAAAAAAAAAAAAACAAAACAAAACACACCACACAACAAAAAATTGCTCTTTACTGCTTATTTTTTTATGCTATAAAACCCCACCAAACCCTCAAACTTTTATCATGCCTCCATCTTCTCTCTCAGGTAACAGAATTGCTTCTAACTAATTCCTTGGGGATAGCAGAAAAAATCACTGGAGAATTTATACAGTGCTAGCTGATAAAGCTTCATGAAGCTGTAATGTGAACATTGAAATTCTGGTCAGTGGAAATATTAAACCTTTATTCTGCAAATGTATTGCTATAGGTAGGCAGGCAGTCCCACTGTGCTACTGTCTGCGACCCATCAGAGATTTCTCAGATAAGCAAGTGTGATATTATTCAGGAGGCTTAACAAATTGTTATCCCCACCCAAAAGCTGCCACCTTGAGCTCTGTGCTCTTACTCTATTTCAATGCTAGGTGTAACAGGCTACTGTTGTAAACTACATTTGCCCTTAGAAATTATTTCCCTAGATATGATTCAACTGTAATGATAATGTCTGATGTGTTATTTGAGTTACAGTCAAGGTACTGTATAATTTTGGTGTGACTATTCACTCTGATATGTAAGTGGATACAATATAAAAACTCTGAAAATACTTTTCAGGATTATGTTCTTTTAACATTGGCTATGCCTAAAATCATCTGAATAATCTATGTTCACAGCCATGGATACTCATAGAAAGAATATTTTAAATTTGTGTGCCAAAGAGTACTTATGGATATTTTATACACTTTTTTGTAACAAGGAAGACTTGTTCCTAGTTTGAATGTAATGTCAAAAAATTAAGTAGCAAATCAACTCCTTGCACCAAAACCTAAGCTGTAGGAAATTTAGTAGGATTCATACTTCAGAAATAGTCTTAATGACCAAGGAGATGTTGAGCTGCAGTTTTCTAAGGTTTCTTAGAGGGTCCCTGATCCTCCTTGTTTAATACCTCTGCCTAAAATATTGCTTTTCTTCCCTTGTGTTTGTAAGGATAGAAGTGCCGCTGACTATGTAAGCCATTATCTTCCTGGTTGTAAGACTGATGTTTATCTAAATGAAGGGAAGAAATTGTACCAAGAGAGGCCAATCCTAATTTGATTAAAATAGCTTCCATTTCAAATGTGGCACATTGAAAGTTGATACAAACCAAAAAAGAAACACAGTCAAACAAGTTACTAATTTCAGAAACAGTCCATCAAAAAAAGCACAGCAGAAAAGGTGAGTTCACAAATGTTGCCTGCTCCTTGGTTTTGGATGGGGATACTTCATAAGACCCCCAATATCTGCAAGACTCGTGGTGGCCCATGATTAATAGTTTTCCATGCTGCCTTTGGCACAGACTATCGATTCAGTAGGACAATCAAAAGTTATGACATGTGCATAAAGAAAGGTCAGTTTTATGCTAATTTTGTTATCGCTCACTGTCATTCTAAAAACTATTCAGGCTGGAGGCCTTCAGGTGCTAATAGAAGAGAGAAGAGACAATTTTAGTATCTTGTGGGTCACCTCCTTTATGGTGACCTTTACTTGAACTCATAGATTTTCATGTTCAAAATAAATAGCTTTTTTTATAGAAGGCTGCACAGGCATGCAGAAATGTCAGCAGTTTTGCTGTGGCTTTCCCTATCCATTTCAGTTCCATATATTATGAGGAAGCAAACCTGTTGAATTACTTATGAAAATAAATATTTGCAAGCATAAAGCTCTACTGGCACTATCTTGTTGCTGGTGCCAGGGACATGGGGGGCACTGACAGGCCTGACTCTCCCTGCCCACCCTCCAAGGGCTCCTCTGACCTTGCTCATGTCCCAGGACCGCATATCAGCCCCCTAGGGCCATCAGCCCCTGTCCCAGCGATGCCACAGCAGGGCTGGTCTCCAGCTCCCCACAGCCCTGCCCTGCCCGTCCACAGGCCCATGTCCCAGCCCAGCCTCGGCCAGTCCTCATCCCCAGGGAGGTGCCCGATGCCCGGGGCTGCCCCAGTGCCCCCCAGCTGCCTGCTCCTGGCTGGGGTGGTGGGATGGGACCTGGCTGCCAGGCCCTGTCCTGACGGGGAACACCCATGAGGAATCTCCATAGCACTTGACCCCAGAGAGACCCTGGTCCATGCTGCACCCTGACAGTTGGATGTTTCCATCACCACACCTACCCACTACTAAGAAATAAGCTATATTATTCTTCTGTAAGATATATTATTCTAACAAATTGAGCACTCTGGAGTCCATTTTCTGGCTCTGAGGGCAAGTGATGTGGCCCTGGTCTGTACAATTCATCTGACTCACCTCCTGAAACATGGTAGCTGTACCCAAACTGCGTGTTTAGGAATATTCCCCCCTTGTTTCTGCTGTCACCAAACCATGTGTTGGTGCTGTCCGGGAGAGTGTTATCTAGCCCAGACCAAGGCTGCCTGAGGAAACCTTCCGCACAGCAACAATAAACAAATTTTTTTCAGTCATTAATATCGATGTTATAGTCTAGGTCTTGCTGGATATTTAAGATGGATGCTCCTGAAGAAGGCAATTAAAACAAAAATAAAGACCACTAGCAACAAATGCCTAACACAGCAATGTAACTTTCAGCTTCAGAGGAAATCAGCTAGTGAGTTTCCTAGTAATGGTGTTAAAAGGCAATTATGAGATGAAGCTTATAACTGTCTTTTAAGTGCAGTAAAACTAACAAACAACAGGGTAGAAGAGAAACTTGTGTCTCAAGCAAACTTCACTAGTCGATTTATGCAATCAGCTACCGGTCTCCCAGCAAGCTGTATTCAGACATATCTTTGAATGGACTAACTAGTCCTTAGCTAAAGGATTTTCTTCTTTTCCAGTCCTCAGAGCTCTTCACAAGTTTTCTATGTCTACCTTTACTCCTGTCATGGTCTGCTTAGAGAATAAAAGACCACAGAAGGTACCAGAGAAAGGGCAATTGATGGAAGGAGACAGATGTCTGGACACAGCTGTAAGTAATACTTCTATGTCTCTGTGTTAGAAGTTCTACTGCCTCCATTTCTGTAAGAAATCTACCTTACATATTGAAAGGAAAACAGCAGAGAAGTATTGGATAGGGAAATCTTGCTTTCCAGAGACTTCAAAAAAGTTTTAAAAAGTCCTAACCTTTCTGAAACCAACATTTCTCTTAAAAATATGTCCTCCTTTCCCTTTTGCCTAAAAAGTATCCTCCCTAAAAGCGGGAACTAGAGAGTGAGTCTCATCTGATATGTCAGCTTTCATTTGTAAACAAGCATTTTAATGTTTAACTTGATGATCATCTTACTTGACATTTTGACACAACAGGTGAAGAGTAAAGACAGACTTTTGTTCAGGTGGGCAGAAAATTGCTGATAAAATATTCTAGAGAGATTTAAAACTCCATTGTGGGTCTTCATGGTTTAGTTTAGCAGGTTATGGACACTTCCAATCCCCCATCATGCTCTTGAGGAACCAGGATAGGTTCTTTCTGTGTTTCAAAGAACAGAAAAGCTGCGAAGTTTATTTTCACTGTAGCATATGAAATTAACAGACAGAATCACAAGGCTATATGACATCAGTATGTAATATCTGTTAGGATTTTTGGCAATTTGTCAATGTTCAAAAGATGAAGTAGGGAAGAAGCGTTAGGCATCACATGGACATGTTTGAAAATAACTAGTCTTTGTAGGAGTAAAATGTCCTTGCTCTTTTAATGGAAAATCACAGGGTTCAAAGTTGAGATCTAAGAGCCTATCAAAGTCAGGCATTTAACAAGTGAGATATTCTGCCAATATGCCAGAGTGTAAAAAATATAAATAATATGATTATCATCTATAAAGCTTTTCTGGAGGCATGTAGATATTTTTATGTTTTCACATAAGTTTCTGGTCATGTACGATTATGTTGATTAGTACGATATGCTCACTGTTCACCAAAGCACTATTAAAACTAGAAAGCCCAAGAAAGTTAGTCCCGAAGTGATGTAGGTATTCAGACACTTTCTGCTTGCCTTTTAAGTCTCATCTCTTTTCACTTTTTAATTTAATAGGAAGGATCAAATTAGAAGCTCTCATTAATGGGAACATGCTTAGTGTGAGGAAATACTTTTTATGTGTATGCATGGGTGAGGTAGGTTACAACTGGAAATGTGATAAGCCACCTGTTGGTGGAGACTCTCTTATCCTCATCTTGCTTCACCTGTTAGGCAGTCTGGATTATATATTACCACCATGTACACTGTGTGAGGTTTGAAAACTTATTTTCTAAAGCAGACTGCTTCTGATACAGATGATATTTTATGTCACAATTTTATAGCCTTCTGCCAGGGAAAATTCAACAGCTAAAGTGATAATAAGTCTTCAGGTACTATCTTCTGCTTTTGCATCCTTGCAACTGAAAAAAAAAAAAAAAAAAAAAAAAAAAAAAAAAGGGTTGGTTCATCTGGACTAAAAAAAGGAGTCAGGAAGAAGTTTACTTGAGCTGGAAAGTAAGAAAGGCACATGGGGTTACTTTCCCCAAGACTGTTTTCAAGAAGTTAGACAGAAGACCACAAACCATTACCTTACCTACCATCTGACTACAGAGAGGCACTGATTTTGAAACACATGAAAAATTAGTTCTTCCCTTGAGCTGACATACAACCTGTTCACCTCTTTAAGCACTGCAGTGATTCCACAATAACATTTTCCTACTGTGGTAGCAATTTAGGATTATGATTAACATTTTGTTATACACACAGCCAGTATAAGAATGGATGACTATTATAACTTTAAAATTTCCACAACTATCTAAAACTTTGTCTTTGTGAAACTTCTAATGTATATTGTAAAAGCTACTATAACCATGGAGCTATGATCATTTATATTAACCAAGGGCTACTGCTTGGATAAAACTTAAAAAGAAGGGAAAAAAGCACATCTAGTAAATTGCTTTAATATTCCTGTCACAAATGGGAATTTAAGAGATGAAATAACACATTCATTAACAGATGAAATAGCAAATATATAATAAAGCTCTGAATTCTACAAATGTTTCTACTTTTTTATATATTTGATTAATTTCTTAAAATCAGGAAACTATTCTTATAAACAATATAAATTTTGTATGTAAAAATAACTATTCCTTTGAATTTAGTCGTATTGATAGTTATTTTAGTGTGGCTTTCAACCTCTGGTTCTCTCCTGACTTGACATTTATGCTTTATATTTGGCAATAACATTGTAGATTTCAGAATTAAATTGCTGGAGACAGCGAAGTTTTGATCTGTATTTCTTTTCACTCTGAAATCTTCTGCAACATTAAGGAAACTAATCTTAGCCCTCAGGAACTGGACTGCAAAAGTAAAATTTTTAACAGTAACTTTAATTTCTTTGCGTTGAACAGATGTGTGGCCGGATGAATAGCATTTCTCATGGGGTAATTCGAGGGCTAATGCTGTTTAACATCATCAGTTAGATGGCCGATGAGATGGAGAACACCATCATCAAGTTCACAAAAGACACAAAAATAGTGTGAATATTCAGTACATTGCAAGGCTGAGTTGTCATTCTGAGCGACTCCGAGAAGCTGGAGGAATGGACCTGACAGAAGCCTCCTGAAGGTCAGCAAAAACATATATTAATTATTACTTGATATATGCCTATTTATGGACTAATTCCAGTCTGAGATGCATTTCTCCATTTTATTCAATTGGAAATTCAATGGTTATATGTACAAATACCACCTGTCTCAGACATTATAAGGACAAACTTAGAGTTGTGTAAGAGTTTGATCTCTTTCATTCCTAAAACTTTAAATTTTTAAAAGAACTATAAATGTGAACTTTTTTCCTTTTGTTTGTTTCTTTTGTTGTTGTTGCTTGGTTTTGTTTGTTTGTTTGTTTGTTTTATTCAGTTATCTGTCCCATAGTGTTCATTAGCAACTTTTAGGCAAACATAGTGACTCCTGTGCCTAAAATGGTAATTCCAAATATTTCTTTACAATTGCAAGTATACAAACCAACTTTCAGCTGGAATAAATCATCACTTCTCTATTCATGTGAAATGAATTGCACTGAATTTTACCCTGCATGTATTTCAAGGTCAGGAATTTATTTATTTTATTTAGGTTCAGAAACTTTAAGGTCATGTACCACTAAGTCTATAGTGATCCTATTATTTGGACCTGCTTCAAATCTTTCTCTGGTATACCCCTCCAGTTCTTCAAATCTGAGAGTGCCTACTTTCTTAATTTGGGATGCAATTCACAGGAACACCTGTCCTCGGGAGACTTAGACCATTTTGACTCTTGGCAATAGCTGCCCTGTTAGTCTAATTAATTTTTCTAAAAGATAAGCATGAACAATATGCAGCTTGATTTATAAAGAATAGATCTTACTGGGCTAACTTTATTTGCTTTGTATTGCACAGAATTGTTAACTTCTTGAGTGGAGGGAAATGGCAGAAGTTTGATTTTAGTAAAGCTTTAAAATCTCTTGCACAATCTTACCCTCAGATTAATTTGTAGAGGCTTGGTTGTGAATACTGATACATGAATTGAAAAGGGGTTGAAGAACATTAAGTGGAGATTTTTGATAAGCAGCAAATAATAGGGCACCGAGGTGGATTCTAAGAGGTTACCCAGAAGACCTCCGGGATCTGTATATCTTCAGTAGTTCAGAGGTGGAAATCAGCTGCAGACAGTGCAATGCCCAGATGACATTTAAACAAGACAGGCTGTGAAAGGTAAGGAGTTACGTTGATTTGGCAGGCTGAGGACAGAAGAATCTAAGTTGATAACATAATTGAGCAGCAAATAAATAAATCAGGCTAAATTAATTTCAAGATTCATGTTCATTTTGCAGCTCAGGAAGGTAAGAAGAGTCTGTGTATAGACAGTCTAATGCTATTCATGTGGAACATTGCCTAGAGGTCTGGACATTGCATTAACAAACACATTCACGAGTTGAAGGACATTCAAAGAGAGACAACAACAGTTAAGACAAAGTGACAGGAACTGATTTATAATGAAACATGAATGGAGTTAAATATTTTAGTTTTCATCAGTATCAGCCATAGAAGAAAATTAATAAACTACAAATATTTGAACTGAAGTCATAATCCTGAAATAAGAACTTCTTCAAAAATATAGGACTTTTTTGTCCAAAATTTGTGGTTTATCCTATCTCTAGTCCAGATGAGGAACACAGCATTGATAATTATTATTTATGGGAGATCTCTAGTTCTCTTCTTTTTTTTTGCAAACAAACCCTTTTTAATTTATATTTATGAACACAGGACTATGTGGATGCAAACAAAAAATACTAATATGACGTGAATTAGAGGGAAGTACAAATTGAATTATATGGATTCAAAAATGTAATCTTTGTTAGTTACAGTTGTGAGCACAAATAAATTGCTTAGAAATGTAGCAGGTGAAATCTTATTTTTAATTTACATAAGCAAACACTTTAGAAGATTGCCTCTACCAGATGTGTGAAGTTTAGTCTTCCCTAAGATTAAATAAAATGCAAATACAGCCAGCTTTCATCACATTCTGTAAACATTAAAATTAAGATAACGGGAGAAGAAAAAATAGAATATTTATATTTTTGAACACCTTCATTTTCAACCTGAGCCTAGGATGAGTGGTAACACGCAATCATGTGTCCTGCTTAAAGGGCTTTTAAATATAAAGAAGTATGGCAACTCTCCGGTTTAACTGAAATACATTCTCTCTTGAGGATTCAATCACCAGTTGATTTAATGTTGCCTATTTAATCATATTATAAACTACTTCAACAAGATGCTTGTATAATTGCCTTCTTAGCAGAAAAGGATAAAAAGCATACCTTGCAATTTTGGTTGCATTAAACAGGTTATTACAGTCCTATGAACACCAAAAGTTTTGTCAGCAGTTCCATTATCAACCCCTATTTTCAGGAATTAAAAACATATACATAGAAGTATTCTACTGGCTGGAAATTCCCATGTAAAGTCTCATCCTGGGAACAAACTTCCTCTCCTTTTCCTCTCCTTTCCCAACTATTTATTTTATTTATATAATGCAATATTTTTTTCTGTGGGCCAAATCCAGAATTTTCTGTTCATCTGTATCTGCTATTTATTGCACAGCAGCTATGAGACATAAAAGCTTGTCTTTATAGATAAGTCCTTGTCTTTATAGATAACTTGTCTTTATAGATAATCCCTAAGTATACATGTGTATATCCCTAATATATGTCTAGCCTGATAGTATTAATCTTTTCTTATAAAAAAGCTGAAAAATTAAAGGGAATTTAGAAAAAGGTAAAATAATTATGAGTGGACATTAATTAATTTAGAGTGTTGTTCAATAACTTTAGCTTCCTTAACCAGTAAGGACAAAATAAGTTATTCCAATTTAAAAAAGGAAAATTATGGGAGGCAAAAATTACATATACTTCCTTCTCTTTTTCCTGGTGGCACATTAGAATGAATGCCTGCTCTTCTTTGCTTCAGGTATGTGAAATGGTTAAGATAATGATCACTGAAACATTTTTTATTAGAACACAATGTTTTGTGTTGCTGTATTTTTTTATTTAATTTAATTCATCATTTATTTCAATTATGTTCTTTTGGGGAAGTAGAAGTGGGAGTGAGGCAGCAGTGAAGTGAGGAGAGAAAGACAGAGAAGGCAGCAATGACTCTTCAGAGACCCCGGAAAGAACCTTCATTGAAGGAGACACCTCACATGCTTTTGAGCCATTGCCAGGCCTGGAAGGAAGGAATTCATGAATCTTTGAGAAGATTTTTCCAGGCCCTGGGGAAGAACTGATTTTCATTAACAAAATAAGGGTGGGAACCTCTATCTCTTTTATTTGGCCTCAGAAGCAAATCTTGTCAGTTTCTTTTTGTCAAATTTGCATTGTTATTAAAATACTAGTACTCCCCTCTACTGCCTTCTGGAAAGATCTCAGAAGAACTATAATATTCCTGGCAAAACATTCACTTGCCATGAATGTAAAGATCACATAACTCAGTTCCCATTGCATTTTCCTTTCCTTACATTAAACAAATTTATCTGACAAAGCCGTATTGCCTTTCTTCCTAAATACTTCTACATAATGAGCTGATTCCAGCTTTCTCTTTCAGTAGTGAGTTGCTTACTTCTTTACTTCCTTTAAGATCATCCTACATAAACATTCCCCAGCCTATAGCTGCCTATGACAATATCTTAAAAGAATCTGCGATGCTAAGTGACTTTTGAAATCAATTGTATACACAGGTCGTGAAAAAGAAGGCAGAGAAACCTCTTAGTTCTTCTTGTTTAATTCCTAGCAGTCTGTGTAGGGTGCACAACTCTTAAACCATTTCTCATTCTGTAAAGATGCCTTAGGTGCTTCTAACATAATCTTTGAATTAGTGTGTAAATATTAACTTAGTGTAAAATATCCTGAAAGAAAAATTACTTTACTGTATTCTTCGAGTTCATCTAAAATGAAACGGGGGTTGAAGAACTTCTGTTCTCCCACTTTGATCCCCCTAAAGTTAGAAAATGTTTGGCTTTGGTACAGACTCATGATAGAGTGCATATTCCAAGTTGGTATTCCCATAACCGTCTGAACAAAAGTTCAGGTCTCCAAAGTTCTGGAGTCCTCACTCCAATGGTTTCCTTGACACTCTTTCTGATAATTTTTTCCTTTCTTCATTTTTTTTCTTCCTTTTCATTTTTGAATGATTAAATAATTTTCAACTGGGGAATCTTCTGCATGCTCAGATCCAAGATCCAATTTGGTCTGTTCTTCCTGAAATTGTTCAAGGTCACTGTCTTTTGTAGTTCTCCATTCCAAAAATAAGTTTGTTTTTAATTTAAGTGGAGGCATCTATCTCCCTTTTCTACCTCTTCCAAGGCAAAGCCTAACAGATGAAAACTGTTATCCACTCATCTGGGTGGTGCACATAGCTGTAATCTTTTTTTATGATAATTTCTGCATTCCTCTTTATGATAGCAAGAAATGACCATCTCATGAAACAAAATATTATGTGTATTCCTCACTCTGACAGTCAAAATACCTAGAGCCTGCCCATTCATACATATGCATCTAGGTATTCAGGTAAGGAATCTGTCTTTTGTTTGATTCAGGTGTTGGGTTTTTTTTAAATTCAGTTTGATTTTCCTGAATTTCCTGTTCTGTAACGATTTAAAGTACAGAGGTTTCATGTTCTAGACAGTCCTACCACCACTGCTTAAGCCTCTGTTGTTTTTATTCCTTGAGATTCATGGAGATGCAGGTGGGAGCAAAGTATCTCTTTAGTTTGATTACCTTCTTTTTCTCTGTTTCATGCCAGTTCCTTCTTACCTTTCTGTGACAATCTGTGCAGTCAGTAAGAAGATTCCTTCATACAGGAATGGGAACATCCATCCATTGAATACCCAGCAGAAAATCCTATGAATTGTCTTCTGTTCTTAAGGGCTATGAGGACATGGTAGGAATTTTTTTTACACTGTCTTTCCTTTCCATAACAAAGATAGGCTAAGGCAGCTTAGACATTTTTCAACATTTGCTTCTAGATGACAATCATAAATATGAAAACAACCTGAACCAGGACATTGAGCAAGGACTTATTCTCAATAGATAGGTCTGATGAATACATTTTATTATCTTTTTTAGCACTCCACAGTACTCCATTGTCCACCAGACAGAGGGGAGTTCTTGTCATTATTGCCATATTTAATAAGCAAGAAAAAAAAAAGTTTGGCTTGGATCTTAGTCCTAAAACACCATTTATAGAAACAGCCTGATCCCTCTCCCATTTCTACCTGCAGATATGATAGTGATCAAAGCTTTATGAAAAAACACTGATGTTACTATTACCTTAATGAAGCAACAATAATGTCATTGCACATTCTTACATACTATTTCACCGCAGTTTAGACACAATGCCTGTGACATTTGTAGTCTATCTACTCGAACACTACCACACTCTTAGCACTGTGGCTTTTATTGTTGTAGTTGTGTCGTTCCATTCTTGAGTGCTGTTGTAAGGACAGAAGACTGTGAAATAAGTGGATTAAAAATGTTGTGTTCATTGAAGATGTAACATGAGACAAGAACATGGATTATCTGGGAACTTTACTCAGGTTTCCTGAATTCAAAACCAGTGCTCTTCCTCAAAAGATGGAGCTGTTGAAACAATTTTTGCAGTAAGTTGCATCATGAAACTAACCTCTGCAGCCTGCAAGCCAATAGAACATATGGCCTATTGAATTTAATGTGAGTCTTGCAGCTGAAAAGCCTACACAGAGCTTTGAAAATTTACTGCTACATGCCTGACTTCTATTCATAAAAGAAAAGGTTAGAATTAAAGTTAATTCTCTAGTATACATTTGTCCATAAGAATCCCTCAGTAATATGTAGTTTGCAAGTTAAAGACTTGTAGGTCCAAAGTCTGCAAGCCAGCAAAGAAACCAATTGCCTACAAGCCTCATGTCAGAAATCTGCACAGTAGCCAAAATCACCTGCTTTATATGCTGTATGCTCTCCTTACTTGAGACATAAACCCAGTCCCACACTGAAGAGCCATAAACTCCAAAAATAAAAGAAAATGGTTGTAGTCTGAGGAAGTCAGTGAAAAGTCAAAGCATACACGTGCTACCCTGGAAAAGCTGCTTCTGGAAATGGAAAAAATAATTGAGGAACATTAAATCGGCTGTCAGTAGCTCAAAGTAATTTTTGCAAGAAACCCATAGTTCAGGGTGGCAAAAAGTAAGTTCTGCAGCAGGTCATTAAGCAGGCAGAGGCTGTCTACAAACACCACAAGGACTGTGGTCTTCCTCTCAGGCTATGAAGGGATCAGAAAAACTGTGTTTCTGCAAACCAAGCCCTTTCTCTCTCACCTTTCCCAACACAAAGGATGCCCTGCATTCAACCATACAGGTTTCAAATGTCTTACCACAGACTTCACAGCTGTCAGGTAGTGCATTAATAAAGACAGATTTTAAATACCCATACCTTGTGGAATGTAGGGCATGGGGGAAATACTTGTTTTATCAGAGGATTACACAGGACTATCCATAGCATTAATAATAATTACCCCATTTTAGTCTTTTTTTTTTTTTTTTTTTTTTTTTTTTTTTTTTATTATTCCCCACTTTGTAGAAGCCCCTTTCAGTCCTCAGGTAAAATAAACACCAAATAAAATAAAGGGTCTAATGAAATTTATAAATTCCTTCTTCTGAAGTCAGCATATTTAAACTGGTGGAAAAGATGTGTCAGTAATTGCATTTAAGGATGAAAAGAATACAGTTCAATTCATTAGCCAAGGCAAATGCTTTTGTTTTCTGTATCTTCACTTCAGTTTTCACTTATTTCACTTTTAAAATTACAAAATGCCTAGGTTTACTTATCTGTCTCTGCTGGTTGACATGGTGTGTAGAGACAGTGGGAAGACTGAGTGTGTTCTGGAGTCTGTGGGAGATTAATAGTCGAAGTTACTGTTTAAATTAGAATTAATAGGAATCAGGGCTATACATTTCTACATGTTGAGATAATATAAGCCTAATGAGAGAAATATGTTATGTTCCCTGAGCTGTCCATGTATTCTCCCACAAAGTACCTGCCCCAAAAGATTTTTCTTCCTTTTTTCAGATAATTTCTTTTAAATTAAAGCAAATGTTTTAAAAGATTTCAATTCTGAAATGCTAACTCTCTTGTTTGCCTGCTACTTAGGTACTTGGAATTTAATTTCCAAATACTGAATTTTCTCTCAGGTTGCGGCTTACAAAGCCTACTTTCCCCCATAAAACCGAAAAACATCAAGCATTTTTGAACAATGTATATTAGAAACTAATTCTCATTCTTCTGAATGCTATAAAAGGTATTCCAGTTGTGGCTACTTTAATATCTAATTATACTGCTTAACTATATAAAACTTCAGAATTTACATAAATGTATATTTTTTCCCCTCCATGAAATAGATTATTTTTCCAGATATGTAAAAACTGAGTGCATTACGAATGTATTTTTTTTTCCAAAGTTCTTTTTAAACCTAATTGGAAAAGGAAAGAAATAGTCCACTATTTTATTTTTAAGGTGGAAAATTAAAATTTGTAAACTCTTTAGAGCAGGAAGCAAATCTTTGCATTTGTAACAGCTTCTTTAGTACGGACTTTGAGTATTATAGCAAGATAAATACAAAGAGATAATGAAAAGGACAACAGCATTTTGCTAGAAGCAACTACATATTATTGCTGTAGACAGCTTATCAGAAATGTGAATGCATGTATGCAATCTGTATTTTAAAATAAAGTTTTTGCAGTGAATTTTGAAGTACATATTCATTAAAACCTTGTGAGTGCTGGAGATAAGTGTATAGATCTTACAAAGAAAAATTAATTGATTTGTTCCCTTTTTTTTTTTTTGTTCGCCCTTTCTCTTTGCCCATTGTCTGCTTGAAAAAAAAGTCACAAGTTTGTAAATACAAAGGAAAAAATAAAACGCTGCCTCTAGAGCTCTCATCAATGACTAGCTCATACCAAATATTCTAATGAGAAGTAAATGAACAATGAATTAAAACATGATAACAAATATGTGATGAACTAAGGACAGCAAAAATCAATAATTGCACTCAAGCTCTGTGGAAATTATACTGTCCTAGATTCTAGCAGGAGACAATTTGCTGCAGTATTTTGTGAACAGAGCTATCCTGTGGGATCGGGCTGCAGAGGACATTTCAGTGGGAGGACGAGAGCAGTAGGAAGAGCAGTATGATTCATGTTCAGCATCTCAAGTGGAGGATAGAGCACAAGGATTGAATAATGAAACAAAGACGAGATATTCAGCATGCCAGGAAGGTTTCTGTTAGAGAGCTGTTAGAATTATTTAAAAAGGTTAGTCTATGAATAAACATGCTTCATCAAGGTCTCTTACACATGCAAAGGGAGATGCTAATGAATAATAAAAGAGTAATGGGGACTGGCGAAGAAATTAATGTTAATCTTATCCAAAGCAGATACAAATTAATATTGGAGAAACATTTTTGTAATCACTTCTCAAGGCAAAAATTCAATTAATGTGACTGAATCAATATTTCAAATCTCAGTCCCTTGAAAGTATACTTGTCTCTCTTCATATCAGCATGCTCTCCTGTGTGATCAGCCTGTGCTATTCAAGTCAATACTTGGGGAGATTTCTTAATGGCCTATTTTTGAGAAATTTGGTCCAGTTCTATAAACTACAGTGTTGTATTTCAAACTTGCCTCAGGGTATCTTCCTGTTAGGAGAGCTCAGTTTACATAGGGTAATTACTGTATAGAAAATAGATATCTGAGCCAAGGATAGTTTTGCCTTGAGCTTCAGGTTTTTTTATTTTTACTTTTTTTCTCCTAAATATTAGCTAGTACCCTCTCTTTGCACAGGATGACATGTCAGTATATATGACATTACACTTCAGACTATGTACTGAAAACAACGTCTTTTAGAACATCTAAAAAGACCCAGGACAGAAAAGAAAACAAAATTCTTCACTTTACCAAAAATAAAAATTGACCCTTCAGAAGAAACAACTGTATTTGCTTCAACTTTATTGCAGCATGGTTCACTTTATATGTCTTTGATAGGGCAGCCCCCCTCTTTGTGTATAACTGAGCTTGGACAGCAAAGATATCTTTGCAAAGATCACAGGAATTACGACCTTACTGGTGCACTTCAAAAAATAATACAAAGTATCACAAAGTGGTTCCTGGTTTCCATTACTTTGTCTTTTCTCTCCTCATTGGTAAAGCCACTAGATAAGATTTTTTCACACAGTAAGTGATCTTTCTTGTATACTATATAATATAAATGCCTGTCATATTTTGCTTAAGGTGTCAGGGAATTGGAAAAAGTTTATGAAACTAAATGGACTCCCGAAAAATAGTTTTGCAGCTCTGGTAGATTGTGCTGTTTATGTTGTAATGCCTTGACTGTTTTATACAATCAGAGATTCTAAAGCCACCACCCCGTGATAGATTGGAATTGTTTGAAGCATGATGCAGTTGAAAAATAGACTTGTGTGCTCTTGTTTTCAAAACCAAATTGTGACCCTCTCAGAGTCATCCTATTAAAATAAGTGCATGGACAATCTCACTTCTGTACTTTAAATAGCTAGAATATCATTCCCATAATGAAAGCAACATGAAATGGTTTCCATGCCGAATGAGCTCCCTAGAGATTCTGGGATTTGTCTCATTATATAAAGCTTTTCCATCACTATTGCAATGCCTCTTCTCATCTTCTCATCTGAGTGGAGAAATTTCCGTCAACAACTTTAGTCTGGCTAAACCAGTATAACACCGAAAGGGGGATATGCAGTAGATAAGATTACGTTTTTTCCATTTATGTAGAAAACTATACAGAGTGTCCTTGCTTTAAAAAGGATTACTATACAATGTGGACAGCATTCTGCTCTCTCATTAGAAGAGACGGACTACAATTTTATTTCTCTAAATAACTCTGGTTTAGGCAAGGAGATTAGTGATTTCAATGCTACTGCATTCGCATTAGAAAAGAAATCATCACTTGCATATTCTTACCAGAAGCCTTAGGTAATTTCAGCATTCAGTACTGATCAGAATAACTCCTTGCATTCTGCAACCTACCACATGCATCAGTAATTTTATATGCAGGAAGGAATAGTAAAATAATGAAGTAAAATATTATTAAAATGATACTACTGATGGGAAAACAAAACAAAGCAAAAAAAAAAAAAAAAAAAAAGCATGCAGAAAATCTATGCAGAAAATCTAGGGTATCTGGGGACAAAGCTTCCCCAAACATATCCTGAATTTCCCTTTCTTCTCCCTTTCTGCCACAGTTTTTAAACAGTTTACAGGCTAAATATAACGAAGATTTTATTCCAGCATATTCCAGAGACTAGGACATGCTATGGGAAACAGCTCCTGGAGATATGTGGCCAACTATAAATGAGCCAAGGGGGATCCCAAGGCTCAGAAACAAGCCATGAACCATGAACTTCCTTGGAAAAGCACCAGAAGGACAGCTACTGCATACCTCTCTTGCCATTTCTAGATTTCTATAATTCTGTGAAACTAAATTATGGAAAGTATGAGATTGTTTTTTTGTGTCTATGACAGTCCGCATCAGTACGGTTGTGTATTTTCACTGAATAGAAACAGACAAAAGATATGTCCGCAGACTAATTTTCTACAGACCACAACATGAATTAGGTGACTAAAATCAGGTGCTAAACCACATAACTCAGAAAAGCTTTTATTTTCTATTGGATCTAGCCTTTAAGTCCCTGATTTATGGATTCAAGCTTAAACCATGGGTCATTTTCCTTGCCCAATAGTGAATGGAATAGAATGGAGTTTGGTTCCTTCCTATCTCTGGGAACAGTACTAGTGGATCTGATTTTCCTGACATTAAAGACCTTTCAAAATAATGTAACCACATTTCTGATGATACTTCCTGCTTATGGAGAATGTCATGCTGTGTCAGTGCAAAGCAATAACAAAGGAACAGTACAGGTAGAAGTGGGTTGGGAAGAAGGCAGAAAATAAATTATAATTTAAATATTTTTTAATCTAAGACACATGCAACCATTGGCCTTTAACAATTGCTGTTAAATTTAAAGGGAGTTCAGACTCCAACACATCAAAATCCAATATAGCCAAAATTTAGTGTGGAATTAAGGTATGCTACTCAGAAACTCATTCTAAATTTCAATATGATTTTTCTTTTTCTCTGCAGAGAATGCTGCTATGTATTTCACACCATAGCACTATTCTTCAGCCATTGTTATATAACATGACATTGCATACTAAACTCCCATTTGGCTACTAAGAAAAGTTTGCACTAAGACATTTCCACAGCAATTATTATCAAGTCACAGGAACCATGAGAACTAGCAGAGTTTTCTAGAAATATAACAATTAACTCTATTTGGAACAATGACAAAATAATTTAGAAATGTCTGAAAGAGTCTAATATAGAAATTGTTTATTTGCAATAATATCCAAATTTAAAGAGGCCTCTATGCTATACTGTGTAACCAGTTTGCTTTGGTAATTTTACAGCAAGAAAACTATTGAATATTACTCAGTGAGCCTAGGTCCTGTTTGCAGTTAACCAGATCAAGCAATACGATGCCCTACAGATGTAAGCTTTTCCTAGTATTGTGAGTACATTACTCAGTGGGAAAAAAAAAAAAAAAAAAAAAAAAAAAGAAGCAAACAAGCCAACAAAAAACCTCAAATCAAAACCCCGAATAAATAAATAAATAAATAAAAATCAAAAAAGATAAAAGAAAAATGTCTCTTTGTAGAAAATACTATAATGTCCCATAAAATAGGAATTGGAGTTATGCTGAGCCTAATTCTATCACTAAAAAGGGTAATTTGACTTGCTTCCTTAGCTACATTAAATGTTAGAAGAGATCCAGAATTCTCCTGGAGACAATTCTAGGGCACATGGAAAATAAGAAAGTGATTAGTGACAGCAAACATGGCTTCACTAAGGGCAAATCATGCCTGGCAAATTTGGTGACCTTCTATGATGGGATAGTGGGGCTGGTGGATAAGGGAAGAGCAACTTACGTCATCTACCTGGACTTGGGCAAAGCATTTGGTACTGTACATGATAATCTTAATTTCAACAGAAGAACATCAAAACAACCATCAGGTGGACCAAGCTGCAAAAATTAAGGTGGCCCAAGTAGATCTGGACTGGCAACATAAGAGTGAAAAAATTATGGCTCTCTGGGCCCATGACTCCTCAGGCCTTCAAGGAAGAGATGCAACATACAGATGGGCTCATGACTGAAGGGTGGACTTAACCATGGACACTATCTCACAAGTTATCCATGAATATGAGACGTGTGCTGCAGTCAGGCGGGCCAAGTGGTTAAAACCTCTTTGGTATGGAGGGAGATGGTTAAAGTATAGTTATGGGGAGGCCTGGCAGATTGATTACATCATGCTCCCACAAACTTGGCATGGTAAGCATTATGTGCTCACAATGGTAGAAACAACTACTGGATGGCTGGAAACATGTGCTGTGCCCCATGCCACTGCTTGGAACACTATTCTGGGCCTTGAAAAACAAGTCCTATGGCAGCATGGCACCTCAGATAGAATTGAGTCAGATAATGGTACTCATTTTCAAAATAATCTTATAAACACCTGGGCAAAAGAACATGGCATTGAATGGATATATCATATCCCCTATCATGCCCCAGCCTCCGGGAAAATTGAGCAGTATAATGGGCTACTAAAGACCATGCTGAGAGCAATGGGAGGTGGAACTTTTAAGCATTGGGACACACATTTAGCAAAGGCCACCTGATTAGTCAATACTAGAGGATCTGCCAACCAGGCTGGCCTTGCCCAGTCAAACATTCTACATACTGTAGATGGAGTCCCAGTAGTGCACCCTGAAAACATTCTGGAGAATATTGTCTGGGTTATTCCTACTTCAGGTAAAGGTAAGCCCATACGTGGAATTATCTTTGCCCAAGGACCTGGGTGCACTTGGTGGGTAATGCAGAAGGACGAGGAAGTCCAATGTGTACTTCAAGGGGACTTAATGTTAGGTGAAAATAGCCAGTAAACTGCATTAGATTAATCACCATACCACCCTATCAATGCTTTGTTATGGTTGATACATATTAGGCTAATGGCATCATATTAATGAAGGCAAACACGAACTTGGGTAAAGTTGGATGAACTTAACTATGGCAAGCTATTTATAATACTTGTCAGTCCTTTTGACTCTTTTACAACCCCCCAAGAGACTGCAATTCATAGACTGAAAAAACAACAACTTAATGAGCCCTATTTCCTTATATAGTCAATGGAAGTACCTTCAATTGCAAAGGGTGGTGTAGTTCACTGGAAGGGGGTGCTAGAGACACATTTCACCTGTTTTTGAGCCAAAGGTAGAGAATTCCTTCATCATTCATAGGCAGAAACGGACACTTCCATCTTGTAATTGTGCACAATTTATGTGTCTAAAGTAGAAGAACTTAATTACATTTTTAAGGATTGTCCTGGTTGGGGCTGGACTAGAGTTCCTGTTCTTTTTAGTAGCTGGAGGAGTGCTGCAGCACACTGAGACCCCAGGGGCTCCCCAGGTCCCAGTGCCCTCACCTGTGTGCGGGGGCGGGGGGAGCCCAGCTGGAGGGCTGGGCCTGGATTGGCTGATATCCCATGTCATGTGACATTGTGCTCACTATATAAAGGCAGGAGTGGGCTGGGAGGGGCTCTCACTTCTGGGAGTGTGGCTGTGGGGCCTTTGTGTTGGGGATTGCTGGCAGGGAGCAGGTGGGTGTTGGTTGGTGGGAGGTGAGCAGCTGTATTGTACATTACCCACTGATACTGCTGTCAGCATATTGTTCTGTTACTGTTATTAAACTGTTTTTATCTCAACCCGCGAGTCTCCCTTTGCCCCTCTGATTCCCTCCCCATTCCCAAGTGGGGGGAGGGTGGGTGAGCGACTGTGTGGCATTTAGCTGCTGAGTAGGCTCAAACCACAACAAGGATACATTTCTCCTAGCAACTGTAGAGGGAATCTAGACAGCTAGCCCAGTAGACATATTTCCGTAAGCATTTGAAGTTATTCTAGAAACCACCAACAATGTGATAGGTTTTCTTACAAATGTTGAGCAATATGGCTTCCTTCTTAAGTACTGTGATCACCAAATACAGGTCACTAAAAGTAATGTATTTTTATAAACTATTTCGCTAACTTAAGCATCTTTGTGAGACACATTTAACTTGTCACAGCTCTACTCTTAAACTGTTAATGTGTTTGCATCTTGAATTAGATGTCTAGATTAATCTCTGTTTGCAAATTGAGAAAAGATCAAATACGCTTTAAGGAGGATATCACAGATTAACAATGGCCAACATTTTTAACACTGTCAAAGTTACAAAAAGATGTCAATTTTGGGGTTCAGACATTGTAAATTAGATGGCTAGCTCCATTAGATTTAGTGGGAATGAGAAATTAAGGGACTATGGAGAAATCTCACTTAGCAGATTGTAATAATAAATACATAATTGCAGTGCTAGAATAAACACTAAGAAATATATACAAAAAAAATAGGAATTCTAAAATAAGGAAAATAAATGGTTAAAACCAAAACATGACTATATTTCAGTTCAGATACAAAGGTCTTAGTCCATTATCTTGTCTCTTACTATAGAAATAGAAGAGGTAATCTTAAATAGAAGCTCCCATCAATTACTACTGAAGGATTTTTTGAGCCAGAGAAGGTGTCTTAGTATGTGATAGCTCCTGATGTTGGGTTTCCTTCCCTTCCCCCTTGTCCCCCCTAATCATGGATTTTTCTGCTCTCTTATTGAACTCTTGTGAATGTTTAGCATACATAATGTCTGGTGGAATAGAGTTCCAAAGTTTAATTAGGCATACTATGAAAATCTCCTTTGCTCTAGCTTCCTGTGTTAGTTTTGTTTAAGAATTTTCAGATCTTACGTTGGAAGAAACAATAAAAAATCATTCCAAGTTTATCTCCTTCATGCTGTGCACGATTTTGTAAATTTTTGTTATTTCCTTCAGTCATCTATTTTCCACGCTGAAAAATCCCACATTTTGATCATCCTTGTTCCTTTTCTCCATTTGCTAGTTCCGTTATATTCTTTTTAAGATGGGGGACTCACACAGCACACAGTATTTAAGATAAAAGCATACAGTGGACTTATACAGTGCCATAACAATGCTCTCTGTTTTGTTCTGTATTTCTTTCCCAATAATTCTAACCATTGCATTTGCTTTTTTGACTGATACTGAGCATTAAGTTGATATTTTCATAGAACCATTAATAATAACTCAAGATTTATTTCCTGAGTAGCAATAGCTATCTCAGAGCCCATCATTCTGCATGTAAGATTAGGATTGTTTTCTCCCATGTGCATCACTTTACATTTATCTACTTTTTTAGATTTATTAGATTAGATTATACTTATTAGAAATGTGAAACGAATGTTCAATGACAGATGAAAAAAGATGAAAATATAGCTTAGCTGAATGGTAGTGGGTTGTATGGATATTCAAAACTGTAAGGGCCAGATGAGGATTTAGGCCATCTGACATGTGGTTTACATGAGAATCTTCCTCCATTTGTAAATATATGTTCAAAAGTATTTACTAGAATAAACTGTAATTAGGAGCAATTGTAAATTAAGACAGAAAAATACCTTATGTATTAGCACAGGGTTGTGTGTTTTTACAGATGTTTTTGTATGTAAAACTCTCATAAGTGTTAGAGCATTAGGCTATTAATTGACTTCATAAATTAACTCTGCCACCCCTTAAACATCATCAAAAACAGTTTTGCTAAGTTTGTTTTATGTGAAAGGCACAAGCCACTATAAGTCAGGAAAGAGTGACTGAGCTGAAAGGAAATTCCAGATTCACCACTCCCTGGGCCATTTCAAACTGAACTGGAAATTAGAAGGCAATAAAAATGGATTGTAATGAATCAGTTTTACTGGCACTGGGACAAAAAGTATGTTCTAATTGACAGTTTCTGTGTCTAATTTATGCCTTTCTATGACTCATCAGACAGGTATATTCAAGATGGCTGATCCTTTCTGTATCTCTGAGATGAAATGTATTTACTAAGATCACATGCAAAGATTGGTAGAAAATCCGTCATTATAACATCAGTTCAAGAAAATTCTGTATTTTTGGCTTTAGAAGATATGAAATTCACCTTACGATACTGCTATAAATTGAAATTATATAATGCTGCCCAAAGTATCTCAGAGCACTTTATATTTAAAATCCTTCAAACAAAAACCTAGAATGGTTCTGAACTTGAAACTGAGAAGTAAGTCTTAAAATTAAATTGAAAAGTTCTTTTTTTTTTTTCCCCCAAAAAAAGCTGTATTGTCTTCACAGTTCTGATGTCTGACAGAAGTGAATCCTACAATCAAGGAGTGTAAAAAGCAAAAGACAAAACCAGAATCAAAAGGATTTAGGCTAAACTAAGGGTCAGCTGGCAACCCCTGAGCAGAAAACCTCAGTACAATACACAGGAGAATACCGATTCCTGTAATTGAAAATGGATGAAAAAACAAGGCATGAATTGCTTTAAAAAGTAATAGGGTAATCTAATGAAGTGGAGAGGGCAAAAAGCAGAAGGGAAAAGATCAAAGAAAAAGTTATCTAGGATGACGTCAAGCCAGGATAAGTCAACAGCACCCTTAAGGAGTTTTTTAGCTTGAATGCAATAAAACAGGGAAACATTATTCATTCTTTCCACCCCTTCCACCTCATCTTCAGAATGGGATAGGTGAGAGTAAAGGAACTTACTCATTTCTTCTTAAAACAATCTCCCAGATGGAACCACAAACAGACATATGTTTCCTAGCTAAATGAGTGACATAAAAATATGAACATTAACTAATAAAAAATAGGACTAAAAGGGAAAAGAAGAGATAGATAGATAGATAGATAGATAGATAGATAGATAGATAGATAGATAGATAGATAGATAGATAGATAGATAGATAGATAGATAGATACTGAAAAAACAGAGCTGTCTGAAATCTTAAGAAAAGCTTTCATTTGGACCAGTAAAATAATTTGGCTTCTAAAGGTATAACTCTTATAAAATTACCAGAGATTTATCTCCCTTAGTTGATACTGTCAAGGCAGCAGCACCCATGAAAACTGACGTATTTTAACTATGTAGATCACTGCAATGAGATATGAAGAAAACAGTTCAGAGAAGAGTATATGTATGGTCATCATCTGTTGTGTGTTTTCATGTCCTGACTAAAGCTTGTGAGCAAACTCAGGTGATAGTGAGTTTAGAAAAACTTGTGTTATTTTTCATAAGTTAACTTGAGCCAGGCAGTTTATTTTTAAGGCAAGAATTGACTTTGTGTCAACAGATATCTAGATTTATGTTCTGAGTCTGACTTTTTCAGGATGTGGTTTTGCATCACACCCTGTGTGTGTACTTTGCTTTGGACCTGAAATAAGCTTGCCGATGCATTTTTGAATGAAGTATGAGGAGCATATGATAGGTAGGGACAATAACCTGAGCTCTCCTCCTGGTGGTCAGAGTTTAAACTTAAGGAAATCAGGAAGAAAGAAAGAAGGTTAATTTTTAAGCCCAATGTTTCAAAAATTGTGAAGGTATCTGTAAAATCCTTTCAAGCTGCTGCTGCTTATCACCACTGAAAATCAGATTACTTTTTATGCAATTGTCTAAATGTGGATTTAGTTAATGATTTTGATTTTTTTCAACACTCCAGGTACACAGTGTGATTAAGCAGCTGAAGGCTTAGATATAATGTATACATGCACAAACAGCTTTCTATGGGAAATCCATTTGGAGAACAATATAAGCCATACATAATGGACAGGATGGGTAGGAGCTCTTCAGTTTAGCCCAGGTCTGCAAACTGCAGTGTACTAAGCATGTTAATTATCGGTCTGCTTCTCTACACTGTCATGAAAGAATTGAGAAGGCAAACGTTCTTTAGTGACAGGTCAGTCTTTACTTTGATCCTTTATATATGACCTTATTTTAAACTTGCTTGATTTGAACATTTTCCCCTCTGAAAATGACAGTGCAGTTTTCTATTTCTTTTAAATCTTCCCTCTATAGGGAAGATGAAGAGAACCATTTTGCCAGGTAAAATATGAAAGAAACAATAGTCATATAAAAAAAGGAATAAATTGGATAAAAAAACCCTCAGACTCTCAGAAGTTGCTAGAATGGGACCCAAATACCCATCTAGTTAATCAATGAGACATAAAGCTAGATGTTTATCTCATTTCTAGACATACTTGATATGTAAATCGTAGTCTGCTAGGGGTTCGGTTTTTTGGAGTGGGAGAACCCCACAAAGAGCACCAACAAATATTCCTTTCATAATCATGAGCTCTCTAACAAGTAGTGTAGCTATCACTGAGTTGTCTCTGGGAGAGGAAGCAAATCGGCTTCATCAGGATAGTAACTCTATACTCCTGCACTGTGTTGTGTGCTCACCCTTGTTTCTGTGGAACCAAATTGGGTATCTAACACAGATCTGAGAGCAAATTACATGTACAAATTTTGTCTATTCAACTAAAATCTTTTTTTTTTTCCTCTGAACAGGATGGCCTTATCTGATCTACACATTGGGAACATTCCCTGTATCATGTTATACCTTAAAATGTGCCCAGATGTTTCCTGAAAGGGTGTTAGCTGACATATGCTAAAACTTTGTTAGGTAATTGGAATGCAATTAAACAGTATGGATAATCATGTCCCAGGTTCAGCTTTGAATTCATGCACTGCCCAAGTTGGACCTACTGTAATAGACACATTAACAGTGTGCACATGCCTGTAGGGCACAGTAGCAGTTTTAATGCTCTCTCTGACTTAGCCACTTATGTACCATCTGTACAGCACCATAAGTGCCCACAGGACTCTTCAAAATATCAACCTAAACACCTCTACCTTAAGTTAAAGACTATCTAGAGAAATTAATATTATGATGTGTTCTGGCTCTCTACTCTACCAAATAATACGTAAATTTTAAGGGATTTGAGAAAAACAGGAAGAAAACTGGGGATGAGTTGGGTACTGTCTGGCTCCAAATACAGCATAAAGCTGCCTTACAAGCTGAGAACTATAGTCAACTGTAATAATATATGGAAGAGCATATATGTTCATGCACAGCCACTGCACTCTTTAGAAGATCAAATTAAATAGTCTGTGCTAGCACATAGCTGTGAAATAGGAGCTGAGAGGTAGGATCTGGCCAGAGTTTGTCTGTTTAGATAAGGTACACTGTACTGGAACCCTGCAGAATTAGGAGATATTGATGGATTATTTGTCCACACAATATATATTCTGAACAAATATAGCTTCTTTAGGTTCCAAGTATACCATCAGTTTACCACTCAGAATCTATAGCGACCCTTTTTATTGTAGTTTTCTGGATAATGTAGACATATCCTCCATATTTTCTTTACCTGAGGCATTGCTTTTTAGGATCTTACAGAGTTGTTCAGGAAAAAATGCATTAAAAATTTAAACTAAGTAGATTTTTTTTTTGATCTATAAATTCAGATATATTGAGTTTATCTAAGATAAAATAAGGTGCAGATCAGAGAATTTAAACTATTTTAAAGTCACATTTAGTGACACTTCTATACTTAAACCAATTGGAATTGTAACATACACAATAAAACCAATATAGTACTGTGCCTTAAAATACCACAAACCAGCACTTTCTTTCAGCTAAAGAAGGAAAAATAATTTTACATTAAATAAAAGAATGCAAGTTATCAGCTTTCATTGAAATTGTACCCTGGTATGTAAATAAAGTATACAGTACTGATAATGGCGACAACTTATGACAGTACATTCTGAAACTGACAAAGTGTTCAATCATATGGTCAATATGAGCAAAAGGAATGCTGGTAAGATAAAAGTTTTCTGCTGAGACTAGTAAATGGCCAGATACTGGGGTTTAGGGAAGCTGCTTCACTTTCTGTGAATGGGAAAAGTAACTTCAGGTTCAATGTTTTACACATTAGAAGAATATCAGCCCTGTTAATGTGTTTGTTAAGTCCTGAGGCATGACAACCACTCAAGTCTCCATGCAGCTATTGCCTAACATGCTGCAGGTGCATTTTGCCTGCAACCCTTTTTTCCGTTGTCCCAAAATGCAGATGGCAGAACAAGTGAAGCACATTCCCATCTCTCGACTAGAATCATAGAATTGTTTAGGCTAGAAAAGACCTTTAAGATCATCAAGTACAACTGTAAACCTAACACTTTCAAGTCCACCACTAAAACATGTCCCTAAGTTGTATGTCTACACAGCTTTTAAATACTGTCAGGGATGGTGACTCAACAACTTCCATGGGCAGCCCGTTCCGATGCCTGACAACTTTGTTGAACCTCACACAACTGGCCTCATCCCATCAATCCAGACTGTCCAGATCACCCTGTAGAGCCTTCGTACCCTTAAGCAGATCAACACTTCCACCCAGTTTGGTGTTATCTGCAAACTTACTGAGAGTGCACTCGATATCTTCATCCAGATCACTGGATTAAACAAAACTGGCCCCAATATTGAGCCCTGGGGAACACCACTTGTGACTGGCCACCAACTGGGTTTAACTCCATTCACCACAACTTTTTGAGGTGGGTCATCCAGCCAGTTTTTTACCCAGTGGAGAATGTGCCCATACAAGCTGTGAGCAGTCAGTATCTCCAGGAGAAATCTGTGGGAAACTAAAGTCTAGGTAGACAACATCCTCAGTCTTTCCCTCATCCACTAAGCAGGTCACTTTGTCATAGAAGGAGATCAGGTTAGTCAAGCAACACCTGCCTTTCATAAACCCATGCTGATTGGGCTGGATCACTTGGTTGTCCTGTACGTGCCACATGATGGCATGCAAGATGTTCTACTCCATAACCTTTCCTGGCACTGGGGTAAGGCTGACAGGATTGTAGTTTCTCAGATCCTCCTTCTGGCCCTTGTAGATGGGCATCACGTTTGCTAACCTCTAGTCAACTGGGACCTCCTCACCTAACCAGGATTTCTGATAAATGATTGAAAGAGGCTTGGTGACCACTTCTGACAGCTCCCCTAGTACACTTGGGTGGATCCCATCCAGCCCCATAGACCTGTGTGTGTCTAAGTGGTGTAACCATGTCACGAACCATTTCCCCTTGGGCTAATGGTGTTTCATTCTGTTTCTCTTCCCTCTTTTCCAGCTCAAGGGGCTGGGTACCCAGAGAACAACTGCCCTTACTGTTAAAGACTGAGGTAAAGAAGGTATTAAGTATCTCAGCCTTTTCCTCACCCTTGGTCACTATGTTTCCCCCCTCATCCAATAGAGGATGGAGATTCTCCTTAGCCCTCCTTTTGTTACTAATGTATTTATAGAAAGGTTTTTTAATGTCATTTACAGCAGATTAGTTTCTAGAGGGGCTTTTGCCCTTCTATTTTTCACCCTGCATAACCTGATGTCATCCTTGTAGTCCTCTGGGTTACCTGCTCCTTCTTCCAAAGTTCATAAGCTCCTTTTTTCTTTTTTTTTTTTTTTTTTTTTTTTTTTCCCTCTCCTGAGTTCTAGCAAAAGCTCTCTGTTTTGCCAGGCTGGTCGTCTTCTCCACTGGCTTGTCTTTCTGCACATGGGGACAGCCTGCTCCTAAGCCTTTAAAGTTTCCTTCTTGAAGATTACCCCCAATTAAATTAACTTGTGCTCGGGCAGGGCATGGCTGTGTTATTACCAGATTGTGACAGTAATGTAGCTCAAAGGACTGAGTATTTTTAGGGAGTGAATATGAGGAGATGAAATCTGAAGAGGAAGATAGTGAATCTCCAATTGGAGAACTAATGTTTCTCTTACTGTAAAGAATTATTCCACAGAGTTCTTTAAGAAACACTATTCTGGAACAATAAACAAGCTCACAAAAGATGCTACCTAGCCAGCATGCTGTAAGTGACCTACCTCCAAAGTGACAGGGTACATGAGTGATTAGCTGAATGTCTTGGGCCATGAGTAATGGAAATGTGTGTGTGAATATGACAAATATGCAATTGGGGGAAAATGCTGCATGCTTGAAAGAATTTTTATCAGCTTTTTAATATAAAAAACTTCTTTCACTTCTGCTTTGTAAATTTGAGTGCTTAGTTTGGACTGACTTTTCTCTTCCTTGATTGTAGGTGCAACATAATTATCACAGCCAGAGAAGGAGAGTGGAGCTGAAAATCTGCTGAAAAGAGCTGAAAACATTATTTTATCCAGGGTAGCAAGAACAAAAAAAAACTGTAAAGAGCTGAAAAAGGACTTATGACACTGGAAGACTGGTCAGTAAAATAGTAAGTGCAGAGAAGGACAGCAAAATGTGTCCTAACAAGAGGAAGGCGTAAGTAGGCTGGGACTATTCAGCAGGAAAAGGATATGTGTTAGAGACATAAGAGTCATGGAGAGGACTGGTAGACCTTAACTGCTCCTTGTCTTTTCCGACACAAAAGGCAGAAGTCATTAAGTGCACCTATAAGGATTATGCTTCAAACAAACAAACAAAAGAAAGCAAAATACCCAAGGAAGCAATTCTTCAGTCACTGAGAATAAAACGATATTGTGGATGCAAGAAATTTACCCAGGCTCAAAGGGAAACTGAGCAAGTACGTGGAAGAGAGATCCACTAAGGGTTACTAGAAAGACAAATATGAACAGCCTAAGGTAGAAAACCATCATGAGGAAACACACACATATACTCAGTCTTACCTAGACATATATCTATGATCTGCTTGGAGACAGGGGACTGGGATAGATAAACCCTTGGGCTAAACTAGTGTAGTAATGTAACTAAGCAAGTGTTCTGAATATCATTCAGCCTGATCACCTTAGAAAAAGATTAAAATGTACCTATTCAATCACATTCAACACAAATGATTTCCATGCTTTTACTCACCCCATTCCCCCAAATTCAGAGTGGCAGAACATAACTGCATCAAAGCAGGATTAGAAACTGAAGCCATTCATCCACCTGTGAGATACACCTTCAGGCCCTTTTCTGACCTTCACTATTTAATCACTTGGCTGTGTTCATATGGTTTCACAATAGGGATCTTTTTCTCTTTTTTTTTTTTTTTTTTAGAGGGAGGAAGGGGATCATGAGATTTTTTTTTTTCTCTGAAGGTTTCATTTTGTGAGGAAAATCTGAAATATTTATAATCGTCTTTCTTTAATATGTTCATTATCTTTATTGATTTCCCTTTTCTTATGTTTTACTAAAGCTTCCTATGACCAGAATCTTGTCCCATTTATTCTGCATCATGCCAGAGGAATTTCTTGGAGGTTAAGTAGAAAGACTGTACAAAGCATCACTGGAGCTATTTGGTGAATGATATTGTTCTGTTAGATCTAGATCTTGAAACAGCAATATCACACCTTATCTGAGAACTTGCCCACCCAAAGTTTTATTCATTTAATTTCTCTGTGTTTTAGTGACTGAAGTGAGTCTGAATATTTCTATATAGAAAGCAAATCTGAGATTGCTCTTTTCTCAGAGAGTCATGAGATCATGCTGCTCTGATAGCCACACAGAAGTCGTATAAGCCCAGGAGCTCTGTGTTGAGCCTGATTCAATACCTCACAACAAGGCTTATTATAAAGAAATTTCATTCCATCTTGGACTTCAGTGCTTCTGTTTGGCTTGGAGTCAGGCACAGTTTGCTACATCTGACCATAAAAGATTTTAGACAGACAAATCTAAATGGAATAGTGAGGTACAAGGTTGATGTATGGCCCCCAATAAGCCTGCTCTCCATAGTTTATACAGACTACTCTGTAAATGGAAGGATTTGTTCAGCTTCAAAGGATGAGAAGTGTATGAGTCATGATGGAAGAAAATACTATCACAGTTTGAGCCTACTCAGCAGCTAAATGCCACACAGTCGCTCACCCACCCTCCCCCCATTTGGGAATGGGGAGGGAATCAGAGGGGCAAAGGGAGACTTGCGGGTTAAGATAAAAACAGTTCAATAACAGTAACAGAACAATATGCTGACAGCAGTATCAGTGGGTAATGTACAATATAGCTGCTCACCTCCTGCCGACCAACACCCACCTGCTCCCAGACAGCAATCCCCAACACAAAGGCACCACAGCCACACTCCCAGAAGTGAGAGCCCCTCCTGGCCCACTCCTGCCTTTATATAGTGAGCACAATGTCACATGACATGGGATATCAGCCAATCGGGGCCCAGCACTCCAGCTGTGCTTCCCCCGCCCCCGCACACAGGTGAGGGCACTAGGACCTGGGGAGCCCCTGGGGTCTCAGTGTGCTGCAGCACTCCTCCCGCTGCCAGACCAACGGGAACTCTAGTTCAGCCCCAACCAGGACAAATACTTTCCCACAAATAAACATCTCTATTTGGAAGATTTTTTTAGAGTCATTCTCTTCCAAATCTCTTTTTAAATATTGATGCAAATGTCCAGGCTTATATTTAGAGAAGAAAAGGAGCTTAGATCTAAAACCATATCATCTTGCATTCAGGCCAGTTAAGAATATTGGTAATTATTTTTATGCATATTCTAATTAAATATGCATGTATTACTTTAAATTTAAATAGCACTTCACAGAGATTTAAAAACCCAGACCTTCTCCCCGCCCCCTCGAGTTTACATCAGACAATATATGAGAAGCAGAGATGAAAGAATGTGCGATGCAAGATGGGGTAAGTGCTACCACGAAGATAATGAGTCTCATTCCATTGTAAATGAAACATGGCAATGCTGATCATTTAACTTAAGAACATGTAAGGCATGAGGGAGAAAAGCAGATAATGATGGAAAGCTTAAGAGGAGGGATTTGAAAGAAAAAGGGAAAGCATGCACCCATCTGCAAAATATATTGCATATGAAGGCAACTCCTTTGAAGCTATTCAAGTCATTAAACCAGGGCTAAGCTTGGCCTACAAGGCCTAAAATATAGATGTGACACAAAGCCATGGCTCAAGACAAAGTTCTGTGTGTAAGTAGGTACAGCCAGCAGGAAATTCCAGGATACATTGCATATGCACATATTGTTTTCTGAGAGCCTGAAAGTGCAGGATAAGTCATGGCCAGAGGGTGCAGTAGGCTCAGCACTTGAGCATGCCAGTCAGTTTTTATATAGACAGATGAACAGTAAGTGGTGGGGTGGGAGCAGCATACACTGTGTTAATTGCTATTCCTATGCTCATTCTTTCTGAGTCTGATCAACCTCTCTTAATGACAATGATGGTTGCATGGATGAAAAGGGAGGACATTTTATGAAAGTCACTTAGACAAGATGAAGAGGTGGCTGTTCTGCTTTTTAATACACACATAATCCTCCTGCCCATAGCTGGGGGGCTGGAAGCCCTGTGCCTTGCCAAAATTTTTATTTTCTCTTGGGAGTCTCATACTTTTGGATTGAAAAAGATCTTTCTGATGAGATTGAGATTATATTTCTATCAGCAGCTCATAAAAGCACTCAGTAAAATTCACTGTGGTTTCTAATCTTCCCCTTGCTCACATAACTGACCCTAAAATAGAGAAAATTGTATAGCTGAGATTGTTGGACAATGTTACCTTTACAGAGGGTTTTAGGAAACTTTTTATTTCTCATCTTTATTTTGTGAGAGACATAGGTAGACACAAAAGTGTTCAGTCAATTATTGCAAAGAAAACAGTTTTCTATGAGAAAAGTAAAACTTCATTTTTCTTGTTACCTATGGAGTACACTGATACTGCACTCCAACTAATTCTGTTCCTTTGAAGTGTGCAGCCAGTGTCATAATTCTAACAAATATGCTTTCTTTAATATTCCATTCCTTTATATTTCTGGAACTGATACAACATAACACACTATTTATTGTGCTGTGTTTTGTTTTGACACACTGCATGAGCAACTTCATAATGTTGTTATATGAGTGGGTGATTTCTTACAAACGGTGGATATGTTTGTCAGGTGTTTATGACCCAGGCTTGCTTTATTTGTAACAGGGATATAAAAGTACCTGGAGACAGTGCACATACATGATCACACACACAAATATGGAAAATGTTTCAAATAGGCATTTCCTTCTCTTTTTTTCTGCCTGTAAGCTTCTCTAGTTGGAGGCAAATTGAAGGATATCACTAAGGCTAACAAAAAGTGTTCAACTCAGCTGAAAGTTCTTGAATTCTTGCTTGATTGAAGTTCAGCTCAATTTCATGGGTTTATTAAAAGCAGGTGCTACTTAACTAATCTGTTCTCCTTCTATGACAAGGTGACCTGCTTAGTGGATGAGAGAAAGACTGGGGATGTTGTCTACCTAGACTTTAGTAAAGCCTTTGAAATTGTTTCCCACAGGCTTCTGGAGATACTGGCTGCTCACAGCTTGGATGGGCACACTCTTCTCTGGGCAAAAAACTGGCTGGATGGCTGAGCCCAGAGTTGTGGTGAATGGAGTTACACCCAGTTGGTGGCTGGTCACAAGTGGTGTTCCTCAAGGCTTAGTATTGGGACCAGTTCTGTTTGACATATTTATCAATGATCTAGATGAGGCAATTGAGTGCACTCCCAGTAAGTTTGCAGCTGATACCAAATTAGGCAGGAGTGTTGATCTGCTTGAGTATAGGAAGGGTCTACAGAGGGATCTGGACAGGCTGGATTGATGGGCTGAGGCCAATTGTATGAGGTTCAACAAGGCTAAGTGCTGGGCCCTGCACTTGGATCACAACAATCCCATGCAAAGCTACAGGCTTGGGAGAGAGTGGCTGGAAAGCTGCCTGGTGGAAAAAGACCTGGGGGTGTTGATTGACTGACAGCTGAATATGAGCCAGCAGCGTGTTCTGGTGGCCAAATCCAATGACATCTTGGCTTGTATCAGAAATAGTGTGTCCAGCAGAACTAGGGAAGTATTTGTCCCTCTGTACTCAGAACTGGTGAGTCTGCATCTCAAATACTGTGTTCAGTTTTGGGCCTCACATTACAAGGAAGACATTGAGGTGCTGGAGCATGTCCAAAGAAAAGTAACACAGCTGGCAAAGGATCTAGAGCACGTCTTATGAAGTGTGGCTGAGGGACCTGGAGCTGTTTAGTCTGGAGAAAAGGAGGCTGAGGAGAGACCTTACTGCTCTCCACAGCTACCAGAAAGGAGGTTGTAGCAAGGTGGGTGTCAGTCTCTTTGCCCCAATAATAAATGATAGGACAAGTGGAAATGGTCTCAGGTTGCACCTGGAGAAGTTTAGATTAGTTATTAGGAAAAAATTTTCACTGAAAGGGTTGTGAAGCATTGGAACTATCTGCCCAGGGAAGTGGTTGAATCACCATCCCTGGAGGTATTTAAAAGCTGTGTAGATGTGTCACTTAGGGACATAGTTTAATGATGGAGTTGGAAGTGTTAGGTTAATGGTTATACTTGATGATCTTAAAGGTCTTGTCCAACTTAAAAGGTTCTACACTTCACGAACTATTAGTCACACACACACCAGATTCACCTAAGTATTTAGACTTCTAAGCCAGTGAAATACCTGTTTCCCCTTGATTCATGTAAAAGCTGGTTACCTAAAGCACAACTGAGATTAAATTTAAACATCTATGTTCAGGAAAATCTGTCAAAACTATACAAGCTCCTGAAAAGAGAAAACAGCCATAATTTCTGGCATTTTAACAGCTGACATACTTGAATGCTATGATGTTAGTAGGGCACACCAAAAAGCAGGAAAATGCTGCATCATTCCAGGGCTTAAAACCTCTCTTAAAATGTTATGTAGGCACATCAGGAAAGCTGTGATTTAAAAATTACATTCTTTTATTAGGTGCTGACATCCACATTTTACTTACAATTATGGCGATAGTACCTGACTCTTATGTAATAGCTTAGAGCACTCTGAAGAAAAGGGAGTCCTAAAAGTTAGCCTAAACTCTCAGCTCAAGGAGCTCTAAACCTCTAAGTCTCACAGTTTTATCTGTCACAAAGCTGTGGAGCATTGAAGATGAATGAATATCCCACCTGTTGAAGCAGAGTCTTTGAGAATGCAGAATTTCTGAGTCAGAGGAGGATAAATAAGTCAAATCCTCTCTCTATTCTTACTGTTGAGCTACCTGCCTATAAGGTGTTAAACAAAAGAAAAATTGCTTGACTTTTGTTTTCAGAACAGTTTATGTGTTTTGCATGAGACAAACACTGAATTTTAATTCTTCAATTGAAAGTAATTTTTTTTTTTATTAGAGAATAACTTAGGTTTTCCATCACATATTTCATAGGTACACACAGCTAGCACCTTGCAGATAATGCTGAAGAGGACAGCCAGGAAAGGTAGATACTCTTTTACGCTTGCTAACTTCTGGGAGTATTACAGAGCATGTCCTGAATCTTGGTGTTACAATCTTCCACATCACTGGGAAACCCTGATGGCATCTGGGAAGAGTACCCAGGTTATTTGATTTTGAAATCAAAGTACAGGAGGCTAGTATATATCCAGGTGTCTCCCCCATATGAAGTCAGGCTGCAGTGAGGAAGTACACTTGAATGCAGCATGACTGGGTTCTTTATTAGAAATGTAAGCCAACCGTATCCTGGGATGCATCAAAAGAAGTTTGGTCAAAAGGTCCAGGGAAGTGATTCTCCCCCTCTACTCTGCCTTTGTGAAAACCGACCTGGAGTACTGTGCTCAGCTCTGGGTCCTCCAACATAAGAAGGATATGGACCTTCTTGAGTGGGTCCAGAGGAGGGCCACGAGGGTGATCAGGGGGCTGGAGCACCTCTCCTGTGAAGATAGGCTGAGAGAGGGGGTTGTTTAGCCTAGGGAAGAGAAGGATTTGGGGAGACCTTATAGAGGTCTTCCAGTACTTAAAGGGGGATTACAGGAAAGATGGGGAGGGACTCTTTATCAGGGACTGTAGTGATAGGACAAGGGGAAAAGGTTTTAAACTGAAAGAGTGTAGATTTAGATTAGATACAAGGAAAAAATTCTTTACTGTGGGGATGGTGAGGCACTGGAACAGGTTGCCCAGAGAAGCTGTGGCTGCCCCCTCCCTGGAAGGTTTCAAGGCCAGGCTGGATGAAGCTTTGAGTGACCTGGTCTAGTGGAAGGTGTTCCTGCCTATGACAAGGGGGGATGGAAGCAGATAATCTTTAAGGTTCCTTCCAACCCAAACCATTCTATAATATATATGTACATTCTTCATCAGTTATGGAGTTATAGGAATTCTAGATCCTCAGATTGGTGTCTAGCTTATGTTTAGGGCAAAATCCAGAAAATATGAGACTGGTGGAATTGTCTTGGGCTATAATGACTCCACTGGCCATTCAGAAGTGTCAGTTGACTGTGAAGTTTAAAGTATTTCGGCCATCTTTGTCTTTCCCACCTCCTATTGGTCCTGCTAAAGTACTGCGTTTCAGGAATGAACACATTCCATGCCATAACACAGGGAAAGAGTTATTGTCTCATCCTACTGCTGGTCAGTACTCTTATCAAGTTCATATAACAAACGTAATTCTCATTATTAAATTTCAGCTCTGGTTCTATGTCTAAAACAAAGAAGATATTACAGAAGAACCTATATTCTATATTGAGCTATATCACAGTACATTTGGGCTTAATTTTAGGCAAAACAAAATTGCAAAGGATGTGTCCTTAACCTGAAGTTTAAACTTTTCAACAAAGATACACCAAAGGGGTAAGAAAAAGAAAAAGAGAAAAAAACCAAACCAAAACAAAACAAAACAACACCCCACAGAGAATTGGATCTCTGGATTAGGAAATAAAACAACACAAAATTTAAGAGTGAAAATGTATGTGCAGATATTCATAATTCTATTCATCGATGGAAGAGAATACTGTGTCACATTGTCTTTAATACAATACTAAGGTTCTAAGACTTTTCCAAAGAAAAATTCAGATACTGAAATATTTTCATCAACTGATTATATTTATAAAATTGTTGTGGCTTGGGCCTGGTTGGCAACCAACCACCACAGCTGATCACCCTTCCTTCACCCCTCTAATTTCCTCCCCCATTCCCAGCCCAAACCAAGACAAAAATCCATATGAAAAGTGCAAACAGTCAAGGGAAATAATTTAGGACACCTGGGGGTCTAGGGAAAATTAATTAAGAACTCCATCTTAACTGCTGATTTAAGATTTGAAAGCATAATTTTGTTTTCTGATACATATTGTTTGTTCCTGGGACCAACTTCTCAACTTTGTGTCAATTTCTAAATTTATTAATTGCAAATACTAATGTGGCTGAGAGTTTTAATTGAGTAATAATGGAAAACACTGAAAAAGTTAACAACTGGCATGTACTGGCAGGCCAGACCTGCAATAAGAGGTCAGGAAGATGTAGTACTCTGTGGGGAAAATAAGCCAGGGAGCTGCACCTCATTCTAGTTTTGTCCTTCACTCTAGGAACATTAGATGCTCTTCTTAGATGCTTTAGTGTACTTGATAACATAGTACTGCTCTCTCTTTACTAAGCAGTAGGCTTGACCCTTCCATATATGTCTACATAAAGAAAACAGAAATACCAGGTCCTTAGTAAATGCTCACAGAGTTTTCAAGTAATACTTTCAAAAAATTAAGCATTAAAGGAGGAGTTTTGAGCAAACAGGGCATTAAAATTAAAATGGGAGTTAAGAATTTTTCTTGAAAATTCTTTAATATCTAGGAGGTACTTGGATATTTTAATAAACAAACTCTGAAGGTACTTAATAGAAGTAGACAATTAAACAACTCAATGGCTGAAGTACATTACTCTAGATAAGTGGAAGGTATGGTGCATTAAAATCAATAGCGCAAGCTACCCCTATATATTGCTGGATTTGTAATTATATGTAGCCATTTAGGGAATAGACCTGGGTGTCATGGGAGCAGCTAACTGAAAACCTCCACTCAGTGCTCTATAACCACCAGAGATACCTGAAAGACATAAAATTGTTTGAAGAGTAAGATATATAATAGAACAATACTGATGACACATATTTGAAAAATTCAGTATTCATTGCTGCAGTGTTCATTTTGATGTGAAAAGATACAGCAGAAGAGAAAGTCTAAAGAAAGGAAATGAGAATTCTTATAGGTTTAGAAAACTTCTATTGGAGGAGAGATCAAAACGATTAAATCAATTTAGTTTATAGAAGAGATGAATAAATGGTGGCAGGCTGGAGTTATATATAATCATAATAGCATAGTGAATGACATCCCATTTGGTCATATGTCTGTCTCCCTTTCACATAACTTAAGAACAATGAAATACCTAATAAAGTTAACCACTGGAATAATTTTGCTTCAGCTTTTAAAATATTCTAAGTGTGCTAAACTATTAATTTCACATATTTTACTTGTAGGTTTTGATATTTTTCCTGACAGGGTCTTTTTGATTTAAGTGAAAATCCATCTTAATGTAAATTAACTTTTTTTATGATCAGTAAGCATCAGCAATGTAAGTTTAAACTTCACATTTAACAAATAACAAATATTCAAAGCTTTTATTTATGAAGGAAAACAAAAGTTAATGTCATCATAGTCCTAAATAGATGAAGCAGTGGTGAAGAAAACTGCAAAGCAAATATGAAATTTAATAATGGCCCTCCGACAGCTTGCTCTCAGATTGTTAGGAATTCATTAAACAATGGTTGAGCAGAACAGACAATTAAATTATTCTCATATGAAGTATCTATCCATATTATGAATATTGTATACGACAGTACACATTTCTGAAGGGAAGTAGTCAACAAATTTCATTTCAGAGAATCAGCAAGAGGCTTGATTTCAGCCTCCAGATATACCCTTCTTTGTTTCCCAAAGAAAATAATAATAGTAACAACAATAATTGGGATGCTGATGTATAAACAGAGTTAATATACAGAATCTTAGAGAACATAATGTAACCTTTTGATAACTGTAGGCAGAAGCTTAGGCCAGTCACTTGACAGATATTTCAGATGCACATTTTCTGTACACTTATAAAAAAAAAATACAGGAAGGGCTGATAAAATGTTCATGGCAACATTAAAACAAAGTCAATGAGATTAAAAGTCAGCCAAAACAAATACAAGTAGAATCTGCAGTGCTGTATATCATAATGTAAAACAAACATCAAACAGTGTGGGAAATTTATCTCATAAAAACATTCAATGTTATTGTCATGATTTGCTAATTTTAAACTTGACTTATGTATGGCTGATAAGTATTAGCTGAGAAAGAATCAGAGAAAATAAAATTTCTGTTTTACTGGTTATCTAAATACATAAACCAGGTATTTATTAGGAATCAGCTAACTCACTGAAAGTCACTGGTAAGTATTAAACACTATATCTAAAAGACATTTTAAGAGAATTTTGGATTCCTTTTAGATGAGAAACTGGAATACAGAAGACATTTAATGTAGTGTTTAAAGTTGAAAATAAAACCTGTTTCATTAGTTGGTGATAAGAATTTTGTAATCATTAGATCAGTGATCTACACCTACAATCAGGTCGAACAAAAGTAATATTAATAACGTAATAAGTAATACATTCAAAACACCTTTGAGCTAAAGGTGTGCAAAATACAAAAATGTCTAATGTGCAGATTTGTTCCTTTTGAGTCCAGATACAGAGGGTTAATGAACACAGGGACCAGACTGTTATCTATACTCTGAATTTTGGCTTTTCAGGTTATAATTCAAAACATAAATGGTGTGTGGTGTGACCATCTGGCAATGTGATGGGATATTATTTGTAAAAATTTATTGGTCTCTTAAGAGGCCAGAGATTGGACCCAATTTATGGAATATACTAGTCCATGCCATCAGGTTTATTTCAGATTAAGCAAGAGAAATAATCAGGGCAGCGATGGAAGACCCACGGCACACTTCAAAAACTGCCTCAGCAGCTTTCCTTGATGCCTCTTCCTGATCCTCTGCCACTCTTCTATGCTCTTATCAGTGCCAGCACTCTGGATATTCAGATGTGTGTAGCCACAGCAAAAAGTCTTAGTATGTTCTCCCAGCAGCCCCTACAGCAAAACAGTCTCATTGAAACACTAAGGACTGACAGATTGGACACTACAAATTTAGATGCTGAGATCCAGATGAGGTTCAAAACTTGCAAAGCTTTCCCATTTTTTAAATAAATCTAGAACTCATTAGGCTGTCTCTTGATTCAGTATGAGTAACATTATTTCCCATAGCCTTGACAAATACAGTATTACCCATTTATATCCATTTACAATGATTATTTGCCTAGCTTGTCACTTGGTCATTCCATGACCCCAACATACCTTTGTTGATGCCTCCTTGCTCTGCTGAGATAAACTATTTCTCCCTGCCACCATTATTTCATGATTATTTTTTTTGCATTTCTGTACTCTGTGTATTGCATTTTATTCAATATCAGGCATTAAGACTTGGTCTATCTATTGGCACATTCTATTCACCTCCATTATGTACTTATTATATTTTCAGAAAAGTAACTTGGCATGTGCTTTTGCCTTCAGAATGCAAGGGTATGTTAGTGTATGACTGAAAGTGCACCAGTAACACCAGAGAGCATTTTGGCTTTTCTAGACCGTGTGTTTTAAAAAGTTCAACTGTTCTAAAATGTTTGTATCTGGGCTGACCTTGTTTTAATCAGGGTGTTGATGTTCTTCTTCTGTTTATTGAGGCAGTTTATTGTGCATCTGATGCAGAAATATGCATCCCAGATGCACAAATGTTGTCTGTACTGGTGATACATTCTTGTTAAAAAATAAAAAAATTCATCTGTGTTCATCAGAGCTAGAATACACTGTGTAGATGCAAGACAGGTTGATGTTTTTGACCTGGTTCAAGCAACCAAGAAATTCTTTCATCATGGTGCCTGGGTGCAGGCCAAGTAATGTGCTCTTGTGTCCTTGCTTTGCAGAGTGGCAGAGAACAAGGGATACGATTCTGTTTTCTGTTCAGGCATGGATTTGCTGGCAATGGAGGAGGAGGCGAGGGTGATAAATCATCTTAGCCTGTGGATTCATATTGCTTGGTGTGAAGCACATGCTCACCCACTATGTGAGATAGTTGTCAATGTGTAGCCTACCCCTCTGCTTGGACTTGGAGGAAACTTTCATTCTTTTCAGTTACGGCATCTGGTCTTAAATTTTGGGTTATAGATTCTTTGTTTATCTATCAGGAGAGAAAGAAAAATGAGAGTGAGACCCCTTCTTCAGGACAATGAATCGTAAGGCAAGGTACACAATGTATTCTTGACAGAAGTCAAGGAAGTAACGTCTTAAATCTTACAGCTCTTGGACAAAGAACAACAGGTCTTTACAACCAGTCCGTGCACTCAATTTGGACTCCTGTCATGGATTTTCACCAGTGGTCAAGGCAGTCTGGATAGTTAAGGAAACTGCTATTGTCAGCATAGGAAGGTCTAAAAGCGATCATTAGATCTGCACGCACTTCTGAAAGTGATGGAGAAGGTACTTGGGAAGTATTTAGGGGAAAAACATCTCAAGTCTTTTGACACAAAGGATTTTCTCAAAAACAATTTAGAGAGACATGTCATTAGCAAAAGAACTAGAGCAATAAAAGAGTGAAGGTAGTTCCAATAACCAAATCTTCAACAAAGACATTAGTGTTTTAGCATCAAAAGAGAAGGACTAAGTGAGTTTCTCATTTGCATAATGACGTTGTTAAAAAATAGCATGTATTCTACTGTAAGGTGTGAATAAAGCTATAGCCTGAAAGAAATGTGAAGTAATCCTTCTGCCTTATTCAGGAAAGTTTCTGCTGGAGTACTGCTCTTCAGAAGAGAAGTTGTTTCCCTGGACTTTTTTGACATGAATAGTTAGAGCTCTAGAAGTCAGCTCCTATGTAAAGAACTGTGATATTTGAGGTCCCCTAGCTTAAAGCTGACAGAGGTAGGACATGATAGAAACATTAATTTCTGTCCAGTTAGAAGAGGAGAAGATGGAGGAAGGAAATGATCAAGTGAATCATAAAGAACTGTTACCTCCAAATCCCACAAAACTGGAACTGGGATGCTTAGTGGAAGTAATAGGAGATCAGTTAAAAACATAAAAGAGGGAATATTTTTTCATGAAGGTCAATTAATATCTGGAACTTTCTCCTACAGGAGATTTTGATGGTAGGCAGGATCATCAAGTTCAAGAAGAGATTGAACAAATTCCTGGGTATTAGATTCATAAAAAGGTTGCTAAAAGGTCTATGGAGGGATTTTCCCTCTAGCATCCCTAATGCATTATTTGTAGATACAGGAGAAGTATGATAAGGATAGGCTTCAGAAAATGAACAGGCTTACATACTCTCTTTAAATATATTTTCTTATTGCTGTTGTCTGAGATGGAGTACTGGATTAGATGTGTTATTAGTCTGATCCAATAGAAAGTTTCTTGAATTTTTAAGTTATATCTATATCTTATCCATAGCAATAAAAAAATAAAAATAATTTAAGCCTTGCTCCCATTCCCCTGAAAACATAATATTTTCATGATGACAGGATACCTTTGAACAATTTGGATTATGGAATGTTCAGATACTCATTCTAGATATATAAACAAAGACAATGGTATTAGTATTTCAAATATAATTTGTTTAGATGGTTTTATTTTGAGCGGTTTTAATTTTGTGGGTTAGGGCAAATCAGACCAGGGGACCTGCTATTCTTATTCTTTCAATGTTATTTAAGGCTAGGCAAGTCTTGGAGGGCATTAATCTTTTGTGAGTCCCTGAGGGAAGAGAACACATTTTCCAGGCTACTGGTGGAATCCATCTATCTCTGCAGAAGAGATATTTCATTGCCTACTCAGTGAACAGCCTAACTAGGAATTCAGTAGGCTGCAAAGCTATCAATGGATTCTGGAAGTGTGCCTTGCCCAGAAATCATGTTTAAGCATCTTATGATTTTCCTGCACAAAAAAAATTGAAAATTCTACACTAGAGATGTTGATCAAAAGCAAAGGGGTTTTAGACAAAGATATATAGGTCTGCAAACTGATCCCTCCCTCCTTTTCAGTGTCCATACTGGACTACCTGCCACAGTTGGCATATGTAAAGAATTTTTCCAACTACTACAGCCATTGGGACAGAAAGTCTGTAATGATTTGTCCAACATTTTAATGTTAATAAAAAAATCAATGCATTCAACTAATGTAACAGAACTGTGAAATATAAGGCACATACTGCTGTTGCTCATGAAAAGACCACTGGTTTCCTACCTGAATACATAGAGAACATTTATTTAATCTCTTTCTGACTGCAGTTGCTGGAATTCCTGTGTCCATTCTTAGTTTTATAATATGCTGTCTTCTGCTGTGCCTGTACTCAGACTCAGGATGGAACTAGTAAAGCCAAGAGACTTTAACTAGTGTACATACTTCTTGGAGAGGGCAACTGTGAGCAAAGGTCTACCCTGTGATTAGGTTTTGTCTTAGAAAATAATCTGGTTTATTCCAGACTGGAACTGAGGTGTAAACAAAAACATGTAACATGTATGCTCAAGGAGTTTGGGTAAACAGCAAGCCAAAGCTCAAACCTGATTAGAGAATGACGTTGTCCATCTCTGCTTGCATTGTAATTAAGAGCCTGTCTGCTCTTCAAATTGTCCTCATATAAATGCAGATATGGTGTATTTCAACAAGCAAGACATCCCTCTGGAAGAAATCTTGAGTTTTCCCTCCTGCTAAGTAGTAATAGGCAAGTGTTAGCTGTCTCTCAGTGTTGTTTGGCATCTCTAGGACTAGGGCTGAAGTAACTAGAATAAAGCCCATGGAAACAAAGATACAAACATCAAACAGGTGTTCACAGCCTGACAGATAATGTGTACTAAAGGCAAGGTGATTGTGTTTTGATGGAGGTGACTTGTACAGAAGAGACCCCAATGTATAATAAATTACCAGAACATTAGAAGAAATATGTCTTGTTTACAGATGGATCCTGTTGTATTGTGGGAAAACATCAGAGGTGGAAAGCTGTTGTGTGGAGTCCTGCAGGAAAAATTGCAGAAACTGTTTAAGGAAAAGGTGAATCAAGTCAGTTTGTGGAAGTGAAACCCATCCATCTTTATATACTGCTGAATGAGAAAAATGACCAGTGCTCTATCTCTATACTGACTCATGGATGGTGGCAAATGTTCTGTGAGGGTGGCTACAGAAATGGAAGCAGACCAGCTGATGGCACAGTGGTAAACCCTTCTGGGTTGCTGCATTGTAACAAGATATTGCTGCCCAAGTAGAGAAACTCGTTGTAAAAGTAGGTCACATAGTTGCTTACATACCCAAGAGTCATGCCACTGAAGAACATCGAAATAACAAGGAGATGGTCCAGGCTGCTAGAACTGAAGTGGCTTAGGTGGATCTGAGTTGGAAACAGAAGGATGAGCTACTTATAGATTGATGGGTCGATGACACATCAGGACATCTAGGAAGAGATGCAACATACATATGGGCTCGTGATCAAAGAGTAGACTTGACCATTGACACTGTTGCACAGGTTATCCATGAACGGAAAACATGTGCCATAATAAAACAAATCAGGTGGCTAAAGCCTCTCTGGTATAGAGGACGATGGCTGAAATATCAATATGGGGAAGCCTGGTTGATTATACCACACTACCACAAACCTGCCATGGTAAGAGTCATGTGCTTACAATGACGGAAGCGACTACTGGATGGTTGGAAATAACCTGCAACCTTTGCCAGTGCCTGAAATACTATACTGAGCCTTGAAAATCAAGCTTTATGGTGACATGGAAATGCAGAAAGAATTGAATCAGACAACAGGACTAATTTCCAAAACAACCTTATAGTCACCTGGATCATGGATCATGGAACTGACTGGTTGTATCAAATCTCCTATCACGCACCAGCCTCTGGAAAAATTGAGCAATAAACTGCACTGTTAAAAACTACACTGAGAGCAGTGTGTACACCTATGTGTAGTTGGTGAGTAATGTGGAAGGATAGGGAAGTCCATTGTGTACCTCCAGGAGATTTAACCTTGGTTGAAAATAACCCATGAGTTGAATTGTATGATTCCATCGCTGTATGATGCCAGTGTTATATGATGTTTTATGTTCCCACCACTGTGGTTACCATATGTCAAAAGTATTATAGCATGAACCTCTTGCTGCTAACCAAGTTAGAAACAAGGGTGGGAATTCCAATGCTAAATCCTATGACATGGTCTAAAGGGTCCAGGGGCAGATGTTGTAATGGATATAACTTTGAATCATTGTAACCCATGATTTAAATTGCATGTCATAGAAAGTGCAATAGCAGGAACCACCTGGACCATGCAGGATGAGCAAAAAGAAGCAGTGCAAGTGAGGCAGTGACCTGACCTGAGCTGGCTTTGGTGCCAAGTAACACTACACAACACACCACCTTTCCTGTCTGGAGTGACCACCATTAAGGATGGAGCCCAAAGTCATGGACTAAACAAACTCAACAGACATTTTGTGCATATTATATGTTATAGTCATTTTATGGACAATTTACAGGAATGGTCCATGGACTAAGGGAATGATACCTGTGTAGATATCAAAGGATGGGATGAGAGGTGGTGTTTAATAAGGATCTATTGTATAGTGCAGGACACGAACATGACATAAATGGTACAGTATAAGAGGTGGAGATTATATTGGTTTTAGTTAGGATAGAGTTGAATTTCTTCATAGTATCTTTTATGTGGCTATATTTTGGATTTATGATGAAAACGTATTGATAACACAAGGACGTTTTACCTATCACTGAGCAATGATTAGACAGCACCAAGGCCTTTTCTGCTTCTCACAGTGCCCCACCAATGAGTAGACTGGGAGTGCACAAGTTGGAAGAGAACACAGCTGGGACAGCTGACCCCAACTGACCAAACAGATATTCCAGACCATATGACATCACACTCAGCAATAAAAATAGGGGGTGAAGAGAAGTTGGCTATGGTTGACTTTGCTCAGGGACTGGCTGGGCATCAGTTGGTTAGTTGGTTGGCAGTGAGCAGCTGGATTCTTTTGTATCACTTGGTTTTCTTTGTTTTGTTTAATTTCCTCTTTTTTTTTTTTTTTTTTTTTTTTTTTTGTGTGTGTGTGTGTGTTTGTGTTTGGTTTTGGTTTTGGTTTGTTTTGGTTTGTTTTTTGTTTTTTGTTTAATTATTAAAGTGTATTTACCTCAACCCATGACTTTTCCCTTTTTCTCCTCCATTCCACTAAGGATTTACTGGTTTAAACCTGGCTGGCAGCCAAGCACCAGGCAGCTGCTCACTCATCCTCCCAGCCTGGGGGATGGGGATGAGAATTGGAGGGGTAAAGGTAAGGCTGAGATAAAAACAATTTAATAATTGAAATAAAATAGACTAATAATAACAATAGTAATAATAATAGAAAATACAAACGGGTAATGTGTAATGCAATTGCTTACCACCAACAAACTTACGCCCGGCTTGTTCCTGGCTAGTGATCCTAGAGAAGAGAAGATCATGAAAACTGCAATTTTGGGAAGCAAGAGTCCTACACTTCCTGGCCAACCTTCATTTATGTACTGAGCAAGATGTTATATGATATGGAATATTTCATTGGCAAGTTTGGGTCTGTTGCTCTGGCTATGTTCCCTCCAGGATTCTTGTACACCTGCACACTAGCAGGACATGGGAAGCTGGAAAGAACTCACTTTCTTAGCAACAGCTGAAAACATCAATTATCAACATTCTTCTCATATCAAATCCCATACTAAATCCAAAACATGGCACTATGGTAGCTACTAAGAAGAAAAATCATCTCTATCCCAGTCAAAACCAAGACAAGGGGAGAGTGAACAAGCGGCTGTGTGGTGCTTAGTTGCCTGCTGGGGTTAAACTATGACAACTGAACATACAGAATCCAGGCCACTTAGAGACTTGACTGACCTGAACACTGTAGCTTATGAAACCTTTACTATCTCAGATTGCTATTCCACAGAGGTGGCTGTCATTTACATTAAAACCCCTTACATTGCCAAAGCAACCTAGAGTATATGTTAAAACATGCTACACAGCTCCCGGTGGGGGTGATCAAAGTAACCTTACCATGAGGAAGAATTAACCTCGTACAAATTTTATTGCCAGGGAAACATCAAGTCACATCAAATGCATAGGACTACACAACATTGCCTCTGAAATCTTTTTAAATAAAACCTAAAAACTCCTCCTCCTTAAGACCAAGACTAAATCTAGACCTGATTATCAAGGAAAAACTGTTCCTAAAGAAATAAGTAAGTTTATGAATTTAAAAGATTTAGATTTCCAATTGCCTTTGTTTTCCTTCTTAAAGACAAAAATATTCTCAAATGTTCATATTTTTGCAAATAAAGAAATAGGTGGTGCCATTTACAGCTGGTAATCCCATAAATATGAAATCATTACTTTATTTGGAATAGCTGTTCTTGCGTATGGCTAGGTGCAGCTACAGGTTAGAAACAGGTATTACAAGTGCAGAGAAAAAATATTTGTGCTCTCTTGAGAATATTCATCATGGCTTATCAGAAAGCAGTAGGATAGAATATGACTTCATTGGAAATATATTTCTTTATACAAAATGTTCTTGTTATGAGAGCAAAGTCTACATATTTCAAAAAAATTGGTATGGAACATTTACAGAGAAGTAACATTTTCACAATGAAAGAACAAACCTTTGTGAGACTGGGGAATTCTAGGCACAGTTTATTTTTCCAGAACCTGTACCCATGCAAACAACAATATTATGCAAGACTGATCTCTCCTAACTTTAACTTCTACAGCATAAACATCTACATTTGAGCATAGTACCTGCAGCTCTTTCCTTTCTGGTCAGTGTCAAGTAAAGAACTTTTGGATTTGACACTCTCCCACATAATAATCTTGTTTCTAAGTTGGAGAGATGTGGATTTTATGGGTGGACAGCTCGGTGGTAAGGAAATGGCTGGATGGTCATGCCCAAAGTGTTGTGGTCGATGGCTCAATGTCCAAGCAGAGAGCAGTGATGAGTGCTGTTCCTCAAGGGTCAGTATTGGGACTGGTGCTAACATCTTTGTCAGTGACATGGACAGTGGAACTGAGAACACTTTCAGCATGTTCACCAATGACACCAAGCTGTGTTGTGCGATTGATACACAGGAGGGAAGGGATGTCATGCAGAGGGACCTTGACAGGCTTCAGAGCAGCACTCATGCAAACATCATGAAGTTGAACAAGACCAAGTGCAAGGTCCTGCACATGTGTTGAGGCAATCGCAAGCACAAATGAGTGGATTGAGAGCAGTTATGAGGAGAAGGACTTTGGGATATTAGTGGATGGAAAACTGAATAGGAGCCACCAAAGTGTGCTTGAAGCCCAGGAAGACAACTGTGTCCTGGGCTGCATCAAGAGAAGCATGACTAGCAGGTTGAGGGAGGTGATTCTTCCCCTCTACTCTGCTCTCGTGAGACCCCACCTGGAATTCTGTGTCCATCTCTGGGGCCACCAGCATAACAAGGACATGGATCTGCTTGAGGGAGTCCAGAGGACAGCCATGAGGGTCATCAAAGGACTGGAGCACCTCCCTTATGAGGACAGGCTGAGAGAGTTGGGGCTGTTCAGCCTAGAAGGCTCCAGAAGAGGACTTCCAGTACTTAAAGGGGGCCACTAGGCAAGATGGAGAGGGTCTCTTTATCAGGGAGTGTAGTGATAGGATGAGGGGTTACGGTTTTAAACTGAAAGTGTGTAGGATTTAGATTAGATATAAAGAAGAAATTCTTTACTATGAGGGTGGTGAGGTACTGGCATGGGTTGCGCGGAGAAGCTGTGGCTGCCCCTTCCCTGGAAGAGTTCAAGGCCAGGTTGGATGAGGCTTTGTGCAACCTGATCTAGTGGAAGGTGTCCCTGCCCATGGAAGGGGGGTTGGAGCTAGATGATCTTTAAGGTCTCTTCCAACCCACAACATTCTATGATTCTATGACACTTTACTTCATCCTAAACCAGAAGTTCCATACAGAGGGAGTCTTTGTCACCAAATATCAGGCTTTATCAGAATGTACCTCTTGGAATGTTAGCCATAGGTAGGCTTGTCCAGCAGGTAGTGCTCCACTGGGACTGCCTGCTTAATGAGCCTCCACCACAGCTCAGTCCTTGAGCAGTCCATCTGATGAGTTGGACATGTGAAAGGATTTTACTTTTCTACTCTGTCTGCACAGCAGCCTCCCTTGTGGCAGATTTAAATGTGGTCCCAAAGTCTGTGTTCTCTGACCTAAAGACTACAGACCATGGAAGACTAAACATGATAGCATCCACGGTTGATGTCAAGGATATATAAGTATAAAAGCCCTCTAAGTCTTTGCTGAAAGTGTCTTTCAACTGTGACTATGCTGTAAGTTGTGCAAGAACCCTAAAAAACCATATTGCCTGTTGCATAAGATGAAAGTTCTTAGAAAGACTCTCAGAAATCTTTGCTCCTAGGAGAGTCCACCATCTGCCCCATTTTAGCAGGATGAGAAAGGTAGAATTCTGTCTAAGTTCTCTGTCAAGTAAAGGACACAGTAAACCAGCATGCAAATGTTTTTCTCTCATATAGCTATGGTTGGGGTCTCTCTTGACGTACTTTTTTTTGCTATGTTGCAGACTACATGATGCAGCTGGCAAGGGAGTGTGATATGACTTTTGCAATTCTTTCTTCTTTCTAATATTAGAGGTGAAAAGTCATTCTAGAACTGGCCATGTGAATTACAGTGAATTTACTAGAAATGTGCTCAAAGACATGTGAAATGACTACTTTGTACACTGCAAAACCATGAAACCAGAAGACGTAGCGTTGTATTTAACTGGTTTAAGGGGAAAGAAGAGAGCTCAGACTATACATTCGCAGGTGATACTTTAAAGTATATACAAATAAGTATAAACTATATACAAAAAATAGATTTTAAAAAACATAGCAATACAGGGTTGTAGAATGACTCCAAAGAGGTTTTAAACTATTCAGGTTTTTGCCATCAGTATCACCTAGACTATTTGAAGTTTATCTGAAGGTGAATTATGATCAGGAGCTCTTTTTTTTTTTTTTTATATTTATCATCACATTCAGCTCCACAGATGGGAATGGTACTTCACCCCAGGATTACTGTTCTGCTAATATGGGGCTGAGAGTGGTTCAGGGCCTCCCTGAAGTGGCAGCAGCAGTGGCAGCTGTGGAGCACTCCTCCCTGGTGGACAGTGGGATGGTTCTCTGCTTTGTCCTCTATGGCTTGCTCTTAGTGTGGTATTAATGGTATCTACTGGTCAGAGCAGCAGGGCACGAGTGCCTCTCCTCTCCTTGCCTTACCTTGCCTCAATGCTGGGGCTGCATCATTCCCCTGGTAGCCCAGGAGTTGGAGCTCATCCAGGAAGTCCAAGTGCTAAAATAAAATTGGCACCTACAATGTCAGAAAGTGTTGCTAAGACTATAAAGGCAGGAATTTTGTTCCCCTTTCTTTAAGTGCAATGTAAAAGCCACTGTTCCTAGCACAGATGAAAGAACTCCTACTGGCAGTGATTATGGTATGCCTTTGGCCGTTCTCAACACATGTGAAACCCTCAGAGCACTGCAAGTTTACAGAGATATGCAGTGCCTCTTTGCCAGGCATTAGGACTCAATAATGAACCCCTGGAAAAGCACTCATTTCCAAAACCTGAGCAGTAACATCCTTCGCTGTCCCTTGCTAGCAAGACATGTTTGCAGGCAAAAAAAATGCTCCCTTGGGCAGAGCAGCCAAACCAGCCACGGCTGCATTGCTTCCTGGGCTGAGGCCCTCCTTCTGCAAAACACTGGGCTGAGCTGTTTGGTTGCACTTGAGACATCCTGGGCTGCTTTGCTCTCTGGTGGGCAGTGCACCTTTGTGCATCATGGAAATATGTCCTGTGCTCAAAGTAATGTTCAAACTTTTGAGAGATGGACAACAAAGTCTGCTACACACCTGGGCTTCTTGCTGTTATCTACCTTCTTAGATTGTTTCAGTTGTCCATCCCAGAGAGCATTTTTTTTTTTGGTCTTTCTGATTTTCTTGCCTGGCTGGTCTTCACTCCCCTCTTTACAGAGAAGTTTTCACTTTATGTTTCTTTAGGTTTGGTTTTGCTGTGAAAAGCCTGCAAACCTTTCCATTCAATAATATCATGAGATAGATAAAGCCATAAAAAACTTAAATCAATTTATCTTTTAATTAAAGTTAACTCATTTTACCTTCTTTCCCTGGACAAACACCTCCTTTGCTGAGGGCATACAAGGGAGCCTATCACACGTTCTGGAGAGACTGTGGGCAAAGCTGGAGGCACTTACAATGTAGAAGTGAACAGGTGGCAAGGACCTATCTGGAGGAGGAAGCAACTGTTTGCCAGATGGTTATTTCGGCACTTAAAAGCAGATTGCTTGGTTTGGTTTTCATTGTCCATATTTCACAGAGTCCCCCATCTCAAAATAGACTTGATGAAGCACTAATGAAGGAGGATCTCATCTCATCTTTTCTGAAAGTGACAGCTACTGACAGGACAGCTCAGCTGAGCAAAGTCACAAGTACATATGGATGTTTCCCTGGATGTTTTGTGCCTGTGCCAGTGTCATCTGCAGTCAGTCCCATCCTCTTTCTGCAGGTGTCCTTGTGCCACTAATGTGAGGTTTAGTAGGGCATGTTTCCTCCAGCCAAAGCAGTGGTCCAAGTGGAATGACACTCTCTTGTTATGAGACAAGGATAAAGCAGGTGAATCTTGGAGACAGAGTCCAGAAACGGAGTTTCCACAAAAATTCATCTTTATCTTTTTTTTTTTTCTGAACTCCAACTTTTTAATGCCAACTTTGTTCTTCTCTAAATGCCCAGATAGAAGGTGGTGATTGGTACTCTCCTGGAAAACTAGAGACGAGTTTCCATTTGCTGATGTCAAAAAAGACAGAAGCTGCATAACTGCATTCTTGAGTGAGCAGATATCTGCAGAACTCAAATGTCTAAAGCACAGGGGGAGACTCCAGGAAGGAAAGAAGGAAGGGAGGAAGGAAGAGAGGAAGGGAGGGAGGGAGGAAGGGAGGAAGGAAGGGAGTAAGGGAGGAAAGAAGGGAGGAAGGGAGGGAGGCAGGGAAGGAGGAAGGGAGGGAGGCAGGGAAGGAGAAAGGGAGGGAGGGAGGGAGGGAGGGAGGGAGGGAGGGAGGGAGGGAGGGAGGGAGGGAGGGAGGGAGGGAGAGAAGGAAGGAGGGAGAGAAGGAAGGAGGGAGGGAGGGAGGGAGGGAGGGAGGGAGGGAGGGAGGGAGGGAGGGAGGGAGGGAGGGAGGGAGGGAGGGAGGGAAGGATGGCGGAAGAGAAAACTAAATTCTCTGTAAGCCCTCTATTAATAGGTCTTGGAAAGGGTTTCAAGGCCTTCAATACCTCCTGCTTATGCAGTACATAGTTGCAAAGATATATGTGTGAAGGACATATTTGATAGATGAAAATGGAGATAGGGGAGAACACATCTTTTAGCTTTACATCAGCACTGGCATTTCACAAGGGTTTCTGAGCACTGTTTCGCCTGACTTTTTCAACTCCTTTCCATCTATCCCTTGGCCTATACTGTGCCACAAAGCAAAGCCTCACCACTTCATGCTTCAAGAGAAAGGCAACATCACGGTTAGGACCCAGACCTGTTCACAGTTAATAGATGTTATTTAAGAAGATGAGAATATATTTGACAACTCCTACAATAATTTGATGTAGGTATGTATAGAAAATGCATAGTCTGAGTATGGTTTGAGTATGACCACAGCTGTTGCAGCTGTGTGATCAAGGGTGGGTACTCACAGTAAAAAACACCTGAGTCCTGTTGTATGACATAAGCTCCATTCTTTGCGCATAAACTACTTTATAGGGTGGTGGCTGACTGGGTGACTTTGAACTTTTGGAATTTCTCCTGATTTCTTAACACTGCAGAGAAACCAAAGCACCCTCAAAAATGTAGCCACAGGTGTTTTTAGCTTCTCTGGAGACATCCTGGCTGAGGTAAGAAGGTCTTCTCTTTGCTGCCTTAAGAGCTTCAGAAGCCAAAATGGACATTGACATATGAACTGACTCCAGCTACAGTAGCAAGAAACATGTCCTGAGGTTTGAGGGACCAGTGACATTACTGGTTAATGACGTGTTACAGAGAAATGTTATTTCTCAATAGCTAAGGCTAAATTGTAAACATTACCGTGACTTTTCAAACACGATGGGGTTGCTTGGTAACTATATCAGTCCATCCCCTCAGGACTCTGGGATGCATCTCGTCAAGTGCCATGGACCTATGTATGTTCAGATTCCTCAGGTGGTCTCAAAACTGATATTTACTGACCATGGGAGGGATTTAACTATCCCCGTCCCTGCCTTGAGGTACAATGACTTACATGAGAAATGTCTTGGTCTTTGTCTAGAATTGGAGTTTTTGAATACCAAACTCACATTTGTACCTCTGTTATAGGTGCCTAAATGTAGATACCTTCTTTTCAAACTGAATTACATTATTGAATTTAGTGTAACTACTGCATCTCCAAAGTCTGTATCTCTCCTGCAAGTCCTGTGTCTTATTCCTTAGCTTTGTGGACAAGTCATATATGTTCCAGGCATTTCAAATGCTGCAGTTTAAAGTTGGCAAACTAGATCGTACACATTGTTTCTGGTTCATATTTCAACCTATTTTTGATAAGTAGATTATTCTCGTATTGGCAGAGTCCAAATAAATCAAACTAAAACCCTTTAAAGGTTGTATAAAAATATATCAAAATAGGGCTTTCATTTGTATTTGTAAATAATGAATTCTTCTCACTGAAGACAGTAAGAGTGAACATGTGATTACCTAATGTGAAAGGTAACAAGACAACTACTTGACTCCTCGGTGATGGAATCTTTTTTTAGGAATGATGTTACGGTGTGCAACTCCAGAGGTCCTAGCCTAGGTTTAACTACCTGGTCCAAACTTGAAAAACTATGGGACAGGTTTTGAGAAATGTCTGGCCGAAACAAATAAGAGAGAAAGAAGCTATGGCAAAAGTGATAGATAGTGCTGTGAGGTTGGTCTGGCCACGTTTGTGGGTTGAGGAATAGCAAGAGTTGATAGCTACTATGACAATGTATAGGTGATAATATTGCACCAGGACCCTTCAGTTGTTATTCCTAAGCTGATTTGGCAACTGGAGACCTAAGGAGTAATCAGCAACTCATTCACCCTTTAGTAGTCTGATAGAACTAGTACAAAAATCTAACAGGGAGTGGAGGCTAACAGTGCACTACTGTGGTTTGAAGGAATTCATACCATCACTGTTTCCGTATTGAACAGGCTAGGACTCCAGTAAAATCTGGAGTCAAACGCAGTTAAGTGGCATCACAAGTGATATTGCTAATGCATTTTTTCTTCATCCCTTTGGCAGCAGAGTGCCAGTCACAGTGTGTTTTCACTTGGAGGGGTGTCCAGTACACCTGAAATTGACTGAATCAAGGAGTGGAAAAACAGCCATACTATTTACCATGGACGGATAACAGACTGCACTGGAACATGGTGAAGCTCCTGAACACCTGTAATATATTGATGACATCATGTTGGGCAACACAGAAGAGGAAGTGTTTGCAAAAGGGAAAAGAATAATAAAGAAAGCTGGTTTTGTCCTAAATAAAAGTCAAAGTGCCTGCACGGGGGATTCAGTTTTGATGAACAAAAGGGTAAGATAGGTGTCATCATATCCCAAAGGATGTAATCAAAAAAATAACAGCTGCCTCCACCAACTAACAAAAAAGAAACACAAGCTTTCTTAGGCATTGTGGATTTTTGGAGTATGCATATTCCAGGTTACACTTTGATTGTAAACGCTTTCTATTGAGTGACCTGGAAGAAAATCAGTTTTGAATGGGGCTCCTGAGCAGCAACAAGCCTTTTAACAAATTCAATGGGAGATTGTTTGTTCAGTAGCATTTGGGTCAGTCAGGACAGGATAAGATGTGAGAAATGTGCAGACAGGGACCATGACCCCATCTGGACTGTCTGGCCGAAAGCACTTGAAGAGTCTTGAGGTTGACCTCTAGTGTTTTGGAGATGGGGGTGTAGAGGATGCAAGACCCACTACATTCTAACTGAAAAAGAAATATCAGCAGTATATGAAGGGATTTTCAGCCACTTCAGAAGTAGTTGGTACTGAAGCACATCTCCTCCTGTCACTGATCACCCTTGCTGGGCTGGATGTTCAAAAAAAGTCCCCTCTACGCATCATGCAACTGACATTACATGCAGTCACAGTAATCACGCAATGGGCTTGACTAGGAAGGCCTGACTCCCCAGGAATCCTGTTAGTGGTCGTGGACTGAACAGAAGGAAGAAACTTCAAAGTGCTACTAAAAGAGGTCGAAATACACAGGATGTGAAAATTGTAGAATATTGCTGAGAGATTATCTGAATATGAACATAGGTACATGCTAACATGGTATGTGATACAACAATATGAACTCTTTACTGCATACACAAAGATTAGATTCAGCAGGAACATATGAATTGGTTTAGGGTAATTTTTATTTTCTGTGGATGTGAGCTGGTGTAAACATTTCATAAGTTCAAGCTAGACAATATTAACATTTACAGAACAGAAATAGTATGATGAATGGAGAGTTTTAGGTATCTGAGTACTGTAGAGAAAAAGGACGAGGAGGATTCAGTTCTAATTAGATTTCACCAAATTCTTTGCCTCTGCATAGGTCTGTAAACGGAAGATAGGTTTCTAAAATTCCACTAGAGCCAATAGAACAGTATTCAGTGGTATTGCAGTATGTCCTAGTTAGTCTCTAGATGATGCTCTGAAATATGGAGACCTGTAAATCCTGTATCATACCTGTCAGCTCTCTGCAGATGTTTTGAATATCCTAAGATATTTCATATGGCACTGGGTGCCTTTGTTTAAATAACTAAATCTCACTTGGAGAGCTACTAAAAATATTTAAAGTCTAGTGTTCTGCTGTAAGGCTTATTTCAGTGGCCTAAACATAAGTGTCTACTGCAATTTCAGAAGCCCTAGAATATCCAAGACATCTGCACAGGGCTGACAGATATGACACAGAACCTATGGGAGATTCATGCCCTTCTGAAGTACTCATTGGAGGCTAGACAGGATATGGCTGGTGTTTGAAATGGCATAGACATCTGGTTTTAGGCAATAGAATCAACCCCCTAAATGTAGATGTCTTAAACTCAGATTGAATTTGACCCAAATAGCCTATGTTTAGAAATTTGATTAAGTAAACTCATTTGCAAAAGTTACTGAGAAACCAAAATTTTCTACTGAAGTCAGACTTCAGGGGGATGTAAAAAAGGAGAGGAATTCAGGGGGAGGAAAATAAAAGATCTGATTAGTGAGTAGAAATATGAAGAGGAAAAAAAAAAAAGAGGCCTATCTAACTTTCTTTCCTTCTTTCTCTAACAAATAAATAAATAAAAAATTAAAAAGATCTTGAAATGCAATAAACATTTTTGGGGAAATGGTAATTACAATGTGAGAATACTCAGATTGCATGAATATTCACATCTGTAGATGATCTTGCTTTACCCATGTTTATGTTGCTTAACTAACTTGAATATCTTCAGGCAATCAAATTTAGCAGGCAGGATCACATACACAAGCAAATTTCAAAGTCACAAGCATTTTCACAAGCTGATTGGCACACAGAGGGATTTCTTACATAATTGCTTCCATGCTCATCCAAACACAAACAATGGTGTGCAATTTTATCTGACCTATGTTAGAGAATGAATTTTAAACATGAATACTGATCCATGTAGTAAAAGAATCTATCTAAAAATAATAATCATAACAGCAGAAATCAAATTCCATTTAAATATTGATGGTCTGCTTACAGATACCACATGCAGAAAACACGTTAAATTGATTTTATGGATTTGTTTCAAAATAGACACTATGCTGTGTTAGTGACACACAGAGCTATTGACTACTCTGCAAAGAATGCAGTTCAAACCAGTTTTGGTGTACATGAAGACTCAACTGGTACAGTGGAGGTATGAGGAGTCTGTGCTTCCAAAAGATACATCAGCTAATGCAGAGTAACAGTATATTTTGTATGTCAGATGACCACAGTACTCCCTGACCTGTGTTTTACAGACACTCCTGCTACCTCTTGAGAGATCAGTACTGCTTCATTTAGTTCTCAGTGCTGAGGTCACTCGGTGTATTGCACTGCCTTGCCTCCATTGTTGGTGCTGTGTTGTGGCTCAAGGTTATGGTCATTTTCCTCTTCCATGATAGCAATCTCCACCTCTGTGTGGTGTTTTTGTGGCTTTGTCACCTAGGTCTGTGCTGGGAATTGTTGGCGGGGTTGAGGGGTGGGGATGGCATCTGTGGAGAGGGTTAATTCTGAAGCCAGACAGAGGATCTCATGGAGATCCAGCTCACACGTATTTATGCAAGAGCAGCAGCTTCTGGGGTCAAGGGACATGGTTGAGATGCTCTTGGGGGACACGTGTGGGGAAAGGTGCTCAGGGAGACATGGAGAGAAGTTATTGGAGGAATCTAAAGGGGAGGGGGTCTTGGGAAGATATGTAGAAGAGAGGTTCTTGGGAATACAGACAGGTGGGGGAGGCGTTTGGGACAGACACATGAGGGGGATGCTCCTAGGGGCACACTTGGGGAGAGGCTTTTGGGAAGACACACAGGGTAGGTGCTCTGAAAGATACTCTTGGAGACATGCAGATGGCAAGACTACAGGGGTAGATGAGAGAAACTGCATGAATATATGAGACACTCCAGCAATACCTGAGAGAACCCTGAGGAAGATCCAGAGACTGGAAAAGAGACCACCAAAGTGACTTCCAGAGGACCTCATGGCCTGAGCCCAGGACTGTGAACTGTACCGCTGGGACTGCTCAGCTGACCCACCCAACCTTCCTCCCAGACCTTGCCATCTCTCTGGCTGCAAGATAGAATGGTTGTGTAATACTTAAAATGGTGCATATATCTGTGATTAAATGGTTTTGATATCCAAGTCCATTTAATTTCCATGTTAGTAATTTGGTCTTAGACCATGACAGGGTATCCTGCAGTCTCTTTATGTTAGTTTAAAACCAAAACGCCCTTCTCTTTTTTTTTTTTTTTTTTTTTTTTTTTTTCTGCATTTCAATAATGTACTTTTTTTCCAAAGAGAGGATAATAGAAAAAGTCAAACCTCTTTGCACACTTTGAAGCCTGTTGCTTTGACAAGCTTATCTCAATATACTTTTCTGCTTCTGTACACAGTTTATAGATATTCTTTTCTTGACAGCAGTGCTTGCTGTCATCTGCATAGGACGTCTTCAATAAAAATCAGCACCAGGTCCTATGGTAGATCACATTACACACCATGGAAGCAATCATTCCCAGCAAGCCTTAGATGCTGGGCTTTCTTATGTTTGTCCATCATCCCAAAACTGTATGAGTGTTGAAAATGTTTACTTTGGAAATACAATCTCCTTATGCCTCCTTTGCCAGTTCACTCTTCATATGCACCAAAACTGGTCTGAACTGCATTTACTGCACGGTAGTCATTAGTCCAACTCTAGTTCTTTATAGCTTATGACTAGGTGGAAAACAGCTGGACAAATTCACAGTACAAACATCTAGTAAATTGCAATCCTTTTATTCTGGACTGAAATGGTCAATGATAGATGACTATAAACTACACTGAGGTAGCAGAAATAAAAGATACAACCAATACTGTGAATACCAAGCTCTATAGCATATACTAAAGCAATATAAAGACATTACTAAAAGAATATATTATATTGTTTATCAGTGTATTTGGTTTTAATATCCTGGAAAAGTGATCATTTTATCATTCTTCACTGTTGCATTCTAATTCACAAGATGCAAATGAGTGTATCATTTTTTTTTTTACTTTACTACTGAGCTAAGTTCACTATTTCTGATGTACAGTCCAGTAATAACACTTACAAGACTTCAAACTCATATAAGCTGGCACCAGTATTCACCAATAACTATGGAACCTGCATAATTGCATAACTATTTATTTTGTTTATTTAGAAAACATGACCTGGGAGTTATTAATGTAGAACTGTTTTCCTGAACAAACTGTTTAGGAGATGTTAAACTATAGTTTTGATTTTCCTACTAAGATTTTATTATTACATACTACATATTCCAGCACCTGTTACACTTAACCTTGATCAATTACACCTCATGGTTACACAGTTAAAAGGTAGATTAAAGGCAATTTTTGGTTGTATGTGATCTTTTAAGCAAAAAGCCATCAGAGACAGTCTCAGGTTTTCAGACAGACTTTATCACGTTGAGGTACCCTTCCACTTCTCATCATTAACTCTTCTTGTCTTTAACCTTCAGATTGTAATCGACTTTGATTCCATCACCATAAATCTACTTCCCCTTCCTGCCCCTCCTCCCCCTTTCCCCCCAGTACTTCTGTCTGTGACCTCATCCTTCTTTTAACTAATCGTTATTTCTTTTCAGCATCCCAGACAAGTAAGAAAGCCTTTTCTCTCTTTGTATTTATATATTTTTGTTTCTAGAGGTAATTGGGATGATGATTTCTTCACCACAGAAGAACTAGATAATAGTCGAATTTTTGACATAATTTACAAACCTGTTTCAAATATAGCAAATGAATTCTTTACCTTGTCGTTAGGTTACATTAGTGGAATTGAATGTCACTTCTATCTTTTCATTTTCCTATTATTGATTTGTGAAGTGTAATCTATTTTATACAGCAGCATTTAATTTCTCTATCTGTTACGTTCATTGACAGGAATAAGAATAGTGGAAAGATGTGGATTTTAGCTGGGCTGCTCTTTGGATCTACATACACAGACAAAGAGCAATGCAGGGAGAATATAGCCACTTGGGTTCCAGTCTGCCATGGTGTTAAATGGAGCAGGATCAATTCTTAAAAAAAAAAAAAAAAAAAGAAGATGGCTTTTCATTTTGCAGAATACCCTAGTGGTTAAATTTTTTTCCCCATAAGTGAGAGGACATGGTTCTAGATCTGATTCAGACTGAGGGTTCTGGAATTCACATCTTCTATATGGGAAATTTTGAGAGTGGGTATTCTTGTCTTTTTCTATTGAAATACTATGCAACAAGGAGGACTGCAATGGCAGGGTGACACTTGGAGTGCACAGGTCATGGAGACTGCATAAGATCAAGAAGAAGGAGACTTCTGCTTCATCAAATGATCAAGATTTCAACTAGCTAATCTTCCTTATGGTAGACCTATAAAATCTATTTGTTCATTAGGATGAGCTAAACCTTTGTTCAGTGGAGTTTCTGTAAGGATGGAGGATCAACAAGATTGAACACAGATGTTGTATGTAGTGTGAAAGAAAGAAAAGACAACAGAGAAATAAGTAAACAATACGTTCAAAATAAAGCATGTTACCTGACATAATTACACAGAGAAAATTGCCACTATTATGCACGATGCATAAGTTATGCACAAATACAACCTCAAATCATTACAGCTTCCATCAGTGGGCTAATTAAGAGCTTAGAGATATGTCTTAATTCTTAATTTGGAGCTTTAATTATAAGACTGCAATGACACTAATATCAGTCATTGACCACCATGGTAATTTCATGTCCATTAGGACATGCCTTTGCTGTTGATGAAATAATGATCATTCAGTGTATTTCCATCCATCATTATTTGATTAATGAAGAAATGCCAGGTTGTTGTGTTTTTTTTTTTTTTTTTTTTTTTAACTAGCAAAGTCAGTCTGTCTTAGACTGGTTTAAATTATGAAAAGCAAAATAAGTCCTTATTGAATACCAGAACACCATAAAATCACACCATATTGCTGGGTAAAAAGCTCACAAGGAAAGGTGCTGGGCAGATTCAGCCTAAGAATACTTATGAAGAACATCATATATATCTAAATAGACTGACATATATTTTAATTTAAGAGAACTGAACTGGGGTTTATATGTATGATTAAGTATGGGTTCTGACAAAAATGTTATCACTATTGCAAATTTACTAGCTAATAGCTCAGGATGAAGTCATTGACAGTTAATGATATCTATGACATATTTTCATAACTTCTGTAACTGCTGCTCCAGAGGAGCTTGTTACCATCATAAATCTCAAAAGCAAGTCTCACTTTTCAACTCTGTTTCCCCTTTTGCATCTAAATGTTATGCAAAGGAGTGGACACAGCTCAGAAGGGTCATTTGGTTTTATAGAGCTGCTTGGAGAGAAGGAGTACTTTTATCTGTTAAAGCATGATATATCGTTATGCTGTTCCACATACTAAAGTAAAAATGGCATGAAAATTGAACTAAAGCAGGGATAGGATGGGAAATAGAACTGGGGAATCCAGATTCATCCAAAAGATTGTGTCTGTCTGAGTAGCTGGAACTTGAACCCTCTGTTTATGTCTGTACATCCTTGGTTTCTTGAAGTCTTTAGGTGTCTCTGAAGACCTTTGAAACAAACTAGGAAAACACTTGTTTGTGTCTCTCATTTCTCATGAGTTGTTTAGAAACTGTTGTCTGTGACTTGTAGCAATTTCTGTATTTTCCATTATGTTTATTCTATAGACATTTACATGCAGGTAAAAGAAGTAAAGTAAACATAAAAGTACATATTGGAGACAAGGTTTAGTCAGTGACAGAAATGACATTTAATCAGTTGTTTACCTGGAAAATATCTGTGTGTTTCTTTGGCAGTTGAAGCAAGGCCACTGACTTCTGGTAAGACAACCGATCACAGCAAACAGTTGCAGTATACTTCTAAAGGTAGCACTGTAATCAGTAGCTTAAGTAATGAAATATAATAAATAATTAAGTTACCTTTTAGATGCAGGTATAAAATAATGTTTTCATATTTTGACATCTATCATTTACTTCTAGGTGATGAGCATTCATGATTTAATAACAACTTGTTCATGAAAAATAGAAAGGTAATTTGCAACTGAGTACGGTAGTTTATCAAAATACCCTGAAAAACCATAGGACCATAAGTTGTATAATGATGGTCAAATCATCTTCACAGAAACACAGGATCATACAACGGTTGAGGTTGGAAAAGACCTCTGAAGATTATCTGGTCTCCTACCCTCCCATTTCAATAAAATATACCATAATTTCAATAAAATGTAATAGATTTCAGTAAAATATGTAGCAGACTAAATCTTCAAAATAAACTTAAGCCACTTAAGTCCCATTTCTTTGGTTTCACCTTCTCCACATGTAAGTAGGCTACTAATTTTCTTTCAATGCATCTTTTCACCTGATTTTTTCTGTGACCAAGAGATGGACTGTTAAAAGATTACAGAATCCCAGAAATATTGCAGAATCTTTCCAGATTAATCTGCAAGGTTGAATCTGAGAAGATACAATGAAACTAAGATACAGTACATAAAATGGAATTATTTAACTTCCCTTGATTATTGCTTTCTGATTTTCATTAATTCACATTTTGGTTTTGATCTGGTAGTGGTCAACTGGGAAGACCACATTGTTTCATCTTTCCTATCAGATTGTTATTACTCTGAGTTTTGGACTGGTTTGAGTTTTTTGGGGTTTGTTTTTGTTTGTTTGTTTGTTTGTTTTTTGTTTTTTTGTTTTTTTTTTTTTTTTCATGTACTTCTTGAAAGATGATTACATTATTACTGACCAAACATCTCTGTGTCATTCACATACCTAGCTGACACTGTAGAACAACTCCTACTGATTTCAGCAACAGTCAGAACTGTACAGCCAAAGTTCTTCCCACCTAAATTTAGTGGTTGAAACATACGTATATTAAAAGTGCCAATCCAGGTGTTTAATACATCATTGACAAAGCCTAAACTAGTCAGAATCAGCTCCCTTTCTAGTTAATGGATGGAAAAAGACATTCCCAGAGGAAGATTCATTTCATCCCAAGACACTTGTCTGACACTGATGCAGTAAAATCACACTCCTTCTTGATCTGATGTTGGGTAGGGTAGGGTACCAGGGTGTGGAGACTCTCCAGAGGACAGCTTGGCTCTGTGACCAACCAAACCAACCATCATGCTCTAGGCTTTTTTTGTTCTCTTTCTGTCCTTCCTTATTGACTGCAGAGGGCACCCCAAACATTTGTACTCCTAGTATAGGCGCTTCAGCTAGCAGTCTGCTGTGAAACAGGATTAATTTGGACTAGGCAGCCTTCCACTCAGATGTTCTGTGAGTTTCCATTTTGCACCTTCTTTCAAGTTGTTGTTTACAATTGCCTGAATCTTTCCATGTGGTTCCTTTTTCTTTTTTTTTTTTTTTTTTTTTTTTTTTTTTTTTTTCATTGTCTGACTTCTGTTCTATCATTGCTGGAGTATGGGTTGAATCAACACCTTTTTTCTCACAGTAAGCTCAGCATAGACTGTGCTCGTCTGAACTCATTTTAGAAAAATGCTTACATGACAATTAAACAAACAAACAAAATCAAACACTAAGACAACTAAGACAAAATTTTCACAAGTGTCTAGTGATTTGGATCTAACAGGCATTAGAAGCTTGACCTTCTGTTTTTTAAAGGGTTCTAATTTTCAGTCTGGCTCACTCAAAATTATGCTGGTTTTCTCTACTCCCCAACGCAAACACATTCAGATGTTGATGCCCCAGTTCTGTATTTGCCTGCAAACAGAGTTACACTGACTTTCCCACTCTCATTCCTTCTTCAGTGCTATCTCCCAGACCTTAGTATCTCGTGTACAGTAATGGGCACATACCCAAAAGCCTGGGAAACTAACCTAGTTCACTTGAAGCTGAATTGCATGTTGATTGTGAATATGTTATCAGGCTAAGATCATTATAGCCCCTGCACTTATTTTTAAAAGTGCTTCATTTCACCCTGCTTTTAAATGTTACAGCAGAGGGGTGCATTCATTGTCTGCAAAGGAATGAAAACTGTTTGTTGGTTGGGGTGGTTTTGCTCCTCCCACAGACCTTAGCGCATTTCTAATAATCTTTCTGTCTTGCTTCTCCTTTCATCATCTCTCTTTTTTTTTTTTTTTTTTAAGCTTTCATATCTCCATGCATTTGTTTACATAAAGTACTCTCCTTCTTTCTATTTCACCCAAAGGTACTGTAGTATCCTGGGGTGTCTTAAGATGTCAACTAAGTGCGCTAATACTTTTTGACATTCTATGACCCCTGAGGAAAAATGTGGAAATGTATTCTGGTTTTACATTAACTAAGACTTCAGTTTATGCAAAACTGACAGACAAATGGAGTGTAAGTGATACATAAGACAAATATGAGTAGACACCCTATTTAATGAACTGACATTTCATTTGCTATCTCTATGGAAGAGAGTGGTTCCAACAGCAGGGGCCTTGAAGTATGAAATTTTGCTTTTTTCTAGATTGAAGGCATTGTTGGGGTTCAAGAAAATGCTTTGCGAACAAGGACATGGATTTATATAACACAAATACTAAATCCTTTTCTGGTGATGACAGGAATGACAAAGGGATATGTTAAGTTAGATATGGACTTACAGATCCTTGGGTTTCTTTTCTTCTCCACTGTATCTTATGTAAATATTTGTATTTTTGAAGAAAGGGTATAAAATTTTCCCATTGAGAAAGGCACAGATGATTCACAGAGGAAGAGTATGACTCACATTATCATAAAATAAGAAGTATCCAATATAACAGCTCCAGATGACCATGTCAGTCTACACTGACTATGGAAGGAAGTTAAATGACTTGTGTAGGCTAGGCTGCAGCTTTCAGACAGCTAACTTAGTTAAGGAGATTACCAGCCCTAAAGTCTACCTAGAATGAGATTTAAGTCAAAGTTAGGTGAAGCAAATCCACTCTTAAGCCTTTAAGTCCCTTAGCTGTTTTTAAAAATGTTAGTATTAATCATATTCTTTTCAAAAAGTTAAAAGGGACTCACCTTTTGGCATAACTCAGCATCTTTTATCTATAGACCCAAAGTTTATGATGTGCCCACAAAGCATAGAAGTTGATAACTTTCCAGAATTTCATCACACATTCCTAATTTTCATCTCAGGTAGGTGGATGTTTAAATATATTTTAAAATTTATTTCATTATATGAGTTTTTCTGCTTTGTGGCTTATCCTTAGCCTTGATCACGAGTTTGTTTGCTAGCCTCTATTCACCTGCAATTTTGTATTTGCTTGCCTCAATTATCTTTTTACTTGTGTAAAGCTTTTTGAACTTTCAGTCAGTTTTCCCATTAATAACTGTGATATGACATATTCCCTAAAATGAAACTTTGTATATAAACATTTCAAAATCTTGAAAAATGACTCAAGGTTTCAGTAACTGAATATAATGTATAATACCACTAATCTGTCTCTCCCCTTAATGCTAGCTGTAGCTCTCCAGGACAACTTCTTCAGCCTGGAAAATTATGTTCTGAAGGAAACAGACATTTCAGTGAGTTTAAATTTAAAGTTAGAAGATTATCACTAAAGCCGATCTATTGGAATTACTTATCTGAGCCAAAGTAATTCAGGTGCAGTGAAACACTTCTAATTTTAAATTTAGGAGCACTGAACAGTGAGTAGGATTCTTTGACATAACACTTAGTTGCTACCACTTTCTCCCTCTCTTTCTGCTTTCCAACTGCATCCTTTCAAGGCCCATGTTTCCAAAACCCGAGTACTGATGGTGTTAAATAAATATGGTATCACTACATAATAACAAAAACAAAGATATTTACCATTAAATATTATACAGCCATTCAAAATAGGTAAGCTATATATTATTTCTAAAATGCTATAATGAGTTAGACCATGGAACTCTAGATCTGATGCAGTTCTCTGGGCAACAATGTAGGAGGGTAATAAACCCATCGAATGGCTGGTGAAGTGAGACTTGTAGGGGTTTTCATTAAAGATGAATTTGGAAACGTAGACTGTTGGACTATTCAGGCTCAACAGGGACAGGAGAAATGCAGGCAGATTGTTTTAATATGGGCAGAATTAGGGGTGATGCATCTATTTTTCAAATACAATGGAAGAAGACAGGAGCTATTAATGGAACTCTAATGGTGTTTGAAGATTTAATACTTCGCAAGCTCACAAAGACCTATACTCCCAGTAACATGTGTATGAAAATGTCCCTTGTGACTTCCCTCACCATTGTCAGCATGGTACACAATACAGTTATCACCATACATTTAAGAATTATATGTAATTTTGTAATTAAAAACATGAAGATCCTTCTTTAATGTATTATTTACAATTCTAAGATTAAGGTAAAACAAGGTAAGCTATAAGCTATTTTTGAAAGTCACAGTTCTGCATTCCTGATAAAACACTACGGAAAGGAATTATACCATGTATTTGTGCTACATCTTCTCCAATGGTGAAGTTCCTAAAGCACAGAACTTGAATGCAGAAAGATGTTTTCTTTCTTTTTTTTAATAAATTAAAAAAAAAAAAAAAAAAAAAAGGCAAAAAAACAGAGAAATACAATTTTACTCCCACAGACTGGAAATTCTGATTTTCAGCCATTGTAATAACTGAAGATAACTAAACAAAGATAAGGGCATGACCACTGGCATCGGGCAGTATTTTTGCAACACATGACATGCTGTATGGTTGCACCTTATGGAACCCCAGTTCAGACTGGGACTGCATTCTTTCCTAGAGATTACTGCATGCAGTCAAATAGTTTCAGCAACACAGATGACAGTTTGAATAGGGAGAAAAATGAAAGATTTGACAGTGCAAGGAAGTCACTAAAATGGTTGCAGAACCATAGTGTGCAGAGATCAGACATGTTGATTCTTTAAACAAATACATAGTTTTGCACTTTGAGAAGGCTGTCCACTGTCATATTGGGCAGATTCAGGAAGAGGGAATTTCAGGATCCTTTTTACATTTGGAAATTGAATATTGATCATTAGAGATCTTGACTCTGCATAAAAATAGATCCAAGGCTGATAAAATAATACATGCATGTGTTAAAGAAACCAAACTAAATCAAACCAAAACCGAAACTATTCTGAGATGCCTTAAATAAATTAATTCTCTCAAGCTTTAGGTAGTTAAATAAAATGCTTGACTATGAATCAGACTTGCCTTAAGGACACTCTACAATCAGTGAATTGAAATAGCCACCTCCAAATATATTCCTTCAGATGAAAAATCCTTCTAGATGTTCTTGCTGTCCTTTGAGCAACTAGCTAATCTTGAGAAACACCTCTTCTAATGCAGAGATGACAAATCAGTTACAAAACTAGGCAGGGTGCATTTGTGCCTTTCCATTTTCTTGAAAAGAATAACTTCATTCCAAATTTACGCATAGAAATATGTTGAAGTTGTAACCTCAGTGCTGGACTTACCAGTTAACACATTTTCAGGCATCAGGAAACTACATTTCCAAAAGGTAAGTTAATAATATTGATGAATTTACTACGGCTTTACTGAAGGGACAGAATGTTATAAAGAGTAATTGGAAGTAACATTCTATGTACTGGCTGTTATTTTATGCTAGCATTCTTGTTGTAGAGGGCATATCTAACCTCTCTCAACATCCATTCTCTCAGACTTTATTTCATAATTAATAATTAAAATTAGTAAGCACCTCTCAAGTTGCTTTTTAGAATGAAATATGACACAGATTTGTAATGAGGGTTGACATTCCATGATTCATTTTAATCTTTTGTAAAATGGGCACAGATCCACGTGGCATATGGGTAAATATGTTTGAAGATGCCTTGAATTACAAAAATAGTCAAGGCCATCAAGTCATTCAACAATTAATGTAGAATCTACCCATTTTTTAATGAATAAAAAAGTGAATAGCTATATTAAGTACATGTAACCTGTCACAAAATGACTTATGCCTTCCCACGGGTAACTCCTGCTTATGCGCTCTCCTCATTCAATTCTATAATACATTTTTAATAATAAATAACAAACTCAATAATAAATTTGGATGTCAGGTGCTGAACTTAGGAACTTGTCTTCTTCAATTCTCAATGTTAATAACTTTTACATCTAGCAGGTAAAATCAGAGAGGAAACAGACGTGAGAAGAAATATAAGGACTATAATGGATATAAATAAATAAAATTAAATTTAAAACAGAGAATAAAATTAGGAGAAAGGCTGAGATAAAAAAGTTTGACTCCTGCAAATTTTCCAAAGACTATTTATTAAAGGAAATAAATTAACAAAAATTAAACAAAACAAAGCAACAACAAAAAAAAAAAAAAAAAAAAAAAAAGAGAGAATGTGGTGTATTAGCCAGAATCTTCTATTTAAGAACATTTTGGGACCCCAAATATAGACCTGGTAACTAATAGGTAAACTCAGCAAAAAGAATAATGAGGTTTTAAAAATTATCAGATGGATTGTGTTATATATTCTCTTTTAAAACAAATGCAAATTAGTTGACCAAGTCTTTTCAAGGATTATGAAAATGTAAACTGGCAAATTTTGTAAAAATTGCTGTTAGCATACAAATGATCAAAAAGCACTGGAATGAGTGGTGGAGCTGCTGTGGAACAAGAATGGGATCAGTGACTCAAAACCTCCATGAATACTTCATCTTGTTTTTCAGTAAAGCTGATTAGATTGAGAATAGGGCAAAGGCAGTCTACATAATAGGTTGGAGAATATGGAAAAGAAAACTGTAACACCCAAGATGGAAAACAAACTTGAAGACCTTAGTGTTCAAACTGAATGAATTCCTGACAGAATACATGGAGTTGTAGGTTTAGTAATAAACATCTCAAAGTAGACGGAGGCACTGTATGACAGGAAAATACAAATGTGCTGTATCTGTTTTAAAATGTTATCTGTAAAAAGTTATCTGGATATCTAATGACCGTCAGATTAACATTGGTTTGGACAGAATTTTGAGGAAAATAAAAAACCACACAGAATTAGATGGAAATTAAGATAAAACATGATATATTATCTATTACAGATTACACAGGACTAATATAATTTTGGTTTGGTTTGGTTTGGTTTTTTTTTAAAGGTAAATTATTTTCTGGACCAGCAGCTCCCTTAGTGAAATATTTGATACGGTTACATGGGAAGAACCTACGGTTACATGGGAAGGATTCATGGTGAGAAATGAACTACTAAAATGGAAGAAGTCTGTTAGCTGATTCCTTATGATCTATCTCATAACCGATATTATTTAACCTTTTTTAATAATCTTGGCTCTAACTAAAGAATAGTACTGATATGGGTTAAAAACACACAGTTGGAAGGTAGTGTCAGTGCAGATATGTTACAGGGAGGATTAGGCAATTCTGAGAGCTCAGCAGCAATAATAGGATGACATGAAATAGTACGAAGTTTATGGTCATGAGGTTAGAAAAAGACTCTGATGATAATTATGGAAAAAGAAAGCTTTGTCATGTTTTCTGAAAAGAACTTTAAAAGCCATCTAACAAAATAGAAATGTTCATAAGTATATCTAGGAGAGGGGGTAAACATAGAGGAGGAAGAAGAACTATTGAAGCTCAGGTACTACACTGGTGCAGTAGCCAACATAGTCAGGTCTTAATTGCATTTAACCTGGAAATTTTCATTCCTGTCTTTCCAACATATATTGCACAAAAAGAAATTCTAGATAGTTTAAGATAGACATTGGTCCACTAATGTATTTGATGATGTGATTTGGTGGTTTACAGTGTCAAAAATCTGTACCAGTGTCTTGAACAGCTCCTTCTAGTCTCACTCCGACGGAATCACACTTAAAGTTTGCCCTTGGGTCTTCTTTTGCAAAACCAATCTTCTCTTTCTAGCTTTGAAAGAATTGCCCAGGGCCAATGCACTGAAACACTTAGAATTTTAAAGAGAGTGAATTCCTCTCATCTTTTCTTGTCTCACCTTATGCTTGAATAATTTACCTCTGTGAGCCTTGAGACTGCTTTACATCCTACTTCTTCTTTCAAGCAGTGTCATTACAATATTGTCATACATCCACGCACTGGGCATTCTATGGCTCTCTTCAAAAGGAATATGAAAATTGAACTGTAATGAGTCAAAAGGTATGAGTTGGAGCCTTGGTCTGAGGTTTATTCTTCAAAGTATATTCTATGAACTTCCTTACTTGTGAATGGTCCAAAAATTGAGGGTTGTTAATAGTTTGATTTGAAGACAGGACGGTTCATTGTTTTCCTAGGAAAAAAAAAAAAAAAAAAAAAAAAAATTAAAAAGGGGTATATTCGACTTTGTTGAGGAAATCAAGTCATAATGTGAATTGTTGTGGATATCCACTGGCCTAAATAGGCATACAGTCAACCTAAATAGTCATAATGACCTCTTGTGGCAAAAATCCCCCACCCCATAGATATATGAAAAAAAAAACAACCCTACATGAGATTTTCAGTTGATTTTCCTTACTGGAATTCCAGTGATTCTGTTAATGATTTATTAATACTTTCACTTTCATGTCAAAATAGAATGTTAACAATTAAAATGGGCATAATATGGGAACAAAAATAAAGAAGTATTTCTTTACTAAAAGAGAAAAATAGAAAAGACTAGAATGAAAAAGAGAATAGAATGTGTAGAAAATTTCAGTTCCTCAGCTGATCAGCAACTGCAATAAATTGTGTATGTTGCCATGTACTTCTATTTATGAAGAAAGAAATAGTAAGTCTTCAGTCAAGAAACATGGGATTTGCTGGAAGGGAGGGGGTCTCAGTTTCAGACTGCTTTGAAGTGAAGGCTTTACAGTAAATTCAGACTGCCAAATTTAATTTCAGCAGACATTCGGTCTGACATCAACAAGATTCTGTTTTGAAATATACATGGCACTCAATATAAAAAAATTTTGCCATCACTGTCTGACCTCACAGGGTCATATTCACCAGTTTATATTTTTCTCTGTATCAAAGAATATTTAGTGATATGTCTCAGATAGAACAGCCTAAAAAAGAGACAAATATGTAATTTGCTTCCTCCCATCCCTGAATACTTCACTGTGAGCAGACTGGGAGAGTCTTCTGGAATATGAGAGTTGTGTGGTCAAATTCTCTTGGGAAGACATAAGATGGGAAGCTGTTGTTCCCATACCCAGTATGAGTGTTTTAGTTGTTGAGATGTTGCAGAGAAGAATGGAGGCAGCATCTCATTCTGCTGCTGTTTTGAAGGAAACTTTTAGCCATTCATTTCCTTTCTAAGAAAAGGACTAATGACCCGAACCTCAGAGGGATAAAGTTATTGGGAATGTCAATCCCACAAGAAAAGAGGCATTTTTCTGTAGCATCATACTAAAATATTTATAATCTGGAAGAGGTGGGAATTATATCTGTGCTTTTGTCCTCTGTGTTTTTATTAATTAACTTAGATTTCCCTGTCAGTATGTTAGCTGTTGTGAATAATTTTTTTAGGTCTTTCTTCTCTCTGTCCATTGCATTTGCTGGCATCCTACCAGACCGTTATGAATCCCATTGGGTAGGTACTTCTCTAAAATGTACAGAGAAATTGCAGCAGTCAGTGCTACAAAGCCAGTCTCTTCTGTACATATATTCTTACACATCTTTGTTCAATCTTTTCAGCCAAGAGTTCATGTCAGTAGATGGATCTTGCAGACATTTACACTATCTTATTTGTTGAACAGTCACCACTACTGCTTAGTCCTTTCTATTCTGTGATGAACACGGACTGTGATTTATATTAAGAAATTTATTATAAAATTCTTTCTTCTGTTATCAGAAGACCTACATAGGAAATGATAAGGGTAAAGTCATTATAGAATTCTAAATGGATTTGAGAGGTCTTAATAGAAATGACTTATAAAGAACTATCAAATTGAATCAATAATGACATATTTTCATAGGTTATTAGAGCCTTCCTGTAGTATTCTACAGAGAAAATATTCTGTGCTGAATCCTATAAAGTTCTGCACATGTTTTACTTGATGGAGAGATAATATGATTTAGTAAGTGGAACTGAAGGGGAAAGAAAAACTGATTAAGTATTACTGTATATCACAACAGTAATTTTTCACTATAGCTAACAAAAATATAGAATCAAAGAAAAGCATTTTTTTCCACTTTAGGGGCTTCTTTTTTTAACTTTGGACAAATGTTTCTGACTTTGTGATGTTGTAGTGACCTCTGACCCACAAATTTCACACATTTTCACTGTAGACATGATATATAGGTATAAGAGACAACAACTTCTGATGTTTGTTCAAAAAATTATTTCCTAACATTCTGAAATAAATGTGTATGTCAATGAAATGCACTTCTGTACTTATAGTATGTCAATTAAGTGTTATGAGTAATTTTCTATTGAGATTTGGTGAGTTCCATATGCTTGTGAAGATGTTGAAGCATTATGTGAAGCTTTAGACAGTATGCAAAATTTGTCAGATCAACATGATAGGAGGGTATCAACATTTAGCTGTATTTGTTCAGACCCTCTGGAATAAAAAAAAAAAAAAAAAAGCTTGTTATGCTTATGATCACTATATAGAGGGGAGAAAATATATACAAGTATTTTATAAATTAAAAAGGTTTTTATCACAGCTGCTAGGCTATTAGTAACATACAAAAGAATTATCTGAGGCACTCTGCATTTGAAATTCACATTTAACTTATTCAACCATTAGATTGCTGAGATAAATGACTAGGAAATCACAAGAAAATATGCAGAAACAATTTCATTTTTAATTGAGAGAAAATCAGAGCTCAAAATGGATTGAAACTAACCATATGAGCAATTTTCATTTAGGAAATGGAAATGAAAAAACCAAACAAAGTCTAAACCCTATTCTACCTTCCTTAGGAAATTTACCTGTATCTGTCTTGTGTTTGAACTTAGTAATTATTTAAATGCATTCCCTTTACTTGAGATGCATGATCTGCAATGGAAAAAATAATAGAAATAAAAATTAGCCTTAACTTTTGCAAATATAGACAGCTCTGTGAGCTATAAACATTTCATAATGGCTTAGAATTAGATAATTTTATGTGCAAGGATTCATGCTACTCAAACTCTGATTAATAAAACAGACATTTTCATGGTTTTTTGTTATGGTTTAACCCCAGCTGGCAACTAAGGCCCACACAACCACTTGCTCCCTTCCCTCGGGTGGGATGAAAAAGAAAATCAGAAGGGTAAAAGTGAGAAGAATACTGGGTTGAGATAAAGATAGTTTAATAAAGCAAAAGCTGTACACACAAGCAAAGCAAAATAAGGAACTCATTCACCACCTCCCATCGGCAGGCAGGTGTTCAGACACCTCCAGGAAAGCAAGGACTCCATCACGCGCAATGGTTAGTTGGAAAGACAAATGCCATCACTCTGAATGTGTTGTCCTCCCCCTTCCTTCTTCCTCCAGCTTTATATGCTGAGCATGATGTCCTATGGTATGGAATATCCCTTTGGTCAGTTGGGGTCAGCTGTCTCAGCTCTGTCCCCTCCCCTCCCAACTCCTTGTACACTCCCAGCCTGCTCACTGGTGGGGCGGTGTGAGAAGCAGAAAGGGCCTTTACTCTGTGTAAGGACTGATCAGCAAGAATTAAAACATCCCTGTAGTATCAACACTGTTTCCAGCAGAAATCCAAGAGATAGCCCCATACCAGTCACTATGAAGAAAATTAACTGTACCCCAGCCAAAATCAGCACATCTTCCCATCAACCTTATATATTGTATCTCAAGTGAGAATACAGGTAGCCCTATGCTTATGGAATCTGGTTTAAAATTCTGATGAAAAATGGGGGGTGAAGAACGACTAATTTTATTTTGTTATGATTGACACATGCTGGTTTCCTATAAATAAAGATGATGTCAGGTATTAGAAGATTTTTCTTCATTTTTTCGTGTTTGAGAAACAAATAGTATGCATGTACCTGGAATAATTTATGTGCTGTTTATGACAATGATGAAGTTGTGAGACTAAGATTTATTCTGTGATTTGTTAAATTGGGAACATACGTTTAAAATACATGCTTTAGAAACAGAGTGAAAGCACTCTTATTGAGCAATAGGTATGATAAATATCTGAATATATGACAATTCAACTTAATGTATTATTTATTACATTATCAAGGAACATTTGTAATAATACCTTCTGTAAAAGAAGTTATTGGAAAACATACATTGTAGTACTGTTTCAAAATTCTTAAATTCATTGGATGCTAGAAGAAAATAACCTACCAAAAGAGAGAAATTTTAAAAAACAGAGTACAGTAAATGCATACCTACATCCAAACCACTGTATCCTGGCAAAGTCTTCAAAAACTACTGCAATCCCAAATTAAGCTTACTGCTAACTATAAAGCTATACAGTGAAGATGGTAATGAGGCATGACATAATAGCCAAAAGCATGGAGAATGAGATCTTTGCCAGTGAAGCTTTTGCATCCCCAGAAACTTGATCATGTTTGAATTTACTTCCCATAAAGAGAGATTTATTAGGATAGTTCATTCTTTCCATAGCAATCCAAACATGTAGAATCATAAAGTGATATAAAGGTAATGCTGCTTGAAGACTGATGTTGAAACAATTCAAATGTTTCAGTGTGACAGGAAAGCCTTTCATATCTGTTAAATAAGTATGTAGCAGAAGCAATGCATGTTGGCTATTTGGAACACAGCTGGGGTCCACAGGAAAATCTGTTTCCACAGGCAAATTGTTAGTGGCAAATCTGGGAAGAGACAGTGCAGTTTTGATTTCATTCTTTATATGACAGTATGCCTTAATACTCAAATCCTACAAAAATGCATTTCATTATTTTATATTTGCTACCATTTCATCAGAAATGTAAATCTTTTCTTGAAAAATAGATCACAAAAAAAAAAAAAATCAACCCAACTAATGAAAAAAAAAAAAAAAAAAAGAGAGAAAGAAAGTAAAAAAGTAATACAATTTTCAGATGTGTTGAAAAATCCCTGTGTAATTCAGATATAGGAATACCCTTGATCTTTTTTTAGACTCTGAGAATAAACTTCACCAATCATGCTCAGAAAATAACTACTGGGAGTATAATTATGCTTCCCTGTTGGGACTTGCCTGAGGACATGAATAGTTGGAAGGGCTTTCTCTAGGAGACATAAACAGTTGGTGCGTGGTTTGTTTAAAATTATCTTCATAAAGGTCGTGTCATGAAAGAAATGGTATCTTGGCTTATAAGAAGAAAAATTAAGATAACAATGATAAAATCTCCTATCACTATTAAAAGTCAGTAACAGTATCTTAATGAAGCAAGTTGTCCAAACAGACAATAATTTTTCTTTTTGTTAAACATGCTTTATGACAGATTTAGATACTGATGAGATCTCAGAGGCGCAGAATAGCCTAAAGACAGTCAGATTTGTTATCAGTCTTCATCTATCTAATGAAGGCTTGTAGTCTTTTAATACCTGTACAAAAGTAAGTGATTCTTTACATCTTTTCTTGTATCAAATCTGTCTAAATGAATAAAGTTGTGCTAAAGATTGCTGAAAGCATAAATGTCTGATATTTTGTATGACTGTCATTATCAAAGTAGATGAAACTTCAAATTTTCTTTAGGGCAACAGCTGGCTTTCTGCTTTCCTTGGCTTTCTCTCATGTGAGATGAGCAGGATTTATTTACATCTGTGGAAATCCAGCATACGAATGAGAGATATTTCTTGCTGATAGTTAAATCTGCTGAGGAAAACAGAAAAATCAATGGGAACTGCACATCAGGTTTACTTAGGGAAGGCTGCTGTGTTGCACCCATAGCATAGAAAATAAATAGCTCTTTAGCCTGGAGATGTTGATCTTGAAATTTTTGAGCAATTTCTCCCTCAGCATGTATTCATTCCCAATCCCACTCAAGGGCTGGCACCTGGAGCTGTTGCTAAGTGGTGTATCTGCCACATGGTGGAAACATAATATTGATTTTTAGAAAAATCAATTCCCAGTTTTTACAAGATCAAAACCAGAAGATAGCAAAAAAGAGACTGGACTTTATTTTATAATGATAATCATTATACTATACAGATTTGTGAGAGAGATGCATGGCTAAGAGACATCATATTGATTTACTAGTAATAAACTGTGCCTGTTATGATTCTAACTGAGATGCTTGAATCTCTGGATATAACATTATTGATCACAAGTGGTGAGTATCTTCTTACCTGTAAATAAAGAATTCCATCCTATTTTTCAGGCCTTTCAAATTGGTGAAAATGTGGAAAAGCACAAAAGCATGGCAGATGTCACTGCAACAGTTTATTTTCAGGTGAAAAATAAAAAGACACCGAGTTTTCTCAAATCTAGGAGTGTCAAACCTGGAGATGTATTGTTTGTGCATCATATTTAAAAAGCTAGCCTGACCATTTCGGGTGAATTTCCACCTTTATTGAGAAAATACACTATTAATTTATTGTCTTTCTTTAACTGGTGAATGTGGTTCATCACATTTAATAATGACTTAAAGAGTGGGTGAAGTAAGAAAGGCTTTGACAATGAAAAGAACATGCTGTCAGTAAAAACAACTTAAATGGGAAATAATAGCAATGCATATGTCAATCCAACATTATTATATAGCCTGGAATGCATTTGTGATAATAGTTTTAACAAAATTTTTATTATGCCATTGAAAATACCGTTTGCGATGTGATTAGTGCATACAAGAAAAGTTGCAACCAGAGTAACAATACAATCTCAAAAACAATTTAGTCAAACCAGGCAGACTCACCTCTGAAAATACATTGAAACAAGTTTACATAGTAGTCTAACATTTTATTATCATAGTTTAACACAATTTTGTCACTTATAGAAAGAAACCAAGATATTTAGGTAATGAATATACATGCTTATATGCACCTAGCTAAGTGCATTAAACCAAAATAATTTCTTTTAAAATTGTTTTGATTCTGAAATATATTAACCTAATTCAGATTTCTCTGTTAAGATCCTTATTCAAAGCTCACTGAATTATCTGAACTATTCCTATAGACTTTAATAGGTTATGCATCAGTTCCAGATCAGTGAATGTTTGTAGTGTATTTTGAGCTTCCCAGATGGAAGGAGTCATCTAATCACAACCTATAATCATTTTATTATAATACAAAATTATTCTTGCCTTTTTTCCCCTACCTTTCCATGGAAGTATTATACTGTGCAATCATCATTACTATCTTTCTGTTTTTTTCAGATATGGATCAACAAAAATAACTAAAAGGGAAAAGGAAGTGTACAAAGTAATTCACCTTGGCAGCGTTTGTGCTTTTGGTACAATATGGAGATTGACAGAAGCAGTATTTTCAAAGTGCTATATTTTTTTTCTTCAATACCAGTAATATGGTACCTGACACTAATTTAGAGGATGAGAATTCTAAACAGCAGTTTAGAACATACCGAGATTGAGTAAAATTTCCTATCTTTACTGAAATACTGGACAGTAAATAATGACAAGATTATCAGTATATTTTACTTTTGCTACTCGATTCCAATATGTCTATCCCCAAGTTGATTTAATTTTCCCTTTGAGGAACATGTAGCTATCCCAGGGAGAATGATGATAGGGGTCAGAGGATTTTGTATGTCGTGAAAAATTTCCCTGGTCTTGTGTCAGATCCATCATGTATTGCTAAATAACTTTTAACAATATCCAGTTTTACATTCTATTACTCAGAAGTTTGACAACTGTTCTGTGAAGACACAGATAAAATCCACAAAGGTGGATCAGCTAACATATTTCAAATTGGTTTACTGGTTTAGCTTATGGTAACTAGGCATCACAGACCCATAGAGTCATAGAATAATTTAGGTTGGAAAAGACCTTTAAGATCATCGAGTACAACTGTTAACCTAACACTGTGTCCTGGGTTGAGTTCTCAAGATGTGGCAATGCTTCTCACTGTTCTACTCTGTTATGTGTTGTTAGTGTCTGTAATAAATGTATGTTCTTTTTTTCCTTCCCCTAACGAGTCTGCCTTTTGCTCGTGATCATAAAGGGGAATTTTTCCCCATCCCAGTCCTATCTCGAACCCCAAACCTGGCTCTCTGTCCCTTCTCATTGCCGGAGGGGAAGGGAGAGAGAGCTGCTGCATTGTGGTTGGCTGCCAACCAGGCCTAAACCACGACACACTGCCAAGTCCACCACTAAACTATACCTCTAAGTGTCACTTCTACACGTCCTTTAAATACCTCCAGGGACTGTGATTCAACCACTTCCCTGGGCAGACTGTTCCAGTGCTTGACAACCTTTTTGGTGAAGAAATTTTTCCTAATAGCCAACCAAAACCTTCCCTGGTACTACTTGAGTCCATTTCCTCTTGTCCTATCACTTGTTGCTTGGGCAAAGAGACTGACACTCACCTCCCTACAACCTCTTTTCAGATAATTGTAGAGAGTGATAAGGCCTCCCTCAGACTCCTTTTCTCCAGACTAAATAATCTCACTTCCCTCAGATGCTTCTCATAAGAATTGTGCTCTAGACCCTTCACCAGCTTCGTTGCCCTTCTTTGGACACACTCCAGAACCTCAATGTCTTTTCTGTAGTGAGAGGACCAAAACTCAACACAGTATTTGAGGTGTGGCTTCATCAGTTCCAAATACAGAGGGACGATCACTTCCCTAGTCCTGCTGGACACACTATTTCTGATACAATCTAGGATACTGTTGTCCTTCTTGATGACCTGGGTATATTCACATTCAGTTGGCTGTTGACCAACACCCCCAGGTCCTTTTCCGCCAGGCAGTTTTCCAGCCACTCTCTCCCAAGCCTGTAGCTTTGCATGGGGTTGTTGTGACTCAAGTGCAGGGCCCAGCACTCAGTCTTTTGAACCTCATACAATTGGCCTCAGCTCATCAATCCAGTTTTACATCAAATAATGTAAAACACATTGAGTTATGTGTTTGTCTTTGAACAGACCTGGCATACTATTGTTCCACAAAACCCTCCTTTCTGGCAGATGTAACACTGTAAAACCAGGAGCGAACTGGCCAAGTGTCTATGACTTCCTTGTGATTGCATTTAAGCGTGCTGAAGTGCAACAAGGGCCATCTATACTAGTGTGTGGTAAAGCTCGGGCTCTCACAGGGGCTGCAAACTAAGGTCTTTCTATTAAAGAAATCATTGAGTGGGGAGAGAAGCTGTTTAATTTTTTGGATCTTACTTCCCATGTATGATTTTGGGCAGTGGCTATAGATTATGCTCAGGTTCAGAAGCCACCAAGCAGTTCCAATTTTCACAGTATGGATATTGTTTCTATGAGAATCTGCCTAAAAATGCAACAAACACACGGATGGAAACAGCTTGACACTGAAGGCAAACAGACAGCAGCTACAGTTCATGTTCCATGCAGGGGTACAAGAGTTCACTTATGTAGCTGTCAGTGGGAAACTGCATAGATCTTTCTGCATTGGGTTTCACCTGAAGCAGAGAAAAAAAAAAAAGTAGATTCCAAGTATCTTTAGTGCTGAATTCCTTTTTTCAGAGTTTTAGACCATCCAGCACAGCTAGGACTGTGACATCCACTTGCACCATTAGAATACAAACACATATCACTGTTGCTGTATATGTGTGCCTTTTCCAAAGTTAACAATCCATGACTATTGAGCAACTGAGAAAACATGTAAATGCTGCAGAAAACTTTCAATACCTTTAATACTCTGTGAGGCAGATCTTCAGACATAATATCATTGACCTTTGACATCAGCAGAAATATGACAATTCATTTCCATTCATCTCTTGCAGAGGGCAACGTGGCAGATTCCTGCCCTAAGTCATGTAAAAATGGTTTCTGTAGACCCTATTGTTAAGTCACACAGGTAATCAGCTTTCAGCATCAAAATAATCTTCCCTTCTCAGTTTTACATGTACAGGAAGGGAAACTAAGTGACAGCACAGACTTCATGTTTTGGGCTCTCACAGTAAAAAAATTTCTTGTACATTTACAAGTACATCTCTAGATCACCATTCCTAGAGGTAAGCAATTAATGATTCCCAGGCAAGAAGAGCTTAGCACAGCTCGTGGTGAACCTGTGAGATGCCTTCCTTTGGCTCAGAGGAGAGAGCTTTTCCTCACAGACTATTCACTACATCCATTCTTGGCATAGGGAGATGTAGTTCTGTCAAGTGGAACTGAATTTAGCTGGCAGCAAAGGTACTTTTCTACAGGATACCTTATTACAATTGTATCTGAAGGATCAAGCTTTTCCATGATGAGCCATGTAAATAGCTTATATATTAGGTTATTGATTAAGAATGGTTTGACTGCCCCAAATGAAATACAACAGAAATATAAGAAATGTTTCATAATTACAGCAACTTAAGTGCTTGTTCCAACTGTAGATGTAAGTACTTAAATTTAAGGGACTTGAAAGTTGTGGTTTAGGTGCCTGATACTTACAGAGTGCTTACAGAAGCTCAGCATCTGTATTGCTAAATCATTACAACTGTCCCAGATGCAGTCATTGTCTGTGACTAATATCATCCTCCCAAATAATTTCTAGTAATAGCTCATGACTTAACGTAGAGGTGGGACCATTCCTTATTTTCAGCACAGTCACTATGATCTGGAGAATATAGTATGGCTTCAGTGTGTCCCTTGCCAGATGGCCTCAGGGTCAGAGAGTCTCTCAGGCATGTTTAATGCTGGAGTATAGAGGAAGTTGCAGGAATCAGACATCAGAAATCTGGCTGTGGTGCCCAAGTACTGGGAGAAAACAGGACTCAAGCCGGTCATGCAGAGCTAGCTGAGGCGGAAAGCTGAGAGGGCAGAGGTCTGAAATCCCTCCCCTCCATAGTTTTGATACAGGATGATTCTTAAGTGTCAGTATGTGGTTGGGTACCAAAACCCCAAAACACTGACTGACTATCTAAACATACTGAACCAAAATTTCTACTTGAACATTTCCATTTTTTTTTTTCAAGGAACTGAGAAAGGAGTACACTTTTCTTTTAAAACAACCATCATAGGAGCAATAACAAGAGTATGCTGGAAGGAAAGCTGTTTTCTACACACTCAACAAAAACCTCGTTTTCCTTATGCCTCTCAGCACAGGATCTATGCTAGGTTATGGTAGAAGGAGGGACGGATGCACAACGTTGTTGGAGAGCTGAGCATGCAGAAGTCAAAAGAAAGATTACAAAAGGGTGTGTGACTAAATAATCAATGTAAAACTGATCCTAGGAATGTGGATTAGAGCTTCAAGTACCATTTCTTTCCCAGTTATTACCAGGAAATAAGTTTAAAGTAATTTTACTTAATAAGCCTTAAAAGAAAAGAATAAAAGTAAATATATTGATTAGGTTTTGTTGGGCTGACACAAATGTCTTCCTCACTAATCTGTACTAAGTGTATTCTTAAATTATTCTGTCTAGCTAATGTCCTGTTGCTTGCTTATACTTTCCTTATATACTCTTTGGGTTTGTACAGTGCCTAGAACAAAGTTATCCTGAAATATAAAATAGGGCTATTAAATGCTGGATGATGATGATAATGCAAAGCATAAAAGTATCATTTGATTAATTATATCATTCTTTATTTGCATGTAACAGGCTTACATTTCCTTCTGCATTTTAATAACACAGTAATGGTTATTGTAATGAACTCATTAAATCTGAGAGTCAATATTAATGGACTATGAGAAGGATCTTTATGAACTTCATTGGCAGGCTACAAACAGTGGATTAATATAAACTACAGAATGAATCAATTGGTTGTATAGTTATGAGTAATCAATTTATATTACTAAAAGTGCCTTAAGTTAGAAGCAAACATTTTAAAATACTGGGCTGGATCCTTGTTAGATGTAAATCAATAAAAGGAGGTCAATCTAAACCAGATGCAATTTTGGAGCAGCATTTTAGCAAAGGAAATGTTGTTTGTATTGATAAAAATATTGTCAATACTAAATCATCAGGCAGCCCCCTGAATATAATGATACTGCATTGATATAATGTGATTTTAATGGATATCTGTATATTTTAATTGGTATAACTGTGTATCTGTATAATAATTTCATGAAATTTAAATTATTTTTCTTTCTGTCTGTGTATCTGCATACACTTTAAAAATTTTTTAAATTCAGGTACCATTTTCAAACTTTTCTCCAGGCTGCAAGAGTTAAACATTTACTTTATTATTTTAAATTACAACTGAGTTAATTTAGTTGTGCAATTGCTTGTGTTTAATAGCTGTTGAAACAAAAATTATACGAGCTGTATTAAAATTGGAAAAGCTGACAATGTGGCAGTAATTCAATTATGAAAATAAAAAAAAAAAAAACAAAACAAAACAACTGCTAATGCTGATGGAAATATCCTTCAAAATAAAGGTTTTATTAAAAGAAGGAGTGTCATAAATTGTCATAAAGTGTTTTTAACCCCTTGTTGTTTTGCCCTTAGCTGGAATGTCCAGGTATTGTATAAGATGGCCAACAGGGAACTGAATTTGAACTTTCTTAATGCTGCCAAAGGCTTCTATTCCTGGTTTATGCCTTCACTAGTGCTAATATTTTTGCAATATTTCTGTGCCCAGAGATGTGGCAAGGTACTCAGGAGATTGGCATGATGACCAGGTCCTGATATATGAGGCAGCAAGCCATGTAAGTAGGGGACCATTTTCACTGTTTAATATGAGTTTGCTGGCACCTACTGACACGTGGTCTCCACCTGAAGCTTTGCCTACAGCTGGGGCCTTGTTGCTGACTTCCTGCTACGTGAAGTCTTTCACATCTGATAAATACTGCACTTATGACCTTTGCCTTAGACTCCTAGTTCCAGCTATCTATTTTCCCATAAACTGTAGGAATTTAACAACCACCCCTGAGACTTAAATCCCTCTGTTGAATTTGGCTGAGTGTTAGCTGGTAAGTTAAAAGGGTGGAGAGGCAGACACAGACCCCTATGCACAAATAAGAGAAAATAAATCCTGTTTCTTTATTAAGAGAGGAAAAAAACCCAAAAGCAAATAGTATGCAGTAAGAAGTATAGTCAGCTAATCCTCTCTCTCCAGTTTTTATTATTGTGTGCTGTTATGCAATATATTTTCTTGAAGAGCTCTGAAAAACAGTTCTTTGTTTATTCTTCTCATTTTGATTTGAATTAGAGTAACTTTTTTCCCTTCCCCTCCCCCCAACTTGACCGTAAAGTCAATAAGGACTACATGTAAGAATTTGTGATTGTCAGTCAGTCAGGGGCTCAAAGCGTTTGAACACAAAATTTTGATGTGAGCAAGGAAAATAAAATCCTGAAATGATCTTGAGGTGTGCCATAATGAGTGAATCATCTCAGATTTCATGATTGTCTCTTTCTGTATTCTTGTCTTACTCAGCAGGTTTCACCTTGTTGAATGTATTTTTTACAGGCAAGTATTGGTTCAAAAAGCACACGCACATTGTAACAGCCACAGCAAGTCCCTGCTTGGAGGCAAGAAACAAGCAAACAAACAAAAAGAATGGATACGTCAACCCACTCACAAAGATCTGTCTCTGGAGCATTGCAAGTTTTTGTAATGTAGTTCAAATTGAGAAAGAGAGAGAAGAAAAGAAAAAACAACCCAACCACAACCCACAGTATTTTCTGACCTCAGGTATAGTCTTTTATCTCAGCAGTGTTCTGCTCTTTCACTTTTCTCATAGACACTTGACCAAATGACCAAGCCTATGAATCTCATTATTAAGACCCATTCTTGGCTCTTGGGCAGAAGAAACTTTGTTAGCTAATCTTTCATCTGTTTGTTCACAGTTATTCCAATATCTATAAAAACCTATAAAATATCTAGAAAAATAAAAGTACTAACTTATTTCCTTTTCCAAAGTTTGGAGTTGTTTTTTTTTTATTTATTTTTTTTATTATTATTATTTGTTTGTTTCCTTTCTGTTTTGTTTTGTTTTGTTTTGTTTTGTTTTGTTTTGTTTTTGTTTTTGTTTTGGTTTTGTTCTGGTTTGGTTTTTTGTTTTGTTTTGTTTTTGTTTTTGTTTTTTTTTTCTTAACTTGTGAATATTTGACAAGGCACAGAATTTACTAATTTGGAAAGATTCTAACGTATATGAACCTTTACTGTCTAGCAGCCAGTTGTGAAAAACTATGCTGATGCCAACTACTAAGGTTATTTCTCTGTACTTGGAGTACAAGCTTTGTCATGGTTTGAGCCTGGTTGGAAGCCAAGCACCACGCAGCCACTCTCTCCCCTTTCTCTTCCAGCAATAAGAAGGGACAGAGAGCCAGGCATGGGGTTCGAAATAGGACTGGGATGGGAAAAAATCACCCTTTATGGGCATGAGCAAAAGGCAGATTCGCTAGGGGAAGGAAAAAAAGAACATACATTTATTACAGACACTAACAACACTTAACAGAGTAAGACAGTGAGAAGCATTGCCACATCTTGAGAACACCTTCCCCCCACCCCTCCCTTCTTTCCGGGCTCAGCTCTGCTCCCTATATCTCTACCTCCTCCCCTAGCAGCACAGGGGCAGGGAATGGGGCGTGCAGTCAGTGCTGCCACTTTCTCCATCTTCGGTGGGGGGAGCTGCTGGAACTTTTTCCCCCTGCTCCATCGTGAACCCCCTCTCACTGAAGACAGTCCTCCACAAACTTTCTCCGACATGAGTCCCTCCCATGGGCCGCAGTGTTCCCCACACTGCTCCGTCATGGGTCACCAACTTTCTCCAACTGGAGTCCCTCCCACGGCTGCAGCCCTTCCCAGGCTGCTCCGGTGTGGGACACCCCTGCATGCTGCAATCCTCCCAGTGCCAAACTGCAACAGTGAGGGTCTACCTTTTCCCACAAGACCCAGGCCTTCTTTGGGCACAGAACCTTGATCATCCAGGCGAAAAACACAGGCCATAAATCAGTGTCTGCTCCACCGTAGTTCTTCATGGGTGGCAGGGGGGGTATACCCTGCCGTCTCACCACAGGATACAGGGGGGTCTCCGCTATGGCACACCTCCCCACTCCTTTTTTCCTCCGTTCCTCCACTGACCTTGGTGTTCACACAGCTGCCGCAACTCCTCCTCACAAGTCTGACTGCTCGTCACCATGTCCCTTCTTAAATCCATTATCACAGAGGTGCAGCTGATGGGCTCAGTTTTGGTGCAGAGGTAGAGCTGACTTGGAGCATGGGGAGCTTCGAGAAGCTTCTCACAGGGGGCCACCCCTATAGCCCCCTCCCCTGCTACCAAAAAACCCCACTACTCACTCAAACCCAGAACAGGGTTTTAATCATCATATATTAGAGTAGCAGGGGCCCAGTAAATTGATAAATTCTCCAAAGATACACTTGCAGCAGGCAAAAGGTGAAGATTCGAGTTGAAGGAACCACAGTATCTCAGTGGTCATGATCAAGAGGAACTTCTGTGAATCCAGAGAAAGTCGCTGTTTTTTTTTTTTTTTCAACCCAAGATGTGTTAAGGTTACAAAAATAATTTATTTTTTTATTAATTGTAATATGAATACTACAAGTGAAACCTGGCAGATCTGTGTTATGTAGGACAAACAATGACTGAAGATCAGCATGGAAGCAATTTCTTCCAGAGACAGAATACAACTCTGAGGTGATTAGTGTATGTCATAGCTCAAGCTGGAAAGATGGGTTCCCAGGATTTACGTATTAGGGTACATTGTAACATGCCCATGTAAAAATGTTCATGTTTAGTATGAAACATGGCACTGTGAGGGGATGGGTACATGCTTAGATCTTAACATGATATGCCCTTGAAATTTTGCTGAATTTTGTACCCAGATCAGATGTCCATGTGCAATGGATCTATCCTCTACAGCTGTAAAATTTAACACCTAGAACTGCTGACTTCCACTTGCAAATAGACTTCTGTCTAGTGCACCTTAATGTGATGCTGTGCAGTAGCTCTGATTGTTCCATCATACTACCAGCTTTGTTTCTAGTTATTCTGTTTTCCCTTAGTGCTGGTTTGTGGACTGGTGTGAACAAGATAGGGTACACAAACCCCCATGGCACTGACAACAGTGATTCAGAACCTCTGCGAAAGGATAAATAATTTCCTAAAGGACTGTACAGTTTAGCTGTGGCCCTTATGAGCACTGCCTTGCAGGCATTGTCAGGGTCTAGAGCATATCTCCCTTCTAGGAGATTAGTTGGCTGAGTCAAGTAGTTTAGCTGGTTGAGTACAGGGTTAACTTAATTGCCAGTAAGACCTGGTGTGAAGAAAGTGAAAGCAAGGTCCTGTACCACCTTTCCCATGGGAGCTGCTTTTAAGTTGTGACCATACTACCAGGCCCCACCTGGGCTACATCACAGCCATGTCACAGCTACGTCTGCACTTGGGTTTGTGCCTCCTCAATCTGGACCTAGTGCTGGGAGATTACCAGGCTGTTTCTGACCCTGGGCACTATTTCTGGCCCTGATCCTGACCTGGACTTGTAACTTTTTATGGCCAGGTCACTGTTCTTGCCTGCCCTGTTATCTATCCCCCCTGATCCCAGCTCCCTTTCCTGGAGGATCAGCTGGCCCTTGCTGCTCCCTGAAAGCTAAGGTCTGAAGCTGATTGGAGAGAGAAGGTTAAGCATTTTGATTAATTGTACAAGAACTTTGCATTCAGTCTGGCTGCAAAGGTCTGCAGAAGCCTCCAGCTTCACTGGACCATGCTCATACCCAAATCGGGTGTTCAGTTCTCAGTAGCCAATGTGACAGCTCTGAACAGGACACATTACTATAATTTAAATATTTAATGGACAGCTTTTGTCTGGCTAATCAAGTTGGATACTCACTGTAGGATGAGTTTTTCTTTTATATGTGTAAAATGCCAACTATTTTAATGTTATTTTCCTCTATTATTCTCTAACAGTGTAGGGATACATTATTCCCTGTTGTAGAAAAAGCTATTAAAAATCAAGAAAAAACATGAGTTTGTCTTATCCTTGATTTCTGGCCTTTTCCTCAAATGAAACTTCCTTTTCTGAATTTGTTTTTCTTTTCATCCTATCTTTCAAGCTATCTTGGTGCTACATCTAATCCCTCATTCATATTTACAATTCCTCCTCTCAATGGGTATATGGCATCAGACAATGAAGTTCTGCTATCTTAAATGAGCTGAGGAGCTAGTCTCAGTTGCTGGTACTGTTGTTTGTCTCTAGAATGTTTTTAATTCTCATTACGGCCCTTGGAACAAAAATGAAAGGTCATTTTTGTATTTTGCTGAAAAAATGATCAAACCTTTTCAGACATAATTATAGATTGTTATGTGACATAGTCTTTTCCAGCATGCTTTAGTTAGGGTGTAGTGAAAAAGGAATCTGATACACGATAATTAAAGAAATTAAAAAATCTTCCCCCCCCTTCACAACTCTCTCTTTGTCTACTGTCTTCATGTTTCTGTTTTCTTTGCTGCGTATCTTCCCAGAGCTCTGGTGGTGAATGTTAATGATGAAATGTTTGGTTCTACTCTATCCAGTCATTCTCATAAAATTAAGCCCTACACAGTGTATACTTTAAGCATGATGATATATTCCCATGAATGAATAATAATGATATACAAAAGAACTCAAATTCTGATTAGTGAACATTTCGCCAACTGGTCAAGAAAGAATAGCAATTAACAGAAATCAGCTTGTGGAAGGGACAATGTTTGGGTTTTTTGTTTTTGTTTTTGTGGTGTTTTTTTTTTTTTCTTTTGTGTGTTTTTTTGTTTTGTTTTGTTTTGTTTTTTCCAAGCCATTTATTGTTGCAAAGAAAAACAGGTTAGAAAAAGCTGGGCAGGGAATATGCCAGAAAAAATAAATTAACACCTGCATGACTCTGCCATTTTAAAATGATGTTTTCCTAAGCAGTTCAGCATGAAGAAATGATAGTAGGTGATATTCCTGTTTAGTCAGAAATGACAGAGCCATTTGATTTCATGAGCAGTAAACAGGACATACGACCTCAATAAAAATAACAGCAACCAACTAGCAGATTCAGCAATAAAGCTAGATTAACATAATGGGGAAAGAACATTGGGACAAGGTGTAGAGATTTTGACTTCAGTTACTCTGGTGTATATCAGGGAGTCAGCTGACATAAGTAAAAAAAAAATATAAATACTTTGATGCATATGAGATGAGAATTTTGGGTCAAAGTTCTAATTAATATGATCAGAAGAGTAGAGATGATTTAGAGAATATGTTTCAGTTTACAGTGATAAAAAAAGATATTTTCCTGCCTAGAATTTAGCAATTATGTGGTCTGGTAAAGATTCTGTGTTGCTTTCCACGTTTATAAATCTTGTCACTCCAAGACCTTTTGCCCTGTGAAGTGTTTCTCTTTAAGAACTTCCTAATCTTTTATGCTGTTGGTTAATTATACTTTACATGTAAATTTTAGAAATTTACTGCCCCAGACAGGTAGGAAATACCTTCAGCTCTTATGCTGTTGTTATCAGATGGTAAATTTTGCTAGCTTTATCAACTAGTCCCTCTAGCATCAAAGAGACAGTTCATGTCCACTGCTGACACAGCTACTCAGGAGGCATAAATGTAATGCAGTGTATTAACTTTATGACATTACTCAGAGATGAAACCAGTGAGGAAAAAATATTTCTGAACTTCCATCACCTCAGTAAAAAGAGAGGACCATCAAGGCCTATATTTTGCATTATTAAGTCAACCTAAAATTCAGGGTACAAATAATTACAGGAGTTCTCTTTAGGTTCCATAGTTCCACTTTGAGTCACGCATATTGACACAAAAGGACAAAAAAGGCATAGTAAACTGCAGAAAGAATGCAGGAAAGGGGTGGAACAGATGCAGCAAGATGACTTTGGTGGTGCATAATAATGCTACCATAGATATTTAAAGAGAGATCAGAATCTAATTCTGATGTTATCAATTTTTTTTGACAGGTAATGTAGAGGCTGGGACAATAACAGAGAGCTGCTTCTTAAACTCATCTTTCTTACTCCCCTCTAAGACAATAAGAAAATTTGATCCTTTATTCTTGAAAATTCATCATCTTTAACAAGAAATAATTACTAACTATTGTGAATTTTTCTGATGACCTAAGTTCTCAATGGTATACATTGGAAAATTTAAAATATAATAAAACTTGAATCTGGTAACTTTAAAGTCCCACTTTTGTTCTTTATTGCAGAAACCGAAATCCAAAACTAAACATAAATTTGAGGGTTGGGGAGTGTGAGAGTAAAGAAAAAAGAGGAGGGATATTAGAAATCCTTGTGGTTCACTATATGATAGCCAGTATTCATGGAAGTCTCTTGACTTGCGGTACATCATTGTCTCCTTTTAAATGAAAGTGTCTCCCATTAAACATGAAGAACAACAGAAAAGTACTAAGTTCTTCTCCCCATCTTCTTTCAGTTCAAGCCTTAAACAAAAAGAACATAGAAGTCTTCTTCACACTTTTGAAATGAGGGATTGTTCCCCTGTATGCAGGAAGAACAATCCTTCATTGCATGAGATTAACTGCCTTTTCATCCTGGAGGTTTATGATTCTATCATACAATTTTCTAAATGCACACTGTATTCTTGGGAAAGAAAACAAGTCTGCTGACCAACAGAAATCAGTGAATGAAAAGCTCTGTCGGTGATGAAAAATTTCAGTATTGAGAGGTGGCCAGAGGTTCCAGTTTCTTCTGATCATCTGTATACCAGTGGATGAATATCTAGACAAGGTCTAATGAACAGATGAAGAGCTTAGAGGGGAAGTTAGGATCATAAAACTCTTTATGGTTTCCTTTGCAACTAAATTCTTCACATAGTTTTGTCTATGCTTTCACAATGCAGTACCTTTGTTATTCTATTTCAATATTAATTAAGAAATTAACCCCCATATTCCTGCGAATCTGTATGTTGCATGGTGCAGCCCCACTCCCTTGGTTTAATGCTTACATAAGACACCTGGACTAAAAGGCAATGACATAGTATTTTATTATTACTGCAGCATGCGAAAAAGATCAGTCTTGAGTAAACAGCAAAGGATAGAAAGTAAATAATATTGGTCAAAGAGGAGAAGACAGGAAGGGTAGAGATGATATGATGGTCTAAATTTAAGTCTCAGCAGTATTCAAAAAGAGCTCTTTCTCTCAGTAATAAGTGATATTGACAACTGCCATGGGAGACTCACTACTGAAAGAGTGTTCTCTTAGCATGGACTTTCAGATTAAAAAAAAAAAAAAAATGCTTTTGTTAATACACTCTGAGACCATGATAACACTTCACTAAGACTGCCATACAGTCAAAACACCAGCTGCTCACTGATAGCTTGAAATCGATCTGAAGTAGTGAACTAAGTTAACATTTTCAAAAACATGTAAACGACCTGGCTTCTTAGCAAGGTGTTCACATGTGTCTGAGAAAGTTGAGTGCTTAAACATGAAGTTACCTGGCTATATTTCCCTCCCCCCAAGAAACGTCAGTGAATTATTAACTTTTACTGATTTCAATTACATTAATATCAATTAGAGTGGACTAACAAGACACTTTAAAAAAATCTTACCAAACATCTAACTGAAATCTAAGGCCTTAAATACCTTTGCAAACCCGACCCTTTAGTACTTAGAAATACTTAGAATAACAGTGAAGGGCGGTGGGATTTGTGCTCTGAACTATCTGTGATTTAGACAAGTAGGTGCTTCCAAAAATTCTCAAACACAGGAATGAATCTGTTACTTTATAATCTCTTGTAATATTTTCTTCCTTCAGTTCATTGACGTGAACAAATGAAATATGCAGGCAGGTGGTTTACAGTAGGATAACACTGAAGTAGGACATACACACTGCAGTAAAATAGTAAGTAAGAAACAAATGAAGGTTGTGATTGATATTCATCCTGGCTAAATCTGAATAGTGAACAGGACAATAGAGGTGAATGTACTTGAGAAGAGATATAGAAATTGGAATAACAACAAAGATTAAACTTTTTTTTTTTTTTTTTTTTTTAATTGAATACATTTTTCTGAGAGCTTTATACAATATGAAATCCCCATCAGAGATTGAGAAATGGTTGACTATTATTCCTGTTGGGTACTAAGGAAGTAACACTATGAGATCCTTAAAAGAAAAAGGGGAGAAAGTGTGCTTTTCCAAATGCCACAATTCATTGAAAGAACTAAGGACTGATTTTGTGAGTCTCAAACCTCCTAATACACAGAAGGCCCTTGGGAGGACCAGGAAATCCACTCATTCAACACCATATCAACAAAGCAACAAGGGATCACAGCCTTCAAGGTCCACAAAGGTCCAAGAAAAGGAAGACTCTGCTGTCATTCATCTGTGTATGTAGGATCTTATTTTTATAGTTTCTAGGGAGTAGGTGAAATAATTTTGTTCATTCTCCTGACCAGTTCTGAATCATGACTACACAGACTGAGAATTTCCTGCCATGAATTCCAATGCAAAGGAACATTTGTCTTATACAGAAAATATTATTATTGTTTTGGTGTCTCTTACAGAGACTGTTTTCTCATAGATAGACATTCTTACTGTTTTGCCACTTGAATGGCAAATTAATTTTGTTGCCAACATGACTGAAAAGGAGATGGCATGTATAAACCTCTTACTGTTAGTTTTACTGGGATTGGCAAAGACATTTTCTCTTTGTCATATTAAGAATAACTTTGACATTCAAATGAAAATTTCTGCAAAAGATCAATTTTATTTTTCTTAAATTATACCTAAAACCCCACAATGTATTTTGGCCATTGGAAACTGTTGTTGCAAATATATGCTTTCTAGTTTTATTCATATCTTAACAATCAATCCATCCTCCACAAAAGCAAAGCAAATTAAAATAAATATGCAATTATTTCAAGTTCATCTTAAAATATTACCTGTAAGTAAACTCAGGTTTACTGTGGAGAAATCACAATTTGTCTGTATTTTTGGGCTTGCATGACTTCAATGTAGCTAATTTGGCATCCATACTGCCAGCTTTAGACCATCATGCCTTCATCTGGCACTTTCAGAATGCTATATATGTCTATAAATTCCACGTTCTCTGGTTGCAGCAGTGTCTTTCCAAGAAGGATACCATGGATGTGCAACATTTCCAGGGTGGATGGGATGGACTGTGACAACAGGATTACTATCACTCAATCCAACAGTTGACCTTGTAGTGTAGCTAGATCTGTGCATGAGTACAGACTATGGCTGTGTTGTCAGGTACCCTCCATCCACACATAAAGGCCCTAAAAATTTCCATAGATCTGAACTTCACCATGAGTTGGGCTGCACATAGTGCAGATAGGCAGTAAGTATGGATATTATCCAAACCTGATCTGATCTAATTGACCTGAATTTGCATTTGATACATAGGATAAATGTACCCTTATAGGACTAGAATTTTGTTGTTTACATTGGGTTACAGTTTATTCATCAAGCAATCATCAGGATTTAATGGGGCAAATCTTATGGCATGGATGCTAAACTTGCCCTCTTTTCTGCTACTAATAGCTAGACTGTGCAGTATTTCTGATGAGCAGGACATACTCCTAGGTGTTATGGACAGAAACACTCATGAAAGGAAAGATCACATGGATGAATGACAACTGCACAAATTTGCCTCTGAACCAGCAGTGAACTCCAACTCTACTTCTTTAACATCTTCTCTTTCCAGTGTCTCAGGGGAGATGATTTTCTCCACAGCAAAATTTGACAAGGCAAATCTGACACATTTGAGTCTAAATTAAACTACTCAAAGTAGATTTGACATATTTGAGTTTAAATTAAACTCTGTTTCAAACAAAATTATAAGTTTAGAACAATGTACAGGGGCTAGAGAACAAAAAGTCAGTGGCATGATAATAAGATCAAGGGATTTTTTCAGTTCAGAACAATAGCCTGAAAACATAAACTTTGGCACTTATTAAAATAAAGTACTAGTTGGTTGTAAGTCACAGTGTATGGAAACTTTTGTTAAACCTACATATATTTAACCTTGGAGTTGTAATAGCTGTGTTGTTGGAAAGTACATAGCTTTACTTTAGCTTTTTTGTTTACCTTTTACGCTGGCTAAGACTTAGCTTCAGATTTAATTTCCAGTTCTCTATTGTTTCCTTAGGTTTTGTTTCAGTAAATATATTTGATAATATTTCAAATGTATCTGATAAGAATTTACAGATTTAAGAATGTAGGGTGGGAATCAGCTTATTTGGTACATACACACACACCCTGTGGGGTGAGGAATATAAAAAAAAAAATAATATTTGCTTTAAAAAAACCTGATTGGTAATGCAAAGCATGAACACATCTGCTTCCTTGTAGCTCTGCATATCTCTGTAGGGTTCTGTAATGATACAACTCTCTACAGAGCTGGTATCTCCTTTTGTGCTTAACTGTAGCAGTCAATGCAAGTTGAGAATCACCTATCTCGCATCGACAGTCCTTTGACACCCAGATCTGGATGGAAAATCACTTACATTTTCCCAAAGTCCAACACAGAATCTAGAAAATTTATATTTTATTAGGATTACAAATCCTTTCAGTTCCAGTGATAGGTAGTGTGTGTTTCTTGCCTATCAGTGTGATGGATATGGTATAGCATTGTACACACAGAATATTTATATACTTTATTTTAGAGAAAATGTAAAATGTTCCCTAGAAAGAGGGATTTGAACCAGTTAAATCTACTTTCTGCAGTTCTTCCACTATTATTGAACTATAATGTTGAATGTAAATCATTAAATGGGGTGAGTCCTAAATGGACTAACATTAATTGGATCCTATCAGTTCCCTGTTTTCAATGAAGAGGTGAACAGATAATTTATATAAGTAGAATTTCCCCTCTTCGGGCCCTTAAGAGCGCTTACAGCTCCTCACAGACTATACACAAAATTTGTGGGTTTACTTGCCTAAATATCAACAGAGATGATGATGGCACAAGATTCAGAGCAGGAGGCACAGGCTAGCTGAAACCCCAGGATATTCACTGGGGGCAATATGTAGTTCTGTGGTGCCATGTGTACTAGAAATATTCCTATTACTCATCTCATTTAATGCTTATGACACTGGAGCTGTTACGCCAAGTATGTGGAGATAATCTACACTTTGACTATTACACTAAAGATATATTTTTTAATATATTTGATTAAGAATAAAAATTGCTTAATTTTTATGAGTTCTAGATGTGAATGTGGAAAGCAATCTGTGATTTTTTTTTCTGTATGAACAAGAATAATTTCTTCTAATATCTTGGACCTTTGTTACTGCAGCTTTGCATGTTGGTTTTGTTTTTTTTTCCCATGTCAAGGATCTCTAAATTACTCTAGTTAAATAAATGCTAGCCAAAATATGTCAATTATTTTTTCTATACTTAACCATCTGTGACGCTTATTTTGGTTATCTAGCAGGATTTAATGCACTCTTTTTAAAAGCCAGAATTCTTCTATATGATTTATTACTTGATTATTAGATTTGTCTTTTGAAGTTATAGCAGCAATTGTTTTTGGAACTAAATAAAAATAAAATCAGGGTGAGTAATTCAGGGGCTTACTTTATAATGTCAGTGTGCCTTACTCCAGATGGTAAGAAACTTCCCAAGAGTAAATTGCTACATTTCCCACTCTAGCAAATTGTTTGCTGCAATAACAGTACAAAAAATGACATATTCAATATACTGGATGGCTTTGAGCAAGTACCACTATGACATTTATACTAAACCTCACCCAACTTTTCCAGCAATCTTACTCTCAAATGCTTTTAACTATGTGTGGAACCACTGGACTCTGTCGTGGTGCATGTTGTACCTTCACCATGGCCCGCCTCTGCCTAAAACTTCACCTGGCAATGTGAGCTGGAGTTTGTCTCATACAGAAAACCCGCAATGAACTTACACCACAGCTATACAAATACACGAGCAGCTAAAGGAAAGAACTGTGGCTCATTATTTTTCTTTTGCCCAGTTACTTCAGTGACTGGGGAGTAAGGGGATGGTAATTTACTGCTGGCAGACATAAGCAGCAGCTTTCTGCCACTTACACCTCCTCCCCTGCCACCCAGAGAGCTGGAGCTCCACCCACTAGCCAGCACCGGTAAAGAAATAGACATATAGTATAATTTTTTTTCTTATTTACTTGCAAGATACAGAGAAAAGTATAAGATACACTTACTCCCTGAAGTTCAAGACACTTTATGCCTAGGAAAAAAAGATGGCACATAACAAAGTAATAGAAAAATATTCACTTTTTTTCTTGCTTACAGCAGTACTACTTCACTGGAGCTCTGGTCCCTTATTTTTAAGTATAATTCTTCAAGAGAACCAATAATTGTGACATCCAAAATGATAAAAGGAGGTTAGGACAAAAAAGTGGAGGACAGCAACAGATATATAGAACAGAATGTAAAAACATAGTCTATTGACCACAAAATTTTCCTTCATGTTATTGATATTTATTGAAATGCTCCCCTTTTGTTTCACAGACACAGTAAAGGGAGAGTCATTAATACATATCTTCATAGAGTTATAAGGAAGATATATGAGATGTTATATTGTTATGTAGATGGCCCTTGGTCTAGAAGGGTTGAATAGAGTACCACTGTACTTCTAATTAACTCTAAAATGACTGTGCCAATTGCTTTTCTATGTTTAAAACCTTCTGTTCTCATATGTTTTGATGAGTTGTTTATTCACAAAAAATACTTGGATGTTTTGTTGGCCTCAAAGCAGCTCTCATAAAGGTACTGAAGTTGGCAGAGTTAGCTTACACCCACTTGTCAGGCTAGCAGAATGCATTAACAAACTTCAGGAAGTGTTCCCTTAGACCATCATTGATTGAAGGGTAAAGTCTATGACTGTAGCCTGTAAATATTTCCTGGCAGTAATTCAATATAGCTGGAGCTCAGTGTTCTGTAATGAACTGCAACTCTAACTTCCTGTTAAACTAAGCTAGCATCCAAGTTCGTTACAGAAGTCTTTACGAAATGAGGCTACCATGATCCTTACTCAACTCTTTAAAAGATTAGTAGTAAATTAAATGCTGTCACACAAAGTAAATTAGAACATCAACGATACTGGAATAATAAACTTTAAACAGTGTACCAAATTATGTTCAGCTTGCAAAAGACAAGATATGTAAATTAAGCCCAGTGCACCAGGCAACTACTGTGCATATAACTGTGTGAAATGTAATGGGAGGTGCATGTATTTGCAGTCGTTTTGAAGTTATATGACTGATTCCTGCATAGGTAGCCTCCAGGAGTACATTAAGGCAAATGTTGACATATGGTTAAGTCCTGCATTTGCAAACATATACTGCACAACCACCTTAAAACAACAACAACAGCTCACATATGTTTATTTACTGATCAGGTGCTTGAGAGAAAACTATTTGTTTCTTGGATGTTACTTCACCTAGTTTAAAGGATGCTCAGATGTATGCATGGATACCTTTACTTTCTCGAGGGCTTCTCACAGCTTCTTGTTCTCCCTGCACATAGAAAACCTGCGATTTTTGGAAAGGAAGAGATTTTATATATAAATTATATTCATGTAGAGAAAGGAGTGCATGGGGCAAGGAGAATCTTCCCTTATTTCCATGACAGAAGTATCAAACCCCATTCTCTCCCCAGGTAACTGTGCATTGCAGTGCTAGGGAGTGTATATGGAGTATGTGGTAGAGTTTTAATCTAAATAGACTGCATAGGCATAGTGGGGGTTGACAGAAGACTTATATTTTACAGACAGGGCAAAAAAACACAGTTCTTCAGAAATATATAAAGCAATATCAAGAACTGTGTATTTTGGCAGGCATCTTGGCACAGTGATGCCTAAGAACAGCCACTGGACTGCCAGCAGAGCAGTCCAAGCTGTGGGAGCGCATATCTGCAAATGCAGTTTGACCTGAGGTCCTCTGTTCAATCGGATTAGCAAGTGCTGTGTATGAGTCTATCTGCATCGCTCCTTACATGTTCTGGCTTGAACATCTCACACTGTATATCCGAAACAGGATTTATATACATTTTAAAATGGGCATATTAAAAAGAGCAGGAAAACACACACCATTCTCTTCTACCCTATTCCAGGTGAATGCTTTCACCCTTGGGCAGCAGCTCCGTGCTACCTCTTGCATACTGTTTCCTCTGGTCTCATGATGTACATTCCTGCCAAAACAGCATCCTATTTTCCAAAAGAAAGGCTTGCAGCTCAGTGGTTTTGATGAGGTGCACTTCAAACCTTTGAGACTCAGGATAATTTAATCCCCATATTTCTTGGCTGAATTCTTTTACTACTAAGCTAATACAAGCAGTACTATTCTTTTCTCTGTACATGTTTTTGAATAAATTCAGTGGTACTGATATGAATTAGACAAAGCCTTGAGGACACTTGTATGTTTGTCTGCTTACAATTAGGCAGCATGGTCCTAAACCCATTCAAAACTGAAGTGCTACTGGACATGTTAAAGAATATTCTTAAGATCCTAAAGAATATTCACTTGAAAACTGAGATGTCCATAAACAGCTGATGTGCAGCTGTTAAGGATCCCTAAAGCCCACCTTATGCACCTATGTCCTTGTTCTTATCTGATCATACTTACCTCCATCGATGTTGTAGTTCTGAACACTATGCTGAGCATAACATTGAATTATCATGAGACTCACCAGTTAGGTTTCTTTTTGTTGTTGTTGTTGTTGGAAAAAAAAAAAAAAGAAATTGGAAAATGTGTCACACTGAATAGCAAGAACATACTCTGTATAAAACACCAGAAGACCAGTCTCAGCTTAGAAATGTTCAAAAACAAATACACATCACAAAAATAAACAAAACATGAAGTACAAAATTTAAAACTTCCTAACTGAGAAGGTTTAGCTGCCTCTGAATTTGTATTAAAGTTTATGTACTATAAGTAATATCATTAGATTTTCTTACTTATATTGCCTGCAAAGACTAAGGTATACATTGCTACTACAAAAAAAAAAAAAAAAAAAAAAAAAAAAAAAAGAAAGAAAGAAAAAGAGAAGCATCTTAAATCCTTATTTGTTAGTAATATTTTATTACACTACATATAGTATTTATATAAAGGATTAAAAAAAAAGTATTAAAACAGAAATGCCTTCTTAATAGCTATTGCTTTGTGAGTGCTGCCCTGAATTAGTACAATTGATTTTCACATCATTTTCATGCTCCTGCATTATGTCTACCCTATTTTAAATGCACGGATTTGCTGTAAGGATAAGATATTGTCGCCATCCATAAGACAGCAGCTAGATTTATGGCAACTCTGAAATCAGTTTAAAAACTCCTCAAGTCTCTTTCCAGTGTGATCATTTTCCTCCTGGGTCCAAGATTTCTTTAACTGTTCTAGGGCTCTGTCTTGAGTTTGGAAGAGAAGTTCACCATGATGTTGCCAAGCAGAGACTCATCCATCACTCATGGTATGTTCTGTGAGTACTGATTGCACAATATCATTTTCTCCATGTATTGAGGATGCTTCACTTGTCAGAGGCCTTTGAAAGTAGTCAGCTTTCATCAATGGATCTTGACAACATGGAAAGAATGAGTCACCTGAAAAAAGCGTAGGGCATAGCATTTCAAAAGTGATATCTGAAGACTGATTATTCTTTGTCCTTGACACCCTGCCAAGGGCTAGATACACTGAACATTTGGGAAGTAATGGAGCCTACAAATCATTGGTTGCCTACAATCCCACTCAGGCCACAAGAGGATAGCATGCGTGACTTCAGTTCAGTTTTTATTACATGTTGTAAACTTTTGACTGTTCTGATATGTGTTGTCATTGTTGTGTCAAAATTGGGCTTTGACAGGGTGTCTGACCTGATTGAGATCAACAATGTTCTGTTAAAGCTGAAAAAAAGTAAAATAACAACACTGTTGTGGGACTTCCTTTAATCAACTACAGTCAATAGCTGTGCCCTATGGAAACAAAACACAGGGGTCACATGCAGCAATAGTCCCAGGTGAGATGATGGGTTGTAGGAACGTACTGCCAAAGAGTCCTGCAATGTATGAACCATACACTGTGACATTCCCTTTCTTATTAGAGAAGCATTTGTCCTGATGTACTTCCTGCTACTCACTGCTTCAATATTTTAGACCCAAAGAGAAATCACCAAAAGCCTTGGCTGACTATAGAGGAAGTTCCCTTGGTAATGTCTTAAAATCTTTTCTAGGATGACCAGCATGCTATGGTTTAGGACTAATCTTCTCTAACATTATCAATGCTAGTGATTGGCTTGTCCTGTTAAGTGAGAATCTGGTATCAAGTAACTGTGTTGGGTTCTTTCCCCTCCACTTAAAAAAAACAATTTTGTCCTGTAAAAGCTAGAGGAGGTAACAATAAGGGTGTTTTCACAGCCATTTGTAATTCTGAACAAAGAAAGGAGGACCAGTGAAGCCATATTGCCCCAAATCATGCTTCAGATTTTAGTTACAGATCTTTAGGTATAGGATGACTACTCATGAATGGAAACATGAGACCTCTCAGAAAATGACACTGTATCCTTTGAACAACATCTGCAAATAATACTGTCCCCTAGTTGTATGTCAAAGTTCTGCCTAGTCAAATGAAATATTACAGTGCAGCTAACATTTGAACCAAATGAGCACATCTAGATATCTGTGCATGGAGAGTCACAGAGCCATTTTAATGTAGATCGCTGAATCTGCAGGATGTACACCTGCGGAGCCGCGGACGAACGACACGCCGAGACGGGTTCAGTGTGGGTGATAGAGCATCAATCAACGTGTGTCTTTATTGGTCCAGGGTACATATATTTATACAGACAATGATAATTATTATGCCTACTAGTCACTAGCTGATTGGCTTAAGCTCTAAAGGTCGTATTCGCACGGTCCACCTACTTGCAGTTAGCTTACAGCACAAGCTTCTCATAACACTAAGTTTCTCATGCTACTATTTCTGATTCCTGTTGACTTGTTTTCGATACACGACAGTACCGTAACACAATGTTTCTCAGACCACCGTTATCATAACACTAGGTTTCTCAGACCACTATTCCTAATTCCCCTTAACCTGTTTTCGACACACCACGGTACACAGGGCTGAAGCGTCCTTGACATTCCTCCTGTATCAGCAGCTGCGAGCAGCTGCAGGCAAACCCTAGTGAGGCCCAGCATCAGCAGCTAGAGCAGGCTCTGATCATACAATTGCTCGGTGGGCTCAGGACCCTTGTCTCTGAGCCATTCTCCAACAATTCCCCCTTTTTCTTTTTGTATGAGCAGAGCCTGCGCTAACGTTCATTCAAAGATTTTCTTAATACATGACAAGGCACAACTTAGGCATGCAGGCTTACAATCTACTGGCTAAAGGCACAGGACCCTTGTCTCTGAGCCATTCTCCAACAATTCCCCCTTTTTCTTTTTGTATGAGCAGAGCCTGCGCTAACGTTCATTCAAAGATTTTCTTAATACATGAGAAGGCACAACTTAAGCATGCAGGCTTACAATCTATTGGCTAAAGGCACTTATCACGCACCCAGAAGTGCTGTGATACATCTGCATCGTTAGTACGTGTGAACAAACTAAATCTACTTTATGGTTAGTGCATCCAGGCATTCAAACAGGGAGGAAGCACTAGATTGACTTCCTCCTTCTTGCCCTTCCAGGTGACCCCAAGGGCAGGATTACCATGTGGCAGTTTTCTGCTCAGAGACCCAGCCTGGATTGTCCAAACCCTGTAGGATCAGTGCATAACCCTGATCCCCCCGCAAAAAAAATTCCTACCAGGTTTTCCCCCTTTTTCTTTTTTGGACAATCCAGACTCCTTTTAACGTTTGAATCATAGCATTCATAAAGCACTTCCACACAGACCCCAATACCATCATGACTATCATAATGACAATCAGCATTGCCAGTCTGTGCATCAACAAAGCTTTCAGCCACCCAGTAATTTCCAAGCTTTGTAGATTTAGAACCATCATCAGTCCATTTTCCAAATTCCCAAGTCTCGTAACCAGTCTGTCAGTCCATGTTCCAGTCTTATGCAGTCTTATGTAGCAAGAAAACCATCCTTACAGTTTTAAAAGTGTCAGCAATTGTAACAACAGAGTATGCAATACAGAATATAATACAGGTTTCACCATGCTATGTTCTAAACATTGCAATGAACCCACAACATACAATGAATCTGATAGTATATGAACAAGTTTTTGATACCAGTGTCGATGTTGAAACGCCATACAATGAACCTGATACTACATGAACAAGTTTTTGATACCAGTGTTGATGTTGAAACACCAAAATGACAGTTCAGAGTTGTAAAGTTCGTAAGGAGTCTCCAGACCCCCCGAGGAGAATCTTGTGATCTTGAGTTCCCAGGTGTCCCCCATTCGTTGTCACTACCGGGCAGGCCAACGCTCCAGCAGCATGCCTGTCCACTTTTAACAAGGCATCACGAATCACTGCACTCCATCGGGACTGAGCTAAAAGCAGAGATGGTTCTGATAAAGGTGATGGGAGTGGGTGTGGTGGGGGCTGCCGGCAGCGCTTCCTCTTCTTGTAATTGTAAATGCAGAGTTCTGTTCTGTAGCTCAACTTCTGTAATTTTCTTTCAAGTTCTTGGACTTTGTCACTGTCCCTTACCGATGTGTGACCCTGGTGCTTTAATTCGGACAGAGCCGCCGCTTTTCTCTCCGAGCCAGACGCTGACGCGCCGTCAGGGGTGGAACCATCCGAAGGGCGGGGGGGCGGTCAGAGTTTATGGTGGCACGCTGCTCCCCCCTGTCCCCCCGCGCTGCCTGATTTCTCTGCCGCTTCTTGCGCGGTGGAGCAAACAGGAATACTTGGTGACATGCCCTTAATAGAGCGGAGCTGTTGATTATACCCGAAGAAGGTGGCTAATCGTGACGGACGGTTGGTTTCGGCAGGGACCGGTGGGGATGGTACAGCGCCGATAGCCGCCATAGCAGCAGCAGCTACCTTCTTTTCTGCTGGCATCTCCCTCAGGGCTTTTACGATCGTTCGCCAGACCACCCCGTGCTGTCATGCTTCACTGCCTTTATTGCCTCCAGTGATAGTCTCGTCCCACAAGAAATCACCTACTTCGCACCCCTCCTGTTGGCTACATATTAGCGAGGGGCCATCGTCCCTCTGCCCCTCCTCCTCCGAGGTAGGGGGGGGTGGGGGGGGGCATGACTGTAAAGATACTGGGGGGGGGCTGGCCTCCGGACTTTCCCTATTCACATTAACTGTAACTGGCCCTCCTGTTGATGGTACAGGAATATGATCACTGTCAAAAGGCATAGATCCGGATGCCTCACTATCTGGGGTAACAGTGGAACTTTCCCCCCCCCAACTTTGTAGTTGCTACAGCTGCAAGGTTCTTTTCAAGCTGATACCGCTTAAAATTATTCACCACCTCCCGCCATGGTTTCATCATTTTCCTTGCAGCTTTATCGTCATCAATTACCATATCCCATAAAATATCACCTAACCGTCTCCACTCGTCGACATCAAAAAGAGAATTAGGGTCCTGAAAACATCCTTTGACCCGTCCTAATGCTACTAAACCCGCGAGTGATTTTATACAATCCACTCCCCGCTTTTCTAAAAAGTGCTGTAATAAATCCAGGGCTACCTCCTGTTCCATCTTGTCAACCTGGTACTCCTTGTTTAAGGCACCTCCAGTCCTGTGCTCCCTGGATAAGGCACAGTACCGTTACTGCCGACCCACCCCTGATTAAGGCACCGTCGGCCCTTTGCTCCCTGCTTAAGGCAAAAAAAAAATACTCCCGCCGGCTTGTGCTCCCTGTTTAAGGCACTAAAAAATACTCCCGCTGGCCTGTGCTCCCTGTTTAAGGCACTAAAAAACACTCCCGCCGGCTTGTGCTCCCTGTTTAAGGCACTAAAAAATACTCCCGCCGGCTTGTGCTCCTTGTTTAAGGCACTAAAAATACTCCCGCCGGCTTGTGCTCCCTGTTTAAGGCACTTAAAATACTCCCACCGGCTTGTGCTCCCTGTTTAAGGCACTAAAAATACTCCCACCAGCTTGTGCTCCCTGTTTAAGGCACTAAAAATACTCCCGCCGGCTTGTGCTCCCTGTTTAAGGCACTAAAAAATTATCCCCTTTGATATGTTGCTGATGCTCCGTGACTAAGGCACCAGGTGCAGCTCTTGCCAGCAGCCCTTGGAGAGAGCGACCCTCTATCTCGGTTCAGGTCCTCGGAACGACCTGTCGGAGGCCCACTGTCCGATCGTTCTTGATTCGGGTAGGCGCTGCTGTCTCTGATATTTCCCCGCGTTTGTTTCTGCCGCCGCTGTATGCAGCACCTTTCTGCGTCAGCTTCCGTCGCCCCTCTGCGTCAATTCCGGCGCCCCCCCCGCTTCCACTTCCGGGGCCACCCTGGGCTCGCCTCCAGTGCTCCCTCGCGTCCGCCCCCGGGGCTGCCGCAGTCGGCTCCTTACCACGTCAGCTCCGGTGTCTTTCTGCTTCCGTTCGTGGGGCCACTCACTTCTGGTCTCGGGGCCGCTCCACCTCCGCTCTCCGGGGCCGGTCACCTCCGTTCTGCGGGGCTGGTCTGCCTCTGCTCTGCGGGGCTGGTCACCTCCACTCTCGGGGCCGCTCCGCCTCCGTTTCTCGGGGCCGCTCTACCTCCGCTCTCGGGGCCGGTCCAGCCGGCTTCTCTCCGCGTACTCCCCCGGGGCTGCTGGGGCCGGCACCTCTCTGTCTCCGCTCGTGGACCCTGAACGCTGCTGTATTTGGTGTTTCTCCGGGTCCGTTCTCAAATTTCTTGGTTGTTGCTGTTTTTTTTCTGGGTCCGCCGCTCCGTCTGTGTTATTCTTCTATGCAGGTCCCTGTTCGGGCGCCATCTTGCGGAGCCGCGGACGAACGACACGCCGAGACGGGTTCAGTGTGGGTGATAGAGCATCAATCAATGTGTGTCTTTATTGGTCCAGGGTACATATATTTATACAGACAATGATAATTATTATGCCTACTAGTCACTAGCTGATTGGCTTAAGCTCTAAAGGTCGTATTCGCACGGTCCACCTACTTGCAGTTAGCTTACAGCACAAGCTTCTCATAACACTAAGTTTCTCATGCTACTATTTCTGATTCCTGTTGACTTGTTTTCGATACACGACAGTACCGTAACACAATGTTTCTCAGACCACCGTTATCATAACACTAGGTTTCTCAGACCACTATTCCTAATTCCCCTTAACCTGTTTTCGACACACCACGGTACACAGGGCTGAAGCGTCCTTGACATTCCTCCTGTATCAGCAGCTGCGAGCAGCTGCAGGCAAACCCTAGTGGGGCCCAGCATCAGCAGCTAGAGCAGGCTCTGATCATACAATTGCTCGGTGGGCTCAGGACCCTTGTCTCTGAGCCATTCTCCAACATACACCAGCACAAATTTAAGAGTTCATTTTCCTCTGAATATTTAGTCAAAGTATATATTTTCTGGAACCTCCAAAGTATTCCAAAAGTTATGGTGGTTTTTTTTTTTTTTGTTTGTTTTTTTTTTTTTGTTTGTTTGTTTGTTGTTTGTTGTTGTTGTTGTTGTTGTTTTTTTTTTTTTGTTTTTCTTTTCATAAGATAACCCCAATATAAAATAATTTTAAAAGGTTCTATAACCTCTGCGCTATCATTACCATTATCCTGTACCACCATTTAGAAGGAAACCTTCCTGATATTTATCTTACTGGGATCTATAAATATTTGTAACTTCTTAACAATTGAACCAGTATTTATAGCTCTCCTGTTGAATACAGACAAATAGCTAATTCCAATATATAGGAAGGAAAGCAATAATTCACTGATTAAATAAAACCCTTTAAAGTTGCAGATGCTTTTGATACTGACATAATGTAATGCCCACTGAAACAACAGATGTGTCATGTGAACCAGTTATATTTCTATAGACTAAACAAGTTACAAAGTGTTGTGATGGAAATTATTTCCTAACATCGGCTCTATCTTTTGCTAAACAAAGTGTGACAAAATCAAGTGTAATTTAGCACTGTGGCATTATAGGCATAGCTTTTCAGTGACAAAAATTTTCAGTAGTGGCCATTTCATAGATTGACTAAAATATCTTGACCTCTTCTAGATGCCTCCCAGAACTTTATTTTTTGATATGGTGTCATACTCAGCATAGTCTGAACACACTCAAGTGAATGAGCTACCACTTAATTCTTTGACTCAGCACAATCTAAAAAATCAAACATTTGAGAAATTTTCTGGAATATTTAGCTTTTATGTTATTTAGTTTAATGTCCCTAGTTCAGCATTTTTGCCCTTTAGAATAACATAACTCCACCTGTTTTAGTGATTACACCCCTTCTATACTTGTATACAGGCAATGTAACATATCTTTGACATAGATAATTAAGGACAATAGATCAAATTAAAATAAAAGTTGTGAAACAAGAAAAAAATTACATTGCTAAGAAAATGACCATGTTATAATTTTGCAATTGATTTGCCATGGCCTCCTAATTTCTTCAAGCAATTAGAAAGTCAAAATATAAAAACATTCCAGGACTAGAACCAAAGTAACAGAATAAATTAGTATGCAAGGTTTCCTCCAAATTAGATAAAAACAATAAAATCAAACAGCTGTCTAAATAATACAAAGTGAATATTAATAAGCAAAAACATGACATGTTTGTGAAAATATATAGAAATTTTTAATTCAGAGGAAGTAGAACAGTGCATAGTGGAAGATGAAATGTAACATAGCCCACCCAATTTGTAATGCAGCATTTGAATTTGTTCACTGTTGCAGAATCACAGAATGGTTGAGGTTGGCAGGGCAAGCTACATCAGATTGCTCAGGGTCATATCCAGTCAGGTTTTTAATATCTTTGAGGATGAAGACTCCACAACTTATCTGGAAAACCTGTTTGAGTGCCTAGCCACCTTGACAGTAAAAAAGTGTTTCCTTAAGTCTAAGATGAATATCCTATAGGTTAGTTTGTTCCTTTTATCCTGTCAGTGAGCACCACTGGGAAGAATCTGGCTCCAGCTTCTTTATTCCCACCAATAAAGTATTTATACACATGGATGTCCCACCTGATATCCCCAGGATAAACAATCCTAACTCTCTCAACCCCTCTTTGTATGCTAGACGCTCCAGTGCCTTAACCATCTCTGCGGCTGTTTGCTACACTTGTTCCAATATATCCATCTCTCTTGTACTGTAGAGCCCAGAACTGAACCCAGTAATTCAGATGTGTCTCACCAAGGCCAAGTAAAGGGGAGAGCATATCCTATGACTTGCTAGCAATGCACAACGTAAAACTTCATAAGATTCCTTTCTGCCCATTTCTCCAGCTCATCAAGGTTCCACTGAATGGTGTCACAACTACCTGGTGTATCAACCAATCCTCCCAACTTTCTATCTTCTGCTTATTTACTGAGGATGCAATTGGTCCCAACATCCATTTCATTAATGGAGAGGTGTTGACCTCTTCTTGACCCAGGTGCTGACCTCTGGGTTACAAGACTATTGACTGGGTTGGATTTTGTGCTACTGATCACATCACTTTAATCTTGGAATTTCAGCCTGTTTTCAATCTATCTCATTGTTCACTTATCATCTAGTCCATTCATCATCTTGACAGTAAGAATTATATGGAAGACAGTGTCAAAACCTTTACTAAAGTCTAGATAAACTGTACCAGCTTTTATCACGTTATCTATTGAGCTGGTAATTTTGTTGTAGAAGGCTTTCAGTTTCACCAGACATGATTTCCCCTTCCAAAATCTATGTTGACTATACCTGAGTACTTTCTTGTCCTGAAAATGTTTTGAAATATTTTCCAGGAGGATGTGCTTTATCATGATCCCAGGTATTGAGGTGGGGCTAATCAGCTGGTAGTTTCCCAGGTCCTCCTTGTCATTCTTGAAGATTAGAGTTACAATCTTTTTCCCCTAGAACTCAAGGAACCTTCCCCAATCACCATGGCCTTTCAAAGATGATTGAGGGTGATCCCATAATGATAGCAGCCAGCTCCCTCAGCATCTGTGGCTACATCTCATCAAGGCCTATGAAACTGTACATGTCCAGTTTGCTTAAATGTTCCCTAATATAAACCTCCTCCATCCAAGGCAAGTCTTCCTTGCTCCAGACTCTCCCACTGGTCCCAGGGACCTGGGATTGCTGAGGACGAATCTTACTAGTAAAGACCAAGGTGAAGAAGACATTGAGTTCCAAGTTTTTTTCCACATTGTTCATCACTAGTTCTTCTGTCAACTTCATGTCTTTGTTTTGCTGCTTATGTACCCATAGAAGCATTTCTTGTTGACATTCAAAGCACTCATCAGATTCAGCATAGAGTGGGCTTTGGCTTTTCTAATCACATTCCTGCAGTCTTGGACAGTGTAACTATATTCCTTCTTGGTCATCTCTTCCTGCTTCTGTTTCTAGTACACTTACTTTCTATCTTTGACTTTCGTTTGGAGCTTCTTGTTTGTCTGTGGAGTCCTAGTATCTTTATTGACAGAACTCCCAGCTCCTCACCTGCTGTCAGGGCACTGACTTTATTATGTCTTCAGTATGTGATTAAATGTAATTCCCAAATCAGTTTTCCAGAAAAATGTTATGTTGTCCATCTCATATTAGCCTTGACTTTGTATTTGCCCCTGTTCAGGTTTTTCCCAGTGTTTCTCCCATTCCTGAACCACTGAATCCTGCCCTTCAACATCATTCCAGATCCCCCCAGCTTTGGGCTATCATCCATCAACTGAGTCATTGATTAAATATTTGAGTGGAACTGAGCACATGATGAAATATCAACCTCCTCTCATTTTGACAGGGAAACACTGGTAACTGAAGGAGAACTGTGGTTTTCAATAGTTTTACATATCTTAGGGGAATATGTTTGCAAAAAATGCATTAATGTGGAACAGTATAAAAACTAAGCCAAAACCCCATATTTAAATGTAAATAGTAGAAACAAAGAGAGGAATTTCTGTGAAAACCATGGATTTACTAAGTAGAGGATTTTTTATTTATTAATAGTATTCCAATTCTGGTTAGAAATGTTTTGCATTATTTACTGTGTGGTATGTATATTTCAGATATTAGATTTAAATTACATGATAAAACTGGATTTTATTAACACAGTACAGTCTTCTTGTAAAAGCCCCACTGTTTGCTGCTACAAAATCCTAATATCTAAAACTGTATAATGTTTTAGAAAATTCTATAAGAGAATTCTGTTTTGTTTTTTGTAATGGTCTTAAAGTGAAATGCCACAGAAGGGAAATGTAATAGATTTTTCAGGTCAGGTTGTCTCTGTATCCTTCTCCTCATTATACAAAGAAGATAATGACAGAGCAGAATTTAATGGAAAATTAGAGTTCTCCTGTGAGAAGATATGGCTGAAAAGTCAATTCATAGAATGTGATGTAATGGTAGCTTTTTCTTTTTAAATAGTATTCTGATACAGCTTAGTCCTTAGCTTGTAACTTGGCAAGAGATTCAGTTGAAACAACAGTTGCAGGAGGTTTAAAGTTAGGATTCATCTCATTTAACTTTAGCCATCAAGAAGTCAGTTGTCTAACCAGAGTGAATTATTTATCCACTCTGTCTTTAATGGAAAGAGAGAAGTATCTTCACTCCTTCTTAAAATAAGTAGGATTATTCTAACTTTATTAGAGTTGTTTATCTCTCAATTGATTAGTGAGAGAATCTTTGTACTCTATTTGAGACAGTACAGTGGACTAAATCTTATCTTATGCAAAAGGAGGGTACATTCTAAGAATTAAAATGAGCCATTCTCACTTCACAAAACAAGAATCTAACATGAGCAATACGGGAAACGTCAAAGTTTGAATATGAATTTCTAGTAAAGCCTATGAATTTGATATGATTACCAGTGTGAAAAGAATAGGCTTTTCTTTAACTTGCCTTTTTTTATCCCCTTTATTAATGAAATGAAATTTCAGGATGTGTATTCAGAACTGTACCTTTCATGGAGATACCACAAAGGCCATATTTATCCTAAAGAAGTTACCATCTCACCTGTAATGAAACAATAAAATATTTCTGCCCATACCCCTAAATCAGCAACATACAGCTAAAATCCTAGAGAGGTAGAGGACTATGTTATCTCGATGCACATACATTCTGTTACATTGGCTCCTCAGGACTTTTTTCTGCATTGATTATGTTGTTTAAAAATAACATTAATTATGGACTTACAAATACAGTTGTGTTCCAAAACAATCCTTATGTAGACCAGGTTTTAGCTAACAGGAAGGAAAAAAATGTGAGAGGAAAATATATAGGCATAGTTATACCTAAATTCATACCTCCTTCTTGATAAATACCAATACACTTGTAGAACAATTATGTAGTATGGCATATGAAATATAATTAGGTAACAGTCCTTGTAATGTCCTCACAATCTTCCCTGGTCCTTTCTGGAAAGATGGAAGGCAGCTTGACATTTACTTCAAGTGTTTACTTGTGGCACCTTGGAAAGTCTTGAGAAAAAAATTATATTTAATAGGTAGCTCATGGTAAAAGTGACTGAATTACAGTGCATTGCTGTTGATAATATGGAACTATTTATCCAGTACTTAGTTAGAAGGAGAAAGGGGGGCCGGGAGGGTGTCTGGGAGGATTGCCTTCCTGAAACAAAGCTGCTAAGATGGAGAGAATTCAAAAGGTCAGCAAGGCATCAGGGGAAGTATTTGTAAGAGAGAAAAACAAACCAACCAAACAAAAAAAAAATAGCTATTGCAAGTGAGACCAGAACTGTCAGACATTTACTTAAAAACAAGAAAAGAAAAATATGTCCAAGAGAAATATTTCTAGCTAGGGAAAAGAGAGAAAAATTCTTGGCTCGTTAATGCTAGGACTGTAACAAATACTGGACACATTATTAACATTGGCTGTGGAACTCTTGGCATATTTCTGAAAGATTATTAAGAAAGTTTTGCATATGATTACCATTGACTAGTAACTGTGAGAGGTTGTTACATTGCATGTAGATCAACCACAAGAATAGAAAGAGATATGAATTTTACCAGGAACTGAATTATACAGCTGTTTCTTAGATAGTACTGTTGAGACCAAAAAAATAAAGAATATAATTCCAGACTGAAGTGGGGAATTCATCCTAGTGATTTTAGACTCTCCTGACCTTATTCTCTTAGTCTCCTTTCTAGTCTCTCTCTGCTCAGATTCCTAATTTACATTACTAGAAAACTATTTGTTTATCTCTTTCTTCCTCAGCATTTAATCCAGATTCAGCCTTTTCTCCTACCCTTGTCCCTTATTGCTGCCACAGGCTTGCCCCCCCCCCGACACGTTCTTCTTTTTCTGTCCCTGTTGCCAGCCCCTGCAAGCCCTAGTTAGTTTTACCTCTATGTCCCACTCTCTCCCTTAAATGTGCCCTGTTCCTGGATCCTGCTCTGGCCACCTTCCCCATGTTCTCCTCACACCTTCTCCCCTTCCCCTGTCTTCACCTGATTTCTCCTCCCCTGCCACAATATTTCTTTCTTGCTAGATTCCAAAAGAGGGAGCCGTGAAACCACAGAGAGAGTTTCCCTGCTGACAGCTGCTGCATGGTCCCTGAGGTTGCAGGGGGAGACCAGCCCCATGTGCAGAGGGATCATGCAGCAGTGCTGCGAGGCTGCAGCATCTGCAGCTCAGTCGGGTGCAGCAGCTGACAGAGAGCACAGCACTAGTGCAGCAGGCAGAAGGCTGCCAATCTGACCTCCACTGTGCACAGCCAAGCTGCTCGAGCATCCAAAGATCATAGCTTAGACATATCAAGGGGAAACTTCTGTCTCCACAGTTAACAGTGTGTTCCTCAAACCAGCACCCTTGTCTTGCCCATTCTAGATGGCCAAGGCTTCCTCTAAAACATAGAGGTAAATAAAGCTGTAAAGGTATGTAGAATGAGAGAGCATCTCACTCACTGAATCACCTGTTTAAGAACTCTTCAGTATAAAAGAAATAACATATATAGCATATATCTAGGAAACTGACAATGAAGACAACAAAAAGGACCAGAACCCTTCAGCTACCAGTTCATTAAATGCACCACTCAGAGATAGCCTTGAAGAGGGTTGACCTGAAATTGTAATTGATAAGAAGGGAAAAACATCCGTGTTACCAGCTGTTAAAGAGGGCTCGTGATATTTTGTAAAATTTTTCATAAGGTGTTCAAAGGAACAACAGTGAGAAAGGAGAAGTGCCAGGGTAGAATGGGAAGAAACAAACACAGGAAAATGGAGGGGAGGGGGATAAAGGGACCAGCCACCTATCTTCTTATTAAATCTTTTTACTTACCATTTTTCCTGTGTAAAGTCACTCCCTATCCCTTATGTGTGAATGCTGCAAGGTCTATATGCTAGCAACTGGAAAAGGGCTGAACTTAACTGACTTACAGATCTATGTGTCAAGAACTGGAGAGGCAAGGCTATATGTATGTGTGAAAAATCTAAATGTCAACAGCTGGAAAGACCTTGTTACGTTCATTTTTTCCCCCATAAGTACAATCCTGTGTGCATGTGTGTGTATGTGTCATTTGCTAGCAAACTTTAAACCAGACTAGCTGGCAGGGAGGAGACCTGCATCAGGAAAGACTCAGCATCTGAGTCAGTGTCTGGGAAAGGGGCCCAGAGTCCAAGCATGGATACTAGGCAGAGTTAGAGACCATCCTAATACTTGAGTAGTTTGTGATTGTGGGTATATATGTGAGAACACAGCTAACAGAGGTATCCAACAAGTGCAGCAGTTGTGCAGCTGCATCCAGATTCTACTCTGGGAACTTCTGGACCTTTTGGGGACAAGCTCCAAGATCATTGGGAAATGACTGGGAACCCTCTCACAAATGTGAGGTTGCCTGCTGATGTCAAGGCAAGGACGAGGTAAGGGGAACTACAAAAATGTGGGCACAAATAAAATGTGGGCTCTATTAAATTCTATCAAACACGATGAGCTGTCCTTGACCCAGGGTGCCTGGAGCCTCTGTTGCCACTGCCCCTTGATTAGGGAAGGTCAAGCACCCTTCAGCCACTGCTCAGGAGAGGCCTGTATAAGAGCCGGGCCCAGAACACAGAGAGGCAGCTGATTGTGAAGAAGGTTGTGAAGAAGGTGGCCTCAATTGAAATTGCTCCCCTGTAACAGTCTCAGACATGGTGGTAACATGCCATGGAGTAGTTTCTCTAGCAGATGTTGCAGAAGCTGTCCCTGCTAGGGCAGAGGCTTTGATGTATATTGAGCCTCAGGTGGTAGATGCAGCCCTCCAAGTCCTGGACTGGAGAGAGTGCCCAGAGCCTTTCTCTGAAACCAGGAGAGGAGCACCTCTGTCCTGCAAGAGGTGAGCTCTCTTGGAGGAGCTGTGCTGCCAAGTAGAGGAGTCATAGGAAGAAGTGATCAGGATGAGCAGCGCTGGCAAAGATGAAAGGGAGGTAGAAAGGATCGTGTCTGAGACTCAACAGCTTGAAGAACCTAAGCCCCATCTGCAAAAGAGAAGCAAGCAGTGTCTAACCCCACTATCAAAGTAAGAGAAACCTCTAGAGAAGGGGTAGGATGGATTCTGATGGCTCCTGGCACCAAGAGTAAGTCTTCTGCCCCACCTGCAGGCTTACAGCTATAGAATAGGTTCACCACCCTTGAAGTTGGAGGAGAGCCAGATACACCTACAAGCAAAGAACCTGGGTCACTTGACCCGAAACCATGCAAGACTACCAGGAAGAAATAGTGAGCCATTGTAATGGGTGACCCCCTGCTTCAGTAGACAGAGGCACCCAGCTGCCAATCTGACAAGTCTTCTTCATAGGTTGGCTGCCTGATGGGGTGTCCTGGTCAGGGTTAGACTAGAGTTCCCGTTGGTCTGGCAGCGGGAGGAGCGCTGCAGCCCCCTGAGACCCCAGGGGCTCCCCAGGTCCTAGTGCCCTCACCTGTGTGCGGGGGCGGGGGGAGCACAGCTGGAGGGCTGGGCCCGGATTGGCTGATATCCCATGTCATGTGACACTGTGCTCACTATATAAAGGCAGGAGTGGGCTGGGAGGGGCTCTCGCTTCTGGGAGTGTTGCTGTGGTGCCTTTGTGTTGGGGATGGCTGGCTGGGAGCAGGTGGGTGTTGGTCAGAGGGAGGTAAGCAGCTATATTGTACATTACCCGTTGATACTGCTGTCAGCGTGTTGTTCTGTTACTGTTATTAAACTGTTTTTATCTCAACCCGCGAGTCTCCCTTTGCCCCTCTGATTCCCTCCCCATTCCCAAGTGGGGGAGGGTGGGTGAGCGACTGTGTGGCATTTAGCTGCTGAGTAGGCTCAAACCACGACGCGGGGCCAGGATCCATGGTGTTATGGAGGGCTATTTATGTGAGTTTTGGTAGTGTTCTACATGGATGTTGCTAAGGGCAGTGCTTGTCTGTGGCAGTCTGTACCTGGCCATAGTGCCTCTGTGTGGGGTATGAGTGTGTGTCTGTGGGGTACACGCTCAACTTTGGTACTGGATGAACATGCAAACAGGAACAGTCACTTGCATTGGAGTGGAATGGAGGACTCCAAGGTCCCAGAGTGCACTCACTCCATCTGCGTGACTTTTATTTCTTTATGATAGGAAAAAAAAATCATAAAGATAATATTTAGTCTTTGGCAAAACCCCAGAATGACATAATTCAGGTTAAACAGTTTAAATTAAACAAAGTTCTAAGCAGTGAAAAGGAGACAGTATGAGACAATCTTATTTTTCCTGATTATAATGTCATCTATTGTCTCAAAATACAAAATATATTAATTGTCCTTCTGATTCAACAGAGACTATGTACACTCTGTTACACCTGTTAAAGTAACACAGCACTAAGTGATTGATGATTTGAAGATTTCAGACACTCACACAGGGTCACAGTAAAAATAGACCCCAGAGAACTTCGCCTTCAATAAGCAATTCCCAGTACTTATGAAGCAACTGAACCATCTCATGAAGGTTTGTTTTTTTTAATGAAGCCTGTAATTGTAGATTTCCAGAACATGAAATTAATGCTTCTGCTAAAATTTAGGGAGCTCTAATTACTGTTTGTTATGTTGACAAGGCAAATTATTTCTGAGAGAAATAAAAGCTGGACTATTTCTATTTCTGGAGTCAATAATGAATTGATATATAGTGGCTACTGTCTGCTGTTCCTTGTCTTTTTTATCGAGTGGGTGGCAGGTAGATTGATAATTTGGTCCCAGCAAGAAGCAGAAAAACAAGCAACATCACCCTATCCAGTGAAATAAACAAGTAGATGGGGAGAAGAAGCAAGTGAGAGAGGAAGCAAGAGCAGGCTTTACAGGATTATGGCTGTAAGAATTTAAAAACATTTTTGTACAAAAGGCCTAAGGCTGGCTTTCAGGTTGTGGAGCAGCACCATGTGTACTGTACTATGAAGCACATAGCTTCCACACAACTTTTATTACTGGCACTAGCTTTATGTTGAGTGGATACCTCCCTCTCACCATAAACTTTTGAAGATGTATTGCACTTATCAGAATTGATTCACTTCTTCCAAATGAGAGGTGTTATCTTCTAATCTTTCCTTCTAGCAGAGAAATACCAGGAAATCTGACCCTCTCTTGGATTCTTTGCTTTCCCTGTTATCTGGGCCCTACTGTTGACAAGCTTGCTTAAATTACATTTTCTTTGGTTGGGAAAACAACGTGTTGCTTATATCAGGTCTGTGACTGAACCCCAGAACATCAGAGAGCCACAGCAGCACTGTGAAGCAATCATAGATAAAAACAGGACATATTTGTAAACAGGTTTTGTGAGCCTCTTGGTTTTCATTCACCTGTGGAGAGAGAATGAATGTCTTATAAATAAAACCAAAGGGGAAGGTGCTAAACATCCTGTACTTGCTTCATAAGTAGATGCTTCATAAGTAGATTGCATTTTTTGTGTTTAGCTGTATATTATTACATCAAAATCACTTCCTACTGTAGCCTACAAGGCAAATGAAGGGATATCACCAAAAGTGAAGGCAGCCTCTAAAGCAAAATAACATTTTTCAGCAGTGAGGTCCACGGTGAGGTTTTAGAACGTGTATATCTGTGCCAGAGAAATTTTTTCTTGTTTCAAGTGAAAAGGAAAGGCATTATGTCCCTGTACCTGTATCTCCCATTCTCAGTTTGCACATCTTATACCCTCAGGAAAACAAGGCTATTTGAGCTGAAAGAGATTTCCCGAAGCTGCTTTCTGCCCCTTAATTCATAGTATATAAGGCCCCTGCTCCAAAATACCCAGCAGGAAACCTGAAACTTAGTCCTGAGTATGTTCCCTGCATAGTTCATGAACTGATGTGATGTGATAAGTACAGACCATATGGTTCTGTCCCACAGTGCAGCTCCCAACAAGAGGATGTAAGTGAAATATCTGTAAAGTTCCTTAATTTGCCTGCAATTTGTCACATTCAGCTTAGACATACCTCAGTCTGAGATAGCAGAGATTTCCAGAGCTATTTGTGCTTTTATCTGCCCTGGTACCCCACCAATCTCCTTGGCAGTATGGGTGAGATCATTCTCCTCTCCCATTTCCTTCTCACAGCCAAATGTCCTATTTAGTCAGATTCCCACTAATGGGCACCAGTACATAGTAATTTGAGTTATTTTCGTCAGTTTTCTCAGAAGATGAATTGCCATAGGAGGTATGTATCAAAGAAACCTAGGTGACTAACTCAAATGAAACACTGAGCTTTCAGATGGTTGCAGTTAGGGGAGATGACTCCCACCTCAGGCAAAGTGATTCTGCAGAATCCTGCCTTGTTTCAGGAGCCATCTGAGAAAAGTAAGACTCTAGAGAAGAAAAATAAAAAATAAGCAAACAAAAGCATTTTTCAGTAGGCTGTTAAAAGCCAAAACTGTAACAAGATGAATGCTTTTTGTCATTAGTCTGATATTGCTGCTCTGTTATGTTCTTCCTCTATTCTGTCCCCCTCCTTCCCACGCTGTGTCCTGCATCTTTCCTGGGATACATGGAAGGAAATTCACTGCTTCGTAGTCCTTCTTGCAGGGTTGTTATTCCTTCTAGTCAGGAGACGAAAAGGAGATGATCTCACCTTGGTGTTCATTTTCACTGAATTTTGTACTGGTTTTGTTAGGGGCTAATGGCATTGGCTGCAGCAGCCCCATTTTCCATTATCTTCCTCTTGATGGGTTTTGGGAGAGTTTCTGTTTGGTCAGATCAAAAAGTCTTGTTCTTCCCTTATGCACATGTGCCTCATACTGCTTTCTGATATGTGAAGTTCTTGCTGCTGTCATATACGGAAGGAACACAAAGTTTACCCTAAGATAATTTTTAAAGTATCTCTGTCATAAACTTCACATAATCACTTTGAGTCCTGAAGGAAGATTGTTTTTGACTATTCCTTTTAGTGATGTACAAAAAATGTGATTGTAGAAGAGGGTTCATTGTCTCTTCATAAAATAAATGATCATAATGGCCTCTTAATAAATGCATATTACGATGTACTGCAGCAGAAACTCTTCTGAGACATGTTATGTGGAAATGAAAAAAACTATTGTTATTTTAGTTTTAGGGATTTAAATGTCAGCCTTGAAGAAAAAATGTTTTTTAAAAGCTGAAAAAAAAGGCAACAGACCCTTAAATGAAGTGTCCTCAAATGAAGTTCTTTCTAGAAAGGAAAATAATTTCTTCTAAATGTTAAAAAAAAAAAAAAAGGAATTAATTGTATTTTAAAAGTGGTGGTGGTGGGGGTTATCAAATAAAGTTATATATTATTTTCTCCTGTACAGGCATATAGCTGGCTTGTAATTTTCAGATATATGTGTTTATTGATGGAATGGAAAGCAAATATGCTTCTCCTAAAATTATTTGTTTGATATGAGTAGACTTCCAGTGAAAAGTGAAGAAGTTAGTGAGGATTATAAGACATTAGCTGTACTCAGATATTCTATATGAGACCAAACCTAAACGTTTACAGTGCCCTCTGATCCAGAGGTAAAAATTAACTAGTAAAAATACAGTGCTCCTGGGTTAATGCTTATCTCAGGGTCCTTGGAGGCTAGTAAATGGGCCTAATTTCAAGCTGAAAAATAGATCTGGAATTGAGATTGGGTTTGCCTCTCAGAAGGCATACTTTCTTTCAGTGGTGAATAGACAAGCAACAACCACTGGGTCACTGGCTATTTTAATCTGTAAGGACAGCTTTGCCAGGTTTGTTGCTTCCTATTGGTGTATGATATAGAAGGAAAGGTATTTTAGTAAATAAATAGGCAAATCCACCTGCATGCAACACTGCACTTCATAGAACTTGTCAGCGTTAAACATGTTTGAAAATGAACTAAAAGCTTCATAAGTGGAAACCTCTCAACACTCTCACACACACTTGCTATAATAACCAGAGATGGTAGACAGGGGAGTGAGCGTGTCCCTATCTGCCTGACAGCAAGTCTGTTACAGCATATGAGTCATTGAAAGCAGAAAGCTGAGGGGATGCTATGTGCTTTCCCTGCTACCAGAAATCAATTAGGAGCTTCAGGACAGGAGTCTGGGTAAGCTCAGAAGATAAAATTGAAAGACATTGGGATGGTTAAGGCACTAATTCACAAATGGGAAATGAATGTTGAAGATCCCTGTTTAGAGCAAGTGTTCTGCCGTGACTACAGCAATTTGTGGTTTTGCAATTTGCTTTCATAGGACATCCTTTCTCCTTTCTTCAAAATTATGAAGAAATATTTGAAATCTCAGTAATTTTCAAAGCAGAATAAGTACCTAGTCTAGTTCTATGTAGCGTGTTGTGCTGTAAAATGCAACATGCACATTTATTTGTATATTTTGGAGTTCTTGTCTCTTTGTTGCAGATCTTAAGACAGGTTGTTGGTTCCCAGTGTATATCTATACACAACACAAAGCCTAATTGTGGTCTCCATGTCTTACTGTCACAGGGGATGCTCCTTCCTGAAGGTGTAGATATATGCATCTCTCATTTAGACAATGTGAGAAGGATACATGGTATTTCAGATCCGATTTTGTAACTCCATTCTATTTCGTTGATGGGTTTCATTGACGTAATGATCAAAGAGGTAAAATCAGGAAGATCAATGAAGATATTAGTAGATGTTGAAAGGGACTGTACATGATGCATCTTCTCTCTCTCGGAAGGTCTAGAATAAATAGCAAAGCTGACACCTCAAGCCCTCTCATAATGTGTCTGTTTCTGTAGTATTATTAACAGTAGATAGAAGTCCTGCAACCTCATGACTGCCTGTTTTGAATATGGACAGTACAGACAAGTGGTTTTATGAAGACTCCCTCAACAGTCCATTGAGATTAAAACCATCTCAGGGTACTCAGCTGACCTATTGTATACAACTATTTCAGGGTGTGATAAATCCCCATATGCCTGTGCTCAACTCTTCATTGCCATTTGTGAGAACTTAGATAACTTAGACTAGAAATTTAACTTTTCAATGGTTGCATTTAAGTGACTTGAATCCCATCCAAAGTGAACACTGTAGTCCTGTGGAATTCAAGGAGAATGCTCGCATCAGCATTTGCCTGCTAATTCTTCTACCAGATGCAGAATCAGACCTTGCTTTATGATATGGCATGCTGTAGCATGTTTGAAAGTACTTACAGTTAGATGTCCCATATGAAGCCAACAAAGCCTTTGCTTTGACAATATGTCTCTATTTGCATTTTATGGAAGTTTGTCATAGTTTTGCCTGCCTATAGCAGTTTATGGTCATAATAAGATATTGACACATTTAACAGCATCTGTTTAAAATTTCATAAATACCATAAATGCCAAACATTCAATTAAAACAGAAACATAAACAAAAGGTCCAAAAATTTGGTGAGAGGCAGATTCCTAATGTTTTATAAAATAAAACCAATGTTTTAACCACTGTATTGTGGCTGGCAGGGACGGTAGCATATTGCTATAACAATATACTGCAAATATAATAGCTAAATAAGAAAAATCCATGTAGGAAAAAATTCCAAGTGAAATAAAAAACATCCACAAATTGTAAAATTACAAAATTTATGAGAAGTGATAAAATAAAAGGTTTCCAGGATTTAAAAGAAATTGTCTAAGTTTTATTTTTCCTATAGAATATTTGAGTCCCATTCAGTAGTGAAAAAACCTTAGAATATTAATCATATGGCCAAAATATACCAGTCATGTACACTGACTATTGTTTAGTAAGACTAAGCTAGAATCTTATGATTATGTACAGAAATAGCTTGTTAATATCATCTCTGTATGTATATAATGAGAGCTATTAAAACTGGATTACAAAGCTACATGGTGGTTGGGTTATTTTCCCTTAGAAATATAGATGGATGATTACTTCATCTGTGAAATCATTTTAGCCTTCACTCTAGGATACTTTCTGTCTTTCTCTATCGCGTAACCTAGAAGATGAAGTAATCTGCAACAGAATTTGCAGCTATACTATTGATGTGCCCGTGTAGAGGCCAATCTTAATGATAGCATGGTTCCTTCAAGAACATATATGGATCATTCACTTTTACAGTTCTTTCACTTCTTAGAAGCTTACAGTCATCATTACAGATGTGACTGTGAGCAGATGCTTTCATAGTTAACACATTAGCTCCCATAGAAGTACTAATTGTTTAGTGCAACTGCATTTGAGTTGTCATCCAAACCTAGAGAAGACTCCCACTGACTTAAATAGGATCAAATGTGTGCTAGATTTTTAAACCATTTGCACAGAGAACAGATCTCCAAGAAGATTGGTTATAGAAAAAAATAATTAGTTTTCAAGTAATAAGGTTTAGAAGCCTAATTCTGTTTGGAACGTGGGTTTTTTAATCTTCTTTTAAAAAGCATAGCATGTATAGAGAAGATCATTACTGATATTCTGTTAGACAGAATTAGACAATACATTATCACACTTTTTGTCTCTCATGCAGTAATTCTTGTGTGGCTTAGCATTTATTGAAGAAATTATTTCAGTCTATTTATCCATATCAGACTGAATCCCTCTTCGCTCATAGTGCAGGTAAAATCTCAAGCACCAGGTTATTGACTCAGCCAACAGTGTCACCCTATCTACCCATTTCTATGTCACCATGCATATGAGGATGCAGGGTATGGGGACCAGAGAGACAGAAAAGGCACAGTTTCACTTGGATACACAGTTGAAAAAATTACTTTTTCAAGAAATGTAGATATCTAATTGTATTTTCAGATACCAGTTGAGAAGCAGGAACATTTATTGTAGGCGTGTAAAAGGATATATTGGATGTAGTCTTGTGGTGTCTGGTGTTACAGAGCCAGGGGCAATAAATTACAATAGGAAATTCTCAGTGTACTAATCTGCAAACAAAATGAACTTATCAAAATAAAGAAATAAATGAAATGGAGGCTTCAACTCTTTTAATCTTTTAATCAAAGGCTTAGTGGCAGAATATTATAATGAAGACCTCACATTATCAAGTCTTCATTACTTGAACGTTAAATTCATTAGTGTTCCTATGAAGTTTCATAAATTATTTAAACTAGCCTTGTCAAAATAAATGAACAAAGTACGTTCTGTGACGTTACAGAACTTTTTTTTTTCCCTTTTTTTTCAATGCCTTCTTCACATTGTGCTTACTTGTGTTCACAGAATTGGTTGATTCACAGTGGAGACCTGCTTCAATGCCTATTAATGTTAGTAGGAGTCTTGCAACTAAGCTTGGTGGGAATCTAAGTGGGCACTGAATGTCCCAGTATCAATGAAAATAAGTCATGTTCTATTGTTATCACTAATTAGCCTGCAAGCATTAAAGAGAAGGGCCTGTCTTTGCCTCTCTGATTGTACAGCACTTAACACAATGGGGCCTCCATTCTGATTGGAATATCTCCATTAATATAATTGTTCTCTTGTGAATGCAACTATTTTAAATCTCTGCCATGTGCTCAGGGTATTTTTTTATTAATTACCTGCTTTTCAAAAGTTCTAATTTGCGCAAGACAGTGGATAAATAAAATATGTATTATAAAATCTATCAAGTAGCTGTTGTCAAGAATTATGGTAACATTTTAAGAGCATTTTTAATAAAAGTCAAATAGTGAGAATAGGAAAAAATATAATGTTTGAGAGGGAATTTAGTATATTTGTTTAATGCATAAACACATACATAAATTGATATATAAATATATACATATATATGTACTTCTGTTTGTTCATACTTACATAAAAACTTTGGGCCAGATTTTAATGTGCTACTTCAACAGATGACTGCCTGGCTGTGATGTCCAAAATAACACTTATTTTGTACAAAACGAACACAGCAGACAACCCAAAAGGAGCAAGGAGGAGATAGGAAAATATTGTACAGTTGGAAGGGTGTAGCAATGAACATCTGATACTAATTAAAAAAACAGAATTCCTATGACAGATTTTCTTTTAAGATAGTGTGGTTCTACTCTCCTCAACATGGGGTTCTGCTGAAGAGTCATACTGGGTGGAAACAGTCTGAGAATTTTATTACATGATAATTTTATTACATGGAAAAGCTCAACTCCTATCATTCCTGCAGAATACTTGGTACTACAGATCCTCAAATTGCTATGGCATTCTCATATAAGGTAAAGATAAAACTTAGTATATGAACTTGATCTGCAAGAAGGCAAAATCTGACTTTCTTCCTAAATACTGAAAATAAAACAAAAAGAAAAAACAAAGTTGATACATCTTGCTAAGTAAAAACAGTCTCAGATATTATTTTAGAAGAAAAATATTTCGTCTCTATGTGCATCAACTGCATTTCAGTGATGTACAATACTCTTCTGCTGAATTTATTCAGTTTTGAAATTCCATTGGATAATCATGCACTGGGTGTGAGTACTTGGGAAAGGGTGTTATGCTTAAATAATAACAGCTCTGTTTTATTTGGTTGGATAAATTGCTATTAGTGTGTATGTGCATGTGTAGGAGAGAAGCTGTTGATATTTTTCTCAGTTCTTCAATAATGCCTGCTTCAAAGTCTCAAAAACCTGGTTGTTTTGGTTTTTGTTTGATTGTTTTTTTTCGTTTGGTTTTGGGTTGAGTTGTTTCTGTTTTTGTTTTTTTTTTTTTTTTTTTTTTTTAATCACTGGTGATACAGTAAATACTGCTGGCCAAAAATATCACTGTTCTTGATAGTCAAAATCCTATTGCTGTGAAAGGAAAACATTCCCCCTTCTTTAGAGTTAAATACTGAACCATCTCACTGTTGCTCTGACACCTTCATAGTGCATAAACATAAACTCTAACCTGACTATGCACTTCAGCAGCAGATTAAATCAAAGTCCTGTTTCATGGGGGCAGTAGGACTCTGTAGTCACAGAGTGGTAGATCCAAAAGCAATTTTCTCTGCACTGCAAAATGAATTTGTGGGGAGTCCCTTCATGTGTCCAAGCCCTTGAAAAAGATAATTGCAGCAATAAGTTTCATGCTTTTTATTTGTGTGGCGTGGTGAAGGGACAGTTGTTTCCCAAAAGCACTGTTTCAGTCTGTTTATTTGGAGACACAGCCCTTCATTGCTACCTGCCTGAAACGCTCTCATCTCAAACAGTAAAAACACAAGGTTTCTTTCTCATGAGTTTGTATTTTGCAGAAATTGATAAGTATACCAGAGAAGACCGACATGGTGTAATGTCACATTCTAGCTCAGTTTGAACCCTTATAGTTGATAAATATGAAATGTCATACCAGATGTCTGCTTAAAATGCAAGGACTCTGCTTGTGAATCTTATGTAAGGTTCAGCATCGCTTGTTCTCACAGTTGACTGTGAAGTGGGTCTGGCTCCCAGCCCAGGTCTCTCACACAATGATTAACCTGAGACTACATGGCACCATCTGGTACTGTCTCAGGTAGGAAACATATATAAATGACTGAATAGTTACGCTTTTCCCTCTGTAAGTAGAGTAATATTTGAGGAATGACACCTTTTTTTTTCCCCAGCAGACCTGCCTTGAAATATTTAATGTACAGATAAAATTTACATTCAGTCCTAAACCCCCTCTCCAAAACCTGTTTGGAAGTCTTTGCTTCCTGCCTTCTTTTTGTACTTCTTTTTGTCCCCCTCTTATCTCTTTTTCTCTCCACCCTTACTACTTCTCACCCTTCCTCTTTCTTTCTTTCCTTCCTTCTTTCCATCTTTTGTTCTCTCTTGTACTTTTGTTCAGTCTTCCCTGAACTTTGATCTTGAGCCTCGGGGCTTGATTCATCTAGACACCTAGATCTTCCACATTTTCTCTTTTTGTCTGGAGAAGTACTTATGTAGGAGCTTTTGGTAAGTTAGTAGGTGAAGTAAATAACCAGGTCAGAATGAGTGATGACACTCAGGGCTGACATGATGGCACCATCTCCATTTCTATCATCTAAGCAGAAGATTCTAGACATGGCTATTTAGAAATGCCTCATAGAAAATACAAACAAATATTCACTCAAGGAAGCAATACTAAAGGGGGAAAAACGCAAGCAAAAAGTATCACGGGCTTCCATCTTTTTGTTATCTCTCTTTCTTCCTTGTGTGGTCATATATTTCAGTGGATTAAGAAGAGTGGGGCGTGATCCTTTGCTGCCCTTCTATTGTTTTAAAACACAAAGCCTGACTCTCACCCTCTTCTGAGTTTCTAATAATCTGTTCTAAGATAGCCCTTGAAAATCATAAAGTGTGAAATATGAAGGTCATAAATTGTGAAACAGCTGAAGATTGGAGATTTCCTGGATTCAGGATTTTTCAGACCCAGATTTCTATAACGCCTGCTCTGAAGCTAGCAATGTCAAAGCTGTCAGAGCATGGGCTGAAGTGGTGGCGTGGCAGCCACTCCTCCAGCCAGAAGCAGCAACTAGGAGGGATCTCCCTGCAGAAGTGGAGCTGAGCCAGACTCTACAATGGCTCTCATGACCTTTTTTTTAACCCTGTACCTGTGTATTTCACAAGCAGGAAATCTGAAATAATAGGAAACTTATAGGGCTCATAGACCTTGTGGCTACAGTTCTAAAACTTCATGAGAACCAAAGCACATCGAAATTAAAATAAAATAGTGAGGACACAGGATACTACAATGGAGCAGTTGTGGCAGAAAGTAATATCCCCAGAATGTTATTAAGGTCACAAAAATGGCTCAGACAGAGCCTGGGCACCTGATGCTATTAAATTTTGGGAATGACTGAATCTTTCTCTTAAAATTTTGTCAAAGATAACATATTTTTCATAATTATTACATACTTTTTTTTTTAATAAATATTTTAAAAGCACATGTATTATTAGAGAACATTTAAACAGCTCTGAGTAAGGTTATTCTGGATGTTGAAAATTAACATTTGGTCAGTTATGGTTAGGACTTCACTCTTCATTATGTTCTGCTCCAGCATCCAGACTCAACTAGTAAGCTACTTTGTACTTCTGACTTCTGCTTCCTAGAGGTTCCTAAACACAGGAGGTAACTTTCAGAGATCTGTTTAACCATTAAGGTAGCTAAAGATAGCTAAGCCAGCAAGTAAACACATCAAGGTGGATTGTGATGCTGGAACTTAAAAAACCAACCTGAACAGACAGGCAGAAGTCTCATACTGCAGGAGGACAGATGGAACAGTTCCCAACCTCTTAATCAAATGTGTGTGACTGTTCTTATTTAGGAAATCATTATTCTTTTCATTATTATTTTGTTAGAAGTTTAAATTCCTCAGAAAGAGATGGTAACACTGAATAAGGAGTTGTACCTGTTCCTGGATGTTCACATCAAGAAAAAAAAGGAAATATTTACAGAGGTCTAAGAGGTTATGACTATGTTTAATGGGATGGCGTTAAGAACAGACAGATGTAAACTGAAAAGCATCAAAAACTTCCTCACACTGGTATGTCTGATAATATAGAAGATACTCCAAAGGGAAGTTGTAAAAGAACCATCAACGCTAAAAAGTAGGCTATAATGTTCAATTCTTCATTGGCAGCGACATGAACCAGGCAGCCCAACAGGGCTTTTCTATCCTTAGCTGCCATTATTCTATGGTAAAATTAGAAGGCAAATAAGCAGAACTGTTCATGACAGCCTTATCTTTTATTGCCAGTAGGAGAATGCTCACTGTTACCCAAGCTAATCATGCTGCAATATAACTTCAACATTTTATATTGGATATTATTATAGGTACATATCACTATAACATAGTGCTTTCATTTTGAGCCCATCATGGTGCTGTAACAGTTTTCTAGCAAAACATGTTAAATTTAAAGGGGAAAAATGAGTGGGAAGTATAGTACTCAATTATATCTACTGTGGCTTCTGTTTTAGGGGTTTTATCGTTAGACTTGGTTTTCATTACTATAGCAGCTGGGATTTACTTTGTATGTGTGTCATTTTAGTTTGAGGGTCTCCAGGGCTTTTAAAACCATTCAGCCTTTCCTATACTGTGGTATTTATTTTGCTTGCCTTCTTTTCTGGAATTTTTAATTTCATTTAAATTAATTGTTGTTTAGATCAATGATTCACAAATGTCAGTATACTGATGTGGTGCTGGGGAAGAAAAGTTTTCACTGAGCTTTCATGAGTTGTGGGGACATGTACTACCTACAGAATGCATCATAACTAAAATTCAAGCAACTCCTTCATCTGAGGTGGTGAAAAGAAACTTTTTAAACTTTGCACGCAATACTAGAAATTAAATCCAGATTACACAGAAAGATTAATGGTCCTTAAATTGTTTCTTGTGTTCCTGGGATAAAATGGATGCTTTTATAGAGTCAAAGATATCCTGTTTTCTTGACTGATACTTATTTTGGGGAAGAAATTTGAAAATTTGAAATACCAGAAATTATTTGCATAAAATGGAAGCTCTTCTTTGTCAAGGAATTCATCCACCACTCTGAATACAGATCCAACTAGCAACTAGACATGTGTCTCTGTAAGGATTTACAATAATTTAGAGACTAGATATCCCCCCTGGAAAAAACAAAACAAAACAAACATACATAAGGTTGGCCAAAATCCAAGATTGACAGACTGAGGGGCAGAGCACTCAGATACTGAAAAATATGAGCTCAGAACTGCAGTTATAACTCTTCTTCCAGATGTACACACATATACACCCACTTCAGATTCGTCAATAAGTAAGGACTTTGCCAAAGAAAAGCCTGTGTTATTTCTTTGGGTCTCAGAGGATATGATTTCCAACTGAGAATAGTTGTTTTAGTCTCAGTGCCAACAGATCTCAATTTCATTTAATTAAATACCAGATTAAAGAGAGGTCTAGAAGGTGTATCTCTTTCTATGACACATTGTTCACTTGGCAATAACCAATGGATAATGTGAAGGTGACTGGAAGAAGCTGCATTTACCTGTAAACAAGCTAGGACCTCTATTTACTAATCATTAGCATGTAACCCAAGGACTTTGACTTTCCTCCAGTACCTGAGGAAATCTCTTTCCATGGGTAACTTCAGTGGCTAGTACATCTGAGTCCTTTGAGGCACTGTATGAATATACCACTACTTGTAATAGTACGAAATGAGATTTTACAACAGTTTGAATTATATGCAAAAATATACACAGCTTCTCTCACTGTTGCCAGTATCTGGTACTTTTAACCCAAAATTTCAACTCAAAAGTTCATAAAGATGCCTTATTCCTGTAAGTGTTCTATTTTTTCCAACACAGAAAAAGAGAATGCAAAGTTGTATTAGAGGTCTGAATTAGATGAGAAAGATAGAAATGAGGATTAATTTGGTTTCTATTTATTTCTACTGACATACATCATGGGTAGCTTATTGTATACTAATGATAGTCAATGCTATCTGAAGTTTATCTTTGTTGTTACCAGGGAAAGAAGTATGCTATCAAAAATTACTGACGTAGATAATTAAACTGTGATAATTTGTTGGGGTAATAATCAAGAATGAGTCAACATTTGTGAGTTTGGATCAGTACTGTAAGACCTTCTCTTCTCACAGTCCTGCTGCCTGTGAGAACTTGAAGATGTCTGAACCTTTGGTGGAGCAAGGGAGGAGTACGACTGTGTGGGGACAGGGAGTAGCATCAAAGTCTGGCTTCATCTTCTCTTTACCCAAATAACTGCCTAAAGAGGTCTCATGAATATGAAGGAGAGCTATGGAGGTGGTGGAGAAGAAAAGGTCATTATAGAGGTGTAATGGAGCTGGCTACTAGTGCTGGGCACAAAACTGGTCTGCACAGAACTGCAGTTTCATGTTATTGACATAACAGCAAGCTTAATAACATTAGAATTATTTAGACCTGAATATAGTTAGAAGTGTAATATTACCAAAAGTAAAAGTGTATATGTGTATACACATATATATATATTTGTGGTTATAGTTCAGTATGTGTATATATACTCATCACACCAATGTTACTTTAAGTGCAGAAAATAGGACTGACATCTACATCAAACAGGAATATTTCTCAGTATGCATAACCTTAGCTAGTACTTTTGATAAGATGTTAAGTCCAACAGGATGGGAACAGAAGAGAAGAGCTATATAGCTCTGATCCATTGTCCCGTATCATCTCTGTAGTGACAGAATAGCAGCGTATCACAGCTTGTAAAAAAACTTACAATGCGCAGAGAGTATTTAAAGAAAATATCAGCTAAGTCTTTCTTTTCAAATGTTACTACTTACAGAAAGTCACCAGTAAGATAAGAATTTAAAATCCTATTAGGTAATTGAGATTTTTTTTTTCTGTAATTTGACATGAAAGTCTTTTTGTTAGTGACTTTCATATTGTATTAGCTATAAAGAGGGAATGAAGAAGTAGGCTCTGGCAGCTAGCCAAGTCTGAGATGCAGTCCTACCACAATAAATTCCAGGGTGAATGGCAGAAGCATGCAAATGAGCTAAGAACTCTGATGAGCAGACGTGGCACAGAGAAGATGATAGGGAAATGCAACATTAATATCCCATTTCCGCTAGGACAAAATTGTTTGAAATCTGGGGGGCAGAGCACTGGCTCAGAGCCAGATTTTATCCTTTAGCCTTGTATGCAGACACAAATGCTTCTTTAGCAGGTTGGACAATGTCTGTTCCACCTTATTAGGGATCATTTTTACATAAATCTTCTTTTCCCAATTCATGGGTATAATTCCATCTTTCTGTTGTAATTTACTCTAGACGGCTTACTGTCCAATATTTCTATTTTCTTAGACGTCAAATATTTAGCAGAATAATATATCTTAACACCTCACAATCCCTCTGTGTGTGTGTGGAAGGAGAATAAAATTTGTACTTTCTCTAAATTAGGCTTCAGAATGAGGTATCTTCTTTTTAAGGAGTAAATGGAAGGAGAGAATGAAAAGATTATGACTCTAGTTACTTTACCTATCTAGAGAAAGACCTATCTAGAAAAGAATATCCATAGCTAATTAAAATGAAAATTGTAGGGCAATTTCATGAAGAATATAAAAATTCTGAATGTGGATATTTACACATCTAATGCTTAATGAAAACATCTGGTGTTGGGGGTGTGTGTGTGTTTTCTTGGGATTTTTTTGATGTGTGCACTGAGCATTCATAAAGGCTCTTCCCTCTACAGCCTATAAGATAAATTTAAAGTTTAAATGCTATAATGAATAGATTTTTGAAATTCAGTTGTGGTGCCATTAAACCTTAACATAAAATTACACTGCTGAAAGTGAGAAGAGTTCAGATGAGACAGCAGCCAGCATTCATTCAATAATCAAGGTACTATACTGATAGTGCTACAAATGTATGATATAGGCCAAGTATTGCAAAAGCATTTATTCTCCTTTGTCTGCTTTCAAAAATAACATATCTAAAATAGCACTATATAGTGAAGAAATCAAAGAAGTATGCACACACATAATATAATTTTCTAAATTCTTGTTTTTAATAGGCTCGAAATTATTTTCTAGTTTACTATAAAATGGACTGGAGATATAAAGTTAGCATCCTATCTAAATCAAATTTTAACACTGTATTTGAGTATTTGTTGACAGTGACTGAAAGTACTGACCCAAATAAAGTTGCCTTGTATCCTGTTCATGGCTTTCCCAGTAATTAACTCAATGAACTGCAAATTGTTTTCAAGTGCCTCAGTGTCCCTATTTCTAAAATTAGGATTATGGTTCTCATGAACATACATGACTGAAAAGCACAACTGGAAACCTAGATATAGTAACATGTGCTTTGAGTGAAAGAGACTACTAGAAATGAGAAAGAAGAAAAAAAATCTTTGCAATTATATTCCCCAGAGAAATCACTAATACATTTGGGTTAAATTCTGGTTAGTCACTGGACTTTCTGATCTAACATCTGCAAGACTGGAACAATTTTTTTTTAATGATGTTAATTGACAGATATCTGATCTAAACTGCTGAGTATAGTATTTCTTTAACATAGAAATATATTTATAAATATTTATATGAGAGGGGGTAGCAAAAATTAGCTATAAAACATAACACGGAAACTGTGGGGAAAGAGGGAAAATACATGCAAGAGAGAACTCATGCCTCAAAGTAAAACTGAACTTTTTTCAAAGCACTTTAATATATACATTATTTTCTAAGATACAGAACTTCAAAGCCTTTAGTAAAAATGTAGATAAATAGATTATTTCTATGCTGCTGAAGTGACTCATCATTTCAACACTTGTGATGTTTTTCCACCTCAAATTACTTGAGTTCTGTCTTATAAAAGATATGTTCCTTTTATCTACATTATTTTTATCTTCTCACTGAACAGAAAAAAAAACCCTACTTTATAATCACCTACAGTACATTGTTTGATGTCATCACTAGAAAACTCAACAAATAGTAGAAAGGTATGATTACTACAGTAATGATAGTCACTACTGATGATAGTCATTACAATGATTTTTACTTATCTGAGAGAAAGTAAACCATAAAAAGTCTAATAATTTCATTTTAAAAAAATAATTTATTACAAAAAAGTCGAAGGCTCCAGATCTTGTTAGTTGGTTTGTTATTGATACATGGCATCTATACCAACTGGTTTTACAACCTTTTCTATTTGTAAGCCACCTGGCAACCACTCTCTTTGTCTCTGTCCTAGAACTCACTGTTTGGTGCTGTGACTAGCACATGACACTCACTACATCTTGAGATGCACTTTGCATTAGTTAGAAAAGTTAACTGGAAGTTAATGTAAAAGGTAATACAGATCTGAGGCTTGAACCTGACAGACCCCCAGATTCAAGTGGAAATTAGGCACCTGGCTCCTCTTGGTATCAGTGGGATATAGGTACCTGAATACCTTTTAGGACCTGGCTTTGGCATTTTAGAGGACTACATTTTTGTTTAGGACATATGATCCCACATGCCATTAGGTTTTAGTAAGCAATAAAGTGGGAGAACAATCACAGCTTTAGTTTTCCTTATTGCTTTGGATATTTTGGTGTGTCTGTTTAGATGGTGGTGTCATTGATTGCATGGTATGATTTCTTCTGTAAACACTGTTTTAATAACCCAGAATGCTTTTGATAAAAATATTCAAAATATATCTCCAGACAGATGGTATCTTTCCAATACATTATAATCCTTCCAGGAGATAGCAAGCATGAGCGCTAGCAGAAACTTTCAAACACACTATAAAAGATCTCAGTAATGACAGTTCTTTCAAAACATATTTTTTCATTAAAATCCTCTGTATAGTTTGTGGAGAATATTACATTCAGAACCACACTCTCCACATCAAAAAACAGGCATCATCATACCATGGGAGAGTACAACAAAATGGGTATTTCCATAAAAATCAAAACAAACAAATAATCCCCCCCAACATACTGATAAAAAAAAATCCTCCTTTACTTCCCAAACCCTTATCAAGGGAAGATATTCACATGGTTATTATCATTTCCTTCTAGAAATATGGATAAAATCTTTTCAGAAATTTTATTCACAATGCTATTCTTCCAAACACAATAGGGGGAAAAAACCTTCAATTACTTACTATTCACAACATTAGCAAAATTGATATTTATAGCAAATGCATGGGCGCAATCTAGATCTGAATATGACATCCTGTCACAGTATACCACTTGCATCAAAAACGCTTTTATTGACAGTTTCGCTTTCTTCCTGGATTCATATTTCTCTTTATAATCTCGGAAAAGTCCCTACTGAAAAAGGGATGGTATAAAGCCTACTGAAAAATTAGTAAAATGCTCTGAGATGATCCACCTACTTTAAAATTGAAGATATACTAACGTTTATATAATCAGCTTTCTGAGGGAAAACTTCAAAGCTTCTGAGCCACCTGCAAAACAGCACTGCCTGTAGCAGTGGGGTGAGGAGAAGGGGAGACGATTGACAGGAAGAAGGACAGATGATTGGTGGGAAAATGAATTACAGGCTTTCACTGTAAACTTAGCAGTATTTACTATTAAAAAAAAAAAAAAAAGAGAGAAATAAATAGATGCTTCTGTTGTTTTTATCACTGGTCATAACTATTTAATAAGGATGATGTGCTCAGTGCTGTTTGTGGATCTTGGTGAAAAGAGTGCAAGAAAATGTCTTCCACACCTGCTCAACTTGCAGTCCCAATTTCAGTGCAGCTGCAATCCCCTTGTCCTACGTAACAGGAGTTTTATCCCAGAGAGAACTCTCTCTTATCCCCTGAGAAAAAGTGGTAGTTTGTCTCCCTTCTGTATAACACCTGCTGCATCTTGGTGTAATGACTGTATTGTCTTGGTGGGTGGAGAAGTGAAAGGAATCATTGCCCAGTGGGGAGAGGCACTGACCCCCCCCAGAGCTCCCTTCGAGGAAAGATGTTCTGCTTTACATCTGGATGGAGCTTCTGCCTTAGGCATACAGTTTCCCTTTGTAAGTGAGCTTCGCTGGTGGTGAGGCAGACTTTGTTTCAGAAATTTACCACTAAAAGCACAATCATCAAATAAGAGCACAGCTTTGAACAGCATATGCACAAAAGCATCTCTTTATATTGCATGTTTTTGCAGCTGGTGCTTACCCCAAGAAACACACAGAGAATAATAGGAATACCCTTTGGAGACTTGTGTACTGTGGTATGTATTCCTGGGGTGGACTTCACAGACCACTGCTCATTAACAGCACTCAAGCAATTGAAAAAAAATGGCAGTATACCCACTTTTTTATTTATACTTCTTTTTAACCTAGATGTCTTTTGCTTCCTCTCCTGGTGAAACAAGGTCTATGTTTTGGGTGAGCTGAAGATTTCTGTTCCAGTTCCTCAGCTGGCCTAGTTAAAGCCCATTAACATTAAGTCAATGGGGCTAAGCCAATTTGCACCAGCTGTGAAGCCAGGCCTCCATGTATTTGTATTCATAGGAATCAATGCCTGGTGCAGTTTTGATTGGTGATTGAATACTGACAGGTTCTAAAACACTGGGTTCTCATTAATCACAGCAGAGATTATTACTCTAGGCTTGATTCAGGCTCTCTTAAATCATTTCTGAATTGTAATTTTGTTGAATCTAGGCACTTGAAGGTGTGTTTGTATAGATAAGTGCAATCAAATACACATATTTTGCCCAGCACATTAAACTGGCTGGAAATGTCCAGCTATGGTCATATGTATTGTGTCCTGTATGTTTGGGTAGCACGATGCCCTACCTCATAGTGAGGTTGCACAAAGCTACAGCATAGCTTCTGAACCACATCTACTTTGTGCAAGTCAAGCATACAGCAAGGACAAAATAAAGAAGCATCTACTTACATTTGTCCCTAAGTATTGCAGACAAGGTTTCAAGAAGACCATTTACAAACATCTCAGCCCATGGATGCACCTAAAACTCTCACAGTTTTGGTGATGAATCACAAGTACCTACCTTATCATTCAGATCTCTTCTAATTTAAGGCATGTAAGCTCTCCCCAATGGGCTCCATCAACAGGATGCTTCCACACAATGCTTAGGTCCCTCAAGAAATACCAATCTCTCCGAGAAGCTCCCCAAGTCATATTCTTTATAAAACACATAGTATATTCAGAAACTTTCTGGTTTTGACATTATTACAGTACACTTGTGACCACTGACTTTTGCTGCTCTTGTCTGTCTGTTGGGCTTTACAGCTGTCCTGTTAATGTGGTTACAAACAAGATTGCTACAAGCTTGTGCTGAGTCTATCCTATTTAAACTGGGTTCATTGACAACCAGGAGTGCAAGAGATTAAATGGTAGGCAGCTATTAAAGAACAGACAGACTGCCTGATTTTATTTTCCTTTATCTTGTTAATGCAGATATTATTGCAATCATGAGGTGAGCTTGAAGAACTGATTAGATGTGCAACAGTCCATTCAACAAAATTTAATGCAACATCCTTGGGTCTGAGAGAAGACTGCTGCCTTCCTCAGCAGTCTCTTTCTTTATTTTTCTTAATGACACTGAGAACTTTTACAATATTCAGTTTAGAAATCTCTTCAGTCTGGCATGAAGCAGAGCATGCTATTTTCATGCTCTATAGGCTACATCATGTCAATGGTGTCGTATTCAGCTGTTAATTCAACAAAATTATCAAGGCACTGGATGTTAGAAACTTTGTGATGATCTGCATAATGGTCAACAGCCATCACCGTTTTTCACAACTAACCTGTGGTGATGTTATGAACTAGCTTTATGTTAAGCCTGGGGAGTGAGGGGAAGATGTGTAAACACTAGATGAAGAGCTCTGAAGTTGTAATTGATGCTTCCAAGATAGGGCATACGCATTTCTCCATTTATGAGAATATTTGTTTCATTCATTCAGTTTGAAACACAAGGAGGGAGAAAGAGTGATGTAAGCTTTAAAAATTCTGCAGTATTTTATTTGACTTCTAAGAAGAATACAGAAAAGAAATCTAAGGATTAAGGTAAAAATATAAATGAGAATGAATCTATAAAGCCAGTTTTGAGGCTGTGAGGCTCCCCTGGAATTATCAGGTATGCTTGCAAAAGAAGTATTAGCATATGCATTGCAAAGCAGTGGAAGTATAATTGTGATGACAGTTATGAGCCCATAAGAAATACACAGAGAAAGATAGGACTTTGGGGGGAAATTCAATTTTAGCACAGAACAGCCTGGTTCCATCTCTAATACTGAGTATTTTTTTTTAGCTAGTGCATTTGGATTATGGCTTTCCTGATTCTTCAGTCTGCTTCCAGCCTTTGTAAAAATTATGATGGCTGTGGGGCTGATATAGCTTGCACCAGCTGGCAATGGGCTGCTGAAGAATCTGTCAGAATAAGCACAGCCAGGGCACACTGTGTCCTGACCGCTCCTGCCCTGTTGCTGACGTGCTTCTGAGATGCCTTCAAGGCAGGCAGGCAGGCAAGGAAAAGGGTTGCTGGGAAAGCAATGTGATGAGCTGCTGCCACTGTGCCTCATGCAGAGGGAGATTACCGAAGTAGGAATCTGTACGTTCTTGCCTATACCTGTTAAAGGCAGTAGGACAGGAATGCTGAAGGGATTTGGTCACTGGCATTGCAAAACCTGAAGACAAGAAAACTTTTCATGCAGAAAGGCACTTGTGTGAGAATAGTCAGAAAGCTAAATCCAAAACATACTGAGGAAGAAGAAAGACAAGGACACACACAAAAAAAAAAGGAATTGGTATTCACTGTAATCTCCTTAGATACCTAAATTTAGCCCCAAGGGGCTGAAGAACATGTTTTACTTTCCTACACAAGCTATTTTAAAACTAGGCTCCTGAGCAAAATGTGTCTACAATAGAAGCCTTGTCCTGCCTGGACACCATCTCAGGCATACCCCAACAGTGGATGCCCCAGGCAGAAAGGCAGAATATAGAGCCATCTAACAGCTATGGGGAGCAAGTAGGTAGCAAGATGCTCATATCTTCCATGGTGGAAGACAGAAGAGCAGAACTTGAGGTGCCTTTTGTGACTAAACCACCCAAATAACTCATCAGTGTGTTTTGTGTATTGTTTGGTCAGCTAGATACTATGAGTCAGTGGTGAGACTTCAAAGTCTAATTCTCCTTGTGTATCTAGACTAGATATTACCTTAGGATATGGGTTCTGAAAAAGTGACGGCAAGGTGAAAGGATGAAATGCTATACTGTAATCTTCCTCTCTACCATCTACCATCTTTGTCTCCTTGTATTTCCTCTTTATCTGTATTTTTACTTAGTGGTTGCTCTTGTTCCTTCCTGGTCCTCCCCCTCCCCCTAGCTGCACTTTTTCTTACCCAGGTTACTCTGCTCTGTATGCACAACTTGGTTGGAAGCAAAGCTAATAAGATTTTCAATCTACAAAGCACAGATGGCACTTTCCGTGCTTCAGAGGCTGTCAATCTTGTTCGTCTCACTTCCTGGTCATTAGCAGAGGGAAGGGAGGAATGGGAGGTGCAGCAAGTCTCCTGCTAGGTTAGGAGAGGAAAATACCCCCTATCAGTATTGCTGGGGAGTGAAGGTAGATGAGGAATAGGGAGAAGAATAAAGAAGCAAGACTCAGTGAACAGTGCATGAGTCTGGTCTAGTAATGATATAGGAAAGAAAATACAAGACAGTATAAAAAGGAAAAACATAATAAGATAATAAAGTATATTTTAAGGAAATAAATAGGATAAATACAGAGGGTATGAAGCAAATGTTTAGAGAAGCAAGAGACATGTGTTGGGAGATGGAAGAGATGCAGAGCCTTATGGTAAGAATAAGAACTGTACAGTAATGTCAGCTAGTTGTGTGGGTGGATATGACTTTTGTGGGGCTGGAGCTGTGACTGGGAAAGCTGTAAGATGGTATGAGAGGAATGAACACATGGCCAAAAAGAATTAATTCTATATTGAAAATGGCCTATATTATTGGGCAGGAAGGAAACTTATTATATCTTTTCTTCTAATTTATATATATATATATTTTTTAAATGTTGTTCTTTGTGAAGTGTGTATAAGTCATATTTTCCTAATAGCTTTTGGTTTCCTAACCAATTGCAAACAACTTTAAAAGGTTGGTAGGGGCCTCAAATAATCATTTTCTAGAGATTTGAAAAAACAAAAACCACAGAAATAGAAGTAGCCTTATGTGCTGGACTAAAATGAACCCCAGCATAGTGTTGTAATATAGATGAGACTGAGAGCTGCCCCTATCCCTTCTTCCAGCCAGCCAAGCTGATCTGTTGAGAAGGTGTTCTAGGCCCACACTGGGGAAGGAAATGCCTTCAGTCCCACTGGCACTACTAAGAAACATTGCTGAACCAGGCGTTGAACTCTTCTCTGACTGTTCACTCAACTCTCCTCTCATCACACAAAAAGTCCAGAAAACCATCCTGAAAACACAGCCAAGACACGTCTTTCTTTGTTTCTTGTACCTTGTGAGGTTTTTTTTTGTTTTTTGTTTTTTTTTTTTTTTTTTACAACATATGTAAAAACAACTCTTAATAAACAGAAAAAGGTACATATTTACATGTTATCATTTTTAAGACACATCTATAGGAAATTAGGCTGCAGTGGATGGATTGATCTTGGCTAGCTGCCAGATGTTCACTACACGATTCTCTCACTCCCCCTCCTCAGCAAGACAAGGGAAGAACACAAGATTAAAAGCTTGTGTGTTGAGATAAAGTCAGTTTAATGAAATAAAGCATAAGCCACATGTGGAAGCAAAGAAAAAAAAAAACACAGAAGATTTATTCTCTACATCCCATCAGCAGGCGATATCCGTTGGAAAACCTTAATAATGAATGACCATCTCCATCCTTTCTCTTAGTTTTTTTTTTTTTTTTTTTTTTTTTTTATTTCTGATCATGACGTCAAATGGTATGGAATATTCCTTTTGTCAGATTGGGTCAACTGTCCTGGCTATGTCCCTTCCCAACCCCTTGCCCATCCTCAGCCTATGGTTGGAGAGAAAGCCTTGACGCTGTGCAGACATGGCTCAACAATAGGTAACACATCAGTGTGTTATCAACACCTTTCTAAGCTACAAATACAAAGTACAGCACTGTGTGGGCTGCTATGAGGAAAGATAGTTCCCCTCCAGCCAGACTCAATACATAGGCTAAACTTAATAATGATCAAAAAGCCCTAGAAACGTTAGTTGGAAGGGACCTCTAAAGTCATCTCTTCCAGTCTTCCACACCAAGCAAGGCTAGGTGAGGTTAGGTGTGGATTTGTCTAAACAAGTCTTAAAATCTTCCAAGGTGGGAGGTTTCACAACCCCTCTACACGGCCCAGTCCAGTGCTGTGTTATTTTCCTAGTGATTTTTTTTTTCCTAGTGTCAGATCTGAACCTCCTAAGCCACAGCTTGGGGTCACTGTTTTTTGTTATACCATCTGTTGTCACTAAGAAGAGTTCAGCATGTAACCTTATCTCAAAGTAGTAATTGCCTTAACAATTTAATACATTGATACTGAGTCCATGGTGCTCAACTCTCTCTGCATTAGTGCTCTATAGCTACTGATAGAGAATGGCTTCATGATGAGTTGGAGATGGAGTCCTGTGTATTTTTACCTCCTTATTTAGGATGAGAGACTTCTGTAGTTTTAACCTTCTACAGACTAGCTGTCAGACCTAAGATCTAGTCTTACTTTGTAATTGGTAAAGAGAAAAGCCTTCCCACAATGTGATTAACTACACCTATCTTACTTTGCAACTAAAATTTGGTGGTGTGTCACTTAGTGTTAGCTGCATACATAGAATGTTCTACTTCAGCTGAATAAAACCAGGTCTTTGTCATAAATTCTTTCAAAACTAATTGGGACTAAACTGGCTGATAGAAAGGCAGACATATAAAATGACTACTTTATTGCTTTAGAAAATGGAACTAAAGGAAAATGCACAATATCTGTTCTTTCTGTTCAGTAGTGAATGTCTTATACCACTTGGCTTATTGAGGGTTAAACTCTGAAGACAACTGGGATACAATAAAATCTTTCTGCAAACTAAACACACAAAATATGGCTACTTCTTTCTTGCTCTGTAACTTCTTCTGACACTGATGTCTTGGATATAAATAGGAAACGTGCTACAGTTTATGTGCATGTCTCTGTTCTATCTGTTCAAATCTATACCACAACATTAAAAAGCATTATATTCATCACCTTCCATGAATGATTGATACTAAATCTGTACATTTGAAAGCTTTAAAAGAAATATAAGTTATTTGTTAATTCAGCTTGCATTTAAAAAGTAAAACTAAACCTTCATTTGTTTTCTTCTCCATTAAATTAGCCTGTTATCATTTCTAACTCCTCATTGTAATACAACATATGATCACTGAGGAATATCTTTATCTTCCAGGAAAAAAAAAATGCCTACTTACAATACACAACATCATTTAGTCTACACATTTTTTCATTATTATATTGCTCATTTTTAGTGTTACACATAAATATTGATTTCTTTCTGTGCTAAAATCTTCAAAGAATTATTTGATATTTTCCCCAAAATTATCACAGAATATAAAAGAAATTAAAGAATTGAGATTTGAGAATAAATGTCTGTAAAATGAACTGTATCTTTATGCAATTATATTTGTGTAAGATGAAATAGATTCAAGAAATCAGACAACTTGGTTAGAACCGGAAGATTGCAAAACATCCTCAAAGATAAGGAAAAGAGAAAATATTTATGGAGTTCAGCGTAGTTTTCTTGAGTCTATATTAGAATATCTTGGGTGTTAGAGGTTGCCTATTTTAAAACAGTTAATAACTCATTGTTCAGACTGAATATTGTATATAATTCAGAAAAGGAATATGAACATTAATTATTCTATCCCAAATTTCTCAACTACCTATGAGTCTCTTCTTGTCTAGTAATTATTTAACTACAAAAAGTTGATTAGTTCCCAAAGGGAATACAGGAATTGTCAGATTCATCTCACCTAATGTTGGATGACTATAATGTAGAGTATTATATTTGAGCTGTGTTGCAATCTCCAGTCAGTGGATAAAAATAGGTACTAAGAGGTCATGGCCTTATACATTTGATTTACCATGGAAGGGGATGGTGATTTTGATTTTATTCTAAGACAGAATGACAGCAAATATTAAAAACACAAAAAAGTTTTGTGAAATAGATGATCTTTTTTTCCAAGAGAATCCAAACTTTAAATCAACTATATTAGCTAAAGAAATAAAGTAAATCATGCTGTATGGATACGAAGATGAAAAGTGTTTGGTTTGAACACAATTTCTTCATTTAACAATTTTCTATCACACATGCACCAGCTCCGTTCAGTGGTGTACCCTTTCTTTTAGTTACATGGCATCTTATTTGATGATCGAGGATAGATTTTGTCACTTACCTAGTGATCTTCAATGTTCTGTCTGCTAGGACTAAAACTCAAATGAGTTTTGTTTTTGTTTTTTTAATTATTATTATTTGGTTGGTTGGTTCGTTGTTTTCTGTTTTCCCTATCTGTTTCATGTTGTGCAGTGTTCCTGTTGGCCTGGGCAAGTGACCCAGTTAGAGCAACTTTAAATATTATCATCCTCAGTAGTGAAAGTGTCCCAGTCAGATAGATCCAGCAGATGGAAATTGTTGTTGATGTGACGTGGTATATGTAACCATTCCCTCCCAATATGTCCTTGTTCATTACATCTCTGGAAATCTCTTCCTTTTCATTCTTCTGCTGGCAAGCAAGGATCAACAAAGTCAGAAAGGTATCTTTAAGCAAAGGAGAGAGAATTTATCTTCCCCCTGTTTAAATGTTACATTTTCCTTTTCCAAACTGGGTAGCAGTGGTGAGTAGATTCTGGGCAGAAGAGGATACTCTGTTTAATAAAACTGGCCAGGAATTTTTCAGTTAACTGTTCTAATGCAAAAAATGCTGCTTTACAATCTCCTTTCAAATACATTTTGGAAAAATAATTTAGAAATGGTCAAACTATTCCACCCCCACAGATTTTAATGTGACCAAAACTGTATTTGATTTTGATTACTTTATAAAAAGTAAAATATAATAAAATATTGATAACAATCAAAATAAAAGAGAACTATTTAGAAATAAAGAAGGAAATATGCACATACATATTTGTAATGTACATGTGAATACTTTAGATAAACATTTCCAAAATTAAGTGGAAATAAAATTTTACCTTTAATTCAAAATTTGTTATCTCAAATATTTTTATAAACCAGGAAAAAAGAATATCTATACAAACCCAAGATTTAAAACTACTTATTATTTATTTAGCTCATATATACAGTTTTTTTAAACACATAATTAAAGAAAATTCACATAGTCTGTTAAGTTCAGTATTTGGTTTCTAATAGTGTAGTATTCAGATCACCTGCTTTTGAGGAAGGGAAAAATACTTGTTTAAAATTATTCTGTATTATTGAACAGAGTTGCTCTGCAGTGCAGTTATTTTCTTCTTGGACAGACTGAATTTTAAACCTCTATGATTATTTATAGAGCTACATTCTCTGCTGGTTTTTGCCTTGATTGTCATTTACATCGATGTAGAGTCACTGCTACATGGGTGTAAAATACTGTCATTCTGGGCTGGCTGATATCTATCCTACTTTGTACATATATAAATCACTAGACATACAGCAAAACACTGCAGAATTAGTCTAGCAGTTTTACACATATGGTTAGAGGAACATTAAGGGTTTTTTTCACTGTGTTTTCATACTGATAAAATTCATGTTGCCTTTTTTAAAAGAGGTAACGTCTTTTTTCACTGTGTGAAAGTCCCTAAGACCCCCAGTGACAGAAACCCAAACAGCATTAGGTTTTTTAGGTCTTTTAAATTCTTACAGACACAGTTTACAGACATCACACTAAATATCTTTTCATATCCCTCAGTATCATCTCCGTTCTGTAGGTGTTAGGCATTTCCCCACTTCATCAGTGCAGAATGGTGGGGAGTAAACCCAAATGAAGGAAACAAACATTCACTTTGATCATAGCCTTTTTCACATTTTTGTTAGTTTCAGCTTTTAAAGGCTCAACTTAGTTACCTAAAGACAGGAATCTATTAGTGTTTGAAATGCCACAGACCATATGAGAAACCCACACAAGGCTGTAAGATAAAATAGAAAATTATAACTTACTGGTAGGGCAGCCAAAGAACAGTCAAGACAGCTTAGGTCATCTCAAATGCACCTGTGTACTGATGTTTATACAGCTCAGAACCACCCTAAGAATTTCAGAAATACATATAAAAAGTGGTAGTATATGTTGTCATCTAAAGTGAAATGTTGCCTTAGAATTATCCTGGTTCTCTGAAGCCAGATCAAAGACTTCCTTCACTAGAGAGCTGATCTCTGTCTGTCAGGAGAGGTAAAAACATTAACTTAAAGAACCTTTGTGTGTTTTATTTCATAACTGAAGCAGACTTTAAAGATGCACGCAGTTAGTTAATACAACTCAGCTGACAAGCAGTCTTGAAAACTCCACAAAGTGACCAAATCCTTTTGGTAAAACTCTTCTGTTCCATTTTGAAGCATGCAAAACATGAAGCACACTGGGATTTCAGTACCTGTGCTGAATAACAGCTCATATAAAGTTGCCATAGGTCAGTTTTTCTACCAGGAAATGAAGCAGAATTAATGGAAAAGTCTCAGGGCAGGATATGAACAGATCTAAGTTTTGTTTTTTGTTTTTTGTTTTGTTTTGTTTTTTTGTTTTTTTTTTTGTCCTGCAGCTAGTACTGTAACTTGCAATCAAAAGAGATCCCTCTCCCTGGTATACCCAATGTATTTCTCGAGATTATCAGTAATTTCTAAATAACGCTGAGGCTGGCTCTGAATCTGGACTGGACATCCAGCCGTGGTTCCTTTTCCTCAAGCTTACCACTGTACTAATTGGGAACGGAGTGGCTGGAGAGCAGCCCTGCAGAAGGAGATCTGGGGATGCTGGTTGACAGCAGGTTCAATGTGAGTCAGCAGAGTGTCCTGGCAGCTGAGAGGGCAAACCTTATCCTGGGGTGCATCATACACAACATAACCAGCCAGTCAAAAGAGGTCATTATCCTTCTGTATTCAGTATTGGTTCAGCCCCATCTTGAGTACTGTGTGCAGTTCTGGGCCCCACAATTTAAGAAGGATGTGAAGGTCTTTGAATACATCCAGAGGAGGGCAACAAAGCTGGTGAAAGGACTGGAAGGAATGTCCTATGAAGAGCAGCTAAGGACTTTGGTCTTGTCTAGTTTGGAGAAAAGGAGGCTGAGGGACAACCTCATTGATCTCTACAGCTTCCTGAGAAGGGCAAGCACAGAAGTAGATGCTGAGCTCTTCTCCCTGGTATCCAGTGATAGGACGTGTGGGAATGACTCCAAGCTGTGCCAGGGAAGGTTTAGACTGGACATTAGGAAACATTTCTTTACTGAGAGGTTGGTCAAACACTGGAACTGGCTTCCTGGAGAGGTGATAGATGCCCCAAACCTGTCAGTGTTTAGGAAGCATCTGGACAATACCCTTGATAATATGCTTTAACTTTTGGTCAGCCCTGAAGTGATCAGGCAGACTAGATGATCGTTATAGGTCACTTTCAACTGAAATACTTCTATTCTATTCTTCTCTTCTCTTCTCTTCTCTTCTCTTCTCTTCTCTTCTCTTCTCTTCTCTTCTCTTCTCTTCTCTTCTCTTCTCTTCTCTTCTCTTCTCTTCTCTTCTCTTCTCTTCTCTTCTCTTCTCTTCTCTTCTCTTCTCTTCTCTTCTCTTCTCTTCTCTTCTCTTCTCTTCTCTTCTCTTCTCTTCTCTTCTCTTCTCTTCTCTTCTCTTCTCTTCTCTTCTCTTCTCTTCTCTTCTCTTCTCTTCTAATCAGTAAGACTGAAACTAACACATGGCAATTTCCTGTATACACCTTCTTAAAGTCTGCAGTCAGCTGCTATCCTTTTTTTTGCATGTGACACCCTGGAAAATTTGCAGTCCACAGGGTAACTTTAGTATCCAAGACAAATGTAATTAATGTTATGGATTCTCATAAGGTTTGAAGATTATAAGATTTGAATTCTCATAGTAATTGGCAGTCCAGAGAAAGTTTGACTAAGCATCAAAATGTCCCAAGATTCTCTAACTACAGATATTAATACTTTTACCTTGAAAAGATAGAGCTGTTTTACAGAGGGACTTCTGTCTTCAAACAAAATTAGACTACTTGCCTAAGGCTTTGAGTACTGTTCTACTTTCAGAAAATCAGCAGGCCAGAAAAATACCTTTGATGAGGGTGTCACTCCAAACCATATTTTCAGTCATCTTAAGGTTTTCTTAACTGTCTAATACTGTCATATTTCTGTCATCATTAATGGTTCCTCCCCTCCCCTCCCCTTCCCTTGCCTTTTACAGGGTTCTTGTCTACAGTGCTTATAGGATTTGAGGAAAGCATCTGACATCTTTTATGGATCCCAAATGTTGCCAGATGACTGTAGGACATGATTATCAATTTAGGGGATGAGGTGCTTTGTTTTTCAGTTCCAGGTGTCCAAAATAATGTGCTGCAGTCACCAGGGAGCGAAGCATTCCCAAAAGGACATCTGAATTTCACATCAGTACACTTCAGAGACCACTTGTGCTCAGGCAGAGTGTCCTGATTCAGGTTGGAATAAAGTTCATGTTTGTTTTGGTAGCCGGAGGAGTGCAAAAGCACACTGAGATTCCAGAGGCTCTCCAGGTCCAAGAGCCCATGATTATGTGAAGGGGCAGGGGGAGCACAGCTGGAGTGCTGGGCCTGGATTGTCCAATATTCCATGTCATGTGACATTATGCTCACTATGTAAAGGAAGGAGTGAGCTGGGAGGGGCTCTCATTTCCAGGGAGTGTGGCTGCGGCGACTTTGTGTTTGGGATCACCCGCCGGGAGTGGGTCGGTGTCAGTCGTCTGGTGGTGAGCAGCTGTATTGTACATTACCCGTTGATACTGCTGTCAGCGTATTGTTCTGTTACTGTTATTAAACTGTTTTTATCTCAACCCGCGAGTCTCCCTTTGCCCCTCCGAATCCCTCCCCATTCCCAAGTGGGGGGAGGGTGGGTGAATGGCTGTGTGGCGTTTAGCTGCTGACCAGGCTCAAACCATGACACAGAGGAATCTGGGATAAGCAGTGGGACTAACCTGGACTGAGACTAGGGACAAATCTAATCTATCCTAGCTGGCAGGTGTTCAAGCAACATTGCTTCTCTCCTGCTGTTTCCAAGGAGTGGCTACACCTCAGTTTCCCTACTAATCATTAGTCTGCCTTTTCTCCAACAGCAGAGTTTTATATAGCTATTTAATTAAATTAGAAAAATAACACACCTGCCAACATAAAAAACAAAAACAAAAACAAAAACAACCAAAGTCCAGGGAAACAAATAACCTTTCCCCACTGGCTTCTGTGTCCTCTTCTCCTCTTCTCTACAACAATTTTTTACCTGAAAATATTGATTTTGTTAAAATTACTTGTTTTTTTCCATAGGGAAAACTGAAATTAAATGTTTTGTGCCAGCTTGACATTCATTTGTGCTGGATGAGCTCCCATGGAGCCTCATGGGAGATGTAGCTTGTGCACTTTATATTCCCTTCCTCCCTGCGGTCTGGGCTTCCCATATGAACTACATCTTCTGTAAGGAGAAACCCAACACCATTACTTTTGATCAGCGTGTGCTTCTGTATCTCCCTGTCTTTCTCTGTTTCTTTCTAGGGAGATCCCATTTCGCCTTTTCCAGAAATTTCTTTTTTTCAGTGGGAAAACAGATTTTTTTCTGCTTCTGCCTAATGTCTCTTCAGCTTCGCTGCTGTCAAGTCCACAAGAGCTTTACCTTCCACCAAATGTATTCTTCTGAAGGATACCTTTTTCTGTGCTGATAATGAGGACAGGTTTTGCTCAATATATCTCTTTATATGTCAAATATATCTTTTGCATTGCCATAAAAGGGTTTCATGTATCAAAGAAGGTTTGAAAGGAGACTGGATCACTCTTTGTATTGCACTTGAGATTTAGAACTTCTGCAGTAGCCTAGAAAAAGAAAAAGAAAGTTCTCACCTTTGGATAACTTGGGGTTTTGTCTATATGAGGTTTTTTGTTTGCTTTCCTTTTAAAATCTTTTAATGAAGCTCTATATATTGGTTACATCTGTGAGTGGTATCTGTGGTGGCAGTATTTCCCCACACACAAGCATGAATAAACCAGTTGCCTAGATGTGGTGTCAAAAGACTATTTTTCCCATATCAGACTTGTAGGGATTGCTTTTTCCCTCCTTCTGCCATCCATGGCATGGTTTGCTCTCTAGACTCATCTGTGACCTTCCAGTTTGTATAAATCTGTATTCATATCCTGTTGTAAGGTCTGAAAAATTGGGAATGCCTTTGTCCTTCTCTGATTTTTTTTTTTTCTTCCCCCACTGCTACCTCCTTTAGTGTCTCTCACTGGATTGAATCCTTCCTGTGCCATCTCCTGCAACTCCATTTCTGTCTCCAGAAATGACCTCTCACTATTTCCCAATGCGAATAGCTATACTGAGAATAGAGCAAGTTGCACTGGTTTCCAAAGAACCCCATTAAATTCTGTATATTTTTGATAAGGTTGTATTTAAAGTTACTCGGTTTAGATAATATTTAAGTTCTTCTACTGTTTTGTTATGCAGTCTTTACTATTTTGTCAGATGTCAGGCTTTAGATGTTTTGAGATTTTTGTTTTGTTTTGGGGGAGGTGTGTTTTTTGTTGTTTTGTTTTGTTTTGCTTTTTGGGTTGTTTCATTTTTGCTTTTCTTAAATCAAACTGAATTGAGTCTAGTGACCACTGCATATGTTAATCATTGCTTGGGAAACCCTTATAGGAGGAAGTCTATTATCTGATCTCAGTGGCACAGGAATACCAGTGAAGTGACTCCCTGAAGCTTCATTCAAAACTAACAATAATTAAGTCTATCTGTTGTTTATGAGCACTATTTGCCTGACTATGCCTTCAGTAAAGACACTAGGATTTGGCCCTTAATTACATAGCATGATTGTGGATAAGGAAAGCATTGCACTAAAAAAAAGCAACTATATTGCAATAAGGCTACAAAACTAAAATTTATAAAACATGTTTGTGTCAACTGAAATAAAAATTATATAGATTTGATACAGGTTTTTTAATTCTATGGTACCTTGACAAACAATCTATTTAGCCTCTGGCTCACAATATTGACAACACAAAACAAAACATCTCGTGTCCCATGGTTGACTACAGTACTCTCCTTGACATGGATCTTTCCATGTTCAGTTGAAATGGTTGATTTCAACAATTTTAAAGCATACCTCAAAAGTTCAAAAATTCATTATAATATACTGATTTTGGGAAAAAAAAAAAAAAAAAAAGTAAATATCATGTTGTTTCTTTAGTGAGCAAAGAAAATTGCTTTTCTAAAACAAATACATTTTTACACTGAGGATAATATTTATGCTCAGCCTCTAAATATGTGATATATGTACTTGGATGTCTCTAGAAGTAGAAGAGAATTAGACTATAGTGAGAGCTTTTCTGAACATCCACTCCAAACACTGAAGAAATCCAAGAAAAAGATCTCACAAATCACAGATCTGACATGAGGTCACCAGTTTTAACCTAATGACATTTAAGGATAAATAAATAAATATGCAGGGTTTGTGTGTGTGTATTTTAGTGAAGATAGCACACATTTTATGTTTTGTGTATCTTTTTTTCTTCTGTGCAGAAGGATTAGAAACTTCTGGAAATGATGGAGGGAAGGAGAGACAGACTGAGAAAAATGATCAGTCTGTAACTTCATGACTCTTAGCCCTTTAATAATAGCAGTGTGCTGGGTTGACCCTGGCTGGATTCCAGGTGCCCATCAGAGCCGCTCTATCACTCCCCCTCATCAGCAGGACAGGGGACAGAAAATATAATGAAAGGCTCATGGGTTTGAGACAAGGACAGAGAGAGATCACTCAGCAATTACTGTCACAGGCAAAACAGCCTCAACTTGGGGAAAATTAATTTAATTTATTACCAATGCAATCAAAATAGGGTAATTAGAAATAAAACCAAATCCTAAAGCACCTTTCCCCCACCAATCCTTTTTTCCCATGCTCAACTTTACCCCCGATTTCTTTATCTACTCTCCCTCAGCAGTGCAGGGGGATGGTGTTTGCAGTCATTTTGTTACACATCTCTGCCACTCCTTCCTCCTCACAGTCTTCCTCTGCTCAAGCGTGGGGTCCCTCCCACAAGACACAGTACTCCATAGACTTCTCCAACATGGATCCTTCCCACAGGCTGCAATTATTCACAAGCTGCTCCAGCGTGGTGTCCCTTCCATGGGGTGCAGTCCTTCAGGAACAGACTGCTCCAGCGCGGGTCCCCCATAGGGTCGCGGTCACAAGTGCTGCCATCAAACCTGCTCCAGCATGGGCTCCCCTCTCCATGGGTCCACACATCCTGCCAGGAGCCTGCTCCAGCACAGGCTTCCCACAGGGTTACAACCTCCTTCAGACACATCCACCTGCTCCAGTGTGGGGTCCTCCATGGGCTGCAGGTGGAGATCTGCTCCACTGTGGAGCTCCATGGGCTGCATGGGACAGCCTGCCTCACCATGGTCTTCACCAGAGGCTGCAGGGGAATCTCTGCTCCAGCACCTGAAGCACCTTCTCCCCCTCCTTCTTCAGGGACATTGGTATCTGGTGAGTTGTTGCTCTCACATATTTTTGCTCCTCTCTCTGGCTGAAGTTGTGCAGGTTTTTTTTCCTCCTTCTTAATTATGTTATTCCAGAGGTCATATCACCATCGCTGATGGTCTCGGCCTTGGCCAGCGGCGGGTCTGTCTTGGAGCTGGCTGCATTGGCTCTGTCAGACATGGGGGAAGCTTCTGGCAGCCTCTCACAGAAGCCACCCCTGTAGCCCCCCACTACCAAAACCTTGGCATGCAAATCCAATGCAAGCAGACTTTGATAATAATATAAACAAAGGACATGATTTTTTCAGTGCTATCCTTTATTCTGCAGTAGTGTAGTACAATTACACACAGCAATGCATGATACTTAAAAGCTATGTTTATTCAGAGAGATATTTCATCCTGTAAATCAACAGGATTTTTAAAGAAATCTCCCAGAAAAATATTCAGGTAGATTTTCAGTATGTTGTGTACTATTTTCAACTCAGGAAGTACACAAACAAGATGTTCTTCAAGTATTGGACTCAAGGTCATTATTCAAGGAGGAAGAAAAGGAGGTATCATCACAGAAAATAGTTGGACACAAACTTTGGAATTCAACAAGTAATCTTACTGATAAAGAAGCGATTATTTTTTTCTTCTGTGATGTCCATATGTTTATGTATATGTGAATGACACAACTCTTCTGTGAGTTAAAAATTTACTCAAGTTCTCAAGGATAATCACATAAGCATGTTGCCTCTATCAGCGGGATAGGGTATGTGACAACAGCAGGCTACATGGGCTGTTGCTTTCATCCTGTATAAAGGGACATTGAGAGAACAGAAAAAGGTAAGGAGGGTGAAACAACAAATCTCAAAAGATGTCAGCATACAGGAGGAATTAATATACACCAGAGAATACTGAGAATAGTTGGTTGAAAAGATATTTTTATCAACAACAGGCAAAGGGAATCAATTCTTAACTGTCATTCAAGGCTGAGAGAGTATGGACAAAAAATAACACTTCAGGACAGATAAATCAGTACATGTTAGTGATTAATCCACCAAAAAATTACACTCATTCATTCAGATGAAATAATAAAGGAAATAATAAAGTTTGTGACATCATGGAAAAGAGGGATGTCTGAAAAAGTAAAGAGAATGTGTTAATGCCATGCTCTGAAAGTGTAAGGACAATGAACAACATTTAAGCAAAGCCAGAAAATATGTATGCTGTCTGACTGAAGCTTATGAAGAAGTCTCAACTAAGTTTACCAAAGAAAAATGCTAGATATAGTTTGGAAAGGAATTCTGGAGAAATCCAGGCTAAAAGTCACTACTTGGATGTTATTCATTTCAGTGAATACACTTTAGGAGAAGTTCTACTCCCAAGATATTTCTGAGATTAATTGGGAAGATCTAATTGAGCTAGAAAGTTTTCAGAGTTTTTAATGGATGATGTTTTAATTTGGCTTAGAGTTTAAATTATGCAATGAGAGATTTTGGCAAGGCTTTCAGAGAGTAAGAAGAAAGAAGTACAGCAAAGACTTAGATTAATCTAACAAATGTTCTATCATTAGACAGAAAGGGATTAATCCTCCACTGTTTTGTGCCCTCAGTGTAAGTTTGTGTAACTGCAAGTAGAACTCTGCTTTAATAGCATCCACATTACACAGTTCCAGGTAACTATATCAAATACACGACAGCAGAAGACTATGATGAGTGTGAATCACTAGTCACAGATCCAGGTGAAACCCTCACTATAATCTCTTTGCAATGCCGTGCTAGTACAAAGGCCATTACAGGCATTTTAAGTAAAGTGTAGATTTTAGAGTAATAAAATAAAGTCCTTTAAATTTTGACTTCTGGAGGAAAAAAATCTATCTTTTTCTGTTTGAAGTATATTTTATTTTTGTGGTAAGCTGGAATGGAAAACCCTGGAATCCATCATTAAAATCCATTTAAAACTACATTAATTCTAGACAGCAAACTAACAAAATGATCTTTCCACAATGGGTTACAGAGAAATTATTTAAATAACTGTATGAGATGAGACAGCTCTATCTGTAAAAAAACAATTCCTTTTAAGTAAAGTATCAGAACAAATCTGATATTGCCATTTCAGCACCAAACTGCCTCTCTCCAGCTATTTACAGTGTAATTGCCATCCCAATTTCAGTGAAGTTCTGAAATATTTTTCTTTCATGCTGTTTCAAAGAGTTGTAACGGTTTTATGAAACTTCAAATGCAGCTACACTTGTAGGAGTAGGGGATAGGAGGAAAACAACTAGCACCATTGCCCAAGGCTGTAGGCCATAGGAGGCTATGTTGGATAGAAGTACAATCACTCTACCCTTGGATGGAAGGTGAAAGAGATCCTTCCTATTGTGTCTTCCCAGGTATCACTGAGTCATCTCTGACCCCAGATCTCCTTTGGTTCTGGAAATCTGGGGAGAAATGTGTAATAAAGACTTCAGCATCTGAAAAATGCTTCAAAAAAACAGTCTCCCTATTTTCTTATGTTATAAAATACAATTTAAATAAGAAATAAGTTAAATAATTTGTATGTATAGGAAACAAATAGTTATCCACAATTCAGTACCATAAATATTTTCAATTAACATTTTAGCATGAAGCATATGGTTAAGAACTTAGGTTCAATTCAAGCAGAACACCATTTGGGATTTAACTGATAGGTATTCAGTAAAACTCTACAGCATGTTTAGCAAACAGCAGCAAAAAATGTGTGACCAATTTAATCAGCATGTGCATTGGGAGTGGCTATAAATATGTTTCTAATGAATACCCAACTACCCTTGTGAAATCAACATTTATGTGCTGCTTTTTCTCTCTTCCCTCCACTTGCCTTCTGAACCTTACAGTAGGTGGGTATTCACTGGCGAAAACAAAACAAATGAAACAAAAACAAAACCTACACACAAGGGCAAGAGAGGAGCTCTTGCAGTTGAGCAGTTTCACAGAAAGGAATTCAGGTTACCTCCTCACTACCTTTGGCTAGATTAACAAACACACACACACATACACGCAAACATTTACATTTGTAAATAGATGTGTGTGGAGTAGCACCAAAGCTGCTCTTCCCTCTGGAGTTTTAAAAATCTTTGTCCTAACCTGCAGATTAGACTCATCAGGCATCAGGAAAATGGTCCACAGACTCTGCTCCTCTGAAACAAACAGGGTCAGAATATAACCATGATCCTACTGAGGGTGGGGAAGGGATTTATGTCACAACTCTTTGCTAGATCTTTTCAGAAGAGGACAGCTGTCTGTAGACTGATTTCCTATGCTGACTATTACAAAAGATTTGTTTAGGATCTACTGCCAAAATGCCAAAAAACTTTTCCTGTAATGTGATGTGTTTCTACAGGCTTGTTAGTAGAGCAGCATTCCATTTACTTTGAATAGCAGAGTACTATTTTTAAGGTCTTCTGTCTTAGCGATGTCACAGCAAAAGCTGGTGTGGTGGTGGTGTAGTGGTTTCTGGTACACGTAAAACACAGTGTAACAGTTGCTGTATGGCTGTGTGCTGCAGTAGGGGAAGGAGAGGACTAAGTAGCTGTTGAGGAATGAGACTCTGCTTTTCATATTCACTGACATTAAGCAAAATGTTCTTGCTCAGGAGAAGAACTTAATCAATCAAGAAATGATTTTAAGTACCTTTAAAATCGCTTGTTGTCTCAATTCTATATGCTAATGCAATGATTCATGTGGCTTCAGTACTGCAGGTTGTAATCAGTCTTTCCAGTAACTAAACACAATCCTTTTAACTAGCATCCGGTAAAATCCACATGAAGAGGCTGCAAGACTACTTCATTAATCTTTTAATTAATCTACCATTCATCCATTGACAAGAGGGGTATGAGGCATCTGAGGGCTATTTTATATAGATTTTACCCCTTAAATTTCTAGAATACATCATAGTAATAGCTTGGTGTGCGTTGTTACAAACATGTCTGATAGCATTTCTATCTTCATCTGATCAAAAAAAGCATATAACCCAACAAAAAGTTCTATTCTGGGGATTGGTTCATATCTAAAAATTTTCTGAAGTATTTAAACCATTTTCTTTTAGGAAAAAATATGAGATATGGGTTGACAGCTTTTATGACAAGTTTTAACCCAATGGTATTTTAAAAAGCTGATAAATTAATCCTGAAAATCCAGGTTTATAACAGAAAGCCTTGTAGGCTCTTACCTGTATTGCTATTGAGAGCTGTTAGAATACTAACACTTTTTCTAAGAAGCCTTTCAAAATGTTTTATTTTCAAAATTCAAACTTTAAAATAGTTTAGTTGTAATGAAGTGCCAAAGCTATAGCATTGGAAGGAGAAAAATCCCCCTATTAGATGTTTTGTAAAATTCACTTTATTCTTCTGAAACATTTTCAAACCATTTTTTAAATAAAACTCTGCATAAAAAAAAAAAAAAATCCTTTCCCTTCTGTGCAGTATTCCAGCTAAAGATCTTAGGCATCTTTACAAACATTTATGAACTTAGGCTCTCAAACATTACGTGGAGCATATAATTGATCTAATTTTACAAATGGATAAAGTGAATCATACAGTGAAGATGGCTTAGGTACTGCAGTTCTCCTTCTCCCCCTTTCAACTTCTACGATACATTTCAGTAATTACTTATTCATTGCCCCAGAATTCACATGTAAATTATTTATATTTCCATTCATCTAGGAGATTAATTAATCTACTACATTTATTTGGAATATTTGGTTTCCATTCCATGTTTCAGGAGAGATGGAGGAATGTACCATCCGTAATAGACACTAGGGACCATTAAGTGTCTGGACTAAACAGAGATTTCAGCCAACAAACATTCAAAGGCTGAGGTACATTCTACCTTACTTGTGAGGTGTCCAAACTAGGAACTTAACTGCCCTGCAATTCTATAAGTAACAGAGGAAGGTGATGATTCAAGTCACAAGTGAAGAAAGTCTTCAGCCAAAATGTGAATGTTTAGAAGGAAAAGAGTTTCTTTTTTTTTCTCCACCCCCTGTTGGTAATCTTACATAGAAACTCAGTGTGCCAAAGTGCAGTGGCTTTCAGTTTAGCACACTGTTTTTCTGAATAGAAAACTTTCAGTCAGATTTCTCTCCCTATAAATTTATGTGAAGAAGCTCAAGCATCTCACTGAGAGCTCTAGGGTATTTCCATAGCCCTGATATTTCTCAGTGGTATTATACCTTTGTTCAGAGCTCAAGCTAAATTCATACACAGAGAATTAGCAATATGAAAGATAAGATAGGATGGGATGGGATGGGATAGGATTAGAAGTATAGCTCATGTTTTTTATCCTTAGTTTTGTCTGCTAAAAGACGTGAAAAGGCTTTGACTGCGGTAGCTGTCATTTAGAATGTCACATTTACTTCCTACTCTTACTAGTGATATAGTGTAAGTCTACCATCTACTCTTCATTTCAACCCTTTATACCCATTACATAATTTCCAAACAGTCCCAAAGACTCTATCTTTACTATTAAATCAAAGTGAAATGACTTACTCAAGCTTTGTTCCCTCACTCAGAAGACTTGGACTTTCTTTAGTAACAGGAATCAAGCAGAAAAAAGAAATTAGATCTCCCTACACACCTCTATGGGTACAAATATAGTTAACAGCATAAACGTGGTGAATTTTTGCTGTCCAGAAAGGCAGAACAACTAGATTTATTCCATCTATACAGAGCAGAGCTCTGCCCATGTTAAGTGGGTATTTGATTGTATTCAGCAATTGCTGCCTGATCATCAATGTCTGTGAATTCATTTGTGGCACCACATAAAATTCTCCCTCACTACCAACATTTCCAGCTATTGTAATTTCCCCAAAGAGATAGGAGATTTATTTTACCAAACTACAGTACTTGAGAGATTTATCAGGGCTGGACATTGTACAACTGCTAAATGACCCTCCTGGAATACATTGACAAAACAAATCTTTTATTTCTTTTTTTGTCTCTCCCTACCTTCCTCCATTTCTTCCTCCCTTCCATCTTTTCTTTTTTCTTTTATTTTTTCTTTTCTCTTTTCTTTTCTTTTCTTTTCTTTTCTTTTCTTTTCTTTTCTTTTCTTTTCTTTTCTTTTCTTTTCTTTTCTTTTCTTTTCTTTTCTTTTCTTTTCTTTTCTTTTCTTTTCTTTTCTTTTCTTTTCTTTTCTTTTCTTTCCTTTCCTTTCCTTTCCTTTCCTTTCCTTTCCTTTCCTTTCCTTTCCTTTCCTTTCCTTTCCTTTCCTTTCCTTTCCTTTCCTTTCCTTTCCTTTCCTTTCCTTTCCTTTCCTTTCCTTTCCTTTCCTTTCCTTTCCTTTCCTTTCCTTTCCTTTCCTTTCCTTTCCTTTCCTTTCCTTTCCTTTCCTTTCCTTTCCTTTCCTTTCCTTTCCTTTCCTTTCCTTTCCTTTCCTTTCCTTTCCTTTCCTTTCCTTTCCTTTCCTTTCCTTTCCTTTCCTTTCCTTTCCTTTCCTTTCCTTTCCTTTCCTTTCCTTTCCTTTCCTTTCCTTTCCTTTCCTTTCCTTTCCTTTCCTTTCCTTTCCTTTCCTTTCCTTTCCTTTCCTTTCCTTTCCTTTCCTTTCCTTTCCTTTCCTTTCCTTTCCTTTCCTTTCCTTTCCTTTCCTTTCCTTTCCTTTCCTTTCCTTTCCTTTCCTTTCCTTTCCTTTCCTTTCCTTTCCTTTCCTTTCCTTTCCTTTCCTTTCCTTTCCTTTCCTTTCCTTTCCTTTCCTTTCCTTTCCTTTCCTTTCCTTTCCTTTCCTTTCCTTTCCTTTCCTTTCCTTTCCTTTCCTTTCCTTTCCTTTCCTTTCCTTTCCTTTCCTTTCCTTTCCTTTCCTTCCCTTCCCTTCCCTTCCCTTCCCTTCCCTTCCCTTCCCTTCCCTTCCCTTCCCTTCCCTTCCCTTCCCTTCCCTTCCCTTCCCTTCCCTTCCCTTCCCTTCCCTTCCCTTCCCTTCCCTTCCCTTCCCTTCCCTTCCCTTCCCTTCCCTTCCCTTCCCTTCCCTTCCCTTTCCCTCCCCTTTCCCTCCCCTTTCCCTCCCCTTTCCCTCCCCTTTCCCTCCCCTTTCCCTCCCCTTTCCCTCCCCTTTCCCTCCCCTTTCCCTCCCCTTTCCCTCCCCTTTCCCTCCCCTTTCCTTCCTCTCTTCCTTTCTTCATTCCTTACTCTCTCCTTAGCCCTCCCTCTTTCTGTATCTCTCATTTTCTGTTTTCAGTTTTCCCTTTCTTGTTGAGAATGACTTAAGAAATGTGGAAATGTACTAGCCTCTAAATAAATGTTCAAAGCATCACACTTGGCCATTACATTCTTTCTGTGCTCTGTTGTGCTGAAATTCGGGTGCATATTGTCATTTACAATGCACTCAGTCATTTGGTGGATCATATGATGATCTGAATCTCATGACTTACAGTCCATGTGTCAGTTGCTCCAGTCGACAGGGATTTTTTTTTTTTTAAGCAGAATGTCAGCCAGTGAGGGATGTCAGAGTGTTAGAAAGACTGTCATTGTTCCAGCCACATTAAACAAAAATGTTTTCAGAGTTTCTGTGGCTCCTCTGCTGTCACCAGTCAGCATCTACCTGTCGAATGGTTGAGAACATGAGGAAAGGCAAGATGAGAGCACAAAAAAAAGGCATTACTAAAGATTGTGAGTCTAGCATAATTGCTCATGGGTGCATAAATGGGACAATTTTTAATTTTCAGGTCATATTTTACTATTGTATGAGGGTTTCTCCTTTACTAAAACATTGCAGAGAAACAAAAGAGTGTAATATATTTTAACACTAATTCAATAATTATTTTTATTCTACATCTCATTGTACAGAAAAAGAAGGAATAATAATGCAGCTATAATATTTGTATGGAGGAAAAAGTCTCAATAATATTAATAACAAAATTGAAATTATAACACTCACTTCTTAATTTCTATTTGTCTTTCTGGTATTATGCCTACCCTTCCACTGCTTTTTTTGGATCTTAAACTACTAACTAATTAAATTAGCTACTTAAAATATCTTTGGAATACTACAGAGTGTAACACCACAAATTGTCATCTTGTCCTCCTCGCTCTGGCAGGAATATGTTGTTGATGTTGGTGGCTTCTTCCTCATTGTAGGATCCACTTGTAGTCATTTTTATGTTTACTATAGTGCTTTAACACTTTTACTCTGTCTTCATTGGTCAGCAGCTCTATGTTATATCCAAATTTACTGTATATGGTGAATTTTATGTATTAGCTATTATTTTAGTTCTCTTTGTTACACCTAAACCAGTTTTGCCCAGATCCAGATCTGTGTTGCTGTACCTGACCATGGATGAGTTGTTAACAGCCACTAGATGTTTGTAGCTGTGGGGTTGTAGGTGCCAGCCTTTGCCCCATTCTTTATCCCATGCTGGTATGCCTCTGCAATGGTCCTCCAAGGCCTTTGTTATCATACCAGGACTGTATTTCTCTACATCATTATGTTGGAATAAAACACCTCTCCTCTGTATATAGTAACTGCTTGTTAGTACTATCTATATACACCTAAGGATGTACCACACAAACACAGAGTAAAAAAATTAGCCAGACACCTGGCCAGTAAGAGAAATTGTAGTCACAGTTAACCAAGAGAAATGATGCTGCAGGCAGGTCAAGAAAAGCTCAAGCAGAGCAGGTTTGGCAAGCCTCACTCCTGCAAACTCACTGCAAAACATATAACCTGTTACTAGCAATGAAAACACCGTATTAGAGGACACACATAGTACTTGTGACATATAGTATACATGTAACAAGAGGAAGTCAGGCATTGTTTCAGGAAGACAAACTTAGTTGTGTAGCAACATGAAAGAGGGTTAATTTTTCACCTGTTTCAATCTCCCCAGTGTGATGTTGCTGAAGAGACTGATGGGGACTTTGCAGCTGATTCTGCTTAGTGTATAGATCAAAATTCCAATACCCTTTACAATTTTGCATGTGCTTAAAATCTTCCTGCAAAATTGCATAATGAAATCCTTTGTGAACCAAACTTAGAGGCATTGATATAAATAATTAAAAAATATTTTTATTTCTGTTCTGAATGAAAACCACTGCTTCAAAATCTGGTAGATTTTACCAGCGATGTGATCTGATTGAAAAAGCCTTGGTTCTGGTCATTTTATATAGCATAATTATGCCATTATTTCAGAGCAACAAGGACCATCTGGTGGCATGTCAGCTATGGAGGAGCTGTCTTTTCTAAAACAAAACAAAAAAGTCTTCTTTTTGCATTAATTATGAGAATGATATGAGCTCTTTCTGTTTTTTCTTTCTCTTTCTCTCCTTTTACCTTTCTGTCACACTTTTTCTTTCCTGAGTGCAGCAACTGATATAATAAATAATAAAATAACCTGTGGATTGGAAGACGGCCCTGTGAATCCATGATTCCTGATGAAACATTTGTGGGATTTCTTATTTCTGCTTAACATATGAATTCATCCTGATCCCTGATGAGATTCTACATAGCATAATAGCATCCATCTTAAATGATTTTTGTGGAAACACCTTGTATCTCATATCTAGTTGTTGTTAGGTTTTATCAGTTATGACTGAGCTCCCTAAGGATGTAAACATACGACTTGAACTAATTTCATGCACTAAAATGGAATATTCCTTATTTATGCACCCTCTTAATCTGCTAGTACTGGTAGAGGTGACGTGCATTCAGATTACCTCTTTCTCAACATTAAACACCCTGTTATATAACATCTAAATTCTTTTGTCACAACCTCATTCTGTGTTGGTTTTTTAATTATTTTTTTATTTTCATGGTAGTTAAAATTACAAAATAGTAAGAAACAGCAAGAAGAATATTATTCTTAAGCCTGGCAGAGGTGAATCAGCCAAATCTGAGGCTGAAATGACAAGAACATCAGTCACTGACACAAACCAGCTGCCAGGCCTCTTTATATGCAAGTCATTCAGTGAGATATCAAAACGTGGAAAATATAATACTCCTACCAGCATTTCTTGTTGAATTAATGCCCAGGTGAGTTCTTCTAAAATGCTGCAGTTGTATCTTAGAAAAAACAAGAAGCAGTAAAGCATCATACTTATTAGGACCCAATTTGCCACAGCAGCAGTCAAGTGCTTCAGCCTCTCCCAGTGGCAATGGGGAGGGAGGACTGGGGATAGGGAAACTTAGATTAAATTCATAGTGCAGTGCACATTTAGAATTCAATATTGACAGCTCTAATTACATACACCTTTCCATCACAAGTTCATTAACTAAGAGGAAAATGCTAGAAACAGCAGTATCAACTTCTTGTGTAAATAAATAAATTAAGCACAGAGTCAAGCACTCCAGAGTTTCTGACCTTTCCCCTTTCTTTCTGTCAAAACCCCACATGTTATTCCCTGAAATTTTATTTTCCAGATCGGAAGAAAAGAAAAATCTGAATGGATATTAAACTTTCATTCAAAATACATCTTTAAAATGATACAGTGTAGTGTATGATATAATCCTAGGGTACTTGCCTTCCAACAACATTTTAAAAACAACAAAATTTAGATACTTTTCAGGCTTCCTCTAAAATAGATTAAGAGAAATAAGCACCCTGTGAAGGCAAATATTTTAGAATAGGCTGAACTGTTTAATGGAAATTATTAATTCTCTCTATCAGCAAAAGAGAGACCTTGGATGGCCAAATGTTAGTTGAGCCTGAATCCTGCTCCATTGGAAGGTAACACTAAGAACACAAGTCAGCACAAGAACAAAGGAAGACCTACCTGCAGGACATTAGTAATACTTATGCCTCTGTGTAATGCATGTGTCAGCCATAGTCCAAATGCAGCATGTCTCAGCATTGGAACAAGATGCCACAGTATGTTAATTTTAAGTATGATTTCCACCAGCATAGAAGCTGATAGAAATAATTCATCAGCATATCCCAAGTCAAGTAAGTGAGACAACTCACTCAGTCTAGTTACAATTCACAAGTTACAGATAATGAGGGATGTGGTTTCGTTGTATAAAGTACTGTTCCATCACATTCACCATAAATTCTCTGTAAGACTAGCTTACGAATCATATCAAAACCACAGTTTTTATAAGAGATTACGTGTAGATAATTCTAAACCTCACCAGTGCAGGCACAGTCCCCTGCTATTCCTCTCTGAGTCTAGTTCTGTATATTTATTTTGGTAAAATTTGTTGTCATTTGAACCCTTACAAGGTATAGCTCTTTCTTTTGATCATCATGTCTCCAGAGATATTAAAGCTGTATTTTGAGTTAGACTGTGAGTTAACTACTGCAAAATCTGGTTTGATTTTAGCATCAGTTCAAGGGTGTGTAATTCACATGAGGTATAAGGTTGCAGCCAGTCCTCATGTAATAAATTACCTCTGATAAGGTGTGACAAGAATTTGGTGGAAAGGGTCACTGGTGCATCCTTCTTATGATCATGTGAGACCATTGGTGGGGAGCTCAAATAGGACTGATGCATTCCTAACTCAGGACAAGTTAGGGCAAGGTGACCACAGTCAGTAAGGAATTCCTTGTTTGATCTTCCATGTAGTGAACATTTATTCAAAATTTCATAAAATACTGAGGTATTCTAAAACTGCCATGGGTGAACTCTCTAGTCATTAAAATTTTAAATAAATCAGTCACATGAATAATAGCAGGACACAAGCTCCTTACATACGTTCATGGAAACCATGATGCATTTTCCTTGTTCATTTTAAAATATTACTTCTCTAGAGTATGTCAGTTTGAAAGATTTGTTTAGTAACATTAGTAGCATGAATAATGTCTTAAAAGGGGAAATATGAATCAATCCTAATTGAGTTGCAAATCAGTATTTTATCTACAGATACAGCATGAAATGTATATGACATTTTTCTCTTTATACAAACAGCAGACTGTACAGTTTTGCAAGCCAGCAGAAGTTTCTACTTTCAAAAATGTCCAAGACTTTGTTATATCTTAAGAAAAAAATAATTGTTTTATGGACATTATGAATATTTTCATATTCATATGATTCAGCTCCGCACAGCTAGTTGCAGATTTCAGCTGTAATCATGCAGACTGCTGTAAAGATTGTAGTAATTTTTGCTGTATTTCTTACTGAAAATTTATTTTTGTCCTCATTCCAAATATTATTAATTAGAAAGCACATTTTCTCAATAGGTACATTAATGTTCTGACATGCCAAAGACTATTCTGTTAAGACAGTCTGTTACTTGGAGAAAGGATGTTATTTTTTATTAAAAAAGATTGAGCATCACCCATCTATCAGGCTTCTATACATCGTTTATCTGCCAGTCTTTCTGTTATCTAACAGGCACAAAGTACTTGACAAGGAGCATTCAAACAATTTTCATTAATTACTTTTCAAGTTAGGTTGTCTGGAGTTGCATTTCTGCCTTTTTTTTTTTTTTTTTTTTTTTTTTTTTTTATTCCTTTGGAATAATGGTATCCATGAATGAGCTTCTGGCAGATAAGAAGGTCTCATATGTTCTGCCTATTTACAAATGCTGGCAACATACTCCACTCTTTCTAGGAATAGGTAGTTAACAGAATTATGTCTTCAGTCTTCTATATAAGTGCATGTATGGTTAGTCTACAGTGTTGTTTGTTTCCAGAAAATAAGATCTTTTTAATCAGTAAATTTCCCACAGCACTGAAGTACTAGTTAGTATTTTTCAGATTAAAACACTAGACATCTTCTTCATCAGCGCTAGATACTTTCTACTTCAAAGTAAGTACAGCAGGTCTAAAAAACCATATGTATTTTTTAGCTCATATGTGATAATAAAAGTCTGTAAATGTTATGAAGACAGCCTAACTGGGTTCTTCATTCCATATCCATCTAGGCTATGAGGAATATGAGTATTTTCCATTTCTGGTTTAATTGAACAAGTTGGATGCATAGTATGGAGCTGTTCTCTGTTGGGATGTCTCTGAAGTAAATAATATGATCATAGTTCAGAATTTCTTTGAAGGAAGTATTGTTTGAAATGTCTGCTTTTGAGTGAATTTTAAAAAATTATGTTAAAGTGTTCATTTACTAGACTAGAAAATGCAATACAGAACAACAAGTTTGTGCAATGCATTCAAAGGAATTTTTTTTCTAATATTTACAGCTTTATTTATACGTAATTTGACTTTTAAAGAAATTATCTGAACTTTGGGCAAGATTCAAAGCTGCAGCAGCTTTATATTTATCCCCAGGTTAGATTTTGTTTCAGCAAATTTTCATATGGCTTGTATGTGCTCTTATAATTGCTTCAGTAGTGCCTCTACAAGCCATTTCCCCTTTTAAATATGCAAAATTTATCAGTGATTAGTAAACATCTGTTACTAGGTCTGTTGTAGAATACTGTCTCTTCATCAAGCTAGGAGGATTGCATTTAATCTGTTCTAATAGCTCAAAAGATTAAAGGTATAAGAACTTTAAGGAAAGATTTTTAGTTTTCTTGTTTACAAGTTTTTTTTATGATGTAAAATAGTTCCTCAATAGATCAAATCTTCAAATGTTTAAATTGATATATTTTTATGTTGACAAATGTTAGCTGTCGATTCCTCTAATCTTTCAGTAACAGTGGAGTGATGGTTTTACTCTCTAGAAGAAAGTAGTTGAGGTGAGAAAGAGTGTTATTGATCCTTTATTAGCAATACCTGACAGAGTGCGTTTTCCATGTCACAGGATGCCCTTACTACCATGACAGCGCTATCCAGATTGTCAGCATTTTGTTAGGACTGTGTGCCTGGGATAAATGCACAGACAGGTCTAAAAAGTATGTTTTCAAGAGCTCTCTGTGAAGTAGTAGAGGACCTTAAGAAGAGTGAAAGACTGGATAAATCAATTCACATTGGTTGCTTTAACGTTACAGCCCAACAGTAAATGCTGTTCAAAAAAAAAAATGACTGAAATAGGTTTATAGTTGTTTAAGTGTGAACCTGTTCCACACAATCACAGCATTTCAAGTTTTGAAGTGAAACATATGCTGATAAATGCTCAGATACTTAAACTCTTTGCAGCGTAACAGACACACCAGCTGTATTTGGTTTCATTTTGCTCCAGTGAGGAACTTGTGTGTCCCAATTTTGCTAAGCATTTAAGCATGGTCTTACATCTTCTTTAAGCATTTTCATGAATTTAAGTAATGAATTCAAAACTAATATTCCCATCTGCCATGTATGCTCCCCTGGAGGCGCAAATGAAGCTGAAGGGTTATTGCTGGGGTACAGGAGTGGACTGGAACACCCTCGCCTTGATCTTTCTGAAGGACCTGTAGTTACAAACCCTTATAGCCATGGGATGTCCCACTACTAGATGCCAGACTTATTTAGCATGCCTAGCACATGTTTGATCCCCATGTGGAAGCCAATATCATGCTACTTGGATGAAGGTGATTGCTCCTGATAATTCCTGTAAAATGTGATTGAGTTTAATTTCTATGATCTAATAAATATACGAGTTTGGTTTTTTTTTTTTTTTTTTTTTAAATTGTTTTAAATACTGTGAATTTACTTCCTTCAACTTCAAATATAATTCCCTAACAGTTTAAGAGTATGTGTGCATTGGTCCACAAATATTACTCAGTTATCTATGCTTTCCTTATCCTTTATTTTAAAGTAAAATTTCTTTCAGTCACTCCAATAACACCCTCCATTTTCCTTGAGGCTAAATACATATAATTATGTGTATTTTGATGGAATATACTTACCCTCACTAATCTCTTTAATGCCATGTGAAGTAGAAATTTTATTTTTTTTCCCTAGGTGTGGCAATGATGAACAGAGGTTGATTCACTTTGACTTCATCTATAATGTCTTTCAAATGCATGCCAGACAGCTAACTTGATCTCTGCGCTGAGAGGTATTGACTGAATCATGTCTTAACATTTTGCTGGCTACAGGCCTTTAGAGACATTCCAATTTATTTTCCAAGGGAACTAGCTGATTCACTTGGACTTGAAACTCCAGAAAATAATAACCAATGTGGATAACAAATGGACTAGGAGTATCGATAAAGAAGGGGACTGTGTACTTGTCAGTGAAGTTGTACCTTTGAACACTTCAGAATCCCAGTTCCAACACTTTTGTGTTATTTGGTATCTAAGTAGCTTAGGATGTAAACTGTGTGTTTAGGTTGCATGTCTCTGTCTACCATCTTTGAAGTGTCAAAAAGCCTAGATGTGCACTAGAAAAAGCTTTACAACAAATACAGATAGAGTATAACAAAGTATATATATTCATTTCCAAGCTAAGTAACAGACATGGAAAGTATTTGTAGAACCCAAATCAAAACTCAATTCCAACTGATAGGTAATTATTTAAGCAAAATGATTTAAGTTTAACATAAAACAGATTGAGAGCCATTTATCTCAAAGTATCCAATAAATTGGGATCTGATGAGACTATAATTTTAGTCTTCGGTAACATAAGGTATTTTAGAGATATGGTTTTTAATATGTTCTAGATTCAAATTTTCAGATTAGTTTTTTAGTCAGTAAAATGGGTTCTACTACAGGAGGAAAGGGTATCAGTATCTGACTGTCTTTCAGGAGAAAGTGGGTTTGTGTCTTAGCTACCTAATTTAAGTGTAGGGTTTACATCTGAGAAGGATAAGCAGAGAGAAACGGTTCTCTCCAGCTTCAAGTTAAGATACCATGTATCTTCTGAGACCTGGACTTAAGACTTGGACCTTGAGCATTCTGGAGTTTATAACTTGATGCCTACATGTCCATCATGATGTTCATCATGATGATTTTGACAAAATTCGACAATGTTGATTGGCAACATTTTGATGTTCATCATCAAAACTTTTACATTTCATATTGAGATTCCAAATTTGGTACCTGAAAGCAGAATATTACAATGCTTGTTTCTTTTGGCATTTAGCTGAGCAAGCATGTTCACAAAGACATATAATGGCAATAACTAAATTCAAATCTTCTGTTTGAGGCCACTGTCTTAACCGTTTTTTAGATTTTTCCTACTCTGTATGCTTCTGTCTCTGCAATAGAGCTAGCAAAGGCATCTATGCTGGCTACAATTTCAAGAGTTTGTGTTCTGGTATCTTTGCTGTAAGTGTTCTTCAAACAAAATAATAGGTTGTTGACCTTCTTATGTTTGTGCATTGCACAAAGCACATGAACAGTAACAAAACCTCTATGGTCTGTTTGGATTATAAAAGCAAAGATTATTTCTCTCGTTTGTAAAAAAGCAGTCATTTCTGCACATTTTTGACAGGGGTCTTATGCCTGCTAATTAAATTCCATTTTGAAAACACCAACTTAAGGTAACAGTCACAGCCGAGAATTACATCCTTATTCAATTTTAATTGTTTGAAGTTTAGAAATAGATTTGGCTGTTTCATTCACTTTTACTAAAATCCCAACGTTATAGATCTGTGCAGATCAAAAAATAGAGTATTTCCTTTGTGTCCACATGTAAATATAACAATTTATAACACATATACTTATGCTCATACAAACACAGGTTTATCTGACTTAGTTTCAGACTAATTTGCTTTCTCTTTCATTCTGAAAATGTCATAACCTTCCCTTATTAGCACACCATGATCCCTTTTCCTCTGGTATATGTTCTTTTCTTGAGGTCATGACAGGTCATACCTGTCATACCCTCAAAAGATATGACTATCAAAGCACCAGTCATCTAACAGAAATACGTTGTAACCACGGAACAATTCAGGTGTGTCACTGTCATAATCCATCGATGAAGGTCACCAGCATCATGATTTGCTTTGTATCAAGATCAGAGTCCCTGAGTACTCCATTAGCAGTCGCGTGGTTTGGCTTTCAGGGTCCCTGGCAGTGCACCTAATAGCAACAATTAACTGTACTGCCAGAAAGTCCCTTTGCATGCTTTTACTTCGAATGTCCAGGCTGAGTAATGCCAATATTTCTTCTGTTGATATTTAACAATAAAAATACTTTATCTGAAATAAACAGTATAAGATTCTTAGCTTCTCACTAAAGGTCATTTTGACCAATTACATTACAAAAAATAGGGAAAAAATAATGAAATTACACTTACTGTAAATTCTAGTTGTGCTTCATCATAAAGTAGGTTGCATGTGTGAATGTAGTTTTGCTTATTATTTTTACTTATGAGAATGGTTTTATATGTTGAATTGTGCTATTTCTCCATAACATATCCAGGTGCAAATGGAAATAAAGGTAGCTAATTTAGTGCAAGTATATTTTCATTGAGGCAATTAAGTATCAGTAAGGTGATTTTTTTTTCCTTCTTTCCTTCTTTTAATAATTACAGATTTCAAGGTGCATTCATCCTGAGCTGTATGCCACTAAAGAGGATTTCAGCATGAATTCTTGCAAAAACTGAAATGTTAGTAGAAAATTACCCTCCAACATATTTTGTCTTTATTCAGAATAAATTCTTTATAATATCCATGCAAACTATCTGGGTTGGTCACCCTCTGGATGAGAAAAAAAGCAGGTTTAATAATAACAGTTATGCACAATTAATTTGGTGTTTTAACGTTTTGTTAGAAATAAATTATTCTAAATCAGATCTAAAAATACTATCTTGTAAACTTTTTATCATTTAAAGTGTTGATGACAGTTTTCCAAAAAGTTTAAAAGCTATTCTTGCTATCTCTACATATTTCAATTAAAGTACATTCAACCTTCTGGACTCTGTCTGCTTTACTCTTTGGAAGTTTTTTTATTCTCTGCTTGGCAATTATATTCTTCTTCATGAGGGGAAAGATATAACACGATGTAGCACAAGTAGCATTCCTGTTTGTGCGTTGGTGTTGAACAGCATGCCATGGTCCGTATCAGAGGTGGTTGCATTTCAAAGGTGAGTGGAATGAACAAGGTAATGACCACAGACACTTTAATTTGTGCACTTGTGTGTCTGTAAGTGGTCAGTGAAAACTGGTGAGGGCTTTTTGCAGCTCCTAGGGAATTTTGTTTGTTTTTTAAGAGAAGAATATATTTGAAAACTGAGGAAAGTCAGCAGTGTGGAATGGTATGAAAGGTGGAGTTGGGGGAGGTGGAGATGATTTTTAGGTAGAATACAGATATGGTGAGCATGAAGAGTATGACCAGCCCAGGTGTTCATCTGAAATTTAAAACTGTTTCTGGGATTTTTTGTAACACAGAAGCTTGTAGATATGTTAATAGCACAAAAAAAAAAAAAAAGGAAAAGTGTGTGTCTTCAGTATGTCTCAGGATAACAACTTTCAGAAATAAAGTGTTCTAGGTAATAAATACGTCAGTCACTTTTAGACTGCAGATGGATCTTGATCATATTTTGCTGTTCTTCCCTTCTGCTTACTGAGCTCCCAGTTCTAAATCACTGTGAACAGTATGTTGTGTTTGAGTTGGGAATATGTGTATACACTCCACAGTGAGCCTAACCCCTTTCTCTAATTATTTCTATAGCATAAAGGATCTGTGATTCAATCTGTAGTTTCATATGTCAACTTGGCCAAGTTAGTGTCATTTTACTGTACTGTATTCCAACAGAAACATTCAGAAATTTTGACTCCAACCTGAGGAAATCACAACTTTCAGGATGGCTTTTTGACTGATTGGAATTGGTAATTCATGTCTTTAAGCTCTCCCTCAACTGTGAAGGCTGTGAATTTGCTTAACGAGAAATTAAAATTAGCATCTGCTATAAACACTTGATTCCAGGAGAAAAACCAAAAATGTACACCCACATCCCCCCACATCATTCCCTAAACAACTTGTGGAAAAAAAGATTGTTACATCTTAGGATATTCTAATTGCTGTGAATACCAGCCACAGAGTTTAATTTTTTCTGTTTTTTTCTGCAGTACCCCTCAAAACATTATACCATGAAACCATCTTCACAGCCATAAGGAAACTTAAAGATTGTCTGTTTCTTATATCCTTATCCCTAAAATTAAGAATGAGAAAGAAAACCTGTTTCTGACAAAATGTAAGCTTGATGCCTTGTATCATTTTGTGCTAGGTTTGTGTGAGTGGCGATTGGTTTTGGTAGCAGCAAGAGGGGGTTACAATGGTGGCCCCTGTGACAAGTTTCTTGAAGATCCCCCAGCCCCAAGTTAGACTCACCTCTGGCCAAAGCTGAACCAATTAACGATGGTACCTGTGCCTCTGTGAGAACATATTTAATAAGGACAACCTGTGAGGAGGTTTGGAGTTGTGAGGATTTGTAAGGAGATCACCTATGTGAACACCAAGGTCAGTGGAAGAAAGGAGAAAGAAGGTGGTGGGGAGGTGTGCCAGTGCAGATACCCACCCTGCGGCCCATGGTGAGATGATAGGGCTGCCACCCATGGAGGTCCATGGTTGTTGTGGTCTGAACTCAGAGGGCAACTGAGCACCACACAGCCGCTCAGTCCTCTCTTCCCCCCCAGTGGTGAGAAGGGAGAAATAAGCCAGATATAGGATTTGAGAATGGACAGGGAGGGGCAAATCACCCATTATGGTCACGAGCAAAAGGCAGACTCGTTAGGGGAAGAAAAAAAGGACATAAGTTTATTACAGACACTAACAACAATAACACTTAACAGAGTAGGACAGTAAGAAACATTACCACAGCTTGAGGACACCTTCCCCCCACCCCTCCCTTCTTCCCGGGCTCAGCTCTGCTCCCGATATCTCTACCTCCTCCCTCAGCGGCGCAGGGGCAGGGAATGGGGGTGTAGTCAGTACTGCTGCTTCTTCCATCTTCAGTGAGGGTAGCTTCTGGAACTTCTTCCCCCTGCTCCGGTGTGGTCACCCTGTCACTGGAGACAGTCCTCCACAAACTTTCTCTGATGTGAATCCTTCCCACGGGCTGCAGCCCTTCCTGAGCTGCTCCAGCATGGGACACCCCTGCATGCTGCAATCCTCCCAGATCCAAACTACAACAGTGGGGGCGGCTTCTTCCCTCAGGGCTTTGGACAGTCACCTTAGTCAGACATGCAAAGCCCCTCACAGACCATAAATCAGCATCTGCTCCACCATAGACATTCATGGATGGCGAGGGGGGGGCGCCCTGCTGTCTCACCACAGGATACAGGGGGGTCTCTGCTCCAGCACACCTCGCCCCTCCTTTTTTCCTCCATTCCTCCACTGACCTCAGTGTTCATGCAGCTCCCACAACTCCTCCTCACAAATCCGACTCCTCCTCACCAGGTCCCTTCTTAAATACATTATCACAGAGGCACAACTGATTGACTCAGCTTTAGTGCAGAGGTGGGGCCAACTTGGAGCCAGAGGAGTTTTGAAAAGCTTCCCACAGTGGTCCACCACTGTAACCCCCCTCCCTGCTACTAAAAAACCCCAACCAACTACTCACTCAAAGCCAGGACAATAATGGAGCAGATTGCAACTTGCATTCTGTGGAGGAACCCACAGCAGAGCAAGTGGCTGAGCCTCAAGGAGGCCCAGACTCCATTAGAAGAAGCCCCCACTGTTATAGCTTGGCACTGGAAGGGTTGCAACGTGTGGAAGTGAGCCACACTGGGGAAGTTTGGGAGGAGCTGAAGCCTGTGGGAAAAACTCATGTTGGATTAAGTTTGTGGAGGGCTCTCTCCTGTGAGAGGGGAACCATGTTGGAGAAGGGGGAGAATGTCAGAAGTTTCCCCCTCCCCAAGGTGGAAGAAGCGGCAGCACCGACTGCGCCTCCCTTCCATTCCCTGCCTCTGCACTGCTGGTAGAGGGGCGGAGATGAGAGAAATCAGGAGCAGAGCTGAGCACTGGAAGAAGGAAAGGATGCGGGGAAGGTGTTTCTAGGATTTGGTAATGCTTCATGCTGTCTTACTCTGTAAAGTATTGATGTCGTTAGCATCTGAATTAAATTTATGTTATTTTTTTCTTCCCTTAATCAGTCTGTCTTTTGACAATGACCATAATGCTTGAGTCATCCCTCCCTGTCATTATCTTAATTCCTGAGCCTTTTGCTTTCTTTTCTGTTTCCCATTACTGGAGAGAAAAAGGGAAGTGATAAACTGTGTGGTGCTCAGTTGCCCTCTGACTTCAAACCATGACACATTTTTGGGTCTTTTTATATATTAGTATTAATGTATTACTTAAACATAAAACACTAACTTAAAATAAATATTTTGCCCATACAGGAGGAAAAGAACTGAAAAATACTTGGAGTGAAAATGTAGAACAAGATAATTCTGCATCTTCTAAGAGAAAACACTAGATTGGCCTCATTTTAAAAAAAAAAGATTTATGAAGATCACCCTAATTTTCAGGACAGTTAGAGCAGGAAGCATGGTTTCCCTTTTTCATGATGGACAAATAAACCAATACTCACTTTTCATTTTAAAAGAACTCACTTCAGTAAAGTGATTTCTATACAACACAACCTAAGAACACATCCCAATTTCCAAGTCTCTGTGCCTGTTCTGAGCATGTCTTGAATCCACACTAGGGTGGTATGTGCGTATGAATCATTCCTTTGTGCCATGGTTTCAACACAAAGTGTGCACAGGGATTAAACTGGAACTGTTATGTACAGTGGCTGTGTCTATGTTACTGATTAAAAGAGGATTATAAACACCACTATGTGGCTGAGGATTGTTTGGTATCCATGCTACTTAAACCTACCCCCCTTTGTTATCAGATGTGGCTTGTAAAGACATTCAGAACAATGAACAACCCCACAATTCAGCAGTGTGGATGAGTAAGGATATATGGCTCAGGTTCACCCCCTGGCCTGTTTTTATTTAACAATGCACGTGTACCCCTCTGTCTGTTTTGGATGGTCAGTGAACCCAAGACAGGTCACAGCAGGCATGAGCAAATATAGCCAAAGCTGAAGATGTGGCCATATAGAGGGAGGAATAGCAGTCTGGTTCAAAGCTCTGAGTGTAAACAACAGAAATATAATTGGTTTGGACCTCAGTATGTGGAGACAGAGCACACAGTTTCTGTATTTTGTATTGCATTCACATCAGAAAGCTCCAGCTTAGAATTAGCCTCAATGAGGAGCCACTGGCCTGCACCCCTGAACGCTGTGGATAGGGGCAGTGTGACAGGCATGCAAGAATAAAAGGAAATGTGAGATGAGAGCTTGGACTCTTAAGGTATTCTTATTCTCACTTATCTTTAAGCAGGTTTGGGACTTGAGCTGTCAAGAAACTAAAATTATGGTCTCTGAAGAAATCAGTCTGAAGTCAAACCTGCATCTGCTTAAAATACACTTAAGTTTCAATAGCTCCACAGATTCAACTGAAAATGTTCTCCTCCTGTGGATAGCTACATGGCTTGTTAAATTAATACTTTGAATAGTTTCTGAGTCTGAATATTGGGTTTACAAGCCTGATCTATCAAATCTTTGTCTGACCCGGTTCTGTATGATCAGGGATGTGATAGGTGGGTGTTTTCGGAAATTGCAGCTTTGCTGAGCTTGCAGGCAGATTCCTGTCAGATTTTTTCCAACATGCCTCAGTTTCACTAGCTCTTGTCCCATTTCCCTCTGTGTTCGTTACACTGCTTAGCAAATAAAAATGCTAAGACAAGGTCTCTGGATAAGGGAGCCAAGACATCCATTCCTGGGCTAGTAATGATGTAAAGATGGCACTGGCGTACTTCCTCCCATTGCTCCTTTGCCCTGAGCAAAAAACAGCATCTTGTGAATGTAAGGAAAAGCTGTTTCAAATTATGTGTTAAAATATTCTCTAAATTACACACATTTATTAGATGTTGCTGGAGGCCTGTTCTCCCTCTTCTTCTGAGATATGATCTGAGCACAGGTCAGTCAGACCTGAAGTCTATTGCTGTATACTAAGATGACCTCAGTTTAATCACCTGAGTACTGAGCCAGCTAAAGAGTTAGTTTCTTTGCAATGCCAATGCTCTTCTGTTTCTGTTTTGGTTTACTTTTTTTGTAGTTTTGATTTTGCTTTTTGTTTTTTCGATAAAACTAACTAGTAACATTTACTTCATTTGTGATTGGGCATCATGGGCATTTTCCTTGCTTGATCGATTCAATTTTGTTTTGAGCAACACAGCAGCACTATGAAATCTGAACTCAGTATAAATCAACATAGTTAATTTTATGAGATACTTTAAGAAAGTAGTCACATTGCATGTAATCTTTATGGATATGTGTCAGCTGTGATTTTCAGTGCTTCTGTGTGTAGTGGTCTGAGCCGGGTTAACAGCCAACCACCACAGATGGTCATGAGCAAAAGACAGACTCGTTAGGCGAAGAAAAAAAAACCCATACATTTATTACAGATACTAACAGCATGTAACAAAGTAGAACAGTGAGAAGCATTGCCACATCTTGAGAACACCTTCCCCACCCCTCCCTTCTTCCCAGGATCAGCTCTGCTCCCAATATCTCTACCTCCTTCCCCAGTGGCGCAGGGGCAGGGAATGGGGGGTGCAGTCAACACTGTCGTTTCTTCCTTCTTCAGTGGGGGAAGCTTCTGGAACTTGTCCCCCCTTGCTCCATCCTGGTCCCCCTCTCCCAGAAGACAGTCCTCCACAGGAGTCTCTCTCCCACAGCTGCAGCCCTTCCCGAGCTGCTCTGGTGTGGGCACCCCCGCATGCTGCAATCCTCCTGGCACCGAGTTGCAGCAGCAGGGCTACCTTTTCCCACAAGACCCCGGCCTTCTTCGGGCACAGAACCTTGATCATCCGAGCAGGAGCAACAGGCTGTAAATCAATGTCTGCTCCACTGTAGATCTTCATGGGTGGCAGGGGGGGGCCGCCCTGCCGTCTCACCACAGGATACAGGGGGGTCTCTGCTCTGGCGCACCTTCCCCCCCCCCCTCCTTTTCTTCCTACATTCTTCCACTGACCTTGGTGTCCACACAGCTGCCACAGCTCCTCCTCACTACGTCCCTTTTTAAATGCGTCATCACAGAGGCGCAGTTGATTGGTTCAGTTTCCAAACAGAGGTGGGGCAGACTTGGAGCTGGGGGAGCTTTGAGAAGCTTCTCACAGGGGTCTGCCCCTGCAGCCCCCTCCCCTGCTACCAAACAAAAACAAACCCCACCACTCACTCAACCCAGGACACTGTGTAAAACATTTCTGGGCTTAAATTTAGTCATTACTTCCCATAATAAAGTACTTTGAATATACAGATGAGGTAAAACCTGAATTTTTAGAACATAGGTTATACAATAGTAATGACTTAAGAGTCTCTCCCTTAGCAATCAGTGGGATTTCTCCAGACGAAGATGTCTGTTACCAATTTGAGTCATCACTGCAGTAGGTTGTTGCAGCCGTTCAGTGAGTAGCTCTGGACTCTCTACTGAAGCCGATGCTATCTTTGTGCTTGCTACATGCAAAACAAGTATTATTTGTTCATAAGCAGTTAGAACATTAAAAGGCACAGAAATATATGTCAGTACCATAACAAAGAAGAGGTTTTTCTTACACTACAGTTCTAAAAGTCAAGGTACTATTATTAACTATGTTCAAAGATCACTAGACGTGATTTGAACTTTTTTTTTTTGCTGAACTTTCAAATTAAAATGTTTTCTCTGAAAGAGAAATATAATATCCTTTGTAATTTAAAGTCCTGGGTGATGTCATTAGGTCCAATAACAGCTGTGATTTCTTCAGAGAGAGTTTAATCAGTTTATGGTGACATGGTACCAGGACCTCAATTGTGATTGATCACTACGGCTCAAGAACTGGCCAGAAGGGAGTCTGAGCAAATCATTTCAACGTTGTCTCAGAGCTGCAGAACCTCAGACAATGGGAGGCTTCTTGAAGCTGGGAGAAATAGCAGGCTGCAGGAATGGAAGGATTTCCAGTGACTCTGTAAATACTGCCTTCAGGATGGCCAGGGGAATGCCTGTTATCCCATTACTCAGTGCATTGGTTCTAAGATTGGCTGAAGGATAAAATAGATCACTCTCTGAGGCTGCCTTACTACTAGCAGTAAAGTGTCAGTCAATTTTCAGGAAATTTTAAAAACATTCTTTATGTGAAAAATAAATTTTCTGTGGTTCTACTGGTCTGTACCAGGTTTTCTTTTTCCTTTTCATAGACTCATATAACCAAAGATCCCTTATACTCACCTATGTGTCACTAACATGTATAGTAGCCATAAAATTTTATCAGTGATGCTTGTATTAAATCAATATGTCATGTCTGATCCAGAGAACACCCTTGAAAACAACATTAAATCCAAGGCATCAAGTCATTGAGCAAATCAGTAGTCCACCAAATCCCAATGTAAATTATTTTATTGATTAAATAGTGGCTCTCACTTTTAGTCACTAGATCTTGTTATACATCTTGCCTTCTACATCATGCCTTTACCATAAGAAATGATCTTTGGTATAACTATTCAAACAACCAAGATCTCTGAATGGCTTTTCTCTGCTTTATAGTACATACTATTTCTGCCATGATACCTTAACCACTATTGTTATCAGTTCTGTAAAATGGTTTGCTGCAGACTCCTTCTTTTGAGATTACCCAAAATCATTATACTGTAAAATATCCAAATATGGAAATATTCGTAACCTCAGCATTTGCCCCATGTCCCCCAGAACATCTTTGCATCTCAACAGATTCTAAGTACATGCTATAGTCATGTCACCATTTTGCTGACAGTTACGAAATCTACCTTTTTAATCTAATTTAACTGAATTGAACTCCTTTAATAACTTATTGAAAACATGATTTCAAATGATTTCCTGATTTCAATTTTTTTTTTTTTTCCTAAGGCCTAATTTTCACTTTCTTCTACAGTTTTGTTTTTTTTTTTTTTTTTAAATGTGGACACTAGAATGACACACAATATTCTAGTAATAGCATTTCTAGTGATGCAGAACAATTTTGTACTTCTATTCAGTATTCTTTTGCTTATGCATCCAAGGACTACAGCTGCTTATCCAGATGTCATATTGAAGTAAGAGCACATCACCATGAGCTATTTAGTTTTCTCAATTAGCCATTTCCCAAGTAATTTATTTCCAAAATATTGTCCTTTATGCTGTAGAGTCTTTGTCTTGTGTTGTGGTTTAGGCCTGATTGACAGCCAACCACAATGCAGCACCTCTCTCTCTCCCTTCCCCTCCGGCAATGAGAAGGGACAGAGAGCCAGGCTTGGGGTTCAAGATAGGACTGGGATGGGGGAAAATCCCCCTTTTATGATCACGAGCAAAAGGCAGACTTGTTAGGGGAAGGAAAAAAAGAACATTTATTACAGACACTAACAACACATAACAGAGTAGGACAGTGAGAAGCATTGCCACATCTTGAGAACACCTTCCCCCCACCCCTCCCTTCTTCCCGGGCTCAGTTCTGCTCCCGATATCTCTACCTCCTCCCCCAGTGGCGCAGGGGCAGGGAATGGGGGGTGCAGTCAGTGCTGCCACTTCCTTCATCTTCGGTGAGGGGATTGTCCAAAACTTGTTACCCCCTGCTCCATCGTGGTCCCCCTCTCACAGGAGACAGTCCTCCACAAACTTTCTCCGACTTGAATTCCTCCCATGTGCCGCAGCGTTCCCCACACTGCTCCGTCATGGGTCACTAACTTCCTCCGACTGGATTCTCTCCCACGGCTGCAGCCCTTCCCCAGCTGCTCCGGCGTGGGACTCCCCCACATGCTGCAATCCTCCCAGCACTGAATTACAGCAGCGGGGCTACCTTTTTCCATGAGACCCCGGCCTTCTTCGGGCACAGAACATTGATCAGCTGGGCAGGAACAACAGGCTGTAAATCAATGTCTGCTCCACCGTAGATCTTCATGGGTGGCAGGGGGGGGCCGCCCTGCCGTCTCACCACAGGATACAGGAGGGTCTCTGCTCCGGCACACCTCCCCCCTCCTTTCTTCCTCCGTTCCTCCACTGACCTTGGTGTTCATGCAGCTGCAGCAACTCCTCCTCACCAGTCCCACTGCCTGTCACCACGTCCCTTCTTAAATATGTTATCGCAGAGGTGCAGCCGATTGGCTCAATTTCCCAAACAGAAGTGGAGCTGACGTGGAGCTGGGGGATCTTCGAGAAGCTTCTCACAGGAGGCCGCCCCGATAGCCCCCTCCCCTGCCACCAAAAAACTCCACCACTCACTCAACCCAGGACATCTTGAAATGGTAAAACATATAAAGGGTGAGAAAAAAATCACTGAAAAAAATAATTATTGAAAAAATTTAAAGGCATAGGGATTTTTTTTTTTTTTTTAAAATAGTGTGGAGAGAAAAAAAAGCACTTTCATATGTAAGAGGACAAAACTACTTAGGTGGTCACCTTTCCAAAAGAAGGGTCAAGAAGCTACATGCTTGCACTTCTTCCCAAAATGATTTAGGATAAATGTTTGGAAGGCAAAAGAACTTCAGGAGTAGGATGCCTGCAATCTTCTATTCTGTTTTCTGTGGAACAAATATTTCCCTTCCTCTACCAATTTCATCTTCTCCTAGATTGTTAATTTTACGTAACACAATTTGGGATTTATATATTTAAACCAGATAATTTTGTATGTATTATAAAAACTTACACATCTTGGCAAGCATCATGACTGGTCTGAAATTAAATGCTCACAATATATTTCAGCCAGGTCTAGATGGAAAAGATCAGCTTTCTAGCTCCCCACTGGAAGCACTTATAGAAGCAGATAAGAGGACAGGAGGAAGATGTAAGTTAGGAGAACTGCTGACAGTGGATGTAGAATTGAAAACAGGATCAGGTTGAAAGAAGATTCTGGTAAGTCATCAGCACATTTGTTGACGTACATTTATCTTTGAAATGACTTCATAATCATATAAAGAAAACCAACAGACATCAATGAGAGCATGCCAGGGACATGTTCAAAAAGATATTTCTAGAGTAACAATATGGCACACTGAACTGTGAAGCTATGGTAAAAAATGGTCCAGACAGCCCTACAGATATACAGAGAAAAATGAAAAGTGAGAAAGAAAAAGATAGTAGCCAAACTTTTCAGAATAGTTAAATTGAGATGAGGGGAAAAATGCAGAAAATTTGATTGGGCTGTGAGAAGGACTGAAAAATATCAATATCACAGACATCTATTTTTTATTAGATGAATCAAATCCTTTTATTTCTCCTGTTAAAATTGGATGCTATTCTATTAATAGATTACTTTGGTAGCTTTCTGCCCATTTATTTCCATGATATTCAAAATTACATTTCTTGGAAGCTATTGATTAGATGACTCTTTATGTTTCCTGACTGAATGAAATAATACTTTTGGTGTGGGTTTGCTTAATGAAGAAATGTAGAATTTGTTCTTTTATAGCTTGACAGGAAAATCTCTCTTTTGAGAACACTTATTTGTAAGTATCCTACTGCTACTGAACAGTGAGCTCAACATTTGGTATAACCTTTTCCAGGTTGTGAAGTGGTGATTGTGAAGACAGAGAAAAAGAACAGAAATAGGCACGTAGGTGAGTTTATGAGACAATGCACATGTGTTTGGCAGCTAACAAAAATACTGGCAACAGAAGTCTGTATCACAGCCTATATTAGAATTCAAATGAGTACTAGGAAAATGTTTTCCATTTTGGACAAGATTCAAAGCACAATGAGGCTCATCTAGTGGTTTTCCTGTGACTTCACTGAGGTAAGGAAGTACCTTATGTATGTTTAGTTTATAAAAAAATAAAGATAATAAATTTCCTGTGAAGGTAGATGTGATATGACACACATGATTTCAACACACCTTGGATCTCCTTCAGATGAAAGGAGATAAACTACCCTCATTGCTGTCATCACTATCAATTTATGTGGACTGAGATTAGAAGCTTTTCAATAATTTGATTCTTAAAATATGCATTTCCTATATAAAACACAATAGATGAATAAGTGTCTGGCATGGAAGAGACATGTGTTGGTATATATAATAAATAAGGTCATATAAGGAACCAGAGAAAAGAGATTAGAAAGAATAAGTAATTTTCTTGACCCCTTCTGGAAGTTAGTTGAATCGCATAGACTAAAAGGCCAAAAGCTCCCACAGAACAGATTAAAAAAAAAAAAAAAAATACTATTGCTAATAGAATGGGCAGATTAGAAAATGATGACCTCCAGACAGATAGAGAGGAAGAGAGAGAGAAGGGAAAAGTTACCATGTTTCTGAGGAAATTCACATGTGTTTGACAGCTAACAAAAATATTGGCAATGGTAAGTAAAACTGAAGCTAAGGTTGGCAAAGAGGAAGCAAAAAAGATTAGCATTGACAGAGAAAAAGAAATTGAGCCCATCATCTGAGAATGGACTGGTAGAGAAAGAGAAATCCATTATGTGAATGAGTAAGTCTTGGTGCCTGAAGGAACAGGTACAGATTTGAAAGGATGAAAGACATGGATAGATGTACCTGATTAGAAGGTTATGAGACCTACAGTAAAGTATGGAGATTAGAGCAGAATAAGAAAATTTATCACTTTAAAGTAGCTGTCTAGGAAGTTGTTTGACTTGGAGCAGAAAGAGACTATAACTCTTTAAAAAGAAAAAAAGTTAACTGAATAGAGAGAAGGGAACATGTCTGGTGAGCAGTAACCAGTGAAACAAAAAACTGAAGACTGACAAATAGGAGAAGAGAGACCTGAAAACCAGAAGCTGGAAAAATAAATGAAAACTAGGGGAAAACCTGATGTGCTGAAATAACACAAATTTTGTTACCTGGTCCTAGGCGACAAAATATTGGAAATGCTCAAAAATATAAAACAAATTAACAGGTAAAGAAGCTGTAAGATACAGAGTATTAAACAGTTTGGTTAAAAAAGACATGCCAGCCTAGGGGAGGGTGAATCCTCAGGATATGGTCACTGCTTAAAACAGAAGAATAATAGGAAACACCACACTGAAACACTCAATCTAATTTATAATTTACTATAGAAATTTCAAAATGTCGGTTGTGTGGTTTCACAAAGACACCATGTCACATATGCTTTTGAGCTCATCTAAATCTGTCATGCAATATCTAATCTCGATAAGAAAGTAACCCTTTATTACCCAAAGGTTAATTCCTGAAGCCATCTGAGTGTTATTATTATTTTAATATATGAGCCAGAGTGTGTTATTTATATCTCCCATGAGCACTGGAGAAAAAAAACAAAAAAACAAAAAAACAAAAAACACAAAAAAACCAGTCTTGCATATGCATATTGTAACTTGGAATACCTCCAAAGTTAACTGAACTAGGGGCATGAAAGTACCAACATGATTTATCATTCTCATAGTGATACTGAGAATTTCTGTATGTTATTCTTGCACCAAGCATTACATTTTCCCGCTGCATAATGAAATGTACCTTTGCAGTTAGGATGAAGTGATTTCTAAGGAGCTTAGCTCTTAAGTGCTGCCTTTTCAGACTTGAGAAGATACTTGGATTTTTGAAGTGACTTAAACAAACATTTGTTAAAGAAATCAGTTTAATGACATTTTCTCTATCTGTGCTGATGTGTAATTATTCAGACACTTTCACCCATGTTAGGAAGGATGCAGTATATATAACATATACACTTAGCCAACTATCAGGACCATCTGAAGACCCATGTCCTTCTAGAGCAGAAGTTCAAGGCTGCACGTTCAAACTGTACCAGGGAGCTTTATCTGGACAAATGAACTGATGGTCTTTTCAATTGTTGTTGATGTCTGAAGTCCTGAAGATCTGACCAAATCACCACAGAATCATAGAGTGGTTTGGGTTGGAAGGGACCTTAGAGATCATCTAGTTCCAGCCCCTGTGCCATGGGCAGGGACACCTTCCACTAAATTAGGTTGCTCAAAGCCCTGTCCAACATGGCCTTGAACACTTCCAGGGAGGGGGCAGCCACAGCTCCTCTGGGCAATCCGTGGCAGTGCATCACCACCCTCACAGTAAAAGATTTCTTCCTTATATCTACTCTAAATCTACTCTTTCAGTTTAAATCCATTACCCCTTGTCCTATCACTACACTCCTTGACAGAGCCCCTCCCCATCTCTCCTGTAGGCCTCCTTTAAGTACTGGAAGGCAACTATACGGTGTCTCTGGAGGCTTCTTTTCTCTAGGCTGAACAACCCCCACTCTTTCAGCCTTTCCTCATAAGGGAGGTGCTCCAGCCCACTGATCATCTTCATGGTCATCCTCTAGACTTGCTTGAGCAGATACATGTCCTTCTTATGTTGGAGGCCTCAGAGCTGAACTCAGTACTCCAGGAGGGGTCTCATGAGAACAGAGTAGAGGGGAAGAATCACCTCCCTCATCCTTCTGGTCATGCTCTTGATGCTTCCCAGGATACAGTTGGCTTTCTGGGCTGCAAGCACACATTGCTGGGTCATGTTGGGCTTCTTGTCAACCAACACCCCAAAGTCCTTTTCCTCAGGGCTGTTCTCAATCCACTCATCACACAGCCTATATTTCTGCACAGGATTGTCTCAACCCATGTACAGGACCTTGCACTTGGCCTTGATGAACTTAATGAGATTCTCATGGACCCACCTCTCAAGCCTGTCAAGGTCCCTCTAGACAGCATCCCTTCCCTCCAGTGTCTTGACCACACCACACAGCTTGCTGTCACTGGAAAACTTGCTGAGGGTGCATTCAATCCCCCTGTCCATGTCACCAACAAAGATGTTAAACTGTGCCAGTCCCAACACCGACCCCTGAGGAGCGTGAATTGTCATTGCTCTCCACTTGGATGTTGAGTCATTGACTGCAACTCACTGAGTGTGACCATCCAGCCAATTCCTTATCCACTTAGTGGTCCATCCATCAAACTGATGTCTCTCCAACTTAGAGACAAAGATGTTATGCAGGACAGTGTCAATTATTTTGCAGAAGTTCAGGTAGATGATGTCAATTACTCTTACCTTATCAACCAGCACTGTTACCCCATTGCAGAAGGCCACCAAATTTGTCAGGCACAGTTTGCCCATAGTGAGGCCATGTTGGCTGTCACCAGTCACCTCCTTATTTCCCATGTACTCTAGCACAGTTTTCAGGAGGATCTGCTCCATGATCTTGCTGGGACTGACTGGCCTGTAGTTCCCTGAGTTCCTTCCTTCTCTTTTTAAAAATGGGGGTTATGTTTCCCTTTTTCCAGTCAGCAGGAACTTCACCAGGCTTCCACGACTTCTCAAATATGTTGGATAGTGGCTTAGCCACTTCATCCTCCAACTCCCTCAGGACCCACAGATGCATTTCATCAGGTCCCATAGACTTGCACAACTTCAGGTCCCTTAGATGATCTCAAACATGATCTCCCACAGAGAGCAGTTCTTCATTCTCCTAGTCTCAGCCTTTGCTTTCTGAAACTTGAGCGGTATGGCTGGAGCACTTGTCAGTGATGACTGAGGCAAAAAAGTCATTGAGTACATCAGCCTTCTCCATATCCCAGGTAACCACATCTCCCATTTCCTTCTGTAGATGACTCATATTCTCCCTGGTCGTCCTTTTATCACCAGCATACCTATAGAAGCTTTTCTTGTTCCCCTTCACATCCCTGACCAGATTTAATTCTATCAGGGCTTTGGCTTTCCTAACCTGATCCCTGGCTGCTCAGACAATTTCTCTGTATTCTTTCCAGGCTATCTATACTTGCTTCCACCCTCTCTAGGCTTCCTTTTATGTTTGACCTTGTCCAGCAGTTACTTGTTCATCCATACAGACCTCTTGACATTCTTAACTGACTTCCTCTAATCTAAGTAACTAAGTTGGGATGGGCCGAGTAGGTCAGCAATCTATATTAACAGTAATAAAGTGGTTCTCCACTATGTATAGGAGAAGTTTAAAAACTGTAGCTGACAAGTAGACATCTACACTGAGATATTTAAAGTGTCTAAAATCAGTGGATGTATCTGCGGAGTGCCTGACCACAGCATCTAATGATCTTTGAAATATCTGAGTATCTTCCAGCTGTGCTTCAGCTGCCATTTCAGAAAGTGGTCCAGGGGCATCTCTCATAGGCCCTATTTTCCATTTCTGTTCATTTTAGAGTGAATCTACATTAAAGTCTTAGCTTGGATCACTGATGTACCTTTGGAATGTGTCTCGTTGTTGTGCCCACCTGCTGTGTTTGGGTTTGTATTATGAAGCTGTTCCAGAGTACATGAATCTGTTTCCTTTTGGATTAAATTTAACAAGAATATGCCTTCAGTAAGTGTATTTAATGCTTCCTAGCTAGAAATGTGAATTTTGTCACCAGATCAGATTATAACACTCTGAAATGTGTGCTTACCACCCACTGTTTCTACAGACCTGCCCCTATAAATTGAGACTATATTCTGGGCTGCATGAAAAGAAGTGTGACCATCAGGTAGAGGGAGGTGATCCTCCCCCCTCTACTCCACTCTCATGAGAGCCCACCTGGAGTACTGTGTCCATCTCTGGGTTCCCCAGCACAAAAAAGACATGGACCTGTTGGAGCGGGTCCAGAGAGGGCCACAAAAAGGGTCAGAGGGCTGCAGCAACTCCATGAGGAAAGGCTAAGAGCATTGAGGTTGTTTATCGTGGAGAAGAAAAGGTATCTCAGAGCCTTTCAATATATAAAGGGAGCTTACAAGGAGGTGAAAGACTTTGTACCAAGGCCTGTAGTGACAGGACAAGGGGCAAAGGTTTGAGACTGAAAGAGAGTAGATTTAGATTGGACTAAAGGAAGACACTGGCACAAGTTTCCCAGAGAAGTTGTCAATGTCCAGTCATTAGAACTGTTCAGGGACAGGTTGGATGGGGCTTTGAGCAACCTGATCTAGTGAAAGATGTTCCTGCCCATGGCAAGAACATTGGAGTAGATAATCTTTAATGTCCCTTCCAACCTATACCATTCTATGATACTGTGATACTTACTAATGTATCTTGAGTAGTCTAGGTTTATTCAAATACCACTAGATGTCCATAGTTCACCTTACTGCCCAGATTCTAATAATTATGTTCATCAGGGGTTTAATTTAGTTGCCTAAACATAGCCATTTAGTGATGTTTGAACTGCCTAGAACATTGACAGAGGAATGGCAGACATGATAGAAGACCATCAAGGATATCTGCTCCTTTCTGGAGAAGTAACTAGAGGCTGTAAGCGTTACTTTAGGAAATCTAAAGTGGCACTATATGCCTCTTTTTAGGTGAGAGAGTTTAGGCTGCCCCTGACATCTTCATTGATTACACCACTTTTGGACCCTGTGTATGTTACTCAGACAGTTATGAGCATGGTAGTAGCTCTGTATGTAATTCTTTGAAGAATTCCACTGAATGAAGCTAGTATCTAGATAATGGTTAACACACAGGATCAAGCATTAACTGTTCGGATCTCTTTTTTTTAATTTTCCTCCTTTGTTTACCCTGTAGCCATTTGCCAATGTCTTAATTATCCATTGTTTCTCTTCAGTTCATCTCACAGTCTTGATGGAGACATCTAAGCAATAATGCATATTTCTATATATTTGCTTCTACTTCTTCTTATTCCTCCCACCATCTCTAACTCATGCATTTCTACTGCAGCAACAAAGATTACAAAATAAATCTATAATTTTCAGTGTAATGAGACCTTCAGCAAAGACCCATGCTTATAGTTTTCTTAACAAAAATTGCTTGTGTTACTATAATTAAAAATTAAAGCACAATTTCCCCTCACTTATCAAGTGTACATTGTCTTTGCTGCAGGTAATTTCTGTTGCTTGCTACTTCCTATCAGTATCTTGATTTACTGAGCAGTGGGAACCTGCTACTAGAGAAAAACAAAAGGAGTTTTCATATAGTATATTTTATTTCCTGTAAGTTTCCTGCTTTTGAAGAAACAGTGGGCTGTTATCCTTGCTGAGAAGTGTATTAGCAATTAAAAGCCAAACATATGCTAGTGCTCATATAAGTCAAATAGCTTACACTGCCTGAGGGATTTTACACTACCTGGGGATGCTTACGCTACCTGAGGGTTTTCACACTTCAGACACTCTGCCTTCAGCCATTTAGTTACTGATTCAGCAAAATAATTATTCAAACTTAAGAGTATAGCATATAATTAAAGTTATTTACTTTACCAAAACTAATGCATAATAAGGGAAATATGTATTCATCAGGACTCTTGATTCATCAGTCTGGTCATTTATGTCACCACACACTTGTATGACCTTATACAGTTCACTTAGATCCAAATGTATGTGTCTGTAAGTGATAAAACCAGTTTAACAGAAAACTGCATGAAAAGTTAATGTGAAGATTTTAATGGCTTAACAGCACCTTTTCAGTTTAGGAAACAGATATTGCTTCATTACTGCTGAAAACAACATGGTAGTGTTCTCCTCTTTTGTTACTCACTCTAATTTTTAGCACAAAATTACCATGGTAGCAGGTGGGCAACCTAAGTTGTAGTCTATTTGACTTGCCTTTTTTCTATTTCACATCTCCAGGGACAGTACTTTCACTGAAAGGTTATGGAAAAGAGTGGGATTCTTTCTTAAATCTGTCAGGAAAAGGTCAGATTCATAATGCCAATTCCTAGTTCTTGCTCAGAAATGCATCTAGGTTATGGCTTGGCTTTCACCAGGAATGATGAATTTAGAAGTGCAGCCAAGTCTGATACCACAGACATTGTGGGTCCTCTAAAAAAGTGTGCATGATAATTGTTTCCAACCCTAAAGGAGCATTGACAGGACAACTATGTTAAAATGGGTTATTCATAGATACTAGCATAGTTGGAGGGCTGTAAATGTCTAAGCAAGATACATATTTGAGTGCTAATATGAATGTAAACTTAAATGTTAATGTAAACTGAATGCAAATGCATCAAATCAGAAGATAGTGTCTTACCTCCAGTTCATGTTTAGACTGTTGAGGCCTGAAGAAGATATAAAGCAATTGTAGTATGAGTTTCATAGGGCCATGATGCTACAGCACTTTTATGCCACTGATATACACAGGAAGAATAGCAGATGACATGAAAATGTCATTCAGTATCTGGAGAAAAAATTGTTGGGTTGCTCGCATTTGTTTTTTTTTTGTTTTGTTTTGTTTTTTTTTTTTTTTTTTTAATACCAGTATTTCTCACTGAATATTTACTTTGGAATCTAAAAGGGTGATTCACCACAGAATACCTTAGTTTTTTTTGCTAGTATAGCTTGCTGATATCACTATGTAAAGGCAAAGAGTTTGATTTTAACCTTTGAAAAATCTTATCTATATACTTACTGTGAAGTTAGGCATTTATTTGGCTAAAACCCTGTAGGTTTGCTTTTTGGTCTGTATGTCTAAGGTGGGAGAAAAGCTACTCAAAGAAGAAATAGAAATAACTAGTTTTGCAAACTGTGCTGATGTATAATCAGTGGAGAAATATGCTGGTCACCCTTGACTTTGGTTCTGTCCTCAGCTAGGGATAGTAGCTGCCCTTGAGCAGTTTTTCCCTCCACAAAACAAAGGAAATGGCTCTTACATTGTTGTGCAAAGCACTTTTCAGTGAATTTAAAAAAAAAAAAAAATCTGTAAAAACTAGGGATTATCAAATACCTACATTTGGGGAGATTTATAAAATACCCAGTCTCCCTTACGCTTATGCACATGACAGTCATGGATTTAGAAATCTTTTCAACAAGCAGCTGTGTAGTCAGAATTGTACTTTGCTTATTAACATGCATGCCTCTGCAAAATTCTTCTCTCATTTGCATTATATAAACTGTTTCTCACCGATTATTTCCCCTTATTCAAACAAACAATGACCTTTGTAACAATGAAATATATTAGTAGGAGGAAAGTTATTTTATGACAGAAAGGACTGATTTTTTAACAAGATTATGACCAATGTTTTTTCTCCTCTAATTCCTCACAATTAAGTTATGGGGTCTTTTGTTCTCTCAGCAATATTTTCTGCTCAGTCAAAAAATGACAAAATTAGGTCTTTGGCAGTGTATTTCAGATTTTTCAGGATGTTTAGTAACGTATGAAACAATGGATTTTATATGGATAGGTTTAGCAATTTTCCATACCAGTTTGGAGTTTGAGAAAGAAGTATACTTGTTTGTGTCTGGCTCAAACTATTTGTTTTGGGAATAACACTCCATGATTAATTTACAGGAGGAGTATTTTTAGTAACCAGATAAACAAGTGCAAAGTGAGTATAAAAAAAATCCTTTCTCATTTGCTTTCACAAGCATGGTAAGGAATCAGAAATTCTGGGCCAAATACTTTCAAAAATATTTTTTTAATTTGTGATTTTTGTCTTTGCTGCTTTGTGTTTTTTATGGAGATGATCTGATCTGATGTTTAACTGATTAAATTGGTGGATTTCCCTCAATTCTATTCCAGTAGAGCTTTGCCTATTTGCTACCAGAAATGAACTCAAGTTCTTTGTTAAAAGAAATAAACAAATACTTTCCCAATGAAGAAGTAGTTGACACTCATCCATTGATAAAATGTGCTATTTATTGATATATTCTATAAGTACAGTTTCTGTTTTCTAGGTTTTTTCATGAGGAGAAAATCTATCCTGGGAAAAAAACAAACCAAACAAACAAACAAAGAAAAAATAACATGAAAAGCCAAACTCGATTTAAGTACAGCAGTTTAGTGTGGAGACCCGAAGAGCTTGCAGCTTTCCAGAAAGCTCAGAGAAAAATTATCCCCTCTGAAGTTAATATTTTGATTATAGCAACTGCATTTAAATGTACACATTAACTCAATTATATGACTGTTTTTATGGACTCTTAGAGTGTGTGACTGACATTATTGGTTGATGTTTATCATAATACTGTTATGCATCATACAGATACACTCTCACAAATCACCTGTCATTGATGACCTGAATTCTTTCTAAAGGATGATGTGAGCAAGGTGAAACCTATTTGTCATAAGCTGTGAATTGTGCTCCAGTTAAGCTTTCTTGAGAGTAAATGGAAAACTGAGCCATTTGGAATATGCTCATGGATAATGTGTTAAGCAGCAATTTTAAAGCATTCATAGATCTAATATAAATTTAAAATTAATTTTGGTAAACATATTGAGGTTACGTGAAAATTAATTTTTAGCAGATAATTTTACCTTCCTGAACAGAGTATCAGTTGTTGTAAAGTGAAGGAGAAATCAGTTTTGCACTTTTATCCTTGTTTTTCTTGAGTGCAATATATTCTTAAAAAAATATAATAATGTAGTCTGAAAGAAAATGACAGGGGATGTTATGGGTAGGCCAGATTATACTTGATCAGTCATATGGAGGAAAACAAAAAAGAAAACTGGAGAAAATATTTCCAAGCATCTCAGTAGTTCTTTTGAAAATTTGCTTTTTACAAATTTATAGTTTTCCTAGAGTAAGAATCAGTGGCAATCAGCATAAATGCATACTTATTAAATGGTAAAATGAAGTTAGGCAGCTCTAAATCATCAAGTAGTGTAATAATGTATTACCATATAAATCTAAATTAGATCTAAATTGGAGATTGGCCCTGTTTTGAACTGGGATTTGGACCATTTGAGTTCCAGAATTCCCTTCTAACCTGAATTACTCTACTGAAAAAAACCCACATGAAACATAGCTTCTTGAAAAGATGTATTGTTTTATTTTGATTTTAATTTTTTTCAAAATGTGCCCCTGATAGTTATTTAGCTGCAATACCTAAATGAGGCTTGGAAAGAGGTAAGACAGTTGTTCCTGTAGTAGAACAGGAGGTACAACAGATTTCTTTAATGCTATATTAATTTAAGAAAATAGATCTCTTTTAATCTAAATTCTGTTTTCACTAGTGACAGGTGTACTTTTTACACAAGAGTAGTTACCACTGTGTAAAATACTGTAGGAAAAAAGGCAATATACTTTGTAAGTTAGCTGTAGCTATTGTTCTAGCTTTTAGTCAATATCCAGGGCTATTCTACTGCGGTAAGTCATATGTGCTCCAGCCTGGTATTTTCAGGCAGATCTCTTGCACTGTGGAAGATTAGCATATTTTCTAATTGAGGTGAATTAACTGATGCGTCTGACATAAAAATGCCCTAAAAGGAGTTACATCTATTTAACTGAATCTGTTTCTAAACCACTTCAAGCTGTGTATGCATGAAAATGGCAAGATTATTTAACTGACATGAATTTTTAAAATTAAACTAGAGTATCTCCCATTATAGACATTCTCACAGACATTTTTGAGAATATATTAAACTGATATGTAATCAGCTTAGACTACACTGAAACGAACCTGATTTCAGTGAAAATTGTTCACTTTCCTGTGAGGAAAACATCGTGGTGTATTGTATGGATCATAAAGGAGTATAAGAAGAATGAAAAATTTCCTGGTGATTACCTCTGATAGAGCACATCTGTGTAAAGCCTGTGATAAAAATATGATGTAAAGAAATGCAACTACAGTTTTTTTCAGTGTTCTGAAGATATAATAATATTAAAATAACCCTAGGACACAACATTCACCTGAGACATGTATACATTATACACATGCAGGCATTCAGAAATTAATTCTTGGATGCAGAAAATTAAGATTTATGGGGGATCAAGCGTACTTTCAGTAAGTTTGCAGATGACACTAGGTTGGGTGAGAGTGTTGATCTGCTTGAGAGTAGAAAGTGTCTACAGAGGGATCTGAACAGGCTGGATTGATGGGCTGAGGCCAATTGTATGAGGTTCAACAAGGCTGAGTGCCAGGTCCTGCACTTGGGTCACAACAGCCCCATGCAACGCTACCGGCTTGGGGAAGAGTGGCTGGAAAGCTGCCTGGCGGAAAAGGACCTGAAGGTGTTGGTTGACTGCCAGCTGAATATGAGCCAGCAGTGTGCCCAGGTGGCCAAGGCAGCCAACAGCATCCTGGCTTTTATCAGAAATTGTGTGGCCAGCAGGACTAGGGAAGTGATCGTCCCTCTCTACTCAGAACTGGTAACTCTGCACCTCAAATACTGTGTTCCTTTTTGGGTCCCTCAATACAAGAAAGACACTGAAGTGCTGGAGTGTGTCCAAAGAGCAACTAAGCTGGTGAAGGGTCTAGAGCACAAGTATTATGAAGAGCATCTGAGGGACCTGGGGTTGTTTAGTCCGGAGAAAATGAGACTGAGGGGAGACCTTATCACTCTCTACAACTACCTGAAAGGAGGTTGTAGTGGGGTGAGTGTTGGTCTCTTTTCCCAAGTAACAAGTGATAGGACAAAGGGAAATGGCCTCAGGTTGCACCAGAGGAGGTTTAGATTGGCTATTAGGAAAAAATTCTTCACCAAAAGAGCTCCCAAGCATTGGAACAGTCTGGCCAGTGAAGTGGTTGAATCACCATCACTGTAGGTATTTAAAAGATGTGTAGCTGTGGTGCTTAGGGACATGGTTTAGTGGTGGACTTGGCAGTATTAGGCCAACGGTTGTACTTGATGATCTTAAAGGCCATGTCTAACCTAAATTATTCTGTGATTCTGTGATTCTCTGATTCTACAGCATGGATTTAAAGATAAAAGTAATGTCAAGAGAGACCTATAAGAGTGAATGTCCCATGCTTTTCCTCATTCACTTAATAAATTGCATATTGTGCAGAAGAATGGGAGATGCTGTGACACCCTATGGGTTGAGGAACATAGACCCAAGACCAAATGTCCATCCTATGCAAGATCTGCAGTCACGAAGCTATCATTGGAGGTGAACGTCCTGTCCTTCCTCTGTTCTTCTGAATAAAAACTGATGGTAGCTTCCAGGTGTAATATAGACATTAATAGAGGTTCCTTTGATGTTTAAAAAAAATAAAGGTCTCATTATTTTAGTCCTTAATGAGGTTAGGACAAACTTGTCTGCTATTTGGCACTTTGGGACAAGCATAGTAGCAGAACTTTACTGCAAAGAAGTTTGTTTCAGTAAAAATCTTAAGCACCAAAGCCATCTAATATGGTTTGGGGCAGATCAAAACCTATGTGATTAATCGCATACAGAGTAATCAGTTGAAATAGTGTCCCAGAAATACACTAACGTTCCAGACTTAAAATCTTGTGTGATAAGTACCACCTCAAGGTCAGTTTCCTCAAAATATTACTCCCCCCCCCCCTTACCTTGCCCCTACTACTCAACATCTGTGAGGAAAACAGAATTGCTTATCTCCTTCCTGACATGATCAACAGCTGAATCAAAGGCACAATGTGCAAATGAAAGGTTCCAGTCCACTGTGCTAACTCCAAATTCACAGCAATGAGTTTTAAAAATATTTATTTTTTTCTGATTGCCATCTTGCTGTTTATCCAGCGGTGATCAGTTTCCTCAGGACCATTTACTGAATTAGCTTTGTTCCTATAATCTCTGAAGTTTCAAACATCTTACAAGTCCATGTGAATATCAAATCTTGGGGAGGAGATAGGGTTTTTGGGGGGGTCTTTTTGTCAAAGTTGATGAAAGCAGTGAAATGTTCCAGTAATTCCACTTGATTTTCATTACTATTTCTGCTTCATTTTAATATAAAGCGATCATAGCATTTCATATGAGCAATCCACATTTTGAATGAACCTAAGTATTTGATACTTTTGATCAGATTTTAACACACATCCTTCTTATCTGAAAATACTGTTAAAAACATTATTTGGATTATAAGCAAAGCTTTCATTTATACAGCCCATGGCTGTCTGTGTCATAAATATGCACGTATCTCTGCCTCAGCAAGACTTTTGTAAGCACATTTCATGGTACTTTTCATATGCACTGGATTTGATTTGTTTTAGGGAATAATATAAATCCTTGCTGTGATACAGGATAAAAAAAAAAATCCTTTAAAAAACCTGGCTTAGTTACAAGGCTTTATTCATCCTGCAGAACCCTAAGTTTTATTAACTGTCCGAATAACCTGTTATCATTGTTTATGCACAGAGCCCTCATTTGGTTCTAAGTATTGTATCTACCTTTTCTTGAAATATCTTAAAGTCTGTGCATTTGCCCTCAGTTACTAGTGTGAATTCCTTCAGCAATAATGATAGCGTTTCACATTCCAAACCATGAGCCCACATTGCATGCCGCAGAATACAAATGTGCGCAAGGTGGTAGTTTCATTATCTTAGGGTCAGTAGAATTTCAAGAGCTCTGAAATTACCTCTATCAGTGATGCAAGTGTCAACTTAGTTTTAATAAATCTTTGGAAACAGCCATGAGTTACTTCTAGGACATCTTCCCATTTCCGGAAATACATCATTCAGCTGCCAAACCTGCTATCAGTTTGTGGCAAATAGAATTTCATCCATTAAATGCAAAGTCTCACTTCAGCTTCTGCATGCCATCACTCTATGATAGCTAAAAGTGTGATTAACCTGAAGTTTAGCTGATATCAAGCCAAATGCATGCTATTCCACTTAAACTGTAACAAGGTCTTGAAAAATTGTATTTTCTCCAGCATATGCGTAGGGAATGTTATATTTACCATACTTCTGATTATTCCACAGTGCAAGTTCTGGATGTCATTAACATTATGTAAAGAGATTTTGACAGTTTATCAAGTTTCATTTATTCATTTTTTTGGCTTTTAAAAAGCCACAAAAAAACATTAAATCAAATTGAAAAGAAAATCCAGCCTCCTATTAATAGAATAATCAAAATATAGCAGAACATCTTGTCTGATGATAATAAGCTAATATTGTATTATGTGTTCAGGCAAAAATCCTAGTGAAGTTAATGGGACAACTATGGTATTTTACTCAATGCTCACTTAGAATAAAAGACTTTTTAGACCTGGTAAGTACATTAATTAATCCTGACAACAGCTCACTGAGTGAAAGAAATATTACTGTACTTCTGTAAATGTGAAAACTGATATGTATGAATATTAAGTGGTTTTCCTAAAATGGTACAGACAATCTGGGAAAAAAAAGCCACAGCAAAAAAAAAAAAAAAACAAAACAAAACAAAAACAAAACAGGGTGGAAAAGAACAAAATAAAAAAAAAGATCCTAACCCTGAGTGTGACATGCCAACCACCAGAGTGTTTTACAGACCTGATATGTCAAGTTGATTTAAATCAGGAGATTTTTCTATTAACTTTAGTGAATCCTTTTAATGTGACATTTGTTTATTTTGAAAAAAACTGTGTTTTCATCTATTTATAAATTCTTGAAAAGTGGGGGCAAGCCTTAAGTAATACTGTTTTCCAAACTTATCAGGTCTAAAATCAATTTATAAATAAAAAAAAAAAATTCTAAAGCTCCTTATGGTAAATTAAGTACTCTTCATGTTTGTTTTTCTATTTTGCAAATATTTCAGTGAATGTTGTCTTATTATATGTGGCATTTATTTCCCAAATATTTTTCTTAATTTGGTTGAGTAAGTAATGACAATAAACATGTGGATCTCTGGAAGTCATGCAGTTCCATCTCCCTTTAAACAGGACTATTGCTGGCAATAGATCACATCTACTGTGGATTTGTTCAACCAAATCTTGAAAAACCTTCTAGGATGGAAATTCTAGTCTCCTCGGTAATATCTCACAAGAAGTCATGTTAAATTAAGACAATAAACTTATTGTAAAACAAAAAATGTTTCACAAAATACACTATTTTTAATGATCTGTTGCAAAGTGTTGTACAATTAGAGAGATAAGAAAAAATAAAAATCTGTTAACAGTTTTTTTCAGTGAAATATTATATATATTCAGTGGACAGGTTTTAACATTGATTCATTACATTAAATACTATTACAATTATCAAGGACATAACCATTAATATTTATAGTAATAAGATATTTTATTTATTATGTACTTACTAACTGATGTTTGAAAGTTTTTGTGATACCCATTAGCTGCACATACACCTCACCATAAATATTTTATGTGATTAATTTTTCAGTGAAAAATCTCAGTGTGGAATGGATAGAAGGGCAAATATTCAAATTGTCAGATAGGTATTCCACATTAAATTCCAAAGCTCTAGCTCTGCATGTCTTTGTCTTATATTTTTCATCCTTATTGTAGCCTCACAAATCATTACCTAGGTTGCCACTATTCTAGATTGTACAAGGGTATGTTTCAGGTTTTATTTTCCTTCCTTTCTGTCTCCAAAGATTGTAATGTGTTAAACACCTTTAAACAGTCATTACCATCATGGTTCAAATTAGCATTGAAGCCAACTTTCAACATCATGAGGTAGGCTAAACCGTCTCCAGTATTTCAGTGTTTTCTTATATAAAAGTGCCCTTTGCTTCATAATGAACAGCCTTAATAAACTTTTTACTGTATTTCTCTAGCATAATTTAATTACTTAGCAGTAATACCACTATTTTTATTGCTACAAGACTGTCTAATGCCACAAAGGGCAGACTGCAGGCTGCATGTGGTCTATGAAAAATTTTAAGTAGCTTATAAAGAGACTTTTCAGTTGTGGTTCCTTCTGGCCAGAACTAGCTGATTGTTAATGTTGTGATAATTAGAGGAACCTTTTCAGCTCAGCTGCAATGGGCAGCTGTTCAGGTCCAAAAGCTGCAGGAGCTGCCAATCACTCTGAGCCTGGGACTGTGTCTCCTGAGGGGATTTGTCAGTTGGTGAAAGACCCCACTTCACTCTCCACAACATGCTCTTTTGCCTTTCCAGTTCAACCTCCACAGTGGCCAAAAGCTCCTGAAATTACTATTTTGGCAGTGCCAAATTGCAGGAGTCATAACTGAATACATTTTGGACTCTAGGGACATCAAAGCAAATACACTCACAGTATTAAGGATATGGAGAATCACAATTCTGAGATATTCAGAGTTTAAACAGCTATGCTGTGAGAAAGAAAAATATAAAAAATATGGATTACAGATACAGGAGTATATGAAGTACTCAGATATTGTGAATTCAGTTGTGTATGTATATCTTTGGTGACATTTGATATTAATGTCAACTAATTACAAAAAGAAAAATTAAAAAACAAGTTCTGCTTGTTTGAAGTAATTGGTTTGGAGTTATACCTTAGTGGAGTTTTTATTCTTTTTTAAGTCAATTTACTGGTTTTCTCAAGACATAATGTAATAATTTAAAGTATCACCTACTGAAAGCTAAAGATATTGCCAAATTCTGTTTAATTCTTCTTCCTTATTTGTTTTAACTGAAAGAAGAATTATATGCAGTGTAATAAATTAGCTGTGATTTTAATTAGAGCTTGAATGTGTGTGAGTCTCTGACATGAACTACTATAACATACACAGTTTTATATTTTTGACCTTTACCTTATATTACTGACTATCAAGAACTGCTATAATGAAATGTTAGTATCTTTCTGTTTCATTAACTGGAAAAATACAGGAGACCCGTGCTGAGAGTAAAATAATATATCTATAAATTCAAAAATTTGGCAAGCAAAGACTAAGAGGACTTATGTATGAATGTCAATATCATAGCTGAAAGACAGTGGATTGTTCAAATCTTGTTAAGGTTGTAGTTATTAAAATTTGAGTGCCTCCATCAAGGTAATTACAGATTAATCCTTTCCACTTCTGTAGAGAAAAGAAATGTCATATTAGAACTTTTCATATGGAAGTAAGAATATGATATCTGAGACCATTTAAATAGGTTGTATCTGTACTATGTTCAAAAGAATGGACTGTTTAACAATATATAGACTGCCTGAAATTTCAGGCCAACTTCCTTTATGAACTCCCCAAGAAGTTAAAGAAACTGATGCATCTGGAATCTATATGGAACTGAAGGCAGCATTACCTTGTACATGATCCAGACTGCGTTCATAACCATGTGACAAATTATGCATCACAATGTCTGGAACTAATGTAAGAGTTATACCATACAGTATGAAATAATTCTAGCACACTGCAAAATATCTATATCTTTACCTTTGTGGTAGATTGATCTTGGCTAGCTCCTAGGTGCCCACCAAGCTGGTCTATCACTCCTCTTCCTCAACCAGACAGGGAGAAAGAAAATATGATGAAGTCTTGTGGGTCAAGTTAAGGACAGGGAGATCACTCAACAATTACAATTATGGGCAAAACAGACTTGACTTGGGGAATTTAATTTAATTTAGGATAATTAGAAATAAAAACTAAATCTTAAAACACCTTCCCCCTATCCCTCTCTTCTTCCCAGGCTCAACTTTGCTCCTAATTTCTCTACTTCCTTCCCCTCAATGGCTCAGCGGGGCAGGGGATGGGGGTTGTGGTTAGTTCACTACATGTTGTTTCTGCTGCTCCTTCCTCCTCACACTCTTCTCCTGCTCCAGTGTGGGGTCCAACTCACAGGTGACAGTCCTTCATGTACTTTTTTAATGTGGGACCTTCCCACGGGTTATACTTCATGAGCTGCTCTAGCATGGGTCCTTTCTACAGGCTGCAGGCCTTCAGGAATAGACTGGTCCAGTGTGGGTTCCAGTGGGGTCACAGGTCATGTCAGAAAACCTACTCTAATATGAGCTCCTCTCCACAGGATCACAGGTCTTATCAGGAGGCTGCTACATCATGGGGTCACATCTTCCTTCAGGGCACATCCACCTGCTCTTGCGTGGGGTCCTCCATGGGCTGCAAGTAGATATGTGCTTCACCATTAGCCTCCATGGGCTGCAGGACAGCTTACCTCACCACGGTCTTCACCAGAGGTTGAAGGGGAATCTCTGCTCTGGTGCCAGGAGCACTTGTTCCCCCTCCTTCTTTACTGACTTGGTGTCTGCAGAGTTGTTTCTCTCATATCTTCAATCCTCTGTCCCAGCTGCTGTTGCGCAGCAATTTTTACCCCTTATTAAATATGTTATTACAGAGACGCTACCACTGTTGCCGATTGTCTTGGCCTTAGACAGCAGCACGTCCATCTTGGAGCCAGCTGGAACTGGCTCTATCAGACATGGGAGAAGCTTCTGGCATCTTCTCACAGAAGCCACCTCTACAGAGGCCCCACTACAGAAAACTTGCCACATAAGCCAAATAAAACCTTGAAGAGTGACTAGTGTTGTTGATAGCTGCAGATGAGATAGAACACTCTTCTATATAATCTGACATGAGACACTATGGTCATTAAGACCCTGGAAGGAAGGGGGGCCCAAGAAAGCTGGTTAATATTCAAGGATCACCTCCTCCAAGCTCAACAGTGGTCAGTCCTAAAGAGCAGGAAGTCAGGCAAAAATACCAGGAGGCCTAGATGGAACAACAAGGAACCTCCCTACTACACTCAAACACAAAAGGAAGTATAAAGAAGGTGGAAGCAGGGGCGGATATCCTGGGAGGAATACAGAGATACTATCTGACCACGCAGAAAGGCAGTTAGGAAAGCCAAAGACCAACGGGAATTGAATCTGGCTAGGGTTGTCAAAGATAACAATGAAAAGCTTTTATAAATACATAGGAGACAAAAAGATTAAGGAAAATGTGGGCCAATTAGTCAACAAGATGGGAGAGATGGCTAGACAGGACATGGAAAAGGCTGGAGTACTGAATGCCTTCTTTGCCTGTCTTTTATATCAAGATTAGATTTCATGAATCCCAGGCCCCAGAGGCCAAGGGTAAAGTCTGAAACAAGGAGTAGTTATCCTTGGTGGAAGATGATCAAGTTAGAGAATACCTAATGCAACCTGGACATATATAATTCCATGGGCCCTGATGGGATGCACCCATAATCTTTGGTTGGTCATGTCAACTAGGAGAAGTGCCTGAGGACTGGAGAAGAGCAAGTATCACTTCTATCTTCAAAAACAACAAGAAGGAGGACCCAGGGAACTACAGAAAATCCAATCTCACCTCAAACCCTAAGAAGGTGATGGAGCAGCTAACCCTAGGAACCACTTCCAGCCACATCAAGGACAAGAAAATCATCAGTTGTAGGCAGGTTGGCTTCACCAAGGGGAAGTCAAGCTTAAATAACTTGACAACTTCCTATGAGGAGACAACAGGCTTGATAGCTGAAGGGAGAGCAGTGGCTATTGTCTACCTAGACTTCTCTAAGGCTTTCAACACTGTCTCCTTTAAGATCCTTATAGATAAGCCAAAGAATTATGGCCTGGATAAAGTGGATTGAGAACTGGCTGAATGGCCAGGCCCAGAGGTGGTGGACAGGGGAGCAAAGTCGACTTGTCGAGTTGGAGGCAACAGACTAGTGATTTACCCCAGGGGTCAATACTGGCTCCAGTCCTATTTAACATCTCATTAGTGAGCTGGATGATGGGGCAGAGTGTACCCTCAGTAGTTTGTTCATGATTTCTTTAACTCTGTTGTAACACACAAAGCTAGGAGAAGTGACTGATGCACCAGAGGTTTGTTGCCATCCAGAGGAACCTGGACAGGTTGGAGAAATTGACTGACAGGAACCTCATGGAGTTCAACAAGAGGAAGTACAAAGTCCTGCACCTGGGGAGGAACAACCCCACTGCACAAATGTATGCTGGGTGCTACCCAGCGGGAAAGTAGCTCTGTAAAAAAGTATCTGGTGGTCCTGGTAGACAACAAATTGCACATGAGCTAGCAATGTGCCCTTGACATAAAGAAGGTCTATGGTATCTTGGATTTCATTAAGAGAAGTGTTGCTAGCAGCTTGAGGGACATGGTCTTTCTCCTCTACTCAGCACTGGTGAGGGCATGCTTAGGAGCTCTGTGACCACTCTTGGGCTCCTCAGTAAACAAAGACATGGACGTACTGGAGACAGTCCAGTGAAGGGCCATGAAAATGATGAAGGGACTAGAGTGTCTCTTTTATGTGAAAAGGATTTTAACATTGTATATAAATACCTGAAGAGAGGATCGAAAGAAGATGGAGCCAGGCTCTTTTCAGTGGTGCCTAATGACAAGACCAGAGGCAATAGGCACAGACTGAAACACAGGAGCTTCCCCCTGAGCATCAGAAATAATTGCTTCAGAGATCCCTTCCAACCTCAACCATTCTTTGATTCTTTGATTCTGTAATTTGTCCTCTGTGCCCAAATAAACAAGCATAAGTATCCTGGATAGTTTAGGAGGCTGTGTAACCAGGTTATACAGTCTGCTTCACCTAATACACCTCACTTTCTAATTAGTCAATTCTGTAATTTTTATGGTCAAGTGAAATGATATGCAGTTATGATTGCCTAATATGAGTAGTGTTGAGATCATTTGTTCAGATTCTCCATCCTTTTTATTTATTTTAATTAAGAGCACTTGCATAGCTTACACTTTTTCTATGTGAGAGAAGGAAATACGATAACATAACTGAATTTATTATCTGTTATTCATTTGTTATCTGCCAAATAGTTCAGGCTTTTTATAACATAATAAATTAACTATGATATTCTAATACTTCCATTGCAATTGGAGGAGAAATTTCAGAGTCTGTAGGGGATAATGCAGTTATCCTTGTCTTTGGGGCAGGTAGCACACAGCCACTGCAGCATAGACTTCAATGCACGGTGCATTTTGAAGCCTGGGTTTAAGCCAGTGACAAGACAGTTTCATTACTGAGGGTCCCTAAACTAGTTAAAGGAAAGGTAACTGAGGCATGTTTGACCCTGTTTCTTATTCATGTCTCTGACTGCTATGTAGATGTACCCATAGAGAATTACGTACCTAGTCTGTATCACTTACCATCTGCAATAATTTCCAAATGCAGCTAAGCAAATGACATTCTGTATTTACAAGTATTTATTACTTTCTACTGGTTGTCTGTATACCTCTATCCCTTGATGTGCTGGAAATCCATCTCAGAATTTGATACTTCAGTTCCATGGAAACTACATGAAAAAATACAGCTATAGTGTTGGCCAATAAAAAGTCAAAAGTTTAAAAGTTGCCGTAGCATGGTCGTCTGATTATTTTATATAAATGTTTTATTATTGTAATGAAATTATTTTTATTCCCATTAGGGATTTTGATATCTTTTTCTCTGTCATTTAGTAGACAAACAAGCTAAGAAGATAAGGAACAACACCTATGGCAGATAGTCAAATAGTTTTTAAACATGAAGAATTTGATCCTGATAGAAGTTAATACATGTGAATAGCTTATTTGTTTTAGGGTGTTTAAATACTATATAATGTGTTTGACAAATAGATCTCAAAAGAAGTACAAACCAAGAAAGCTACTGCAGTAGCAGAACAGCATTCCTTGGAGTTTGCAGTGCCTGAAAGTTCTAGCAGATCATATCTGCCAGACAAATGTAATACATTTGTTATATGTGACAAGCATAAATCTTCAAGTAAAGCACACCTTTAATTTTCTGCTGAGCAACAACAGAATGTCATAGCAGGAAATTTCATGATAGCTTGAATTTCAAATTTATATTAAGGTTGGAAAGATTTTAGAGTCTCAGAGATATTACTTTAGGGCTGAATTTATGTTCTGGAATGCAGACACTTTACTGTATGAATTAACGTTGACTGTCTAACCTTGTGATGTGACTGGCAGAGCGGGGCAGGACTGCTGTAATTCTCATGCACTACAGAAGGCATGGTGTTATCCAAATCCCAACGGTACTCCACTGAATTGATGAAATGACCGGGAAGGCCTAATTAAAGCTGTTCAGCTCAAATGTATTGATGTATTACATCTATTATGGTTTGGTTCAATAGGTCTACCCTATGAATGCTGCCATGCCTGTAAAGCAAACTAAACAGACTGAATAAATAATGCTGGAAGGAAAAGAGACACCTATGGAATCAAAGCTGAATCACGTAAAACGCAATAGGCTGCCCTGTGAGTTTATTTTCATATAATCTTATATAAATAAGAATATTGCTTATATTTTATAAAGTGAGAAAAGAGACAGGTCCTAGGATTGAAAACTGCTATGTATTTGGCAAGCACAATATTTTTGACTGTGTTATTCAAATTGTAATTCCTGAAAAATGGAAAGGTTCTTCAGAGATAGCTTCTCTTTCTATGATTAAAATATCTCTGAATAGTAAATCCATTATAATGAACAGGAATTCTAGTTGTACAGTGTTTCATTTATGTCTGATTCCTTTGGGTAATAAGTTGTTAAAATTTTATATTGTCTTAAACATTTCCACAGGAATATGTAACTTTAAACTTATAGTTTAGCTGCACAGTTTTAGCAGAAAACTGATGTAGAAAATACATTGACATATTCTGATGATGAGTAAAGAATTGACCAGAATATATAGAGTAAAAAAGACCAGAGTTTTTCACAAAATGAGACTGAATTAATTTGCTTGCCTTTCTCTACAAGAAGTTCAATAAGCCTCATCAAAAAATGTCAAAAATCAAACTTTGATTTCATATTTAGAATTCTAGAAATTTTAAAACATTTCTGATTACTGTTTAAAATAAGTATGAGAAGTGTTTTTCTTATTTATAATTTGGTTTATGTCTAGGAAAAAAAAAAAAAAAAAAGCCTAAAATTGAGAAAAAAACCCAACATTTCATTTAATTTGAGATGGACCAGACCAGCTGTGACACTTTCAGGCTTAATTTTTGTATTTGATAATTTTAAAAGCTTGTATATGAAAGTTTTGCTTCAACCTAAATTACTTTTTTTCTTTCTTTTTTTTTGGCTTATCAAACTGAAAAAGTCATGATTTCCCTAGCTCTTCTGTGCAGTGTGTTATAGCATTGTAAGTACGCATATCTTTATCTAATTTGGGTGAATTTATAAGTCTGTCTTAGGAACAGGATGCATAAATATATCTGAGAGGAAATTTAAAAAATAATAAATATATTATTTTAAAATCTTTTTCCTCCCAGTGTTAATGGCTTTCTTACATAACAAAGAGAGATGTCCCAGCTATCAAAGTTCTTGAGTCTTTTGGGGTTTGTAAGTGGGTTAAAAAGGAAGTTATAGTAAAACCATGACTCTATAATACACTGGGACTACTGATTTTTCATAATTCATTCTGATCTGTCATACAAAGAAGTTATAGCCCTATATATTGGCAGTTTAGGATGAGATTATAGATAATAGAACACCACATGTTAGGGTCTGTAAAAAAACCCTGAGACTTAGCAACATGGCTAGATTCTATGGTTTTTAGGATCCCAGAGTGGTATATAATTTTTTTGACCTCAAATGCAAATTATGGCCCCTTGTGAACACAGTGATGTTGTCCCTTTTTTCTTCCTGAGAAGTTCACCTTGCTGGTAAGTCATGTTCCCTCTCATTTAATGACAATGGTGTTAGAAATTTTCTCTTTTGATCTCTCACTTGAAAAATCCCTGTGACTAATGCAAGGCAGGTTTTCAAAGATCAACCAACTGAATCAGTGAATCACAGGATTGCTGAAATTGAAAGTACCTCAGGAAATCACCTAGTCAAAGCAGGGTCAACTACAGGAGGTTTCTCAGGGCCATGTCCAGTCAGAATTTTAATATGTCCAAGGATGAAGATTCCACAACTTCTTTGGGCAAACCAGAATTTCTCAGAGAAGCCTTGAGTTACCTTTCTCATTAGTTGATTTCAGTAATAAAGGAGTGTGTGGAAGATTAGTTTGTTTCTGGTTGGAGAGTCTGCTGTCAGGATGAAAAGAGATTGGGATGAATCATCAAAGAATATTCAGATTAATTCACAGCTTGCAATATGACATATGTTTTATTATTGACCAAATGGTGACTTTGAAGCATAACACAGCTGTGGGAGAAGTTCACTGCTGATGTGCTTAAGGAGTAAACAGGCTATTTTTCTTGTATTTGTTTTACACTGAAAGCTAGCCCTGTAATCTCTCTGTCATTAATTTTATGATGGGACTGGTGTCGTTGTTGGTACTTAAATGAACTAGAAACAGAAGGAAGAGATATCCTTGCAACCTTATCATTATATATTCCTGTGCAGCAACCACTGCCTGGATCTTAGATTTCTAGACCTTTCAAAGTACATTAGTTGACAGGCAGAATTAGATTTAGGATAGGTGTCTCATTAATATAAGGAGAAAAGCTTATGTCTTCGGTCAAATGTCTTTTAAAACCTGAGTGGACAGCTAGCTTTAAGAAAGGTATAAAGATGATTATACAGAAATAGATACTTACATAGGTGCTGCAAGGAAACATTCTAACACAGACAAAGCATTGCAGAAGGGATATATCCTGAAGCACCAGGACAGTAATTCCATCATCTACAAGTTCATTAAATGAAATGGGAATGGGAATTCTGAATTAAATGGCTAAAAATTTAGGTCAAATAACTTTTGAAAACAAAAATGTTTTTAAAATCATCCATTTGATCCTGGCCTTTCATATGTTTTTCTGTTTCTTTTCTGTACTGATGGATTTTTGATCTAGATAGTTTGATTACCTCATAAGGAGATATCTATATCATTATAAAATGTTTTATTTTGCTGAAATTTTTGATATAACTCAGTAGGAAAAATATATTATATTGATGTAAGTACCTTTTTAGTACATGTGCCCATATCAGGAAGTTTACTTTAATGGAATTATTTTGGCTTTTTTGTGTAGATTTAGAATTTGTAGAGTTTCTCTAAGTCTGAAGAAAGCCTCTGCAAATACAGTCTAACTGTGTTGTGTTTTCTGTGAATAAAATGGCTACTTGAAAAGTTAGAAGGAGTTCAGCTGGGTTACCTGAAATAGGCCAATTACAGTAGTTCTCACTCTGTAGAGAGGAAAAGGAGGAGGCTATTTATAAACAAATGGGAGGATGTATAAAAAATAAAAAATTAATTATGATCTTGACTAAACCAAACCAAACCAAACCAAACCAAAAAATGACACACACATGGAGTAAGAAACATCAGTTTATTTAAGAACTCCAAATCATTCCAGATAAACTTCATTGCTTTGTATTAGGAATGTGAGATCAAATTTTATTATTTTGTGAATGAATACAATTCAGTAAATCTAAACCACATGTCTCTCCTGATGTTCATAGTCTCACCTGAAATTACAACAGCCTCCTTTGGATAGGTGCACTTGTGTAGATAGTACATGGAATTCATAACAAGACAGCAATGACAAACCTCAGTGGTGTAATATATAATGCTGTAAGTGTTACCTTTGGATTGCTTTACCAAATTTATTAATCTTCTAGAAGAAGCAGTAAATAGGAGGTTCAGGAAATGATGCAACAAGGATATGATACTAAAATGGTTAGGAGTGATAATCATCACAGAGGTCAGATAAGAGAGAGAGAAATTTTATTGTTGGATACAAAATAACTAAACAAGATTCAGAAAGCACAAGTTAAAGAGGAACTTATCTAAGACATGTCTATTGACTACATATAGAATACATAATTTTTAATGACTATAGTGAAAGAGACCTTGTAATGATAGTGAATAGCTATGCCCATTTGCAGATACAGCAATGAATACTCAGTATGTGTTTGAGCTGTATATTTTTCTAAGATAGAACACCTTTTATGTATGTCTTCAGTTTTAAGAAGAGCTGATCTGAGCCTACATGCAGAAACATCCTGTCACTCATTTGGAAGGTGATTCTTTCTTTGCAGAATACTAGATCCACCTCTTTAAAAGACAGTAGGAGTATTATTTGTTTGTTTGTTTGTTTATTTATTTATTTATTTATTTTGTTAAATGATTGACTCAGGGTTTCATTTCTTGTACATGAAATATCCATTTGATTTTTAGTAGGCTCCAATGCTTTATAAGGATTTCAGTATTGTTTTTATAGTCATGACAAAGATTTTTTAAAAGTGCTAGCAGTTTTGAGTGCCTCAACTTTTGAGTACCAAGTAAACATATTTAAAGGAACTGATCTTCAGATGAGCTTGCTTGGAATCTTTCTGAATAAAAGGCTCCTTAAAATTACCTCAAACTGGGACCAAGTTCATACCCTACCTGCCTGCATTATCAGTTGGCTTCCTCCCTGCTCCCCTCTCTCCTCTCCTTCTTCCTCTCCTCCCATTACCATGGCAGTACTGGTGACAAACATTATTCCACTATTGCAGTATCCAGTGGGAGTTTCCATCTTTGAGTTCTGTCTGTGTTATGAATGGAGATAATATCTCTCTTTGTTTCAACATTCTTTTAAAAATCTTCCACTCTTTGACACAACTTGATGGATCCGTTTGTCATTCAGTTGTTCATGTGGAAATGTGCTTATAGCACATTTTGTTTTGAAAAGTTTCCTAAATGGCTCAGTGGGGGTCAGGAATCTTAGAATTACATACATAATTATTAATATAACTGATTGCTAATTTTTCAGTTCTGTTAGCTAGGTGTTATAATTGTATTTGTATCAATATTCAAGCTGTGCCAGTTCTGAACAATCTTACTGCCAGCTGAGATCACGGAAAATGATGCACAACCTCAAACTAACAAATTTTTCATCTTCATATCAAGTACAATGACAGTACAATACATGCTAATGTAAAATTACTCAATAACATTTTGAAAGGTACCATCTGCCTTTTCTTTAAACCTTTCAAGATGTACAGGCACAGAAGGGTGGCAAGGAAGGAAGGGGAGAGATAAGGCAGAACTAAAATTTAATTTTATATGAAAGAGGTTTTTTTAAGTTTCAGTCAGAAGACTTTCATGCTTCTAGCCTTGTCTAAAAAGCCACTCACCACATGACACAGATTTAATTCAAGCTATTCATTTAAGCTCTAATCAATAAGTCACTTGGAGGTGTTACGCTGTGATGTTGTTTATATATTCAGTTTGAACTGGTTTTCCCTTCTATCTAATAATCGTTGGATAATAGGACTGTTTATGAACATCATAACTGTCACCTGTCATGGACAAATAGGTTCCAAAGTATGGCAAATTAGATTAATATTTATGTTTATTCACACTTATTAAGGTCTCATAAAACTAACCAGAAAGTTGTTTCCTTGCGTGTTTCTCCTTCACAAAACATGAGTCAGGAAGTCACTCTCATTGCCAAGATCCTCAGCTCATTCCCTAAGGATCCTCTTCAAAAAGGGGAAATAAAACACTACTCTATCATGCAGAATAAACCACCAATGCACCATGAGAAAGTCTGATAAGAATGTCTTTCAAATAACCACAGTTGCACAAAGAGTGTCCATTTTATATTGACAGTGATTTGGTAATGATCACAGAACAAGAATTAACCTTGCTTTGACAATGTATTTTTCTTATTTTCATTGCAGGTCAGCAACTGAATGATATCTGTCAAACTGTATACAATCACATCTGAGTAAATAATGATTTCTGCATGTCAGGCTTTGCTTAACAGTATTTTTACTGAGAAATGCCAGCAGAAAAATGCCCATTAGCTGCTTCCACCCACTGTTCTTAGATAATTATCTGTATCTTTGCTTTCTGGGGTGATGGGGAGCAGCAGGGACACAAATCATTTGTTCTGTTTTTGTTACAGGCTTCACATTGCTGTAGGTTAGAATCTGCTCGGTCACATCACATGTCATGATGCAACCTAAGACATTAGAGCATGACATGGATTCATCTTACTTAAGAAATATAAGGCAACATCATGGCAATTTTTTATTTATTGAAATAGGTAGCCACTTCTGCATGATGCAAAACTAAACTACAAAAGTAAATTAGAAAACAAAATCAACACCTCTGAGTTCCCAAAAGCTGTGCTATGGATTTTTCTTAAAAAGATGCCTAGTGCTAGAATAACGATGAGAAATTACTGGTTGCCTAGTCATGGATGCTTCTATAAGTCTCACTTTCATTAATAGGCAATGTGTGCCTCTGGCTTACAGTAAATCCATGTGGGGACCAATTACATCCCTGTCACATTGGTACCCAAATGAGCTTAGAGAATACATGTGAATTGCCAACAAACTCTCAAGAGATTCAGGTAACTTACTGAAATACTTAACACTAGCTCTTTCGATGCATATTTATTTCTTCCTTTAAAACCTCATTCCCCACAGCAAATACATTTAGGCATATTAGTAAGTGGCCAAAACCAGAACTGTTTATTCTACCAACTAATCCTATGGATTTTACTACAGTGGGATTCAGCCCTGTACTATTCATTATTAACATTTGGCTCTGCAAAATAAAACCCCCAGTTGCCAAAGCTAATCAAAGTATAATCTATTGCAGTTTTTTCTTCATTCCCAAGTCATCAAAAGTAAATATTAAAATAGATAAAATGATTGCAGCTATTTTAGAACAAGGTAGGTGGACCTGTGTTGCATATAATTTTATATGAACAAAGTTGTGGCCTGTTTAATTTATCTTCACAAAACTTTTCATTACATTGAACAATTCTTGATTCCAAATTTAATACCACTGAAACCAATGGCACATATTGTTGCTTGCACTTTGATCTTTTTCAGATGCAGACTCGTCTGATACTTACTTATAAATCTTAAAAGTGGACTTTGTGAATCAGATGCTTTCTACTCACTGAAGTGCACGAGCGAGAATGACATAATAGACTACAGAGATTTATTTGATTTTCCAAATACAAATATAACTACTACTCTTTGAAATACCCTTAGGTATCCCTTGGGCCTCCAGCTGCTGCTTGAGGATTTTACAAATCTCCATGCCAGTCTTGTATAGGTGTCCCACACCTACATATAGGTATTTTGCACATCTTGTGTCATAATCACTAGTTCAGTGCATCTCTTGGATACCTTATGACATCTCCAATAGCTCAAGATGCCTGTGTTTTAGCAGATGAATCAAGTCATAGTTCTCCATTACTTATGTTGTGAATTTAAATACACAGTCCACGTGTTGATATATAAAATGTGCCTGGATGTCTGAATTTGGCAATAAACTCCCATATTCCTTTGTATAATAAAAAGTATCCTTGTAAAGGTAATTGTAAAGAGGTGTTAGGCTGACTGAGGAATGAATTATTACCTTAATGTCCCAGCAGGAATTGTGGTATTGAGATAGTGTAAGGTAGTCATACTACAAACAAGAACAACCACTTGGGAATACTGATAACTTTTCAATCTCAGTTTGCAATGAATAATCTAGATGTAATTCTGGTAAATGCTTGCAAGGATGAAAGCATGTAAGAAAAAGAATAATATATATCCTAGCTTTCTGCTTTTTCAGGAGCATTAAAAAACACCCCAATTTTCAAATTCAGCCCCAAACTCAGTGAAGCTTGTGTAGTTTGAGTCTGACATGTTACATATCACAAATTCTTATTTCCTTCCAAAATTATTTGGGCCTTGATTTAGCAGAATACATAATCTCTTGCTTAATATTTTACATATGATTCAGTTCATTGCCTAATTTAGGACTTTTAGAGCAGATTAATCTTAGCTAACTGGCTACAGATTCAGATGTCTAAAAGCTATTTGAGTTTTCCTAACTTACCCTGCTGGGCTATTGACTGCCTCTTTAGAAGGTGTCCTGGGTTGAGTGAGTGGTGGAGTTTTTTGGTGGAAGGGGAGGGGGCTATCGGGGCGGCCGCCTGTGAGAAGCTTCTCGAAGCTCCCCCAGCTCCATGTCAGCTCCACTTCTGTTTGGGAAATTGAGCCAATCGGCTGCGCCTCTGCGATAACATATTTAAGAAGGGACGTGGTGACGGGCAGTTGGACTTGTGAGGAGGAGTTGCTGCAGCTGCATGAACACCAAGGTCAGTGGAGGAACGGAGGGAGAAAGGAGGGGGGAAGTGTGCCGGAGCAGAGACCCCCCTGTATCTTGTGGTGAGACGGCAGGGCGGCCCTCTCTGCCACCCATGAAGATCTACGGTGGAGCAGACATTGATTTACAGCCTGTTGGTCCTGCCCGGCTGATCAAGGTTCTGTGCCCGAAGAAGGCCAGGATCTCATGGGAAAAGGTAGCCCCGCTGCTGTAATTCAGCGCTGGGAGGATTGCAGCATGCGGGGGTGTCCCACGCCAGAGCAGCTCGGGAAGGGCTGCAGCCATGAGAGAGAATCCAGTCGGAGGAAGTTAGTGACCCATGACGGATCAGTGTGGGGAATGCTGCGGCACATGGGAGGAATTCAAGTCGGAGAAAGTTTGTGGAGGACTGTCTCCTGTGAGAGGGGGACCACGATGGAGCAGGAGGAACAAGTTTTGGACAATCCCCTCACCGAAGATGAAGGAAGTGGCAGCGCTGACTGCACCCCCCATTCCCTGCCCCTGCGCCACTGGGGGAGGAGGTAGAGATATCGGGAGCAGAGCTGAGCCCGGGAAGAAGGGAGGGGTGGGGGGAAGGTGTTCTCAAGATGTGACAATGCTTCTCACTGTCCTACTCTGTTATGTGTTGTTAGTGTCTGTAATAAATGTATGTTCTTTTTTCCTTCCCCTAACGAGTCTGCCTTTTGCTCGTGATCATAAAAGGGGGATTTTCCCCCATCCCAGTCCTATCTTGAACCCCAAGCCTGGCTCTCTGTCCCTTCTCATTGCTGGAGGGGAAGGGAGAGAGAGGTGCTACATTGTGGTTGGCTGCCAATCAGGCCTAAACCACGACAGAAGGTCAGGACTCTTCTCTATATTCTGTGCCTCATGAGCAGGTAATATACAGATTGCTCAGCTATACTTAAGTATTTTGAATGGCACTAGCTACTTATGTGAGGGCAACAGAATAAGCAGTCAGTTGAACGAAGAAGAAATTTGCAGACGGTAACTGGGCACCCTTATTTTACTATACGATTAATCATCCTTTAGAAAAATCTTTCTCTTGTTTTTGATAAATGAGGAATATGGACAGCAAACTTAGTCTTAGATGAGAAAGCTTAGGTGATATGAATCCCTCTCTTAGATAGTAAAATATAACAAATCAGTTGTCTTTGTGCCAGCATTATTTTTTTTTTTTTTTTTCTCAGTGGAAAGAACTTTTGTTTTAAGGAACCAAATTGCTACAGCAATTCATGAATAAGCATTAGTGCCATCCTGGCAAGTTTTCAAGATGACTTGTTTTACTACACAATACCTGCACTGGTTTTGATACAGTGACCTGCATAGTGTTATTTTTGACCCAGCTTAAGTGAGTAGAAACAGTACCAAAATTTACAATACTCATTTACTTGAGAAAGCATTTTTATAAGGAGAAACAAGATAATAACATCTTATCATGATCTGAGATTTGGTGCATTAGAAAATATGATAAAAAAATGGTTCTCTGACTCCAATTAAAACTCTTATATGGTATGAATTCCTTCATTTAACTGCAAAGGTGACTTATATCATAAAATTTCAAAACTGTATTTGAGTAAATATGGGATTTTTTGGTAAATATCAGTGCACTAAATTTCAAATCAGCAATAATTCTATGATAAATCATATTGTAGAAGGAAGGAACTGGACACTGATACATTTATCCTGATAAGTGAAAATTATCTTTTTTTTGACAAAAAAAAAAAAAAGTATTCTGGCAATACTGTGTATACTAATGAACATGTGACTCCTCAAGTGTTAAACTCACAGGTACATTTCTGTGAATATGTTGGATATGATCCAGGAGCTTAAGAGAGAAATCATGTTTTATCACTGCCTTGAGGAAGGTCTCATGCATGGCTGGTTTGGTTCCACAGAACAAAAGAGAGATCTCTGGAGTCTTTAGATCCATCCTCTAGACCCTTATAGGATGACTGACCTGTGATTCATCTTATTTACTGTGATGTTAATGTGCCTGTTCCACTTCAGGGATGAGATATTGCAAAAAGTTCCACTGTGTTTAGTGGGAGGTTTTGGTAGAGCTACATACACATACTGCATGAGAGTAAACCTTAATGTATACCCTTTGCAACTGTTACAACAAATCAAAGTTAATTGTCCTCATTTATTTTAAATAAAAAGCATGGAGCATAAGTACTTCAGTTGGTGTTGTAGAAAGCAGCCATTGTAAGGATATAGAGACTTTCCGTAGAGTACATTAGTAATAAAATGACCAGTCTGGATCAAATAAAGCCCTCAGCTATGCTTCATGCTTAATTATGCTCAAAGTGATTCAAAGCTATTTGCTAGCGCTGCCTACTCTAATTTCTAAACTGATGTTCACAGGGCTGACAGAATGCTAAAAAACAGCTCACGCTGCTGAGCAGGATGACCAGCAGCAGTACCAGAAACTAGACGAGTTTGCTTTTCTCTATTTCTTTTTCTTTTGATGGCAGTTAGCTGGTGTATGGCTTAGCTGTCAAACAGCATAAATCCTTTTGGCACACTTGCGGCAGAATGGGTGCAATGTGACTTGGAAGAAATCAGCTGACATAAGGTGGAATCGTCTGTGAAAGGGAAGAGGTCGTTATTGGCTAGTTTTGTTAGATGTCTCGGGAAGAGAAAGAAAAGCGTCAGTCTCTGCATGGATCCTTACGGCTCTCCAGGATGGCAAGCCATTGACAATGACAAGGTGCCATCTGTTAAGAAGCTATTCTGGAAGAAAACCGGAGCTGCTGGAGTATTTCACTGCACTGCAGTCAGCAAGTGGCATGTTTGTCATATCAGGGGCCTGTGGATGTCTGCAGGCAAGCATGCCCTTACACACACCAGCTTTCTGACTCAACCAGATAACAAGAGTGGTGAATCTATTAGAGTTATTTCTGGGATTCTGGCAGTTATTCTAAATATAAATAGCTGTGTTAAATTAGTGATCTCCACTTCTAATATCTTCCAGGAGCAACACGTTATTTCAGCTGGGAGTATTATAAAAATCACACGCCTCGCTGTTGGGGTTGGTTGATTTAATACTTATTGCATGTGGGGACTAAAAAAAAAAAGCCATACTAGCCAGCCAATCAATATCATATGTATTCATTTGGATGCCTTTCTGTCAATTTTTCTTATAAACATAGTAAATGTTCAATATTAAATCCCAAGCAAATACATTTTATGTATGTGAAACTTGAAAAATGTCAGATAAATTAAATACCCTTGCCTAAACAAGTTGATGGTTTGCAGATATATCTGCATATTGCTTATTTTATCTTATAAAACAACCAGTTATGCTTTGTGTCTTTGATTATTTAAGTTTAAGGAAAATAAAATTCAATAAAGTTTCAATTCTGCCACTCCTTGTATAATAAATATGGATTAAAGAAACCTGTAGTTCCTACAGGAAAAAATAATAATAATAAAAAAAAAAAAACAGCAAACCAAACCCAACACAGCATATGTAGATTATGCTAATGAGGTTTTTATTAGGGCAGATTTTGCATTTAAAATATTCTGTAGACAGCAAGAATAATGATATTACTGTAATGTTGACCATGATATAATGAATATGACTGCAATTAGATGCTCTCTGTAAGTGGTATTTTAAAGTCCTCTTAAGTTTGAATTGCACAGTACTAATATATAATAATATCACTAATAATTTAAAATTATGTGCTACTCCGGACAGACTGGTATCTTTCTGAGCTGGAACTGTCTTTGTACGTTAACAGATCTTTAAAAACTTTCCACTTTCCTTTGAGGGTCCCTTTTGCCTGTCTGAGTTTGCTAGTTTGTTTAGAGATCACAAATTGAAGAAATCCAGCAAATAGATTATCAAATCTCAGATCTGTCAGCATCAGCCAAGGCTGCTAATGGTGATTTTAGAAGACTGCATTAAATCATGATCTACATTGTATTTTTCTCTCGATAGGGTTAAGATCCTCAGTTAGGGCTCAGACTTACTCCATATTGAACTCATATGAAATATTATCTGTAGATAGAGTGGGAGCAGGCCTGGACCCTCAGGCAATAGTTGGAGGGGAGATCCCCATTAACAGAATGACAGGAATTCTCGGAGGTTAGCTGGAACATGTGCAAATTATTCATTGTGTATGGAGATAATTAGACTCACTTCTCAACTGAATTCAGACCATGCAGCTCCAGTCTCCCATGGAGCTACTGATTTTCCAAAGCTGAGGCTATGGCCACAGACATCTGTTCACTAAAGAGTTATATGGAATTTTTCAATTATGCTGTACCCTGATATCACTTGGTGTTTTCTTTCATTTTATTCCTTTCATAAACCTGGAAGACTCATTCCACTGGCCAATGGTCTCTTGCTTTCATATTGTCTCTCTTGAATGGTCTTGGCACACTTTACTGGCATCTTATTCCAGTCTGAAAAGCCTTGCTTTTAAGTGCAATTTTCACCTAGTTAAGAAATGCAGCTGATGATATGCCATTTTGTTCACGTGTTGTCAACTACTTAATTTGTGGCAGGAAAAAAAAAAATCTTGTCAATACTTTGCATGCTTCTGGTTTGTGAAGAGCTTGGGAAGATGTGTGTATATATATATATATATTAAAAATATGTTATGTATCTACTCTAAATTTGATACCTTTCTAAATTTAACTATTTTAATATTGGATTTATCCTTGACTGAAGTTCCAGATGACTATATCTACTTCTTTCCTAAATCTGGAGGAAGATTACTTAGATATTTATTTTTTATTTCTTTTTTTAAATAATAATAGTAATAATAATAACAACAGCAACATCATCAACAAAATAAATAGATTTTTATTATTACTATTATCCCTTGAGGGATATAATGGTCTATATAATGCTCTTTTGGAAACAGCCAGATGGAGATTACAGAGAAGGAAACAGAAAGGAAAGGAGAAAGGAAGGGAGGATAAGAGGAAGGAATGTAAGATGGAGGGAAAAAGAGTGAAAGAGAAGAAAATACGGTCAAAATCCATGCACAGAGATTAAATCAATGAAGCTGTGATATTTTACATGAAAACTAGGATGGGATGCTGTGCATGAGCTGTAGATTTTTAAAATTAATCAGAAATGTCAGAAAAGCCTGACAAAGAGATCTCTGGGTTGTTACTTATCATGCATTTGAAAGTATCTTTTTGATGCATTCCATGGGTTAAAAATCAGTCTTCACAAAGTTTTGCATAAGAGTCATCCTTATCAAATATAACTTATAATGGTAGCTTCAGCCCCCAAAAATTCAAGTAATTATGGTATAACTGTCTGCAAGTAAGCAAGGTAACTCAATTCATTTGCCAACATAAACATGTCTAGTACCATTTGAGTGTATTCAGCCTGGCTTCCAGCTGCCATTCCAGAGCAGGACACATTTCCAAAATGCCTTATGTAATACATAATTGTAACTTCCATGTGCATAATGTGGGTACTGCGTGGCATCTCAGATGACACCAGGCATTTAACTGTGGGTGGGTGAGTAGAGCTTTAGGTCCTCCTTGGCTCAAATGTTGTTCAAGGAATCCATCCAGCGTGTAGACAGCTACATTACAATAGCCTGCATTAAGTAAGGTGAGTCTGTAACATTCAGAAAGATGCTTCAGTTCCATCATGGTTAAGGCATATTTTTTGTTAGCCTACCTTTGCCTTTACAGCCAATGAGGGCTTACAAAAACTTTAAATAAAGGAAATGAGAAAAATGGGGGTAAAGAAGATGAAAAAAGGACAAATAGGACAAATAGCATTTAAGAAGCACAGACTAAAAAGAAACACAATAGAAGAGACTATGAAAAAAAATAAGATTTTTACCTCACATATTTTTAATTAAAACAGCCTAACATTCAGTGCTAGAGGTAGGCAAGTTAAACTGTGATTCAACAAAGTATATAAAGATACACTTCAGTTTCACTGAGACTTTTGCTGGATCCTACATGATAATACCTTTTCCACTTTGGCTAAGGAAGTTCATATGCTGTTGATTAACTGATAGTCTTAAACTGTGTGTTGAAGCACAATAACTGGAACAAAACTGTGACTTTTATGGTAAGGCTATGAATAAAGATTCTGCTTAACAATGTGAGAAAGGTCTTTGCAGTTCTTTAGCACACCAGTTTTCAAGGAGAAATGAAAAACCATTTTCATCCCAAAGGTTATTTAACATGAATATTATACCTCAGGCATCGTGTTTTTCACAACTATTTTAGGTGTAACACTAAGTCCAACAATACTTAAATCAGCAAGTGTTCAGCTGTAGAACTTGTTAGACTCTACTGGTGATCTGTTTAGCATGGGGAATGTCCTACTGAGCTCCTACTTAATTACTTTTACCTTATTATTCATATTTTCATTAAACTAGTAGACTGTCTTTTCTGTAGTGTGTTCCATATCTTTTCTCTCTGGAACTGGGATTGTATTAAATTACTGTACTTTACCTCATCCAGAATGTTTCACAGTTGCACTCTAATCACTTTAAGACATTTCATTTTTGCATAACCTTTTAATGGTACTGACATTTTGTATTATATTGCATACATATATTAAACACATACTTTTGGGATAAGCTATTTGGGACCTGGTTTTGCTGCACACGCTCAATCAGTGGGACTAATCTTATAACAGAATACTCTTCAGGGGAATAACATCAGGTCTTTAAGCTGACATCCTGAATTTCACAGACTGGGTAAGTAGTTGATCAGGTTTTGCTGTTTATGGAACAAACTGAAGAATCCCATTATGGCAGGATTCCAAATAAATGTGCCTCACAACGCATGGATAGGTAAATCTAATTGCACCTGTATGTTTCTGAGGATTTCAGAGCTTGTTAGTTTCCGAAAGTATAGTAAGGTAGACCCCAACTTAGTATTTCCAAATTATGTACAGGGAAACATCTAATTCCTCTATATAAATTCATCAATTAAATGTCCTTTCTTATAGTCCTTACTCTACACAGGTTCAATCTTAGGAACAGAACTGTTGTTACTGGAGACATTATTTAGCTGAATTAATAACCAGGAGCAGGGCCTTTATGTCAGCCAAAAGAAGTTTTAAGATTTCAGGTAGTTCTTTTCAAGAAGAAACACTGTTGAAGTGGGTATTATATATATGTAAGTATATGTACTCTTATCATTGCTATTTGTTCCATTTGCCCAATGAATGTTCACTGAGCATTAACAGAATCACAGAATCACAGAATGGTTGAGGTTGGAAGGGACCTCTGGAGGTCATCTGATCCAAACCCCCTGATTAAGTATGGCCACCTAGAACCAGTTACCCAGGACTATGTCCAGACAGCTTTTGAATAGCTCCAAGGATGTAGACTCCACAACCTCCCTGGGAAACTGGAACCAGTGCTTAGTCACCCTCACAGTAAAAGTGTTTCCTGATGTTCAGAAAGAACCTCCTGTGTTTCAGTTTGTGTCTATTATTTCTTGTCCTGTTATTTGGCAACACAGAAGACCCTGGCTCTGTCTTCTTTAGATCCTCTCTTCAGGTATTTATGCACTCTGATAAAAGCCCCCTGAGCATTCTCTTCTCTAGGCTGAACTTTCCTAGCTCTCTCAGCCTTTCCTCATAGAAGAGATGTTCTAGTCCCTTCATCATCTTTGTGGCCCTTTGTTTGACTGTCTCCAGTATGTCCACGTCTTCCTCTCTTGAGGAGCACATGACTGGACACAGTACTCCAGGTGTGGCCTCGCTCATGCTGAGTAGAGGGGAAGGACCATGTCCCTCAACCTGCTGGCAAGACTCCTGCTAATGCAGCCCAGGATACCATAGGTCTTTCTGTCCAGGGCACATTGCTGGCTCATGTGTAATTTGTTGTCTACCAGGACTGCCAAACTGCATTTCTGACAAGCTGTTTTCCTGACAAGCTGCTTTCCAGCTGGGTGGTCCAAGCATGTACTGGTGCATGAGGTTGTTCCTCCCTAGGTGCAGGACTTTGCACTTCCCCTTGCTGAACATCATGAGGTTCTTGTTAGCCAATTTCTCCAGCCTATACAGGTCCTTTTGGATGGAAGCACAAACCTCTGGCATATTAAGCCACTTTTCCCAGTTTTGTGTCACTAGCAAACTTGCTGAGAGTACGCTCTGCCCCATCATCTAGATCATTAATGGAGATTTTGACCAGGACTGGATCCAGTACTGACCCCTGGGGTATAGCACTAGTTACTGGTCTCCAACTAGACTTCATGCCACTAGTCAACACCCTCTGGGCCCAATTTCTCCCAAGAGACATCCATCCATTTGTGCACTCATATATAAGGACATGCAATGCATTTGACTTACATTTCTAAAGATCTTGACAACTGGAGTGCCTTCCCAGACTGTCCTTTAAGTTTCTGTTATAAACTGAAATAATGTCAATGAATATATTTCTGTCCTCACAGGTACTCAACATTATTTTAGGACATGATCTGAAGAAGTTTTTATATAGACACAGACTTAGACATAAATATAATTAACAATGCAGAACTAGATATATAATATTTTTTCAAATAGTAGATGCTAAATTTCTATTAAAGATTAATAGAAACATGGTATTTATAGCTCCAATAAATCACTATGTATTAGATATATGTAGGAATTACATCTAGTATGTCAAATACGGCACCAAATTTAGTTAATGTGAAGACATGTTAATACAGAAAATAATGAGGGCTTTTTTTTTCAGATTAATAATTTAAAAGACCTCATCATATAGTCTGTACTAGATTATATCATATATATTGCTAAAAAAAATAAATAAAAACAAACAAAAAGTATTTTCTTCATAAGTTTGCATCAACAAATTAATATTATAGTCTCTTCTATATGTTATAAATTCATATAGAAGTTTTAGGGATTATTTTTAGTAAGGATTTGCATAGACTGTAGATTCTGTAACTCTGAGGAGGCCCTGAACTTGTAATATACCTCTTGAAGAACAGGATCCATCATACCCTTGTCACAGAGAGTGTAGCATGTAGGTATACAGTAACTCCTCTCGCTTTATAAACCCTGGTCTAGAAATTTTGTTTGCAGAGACATGAAGAGTGGAAATGGATTTGCAAGTGTACCTTAACTATTGTCTTGATTGACTTCAGTTATGGCATGTGGTTTATTTGAGAGGTTCTTGGTTTTATTTTCTAAATGCATGAATTTTCTCCTTGAACCAGTACTTTGTGATAATATTCCATCCCATTTCTGTGATTCTGATTTACGGGATCATTTTGGTCCAATTTTTTTTTCCTCAATACTCACAACTCTGTGAAACTTGCAAACACTGGAAAACTGCACTGAAGTCTTTCACCAAAGGTGTGAAAAAATCTATTATACTGGACTGACCCAAGATTCATCCATGAATATCACTGTCTTCCTCCCATCCTGACAGATCTCCCTTCAGTATGAAACATCAGAGTTTCCTATTTATTCTTCTTCCTGACCAGCTTACAGTTCTTGTTATTACCTATCAAATTTGAACTTAATAGTTGCTTCTGGGGAACTTTTACTGGGTTTTTGTTTAAATCTAGATAAATTTACTCTATTGCTTTAAAAATTCCTAGGCCGCAGAGTGTGATTTCTGCTTTATGGTATTTGGAAGCAGAGCCTTATTTTAGGTAAAATTAGTATTAAATGCCAAATATCCATGGGTTAGAGAGCCTAGACTAACTGATATAGTCACGGGGGAAAAAAAAAATCAATCTGTAAGGCACTCCAATTTTTTCTAATGATGTGAAGTAGCAGTAGTTTTCAATACCACATGAGAGTGCTTGCTCTGATTTTAGCTTGTGTCAATCATTTGACACAAATGGGAGTCCAGAGAAGGCCACAAAGATGATCAGGGAGCTTCAGCACCTTCTTTACGAGGACAGGCTGCAAGAATGGGGGTTGTTCAGCCTAGAGAAGAGAAGGCTTCAATGAGACCTTATAGAGGCCTTCCAGTACTTAAAGGGGGCCTACAAGAAAGGTGGAGAGGGACTTTTTATCAAGGAGTGTAGAGACAGGATGAAGGGTAATGGTTTTAAATTGAAAGAGGGTAGATTTAGATTAGATATAAGGAATAAATTCTTTACTGTGTGGGTGGTGAGGCACTGGACAGGTTGCCCGGAGGAGTGGTGGATGGTCCATCCCTAGAAGTACAGGTTGGATGGAGCTTTGAGCAACCTGATCTAGTGGAAACCGTCCCTGTTCATGGAAGGGGGTATGGAACTAGATGATCTTTATGGTCCCTTCCAATCCAAACCATTTTATGATTCTATGATTCCATGATTTTAATCTTGCAAAAGCAAAAGATATTCTTAACTGAGGTACATTAATGAAGGAGAGATGATAAAGTAATTAATTCTGTTGTACAAAAAATGGACAGCTAATTGTTACACATGGAGCACAGGGAAATTTATGGGATTACACAATATCAATCCCAGAAGAATTATTTCTAATTATCTGTAGTCAGGTGAATTTTAACTACCATGCTTATCTTTTGAAGATGTTGTTTTTTCTTTGGAAATCAAAACTGAGAAATCAGAGTTCAGAGAATGTTTTCTGAAAAAAAAAAAATATTCTTCCCTTAATTTTGGGGGTGCAATGCAACTAACATTTTAAAATGCCGACAGTGTGTTTAGATTCAAATTGTTCAGTTAAAAAAAATATTAGAGCCATGGGAGAATGGTAAACACTACAAATTGCTTCACCTGATCTATTTCCTATGACCACTTTAGAATGAAGGAAAATATCTGAATTTATCCCAAAGAAACATATTTCTGCATATTAGCTGTAAGGGTAGTCTGGGCAGCTGGCTGGGGTATAGTACATACAGCATTGATACATGGACTTAGACAAACACATTTCAGATACATGTATTCTTTTTTTATTTGCATGTAAGAGTTAATTCTCTGTTACAGGGGTGCTTGTTTTCCCCTATATTGTTATCCTGGAGATGGTCAGTGTATTCTAGAGTATGGATGTGTAAAGCTAACACAGGAATTAATGGATTTTTATTATTATGTTTGAGAAGGAAAATCTCCTGTTAAAGCTGTGAAAAGATGTTGGAAAATATACATTTGTTGCTGGGGTGTAGTTGATTTACATTCAGTAAGAAGAGCTGCCCAGGAGATTTTCTGACTTTTCAAGAACATCATTTATTTTAACAATAGGTACAACTGACCCACCTTCACCATGTCTCTAGACCTATATGACCACAGCAGCATCCCTACTGCTAGAAGGCTAAAGGTATATTTGTTCTGCTATTGCCTGTAGGGATATGTGGAAGCAGAAAACATGAGGTCCTTTGAGGGTGTCTGGTCAAGGACCTTTTCAATGCAAAAGGGAATAATAAGAAAAAGAAGAAGCCATAAACAAGAACATTCGGACACAGAAACCCGACTGATAAATGATAAAGGAGAGAGTCTTACCTGGACTGTCACACTAATTGATGAGGATTTGTGGGAGTGTGGGAATGTTTCTTCTAGCAAGGTTATCTGATCAGAAACCTTGTCAAATAAGGAACTAAGGAAAATGGGGAAACTAGAAGCAAAATACAGAGACACAGACCTGACAGGTGAATGTAATGGAGACAAAGACAAGAAACAAACTTGGTCAGTCATGGCAACAGATGGGCTATTGTGAAGCTGCAGGCAAACCAACGATACAAACCTGAGGGTCCCAGGCATTAGAGGGTGTTGGTGGAACTATGCCATCTGATGGGAGAATGTGCAGGGGAAGCAGATGAGGAACAAAGAAGGTGTAGACAGAAAGGTATAAAAGGATCCAGTCACATATAAAATGGAGTCAGGCTTGCCTAGCTGAGCCCTGTGTCTGGTATTCCCCAATCTGACCAGCCAGTGAGTGGGATGCCCCTGGTCTGGGCAGGGGTATGAGATGGGAGGAGCATCTCTGTGCTGATGTTCAAGGGACTTGTGAGTGTGGGATGAGTATGTGAGTGCTGCAGGCATGCAGCAGGCATCCAGCCGGACCAGATGGTGATTTGAGGACCGGTGGGGCAGGTAAACGGAGGCTGGGATCTAGGCAGGGGTACTGGGCAGGCAGAGAGGCTATGCTGGTGTTTAAGGGATCTACAAATCTGCGTGTGCTTGTGAACTTGGAGAGCATGCTGTGTGTGCTGCACTAGTGACCTCTTGCCTTTGCCAGACCAAGAGGAGCAGGGGACATGGCTGTCTGTGCCCCTGCCCTGGTGTGAGTCCTGAATGTGGGTGCTGCTGGGGACAGTGCCTGGTCTGTGGCCATCTGGGTGACCAGCTGTGTCTGTACCCTCTGTGTGCGTGTGTCCGAGTCTGTGTCTCTGAGTTATGTGCTCAGCTTTGCTACTGGTTGAAACCAGCAAAGGGAAAAGCATTAGCCATGTCCCTCAGCCTGAGCAGAGACACCAGGTCCCTGTGTCTGGGGAAGACAGCTGTTCCTAACATCTGTTAACACTGGCACTCTTGAAGTATATATAATTCACTCATCTTCAGAATGTCCCTAATAAAAAGAAAAAAAAAAGAAAAACTAAGTAAATATATAAGGGGAGGAGATTTTGATTGTGACAAATATTTCTCTCCTATTGACCAAATAGACTTATAGAATTACATTAAGAATGACAAACCTATAGAAAACCAATCTATAGACTTCCTATGAAGGTCTACAGATCCCTCTTACATTGTATGGACTGAAAGATGAATGTATTTGTATCTTTGGTCAATTGATAAGCTTGAGCGATTCCTGTGTAAATATCCTGGCTCCATCTCTTTTATCCTATTAATTATTACAAACCACTCTTGTTAAGGGAACTTTATGGAACTCACTTCATCCTTACTGTAAAATGGTTGTGGAAAGTCAGGAGAGTAAAGGAATTTATTTTCTGGATGAACATATGAATAAAGAAAAACTGAAGTGCTCCATTTATCAGAAACCAATTGACAAACATAATCTCATCCCCGCTGCAAGTTTTCATGCATCAGCAATGAAGAAAGGTCTCCCTTTTATTCAAATTGTAAGGATAAAAATAATTTGTAGGAACTCCAATGAAAATAAACAGAAGATAGATTAAGTTCCTTTGACATATTCTGGAAGTAAAGCTTTGAAGGGAGGGAAGACAATATAACTCAGGCAAAGGAGATGATGACAGTAACGGATGGATCTGCATGGTGAATGAGAAAAATATACATACATGTATAATGCTCTAAAATAATAAGCCTAATAGATGCATATATGTCTACTTTATATCCTAAGGTCAATGGGTGGTTTTTCAGCCATTATATGAATGTAGACAGAGTTGTAGGAGTATTTTACTACTAAAAATATTTTTGGGCACATCTGAGCCATTTTCAGGGTGTTTTTTCAAGGTGCCTTAAAGCATAGATCTTGTGTATCAAAAGTCATAGGGCTACTCTTTCCTGCAGCCAGAACAACCATGGGAACATTTTTTTCAGGTGCACCTCTTCTGTAGATGACAACATAGATCCTCTAAGACAAAGGCCAAGTATCAGGTCCTGTCAACTGGTAATATAGACCAACCTTTGCTGGTTTTTACCCTTCAGCCTATGCTGTGAAGGAAGAAAAGTTGGGCTGCAGTTCTTGTGGGTTTGGGCAGATCCAGAAACTGGGTGCTTTTTAGCTATTGAGCCTAGGCACCCTAGTTATCTGAGCACTTCAGTTAGCTATTGATAAATCCTGTTATACTTGCCCTATGATTAATTAGTCTTCTAGCCTTCCAGCACAATGCAGAGAAGTACATTCATTCTTGTTGTGTCTGATCAAATGCCAACACTGGTGAAAAGTAGCATCTGACACAAAATCAAAGGCTGCATCCACTCAGTAATGGGCTGGAAAAGGCTGAAGAAAAGAATAACATTGCACATATAGGACACAATAGGGTGGCTTAAACATTGAGAAACACTGTCAGGGCAGAACTCACCACTGCAGTGACAACCAGCAACAACTTCCCTGCCAAATCTAACACAGCATTCTGAGTACAAATGAGCATATGGATATTTTGTCAGCAGTGCGGGGTAAGTCAGTGTGAGACAGGCAATCTCCTGTTGTGTACTAGCAGGAACAAGTTTCTAGGGTCTGAAGGTACTTCGTATGTCAGTATGAGGAAAAAAACAGATATGGCATATTTGAAAAATGTTCTTGCTCTTGACTTCCATTTTTCAGAATACAGTATTTGCTCAGAAGCTACCTCCTGTAGTGTGTTCTGACATCATGTTCTACATAATCTATTAAGAGCAAGACATTAATTTTAATTGTCTGCTAAAGGGTATTCACACTACCTGCCCCTATTGTTGCCTGGACTGACTTAAGTGAGTTGGTTTTCCTGACAATATTGCACACTTTGTCTTTTATGCAAAATCTACTCAAGACAATACATTCTTTTGAATGCAGTCATTTCTTGACCAATATTTTTTTCTCTTGATGGTTAAAGTCTACTTGCCTTATATATGTTCATGTAGGTCTCCTCTCTTCCATTTGCGTCTTTTATCATCTCTAGGGCTTTTAGTGCTGCTTTCTCCACTTCCATTTACTGGTTCTTTGCACATAGTGAATACAGCTAGTTACTGTGTTCTGAGAAGAACCAAAGAACTGGTGAAGAAATGGGAGAGTAATTAAAGTTTCCATATCATTGTGTTTTAGTTTGTAAGTGTGCCTTTCAGCTGCTTCCAGAAAGAGTGTCATTCTAATTCTGGCTGACAGTAAAGTAAAATTTGTTTAATTGCTTCAGGTTATTCCTAACAGCAAAAACATCCTTTAGGAAGGAAAGGTGCATATGTCTGATGGGGAGGAGGGAAGAGAGGTTTTCTTGATACGGTAGGTGTTGCTTCTACAGTTGACAAATTAAGAAAAAACCCTGGGTAAATTTTATCTTACTCAACTTTAATGTTAACATCTACAACATTTAGTCATATTATCTATTCCATAATGAATAGATATAAATAAGCATCTATAAGATCTATTTTAAAGTAATATATGAAATAGCCAAAAATGAGATCTATTTTAAAATCTAGTTTAGAGCGAGATGAATTGGTGCCCAGTAGGGCTCTCCTCACTGTCTATAAAGGGAGCAGGGGGCACAAAGTGATTAGCTCAGATGTAGATGCTGTAATTTGTAGGTACCTAACAATAATTGTCCAATGTAACAGGTAGCTGGTGACTCATTAGATTTAATGGAAATGTAGTCAATAATATGATAGAGTTCTAGAACAGATCGGTTTGGAACACCAGCCTCTGCAGGTTGTCTAATCCAAGCCCCTTCTCAAAACAAGGGTTTGAGTTAAATCAGGCTGCCCAGGTAAGTCTGGGAGATTCCATGACATAGGTGTTCCACTTCCAAAGAAAAACAAACCAAAAAAACTTATGCATCTGTGCCTCCTTTCACAAAACTCATGCACATTCTGGTGCTTGACCACTAACAGTTCTAAGATTTTTTGCTTATATATATAGTTAGAATTTCTCTTACTGAAACTTATGATCTTATCTGAAGACTGAAACTAATCTCCCTCTCAGGTTTTTTCTTCTTGAGATTAATTAAACCCAACTTACTCAGCCTCTTCTAATATGTTATGTGCATTAGTCCCTGTCTTCCTGGTGTCTTGCAATGGGGGTCCAGATCCTGGTGCACTATGCCAGATGCAGTCTCACAAGTCCTGAATGGAGGTGAATAGTTACTTGCCTTGAAATTCTGGCTATGTCTGTATTAACACAGATCGAAATATAGCAAGCTTTTATAACTACAAAGGTGCACTGTTGACTCATTGTTAATATGTTGTCCTCTAGAATTCTCCATCCCTTTGCTGAAGACCTGCTCTCTGTCCAGTAAGTCCCTAACTTTACAGTCATATGGAGTTATTCCAGTTCAGCTGCTGGACTTCTCATTTGTCATGGTTGACGTTCATGAATGTTGTCAGTCTGTTCCTCCAACTTGTTGAGGGCACTGTGAATGACATCCATCTTTCTAACATATCATCTACTTCCTCAGTTTGATATAATCCATGAGCTATTTGAAGTTCCCTTCTATGCCATAATCAAGGTCCTTGATGAGGCCTTGTATCAATCCCCAAGAAACATTAATTTTAGCTGATTGTCAGATTGATCCATTGACCTCTGAGTTTAGCTTTCTGCACAGTTTTTCACCCACTTTGTAGTCTACCCATTTATAGGGGCCAAAACACGGTCAATGACATCTGAAGGGCCTGAGAACTCTAATTCACATTCTCAATAAGGAAAGCACAGATCTGTTTAAGGGCTCCCATACGCCTAGGAAACAATCTTCAGTGAATCATTTAAAAACTGGGAATAAGGGGTTCTCGCCTTGAAGATAATAGAAACAAGGTAGCTCTAAATCTGACTCTGATCAGCAGCCAGTATGAGTATGAAATTAAAGTCGTCTTACAATTCTAAACAGTGCCAGAGTCACTTAGCAGTATGTTAAATAAAAAATGTCTTAAAGCCTAAAAGAAAACATGGCTAAAATTAAACACAAACAATTGAACCTTTATTTTGAAAAGTATTAGTTTTCTGGAACAGAGTGACAAATTCTAATGAATGTCCTTAATGTTTTTACAGTGGGACAAATCATCTGTGAAAGTAAGGTGCTTATAAAAGACACTTACTGTGCAGTATGAATGCTAAATGAAACCAGACATCCCTATAATCAACATCAATAAAAGTACCATAACTAATTTTACTGCTTCAAAGAGCAGCATAATAAAATGTACCAAAAGAAATAATCTGTGGCCTAAAAATATTGTTCATGCATACATACAAAGATGTGCATGTACATATACATGTATATTTTTTTTCAATGTTGAGTAAAATTCATACAAGGCTAAAATGAAGATATTTACCAAGATAGTCTTATCCTCTTCATAATTGTTTCTTTTGACCTTGTGGGGGAAAAAAAAAAAGCACCCTTAAATAAATATGGAATACCTTTCAGTAGATTTGGGATGATATTCAGAATTTAAGTAAACCTTACTCTTCATCCAGAAATCATCTCTTCAGATTGCATAGTTCAAGATCCCACAAAAGTCTTTGCAGGTTTATTACAGATCCATGGCATAGAGGAACTATACTTCATAATGGTATAAAAAGGAAATGGTGAGGAATAGATACATTGGAGCAAGAACTGACTTCGATTTGTGCAAGTGGTACAGTGGGGTTTCTAGCAGTTAATCTAATACAAATCAAGAAAACAGTATGTGAGGGAAAAGGACAAGTGAGTGGCTAAGGAGTAGCTTAGATAAATTCAGTATTCAATGTCTCAACATTTGAGCATATTTTTGGGTAAAAAAACACTTTGGGGGAGATGGACTATGTTTTGGTTTAATCCAATAGACAAAGAAAATATTCTATTTTCTGTTAGGATGCAAAAAACTAGCTTCTGATTTTTCAAAACTGCTGCTTTTTCTCTTATGCTATCTCAAAACTGTATAAAAAGGATTCTCTTTTCCTTCTTCTTTCCTCCCAAAATGCTTAAAAGCATATTTCACATTTTCTTCTGACAGGTATAAACATATTCTGTCAAATTAAGTATCATACCAAATTTAAAATTTTGGATGTTATCTTGTCTCCCAAAATTTTCTTTGGATTCATAAGGCAAAAATATTTTCTGATTTAAGAAGGTACCATTTTGTCAAGTCATGAAATGGTTAAGTGCATATTTCTTCAGAAAATTCCTTAATTACTTCACATCACTGCAGTGACAAGACTTGAGAGTCACAAAACTATAACTAGTGCTTACCTTGATGAAAACATGTATATAGCCCATGTTGGATGCTCATATGGGAGTGAGAAAGCTGATCAGAATCATCGCTGCAAACATTTTGTTGTGAAGAAAGTAAAAGAAAAGTGATCTTAGAGAGGGAGACAAGGATGAGTAAAGTCTTGGCTTTACTGATGATGGACTAAGAGTGAGAAAAATTGCTATAATTTGCTACAGGCATATGTTAGCACAAGTTAAGTTGTTTGCATCAACTGGGAAAAAGGTAGGATAAGTAGTTCTATCTTGAGCCATAGTGACTATTAGACACATGCCTGCAGAGAAGTGTAATAGGCACATCCTTTAATCAAAACTGTATCTAGGCCACAACATAGCTATAGCATTACAATAGTATCTTTAACATTAAAATTAAACCCCTGTTGAGAAAGAGATGAATTTTTTTTTTCCTTGTTTCCTCAATTACAGCTTTTTCGCTCCATAATCCCTTAACACCTTTTGTTACTAGTTGAACAAATATAGGAAATACAAATACAAACAGTGAGTCCTTCATGTTTTCATATTTTTTGCTTTAGGAAATTTGTAACTTCTGAACCATTTGAACATCCATCAGATTCACAGAATAGTGCAAAACAGGCTTTCTGAGGGAGGTATCCTGCCATTGGCATCTCTCCAGGCCTCTTCAATTAAATACTAATTTCAAATAAATTTAATTACCCCTTTTAGAGTTTTGGCTTTTGCTTAATTTGTATAAATAATTTGGGCATCTAATTAACTCCAACTTTGTATCACATAAATTAATTGGGACTGTTTTGTCAGGCAAAATCTTCCTTTCAAAATAGATTACTCAAATGCAAGTCCTTGTTCTTAGTTCAGGAATTGCATCACTTCCAGCTTCATAATCTGTTCTAAAGCTGTCTGGTGTTGATAAGTATGGATGCCTCCTCCACTGCTGATGGATACAGACACCATTGACTTACTAATATCTCAACAATATTGTAATCTGGCTTCAGATGTGTTGTGTCTTCCTTTCACCACTGCAGCATCTCAGTACCTCTCAATCTATAATGCTCTTTTTCTTAAATCTGTATGTTCTGTAAAGGAGAAAAGGGGAAAAGTAAAAGACAGCGTGTTTGATATGTTCATTTTAAAACTGGATATTATGTTAACTGAAAAAAGTAGCTCAGGCGAAACCCCTGGAGGGTTGTTCCTTCCCATGTAACTCATCTTCTTCAGTCAGAGAAGCTTGCAGAGCTTGGGAAGTGTGGGTAAAGAACATGTGGACCCATCTGAGGGAGATCTAGGAATTCAGAGCTCATGCAGATGTTGACAAACTGTTGAGAGGAACAGAGGCCTCAGGTAACTTTAACAGAAATTGGGCAATCAGGATTCAAGCTGGTGCAGAGGGCCTTCCTGGGGACTGCTCAGGGCACTGCAGAGTTTACTGTTCCTAGGAAAGCCATTGAGGTGACTGACACCTGTCCTGGAACAAAGACTTGTTTGAAAAGAATGTAGCTGGCAGGAGAAAATTCTTTATGAACCCTTCTTCATTTGTATTGCACCTGATATAGTCAGTTCAGGCTGAATTCAGTTGGCCTCATTGTTTAGCTCCATTTGAGATTCCATATAAGAAGCCACAGGACCTCCAGGTTACCCATAGCCTTCTAGAGTGACAGGTGGGTCTAGGTAGAATACCCCAGAACATCTGAAATTAGACAAGACACTTTGGGTATGTTTGGTTGCTTAGCTACCTTTGTTGCTTAGGCAACTGAAACAAGACCTGGAGATTTCTCTGTTTAAAAAAATTAATTATCTTTGTTTATGGTCTAGTAAAACCTCAATTTCTAGAGTTATAAAAACCTTTTATTTTATTCTTCTTTTCCTTTCTTTTTTTTTTTTTTTTTTTTTTTTTTTTTTTTTATTTCTTCATCTTTTTTTCTTTTCCTCTGGGAATCACATTACAAGGAGAAATTCTAGGCAGATCTGCCTTCAGCCTCTGACTAACCCTAAGACTTTTTATGGTAAAAGCCAGAAATTTAAGCATATATTTAGGCATCTAACATGATGATTAGAGCATGGAGGTATTCCAGTAATCGTAAGAGATACAAAAGGATTTCAGCATTTATAGTGGTCTCAGAGGAACTTCAAAGGTTTGATTCATTTTCTACCACATATACATCTACTGCCATTTGAAATGTTCTGTGTTTTATCTATCATGGCTTCTAGTTTCTTTTTCACAAGACTAATTTGGGGAGAATAAGGAATGTGTCACATCTACCTGATCTGTTCATCCTAAATGTCAATAGACATTTATTTCTATGAAGAGAAGCGAAAAGAGCCGGATTCTTGCCAATAAGTGGAAGGGATCCAGACACTGTAGCTTGCTGATTTCTGAACTTTGTAGAGGTCTGAACTTCAGTCCATGTTCTTTAGGACTGTTCAAGTACTTTATATTATGAAGTCACTAGATTAAAACACATAAATAAACAAACTAGAATCCCAAAAGCAGAATTATCAGGAGAAAAGCTTTGCTATTACCACCTCCTTATTAGATGAGTTTCTTATATTTGTGTAACACCAGATGCACTACTGGTTGCTGTCAAGAAATTACAAATAACTGTGACTGATTATTTTATATCCAACAACTTTTTCACTGTCAAACTGCCTCCATTTTGAAGGCACTGCCTTCACAGAATTAATATTTTGTTGAAGTAAACTAATGACAAAGTTTACATGGTAGCAGTGAAAACTATTAATATAGGTATATATATTCTAAACTGTCTATCTCATAAAGCAGTGAAGGAGTCATCGTTGGTTTGGAAATATGAAGGTGATGGTTACCATTGCCAGAACTTTGAGTAACATTTGCAGGAAGAAGACAGGCATAAAGAGCAATAAAATTTTAGCAGGGCTAATATGAGACTGTGCTGTAACTTATCACGTGGTACCATTCTGTGGAAAAAAATCAATCTAAGTAACAATGTAGGAACACGGGAAAAGCACCAGAATCAAGCAGATATTTCTGACAGTCGTTAGAGCCAGATATTGCACTGTGAGTTAGAAAATGCCTATAGATAGCAATTAAGAAATAAAATACCCATGGTAAAAGTCTTGCTAATCCGAGATCATTAGCAGCTGTCTTATGTCTCAGATCCAAAGTCAAAGTTTATATCCCCTAGACATTTTTATCCTAAGCAGTGTAAGTATAGATATTAGAGTAAGAGAATTTGGATAAATGCCAGTGTTCATTCAGTTCCTAGAGTCTTTTAAAAAGATAAGTTCTGCAGTGTAATGTACTGAAAAGTAAACTCATATATTATTTTCTGTACATCCTCACCCAGTCTCACCCTAATGAATACTGTCCTTCTTATTCCAATTCCCACGTCTTCTCAATATTGACACAGTAATAGATCATCACAGAGTTTTTTACAGGTCAACTTCTACTGTATATTTTCCAGATACTGTTCTCTCAGAATGAATAATCTTTCTGATTCCTTTCCTGTGTCATATACTAAAGGAGGCTTTGGGGTTACTATGGATCTCCTAGTACTGTGATACTTTAGAATCTCAAGTTTGCAGTCACTCCTAGATATCATTATTTAGTGTACTGTGTATGTCACAAAGGAACCATCTCTTCATGTGCAATGTTGTGGATCTTCCTGTCTCCTGAAATACCTACTTTTCTCAACCAACTTTGTTCTGGCAGGTTTTCATTTTCTTTCCCATACCTATTTTTCCTTCACAGATTTAATGGAGTGATCTTGAAGAATTCCTGTTATGGTATTTGAGATGACTAACTTCACAAGTGATAAATTGTTGCATTTTTTTTTTTTTAATTGAGCAATATTTTGTGCATGCACAACAATAAATACCCTGTAATTTTAACTTTATGTGGAGTTACAGGTGTTACAGCAAATTATATAGGTTCTCAATAGGAGGATTAAGGCAAAAAAAAAAAAAGTGCTTAATACAGCATTAGATCTGTGGAAGACTTAGTGTGACATGCTGGCTTTGAAAACACTGAAATGGTCTTTTTTCACCCACAAGATCTCTCTTGGTTATATAACCTTGTGATTTTTGTGGAATTTTTCTTAACTAGATAAGCCTAGAAAAATATTTAGTCCTTTTAAAATAATAAGTTTATGTTTAATTTTTCACCTTTCTATATCTTGATCTGAAAAAAAAAAATACAAAATTAAGACTATGAATTCTTTAAATGTCTATAATCTAAAACTCATGATATTTTTTGACAGTCTTTGAAAAATGTATGTATAGGGGCAAATGTGGAAAGCATATGTGACTTCCAAAATACTCAAAAGAAAATGAATCTCTGGAGTAAATGAAAGATTTCTATTGCCTTTAATGTTCAAATATTAAATGCACAATGCAAAATCCTCAGCATCAGTTCTCCCAAACTACGTAAGTTTCAGAATTCACAGGTGCCTCAGAAAAAAATCATCCTCAGAATTGTCTCTTCCTTACAAAATAACATTGAAGCCTTAGAGATGGTCTTTTGTTTGCATCTGGGGTAAAATGTGTTGATTATGTTAGAAGATATATGCCACAGAAATAAAATGTATTATTCTCTCTAAAAATCCAATACTTTCCTTTTAAGAATGGTATAAAGGCAATATGACCTATAGGGCACTACTAAGGCATTGCAAAGTGTGATGGATATTTTGGGAACCATTGTCTGCGTTACAAGGTATTATATACTTCCCACTTACTTTCAAGATTTCTGCTTTAATTATATTGTAAACTTCTCAGTATTTCACTGTTAAGAACTAGCCCAATATAAGTAAAATATCTTTATAAAACTGAATTCTTTGTTAAAAATGTAAGGCTACAGCATCCATTCCTGTTTGGTTTGATTATGACTAGATAATTAAATGGAGATATTAAACATAGGAAACATTATTTATTTCTTATATAAAAATTTAATTTCATGCATGAGAAGTTTCTTCTTCCCCTTTTTGTCCACTTCTCCATGTTTCACTAAAGCAGTAATTTTGTGTGGAGACATTTTTAGATGACGGCTATTACTAAAGGTGCATACAGGTTGTTATTTTTATACATAATATATTCCTTGCAGATTATCATTTAGTGTTAACCTGCTCGGCTTCCAACAGTTAAACCAAAAAACTCTGTTTATTGAGGAAACAAAATGATGGAACAAACAAAATTCTCCAATGGATGGAAAACCGTTTACAGGAGAATGTCTCAGATTTGTGTCCATTTAGGCTAGAAAGGCTTGAATTTTTCATTTCAGTTCAGGATCTCATACCAAAGTGATTACACTAAAATGTACAATAAAAAAACTACATGCAAGAAACTAGACCTACTGCCTAAGTGAGACAGTCAGTAGGCCCTGGAAAGGACAGGATACTCTTTGTCTTCTTATTGTATTACCTTATCTGCTTGAAACTAATAGTAGTTTGAAGTCTATTAGGACTCTAATGAGAAGTTCAAGTTTATTTGGTTGGATTTAAATATGTATAAAGTTTGGCTTTTCAGGAAACACAAGGGATCAAATAGGTAGAACTAGTTACATTTCTCTTGCGCTTTTACACATTTTTTTTTTTTTTCTTATTCTTTCTCTCAATGAATGGTATACACTAGAATTTGCTACAGAATGACCTAGAGTCACAGTGTACAACACAGCAAACAATGAACAGTAATGTTGTGTCTGGACATAATAAATGTAAAAATTATCTCATCTAGCTTTAGCCATGTAATAATTCAGCATCACATCCAAACAAGCCCAGGCAGTCAATGAAGAGTAGGGAAACTGCTGCAGGGATTATCATCTCATCTAAACTATCCTCAGGATGTGTCATTCTCTTTTCATCAACTAGAGAGGGGTCCAGGGTAGCTATCTTAGATTCAGTGCACAGCTTTAAGGAACTAAAGTTAAACTAAATGAATCCTTTGAGACAATGGATAATATTTTTGAGTGAGGGATAAACCATTGTTGTGGGAGAAAGTACAGAAAAGCTGTAATTTTCTTTGTAATTTCTGCATGTGGATTTGTCCTTGTGCACAGACAACTGGAATGGAGCCCAGTTCAACAGTTTAATTTAAGTTCAGAGTACTTATTTCAATCAGCTGAATTTTATCCCAGACAATCTGAATTTCTTTTACAATGAAGAAAGAAAGAAAGTACTGAAGAGGCATAGGGTAGGTAGAAGAAAGGTCATTGTGGAAGAGGAAACAAAGAGAGAAAGCCTCTGTAAGGTGAAAAAATATGCCCAAAGTTATTGGTGCATTTCCAAACAAAAACAAACAAAAACCATAATTTCCCTTCATTGCCTCCCCACTGCAACTGAAAAAAAAACCCACACCCATGTTTCTCAATGAAGACCTAGGAGGGAGAGAAGCAGAATATGTTACGGAGCAGAGCTCAGCTACATTACTTCTACCATACTTCTGAAGCACTGTGCAGAGTTTTTGCATAGATCCCCTGGGGGAGATGCAGAGTTCAAACCCTCTGCACTGTATATTAAATGGAAGGGTTAGTTTGAAGCATTTGATATATCTGTAAGAAATAGATTTCCACACTGTGCTTTTACATTTGATGTGCAATGAAAGTAGTGAGATAAGAATACAATCAATTGAAGAATTATGATATGGGGAAGGAAATTTTACATTAATTTTCTATTCAACTATGCACAAAGCAGAAAAAAAATAGGAAAATAGATCAAAGAGATGTAATAATAGACTATAAATTGATTAAATAGGAAAATCTCAGTTTGCACGAGCTAAATTTTAAGGTACATGATGCAGCAGTGGCAGAGGAACGACAGCAAGAGACATCATTCTGACATGTACATATCCACATAGCTTAGGAAATATTGTGAAGCAAATCATTTTTGTAAAATGCTTTCAAAATGTCTATCATGACAATGACAATTGAAAGACAGCTGTTCAACAAAGAGGGAGAGTGATAAAGTACAATGAGGAATAAGAATGAGGAATAGGAGCGAGAGAAGAAAGGATGCAGAGAAACAAGAAACCTTGGGGAGGAGTAGGGAAGTAAACAGACAAAAATATATTACAGCTGTAAGAAAAAAATAAGGTATAAATCATCAGAAAAGTATGACCCTTCCGCTTCACAGTTATGTTTTATTTCACTTAGAAGTATCTGTGTTTATAAATTGACATTAGTTGTGATTCAAATGGATATAATATAACCCAAGATCTTCAACTAGCATCAGCCACCTTTAGTGCCTTTGAGTTGGATTGCTCTTTAATTTACATGCTTTGGATTAGGACATACTGGATGCTGTATTGGGTGCAGGTGATTAAGTGCTGGGACAGGTTTCCCGGACAGGTGTTTGAAGTCTCCATCCTTGGAGATGTTGAAAACCTGGCTGGGCACAGTCTTGAGCAACCTGCTCAGGTTGACCCTGCTCGAGCAGGAGACTTGAACTAGACAATCTCCAGAGGTCCCTGACAACTCCAAGCATTCTGTGATTCTCTGAACATCCCACCACATCAAGGTGTGAAAGAAACAGGGACTGCTAAATTCTGCGTTAGGTTCTTCATTCTTGTTTCCAGTGTATTATTATAGAACTTGGTATTATAATTAAGAATAGGTAGGCAGCAAATCATAGCTGTGTTTTGTTCAGTAGTTTTTTTTAATGAAATAAAAAATGTAGTCCATATTGCAACTGTCACAAATTATATCACTTTGCTGCAAGATGACTGTTGCCTATTGAAAGACTAGTAACACATTGTTTTCAATCATATTTTTCAGTTCATAAATATAAGGAAATTGTTCTTATCACATGAATATATAGTTATTGTTTCCTTTTCAGATGATGTGTCAGATCAGAGTTATTATTGTTTGCAAGGTTTTCATTTTTCTTCTCTATTTTATTAGTTTTTGATTTGGGTTTTAATTTTGAAAGGAAACCCACTGAGATACATGAATATATGAAGCAAATATTTCTAATTTATCATTTTTGGGTTAGTATTTAGTTTCACATTGATTTTCTTCATCTGATGAACAGCTTTATTCTGTTCTCCTTTGCTTTCTTTGAAAACAAAATATATATAAGGGTGTAGCTCATTTATTTTCCTAAACATATGTCCTGTGTTTCTAGACTCACCATTGCCTTCTTAAGCTGCAGTCAAATACTATTCATATGAGGATGTTCTCATCAACAGAGATTACTTTATCTCAGATGAACTCATGACTAGATGTTTGTTTAAGCAGCTGGTGGTGGCACATTTGTTAAAATGGACCATTTGTTGTATTAATAAGACAAACAGAGGTATCTATTAATTACATGCAAGGTAATTCCAGTTCATGTCTACTGTCTAAATCCTGGCAGCCTTTGATCTGGAATCAAACCAGTAACATATGCACTATGACTTGAAATATAAAGAGAGAAAGATGATGGAAGACGGACCGTTTTGGTGTCATTAAACAAACATAATCCACTGGAAGAATCGTTTTCATATTTTGCCTTTTCCCACATTATTCTATTTATCTTTGATGTGGTTTCTGCATTGTCATGAAAGGAAAAAGAAACCAGCCTCCTCCAAAGGATTGGAAAATGCAGTAAAATAGCTGTTTGAAGTACGTCAGTCCTAAATGAAAGAGCTGGAATGTATCTCCGCTTGTCGTGGTTCAGGCTGAACTAGAGTTCCTGTTGGTTTGGCAGCGGGAGGAGTGCTGCAGCACAGAGACCCCAGGGGCTCCCCAGGTCCCAGTGCCCTCACCTGTGTGCGGGGGCGGGGGGAGCACAGCTGGAAGGCTGGGCCCGGATTGGCCGATATCCCATGTCATGTGACATTGTGCTCACTGTATAAAGGCAGGAGTGGGCCAGGAGGGGCTATCCCTTCTGGGAGTGTTGTTGTGGTGCCTTTGTGTTGGGGATTGCTGGCAGGGAGCAGGTGGGTGTTGGTTGGTGGGAGGTGAGCAGCTGTATGGTACGTTACCTGCTGATACTGCTGTCAGTGTGTTGTTCTGTTACTGTTATTAAACTGCTTTTATCTCAACCCGTGAGTCTCCCTTTGCCCCTCTGATTCCCTCCCCATTCCCAAGTGGGGGGAGGGTGGGTGAGCGCCTGCAGGGCGTTTAGCTGCTGAGTAGGTTCAAACCACAACACTGCTGAATGCAACAGGCTCTACCAAGATGCAGAGTGTTGCCTTAAGCATGTTGCTAAATCAGAGAAACAGTCTCCTGGACTAGGGACAGCATTGTTCTATTTATCTTAGAGAATTCAGAAGAGTTTGAATCTGTCTTCACAGATCTGTGTACACATGTTCATAGAAATGCATTTTTAATTGGAGTAGTCAGACAGGAATGTAGCATAGCTGCACAGTCATTATTCAAATGCCAGTACCTTGATATATTGAAAGATGTTAGTAACCAAACAGAGCACATGGCTAGCACAATGGAGTTAAGAAACTGTGGTTCTGTTTTTGTAACTCTGTGAGGTCCCAAAAACTTTTGTCTGTTCTTATATAAAATACATGCACATAATATCATAAGCCTGGAGAAGTTATTTTAAAAGTCATAGAAAATATCAAATCTCATAAATGCCTATTTTACCACCACCAGACTTATGAATCAACCACAATTTTAATTTTTAAATTAACTTATTTCTGATCACTTAGATTAGTTTCACTTGGCAAAAGTTTTGTGGTGAAATGGAAATTTCAGTCTTACTCTTACATACTAATGTTTGTTTGTAAACATTGACAAAAATGCTCTGGTCCAGGAAAAAAAAAATAATGTTTTCACAAGGTACTTTAATTCTCATCAGATTTTAGCAATTTGTCCTGAGAAATACTGTGGACTGCTTACAACAGGGCACAGATATGGACAAACAATGGCTGGCATGATTTATGTTAACCTTACCTCTAGAACTGCTCAAATGCATATTTGTTTAGTTGTCTGTAGAAGAGCATAGGTATGAAGGATCATATTAAGAGATGCAGTTTTATTTGGTGATCAATACAGACAGGAATGTCATGTACTTTCTAGCCTGTGATTCCACTGTGTTTGTTAGTACACCTCAGAGTCATCTTTTACCATATTTTATTTTTTTTCTAGCCTCCCCAAACTGCTGTCTGAACTATATACTTCAGTGTTTGTATTGGAACGAACAGGGAGCAGAAGGGAAGAGAGTCCAAGATACGTCTGAAATTATGAAGGAGTTTAAGATCGTTATTGTTAGGGATTATTTAATTTTATCACATGGCACTAACTCAGGGGAACAAAAAACCTATATTCCACTAACTGCTGGAAACTTTTGATCCTGCTCAATATAGAAAGGTTACATATTTTGTTAAATTAAAACAAGTTTTTAAAAAATTATATGCTGGATTAGGGCAAAAATGGTACTTGCTTTTCAAGTAATCTGTTATAGAAAAAAAAAATAAATTTCACCAAGAAATAAAACAAGAGAAAATGTCTGTGTCTAATCATCATACAAAATTTCATAATTGAATCAAATGATTCATTCATCTGATGAAGTTTCCAGAAGAAACTTGTATTCTCCTTTGTTCTCTTATACTATGAATACTTTTTTCCAGTTTTAAGGAGAATTAAAATTAAATTTAAAATCATCTACTCAAGATGGTATTTTCTTAGTGAAGTTTTATTTATGGAACCTTTCAAAATTGATGAAATCCAATCCCATCAGAATTATGGCATTCACTCAGAATTATTTATTCAGCATCTGCATATTATCTGCAAAAATCTGATGTCAGTTATGGCACAGAAGGGATCCATTATTTTCAAATACTCACTACCATAGGTAAAGTCTTTCATTCTGGTAGTTATGAAAGGGTATTAGAGATATTTTTTGTAAAACCTGTAACTAAGTTCCTCTGCTCCTCTGCCCTTCTCTAGTTCCTCCTCCCCTGTATTTGAAGTGAAGGGTGGAAGATTAATCAGGGTGGAATTAATGATATGGAAAATAATGCAACGTGGTAGCAGAAGGAATGAAAACCATAAGGTTCTACTCATGGGATTTCTCTTATTCTATAGCAGGGGAAGGATGGGGCACATTAGCTCAAAGGAAACAGAAGAGCAGAGAAACCAACAGGAAACAAGGTTCCTCTTCCTCCAGCCCAAAGCAGAGCTCCAGCAGCAGCTGATCAGTCCACCCTGTGTGAGCAAGCAGAAAAGTCTGTAAGAGTGAGTGATTCTGGACTAACAGATGCATAAGGGGAAAATAGCACTTCCCACTGTCTTGATGACCATCTGTATATATGAAGTTATCCTCACACTCTTTCTTTATATAAAAGTAAAAATTGGCTGAATGAATAATTTCTTCAGATAACTTGTTTTTCCATGTATTTTGTGGAAATAACCATTTCAAAGAAGCCAAAGTTAATCATGTGGAACCTACATAATGTATTTTAGGGCCTTATAAATATCAGGGCACGTCTAGGCTGCTGAACGGAAGAGAATCAGGGAGTAAGTGTAAGCACTTGATCCCCAGCTATCTACCATGGTTAACTGTCAGCTCACTCCCTCAAACTGCTCCAATGAACTCTCTCAAAGACAAATCCTGAACATATTTCCAGACGTTGTTCACTTGGGATACTGCTCTTGAAAGTACTATGAATGATCCTGAACTGGATTTGGTTCACTTTTTCCTATACAGTTTTCCAATGCTACCCCAGTAGGCTGTGCACAACCTTACATCCTAGGATTCTTGACACATACCTCCAGTTTCATGCAATAAAAACACTAGTCCTGTATGAAGCAACACATCCCTCATTATTTTTGACAATTTGAACTAGAAAAAATGCACAAAATATCATACTTCAGTTCTCCAGGAGCATGGCTTGATTCAGAAAAGACACAGAGAATTGTTGACTAGTGTGGATGTGGCCAGTTTTCTCTACAGGGAATAAGCATGAGAAGAGTGTGAACATGAGACAGTCTGGGTCACCCAGCCTCAGGAACAGGGAAGAGGCTGTTCCTCTTCTATTTAGCAGAATAAGACAGTGCTGTGTGATGATTTTCTCTCTCCTCACTGAAGAGCACAAGGTAGCATGCCAGAGACACCAGTGAATTCCTCAAACTACAGTACCCTACTATTTTTGCTATATTACGTTTGTTAGGCTGCTATGACATCAAAGTTGTTCTGTTTCAAGGTAAGTGGAAGGCAATGCAGTTTGCATTTTACAGATACTTTCTCAATAATGCAATGCTCTGTGAAGTAATCATTCTATATTTTTTTGCTTGTCTAATTACTCCATTGTTTCTCATTTATATATTCACTGTTTTCCTCCTCTAATGGATTGTTTACCTCCTTAGATTCTCTCCTCCTGTACAGTGAAGAAAAACTTCCAGAGCAATCACCTTGGTCTCCATGTTCCCATCTTCTTCCAGTCTCTGGGAGCTGACATTACATTATTTTAAAAGATACTAGCAATTAGTTACTTCTCACATATTTGAAACCATGTCTGGGCTCACCTTTGAAGTTTGGCCTAGCGTGGTACTTGAAAAGCTAGGCCCTTCAGTTTACACAGTCTGGCCAGAGAACTTGTATTGTGGACACAACAAAACAAATATAATTATGGTTTTGCTGGCTAATCTTATGTTATTCAGAGAAAGTCCTTTGGCTAACATATGTTGAGTTTCCCTTTACAGCCTAAAGTCAACAAGAATAAACAACCTTCAACCTCTTCATCCTTTGAATATACTAAACAGATCTTCTCTCTCTACAGGACCTCTCCTTTGGTGAAACTTGTCATTCCATCTGCAAACCTTTGGAGAACACAATCAATCACATAAAGCACACTACTTGGCTACATACTGGCATTTTATGGAGGTTTGAGATTTTACATTATGTTTACATCATAGTTTTCATTAATGTGAAGACCATGCTGTGGGCTCACTGTGAGTGCATGAGAAGTATAGTGCAAAGTCCCCTGTGAAGCATGTGATACAGTTGAAACAGTTTTAGTATAGGTAGCACAAAACCATCCCAAAAGTTATTAAAGATGAGAGAGAATACACCATGGTATGACATAGTTTGGAAATATTTATCATCTACAAGTGGGATTTATTCCTTACAGTGAAAATTAGAGTGGCCAAGGGATTTCTTCAAAGCATGTTTGAAACAGACGAGTTATGGTACAAGTCTGAAATGACTTGTTAAAATGATAGTTGTCTTTGAAGAAAACACCTGCAACAAACAGTCCAAAATTTGCATTGTATCAAGAATGGACAACAGTGCAAGTTGATTGATTTAGTTATAATTTATGGAAGTTGGACTCCCTCTGAATAGTTGTATGCCACAATTATTTATTAACAAACGTAGAGCACATTCAGATTAGGTAGCCTTGTACTAATTACAGTTTTGTTCTGTGATTCTGAAATCAATGTGATAGTCAGTGGATCTCAATAAAAATAAATTTCTTTTTTTTTAATTAATTTACAGCACCTGGCAAGAATAAGACCAAGGATATTACTTCTGAAATTATTTCTGCTGTCAAAAGCAGATTTTTGTCTATGAGAAGTTGATGGTATTCCACTTTTCATTGAAAGCATTTCTATTGGTCAGCTTTAATCTTCAGCACCAAAGTGAATTACACTTGAATACAGTTTGTGTAAAATAATATTCTTACAGCATTCTTCTTTTTTGTCCATTTTAAAACTGAAAAAGAGGGCCCTGGCAATGGAGAATCAGGCTCCATAACTCCCATTCCTAGAAGAGAAAGTCTTGTATGAAAAAATAAAATACACCGCTGAAGATAATTTTGTGTTTAGTGAATATATTTTCTTCTGGAAAGAAATAAAAGAAAAAGGGGAAAAGCATAGTATACAGAGTATATATACATATGTAATGACAAGATTGGAATTTGACTTTTACCATTTATGCTTGTGCATGCTATGGGCTTTTCAGAGGAGAGTGTGTTGCTGTTTACTAAAATAAGATAGAATAGATAAGGAGAGCAGAGATTTTTTTATACAGGATTGGTTGTCTAGTTAAAGATGTGCTTAAGCCAGATAAGAGAACATTTAGGATGAAACCAAGAACGTACTTTTACTCATATGCCAATAGATATCAATTATTCAGCAGTTAAAAATTCTCAAACAACCACAAGTTTGGAACCCAAATAATGAAAACTTTAGAGCTGTAAGACTAAATTCAAATGACTAGTTTGATATTTACTTATAAAATTTCAGAAAAGCAAGCATTAGGAGCTTGCTGAAGCTGTAGGTTAATATACTACCCTTTATTTCCTTACAGCCTTACTTCAGATCATGATTGAATCATGACTGAAAATGAGAGTCATAATTTTCAGCTAGCCAAGCCTAAAATTTTTCTCTAGTTTTTCATACCACTCAATGTGAAAGGATTAGCAGTCTGTCTTCAGAAGACATCCAGGACTAGAGAGATGCATGCCAAGCCAGGTATGATGTGAATTGCCAGCAGTTCTCTGGAGATACGTGCACACCTGCTTCTGCTACCTCATGTTCAAGGCAGGGTTATTAGCATCTCAATTTTGCTAAGCAGTATATTCACTCATACATGACTGAGAAAAAAAGAAAAGATGCACATATGTAGATGCGTTTGAATCTCTTCCACGCTTCATAGCAATGCTGAAGAGCTTCCTGGAACAATAGAGAAGAGATTAAAGTAAGAAAATAAGAAGACACATGAAGTGTCAAAAATCTGTCAGGATGGAGAAGAGAAAATACCTTATAAGACGTGGAAGTAGAAAACCAGAGCATGTGTTAAGCTTGGAGCTGTGACAAGTAATATTAGCTCAAAAAAACATCCATTTGGTCAGTCCTAAGGTTTGCTGAAATACTTCTGATGTGATACAATCGGGGCAAGAATTTGCTGCTGATTACTGATGTTCTTTATTTTTATTCCTTTTTTTTTTCCTTTCTATGCCAAACATAGTTCTGGAAATATTTGGAATTTAATGAAAAGGAAGTTCAGAAAGTAAATGTGAATTCAATGAACCTGTTTGAAATGCAGGTCTTGGAAAAAAAAGGAGGTATTTTATCTCAAAGACTGTAATCTGAAAGTTTAAACATATCGAGAACAGTATGCCATTCACTTTATCTAGTAAAACAAGTAAGAAGTACTAATGATTCTACATAAATTGGATGATGCCACTTTTCTCTGATAGTGCTCCATATCATGTAAAAGAAAATGTATTTCTTTCTTAAAAAAGAAGATGAGAAAAGATTTCACCATGATAATCCTCTAATTTTCTCTTTTCGGGCAGAACAAATAATGCTACTTGTAGATAAAGACTATCCTCTTTATTATGTATTTATTTGTATGACCATGTTTTACAAAACCATTTAATAATCTGGGATCTGATTAAGTGCTAAGCAAATACAAATTCAAATATAGCCCAAGAATCACCAAGATCAATGGACTGATGCAGGGAGAGAAGGACAAGAAAAGAAAGAGGCAGTGTACAGGTCACAGTCAAGTAGCAACCAAGGTGTTTACAGTTTACTGAAGAAGGTTATTATGTTAAAATCTACAGTTTATACAGTTATCAAAATAGAGCAGGTCAGAGATGACATAGGCCATATATGCTCTAGAAACCGCAATTACTTGTTCTTTCCCTTTGAGATAGGTTATTTGGTCCATGTTTTCTCAGGAAACCTTCCCCGTAGTGTTCTGCTATTGGACTTGTTCATCTGCAAATTGTGAGATGATTCTGTAGCGAAATTTTAGTATACTTCTCTCTTAATCCTAACCTATAGAGAACAGTATGGAGTTTAATTTGACATATTTGTGGTCATGATCCAAACAGAACAATAGAATGAAAGGAACAATAACTGTCTGGAGGGTACAGTTATAGGTACCTGGTTAAAGGCAGAATAGATATTCTGGAAATATAGCTTAGTTGATAAATGACCAGAAAAAAACAAAACAAACAAAAGACTGTATGGTTTGGGACAAAGTTTTTTCCCAGAAACATAGGAATCTGAACATCTCATCTGTTCTTTCTAGTGGTATCAAAAGCAAACAAAAAACAACAACAACAACAAAAAGACTTATGAAGAAAATATAAATATTTATATTCAAAGAAGTGCCTTAAAATATTAAATATTTTTAGTAACATAAAATTATTCTTACTCTCAAATGGCTTGTGAAATAATTCACATTTATCTTTTCATTGTGCAAAAACTTTAAGCATTGTTTTTCTCAGAAAAATAAATTTTAATCATTCAGAATAGATATTTTTTTTAAATTTTTTTCTGCAGCTTTTCTCTTTTTATTTCCCCCTGGGAGAGTTCTTTGTACAGAGTTGTCTGAGACATAAAACTTCAAATCCATAATGAAGTGTCATTTCTGTAAAGTTATATTTGCACTTGAGAGTTGAGGACACTCAAGCTATTGTCTACATCCCCCTGTTTCAGGAAAAGTTCAGGGATGTAGCTTTCAATATTTATGTAAACCCCTGAGGGTCATAAGTTCAACTATTTGAAACAAATGTAATTTTGTTCAATGAACTCACAGTAAAACATAAAATGGGGCAATTTAGTTTGAGTATTTGTATAAAAAAGTTTATAATACGGATTTTCATTTTTTAATGTCTCGAAGTTAATTCAGTCTGGGAAAAGCTGCCCTGTGCACAATTACATGGGAAGTGAGGACTGAGAAAAGAAGAACCTTTGAAGAGACAGGATGAAGGAAACAAAAGAGGAAAATGAGAACTAAGAGAATATAGCCTCGCAAAACCCAGATTACATTTAGAGAAATGTGTGAATCAATAGAGTAAAAAGGACCCTAACCTGTAGGATGAGAGTTCTTATAATGACACTAAAGTTTTCTTATAAAAGTTATTAAGAGACTGATAAACAAGGGATGGAGGATGGAGTCACAGAATAAGAGTTCAGGAATTAAGCTGTGTATACCTTGTTGGTGATCGGGATAAATAGAAAATTACTAGTGTTGCAGGTGGGATTTTTTTTTTCTACGGGGAAAAAACAGAGCAATAATTACTTTGAGAAAGTTTTAGGTCCTGAGCTGTAAACTTTCTTTCTCTTCCTTTCTCTGGTCAGATTACTGGGATTCTGCTGATATCCTGAGGGAACTACTGCTTTATGCTAAGACATGCAGAGAAGCAGACTTCTCACCAGGTTCTGGTGCTGCTTTTGTAGTAGTGTCTCTACAGTCTCAGTGTTAGTGATTCCAAATGTATAGGATGAGAAGAGACTAATGAGAAACTGTAGAAATTAATTAAAAAGCCCATAAAGTTCTATTTAAGTACATAAGAATATGGATTTTTTAATGAAGTACTCAGGAGCTAACAGAACTAGTGCTAAATTTTATGTTCTACCATAAAAATGGAAATTTCAGCCTTTCACTAAAATAAAATTTCCATTTCTATTTCTGATGGATCATGTGATATTGCAGCACTGAACTTGTCAATAGTAAGGGGATTCCTGCTACATTTTACAACATAGTAATTTTCAGTTTCCACATTTGAATAAAGAGAATAACACAAATGAAGTATTTCTCATGAGGGATGTATTTAATACTACTCTGAGAGTTTAATGTCAGTGATAGTTTCACAGTGTATAACTAGAATATTGGTCAGAAGAATAAAAGAGATTAAATGTATCATGTTCACATCACCTGTACAGATGGAATATAGATATGCTTATATAAATATGTTTAAAATCTTTAAAGTTACCATAAAGAGTTGAATCAATAGTTCATATCCACTTTTAAATACTTGCCTCCTCACTCAAAATTGTTGTGATTACCTAAACAATAAACATATACACAAACATGTGCCAAGCAAATACTAATGAATGGGTTCCCAACAGACTTCAAATTTGATCTAAGAAGATGAACCACTATTGTCAGAACTGAACAAAGCACATTTCACCAAAGTATCCTTTCATGTGTTGTCCTTGTCACGGCTCTCAGAAACTCCTGATAAGCTTCTCTTTCCAAGAGATGTAAAGTTTGTAGGAACAAGTAACAGAAAACCAAGCAGTCTTTCAGACATAGAAGCTGTCAGAAACAAAGACAGTAGAAAACAGGAGAAAACTTCATGTTAAATCCAGGTAGGGAACAAATATTCCGAGTCTGACTTCATTCTGTTAATTAGCAAGAGTGTAGAGAGAAGAGAGCAGTTAGCACTGTGGTGCAAGGAGGGAAGTTAACAATGGGGGCAGTGATAAGGTCATTAGCTCATGTGCAATAGGGAGAAGAGACAAGTGCTTATTGCCTGTGAAAGAGCAATGTATTAGCAGGAGCTGAGTTGTGGGGTAAATTTCAGGGAGTCATAAAACTAATGTTCTAAGACAATTTTTGTGTAGAGAAGGGTATAACACAAGTTTGTAAGTATTTCCTTTAATGTCTGGTTACATGTGTACATAAGCAAATACCTTTACATTGATCATGGAATAAAACCAAGATTTTTAAGCACAGTTTTTATACAGTGAGTGTATCACTGCATTACCACATAATGAGATTCCATACAACAGATGGTTCTATATTTCACAGAGAATATATTGTCTCTACCAAATTACTACAAGTTACTTTCAGAACGATTTTGACTCCCATTAATGAAACAGATTTAGTATATTTTGTATTTATGCTCTTTTTGGAAGACTCAACAGATTTAAATGTCTGAGTCATATATAATTCTAAGTGTTAAAACATGATCTTCCCTGGGTGATAAAGTGAAGCGGTTTACAAAGTAAATGACATCTACAGCCACTCTAGCAGTCAGATAATACTATGAACATATTTGGGGGCATGGCATCATTTCCCAGAATATGACACAGAAGCACAAAGTTCTCTTGGAGACCACAATCAGCTGTTTATTAGTGTCAAAACAGTATATAACAATGTGACTTTATTTATTCCAGAAGTGCCTTTGTACTGTACAAGTATTGCATAGCGTTATTTGACAATGAAGAACCTAGTATTTTGCCTGACTACAGCTACAGAACTTTCAAATCAAAGCACTTCACTCTTGAAAAATGAAAGAAAAGCAATGTGAATGATTCTGTTATAATGAAGTGCAGGGCTTCTCTTGGGAATAAAAATATGATAATTCATATAAGTGAAGCATTCCATGTAAATTGTCAGCTATTCAAATTAAAGAAGTAACTAATGAATAACTGCATGCAAGATTGCATGGTGATTAACAGTACAATATTTAATATCAACTGATGTTATCAATCATTTCCCACTGTGATTACCCAAGGTGTTGAATAGAAAATTGCTTTTAAAGTACATTTCAATAAATGAAGTATTAATTATTACAGGTAACTTGTAAAACAGACTGTTGCCACATAGTCAGAAGTGGATAAAAAAGTTTTCCAACCTTCTGAATATTTTTAAGATTTTCTTTTTCTGTGATAAAATGGAACAAACATTTTCTGAAAAAATAATGTACAAATTGAGTGAGAAATGGAAAGAAAAACAGCCCTTAAACTCACCAGGCACATGGTAGTTAGTGAACAAGTCAATGATGTACAAAAATTATGTTGACGGTCAACCAGAGACACATGGCTTAAACAGCACAATAATCACTATCAGATACAAAAATGCAAACACCAGTTGAGAGATTACAAGTATATTGGCCCTTATTTTTGGCAATGCAATGTTTAAACATATTTTAAAGAGAAGTGTTATATTCACACCTAAATGTATTTATTTATTTGATTGATTGATTGATTGATTGTTTGTTTCTTTATTGATACAATCTGTGGTAATGTCATTCTCTGATTAGGTTATGCATTTAGTTAGTGCATGTTAGCACACTTTTTAAGATGAAAGATAATATCCACAGCAACAAGAGCAGGGCTACTTTTCATTATGTATTAATGAAATGAAGAAGTACTTTTCTTGGAGTGTAAAATTATACTGATACAAGACTATGATCTCTCTTAATTTTGTCTTTTGTGGGTGTCCCATTTGATTGAGTTAATCGTTAATTAGAGCTGGGACTTGAATCTGAGTTTCTTTTATCTCAAGTGTATGTAAGTGACCACCAGATTAATAGGTGTTCTGAACTGGAAAAGTGGCGAGGGATATGTTTCTCTTTGATTTTGAATAGAAATTTCATCCCGGAGCTGAGAGATTTTTCACAATATAAATTTAAACCAAATTGATAGTTTTGCTCTAAATTCCAGATTTGACAACCATCTCTACATAAATCATTTTATATAGATTTTATATTAACAGTAGCTAAGGGTGAGATGGGGAGAGGGCCTCTAAATCAGTAGAAAACCACTCTGCTGATTAATTTGCATTTCATGACATTTCTACAGAGTATGAAAGTTAAATTGACTCCATGTCCTTGGAATGTGCTATTTGTTTCTCAAACTAATTTATTTTTTAATTGCTGTTTCAGAATCACAGAATGGTTGAGCTTGGAAGGGACCTCTGGAGATCATCTCATCTAATACCCCAGCTCAAGTAGGGCCACCTAGACCAAGTTGCCTAGGACTGTTCATATGGTTGTACATTTTTTCACATATTTCTTCAAATATTTTGAATTTTCTACTTCTTTGAAATAAATCCATGTGTTTTTAAGTGTTTGGTTTTATTTATTAATTTTTTTTTTCTTATTCATTAAGTCCAAGGCCAGACAAACTATTATGAATTAAAGGTATTAAAGTGGAAGAAAATTCATACCTTATTACATCTTGTTGCATTTCTTTTAAAGATCTGGAACTGTAGCTTTGGGAATAGGAGAGACACTAATGCTGGTTACCTTCAAATCATGCCTAAGTGAAGAGGTAAGTGTTCTTATAATTCTTACATGGTCCCTGGAGAGGACAGTTAGAAGGAGTTTCAGAACAGAAGCCTAACTCAGAAACTGTTGTTGGAGAAGTTTTTTCTTTCTCTGTGGGCTACAGAGACATCTTAAGAAGGCTACCATTCTAATATGTAGTTTTAAATTTAGACCTGAAATTAGGTAAGTGTAATATCTTTTGTTGTGTTTGACAAACAAGTTTTTGGTTAGGGCAGTGTGAAAGTATCAATTTATGTCTGGTTCATTAATTGTAATGACTGAAGTATTTAAAAAAAAAAATGTTAAAGATCCTTGGAAGCCTGATGTCATACAAAGGAGGTATCTAGTTCTGTAGTCTGCAGGAGAGAAGCTACATTTTACTCAGATTCGTAGTAAAGGAATGTGTTTTTTTTTGGCTTAGTGTTTTGCTACACTTTCCCTAAGCAGTCTGTTTTCAGAGGATCTTCTTTGCCAATTTAAGCACACAGACTTTTCATGCGGTGCTCAGAAATACATTTTCAGAAGATTGTCAGCTGAGCAGGAAGCCAGCTAAGCTAGCCAGGACCAGAGATAGACATGATAAAACAGGGAGACTTCAGAGATTAAAGCTAGTGCTCCTTATTCAGACCCAAGACTATACAACTTTCTTACAAGTCACAGCTGAGAATCCTTGTCTGCAGTTAGGCATACAAACTAAATTGTTCACTACAGTGTCTCATGCTCTAGTGTTTGAATAGCAGTCTTCATCCTGCTGCAAGGACTGGCAGAAAACAAAAGTATGATGGACTCAGCTTATGTGATTCATTTACAAAAATAAAACCAAAAACATTCAAACCAAAGGGGAAAAAAAAGAAATGAACAGTATATCTTGGTTCATGTTTATACTACTTTGTGCTAGCCTCTTGTACAGTTTATTTGTTTTGGAGAGGGCTAAGTGGAATAATCCAAAAGAACTAAGTGAACAAACATCGGAATAGGATAATTGATCGGGGATCCAGTGCTCCAACTCCAGCTTAAGTCATGGTCTCCTTTTAGTAGAGAGACATAGTCAAAATGAACATGGCTGCAAAGACCTAGTCATGATGACAATGAAGGCCATTCATCTCATTTGAAAATCTAGCTGTTATACACCATGTTTCAGAGTAGAACTCTTGAAAGGCTTTCTATCTGTGTAATAGCTGTAGTACATACAAGTTATTCAATTGATCCATTGAAAAGAAAGTGGAATAACTCCAGTGCTGGGATGTACTCATCAGCTTTGAAAAATGTCAGCTATGAATTAAGATGCCTACAAGAGATAGGGAGATGCTGGAGTGCTTTTAAGGCTCTGGACCTCCTGTTTCCTGTGGGTCCACCACAGACAGACAAAGAGCACACTGTTGATGAGTGATTCCTGTTCCTGATTCTGCTGATGACTTCCTTGAAAGCTAATGCAAAACCAAAGTTTTTCTTGATCAAAATTTACCCTTCATCAGATTAGAATGAAATCCCAGACTAATTCTGAAACAGATAAATGATCTTTCTGTGAATGCGGTTTGACTCTCTTGACAAGTCTTGTGCTACAGTTTTCCTGAGTTGTGTTTCTAAGCATAACAAATGGAAATTCCATTATCCATTTCAGTAAAAATATGTATGAAAAGGGATGTGCTTTCCCAATGCCTGCCAAGCTGTCCTACAGCCTTCCTCCTCCCTTGTCACAGGCAGACATTTGGTTGTTTCTTAGTTGAAAAATATTTAGCAAGTTTCTACCTACCCTTCCACCTCCAGGCCTCCTTCCCTCCTCCACAAAGTAGCTCAGTCCCCCTTGTTATGCTGAAATTCTTACCAGACCATTGCTACAAAATCCCCAAAATGATCAGAGTTTTTAAATATTACTGAATTTCAGATTTTTTTTTTTTCTTTTTAACCCAAATAATTTCAGTAAGCTGATTTACAGCACAGCTTTTCTAATGGTCATGTTAACACAACTAAAGTGGCAACAAACTGATATATTTGAGTGGAAGTGACCAGCCAGGAGTAGACAAAACTGGGACTCTGAGATAGTACTTTTCCTAGAGGAAATATATCACTAAAATTCACCCCTACTGCATTAAAGCCTTAGGATGACATAGCACAGTGCTGCTGAATGAATAGTTCTGAGACACCATATGCAAATGGTCTTGTCTGGTTCATGAGGGATTGCTTTATTTTTTACACTATAATGTATACAAATTCAGATCTAGTCAGTTTAGTGTTTGTATAACTGGAAAATAAACAAAACAAAGAAGGAAAACCAAAACCAAAACAAAAAAAAAAATACCCCATAGCCTCTAGTAACAATTCCTGAAAAGAATGAAAGAAAAAAATTCCTCAGGGTAAATTGTCAGTTTACATTGCAATCTTAATAATAAAGAACAGTTGAAACAAATCAGACCTCAAAGTAATAACCACGTCAGACACTACATTGTAAACCCATATCACAGAATTATTTTGATTTATGTTTGTAGCATAGATAGAAATACCAAAGAGAGTATACAATGAAATTGTACCAGAACAAAGTCTCAGAATTTGGTCTCTGTACAGTTTGTTACTCAGAAGTCTTGCTCAAGAGGGCCATAAACCTAGTTTAACAGAAGTTAGTGATTTGCCTACTACATACTGAGACACCTAATTGTTGTTTATGTTGATGAAATTGTTATGATAAAAGTAGTAAAATGGACTAAACTAGATTTTCAGAGCTATAGAATGATATCCTCATTAAATTAAGAGACGATCACTGAATTCAATCTCATTGGCTATTAAGACATTTCCCAACATTAATTCTGCATAATAAAACATGTTTTACATCATGTAAGAGACAACACAGATAGAATGATGCCAAAAATGAATAGAGCTGTTTTAAGTCTGATGACACCAGTGCATCCCTTCTTCACCATTTTCTGATTTCTCTGTTCATAATTTTGGCTCTTTATAGGCCATTTCAGAACTGAGCAGCTTGTAAGAAAAAGTCTGATGCTGACAGCAAAGTGGTGAGGAGAAGGAATACACATATTTTGTTAAACATTTGAATAACTCATCATGTAACTTTTTGTTACTAAACAGGCCTTTCTGTGCCTCAGTTTCCATATTTGTAAAATGAAAATTCCTCTTCTTGCATGGCATGGTCTGAGTTTAAAACACTACATTTCTTTAATGACTGACATATGAGGATCCTAAAACATCATTCAGATATTGAAGAAAAGGTTTAGATGCTGAATAAAGCAGACTTGTTCCCCTAAGGAGAGAGAAAAAAAGGTAGTGTTTGTGGACATTCATAGTGGTTCCTTCCCAGCAAACACTGAATCATAGAATCATAAAATTGTTTGGGTTGGAAGGGATTTTAAAGATCACCTTGTTCCAACCCCCCTGCCATGGACAGGGACACCTTCTACTAGATCAGGTTCCTCAAAGCCCCATCCAACCTGGCCTTGATGAAATGTTGCAATAAGGAAATGATGAGAAATAGAACAAACTTTTAAGAAAAAGTGTAGAAAAGGCCAGAGTGCTACAAACAAATACTAGACATTACAAGGGGAAGACTTCCTTGTTCAAAACAAGCAAACAAACAGACAAACAGTTTGGACAATTAGTCAAAGAATACAAAATGGAGGAGTATAGCAAGAAAATCCTTTTACTAGTTATGGGCAACAAATGGCTAGAAAAAACAAGATGTTCAGATTTTGCAAAATGAATGTTGAGGGAGATCTTCCAGTTTTATGTGGAAGATTAAAGAACTTGAATAAAAATACTATCAGTCAAAATAGTCTTAAAAAATAAATTACTTTTAAAACAAATTTGTGTATCAGTGTTCTATCAAGTTCCAAAATGACCTTAAAAAAAAAAAAAAATTAAAGTAGAGATACTAACATCTGCATACTGTACACCAGCTACAGGACTGTGGTAGTCCACCCTTACGTCTCAGTCTCTTTTACGACTTTCACTGTCTATTACCATTGCTAATGTTATTTTATATTCTCTTTTGAACGTAGAAACAGGCTTTCTGAGTTTTGCTTAAAAAATATGAACTAGTATTGAATTTTCTTCCCTTCCCTTGCTGTGCAGAAGAGGATGTTCAAATTATTGTGTGCGCTTGCAGGAACTGGTGAATTTTTATATAAAGAATTAAGGGCATTCCTTGTTGCCTCTGCACTTCCGTTACTACAGGGTCCTATGAGACAAAAGTACTACAAGAAGAATGCTACATGGATTCCTCTTTTAATTATTAGGAAAAGTGAAACTTGTTCATCTGGGATTCAGTAGGTGCTTGCAGGAAGGTCTGCTGAATCAACCCTGTACTTACACTGTTCTCTTTTCCTCTGAGATTTGCTCTCTTAACCCATCTCACTGAAATGTTCGTTCAACATTACTTGCAATCATATGGAAGTCCTGCATATAATTACAGTTACCATTTTCTATCAGTTGTCAAATTCTTCCTCTTATAACACCTGTGCTGTTACTTTAAATGCAATGGAATACCTCAAATGGCTCAGATGTTATTATGGCAGTCATTGACCTCATATATTACTTTTGACATGAATGACTCTGTAACCTTAATATTTTGTGACTGAAATGCATTTCTTCCTGACAGATTAGGCTGAAATCAGACTTAGCCATTTGTGCTAATACCTTTATTTTACTAGAAAATCACAAGTTGAATTTGCATACTAAATAGTACATATTTTATTGCTTATGTTTATAAATATTATTTCAAGCATTAATTAGTGAACACCTAGGTGTCTAGGTTATTGCATATAATTTTAGGGGGAAATGTATTTTACATGAGTTTTATTAAAACCATGTTAACAATATTTCATTCGGTGTTCTCTTGCACTGTTGAGATTTTCAGTATTAAGAGATAGGTAAAGAAGAAGGCAGATCAACAGACAGACAGCAAAAGGCAATAATCCTTTCAGCACCAATCCAAGGAACATCTCAGGCTCTAAATTATAAAGATGCCTGCCATTTGAGCACTGTAAAGATAGCAAGAAACCAAATACAGCCAAACAAATAAGATAAAAAGAAAACAAAATAAAAGCATCAAAAGGAAAACTGAATTTAGTGATAATATCTGTGGGTGCAAAGCCTCATCTATACGATTACTGCACGTCCATCTAACTACAGCAAAAAGAAAAAAAGTCAGACCATAACAATTAGGTGCTTACTGTGCACTTCTGTAGCAAAAATGCTTAATATAGATAAATTATAAAGTGAATGCATGTTTGACATCTTTTGGTCCATTTCCTTTGAAATATGCAGTTAAATGTTAATATTAGATTCCATAAACAAGTATAACAAAAAGGGCACCCACAACAAAGATGAAAGAACATAAAAGGCCTGAAGTTGACAGTATAAGTACCAAATCTGATAGAGCACAGCAGTTATAGAAACATAAAGCATGTTGAAAACATCATAATTATAGCTGGTTAGAGATCAAAGAGATACGTGCAATAAAAGCAAACATAAGCAATCAGATAAGACACATTAAAAAAAGAATTCTGCTGTAAACATGAATGATAGCTATGGGATAATATTTAGCTGACATTATTCATTTAAAAACAAAATGGGTTTATGACATTGATTTTTCTTATTTATTTACTCTATTCAGTTGCTTAAAATTAATATATTATACTTTGAGTATGAATGTACATATTTATAGTTGTATATAGGCCTTATGGTCTGTTTATATATGGGCATACACATACATGCAAACACATATGTATATATGTTCACACATGAACATACACATATACACACATATTGGCATGTGTGCATGTGCATAATTCTTAAGATTGTTTAAGGACAGTGTTTATATGACATGCTTTGAATACTTGATAGCACCTGAGGGAATAATCTATAGATTAGTCTTAACTATTCTAAGATTTTCCTTAAAGTGATGATATGGAAGTATGATACTTGAAATCTCAAAATGGTGCACCTGCAAAGTGAGATATTCATATTACACAGCAAATTTCATTAATTTCATGTTTTGTTTTGTTTTGTTTTGTTTTCTTGAAGAGTTATTCTGCATGACAGAATTTGCCAGATAGTCCACAATAATAGATATCATCACCAACACACAATCTACCTGGGAAGGTATTGAATGTCAAGTGGATGTCTTCTAATTTCAGAGGTCATTCCAAAGACAAAATAAGCTACACCAGAGAAATGTCTGTTTACATCCACTAACTATAAAAGGTCCTACAGTGATCATTTTATATTATAAATGTCTAGATCCATCCCTTTGCGTCCAAGATGTATGTAAACTAAGATGATTTATTGAGAATAACATCATCTCATTGCTTCTCTCACACAGAACCACTAGCATAAATGTGACATAGATGTGATCCTGGACATCCACTGCCATGTGCTTACATCTGGAGTATGAATGGGTCCTTGTCTTTTCTGGAAGCAGGAAGAGAACATAGGGCCATATGTTCTCAGCAGAAAAGCATTATGTGAAAGTTGCCTTCAGAAAATCCAGATGTTGCTGAGAGTAAAGTTTGTTTAGTGGATGGTTTGGCTAATAGATTAATTACAATATTAGGTTTTTAAGTTACAGAAAATTTAAATAGCATTTGAAAATATTCTAATGAGGACTTGAGATAAAAATTAAAGTGCAAAAGATAATATGGACATACCTTGTCATAACATTGAGTTTCTGATAAAAAAAAAATAAATATTTTCTTGTTCAGTTTTCTAAACTCAGAGATATGGAGAAGGTTAACAATCAGAATCAGTGTAACTTATCTTACATCCTTGAAACTAGAGTTTCCTGATATTTTGTTTGTTCAATTCTTTGTATGGTTGTTTTAAATTTCAGTTATTCAGATTGTTTTAATGTAACAGAGTAAAATTTTTAAAAATCCAGAAAATTTCAGTAATTGTTGACAAGAAAATAATTTTAGGATTATGTATTTATTTGGAAAGCCTGTGTAAAAAGTGCTTATTTTCCTACTACCTCCAGTTTACAAAATCTATTTTGCAATTGAGGCCCCTCTATTTTTCTCTGATCCCCAGTCCTTAAACTGTGTTTATAGTCAGCTGACACAGTGGATGTTACAGTTCCCAGTGACTGCCAGGTCACCTGACCATTTTCTCCGTAATAGCCCAAGTCAGTAGTAGAAGATAGAAAACAACTTTAAAGATTGTCCTTTGGCAGGAAATCTGCACAGCATAGTGATATCAAGAAAGAATTGCAGAGGACTGAACAGATACAGAGTTTCCTAACCATTCCCAACCTGAAATGTCTTTGTATTTCCCAATGTCAGATTATTTTCTTTTTCTTTTTATGTTGAATATTTCAGAGTCCTGCATTGTGGCATGTAAACAAATTAGCATCAATAGCAAACCAGCATAACTTAGAAAACACTTTTTTTTTTTTCCTTCTTTTTTTTCTCTAACTTCTACTACCTTGGGAGCTATTTCTTATATTTACAATGGATAATTCTGCTTGATCTGAAAATATGATTCCAGGCATATTAATACTTTGAAGTACTACTACTATAATTACAAAAGATTTTTTTTTCCTTATCACACCTATTGACTAATTTTTATATCTTTTTTTTACTGTGAAGCTCAAGGTTAGTGAAGAAGAAATTGTTTCTGTCATATTATCTTTCGTTCTCTCTCTCTTTTCATATATATGCTACATTCTGGAATGGATTGTGGGACCATTTTTTGTTTATGATGTAAAGTGCCAAAGCTGCAGTCAGAGTCCCTGAAATATATCGTTATGTCGAATTTGAAGAAGACGTTATGAGAGCCACAAGCTGCAATGTAAATCCTGCAGGCAAGGGGAGTTATTACAAAACCAAATGTAATTAATAGCATCTGAGTAACCTTCACAGTATGCAGCCACCTCCTATCATCCACACAGACACACACATAGCTGCTAATCCCAGAACTGTATCAGCTGCCAGGTGTATGCCCTCTCATCAAAGAGACAAAGGGAGATTAAAGTAACACTGTGTATTTAATGTGTCAATCTGATGTGCATGGTGATAAAGGTACCAAACACACTCTTCTAATAACGAGTGAAGGAAAAGATGAGTAATAGGAAATTGAGATGGGGATGAGCATGATACAAAACTGGGGGGAGTGGCTGATAAGCCAGGGAGTCTTGCTGCCATCCAGAGGGTCCTCGACAGGTACCTCATGGAGTCCAACAAGGAGAAGTTCAGAGTCCTGCAGCTGGGGAGAAATAATCCCAAGCATGAGTACATCCTAGGGGCCACCCACATGGGAAGCAGCTCAGCAGAAATAGGCCTTGTGGGTCCTGGTGGACATCAAGTTGAACATAAACCAGCAGTGTGCTCTTAATGTGAAGGCCAATGATATCCTGGACTGCATGAGAAGGAGAGCTGTCAGCAGGTGGAAGGAAGTGATCCTTCCCCTCTATTCAGCACTGGTGAGTCCACACTTGGAGTACTATGTCCAGCCCTGGGCTCACCAGTACAGGAGAGACTTGGACATACTGGAGACAGTCCAAAGAACGGACATAGAGATGATGAAGAATCTGGAGCACTTCTTTTATGGGGAAAGTTTGAGAGAGCTGGGACTTTTCAGCCTAAAGCAGAGAAGGCTTAGTGGGGTTTTATCAGTGTATATAAATACCTGAAGGGAGAGTCTAAAGAAGATGGAGACAGGTTCATCTCAGTGGTCCCCAGTGACTGGACAAGAAGCAAGGAGCGCAAACTGAAACACAGGAGGTTCTTCCTGAACATTAGGAAACAATTTTTTTCACAGTGAGGGTGACCAAACACTGGTTCAAGTTTCCCAGAGAGGTTGTAGATTCTCCATTCTTGGAGATATTCAAAAGCCGTCTGGACAAGATCCTGGGAACTGCCTTTAAGTGGCCCTGCTTGAGCAGATGACCTCCAGAGGTCCCTTCCAATCTCAACCATTCTGTGATTCTGTGATCTATTCATTAGGTTTCCATTAACGTTCTTATTTAGGGTTCAGCTACTTTATTTATGAGATAGTGTTTAATAACAGTGTTGCTGAGGGATAGGAAAAAGTGTTTAAATTTTGGAGAACAACATATGCACTCTAAGAAGGGTACAACATACAACATTATGGCTTTGGGATTCCATGTCCAAGCAATGATATTCCACAGTGTATGGTGTGTCAGTGGTGGGGATAACACAGATTACACTTCTGCAAAATGCTTTCAGTGGTGGGAAGAAAGTCAGTGGCTGATTAATAAATAATATTAAAGCAAGAAGACAGCAGGTCTTTTAGCTAACAGCCCTTATCAGCACTTAAGGAGACTCAGAGTTGAGCAAGTGAAAATTATTCTTGCATTTGGCCATGTATTTTCAAAAACTCTGTTAATGAGATCTGCTAGTATCAAGAAGATTAAAAGGATTGAAAAAATAGATAGTGTTATTGGGAATGATATATTTTTGTAAAGTATCTTGTTGCCCAGTTTGAAAGTGCTAGAAAGGTAAATTGTTAATGAAAAAAAAAAAAAAAAGGAAATTGATACAGAAAGTCCTTTAATTGCTATCTGTCTGGTCTTTGAGATAAATGTGCTAAAAAGTAAAGGATATATAAAGTGTATTTACAGATTTTAAATCCCAAAGGGACAATTACAGTTACCAGTTTCACCTGGGTTTTAGTGTAAAAATTGTAAAAATATTTTGCTGCTGTTAAGAGTATCTTCCTCTATAACATGTAAAGCAAAAAAATTCCGAGTGAAAACTTGGTATTTTAAGAATATGAGGTTTTGATATAAAATCTCCTTCTCAAATATGATTACTTTTGCATGTACTTTTGACTACTAAATTGTGCCCATAAACTTGAGGAAAAATTTGTAATAGGAAACAAAAGAATTCAACCTGATAGTCACCACAGTAACTGACTGAGCTGATTTTGTCTTTTGGCTAAGTGATCATGACAGCTTTGAAATTGTGATGAACTTTTTCCATTGGAAAGATATCATAGAAAGCCAAAATTCAAAATAAAGAAGGTAAGAACTAGAATCTAGTTAACTTATTTTAGAACAAAAGCTTTTATTGTAATCTACAGTGTATTCTAAACAAAAATATTTGGTAAATTTTGGTCAGGAAGAAACTACAAATCATTATACTAACCACTTAATAATAGTGCAAAACAATAATAAAGGTGTTGTTTTTCCATTATTATAAACATTTGCCTAGCTCTGGAAAAATAAGGAGATGCAAAAGTCCTCAAAATCAGAAAATGACAACCAGAAATCTGAAACATATTTCAGAGTAACTGCCAACAATTTATTTCATCATCCTTCCTCATGAAATATATCTAAGTTTATGAAGACTGTAACTGCATTATCCTTAAAGATCTGCCCTTCAATTATGTAAATAACAAGGAATTAGACAAAAAAATAGCTTAACATTCCCTAGGAATTATAAGTCTTTAATGAATTAATGATCTATTGATTAACTAATCAGACTGGAAACATGTAGGCTGAATTGGGTGTGTTTTTGAGTAGGAATAACAAATTTTGTTCCCACTAGCACAAATGGAAAATATACTGCATTTTAAAATGGGTTATATTTGGCCCAGAATACCTGTTTCAATCATATTTCTTTCCAAGCACTGCTTAAGCAGTATCCCAAAATTGTCAGAAAAGTTTAGAATATGCTGTAAATAACAGTCATGAAGTTATGAAACTGATGTCACATTTGGCGGTTATGTGTTATGTTTTTCTTATAATAAAAGAGGAGTTGATAGGATCTCATGTATTTCTGTTACTAGATTGGCATTAATTTATACTATTTTTTTCTAGTGGTCCTATGTATACTTGTTCACTAGACAAAGAATTATTTATGGACCATAACATGTGAAACTGGGACAGAAGTCTAATTGTTCCTTTAAACTTCTGCTCTTGAACACCTAGCTCCTCATATACTCAGTAAAGGGGAAGACCAAAAAAACTACTTCACTACAATTTGAATCCAAATTTTGTTAACTTTAATGCATTTTCTTTTATTTCAGTTTTGCAGGAATAACCCATGTGTGTGTCTCAAAGACTGCGATGGATAAGTCTTTGTCTGAAAAAGCTATGAACTTATTGGCATCACAGAGACATGGAAAGATGACTCCTATGACTGGAGTGTTGGAAAGGAGGGATACAGGCTCTTTAGGAAGGACTGGCAGGGGAGAGAATGAGGGGGTGTCTCTCTCTATGTCAATGACTAGCTGGAGTGCATGGAGCCCTGCATGAGGAGCTGACTGAGAGCTTATGGATCAGGATTAAAGGGAAAGCAGGGACGGGTAACATTATGGTGGGGGTCTGATACAGGCCACCTGACTGGGAAGACCAAGTGTATCGGGTCCTCTATAGACAGATAGGAGCAGCCTCATGTTCATAAGCCCTGGCCCTCATGGGGGACTTCAACCAGCATGAAATCTGTTGGAGGGACAACACAGCAGAGCATAAACAATCCAGGAGGTTCCAGGAATGCATTGATGATAACTCTGTTCTCCAAGTGACAGAGGAGCCAACAAGGAGAGGGGTGCTATGCTGTACCTTGTTCTCACAAACAAGGAAGGGCTGGTAGGGAGTGTGAAGCTCAAGGGCAGCCTTCTCTGCATTGACCATGAAATGGTGGAGTTCAAGATCCTTGGGGCAGTGAGGAGGGTGCACAACAAGCTTGATACCCTGGACTTCAGGAGAGCAGACTTTGCCCTCTTCAGGAATTTGCTTGGCAGAGTTCCAATGGGATAAATCCCTGTAGAGAAGAGGGGCCCAGGAAATCTGGTTAATAATCAAGGATCACCTCCTACAAGATCAGGAGTGATGCATCCCAGCAAAGAGGAAATCAGTCAAAAATGCCAGGAGGCACTGACTGGAAAATTGGAAACATAAGTCTTTTAAAAAGAGAAAAAAGAAAGACCTAGCATCCTGCAGGCCAACCAGTCTCACTGCTGTGCCTGGCAAAATCATGGAGCAGATCTTCCTGGAAACTGTGCTAAGGCATATGAGAAATAAGAAGGTGATGGGTGACAGTCAACATGGCTCCACTAAGGGCAAATCGTGCCTGACAAATTTGGTGGCCTTCTATGATGGTGGTTACAGCGTTGGTGGATAAGGGAAGAGCAACTGATGTCATCTTCCTGGACTTGTGTAAAACATTTGACACTGTCTCGCAATGTCATCCTTGTCTCTCAATTAGAGAGACATGGATGTGATGAATGGACCACTTGGTAGATAAGGAATTGGCTGTATGGTCACACTCAATGAGCTGTAGTAAATGGCTTGATGTACAAGTAGAGAGCAGTGATCAGTGGTGTTTCTCAGGGGTTAGTGTTGAGACCAGAGCTGTTTAACATCTTTGCTGGGGACATGGACAGTGGGATTGAGTGCACCCTCAGCAGGTTTACTGACAACACCAAACAGTGTGGTGCGATCAACACACTAGAGGGAAGGGATGCTGTCTAGAGGGACCTTAACAGGATTGAGAGGTGGGCCCATGCAACTGCATGAAGCTCACAAAGGCCAAGTACAAGGTCCTGCACATGGGTCGGGGCAATCCCATGAACAAATACAGGCTGGGCAGAGAATGGATTGAGAGCAGCCCTCAGGAGAAGGACTTTGAGGGGGCTGGTTGATGAAAAGCTCAACATGACCTGGCAGTGTGTGCTTGCAGCCCAGAAAGCCGATCGTATACTGGGCTGTATCAAAAGTGTGACCAGCAGTTTGAGGGATGTGATTCTCTCCTTCTACTCTACTCTGGTGAGACCCCACCTGAAGTACTACATTCAGCTCTAGGGCCCATAATATAAGAAGAACATGGACCTGCTTGAGCAGGTCCAGAGGAGGACCATGAAGTTGATCAGAGGGCTGGGGCATTTTCCATTTGAAGACAGGCTGAGAGAGTTGGACTTATTCAGCCTTGAGAAGGGAAGGCTTTGGAGAAACCTTATAGCAGCCTTTCAGTACCTAAAGGGGACTTACAAGAAAGCTGGAGAGGAACCTTTTACAAAGGCATGTAGTGATAAGATGAGGGGTAATGGCTTTAAATTTAAAGAGCGTAGATTTAGATTAGATGTAAGGAGAAAATTCTTTCCTGTGAGGGTGGTAAGGCACTGGAAGAGGTTGCCCAGAAAGGCTGTGAATTTTCCATCCCTGGAAGTGAAGCTAGGTTGGATGGGGCTTTGAGGAACCTGATCTAGTGGAAGGTGTCCCTGCCCATGTCAGGGTGCTTGGAATTAGATGATCTTTAAGGTCCCTTCCAACCCAAACCAATCTATGATTCTAGGAAAAATGATGATTTTTCCAAAGTAGCTTTTTCTTCCACAGGAACATACTACTTTTATTTAAAAACATGTTAGAAATTCTGTCTTGCAAGCAGAACAAAAATTTCTGATCAAAATAGAGAAAATAATAATCAAGCTTAGAAAAGCATATAGAGCAAATAAGGCAGTGAAAACTTAGTAGGGGACATGACTCCTTAATTCAAATTTCTGCTCTGTCTAGTGAAGATCTGGAACTTGAATCCTTACCTTCTGCATTGCAGGTGATTGCCATAATTACAATTTTAAAAGTCATTAATTTTGTCTCTGTCTCATATTGGAAGGGAGGAAAAAAGACTGCAAATAACCCATAATGCTTTAGTGAGGTCCAACAGTCAAGATGTGGAATGTTCTTTGTATGTGTATTACTGTTAAATAACTTTGCTCTCTGACTCATACATGGGCCCTATCCTCTAAGCAACTATGCAACACATCTGTTTAATCTTGGGATGTCCTTTAGAGAAAACTAAGTGATGTATTCCAAGTACGTCAGGGTCCACCTCTGAGAATCTGTTCTCTACAGGCAGTGTGGATGAGGTTAAACAACTCTTCGAATTCCTCTTGGCAGCTACATCATCAGGTCCTCCTATTCCAGCAGCTTTTCAGATACCCACCATATCTTTCTGAGCACAATACCCAAAGACATGCAATATGGTTTCGGAAGCATGCTGTTCACCATTCTGTTCACTCTCCATATTATGCTCAAGCTCTTTGAATAATGATAATAATAACAACAACAATAAGAATATATATGCTTTAGGGACATGTGAGCACCATATATTGCTCATAAAGGGACCAAGGGCTAAATGCTATGCAATACTGACTGGATCAGTCCCACTATATGGTAGACTAGCCTTGAACCGTGGGAATGTGAACTACTCTGGGTCAACTGAACAGGACAACAATAGTCACTCCTCTGCAGAGTTTGAATACAGCCTTTGCTTTCCTGAGTGAAAACAGAGGCTCAAAATTAGTTCTTTTTCATCTCAGTTGTATGCACTGACCACTGCACTACCACAGGGGCACCATCAGGTTCTCATGAAAGAAGGCTTTGGCTACCATGCACACAAGTTGTCAGAGAGCTGTCAGTCTTAAGACAGACATCTCTTCACTATTTCATACTGGCTGCTGGCTACCTCAGAAAGCATTCTCCACCACAACTCTTAAGTATCTAGCTCTCCCCATGTGTCATGTAGCTGTAAAACCCAAGTATCACTGGGAATTAAAAAATACAGGATAAAAAAAAAAAAAAAATACATCAAAGGGTTGAGTCAAAAACCCCACTGTAGAAGTTCGCTTTACAGAACTTCCCTTTCATCCCTAGCTGTTGGTGGTTAACCCTCAAAAGCCAAGGTATTGAAATGTGCTTCTTGCTAGCACCTTTTCATTGCCGTCATAGGTGGGCAGAGACAACATCCTGAAACAGAACTCCCAGCTGATGTTACAATAATTTTTTTCAGCCACATTAATCACTCTGCTGAAGTTTGGCTTGTGATACCTTGCATACAGCAAAATAAATAAACTCCCACATCAATAACTCATTCAACCACATGGTATTCTACTTACCACGACTGAACATACTATTGATTTTAAACTAACAACTATCCAGCTTTTTCATCAATTCAACAGTACCAGTTGCTTCTACTCTTTTCTCTCTTCTTCTGGTCCTATATCTTTTTTCTTTTACTTCAGGTCCCAAACTTTTCCTTCTCCTTGATTGCTTCTGCCCAGCTTTCATTGGTAAAATCAGAAGTGGGTGCTTTCCAGTGATATGTTGTTTTAGTCAGCATATGAATTACAAGTCAGAAGTCTCACATATGAGGCAACAGGGATTTCTTATGGCATTCATGGTCACTTAGCTGCAATACAACATAAAATATTTTTTCTGATTCAAATTAATATCACCAATAATACTTTGCTGGAAAGAAAGAATCATTGGAAGACATAATGTAAAGTAATGTTTCTTAATGGTAAAATTTTTTGTTTTAAGAAACTGAGTCCAGAAAAGCACAGGAGTTTCCCCTATTTTGGTCACTTGAACTAGACTGGCCAGCACACTGTGGAGTGTACAGAAGGGAATAGCCTTATGGTGGTGGAGAAATGGAGTAGATAACTGGAAGAATTTTATATTTCCAATTTCTTTTTCTGCATGTTTGTAGCCCATGTGGAATTCATATAAAGCCAAATGACTGGCCAATTGTGTTTGAAAAAGGACAAGGAGAGAAACTTGATGTTTCAAGAGTCATTGTAGAAGAGAGAGATTAGAAAATAAACACAGATCTTGAGGCTAAAATCTTATTTTGCACAGAAAATCCCTGTTAAGTATTTCTTTTACAACTAGCTATCGAAGAAGATTTATACAGTAAATATCATTGTATTTGGAGAGCTCAGCATCTGTTATTCTTTCACATTGATTAAAATACTTTAAATATCAGGACTCATGTGACCAAGACAGTATTAGCTTGAAATAAACTGTTGCTCTCTTGCTATCAGCTGAAAGCTTAGCAGTATTTAAAAACTAAGAAATGGGTACTATTCTTGCAGGGTGAACAAACGGTAAATGGAAATATGCAAATGAATTTTGTCAGAGGCATGAAATACGCAGTCCTTTAAATTTGGTGCATTTTTTTTTAATATAATCTGTAAAGATTTAATGTTAAAATCATTATATATTTAAGGTACAGGATGCATTTTTACAATATTTTAGTTGACATCTTTTAACATTACAACAAGTGCATTTCCTTTCAGTTGCTTCTATATTTAATTTTTCCCCATCTAACAGTTTAAAACAGAAATTTGGTTTGTACAGTAAATCTATTCCAATCCTATGATATTTTAGGACTTTATGCTTTTTTCAGTAGGGGATACTTTTACCTTTATTGGGTAGATTTAGGAAAGCAGTAAAGTATCTGCGATGAAACTAAAGCAGCCAAGTTGATCTGCGACAGAGATTAAACAGGGTGATGTCTGTAAATCCTAGAATGGGGATCTTGTATTCTAATAGCTGTACTTCCATGATGAAGTATTATCCCTTAGTGTTTTTTAAGTAACATCTGTGTGAATGTATTTCATTGTGAAATCCCTTGGACTACTTCAACTATAGAGCATATTGGTAAGTGGGTAGCCAGTTTCACCTGCTATTTGCATCGGTGTTGTGCCCCTCCTGTGCCTCATGGCCAGAGTGGAATGCAAACTTCAGAAACAATCAGTGGCCACAGGCTAGAATTGCTAAGGCAGTGCTCTGAATAGAGACATCACTTCATCAGTCATCTCTGTCTCTTTCCTAAGGACTGGTACTCATTGCTGGATGGCTTTTGCCTTTTGAGTGAAAGGGGATAGTGGCTCTCCTGAAACACAGCAGGTGTTTCTGGCAGGCATCCATTGAAAAAAGCCTCTTCTCATGGTCTTAATCATTCTTTTAGAAGACTAAGGGAGTACTCAGTAGAGGAACATAGGACATGATTTAAAATTTGGGAAAAATATTGAGAAGTTAGTGGATGCTAGAAGTTGGTTTAAGACTGTATTTCCACAGCCTTTCTCTACCATGCAGGGGAGAGAAGCCTATGACATTGGCTATGAAAAAGAGAGCAAGGGAGAATGACATGATAATCCCTCTTGCAAGCAAAAGGGTAGAAAAGTGTCTAGAGCAGTGCAGGGAATGATCGAATCTTTGACCAGGAACAAAAGGGAATAAATTGTTCTGTGAAAGGAAATAAAACAGATCAAAAAGGGGAGAGAGTGGTCATGCCTGAGTCATTGTCTGTTTACTAGTTTACTCCTGGGTTTTTACAGCTCTGAGTCAGAAACTCTAGAGAAATGTAAGAAAAAAAATTCTACACAGCTTGTCCATCCTCTGTTTATATGATTATATGAACTTGATTGAACTGTGATTACTAAATGCAGTAGTGAAAATCAAGTCCTGAAATTTTGTACTTTGCCAAAAAATAAACACACAACTGAAAGAAATTATTGAGTCAAATTTCCTTTTACTGTAAACAGATTTCAAAGAAGTTGGTTTAGGTTTATAGGCAGACTGCAAACAGAATTTGAGATTTTTTTATTTTAAAAATTACTGTGTAAGACTTGGTATTAGGCACAGTTATAATACATCTGATTCAATGAGGTGAAGACTGGGAACAAGACAGTTTAAAAGTATAATAAATGTCTATTTAGATTTTAGAAATCGCTGATCAAAAGACCAGTTTAACTATGTATCTCACTCTTCTTTCTTTAACTGTTGTATCTTTCTGGATATTTTAAATAAAACTGTTGAAATAAACTGTTTCACAAAAGGGTGATATGAGTGCCCAAATATGGTACCAGATGCCCTAGGATATTTGAGACATGCATGATCTTGGTAGATGCAACACAGGAACTGTGGGAAATCCATGCCCTTCTAGAGCTGCAGCTGGCAGCCTAGAAGGACAACGGAAGGTGCCCATTCTCTCCCTAGCTACATACTTTTAGGCAACTGATTCCTATGTCAGCTCTGGTTTAGTGTCATTGCAAACGTTCCTGGATTAGAATTTTTTCTGTGGCCCAAAGTTTGTCTGCAGTGATGTTTGTGAAATGGCAGTTTGTATTTGTGAAGATTTAAGTCATAAGGAACTTTAACTTCAACAGGTTTATACGGTTTAACTAAGTATGAATTTGGCAGTAGTGTTTTCAGCCCATCACTTCTCTTTTTCAACTATCTACAGCAAATCTTAAGATTTTATTTAAGTGTTTTCATGAATAGAGGAGAGGGGGCAAAACTGTGGCAAAAGAAAAGAAGGTAAGCAAGCTCCTTCTATTGTGTCTTCTCATGGTTGAGTTTTTCCTGTTACCATTCAAGACCTTAATTGTTGTCATGGTAGGCATCTAAGCACCACATAACTACTTGCTCACACTCCTTCCTCTGCTGCCCCAACACCTCTTGCCCCCTCCCCCCCAAAAAACAAACAAGCAAACAAACAAGCAAACAAACAAACAAACAAACAAACCCACACCTAAAGGAAAACAAAGCCAAGAAAAACAAGTGAAAAAAGCCCCAATTGTTCACCACCAGCTGACTGATGTCCAGCCAGTGACCAAGAAACAGCTGCCCCTGCAAACCTCCCTCAACATACCAAGATTTTCCAGCTGAGCAAGACTTCATATAGTATGGAATCTCCCTTTGGTCAGGTGGGTCCAGCTGTCCCAGCTGTGTCCCCTCCCAACTCCTTGTGCACCTCCAGACTAATCACTGGTGAGGTGGTGTGAGAGGCAGAAAAGACCTTGACTCTGTGTAAGCACTGCTCTGCAGTAACTGAAATATGGTGTCTTATGAACAGTTTCCAGCACAAATCCAAACATAGACCCATACAAGAAACTGTGAAGAAAATTATCTTTACCCCACACAAAACCAATACAAGTTCTTATGGCACGTGCACTTCAAACCTTCACTTATTATTGCTAATATTATTTATGCTGCCTCTGAATTTAAGAAGTAAAATGTTTCTATGCAAAAATAAGAGTTATCCTCTGTCTTCTCATTAGTTTCATTATTTTTTTTTTCCTCACTTTCTTAATATTCTTTCTAGAATTTTTAAATTTCTTTAAAAGTTGGTTGTGGGGTTTTGTTTTTTTTTTTTTTTTTTTTTTTTCTTTCTCTTACACATATCAAGATTATTCATAATGTTTGTTAGCTTCTTTTGGTCTCTGTTTCCCTGTCTGGATTATACCAGAGTGAATTTCAATTGCCATTTCTTCCACAATTTCAGTTTCAATAGTACATTTCCTAAATGTTATAAAATCTCAGTCAAAATTCCACCGAGCAGTTCGCATTCCCTCAAAGTCAGACTTTCCAACATCGAACCTACTGTGTTTCTCTTTCTGCTGAGAAGCCTCTTAAGTACACCAAATCTAAAGATATTTTTGTTTTTTAGATATTGCATGTTCTCAATATCAACTTTATTTATCCCTGTCTCAGGTAACTGCATTATACACAGAACTGCCTCTAACCAAGAACCCAAACAAAACCCCCCACATCTCTTTCCCCACCACCTCCACCCTAACACTTTATAGTTCCTTGGAAAAAAAAAAAAATTCAAAATTCCTCATAGGTTTTGCTTAGTTTCTATCAAAATCATTATCAAGGTTTTTATTTACTTTCCTCTTGATAAAGATTAAAGCTAAGCTCTAACAGGCCATGCTGAGTGTACTGCCATATCTGCTCTAACTGCCCAAGAGATCTGTAGCTGTTTCAGTGAATTACCTGACTGCCTTTATTATCCAAATTTATATCAAAACTTTCTCTACTGTCATTCCAAGTATTTATGCCATTTTTCTCAGCAGATTCTATTTCATTTCTCAGTAATGTTGCTATTCTTGCCTCCTGTTTTTTCCTTATCTGTGCCTTATATCCTGACACTTTAAATCAACATGCTCTGTATTGATTCAGTAAAGTGCACTGTTCCACTCATTTCATATTGTACATATAAGTGAAAATCAACAAAAATGTTTGTGGGAAGTGAGGAGGACTGACAAATATGTCATTCTTGATTCACAGGTTTTACACTGATTAATTGGTGAGTACTCACCAATATGAGTAACGATTGCTGGTTTCACAACTGTCTGTAGGTGTCTGACTGAATAGGATTTTGGTGCTTGAGTCCCTAGTGAAATCAATGGAAATTAGAACTGTGGTCCCTAAATAGCTTTGTATTCCTGTCGCCTGTAGTAACTACCAGTAGGACAGATACAGCTTTCCCAGTGTTGTTTAAATATGTGTAGAGAACATAGCATCTTACAAATTTACAAAGAGTTATGAAATGAGAAAGATTGTTAAGAGCCTGATCCTTCAAATAGTTATGCTTGTTTTGGTCTGTAAAAATAGGTAAGTAGAAAATTTATTTTTTTTTTATCATATTCTGATTCTTTCTTACTGTGTTTTTGGCTCTTGATGTAGAAGATGTCTTTCCAGGAAGATCTGTGCCGGTGGCTGCACCATAGTGATGAACTAGAAGTCCCACCATCACAAGACCCAGAAGTCCTGCAATCTACAGTTCCTAAGAGGCATTTTAGAGCTTCAGTAGGTGCAAGGATTAACATGATATTGACCCGAAAGAAAATGTTCTGTGTACATTCCTTAAAGGAAAAAAAAAAAAAAAAAAAAAAAAAAAAAAGGTAGGCAATCTGACATTTACCCATGAAAAAAATGTCAATATTAAGGCAAACACACATTTCATATTCAATAGATTTTGATGGAAATGTATCAGCAAGATTTACTTAAAATCACAATATATTATGATGTCCTTAAAAGGAAAGTAAAAATTTAAACCAGATAGTTCTTTCAAAAGAAAATAAAAATAGTAAATATATATGATGAATGGGTGGACTCAAGGATCTTAAAGGTCTTTTCCAACCTAAATGATTCTATGTTTCCATGATTCTATATGCATAGAACCAGAGAAGTGTTTTACTATATCAGATGATAAAATGGATTGTTATCCAAATAGTTTTGGATTTCTCATGTAACTTTAAATTCATGCCTATTTTTAATCTATCAAAATGATGTGCAAAAATTGCAACACTCTCCCCCATTTTTCTCTAAATATTGATGACATATTGACAGTTTATTTTGGTTGGTTGGTTGGTTGGTTGGTTGGTTGTTGTTGTTGTTGTTCTGGGTTTTTTCCACAGGATAAAAAGGAATTGTAGTTTGTAATTTGGGGATTTTTTAAACTATTATTTTTAAGTATCTGTTATAGTTGTATTTGGTTTTGTTCAATATAGGGCTGCATATCATTTCATGTCTTGAACAACTGCAGCATATTTGACCTGGGGGAGTAAAACAACAACCATAAGATATATGCTCCTGATGCAGCAATACAGATATATTGGTGAGTATTAAATATAAACGTTTATCCCCATAGTTACTGCTGTATGGCATCTTGCTTTCCATGGATATTTATAATTCTATTTAAAAGGTCTTTTAGGAAAAAAAAAAAAAAAAAAAAAAAAAAAAAAAGTGATACCTGTTTATAACTGTTGGCTTTTTAAGTGGACGTCACTATACTACCCTATTCTGAGGCATGGCAGGTATGTTTTTAGCAGAAAATATTTTCTAGTTCTTTCTTATCCAGCTTCATCAACAAAAACAACAAAAAAGATATTTGTAGCAGTTAAAAAAAATAAGTACAACTTCAGTTACATTACACACTCCTTCAAAAACTTTGTAACAATGGAACATCTTTATGTGCTGACTTCCTGCCTCCAAAAAATAGCAGCCCACTTTTTAATTGGTCATCAGTCTAATAATCTCTTCTTAAGTATGATAGGTATTTCCTTAGCAGAAATATTTTAGGTTGGTCTAATTGTTCTGCAGTAGTCCCTAAAATCTTCAGTTCATTTAGTTCATTTTTTTTGAGACCTGTGGCTGAAATGAATAGTCTATACCACCTTAATAAGTTACATTCACTGGCTGATCCTCAGTTAATGTATGTGCACTCTTAGCCTGCTGTGAGACAACATAATTTCTTTTAAACTTCAAAGGAAGAATTTGCAGGTAATCTGAATTACTTGGCAACTGAGCCAGGCCAGGAACAAGTGGTTGGTCTGTACCTTAGACTGTTACGCTCTCTTTTCTCAATTGCATGTGTTCGAGCCTTCTGTCAGTCCCTGGAAATGCCAAATACCCATCTAAAGTTCATGATCATGATAGTGAAAATGTACCAAATACATGTCAACTTTTCTAAGAAAATGATGTCTGCAAAATATACAGTTAAGTCTTCCGTATTTCTGTTTCTCGCCTATTAATTTCATGTTTCTCCATTTATTTCCTGGAACAATGCTGTTTTCTTCATTGATCTAAGAGTTATATAAAATTCAGAACATGAACAGTTAACTCATTTCCTTAATATATTCCCTTCTATTTTTTATCACCTCTCCTTACGGTCACTGGTCTTTATGTCAGCTCGTTTCTCTTATGCTATGCCTTTAATACACTTACCCTGCCACTTACAAGACTGCTCATCTTCCTCTGTCACTTCTTCTAAGTTTAAAAACAGTCATGTGTGCCATCAGTGAAGCTCAAATATTCATTTATCATTTGGAGGCAGGCTGTTATTTTTTTCTAAAATCTGATCCCTTAGCACCACAGCCAACCAGCGCTTGCAGTAATCATTTCCCACATTCTCCCTGTTAAAGAGGATTAATCCTATCTTTAATACCTCTTTTCCCTTCCTCTGATAAAATGTGTGGGAAAAGGCTGTTTGTGGTCAGCATTCCTCAGGCTGGCAACTCTGCAATCTGGTTCAATTCCTTTTTCCTTCTTTTAAATACACAGATGCTGTATCGTGGTTAGGCTCTACAAGTAATCATTCCCTTTTCAGATGAGTTGGTGGAGGAGATTTTCAGTTGGGGCATTTAACTGGTTCTGAAGAAGCATGGGTTAAGTTGCTTGGTTTGTTGCACATTTTTCTGTCTGACTGTGGGCATATCTCATCATTTCTCTTCATCTCAATTCAAAGTCAGTAACATAAAAGACAAATACTTTCTAGTTTTCATATTTTTGGGGGGGATGTTCAGAGAAAGAAACACTTTCTCTCTAACACTTTTAATAAGATTAGACTTTACTATCAGTTAGGACTTGAACACAAGTATTAAATATTAATTTCAATTATCTGCTTGTTTCTGAGGAAGAATAGCATCTGTGGTCTTTTTTGCAGTTTTATATTGAAACATCTTTAGAGTAATGAGTGGTATTCTTCCCTTTTTTTTGACACGGAAGACTTATATGAAGATACTTCTTTCACACAACAATCCCTACCCTTTTCCAAAAAAAGAAAGAAAAAGGTTTAAATAACCTTTTAAATGAAATATTGCAATAGTCCAGCATTTTAAAGATGAAAGTGCAGTTTTCTAAAAGGTCAGTTCGGTTCCTGAAAATGTTTTTAGTTTAGACAATACATTATGAACTCTGCGGAATCTAGTAACAATTTTCAGCACCACTAACAATAGGAAGTAAATTCCAGTCATTCACAGTAAGATGGCAATGTGGTGACATTTGATGCTTGACTATGTGTGTTTTGAGTTACTGCAAGAAACTGCCTGCTGGGGGGAGAGAACATTTCCCTAGTTAACTGTATGAATTTTAGATATAGGTGAAAAATAAAACCAGAATAGTTTATAAAGTGATTGCAAGTCATCAGCTGTGTGACAGTTTCCCCACCCTCATTTAGCAGATAAGAATTGAAATATATCAAATTAATAAATCCCAATGAAACCAATAATCTTACATTTTCTCTACAACTGTATTTGACAGATGTTTTTATCTTTTACTTCCAGTGAGCCACTACCATTATGTTTTATTTTCCAGATGTATGTCCTTGCTCTCTTAAAACTACTGCAGTTCCACTACGCAGTAAAGCAATAAATTTATAGAACACTCTTCTGAACTGCCAGCTTGTTTCGTAATTCCACTTCCATATCTTCAGTTGTTTTAAAATATATTGAACTGTCAATGTGGGGGTCAGGAGATTAGAACACTTTGTAGTTTCTCTGCCAATGCCTTTGTTTAACTCAGAAAATAAGCTACACTACCAAGGGAGTGATGAAATCAAGGATACATAGAGTCACAGAGGCATAAAAATGTTAAACACTGTATACTGCAGACATTTCTTAAGAGGGAAAGTGGTATCTCCACATGCACTTACTTTGGGTATCCACCAGTAAACTCTCTTTATTAAAACTTGTAAAGAATACAAAACAATACGCAAGGATTTTGCAATTAAAAAAAAAAAAAAAAAAAAAGTTGCTCTCTGCTGTCAGAGCTATGCTCTCACAGAACCATCTGCCTTTTGACCTTGAAATGTTATGCACTTTGTCTGACCCTGGTTTACTGTCAGTTAGTTTAAATTTTATTTAATCATTTGCTTTTACCTGGAAATCAGCAAACCTCACAGGGCTTTCTTGGAATTTTGCGAGCCCTTTCTGGGTTTTCATAATATTGAAGGCAAACATTGCATGTTTTCTTCTAATTTCCTAGGAAACAGACCAAATGAAAACAAAATGTCTTTCAGAACTCCTAAAAAGACAAAAGATCATAGGATATTTATTAATATTGAGCTTTGGTTTATATTTAAATAGATACTCATATTGACAGATAAAACACTGACCCATTCAAAGTAAAACAATTTTATGAACGGGAAAAATGAATTAGGAAGCCATAATAGAGTTTGAAGGTGAATACTTTTGTGCTTGTGGGAAAGCCAATATTAACAGAGAGACAGAGCATCCATGATAGGACTTTGTTAGGCCCGAGAGATGAAGGTGTTATTACAGTCAAGAAGAAAGTAAAATTGTGAACATTTTAGTTTATGCTCGGGTGTATATGACTGTGTGATAACAAGCCAAGACTTGTAATCTGTGAAGCTCCACAAAACCTCCAATGTCACTGCCTTAAGTCCCTGGAAATCCTTCTGGTTCACAGTTTAAGTAAAAAATTTGGAGCTCTCAGTCCAAGTACATTGGCAGATCTTAGGGGCAGCCAGCAAAATTGAAAATAAAATTTTAATAATGGATCTACTCATCAGGAATCTGCCTCCACTACACCATACAAGACACAGATCATAGCCCATCTCAAACCACATCAGAATCTTCTGAAAATAATACTCCACACTGAAGAAAACATCCATGTCAGGACATAGAGAATGGATCATTTATGCCTGCCTCCATTTTTATCTAGGCTTGTGGACAGCCTCTTTATGAGTGCTTATTCTACAACTGACAAGATATTTTCAACTTTTTCTTTGTTACCTCCACTTGCTGAAACAATTATAAAAGTAAAATAATGAAAATTAAGGCTGAGAATTAGGAATCACACACAGAAAAAAAGCCATTGTGACTTTCCAGTTAGATTAGTGATTAGAAACAATGTTGTCTTAGGGAGGGAGGAGAATAAAGCTAAGTTCTTACCTAAACTTCTCTCCTATTAATACCACTAGAAATCATCCAAAGATGTTTACGTATAGCATATTTATTTTTTGGTATAACTTTTCCATGTTACCTCTTGGGGTTTTTCTGTTTTGTTTTGATTTTTTTTTTTTTTTTTTTTAAAGATATTCCCCAGGTGAAAATCACCTGTGTATAGATTAAGATATCATCCTTTTCACTGTACTTGACAATTCAGTATTGCCCTTAACACACCCATTAAGTATCATTCTGCAAAGGTTCTATTTCTAACCCATTTTTTTGATGAAGTCACCTTTCTTGGAATTGTATGCTTAGCTCCTACCTCAGATCTGTCCATGGCACAATTTGTTCCACTTTAAACAATCACTTCCAGGATTAATCATGGCCTGTGCCTCAAACCTATTAGGAGGCCCTTGTAAAAATCCCTGTGGTTGATATTTCCACGTTATTCAGTATAGATTCTCAAATTCTTCTTGTCTTTAGTATCTGAACACAGGTGTATCATGAATTAAGAAATACAGGTAAAACTTAATACTTAAATTTTAGCTTTGCATATTTGTCCTTTGACAAATACATATGTTCTGAGGATACTTGTATATATTTGGCCTGATGTTGAGGAAACTGAAGGTAAGAAGAGAAAGCCTTTGAACTTGTCTGCTTAGTCTATAGGAAGCCAGTATAGAGAGAGGAGTCAGGTTTATACTACAGTAATTTAATACTGTGTTCTACTCAGAAAGTTATATGATTTACCCACAAACTGCTGCAAGCACAATGAGTGTGCCTTGCAAAAACAATCATTGTTCTCCAGGGTAGGTAGTTCTGTATATTTGGAGAACAGAATGCTGTTCTTATTCACATTTGGATTCTAACTTGTTTTTTTAAATTGTCAGTTTTCATATGATCAGGAAATAGTTAGTTCCTTCCATTCTTCTTTCAACACTTTTAGACTGGACATCACAAAACAAACAAATGAAAATGCAAGTAAAAAATACTTAGAAAAGTGTCTGAGATATTATTTTCCTTTAATTTCCCCAATAGGAAATAATAACTTCAACACAGAGTAGGGCATATAGTTTGCTACCAAATAAGTGTACATAAAAAGGTTTTGAGTATCCCATTAGACGCCTATCTAATATAATACCAGAGAATACTTCTCTTCTGAGTCCATTTAAATATTGAGACAAACAAGTTATGACAAATAAAATCCTCAGTTTAAACTTCAGGATTAAATTCAGGCAGATGGGACAGTGAATAAGATTTCTCAAAGCCTAGAAAGTAACACAAGTTATAGTGCCCCAAAGGAAAGGAAATTCTCACCAGGAGTTCATGTAGAGAGAAAAAAAGAGTACTCAAAAGAGACTTCTCATGCCTTAGCAGAAGAAAAGATCTAAAGGTATTGGTCTTAACTTTTGACCTAGCACTACAGTGCTTTGAGACCTCTGCCTTCGGGATGAAAGGGAAAGAGAAAGAAAAGATGGGTCTTAGTTTCACCTGGACAAATAAGAATATTATATTCTTCAACTGTGTGACCTTGGCTATGTGATTTACCTTATTTGGAAGAATAAGCAACAGGAATTTGTGCATGTAAAGATGATGTCAGAGCTTAGGTATTACTGAAATATTTTTGTATTTTTATATATTTAGACATAAGTATGCAGTTATCTAGCTTCCAATATTTTTTTAAACCACCATAATTCTCAAATCACAGTCCCAAGAAGGCAAAAGTATTCTGATTTTTTATTCTGTTGTAGTGACTTTATTTCAGTGGAATGCAATCAGTTTCCATGTGCTTGTGCAAAACTTTGACAATGATTAAGACTTGTGTACTATATTTATTCCATGTCCTTAAATAAGTATTTCTTCTTTATCTGGAATTAATTTTTCCTTTCTTAATAAAAAGAAAAAATAATTATTATTTTCCATTTATGAAGTTTACCTTTAATTCACCAAGCTATTATGTCAAGTTATAATATATTGTCATGGTTTGAGTCTGGTCGGCAACCAAACAACACACAGCTGCTCGCCCACCCTTGCCCACTTGGGAATAGGGAGGGAATCAGAGGGGCAAAGGGAGACTCGCGGGTTGAGATAAAAACAGTTTAATAACAGTAATAACATAATATGGTGACAGTATAAATAGGTAATGTGCAATGCTATTTCTCACCACCCGCTGACCGACACCTTGCTAGTTCCCAGCTAGCGATCCTGAAACACAAAGACGCTGTGGCAGCAAACCCAGAAATAAGAGCGCACCCCTTCCTGCCCACTCCTTCTTTTATATGGTGAGCATAACGTCACATGACATGGAATATCAGCCAATCCGGATCCAGTGTTCCAGCTGTGTTCCCCCCCTGCTTCTTTCATGCCTGTGCACAGGCAGGACGTGCGGAGCTGGAGAGTCCCTGAAATCTTAGTGTGCCATCAGCACTCCTCCAGCTACCAAAAGTGAACATGAACTCTATTCCAGCCTGAACCAGGACATATATATTGGTCTTTTAGACACCAATAAGAGGCTTTCTATATCTCTACAATTAAGAAAGAAAAAGGGGAAGAAGACAGAGTCCTGAAGTGACCTGTTGCCCGATAAATATCTCACTGTAGAACAAAGTTCAATACGAGATTTATGTTTGAGAGCTGTTAGTTATGCTGCTGATTCAAAGATGTGTAAAATGTCCTGCTCAAACTGGAATTATGATGTAAATAAAGGCATGAGAATTTGGTTCTGCAGTCTCTGAAGATAACTCTCTTGAAAGGCTCAAGCTTGCAATATGCATTGATCTCATCTGAGATGATGGCCCTCTTTGTTCATGGGGTTCAATGAACCCAGGAGAAAATTTTATATTGCCAGCTTAGATGCATTAGCATAATTATCTGGCACTGAAGCAATTTGAAACCATGTCTTTGATACAGCATATGAGTACAAATGAAATAATTTCGAATTTTAATCTTCATTTTGGAGTTGATGGCAAAGGTCACATGGTGTATGAAATGAGTGAAATTCTGGTCTGACAATAATACAACATCTGTAATAAGAAACTTACTAGAAACTTTTTTTAAGTCAGCAAAGAATAGATCATAGCTAATGGCTAGATGCTCTAACTCTTAAATAATGTAACTGTAAAGAAACTGATTACTGGGAATGGTCTCTGACCTTAACTAGCTCCCAGAATGTACCTGGGCATCATCTGCAATGGCCTGAGCTTGCAGAAGACAGAGCTGTGCTAAAGACTGACAGAAAGGGCAACTGCAGTGCTAGCACCTGGGTCCATGATCTGGCCCTGTTGATTTTACTGGAAACCAGCATAGTGCAAAAGTCATGAGAGTGTTCAACAAAAAAAAAGAATAATATCCAAGTTTTTGAAAGTCCAGCTAAACAACTTTGTGCTTAGCAATGCCTACTCTAAACTGAACCACTTCAGCTGACCTTTATTTATATCTTGGAGATTTTTCGCCTGTGTTTTAAACAGAAAAATAATTTATCCAGGAGGCAAGATGACATTTCAGTTTCTTTAGAAAATAATAGATAACTAGAAAAAGAGAGAAAACATCATCAGTTTTTGTTGTATTTTTTTAAGCAGGATGTTTTAGAAACCTTATCTTAGTAAAACAAATAACCTTCTCCCTCAGCTGTGAACAATAGCAACAAAAAAGCTCCTACCACATTCTTAAAATCTGCAGAAAACTCCTTTATAGTCACAGAAAAATATTGTAGAGCTTTAGAAGATGCAATGACTGAAGCCCCAGCCCTTAGTGAATTATGACAAAAAAGAAAATGTCCCAGTGGCCAGCTTTAATTGTTCTTCATGCACTTAAAAATGCCACGTAAATGTGAAAGATCCAGTTACTGGATTTGCTATGTGTGTTTGATAAAAGATGCATCAATCATTACTAGTTATGAGATATTTCCATAAGAGGGCTTAAAAGGGAAGCACAGCTTGGTTTACATGCTGCAGACAGCATCCAACAAAGACTCTGCTGTCGTTGAGGTGGCTGCAGAACTGTCAGCCCTGCCTTTTGCTCTGCCTCTCTGAAAGGCTGCTTGTTTTCTTTGTGACAGATAAGGATGGGGGTCATTACTGTTAACAGGAAAGAAGGAAGAATGGGGTACAAATTTTGCTTACGCTGTTTGGTTTCTATTCCATCTTTCTCCCTTTGCTTTTAAACTCAATTTTTCTTCAGCTGCCCTTACCAGTTTCACACTCTCACTCTCCTCCAGTCTTGTTTCCCTGTGCAAAATGGGTAAGTTATACTTTAAGAAATGCTTCACTAATTCCCTTGAAGGTTTAAAAAGGTAGAGGCAATGTTGTCACTGAGCTCTATTACTGAAAGACAGAATCTTGGCCATCAACGTAGAAGATATTCAGAGGCAGTCATCCCTCCATTTGTCATATTACATGGGGTGCAAGGAGTGAAAAAAAAATTAAAGCCAAAGATTGAGTGAAAATTAAAACTAAATTAATTCCTAAAAATTTAGTTATTCATTTTGATTCCAAGCCCAGCTCCAGCAAAATTTCCAATTAAAGCTCCAATTAATACATACGTGGTTGTTCTAAAGGCAAGAAGTACTGAAAGTCACATTCCAGCTTATGTCGTAAAACATTCAGGAAGGACTATACATGAAGTTCTCCTCTTGAATGATGCAGACTCAAAACACCTCAGAGGGAGAGCAGATTTAACTTCAGTAAATAGCATCCTCACTAAGTTCCTGAACTGCTAGACTGCTAGAAATCATCTCTTTCAATGATTTTATAAATCTTTCTTTTTTTAATTTTTATTATTTTTTTAAAAACTTGATACACCCTTTGAGGGAATAATAAAATTTCCCGTTTTTCCCAGAAACTGTTTGGTAAATTCAACATGAAATATCTAATGGATACCTACTATATTTTACATTTAGCTATCTTTTACATTTAATTGTATTTTTTTTTTTTTTTTTTTTTTCAGAAGAAACATGACTGGGACAACTTAAAGCATTTATGCCTAAATGACCTTCATGTACAAAGAGATGTTTACATAGGTAGCAGCATTATAATTGTTGTATCATTCATTGGAACTCCATCAATCAATGACAGTTTGGCTTTTAAAAGTGCATGCTCTGGATGAACATAACAGATTTTTTTCATTCATTTTGACAGGTTGTGCAACAGATAGCAAGACGTTATCTTTTGAAACCTGATTCTCCTCTTATTTACACCAGCATGACTCTGATTACTTGCTCTTAACATATTAAATAAGTATTAATTTGTACCATTATGGGAAAGACTAAAGTTAATATCAAAATTCATTTGACAACCTTTCCCACGTAGTTGAAGAGAAGGAAAAATTATATGTTAACACTACTTTTGATTTTATTTTTTTTCTAATCACAAATCTCTGCTAGTCTGAGGTTCAGCTCCATGAGAAGAAAAGGAAGAGAGAAAGAATGAAAGAAAAAAAATAAAAAAAAAATAAAATAAAGAAAATGAAAGAAGGAAAGAACGAAAGAAAGAAAGAGAGAAGGAAAGAAAGAGTGGAGGAAAGAAAGAAGGAAAGAAAGAGAGAAGGAAAGAAAGAGAGGAGGAAAGAGAGAGAGAACAAAAAAAAGAAAGAAAGAAAGAAAGAGAGACAAGGAAGGAAGGAAGGAAGGCCATTTAAACTTTCCAACAACAACAAAAAATCCCTTATTCTCCTCCCATTTACACTAAGAACTACATTAACTTTGAAAGGCAATGGTATCTTACACCAGAACAAGAGAAAAATCAAGTAAAATGCACCTAAAACTGTACGTAATATTTGGCATGTGTGTGCACATGTGATATATGTGTATGTAAGCATTAACACACAATCTCCAAACCACTTTTGTGCAATATTAATCACAATCTTGATATGTAGGGAGGTACATTCTCCAGACTTTTTTAAGACAATAATGAGAGATTTTGTGGTCTGATTCTTCAGCTACATGTAGACACACATACATAATTGTGGAAAGTCTCACATCCATAAACATTTTCAGTTTCAGGCACCCCTTTCCCCTCTGTACACATTTGCATACTACTGACTCCTTCGTTCTAGATGCACGTGAAATGGTTCCCCAGTCTTCTTTCTGTGACAGTATAAAAACAATTACAAGGCTGTCCTGAAGTTTATTTGATGAGGTTATCAGAGGTACATCAACATGCTAAATATTAGGTGCTTGAGGAATCACATCTTTAAGGTTCAAAGTTTTCTCATTAAATTCCATTCATTACTATTCGTTCAATTTGTGTAAAACTTTTGTTATAGTTTTTTATTCCTGAAATAGGTTAATGATTCATTTACAGGAATCTTTCACCATTTTTTGAATATTCCTCTGATTATAAGGCTTGCCATTACTTCGTTTTGTTGCAAATTTCCCAGTCTCTGATTTCATACCATTGGGTGTCAGTATGACTCCCAAATAAAATTATTTTCTTTTTGAAATGAACATGGCTATGTATTTTACAGTTAGACCTGCTGCCTAAATGATTTCTAAAACTTTCCTTTCTCTGTGAGAACACTGACTTCAACAGGAACTGATAGTACTTAGGCCCTCTGAAAATTTACCTATTTTTATTTGAGGCCTAAATAGGGAGGTAAGAGTCTGAGCATAGTCCCTTAAACTAAAAGGCTGATGCTCTGAAGTCAAGCTGCCTTGACCCCATCTCACTGCACTAAGGTATAGTGCAACGTAAATGACTTTCTGGGCAAGGGATTTTGTGTCCATATGCAGGTTCATTGCTGAGGACTAGGACAAAAATGTAGTTTCTGAAATCAAAGAGACTTGAAGTCAACATGACATTATCCTGTGGTCCTCTAGCACTTTGGGAGAAGGCTGCAGATCATGACAGTCTGATGAGCCTGGAGGGCAATTCAGCTCAATCTTAGGGAGACTTTTAAAGACTGGTCCTTTGATTTGCCTTCCAGGCTTCATTGGCTGTATTGATAAAATCTCTGTTAAGTACATAGGAAATGTATATTCCTATCTTTTCTTTAGACACCTACATACAGGTAAATTAAATCCAGATTTAAATCCCATTCCACCAGACTGTTCTTACTAAGCTTATATCAATATAAGTATTGAATATTATGATAAGGAAATCTGCTGCCAAATCACTGTTACAATTAGGGCTGACTTGGCTTTTGCAATGCGAAAACACAAATAACTTTTATCACTGTGTGAGCCTCAAAACACATGGATAATCCTCTAGCTCTCTAGCAAAGAGATGCCAACTTTTCCTTAGCTGTCTTTTTGTTTAGTTTTTAGAAGGCACTCAAATCAGATGCAAGGAGACAAAGTTTTAAAAGTTAGTTTCTTTTGAAAAACTTCAAACTTCAGACACAAAGTAGCTCCAGATGTTTGATTCCCATGCATGCTGATTGGCAGAGCGAAGGCAAAAGCATGTTTAAAAGGAGGTTTTTTTTTTTTAATACAAATAGACACGAGTCCTCCTTCTCCTCAAAATATCAAACTTTTAACTCCCTATTTGCTTGTCTTCACTGCCAGATTCATATGTGCCGTTGATCTGTTACTCAATGTGCTTATCCTGCCAACCATACGTCTCTGCATCAGAGCAAAGAACAGAAGCTCAGAAATCTCTGGAGTAGTAAAGCTGCCAGAGGAGCTTAAAAGCAGATTTTGGAGCCTGGTTTACCCAGAGAGTCTGTATGTCACATAAGACTTCCAGCAGGTCTGCTGAAATGCACCTTTGTGGGACAAAAAGAGTTGCTTTGGGAGCAATCAGGATCCCAAGTGAAAGTTTTTTCTCTTCAGACCAGCTGCTTGGTTAGTCCTCAGAAAACACTGATGGGATTGTTTCACATTTTATGCGCATTTACTTAAGACATTGGATCGGTGCTTCTTCAAATAAAAAAATAAATAAAAAAAAAAATAATAACCAAATCACAAATGATTAAGAGACAAATACAATGGTGATCTTTTGTGTGACCTCGTCCCACCTGCACTTGGACGTGCAGATGTATTTTTAGTTCACTAGCAGCTGTCCTAGCAAGAGAAGTCATAAAAAACCTGTAAAGGGAGATGATAGAATTAGGACACACAAAGCCCACTTTCCATTGGAGGGTGGAAGTGATGGCAGCTCCCACACAAAATGTTTTTAAAGTTCAGGCCTTGGACTGCCACTTTGATGATCTAGTCTTTACTACTTCTAAAAACTTCCAGTATAAGCCAATATTTTCTTTCTAGATTTTGGGTTCCCAGTACAGGAAAGTGAGAAACAACCTCCTTACTTTCTCCTTTTTCTGATATTCTTTTTTTGAAGTTGTAGTGTCTTCAAGGCAGGGAGTTGTACATTCCTTAGTGAGCAAGCATCTAGCCATCTCTGCACGGCCCCTACATGGTGATGTAAAAAAAATTGCACACCAAAACTCTTCGCACCACAGAAAACTAATACAGAGTATTCTGTGCAACACTGAACTGAAAAATAAAGACCTTATCCCATAGAATACACTCAGTTGAATTCTGTATTTGAATCTATGCAAGAATTACGTATGCAGCTAAATTTTAAAGTCTTTTTCAAAGGCAAAATCTGGATAACCCCTTTGGTATTACTCCCTTTAGCTTTTTAGGAAGTTTAGTAAAGAGTAGATTTTAATTTTGACAGATTCTGTCAAGTATGGTCAAGAAGCTAATATTTTTTATTGGGAAAAGGGAGAGGACAATTGTTTATAAGAGAATATATGCTAAACTTATTTTCAAAGACTGACATTTCAGAAATCTAACTGGCTTGCTTTGGTGCTTTTCTCAGAGGACAAATAATTTAAATGTAAACAACTGTATTTTGTTTTTAGTTTCAGTTATTCAACTGTATCAGACACAGGCTGACATTTGGAGGAATCTATGTCTTTATTCCAATAGCTGTCTGGTTGAAGCATATCAGTGAAGGGGTTCTTTATTAAAAAAGAAACCAAACAAACCAACAAACAAACAAAAAACCCTTCAAAAACCCACAAAGCACACAAAAAAAAACAACCTTGCAAAAAACCCAGCAAACCAGCATGCAGCTAAATCAAAGAGCAAAGTTTTCCCTGTGTTTTTGGCAGCACTTGTCATGAGAAGCTCCATGGGATCTCAGTCTCTGTATTCACTAGATGCTTGTATGTGTCTTCTTTGAAATGGGGTGGTGGGATTGGAAATGTTCCGCAGCTAGTCTGTCACTTTGATAAAACGGGCCATAAGTGGCATCTTTGCTAAAAGCTTGTTGCTGTTTTTAGTGCTTCATGTCTTTCTCCAGAGAAAGAAACAGCTGCGAGCTTCACCACCACATGCCTGCTGTGTGATTGCAGCTATCTGTTACGATAGTTTTTGCTTTCGTACACATTCAACTTTTCAAGGAGTTTGTTTAACGTAATTTTACAAAAGGCACTGTTGAGGAAGCATGGTATAACATAAACACTGTCTGAGATCTTTCATGGAAATTTTTTTTGGCTTTCCATCTTTCTTGTTCTCTGCCCTGTAACATAAACGAGAAATCATTCTTCCTTTGGTATTGCATGCATACAACATGTTCACAAAGTTGAGAGGAAAACAAAAAAGAAGCCAGAATCCCCTTCCAGCCATGACTAGTTTATATCATTCCTGGGACTAAAATCAGTTATTAGGTCAGTATACCAAACCAGCTTAAATGATTTTGTGGTAATTTGTATTTATAGAGCAGTTCCAGTCCTCCCAGTAAATCTGGACCTTCCTCATATTCTGCTGAGTTTGCTTTTGGCTCAGCAACATACCTGTGTATTTGTTTTGCAACAGAGCATAGCTTCTGGCTGTAACAGAGACTATTCAAACATGTTCTGTTCTGCTGGACACGTTTTCATGCTTTTTGTTTTGAAATGATCAAGAAATTAAATGCAGGAAGATATTGAAAGGTATTGCTGCTGAAGGATTATGCCTGTTGCATTTCTCTTTCCTGCTCGTGCCAAATGCACCCCTTGTGGGAATAATCAAGAGAAACATGAACAAATGAAAAAAGAAAGAGAAAATTACGGGAATCATAAAACCAGACCATTCTATGATTACAGATACTCTGCAGGCATCACTCACAGATCAGATCATTAGCACAAAGAAGAAAGGAAGGGGAAAAGTTGTTTATTTGTTTTAAATTGGAATGGGGAAAGGTGATCTATTAATCTCATCGCATATACAAATTTTCCTCTGACTTCCATAAAAAATGATGCTATGCTGAAATGATAGAACCAGAAAAAGAGGTAACGGTAAAATCAAGATAAACTTGTCTCAAACCACATCAGGGATTTATAGCTGGAGTAAGCACTAGTTGCTGTCAACTGAGGAAAATCATGTCCCTGTCAGGCATTCAGGTGGTGATAGATGGTCTATGGAAACACTTGGCCTGTAGGAAAGAGAGCACGTTAGGCTCTAATGCAAGTGGAGACTTGACCACTGATGGAAGGAAGAGGGGCTAATAAGGACAGGGAGTGAGTCATATCAGTTAGTCTTTCATGGTTAACTGTATATTCATTTTGACAGTTTTCTGTCATGAACGACAGCAAATCACACAGTCAGAGCTCGAGATGCCAGCAATACCACAGGAAGGTGAAACATCTTAGTGAGTCGTGGATTTACTGGGATGGCTAATGCATCTGAGATTTGCTGCCCTGTGGCCTTTTAGCTCTTAAGCATGGCATACATTTGATATAGACTACATAAAATGGTGACAGCCATATGCCTGTGCAGCCAGTCCTGTTCAGGCTGTGGATGTATTTGGCTGAGACAGTAATATGAAAGACAAAAATCAGTGTGGTCCATCTATTTAAAAGAAATGTTGGCCTAAATATTCCTGCAGTATTGGAACACAGTCTAGGAAAGAGGTAAGCATTTTGAAGGATGTGTAACACAAGATATCCTGGGTTGGTTAGAGGAAAACATAATCCTACACAGAATATGCTAAGTAACCCGAATGACAGTTTACCTAATTTATAGTGAAATGCACACAACAGAACAGAGAATTAATCTCATTTAGTGAAGACATTAATATGAGATAAAACCTATTGAATGGTTACCGAATCTACCATATCTATATTATATCTACAATATCTATAATATAGCTATGTATCTACCATATCTACATTTTATCTACAATATAATATTCAGTTCAGCTACAGCAGAGTTCAATAGACATCGGTGTCTCATTCCTGCAATATCTAACTGCCTTGGAAAATATCCTGTGTCAATTCATTCATTGCTCAGAATTATCACTTGGACATTTTTTGGAATAACAGTAGCCAAAGTCATAAACATAGTTAACTTTTGCTTACCACTATCTTCTGAGCTCTTTATGCACTACTCCATGGAGTCAGTGCAATTCATACAGACTGCAGTATGCCCTAACTATTTCTTCATTTTGCGTAGGTAAGACAAAACATACTGTGGAGGTTGAAGAGGCACAACATTCTTATTGCATTTATTCATCTGAAAACTGAACTGAACTAAATAACTAGGATGTAACCACATAGGGCTTTAACATTTAACACTGAACACATTGAACCGAGTCCACACCAGCTGGCAGCTAACAAAGAGAGCAAAACAGCAGTTAAGCAGAAATCAGAATTATTCCCATACAATCATGAACAGACAGGAATTCTGCATTTTTTAAACTGGATTGAGACATTTTCCTGCTTTCATTCTATGTGATAATTCTATACATTATTTTACCTACCATTCTGCTGATGAGTTAGGTAGCTTGGAATACACACCTGAAGTGCATACTAAAAGGAGTTGCATTAAAATAAATGAGTCTATTCATTTTCAGAGAGTTGTGAGAGAGAAAGGTTTAAATATCCACAGCAGGTGGCACTACCTGTTTCATTTCAAAATATTGCTAGGGAAAAGAAGAATCTAATAGCTATCTGATGTCAAAAAGGGGTTATAAAGAATATTACATCCAGTGTCAGTTTTGGACTTTCAAAGAAACCAGAAAGACCCCAGTATCTATATTTCATTTACATTCAAAGAGGACTGGTAACCTATTCCTTTTTGTTCCCTGTGTCATCCTTCCATACCTCCAGCCCCTGATGTCAAATATCCTTTCCAGGGTAAATGTCAGAGGAAAAAGGGAGATTTTTCTTAAGTGGAGAGTTCATTACCTACTTCTCCCTAACACTGAAATGTCAGCCATATTACCTTCTGGTTTAAAAAAAAACAAAAAAAAACAAAAAAAAAAACAAAAAACAAACAAAAAAAAAAAAACAAAAAACAAAAAAACAAAAAACAAAAACAAACACAAAAAACCCCCAAAACAAAACAAAACAAAAAATCCCCACTATTTTGTGTGTGCCAATTAAACACATATTACAAAGAATCAGTGGGGTGAAATTATACCACAAAATGTTGGGAGCTCTGTGTTTATGGGAATGTTCATAGATGTATTTTGTCCTTACAGAAAATGCACACTAGCCTCTGAGAAATGTTTTTACTTTAAAAACTCTGTGAATGGAATATAGACAGGGTGTGCTGCTACCCTGTAACTCTGTAATAGAGTACTACCATTGTAAGACACAGGCCATAAGCTTTGTACTGAGATTGAAAACCCCTCAGGACTGAGGCTCATCAGGCCTGCTCTGCCTGAACTTGTCTTCACCTGCCTGCAGCACTTTTTTCACTCAGTTTAACAGTAACAGACCAGTGCAATGAGTCCCTGAGAGGTGGGGATGCAGGGTGTAGTGTGCAGGAGCACGGAGTAGGATGATAAGGCATGGGGTGCATAGTGGCACTGGAGACCCCACAGGAATAAACAATTCACTCATAATCAGTTACAGAAATGCAGACATGGAACGGAACAAAACTGGGTTTAGGAGTGACATAATAAATCCAGCTGTAGAGCAATGAAGAAAGAGTGAAGGTGTAAAAGCATGTTAGCAAACAGAAAAATGGCCACAAGCGGACACTAGAGTGAGTAGAAAGACACCGTCAGTATGAGCACCACATTCATCCTAGAAAAGGACTCCAGCTGATGATGACTCACTGTTATAGCCCCCCCACACCAGAATGAAACCACCAATTTTAGGACCTCAAGGAGCAGGGGAAGGGCAAGCACATCATCAGGAAAAAGGCTAGAAACTAGCAAGTGCACATATAGCAATTCCAACTGTATTAGTATTCTTTCTTTTTCTCTAAAAATTAGATTTGGACTAACAGTGATTAGATTGTTCAGATTTCAGTTATGCTAACAAGAAATTACTGTCTTTATATATGTGCTTCCTCTTTATTACAATGTAGATACATTACATGACTTTTACATTTTCACCAAGAGCATGCACAAGTGGCCATATGTGAATTTAATACAATGAATGTCTGACAGCCCTGCCAACAAGACTCCTCTCTCTTAACTGTAGAGAGAAAAATCAACCACCTTCCAAAAAGCAAGTACAGCTAAAGCGTCAATAGTGCAGGCTTATCTGTGCTCTCTTTCCAGTGTGCTTCAATTCTGATTGACAAGGACCATCTCAAAAGTGAGAGGTTATTTTAGTTTCCACGACCCATTCAGCACTTAACCTGTCAGCATGACAGCCAACAAGTGTGCCAATTAGTGTGATATATTTCTATTAATTTCAGCATTAACTATAAAAATAACTAGTCTGGGCATTCTGGAAGTACTGTGACTTGGGCATATAATAAAACTGAGCATTGGATTAATCTAAATGGATCTTAATGATGCATATGAAAAAGTGTATAACTTTGGATATAAACATCTGGCTGATGACTGGTGAGGGACTGGCTAGTGTTCATTTGTACCACTGCCCACTGGTAAATGGGGTCCAAACAACCCATTTCATCATGAACCTACGCCACTGACAGTCACTCTTCTGTAGCTCTATTCTGAGCAGTTTGTCCTTCTGGATGGAATTAGATCTCTGCAGCTAATGTCACTGTGGTACTGCTGGTGACCACAATGGGTAACGTAGCATTATTGACAAACTGTTGTGCAGGCAAAGATTTGCACACTGTTTGCCCATTACTTCTCTGAGGGAACCTTAAATAATCTTTGCATCTGATGCGGTTTTCCTCATTTCATTTTAAATAATAAAACAGGCTTTGTGCTAGGAGGAGATGATTTCCATAATTTTAGCCAGAAGTGAAAATATGCATGGAACAAGGACAGAAATTAATCCTGCAAAATTCCTATTGAGCCTTAGCCCGTGATATTTTTAAATCACAGTTGCTCATATTTTTGAGTGGTTTTTCTTCTTTTTTTTTCTTTATTTTTCATACGGTCTCATCTCATTAGACTAGTTTGATGTTTCCCCTAGTTCTTCTCACACGATTATTTTCCATGTGCAAAAGCTTATTCCCACTGAAGACATTTGCAGTCCCACTGTTTTTAATATAATCAGGTTTTGACCCACTGAATATACAAGACTTTAAACTGTCCATTTTATAAGACATTTTTTCTTAGGCTGTGAACCCCTGAGGTTCTACGCCAAGGTTAGGAAGCTGTGCATAGTTATTTTTGTGCTTTATAAAATGTTTAACATTTTCGGTGCATAAATCATTTTTAGCTTTACCTAATTTCAGAGCATAAAGGGCATGTCAAACTTTACTAAACCGAAGCCCCAGGAAGCAGTCTATAACAATGATGGATTTTTGTAATGATATAACCCTTAATGAATTATTGTAGTTCCTTAACAAGGTTTTAATAAGAAATTTCTTTTGCCAGCAAGGTTATTAGTTCCCTCATCTGAATAGCCCTGGGCCTGTCTGCCACAGAATTGTACAACATAATATTTCTTTCTGTGTCAATCATGCAATACTGCAAAACTCCAAGCCATGAATAAAACAAACTTACTTTTCCTTTCTTTGCCTTTTTTTTTTTTTTTTTTTTTTTTTTTTTTTTAACTTTAAAGGTCAGGGTTTTTGAATACGCAACTTGAAATGAAGATGTGCTGACTACAAGACAACTGTTACTCATGTATAATGGAAGAATGCCCGCTGCCATTCAGACATTTTCCTGTATGCTAAGGTGTCTTGGAGGAATTGACTGCAGTACACAATCTCTTTACGCTGAGTGGGTGCTTGTCTGTGTCCTTAAGTGCATTTTTATGGATAAGTTGCACACTTCTCTTTAAAACATCTGTCTATGTCTGAATAGTGTTTTGAATGCTTGGATAGCCATTAGTCTTTTTTATTTTAGCAATCATATGTATACTTGTGATTATGTGTGTACACATAATTATTTACTGATGTCTACTTGAGACAATACAGCTAAATTTTTAAACCATATCTTTAAAATAATAAAATAACATTAAACATTCAAATCCAAGCAGTGAAACATTGAGAAATGCCTTCCTTATATTTGTTTAATCCTTTCTTGTATATATGTTATGTTACAGTTATTAATTACTTGATTAATTATTCAGGAGGCACTAAACTAAAGCTAACTGCAAAGACCTGCAGAAAAAACTTATGATACTCACTGACTGCATGATGTAATGTAGCATGGAATTTCATGTCAACAAGTACAAAGCAATAAGCATGGTTAAAACAGCAGTAAATGCTCATACACTGTGATGGACTCTAAATTCATGACTCCAATCTAAGAAAAGGATTTTGGAGTCATTGGATATTTCTCAGAAAACATCAGATCAATACTCTGCAGTGGTCACAAAGGCAAGCAGAATGTTAGAAATTATTAAGGAAGGATTTGAGAAAGAAATACTCTATAACCATAGAAATCCATAGACATTCACTTTATGATGGTGCTTACATCTTGAATACAATATACAGTTCTAATCCCTCATTTCAAAAGGATATATGAGAACTGAGAAAGATACAGAGGACAGTGACAAGAATGATCAGAGGTAGAGAATAGCTTATGTCCAAGGACAAGTTAAATGCACTAGGAGTCTTAGCAAGGGAGAAAAAAAGAAAATAAGAAGGAAACAAAATAAAACAAAAGAATGACTGAGGAAGGCTGTAATAATAAAAAAAAAATATTTAGTCAAGAGTACCATAGAAAGGGGGGAATATTTCTCATTCCAAAAATCAGAATTACATGTAGCTTATTAAATTATTAGATAGCAAGTCTACAAATGACAGAAGGAAGTATTCTTTTCACAGGTCACATAATTTCATCGTGAAACTGATTACCACAGAATATTGTGGAGGTTGCATGCATAAACAGGTTTAAAAAAGTGATTATACAAATTAATGAAAGAAAAGTCTGTCAAGAGGTATTAAATGTGATAAAGTGATTCTTCAGATCAGGAAATCCTTAAAGGATATATTGCTGGAAGCTGGAAGGACATAAATTGAAAGAGTTTATACCAATTTAGCACTATGTTTTTTTGTTTTGTATTGCTTTGTTTTAGTTGATTATGTTTAAATTCTTTTCTTCAACATCTGTTACTGGTCACTTCAGAGACAGGATTGCTGGGTTAGATAGACTTTGATCTTAAACATTAGATCTTTATATATTCTTTTTACAGATTAAAATCTTCAGAGAATGTGTTATAATTGCCTCTGTGCCTTGAAACTGTAAGCATAAAGTAGTGCTAGGCAGTGTTGACCCAAGGAGCAAAAATATGTTTGTACAGGGTATCTCACAGTGTATCCATTTAAAACCTGAAAAAGTATCTTCTAAGCATATGAGTAGACTGTTGGTTTTTTGGCTTTTTTTTTTTTTTTTTTTTTTTTTTTCCATTTCAAAATATGTGACCTAGCCAAATTTGAGGGCATTTTAATTTAATGGCAAAAGGAAAATCAATAGTAATTTCTACCCTACATTATAAGCATTGGCCTAAAACTCCAGTTCAGTCTAAACTTGTTTTTTTTTCCACATTTTCTCTATTCCAGCCTGGATGTGAGACTGGGTTTATGGTTGTCTTTGGGAGAAGTCAAAAGAGAAAACTGACTTTTTAGAACAACACCCACTCCATATGCAAAACCAACATGGACAGATGTTCCTCCATATATCCCAGCTTTTGCAGAAATACAGAGTGTTTGCAAGGTTTTCTGTAGGAGCTACGTAAGTAACACGGCTGAGTAGAACTAAGTCTGGATTCAGGTTGCTGCCATTAACCAGCTGAAGTATTTTTCCCTATAATTGTTCTCAGAAATGACAGAATTATTTTAACTACATCGTTTCAAAATTCTATTTGAGCTAAACATCAAGAAACTTGAGATCTTTAAAAAATAATGGCTGGCAAAATTGTAACCACAGAGGGTCCTAGAGAAGTAGAGGGAGGTGTGATGGAAGTTCTGTATTAGCAACTCTGTATGTAATTTACTTGGGAAATTGATAAGAATTTTCAAAGGTTTAACCAAACAGGACAGAAATATGAGGTGAATATTATTACATTAATTGTCAAATGGGTAAATGAGCACTGAGAGCCCTAATGATACAATTACTAATGACAGCATTAACAGTCTGAAACAAAGTCGGTTTGAACACTTATTGTAATAATTTAACTATGAATGATAATTTATGGGAAGATCTTTGTAGGCAGCAGGAGTCCTGAGGTTTCTGCACTGACTGTAGCACAGCCTATATAAAAAACAGGGGTTCAGGTTAAGAAAAAATAATAGCCTCCAAGAAAAGATTTTGGACACCTTTTTAAAGTCATGTTCACTTTCTTACATGAAGTGAGATCTTGAACACAGACATAGCATTATTTAGGTTTATTTTCCCTATTAGACTTTACTGGGTTAGGCATCCCTTGTGATCCAGACTTTACTTCATTATTCATTTTGATAGAAGGAAGCTTGTTTAAAACCTTACAATGTTTGTGGGTTTGTTTTATTTTTTTTTTCCTATGTACTGTTTTGCTGAAATATATGGCTGCTGCTGCTGCAGCCATATTGTATCACTGAAATCTCTTCTTTCATTGGGCAAAAAGCATCTCAGACTTAACACATACGTTTCATTGGGTGTGTTATACAGATAAACTAGCCTGAGATATAGTCCACTGTGGTCCTGAGTCATTCTGAATATTTCAAGGAGAAAATAGCTTCACCCCTAGCATGAGGGCCTTCTTGTGGGATATGAATTAAATCTTGAATACAGAGGATGGACATAAATGTTTGACTCAAGGCAGCTCAGGTAAGTACCCTGCTAACTTCACTACTTTTCTGCTAAAGTAGGCTACACTATATTGGACATCCTTAGAGGATGTTTGATATAGAGTGTCACTATGAAAATGGCAGTTCAAAATGGGTGAAATATCTATGAGAACCAGAGTTCAGTAAGGGCTTACCCTAGTCATAAACAAATTGTTAGCTGTAGAGCATCAGTTCCTGGTGGATTAACCTTGTGGTGAGTTGAGCTTGGCTGGCTGCCAGATGTCCACCCAGCAGTTCTCTGACTCTCACTCCTCTCCAGGACAGGGGGAGAAAATAAGAAAAATCTCATGGGCTGAGATAAGGACAGGAATATCGTTCACCAATTACAATCATAGGCAAAAGAGACTCAACCTGGTGAAAATGAATTTAATTTATTGACAATGAAAATAGATTTGTATGGTGAAAAACAAAACCTAAAACATCTTCCCCTTCCCCCCCCCTCCCCCCCCCCCCATTTTCCCAGGCTCAACTTTACTCCTTGGTTGCTAACTCCTCTCTTACACCCCTTCTCCCCAGGCAAAGAAGAGGAATGGAGAAGGTGGGTTTGGTGTCAGCCCATAACAGCTCCTTGCTGCCACTTCTTCCTCCTCACATTTTTTCCCTGTTCCAGCATAGGCTTCAGCTTCCTTCAGAGCATATCCATTTACTTGAGTGTAGGGTCCTCCACAGACTGCATGGGAATACCTACTTCACCTTGGTCCTCTCCACAGACCAGAGAGGAACCTCTGATTTGGCTGTTGGACCACCTCCTCCTGCTCCTTCTTCTCACTGGTGTCCACAGACCTCTTTCTCACTCTTTTGCCTTCACTCCTCGCTGCTATGCAATGATTTGCCCTTTCTTAAACCTGTTTTCCCAGAGGTGCCATGATCTTCACTGAGGGGCTCAGCTGTATCTTGTGGTGGATCTGTTGGAGATGATTGGAACCAGCTGGAGGAAGTCCGGACTTCTCCTTACAGAGGCCACCCCTGCAGGCCCCACCTGTTGATACCTGGGCACCTACACCTGATAAAAATTTATGGTGTTACAGGTGCCCCTGGCAGGTACAACATGCCATTTTTATCAGCTTCTTTACCGATTCAGCTGAAATACAGTTATACTCTGTTTTCACTCTTCTATACAGACATGATCTACAAAACCTAGAGTTAAATGACAATTGCAGATCTCTTTATGAATATCTTTTTTGTGCTGAGTCAGCAGGGATGGAGTTAATTTTCTTCATAGTACATTGTAGGGTTCTGTAGTTTGGATTTGTGACCAACACTTTTCAACACTGTTTCAACACTGTTTTCGTTACTGCTGAACAGTTCTTAAACAGCATCAAGGCTTTCTCTGTTTCTCACTCTGCTGCCCCACAGAGTAGGCTGGGGGTGGGCAAGAGGCTGGGAGGAGACACAGACAGGACAACCAACAGCAACCGACCCAAGGGATATTCCATATCATAAAACATTGTGCTCAGCAATAAAACTGAGGGGCAGTTTTTCCAAGGTAATTGTTGCTCAGAGGTCTGCTGGTAGGAAGTAGTGAGTGACCGCTTTTACACTAATTGTTTATTTCTTTTCCTTTACTTATAAAACTGTCTGTCTCAACAAACAAGGCTTTTTTCTTGCACCTTCCCTTCCAATTCTTTCCCCATCCTTCTGGAGGAGTGAATGAGTGACTGGGTGGAGACTTAGCTGCCAGCCAGGGTCGACTCATAACATTTCTGCTTAAGTTAATTATCAGAATTCAAGCACCTTTGAAAATGTGGGACGAAAATTGGTCAGATTTTTGTGGAAGCAAAAAGCTGATGACATCTGAGACAGTTGTCTGTGCTAGATGCTTTGTGTTTCTTTTATAGTGAATAGAAAGAAGCAGAGACTGATAGGGAACGATTCATATGATTCTTAAGATCAATGCAGGTAAGACCGATCCAGCAGATATCTTATTCATAGATCTATTTTGCTTCCAAGTTCTGACAGATGAAAATACAAGTCCAGCCATAGTTTTCTGCTTAGGTAACTGCACATGCAAGATAAAGCAAAAATATATCATATGTTAAAAATACTTCTGTCTCTAGAAAAAATGTTCAGTTCTTGTTGTAGGCAGGCCTCCATGTAGGGTCTTTTATGGTTCAGCAATCCTAGTAGGAGGAATATATATTTGTATATCCAAATATATATAACAAACAGGGCTGAGGAAATAGATGATATTTTAATTCAACAAGCCATTCTTGAAAGGCATTCTATCAGAGAAGTGATTCAAATCTTTCAATACTACTGTCTGTTCAACTATAAACTTTTCAAAGGAAAAACTTTAAGGGGTAAGTGCAAATTATTAACACATAATACTGTAAGGAATTACTAATACATAGACGCAAAGATCAAATATGTGTCACCAACATGAGACGTCATTTTATAGTTTAGGTCTTTTTTGTGTCTTATTTGGATAAAATTTATGTGAGAAATTTGCATAAGTCAGGAGAGATCTTTATTATATGATTCACTGTAACTCATTAGGGCTTTTGTTTCCATATACATAAACAAACTCTGCTGATGTAAAACACAGATGATTGCACTTGATTGACCCTGAAGTTACACATTCTTGACAAAAAAGGATGGAGCATCTTGAAAGCCATATGTCAACAGATGTAAAGGAGATGAATTCCAATACAAATATGGTGATTATTACTGGTCAGCACTGTGAGAAGCAAATTTTAAAGGCATGCAAGCAAAGAAGGTGAGGAGACAAGATTAAAAGGCAGAAATATTGATCTCATCCTGCAGCTTTGTGTTTCAGCACATCGTTCACTTTCAGCTCTCTGTCTCAGTGGCAACCAACTTGAACTGCTTGAACTTTTTTCTCTATGTTATGTCTACTTCACTGTGTACAGAGTTTTTTGCAAAGGATGATGGGGAAGAGACCGAGCCATCTGTTAAGGCAGAGCAGAACCATGACATCATTTTAAAATATATTAATGTAGCATCTTGATTAAATAAGTTAAATTTGGTTGTACGCAGATGTATTTTAATGCTCACGGTTAAAGCAACTTCCTACAACAAAGTTTTTTCTGGACTTTTTTCAGCAATATTTATATAAATAAATAGATAAATATCTATGTAAAATAGAAAATACATATTCATATATATAAATATAATGAATAATGAAAATTATAAACAATAAAAGCTGAGCAAGAGAGAAAGAGTAAAGAAGATTAATCATTTATGATTTTTACCAGTATATTGTTAAACATATTAGGCAAACTGTGATACTCCAATTTGGATTGACTACTTGAAGGACCAGGCTATGTGACTTTATTTTCCTGAGTACAATGTACTAACGAAGTATTTGAGATCTGACCTGGACCTCTTGTATCTTGTCGGCACCATCTATCCCAGTTGAGTTAGAGAGATGTTTCCCACTGGCTGGGTCAGTAGGAGCTGTCATAAGCATTTCTCAGTCAGCAGGAGTCATTCTTGAGCCAGTTGGAGCTGTCACAAACCATTCTGACATAACATGTATCATGCTGAAAGTGAGATTGACCTCTCCAACCTCTCTTGCTATTATATGCAGGTAATCAGGTCACTCCACCCATCTGGTAGCTCAAACTGAGCTCAGCTCAGCCATTCGACCCCTGATGCTACTGGCCTGACTAACTTTTCAGCTGCGACAGCCACGTACCTGAGAAACTTCATCCAAATCAATGGATTTATACTAGTGTGAAATTATTGTGGACTGCAGAATATGGTACTTTATCTCACACCATTTTACCCTGCAAGCCATTAAAGGGGAAGTTTAAATAGCATTTGAAAAGACTGCAGGATAACAGCAGATGCTCTGCTATGTGCAAAGTATCTGACACGTTAAGTGTCTAGTCCTGAAAGTGCCTTGAGTTTCTCAAGTAGGGTCTTTGACAGAGTTTTCTGCGCAAAAAATCTTTTACACTGTGAGAGGGTCAAGTGTTGCAGAAAAGACTACTCAATGGAAGTTTTACTCTCTGCAATAGGTGATGGGTAGTACTGGAGAAATTGATGTACTTTACCTCTGCCTAATTTTGCAACCATGAGGTCTCTTGTGAAGGAAGTGACTAAGCTTTCTCTTTAAAAAAAGAATAGTGATCACTAGTTTTAATGTAACTATTCACGTTACTTTGATTTATCCAGTAGTTCCTGGCTACACTATAGATGAATGCTGAACATTCACACAGATCATGAGACAGTATTGTCCTAAATTTCCTTTTCGATTCAGGGGAATCAAACCCCATAAAGTCTGTCTTGCAGAAATTCTTCTACCTTAAAATACTACCTGGGAACAACATGAGTATGAGTGAGGTCATAGCTCTTCACTGCTTCTCTAAAAACTGCTTCCCTGTGCCATATATGTTTAAAGATTAATTAGATACACAGGTACAGTCTGCACTACTGGGAGGACCTGAGCAGGGTTCACAACTTTGAACCCTGTTTTAGATAGTGGCACTTATATATGCCTCATCTCACAATAGACAGGCTGTGGAAGAGAGAGTTCTGTACCTTTTATCTAGTAGTAGGCGGCTAGAGCATCTCCATGTGTAACATCTATATTTCCCACAGCAGAGCTCTGAAGATCAGTCTCTGGGACTTCTGTAGTAGGTCACTCTCAGCTTCTATTGTTGAAGTAGTTCCACTTCATGTGTAGTGATTACGGAGTAAATGGTCCCTGAGATAGCGTAAGAGTGTGTGTCACTCTGTGACCTAACCACAAGCCACAGTGTATGTGATGAAGAAGGAATAGCCTCCTTTCATATACCTTTATCAATATATATATATAGGATAAGCTTTCACTGGATCATGAATGAGGACTTTACTCTTCGTAGTCACATGGAAAGTTCAGATCTGGAAAGGCAAAAGGATAAATGATCTCTGGTTTTCCACTTCCAACATCACTGTTCTCACTGTTATTGTTAACAGCTAAAAAGAAAGAGAATAGGAAGCTTTAGGAGCTCTCTTTTGTGTGGTCCTTTTCAACATCAGTTATGTATATGACTGAAGACTGTGACACATCCTCAGGAAAATACTGTTTGGCAGGTAAGGAAAGGGAAAAATATAGAACACAGTGCTTTTTTTAAGGCAAGAGACTGGATTTGATGACACATAGCTACTCCTAATTCTGCACAGAGCAAGACCAGTGCTACTTCTAATTGGTAGGGGATCTTGCTACTGTACCTGGAGGCATAGCCAGAACAAGGAAGCCAGGGCATAATGATGAGACAGGATCGTGAACTGAATTAATATAGAGATTCTGTGCATAACCTTCCTTCTCTTAGTATTTGGTCATACAATGGTTTGTATTTTCTTGTTTTACTCGGTTGTAACCAGTAGCATATTCCAACAAGTTCCACCTTGGTATAGCTTCTGTACCAGTGTCTTTGCTCTAAATTGAATATTTTGTCTCATAATACCATCTGATGTCCAGGTTTCCCTCATACTGCCTTTTCTTTATGTCACATGTTTCTGTTTGATATAATTCATCCCCATGTTAAGTTCCTCCCTGGATTGCAGGTTTTAAGTGGTCTCTTACACTCCTTCACTCTCTCCTCTTTTCCTCCTCCTCTCTCAAGAATATTCCATGTATTCCTCATTCTCTCACAATCCAGTGGTCATGATTTCAAAGGAAAATTAGCCAAATTATCATATTTTAATAGAAAGCAAACTGCCATTCAGATTGCTACAAATATCTAAAGTAATGGTAAGCAAACCCTGCTTTTTGGAACAGATTTGAATCATTCTTCATGTTACTGAATGACAGAATGAAACAGAACTCCAACATGGCTGATCACAGATCCTTCCATTTGTTCAGCCCACAATGAAGCATCGCGTGCTAAATAATCCCTATCCTAAAATATCAGGCAAGTAAGCAAGCAAACAAAAACAAATTTTAAAACCCTGGAACAAAACTAGAGTAGAACAAATCATATAAACATAAAAATAAACCATACAAAATCTTGTCATCCTCTTCCCTGCAACCCATAACTTTCAAGCAGGTACACTTTATCCCAGCTAGGCTTTTGTGGCAGTGTGCTTTCCCCATTGCCCCACACAACCTGACCTGTATTTCTCTTAACCCTATTCAAGTGATAACCACCAGTGGCTACTGGATGTGTCTGGTCATGATGGCTGCATCAGACACATTGGATTTGGGGGAGACAGAGAAAAACACAATAGCCAAGGGCTAATTTGAACAATATGCCCACCTAAACACTGAGCCCAGGGCCCACTGAGCTCTCCTGAATGACAGTGGACGGCACACCAGGATCTCCACTTGAGCAGGGATGCCTCTCAAGGTTACTCCTTGATGTTGAGAAATTCCTTGTTGCAACAGATTCTCAGTAAGTGATTAACATGTTTACCATGCTAAACTTTGAAATCCTAAGTAACTGATATAATGGGTTGATTGTGCACATATATAATCCTTTAGAAGTAAACTGTTGACCAAGTCTGGGAGTAGCAGTGGATCCAGCCTCACCAAGAATCCCCTCTGAGAAGGAGCTTAGAAAGCTAGGGGATCCATTCTGAACCTCGTGACTCAATGGGAGGGTCTCTCTGAAAATTCTGTCTGACCCTGTCCTCTGTGAAGTAAATATCAAGTGTACCTTGCCATCAAATCTTGTTAAACCACTGTCACATTTATTACCAAATGTTGTTAAATCACTGTTTTATATCAATAAATATATTGCTACTTCTCTTCTATGAGTGAAGCACATCACTCCATCCATGACAGCTCCTTCCATTTTTTTCTATTAATTACTCAACATACAGCACATCGACAGGAAATATGTGTTCAAGGACCACTGAACACTGAATTTTCTCAGTGCATCACAATTACAGAAACATCTGTGCTAAAAGACTTTGCCTTGAATCCCTGTAAAAATCTGTTATGTTCAGCAGTGTTGTACAAATCTTGATTCTTGCATGTGCTGAAGTGGTAATGAATGTGGTTTTTCTGGTTCAGTCATTGTGACTGCATGCGTCCAGCATGAACCTTGTGTCTCACTCTCATGTGAAAATGCATTTTCTTTGTTCTATTTAAGAGTCAAAACCTGTTGCTATTATTGATTTACTATGGTGACATACAGCAGCAGCAAATTCATGTTTGAAAACCAGAGAAGAATGTATACATTACATTGTAGCTGACAGGCTGCAGGGATGCACAATACAAATACAAGTGCTTTATTTACTTTCTTTATCGTAATTCTTATTACCTTCTTTTGTTTTAATTTCTTAAACTCCAGTTATATCTTTAGCACATTTAAAAGGTCACATAGATGGCTTATCCAGCTTAATAGACCAATAATTCCATCACAGTTAGCATTAGGCTTTCTGGAATTAATTAGGCTATGAGGGATCTTGAGGAGAATCACAGACTCCAGCAACTCTATAAGAGTCAGAAATCGAAATCCCTTTATTGCCGATACGAGTGCATTTATAAATCTTCCTAGCAACTGATCACACATAAACAGAAAGCTTGATTGATTACATGCATTCTTCACACACCGTTCACATGCCTAAGAGTAACATTTGATTAGTTATTACCCCCTGTCCATAATACACCAGACAATTCATTGGCTACAAGTTAGTTACTGCTAACCTAAAGCCTATTGATTAATTAAATCTTACAAGCACAAACACAATGTTCTATACACTTTTAGCTCAAGGTAGAAAACTTTCCACTGTTTAAGAAATGACCAGATGTTTCCCATCAACTGTAGCCTGGCATGTTTTCTTCAGGCAGATCTCAGCATCCTTATTTTGTTTTTCTACATTCCCATTTGCTACTTCCAAGGCTTCTGGCTGACGAAGGTCAAGATGTTCTCATCATTCACCAGCTGTACAGCACTCTCAGTTTTTCCTCCTCTTTTCACATCCCTTCTGCGATGCAGCTGAAGTCTTGCTCTTGTCTGATGTGGCCATTGTCTTCCAGAAATGATCCCACAGGACCTCTGGAGTTTATTTAGTCCAACCTCCTGATCAATGGTGAGCTTTGAAATTAGATCAGTTTACTTCAGCCTTTGTCCAATCTTTGCCTAAGCAAGTTGTTCCAGAATTAACCATTCTTTGTGCCAAACATAGTGCCTGTATCTATCTGGAATTTCCTTTGCTGGGACCAATGGTTGTTGACTCCTGTTATTTCCCTGTGGTGCTCTTGAGAACCTCATTCCGCCTTCTTTTTTAACCCTCATTAGGTAGAGGAGGAAGACTACAATCACATCCCTTCATAGCCTTTCTTTTTGAGTCTAGACAAACACAATTCTATCAGCCTCTCCATTTACTATGCTCTAGCCACCTATTTCAGTGACTCACCCCATTTAGATGCTGATAAATTGATGAACTGGGGGATTCAAAACTAGACAGATTATTCTACATGCAGCATCTCAAAAGCTGAGGGAATTCTAGTTTCTATTGACCATCAGACTGTACTCTTGCTCCTTCTATCAGTGTTTTGACTGAATTAGATCTCAGCTCCCCTCTACACTGTGTTACACAAACATAAGAACAACAATCCTTATTAAAAAATCCTTATAAAAGAAAACAGCTGTAAAGGAATGACTAATGCTACCATTGCACTGATGAACAGAATAGAGGATGATCTGGGGGGGACTTGGAAAATGACTGCTTTGTCAAAGGGTAACATCACAGCTTTGTAGAAAGTATGTGTTTACAAAACATGCATTTTGTAGAAAATCTACAAGCTGAGATACATGGGAGAAGAATGATGTAAGGAGGGATGGGAGACAAAATACGGAGATAATAGGTGTTCTTTTAGATTTCAGTCATGTCTGCAGCCAGTTACTGTGTGACTGGAAGAGCAATATAATTTTGCTTTTCCTCGTTTGGTCAGGCTATATCAGTTCCTTTAGGATTAATGACCTTCTGCTCAAGTGTCAGTGTATGGTTAGCATAGTAGGTATCTCAGTGTAAAAATTATTCTTTCTGTATAGGATGAATATCGGGAAAATGTAGTTAATCATGTGTTTCATGTATGTATTTATGAATATGGTATTGGAGTATGAATATTTATGTATGTGTATATTCCTAGCCACATCCCCTGAAAAAGCTATTTTAACCAAGTATCCTTTTGAAACAAAAGATTAGAAGTCCTGATAGTTGATATTGACTGCTTGAGAAACAGGTAAAATAATGATTAGCACTAAAGTTAGAGTCAGAAACTTGGCCTAATATAAAAAGCATCCTGGGTTATATTGTAACTATCAAAATGGTTTTATAAGAATGTTTTTCTGGTAATCATGCAACTTACATAGAGTAGTATTAACTTATAGTCACTGAAGACTTGACGAAGTGAGTTGTTCAAATCCTATCTAATAGTTATCCTGTAGACAAATGAAAAAAGCAGCTGACATGCAGACACTTTTGCTGAAGTGACTGTTGTGATGCATTTATAGACATCTGCCCAGACATAAAGGCTACAAGAAGCCTATAGCTGAGGGGTATCATATAGGACTCAAGCCTCTTTTCTGTTTAACAAAACCCTTTTACTACTAGGTGTGGAAAGATCTCATCTCTTGCTTATTCAATACATGTTTGTTACTCGACCAGAAAAATTTTCGACTGACTACTATAGCTCTTAACATCTCTTAAAATTAGAATTGTACCTGAACTGAACTGAAATTTTCTGATCTGCTGCAGACTTGAAAGTTACTCAGATCAGAATGCCTCTAAATCATGAAATCTTGATAATCCAGATAAATGTCTCAATTTTGTAGCTCAGATCCATCCTTTAATAATTTCCTGGGTGGCTGAATTCTTACATGGGTGAATGAATTGTCTCAGAATAGCACCCTACTTCAGGAAAAAAGGTATTTTACTTATTGAATTTGCATATTTTCAAGGTTTCTGAATAATCTATTGCTGTTTAATTGTTTTCTAACACTATTCATTCTGACACTCATTAAATATGATTAGATGAACATGTTCTGTTGTCCAGTATCTCAATGTTCTAAAAACATCTCATTACTTACAGAAATCTTGGAATTAAATAAAAATAGTCATAGCATTGCAGATTGGTCTAAAAAATGAAATAAACGTATGAAAATTAATCATATGATATGCAAAGGTCCAGAAGAGAAGTGCATAGGAGGAGGTAAAAGGAACAAAGGTTTTCCTAGCATATGGAAGAACACAGGTTTTTCAAACAATTTTAAATAATCAGTTTTAAAGTTATTAGCTGAGTATTTTACAGCTTTATGCTTTCTTTTGCTTACAAAGATTTAACAATAATTCCTTTTCATCTTTTCAGGATGCTCTGAATCATATACAAAAAACTCTTTCTAAGCATAATGACATATTCTGAGTATAATGGCCTTAGGATGATCATTACAAACCATAACAGAAAAAATTCCCTGGTTATTGGCATGTAAAAGTTGAATACAATGTGTCCTGAATTCTGGCACTGTTGATGTAGGCAGTAAGTACTTGGGATTATTGCTACACTTGGGCTAAACAAATGGAATGTTGTAAATTGTGCTTCAAGACACTGTCATTTTGAATGCACCAGAGTTCCCCAGCACTTTCTTCAGCTAGAACATTCATGTCAATCATCCACCTTTTGGTACATCAGGGTTTTCATTATTTCTATAACTGCCTGACCTTATGCCAGACTTGAGCAGACAGGTAGTTCATAACCCTTTACTGTCAGAATTAGCATTCATGATACTACTTAAACTGCAGAGCAAATTTAGAGTTCATTATTAAATGAGGCATATGTTACTACACTTATAACTGATTCAGTCTAGTTATTTTTAGTTTGACCTTTTCTGTATTCATCAAATCAGCTTTGAAATAGACATTGAGGTACCCTTTACTGTTAGTTATAAAAATTCTTGGAGATTTTTTTTTTATGGAGTTTTCTGGCAAATTCTCATATATCAATAGTTCAGTGATATACTAAGTACCTTGCTGACATCTTAAGTAAAAACAAGATAAGATGGAATCATGTGGATGTTAATGATCATATTCCTCAGCTATATCATCCCACTTTTCCTTTGCTCTTATGCCAAGAACTGAAAGACTAATGTTGTCAGTCCAGAATAGGATGGAAACTTCCACTAAGGATGCCAAAAAATGTGTGAAGGTAAGAGTATAGACATTAATAAAGTGCATTTAGTCCTAGTGTAGCTACACAGATAAAATTTCCCCATTATTATTATGATTTTCTGGCTATCCCATCCTTCTCCTCCTGAGGTAAGGCACTGAGAACAGAGACACTAAAAATTCAAACCCACTGAAACATGACAGGCTTAAGAACTGGTTCTTGTCATTTTCCTTTCACTATCTTAGATTTATAAATTCTAACATGGAAAAGACACCCAAAGGAAAATATTTTAAAATTCTATAAACTTATTAGGGTACCACAAAGCTTTCATACTTAAAAATCTCTTTTGGCCTAAAAAAATCTCACATTTATCAATGAAGCCCTCACTGACTGGTTTTCACTAATGCAAAAGGATAAATGTTTTGATAATATATTGGAATAAATACTTGTGAAAATACTATTATATTGATAAGCCATAGCTTTAGAAAATATATTCAGAACTGATATATTTGTATATGCAGGAGTAGAAAAGAAATTCTGGTATAGATATAGTAAGGTGTTAAATACATATGTTACTTTATACTTCACTCAGAGTCCTAACAAAAGCATGTGTCTCTACATGTTTAGACTCATGCAAATACTTCGAAACTTACTGAGATAGGGTCAAAACCTTTATTTGTCTTGTTCTTTCCTTTTCCTCTTCTTCTTTTTTTTTTTTTTGGTAACTAATTATGCAACCAAACTTGTAATTAAAAATGTGCAAGTATATCGGACAAAAGTTTTAGAGATATTTAAATATTCCACTCCCACTGAAATCACTGGGAGATGATTAATAGCTTTTAGAAGTTTAGCCTGTGCTATCATTACCCTTATGGACTATAAGAGGTGGAAACTACTGTATTTTGTGTTGAATAGAGTACAAAAATGCATCCTCCCTTATTTCATTTTTTTCCACAGGAGCCGCGCTCACGTATTGTCACATAATAATTTTGTAGTCTGTGAAAACAGTTATGTGTACAACAGCATACAAACCCACTTTGTTGAATTAACCCTTTGGGGCTCATAGGAAACAACCACAAAAAATGTAAGAATTGTAACACTGAAGAGTCTTGTTTGAACTTCCAGTTACTGTATAAGGTAACAGTAGTTCAATTTCTTAAAAAACCTGTCTAATACTGCTGTATGTCTTATTTGGTTTTCTGCATGATACAGATGAAGACTTCAGTTCATATCCAGCATAATGAATTCAGGAACCTAATTAAGACAGACTGACTCACCCTCTGGGAGGATTCAGAGGCACTGGCCGTTCTTGAAAGAGTTGAGGAGGAAGAGTGTAGGAGAATTAGATGAGTAAGCAGGACTTACTTTAGGATAGCTAATTTGCCTCCCCGCACTATGCACTTGAACAGCAGAGGCATCCTCAGCTAAGTCAGGTGCCTAGTACAGTCACAATGAACCTGGAAAATAGCCTTAATAAAGATACAATGCGGTATAAGGAGGAAGGAGACACACTGGGGCAGAAGTTACAGTACAAGCTTCTTATTTGGGGAACCAGACTTGGTCATAGACATAACTTTTCTCTCATATGAATCAATATGCACAAAAAAATACAAACATGATGAATGAGTACCCCTACTTCATTTACCCAAATGAACATTTTGGTTACCTTCTTCCATCTACCACATTTTTTATGGCTATTCGAGTACCAAATAAAGATGCTTCTGACATGTTAACCAGAGGGAAGCAAGTTAATTTCTGCACAAATTATTTTTTTCTGATTTCTCCTTTAGCTCTGTATGTTTATTACACTCTAGATCCTGATGACTATTTTTCACATTTTTACTTATGTAAGTATTCCCACAACACTTTAAGTGCCGTAGTGAAAAACTAAGTAATGCACAACATTAAGCATAAAACATATCACAATTTTGTTTATTTTTTGACAAGATTTGTACATGTGTTACTAACAGTATTTCTTTTCAGTCTTCTAGAGTGTTTCAACTTAATAACATACATTAAGCTCCATAGCCACTTGAAGACATGCAAGAATAATTATTACTTGAACACTGTTTAGGGAACTTTGCTAACATTTTTATTTCCTTTAATTTCTACAGAAGGATTCAGATATATACAAAAAATAAAACTTTTGAAAATCTAAGATAGAAGTGTGTGCTTGTAACTTAGGTACCCAGTATACTTTGCTTAAATTTAAGAAACCACCTCTGTCACCAGCACAGCCCAGAAGGGCACTAAGGGGGTGCTTAGTTTAAGCTTCTTAATTCCAGTTGGAACTGAGGGAAAATCTTGGAGTGTACACTCCAAACTCAACGTCCCAAGCTGCATCAGACTATAGAAGCTCAGGTTTTCTCTCTGGTTCTGCTCTTTCCTTGGTCACTCCTTTACATGGCATTTACATGGAATTTGGGCAAGCAAGTTCTCAGACCTAGACTGAGTCTGGCTTTAGGTCAGACATAAGTGCAGAAGAGGCACTCTGAACATACTTAAATTTAAGCATGCTGGGAACTCTCAGACCAAGCTAAGGGAAGCATAAGATTAGATGCTGTTTGAAAGGAGGTGAATTCAATTGTTCCTTGGGTATTAGAGAGTCTTGAAAAGGTCTCAACTGTAAAACTTATGGGCAAACCCCAGAAATATTTCTGATTTTTATGTGACACTTATGATGTCTAGCCAAGAAAAAAACAGAATGATTCAAAGCTGCAGAAAAAAGTTATTTTTTTATTTGTAGAAAATATTAACAAATTGTGTTTTTCCATACTCTAACTCTGGAATATAATATATTTTCCTTATATTTTAAATTACAGTAAGAAGGCAGATATCTAAAAAACGCAAACACAGATATGAATCCTGTAGTAGAGAGAATTAAAGCAATCTTTATACATGTTGTGTTCTGCAACAATCAAAGGAAGATCTTCTGTCATAGAAGTGAGAAATACTGGCACTACTACTAAACTTTTAAATAAGAAGCCACATTTGGTGTTTCAGCACAGAATCAAAGTGCTTGCTGATCCAAGTTTATTCTACAAATTTCTCCTCATATTACTAAAAAAATCCCAAATCCCAAACAATAAGGAGTATTCATTGGTCCTTTTAGGGACAAAGAATAATCTATGGCCACTTGCACTAGAGAGTCCTAAATACCAGTTTTGTTTTGTTTTTGTTTTTTTTTTTTTAATTACCTACTCATAACTTTTTTTTTTCAGAGCATCTGAATATTCATCTAATAACAGCTAAAGAATATTAAATGATACCTGCTTGTAAATTTGTTGGGGCTCCTTGAAAATTACAAGGAACTTCAGATAGCTTTTTTGTCACTGGCCGAATAATATTATTTGATTAATTCTTGTTTTCCCTAAACATAGCCTTGACTTGTAAGCATAAAAAAATTATAATCTATTACCTCCAGAGGAAAGAACATTTGTACCATGTTCTGCTCGAAATTCACTCCAAACTTCTGTTGTGGTTTGAGCCTACTCAGCAGCTAAACGCCCCGCAGCCGCTCACCCACCCTCCCCCGACTTGGGAATGGGGAGGGAATCGGAGGGACAAAGGGAGACTCGAGGGTTGAGATAAAAACAGTTTAATAACAGTAACAGAACAACACGCTGACAGCAGTATCAGCAGGTAATATACAATACAGCTGCTCACCTCCCACTGACCAACACCCACCTGCTCCCTGCCAGCGATCCCCAACACAAAGGCCCCACAGCCACACTCCCAGAAGTGAGAGCCCCTCCTGACCCACTCCTGCCTTTATATAAGGAGCGCAATGTCACGTGACATGGACTATCGGCCAATTCGGGCCCAGCCCTCCAGCTGTGCTCCCCCCGCCCCCGCACACAGGTGAGGGCACTAGGACCTGGGGAGCCCCTGGGGTCTCAGTGTGCTGCAGCACTCCTCCTGCTGCCAAACCAACGGGAACTCTAGTCCAGACCAAACCAGGACAACTTCTATCTAGTGTTTTAGTTACATTTTATAGCCGTAACAGATCTGATAAGTCAGCAATCTGTCATGAAGACAGGGCAGAAAATACATCTGTTTTTTTACTGTAAGATATTATATACAGTCCTTGAATACATTTGGACATTGTCAAACAACTCTGTATATTCCTACACCCTAATGCTGCTGTTGCTTTTTTTTTAATTATTTTTTACTTTTTAATTTGGTGGAAAATGCAGTTTCTGAAAAAGAAGTGTTGTCTTAGAAACTTCCTGAAATTATTTCCTTTGTCTTTAGGAAAGAAGGGGAAAAAAAATAATTGGTATCATCTTTCCTTTCCCCAACACCAAAGTATTTTGATTTATCATACTGAAGAGGAAGAATTTTCCCCTGTTCAGTTCAATGTTGATATCTCTTCCCAAACTGCTCCGGTACCCTAGAAAAGTCCTGTCCCTCCATCATCCTCATTCTTCTCTGGGGCTGATTTTATTGCATCCTCACACATTGCAGACTTCCTTATCCCTGAACCAACATCATGTCACAGGGACCCCATGTAGAAAGTCTGGTTTACCAAAAAGAAAGCAGAAGGCAATTGAATTTCAGCTCATAAGAGGAATAATAGCTGTGCAGAGTGCAGAAGCTGAAATCGTGTAAAATAAAACCTTCTGTTATTATTTACAGTTTATGCTTAAAAATTACTATATCAAAAACAACAAAAAAAACATTTAGTTTTACTTCCTTTCTATGATGAAAAATGTCTGAAATATTTATGGTACAGGCATCCTGTACCATAGCTTTTTTTGTAGGTGCAGTAGTAAGAGCTTTACGATCTCACATCACACACTGAATTTCCTCATGTGCTTGGACTAGAGCTCCAGGAGCTGGGAACCACTCAGCAGTGGGAGGTAACGCAGCGAGCGAGGAGCTATCACAGAGTGCTTGTTACAAAGCTATCTTGAAGACGAGACCTGTGTTCCAGTTTCAAAGACCTCTCCTTTTTTATTTTTAACCCCTCTCTTTTAACTTGGATAAAGGAGAGTGATGTGAGAGTAGGCCAAAAGAACACCAGAAGACTCTACTACAGAATCATCGGGTTTAGGTTTATTCTTTCCTTTTTCTCCCCATCTTATGTAGCAGATTCCTTGAGCTCGCTCCTGAGGAAGAATAGCAGTGATCACATCTGTTTGGGAGCTGTATCCAAGTAACTCTATATGGGTTGAGCTGAGGGCAGAATAGCCTGAAGAAATCAAGCCTCCAGCTCAAACCTTGCTGACTTTGCTGACAGATTCTTTAGAATTAGATTGAAGCCAAACTTCAAAGAGGAAGCTGAGTTCAAAAATAAAACTTTTTTTTTTTTTTTTTTTTTTTTTTTTCATTTAGAGCAGAGTTTAAAAGTTTACCTGATCTGAAGCAATAAGGTTTTTCGTGACATGTTTCGCTTTGAAGTCCAGATTTTAGACAAGCACATCAATTTCAAAGTGTCTATAAGCAGTCAGAGCCAACTGGCTTAAAATACCAGGATGTAGGTGCAGGAATGCTACACATGCCTACATGTTTTTTTTGTTTGCTTTTATTAGCATTGGAGAGAAACTTGTGATTTGGAAGGCAAGGACGTATCAGCATCAGAAGATTTAGAATAATCAGATAACTTTAAGGACAGAAGATGAGAACAAAATTATGTTTGTCATCCCTCAATGTGATAGTCACGCTTCATCTGTGAATTTATTTTCTGGGAATTAGTAAATGAGACATTAATTTAGAGGACCTAAAAATGTATTTATATTCACTTGTGTAAGGTTCTTGTTTCAACTGACTAGATGGATTCATAGAAGATTTTCCTCTTTAATAACAAATATTTCAGGTCTGGAAGTGGAAAACTAAAGTAAATTTAGCTTGGTACTCACAAGGAGGTAAAATCACATCTCAGTGATATCAGTGGCAAACTATCCCACTGTTAGTTGCATGCTTACATGTGACTGAATGTATCAGTATATGAAGAAAGTGAAATTTCCGACTTCTTGTTTATCTATCAATACACGAAGGTCAAAGGCACAAAGGAGGGACCAGCATATTTATGTAATGTTGGAGAATGGCTCAGAGACAAGGGTCCAGAGCCCACCGAGCAGTTGTATGATCAGAGCCTGCTCTAGCTGCTGATGCTGGGCCCCACTAGGGTTTGCCTGCAGCTGCTCGCAGCTGCTGATACAGGAGGAATGTCAAGGACGCTTCAGCCCTGTTTACCGTGGTGTGTCGAAAACAGGTTAAGGGGAATTAGGAATAGTAGTCTGAGAAACCTAGTGTTATGGTGACGGTGGTCTGAGAAACATTGTGTTATGGTACTGTCGTGTATCGAAAACAAGTCAACAGGAATCAGAAATAGTAGCATGAGAAACTTAGTGTTAGGAGAAGCTTGTGCTGTAAGCTAACTGCAAGTAGGTGGACCGTGCAAATACGACCTTTAGAGCTTAAGCCAATCAGCTAGTGACTAGTAGGCATAATAATTATCATTGTCTGTATAAATATATGTACCCTGGACCAATAAAGACACACGTTGATTGATGCTCTATCACCCACACTGAACCCGTCTCGGCGTGTCGTTCGTCCGCGGCTCCGCAAGATGGCCCCCGAACAGGGACCTGCATAGAAGAATAACACAGATGGAGCGACGGACCCGGAGAAAACAGCAACGACCAAGGAATTCGAGAACGGACCCAAGAAACACCAAATACAGCAGCGTCCAGGGTCCACGAGCTGAGACGGAGAGGCACCGGCCCTGGCAGCCCTGGGAGAGTACGCGGAGAGAAGCCGGTTGGAGCGGCCCCGAGAGCGAAGGCGGAGCGGCCCCGAGAGCGGAGGTGACCGGCCCCGAAGAACAGAAGTGAACGGCCCCGCAGAGCGGAGGCAGACCGGCCCCGAGACCGGAAGTGAGTGGCCCTGCGAGCGGCAGCGGAAAGGAGCCGGAACTGACGTGGTAAGGAGCCGACTGCAGCAGCCACGGGAGAGGACACGAAGGGACGCCACAGGCAGACGCTGAGCGGCCCCAGGGGCGGACGCGAGGGAGCACTGGAGGTGAGCACAGGGTGGCCCCGGAAGTGGAAGCGGGGAGGCACCGGAACTGACGCAGAGGGGCGACGGAAGCTGACGCGGAAAGGCGCTGCACACAGCGGCGGCAGAAACAAACGCGGGGAAATATCAGAGACAGCAGTGCCTAGCCGAATTAAGAACGATCGGACAGTGGGCCTCCGACAGGTCGTTCCGAGGACCTGAACCGAGATAAAGGGTCGCTCTCTGCAAGGGCTGCTGGCAAGAGCTGCAACTGGTGCCTTAGTCACGGAGCATCAGCAACATATCAAAGTAAGGGGGTAATTTTTTAGTGCCTTAAACAGGGAGAACAGGCCGGCGGGAGTATTTTTAGTGCCTTAAACAGGGAGAACAGGCCGGCGGGAGTATTTTTAGTGCCTTAAACAGGGAGCACAGGCCGGAGGGAGTATTTTTAGTGCCTTAAACAGGGAGCACAGGCCGGCGGGAGTATTTTTAGTGCCTTAAACAGGGAGCACAGGCCGGAGGGAGTATTTTTAGTGCCTTAAACAGGGAGCACAAGCCGGCGGGAGTATTTTTTTTGCCTTAAGCAGGGAGCAAAGGGCCGACGGTGCCTTATTCAGGGGTGGGTCGGCAGTAACGGTACTGTGCCTTATCCAGGGAGCACAGGACCAGAGGTGCCTTAATCAAGGAGCACCAGGTTGACAAGATGGAACAGGAGGTAGCCCTGGATTTATTACAGCGCTTTTTAGAAAAGCGGGGAGTTGATTGTATAAAATCACTCGTGGGTTTAGTAGCATTAGGAAGGGTCAAAGGATGTTTTCAGGATCCTAATTCTGTTTTTGATGTCGACGAGTGGAGACAATTAGGTGATATTTTATGGGATATGGTAATTGACGACGATAAAGCTGCAAGGAAAATGATGAAACCATGGTGGGATGTGGTGAATAATATTAAGCGGTATCAGCTTGAAAAGAACCTTGCAGCTGTAGCAACTACAAAGTTGGGGGGGGGTAAGTTTCACAATTACCCCAGATAGTGAGGCATCTGGATCTATGCTTTTTGACAGTGATCGTATTCCTGTACCATCAACAGGAGGGCCAGTTACAGTTAATGTGAATAGGGAAAGTCCGGAGGCCAGCTCCCCCCCCGTGCCCTTACAGTCATGCCCCGCCCCCCCACCCCCCCCTACCTCAGAGGCGGAGGGGCAGAGGGACGATGGCCCCTCGCTAATATTTAGCCAACAGGAGTGGCGCGAAGTAGGTGATTTCTTGTGGGACGAGACTATTACTGGAGGCAATAAAGGCAGTGAAGCACGACAGCAAGGGGTGGTCTGGCGAACGATCGTAAAAGCCCTGAGGGAGATGCAAGCAAAAAAGAAAGTAGCTGCTGCTGCTATGGCGGCTATCGGCGCTGTACCATCTCCACCGGTCCTTGCCGAATCCAATTGTCCATCACGATTAGCCACCTTCTTCGGGGTTAATCAGCAGCTCCACTCTATTAAGGGCATGTCACCAAGTATTCCTGTTTACTCCACTGTGCAAGAAGCAGCAGAGAAATCAGGCGGCGCGGGGGTACCGGGTGGAGCGGCGTGCCACCATAAACTCTGCCCGCCCCCCCCCCCCCCCCTTTGGATGGTTCCGCCCCTGACAGCACGTCAGCGTCTGGCTCAGAGAGTAAAACGGCGTCTCTGTCCGAATTAAAGCAACAGGGTCACACATCAGAAAAGGACAGTCACAAAGTCCAAGAACTTGAAACAAAATTACAGAAGTTAAGCTACAGAACAGAACTCTGCATTTACAATTACAATAAAAGGAAGCGCTGCCGGCAGCCCCGCCACACCCACTCCCATCACCCTTATCAGAACCAGCTCTGCTTTTAGCTCAGTCCCGATGGAGTGGGGTGATTCGTGATGCCTTGTTAAAAGAGGACAGGCATGCTGCTGGAGCGTTGGCCTGCCCCGTAGTGACAACGAATGAGGGACACCTGGGAACTCAAGATCACAAGATTCTTCTCGGGAGGTCTGGAGACTCCTTACAAACTTTAGAACTCTGAACTGTCATTTGGGTGTTTCAACATCAACACTGGTATCAAAAACTTGTTCATGTAGTATCAGGTTCATTGTATGTTGTGGGTTCATTGCAATGTTTAGAACATAGCATGGTGAAACCTGTATTGAATTCTGTATTGCATACTCTGTTGTTACAATTGCTGACACTTTTAAAACTGTAAGGGTGGTTTTCTTGCTACATAAAACTGCATAAGAGTGGAACATGGACTGACAGGATGGTTACAAAACTTGGGAATTTGGAAAATGGACTGACAGAATGGTTATAAATCTACAAAACTTGGAAATTACTGGGTGGCTGAAAGCTTTGTTGATGCATGGACTGGTAATGATGATTGTCATTATGATTGTCATGATGGTATTGGGGTCTGTGTCGAAATGCTTTATGAATGCTATGATTCAAACTTTAAAAGGAGTCTGGATTGTCCAAAAAGAAAAAGGGGGAAAACCTGGTAGGAATTTTTTTGGGGGGAATCAGGGTCATGCACGGATCCTACAGGGTTTGGACAATCCAGGCTGGGTCTCTGAGCAGAAAACTGCCACGTGGTAATCCTGCCCTTGGGGTCACCTGGAAGGGCAAGAATGAGGAAGTCAAGCTAGTGCTTCCTTCCTGTTTGAATGCCTGGATACACTAACCGCAAAGTAGATTTAGTTTGTTCACGCGTGCTAACGATGCAGACCTATCACAGCACTTCGGGGTGCGTGATGAGTTTCTTTAGCCAATAGATTGTAAGCCTGCATGCTTAAGTTGTGCCTTGTCATGTATTAAGAAAATCTTTGAATGAATGTTAGGTCAGGCTCTGCTTGTACAAAAAGAAAAAGGGGGAATTGTCGGAGAATGGCTCAGAGACAAGGGTCCTGAGCCCACCGAGCAGTTGTATGATCAGAGCCTGTTCTAGGGGCTCATGCTGTGCCTCGCTGATGCTGGACCTCACTAGGGTTTGCCTGCAGCTGCTCGCAGCTGCTGATACATGAGGAATGTCAAGGACGCTTCAGCCTTGTGTACCGTGGTGTGTCGAAAACAGGTTGAGAGAAATTGGGAATAGTGGTCTGAGAAAACCAGTGTTATGGTAACGGTGGTCTGAGAAACATTGTGTTATGGTACTGTCGTGTATCGAAAACAAGTCAAGTGGAATTAGAAATAGTAGCACGAGAAACTTAGTGTTATGAGAAGCTTGTGCTGTTAGCTAACTGCAAGTAGGTGGACCGTGCGAATATGACCTTTAGAGCTTAAGCCAATCAGCTAGTGACTAGTAGGCATAATAATTATCATTGTCTGTATAAATATATGTACCCTGGACCAATAAAGACACACGTTGATTGATGCTCTATCTTCCACGTTGAACCCGTCTCGGCGTGTCGTTCGTCCGCGGCTCCGCATAGAATATTACTGTGCATAGCAGTAATATGACAATAACTTCCCATACTAAAATAAGAGGCTATCTGTGTCTCAGTGTTATTAAATCCATAAAGTTCAAAGAGATAGGGAAGATTACTGGTTTGTCCCACCTCTGCCCATAGCACATTCAGAACAGAACTAGTTCTTTTATCTCACAGCCCAGTTCTCCACTGTGTTGTATCTAAACTGTATACGCTGGCAAAACTTTAGATTTACTACAGTATAGAGGATACCAGAGTGGCTGCTCTATCCAGACCAATTTAAACTGATTTTTCAGGGAAGATTTTGATAGACGATGTAAAATATTTTCAGAAATTAAAGCTTTATTACATCTGGTGTATTCCCCTGATCATTCTTGTGAGTGGAATTACAAAGTCCATCTATCTAGCATGATTTGTTCTTCATAAGATCAGACAGATCATGGTTTCATTATCTCAATTTAATTTGCAAAAATTCTGCCCTTTCTTCTTCTGTGTTATACTTAGACCATGAAAAATAAAGTATCATTTTTTCTGGACATTGTTCCTAAGTCATGACAGCTTTATGGTAAATTTGAGATTTGTTTTCTACAAATTAAGTTCATAGGGAACAAAATACATGATGAAATCATCATCCAGGATGACTAGTGTTTCATTCTGAGTTTCTCTCTTACAGAGAGTGAGAATCAGTCTAAACCAGAGATGTGCTTAATCCATGAATTTCAGCTCAAGATTGAAATGCAGTTTTTGAGCATACTCAAAATTTTTCTTCAAGATTTTTCAAGTACAGGCTGTTCTTCTAGCTAGTATGCAAGGGAAAATAATTTGCTGTTAGATTTTGTTTGATTCCATATTTATTCACAATACAGTTTCAATATCAAAGATGAGCATTTCAGAAAAATAAAAACTAAAACCTGTGAAGAAAAGAAAAATGTTACCATTTTTCATCTGTCTTATTTCTCTGCACCAACAATGTAACAGAAAAAGGAATATTGTGTGATGTATTTAAACTGTGCTTTCAACGAGACTTTGGACAAAGTCTCAATCTGTTAAGAAAACTCATTAGACAAGGTGGAGAAGATCTGGTTGCCTGAGCACAGCCATGTAGAATAATTTCATACTCTGTGGCTCATCACACCTAGTTTCACATGTGACTCTCTGGGAAGTAAAGCACATCATCTGGCCTGGTGGAAGTATCTTATATACCACAAGGTGTCACAGTGGTAAACAGGCACCAATGTGTAGGCATATGAGTGCCCTTGCTAAACCTTTTGCTGTCTGGAGTGTTAAGTCTGTTTCTATCTTGATTTCACTATGTGGAAAATAGGAGAAATGGAACTTAACTTTACAAAGATGTGTAGAGTTCTGGAACCAGAAAGTTCTGTTTATAAGCTAGGAGGTTTTCACTACTTTCTACTCCTCTTAAGATCAGTTAGGTAATTTTTTGTTTTCCATTCACAATTATCATATGGGAAACTTGTACCCATTCACATAACTGGCTCTGTTGAAGAGGAACCTGCTTATCACTCTTGTATGTTTAATAGTTTTGGAATTTCCCCTCAGAGTTCTCTATAATATTTTGAAAAGACAAGGAAGACATTCCCACCTATTCCCACAAAACTGAATTGATTTCCATTAAGGTCTCTTGGCAATTGATCCAGAATTTAAAGTTTACACTGTTGAAACAGTTGAAAAGAAAAATCTTAAGGATACCTAAATAATTAACTTATTAACTAGTAAAAAAAGAGTTGAAGTTAGTGGTCTCAGATCAAGCCAACTTCCTTAGCAACTGCCTCCACTTTTCTTCCCAGCAATCAAAAGCCATAGATATAATTGAATTTATAATGAAGCTTAGATATTTGTAAATCAAACTGCATGTTCGGTTCTTTAGTATTTCATAAGTTTGACTTTTTAAGAGATCAGAATCATTATTTACTGTGTTTTTTCACTGTTTCCACTTCTGAATGTGCCGTGGATTGAGCCCAGAGGACAACTGAGCACCACACAGCCATTCACTCACCCCTTGCCCCTCAGGAATGGGAAGTAGAAAATAAAGTAAAAGGCTCCAGAATCCAGATAAATACAGGAAGGGGTGAATCACCCATTATGGTCCTGGGTAAAAGACAGACTCATTAGGGGAAGAAAAAGGAACATAAATTTAATACAGACACTAACAATAACAACACTTAACAGAGAAGGACAGTGAGAAGCTTACCACATCTTAAAAACACCTTCCCCCACACCTCCCTTCCTCAGTGGTGTTGCTGATTTCTCTACCTCCTGCCCCACAGCAGTGCAGGGAATGGTGGTTACAGTCAGTCTGTTGCTTCTTCCTCCTCAACGGGAGCATTCCTAGCATTCTTTCCCTGCTCCATGTGGTTCCCCTGTAACAAAACACATTTCTCCATGAACTTTCCCCAGTGTGAGTTTTTCCCAGGGGATGCAGCTGTTCACGTGCTGACCTGGCCTGGATCACCTCCTGCATGTTGCAGTCTTCCCAGCACCAAACTACGACAGCGGGGGAAAGCTCCTTCTGTTGCAGTTACCTTAATGAAACAGTTTCAATCCTAGAATATTATTTTGATTTTAGTTTAAAAGTATGATTTTAATTTAACATGAAGCTACAGTAGCTATGAGACTATAAAGTACACTAAAGCCCTTAGGATTAAGCAACTAGTATGCTGTGTGCTTTGAACATTATAAGAATCATCATGGACTCTGAATTAACGCAATGGGTACTGGTTATGGATCTTGACTTGAAACAATAGGTACCTGAGGAAAACTGGTTTGGTTGGAAAGATCGGCCAAGGGAGAGGTGAACATTAACCAAAGGTGGAGTGAGCATGCACAAGGATGGAGTTCAATCAGCGGACACAGTGATGAAGACTATCAACGACCACCAGAGACCCCCATCCAGTATAACCACGCATGCGTTAGAGACATTTGCACATGATAATAATTTCCAAGAAATAACATGAATATGCTAATCATTGCCCTCCCCCCATTCTATTTAAATCAATTAGTGAGGATGACCAATGATTTCTGCAGAATAGGAATGTAGGTAAGGTGAGGTAACTAAAAGCCAATCATTATAAAGGTCAACTTAAACGTTATGGAATTATTGATCTTATGTAACTATGTCTCTGCTGAAAAAGTGTATAAATATGTTGTGCTTTGTACCTATCGAGGAACACGTCTTTGGCGGAGTTATCCCCCGTGTTCCCCAGCGCTGGAATAAAGAGGTGCCTGCTTATCTGCTGTGTGTAGATAAGTTCTATTCACGATTGCGACCGCTAACACTTCCCTCAGAGTCCCAGCTTTAAGTGCCGATGTCTGCTCCGATGCAGGCTGCTCCACAGGTGGCAGGTCAGCATCTGCTCCACCGCAGACCTCCATGGGCGGCAGCAGGGCAGCCCTGTTGCCTCACCAGGGGATACAGGAGGACTCTGCCCCAGCACACCTCCCCCACTGCCTCCTTCTGATCTAAGGAGACATTAACCAGACGGTCCCCACCTTCAGGAAACATTGCACCTGGGGGTTGAGACGTGCCCTGTGTTTTGTTAAGACTGTGCCGTTTATCTGGTAACATGGGAGTTGCTAGGGGAGGGTCAGCGCCGGGGGCTTGGGGTGGAGGATATTTTAAGGATTTCTCGGAACTAATTGTAATATTCCCTCCCTATTCCCCGAATTGTGATACATACGTAACATTCTATGTAATAAAAAGCTGCTTTTGGCTCCAAGGCGCACGCGCATTTGGAGGAAATGATTGCCCCATGCGCCCAGCACTGAATAAACATAACGACTTTATAACCTTACTTGTTCTAAAGTCGTGATTCCGCGCCTCGCTTCAGCTGACCTGGGTGCTCACACATGTATCCTCCTCACAAGTCCCAACTCCCTCCCAGGTTTCCCGTTCTTAAATATGTTGTCGCAGAGATGCAGCCACCGTTGCTGATTAGCTCAGCTTTGGTGCAGAGGTGAGTCCAATTTGGAGCAGGGGGAGCTTTCAAGAAGCTTCTCGCAGGGCTCCACCACTATAGCCCCTCCCACACTACCAAAAACCCTGCCAGAGAAAAACTCAGCACAGAATGATATTAGGAAATGTAGAGTAAGTACACATTTAAAAAAAAATAAATAAAAAAAAATTCCTACAGGGAAAATGAATACCTTACTATGGAAACCATATGATCATAATCAGTTCTGCAAAAATGATCACATATTTAGGGACTTTAAGTTTTATTGAAAGATTAATTTTGTGAATTGAGAAAAGTTTTACATGTTCTTATTTAAAACAATTCCACTCATCTTGCATTGGAAATAACTACATCTACATTTTATTAGCACACTAAAAATTATATGCTTATACAGAAAACTGCCAGGCCTGTTACACTGGTTGACATAGACCCACTACTCAGGTCCTGAATGCTTATGAATAATTTATACACGTATAATATGTAGCCACACATCAGTTATACAAGCAGAAAAGCTTTTTGATAAACCAATCAGTTTAAAGTAAGGAAATCATATGATTCTGAGTAAAGTGTGGGGTTTGAGTTAGGTGACTGTGTTCCTTGGGATAAATGCACAGAAATAGCAGAAGGTGCCAGTGCACTTCTTTCTGCTTGAAAATACAGCAAAGTCCAGTTTCTGTCTATCACCACAATTCTGCTGATTCTCCTACTGACCAGATAATCTGCTTAGGAGGAAATCTTTCTATCATTGCTTACTGAACACTGGCTCAGTCACCTAGTTCCTTCTCTACCTGAAGCATCTACCCCATTCTCTTCATCATCTTTACTTATTGAATCTCTTACTTTTTGAACCTGTTACTTACTTTTTTGAACATTTCCTCCTTTTTATTGCCAGCTCTATGGTATTTATTCTCCAAGATATCTCTTTTTTCAGGATTTTTACACCCACTCTTTTCCTCTGGTTAAAAGTACGGTTTCCAGAAGCAAGTCTGAACCTCACTCTCCATGTGTGAAAACTCTTGTCATTTGTCCTTCTGTGTGCAGATGTCTGCACCTCATTCCCCTGAAGCCTTCTTCAGTCATCCCTCCCCCTGCTCCTCTCTCTGCTCAAACTTTTCTGATTTTAAGAGTTCACTGCAGTCTCTGTCTCAACAATTACCCTTACTCTAAACACAAAACCACCCAGTATATTCTTTGTGGGCTTTGGAGATATGCATTTTCTTGAAGTGTTGCACCTGATGCAATCCTATTAAACAGCATGAGACCATGCCATTATCATATACTAACCTCTGCCTACAAGCACAAAATTTAGTCCTAATTTAAAATGCTCAATTGTTAAGTGTACTTGTGACATAATTTAGCCAGTCTTTCTGTAAGAGCATCAGTATGACAGGCTCTGACCATAAGTAAGGTTGATAAAATGTTCTGGTTTAATTACTTATCAGCCATAAGTTGTGTTTTAATAGAAGAGATTTCTACCCTTTCTAGAAAATTACAATTTTTGGCCAGAATAAAACTATGTTATCTGCAGTTACAGTTTAATTATTTCAGATGAACACAGGTATCATAAAGATAAGCTGTTGCCTTTCACTGTCTGATTCAAATACTCAAGTTTCCATTTCCATTCTATCTAATAGATACCTGTCAAGATTCCCAGTATTGTGATTTATGTACCCAAAGAGTGAGTATCCTTTAAAATAAAAAAAAAAAAGATAATAGAAAAAGAGAGCCCATAACATATCTTGGACAATAGCTGATGCCTACAACAGTTCATGGAGGCAAAAGAATCATGAAGCAGCAGTACTATGATGCCTATAAAATATACGACAACACAGAATTATTTGTGGTAACATCACCCAGAACATTTTTGGTGATATTTTTTTTCATTGAGAAGTCCAAAGTTTGTAAGGGATGAAAATGAAAAATGTTCTGGCTAAGTTTTCCTACGATACTTAATTTTTCATGTTAAAAATGCACTTTATTTTGTCTGTTCCTGCTGAATCTGTAAGAAACAATTGCCTGTGAAAAAAATAAGTAACAACAAACAAAACCAAGCATAAGCATTTATTTCATGAATGTCACTACAAAGAAAGGTGAGAAACGGTGAGGCACATTGTTCATTTCATAGAATCATAGAAGAGCTCAGGTTGGAAGAGACCTCAAAAGATCATCTGGTCCAACCTTTTGTGGCAAAGGGAGCCCAGATGAGATTATCTAGTACCTTTTCCAATCATATCTTGAAAATCTTCCACAATGAAGACCCTACCACGTTCCTGAAGAGGTTATTCCAGTGAATAATCGTACTCACTGCAAAAAAGTTCTCTTATGCCAAGATGAAACCTCTCCCAGTGTAACTTGCTCTCTTTGTCCCTTGTCTTCTCCATCTGCTCCTTGTGAAGAAAGAACCTCCGTCCTCTTTGTAGCCACCTTTTAAGTACTGGAATACTGTGATGAGATCCCCCCTGAGCCTTCTCTTCTCCAGGGAGAAAAGTCCTGACTCCTTCAGTCTTTCCTCAAAGGCCAGGTTCTCCAGCCTTTTAATCATCATTGTGGCCCTACTTTGGACCCTCTCCAGTCTGTCTGCATCTACTGAATTGTGGGGACCAGAACTGGACACAGTACTCCAGGTGTGGCATGACAGGCACTGAGTCGAGTCAACCTAAGGTAGTGAAAATAGTTGCCATAAATGATATGTCAGTGTTTACCAGGGAGCAGTAGGATGACATTGTATCTGGAAAAGAAACCAGTATAAAAGAATCTGAAAGACCTAGAATAAACAAATAAAACTTCTGTATTTTATCTTACATTTTATTACATCCTCCTGTTCATTACTTTTTCCTTGATGCATCTCTGCCCTTATACCCTCAGAAATACTATGATTTTTCTGTGTGGCTATTTTATAACTTTATATGAACCTTCATGCTTCCTTCATTGAATCCAAATACAATGTGTGATTGTTGCTTCATAAGTAAACATAATAATAAAGGTAACAGTGGGTATCTGTAACGAACAGACCTACTTTGTCCTTACAAATATATATAAATGTAAGTGATCAGATGGATATGTGTGGAGCAAATTAAGAAAAGATTTAAGTACTGCTAGTGGTTTATAACTATACAAATCCAATAATAACTTTTAAAAAAATACAGAAATGTACAGAAAGGTGCATAATGGTATCCTTGAGAGGATACATTAGGAGAGCTAGAACAACAGGGGCATTAAAGCACAGTAGTTTAGATAATGAAGTCAAATAAATTGTCTCCACTGTTGTGCCTTCATTGTCACCAAAGTACACTGTGATAAATGAAACAGATTTATCTGATGGAAATTGTAAACAATCATATTTAATAAACAGTTGTTAACCCTTTTATAACATTGATGGTTTATGTTCATTATATGCTCATTGTATTACAGCAAGTTTGTTTCCTGTTTCATTTCTCCATTGTCATTTTGCATTGCATACCTCTGCAAGACAGGTCTATTTTTTATGTTCTACTGTAAAGTATGTGAGTAACATTCAGATCTTAATAGAAGTGTCACATCATTTCCAGATCAAATTATCTAGTTTTAATAGCTAAAGGGAATCAAATTAATCAGAAAAAAACAGAATACAAACCAATACAAATGTTGTGGTTCCGAAGATATTGACTGAAATACATGGAAGTGAAGTTTGCCAGTTATCACATTAAATGGAAGTCATAGTCTTACTGGGGTGCTCAATTAGTTATCATTAGTAGTGTTATATTAGGAGGATGCATTAAGGTTTAAATTTCTAGGAAAACACACGGCTCAAGTGAACTTAATTGCACAAAGAGTGACATGGATTTCTGTTGTTTTTTTTTCTCATTAATTTATTAGATACTGAGACACAGGAACACATGAAAGCCCAGAATATTTATTCAGATTTATAGGTAATCTTTACCTTTGTAACAAGCAAAATGTTCATTTCAGAGAAATAAGGCTGGAATCTCCTACAAAACAGCATCACAATATTTGAAAAAATCAGGGCAACCATGAGGCTGTTTGGCTCTATGTCTTTACATATCTCTTTTCTAATTTTCTTCTGTGTGACTAAGCTACAGCAATGTGTCTTGATTTTCTAGCATACATCATAAACACAAGCTGCCAGTAATAGGACATTAAGTCCAATTGTATGGGACTCTTTGAATATCTGTTAATCTTTGGCCTCTTCTTTCTGCACTCCAAATACCCCCAAAAGCTTCTTATTAGCTCAAAACCATCCATTTCTAGTCTGCCATGGGGTTTAGAAATACTGATTCAGGTATACAGCAACAAAGACAAAAAGATATGCAGTCTTGGTAAATGTTCTTGAAGACTATGAGACTTTAAGGGTCTATCCAAGAATGCCGTGAGCACATACTATAAGCATAATAATGACTTAATGTTATCAACTATAATTGTGACATCAATGGCATTTTGTATATACATATACACACAATTCCTAGTTATACTTATTTTATATTTATATTATATTCATACTTATATATGTTTTAGATTTGAGTTTTAAAAGCCATACGTCTTATTGAGGGTTCCATGAGGAATCCTATTATTGGAAACTTAACAGATTCAAAGTCATAGAAGGATGACTCTCTGACACTATCTTTGATGTGTCTTGTTCTACAAGAAAAACTTTACAGAGTTTAAACTCTGGCATGGTCCATTTGCATAATTTATTGATCCTGGTGCACAGTTAGACATCTGATATTTATTTGTCCTTGCTTTACTACTAGCCATGCACTTTTCTAAATACATGCAGGTGAAGAAGATTTTGTGTCATTTTGATGGAGCAAGGTGGATTTTCAAGTAAATCTCTGACAATAATTACTCTGATGTGCATAGAAATGGTATATACTAAGACAGACTAAAGATTTTTTTTCTCTGTGGAGAAAAAAAAAGCAGATATTTGCAGCAATTTTATAAATAGAGAAAAAATAGTGTCTCTCTTCATGCTAGCATAAAATTTGGGGAAAAACAATTTCTCAACTCTGATCAAAATAACCATCCATATTAAATAAGAATGGAAACATAATATATCTTCAATGTTTGCACATAAAAAACCCCAATGTGAACTGTTTCGAATATTAACAAACAAATTTCTGCTATGTCAGAATGCTCACTAATTTCAGATTAATTTTCTTAATTGAAAATAATTCCAGTGGTACTTTAATGTTGAACAGCACATGCTCAGGACATAATTTCTTATGCAGGATTTCCCTACAAATATAAAGCACTTTTATTTTAAAGCAGTTAAGAGATTAATACTCATTAAGGATTAGTGGATTTTCAAGCTTCATCTTTTATAATATTTTTTTTAAGTTAGTCCAGTGTCAAAACCCTTGAATATTAAGTTGTCTTTAAAAAAATGATACTGTTCTTCAGCAAAGATTATTTTTGACTCTTCCAACCTCCCCTGGAGAAGAAAACCAATACACAATCATACTAACTCTTCTATTTTCAGTGGATAACAGTGAAAAGTATTTGAAAATCTATATAACAGTGGCATGCTTTTTACTATTGTTACTGTAACAGATGTAAAGTTTATTGTCTGAGAAAGACAATTTCAATCTAGCATTGCCATGTAAGTGGTGAGCTGCAGTAACCACTTCATATGCAAAATGAGCTTATCTTGATTTACTGCCCTTACTTCTTTTCCCTACTTTGACACCTGTTGCATCTTGTTATATATCTCAACTGAATTTTCTATTACATTTTCAAATTACTGTTTTGTGCAGGAACTAAAAAAAAAAATGGAGTCTTGCGCTTCATCTCTTCATGGAGCTCTGATCAAGAAGTATTGTTTGCCATCCAGCATAGTTTGCTGTATATGACATTGACAATTACATTCCATCTCAATGCAATTGCTTCTAACCCATACTTTGGTGTATCAAAGTGCAACTTTTACCTTACAAAGTTTCCAATCTTTATTGGAAGTCTTCAAGGTTTAGAGAATCATAATTTCTTTCTGTTTTGCTCTCAGTGTTAATTGTTTAAAAAATTTATTTTGTCCCCTGTGAAGTTGTCCATCCTCAGATTCCAGCCACTAGTCTCTGACATGTCCTGTTTTCCTCAACTAAAAGTGCTTTCTATCCAGAATTGTCTAATCATGAAGGAAATCAAGCATTTTAAAAAAGTCACCCTTTCCCTCAAAGCATATACAGCATGGGCGGGAAGTCCTCAGCCCCAATGCTTTCACTATACAAATGCACTCACATTGGACAGTATTCCTCACTAATGTAGGTGTAGGTTATATCATCCAGGTTCCTCCATAGCTGAAGGAGAGGAAGGAACCTCTAGGACTAGCTCAGAACTTTGTTTGACTGAATCACATTTTGATTTTGTTGGAAGTGCCTAATTGAAGTATATGAAGTTAAACTGGTGCATATCCAGGACTTAATGTCATGGTTTAGGCCCAGCTGGCCACTCCTCCCTCCTGGTGGGATGGGGAGGAGAATTGGAAGATAAAAAAGGTAAAACCTTGTAGGTTGAAATAGGACAACACAAGGAGAGAAGAAAACAAAATAACAATTATTCTAATAAAAGAATATGTATAAAACAAGTGATGCACAATGCAATTGCTCATCATCCGGTAACCCACGCTCAGCCCCTTTCTGAGCCATGGTCTCTCCTCACTTTGGCCAGTTCCCCCAGTTATATGCTGAGAAAGATGTCAATATGGTATTGAATATCCCCTTGGCTGCACTCCCCCTTGCAGCTTCTTGTGAAAATTAACCCTATCCTAGCTGAACCCAGGTCACTTAACTAGATTTAAATCTATTTAGCATGCATAAGACAGAATTAATACAGTTTATCATACAGTATATGACATTTTTATCATACTGTAGCATGACAGATCACTCATAAACATCTTAATATTTGAATCAGAGAAATTGCATTTTCCAGTAAAACCACATTGTCAGATTCATTATCTTTCTAACCTCTAGTACAAATATAAATATGAATACCATCTCAGATTACTTTTTCCATTACTTGCTTTAAATTTTTGTCATGTTAACCAGCTTATTCTTATTGATCATTCCACTTATTTTTTCTAAACACTGGAACAGTACTAATATTCTGCTAGAATTTCTGTCATAGTCAAATGTTAAAATGAATACCTTACGAACTCCTCAACCCACTCCTGAATTGAGGATAAGGTGAAAATTATTGGGTGTTTGCTGAATTAATGTCATTTATCCAAATATGTTTTTTAATTATACCCTTGGAACAGAAAATAACTCATTAGCTCTATGTGAGAGATATATCTATCGATCTATATCTATATATATCATATATATCTATATATAAATATAACTTTATCACATGCAAATTAAGAATTCTTAACATTTCTTCATTTTCTGCATAGTTATTAACAGATTGCCTTCTCTAACTAGCAATGATCTTACAGATTTGTCAGGATTTTATCACTGGAACATTTATTTTAAATGTATTACAACATATTAATAAATAACAGTTGTCTTCATAGCTTATTCTATTAGTCACAGACTTGACATTTTAAAATAAGTCAGTTGGATATTTTAAATCTTGTTATTTTCAGTCTTGTTTAAGTTGAAACAATAATGCTAACTTTTCAGATTTTTAAGTTTTCCTCTGTAATCATTATAACTGTTATTTACTAATCATTGCAAAACATATGGTGTAACCAATGCAACTGTCTTTGAATGCAGTAATGCTATCAAGAGCTAACAATAAAGCAGGTAAAAAACCTGTGTTCCTACCCACTGCTGTTAGTTTATGGCTTCACAAAGGACCTGTAGTATAGATGATCAAATGTCAGTTCAGCAGTATGGACTTCCAGCTGACACCTAAGAATCTCACTCGAGGCCTAGGCCATCCAGCAACTGGCAATATTTTTTTTTTTTTTTCACAAAATGCAGAAAATAAAAAATGAAGCAAAAAAAATACTTAGAGAAAATACCATCAAACTAAAGCAAATACACAAACACATATATACACACATTTTCATATGTGCATGTTTGCGTGCTTGTACGCATGTCTGTACACATTTATGAAGCTCTTTACAGTCAAGTAGACAAAATATAGTTAAGTAGTTTGATAGCTCTATGCTGTGTTGTTTGGTGAATGACTACCTGTTTTATTTTGAGTGGACGAGTGATCTATATGAATGATCCTGTTTTTCTACTGAAGCTGTACCTAACATAGAAGTTATCAATTGTGCTCTTTAGGGAAAAAACTCAAGCAAACAAAATGTATCATCAAATGTAGAAGACAACAATGTTAAAACCAGTCTTGAAAATATAAAGATTAAGTTATTTCCTACCAGAACAACAACATGGAAATAAAGGTACAAATATTCTGAGAAACTTTGGAAATGTCATATATATTTTACGAATTTTTATGATTTCCAAATGAAATTTTGACACCAATCTCTCCTCTGCCAAAATCAATTAATATCTAAAATGAGCATCACATCTGAGTGCATACTGTAACTTCCACATTCTTCATTTTTGCCATAGCTTTTAGCAGTTAATGGTATTTTAAGCCTCATAGCATGACATTACTCATCTGAACTTTAAAGAAACTGCAGTTTGTATCTATGCATATTTCCAGTCATTTTCTTTGAAATTAATTTGGCAAAGGAACAGGTAGCTGAATGATAGTACACAAGTGAGGAATTTATCTGCCCAAGGCTGTGTCAACAGTATGTGGTGTATAAAAATCCCTTCATAAATTTTGTCAAGATTTTCAGTTTTGGGTGTCTCAAAGGTCTCAAATTTCAGGTCTTCTCTTCCTTGAGATATGTTAGATAACTCTCCTTGACAGTCACCAGTCACTGGAATATTCTTTCTCTATTGTCCAGTATGATACTAGCCCTCAAGCCAGCCTTTTCAATGGGAAGTTGTAACCAATTATCTTTTAGATACTATAAATAATATGTTGGAGCTTTTTGACACTTATTAAGGTGTCCTAACACTCTGATTCTTGGTTTAGGATATTGAGATAAAAGCATCTGGTTAACTGGTTGTTTTGGATTAATCTTTATCTTTAGGCAGACAAAAAAGCAAATAAAAATATGAATTTACAACATCCAAATTCACAAAGCAGCTACTTTTCTTAAAAAAAAAAAAAAAGAAGAAGAAGAAAAAAGAACATAAACTAATAAGTTCTTGAACTATTTATACTGTAATTAATATAATCTGAAAAGTTTACTTCCTGTAGCCAGATGACTTGCAGAAGTCACTTCCCTTCCAGATATTTTTCCAGAATTTTTTCATTTTTTTTCCATTTTGAGTATTCTGTGCCTCAGATTACCTTAAAAAGAGAGCTGTTTTTGCTGCTACATATTATATTTGGAGCTAACATTGTTTTAAATTTTTTCCAGGTTAATCTCTCTTCTCTTCCTCCACACCCATCCTCCCATCTCGCCAATTCTTTAACATCAATATGTTAATTAAATTTATTTGTTCTTCAAAGTATAAACTAATAATTTCCTTTCTTTGGAGATGCATATCCTGCTTTTTTGAAGCCATCTGTACTTGACTGATCAATTAGCTCCATGACTAAAGAATACATTAGATAGGCAGTTTGTAATTTTCAGTATGAATTGTTTCTGTCTAGTGAATCATAGAATAATTTTGATTTGGAACAACCTTTAGAAGTGATGTAATCCAATCGCTCGCTCAAAGCAGAACTAGCCTCATAATTCGGTCATATTGCTCAGGGCCTTGTCAAAGCATGTTTTAAAAATGTCTTAAGTTCAGACATTGGCCAGCCTCTCTGCAGAGCTTGCTCCCATGTTTAATCACTCTCGCTGGGAAATATTTTTTCCCTTATACTTATCTGGAGTTACCCTTGCTCCCACCTGTGATTGTTTTGTCTAGTCCTCTCACCATGCACCTCTGTGAAGAATCTTTCTCAGTCTTCTCTGAAACTGCCACTTTCAGAAGGTTGAAGATAGAAATTAAACTTTCCTCTGCCTTTAGCTTTCCATCCTCAATGCTAATCAAACCCAGTTCTTTTAACCTTTCCTTGTGCATCTCCTGTTCCAGCCCATTACCCATCCTGGTCACCCTCCATGGGACTCATTCCAGCCTGCTGGTGCCTTTCTTGTACACGGGACAGTTCTCCAGATGCACACTCACAGATGTCAAGTATAGCAACAGCAGAACCACCATCATCACTTCACCTTTCCTTTAGGAATATCATGTCCATCCTAACTTGGAATTTAACTGCATTGAAAACTAAATGATCATCAGATTTTGATAATACATCCCTCCTCCACATTAATATTACCAGAATAAAAGCAGTGGTATCTTTAGCTGAATCAGGAGAAAGTCTCCCAAACCACTCTTTTACTCAGTTCCTCTAATCAAACTGGCTATGGTCCCAGGTGACCATCCCAACACATGCAGCATTTACTGCTGTTGTTCTCCTGTTTTTATATCTTAATTACATATGAAACATATCTTTAATATCTTACTGACCTCCTAAGTGGCCTTTTCTACAGTTTCAACTGATTACTTGCAAAAGTTATTTCTAATTAAAATTTGTTCAACTCTGAAACGAATCAGCAAATCAAGCCTTTGGGATGCTTTGCCCAGTACGTTAATCCACAAATATAAGCATACAAATGTGCAACAGGGAGTTAACAGAATTCTCCAAAATTCCGACCCAGAAGTTTCCTTTAATAATCAAATGTTTAACCGAAGATTCAGTGAAACACCTTGTTTCAAGTCCCTTATCTAAAGCTGTCACCTCAAGATCATGATGTCTTTCATGTAGATGAGTAGCTGGGGAACTTCTGGACCAAGTAGAAAGTTAATGACTGAAGAGCACTGCATGTGCACATAGGTCCAGCCCTGATACCATGCTACTCCGCAATTCTAACTAAAGAACAAGCCTGATTTTTGTACGTATAACTCACTTACCACTTAAGTCCCATGGCACTTTCCATAAGCCCATGCAGGGTCAGGATATGTTTAGATTAAACTGAAGCATTGGGTGGGTTTTCTTTGCTTGTTTGCTTGCTTTTAATCATATTAGCAATGCTCTGTTTTGTCAGGAATAACATTGTTGGGGCTTTGATTTTTTGTTTTAAAAAAGATATATCTGTATGAAATACCATTTTTATGGAGCACAGCAATTGCACTTCAAACCAAAATTATTTTGGAAATTAGTTGTTTGTTTCCTCATAAATTTGAGATTTTTATGGAGGAAATAATTCTGGCTACTTTTAGTTATAATGTACAACAGAAGACCTAATATGCATTTGAATATTGGCAAATATGCTGTTTATACTTACATAAAACCCTACCCTGGCAGGTATACAGGCTACTAATCTTATTCAGCTTCTGAAAAGAATGTTACAGAATTCCTTTTCAAAGAAGTACCTAAAATAGAGATCTGTGCCCTTTAAGAAACATCTGAACTCTACAGGAAATGAGTGCATTTTCACATAAAATTTAGTAGTAATGTAATTTCACAAATACTCCTCTTTAGCTTCTTCTGTAATGCACCCTATCCCTGAGGTAATGATTAGATCTAGGTGAAAAATATATGTACAAACAATTTTTGGATCCTAGAAATAATTATTTACAACATAATATTTTTATTAAAAATACCTATATTGTCTAGGATAATTCCTGTTTATATGGAAGAAACGAAGATGTAAAGAGGAAAATATTGTTTTTTGGAAAAACATAACTTGAGATGGTACCCCAAGCTCTTCCACAGACTAGGATCCTTGAGCAAACTAGTTTTTAACTTTCAGAGGTATCCGAATATCCCATGATACATTCTTTCCATCGCAAAGAGATGACACTGTGATAGTTGTTCAGAGATGCAATTCAACTACATAAGAAAAGGTAATTTGAGGAATATGACTAAAATTTGCAGGGCATAATTTCTGAATTCTACTATTTCGTTTCCAGATTTTTTTTCTCTCTTGACAAATTCCAAAATCTTCCTTTAGGAAACACTCATGTTTTCAGTCTGAAACTAACCCTGATGTACAACACAAGTTCAGCTAAGCACTCAGTTGCCTTTTGAACAGTCACATCTTCTTTAAAAGGAATCATAAATTCCACCTTATGATAATTTTATTATCCCCAGCCTATTACTAATGTATTCATGATCACAGCTCTTTAAAAATGATGACTGGCTTACTCATCAGCTTCTAACACACTCCTGCCTAAAAACAACACCATTTTTTGAAATATTTACCCAAGACTAATCAGAACTTTAAGCCTAAGCCCTGTTTGCAGTGAAACTGCAGGTTTTTGTTCCAAACATAAATGTGAAAAGAAGAGAATTGTTAAATATCTTATTAAAGTGATGATATTTGGCAGAAATGTTTTTCTAAACAGAAGACTTTGATACTTTCCTTGAGGTCTTTACTAACACAAAACATTTAAAGAAGAAATCCCTCCTTTTTTTCAGAGCACTGAAAATGGCAGTCTAAAAAAGTATAAAAGTGAAATAATTTTTTCATGTCAATATTCTGTAGTCTGCATGAACCAGTGTATATTCATGAACCAGGTACCGTAACAAGCAAGTTGATTTGTATAAGTGTCCATTTTGCACAGGCTACATTTGCTGTATGGCAGCTATTTCCTTCTGAGGACACTGAAATAAGACCTTCTAATCATGTGTTTATAAAAGAATTAGGAAACTCTGGGTAGTCACAGGTCTAAAGAAATTGTGGCACTGCTGTTCTGTAGACGATCTTGTGAAGGCTTACTAACCTATTTTAATAGAATGACTTAGGAAAATGGTTCATAACTAGCTGTCTTTTTTGGAATGTGATAGTGTTTGACTTCAATTTGTGATGTGTTGAAAGCAAAAGATGAGACAAAAGCAATGCTTATTAATGACAAATGTTCAATATTCCTGGAAAGGAAAATTATTCAGAGCTATATATGGTCACTAGCAATTATTGGCATGTATTAGTAAGGAGGCAGATAGATTGGGCTGGAGTTTCATTTTGGTACATATTGGATCCTAAAAAGTTAGAATGGTTAGAATATATTGAATATCATCATCCAAAATACAAGCTTTTATGAAACCTTGGGAATAAATTTTGTTTCATAAAATAAATGAAAAATTAACCATGCAAGATCTATTCTAAATAACAGTAGGATACGAATACATTTATAATATATCAATATTTACAGTACAGTACACAGTATCTATTTTTGATCAAACTAGAATAAGTTAAATAGCCTCTCTCTTCTTGCAATAACATTCACAAATATATTTAATTTATACAGCTCTTATATGAATATTTTGTGCATGCAAAATAGGGCATATATAGGTAGAATTCACACTATATATCATTCATACACTTCATTAGGTTGAAAAGTAATTTTTTTAATGGACAAGTTTAAGAATTATATATTTTAAAAGGGGAAACTAGGGTCACTTTCTGGACTTTTTTTTTTTTTTTTTTTAATGTATAAAGCAAGTGAAATGAAACAAAACAAAAAATACTGAGTTAACTTAAAAGTGTAAAAAGCAGAAAGTTACATAGATTTTCTTAAGATTGTGCATTCATTTGTTCATAATCCTCCAAAACTATGTCTCTCTGGGACCTGTAATTTTGGAGGACTTTTCCATCTATACTTTCATTATTCATTCTGTTGATGGGAAAATAAGTGTTTAAAATCTAGGCAACCAGCCTAATTTAATGTTGATACAGAAGGAGAACAGGGAAAATTTTAGAAGATTTCAGGTCAGTTGTTCTCCAGAACAGAAGAAACAGAAAAGAAGACAGGATGCAGAACCTGTGGATGCATACTATTCTCAAATATGTTTTTGAAAGAAGTTGGTTTTATATGAACCGCTGCTTTTTGAAATTTCTGGAATGACTACAAATACAACTGGAAGTGACAATGTAGTTCAGATGGTAACTTGAAAGTAATATGAAGTATCCTAAATATTGTAGCCAGGTGCTGAATAACTGGACAAGTAGCCAAAATTCACCTCTGGAAAGGTATAAGCACCTACTGAGGAGGAAACTGCATGATGAGCTTCCTGAAATGAACAAATGTGATAGACTAGAGACTTGAGAAGGCAGACTACCAAGCCAGGGCAGAACAGTTACCACTGACAGACCAAGGACTTAATTCAGCTGCATATGGCCCAAAACATAGGCCATATTTTCATTGACTGTCATTGTTGCTCAGGGAGAGATTAAATTGCTGGAACATATGGTCATTTCAGGTACAGGTCTCTTATGTAGAGATGTGTGCAAGGTTATTAAATTCTGAGAAAAATGATTAAAAATGGAAGAAGCCAAATATAACAGCTTATGTCCTGGATGTGACTGATACATGGGTCTCCACCAGATACCTAACCAATGAGAAATTATATTATTTCAGCCTTGGTTTGTCAAAGTTGTGAAGGCATAGTGTGGTGCATAAAACAAAAAGAGGCCAGTAATCAAGGTTCACCAGTTTTAATTAAAAGTGAGGAATAAACAAATATCCAGTTGACAAAGAGCACACTTTGGAAAGCAAAGGAAGTAATTTATCAAGGCAACAAGACTGTAAACAAATAAAGGATTCACAGAAAAAACTTGGAATATTTTAAAATAAATGGTGTCAAAAATTAACTGTTATTTTTTAACCCTGACAAAGAAAGTGTTTAAAAGGCAAGACTTCAGATCAATTTTCTGAATAAACACTTCAAACCTGATGTTGGACAGCAGAAAAGAATGACAGAAGTAGAAGTACCAGTAAGGAAACTTTAGTTTGTGTTTTTGACTTAAAAGCAATTATCCATATGTATTCCTTGGTAGATAGTTAGAACTGGAATAAATTGTGGGCTGTTGAAACCTTACCTGATGTGAGGACATTAATAATTTTTTCCTCTTTTGTGTAGCTGTCTCCTTAAAACTCGTGGGAATTTCATAGCTTTTATGACCTCTGTCAAATTTATACTGAATCAACCAAGAGGTGTGAAGACTTTTAGAAAGTAGAATCAGCAAATAGATAACCAAAGATGGAAAATACTCTCACTTGCTTAGGAAGCTAGAGTTTGCAAAGGTAAAGTCCAATCAAAAAATAGAGTAATTAAGTTGGAAAGTCCAAAATTCCAGTATTAAACATTGCTAATTAAAGTAAAAGAAGCAGCTAATTTTCTAACTGCCACCATTAACTTGCCGAGGTGACCAACTCTGGTGCAAGTGCATTCCACAAGAGTGCAAGAGGGGGGATTTCCTGAGCTGGGGAACCTCAGGGGAGCACAGAGACCCAGCAGGAGCTGGCAGCCCTCACGAGGCATGGATGAGACCAGGAGTAATCTCTGCCACCCCCTACTCCCACAACAGGCAGCCCTGGGGAGCATCAGCAGCCAGAGCAGGCAGGCAGGGTATGGCACGGGAGGGCACGCAGGGAGGGCGCCTCTTCCAAGGAGGGAGATTCCACTGGCTGAGTGGAGAGTTTTGAAGTTCACATAACCCAGCAACCAGGCACCATGCTGTGACCACCTGCACAGGCCAAGGGCACCCATCCTACCTGACCTTTGAGGCAGGAGGACGGGCACTCATCTGACAGAAAAGGCTGCAGCTCCGGACGGGGGTCTACACCATTTGCCCCAGTGGTGGCCGATGCCTGCACCCAGGTGGAGCTGCTGAATGCAGAGGCAGCAGCGCAGACCTCAGGCTGCGGGGAGTGCCCGGACCTTTCTGCTGGGGCAGGGACAGGTGGCAGAGCTGTCTGCAGAAGGTCTTCTTTTATTTAGCTGTGTATGTTGAACCATAAAACAGAAGCCTCTCCTGGTGTGAGCTCTCCACAAGGTAACAGCTTCCTTCAGGCACACCCACCTGTTCCATCATGGGGTCCTCTTCAGACTGCAAGTGGATATCTGCCCCACTGTTAACCAACATAGGCTGCAGGGGGACAGCCTGCCTCACCGTGGTCTTCACCATGGGCTGAATGGGAATCTCTGCTCTGGCACTTGGAGGACCTCCTCCCCCTCCTTCTTCACTGACCTTGGTGGCTGCAGAGTTGTTTTTCTCATATATTCTCACTCAACTCTCACAGCTGTTGTGTTGCAGTTTTTACTACTTCTTAAATATGTTATCGTAGAGGTGCTACCACCATCACTGATGGGCTCAGATTTGGCCAGTGACAGGTCTGTCTTGGAGATGACTGGCATTGGCTGTGTCTGACAAGGTGGCAGCTTCTGACATCTCACAGAAGTGACACCCTCAACTCCTTTGCTCTCAAAACCTTTCCATGTAAACCCAGTACAGACTAATCATTTATGAGATATTTGGAAGAGTATATATGAGGATCAAAGTTGAACTGGGAATCAAATTAGGATACATTACCATGCCTGATATTTATATGCCATTAAATCATATAACAAATATGTTCCTAAGTATGTAGTACGTGCCTCCCTTTATACTATGGTTAGCAACCTTTTAAACTCAGATAACAATTGTGCTCATATTAATGATAAAATCTTTTCAGGTTTCTTGCTCTCAACACTCTAGTTGGAAGGCAGTTCTGGAGCCTTACTAGTTTAATGTTAAAAGAGTTCTTCTAATTATGAGCCTAAATGCATTCATGGTCTGTCTGTATAAAGTGATTCATGATATAACAATCACTTTTTGAGTGCCTACTTTATGCTACCTGATTTTTCAAGATGACATATACAAACTCAATGATGTATAATGAGTGCAGACTAGAAGATGAACACTAAAGATTAATTATAGACTGTACTGAGTAGTCCATCTCTTAATTTTCTAATTTACTATTAGATCCCTCAAGAAATTCCTTGAAAAAATTGTTTCCTAAATGTAACAGTGCTCCAACTAAACTCAGGCAAAGATACAGCTAAGGCAAACCTCTCTAAATGCTCTTTATTTTGTTGCTATCTCATTCTGATAAAAAATAATCTATTGGTTTAACACTGATTTTTTTTTTTTTTAATTTATTTATTTTTTCTCCTTTTTGAGTTTATAGTGTCAATTTGCTAATCTCAGTGATTTCATGATCTCTCCTGAAATTGTTAAGGGTTGTGGGTTTTTTTTCCAAGGCCTTTTTTTTTTTTTTTTTTCCAGATTAATAGCAAATGACAGCAAAACATTTGTTCTGTAGGAAAATGTATGGTTGAATTTCAATGAGAGAGAGTGTACAATATCATTTTAAACATAATATTTTATATAAAGGATATACAATATAATTTTATGCTACATGATATGCATATGCTCAATGAATCAAACACAAATTTTAAAACATCCATGGATTAATCTCATATATTATTTCCTGCCCACTAAGAATATATGCTTTGTAACCCTACAGATATTTTCCAATTGACTCTAGTTTTGAGAGTGTTTTGATCTTCCATGACCTAGAGAAAGATGAGACTAACACTCCGCATCCATCCACAGTACATTGTGTTCTGGTTCTATTAAGGAATAGGATAGGGACAGTTAGAAAAAACAAATATTCAAAAAGTTGAAAATTGAAACTTTGTCTAGTGACTGAGGTTACATTAGGACACCACTGTTCTTTTGAAGGTGCTTTAAAACAGAATAACTCTTGTCAAGATTCCCTTGCAAAGGGCGGTAATTAAGTTTAGCAAGAAGTTGCTGGTGATGTTATTTTTTTCTCAAATTTTTTCACATTTCACAACATTGGTACAAGAATTTTCACAATAGGATCAGAGCAGTAAAATCAGTCCTTTTATGTAATACTAGAAATATTCAAGCATTTCTTGTAATGACCAAACAGAAAAATCAGATAGTGAAATTGAATGCTTATAATACCAGTCATTTCAGTAAATGACTGACTTTTTTACCTGTTCCACAAAATGACAGTGAAGAAGACATTTCCTGAAGTGACTAAAAAAGTAATAATTTTACAGAAGAACTGTTTTTCTGTGTATGCAGGCTAAGAATGAAATATTTGGCCATGTTAATTCTTGAGAAAAAATGTCTAAGAATATGCCTGAGGGGTGAAAAGGTTAACTTTCTTTGTAGTAATTTGTGGACACAGATCATATGTTGCTGGTGAGAAGGAAATTGAAGTTTTTAGAATATAGTCTGTGGTTCTACATATAATGTGAATAAGTAGTTTTAGAATTATTAGCAAAGAACTGCTCCTCTTATTAGAAATCAGCCAAAAAAAAAGTCAATGGACCTGAGAAAATTGTGGAAAATATGATAATAGTTTATTGTAAAAAAAATATAGTATGAATGTTATACAGCAGCTTTATTGAGTGGTCATCTGATCTGTACTCAAAGCTCACAGAGGTCACAAGATTTCTAAATGTCTGCCATGATGGAACCATCATATAATCAGAAGTGAGCATACAGATACAACTTTACTTACTTTTTTCTATCTCACTGTGCATGAAGAAAAAGAATAAAATAGAGCTAGTTCTCAACTTACATTTAAAGAAAAAAATATTTTCCATATTTTACTCTTGCTATAAAGATTTTTATTTTTGTTTACAGTGGATCACACTTCTTTTTCATTCAATTAAACTGTAAAACTTGATTCCTGTGCCAAATCTTATGCCTCTGAATAAATGTGAGAATCGTCTTTGGCATGTTTGTGTCATTATCACCGGCAGTCAAAGTCTTCACAGTGCTGCTGTTTCAAATATTTTCTCTTTTAACCTGCACTTTTTAGATGCTAATAAAATTAATATAGAGCAGGGTCATTCTATATTGATCTCCATTAATTCTGACACAGACAGGAAAATTTACTTTGCTAATATAGGAATGCCAGATGGAAAAAACTCATCTGGCCTCAAGTCTGGTCTTTCATAAAGTATAGTAAATTGGGACTATAGTTTATGAAATCACTTTGTAAATTTAAAAAATAAACACCTGACATCAGATTTGTTCTTCAAAACATAACAGGTTTTTTTGTTTGTTTGTTTGGTTTTTTTTGTTTGTTTTTTTGTTTGTTTTTTTTTAATATGGGCATTTGAGATATTTAAAGGAAAAGGTACAGTATCTTTGAGTTATGAAAAAAATTTCCATGCTTTTGAAACAAAAAGCTTGTTTCGGAAGCTATATATTCTAACCTAGGTAGAATTTTACACAATAACATACAGAAATAATGGTGTTTGAATGTTAATTTGTATGGGTAACACACACAAAATATATCTACAAGTATATTCTATATCTATCCTACCAATGTGATGTTAGTATAGATTTGTTGTGGTCTCTGGAACAGTTTTAAGCCACTTGAGTACACTTTGTTTATTCTTCCCTGGCTAACAGATTAACCCAGGCTTGAACCTAGAAAATTTCCCTGTTAACCACACCTTAGTGGGCTACTTAAACCACTGGACCTTTTGTGACACTCTCACTAGCCTTTTCAACACATGTAGATTGGTCTGGAGGACATCACCACAATGGGTCTGGTGACTAGTGCTCTCTGTTACATGATAGAATATGATTTTGATAGGAAAATTAGAAGATTAGACTCTGGAATGAAGGGGATCACACAGTCAGGTTACCTTTATTTTCCAAATTAAATGACTTCTATATTTGGGCTTTTACTTTGAATTATTTTGAATTTTTATGGGAACAAAATTTTTATGAATCAGAAAGAAGTGTGCATATATGTATGTATGTATACTTATATATAATATACATTAATTTTTATTTTTCATTCCTACATTGTTGCTACTTGTGAGGATAGTGTGAGACAAATGTAAATGCAAGAAAAAGGATTTGATACTTTATTTCCTTTTCTAGTGGTTGACATAGAGAGCATGTAGTCAACAGTGTCATACTGCTTCATTCCAGATGACTTATTTTCTATCTAAAAGATCACTTTTTCACAAATTCCAGCAATAGTTTGGTGGGTGGATGAGTTACTTAAGGAAAAGGAAGGAGGCAAAAGGCACTGTACTAGGAAATAGACTAGAAAGTTCAGACAGGCTAAATAGTAAATAGAATAGAACTACAGGCATGTATATAAACACCTAATAGCTATTTAATAGCTTCTCATCTATCCTTCCTCCCTTAGAGCTATCCATATTTCATTCAGCAACACACCACCTCTCTACACCTGTTTTTCAGAAATGTCCTAAAATTTATATTAAGAGCAATTTTTCATGGGAATCTTTAGGCCTTTTGGATCTAGGCTACGCATTATTGCATTTATTATGATGTGTCTGATTTACAGATTGGTAATCATCTGAAAGCAAAAATCATGAATGCTAACTCAACCAACAAACAATGAAACAAAATGTAAAACCCATAAAAAAGAAACCCAAAAACAAAAATAAAAGCAAAATCATAACCAACCAGGAACTGATAAAGCTTTGTATTTCACTGTAATACACCTAACTGTATTACAGTGCTCTCTACTAAAGTACACTTTCCATATTGAAATGTTCCTGTATCTCAAAAAAATGAATGGAGGTTGTTTACTGGCCTGGAAATTTATAAGTAAAAAATCCAATCCCAAAATCCAGTTGTTAAATACAGTCCAATAGTTAAAAATCCACTTAAATTCTAATCCCTTCTTTATCTTCCTGGCCTTTTTCTGGACTTGCTCCAGTATGTCCTTGTCTGTCTTTTACTGGGGTGCCCTGAACTGGACATAGCACTCCAGATGTGGATGTGACTGTGAATAGAGGGTAAGGACTGCCTCTGTCCACCTGCTGGCAATACTCCCCCTGATTAAACCATGGAGGCTGTCAGCCTCCTTAGCTGCAAGGGTAAGTTGTTGGCCCATGGTCAACTTGTTGTAGACTAGGACTCCTAAATTTGTTTCTGCAAAGTTGCTTTCTAGCCAGTAAGGTCCCAACCTGTAGTGATGTATGAATTATTTCCTCCAGATGTCAGACTTAGGGTTTCACTTTGCGGAACTCCCCAAGATTTCAGTTAGTCCATTTCTCCAGCTCACTGAGGTCCCCCTGAGTGGCAGCTCTCCCATCTGGTGCATCAATCACTCCTCCTAGTTTTGTATCATCTGAAAATTTTCTGAAGGTGCACATTCTTTCCCAGAATCCAGGTCATTAATGAAGAGGTTGAACGGTATTGGACTTAAGATTGATTCCTGGGGCGCTCCACGAGTAACAGGCTTCCAGCTAGACTTTGCAACACTGATCACCACTCTTTAAGCCCGGCAGGTCAGCCATTTTCAGTCCATGTTTCTGTCCCCTTGTCTAGCCTATATTTCATCAGTCCATTTATGGTAAGGCAGTGTCAAAAGCCTTACTAAAGTCAAGATAAAAAGAAAAAAAAGAAAATCCACTACTCTCCTCACATCCACCGTGCTAATAATTTCATCATGTAAGGCCATCAGACTGCTCAGGCATGGTTTCCCCTTTGTAAACCCATTTTGGCTGTTTCCAATCACCATCATGTCCTCTGTGTGTCCAGAAATGTTTTCCAGGTTTATTTTCTCTATCTCCTACCCAAGGACTTTGGTGAGGCTGTCTGGTTTGCAGTTCCTCAGATCCTTCTTCTTGCCCTTCATGAAAATAGAAGTGACATTTGCTTTCTTCCATTTCTTAGGAACCTCACCCAATCCCCATGGCCTTTCAAAGATGATTGAGAGTGGCCTTACAAAGACATCCGTCAGCTTCCTCAACTCTTTTCAGTACATCCCAAGTTGAGTTCATTTCTTTGCAAACATAGTTTAAAAAATAAATAAATAAACATGATCAGTGTATCACACAATGAAACTAAACATTTAATGCAATATACTCTGGACTGTAATATATTCTTACATCTTCATTAAACAATATTCATTCTCAACAGTTCAAATCTAATTGTGCATTTGCACTGCAGAACAAAACCAGAGCTTGAAGCTGCTGTGGTTTCCTAGCAAATGAGGAATGATTGAAACTATACGAGCTTCAGAGAACTGGTGATTTGACAAGGTTTTTGTTTACTTATTAGTCTGTGAATATTAACTGAATGACCCTCTTCGTTCTTACACCACCAAAGGATTTTGGGTGCCATGCTCAGCATACTGCAGTGGTTAACTCTGAGACAGGATGTTGTGATGACCGCTATTCAGCCCTCTGCTTGGTTCCAAGAAGCTCGGCCCCTGACGCTTTAGTTTTACATGTGAACTGTTTGACTCCTGCTTGCTTATGGCATTTGATGGAAAAGGTGATGTTTATTCAGCTGCTGAAGCTGAAAAATTAACAGTGGACACCAAGCGTACTGGGATCTGTGTGGCTGCTCTCTCAATATGGTACTTGCTTTTCAATGCTGAAGCAGTGTTGTTGCCATTGGCAACCACGGCTGCTATTAACATGCAGCCATTATGTTGCAGAAGTATTGAACACCAGATGAAAGTGCTATTCTGTGGTAATTTGTAAACAATACATAACATGAGCATCACCAAGTAAATTTTTCTAAGAGAAAAGGATTTAGATGCTGAAACCATTCTAGACTTTGTGAGGCTTCAGCTATCAGACATAAAAACACACACACAGGAAAAATATTTTCGTTAACATTGTAGATTATGTAGAATTTTTAGAAATTTAGAAAGAGTCTTACATGTTCAAACTTCATTTTATTATTTAACTTTGGACTAATTAAACATCAACAAAATTATATCAAGCTATTGCTATGAAATGTTCTTTAATAATTCTCCTGGTACATGTAGTCACATCATAATCGAATGTTAACCCATCATTAGGGACTGGAAAAAAAGGTAATTTCCCTGGTAGAGAAATTAGCTAAAATGCCACGCAGTGTTGCTGGAATTTTTTAACTGATCATGTTGGAGTCACTGATTGTGCAAAACCAGCCTTAGTGGGATAGAGAAAGTTTGATAAATTTCACAGTAACAATGTCTCATAAACTTCTTTTTGATTTGGAGAAACTAACTTTGAGTCAGTGGTAACAGACAGAAGTCTAAACCACTAAGAAAATGCATGTCTGGAAGTTTTTTGAATAAACATAAGAATGATAGAATGGCAGAATGACAGTGAGTTGAACCATCTAAACTGCTCCAAATCTAGACCAACAACTAAACATATCAGAACATTTAATTATATTTCAAAAATTCAAAAAATATTGTTGGCAGAATAATTACATTTTTCCCCCTACTGGTCAGGTTTCTTGTGATTTTTTAATAGTTTTATCCTTTCAAGAGGAATTATGTAAGATAAAGACAAATCTTAAGAGCTCCACTAGGTACATATTTAAATGTTAAACATCTGGAGTCAGAAGAGTCAACTGTTGTAAAATGTTGTTCTATTTACTTCAATGGAGTTATGTTTATTTTCACCTAAGGTAGAAGAAAAATTAATACAACTCATCTGTCCTTATGTGAGCAGTCAGGACTTTTAGATAGCTAAGTCATTCTCTTCAGTTCCTCTCACTTAGCTCCATATTTACCAGAATTTTGCCAATATTCACTCAGGGTTTATGACTGAATCATATTAGAAACTACAGGAATAGGTTAAAGAGGACATAACACAGATGTTATATAACTGCCTATTTGTGTCTAACTTTCAAAGCTTTATCAGTGGGGTCTGAACTGAGTGTCTCAGAGTAGGCAACATACAAGCTTTTTGATATTCTCCGCCCTGGACTCCTCAGCATATCTCTGGAGGTGCATGTGATTCCCAAAGTCAGTTTTGTGAGCACTGACTGCACCCAATATATAGGGAGGTTTCTTTATTACTATCAGATAATCCTTAGCCTTGAGGATTTTGATTAAATTCATCAACATACTTGGCAAATACTGTTGTTAGTTCATCATCTTGCTCACATATCAGGACAGCAGAAGTTGGTGTTTGAACACATTCTTCTAAATAGTTGACGTTCTGTTTTGCTAATTGGCTGGGTTAACACAAAGGACACAGACACCAAGTTAAAGAAATAGGCTTATTTTACTTTAGTTTAAAACAGCAAAAAGAGTAAACAAGGTAATGCACCTAGTCATTACTACATAAAGCTAGCTATAGTGAATAAGAAAGATACATCACCAATTGCCCTCATACCTTACCATCACCCAGATCCATGCTTCATTTGGGGAGCCCCATCACAGCGAGGAATCAGAGAGCCTTTCCCATCAATTGGGAAGTCCTCTGCAGTGCATCCACTTGTAGGTGAGCTCTACATCTTTGCTGTGAGAGGATCCTGATTTTTAATAATAGAGGAGAGTAGTAATGCAGTTTAACAAACAAATCAATAACTCTATACGACAAAATACATGGGAGGTAACTGGTAGATTGACTTGCCTCACTCAGGTGCATCTAGATCTGGCCAGGATCCAGGCACATTTGAGGAGTTCTTGTTTTTCTTTACGTTTGAGATTTATAGTTCCTTCCTGTTGTTTACTTACAGTTTTCAGGGGTTGTTCCTATGGTTGCATTTCATGCTGATAAAATGCTGGTTTCTGGTAGGAGGGTTCACTCAGAAGCCAACTTTGGTTTGAGGCCTATTGTTTAGGCCTTTTTATTTCACTTTCCCAGAATACTGTAGGTCATATAAGCACATCCTCCAGAATCTCCCAAATATACCACAATGTCTTTCTCACAGTTGTGGATTTATGCCATGAAAATATTGGCCATCTGGAGTGATTGTTCTACTTTGCGGACGTAATCTGGAGACGAGCTCCTAGGGTCTGTGCACATGAACTGTATTTCTGTCCCAATCTGGCTTTAGCATCCAATTCTTCCCTGATGACTTCCTCAGTAAGAAGTAAAACCTCTGTCAAACTCTGTCTGCATGTGACCATCCTCCTCACAATCCATGTAATAGCAGGTCAAACATAACTACTATGACTCATTGGTTTAGACAAAGGCAATGTGGTCTAAGGAATGCAGAGCATCTCATGTTCTCCTATGTTTTCCATGTTTCTGTCCAAAACAATTGATCTGTCAATTTCTATATGTCAATGAATATCTCACTTCAGGATCATTCTGTTACAAATCTTTTGTGTAGGTCTGGTTTTCGGGGCCTCAGATGAGTGAATTTTAGGTAAATTAATCTTTGTGAATCAGATTATATGCTTGAGATTAGCTATTTGAAGAGTATTCTGTGATTTATTAAATCGTATAATCATAGAGCAGCTCATATTGGAAAGGTCCTTGAAAGATCATCTGGTCCAACATTTTGTGGAAAAGAAGCCTAGATGATTTTATCTATCACCCTCTCCAATTGCATCTTGAAAATCTCCAGTGATGGGAACTCTACCACAGAGCTGTTGAGACTGAGATGAGGAGCTCCAGAGTCCAATGGCAAAAGGATATCCCTCTTCAGCTTTTGCCCCAAAAGTGTGATATTAGCCAGGGGATAGTACAGACATCATGAAGGAGATAATTTTGCAGCCTCTTCTAAGACTGCTTATTATGAGCTAGTTTCTCGCTGCATACTAATCAAAATGTGTGTTCCTCAGAGAAACATTCTTGCAAACTACAGTGAAGATAGATAAGAGAAACAGGTATCTAGCACTGGACTATTGAACTATGACTAAATGCATGTATCTCATTTACAGTGGTGTCTAGACATGTTGTGGATTCATAATATGGGATAGAAGAATGACACCCAAAAAGACTGTTATACAGCACTCAGCCAAGTAGGGCCTTGATGCAATTATAAAAAAGCTTTGCTCATGTAGAAATCCTACTATATATAAGACTGGATCTGCAATATCTGAAACATTTTTATAATTTATAATCTACTGAAAGGGAAAAAGGTGCATGAAGAATACACATACTGTAGGTAATAATTTCAAATCTTACTGAAAGTAATTGTCTGAAAGTATGATAACTGACACATCAAAAGAGTCTCTGGCAGCCACCACAGTGGCAACTAACAGTGAATGAAGTGTTGATTCCTCTGATCTGAACCTGGACTTCAAATTTTAACTTGTCATTAAAATTCTGGGGGGTGGAAAAAGTTATGGCTACTGTTTGCTGGTTAAAGTTATAACAGCATTTGATTATGTAATATTTTTAGTTCAAGATTAAGTTATTTTATGGAATAAAACGATGTTAGAATTAATTAGTAATATTAAAAATGTGAAGAAATCCTGAAGAATAAGTGAGGGAGCATGTGACATGAAATTGGTATCTGTTTGGAGTTACATATACACAACTAAGAAGAAGAAAAAGATTTGAATTGATTTTGAAACACATTGCCAACAAGGAGAGTTGACCATAATGCTTATATAAGAAGCTGTACGTTCTGAAGTCTAGGTGTTGCAAAATTATAGAAGGCTATAGAGAAATCAACTGTGAAGTTAAAAAGGATTAAAGATAAGGGCATTGTTTAAGTTTTCAATGGGTGAATAGTCATGAAACTAGAAGATAAACCATGTAGTGATGACAGAGATAAATCCATAAATTAATGCAGGGTCAAAAATTATACAAAGGTTAGAAAAATATCAAAGCTGATACAATAACATCACGAAGAAGAAAAATATAAAAGTTTGAAACATGATTATCTTTGTCCTTTGATAACAAAAAATAATATTATATTTCTAGCTGGTATCAGAAATATCAAGTAGGGCAAAGTGGTAAGATCCAAAGGGAATAACCTTGCCCATTTGGAAAATTAAAGAAAATATATGTTCTTCTGATTATAAAATTCTCATTATATTGACTAGTTTCACTTTAGCCTAATACAGATCTTACCAGAACTATGCTTCTTCTAGAATCTTTGAAATTAAAAGGAAACTCATAATGTCATTGAATGCAGCATGGATTTGCTGAAGTTTATTGAAAAATATCAAAGCAATAGAACAAGATAACTCGTTCCCTTTGTTAAATTATTGTCTAGACAAGAGAATTGTATTAGGTTTCATCTATCTGGGCTTCAATGAATAGAAACAGTACCAGATGGAAATTATCAGCCAATGTGAAGAAAATTAAGATTTGTACTAGGATAATAGATTAAGTAAAGAACTGTTTGAAATGTTTTTGTCATGTGTAATGACAAAAAGGAAACTATCAGAATTGAATGACACTAACTTTGGAGTTCTTGAAGAACAAGACGATGATGAACAGCTATTATTTAAAGTTTTTATGTTTTGTTTGGGTTTGTTTTTTTGTATTGAATTACATTTGTTGACAACTTCAAGTTGCGAGACCATTGTGAAAACTGAGGACTAATGAAATACACCAGAAAAATTTTAATAATTCTGAGGAGTAAAATCAGATTAAATTTCCAAGCATGAACTCAAATGGTCTGAAAATTGGAGTTCACTTATAAATTTTGAGATTTTCAATTTGAAATGAAGAGGAGAAAAAGACTCAAGCTACCTATCTTTTAGTACAGAGCGGAGTTCAGCACAGCTAATGCTAGATGGCTACATTTTAGGGGTTTATATCAGAGTTGATCATCCCTAACTCCTTTTGCAGTCAACAATGAGAAATAGGCACTTTTAGGAGGTGAGTACCGCAAACAGTTTTAGACATCTGCCTTGGGATGTGATGAATCATTCCCTGGGACATGCTTACCTCTGTGAAGGAAGAATAAACTTCTACCTCGGCTGTAAAAAAAAAAAATGCAATGTTCTTCCAGCTAGGAGAATACTACCTTGGTTGACTACCACATGCCATCAGATGTGACAATGAAAATGACAAATGAAATTGTAGAATGTATTGAATGAGGCATTAGAAATAGAACAATATACTGAACTTCTTAAATACACAGATGAGATCTGAAATACTCTGAACAGGGTTTCTGTGATAAGAAAAGTGAACTCCAACTGAAAAATATGTCACAAAGTGTCAATCTATAGGTACACAAGAAAAAAGGAAAAGCTATTTAAGGCAAAAACCAATACTGGCATGTAGAACCATAAACTGATGATGTGTATTTTTAGGGTGGAGATTAGAAAAGTATTTCTAACCATCAGAAGATTGAAGTATACAACTTTTTGAAAGAATAGTTGGATCAGAACAAACACTAATATGAAACTATATCAGGTTATGAAATGGATTATAGTATATGGCTGTAGGCAAAACAGGCACTTGACTTGATAGTCCAAGAATCCAATCCTGTTAAAGTCTTTGGTATTGTATTAAGGAAACTATTGTTTTGTGAAATATTTCAGCAAGGACAAATCTGTGTCTGCAGAGAAAATGAGAAAAAAATACTATTGCAAATGTTAATGCTTCATAAAAGAAAGGGCTTAAGTAGGGAAAACGATATAAAAATAGCTACAAATGAGAAAAAAAACACAATGTTATAAAATTTTGGGAGCATTCACATATGAAAGAGAAGTGAAACTGAAGCTTTATAATTCAGTCCCATCCCTAATTTAAAAACATGATTATCGTCTTTTATAATGAAAAACTAATTTCACATGGATTGTTTAATTTTTTTCTTACCCTCATTTAAAATACTACTTAGAAAATGTTGAACATATTTATTAATAAGCAGGATTTTCAATTTACATTTTAATACCTTTTTATTTCATACTGTAATTTAATTATAAACATAAATTATGTCTAATAATTAGCAATATTGAGAGCTGGTATAGCAGGTTGAAATTTATTTTACTCAAATTTGCCATTTAAAAGTAAGGTATATAACATGGGATTCTGTGCCGAACTTCAGAGACCTAAATTTAGCCAATAAATGAACCTAGCAGGGTAGTGTTCAAGTTCAGAACACCTATATTTAGGTGTTTATATGTAAATTTCTGTACATAAGCTAGTTGTCTAGGTTGCCATGGAGATCTATGGAGATTTAATCAGTACAGTGAATGGATCCTAGAGAGCTATTAAGCCCAAAGCCTTTAGGAATGCCACTCTATCCCACGCATAAGAATAGTGCCATTTAAGCAACCCTAGGGTATCTGACAGAAGATGAGGAGCAGCAGCTATGTGGAATAAGCTGAGGCATTTCAAATTACATTAGATGTGTCTAGTGTGAGCATCAGAGACTTTAGGGCTTAAATTAGTCAGAGTCAGTTTCTGGAGGTGCCTGTCTCCCTCTGTCCCTATGGAGGGGAACATAGGTCCCTATATTGTGGAAGGAGATGGGTTGGAATGGGACAGGATAGGATGGGATGGGACAGAATGGGGAAAGACGGTAAGACAGGGTAAGACAAGGAGAAAAGACTTCAGACAGTAGTTGGGGAGATTTCCCAGAATGTGGTGAAGAAATGTGAAAAAGAATTAGGAAGCATTTCTCACTTTGAAAAAGTAAAACACTGTGATGGACTCACTGAGATTATCAGATCAGCAACATTTAAAAACAAAGTTGTCTTTACAACACAGGTATAAGGTAAAAAAATTTATTGCCACAGGAGGCAAGGAGCCAAAACTGACTGAAGAAATTAATGGAAGAAATTCACTTGCAAGATAGTAATTATAATGGGGTAGATACAATATCCATCTGAATAAGCCACCTGTCCTACAGTAACTAAGACCACACTGAAGTTTCACAAAAAGAGGAAAGAATTGTAAGTAGAAGGTTATTAATTCTGGTGCTCCCTCAGTGCTGTTCTTAGAGGAACTGTTACTTGCATGTTATACCAGCCCTTAATCCATTGATGCATGGTATGCCAGCCGTCCATCTTATCCCAAAACCTGTTTTCCAGAGGTGAGGCAGGACTCCACCCTGACTTTCCGTTGAATTCATTTGGCCATGTGAAATTATTCCTTGTTGGAGATACTCTGAGAAGACAACAAACTCCATCTCATTATTTCTTCATCTTTTTTTAATTCAGTCTTCATTCACACAACTTATCTCACCTGTTTACCTTCTCACTTTATAGCTGCTGGTAGTGCAATTTCTGTTTTACCATATGCCTCACCCTTTACACACACACATACAGATGTGCACATACATACACACAGAGGTATAAGTCCTTACTTTTATTTTCCATTTTATTTCCTCTCTGTTCTTATACCCATATCCTCCTTCTTGATCAAAAAAGCAGAAACAAATCAAGCAAACAGCAGTACCATCAAGTTGTGTATAAAATGAACCTAAGTAACCATGTAATTATTCTCACTCTATTGCCGCTGCTCTTTATTGCTCTCACTTATTGTGTCATCTTTCATATTGTAAGACTTTAGGTTCCTTGTGGAAGGGACCACATCATTTATTTTCTCTTTGAAGTACCTTCATCACCTCAGGCACTTTGCAAGTAACAAATAATAATAATAATAACCATTAATCAGGTAACAGGATCAGTAGAAAGCACCAGTCATTGACAATTAAAATCTTAGCAACAGTAGGCTGATTCCTACTTCAGAATTTAGAAGGTATTTTATTTCTTCTCCTTTCTAATTAAGAAGCCAACTTGCTTTATCCAACATAAAATACAGGACCTCTCAAATTACTTTTATTTACCTTTACTTATATATTTTTTTTTCTTCAGACTGAAGAGTGAAATCTACAATCCCTACATTTAAGTGGTCCATGGTTTAAAAAATATATCTGCTTTCTGATCATTCCAAATAGAAAAGGTGATTAAAACTGAGGTTATTGGTTCACTTGAGAGCACACTGAAATTGCTAGAGCTGAAGGTCTACATTATCAGAGGAAGTGAGGGAGTTTGATTTCATTAGTTGCTATTGAAATCCAGTGAGTTTTCAGCACCTAACTAGAATAATCAAGGATGATTGAATCCAAGATGATATAGCATTTCCATGCAGCTGGAAGCAAGAGGTATTTTTATACTGTGGCGTGTCTGTACTGTTGGAACCAGACAAATTAAGGCACTTTTGCTCCTTTTTCTTTTTGAGTCTTTTGCTCACAAAGACCAAAAAAATGTTTTCAATAGTATTTCTAAACGATCAGTTGATATTAAGATTTTTTTGCCCCTGACTGATAATGACTAGGCATACAGTGTGTTTCTGCTTATTATCCATTAACATCTTACTCTATTTGTATCTATATCCAAAGCTTTCATAAAATTATTCTTTACAACTTTAATTATAACAAGACACCATATAATGTTGATGAAAGGCCTTTAATTTCATTTCTAAGACTTAGAAGAATTTCCAGAATAAATAGTAGAAAGGTGTTCTCTTTATTACAACAAATAAAGTGTCTTAATTGAAAATATTGATAGAGACACACTTTAGGCACAGATCGTTATGTAATTCTAGTGAATACATCAGTTTAATCTCCAAACAGTTCCCATTTTCCCCAAGACCCATTTTTTTCCTCTCCAGTTCTATCATTCTTTCCTGCATAATCTAAAGTTTTATTCTACTTAGCTTTAGTTGCCTGTTTTCTTATCCCTGACCTTTCTATTCTTATTATTAACACTAAATAATAATACATATTAATATTCATATTTCTAACATTAAATAAATCAGATACTGAAATACTTGTATGTCCCTACTTGTTCTATATACCTTCATATCTATTAATTGACCATAAGCTAAGGTCATCCCCCTTTATTATCTGTTTTTATATGTAAGCTCATAAAAGACATATGCACATAGCTTCTATATATTCATATATCAATAGATAAAACATAAATGACATATAGAAGTAATTTCTGAAAACTCATTTCTACAGAATGTCAAGGTTTAGAGGAGATAAGTAAAAAAATAAAACATGTGAGGGAGGTGGGGAGGACAATGATAAATAAAGTTAAATTTTACATATAAATTTATACACATATATAACAATTCCCATAGAGAAACAGGTATCTCATATGCTCTACTTTAGCTCTTTTTTTTAATTATTATTTTTTTTTAATTCTTGTCCAGTAACTCATTTATAAGTTAGACTATAACCTCTTTGGGTCAGAAGACATGCTTTAATTCAACTGTGAGACACATGGTGTATCTTTGGGAATTTGATACTAAACCGCATTGTGGATGGCTTAATTTCTGTGTTTCATATTTCACATGCTGCCACTGCTATTTCTTCCTATAGCATGTAACTTGGAGCAAGATTCTGTTTTTCATGTCTAAAAATTTGCCAACACAGGTGCCAGAAGGTGTGGTTAGAGCATGCAGTATCACACTTGTGATTTTTTAGTTAATATGGAATGGATAAGAGTAGCAACAAAGTCCTCCCTCGGGGATTTTACAAAAACTTAGAATCACAGCCTATACATGGGGATCCTGGAGAGTATCCACTTTGCCACCATCTGATAGTGCTTGTGCCATTCAACTTTATTGGTATTACCCATGATGCTAGCTTGCTTTCATTCTCTCCTGTTATGCTTTTTACTGAGTGAAATGACTGAATACTCCCACATTCAACTTTAAAATCATTAGAAGAACTTCTCTCATCCATTCATGCCAAAATATGTGCTGAGTGTGAGGGGGAATGGTGGTGGTGTTTTGTTTGGTTTCCCCACAGGTAGTCTGTGGATCATGCATAAGGAGTTATTCCTAAACTAACTGATACAGCAGGACTGGATGTAGACTTACTTAAAGAAGCAGATGGGGGAAGGGTTATACAAAAGCACAACTTTCCTCCTATTATATGATAGGCATCACACTTTTGGCAATTGGTATTTATGTAAAAAATTATGGGAAGAAGTAAAATCTCAGTTAATCCATTGCCTGCACTGTAACCCTGAATTACTATGTATCTCATACTGTTGTGCTTGATGTTTGCTGCTTTCCTTTTCTACACCTGGACCCTAAGTAATTGTTATGACACATCCCGTGGTGTATGTTGGCACTCAGCTGCTAAAGACTCTGCATCTAGCACATTATCACTATGGTGCTGGGAGTGTGCTGTAACTCTTCTGTGATCAAGGCTGATAACTGATAGTGTTATCACCTACTGGTTCTAGTATACACTTGCCCCTTACTCCATTAACCCACACACCAAGTAGCTAAATCATGACATTATTTGAAAACAAGGAATGCCTTTCTTTTGGCTGAACAAATGCTGAGTTTTTTATTTTGTTATGCTGCTTGAACTTGATTTATTACAGGGCTTCAATAGAATTTGATTTACAGCATTACAGCCAGGTCTCTTATTGTTATCATAAAGTGATGCTGTTGTAGGCACTGGTTTCACATACATTGCACTGCAGCACTGCACCCTTTGGTTGTGACAGATTTTTGTGCTATGCTACTCAATGATTGGGCACATATTGAGCAAAATCACTGAGCCAGGTTTTATAAATGCATAGCTGATGATTACATTTCCCTACACAGCCTCATCTGCAGACTCTCATGCCTCACAGTTCACTGTCTTTAACTAGTGTGTGTCTCTGATAATTGGTTTTCTTCTGGCATCATCTCTGGAGCTAGTGCTGAGTGGGAGTGTGGTGCAGGCTGTTCTTGTCCTTTCATGTGGGAGGAGATACTATGGTTTCAGCCACAACCCCAGCAATTAACTTCTGAGCTGCCCATATTCTTGCTTCTTTCCATAGTCTTTAAACAGGGATGATTCTCGGAGTTTATCACTGGTAGTTTCTTCACTGCCTGTTCCATTGTGTGGGACAGTGCTACCAGGGATCTTGCGCTCAACCCTTCCTGCAGAAGATAAATTCACTTTTTGTGAAGCTTTCTTTGATCACACGGCTGCATTCAGGGGAGAAACAGTGACAGCGGGGAGGAAAAGGAAGGTGAGGAAATGCCCATTGGATCATAAGTTGTTAGAAGAGGAGTCTCGGTACGTATCTCCTCTCCTGGCTAGCAAACCAATGGCTAAAGGAAGTTTACTCTTTCAAATTCTTTGAAGAAACTGATTTCCTCTGCCTGGCTCAGTACTGGAGTGATATCTGCAGAAATGTTGTCTGTCTCTTTGCTTGAAAAGGAACTTTGGCATTATCTTTATGGATCCTGAGTCTGGACAGTGGCCTTGTAATTTCTTGTTCACTAGAGGGATAATTGTCCTGCCAACCCTGCAACCATCCTTGTTCCTTCAAGATTTCATGTGCATATTTTCTTCTTCATGGTTCCCCGTGAATGCTTGATCCTGACATGCATTTATTAGATAATGTCTTCAGCCAAATGCCAGGGAATGATGTACCTTTCAACATCTTTGGCACATCCTTTGCTGTAAGACTGCAACATATATAGGGAATGGGGAAGTGTCAGAACATGGAGGAATTTTCATTTCCTCCTCCTTCCTGTGTCCAGCTGCCATCCTAAGATGGACCAAGATCCCTCATGCACTAAATATCTATCATCTTGCTATAGCTCATCTGGCAGGTCTTAGAATATTAGCTAGTGTAAGGCAACCTTTAAAATAACTTTACATCAAAACGGATAGCAGCATAGCAAGGCATAATAAAAATGATAGAAAATATAAGAACAGATTGACTTTAGTTACGCTTAAGTAACTGGGACATGTTAGAAGAGTCACAAATGAGAAATGAGCCAGACAGAGGTCAACAGACCAGCTCAGTTATACATGAGACAGCTTAATTTTTTTAATAGAGTAATATGACTGAAAAATAGAAGTTTGCCATACACAAATTAGAATAACTTCATATTAATAATATCCAATTATTTTATATAGACTAATATAATTTTATAATAACAATAATAATTGAGAGGTTTACACCAAGATATTGTTCCCCTGTTGCAGAACTTGTATTTATGACAAAGTGCCCATCTGCAGATGTCCTGAAAATATCATTGGAATACAGTTTTTGAAGGCAGAGAAATTAGACAAGATTTCATCCCTAATATGTTGATCACATTTTAATGGTCTTTACAATAAAATATAAAGATGTTAGTATAAGCATCTGTTTGTTTGTTTGTTGTTTTTTTTCCTTATAAACTATTGTTGTAATCATATATTTCATAAGCTGTTTTATTTTCTTTAAACGTTATTATTAATTCTGGACTTCATATTTTAAATTAAAAGGAAAGGCTTATTGGGGGTGAGTTGATGTTGTATTTATTATTTTACCTGTCTGTTTTTCCTAGGAAGGTTCCTTAAATTTCCTGGACTCCCAGGTTGGATCTGAGTGTCAGTAGTATCATTGGATACCAATACTGTTTGTTCACTTTGCTTGTTTAGCAAGTCCCTTTTCAGTGATAAACTCAGTGATTACTCAACAGTTACTGATAGTTTGGCAACAGTAGGCAGAGCCTTGCCTGAGTGTCGTCATCACCTTGACAGTAGATGTCTTCAAGAAAGAGCCATTTTTAACAAGTATTTTCATTCCCCAATTGCCCTGAGGGTTCAGTCACAGAGATGTCACATCTAGCCTTTTCTTGGGGTTAATTTTCAGTTTGCAATCACTTGTTCCTGTGTTAGTTCTGTAGTATATTCCTTTCTGGTTTTACTAGCTTTTAAAGAGCCTGCAGCTGCTGCTTATACTCATGTTGCTGCATAATGACTCTGTTTTGCAAATAACAAAGACTCTCTATTTTTCCTCCTACAAAAACATCTAATAAATTTTTACTCCATACACAGCTGAAAAGTTTTACTATTGACTTCTATATGTCTGTGATCAAGCACTAAGTAGGCTTTGCTATAGGATTTTTAGAGTCAGCTAAACATTTTTTCTTTCATCTGGGACATTTGCACATGTGGGTTAGTTAGTATATATAAAGTAAGCTCAGGCAACAATTCACAGTGTATTATATAAGAATGTGGATCCAGTCATGCTTTAAATGCCTCTACTACTAAATAGGAGAAAAAACCCACAACTGATCCCTGGCCCTGGAGAAAAATGACATTGACTGGTTTTTGTCCTTGGTTCTTAAGACTAGCCCTTTTAACCCTGACCTGTCTTAGAGGCATATATGTGGAGTAGTCAAAAACAGAGTCAAGGAACAAAATATCTGCTTGCTCCCTTGCTCTCATTCATTTAGCAACATAAACATGCCCTTCAAATCTCCCTTTGCTACTGTAATCAAGAATGAAGCATATTACTGAGGAGAATATCTTGCTCTGCTTGCTGGTCCTCTCTGAAAGCTCTCAGCCCATTCTGGACAAACTTCGAACACCAGCATTTGAGAAGAGAGCTGTGGAAGACATTTGCAAGTGCTGAGAGTCAGTTTGGACCTGGGTTTTTCAGATCCCTTTCAACAACTCTGGCCCTTTGAGCTGGTTTAACAGGGACAACATCTAGTAGAGAATCTTATCTTACCACTGAAATACTCAACCCAATAGAAGGATTGCTCAGTTCTTTATATATCAGAGGGGTCACATTATACTTGCTCTGCAGAACACCACTCTTGAAGGTCCAATTTTCTCACAAATACAGGATGGTCTGAAGGACCATACACTTAATTATCCATCTTTTGAGACCAAATGTTTCTTTGTATCTATTTTTTTCTTCTAAATTTCTTTTTACTTAGAAGGCTAAACTACTCTTCTGTTTTATCTTGATCTGCTGTAAACAGCCTTGGTTTAATTTCCCATTGTGCTTCAGTTTGGTTCAAAGTGCCTCCCACATGTTTTAAATTTGTTTACATTCTTGTATACACATAAGAGAGGAAAGAGATTATTTATGAATTTATTTTAATTTATTCATAAAAAATAAATTTCTACAAGCATCAATATATTATCTGGAATATTTTACATTATGTGTACATTAACTTCTTTCTATATTTATACGTTCTTTTCCCTTTTGTGGTCTTATGTTTATAATTTTTTTAAAACAAAATGTATTTTTAAATTATTTTTTTCAAACTGCTCTGTAAGTTGGAAAATTGCCTTGAAAATAATGCAATCATTCTTCTTAAAGCTAAATTTTGTTATATATGTTGAAACAACCCTTACATTTGCATAAGATTTTAACCTACCTGAAACAAATTTACTATTATGTTGAATCAAATGACATTTGGTGATTAAAAGTTTTAGATGTGTATAAAATGTTCTCACTCTCAGTTGAAAAATTCATACAAAAACCTCATAGGAAGTCATCCTTAAAAGTTAAATAGTCTGTACTAGAGAAAATATATAACTTTTGATCATCTTGTTAACAATGTGAAAATAGCTTAATATGTCTTGTGATAGATGTGTGTTCTGTTGTACAGAGGAGCTGGCTGCTACCTTTTGTTTTGCAAATATTTCTACTAAGACTTTTATCGTAAAGGGACAAAAGAAGAGGCTCATTTTTTATTAAATCTTAAAATAATTAGATGATATAATAGAAACATTGTTAAATATCCTCTCAATTTAACAGTTTCATCAGTCATAGTTCCTTCTGTAGATAGGGAAATTAAAAAACATGCATACAGTATGATTCTGAAATAAGTTTTTAGCCAGCATAAATAGTAACTGTGGTAATCAAAAAGAGCTGTATTTATTTCAGCAGCTTCTAATAGATTTCCAATTTAAGCATTATTTTACTCTCATTTAAATTGCCAACATATTAAGTACTTTTTTATCATAAAATCAATATGATATTCTAAAAATTGCATTTTATTATTCTACAAAGTTTCTTGTATGTTTCAGCACTATTTAACAATAAGCCATTTAGCACTTTAATTTGAAATCGATTATTAAAGATTCATTTTGTCTCACTACAACTATTTGTAAACATTATCCTCACTTTTCTTGTGTCTTCATTAGTACCCTGTCATCTTCACATTAGTTTCTAACCTATTAGAGTCACTCTAAGGCATCAGAAACAAACCTTTCATTAGACTCCCACAGATAAAGTGAACCATCAGGTAACAACTGAGGTAACTGATCACACTAAAATGAATCATTGATTAAAAATTACATGGAATGAAGAGGCACAAACACTGTGAACTATTTATCTCATTTCCCTGAAACCAGGGGTAAGTGATCAGTGCTCAACCACGGAATTGAGACAAATTATAATTTGAGATAATCACAGGTAAATCTATCAATAACATGTGGTAGTAAATAGATGTAGGCGAATTTTGCAAATAACTTCCTTCTATTATCCCATTTCAAACTGTCTGACATTTATAGTCTGGTTGAAGGAAAAGTAAATTTTTTTGTTTGGTTTGTACAGTATTTAGTATAAGCAAGCTCTGGCAGCTACCATCATTCAAACCAGTTGTCTCATGATCAGAAGAGCAATAAAGACTGGTTCTCTGAGGATCTGCATCCTGTCTCCTTAACGATTTTTACTCCACTACTGACAGGTCCTTTGTTAGCTCCTTTGAAATAAAACTTACTGCAGTTTCTTCAGTCTTCCTTAGCTTCACCAAACCCACAATGTTTTCCTCTCCATTTCATGTCTCTGACATGCGTTACAATACTGCCAGCTCTTTTCATATGAGGGCTCATAAGACCTCAAACAATATCCTTATCTTCTTTTTGTGTCTGCCAGTAGCTGGGTAAATGAAAGCACACTTTACATCTGGTTCAGAACCACAGCAGTTGTGGCTGGCTAGCAAATTGCACAGCTGGTCAATTCCCAGATGTCCCTTAAGGAAGACATTAATAGATTCTGCATCCCTTACTCATCTCCTGATTTTTATCAAAATTCATAGAAACATAATCTTTTTCGGATCTCTACTATTTTGTGAAATTTACTTGAAACTGCCCATTTACAGCAAAGGTTTTTGCAAGTGAGAGGGGACAGAAAGAGAAGTGGTTTCCTTAGGAGAATAGCTTAAAAGAAAATATTTCTAATATGTCTGTTTACCATCATGGCACTTTACGTAAACAGTTTATTTTTTGTGTAACAAAATAGAAAGGACTGTGCCTTGGTCTACAGGAGATTAAGTTTAGGCCCTCAATGAAACTGGTTCATTTTATGTTTAAAATAGATCATGCTTCTGCCACATGATGACACTGTATGGAGGTGACGTTGACACCACTTGACCACAAGCCAGTCATTTTTTCTGATGCCTTGATTTTAATGGGAAGAAAACCTGTAAGTGCACTGAAACGTGACATGACCCCACATTCAAGAAAGGTTATGATGTACACAAACTCCTCTCTATTACGTTCCAGAATAAAGAAACCTGAGATCATAGGCTGCAAATGACATACTGCAGCCCCATGTGTCGGGCTTCCAGTCTTGATGATCTGGAGACCAGGAGATCAAAATGCTATAGAGTCACACAATAAACAGGTATTCAACAGCAGCAGCACACCCCTCTTGAAAGCTGAGGAGCACCTTGCAAATTATATGTCAGGACCATCTTTCAAACAAGAAACAGAGCAGTTACTGTGAGAGGCAGAAATATGAGTGAGTTGAGCCTACAAAAATAATCTGAAACATGCAGTAAAAAAAGAGCGATTTATAAAATATTAGCCTTTGACCATTGTAAGATCCACATTCAAGAAAAATATCATTCAGTCTCCAAGCTAAATAAGATGCAAAAGGGTGATGGCTGCATTTTACTATAATTTTTTTTTGCACTCCAGTGCAGTAATTGTTGCAAGGCTCAGGTAGTTCTGTTCAAGGCTCAGGTAGTTCTGTTCACTAGTTTTTCCTACTTGCAAATTTTAAGAGAAGCATATCTGACAAACATATAATCAAACTGGTAATAAGAATTACAATCAGTCCCAGGGAGTACCTCTGCCAAGAACCAGGATTTCTGCAAAATCTGGGCTAGCCATTCTTGACACTTTTGCATTGGAGATGTTAGGAGCAAACCATGACCAGACAGTAGTGAAATCAATCCTTTCAAAGGTTGCAAGCTGAGAGGAAATGTGTTGGTCTCTTTTCCCACATAACTAATGATAGAATGAGAGGAAATGGCCTCAAGTTGAACCAGGGGAAATTTAAATTGGATATTAGGAAAAATTTCTTCACCAAAAATTTTGTCAAGCACTGGAACAGGCTGTCCAGGGACATAGTTGAGTCACCATCCCTGAAGGTATTTAAAAGATGTGTTGATGTGGTGCTTAAGCACTAGGACTTGTCAGTGCTAGGTAAATGGTTGGACTTAGTGAGCTTCCAAAAGTAATGATTCTATGATTCTGCGGAAGAGGAAGGGATGAAAATTATTGCCATGTAAAAGAGGAGGAAAACACTTTTTTTTTTTTTTTTTTTTTCTCACAGAAGGATACAATATAGGATAACACATGAATCTTCTCTTTTCTTCAGCTCATGTTAATTTTCTCTGTCCTCATATTATAAGTCTCCTTTAAAAGTAGCAAACAAAACACATGACTTACTACATTTCTTTCCTGCTCAGTTTACACCTTAATTCAAAACCAAATCCCTTCAATTATACAGATCAAATCATCCAGAGTAGCATAGCCAGGAAAGGCTTATTTTGAAAATTATTACACCCATGCTATGGTGACTACAAAGCACTTTATAATGGTTAAACAGCTGGAGGGAAATACTGAGTCTGCAGAAGTTAATGAGAGCTTTTCCACAGACTTCAGTGAGGTCAAAATTTTACCCTCAGAATGTTGTGATCTTTGCTTATCACACTCTTCATAACCATCCCATTGTGACCTGGTTCCCTTTCTCTTTCTGTCATCTCTCATTTCTCATATTTTGGTCTGATTAAAAGACTGTTACAGAGAAGCGCTGTGTTCAGAACACTTTGCCTCGATCCCTGATTTTAGGGGTTCTATACAGCTACAAACACAATAGTTATGAAGTTTTATTTAATACTTATCTATTAAATATCTTTTTGTTCAATATAACTGTCTACTTAATATTTTTAAATAAGCACTTTTGAAGAGACTTGGAAGTTGCATTTAGTCTAGGCAAAAAGAAAGACAATGGTGTCCTGAACAGAGAGATGCTGCATCTGCTAGGATGAGACCATAGTTGATGTAAGTGAAGGAAGAAAAACTGTTTGCCAATTGTTTTATGGTTTATACCCTTCTCACATATTTCTTAGTTTGTTCTCTTTCATGTGGAAACTCCCATGGATTTATAGTTCATTGTTACAATTTCATCATTTAAACAAATGGACAAAGACTGGACTGTAGACTTTGAACCACAGCATGGCATGGACAGTGTAATAGCTAAGCCTCCCCACATGCAACAGTAACTGATTTAGCCTTTTTATTCTTTTTTTTTTTTTTTTTTTTTTTTTTTTTTCCATCAGGAGTGATAATATCTGTTACAATGGAGACTGCTTTCAAATAAGCAACCCTCTCTAATAATGTCCTCTGATGCATGCAGAGTTCGGCCTCACACTGTGCTGAAGGCTGTGTAGATGGTAGACTGCTGTCCTCAGTTGCAGAATAGCACTGGGGCCTCCATTTCCCTGTGATGCAAAATGGCAAGTAGAGTTAGGTCAGTAAATCACAAAGCAAACTAATTAAATGGTACAGGGACATAAATGCACAGCAATAATGAGCCACTGCCATTGGTAAGAGCTATGATCTTACCCTCCATTATTTGCTGCACAGTCCTTTTACTTTCTGGTATGTGTGGGAGGGGCAGAGCAATGAAAATCTCATCTTTTCTCTATAGAATAACATTATTCTTGTCCTGTCCTGGCTTCATAAATAAGGGAGAAATGCATGTTGTTCTGTCTTGCATGGAATCAAGAGGCCTACACACAGTATAATAGTGGTCAAAAGTGGTTAAAGTTTACATTGGTGTTTGCTCTTCAAAATAACTTTATAATATATTTTGACATGGATACTGAAAATAATTCTGCAACTTTTTCAGCACCTGAAGGCATGAGGATAAATCATGTCAGTGACCGAAAAATTTTCTGCTTGCCTTCTTATTCCTGTAAAACTAGCACCTTGTTCTTGTCTTTTCCCCCCTTTAATAAAGTTGTCTCTTGCTTTCCTATGTCACCTGTTAACTAGTAAAGTGCTGAGATGGTGTCTGATTTCTTTGCTTATACGTCTGCAATGCCATCTTCCTAAATGTTGCTATGCTCCAATTCTCGCTTTTGACATCCATATTGCTGAACCCTCATGAGTGAGGCCATTAGCCCTCACCACCTGTTCTCACTTTAGAAGAGGGAAAACTGACTTGTTATTTCTCTATTCTTTCAGGTGAGGCTGTATTTTGGTTCCGAGTTGGGTTTTTGTTGTTTTTCAAAGTATTGCATGATGTTTTTGTTAAGTGACATTTAAACACTAACAACAATGAAATCTCAACAAGGCAACCATCTCTGGTACTGTCAGGATAATGAAGAGCTCTGATTGTCAGAGGCCATTTAAAAACAAAACAAGCCAAAACCAAACCAAAAGTTTTTGAAAGAGGGAAAGAAACCGGAAGCTTAGTGTTAGGTGAGTGGCAGAAGAGAAGCAATAACTATTCAAAACTCCCACTATTATTAATACACATTACACCTGCAACACTACTGCCTATAGCCATGTCACCCATATCACCAGAACCCACTTCCTTTTCAATTCTTCCTTTCTCCAGCCATAATAAATATTGTGTTTGATATTACTTTTGTGACAGTTCCTCTGCAAGTGATTTTTTTTTTTTTTTTTTTAGAAGAGAAGATCATGTTTTGAGATATGCTTATCTCCCTATCTCTCCGAACTTTCATCCAATGTAAATTTGGTTGTGGATAGCCTATATATACAACACAGGCAGGGAACTTTAGCTGAAACTGTGCATCAATCACCAAGTATAATCAGAGCATTGATATCATCATCCATCTGCACTTAAACAAACTAAAAATAGAAGGTATATAATACTATTAGAATATTTTGCTGAATAACTTCTGCATAATGTTTTATTCAACAGATTTCAGATGGGCATAACCTTCCTACACCTACATAATAAAATACTGTTAACATATTCATTACTGCGTTCAGCTCCCTTCATTCACTCTGTGATGCAAATTTTTGGATTGCTCTGCACGCTGGGATAAGAGAAGTTTGAACACAATGATCCTACAAACCCTCACATTTTCTTGTGTCTCAGACCATCTAACTTATTTTCTAACTCCTGCTTCTTCTATATTCCAGCCTTATATGTCTAATATACTTCTCAATGAAGATCATTATTCTACATATTTATATTTCACTACCCTAGAATTTGTTTTTGTCTCATTCAAACAAGTGTAAGTCAGTAGGAGAGTGTTTAACAGCTAGCCAATATATTGGGGTTTATTCTTGTTTTACGCTCATTGAAAATTTCAAAATGAGACTTTACAGTTATGTGCCCATAGCTTTCCCACTATACTGAAACAGTAATAGAGGTCTTCCTGGTCTATTTGTTCAATTGTAGTAGATGGCATGTGACTTATTGGGACAAACTTAATAATTCCATGGATTCAAATACTTTACCAAAGAAGATATATTTTTATTATCTATCACTGTAAAGTTACCAAAAGAAAAGACACCTGAGCTCCAAATTGATGCTTATTACAATAAACAGTATATCATTGGTTTCCTTTGTGGTTAATAATAGAAGCCAAGTATGTAATCATAAGATTAATTCAAAATCATGATGGGAAGCAAAATTATCATTTACAGTAATAATCAGCTCCCATCAAGACATAGCAACAAACTAAAAAGTAATTGAATGCGGAGCCGCGGACGAACGACACGCCGAGACGGGTTCAGTGTGGGTGATAGAGCATCAATCAACGTGTGTCTTTATTGGTCCAGGGTACATATATTTATACAGACAATGATAATTATTATGCCTACTAGTCACTAGCTGATTGGCTTAAGCTCTAAAGGTCGTATTCGCACGGTCCACCTACTTGCAGTTAGCTTACAGCACAAGCTTCTCCTAACACTAAGTTTCTCATGCTACTATTTCTGATTCCTGTTGACTTGTTTTCAATACACGACAGTACCGTAACACAATGTTTCTCAGACCACCATTATCATAACACTGGGTTTCTCAGACCACTATTCCTAATTCCCCTTAACCTGCTTTCGACACACCATGGTACACAAGGCTGAAGCGTCCTTGACATTCCTCATGTATCAGCAGCTGCGAGCAGCTGCAGGCAAACCCTAGTGAGGCTCAGCATCAGCAGCTAGAGCAGGCTCTGATCATACAATTGCTCGGTGGGCTCAGGACCCTTGTCTCTGAGCCATTCTCCAACAACAATTCCCCCTTTTTCTTTTTGTATGAGCAGAGCCTGCGCCAATGTTCGTTCAAAGATTTTCTTAATACATGACAAGGCACAACTTAGGCATGCAGGATTACAATCTACTGGCTAAAGGCACAGGACCCTTGTCTCTGAGCCATTCTCCAACAATTGAACAGAATTATTAGAAAGATCATGCTAGTATTAATCAACAACTTTTATTGACTGAAGAAAAGCAGCATGATCCCTGACAGTTTTGATATTCAGTTGACCACTTTGTATAATAATGAACTAAGGCAATGTTTTTTAGGTCACATATGCAAAGGAAATTACTGTAGTTCTGTAGACTGCTATGATCTCTTCCGTATGCCAATTTACTAGACGTAAGAATCCTGTATGTTGTTCTATTTCTAAAGAAAATACATTCTCCAAATAAGATATATTATTCTCCAGATTGAAACATGCATTTTAGAGTCTAGACATAGACAGAATTCCTGGTAACTTATTGTCACCATGTGTAAAGATCATAATAATTCAGTAGAGAAAATATGTCTCAACTCAAGAAACGCTCAAAATTGCATCCATGGTCAAGAGTAAGGAGAATGTCCTAAAGGATGATTCAAATTAAGCAGCTCTCAGAAGAGGATCAAAGAGTTATCACACTTAACTCTCTGTTCCAAATCTTAATTCCTCCAATAATGATACTGTCCTAAGTCCCTGACCCATAAGCAGTCTTTTTTATTTCATAACATACCACCATACACTGATTTTTAACCTGAAGAGATCCTGGTTTTTCCTACACTTGTGGGTGTATTACCTCTAATTTCAAAAATGCTGTCATAGTAATTTGGACATACAACAGGATACAACATTCTTGGGACAAATAAATAGAATTAAAAGATGGGAATGTTGTTGTCTGACTCCAGAGGGCAACTGAGCACCACACAGCCACTCACTCACCCCTTCCCCCTTAGAAACGGGAAAAAGAAAATTAAACCAAAAGGCTGGGGAATAAAGATAAGGACCTGGAGGAGTGACTCACCCATTACTGTCACAGGCAAAAGACAGACTTGTTAGAGGAAGAAAAAGAACATCAATTTAATTTAAACACTACCACCACCACTTAATTTAACAGAGTAGGACAGTTCCAAGTATAACCACATCTTAAAATAACCTTTCCCCCACCCCTCACTTCTTTCCAGGATCAGCCTTGCTCCCAGTTTCTCTAGCTCCTCCCCCACAGCGGGGCAGAGGATAGGGGTTGTGGTGACTTCATCACCTGTGTTCTCTGCCACTCCTTCCTCCTCAGGGGGAGGACTCCTCACAGTCTTCTACTACTCCAGTGTGGGATCTCTTCCAAGGGAGACAGTGCTTCACAAACTTTCTCTGACATGAGTCTTCCCAATGGGCTGCAGCTCTTCACAAACTGCTTCAGTGTGGGTCCCTCCTGCGGGTTGAAATCCGCCCAGCAAAAGTCTGCTCCAGCAGTCTTCCCTCAGAATTTTGGCCTTTTTGGGTACAGCCACCTGCTCTGGTGTGGGATCCTCCATGAGCTTCAGGTGGACATCTGCTGCTCCATGGACCTCCATGGGCTGCAAGGGGACAGCCTGCCATTTCACTACAGCCTGCAGGGGAATCTCTGAGGAGAGGAAGGCAAGAGCTGTGTAGGTTTGATTCACAGTAATGTTTCTTTTACTTATGAAATATTTTACTTTAAGTGCAATTATTATCCAAATATTTCTTATGTGTACGTATAAACAAAGTGTTTTCCATACTTCAAACAGAATTGTTAACACATTCTATTATTACTTTCACATTCCAGAGCATCTGAAATCTGTAACAGAAGGACAATCATCAGACTCATACTAAGTAAAGAGCTGTTGACTTCAACAATAAAGAAATTAACTGAAGAGCTCTGCCATCATGAACAGTAGGGACCTCAATTTAGCCTAACACTAGTAAATCCTCTTTGGAAAAGATGATTTTGTACCTCAGGTAATGTCAAATGGAAATTGCTTTCTATTTCTGGTTAAAAAGATTTGGTAATAGAAGCATTGAGGAACCTATGTCCACAACAGAGCAGAGAGCATGACTTGCAGTGTTATGGAGTGACATACAACTGTGTAGTCTGGAATTCCTTTTGTATGTACTTGAATATAGGATCGCTATGTAAAAGTAAGAAGTCATCTACCTGTAGTGCAGATAAACACGTAACTCCAAAATATTGGGCCTATATTAGTCACAAGATTGTCTTCAACTCTCTTTTCTATAAAAATGCACATGAAAAACATTGAGCTGCTCCTTAACAAAGCAAAAATTTTCGTTTAATCTGCATAACATTTAATACTAGTGATAGTGTTACAATTACTTTTTTTTGACATCAGACCTCAGCTTTGCAACAGAATGAATGGCCCAGATCCTGAAAAATAAGAAAATCAAGAAAAAATGCTTACTAGACAAACTTTCTGAGAAATTAAGAGAACACAACATGAAGAATTCATTCACCTCATCCTTCCATTCCTCCCCTTCCCTCCAAAACTGTTTCAGAACTGCATCACATTTTCAACTTAAAAGAAATAAATTGATGCCATCCAGAAGGACCTTTACAGGCCTGAGAGGTAGGACCCTGCAAACATCGTGAAATTCAACAAGACTAAGTGCAAGGTCTTGCACATGGGTCAAGGTAATTCCAAGCACAAATACAGGTTGGGTGATGAGTAGATTGAAAGCAGCCCTGCAGAGAAGGACTTGGGGATATTAGTGGATGGAAAATTGACTGTAAACCAGCAATATGCACTCGTAGACCAGAAATCCAACCGTATCCTGGGCTGCATCAAGAGAAGTGTAACCAGCAGGTTGTGGGAGGCAATTCTCTCTCTCTACTCTACTCTCATGACACCCCACCTAGAGTACTGAGTTCAGCTCTGGAGCCTCCAACATAAGAAGGACATGGACCTGCTTGAGCAGGTCCAGAGTAGGACTATGAAGATGATCAGGGGGATGGAGCACCTCCCTTATGAGGACAGGCTGAGAGTTGGCGTTATTCATCCTGGAAAAGAGAAGACTCTGGGGAGGCCTTCAAGAAGACTTCCAGTACTTAAAAGGGTCCTACAGGAAAGATGGGGAGGGACTCTTTATCAAGGAGTGGAGTGATAGGATGAGGGGTAGTGGTTTTAAATTGAAAGAGGGTAGATTCAGACTAGATATAAGGAACAAATTATTTACTGTGATGGTGATGAGGCACTGGAACAGGTTGCCCAGAGAAGTTGTGTATGACCCGTTACTGGAAGGGTTCAAGGTCAGATTGGATGGGGCTTTGAGCAACCTGGTCTAGTGGAAGGTGTCCCTGCCCATTGCAGGGGGATTGGAACTAGATGATCTTTAAGGTCCTTTCCAACATAAACCTTTCTATGATTCTGATTCTATGAAAACACTTATCCATATTGCACTGTACACTTAATCACCTGGATGTTTGGGGTTGGTTTGTTTGTTTATTTTTTACCTTATAACTAAATTACATTACTAACAACAAGATGTTTCTGTCTCATTCTGAGAACAATGTTCTTCTGTGGGCCTGTTTTTTTTTAGAAAGATCAGTAGACATGTGAATGAAATTAGTACTCATATTACAACTGTATTTATGTTACTGATTGCCATACAGCAACTTCACTGTTGCATAGGTTTTTTCAACCTTCTTCATCTTGTATAGTAATTCTAGTATAAATATACCTTGTTACAAGTTATTTTGTGCTTTTTGCATCAGTTAAACATAGTTAAATATTAAAAATTTAATTCTGTGTTGAAGTGATGTAAATTTTTTTCCACACTAATGCAATCCACTAGATGTCTAATTTGCCCAGAGATTTTAATTTTCCTTTGGCCTAATGTGATGAGACAGTGATGCTAAGAGGGTAATTTACTCTCAGGTAAAGCATGCATGTGGCCTTGTATTCTTCATATGGACAGATGATCTAAGTAACAACAAAGAACTTGTGAAGTTTAGTTTCCGATCAACGGTCAGTGTCCTCAGAGCAGGACTGTGTTAATAGCTGACACACTGTCATGTATTTGAGTAATATCCTTTTGCAATGAAAATTAAGTTCAAGTAAAAATCTTTCATGAATTTGTATAATATAATGTCTTCTACTAATTAGCATCCTTATAGTTCATCTGTTATCACTAAATTCTGCACACAGAGGAAAATGAAAAACTGTAATATATTGGCCTGTAATTTTATCATAAATTCATGCATGCTATAGAGTCAATGACATTCAGAAACTGTATTAACCTTTGGAATAAAGTGAATCATCAAGGCAGTAACATCTGAGGCATATGTATCACCTCTACCTGGCAAGGTATGAAAAATGCTTGCTCCTTCTGAGCCCAAGTAATGTAACAAAACATTTCAGTTATGAGTAACAGGTCATGTTTGTCCTGCAAGATCAACCATATGCAGGTAAACATTAAGCATTTACATCTACATTCAAAACAAAATTTGCGGACCCTTTGAGCAAGGAAGAAAGCTAATAAGTGCTGGAACAACCACAGAAAGAAACTGGCTTATCACCAGCTAGTTCTATGTGTTAATGTAATAAAGACAGATGGCAATAGATTTACTATGGTAATTATTGCAGGGCCACTACTACTGTCTCCTTGGCTGCTGAAGTTTTTTTGAGTATAACCAGAAAACATCAGTTGGGAGAAATGGGTTTATTTTAGGAAGTAGCGTGACTTTTTTTTGTGAGGGAAAAAAGTATTTTTTGGTCAATACTGATTAAGTACACATTTTTTAATTAATAAAGAACCAAGTTAGTACTGGAGAAGAGTTACATAAATTAGTTGCTGCCAACTTTTTGTGGTAGTGGTCCTTTACAGAAGCTGGTATCGAAGAGAGAGGAGATACCCCTAAACACTGACTCTCCAAGTGGAGTTAGGAGAAAACATTTAAGTAAACCAGGAAAAAGTGATTGAATCTTCTAGTGTCTGATACAGCAGAGTGGTAACCTTTCCACTGTAGCAATCCCACTGTCTGAAAGAATAACAATTATCTGACCTAGCTGGAAGGAGGATGGCGGGTATCTATCTTCTAAAAAGGTGAGACAATCAGGGAAAGAAGCAGAACTGAAATTTATTGTTGAGTAGCTTTCCTAGATGAGAGAAAGAGTTAATGCCTAAGTAAGCCAGATTATTTTCTTATTTTAAGGATGTGATAGCTATTTCTTCCTTTGCAGAGACAATGGTTATGGCAAACCATAATGACTTTTTGTCTTCCACAAAAATAAAAAATCTGTACTATTTTGTGTTATAGTTTTAGTGCATCAAAAAGCAATTCTCCCAGACTCTTCAGATTTTAAACACCTACATGTATATGTCAAATCACTGGGTCAAGTTAAATATGTGTATGTCTGTGTTATAGAGGCAAGTGTCTTTTCAGATTTTTCAGACATACATAATTTTATGGCTTTCTCACCTAAGGCCATAGGATCTTGTTGAACAACCACAGTAAACTGTTTTCAAAATCTTCTTACTCAACAATATTTGAGTGGCTTAGCAGAGAAGAAAGACTTAGTCAAAGACTCTTGAAATCCAGAATTTATTGAGAAAAGTGAAAGTGGACTAATGTTCACTCTGTCACAGAGCTATAACTTTTCTGCATAATCCCCAGGTGAGAAAGTTTGGCTGACTAATTATAAGACAAAACAGCCCACAATAAGTACTAAAAGTTAATGAAACATTATCCTTCCATCTTTTTTTTCACACCATTTGAAATATCACTTGACTTTTACATAAACTAATGAATTATTTACTGAATATTTTCATCATGTTATTGGTCGAAACTACCAGACAAATATTGTAAACCTCTTTAAATAGAGTCACATCATACAATAGGAAATCACTGTCACTGAGTAACAAAAATTATGGAAAGGTACATTGACCAATTGACTGCAAGACAATGATTACTCATCTAACTCTAAAATATGGATAAAGAAACCATATACCCATCAAATAATTAAAGTATTGCAAAGCTGTTCCAATACATTATTCAATGTCAGCATGAATCAGGTCTATGAAATCACTCTAAATAGCCTTGGATATTATTATTAGGTTAGATAAGATTGCCTTTTGCCATTTAGATGTGGCCTTCTGCCTTGTGCAGAGATGCATATTTTGCCCCAGTGAGCAAATAATCCAGCATGAGTACTGAGCATAGAGGTAATTGAGATAGTCTTTTCCCATCTATCCCAAAGATCTTTCAGACTTTCAGTACTAAGTAAGAGGCAGACACAACTCTGATGATTTACAAGAAAAGGAACTGGTCATGCATCAAGAACATATAAAACACTGAGAGAGAAAACACTTGACAGGATTTTAATCTTTGCTCTGTACATGCCATTGAGAAGTGAGTTGTGACACAGATAATTTCCATGTATTGCATCACATATATACATCACATAGAGAAGGCCCTAGGAAAGAGGAGGAGAACTGATAGTTAAAGAGAAGGAGAAACTAGAGGGTTGGTGGTAGAAGAGGATGAAAGAAATATCTCTCAGGACACTTCATACTATAGTATAGTCTCTTACTATTCTGTACAGGATTTTTTCCATAAAACTTATGAAAATCTAGCAACTGTAATGAACACAGTCCAATGCACAACATTCATTTTAGAAAGACATGATAAAATTGGATAAAAGTGTTTCCTAGCCAACTCCAACATCAAAGATCCAAAGACATAATCAACTCTATCTTCTCCTTTCTTTTCAATTTTAAGAGGTTTAGCTGACTCAACCATCTTACCCTTTTGTTTTAGACAGGAGTTTTGGCTTAGGTTTCATCTTCAGTGGTATTTATCAAATGAAGGTGAAGACAAAATTGATTTTTTGTGGACTGTTAAACAGAGCAAGAGTCATTATCATCTTTCATCTATGTTTGAGTCATTCCACAGAATAAGGACACTATTTTCTTTATCCTTTTCTCTTTCATTGCTTTCCATCTTTCTTTTACTTATGCCTGATTCACCCTTATGTACCTAGAATATCCTAAAGTGAGAAATAGTCATTTATATACACAACTTTAATAATAATTAGTGACAATCATATTTGGTTTTATATTAAATGCAGTATAGTCTTAGGGAGAGTCCACTATTTGCTTTTTAATAAATGACCTGTAATACAGAAGTTCACACTCTAAGAAATTTTGTAGAGGGAAAATTCATCTTTCTACTACTCGGTGCAATTTCAAACATTTGTCAGAAAAAGGAGTAATGCTATATGTAAAAACAACTATTTTTGCATTGAATCTTGGGCAGAAACTACAATGCACATATTGTCAACCCAAAAGATACACCAGCAAAGTGAAAACCAGTGACTACTAGGAATCATGAGTTCCAAAGTCTAAGAAAGAACAAAACTAAAACCAAGCCTCCTTTTGTAATGCATCTGAAATTTCTCATTTCTCTTTGTTTGCAGAAATCCTAAGCAACTATTTGAGGAAAATGACAACAGAAAGAAGAGAAGAAGGAAATTAGAAAATTATTCAGCATCTCCTGTCTCAACACATGTTCCTAGAATAGTAAAACTTTCATAATCCCTTGTCTTTCACTTCAACCTATCTGTGGTTGAAACAAATAACAAACAATCATCTCATTTTTTGATACAATATTTATAACAGAAATGTGGAAATGTTGGCTTTGCACTGTGTAGTCTAGTTGTCAGCTGACCACAGTATTTTTTTCAGAATTAAGGCTGAAAACTCAGAGGATTATGTGGGAAAGATGAAATATGAAGTGATAGAAATAACTGTGAGGGACACATTAAGTTTTGTGCATAATCTTGTAGGTATCTTTTTCAGATTTCAGATCAATATTCATCTGTACTTGTCTAAGAACATCTTTTATCCCTTCTCCAAGAATTATAGTCCTAAGGTTTAGTGCCATTGGTAGCAGCAGCATGGGAACCTTTGTAGGCATTTTATCTTTCCACTACAGCCATCATCAAAGCTTTCAGTGGATGGCAAATTACAAAGTATTCTTCTCAGAAGACATCCTCCATGTTCATTCAAAGGCTACCTTTTAATTTGTGAATAATTAACTTCTAAACAAGCAAAAAGTTTAAAATTTACTTCATGCAAACTGTGGGTGATATCAGTATACATCCATGCATCATTACTCATCTCTCTCTGACTGAATATGTAGAGATGTATCAATTAAAAAAAAAAAAATGCCAAGTTCCCTTCTTTAACAGGATCTTGCAACAATAAATTTAATAATTTAATTGGGAAATTAGCAAAAAAAAAAAAAGGCTTGTTTTAATTATTAAATATGTTGTAGTATCATTTAATCAAACTTTTTACAGTTTTTACACAGTATTAATCTTTTTCACTCAGAAAATTGACCAAAGACTACTAAACCTTCGGTAAAAATTAATTTTCTTTCTTGCATGCAACATGCATCCTGAATTGATAGGTGAATCCTGCTTGTTATCTAAATTCTTCATCAGATATTTTAGTCCCCCAAATGAAGACAGTTACAGTCCAATGAAGTGAAGCCTAAACTGTACATAGAGTACATCTATCTAAACAGTATCAAAAGCATGCAAAGTCATGTGACTTTTTATCATCAAACCACTAAATAAAATTCATAAAATGGGTGAGAAGTATTAAGTGTCTTCTTCCCATCACTGATCCCATAAATATATCCTAGGACAGTTTTCCTCACCCATGTTTTAGTAAGTTGGCCTTTTTTTCACATCCTTTTTTATACCTACATAGCTGTACTATTTAAATTGGGGAAGAATGGGGTGTAGATTCTGTTATTGAAGAATATTTGAAATAAACTTGAATATTCCATGAAAATAAAGATCAAAATCATAGTAAAAACATTTCACTTCAACTGAAGTACATACTTCTTCCTCAGTGTTGACAATTTATTTTTTATTGCACTTTAAGAAATAAGAGTCTAACTGAAAAGTATTTTGAAAACAAAAATCAAAATATTCTGCTCAATATATATCAAAACCCATCACATTCAGTCAGTGATGAAAGTTCCCACCTTCTTTGCCTTGTGTGTTTTTTTCTGGAAGAAAAACACAAACACAATCAACAGCATTTTGCAAAGCTTTACTGTTCTAATGCCTGAGTCCACTGAAGCTTGCTAATCAGTTCTATTCACTATACTTTGTAGAGTCTTGCTTCTTTCTATGTCCTTTTTTTTTTTTTTTTTTTTTCTTTTCCCCCCTTTTTTTCTTCCCCCTCAGGTTCTTAGAAAGAAGACGAGATCTAATCTCAGTCCAAATTATGCAGATGGGCTCTGCTGATGTTTAAGAAAACTTTGTGGAAGGATGTTGTGTAACAGTGAACTCCAGGGAGGGCTCATCTGTTTGGTAGTCCAAAGAGGTTTCTTATCTAGCTGTTTCTTACTTATATCACTATAATGATTTTTAATTCAGTTTTAATACACATTAAGTTGTCTTATTTTTAAAGGGTGACAAAATGACATTTTGAAGTGAAATCATAACTGACTAAAAGCCATGTCACTAGTGTTAACTGAGATATTGTATTTAAATTTCTTTAGTAGGAATTAGTGAATTGTATATTGAAAGTAAACTTGTTACTGCTTGAGATATAATCTATTTTTGTTTGCAAACTACTTATCAGGTAAATTATACTTCATTGTATAAAGACTTATGACCTGCAGCTAGCAAGTAAATCCAAAGGCAAATATGTATATTCCCTGAAGGTTAAATGCTGTAACAGTACCCGTAGATAATATTCATTTGGCTTGAGTAGAATGCATATTTATCTATTCAAGTTCTCTAGTAAAATCCAGTATAATTTCAATCACGAGGGATTGAGAAAACTGCTATTGCATCCACTGAACCACAGCCATAACATTTTAGCCTCTTAATATTATTTCCTCATATATTTTTCATGGGTTTGTTTGTTTTGTTTGTATGTTTTTTTTTTTTTTTTTTTTTTTTGTTTTGTTTTGTTTTGTTTTGTTTTGTTTTAATTTACAATCCCAAATAGGATACAGTGGGTGCAATTTAATTCCTTGTGCATAATTTTAAAGTGCACCAATTAATTCTTTTTAGCCTTCATCTGCTGCTCCTGAGGACATCGTGTCACATCTACCATCCCTATGCAGGTGCATCAGACACCTTAAAAGTGTTAGAGACACGAGGTTCTTCTTCTTGTTCAGGTAAGTAATTCAAGTCCTTGGTGTCTGAATCTGAAACTGAACCCAGTTTTGTTGGAGATATATATATATACTCAGTTTTCAGGTTACTAACCCGGAAGACATGGTCCTGAAGTAAACATTTAAATTCCCTATCAAGACATCCTAAAATTTCTTTGAAACATGAAACCTCCTAAAAATACTATTGACTTAAGCACTTCTCTTCATCAGATACCTGGGAAGCCAATGCCTTTTAGGGACCTACCAACCTGGGATACAACCAGTTTTAGACTTTCTTGAGGCATGGTATTTAAAAATGAAGGACCGCTTCTGTTCCAGCCCCTTAATTAATGCAGTTGTTCCTTCTGTTCCTTTTCTAACTTCACACAGTCTTTTTTGAAAAGTGGGGAAAACACAGCTCCATAGTAGTCAAGATGTGTACACTCCAAGGTTTTCTACTGCAGCAAGATAACTATCTCTATATTGGTTTAAATTATTTTGTGATGGTGCCCAATATTTTATTGTTTTTTCTTGATTGTATACCTAGCTGATGTTTCCTGAAAATGTTGACCCAAGGTTTCTTTTCTAGGTTGTGACTTCCAATTCAGAGTTCAGCACATGTGATTTAGAATTCTTATCCCTAGATGCATCATCTTACATTTATTTACACTGAAACTCAAGAATTCGATATCACCTGAAAACTTGTGAGATTTCACTGCAGACCTCTACTCCAAGTCATTAATGAAAATGATGAAGAAACCAGTCCTGACTTAAGAGGAACCTACTGGAGATTCTTTTCTACTCAGAAAGTGAACTTGTTTTCACTCCTTTAATTTAATTTCTAACCAGAAACTTTCAACTTGAAAGTAAGTTTCAACTTACTTTCTTTACTGGATTTGATATAGACACTTGCCAAGGACTTCTTCAAACTCCAAATAGATAATGTCCATCCTATCTCTCTTATACATTTGTTCTTCAAAACCTCATCAAACACCAGCAAGGCTTTTCAGGTGATTTCCTTTTACAGAAACCATTCTGATTCTTTCCTAACAGACTATGTTTATCCAAGTTTTCATTATTTCAGTGATTTTATCTTTTATTACTGACTCTGCCAGATGGATACTCAGGAAAGAAGCCAGGCTCACTTGTCTGCAGTTCTTCAGATTCCCCTCAGAGCCCTTTCCATACCTGTGAGTTACATCACTGACGTGCCAGTCCTCTGGCACAGTTGCCGTTTGTTACACACTTTGGCCTCTGTTTCTACAACTTTACATTTGGGTTCCTTCATAACTCTGTGGTGGGTGTCAGTCAGTCCCAGTGACACATTAACATTGAACTTACTTATTTGATCTAACACTTCCTTAACATTTATTTAGTTCTTCTGACTTACTTGTTACAAAGTATCAGGTGTGGGAATCACCCCACACCTAACTCTCTGCCTGGTCTTTATTTCAATTACTCCTCTATCATCTTTTAATTTTCAGTGCCAGCAACCTTGTTCCATTTTTATCAAGGGGCAACTTGTTATTCCTGTGCAGGTTCTTTTGTTCCACTTCTTAACATCCTCAATGCCTCATCTTTCCAGCACAGTCTCATTCATGGAGACATTTAATTTCTGTTTTCTTCCTGGGCCTCACACGTGGGACTAGAAATATTTCACAGAAGCCTGTGGTGGAGCTCCAAGATGTTGGTCTCCTGGATTGCAGCCTGAATTTAGCCTCTAGAATATTTTTCCACACTCCACTTTATCATCAATGATATAGACCACAGACCATTATTGCCAGCTGCTTTTCTGAATGTCTTGTGAAGTTCACTGAATTTGCACTCAGCAGGAAAGTTACCATCCAGTTTTCTCAGATATCACAAACCTGCCTGTCTATATCGAATAGTCACATCTCCTACTACCATCACGCACTTGAAGTACTTTTCTGATGTGAGAGCATCCCCTGTGTGATAAAAAAAATCCCAGGCCTAAGAGCAGAGACTGAAATATTTATGTTGTAATCAGTTGTAATAAATTGAAATAATTTCTCACCATTAGTGATACTGTCATGCAAAATGGAATGGCATTCAACTTTAAGAATGGGTACGTAACGGTGGGTAGTGCACTAGAACATAGTCTGGACATATAAATTTATTAGGAAGAAACTGTAGGTCAAATGCCCTCAAGCTTGAAGAGGTCTAAACCCCAGGTCTCTTCTTTGTTTTAAACTGTAATTACTAAGAATTTATGCAAAAGGTGGTCTCTGTTTTGGATTTCTGGTGGATGTGGAGGTGTGTTTTGTTTTTTCCTTAGGTAGTTGTCTACATAACGTGGAACGGAAAAAGGATCTAGGTGCATTAAGTACATAAATCCCCATGACTTATGTACTCCTTAGGAGTCTGGGGCTAAGGGTGCTAAACCACCTTCAAGGGATTTAAGACCCCAAAGGCACAAAATTTTGACACTTACTGTTATGATTTAATATTTGTTTATGGAGATAAAAAAAAATATTTGCCTAGCATTTCTTTGGACTAAAGTCTTTGTGTTAGATAGTCACAGAGCTGAATGTAAAGACCGAGAGATTCATAATTGCAATCAAGAAATAGGTAGAAATTATTTATTCAGAAAAAACATTTCTTAAAATATCCCAAACCCTACTATCTACTACATTTTCCCCACTGTATAAGTACTGAAATTCTTGTAGTGTTGAGCTCAGCTATAAATGGCTATACTGGTACAAGTCATGTATGGAGTAGAGCTCTTGGAACGCACAGGGCTATAGGAAGTCTGTGGAATATAAAATTAGATGATGAAAAGATTCAGATTCAAGATTCTTTCAGTGTTCAAGCACAGTAAATCATTTGTTGTCCCTCTACAAAACTCATACAGACTTTTGAAAATAATAGTGAAAAAGGAAACTTTTAAGGTATTATTTGAAAATGTTGAATAATCAGATGTGGCAAACAATGAAAAAGAGTCCCTACCAAAATAACTAACTCATGGTAATCTCATGAATTCTAGATGTCGTGGTTTGAGCCTGGTTGGCAGCCAAACACCATGCAGCCATTCTATCCCTCTTCTCTTCTGGAAATGAGAAGGGGCATATGAACCAGTCTTGGGGTTTGAGATAGGACAGGGAGGGGCAGATCACCCATTACGATCATGAGCAAAAAGCAGACTTGTTAGGGGAAGAAAAAAGAACATACATTTGTTACAGACAACAACAACACGTAACAGAGTAGGACAGTGAGAAGCATTGACACACCTTGAGAACACCTTCCCCCCACCCCTCCCTTCTTCCCAGACTCAGCTCTGCTCCCGATATCTCTACCTCCTCCCCCCAGCAGCGCAGGGGCAGGAATGCAGGGTGCAGTCAGTGCTGCCGCTGCTTCCATCTTCAGTGGGGGAAGCTTCTAGAACTTGTTCCCCCTGCTCCATTGTGGTCCCCCTCTCACAGGAGACAGTCCTCCACAAACTTTCTCTGACATGAGTCCCTCCCATGGGCCACAGCAATTCCTTACACTGCTCCATCATGGGACACCAACTTTCTCCAACTGGAGTCCCTCCCACAGCTGCAGCCCTTCCCGAGCTGCTCCGGCGTGGGACACCCCCACATGCTGCAATCCTCCCAGTGCTGAACTACAACACTAGGCTAATATATTGTTGTGGGTTAACCCCAGTAGGCAATTAAAACATCAGCACGTTAACAGCATTGTTTTGGTCACAAATCTAAAATAAAACACTACAGAAGCTACTATGAAGAAAATTAACTCCATCCCAGACAGCCCCAGCACAGATATAGATACATACAGATGCATGTATGTATATCCAGAACCATATACCTTAAAAAAAAATGTTAAAATTTAGAGAAGTGAACAAATATTTTGATATATATGTAGGAACCCATGCAGGTTTGTTTGGACTTGAATTAATAACTTTATATGAGAATTACATAGAGAATGTTCTATAAGCATTTATACAGTTATAAGAATGCTTATTAGAAGTAAAATTTTCACAATAATGTGTCTGTGCAAAAGTAAGCACTCACCTCCATAAATTAAACTTCTCTTCCTTCTTCTATCTCCATGGCCATGGAAGTTGTATTCATCAAGTCTAGAATATATACTACGTTGTTATGGATGTAACTAAATTGAATGGTTCAAGATTACTCTAAGTCTAAAATATATGCACATTACATTTCTGTAACAGTATAAATTGTTCATATGTTTCAAAATGAGAGTTATTCACAGGTAATTCTATAGTAAAATGAAAGCTAAATTCATCAAATATGTTCCTGCCTCTGTGAACAATCCCCTGAGCTTCACAGATACAGCCACTGTTTCTTTGTTCCAGATTTCTCTCTCTTGGTGTACCTAACTCTAAAAGGAAAGTTACAATAATGTTTATGACCTGCTATCTAAGTTGCTTAATATAAAAATATCAGTGACTAAGTCTCATTGCTTTGTCTGGGTCATTTACAGATGCTAATGAATTCTCATCTAGTGTAAATGTGATCAGAAATGGATTAGGTAAAGGAAACTGATCTCTGCAATAGTTAATGAAACTGAGCTGAAGAATAGAAAAAAAAATGCTGCAGGTTCACTTTTTGTTGCCCAGAATGTTGTTCACCCTTGGCAGACCACCTCATTTACCATGTGTGTGACTGATGTAGTATCATGAATCACCTTTATCTGGGAATAAAGGTTATGAAGATCAGGATGCAATGAGACTTTGGGATGTTTTCACAACTCTTCAACATGCTTTTATTACTAACTGTAATGAAGCAATCTACCTTTTATGAATATTAACACAGCAGTTACATTTCCAAAATTTTTACCTGTAGTTTTACTGTCAAAGCAAATTACTTTTAGTCAAGCTTGGTTAATAACACAACTAAAAGCAGTACTAAAAATCAAATTGCAATACATGAAGAAAACAACAGAAAAAAATATCCAAACCCCAAAATCATATATAGCAATAATACTATTCAACTCTAATAATGTAAACCTCTTGCACATGTTCCAGAGGCAAAGGCAGAAAACAAGCAAACAAGAAAAAGTGATGTAGTAGAGGGGAAAAATAATGTCTCACAACAATTTATTTGGCAATCAATAGAGAGCATAAACCTTACCCTGTTTTAACAACTAAAGAAATATTATTTTAAAGTGCCCAGAGACAAAGAAATTTCAAATACCACCACAGGTTGAAATAAGTAAAGGTTTCTGCATTTGTTCCTTCAAATACAGAGGTGGTTTTAAGGCAGTAATTCATTCAAGGGGTTCAACGGGCACCATAATTCATGAAAATTTAGAAACGTCACATGTTTGTGAGATAAATCGCTGCCTTACAGCAATCTCTAATTGTATGTTATAGATAATCTAAATGAAAGAAAACCACAATTAAGAGTAAAAAAAAAAAAAAAAAAAAAAAAGTGATTAGTGGGGATCCTGTTCTATTTATAATCCCAAACACTGTAAAAAATTCATATGCAAACATATCAAATAGTACACTGGTCTAAAACTGCTCACTTATAAATTTCTTTTTTTTTCTTGAAAGTCTGGATTTCATTATATTTCCACTGCCTATAGATTTGATGAAATATTTCAGTTATGGATTTAATTTTCATGTATATTTTTCAGCTCCTTGGCAGTACCCAAGGGCACCCAAGTGGGGGTTAATTATATTAATTTCCTTTAAAGATTTTTTAAAGTAACGTCCTTTGTGTTAATGTGTTCATGTGAATCTGACTTAATGCACTGATCTCTGTAACTTACTGAAAGCTGTCCACACGGAGACTGAGAGATCCTTCTGGGACTTCGTAACACTAAGAACATATGGGCTACAAACAACAACGTGCAGAAAGAGTTTGGTTTTCAGAATAAGGTACTAAATTATATGAAAAAAAAAAAAAAAATCATAGATTTCAGAATAAATAATTTGTCTATGTGCTTTTAGTTGATTCTCACCAGAGTTTAGGGGTACAAGGCTGATGTTATGTGCTTACATATCTGATGCACTCTGTGGGGTTGTCTCTGATGATGCCATATAATTTTGTCACTGAGTGTTTATTAGGTTTTGACTGAAAGACTTTTGAAGGAGCCTGTGCATCCCCTGACACCCAGGAGGATATCTGGGAATCAGATGAAAGCCTGGTCTATCCATCTGGAGGTGTTGTTCCTCTCTGCTGGCCCTCATCCAGCAACATTGTCTTTCCTGGCAGTTTAACACCAAGAACTATGCTACCATAACAAGTAATTATGTTTATATTGTGTAGAACAGGGGCTGCTCACAGATTAATACAGTTTGAATCTTTTATTTTTTATTACTTTAAAATTTGGGCACAAGACAGATTGTCAACAATGTATCTTCTCTATTAAAAATATCACTTTTCCACTTCCAAAGTTAGATATGCAGTGCCAAGAAACAAAGGAAATAATGTTAGAGGTCAGCATATATCCCTGACTCTTAAAGGATTCTCCCCTCCTGTATTTTGTATTCATGTGGGGGAAATTACAACTTTCTAAAGCAGGAGGATTATTTCACATGATATACAGAACTCAATAGGAGAGGAATTCTATATGTGTTCTGAAAACAATATCAAATATTTCTTAGATTTTTTTTTTTTAAGATGGCTGAAGTGTACTCTTAAATGCACCTTATCCAGTTGGTTATTTTGTCCCATTTACTTTGATTCACTCTATCTTTTCATTTTAGGCATATTCATTACATTTGGTCTATCCATCTCGTTTTCAAACAAATGAAAAGCCCTCTTGAAAATTAGTGCTGTTGGCAGTTTGGGCTAAACAAGAAATATACTTTGTAATCAGGAAATTCTGTGTTTTCCTGTGAAAATCTGCTCATCACAGCAGGTTTTTTTTTTATGTTGAAAGGAGGAAATAAGGAGTTAGGGATGCTTTATAGTTTTCTCATGTAAGTAGGATGAAACACACAGGCTATTTAGACTAAAATAAATTTTGATTTCTGGGTGTATTTTAAAATTATATCAGAAATCACCATAATACTTTGTATAAACAATGCTTAGATTTCAGTATGATAAGGTACTTTCTATATTTATAAAAATAATTATGATGATGAACTGAACAGCATCAACAAACTGTTTATACACATGCTCACAGAAATAAGATATGGAAAAGCTTTTGTAGTAATAGATAATAATATTAGTCAGACTGTCTACTCTAAATGTTTTAGAAACCCAGGCATTTGTATCCATATGAATTTATTCCATTCAGAAGTTCACCAAACACACCCCAAAACCAAAATAAATTATGTTTACTCCCCTGAAGAAGTTTATAAAGCAAAGCCTGAATTTGTTTCATTTAAATATATGCTTTTGATTTAGGATCTGTGAGACCGTCATCTCTCTCCATAATCAGTGTGGACCTCAGGTGTCAGTTCTTCTCTGGAGGGTCATTATAGCCTAAAGACACTTTACTCCGAAATTTAATGTCTCAGATCTCTGAAGTTTGGTGGGATGAATCTGGACCTTCCATTTGCAGCTGGGATTGTCAGTACTGTGACAGCACTGTGCTCTCAACTTTACCCTATGTGAAGTCAGTGGAGCTCCATATGGTTATAACAGTTTGCCCACAGGCTGCCTATTTAAAACTGGGGCCTGAATGTTATCCTATCTAAAATCAGTGGGGCTCTGTGTTGGTTCATTAGCTCACAACGTGCTGCCAATTTGAGGATTGGGGTTTTAATTGGAACTTATTTACAAGCTAAATTGCTGCTGGAACTACTATTATTGTTATTTTTTGTACTGTTTGGGGGACTCTAGGGAGAATTATGATAAAGGACTTAGGAGATCTAAAGGCAAGACTGTGATAAAAAAGGACAACTGGAAAGTAGAAAAATCAATGTTTTCTTCTTCTGTAACAGTCCTTCCCATATATCTACCCTGTCATTTTGTCTACCTCCCTATTTGTGTTATGCAAGAAGGTGGGACAAAAATGTTACCAGAACAGAGACAAACAATAAAAGCGGATGTTGCAATAGGAGCTATAGCAGCTGTTTATGTTACCTCAGCCACCAAATCAGTTTAATTTTTCTTGATTCAGGAGGTTCAATATCTCATATTTATGTAGCCTACCAGCATCACTTATTAAAGTAAATTCTGTCAAGGAGCTTCTGTGTACTTAGCCATGTATTATCAGTCAAGTGCTATCAGTCTGAGTCAGCTTCAGCTCCTGTGCTGACTCATCCTACTGATACTAGATGGATTGAAGATGCCACAAGCATGCATTGCACACCCTGAAGACAGCTGGAAAATATTTCCACTCACATTGAAAAGAAAGGGAGTTGGGTGGCTTTGATAATCTTGTAACAGCCTGTTATGTGAAATAGAAGACTGTCCAGGATTGTGACTTTATCATAAACTGAGAGCTGTAATGAGGTAAAAAGGCACAAACAGCTGAGTTTGTTGTTCTGTTTTGTTTGTTTGTTTGTTTGTTTGTTTGTTTGTTTTTTACCTCTAAGCAACCAGGAATGAAACAGTTAATGGAGCCAAAAGGAATATAAATAGAGAAACAAGTTTCCAGCATACCTAGAAAGAACACTAAGCTGAAACATGTTGGATTTTGCTTGTCTTCATTTTATGCATCACCTTCTTTGAATTAAAAAAAAAAAAAAAAAAGTTAAAAATAAAGTAAAACTGAAGAAATATTCCCACCATGTTGCTACGGAGGTCAGGCATGACTGAGAAAAACACTACAACTACAATTACAATGTTATATATACACACTTGTTTGGCTTCTCACCACATGACTCATATTTTTTTTCTTCAGGCTGCAAGAGAGATTAAGAGCTTTTTATTTCCCTCCTCCCCAGGCCATAGATAACCTAATAGACAAAGTTCTTTCTAGAAATAAAAGAGAAAGGCAATTTGAGATTGGATGTTGTCAAGATGAGAATAATACTGAAGTTTAGCATTTACATTGTTTACAAGAGCTTCATATCCTGTCTGCTTATAAGTTTCACAAAAAGATTGCATGCTTCATATTGCTTGTATTCCAGAGAAGAAATGTATTTAACTTCTTTGGGTGTAACTCATCCATCAGGGAACAGTCTAACCATCTGATTATAAATGGCAACCTGGTATTATTTTAATTTTGAAAATATATAGTCTTATAATTAATAATTATAATAAATTATTTTGAAAATAAGATAAATATAATAATGATATTTAATTATTAAAACAACAACAACAAAGAGTAAGAACAAAACATTAACAACAGCATTGACATTAAATATGAGGAATTTGTAGAGGGGAAACAAAAGACATACAAAAATAATGTTCTGTTCATTCCTTCTTTTCTGCTGCTTTTAGTTGCACAACCTTTTTTAGTTAGGCCTGGATTGCCTCTTGTGCTCCAGTTCTGTTCTGGCTTTGTGATTTTCTAACTAGATTGGTGTAGCCTGTGATGAGCTCTAATCAGTATCAAACAGCTGCATTCCCCAAAGAATTGTTTATTAGGTAGGGATAACAGGATCAAAAAAAAGTGGGAAAGTCAATCCTATTGTTGTTATGCTTCCTATTATTATATCTTTCTCAATAAATCATCATAAAAGAAGAAAAGACCTCTTTTCATCTCTTTTACATTGTCACAACAGTGCCTAGGAAAAATTCAAGAATCTGTCTTTGTGTTTAGGTACTGTATTTATGATTTTGTAGAGCTAGTTAATAAGCTAGGCATATTTCCCTCAAAAATCACAAATAGGAGCCAAATTAATTAAGTATTCCAAGGCAACAAGCCAAGGGTGGTGAGTTCTGCTGAACTTAATAAAATGAATTGGATTAGGAGTGCTGGCAAATCTGCTAATATCATTCTCTCATCTCTACTTGCTCAAATATAGAAAACTTAAGAACCCATTTCCAAACAAGTCCAGTGGCTGAAGTTGAGCACACAGGTACATTTTAAGAAACTTCATCCAACATGTGTGTGCTTCTATATGGGTTTCTGGATGTTCATGTTAGGTTCCTCTGTTTTGAAATTGAGCTGAGTGGTGTTTGACAGTGTTTGACAGACGTATCACATTCTGTTAACTTAGTTGATTACTTTGATTATTTTTTTGGACCCAGTAAATATAGCTGTTATTTTACAGCTGTCATAATTCTTTCCAAGATGGTTACTTACAAAGTTTATTTTTAAAGTATGGAGCTGGAATTCTAATTATTATTTAGTGGTTTACTTCTTAAGGCTTTTTAAATTTGAATTACTTATAAATTACATGTTAAATGTTTTTCCAGTTGACAACAGAACAACGATTATTAGTTTCCATAGATAACAGATTTGCGGTTACTTCTGACAGCAGCAATACTGTATAAATGTAGCAGGCAATTAACAAGACACTTAAAATACTTGCCCAGTGAAGATATTTAGCAGCAGATATTTCAGGTTAACATATATATGTGAAATATGTCTCCTGATTATGTAGCAGTTGAGAAATAAACAAGCACATGGAATTAATCGGGAGTGGGAGATCCTGATAGAATTTGGATACAGGAGCTATTCTACACCACTGACCCTTTCTATCAAGTAACATAGGCCTTTGACTAGACTATGTGGTGACAAAAAATTACTGTTTCATATACAACAGAGGTATAAAAACTTTGTTTCATAAAGGTTAATTTGACTCCTATGTATTTGCCTTTAGCTGGTCATTGCAACTCCCCTTTCAGTGAGGGAAAGCTAGGCTTCTTTCTCCACCTGATTAATCTGTTTATGTTATGAAACCCCACGTGAAAAGTATGTTGATGAGGATCAAGGATTTTTATTTTTTTTTAATCTCTAATACAAATTTAGAACTTCCATTCTAGTATTACATTGTTGTAGACCAAGAGCAACTTCACTGAATTCAGTGGTCCTGATTCCCCCTTCACAGATACTAAATTGATATGAGTGTCACAGTCAGATCATAATCACGGCCTATGTCTGAGAGACTGTATATTTAAGTAAAATGTGCCCCTGTGACTGCCTAATCTGTCTGGTCTGTCTCTTTACTTCTAATGTGACATCCTGACATCCATCTCTCGTCCAATAATGTTCTGTCTCTTGTCTAGCTTTTGCAATTCTCTCCAGAAAGTTATTAGTGGAATTAAACTATTAAAAACTGTGGGAAAACAAGGATGCCTCAGAATGCTAATCTATCTTTCTCAACTAACTAACAATGTTTCTTCTGTTACTAGTGCATGGGTTTATGTCAAAAAAAAAAAGACATTAATTAGCCAAAGCTAAAAATTATTCCTCTACTCCTTCATCAGGACAGAAGCATGTAATTTATGTATACCATTACTTAAACATTGCATAACTATATATGCAAAGCATTTTGTGTTGCAGAGATAAGTGTTCTACCTGAGATAGTCAAGAGAATACACTAAAGGGGCAATTGACAAAATATGACAGTGCATCTTAGCAGGAGCATATATGGTCTGGCTAGCGTATGATGGAAGCTTTGTACATGTCTACTTATACATAAACAAAAGCACTGTATGTAAAATAAATGTGTATACAATATAAAGCATTCATCAAATCATGAAATCTTCTTCCCACCCAGTAATAGTCACCAGCAACACTACCATTAAAGCTCTGTCTATTCTGCTCTTAAAATTTAGGAGTAATAAATGTAAGTAATGATCTGTTGAAAAATGTTTTTGCATTTTCTCAGCCTCTAAAGTTAATCAAAAATATATAAATGCCAATAAATTAATTTTAAAACTTGCTTCTGTGAATTTTTCTACTAAGTCTTGACTGACGTATCCTGGATACTTATGCATGTATTATTTTATGTACCTGACTGAATAAGTGAAAACATAACATTTGCAGAGTGATTCAGAATGCAACAACAACAACACTAACAGTAGCAATAACAATAACATTAATAATAATAACATTAACAACAACAACAACAACAACAACAACAACAACAACAACAACAACAACAACAACAATAATAATAATAATAATAATAATAATAATAATAATAATAATAATAATAATAATAATGGAGTTCTAGAAAATTTTCAGGTTATTTTCCAGGCCATTTGGGCGAAATTTATCCAAAGTATATGAATGTAGCACCTAGCAGGATCCAAAAGCAGCAGTGATATCTGACAGGTGGATTTTACTATGTGCAAATAAGCAACTGTTTGGTTTCTCAATGCAAGAAACAAAAAAATTATTTAAGCCAAATAAAAGCCACTTTCATGATTTCTTAACAAAATGGAGAAAGGGCAGTGGTAACAATAGGGAAAGAAATTAATTATTTTCCTCTCATCTCATTTCATTTCTGTGTATGTGTCTTAGAAATTGCAAAGCCAAGATTTAACTAACATTCACAGAACAAATAACTGGGACTAGGAGGAATTTTCATCTTCTGTTTTTCCAGACAGGACTAGTTGTTAGGGTACCTTTCTAGGACACAGAAGACCTGAGTTCACATCCTTCTTTCGTTTCAAATCTTAAAAGATTTAAGAAATTTGAACAACCAAACAAAAACAACAACAAGAACAACAACAAAAGCCCCAAACCAAAGAAACATTATCTTTAAAAGTGTTCTGTTTCAGATGTGGGAGAAGATGCTTTTCTTTCTTCTTTGGTTATGGCTGTAATTATATAACAATTATTGTTATTAGTAGTTTATTAAACAGTTGGGGATTTTTATTTAATTGTTACAACTGGGATGTTGATTTGATAGCGATCTGGCTCTTTAAGGGTTATTTACATTATAAAAATCTGAACAGAAATTTCTTAGACACCAGTAACTAATCCTTAAAGATTACATTTTACTAACAGGCAACTATGCGAGATAAGTTCTCCACAGATAGTCAAGGAAATTTAGTTCAGTCTTGAATTCCTATAATCTTGTGCAAACAGGATAATAGTATTGGAAAGGTATTCTGTCATTACTGGGTTTATGTATCAATCCTGAGAAACATTTCTGAACAAAATTTGTTTGCAGTTTCGACCTAGATTGGAAAACATTTTCTGTTAGGAGACCATATATACAACTGTATCAAACAAGTGGACATTTTTTTTTTTTTTCACTGAAAAAAACCCACAACCCTAATTAAAGGAAAAAAAATATTATAAAAGATAAAGAAAAGAAATATAGCTGTCTGGGAGACAGAAGAATTTCTACCAAATGTGTACAGGAGTCGCCTCAGTAAGGAACCAAAGAGAGAATTAACCACAGATCCTAAATGCTAGTCACATTTTTTTAAAGCATTTCTGAAAGGTGATCAGAAACTATGCAGCTGAATCTGGTTTGAGAAAATATGTAGAAGTGTCTACATTAGAACATTAAAACTGGGCAATTAGAGAGCAGTAGATATTTTCATCACTTTAAGGGGTACAAGGAGACCCTTTCGCAGGTTTTATCATTTTAATTGATTCTTATTTAACGAGGTTTATTAATTTTAATGTAATTATTTTTTACTGAACTTAGGAAAAAAGGAATCAGAGTCTACTCCAAGATGACAAATTAAAAGTAAAGAAAAACTAGAGAGGAAGAAATAAGAAAGAAGAGTAAAGAGAGGCACTCAGGGAACTTGAAACCTGAGAGGAAAATGGAAACTTAATGAGAAATGTCAAATGCTTTTTCTCTTTTGTCTAATACGAAGGATATTTTCTCCTAACACCAGGTCTTGCAATGATCCTACTAGTGTCCTCTAGCTTAATGTCACAATTTTTGGTGTCTGGTAATTTTATAAGAATAAAACTAATGTTCTCTCTTTAAAGTTTACCCACTCTTGACTTGTGTCAAGATGTGACATAAGTTGCCTCTTTAGTTGATAGTGATCAATATGAAGAAAATTATGATAAAAAATCAGGTGATTACAGAACAATTTGTTTCAGAAATTCCTTTTCCAAACTTTGTTACAGGCCAGAAAATATGTAAAAAACATGTTATTGGTACCTACCCAGTTAGCACTCCACAAAAAATGTCTCTTCATATCCTTATGTTGATATGAAGCTTGAAGCTTAAAGAGGTTGTATTTTCCAGAAACTTAGAAATCTTTACTGTGTCAAAATTTATATAAACTACCCATATCTACACATATATGTAAAATATAGCAATTAACTTGGACACAGCAACACAACTGTTACCGAAGAAAAACCCAATCAAATAATAAAACCCCTTCAAATGCAGATTTTTGTCTGCAGCACTCATCAGTTTCCAAAGATATTCTGTCAAATAAAATTATTTTCCTATATATGATTGGAAATACACTGGGCTATACTAAGAATATGTCCTGAATCAACCTGCAATATCATTCAGCTTTGGAAAACATTTGAACTCCCTAGTACATTCCACCAAAAATCTGAGAGATCAGAAAACCCCCGCCCACATTAACTGTAAACAAACATCTCTCTTAAACAGTTTCATCATGCAAAAACATCACTGCGGTTTTCATCAAGCTAAGTAGGCTTCTTGATTTTACAGTCTTCAGAAGAAAAGACTTGTCTGATTAATGTCTAGAAAGGAACTTAAGTCATTACATCTGTGACCCAGGTCAGGATTATTCTTAATAATCACAATTAATTTCTACAGAGCAGCTTGTCTACAGCAACAACAGCTGTTCCTTTAACTAACTATCTACATTTTGGCAAGCAAGTGCAAACAGAACTGACTAATCTGTGCATTACATTCCATTTGAGTTACAGCAAGGAAACTAGGAGCAAAGTCAGTCCTAATGAGCAGCTTTTGTGTTATTTTCTTCTACAGACAGATATTTTGCTTGGATTTAAGGCTTCCTCTTTTCTTATTGAAGACCTTTCAATCTGTAAATAATAACCTGGGCCAAATAATCCTCTCAAAGTCGAGAGAGTTTTCTCCTCATCTTCAGTTGGGAACACTTTCAAACTATTAAAGGCGAGTGGAGATTATGTGACAGGTGTTTTTTTAAATAAGAGTAGCTGCTTCATGTCTGGCCAAATCTTGCAAAATGAATTCAGTAATTAATTAGCAAATAAAATCCCCATTGTAGTTGAGATTGGAATTCTTAAAACAAATTTAGATGCCTGCAGATTACACATCTCTATCTCAGCCAATCGCTGTGAGCCTTCTTCATAGCCCATAGAGAGTAATAGGAATTTTCAGGTAAAATGCACATATAAGCAGTGAATATATGTGTATTTATATGAACCGTGCCATACTATTTCTATGTACTGACTACTGTGGATACTGTACATCTGTATCAGACAAATGGACTAGCTCAGATATAGTTAGTAAATTAGGTGAGATGAATCCCATCCTGAATGTTAAGGACATTCTTAATTAGAAAATTATGTCAAATTGAACATCATCAGATATGAAAGGGCCAAGAAAATAGACTGATTTCCATTCTACCTTCTGTCCAATTCTGTATAAATCTGGCACTATTGTGTTTTATTAACTTATATCAGATTCACTAAATGCAGCTGTGTCGTACACTTGCTTCCAGTATGCTGGCGGAATGAACTGTAGACATCTCAGAATCTGACATCTAATTCTCATCTAATAATCTTAGACTTTGTTTATAGTTAACAAACACAAATAACTTCCTTCAAAGAATGATTCATTAGAATTATTTCAATGACTATAAAGGAAATGCAGAGTGACTATCTTTTAGAAGCTCAATTTAGGAAAAATAAATCCCAAGGCAGTCATTTTAATGGGATAAGAAATGCATTATCAGATATTATTGAGCTGCATTATAACACTCTGTTCTGAAGAATGGAGCTTTTTTCAGCTTGAATATGTATTTTCCAGCTGTTGTTGAAAATTCATGGTGACCGTTCTCCACTCTATTATCCAGTCTCACTGTGGCTGGATCCCTCTTTATTAAAATATTCTAGTTGAGGTACCACTGTCATCACTGCTCTTCAGTAAAGGGAATCCAAAGTCAAAGCTCTTTCTTAGGTTTTTTGTTGTGTGACTATATACATAATTGGGTAGACAAAATAATACCTACTAAAATAAATAGATAGGTAGATGATAGATAGATAGATACATAGATAGGTAAGTAGGTAGGTAGATAGATAGATAGTTGGATAGATAGATAGATAGATAGATAGATAGATAGATAGATAGATAGATAGATAGATAGATAGATAGATAGATAGATAGATAGATAGACCAATTGATTGACAGATTGACCTAAAAGGGGCTTCATTCAGTCAATTTTAAAGGTCTTAAATTAGAATAAAAAAGTAGAAGTTGGTAGAATAACTCGTATCTCTAGATCTTTTCCAATACTTTCACTCAGCACTTTACCTTTGATTTTATTGCCTAAGTATCTCAGATCTTTACTTCAGCTCTCAACATATTTCCGTAGTTCATCTCTGGTTGTCCTTCTGTTGCTTTCTTTAATACCTGTAGATTATTACAGTTGGATTACTCATCTTCCAATCTATTTTTCATGATATATCTGTGAATTGGTTAGATGAGTTGTCAACAACAAAGACAATCATCTAACAAACAAGCATTACTGGATATATTTACAATTTACGGAAAACTAAGCAGGGATACATAAACAAGATACCTAATCTACTGACCAAAGATCCTTGGAGTGTTGAGAGCTTTGAGACAGTATACTGCAACACTTGTAGTTTCAGCATCTTGAAGTACAAAGTACACATTTTTTACAGATCTAAAGTTTTTTCTATTCTTTGTTCTTGTCATACCAGTAAATTGTATATCTTAAAAGCATTGTTTTTTTGTTCTTTTTGTTTGTTTGTTTGGGTTTTTTTTGCTTTACATATTAGGATTAACACTTAGGAACGTGTTATGAAGTGACCAATACCAACCTTTCTCCCCTCAAATAAATGAATCTTATTAATCTCTGTAAGTCACAGTTTAAAATAAAAATATGATTTGAGATTTACATACATTCCATTAAAAATACTACACAATTCCTCTTTATAGTCAATTTCTAACATTTCTTGTAGTGAAGAAGATTCTTCTCTTTTGCTTCATAAAACCTTATTAAAGCTCTCACATGCATATGTTGTTGTCATTCATCACACAACCATGTCTAATACTGACAGATCAGACAATATTTCTGCAGCAATCATAGAAGCATGTGTACAATTGTTAACTATCTTTGTCCTCAGTTTATTTATGAGGAACATGCACAATTTCTAATGCTGAAGTCATCAGGAATCTTGTCCTACTCTTAGGCTTTTGATGTGTAAATAATTTTTTCTTCTTACTGAAATAATTTCCATACCTTTATATTCCTATTACTAGAAAGAACTATCAGTTCAGCTCCCTTCAGAGCCAAAAACTGGTCTGATTTATTTTTCTTCCATGAGTATTAAAGTGATGCACAATTTAAATCTCTTGAATATAGCCCTGTTGCCCAATAAATTCAGGATTATCATTACTAGTAATGGGCCACAGATTTTTTACTATTCTACAATACATACCTCAGGTCAGGTACTGCCTGGTGTTAATTAGATTTGTCTTGTTTATTGGAGCTTTATCTTATCTTGCTTAGTTGTAACAAGATTTGTTTAATAAGCAGGTGACTATTACTTAGTTTGTTCTACTTTTGTTAAGTTTTGTATACATGTGTAACACGTATTGCTAAAAAACTGGTAAGCAAAAGCAGGTGGATATTTTCTGAAGGATTTCAGCTCATGGGGATAGCCCAGATTGCAGAAGAGAGAAGGTCTGAGGAGGAAGGAGAACCAGAGAGGAACCCTTATCTAATGACGACAGCCCGCTTCCCTCCTGTGCCACTCAGTGAGGGGAATTGAAGGAGTTGGGAGAGAAGGAGTGAAGCTGAGCCTGGGAAAAAGGGCATGAAAGGTGTGGTTTTAATGTTTGTCTTTATGTTTCTTACTACCTAAACTTATTTTAATTGGCAAGAAATTAATTTTCCCTAAAATTAATTTTGTCCCTGACAGTAGCTGGCAAGCAATCTCCCTGTCCTTTTCTCATCCTGTTCTGAGTCTGTTTTGAGCCTGACTCTCCTCCAAAGTTAGTCCACCACACTGTTCTCAATGGAAACAGTATAAGGCATAAAAACATATATAAAAATATAGCAGAGGGGAAACAGGCCAGATGCCTTTTATTGCTCTCAGGGGAGGTACTAAGGCACTGAAACTGTGTGCAGCAGCTCCAGTTCTGAAGCTAGCTGCCCAAAGTTGACCAAATGGTTAGTATGATGCTTCCTTTAACTTCATGACAAAATGGTTGAGTAGCCATTTACAAATGGATCATCCAAGGTCAGTCCTCAGCAAGATAGAGTGACAGTGAAACACAGACTTCCAGATGTGTAATAAGAGGCATTAACCACCGTATCATATGTTTCCACAAGCTAAAGCACAGCTAGATATTGTCATTACTGTTCCCGCAGTAGATGTTATTAATGTTCATAACTGTAAAATACTGAGTCATTCTATAGAAGTTTTTGTAATGTTATAAAATACATTTTACCTGAACAGTTTTCTTGTTTTATCAGGTCTCATTGTGCCTTCTGCAGGCAACCAAGAGATTTTGGTTAGGGTCCCTTCCCTTCTACATCTCCAAAGGATTGCACGTTCTACTGGGTCTGGCTGGGATGGAGTTAACTTTTTTCATATCAGACCATACAGTGCTGTGTCCTGTATTTGTGGCTAAATCACAACAGTGTTTTGTCTGTTGAACTTGGGAAGGGGTATAGGAGAGACAGCTGACCCAAACTGACAAAAAGAATATTCCAAATCTTATGACTTTCATGTTCATCAATAAAAGCTCAGAGACAGGAGAAGAGAGGGCAAATATTCATTGTTACGGCATTTCTCTTCTCAAGTAATGATTACACATGCTGAGACCCTGCTTCCCAGGAAGTGGTTGGAATCTGTCTGCTGATGGGAACAGTGAATAAACTTCTCTGTTTGCTTTTCCCGTTACACTGTCATTATTTTGATCCTTGTGTCTTCTTGACTTCCTTCTACTTTATTCCTGTCCTGTGGGAGAGGGGAATGGTTGAAATGCAGGGTGGGTGTTTGGCTGCTGGCTGGGGTCATTCTACCACATGTGTATACAGCAGATAGACCCGTATGTAGTAAGCCCGTCATTTACCAGAAGTACCTGGTTTTTTTTGTACAGCAAGAGTATACAAAGTAAATCTTTCCTTACTGCTTCCTAGGACCTGAGATAAGGTCTCTAATTAGTTGAACAATTCATCTACAACTCAACTCAATATTTCAGTTACACTGAGCTCCTTTAGGAAAGGTCAGTTGAATTATCTTGGATGGCAAGATATGGCTATAGTTCTTGTTTTCAAAAACTATTAAATACCTTCCAAGATAAAGTGTACTATTATAATCCATTGTCTAACATTACTTTTTCATAGTTTATGCATTAAACTTCAGGAATGTGAAGCAAATCAGCTTTCAAACGAAAGTCAATAACACTCAAACAATACTGCAGTTAAAATGGAAGAACACAGGAATTCAAATCTTACTTTTTCAGAATATGTGAGAGTGCAAGAGTGTTGATCAATCCTCAAGGGTATAGCCTTCAAAATGTTATATTTAGTTCTTAATTAACTATCCTTTGCTTTAAACTTGTGAGCATTAATGATCACAAACTCTGTGATCTATAGATTTCTGCTGAGTGTCCTTCCAGGAAATCTGTATTTCCCCCTTGTCCCATAGAAAATTTAGTAGTGTATTACAAGGTTCAGAAGATGTGGGTGCAATTTATTTGCCTAATTTAAACAGATTGAACCCTACCCTAAATATGTAAGTACTTACATAAAATTAATAAAGCTATCCTGGAATATCATTAATAAAAAAACTTTTGAATCACTTTTTTAGAGAATTATGACTTACATATATTTAAATTATTAATCTTCAAATATATCTGTGTGCATCCTATAATAAAGCTGACACTTAGAACCTGCTGTAAAGATTACGGAGGCTGAAAGGTTGGGAAAAAAATACAAGTTCACTTTGTAGACATAAAAAACCAAGTCTGTATGATGACTAGTCAGCTGAAACAAGTATGACATTTTAGGAGTACAGCTTCGGAGGCCTTGAGCCAGATATTCAGAGGAACAAAACATCCACAATTCCAAATCATATCATTAGGAAATGAAGGTATATCACTGTGAAAAAGCCCATCCTAAGGGAACAGGACTGTTGCAGTCTTTGAGATGAACAACTAAACTATGCTGGATTAGCTATGATATAGAACTGTCTCTGATCTACACAGTGTAAGAAAGGAGAGATACTAGCCTCCACTAAAATGTCAAAATTTGCCAACAGAGTACTTGATATACTAAAGTTATATTTTCTTTGGGAAAAAAAAAAAAAATAAAACAAAACCAAACCACAAACAAACAACAAACAAAAGTGACATTTGGCTGATCTAAAGTATAAATAACAATTATATAAACTGACAATTCAACAATGACCACTGTACTCATGTTTTATAAGCAGATGTCAAAGTATTCTAATTTTGAAGGAAGGTTGATAGCAGCTGAGAGTCAAACTGAGTGCAGTGAAAAGTGAAAAGAGGTGCTAGAGACAACTAAACATGGGTTAAGTGTAGTTTGTTAAAATGATAAAAAAAAAAAATGTGGAAAGAAAAAAATAATAAAATAAGGGTTTAAAAGCATCCTGTGGGAAGAAATACTGACATGTATTGCTTCTGTATAATAACAGTAGTGACCTGTGAACTAGGTCAGGATCTAACAAATGCTACATCAGTGGAGAACAATTGGAGGAAAATAACATTTGGATGTTTCTGAACAAGCAGCAAACAGCTGATGAAGCAATTCAAGCAACCTCATCACCAGCTCTCTGTTGACTTGACCTTGCAAACAGATCCATTGGCCCCATATGACCTCATCTTCTTGTTTATCTTCTGTGACAGTTTGGAAATCAAAAATGAGCCTTTACCTTGAATTCTTTTACTAAATGCTCTTTTATCCAACTTGTGTCAAAATGCTTTATTGCATTCATTTTTTTTTTTAGTTCCTTGTCATAGGTTCTTCTCTGTCCAGTCGGTGGTTATCAAAAAGAAGTTTTTTACAAAGATTGGTTCTCAGCATGGAGCCAGAGATCTGAAAGAGACAACACTGTATGTAGCTGTATTTCTTCAAAAGATAAGATACACACAGAATATTCTGAAACAGCATATTCTGGTCACGCGGGAGAGTCTATTGGTGCTAGTACAGCTTTATGAAAGTAATGAGTAGTGAATACACATCTTAAACAACAAAGTAATTTCTATTCATCCCAGTTCATTTTAGATGCTCACATTGTAGATATTTACACATGAGCAAATTGTCTAGATTTTATTTATAGTCAATAGGGAAAGAAGTATTTCTAGAGCATAATTCATCTGTCCTCATCAACTGTATGGTGTCTTTTCCTTTCTCGACAGCTGTTCATTCATATATTGAAGGAGCCAACCTAAAGAGTTGGGCTGTACCTCTGTGCATAGTACTACTTTCACAACTTCATACCTTCTTGCCATCTAAGTGGCAAAGAACAAAGAACAATATTTTCTTATGCTTTCCTGCAAATAGAATTAACTGACTCAGCCCTATTTAATATCACAGTTAATGCATGCCTCCTTTTATTATTCGGTAAATCAGCAACACTTTGATGAAATGCGGGAGCTTTCATGGTTTTAAAGCAAAAAAAGAAACCCAACCAAAACCCCAACTTTAAATTTTATATCTCAGTGACATCTCTCGGACTTGTTAACAGAAAAAATGTCACAGCTGAGAAACATTAATTTTCCAAGCATTATAAATGCTTTGAAAGAGTTAAGTGAGTTATTTTCAAAGTCTGTAAGAGAGATATCAGCTCTTCTGTTTTATACAGAACTTTTTCACGTAACTTTCTTCTTACTGGTCTTTGATAAAGTTCTTTAGATGACTTTGACAGTTCACAGTCCTTTATAAGCAAAGAACAATCTGACTTCTCTAAAGCACCCAGTGGCCTTCACACATCTCTTGTGCTATCAGATTCAAGATTAACACTGGCATATGTTCTTTAAAGCAAGTAAAATATCCCAATGTATAACACATCTGTGGTTCAGTTCTGCAATGCTTCTTTATTGTGACAAATACAACTTAAACAACTGAAGGGGTATTTCCATGGTAAGAGCCCTAAGCTGAAAGTGGAATCATCCTGCACCAGTCAGATCCATGTACCAGTAAACTGTCACAAAGTCACTGGTTATGACAATGGCTTTTATTTATTACAAACAGAAGGATAATTGTTAAGAAATAAATTAATAAAAGGAAAAGAATGTTTTATTTCTTGCATATTCCTTTTGTTATTTCTTTTAGTTTTCCTTCCCTCTATTATTTCCCTGTTTTGTCTTTACAGATGGTGGATCCATAGCCATGTTGCTTCGGTTATGAAGTTACTGATTGCCAGATGCTGTGTAGGGACTGTCTGTGTATATGCTATAAACCTGTAACAAATTAAATGTAATTTAACTCACTGTAGCACTTAATTGAAGGACTAAAAATGGCATGAAAATACATTACATTTTTCAAGAGCTAAAAATGTTCATATGCAAAGAATTGTCATAGTTTATGAGATGTGTAGTAATTTGTTTACCTGTAGTAGTTTGACAGTGTGCCTGAACTACAGCACTGCCTTATTCTGATTTTTTTTGAGTTAACTTCCCTAATATTTACTTCCCTACAAAAATACCATTTAGACTATTGGTATACTATAATCATCAATACTTGATTTAGCGAGTTTCCCTTCAAAAGTTGTAGATCAGTCCTGTATGTCCTTGCTGGAACTGGATCTGAGTATTACTTCCCATCTTTCTGTTTCCTTTGGTGCTCTTCGAAATTGCTGAGGTGTTTCCATTGTTTGCTAATGCAGAATGTGCATGTTGTTTCATACCTCCCACTTTCATCTATCCTTGCTAACCACAAAATTACTATCCTTTCTTTCCATACTTAGGCTATAATTCCAAGTAATTTACTAGCATTCTTTTCATTATGGAATAGAAAAATCATCAGAAATCTAATTATTTTCAGGGGCAAAAAAAAAAAAAGCATTTAAATTTTCATAACATTATAGCACATAGTATGTATTTTATATGTAATTTTTTTTTTCTTGTTTCCTGGTCCAAATTTCAGATTTTTCAGAACATACAATAAGCCCTTATGTTGAACAGATTAGTAAGGACATAATTAGGTGAGATGTTCCATTCAAATTTGAATGGTTTGTGGAATTAATACCTTGTTCAAAAGTCACCACTTTCCTAGTGGAGCGTGAGTGCTTCTGTAGTTCTCTAGTGTAATTTTAATTTTATTTTAATTTGTGCTAAAATGGCTCACAGAGCTCATTAATTCAAATATCAATTCATTGGGAGAATGGTGACTTCCAGTCAGCGTAAGTGGGACTCAACTTTATAAGTCACTCAAATCAGAAGAACATCTCTTGCCACACCTAACTAGTCAACATGAAATGATGAGGTTGATACTGCTATAGATGTCATTACATGACATTTTGTGACAGACATACAACAGGAAAATATTTAGTTTGTGTTAAAGTTCCAAAGTAAACTAAAACAGACCTCCCTTGTATACCATTCATGAGTGTTCACATCTAAGGAGAAATTGTCAACTTCTTTGATAATTCTCCTCAGCCTGACTTCTTCCTAGAGATTACCACAAAAGTATTTCAGAAAGAAGCATAAAGCAACAGCTGAATTCCAAGAAGACTGAGGACTGACTGAAAGACACTGAAAAGGATTTTGTAAACTTCTTTCATTTAGGAAGCTGAAGAAAACATAAGCCCTGTCTATTATCTTGAGGTAGGAAAGGATAGAAAGAAAAAAGCTGTTCCATTGAAACATATTGTGTTAGGACAAGTAATTGTTTTCTCCTTAGTTGCCTGGATCCTGTATCTAAGAAAAAGAACCAGGATTTTCCACTGTTGAGGTCCCAAATTAAATCCATATTGGACCAAAAATTTTTTCAAGGATTTTCACCTGACATCTGAGTTCAAACTCTTCAAGTGTCATTTTTTTCTAGTTTATAAGGTGCTGTGTGCTCTGAGAAACTGATACGTTGTTGTGTACCTACAAAATAATGCCTGCACTATAGTATAAATCATGCTGATGACACAGAATAGGACAAAGCTAATCATCATTATCAATCACTGTCAAACAAACAAACAAAAACTTTATATGAGAAACATAACTACTTTTTTTTTTTTTTTTTCCTACTTCAGAAACATGAGTGGAGACATAATACGGGAGATTCCCAAAAGCCTGTCACTGATTTTTAGCTCCAGATTGTCACTGAAAATAAAGAGGTAGGTGGTTGACTTCCCCTATGCCGTTGAAAATTTACTCTAATGTGCTTTATTTACTTCTTTATGCTTCATTATTAATCAAACAAAAAATGTATAACTCTCAGATACTTCCCTTTGTTTGTACCAGAATGGAGGTGGGAAAACACTGTAAAACACTTACATGAATATTAATTCCCATTCTTAAGTGAGTTCACTTCAACTGTTTTCATGCCTACTTCATGATTGATTCATGTCAATATCGCAGTGATCAAGTTTTACTAGTGATGAAATTCATGAAAGGTAGCTTCAGCTTGAATGCTCACTTGCCAAAAGCAAAATCTGAGTTGCATATCCAATCAGTGGTGTGAATTTCAAAATTATAACTCAATATTGAACTTCAAAAATGTACCTCAGCATGTGATTTAACACTTTCACAGAATGAAATGTAGTTCTTTAGTGTGGAGCAAGACAAAACCAATTTATTGGCTTTAAATAAAAGTTGGCTATAAATAAAAGTTAAATGGAGATCAAGCAAAGGCAGTACTTTGAAAGTTATAGTGTAGATATTAAAAGATATTTGGGTATTTAAAGATGCCGATCTGGTTTACATTATGAGATTAAGTGATTGCTTCTATTGCTAAACAGATGATTTAGACAGTAAATCAGTCTAAAATTTGAAAAAATTTACTGATCATCTAACTTCATCTTTATGTACTCAAGATAGGATTAATCTCAGAATAATTTCTAGTCAATGGAGTTTTGGGCATCATTAAAGGGAAATTTACCCTGTCTCTTTAAGGCATCTGAGTTAGATTCCATGAATACTCTTCTTGCTACATTGAGTATATGTCATGACTGGCCTAGACTAGACGTCTCAAGGCAAAAATTATATTTTACAAACCCTTTCATGTTTTGGTAGGATCGTAAGATGAAGTAGGCTGAAATAACACAAAACCTCACAGTTCTATTAGTTACAGGGAGTAAATACAAATATATCTTTTCATAGTGAAAATTTTTGATTTTCATGGTGAAAATTCTTGAATTAAATCCAAGGAGTAGTTTAAGCAGAGGAAATTGTAAAGCATGTTTTCCTATTTATATGTGAAGATTGAGATAGTGTGAATGTTGATATCTGTGTATATTCCCATTCTGTGTCAGTTTTTCCAGCAAGGTTATTATTCAAGATCATCACTTTCCTGTATTTGCTTGCTGATTTACATGTAACTTCTTTTAAACCCTTATCGTTACATTTTTTTTGGTTGAAATAGCAAACTACTGAAAATATTCCAGATTGGAACAAATTGGGACATAATTCAAGACTGACTTGCTCAGGAAACTAAGCATCAAGATGACCCTTGATGTTATTTCTGTGTATCTTGCATTGTTTATCATTAAGAATCATGGAATAAAATCAGATTAAAATTTAATCCTTCTGTCTAGTCATCACCTGGATCATGCAAACATTGGCAAAGGTCCCAAGCAAAAAGTCATAACTTAGAATATTCAGGGTGAAAACCTGGCTGCAATTAAGTCAGTTATAAAGTTTTTATTGATTTCTGTGTACCAAGGAACTCATTGCAATTATAAGCATATATCAATGAGCAACATATCATTAAAATCTTTGAATGCATAAAATGAGTAAAGGATATAGACAGATTGTCTTTCTTTTTATACATTACCTTTAGCTATTTTATATCCTCCTATGACCTCAAATTTGAGCTCCTGAGCAGTTCTAATTATTCAGAGCAGACTTACTGTAGAAAAGGCTTACACATCTGTCATATTCCCCTAAAAGGCAGATTTAAAGCCTATACTGTATTTATTATGCTAATCCATTTTGAAATCTATGGTGAAGGTGTCTCATGACTTTCAAACTGAGTTTGCATAGTGAATTTAGCATGGGTTGCAGTGTCCCACAAGCATCCCTGAAGCAGCTTTAACAATAAGTACCCTAAGAAAGTGTGTAGTACACACACTGTAAAATACACATGCAGTGAGAAAAAGGGGAAAAAAGTAAGTACTTTTTTGTGCTCTACACTTTAGTGGTTCTGGGTTTGGGTTTCTTTATTTAATATCTTCAGTCGTTGTAATAATGCTTTCAGAAAAAAAAGCACATAGCAATTGTGCTGTTAATATGGCATTTACATAAAATGGCTAGCTTTTATCAGAATTAACATTTTCCAGACTTAAGTGTTAGAAGTTGTTTTTGTTGTTTCTGAACAGGCTATTTTCTCCTGAAAAAATACCCGCCACCACCCAACACTAATGACACAAAAAAGTGAAATAGGTATTTAATTCAATATTCCTGTCTTTTTAACACCTCTACTGACTGATGAAACAGGTCCTAAAAATGCTGATTTTTTTTAATACCTGTTAGAGTAAAATGTTATAGTCAGCTTGAAAAATGAATATGCCTCCCTAATGTATGCAAAGTGCTGTTACAGTTATTTTTCTGTCTAAACAAGTTGTCCTGGTTTGGGCTGGAATACAGTTCATGTTCGTTTTAGTAGCTGGAGGAGTGCTGCAGCACACTGAGACCCCAGGGGCTCCCCAGGTCCTAGTGCCCTCACCTGTGTGCGGGGGCGGGGGGAGCACAGCTGGAGTGCTGGGCCAGGATTGGCCGATATCCTTTGTCATGTGACATTGTGCTCACTATATAAAGGCAGGAGTGGGCTAAGAGGGGTTCTCCCTTCTGGGAGTGTTGCTGTGGTGCCTTTTTGTTGGGGATTGCTGGTTGGGAGCAGGTGGGTGTCGGTTGGTAGGAGGTGAGCAGCTGTATTGTACATTACCTGCTGATACTGCTATCAGCGTGTTGTTCTGTTGCTGTTATTTACTGTTTTTATCTCAACCCGTGAGTCTCCCTTTGCCCCTCCGATTCCCTCCCCATTCCCAAGTGGGGGGGAGGGTGGGTGAGCGACTGCAGGGTGTTTAGCTGCTGACCAGGCTCAAACCATGACAAGTACAATAAAATGAAGTTCAGCTTTTCTGTACACTCAATACCTAAGAGTGAAAATAAACGTGAAATTCAGCTATTATTCCTCCCTGCCAATCATTACAAGCCATATAATTTTAAAGTTACATTTAAGAATAGTAGACATGTGTTTAAGTATACAAATAAACATTTAGGGAAGACAAACAATGCTAATGCTACTCCATAGTGGCAGTTCTGGATATAGCATAGTAGTTTGTTATCCCAGGTTAGATTATAGTGATTTTAAAAATTTGCATTTCTTTCACTTTTTTTACTATATGAGACATTAAAAGGTGAGTTTAAAGTTGTTTTGTTGCCTTAAACATATTTTAATATCAATATCATAGACATTTTGCATACATAAGAATTCACAAAACCTGCTTTGCTGGTCTGACTGGTGATCTTCGTTGAGTCATTTCCTTGCTTTACTCCAGATGTCCTCTTTAGACTACCAGGGTATGCACTGTGTTAATGAACAGAAATACAGTTTTTATAGTCCCTGGGTTCTGCTGTTTACTCAGTGTCTCTTAAGTATCAAGAAGACCGTCAGATATTATGAGACAAATAATAAGTAATTGAAAAAAAAGATGTATTCTTTAGAAGTTCTTTATTTTTTTTTTTTTTACAAAACATCCATACACATTTCATATAGCTAGAAAAATCTATATCCTTTACATATGTGGTGAAAACATTTGAATAAAAAAACCAACATTAAATGCGAAATATAAATATCAGAAAAGTCAGTCAGGAACTGCATCAAAAAAGTATTCACAAAACTAAAAAGTAAATGTGAAAATAGTTCTCCTACAATCATTACATGGGTTTTACATGTGAGGTAATGAGGTGTAAGATGATTAGCATACATGTATTTTCAGGTCAGTTTTTCTCTCATTCTCTATCTTCTAAACTGAAAAGGAAGTGAAAATTATGCCCTTTATCTTGGATTCTTAATGGTTTTCTTAGCTGTCATACATGACAATATGGAGTAGGTATTTCTTTTTAATTACTGTGGAAGTGATTACATTTAAAATACAGGTGAAGGCACCAAGTCTGAGTTGAGGTTATTTAAATTTAGTTTATTTATCTTAGGTCTTCATGTCTCACAATACAGCAATTAAAGTGTATTCTAGAAAATGTTTTTTTCAGTCATCAAGAAAGCTCATCACAATGACAAATTCTGTGATGTTTATACATTGATCTATAAAGAGGAAGATGTCAAGGAAAAAATATTTTACCTAGGGCACTGAAAGATCTGACATATTTTAGACATTACTTTTGTCAGTTTTCATTTCCATATATCTATATGCATGTGTATATATATATATATATGCATGTCTGTGGGCATGTGCAGAAAAATTAATAGAATTCCTCATTTTAAAATGAACGTAAAATAATAATTTTATTATTGAAAGGGTCTTTCCCCAAACTACAATCAATCCTGCAAAAGTTCATTAGCTTGCCATAAATGTTACTTATATCAAGTTGTAACTGAAAAAAAATATATACAATGAATACCATTAAAATATAAAAGGAGTCACAAGGAGTCCTAATGATGTACAAAATATGTTGTTTTACTGTATATTACAACTTCTGTAAAACATTTACATGCTCAGAAAATGCAGTGTTTTTAAATGTAAATTTGTTAAAATTAAAATGAGAGGTTTACTCATTGGGAATACAAATTGTCCAGGGATTCTGTCTTGTTTTCTCTCCCTTGTCCACCTGAAGAGGAAGTATGATACAGTGGCTTTGGTGGGCACCTGGCATCCAGCCAGAGTCAACCCATCACACTTGTTTAAAGCCAGAAAGAAACTGTCTGATTTTACAAAGGGATTTAGTATTTGTGACTTGAAAGATTTTCACTGGCATTTCATAAGATATGTCTCTTCCAATTCTACATACAACTTTCAAGTCTACACTGAGGAACAAGACTCCTCTGTTCTTTACATGAACTCGGCTCTATATTGTGAAGGACTATTGAGATCCCTTAGGTCCTGAATATCTCAGTAAATTTGGTTTTGTATACAGCGGAGCAAAGTGATGTTCAGAGACCTGCCTCTGAAGCCATATGAGAGAAAGTCACATTGCTTATGGTTTTGGAGTTATTTTGTCTAGTTATGTAAAGTTTCTTCCACAAATAATGAGATGTTTATTTTAGGTCTCAAAATATGAATTTTTAAGAAGACCGTTTTAGGCAGAATATGTTGGAAAAGTAAGCCTGTCTCTAAATTAGCTCTCTAAGAACAGAGTATTATTCTTGTAAGTGCAAACACTCTAGATGATGACACAATTTCTATATGAATCTGAAATGTATTGACATTTCAAAATTACCTCAAACTGCAAGTATCATCTTACAGAAGACACAAATGAAAACAGTGCTTCTGTTAGCATTGTATTATTCAGAATTTTCTTATAAGTAGCTAGACTATTTCATATCAAAAACCCGTATCTGTTTAGACTATATATTTTAAGCAAATAAAAATAAAATTAATATGAACCCAAATTCAGTCTTTAAATTTTCTATCAAAAAATATCTTTAATACATTATATAATATATAACATATAATTATATATGTAGTTATTATATCATTATTGTAACATAAACTTACAAATTTAATTATATAAATAGCTATACATATAATTAAAATTATTATAATAACAGATTAACTGTATATAATTAATCAAATCTAATACTATTTATATGTGGAAATTTTGAAATTTAGAAATTAACTTAGATAAAACAAGAATCTATAATTAGGAGACAGTACAATCAAACCCCCAGTTTTTAATATGTTGACATAGTTTGTAAACCTAAGAAATTAAATAATTTTTCAAAAAGTACTGCATCTAACATATTAATTTATTATTTCTGCCAAATATAAACTGAATGACCTTTTTTTTTTCCTACAGGGGAATGTTCATATTTATTAAAAAATTGTAAAAAAAAAAATATCTGGACCTAGATTAAACCTAAATAACTTGAACTGTTTTAAGAAATTAACTTTTTGAAATTTTCCTTTTTGTCCAAGATAATTTTAAACTACCAATTCATAATGGTGCAATGGTGCAATTCAACATAAAAATTCCATAAATACTGCACCTCCATAAAACCTGCCACCTGCATATGTACCAACCACATACATTTTTAACAAATTTTATATAAAATATATGACTGCGATAGTTTTCTTACTACATAAAAAAAAAAGAAACGGTAAGCAAAGTGATTATCTCTAGGCCTCAGGTGAATATATTCTTACAATATTACCTCTTTATTTTGCCTATAAACCACAGATTTTTAAACATTTTTTTTTATTAATGAGGAATTCACATTTATTTTTGCAAACAGAGGGATAGATACAGAATAGTTTATATAGGGTAATATTGCAGTGATTTCCTGGGTGCAAAAATGAAAGACAAGGTGAAGTCCCTTTAGACATCTTATTACATTAGAATATAAAAACTACTCTGCTGAATTAGTTGGAAATTCCATTTTTATCCTAAACTAAAAACCAGATAATGTATACTCTCTCTCTGTCATACTTTCTCAGCTTCCACCAATCATCTCTTAAGTGCTGCCTACCTTGGAAATTGTATCCAAATTGTTGTGTTTAAAAGACATTGATTCTCTTATGCTTTATTAATTTGTCTAAACCCTTTTAAAATTCATTTATATTTTCAGTCTTCACAATCTCTACTGAAGACACGTAAGCACTGAGGGATAAAATATTTATATTCTGTTTTTCTGACATAGTAAGAATTTCCTCTAGAATCTCCCACTTTCAAAGTACTTCCTAATTTTCCTTCTATCTATCTATATCTTATTCATTTATCATGCTCTATCTCCACATTCCTTTGTACCATATAATTTCTGACTTCTCCAGGGAAGCATCATTATCACATCCCAAAATGTCTGCATCAAATTCTCAAATAGCATTGACCAAACAGTATTCGTTATCTTTGACAATTTAAGATTTCTAATGGCAAACAAGTGACATTAAAGTTATATGAGCTTTGATCTCCTTTTCACAACTATTGCATTGCTTTTACAGATATGGAATTTATTCTGCCTTCTAAGAACCTCGTCAGTAAGTGTTGTGATGTCCAAATGTAACTTTTCAATCAAAAATACTTTTTTTTTCTCATGCAAATGTTGTATCATCAGCAAAAATTTTTACCTCGCTATTCCTACCTTTTAGAATATTCTAAACAGCACAAATAACAGCACAGATATCTGAGAGTGGCTGTCACCCTTAATTGATAAAATAACAGTTTATTCTTATAATTTATTTTCTCTCTCTTAACCATTACTTAATGCACGAGAAGATTGTTTCCTTCTATTTTGAGACAGCTTAATTTATTTAAAAGCCTATTATAAAAGATCTCTTGAAAGCTTTTGAAAATCCAAGTACACTAAATCCACATGAATAACCTCATCATGCTTCTTGAGTACTTTAAAATAATTCTAACAAATATGTGAAACATAATTTCTTTCTAAAAGATAGCTCTTTTGTTCACTCCTCCTCATGTCCATACTTCCTCTTTATTTTGTATTTCTCTACTAATTCTACTACTAACTCTAAATGCTACATATTTGATATATATTGAGGTTAAATGGACTGATCTGAAATTTGCCAGATTATCTTTTGAGTATTTTTTTTAAGACTTCACTTTTTAAAAAAAAAAAAAAAAAATCAAAACAAACAAACAAACAAAAAAAAAAAAAAACAAAAACAAAAAACAAACAAGTTAAAGTTACATAACAGACATTCAGGAGTTTTATATAGCAGTTCCTTCAGAATTCAGGGGCAAGCAACTGCTTTTCTAATGTCATTAAAAGTGCAATACAGAAGGTAATTATAGAAGAGTCAATGACAGGTCCTGCTTTCAGAAGGGTCATGTTCCCTGATCTCCAGAAATACTAGATACCTTTTTCCTCATCTCAGTATTTGTTTGTATTTATTTGAGAATTATCACAACGGAGCTGGCTTTTTCATGAACCCATTAGCCTCATTTATTCAACATGAAAAATATCTGGGATAAATCCAGTTGCAACAGACTGGACCTCATGTTGCCACCACTCCTGATATTACTCTGACATGTGTATGGGGAGGGGCATAAGAAGGTAGAATCCTTCACCCTCAAGAAAAAGAAAGGCTTTGCAATTAAATGATCATGAATTTTTGAATTAATTGCAAAGGGAAAATTATGGTTTTGCCAGAACTCATTAGTTTGAGGAAATTAGAACATTAGGCAATGACCAACATTTAAAGCCAGAGATCCAACCAGTTAATATTTACAAGCAATTCCTGCCAAATGTTCCTCACCAGCTTGCCAACTCCAGAAAAACTTAGGCTTTCAAGTCAGTGAGTCAGATAGACTATTCCCACGAATCCCATAGAAAGTCTTGTGAATATTATTTTGTTAGTGTTATTTCTGGGACTTATACTCCTGAAACCTAGGAACTGTTATGTCCCAACTTTCAGGATCATAAGGACTACCACATCCATGTTTCCAGGGCTAAAAACCAAGCAGCCTGACAGAGTCATCACCCTAAGATGGTAGATTTCAACACCTTTTTTGTTTCAATTTCTAATGAGAGAAAATAAATATCAGACTACTGAATTGTTTTACCAACCAAAATTTCTTCCTTCTTATAGAAGCCTCATAAATTTTAAATAAAGTGAGGTCAGAATTGCATTCATAATCTATGGTGCACTTGGGGCTTTTTTTCTTGCAGAAACAAATTTCTATATCTCTGTGAGGAAAGCAGAGGTATGTAAAACAGAAGAAAGATGCAGATATGAAGAAATAAAAAAAAGTAAGAGGCATACATTACTAGAATAATTCTTAACTTCAGGAGATTTTTAATACATCTACTTGATTTCACTGTAATCTCCACAGACTTCATAGATCTCCACAGGCATCTCTCAGGTTTTTTCCTCCTAGATGTCCTTAGAGAGTTCATGTGAGCCTTTAAAATAAATGTTCATAAGAGAAATTGTGTAATAAAATACTTCAATTTTTTCAGTCTCACAATATCTCAAAGGAAAACTAAATTAATCTCTTTTGCGTATCTGCAGCAATGTTTTGAGAATATCTTGCCGGTACTCTACCACTGTGCTGTTGTATAAATAAATTACCATAATATCAGAAGGTAGGAAAGGAAAAAGCAGATGGTAAGGGGAGAAATAGTAAGCCACTGTAAAATTCTGTACAGGCTCATAAGGCTTTTGCCCAACCTTTCTCCTTTTTTTGTTTTACAGATTTCTGTATTGGAGCAGAATATTTGTATGTTTACATGATCAAACATTTAAATAATAATAATAAAAAAAAAACAATCCATATCTCTCAGCATCATATGCCATGCTAGCAGTAAGTGTAATGTGGTCTGTAATGCAGAGTGTTCTGTGAGATCTTCCATATGGCTGTTGCTTGGGAATGCTGTTATCTTAATTCCTGGGGAATTAGTCTGTATCGCTTGGACCTTCCTACCCCCCTAACTAATATTTAAGATGCTAACTTATTAATATTTATTTACTAATTATTAATATTTAACTAATATATTAAGCTGCTAACTGATATTTAAGCTGGAAGCTAACAGAGGGGTGTAAAAGAAGAGAAAGAACCCTTGAGAAAAACTATGGGATGGGACTTCTCAATAGTCAGGTACATTTTTGTATTTGTTGCAGGCAACCATGAATTATGAAGTTTTCAGGTTAAAGGATCAAATACTTAGTTCTCTGTATTACACCACAGCCTTCTTCCTCTTCCTCCGCATTGAAGGAAAAAAAAAAAAAAAACCCAAACATTTGGAAGATGCATGCTGCATAAGATTAATGATTATCCTACACTTCTTGCACAAAATAAGATTGAGGTCTCCATGTATTTATTGGTGATATTCTGCATTAAAATGTTTTTTTTCAAGATAGGTTTAACTTTTACAGTATTACCCTATCAACCCTTTTTGAGGCCTCTACATAATTGCCACTTAAAAGGGATGGAGTGGATCATTTTTTCACCTTTCTGCATCAACTAAAAATCTGACACATTAAAATCCCTTTGTTATGAGATAGTGAACAATCTGAGCAGATAAACATCCACTGAGTGTCCAGTTCTCAAATAAATCAGAAAGAGAAACAGATTGAGTGACTGTTTTCTAAGACTAAGTAAATGTCTAGAAAAGTAAACATGAGTCATCAGCTCCAGGGCCCTGGTAAAACAGGTAACAGCATCACATAACCTTTTGTGCAGACTGATCAAGCTCTGTCTTCAAAAGAATTAGTTTGTGCCTTCTCCTTCCCCTTCTACTGTTTCTGTTTCAAAATCTTGCTGCTCTGATCTGTAAAGCCCTTTAAATTTATATTCTGAATCATGGACTTTTTATAGACAGTTGTTGTGTCAGAGTGCCTACAACTTTTACCTTCAATAGGTCATATATAAATTTTAAATAAGATCAGAGCCAGGACTGCCATGAAGTGTTCTGTATGTAACTTCCCTGGAGTTTTTATAACAGATGTTTTCAAGACAACCCACTTTTCACTTACCTCATTTTTAGCAATTTCATAATTCCAGTATCAATTATTTCTTCCCTAACTTCACATACAATTTCTTGTGTGAAATTACAACATTATTTTCATAATTCTGAGTAGGTAATATCTACTACTTTACTATTGCTCAGAAAATTTTATCAAGGAAAGTTATGAGTTTAATCTGGCACCTTCAAACTTTGGTAACATTGGACCTAATTTTTACTTTTGAGTTAATTCATAGCATATAAAAATCTTTGGACAGTGTGGAGTTCAGATTAATGGCCATTGCAGATGACAAAATCACAGAACTCTTGCTAAAATCCCATTGTGCAGGACTTCTGATTTTGTATAATGCGTTTTTATGGAGGTGGGAAATCATTTAAATGGAGAAGATTCCAGTGGTCTGGTCAGCTTTGTTTGAGGCTAGGACATGGAGAGGAACATGTTATTCCTGAGATTTTCAGTGATGCCTGTTACATGATAGTGCAGCATAAATATATAGAAAATATTTATAGTTTCTCTACTCTTCTTTACTATCTTTCATTATATCATAGGAGTCCACTGTTTTTTCAGCCATAAATGTATTCAGTCTTTTTCAAAAAAATACTTTAATTATAGTACTACACAAAATTATTCGATCCTTTTGAACACATAACAAGACATATCAAACCAGAACAACTTATTTCAATTTCATCCCTTCTTTTTAAATAATGTTCTCAAAAAAATATTTATTAACATTTTATATTGTTGGTTCCAGTAGAATTCCTTTCTTTTTCTCTTGGATAAAAACAGTGATATAAGATGATGCATGACCAGGAATATGATGCTGTCAATAAGAAGCATTAATTAACAAATTAATTATACACAATTTGTTTCTTTCCCTCATGAGAGAAGAAGAGTTTTTCTATCTTGCAGGAAAGCATACTAAATAAGGAGAAACATGCTTATATAGGTCCCCTAAATATTGCAGCCTTAATAAAGTTCCTCTAGGGTTTATTTCTCAAGGGTAGATACAAATTGTTTTCTTAAACTGGCTCACCCACCCCTACTCCACAGTTTGCCAACATAATTTGCTTCTGCTTTTCACGATGTCTTAGCAACTGCAGCAATAATATAGCCCCTCATGGCTCTCACTCACATCCAAACCAAACCCAAATTTATCCACTCAAATAATTTGTATTTAGTTACATTTCCTCAGGCCAGATATATGGTAGAGTATATTAGATGCTCTTCCCTCTGCATGAAAGTTTTTTTTTCATTTTAAATAAACACTGGAAATGCCTAATTCTTTCTTATTTTAACCTGGATCTCTCCTTAAGGTGAAGTGTATATGTATTTTGTAAGGAAAAAAAGGGATATAAGCAAACAGAAAAAAAACAAAAAAAAACAATAAAAAAAAAAAAACACCACAGAATATAACTCATTTTTCCATATGCTTTGTGTTTCTTGTTTGCAGAAAGCATTTATTTTACAGGAACGGGAATGGTGTGAAGAAAACTTGTAAAATCAGTTTATTAAAGCATTACTTAAGTGTCATTATTCTTTGAACTTTTATCCTACAGTAATCATCAGACAATTACAGTGTATTGTAAAATCAACAGAAGTCTCCCCACAACCCACCCCTTAAAGAATGCATTTCCTTTTTCTCTATTTATTTCTCTTTCACTTAGCTTGCCAATATTTTTCTGAAGGAGTCATGTCTTCAGTAAAATTAATGAATGACACTGTTGGCAATGCTTGTCTTTCAGGACCTTATTTAGCCATTGGAAAAAGCCTCTACCACACAGTTAATCCCATTACAAAACAGACATTGTAAAATGTTTAAGGTAATGGGATGAATCGCCCTCTGGAGAAGCCTATTTATTGCCAACTATCAAGAAGTCTTAGATAACTGTCTTAGCCTAGACATCATCTTGTTCTCAGCTAAAGTGGGATGACATGAATCTCAACTGAAAAGTTATTTTCTGGAACTTTCTCTGTCCTTAAAAAAAAAAAAAAAAAAAAAAAAATTACTCCTCTTAGTCTCTATATAAGGTATATAGCTTTTTTTAAAGGGTAAAGAATAGCAGATTTTGTTTGACCTGAGGAAGAAAATATTTGACCTTACAGTTGAAAGAATATGACAAAGTATTAAGGAGAAATAAGTAGAGGATTTAAAAAAAAAAAAAAAAAAAAACAACAATCAAACACTAAAGTGAAGAGCACAAGATACAAGAAGAAGCTGTTTCTAAAATGGTACAGAGCTTTGCCACTTTCTCTTTTCAATATCTAAATAATCATTAAAAATTACAATGGAGAAGAATGTGGCTGATGACAGTGGAACTGTCAGTGTCAGAACTGATCACGCTGTCAACTGTTTTATAACTGTCATTTAATGAATTACTAAATTTCTACAAATTAATCCTATGTTTTTTGTCTTTGTGTTTCCCTGTTTACCACTGATTTTCTCGTAAGAGAGTCTGACTGTAAGAATGATGAACAATGTCAGAATATTGCAAACAATACAGCTCTGCAGCAGATAACATAACAAAAGATCAATTAAAGAAAGAGTAAAAAACTAATAATATGAAAGTTAAAGTAAGTGAGTTAATACATTAATTTATACCTCAGAGACAGAAAGGCTATCTACCTTTCTCCCTATATAATTAGCCTCATCAAGGGAAGACCAAATAATTTGTTCCTACCTGGAAGATGCTGAGCCTTTTTAATTACTGTATGTAGTAACTGGATAGTCACTAATGAAAATATGAGACATCACAAAGACATAATTAGAAAATATATATTATGGTATGCAAAAATAGCTAAACAAAATATTCAAATCTTGAAAATTTCTGTATGGAGACAGTTGTTTTTTATCTTTTCTTTCTTAGTTTTGTTTTGTTGTGTTTTTTTTTTTTTTTTTTCCTGTTTTTTTTTTTTTTTTTTTTTTTTTTTTTTTTTTTTTTAACCCAAACTGTTTCTTCTAGCTTTTCCTTAAGTGTGTATGATATCATGTTTTGATATAGATGATGATATGTTTTCACATGACAGTGATAAATAATTATCATTTACACTTTCAAAGACAAGAACTGGATTTTTCACTTTGGAATGTATCATCTTTTCTGTCTAAAATAGTAACTTCACTCAGTAAATTTTGACCAAAGAAGTAAAATAATATATTCACTTATGTAACCCTGATGGTTGTCTGGTGATAAGTCAAGACAAAAAGTTAATTCTCTAACAGCTTTCCCATATATCACAGCCTTGCCAGCTATGTAAGCAGCAAGCCACTGCTGTATTTGCTGTAATCAAATTTCTCTAGCACAGCAAGTTGTTAGGGCTATTAAATGTCTCAACTGGAAACCTCCCATATGTCTAAATTGAAAGGTGGCAGCTAAACAGGCTGAATGAACATGTGCTCATTTAAGTAGTGTGCCCCAAATGCTTCCATCATCAAAAATACAGTTTCCAAGATCACTTGTTTACTAAGATTTATTTTGAGCAACCATCAGATTTCTCTTAAGGCTTCTGTCATTAGCTGGTTTCTCCTTATGCTGAATGCTGCAAAAATGTCACTACACCAGCAGTCAAGATGTTTAGGTTCAACTGATCTTCAGTTGGGTCACAGACCCAATTATGCCCTGAAGTCCAGAGTTGGGCTTCCTTTTCACAAGCAACATTGCTTCACTAAATAGCACTGCACTGAATCTGCCCTCATCTGATACAACTTAATAGGAAGAACAGATGCCCTAGCCATCCATTCCTTAAAAATGAAATGGAAGCAGTATTTTATTTGCTTAAATAAAATCTCTCAATTTAAGGAGAAAATAATATGTATGTCTTCTATAGTTTCTTTAGTTTTGAACTCTCCATTGACAAGTTCATATAACCTGACCTTTAACCTCACAGAGAATATTTTATACAAGAAATTATGTATTTTTGCAAATTTTATCACCGATTGCTGTTAAATTTTGTTTTGCTTTGTTTTGTTTTTTAATACACTTCAATTTAAAAACAACTATGGATTTTAAGAATCTTTCTAGAAATAGAAAAAATAGTCCAATTACAAATATGCCTCACCATAATCACATAAGTTCTTCCATTTAGATTAACTCAGTGTGATGTTTCAGAACCTGTATTTTTACTGGAGCATGAAATGAAACACAAAACTTTAAAGGCTTGGGATGTTTTGTAGAGAATAAATCATTGAAATAAAACTTGAGATGGCTCATATGACTGTTGATGACAAATAATGTCCTAAGAAAACTTATTATTTTATAAATCTTTTATAAAATTAAAATTACCTTTTTACAATTGAAGTACACACCAAATGAAATTTTGTATATCTACTTAAAAGCAAATAAATTAAATTTTGTTTGTTGTTTTTATTATTACTATAAGTGTTCTATATGGCAGCTGTTTGGAACAGAATCCAGATAACTTTAAGTTTGTATTCACAGCTTCATGGTCTAGTTAAGGAGGATTACCATTGCCCTTCTCTGACATCCTGAGATGACCTTTTCCTTTCTTTTCTCTGCATTTTCTTGTCTCATAGGACATGAGGTTAAAAACTGGGTCTCATGCATAGGCCAGCTTGCATCAAGTTCTCTAATCTGTTGGTAATCCCCACTGTTTTGCACTATAATGTTGTGGGGTTTTTTTAATAATTGTCTTTTGGTGTTTCATTTTTTTTTTTTTCATTCTAGATAATGGTACATTAAAATGATTAGCTCTTGTTTGCTGTTAATGATCAAACTCCTTCTACTGATGAACTTTGCTTTTAAATTTGACCTTTTCTTGCTGTCTGCTAAAATTTAGAGAACTGTGACAAATTCACAATAGCTATTTAAGCATCAACACTAGAATCTGGAGAGTTAGTTTTAACCTGTACAAAGCTTTAAGCTTTTTTTTTTTTATCTAGTATTTTATCTGCTTCTGCTTGAATATATTTGTGTGATGGTGGACTGAGGATTTGTCAGGTTAAATCATTTACTAATCTTTATTATTACTTTAGAGAAATTAAAGTAATATAATTTAGGGCATTTTTAAAAGAAGAAAACATATTAAGAAACCCTAATTAAGGGAAAGACTGAACCTCTGTACCTTCTCAAAGCTTCATACACATCAACAGGATATTTTAATTTGAACAGATCATAGATATAAAAGGTGACGATTGGCCTTTTTTAAGTAAATAGCAAACCTCCCACTGACTTTACTGAATCCAAGATTTCATTTCCAGATCAGCTTGCAGAAGTCTGTGAATTAAAAAAAGAAAAAAAAAAAAAAGTCTAAATTGACAACAAATATTACTCAGAATGAATAATTCAACCAAGTCTATTTAAGAGAATTGTCCAGGAAAGATTTACACCATTCATTTTAAAAGAAAGAAACAGAAAATTGTAATAAATGAGGTGGTGACTTCTCTGAGCTATAGCTGTATAAAAATATTACCCTCTGGATAAAGGTGTTACTTTTATTGTGCAATAAGAGTCTTCAATCTTGGACTTCAAGCATTTTATCAGGATCTCAGTAAATGGTCTACCTTTAGGACAATATTTTATCATGATTGCCCTTAAAACTAGTTACTATTTATATGACAGAGCATTTATAGTTTTGATGGTTTGGCTCATTGGACATAGTCATGTTGCTGAACAGCCAGTGGTGACAGAGACAGTTTCTTACATTAAACTACTAAAAGAAAAGCTATTTAAAATGTAAGAAATTAAGTGCTAGCCATGAATGCTAAACCAGTTTACCATGCTGTTCCCTGAAATCCTAGAATATCCCAAATTCCTATCTCCAGTCTGAAAAAAAGACAATGGAAACAACATACAGTTGAGAAAATTCTCCAGTTATATTCTTTTTATTCCTCAATGAGAGAAAGTAGGTAGGAAATACAAGTGTTAATTAAATAAACCAAAGTAAAAAATTATGATATTCACTCCTCTACAGAACAACTTGCTCCTCCTAACAAGTCTTTTCAGATCAGGTACTATAACAAAAAAGAAAAAACAGAACTATAAAGTGTTCTGAAGAGTTAATATTAAAGATATGTTTAAATGTAAAAGGAACATGATGTTGTTGCAAACTGAAATGTAATCTACTTATATGTCAGTGCTTATTTAGTATATAGAAAAAAATATCAGCAACAAATATGTAGCTGCAGCAGTACAACTGATATTATGTAAACAGTTTTAGAACTGTAGTGAATCAATAATGTTCACTAAATCCTATTTTTTTTTTTGTCATTAATTTCTTCACTACAGACTTCTGGCAGTGACAGAAAGTATGCTGATTAGTCTTTTGTGAATATATTTTAAATTACTAGATTAATAGATTTTTGATTATTTTCCTCTGTTTTCACCCAGTGCACCTTTCCTTTTCTTACTACTACAATGATGTTTGGAGTGCAAAAGAAGAAAAATCGGAGAGTCAATAAGGACAAATTTTGTTAAGGATTCATTTAATTAAACTTAATGTATCTGAAGGGAGGAACTTGAAAAAATAATTGTCCTGGTTTGGGCTGAAATAGAGTTCATATTCATTTTGGTAGCTGCAGGAGTGCTGCAGCACACTGAGACCCCAGGGGCTCCCCAGGTCCCAGTGCCCTCACCTGTGTGCGGGGGCGAGGGGAGCACAGCTGGAGTGCTGGGCCTGGATTGGCCAATAGTCCATGTCACATGACATTGTGCTCACTATATAAAGACAAGAGTGGGCCAGGAGGGGCTCTCCCTTCTGGGAGTGTTGTTGTGGGGCATTTGTGTTGGGGATTGCTGGCCGGGAGCAGGTAGGTGTCGGTCGGCAGGTGGTGAGCAGCTGTATGGTACGTTACCTGCTGATACTGCTGTCAGCGTATTGTTCTGTTACTGTTATTAAACTGTTTTTATCTCAACCCTCGAGTCTCCCTTTGCCCCTCCGATTCCCTCCCCATTCCCAAGTGGGGGGGAAGGTGGGTGAGCAGCTGCGGGGCGTTTAGCTGCCAACTGGGCTCAAACGATGACAATAATTCCTTCAGAGAATTTTTATCCACATCAAAAACTTTAAATTCAGTCTGAATACTGTATCCTTCAGAGAAATTTTATCCACAACAAAAACTTTATAAGACAATCTGAATACTGTATGTCACATGACAACATCAGAAGATGCTTTTATTTCTTAATATATGTAGAAGAATCATAGTTTCTGTGTACAGAATATGTGTCAAGTAGATTCAAGCAGAAGGACTCATCTAATCTAGCTTTAGACCTCTACTATGCAGCCGTCAACATCTGAACTAGTTATCCTACACCTGCACTGATAGTCAGTTAAAAGAAACATTGTCCTTTAGATCACTTTTGGCTTAATTTACCTGACCAAAGATGAGACGAGGGTTTCATAGAAGTGCCCACATCAACTATACAGAGGTTAGAATGATTATCTCAAATGAGCGTCCAGCTGTCTGTTGCTCAAGTTTCAAGCTGACCTGACACTAAATGAAAACAATATAACAGAGCCTGAACTGACAAACGTAGAACAATGGTCTCCCGATTTTTTTGATTGCACACCCCTATCACTGAAATATTTTTGAGCATCTAACCCCAGTATATGTATATTTGTTTTTTTATAAGTTATATACAAATATCTTGGGTTTACATGGTAAGGTTTTGTTATCAGGAAGGTGGGCTACAGGGATGGCCTCTTTAAGGTGAGGCATGGGGCTGCGTCCTTGTCAGACAGAGCTGGTTCCAGCTGGCTCCAAAATGGACCCAGTATTGGGCGTTTATTAACATATTATATATATTATAAAACATATGGAAAAATATAAATTAAATAATGGATAAGATAAAGATGCACAGGGTGAAATAAACATAATTTTAAAAATTTTATTTCATTTGACTTATCAATGGTAGAAAAAATACTTTCTTCCCACACGTCAATGGATTGTCTTCCACACCCCAGGGGGCATGCATATCCCACTTTGGAGACAACTCTCTTAGACAGTAGTCCTCAAGGTTTACAACCTGATTTAGTTTTCTGTTCGGTTTGTGCTAATAAGTAGTAGAAGGATATAAGATTATCAATAGTGAAGTATACTTCCACTTGTTTTTAGCCACTGTGTGGATTTTCTGATTGGATGTGAACTTGGCCCTTCCAAAATCTCTCAGGTTCTCACAATGAAACCAAATCCTTTTAAGTTTTGTTTTGAGCATACACCTCTCTTAACCCTTTCCCAGGTTGAAAAGCTTTCTTTCTGACTTATGAGAAAAAAACAAGAATTTCAGAATTCACTTACATAATATTTAAATTACTTTTTAATAACTTATATTGGAAGGGGAATTTATATTTCCTCCCAGTACCTAAGGAGGCCCTACAAGAAAGCTGGAGAGGGATTTTTTTATCAGGGTATGTAGTCATTCAATAAGAGGTAATGGATTTAAACTGAGAGACGGTAGATTTAGATTAGATGTAAGGAAGAAGAAATTCACGGTGAGGGTGATGGGGCACTAGAACAGACTGTCAAGAGTTATGGATGCCCCCTCCCTGGAAGTGTCCAAGGACAGGTTGGATGAGTCTTTGAGAAACCTGCTCTAGTGGAAGGTGGCCCTGCCCATGTCAGCTGGGTTGGAACCAGATGATCTTTAAGATCCGTTTCAACCCGAACAATTCTGTGATCCTGTGATTCTATGGTTGAAAATAAACTAGTTGTATGTTTATTTAATCATCATACTGACATTAATTTATTTCTTTTCCATTAAAGAAATTATGTTGAATGAAGAAAGGCCATTGGTCTTTCAAGACATTTGGAAGATTTTGTCATTAGAGAGAACAGAAGAAGAAGAAGTGTGGACTCACTGAAGTGGGATCAGAATACTGTTTTGGCTTCAGGTTGTATTGTGGAAAAGGTCCCAGAAAGGAAAAGAGTAGGAACATTTATGAAATCTTGAGAGCAGTCTTCCCTCAGTGAAAGTCATGAGAGATGTGGTGAGAGATGTAGACCATAGTTATGCTATGGAGACTATCAAGGAAGAAAAGGCCTGGGTGTTGAGAGCATTTCAAACATCTCCTCTGCAGAGATGACCATCTTCTATTGACTCTGTAGGAAGTCTTGGGGACTGACATCCTCAATCAGCTGCAGGTGACATGAATGCTCTGTAAATGATTAATGGTTTGGTCAAAAAAGAAGCAATGGAAGTTCTTTCTTTACTGTGTCTTATTCAAAGCAAGGTTACTCATTTTTGAACTTGAAATACCTCTGACACGTAAACCCTTGTTTCTCTACTGCTTATTGCTGTGAATTATTGATATTATTTGTCACACATGATAAAGGCCAACATCACATGGTTGGGCCTTGGCAAGATGAACATTGTGCTTACAGAGGGAGCAACAGTGCATAATGTGCATTTGAATTCAGAAACAGACAAGCTCATCCCTTTGTAGAAAGCTTTTAGTCTTGATGCTTTATTTATTTTGTTGAAGTAAATATCTGTAAGCTCAAGGAACAAATTATATAAAATATCCTGCCACTTTTTTTTTTTTTTTTTTTGATAATGTACATATGAAGATTCTGTTGAAGGAAAAATTAAAATTAACAGCTAAATGACAGTTTAAAATGGACCTTAAAGGAAAATTCAGTTTTGTTTCTCTAAGATATAAAACCCTGCCTCTACTATCCAGAACTAGTGTGTATTTCCCCTTGCTTTATCTGTAGATTACAACTTCAGCAGTACCTCTGATTTAATTTGTGGTTTTATTTCTAGTTTTAAAACAGTGTTACCCATACTGTTATGTCCCATTGATTTGCTAAGCCTACAGTTTTTCTTAAATACTTAATCGTTTATATCATCTGTTGGAGAAATAAGAAAATTTCCCTGCTGAGCTATGACATCTATCACCATGTCTGTCATTTCTTGTCATCAATGATACTCTCCTACATAGATATTCACACATTTCAAAGGATCAGTGATATGATAGTTACTCTCCACTTTGGTATTTTGTGGCATTCGAAAGAGCATTTGCTGTTGACACATCCTATACAATGTAGTATAAACAGAACATTAAATAAGGCTCATTTTAATGAAGAGACATTTTAAGACAGCTTAAGGGAGAAATAGTGGATCTAGTTTCATTTATGAACTACACAACTGAAAACAGCTGCTAGTATCACTGTAATGTTATTTTTGCACTGGCAAATTAAAGGTCAGACTAAAGCAGGAATGTAGCTTGTTAATTGAAGTTTCCAGCACACATCTCTGTGTCAGTACTTATGGTGTCACCACATTGGTGAATACAATATAGGTACAAGAAAAATAAGTGTCTGATGTAGCAGGATGACTGGGAAGAAGAACTGAGAGAGCTGTACATCTAGTAAATGATGAGGACATCTTGACCCTGGTCAGCCAGAAGCCTTGGGAGCAGCAAACAGGAATGTAGAAAAACAAGATAAGGATGCTGAGCTTTGTCTGAAGAAAACATGTTAGGTGACAGTTAAAGGAAAACATCTGGCCATTTCTTAAACAGTGGAAAGTTTTCTACCTTGAGCTAAAAGTGTACAGAACATTGTGTTTGTGCTTGTAAGATTTAATTAACCAAAAGGCTTAGGATAGCAGTAACTACCTTGTAGCCAATGAGTTGTCTGGTGTATTATGGACAGAGGGTAATGACCAATCAAGTGTTGACAAGTATTGTTAGAGAATGTATAATTGTAGAAGAACTGTTTACAGCAAATGACTTCGGCAATGACTTCAACCACGACTTCAGCTTTGACTTCAACTCCGAACTCTCGACCTCTTACTTACACCCATCTGGAGTCCCATCTCTCAGTCACTGTCAAATGGTGCCCAGTGTGAGGAGCGATGATCCGCCTAAGCTGAGTGGCCGACGGTGAGCCCCACAGAACTGAAGTGTTTCTGAAAAGAAGCAGGAGCTGGCAATCAATCCCTCCAGGATAAGGATGTGAGCTGTGGGGGACCACGGGTCATGGAATGTCTACCCCTGAGAGAGACATTTTTGAGCTTATGGTTAAGCTGCTAGAAAAGCATGGCAAATGTTTGCCTCCACATGACTTAAAAGTCATGTTGAAATGGACCACATCTAAGCTGCCACAAGTTACTCCATCCTTGATTTTTATGAGAGACTTATGGAACAAGGTAGGGGTTAAATTATGGCATTACGCAACAAAAGGAGACAAAGCAGAAGTGTGTATGCTTCCTTCATGAAGGATGATATTTTAAGCCATATCAGAACAAGGAAAACCTCATGGAAGTGGAGAGGAAGGTAGCTCTGACCCTCTTGCTGTGATGGAGCCTTCCACGCCTCCTCCTGGGCAGCCCTCAGCCCCTGCCCTTGCGAGAGAGGAGGGGGGAAAACCTTCACGATCCGTTGGAGCCTTCATGGTGGGCTACTGTCCTCAGTGGGAGTTGCTGTCCTTTTTGCTAAATAAAGAACTGCTGGACAGTGATGGAACATGTTATAGCTTCTCCGTTTTCTGCAAGCCTGTTGAATACTGTGCTTAGTGCCCATGTTATGACTCTGCACGATCTCAAATCTCTTGCTCAGTTGCTGCTGACTACCATTCAGTATGCTTTGTGGGAGACTGAATGGCGGAAAGGGCTTCTGGCTCTTCTCGTGAATTATAGAGGCCATAATAATCCAGCCATAGCAGCCCTTACAGTAGACCACCTTATGGGAATGGGACTGCATTCAGATCCTAATACCCAAGCTTGAAACTGCCCGAGGGAAGCCTTGGAGACAGTCCGTGAGGCGGCACGACAGGCTTTACTTAAGGTCCCTGATGCACAGCAGCCACAAAAGGCATTTACGACCATTGTGCAGCAGCCCCGTGAATCTTTCATGCAGTTTGCTGACCGCCTTAAGCAGGCGCTTGAGCGTCAGGTTGATCATCCTCAGGCTCATGAAATTTTTCTTTTAAAGCTTGCTGTTGAGAATGCAAATGAAGATCATAAGAAGCTTCTTAAATCTTTGCCTAATCAGAATCCCACTTTGGTTGAAATGGTTGAAGCATGTAATTGTATCGGCACAATCGACCACAAATATGAGGCAATGGCTACAGCCTTTTCAGCCCTCAAGGGCTCCTCTGGAAATGCAGGAGATTGTTTTGGCTGTGGTAAACCCAGTCATGTAAAAAAGGACTGCTTTGCTCTGAAAGGAGCTAAGCCTAAAGCCCCTGCTGTATGCCCATGGTGCCGGAAAGGTCGTCATTTTGCTAATCAGTGTCACTCTAAGTAGGATTTTGAAGGTAGTCCGATTTAGGGAAAACAGATCCGGAGCGCGAGACAGCGCCGCATGCAGACACAAATGCCTCAGCCACTGTCGCAGACACCCGATGGAAGATCCTCTCAAATCTTCATCCAGCAACTGCAGGCAGCGCAGGATTGGACCTGGCAACCTCAACCACAGTAACGTTGCTAGAATCTTCTGTTCATTTACTCCCTACAGGAATTTTTGGTCCTCCAGGACCCCAGAAAAGTGCTTTGCTGATAGGGAGGTCCTCAACCAGCCTCATGGGACTTTTTGTTCTCCCCAGGGTCATAGACTCAGACTCTGGAAGTGAGATTAAAATGATGGCTTGGACCCCTTTTCCACCCTGCACTGTTCCTAAAGGAGCTTGTATCACACAATTGATCCCTTTTTCAAACAATCTGCCACCTGCTAAGGAACATAGAAAAAGAGAGGGAGGATTTGGTTCTACAGGGTCCCCACAAATACTTTGGGTACAAGCAATTTCTGACAAATGACCCACCTACAAATACACTCTGTCATTACAGGGGCAACAAATAATTTTCATTGGTATTTTAGACACCAGAGCTGATGTAACTGTCATCTCTCAGGCCAAGTGGCCCCCTAACTGGCTTCTTACAGAGGTGTCTCAAGCCCTCTCTGGGATTGGGGGGAGTAGTTGCAGTTATCAAAGTCATCATCTCATTCAGGTGACGGGACCAGAAAGTCATGTAGCCTTTGTAAAACTGTTTATCGGTGCCCATGGTGTTATGGGGACGAGATGTACTTTCTTAATGGGTTTTAAGATTCAGTTAGATTTTTAACAGGGGCCATTGTGGTACATGACACCCTGAAACTGACATGGAAAACTGATGATGCTGTTTCTGTGGATCAATGGCTCCTACCATCACCCAAATTACGCACGCTCAATGAACTTATTCAAGAACATCTTCAGAAAGGGCATCTAGTCCCCTCCACTAGTCCCTGGAATTCACCTGTGTTTGTGATCCGAAAATCAAATGGCAAGTGGTGCTTGCTCCATGACCTCCGAAAAATTAATACTGTCATGGAGGACATGGGAGCCTTGAAATCTGGCCTCCAGTCTCCTACTATGATTCCTCGAGACTGGCATTTGACAGTCATTGATTTAAAGGATTGCTTCTTCACCATCCCTTTGCATCCTGATGATGCTCCCAAATTTGCCTTTTCTGTTCCAAGTACCAACATGCAGGCACCCTTGTAAAGATACCACTGGGTTGTGTTACCCCAAGGAATGAAAAACAGCCCTACTATTTGCCAGTGGTTCCTTGCAAAAGTGCTTAGCCTTATTCGTCAGAGAATGCTTAATGTTCTCCTTTATCATTACATGGGTGACATTTTAGTCGCAGCAGAAAAGCGAGAGATCATGGAGGAAGCCTTAGGCCTTGTCATTGCTGTTGTCACTCAAGTGTGATTTTGTGTAGCTCCTGAAAAAATCCAACACCATCCCCTGAGGGAATATCTTGGCTGGCGCATTAAGAACCAGACTATTTCCCCTCAACCTTTGCAAATTCAAACAGACATTCATACATTACATGATGCACAAAAACTTTTGGGAACCATCAGTTGGGTTCGTCCTCTGCTGGGAATCTCGAACAGAGAACTCAGCCCTTTGTTTGCCTTGTTAAAAGGGGAACCAGATCTTTTGTCACCTCGGCAACGCACGTCAAAGGCTTGCCAAGCGTTGCAACACGTAGCCGATGCTATTTCAAGCTGACAGGTGGCTCGATGGTCTCCTGAGCTGCCCTTTTCTTTAATAATCCTAAATCCTACCAAGCAGCCCCATGCTTTGATCTACCAGTGGGATCCTAAGGCGCCTGACCCCTTGTTGATCATAAAATGTTTCTTTTTGCCACATCATATGTCTGAAAGCATCAGTGCTCAACATGAAATGATTGCATCGCTTATTGTAAGAGCTCGACAGAGATTGATCATGCTTGCTGGTGTGGATTTTCATTCAATTTGTTTGCCTATAATCACTGTGTATTTACAATGGCTATTGCAACACTCGGAGGTATTTCAAATGGCCCTGACTGATTTTCCTGGGCAACTTTCTTCACATCCCCCGAAGCATAAGTTGATTGTAGCCAACTTCAATCTTTTATCCCGACCTAAAAGAAGTGAGATCCCCTTGCAGGCTTTCACAGTCTTTACAGATGGGTCTGCTTGCGCACACAAGTCAATCCTACTTTGGTGGGATACTGGATTCAGTCAATGGAAATCAGATGTTGCCACAGTTTCAGGTTCTCCTCAAATTGTTGAGTTAGCAGCTGTGGTTCGAGCCTTTCAGCGATGGTCTACTCCTTTCAATTTAATCACAGATTCTGCTTATGTTGCAGGAGTTGTTGAAAGAGCTGAGGCTGCCGTCTTGAAGGCTGTGGCTAATGAAGAATTGTTTCAATGGCTAGAAAAGGTTGTTTTCCTTTTGGATGCTAGAAAGTAGCCTTATTTTGTAATGCATATTCATTCTCACACTACTTTGCCTGGTTTTATTGCAGAAGGAAATCGCCAAGCAGATCTACTTACTTTACTTGTTCAAGTGTTACCAGATCGGTTTGCTCAGGCAAAACTTAGCCATGCCTTTTTTCACCAAAATGTGGCTGCACTTATGTGCACCTTAGATCTGTCTCACCGCCAAGCCGCTAGTATTATTTCAGTGTGCCTTGACTGTCAAAGGCACTCTTTCCCCTCCATCCCAGGAGGTGTTAATCCAAATGGACTTCAAAGTCTTCAATTATGGCAAACAGATGTCATTCATTTTCCAGAATTTGGCAGACTTAAATATATTAATTCTTCCATAGATACTCTCTCAGGTGCCTTATTTGCATCCTGTCATACTAGGGAATCAGAAAAGGATGTTTGTCATCATTTTTTAAATGCCTTTGCGGTTTTAGGGATTCCCTCACAATTTAAAACTGATAATGGCACAGCATATACTTCTAAAAGGCTTGAAAATTTTCTTACCCTTTAGGAAGACACACATACCATGGGAATTCCCCATTCTCCAACAGGCCAGGCTATAATAGAATGGGCCCACACTTCACTTAAGTGTCTTTTGTTACAACAGAAAGGAGAAATGGGGAACGCTGTTCCGCAGGAGCCACTGCAGAAAGCTTTATGTTTTTATTTTTTAAAATTGTTCATTAATGGATCCTAACCCTCCCATTGTATGTCATTTTGGTAACAATTCTCAATTAGAAGTTAAGCAAAAAGCCCCATTGATTATCAAAGACCCAGAGACAGGTAAGGTCATGGGACCTTATCCTCTTGTCATGTGGGGAAGAGGTTATGCTTGTGTCTCTGCAGAAAACAGCCCGAGGTGGATCCCAGCAAAGAACGTGAGACCCTTCCGAGAATCTCTGCGTGGTTCTTTGGAAGATCCTGACCACCCGGACATCTCTTCCTTGACTTCATCTTCTTAAATTGTCAGGCTCATCTCCACTAGGAGCCAGCGAATCTCAATTTTAACAGATTTCAGAAGAGCATACAAATCTTATGTTATTCTGTGAAGTGTAGTTTGTGTGTTATTAAGACCATGAATTATTTAGTCAAATTAATTCTTTTAGTAAAGCTTGGTTGTTGGCTTGCAAAACAAAGTAATGCTACTAGTTCTGCCCTGTCAGGCTTATTAATAGATGAGAGTATAAGGCATGCTACTTTACAAAAGAGAGCTGCAATTGATTTCTTGCTTTTAGCACATGGGCATGGTATTGAGGATTTTGAAGGTCTATGCTGTATGAATCTGTCTGTTCATTCTCAGTCCATTCATGCTAGTATATAGGCCCTTCAAAAGGGTGTTGCAAAACTTCAGGTTGTTAACAATGGGGATTGGCTCAGACAAATACTTGGAGGATTGGGGCTTACTGGCTGGCTTAAGAATCTGATGAAAACAGTAATTTATGTTTTGGCCATACTATTGATTATGATGATCTGCTTACCATGTGTCTTACAATGTGTGCAAAGACTTATAGATAAATCGGTAACGAGAATCTTAATATTTGAACAGAAAGGGGGAGATGTAGCAGGATGGCTGGGAAGAAGAACTGAGAGAGCTGTACATCTAGTAAATGATGAGGACATCTTGACCCTGGTCAGCCAGAAGCCTTGGGAGCAGCAAACAGGAATGTAGAAAAACAAGATAAGGATGCTGAGCTTTGTCTGAAGAAAACATGTTAGGTGACAGTTAAAGGAAAACATCTGGCCATTTCTTAAACAGTGGAAAGTTTTCTACCTTGAGCTAAAAGTGTACAGAACATTGTGTTTGTGCTTGTAAGATTTAATTAACCAAAAGGCTTAGGATAGCAGTAACTACCTTGTAGCCAATGAGTTGTCTGGTGTATTATGGACAGAGGGTAATGACCAATCAAGTGTTGACAAGTATTGTTAGAGAATGTATAATTGTAGAAGAACTGTTTACAGCAAATGACTTCGGCAATGACTTCAACCACGACTTCAGCTTTGACTTCAACTCCGAACTCTCGACCTCTTACTTACACCCATCTGGAGTCCCGTCTCTCAATCACCATCGGTCTGATACTGTGTCTATTTGCATATCAGATGTGATCAGGGTCTCAGTCTTGCTTATATTAGTTCCATTTCCAACAGTGCTGTGGTATCCAAGGAAGAACAAAAATGCAAGGAGATATTTTTGCTAAACCGTTTTGTCACTTTGCCTTTCCACCTCCATTCACTTCATTTTATCTTCTTGTCAGCTTTTGACATAAAGCATAAAATTTTCAGAAGTGCCTAAGGGCCATATTAAAAAAAGGACAGAGGTATCTGAAGTGGGACTTATTCTGCAGATACCTACAATGAAGGGTGTGATCCTGAAAAGCGCTGTACAACCTCTGTAGGAATCCTATATTCAAATGTAAAGTTTTCTGAGCACTAGAAATATATACCCAGAAGTTCCTAAATCCTCACATGGTTAAGTTCAGCATCTGAGTTTTTTTGTATAGAGAAATTAAATATTCCTCTGCCCAAATCCCTCTGGATTCGGCTCTTGGAGGTGATCTCAGAGTATGGATAATACAAGAGACACAGAACTGATGTCTTTCAAACTGCCTTAGTATTTGCCACTCTAATTTGAAGCACTGGTAGAAGAGAAAGCACGCTGATCCTGATCAGAAATTTCACCAAGCTGCTTTGTTCCCCATTGTCCCTGAAAGACTTTGTATTTCAATTTCTTAGCTTGGTGAAACAGATTTATAACTCTGGATAATACACCAGGTGGGGAGATCACCTTATTTTCTTCTTTGTAGAAGCCGTGCCACAATTCAGACTTAGATCCATTTGTCCAGAGAGAGGGAATAAAAGAATCTATAGCCTAGCAGTTACTGTGAGTGTGAATCCTTGTTTTCAAGGACTATTTAGCATTTTAGATTAGACTTTCCTGGCCTCCCAGTTATTTTCTCTGAAGAGACAAGCTTCTTTTTGCTCTCTTTCAAGCACAGAAGTGACATATTTTTTAAGCTTTTAACACCTTACAGTGGAATTAGTGTCAAAAAACACTTAGGGATTTCTGTGTGTTTACTTCTACACCATAAATTATGGGATAGGTATATCTTTCACCACACTATCCCTTATCAAAGAAGATGTTGTTATATTGAATGTAATAATAATGATTATTATTTATAAGTTATATAATAAATGTATCATAAAGTATTGGATTTTTTTGTTAATCTTAATGAAGCTTTGTTCTAGATCATATAGGCTATCTCTCTTCTTGTTTTGCAATATTGTCCTGCTAATGGCAGAAGAGCATAACAGAGTGAAACCCAGACTTCTCAATGCTGCAGAGGCATCAGAAGGATTTCCCAACCATTCCTTTTCAAGAAGATGGGCAACAGCCAAAGTACTCATCTTCATCACAGAACTGTGTTGGCTCCAGGTGGAAAAGAACAGACTAATGTATTGTGTGTGGGTGATGTAGGGGGAATGCGGACAGGGAAGGGGACGGTATGGGAACAACCTACTTCTAGCAGTGTATAAATTATATGAATGAAGATTGTGCTAGTAATAAGCTTTTGAGCAAAGCTTACTTGAGTTGACAGCTAAAAGCAGTGATTCAATTGTTTATATCATTCTTTAGTGGTCTGAACGAAGGGATGGGACCTTCTTTCCCAGAACTATTATAAAGCTCGTTTTATTTATTTATTTATTTATTTATTTAATTATTTATTTATTTATTTATTTATTTATTCATTCATTCTTTTTGGTAATAATCAAAGCTATGTTTATATTCTAACAAATGAATGTTAAAATGTTTTCCACAGCAGGAAGTGATGCACAGTGGAAATGTTTTCCTAGGATAGTAGCTTTCTGCTCAAAGAAAACTATTCTTTAATACTGTCCATGTAAGTGGGGGGTATCCATTACTGATAGTGAAGTACAGCAAGAAGTTTCTATCCCATGTTCATTCATTTCAAATAATAATAATAAAAACCAACTACTCTGAAATAAAATACATGCTGTATTTGTACTTTTTGATAGCAAATTTTAACATGAGTCCCTCAGGATTCACACGAGCAAGACCAATATAAGATTACTGCTGAGATTTGACTGCCCAATGGCTTCAATACAGCAGGGAACCAATTTGAGGGGGAAAATGATTTTAACCAAAAAAAAAAAAAAAAAAAAAAAAAAGAAAGCAATGAAGTCAGGGAGTTTGAGAATGAAAATAAAGTTTACAAAATACATATTCACCCCTGTGTCACTCTCTCCCTTGAATGTCGAGCAAATGTTATAAAAGGTGTTGCTATAACAACACTAATTAATTTTAGTGGTATTTTGTGTGTGGCAGTAAAAATCCAAGCCACAGTATTCCTATTTTATGTCATAGTCAGTGGTGTAAGACAAGAGGTATATGATATTGAGATCAAACATAGTGCAGTAATTACCAAGAAAGGCCAGCATGTGTTAAGGCAACGCACACATATCTATCCTTATGTTTTGGTTACATAAATGACCCTCAGTAATACTGACCCTTTTCACACTGTGTATTAGAAAGTAAATTAAAACAGCATGAGATTTGTGCAAAATAGTAAAGGCAATGAAGTACTCTCTCAGTTTAAAAATCACATTCGTCATACACCTAGATTTGTGCTAAATCTAAGTCAGAAGTTTAGGGCACCAGGAATTCTGAGGTGACTATTAAACACCTTGTGATTTCTATAAGCTTGAAACAACTAATATGTTTTATTACATACCAGTGAAAAAACACCTGAGAACAGCATTAGCAGAGGCTTTGATATGACTTGGCTATGCTAAGATATTACTGTAACTATGAAGAGGAATGATGCTTCAGGGAAAGTTGATGTTTCCTTTCCATGATTGTTAAAAATGTATGATTTTGTTTTCCTTTTGTTTCTTGTTCTGAAAAACTTGTGATAGGATAGCTTCAATTTATTGCTTATGAGAAAGATTAATGTTTATTGAAGAAACGGTAAATTTTAGAGTTACTGAATAAAACTACACATTTTTAAGAGAGATGTTTGACATCAATGTACCCATATTAAAATGTCCAGAACTGTACAGAAAAAAAGTATATATGGCTGTGGCCTGAGCCCTGAAAGATAGTGAAGGAGGTTTATATGAAAACTGCTTGTTGTGGTTTGAGCCTGGTCGGCAGTCAACCACCACGCAGCCACTCTCTCTCCCTTCTCTTCCGGCAATATGAAGGGACAGAGAGCCAGGACTGGGGTTCAAGATAGGACTAGGATGGGGGAAAAATCCCCCTTTATGGGCATGAGCACAAGGCAGACTTGTTAGGGGAAGAAAAAAAGAACATATATTTATTACAGACACTAACAACACGTAACAGAGTAGGACAGTGAGAAGCATTGCCACATCTTGAGAACACCTTCCCCCCACCCCTCCCTTCTTCCCGGGCTCAGCTCTGCTCCCGATATCTCTACCTCCTCCCCGCAGTGGCGCAGGGGCAGGGAATGGGGGGTGCAATCAGTGCTGTCGCTTTCTTCATCTTCAGTGGTGGGAGATTCTGGAACTTGTTTTCCCTGCTCCATCGTGGTCCCCCTCTCACAGGAGACAGTCCTCCACAAACTTTGTCCAACATGAGTTCCTCCCATGGGCAGCAGCGTTCCCCACACTGCTCCATCATGGGTCACTAACTTTCTCCGATTGGATTCTCTCCCAGGGCTGCAGCCCTTCCTGAGCTGCTCTGGCGTGGGACTCCCCCGCATGCTGCAATCCTCCCAGTGCTGAACTACAACCTTTTCCCATAAGACCCCAGCCTTCTTTAGGCACAACACCTTGATCAACCATGTGAAAAACACAGGCCATAAATCAATGTCTGATCCACTACAGATCTTCATGGGTGGCAGGGGGGGACCGCCCTGCCGTCTCACCACAGGATACAGGGGGGTCTCTGCTCCGGCACACCTCCCCCCTCCTTTCTTCCTCCATTCCTCCACTGACCTTGGTGTTCACACAGCTGCTGTAACTCCTCCTCACAAGTCCCACTGCTTGTCACCACATCCCTTCTTAAATACGTTATCGCAGAGGCGCAGCTGATTGGCTCAGTTTTGGTGCAGAGGTGGAGCTGACTTGGAGCTGGGGGATCTTCGAGAAGCTTCTCACAGGGGGCCACCCCTGCAGCCCCCTCCCCTGCTACAAAAAAAAACCACCACTCACTCAAACCCAGGACAACTACTGTAGAAAATTGATAAAATATATTTGTTAAAGTGTAAATATCTCCCTTCAAGGGATACTCCAAAGACATTGCACATTGGATTAATTTTTATTTCTTCTTTAGGACGAATGTGTAGGTTGATCTTCCCAATTATAGGAACCTACATTCTGACCTGTTCAAAGTAAGAAAAGATGTATCCTATTTTAAATCTTTTTTTCATGATGAGTCATAGTTGCTCTGGAACATAAACAAGAAAGACACCCATATGCTTGTTTATCTGTTTCCTGCATTCTCGCTATACAGTTTTAGGTACAATTTTAGATGCAACCTTCGCAGCATTACAGCCTAGGTTTTTATTCACACTAGCGTAAGAAGAAAAAGTTAATTAAAATTAATTAAATTAAAATAAAGCAGAAGCCTGTAGAACAATCTCAGTTTTAGTACTTTTTTGGTTCTGTGTCGTGTATTATTGTAGGCTTGAATCACTTTCACAAGTGATGCATACCTCACCATTTTGATCAACTCTAGCTTTGAATTGTTTTATAAGTTCTTACCATTGAAGAGGCAAAAAAAGTTTAATGAGTATAGAAAGACTAGCTAAATGGAAATAAAACCTCTGAGGATCACTGAGTAAATCTAAAGTAGATGTCCAATAAATTACAAAAGCTGTAATTTTGATTGTCATTGACATTTCCTGTAATGAAATTTTTTTCATTGAAGTGGCATCTTCCAGCTTTTATAAAGTCATGCAGATCTGGGGTATTCTGACAGTAAATCTGTATAGACCTTTATGTGTTAACGGGCAAGAGCAAGTGATGTCAATGCTGGTCCAATCATAAGTTTATGTGAATGATTATAATAGCTACAGTGTTGCTTCAGGGTATTTATAACCATTGTACGAAGAGTAATCATTGAATTTCACATCTAAAATTAATGATTTCTCATTAATTACAAGGTATGATACTTCATATCATGAGGTGGTAAATTTCACCTGTTTCTCCAGTTGACAACACAAGACACAGGTCAATTTATTATATATTTATATTAGACTTCAGATCCTAATAATCAGAACCACTGACAGATCTAGGAAAAAAACGATATCCTAGATGATCAAAAGACAAGTTTCCAAAGTCCTGCTAAGATTTTAATTTTGCTAGGAGGAAAACTTCTATAATTCATTAATACATTGGCCACTACCAAAATTGTCTGAATGCTCTAAGGTACCAGAATGCATCATTCTCCAGTGACTATGGTTAGAAACACTGAGAAGCCTGAAAAGTACACTGAGTTCCAGTAAAGATGTATTTCCTGAGACCAAATTATCGAACAAGTTTCTTTTGATTAAAATTACTTTCAGCAAAACTTAATAGATTAATCATTTTTCTGGACTTCACAAATGCTTATGACATGCCAAAAGATTCTAGTCTTTTGATCAAAACACCTGGACTTTTTTTTCCAGTGAAGAGGGTGTGAAAGAAGCTCATGGATATGACAAATGAATGGTCTTTATGCTCTCACGTTATCCAACCTGTTCATCACAAATTCTTTGTTCATTCATTCAAATGACATCTGTCTCAGTATCCATGCTTGGCCATTCTCAGAATTAAATGCACATTGAATATCAATGCTTGAAGTCGTTTCATCTTCTGCTAAGGAAAATGATACTTAATGTGTTCCTGTTTCCACTGTCATCCAGTTTTAAATGCATTTGAATCATTGGTATTTCGTCCTCTGAGATTTTATGAATGCTTAAAAAAACTTGCTACTAATGTTAATATTGACAGTGAACTTCTGAATAAACTAGCTGGCTAAGAACAAAGTAAATATGTTTGCATGCCCCAGATGTTCTTATTTGTCACTAATCTTTCAACTGTAGTGATCTGGCATGGTACCATTGATGCAAACACATCTTACCACAGCAGGACAACAGGAAGTAACACTGCTACAAGGAAAGAGTTTGGGTCTTCTGTTTATGTTTTCTTGTTGTGGTTTGTTTGGATTTTTTCCCTTTAAATGGGTTCTTTTTTGTCTGTCTTACTGTATACTTTCATATGTTTGACCTTCCACACTATCAGTAAGTCACAACGAACAACTCATAGATGAGAACCCATTTTCATAAAAAGGGGAAATAAGACAACCTGTCTTGCGGCTTGGACAAAAGAAAGCCATGAAGAAGCACTTTGTAGGGAAGTGCCCTCTATGGAGTTTCAGTAGCATGCAGTTGACATTGAACACTGCCAGTGAAACACCTGCCACTTGGCTCAAAAAGTCCTGCATTCGCTAAGTACATAGATAAGCCTGGATGCAATTCCACACCATAGATGGTATTCTTCAATCTGCAATACATCAAATGCCAAGCTGCAAACTGATTTGTTTACTTCCGTTTCAATTATCAACATTTTAATGTCTTTCCACTTTCCTGTATAAGGAATTGCTTTATTTTCTGAAAAGTTCTTATTCTGACATGGATTGATGACTCTGCTACACATGAGCAAGAAGCCCTAGGTGACCCATTTACCCTTCCCCAGTAGGGTACCAGCTGCCAATTGCCCCCACTCTGTGATGGCTTGTCCTTCTTCTCACCTTGTCATCAAGCCAAGACTGCACACTGTAGGAGCACAGGTAAGCATCTGCCTCTCTAATCACTGCCAACAGCTCTCCATTATCGGCTGCCAGGGTTGCTTCAAAGAACTGTGCACAACTTTGTCCAGATGCATACACCAAGTGTTTTTATGTCTACAACAAATTCTGCCTTTGCAACAGGGGGAAATCTCAAATGTCAAATCTGTTTCTAAAGTTGCATTTCAGTTCAGCATGAAACATAATACATGTTAGTGCACTTTTTTCCACCTTAACTGGCGGGCATTCCCAACTGGACTACATACATAAATTTCAACTAAATAACAGAAATATTTTTTCTGAAGAGATGATACTCTGCAACACAAAATTAAAGGAATAAGGTCAAAGTTCATTGGTCATCTTTAAGAACTTATTTGCGGAGCCGCGGACGAATGACACGCTGAGACGAGTTCAGTGTGGGTGATAGAGCATCAATCAACGTGTGTCTTTATTGGTCCAGGGTACATATATTTATACAGACAATGATAATTATTATGCCTACTAGTCACTAGCTGATTGGCTTAAGCTCTAAAGGTCGTATTCGCACGGTCCACCTACTTGCAGTTAGCTTACAGCACAAGCTTCTCATAACACTAAGTTTCTCATGCCACTATTTCTAATTCCTCTTGACTTTTTTTTGATACACAACGGTACCATAACACAATGTTTCTCAGACCACCGTTACCATAACACTGGGTTTCTCAGACCACTATTCCTAATTCCTCTTAACCTGTTTTCGACACACCACGGTACACAAGGCCGAAGAGTCCTTGACATTCTTCATGTATCAGCAGCTGCGAGCAGCTGCAGGCAAACCCTAGTGAGGCTCAGCATCAGCAGCTAGAGCAGGCTCTGATCATACAATTGCTCGGTGGGCTCTGGACCCTTGTCTCTGAGCCATTCTCCAACACTTATTGATTATGCCTTTGATAAATGGAGAAGGCTACTTCACTATTTGCCACATCTCATGGACACCCTACAATTCACTTCAGATGTTGAGAAAAATACTTAATTATACAAGCTGCTTTATTAGAATGCGATCATGTAAAAATAGAAGCTCATGTATTCCTTCCTGTTTTCAGACAGTCCTATTGACTTCATGCAATTGTAAGGGTTAGTGCTTGGGGACTTCTGTGCAAAGTAGAAACTTTTGGTTTATGGAAAAATATTAAAATACATTTCAAGCATCTGTTACTTTTAAAAATAAAAACAAAATAGCATGTCTCCCTCACAACAACAAAATCCTCAACTCCCCCAAGAGTCAAAACCTAGGAAACTTAAGTGATCAGAAAGTTTTTGTCGTTTTCTGCTGAAGATCCTGGCTTCCATCTGATAAAAATTGAGGAATAAGTAATTTTTAATTATTTTTAAATGAACATGTTCAAATGAAAAAGAATCTCAGGAACAATCTTAGTAATATTTCTATTGATTTCAGTGCTTGTTCTCCAGGGAAAAGTCAAACTGAAATAATTTATTTAACCTAACCTAACTGTTGTGTCATTCTAGTTATTTCTCAAAAGTAAAATGAATATTTTTGGATGAAGGAGTTGTTAAAAGTACTTGTGCAAGAATATGAGCCATGTCTATTTCCAGCACATAAGAAACTATGACCTAGCAGTCTTCCTCATCATATGATGTAAAACATTTTACTTTTCATCATCAATATTTTCTTACAACGAATAATGTTTCACCAAGACTGACTGTAAAATATCAAGAGAAAAATTTTTATCTTTTGAATAAACTAATGGAAACTTACAGAGGAAGTTTGATTTTTGCAGAATTTTGATCTAAAGATCTTATTTAATTTTGTCTACACATTCATCTCTTTATCTACTTGATCAGTTACAATATCTCATAAGATATAGAGTTGTTGTGTCTTTTAGTCCTGTTTCTTACCAAAAGACAAACCACGTGATCAGTATGTTCTCAATCATCTTGGTGTTTTGTACTTTAGGCCAGGAAATTTTCAGATACTCATTTTGATGTACTCAAAATGATTGGTAACATTTGATGAGAAGTTTTAGTACTGAAATTGTCAACATTCGAGGCCCAGAAAGAAATGCAAGAAAAATTTTAATTGTAGGAGTTTTAAAACTTGTCTACATTGCAGAATGAACAGGAAGATGTTAGATTTTAGCTTTTTCATTCTCCATTTTATGAAGAAGCCATCTTTCTGAAACATTTGATGAAGCCTGTACTTTTCGTTCTGGTATGTTTGTCATATTTGGTGGCCTTGGGCTTGATACACTGACTGCTGTACATACCTGTTTAATTATCCATTTGATGTATGGAGGGTCTCAGTAATGTACTAACAATGAATTTCACTCTCAGAGATTCTCACAGATTTTCATTATTATCAGATTAAGGATTATAGAAGAAAGATCCTTCACTGGTCAAATATTCAGCTATGTGGGGTGATATCATTGGTGAATATGCAAACAGTTTTGTAGTGTGCCAAGATATAGTGCAATATAAATATTGGTGTGCTGGGTTTGTGAGAGTGGCAGGGGTTTTGGTGGCAAGGGGGGGGGACACAGCAGTTACCCCCTCTGAGAAGTTTCTTGAAGATCACTTAGCTTCAAGTTGGACCCACCTGTATACCAATACTGAGCCAATTAGCTGTGCCTGTGTGATAATGTATTTAAGAAGAGGAACCTGGGAGGAGGAGTGGGAGTTGTGAGGAGGAGTTCTGACATCTATGTGAACACTGAGGTCAGTAGAAGAATGGAGGAAGAAAGTGGGGGGAGGTGCACCGGTGCAGAGCCCCTTTATGCCTTAGTGAGAGAGCAGGGGCTGTCCCCTCTGTATCACCCATGGATGTCCACTGTGGAGCAGAGGCCAGCCTGCTGCCCATGGAGGAGATCACACCAGATCAGGTGTCTGCACCCGAAGGAGTTGGAGACTCTGAGGGAAGAAGCAGCCCCCACTTTGTAGTTCGGTGCTGGGAGGACTGGAACACACCAGGATCACCCATGATGGAGCAACCCATGGGAATGACTCCATTTGGAGAAAGTTTGTGGACTGTCTCCTGTGAGAGGGGAACAGGGGAAGAATGCAAGGAATTCCCCCCACCCTGAGGGAGAAAAAGTGGAATACTGGCCATAACCCCAATTCCCTGCCCCTGTGCTGCTGCAGGGGAAGAGGTGGAGATACTGGGAGCAAAGCTGAGCCTGGCAGGAAGGGATGAGTGGGGGGAAGGTGTTTTTAAGATGTTGCAATTCTTCTCACTGTAATATTCTGTCTGTTAAGTGTTGTTGTTCTTGGTGTCTGTGTTAAATTTATGGGTTTTTTTCTTCCCCTAAGGAGTCTGTCTTTTGCCTGTGACAGTAATGGGTGAGACACCCCTCCCTGTCCTTATCTCAATTTCTCAGGGTTTTGTTTTATTTTCTTCTTCCTAGTGCTGGTCAGGGAAGGGAGGAGTGAGAAGCTGTGTGGTGCTCAGTTGCCCTCTGAGCTCAAACTACAATAATTGGGAATACCCAATTTCCTTATCATTTAGAGGAGAAAAGTCATTCCTTGAGAAGTTCTGAAGTGTTGGAAATATGCTTCATGAATTACATAGGATGGTTAAAAATTGCCACGTTTTCCTGCTTTCTGTAACTTGTAGGGGAAAAGGATATATAATTTTTCCAAATATAATCTCCTTTAAACAAAATACTTGTTTATAATTGTGAATATGCAGTTATATTTGTAGCAAATTTAGAATAGTCCTGGAATTATTTTTACTACACTTACACTTTTTTTTTATTTCCTGTTTGGTTAGAAAATAAAAATTATTTTAATTTAAAAAGCAACACTCCCTAACTCCTACAGAAGCTGAATAAAAGTCTTCTTATTAGAAATTCTCATATCTCTTATCTCTACCTTGAGTTTATTTCCTGTATGAATATGTTAGTATGAATAGGTAAGCAGGTGTAATGTCTCTGTTAAATATATTGATATATGATACACATTTCTCAACTTTCAGCTTTTCTAATGGGAGGCAAGTGGAGATTGGGAACAGCTGGTGTCCTTTTTATTATTTCTGTATTCCCTAGCACAATAGGTTTTTTCCCGCACCTCTGTATTTCTAAGTAGAAATGTTAGGTTTCCATAGTTTCTGACTTCTTCAAAACTTTTAATATTGTGTTAATCCTTTTAGTGGAAAACAACTAATAATATAAGAACTCATTATCACTGCTTTGTTTTTTTTCACTCTACTCTTGAAACACAGGTAAAGCGTGGGCAGCCCAAGACAGTTTGCTTTGCTTATGAGACATAAGGGAAAAGACCATTACATACTAAAATGAATTACAGTAACTCAGTAAAAAATACCATGAAATTATGATGACAAAGTCCACTATTCATTTATCTTTAATTCTTGTAGAAATAATAGTTCATAGAAATATATGTATGAGATACATGGCTTCTCCTGATGTACACGGTGGTTTTCACTGATGTTATTTGAATCATAAGAATTATTCCATGGATAGCTAAATTATTCTTTTGTTTTAGAAGTCTCAGAAAATATTAAGAAGAATATACCTAGTTCTTTTATACAGTTTGTCTTGTTTGGTTTTTTTTTTTTATTTTTTTTTTTTTTATAAGGTGATAGTGAATTGAACCAAAAAGCAGTAACTAAAGTTATGTAAGAGTGTATTCTGATTTTTATTACACATTCTGTGTTGTTGACAGCCAGCTTCAAGAGAAACAAAGGAACATTACGTGACAGGGGTATAGCCAAGTAACATTACATCATATCAGCAAAGGTGGAAAGTTTGGTCAGTGGCACTCAGCAGGATAGAGACCAGTGACTCTAGAAGAAAAATAATGTGTGTCAAAAGAGCAGAAAAGCAGAAGGGCAGTGTTCAGACAAAGCCTGGAGAAAGAAGATGTCTTGGTGGCTAGGCAATTAATTATTTGAGGAAGGCTCAGGCCAATGCAGGTTTTTTGGTTTGCATACACATTTCAGAATCTGTGTGCTTTAAAAAAGCTGTACAAAAAATGTAAATCAAAAAAGTTAAGCAAGTATAAATATAAAATCAAAAGTAACAATTTTCTGGTGTGAAAAGCTAGATAGGGTGTTTTTCTTTTCTAGTATCTTCTCTGGTCTTTGTTTTAGTAATAAAATACTCAGGGTGGGATTCATTTATTTGTTTCTTTGCCAGCCCCTCTTGTTTGCTTGAATATTTTCTTCATTCATTATTGATGTGAATTAGTACCCAATGGTTCTCATACGGCTGAAGGGGATGAGAACTGATAAGAAGAACTTTGTTAGGTGGTGTAGGTGACTGCTTCTGCACACACACAACCAGGCAAAACTATAAGGAATGATTATGTGACACATTTTAGCTCTTCAAATAAGATAGCACTTCTGCCTTTCTACCCCCTCTGCCAGCTTTATAAAAATCAAGTACTTGGAAAGAAATTATTCATTTTCTTTTTTTTTTTTTTTTTTTTTCTCTTGGAAAATAACTCACCATTTCTCAAGCATGAATTATCAGTGGCCCTGCTGTTTTCATGCATTCATCTCAGAGATATCTTAATGAGACCTCCTACACAGTATCTTTTCTTACGCTGCATTCTGTTTCTACTCATATTTTTCTTCTGTGAATGTGGTTATTAAAGTATTTATACATTGTCAATTTAAAGTTTGTAAAGACAATAAATGCTTGCTATCACTTTTTTAAGCAATAGCTATGTCATTACACAGATCTTCAAAATAAGAATCACCCTCTCAGAAAAAACATTTTCTTTCTCAAACACAATTTTAATTGCTGTTGATGTTCTTTTTCCTAACTTGATTACTATTTGGAAATATTAATTCAAAATACTAATGTGGAAGAATAACAAAAATACTAATAATATCAGGTCAGAGCTGGAGGTCTTTTACTGTTTATTAAATGTTCAGCTGAACATAAGTGTAGGTATGTTTTGACTGTAGCCTTAGCAAAACTGTGAGGATGTGGTCTATACAAAATGTGGAAATGTATTTCATGGAAGAGGATTAGTTGTCACATTTCAGGGGAATATCAGAGGTAAATCATGGTCAGTCATAGCTACGTGGCTACGTATGTAAGGCTTTTTTTTTTTTTTTTTTTTTTTAACTTCATGTATTACTTTCAAGCTCATATTGCATCCTATCCCTCTGATCTGTGCTTTGGTGCGATAAGACCCAAATACAGTACTATAGCTTTGGTCTAGGGAATCACAATTAATTTAAATAAAGACTTTCACAGGACTGGGGCAATAGCTGAATTTTTGATCCTTTTTTGCTATTTTTTTCAAGCAGTGACTAAGCCAGTTATTAGCTCAGCACATTGGTCACTGATTTGGGCCAAATAATATCAATAATATTAAATATATAAATAATAATAGCAATAATAACAACAACAACAGCAGTTGCTGCAAGTGATGAAAATAATAATATTAACAATAATAGAAATAATAATAAATGAATACATATCTCATAGAGTTTGAGAGATTTGCAACAGGAATTATGAAATCAATACAGAGTCCCTTAATTTTAGTAAACAACAACACAATTACTTCAATTTAAACAAAATTAGGCTCTGTAATTTATATAGAATCTTTTTTTGTTCTGTGACAACATTTAAAAATTGCAATCTTATACCATGCCCCTAATGAGAAATACACTGAATATAGTGGAATGGTACAAGACAGGCCCTATCCATAAGAACTAAAGTCTAAGAGGGGAAATAAGCAAAACCAAACACCACCAACAAAAACCCTAGGTAAGTAAAACCAGACAAAGGAATATATGATGATAAACAAGTGGCACTGGTCAGTATATATTCACTGCACGAGCAGTCTGTGGTTTTGCTTAGTGATTTTTGTCAGACCAATCCTCATTCTTTCCTTGTTACACCTTCTTTTGAAATTGCAGTTCTTTCATTTGTTATTGTGGTAACAAATATCTCATTTGGAGACTTCAGAGACTTTGAAAACACAACCTGAGTTTTCTAGCCTTTCTCCTTTTCATTAAAATTGTTACTGTCACATTTATTTCCAGAGCAGTTTATTCTAAAATGCTACTCTGACCATTTCCGATTCTGTCTTCCTGCAATCTGGTCAAAGTCAACTGAAATCTGATTTTCATGAGGTGCTGCAGCAGGTCACTTTGCGGTATTAGTCTTTTCAGCTTCTGAAACAAAAAGAAATTTTCTATATTCTTAAGTTTTTTTTCAATCTTTGCTCGTCATGAATCACAAAAATCAACTTGAAGGAAAAGGTGTATTGAATTTGAGCGTAAGGCACAGTCCAATTATTTCTACAAGCACATGTCCTCGAGACATTGTGTCAATGAATGACTGAAAGAATGATAACACAAGGGATTGGTAATGACATCTGAAATCTTCTCCTCAGGTTAACAGTTCCAGCTCACTAGAATTTAGTAATGGCAAAAGTTGTTAATTACTGCAGGTAATCTCATTTCCAGAAAGCAGTTCTCTGAATCTGCACTTGAAGACAAATGGCCTCATCACAAAAAAATAATTCCCATTATTAAAGACAGTGTTAGTTGAGGGCATGGGGGTAGACACAATGTGGAGCTCCAGCACTGTTGACAGCTCTTAAGTTCAGCTGCTTGTGCCAGCGATGTGATGACTGAGTATCCCAGGGATGGCCTGGGAGGATGTTGTCTCCTGGGCCTCGTATTCTGCTGGACAGGGTGGCCAGGGGACAACGATATTCCTGTATGTACTGGTCTGCTTCCTTCTTCTGGTGTCTGAGGAAGCATGTTGCATCAGAAACATCATGCACAGCTGCAGAGAAGTTTGACCTTTACTCACTCAAAATCAAATTGTGGGAGTGAGGCTTATCTTCGTATTGCCCTGGGAAGTAAGTTTGCCTTGCCAGGACAGCAGCATGCTGAAGGTTCATAGTGGGGTATTCACTGCTGGATAGACTTGAAAAGTTTGAAAGATAAAAAGAGGACTTCAACACTTTGTACTTTAGACTGCACAATCCCTTATTGCTTTCCTGTGTTATTCCTGCATTTTGGGCAGAGCTGTATCTGCACCCCAGAAAGCAACATATATTGGCCCTTCTGAGCTACAAGGGTTATATAAGCGGAACTGATCAATATTTACGTGCTTATTTAAAAACATTTTTCTGTTGAAAATTGCCTTTGTTTTCAGGCTTGACCTTTCTATGAGGAAGGCTTTTAAGATTTGTTTGTATATGTATGTGTTTTTCCAATCTTTTGCTGAAAAAAGTAAAATAGAACACAGTGTTTTTCAGCAAGGTCTCAAAGTCCCTTCCAAAGGAAGGCAGCATTAGATGGGCTAAACAAGGGAAAAAATAGAAGAAATGGAAAACATGTATTTTGCATGTGTGTATTTTTTTTCCACAAATGATTCTTTGAGGTTTGAAAACGATATAGTAGAACAGACATAGAGATATGATACTTCTAGATTTCTTTTTAACAAATCCCCATTCTCCTTCCCCCATATATTTGGAGTAGCTGTGTTTTACCTCTTAAATGACTAAAGAAATTTTTGCATGTACTTACCTGAGAATATAGAGATATATAAGAAGGCTATATAGTATGTTCAACACAAAATTTCAACCACTAACAATCTTCAGATTCACAGTTCTTCCAAAGCTTCAATTTGAAATTGTGCCCCTGCAGGAGTCCATGGGAGCTTTGTCATTGAATTCAACAAAGTCAAGAGTTATATCTTCAATATCTTGGAAAGAACAATTGTTTTCAGAGGAATTTTCATCAGTGGCTAGTACTATATCATTACTGTCTAGATGTCCATGGAGATTTTAGGCAGGTTTTTATGAGGTACTTGAATTTCAACAACTGAAGTTTAATTAGATATGCTTCCTCTTCCTTCTCCCAGATTTTGACCAAGAAATTCCGAATTTTTTTTTTTTTCCTTTAGAAGATCTACTTTCAATAATGTAACTTCTTCAAATCTGTTAAGAAAGCCTATATTTTCTGGTTTATCTCTTTCTTCTGCTGTTACTTTAACACTGTGGTTGCTCTTACTGCCTTCTGAAAAGTCGTGATTTTGCTGCAACTTCAGTGAGCAGCTTTGTGGGGTTTTTTTCTGCTCTGGCAGGACAGACATCTCTAATCCAGACTAAAGACGATCTGAACAGGTCCAGAAGGTAGGGCAGGCCTTTGTTTCATTAGAGATCCCATGGGTATGATGACCAGAACACTGGTCTCACTTCCTTTCATTTTAGGAAACAACTTCAGAAAACACTGTTGTGGGAGGAGTGATACGTCATTAAGCTTGCATGAGATGAAGGTCTGTATCTTGACAAAAAAATATGTGCTTCAGTCTCCTAGTCTTTGCCATCACTATTTTTACATGGTTTGTTATGTTGAATTTGAAATACTGCCAGGAACTATATTCAGTTTTGTTATGGTAAAGCCAGTTACTATGTGTTTTTGTCTGTAATTCAGTTATAGCAATGTTGAGGATTGCACACTTTGTTTTTAATTTTGTGTGTTCTCTACAGAGTCTCAAAAGCTGAAATATAGGGGATGAGCGGATGTTATTTCAGCACAGTTTTCACAGCTGAGCTAAAGAAATTCATGCTTCTGAGTTGAAAGAATATGATACACACAAGCATCAAAACAGGAGAGAGATAAGAAAGAAATAGGCAGGAATAGGTCCTTGAAGACAAGAATAAGGATTTAGAGAGTGATTGTGGAAGGAAGTCAGAAGCCATTGTGGGACTCAGGTAATAGAGTAGCATCATGGGGAGAGGCCATGAAGAAACAGCTTCTAGCTATAAAGTATTGGGACTTAAGGGAGGCAAAGATGTGAGAGTTAAGAAAGAATAAGTCTGCAGGGGGAGAAAGGACTCAGATATTGACCAAAGATTAACAATAGGGGAGGCGAGCTAAAAATGGACTTTGATTGTAATTGAGAAAAAGAATTGACAATACTCCTTTTTCCTTTGCTTTTCTGTCTCTTATATTCTCTTCTCACTTACCCTAAGCACAGTTTTAGCTTAAAAGGATATGAGAGATTTCATGTGGTCTGTGATCTTTCATTACTGATATTATTTGGAAAACACTCAGTGAGGATCTTCAATCAAGGATATGTACTAAATATCAGCATTATCTCAACAGATTAATGAAACTAAAAAGCAGGCTGAAATACGGAGCAAATTTGAAAAGAGAGTGCTTCCATAAAATAGACAAACCTAGGCAGATCTAGAAGATTTAATATCTTTCAGACCTTAAAGACCACTATGTAAGTCTCCCCAGTTTAAAACTATCTGGGTATCTCCCTGAATTAGGCAGGAGGAAAAAGGGGGAGTCCAAATTTATGAGCTAATCAACAAATTTTATATGCTGGTTTTTTTCAGTAATTTCATTTGTATAGACATGCGCAAGCTCATTTGCAAAGGCAGTGGCCAGATGCTTGTCAGGCTCATTTAATTGCCTGAGTGTCAAGCCTTCAGCCAGGGAGTCATATACAACCACACACACTATTTCATATCTCTGGCAAGAACATGAATTGAAATCTACCCGTTTCCATTAATCATGCTGTAATTCATGAGCTGTTCACCACAGTTGTAAATGAGATCTATATATGCAGTGCAATTTGCAAAGGGTAAATTCATGTACCTTATTTGATTAGTCATGTTAAGAGTAATAATATCAGATATCCATTTTTTCCTTTGTAGACACTTTTCAACAATGCAAACTTGTCCATGGGATCATCGTGGTCATCAGAGTCTTAGAGAAAAGCTCGTATTGCTTTTTATGTTGGGAAAAGGGAAAAGTGATGATGTAGAGGCCCACTTTTTGGTGGTCTGTCTATATAATCTAATGCATCTAATGATGTGAAATTTGCATATCTATGTAAACCTTCAGGTTAGAGGTCGCTGGCCATAGGAAGGTGTTTGGTTCCAGGTAACTAGCTTTGGTTAAAGGTTCTAAACCTTTTAATTGTTGCTGGTTTTCCTTCCTCAGTTAGTATTTGCTGTCACAGAAAACAGAGCTCCTCCCATTAAATTCTAATGTATAAAGTGGTCCAGTAAACCAGTAGCCAACCAAGTAGTTTATGGTGAACAGTTCCTTGAAACTGGAGACTGAGCTCTACAGAGACATTCATCATACTGTAACTTATTAATACAAACCTTCAATGAACTTTTATGGATGAGTGTGGTGGTGTAGAGAGGAAAATTTTATCAGAGTTACATTTATCACAACGCTATGGGATTTAGCTGGATTAAAAATGAGGTTGTTTTAAAAGGTAATATGAAAGGTAATAGTTTAATACTTAATAGTCACCAGCCTGATGTACTGAAATCTTGCTTGGAAGCAAGCCCTGTCCCAGTGCTTTGAGAAAGATTTCTTAACAAATTAATTTTATACATATTGTCTCTCATCCTGTTGTTTGTTTATTTCACAAAATAAATGTTAGTTAATTTTATTTTGAGCTAGCTTTTTAAATTCTAAATCTTGTCAGTGGTTCTGATGTGTTCACCTCAGAGGAAAAGTTCAAAGAGATCCATTTTGATGCTGTCTGGTTTGGGGTCTTTTTCACATTCACCTACCAGCAATACATTTGAGAGTCTGGGCAAGTGGAGTTGTCAAGCCTTCAGAAAGACAATCTAAAAGTAGGGCTTCATTAACCTTCTTCACAGGCCAGACATAAGAGCTTCAGCATATTTAAATTTAAACAACATTTATCTAATACTTCTGAAAAAGAAAAACTCTCTCCCCCATCCAATCTACCCCTTCAACAAGTTTTTAGAAATAGGTTCCCAGTGAGTAAAATCTTGTGTGAAATTTCCCGAATCTTCAGCAAAGAACCTGGGAAGAAAGTTATATTGTAACATATTGACTCAAACTAGATTACACTAATCACCATAAGTGGCAACCACATCCTTACTTCTTAAAAGGTATTTACTTGGATCACATCAAAGTAACAACCCTAAATGAAGATTGATCTGTGTAACTGTGATCCCTGTACTTTTCTGCTTGTCATGCTTTAATCCCATAAACTATGAAGATGCAGCAAAAAGATCAGCTGTCTGGTTACATTTTACCTGGTTGTACTTACTCATATGATCTTCATTTCTGCTTGACAGCAGGTAGCCTATAATTTTATCAAGGATGGGAATATATAACAAGTAAAACCAGGAGATGGGGGCTAAGTTCTTAAAAATAGAACGACTCCTTTATTACTTATCATGCATTTCTCCCCTTCTGTTTAAATACCTTACTACCCTTCAAGTTAGGAAATTAAGTGGTCGACAGATGAATCATGCTGCTTGCAGGTACTAGAAATATATACACTTGAGACGTGAAGTTATTAAAATGTCTGCATGTTATTTATGCTTCTGAAAAGAGTGAAAAAAATCTTCTGCAATACATTGGTGATTTTAGGAAAGCCCAGATTAATTAATAAAGACTAATCGTTTAGTGTATGTGCCAAATAAAAAAAAAATCTAGGTTTAAATTTTTATATGCTGCTTTTATTTTACACAATAAAACACCAGTTTCATCAATTTTCACAGATGGACTGTCTTGGAGGTACCAAAAGATGATGGATTTGTACTCTAGAGATGTCAGGTTATTAAAATTGAAGCAAAGTGATGAGCCTGAAGTCATGTCCATTGTTATTGTCTGGTGTGGCTTCATGGGCCTTTGGACTCTGCTTCTCTCAGTTGTATCTCTGCTGTTCCTCCCATTTGTACAGCTTTGCAGGCAGTTGCCTTGGAACTTTTCATTTTCTCCTGCTCTGCAATCTTTTCCCCCTTGCCTATGCTTCTGTGTTGTTTTTGGTTTTTGGTGAGTTTTTTTTTTTTTTTTTTTTCTCCTTTCTCTCTGCTTTTTAACCTTTGTACACTTTAGTGTTGGAAAAGCAATACCTGTATATGATATTTTCCTACACACCTACATTTATGACTAATGAAACAAAAGGAAAAAAATAATGTTTTTCTTCTTGTTTGCTACATTTCTATGAACACTGAAGGTGAAGTGTAAATTAGACCTAAATTGTTTGGTTTTGGTTTGGTTTGGTATTTTCCCCCCTGAGTTTTCTTTTATATTCTTTAATGGCTCTCTGCACATTCGCCTTCAGACTCCGAGACTTCTGCATAAGGGAAACCAATACAGAAGAGTTGATCTTTGGCTGAGCAAATTTCAAAAAATTTAGAGAATTTTGACGAAAGCCAAAACAAGCAATATGGACAAGGAAAAGGAGCAGCTAAACCAAATAGTGTTACCCTTATATAAAATTCATTACTTCCTTTTTAACTGTCCTCCATTACTGTCTGAGTTCTGCTTACATCTCTATGCAGATGAAAGGCAGAAGAACACAGGTGGTATGTCTTACCTAAGTAAGATATTCTTAGTCTGTGAGTAGGTCTCCATCAAATGGATTAATTTTTCTTGTCATGCAGTTATTTTACAGCCCTTCTTTCCACCATATGTTGTCGCAAATCAAGTATTTTTTTCATATCTAAACTGTTTAACCATCATGTGAAGAGTTCCCAGTGATGTCTATGTAGAGCTCATAGATTCTACAAAGAGCCCAGAAACAGATGCAGCAGAGGTATGATACTGAGGCTAGGTTAAGATCTTGGATCAAGCAAAATAATAATTCTATTTTACCTGCAGGACTATGACAATATCTTTGAACAGCATGACACTGTCATGAGCAGCAGTATCTTAGATCAGCATAAAGCTGAACATTTTTACAATAAGGTCAGTTTCATAGGCCTGTAAATGTAACGTTAATGTAAAGTCACTGAGGACACTTTCACTTTAGTAGCTGCTGACAATCTCTTTTTTTCTGCTCTTTTTCACTGAGGTTAAGGTCTAGAGCTGTCCCACCTGAGAACTACTCTCTCATGCTGCCTTTTCTCTCCATTTACTATAAAGGGAGTTAGCTGCTTTTCTAACTTAGAAACCTCAGGTGAGTCCTTATCAGTGGCAGTCTTGTTGCTTTTTAGTAAATTTCAACTTCTTTAGGAAAGTTTTAGTAGAATTGTACACACATGCACATGTCTGTGTGTGTATGCACACATGTAAGACAATGGAATTTTAAAGTACAGTATCTTCTAAAGCAAGAAAATATCAAGAAAACGTTAGCAAGATGAGTGTGTTTACATCTTACATGTTGAAGAAATGGTCATAATTGTAAAGCACGTTTTAACTCTATCCTACATGTCTCCTTTTGTGCTCAGACCAAACTGCCACTTGCCCGGTGCTGGGAGTTTGGTGGTATTCAGGAAAATCCTGCTACTCTGCAGGTGCAATATGCTTCATCTTCATTCCTGCTGGGGCTGCTGCTGTGCTGGGAGTGGTGCTAGTTTAAAATAAGATTGAAATAGGACTCAGACAAATTTTAGAGGGTTATAAATTTCTGGTGGGAACGGATCCCACTCACACCTAATTGAGAACCCCACAGACCCCTTACCCTTTTAGCCCTTTTGTGTAATTACAATCCATGTAAGACACAGAGGTAAACAGGAGGGGAAACTTAGTTCATAAGGCATGAAGATAGATATAGACAAATTTAGTCTTCTATTAGCTACAGTTATAGATAAAATACACTTTCCAAATCTCTATGCATGTCTAGTATAAAGAGAACAAAAGATATTTATCTGCTTCCCAAGGTGCAAAGCTGTCCCATCTGCTGCTAAAAAACATAACCACATCTAAAACAACTAATATTTTTGTTTCCAGTGTGAAAAAATATTTGTTCTGGATGTTAAGTGGTTGTCAACAATAGCAAGCATTTTTGCCATTTAACCAGAAAGCATGCATCTTCTCAAAAGTGATGGCTGATGCAGGAATTGTGCTACAGTCATGACAATGACAAAGAAAAAGCCTTGTGATTCTGGAAGGCAGATAAAAGAGTCTGAAAAATTCCCTGCAAGATCTAATCCCAGAACAAGAATGCCTGAGTCAGGAAAGTCTACCCACAGACTTTTTTGATCCTAGAATATATTGATATTGATTCTTTGGAGCACTTAATCTTTCAAAACTTCAGTTGGAAATGTATTAAAAAAAAAAAAAAAAATCAAAATTTCAGCTGATTTTAGAATTCCTCTCAGTTGAAGTCATAGTTCCCCACCAGACTACACGAGCAGATACGTTTGGCTCCATCAAGTTCCCTGACCTCAGCTGAGATTTGTTATGTTGCACAGATTTATGTCCTTAGGTTCATTTGTAGATGTTTTCAGAGGAGCATCACAACCAAATCAAGGTTTTTCCCCTCCCTACCTCCCTCCCTCCCATTTTCTTTTTTAATTTCTTTTTTCATTTCTCTCTTTTTTTTTTTTTTTTTTTTTTTTTTTTTTTTAATTTTTATTTTTTCTTTCTTTCCCCCTCCCACACCCCTAGGGAAAAACAATGTGCTCAGGTAAGTGACTGCAATGTTACTTAAGTTCATGTTCATTTTGTCAGCTAAATCAACTCATCAAACCTCAGAAATACTCTTTAGCGCACTTAAAATATTCACCTCTAAAGCAGTGTAAGTACTATGTTTACATGATACATCTGGAGCTCATATTGTGATCCTATAACAGATCTAATCTGGCCTATTAATGCCTAAAAAACAGTGTAATAGTGCCTTGGAGCTGTACAGCTGCCAGGGATCCCTCAATGTGCAGCTGCTGCAGCGTGAATCTGGAAAGGCTTCTCTGTTCACTCTGAGTTTACTAGTAGCCATATGCTCCTAACTGGGAAAATATATTGCCCAAATTAATATCCCTGATCTCCTAGTAGCACACCTCTATGTTACACCTAGCAGCACACCTCTAGCTTGCTTTAAATACTGTTCATTATTGCTTTCCCCTACAATTCACATGAAGATAAAAATTGTCTTAAAGCCCTTGTAGAATTTGACAATTGTAACTAATGCAGTAAATTTGAACAGAGCCAAGTCTCACTAACAAAAATGCACATTTCTCTTCTCTTTTAATACAGTTGATCTGTGACTGTTATTAGTTGAAGGCATAGAGCTTTTCCAATACACAGAGGAAGGCTTTGTGCTGTAACACCAAAGTGACACTGATGGCCCATGAGAGATACCTCTGCACTTCTCCCAGCCCACCCTCATGAGAGAGACACACACACAAATTTCAATGTGGGCACACAACATTTTTAAAAGCTTTTACTTCACTTGCCTTTTATTTTTATAGGAGTATTTTGTTTGTTTTGTTTGTTTTTTTTTTTTTTTTTTTTTTTACCACATTACATCTTTCATTTGAAATATATAATGGATTTTAGTTTATGAAAGCTTATTGAAATTTTAGTGCAGTATGGTATTTTGGTACCTCCATTCCCATCAGTTCTCTAATATTCTCAGTCAGTCAGCAGGATGTCTGGCTGTCTGCAATATGAATGGCTGAACATTTCTTGTAAAGAATGGAATGTACTACGTTGTTGGAATCGCATAAAAAAAGTCTTTAGTGATATGGAAAAAGGCTCTGGGACCTCAGATGTCAGTTCTAGGGGAGATGAATTTATAGGTAGAGCAATCTCTCTCCTAGAACTGACATCTGAGGTCCCAGAGGCTTTCTCCGTAACACTAAGGATTTTCTTTTTTTTTCATGCATTTCCAACAATATAATGTACTGTGCGTGTAATGTTTTGAACAATTTCACACTCACAATAATGACAAACTCGTACTTAAGAACTGCCTGCTCCCATCTCCCAATATTACTGAATAACTTCTGTTTTTAACAGTAATTTACTTAAGAAAGCAGGAAGAAACTCTTTGCAGTGAAGGTCAAAGGAGATCTGAGTTCAAAATCAGACGGTCACATTTGCTTTTTATTGAAACCTCTTCTATGTGTTCAGAATAGACAAGTGAGTCAGTCTTGAAAACTAAGCTAGAAAGTCTTCATACATCAAAATTAGACTTTTTTTTTCTCCAGTACATCACTATTTTTATGTCTCCTTTCCATTTCACTTATTACAGTAGCTCTCTTATCATTACCTATACTTCTTGAAGAAATTGCCCAAGCCTGCACCTTTTTTCCTTAGAAAATACTTTGAATTTGCTACATCCCTTTTCTTAAACACAACGTTCAATATAAATCTATAGGAGTTTGCCATTTATTTGAATGGAAACTTAGTTTGGTCTCACTGATTGACAGTAACCTTACTATCTCACACTAACTGATGCTGGTTGTTTCACTTAAAGAGGAAAGTCACAGAACAATCTCTTCTTTTTCCTCCACAAGTGCCATGGGACTCTAATATGTAGGGCTTTCTAGATTTTTCATTGCATAAGTACATTTCTTAATGACATTTATTATTATAGAGTTCGATTCTGGGCACATTTGGAGATGGAAAGGTAAAAGTTAATTTTATGTGGAATTTCTCAGAATTTACAAATCAGTCCAGCCAAAGATTTCAATTCTTATAAAATCATTAGTTATTAAAAATCACTGATGTTGTAATGTCCTTCTTCAAGTGCATGATTCTAAAAGGTACATCTTTCAGTATCATAGCAGAATAATAAAACAGATGATTCCACAGATTATTTAGAGAAGTAACTCTGCATGACTTTTAGAATAATTCCATTAATTATTAGAAAACAGAGTTTAAATTATACAAAAGCATTTGCACTCAGTATAAGCAGCAATACGTAGACATCCTATATTTTCCCCTTTAATTAAAAAAAAAAAAAAATCATTGGCACTGATTTGCCATACATAAACTGATATTTTTAAAGGTGGTTTGATGGTGGAGTAAATAACATTAAAATACTTTGCCTTCTATCTGAAGGAAATAATTAGCTAGTATAATGCCGTGAACAATGATGTGATAAAAAGAGGCCACTTTCCATAGTTTAATTGGCCTGTTTCTTTCTTTTCTTTTGTGTTTTTCTGCCAAGCTAGAATATTGTGTTTATAATATGTAATGTATTGTATAGTCATATCACCCATGTTTGTGATGAATACAGAGACTTGTGGATACATAACAATTTACTATTAAAATATATTAAGATATTCTACTCCTCATCATCATTCTGCCACTGTGAAAATGAATATGTGAAACAATTATATCTGTTGTCAAGTGACTGCAAAGATAATTTCAGGTCATCACAAGAAAGTGCTGCAAGTGTTAGTCTAAGTGGTATTTTTCTCAGGGAAGTAACTAAAAGTAAAAATTTGTGCCAGGTACATTAGCATATTTTGCTAAGTTAAAACCAAAATATTTTATTTATCTTTTATTATTTGAAAGCTTTTTGATGCTGTTCATGTTGTTTTTATTTTCTACTTACTTCACTAAAAGTGAATAATTAAATTGTCAAAACATCCAGACTTTCTTAACACATAAGCTTTTTCTGTTGAAATTGTTCAGAGAATTTTAGATGATTTCAGAAAGAATTTGAATCCTACCTTTCCCCCACCCCTATATGCATTTACTTTGAGAGAAAAATGTATTCAGTGAAAAAAGTGGTAATAAAGATTTTCTTTCTAGCACTTGAAAGCTGATCACGTCTGTCCCTAACAAAGTGGTATACAGAAGTAAAACCTCTTTTATATACATAATGTTGCTGGAGTATCAGTGTAGTTTAAGTTCAGATGCTAAAGTCATCCTTCACATAATTCTTTTGAAGTCACTTAAACCATGATCAGGTTTTAGCCATGGCAGTTACAGAGGCAGTTGTGCTTTGATCTTTCAGCTTTTCATTACTTGGAAGTTCACAGTGTTTAGTGTGCCTGTAGCATGGTACGGGATAGAAAGCACCACTATCCCACCCAGCACACTCAAAAGTTTTGTCTCTTGTACTGGGGCAGCTCTATTAACTTCAGTGAGACTGATGTAACTGAAAAGAGAAACTAGACTGGGAATCATCCTGCTGCTCATACCTACCCTAGTTGTGTATATTTATCTGTGTCTGTAAAACGTATCGCCTAAAAATGTGCAGCCTGACAAACAGTGATACATAGTGTCAGTTTAATGCAGTGCTTTGCACTTTGTATTCCTCGCCCCCCCACCCTGGATTCCTATTTAGGTGGCAATCACTAGACTTGGATTCAAGATGAGAAAGAGATTTCACTGGCAGCGATGTCCTTTTTTCAGCACGCTCTGTGAGTAATTGTGTGGGCAGCTTTTGAGTTGCCTGTGGGTCACTCTTATGATTAGACTGCTGATGAGAAATCTGAGCTACCCTCTCCCCTTGCATGTCATTTCCTTTTAATTCACTTTGATTCAGGGAAACGTGTTTTGTTTTTGTTTTTTTTTTTTTTTTTTTTTTTTTTTCTTTTAAATCTAGCTATGAATAAAAATAAGCTCCTGTAAATCCAGTTACTGAAAGCATACAGGAATAGGCCTGTTGTAAAACAGTATAGGAATACGTGTATAACACTACGAATTTACAGGTTTTATTAAGCTTAAGATATTCCCTACTTTTGATGTCTCTCCCCACACTTATTTTGATGTGTACAGCAGTGGTGAAATGCATACACTTTTTCATTTGATCATATGAAGGCACACATACATTTTAAATGAATAGAATTAAATATATTTTCTTTTTGAAAAGGCCCTGCATTATGGTGCAAAAGTTGTAATTTGGAAAGGTCACAATCCTATATTTGGAATCACTGAAATGTTAGTGGATAAAACTCATTTTTCATCCCTGAAGTTTTCATTTATTGCTTTCAGTAATAATATTTGCATTTCCATTCTGGTGGAAAAAAAACTTGTCTCTTTCAGTAGAATGGACAGAGATAGGAAGCCAGATAATTGCTATGTGTTTGTACCTAACAAAGAGGGACAATAACAAAATGTAATCTTTTTGAACCAAAACTAGAATTATTTGTGAGGAATACTGTTGTCAGGAGGAGGATGCAGGATGATTGCTGTATTTGCTTTTCACACCAACAGATTTCAGGGCAGAAGACAGTGTTGTTTGTAAAAGGGTGAGGTCTCTGCCTGGAGCTCACAGGGGCTTTGAGTGAGCTTAGTAGCCCTTGATGTGTGTTTTATAAATAGACAACTTCTTTGTAAGAGAATGTCAACACTGGTTTTTGTGGAGCCCTGTGGTGCTGCTGAGGATTCACAGCACCCATGTCAGTGTCCTGATGATCAGGGGTGTGGAGTCTCTCATGAAAGGCCTATGTGAAGGCAGGGTAAGGATGGTACAATTTCTGATTAATTATGGAAAAAAAAAAAAAAAAGGGAAACCGTACTTATTTACATTTCACTATAGAATGCGCCTACCTAGAGAAAAAGGCACAAACTGTATAGCCTTGAGTCAAATACAACACCCATCAGGTAAGCAGAAGTTTTGTAACTGGCTCCTGTTTGCAGAATTTCACCCCTAATTAAAACCTAAATTACAGAAACACCTAGTGTTGTAGAGGTCAGTATTTCAGTTTTTCTTCTTGAGATTTAAGGTTGTTGCTACCCTCTCTTGGGTGATCAGAGTGTAGTGTTTCCAAATGACATAGCTTTTGACAGAAATGTTAAAATCTCCTGCTTCTTGCATCAATGAGGATGCCTGATGAAGAAATTGTTCCAGCTCTTTGTCATCAGCTCAGACTCCCTTCACAGTTTTGAACCTTTGTTAGTAACCTGAATTCTAATTCAGCTCCAGCTCCCATTATCCTTTAAGCTTTAAAAGTCATCAAACTCTAGGACTTTTCTTCAGACATCCCTTAAAGTTATTTCCTCAAACATTTCTGTGTTGTCTCCTACACTTCTTTTTCATTACAGGGACACTCCCAGTGATTCCTGCTCTCCATCTGGTCCTCCTTTAGGAAAGTATTTCTGCTCTCTACAGGTCCTCTCTCTGTATGTATCATTCCAAAGGATGGATTATCTTCCTTCTGTAGGTGACGCTTTTTTATATCTTGTTATATAATACTTGAATGCTCAGCCTGAAGCCAAGACGGATACTTGGCAACTGAATGATTAAAAATAGTTGATTTTTGAACCCTTAAAGATCCAGTTTGTACAATTTCTATTCATACAGCAAGGAAACATAAAATCTAAAATGTTCTTCGTTTCAAGTGTTCTGGAATAACAGTTGGATTAAATCAGTAAGCAGCACTAAAAGCATGATCATTTTAGGTGACTTCTGTAAAAACCCTAACTGGTGTACTGTACTCTTGATATCTGTGTGGTGTATGAACCTTCAATAGTGAGGTTGTTTTTTGTATTGTTTCAGTACTTAAAAATATAATTTTTTATTCATAGGAAATATGCAGTCTGGCAATTGCTCAGGACAGGAGGAACTATTGTTTTATAAGCTTCGCAGTGTTGCCCAACATATGTTTGACAATCAAGAAGGGAAAACATATGTCAAGGGATTCTTCATTGCAAAAAGTCTTATGAAATGGAAAAGATTACAAAGAGACAGAACAAGAAAATGTATTAAAATAAAAGGAATCCCATGAATATTCAGTCAATAACTCTTGTCACTATTGATGTGCACTAAGATCTCCTGAGTACTGAGCAGTACAAGTTAGGTGAGACAAAGGCAAACCATGCATCTCTATACCCTTGGGATACGTTGGCACAAAAAGAATACATTAAAACTTAAGAGGACATTGTCAAATACATAGCACATTGGGATCCATGCTTGCCTTCAACTTTTGTTGCATAGGATGGGCATAATATTGCTACAGATCTGAAAATATAATCAAGTAGCGTTTAAATTTTTCAAAGTGGGCTTTAATACTTTCTTTAAAACTCTTTAACAGCTCGTGACAAGGAAGGGCACCATTCTACATCAAATGTACATCTCTTGTCAGAGATAAAAGGGCAAAAATATATGCCAGTGTCCACTGAATGGAGTGAAGATTTAATTGTAACAGGTCTGGATATCTGTATCTTAGTTCCTGTGCTAAGATCCTGCATTCAAAGATAAGCAGAATTTAATGGGATCTCTTATTTTCCTATTTTTTAAAAAATAAAATATCTGTAACATAAAGTTACATTTACTCTCAGGAATATTGTTGTGCCTTTCAACATGTCAGTAAAATCGTACGCTACAGCTATTATACTGAATAAATTTTATATGGCCTAGACAATTAAGTTATTTTAAAAATATTGTTCTTCATACATAAAAATAGTGTGTTAGCTATTTAATGAACCATGTGAGGATGTGATATTTCTGCTTCTCTAACAATAATGTTTTGCAATTGCCTATCTGAAAGACAGGGAAAAAGAAAGTCAAGAGAACAGGTTAGTGCCTTTGACTGAAATATTCCTAATAGTAGGTAGATACTTCTAAATTTAACTGAGAAGGGAAATAAAATTTAAAAAATCAACTGGAGGAGAGACAAAGCACATATAAGGTATGAATGTGAAATGACAAGCCTTTTACAGACATGTCTGAATACAAGAGAATACAAGTGCTTACATTACACTCCAGTATCACAGTGTAATCAGTAATCACCAGATTAGGAAAAGAACAAGCTAACACTGTAGAATTATTTAATTTTTTTAAAGGTATCTATAGTAAACATTCAATGAACCGTATTTTTGGGTTTAACCTTTCTGTCCTCAACAGTACTTTACCTGAAGGTGTTCCATCTTGTTTCAACATACAAGAGTCTAGTGGGGGCAGTAGGTCCTCACACATACATGTTTTATATGATTGTTCTACCTGAAGCAACATGCAAGTGTATTATACGATAAACATATACCATTAAATGTATCATAATAAAATAAAATAAGCATTTAAGTGTAAATTTCAAATGAAAAAAACTTTTTTTTTTTTTTTTTACTCTCTGTGACAAACTACTGAAAATGGAAATGAGAGTATATATTCTGAAAATTTTCACAATGTAATTTTGGATTTAAGCAATATATCTAAAAATTTAATCTGGTGCTAAAGCTTTTGTAAAAGCTTTAAATAGAATCTGTTCATCCTGTGGAGCAATAGACTAAAAATTTGTAGTAAAATACATTTTACTCTTTTATTCAGGACAAAGTAAATATTCAAGGTAGTAGAATTTATTATGTAAACACAAGCACACATAAATGTTACTTGATCTGAAATAAACAAATAAATACAGCAACACTTGTTCTTGTTCTCCATTATTTGCTGTAGCTTAGGCTGAGCAAAATCTTTAATGTAATATGCTTAGAAATAAATAAAACCATGTGTTCTGTAACCCAAAGTTATCAAACATATAAAGCCACAAAGCAAATAAGAAAAAAAGAGCCCCATGAACACAGTAAAGAATAGAAATATTACATCAATTATAAATTCATTTTTTAACAAATTTGTATTTTCTGTAGACATTGAAAAGTGGTGTTAACATGCTTAATTTATAACATCTGCCAGGGTATCAATACGGGGTAAGATGCTAGTACTGAAAAATTATTATTATAAATGTTTGAAGTTCAATATTAAATACAATACCAAAAATGATTAATCCCTAATTTTGCTGTCACCTGCTATGTTATGTATAGCCTCTGGATTTCTAAACCCATTTAGCAGATCTGTGTTTCCTTCTGCTCTAGTACTATTAAAAGAATGAACTGGGGAAAACTTCTTTTTCTCTCCCTAGAGCTGTTTTCCTTTCCACTCTCAAAACAACAGACCAGACTATAATTGTTGTGTTTAAAGTGCTAGCAGGGACTGTGCTGGGATACCTCCCTCCTCTTGTATCCCAAAAGTTGGCAGGAAAAGGAAAGGTAATTTCAGCACCAATAGTGCCAAAGTATGAGGTAGCCTCCATTACAGGCTGGAGGCCTCCAACAGGAACTCCAGCTGCCCTATGAGATCAGATAGCCCATAGAGAAGGAGGTAGCTGTGAAATACAGACCTCCAGTCATACTTCTTTCTCATCCAAAGTTTTTAATAGTACCACAATGTTTGTTAGTATTGAAATAGTTATTCCGAATTTAGTAATGTGCAAGATTCAGTGTTGCCTATCCCTTATATGTATTTTCTCACATTATCAACTAAAAAGTGTAATTATTAATGGTCACATAAGGTATACTTATGTATGTTCATTAGTATGTGTTTATGCCCTTATCTTTTGTTCCACTCACCTAGATGCAACACTAGTTGCAGACTCAATGTGTACAAACTATTTGAACACATGAAGATAATAATTACCAATAATTTCTCAAATACATTCTTGTCTGACTCACCAGTATGACGTCACATAGCAGGACATCAGTAATACCTTTGGTCTGAATCCTCAGAGTTACATAGCTTTTGTACCTGAAAAATCATCACACAAAACCTTAGCCAACTGTTGAAGAAGGCACCACTCAAAATGAAGTAACCAGATTCCCACACAGAGCATGTTAGGCACAGACTACCTGAATCAGGAGTGAAATATGGATAAAAGGATTATATTTACACATACAATTGCATATAAAAAAACAAACAAACAAACAAACAAAAAAAAAAAAAAAACAGAGAGAAGCATATACATGATTACACATATGTCTCTTTCACATGAAGATCCTTCAATATTAACTGTCTTGGAGCTAGTGCATAAGCCCAGTCAATTGCACAGTTATCCTGTAGATGAGTAGACAAAGAATGAAGGCATGACAGTTAAACAGGCTTCTTACTTGCCTCTGTTGTTTCTGCTCACTGCAGCACCAGCAATTATACAGTGCTGATCAATTCCAGACACTGAACACAGCAAACCTCTCTCAGTTTTCTCAACTCTGAGTCATTACTGAACACAGGAAAGCAACTCACCCATGTGAATTGAGAGCCAGTTGTTTAGAGCCCAAGCAAAGGAACACGGAGGACAAACAGAGATTTAGACACACTTTCACTATGAATTTAAAAATAATGGTACAAGTCAAAAGAACGTTATCTCAGAAAAGTTTCTTCCTGGAAGAAACCTATTTCAAACACTTGGGCTTTATGCAGTTTTCCTTTAACTCAGATTGTTTACTCAGACTCCCATAAATCCTCTAACTATCCTGCAGAAATTTCAAATATGCTACTTCAGACAGAAATGAAACCTGTAAAACACAAAACAGGGAGTTTCACACGTGCTTTCCAAATATATAGCACAAATGCTAAGGAACTGACACTTTCTGAAAAATGTACAACTTGCTCAGGGCATTAGTGTTATGTCTGACACTTCCCTGAAGCATCATTACCCTGTGAATAGAGACTGGTCAACAAGAAATCCCCAAATGACAAGGGGTTGGCCTGGAATTTATAACCTTGGTTAATATCAAGCTGGTTACAGGTGAGCAAGAAAAGGTGTTATCAGTGAGCCCAATGACAAAAAAAAGTCATAAGTGATGAAGATGAACTAATATAACTCAATATACTAAACTGTATCCTCAGAAAACCTGGATAAATTAGAAGTATGATGCATCTGAAAAAAGCAAGAAGAAAAAACAATAATATTCATCACGGAGTTAAAACTCTTTCAAGACCTTGGTCTTATCATCAGAGTAGAAGAGGACTTAAGGAAGCATGTGATGATGTCTCCAGGGGAAAGGTAAGCTCTTGATAGAATACAGAAAAGAACAGAAAGTACCCAACAGAGCTATGCTTCATGCCTTTGGGAAAGGTTTTATCACCTTTGAGTAGAGGATAAAGGAAAACACAGATGGGTTCATTGTTTTGGGAGTCATAGAATGAGTAAAAGGATAGAGTACGTAAACCCACTAATCATTGTAGGCAAAAGTAAAATAAATAAAATGCTTTAATTTGTACAGAACTCCCTAAAATTTATATACATACATACATATGAAAAACAACATTTCTACTGCCTTCGAGGATGTAAAACATAAAAGATGTAGAGGCCAGCTAGCCTCCTAAACTTCTAGCAAAGTGACTACATGCGCACAACTTGCACTTACAGTGAATGAAATAATGAGCAAACCCTGAAATTCTCCAGGTACTAGGAGCTGTGCTGACCTTCCACCTAATGATGGCCTTTATCTATCTTAGACAATCATGCAGAGCCACCCCTGCAGCCCAAACCACAAAAACTTTGCCACCTAAACTCAGTACAGCTATTTGCGTGTGTATTACACAGGTAGTGACAATGTGTATGCATGCAGCAACATTCTAATTCATGCAGAGCTGGCTTACTGAATGATGAGTAATTCATCTCCTTGAGAATCTGATATTTCCTATCTATTACACAGTTCTAAAAGTTTTAGTTCCTAAAAACCCATTTCCATGAAGCCATACATGGTACTGTATTACTAGAGATAACAATAATACAGAAGTAGAAAACAAAGCATCCATACGTCATCTCAACTTGAGGCAAATATTATGGGGTTAGGGTAAACCAATTTTTCTGTGGGGGCTTATCTCCCGTTAGTATATTTTATGAATATAAATTTGAACATTAATTCCCAGAGTAACATAGAAATTCATCAGAGCCCTCAGATACAAAACAGAAGGTATAATATCCAGATAAATAAACATCATAAATGAAATGAAATGAAAATGATAAAACTGAGTCAAGGGAACTTCGGAAGATTTATGCCAGGTGAAGGTTTTGTTCATATAATTGAAGCATTCACAGTTAGACATAAGTATATTTTCTCAGGTTGTACTCAAACTATTTTTCCTCAAAATCTCTGAACTGCAACATGTCACCTTCAACAACAGTTCTACACGCATTTTCACCTGAGGATGTCCTTTTCAAAGATATATATTCTTACCTGGTAAGAAACTCGGTCTCCTTTCAGAAAGATTCTTATCTTCAGTTTAAATGTCAAAAGAAGCCTATAAAACCAAACTGTTCCCAAATCCAGATAGTCTGTGTGAATGTCACAGCAATGCATGCCACATACATACTGTTTGCGTACTTTTTATGTGTGTCAAATTCTGTCAGATTCACCTTAACGAAATGCTATATTTTAGAAGCAGCTACCTGTGGACTGCAGTAAAATAATATTTATGTTCTGCATGGGTCAGTTGTTACCAGAGTTTGCCACCATCAGTATGAATAAAGGCACTCTGCACATTTCTGTTTGCCTGGTTTTAAGAGATTACAGTGTCTGCCACCACAGAATGTCCTTATTAACTATATTTCAGCCACATTTATCAAAATTAATATTTGCCTTACTTCTACATATGGTTAACATGGGGCTTTGTTTCTTGATTTTTGATATGCGTTTAGTATAACTGATTTTTTTGTTTGTCATGGGAAGATCTCTTGGCTAATTAATCTCAGATTTCTAAAGATCATATTACTGCATGAAGTGGCATTAGAGGACTTGCGATGCCACAGAGTATCACATATGATGTTATAAAAATTGATATATTTATTTTTGTGTCAGAAAATTTTCAGACTGAAATCCATGGATATAACATGCAAGTCCCAGACTAGTAATTCTATGTCTACATGGAGCCCAAATGAACCACAACTCCTCAGGGACAAAAAGAGTGGGGGATGGTGCCCATTAATAACTTTATCACTCTCATGACAATCCAACGCAATGAAATAAAACAATTATCATAGCTGTGTCTCTCTACTCAAGAGGTATTTTTTGAATGTGTGTGACTTTTGCTTCTCTTCTTCTGCCGGTGTTTGTAAATTATTGTTTTAATTTACAACTCAGCTGCAGCTGGCACCAACAGAAAGACAAATCTTCAATCAGAGACATTTTAACTGATTTTTGTTTGTTTGTTTCTTTGTTTGTTTTTTTCCAACCAATTAGGTTCTTCCAAATTCAGGAAAACATACTGACTTCAGGGTCAATCTTTGACATGCTTCATTTCTAGTTGTACTTTTGCCTTTATTCTGCATATACTACTTCTGGAAATGCTGATCTGTTGGTGCTCAACTAACTAGTGACAAAACTAACATATTCTCTTTCCAGTAAGTTTTTTTCATAGCTACAACCACTGAAATAACTGTTCATTTCTTGAATTTATGTTAGACTTAAAACTTAGGGACCATTAATAATCCATAGAACAGTTACGATTAAAAGAGTTTTTATCTTTTTTATAAGACATTTTCTCATAGTATCCACTGCCAACATTATGGAAATATATATATAACACAGAAGAAAATTATATTAATGTACAATCATTCTATGTTAAGAAATGAATGATACAGTCCATTGACTTCTAGCTAGATGTACTTGCCTTTATGAGGTGGTAGTTAGCTCTTAGATTTGTAGGAAAGGACTATTTTGTTTCCTTATGGTGAAAAGTTGCTAAATAGTGTAGTAGAATAGACACCACAGGATATGTTTTCTTTGAACCTCTTCAGACTTATAAAACTGACTTGTTTTTCCTTCCAGCAATTAATTTTAGGTCCTAGAATTTAATCTACAAACACATTAATGGAAAGTTTGAGTTAAATCAAAAGTCTAAAATGAGCCACCATGACAGTTATCCTTTTAATATACATGGGCATTAGGTAACTCGCAAGCAAAATCCACAGGAGACTTTATGAAGAAAGTACATAGTCACCAACAGAACAGCATCTTCTCTTACATTCCAAATCTTGTTTACGGGCAAAGAGAAAGCACATGCTATACATAAAAGAGGCCAATAATTTAGTCTTAATATAGTGGAAACTTATACAATCTAATTCAGGAATCATCATTGGTCTAAATCTGATTATTACAAAACAATAACCAAACCAAAACAAAACCCCAACAGGTAGAATACAGAAAAATGTACAAAACCAGCAGCAATATAATTAAAATTGCAACACACATACTTCTTAGTTTCTACCCTTTCCCTGCTGCTTTCTCCCTTCTACTGTTGCTCTGGGTCCTAGCATCAGCAGTTTCACCATGGTGTTTGTTCATGGTGGTGAGGTGTTACAACAAGTTGTCCACATCTCTAGAACCTTTGCTGGGAGGAATATGGTTCTCTTGTTGATGATTTCCTCTTCCATTTTTTTTTTTTTTTTTTTTTTTCCCTCCATATAGAGTCTTTTACAACTTTTTCATTCTTCATTGTTCTGTAGTTCCAGGTTACATCCAAGTTTACTAGACATGGTGTATTTTACATATGTCAGATACTGTTTCTTTGTTTTCTTTGTTACCCCTAAAGCCAGTTTGTCCAGCTCTAGGTCTGCATTAATTTTTAACTGATAATTACTGAGCTTTTTATAGCTGTGGGTTCTCCAGTACTAAGGGAGACTCAGCTGGATCTAGCAGCTCAAAAAAGGTAAGGCTGTTTCAGCTCCATGGCCCCAGCTACACATTCACAGCTCTGTCAGGCTAAGTGGAATCAGCCTGGCTATGATGTTTGTTCATCAGGAGTCTGTAATTTGGTTTCTTGTCTCCATTGTGCCTCTGTGGTTCCCTCTGAGCTTGTGGAGATGGGCTGATGACTCCCATAATGGATCTGGGAAGAGCTATGGCAGAATTTGAGCTCTTCTATCTGCTGTTGTCTCTGTCCTCCTTTGTGGGGTGCAGATGAGCTTTTACTACATAACTTAACACCAGCTTGTGCCCCATTCCTTATCATCACATATCTGAGTTGTCTGTGCTGCACCTTGTGTCTCTGACTCTGAAAGCCTCTGCTGCCCTTCCAGGCTTCTGTATCTCTAGATTCTTATGTCAGAGACCTAAGTATCTCTTTCCACTTGCTATCTGTATAAAACTATAATAGCACACAAAGACAGACAAAAATAAACTAGACATGGACACCTGGTCAGTTAGAGAAACTGCTTCTACAGAGAAATCAAGCAAGACCTGGATGCAGGTTAAGAAGTCAATTAGAGCAGACCTGACAAGCCTCTGTCCTGAAGTCATTCAAATGCAGTACGAAGTTTACAGTCTGTTGCTAACACTGGCAATACAGCATTTCAGGGCTGTGTGGTTACACTTCTTCACAACCAGGAGATCAGGACCACAGAGTCCAGGCAGCCAGACCACATCTTTCAGTTCACATCACACAATAACAGCCATTTGGATATGCACTCCGGAAAAACTTCCGTCAACTGTTCATGACTTTCCAACCTAGGGACTCTCAGAGCACTGTTTTGTGTTATACAAAGAATTCCTGAAATCCCCTGGATGTTGTCTTTGTTGCCTATATTATCTTGCCTTATAAACTTATCCATGAACTGTAAATGCTGTATTCCCTGCTACACTTCAGCCACTGGAAAGATCTGCATGGATGGATGTGGACAAACATGAATTCTTCTACTTGTACCAAAGTAGAGAAATATGAACCAACATATGCTGATTCAAAGCTTGGTGTCTTCATCAGTGCAGTGCTTTACTTAAGGTGAGAAAATCAGAATATATTAATCCCAAAGAATCACGAAGAATCTCACTAAAGAGGTGTAAATCTCTCGTACTACAGCTGAATGACATGTCTTTATCAGAGAGCTCATCTGTTTTTACCTATACATGTATACAGATGTGGGTCTGTAGATGCATAGGACTAGGACTAGGATGTGTCTTTCTGTCAAATTACTGCTCAAAGTGAGCTGCTGAAGGACCATGACCATATCCGGGCAGCAGATAGAACAATTGATGACTTTTAAATGACTGTTTTGTTCCAGTAGATCTTGCAAAAGCCCCATGTTTTCATCAAGCTGCCTGCAGATATACTAACTACAGTCCTGTTCTTTGGACAATCACAGGGATAGCAACTACTATGAGATTCTCAATGGCCCAAATATTAAAAGAAGAGGGCACAGTACTGTTGTCTGTAAGGTGTCAGCTACTGATTCCCTTCCCCATTTTTTCAATGTTTTTCTTCTCAAATAGTGCTGATGAATGATTTAAAATGTTAGATGGCAAAGTACATGGCTTGTAGGAATTTGTAAAACTCCTTCCTATTTGCTAATAATATCTATGAGTAAAAAAGGTTTTAACAGCAGAAAAATAACACAGTTGTCTGAAGAAGGAAGGATTGCAATCTATACTTCTGTAAAATAATAAGGAAATTTATATAGGAGATGATATTGACACTTGAACTCCAATTGGGAATTTGTATTTGCAGAATTTTTCATCAGTCAATAAGCCTTCTCAAAATAAACACTGATTATTAGATTAGAAAATAGTTGCACAAGTAGAAATAATGCAATATCCTATAGAATGTCTATCAGCTAGTAGAAATTCAATGTTATATATAAAGTGATTTTTTTTTTTTTTTTAATGTCTAGGTGTGACCCTTATAGTAGACTGTCTTTGCTTTGTCTGTCACAAAACTGTAATGAATTGACACATGTAAGAGGACCTGTTTAACTTTTCATAAATAATTTTTGAATAGATTTAAAAGTAAATTAAAATATAGCCACTTTTTTCTCTTTAAGTGATACAACATGACATTTTCATCTAGTTTGGTCAGGTCACATCAAATTATGTCACATCACAGAATATGTTTAGCCTAATGCAATGTGATATAAGTGTAATGTCTGCATCAAAAATTGAAAGGAATAATTTAAAACAAAATCTAAAAGTGGAAGAAAGTAAGAAATATAATAGCTGGATCTGCTTATTCCAAACATACCTTTGCTTTCTTGTAATAGACAGATGCCCCTATGTTCTCAGAGTCAGTAGCAGGTACTTCATCCCCCAGCCAGTTACAAAAAATATATATAAAAAAAGGATGATTTCATTGAAATGCCACTTACTTTTTTCTTGTAATAGGTCTTGACAAGAAAATGTTCATGCTGTGTGACTTTGAAAATGCCCTTTTCTGGCAGGCAGCCTTCCTGCCTGTGCTACTGTTTGCTGGCTTTAAACAACAGGAACAGGGGCCAATTTAAAGTCCAGGAATCAACCAATTTGAGATGCACAAGCTCCCCATGAAGCAATTATTCCCTTGGATGGACATACCGTCTTCATTATTCCATAAATTTTGCAGAACTTAAATATTCAACCACTGATGTACATTCTTTGCACTGTCGGTAACATATGTGATATGATTGTCCAAAAAAGAAAGCACATTTCTGTCTCAGAATACATAGTGTGATATTCCAGCCCACAGGGATGGTAGTGGAGAAAACATACATATATTCTAGGATTAAATTATGTCCTGTGGAGATGAGCTGGATGGTTTAAAAGAAAGAAAGAGAAGTTTTCAATAGTCTTTGAACAGGATAGTCTAAAGTTGTGAGTACATGCTTTATTCATCTCTTCTTCAAAATATGGAGATACATTCTCTGCGTCCTTTGAAACATTTTCATATTTCCTACCCTCCTCACTAGCCAGTAGCTTATTTTTGTTCAAATTATTGGATAACCTCAGTACTTCTCTCCCAGGCAGTGTTCTTAAGTGTGTTAACAATACTAGTTATCTTTCAAATATATATATTTTTTATTTTTACTATGGGAAAGCAATAGAAGACCAGGAAAAAAGCAAAGGAAAAGAAGAATAATGCCGGATTCTTATGTTTCATTAACCTATGAAATTATTCTCTAAAGTTTATTTGGACAAAAATTATTTTTAGTGTTCTCTATTGTAAATTTGTTTTACTCAAGAGCCAATGATTTTTTTTTTTTTTTTTTTTTTTTTTTTTTTTTTTTTGCCTAGGTTTCTGTTAGTAATACACACTCATTCTATAAGTGATGATCTAGAAGCTTGTACCTCAAATTCTGAAACTGGAACCCTTTCCCGGATAAAGGCCAGTACTAAAACCAAAAGACTTAATCAAGAGCATGTTGTTCTGTCTTTATTTAGAATGTAAACTTTCATAGGCTAAAACTGTAACAATGACAGTGTTTAAGTAGGAACAAGATCAACCCCTTAAAATTTAACCCTTATATGTGTTCACTAAATTTATGTCTGAATCTATTTTCTAATCTAGCTTTGTCTTCTACCCATTATGTTTCCTGATGGACATGGGTTTAAACTGACCCACAGAGGTCCTCACATGTGAGAGTCCTTGCCATCTTGATATCTCTAATTTGTGCTGTCTGCTGAGCACAGGTAAAATTATTGAAAGTATGCCATCCATCAACATGTCCTAAGTCTAGCTCTTCCAAAAGACTGCAAGAAACCTTTGAACTCCATCTATATCTCTTCAAGTAAGTATAAGGAAATTTCCAGGAACCTACAGAACCTCTTTCCTTCTTAGAAAGTAGAAATTTCTCAAATTTTAATATATTGTTATAATTATACTTTAATCTATTTTTTTTTTTTTCAGGTATGGAAATAGGATGGACACATGAGGTTAAATCAAATAAAGGATGCAAATGTGTATTACAATATAAAAATATTTTGACGGGACAAAAGGCACAGTTTCCAGTGACTACTATGTTAGACTCTACAGACATTTTAGTTAAACAGGAGAGGAGAGGAGAAACAGACATGCAGACAGACAATCTGATAAGCCTGCCAACTGCTTCCTCACTTCTTTTAATAACACCTAAAAGTAACAATCTGCTATCTAGCTAACAGCATCCAATTTTATTCTGTCATTTTCTCTATGGGTGTGTTGTATCATTTTAAAATAATTAGATGTAAGTCTGTGATCTTGATGATCTGTGTTTGACTCTGGGACCCCCAGCATAAGAAGGACATCAGCCTGTTGGAGTGAGTCCAGAGGAGGCCATGAAGATGATCTGGGGAATGAGAACCTCCTTTATGAGGACAGGCTGAGAGAGTTGGTGTTGTTCAGCCCAGAGAAGACAAGGCTCCAGGGAGACTTTATTGTGGCCTTCCGGTACTTAAAGGGGCACTACAGGAAAGATGGGGGGGATGGACTTTTTACAAGGAAGTGGAGTGATAGGACAATGGGTAATGGCTTTAAACTAAAAGAAGATAGATTTAGTTTAGATATAAGGAAGAAATTTTTTAATACGGGGATGGTGAGACACTCAAATAAGTTGCCCAGAGAGGTTGTGCATGTTCCACCCCTGGAAATGTTCATGGCCAGGTTGAATGAGACTTTGAGCAGCTTGGTCTAGTGGAAGGTGTCCCTGCCCATGGCAGGGGGGATGAAACTAGGTGACCTTTAAGATCCCTTCCAACACAAACTATTCTATGAATCTATGATTAAAAAAAATAAAAAATAAAAAAAAAATGGTGCTGACATGTTCAAGATAGCTTCTAGTAACTCACTTATGGAATCAGAGACCACAAAGCTCTATTACTGAAGCAATATAAATAATCTAGCTTTACAGAGAAGGTCTGAGTCATATTATATTGGTTCATCACATTGTTACATTGTATTGGTTCTGATATCACAGAATCACAGAATGGTTGAGGTTAAAAGGGACCTCTGGAGAACATCTGATCTAATCACATTGCTCAAGCAAGGCCACCTAAAGCAGGCTGCCCAGGACTATCCAAGGAGGGAGACTCCGCAGTCTCCCCAGGCAATCTGTGCCAGTGCTCAGTCACCCTGACCTGTTAGATTTTCACAGTGAAAAAGGTTCAGATGGAGCCTCCTGTATTTCACTGTGTGCCAATTGTCTATGGTATTTTCACTGAGCACCACTGAAATGAGCTTGGCTCTATCCTCTTCACACCATTCTTTCAAGTATTTATGTACATTGATATCATTCCCAGAGCCTTCTTTTCTCCAGGCTGAGCAATCCCAGCTCTCTCAGCTTTTCTTCATACATCAGATGCTTCAGTCCCTTAAACATCTTTGTGGCCCTTTGCTGTACTCTCTCCACTATGTCCATGATTCTCTTGGATTGGGAAGCCCAGGACTGGACACACAACTCCATTTGTGGCCTCGGAAATGCTGAGTAGATGAGAATATGCACAGACAACTTTATGTTAAAATATTTTGGACAAAGCAATGAACTTGAAGAATATGTGGCAACTTCAACAGTTCAATAACGTCTATTACATAGCATAAATGTGCTCAAATTTCCTTGGAAGTTTTTATCACTGCTGAACAGTGGTTTTCAGACCTAGCAAGTATATCTAGACTGTCAAATAACATAGTGCTCCAGTTTTTTCCCACATGCTTGAACTTAGACTTGTTACTGTATAACTATTCATTTTTTCCCCTGACTGTCTTTTGGAGTGAACCATTCAGTTGCCTCTCCAGACAAGATCCAGGTGAATTTCTGGAGTTCAGAACAACTAATTTTCACATTCAGAACATCTTCTAAGACATGACAAATGGGTTGATCCACATTTGCCCCTCTCTGCCCTACAGAATCCTTCAGCAGTATCTTGGAGGGTTTTGAAATCTCAAAGATGTCTGCATCTTACACTTTCAGGCATGAATTGAATACCCTAGCTTCATTAAAACACCAGTCTTGTGGAATAGAATACATCCTTGCACTATTTCAAGCACTTGGAACTAAGATAAAACTTCTATGTGTGTTCCACTATGCATCCGTGTGTTGCTATGTGCATACACATGCATTCATGTGATTTTATATTTCTCTCCAGTAAACCACTTAATGACCTCCTGGATAATTTCAGCTAAACTAAATGGTGAAGGGATAAGCTATGGAGTTAACACATTGCTCATGAAAATTGGCTCTCAGTTATGAGACAGAAGCTGTTAAATCTCTATTATGCCTCCATGGAGGCAAAGGCTGAAATCTGAGCTTTACTCTACTTAGACTCAAAGTAATCCACACAACAAAGTGAGACATTAGGAACTATAGGAACAGCTAAAAAAGAAAACAAACACCAAAAGATTGAAGCATGGAATACACTAAATACATTGGTAAACATCTTAAATAATCCTCCCCTTCCCTCTCCTCTTCTCCTCTCATCCCCTTCCTTCTCCTCCCCTCTCTTTATACACTGATCTTTTGCTAGTGGTCCCTACCACTAGAATACACATGCATAAGGCTTCAGCTGTGTCTGTTCAGAAATTGGTAATTTGTATTAACTAGGTATCTGAACTTCATCTACAGTCAGTAGAGAGTGCCACCAACCAGAGAGGGATTAATCTAAAACAGGTGTTGAAGTTTGGTCATTTGCAACTCTTTCTAGATGTTCTTGTTTAGAAGGAGCCTTCATAACTTGCCAAGATGCTTAAGTTTTAGATGGTTGAAAGATTTTAAAATGATGATGAAAGTTAAGTAACATTTATCTCAATCTTAATTGTTACTTGAATGTGTCTTGCTTGCTACAGGCATCTGCATGTAGAAAGAGAGAACTGGGAGAGGTCTCACGGGCTACAATGTTCCTTCTTTTTTTCTAACCACCATATCCTATAATTTGTTTTGTTACCAAGCTCCAAAGAACCTAAAGTAATTCAATGCATTTCATTACTTCAGGATCTGATTGAAAGCCTGAGGAAGTCAATGGAAGGTATCCTATCAATTCAACGGACTTTAAATCCTATTAATATTTCTTCTATAATCCTCATTGCTTATTCTCTTTTGGGATACAAAAGACTGGAAACTATTTGTTATCTAAAATTGCTATTTCATTCCTCTTCAGCAAATAACTTGAAAAATGATGGGTTTATGGTTTGGATTTCCTTTTTTTTTTTTTAGATTTTGTTTTTGAAGATGATCATAATATACCCACATTGACAGTGATAAAATGGAATGGAATATTTTCTTTGCTATGATAAATAGTTAGGGACTCAAAAATAACCTTTTAGATCACAAATTTTTCACTGACACCAGAAAATTTACTGATTAGAGGCTTTATAAACTATCCATATGTACTTTAAGTTGATAAAGGTCTGGCTAGTGTGCTGTACTTAAGATATTATTATATCTGCTTAAAAATCTTTTTCATAAACATCCTCTTCCATTATCTACTGTTTTGTTTTCACATATGAACCAACCATTTCCTAAATAAGCCATGATTTTGAAACAGAATCTCAGTTATGGAAGAGAAATATATTTGGACTCCATTATTTCTACACATAAATTTGGAAGAGAAAATCCAAGGCATTTTGGTTTGATTTGAAACTCGGGTGTTCATCTGATAAAATGTTCATAGCACTCCTGCTGAAACCAAGTTATACTGGTGAGCGTAATGGCAGATCTGTCTTTTATGTCATATTTCCCAAGCTATTGGTAGTACAGCACTTTTTTTTTTAATAGATGAAAAGGTGAATTGCTTAGCTTTGCTAAGTTTTTATTCATAAAAGTCTGCTAAGGTTGGGGAAGGCTTTAATCTTTCTTAAAGAAAGTGAATATGAGTCATGGATCATAAGATTAAAATACAGTGATAAAAAGTTGATAGTAGTTTCTCTGACCAAAAAGAAAATACAGTATGAAATAAGATAAAATATTCCAAAATGCCTAAATGACTTAGGAACTTAAAGTCACTGTCTAAATGTATGTAATTTTCTTGGAGTTTAAATATCTGGAAAACAAGAATCCTCACTTTTTGTTGTTGGTCTCTTAATAGTCATTCTGGATTCCCTGAATGGGATTCATCTCATCTTCCTTAAACATCTACACTGAATCTGAATTAATCAACTAGGGCTCCCTTTATAGTTGGTAGAGAATAATAGGCATTCTCAGGGCGCAGTTCATCTGACCTACTTCAGATGCCTATTTTAGGATAAGAGGAATTGTGACCTAGAAGTGCCTGTTTCTCTCCTTTGACTACTAGAAAGCCTAAAGTGATTAGCTCAGGTGCAGGCTTTCATACTCTCAATGCCTACATTTAGCCAGATGAATGTCTCCTTTTTTTCTGTGTGATTTATATCTTTGGGAATTTTATATACCAGAATACATATCCATACTTTATCTGCTTTTTTCTTAATGAAAAATATGTATCAGTGTAAAAACATTTTTTATGTTAGCACTTGTGTTAATATTTAAGCTTTCACCTTATTACCAAAAATATACTTAATTTGCAAAGAGATAAAATATACCTATATACTTCCATATTTCTTCCAGCGAACAGAAACTCTTAAAATAAAATGTAAGATATGGGACCTCAAAGACAACATGACATTATAAGTTAACATTAATACAAATAGACTAAGCACATAGCTGCAGGTTTTCCTGGAGGGGATAATGAAGGATTAGCTCTCTTTTAGCCAACTACCCATTATCCTTCTTAGCTCTTGTTCCCAAAAGTCATATGCTAAAGGCTATATTAAGAGCAAATCCCATAAAAAACAAACAAACAAACAAACAAACAAACAAACAAACAAACAAACAAACAAAACAACCAACCAACCAACCAAAAAAACATCAGGGGAGAATGTACCTATCTTGTGGGGAGCTGTACTTGCATATTTTTCACTCATCAAGAGATGTGATGGAATTGTGGTCTCCTCTCGCTCTTACTGACACAGCAGGAAGGGGCACACGAGGTGCCCTTTCACTTCAGGCTGCAGCTGTTCCTAGGAAGCTCTGGAAGAAAAAAACAGAACTGGGAGGTGAACACTGTTTTAATGAAGAATTAAAAGTAACTAGTTATTTTTTTCCTGTTTCTTTCCTCATACACATACCAACGTTTATCTCCTACTTTTCTCTTTTTCACCTGGTGTTTTAAAAATGTGTGAATGTAACAAGAGAGAGGTAAGACATAGGAAAAGAAAACAGCAATGAACTTCTGAGACAGGATGCTCTACCTCTGTCAAACAGCATGTTTCATCTATTAATTTGGCAGCTTTAACAACTGACTAACTACCCTGAGAAAGATGATCTCTGGCAGGACTTTGTGTATCGGGTTTTAAATTTGCTAACCACCACTACTTCATCAATACCTGAGTTCAAAGTAAACTATCAATTTAAAAAAGCAAACAGACCTAGAAGACAGATAATTCAGGAAGGTTTTGTCAAAGTTTTCAAACAATGGTAGCCTGCTTTTCTGAGTCTTTCTCTTTCACATGATTTTCTCCTTTAAAAAAAAAAAAAAAAAAAAAAAAAAAAAAAAAGCTCATTTTCATGTATCTTTCTTCCTCTTCTAATTTCCAGTTTCTTTCCCTGTGCTCAGTTCAACCTGCTTGCTGGAAGAATATGATTAGGCTTGTCTGTGTTACTCTCATGGCTTAGTGAGTCTTGATTATATATTGAACGAGATCTGGGCACGGGACAATCTTTTCCACTGTGCCCTGGTTTCCATGGCAAGGAAAGTATGGTATGTTAACTGAGTGGGGGCCACTGCAGTCTCAAAGAGTTCAGTCTACAACTCAGAATTTCCTATTCCAGCAATGTATGTGGCCAGCTAACAAACAGAACAAACAGAGAATAATCTATAACTTCTTCTAAGAAAAATATTTTTTTTAATATTTCCTATTTATTCACTGCCTGCATCTAATGCTCAGTCCCTTCAGGCCATGTAACTGTGGTATGAATCAGTACTTAATTTTTATTTTGAAAGAACTTGTTATACCCAATTTTTATTTGTTTTGGAAAGGTAAATACCACAGCTTTTTTTGAAGATAACTAGATAATTGCATTGCTTTGTTATCTGTCCCTGGAATCAAATAGAATAAGGGTTTATGTGCTTTCTTCTTTTCTAATACAAGTATATTTGTTGAAAAATGTGATGCTATTTTAATCTTGAAAAAAAAATAATTCACAATTCTTTGTTATTCATAATAAAATGTATGCACATTCATTGTTTCTGTATTTTTTTCTGAGATCAAATGTTTTATGTGTAAAAAGGCCAAAAGACTTTATCTGTTGAAAATAAATAATGTAAATCTGAGGATGAAGATATATTTTTTCCCTGAAATCATGAATAATGTAAATATAGTACAGAATTCTTATATGTACTTATAGAATAATTATCTACTGGTTTCAGGCAGAATACTAGAAGGATGTATTTTTCTCGAACTTAACCCTTAGGAACCTTCTTTTGCTCAGCACTGATTCCTATCAAGAACATCCTTAAGGAAATATATACAACTTCGCCTTGTTTCCTCTTTGAAGCTTTGGGTTAGACTCCATATGAATGATCCATTACTTTCCAGAAAATCTTTATCCTCTTGAGACTATTCATACAATGTTGATTCTAGTTCCAGTTAAACAGAAAACTGCTTATTTGAAAAATAAAAGAAAAATGTTACTATTTTCTTGTAGTATACTTATACGTATTGCTTGGGAAACAGTATTTTTGTGAATAATCAGAAAACAGGGACCTGTGGTTAAATATATTTTCAATATCCCTCTGTCATTTTTTGCCTCCTGAGTTTGTGAGCCTCCTGCTGGTAGGTGTGGCCAATTTTTGACCAATTTCAAAGATGAGCCTAAATATATATAAAAAAAGTTAGAGTTTTTCTTGGAGATGAGTTGGCAACCATCATTGAAAAGGTTTACCAAGACTAGCCATTCATTTACATTAATCCTTAGGAAATTCTTTTAATGAGGTAATTATTGCTATTATAAAACGGGGAAAAAATTCTGTGTGCAAAGTTGGAGACAACGTAAACAATAATGAAACCTGCATCTTGCTTCATTTTGTAATCAGTGTTGAAACTCAAGGGAAAGAATAAAACAGTATCAATAACCTTATATCAAATGCACTGCTAAATATCATTATTCCTGGCCAAACTCATGCTGATGTTTTTTTATTCAGATATTTGTTCTATGACTAAATGCACAGACAATTTAATGTCTTTATAAATGAGATCATTTAGGATGTCTTCTTACTGCTTAGAATCAATAAAAAGTAAAAACACTTTCCTTGTTTTAATTGAACTAACTAAATGCCTCACCATTTTACCTCAAATACTAAATACACAAAATATTTTAAGGTATAACTTCTTATATTTTCATATTTTTTAATGAATAATGAATTACTAATTCATATATTACTTTTTAGATTTTTCCACTGTATTTGTGTTTTTTATTTCTTAACAGCTTCTTTGGAACTTCATCAGTATTTTAAAAAAAATACTGCATTTTTCAAAGATACTGTATTTGTCCTCACTTAAAAGGTGACATCCAGTTTCTGTACCACTGCATACAGTTATTCCATTCCAAATGCGTGACTTGGTGTCTGCCTTTATTAAATTTCACAAGGTTCCTCTCAGTCCAGTTTTCTAGCCTGCTCCCCAAAATTTGGTGTTATCTCCCTGGAGTACATTCGTCTCATTTTACACAGCATCAGTAAAACCAGTTTGGTTCCCTTATCAGTCACTAAGGGAAAACACTGTTAACTGGGCACCAGTTGGACTTTGTACCTGCTGATTATGTCCCCTCAAATCTGATTACCAATTGGCTTTTATCCATGTGTCGTGGTTTAAGTCCAGAGGACAACTGAACACCACCAACAACTCCCTTACTCCTTCCCCCTCAAGGATGAGTAGGAGAAAATAAAACAAAAGACTTGGGCATTGAGACAAGGATATGAAGGGATCACTCATCCATTATGGTCATGGGCAAAAGACAGACTCCATTGGTGAAGAAATCAAAAGAACATCAATTTAATTAGAACATCACCAACACAAATTTACCGATCAAACAGAGTAGCACAGTAAGTAATAAAACCACATCCTGAAAACACCTTCCACCCACCCCTCCCTGCTTCCTGGGCTCAGCTTTGCTTTCAGTTTGCCTACCTCCTCCCCCCACAGCAGTACAGGGGGTCAAGGGATGGAGGTTGCAGTCAGTTCTTCACTCGTTGTTTCTGCTGCTCCTTCTTCCTCAAAGAGAGGACTCCCTCACACTCTTTCCTTGCTCCAGCATGGGGTCCCTCCTATGGGAGACAGTCCTCTACAAACTTTCTCCAACATTAGTCCTTCCCATGGGCTGCAGTTCTTCACAGACTGCTCCAATATGGGTCCCTCTTGCAGGTTGCAGTCTTCTCAGTGATAAACTTCTCCAGCATGGTCTTTCCTCAGAATCTCAGCCTTCTTCAGGTGCAATCACCTGCTCCAGCATTGGGTCCTCTATGGGCTGCAGGTGGACATCTGCTCCACCATGGACCTCTATGGGTCCTGCCTTCTCACCACAGGCTGCATGACGGACAGGCTGCTGTCAGGAACTGTGGCCCATGGAGAGGACCCCATGCTGGAGCAGGTTTTCTGGCAGAACTTGTGGCCCGTTGTTGGACCCACACTGGAGCAGTCTATTTCTGAAGGACTACACCCCATGTAGGAGCAGTTCACGAAAGCCTGTATTCTGTGGGAGCGAATCCGTGGTGAAGCAGGGGAAGAATGTAAGGAGGAAGAAGCAGCAGATACAAAGCATTATGAACTGACCAAAATCCCCATTGTCCATCCCTCTGTGCTGCTTAGCTGAGAGGAAGGTAGAAGAGTGAGGAGTGAAGTTGAATGTGGGAAGCTGTGGGAGGTGGGGAAAGGTGGTTTTAGATTTGTTCTTTTTTCTCATTACCCTACTCTGATTAATTGACAATAAATTAAATTAATTTCTCCAAGTGGAGTTTGTTTTGCTCATGATGGTGACTGCTAAGTGATTCCCTTCTCCTTATCTTGACCTATGAGATTTTTTGTAATGTTTTGTTCTCATGTCCTGTTGAAAAGGGTAAGTAATAGAGTGGCTTGGTGGGCACATGGTGACCAGCCAAGGTTAATTCACCACAAACATTTTTGAAACAGCAGAAATTTCCACTAACAACATTGGCCTTTCATAGATCATCATCTCTGAAAAGCAGTTACAATGACATTGGCCAGCTCCCTCATCAGCTTTGGAAGCATCCTTTCTGGTCTCATGGCTATCTATATATTCAACTGCTTTAAGTGCTCTCTGATTGCATCTTGCTCTAAGACAAGCAATGTTGCATTCCCACAGACACTGCTTGCAGTCTTGGGAAACTAGAAGGCCAGATGGTATACCTTATCAGTGAAAAACAAGGCAGGGAAAGGGGGGAATGCATTAGATACCTCATCATTTTCTATCTTCTTGGTCACAAAGTCCCATGCCTTCACATTCATTGCTAATTTCAGCTCCAGATGAGCAATATCTTTCCTAACTCCAACTATACACATTCAAACCATGTCTCCTGCTTCTACCTTTTGTGTATTTCCTTTCTGTGTTAAAACTCAGTTTGGTGGTCTCTTTTCATCCAGGCTGGCTTTCTGCCATACTTACTTGATTTTTTGTCTACTGAAAAAGATTGGTTTTCTGTTCTGAGGAGACTGTCCTTGATGATCAACAAGCTCTCTTGGGCCCTTTGCCCTCCAAGAAGGTCTCCCATGAAACCCTCCAAGAAGATCCTTGACTAAGCCATAATCTGCTCACCTGAAGTCCAGCCTTGTGATTCTACTATTTGTCTGGCTCATTTCAAGATCTTAAACTCTGTTATTTCACAGTCACTGCAGTCAAGACTTTCCTCAACTTTCATGTCTCTGATCTGCTCTTCTTGCCCAGCTATGTTGCCCTCCCAGCAAATATTGGGGTGGTTGAAGCCACTTATTAAATACCAGGGCTGGCAATTGTGGGGCTTCTTTGAGGTATCTAAAGAAGGTTTCATCTACTTCCTCTTCTTGATCAAGCATCCTGTATCAGACATTTACCCAAGTAGCAACAGTGTTGATCTGTCCTCTAATCTTTACTTTTATCTCTCAACTGTCTCATCACCTATCCCATGGACCCTAGATGCTCCTCACTTTCCATGTATTTCCTGAAACACTGTGTAAAGAGGTCGCTTCATCTGAAAGATCTAATGTATCAAATTTGACTTCCAACTGCCAGGCCAAACAAATATTTCCAGTTTGATGTATATGCCAGATACAAAAGAACACCTCAAATGACAATGTGGGTCTATCTTAGGATAACTGAAATAAGCATTAGATGTATACTACATTCTTTCCTATTCTTCATTAGATCCATACAATCACAGTTTAGTTATATTAGTTATATAACTACTTAGTTATATAGAATTTTCCATTTACTGTTATGGCATCATGGTGGCCTAGATATCATCTCTTATATAGATTTCTAGATATAAATACCTAACAGATGGTCTATCCACATCTATGTTGAACATCCCAATCTTAGATAAAGGAGAAAAATAAGGACCTTTTCATCTGCCTATTTAGTTATCTACATCAGATGTACACCTCTCTTCATTACAGAGTGATCCAGCTGATTATGTTTAAATAGCTCAGCTGTGTACGGCCATATAACAGATATTTAACTATAGATAAGATTAATTAAATACCGATGTGTTCACAAACAATTTTGTAGCAAATTCATAACCTGAGTCCTGAACATTTGACTATGCCAGTGGCTGGACTTGTTGGGATGATTTGCCCACTTGAGATCTCTGACACTTTAATCTGGAAGTTTTCAGAATAAATCTCCATCAGTAGTGGCATTTTGTCTGAGTAAAGAATGAAGCATTAAACACAGCTCTTTGCCTTAAAGTTGAAGTTTCAGTGACAAGTAAACAGACTACGAGAGAGTTAGCTATGCCATATGAAATGACAGTCAACTAAAGGTTCAGCATTGATGACAACAGCAATAGAGAAAAGTAACTAAACTATCAAAGTTTCTGGACAGACAATAGATTAAGATGAAGACTAAAACCTTCAGAACAAGCATGTAACAAAGAAAACACCTGCAAAATAAAAAATCAACCTGGAAAAATTATTTATAGTAGACAAAATGTTATGTTTCACAAAGGGTTGCCATAAAGCGTTAGCATATAAAAAGCAAACAGAACAGAAGAAAGTCGAATTAGGGTTAAAATCTTTATTAAGCTGTTTCCTCATGGACAAGCTGTCTTGCAGTTGCCTAGTCATGAAGAACTTCCCTATCTTTATCTGAAACCTGTGGATTCTAGCCATTACTGAGATGGGATCTCCAGGTGATTCAATTGTGAAATATGGTACCTGTAAGGTGTCAATAAGTGCATTATGAATTAAGACTTTTTAAAAACAACAAACTAAACCAAAACAGAACACACACACACACAGGGTTTATTCTTGTAATAAACATGTGGATATTATTAATAACAATTTTAAAATTGCATCAAGAATAAAAGAGATAACACATATATGAGATGGATACATTTAAATTGCACTTAAATTTAAGGTTCTGCAGAAGAAGGTTAAGGCCTCATATACCCAAGTTAACTCGATTTAGAGGAATATTATTACTCTATATATGAGAGTAGTGGATTTCTGAAGAAATAATGTTGTCTGAAAGTTGCCGATCTAAATCAGTCAAGCAGTAGCAAATCTGGCAAGTGACTATTACCTAAGACAAAATCTCCATAGTGAGACTAAGACATCTAGTTTCTTGCTTAACCAATTATATGGCACACTCATTTATAATTGTGTGAGGACAAGCAGAGATACAAAATGAAAATTTATGTCTATGATAAAATGATATTTACTCACATGAAAAACAGAGAAGACCTCTCTTTCAATGGTTTTAAATTGAAAGAGGGCAGATTTAGATTGGACATAAGGCAGACATGTTTTATGATGAGGGTGGTGAGGCACTAGAACAGGTTGCCCGAAGAAGATGTGGCTGCCCCCTCTCTGGAAGTGTTCAAGGTCAGGTTGGATGTGGCTTTGAGCAACCTGATCTAGTGAAAGATTCCCCTTCCTATGGCAGGGGGGTTGGATTAGATGGTCTTTAAAGGTCCCTTCCAGCCCAAATAATTCTGTGATTCATTTTATGAGTCTATGAAAACAATTCAGGATTTGGGTTTTTTTTTTTACATCAAGTCTCTAAAAAGTTCCTTTATAATGCAAATATTTGAGATTGTTATGACAAATTTGAGGTTCCATTTCCATTAAAGCTGACCAGTTTTAAGTACACACCTCTGACACAGAGAGGTTAACTAGGTGTTTTTATATGTACCTGCGAGCAGTGGTATACTACATGGGAAAAATGAGGAATAGCAGAATAAATGATGAAATTATCTGTTAAATCAGCTAACAAAACAAAAATGCAGTTCTAACTAGTGGATCAAAGGCCTCTTTTGTGACAGATAGCATTCTGAAGCCAAATATATAGAGAATAGAAGAATGAGATTTTTCTACAGCTGGAAGCTGTATCCAAACTGATATATTAGGTGATTTTCAATACCCAAGTTAGATTAGTGTTTCCCATAATCCTCAGTAGAAAAAGATACTTCAGAGATATGGTACAAGAAAAATTACAATGGAACTTTAGGAAACAAAAGAACAAAGGAAATCAAAATTACTAATATGAAGCAGATATTTAACAGCCCTTTTGTCTGAATACTGAAGTTTATCAAAACACAAGGTTAAGGAGATGAGAAAAGAATTACAGATGGGTGATCAAACTCTTCCTATGACTGCCTTCTCTGCTGGATATAGCACTAGTTATGGATTTAACCTACAAAGTTTGGGACTGCATATGAATAAAAATATGAATTTGGAACAGATTGTAGATGCAGACAGAAAGTTTTTCAGGCATCTGAAATTTTAGTAAAAGAGGTTTATCAGTGAATGATTTAAAATGAACAGTAAAATACTTGGAAAAAATATTTGGAGGCAAGGGCAGCAGGGAGAACACTGGGAGTCTGATTTTAGAATCCTTTTTTGTGAGAAATGATTTTTCATAAACGTATATTCTGGTATATCAGCCCAGATAGGTAGCCTGAATAACTGACATTCTGCTTCTGACCATGACCAATATCAGTAGAAAAAAATACAAGCGAACCTTATAATTTAAAAACAGTTGTTAATAAAAAAAAAAAAAAAAAAAAAAAAAAAAAAAAAAACCAACAATTCTTCTCTGTCCTCTTTTGAATTCCCAACTTACACAGAAATTAGTTTACTTAGATAACATGTGATTCAAACTCAGATTTAAATCTAATGGAAATAAAGAGAGGAAAAGTAGTTTAGTAAAAGAAGTTAATAAAGATGGTCATGATCATTGGAGAGTTTCAAGAACAATGTTCAATTCCATAAAGAAAGGCATTAAACCATTTTGCCTCTGTGTTTGGTAACTAGATTTTACGGGGCTGAGAACTGCCAAAACCTTACAAAATCTACTAGCTTTTCCAGGAGGAAGAAAAAGGCAGGCAAGTTTCTTAGTTTTACTGTGGCATTTCATTTTTTATTTGTTATTTCTTGCTTGATTTATAATTCACATATTTTAACCTTTGAATTTTATTCTGGGCTTAAAGTGGAATTCAGTTAAAACAAGTTTGCATAGCTTGCAGCTATAAACTTAAATCCTCTAGGAATATAATAAGAAAGGGAATTTTCCCAAATGTCATCTGAAATCATCTGAAATTGAATAAAAATCTCATAAAATCTTTGGATAAAATAATAGATTTTTTTTTTTTTAAAGCAACTGTCTATAAGGTATTTTTTCAAGTTTCAGAATTATTGCTTTATAAATATCTGCTCATCAATATTTTTAATGGTGTGGTTGAATTCAAATGAATAGAGCAGGAAAACACTTCAACATGACAGGCTTTTCAGAAAAAAGAAATTCATGGATGTAGACAATATGTCTAATATCATTAGAGAGAACTAGAGAATGTCATTCTCCTCAGATCAGAAGAAGGAAGAAATGTATGAGACTTGGAAAAAACATTGCAGTAAGTAAGAATTTACCCTTGAAAAATATGAAAGGAACAAGGAATTTAATATGGACAGGACAAGACATGTAGACTTACAGGGATGTGGTAGAAGCTGCAGAAGTATAAAAGAACTCTTAAGTTTCATGTCCTATAAAAAGAAACAAAAAAGTAATCTGAAAAACAGGAAATGTGTTATTAAAAAAGGAAATATGCAGTTTTATATCACTGTCTTAGAAGTAGACTTAATAAATATACTAACTTCTTAAGCATCTAAGGAAAGTACTCTTCAGAATGACCTAAAAATTAAGTTGGTGATGTTTTGGGTTTTGTGTTTTGTTTTGTTTTGTTTTGTTTTGTTTTGTTTTTTTTTTGTCATTAAAGGTCATGGCTGAATCAACTAATCTGATATAGTACACTAAGAAAACTTTGGGACACTACAGTAGTAATATTGAACAGCAAAGTACGTACGTGGTTATTGTCACACTGGCTTGGCTGTGCAGTGATTCTATTAGTGTGAAATTTATTTGACTTCTGTTTATATTCCAGAAAAGTTTTGATTTATGGTAATTTTTTTTTTTTAAAATACTCCTGTGAGGAAAGGCAATACATATTCAACAAAGACCATATAATTAAAATATGACAATAAATACCAGCTCACAAAAGCTTACTTGATTTACAAATAAACTCAGACATTGGTTACATTTAACCTGAAGTTTTGTGGGAAACAGAAGTCATATTATCACTGAAAATATTGCTTTTATGCTAGTTGGATTTCTAGATGATCAGATGCCAGATTTAACATTACTGTCATCCACCAGTAATTCAATAAAATGGGTCTACTGCCTCTCTCACCAAAACATCATATTTCACACTGTGGCTGATACCTCTTTTCTACGTAATACAAAACTGTCTGATATTTGAATTAAAATATTGCCACTTTCATCAGCTTCAGGCACTCACTGTTCCTCCATAATCCTGTAGTTATCAGGAATGGAACTCAATTTCAAGTGTCAGAGGATTGCTTTTGGCATATGCAAGGTATAAGCTGCAGCAACAGCAACAGTGAAGTGACTTTTCCATGTGATTTGCTCTTCTGTAGAAAGGTTCTGCCTTGAGTATAGGTTGTTTTGCAAGATGGCAGCTGAAAAAAACCTAAGGCACCTTTCAATACTACTTCAAAAATAAAAGTTGATACAGGTTTGGTTTTGTTGGTGTTGTTGGGTTTTTTATGTCACGTGAAATAAAACTGAAACACAGAGTTCCAGTAAAGAGTGACATTACTCTCTGAGCTAAAAATCTGTAGGTTTAAGCAAAATCTACTCTTGAACTCTTATTCTTGAACATAGTTGTTCCAGTGAAGTCCCAGATATAGATTCAGTTTAAATTACTGTAGACTTAAACTTTACTTAAGACTGCAGCACGACTTAGTTTAAAAGTTTCAAATGCAATGGTAGATGCTTCTGTTTCCCATCTCCCACTCAAGAGCTTGTTTCATACAGTGCCTGAAGCTGCTCCCTGTTGAAAGTACACTTGGTAAAGTAGAGAAGTCTTCTGTAAAGTTACTTGTCTTGTTCTCCAGTTGAGCCTTATGTCTGAGAAACACGGATTAAATGGAAAGAAGTAAATACAGACTCTGGGAAAAGATGAAAAGCATAAGGAATTTGGTATAGGAAGAAGGCATGTAGACTCACAGGGATGTAATGGAAGTTGAAGAAGGATAAAGAGAACTTTGAGTGCCCTGTAGAAGTTCAACAAAGTGATGGCTGAAGATGAAGGAAAGGTAGGGGATGAGAAAGATGCTAATTTGCAGGTATTAATTACAGGAATAAGATAACTACTATTGGGTATAAGTAGAAAGTAATAATCAAAGTTAGAACTGACAACTGTATACAGAAAACCATGACCCTATACGAAAGTTTCACTTATGTTCTTGCAATATGGGCTTTGGTTTGATTGATAAAAAACACATTTGGTATGAACTTATTGTGAAATGCATTTTTTTTTATATTGTACATGCTATTCATCTTACCTAGTTTCAGAAATATAAAAGTTAGACAGTAAAGTGTCACTAATTCATTCAGTGTCCACTTACAGTCAATGAAGAAACATAATCACAACTGAAGTGTGATTCATATGTTATATTTGGCTCATCTTTTTTAGGATGATACAAGTCACCTTTTGGAAGTCTTAAGTGTTTTTAAGTCTAAAATTAGGCCAGAGGAATTTTACCGAAGGAAATAAGCTGTTTAAATAGGCAAATGACATGGTTAATTTAGTAACTAACTAAAATTGGGTCAAATCAACTACCTTAAACATAAAAACAAGGATTATTGTGCCTCTTTGCTGGTCAAGCTTTAGTGTTTAGTCTGTGCTGACAAAGAATTCTTTCCACAGAAAGTCAGTCTGTATTTCATACTGTGTTTTCATTCTACTGTAAACAAAGCTTTAAATATGAAGCAGTAAGTAACCCCAGGTGACCAGCTTTAAGGAGTTTAGAGGCAAGCATAAGACTATGTGACACGCGCAGACTTATTTTTCATGTCTACAAGGAATACCAGTTAAGGACTTTCAAAGTGATTTTTCTGCTCATTGACCTGAACATGTTGAAACCCAGTGAATACCGTAAAAGCAATATGCCTACCAGTTTTGTAGACCAGTATAAATTAAGTCAGAAGAATAATTATGCTTCTAGAAAAGACCTAGCAAAGGCATTATTTCATTTGTGTCTTTCAACCCCATATAGTTATGTGAACAATGAATTGACTTGTCATATCAACAATCTAGTGTCAATGCAGTGACAGTTGGCGTCCAAGGTCAGGTTTCTTGAGCTATTTGCTGTCTACTATTACTCTCCTTGAGCCTTGGAGCATGGCTATGTGAACAATGGGAACAAATCTGCACTTGTTATATTTGTAAGCTCCCCAAAGAACTTACATGAGAATCCACGCTCTGACTATCTTAGCTGGAAACACTGGAAATACAGTTGCTCATAAAGTGAAACCTTGAGAAGGTTTGTGGGGAAGAAGCAGACAGGGAGAACACAGGGGCTGCAAAGGAACAGTCCTTCTTATCTTGTACTATAACAACCTCACTTGCAAGAAGAATGCTTATCCTTTCTCAATGAGCTGTGCAGCAATAATGCTTGACTTCTCAGTCAATGTTTCACTCTCACTGCAGTGATAGTGTTAGCAGAGTACTGCAAGTTTATACTGAAGATTCTCGAAGATTCGGGAGAGTTGTTTTTTGTTTTGTTGTAATTTTTGTTGTTTTTGTTTCTTCTATTTTAAAACTCTTCCATGATTGTAGTGCAACAATAAGAAAAGGCAAAAATTTGGCTTTCTACAAGACAAGATACAAAAATATAACAATAAAAAATAGATGTAGGACATTACTAATCACTGACAATTATTATCTAATCCAATGTTTATACTAGAAGAACCTTGGAAAAAAACACGATAAAGGTGTATTCATTGATTCTCTATTTCTATAAAGGAAGCAGAAAACTGAAGCAAGTGGAAAATGGAAATCCCCTTTGTTTCTTATTCCTGGTTTGTGTAGGAAAAGAAGAAATTTACATTATGTGGAAGGACATTATGTGTTTTGACTCTACTGAAATTCTTATTTCAAGGAAATTTTTCCCTTGTGAAAACACTGTTGCTGCAATGTTGGCAAGGTCAATGTCAGGTTGGATTTTCTACTATACAAGTATCACTCAGGCAAATTAGTTCTTCCGTTGGGGCTAGCCTAACCTGGACACGGTTTTCTGAAACCTTTTCCTTCCTGAATCAACATTTGTTTTGTTCACATGGCACAACCTATCTGTTTCTGTCCTTTCCTTGCTACTCCAATTTTTTAACCCCATGTCCTCATCTGACTGACGTGTAGAAAGAGATCTGGTTTTATTTTTTTATTTAAGATACTTACTCAACTCTCATTGCCCCCATTCAATTTCCCTTTTAATGCAGTTACCAACACAACACATCAGTGAAATATGGGACATTGCAACCACAAAATTACAAATGGGAAATTTATGCACAGTGATTACATGCATATTAACAGATCCCTGGGAATACAGCAGAGACTAGGTACTTCCTGATAATCTTTTGACTCAACATCATTTAGTGAAAGAGTTACAAATACAGCTGATTTTTTTCCCTTTCCCCAGCTATGTGAGCAAAAGGTTTCCATTAAAATCTTAAAACAATTAAAACCAACATTCATAATCAACCAGAAATATATGTTAAGTAGGGGGAAGGTGTATGTGCATTGACTTTTTCAGTCAAAGCTGGACACAGCATGATTAATAGATGAAGGACTGTTAAAAAGAGAGACTAACTAGCATGGCAGTTGTTCAACAATTTGTATAGCCATACTGGGGGGAATTCACCTAAGGGAGGGCATCTAAATTCCTGTTTGCACTTTCATTAAAATTTTGTTGTTTTTTTTTTTTTTTTTTTTTTTTTTCAGATAATGTTAGTGAAAATGTTTTCAAGAAATCACATCTGAAGGAGACTTTGACTTTCTTTAGGTTCAGTTGGCCGCCTTTTAGCCAAATACGTCAGTGAGCCTTCCATTCAGTGAAAAAAAAAGACCTCCTATGATAAGTAGTAGCTCCTACTGTACTTCATTAAGGGCTTCCTGACAATAAGGATTATTACTATTTTTGCACTAAGCTTGGTACGATTACACATTACATGGTTCTGGTCCCTGTGTGCATCTCGGACACAAATCACACCTAGCCCACTACATCATTTGTGTAGTGTGTCCTTGGGGAGAAAAGAGAGAAAACTGGAGAACTTTCAGGAAGCGATGTGGTTGAAGGACTGTTCATTACAGGTTTTACAAGGCATCTAGACTTACTGAGTAATACTATCATCATATGGTGAAAAATAATGTGGTCTGAAATTAAATTTCTGGTTCTTTCTTGAGATAATTATTCATAATATAGTTGTAGATGCTGACTTATGATTAGTAATCTGTTCACAAAGTCTAGCTTCACAAATCTTTCCTCTTGTGTTGGAGAAATTTCTAAGCCAAGAAAGTCCTTGTGTATACAAGCTTTGTACAGAATAGCTGGTCAGACCCCAGCAGAGTGAAAGGGCAGATTTATGATGCCTAAAATGAAGTATCATTGGGTCTGAAAGACCGTTCAGGATATGTAATTTATTTAGTGAAATTGTCCTCCTTTTGCACATAAGAAGTTATGAACCCTTTATTTGTTAGTTGAAGTTACCTGTACAGTTTTGTCAGCTAATGACTCCTTGACCACCATTAAGAAATTTCTAACTGTACATCTTGGAGGTGCACGTCAGAAACAACCAAAATAGAAGTTATGAATGACACACTCTTTGTTCCTGACTTCTGGAAAATGAACTACAATTTTTGCAACTCATCACCAATAATGTAAAACTGAAACTGTGATTTCTACGTGTAAAATTCAGATTTCATATTCAAATTTTAATTTGTTAATTTTGCAATTTAATATCTGATTTTGGTGGCAGACCAATTACTTGCTTTCTATTTTTATTGTTATGTGAGTTTTGTACTAACATTTCCTCAGTAAAGGAATGTGAATATTTTAATATGGATGATGTATAATTATAAAATGGAACAGCATCTCCAGAATTATATTTCCAGAGCAGAGGTCATTGAGAGCTAAGTATTAAAGATTTGGTTAAAACCCAATATTGTTATACATGATAATAACCTTTTTCATTGAAATCAATGACAATAAATTGGAGATCATTTTATCACAGAGAGCAATATTTGAGTCACTGACAATATACTGTTGACTACTACTATGTCATGTTTTCTCTCAGGAGATGAGAGAAAAAGGAAGTTAGTTAGGATATATGTTTTAGAATGAGAACTGGGTTAAGAATAGTCAGAAATAAAAAGTCAGGGGACAGAATAAGAAAGGTAGAATCCAGAGGAACTATCCGCCCCAAAAAATTTGGCCAGAAAGTAGACAATAATGGGAGTAGGAGAAAAATCAAGGTGTGTACATACTGAGAGAAACATACAAAGTTAAAACCAGTGTATTTGGGGATTTTTTACCTTTAATAAATATGATATTAAATTACATTTAAGAATGTCTTCTTCCAGCAGAAGACAGGCTTTGGATAACTGTATTTGCTGATCACCCACAGGGAATGTTGTATATTATATATATTTTTTTTTTTTTTTTTTTTCCCTGTATCAACTTGACTAGGTACATATGTGCAGTCATTTTGTGTAAATTCATCTGAAAATATTTTTAGGCTATAAAATGCAATGTTTAATGAAGATAATTTAAGTATGAGAGCCCTCAGTTATGCATTTGTGGATTTTATTGAATAAATAATTTCAGTAGGGAAACCATGCAAATGTATCCAGCTTTGATCATTAGAGATAAGGATAATTTGTTATATTTACAAGAAAGATTTTTTTAAATGTTTGACAGTAGGTTTTACTTTGGGATCTATGGAAGCTGAAAAATGCTAAGATCTAGAGATGAGTTTGATGTTTCTGCCTGATGAAATACATTAACTACAATCATAAATGTCACCATTTATGTAGCTTAAATTTTACAATCTGTTCGCTTTTCATATTTTCTGTGGGTCATATTTAGCCTCTCTAAAGCAAAGAAGGATTCTGGATAATATAGCAAATTAACCCAGTATGACTTTCTGCAGATGGTTCCCCTGTGGAATTAGGGAAGATACCGAGCCCAGGGATTAAGGGAAATACTGGGACCCAAAAAGCAGAATGTTTCTATGAGAAGGAATCATCTTGCTAGGCCTCACAATTCTTTTGATGGGGTGACTCCTATAAAATCTGTTATGTAATGAATTATAAAGTTTAGTTTGAGTGTCAGAAACATTATTTCCATGTATGTTCTTTTTAGAAGTATTTGTTTCTACTGGAATTTTTGAAGTGTTTTACAGGAATGGAAGAAAATCCTCATCCCCTTTGTCATCAGTTTATCCTTCTGAAGCCAAAGTCATTCAATGTTCAGGGTTGCAAAAGAAATTCTGGAGAACAAAGGGCAATACAGTTGCATCGTAAACTTCACTATATTAAAATAAAAATTAAAATAAAAATGAAAAACCCAGCTCATGATGTGCAGAGTTCTTGAACAGGGTATCTGCTTGGATAAATATGTTGTTTACCCGCTCTCCTCTTTCCTTCTGCTGTCTTTCTCCCTGTTGCACTGCTGGTAGGCTACATGGGTTTCTGAGCCTGAAACATGGATACGCTGCGATGTTTTACTGTGTGAATACAAATCCTGCTTTTTTTGGCTCGCGCCTTACCCATCTACCTGGCTCAATTTACAAATATTAGTAGGTTATCTGAGAGTGTTGAAAGGCTGAATCAAATGTTGTAGTTCACCAACTGTTATATTCTACTGTTCACCACTTAGAGGAAAAGTCAATTTTTATTGGCAGCCTCACAAAACCTGGAGTTCAAATTACAGATGCTCTGAGCCTTATAGAATTAAGAAATGTTTACGTATAAAAATGAAAAACAAGTACCATATCCTTTAATCCTTGGAAAATCAGGGAAAAAAAATATTTTTAATGATTCCAAAGTATTCTTATGCATGATATAACAATATCAAACTAATTAGATGAGTATAAACAGATCAAAATTTATGTGTGATAAATCTAAGACACTAAGATTTAACTTGCAGATTACTTTGCACATGTTACGTACAAAAGATGACAGTTAAGGGTAGGTAAAACAAACAATCAAATCTGAATATGAGAAACAGTACATGACTACATTAAAACACATAAGAGTTTATACCTTTGACTAGCACTGTGCCATGGGCTATGAACTGTCCTTGATGATGGCTTTTGCTGGTTTGTACACCATGAATGTTAGTGCATAACAGAGAAACTAAATTCACTTTTACTCTCCTTTCTCTGCTTCATCTTTTTTGAAAGTCAAGGTAAGACCCATACCTAAGTGCCTATTCAGTGGGCATTTGAAAGGGCATGAACTAAAGGAGACATAACAGTCTGGTTTCCACCCTAGAAACTGACAGACTTCCCAAATGGGTTTTATGACAGCTGAGATAAATTAAAATTCCATTGCATAAGAGTGGGGAGGAATAGAGAAAAAACTTTTGACTTTGTGAGCCAAGTTTTATTTGTTAAAAAATGACCACATAACTTGTACAGTACACTGCTAATCACATGTGTCCGTTATAAGATTAATGTTTATTATGAGGCCAGCAAACTATTTATTTCCAGAGAAAATAATCAAGAATAATTAGAATAAAACAGTGGTAACAACAAAAGAAGTTTATAGTTGCTTTTAATAGAGGAAGATTAATGATTACTTGAGAAACTACCTTAATGAAACATTTCAAAAATAGACATGTAAAAGCCAGGAAATGAAGAAGTCAAGTCAGTCATATGAGCATAAAGCATGATCACATATATTAACAGAACAAAAAAAAAAAAAAAAAGGTATCGTATTAGTTAGAATGAAAAAAAATATACTTAGTAGTTATACTAGATTTAAAATAAATAATGGGATAGCTTTTAAAGAATAAACTTCTTTAAGAGAAACCATATACATTAAATCTTCAAAAAGATTGCTTCCAGAACATTCACAATGATATTTACTTATATGTTTTTTTTGGAATGATTTTTATTTTCCTCATCTAATTTTCCATTTCTTGTCAACTAGAAGAGGTTCAAATTACATTTTATAAGTAGATCATTTTGTTCATTAATTAAATATTCTACAATGAAGTCAGTAAACAATGTGGCTATTCTGTATAAGCCATGGACAGATCATTCTTGACATAAACAAATAAAAAAAAAGTACGAATCAGCAAGTTTTCTGGAATTAAAGTTTTCAAATTTATTTTCTTTTCAAAACAAGAGATTCAGAAGACATGAATAAGTAATTCCTTGCTTGTTTTCTTGCTTTATCTTTTTTGCTTTCTTGTATTCTTGCACATTTGAATTCTTGCTTTCTTGCTTTTTCGCTTTCTCTTCTGTATAGCTTTGTCAGGTATCTCATCCCACACAGTAGATTATGAGGGGTGTGAATCTTTTGAATTTCCCTAGAGCCTGTGTGCCAGTGGAAGAATTGGTCTCTGCCTGGCAGAGCCGCAGGGTGGCCGAGTCACGACAGTGACTCAAAGGAACAATTTCGCTGGTAATTTTATTAACTGACAGTTTTAGTGAGTGGATGAAGACAATTTGGCAATAGTCAAGTGACAACCTTTGGCAAGTGAATAAAGGCACTTTGGCGGTGAGACTATTTTCTAACAATCCATTGAAATTCGTACAAAACTTATATACCTGAATATATGGAAGAAGAATAAGAAAGAGAGCATAAAAAGGAAAGAGAAAAGAGGAAAGGAGGGGTTAGGAAAAGGGGAATCACTACCATTCAATCCTGGGTGGTTGTAGAGTAATGAGCTGGATCCATAGGTCAACAAAAACTTAAGTGGGGTGTTGTCTTTATATAGTCTTTCTTATATCTGCGCAATAGATTGTTCCAGAAGGTTATTGTTTTCTCTGGCTTGCCTCTGTGCAGTTAGGCAAGTTCTGTCTCTGGACAACAACAGGGGAGAAAGAGAGAAATGGCCTTCTTCCCCACCTCCTCATATCTCACACCACTTCCCCACAGGGCATCCCACTCCAGTTGTTTGAGACATCCTCTTTATGGACATTTTCTTTCTTTTACAAACAGTTTGTGACATCAGGAAAGAAGAACTTTAGGAAAACAAATTCAGAACTCTGGATTTATGTTCTGTTTTACTAGAGATTGATCTAAAAAAGTATATTTTCTGTGATATTTCTTTCCAACATGTACAACTTAACTATCAATGGCATATTTCACATATCTAGTTTACTTATTTCTGCAGTAGTGGCACCATTCTGTCTTCCTAAACCTTTTTAGAGTAAAGATTGTAAATGTTAATTTTCAGATGTTGGTGCATAAATCTGTCTTATATTAGATGCCTACATCTGATTTTGTATCTAAGAATCCTAGCTGGAAGCAGCAGAATATTTTAAAAAGTAAAAGCACTGTTACTGTGTTGTGACAAGATCTACTCAACACTACTTCTATCTTCAGTCAATTAAATGCAGAATGTTTTATAATTGTGAACATTTAACATAATATATTTTGACTGTATCTGGTATTTTCAAACCACCTTTTAAAATATATTTGAAATATGCATATCTCTAATTATCTATTTAATATATATTTTTATATGTAATATGTATGGGGTTTTACCTATATAGAAATCTAAATATAAAATTGATCTTTTGAGAACCTTGAATTCTAAGTGAGGTGGAATAATGCTGATCTATATATCCATCTGAATCACACAATGGTATTGGCTGTGCTTATGATTGTAGTACTTTAAAAAAAAATTACAATACTTCTGTATTTTTCCTAAATTTGGAAGAAACACAAATGTCAGAAAATTTAAAATACTCTTCCCAATAGTGCTTAAAAGGTGAGCTATGGACACAAAGGACGTATTTGCAGGGACTATTTAATTTTAAAGATAAAAGTGATATTTTAATAAATAATATATTAGAATAATGAGCAACTTCACTAAAGAGTTCCACCCTACTTATATTCAAGGAAACATAACTTCTAATTGTTGAATGAATGGCAGTCTGAGTACATTCACTATTTTTATGTGGGTACTCACAGAATTTTCATCATCACAGCAGCTTGATGTTAATACCTTTACCCTTACAATATCTGTGTAAGGTAGACCTGTTTCATTCAAGAGCAGAGTTGACTGAAAGAGAGAGTAAGTAAATTATCCAACATCACAGTGGAGGCTTGTGGCAAAAATCGCATGTTTACTAATCTTCTGAGTCACAGCTTTATGCCTTAATCACAGTGTCATTTTTTACCTGCTTCAGAAAATGCCCCTTCACACACTGCAGAGTTGTAGACAAGAAGTGATTTTGGAAATCAGATTGTAAAATTTATTATATTTTTGAAAGAAACTTACCATCCTCCCTCTTCCCATATATATTCACTTATGGATATTGCAACTATTTACGAGGAAAAAAATGTTTCAAAGAATTTTCCATTTCAAAAGCTTTTAAAAGGAAGTTTCAAAATTGTAGAAGCACCACATTTTAATATCTTGCAAATGAGAAAAAATTTTTTCATTTGAAGAAAGTCACCTTTTAAAATATTAATTATAATTAACAAGTAAAAAGAAGACAAAAAATGACATAAAACAATTTCAAAACATTTGATGAAATCATTTGATTCATTTCATCTTTTTTAGAGAGAAAAGGATCACTTTAAATTTTGAAGTTTCTTATTATTTTAATAGGAATTCTTAATGTTTACATCCCCATATTTCTTGTGGAATAGGAAAACTATTTCCTATTAACCTCTAATTAAATATTAAAATCCTCTCCTGTTCCCTGCCCTTTCCCCCACTCATCAAGAAAACCACTTATTTGAAGAAAAATAGTCCATAATGCCTATTCTTTTCTTGCTCCAGATTATTTGAAGCTCTTGGCTGATTGTTGACTACAAATAAGTCAAGAAAGATATGTGTTTAGGAACATGGTATATACTGCAAACAAATAAGTTACTACTTGATACATGTTTCTCTACTGAAGTATATTTGATTTATATATGCTTTTATGAGTCATTGGAATGGCTTATTACCTTTTACACAAGACTGTTACATTTTCTCTGTTGACGTAAGATATTTACTGACTTATGTAATTTCTACTATATCACTGAATATTTAGAGACATTAAGATTAGTATTTAAGGAGCTTCTCCAGAGATGCTAACATGTCCTGAAGACCTATCAGTTGTGATGGGGCTACTCACATACAGTTTTAAATTTCTGAAGTTCCACTTGCTAAAGGAAATTAAAAAGACAGTGATTGCAGAGTTGGCAGCATGATTTCCTACAAATCTCCTATGTCAATATTGATTTTAAAACTACAGGGAATCAAGCTGTGACAGCACAGCCACTTGGAAATTAAGGGTTATTGCAGAAAAATATTTTACAAATTTATTTGGTGTTTCTGTAGTCAATATACTTCTTATATTACCAGATACAGAAAAAATATGTTTTTTCTTAAATTAGTCATATTGGATAACATATCAGTTACTGTATTTATGTTTCTTATCTTACAAAAAATATCATAAGAGTGAAGAAAAAAGTCTGATAAGAGGATATAGAAATTGGATCTGCCTCTTAAAAAAGAGGAAGTATTTTGTTAAAAGATTAAAGTGCAGTAGATATGAAATATTTTTTCTATTATTTTTCTGAATTGTAGAAGAGACAAGAAATGGTAGTAAGAAAACAAATAAAATAAAAACTTATATTTTACTAAGATTTTAAATCTAAGCATTTTAATGAAGTGATAATTTTCTTACTTCAATGAGAATTTAAAGACAAGTTACTTTTAAAGGTGACTGTCTGTATCAATATTTGTAATGGACCTAATGTGAAAGACCACTGTTCTTATTACTGTATAAAGAGATGTCATATTTACTAGAGTGTGTAGGCAAAGTTGCTCAACAAGATATTCAGGTACAAGGTCATTGAACTTGACGCATACATGAAGCATGTTCTATCCTATTGCACTCTGAGCAAATGTTGGTATTTAGTCAGAGTTAGAACTGGACAAAATTTGCTTACTGGACTTCTAAGTAATGCCAAATACCATAATGAAACAGCTGGAAAAATATGAAATAAATCTTCAAATGGCTCTACTATGCAAAGGATCTGGATCTTTTTTGTCACTCAGATAATATACATTGTTAATACCCTAGCTTTCCTTAATTGATACAGTACATTAGAGTTACTATTGCAGCGGTAAAGGTATGGAACTGTATTCTTTTTAAGGTATGTAAAAAGTCCAAAATAAATAAATAAAAAAAAACTCACTATATCTTATTTCCGTTCATTAGACATAAAAGTTTTTTCAATAAAAGTATTTTTAATATTAGTAAGCAGTGGTCCAACTTCAAACCTGAGGTAAGCCTACACTCTAAATTGTATTTGACAATATTTTGTCTTAACAGTACTTGCTTTCCTGCCTTACATGATCCATTTAAGGTGTACATATAGTATATGTACTGATATATATATAGATATATATATATATATCTCACAGAACTACAGTCAGCATTTAATAGACAGAAATACCAACAACACACTGAATCAACATCCCATGGAAAAGAGAACATTCAAAATACAAGATGTATTCAGACCAGGTAAGATCTCCATGAAATGATTATTTGTTTGTTGTTCTCTGCTGTAGAGAAACAAATGTTTCCTTATTAACAAAATCAGGGCTAATTTTAAAATTAATACATGCACATAAAATCACTAAATCTATATAAATTCATTGCTGTCTAAATGTACAAATACAGCTTATGTAGGAAAATATGAGGTCTCTTGAAAGCAGTCAACTTGGACACTAATACCAGTATACAAGAATAGCTGCCTCATCTTCTTAATTCCCTCAAACAAGTTAACTTCTGCACTTTAGGACTACAATACATCAGGCATTATCCTCTGAATACTTATCCAGCATTTCATAGTGCACTCACTTTGGCATCTGTGTTGTCATGCCTGGATTTCCAGAAGTATCAGGGTTAGCTGGTTTGGCTTTTTTCTTACATGTTTACATGAACTTCTGTTGCACCTTTGAAGTACAAGATAGACATACCTTTAGAAATTAAGTCAAAAACTCTAGCCTGGAAGAGTACCAACCTTTCTCTGAATAAGTGTTGAAACCATCTGAATCTCAGAGGCTGTGAAATTCTGTTGCCATATAATTAGTTTTTGAAAATGTAATTAGTTTTCATAACAGTATGGGATTAAACACTAAATGCTGCATTAATATACTAAGGGTAATTGTGTTTTGCATAGTAAATCTGGATATTTGAGCATTACTACATCACGCAATTCAGTACCACGTAAGGAACAACCAAACAACCCAGTATGTATATAAAGAACTCTGCAGCATTACATAGAGATAACCACTTGAGTCTTGACATTAGAGTAGCCTCCTGACAGGATTAATTGGCTCTAGCACAGCACAATGTTGGCACAACCATACTGCTTCTAGTTCCACATCTAGCTTGTGCTGGGGTAGCTTGAATATCTCTGTGTGGGAATGAGTGATGCAGTGTAGATCTTTACAGATCATGGACCCACTCTTGATTTCTGTATATGAAGGTACAGTTTTTTAAGTGATGTAACAGCTATGCTATTATACTGTACCAAATTATAACATATTTATGTATACATACTGAAATTATTTATCATGTGGTGGCTGACAATCAGCTTCCAGCAGAAGCCTCTAGGAGAGGATATTTCACCCAAACATTAACTTCATTAGAAAGATTCAGAAGAATGAATCATCACGTATTTTTCTAGGAGTAGCTTAAATGAACATGAGTTGATTTCTCATTTACTTAAAATTTAAGAACAAAGTAAGAGCAGCACTTTATGCAATCTATTGCTGTATTCCTAACAATGATACCCTATTTTGTTTATTATTTTGGGTGTGAGCTAATTAAAAGTTTTCACTCTTTCTTTCCCCTGGAACAGATGGAATAATAACAATCCTTATTAAAAAAAAAAAAAAAAAAAATCTAACAAAAGTATATGCAGACATTTTACTTCGGTGATAAAGAAAATGCCAACTGAGGATGTATATTGTGAATAAAAGTATGGACATATAAACAAGATACCTTATAGATGTCTGTGTAGTGAATCAGAAAGATAACATGTTAGATAACTAACTACTCTTTAGCAAGCTTCAGATGCATTGTCTATCCTTTTAAAGATGAGGTAGCTGATATGTGAACATAAATGAATAAACTTTATCACATTTACTATTCAGCTGGATTTGCCTATATCTTCCTATATTTGTAATTAGATATAACACATAGCTAATACCCTATTGATTCAGACTTTTACTTGCCTCATGTTATTGTAGTAGCTGCATGCTAAAAGTCAGACCTTGACTTCATATGAGAACTTGCAATTTCTGTTTATCTTACTGGCTGGCCGTTATGTTTAGATCAATCACCATAAACCTGACTAACTGGCATCATACCCAATTTACAGAGTTGGATATAAAGGAACCAAAACTTTCCCTAATTCACAGTCTTGGACAAAGGAAGCGAACTGAGCTACATTTCCCTGTTCTTGATTACTGAGTTCCACTAATGTCTAGTAGCTACATCATTCCTCAGCAGATTTGAGCTAATGAAATTAAGTCTTTTTTATATTTAAGATTACTGGCAATTCTTGATAATAATGAGACACAAGTCTTGATTTAATCAATAACCTCTAAAGTAACTTTTTTTTGCAGTTGCAAATGTTCATCCTCAAATAAATACCAATGTGATTGAGTCCTTAGCTTTTATATGTAGTGCAGTTGAATTTGGAAATGTATGTTTTACATGTGCAGCTGAACCTATCTGAACCAATAGTTTAGCTTGTCTTCTGCCATTTTTGGAGGAAGCAGATTGAATTTAGAAAGTCAATGTGCACTTAGTGCTGTTAACCACTAAGATCTGCCTGTCCATTGGTAATAAATTGTTTAATTCTTATCTCAAAGGAAGGCAGATCAAACAGTGGGTTTTTTATTAAAGAAATGCTAGTGACTGAGATGTTCAGTTTATTTTTTTCTCAATATGAAGAGAAACAGTAGCTTCATTATTGTATTTTCAACTGTTCACTCTCAACAAGGTCATCTCTTTTGGTGACAATTCTTCCATAACAATTCTAGCAACAGAAAACTGCAGGCATGTCCTGGAAGGGGATTTATACTTGTGTAAATAGATTTGGAAAGTACAGGCCCTAATACATTTGAATTTAATACATGTTTTTAAACATCCACTACAGGTGGCATTTTCTTTATGATCTTTATTTCTTTGCTTGTTTGGCTGATTTTTACTTTTTATGTTTTGTGATTTGTGACAGTAAACATAGTAGAAAACAAAACAAAACAAACCCCCCAAAACAACATGTGATGAAATAATAGAAGGAACAAATATCAAAGCAAATCAACAATAATGGACCAGTATGAAAGCCCTGCTATTTTTAGCCTTCTATTCTTTTTCCTTTCCCTCATTTTTTTTATTGTTATTGAGACTCTAAAACGCTTAGGGCAGAGGAAGTCTAACAAAAAGCTTGTAAAAGTGGTTACTGTATTTTGGATCTTTTTGTTGTTTAGACTATTACTGGCATTTAGTATCCAGCTTCTTCTTTCTATATATTTTTTTAACATTTTTCATATATATAAAAAAAATTTCAGCAACAAGATAGGGTTTTTTTTCCTCTTTTGATAATGTTTTATGTGCTATGAATTTACATCAGTGGCAAATATCTAGTAATAAGACTATAACATGAGGAAGCATCTGTTCTACTGTGCAATGATACAGTGATAATTTAATACAAATAATCTTTCCAATGTTAAGAAATCAAACAAATCAAAATGGTATTGCTATCCTGAAGGCCTCTCAACAAGCACTCTTTAACCTTTGTTAAACGTCTCTTGTTTACTATGCATCAGCTTTAAAGATCTAGATAAATTAATTAATTCACCTTCATCCCCTTGAGAAACGCTATTGATTTTTATGAAAATGAATTAAACATTCACTATCAATTAAGTTCTGTGTTTTCTTTTTTTGGAAGAGCTATCTTCTCACTGAATGAGAAATTTACCTGACAGAAAACACAATAGACTGTTGTAGTGTCCACATATTGGCATACATATTGGATAAACAAAAACCAATTATACTCCTGCTTATACTGCATCAAGATTACACATTATCTTCAGATCTATTTTTTTTCAAGGAGCAATGCCCATCTAAATTGCATCACATATCCTGGGTTTCTTTATTGTTTAAACATGTAGAAAAATAAGTTATTGAGGAAAAATAATAAAACAAGGGAAAAAAAAAAAAAAAAAAACACAAGCAACTCTTCTTGTCTAGATGTGGTTTACATGTTATTTTTGCTTATTGACCACATTGGTTTCCCTTTATTTTCTGTGATGATAAGTATCTTATTTGGTCTTTGCATTATGAAAATAATTTTTTCCTAGACCTACCTTGGCAGCAGTTCTGAAGGACTCTGGTACAATCTTGAGCACTTCTTCTCATTCTTTCTCTCCTTTGATTTACACTATTAAAGTTGATCCTAGATGTGTCTTTTGCTCATTACTGTGTTTGAACTAATAGTGTGTAGAAGCCTGGATGCAAAACAGAAAGATACTATTGCTTTTGAGAGCAGATGTTTTATACAATGTGGCCTGAAAATAGACAACATTTTTTCAGAGCAGTAAATATATTAGGAAAATCATACATCTCCTATAGCAGATGTTGTAGCTTAATCTCAGTGAGTAACACATGCAAATAGCTGAAGTGAAATCTTTTGGGATGAGTATGTATTAAATGTGGACGCTATTATGTAGGCTGTTTTCAGAACTACTGATCAAATCTTTTAGTAAGTAACTTATATAATCTACTCTTCTACTTTCATTTATCATGAACAATCATATTTTCCCATCTATTATCATTATTTAATCTCTTTTTACATCTTACTTCATTCTACCCATATTTTTTTTTGCTGTTATCACTGTTCATTTAAATGTTTCTATTAATGTAAAAAGCAATAGAATTAGTAGGCTTCACATCTTATTTATTCACTTTTCAGTAGTCAGAGGCATATCTGGGTAGAGAAATTTGACTTGAATTCTCGGTTTGTTTTTCTTATCCACTTGTTTTAAAATGCCTGATGTTTGTCAAAGCCAAGATGAGATACTGTGCAAAACCAGCACAAGTAGAGGTTGATAACATCAATTATTTCCCCTCCCTATTGTCTTCCAATTACTGAAAAAAAAAATTCTCTCTCACAAAACCAGTCTTCACCTTATTTGTGTATAAGTCCATTGTATCACAGAGATGTGATCACTGACTACAGGTTTAAAGCTTTTGTTATCTTTCAGGGTACTCAAGTAATCACCGACATAACCGCACTCTTCTATAGTTGGTTTCAAGAATATTCTGGATGAGAGTTTAACAAGAAAAGTTAATGAAATTTTGTCTTCTGAAAGATCTCTCTGCATGAATTACAGAGTTCAATGAGTCTCCTAATTTATTTGTTTCAAATTAGTACTTAAGATATGTGAAATCTAATCTGGGTCATCTTATTTTCACAATTAGTTCTTTCTTCCTTAGGGATATGCTCCATTCCTGATTTAGTTTATGGGTTTTAGCTGTAGTCATAAATCAGAAACAATTAATCCTTAGATTTTCTCAGAATTCAAGACAGTAAAAATTCCTGCATGTTTATGTGTGTTCTAAGATTTTTCATATTTTTGGTATGTTGAGTGTGTATCTCTTGGGGACAACTCTGTATGATCCTAACTACAGAAGAAAACTAAGTTGCTTGTTTTTCCTTTTCTGAAGCAATTCAAAGAAAACACATCTGTTAATATGCATCAATAAAGTAAGCAAGCTTTAACTGGAAGATATTCTTTAGGCAGGTAAAGATTAAATAAAAATCTGTATATTACTCAAAACACCAATTTTGAGATGCTTAGAAATAAAATCACCAGTTTATGGCTGTGTAAATTGAGATGTAATACTCTTGCAGGGGAAAGCAAGATCCACAGTTATGAAAGAGTTAATAAAGTGCTTTATTTCATAGGATATCAACTTAATAAAGACAAACTTTTGTAAAGATATTTTTGGTTATCAATTCCTTTCATGTATGCATGCCACTCTTCCCTCCAGAATTGGTTCAAAATCCTTAACTTTAGATCCCCTTATTCTTTGTGCTTATATACCGCTGAAGAAGGGGAAAAAAAGGCCAGACAAATCAAAGATTACACTCATATGATTGTCTCCATGATCCACAGTGGAGATCCTTCTAAAAGACATATGTTTTCCTCACTTCATAAGATGACATAATAATCAGACACATCTCCAATTTAGTCCTTCTCCACAGGAATCATGCACATAACTTCTTAATGTTTAAAATATGATTCTATAGAATAAATCTTGTACTTTTTTTTCTATAATACGATACGAGAGGATACGGAAATATGAAGACCATTTACTGTCCAGAAATAAGTTTCTATAGAAGAGAATTTTCAGCTCTTTTTTACATCTGTGCAAAGTTCATTTTACCAAGCTGCAGGATTCAGGATGGATGTGGTTGGAATTAGTAAAACAGGAAACAAAGACAGACAACTGACCTCTAAGAGATTATTGTGGGTTTTTTTTGTTTTTCTTTTAGCTCTTGGAATATCTTTTAGGTATCGAGGGAGTTCAAACTACTGATTTTTATGTAAAATCAGGCTACCTATTTTCTTTATTCTCCAACTCACTGTAACTGCAAAAACAATTTGTATACAGGTTATTTTTTTCATATTCAGAAGAGTAGGACATTGATCTGTTTAGTGTTCATACGTTCTGTCATTTATCCATATAACTTTATTTTTTTTGCTTTCTGGTGACCTATTAAAAATGCTACTTCTGTCAAAAGAAAGGAAAGTGTTAATTTCCAGTGGTTTCCCTATTTTAAATTCCATCTGAGTTGTTAAGAAAAAGAGATTGCTTATTTCTCTAACAAAATAATACAATGTATTTGGCTAAAATTGCTGTCATGGTAGAATTCAATACATTTTATTACAATATTATCTACACATCTGGTCAGTTAAACTCAAAAATTTCTATAGGGAAAAAAAATAGTATTGTTGATTTCATATATAATGTTACATATCCTAATACAAGATCAAGAAGGCATGAAGGGATATGCATAAATTAATCCCTATTTAAATTGATGTTCAAACACATCATATAGGGTTATATCTCAGTGTGAATAGGAATGTTTTCCTAAATCATGAATTCAAACAGAGTATGCAAAAATGAACAAGTCTGATGATGAAATTTGGAAATTGGGAAAAAAAAATAGATAGATTAATTCCTTCTTATTTTACCAGTTGTTAAAACTGCCCTCATAACCTTTAATTACACGGTTTGTCTTAAATTCACATAATTTGATAAACTTGTCCCAGATTCTTGTAATTTTCTTAGTATTTAAACTCTAAATCAGTCTTGGCCATATATATAATACTCTAATTCAACAGTATTTCAAGAAAAAATCCATCAACTTTAGAAAGGTACCTTGTTCTTTGGTGCTAAAATGGAGTCATATAATTTTCATGGTGTTCTGTATCAGGGGGTTTAGGGACATCTTCCTTGCTCCAGGAAGAGCTACTGACTGAAGGAAAAAACTATCCATTCTTGTAGACAAAGTGGAAAATGTTGACTTTCTCATCCAGTCAATGACTCCTGTCTCTGAATGGTTCTGCAGGTTAGTGCAGGAGTAAAAATTCTGGTTCCTCCTTCTCAAGTTACCATGTATGAGATGATGGCGAAGAATTTGAATATGAAGTAGAGAGGTCGGAGTAATAACCCTCATGATAATCTGTTTATTTTTAGCTTTTCACCCCATAGATAGAAAACTTAAGCTATGTTGAAGCTTCATATGAGCAAATGTCTGCAAATCTGTATGTTGGAAAAGAATTACATAAATGACATGGTAACAAATAGGCATCACCATGTTTCAGATTAAGAACAACTGGATCTTGATCATATTTCATAACTATTTATGTTATTAATCTTATTACATGATATTCGGTATAGAATACTAGGCCTGATCATTCTATTTGAATAGTTTATCGTGGTATGGCTTATTGAGGTTGGATCAGATGACCTCCTGAGGTCCCTTCAGATTTAAATTATGCTATGATTTGTAATAAGTGATTTACAGGAGAAAAAAGCAGCAATAGCTTTTAAATTCAATTCATATAAACTTTCCAAATCATGCTGTTGATTACCACAACAAAAAAATGGTACAAACAAGGAAAGAGTTGAGTTTATTTTTTTTTTAACACTGATTGCATTCAATGTCACGTCTTCAAAGAAGCTACAACCTACTTTCAATTGGATGTTGATCATTTTGCCATTGTATTTCAAAATGGCTTCTCAAATAGCAACTTAAATACAGTGTGAAGGTGTAATTTAGGCTTCAAAAAATTCACCATAGTATTCTTCTCAAATTTAATTCTAGTGATTTATTTTTCACCCCTACATTTTAGTTTTCTCAAATTTTTGGGAACACATACATACAAACTTTTCAGGAACTACTATTTTTTCAGCAATCATTATGATGGGAACCGTTAGAGCAATCCTACAAAATATACAAGATATAGTTTTCTTTGTTTCAGTAAAGCCAAAAAATTATCATCTTACCATCTATGATATAAATACTTTGATAATAAATTGAAGTAGTTCTTCATTATAGCAAATGATTCCAGGAAGAAAGAAAAACTTTTAATTTTGAATCATACCATGTAAACTTTAATTAGTGACCCAAGAGAACAAGCCAAGCTGAATAAAACACACTAAAATTAGTAACAGGCTAAGAGCTTGCTCATTTCCTTGGGAAACATGTGGCTGACAGATGATGCGATGTTCAGTGACAGACAAATTCTGATCCTCTTTCCCATTTTTAAATTCTACACACTGAGAAAAATTAACAATTTCATCAATAACATCAACAGAAGAATGACTCAAATACAGAAACTATTCCTAATTTAAATGGAGGTAGAATAAAAAATGTTTGTTATGCAATATTCTTAGTCTAATATCAGTGATATACAGGTGGTAACAGAGGTAATAGCCAATGTTGATTTCATTACTTAATTGCTCATTATCACCTATCCTGATTTACATTCTGGATTCATGGTATTTTATGGTATACCCCACTGGAAAAGAAATCATTTATTCTTCAAATATTAGCTCATAAAAATTCCATAATTTCATTAACTTTCTTCAGTAAAAATTATTTATTTCTATAAAAATATATTTATTTCTATCTATATACTTTTCACGATAACATCTAAATTTGCGGATCAGAGAACTGGTATCAAATAAGCAACTTCAACTTACTTTATTCAGTTGTTTGCGCTGTTCCTATCAGATATTTCTCTCCTTATGCCTGATTGTATTCTTCCTTCTGAGGTTTCTGCAAACTGAAAAAATTTCCTCTTGTTATAAGCATGGTATTTCAAGTGAAGCAAGAAAACATGAAGCTCTTTGACTTTATGTCTCCTGTACTTCCACACACAGCTGTCTTTTTCGTCATAGGCAAACTCAAAAGTTGGAATTTTTTTTTTTTATTATTTTTTTTTTTTTATGTGATAGGTATGATCCATTATTATTATTTATATCACGGGAGTGATTCAAAGGCAGGGTCTGTTCTGCAAAGAACTTCTATGCACAATAGTTCATGAACCGTGGCTTTCTACACACCTGTATGCTTCACTTCAGCTTCCACTGTAAATATCCCTGGGCCTTACTCCTAATAACATTTCACATATGTCATTTTCAATGATAAATTATCACGTTTGTGGTGTGTATAAAATGGTTGCTGGTTATCTGGCCTCTGCCATGTGGACTACACGATAGATTAGTTCCACTAGTCTCTCCTTCAGTGTACATATATGAGGAATGAGATTTACTAATTTGGATTGTTCTTTTATACTCAACTAAAAATGCTTAGTGCAATTGTTTCTGATATTTTGCTTCCTGTCTGATTTGGTAGTTACTAATAAATAGCTAAAAATATTTAGGTGTATACATATATAATTTTGGTTTTGCATGTATATATATGAAGTCAAGAAGAAGGTTAAATAAATGGACAAAAAAATGATTGGACGAACACACAGAGTGCATAATAAGGGATTATTATTTTATTTCAAAACTGAGATTAAGAAATTTTCATATCTATAGACATATAGCCCTGATTCTGCCAATTCATACATCTGTTCTTAATATACTTACTGTGAATATTCCTATTTATTTATAAATTTCATAATGGCCTTTGGGTCTTACTGATTTCTACTTTCTTCTTACTTTTAGAATGTTGATAAGTGTAACAAAGTTAACACATTTTTTTTTAAATCTTACTGCCTCCTTAGTTTAATCTTTTTCTCCCAGAAGAGTAGAAATTTGTTGAAAGGAGACAAGGATCTAGATGGACAACTTTTCTTGAAGTCAAGGAAGGTTAGATATTAAACCATCTGTTTCTCCAATCTTGTGTACTTCAGAAAATGGCTCTGAAGTGCCCAGGTTATTAAAATATCTGACAATCTAGCCAAAAGGCTTCAACATAATTTTTAAAGTTAAGCTCATGGGTACAAAAAAATTCAAACTAGATTTCCTTTCGTATCTTAAGAACTGTGACTACAGTTTTTGCATAAAAATAGACAATGAAATAAAAGTGTAGACCCATCTAGAAAAAATACTTGATTTTTAATACTCAGGTTAATGACTTATGAAATGTCAATGAAAGCTTTACCAATCTATATATATATCAGTAGCAATTGCTCAAGTAAGATTAGATGTATCTTCTTTAAAATGATATCTTTTTAGCTTAAGGAAGAATTGATTAAGACTACGCTTACACTTTTTATTACACAATAGAATAAAATAAATTACTGTAGAAGTTCCTTCTTGTCCTGGTTGGGGCTGGACTAGAGTTCCTGTTGGTCTGGCAGCTGAAGGAGTGCTGCAGCACACGGAGACCCCAGGGGCTCCCCAGGTCCTAGTGCCCTCACCTGTGTGCGGGGGCGGGGGGAGCACAGCTGGAGGGCTGGGCCCGAATTGGCCGATAGTCCATGTCACGTGACATTGTGCTCACTATATAAAGGTGGGAGTGGGCCAGGAGGGGCTCTCCCTTCTGGGAGTGTTGCTGTGGTGCCTTTGTGTTGGGGATTGCTGTCTGGGAGCAGGTGGGTGTTGGTCGGCAGGTGGTGAGCAGCTGTATTGTACATTACCTGTTGATACTGCTGTCAGCATATTGTTCTGTTACTGTTATTAAACTGTTTTTATCTCAACCCGTGAGTCTCCCTTTGCCCCTCCTATTCCTTCCCCATTCCCAAGTGGGGGGAGGGTGGGTGAGCGACTGCGGGGCGTTTAGCTGCTGAGTAGGCTCAAATGACAACACTTCTTCACAGAAAATACATTATACCCATGTTCCTCATACCAGGCTAAAACACAAATATCTCCTGTCTTGTCAAGACCATACTATGAGTCTGTGGCAGAGCAAGACTAGTATACTAAATATCATGAGTCATTGTACAGTTCTTTAACCTCAACTTATACTATAAATATATTTATGAATTTAAGCTTCATCCTTCAAATAGGATATAAAATAATATATGTTTTCCTAAGAATCAGAGCTTAAAGTTGTTTTCTCCCAAATACTGTTCAGTGGAAGCCCATCCCTCTCCTTTCAGGCAATTCAATTGTTTTGCTTTTTTGCATCTTTAAAGAAATAAATTTATTTTTACTTTTCTCCTTGCAGTTGAATTCCTAATAGTTTTTGAAAATGCAACTGAATGTAGGTTTAACTTCAAGTCAGGTATTTGCTATTCAGATCTTTCAATAATTAATGACAGTTACAATCATTCAGTGCTAGAGCTACTGGCAGATTGACAAGTAATCTCAGTAGGTATTTTCCCAGTCTCCAACTAAATTTTGTGAATCTCAATATTTTTTAATTGTTTCCAAGATTTTTGTTTTAATGACATTCAGGCAAGACAACTTTATGAAGAACAGGAATGTTCAAACTCAATTACGGATACTTGATTTATCCAGAAGATGTTCTCAACTGTTCACCTAAAGGTCCCTGTCGTCAGTATTGAGGGAGAGGTGTACACTTCAGCAGAAGCTTCAAATCACATAGTTTGGAACTCTGCCCTGAGTGACTCTGTGGAGGTTGAGTGTAAAACAAACACAATGAGAGTAAAAGTCCGATTTAGATGAAAATTAGACATTTTGAATGTTGTCCATCCTTTCAGTATCCTCTCAGCCGTCTCAAGTGTATGCAAATGTTTGCTCATTGTTATCCATCTTCAGAAGTGACAACTTTCCTCTTTCATTTTTTTTTTCAACTGAATGAAAGACTTTCAACCTATGCATTACATGTCAAGAAATTCCTCAGTAAAACTTGTGTGAAAATAGAGCTTGAAGAGTACTTTATGTTCATTCAAGATATTTCTATCTTTTTTATAATATTTTGTTACAATCTAATGGCACAGCATGTAGCATATGAATCATTCTTGAAGAATCTGCTAATGACCTCCCTAACAAATGCTATGTATACATCTGTATTTTTATTTAATGTTATCCTCCCTGAGACATAATCAGATCTGCAGAATGTATTGTCTGTTTTGTAGGCAGAATAGACAGTTTGACACAGATCAAGAATTTATCTTTGAGGCCAAATCTAAAACCTGATGACAATATAGAAGTCATAATATATTTATTCAGCTGTACTATTGAGATATAAGAGAAAGAACAACATAATTTTAAGCAGAATATAGCCTAGAACAACGTCCACAATCAAGAAATATTTTCAAAATAAACACATTATTGAGTTGGATTAATTATGTTCACTGCTTAAATAATTATTATTTGTGAAAAACTGGTAGCTGTATCTTTGAAAAGAGAGGAGGGGAAGAAGCAAGCCTCACATAATTTTATAGCTGTGCCTAGAGGCATTTGTTTAACAAATAAGTGGAAAATTTCAGAAGCATCTAAGTCACTTAAAGGCTCAAGATATCTTTCAAAAACTGCCTTACATTTATAGTCCTAAGAGTGGTAACCTCAGTGCCTTAATGAAAGAAACCTAACATTTTTTTCTCATATCATGGTTAGATATGTACCAAAGGCATCCACAAAATCTAAGAATGTGGATCTACTTAAACAAACCAAGAATATGAGAGGAAGCAAGTTCAAATTTGGTGGTTGAAGAGTGACTTCAGAAGTTAGCAAGCTCCGTTAGGACTGGCCAATGTTGTATGCACCTCATAACATGGGAGGTAGTGATGTCTGTGCACATGCAACTTAGTGCTCACTGTTCTCCTGTATGTCTATGTCTTATAACAAAAGTATATGATGTTATGTAGATTCACCGTTCCATACCAGATGACCTCTGCACCAGCAAATGGTCCTGGACATCTCTGACTCTCGAAACATAGTATGTTATGTCATAGTGTTGTATTCTTGACAGAATGTATGTTATACTGTTAGTCATAGAATATTCTGTGCCTTACATACTATTAGCTTATATGATAAAAAGTTATCTCAGTATACACAAAGATGAGGGAGGCTCAGAAGAACAATGATGGCTACAAGAACAATAGTAACCATCAGTGAAAAGGGAGGACCCTAACTCAACTATTTTTTATGACCATCAAAGGAGAAAAGTTAGACTATGGTTCTTCCAGTGAAACCCACCAGGATGAACCAGTAAAACAAAAGAGGAAGACCAAGGTGGGCTGACGACAAACAAGTACAGGAAATTAGAGGGAAAAAAAGTATAAAGGGAGTCTGGTTAAGTGTAAACAGGTTGCTACAGACTGGATTGACCGAGTCCTGTGTTTGATCACCACACTCAGTCCTATATTCTCATGAAATCCTATTTTTCTGTGTGGGTGTCCTCTATCCTGAGTGTCTGTGTGTGTGAATATTTTACATCAGTGGCTCTCCATTATTATCATCGGGAGTGGAGGAACAGCTCAGACCACCCATGCTTACATGTGATTGTTCTTTGTGTAAGTACTGTGGGTATTTCTGTGAATTTTGGGAATGGTGTTGGTGTCTGTATGCATTGGCCTGTGTTGCCATCTGTGTTAGCAGTGCATTTGTCTGTATATATGTGTGTGTACTAGATGTGTGCTTGTCTTCACTGCTGGCTAGACTGGGCACACAGAACCCCAGCAGCCTCACCTCTCTTGGGTTGGGACAGAAGGAATTCCCGTGGATTATGAAGCCCATCACCATTTGTCTACCTCTAACATATATACCTATCACATATTTGCCAGAAGCCAAAAAATCCACTCAGCATTTGGAAGACATGAATTAATTTTCCTCCTCTGCTCTAAATAGTCTGAGACAACAATTTTTAGAGGAAGGACACAATGTTGTGTTTTGAGCCCAGAGAGCAACTGAGCATCATGTAGCTCTTCACTTACCCCTTCCTCTCTAATGCTGGGAAGGAGAAAATGAAGTAAAAGGATCAGGAAATTAAATAAGGATGGGGAGGGATGGCTCACTCATTATGGTTATGGGCAAAAGACAGACTCGTTAGGGGAAAAAAAAAACCATCAATTTATTTCAGACATCACCACCACCATTTAACAGACAAGGTGGGACAGTGAGAAGCACTACCATACCCCCAAATCACCTCCCCCCATCCCTTCCTTCTTTCTGGGCTCAGCTCTGCTCCAGATCTTTCTACATCTTCCCCAGCAGCAGCACAGGGAGCAGGGAATGGGAATTACAGTCAGTTCACCACTTCTTCCTTCTTGGGGAGTGGGGTGAATGCTGCACATTCTTCCCCTTCTTCATGTGTCTCCCCTCTTATGGGACACAGAACCTTCTCCAGCCTGAGTCCTTCCCACAGGATGCAGCGGTTCCCATGTTGATCTGTCATGGGTCACCTTTGTGTGTTGCAGTCCTCCCATCACCAAACTAAAAGAGTGGGGGCCGCTTCTCTCCTCAGAGTACCAGCTTCCTTTAAGCAGTCACCTCCTCTGGTGTGGGCTCCTCCAGGGGCTTCAGGTCAGCATCTGCTCCCCCATGGGTGTCAAGACATGTGGCCCTGTTGTCTAACCACAGGATACAGGGGGTTTTCTGTTCTGGTGCACCTCCCACCCTTCCTACTCTTTCCTTCCACTGACTTGGGTGTTCACACAGGTGACCTCCTCCCAACTCCTCCTCACAAGTCCCAACCTCCTCCCAAGTTCCCTTTCTTAAATACAATATTGCAGAGGCGCAGCCACCATTGTGAGTTGGCTCAGCCCTGTCCAAAGGCAGGTCCGACTTGGAGCCAGGGGGAGCTTCAAGACAATTCTCACAGGGGTCACGACTGTAGTCCCATCCCCCACTACCAAAACCCCCACCCCATAAACTCAGAACACACAACCAAAGAGTTCTTTGAGGATTACTCTTCCTGCCCAACCCCAGACCAATACTGAAGCCATTCTGCTTTGCATAGAATATTTTTCTCCTCAGTAGCTGAGAGAAGAAGGTCTTCATAACAGAACAGTCTAATAAGACTCAGGCTGTAAAGGGAAAGAGAGAAAATGGTGTTTTATTTTAAAACATGATTCAGTGGGAGGCACTCCATCCTTCTGATACTGTGATGATGACATATAGGAGTATCTGGATATCAATGCCTCTCTGCTCTCCTGCATGCCATTTTGGGTTTAAATCATTACATCTTATTCATGTTAATGAACATGTAGCCCCCACCAAGTCACACTGTGTGAGAGGTTCTGACCCTGGCTCTTTGTTTTTCTGTAGTAATTTATTTGTTTAATCATAGAACATTTTCAGCTCTTTCTCTGTTTATTGTACTCATCCACATTTCTGAAATACAGCTTTTGTGGGCTAACATGATTCTTAGCGTTCCTTAATGTCAAACCAGTTCTTTTATTTCTTTCATTTTTTTCCATTCTATCCATGGTTTTATTGCTTCCTCCAAGGATCCAAACTGCTGTGATTACTCTTTGACTATGGACGGAAGATCTGACCTTTTTTTTTTGAATCCTAGAATGGCCAGAAGAACTGCAGTGGAGCAGTGGAACATGGTATTTTCCTCAGTACCATAACTCTGCATTCACTGGGCTATCAGTGAATTTGACAAGGTGCTATATTGCATTTAGACCACTCACTGAAATGTGCTGAATGTACCAGTATAAACGGGATAGTGTTGCACACTCAGGGCATAAATTCATATATGTTATTCTAGAATATTACCTTTTAAAAAGAAAAAAAAAAAAAAAAAAAAAAAGATAAATCATAAGTAAATCACAAAATAAGAGATGGTGAAAGCCTGAATGAAAAAATAACTGATACACTAGAACCTGTATGGACCACAGCAGAAGTGTCAAGTAAGTTATAAATAGTAATGGTGAATCTGAAGAGCTGTCCCGTTTCAAAGTAGATGAGACACCCTTACATTTTGGGGAGTAAATGCCAGTACAATTCGTTTCTAGATTGTATAGTGCAGTAAATAACCTATAGTTCTTTATGATTTTTTTTTTTCTGTTATGTTGGGTTATATTGCTTAAGTTGCATCTTATATACTGATGTGTCACAGCATAATATAATTTAATATAATATGACAGTTACAACTTAGAATAAAACTTACTTTGGATCAGATACCATCCATTTCAGCCATGAATATCTGAATTGATATGCTGAATATGACAGGACTGGAGATTTGTGAAGTGCAGGTCCTTGTGGTAGCCATGGCAATCCATGAACAGTAATGCATTGCTGTCTTCCCATCCTTTGAGGCCACTCATGGTACACTCAATGACATTTGTACCATACATTAGCTTGGATAACTATAGGGTTTATGAGACAGATAATAAATAAACTAACACCAGTAAAGAGCATCAGATCTGTGAGATGAAATGAAGCTTTCCCTGCACTGTCAGAAGAGACATGAAAAAATATAATGGTACTGAGACTAACTGTCCTGGAGGTCTTTAGAAATAAGCGTAAGGTCCTAGTACTGTAGACTGATTATCTTTTACAACATCTATAACAGATCTTGGAAGTAGTATTATCATTAATTACTATTTCTCATGTTAAAACATGAAGGTGAAGGGAAGCTAAAGATCCCCACAGTGTGGGTAGTTTTTTTTTTATTCTGAAAGGGAAGGACAAAGAGGGAGGACTGGTTTTTCCTTTTTATTTTTTGCAAAGACCTTGAAACAGCACTACATCCTATAACACCATTTTCTGCAGAAACTGGATCTTCTCCAAGGACAGCTGGTGCTGACCTAAGCCAAATGTGCTTAATGTGCAAAACGGTAGTGTTTGGGGTTTTTTGCTCTGAATTCTGTTGACTGAATAGTACCAATGACTCGTATCCTGCAAAAATATGGTGCTTTCTGGGCATCGCAGTCTTCTCCCACTGTTCTGAATCCCCATTTAAAAAAATTGATTCATTTTTGGGGATAGAACCACTTATATTTTAGAATATGACAGGAAATGTTATTTCATGCAGATTGATTATAACTCATGGAAAATTAATCTGGAAAATTAATCCAGAAAATACAACACCATTTCTATGTTTGTCTACAGGAAACTTTTCTTCCTCTATTCTTTGTTCCCCAGCTGACATAACTAATTTCTAGTAATCATCACCTGAATTCCAGTGTGTTCTTATTGTTACTTTAAGGCATTTATTTGCTTCACTGTATAGATATGTTCAAATTTTAATGTTAACTTTTAAAAGCTCTAATTTGAGGATAAAAGATAATCCAAGTTATGGGTAACCCAAATCTGGAAGAGTACTACAAATAGGAAATAAGTGATGATATTTTATTTTGTCAAATAACCCATCCTCTATTTTTATTTTTTTTTAATCTAAGCTTTATAAAATAATATTGTTTTAAAAATCCAATATTAATCATTATTACATTTCTTAGTTCAATTATTTAATTTAATGTTATATTTCCTAGAGATATTCACTGTATGCAAGGAATATGTGTCTAATGGACAATTATGCAGATCAGGAACCTGTGGTCTCCACAGGTCTTTCAAGTGGTCATATACTGGCATCTTAATAGCTCTACCAAGGAAAAAGAAATTAGCCAAATTAAGCAAACTAATAACTTCACATGGTAAGAATGAACCAGCAAGGTCTTCTTTCGATAAGTTTCCTGAAAATTATAAAATACATGTCTCACAAGATGCTTTTAAAGAAGCAGTACAGAAGGAATGTTGCTATAGATAAGGTGGGGAGAAGAGGGGAAGAAAAATTGTATTCTGTGATACAATTTGCATACAGAAAAAGAAGATAAAGCATCCAGAAATACCTAGATGCCTTACATTATCCAAAAAATAAGAATTGTGACATGCATAGGTTTTGTATATTTAGCACACATAACTATTTTCATCATGTATAAAGTAAGATGCAACATTTTTTAAGACAACATTTCAAACTCTTTATACCCCTTTACTTTTGTTGTTATGTTCTCTAAAAGAACAAATAAATCTAGAATTAATTGGCACAATCTATGAATCTAGACTTCAGGAGGATTAGGATCTCTAGAAAAAGATAGGATTGGGATTGCCAAGAAAAGGCAGTGGAGCTTCCACAATCATGAAGAAGTTACAGTCTGGAGGGTCTGCATCCAGAAACCTTGGATGAAGTCCTTCAGAACTACATAAGTACTCAACAGAATTATCCAACAAACAGGTTAAGCAGACCAGATGCATGAGATGAAAAGTGTTCATGTAGGGAGTTATGCTACAATCCATCTTTAGTATTTGTTTCATTGCACTGTTGTGTTCCAGAAGAACACAGCCAGCTGAGGGGCTCCCTTTAAAAGGTGCTGACAATGTTCCAAGGTAAGGTAGATTCCAAGTAAGTTCAGGCTGTATTATTTCTAAAATTACCTTCCTCACTGCATGTCAGGGGAGTTCCTACACAAATGCTACAGGTTCACATTTTATGGTCCAGGTGCAGATTGTTTTTGTATTGGACCTTAGATTTACTGAACTTTGTTCAGCTTGAGATGATTCTAATAAAACATTTTGGCCTGAATGTACTAACAGTTCTAGAGCAAGTAGGAGGAGAGGGTGAACTTTGAAGTTCAAGTCCATTTCTTTTTTTTTTACTTTCTTCTGAAGAAATCTAGAGAAATAAGGCACGGACCTCTTCAAGCTTTATTTATAAAGTCAGTGACAAAATTGGCAGGGAGAAGAGTAAAAATTGTGCTGTCATTGCTCTGGGCTCATAATTTTTTCCCCTCCTGATTAGTTTCAGTCTCTTATAATAAAACAATTCAATCTCCACATACAATAGTACAATTATTGTCAGCTTTCAGGCTTACTCCCTAGCAAAAGTCATAAAGGTAAGTTAAAGAGTAGTGAGATCACACAATTTTTTATGCAATCCTATTTTACATCATTTACATCTATTCCTTCACTGCCTTCAATATTCTTCTCTTGAGTATGATACTGCCTACTTATGTTTATTTAAATAGGAACTGTTTTTCTTTAGGTAGTTCATTACATCTACCTCTGAGAGTTATGATCTGGAGAGGATTCTTCCCCACATTGAACACAGGTCTTTAATAGTTGAACAGGAGTCTGGGAGGCATAATGGCTTGAACTGTTCCTTTCCCCTCGCACTCCCCCATTTTCATCCCCACTCTCTTCGAGATTTGAAGGATGCCGGTTTGCTGCATCTCACCTAGAATTTCAGATCCATTCCAAACTTTTTTGAATAATAATAGTAATAAAATAAAGGGAATGGTGAAAGAAAAGAAATCACTAGGGGTTGAAAATTGTATTGTAGTTTATGGTTTATGGCAATTACGCTTTTCTTTCATATTTTAATAGGAACGAAGACATGGTAATATTTTATCAGTTATCCCATATTACATTAGTCTCAAAACCACAAAGCCTGATTTACAGAGCCAAAAGTTTTTTAAAAATCAGTATATCCTAGTAAATTCCCTTTGTTTATCATATTAAATATGTAATTTGTTGTGATGGACAAATCCCTTTTGCTTTAATCTTATAGGAATTTCAGAGCTCAGAAGAAAATGTATTTGAGCTCAACACTGTGAGTCAAAAGATTGTCCACATTAACATAAGGAATATAAATACAAGTGCTGCAGGATTTATATTATATGTTAAACCCCTCTATTCATCTGTAAAGTTTAGATGTACTGTACCTGCCAGACATTTGGCATTGATGAGAGTTGCATCTCAAGTCATGTCACAGGTTAATGTTTGGACAGCAGTAGGGGGAGGGATTAGTAGACACACTGGAGATTACAGATACATCAACTTCGTTCTGTTCAACCTCACAGCAACCTCATAAACAGGATAAAAGCAAGGTTCATGTTTTTTAATGGTCAGTAGGGCATACATTATTTTATAAATCTCCAAGAGTTGTTTTCTTGGTTGATATTCTTAATGCACTGACTTTTATGACCTGAATCAATTCTCTCTGTATTTTCTAAAAGTAGAAAGTGCAGGAAGTCCTTATATTTCCTGAGATGAGGTTGATAGAGTAGATAAAAAAAGTAACACAAAACCACAAAATTTACATGTTTAGCATATAATATTCTGCCACAATCTTAAATTATTATTTTATTCCTAGTAGATAAAAACTGCTTGTTATATGCAATGACTACTTACTGGGTTGGATTGTAGAAAACTTTTTTTGAAGAACAGAAAACAGAAACTGTCTTTGAGAACTGTTAACCCATAAAAAGGATGCACACAGTCAAGTAAATCTTAGTTGAGGTAGATGCTGATTCAATATGTAGAATTCAAAATTTATTTATCTGTTCTGTGACCTTCTAGGAACACACCTGGTAAAAATTTTCATATTATGTGTTACCCACATATTAATATAGAATACTTTTAGAAAACTAAAAGATCATATTTCCAGTCCAATTCTTCTCTGAATTTTGAATAGTCAATAAGTCTTGGAACATGCTTTTTAGCACTGTTTGTTTGCATCTTGTATTTGGTTAGTGATGTTTATGGATTTCCTTCTAGAGTATAAAAAACTGTTATTGATGTGTTACTGCATGTCACTGGGACAAAAACATTTCCAAAAAGGATTTTACTGTCTGGAAGTTGTCCTTTATTTATCTACTTGTCAGTGTCTTGGGTTTCGGTGGCATGGTTTTTCAGTAGTGGGGGAGGGGGCTACAGCAGTGGCCCCTGTGAGAAGCTTCTTGAAAGGTGTCCTGTCTCCAAGTCAGACCCATCTCTGGCCAGGGATGATCCAATCAGCAATGGTGGTTGCACCTCTGTGATAACGTATTTAAGAAGGGGAACCTGGGAGGGGGTTGGGACTTGTGAGGATGAGTTGCGAGAATGATGAACACTGAGGTCAGTGGAATGAAGAAGGACATGGGGGAGGTGTATCAGAACAGAGACCCCTGTATCCTGTGATGAGATGGCAGGACCACCCACCCTGCTACCCATGGAGGTCTGAGGTGGAGTAGAGGTCAACCTGAAGCCTGTGGAAAAAGCCACTTCAGGACAGGCTTAAAGTAGGCTGGGACTCTGAGGGGAGAAGGTGGTCCCTGTTGTTGTGGTTCAGCACTGGGAGGACTGCAACATGGGGTGGTGACCCACGTCAGAGCAGCTTGGGAATGGCTGCATCCTGTGGGGATGATTCACACTGGAGAAGGTTTATAGAGGACTGTCTGCAGTTAGAGGGGAGCCATGTGGAGCAGGAGAGGAATGTACGATGTTCACCCTGTCTCCTAAGAAGGAAGGAGAAGCAAGCTGACTGTAAAACACATCCCCATCCCCTGCACTGCTGGGGGAGGAGGTAGAGAGATGGGGAACAGACCTGAGCCCAGGAAGAAGGAAGGGGTGGAGGACATGTTTTTGGATGTGGTTGGTGCTTCTCACTGTCTCAACCTTGTCTGTTAAGTGTTATCTTTGTTAGCATTTGAATTAAAGTGATTTTTTCTTCCCCTAATGAGTTTGTTTTTTGACTGTGACCATAATGTGTGAGCTACAACTCCCTGTCCTTAGATAGTCATATTCTCCTTCCCATTCCTGATGCGGAAAGGGGTGAGTGAATAACTGCATGGTGCTCAGTTGCCCTCTGGGCCTAAAACATGACAGTCAGCAAAAAAAAAGTTTAACTGGACTACCTAAGGCCTTTACTTGGAGCTAAGGGGAGCTTTACAGGGGAGCTAAGGCTCCCCTGGCTCCAAGTCAGACCCATATCTGGCCAGGGCTGAGCCAGTCAGTGACACTGGTTGCACCTCTGTGAGAACATATTTAAGAAGAGGAACCTGAGAGGAGGTTGGGACTTGTGAAGAGGCATTGCAAGAAGAACAAACACCCAGGTCAGTGGAAGGAAGGAGAAGGAAGTGGGGGAGGTGTGCCAGAGACCCCTGTATCCCGTGACGAGATGGCACAGCTGCCCACCCTGCCACCCATGGAGGTCTGTAGTGGCATAGAGGCTGTCCTGAAACCTGTAGAGAAGCCTGCTCTAGAACAGGGACCTCTGCTTAAAGTAGGCTGGAACTCTGAGGGGAGAAGCAGCTCCTGCTGTTCTAGTTCGGGGCTGGGAGGACTGCAACATGGGGTGGTGACCCATGCCAGAGCATCATGGGAACAGCTGCACCCCATGGCAAGGACTCACACCAGAGAAGGTTTATGGAGGACTGTCTGCAGTGAGAGGGGAACCATGCGGAGTAGGGGAAGAATGTGTGGCATTCACCCCACCTCCCGAGAAGGAAGGATCAGTGAGCTGACTGTGTAAACCCCATCCCCTGCCCCCTGCACCTCTGGGGGAGGAGGTAGAGACATGGGGAGCAGACCTGAGCCAAGAAAGAAGGGAGGGGTGGGGGGGAGGTGGTTTTGGGATGTGGTGGCACTTCTCATGGTCCCCACCTTGTCTGTTAATTGCTGGTTTTGTTAGCATTTGAATTAAAGTGAATTTTTCTTCTCCTAATGAGTCTATCTTTTGCCCATGATGTGTGAGCTACCCCACCCTGTCCTTAGATGGATTCTCTGAGCCATTTCTTTTTAATTTTCTCCTTCCCATTCCTGATAGGGTGAAGGAGTGAGTGAACAACTGCGGGGTGCTCAGTTGCCCTCTGGGCTCAAACCACAACAAGGGCTTTTAAGACCATGACATATACAAAGAGAACAAGAGTTAAGAGAACTAATGCACTAAGTTTCATAAGAAAGAGAATATCCATTCATTTAAAGTTTCTAAATTTTCATGAAGCAGTGACAATTTTCAGAGTTTGGGTGAGGAAAATTAAGATGAGTCTGGGACACTGCATATTTAAATTTGGCACTAGCCTTCCAGAAATTAGTTGGATTTACAAATGTCTGCAAAAGCTTAGTAAAGCACTTGCTTATGTTTTTTAGGGAACAGTATTATCATACATTTTAAATCTACATCCACACAAGGAACATATTCAGTATGTTTTCTGTTCATGCAGTGGGTGCATGGGCAATCCTCTGACATATTGTATGGGACATGGTGACCTCTAGTAATACCCCTTATGGTCAGCAAATTAGAGTTTTGCATTTTAAAATACAATTATACCTGCTTCTTTTAGAAGTCTTTCAAGCATTGATCTCAAACTATTAATAATATACAATACACTTTGCTCATTTGGGAAGCTTTGAATATTAAAGAATTTCCTCTAATCAGGATGAGAAATAAAATACAAAATAAATGCAAGGGTAAGCAAAGTCTCTTGGCATCTTATTCACCAGGCATCTTATTTGAATGGTATATATTAAGCTATTATTTAAATTTGAGGCAAATCATTAAAAACAAGTCATAGGTTCACCTGTACCCATTCTGAATTTATTAACTGTTCCCTTTTATTTTAAAATTATTTCTGTATTTCCATCCTATAGTCTCCTTATTAAAATTCTCAGATCAAGAGGAACAACTATCTCACTAAGGTGAATTAAACAGAGTGAGAGTTGTACATTGCTCTTACCAGCACAGGTCAGAGCTGCAAGTCAGCAATTTTATGCCTCTGTTGCTAAGGCAGTTCTAATATATGGTGCACTCTGGAGAGGCATGAGGATAAATCTTTGTGGTTTGCTACTCTCATTCTTTTCTCCTTCAATAATTTTAATCACCCTCTCTCACTTAATAAATATCATAGACATCATCTAAAAATTAGATCAGTGTTGGAAAAAGCATAGATTGTAGCCACCATGCTGAGGTTGTGTTTGTTGTATCATGCTTTTACATAGCTTGGGAAGCATAAAAACCACTAGGTACTAAGGATAGGATTAATCTTACTTAACTTTAGCCATCTAGCCATCTAATCGAAGACAACTTTCCAGTTTCCCTTTATAGCCATAGGACTATATAATGGAGCAATCCCATGAATCCTTAAAGGCGATCCATCTGACCTACTATAGTTTCCTGTCTCAGAACAAGATGAATTGCTCTCTAAAAGTAACTACTTCTTTCCACTGCCTATGAAGGAAGCTAATAGAGATCAACTCAGACTTAGAAATCATGCCATCCATGAAGTTCTATGGTGGAGCAGACGCTGACTTACAGACTGCTTTTTTTGCATGGCTGATCAAGGTGGTTGTGCCTTAAGAAAGCCAGGGTCTTGTGGGAAAAGGTAGACCTGCTGTTGTAGTTCAGCACTGGGATGATTGCAGCATGCGGGGATGTCCCACGCCAGAGCAGTCAGGAAAGGCTGCAGTCTGTGGGAGGGACTCCAGTTGGAGAAAGTTGGTGTTCCATGACGGAGCAGTGTAAGGAAATGCTGCAGCCCATGGGAAGGACTCACATCAGAGAAAGTTTGTGGAGGACTGTCTCCTGTGAGAGGGGGTCTATGATGGAGCAGGGAAAACAAGTTCCAGAAGCTCACCCCACCAAAGATGGAATAAGCAGCAGCACTGTCTGCACCCCCCATTCCCTGCCCCTGCGCTGCTGGGGGGAGGAGGTAGAGATAACAGGAGCAGAACTGAGCCTGGGGAGAAGAGTGGGGTGGGGGGAAGCTGTTCTGAAGATGTGGCAATGCTTCTCACTGTCCTATTCTGTTAAGTGTTGTTCTTAGTGTCTGTAATAAATGTATGTTCTTTTTTTTTTCTTCCCGTAACAAGTCTGCCTTTTGCCCATGACCATAATGGGTGGTCTGCCCCTCCCAATCCTATCTTTAATCCCAAACCTGGCTCATTTGTCCCTTCTCATCACTGGAAGAGAAAGGAGGAGTGAGCAGATGCATGGTGTTGGGCTGCCAACTAGGCTTAAACCACGACACATTTTAAGGATGAAGTGAATTTAATCTTGCTTTAAGTTTCAAAAAAATCTGCATAACTTTTTCTGATTTTAAGGTTAGAATTTTCTTTTTATCTGCTTTTCATCTTCATCCCAAACACTTATGTGGAAGGAAGGCAGGCACTCCTTCTGGATCCGGTGTAGGTTATTAAAGCTTTCAGGATTGGATGACTTATCTGGATTTTACTTTGCTTCTGTGCAGTAAATGAGCTGGACAGCAGTTAGAAGGGAACAATCATTGTTATTTTTGTTTAAGTAATAGAGTAGTTATCTTGAAGTTAACATTAACATTATGAGATGCAAATGATAATCTTTTGTGAAGGGAGATTCAATCTACCTGATTGTAGTATACTTCTTACATTTTCAAATATTCAGTGTAATTGCTGTCTTGAAGTCAATCAAGAGGGCAAATGATTATTTCCCTCTTAAATGCACAATAACAAATACATATCAGAAGCATTTTAATACTTTCATAGTTTGAAGCACTACCAACTATGCCTCTTTAAACAGTCTTTAGCTGAAAGAACAATACTTTTTTGACACTAACCAAAGTCATGCCAAAATGTAGAATCCAGCTGTGCATGAACATGTCTTTGTAACTTACATTTACAGTTAAATACTCTACATGAATGATCATGGGCAACACTATGATACACTCTAGTCACTTCTGCTAAAACTACCTTACAGGGATTATTTTTATTAATCCATATGAAATAACTTCTCATTCCAGACACTCAAAAGACTATCCTGAGTTTTAATGGAGATATCTTCACTTGATGATGGAGTATTACCAAAGTAGTTGTTGTCACACTCATGATGAATTTGTAGATTGTAATTTAAGAAATTAGAAAAGCATAAATGACTCCAACCTGACGTACTATTACTGTGCCTCTGTACATACTTCACTAGCTAGTCCATTATCATTGTACAGAAGTTCTGCTTATTACAAGGATATGTGTGTGTAAGATAATTCTACCTATACTCAGCGGGTAAATTAAAGCTATTTACCAAATAGTTTTCAAATTTGCCTTTTTTTCACATTTTCCTAGCAGTTGATGTAATTTCTACACATAGCTTTGAAAAATATTAACACTCCCTTGCTTCTAAATCTTTACCTAAATTGTAAAACTGTTGTTCAAAAGCACACAGATCTCTTCCTTGAGTTTTGCTGAAGACTGATTAGATTTACTTACTCAGGCTTTGTTGGATTGTGATCACTCATACTACTTTTCTTAAAGTCATTGCCAGATCTTTCCTCATCCCAGTATCCACACAATAGTCTCATATCTAGATATGAGAAAATATTTGTGCCTATATATTTACTTATTTATTTATTGGAAGAATGTCAAGTCTGTTTCCAAAGCCATTTTTAAGGTCAGAAGGTAACTATTTCTCTTTCAAGTTTCATCATATGACTCTATAGCTGTTCTAAAATCTTTTCAAAAAAAAAAAAAAAAAAGAACAATATCCAAAGGATTATATTGTTAATTTTTGCATGGCATCCAATAAACTTTAAAGTGATCAGATCATGCCTGACAGTGCTGCTTTGCCTCCTCAGTGTGAAATTTCATGCTGTGCATTTTGTTCACCAGACTTTAGCTATAACACACAATGGTCAGAGATTCAGATACCCGTTCAGTAGCCTGCAATGCAGATAAGCTGGGTGTCTGCGTTTCCATTACAGTAAGTGGAGTTTACAGAGTGAGTTGTCTGAGTAAAGTTGGGATGTATTAAGTTGCCTAAAAACAGGTGTGTAGTGTGGAAATACACCATCTTGGACTCCAGCTGTGACAGCTGAAAATGCCACAGGTTTTTATTTACACTTTCTTCATAAGCACTCTATCTGTCATGTCTGTGCAGAAAATCTAAGGTATCATGTTGAAATAGATGACCATGTTTAAGCAACTGCTTTGGGTACTGGGTACTAATCTTCAGGTGAATCCCACCTCAAATATACATCTACAAAAGCTTTAAGAAGCACAAAATATGCTTTTAGAAGCATTCAAAACTAATGAATTTTTCAGCGTCAAAAGAAACCTAACCCATGATTATTGGGGATTGCACACAAAGTTTTCACCCCCATAGAACATACTAGCTCATTCCCATTAAGGAGCAATCTTCATTAACTGTAGGGATGTAGCAGCAATCTTAGTCACACTGGTTTAAAGAGTACACAAAATGTAATCATTAGTTAGGTGTCTATGTTAGGTGGACTGAATCCCAGTTCTCCTTTTCTCATGTCAAATTCTAATTGAAAGTGGGATTTAGTCAAGTACTGTATACTTCATTGTTACTCTGGAAGGTTTTTATTGATGTTCAGCTCCAATCTCATAGAATCATAGAATGGTTTGGATTGAAAGGGACCTTAAAGATCATCTAGTTCCAATCCCCCCAACATGGGCAGGGACACCTTCTACTAAACCAGCTTGCTCAAATCCCCATCCAACCTGGCCTTGAACACTTCCAGGGAGGGAGCAGCCACAGCTTCTCTGTGCAACCTGTTCCAGTACCTCACCATCCTCACAGTAAAGAATTTCTTCCTTATATCTAAACTGAATCTACCCTCTTTCAGTTTAAAACTCTTATCCCTCATCCTATCACTACTCTCTGATGAAGAGCCCATTCTCATCTTTTCTGTAGGGCCCCTTTAAGTACTGAGAGGCTGCTATAGGGTCTCCTCAGGGACTTTTATTCTCTAAGCTGAACAATCCCAGATGTCTCAGCCTGTCCTTATAAGGGAGGTGTGCCAGTCCCCTGGTTAACTTTGTGGCCCTTCTCTGGACTCACTCCAACAGATCCATGCCCTTATGTTGAGCCCCCAGAACTGAACACGGAACTCCAGGTGGGGTTTTAGGAGAGCAGAGTAGAGGGGGTGAATCCCTTCCCTCGACCTGCTGGCCGCACTTCTCTTGATGCAGCCCAGGACACAGCTGGCTGTCTGGGATGTGAGCGCACATTACTCTCTGATAAGTAGTTTTCCATACACTAATACCCTCAAGTCCTTCTCTGCAGGGCTGCTCTCAATCCACTCATTGCCCAGCCTGTATTTGTTCATGAGATTTCCTCAACCCGTGTTCAAGACCTTGCACTTGGCCTTGTTGAATTTCATAAGTTTTGCACAGGCCTAGCTCTCAAGCCTGTCAAGGTCCCTCTGGATGTCATCCCTTCCCTCCAGCATGTCAACTGCACCACACAGCTTGGTGTTGTCAGAAAACTTGATGAAGGGGCACTCAATCCCACTGTCCACATCGTCAACAAAGATGTTAAGCAGCACTGGTCCCAGTACTGAGCCCTGAGGAATGCCAGTCATCACCGGTCTCCACTTGGACATCGAGCCAATGACCACAACTTTTTGAGTGTGACCATCTAACCAATTCCTTATCCACCAAGTGGATCATTTGTGAAATCTACATCTCTTTCATTTAGAGACAAGGATGTTATCTCCTTTTGGAGTTGTGAGGCAAAGAAATTAATTAAGGGACATTGACTCCTAGTGATAAAGAAAGGTCACTTCTGTGTGATGTAGCTAACAGCCAATGTTTAGACCACATGAAAAGCAAGCTCTTAAACTGAAGGTAAGTTGGCAGTGCACGACTTGATTATAATTTGTTGTATAACTGATACAGTTATAGATTTAAAGATTGGATTCTGGTAATGAAGATGGGCTTCATATGTAGTGACAAAGAAGGGAAATATTTTTTTCAAGCAAGCTATTTTCTTTTAAAATTGGGATGATTAGATCTACTCAAAGGTTTGAAATAGGAGTGGTGTCAGTGGACATGAATATACATTGTGGAGGGGTATGATAGAACTTTTGAAGTGAATCCCCATAATTGCACTCAAGAATGTATAATCAAACACAAGAACACTCATTTGCACATCAGTCTCTGTACTTGTATTAATTAAAGCTCTTTCTGAAATGTTTGTACAGAGCAAAATATGTCTTCTAAATGTTTGTAACAAACAAGCAAACAAGCAAATAAACAGAACAAGAGATACGGAATTGGACAAGTAGTTTTTCAAGCAAGATTTTCCAAATAACAGAATCATAGAATCACAGAGTTGCTGAGGCTGTAAGACACTTCTGCAGCCTGTCTAGTTCAAGCCCTTTCTGAAAACAGGGTCAGCTACAGCAGGACCATGTTCATTCTGGTTTTGATATCTATAAGGATGGACACAGCCTCTCTGGAACACCTTTTTCAGTGTTTGACAGTCCTCATATTAAAAAAAAAAAAAAAAAAAAAAAAAAAAGTTGTCCTATTACATTTAAGTAGAATTTAATTCATTTTAATGTGTGTGACTGCCTCTTGTCCCATCAATGGACAATGGGAGGAACCCGGCTCTATCTTCTTTCCTGCCATTTCAGGTATTTATACACATTGATACGATCATCCCAGGCCTTCTTTTCTCCAGGCTAAACAGTCCTTTCTCTCTCAACCTCTCCTTGTATGTCAGATGTTCCAGTCCTTTATTCATCTGTGTGGCTCTTCGTTCAACGATTTTGTCAAGATTTTTTGACAGAGATGAGGGTGATAGAGATAAGGGAGAAAAATTGTTAGAAAAGGAGCGAAATGGTTTTCCATCAGAAAGAGCACTTGATGTTTATGTGCTTTGCAAGTTTTAAGAAGTCCTTTAAGATTTGTATTTGACTAAAAGTGGCTTGCATTTTCTCCCATTCTGTTGTGTGCTTTAAAAAATAAATCAATACATGTTTGACTGCAAGACTTGAAAACTGTATTTTGTAGAAATAACTCTCTCTCATCTTGTTCCATCTTAAGCTTTGGGATAAATGGTTTGATTAGTTTATTAGGGTTTTGGGTTTTTTGTTTTCTGTTGTTTATTATGTATTAGTATTTATGAAAGGTAAGTGAGCAGTATTACAGTTTGAAGACATTGGTGGTGGAACAATCAGCAAAAGAAACAGGTTTTTTGTTATCTGAAAGTTAGGGATAATGGCCTGTTTTTTCTTATTTTTCAGTGGATATGACTTCTACATTTCAGATTTAGTTTCATGAAAATCTTGTGCCTTGTATCAAAATGAAGTATCTATTCCAGGATAGTTGTTCAAATACAAACTGAAAAAAAGCACATATGTGGGAAAGGAAAACAACTGAAAATTATCTCTTCTCTTACTGAATGTTAAAGTAGATTATTTTTTTACAAAATTAAATAGGAAAAAAACAAGGATATATTAATATTAAAAAAGAGAGCTTGAATAGGGTTTTAAACATTTTACTTACTTCAGATGGCAATGCTACTGGGAGATGGGTTGTTCATCATTAAGATTGGGAAACACATAAATTAATTTCAATGCTATGCAGACAAAACCTGAAAGTAAACATATATGCTAATTCATATATTTATTTTTTTATCTAGTGTACATAGAATATATCATGTATATAGTTTATGTAATCTCTTTGATTTCACTGTAAGATTATGAGTATTTGGCTCAGTTCTAATATGTATGGTCAATATTTTCTGAAAAATAATCATACATTCAATATTTTCTAAGAAATACACATCTGAATAAATTTTAAAAAGCAGTATGCTTGTTTGTCATTCAGAAAAAGAAACTTAACATTGATACTTTCAGGGAGGTTTCTGCTTACTTAGTTCCTTTTTTCTTTTTTCCCAAGGAAAAGAATACTATGATTACTAATTTAAATATTTACATTCCAGGTTTTAGCAAGAATCTCAGAATGAATTTTATTTATTTATCTTGCCAGCTGAATCAAATTTGCTGACCTCAATAAATTACACATCGCATTTTTGCAGTCTTCATAGGAAGAATCTAATGAGTCAGTCTAGAGAATAAAAGGAATGTAATGCGTTGTCTCAAGTCCCAGGTACTATACATCACATTTTTACCTATATTATCTACCTCTACAACTCTTTTCATTCTGCTTGATTTTTCACTTCATGTTTTCTGCTGCTGAGAAATTAGGATTAAACTTTCCAAACCACAAAGTTAGGGAAAAAAAACAAACAAACAACCAAACAAACAAAACAAACAAAAAAAAAAAAAAAAAAAAAAGAAAACACAAAAAACCCCAAACAAACAGCAACAACAACAAAAAAATGCTAAAAAAAACCCCAACCAACCAATCTACCATTAAAGCTGTCTTACATCAAAGTTACCTTGTAGCTGTTAATTTGTGAAAAGGCAAATATTAGCCTATCCCTTGATCTCTAACATCTACCTCTTCTCACTGAAAAACACACTGCTTTAGGGTTCATCTGCTAAACCTCTTCCGATGCCAGGCAAGTGGGAATGTCTTATTTCTCAGTCACAAACCTTTGGAGGGTTTTATGTGTATAAGATTCATTGATGATTAATTCTGGGGCAAACCTTTTTGGAATCCAGGATTCTCCTTGGGAAAACTGATTCTGAAGGGGAAGCATTTGTATAAGCATAAACTTCTGTTTTGAAGAGAAAAGAAACATTATTTTCCTATCATAATTTCAGCAAATAATTGATGTTAAGAAAGCTTGGGTAAATTGTCAGTGGTCTTTCACTGAATGGATATTATTGTAACATTTGAAGATGACAGTTTGCACTGGGAGAATGATCATGAGAAATTCCTCTGTAATGATGTATGTCATTACTTCTCACTTAATCAATGCAATTTATCATTTAAGACAGTGATTCAGCACAGTTATGCTTTAGGGCATATAAACAGTCCCATTAACTTCAGTAGTTATAGATGACAAAATTTTTCAAAACAAGGCAGCTAATAATACCATCATGCAAATCTCATGCCCACAGAGGAAGGACCAAGAAAGTGACTCAGCAGGTGTCAGACAATAAGAGGGTTTTTTCCCAGTTCTGGATGGAGGAGGAGATTGCTCAAGGTACTTCCAGTTGCATATTAGTACATGAACTTGTTCCTTTCCTTCCATACCTGGCTATGCAGCAAGCGCCCTGCTTCCAGGTCCCATTGCTGGTCTTGGATCCTGTCCTTATTCTGTGCTGAGTTTTTGCTTCTCATGCAGCACTGGATTTGATCTTGGTTCTCATTCTTCTTTCTCAACATCAACTTAATAACTAATGGGAAGTAGTGAACAAATTTCTTTTTGCTTTGCTTCTGCATGAAGCTTTTGCTTTTCTTATTAAACTGTTTTTGTTTCAGTCCATGAGCTTTTCCATCATATTTTCTTCTCCTCTCCTGTTGAGGAGAGGGAGTGAGAATGTGGCTGTGGGGGGTACTGACAACCAGCCAAAATCAACCCACCACTTCAACCTACAGATGTCTTGTCATGATCAGAATGTCTTTTAAACTATGACAGGAGTTGAAATTCTTCAGTGTTCATCAGTAAGACATTTTTAATGTTTAACATTGGACACGATGACTGCCTGAATCCCAGTGTTTAGTCATCCTATGTCTAAATCCTACAGCGCACTGCAAGTTTTCCATAGTCTCTCCTGCAGGAGCCTGGTTTGGTGGAGACTTCTGTGGAATGGCTGCCAGACTCACTCTTGCATGAAAATTAAGGATGAATACAGTCTGCAGCACTTTTTTTCCAGTGACCTCATGGCTAAAAAGCAATAAACCTTATTTGGTATATTCTTGTGTGTCTGATTAATAGCAGAGAATTGTACCCAAACATTTTTTATTCTGAGCTACTTGGGAAAAAATAGAAGAAAGTCTCTCCCTGTCTCAAGTGGACTCTAATCCACTTTCTTTAAATAATACAGAGTTTACTGAACTGGAGAGATAAGAAATGTGATTGTTTCTGAAGGCTAATGTAATTTTTTTTTTTTTTCAAAATTATAACCCTTTGCTTAAAATTTCTGTCCCAAGAATAAGTCATTGGTCTTAAGTGTGAAACTCATCATCATGATTAGTGACTGTGAATCTAAAGAAACACTAACCATAATGCTCAGGTGTGGAACATCTTCTCCACTGATTTGACAGAGAGTTTATGCTTTTATTTTATGAATACTGATTCACCAGATGTCTGAAAAGATGTAAGTTAAGAGTGCAGTGCCAAAAATATAGACGAACAATACTTCTATAATCACAGGTGATTTCATTAGGTGAGGTTTTCCTAGCTAGATTATCAATTATAATGTAGAGAACTGTATGACTCCATATATTTTAATGACATTGCAAACTCCAGAGGTAAAATCTTCTCTCCACACCTCTGACATACATTGTTGGATCTTCTCAGTGTGAGACTGCTTGTATAAAATGCAATGAAGTGGAAGGAAAGGTATGGCGATATGAAATCCATGTTATTCTTTCTAATGGTTATCATACTGTGACATCTGTATCTAAAGGATTTCTGGTGGTTTTTTTCTTTTGTCTGTTCTAATCTGAAATACTATCAGCTTCCTTTCTATCCTGCAGACATACAGGTGAAGAATTAAGTGAGAAATTCAGGTGGAGGCATAAACTGAAAGGAAGACTATATTCCTTCGCTTGTTAAAAACAAAGGAAAATATCCTTTCAGATCACAGACTGTGTGAGTAAGAATAATAAAGCTCATTTTCCTGATCCTAAATCTGAGTGTTCCTGATAAGTATTGAGGTTTAAGGTCCTTTTTGTAAGGGAGTGGATGCTAGCATTTCATTAACAAACCACTTCTTACAGTGCTAACAGTTTCCTCACATTAAATATGTGGAAAATACACTTTTCACTGCATTGTTATAAAAAATTATTCTGTTGGACAGATTCAACATATACTAAAATATTGTTTGGAAAAAATAATCACATAAATGTACTTCACAAGTTCGTTGTATATTTATCCACATATTTTACTGTGTTTTCACAGAGCAGCTAAGGATATTTATCTGCATTTTCCAGAGATAATGTAAAGAAAGAATTTTAGATCTTTGTATGATGATGCTTTTGCCAATATGGATGTCAATGTTTAAGAGATTAGGTCTAAAGTCTTCAACTTTTCCTCTTCTGCAACACAGGTTTACAACACCTCTGACAGGATTAGATACCCATAAACATATTTTCTGACAAAAAACTGCTGTCATTATGATCTTTCCATTTTCTCTGACTCATTACATACAGACATTCTTTCAAAATATACAATATGATGTTTCAACACTTATTTTTGCATATGTGCATGAGCCATAGGTGATTATTACAGGAAGATCCAGATGTGGCATAAACAGGGTAACTGCAGGGCAACTAAGTGTCTCAGGGTACCAGTAGAGTGCATGGAGGGTGACAATATGGAGCAACATAAGCAGGGTTTGATGGAGTCTCCAATTTTATGCTTAAAGGGAACAGGAGTGTGAGGTTTTAGTCAACATATATAATTTACCATATACCACCAAATGAGTCTTTCTGATAGTTTTTAAACCTGCCTGGCTTTTCTATCAAAGGTAGATGTCCACACTACTGCTACTGTGCATAGAACCTGATCATGTAGATTTGTGTTAAATCTGCTCTGAGTTGCTTAATGTATGCATCTTAAATGTATGTAAGTGATTGCACATGTATGTTTATATAATTATAAATGGTATTGTATCAAACTCCAATTATATCTGTTTCAGTTATTTTTCAAATTTATCTTTTTGTTTAAGTATCGTGGACTTCCTCCAAGATCTGTCCTCCTGTAAGACATCAAATAATAAAATGGTATTATCTCCCTCTTTGATTTTTATCTCTTTCTTTCTACCCTGAGATGACCCCTTTGGCAAACTGATATGGCTAGTACTGTACCTTCTCTGCAGCAATATCAATTCCCCTCTTTTCCCATCTGGCAATCAGGAACTTGCTCTCTAAGAATGTCACAGATAGTAGCAACAGTAGTTGTGATAGAATCTGCTGGTATTTTGTATGCGCTAAGTGTCTGACTGGTTATAAAGAGTGCTTTAACAGGGTTTACACTGAAGGACAAGACCTTTATCTATTTTGACCTGCTGTAATCAAGCAATAACCAAGTATTTATAAATAAGTAACAATATCGCCAAAGAAATATTTTTAAAAGAGTCAGATGACCAGATTAAAATTTAATCCTTTTAGGAAAAAAACCCACAACAAATAACATTACTGTCTATATTATGAACTTGCATGGATTATGTTTTTGTCATAAAATCCAACTTTCAAATTTATTCTAAAAATAAAGCCAAGAGTTTCAATATAAAGTTGTTGCCCAGGACTTATGTTTCAAGGAAAAAAAAAAAAAGAGGTGCTATTATATGACTGTATAGTTTGTTTAAATGTAATCTTTATCACATATAAGACAACTTTACCATCTGTTAGACATAGGGTAAAATTAATTTCACCTCATTTTGTATGTCTAGAAGTTAGATGTTTGTAGTGTAGTCATCTTTTTTTTTTTTTTTTTTTTTAATGTCCTAGCATTAAAAATAGGTACCTCCAGAGGTCAATTACTGTAATTTTTATTGACATGAATTACCTTCTGGAGGTGGCTAACTGTATCTTAATGAATGCAAAATCAACACATGACATGAATCTGTTAGACGTTAAGCTGTTAGATGCCAAAGTCAAGATAAGTCAGAATATGAACTTTATTTTTCAGAGTGAGATTTATCTATCTCCTGTGTCATTTTCAGGAAATCTAACGGAACCTTATAAACTTACACTGCTTACCTGTACCTTATTTTGTATGAAAAGATCTGGTGGTCCTGGTTGTCAACGAGTTGAACGTGAGTCAGCAGTGAGGCTTTGTATCAGTGAAGGTTAAACACTTAGTGATCTGAATTAGGAAAAGTACAGCTATCAGACAAAGTGAAGCGATTGCCCTCCTCCGTGTGGCACTTCTAAGGCCGCACCTGAAGTACTGTTTCTAGTTTGGGGCTCCTCAGTACAGGAGATAGATTGACAAACTGGAGCAAATCTTAATAGAGGGTTACTAAAATGATAAAGAGGCAGAGGAACACATGAAATAAAGAAAGGCTGAGGAATCCGGGTTTCTTCATCATGAAGGGAAGGCTAAGAGACACTAAGTGTTTACTGCATTCAACTACCTTTTGCCATTTATAGAAGGGATAGTCTTCTCAAAAGTGCAAAGCGAGAAGTTGAGAGGAAATGACCAAAAGCTGCCATAATGGAAATTCCAAATGTATATATAAATTCACAGTGAGGACAGTCAAAACTGGGTAAAGTTCTCCAGGCAGGCTGGATAATCCCAATCTTTGGAGATATTAAAAACCCAACTGCACAAGGTCCTGAGCAACCTGACCTAATTTATAGCAGGAGGTGAGAACAGATGACCTTACAAACCTAAACTAGCTTATATTTATTATAAAATATTCTTCTTTAAGTCTTTTAATACTTTGGAGTGAAAAAACAAAACAAAACAAAACAAAAACAAAAACAAAAAACAAAAACAAAAAACAAAAACATGGAATTTCAGCAAAACCAAATTCTGAACATCATCTATTTCATTTTCTCTTTTTTTTTTTTTTTTTGGTGAATACTTTGTTTTGTGGCATACTATTAGTGACAACATAATGTAACATGTCTTATCTTGTCACATAGCCTGCTATCCATGACTATTCTTATGTGACATATGCCGCAATTTTAACGGTTTGGTTTTTCTGGAAGTTTTTATGAATTTTTAAAGAATACTGTTGCTGTATTGTTTAAATTTATTCTGAAAGAAAAATTGTGAATTTTTCTAGTTTTAAGATACTATGCATACCTAATGAAAAACATGATCTTGTTTAGGAGCCGCTCAAGAATATGGAATCAATGCACTACAGTGTGCATGCACACTGTTTTTAACAAAATTAATTGCTTATAGATTAGACTTAGTTATTCTGTAAAAGACAGAAATAAGAGCTGACAAGTACATTTTTTTATTGCTTATTATATCTCTGCACCCCATCTCTTGCTCATTCTTGCCACTTAACATTACTATTCATAGCATGTTATCTTGAAAGCAGAGATAATAAAACAATACATCTGTGGTCTTCCCCATAGCAGAGCCCTGCAAGAGATCTGGCTCTCTGAGAGTCCTCAGTGATTTACAGTTAATCGTATCCTATTGCTTTTTTTCTCTACCTCCCTCAGGGTAACAACACTAAATAAAAAAGATTCTTTCAAATCATACAATGAAGTTAGAAACACGTCAATAACAGATTCACTTGGTGATTCTAAAAATCATAACACAATACTTCTTTTACAAATAAATGAAATACAAGAGAAATATCTGCCTGTCTAGTACACATAGGAGTACTTGCTATTAAACACTTTAATATTTCCATAATACCTAATTAGTGGCTGTTGCTTCTTTTTCAGCCAGGGAACAAAAAACTCTTTGCCAAGGAAGAACTGGAACTCATTCCAATTTACTGATGAAGAAATTAAACTTCAGAGACCAGATATAACTTCCCAAGGTCCTTATGGCAGAAAGGAGGACAAAGAAACTATTTAACTTTGTTTTTTCCTTATACCTCAACTGCCTTACTTGTCACAGTACAAAGGCTGAGGAAAACAGCATAGGGTTAATCCTAGTATAAGTTTGGATATAAAATTGGTGTCTATAGGGCAGCCTGAAGAGTGGAACACTCTTAAGATTTTCAATAATAATGAAAGAGAAAATATAAGGCTGGCTCTTCTGATAGAGACGCCTTCAGCATTGTTCCTACTGCACCAGCTAGCTCTCCAGCTCTAGGTTCAGGGTTTGGATACGGTTGCCTGTTGTTGATCTGATCTGGACATGAAGCAGTGTGAGAAGTCCATCTTCTCCAAGTTTTAAGAAAACTTAGGACCTCCTAATACTTCAGTCAGAGTGATGATTTTAGCACTGAAGAAAGTTTCCTTACCAGAAAGTAGAGACAGAAAGCAAATTTGGTCCTTGTCTCCTGTCTCACACATTGGTTTAAAAAGTCTTATTCTCTAGGAAAATCAATTAACATTTGGAATTTTGATTCAGTTTCCTAATGTAGCATCTTTCTTATTCTCTATTCATCAAAAAGTATCAGGAGTTCTTTGGAAAAATCAGGTTACAGTATTTGCTTTTAATTAACACAGATACTCAATGAAATATAAATTTTTGGAATAGGAATGCTCTATGAGGATCTTGATATCTACTACTTTTTGCAGTAGCTTTTGTGTAGTGACCAAACTTCTGTTTTGTGTGGTTTACTTTGTCCTCAACTTTATGCCTAAGGTCTACAGATAGACAGGAAGCCTGGAACAGTCTGGAACATGGAATTCTCTACACAGATATATTAGAATCACTTCACATACATTAACTTTTTGGGCCCTGAGTACATCCTCTTGCTTAGGAACTCCTGGGACGTCCTGTGAATGACACCATTTTTTAAACGTGTAGTTTTTACATTTCAGAAATAACAGCCATTATCATGTAAATTCTTCTTTAGCTCTGTCATGACAGAAAAGACAGAAAATGTATCAAAATCTGGCTCTGACTTTCTCAGTGAAAGAATAATTAGCTAACACTTGTCTATAAGCATTTAGTTTTGTTCATATGTTTAGTTTATATATTCTGAAAAATGTCTAAACGATTTTTGTATAAAAGGAATAGGAAGCTCAATAGAAAGCGTACATGTATGTTATGTGGTGTTTCAGTTGAAAAATTCACAGAGACTACAAATGCTACTTTAGTTTTTGCATTCACCCCTAAATAAGTACAGTACTTATCTCTGAATGACTGTGAATAGAACAGGTCACTGTGTACATTTGCATGAGGATGTCAGGTACATGACAGTGGGATAATGAAAAATGCAGAAATAGAACAGAAAATGTAGCAGGCTTCAGCTCATGAATCTTGCAACGGAATTAAAGAAAAAAAAAAAAAATCAAAGTTGTGCTGAAAGACCTAGCGGTAAAATCATGTGCAACTAAAAGATTTGTTTTATGAAGACTGATAATGCTGACTACTGGAATCACTCTAATCTTTATTTCAAAACTCAGTTATGAATAGCAGTTCTTTTTCATCCCTTTCTATTAAAGAAAAAATACCACATATATATTTTAGTAGCATTAGCCCATTTGCCAACTTAAGATATTAGCAAAAGCAAAGACACAGTACTTGTACTCATCTAAATCATTATGAAAAATATACCACATCCAAACATAGCTTAAAATTTTTATTTAGAGAATTAGTCAGGAGCATTATGGTTTTGACTGAAGAAATAGGAAGTGATTTTACACACAAATACAAAGCTTCTTAAAAGTAAATAAAATACTCTGAAAATATTTTGGTTCTGTATATATAACATCCAGATTATCTTGATATTAAATGATAGATTACTTGAACAAAAATATTTTATGATGTCCGTAAAATTAATAAAAAGAACCTAGTACTTTTGTGGATACCATTTCAAGATAATTAACCTAAGACAATCATAAATATCTTTTAAAAATTAACAGAGCTACTCAGGCATAGTTATCTGTAAATGGCACATGGTGAATCTTCTGTGCTGTTATTTAAACCCAAATTATGTTTTCATGTTCAAAAATTACATGGCCATTTTGGCCTTGTAATAACCTATTGAATAGGTTCATGTTCATTTTTTTCAGATATGAAACAGGATTTTTTTTCTAAGAAACATGCGTTTGTGCATATATGTATATTCAAAATATTAGTAAATGGATAAATATGCTCTACAGCATTGTTCTCACAGTTTTGTCTAATACAAAAGGGTGAAATAATAATAAACCAAGAATTAAAACCCTTCAAATTTATATTTTTTTTTGCTGTTATTTAACATATATTTTCCTGATTTATCTTTACTTTCTCTACTGGTTAATATATTAACCTTATCCAGTATAATTCTTGTAATCTGATTTCTTTAGATAAATTTGTCTCCAGAAAACTAGATACTTTTATTTGTTTTAGTCAAGGTTGCATGGCACTGTAAGTATATATATGACCACATGCTTTCTTCAAACAAGCCAATTCACTGCCAGATATGTGCCAAGTATTTATAAAAATATGACTAAAGGAAATCTAAATCACCTATCTATAATACAGATATGATTAACAGCTTCCAGACTTTGAGTTATGGAAGATGTACTAAGGAGGCTTATTAAAGAGATTGAGGCCATTATGTCTAGATTTAATCAACTGGTCTTGGAAGATCTGCAATTTAGAGCAACTTTATCACTAATTATGTCCTGGATGATCAAGCTTAACAACAAAAGAAAAGATACTCATCAACCCATTGCCTCTAAGTAGCTCATAGAGATCAGAGAAACATGGCAAAATGATTATTTTTATGAAGTTGTTCCAGCAAGCCAATCTTCCCATTTGCTTCCAGGCTTTAGATCAATGATATGCTTCAAACAAGAAATAAGATACTAGAACAGAACAATTCTTTGAACAGAGAAACCTGCAGGAATCATTATGAGTCAAAATAAGTAAAACCAAACTTACCCCTCTTCAATTTCACAAGGCAGACCTTTTCTTCCACTCCTTTTCAGTCTACGAATTTGTGAATAGCAGAAAAAGTCACTCAGTCATCTTTGGGTATTTTGTATTATTTCCTTCTTTTTATCATTTCTAAGTCTTGGATCTTCTTTTGTGCAAGAAAGTACACACTTTTCAGAAGTTTATTATCCTCATCATGTGCCAAAAACAACAGCTATATGCCTTTTACTACTTCTGGTACTCTACTCCCCAGAAAGTTCTTCCAATAGGACATGGACAGTTGTCCATAGTTAATTTTCTCTTAATCTAAATATCAGAAACTGAGGAACTGTAATTATTTAGCCTTCTTCACTTTTATCTAGCCAGAAAGCATGCATTATTTAGTCCTTGTACCTCTGCAATCTATCACACTTTCCATTCTCAACCTCAACAAAATTGCGTAATGCTGAGGATTTCTCCCTGGTAGCAGCAAAAGTACTTGGACATTTTTTCTAGTGATAGGGAGTTGTTAGGCTTTTGTCAACCCTACCTGGACCAAAATTCCTCTAAGGGATTTAGGCTGAAATTCAGAGTAGGCTGGAGCAGGATTTCCAGACCAACAGTAAGGAGACCCACAGACTCTCACAATGCTTCAGATAAGACACGGAAATTTTCCAGGGTTCTGCAGTTTCAGACGCTGTATTTACTGCCTTGCCTTAAAGCTTGAGATCCTCCAGTCAACTATAGCTCATGTCACTTTATCATCATCATCATCTTCTTCCTAGGCCAGGAAGACAGCTGCTACAGACACCACTACTCACAGCTTAGTCTTGAGCTAGAAAAGTGACATATTATGTGACAAAAACTGGGTCAAAGGATTTCTCTGTCTCCTCTCCAGTACATGAGAGTGGTTGGAGCACCACATATACATTCAGAAAGAGTATTCTGGTAAATTAAAAGGGAATAAATATGGGTCTGGGAGTGGTGAGGACACAAATAAAATGGTAAGAGGCCAAATTTTAGCTCTCACACTTTTTGTGGGTCTTTCTTTGCTCTATCTGTTATCGAACATGTTACATAAACTTTGCATTCTTAATGTAAAGATAGCTAATGTCTTAAAATGAACTTGGATAGGTCTGCAGATATACCCCAGACTAGTTTGGAGAAACACAGTTAATTATATGTTGGATTTGAAGGAACCGCCCTACTTACTATATGTTAAAAAATATGTCAACAAATGCTTCAATGAATATCTATTTAAACAATGAAAGCAGGACATGCTTTCTTATATTCTTATCTGTTGTGGCTACTGAGGAGCCAATGCATTTACACTAAAATGATCTGGAGTTTATGGGTGACTGGGACTTGTTTTCCTTTCCTCCCCTGCACCAGTTTTTGGTAAGATGATAAATAATGGACTATTGTTCTGGCGCCTCATAGCCATAATGTCAAAAATAGCAGGAAAACAAAGGGTCTGAAATAAAAGTGTAAAACCATGAAAACTGAAGAATACAATGGTATTGAAAATTTTATTCTGAATCAAAAATATTAATTAGTAAAATGAGGAATAAAACTCCGTTTTCCATATGCCTAATAAGTGCAGCAACTGTATGATTTTGCTTTATTCAAGAAAGAACACAGTCCTGCAAAATGTAGGGCATCATACTAAATGGCTCACATGACCTGATTTTCTCTTCCTTTTGTCAATCCCAGAGAAGAGGCAAACTGTAGAATGTGTTTAATTATTTCCATAGTAAGACCTTTCAGTATCAATACAGAAAAGCATGTCTAGAGTATGCATCTAGATACTGACAGATATGCTGTGTTATATCTAAGCAAAAGTTTTGTATGGTTTAATCCATATGAACTTGGTTAGACAAAGCACACCACCTTCTACTTATCATTCCTCCAAATGTCATATTCCTCAAAATAATTAAAACATTTGTTTTAGAAACTAAGAACAAGTGAAGTTATATCAGGACTGAAGAATAAAGCTGAAAAAAACAGGGAGTGAACAGGAAGATCTAACAATAAAAGAAAATCAGAGCTTTATTTAAAACTAATTTGGAGTGAAACAAGTAAGGACATCATATAAAAGCCAATGACTATTTTTACTTAAAAAATAAAGATGGGGGAAAAATACATTCACTCCAGAGTGCTTTTTGTCTACTGATGACACTTGTGAGATTACCCTGAAAAATACTGATACAGCTTTTGGGAGGAGACACTGCTCATTAGTAAAAATATAAATATAAATGCAAATAGAAGTCTTCTATTGATCTATATAGAGACATGTTGTGAACTTGATTTAAACATGTATGTTTTTAATGTTTTTCTTTTCCTTTTGCTAGAGACTATAGGAAGATAATTTGGCTTTCAGTGTCACACTTTCAGCAAGAAAATTTGTTTAGAAGCTGCAATTAAATAATTCAGAAATAATTAATTCAGAAGACAACCCATTAAATTATAACCCTCCCCACTGGTTAACTTGGTGCCAAAATGTATTGTTTAATTTATCATTCTTAGTATTTTTAGAAGGCCTCAAGGCAGGGAATGAAGCAATAATAAATAGGGAATAGTGGATAATTAGAGAAGGAAATGTGGAACAAAATTACTAAGGGCTTTAGGTGAAGTTCATTATTACTATTTAATAGTGCCCAAGAGCATTTGATCAAATTATGGATCATGTTTAAAGTGGGCTGAGAGAAATCCTGGTGGAGGAGAGTTTTCTCACTACCACTTTCAGAATTTTGTAGTAAGTTTTACAGAATTTTAGCAAGTAATAAAAAAGCAAAAACATATTGACCAAACCTCCTACTTTATCACACACAGTGCTCTAGTGAGATTTGAAGAAGGCAGAGTTTCTTCATTCTCTCAGATACTGTTCAAGCTGAGACTACTACATGATTAAGCAGTAAAGCACTTCAAGCATGAGTGATAAGGTGACATATTGTAAGTGCAACCCTTAGGGCTTTTAAGCACAAGGTGAAGCTGATTTTTTTTTAACTCTTCAGGGTTTTTCTTTTTAACCTTATCTTAGAAGAATACCATTTTTAACACAAGTCTTTCAAGCTGACTTGAACTTTCAGTATTTTTTTGTTTGTTTGTTTGTTTGTTTGTTTGTTTGTTTTTTAATTTATTTAATAATTTCCCTTATGCATTTATGTTATTTCTTTTAAATAGTATCAAAAGAAACAATCCTGAAAATATTTTTGAACACAAATGCATGTGCAAAATACAAACCTCACTTTTTAAAAATTGAGATCCTCTCTGTCTTGTTTTCAGTTGGAACACTTAAAATAATGAGATAGCATGAACTCCATGGCACACAGCAAATAAAAGTATTTGATTTAAAGAGTAAGAGAGTGTTTAATTTATGGAGTACTCTTTTCTAGTTAATTATTTTTTTTCTGAATGTCTGTACCAATGTAACATAAAAAAAAAAAATGTTTTAAAGGATTTTTAGATGTTAATATTTTCTATGTTTATTCTGCTTCTAGAAAAAACCTTCTGATATGTGTTACAGAGCAACAGAATGGAGAAGTGAGCAACTTAATTATTTTTCAAAAGTTCCCTTCCAGGAGAACAGCTACATTTTCAGATATATACTCTGACTCAAGTCTAAATAATATCTGTTAAATATGAGGAATTTTGTGAGATAAAAATTCCAGTTACTCAACAGTTCTGGTCATTAGAAAATAGATCTCCCATTTTAGACATTTGAGTCCATAGACAAAGAATGAGGACTTTGGGCATTATGTTATTTCTTTCTCTCACAGACTTTGTTAAACAGAAAAAAAATCAAGTTGGTTTACCTTTGAACTGAGTTTGTATGAGTGGCCAGTTTGTTTGATGTGTGTCACTTGATGTTCTGCAAGTTTATAAAACCACTGACATAATTTAATAAATAATTTCAGTGGAAACAGTACTAGCAGTAATAATAAGAATAACCCACTACTCTCATTATACCAATTGCCCTAATTAAGACTTTAAGGAGAGTAGAAGGATGTTTACTACCTCTGTCAAAATGGGAATGATTAAAAATGAATACTGATCTGTATCCAAAAATGTGCTTTAGGTACACAGTTTGAGGTAGCATGAAAAATTACTAGGAAACACCAGCAGATTTTCACTCAGTTTCACATGATGGGAAACAGAACACATTTAAAGCTGGGAGAGTCAGAATATCAAAAAAAAAGAGAAGGCTAGATGTCAGCCAGGGGAAAGAAGTTAATCGTTTGGATAGATTTTGCACCTAGGTTCTGTGGCGATGATTACTGAGCACTGTTTGGACTAATCCACAGTATACAGAAAGAGGATGGAGCAGTTTTCCTTGGAACTGTCTCCATAGTGCAGAGAGTATCTTATTTATGAATCCCAGACAGACAGGCTACAGCTCAGTCAGCTGTCATAGTATGTCTTCTGTGACTTGGACCTCCTTTCTCTGATGTATTCTCTGATTTCAGAGGCAGTTTCTGAGATACATGTTGTATTCTGTAATGATATTCATATCCATAACCTTGAAAACTAATTATTTACTTTGAAGGTTGGCTATGTTATTGTGTGTCTAAATCCCTCCTCTACACTTCCTGCCACATGTGTGCAGATACTTGATGTCTGACTCATCACACATGGAAATTTTATTGTTTAGACACTTTTATTTCAAAATCATACTCTTTCTAAATGGAAAGGTGAAGAAAATAGCTATCTGGATAACTCTGGGTACTACAAGGAAAAGATCAGGTGAGTCAAAAAAACACAAAAAATATCAATATATATTTCAACTGATTGGATTGCTTTATTTTGGTCTTTTTCATTCCCTTGACAAATTACTCTGACATACATCTGTAATAATAAAGAGTTCCAAGTGTGTTCAAAGGAATAAATTTTCCTTGTTGTCTTGGGAGGAACATCAGACACCTGTGTGAAATGCATCTAGGGTCATCACTGCAATTTAAATAATGATTTATTGATAATGTAGAAGTTGGTTTTAATAATCTTTTTCTATTTCTTATTATTTTTTTCTCTGCTGTTCTTTCTTCTGAAAATCTGTACAGGGAAAATATATTTATCTCAATGTGATAATGGTGGAGACAACATTTCTTAGGGGATTGATTATTGCTTTTTGATGCTACTTTATTTTTTTTTCTGAAAGTTTCTAAACTTATTATTTTTCCTGTGCTAATTTTCTTTATATTCTCTAATATTCCTTAAGTCTTATTACCCAGATCATCCTTTACTTGTCCCTTTTTTTTTTTTTTTTTTAACCTCCTTTATTTAGCACATAATTTTTTATTTAATCTTGTTATCCTTCCACTATCAAATTCACCTGTATGTTCTTCTGTAGTCATTGACAATGTTCAGCTAGAAATCTAATCTGTCAGGTCAATGACTCATTTTTTAAGAGTTTAGTGAACTCGAGAACAGATTTAAGAAAAACTACCACTACTATTCTGCATTTATAACATCTTTTAAATTAAGATTACAAAGGCGTTTATGATCATAAATTAAGCTTCACAATGACCTTGAAAACCTGAAATATAAATGCCTGTTCTTTTACATCTTGCAGTATAAAGATTATTAAACTGAGCAAGTAGGAAAAAAAAAAAAAAAAAAAAAAGAACTGTGATTTGCAATGATTAAGTGAATATTCTAATATTTTTCTGAAGGAAAAGTCGCCACTATTTTTAAAAATCAAGATGACTTTAAATATGAATTATTAATCAAAAACTACAGACAGTCACTTTTAGATATAATTTACATTATACATCTTAGGATATGTAACTGTTACAGTCTGCTTAATAATTAGGTCAATAGAAAGACATTGCCTTCCAGACAGGTATATGTTTGGGTCAGCCTGTGAGGCAATTCATCAAACTTGGTATAGTGCCTCCCAGGCAAGTAACTATTCACTTTGGCCTGGAAAAGAAGGCAGAATGCTGATATGTCTCCCAGGCAGAAAAGTAAATGGGTCAGCCTTGGAGGCACCCCAGATAGGTGACTGTTCAGCTTTCCTTGAAAATGGATTAACATACTAAGGTCATTCCTGAGTACATAACTATTGGGTCCTTCTAGATGACAAGTCATTATTCATGGACTTCCTTCCATTTGAAGGCTGCTTATTGCATCTTATCTTAAAAATAGATTATGAGCCGATTAGCCTTTGATACTAGTAATAAAGTCGTGTTTGTGAACATGAGTGTATTTTAACAGCACATAAAAAATCATTGACCCTGTTGGCTGTATCTGTGCTAAGGATACTAAAAGAAGTTCACTCTTAATTGGTATTGTAGAAACTGAGACCACATGTTAATATATAAGAAAGATACAAAGTTACAAACAGGGAGGCTTGTATACACATCTGCTTGTGTATAAACCCTTGGCAGGTTTAAAAGTCTAGTGAGCATATGCTTACCTGGAGTACATATGTTGCTGACTTGGAAAAGAATGTCAAGAGCTTCAGATATTTGAACTGTCCTTTTATTCATGCCCATCTGAAAACTGAAGGTACTGTATTATTCAAAGAAAATACACTGAAAAAGCCCCACAATTTTTAAAGTAGTACCAGATCCTATAAAATAGAAAACACAGACATAAGAGACTTGAGCAAACAGAATAGGAAGCCTGGGAGGAGAGATCAAGAGTAGAAAACTAGTACACAACAAGGTTCTTTATCCTATTTCCTTTCATCTGTTCCCTTTATTTTCTCATAAACTCCTGTCAGTTTGTTTTCCATTGTTGCTGTAAGATTATAAGGAAGCATGGTATTATTTAAGAGGGAGCCAAGTGGAGAATAGAGGGCATCCAATAAATCGGAAATTCTCTTGCTGAGTGCCAAATGGCATGTGTGTAAGTTAGAAACGCTGAAGTGATTCTGGCAATAGAGAAGAAATTTGGCAGAGATGATTCAGGGAAAGGGCAGTTTTCTATAGGAAGGCCAAGAGAGACCAGGTAAACAATGTTGCACTTGATGAGCTGCAGGATATAGAAGGCGGTCAAAGAAAGTGGAAACTTTGGTTTGGGTTTAACGAAAAAGACACCTATATTTACTACCTGTGTAACCAATGTCAAACCACAATATTTTATACTTAAAACCAATGCTCTGAGATATATACTAGTGTCCTGAGTTTGAGTGAGAGGTGGGGTTTTTTTGGTAGCAGGGGAGGGGGCTACAACAGTGGCCCCTGTGAGAAGCTTCTCGAAGCTCTCCCAGCTCAAAGTTGGACCCACCTCTGCATCAAGGCTGAGCCAATTAGCTGCTCCTCTGTGATAAAATATTCAAGAAGGGACCTGGTGAGGAGGAGTCAGACTTGTGAGGAGGAGTTGCGGCAGCTGTGTGAACACCAAGGTCAGTGGGAAAACAGAGGAAGAAAGGAGGGGGTAGGTGTGCCAGAGCAGAGACCCCCCTGTATCCTGTGGTGAGATGGTAGGGCAGCTCCCTCCCGCCACCCATGAAGATATATGGTGGAGCAGACACTGATTTATGGCCTGTGAGGGGCCTCACATGAAAAGACTAAGGTGTCTACACCCAAAGGAGACCAGGATCCTGTGGAAAGAAGCAGCTCCTGCTGTTGTAGTTCAGCACTGGGAGAATTGCAGCATGCCGGGATATCCCATGCCAGAGCAGCTTGGGAAGGGCTGCAGCCCATAGGAGGGACTCCAGCTGGAGTAAGTAGGTGTCCCATGCTGGAGCAGCTAAGGAAATGCTACAGCCTGTGGGAGGGACTCACATCAGAGGAAGTTTGTGGAGGACTGTCTCCTGTGAGAGGGGGACCACACTGGAGTAGGGGGAAGAAGTTCTAGAAGTTCCTTCCCTCCCCTGAAGATACAAGAAGTGGCAGCACTGACTGCACTCTCCATTCCCTGCCCCCTGTGTTGCTGGGGGTAGGAGGCAGAGATACTGGGAGGACAACTGAACCCAGGAAGAAGAGAGGGGTGGGGGTAAGGTGTTTTCAAGATGTGGTAATGCTTCTTCACTGTCCTACTCTGTTCAATGTTGTTTTCAGTGTCTGAAATAAATCTATGTTATTTTTTCCTTCTCCTAACGAGTCTGCATTTTGCTTGTGACCATAATGGGTGATTTGCCCTTCCCTGTCTTATCTCAAATCCCAAGCCTTGGCTTATTTTCTTCTTCTCATTGCTGGGTGGAAAGGGGAACAGCTGTGTGGTGCTCAGTTGTTGTCTCAGCATAAACCATGACAGCTAGGACACTTTATAGTGTTACAATCCAGATTTCAAAAGGGATGCTAGAAAAAGGGATCAAGAAAATCTACCCCAACCACAAAAATAAAAATGAACATTAAAGGCTATGGGGGTTAAATATGTTAAGGCAGACATCTTACTGTAGTCTCTGTTTGGATTTCATACAGTGAAGGTTTAATGTAAATGCTTGAGCTCTACATGGAACAGATGACAGCTCCCCTTTCAAGTGGATGCTTCCATTACTGGTTAATGTGATGATACACATATTTTGTTCTTTGTGTGGTCCCATAAATCACAAAAACAATCCACCGGAGGTATACAGGAGCAACTGTGTTTCTCCACTTTACTCCTACCTTTTTCTATTGTCAGTGTTACATCAACTATCATGTATAAAATGGAGGTTTGGATACCTGATTGCTGGTCTCATTTCATGCCTCAGTGTTTTAAGTCTAGGTTGTTTCACCAAAAAGGATCAATGTGGCACAGCCATGATTGTGTGTTTTATCAGGAAAAGAGTAAATTTACTTGGGTGGGATTAAGCTCACAGTAGAGATCTAAAGTTTACTGTCAAAGTCACCATCAGCTGCCCTTTTATTGTCAAAGAAGAGAAAAAAGCACCACCAGAGTACCATTCATCAGCCCTATTTCAGATTCCATTTTAGAGTTGAGAAGAACCACACCTTGGAAGGGCCTTGAATTTCCTAAATGACTGAAGATTTACTGGCTGAATGAAGGTCAAATGCCGGAAGCTTTTATAGTGGATGAAGAGCTCTCTGGATTTTTTTTTCCTAAAACTTTCTGGAAATCCTAAAATCTTCTGAGAAGCTGCTAAACTATAGTAACTGCTGTTTAAGAATCTCAAAAGTGTCTGAAGCTACAATTTTTCAACACCATAAGACATAGTTTAGAGTTCGCATGTTCTTACCTATTCATCCTACAGATGAGAAACTTATGCACTGAGTATTATTGTCTTAAAATCTTGACTGTCATAACAATCAGATGGGGAATGTCTGGTACTTGGTTACACCACAGGTTAACCTGCAACATGTTTTAACCTGAGCTGGTAAATGAATTAATCAAAAATAACAGAAAGTGTGTTGTTATGGCTAGAGTATGTAATGATAACTAGTTTCTTTTTAGGACAAATTTTAGAATATGGAATGAGCTGTGTGCTGCTTGCAGACAAAAACCATTTTGTGTTTTATTTTGACATGTTTTCAGTTGAATTATTTTTTGTGGTTCATTTAGCTTCAAATAGAAATTAAAATATTTCATTTTAAAGAAGCCAACATTATGGAACACCTGATGTGTCATTTATTGACAGACATGATGTCATTTTGTTTCCCTTAAAGCTTTTGGGTACAACTATCCTTGCTTTGACTGTGAGAGAGAAAAGGGTTTTTCTAAACATCTTGTTTCATCAAATGAAGATCATGTAAAATGTGAATAATTGATTTTTCTTGAGGAAGAGATTTCTAAATTCCTGTTGTGGTTTGAGCCTGGTTGGCAACCAACCACCATGCAGCCACACTCTTTCCCTTCTCTTCTGGCAATAAGAAGGGACAGAGAGCCAGGCTTGGGGTTCGAGATAGGACTGAGATGGGGAAAAAATCCCCCTTTATGGGCATGAGCAAAAGGCAAACTTGTTAGGGGAATAAAAAACCCCATACATTTATTATAGACACTAACAACACGTAACAGAGTAGGACAGTGAGAAGCATTGCCACATCTTGAGAACATCTTCCCCACAACCCTTCCCTTCTTCCCGGGCTCAGCTCTGCTCCCGATATCTCTACCTCCTCCCCCAGCAGCGCAGGAGCAGGGAATGGGGAGTGCAGTCAGTGCTGCCACTTTTTTCATCTTCGGTGGGGGGAGCTTCTGGAACTTGTTCTCCCTGCTCCATTGTGGTCCGGCTCTCACACGAGACAGTCTTCCATGAACTTCTTCAACATGAGTTCCTCCCATGGGCAGCAGTGTTCCCCACACTGCTCCGTCATGGGTAACCAACTTTCTCCGACTGCATTCTCTCCCACTGCTGCAGCCCTTCCCGAGCTGCTCCAGCGTGGGACACCGCTGCATGCTGCAATCCTCCCAGCACTGAATTACAGCAGCGGGGCTACCTTTTCCCACAAGACCCCGGCCTTCTTCGGGCACAGCACCTTGATCATCCAGGCAAAAAACACAGGCCATAAATCAATGTCTGCTCCACCGTAGATCTTCATGGGTGGCGGGGGGGGGCACCCTGCCGTCTCACTACAGGATACAGGGGGGGTCTCTGCTCCGGCACACCTACCCCCTCCTTTCTTCCTCCGTTCCTCCACTGACCTTGGTGTTCACGCAGCTGCAGCAACTCCTCCTCACAAGTCCGACTGCACATCACCACGTCCCTTCTTAAATACATTATCGCAGAGGCGCAGCCGATTGGCTCAGTATCCAAACAGAAGTGGAGCTGGCTTGGAGCTGGGGGAGCTTCAAGAAGCTTCTCACAGGGGGACACCCCTATAACCCCCTCCCCTGCCACCAAAAAAACTCCACCACTCACTCAACCCAGGACAATTCCCAATATCTCCTGGCATTGTCATTGGTTTCTGCAAAGTGCTAGCTCTATAAACCCACTCTGCCTCTGTCATCTTTCAAAGCTTGTCGGGTAAAGATTAAAATGATAGTTTTCGGCATACAGGGCATCCTACATTTCCTCTATTATATCCACATTTCCTCTCTTCTCTTCAAAGTCACAGAAATAATTATTCTTGCTTCAAGTACAATTACTCCCAGAATTTCTCTGGTGGAGTTTTGCTTTCTGTATTGATTCTGACACATGGTCTTCCTTGAAGATACAATAAGAAGCACAATACGTTATTGGGACTACAGTCTCCTACTCTGTTCTGTTTTTTAAATTCACATTATCTAATGCCTACAGGTAATAAAGAAGTAGATAAACCTATTAATCAATAGAATTAAATTGGAAAGTAGAGGTTCTGTGGGCACAAATATCCTTACCTCTACCGACAGACTTCCTTGCTAAGTAGGCACTCAGCACAAATCTGTGAGTTCTTTATACTTGATATTGGCACGTCATTATGATCAGTGTTTAACTATTTTAATGTTGCAAAATTCATCTCTAGGTTGTCCATGTTTCTGCTGTGTTTCCACTGAAGCGCTAACTTTCCTGTGACATCTTTGGCATTACAAAGAATGTTTCTTAGTTCTGCTGAAGCATTAACAGGACCATAATTGTCAATGAATAAAGTGCTATGGAAAAAATAATAAAAGCAGAAACAACAGAAAGAAGTAACATTTCCAGTAATAATTGTGTTGCCATTCTTAGCAAAAAAAAAAAAAAAAAAAAAAAAAAAAAAAAAAAAAAAAAAACCAAACTGCTACAGATGAATCTGCTAAGTAATCTGCCACCAAACTGAAGCTTTGAGTTGGAAGAAGTTTAAAAGGACTTTCCAACAGCTGTATCAAGAGGCAAAATGTCACACATGTAAGTTGTTTTATTGAACTATTCCATTCTGAGATGACAAAATACATGTGGGAAAACACAAACATAAGACAAAATCAGTGCAATGAAGATCACACCCTGAAACTTAGTTTAAGGTTCCTTTCCATGTCTAATATCCCATATTTGTTCTGCAAATACAACTGTCATAAAAGAAAATTGTCAGGGCTCTTTCTGAATGTCCCAATGGGTCTCAATGGTGCTGATGAGTCCTGTCCTCTCTCTGGGCCTCCCCTCAACTCCTGCTCATTGGTCCAGGAGCCCCATTTCTGCTCATCCCAGGTCCATAAATCCCTTTCTCAGTGATGCTGTAGGTGTGCCAGTCTCCAGCTCTGCCACAGACCTGCCCTGCACAGCCATGGGTCTCACTGATTTGGGCCCAACTCATGGTGTGATCTCAATCTGCATTCCTAAGAGCTCCTCGGGATTTCTTGTTGGAGTTGTATGGTTGTCTTAATTCTAAGTTCACAGTAGAGATATAGGAAGAGGAAAGCTCTGTGATGAGAGAATAATCTTTTGACATCACTACATTACTGAAAAGAACCTTTTTTTGAAATAAAGAGGTTCACTGATATCAAGTTTCAGGTTTATTCCGCCTGCTTTTAGGCAATCAACTGAAGCATCTAAGCAAGGAATACTGAGGTAGATTCACCTTGTCTGACTTCAGGCAAATGCTGTGTTACTAGTTCAATCTGTCTGATTTGAAATTTTAGATCTGTTTGCAGAGTGCTTTGAGAGTTTTATTTCTGTCGTTTGCCTTTGGAGAGATCCCAATTCAAGCTGGTGCTTATCTGAGAAAGTTCAGTGTACTGGAATGAATTTTGAGCAAAGGGCGGAAGAGACTAAAATGGCCATTCAGCTTCACCAACTCTTCAGACAAGGAAGTCATGTCATTAACATAATGATTTTGTTTTAATCTGTAACTAGAGCTAAAAATGTTAATGAGTGAAAGTGGAAAGCGGTAAGAGCATTATAGCTATGTTTGGCTCCAGCATCACATAGCACTGCTGATAGGATGAGACACATACCCCTGCCACCTCTGTCATGGTTCAAGACCAGATGACATTGTGGAGACTAAATAGACTTGGATACCAGAGCATTTAATCATGGATGTATACAATTTTACAAATCACATTACTTCCCTGCACTGCAGCAACCATGTGATCACTCCCCCTCTCAGTTCTCACAATCCTGCAATCCTGCTGGGGTTCAGGGATGGGTGGTGACATGCCACTGTGGCCATTCAGGCTGCATTGCAGCAGCCTGAGCACCTTGTCCTGTAACCCTGGTCATGTGCCTTACCCAGCCTCTGGTGCAAACACATCTGACCCATTCCTACCTTTATTGTTTGATGATTATAATGGGGACTGCCCCTTTTTCTTAGATCCAACAAACATCCTCATCTGAGGAGGAGAAAAAGGAAGACCAGATGTCCCCGTCCCACTGTTCCAGGTCCCATTCAGGAACATGTGTCTGCAGTGACCTTAGAGATCAATAATGTAGCTCTTTTCATTTGACAGCCACTTCCATTCCAGGGCAAGCCAGCTCCACCACTGCTCTCCGTGCATTTTTCTGCCTTATGTCACAGTTTTGATGGGCAGCTCTCAGAGATTCCCTTCAACAAGTCATTACTATTTTCTGATGCACTTGCTTTGTTTTCTGATCACCCTTCTGTTTCTCCAGTTTCTGTACTTTTTCCACTAAAATCTTGTACGTAAAGGTACAACCTCACATTAAGGTTGTTCTTTTTTCCCTCTTCCCCTTATACAGGTTGAACCCTTTCTGAAGTTGTTTTCCCAATAACCCAGGATTCTATACCCTTCCTTTCCAACAGTGGCTTGAATTCAGGTCAAACGTTATGTTAAGAGGTTCCACCCAAACTCCTATCCAGGGATCAGATGTTATTCTTTCTTGTTCCACTTTCCACAGCTTTATATGATTCACATAATCCATATCTCACTTCTGACACCAATGGACAGCGCAGACGTTTGGATACCAAATGTCGTGGTTTGAGCCTGGTTAGCAGCCAAACACCACACAGCCACTCTCTCCCCATTCTCTTCTGACAATGAGAAGGGGCAGATGAGCCAGGATTGCAGTTTGAGACAGGACTGGGAGCGGGAAAATCATCCTTTATAGTCACAAGCAAAAGGCAGACTCATAAGGGGAAGAAAAAAGAAGAACATACAATTATTACAGACACTAACAACACTTAACAGAGTAGGACAGTGAGAAGAATTGCCACATCTTGAGAACACCTTCCCCCCCCCCCCCCCCCCCCCCCCCCTTTTCCAGGGCTCAACTCTGATCCTGATATCTCTACCTCCTCCCCTCAGTAGTGCAGGGGACAGGGAATGGGGGGGTGCAGTCAGTGCTGCCACTTCTTCCATTTTTGGTGGGGAGAGCTTCTGGAACTTGTTCCCCTTGCTCCATTGTGGTCCCCCTCACACGAGACACTCCTCCACAAACTTTGTCTGATGTGAGCCCCTCCCATGGGCCACAGCATTTCCTTACACTGCTCCAGCATGGGACACCAACTTTTTCCAACTAGATTCTCTCCCATGGCTGCAGCCCTTCCTGAGCTGCTCCAATGTGGGACATCCCTGCATGCTACAATCCTTCCATCACTGAATTACAGCAGCGGGTCTACCTTTTCCCACAAGACCCTGTCCTTCTTCAGGCACAGCACCTTGATGATCCAGGCAAAAAACACAGGCCATAAATCAATGTCCTCTCCACCATAAATCTTCACGGGTGGCAGGGGGGGCTGCCCTTCCCTCTCACCACAGGATACAGGGGGGTCTCTGCTCCGGCGCACCTCCGCCCTCCTTTCTTCCTCCATTCCTCCACTGACCTTGGTGTTCACGCAGCTGCAGCAACTCCTCCTCACAAGTCCCACTGCCCGTCACCACGTCACTTCTTAAATACATTATCACAGAGACACAGCTGATTGGCTCAGTTTTTGTGCAGAGATGGAGCTGACTTGGAGCTGGGGTAGCTTTGAGAAACTTCTCACAGGATGCCATACTTATAGGCCCCTCCCCTGCTACTAAAAAACTCCACCACTCACACCCAGGACACCAAAACATTTTAGCCATATATAAATGGACACTTTTAAGAGTTACCTGTCCTGTGGAAGCTATGGCACAGTCTGGAAGAAATAATGGGCAGGTTGTCACTGAAGTCCCTGCCATGCAGTGTGTGGTCCTGAATCTGGGCCACCGGGTCCCCAAACATCTTGCTCCATTCTGTGTCTGGGTAGCATCACTTGTAGGATCAGGTAGAGAAAACATGATTCCTGATCAACCTGTGCATGTTCCTGTGGTGCTTAACGCTTTGATGTTGCTAACACTGGTGCTCAAAATCTGCTCCCCTGGAAGGTTCTCCATGTGTTCGCAACTTTCTCAGTGATCAGGTTGTGTATGATGGAGGGGATCCTCCATTCTTAAAACTAGACTACTTTCTTTTCTTAAAGTTCTAACTAAAGTTCATTCATTAACACTATAATCAACCAGGCCCAACATGTTAGCTTCTACAACCTCATCCAGAGAATCTGAGGGTACAGCATAAGCTTTCAAAAATGCTGTATTTCCAACAGAAAATGTTTTCTCATATTTCTTTGCAAGTTATTGCAATGTTTTATTTATCTTAGTATTAAAAAACTGGCACTGCAATTCTTGTATTAATTTCTTAACTTTTGTTTTAAATCTCTGAATTTATTCCATCTTTTATTTCTGCTGAATTCATTATCCATTACTATTATAGGCATCTTTGACAACTTCCAAAACCTGTTTCTCAATAAGCTGAATATTTTCTTACATTTCTCACTATAAGAAAATTTTTAGAATACTAATATCTCGTTTGTTCCTTTCTAATCACCATATAGGAAAACTGGACTGAAGCAAAACAGGTGTCTTCATAAGTGTCAAAGTTCTACCCTGATTACTTTCAAGAAATGAGAATAATTTCTGAATCATATGAAGAGATTTAATGGAGTGGAAACTGCACAGAGGTAATTACAAGGATTACAAGGTAACATACACAATTACCTTTTTTTTTTTTTTTTTTTAATTTTACATTATTGAATAGAAAATCTGAAATAGGACTGTGAACCTTTTAACAGTTAGATTTATGGAATGTTCAGGAAAAAAAAAAGACTGCAATGGACCAGATTTTTCCCATTTATTTCAGTCATTTTGAGGCGCAACAATTAGATAAAGAGCTGATTTAGGTTTTAAACAAACTTAGACATAAAAATGTGAATTAGCCCTAATATGTGTACATTGCCCTAAGGAAAAAAAAAAAAAAAAAAAAAAAAAAAAAAAAAAAAGGTGCATTTTGTCTGCATAAAGAAATAGGGTAAATGGACTCCTAACTTTATTTTAAATATAGATAAAATAGTTTTGCATATAAGTGCCCTATCAGACTTGTCAACTCTGTCAGGATCCAAACTTATGTTGGTCTAGACCTGCACTATTTAGCCCTGTAGGTACCACTGAGGGTAATAATCTGACCCAAGTATTGTGATTTTGAGATACTTCTGTAACAGTTAAACTAATAGGACATGGCATGGGCCTTAGTACTGTCATGCAGTCACTTATACTGCAAAATTGTTAGCATAGTCTCATGTCATCATTAAGACTAGCTAACTTTCTCCCAGACAAAGACTACGCCAAGGATCATTCTCAATAGCATTTTGAACACAGCTGGTCTATTTAGGAGGGTAAGGGAGCTTAGCTGTAAAGAAAATTGCTGTGCTGTGCCAATTAGCCTGAGGTCCAAAGAGTCCCTGGACTATCTTATTTATTAACATAGCCAGAGTCTTAATGGTGGAGTTTGTAGTTGTGCTTTTCTAGAGACTGTTTTCAGTGACAGATCTTATTCTCTTTTTCTCTTCTAAAATAATTATAATTATTTACAACTATTATTAAAACACTCGTGAGACAGATCTTACACTTCTCATTGGGCCTTACGTGCTATTTGATTTCAGCAGTATATATGGCTGTGTTGGTCTTCTGAGAATTATTTCCTTATTAAGAAATTAGAAACCTAACTACCTTATCCCTGTTCAGTATAAACAAAACTCATTTCTACTCAAAAGTTACACTAAAGAAATGTGAACACGTGATAACATAGTAAAAAAAGATCCATATAAACAAACTGAAAGAAATCAACCACTCCTCAAAACTTCCTTGAAATTTCACAATGAAACTTACGTTGTACTGGATTTCATCACGCAGTCATGACAATATTTTATTATTCATCACAGAATATGTGTTCAATTAATCAACAAAGTTTACTTGCTATGGTCTTCACTAATAGAATTAAATTAAACAAGAAAAAAATTTGTTTGTTAGAATCAGAATAACATAATTAAATAATATGATTTTCAATTATTTCATGAGTATCAGCAAAACAAAAACAATTCAACCTGTAATCTAAACACGACACATTATAACCTGCTTTTCTTTCATTTTCTTCTTCTTCCTTGACCTCAATCTCCTTCTCTCTCTTTCTCTCTTCTCTCTTTCTCTCTCTCTTTCTCTTTCTTTCTTTTCCTTCCTTCCTTTCTTTTCCTTCCTTCCTTCCTCCCTTCCTTTCTTTCTTCCTCTCTTCCTTTCACAGAGGTCAATGGTATTGCAAGGATGCATATGCTTTCACTTAAAACATTCATAAGAAGGAGGTATTGTTCTACAGTGGCTGTTCTAGACTTGCAGATACTGAGGTAGATTGTTGGTGAGCTATACACTAATGAAGCTCAGAGTACCAATTACTGACTTGTTAATTTCTCCTTTAATGATGAGAAAATGTGTCCCAGGTGAGGACTTTTCACATTAACACATGACAAACCTAGTCATTTATTTTGTTACTGAACATTGTTTCCAGTAAAGTACTTACTCTCAAAATATGCTATTAAATTTTAAATTACCATCAAGCTGGAGTTTCTTATTTTAAAATTGCAGGATGGTTTTGTATTAAAAATATCAAAATATCTCTCTGGAGAAATGTGGATCATTTTCCTAAAGGAACTTTAATTAATTTACTTAAATTTCATATCCACTCTTTTACTCTGGGAACCCTTGACTTAAGAAGCAAATATTAAAAATTCCCTTTATTATGGTGGAATTACAGACTTTAAAAAGTGTGTTACGTTTCTGTAACCCCAAAAGACAAACCATACAAATCAGAATGGAAACAGTTCTAATTTTTGAAGAGATTAGAATCCTTTTTTGAAACACCACAAAGATATGCTGAGTTTTAGAATTTCACCCTGAAGACAGTTAAAATGAACTATCTTTTATGGAGAAGGAAAACACAAATAATATAGGGAGAAATAATGCCTGAATTTCCTACGGTGCTATCGTGTGTAGAGATGGGATGCTGTGTTTGTGTCCAACAGTGTCCCACTGGTGGAAACTCAAATGTTCTTAGCCTGGTCTATCCTTGACACTGTCCTAACAAACCTTTAAAAGTGCCACAAGAATATGGTAAGAGAGGAATTAAATTTTGGAATATGAGAATAGGTTGGTTAGGTTTTTGGAGTCACAAATCTTGAATTTATTGCCTTTGGGTAAAATTCATTTCAACTGACTTACTGTACCTGAAAATCAGACTTTAAATCTGAGGCAATCACTTCCCTTTGTAATCAATAATGATAAATAGGTACATCTGAAGTGATTTATCTACCTTATGTCAAAAATCAGTCTTAAAATGGGAAGGATCAACCTCGAGATAATTGTTTGCTTGCAGTGAAAAAAAAAAAAAAAAAAAAAAGGAAAGTTTATTCAGACTTCATTGTTTAAATTGGAGTTAAAGGCTATGTTAAATATGGTTAACACCAGTGAACATGACACCCAAATGCATATAGTCATGACTTCCATATGAAAAGTACAAACGTTTCCTACCTTCACCCATCAGTTCACAAATAGTTTCTATAAACTATCACATCAATTCACTGGATACAAAAAAAAATTGCTAGCTAATCATCTCAACCTTCCAGATGAAAGTTATTGGTCCTCCAGTTCAAAACATTTATATTTCAGGTGAAAATAAATTGATTTTTTTGGTACCTAAATTACTACATACCTAAATTATTTCTGCATAAAAAAGACATATTCCTATGAAAGTAGGAACTATCTGTGTGTCTTTTTAAATCGCACGACTTTTTACCAATTTCAATTGACTGACCAAACAGTCTTTGAGGATGACTAGCGGAAGTAACAACGGTGATTATCCCATCAAACTTAAGTTTAACAAGTGGTTGGAATAGACTGTGAGGATGTGTTTGATAGAGCTTTACTTAAAGAATTATAGAAAATCTGATAAACATACAAGAGGAATATGCATCTGTCTCAAAAAATTCAATACTACGAAAAAATGAAAATATGCATTGCAGTACTTGTGTTCATAACTTAGTAGGTATAACAATGGACACCTTTAGAAAGTTTGAAGATATAGAGAATGATTTTGCATTTACACTTTGTATGGTTTAACACCCTGCATAGTTTAACACTTCACACAGTCTTTTTGTGTCGTAGTAAAAAAGACGTAAATTAGCACCAGTTATTGTAGCATTCATAGTGTTACATGACACAAGCTGAAATTGTTTAATCAGGTCCCAAGTGTAAAGAATCAGCCAGATGGCTAATAGCCCACACATGATACCCCCCAAATCAGTAGAAAAACACCTTAGTCACTGCAGTGACTTGTGAATCTCAATTTCATTAAGTTATCTCAATATCTGAAGAGAAGATTTCTCTAAAAGGCAAGGGTTCAGCTCATCTTTAGAGCAGCAGTTCAGGTTCTCATTTGATTACATGAAGTTTATTAGTTAGTGAAAAACTTTTAACAAATAGCTCATTTAATTAATTCATTATTTTCCCTTTTCATGGATTATTTTCTATTATCTCAAATGCTTTCAATTTACCTATAGAAAATGCAGTTGTCTACATCCACTGTCTTGCTACATCTGTTTTTCTTCTTTTTTTTTTTTTTTTTTTAAATCAAAACAAACATTAATAGAAAGACAAACTATACTTATTACACAGACATTTTAGATTCTGGCCGTTTTGTACTTTTTCTGCTCAGTCCATTGGCTCTTGTATAATCCTATCACAGAGGTTACTGTTACCAATCAGAATATATTCTCCATTGCAGCAGTTATCTTTTCAGACTCCTTGTATATAAAGCTCTCTCAACATCACCATCAATCTAGATATGTCTCAGAACAACAACCAGACTGTTCCATAAGATTTTGTTTTATGGAAATAATCTAATCTGGGTACCTGGAACACTAGAGATGCAAATACAGTAGGTTTCTACATGATATTCAGCTCTACCACAGGAAGATTTCCTAATACTGGAGAAGTAATCACTGATCCACTACCTTTTAGAGCCTTAACTTATTGTAAAGAAGACAATAGTGGGAAAGGTCAAAAATTCCCATTAAACTATAGTGTTCTGGGAGTAGTCCATGTACATGGCAGACATGCATAGTCAAAGGGACAACATAAACTTTACTTTTGGTAGACACATTTCAAATGGATATCTGCTCAATATTTTACTGGGTATTTTTTGATTGGTCAGTTTTGGAAGGGAGGGTTGTGAATTTATATTTTGTAAAAGATTAAAAATCTGAGATTTAAGTTCTTAGAGTTGCATTGTAACTAATCAATCTACTCATGGATTAAAAGAGAGTCCTGATCTGAGGAACATATAAGTGAATACAAATACTTGTTTAGAAGAAAGGATTGTGCCAGTAGCACAAGAATACATTACTAGTTTTTGAAAAAGAATGAAGAAGGAAAGAGATATAGTTAATTCTTTAATTTCGTCCTTTTTTTCAGTTAAAATGAATTTGTCTTATCTGAACTGGTAAAAATAATATAGACAAAGAACAATGCACTGTCAATGTCGTAAGAAGTCAACATCCTTAAAAAAGGAACAGTAAATTTTTACATGGTTTAAGCTCATGAAATCAAATCGTCACTATTTCATCACTAAACAAGTTTAAAAACTGGAAAATATTTCACGACCATATGTGTTTCTTTAACATGAAGGCTTTTTTTGCAAAGCAGTCACTTTTCAGGGAGCTGGTAACTATGCATCATTTAGAACCCTCCCCTACAAAAATGTGACTCTGGGTACTGAACTGTGAAAGCTCCATGTGTTACCATGGCTTTGCAACCATGGAGCCTAATACTGGTTCAAGAACAACAGCAGTATTTATACAGTGCTATTCATACAGGATGTCTCATGGTACTTTATAATGGGAAATAAAGTAACAGAAGCAAGAAGCTAAACTAATAATTTGCCAAAAGCCCACCTGAAAGTATTGGATTTCAATGTATCCATAGCAAGAGCCAGAGACCTGGATTTTTTTGATTATAAAAGACTTTGATTCTGGAAGTGTGGAGGTGCATAATGGGGAAGAAAAATTGCTTCCCCTCGATTAGCTATAAAAATGAGAGGTTGAACATTCCACAGACTCAATGATGTGTGATGGCTGAGAAGGACAATGGGGAATTATGAATTCATGGATACTGAATCAATACAAGGCCCTTAGACAATGCAGGGGAAAAGATAAATAAATGGGAAACACTTCAGGCAACCATTGTGGAAACTCCAGTTCTGGAGGAATATGCAGAACTTTTTCAATCTTGATCAAAAGCTTTGTGATAGCAATTTGTATTCAGGGAATGTAACACATTGAATTTTTAAGAGTCTAGAAAAAGAGAAAGACAAAGGTGTTCAATATCACCAAGCCTGATGTTTTAAACTTGTGAATGGAAAAAAGAGGAGGGTGTGGGGGTGGGGAGAGAAACCTAAGTTTTGAAGAGGATTTTTGTGCCAGTTTGCTCTGGTTTCTTTGAAAATGCCAGAAAGATTTCAGCTAGAATCAGCTAGAACAAAAGTTAAGGAGAACACATATATTTACAGTGGTTTAAGATTTGTGCCATACTAAAAGAAGAAAAGAAAAAAAGTCCTGTAAAATCACCCTGAAATGTAGGACCTAAACTGTTGAAATCATATAGTTAAGGCAGTGTCATGGTTTGAGCTCAGAGGGCAACTAATCACCATGCAACCACGCATTCCTCCCTTCCCTCCCAGCTATGAGAAGGGAAGAATAAGCCAGACTTGGGATTCAAGATAAGACGGGGAAAGGCAAATCACCCATTATGGTCATGGGCAACAGGGGAAAAATAAAAGAACATAGATTTATTTCAGACACTGAAAACAACATTGAACAGAGTAGGACAGTGAAGAAGCATTACCACATCTTGAAAACACCTTACCCCCACCCCTCTCTTCTTCCTGGGTTCAGTTGTCCTCCCAGTATCTCTGCCTCCTACCCCCAGCAACACAGGGGGCAGGGAATGGAGAGTGCAGTCAGTGCTGCCACTTCTTGTATCTTCAGGGGAGGGAAGGAACTTCTAGAACTTCTTCCCCCTACTCCAGTGTGGTCCCCCTCTCACAGGAGACAGTCCTCCACAAACTTCCTCTGATGTGAGTCCCTCCCACAGGCTGCAGCATTTCCTTAGCTGCTCCAGCATGGGACACCTACTTACTCCAGCTGGAGTCCCTCCTACGGGCTGCAGCCCTTCCCAAGCTGCTCTGGCATGGGATATCCCGGCATGCTGCAATTCTCCCAGCGCTGAACTACAACAGCAGGAGCTGCTTCTTTCCACAGGATCCTGGTCTCCTTTGGGTGTAGACACCTTAGTCTTTTCATGTGAGGCCCTTCACAGGCCATAAATCAGTGTCTGCTCCAATGTAGATCTTCATGGGTGGCGGGAGGGAGCTGCCCTACCATCTCACCACAGGATACAGGGGGGTCTCTGCTCTGGCACACCTACCCCCTCCTTTCTTCCTCTGTTTTCCCACTGACCTTGGTGTTCACACAGCTGCCACAAATATTCCTCACAGATCTGACTCCTCCTCACCACATCCCTTCTTAAATACTTTGTCACAGAGGAGCAGCTGATTGGCTCAGCCTTGGTGCAGAGGCAGGTCCGAATTGGAGCTGGGAGAGCTTCAAGAAGCTTCTCACAGTGAGCCACTGATGTAGCAGCCTCCCCTGCCATCAAAAAAAAAACCAAAAACCACCACTCACTCAAACCCAGGACAGGCACAAATTATATATTTACAGTATAGGTGATTGTATATTTCAATCAAACTGAAAATTTTCAATGGCAGTGAATTCTTGAGACCACATTTTCTGCTGTTATCAGCCATTGCAATTTTACTGAAGATAAGGTTTATTTAGCATATCAGATTAACAGAGCACCCATCCTTAATAGTATTTTTTTCTTTTTTTATGTTAGCATACATACAGTTTCCTGTTGAGTCATGTGATCAACTTGTTTGCAAGCTGGAGATGGAGTGACTTGATTTGGTAATTTCCAGAGAGACTGTGATTCTCTATGGGACTCACAGGAGTCCTAATTTAGAGCAATACCTAAATTGTTCAAATTCATGCAAGTGCAGGAACAGTTACAGTTTTAAATACCAGAAGCTGTAATCAGCCTTTTCGTAACTATGTTTCCAACACACACATGAACAGAGGCCATGAAGAACCTTCTACCAATTAATATAGTTTTGAAAACATAATCATCAGTACATTATTTTCCTTCACATAAAATAAACACTGGAGTCCTTAGCTTGAAAGAAGAGTATTTCATATATCGTAATGTAGATAACCTGTATTGATCTCAGATCTGATAAAGACAGGCCTAAACTTCCAATTGAGTAATGAGTCACTGGCTGAAATTTAGTGAGAATTTTGGCAAAACCAAAATCACCTTTTGAAAGGTAGGAAAAGTAACATAACAATGTAAAATGAAGTTCACTTTCTTATTATTATTGAGTCTTCTGAACTATTAACTGTGTTAAGTCAATAAATCAGAGTGCTATCTGCTAATTCCTGGTGTGTCCACCTTCTAGTGACCTATTCTCATCCTACAATCCCTGTTCCTCATTCCGTTCTGCTGAAATTCTGTTGTGCATCACTGTCCCAATAAACCCCTCAAATGTAGGTCAGGAGCAGTCTCAAATTATTTTAATTTCTAATGAATCAGAGAATAAACAACATTCTAGGGACTGAAAAACACTGTGATAAAGAATTGAGGTCAATGTGTTCCTAAATTTCTCTGGACCTGGACAACAATACTACATAAGTGACAGCACTTACATGGTACAGACTTTGCATAGACAGAATATTTTCTTCTTTTTTTTCATAAGATGTTTCATAAGAGCAGTAGTAGCTTCCTGTAGGCAGTGTGTAAATTTAGGAGAAATAATTGATGGCCATGGAACAATTTCTAGATATCACTGATTTGTGCTGGTGAACATATTGCATACCTAAATGAAGCATAAACTGAGAAGGCAAATTTCTAGATGGATTTGTATATTTGGAGTATTACATAAAAACACCACCATAGTTCAATCTATTTTAAAAACTTGAGAAATAAAGTAAAAGCTAGGCTCATTTGGGTGATATTGATTTTTGGTGAAGTTTCTTTCTGATGCTGACTATAGATAGCATCTAGCACTGATCAAATGTCCAGCTGTGTCACTACCTCTTGAGTGACAAATTTATGTCTAAATAGGTTATGTGAATAGGTTAGGGAACAAATGTATTCTATGGTTCTGATTCAAAATAGGTAGAGAAGTATAGTGAGTTTATCTGTTCATATCAGACTTACTCCCTGCCTTCTGCTGTTTTTCTGTCCGAAAGAGAACATAAACATCAAGTAGTACTATTATACTCCCATACATGAGATGAAGCACTAGATCAGACCACTTTTTAACTCAGTGGATTAATTTAATGTTTCCAAAGATGCACTGATTATAAAACAGTATCAGTGACTCCTGAATTTCTTCACAATGACACTAACATTTATGATTGGTTGGCTTTTTGTGCTGTGGGTATAGGAAGTGAACAGATGCAGTTCTCTGTTGATGGGAGGTGGTACTGTGGATGGTTGTTCATTTTATGGTTTTATCCAAAATACATTAGTGTCAGTGGAACTTTTTTTATACTCAGAGTTCAGCGTGCTCCAAAGGATTTGCAAGACTAGGCTGAATTACTAGGTCAGATGTACCTTTCAGGTTACTATGAAGAACTTTATGAGTTCCTAATAAAATTTCTATAAAGTTTTATCAAAAGCCTTAGATGACATTAACAACTATATTCTACTAAAATCATTCTAAGATTTCTGAATTTTAATTTTAAAACAGTACTAGATCGTTGTTAAAAATTCTTGGGAGAAAAAGTGACTTTTAAAATATTTTACTTAAACAAAATAATGGAAAAATATTTTAAAAATTAATAAAAATGTAGTAATTTCCTTGTAACAATGCATGAAGGTTTGCGATAAAGGTGACAATCAACCTAAACACAACATCATGTCATATATCTCTTCCTTAAACTGTAATTTATGAATTTTACTTGTTTCAATTTATGCTGTAGTTTTGTTCCTATGAACAATAAAGCCAGAGCCAGGTAAATGAAAGTAAATATAGCGAGTGCCAGTTACTGAAAAACATATTTTTTAAAGACTACAAAGCCCCTCCCCCCCCTTAAAGAAAAGCCACATATGGTTGGTTGATTGCTTTCTTTGGTTATTTATGTATATACTTTTTCACTTAGCTGAAATTTTGAAGCTCTGAGATCCAAACGCACAGACTAGTCTACACAATTTTCCATTAGAATGTCAAGGAACATATGCAGTATGTGTGTTTCAACACGCTAATAGAGGAATAGGGATACACAAAAATGTCTAAATAAATTTCTAATTGTAGTAGCCAGAAATGATTTTTAAATAGCTTTGATTAGGTTTGATTGGACACACGAGTCACGTGTTATAAGATTTAATGTATTATTTCATGACTGGCTGAGTGCAGTTCCTTATAATTAGGTTTCCAGTGAACACACTTTCTAAAATGAGCTTGTCATGAATATGCTTAATACTCAATTAAAAATTAATGTTTCTAGGAAAGCTCCCGCTGATACACTTATTCATTAGAAAAAGCATCAGAAGAATAGGAACTGGGAGTCTTAATCTGGGTTTTCATGGCTTTCCAGTGAATATTCAGGCTCAGAATTTTAAAGATATTAATCTATCACTCCTGAAAATTCTTGTTTGTTTGAGTTAGACAAGCAAAAGAACAGAGAATGACACTGAGCAGCCATGAAAGCACAGGAAATACACACAATTCATCAGAATCTGTTTAAGACTAGCAAGCTTCTCAGACTGTACTATAATAACAAAGCTTGCCAAAAGAATACAGAAATTAATCTGAAGTCCCTTTCAGCTTTAATTTCATTTCAGTGTTCAAAATTAACACAATTTAAGGAAAAGTGTATTGTTTCTTAGAGATTCTTTAAATCTTTACATTACACTCTGGCTTAGTAAAAATGTCGGGAAACTAAATGTGTTAATGATCTTCCTTAAATTGCTATAAATACATAAATCAAAGTATAACTGTTGTTCTTGCTTTATGATGAAATATTTTTCAGCTAAAGCCAATTATTTTTGCAGTGGCTTATCACAGCAATTATACGAAGCAGCAGGCCAGTCAGTAATGACTTTTTTGTTAGAGGAGTGCTAAGAACACTTCCAGCAGAGCTCCATTACCTGGATTACAATCACAGATTTAAATTAGGTACCAATGCAAGTAATTTAGTTTTGTTTTTGTACTTAATTGGTCATTAACTTGTTCATGCCAATAATTTTATTTCTATGCCACTCATTAAATACTCCCTGAAACATCTATCCAGAAGCATTCCTTGCTGCAAAAGAAGCAGGAATTTCTTATAAAACTTTTCTATGTCTGTGTGCCACCTTTATCTCCTTGTGAACAAGTTTGAGTGACAAAACATTTCTTATTCCACTGTAGAAACTGTGCAGTCATTAACATAAATCAATAGGAACCTGGTAATTGCTATTCTTGATCGAACAGTATTTGTGTATAGTCCAGCATCTTGTTGTTGTCAGTGACTAGAACCACATACTCATAAAGAAGTTAAAATCAACAATTATACAATAGCTTTCCTGAGAGGGGAAATTTCTTCCTATTCCCAATGGCTACCTGTTGTTCCATGTCCTGAATTAAGATAGTTTGTAACTTTTTCTTTTTTTTTTTTTTTTAAAAAAAAGAAGTAAATCTAATTCCATGCAAATGTGAATGCTCTCATTATCCATATAAATGTTTAATCCTTTTTAAAATTCTGCTAATCTTTAAGGCCTCAGTGATATTTTTGTAGCAATGAGCTCTCCAGGTTAATTATGCATGTGCAACAAAGTATATCCTTTTATCAGTTTTAAATTTAAATCCTGCCTATTTACTGTTACACACAGGAACTTTATAAATCTATATTGCACAATTTTCTGCTCCAGGCATTTTTGTCAAGTGAGTGTATGTGTTAATGTAATGGCTGGAGGATGTTCTAATAGTCTCTTCCCATGTTTGACTCCTCTCCTCAGTGTGTTTCTCTATAAAACTGATTTTTGGATCAGTGGATCTGGTTTGGTGATGTGTCTAAGGTAGAAAGATATGTAAGCAGACTCCTCCAAACAACTTAGGAAGAAGGTCGAAAGGAATTATCTTGCTGAAGTAAAATCTAAACAGATTTTTGGAGCCACACTCAGACCAGTCTGCTCAGTCCAGGCAGCAACGAAGGATAAATAATAAACAAAAACATTATGTGAATATTCACGTAGCCCACAATTAGTGGGCTTTTCAGTTCCTCCATAGTGACTGGACTACAAATCATTTTTTAATCTAATCGAGCCTTTGAGCTAGGAAAGCTAGGTCATTTAGCTCAGGCAATAAGGACTCATAGCTTTTACATCCAGAGGTCCAGCTGCTCCTCCCCAAGAGACATCTATCACATTTGTTAAATTTTAAATACAAGTTCAGTTATATTCAGATATATGCTGTGTCCAAACACCAAGGGGATTTGTGTAAACAGGTTTTATATAAGAGGAACTGTTTTGAAGAATTATTAAATAACCGATTAAAATTAATGTTGTGAACTCCTCCTGCTGACTTTTTAACATCATCCAAATAGCATTTGGATGATTAAGTAATCCTTTATTCCTGCAGAATTCTCGTTGATTTGAGAGTTTCTTACATAGAGATTTTGTAAGGTTATTTTCACTCATACTAGTTCAAAAGAAAAGATGAGGGAGAAGAAAAAGATGAAGGGAGATTATTAATAAGAATAGAGCAGCCAGCTCTTGAGATAACAGGAAGATGAAAGTGAGATATTCAGGTACTTGAGTCTGAGAAGGAAGAACAGTAGCGTAACAGGTAACAGGCTCATTCCATTAATGGGTCATGCAAAAACAGTTGGCCCAGTTTCTTGGAAGATAGCACAAGCAGCTCATGCCTGGAATCAACCAAGTGTCCTACTTGGGATTAAGTCCTGGGGAGCAAACAGACTCCTGCACAACAGTGGTGAGTTGACCTTGGCTGGATGCCAGTACCAACCATGCTGCTCTATCACTTCCCTCCCCAGCAGGACAGGGTGGGGAGAAAATAAGATAGAAAAAAACCTTGTGGGTCAAGATAAAGACAGTTTAATAAAGAAAAAGCAAAGGCTGCACATAGAAGCAAAGGAAAACAAAATATTTATTCTCTGCTTCCCATCAGCGAGTGATGTCCAGCCACTTCCCAGGAAGTAGGACCTCAGAACGTGTGGTGGTTGCTCTGGAAGACAAATGTCATAATAACGAATGCCCCCGCTTCCTCCTCATTTATCTTAGCTTTTATTGCTGAGCAAATGTCATATGTCATGGAATATGTCTTTGGTCAGTTTGGGTCAGCTGTCCCAGCTATGTCCCCTCCTAAGAACTTGCCCACAACTCAGCCTACTGATGACTGGGGAAATGTTGGAGTGACAGCCTTGATGCTGTGCCAGCACTGCTCAGCAGTCGCCAAAACACTGGTGTGTTATCAATACCTTTCTAGCTACCAACACAAAGCACATCACTACGAGGGCTGCTATGGGGAAAATTAACTCCACCTCAGCCAGACCCAATACAACAGCATTTCAAGATCAGTCTAATGGAAGGAGCAGGACTTTTTGCCAAGTGAAGAAGTACTTTTGCTCTACGTCAGAAGTACCTGAAATGTTCATTTACATTGGACTAAGGGAAAAGGAAGTTTAAGTTTTTGCTTTTGTTTATCTTAGTGACATAAAAAGTCTTAGAGACTTTAATCAGTAGGCCTGTGGTAATTGTTTGGTTAAGATGAAGGGTATTGATGACAATTTAAAAATACAAAAATGACTGTCCTAGATAAGGAGGTCTTGATGTGAATGGAACAAGGAAGGCTGGAATTCACAGGTACCAGTCAGAGCTGCATAGCTGTTGACTGTTAAGAAAAATGAACAGGCCTGTAACTGCAGTGAATCTAGATATTGAAAGAGTGTGCTACATGACTAAGGACCACTGGAAAGACCTGAGAAATCACGAATAAACATTTCAGTTGGAAAACATTACACAGAGAAATCCTCTCAAGAATTAATTAAGAGTTTGCCAAGACTGAGAAGATGCTGAAGACTGAGGTTTGGATAGAATCAATAAAAAAAAAAAAAAACAAACCTATGGAAAAGACCACTCTACTATCTTCAGTCTTTGGGGGATTAGGACAGGATAATGGAGATTAGCAAATGGGAGAAGAACTGGAGATGAGAAAGTGGTGAAGGCAACTTCCAAACTGTGCTATTAATACTCATGATGAGAGAAAAGTTGATGCATAAGGGAATGGTAGCAGATAGAGAGTATCAGTAACAGAAGAAGGAAAAGTTGGAAAAGGACCTGGAGGTGTTGGTCAACAGCCAGTTGAATATGAGCCAGCAGTGTGCCCAGGTGGCCAAGAGGGCCAACACTATCCTGTCTTGTATCAGAAATAGTGTGACAAACAAGACTAAGGAAGAGATTGTCCTGTGCTCTGCACTGGTGAGGCTGCACCTCAAGTCCTGTGTTCAGTTTTGGGCCTCTCACTACAAGAAGGACATTGAGGTGCTGGAGCATGTCCAAAGAAGAGCAACAAAGCTGGTGAAGGGTCTAGAGCACAAGTCTTATGAGGAGCGGCTGAGGGAACTGGGATTATTTAGTCTGGAGAAAAAGAGTCTGAGGGGAGACCTTATCACTCTCTACAACTATCTGAAAAGAGGTTGTAGTGAAGTAGGTGTCGGTTTCTTCTTCCAAGTAACAAGCAATATGACAAGAGGAAATGGTCTCAAGTTGTGACAGGGGAGCTTTAAATTGGATATGATGAAAAATTTCTTCACTAAAAGGATTATCAGGCATTGTAAGAGTCTGTCCATAGTAGTAGTTGAGTCACCATCCCTGGAGGTATTTAAAAGATGTGTAGGTGTGGCACTTAAGGACATGGTTTAGTGGTGGACTTGGCAGTGTTAGGTTAACAGTTGTACTTCATGATCTTAAAGGTCTTTTCCAACCTAAATGGTTCTATGAATTTATAAAATGATCACCAGGAGGAAAGTGAACAGCACCATTTCTGAGATCCTCAGGGAAGATAATAAAATAGAGAAAGTTGTCAGCAAGGAATTATCAGCTCTGTGTTAATATAAGCTCAGGAAACTGAAAGGAAAAACTTGAAATCCTAATACATACTCTGCAAAGGGATAGTGGAATGGCAGCAGAAACCTGGATCAGTCAGGATTGGAATACATTTGAAATGTATCATCTCACCAGAGAAACAGTGATAAAATAAAAATAGCGAGAAATATCATCTTAATAAGATGACCAGAAGTTTATATAAAAAAATCAAATATATCCACAAAACTAAAGGAGTCAAAGACTACTTTGGAGAAATACTATGAAAGCTATTCTACTGGAGGGAGAAAATTTAGGTGTCTATAAGTATTTCTTATGAATCTGTTGTCAATATATTTCAAGGGAAAAAAAAAAATCATCACAACAGTTGTCTGTAAGTATATAGAGATAAAAATGAGGAAAATAACAACTAGTTTATAGGACAGTGCTAGAATAAGAATTAAATAGGATGGACTGTCAATTTATATAGTTAGCATGAAAATCAGAATGTCATACAGTCATCTCATCAGTGAGACCCTAGAATAAATAGCTATTGTTATTGTTATCATTATTTATATTATTATGAAAAATAAACCACTCTGATTCCATTTAATTTTAAAGACATGGGAGTTGGGGTGTTTGAGGAGGTTTCTTCATATGAAAGGGTGTAGGGTTAGTGAGTTGGAAGGTCTTTAGAAATCTTTTTTTCACAATCCAAGTGAGTGAGAAAACAGAAGTATGAAATGGCTAAGTTGACTGTGAACAAGTTCAGTAGTATAAAACCCATTGTCAGTCATCTCAAAGGATATTCAAAGCAATAGAACAAAGGTCAAGAATAAAGAAGTAACTGTGCTTTTAAGCAGGATACGTAAAATAGTTTTACAAAGTAATTTAGATGATAATTGTGTGTAGTCAATTGACTCCAGTCAATGACTCCATTCCAATTCACCAACTACACTCAGCTTACTTAATGCCTAGACGTAATTCAGAGAAGAGTCAGTCACAATAAAGGAGGAGAATTGTACAAGTAAGGAAGGAAAAAGAAATCTTTTTAAATCATTGATCTAAATATTGCAAGCTAGTTCAAAATTTATGTGTTTGAGTAGGGGTGCAATTTCATCTGAAAAACTCCAGGTATCTGAAGAAAAACATCCAAGATTCATTTTTATGGGTTTTAGTTCTTACTTGAGTTAACATTTTCTATTTTTAACTTGTGGTGCACAGTATAACTTGAAAATGAATGAATTTAAGGACAGATATTTCAGTTAGAGAGAAAAAGGCAAGGAAAAAACACAAGCAACATTGTCCCTGCCTTTGGGATTATGTGGAAGTAGGACTTTGTATGTGACAGGGCATACATATCGATTTTGTTGAATGGGTGTTGCTTGCTATTCCAAACTAATGGTGGAATTTTTATCCTACCAAAGGAGTAGACTCCAAGTAAGGAGAGAGCAGATTTCTAATAGAGAGATACTGAACTGACTCAACACACCAGCTATTTCAAGACAGAGATCCTTGTTGAATAGCTAGTTTTCCTTACCCAGGCACACAAAACACGTGATGCTACACAGGTATCAAAACCAGTGTCCACCTTTAGGGTTAAAGTGGGGATATGACAGGCAGTGGGCTTGCTGCAAAACATCTGTGAAAGAGAAGGTTAGAAAAATATCTTAATTTCCAGTAGATGCTGAGGAAAGAGAGGGTGAGAACATGGAGAAAGAGGAGAGTGAGAAGCTAAACTGCAAGATGATGAGCTATCATTATCTTTCCACTACTGTCAAGACCTGACTGCAGCTCATTAGATTATCATTCTTTTTTGGTGCAGGTTCATCTTAAGAGATGCGATATCCATTTTTTTCCTATATTAAAATAATGCTGTTTTGTAGTTCTTTTATTAAAGAAGATCATCAAGGGTGAACCAGGCATATCATAATCTATTTCTTGAATGCTCTCAAATCAAAAGAAATTAACTGCAGCAACCGTCGCCCTTAAATTTGCATTTGTGGCTTTACCCAGAAAGGGCTGAAGATGTATGCCTAATAACTGATGTCCATAAATTGTTTGTTTTTTTTTTTTTTTTTTTTTAAATTTTAGAAGTGAATAACAGATACTGTTCTGGGGTCCGTTTTTCAAAACTAGCATCAATCTTATAAGAAAAGGCATAATTTTCAAGCAATCCTCCATGCAAACCTGAACTCTGTGGATATGCTTGTATACTTCAGGAAAGATACAGTTCATCCATTGATTTTGGAAACTTTCTTAAGCTTTGTGTGCTTCTGTAAATACTAAATAGTATTAATGTCTAATAATCAAAGAATAGTGCCTAACTCTGTCAGAGGAACATGAAAAAATTAGATTTAAAGTAAAAGACTCAAGACAGAAGAATGTGCATTGGCTGAGGAGATGGGTTTTGCTGTTCTTTTCAAGATCTGCATGTGACCCCTAGGCTAGGGTTTGATGCTGCTTTCTGGAATTCCTATTGTGATACAGTCAGAGTGTCTCCGAAAGAAAGGCAGGACTTAGGCATTAAGTGTCTTAAGATGTTTGTATATATGTGAATAAGCTGGGAGGAGGAAAAAATCCTTCAGTTCAGTCCCCTAAACACACTGAACATATTCACACATGTATAAACACGAAGAAATTTGTGACATTGATTAAGATTGCCTACTTTTTTAATCTTTTTTTTTTTCATCTTTTTTTTTTTTTTTTTTTTCCTAAAAATATTAAGATAATTTTGAAATGTATGGCTTTGCTTTTGTTGGTAGCTATCACTATATTAATTTATTGGGAACACAGCATCACAGTTTCATCTATGTGGCTCCACTGAAGCCAGTAGAGCTTTTATTATTGTTTATCATTGTCACTGTGGAACAGCTGAGGCTATGTAAGACATAAAATAATTGCCACTTAGGGGTATGTCAGGAGAGAACCGGTACCATGAAGCCAATCCATCTGTCACAGAGCACTTGAGTAAAGATTAAACTCATGGTTCTACAACCTCTGGTTTATATTAGCAGAAATCTGTATTGGAATAAATGTTAAATTATATTTGTGCACATGTGTAAGCCAATAATCCAGATTCAAAGTACAGATCAGACTGGTTGCACAGTCTATATGTAGAGTCTCAAAAGGAAGCAAACAGCTTCATGAGCAGTGAAAATATTTAAATCAATGAAAAATAAAAGATCGAGCTCTTGAAACTAAGCTATACATCTAACAGCTGTTTGGGTCATTTGCCACACCCCAGTTTAAAGAATATAGTAAAAAATATGTGTTGTAACATCTGGACTATTAAAGAAAACAGTGACTGATTTCCTTAATGCCATTGCTTTTAATTTTTCTTCATTTTCCATTAATATATGCTATTTTAATTTACTTTCTCCCAGGATTCATCCCAACTGGATTAAGTTTCTAGATAAAATATTCTGTTCTTCATAGAATAATTGTTTGAAAATATTTATATTTAGATTTCCTTACTATGTATATTATATCTTCCATATGCTCTATACCCATAATTAGAGTTTTGAAAATCTAACCTTTCTAATAATAAATACAGTATGTCAAGGAAATGACATATGATTCAACTTAAGGATGGTGAATAATTATAAATGATACTAATGGTCCCTTAATGTTAATGTCATTCTGCTAATTTAAAATGGCAATTAATTTTGCACATGAAACACATGCAGGTGCTTTGAATAATTTAAAAAAAAATCTTAATTTCCAAAGTCTCTTGATAGTTTTACAAATTTAGAATTAATATTGAGTAACTTTCATAGTAATTTTTTGTTTAATATGCTATCATCATAACATCCACTTAACACTTGGAGAACAACTTTACATTAAAGCTATTTATGGTTATATCCATTAATAACATTTAGGATGATTTCTGTGGGTAAACTTACTCCACTGATCGTCTTAAATTTAAAAAATCATAACTTGTCTTATTTCCTATATAAATTATACATCGTGACATGCTATATTTGTGAAAATATTGACTTTGAGGAACTGGAAGACATCTTGAGAACCCACCATCAGTGTTGATTTTAAATTGAAAGGGAACTGATATATAACAGTGTTTTATGTGGGAATGTATCCTATGTTGCAATTTCCTGAAGAGTGCTATGTCCTTTTTTAAAATGACATCAAATAGGCTATTCTCTGTAGTTAAGATTCATAGCTGTTGCTTACAACAGTACCACCTTTTAGGCCACCTAAAGAAGCAACTCCAATTTTAACTGAGCTTAGAAAAAGTAATTATTGCATACACCAGTCAAATAGTCTTCTAGTCTTTTAATCAAAAGGATGGACTAAATTCTATATGCATTTATTGTCATGTATTCACTGCAGTTACTAAGTGTATAGTGTTTATCCAAATAAAATGTTCTTCTTGCTACACTACATAATGGAAGCTTGATATACCCCACCTGTATATACCCACAGTCTTTTGAGGTAATACGATGGTACAAATGATAAAAAGGTATTCTTTTTCAGGATGACTTGGGAGCTTACTCTTTCTACACTCCATCTTACTTACCCACTATACACATGGCAACATTAGATAGTCTAAATTAGATAGCTATCTAGATTAAGATGGATAAAAAACTTTATCCAGTCACAGTGGATAAAGTGTCTGTCTCCCATTCATTATGCATATTTTGTAGTTGTTCAGAAGTCATCAAGCTGCTCACCTGGCTTTGTGGGTGGCTTTGTCCAAAACCTGTTGTAATTTATTTAATTTGTGCCAATCTTCTAATTAAATAAATCAATAGTTTTCAAGCAGGCTAGAAAATACGATTTCTTGCAGCAATCAGAAACACTGTTGTGTTGTTTTTTTTTTGTTTGTTTTTTTTTTTTTGAGTGGGGTGTGGGGTTATTTGTTTTGGGTTCTTGCTTGTATTGATTTTGTTTTGTTTTGTTTGTTGTGTTGTTTTGTTTTTTTTAAATGTTGTTCTCAAAGTTACTCAGGTTTATCTGATCAAATTACTGCCCTCTCTGTACTAAAATCCCCTCCTAGGACACATTTGGGCATGACTATACTGCTCAGAACACCTGACCTGAGCACTATTGACATGAGGAAATATATTCACAGTGTAGCAACAGTTTATCTGTATACAGCACAGCTTATTTGTTTGAAAATAGCAGTCAGTACTACTTGTGCACCACAGCCTAGGTAGTCCAGCAGTCAGAACATACTGGATCATTTGTCCAAATTGCAACCATCAAAAATATTGCTATAGAGATTAAGCTAGCTATCTGAGATTTCTACAGTTAACAGTCCAAAATAACATGCAGAAAGAGGTATCTGATTGTTCCCCACCTTATACAGATTCCTATCAGATGTGGTATTATTTTTTCTCTCAAGTACATATACTTTATCTTCACTGACTGCAGGGAATGTACATGATTTACTTAGATTATTTTTGAGATCTAAAGTTAGACAACAAAATTTAAGTCATGTTATTGATCTGTCCACTATGTTGCTTATATCTGAGAATTCATAAGATATTGTCCATGAATATATTTATTGATTTTAATATAGTAATGCTATTTATTATAACATTTAATAGATGTCATGGCATTGATTGCAACTTTGTACTGAAAAGGATCTGGTTATATTTTAGAACCTTTAATAGATAAACTGATCCTAAAAAAGCAACAAAAAGACAATGTGGTCATATCACATCTCTAACATTAAGACAATAACTGGGTTACATGTGATCCCGTCCTTTCACCTTTATATTGTATCTATAAGAGCTAAGAGAGAAGAAAAATAAAAAAAAGAAAGAAAGCCTACTTCTCTGGACATAAGAGCAGTACTCTTTCATCATGTCATATGTAAATAATCAAGTGCTCAGTATGGCAGGTAAGCAGAAGATCTGTGGAAGACCCCGCTCCCATCAGATTTTTTTTTTTTAATATGGATTTACTGTTCTCTTCATGAAAAAGAGAAAAAAAAAAAAAATCAAAGGATTAGGAATTTATTTGTACAAAAAAATCCAAGTGCGTTTGTAAGGAAAATGAAGGAGAGAAAGGAAGAGGTGTGGTGGGACCCATTACAAAAATTGGTTGAGAAGATTCTTTATTTACTCAAAGTTGAGATTTTTACATTAACAAGGATATTAGTCTTATCTGGGGAGTGTCTCAAATCACATCTGCTGTATGGTGGAGTATCCCCCTGGAAGACATATTCAGGAATGAGAAATCCTCAGGACACTCTTTGATTTGCTTTTAATAAAGACAGTTTACATCAGAGATACTTATCTTTAGGTAGGTTTCATTATAATTAACTCAGATATCTGAAGCTAATGTCTGAACTGTAGTTAACAAAACTTCATATTAGTGGAAAGAAATAGACCCTTCAAACGATGTGACATCCTATTTTAAGAAAGACATTTAAGATAACATGTGTCGTCTTCAGATTGTGCCTGCATTGATAATTCAACCAAAAGTGAGTATTGCAAAGCAGATAATTATCTTATGTTTCTCTATGGTTTGTTGAGGTAAAACCTATATTAGATGTTTAGCCATCTAAACAAGTGTCTTAATTTTTGTCTTACTGTTTATCTCTGTATCAATAACTACTTTTTTTTTTTTTTTTTTTTTTTTTTTTTTTTTTTTTTATGATGTGGAACAGATTCAGAGAAACCTGTTCTGAAGAAAAGAGCAATTCAGAGCAAAACCCCTTGCACTTTATTCTTGCATATGGGTTAGAGCTCTCCTGTAAAAGAGTGATTCTGGGTCTTTTGCAGATGGTGTCTGTCTGTCATCTCAACACATCTTGAGGGAAAACCTGAACTTGGAAATCTATGGAACCTGAGATTTTTTAGTTTCCCAGAATACTTTAAATAAATGATTCTTCTTTTTGTCTGCAGCTTCTAGGTGAATAGATTGTAAATTATTGTGAACAAAGGCTGTGGGACCTTAGTATGGTTGAGCTACTTATGAGGGGTATATTTACTGTCAGAGAGGAAATAAGTAATTCTAATGCTCCAAAACACTTATTTGTTTCTATTTGTTCTAATTTCCTTTCTGATTTGACAGTTAATGGGGGAAGGGAGGAGAGAAACATATGATGTCACATTCAACACAGTATTTCAGATATGGCAAATGACAGCAGATAGTGCTATTGTCTAAGTTCAGAACATGTTATTGGACTAAATTTTTACTAACTGTTCCTTTTGTTATTTTCCCATAATTTTAATGGTAAAATTTCAGCCAAGAATAATACAATACACCACCATATTTTTTTTTTTTTTTTTATTATGTTATTTCTTGCAATAATGCAGAATATTGCCTGACATAGAATACTATCGGGCACCGGGTCTAGTTTTGGTTAAGGAGACAAAACTAATCTTGGAAATACTAGATAAGTCACTCTGAAATGGAAGTCTGGAATCAGAGGTAAACGACAATTTGCTTAGTTTTTTTCCCAGAAAGTCATTCCTGCCTTATGTTTTGCTTACATATTCAATCTTCTTTTATAATAGAATAATAAAAGTGGAAATTTTAAAATCAGAAATATTAAATATTTAATGATGTAATCAAAACATCAATTTCAAGGGGAAAATCAAGCCAGCAGAATAACTGTGGACGTTTTACTGTGTTTTGAGTCTTTAGTTTGGTTTAGTGTTTCCAAATAACATGTTTTTTGGAAAAAAGATTGTTCCTTCATTCAGTTGTTTTCAGCTGAATATGAAATATTTTTTAACACAGACAGAAGCGAAGGCTTTATTTGGTTACGAAGTTATGTGCTCTGATTTTCCTGTATCACAATTTCAAGGACTATTATTTGAAGATGTACAATTGTTCTCCCTATCATTACTTTTCCTATGCTGAGAAAACCATAAATTGTAAGGTTTTAACACATGTTTTTATACTGAAATACATTCAGCAGATAATTAGATACTATTTGGTGAGAATTTCTGCTCTGAAGCTACGCTATTAGGACTGCAAGCTTTCATTTGCTTTAACTGCATCACTGCTACTATAAAAGGTCAGAGTGGAGCAAAACATCTCTTCTATTGCTCCACATTCCTGACACATCATTCCATTAAAAAGCTGATATGCAGGAGAATGCTGTTTTTCCATTACAGAGCAGACCTTTTAAATGATAGAGATTACAGCTAGACAAAACACAGTAGTTCCTCCAGTATGTCTTGTTGTCTGTGCACTATTTCTCCTTAAAGTATAAATTAATGAAGTAGTGAAGGAGTTGAGGGTCTTAATGTGTTGTAATTTTTTTTTTTTTTATTATTATTTTTATTTTTTTGTGATATAGCAGCAGCTATTGTCTAGGCATTTGTTGTTTGGAATGTATTTTCAAATCTCCTTAAAAATATAAAACTCAATTTTCATAGTTTAGTCATATGAAACATATATTTAACAGACATCTAGCTGCCAATAGCTGTTGTGAAAAACACAATAAAATGATAAAGTACTATAAAATCATAAAAGACACCAGTGCCCACAATGAAAGTTTGACAAGCTTTTTACTTAGGGAATAACGTATCTAGCATTTTGGTACTAATCATATTCTTCTGTCCACAAGAATTCTTCACATTTTACAGCTCAGTAGTATATACAGAGAGACAGTAATTTCGTGATTTGTTAGAACCTTATATGATATCTCTTTTCTTTTTTTTTTTTTTTTTTTTATCAAATTACATTCAGATTTAGGTCAAGATGTCCTGCAATACAAAAACCATCACATTTCTAAGGTTATATATATATCCACCTGTTTTTGAGCATAAGGTATGATTTTCATATGCCTGATGACACCTGAGACTTTTGCATGGTGATGGCTGATACAGCAGGGAGTAAATGAGTTACACCTTTCTGAAGCCATATCTGGAGTCTAGTCAGAAAATCCCATGGCACTGGAAATCTATTTTTACATCCCAGTTTCAGCCCTTGTTCCTCCTCCAGTGTTTTGAGCTGGGCCTTCACCTGGTGTAGATGAATATTATTCCACTGAAGCATCTTTATTTCAGATGAGATATTGACTGTATTTGAGAAAACTTCTATTTCACCTACTCATTGATATGTATATCTCCAACCTTTTTCTCAAAACTCAGAGGAGAGAAATAATTTACATGCATATCCTGGAAGTGCAATAGGAGGAAGTAACCAGTACTGTTGGCCAACCCTACAAAAACAGGCTTCAATTTCAGATGTCTATTTTCATAAAGAGAAAGTTTGAGTTCTTTTGGAAATCCCAGTAACTTTAGATAATGTATATATGGATATATGTTCTAAGCTTCTCAGGAATTAAACATGTTCTCTTATTAGGTTTTGGATATACTTGTATTTTGACTCTGGAGTGACTTATTTGCATATTTTAATTTTATTTTCTGGTTAGTGTAAAAACATCAGAGAATAAATTTGATGACCTATTTACATAAAGCTGCTTTCACTATTTGATTAGCTAGAATTTACAGATGAACTTGAAATAGAATTTTAATAACGAATTTTTATTGCTTTTTCCTTTGCCCAGTGAATGTAGCTGAATGAAATATATGTATCATATGAAACACCCATAATTGATAGGTTCTAAACTACCTCATGATTTGGAGACCAAATCCCAACACATAGCTGCTTCATTGAAGGAAGACCAGGTCAGTCTTTAGATATTTTGACAGTCATATACTGGACACACACTCCTTGCACCTTAACAATCAATCATTCTGGGGGTTACAGTGAAGATGAAAAGGAAGGGTTTTAAGCATAGTTAAAGAGTTAATATAAAGCACATAGCTTCCCTTTCATAGATGTTTTGGGAGAGAATACAATACTGTAATAATAACATATCTTGAAAAGTGGCTTCTAAAATTATCTAGGTCTTCATTACTGACCATTTCATTCAAGCAGATGCATTTTAAGTAGTTTTACTTTGTTAGACTTGTGCATAGTTGTTTACATTGGCTTACATACAGTCTTTAGTTAATAATGGCAAGATCATTCTGTCCATTATTGAAAGAGATATTCAACTAACCTGGCACTCTGATGTGTAAATGAGACTCAGTGAAGAGTTGATAAACTTTGTAATTTCTGTAGGATATATATGGATAGAAGACAATTACATAAAGTCATTCGGAAGGGAAATATTAGTAATATAGGCACACACTGAGGTAGCCTTTCTGACTACTTATATCTCTGATAATTCCTATAATAAAGAATAAAGCTGTTACATCTCCTGTGGCTGTTCTGCACCACAGGCATAACTCAAAGAACACATAAAGATGGTTTAAATGGCTCCTTAGGCTTATGGTCACTCTTCTTCACTAGAGAAGATGAAATTCTTTGACAATAATATGGTCCACAACTTCTGACTCTCATCTTTCATAACATTCCTCAAATACTTTTTCTGCCTTTTCTGGTTGTGTTAGAAATTTATTCTCCTTTCTCTTCTCTGCATTTTGTCCTTTGTAACTGAATGAACAGCAAATGTGAATTGTGCAGTATGAAAATTATCTCCTACAGTTATCACTATAGTCATTGAAATCCTTTATCTTTTCTGAATTAATGTTTTTATGCCCAATTGCATTATATGTATAATAACAGTAATTGTTATTGATGCTATACTTTCCATGATTTAACACTATGATATTATAGCCTTCTAAATAGAACTTTCAAGAATCATTTACAGTCTGAATAAGAGTATAAAGAAAAAAGAGAAAAAAAATTGGGCAGTTTTCTGTAGTTTTTTTCTTTGATAAAATCAGAGCACTATGGGTCTCTTAATGTGTGGTGCTACTTTAATTACTCATATTGCAGACTGACTCTCCTGCATATCAGAATGTTTTTTGAGTTAGGGCATGAACAGAACTTTCTGAGACAGTCACACTAGTACCAAGCCATGTGAAATCCCAGCCTTTCTCCATTTTTCTCTGACTATCAGTGCCAAATGGCATCAAGTCAAGGTCTATGTGTTGGCTAGTTCTTAATCCATTTAACATGTGACATGGTGATAAGATCATAGTGATTGTACTTGCCTGGTAATGAGTGATATTCCTTACAGGATCCAAAATGCATGACATTTTGTATATCACATTGGTAGCCTTAGCAAAGAAAGACAGCAAATTAGTTGAAAGTATTCAGTGTAATGAATTATATGGCTCTATTTTTTTCTAATTAAATAATATATAATGTAGTATATTGTTTTGCCCATGGATGACATCTTATCGGCAGATAAAGGTTATACTGTTTATTTTTTAAAGTGATAATACAACACTTGGTTTCTTCTCATTCTATGATTTCCTCAGTGTTATAACAATAACTGAAAATTAGTGAGTCAGTGTGCTCCTCAGCCAGCATTTTCAGAATCCTTTCAGGCAGGTTACAGAAATTGCTACTTTTGGAAGTATTGTTAGAAGCTGCTGTTAAAATGTCCCTTAGCTACTGTTAGGATATAAATTATTTCATCACTGTCATGGGTATAAGTCTATTTTATATCAATATTTTTCCTATTTAGAGAACAGTGTAGTTAATGAAAAAAAAGCAAAACCAAACCAGCTCTTGTCCCTTAATACTGACATTTCATTCGTGTTATTAATGTAATAAACTATTTTAATTCCCTTTAATTCTAAAGTAAAAAACCTCAAATGGAAAGGCAGCATACAATATAAATTTTTGTACATATAAATATATGTGTTTATACACATGTCTATCTATATGCATGTATGTTGATAAATATATGTAGTAAATATACAATCTACATATATACTTGTAAATATGCATATGAAGTTAATGTATTACATGCAAATATATAGTTGCCTTCCTATTATCCTTAAATTTTGCATAGTGTGTCTTTCATATCTTATTACCCTTCAATAAACTTCTGATAGTGATTTTTGTTCATTATTGTATACCTTTTCTTCATTTATTGAATATGTTTACATCAAAAGCTGTTTTGTCAATTTCTTATAAAACAAAATTTACAAAATGTTCTTGCATTTAAGATGTCAAACGAACACATTAAAAATCATAGCAACAGTGGTGAAGGTCATCAAATCAATTGTCTTCAAAAATTTTTAAATAATATTTGAAAATTGAACTTTTATACTTCTACTCTTAGTTCAACTGAGTTGTTTTCAAAATTATTTTGGTAAAAGATTTTCTTTACCTCATACCTTGCAAACCAAATGCATATGTACTATAAAAATATAAAAGTCTAAGTGTGATACCTTTTGAGGCTAAGATAAAGAAATTTAGTTTTAAAAAAATATGTAGTGCAAAGTTTTGAAATTCATCTAGTCATGTCTAGACACAGAAAACAGTTTGGATCTCCAAAACATTGAATTCAGTAAAGCAAACTGTGAGAACTCTGAAGTTATACAAATATTAGTACTGTTTAAGGATACATTCTTGATAGATCAAAATCATCAAAAAGTTAATTTTGTGCATAAAAGTAGAATTTGAGCTAATTATTATTTAAATAAAAGGTTTTCTTCTTGTTCCTTAAGACTTATTTTAGTTCTTACACCCTTTGTTAAGGAGAATGGGTTAGCACTAATATATCCTTCAAGAAGGCATCTTGTTTTAGAACATTCCTACCTTTTTTAAAGATGTTTCATCCTTGGAAAATCCCAGGTAGTTATTATAATAATAATGATGTAATTCATTTTTTTTTATGTTAATGTCTTAGTAGGAGTTAATATTCTTGCTTTCCAAAAGAGAGTTGTCAGCTATAGCCTGATGTCCTGGACATTTAAAGCAACTTGGCAAAGTTCTTACATTCAAGAAATGATTGAAGAAGCCGTAAGCTATGTCACCTCCTTCACACTAAGTATGATCAATGATGCCCTATAATGCCAGCCAAGCATTTCCACTGAGTGACAGGTGACAACACCTGAATAACAACGAATATCTTGGCAAATACGCAGTAATGAAATACATGGCAAAACTCTAAATTAGTACCTTTGTATGCAATGTGATTAGTTAGCTATGTATTGTGAATACAGGTTGTCAGGATGGTGTGCCTAAGTGATAATTAAAAGACTGAATTGTGGCTCAATTGACTTTGCTGAGTTAAATTGGTTATCAGTAAATATCCTGGCCCTATTGGGCATATGATATGGTAAGTAGCGTGAATGAGATTGGTGTAACATATCAGATGTTACTCTTGTTTTCTTCTCCATATAAACACTCTGGTATAATGAAATAGAAAGTATTAATTCCCAAGTGTTATTAATCCTTTCTTTTTCAAATATGTAAAGAGGGGAAAAAAAAAAAAAAAGAAAAAAAAGAAGAAAGGAAAAAGAAGGTTATTTCCCCCTTCCAAACATGATGTAGCATGCTCTGTAGTAATGCTAAGGGTTCAAATGTGGCAAGTGGAATCTGATTTGAAAAATAAGATGACATCTAATACAGTGTAAATATAAGCACTGAGATATCTACAGTATCTCAGTATTTCACAAAATAACACCTAGATAACTAATCCTAAAAGGAACTCTGGTGCAATTATTTTAATTAAGACAGAAAAAGTTAGTTATCTCTGCTTCTATTTTAAACCATAATTTGTTTGATGAAAGGGTCCCAAATAATAAATCAGTTGGTAAAGCTGGATTCACTGATAAATCTGTGCTGAACTTGACTAATTGGTTCAGTTTAAGAGAAAGAAAAAGTCACACTTTAACTAGTTAGGGAAGTTCTTAAAAAAATGGTTTATAGGAAATAGGAAACACAGATTCAGGCCTTTGCTCCAGTCTGCCTCAGAAAGTGGATTTTATTTGAGTTTTCTTGTATTTAGTTGAAGAGCTTTTATATTTTTTTCAAGTACATCCTCACTCTGATGCTTTTATTAATTTTCTGTAATGAAGGGATTTGATTTTAGATTAATTATATATTAACATATAATAACATGTTGAAATCTTCTTGTCTTCCTACAGATGTGTTTAAGCTCCTGCTACAGTCCATGGAGATAAGACTCAATCTAAGTGCCCTCTGAGACACTGTAGTGTATCCAAAACTTGTACACGAGTCTAGCAGGTAACAACTCAGGATTTATGATGACCTATGCTCCTTTTCAGTAGATGATTAAATTGAACACACTCCATTTATGTTTCTACAATGCCTAAAATGGTTTTGTGGGCAGTACGTGGTTGCCTGGAGATAGCATTCTCATATCACTTGAAATGGCCAGTGCTAAGCAAGTCATATGCATATCCAAAATGTGATAGCTGTAGAAAACCTGTGTCCTTCTGGACCAGTACTTGAAGGCAGAGGAAGAGTGATCCAGGAAAAGGGGTAGAAACTAAGGAGTGTGGTATAAAATTTTAACTGTATTATTATTCATATTGAACCTTTTTTTTCTGCATTTATATCTTCTTTCTCTTTGTAATAATTACTTCTGACTAAAAATGTTTCTTGATCAAGACAAGTTCAGAAAGAGCAAACCTGACAAGCTGTAGTCCTGAGACCTTCCAAACTCAGTAAAGAGCTGATGACTTTTTGCCCTACTGGAAATACCATATCATATGTCTACAGAATTATAGATCAGGATTTTACCTATGACCTACATGTTTCTAACTTCTTGTGCAGAGACAGAAAGCTGAGCCTAATTCACCAACACGTCTGTACTGCTCAGATAATTCAGAATAACAAAGAACTGACCATCTACCCTTCCATGAAGGACCTGTAGTTGCATTGCGTGTTGAAGAGGTTGAAATAACCAGTGTGCTGGTAGTTCTGACTTGTATGCACCAGATAGAAAATATATTGCCCATATCAAGCCTATGAACACTGTTAAATAACCCTAGTGCACATAGACAAAGATGCTTCAGATGTTGACTCAACACCAGGTTTGTTACTGAAAAGCCAACTTTCTTCAAGAACAGATATCTAAAAGAACATATTATTTTACTTCAGTTTGGCAAACCACAGAAGTGATGGGTTATTTAGTCTGCATTTTCCCTGATATGGCTGTTGAGTAGTTTTTGGAAAGTTCTTTTCAAGAGTAGTCCCAGCACATTTTGCTGGGGCAGATAAGCACAATCACATTTGTGCAACATTATATGACTGGAGGCACCAGATATATTGCAATGAAGACTCCCACTATAAAATACAGGGAAAAATTTCCTCCTGTTCTATTTTTTCTATGAAGAAATGAGAACACCCATAAACATCTTGAAATAACAAATTAAGAAAAATAGATTGCTTTATAAAATATTCATGCATTCCTTTCATGGGAAGACAAGTCAGTGATTTACAGAAATTAAAATGAATTCATATTTCTGAATAAGAAAATATAAACCTATATATTAAGTCTTAAAATGCTTCAATATAGAAAACTACATCACGTTCCTTTCAAAAGATTTTGAGAAATATGTAAAATAACTATATACTATAGAAAACAGCCTGATCTAAAGAAATTACTCCAAGCAACATGGTAATGAACTGAAATCTAAAGGCAAAAATTAATAGTTCTTAACTCATGGTTTCATAGGAAACTAGGAGAATTTAGCCCACACCTGTACGGCTGTATCTTTTATGTTAGAAATTCACTAGCTTACTACAGTAATACTTGAATCTGACACTGGAAAATCTGTTAAAAAAAAAAAAAAAATAAAAAGGAAAATTGTGAAATTAAATAATGTCTAGCTTCTAAACAAAAGGTTAAGCACTCATAATAGGAATAACAAAAAAATTAAACTAGTACTGCTTTCAGAAATGACAATTTACAGTAAATTTAGTTTTAATACTGATAAACAAAAAGACATAAAGATCTTTTAACTATTTTCTATTATTATTTTTTGTTTAGTGTCAATAAGAAGTGGTCTAGCCAAACTTTTATTATTTTTTCAGAATCAGGAGTTCATAGAGACTTCTGGTACTTTAGGCAGAAAAGAGCTGAGTGCAAAGAAAAGCATCTAATTGTACTAGAAAAAAGGCCAGATGGTTCACTCCTACAATTTCTCTGAAAATAAATTGTAACATCTTTATATTTTAGTTCTGTCTATCTGAACATTAAAGAAAATAAGGTCACAATACAGTCTTTCTAAGTATCACATCCTGTATGAGATGAATAGCTTCAATTTTGCCAGTTCTAGGATGAAGGGAGCACTTAGAGCAGTTCTTTGGAGGTCCATAAGAAGTTGGCCCTGGCTGGAATAAAATGTTATTTGTGGCTTGTTGAGAATGCTAAAACATGTTTAAAGTATCAAAGCCTTTTAGATTTTCTGTTAGATATTGGTTTGGTCCTTTAGATAGATAGGGATGCATGGAGCAGTCAATGGAAAAGCACAAGAAGCCACTGAAGTCTCTTCTAATACATTATGGATAGTGTTATAAGCAGTTCAAAAATGAATACTCAAGACTAGGCTTTCATGCATGTGTTTGTGCATATTCATATATTTACTGGTCTTCGCAGTTCTATGAATGCTACCTATTTTCTGAATAATCTTTTGTATGAACAGAAACAACAAAAGGATGCAATGGATTTACCAACTTATATAATAAGTTTTAAATGTTCTACTAAAAATTAGTCATCTGGTCAGCCTACTTCAAGTTGTTGATTCCTTCCATTTTTTTTTTTTTTTTTTTAAAAAAAAAAAAAAAGGAGATGAAATATACAAATTTGTGGTCATTGCTTAAATATTGGATGTTTCTTTAGCTTTAGCAAAGAAAATGTCACAAGATTAGCGGTAACATTCCATCATCAAAAATCTTTTGACTTATTCTTTTCTACATTTATTTATGTCTTGGATGAGTTATAAATGATGTCTGAGCATCCTCTTGAGGAAAGACCATTTTTGTTCCATCGTAGTTTCTCTGCTGTGCGGATACCTTGTTATACAAATTTTCCTCTTAGTGAAAGGAAAGAAGAAATTTGAATGTGAGAGGGAAGCACAGGAATTGTCCTCCTACAGTCTTATCAACCAAAACATGGACAAGAAACACTGGTTATCACAATAAACTGTAATTCTCTCATTTTATATTGTGACGTATTCAGGTAAAACAATGTATAAAGTCTAAAACATGTTTTAAACCCTTTTTTTTTAACTGCCTGTTATGTAAGCCAGAACATCCTGGTTTTGTTGTGGATTTCAGAACTTCTTCACTGCCTTAAAATTGAGAAAATTTGTAGAAAAGATCTGCAGTATAACATTAGGTCACTCTATTAATGTCATTAAAACTGTATTAGATTAAAGACCTGCCTTGTGTCTGATGCACAGAAACCACCAGTGGAAAATCTCAGAGAAGCCACTACAAGAACATAAGAGACATTTTCTTAGAACTTATAGTGGTTTATGCTCCAGATACTTCCTGGGCCATAGGAGATGTCCCTGGATACAACTTTCAGCAGATTTTCCTTGAATTAAATTATTTAAATTAAACCCACTACCCATCTCATAATTTAATAAATAAAAGGTGAAAGATAATGTAGTGTATCTATATAGTGTGGGCAGAAACTTTCTATCTGTGTCCCTGTCTGAAAGAGAGATAAATTTTGTGTTTTGAAGCACCACAGAATGAGAAAAGAATAAAAAGATAAAATCAGCATTCATTTGATCAAAACTTTTTTCAGCAACACAACATAATAAATAAATACCAATCATTCAGGTTTAGTATTCAGCACATTCACAAATAGGTTTAAGTTTGAAGAATACTGTTTCAGTGAAGTACGGAAAAAAGAAATTTCTGTAAGAAGTTAGAAGTCAACAAGGCAAAAACAAGAGAATAGTTCACAGCTTTTCTCTATACATCTCAGAGGAACAGTGTTAAAGATCCACACAAATAACTTGATAAAATCTGAGAATTCTGTATTCATCTCATTCTTCAGTGTTAAAGAAGCTATTGAGATGAAAGGCTAATATCTTGTATAGTGTGTATGATTTACCTATATGCTAAATTTCTGTGGGTTTTGTTGGGTTTTTTATTCATTTTTCTAAACAATTACTTTAAGAACAATATTTACAATTCAAATTTCTCTTTTCATCATTTTTTCACTTTAGGGTGAATTTTATCAACATGCAAATCAATAATTCAGAACTTGCTAGAGTCTGAAATAAGGATTTAATAAACAAGAAAAAATAAGGTAGCTTCTGGATACAGGCAGCTTTTTCCCAGCTTCTGGTTCCCGTGAACATCACAATAACTCAAAATGGCACTTTAAAAGGTTCATTGCATTTGCTACCGCTTTTACACTTTACATTTTTTTTCTATGAATATAAATTTATTTTTTGAGATGATCTTTCTGTTTAGGACAGTGTATTCATCCTGACTATTAAAAATAGAATTAAAGAGCTAGATATTTAAAAGTGTATCCATGATTGCAGAAGCAGATGAACTTGTCATGAAATTTCCAAAAGGGCCTGTCCACTTAGCCATTGATGGAATGAGTGAAACATACTCAGAAATCAGCTTGTAGCTGGACTAATCACCTCAGTGGGATGATTTACCATTATGAAATAACTCTTATTATAGAATGAGTCACTCTAAAATCTCTCTTTCCTGTACATTTTCTTCTCTTTATTCTTGACTGTCTAACCATGGTGGACTTCAGATGCCTAAACATTTGTCAGGTGCTATGTCAAATCTGCTGGGCTATCCAAAATGTTCACAAAGGGACAGAAGGAGACTTCTGAGAAGTATATTGTCGTGGTTTGGTCCTGGTCGGCAACCAACCACCGCAGCTGGTCACCCTCCCTTCCCCCTCCCCGCCTGGGAATGGGGGAGGGAATTAGAGGGGTGAAGGGAGACTCGCAGGCTGAGATAGGAACAGTTTAATAATGGCAATAAAACAAGAACGATGACGATGATAGGAAGAAAAAGAAATATATAAACAGGCAATGTACAGCGTAATTGCTCACCACCCGCTAACCAATATCCAGCCCGTTCCCGGCCAGCAACCCCGAGATACCAAGATGCCACAATCGCAATCCCGGAAGTGAGAGAGCTCCTTCCCAAACACCCCTCCTTTATATAGTGAGCATGACGTTCCATGATATGGAATATTTCATTGGCCAATTAGGGTCTGGTGCTGTGGCCGTGCTCCCTCCCTGCTCCCTGTGCCCTTGCGCACGGGCGGGACATGGGGAGTCAGAGAGTCCTTGAAGTCTCGGTAGTAGCTGAAAACATCAGTGTGCTATCAGCATTCTTCTCATACCAAACCCAAAGCTAAATCCAAAACACAGCACTCATCTAGTCCCTGAAAAGGAATATTAACTGTATTTCAGCCCAAACCAGGACATATATTTCCAGAGAGGTAGCTGCAAGCCAGCTGAAATATGTTACATCAACTCAAATGGCTCTAGGCACTTAAGTTAAGGTGTCAGAATATTTGTTTTTAGAGAGGGATTTAGCTCCAGATTATGGGCCAAATTGGGTACTGTTTCTGAGGTCCTACTGTAGTCAATTGATCTACAATCAATATATAGGACTTGATTCAGTTGCTTTCACATGGGCATCTTTCGTCATTTGAAATGACTAGTGGTATCCTGACTGTTCTCTAGATGCATGGATGTTTCATGTGTTAATTCCAGCCCTTTCTGGATATCTTGGTTATACCAGCACTGTTGAAACGGCACCAGACATCTAAGTTCATTCAGTTAAGTAGAATCTCATAACAATCAGCAGTCTAAAATACCTCTAAATATGACCTTAGACTTAAAATCTATGTTTAGGTCTATTATCACATGAATACATTTCAAAAGATGTTGACAATTAAAAGACTCCCATAGCTTCAGCTGAAGCAACTTAGTGTTCAGTATTTTTGAAAATTAGAAAAAACTAAGATTGCACAATGATGAGGCTAAATTCTGTTAATAACTATCTTGTAAAATACTCAGCCACATTTTGGCAATGTATAAGGAGTAGTATTTTAATTTCCTAAGGGCACTTCTCTTAAATACCTTCATGGCTAACCCTTGAAAATTCTTTTTCTCAATATTCTGCTGATTCTTTCTAAATACTGACATTTCTTTAGGAAAATCTAAATGTCATTTTTCAGGCAGATGCAGCCTTTTCTCTCTGAGAGGCCTTTTCTCTCAAGGCAGACAGACTCTAGCCATTTCTCAGACTGGGTAACTGCAGTTATTAGGTCTATAGAATGATGTAAGAAACCACTGTGTCAGCAGTAGGAGGCTAATAACATTTACTTTAGAGGTGACATAAACCTCAATTATTATGATGGATTGATCCAGTAATAAAGTCTACTTGACGCTGTTATTTCTTAACTTTTAGTCTGATCAAAACTTCCACCCCCACACAACTACTTGCTAATCTACATACATACAATCAAAATTTTAAGATATCAATTCCCAATCACAATAGCTGAATGAGATCCTGCATTTTGTTTCAGTTTTCTATCTGCAAAATAGTTATTCAACAGATCACTGCATTGCAGTGTTTGGAAGCTTTAAATAATTGTTGATTTTTGTAAAAAAGGAATCATTATTTAACACAAATTATAAGACAAATTATAAGAAACCTTATGCACCAATGATGTTACCATGCAAAATTAATTATTCAAAAAATGGCACAACACTTGTAGTTGTTTTGTAAAAAAACAAAAAACAAAAAACAACAAAAAAAAACAACAAAAAACAACAAAACTGTAGATACATACATTATTCTTTATCATCTAAATGCAGTACATTGGCATTGGGTTAGAAAAAAAGTTTTTTTTATATTAATGTTATGTGGCTGAGTGGTAGGCCTCAGGACTTTTCCCTGTGACATTAGCTGAACAGCTGAGAACAAGATTGTTCAATTGAAAAAGGGAAAAACATTAAGGCTTACCCTTTGTTCCCTCAGTCTTTCACAATGTTCTGACTGAAGACAAAGTGTGAACAACAGAGACAATGAGCATCTGAAGGAGGAGCAATACCAAAAGAAAGCATTACAAAGGGTTTTTTGAGTCATATTTCATTTCAGAGTAACTTTGTTCTTTCCATGTTCCATCTTTTCATCTGTATCAAAAATAAGAACAGAATTCAGACACTCTGAAGGGAAAACAAAACACAACAAAACAAAACAAAAACCTTCTCAAAAGCTGTCTGTAAAAATAACTGCTGTAGTACAAACTTTTGGATAGTGCTCATATAAGCACATTATGCATCATATATCAAGTATGTACAGTTCTAGAAAAGACCCTATCAACTTTAAAGTATCCTTTTATGTGTCACAGATTTTACAAGAATGCCTATCAATCAGAAGGGGTACTTTCCTGGAAACAGTTGTATCCCTCAATATTTCCATTTGATTTTCTTATAAGAAGACACTCCACAGATGTGAGAGATTGTGCTTATGGAATTATTTCACATAACTTGAAAAGAGAAAGGACAGGATCGTATTATTTTACAAATAGCCACATGCAATAAACCATTGAACAGTAGTGGAATACTTCTATCGGAGAACATAGATTTCACCATTGTGAAATCCTAATCATAATGAAAAACTAAAAAAGTAGAAATCACAAATGCACACATACAATATATTTGTTTATTTATCACCTGTCAAAGGCTAACTTCATTAGCATAGAATCCAAATGACCTCATGCATTCTTAATTTTGTCTCCAAATAAATAATTTCTGTGGTGATGTATATGTATATAAAAGTGGCTAAATTGACATATTTGGTGTTATGAATCAAGTGTTAAAAAATGGTAAGACTGTCCAAGCTAAAAATGAGTAAATTTAATTTTCTTGCATTTATTCTCATCTAGAATATGGCTTCTTTACCTTACTGAAAAGAGCTAACATCACTGATTTTATAACCACTCCTAAACTGACATAAGCATAATTCCAGTCCTGAACATCTGATGCAAACAGAAAGTGGATATACAACATTTTGAAGAATGAGACCAAGGATTTGTTAAATGTGTACACTCCTTGCAACAGAGGAATAATTAGAGGGTACATTCTGAAATTGTCTGCATGAGTGAGAAAAAATTTAGCTTTAAGCAGATGAGACTTATAAAATAGAGAAGCTAATAATAACCCTAATAATGTTATGCATAACAGTGAAATTAATAGAAACTGAAACCTTGATGCCATCAAACATAGTTGTTTTTTGTGCCTCAGAAGAGTTCACAGACTGAGAAACATCTATTTTAACAGCAATTAGAACTTAAAATATCTGTAAAAGACAAAGGTCCTGCTCTCAGTTTTGGAATTTAGTTTATGCTGAAGTATAATTTACTAATCTATTGCTTGTGTCCAGGGATGGAGGAAATTAATACAGATTTGATAGGGATTTTGGAAGGGCTGAGACTGTGTTTCCCACAGCAATGAAAAGAACTGCTGACATTTGGTTGATGTGATTACTGGTGTTTGGATTTTATTGTACATTTTTGCCATGCATAATATGTTAGTGTGACTATAGTCATGTCATTCCTAAGTGTCATTTTATTATTTAAAATGGAAGTAAAAAAAATAAATAAAATCATCTATCTTTTTAAATTAGAACTGCATTGTTTTCTATAAGTAAGGGATTAACTGAATTTAAAAATGTCATGGAAGATGAAAGATAGTTAAAGGACTCTAGGTAGAGACCATTGTTGAGGAAGTTCTGTTGCTAAGCAACAAGCCCCACAAAGTGTTAGGTTCATAAAATGTTGATTAATTAATATACCTAGTAGAGAGTGAACAAAACCATAAATTGTACTTGAAGTGTTACATTAAAGAAGCAGGTGAAACATTTCAGGTAACAGCTTCAACATCCACTCAAAATTGGAGCCCATGATCAAACTTTAATTTCTTCCAGTGAGGAGTTAAAATCTAGACACTGTTGCAAATTTCACTATAAATGCATCTGTATTGAATATCTAATACTAAGAATGTTTACTATCTTATTATGAAAGATAAATCTGACTGATGTAAATTTTAAGAAATGAATGGTCACAAGAATTGCTAAGATGCTAATTAGAAATGTATTACCTGATTTCTGATTATAAATTAAATAATATAACTAAAAAAAAGTTTCATTTTTATATAACTGTTACATATTCTGGTGCTGAACAAAACTGAGACTACTGGAGAATAGGAGATGAATGACTTACATGGTAATTTAATTTACTAATTACAGAAACATTGTAAAAGCTTCAACCATGTAGGAGAAACTTAAATTGAGAGATATTGAAGGACCAAAAAAAAAAAATTTTGGAAAAGAGGGGCTTTACAGTATTAAAAGTCATACAGGATTAAACAAAATTAATAAAGGAACCTTATTATAAATCCTGTACAGAAGTGTGATTCTGCTAAAGCTTTGCAACATTGCAAGACCCATCATTTCAGAAGCAAGAACATGGAAGCAAAAAAAAAACCATAACAAATATAATTGTTGGTAAATAGAATAATTCAAAGAACAGAATTTTAGTAGCCCAGAATGTTATGAACATGAAATAACAATGGACAACAAGAAACCTTTTCTTGATTGAGATATGACTGCCTCAGGTATCTGTATCTAAAACACACAACAAAACAAAACAAAACAAACAAACCAACAAACAAACAAAACTACCCCCCCCCCAAAAAAAAAAAAAAAAAAAAAAAAAAAAACAACAGAAAAACCCCTGTGCACAAATTATTGTTCTCACTGCAGGTAGATACAGTATGAGGTTTTGGAAAGAAGTCGAGCAACCAACACTGAAAAAAAAAACAAAACGTGTGAATTTTAAAGACTGTTCTTATAGAAGACATAAGCATCCACTCTGGGTAAGAGATATAGAACTAGCTTTTGTTATTACCAAAAATAGTACAAAATATCCACAGCTCCTCATTACAAAAACAATGGAGAAAGAACAACATGATCAGCTACACCAGTGGTCTTTATAGTCTGCACTGTGGAAGTTTAGAAATCACTGGCATTTCATAATCTCTTGGGAATTTCAGAAACCAAACCAAACACCTGTTGAGATAAGTGGTTAGAGTTATGAGATTTTTGGGCAAAGAATTAAGTTCTGGATGGTATTAGACAGTTGTCCTCTGATCTGAGCTCAAAGTAGGAAGCATAAAATATGTCTAAGCATTTTTTAGAGTTCTGGATAATAATTCAGAGAGCTAAATACTACTACTACTACTACTACTACTACTACTACTACTACTACTACTACTACTACTACTGATAATAATAGGTATACCTCATATATACCAATATATAAAGTATCTTCTACTGCATCTTGCCATTGATTTCAATAGGCATTATCTTAGACGTTTTTTACTTGTCTTCTTCAAAACAATGCAGAATTAAAATGAGTTTATGACTGTATATATCTGAGTATTTAATATATTTTGATATTTCGTGTAATATTGCAATGCTGTCTGCTGAACCCTATCAGATGAATTATTTTATTTTGTCATCTGTATTTTTAATGTAAAGACCTCTGATGAAGGAAACAAGTATTCACTGTATTTTTAGGATTTAATTTTAGATAAGGAATCTGAAATTCATCTGAAAATCATGGACTGGGTGTAAAATACAGTTTGGGTTAATTAGTCACTTAATAATGCAGTTTTTCTATCATTCGGTTATTTTTCTTAATGTTGAAGTGTTCTTGATGTTGAGATATTCTTTACACTGCAATTTGGGGAACAATTCTGGACATCAGGACATGGGTTTGTGAATCTCTGAGTGTATGAAGCCTACAGAGTGCTGTGCTCTGTAAAGGTAAGTGAGCTTGTGATGAGAGCGGAAGCCATAGAGTTCTTCCAGGGAATGACTCTTTCTACACTGAAGTACCTTTCCTGCGACCAGAAAAACAATCCACTAATATCACTGTGTTGGACCTGGTATTTGAGTATGGATCGGTATCATTCTGCTTTCTCACTTTTATCAGATTCTGTTACAGATTATATTTCTTAGTAGATATATTTTATTCATTTCAGAAACAATTCTCAGAAATTTTCTGGTTTATATATTGGCCTTTAACATACATGAGAAAGGATCAGTTTTATCTTTGTGTTAAATATATATGAATAGATTCCTTTAAGTGCTTGGTGCTTTTAGAATTAGATATCTAATTCTACTAAACTTGAAGACAAGCTAGAAGATTAACTGACAAATCTTTCTGAAAATTTAATACTATATATAAATTAATATGGCAGTGTTATTTTTTTTTTCTTTATAAATTATTTTAATTTGTTTGTCTAAATTAAAAACTTTAATGAAGACTGCCTCAACAAAATTATCTTAAGAAAGGAAACCAGAACCTCTGTGGTTACTTGAAGTTGTACTTTTTCCACTCTATAGAAATATCCTGAATAAGGTACATTGGTTTAAAATGAAATACAGCTACAGCATCAGCTGAATTGGCTGTTTCCAACTTGCTAGTATTCTGTTTATTATGTGCTTGAGAGACTTGGGAACTGAAGGGCAGTGGGAGCGGGTTGGGGGGATAACTGCATGGAAGGCAAATGTGAGATAAGCAAAGCTTGTATTCCCTTTCACTGGAATCTGCCTAGTTGCTTTGCCCTTTTGAAATAACCTCACACTGCTCAGTTCTACAATCCTTACTCCTGCTGAGTAGCACTTAATCGCGAGGCTCCTGGGCATCAAAGAGACTCAGAAGAATAACACTACTCAGGCTGAGTAAGGGTTGCAGAATCAAACCCACAAGACCAAGTTATGAAAGATGTGCTGTTAAAGCAATTAGAGATGTAAGCAGGATATCTCCCCACTCTGGGATTTCAGTGTGAAAATGAAGGTCTAATAACATTAATTTTCATCATGCTGGCTTGATGAGCTGGTCACAAGTAAGGTTGTCAAGATGTGATTGAAAAAAAAGAAGACTAATGATAAGGCTAGCACAACACAGTGTCATATACTGCCCTAAAGCTTCTGTGAGGAAGGACACTATTGACTGAATCAAACAGTGTGCTTTCACTACAGTTTTAATAAATAGTACTGCTTTGTAAACATCATTTATGAGATGAAAAATAAACTGTGGGTAGGGTGATACTTCCTTTCTGGAGTATATCTCCTTAGTGGTTCCATTTTTTTAATTAACATATCTGATACTCCACAGTGTATATTAATAAACATAATAGAGCAATTAAATACTAATTAAATAATTACTTATACCTTCTGTGTTTTTAAAACATTGTGACCTCACTTTTTTAGTAGTAATTTTAGTATACTGGGTTGTGTTGCATATTTAATATACCATAAACTGAAAAAGTTGAAAAAACCACAAGGTCCATAGGGCTTGAAGACAGGAATATCACTAGCTCTGACAGTAAAGTTTTACAACGCATTGACTATGTTTTTATACTGACATTACTGCAAATATATATATATTTGAAGAATTTAAAATATATTCAGAGACTGGTTCTCATTGTAGTAAGCTGTGTAGAAGTAGGTGATAAAAGGAACCTGTTTCAAAGTTTGGAAGCAAAAGGTTTAAAGTTTTTATTCTACTATGCAAAGTAACAGACCACAATATCAGTTTGTAGCAGCAATATCCAGAAAAGCTAATAATAATGATTTTGGATTAAAGATTACCAATATATCATCTCTTGCTTTCTGATTAAATGTGTGTGAATCTATATCTCAGCAACATTTTTTTGCAAATGTAACTTCTTCCAATAAATCAATGAGTGTTTGGTGTAGATTTTGTTATGTGAACCAAGCAGAATCCTAGAAAGAGAGAACAATATGTTAAAATAATTATGTTCTGAAAAAAGAATGCTTTTATACTAGAGACAAGCAGCACAGCAGGAGCTTAAACAAATGAAAACAGCCTTGGTGTTTGCTATTCTTCTCTGGTGACAGCTTTGTGGAGGGCATCTAGCTGTTAGAGAGCAATTTAAGAGAAGTATCTGGCAGCATGTAGCATCGTGGTATCACAACAAAGGAAGAAAATGCGTTCTTGTTCTTTTTTTTTTTTTTCCATGAAATTCATACTGATGGTCTCTGTTTTCTGTGTTGAATGTATTTATTTGGTGCATGTGTGTTGGTGGTGTGGGGGGAAGTTTTTACAGTAGTGTGCATTAAACTTACACTCGAGGTGCTTCTGCCCTTCTGGAATTCTTTGTATTGGTTATAGGTTTTCCGGAATCACTCAATAAAGTATTGTGGTTGGAAAGATTGAAAAGGAGAGAGACATTCCCCAGTGGGGGAAAGTAGCTTCAGAGGCAGAGACACAATGTTCCTTCTTTTTCTCCTCAGGCAAGAAACAGTGGATGACGCAGGCGAAATGGTGAAAACTTGGACATGCTTCTCGTTGAAACACTAATAACATTCTCTCATTCTGCATCACTCATTTGTCTGATGACAATTGTTGTTTTGTCTCACATGTTGCCAATTCTCCCTCTTCACAGGGAGCATAATGTAATTCTCTGCAAGAAGTACCTCTGTTTATGAAATAGTAAGGATGAAATTTGTTCTCACCTGACATTTTTTCATATGGTACCTTTCCAAGGTCTTTGCCACCAAGGACCTCTAACATAATGCAATGCAAAAGTCACTTTCTTCCTTCCATTTCTGTCTCCAAAAATGTTACAGTTATGCTGCTTTGCTACCTGAACTTTTCTGTTTTTCTTTCTTTTCTTTTCTTCTTTCATTTCCTTCCTAGATTATTAGCTGTTGGGGTCACACTGCCTAAAGAATCATTAATTCTGAGCAAATAAATCTTTCCTTTAACAACAGATACTCCTATCTCATTTGTACATTATGGTTAGGAAAAGAAATATCATCTGCATTAAACAAGATGTTAGTTCTGTAAAAAGAAAACAATAAAAGATTTTAAACAGTGCTTTGTAAGAATCCAAGACATACCGTCAAATATCTTCAGTGATGCTGATGCTATCTGTCCCAGTGATGTTGCTACAAGTTTGAGATAGTCCTTGAGTTTATAATAGGTATTGATTACATAACTAAGTCTTATAATTTATTTTCATGTGTCCTTTTATCAAGAGTTCTTATGCATTGCTGTTTCCTTGCATTAAATTTGTTAACCCTAGAGACAATAACAATTGGAAAAAATCAGAAAAATAGTATAATCCAGCTTCAAAATTAATGGAAGACATTAAAACTTCTCTTCAATGAGGGTGGGATGAGGCTTTTACAGTTATCTGTAAAAATTAGGAGATTTTAAAAAAGAAGGAAGTAACCAGACACGTGCAACTTAAAACTCAGGAAGGAAGGAAGGAAGGAAGGGAGAGGGAGAGGGAGATGGAGAGGGAGAGGGAGAGGGAAAGGGGGAGAAGAAGAGAGAGAAGGAAAGAGGAAGAGAGGAAGACAGGAAGAGAGGAAGACGGGAAGAGAGGAAGACGGGAAGAGAGGAAGATGGGAAGAGAGGAAGAAAGAGAGGAAGAAAGAGAGGAAGAAAGAGAGGAAGAAAGAGAGGAAGAAAGAGAGGAAGAAAGAGAGGAAGAAAGAGAGGAAGAAAGAGAGGAAGAAAGAGAGAAAGAAAGAGAGAAAGAAAGAGAGAAAGAAAGAAAGAAAGAGAGAAAGAAAGAGAGAAAGAAAGAGAGAAAGAAAGAAAGAGAGAAAGAAAGAAAGAGAGAAAGAAAGAGAGAAAGAAAGAGAGAAAGAAAGAGAGAAAGAGAGAAAGAAAGAAAGAGAGAAAGAAAGAAAGAGAGAAAGAAAGAGAGAAAGAAAGAAAGAGAGAAAGAGAGGAAGAAAGAGAGGAAGAAAGAGAGGAAGAAAGAGAGAAAGAAAGAGAGAAAGAAAGAGAGAAAGAAAGAGAGAAAGAAAGAGAGAAAGAAAGAGAGAAAGAAAGAGAGAAAGAAAGAAAGAAAGAAAGAAAGAAAGAAAGAAAGAGAGAAAGAAAGAAAGAAAGAAAGAAAGAAAGAAAGAAAGAAAGAAAGAAAGAAAGAAAGAAAGAAAGAAAGAAAGAAAGAAAGAAAGAAAGAAAGAAAGAAAGAAAGAAAGAAAGAAAGAAAGAAAGAAAGAAAGAAAGAAAGAAAGAAAGAAAGAAAGAAAGAAAGAAAGAAAGAAAGAAAGAAAGAAAGAAAGAAAGAAAGAAAGAAAGAAAGAAAGAAAGAAAGAAAGAAAGAAAGAAAGAAAGAAAGAAAGAAAGAAAGAAAGAAAGAAAGAAAGAAAGAAAGAAAGAAAGAAAGAAAGAAAGAAAGAAAGAAAGAAAGAAAGAAAGAAAGAAAGAAAGAAAGAAAGAAAGAAAGAAAGAAAGAAAGAAAGAAAGAAAGAAAGAAAGAAAGAAAGAAAGAAAGAAAGAAAGAAAGAAAGAAAGAAAGAAAGAAAGAAAGAAAGAAAGAAAGAAAGAAAGAAAGAAAGAAAGAAAGAAAGAAAGAAAGAAAGAAAGAAAGAAAGAAAGAAAGAAAGAAAGAAAGAAAGAAAGAGAGAAAGAAAGAGAGAAAGAAAGAGAGAAAGAAAGAGAGAAAGAAAGAGAGAAAGAAAGAAAGAAAGAAAGAAAGAAAGAAAGAAAGAAAGAAAGAAAGAAAGAAAGAAAGAAAGAAAGAAAGAAAGAAAGAAAGAAAGAAAGAAAGAAAGAAAGAAAGAAAGAAAGAAAGAAAGAAAGAAAGAAAGAAAGAAAGAAAGAAAGAAAGAAAGAAAGAAAGAAAGAAAGAAAGAAAGAAAGAAAGAAAGAAAGAAAGAAAGAAAGAAAGAAAGAAAGAAAGAAAGAAAGAAAGAAAGAAAGAAAGAAAGAAAGAAAGAAAGAAAGAAAGAAGAAAGAAAGAAAGAAAGAAAGAAAGAAAGAAAGATATGAAAAGAAAGAAAAAAAAGTATAAAAAAAAAAGTATGAAAAGAAAGTATAAAAAGAAAGAAAAAGAAAAAACAACTTTCTGTGTTGCATTTGTATCCTCAAAAATGGTCAGAAGCATAAATGTGGAAGTAGCATGTTCAATTTCTGTCTCTGGGTAGGAGAGAAGGTAAGAGAAGGTCTTAATCCAAACCAGGATGTGACTGCAAATGTCATGAAAAGGAACACTGCATCTTAGGCATTGCCACAGTCTTATTCTCTAGCCTCCAAGAATTTGTATACTACTGGATCTTTCACTAGAATTGCTTCTAATCTGATGAGAACACTGATACTCTTTCTTTTACTGCGGCATACCCTGGAAGGAGGCATAACACAGTATTGTTTGCATCATGATTTTTCTCGGATTTCTCTATGACTAATAGAATCAGAAGTAAAAATTAACTAACATTTTTCATGCAGTTCTTCACAACACATACTAGCAAACACTGTTTTGTTTTGTTTTGTTTTGTTTTGTTTTGTTTTGTTTTGTTTTGTTTTGTTTTGTTTTGTTTTGTTTTGTTTTGTTTTGTTTTGTTTTGTTTTTAAACTACATTCTCTTATAAAAGCCCCAATACTGAGTGTTAGAACTGATGAACAGGTCTACACATTATTTAGGTATGTTTAAATATACTTAGATGTTTAGATCAAGATCCTACAGTCATCAGGCTTAAGGTTAGACAAAATATGTAGTTCTATAACAACACTGTTAGAAATGCTTAAAAATAAGGATGGATATTAGATTTAGTGAGTTTAGAGGTTAGAATTTCAAGTGTTTGTTTTTTCTCCTAGGTTTTTTTATATACATCTCCATGTACAAAAATAGTAGTAATAAATATAAAAATAATGATTTCATTGCTCTATAAACCAGCTGTCATCGTTCTACTGAAATCTCAGCAAGAAAGAGTAAGCAGAAAAATCAGATGCAAGAAATCACAAACATATGCCAGTACGTCTTGCAAAATAAGTTGTTGTGTAACCTTAAGTCCTGTTTTTTTTTAATTTACATATTAATTAATATTATCAGATTGAAGAGCTAAAGAGTTATTGTAGGTTATATTTGGATATGTTAAGTAATATTTCAAACTAAATACACTATTCACAAATAAACTCAAGTAGCATGTTGTAAAATGTCATTAGAAAGTGAATAACATGATGCCCTCATTCATCTGTGGAATAGAGTACGGCTCTTGGAAATCTATTCTTTTATCTATTTGCCCCTGTCCTGCTGCTATTTTTGTTAGTCAGGAGAAGGTTTCCAGCCCGTATCGTCTTCCATTTAGAAGCCTTTCTGTTGTGGGTTATAGTCAATGATTTAGCTACTTTGTTGTAATGCTTGGCAGAACATCCTCAGGCTTATTTTCACAGCTAAGCAAGATTTTCCTAGATGGTCTCTGAATTCAGAGTCTTTTTCAGACAGCTGAAGAGGGAAAATTGCTGATTCTTTGCAAAATGCTGCACTGTATTTATTGAGTTAAAAAAGCAATCTTAGAATGAAGTGGATAATTTATGTAACTCAACACAGTTGAAATTTTAAAAGAAAACTATAACTACTTTTTTAACCCTTAGAGTATGACTGCAAAAGTCTATAAATAAGTTACTATCTCCTCTAATATGGCATTAACAACTATAAGCCAATGTTAATGTTTAAACATTAATCACTTCTGATGCATCTTTCAAAGCAAATTCAATAAAGCACAGACTACTAACAGATTTGCAAAACAGACAAGACTCCAAGTAGTGTATTTGATTTCAAGTCACGTTTTTGTTAGTTCTCTTCCTGAGAAGGTTCCTGAAAGACATTCCTTCTTTATATAAAGAAAATCTTATTCTAATTCATGACACTGGAAACAGTTTTAAGCTAAATAAAAAAATAATATCTGGAAAGCTTCATTCAGATAAATTATCACTTTGTTAAACCACACACTGTATTTTGTTCTTTGCCTGCTCCCCCACATCCTGAGTGCTCTAATCATTGTGCTATAACACAAAAGAAAGATATCATCCTGTGGAACAATAACTGTGGAAAAGGAAGAAATGAGATATATTGTGCAAAAAAAAGAGAAGCAAATGGATCAAAATGTCCTTTATGAAGCAACAGGAAAACTGTAGCAAGAAACCTTTGTACATTAATCCACTCTCACTCCTTAAGAGTTAGATTAACAGTGCTTTCTATGTAAAGGATCATTCATGAGGGCTAAAATTTATTCACACAGCTTCAGAACTAAGCTTTGGGGAAATCAAGGGAAAAGTCTGAATAGTTTAATTTTTATTTGGTTGGGTTTTGTTTGTGTTTTTGTTTTTGTTTTTGTTTGTTGGTTTTTTTTTTTTTTTTTCAAATTCTCACTTTAGACTCTATCTGCAAACAGCAGTGGCCTAGTCTAATGTTTCTTCTGGACAATAGTGAAGAAGAGGATGGTTTTTGCAGGATTAAAAAAACAAAATCAAGTTAACTTTAAGGTTTTATATGAAAGGTCATCTTGATTCTTATACCATATTCATTGTTCTGTTTAATGCTTCATTTGACTTAGATAATATTGCTTCAATATAGTTCTAAAATAATCCCTTTGATCATTGTTACCTGTATGCACAACAGTCTCAAAACTTTTCATTCACCAGATGTATGTAAGATAGTAAACACATTTTCATGTTTGTTTGTCAGTGTTGCAGATACATCAGGGCTTCTGTAGTCTGTCCATGAGGTGGTCTCATTTCAAGAATCTCGCTGACTGCAGGTCTGATTCCAATGAAACCAAGGACATTTCAATCTATTACAGCAGCCATTGAATGGAGGGTATTAAAAGTCTGAGAAGGCAGTTGAAAACAAACAAGCAAACAAACCAATAACGAGAAAGCAGATTTGTATGCTGAACTGCAGAAAGTGGAAACAGTGAAAGAGTGTATAGGCCATTTCTTTACTAGTGCTTACACACTTACCCCAGAACAGTTTGAAAGCTTCTCCTAGAAAGGATCTGCAGCTGGGAATCTGTCTAAAAGAAAGTCATTTTAGGATGTTTTCACAGTCAGTGAAGAGAAATTGTCCCTGTTAAAGCATAAAACATCTCCTCTTAACTCGATTTTATGGTTTGTGCTTCAAAAAGCTTCTGTGCCTTATATAGTCCAAATGTCTAATTAGACTCATACAGACCACAAGAGCTTGGGGTTTTTGTTTCTCTAATAAACAAAAATTCAACTGATTATATGTTTCTCAAAGGTTTAGGTATTTTATGAATTCACTTATGTTGACTACTCATAAGATAATTGTTGTGCATGTATCTTTAACAAGAGTGAGCTTTCATTTTAGACAGGATTTTATTACTCTGATTTATTTAGACAGTTTTCCTGTCTAGCTGCAATGGTCTAAATTCCTCTTCAAGCCTTCAAAGTCAATTATATCATGTCAGGTCTAATCCTTGACCAGTTTCTCAGTTATCTAAGGTATGTGTTTTATTCACAATCAATGTGTCTAGAGAATGTGGCAAAGTCTTTTCAATTCCTCTGATGCTGTCAGAAGAATGAGATCAGGTTTTAGGTCATCATTTAATAGTAGTTTTCCTTACATTCCTGTTACTTCATCTTTTATTATTTTGATTTTGTGTTGCAGAGAGTGAATGTCTTTAAGGAAATTTAGGAGTCTACTTTGTTTTATACTCATCTATCATGCTTAGCATTACAAAGTAGGGGTAAAACAGCATTGTTGCAAGACCATTACCAAATCTCCTCTTATCAGAAATAATTCTAAAGATCATACTCAATGTCAAGCTGAAAGAAATATTTGCCAGGATTTTATATATATATATATATATATATATATATATATATATATATATATATATATATATATATATATATATATATATATATATATATATAAATAAATAAATAAATAAATATATATATATGTATATATGCACATACCATTATATTTAATAGCTTAGAAATAATAAATAATGTTGAAATTCAGTGCGTCTTGTTCCTTTTCCTTCCTTTTGGAGTTTGACTTCCTAAAGGCTCAGAAGTTATCCCAAAATTCTTCAGTCAGGAGATTTATTTTATTACTTGTTTTAAACAGTCTCTTTAATATTTTTCTTTCGTTAGTTTAGTTGGGGTTTCTTAGTAATGTGCTATTCATTTCATTGCAAAAGGCACATTTTCATACATTACCAATTCCATTTAATCACATTTATTTTTTCAGAGGAAAATTAAGTCTTCAATAAAGATAACCATAAGAAAATTATATTGATCTTGTATATCAGTGTTGTACAGTGGTTAACATCAGATAACAAATATAACTAAAATATACTGTATCTATACTAAATTATATTCAGTGAGTCTTTTAGGAACCTCTTTCCCATTGATTTAGACAAGAAGAACTTTTCTAAATTAATTTGTGGCTCTGGACTTCAACTTTAAATGAGAATAAATTGTGTTATTATTTTATTAGGCAAAGCTGAAAATATCACTGAATATATTGTGCAGTCTATGCAGCCTGTCCTACTTCTGTGATGAGGAAAGTTGCATGTAGTTGTAAATATTTTAAAAGAAATATTTATTGTTATACTATTTTTTTAATGAGTTGCAATTTTTTTTTTATTATTCCTAGTCTATAACAGCACGGTGAGATATTTATAACAATGGGATAAATATTTCATCTTTAACATGTGCCACTTAACTCTGCAGATTTAACTATGATAATGGGAATTCACTAGTCAGACAGGAAAAATAAATTGCTGCAGATAGCTCATGGAGATACAAAAGAGGTTTAATGTTATAAGGCATATGATTATGGTAAGGAGTAAGATTAAAATGATATGCAGTTAAGAGGGGAAGTCCCAAGATCAGAGAAGCTTTCATAAATATTTATCATTTCAGCACTGTAATTATTTGAAATGAGTATCTGAATTCTTTGAGAATTATCCATTTCTTACAAAGAACTGAACTTAATTTTTCTATGAAAGTTTTCTGCTAAAATTTTGGAGTTATTTTGTGTGAATGTCAGACTATTCAAATTCTCTGTCAGTCTTAAAAGCATAGTATTTCTGAACTCTGTATTGTAGATATTTTTATAAATAATATGAGTTGCAGTTATTGTGGGATTATGGAAAATTGAAGACCATTTGCTTGTTACATGGGTGGAACAGGAGAATTGAGGGTTCATGATAGTTGCCATGTTTGGTTCCAGAATCTTTTTCTCTACAGTCCACTGAAAATGACACAAAACCAAAGTTGCTTGCTGAGGGTTAGATTTCCTATCTACTTAAAATTATCATTTTTTTTTCATAAATCATTTCTTCAATTTTTTCTTTAATGAATACATTAATGTCAGTCACTTTTTTTCATCAAAGAATTAAGCTAAAGCTTTCCACATCTGAATTGCTTGGGTACGCTAATGCAGATGACCACTGCTGATGGTAGTATGATGAGATGTAGAGATTTAAGAGATTGGGACTGTTCTTTTCAATTGTGATGGGTTTCTGCAGTGGGGTTTCCGGTAGCAGGGGAGGGGTCTACAGTGGTGGCCCCTGTGAGAAGCTTCTTGAAAGCTCCCCCAGCTCCAATTCAGACCCACCTCTGGCCACGGCCGAGTTGGTTCATGACAGTCACCACAGCTCTGTGATAACATATTTAAGAAGGGAAACCTGTGAGGGGTAGGGACTTGTGAAGAGGAGTTATGAGAAGGACACCTATGTGAACAGCCAGGTCAGTGGGAAAAAGGAGGAGGAAGGGGGGGAGATATGCCAGACCAGAACCCCCCCACCTGTATCCCATGATGAGATGTCAGGGCAGCCCCAAACCTAAACCATGCAAGGGGATCGGAAATGGGGCTCTGATCAGTCCATAACTTTTCCTCTCTGTATCTTCTTCTTCCTCACACTTTCCCCCTGCTCCAACATGGGGTCTCCATAGGCTTCATCTTCCTGTCCTTCCTTCATTACTTATCCACCAGCTCAATGTGAGGTCCTGCACATGCTGCAGTATGAATAACTGCCCCAACATATTCCTTCATGGACTGCAGGGGGACAACATGCTTCACGATGGTCTTCTCCATGGGCTGCAAGAGAATCTCTGCTCCAGCATGTGGAGTACCTCCTCTCATCCTTCTTTTTTTTTTCAAATTATTATTATTTTGTTAAATGAACAAGTATGTTATGCTACCACTTGAGTTTCTTGCATGGTGAAAAAGATTTTAAATTATTATGTATAGAGACTATGTGACACTTAAAAAACAGCATTAGAAAATTCATCTCATTCTTTTTGACTTTCTGTGTGGTGGTAGAGGTTAAGGATATATTACTGTATTACTTTTCTATCAGTAGCCCTCAGTGAAAACAAAATCAGTGCCCAGTGTGTCTGTAAGTTAAGGAGACTTTCAAAGGCTTCTTAGATAAAATATCTCTTCTTTCCACTAACATTCTTTAAATCTGAGGACAAGGGAATTATTTATACATTTACTATGATGGAAATCAAGTAAAAAAAACTAGACAAGGAAGAATTTAAATACTAGGAAAAACACCTTTATATGTTTTTTTCTCCAGTTATCCATTATCCATCAGATTATTTGAGGTTTGCTCTTTTGCAGAGAAAATCGTGTCGCATAAGAGGACATGAACCTTTAAGCAACAGTGAAAGGACCCCTGCATCCTGAATAAATTTTGCTTAACTCCAGCTACTTACCTGGCCTAGTCTTTTAGTGAAGAGAGGTCAGCCTCTGCTGTGAGGCTATTACAGGGCTCATATGGGTTCATCTGAGTCTGTGAGTTTCTTCCTCTTATAATTTCTTTTATAATAAAAGTACATTATTTCATTAAAATATAAAGTTAGGCAGCAGAAGAGTTGTTAGATAGCACAGGGAAATCACAGAAAGATAGATGAAATATATTGGGACAATTTCATGTCATGCTGGAACATGTAACTGCTAATGTTGCCTAGAAGAGCAAATAACACACTAGAACACTGCTGCCTTTGATTTCTTTTTTTTTTTTTTTTTTTTTAATAAAAAGCAACCAAAACCCACAACAAACAAACAAGGGAAACTTTCCCTGAAAATGTGAAGTATTTCAGCTGGTGTGTTTCTGTGATATTCACCCACTTCTTTCCACTATCCATCCAGGGTGGAAAAATTGATACAGAGAAAAAATACTCAGTCTGATCCTCCAACCCACTGCTAACCAACACAAAGTTGTATTGCTAATGAAAGAACAACTGTGAAAGACAGTAAGATCTGATGCACTTGTCCAAATGCAGGCATCTAGAACTGTATGAGACATCCTAGGATATCATAAGAATTGACATAGAGATGGTACAAGTGGCATGAGACCTTAGGCACTGCTATGTCCTTCTCAAGTTGCGGTGAAAGCAGAAGACACACTGTAGGGCATACTGGATAGTACTTCATATTCTTGTTAAGGAAAACGAGTAATGGTCTGGGTTGAATGAAACTTAAACAGCTTGCAAGTTGAGGGTAAAAGCACCAAATTATAATTTTACAAGACTGCAGAAAAGTTTGTTTTATAATAGTTATTTCCAAGGTCTAGTATAGGAGTATGGGTTCATCACAGCATAAATTTTCAAGACCAGAAATCAGTATCAAACTTGATTCCTGTGCCTTTGCACAATGTATGCAGAAAAAAATTTTTTTTATCTCATTAAACATTTTATAGTGCAAATTTTTGTTTGACCATTTGTTTTCTGTTCTTTCTGTTTTCATACTCATTTTGTCATTTTATATTCCTATTTGTGGCCACAGAGCATGTTATTGTCTTCCAGAAGCAGCGTAGACTTACTCACTGATCACTAGCAGAAAAATACGCTTTATCTAATTAAGCATTTTACTATGAAAATTTTTGTTTGACCATTTGTTTTCTCCTCTTTCTATTTTCATGCCCTTTTTGTCCTTCTATATTCCTATTTTTGTCCACAGAGCATGTTATTGTCTTCCAGAAGCAGCGTATGCTTACTCACTGATCACTAAGGGAAAAGTTTTAGGGTATCAGAATTTTCTCATGAAATAATATGTTGAAATAGGCAAGGAATCTTGCATAATCACAGTATGTTTTGAAGAATTAATAGATATCATTAGAACAGACTGGCCTATGATAAAACTATAAAACTAAAAAAAAAAAAAAGCTTAAAATCTTAAAGCCTTTATACTCTGTTTAAGATTATTTCTTTCTTTTTCTAGTTGCTTTTCTTTTATTATGAAACTGGAATTATTCAGCATTTGCTTCCTGTTGTGACTTCATTGGTATTTATACTGTGCTTTTAAAATGAATGCTTCTCAAAACATTTTGGATTAGCAATGTATTATATAGACACCATATGTCAAATGCCGATTTTATTGGACAGTCAGCAACATCCTGTGTACATTTATGAATATTTGCTTTAGTGGTTGGTCTCTATTAATAGTTGGTTGCTAATGACAACAGAAAGTTTCTTCCCAAAAAAATCTTCTGATCAGGTCCAGTAAGAAAATGTTGGCACAGACAAATTGGCTAGTGTACATTTTTAAATTATTCTTTTTGTCTTCATATAGAAAACATTTGCAAGGACCACACATAATTGTTTTGAAAATGTGATGCTTGTACAAACTGTGAATGAACTCTAATTCAATCTTTTAAATAAATATAACAATTTCACTGTAAATCACTTGTGAAATGTATTATAGTTAGACACCTTCAAAAATATATATATTTTTTTATAATCTGCTAGCATTAAGAGAACAAGCACATCTAGTGGACATCATATAAGGTGCCAAGACACCTCAACATTATGTTAGAAAAAACATTTAAAACTTGGTTACCTTAGTTTCCCATCTGCAGAATGAACAGGCATTTTTTGTTTGTTTTGAGAGCTACTGCTTGATATTCCTAATGCAGGCCTCTCTTAAGCCTAAGAAACTATGAGCTTGAAAATATTTTCTAAATTATTTAAAGGACATCTTTGGACTGAGCATAACTCATAATTTTCACAGGTAGGTAAGATCCATGAATCAAAGATGTCATAATCACAGGGGGCAATGGTAGTTAGAGATATAGTTTCCTCATATGAATAGATATACATTTTACTTCTCATCTCAGTTTAATATTTTTGGTAATTTAGTTATGAATAGATAACAAGGTAAAATGGAAGTACAATGGTAGGAAGCTGTTTGGGGGAAAATTCAGCAATCATTGTTAGCTCACTACTTCATGCTTCTTTAAAGTTTCAAAGTGTTATTTAAATGTTCTATTTACAATGAGAATATCATTACAGTTTTTAGATGTCACAGAGAAAACACTCTATGCAGAGATTTGCATCAAATTAGTTTTCAAGTTTTGGTAAAGAGAATGAAGGATTCAGGAGTTCAGACTTGCATGTAAACAGATCAAAAAGAATTATAGAGAGCAATGAAAATTATTGTGGTGGTTTAACCCTGGCTGGATGACAGGTGCCCACCAAAGCCACTTTATTACTCTCCCTACTTAGCTGAAAAGGAGTAGAAAAATAAAACCAAAAGGCTCATGGGTCTAGATAAAGACAGGAAGAGGTTACTCACCAATTACCATCATAGTCAAAAAAGATTCTATTTGGGGAAATTAATTTAATTTATTAGCAATTAAATCAGAGAAGGCTAATGAGAAATAAAACTGCATCTTAAAACACCTTTCCCCCACCCCTCCCTTCTTCCCAAGCTCAGCTTCACTCCTGATTTTCTCTACCTCCTCCCACCCTGAGTGGCACAGGGGCATAGGGAATGGGAGTTGTGGTTGGTTCATCACACGTTGTCTGTCATTTCTTCCTCCTCATGCTCTTCCCCTGTTCCAGCATGGGGTCCCTCCCATGGGAGACAGTCCACAAACTTCTCCAACATGAATCCTTCCCATGGGCTGCATCTCTTCATGACCTGCTCCATCATGGATCCCTTCTGCAGGGTGTAGTCTTTCAGGAACAGACCGCTCCAGTGTGGGTCTCCCATGTGGTCACAAGTCCTGCCAGCAAACCTGCTCCAGCATGGGCTTCCCACGGAGTAACAGCCTCCTTTGGGCACATCCACCTTCTTCAGCATGGGGTCCTCCATGGGCTGCAGGTGGATATCTGCTCCACCATTAACCTCTGTGGGCTGCAGGGCCACAGCTTGCCTTACCATGGTCTTTACCACAGGCTGAAGGGGAATCTCTGCTCCCACGCCTGGAGCATCTCCTCCCTCTGCTTTTTCACTGACATTGGTATATGCAGAGTTGTTTCTCTCACGTATTCTCACTCCTCCCTCTGGCTGCAGTTGTGCAGGGCTTTTTTCCCCCTTCTTAAATATGATATCCCAGAAGTGCTACCACCATCACTGATGGGCTTGGCCTTGTCCAACGGCAGGTCTATCTTGGAGCCAGCTGGCATTGTCTCTGTCAGACGTAGGGGAAGCTTCTGGCAGCTTCTCACAAAAGCCACCCCTGTAGTTAGTCCCCCCACTACCAAACCTTGCCATACAGACCCAGTACAGTAATGCTTAAACAGCTAGAATTTAAAAAAAAAAAAAAAAAAAAAACCAACAAACAAAACCCAAAACAAACTAAACAAACAAAAAACCCCACAACCAGAAAAACCAAACAACAAAACAACTAAACAAAAAACAAACCCAGATATCTTTAATGTGCCCTTTAATTGGCTGTCTCACCCCTAAATTAATCTTCAGCATGTTAACCTGTAAATGGTTTCCAACTGCTCCTGGTTTATAAGCTGTACACAAATCTCATACATGGAAGGAACTTCAACTGCTAGAAGTTTTATGGGTGAAGTTTTGAAATTAAACAGGCTAGGATGAAAAGCAGAAAGTGTAGAAGGTGAGGCTTATTTGTCCCATCTTGGTGTTTTAACCCTGTGGCAATTCTTGTATTTTGACCAAAACTCCCTGACATGAGTACTTGAGAAAAAGTTTTGAAATTTGCTTTTGTATTATAAATTCCTGCAACTATCTTTTTATTTAGTTGCTTGACAATATAAAAATAATTGATGATTTTCTGTTTTTCAAACAAGATACAAACCATGTATTCATTATGCAAAGCTGATTTTTCTTCCTGTTTCAGCTCATAGCCTTCATTCAAACAAAGCCATAAAAAAAAATCTAATATTTACTATGTTTTCTTGTTTAAATAAAATAGAAATTGATTTCAAAACTAGATTCTGTCACTCTCAGCAATCAGCTAGAGGAAAAAAAAAAAAAAAAAAAAAAGAAAAAATAAGAAAAAATAAAGTCAAAATATAAGATATTCAATTACCACTCTAGATCATTCCAAAGTAGACCTATGGAGAAAATACATGGTTCAGTAATAACCTGACAGCCCTGAGAGAAAAGATTCTTCTTAACAAAATGTTGATAATTTTGATATGTCTTATTTTTAACAAAGAATCCTGTTCTGAAGAAGCAAAAAAAATTGTCACATATTTTCTAACTACATCTAGTTAGCCAATGAAAAGGTCCCAAACAATGTGATTGTATATGAAAGAGATGTCCACAAGACAACATCTTCATTTAAATACTGTCTTCCTTGTAAAAGGTGGGAGGAAGACAACAGTATAAAACCAAATACCTTTTTCTCTGTGTTAGAAACAAATGGACCACATTATAATCTTTTATTTCTCCTTCAGGAACACAACTGGCATAAGAAGATGGACAGGTCACTAGGCATCAAGGAGAACAAATTAAATCACCCAAATACCAGAAATAAATGACCAGGTTTCATCAGAGGCACTCTGACCCCTTGAATTTTTAAATTATTTTTCTTTCTCAACTCATATGACACTGACATACTTTGTTAAGTATCCATAAATGACAGTAGATATCCTGTCATATCCTCCAAAGACAACACGTACAAATCACAATGTCACTTAACATTATTGTGTGATCAACTTATAGGACACTACTTTTGGAGTCTGTAACATGGCTTCCTGCAGCACCTGATGTCTCCTTGGAGGTCTGATACCTGAGTGTTGACTAGACCCAAACCTGCTTTCCTAATGAAATTTGACAAGGCCACAGCTATTTGTCTGCACTTGAGTGTCTCTTTGTTCAGTAAAAAATAAGTGCAGAGAAAATCCATGTAAGGTTGTCAAATACACTATGTAAGTTTTGCTCTTGTAATTGTCTATTAAATTTATACTATTTTTTTTTTTATATATTTGGAAGAAAAAGTTATAAGGAAGTAGATATAAGATGTTAAAAATGTACAGTGTTGGTTTGAGTTGTTTCAAAGACAAAGTTTTTATGTAGCTTATTTTAATTATATGATTGTAATTTAATTATATTATAATTATGGCTGCAATTACTGTTTTATATGTTTCATTAAAACTGCATACATTAATTTCACCAAACTTTTGCTGATGAGACTAACTAATATAAGCAGATGTTTATAGCAGAAGAGCCTGGTTAGCCTTCTATTGTAACATTCTTCTTGCAAGGTGACTGTCTCCAGAAAGCAGGTAACAACTGAATATAATACTTGCAATTTTCAGTTCCTCATTTATTCTGTTTGTAATTTTACACTATATAAACATGTTGGAGAATGGCTCAGAGACAAGGGTCCTGAGCCCACCGAGCAGTTGTACGATCAGAGCCTGTTCTAGGGGCTCATGCTGGGCCTCGCTGATGCTGGGCCTCACTAGGGTTTGCCTGCAGCTGCTCGCAGCTGCTGATACATGAAGAATGTCAAGGACTCTTCGGCCTTGTGTACCATGGTGTGTCGAAAACAGGTTAAGAGGAATTAGGAATAGTGGTCTGAGAAACCTAGTGTTATGGTAACGGTGGTCTGAGAAACATTGTGTTATGGTACCGTTGTGTACCGAAAACAAGTCAAGAGGAATTAGAAATAGTGGCATGAGAAACTTAGTGTTATGAGAAGCTTGTGCTGTTAGCTAACTGCAAGTAGGTGGACTGTGCGAATACGACCTTTAGAGCTTAAGCCAATCAGCTAGTGACTAGTAGGCATAATAATTATCATTGTCTGTATAAATATATGTACCCTGGACCAATAAAGACACACATTGATTGATGCTCTATCACCCACATTGAACCCGTCTCAGCGTGTCGTTCTTCCGCGGCTCCGCAAGATGGCACCCGAACAAGGACCTGCATAGAAGAATAACACGGAAGGAGTGGCGGACCCAGAGAAACAGCAATGACAGGGGGATTCGAGAATGGACCCAGAGAAACACCAAATACAGCAGCGTCCGGGGTCCAAGAGCTGAGACGGAGAGGCGCTGGCCCCGGCAGCGCCAGAAGAGGACGCGGAGAGAAGCCGGCTGAGGTGGCCCCGGGAGAGCACGCGGTAAGGAGGGCTGTGGCAGCCCCGGGAGCAGACGCAAAGAGGCGCCGGAAGTGGACGCGGGGAGGTGCCGAAAGCGGACGCAGAGAGGCGCCAGAAGAGGACGTGGGGAGGTGCTGGAAGTGGACGCGGGGAGGCGCCGCATAGAGCAGCGTCAGAAACAAACACGGGGAAACATCAGATACAGCAGAACCTAGGGGATCAAGAACAATCAAACAGTGGCTCTCCGACGGGTCGTTCTGAGGACCTGAACCGAGATAGAGGATCGCCCTCTGCAAGGGCTGCTGGCAAGAGCTGCACCTGGTGCCTTAATCATGGAGCATCAGCAACGTATCAAAGTAAGGGGGTATTTATGTGCCTTAATCAAGGAGCACAGGGCCGGCGGGGGTATTTATGTGCCTTAATCAAGGAGCACAGGGCCGGCAGGAGTATTTCTGTGCCTTAATCAAGGAGCACAGGGCCGGCGGGAGTATTTCTGTGCCTTAGTCAAGGAGCACAGGGCCGACGGTGCCTTAATCAGGGGTGGGTTGGCAGTAACGATACTGTGCCTTATCCAGGGAGCACAGGACCAGAGGTGCCTTAATCAATGAGCACCAGGATGACGATATGGAACAGGAGGTAGCCCTGGATTTATTACAGCACTTTTTAGAAAAATGGGGAGTAGATTGTATAAAATCACTCATGGGATTAGTATCATTAGCACGGGTCAAAGGATGTTTTCAAAATCCTAATTCTCTTTTTGATGTCAAGGAGTGGAGACGATTAGGTGGTGTTTTATGGGATATGGTAATTGACGAGGATAAAGCTGCAAGAAAAATGATGAAACCATGGCGGGAGGTGGTGAATAATAGTAAGCGGTATCAGCTGAAAAGAACCTTGCAGCTGTGGCAACTACAAAGCTGGGGGGCGAAAGTTCCACTGTTGCCCCAGAAAGTGATGCATCCGGACCTATGCTCTTTGACAGTGATCATATTCCTGTACCATCAACAGGAGTGTCGGTTTCAGTTAACATAAGTAGGGGAAGTCCAGAGGCCAGCCCCCCCCAGTGCCCTTACAGTCATGCCCCCCACCACCACCACCTCTGAGGCAGAGGGGGAGAGGGACGATGGCCCCTCGCTAATATGTAGCCAACAGGAGTGGCGCGAAGTAGGTGATTTCTTGTGGGATGAGACTATCACTGGAGGCGATAAAGGCAGTGAAGCACGACAGCACGGGGTGGTCTGGCAAACGATCGTAAAAGCCCTGAGGGAGATGCCAGCAGAACAGAAAGTAGCTGCTGCTGCTATGGCGGCTATCGGCGCTATACCATCTCCACCGGTCCCTGCTGAAACCAACTGTCCATCACGATTAGCCACCTTCTTCGGGGTTAATCAGCAGCTCCACTCTATTAAGGGCATGTCACCAAGTATTCCTGTTTGCTCCACCACGCAAGAAGCGGCAGAGAAATCAGGCAGCGCAGGGGGACAGGGGTGAGTGGTGTGCCACCATAAACTCTGCCTGCCCCTCCCCTTCGGATGGTTCCGCCCCTGACGGCACGTCAGCATCTGACTCGGAGAGTAAAACGGCGGCTATGTCCGAATTAAAGCAACAGGGTCACACATCAGTAAGGGACAGTGACAAAGTCCAAGAACTTGAAAGAAAATTACAGAAGTTAAGCTACAGAACAGAACTCTGCATTTACAATTACAAGAAAAGGAAGCACTGCCGGCAGCCCCCACCACACCCACTCCCGTCACCCTTATCAGAACCAGCTCCACTTTTAGCTTGGACTTGATGGAGTGGGGTGATTCGTGATGCCTTGTTAAAAGGGGACTGGCATGCTGCTGGAGCATTGGACTGCCCAGTAGTGACAACGAATGGGGGACACCTAGGAACACAAGATCACAAGATTCTCCTCGGGAGGTCTGGAGACTCCTTACAAACTTTAGAACTCTGAACTGTCATTTGGGTGTTTCAACATCAACACTGGTATCAAAAACTTGTTCATGTAGTATCAGATTCATTGTATGGTGTGGGTTCATTGCAATGTTTAGAACATAGCATGGTGAAACCTGTATTAAATTCTGTATTGCATACTCTGTTGTTACAATTGCTGACACTTTTAAAACTGTAAGGGTGGTTTTCTTGCTACATAAGACTGCATAAGACTGGAACATGGACTGACAGAATGGTTACGAGACTTGGGAGTTTGGAAAATGGACTGATGATGGTTACAAATCTACAGAACTTGGAAATTACTGGGTGGCTGAAAGCTTTGTTGATGCATGGACTGGTAATGCTGATTGTCATTATGATTGTCATGATGGTATTGGGGTCTGTGTGGAAATGCTTTATGAATGCTATGAATCAAGCGTTAAGAGGAGTCTGGATTGTCCAAAAAGAAAAAGGGGGAAAACCTGGTAGGAATTTTTTGGGGGGGGGATCAGGGTCATGCACTGATCCTACAGGGTTTGGACAATCCAAGCTGGGTCTCTGATCAGAAAACTGCCACATGGTAATCCTGCCCTTGAGGTCACCTGGAAGGGCAAGAATGAGGAAGTCAAGCTAGTGCTTCCTTCCTGTTTGAATGCCTGGATACACTAACTGCAAGGTAGATTTAGTTTGTTCGCGCATAGTAATGATGCGGACCTATCACAGCACTTCCGGGTACATGATAAGTGCCTTTAGCCAATAGATTGTAAGCTTGCATGCTTAAGTTGTGCCTTGTCATGTATTAAGAAAATCTTTGAACGAACGTTAGGGCAGGCTCTGCTCGTACAAAAAGAAAAAGGGGGAATTGTTGGAGAATGGCTCAGAGACAAGGGTCCTGAGCCCACCGAGCAGTTGTACGATCAGAGCCTGTTCTAGGGGCTCATGCTGGGCCTCGCTGATGCTGGGCCTCACTAGGGTTTGCCTGCAGCTGCTCGCAGCTGCTGATACATGAAGAATGTCAAGGACTCTTCGGCCTTGTGTACCGTGGTGTGTCGAAAACAGGTTAAGAGGAATTAGGAATAGTGGTCTGAGAAACCCAGTGTTATGGTAACGGTGGTCTGAGAAACATTGTGTTATGGTACCTTTGTGTATCAAAAACAAGTCAAGAGGAATTAGAAATAGTGGCATGAGAAACTTAGTGTTATGAGAAGCTTGTGCTGTTAACTAACTGCAAGTAGGTGGACCATGTGAATATGACCTTTAGAGCTTAAGCCAATCAGCTAGTGACTAGTAGGCATAATAACTATAATTGTCTGTATAAATATATGTACCCTGGACCAATAAAGACACACGTTGATTGATGCTCTATCACCCACATTGAACCCGTCTCGGCTTGTCGTTCTTCCGCGGCTCCGCATAAACATATATGTATCTCTATATATACAAGCACACACACACACGTACATACATATACACATATTTTAAACTCAATTCTCATCCATGGAATTACAAGAAGAATTAAATTGGGTCAATAGTTTACATCTATATTTTAGATTGTGACAACAATTGTAACATTTGTTTGAATTAGTATAGGTAAACATAATACATTTTAATATCAAGTAAGATAATTGTGAAAATTTCAAGTGGCCTTAATTTTGCCTGAGTGCTTATACTTCTAATATGGTAAATTAATAGAAACTTTATTTCCTAACCCATAGCTGTAATTCATCACAGTGTTTTGCTAATCAGTTATGTGCAATTTACATTCATCTGTGAAAAAAAAATATATATATATATACTTTTCACAAGACTAATGCATTCTAAGCCCAGATAGGGGATAGGTACATTCTAATAGATGGGCATTATCAGTAGTAAAAATATCATTGTTGCATACTGTCAGAGTCAAACTCCTGAATCCATGGATGTCCTAAAAATATTAGATTTAGTGTATTTTTTAATGATTGCTACAAATAAGTAAGCCATTCAAACTGTTAATCTCTATAATCTTGGTATGTGTCCCTGTTCATGCTTTACTTTGGTGACACAGCACATTTTAATAAATGTATTTTCTTTGGACTTCAGAATTTGTTGTTGACCTAATCTGATCACAATTCAGAATGTACAACCCTTACTCATCATGGTATACTTTTACTTATAATATTGACTCTGACTGAGAGAATTTAAACAAGCAAAGATGAACATGTTTTGTTTATTTTTTTTTATTATAAGACTTTAGAGTGACTGTCATGATTTTTCTGTGTATTGACAGAAATGCAAATGGAAGATGTCTCACAGTTCTTATTTTGTTTGCTTATGAGCTGTCATTCAGGATAATCAGGTATTCCTGATCACAGTATCTGCTTATTTCAGAGTTTTGTGTCTGAACCACATCCCCCCCATTTTTAACAGAACTTGGAAATGTTCATTTTACATATGACATCTAGAGAGTTCTGACAATATCAGTGAAGGGAAACATTTTAATACTATTCTGTAATCGGGCACCCCACTATCCATGAAAGAAACCCACAGCCAATACCCAAAACCATTTCTCTGGCTCCTCAAAGCTGCAAACCAAAGTCCTCGCTCTATTTCTCCTCCTTTGTCTCAGAGGTTTCCCTGGCCACCTGCTCCTCCTTCCCTAGGCACCATGGTCTCTGACCCTTTCTGCAGATGAAAAGTAGGTTGAGGTGGTACTAAATTAACCCACAAAACTTGGGTTGAATGCAGGAGAATTTCTGTGGCAGAAGAGCTTTGAAGAATCTCAGGCAACTGAAAAATCTGTTAGATGTATGTTTCTATGTGTGTTGGGCAAGAGGAGAGACAAAGCTTGAGAGAGAAGCTGAGAGACTGTGTTTACATGTACACAAGAGGGAGAAATCACAGTCAAAAGAGAAACTGAAAGAGGGATTTTAAATTTCAGTAATGCAGGCTGATGCTGGTATAATTTATTGTGTTGAGCAGAGATTCAGGCCCATTATATAGAACAGCCTGAATGTAGGAGGAGAAGAGAACTGCCAAATACACTAGCGTGAATTCATCGTGATGAAAACTCCCATATGTTTGTTTAAATATGTTTGTACATAGACTGTATATTTATATATATTAAACAAGCAACATTAAATCAACATGAGGGATTTTGGAGCAGCTGTAAAACTGAAACACTGCAATAGCAAGGTGTGGACTATGTGATCTAAAAGGTTACTTTTCATTTTTTGTTCCTTTTGTGATAGACTTGTAGCACATTCAAGCAGATATCAGATGGTCCTGGAGATTTTAACTTAATTTTTAAATATCGTGTGCCCTTTCTTAAAATAAAAAAAAATAAAAAATAATAATAATAAAAAAAAGCACATTTTCAGCTTTAACATAGATAATCATGAAATTATGTGTCAATTTGCAAAAACTTACTTCACTTCAACAAAATGTTGTCTTTACTGTACTTTTCAGTAGCCTCTGTTGAAAATTTGGAAGGTGACCATTTATGCTTGTGGTCTAGCACTCTTTTTACTGGATTTATGGACTGTAGAAAAGAAGGTTTTTTTATTTATATTTTGAAAAGGTGTTTACCTTAGATGTGAAATGACTACATAATGTTTAGGTATCAATAACATAAAATTGATTTTCTATACCATATAATTTTCTGGCCTAGTTTGTTTCCAGACCCATATTCCTATTCCATGCTGAGAACGGAGTGTCTGGGCTCTGTTTTGTAGGGACCCATCCAGTGTCCTCTGAGGTGAAAATAAGGTCTAGTTCCAGAGGTTCTAGGAACTGTTCCTTCTAGGTGGTATGGATGGGACTAAACTCCCTCCACCCTGAGCTGACCGTTCACTCTCAAACACCACACTGTTGCGCGGCTTCCCAGAGCAGCCTTTTCTACCTATCCCTTTGGCACCATGCTGTAAACAAATCACTTTGTTTTCAACAATGATGTACTATATGAATAATTTTAGGCATTTTCAGCAAATATAGGAGTAATTATTATGTACTAGGGTTACATAGTAACACAGAGAATACAGAAAGACAATTGTTTGGTTTCATTTATTTCATAGGCTGTTAGATTAGGTGGATAGTAAAGCTCTTAAGAACAATGGAGTTACTGTGGAGCTACATGAATGAAGTTGAGATCTCAGTATAACTTGTTGAAGATGTTGGTTTAACAATGATTCAAATGTTTTACTTTCCCCAGGAGAAGAAATAAAAATTAGTATATAAATATCTATCTCAAAATAAAGACACAAAACAAAGCAATAGAAACTTCATAATCTGGTTACATCCCAAACCCCAGGAGGCTGACAGGCAAACTACAAATGGCTGAAAGAAATTTCTGCAGACAGCTTGACTGGTAACATACCTGAGCTATTAATGTGATATAAATAAATTACTATACCATTCAGCAAGCCAGCTTGGGTACATAGCCTCTGGAATATGTCTCATGGTGGCTTCTTAGACTATATTTTTAGCTTTACTGGTTGAGTATGTGGTTTTGAGAAGGGCCTTGGTGGTCACAGCTCAGTTCAGGCACACTTTTTACCTTCAAGTTTATTCTCACTATTAAGAATGCTGATACACATCTGTAATTATCTTGTGTTTACCCAGGTAGTTAACTGATATTAATTCTGAATAATAGATTTGTTATCTAAACAGAATGCAAAATGTCTAATCTAGATTTAGACAATGCAAATGTTTAGTCCTTAGCTACTAGCATCAGGCTCCTTTTATAGTCAATGGAAAGAGATAGACAGAGCAAATGAATTATGTTTTCCCAGTGTAGATATATAAAATAAATCAGATTAACCTGGCTGATTTTTTTTCCATTAATTGGTAGTACTTGAAGTTTTGTTAGGTGTGATAAAGTTTGTGAGAAGCCTTGTTTCCTGAAATCTTATGTTACATCCAGACAACAATGACTTGTGTAATATCTGGTGGAAGTCAGAATTTTTATTCCTTTCCGTATGAAACTGCAAACTAGATAAACTTGTTTAAAGATAAACTCCTCACTAAAGAAGTGAATTTCCATCACACAGTATACATCAAACATAAATGTAAATGACAGTTGTCTGTCTTTTCCTTTGGCCATACTTACATATTTACATTCTACCTACCTATACACCAATTCTGTCTGATTCTAGAGAGAGAGACTTGGAAACCAGTCCAGTGTTGGGCATGGGTGAGATATTTCCACAGCTGGGTCTCAGAGTAGAGCTGTATATTTTAGGCAGGTTTATTATCCTGAGTCAAAGTATAGCATATATATAGTCATAATTTTGTGTGTACTTTCTCCTCCTGTGCCATATATCTGTTGTTGCGATGAGCTTACATATTTAAAGATTTTACCTGGAGTCTGCTCTGAGTATTTTCAGAGGATAAGAGAAAATTTGGATAAAATTGGTCTTTTGATATCCCTCAAAAAACGTGTATAATTTATTCAGCAGACAGTGAGGCATTTCTTAACATTATCTCCATAATGCATCAAGTGAAAGTCAGAAAATAAATTTTTATCTTTATTACCTTGAAGAAGCAGATATTTTTGTAAGAAATTATTTTTGCTAAAACACTTGACTTTTCTTATGATGAATATTTCAGTACTCTAAGAAATCATACTGAAAAGGTTTCACTTAAATACAACTTTGTGTATGAGCAATTTGTTCCTATTTTGAACCACAAAGTCCTGTGAAAGTTCACCAAAAGGAGATATAGGGTGGCGATACAATGGAACAACCAGATCACAGTGGTGTTGATTGTGGACTGATGACTCCCTACTGTCCTCTGTTAAGAATGAACAATATTAAGAAAACAAACTTGCTTGCCTTTATTATCTAGCATGACTAATATGAATCAGCTTACTGTGCAGCAGTTTTAATCAGGCTACTTGTATAAGATAGCTGTGTCCTGGTTGGGGCTGGACTAGAGTTCCTGTTGGTTTGGCAGTGGGAGGAGTGCTGCAGCACACTGAGACCCCAGGGGCTCCCCAGGTCCCAGTGCCCTCACCTGTGTGCGGGGGCGGGGGGAGCACAGCTGGAGGGCTGGGCCCGGATTGGCCGATATCCCATGTCACGTGACATTGTGCTCACTATATAAAGGCAGGAGTGGGCTAGGAGGGGCTCTCACTTCTGGGAGTGTTGTTGTGGTGCCTTTGTGTTGGGGATCACCAGCTGGGGGCAGGTGGGTGTTGGTTGGTGGGAGGTGAGCAACTGTATTGTACGTTACCTGCTGATACTGCTGTCAGTGTATTGTTCTGTTACTGTTATTAAACTGTTTTTATCTCAACCCTCGAGTCTCCCTTTGCCCCTCCAATTCCCTCCCCATTCCCAAGTGGGGGGAGGGTGGGTGAGCGACTGCAGGGTGTTTAGCTGCTGAGTAGGCTCAAACGACAAGTTGTGAACACACTAAAGCATGAATGCAGGAGGTCAGCAGCCAGAAGGTATTCCTCTAGTTCCTAATCCATGTGCAAGACAAGGTTATTCTTTGCAAATACAGTTTCCTTGCTTCCCTTTCTCACTCAGAGATGGCTCTGTGGATGTCTCCTTGTACTGCAATAGTAAATTAATTTGTCTGAGCGCAGATCTATTTGAAAATATAAGACAACAATTTAAGTGGAAAGCACAAGTTTGAGGCCACAAGTGTCCCTAGGGTTTTGTGCCTGTATGTATTGTGTTGACAGATATAAGAAAGCCGGTTACAAGGTTATTCCTCTTCATTCCACGTTTATCCTGCCTCCTCTGACAAAAAGATAGACTCATTTTGTTTTTAAACTTTGTTTCAAATGGAGTTGATGAAAACACACTGTAGTGCCTGTATTTCTCTCTGAGAGACCATCCCTATTCTCCAGCAACAGTTGAATCTTTTGGTCAGTTGAAAAATGTGAAAAAACAGAGTTCATTGTAGGAAAACACGCTGAGCAAATTTATAGAAAACGTGCACAAAATAGAGGCATGTTAGTACCATGTTGAAGTAAGACTACAATCTGAGCCCAACAATGTTAATAGATGCCTGGGAATCCTACAGGGGAGAGACTTAGGAAATGAATAAGAAAACATCCTATAGCAACAAAGCTATTTATTTGTTGTTTCCCACTCATATGACAAATAGTTGTGCTTGGCTTTAGGGAGACATTTTCCATTTGCATATAATAATCCTTGAAGAGATACTGTATTTGGTCACTCTTCCTCCTTTGGGAAGCTCCTATCCTTTCAAGCTAACTGATGTGCTCTCTTCTGCACTGTTTTTTTTTGAGTTCCATTTCACTGCTCTTATCACAATGGCTATTTAGGATTGTTATTATGATTCATATTACATTATGAGCATCGTATCCGATTAATTCTCTGTGGCAGTATCCCTTCTTTACAAACAAATTTGAAAGAAGTCACATGGTTATCTGACAATGAACATATTTTCTAGGTCATGTATATGTTGCATTTTGGGGTGGATATTTCTGAATTGAATAAGAAGACCTTCAACTGTTATTTCGTCTTAATGAAGTTGCAATTCAGCTTTTTTTTTTTTTTTCTTTCCTCTCAGTCTGTGTGTGCTGGCCAAGACAGACATAGTATAAATCCAACTGCAGCAGAAGTACAGATACTAGCTACCCACAATACACAGTTTACACATGTCATCATGAAGTTTGAGTAAATATTTGCTTTCCCGAGCTTCCCTTTATTTTCTAGTTTTCTTCAGAGAAAGAGGATAAAAATAACATATAAAAGGAACAAATTAAGGCTCTCTGGTTTAGCAAAAGGATTGACTAACAAACGATGAAGAACTCTTTAGGTGTTAGAGCTTTGCATAAAAATATTCAGTAATGAGGTAAAAATTTAAATGGTAGTTTTTATAAAAAAAAAAAAAAAAACAAAAAAACAAAACAATTTCATAAATTAATTTAATGTTAAAAGAATGTAAACTAATGAAGATTTGTTGGCACTTAAGTCAATGTTCCTGGATAATTATGACTAAGTACATAATAGGTAGGCTGTTCTAAACATTTATTGAGGGTTTTTTTCTGCATAACCCCAAAACCCAATATCGTCTCTAGTTCCTTAGAAAAAAATTAAGACCAATAACAATGATAATAACAAATTACAATGTGTCACAGCAAGAGAGCAGGAGAGTTCCAGGATACGTCCTTCAATAATAGAGGATATGTTAGATGAAAATATCTGAATGATTGTGGGAAATAGGTTAAAGCCCAAAGAACAGGGAAAGCTAAAATGCATTCAACTGTCTTTATAGATTTCCCTTGGGGAAAACTCCTGACTTTCAGACATTAGATTAAATAAACCTTGAACATGCAAATTTATTAGAACAATAATTACAGTCCTGGGTTGAGTGAGTGGTGGAGTTTTTTGGTGACAGGGGAGGGGGCTATCGGGGCGGCCCCCTGTGAGAAGCTTCTCGAAGCTCCCCCAGCTCCACGTCAGCTCCACTTCTGTTTGGGAAATTGACCAATCGGCTATGCCTCTGCGATAACGTATTTAAGAAGGGACGTGGTGACGGGCAGTGGGACTTGTGAGGAGGAGTTGCTACAGCTGCGTGAACACCAAGGTCAGTGGAGGAACGGAGGAAGAAAGGAGGGGGGAGGTGTTCCGGAGCAGAGACCCCCCTGTATCCTGTGGTGAGACGACAGGGCGGCCCCCCCTGCCACCCATGAAGATCTACGGTGGAGCAGACATTGATTTGTGGCCTGTTGCTCCTGCACACTGATCAAGGTTCTGTGCCCGAAGAAGGCCGGGGTCTCATGGGAAAAGGTAGCCCCGCTGCTGTAATTCAGTGCTGGGAGGATTGCAGCATGCGGGGGAGTCGCACACCGGAGCAGCTCGGGAAGGGCTGCAGCCGTGGGAGAGAATTCAGTCGGAGGAAGTTAGTGACCCATGACGGAGCAGTGTGGGGAACGCTGCGGCCCATGGGAGGAACTCATGACAGAGAAAGTTTGTGGAGGACTGTCTCCTGTGAGAGGGGGACCACGATGGAGCAGGAGGAACAAGTTTCAGACACTCCCCTCACCAAAGATGAAGGAAGTAGCAGCGCTGACTGCACCCCCCATTGCCTGCCCCTGCGCCACTGGGGGAGGAGGTAGAGATATCAGGAGCAGAGCTGATCCCAGGAAGAAGGGAGGGGTGGGGGGAAGGTGTTCTCAAGATGTGGCAATGCTTCTCACTGTCCTACTCTGTTATGTGTTGTTAGTGTCTGTAATAAATGTATGTTCTTTTTTTTTTTTCTTCCCCTAACGAGTCTGCCTTTTGCTCGTGATCATAAAAGGGGGATTTTTCCCCATCCCAGTCCTATCCTGAACCCCAAGCCTGGCTGTCTGTCCCTTCTCATTGCTGGAGGGGAAGGGAGAGAGAGCTGCTGCATTGTGGTTGGCTGACAATCAGGCTTAAACCACAACAGTGAGAAATGAGTCTAAAGATGTAGAAATTTGGAATTTTAATCAAGAAACTATATTAAAAGCATAATCACAGACTGCTCAAATACTGGAGGGATAGAAACTGTAGAAAAAGAACTAGCTTTGGTAAAGTATTGACTTTTCAGTGATTTCAGTTACATAAAGGGAGGATACAGAACACAGAAAAAGAGGTCAAATTATTAAGATCAAACATGTGGAAAAAAAGGTGTTAAAGACCAAGAGGTAAAATAAGACACAACTGGCAAGAGTCATAAAGAGCAACAGGAAGACATTCAGAAAGCATGTTAATATCAAGATGAAGATAAAGGGAAAAGGGGGAAGGAAGAACTGATGATGATACCAAGAATGCTAAAGCATTTAATGTTTATTTTTAACTTCAGATTTTGCTAAAAAGATTGTCTGAGATCAGGGACCTGTCACATAATCAACAAGAAGGGGGTAAAGATTCCGTCTGCAGGAAGGAAAAGTACATTAAAGAGCTGTAATATAAGTTAGAAGTTTTATGTTGGTAGTTCAACTGAATTTTACTCAGAGAACTTTAAAGACTTGCTGAAACCTTACAGAATTCATGAAAGATTATGAAGTTTTGGAGATCTGGAAAAAGGAAAATCACAGTTCTTATTTTCAAAAAGGTGGAAAAGGAGGAATGGAGAATTATACGCAAATCAGATTTAGTTCCTTTTATAAAAAGCTGGAACAAATAATCAAACAATTTATAAGCACCTGGAGATAACATAAGAGCACAATAACTGCCAGCACAGATTTCCTGGGAACAAAGCTTGTCAGAATAATCTAATTTCCTTTCTGTGATAGGATAACTGCCTTACAGATGAAGGAGAAGAAATGTATATGCTGTGTTAGGTATTTTGAATTTACAAAATCTTTTGAAGCTCCTTTACATGACACATATAAGCAAAAGATAAGATTAAGATGATTAGTATTATAGATGTGCAAAATGATCATATGTGCCCAGAAAGTCATTAACAGTGACTGGCTATCAAATTGGAAGGTAGTATTTAGACAAGTTCTGCCAAAGTCTTTCATACATCTTGTTCAGTTCTGCTTTTTTTCATGAATTATTTAAATGTTGAAATATAGAATAGACTTATTTAATTTCAGAAATGATCCATAGGGGAACTGATCATAAAGCAGACAAATAAGCTGATAAAATTCAACAAAGTTTTGAAGTTCTGCACTTAGGCAGGAATAATGAATGAACTGTGTAAGTATGGCTTAGAAAACAAAAGCAGGCAGGAAGATGCTCTGAAAAAAAAGTATCTGGTTAATGTACTTGCTCCCAAATTGAACTTGAACGTAGCATGATAGTAGATCATGCTGTTCTACCATCCTAGAGTATAGAAATGGAAGTGCTGTGCATAAGGTATGTAAATTAATCTTTCTGCACTGTTTGGCTCTAATAAAGCTTCAGAAAGAGTGCTAGTCCTGTTTTCTGTACTGGCTTAAGGTGAAGGTAAAACCGATGGAAAACCTGAAGTCCGGTGCAGTGTAATGAGAGTGGGATTTAAAGGTATAAGAAGCTGTTGTGCATGTTGTGTTCTGTCATACATAGAGCAACAAACAGAAAAACTCTTTTAGAAGGCATCGTCATGAACCACACCTTTATTTGTTTTCATTTCAGAATCATATTCCCACCAACAGCAAACTAAAAGTATAGTGATAGACAATTGAATCTTCTTTTTGTACATACAAATCTCAGTCTGTAATTAAATGGGAAAAAAAAAAATTATGATTACTTCTCAAAAACACTGTGTTCAGAAAATGACATTCAGTAAATTTTATGTTGATATCTGATTTTTTTCTTGACGTACATTTTCTCTAGAAGTCTGACACTTGGCAAGCGGCAGTTTTAATTTCGTGCAGAGTTCCTATCAATCAACAATGAATGAACCAGAGGATATTGTTTGGAAAAATGAACACAATTCATCTAAAGTTTCCAGATGTATATCTATTGGTGCTGTACAGCCAGCTCATATAATACACTGTCCTTATTTTTCCATCCTATTTCTAACTTGAATTTCACTCTGTCTTCAACCTTTAGTTTGCCATATCAAAGAAAGCTCTCTACAGACACGAAAAAAATCTTTACTCATATTACTTTGTACCTTCAGATCTAATCTTGACAATGCAACAGAAGCTGAGAATTGTTGGGAATTTTATAGGGCTGTCTTTATTGTCAGCTTGTTCTGTTTGTGCAAGTTTCTCTTTTCTTGAAGACTGACACCCTCCCCACAATCAACATCATCACTGTCCTGGGTTGAGTGAGTGGTGGAGTTTTTTGGAGGCAGGGGAGCGGGCTATCGGGGCGGCCCCCTGTGAGAAGCTTCTTGAAGCTCCCCCAGCTCCAAGTCAACTCCACCTCTGTTTGGGAAATTGAGCAAATCGGCTGCGCCTCTGCAATAACGTATTTAAGAAGGGACGTGGTGATGTGCAGTTGGACTTGTGAGGAGGAGTTGCTGCAGCTGCATGAACACCAAGGTCAGTGGAGGAACGGAGGAAGAAAGGAGGGGGGAGGTGTTCCGGAGCAGAGACCCCCCTGTATCTTGTGGTGAGATGGCAGGGCAGCCCCCCCCTGCCACCCATGAAGATCTACGGTGGAGCAGACATTGATTTGTGGCCTGTTGCTCCTGCTCACTGATCAAGGTTCTGTGCCCGAAGAAGGCCGGGGTCTCATGGGAAAAGGTAGCCCCGTTGCTGTAATTCAGTGCTGGGAGGATTGCAGCATGCGGGGGAGTCGCACACCGGAGCAGCTCAGGAAGGGCTGCAGCCGTGGGAGAGAATTCAGTCGGAGGAAGTTAGTGACCCATGACGGAGCAGTGTGGGGAATGCTGCGGCCCATGGGAGGAACTCATGTCAGAGAAAGTTTGTGGAGGACTGTCTCCTGTGAGAGGGGGACCGCGATGGAGCAGGAGGAACAAGTTTCGGACACTCCCCTCACCGAAGATGAAGGAAGTGGCAGCGCTGACTGCACCCCCCATTGCCTGCCCCTGCGCCACTGGGGGAGGAGGTAGAGATATCAGGAGCAGAGCTGATCCCAGGAAGAAGGGAGGGGTGGGGGGAAGGTGTTCTCAAGATGTGGCAATGCTTCTCACTGTCCTACTCTGTTATGTGTTGTTAGTGTCTGTAATAAATGTATGGGTTTTTTTCCTTCCCCTAATGAGTCTGCCTTTTGCTCGTGATCATAAAGGGGAATTTTTCCCCATCCCAGTCCTATCTTGAACCCCAAGCCTGGCTCTCTGTCCCTTCTCATTGCCAGAGGGGAAGGGAGAGAGAGCTGCTGCATTGTGGTTGGCTGCCAACCAGGCCTAAACCACGACACATCACTTATGACCCAAGTTAGCTACCAGTTATCAGTGAATCGCTGTATGAGTGCGTTGTTCATCCCTCTTACTGCCTCAGTAAAGTTTGGTGTATAACATGTTGTTAGACTCCATTAATGTTCAGACTACAGAGGCATGGTTGTCCTCTGGATAACATGGTGGTTTTCTTCATGTTGATTAACAGCAGTGCTCTTGAGAAGAGATTAGGGAGCCCCATCATTAGAAAAAAAAGATACTGATTATTAGTCTCAAACAAGAATACTTATCCTAAAATGTAAGATTTTGTTTCATACATTAATATTCATAGCTGTTGTTAAAATTACTTCTATTTGCCCTGTATATTATTGTCTGGCTCTACATGAGATGAGAGCTCATGTTCAAAGACAGGGCTATGCTTCATCACAAAGCATAAATAATACCCACTAAAGCCTCTGTGTTTTCATCAGGAAAATAGGGCAAATAAAGCATGAGCTTTGGTGAAAAAAGATACAATCATGACACTAGGGATCAAGAAAGAGGGATAATGATATGTTTGTGATCTCACTAGCACCAGCATTATAATGAGTAAAATACTGTTAGTTTCTAGTGATTTATTCCAAAAGCATTTCTGGGAACGTTGTCATACTTATTACGGCACACTCAAAATACCTTTGGATTAGTTTACAATATAGGAAAATAAGTTAATATTTTTTTAAAAAATTTGTATTTATAAAAAGAGCAGCAATACAATCTTACAGAAATGGCATAAACATACTCCAAAACAAGAAAAAATTTGTCTGTCAGGTGTCATGCAAGCTAAACTAGTAGAAGATCTGATGGGAATTTCTTCCATTTCTGAATAGAAAACAGGTGAAATCAGCCAGCAAAATGCCTGTTTCAAATCAGGTGACTTTCAAGCACTTATATTTTTTTTGCAGAACTGAGTTTTCTAGTGAAAAAAAAAGATAGAAAACAAAAAACCCCAAATCCTTAAGAGAAGTGGAGACTGCTTTTTAAAAAGACAGATTTAAGTGATTACACTAAACAGAAAACTGAAAATTACTGTGTAAAGGAATACAACAAAAGCTTTTGTAGTCAAGTTAAGCTGCAGGTATGTTTCCACATCTGAAATTTCTTGCGTAATAACTGAAACATATACTACACCACTATGGCACAAGATGTTAAAGGACAAGTTGCTCTTCTACACGCTTTGGTTTTCCATGGTGTTCTTCAGCAAATATTTAGAAGAACTTTATCAGGATTTCAGAGTGAAGTTCATGTTCCTAAGCAAACAGTTAAAATTACAAGCATGGTGATGATATATAGACAAAGCAATATATTTAGTGACTTGGGAAAAACAAAACAAAATAAAACAAAACAAAACAAAACAAAACAAACAAACAAACAAACAAAAAAAAAAACCCCAAAAGAACAAAAACAGGAAGACTATGAACCCAGAATGTGAGCAAAATGGGTCAAATGGCCACTCATCAACTCCTGAACTATTTGAAGACACTCAGTTATGTTTGAACCATTTCATTTGATTAAGTCTCTTCAGCAAGCTGAGACAAGAGAGTAATTTGAAAACTGCCTTTCAATGGAAGAAACTCTTACAGAGGTATATTGGTCTCCCTCTCTTCTCCGGGTCAGCTCCTTGATCAGCCTTGAAGCCATGCTAACTATGTTTGCAGAAATTAATTTCACTGTATACATCTTGAGGATCAGCTGATAAATGTGCCATCAGATAAAATGCATGCAAAAGTATTTTCAAAATAAGATTTTTGTGTTCCTTTTGGCTTCAAAGATTGTAAGTTTATGACATGGAATGCAGTCCAGATATGTTTTGAACAGGTCATATTCCAGCTGAATTTCCTGGAGGCACAAAATGTGATTTTTAAATGGGTGGATACCAGGGTAAGGGTAAATACCTCTACAAAAATTATCTCAAGTTTTTGCTTAATTTATAAAGAATTATTTGACATGGAATACTGCAGTGCTTTCTAGATATTTATTTTTAAAAAAGTTTAATCAGATGATCACAAAGATTGGTGCTTGTCAGATTTTTTTTTAGGGGGTTTGTTTGAGACATTTGTGCAGAACAAGACTGTAAAAACATCAGTATTGGCCTTTCTGTGTGATACATTTTTAAGGAAAAAGCCAATGCTCTTCTCAGTTTTGTTCATGTAGAAAAATAATTGTCACTTTTACTCTCTGAACTTACTTCTTGCTTGGAGTTCATAACCTTCTGTGGACCTGTCTGAACTGTATTTTGTCTAAGAATATAATTGAGGGGGAGCAGGATCCTCTAGTCTATGCTTCATCTCACTGAGTCAGGTGTGAAGTGGAGTCAGAAGATTTTGCCGTGAAGATGATTCTCTTGAGACAATCTGAGAGTGATTTCCAAGCTGATCAAGACCAGAGAAAGAAGGAATGGCTTATATGACACTGCTAGTTTGAAACCAGATGATAGTCTGCCAGAGAGGCAGATCATAGCTTTAAGTGCAGACAGATTTTCAGAACATTTTTAGTCCCTGTATCCCAAGATATCTTCCTCTAGTTCATGCTCAGTTATACTTTGTGATTTATTTAATCAAAATGTGTTATAATTAACTGTCATATTGAAAGATTTTTATGGAAACATTTCTCCAGATCACTCTATGACCAGGTGTGTCAGTGTGTCATTCAAGGGAGATGAATCAGTGACTAATATACATCTGTTCTGGTGTATTTTGTTAATTATTATTATTTCCAGACATTTTTCCCATTTTTATTACTGTAAGAGGCCAAGAGAATTTATTTTTTTTTTCCCCTATAGCAGTATTTTGGACAGGCTATGTTGATAGAAATTAGCTCAGTCTCTCTGAACTGTGTATGCCTGTGTTCCTCTGTGTATGTCTGCATGTTTGTGCATGTCTATTTGTGTACCAGGCCTGCAAAGACACAAAAATGATCATTCCCCTCCCTATTTTAAATGAAATGAGAATTATTCTTAGCGACCAGGGACTTTGTCACACTGATGTCACACAGCAGGCAGACAATAGTTTATTTCTATATGACCCCAGTGTGATCACACCTGCAAGAATAATTTCCGTTCTGGGAACCTCAATATCACACATATATTAACAAATCAGAGGGAGTTCAGGAAAGTGCAACAAAAATGATTAAGTGTTCAAAAGGAATGAAATGTAAAGAAATAATCACAACATGGACAAGCAATGGCTAATATGATAACAGAGTATAACATCTGAAGGAAATAAATCTCAACAGGAGTTCTTAAAAATTGTGTCAGCTAGGGAAGCTAGAAGAAAGAACATGAGATTCTGAAAGGAGAAGCTAAGGTTAAATCAACAAATATAGCATTACAAGTAGATTTCCTATAATTTTGAAAAATTGTAAGAAAAATACAACCAAAAAACTGTTAGGATAGAAGGGACCCTGTAGATCTTTTTACACAAGCTCCTGAGTAAAGAAGGGCTAAATTTGAATTTAGACTGTACTGATAGATTTGTTAAATTTGACAATATCTAACAGGGATGGATATTTCACAGATTCCAGTGTACTTGAACACCATCACCATGAAGAATTTTTTTTTATATATCTAATGAGAATTTTCTTTGCAGTAACTTCTCTGTTGTATCTCAGTCTTTCACTGACCATATCTGAAGAGAATCTGACTGCCTTTCCTGCAGTCAGCATGAGTACTCTGCTGTCTCACGTACAATTTTCTGCTCATATGTACTCCTTCTTTGCACAACAGGTTTCTAGCCTGTTCTGTTGCATGAGTTGACTCAATTCCAGGTGCAGGACTTTACATTTATTTTTACTGAATTTCACTGTCTTTCTCCAGCTTAACAAAATGGCACTCCTACCCTCCAGTATATCTTCCCCTTCTCCCGAAGAGAGAAATTGACAAATAATGATTTGCCAAATGATTGACAAATAGTGATTCGTCATTAATGAATTTGGTGAGGGTGCAGTCCATCTCATCACCCATGTTTTGCATCAGCTCTAGTACCAACTTTGGCAGAATGCCACTAATACCTGGACACCAGTGGAACTTTGAATTGATGCCTGTTAGTGTTCTTTGGCAGTCTGTCAATCTAGTCAGATTTCTATTCAGTATATAGTCTGCCTATCTATAACTCTCCAATTTAACTACATAAACACTGTGAAATAGTGTCATAATCATTGCTGAAGTCAAGATAAAGGACAGCTGCCACTCTCCTCTTGCCAGCTGAGTCAATCATCTCATCACAGAAGCTAATTAGCATGGTTACACATAAACTACGGTCACACACAACATATAGACAATTCCTAAAGACTTTTTGCCCTTCATGTGATTAGAAATTACTTCCAGCATGATTTGTTCTATCATCTCAGAGGCAGAGGTGAGACAGACTTGCCTGACAGTTTTACTGCTTGAAAATGGTCATCACACTTGTGTTTTTCTTGTCATCAGGCATGTCACCAAGGTAGCCTAAGAATAGCATCAGCCCTTTCAGGTGCATCTGGTGTAGTCCCATATGTAAACTTTGCTCTATCAGTCACTAAGACATCCCCCATCTAACTGGCCTTCTGATACCTTTCATAGCACTTTACCCTATACTCTGCTACTAAGGACAGAGACTTGGGTAGTTTGACAGCAAACCTTGCTGGGTAGAGAACGTGTGGAGTACTTCAGGCTTTTCAATATCCTTGTAGCTAGATGTCTGTCTTCTTCAACAGCAGGCCCACATTTTGTTTTATCTCTCTTTTATTTCTCCACTTACCTGTAGAATTGCTTCTTGTTCCCTTTTACATCTTCTGTCATTTTTAATGCCAGCTGAACTTTGATTTCCTTAATTCTCTTCCTATAGCACTGTTTCTGTACTTTTTTTCTGTGATTGAGCTCATCCAGTATTTCTGCATTGACTCATCTGGCCTTCTGCCTTACCTTCTTGTTAATATTGGGATTGACTTTCATGTGTTTTAAGGAGTTTTTCCTTGAAGAAAACTGGATATCATCAGTCCCCTTGTTGTTCAGGTCAGCATCCCATGGGATCCTGACTATCAGTCCTCTGAAAAAGCTGAATTTCATTCCTATCTTCACTGCTGAAGTCCAAGTTCTCTCTTCTGCCACACAGAATCTGTGCAGATGAATAGAAGTCATCTCATTGACAATAAAAGGACTAGAGCAGATGTGTCCTTAACCCTTGGAACAGTTCCGCTGGTTCTTTTTTCATAAAAAAATCTTTGAATCTATCAATCTGAATGGTTCTATCAGGAATTAAAACTTATGAAATTATGGTAAAATGTAGTGACCTTGAATCTTTTCTTTTTGGATATTGATTCACAAATTAAATCCTAGGTAATAGATGAAACTTTTACTCAGTAATATTAATTCATATACAAATCATAATTTAAAATTTAAGTAAAAAAAAATACAAGTGTCATTATCGACATTCATTGGATAGTATTAACTATTTTGATATTATTATAAAATATTAACTATGGTATTACAACATTCTGAATAATGTATTCACGTTTAGATATCCACATAATAGAATCTTAGAAAAACAGGACTAAAGCATCACTGAGAGGTCATCTAGTCCTTTTTCCTGCCCTAAGGCAGAATCAGCTTTCTCTGTGATTCTGAACAGACATTTTTCCACTTCTTTTAAAGACTTCAATGACAGACACTCCCCTAGCAATCTATGCCTGTAATTTACTACCTTACCTTTGCATGTTTCTCCAGTGACTATTCTGAATTTTCTGTGTTGCTTTTGAAGCTCATTATTTCGTGTCTGATACATCATGATTATAAAGGACAGTTTATTTCCTTCTCTGTGGATAAGAATATCCAATCTGGTTTACATCCACCCATATATTATTTAACTACACTTCTCCCATTTTCTTAAGAAAATGTCATATGAAAGAGCAACATATATGTTACAGAAGTGAAGCTATATGACACACAACTCCCTTTCTATTTGTCATGTTCTAAAAAGATTATATTCTTTAGGTTGATTTGACCCTACTTGCTCTTCACAGAGCTCCATTCTGTGTGCTGTGTATTTCATTCTTGTCTTCCATGTATTTGCAAATAGATTGGTGTATTATTTGCTGCTGAATTTTTCAGAAAGTTGAAGTTAGGGGAACTTATTTATAGTTCTCTGCTCTAGTTACCTGACTTTCCCCCCAAGCTTCCTATTATCCATAAATCAGCAGAATGATTATTGCAACCTGTTTGCTTATACTAAGTTAGCAGACGTTAAATAGTTAATTTATAATTAACTGTACATAGAAAATTAAATGCATATTACCCCTGCAAACTAATTATTTGCTGATCATATTTGGGGTTGTATTACTAAATCATCGAACAAAAATGTGAGAATCTTTCTGGTCATCATTTTAATTACACATGAGAAAGTGCTGCTCTTTCAGTAACTTGTCACCAACAAATTCTGATTGTGCTCCTCTAAGTCATATAGAAAATGAGATATAGTAGAAAATACCCTCAAATGTAGCAAACAAAATCAAAAGAAAGCCAAACCCAAAAATCCAAACAGGCATAATATTACAAGAAATAATCTAATCAATAGAAAAACACTGCAGTACATCACAATTTTACACAGCACTATTAGCTTGTGGACTCAGATCTAATATTCAGTGTGTGCCACATTAATCCTGAAAAACTGGTTAATCATAAAAAATGGTTATTGTGACATGCCTGTGCCTTGGTAGAGTATTCATTTCAATTCCTAGGGGAAAGTTTTTGACATCTCATGAATCACCATCAGTCACAACTGTTGGATTCATCCCATTTTGTTTTAGGAACTTATCTGAGGAGTCTAGGTTAGGACTGTACATTTCTTGGGAGCTGATCCAGAAAAGTTCATTTCTTCCCATTGGTTACAGAGTGACAGCTATTCTCTGATGCAGTAAATAGCTATAATTAGATTGGATTAATCTAGTCCTTAAAGACATGCTTGAATGTAATGTTTTAAGAGAATGGATAGTTTTTATATAATGTATATATTCACCGTGAGAAACAAATATGGAAAAATACAATTTTGAAAGAAACATAGGGCTGGGAGGAAAGAGAAAAGTTAAACTTGAGACTACAGATAGTATAGACAGCACATGGTGAGACAACTTTGGCTGTTAACTTCAGTGGTGCAACTGAGTTTGTAGGCACTAAGCATTACAAAATTGAAAGAAAGGGAAAATTTTGGGAAAAAAAATCAGATATCAAAGGAACAAAAAAAAATTCAATGAAGAAATAACTTAATTTACTGGTAAGAATAGAATACTCTGTCATCTTTCAATGCATGATACCCTCTGGAAAGACACTATAGTCAGTGTGTTACAAATTCCTCCATTTCACTTTCTGAGATACATGACAATTCAATGCTTAACTTGAGATTAATTTCTGGCAAATTCCACAATCTTTCAAAACCATTGTTAATAGAATCTGAGGACATGATCATAATCTCTAAAATAGTTAATTTTTTACTTATACTGAAAGACTAATTTTGGTTCTCCAGTGAGAATCTGTCACCTGAGAGTAAACTCTGTTGGCATATATGAATTCCAATTTCATTATACATTTAAAAAGTTTGTTTAGTTCTTTTATCATCCAGTTATGTATAGTCATATACAACATTCATAAATAAAGAGATCAACATTTTATGTTATCATATTCATCATGAGTCTGATTCTATGTACAAAACCAGGCCTGTGTATGAACCTTTTCAAATTTTTAAAAGAATTGTGATTTATGCACAGGAAATAAATAAACTGAGTAATAGAATGAATTCTGTCTAGACAAACAGATTTCAGACAATCCTTCCATAACAAGGTCAGAGGATATTGGAGTGGATAATATCCTACATGCATCCATGCATCCTTTTTTTTTTTTTTTTTTTTTTTTTTTGTTTGTTTGTTTGTTTTTGGTTTTTTGGTTTTTTGGTTTTTTTTTTTTTTTTTTTTTTCCACTCTATATACAAGAAACTGCAGATTCCCTGGAGGTCAGTTTGGCAACTTTTTGATGTACTAAATTAATTTCATCTAATAACCAGTGAAGAAATGAAATAGTACTAAACAATAGTATCATTCTGTGGTGTTTACAGATATATTTACAGAAGGTCGTTCCTCCTGTGAACCCATTGTACGTGCCAATTTGTTGCACCCTTCATTAGAATTAGTATGGGTATCAGTGAACTGCAAACCTCATTTGGAAAACACATAACTTGCAAGCATCAAAAGAAAACTGGGTTCATCTCTAAAGCAGATTTCATAGTTGCCAATGAGTATTTTGCTGCTTTCATTAAATGGACTTTAAAAGGATTTTAATTGTATTTCTTATTTTGGCTAACCACCTGATTCTGACAATATTATGTCTACAGCTGTTCAGCTCTCAAGAGCATTATTTAGAATTAGGGAAAAATGCCTACGAATGCTACTGAGGTCTAGACTAAGTCATTTTTCTGAAACTGTGTAACAGACATCTTTCAAACACTTGATTGCTAGAATTTGTTCACTTCTCTTTACACTTACCTTGTTTCTTTTATGATATTAGTTGTGTATGACTACTATCTCCTCTAGGTTTGCAAATTATATGCTACAGAAGAGACACAATATGGGAAAAAAGCCTACAGCTAAAAAATGCAGGTTGGTATGAATGCAATTTGGACTTACTATGCACACACTTCTGCCAGTATTGAACTATTTACACATTGTTCAAGCCTAGAAAACGGTAATTCCCTCTTCTGAGTAATTAAATCCAACACCAACTAAATATATTGGAAACAGCTGATCTCATAGTCACTAATGTATGCGTGCAAAATTTCAGATATTTCTTCAACTTTAGGCACAAGCCTAAGTTTCACTTCTTTGAAAATAGCTATAGGAAGTATAGGAAATCTAATTATATCTATATACATATCTATGTATATATATATATATAGATATATCTAACTCTCTATATAAGTGGTTTTCTATGTTCTTTTCCTTTGCTAATGAAAACTAGATAAATATCTTGATAGAATACTATGGGTCAGTGGTATCACTTATTCATCTGGAAGTTCCTAGGAGTGTGTTTTAAGTTGATTTAATGAACGAGAGGAGGAAGAACTGTTTGCTTTATAGACATATGAAAAGATAATAGTTGTACTCTGTGCTGTTTTCATCTGGCTTTGTCATGCTGAGTCTTGATATTTTGTGTTGTCATACATACAATATATAAATCAAGGGTCAAACAAAGTCAGTAATAATACCATATTGACAAGGGATATGATTCATACAGAAAAACTTTTCCAGTGTTTGTATACATGGAGATGTCATGCTAAGATTGTCTGATTTTCTCTTTTTCCTCTGGGTTTTATTTTGGTCAATGTGATTGTACAGGAGGAGTAAAGAGCTGAAACAGTTTGTATGAAACTTCATTTCTTGAGAATGAATAATGTATAGGACATAATGCAGGGAATAAAAGAAAATGAAAAATTGCCTTAAAATGTTTTGTCTCGTTTTGGTTTGGTTTGCTTTGTTTTGTTTTTAACTGACTCACTGTTATCTACTTGAGAAAATTTCTTTGGAATGCTTTAAGGACTCCTTATAAACCTGACACAGTATCTTTGAAAGCAGAAGAACCTGAATAAAAATGATGTTTTGTCTGCAAGAGTCTAAAAAAAAAAAGAAATCTATATTTTAAAAAAGAATGCCTAAGAACCTATTTTAATCACTGTCAAATGATACATAAATTTTGATAAAATATTACTGATTTAGCAATTTTGCTGTAATATTTGGCAGATTAATGTTTATTCACAGAGTTGGGTTTTGACCCGTTGTTATCATTGACCTAATTCACACAGGAAAAAGATGAAGATTTGAGTTAATTATTAATGTCACTGTCCTGGTTGGGGCTGGACTAGAGCTCCTGTTGGTTTGGCAGCGAGAGCAGAGCTGCAGCACCCTGAGACCCCAGGGGCTCCCCAGGTCCCAGTGCCCTCACCTGTGTGCGGGGGCGGGGGGAGCACAGCTGGAGGGCTGGGCCCGGATTGGCCGATATCCCATGTCACGTGTCATTGTGCTCACTATATAAAGGCAGGAGTGGGCTAGGAGGGGCTCTCACTTCTGGGAGTGTTGTTGTGGTGCCTTTGTGTTGGGGATTGCTGGCTGGGAGCAGGTGGGTGTTGGTTGGTGGGTGGTGAGCAACTGTATTGTACATTACCTGTTGATACTGCTGTCAGCGTGTTGTTCTGTCACTGTTATTAAACTGTTTTTATCTCAACCCGTGAGTCTCCCTTTGCCCCTCCGATTCCCTCCCCATTCCCAAGTGGGGGGAGGGTGGGTGAGCGACTGCAGGGCATTTAGCTGCTGACTAGGCTCAAATGACAACAGGCACATAGGAAAGGAATCTGTTCCTTTTCATAAAAGTTAAATTAGTTTTCTCATTCATTCTTGAGAAAATTGTATAAATAACTGGCATTTAAAAAGCATATTGCTGTAAAATTCTCCGTTTATTTACCTTTCTTTGAGGATTTAGGTCAGAGTTTCCATAAGATACTTTTAACTGATAAGAAGGAGTATTTTTCCTGTTAAATAGTCTTAAGTTTATCTTATGACAAATCAGCTTGTTAGGCACATTGAAGTGCGTTGCTGAAGATGAATCTATAACAAAATCCTGTCCAAGGTATGCATATTATCTTCTAACAGGATCTAGAAAATATAATTTGGTACCATTTTTATACTGATTTTATTTGTTTCTGAGTTCTTCAGCATACGTAGTCAGGACTGACTTGGAGAAGCAACTCTCTGCCATCCACCTACTGCCAGTTTTCTATCTCTGTCTTTTCTGACAATATTAAAGGTATGCCTTATCCCTAGGAAGAGCCTCTTTCTGTATGTATAGCAGTTAATTTCCTCTCACTGGAATGATAAAAAGCAAAAATAGAACTCTTTTTGCTCAGTTCTTTTCTGAGAGAAAATCAATAAGGAGTCAAAACACCTATATAAGCCATCACAGCATAGACTTGAAGTCATTTTGCATTTTACAAATCATATAATATTAAATATTTTTTAAAAAATCAGTAGAAAAATCTGAAACATTTAGATATCAAAGTTGAATGTTTTTAGAGCAGAATAAAGCATAATATGGCTCATCATACATAGGATGAAAATGAAACAAAAGCAAAAAAAGCCATCAAACCCGGCAAGAGCTGTTTCAACAGCTGAGGCTTGATAAACTGCATAACATAAACAGCTACACTTGGCTTTTCATATTAATTCTGGGGCATTTTATGTTGAATTCTTTTTTTTAAGTATTCCAGGCAAGTTAGAAGACAGTATTGATCAGCATTAACTGATGACATGCCCATAAAGTCATCAACAAATATCGGTGTTTAATTCTGAAGTACATGCAGATGTCTAAGATAATGGATTATAGTGGAGTGGCACTGATAGATAAGATTTTTTAATGTGTTTAGTTAGATATTAGATGATTTCTGAGAGATTAATAAACTAATTTCTTCCTTGCACCTCTTTGATGCAAGTTTAAATGATTAGACAGCATTAATAAAGTATTGTTCTCAATTTATCTGGGGAACTTTGGGATAAAAAGGTTACACCAAGCTTGGTAAATGACTCTTCTTGGAGCTCTGTGGATATCTCATAAAGTTCATATAGCTGTGCTCCTGGAACTCTGAAATAACCTAACTCTGCACAATTATTTTCACTTTCAGTACACACAGAAATATTGTGATTTGTGAAAGTACGAAGCAAAAAAGTAGAACAGCAGCATATGAACATCTCCCTCTAAACAGCATTTTCCCACAATTTGGATGTGAATTTTCTCACCTATAGTTTAGTCTCAAAATTGAGTGATCTCTAATCAAATTTTAAGCCAGTTACAACAACATACTTACCACTGCTTCTTACTACAGTTTGTCAGTAAGGTTAAAGAACTATCATTGCAGGAAAATTAAGTTCTGTATTTGTTAGTATTGTATTTTGGAAGTAGCAATGCTAATGCTCAGCCTAGCATATTTCCAACAAAGTTTCAATGGCTGAGAGGTCTCATTTGTACTCCTGTAAGAATTATTAAAAAAGGTATTTCTGAGCTTCCTGACAAGCAGGCTAGTAGAAAACAAAAGTAGCAAAACAGCTATCTTTACCAAGGGCCTCCTTAGGAATACATCGTAAAAATAATTTGGTCTGTCTGACTTGGCAGGGAATTCACACTGAATCGCCATGCTCAACAACATCTATGATGGTCCCTTTGGACTCATATTCATTCTTCTGGAAGAATATAGTATGTTGCATAGGCCAGTCACACAGCCACTGTTTCTTGTCCATGTCGGTGATGATCTGACTGATAGTTGGTGACATATTGTGCATTGATGGGGACAGAAGAATGCTCACACAGGGGCTGCTGATAACCTTTCCTATGAGTGCCTCTATAAATAAGAAGTAACTATAATGGGATTATATTGATTAGAGTAATGACAGAGCTGATGATGAGTTGTAATCTCCTTTAAGAGGTCATTCAGAGGGACAGTCAGCTGCTTAGTTAAAATTATTCAGCAATCTAGAATTAGCAGGAGTCTTTTCTCTTTTTCTCTTTTTTTTTCATTACACATTACAGCATATGCAAAAGCCTGTGTGATGGAGCTGATGACTGATGATGATGATAGTAATGATAATGGCTGCTTGATTTTTTTCTTATGCTGTTATTCACTAGTCCTATGTGCTGAAGGCATTCAGTATGCACTAAGACTTCATTAGGAATTTCTGAGATGAATGATTCCTTTTTTCCACCTGAAAATACCTTTCATCTGCATTTCTGATCCCAGCTCCATTTTGTAGAGAACTTTAAATAAAAAAGGAAATTTCATGGCTGGTGTTATTTTTAAAATTAAACTTTAAAATAATTGATATTTGAGAAAAAAGGAAAGGCTTTTATATGTTGCACACCCCCCTATTAATCTACATACCACTATTGATGAATCAAAAGAATTCTAACAAGAGAGTAATTATGTTCTGCATATTATGGCAGGAACTACAAGATGGTTTTCATGATGGGACCGTATGAAAGTCTCCCAGAAAATAAACAAAAAATTACACATTAAATATTTTTTTAAGCATTGACACTGTGTGCTGTACAACACTGAGTATTCTGAATTCCAGAATCTCAGAGATGTAGTTCTTGTCTCTCATAAATCCTATTTATGAACACACGAGGCTGCAAATGTATTGATTTTTAAAACATCCATCAGATTCAGCAATCAGCCAGGACTGGTCAGTTGTTCAATGGTCACTGGTAAACATATTCTCTACTTACACATATGATAGCATGATATTAATTTTCCATTTCAATGACTAACCATAGACAATAAGGGTTAGAATATATGAGTGCTGGATATGTACTGACTAGTCATGTATCACAGTTAAAACATAATATGTTGAGTTGACATTGAAATGAAGAACATCAGAGGAGAGATATGGTCATTTCTTTTCACACAAAATGGAAAATGTACTTCAGGTCACTCCTACTTTTTGGACACTGGCTGTTATGCTGGAGGTTTTGTGCTTGAGAGATTTTATCAACAACGCTTTATGATTACTACTGGGCAATCCAGAGAACCACATTAACATTGGCCTCAGAGGAATTTTTCCACGTGTCATCCCAGCCAGAGGCTAAAGAAATATAAAAGAAGTTATGGAGGAAAGCTAATTAGAAAAGGGAAATGAAGATGGAATTGAGTATAAAGATAAAAAAAAAAAAATCTATTATTTTCAAACTTGTAATGGTATATGTTCTTGTGTGTATTTCTAGGTCCTTTCCACTGATGCCCTATGACATTCTCACATTTTGAGTTACATTGCATATTCAATCAGACAACAAGCTTGGAGGAATATAATGCCTTTTTTTTTTTTTTTTTCAAGAATGAAATCCTATAACATAACTTTTTTCATGAAGGTCATTACTATAAAATAAAAAATTGGAGACATATAATATATATGCACTTACTAAGGATGCCCAGATGTCATAAAACATATCATTCAAAACATTTGTGACTAGAATCCGACACATTTAGACATGAGGTACAGAAAATTAAAGGTGTTATCTGAAAGTTTGTGTCTTAATGGAAGATCTTTCACACGTCTTCTTTCCCTGATAATTAGACTGTGACAAAAAAAGCACTGTTTTTGTTTTTTTGTTTTTGTTTTTTTTTTTTTCACTATAGATTTCAGCAGCTTTCCAGTACCTTCTGGTAGATTCCTTTACCACAGAGAACTAGCTAGGAGTATATAGCCCATTCAACATAGCTCATGCTTTCTGATAATGCAAACGTACTTTGGTTCTCTTGGATGTAATTATTTTAAACATCTGCAGTTCAGGAAACCACAGATGAACTAGTCATCCAAGTCTCTTTATATTCAGGGTCAAAAATGACATTCTTAGGACACATTTCATTTGACTTGTTCTTTGTATTTATGTTAAGATAAGATGATTTCCTTCCTAAGAATCGGTGCTTATTTCCACTCTTTAGTTAACTTGGCCCAGACTGTTTAGAGGAAGACATTGATGACTTCAGTGCTTAAGATGTCTATATTTAATCAAGTGTATCCAGTCCTTGAAGACTAGAAAATTTCAATTTATTTCTCAGGGAGGAAAGAGGTGAGCACAGAACTGTATAAACTTTCCTATCCCTTTTAGGTAAGTAGACCTTCACAAGCTCACAACCTCCACTTTGCTCATGCTTTCAAAGTATTTTCTTTCCTCTCTACACTGATCAAATTGGAAGTAATTTCTAAAGCTCTGTGTAGTTTGGTACCTGTCACTTATGAAAAAGGCTTAGTACAGCTGTTAAGACACTGCTGTGATGCACAGAACATCATCTTTGTAAGCTGATCAGAATGGACTCTGTGTGGATCTCCATTGCCTTTAGAATTTGCTCCTCTGATAGCTGTTGGAGAAACCTATCTGCGTTCAGGGTGATAAAATTATTTGATTTATTTTTTGATGAATAATATTTCTCGGTTTGCTAGATTTTGTTCAAATAACTATTACTGAGTTTTCTAATGATGCCTCTAAATGACATTTCTAGACAGAACACTTGTTTTATTCTAGCTAGTGAGAGTTGCACATACAGTTTACACATTTTACATATTTTAAAACAAAGTATTTAGCTGCAGTGGAAATCCCTACTATAAAAGTAAATAAAATATTTTTTCAAAATTCCTAAAATTCTCTTACTCATGTGCTGTCCACTGTGATAAAACTCAAGGTAGTAGGTGTTTAATAAAATAACTGACAGGCAATGTAATGCAAGTTGCTAGTAACAGTGCTAGTTCTGTAGCACACACTTCATTTCATCCTAAGCCTCATATCTGTGAAGAATGATAAGAAGAATAAATACAAGATATATAAAATACCAGTTCACTGTGATTGAACAGACACACTGCTGTCCGTTTTTTGGTTTTAATTCTTTTCATTTCCCAAAAGTTCTTTTTCAGTTTCTGCATGTAATATATTCTGTTACCGATAATCTTGAGTACCCAGTGCTAAGATATTAATTTCCTAAAGTTTAAAATGTGATTTTGCCTTCCTTTCTCAGCTGGATGTAGAGTTACATTTAAATGAGATATTTGTTATCTATACTTTTAACATTATAAATAAGTCCTGCTGCTGTAATTATATATGTATATAAATTTTTTAAAAGATGGAAAAAACGTTCAGAACATGAAAACACCTCTTTTGTTTATTGATTATTTTCCTCCTAATGGAAGATAAAATTATAAACCTTACAGCATAATTCTTTCCTTTCAAACTTGTGTAAAATTCAATGATTTTGTAAATATCATGTCAGTGGACTGGGAAGTGGTATGTTTCTTAAGACAAAACAAAGTTCTGTGTAGGTATCTGAGTGTGTATAGACACAGAATAAAAACACCTTTCCTTATGCACTGGTAGCCACTTCAATATAGGCTAGCAAGCAATGGAAATACATAGTAGAAGATCTTTATTTTTTCTGTTTTTCATCTCTGTTATAATTTTTAAAAACAGTTTTATTTTATCTAGTAAGGATTGTTCTACCACAAAAACCTTCTGACAACCTTCACAGGTTTGTAAAAAGCCTGTATTGAGATTCAAATATTATTTCTACAAATGGGCCCCAACCACATTATTCTGGTAGAAGATCACATGTGAACTAAAGGAATCTGTCTCATACAGATGCCAGATGACTTTTCCATCTTAGGTAAAGCTGGGGGAACTTTTGTACTTACAAAGTACTGGCATGTCAATGCTGAGAAGAGAATAGGTCTGATAAATTTTATATTTTTCCCCTTCCCTGCCACTAGTCTATTTTCCCATGGTTGACTTTCCTATGAACTATCTAGAACTAAGTGGAAGAGGAAATTTGTATCCTCCTATACAAAAAATGGTGGCTGCTTCTGTATGCCTTTGGGCAATTTCCTTTGAACAGTTCACATTTACATCCCCCTTCAAAAAAAGTGCAGTACAAGTGCAGTACGGTAAGTTTCCTCTGTGAACTCTCATACAAAGTACACTGAGATCACACTAGATAGGGGAATTATAAGACTACATTGTAACTTTTTGTTGATGGATCTGTATATAATTTTCAAAAGCAGACGGTATAATAGCACATCTGTAATCTGTATGTGCATATTTAGACATAGAAAATTGAGCTTTAATTTTTCTCTTAAGAAAAAAATATTTGTAAAGCTAACTTATCTAGTGATGTGAAATTTCAAAATCCATTAAAACATGCACTTTATGAAACAAGCCATTTTATTTAGTGTCCATAACCTTTTTCAGAATACCTATGATGAATTCCTCAGTGTGGCAAACATTCAGATGCATTTGTAAAGCCCAGAGCAAGTGATATCATCATATAGCTCATACCAATCAGATATTATTTAAAGTATAATAAATCAGAACAAAATTACATGCCAGGTATTCAAAGGTTATGAGCAATAGAACTGCAATAAAAAATCATTGGCAGAAGGAGAAAATCACTACTGTAATCATGCTACAGTTATCCAGTTCTAGACTTCTTTATATGAAAAGTGGAATTGTAATAGTTTAATGAAACAGTCATAATAATTGTAAGCTATTATGTCTGTCTTCAGATTTGACTTTGCTAGGATGTTGTTTAGAAGCCAGAGGAACAAACTTAACTAGTGACTAAAGCCACCTTATGTTACTGTATCAGAAAACATCTGTCATGATGTCCAAATCCATATCAGTTAGTCAGAATAAAATAAACAATGTGCAATGTATAATAAAAATGACTCCATTATTTTCTTTCTTCATGATATTTTTAAGGTTATTAATAGTGCTTAAACATAGGTAACTGACATGGGAATGTCCACACAGAATAATTCAATAGGTTTCTGCTCTGAATCAGCCTCTGGAAGAGTTTCTCCCTCCTCCCCACCTCCTCTTTCCCCTAGTCTGTGTCCTTTGTTTTTCTCTCTTTCTTTCTCTATCTGTCTTCCACTGCCTTCCTGGCTAAAGTAGGTCACTGAGGAGACCTTCAAATAACTCTTACAGTAGGATATTTTTAATATTCCCCTTTTCATGAAAATATTAAAAATATATGTTTAGATTATTAACATTAATTAAAGTAGAGTAAGATACTTTACAAGGCACAAATATATTCTTCATACAAATTGAAGGGGTAAGTACCTCTGATTACCATGACATAATCAGGGAAAATTTTGCACTCTCTCCAGCAGAAAGTACCTCCTTGATGAATTATAAGTCTGTTTGGTTATGTAGAGAGTTGGACCAAAACCAAACAAAATACTGATAGTTCATTTTTATCCTAAATCCCTGAAGTTTAAGATAGGGCAAAATTCACTATACGTATTCTAATTTGTACCTTTCTCTCAAGTGTGTAAACTAATATCCATGAAGAAGAATCTGTAAATTTGTTCATCAGAAGTCTAGAGACTTATTATGTGGGAAATCACAAAATGATTTTTTGAAGTCATAAAAGCCCTTAAATGTACTGTAAATTTATTGTAAATACTGTCTGGCTGATCTTGCAGTCTTTTGGCAGGCAAAATTCTCCTTGATGCCAATGGGAGTTTTGACATTATGAGAATTTCAAAGACGAGATCTTTTATAAACATGCTAGTAGTCTAAAACATTACATTTTATTATCTCCATGAGAACTATATTACTTATGAATTTAATAATAGTGAATAAATTTGTTCTTGACTTGCTGCTCTGAGAAAAGTAATGTAAATATAAGACTGTATCTAGGCCTTACTTAGGTTTATAAGTAAGCAACTCGATGCACTCGTTGTGCCTTGCTGAATTGTTTGACACATGCTTGCCTAGCTGTCTCCCAGTATGTGAGTGCATTGGGTTCTGTGGGAACCGTGACTCTATATCCAGTGAGTTGGAAATGTGAAAAATCATGGTTACCTTAGATAATTTGGCTTGTTAATGGCATGACTGTTTTTCTTTGTATAAGGATAATTCATCTTTGATGAAGTTTCTAGCCAGACCTGTGTGATGCACAAAAGATCATCACAAGGATTTTTGCTCTGTGTAAAAACTTGCCTTGTGCTGAGAAATATCTTCAAACCCATGAGGCATAGGAAAACAAACATGCTTGCAAATGTATCCCTGTGCCCTGCCACTCAGGGAAAATTATTTGTTTCCGTGATTACTTTGAATTTCTGTGTATAAAATTAATGTGTTCCTCTTATTTAGCTGATAACTGTTAGTATATTGGTTGAATTTAAAAGATATAGTAAAAGCTAAATATTAAAGGCTAAACCCTAAGAAAGATTTTAAATGCACAAAAACTTATAGAATCCATGATCCTAGCTGGAATTTTGGTTTATAGCCAGCTTATATCTATTAAAAATTATTTTATTATTCAGTGTTAAATAAATATACTTGTTAAGTGTGATGAATTAACAGATGTCAAACTGGGTAAAGACTTTGTTAATGTACTGTATAATGGCAAACATTTGAAGTACTTAGAGTAACAAATCCTACTGCACAGCAATCTCCCCATACCTCATTTCCTAGTCACTTCAAATACTATCACAAAGAATACTTCTACACAAAACCTCATTTTACAGTGCTGTGTAGCTGGTGTGAAATGAGCCTCTTACCCACAAAAATAACTGTTGAAGGTTGTCAGAAGGTAGTTTTATCAGCTACCAATACTCCATATGCTGTAATAAAGTGGCAATGTTGTCACTGAAACCCAGTCTTTACAAGATGCAGAGGTGTAGCTTTTTGAACTCTGTTCTGGTCAGTCCTATAATTCATTGAGGATGGCTGAACCAGATCAGCTCTTGTAAAGCAAATCCCAAAAGAAAACCAAGTGTACTAGCAACTACTCTGGTGTTTCAAAAGGTCTTTTTTCCTAGACCAGCTCCAAACAAATATTCCATTGTTTTAGCAGTTCTTTTTAATTCTGGGTAATATGCAGGGAGGAAAAAAATCCAAACACTAAAAGCTATAACTACTTGCTGTGGAATATTAAGGATATCTATCATAATGCATGTCTGAATGTCTCAGCACCTTGGCCAAATGCTATTGTTTGATGATTACATATTATCAATAATAATAAAATTATCACTATATGGAATCAATTTCTACTTGTATTTACAAATGGAAAATTTGTGTTATTTTTTCCCCATTCAATCACTGGAATGAGTTGATTCTGCATAATTTAAAAGTTTATACATTTTATCCTGTCTCTGTTACAGATGAAAATGTGTGTATTACATACACATATATTAAATTATATTACATACACAAATTAGTAAGCACATATATAAGGTATTCTGACACTCTCTGTGAAAAACTTACATTGATTTTGTCTGTGATTTCGAATGTGTGCTAAAAGTCAATGAGCAATGAAAGGATAACACAAGTTATTTGAATCTCCAGAGTCCCTTTAATTGGTTGTTACTGCTGGCTGACATCCTTGGTTGTTCAACACAGGAGATGCTGAAAGCAAAACATTGACCAAAATCTTTTCACATGAATTTCATAGTGGAACTGAAAATGATGTTGTCAGTTTCTTGGAAGAAAGAACTTTTCAAAGACAGACAGCTGTTTACTATAGAGGAGACAGAAGATAATCTGACAACAGTGGTAGCGTGGTACAGCAAAGTGGATTTGTACTATGAAAAGTAAATGGTGGTGTGAGTAATGAGCCCTTACAGACAACCAGAGGTCTGTTTTGGTGCTTGCATTACTTGGAATTTTCCACTAAGATGCAATAACTTCAGATCACTGTAGTATAATCAAGACAAGATATACAGTATATTTTAGAAATTACAGTATGTATGTCAAGTTCAGGAAAAAGGAGCTTCCTCAGCTCTGTCCACAAGAACACCAAAAAATTTACCACTGCTGTGCTAGTGTTTCAGGTCTGTTGTTCATTCCTGACACCCCTATCTAAAAAGCTCTCCTAGGTGGATATTAAGCGGTGAAGTCTTCTGATTCTCTGACTTATGGTAATGCTTTTGGAGGTGTTTACGGTGCAGCCCTGAGCTCTGATCCCAGAACTATGAAATGAATGCCATTATTTCTAAGTTATATTTATGTATTTATATCTATTCTGTCAAACAGTGTTTACAACAGCATTTGCAGATATTTATGGAGTTTTAGAAGGAATCTCTTTATTGATTTTACTTGATTTTAATTATTATTCACAAGAATCATAAGACTGAAACACAAGGAGCTTAAACTATCATACTTCAGCAGAAATTCAATTCACAGCTGCAGAAAAGAGATTTTATCCATAAAAAACAGAAGAGATAGGATTGAAGTCAAAACAGTTACTGTACTTTGACATTTGTATTCAAATCCTATTTGTGTAAATTATGTCATTGTAGTGCCTAATCTTTTAACTTTCAACAAGCCTCTGTATATACATATATACTTACAAATATCTTTCTATAAAATCTATCTCTGAATGTGTGTATGTATGCATCGATGTCTGTGTATACTTTTACATGTTTATACATATTGTTAAATTCACATATATCTGTGTTTATACACCCATATCTACAAAAATATATAAATATTTTTACAGCTTGTTGAAAGCTGATAACCTGTCTTCGGTACAGGAATACTTAGACACTGACTTACTTCAGAGATAATTTATTGAAATCCACATTCAAAACTAGAAAGACTGTCAAATCACCTTGAAAAATATGAAATTTCAGCAAAAGAAATTTTCTGTCACCTAAGATAGAGCTTGGCATTCCCCTTGTTGAACTTCATGAGGTTCCTCTCAGCCTGTCAAGGTCACTTTGGATGGTAGCACAATTCTCTATCATATCAGCCACTTCTGAGTCTTGTTTCCTCAACAAACTTGCTTAGGTGCGCTCTGCCTGATCATCCAGATCATTAGTGAAGATGTTAAACAGCACCATACCTCGTACTAATCATGGGGTACACCACTAGTCACTGGTCTTCAACTGAACTTTGTACCACTGATCACCACCCTCTGGACCCAGTCATTCACCTGTTTTCAACCCACCTCACTGTCTTGTCATCTAGCCTGTACCTAAACTGCCTCTCTATAATGATCTTATGTGAGACAGTGTCAAAGGTTTTACTGAAGTCCAGGTAGACAATACCTACTTCTCTCCCCTCATTTACCAAACCACTCATTTCATCACAAAAGGCTATCAGGTTGGTCAAGCATGACTTGCCCTTGGTGAATCCATGCTGACTACTCCTGATAACTCATTCTTTATGTGCCTGGAAATTGTTTTCAGGATTAGTTCTTCCGTAACCTTCCCAGGGATCGAGGTGAGGCTGATGGGTCTGTAGTTTCATGGGTCATCCTCTCTTGCCCTTCCCAAAGACATGAGTGATATTTGCTTTCCTCCAGTACTCAGGTACCTCTTGCAATTATGATTATTGAAGGTTGTCCAGGGTTGAATGAGTGGTGGGGGTTTTTTGGTGGCAGGGGTCTATAGGGGCAGCCTTCCCTGTGAGAAGCTTCTCGAAGCTCCCTCAGCTCCAAGTCAGTTCCACCTCTGCATGAAAACTGAGCTAATCAGCTGCGCCTCATCAATAACGTATTTAAGAAGAGACGTGGTGACAAGCAGGGGGACTTGTGAGGAGGAATAGCTGCAGCTTCATGAACACCAAGGTCAGTGGAGGAATGGAGGAATAAAGGAGGGGGGGAGGTGTGCCAGAGCAGATACTCCCCTGTATCCTGTGGTAAGATGGCAGGGCGGTCCCCCTCACCACCCAAGAAGATGTATGGTGGAGCAGACACTGATTTATGGCCTGTGTTTTTTCGCCTGGTTGATCAAGGTGCTGTGCCCAAAGAAGGCCTGGGTCTTGTGGGAAAAGGTAGACCCGCTGTTGTAATTCAGCGCTGGGAGGATTGCAGCATGTGGGAGTGTCCCACACCAGAGCAGCTCGGGAAGGGCTGCAGCCATGGAAGAGGATCCAGTCAGAGAAAGTTAGTAACCCAAGAAGGAGCAGTGTGGGGAACGCAGCAGCCCGTGGGAGGAACTCATGTCAGAGAAAGTCTGTGGAGGACTGTCTCCTGTGAGAGGGGGACCACAATGGAGCAGGGGGAAGAAGTTCCAGAAGCTCCCCCCACCGAAGATGGAAGAAGTGGCAGCACTGACTGCACACCCAATTCCCTGCCCCTGCACCGCTCGAGGAGGAGGTAGAAATATCGGGAGCAGAGCTGAGCCTGGGAAGAAGGGAGGGGTGGGGGAAAGGTGTTCTCAAGATGTGGCAATGCTTCTCACTGTCCCACTCTGTTAAGTGTTGTTAGTGTCTGTAATAAATGTATGTTCTTTTTTCCTTCCCCTAATGAGTCTGCCTTTTGCTCGTGACCATAAAGGGTGAATTTTTTCCCCATCCCAGTCCTATCTCGAACCCCAAGCCTGGCTCTCTGTCTCTTCTTATTGCCGGAAGAGAAGGGAGAGAGAGTGGCTGCATGGTGGTTGGCTGCCGACCAGGCTCAATCCACGACAGCGGTAATAGAGAGTGGCCTCACTATGACATCAGCCAGCTCTCTCAGTGCTTGTGGATACATCCCATCAGATGCTGTGGAATTTTGTATGTCTGGTTTCCTTAGGTATTCTCTAACCTGATCTTCCACCAAGGATAAGTCTTACTTGCTCTTGATTTTTTTGCCTTATCTCTGAGTTCTTAGATTTCTGAATGATGGTCTTAATAGCAAAGACTGAGGTGAAGAAGGCTTTTAGTAACTCGGCCTGTATTCCCAGTAGGCACACAAACACAAAACCACAGAAATATACTTTTACAGCACAAATATAGATATATACAGATGATAGGCCACTTTGAGGGACACAGACAGACATGTTCACACAAACACAAATAGCAGTAATGGCCTCATCCTGATTCTATCTTTAATTGAGCAGGATGAGGATACACACATATATACACATAAATACAATGTGGATCCCTCCAGCAACTGGTCTTACACCTGAACTCAGTCTCCGTAGTTGTTGGTATACAAATACATGAGTCCCTGAGGCTGCAGCCCCACTTCAGTTGCTGGTACAGATTCACATGCACACACGCACATGTGAGTGCACCCACACCCATATTCAGTGTGTAACCTTGGATATTTTTAAGTCATGAATGGACAAATCCCCAAGCGACCAGGTCTGATTTCATAAATGGCCTTACCTTATAGTAGGAGGTTGAATTACAGACCTCCTGAGGTCCCTCCCAAACTCAATCATCCTATGTTTCTATGATTCTGTAACAGAAGTGAAAAGACTTCTGTTTCTAACAAATAGCTCATGTAATTCAGTGTATTTTTCCCCTTTCTCTGACTCTCAAATTGTGAAGTAGTCAATTAGTGCTTACTGGCTCTTCTTTTTGTGCTTACAGAGAGAACTAAGATACAAGAAGGCTTACCCTTCTCTGTTTAGGACTAAATCTTCAAAGGGATTTTCTGAATTTCAGACAGTGACTTTAGGCACTCTGTTCTCTGGTAGAATCCTCAGCCTTTACTTTATCACCTAGCTTCCCATCAAAATGTTGTGGAAGATCTGAGCATCTAAAAAGAGATTATCAAAGTTCAGTAAAAAGGAGGAGCTGGATAATGGGCATGGCCACTGAAACATGTTCTAGGACCCCTTCCTGTCCCTGACTCCTAATTGCAAGACAAAAACAGCTTCCATTTTCATGTAGAATTAATTGCCTTTCGGGAATCATCATCCACAGCCTGTTTGTGTTTGGACATGGCAAAAAGAGTAAAGCTATCATCCATTCCTTTATTACCATGGCCAAATGACATCTTTCCTGAGGAATCCCATTATCAAATCTCTATTCTGGCTGGACTGACATGAAGATGTGAATGTAGGTCTTCTGCATTTTAGAAGAGTATGTTAAAATTAAGTTACTGAATATGATGATGAGGATCTTGATCTTTTATTTTTTGAAGTTCTTTACAACTCTTTCACCACAAATGAATATTAAATGAGTAGGAAGTTGAACATGATCATCACTTTACATCAGACGAACATCTTATCCACCTAATTGCAAAGTAGGTCTTTGAATGTTAGATATCTAATTTGATGACCGTTATTAATATATGTGGACTGCAAAAGTTTTAGTAGAGTAATAGCTGAAATGTACTTTGTTTCAGAATACCTGAGAGTCCAGCATTTATCAGACCTGAGTTCAAACTCTGGTTATAAATAATTAAAACAGCACCAACAATCTCATCACAGTTGACATCTTTCTCAAGGGGAACAGCAGAGGCAGAAGTGCTGATCTCCTCTCTCTGCTGACCAGTGGTGAGACAAGAGGAAATGGAATGAAGATTCACCAGGGGAAATTCAGGTTGGACATTAGGAAAAAGTTCTTCGCTGGGGAGCCTTGTTGGTCATTGGAACAGGCTCCCCAGCAAAGTGGTCATGGCACCAAGCCTGTCAGAGTTCAAGGAGCATCTTGATGAACTACATATGCTTTTAGTCATATTATTTAGTTTTATGTAGTTCTGAGAGGAGCACGGGGTTGAACTCAATGATCCTTATGAATCTCTGTCAGTTTGGGATATTCTACGATTCTAACAAAACCAGATAGATATGTAATTCTAATAATAATTACCTTAAATTTAAAACTGTGACAAACAGAGATCAAATAATACCTAATAAGTCTTATCACTCAACTGTTATTTGGCAGAGACTAGTAAGCATTTTGTAGTAGTGCTTTCTTCACTAATCTTGAAGTGGCAATTCAGGGAGAACCACCAACCTGACAATTCTAGCTGTAGGTGTTGACCAGCAAAATGACACCTGATTTTTGCTTTACATGTGCTTACAAGCACCAAATATTTTGGTGCTGACAGTCAAGCAGCACCCGTGAAAATTATAAGGATGCAGTTGTAGTGGATTCAAGAACAGATCCAATCAGCAGTTTCCTTGTTTATTTTCTGTTGAGCAGAGTGACTTGAGGACCTAGCTCCTTTCTCATTCAGACTCAATTTTTTAGTAATGCACTTAGATTTGCTTTGTGTGGAGACCAAGCTGTAGAGAGAGAACTATGGACTAATCTGTGTCTATGTGTCACCTCAGTATGGAAGGCGCACACATACCTTGAAGCAGTTGTGGCTGTTAGTGCCACATAGACATGGACTTTACTAATCTAGCTGAAAATTCTCAAAGTTCAGTGTAATATATGTGGGTACCTTTTACTTCTTTATGTGGTACACTTTGTGAAATTGACATAACTCAATCAACAGACTTCTTCAGCACCCATAACCTGGATGCTCTGTCATTTTTACTTATTTGTAAAAATACAAAGTTTTAATTTAAAATTAGTTTCTTTAAAAATCCAGTGGATGAGCCTTTATATCTCATATACTTTCCTGATCCTCATCACGTGCATAAAGGGGAAAATGTCAGTAATAACCTCTCTTTCCTCTGATTCTTTATCTGGCCTATAGCTGATATCTACTGATTTGGTGGTTTTGGTTGGGATTTTGTTTTGGTTTTGGTTTTGTTTTTCTTGGGTGGGTAAAAGAGGCTGGAGGTTGCTTTCTTTTTTGTTTCTATATGAAAGTTATACACATTTAAGAAATTTAAAGGAAAGCTAAAGAGAAGCAATCACTGTTGCATTACTTACACAAATATATATATATGCATGGCAGTAATTCTTCTTCACAGGTGTCCAGATACTGTCAGATATTTCACATGAACTTTATTCCATTGGTCAAGAGTTTCAGATACTCATTCAAATGTAATGTCTTGGGAGGTCAGGATCATGCAGGGAAAGACAATTTTTCTGCCAGTTAGTGCCAATCCTGCAGAGAGTCTTATTACTAGAGAAGAATCCTTGATTTTGTTTCTGAATTTCATGAGGAGATAATGGACCACTGGGGTGATGTGCTCATCATGACCTCTGCTGCTAAGCAGATGAGCTAACATGGCCTATAATACCTGAAGGTTTTTCAGGTTGCACAGCACCTGATTCAGGATAGCAGCTTGAAGTTGGGTTTCCACATCTCAGTCCAAGCATCCTACTGCAGTTTTTTTGTTTTGTTTTGTTTTGTTGTTTTTTTTTTTTGTTTGTTTTCTTTAAAGATTCTTTTAAGTTTGCATTGATAAACAATTATTTAAAAGTTTACTACATGACAAATATGAAGTGGAAGACCTATAATAAAGTCAGAAAATCAAATTGAAAAGATTTCAGTACATCACAAATGTGTATCCTAATCTTCCAGCTAAAGTGACAGTCACTGATTGGACCCAACAAGGATATAAGCATCACATTGCCTGTCTTTGTCATCTGATCACAATCTAAAACACTCCCAATGTGGTGAATGATGTCAAGTGTGTTGGAGGATGGCAATCCAAATAGTCTATGCCCAGAAATCAGCAAAAAGAAACACTAAACAGAAGGGTGTTCATGAATAATTCCCCATACTTTGTTGTCCTAGACAGGTTTTCCAGCAGGTACCTTCTTCCATTCAGAGTATGAATGGTGGAAAAGAATTTGTTAGCAGTAGAAATAGCACTCACCTGACCATATATAAATTAATCCATTAGAATCCCTTTATGATCACTGAAAAAATTAAGTATTTTAAGATGCTGTTCATCTTACCCAGAAATAGATTTCTAAAACATGACAAATTAATTGCAGCCCGTTGCTCTGTGTTGACAATATAGATAACGAGGCAAAAAATATTATATTGAAAATATCTAAATATAGAATTAATATGTACTTCTTAGACATAGGGAACAGGATATCCTGGACATACTGGAAAGGATATTAAACAGAAATGTATGCCTTGGACCTCAATATGTCTCTGCCTGTGTCTGCTATTTGAAAAATGGTTGCAATTATTGTCTCTTTTTTCTTGCTCACAAATCAAATGAGAGAAACTAACAAGGCCAGGACTGAATAGGGCATTTTGGGATATGAACTTGTTCTTCCTGACTGTCACAAGAAAAAAGTACTCAGTTCAAACAGTTTAATGAAAATCAGAAGCTAAACAGTTTATAATTTTATTAATGTCACATAATTAACTAGTAATCAGTGAGTTATACATCTGGGATCAATAATAGTAATGCAGCTGACAAACCACAACTCTAGATGCTTACAAAATGCTAATAAGCACCTACGCATTTCTAAGCACCCTTCTTTAACCACATTATATTTTAACCCCATCCAGCAGCTAAATGCCACATAGCCACTCACTCACATCTCCTCCCTTCCAGTGGGACAGGGAGGAGAATCCAAAGAAAAAAGTAAAAATAGTTGGTTGAGATAAGAACAGATTCATAACTAAACTAAAATAAAATATAATAACAACAATACTAGTAATAGAATATAAAAATAATTGTAATGAAAAATAATATAAAAAAAAAAAAAAAAAAAAAAAAGAGAGAGAGAAATAAAACCCAAGAAAAGGTCAAATGATGCACAATGTAATTTCTCACCACCTGCTGGCCCATGCCTGAGCAGCGATCTGCTCCTCTTGGCCAGCTCCCCTGGTTTATATACTGAGTATGACATTCTATAGTATGGAATATCCCTTTGGCTGTTCGGGTCAGCTGTCCTGGCTGTGCCCCCTCCCAGCTTCTTGTGTACCTACTTGATGGCAGAACATTGGAAAATGAAAAATCCTTTACTTATCCTAAGTGGGACTTAGCAACAACCGAAGCGTCAGTGTGTTATCAACATTATTTTCACACTAAATCCAAAACACAGCAGTGTACCATCTACTAGGAAGAAAATTAACTCTATCCCAATCAAAACTAGGACAAACCAAAGCCGTCTCAAATTTAAAACTCCCCCCCACAGTTCATTTGCTTCCCATCCAGAGGTAACTGGCACCCCTCTTTGGCAGGCAGTGCAGGTTCCCCACTTTTTCACCCCCTGGGGGACACGTGGCCCCTCCAGCTCTGTGTGAGGAAGTCCCCTGAAAGGTTCTCTGCACCCAGCAGTGGGGTGGCCCCAGGTGCTGGCCCCATGCTGACACTCCACTGTCAGGTGCCAGCTGCTCCCAGTGACCCAAGGGGCAGCTGTGCTGCCTGGGCTGGGCTGAGCTTGGGGTGTTTTGGGGCCACCATGGCAAGCACAATCCCAGTGTGACTGCTGATGTTTATTCAAGGTCTTTCCTTCCTGGAATGAATTTGCATGGTGGTTTTTGTTTTTTTTTTTTTTTTTTGTTTTGTTTTTTTTTTTTTGTTTTTTTTTTTTTTTTGTTTTGTTTTGTTTATTTGTTTGTTGTTTGTTTGTTTGTTTTATTTAAATTTTTAACATCTTTTCAGATTACATCATTCTTTGCTTCAAAAGTCTGACAATTCTTGGGTAATCAAAGTGATCACTGCCTTCCTGCCTAATATCGACAGTTGGGAGCAGGCAGTGGTTTTCCTCCTTAACATGATAATTTTTTGATGAACACCTTTCATACAGTTTTGTCTATTCAATGTGTGCACTCATATTCTTATTTTAACAGGCGGTGTTATCTAGGCTACTGGCCAAGGGTGGGTGTGCACCCCCACACTGATTTAATGCACTAATCATCACAGACATGGTTTTTATGAGAAAGACAGATTCTGCTGCATTTTTAAAGCAGAATAGATTTTGTGGAAATGGTCCATGGTCACTAGAATGTCTATAATGCAATCATTGGATCAGTCCAAGTAAGAAGGAACATTCAAGGATCATTAATTTCTTTTATTTTAGTGAGGTGTGTATGTATGTTCTCCATCTTGCTTTCTGCTCATGTGGAGATCTTTAAGAAGACTCAGTTGTCCAAATGAAGTTAGATGCCTCCAGGGTTGGTGACATTTGAGGCAGGATTTTATTTTTAATCACAGTTTTGTAATGAGGAAGTTAGACTGAAACATGCATTTAGGACCCTAATTACAGATGAAATCTTCCCTACCCATTTTTATTTATTCAGATTTTAAAGTTAGCTGATATCCATTCATAGTGGTGAGGTCTGGCTCTTTTACTCTAAATAACAACTTCAACAGGTGGGACAGGAGGCCCCTGGGAGAATTATTTGGGATATACTCAGAGTACTCAGCTTCCCAGTCTGACAAAGGCTGCTTCACCCACATACCAATTATCTGTCCCATTCGGTAGGAATGCTTAGCTCTGATAAATAAGCTCTCTCCAACTGCAAATTGAACCTGAATCAAGACCACTTGTGGTTACAGTGAGGACATGCATTTTCACTGTGAAAATAATAATACATGAAAATCTAAAACACTATTATCTAAGAACTTTTTCTAGAATGAAAAAGCTGTTCAAATATATCTTTCACCAGGTAAATAGTCCATTTTAATAAGATCTACTGTAAGAGTTAAAGGTACTTGATTTTTTATAGGTGTATGTATTTAGGAAGTCATTCTAGAACAAAGTAGTGCATGAATTTAAAGAGGAGCCAACAGCTGCATCTAGGCTAGGCAAGAGGGGAGGTGGCACAGGGTACCTGGGAATCCTAGCCTTTTGATCTTCTAAATTCAGTAACCTACCTGAACACACTGCATTCCCTTCATCATAAATATGCAGGAAAATGAAATACTGGTGTAACCTCAAGTCCTCACTCTAAAATACAGCTGTGATGCGGACAGGACATGTACTCAAATTGGAGATGCAAGAACTGTTCTCACAAACACTAGTTTAGAGGTGGATCTTCAGGGTGAATTCTGCAGATAAATATCAATGAACTTTTATTTTTCTGGAGGAAGGAAGGCTTTAGATGTCTTCCATGGGTGTCTGTGGTCTAGAGTTTGCAGTACACAAGAAATCTGAATATGACTAACAGGTATGACCCAGGATGTGTGCAAGACCTGGGGTAGTGACTGGAGGGCAAGTAGGATACATAAAGAAACGTCTCCGTACATGTCTAAATTACTACATTATTTGGGGAACAGTTACTCCTATCCTCAATAATTATTCTAAAATGCTGCATAGAAAATCCTAAACTAAAATTTATTTGAGATGCAGTAACAAAAATTTAAAAAAAAACATCACTATGATAAAGAGATTTTTACACACTTTCTTTAATTCCTGCTATTTTGTTTCAAGGAGTTATGAAAATAGCTTAGAAATAGTATGTGTAAGTATCTAAAACTTCAGGCAGATACTGGCAATTATAAGGAGAACTGATGGGGTTGTTCTAGCATTCCTAATTATTGTCATTAGAGCTCTTTTAGCTTGATTTCATACCCCACTAATGACCTTCACAGATTCTAAAATTCCTATTTAAGAATTAATTTTTGCTTATGTTCATTATGCTTTTTGTACAGCATATCAGCTACAGTATCTTAACCTCTGCCTACCTAAAATTTATATTACCATTCAAAATTTGGAACAAACTGATGAAAAAAACAGTTGTGGAACTGCAGATAACATTACATTTTTCTTCACAGAAGTCTTGTGTAATGTCTTTTTCTCTTGTCTACTTCTTATCCAAAAAGTAAATCTACTTCTACTTCTAAATATAAAGCTTTTAATATTAAAAAAATTAAAACTTCTACTTTGTAATGCTAAATACTTGACAACTATTTCTAAGTGGAAATACTGTAAGTTAGCTTTGAATCATCTGCACTGTATATGCTGGCTACCTATAGTTTAGTAAATGAACTATTTCTGAGAATTTTCTCAGTAACTGAGGGCAAATAGCACTGAACAAACCATATCCATGCATTAAGAATCAAAATTCTTCAAAATTGAGTTTTTACCTACTGTACATGGTTTCTGGTACAGGTTAATTTACAAATTATGTTTGGGAATTGTTTGTCAGTGTACTGATCAACCCAAGACAACAAGATGGCTGAGATTATTCTGAAAATGTATGAGTACTTTGTATAAACATATATATACGCACTATATATATATATATATATAGTATGAAAGATTCTCTCAAATCCTAGTGGTGTTCCACAGCTCTCCTTAGCTTGCTGGTAAAGTAATCATATCTTAATCCAGTACAAGATTTCTTGTTTAGCTTTAAACTAAAGCTACTTGGATCTGGTAATGGCAAAAATTTGGTCATAACATCATGGTATTAAAAATAGAGATAAAAATAAAAACACAACCCATAGGAAATTGTTTTAACAAGCCCAGACTAACCCTTCGCTGTATCTGTAGCATAGTTATACCGCTTCAAGAAGTATCTGTCTGTTCTATAAGAAGGTAGTCGGATTGACTGCAACTATGCTAATAGGGAAAGGGCATGTATCTTCACCTTACATAGATTCAACATGTTTTTTGATGAGGCTATCATGCAGAATTTCTTTGGTCTTTTCCTTCAGATTTCATTTCTAAAGGTTAGAAAAGATTTTTAATTATATTATTTTAATTATAATTATTATTTTAAAAACATTCTTTAAACTTTTATATTGTAAGTATTAACATATTTCTACTCTATTTTTGACCTTTAATTATGAATTAATTCCTAACTAATCTGTTATTACCATCTAAGGACTTCAAATTCTAAACATGCTGTTATTAGACCTCATTAGAAAAACTTATATAGAGTTGTTTTCTCTTTGAAAATATGGTTCAACCAGAAATCAAATTGCTTTCCAAAATCATGTCAGGTTTAGCAAAATTTAATTTTGGTAGAAAACGTAAGGAAAAATATATGCATAAAAATTAGGATATTTAATATTTTTAAAATTATATGTTCTAGTCTGCCACTTTAAAAAGACTGTCTCCTTCACAAAAAAAAAAAAAAAAAAAAAACAAAACAAAAAAAAAAAAAAAAAAACCAAAAAAAAACAACCAACCAAACAAACAAAACCAAACCAAACCAAACCAAACAAACAAAAACCCAAACCAAACCCCAAACCAAAGTCAGGAGCTGATTCAGCTGCAGCTTTAAGGTAGAATTGTCTTCACTTTTCCCTTAAAGTGAAGAAAGTTTTAACTCTAATGCTTTCTGTTATTAAAGTAGAAAACAGACCAAAACCAGGTCCTGGAATGCAGAGAAAATCATAATTAGTAGTTGAAGCAGGTTGGAATAAAATAAAATAAGAAAAAGGAAAGAGAAGGAAAGGATTTGAAATGAAACCTATATCTGGCCTACTTTTTCTCTACAGGACAAATTCTGTCCTCCAATCTTATTTTCAGTTCAACTTTAAATGATTTCTTTCATTATCAGTATCTCTATATAGTCCCTTTGTTCCATAGGGATGTTCTGTAATGTTTCATTTCATGTCTTCTCTCTGCTTTTCTCAAGGGGTTTTGGTGTAATGTTCATCATGTTTATCTTTAGATGTCCATACAGCAGATGTCTAAGTTGGGCTGTTCATTTTAGGCTTCCATTATAGTCAATTAAGACAAATAGTAATTCTCAGACTTGATTTCTCTGACCTGTTTCAGCTGTCTACTTCATGATGAAATTAATTATGCCCAGAAAGCATTTAATTCCCTCTACTAACAACAAAGAAAATCCAGACTAGCCAACTCAGATGTAGACAGCTGAGGTTCAATCCAGTCACCCTCTAACAGCTATGGTGTCTTGTCTGGGATGACCTAGTGTAGCCTGTCTGTTCTCCAGCTGCCACTCCAGAAGAGGATTGGTCATCTATTGATCCTGTGTCATGTCTGTCGGCCTAATGTGGTTGTTTTAGAGAACCAGAGGCTTTTACATAGCACTGGATGATTTTGTTAATGTAGAATAATCCTTCCTTAGATATCTATCTGTTAGGTTTGAGCAGTCCTGTTACAGTCGGTAGGAATTTGAAGTTTGACTTCAGTTACCATTTGGATATTTTTTGAACTGCTCTAGACCATCTAAGGCATCTGTGTAGTACTGACATTTATGACACATGGACTAAAAGAGATCCATGATCTCCTGGGTAGGAAGCTTGAAGGTAGCTGGGATATGCTAGGACATGGAAAAGAGCATTAGATATTTATATGTCAGTAACTGAATCAAGCCTTCAGTCAATACAGTGAAAGGATCAATTTAGTTTATGCTATAGCAAACATGCACTATTAGACAGATTAAATGTTCTTTAATCTGCTCCGACCACAGTGCAGGAGGTTTTTTTCTGTTGCACAGATGCACTAGGGGATTCCACGTCATCCCTGGCTGTCACTTTAGAAGGTCTTTTATGTATCCTGTGTCATACCTACATGTATCTAGATATTTTGGGTTAGATGTTTGTGTTTCTGAATCAAGTCCTAGATGTCTGAAACAACCGCTGAACTAAGTCATAGGAATCTGTTCATTTGAACAAGACTTAAACACAAAGCTTAAAAGTAAACCTATACGGCTGAGACACAGATCAGACAAAATAAATTTATGTTGAAGTCTGGGGAGATAAATTGAATTCTAGTCCCTATATGTGCTGAAACCTTACAGTTTGTTGTGTCTGTCATGCATACACTGTCTGAATCACCTAGAACTCTACAACCTTTATTGTGTTAATCTCCCGTATTCTAGAAGAAGGAACAACTTCTGTCTTCCTCTGAAGATTAGAGATCACACATGGTTAAATGGACAGCAAGCAAGACAAAGCAGATAGGCAGCCCTACTTTCTGCAGAAGCACAACTTTTTACCAAAATGTAGCACAAAACAAGCATTAAAGGAACGAATACATATCATTTGATCAAACAAATAAAACAGAGGTGTTATAAGAGTTTTAAAGCAATGTTTAAAAAGTAAATGGAAATTAAAAGTTTTGATTTCATAAAAGCAAAACTTTTGGAAAAACTCAAGATGTGTTTCCCTCAGAAATTTTTCCTTCATAAAAAAGCTATGACTTTTGGAAGACATTCTAAATTTAAATCTATCCTTAAATACAATTTTAATAACTAAGTCATCTGTAATCTCTACATGAGTCTATTTCACATTTTAAACTGCAAAGAATTTCTGATATGATATTTCTCTTTTGCTCTTGTATTGGGTTGAAAATATTTCCTTTTTCTGAAACAAACACAGTTAGCTGTTTCTAATAATTGTGTCATAAGCAAATGCTCCCTTGAGCTGGTGTCTTCTGTTTTACTGTAACTGAAAAGAATTACTATCAGATTATATCTGTTTTCCCCTGGATATTGTTAGATTAGATAATTTTCACAATGTATGAATTAGATTTCCTCATTCAATTGTGCTATTATAATTTTCTCCCAACCTTCTTCATATTTCTTGTTATCTGCCTGTTGAAGAGTAAATATAGTCAACAGATATCCAAAATTCAAGAGAAATTGGGTATTGTGACAAAACAAAAATCTAGGCAATAACTATGCCCACAATTTTGGCTAAAAGTCAAGATATCAGAAACTGGGTTAGAATTAAGAATAGGTAGGTTAAAAGCTGGATGACAGTCAGGTAGATGGATGTGAGAATCTGAGTGTTGTGGTTTGAGCCTGTTTGGCAGCCAAAAACCACGCAGCCACTCTCTCTCCCTTCCCCTCTGGCAATAAGAAGAGACAGAGAGCCAGGCTTGGGGTTCGAGATAGGACTGGGATGGGGAAAAAAATCACCCTTTATGGTCACGAGCAAAAGGCAGACTCGTTAGGGGAAGGAAAAAAGAACGTACATTTTTTTATAGACACTAACAACACTTAACAGAGTAGGACAGTGAGAAGCATTGCCACATCTTGAGAACACCTTCCTGCAACCCCTCCCTTCTTCCCAGGTTCAGCTTTGCTCCTGATATCTCTAACTCCTCCTCCCCCCAGATGTGCAGAGGCAGGGAATTGGGCGTGCAGTCAGTGCTGCCACTTCTTCCATCTTCGGTGGGGGAGCTTCTGGAACTTCTTCCCCCTGCTCCATCGTGGTCCCCCTCTCACAGGAGACAGTCCTCCATAAACTTTCTCCGACATGAGTTCCTCCCACAGGCCACAGTGTTCCTCACACTGCTCCGTCGTGGGTTACTAAATTTCTCTAACTGGATTCTCTCCCACAGGCTGCAGCCCTGTAGGAGACTGTGTAGGACTTTGTTTGTCTCAACATCGCTGCTGCACCACTACCGCTTCCTGGCCTCCACATCCTGTTGATGCAACAGAGTACGCCTTGAAGGAGACGGGTAGTCCCCGAAGAAACCACGACGTCTGCCCGAAGCGCAAATAACAACATCCCTGGCAGTACCAGCCAGACTGCACCTGCGCGCGAGCCGGGTCGGGAGGAAATTGAGGTGAGGAAGATGTGCAGAGGCTGAAGGCACCGTGGGCCAACCCTCGCCAGCGAGACCACCATGACCACCTGGGCATGCGCGCATGGAGGTCCAGGGGGCGGCACATATTATAACGAGCTCTGTGGAAATGGGCAGACTTTTCCAGGAAATCGTGGGGACTAAGGCGATAAAAGGACTGCGTACTCTGTACTGAGGGGCGTTTTTTGTGTGCGGGCGTTTTGCGTGCGGGCGTTTTGTGTGCGCGTGTGTGTGTGTGCATGTGTGGGCTCCCAAAACATCTCTCTTGTGGACTTCGGCAGAGCTTGGAGCTTGGACCATCATCGATTGCACCGAGACTGAGCCAACGGGACATCGTGGGCTCGTGGTGGTGGTGATTAATCTTGCCGCATCTCTACCGTTTTCTAGCTTAGGGATTCTGACTTCCTCTTCCTCTTTCTCCCTGTCCTATTGCTCTTACCAGCCGCTTGTTTAATAAAGATCACAAGGTTGCCCGGCATCTGACCTCGTTTGTGTCTTAATCTCGCTCTTGGGATCGTTTAAGAACCCTCCCTGATATCGAATCTGGACATCCCCGATATCGGATCGGGACAAGCCCTTCCCAAGCTGCTCTGGTGTGGGACACTCCCACATGCTGCAATCCTCCCAGCGTTGAATTACAGCTGCGGGGCTACCTTTTCCCACAAGACCCTTGGCCTTCTTTGGGCACAACACCTTGATCATCCAGGCGAAAAAACACAGGCCATAAATCAATGTCTGCTCCAATGTAGTTCTTCATGGGTGTCAGGGGAGGGGCCACCCTGCTGTCTCACCACAGGATACAGGGGGGTCTCTGCTCTGGCATACCTGCTTTCTTCCTCTGTTCCTCTACTGACCTTGGTTTTCATGCAGCTGCAGCAACTCCTCCTCACAAGTCTGGCTGCACGTCACCACGTCCCTTCTTAAATACGTTATCGCAGAGGTGCAGCTGATTGGCTCAGTTTCCAAGCAGAAGTGGAGATGACTTGGAGCTGGGGGAGCTTTGAGAAACTTCTCATGGGGGGCCGCCCCTATATCCCCCTCCCCTGCCACCAAAAAAACTCCACCACTCACTCAACCCAGGACACTGAGAAAGAACCAAAACTAAGGCAAAGGAAATAAGAAAGGGATCAGAGTTAAGGCAACAAGAAGTCTGGGCAGAACTTCAGCTAAGTGCCATATTGAACAGCAACATCAGCGGAAGGGGCTGATAGATATGCCAAATACTGGGATTAATCACTCATCTAGAGCTGGAAAAGATGAGGGCTTCTTTGTAAATTTGGCTTTTTAGGAAAGGAGGAAGTATGCAACAGCTTGAAACAAGTAGAAGTACAACACTGGGAAAGAAGAGATGTGCTGTTTTGACTACTATGGCAGTCAGTCTTCCTCTTGATTCTTGAATACCTTGGCTTTCAGGTACCTACTGCTGACTTGTTATTATTCAGTTTATAAATTAGTATTTTCCAATTAAAAAAAAAATCAGTCATTCCCCCCAAAATGTGATCGAGAACACAAAGGTATATCTTTGAAAACTCAATTTTGCATATTAAGTTGGTATTCATCTGTCTAAAAGTCAAAGATACTTTAAAAATTATTAATAATAATTAATAATTAATAATAATTATTGTTCAATTCTGTAATAACTATTTAATTTTAAAAGATAGATATTTATACTGATAGATATTTCCATTTTCTTGGAAAAGTAATAGTTTATCATCTTAATAGAACACTGCAGAATATGTATTATGGTTTCATAATTAGGTATGACAGTGCAAGTCAACCAATGACCTGGTGACTGGTTATCGTAAAGCCAAATTATTTCTATTAAATTATAACTATATGCTATGCCTTTCTCCTTAGATAAAGCGTGTAGAAACAAGAATGGGTATTGAAGTTGCAGCAGATTTATTGTCACAAAGAGCATTTACCAATTTTTCTTCACGGTCATTAGCAAAATGTATGCAAGTAATTCCATTTTGCAACAATAATAAGCATAAGTAATAAGTAAAAGGGATTTTTATCATTGTTACATATTTGTTTTATTATTAATATGGTTATTACCTACTTAGAAATTCACTAATGAATCTTGAAGAAGAGACTGATGAAATAACATGAAAAATAAAAGGTGTTTCTTTCAAGCTGTACAGGTATCTTTCTAGTCCTTTAAGGATGATGTGAAGAAGCCTTACTGAATATATAATATCACAAAACTCACAGCTCATCAAGTTAGTCATGATTTGAATTGTTAGATTGATGTCACACAGGTCAATGCCTAGGAGGAAGATGGAATCAAGTAGCTTCACAGATTGTTACTGGGCTTAATACTTTTTTAACAGGTCCAAATTCCTTCTTTTCCTTCATTACGTCTTCCTTCACTACAATCTTTTTCTGAGTCCCAAGAGAAAAAAAATCTTCTCTTGCTAACTAATCAGATTCTATCAATGCAATTTGGCTCTGCTCTTCATAAATAGTACTTCAGAAAACATCCTTCCACTATGCAGTGCTATTTCTGTGATTTGCTGTGTGCAATCCCATGTTATACTGGTCTTCAGAGTGCTGAAATCAAATTGGTTTACGAGTCTGGTTAATTTTCTAAAATGCAAGGTCAATATCTTACAACAATAGATTGAGCAAATATAGGTTTGGATAGAAAATGAAGTGTACTCCTGGGATGATAAAATCTCATTCCTCTACAGCTTCTGGGACATGTACTTTTTTCATGGTATTTATACAATTATATGTGAGTTAATGTCAGGCTCTATATAACCCCCAAAATAGATTTTTTTTTCTTCTGAGATATGAGTACCTCTGGATATCACACAAGAGACAGTAAACATGAAGGGGGAAGACACTTCTCAAGAAAACAACTTAATTACATATCAAAACTAATTAAGACACACCTGTCAACATTTTGGGTTTTTTATAAGAAATTTGGTGCAATGGTCTTACTCCACTGTGGCAGCTGCATGTAACGGTCCTGCATTTCCTAACTGGAAAGTAAGGAACAAGTAGCTCAGGGAGTGATAAAATCATCTTACACAAAAGAGATTATTTTTAGCTGTTCATTCTGCAGATTTATACTTTATTTATACTCTGAAAACTATATGTTGTTAGGTTGTTTTGTTTTGTTTTGTTTTTTTTTGTTGTTTTGTTTTTTTTTTTTTTTTTTCTTCCTTCTTTTCTTTTAGATTTGTCAGTAAAATTTACATCTGGGAAAATCTTTACTTGACTCATTTTTTGCAGTTGTCTAGGACCATGTATTGAAATTGGTTTTTATAGATGCTTCCTTCAAACCATTTCTCTCTCACCACAATGAATACTATATAATGACTAGGCACAAATGACACTGAATGGAAGCCCTTTTCAAACAGCAGTGAAGTATTCAGATGGAACTTGTTATAGAATCATAGAATCACAGAATCATTTAGGTAGGAAAAGATCTTTAAGATCATTGAGTTGAATGGTAAACCTAGCACTGTCAAGTCCACCACTAAACTATGCTCCTAAGCGCCACGTCTACACATTTTTTAAATATCTCCAGGGATGGTGACAAAATTGCTTCTCTGGGCAGCTTCTTCCAATACTTCATAACCCTTTTGGTGAAGGAATTTTTCCTAATATCCAATGCAAATCTCCCCTGGCACAACTTGAGTCAATTTCTTCTTGTCCTATCACTTGTTACTTTGGAGAAAAGACCAACATCCACCTCTCTATGACCTCCTTTCAGGTAGCTGTAGAGAGCTATAATGTCTTCCCTCAACCTCCTTTTCTTCAGGCTAAACAACCCCAGCTCCCTCAGATGTTTCTCATAAGATTTGTGCTCTAGGCACTTCAGCAGCTTCATTGCCCTTCTTTTAGACATGCTCCAGCATCTCAATGTCTTTCTTGTAGTGAGGGGACCAAAACTGAACTCAGTGTTTGAGGTGCGGCCTCACAAGTGCTGAATACAGGGGGATGACCACTTCCCTACTCTTGCTGGTCACACGGTTTCTGATAAAAACCAATCTCTGATACTACTCAGAAGTAGTATTCGCTCAGGTACCAAGAATGAAATGTGTTCTCCAATTTGTAAATTATTAGTTCTTAGTAATTTTCTTTATTTTTTTTATGTTATTACAGTGCTTCAGCTTTTCTGTGGGTCCTTGTAAAATTGCACTGTATTTTCACTCAGTAGCTGCATTGGAAATACTTAGTATTTTCACAAAGTAATGGAAACACTGGGATGTGCTCTTATTTCTTCAAAGATATCAATCCTGAAGAAAGATTGATCTCTAGAATATGATAACAAATGAAATACTAGAGCTCAGTTCAGTTGAGTATAGGAAAAGGAAGAGCCATACCCTAAGAATAACTTCCTGATCTGCTGCTCCAGAATGGGCTGTCATAGATCCTGATCTCATATCTAAAAACCCATGCAGATTATTTTCATTTTACAAGGTATGGTAGTAGGTGTCTCGTCTTAAGCAATTTAGTTTGGCCTCTAATCAAAGTAATGAATGGAGTTGGGAGAGGTAAGTAGAGGTATTCAGTTACAGGTCTGGGGAGATGTTTCATGTTATGCAACTGTAAAACCTCAATTCAGAGCAATAACAGAAATAAGATCACAAATGGTTGAAGTAGCAAAAAGGCAAGAAGATAAGACACTTCTGTTCTCTTACTTTCCAGCATTATATAAATCCTCGCAGCAGGGTAAAAAGATACTCTGATGTGATGATGAATATGTAAAATGCCATGTAGAATGAAGCACAGAATCAGTCCTTTTTTTCTTGCATTTTCTTCACATATTATTCAACAGAAAATAAGCTAATTGTCATCCTAAAGCCATCTCTGACGCCACTACTTGCCCTTGTGCATTATAACGCATGGACCCAAATCTGTGGTTCTTAATTGAGCAGAACTACCATTGAAAACAACAGGATTTCATTTGATTAAGGACTGCAAAATATGTCCCCATGTGTGCACTTCTTTGTTCATGGTTAGTCAGACAGTAAGTCATGCAAAAGCTCTTTTTAATTACATTTTCAGATGGTGACATAATTGGTTGGAACAATCAATATCTTGCTTGATTCCTGAAGGTGAGACTTTCCAAATGAGACCACTGCCATACTTATTCTGAAACATAAATCCTTGAGAATACTTTTCAGTAGATTATTAATATTTATTATTACTTGCTTTCAAATAAAAGAAAATAAGATACAAATTTATACTCTATAGCTGCCTTGTGCTTGTCAGAATTCTCAAAATATTTGAAATACATAACTGTTACTTTACTTTTAGTATAGTTAAAACAAACAAATACGCTTCTTAATAAAACTAGATACTGCCACCACCAAAAAGTTGTACCTAGTACCATGTAAAATATAGATACATATTCAACATGAAGGCAGAGAATTTTCATGAGTGGAATTTTCTTTTTGTGGTCACCAGTTGGCCAGGGAAAGAGGGGGACAATCTGAAGAAAGTGGTTAAGAAGGACAAAAATCCACATAGGCAGTGACATCCCCACTGAGAAAAGGATATGTGAGAAACATCTTTTAGCTTAATTTTTAAAACTGTGGCAAAACAACTCTTGACTGCATCATCAATTTCTCCTCCTAACAGAAACAACTTCAACACCCTGAATTTAGCTAAGCATTTTGGTCAAAAGGGCCAACAATATACATTAAACTTTAATAGATTTGACAGGCAGTAAGTTAAGAAAAAGAAATGAAGGCATCAATGCAATTCATCCACCCTTTTGTTCCCAATTTACTATGCAATCTGAAAAATGATCCACTAATTGAATGCAGCTCATACTGGGGTAGAATATCTTTTATTTTAGGGTGTTTGTTATATCCAGACTGAAGCGTGGCTTCAAGTAAGTTAACTGATCTAAACATTGTGATTTTAAGCTAGAAAAGGAAATTGGAGGTGAGGAGAGAGACTTGTGTTCATTTTAACCCTTATTCTTCTCACTTCTCTTACAAACAAAATTCCTACTGAGATGAAAATGAAAACAGCTACCTGACATCCCTGAAGAGCCTGTGTCTCTGTCATCAGCCTCTGTAGTGTATTGAATGAACACAGCACACAAAGACTGGTATTAACACTTTTATGTATCTTGGGCTTCTTTTCTAGATAAACTGAAGGCTTTTCAAAGTGAGGATACTTGACTGTTGAAACGGGGAAGTGTTTGAAAATTTAATAAACAGGATCTGTAATAATTTCTGAGTAACAATCAATTTTCTGATATGTAAATTTTTTACTGTACTTAATGACTTGTGGATTGTGTTAACAATAACCACATGCTGCAGTAGAATGTCTTTTGTAATGCACATTTATAGACATAGAGTAATAAAATATGTTTTGAAAACTATATTTTAGCTCTTCTCCCATGTGGCTACTTAAGGAAAGCCTTATAACAATAAGATGGTATGGAAAATTATAAAATTGCCTTTGAAAATGGTGTATTCGTTATTGATTCCACTTATTTCTCAGCATACAGCAGGAATTATGGAGTGTTGTGGTTTGAAAGAACAAATATATGGTTGAAGAATAAAACCTTCCCTACCTCCCACACTTCTTTATCCTTAATGATAGTTGGTAAGTTCTGGTAAAGCATATGCAAGTTGAAATCTTGGCATTGTTGTAGTTAGTGAAGTAACATTCTCTGACCTCAGCATGTAACATTTTTCTGCTTTAAATAAAAAGGTATTAATATCTGTTTTTCTATAGTATTTAGCAGTGATTGCTGCTGCTGCAGGGCAACTGTTTCACCCAGGTTATTCCTCAAGATTGTGTCACTGGTTCTAATTCTAATGTTAATTTCCAAGGTAGTAAAGAGTGTCACTGAACTTTATCTGATGATAAGGTGATTAAAAGAGGCGGGATCACATCCATGATACATATGGTACTTTTTGTTAGTTGCTGATCCCCCTTATACATACTGACATGTAAAATTCTATGCTACAGTTTAATTAATTTTTGAAAGGAGAAAGCCTAAAAGCACTGTCTGTGAGCTATAAGTTATTTGATTACACTGCCAAAAAGTTGGATTTTCATGGGAAAATGAACAGCACAGGCATAAATTAAACTAAGCCCTATCCAGAAAGCAATTGGAATCAGTTTCAATTACTATAATTAGCAGGCTTAAAGAAGAAACACAGATCCATTGCATAGCAATACAGTTCACCCACCATCATCTTCACAGTGAGCATGTGCTTTAAAATAGAGTTCAGAAGATGTTTGCATTGCACTGTTTCACAGTGAATGAACAGTTAATTTTCAGGAAATATACACCCATAATATAAGTGTGCTTGTGTGATTATACAGGACACTGATGAGTGCCATTCTCTGAGGAGAAAGTTCATGTTAACTAAAAAAAAAAAGGTAGTATATAGGAGAGACATCTGACCAGTTAATTCTGCTTGATCTGCCAGGGCTCAGGAAAACAACAGACTGAAAATATAGCAGATAAGCAACCCTCAATATTTCTGGGCTAAATTAGGGCATATTAGCTTGGGCTCAGCACAGCACTGACTGAAATTTCAGCAGGATGTCCCCTCAGGTGTTGATACAATGAAATCAAGTCACACACCATCCAGTACTACCACATAGTAGTTACCCACAAGAAGCACAAAGTGGGTTGGATCTTCAGCTCTCAGTAGATTGCCTTAAACCAATGTTAAATTCCCTCACAGTTTATATCACATTCTCCTTATTCTACAAATGAAGAGGGTACTCTCTCTAGTCAAAATGAGAAGAAACTTTCTGGGCTGAAAGAGGGCAGTATTGCATTAGCATCACATGCTGATCTTCAGGAACATTAAGCAACCACTAAAGGCCAGCTTTATCTCACCTAACTTTAATCTCCAATAGTTAAGGCCTAGCCTAAAGTTATCTCCTGTTGTAGTCAGTGCTAAAAAGCAACCTATGGAGGACAACTCATTCCAGGTACCTTAATATGTCTCATAGGATGGAATGAATAGCTAAAATAATGTCTCTGAACCCAGTATTTATAGATGTAAACTAAAATAATGCCATCCTCTGGATCGATTTAGCACAGGTCTGAGCTACAAGCTTTACACTAGCTCAACTTTCAGCTGTCCTCAAGAATAGAGAAAAGGTAAAAGTGGCACCATACTTGTCATCTTTCTATACAGATACACATTTGCGCATCTGGAGATTATGCCCTAGGTGTTGAAATTTGGTATGCTGTTCTTTACACACACTGTGAAACCTCTCTGATTGTCATATTAGGACTTGTCAGCTCAACCTTTGAGCAAGGTTCTTTGCTTTCTAATTTTTATTAACTTCAGAATCCTGAAAGAAAAAAAGCTGTTGGTCTCAGCTTTCTCAGTGAGAAAAATATCTGTTCTCTGAATTTACTTCTTTTAATGAATTTGTTGTAGGAAACTATGATCAGGAATTGACTTCCATACTGCATGAGACATCAGATAGACTCCTCAGCAAGCAGGAAGAAAAAAGCTGAAATATGTATCTATGTAACCTAATTACATTTGTTATTGTCATTCTCAAAACATAGGGCCTGACTGTAATTAAATTTATTTTTATACATAAGAGATAAAATGCCAATGAGTTCAGGTAAGTTATCCTGATATAATACCAATAACTAGAAATGACAAAAAAATCAGTCTTTAAGTATATCAGTTGTAAATTGTGATAAAGTATAAGTAAACCTGTGTTTCAGACAAGCTTTAAATCTCTTTCATCACCTTCCTGTATTGTCCTGTATCCTACTAACATACAGGATATTTAGAAGTGTAGAAACAGCATGAAACAGCTGTTACAAAATAGTTACTTCATGCCATCTCCAAGAGTGGATATTTTTATTTTATTTTAAAGACTTATTTACATGACAAAGATATTGACAAACTAATATTATGACTATAGAGTCGAGTCAACAATAATTGCTAGACTTCCAGTATAGGTTCTATCTGTGGAGAAGTGTTTCTCCATCCCTTAGTCTTTTTTCAAGTGGTATCCTAGGATAGTTCCACTACTAAAAATGTAGAAGTGAAAATTCCCCAAATTCTCTCAACTGTGCTCTTACTTCCCCAGCTGACAAATATTTGAATCTTCTAGTACATTCAATACCTAGTGGACTGAATAAATATCTGGGAAGAAGTTATCCATTATTTATCATAAATCTTTATTTTAAAGTCAGTTGAATTAACATTGCTTAGTGGTAAACACATGTAATTTTTCTTTCTTCTAAAAAGGTTTAGCCAGCATAGGATCATTGCTGATTGAACTAATGCTAGTACTACTCTTGAAAAGTGCCTCTCACACAACAGAAGAAACAAAGAAGATAGCTACTTGGAAATGAGACTGATGGGCCTCTGATTTTGGTAAGATCTATGGAGTCAAATGCGACAGACCGTGGTGAACCTTTATAAAGAACTGGGGCCCAAGTTGCTCTTTAGTAAAGTTTTTCTCATGAACATTCTCTCGTTTTTTGTTTTGTTTTTGTTTTTTTTTTTTTTTTTCCCCCTAAGCTTTCACAGAATTGAAGCTGCTGATGAATTTGCTTAAATATTTTCACTTCTTCTGGGCACTATATTTCTGTTGATCAGGAAGGAAGCAGGCATAGACACACCATCAGAGAATTTGACACTTCTCTTTTATCTGCTTTCCTACTTATTTTTCTGTAATAAGTGTAATGATGTTTCAATACATTTTCCCACAAATTATTAACTTTTGTAAGAGAGAGTTATAATAAGTGTTTTATTCTTTTCTTTTTCTATGCCTAATGAATCATAAATAATTTCAGTTAAATTCATAAGAAAACAGTGCCCCTGTACGACAGGTTTTCTTCTTTCTTGAACATAATAAAATAAACAACAAATAATTAAAGAAGAAAGGACATAAGCACTTTTCTAGATTTAGTTTTCGATACAGGGTCTATGCTCAGTTGTCAGATTTTCTTAAATCTGGTGTTAATTATGCATGGTGTGGCATTAGATAGTCCAGTGTTGTAACATCTCTGCATCTGAGTTATTTCACAACTCAAACAAGATGAAAAAAATTGAACTGTTTTTCATCTACTTCTTAAAGAGTATATAATCAGACAATCCAAATTTTCTTCCAGGTGTTTTTTGACAGTACACATTGAGAAAAGATGTAAACAGCTATCTCATATTTATGAAATATAGCTGGAGCACACAACTGCAGAGGAAGGTTAGAACATACAGTGTAATAGACTAGCAGGTGACCTGTTAGTATAAGTATTAATAGGTTAGTTAAAGCTCATTAGGATACCTCTTTCTCACTCCTTCTGTCAGGGCACTCCAGTGCCTTATTCCTTTGTATAAATATTCTATTTCCAGACTCAATTTATTCAGATCTAATTCATACCCATTTGTTTCTGCATCAATAGTATCTTTAGCTTAGCTGCTTCTTGTGGCTACCTGACACTTTACTTCTATTTTTGTAAGCAGTTATGCCAGTGCTCAGTCTTCATATTTATGGACAAATTGTCTTGTGTATGATTATCTGTTCCTCTATTACTTTAATATTTATTCTCGTCATCCATTTAGTTTGGGCATCTTGAATATAGATGAACAGAATGGTGCCCAGAATTTCGGATAAGGTCATATCAGGGTTATGAACAACAGTATCCACATTTCTTATTCTCTGCTGAAAGCACCTCTTGTTGTTGTAGTTAGTTTTTCTTAATAATATTATATTAGAGAAACATAATAATCTTTCAGCCAATTAATACACACTAGTTTCTCTCTTCCACTGTTCTTAACAACAGAGATTGTTTCATTTTTTTCAGAAATTCGTATTAGTTGTCATTAACCACTATTACATTTCATCTTATTTTGTCTTCACATGTAGTGCTCCTGTAATTATAAGGTCAAGCCAAGAATATATTTAATCTTTTTTTAAAAATGCTTGAAGTATCACTGATGCACTTCTTCATTCTTTTCCCACTTCTTATTTCATGGTGGGAGAACCTTTGACATCTTTTTCTTTGCAAAATCTAATATTGTAAGATGACTTTAAAAGGGACGTCTACTTGCAGTCTAAAATATAGTGGAATGTCTGGATAATGCACAAGTAGTTTTGAATGGCACAATGCAGTATCTGAGAAACCCTGTTGATAAGGGCCTGGGAAAAGAGTATGTTTAAGTATCTATTATTAAGGTGTCCTTTATATTGGAATCAAAATAACGGAACAACTGAGAAGTTTTGAATGGGTTAAATATCAGTAAAATAAATGCGTGCTATTTAGTTAAGCAAATGTTGAAAATTCTGGATGTGGAGTCATCAAAAGTGCATATTTAAATACCACACTATTAAAAAAAATATATATGAACAAATATGCAGACATGGTCACTCACTCAGCACCACTGGTACTGTGCCATCTCTTTTCACTGCCCAGTGTTGACTATTTTCACAGCCATTTGTGATTACACATCAAAAACATAATGCATTCAGGCCCAGGGAGCAAGTCTACGCATGACAGTGAAACACCTAATGCTGCTGACACTGCCTCCTCTTTTTCCTCATAGCTGCTCTTTGCACTCACAGCACCTTTATGCTGCTCCATTAAGAGAGTAATAGAGGCAAAAAACTGCAACAAATATATAAATATGAAAAGTTTGAGAGGAAAGAGCTCTTTAGCAACTTATTTATGAGTCCAATGAATAGATCTAATAGCCAGGAAGATCATTCAGATAAATTGCTCTTACTTTCGGCTGCCCAAATATTTGTACCTCAGTGAGTGACAAAGAACAACAAATCATAAACTTTAACTGCAGATAAATGTGGTACAGTAGAAAGGCCAATATTATTTATCATAACACTGAGAGAGAAATTCACTCCCAGGTAGAGGATTCCATTATGAGAATTTATTTCTCCATAGGGGACACTGTAATCTATTCAGTAGCATCTAGGACAAAACAAGTTTTGGTAAGGAAATGATGAATTGAACAGCTTGTGTGGAGGAAGGAAGAAATTTTGAAGGTTTCACTGTCTTGGTACTTACTTTTAGAAGCTTGAACACTGAACAGATTGGAAAATCCCACACCGCATTTTGGACACGCTTACTGATTGCATTAAGGAATGAAAAGTACCTGGATGGGGATTATGGATAGATTCTTTTACTGAGTTGAATGGACCTTCACCAAGGTAATCCAATACAAAGGGTGAGATCCACCTTGGGTTTCTGCCATTTAGATGGTAGGCATTTTTAAAAATTAGCCTTGATATTTTCCACTGTAAGGAGAGATTTAGACAACCTTTGGAGAGAAATTCCTGTATCCTAAGATAAACGTCTAAGACAGGTGAAGATATATAGCTCTCTGGTAGTCCTCATCTCTCTTCAGTGCATATAAAAGGAGTTACACAACTGGTTTAGATTGCATACCTGTTTTTAGGACAGATGAATCCTTTTAGTTTTTTGTTAGATTTTTCCATATGGAGAATATCTCTTGAACACATTTTCTGAAAATAAACCTCAGCATTATATTCATTAATACAGAAAACAAACCTAAGCACTGGAAAAATATACAAAAAAATTATTACTTGAATGCATGTGACAATAGAACATGAGTTTTCAAATACTTTGAAGTGACAAGAGTCCTGCTTTACACCTGAAGCCACTCAGAAATGTGTGTGAAGACCTAAGATTTGCCTATTTTATCCTCTCCAGATGCTTCTAGCCCCTATCATCCACCTGAGAAAACATAAAGTTTAAAACAAGGGCAGTACTTGAATCAAAAATGTCAGGTCTACTCTTCTTCCATCTTTCCAGTTATACCTGTGCTTCTGCAATTTTGTGATCCTGGAGACAGAAAGAGGGCAGTCACACACAGTGAGACTGCAGGAAGATAAGGCAACAGTTCAGGAGCATCCTTCAGCATCTGCTTGTTCAGACATGTTGGTGGCCTGTAACATGCCATTTAATAATGTGAGGATGAGTCGGAACCATGTAGTTCACTGTAACATTGAGGGTCGGTGACAGAGAAGATGAGATAGCTGGATGTTAATCAGTGTCACTGTGAGGCAAAGGTCCATAGGAACCAGGCTCTAAATTTCCATTTGGTAGAGATCCTTAGGGCCATTAACCAGAATTATGATTTTCAGGCATTGAATGCAGTTCAGGCATTCTCATATTAGCAGATCAAATGCCATGTTGCAGATTTTCCTGTGTTTTTCCTAAAAGGCAGCAAAGTGACTACTCTCAGGTACACCTATTCAACACACCATGCATGTAAGAAGCAAGTCTAACAAAGTGTATGGTAACTACAACCTTTAATTTACTCACTGGATGTGTGACGAGAACATACTGTGTGTGTTTAGTTCATACGGCCAGGTTTGTAAAGACTGGCAATCAGAACTGCCAGGTACTGCAGGGTCCTTCACACAATGCAAATAGATATATAGGTACTGTTTCAGTGCATGTATGAGTTTATGAAGAAAAGCTGGACTACTCTCACCCTCCTAGTATTAGTTGCTAATCTCTTACTGCCTGAACCTTCCAATCCCAGTGATGTTAAGGGTGAGGAGTGGAGAGATGGGAAAGTGGTGAAATCACCCTGCCTCTCTTTCTGGCTGGAAGGAACCCAGCTCTTGAAAAGCAGCTATTGAAATTTAAGTCCTCTACACTTCTCTAATTTGAGTTTTTGGGTTTTTTTCCTGTCAATAAAACCTGTTTTCTGCTGTTTTTTCTTATCCCTAATGTTAATAGAGAGTACTGGATTCAGGCTAAATTTCACCTTGTTTAGTTTTTGAGAGAATTATTTCCTCTTGCATTTGCTATGGATGTTAACCCCATTTCTCTTTACAACTCTTCAGGGGCACATACCAGTTTTGTTTTGCTCTCTTACACAGCAGATGTTTTATACTTTCCTTTGCCTTTCAGTAATGTCACCATCACCATCTACTTCTAAATGTGTAAGTCCACCAGGGACACAGTTCACGCTGTCAGCAGCACATATTAGTCCTGGACCCGATCCTGCTGCTTTTACTTAGTTTAATTCTGATTTCACAGGAAAGACTGCTTGGATTTTCTGAGGCTCCCAGTATATATAAGAATCTACCAATCTAGCAGAATCTGATGTTTCCCCACACAAGTGGAGGAAACAAGAGACTGCATTTTAAAAGCACAGCAATTACACACTGTTTGAGTATGTGGGTTTGTTTGGTACTTTTTTTTTTTTTCTGCAGCTTTGTTATTCTATTTGTCCTTGTGTGCAGACTGCCAGAGTAACATAACTTCTTAATGATTGATCTAGATGAGCTGAAGATCTTCTGTGATTAAGATGTTGTGGCTTCTTGAGCTCCTTTTTATGTTTAAAATGTAAAGTGGAGATAAAGATTTGTGATCAAATTTAAATTAAAGTGTTTCTAATAGGAATTTAATTTAGATTCCATTAGGCATTTTTTGTATACATCCTAAAGAGCAAATGGTTGCTACAAACATATTAATTGAGTTTTAATTATAAGATAGATGTTTACATGATATGACTGTTAAGCTTTCTTGAAACTGTTTTTGGTAATGAACTAACATTCTGAGACAGATTTATAAATGCTTTAACTAAGTAACTGAGTTATAAGATGAAGCAAGATATACTAATAAAAACAACCTAAAATCCACAATTAGATACAAATTAAGCAGTCAGGCATTTCATATAGCCTTTATTGTTATAATTAATTTTTCACTTGAGTCCATCTTCTGATATATAATCAAATCAACATATATTAACTACAGTAGCTATAGTACATATATCATCCAGAGCTGAGTAATTATTAACACTGGATAGTTAAATAATACTCACTCATAAAAAAGTTTTTAGATATACCAGCTACATGATAAAACGTGGATAGTTTAGAGTAAAACACTGCATTTGCCCTCTTTAGATATCTGCTTAACCATCACATTATATTCTTTTTCCATTAAAACATTTTAACTTGTCATTTTTTTTCCCTGATCAGACTGTCTTGCACGCATAAATAGTCCTAGTTCTCTTCTCTTCATGAGGATCTCTGCTTCAGTTCACGACTGGGGAAGCTGAGGCATAAATTTTCAAAGACTTGGTTGAACGCAAAGGTGCTATTCTCTATTTTTCAAATAAGGGTAGAAGATAAAAGCCTGGGATCCAGAGTCATGGATGACTCACAAGTATCACAAGAAGATATTAGATGACATTTCAGCAAATGGTACATATATATATGGGGCAGTACTGGTTCCTAGCACAGTACTGACACAATCTATTAGCTGTTCATCACATCATGGGGAAAGTTACTGCTAAAACAGTACACACCAAGTGAGACTGCTTAATTGGATTGCACTCAAATACAACTGAAACATTCACTTGCTTTTGTTTTTAAAGGATCTTTTGTTGTTTGTGAATAATAATGGATTACTATCTCACAGCACTGTTATGACATTTGATTAATGTTTGTGAAGTGTTTTGAGACCCTTATTTGAAAGGCTCTAAAAACTACAAAGTATTGTTATTATCCTTTCTCTGAATTCCCCCAAGTTCCAGGTGGCTCATAATGTTTTAGGGAAAGGCTGTCAGAGTAACCCCATAGACTCCATTAAAGCAACGTATTTAATCTGTTTACCAATAATTTCCATTTTATGCTTTTAGATTTTCCTAGGTTCTATTCTCCTTCCTTCATCTGAGTAATGTATGAAACAGAATGAGATGTCTGATATGATGAAAATGGGGCTGTTCCCAAGACGAGGACTTTTAATCATGGCAACATGTTGATAAACTGCTTTTACAATAGGATCTCTAAAATGAAGAAAAACTAGCAACAAAAATAAATGGCAGGTAAAAAAATATAGACCATGACAAGTATCTCTCAGAGGTTTAGTATGTACCTAATGACTTTCTGAAAAACTCCCAGCTGTACAAGCAGATCTTAGTTTCTTCCAGTTTGTGTGCTTCACTTTTTCTGTATCAGTCAGGCAGCTGAGCTAGTTTTGCATTTCTGATGAAGAACTCAGATCAGATATTTTGAAGTTGGTCAAAAGCCATAGGAAGTGAGGAGTGTGGTAGTAAAAAATGATTGTGCTCTGTATGAATGTGTATCCAGATACACCACAGTTTGATACCCAGTATTTAATACAGTTCAAATGTTACGTTTCTCTGCATAAACTGGTAACTGAATGGCTGCTTGCAGCTATTCTTCAAATAGTGTAGAATCTTTGTTTTAGGAAAGGTTTCTTATAATTCATTTGTTTTTCTAGCTGCTCAGTGCTTCAGGATGAAAATAGATCAAGACTCTTGGCAGATATTTTAAAACAGAAATACAAACCAACTTTTCTTGATGTTCCTGTCACAGGGCTGGATAGGGTACAAGAATAGGAGAGAGACACTCAAAAGCAGTTCTGCCATTGTCTACTGACCTGATTACAAACAAATCAGGAACCACACTACTGTTCCTATCTCTGTGCCCTTTTCTTCCTCCCCCAGCCCTCAGAAAAACAACAAAAAATATATATAAAAAGGAAGCAAAACCCAGAAAGTTACACAATTATAATGTATTCCCTCCTCCTGTGTTATGTTTCTTTGAGCTTTAGACTAGCAGACAGCAGTGCAGCAGCAGAGTTTTAGCACACAAAATGTCTCTATCAGTTAGCGCAAACCATAAGATAGGGGCAACACAGTGTGCCAGAAATCTTTACAGTCAAACAGCAAAAAAATACCCAGAGAGGGGAAAAATCACAAATATAAAGTAGAAGGAGCTTCACTATCTTGGTTAGATTATCAAAGATGTGTGTCGGGGGAAAAAAATACAGAGGAAAAATGTGTTTAAAAATCACATCTTAGATTATTCCAAAACTGAGGTAATACTCAACTTTTTTTTCTTTTCTTTCGCCCCCAAATTTCTCAACTGATTCTACTGCTTTCCATTTAGATAATGTACATGTAGGCAGGTATAATTTTCTTTTTAGTTAAATCATTGTCCATATCCTTTGCAATTTATGCTCCAGGATCTAAACTTTCATTAAAAAGCAATATTTCTAGCACAGATGGTAATGAAGATAACCATGAAAACATCAACAAAGTATAAACTAGGACAGTGATGACTTTCGTATATTGCCAACAGCTTGAAACAATAGCTCTGAAAAAAACTAGTCCAGTGGGTGATCTGGACCATTTGTCTCAGTGCCTGGATGACTCCTGCTGCGTGTAAACTGAGGGACCTAAGGACACCTCCAAGCAAACATGTCTGGATAGACAGTCCAATTATGCTTTCAAACCACTGTAAGGTGTACCCGGGTCTCTCTTCCCTCTTCCGTTCCACATACCTTGCTCTCTACAAACAGTGACCTAAGTGTACAAGTCAGATGAGCTCAGTGGTAAGGTCCATGATTTTGATGATCCTGTGACAAGACTGCAGGGAATGCACCTGTAGGACTTCTTGGAGACAGAATCTTAACCCTAGTCTGATGCCTCTTATTCTCAAGCTCAAGGGAGTTTTAACTTTGAATTTTAATAAGATACATTTTCTCCATCAGTAACAGCTTTGTTGTACACAGGACTGTATTTTTAGTATAATTTAGATCATGGCTTTAAATGGTCACATCTAGCTCATTTACACAGGGACAGGGATTTAGTGCGCAATATACAGTAACAGAGAGAATATTACAGGCATATTGATACTAAAATCCCACCCCGCATATTCCCCAATAGTTGTTTTTGTAGAGGAATGTCTTCTTTTGTGTTGTGTACATCATTTCACTAACTAGAGAAGTTCCAAGAGCAACCAGGATCTCTGGGGCAATCCCTTCCTCCTATTTCTGCTCTCCGTAAGCCCTGTGATGCTCAAGAAAAGAATTACAGGGATAAACCAGGCAAAAATTTAAACCATGACAGTTGTTGCAGAAAGATTTTAAGGCGGAAAGAACAGAGTTCATCTCTCAACAGATTTTTTCGGTAGTGTGTGTGTGTGGGGAGATTGGTCTCAGTTCTACTTTTTCTTGTAGATTATATAGAGAATAACCTGTCCCTGAAGTAACTGGTATATGGTTCATTCCCTGCAACCCAGAGTCTTTGGACATGACCCCATATTTCTAACCTCTCTGTCTTTATTATTTTTCATCCCATTATCTGCTTCCTAACATTATCCTCACTAAGAAATCTAAAATAACAAATCAGGAAAGAAAAACAACAATCGGAGAACAACACAAAGCAAAACAAAGAAGTCCCAAACTCTCAGAATAAAACACAGTAGAACTGATATTGCTGATTCTATGTTTGCCTCTTTCTCTTATTTTTTTAGTTGCCTTGTCTGGATTGTAAATGCATCAGACTTTTTATTCTGCTTTCACAGAACCCAGAACAATGTGTTTTGCTTAATTCCTAAGGACTCTGATAGTTAGTGTGATAAAATAGAAACATTCAAAATTCTTTCAATGATAAACCTCTGATAATATTAATCTGATTAGATAATCCCAAAAATTTAGTCTTTTGCCCAATCATTTTTATGAGTTAAAAAAAAAAAAAAAAAAAAAAAATTGAAATTCCAGTTCCACATTTACAAATACATCAGGATAACACTTGTAACAAAAGGCCAAACCTTTCCCTCCAAAACCTGGATGTAATCCAGAAGCTAAATTTTCCGGCTTCTCCTTAACAGTTGTACAATTCAGTGATGTGCTGTCAGTACAAATATCTAACATCAAACACTCTGGAAATTACATCAAATAAACTTAATTTCACAGAAAGATGATTGCATGTGGAAAACTGCACTGATTTTATTGTTTATGTGTTAACTGTCATATGTTTGTGTACACATATGTACGTATATATATACGTACATATGTGTATGTATTTGTATATAGACACAAAAAAAGCATTTTGTTGGAGTTCATACATACCGACATATATATAAAGATGTGTGCATATATACTGTATGTACATACACTGAACTGTCTTATATTTAACTTTATAAACTTACTGCTTAAATGTGACATAAAATTGGACTTCATTTTGCAAAGAAAAGCACAAATCTTGTTCAAAAAGGTAATTATGCATTTTGAGGCTCTCATAGTAGAAGTAAACTGCAGTGTTCAGGTTACAAATATGTCCACTAGCTAAGAAAAATAGCAACAACACAACACACTGTAATAAAAGATTATTTTGACCACCAGCTATATAGGAATGAATTGTGTACATCTCCTCATCTGTTAAACTTTAGAAAAAAAATTTAAAAAATGAAAAAATAAATATGGTAGTGACTCATATCAAATTAAATGTTAAAAAAGGATTGGTGTCCACCTTTTTTTTTTTTTTTTTTTTTTATGGTGACTTGGTTCCCACACGTAGAATTGACCATCTTCCTGTAGCTTCTTGGTGTAACTTTCCACACAAAGAATGTTTGTCCTTAAGAAAGATAATGAAACTGTTTCATCCAATAACAACTTATTTTTATATAGTTTACATAAGCCAAATCCGACCTGACAGTGTCCTTGAAAAGCTTCTTTGAAGTACTGAAATACGGGTTATAGTTAGAGTCTGTGGGGTTTTTTTATGAAGATGGTATTAGGATTTTCACTTTTCATCTTTGTTTTAGAATTGCTCTCTTGACAAAGTCTGTGTGAACTCTCTTCAGATGCTTCAGCATATTTGTCAGACCACTGCACAGCAATGCAAAGCATATTAATTCTTGGCATAAGCATTTTGTCTCCAAGGAACATCAAGACACCTTCTGTCCTGTAATTAAACTGAACCTGCTCTCAGATCTGTTTATCCGAGCTGGTGCCATTTTCTGACTGACAGTCCTGTGGTGATATATTGGTGTAATGCATCATCAAAATAAGATGCTGTGATGATGCATTACTGGGGCCAGAGGGCACGTTCAGTTTAGTCCTGACAACAAAGACAGAGCACAGGGCTTGCCCAGGCCACGTGGCCACGCTGATTCCACAAGTGTTTTAGTGCTGCTGTCAGCAGGACACAGTGTAGGGTGAAGAAGTGTATGATATAATCACACAGAGTATGAAGTTATGCACCTTTTTACAGGTAAGACAGTGTTTTTTTTAGGAGCCATGCAAATAGGCTGGGTAGTTTAAATTTCTCTAGAAAATCCTTATTAAGGTTGGGAATAGGCATTAATGCAGGTAGAGGGAGAGGAATTACAGACCTTTGTTAGAGATTAATCAATTTTGGGAAAGGATTAGCTCCATCCCTTTCAAAAAATACACTTTTTCCATATTTGGAAAAAAAAAAAAAAAAAAAAAAAAGAGTAAACCAGAGATTTTCTTCCAGTTTGGACATTTTGCCTCATAGCTTCTTTTGATTCTATCTGAATCCACCACTGGTCCCAAGAGATCTCTTTCTAATTCAGGAACACAGTGTCTTTCAATTTTTCTGATAGAGTGTGATTCTATTAATTGCCAATGATCCATTCAACACAATACATTGTAGAATTAAATTCATAAATCAGGAAACCAGATCTATTTGAGGAGCAGCTTTTAAGCGTATGATTGACTTTAAGCATGTGCTTAAGTCAATAAACTTTAATAAGGCAATGTTTAATGGATTTCTTCAATCAGGCCAAAGGTAGTCTGTGTTGACAGTTTACAGCTTTAAGCTTAGACACTAACATTATTTTAAGATTTAAATATCCACTTTAAATACATCAGTGTTTAAATAGGCTTTCAGAACCGATGTATTCTATAACATGTGAATTTTAATGTTTTAAACTATGCAACCAAAACCATGAAGTGTTTTAAAATGCTAAAATTATTTTCACATTAATAGACTTCATGTCCAGTCTCTAAAGTAAAAAAACCCACAAATTTTGTTTTATTGAACTGCATTTTATGATAACAGATTTTAAACTCATTTGCTTGAATATTTTTCACCTTTTCCCTTCTTCTCGTGCAGTGACTACACTCTTCTTTGGAAGAGTTAAAGTTGCTTAAGTCCAAGATGGCATTTTCATGCTATACCCCAGTGCTGATTGGCCCATAATGGAAAGAGGACTTGTTTTTATGCAGAATAGGAAAAACATCTTCTTAACCTCACATGACATAATCAAATGAGAAATTCACAAGTTTTCAATTTTATTTTTATTATCAGTAAAAATAATGAATGAATGATTAAGGTCTGGCAGGACAAATGAGTTGTCTGATACTAGACTGTATTCTTTTAAGACCTCATTTTTTAATTCCCATTTTCTCTGCACATTTTAATTCATCATTAATAATATGTTCCTGTGCACAAATAAGAAGTGTTGTTTATTTGTGTAGGACCTCTGTAAGTTATGAAAAGATATAATCCCTTTTTTAATGTAAAATTTAACCTTAACTATAGCTTTGTGAATGGCATATTGATAGGAAAATTTAACGTATTATCTGTTCATTGTTAACATTCATTTTATTTGATTGCAGTCGAGCTCTTTTCACACTATTTAAACACCCGTTCCGCAAATGTACCTCCTTGAATAGATGTAGCGTGCCACAGTGCTCGACTGCTGTCTCCCTCTCCTCAGACATTACGTTGATATTTCAGTGCAGCCTGGGTCTCCTGGAAAGGGCCACCCTGGGCATCATGTTCAGAGGCACTAGAACCACAGTACCTGCTTTTTTCATTTCTTCTCTCTAATGTCTGGCACCCTGTTGTGGGAGTGCAAAAAACATCTGGCCCCGACACACCAGACCACGACCTTTCCTCATTTCTTTCCATTGTTAGATGATACAAGGTATGACATCTGGAGAGGTGAAGAGCTTTGCTGGCTGTTTTATTCTAAAACCACTAAAGATGCTTAAAAAATATGTTATGTTTTGTTTAAACTTGCAAGAGAGACATTATTTTTCTGAAAATAAATCTCTTTTTAGTAAGCTTCCTGGCCTACTCCTTATACCCCTTGTGCAACTAAGCTTAAGCATCTTAATGAACTTTGATACTAACCTAAATGCTTAAAGAAAACAATGCAGACAGGGAAGACAAACCAGAATAAAATCTTTCAGAATGAAGTACATTCTGTATAGTTTACAGGCAAATTACAGGTATATATAGGCTACAAGTAAATAGGGCCTTTCGACGTACTATATGTCTGTAAAAACAATTGCTCACCTAGGGAAAACTCATTACTGGTAAACAATCCCATTTTAAGATCTCTAAGGAGGTAAACTATCCAGAAACAACACCTAGGTAATAGCTACCTATTTATCTGCTATACTGGAAACAAGCTTGCTTTTTTTTCCTTTTTCCCCAATACACTTTCTAGCTGAGCTTCATAGTTAGGTTAATTAGGAGTTAGACATGCTGCAAATTAAAATCTGACATCTGAAGCTGTTTTGAACTCTCAGATTCCCACGGACCAAGCAAGTTTGTTTATACAGGCTCTCTTTTCATTCCTCAAATGTCCTTCAGAAAAGGTTAAGATTTTCCAGTTGGCAATACAACATGTGTTGAACAGTTCCAATATTCTGTGTTCTAGGATTTTGTGTATGAGGAGTTTGGTGATTTCCTATATTTTCATTCTGATGGCTTCAGTTTTCAGTTCACTGGAATTAGTTTTTTTCTGATCTGAGACCTTTAAGTTTAACATATTTGTTGATTTCATGGTGTAACCAAATGAGAGTGATGAAAAATGCTTAACATGTTTTCTTAATAATTTTCTGAACGAAATAAAGCCAATTTATAAGACACATGGCACATTATTACTATTTTAATGATCAAGTGTTTTAATAATTGAATCAATAATAATAATGGCACATGCATCTGTGTGTAAGGGACATTTCCTTTGAGAATTCTCTGGAAAGTTAGCTATGACCATGCTTGTCACTATGGAAAATGAAAGATTTACATATTCAAAAACAGTTTCCAGGGGCAAATCTGAACGTGTTTATCTTATCATTATGTCACACAGATGGAAAAAAAGAAGAAAAAAGGAAAAATAAAAGAAAGAAGGGCACAAACTACAAGTGCAATTAAAAACCCAAGAAAAAAAAAAAAAGAAAGAAGCTTTCTTTGCAATGCAAGGAATCTGTAAAAATATAGTGAAGAAGAGAAATTACAGGCTATGGATACATTTTCCTCGGTCAATTTGCTGTATGATAACACTGATATCAGTATAGGAAGCTATTTCTAAGCATAACATTTAAGATTACTTATTACATCATATCCAGTGCCATGTGCATATACATTTATGACAAATGTAAAATCTTGATCCCTGTACATGGGATCATAAGTACCCTATACTTAACTACTTAAGAAGCAAGAAAAAACAGGAAAAATGAGTACTAATAATGCCCTTTTTTGTTTTCTTTTATTTTTCTATGAACACTGAAACATTTTATATTCATAATAGGCTTCATTCCTGAGGTAAAAGTGCTTTGTAAATGATTAGTGTTCATCACTATTTAAACAAACATTATAGCTGTAACTTGAAAGGAACCTTTTTTCTTTAAGTGTGTATACATACTTTAAACAAGAGAGTTGATCCACATGCTGCAGTTAACCTTGACATAACTATAAATTGCAGCACAGCTGATACTTAGCCATGGCAAACTGTATTCATATAGTTCAGTCTAAATATTACTCTCAACTCAAGGCTTCTCAAAAATTTAAACTTACTTATTCCTTCAGCATTCCTTCTCCTTTTAATGCTCAATCCTTTCCCCTTCCATCTTTAAATGCCTGGGGGAAAAAAAAAAAAAAAAAAAAAAAAAAAAAAAAGATGAGCTTATCAAGTTTATGAAAGTCTGCTAAATAAATTTAAAATAATTAAGCATCCACACATATTGTCACACACATTCACCACACAAAGAGAAACAGAAAAGTATTAGGAAAGAATATGGATCTTTATTTAAAGTATTAAAAGAAGGGCATTACAGTCCTCGTCTTAGGAAGATGTTTAGTTCAGCTTGTCAATCATCAGAAAATTCATCAAGTTTTGCTTTGATGTTTGAATTAGGCTCGGTGGTTACCAAGAATAAGAGCCTGTTTGATTTCTAAAGTGTATTTTCAGGTAGCTCTGTGATCAGAATGGAGCAAGCTTCCTTCAGAATTGCAGACACAACAGGAAAGCTTATCACTCTGTCTCTTTCTACATGGGGTGCCTCTTGCAAGTAAGATAAAACTAATCAAAGCCTCAAGCAGTTGTGGCAAGAGAGAGTGAATTAAGCATATAGAAACCACTAGGTGGTCTTGTCTTTGTAAGTGGGAATGATTTGATGTGTGTCTTTATTTTTTAATTGAAATCAAATGCACAGATACCGTGTGCAGCAAAGAGAAAGTTCACTGTAATGAATAAGTCAAATCTTGTGTGGTCTTAGATATCTGTCTAAAATTGATAAATATTATGTAAAGGATTTTAAACTTGCTTCTCTCTGTTCTTGCTGTATAAAATGAAACTATTTCAGTATCAATAACTAAATGTGTTCCTCACAGCATAAACAATTCTCATTCACATCCACTACACTGTTGGCTTTCACAATGGATTGGCTGACCATACAATTCTTATTTTCAAATGTGAGTTTCAAGAAGTGATACTGAGTTGCTTTGAGTTGTCATAGCAATTGCATTTCTGAAAGAAATAAGTAGGTTTCAGATTCCTAAATAGTGCTGCATCAGGACCATTTTAGAAACTATAATGGAGCTATAAGACTCAGTATTCAGAATTGTTGTATTGGAATGATCACATCATTTATGAAAACAGATACCTAGATGTCCTTGACCATTTATAACAGCAGTAATGAGAGCAAACACAGCTGACTTCAATTTAAACATGAATAAATATGAACATTTCTGACATCAACTGTCCTTCCTTTGACAGTTTCACTATACATTGACTAAAGAAAACATACCACTATTCCAGACCAGATTTCATCTTAAAAAAAAGTGTGTCTTTACTGTCAGCATAGAAGAGCTTAAGATGCTGTAAAATAATAAAACACTTGTATTTCTTCCAGCTTTTTAGCAATTGGAAATAGTCTTGAAGCTGGCTGGTATGGCAGGGCTTGAGACTACACTGTTGATGGATATTACAAAAATGACAAATGTGTTACATACTGTCGTCATTTGAGCCTACTCAACAGCTAAATGCCACACACACGGTCGCTCACCCACCCTCCCCCCACTTGGGAATGGGGAGGGAATCGGAGGGACAAAGGGAGGCTCGAAGGTTGAGATAAAAACAGTTTAATCGCAGTGACAGAACAATACACTGACAGCAGTATCAGCAGGTAATGTACCATACAGCTGCTCACCACCCACCAACCAACACCCACCTGCTCCCAGCCAGCAATCCCCAACACAAAGGCACCACAGCAACACTCCCAGAAGTGAGAGCTCCTCCCAGCCCACTCCTGCCTTTATATAGTGAGCACAATGTCACATGACATGGGATATCGGCCAATCCGGGCCCAGCCCTCCAGCTGTGCCCCCCCCGCCCCCGCACACAGGTGAGGGCACTAGGACCTGGGGAGCCCCTGGGGTCTCAGTGTGCTGCAGCACTCCTCCCACTGCCAAACCGACAGGAACTCTAATCCAGCCCCAACCAAGACACATACTTACCTACAGTAGTCATATATTTACTATAGACTAACATGCTGGCATGAATTATATCTGAATTATATGTGCATGATCAGCCAAGTTTGTATTCATACCTAGACATCACAGAGATAGAAGAACCATTGGAATCAAGTTCAGCATGCCTGTAGTCTGAACAGTTTTCTGGAAGTGTCTGCCTTTCTCCATTGACTTCATAAGGGTTGTTTAGGGGTCATATAACTAAATGGTTTGTATTGTTCTTTTGCTTACTACAAAACTACACTTAAAAAACTGGTTTTATACTTCTGTGCTTTCTGAGTCATTTGGAGATCTTGTCTAATTTCACATGGCATATTGCACTGATCCATGTTAATTAGAGGTCAGTCCCCAGGTCTCTTCAAATATTAATTGAAGAGAAATTTTAGGAAGAAATATACTACTGGAAGTTTCCTTCTACTACTTCTTAAGTTCTCCACTGCAGCAATGGTTTCAGCACTACCTTGATATTTTTGTCAGCACCAAACATTAAAACTGCTTGAGGACGTCTCAAACCCAAAACCCCCTGCTTTGTCATTGAATGCTGGATTATCTGCCTATTCATGCAGGTCCCTAAAATCTTTAGATGCTTCTAAAGTTAGGTTGATCATTGGAAAGATGGCTCCTTGGAAATCAGTTTTTTAATCTCGTTACACTTGCTTTCCTCTTTCCTTTTCCCTGACATATGATTGACATCCCATAGGCACAGATCAAATCTGTTAATTCACAAGATCATAATTTCAGAGAGGGTGACTTGCAGCCCCAACTCTGTCTTTCCTCCAACTGCATATTTAGGTCCTCCTGAAGCAGTAGGCTCAAGCGACCATTTCCAGAAGTCTCCTGTCCTTCCCTGTGGCCATGCTTATAAGTATTTTCCATGCCTTCTCATGACAGGGAGTCTTTAAAACTTCAGGTTATTCAGAACATAATTTTCCAATAAAACATGCACTGAGCAAAGCTTTGTGTATCAATAACAGATATTAATTTTCCATTTTATCACTGTGCTCTCCAATGTGTAACTTCTACCTCCCACAACTTCAGCTAGATGCTACTCTTCCCTACTATGCCCATAAATTCAAGAAATTCTAACAGTGGAAAACAACATCTTAGCTCTGCTCTGTAAAGATCTCTGTTACATGGTTTGAACTATTAGATGGTTGTGTGCATAATGCATACCCAGTTATCTTGCTTATGATTCCTTTTTTACCTTTCAATACTGGAAATTTAGATTTCTGGGATCTGAACTTAATTTATGTCTTTTTCCCAAGATGAAACTGAACTAATTCCCCTGTTTTTGAATAGACATTTTCCCTTGTAGGAGCTTAATAATTTCTTAAATAGTTAACCAACTTTAAAGCTGGTTTTATATTTTTTCTTTGTTTTGTGGGATTTTTTTGTCTTTTTTTTTTTTTTTTTTCTTCTGGCAATGCAAGCAATACTTGGCAATCAGCTTAGCATATAATACATTTGCTGCTGAAATAATTGATGTATATCAACTTTATAAATAAAACATGACAAAAGCCCATCAGCTATACTTTGCAGTCAGATTAAAAATAAAAAATATTGTTAAAAAGTTGATTGTAAAAAGTGTCCTAGTTATTCAACTAGTTTGCATCAGTGTCTTTTCAATGACAACTAAGATCTTAAAAAAGTCTTATTCTGTTTGATAAAAAATCTCTTTAAAGAGGAGTTTGAATGCTACACTTGCAAATTCTGTTTTTAAAGACTTTAAAAGATGTTTACTCATTTGAAACATTACATCTAAGCCAGTAAAACATATAAACTAAGCAAACAACTTACAAAATCATACATGTACAATGGTGAATCAAAATATCATCTAAACAGACTTGGCATAAAAAATATTATCTACTACAGTCATGAAATTAAATATGTAGAGTGCACATGACTATATGCATGTGCATGTGTGTGTATATTTAATCCCACTGTGATTTACAAATACTGAGAAGTACCATATAATTTATCCTATAAGAATTATTCAGGAAACACATGAAGAAGCATCTTAATCAGTATGAGTAGGCATAGTACAATCTATTTCTTAGTTATATGATTAGCAATAATATGGCAACATCTATAGAAACTAAAAGCTTACTGTTCTACAGACCTATGCTTACTTACACTCAGCTGGTACATTGCATCCTTTTTCTTGTGTTCAAATTAAAAGCACAAGAAACAAAAGACATATCTCAGAAGCCTATCATCTTTATGATATACAAGTAATATTAAAAATGCTTTTTGCTCTGAATCCTGAAGAATTCATTGTTCTACGTGCATCTAGAGATCAAATAAAAGTGAATATAAAAGTTGACATCTTACAGGAGTTATTAGAAATACAAACACACTCTAGGAGAGATACACTAGAGGTGAGATAGTTGAACAAGGAGTAAAACAGTGCAGTGTAGAGTGGGACAATCACCTCCTTTGACCAGCCAGCTATGCTGTGCTTGATGCACACCAAGACATGGTTGGCCCTTTTGACTGCCAGGGCACACTGTTGACTGATATTCAACTTCCATCAACCCAGACCCTCAGATCTCTTTCCATGGGGCTGCTCTTCAGACTCTTATCCCCCAATTTGTACATATAACCAGGATTACCTCATCCCAGATACAGAATCTTGCTTGATAAAATCAAAATTTTTGAATTATCAACTCTACATAACATGAGTAGCTTAGAGCAGATGGTGGATTTATCTTGATTATGCTCTGAGGCAAGAAATTCCTAAGCAAAAGGAAAGCCATCTCAGGAGAAACCTTCCCAGATCCATAATGAATAATATAGTAACCTTATATCCTGGGTTTCAGTGAGTGGTGGGGATTTTTGGTAGCAGGGAAGGGGGCTATAGGGGTGACCCCTGTGAGAAACTTCTTGAAGCTCCCCCCAGCTCCAAGTCAGCTCCACCTCTGCACCAAAACTGAGTCAATCAGCTGCACCTCTGCGATAACGTATTTAAGAAGGGATGTGGTGACGGGCAGTCGGACTTGTGAGGAGGAGTTGTGGCAGTTGTGTGAACACCAAGGTCAGTGGAGGAATGGAGGAAGAAAGGAGGGGGGAGGTGTGCCAGAGCAGAGACTCCCCTGTATCCTGTGGTGAGATGGCAGGGCGGTCCCCCTCACCACCCATGAAGATGTATGGTGGAGTAGACACTGACTTTCAGCCTGTGTTTCTGCCTGGATGATCAAGGTGCTGTGCCCGAAGAAGGCCGGGGTCTCATGGGAAAAGGTAGCCCCGCTGATGTAATTCAGTGCTGGGAGGATTGCAGCCTGTGGGGGTGTCCCACGCCGGAGAAGCTCAGGAAGGGCTGCAGCCACGGGAGAGAATCCAGTCAGAGAAAGTTAGTGACCCATGACGGAGCAGTGTGGGGAATGCTGCGGCCTGTGGGAGGAACTCATGTCGGAGAAAGTTTGTGGAGGACTGTCTCCTGTGAGAGGGGGATCACGATGGAGCAGGGGGAAGAAGTTCCAGAAGCTCCCCGCACAGATGACGGAAGAAGCAGCATCACTGACTGCACCCCCCATTCCCTGCCCCTGTGCCGCTCAGGGAGGAAGTAGAGATATCGGGAGCAGAGCTGAGCCTGGGTAGAATGGAGAGATTGGGGGAAGGTGTTCTTAAGATGTGGAAATGCTTCTCACTGTCCTACTCTGTTAAGTGTTGTTGTTAGTGTCTGTAATAAATGTATGTTCATTTTTTCTTCCCCAAACGAGTCTGCCTTTTGCTCATGATCATAATGGGTGATCTGCCTTTCCTGGTCCTGTCTAGAATGCCAACCCTGGCTCATCTGTCCCTTCTCATTGCTGGGAGAGAAGGTCAGGAGTGAGTGGCTGTGTGGTGTTTGGCTGCCGACCAGGCTCAAACCATGGCACCTTGTAAACTCAACAGATTGATGAGCTAATCAAATAGACTAGCAATAAAATCAGTGTGTCATTATATGATGGACAGTAAGGAGGAGAGTTGATTTGAGCTGTGACTTGAACCATGATTTCTCTGTTCACCCTTGTGTTTGTTCACTATTTTGTTCCAGGATACTTCAATCCTTAAGTAACAGTAAATACTGTAAGAGTCCAATTCAGCAGACTCATTTTAGTCAACCATTGTAGCACAAATGGAAAGGTACCTTCAGACTATCTGTTTCTTAAAGATGCTAAAAAAGGCTAAACATGCAGTTCATGCACAGGTCTTTGAGTTACAGAAGTTGAACTGGTTATGATGAAACTTTTTTTTTTTTTTTTTTTTTTTTAGTTTCTGTTCAGATACTCAGGGAATGTCAGAAATTACCTTAAGTTTGTGTTAAATGATACTACAGACAATTTGGGGTGGCAGCATAAATAGAAATACCAGGACTAAAAGGGAATTTTTACAAATGAAATTAATTTTTCACTTTGTTAGTACTTAAACTTTGTTCTGTTATTTATGGGAATGATCAGAAAACAAGTGGAAATATTAGAATTACAAGATCTGTGATCCTGTAGATTTTTGTAGCTTGTAGTCATCACACATTCACTGCAGACACAAAATCTACTTATTAGGCACAATTCAGGTTTGTGAGGGTTGTAATAATAATAATAATAATAATAATAATAATAATAATAATAATAATAATAATAATAATAATAATAATAATAATAATAATAATAATAATAATAATAATAATAATAAATAATAATAATAATAATAATAATAATGCAACCATTGAGTCATGCAATCAAATTGTATATAATTCCTGCAATAAAACAAGACACAAAGGGAAGGAGGGAGGAAAGAGTATCCAAGTACAAAACTTATAATTCTCTAGTCTCTTTTTCAGTTGTCTTATATATTAATAGATATTAACCCCTGAGGTGTGGGGTGTTAAGATACATCAATCCAACATGATGCTAGATAATTAATTAATACTAATGGTGGAGCTGTGAACTCATCATACTAAGCTATTAAAATTAAAACATCATGAGCTCTCATCATCCTGAAAAAGGAATAAAACACATTTATTACCAATGAGAAAGCCAGAGCTGATAATCCCTTTCTGATTCCTAAGGAATAGGGCAGTGTTGGACTTAATTTACCACAAGGAATAGGACTTGCTCATCTGTACTCTAATCTATGACTGAATCTCCTCTTTCAGCAGCCTGGGGTCCAATGGAAATGGTAGAGCAATATCTTTTATTGAACTAGAGTTATTATCAGAGCACTAATAATTCTGAGATCTCAAAAACTAGAAGAATGTTTGAGCTCTCTACAGTGGCAATGACATAAGGGGCAGCTGAAGCAGCAGTGAGGAAAGCCTAAGGGAGACCCTTTTTTGGTGTTTTTTTTTAAAGAAAGTGTCTTGGTTTTGTCATGTAGCAACAAAAGCTACGAAGTAAGGAAGTACTATTGCTAAAAGTAATCACTTAAATGCTGTTTTCCATATATGAGAAAATCAAACTAGCCAGCTGGACTTCTTAACTAGTACAATCTACGGAGTCTGACAAGCGCAGCATGAGTGAAATTCTCAGGTCCAAGACTTGTTCCTTTATCCAACTTACCTTGAATTCAAAAATTAAAAAACCCACTAATGTCAATGACAGTCTTCCTATTTTACCACTTGCATATACAAAGTTATTACTGCATTCAAAACTAGGAAGAGTGCAGAAGCTGCGTATGCTGTGAAAACCCCAAAACTTTCATGGTGGCAAATAAGCAGCCAGGCAGAGGGATCTGAGTGGAAGGCCCAGGGGCCAGGACATGCCTATGACAGGAAATTTCTGCACTATGAAATTTTTCAGGTAACTAATTCAGGTCATGAAACATGGTGTCACCTGGAAGCTTGGTATATTCACACTCCTGTATTTTAAGAATTGTTATGTATTCAATAAACATCCACAAGGCCTACAGAAATCAAATGACATTCATAAATCTAAATAGGAGGTGATAAAAACACAAAGCTCATCTTTTAATAAACAGGGATTTCCATCTGGTAGTTCTTCTGGAGACATTACAGGTATGTGCAGCAGAGGCATTTATGGATGAACTATTTTACTATCCCCAGGATTTCTTCCTAGTATATGCATCTATTGGTTCAGAACAGAGCAAAACACCAGAAACTCACACCAAATGATTTACCAAAAGGGTAACGCTTTGACAGAACTGGAAATGCACCAGCAGAATGAATAGGAAGAAAAATTCACATGTAGACCTGGACATTATATTCTGTAAGAACTGTGGCTTTGCTTAGATTGCTGCAAATAGTTTCTTGTATGGTCCTCTTTCTTTGAAATGTAAATCACATGTTCAACTTACGTGACCAGAGGGATCCACAGAGTGCTTAGGTGACGATTTGTAGAAGTCTCAGCTGTAGCTGAAAACATTAGTCAGATTTTAATGTAGCAGGTAACATGTTAAAAACTGATGACAGGAAAGAGCTTGTCAGAAAAGGATACTTAGGGGTAAGGTGTTCCTTTCATCGTGTCTCTGCAAAAACCCCAGTGGGCATGGATCAGAGTATCTAAAGCCTAACTATGGAAAAAAAATAATATATATATTCATATATATATATATATGAATAATAAAACCATACTTCTTATGATATTGAAACTATTCACAGAAATTGAAAAGTACAAACCAGAATATTGATATTTTATATTTTTTTTTTTTTTACAATCTTTCAAATGACAACTGGTAAATTAGATTACTCTTACTTATAGACATCAAAGAACAGTGTCTCAGAAAAACTCTGAAAAATGGCATTACATGGTCTAGCTGTTCTGCGCACCATCAATAGAAGACCAAGATACAAAATGGTATCACTACCCTATGAAAGATCTAAGCAACCATAAAATAGGTTCATAACATAGCTGCTGAAGTTCTCCATCAGAAGTATTAATTAATTGTCTCAGTCAGCCCCTGATAAGAGACCTTTCCCATTAGCACAGACTAACCCTGTCTCTGATAAAAGAGACAGATTCATTTACAGTTTTCACCAGAGCATCTCAAAGCTGTGACCAGAACTAAACTTACTAGACACAAACATTTCAGTGTTTCAATTTGACTGACAATCCCTTCAAGTTAGTTAGCAAGTAACTGTGCTCCCTAGTGTTGGTCCAAAATAGGACACAGCCTGGTTCTGAAGGAGGATATCTGTATAAAAAGGCTTTTATTTTACTGTACGTTCTGAAAGCACTGTTCAGAAATCATTACACTTAAAAATGTTATTACTGTGATGGAATATTACACCATCAGTCCATTATCCTAAATTATATAAAATCCAAGAGATCTTTGTGCAAGTACAGTGATGATACAAGTCCAAAATCTACATTGTCATGTACCACCATGTGTATTTCAATAAGAGTATGCCCTTCAAATGAGCAAATAAAATATTTATGTGATTTCTACACTGCATTTTTTTCTAAATTATTTCAATTTATAGCTTAAGTAAGAAAAAAATTCCACCTAATATCCTGATATAATTAGCAGTTTAACAAAGTCCATATTTCACAATCTTGGCTGAAATACATAGTTTACACATAACAGTGATTTTTGTTCAGGACACGTGGGAGGTTTCCATACTATTCTTTGATTAGCCTTACTCTTTGGCCTTAATTCATTAAATATTGGGATGATTTGCAGTTTTTCTCTGTCAAGTACTATTCAAAGACTTTTGAACTCAAGGGAACAATGTCAACTGAGTTTAGACCAGTCCCTAAATACAGCTAGTATCTACATGGGCCCTTTCACATGCTACATAGGGGAACAACATAAGAAAATTACATGGTGAAATTGCAAATGTAACATTTAGTACAACTACTGTAAATATTACTGGCAGTTTGGAAAAGGTCTCCCATTGTTCAAATAACTTTAAGAAACAAATATTTTTTGATTCAGTAACTAGAATTAGATTTGGAGATATTTTACATTATTCATTATCCTACAGAAGCAGGGCTGCAGCTTCATGCATTTCTAAAAGCTTAATTTCACTGACTAGAAAACTGTTTAAATGAACTTGCTATGGAACTGAACAGAGTCTGGATTATTACATATTTCACTGAGAGAGATGAATAGTAAACTCCTTGATCATTGGTTGACAAACCTGTCCTGTTGCCCCTATGAGTTTCTTAGCTATATATATTTTTTCACTTCCTCTGTCTTCCAAAAATGTGTTCTCTATGAAGTATTCTTAAACAATTCAGTTACCTGAGACATTAGTTCTGTCAGACATTTTTCCAAGACTCTTGTCTTTCCTACTGCCAGTGCTAGAACTATTTGATCCCAAATTAACAAGAGAAAAGTAATACAAGAAAATGTTCCCCTTCTTTGCAAATGATTGAAGTGGTAATTCATAGTCACATGTGTACCATTCTTATCAGACTATTTTAGAGTATATAAAAGCCCTTCACAAAATTTCATAATGAATTACTATATTATATAGATAACTAATAATATTTTTATATGCTGACAAGTGCAGGTAGCTGGTTGGGAGACTGTACATTTTCAAAAATGTAATTCAGGTTTCTCTGAGTTTACTTGGCTGCAGCTAGTTGATTCAGAATTCTCTATGAAATACACAGTTTATTTCTAAATTTATTTAAATGAACTTTAAGCCTCTGAATTGTTTATGGAACAAACAAGAATGAAAAGTTAATCAGAGAGATATGTCTGAACTTCGTCCCTAGTCTGGAGCTCAGCAGTTGCTAATATGCAGCCTGGTGTTCACAACCTGAACATGAGCCCTTCTGTTGAAGTTGTGTTTTCCTTATATGTGAAGTAGGTAAGATATTTCCTGCTGAAAATGGCTTCCTATAGGCTATATCTAAAACCATCAGGAGTCCTGAGAAGGCAATTCAGAATGCCTGTCTCTATAAAGGAATAATGTCTCTGAAGTTTCTGAAGAGCTATCCAACTTGTCTAATCTTATCAACCATGCTTCCTCTTTAGTCACTGAGGAGAAAAATTTCAGTCACCAAATGGAGGATGGCAACTAAGAGTTTCTCTCCACTTGATGGTTAAAAACTGCATTCCTAGGCCAAATGAGGGGTCTGAAATAAGTGAGATGTCTTTGAGGATTCTGATCACTTTCTTTTGACTCCAGAGAGTTTCCAAATTACCAAGGTACTAAAACCATCTATGTTCACTTAGAGGATATGTTTCCCATTCTGTTACAAGCTTTGTCCAGCAGCAGAATCTCTATCAACATCTTTTAGATCTGAAGCTTCTGCTTTCTTAAAATATGTTTTGTGTACTTCATGTACATTCACAAGGAACAACACATGGTAACCAACCATTTTTCCATTACAAAAAGAGGGACAGCTGTCCCAGCACTGTTTCACTGAACTCTATGTATCTGGGTTCTTAATTCAAGGTCCATGGAGTTGAGTCCGTGGACCTTTGGAGTGTAATGGAACATCATTGCAGACCTTGTGGCTCAAGTCAAATGTGAGACAATAGTAAATCTTTCTGATAAGCAAAGGTCTGATGATCAATCCTTCTCCCTTTCACTCTTTCATTCAGCTATATTTCCTCACTGTATGTAATTTCTAAGCACTCAAAATAGTGCCTTACAATCCTCAAAAAGTAGAAAATAAATAAAGAAAAATGAGATTCAGTATGTAAGCAAATATTCAAGGGTGTGGGTGTTTTTGCCTGGGTTTCTTTTTTTATTTTATTCAGAGTTTTGAGGTATTAGGATGCAAAACATGACATTGTCATACAAATGATTGTCTCCAAAAGATAGTCATTGACAAAAAAGAGAAAAAAATCACAAAAATTTGTCATGCTTGCCCACCCACTGCAGCCACCTCCCAGATCAGTAAACATACATCTTTTTTTTTCCTTTTAGGAAATTATCAACCTACATAAAGCCACCGTTTAATTATGATGGGGAATTTTTTCCTTTTCCTGGTGGGAGATTGAATAATGCTTCCAGATTCTTACATTCCTGTAATTGTTGACAATTCCACAAAACAGCTTTCAGAACCACTGGAAATTGACCTACTCTGTGCATGATTTACTCTTAGTTTTAACTTCACTCTCCATTACTCCAGGAAACCAAATTTTGCTACCAGTTCAGTCAGCTTGCCAAAGTGCTAAGATAAACTGTGGGGGTTCTACATTCTCTTCTATGGCTACTATGCACAAAAAATTTTATTTTAACTTGCAATTACCACAACGTCATACCTCATTCACCTCTCCAGGTTAAACAAGTGAGAAGATTACCAAGTACTCTGTCATTCTGAACAGATATATTCTGGGAAGGCTTTCTTTTGGAACTGTGCTTGTGACTTCTTGTAAGATACTGATTTTGTGTGTGTGTGTTGCAGCCTGATATTTAAATGAAAAATAATACTGTATGTAAATGACTGATATTTTTGTATAGATTTTATTTTTAATTAAAATATAGTAAAATATGGTAAGAATGAAAGCATATTATAGTAATTAAACTTTTTCTCTCAGTCTTTGAGTAAGGTCCAATGGAGCTGTCATAGTCTATTATGCTCCAAAGTAGCCGTTAGGGTCTGTTATGTCAATTATCATACACATCCATGACAGATTGTTCTTTTTTGGATTTTTTAAATATTAACATTAAAAAGAAAAACAAGAAGGGGATGAATTGCTCAGGGTATTGAAATGCAGCAGAGAGCCTTTCACTTGGAGGTTACCCACTGAAATCTAACTCAGGTCAGTGGTTACTGAAAATTGCTGTTCGGTGATGCACATAAAAGGGGCTTAGTGTCTCAAAAAACAAGTCTGAAACATTGAAGTTAATGGAACTGATGAAAATTACTTCAATGATTACAGAATTATGTCCTTACTTAAAGTTCCAACAGTTCATATTGCAGCTGGACACACACTATTAATGTTGACATTAGTTTGCTGTCTTCACAGGACAAGTACAACTATAGTTGCAAGTCCAGTGGTCTTTTCAAGTGTCATGGTGAAATTCCATAAAGGCTTTATTGTATTTGTTTTAGTTGTTACACTACTTCATATCACAGTTTTCTTACCTTTAAAAAAAGGCAGGATGAGAGAAGGTATATTGAAAGATGATAAAGATAATAAGAAACATGGCACTTCTGTATGTGAAGGGTTTAAAAATTACTTTTCACTATTAGAAAGCACAATTAAAATGGGTATGGTAGAGGTCTATAAGTCATAAAGTGAATTATAGCATTCTTTTTCCTGTAATTAGTAGTTTAAACTGTGGAACTCGAAGACAAAGCAGGTTGAAAATACGAAGTTTCCAAGAGGATACAGACAAATTCAGATTCACTGATGAAAGGATTAAACCCACAGTAATCCAAATGCAACTACAGTCTAGTATATCCCAAAAATCTTAAAGTCTGAAACTGGAGGAGTATCCTCCAGATATCTACTACTATCCACCCAAGGATGTTATGAGAGTTGGCTGATGTAATTGCAAGGCCACTCTCCATTAATCTTTGAGGTCATGTAGATCAGGGGACATCCCAGAAGGCTGGAATAAGGCTAATGTCACCCCCATCTACAAGAAGGGCTTAAAGAAAGATCCAGGAAATTAGAGGCCCATCAGTCTTACCTAAATCCCTGGGAAAGCTATGCAACGACTCCTCCTGGAGGCTATCACAAGTCAAATAAAGCACGGGACTGGGAAAAGCCAGCATGGATTCACCAAGGGCAAATTGTGCTTCATAAACCTGACTGCCTTCTACAACAAAAGAACCTTTTTAGTTGATATGGGGCAAATGGTGGACATTGTCTACCCGGATTTCCCCAAGGCTTTTGATACGATTCCCCACAGCCTCCTCCTAGAGAAACTGATACATTATTGTCTAGACAAGTGGTCTGTGTGGCTGACAGATGACACCCAGGGGGTAGTAAATCGGTCCTGCTCAAACTGGCAACCTGTCACAAGTAGGGTACCCCAGGGATCAATATTAGACCCAATGCTTTTCAATATCTTCCTAAGTGATCTGGATGATGGAATCAAGTGTACCCTGATGAAGTTTCCTTTTGATACCAAACTGAGTGGGGAAGTAGGCACTCCAGAAGGGAGAGCCACCCTGCAGGAAGACATGGGTAGGCTGGAAGAATGGGCTAAGAAGAACCTTATGAAGTTCAACAGACAAATGTAAAAGTCTTGTAGCTGGGAAAACATAATCACAGACTGGGATCTACTTGATTGGTGAGCAGCTCTGTGGAAAGGGACGTGGGGATCCTGGTGGACAACAAGCTCAATATGAGTGAATAGTGTGTTGCAGTGGCAAAACAAGACAATGGGATGCTGGGACGTATCAATAAGGGCATCACCAGCAGAGATGAAGACATCATTATCCCACTCTGTTCAGCACTTTTCAGGCCACACCTGTAATACTGTCTTCAGTTTTGGTCCTCGCTGTTCAAAAAAGATGTGGACAGGGTGGAGAGGGTCCAGAGAAGGGTCACAAAGATGATTAAGGGACCTGGAAGCCTGCCATAACAGGAAAGTCTGAGAGAATTGGGTTTGATCAGCCTTGAGAAGTCTCTCCTAAGGGAGACCTTATCACCAAGTTTCAGTATTTAAAGGGTGGCTACAAAGTAGATGGAGACTCCCTTGTTACAAGAAGTCAAATGGAAAATTTGAGGGGTAATGGGTACAACTTACTCCTGGAGAGATTCTGACTGGAAAAAAGAGGAAATTTTTTCACACTGAGAACAACCAGCCACTGGAACAATCTCCCCAGAGAAGTGATGGATTCCCCAACATTGAACACTTTTAAGATTCTGATGGACAGGTTGCTGGATCATCTTGACTAGACAGTGCTTTTGCCAAAAAGGTTGGACCAGATGATCCTTGAGGACCCTTCCAATCCAGTATTCTATGATTATATGAATAATAATAATCGTAATAGTAATGAAAAATGAAGATAACAAAAAGAGAGAGAAATAAAAACTAAGGAAGACAAGCGATGCTCATCACTCACTGACTGATGATCAGAAAACCCCTGAGCAGTGATCCACAACCCCCAGAAAACTTCACCAGTTTATAAACTGAGCATAACATCCTATGGTATAAAATATGCTTTCAGCTAGTTCAGGTCAGCTGTCCTAGATATACCCCCTCCCAGTTTCTTGTATTCCTGCTTGCTGGCAGAGCATGGTAAACTGATAAATCTTTGATTTAGGATAAACACTAAGCATCAACTAAAACACCAGTGTGTTTTCAACAATATTCTCATACTAAATCCAAAACATAGCACTGTACCAGCTACTAGGAAGAAAATTAACTCTATCCCAGCTGAAACCAGGATAGTTGGTACAAGTGAAGGCAGATCCTCATCTCTAATCTTCCTTTCATGCCAATGGTTAAACTGGCTCGCACATTACTATGGAATTACTGAATTACTAAACCCTCAGTTATATGGAAAACTAAGGCAAGGAAATATGAAGAAATGAAAAGCAAAGCAAGGAGACATGTCCATCTTCATAGCTGAAAATCCTGCATCTTCTAAAACTGACTGTAGAAAAATAAAAAATATTTAAGAAAAACAAAACAAAACAAAACAAAACAAAACAAAACAAAAACAAACAAAAAACAAACAAAAAAAAAACCAAAACAACAAAAAAAAACAGTTATCTGGTATTATTCATCTCATCCAAAGGTAAACATCTAAAACTGTTGAGAAGAATCATAACCTGGAACTATGTATTTGTCTCATTGATTATAGTATTAGCTAGATTTAACCAGCAAAGCAAGAAATGGTTCCACTGAGAGTTTCAAGGTGTCCAGGACTTTTTCATGACAGCAAACACATATGACACAATACATGCAGAATACTGATGCCCTTTGGCATGAGTGATGAAGGTTAAGTATGACACAACAGAGCATCTCACTAATGTATAGGCAACTGAATTGACCCTAGAACATCCAAACAGATAGGTCAGTGGTGATAATCAGTAATTTAAATGTAAGCATACAGTGACATTTTTTTTTTATTTTATTATACGAGACCTGATGCTTAGCTTTGGTACAGAGAGTGTATGGGTCTCCATAAGTTATGTGCCCTACCTATGTGATGTTGAGGAAGCTTTCAAAATAAACAGGACAAATACTTAAAATGAAAAAAAATATTTTAAGTACAATTAATTGGCGCTTAAGTGATCATTAATAAACTAAAGATTCTAATGTCTGTGAGAGGAAAACTATTACCAAATAGTCAATTCAAGGATTTCATAGTATTTAATGACAGTCCAAAATGCACACTCACCCATCTGAAAGTGAGGGCTCTCAACCTTAATGAGTTCTGACCCAAGGTGAGAGTCCTCAATTACACCCTTGCTCCTTCAAATAGGACTGACTCAAAAACGGCTCCCCCAGGGCACTCCATTTATACCCAAGACAAATCTGATCTGTGATCAATATCATCTCTCATTGACTGAGGTGCCCTATTACTGTAAAGACCCGAGAACAAGGCCGTAAAAAAAGAATCAGCAACCACTATGTCTCAACAGCCAGGAAGCGCCATCTTCATCAGGGTGGGTGCACCTGCTCCAGGTGGCCTGTGTATGCTTTCAATATCCTAGAAAATCTCAAGTGACACTAAATTCTTATGTCTAGGCAACTGAATCCTGCCCCAGATGTCAACATTCATATTGGAAATGTCTAAATTTAGATTACGTGAATCCAAGCACTAACGATTAAGGACAGGTGAAATAACCCCATGTTTTGAGTCACTGATCATGCATCTCCTATATCAGTCTCCAAGGTCTTACAAAGGTAATGCATGTAGCACTCGTGTCTAGGAGGACAAAATCTTTTTGATGAAATCTTATCCCATTAACATCAACAGCAACCCTCCCTTAGATTTCAGTAGTTTGTTCTTTCTCTAGCTGTCAGACCAGGCATGAGAGAACATGCGAAACACCTCAAATACAGCTTTTCCTCTCTACAACTCTTGGATCAGGAAAGCAACCTAATATTTTTAGATAAGACAAGCACTCAAGTACAATTTTTGCTTGTACAACATTGTATTAGCAATAACAATAGTATGAAAATTTTGTGAGAAGTTCATGGAAATTATGCTTCAGGAATGTCCCCAAATCAGTCAGGTAATAGTAACATGGCGATTTAAACGTCCTATAAGAGGATATATTTGTCCATTTCATTGTTTTAATAAAATCCTCTTTTTTGACAACCAGCCTTTCAGAAGTAGGGTAGGTGATGGTGAAATCATTGTTCAGTCTTTTATGCAGGTGATCACAAAGATTGTAGGTATACTCACTACTTGGCATAAGAGAAAAGGGTTCTTGTCTTTCCCCCACATTTGACTGAGAGTAAAGCATAGTATTGCCCTCTGTGTTTCATTTGATGTTGAAAATTTTCTTTCTTCTGCTTGCACATAATGTAATACGACAATTATGTGAGACATTAAAAAAAAATTATGACAATGCCTGCACTGTATCCAAATGTGAAGAGATCTGCAGTCATTTCAAATGGGAAACCTGCTATTAGCTCACACAATGGATTCCCCAGCTGAAAAGAAGACATAAATTGGACTGAATCAAGCATTCACTGCCAGCAGATCTGCTGCTTGTGTTCACTGATGAGATGTAAATGTGCTTAGCAAGAGTACAGCATCAAAGAGGACCATGAAATTATAATATAGTGACTGTAATGAGAATGGGTTAATTTGTAGCATTTCTTATTCTAATTATGGTATTTGACACATGGGAACAAAACCATTTTCAGCCATTTTCTTTTCTTGTTACTATCCCTTATTACAAGAATGAGAAACAAGAACAATCTGCATGCTTTTCTATTCTGTGAAATACTGTAGCATGTTGCACTGTTTTGACCCTTTCAATATTCTGCATAGGTAATTTGAGAGAAGACAGTCCAGTTATGGTCTCAGCAAAGAGCATTTAATGAATCCAGGAAAAGTATAATTTGCATGGAAATAGCCTGAATTATTTTTTAAGTGCACAAGAATGTAATGGGGAAAAAAAAAAAAAAAAAAAAAAAACAAAAACAAAAAACAACAACAAACAAGCAACAAAACCTAAAAGCTAGAAAACAGAAACAACACATATTTCCATCTCTAGCACAATGATTTTAATGAGAATTAAAATTTGTATGAACTTAACCTATTCTCAGAATGATGGGATGCTAGTTTCATCTTGCAGTGTGTAAATTATCTATGCAGACATATTCTGTCTGTAAGAGAGATGTCCAGCTGGTGAGAAATATCCTGTTCCACACAATTCAGATATTAATCCATTATTTTGACAGAAAACAAGTATACAGAGGTTAAGATACTTGCTGTTCAGATGAAATGGATGTATTTTCAGGCTTACGGTTTTTATATCTTTTAACAGTGGCTACAAAATCATATCCATAAAGAACAGAAACATGGAATTCACATTTTGGTGAACAAAACCAAATTCTGCTAACGTACATATGGACAAAATGCCTTTTTTAATAAAAAATTCTGACATATGCTTATAGGAGAATTGACAATTTGGTTAAAAAAATCCTCCTGTGGTTTAGCTGTACCTGCTTGGTAACTGTTATTTAAGGGTTATTGCATTTAAGTGTGGACCTGCACATTTTGGGCAAGTGCAAATTAGCTCCACTTTTGTGAGTTGCTTCCAGTAGTCAGTATCCTCTCTCACTTTTAAAATATAATTACAGGACAGATTGTTGTCCTTAAGACTCACAACCATGAAAGTGTGAGATGGGTGACAATAAAGGAGGAAAATTAAAATAAAAACAACCAAAAAACACAACAAAGTCCACAGGTTTTCCTACCAAGCCATCTTCAAAAAGGATGAGAAGGACACATGCACTTTGAAGACTATCAGGTATGAGAGGGAGAAATGAGATCGTATTTTTAATGGATATTTGTAGTATTTATAAAAACTGCATTTGTGCATTTAAATCAAATACTAAGATTCAGGCTATTTTTAAGTACCTACTTGGCTTGTTGAAACAGCTGAAATGAAGGAATATGTTCACAAGGTAATTCAAAAGTTGTCAATAGAGGGGTTCTCACCAGGGAATTAGAAATCACGTAGCTCCTCAATCTGTCTTTGAATCATGATTAAGATTAGATAAAACATGAGGCACCTAACTGCTTAGATAAAGATTGATCTAAAGATGAGTAAGCGCTTCTGCTTAGGTATATAAGGAACTCTGTGATCCAGAATGGCAGTATAAATCAATTTTAGGCTTCTCCAGCAATAATCCAGAGCCCACGGATGAGACAACTTAATCTTTATCTGACAGACAGTTCCCAAATTGCCACAAGTCTGAACTTGGAATTTAGAGATTCTGAATCTCATTTAAAAATGTTCATGTCCTATTACTTTTTTCTCAAGTAACTACAGAATCCTGAGTTTCTTGGATTATAATGCTAATACAATTTGGAAATTAAATAGATTTAATTCACCTAGTAGAAAATTCATAAACCTAGTAGAATTAATAAATCTAGTAGAAAGAGAGAGGGAAAATAGCATTAAAACTCTATTATAGACCTACCAAGAAAAGGACATTGAGGTGCCCTGGCATCAGGATATCACAGGAAAGTACATTCAGATTGACAGAACAGATTACACCCACACTGGTGACAAAGAGACTCCTTTCCTTTTGAGTTCTCATTGAAGGAAGTAGCTCCGAAATAACTAAGAATAAAGATTGCAGGAAAAGAATTATCTGTTTAGAAAAATCATTATATAACATAAATGCATACACTATATGCACATCCATATGCATGTGTGCATATGCACATACACATCATTATATGAATGCCATTATCCTTAAATCCTTCTCACTTACTTATCACTGGGTATTTCTTACATATCACGCTAAAATGAAATTAAGATATTTTGGCCTTACTAAGTTTCCCTAAATATAGCTACCTACTTGAGATGATTGTCTGACCTCTAACTGTCACTTTCCAAAGGAATAAGCCTCTCATAGGTCCTGTATCTTGGATGTTAACCCAGATGACTTTAATATGTTAAAGTACATCAAATCACAGTAGACACATATTTTTTGGCAACTATCACGCCAGGTTATTCATTGATGATCTCTGCAGCTGTATCTACAACAGTCATTTAGGTAGGATTCAGGTACCAAAATGTAAGACAGACAAGGCATCATGCCCAGACTCTAGCTGCTCATCTGGGGTAGGCTGCAGATCTTCCATAAGTTTTGTCTCTAACCTGCCAGCTCTATTTAGGTGTATTGGCATCTGAGATGGCAGTATACACCCATGTTTATGTAGCTGAATCCTGTCCTAAGTCTCTATTAATTGTGATAGGAGCATAGACATCTAGTTCATATGTAGATAATGAGGGGAAAACTTCACTCATTATCTCTACTACTTCTTTATTAATAACAAAAATTTGAAGACAGCAAGATGATGAGGCCAATATTTTTTTTTTCTTTTCATATTTCCTTGTTTTGTCTTTCTTTTAGCCCACTTTTATTTAATTGTATTTAAATTAATGTTGAAGTGAACTTAATGCTATTTCTGGTGGCACTAGCTGTCCTGGGTTTGAGACACTAGCTCAAATCAGGATCTATATCCACTTAATACTCTTCTTTCCCCCACTACACTCCACCATTTCTTTTTTATAACCCAGGTTATTCACAAACTGTAATAAAATATGTGAGGTGTGCAAAGAAATGGAGCATTATTTTTGATTTATTTGTAAAAGTTTGGATGAATATAATTGTATGTCTCTAGTAAGAAGTGGATATGTCACAATAAATGTAAAATCCAAGTTTGTCAAGACTGTTTCAAGTCAAGAGTGAGTATGACTTTTATACAGTATACATAAACATAAGTAAAAAATAAAGCAACTAAGATGCTGTTGTAATAATTTCTAATAAAACCCCCCTATAATATCATTAAAATCAAGTACAGGTTTTGTCTTTTTTTTTTTTTTTTTTTTATCAGCTTCCTTGTAAAAACAAAATATTTACCTTTTAGTGAAGGTTGATACAGTTACCAATTTCTTGAGACTGCACCCAGGGTATATCCCCTTTCATCTGTTTCCATGAATATCAAAAATGAAAACAAAACCCTAAAATCATATTTGATCTTCAGACCATCTGGTCAGTTCAGCTTCACATTGTGTCCTCTTTATGTCTGATAATTTTATAGTGGCTTAATGTTAAATTTATGATGCTTTCTTCTTCAGCCTTACCCTCTATACTCTCTCTTTAACAGGCACATAAATACCCATGTTGTTGCTACCTGCACATCCTCACTTTGGTCCTTGGCAAGGAATTCAGTCTTATATTCTATGTTTGAAACTAAGTATGAAATTGTTGGTGTATTTTCCTTATAGATCATTTTCTTAAAAAAAAAAAAAAAAAAAAAAAAAAGATTCCGACTTTCACAATAGAAAGATATTTTTTATTAGAATATAAATCATAATAATTACCTTTCAAATACAAAATGACAGAAATGAGAAATGTTTATGACAATTCCTCTCTAATCCCATGCATTCTTAGAAGATGGTTCATTGTTTTCACACTTGGTTTCAGTAAACCTTATGAATACAGGAGTTACAGCAAATTTAGTACAAGGCTTTTCAGTCTTAGGAAGTCTTTCTGTTACAGAGACTTGCCTATCAGCTTCCAGCCCCTGTCAGTGTTGTTTGAGTCTCATTGCTGTGCTCTAGCCTTGCTTCTCACCCTTCCCTCACACAACCCTCCTAATATGCATGAAGCTTTTCCCTTCCAAGCACGCTCAGCAGCTCTAAAGGAAAGGAGCAGCTTCATTGTTAAAGGTTTTCATATGACCTAGTCATTCTTTTTTTTAAACCACCACCACAAGTAAATTAGGAAGAAATGAAACAGATATTCCCCATCATGATGCAATTACATACCTCTTCTTCACTAGCTGTCTTCAATCCTGATAAGTGAAAGAAACCCTAGTATCAAGGCCACAGGCACCATCTGTTTAGGGCTAAACTCTCCTAAAGAAGTATTGTCCTGGATTGACCTAAAGAAACCAGGAGCTGGATAACAATTAAATGGAATGGGGGTGTACAAGTCCCACGCTCAATCTTACTGTCTGACCCTCTTGTATTTAACACTTGAAACAGATTCTGTGTCATTAATACAGCAGGAGGGAATGAGAAAATAGAGAGGATAGTTTGGAGACAGGAAAGGAAAGTGAGGGTCTTAATTACATGTTCTTCATCCCCTGGGGACTCTACCACTCTCCACTTAACACAAAGGAAACTGAGGGATCTGAAGGAGAGTGACAAAGCTCAACTAGAATTATGTACATCCCCTCCAGGGTGGTCTTGTGGGTTCAAAGAACTGAAAACTCCTACATTTAAAACAAATTCTATCTTGGTTTTCTATCCTTTGGAAGAAAATAAGAATAAGGTTGTTTATACATTTTTGGTTACTTGATTAAAGGATCATCACTGCAAACACAAAGAAGCACAGAGAAACAGTAGCTAGCAGAGGAACCCCAATAAGATGAGAGAAACAGGTGCCAGCCCCAACTCCTCCCAGGGCTGCCATGGGACAGCATCGGCCCCATGGATGTCAAGTGAGACACATCAGGATCAGTCAAGGGGAGATGATCTTTGCCTCACCTCAAAGGCTTACATGGGGTCACTACCTAGGGTTATGGAATTTATTATGAGATTGTCCTGGTTGGGGCTGGCCTAGAGTTCCTGTTGATTTGGCAGTGGGAGGAGTGCTGCAGCACCCTGAGACCCCAGGGGCTCCCCAGGTCCCAGTGCCCTCACCTGTGTGCGGGGGCGGGGGGAGCACAGCTGGAAAGCTGGGCCCAGATTGGCCGATATCCCATGTCATGTGACATTTGCTCAGTATATAAAAGCAGGAGAGGGCTGGGAGGGGCTGCTACTTCTGGGAGTGTGGCTGTGGTGCCTTTGTGTTGGGGATTGCTGGCTGGGAGCAAGCGGGTGTTGGTCGGTGGGAGGTGAGAAGCTGTATTGTATGTTACCCGTTGATACTGCTGTCAGTGTATTGTTCTGTCGCTGTTATTAAACTGTTTTTATCTCAACCCGTGAGTCTCCCTTTGCCCCTCCGATTCCCTCCCCATTCCCAAGTGGGGGGAGGGTGGGTGAGCGACTGCGGGGCATTTAGCTGCTGAGTAGGCTCAAATGACGACGGAGATGCAGGGGAAGATCACCTTGGGATTATGTAAGATTTATTGTGGGATGCTTAGGGGAAGAAGCAAAGGTGCCGAAAGAGACAGATTGTCATGTTGTCTGGCCATGCCCTGCATGTGATCAGTGCAGTCTGTCCTGTCTTCTTGTCAGATTGCATTTCTAACTATTTTCCTTAATGAGGAGCTTCTGATTTTGTGTGTGTGTGTGTATGGATGTCTGAGTGCCAGTAACTAGTGTGGGACTGCAGGTCATAAGGGCCCATCTGTTTCAAGTGCCAGCACCTGGTGTGCATGCATATTGTGTGGCTATCTGTGTCCATGTGATTGCTTGCAAATATCAAGGCAGATTAGCCCAAGGGTAGGACAAGAGGCTTGGAAGCCAGGTATCAAAGCAGCCAGAAGCACTGGCTTGTATACTGGAGAGACCAGAAAGCCTGGAAGTTGGCAACTGAAGCGAGGGAGTTTTCAGATCAGCTACTGGAGAGACCATGTGATCTGGGGGTTGATTTAGTGTCCTGCTTGCATGTATGTGGCTGTATTGGAGATGAGAAGATCCCAGGGATCAGCTACTGGGTAGAATGTTTAAGGCAGTTTACTGAAGCAATCAACAGCATGTGTGCACTTGTGCACACTGCCGCATTTGGGGGTGCCAGCAAGTGTGGAAAGCAAGGAACTAGGGCCAGTTCCTGACCTTGGTGCATAAGTCCATGCTACTGGAAAGATCAATCTGTATACTATTTCCTACTAATGGACCCTTACCCTATATTGGCAGAGGGGGGGACAAGATTAGGAAATTGTTTGTGCTATCTGTGTTCACATGTTTCTATCTATATTTTGCTGTGTGACTAGCAGTGTGCATTGCCAATACTCATGTGTGTGCCTTCGGGGAATACATGCTCAGCATTTTTACTGGCTGGGCCTGGAAACAGAACTGTAGCTGCCTCCCCTCCATCATTCTACCACATTTGGCAAAACTTTAACAGTATTAGAATCATAGAATCATACAATAATTTAGATTGGAAAAGACCTCTAAGATCATCAAGTCCAACTCTGTTCACCAACACTTCCTCCCCATAAAAGTTTGACTTTGCAAACTCATAATTTTTCCAATTTATTTTTATTTTTATGCATCATTTGAATGGATATTTTACATTAACCCGTTAATAAAGCATTTCTGGCTTTTATTTTGCATTAATTCTTAGTTCATACATGTTGAGTTAAAGCTACCCACAATTACAACTGAAGGACAGAGAATCACAAGACAGGAACCTCTTGGCTAATGAAAGAAATTTAAAAAGCTTTGGTAGTTAACTCACTGGAATTCACAGTTCTGTAGAGGTCACTATATCTCAATTAAAATTTATATATACATGTATATTTATCTATATGTAGGTATATGAGGACAGTGATACCTGAAATAAAGTAAATTTTGCATTTATCATCCACTTGAAGAATTGCATATCTGTGTGTAAAAAGGACTCTTCCAGATGATGGTTACAAAAAATGTACTCCTGGAGCATTATTCATTGAGAAGTTATTTTTTATACACTCAGTACATAAAATCTGCAAGCCTTAGATAAAATTTTCAGAATAATTAGGTTCTTTTTACCCCATCAGTGAATGAAATGTAGTGATTCTAAAGTAATATTTCTGGAGAAGGCACCAAAGGGGCTGAGAATGATTCACAGTAGCTAATAACATGGCACACACACCCCATCCAAGCAAGCAGAAGTTAATAATAAAAATAGCTTTAATGGGTAATTTCTGTGCTTTAGAATGTAGTTTCCTCCAGTTGAATACTAGAAAGGGAGAGAAGAGATGCTTTCTGACTTGAGTGAGAATTAAAGTCTTGCTCCTGGTTGAGCAGTACTGTTTCTGATTAGTGGGTGAAAAGGAGGATTTAGATGTGATAGACACAATTTATGGCATCCATTTTGACTTCTGCTGCTATTTTGGAAAAGCTCCTTGTTTACAAACTGCTTCAGTTGTAAGAGTTTTTAAATATTATTTATTCAGGGAATAATTGTAAAAAGAGCCAGGGGACCTAACAGCAATATTTTCATGTCTCACTATCAACAAGGGAAAAGAGAGAGGCTCATCAAACTGACAAATATGCATCCACTCTGAATCAAATGTTGGAAAAAATGTTTGGCATAAATCTTATGTAGTCTGCTTGCAGATAAATAAACAATGGAATACAACACAATTAATCTCTTTATGCATATGGGCAATATCACAGGTAGAAATACTTCTATATGTAGAAGCTTCTCTGTACATAAATCATTACTTTTATGTTGTAATTATAAGAGGTAGCAATAGTGTTACAAATCCCTCTCTTTAAATAGAAGCAGAACAGTCAGGATTAATCCAGCTCTATTGCCATAATAATGTGTGTAAAATACATGCCCTTTCATTCAAAAGTAGCCTCTGCTGAGCCTCATACATGCATTGAAACACGATTTCCAAGAACAGAACTTACTGCTATCTTCAAATTCAGTTGTAGAAGTACAGGGTAACCAGTTCTTTTGAACTTCAGTCTCAAATCAGGCACCAAAAAAACCCATCCAAAGCTGCTTTCAAAAGGTTAATCTATAGCATCAAATGGAGGTGAATGGATACCACTTTAGCAGCATTTGGATTGAGAAATAGAAGTTCTTTTCACATGACCTCCCCATGTTCACAGCAGCAACACAGCTGACAAGTTGTGTTGTGTTGTGTTTTGGCATTGTGTAACTGCCTGACCTTTTCCTTGGCCAGTCAAGCCTGCTGTGCAATCAGCACATGAAGCCCTCTGCCTATCCCAGGCTGGCAACATTTAATGGATCACATTAAGCTCTGATCTGTGTCTTAAAGCAATTAGAACAGCTTTGGTTGGAAAAACTCCATTTTCATTTCAATAAAAAACTCGGGAAACTAGGAGCAGAAAGGAAATAAAAACAGAAACCATAAAGGGAATTTTGGATTCTGTTGACTTTGCTGAAAACCTGAAGAAAGCCAAATGCTTCATCCAGCCCTAATAATGAGGCCTAGACTGGCTCTGATAGCAGTCTTTGTACCACATATTGCAAAAGCTCCATTTATGTTCTATGTAAAATGTCCAATGAAGCATAGAAAACATGTAATTTGTATAGAGAATGGGAGTTATGAAATTTTTGCTGGCATAAACATGCAGTAACTGCTCAGAAATAGTCTTTTCCATTCATGAAAGGGGTCCATTATCTGCCCATTATCTGCTCTGTCTCTCTTTGCTCATTCTGAGTTGGGCCATGGTAATAAAAGAAAGGCATCCTCTTTGCCTCAGAGCTTTGTTTTTCAAACAGTTAGTGGATAACAACATATGACAGCTCATTCTTGTCTTCTGATTTAGGATCAGCCATGTTTTATGGACACTTGCTAAATTACCAGACGATTAAACATTTGAAAATATTTATATGTGTTTAATTGGATCACCTCTGCAGATAGGATTTTTCCGGAGTTATCAAACAGATTAGACACTGTAATTATTATTAATCTTATTATTACTGTCATCAGTACTATTAACGGGGATAGTTAGGGTAAATGCAGAGTGGAATGTTTTCAAGATAAGGTTCTGGCAGAGTGCGTGTCCTATATAATGACTTGTATGTAAATAAAAAACTATTAATTGTGTCTTTAATAATTTTCTCGGTATTTTTGTTTGTTACATTTTTGGGGAGAATTTACACAAAGGGGTACTGACATGGTTGCTAAGGGCACAGCAAATGACATAATATGTTTGGATTTTCAGAAAGCCTTTTGTAACATTCTAAATGACAAGTTCCTGCTTAATCTCCCAGATGAAGTAAGGATTCAGGGCAGGACATGGGCAGAGATGCAGAACAGGTTGAAAAATAGCAAAGCAGTGGCTATAGATAGTTCCTGTGAAAGAAATTATGTCAAATCAGAGAAAGTGTTATTTCAGGTCTACAGGGGATAGTGTTTTAAAGTTTGTTCTTTATGTTTATGCTTTAATTTAGAAAGATGATCTACAAACACGAAGAATAACTGCAGTCTAGTTGCGTTTTCTGCGGACAAAAATATGAAAGATGATGAATGAAGACCATACAGACAGATAAAAATAAAAGGGATTTAGATTTGATCTGTAAATATGTTGTCTCACAAGGAATTAAATGTAATATTGACAAATACAAAGTAATAAAACTTCAGTGCTGTAAAACCCACTAAATTCTAATGTAGAACTAATGGGATTAAACCCTAAGGGAATTTTAAAAAAAGAAACCAAACCAGCCAAACAAAAAAATACCAGACCACAAACAAACAAACAAACAAAAAAAACCCCAACAATTTTCTGGGCTACTTAAACAGAGCAGTATTTCATGTTTCTTTTCTAAGAACATATATTTAGTCTTTTTCTTGCAGTAATAACAGTAGTAATACTTGACATTTCTAAACAATTTTCATCAAATAAAGTAGCCTGCACAAATCCTCCAACATATTGGTTATTAAAATAATTAATATTTCAGAAGACCACCTATTCCCTGAAAGAATGGGGTACAACATTTTTGGTGGGTGTGGGAGTCATTATTCCGACATAGCATAAGTTCTTATCAATTTTTGTAACTGTTTATCCATTTCTGTTTGACAGTCACATTTGGGTAAACACCAATTCTTCACTGATTACTAACAGTAGACAGTTTCATTGTATTCCTTATTTTGTTTCCTTTCCTCACTAAACAATCTTCATTTCTTTTAAGTGGGAAAAAAGCTGAGCAAAGTATGAAAGCAGTTTTCTAAAAGAGGACCTTGCTGTTGATAATGTCATGCTACCCTTTGGCCCTCAGAAGCCCTTTCATTATGTGTCAAAACTTAACTTTCATACTAAGCAAAAACCAACTAGATGAATATATTCCAAATGAATTATTTTGAGTAGCTTTTATTTAAAAAAAAAAAAAAAAAAAAAAAAAAAAAGTAATGAGATCACATGGCACAAATTTACTCGTTTGGAAACAAGAAAATTTTAAAATTTCTTTCAGATAAGTGCTATTGACAAAGAGGAGAGGAGGTATTCATAACATCTGACATTACACCTCTCAATTCAGTGCCTAAACTCTTATTTAGTCAATACAGAGACATAGGCTCTTTTTAGGTTCTGTGAATTATACTGTGAAAGAACCTGCATCCCTGATTTAGGGATCTGCAATGCATGTTTCCAGTTAAATACTGTAAATGCACAGCACAGGGCATCTGACAGCTGAAGTTTCAATATTTTTCTATAATCTGTATTTTCTACAGGGTTTCTAATGATTGACAAGTACTACAACATTCTTGAGGATTTAGTAACAAAAATCACAAGCCTATTCACAGTACCATTTGTATAATTTCTGAGCTTTTTTAAAATTTTTACTTCCTGAAGGGAACAGCTTTGCTGGTTTAGGAAGCCTGACAGCAAAATGTGTCAGAAACAGGAATATAGAGACATACTCTCTTAATCTGGCTTGGAGTCACATATTCACTTTAAGATTCTGATAGACTCTACAGTTAGATATGTATTAACTAGCAGTCACATGTTTATGTTGTTTAGTTTTTATAAGATGCTTCATTCTGTCATACATGCAAACCAAACATCAGTGTTTCACCTAAGAAATTAATCCATCATTCAAATGAAGATGTTAATGTTAATAATCTAAGATTCTAAAAGAATACCACTCATTACAAAAATTCAGAGAAGTGAAAAATTATATGTCTATTCAGGTTCAAAATTTCATTATGAACTTTAAAATAATCTTTTAAAATGTTTTTATTCTGTCTTTCTCATAGAAAAGGTAAAAGATTATAATTATTTTAAACCCCTCAAAACCAGAATGTTTCAAGATTCAGATACAATTTTCTATTTGTACTTCTGTGGGTTTTTTATATTTAAAAAGTTTTAACTTTTCATTACATTTTAGGGCAAGATATTATTTTTTGTTGTCATAATTTTTTTTTGTTTCTTGCTTTAGTATCTTTCAGTGAGCAGAGAACTATTTCTTATGAAGTTGTGATTAGGAGTTCACTTGTCATTATGTTGTGGCATATTAGTATTGCAATACTGTGCTGGTTAAATTCCTTTCCCCAGGCTAGTATGTCATTTACATACAGAGGAGACATCACTCTGAGTTGCCTGAACACAGGTGTCTATTTTAGCTGCCTGGATGCCAGCTGCTGCTTCTGAATGATGTTGGCCTCCCACATTTGGAGGGTCCCTTATCATCTTCGGCCATACTGATGTATTGCATACTCTAGGGCACCTATATTGACATTAGATCTCAAATAACGATACCCATGTAGACAGTCAAAGGCTGTCTCGGAACTGAAGTGTTCTATAAATGACAAATTCTTTAATATGTATCCACAGATTTTTCAGTCTTGCACAAGCTTCTTGGCATGCTATTGGCTGACAATCTGCTAACAGCTCTATCTGGAAACATAGGTGGTGGGAGTGCTAGGGGTAGTGAGAGAAACTGTAGAGATACAGTAGACTTTTTGTCATGTACTGAATGCTAAGACACACATTACTGTCTTCCTTTTTTGGAAATTAATCAGAGAGATGCTGTTATTTTTCACTTACACACATTTGAAAAAAAAAAAAAAAAAGAGAGGAAGAGAGAAAGGGATAAAGAAAAGAAGAGAAAGAGAGAAAGAAAAGAAGAAAGAGAGAGAAAGAGAGGGAGAGGGAAAGGAAGAAGGAAAGAAAGAAAGAAAGAAAGAAAGAAAGAAAGAAAGAAAGAAAGAAAGAAAGAAAGAAAGAAAGAAAGAAAGAAAGAAAGAAAGAAAGAAAGAAAGAAAGAAAGAAAGAAAGAAAGAAAGAAGAAAGAAAGAAAGAAAGAAAGAAAGAAAGAAAGAAAGAAAGAAAGAAAGAAAGAAAGAAAGAAAGAAAGAAAGAAAGAAAGAAAGAAAGAAAGAAAGAAAGAAAGAAAGAAAGAAAGAAAGAAAGAAAGAAAGAAAGAAAGAAAGAAAGAAAGAAAGAAAGAAAGAAAGAAAGAAAGAAAGAAAGAAAGAAAGAAAGAAAGAAAGAAAGAAAGAAAGAAAGAAAGAAAGAAAGAAAGAAAGAAAGAAAGAAAGAAAGAAAGAAAGAAAGAAAGAAAGAAAGAAAGAAAGAAAGAAAGAAAGAAAGAAAGAAAGAAAGAAAGAAAGAAAGAAAGAAAGAAGAAAGAAAGAAAGAAAGAAAGAAAGAAAGAAAGAAAGAAAGAAAGAAAGAAAGAAAGAAAGAAAGAAAGAAAGAAAGAAAGAAAGAAAGAAAGAAAGAAAGAAAGAAGAAAGAAAGAAAGAAAGAAAGAAAGAAAGAAAGAAAGAAGAAAGAAAGAAAGAAAGAAAGAAAGAAAGAAAGAAAGAAAGAAAGAAAGAAAGAAAGAAAGAAAGAAAGAAAGAAAGAAAGAAAGAAAGAAAGAAAGAAAGAAAGAAAGAAAGAAAGAAAGAAAGAAAGAAAGAAAGAAAGAAAGAAAGAAAGAAAGAAAGAAAGAAAGAAAGAAAGAAAGAAAGAAAGAAAGAAAAGAAAGAAAGAAAGAAAGAAAGAAAGAAAGAAAGAAAGAAAGAAAGAAAGAAAGAAAGAAAGAAAGAAAGAAAGAAAGAAAGAAAGAAAGAAAGAAAGAAAGAAAGAAAGAAAGAAAGAAAGAAAGAAAGAAAGAAAGAAAGAAAGAAAGAAAGAAAGAAAGAAAGAAAGAAAGAAAGAAAGAAAGAAAGAAAGAAAGAAAGAAAGAAAGAAAGAAAGAAAGAAAGAAAGAAAGAAAGAAAGAAAGAAAGAAAGAAAGAAAGAAAGAAAGAAAGAAAGAAAGAAAGAAAGAAAGAAAGAAAGAAAGAAAGAAAGAAAGAAAGAAAGAAAGAAAGAAAGAAGAAAGAAGAAAGAAGAAAGAAGAAAGAAGGAAAGAAGAAAGAAGAAAAGTTTATTGGTTTTCTCTACATACAGAACTTTTCCTGCAGGTTTAGCTGCAGATTTCTCAGTGGGCAGTCAAAAGATAGAAAGAAGAAAATAAAATTAGGATTGATTCCTTACATATCACTTTGACATACTTTCAGTTTTCAGAAAATATCAAAGTTAGACACGATGGATTGACTCTTGAAATATTTACCAAGTAAGTTTTATTGCCTCAAATGTAATAATTAATTTAGTTTCTGACTTTTTTATTCCTATAAAAATTTTGAAGATTTCATCATTTTCTTCATTTAAGAAAAAAAAAATCCAAACCAAACAAAACATCAACGCAGGGTGTATTTATTAAGATCTCTAATGTTTTTTCTAGGGACTTTCCCACTCAGAAAAATACCCACTCTGAAACAGGTGATAACACTGCTAACAGTAACCACAATATTGAGATAGAGCATTAATTTTATCCTTTTTCCTAATACTCCAATATGGGGTCATCTACGTGTCTGGGGTGCTTTGATGCATGTAAGAAGAAACAGGAATAAGTTCTAGACCACTTGCCACACAGATTATGATTTAGATGTGTGACCAGTAAAGCAGAGTCTGCTTGGGGAATTTAATTTATTGACAACTAATGGAAAAAAAAAAAAAAAACAAAACAAAAAAACCAACAACAACAACAACAAAAAAACCCACCACAAAACAAACAAACCCACACCAAAAAAGAAACACACACAAACAAACCAGGAATTGAAAAACAAGTACTTAGGCAAAATATCTTTCCTCCCCCTTCCCTAAGCTCATCTTCATGCCTAGCACCTCACATCCCCCCTTCCTACTCTTCTCTCTCCTTGTTATTGCACAGACTATGTTCTGTCTCTTTGGTGAGGTGATGGACAGGGGAGGAGCTTGGAATCAGGATGTAGTGGTTTCTTTTTGCTGTGCCTTGTCCTTATTCCTTTGTTCTTTCTTCTGCTGCTCCTTACTTCTTATGTGTTTTCTCTGCACTGATGTGAGTCCTCCATGGGTTGAAGTCCTCCTGGGGAAGTACCTGTTCTGGTGTAGGTTTCCCATGGACCACAGGCTCTTTGGGGGTGTTACCTGCTTTGCCATGGAGCACCTCCTACCACTTTGTCTTTTTTGTTCCTTTTTTTTTTTTTTTTTTTTTTCTCATGGTTTTGCCCTTTCTTAACTCTGTTTTCTGTCACCAGCTTTGTTGATGGGCTTAGTTGTGGCCGGTGGTGGGTCTGTTTTGGAACTGGTTGGAGCCATCTGGAACTGGCTGTGTCCAGCCCACGGCTGGCATTTTCTCACAGAAGCTACTTCTGCAGCAGCTCCCACTACTGAAACCTTGCCATTTATGCCAAATACAGGATATCACTAGCTTACAGTGACTTTTGAGACCAACCCCCCCAAAACCAAAATAGAAAATATTTCATTAGAAAGATGCTCTTTCTAAGATCTAAAATACTGATGAAACAAACTAATGAATTACTTGTAGAATTAAGGCAACCTTAAACAGTCATGTATTAAATAGAGGCACACAGTAGTACAAGACTAAGAAAGGGGATATGAAATATGAGGTTAAAGCTAATGTTTCCAAATCCTTTAAAGGACAGCAATGCTGGTTGAAATGAACATGGCATCTGGAGTTCAGCTGGTGTCAACGTGGTTTGTTATAGCAGCATGGTGGATCAAAGCACTGAGTGCTTACACCATCACACTGAACAAATCACAAGTGAACAGTCTGTTGTATAGGGAGACTGACGATGGAGTGATGAAAACAGTTAACCCTTCTGGTCACAAGTCATGAACTGCTGTTGTAAAGTTGCCAACAAAGAAGAGGGTTTGGATCAACTTTTAAGACATAATTTATTTTTTCTCCAGAAGTCACAGACAGCCTGGCTTGACACTTTTCTGCAATTAAAAGTATTATTTGTGTTCTTTCAGTGTTTCACCTGTTTGCAATCCAACCTCAACCAAACCCAAAGCATTGGCTTGCCCTTATCAAAGATAATGAAGAAAAACTTATGAACTTCCATTGTATCAGAACCATGCAATTTCCTTTCTACCAGTTAGCACGCATCTTTCTGTCTTGAAATTTACATGTACTTTTCTTTTTCAGGAATGCTATATATTCCATATGCATATCTATCTCAGTTTTAAGACATTCTATATTGTATCTAAAAGTTTTCTTCCTCCCTCTGAACCCCCCTCCAAAAAAAAAAAAAATAAAAAGAAAATAAATTGAGTGAGGAAATCCAGGCAGGCAACTTGGTTGGTTAAGTCTATCAATGCAGTTTGATCTAGTTTGGTCTATTTGCAGTTTGATCTACACTGTATTTTCTTCTGTAGTTCCCAGGTAGGTTTCTCAGGGGTTATGTACACAAAAAGACAGAACTTGTATTGCTCAGGCTTTAACTAGTCTTTACATAACATAACAGTCACGCAAAGAAAACTTTCCCCTACTAGGGGAGGTTTAGGCAATAGGAACAACAGAAATCTCTGAAATTCATCCCACCCTCCATTTGTGATAAACGGTGTCTGCAAAGATATTTTCAGTATAGATTTCTATGTTTAGGTGGGATGAATTGTACCTGATGTGCATCTGAACAAATTAAGAGGTCAGTAACTACTAACTCACAGATGAACACCTTCAATCAGGAAATTAAAATAGAATTCTATTAGGATCATGGCTTGTTTGACTAAGTTCAGTAAAAAGGAAACCTTTCTTTCTCTCCATGTGTTTTACTTGTGTTATCACTTCTTCTGTACCCTAGGAACTTGGGCCCTGAATATCAGATAGTAAAAACACCCCAGTTTTGAATCCTCTCATATTCAGTCATTACTATACTTGTTTCACTGGTCAGTCATTATCTTTGTCAAATTTGTAGCTAGTTTAAAAAAAACCCTCAAGAATCCCAAAGACTACCTAGAGATTACAGCAAAAGAGAAAATAGCAATTTAACCAATAAAACATAATCTATTTATTGAAAGTTTAAAAAAAAAAAAAAAAATTGTTTTATATCTTTTGGGCTGGCATCTACTCTTATCTTGATGGATGTCTCTTAGTCCATCTAAAATTACAGCAAATAGCACATCACAAATGAGTGCAAAGCACTGAATTCTCAGTGTGCAGTGTACATAGGAAAAGTTATTTCCTTCTATATATGATTTATAAATGGATGCTGTAACTCAAAAAGCCAGTAATTTTTATAAGCTTAATGAGAGGAGAAATCATTGTATATTTATGTATGCTTTGACATGCCTGGGAAACTGATGCCTGAAACTGTTAGAGGCTTTAGGAAATTAAGCTTTTTCTTCTCCCTCAGACAACAAAATTACTTATTGAATTTTTAAAAATACATAAGAAAAAAAAGGAAGGTATATATTTGTTAGAATCACACAATCACAGGTTGGCTGAAGTTGGAAAACATTTTTCCCTAAGCTGATCCTTCTCATCCAAGAGTAAATCTTTTGTACTACATTTTCCCAGCAGTCTTGGAGGCATGGTATTCCCAAAGGCTGTTCTTAATAGTAAAGACCAAGGCAAAAAAGGCACTGACTACTTTCGTCTTTTCTGTATATTTTGTCACCAGGACCCCATCCCCATTCAACAGCAGGCCCATATTTTCCTTTGTCTTCCTTTTGCAGTTGATGTATCTGTAGAAGCCCTTCTTGTTGTCCTTCACATCCCTCACCAGCTTCCAGGTGGCCTTTGGCTTTTCAAATCTCTTTCTTACATTGCTTAGGTAGCGTCTCTATATTCCTTCCAGGTGAACTGATCTTGCTTCTACCTCCTGTAGGCTTCCTTTTTATGTCTGAGTTTATTCAAGATCTCCTTGTTCATCCATGCAGGTCTCCTGTTGCCTCTTTTTTTGATTTTGTGACCATCAGAATTGACCATTCTTGAACTAGAAGGATGTGAATGTTAAAATTCTGCCAGCTTTTCTGAACAGCTCTTCTCTCCAGAGTGGTGTCTCATGATATTCTTCTGAGAAGGTTCCTGAGAAGACCAAGGTCTGCTGTCCTGAAGCCCAGGGTTACAATCCTGTGTTTTGCCTGGTTTCTATTTTTCCGGATCCTCAACTCCACCATCTCATGATGACTGTAGCCAAAGCTGTCACTGGCCTTTACATCCCAGACCAGATCTTTCCTGTTTGTAACTGTGAGGTCCAGCATAGCAGCTTCCCTTGCTGGCTTCTTGACTTCCTGTGGCAGGAATTTGTCGTGAAAGCACTCTAGAACTACCTTGTATTGCTTGTGCTCTGCTGTGTTGATCAACAGATGCTGATGTGATTAAGGTCTCCCATAAAGGTGAGGGCCTGCTGAATGTGAGCCTTCCATCCTTTGAAGAACAGGCAGTTTTTCATCTTTTTCCTGACCAGGAGGTCTGTAGCAGGCACCCACCACAACATGTCCCATAATACCCATCCTTCCTACAGAGCCTGTTTCCGTCTTTTGCAGCACTCCAGTTGTGTGAGCTACCTTACCATGTTTCCATGATCTCAATGAGATGGTCACCCTGCAACTGCAAGCAGACCTCTAACTTTTTCCTGTTTGTTCCCCATGCTGTCTGCACTAGTGTACAGTCACTTCAGAGAAGAACTCAGGTGTTCTCATTTTCCACAGAAAGATAGCAGAACTTCTGCCATAATGCTCTTCCCCTAAGGGAATACCATAAATCAATCCCCAAGGGAATCCACTCTCCATAATTACCCAAAAGGTAGTTCCTTATCTATGTGCATATACTTGGAGTGGACACCCTTCTGTCCTGTTCTGTAGTTTTTGAGAACCTTCTTTTCCCCATCACCCTGCACCCTCTGACCCTCCCTGCACCTTTTTATACACTTGTTACTGAAAATATAAACTAATGTATAGAAAGAGAGCAACAATATGATTTGCCTGCTTTCAGTAAACAGGAACAAAAATCACTTGTAACTTAAATGTCAGTCTGTTTATTTGCTATTTATTTATTAAATTTTATTTATTAAAAAAACCAACAACAACAATATTTTATGAAAATAACATAGAACTGGGCTACAAGATCTGGAAATGCCCATAAATGTAGTTCACCAAGGAATATGACTCTTTGTAATGCAATTTTTAGAAAGGTATAAAATTAATCATACCAGAAAAAAATTATAATATATGGTGACTTATTTCTTCCCTAAAAAAAAAAATTCCAAAGCCAGATTAGAATTTGTTTCTACTGATTTTTTTTAGCTTTCTTAGAGAAGCATATACATCTTAGTTGCACTGGAATTTACATTTTATTACAGGATAGTTAGTGTTATCTCAGAAAATAATAGTGAATACTACCCTACACACACAGCTGATAAATACATTTGTGCTTAGAATTTATTCATAGTTAAAAATACAATTTTGTTTTACCATCAGTTAATATTACAGGGGTTTATATGACTATTTGTTATAAATCATGTATAAATATTTAACCAGAAGTAGCTATGAGGATATTTTAGGCATTTTTCTGAAACCAGGTCATGAAAACTGCATAACCTGAAAGTTACGCTTAGAAGACTATTTCAGAATTTTAAAAGCACAGACATACACATGTACTATGACTTGATAATAGCTGATCAATGTTTTTAAGACATCCAGTGGATAATGAAAATATCCAAATATCCAAAATCCAAAATATCTTAATATCTAAAACTGGCAATGAAAAATTATTTCAGTGTGAAACTGACAATAAGGTAAACTTAACATGTAAAAAGCTCACCAAAAGAAATAAATTTGAAAAGGAAATATTATTTTTCTTAAGTTGGCTTGTGCCCAATCTACTTTATACTGGTTGAAGAAAGGTAACAGTGTCAAAAGTTAAACTATTTGTAATATGAACAGAAATGTACATTTTTATGCTTTATATGTGATTTGCTTACTGTCTTATGTTATAGGCTGTATTCCATGAAAATAAGCTATTATTTCCCAAGTCTCAGTTATGCTTCTAGGGGTAGTTATTCACAGATTTTGCAGTTTTACCACTTATCGCCCCTGCTAAGTCAATTTTCACAATATATTGCTAATGTATTACAGTTGATAAACTAATCAACATTGCCTAAATGGAATTCATCCCATTAATTTCAAGATTATTATAGTCATTTATATTAAACACGGATATATGAGTAACACCCAAATCTCTAGTTTTTTCATATCTTTCCCCTGGGAAGATCTCCTGCCATTACAGTTACACGGGGGTATGATGCTTGTCTATATATTATAATTGTTTATAGAATTGTTTATGCTTTCCCTTATCCCTATTGTGGATATAAACCTCCCCTATTGGAGGTTTTTAATGATTGACTGTACAGAGTAAGAAAATGCCATTAAGCCATTTGTAAGAAATAGAAAAATAATAAGGAAAAAATTAAAGGAATATAATTCAAGACATCTTACATTTCCAAAAATTTGCATAAAAAAAAAAAAAAAAAAGATCCAAATCTTACTGGAAATTAAGATGAAAAATCCCCAACAAATTTAAAAGGAGGCACTGAAGGTATCTGATTGACATGTGTATAAAGAAACATCTCAGTTATAATATGGAAAAAGAGATCTATACTTTTGGTTTCACCCCAATTGTTTTCCTATTTTCCATATGAATGAAAGGCAGGTTTTAGACTTGGAAACTTGACAAAAAAAAAAAAAAAAGAAAAAACAAAAAAAATTCCCGAGAACCTACTTCTCTGTGAAATAGAAAAAATTCACAATAAATCAAATTCACAAGTATTTTCTAAGCAAAACCTGGTAGTTCTTCACAGCAAAAAAGCTGAATTGATTTTGTAGTATCAAAACAAGCTATCTGCACTTCCATACTTCAGCAAGGAAATAAACTAAAATTACATTTCCACTGCTACAAGCTTGTAGTTTATATTCTTCATGCATGTTCCCTGGGTGAAGTTATAAGAGTGCAGTTACTGAAGGAGGACTTGTATATAATAAGTGGTCACAGAGGCAGGAATGACAAGTAGCTAATTTACTCTTCATATGTTTACTTGTAGGAGTTCTACTTTTACAGGCTTTTCAGCTTTATTTAGTTTATCAACCAAAATTGTCTTTGATGGATGAAGCAACCTTTATAATACATGTAGCCACATATTTTACTAATATTGGTACTTTTTTTTACAAATCACCTGTACATCAGTAATCTGACTGTGCACAACTGAAGCCAGCAGGAAACATGCTGTTGTGTTCTGTGAAAAAAAAAAAACATAACAGGACACTGAAAATGCCTTCCTGTTGCTGAAGCATTTTCTCCTGTAGCCTCTTTTCTAATATCTTATCTGGCTTAGATGTTTAGATAAGTTTATATGACACAATGCAGTATAATGAAGAGAAGACCATATTGATGCAGAATAATTGAGGATCTGGTATATTAGCCTGGAAATGTGCCATACCTCGTATCAGTAGTGCTTCTGGCACTTCTGTTACACTGCTGTGCTACAATACATCAGGTAGATGTGTTCTCTGAGAGCTAATCCTCTCCACCTACCAAAAACTTTCCTAGTGTTCTCAATCCTATTGAATAGTCATGTTTTGTTTTATTAGTCCCAAAATGTATTACTACACCATTCTGTTAATTCTCAGCAGTCATTGCTGTTACTTGACTCCAAAACTGTTCCGTTAACTACTTATGTGATTTTCATGTGTGGCTTACAGACTTTTCCAGATAATAAATTGAACTGATGAATAAGGCTACAAATACTAATTTGTTCCTAACAGCAATTCCTGCAATATCTAGTTTGGAAACTATACTCCCCCTTAGGGAAAAAACTGAAAAAAAATACGCAGTTGGTTTCTCAATCTTTTATTTGCTGAATTTTCTGTACTCAGGACAATTGTCCTGTGTAAACCAATGTGAAATAAGTTTTTAAGCTCATGAGGCTTAATACCAGACTCAAATCCACCAAATACAACTTATTTATTTATTTATTTATTTATTTATTTATTTATTTATTTATTTATTTATTTATTTATTTAAATTCCTTTTATAACATAAGGGCTCAGGATTAAATCGAGCAAGGTTTGGGATTCCATACTGACCTTTTCCAGATATATTGGGGTATTGACACAACCACAACAAATGAAACTCAGGAGAAAGACATGACTGCAACATTAACTTCTCTAACTGATTTTATTCTGCATTCTGAAGACTGATGCACTCTGAAATTAAAATCTAAGCTGCACATGAAGGATCTCCTAAACTGTCCCTGGTTTAGAAACCTATAAATTATGTTTATATATGAATAATTTCAGATCACAGTAAACTTTCTCTGTACATGCTGGAAACAAATAGGTACTGCTGTTGATTATGTAGGGAACTGTTTTTGTTTCCTTCTAATCAAAACTTTTACCTGAGTTGCCTAAAGTTAGTTAGCTTCCCAAAGTTAGGTATGATGTAGCAAAATGTAACTGCTTTCATTTAATATAGTAAGCCAACAAAAATTTCATGCAGTTCACTGAAAGGAAATGGCAAGTCCTGCAGCTAGGGAGGATTAAACCCAAAGTTAATGGACATGCTAGTGGAAAGAAGATGGAGCCAGGCTCTTTTCATTGGTGCCCAGTGACTGGACCAGGGATAATGGGCACAAAGTGAAACACGAGCTGCTTCTTGAACATCAGGAAACACTTTTTTAATGTGAGGGTGACCAGTAACTGACACAGGTTACCCAAGGAGGCTGTCGAGTCTCCATTTCTAGAGATACTCATAAACTGGACATGATCCTGGGCAGCCTGCTGTAGGTGGTCCTGCTTGAGTAGCAGGGCTGGACCAGATGACATCCAGAGGTCTTTTCCAATTTCAACAATTGTTCAGCCTATTGTTTCAGCCTGTCCAGATCGCTCTGTAGACCATTCCTACCCTCAAGCAGATCAACACTCCCACCCAACTTGGTGTTTTCTGCAAACTTACTAAGGGTGCATTTGATCCCCTCATCCAGATCATTGATAAATACATTAACCGGAACTGGGGTGAAGATATTAAACAGAAAATTCACTTGGGAGACAGCAGCACTACTTTCATATCTACTCTTTTTTATGATGTTTAAACCCATCTTAAGTCCCCAGATTTCCTGAAGTGATATTTGTAAACGCTTGTCGTGAATCTATGAAACCCACTGGGAAACAACTGTCAGAAAGGTGCTCTAACATTCAGTATCTTTGGTGGATGTAGACAGTCATTTTTTAAACATTTAATTGACCCAATTTTAGAGTTTCTGACTCCATGATAACTTCATATTAGTTCAAGATGTTTTTAATTTCTGTTGTTGAAGTCACAGTCATACACCACACCCTAAAGATGACACTGTCATAGGTGTACATTTATCTACCAGTCCTCGCATCATCATTCATCAAAGTCCTGAACTACATAACCATTTTATCTGTATAATAATTATTTGAATTATAGAAAAAGAGGGACAGGGATGAAATCATTCACAAAAAAAAAGCATGCTTTGTTGCTCAATATTTTTTTCATACCTCTTTGACCAAGTTCCTTCCTTTAATGTTGAAGTTGTTGTCTGTGAAACAAATTAATTGACATAGCAAAATTAAGTGCAGGATGAGGCACTCAGTTTCAGATAATAAACATAGGTACCACACACCTGGCATTTTTTGTTCTTTTAGGTCTGCAGGGAGGTTGGGTAATTCAGTACCAATCTAGATATAATAATAATAATAATAATAATAGTATACTTAAATAATGTTAAAGACACAGAACAAACTGACATAAGCAAGGCAATTCAAAGTTGTGATAGATACTGCCTTTCACTTCACCTATTGTGCACAGTTACAAGTATTGAAGAAAAATCATTCGGTGACCTGAGAGCCTCCTTGTAATGGCTAAGTATAATGGAGCAACTCAAGCCTGGAGTATTATCCTTCACACTGATTTTCCCCTTGCTTTTGTCAGTTTCTGTCATAATTTAGTGTTTAGACCACTAATTTCCTCCATCTATGAAATGCTCCCCATGGAAGTATCTGCCTTCCATAGGGATATGCAATATGAGACTTCTTAAAATATGTATTGTGTAATTACATATCAAGGTACCACTAAAGCAGCAATTATTATTTTATATTTCAATTAATATTATATGCTACACCATTTTTTACTATGACTCACTCTCCTGGATAATCACATTGTAAAGAAATCAGAAATGATATTTTCCATATGTTTGAAGTTACCCAGTTAGTAATCATATAGTATTCATTTGTCATAATCAATAATTACCAGAATGTAAGTTAATTTTCCGAAATAAATGTCCAGTTACATTGATGAGATTGGCTGTTGACACTGATTGGCAGACAGAAGTGAGTCTTTCTGGCAGAATTAAAATGTAATAGTTATTGAAAAATATAAGCAATAAAAATCTACTTTTCTTCTTTAAAATTTAATAAATACAAAGAAATCTATATCTAAAACTGTGCTGTCTTGTTTAGGTACCAAGGGGCTTTGAATAGAAACAAAATGGAAAAAGTGTATTGCTCATTTAGAAGGGAAAAAAAAATACAAAAAAACCCCATGATTTTTTTCCCCTGTAACATATACACTTTTTGATCCATCCGTTATGCCACCAGTTGCACTTAGTGCATATTGTATATGTAGTGTACCTGAATATTAAGAAGGAACAGGTAAGAAAATGTATTAAGTGTTGTCAGTTTGTTATGGTAGGAGACAATCAGCTAACAGATTTGCAGAGACGGGCAGATCTTCTCAGGAGGATCAAGGAGTTTAAGAGGAGCTGGGATGACACATGGTTGTTGTTAGCCTCAGCATGAGTGACAGCAGAATGGGAGGAGGGCTGGCAGTGCACACAGCAGGTAGAGCTTGGGGCAACATGCCCGTTGTTTTTCTACACAAGATGTTGATAGCCAGACTAAAGAAAAAAAAAAGAGACCACTGCACAAAATAGTTTTGTAGCCTAATTTAATCCAAGTGACTGTGTAGCACCATGAAAGTGTAAAATAAAAATCAGTAGGGGAAACACAAAAAGCTATTCACTTGAGATGATCTAAAAGAAAAGATCCTTTGCCAGACTTTACAATTAACAGACCTTTTTCTCTGTGTAGGGCCCTCACACCTCTTCTCTCCCTGGCTACATGCCGTATTTGAGACCATACTTACTTATTTTGTATGAAATAATTGAAATTATTTGTTTATTGCATCCCTTTATAGACTTCCCCACCTAATTCTTTTGTTTCTTTTCTTGATCTATGTAAAATAGAAGCACTTTCATGACATGTTGGCACTTCTCTGTAGTCCTTGCTTTGAAATAAAAAGCCCATCAGTTAGCACATCTCCTTCATGATCATTTTGCCCTTCTTCACCCCTGTGAGAAATAAAACATAAATAAAAATAAACTAGAAGACCCAAACCACTTAAACAGAATCGGTAGAATGATGTAGCATTTTTTCTGATCATTACTTAGCAATTCCAATAAAGCTTGAGAGCTTTTAGCAACCATCTTTTCCTGTCAGGGAAACAGTGCATCTCTACAGAACAAGACTTTAAAAGCACAGTTTCTCTTATTTAGATGTCCCTGCCCCAGGGACTGCCGTTCCAGTTGTGATAATTTCTTTACTATGTGGATGAAGACTTGCAACTTCGTTCTCTGCAGTGCTGGTATCTATTCAGATTCTATGTTTCTGGTCACGATAACTCAGGTATAGTTCAATCTTTTTTTTAAGTCTCCTAAGTTAGAACAGTCAAACACTATTGCTAACGGAGAGGAACAGCAACTCCAGGAGATAATTCAAGTTTTATATGCACTGAATTCTGTTGCAGGAAAAAACTGTTCAGTTCAAATAGTTTAAACTAAATTAGGATCAAAGAAGTTTAGTGACTTATTACTGACACGTAATTAACCAGCAGTGAGCTATACATTCAGGATCAATATTAGTAATACAACAGTTAAGCCACAATGCTAGACACTTACAAAATGTTAATAAACATCTACAAGTTTCTAAGCACCCTTCCATAACTAAACCTTAGAAAAATGTCGTATCTCCCTACAGTTCCCCTGCCCCCATCCAGAGTTCACTGGCACCCCTCTCTGGCAGCGCAGGTTCCCCACTTTCTCACCCCCTGCAAGAGATGTGACCCCTCCAGATCTGTGTGAGGAATCCCCCCACAAGATCCCCTGCATCCAGCAATGAGGTGGCCCCAGGTGCTGGCCCCATATTGACACCCCATTTCTGGGTACAGGCTTTTCCCAGCACCCCACTGTGATGTTGTACTGCCCTGTCCGGGCTGGGATCAGGTCCATTTTTAGTGAAAACACCCTCCAGACAGTTTTGTCTATGTTTAATCTCTATACACGTCACATGCACTCACCTAATTTATGTTATCCAGGCTATCTGCCAAGGATGAGTTTGCAGGCACCTTCACAAAATGCCTGTTGAGATGTCCCATGTCTCTCACTGTTAGCATTTGAGGAAGTGCACAGCAACTGGACTTTGTCTGTTTTAAGCATCTCAGTCATATTTGCTACAATGAATGTTAACCAGTGTCCTTAATCATAGACCAGGGATGCCATTCTCAGCAAGTTCAGCTGGAAAGGTGCCTACTTATTTCAGGATCAAAATTGATTCATGAAGAGTAAACCAATTTTTTTACTCTAGAAAGTCTGATTTACACTGCTGATGGTCCACTATAATTCTAATGTTGCCATTTTATAAGAAAGCCAATTTAAAACTGTTATGTAGTATTTTCTTTGCAGCTGAAGAGCCAAGGTTTTAATATTGGTTGTGTCCCTGAGTCAAAGCTTTTAAATTTTGACTTTATTGGCAAAGTCTGCTGAAAATAGAGTCTCCTCTACAGGAAAATACACTGTTGCTGAATTGATGTCACTGTCAGTCAAAGCAGTGCAAAGACCGAGTGCTGTGAAGTAATGTGCAACCTTTCCTCTTAAGCCTGTTCATATCAACATTGAACAGGAATTTGTTGTTTTTCAAGAATATTTCAGGAATTTTGCTCTTTATCCGCAGAAATCCACAAAAACTTTCTTACATAAACAATAACTGTAAAGCTGATTAACATATTACTTGGAAATATCTTCACAATTTCTCAATACAAACCTCAGTCTTCAAATCCTCTTTAATTTAGCAAGTGAACATCAAATCTCTATGAAAGATACATCAAAAGATTTTTGAATCCAACAACAGTCATTAATAACTTTGAGAACAGGCTAAGGCCCTTCTTGGAGTGTAAACAGTTGATTCAGCCTCTGCTCCTAAAAAAAAAGTAAAAAGCATTAAGATTTTTGTTTGTTTGTTTGTTTGTTTGTTTTGTGGTGTTTTTTTGTTTTGTTTTGTTTTGTTTTTTAAATTTTTGCTAAGGAAATGATGCATAAATTCATACCACTGGTATAAAAGTTTTTTGTCTTCTCTTTTCAAGAAGACATTTGTTTAGAGTTGACATTCAGCAGAGTACCTATTTTTAAATATAAGATTAATTGAAATTTAACATATTCTTACAAGCTAAACACTTCCTTTAGTATATAAAAATAAGAATAAGCTTAGGCATAAGTGTTAGTATTTGTTAAATCAGGATCATATAGACTAGCTCTTTAAATGTGTTCTGCTAAACTCTTTTCCTAATTAAGTCAGTGGGATAAAATGGTTACTTAGTAGTGGTTATCATTGTCATTGCTGGAAATTATTACTCTTAAAAATTTTGAAAAGCTCATTTTGAACTTATTGTTATGCAAAAGCCCACAATGTGAAGCTTAAAATCAAGATTACACAGGACTAATGGTGCTTTATCAGTAAAGTTCTTTTTTTATAAGGTACCAGTGTCAATATTGGTTTCTTTGAAATTCAGATGTCCCTCCCAAAAAACAATAATAATAAATAACTCACTTGCACATTTTTTCTCTTAGCACCAGTTGTTTCAGTAACACTAGTATATGTCCTTCTGTCTATATAGCATCTTTAATAATATTCCTTTTTCTTGCCCCAAAACAGTGTTTGCAATGCAAATGGATTCCTGTATAAAATTAACCCCTGTACATGCACTGCTGCTTCATGTTCCCAAAGACATTTTGTCATTTCTCATATTGTCATTTACAGACAAGTTCAGCCATCTGAATATATCTTACATCCTTTCTAGTGCCAGTGCTTCTTAGAGAAAAAGAAGAATGAGGTTACTCAGAGTAAGAAAGTCTTTTGTGCTGTAGCTGGTTTTCTTAGCAACAGCAGAACCTCTGATTCTTATTTCACAATTAATATTTTGTTTCAATTAAAAAAAAAAAAAAAAAGAAATAATGCCAAGGGTCACAATCCACAGAAAGTTCAATAGAGACTCCCATATTTGTAGTATAGATCTGATACTATTCCCCAAAGAATATTAAGAAACTTCTAGTTCAGAAAAAAGAAATCTAGGGAAAGACTTAAGAAAAGAGTGTAACACCATATATTGAAACAGAAATAAAAGTTTTATGAATGTTATATATATAAAATTTTTGTAATAACTGTTTCAGAATCTCCCATTTTTGAGCTAGCAGAAAAGAGCTTATTGATTAATGATTTAATAACTAATTAAATGGATTAGGATAGAGTGAAGAAATGACAAAGAGTTCTTAAATGGTTAAGGTCTACAAGTTCATCCTCTTTCTGGTACAATATTATTAAAAAATATGTTATTCAGTCTTTTTTTAAATTATTTAAAAAATAAAAGCTGCCCTGTTACACATTTGACACAACTTTATAACCGATCACCTCTTGCAAGGTTCTCAGAAAATGCAGTTTTATTCTTTTTCCTTAATGCTCTTTGCACCACTCTAAAAATGTCCCTTTTCTTGTACTCTTTGAAGCAGTATTTTGCATACGGTTATCTTATCTTTAATGAATGGTTGAGTTCCACTGTTTCTTTCTGATTCTCTTGGTTGTTTTTAATATTTACAGTTTCATGACTGTCAGTTCTCTGGTTTTATGCCTCCAAATGTCTCTGTTTATATACCCACTATATTAAGACCAGTGATAGCTGCCTTATTCCTCACTATATTATACCATATTTTGTATTAAATTAGCCCTCCCTTTTGTCATTATTGTCAGCTTTAGGTCTTCCTAGCTGCCTTTCATATTTGTGGTTTGAATCATTACACTTGAAAGTCAAAAGGTTCTTCTACGATGTACACTCATAAGCTCTTCCTAGGGCCTTCTCACCACTTTTCCTGATCATTTGGAAGTAGGGAAAGGGAGCTGTTGGGACTATTTTTGAGAATGTAAACAAACAAAGAATTAAAATAATCTGAGCCATTGTTCTTTAATCACAGATTTTCAGTTACCTACAAGCTTTCCTTGGCCTTTGTTAGGTATATATGTATATAAATGTATGGATATGTGTGTGTGTATGTATATATACACACTTATCCAGGAGCTCAGTTGGGTTAAGAAAATACTGGGAAATTGGATGGGACTTCATGCTAAGTCTTACGCCTTTTGGATAATTAAAACCTTCTTTTTTTTATTAAGTAACTAAATCAAAACAAAATAAAACAAAAAACAAACCAAATAACTGAATTTACAAAGAAAGAATAAGTCATCAGAGGACATAAAAAAAAACTACAAAAATCAGAGATGGAAGGACCTCAGGTTTACTCTCTAGCTCATTAATTCACTTCTCCTCCTGGAAGGACAGAACTACAAGCCTTTTTACCTAATCTGAAATACAGACTAGACTGAAGTTTAACTTGTTTCTTAAATAAGGTCCTTTGATATACATCACTATATCTTCAGAAAATTAGAATGTGGATGCTATATGCTTCTTCCTAGTCTGTGAAGGTGCTTAATCATCAGGTTATCAAATCATACTCTTTTTCACTCACTCACATCTAAAAAGTATGTGTTAGCTAAAACAACTTTAGGAAGAGCAAATTAAACAGTCCCAGATGAAAGTAATTGCAGAATGATCTGAGTTTATTTGTGACTCTTACCTGAAAAATTTGAATGTATTGTTCTTAAACTATTAATATTTTTTAATATTTTAAGATTATATTTGTTTGTTTCTTTGTTTTCTGTTCTCTTTTATTTTATTTTTCCATCTTAATAGGTGGTAAGAACGAGCTAATAGTTCTGGCATTAGTTGCATCTGAATTACAGTTTAGGTAGGCTTCATTCTCCGGTAACTTTTGCATCCAATTTATCAGACAGACTGAGCCTCAAAGTTGGATAAGCAGACCAATCAAGTATAACCAAGAGAACTTCAGGCCAGATACTAAGATTTTGTTCCCTTTGACCATAATAAGATAACCTTTATAGAAGCAGCAATACAGTTCAAGATATCAACGTGATGAACTCTCCATAAATGATACTGACGAAAAGTGGTGCTCCTGCAACTGAGTGAGGTTGTTACAGTCTGACATTCCCAGTGTAGCAATAACCTCATCTATGCAAGTACTTGTGGCCAGTTTTGGTTACTCTCCACAAGGTTAAATTATGTGATTCCAATTTCACTGAATGGCTTTCTGTTTCCTTTAATTTAAACACATTGATGGATATTTTCATAAATAACCTGTTCATCATGTAACCACTTATTCTCAGATAAGCTGGACAACTTTCATTAATATTCTTTCAGATAACCTGTTATTCTGTGGATGACCTGTCAGGATATGGTTTTCTTCAGATGCAGGTTTATATTCTTTAAAAATATATATATATATAACTTACTAATATTTTTCCAAGTGTTGTTCAAGACAACCTGTCCTGGGTTGAGTGAGTGGTGGAGTTTTTTGGTGGCAGGGGAGGGGGCTATCGGGGCGCCCCCCTGTGAGAAGCTTCTCGAAGCTCCCCCAGCTCCAAGTCAGCTCCACTTCTGTTTGGAAAATTGAGTCAATCGGCTGCGCCTCTGTGATAACATATTTAAGAAGGGACGTGGTGACGGGTAGCGGGACTTGTGAGGAGGAGTTGCTGCAGCTGCGTGAACACCAAGGTCAGTGGAGGAACGAAGGAAGAAAGGAGGGGGGGAGGTGTGCCGGAGCAGAGATCCCCCCTGTATCCTGTGGTGAGATGGCAGGGCGCCCCCCCCCCCGCCACCCATGAAGATCTACGGTGGAGCAGACATTGATTTATGGCCTGTGGCTCCTGCTCACTGATCAAGGTTCTGTGCCCAAAGAAGGCCGGGGTCTCATGGGAAAAGGTAGCCCCGCTGCTGTAATTCAGCGCTGGGAGGATTGCAGCATGCGGGGGAGTCCCACGCCGGAGCAGCTCGGGAAGGGCTGCAGCCGTGGGAGAGAATCCAGTCAGAGGAAGTTAGTGACCCATGACGGAGCAGTGTGGGGAACGCTGCGGCCCATGGGAGGAACTCATGTCAGATAAAGTTTGTGGAGGACTGTCTCCTGTGAGAGGGGGACCACGATGGAGCAGGAGGAACAAGTTTCGGACACTCCCCTCACCAAAGATGAAGGAAGTGGCAGCGCTGACTGCACCCCTCATTCCCTGCCCCTGCGCCGCTGGGGGAGGAGGTAGAGATATCAGGAGCAGAGCTGTGCCCGGGAAGAAGGGAGGGGTGGGGGGAAGGTGTTCTCAAGATGTGGCAATGCTTCTCACTGTCCTACTCTGTTATGTGTTGTTAGTGTTTGTAATAAATGTATGTTCTTTTTTTTCTTCCCCTAACGAGTCTGCCTCTTGCTCGTGATCATAAAGGGGAAATTTTTCCCCATCCCAGTCCTATCTTGAACCCCAAGCCTGGCTGTCTGTCCCTTCTCATTGCTGGAGAGGAAGGGAGAGAGAGCTGCTGTATTGTGGTTGGCTGCCAATCAGGCCTAAACCACAACACAACCTTAATACATTCTTCATGGTATGTAAGAATCTGTATGTAACAATATGTAAGTCCTCTTCATGATATGTAAGAATAAGATACTTCCTTTAACCCATGGACCCACACAACATGATCTTTTTTCCTTGTCTCCTCTTTCTCTCCTTGTTTTATTTTCTTGATGCTAAATACCTCCATAAGAAACCAAGATTAGAATGGTTTTCTTAGATTATCATGATAGCACATTGAAGTTTATATAGTTTTCTTCTAAATTTCACATTTAAACTGGTGAAAAAAATGGGCAATAAAAAAAGAACCTTGAATGTTAGAAGTGTGGCCTACATTTTTTAGTGCATATTTCCCCCACCATTTTATGTAGTATTGGTTGTATTGCTTATTTAACACTACTTGTCAGTAGAATTGTAGGCGTGATTATTTTCTTGTACAGGATATATATTTTGCAGTTCTGGTGATAGCTAAACATTCATTTTTGTAGTAATGTATCTCCCTGAAAAACTGAAATTTATAGGTAAAAAGATAAGCATGTTTATTATTAATCTTAGATTTAAAATTTTAGGTATAAATTTAGTATCTGATGAGTATTATGAGCAGAAGCAAAATGAATAGATGGAATGGACTTTCTTATCCTGAAACAGGTAAACCTGGCAAATAGAAGGCAATATGTATGGTCTCTGACAGATCTCTTAGTACAAAATAAACCCTTCTCAAAATGTATTTCAGGTGTGCATATTATAGTGTATCAATAATAATAAAAAAAGGTTGTGATTGTTAAAATGGAGAAAAACACATCAAAATTCTCTGTTTAGATGTTTAGTTACTTACACCCTTCTCATCATAATTTCTGAAACCTGAAAGCATTCTATACAAAACAGATCTATGTGCAATGTCAGAAATTATTTTTTCTTACTTCAAAGATGACACACAGGTGTACTGCGTAGATAGAGTAGATTAACTAAAGACACACATTAGAGAATAAATAGGACCTGTACATGTGTCAATCCCAAATGAAGCCAAAAGCACTACCATGGGAGCCAGAGATAAAACACAGAAATAGTAGTTCATGAATCTTAATCTTTGTGACAGAAGGATTGCTGGCCAAAATAACTCTCAACACTTACAGTAAAAAGCCAGGCAGTTAATTGGCAATGACGCGTCTTCCCAGTGGACAAGTAAGACTCCATGCACACTGAATAGGAGTTTTCAAATAGTCTCTGATAGAAATAATTTTCTAAGTTTTTTGAGGAACCCTGTACAGTATCATGCAAAATAAGAAAGGTTTAATCTGGGTGATGAAAATAACCCAACCCACCCTTGTAACGTAGTGGTGTTTCTTTGGTCTGTGTCTAGACAGAAGTTCAAGGAACAAATGTGTCTTGCTCTGGGAACAGGTTCTGGGATGAAATGCTGCATTACAGATCACCAAGACCACACCAAACAATTGCGCAATATAGATTTTGGATCCAGAGCCAAAAAAAGCTTATATTCTGAAATTAGCATGGGTAATTAAGTAGTCCAGAATGGCCAGATGGCCAGATTTACTATGGGTGTTAGAGTTATGGCATATATGTAGCAGCCATTGGTCAAAGATGGCTAGCTTGTGTATCTCCTGGCATTATGCAGGATGTAAGCACGTAAATATTTTGCTCAGCCAAGGACACTATATTACATCTAGGAAGACTTCCTCACCTTAAGTAGGTACCCGTATCAGTTCAGCATCATATTTCTGGAAAACTTCTTCAGCTGAGTTTCTAAATTACATAGAAAATGTGTTGTAGGTGTTTAGCTACTTTGACAAGTGTCCATCTCAATGTTCTTAGCCATTAGCTATAAAGTGACAGACATACAAACGAGAGCAAAGGCTGTATATAGAGAACTGCTAATATTTTAACACCAAGGAGACTGTTAGAATTAGTTAATCTGATTTATTTCCTGTAATATAGACCAGAGAAGCATACTTAGTGACTGTGTTCCTAACTTCTCCCTGAGTTTTTTTTATAATTTTGAAATTAAAAGCAATAGAGAAGTCATTGTTTTCCTAGGGAAGCTGTTCTGTTAAGACTTCTCTGCAATGACCTTTATATCTAGTCTAATTTACCTAACTTTTCCTTGAAATCACTGCATCTCATTATGCCTAATGCCAGAAGTTTCTCAATTAGGCATTTGTAGATTGTGATGCAGTCATGTCCTTGAAGAAATTCAATACATGGAGGTTTTGAAGCTTCTCCGCATGAGGCATTTTCCCCAGCCTTCCTAATTCCAGTCATTATTTTCAAACTTCCTAAATTGTCAACATCTTTTCTAAAGTCCAAGCACCAGAACTTGTCATAGCGGCCATCTAATAGCTTCATTAATATCATACGGCATTGCAGAAATAGTCCTACTTTTCTCCTTACATAGCTAGTGAAGAAGTTTGATTTCTGAATTGCATCTGGGTAATCAAATTCTGTTGGTTATCTTTGGGAGTAGTACTGATTCATGGTTTCTCACATGCAAAGTCAAAATGGAGGTTGTGATACTTATAAGGATGAAAAAGGAAGGTACAAAGGGAGAGGCCAAACTGGAAATAAGCATTAGAGTGAAAACCTTGGGAGGATCATGCTAGCTGTAGCCAGTGACAACAGGGAAGGCAGGGTTCTAGGTGACAGTTGCCATGGAAGTGTAAGGGTGATCTGTCAGATTTGGCAGCTGTACTCTCTCATATAGATTCTTCCTCCATTCTCTTTCTAGGAAGCAACAGGGGAAGTAGCCAACCTCACTTTCCATTGCACAGGTAGAGGAGAAAGGAGACCTCTGCTGCTTTTTGAAGTCCACGGAAACTGCAACTTGGATAAGCATCTAATTATTGGACCAGCTCAAATCCTACTTCTGTGATTTGATGTTTTTTGTTTTTTTGTTTTTTTTTTTTTTTTTTTCTGACACAATCTTTCACACCTTCATGTTAAAAAATCAAGTGTTAAAATGTATTTAATTCTATTAAACAATATATCTTACCTCATTGTGTTTACCTGAATTATGTCCTTATTTATTGCCACGTTACCAATTCTGGTATTTTCAGTAATTTTATTCACTGGTCATTTCTATTTCCTTCTAAACTACCAACATAGACAGTGAATAACCTTGGGCTGAGATAAATCCATGTATGAAATCACAGGAACATCCATTTATAGTGACTAATATTTTCTCATCTACAGTTTTTTTATTACAACCTAGTAGTAGAGACAATTATATGTACATTAAATATAGATATCTTCCTTTTATAATAGATCTTTTTTAAAACCAGAAAGTCATGTGATTTAAAGCCAAGTACCCTACAGAAGGTTGAATACTTTATTCAGCAAATTGACCTTTATCAACCAAACTTGTAATCTCATAAAAAATACTAAACAGTTTGTATAACAAAGCTTTTTCCATTAAACCTGACATTAATTTTCAATGTTACCATTAAATATTTACTGATTGCATCCAAGTCATCTTTTTGATAACTGTCTGAAGTTGATATCAAACTATCTGTCGTTTAATTTCCTCTAGTATAACCTTTTAAAACACCAGTACAGCATTTCAGCTGTTTTCAAATTCACTGTGAGTTTTCCATTGTTCCAGTTTGAAAACATCTATTTTAAACAGCTCACAGACATTTCTGGATAATTCTTTGCATGTTCTTAGATTCAAGTGTTCTGGTTCTGTGTTTTAATAAATGCTTAACTTCATTACATTTTTAATACTCTTTGTAACAAATCTAATTATAAATATAAAAATTGATACCTATTCTTTTGTTTTGTTCTGAGGGTGGTTTTTTGTTGTTATTTTTGTTGTTTTGCTGCTGATGCAGAACATAAACATTCATTAAATACTTCTGTCTCTTCTGCATCATGATATATAATTTTGGCGTCTCTGTTTACTATCAGTCATAACACTATCAGTAAAATCACTAGATGTGGTTCTGATGTATGTACATCAGAACGGAAAAGTACATATATTTCATACCTATTTCTTTTAGTCATATTTCTTCGCTGATATTTGTTTTGCTACCCTTTTCAACTGCCTGCATTCCTTAGCTATCATATTTTGCACATTACTTCCTCATTATTGTCTTTATTTTATATATCTTTGTTCTTTAAAAATACAGTAACACAAAGATGCAACAAGATACCCTTTTAATTCAGATATTTTTAGGAAAACTAATATTTTGTGAATAATAAATATGTGTTTGGGACATCTGGCAGAGCATCTTATACACAGTTCAATCATACATAGATATGTGTGACTGTATTCAGAGTAAGAGTGTATATATGAATATACAAAGAAAGATATTTTCATTCATTTTTCTTCATAACTTCTCTTTCAGTTTTTAGACGCTGCATTTAAAAAATGCACCACAGTTATACAGTACTTCTTAATATGTATTCTTTTTGCATAAGCACAAGAATTAGTTACTATACTTTTAACCACTTTTCCTGAAAGTCCAAACACTGTAGAAAATATTTTTTCTGATCCAATATCCTAGAAGAAATAAATTATATGGAAATAGTAAAAAATAATATTTACAATATATGCAGACGATTCATGTAAGGAAAAACACATACAAATATGGAAGAGGGAATAATATACAGCAAAAATGATGAAATTCTTTTGGGACAGGCTATGGTTTGTTTGAACATTTTTTGATGTTCCAACATAAATTGCTTTTATTAAGTATCAGCAGTCTCACTTAATGAAGAAGATAGGAAGAAGTAAAAGAAACACTAGTGACATAAGAATGTAGGGTCCCTGAACTCAATCCTATTTGCAGGTGAATTTTCTCAGTCTACCTGAATTGCTTAAATCACTGGGAAATAGTTTTAGAAATGAAATGAGAGATCAGCCTTTGCTGAGGTGATGATAAAGCAGACTTGTAAATGTGCAATTTGGCTACTGCCTATGTTATTCTTTGCTATTTTTTCCTGACTGGATGTGAGAGAATCTTTCATATGGGCAAGAGGGAAAATGGGAAGGGTGAAAAAAAAAAAGTATCTGTTTTTGCACTGTCTGTACATTATCCTGTTCAAAAGCTGCATTGATGCATTCACAGAAGAAAGAATTTTGTCTTATATTGTAACATGACACAAAATTAACAACATTACATCAAAAATTATTACCTAATTTTCCTCTAATTCAGCATTAAGATTCAAATTTTTATTTCTACAATTAATTTCTACAGTCCCTGTGGTGATTATAATTCATCCTATCTCCTCAGAATAGTAAAGGAAAACAACTGAGGGGAAAATGATCCAGCACATTTAAAATAGCTATTTTTAATTTAAAAAATAACTCTAAGATATTAAAAAATGTAAATAAATGTGTTTTCACAACCATTCAAGATGCTTAATGTAGGCAAAATTAAGGCATGTTTGTAGTACAAAAATAGCCTTCTACAACATAGTGCATCAGCAACAGTTCACTCCAAATGTTGTAGATAATTAATCTAATTTTCCCTCTGCTTCATTTTGTGTTCTATTAGTTTTCTTATTCAAACTTTCAAGTCACAAATCTAATTTAAAGCCTCGTAACTGGTCTAATGTGGTAATGTGTTCCATCTGCGTGCAGTGTCTAGCAGTGAGTGATAGGGACAGAATACTAATTTGCCTCCCAGTGTGCACAATGCTCAATAAATAAATAATATATTACCTGTGCTCACCATTACTTGACTACAGAAAGTGTCAAAAGCAACAAAAAAGGTAGATGCAAGTTTAAGGCATGCAACAGAGAATGATCTGAAGCAGGGATGGCTAGGGAAGACAGAAGAAAAGAGGGAGGTAGAGAGAGAGATGAACACTGCAGTTTGACACAGAATGTCAATTGTTCTGTTAACATGGCTAATTATTTATAGCTGCACAAGTAATATATGTTAGACTACATACTGATTAATGATTAAATATTAAATATTTCTTTGCAACAGTTTTGCCTTCTCTGTCTTCTTTTATTTCTCTATAGAGAAATAGAGAATATATTGTTATATCTTCTGTTTGTTTAATTATTCACTTTCAGAAATCTTCTTTTATTATTGTTTTTCAACACATTGATTTTATTAAGTTGTTTGGCTCTGTATCTTTACTGTGTGTAGAGGGGGGGTTTAATTTAGGAGTTTTATCTTTCATACAACAGAAAACTCCAGTTAAATAGTTGTAAAGTTGCCAAGTTTCACTCTGATCTTCTGTACACTCATCTTAGTTCGTGGAAAATTCACTGAGGTCAATGAAGTGATATTGGTGCAAAACTGGCAACTGGGAGATGGAATTCAGAGTACTGGTATTACAGAGAAGTGTCCAGGTAAGCGTGTATGTGTAAAAGAAAAAGATAGGGCATGCCACTTATGTATCATAAAATAAAAGTCTGGGAATAAAGTAAAGGATGGAAAGATGCTGTGGGGGAAAAAGGGAAAAAAAAAAATCTGGCAGTGTCCTGGATTATTAAAATATTATTTTGTATAAAATATCATTACATTTTTGTTTAAATTTAATGAAATTTACCAGACCATACAAAACTCCTTAGAATAAATGGCTGGTTTCCAGGCACAGCTACTGTGCTGCTGATTACAATACATTCTGACATTTCTGACAGTTTTATAATTCTTGTATTCTGTACCTAGCTGTGCTCTGAAGTGTCTCTACTTTGCTGAAGGCTTTCTCCTGGGAAATGGCTCTAAAGTTTTGTGGACTGAAAGCACAATAAAACAGTTTGACAGAAAAACACTATTACTATAAAATGCAAGCCTGTTGCTAATTTGTCTATGACTGTTAAAAATCAGGATTCATTTTATAAATACAAATACCTATGTAAATTTACTGTCACAAAAAATGGCATTAACTTCAGTAGATATTCTCATATGAATAAACTTACCATTATAAGTATTTGTCAGATCAATGCCTAGACCCTTAGTAAAATAGTACTTCTGCAAGATTAACCCCCTTGATGGTTTACAAAGACTAAAATTCATAATGAAAAGTAAGAAAAATGGCAGAACTAGATAAAACCAGAAGAACGGGTAAAAACAAATAGGAGGGCAGGAAAGAAATCTTACTACACCGACTATGACCTTTATATAGGGCAGTACTCAGAACAACATTTAATCATGTCTTCTAATGTTTCACAAAATTTTTGTGACAAAAAAAGTATTGACAAAATGCAGAGGATGATTACTGTTTTCCCTTTAGATAAAGAACAAGTCGAATCATTTCTATAACTATTTTACTGGTTTAATGTTTTTAATAAACCATTGGAAAAAACTTTCAATTGAAAATGTTACAAAAATTGGCATAGCAGTAATCAAAAGCATTTTTTTTTCTTTAAAAGGACACTTGTCATCGAAATAACACTTCAACAGAAAATTTTTGACCACTCTAAGAAAAATAGTTTGTATATTTTTTTAGATTTGCCTATATGCACTTAGAGAATATTGCAGGCAAACAGCTGAAGTTCTAGCTTAACTGTAAAACTCAAGTCAAACACGTTGACCATTGAGCAGCCAGATAGCAAGAGGGAGAGAGACTGACGAAGATTCAAGTGGGCTTAAAGGAGGTTCAGACTATTCTGCTTTGCAGACAGCATGTTTGTGCTTTCAGTGTTTAGAGTATAGAGCCAAAACTCCATTAATTCCATTTAAAATTATAAGCTTGTCACCCTCTTCCTTCAATGTGAAGGAGGAAAACCTTAATACCAATGACAAATATACTCCCTGTTCTGCTCTGCTATCTGTGTTTACTGCAGAGGGTTATTAAAGGGGTACTTCTGACACCCCTTTGCCCCTGAACTGCAATGCTAATCAAACCATAGATTGTCCTGAAAAGGTTTTATTCCTAGAGTGCTGCTCCATTTCAGAGTGCTGTCTGAGAGAGATAATGCAATCATCTGTAGTGCTGCAGAAAAACAGGTTTAAATTGTAATCACACAAGAACCCCTAAATTAAATGAGTTCAGTCTGGTCTGTGCACAGATGGAAGGAAGACCTCCATGTACCTCTAAACTATTTAAGGAGATATTATTAGTGAGTGATACAGTAGGTGACATTTTTCCCCTGTATTAGTACTGCCCAGGTATCATGCTAGATGGAACCCTATTGCTAGAGATGTCATCCTTCAGATAAAACCTAAAAGCAAGGTCCTGAACAAAACTGGCCATTAAAAATTCTATGGTATTTCTCATAATGTTTTCTTGGCCAAATTTGAAGTAGGTAATTACATTCTGCTTGCCTTAATTAACCCTGAAGTCTGTGAAATACATGTTTTCCCTTCTCATCCTAACAGCTCTGTAATGCAGCTTGTCTCCATACTCAGTGTTCAGATTACTGTTTCACAAAAAAAAAAAAAAGAAGAAAAATAAATAATCGCTATATACAGTTATTAAAAATATACAAAATAGCTAATGATGAAAAGGTATTGGCTTTATTATAGAGGAAAAATTGTAAGCAACAGCTTTCTACTTTAATATTTTTATTACTATTCAGCAAACAAGATACTGTTTTCAAATGTAGTATGAAATAAATATTCTAGAAAATCTGAAACAGAGCTGTAATATTTATAATATTTAATATTTAAATATTTCAGGGTAAAGCAATGGGGAAGTAAAGGTGATGGAAAATGTCAGTCATCTTCAGAGAGAAATGAATACTAAAATCTCCACAACTACTAACATGCCTTGCTAGTAAGATACAGGTGAAGATAAATACATCTGCTTACAGTCCACAAGGAGTTGGTTTGAAGAAGGTGACATTGACAATTCCAGATGTTGATGTCCAATTTGAATTTATTTCAAATTGGAAATACTTTTTTTTTTTTTTTTTTCAGAGGGACACAGTCAAGTTCCTTGTGACCTCCCTAAGTCCTATAAAGTTAATAAAGAAATTGAAGAGTTTTAGCTGATGGAGAAAAAAAGGGATATTTTACATTAAACTGGAATATTTAACATCAAAAGTATTCTTGGTCAGTTTATACCACCTAATGTTAAAGCCTGCTTATAATAATACAAAATAAAAGGATGGGATAGTACATCAGGTTTTGTTCTTACTAGGATTTTTGTCCATTCTTAATTAAGTGTGCGCATCCCTTTGCATGCATGAGGAATTTTGTGTGTTTATCTATTAAGTATGTGTCAGTGTCTTGCTCAATTGTAACCACTAGACACAGAAATCATAAGGAAAAATGTATTCTTTTATTCAATTTTTGTACACACCCATACATAACTTCTATGGACAGTATCAATTTTGACTATATTAATGTAAATGGAAGAATATAATTATAGGCATTAGCCACAATTAGGAACTTTAAGGAACTCAGCCACAGATTCCTAATTAAACTATTTATCACCATTGCTTGGGTCATTCAATCAACTTTCTTATCCTGTCCATGAACACTTCAATAAGCCTCAACTAGAAATCAAGCAGAATGGGCCCAATTAAATCTTTTGGGTCTGAAATTAAAACAACAGCTATGTGCTTCCGTTGTAACATTTTTTGCAGTTCCCTTAGGAGTATTGCAAGACAGATTATCCACTTTAGGAAGACAAGAGGAAAGAAAAAAAAAAAAAAAAAAAAAAATGAACAAAGAAGCAGAAGGAAATGGAGAAAACTTGCACTGAAATACAATTGCTGAGGCAGCACTGAGGCACTCAGAGAAGTGCCTCTGTGCAAAGGAAAATGCGCTGTGCAATTCCACTTCTCAGATGAGCTTAGTGAAGAATTTCCACGTGAGCATCTGTGCTTGTCAGGCTTCTTTTTTGAACTGCTACCCACAGTTTCTGTGTTAACAGCTGATAAAGCACCTGTAAAATTTAGTGGTTGAATCATACACTATTTTCTGTCTCCATTATGGAATCCCAGCACCACTTACTTCTTTCATCATGGTGTTCAAGATCTCACATAGCATAATGGATACAAGTGAGCAACCTGATTAAGTCAGTTGTACAGCTGAAATGTCATCTGCTCTATTTATTGTTTAACTATGCAACCTCTCTGCTGTCTTAATGATCCACAGTCACCAGATTACATTAATGAAAACACTTCTCAGAATTAATCCTAACGATTTGCATTTTGGAACGTTCACAGAGGTCTTGTCACATCCATTTCTATTTCATGCTAGTGATACAGCACTTGCATCATACTTGAGAAATTCTAGAGAAAATAAAAATGTAAGAGGGTCCTGTCATGGAGGATTGTTTCACAAGTTCAATATGGTTGAATAGATATTATACTTCCACTGGAAACCCCTGAAGGTGCAAAGTTCCCAGGGGCTTGAAGAGAGAAAGAAGCAGAAGTTTTCCGAAGTCTACTTGAGAAAATGTTATTTTCCTAGGGAGAAGGAGAGGCATTTGTATTCAAAATCAAGGGGGTTGAAGCACTTGAGAATTAAATTACTATACCTATTGATTATTCTTTTTAAAAAATGCACCTAGAAAAGAACTAAAGAACCACAAATGCATATCAGTTGGAGTATTACTAACACCAATCTGATCTTGTAATACTACTCAAAAGATATCTCCAAAATTGATGTAGATTTAATTTCAGTGGTGTACCTGAGAGCACAAATAACCCTCAGCAAGAGATACAATCACTTTTTAATCCCAGATCTCTGAAAATTACAGCTGAAAATATTTTTAAATAAACATTCAATGTTAAGATCAGTGCTATGCAAAATTAATGTGCTATTGAAGGTAGACGGCCTTTGTTTTCAGAGAACACATAAAAGCCAGCCTGTGACAACTTTTGGTTGTTAAAAGCCCCATGATACTTTTGTGAGTCAGATTGTTAATTTTCAATTGTTTGTCCAAATCCAGTATGGGTACTTATATGCCTTACATTTAAAAAATCGCAATTGTCCTTTTAATTGTGTACAGTATTATTTTCTTCTTCCTCTATAAAGTCAAGATAGGGTATACTGTTCAGGAGCTACTAGATTTTTATGCATGTGATTGTATTTCACTTGCAGTCAGTTCATATTTTAAGCTCAAATAAACCCATAACCTAAGGTTTAGGATACAAACTTCAGTGCATCTACATGAATATATGCTGTCTCCTCCATACATTTCCTTGGCTAACATGTAAGGAAAATATTAAATGTCATCCACAAAACATTATTGAACATTGTGAGCCAAATAATGTCAGCAGGAATCTTTACATTGATTTCTTCTGACTTCAAACTAGACCCTTTTGAAATAAGAAGATATAACAGGATGACAAGAAACAAAGATAAAATTCTGACTCTACTGAAATTAGCAACAGTTTTGTGAGTGATTTCAATGCAGGCTGATTTTTATCCAAAGAGAGTTTTTGTTTTACTTCATTTTAGGGGAGAAGAAGGGAAGGTGGTTAATAACAAGAAATGATGGTTTCTGCCATTGACAAGTAATACCAATCTAACTCATTTTGGCATTGGGAGAGGTTGAAATCAAAGCAGATAATATGTAAATACAGATTTTAAACCACAAAATAGTAAGTGACTATAACTGAATCTCTCTTTTCTGGACAGTAGGAGAAAAAAAAAATAAATCTACATCTCATGGAATTAACATTTAAATGAGGAGACAAGTTAAAGGGGAAATTTAAAATAACTGCAATTCATCTCCACTAGAAAAATAACAACATTCCTGGAAAATTTTATTCATTGTATAAAAGTTAATAAAAGGGTATTTAATAAACAAACAGCACAAGAGATAACAACATATTAATATTAAAAACCCCACAAACTTCTTAAAAATCCCACATGCTAATGGAGAAAATAAATATATTAATGTATAAGATTCCCCTCAAAGAAGTTTATCAGTGTTTGCAATAGATGTGCTTAGAAAAACCAAAAGCCTTAATGAAAATCTCATCTGATAACTGACCCCAGTGGAAAGAGTGGTAATAAATGCAGGAGGGACTAAAATATTAATTCATGGTTATATGTGAATTATATAACTATAATTATATTATTATAACATAGTTACATAGCTATATTATATATTGCATACATAATAACACATATATTAAATCACATATATCACATAGTTATACAATATTTTAAATCACAAGAAAAGGACAGAGGAAACTAAATGGAGAAATGAAATGATAACTTTACATTCTACTTCTAAGTACCTCAGGGATGCTGAGAAGAGATATGTTGTGTATTAGCTCATTTCTATACTTGTTTATACAGTGTAGAAGGAAACATACTGAACCTATATATTTCTTAGATTTTTTAAAAAAATTAAAATTAATACACATGTTCATTAAAAATAGCATTTCTTAACAATGTAACACAACTTGAAAGAAAAACAATAGAAAGAGCTCTGGGGAATTCTTGTTAAACAATAGAAAATTTTGTGGGACAAATGCCCCTACAGCCAATCAGTTACTCCATTCCTTGGTGTGGGGCGTGTCAGGGGCATGCCAGGATCAAACACAGGAAGGAGGATAGACTAGAATATGCAGAGCTCCATCCAGTCGTTAGCAGCTAGAGGAGTCCCTGTGAGAAAAAGTGGAGGCAGTGCAGCCCATGAGCTGCTTTGAGTCATGCTTGGTGTTGATTCAGACCCAGATGTACCGAGGACAGGGAAAAGATGGGTGATTACTTAGAGTTTGCCAGCAGCAGCTGGCACTTTAAAACACAGAAAGAAGTTTAAAACTGGAGTTAAAGTACTGGTATTTCTCTTTCTCTGTCTCCCTCTTTTGAGACATTATATGTGTAGTCTATATAATATATATGATAAAATAATGTTTTTGCTATTAATCCCTTGACCATGCACACATATTCTCTCAAAAAGTTACTGAAAAAGTTATAATTTTTTTGTAATGTCACAGGATAGTTTATTACTTAGGTGAGGCAGTGTTACAAAGCAGTCACATAAAAATTGTTAATTTCATAGTGAACAAGAACAAATGTGTAAATTTTCTATCTGAAATAGTAAGTATGTTTAAAATGACAACTCTTTTACATTTAAATGTTGCATTCCTCTGTGTAGTTAGTATGATTTACACTTACTTATTTATGTAGATATGTGCTTATTATACTGATTGGATATTCACTGTTTTATTCTTCTTAGCACTGCACTCTAGTGCCTATAAAGCTGTGAGACTATGAACTAAGTTGTTGGGTCTTTTTTTGTGATCACAAATAATCAAGACATTATTAACAAAGCTCCACTTGTAGAATTTAAATAGTGTCAGAATTTGACTTGCAGATCTAAGGACGAATTTGCAAGGTTGACTGTCAGAATAAGTTTTTGCTTTTTTTTTTTAAAAAAAAAACCCTTGTCAACAGAGTACACTTAAGACAGATTTAATGAGAGACAACACACAGAGAATCCAATTATATATTTTTTACAGATTGCTTATTGGAGTATAAGTATGCTTTAAAAGCATACACAAAGTCAAAGAGCCCACATAAGAATAGTCAAGATAATTGAGTACAAATTTATTCAAAGGATACAGAAATTAAAGTATAGATCCTTACCTTAGAAGCTGCCACCTTGGAATTACTTTTAGACTAGCTAGGACAAAGGGATTACAGATGGGCAAGTGGGTGACATCAGAATTTAAGAAAGGCCCAGGAAATCAGCATGTTGATCTATATGAAAATAAACCCAGGCTGTTAAAATACTTAACACATTTAGGATTCTGGATTAGGAAACTTCCAGAGCACACAGTCCTTTCCATGTACTTTGGATGTCTTTCTGTGGCTGTCAAGACAGGGCTTATTTTAGTTTCAGTACTATATGGGTCATGCAAAACTGCAGAGACTGTGGAACAACAGCATTAGAGAGGTAGATGTCCTTGTGGGAACTGGCATTTTTAACAGCTAACATTCCTCTCTTTAACATGTGTGAAGGTTATTGTTACTCTCAATCTAATTAATTAATAGTTTAATACTTTTGTGAAGTTTGAGTTCCACTGGACAGAGAAGTGTCTAGATTCCAGTTTAGAGAAAATAATGTAAACCTCCTCCTCCAGTCTGTAATACTGCAAGTCTCTCAAGCACAGATGTACCATTTTGTGGTCCCCCTGTGACTTTAACTGCAAAATATCCATTTAAATCATTTTTTCAGACAGGATACCAGATCTGCCCATATGTATCAGCAAAGTTTTTGCAATTTCAACAAGATTTCTAGGGAAAGATACAATGTCTATTGTCTCCCAGGCCCTAAATAGATTAGGCAGACTAGAGACTTGTGTTTGTTGTTTTGTTTTACTTTGGATATATGGTAAGAGTTAGCTGACAGTTCAGATCTTTCCTGGGGAGTGTTAGGACTCTGATGTAATAGGTATTTTACAAACACAGCATTGGCAAGCCATCCATCTCTCAAACCATAGACACTATAATTCGAGGATGAAATACAGAAGAGGAATACAGTCAATGAGGTAGAGAAGTACAAGAAAAGGGGATCATTTGATCATCTTCATTAACAGGTTCTTAAATAAAGGTCACAAAAATTAAGAACATCAAAGGAACATATTTAAATAATCTTGAATATATATATATGACACTCCTCCCTGTGGTGGGTTGACCCTGACTGGACACCATGTGCTTACCAAAATGGCTCTATCACTGCTCTCCTCAGCTGGAAAGGGAAGAAAAAGAATGAAAGGCTCTTGGGTCAAGATAAGGACAGGGAGAGATCACTCACCAGTTACCATCATGGACAAGACACTCAACTTGGGGAAATTAGTTTAATTTATTACCAATAAAATCAGAGTAGAATAATGAGAAATAAAACCAAATCTAAAGAACACCTTCCCCCCCACCCTTCCCTTCTTTCTTAGCTTAACTTAACTCCTGATTTCTCTACCTCCTCCCCCCACCCTGAGTAGCACAGGGGGAGAGGGAATAGGGGTTTCAGTCGGTTCATCATCCATTATTCCTAATGCTCCTTCCTCTCAGGGGGAGGACTCCTCACACTCTTCCTCTGCTCCAACATGGGGTCCCTCCCATGGGAGACAGTCATTCATGAACTTCTCCAACATGAGTCCTTTCCACAGGCTGCAGTTCTTCATGAACTTCTCCAGAGTGGGTCCCTTCCATTGGGTGCACTCCTTCAGGAACAGACTACTCCAGAGAGGGTCCCCCATGGGGTCATAAGTCCTGACAGCAAACCCTTTCCTGTGTGTGCTTCACTCTCCATGGGGCTACAGGTCCTGCCAGGTGTCTGCTCCATCATGAGCTTTCCACAGGGTGACAGCCTCCTTCAGGATCATCCACTTGCTCTGGCATGGGGTCTTCCATGGCCTGCAGGTGAGTATCTGCTCCACCATGGACTCCTCTGGGCTACAGGGGCACAGCATGCTTCACCATGGTCTTCACCACAGGCTGCAGGGGAATCTCTGCTCTGGCACCTGAAGCACCTCCTCCCCCTCCTTCTTTACTGACCCTGGTGTGTGCAAAGTTGTTTCTCTCACATATCTTCACTCCTCTCCCTGAATGAAGTTGTGCACGTTTTTTTTTTCCCTTCTTAAATATGTTATCCCAGAGGCACTACCACCATCTCTGGTGGGCTCAGCCTTGAGCTCTGTCTTGAAGCCATCTGCACAGGCTCTATCAAATATGGGGGAAGCTTCTGGCAGCTTCTCACAGAAGCCACCTCTGTAGCCCTTTCACTACCAAAACCTTGCCATGCAAACCCAATACATTCTCAATTTTTTGAAAAGGCATTGTTTAAAAATTGAAGTAATAGGGAAAGAAGGCTGACATAATGGATTTATAGCAGGAGGATGTGACTTTTTAAATAAGAAATGATGATGGAGCAAGGATAAACAGAGCAGAAATTTAAAAGTAACAACAAATATTTCATGGTTGATGCAACAAGGAAAAGTGAGGAGCAGTAAAGGGATGCAAAAAGTGGTGACATTGTCAAAATAATATCACTGGGAAGGAGAATAATTCTGGGTGGATATAAATAGGAGTCAATTGTCAGGACAAATGAAAGTGTGGTATAAAAAACTGGTTAGGTGGGAGTTGATAAAAATCTGTACAGGAATTTTAGCTGTTTTGCTGCATAAGAAAGGCAGATATTACTACAGACATAACCTGCAGAATCCAGAGAGCAGTGAAATCTCATCCAAACTGTGGGCTTGAGTGACAGGCCAGAGGCTGTGTTGTCCACAAAATTCAGGAAAGGAAGTAGAAGGTAGTGATTTGGGAGGGGAAGATAAAGGCTGATTTTCAGGTATGAGCTTGAATTGATAGATATGCACAAAGGGATGTCAGGTAGGTTGACCAATATTTTAGTCTGAAATAGTAATAGAGAAGTTTTGTGAGTGATAAATATGTAAAAGATGACTGAATTTTTGGTGACATTCAAGCATCAAGACATATAGTTGGTAGGTCATGCAGGCTGTAGTTTGTCATTTTCATTATGCATATTGGAAAGGAAACAGCAAAACAATCTCTGGCATAAGTGATAAACAAAAAAATGAAAAAAAAAAAAAAATCTGTACTCACTGGCATTGCAGCAAATCTCCCCATTCTGGAGGAACCCTCAACTGAGTAAACAAAAACTTAGACAAGTGACGGCCACAAGCTAGGAACTATAAACATTTTGAAAGCCTGACATTAATCTGCTATAGAGCCGGACATATCATCAGGTTCATTCTAACTCCAGAACTTATTCACTGAATTTTCTTTACTCTATAGAGACACCTCCATTCACTTGGTTTTCAAAGTCCTCCCCTGGAATTAGATGCCTTAAATAAACAAGTACCAAAAGACAATTCCAGTTCTATTTTTATATTTTAAAAAATTCTCGCATTATCAGCAAAACCCACCTCCGTGGTTTCAAGTTCTTCTTTCCAGTTTCTCTAAGAATTCAGATAGGAGCATCTATATCCACTTACCATTTAGCCTATGTTACAGTACTATTCTCAGAAAGAATGTTAACATCATGAATAAATATAAAACTTCTAAGAAAAGAAGTCACTGTTAAAGAGGTTGTTCATTAGTAATGACAATAGTCAACATAACGATGAATCAGCTTGTTTTCAATCTTTGTATATATTTGTCTACTTTTGTTATTGGAGAGACAGTGGCTTTTTAATAAATGTATATTTCAAGTCTGCAGTGATCCTAAAGAAAATACACTTTGAATTGTCAATATTAAAATTATAAGCAGTATGCTTTGTTAATTGCTGCAGATGACACGTGAGTCATGACCATTTGGTGGAAATGTCCAAAGACCAAGCAGTTTTGAAACAGTACTACAGATCACACCTGGAAGAAACTCACTGCAGAGTTCTCAGGTGCTGGTTTGTCAGTTACTGGAATGTGTAAGCAAAAGGAAAAATTAGTCATATATACATTAATTTTAGTATGATATACTTTAGCAATAACAAGGACACCATGTCTTAAGTGCATAGATAAATAAACTTGGAGAAATAATGGAAACTGAGTGACATGTTTGTAAAATAATACGGTCACAAGCTAAAGGGGTTTGATGTTATTTATACAATTTTCAGAATAAAAACAATAAAAAATTTTTAGAAGTATGTTTTGAATGAGTGTTGAAATTCCTGAAATTTCATGTGGGTTAGAAAGATAACTCTGTCCTGGCAGAAATGCAGCAGGGTGATTAGGGTTCCTATGTTCAGACAGCTCATATAATCACAGAAACATAGAATGGTTTAAGTTGGAAGGGACCGTAAAGATCATCTAGTTCCAACCCCCCTGTCACTGCCAAGGACACCTTCCACTAGACCAGGTTGCTCAAAGCACCATCCAACCTGTCCTTGAACACTTCCAGGGACCTCTATGGGCAACCTGTTCCAGTGTCTCACCACCTTAATAGTGAAGAATTTCTTCCATACATAGAAACTAAATCTACCTTCTTTCAGTTTAAAGCCATTACCCCTCATCCTATCACTACATACCCTTGTAAAAAGTCCCTCTCTGTTTTTCTTGTAGGCCCCCTTTAAGTACTGGAAGGCCACTGTAAGGTCCCCCTGGAGCCTTCTCTTCTCCAGTATGAACAACCCCACCTCTCTCAGCCTGTCTACATAGGGGAAGTGCTCCAGCCCCCTGATCAACTTCATGGCCTCCTCTAGACTCACTCCAACAGGTGCACACCCTTATGTTGCAGGCTCCAAAACTGTACACAGTACTCCAAGTGGGGTCTCACGAGAGTAGGGTAGAGGGGGAGAATCACCTCCCTTGACCTGCTGGTCATGTTTCTTTTGAAGGTCTCTAAACACACATTGCTGGGTCATAGTCAGTTTTTCATCCACCAATACCTTCTCCTCAGGGCTGCTCTCAATCTATTCTCTGCTGAGCCTGTATTTGTGCTTGGGATTGCCCCAACCGATCTGCAGGACCTTCCACTTGGCCTTATTGAACTTCATGAGATTTACACAGGCCCACTTCTCAGGCTTATTAACATTCCTCTGGATGGCATCCCTTCCATCCATTGTGTCTACAGCACCACACAGTTTGTTGTCATTTTGAATATTATCATAAACTCTGGTAAATGAGCACTGGTTACTTCAAATTACCTCTGACATGCTATTCACCACAGTGACCAGAAGCTCAATTACTTCTCAATTAGAGGCCTACTAACTAAGCCTATTGCTAAATAGAAAACAAGTGCCACAGGCTGATAGAGAGCCACAAGATCATGTGGCATCAATGGGTTCAGCCTCTGTTGCTAAGGGCCCCCTCTCCCTGTAATGAGTATGTCTTGGAAACTACTAACTGGGGCAATGTAAAACAGGGGAAAGGTGTAGGAGAACATTTAAGTAAGGATATTTTGGGGTCCAGTGCTCTAGCTTATTTGAGTCAGGATGAAACTGAGATGTATTGTAACTACTGTACAATCAATATTCTCTGAATAACGGATAAATATGTTTTAAACTGTGACTTGGGTAAAATTTTGAAATCTATAACAATTATTTATAAAATATTATATATTAATAATCAATCACTTCAATGAATAGTCAACTATTAAAATTTAAAATTAAATTTAATTCTAGTGATTGCATTTTATGATGCTATAGAAAACATTTGTTATCCCCAGAAATTGAAGGTACAAGGTAGGTGTTGACTTTTAGTTTACAATTAACCTTTTTATGTTTAAAAATGTCTTCTAAATAGCCAAGGATTTAATTATTGTCACTTTTTGTGGAATATAGGGTTAAGTTTATTTCAAAAATTCATGCTATCTGTAAGTCTTGAAAGGTTTTACTGAAGACATATGTTTTTCTTCAATGTTTTGACATAAAGATAGTAGCAAGATAATTAATTACAACTTGCATATTTGTTGTGAGAATGTTGTTCTGCTAAATTAAAAACCTAGGACCTTAATCATGTCAATCATAATAGGATTTCTGCACAAAACCAATTTAAAATATTAGGATCACTGCCTATTAAAGCCTGTTTCTGGTACATTGTCTTTAAATGACTACTCTTTGTGATATATATTTTATAAAATAAGGGCCAGATTTATCAGCTGGGTTAGATCATGTAATTAAATTGGATCTAGACCAGTCTCTAAACCTTCCTTGCTCCTGACTTTCCTCCTTGTCTCTGAGGCCTTTTCTTTCCAAAGAGCAATCCTGCTGATGAAGGTAGGGCAAAGAAGGCTGTCTGTACCTCAGTGTGTTGGGTCTGTGTGTGGCTGGGTTTTGGGAGTGGAAGAGGGGCTACAGGGGTGACGCCTGTGAGAAGCTTCTAGAAGCTCACCTGGCTCCAAGTAAAACATACCTCTGGCAAAGGCTGAGTCAATTAGTGACAATGGCTGTGCCTCTGTGATAACAGGTTTAAGAAGGGGAACCTGAGAGGAGAAGGAGGAGTTGTGAATGAGTTACCTATCCCAACACAGATGTCAGTGGAAGAAAGAAAGAGGAGGAGGGAGAGCTGGGCTGGAGCAGAGATTCAGCTGCAGCATGTGGTGAGAGGTAGGCTGTCTCTCTGCAGACCATGGAAGTCCACGGTGGAGCAGATCTCCACCTGCAGCTCATGGAGGACCCCACCTCAAAGAAGTTGGCTGTGACTGAAGAAGACCAGGACTTTCAGAGAAGCCTGTGCTGGGAGGACTGCATCCTGCAGCAGGGACCCACGTTGGAGCAGTTTATGAAGAGTTATAGTCTTGTGGGAAGGACTCGCATTGGAGAAGTTTGTGGAGGACTGTCTCCCATCGGAGGGACCCTTCACTGGAACAGGGAAAGAATGTGATGGGTGCTCTCCCTGAGGAGAAGGGAGCGGCAGAGACAAAGGATAATGAACTGACCACAACCCCCATCACCTGTCCCCCTGCACCACTGTGAGGGAGGAGGTAGAGAAATCGGGAGCAAAGCTGAGTCCAGGAAGAAGGGAGAGGTGAGGGGAAGGTGTTTTTAAGATGTGGTTATATTTCTCACTGTCCTACTCTGTTTGATTGGAAAATTAAGTGGTGGTTTTCAAACTAAATTGTTCTTTCTCTTCCCCAATCAAGTCTTTCTTTTGCCTGTTATTAGAATTGGTGAGTCATCCCTCTCTGTCCTTATCTTTATCTCTGGGCTTTTTGTTTTATTTTCTTTTCCCATCCCAACAGAGGGAAGGAGTGAGCAAGTGGCTGTATGGTGCTCAGTTGCCCTCTAGGCTTAAATCATGACACTCAGCTTCTCCATGCACCATGTCACCAGGGCCGCTGCCCCACTCAATATCAGGCCCACATTTCCCGTAGTCATTGTTTTGCTGTTTATATGCTTATAGATGTACTTGATGTGCTAGAGAAGCCTTTTGTACTCCACATTCCTTGTCAGATTCAGCTCCAACATTAATGTTTAACTTGACTTTAATGGAGTTACTTTAATAAAATAAACAACATTTTTAAGTTACTGGCACAGAAATTCTCTAATGCATTATGAAAAATGCATAGGGAAAAATCATGTAATAGTGGGCAATAAAATTCCCTACCAGATTCTCTTCAGTCCTCAGCTGGTCAAAGCAACCGTTCCTGTCATCATTCTACGTTTTGGTTAAAGAAGGTGCTGAAATAGCAATAGCTTCCAGATCTCATTCATACCGAATAATTTCAGCTCTTGCAATATATGGGACTGCCCACAGATTTGTTTACAGGTGGAATAACAAGAAAGGAGTACCTGCTGGTCTTGAGATATATTTCAAAAGGTTGATTATCAGCTAAATCCAACCATAAATTTATATGAAAATAAAAGAACAATGCATAACCACAAGCAATGTTCTGTAGAAAATTACAATGTTCAGTATGTACTCAGGGTCAATTTGCATTACACTTATCCTGAGGAAATGAGAATAGCATAGAAAATTAGTGGTGGATGCTGTATATGATCCTGTTATCAAAACTCTTCCGTATGGAAAGACACAACACCTCTTACTCTGTATAATGTTGGTGATATGTATGATCTGTCGGATACTGCCACTGGTATCATTTCACATATATAATCTTAGTAGGAATCACTAATGTTTTTTCTGTGTTACTCTGTTGTCAACGTTTTTGTTATATTTAATGAACATCTTTATGTGACACTAATTTTTTTCAACCTCTCTTCTGAAGTAGCCCTGAAGCTCAATTTTAAGCGTATTCTGAAGTTCCTTTGATTCCAATGACCTCTGCATCACTCTAAATACACTTAATGCAGCAGAAGATATCTCCTTTTCTTTTCTCTGCTGATGGTATAAAATTTGCATTTTTTTTGTGATGTTCATAGTCTGTTTCTTGCATATTCTCATTAGTGTTCTTAATAGTGGATTTGCTGATGTAATTCTATTGATTTTGTATGGGCAATGCAAGGTACTGTTACAGTTTTGCGGGAGATTATGGATCAAACTCTGCTAAATCCTGGATATCCAGAAGAGATAAATCTTTGAAGAGAGGCAGAGGCGTGTATTTTAACTAATATTTCATAATAAAGCATACACTAAATACAAAATAAGCATCATCACCCTCTAATACCTAGAAATCTCATGTATTTTGCCAGTGTTCCTTTAAAAAGGAGTTCTAGGATCTCTCTGCAATTTATTTGGGTTCTGGTCTTTGTAAGTGAAATGTGGAGTCTCTACACTGCCTGAAACAGTTTTGTAAAAATTTTGTTGTTGTATAGGCCCAGCAGGTAAAAAAGCACCATGTAGCTCTTCACTCACTCCTCCACCACAGTGGGATGGGGAGGAGAATCAGAAGAAAAAAAAAAAAACAATTAAAAACCCATGGGTTGAGATAAGGGCAGTTTAGTAGAACAACACGAGAAGAAAATTCTAACAACAATACTAATAAAACTAATATATGAAGTGAGTGATGCATAATGCAATTGGATAGTTCAGGTCACCTGTCCTGTCTGTGACCCATCCCAGCTTCTTCTGAAAATTAACCCCAACCTAGCCGAACACAGGACATTCTGCTTGTTAAATGCTCTATGCAAGCATTTTATATACATTTATTTATTTATTTGTTTTAATTAAGGAGATAAAGTCGTAATTAACATTTTATTTCTCCAGAATTGTGGTAGCTGTAACCACATAGAACTGGAAAAGTTTCTGATTGGGAAGCTGATTTAAGATATACTACTTGTCTTTCTAACAGTCAAAAAAAAAATCCTCTCTCCGTGCTGAAAGTAAATAAATAAAACATTATTTGGCTTATATCTAAAAAGAAGAAAAATAAAATCTCACCTTCCTTATAAGTACATGTTATTTAACACATAGAAAAGGAATATAAATTTTGGCAATAGATCTAATCTAATATTTATACAAACAAATAAAACTTCCCCAAAAGTCAATGATGTTTATGCAGTTAGTAATTCAGTTCTAAGATGTTTGCACTTTTTTGTGTTTTAGCTTCTTTGAATTCATGAGAAGCTCTGTTTCAGACATGAGGTTGCAATGGCTGCATAGTGGAACAGCCTCAGAATCTTTTTAGACTGTATCTGGATCCAACCTGAGAACTGGTCATACTGTATCTGTGAAAGTTTGTGTCTATGAGAAGAAAGGATAAAAACCGAGAGCAAAGTGCTAAAACTTTGTATAAAATGTACTGAAGTTACAAAAAATGTAGCTATGAATCAGGCCATCTCAAACTGCACTGCAGACCTGAAATAAATCCCTCATCTGAGAGGATACTTACTTTGTCCATCAGGACTATCATGAGACAAAAGTCCTATCTATAACTATATCGTTTATTCTTTTTCATACAGTTCTCATATCACCCTTTTACCATCATAAGGTTAGAAAAAGTGGATGGGAATCTCATTTAAGGCATTTTCACTTATGATAGGAATCCTAGTTGCTCTTTTGGAGATTAATAGGTGGTTTAAGGACAGAATTCACTTCCTCAAATAGATATCTAAAGTAGGTCAGATGAATCATACACTCTGTGTGCCTATTTCCCTTTGTTGTCTATAAATCCTCAGATGGTTAGTGTAGTTAAAAAGGAAAAGTATCTCATTCAGCATATCCATATTGGCATAACAAATGCTTGTCTAGGTAAAACCAGAAGCACATAGGGAGCTGCCAGGGGAAGTCTTAAACCAAGGGAGCAAAGACCCTACCTCAGAAGGGGAACAGGTTGAACAGTTATTCCTTGCTCACACTGTTATAGTACCTTTCTGCTTTGAAGTGATATTATAAAATTGACACGGATCTGACTACATGAGCTTTAATCCTGAGGAAAATGAGTTGCCTATAATAGTCATGGAAAAGAGTTGTGAAAGAACATGCAAGACGGCATCTTAGTCTACTTCTAGACCAATGAAAGCTTAATATGCCTATAACATTCCTGACAGATATTTATTTAGTTGGTTTTAAAAATAATCCTATTATGGCTATTTATGACAGAACTTCACAGTTTTCCCAAGAAGCCTGTTGTCCCTGTGCTTTACTATTCTTATTAATAGAAATATATTTGTCTTGTTACACTTTAACACCTTTGTTTTGGGCTCTAAAAAGGATAAGACCTGGACAACAATTTATCCTCTTCCTCTCTGCAATGACTTTCATATGTGTTTGAAGACTCCTCTCAGTACTTTTTCTCAAGATTATTCCCAGTACTTTTAATCTTGTAGGTTATGTTTCTTAAACCTCTAATCAACACGAAATTTCAAGAAGGCTTGTCCCTGGTGAGGAAAGAAATTTCTCCTAAAGTTGTACTGAACATCTCTGAACTCTCCTTTACCTGGGATGACAAATATACAAAGGATCTCTATCTCAGGAAAACAGTTGGGTGAAATTTATTCTCTCTTTTTGAAGCAGATTCTTCCCTAAGATAGAAGGGGAAAAACAAGTTATTTTAAAGTTCCATGTACATCTTCTGCCAGTCATAAGTAAATTGAAACACAGTTTAAAATGATCTTTGAAGAAGGCAACAGGACTAAGCTGGCTTCAACCCATATATTCCTTCCAGGCAACTAAGGACACCCAGTGTGGTGATGGGAAGTATACAGAGACTGGAAATGGGAATCAAATTTCTATTATGATCTGACTGCATACTGCAATTGTTATATCATGTTTGCATTGTGATTTCAGTACATTCCTGTATCACTTTTAAGTCAAAATCTCATGTAACATCAAATATCTTCAAATAAGTAAATTTGGTATTAAAATGTTAAACTTTTCTTATACAGAATACCTATGTTATGGGTTGACCTTGGCTGGTTGCCAGGTACTCACCAAGCTATTCTCACACTCCCACTCTTCAGCAGGATGAGGGGATAAAATAAGATGAAAACTTGTGGGTCAAGATAAAGGTAGTTTAATAAAAAAAAAAAAAAACAAAAAAAAAAACCAAAAATAAAAACAAAGGTCACATGCAGAAGCAAAGGAAAAAGAAAAAAAATTATTCTTTACTTCCCGTCAGCAGGTGATGTCCAGTCATTTCCTGAGAAGCAGGGCCTCAAGTTGCAGAAGAGTTGCTTTCTGCAATTTACCTATTTAAGGTAAATGCCTTAATAATTAATGACTTTCCCCTACACACCCTTTTTTCTCTTAGCTTTTATTGCTCAACATGACATCATATGTTATAAAACATCCCTTTAGTCTGTTTGGATCATCTGTCCTCTGTGTCCTCTCCCAACCTCTTGCCTCTTGCCCATCATCAGCCTACTGACCTTTGGGAGGGTGTGGGGGAGGACATGTTGTGGGTTGGATAAATGCCCTTGGTGCTGTGTGAGCATTGCTCAGTAGTAGCGAAAACACTGGCATGTTATGAACACTGTTCTAACTACAAAAACAAAGCACAGCATTATACAGGCTGCTATGAGGAAAGTTAACTCCATCCCAGCCAGACCAAGTACAATCTAAAAGAACCTGGTTAAAGCACATTGAACCATGAGAAATACAAACTGGAAAATTAAAAGATATTTTGTGTTGCCACATTACAAATGGGATGTGACTATATCTAAAGGACAGGATTTAAGTATGATGTTATTTAACACCAAATGTCTCTAAATCCACAGCAGTGGTTTCTCACTAAAACAGCCACTGATTGGACTTAAGGATTAGTTCTGAGTCATTCTCTTCTAATTTATCTTTCTTTGTTCTAATTGTCAGATTATGATAGAACACAAATTTGTAGTTATATGTGAAGGAGGCTTTTGAGTTTATGTTAGGAGTGATACAGGTATTCAGAAAAATAATACCCTTATGAATTAGAAGGTGCCAGGCAAAATTTATTGGAATTGAGTCCTGGATCAGATGAGGTAGTTAGCCAAAATGAGAAATACAAGACTTGCAGTAGAAAAGGGTAGGAAAAGATAAGCCTTAGAAACATGTAATTGATAGTATATTATGCATTACAAGATTTGCAAGAATTGTTCTGTTTACATCAGAATCACTTGGCAGCTTTTTATAAGACACAACTTGACTGATAAATAAGAAAATGTGATGAGGAGAAGGATGAACAAAGAAAAGAGCTGAATACAGGTGTGTATTAACTGAAAATATTAAAGAATGTGCTAAGAAATGCAAGAAAATGTAGAAGACTGATGATGACTAAATGCAACAAGAGAATTAAAAATAATGAACAGAGAAAAAGAAAAGAAAATTAACAAGTAGAAAAATTAGGAGATAAAAATATAATTAAAAGATCCAAAGACCTAAGATAAAAAGAAGAAAAACACATGCTGCAAGGAGTAACTAGAGAAAGAAAGCTAATAGCAAGGTGATGATACTGAATGCAACTGAGAGCTCTTGAGAGATGCTTGTATTTTATGACAATGATTGACTCAAAAGAAATGTAATGTAAAGGACTTTTTTTGTTTTGTCGTAATATTTGTGCTGATTCTCCCAAGCTAATGAGGAGTGGAGGGGTACTAGAATGCTGACTCAGAGGAGAAATTTAACTCAGAGATGTCAAGAAGAAAATATAGCACATTATTACTCTCATAGGTCCAGAGTGCTGCTTGGTGGAAGGAAAACAATGAAGCCAAAAAAGCCCTTGGTCAGTTTTCCTATCAATAATGTAGTTTCCTTCTTCTTCTTTTATACTGCAGACCTAATCTGATTATTATTTTTTTTAATACAGTTTATTTTTCATTAAAAATATAATTATAAAATTATCTTGTATTATTCAAGTTATTACTTGTTATTCCACATTCTTGTTGCAACTTCTGAACATTTGTGAAAATGTTCTCAATTCCAAAAGTTTCACAGATATTAACATGAGTGAATATTTGTTTTAAAAATCTTACCAGAATGCATAAATTATTTACTATTCATTATTCACTATTCAACATTTGTTATTCATTATTCATTCATATACTACAGCGATGAGCTGCTCCATTATAAGAATGTAAATGGGTAGATGCTATAGCTTAAATAGTTTCAGTCCATCAATTAGATAGAAGAAATAATATCATGATGATGTAGATGAGTAATCACACATCATGAATATTGAACAGTGAATAGTCTAAATTAACATTTTGGAACTAGCCTGTAGACCAGAAGTTGTTTGTCCAAACTATTTGTCCAATGCTTACAAATAACTAGACATCAGGATCAGCTTGTGAATGATTCATGAACAGAAAGCAAGGCTAAAGGCCCATTTCAAAGCCCTTTAAAATCAATGGAAAGATCCCCACAGGCTTCAAATAACTTCTGGATAAGTTCTCCAAATGTGCAAGTGATACTATTTTCAGTAAGTATTCCAGACACACAGTGCCTCATCTTACATGATTAATAAGAATTTTGTGCTTTAGGGGAACAGATAAAAGATGTAGTTGTATTTTCTCCCAAAGATATCATTTAGCAAAACACTGGCACAGCATTTTTTTCATTATACCTTTCCTGTCCACTTATGCCAAAAAAAAAAAAAATAAAAAAAGGAAGCTGTGGTACCATGGAGGAAAAAAAAATACTATGTTTTTTTTTTTTTTTTTTAAATAAAAGAGAAGACAAACCATTTTTGCCTATGTAACTCTGAAAATAAAAATGTGACATTTTAAAAGAGCATCAAACACCTTTGCATTCATCTTGATCCACAGGATTGTCTATGGCTAGTTTAGTCTGGATGTAATTTGCATAGCTGACAGTAAGAGTAGTTCACTGGTTTTGATCCTTCCATACTCTGAGACAAACATGTCAATTACAGTTTGTTTTCTTGAAGCCAAAACTGTGGTGCTTTGCATTGTTTAGTATAGTAAACCCTGAAAGAATGTGATGTTTGTTCTGAAGAGTTTATGATCTAATTGATCTTCACATGAGAAAAATGAAAAGGTCTTGCACTGGAGCTTATGGAACTCCTACACTGATTAGAGTCCAATTCAAGATCTATGATGAAAGCTTTCCTTTTGATCTGTACACCAAAAAGATTGTTCAGAAGCAGAGTGGTATCTAAGAGACTAAGTGTTTTTGCTAAACTGTGTCAACAACTTTTCTTTAAAGCTTAGAGAAAATGCAATAGTGAATAGAATTCATCTTCAAGCACCAGTAACAGCTCTGGAGGTTTTGCGTATTGTCTATTTAAAGCACAGAAGAGTAGAAAAGCACAAGTTAATAACAACTGCTAAACGACTTAAAACAAAACTTGAGGACTTAAGTACCTGACAATCTTTTGATAACCTTCCAGTTTTGTAATAGATAACCATGTAGTACTTCATATAGTTAACATAAATCAGTGTATTATCAAGAAACAATATTTTTTTTCCACCCCTGCTTCCATCTTTTTCAAAACTTGGTGATTCATAAAGCAGTTATTTAATTTCATTAAGATGATCATACCTTGCTTAGGAGCTACCCTCATTAAATAAAAATGACCTATTTTGAGGAAATGAAAATTTACCAAGCTCATGATTTTCTTCTGAAAAAAAAAAAAATTACTATTGGAAAACAAACTTCTGAAGTGAATTTCAAAACTTTTGTTCAGATTTCCTTATTATGTTTATCACACCATTAGAACTCAACAGAACTAATTTCTAAGTTACTCTTTATATACAATTTTTTGTCACGTGGGAATCAGGAACAATCATCAATGGAAATACAATACAAAACTATTTTTTTTTCCGAATACTTGCTGAAACTTCAGAGCACAACTTTGCAAATATTTTGGACTGATCTGAAACTAAAAAAAACAGTTGGGGTCATTCAACCAAAAGACAGTCAGACAGCAGGTCAGTGAAAGAAAAATACTATTTTGATGAGTTCAAAGCTAGTTTTGATACTTCTTTTCTATCTCAAATATCCACTGAATTTTACACAGCAGTTTGCTGAGAAAGCAGGACCAATGGTATAAAAAAAAAATTAGCATACAACCAAGTTCCTTTATACCCTTTAACAGTATGATTATTTTAGATCGACATTTAATTCATAAGGCTAGAGCAGACGCTGTATTCTCGTGTAAAACTGATCCTCAGGGAAAATAGATGCTTGCCTTAGAGTGAAAAGGTGAGAGCATTCATTAGAAATAACAGTGGGAGTCATAGACTACAGACTATATTGTTCTGAAGAGTGAGGTTCTATTAACCAGCTAGACTATGGTAGGCTTGTGATGCAGTCTATGTAAGTCTTCAAAGGAAGCAAAAGCTGCTTGCATGGGAATAGAAAAAGAATGCATTTAATTTCAAGACAAGTCTCCACAAAAGAAAGAAATACTCCAATTTCCTCACTTGTCCACTTTTAATCATTAATGTAAAAAAGATGTTTGAAGTAATGCATAAAACTAATGATACAAAAATATTTTAGTAAATTCACCTGTGTTTTTTTCATACATAAACAACTCTAAATTCCCCCTCAAGTTACAGAGAATGAAAAAACTGCAGTCAAATATGTATTTTATCAGATGATGAAAAAGCTATTGTTTTTGAGACTGGAATGTCATTTGAGATCTTATTCTTATGCAACTGATAAGTAATTAAAAACATTGAAACACTGTTTTATTAATTTTATTGATTTGCTTGTTGACTTAAGAATATAAGGGTTTAATTTATGACCTTGCTGCATGGGGGACAGGAACAGAGACAGTAGGAAGAACCTTACAAAACAGCAAGATACCTGGAATTCATCCTGAAATATTAATTATACATCTGGCAGTACAAAAAGCCTGATTCATAGCCCATTGAAATAAATTAATTATGTATCTCACAGACTCCAAAATCCACTGAAGCCAAAGGAAGTCTTGGGAGTCTTTGACTCCATTGGGCTCTGGATCAAACTGCAGGAGAATGAGCAGAATTAAGCAGAGAGGTGTGGACCAACAGCCCTGTTAGGAGCACAGCAAACTCAGATCAAGGAGATAAAAGCAGCAGGTAGCAGTGTGTAAACACCCTCAGGCTTTAGAAATGTGTCTCTAACACAAGGTGGAAGGGGAGGGGGTCTTCCTCCCAATGAATTTATAAGTGACCTGTGTATTTTCATTCTCTGTAAATCTCAGTGAGAGATGGTTAAGGATTTTGAAACAAATAGCTGCCCAGTGAAAGCATAAAGGTACAAAACCTCCCCTTAGCTGTTGGGGTACAATCACACCTAGGTTTCAGCAGGCATTTCCCCAACCACATACTCTCCAAAACTCTCATCTGGGCTCTCACTAGGGCTCCTGGGGAGTAAGCACACAGTCAAGCCTAATATGAATGATTACAGCTAAAAGCTGAGTGTCTTTCCTGTTGCAGGAAGGCATGGTCAGATTATTGAGAAGCTTATATCAGACTGTAGAAGGCCTTTTTACAGAGATCTCTGGGTGTCTTTGACCACTGTAGTTGTGGTAACTTGTTTGGCCATTGTTAAAAAATTATGCTTTGAAGACTAAAATTTAAGTCTGCCGGACACTCCTGGGGGATAAAGCGGAGGTTAGAATTAGAAATGTCTTGTGACAGAAGAAAACAACAAGAGAATTAAGATGAGCACAAACACAACCAAGCTTTTTTCTGTGCTTTCTTTCTTGTGTACTGCTTGCACATAATTCTTCTTTACTGAATAATGGAAAAAGAAGCTCCTTTGTTCTGTGCCTCTGAAAGTCAAATGGAGATTTTTCTTTTTAAATATATTTTTTAGATGAATTGAAGCACAGTATAATGTCATTTTGTATTAAACCTCTGAGATGTTTGCAGAACAAGAAAAGTACTGAAAACTTGTGTTTCAGTCAGTGGCTCACACCACAATGTATAAAGACTGTTTTGTGTTTGTTTTTCTTTTTTTTGTGTGTGTATGTCTGTATATAGGCAACAGATACAGATATACCTACATATAGTCATGTTTTACATCTACACATTGATATACTCGGAGAAGGGACAGTTATAAAACCATCAAATATACATGTGGAAATATAGAACAAAACAAAATTAACCAAAATAGACCCTGATCTCACAGTGTACTGGTATTGGTTGGGAAAATGTTCATTTTCTTCATAGTAGCTTGCATGGGGCTATCTTTTGCATTTGTGATGATGTCATGCTCAGCAATAAAAGCTGAGGGAAAAAGAAGGAAGTGGAGTGATGGCACATGTCTTATTCAAACCCGATTTGGTATTTGTAAGAGAAGAAATAGCAATAGTAGTAGATGTGACCATTAGATACGAAAGTAAAGAAACATGCCTTGAGGATGCGGCCAAAGAGAAAATTAAGAAATATCAACATTTGGAAGATCAGATTCAGGAATTGACTAATGCAACAACTATTAAATTTATGGGCTTTCCCTTGGGGGCGCGTGGCAAGTGGTACCAGGGTAATTACACCTTGTTAAAGGAATTGGGACTCTCTAGTTCTTGGCAAGACAAAGTTGCACGTCGATTGTCTAATTGTGCATTGTTTTCTTCTGTTGACATTATTCATATTTTTAGTAGTAAAGTAAGAACTGTAGAAAATGTTTAATTGTATCATCACATTGTAGTTGTAATATCTGTGCACTGTATTACTTTTAAATAATAAAATAAAATGGTGTGAAGAGCCGACATGGAAGGATCGTGGAGGGGTTAGATCAGGGGAGAAAACGATCAGAGTATTGGGATTCCAACATAGCAGGTGGGAACTTGTTCTTTTTATGACGCGTCTCAACCGAAATTGACACTAACAATTGGACTTGACTAAATTTTCACCAGTTTGGACCCAGGTGGGCAGGCCACCTTTACTTAACTCGGAAAAGAAACATATATATATAATTTATATGTGTTTGAAAAAATACCAAGTAACCACTACACGTGATGGAGCCCTGCTTTCCTGGAGATGGCTGAACACCTGCCCGCCAGTGGGAAGTGAAGAATGAATTCCTTGTTTTGCTTTGCTTGTGTGCATGACTTTTGCTTTACCTATTAAACTGTCTTTATCTCAGCCCATGAGTTTTCACTTTCACCCTTTTGATTCTTTCCCCCATCCCACTGAAGGGGAGAGAGCAAGCAGCTGTGTGGGGCTGAGCTGCCTGTGGGGATTAAACCATGACACAGTTAGTGCAGAAAGGAGACCTAAATTAAACTGATATAGTATAATTTGGTATGTTCCTGGGCCTCCCATATCCATGGAAGAAGAACAGGTCACAACTTTACTCAGGACAAGTGTGGTCCTGGCAATCCTCTTGCCTTTTTACACAACAGCATTAGCGGAAATGAATGGAAAGCAAGAATTCCCAGAAATGAGAGGGATTGAGCTTGGATTGCTTGGTATCCACTTCAGCAGCAAAAGCTTACAAGATATCCTTTTAATTTGATGGTAAAAAACAGATGTTTCTTATAATGTTATATACATAGCACTATGAAATTAAAAAAAAAAAAAAAATAGAGGAAAAAAACATTTGTAAGGTTCATCCCAATGACTATGAAAACCAGAAAGCTTCGAGGAAGACTTTTAACAGTGAAAGAATAAGAAAAATTGATGGAGATCAACCATGACCTTAACAAGATTGGTAGATTACTAACAGGGAAAGCCTATAGTAATTGCTACTTAGGGTATTTGTACTGTGTTTCTGAAGATGTATAACTCCTTATTAGTCTTAAGAAAATTAAACCCCAAAATCTGCTGTATTCTTGATTCTGGTTTGTGGGGATTTTGTTGTTGGGTGGGGGGTTTTTTGGGGGGGGTGGTGGTGCAAATTAATCATCCTATATGATTATACGCTAAATCTCATTGTTGGAAGTGCTACAAATGTGCAAACTTTCTTTGTTGAATAAAAGTTACATTAGATACTTATAAAAATAGGAAAAAGCAATATGGGTAAAAAAAAAAAAAAAGGTATTGTGCATTTTTAAAAATAAATAATTAATGTTTAGAATTTTTTCTCCCCAGAATGTATGGAAATGATACATACACATAAATTATCATAGATACTTGAGTTTTATAGTTCTACTTGTTTAAAAATACATACATATACGTTGGCATACTTACAGTATTGATTCAAATACTATAAAACAGACTCAGATCTCTGAAATTTTCAAAAATATGTTTTGAGCAGTTTTACCTACTGCTTATATAACAGGAGACTGTGATAGACCTTTATCTTCACTAATATTATTTATCAGTGACATAAATACATATAAATAAATGAAACTGAATTACATCAGAATTGAACCATTACAATGACAGTGTTATTTATCTGCACTTAAAGATTACAGCTGCTCAATTTCTCTGAGGTTGAAATTAAACATAAATGGAGGAAAGTTTTCAGAAGGCTCTTAGCTGAATCAACAATATTATAAGCATAAAGGTCCCCAAGTTCTGTTTTAGATGTCCTCCCAAAACTAATTCTTGAAATTTTCCATATGAGAACAATTTATAATGTATGTTATAAGGGGAATTGGATAGTGCATGTGTGAAATGGCTTTTCTTTATAGATCTGTCTCATTAATTTTTACATTTTCTGAAATAGATCATGACCTTGCTCTGCTCAGTACTATTTATCTTGCTATAGGATGACTTCTATGTATTTTATATAAAAAGATATTTTTAAGAATCTGAGTGCAAAACCATGGGTTCTGACTTTTCTTGGAAACATAGCAAATTTTAATATCCAAGGATTTTATACTAAAGTGCCATGTTCTAATTATCCATGAATTATATCACCTCGTTATTCACTGTATTTTATGACTGTTGTTTCATTTTTCATTACATGTGTTATGAATTAACACAGGAAAATAAAAATAGCTGAATACCTAGAGAAATATAAAATCTATTAAAGAACTAACTTAGAAACATGAATCTGTTGAATATTGAAAAATTACGAGATCTAATTTAGCAAATGCCAAGACCAATATTAAAACAGTATTGGTTTCCATCACTACCATGTATTGGTTCACTGTGAGGATTGTAAATATAAATGTAAATGTTTTGTTAATGATTTTAAATAAAGCTAAAATCAAAGAAGAAATCACGGGAATAACTTACACTAACCAAACAAGAAATTATAACAAATAACACCATGTCAATGCTCCAGTGCTGTAATGATTTTAAATTAGAAAAGCAACATTTACAGAACAGGTTGCTCATTTAACATTTTTAGGATCTGTCAATAGGATCACTTTTGGCATGAAACAGCCTATTTATTTTGCTTAAAGGAAAATCTCTCAATGAAAATACTCTTGAGCAAATACCAGGAAGGGTTCTTGACTTGTTCAGTGCATAGAGCATTCCTGCATATCACAAGGGTTTGAGAAAGGAGAAAATAGTGCTTGAGGATCTGAAAATATGTCAATGATGTTTGTAGATAGCCTGTTGAGGTTGCTAAAGAATATTTTTCCAACAAAGGGTGGGAAGCTAGAGATCTGATTAACTCCTTGGCTGTACTGTTTAAAGTTATTTATAATGTAAAACTTACTGGATGGTAAGAGTCTTCTCTCTCACTGAAATAAACTTTCTAATGAGCCATTCATGCTGAGTAAAGCATATATCAAATAATAATGAAACAAAGATTAACTGATTGCCAGGGTTTGGGGTTTTGTGTTTTTTGGTGTGGTGTTTTTTGTTTGTTTTTTTTTTGTTTGTTTTTTTTTTTTTTTTTTTTTGTTGATTGTTTTGTTGTTGTTGTTGTTGTTGTTGTGTTTTATTGTTTGTTTGGTTTGTTTTGGTATTTTTCTGTTTATTTTTTTAGATTTTTCTGTGAAAAACAGTCATGTCTATGATGGGCTCTGTGCACAAGTCAGTTTCATCCACCCTGATGCAAGCATGGTGTCTTTGGAGACATTTGCAGGCAAATTAAATATAATTCATATCAGTGATACAATGGCTACAGGGATACAGTCCAACAGGTACTATTCTATGAAGTATAAATGTGTTATGCTTGCGGTTCTCATTGACTTTGGCTGATACAAAGTCTCCAAGCTGACTTTGCAAGGAGGTAAGCTGTCATCTGGATGAAGGGCCTATCCCTTCAAGGACAATGAGGGCATAAAGTGTTTTCTTTATTTACTTCTATTCTAGAAGTTAAAAACCTATAAAATCCTATATAAAAAATAAATGACATGAAGGAAGGCATAAAGAACCATAACATCATATTACTTACTATAACATTAAGAGCAGAATATGGTTCTTAAGGCCACATGGGTTTGTTTTTTTTTTTTTTTTTTGTAGAAAATCATGAATGTACCTATACAAAGGTCTTCCTCCTGAATAAAAAAGGTTTATTTTGCTTGGGATATTTTTTGGTTTTGTTTTTCAGCTTCAGGCCAAATGTTTCAGTTTAGAAACATGGCAGTATCCAAATATTTATTTCATTTAATATAATATGGATACAATAGATATAGTTTGATCAGTAGATATAACTTAAAGATAAAATAGGAATTTAAAATAACCAGATTATAGACTCAAGTCATGGTAACGCTTGAGACAGGTCCAATTTTATGCAAACCCAGAAGGGAAGCAGGAAGTCCTTGTCATTTTGCAAGTATATGACCAACAGTTTCTTGTCTTTTTAGGACACTTAACATAATTGAGTTGAAAGTAAGTATTTCTATTCACACTGTTTAAAGGATAGATTTATTAATAACTCTAACATAGCTTATAACTTCTCCTTTAAGAAACTTGAATTCTTATTTGTTTCAAGCATCTTCAATCGATGCTTGCACATTGACTGCCCAGTAAATGGAACAAGCTAGTCTTCAGGTTAAGTTGAATATTGTCTCTATTTGCACTGAGGTCTTGATAAGTCATTTTTTTGGATCATGGGCACACAAGCTTCCAATAAAGATTCATTTGCATTTGTAAAACAATTATCCTTGATTACATGGAATTTGTTCCAGTCAGCAAGACCTTTTCAACAATTTGCAATAAAATGCTCAGAAAGTAATTCATAAGAATGAAGAAAAGTTGATGTGCATGCTGGAAGCTGATTGTATTAGTATTATTTTCCTAAGACTAGGACACAGAGAACAAAGTATATAATATTAGAGAGGCCATCGCTAGTTAGCTAGATTTTCAAGAGGTAGCCCAACATCTAAGTTTTCTCCACCACAGTGTAAATCACTAAAAGGGCTTGAGAGCTGATGATAGTTAAGATTTGGCATACTGGATATGTTAGCAGTGCTTTTATTTCCCTGTCACACCAAGGTACTTATAGATAAAAATGCAACTACATTATAACTCCTGTGGATGACTATTTTACCAACACACATTTTTGCAGAAACTTTTTGTTTGTACTTGTAAAAGAATCTATTCTGTGTGTATTTGGTAATCAAGTTCTGGAAATAAAAGCATCTGATTTGTCTGACCAGTCACACATGAAACAATTCAAATTGCAATGTTTGCCAGTAATTCAAAATGCAAACAATGTCAATATCAACCATGTACTTAGTAAATCTAAGGAAAATTTAAATATCTAAATATAGTGACAACATATCTTTCAGTGTTATAAGCAATATATTTAAAGTATATACATAATGTAAGTATACTGACAATATACAGTTCTGAATATTATTTTCGATGTAAAGATATTATCAGAATAAATTCTTTAAACATTTAAATATTGATTTGTTGTGCATGGATCACTCATAACTATACAATATTGCATAATACAAAGTAGCTCTGATCATACACTGGCTATAGGTCCCACATGTCGATGTTTCTGTTGCTCACATGTTAAGAGCCCCCAGATAATTAACTTGTTCCTTGTTTTCCTCGGTAAAAGTCTGTGCACAGTCTTACAGTTAGCCTTATACTCACAAATACTTCAACTTTTGATCTTCCTCCGCTACTTTAATTTTCTAGTGCTCTTTCTTTGCTCAGAAATACCTACATCAGTAGAAACATACCCATTTTCAAAAGTGCATTTCTATATGATATTCTTCTCCACTAGTTAAGCAGGTATCTGACTTGTCTAACCCATCTGCTCTTTCTCATTTCTGTTTCAATGTTTGTCTTATTATTCCCACCCCATCTTCTCACCTCACAGCTCATAATTTGTTATAGTCCAACATAGACCTTATTGTAGTTCTGTCACTTATTGTCAAAGAGATTATGCAAATGCATATCTGGCCCTATATGAAGCTTCACTTTCTTCAAAGCAATATGAAAGATGTGTTTATGGCTAGCAGCCATACCCATAAGCCAAAATAGTGATTGTTCCTGCCTGAACTGATTAGCCTTTTACCTGTATTGTGTTTTCATAGGTTTTTAGAAGGGAGTTGGAGCCAGGTCTTAAGCAGGAGGGCAAATGAGCACCAACAGCTGATGAAGATGAATATTATCTATGGATTTACAACTGTAAGAAGGCAAGAACTGGAATCAGGTAACTGGTGGATAGAGAAGTTGATAATAATAAAAAAAAAAAGAAATACAGTAGAAGGAAAATACACTGATTTACCTTCAATTTAAAAAATGCATTCATTTTTACTTCCAGTTATTCACTTCTAACACTGTATGTTTGTTTGTTTGTTTTTTTTTTTCATTTTGAGACTATTATATTTATACGACTATATAGAATTTTACACATACAAATGCTTAAATACCAATATCAAGTCTCTTAAGGAAATTAAGTTTAGCCATATAGAAGATCTGTTAAATATATAAAAAGTTAAAAAGCATTAGTAGTGACACAGCATAATTACTATCTTTAATTTCAGCTAGATTGGTGCTCTTCTAACTATCTTGATTTTTATGAAGGTTCAATAACCTAGTGGCTACCACTCTGTGGTTGTGTGTGTTTACATACTGTGGTCTTTCACCAATGCTAATTTAAGATGCTTTCTGTTTAGGAACCACTATCAAATTCTGCACAGAGCTTTACATCTGACGTGGTAATATCTTGCATCTATGTGATGGTCAGGTAAAATCTGTCTTTCTTACTCTTATTTCCCACCCACCTTAGTCAAATATAAGTTTTCCTCCTTTTTGTTAGTACATACTCTATTTCCTGTAGCTTGTCTGGCCTTCTGAATAGCTTGTACAGGACTGCATGTCCACTCTACACATGCACTGAAACTGTAGTGTGAAAGGTTCTACAGTGCATGAATCTCAGGATTTCTTATTGAAGCATAAGTTTTAGGTTTAATAGTTGTATAATTTAGGTAGAAAGAAATTCTGCTTAAATACACACTGCAGCTCAGTTCATGGTTGCCTGGTTTTCCAGTAAGTTTGTTTATAATTTTTCTGTATGATGTAATTCTTACTATCCAGAACAAAAGATACCAACACCCGCATAATTTGAGAGTATCAATACTGTTGTTTTTAATTTTATTTCACTGGTACAGATAAATCCAGAGCAGATTTATTTGTGTAAGCAATAGAAGAGAGATTTATCTCCTGTATTGGATCTACAGATTGATGCAAGACCCCAAACGAGGCAAAAGACTCAAGCTCTGTAGAAAGATAAGAAAGAATATTCTCTCTCTTAAAAGACAGTGGCAGGGAACAAGGCTGTTTAAAATAGGCAAGAAGAGTTAGAGAAGGGAAGTATTACTTTTTAATAACTAACAGAAATGGAACAGAGCTTGTAACTTAGACTCACATTTTTCTGAAAATTTTAGTTTAAATGACTTGCCCTAGATCACATACAGCATTTCTGGCATCGCTAAACCCATATTTCCTGAGAACCCTCAGTGGGAGAATTCCTCTAATTTAAAAACATCCTGATTTATCTTCTGAAAATCCAACTGCTAAGAAAACACTTCTTAATGTCCTTCTGAAAATCCAGCAGAAGATCTTACTTGCTCTGTTTTGCATCTAAATATTTCACAGATAAATGAAAAATCCTTTGCCTTAGCACATGTAATACACTGCATTTCTTTCTAGACAGTAGCCTCTGCCAGTTAATATTATCAGTCTGGAGTTCATTTACTACATTTCACTCCTGTGGACTGAACTCTGTAAGTCACTTTTCAGCTCGCAAGATGCTTCTTTTCAAGTAATTTTCAATGTGTTATCTCTCTTATTCCACATTTGACACAACTGAGGAAATTTTAAGGCAGCTTTAGTTATGGACATGTTTAAAATATTGTCCTGTCGAAAATCACCTGTAAAGTCAGAAAATCAAAGTGATCTTAACATGGAAACATGGAACTATTTTCTACCTGACATCAGATCTGTGATATCCTCATTTTACTTATTTAATTAAAGTGTAAGATATGATTTACCTCTAGTCACTGTCTGTTAATAACTGTAATCTTAATTTAAGTTTACACATTTTACACAAGTTTACACATTTAAAAAAAAAAAAAAAAAGACATGAAATAAACTCTCTTTACCTCTTTAGATTTGTTGAGGAAGTAAGGATAAGGACAGATAGAGATGATTTTTTTTCAAAGTCTGCCTGTAAATAAGATTTGTTTGTTTGTTTGTTTGTTTGTTTGTTTGTTTGTTTGTTTTTGTTGTTGTGTTGGTTTGTTATTTTTTATCAGTTTTTTGTTTTGCTTTGTTTTGTTTATTTTTAAGAAATAGAAAAATCAAGTTAAAGCACTATATGACAGCCCTTCTTATCACGCAGGAGGGGATTCATATCACAAAAAACTCAGATAAATAATCTCAACTAACTTTCAATTTTTTCTCTATAGTCACTGAAGAGAAAGGTAACTCTGGAGGACAATTATTCCGAAATATTTTTCCCCTGAGTGTTTGTTATCAGCAGAAGCTGAGAGCAACCTAGATTTCCACTGGAAGTTATGATCTTACACTTTTTACATCTCATCCTTTGGCCAGTCTTTTTCTCTCTCTCTCCTGAGTTTTGGATATAACGCTCACTAACTTATGGAGTAAATTGAACAATTTGGTGATATGATTGCACACATGTATTTCTCCCCTCCACCTTCCTGCTTCCAGAAGACTACAGCCCAGTATTAAGTAAGCAGCAGAAAACATGATAAAGGCTGTAAGGAGAGTGAAAAAACATCACTGTCAGAAACAGCCTGATCTTAAATAAACCTGATTATCAAAATCAATTAATTAAGTAACTATGCCATAAAATTTTAAGCCAACCTGATTGAGGGCCAAAAAGTGAGCAGTCTTGCCCTTACCTCTGGCTCCAGAATCAATTCTCACTGCTCCAGGGAAGAGGCACAGCTTAAAGCTAACCCAGAAGAGCAGTGATTAGTTTTCAAGCTGCTCAGTTAAACTGGCTGCATAAATCCTTTTGCTGGCACAGGAACAAGGAACCCACAGGAAAAGGTGGGAATAGATGGAAGAACCCATTTCAGTAGCAGCTTGTTGTTAGGGTCAAGTCAAGTGATAATGTAACTTAACCTGAAGTGTCTCTTCTGGAGTCAAATAAAGTATGCTCCAGAAAAGTCTCTCCATTAACTCTCACCAGAAGAGAGAAACCATACAGCTTGTTTAAATTAGAAGCATAATTGTTAAATATGCAAAGTGTGGTGAGATGAATTTCAGTCTTTAGCCATTTCCATTGAATTCTGTGATTCGGGTGTCACTATCGAATGTTGCAGATGTTAATCTAGTTCTTAATATTTGCAATCTGAGATCCAATGAGATTATTCATATCTTTAAATAATAATCTCCTCTGAGATTAATTTCTTTGGGTTTTTTTTTAGAAAATAGAGAATAAACTATGAGCTTCTTAGAGGGTGTATTATTGATGTTGCAATATTCCCAGTGGAATTCACTGGTTCCTTTATATAAACAAAATGACCCAGCTGCAAGGAGCAGCTTGAAATATCAGGGCTTAATCAATTATCTAGATACAATCAGATCTCCTTGCACTTTCTTCTCTGTTTTTCAGGAACATATTAAATCTGCTCTTACACAGGCAATTTAATTTCAACCTAAGTCTTTTTTTGTGTTTGTTTTTTTTGTTGTTGTTGTTGTTTGTTTTTTTTCTTTTTCTATGCTTTATTCTGTTCTATAGCTTCTATAAAATATTGCAGATATCATGTTTTCTCAAAAAAACATATAAATCCTTATAGATGATGTTGTCCTGGGTTGAGTGAGTGGTGGAGTATTTGGTGGCAGGGGAGGGGGCTATCGGGGCGGCCCCCTGTGAGAAGCTTCTCTAAGCTCCCCCAGCTCCACATCAGCTCCACTTCTGTTTGGGAAATTGAGCCAATCGGCTGCGCCTCTGCGATAACGTATTTAAGAAGGGATGTGGTGACGGGTAGCGGGACTTGTGAGGAGGAGTTGCTGCAGCTGTGTGAACACCAAGGTCAGTGGAGGAACGGAGGAAGAAAGGAGGGGGGAGGTGTGCTGGAGCAGAGACCCCCCTGTATCTTGTGGTGAGACGGCAGGGCGGCCCCCCCTGCTACCCATGAAGATCTACAGTGGAGCAGACATTGATTTATGGCCTGTTGCTCCTGCTCACTGATCAAGGTTCTGTGCCCAAAGAAGGCCGGGGTCTCATGGGAAAAGGTAGCCCTGCTGCTGTAATTCAGCGCTGGGAGGATTGCGGCATGTGGGGGTGTCCCACGCTGGAGCAGGTCAGGAAGGGCTGCAGCTGTGGGAGAGAATGCAGTCGGAGGAAGTTAGTGACCCATGACGGAGCAGTGTGGGGAACGCTGTGGCCCATGGGAGGAATTCAAGTCAGAGAAAGTTTGTGGAGGACTGTCTCCTGTGAGAGGAGGACCACGATGGAGCAGGAGGAACAAGTTTCGGACACTCCCCTCATCGAAGATGAAGGAAGTGGCAGCACTGACTGCACCCTCCATTCCCTGCCCCTGCACCACTGGGGGAGGAGGTAGAGATATCGGGAGCAGAACTGAGCCTGGGAAGAAGGGAGGGGTGGGGGGAAGGTGTTCTCAAGATGTGGCAATGCTTCTCACTGTCCTACTCTGTTATGTGTTGTTAGTGTCTGTAATAAATGTATGTTCTTTTTTTCTTCCCCTAACAAGTCTGCCTTTTGCTCATGATCATAAAAGGGGGATTTTTCCCCCATCCCAGTCCTATCTTGAACCCCAAGCCTGGCTCTCTGTCCCTTCTCATTGCCAGAGGGGAAGGGAGAGAGAGCTGCTGCATTGTGGTTGGATGCCAATCAGGCCTAAACCACAACAGATGTGAAATAATTCAGTGATAACAGAAAATTATTCAGATTTTGGAATTATACAAAAAAAAATAATGTTGAAGTGTAGTGTATTTTTATGACTTTTACTCTAAGAGGTCAGTATAAAAAGAAAATATTTTTTTTTAGTTAAGAGACTTCAGTTTTATTCAAATTGAAATTGGTCTGAAACTCCATTTTTTATTGTGTAGAGGGAGCTATTATGTGTTCACTGTGTTGTGAAAAAAAGTGAACTATGTAAATGCAGTACTTGTTATGGTACTTCATAAGATCTTTTTCTACATTCATTGAATACTCTTCCATTTGCTACACTTAAAGTGAGGTTGCAGACTAAGCAATTAATATTCACCTCAATGTTTGTTTTTTTTTAAGACTGTAGTAAATGAATATTTTTAAACAGGCTAATGTAGCTGGATTTGTACTTTTGAGAAAAAACTTTAAACAAGTTGGTCATTATTTTCTAAATTTCAGTTTTTTTCATCAGAACTTTGTTAATGTTTTGAGAATGTGGTGGGTTTACATGGGTGGCAGCAAAGCCTCCACCCTGCCACTTGCACACTCCTCCCAAAGGGATGGGGGAGAGAATCAGAAGTGCAAAAGCAAGAAAACTTGTGGTTCAAGATAAAGAGAAATTGAAAGAGAAAGAAACAAGTGATGCAAAAACAATCACTCACCACCATCAGTCTGGTACCCAGTCAGTCTCCATGCAAAAAAAAAAAAAAAAAAAAAAAATGCCAAACCCTTAGAAAAACTCCTCTCCCAGTTTTATTGCTAAGCATGATGTTATATGGTATGGAATATCCCTTTGGTCAGTTGAGATCAGCTGTGCTGGCTGTGTCCACTCCCATCCCCTTTCTCACCCCCAGCCTACTCGCTGTGACAGCAGTGAAAAACAAAGGCTTGAAGCTGCATGAGCACTATTCAGCAGCAGCTGAAACACTGGTGTGTTATCAACACTGTTTTTGTCACCAATCTAATACACAACACCATATGTGATGCTATGTAGAAAATTAGCTCTATACCAACCAGACCCAAGAGAAAGAGATTAGAAGATAGTGCTGAGATGTATATGTTCACATATGTCTCAAAATCTACTTACATAATTACAAGGGATTCCAGATGAAATATATAATTTTAAAGTGACTAAAATTACCTAAACCTTTTACCTTTGAAAGGCTGTAAGACCAATATTAATAGATACAGTTCCTTTATATTTAATGTAGATAAATATGCATGTTTAGAGGGAAAGTTGTATTCTCTCAAAATGGATCTATGGTTAGCATCTCCAAAAAGTATAGTCTGGCCAATCTTAGATATCTGTCTCATGAAAGGCACTGCTCTCTAAAGGTATCTATTTATCTTTAACATGTATGAAGGGAACCTGTGGCAAGGTAAGGTATCTATAAGTTAGCTTTTATGTTAGCTGAATCCCATTCTATGTATGCATAAGGCTTCAAAAGCAACAAAAAGACAAGTCGGGGAGGATAAAAGTTTACTGCCGCTTGAAGCTGGGCCTTGAATTGGAAAAGCTTGCTCCTGTGCATTTCAGCCCCTGGCTCAGCCACAAGCCCTCTGTCCCATCACTGTGGAGATGATCATTTAGTGCTGTTACCACAAATAACTTCACTTTCACAAGTATGGGGGATGATCTCCTCTCATATGCAGTTTGCTACTTTGAAATGTTTTTAGTATCCTTGGTACAGATAAAAAAGAATAAACATCCTCCTTCTGAAAGCACAGGTTTTCAAACTATGATCTTGACAACTGGACTAGGAATTAAAGGACCAATTCTTCCAGTCTCTGTGAGTGGGCAACAGCAATCTGCTAATTCTGCTAATTTCAGAAAACACAGACGTATTCTGATAACTGAAGCAATTTACTCGTCTCATATGGGACTTGAACACTCAGAGTAAACAAATGATAATACTTATTAACTATCATGATTTACCATGATTTTACCTGAGAAAGTATCATTAAAAAGAGGAATGTACTTTGGTCTCTGTTTCTTTAAATTAACAGCTGTTTGCTATGAGTTTCTGTATAGACTTCATTAGCTTCTCTGCTGAGGTAATTACTCCTTTTATCAGAGTTATATTTACATAGGTAAATCCTGAAGTTGTACGAGAAGCACCAAGATGATCTTCCCTGGTGAGAAAAATGATCGGGTTAGACAGGTGGAGGGCAAATATAATTGATTCAGAAAAGTAGACTTAAAAAAATAAATTAATCACATGCCATTTTATATATCATACACAGCATACTAACCCTTCTTATCATCACATTAATGTGTACTGCAATACTAGTGTGTGAGGCTCATTAGATTGCCACATTTCTTAAGGTCTGCTTTGTGATGTGACAATAAGAAATCATAACAATTTGGGATTGAGAAGTGAGACCTCAGGACAATAAGAGTCTGACATCTTTCTGTCTGCTCCTTTGTTTTGGACCTACTTTGTGCCAAACATAAGTCTGATCAAAAAATCTATCTGTGTCCAGAATTGGATTAAAGATTTATGTCTTTACATAGTTTTTTATTGCTGCCAGGAAGAACTCAGTATGGGAAGGCAGGGATTGAAGAAGAAAAGAATAAGAAGAAACAGGCAATGACAGAAGGAGAGAAAAAGAGATGAAAAGATAATTTTAACAAACATTTCAATTTAATTTATAAGGAAAAGTAAGAAATATGTTATTCTTTGTGTAGCAGCATGGGTAAATTTACTTGTGTGGGGTATCACAATGATGGGTATGTTATTTACTATTACATATTTTAGATGAAAATGTGTATACTATTTTTTTGGTAGAAGTTTATATTTCTCTCACATCAAAGCGATGAGATTCCCTTTGTATTTTCCTTTTATTTTTATCCCAGTATGAGACTGCATTAAACTATCTAGTTCTTTTTGATTTTCTGAAGTGTATTTTGAACTTCTGCTTCAAATTGCATTTTGATTTCACAAAATGATTATTAGTTTAATTTGAATTTTCTTCAGCATTTATACTAAATTTACAATATTACTGGGGATTTGACCCAGGGAAAAGTAGGCATTTTCACGATGTGATTGGGATAATTTCAGAAACATATCTCAGTAAAGCCAGTAGCTCAGGTGGGACCAGCCTTTGATACACACACTCATTTTACAGTTCCACTTTATTTTACAAGGAGTCCAGTAGAATTGAATGGACATGATTTTGATACACTTTTCTTTGTGTGTTGAATAATAAATTACTCTGTCAGTTTTATATGCCTGGCTCCCAGAATAAGATAATTCAGTGTTTCATAGAAACTTGCTTGAGTGAAAATTAAATACGTCATTTTTCTGTCCTGCTCTTCATGGTTCTGAAAAAACAACTAGTTACTGTCCCCTCAGTAGCAATCCTTTATGCATTTGAAAACTGGTATTATGGTCTAAACCAGCACTCAGTTTTCTAGATAAAACAATTCCAGTTTCTTTAATCTTTATTTTATAGATCTCATTTTATAAGCAGATAAGATTTGTCATCTTTTACTGTTGCATCTAAGTATTCTATAAGTTTGTGTAGTTTCTCTATCTGTTTCAAGTTTGTGTTTTGTTTTGTTTTGTTTTGTCTTTTTTAAGGGCTCCAAAACAAGACAAAATTAGACTATTAAAAGGTTTACCTTTCACATATCCTGGAGTTGCTGTTCAGAGCACCTATGTTTTATTTTTATCATATAAGAAAGGAAAAATATTCTTTGAGGACAATGGATACTCTTTAAGAAATATAATTTATGGAGATTACAAATAATTCCCAGGTTTTGTTTTAAGGCTTTATTATTGTTAAAGGGGAGAGGAAATGTTCGTCTTTCTTGTTAACAGCCATTTCTTAATATATTTCAAAGCGACATTTGCTTTTTGGATTAACCTCATGTTTACATTCAGGCGCAGCTTGATTCACCTTTATCTCCATTTTAGATTTCCACATCTGATTTCTTTTTAATGCGTTGTTTCTCCTACATTTATATTGAATTTACTCTTATCAGTTTGAGCCTTTTTCTCTAGCTGATCATGATCACTCTAAATTCTAATCCTCTTCATGTATTTTATAATCCTGTCAAGGTTGGTGACAGCCCACATATTTAAGTGTTTTTCTCTGGTTCACCATACGAGACATTAAGGTAAATAATAAGTAGTATTTTATCCCAAGACAGGTTAATTGGATATGCAGTGTAATATAGTGCTAGATATACACAGTGTTATCAGGTTTGAGACAATTATGTTCCGAATCGTAACAAGTGTGTCTGTAAAGCAAGTAATCAACACTGGAGAGGCTGCATTCCTGAGAATGCCTTTGAATAGTATTGCATTAGCTTAACTATCTGTAACAAAGCACTGTACTGGGGAGTAGAAGTATGCCCTAGGAGACCTCACTTGAAATATTTTTCCAGTTTGAAATATGGCTGTTTATAAAAGGGCTTTTTAAAAATCTATCTATCTATCTATCTATCTATCTATCTATCTATCTATCTATCTATCTATCTATCTATCTATCTATCTATCTATCTATCTATCTATCTATCTATCTATCTTTATTTTCTACTGTCTTTATATCAACCTTACTGTCATTGCATCTAGAACACATTTCTCTGGTTAGCTTATAAGTTTATGACAAAAACTTTTACTAAATAATTTCCTCTGTATTTCTATCAATCAACTCTACCCCATCCTTCCCGCCTCTCAAAAAATGGAACTGAGATAGCTCTATATAGTTTGCTGTTGAAAAATCTGTAATTTCTGATTCTTATTTCACTATTGTATTCTTTGTACTTACACACTGTTTAATAATTAGCTAGCAGTATCTTTCTCTGTGTTGTTTTTATGTTCATTAGTATAGATTTTTTCACCTTTAATGAAAGCTGGTTTAACTGAGGAGTATCATTTACTAGTTCTCTAATACTTAAACCAAGCCTCCTCACTTCTCAAAGATTATAAGTAGCAGCTGAGAGATAATCATGAGAAGTCCTGTAATTTCTCTAGTATGAATATCTACAAACCCTGAAGACTTAAATCTAGCTCTGGCTAAATACTCTTTTAGCTGTTCTTTCCATTCTTGGCTATGCCTGTACCTACATGTTAATTTTAGTTGTGTTGACCCTTTGGCTATAATCAACCCTTTCCATGAAGTCTCAGGGAAAAAAAAAAATGCAGAGGGAAAAGGATTTCAGTCTCTTATGTATTATCTGTTATATCTGCTATAATTCAATCAACATTAAGTTTGGGATGCTGCACAAAGATGCACTATGCCCCATAGCACCCTATGAGGTGCCTAGATCCATACTGATCAAGCAGGGAAAGAGCTATACTGCTTTTAAAGTTGGGAATAAAATTTGCTTGAGTTCAAAGTGAATCTTTACAGGGACTTCAGCAGAATTTGAAACAAGAACTAAGGACAAGGTTCTGGACCTGTCTCTAAGTACAAAATGTATATTAGATATCCAGCTTCCAACCTCCTTCCAAGACTGGAAGCACCAGTTATTGTTGATTTCTAAATTTTCTATGGCTAAGTTTACTGAATCTCCTAATTAACTTTTATTTACCACCTTCTCTCCTTTATATACATATCTTCTCCCAGTCTGAAACAAGTAACCACATGAAATAGCAGCAACAAGAATAGCAACCAAACTTGCAGTCTCAAGACTGCACTGGAGAGTCAGGATGCTACTGAATAAAGGTCACACAAGGAAGACAGTTGCTGCATGGTAGCAACATGATGGCAGCCACTGTCAATTCTGAGAAATAAGGATGTAGGGATAATGCAACTTCTTCAAAGTGGTCCATCCTAATCCCATCAGCAGTGCTCTCAAAGAAGCAGCAACAACAACATGACTATGTTGGGTTGTGGGAGGCTAGATAAGTGCATATGTTTGGACATTAAGATAAGTAATATTGATCAGACTGTTTTTCTCATCTTTTCCAAGATATCCTGTACACTAGACAGAATCATCCTGGGGACAAGGGCCAGACCCAAACCAGGCAACCAATCAGTTAGTCCGAACTGATCCATAACCTGGTTACTAACGACTTCTGATGCTGATGGGGCTTTGGATCCACACTGACAAAGAGAAACAATGAGTTTATACTAGGTAAGTACTGTAGATATAAAAAAATACTGTAGATATATGAAGCAGCACTGGAAACTTTTCTGTCTTGGTGGAAAAAAAAAATCATATTCTCTTAATTTTGAAATAAATTAGATACAGAATTACAAGAATACAGGGCTTTACATGAAAAATTCAGGAAATTTTGTGTGCAGGTAGCATATGCATTCCTTAAGGAAACTGAAGTAGTAGTAAGTCATATATTGCCAAGGAGTATTCTCATCTGCTGAGCTCAGCTCTCTGTAATGTTGATTGCTAGAATGATATCAATCCAGTCCATTCCAACCAGTTTGATGTCAGTGCCAGAAGTAGATGCTCAGAACCTGAAGAGGGATCACAGGTCAGCAGGAGAAAACCTGAAGAGCAACACAAAACAATTCCAGCCACTAAGTCAGATTCATTGGGTGCCCAACTTAAATGCCTCTGTTCAAACACACATAGCATGGGGAATAAACAAAAGGAGCTAAAAACATCCAAATGTCCACAGGGCTCCTATCTTACTGGCATCATGGAGACATGGTGGAATGGCTCCTATGACTGGAGTGTTGGAATGGAAGGATACAGACTCTTTAGGAAGGACAGGCAGGGAAGAGGACAGGGTGTCACCCCCTATGTCAATGACCAGCTGGAGCACATGGAGCCCTGCCTGGGGATGGTAGGGGAGTTTACCAAGAGCTTATGGGTCAGGATTAAAGGGAAGATAGGGATAGGAGACATTATAGCTGGGGTCTGATACAGGCCACCTGACCAGGAAGACTGAGTGGATGAGGCTCTCTATAGACAGCTAGGAGCAGCCTCACATTCACAAGCCCTGGTTCTCATGAGGACTTCAACCACCCTGATATCTGTTGGAAGGACAGCACAGCAGAGCATGAGCAATCCAGGAGGTCTCCGGAATGTGTTGTTGATAACTCTCTTCTCCAAGTGATAGAGGAGCTAATGAGCACAGCTGTTATGCTGCACCTTGTTCTCACCAAAAAGGAGGTGCTGCTGGAGAGAGTGAACCTGAACGGCAGCTTTGGCTGCAGTGACCATGAAATAATGAAATTAAAAATATTTAGGGCATCAAGAAGGTCGCACAGCAAGCTTACTACCCTGAACTTCAGGAGAGCAGATTTTGGCCTCTTCAGGGATCTGCTTGGCACAGTAGCATGGAATAAAGCCCTGGAGGGAAGAGTGTCCCAAGAAAGGTGGTTAATATTGAGGAAAACTACCCAGGTAGCCAGGAATCAGGTTAGGAAGGTCAAAACCCTGAGAGCATTAAATCTGGCCAGGGGTGTCAAGGACAACAAAAAAAGCTCCTATAGGTACATCGTTGATAGAATAAAGACAAAGGAATATGTGTCCCCTCTCCAGATGGAAATGGAAGGCTCGGTTACCTGGGATATAGAGTAGGCTGAGGTACTCAATGACTTTGTTGCCTCAGTCTTTACTGGCAAGGACTCCAGCCTCACCAACAAGTTGCAGAAGGCCAAGTCAGGGACCAGGAAAATTAAGAGATGTTCACCGTATAAGAAGACTAAGTTTGAGACCATCTAAGGAACCTGAAGGTGCAAAGGTCTAAGGGATGTGAAGAGATCCATGGGTCCTGAGGAAAGGGAACTGGAGGATGAAGTGGCTAAGCCACTATCCATCCTATTTGAGAAGACATGGCAGTCCAACAAAGTTCCTGCTGACTGGAAAAGGGGAAACATAACCCCCATTTTTTAAAAGGGAAGAAAGGAAGACCCAGGGAACTAAAAGCCATCCAGTCTCACCACTGTGCCTGGCAAGATCATGGAGCAGATCCTCCTGAAATCTATGCCAGAGCACATGGCAAGTAAGGAGGTGATTGGTGACTGTCAACATGGCTTCACTGAGGGCAAATTGTGCCTGATAAACTTGGTGGCCTTCTGCAACAGGGTTACAGCATTGGTGGATAAAGGAAGAGCAACTGACGTCATCTACCTGCACTTGTGCAAAACATTTGACACTGTGCCACACGACATCCTTCTCTCTAAATTGAAGAAACATAGATTTGATGGATAGACCAATTAGTGGATAAGGAATCAGCTGCATGGTTGCATTCAACGAGTTGTGGTCAATGGCTTGATGTCCAAATGGAGACCACTGACAAGTGGTATTCCTCAGGGCTTGATATAGGGACCAGGGTTGTTTAACATCTTCTTTGGTGAAATGGACAGTGGTATTGAGCACACCCTCAGCAAGTTCACCGACAACATCAAACTCTGTGGTGTGGTCAACACACTGGAGGGAAGGAATGACATCCAGAGGGACCTTGACAGGTTTGAGAGGTGGGTCCGTGAAAACCTCATGAAGTTCAACAAGTCCAATTGCAAGATCCTGCACACAGGTCAAGGCAATCTGAAGCACAAATACAGGCTGGGCAATGAACGGATTGAGAGCAGACCTGCAGAGAAGAACTTGGCAGTAGCAGTGGATGGAAAACTGACTATGATCCAGCAATGTGTGCTCACAGCCCAGAAAGCCAACTGTATCCTGGGCTGAATCAAGAAAAATGTGGCCAGCAGGTCAAGGGAGGTGATTCTTCCCCTCTACTCCACTCTTCTGAAACCCAGCCTGAAGTACTCTATCCAGCAGGACATAGACTTATTGAAGCAAGTCCAGAGGAGGGCCACAAAGATGATCAGGGGGCTGAACCACATCCCCTGTGAGGAAAGGTTGAGATAGTTGGGCTTCTTCAGCCTGGAGAATGTTCAGGGGAGACCTTACAGCAACATTCCTGTACCTAAAGGGGGCCTACAAGAAAGATGGATAGGGACTCTTTCTCAGGAATTGTAATAATAGGACAAGGGGTGATGTTTTAAAACTGAGAGAGGGTACATTTAGGGTAGATGTAAGGAAGAAATTCTTTACTGTGAGTGTGGACAAAGACTGTGTTGTGGTTTAGGCCTGATTAGCAGCCAACCACAATGCAGCAGTTCTCTCTCCCTTCCCCTCTGGCAATGAGAAGGGACAGAGAGCCAGGCTTGGGGTTCAAGATAGGACTGGGATGGGGAAAAATCCCCCTTTTATGATCACGAGCAAAAGGCAGACTCATTAGGGGAAGAAAAAAAAGAACATACATTTATTACAGACGCTAACAACGCATAACAGAGTAGGACAGTGAGAAGCATTGCCACATCTTGAGAACACCTTCCCCCCACCCCTCCCTTCTTCCTGGGCTCAGCTCTGCTCCCGATATCTCAACCTCCTCCCACAGTGGCGCAGGGGCAGGGAATGGGGGGTGCAGTCAGTGCTGCCACTTCCTTCATCTTCGATGAGGGGAGTGTCCGAAACTTGTTCCTCCTGCTCCATCGTGGTCCTCCTCTCACAGGAGACTGTCCTCCACAAACTTTCTCCGAAATGAGTTCCTCCCATGGGCCGCAGCATTCCCCACACTGCTCCGTCATGGGTCACTAACTTCCTCCGACTGCATTCTCTCCCACAGCTGCAGCCCTTCCCAAGATGCTCCAGGGTGGGCCTCCCCCACATGCTGCGATCCTCCCAGCGCTGAATTACAGCAGCGGGGCTACCTTTTCCCATGAGACCCCGGCCTTCTTCAGGCACAGAACCTTGATCAGTGAGCAGGAGCAACAGGCCATAAATCAATGTCTGCTCTACTGTAGATCTTCATGGGTGGCGGGGGGGGGGCAACCCTGCCATCTCACCACAGGATACAGGGGGGTCTCTGCTCCAGCACACCATCCCCCTCCTTTCTTCCTCCGTTCCTCCACTGACCTTGGTGTTCATGCAGCTGCAGGAACTCCTCACAAGTCCCACTGCCCGTCACCACGTCCCTTCTTAAATACATTATCGCAGAGGCGCAGCCGATTGGCTCAATTTCCCAAACAGAAGTGGAGCTGATGTGGAGCTGGGGGAGCTTAGAGAAGCTTCTCACAGGGGGCCGCCTCGATAGCCCCCTCCCCTGCCACTAAAAAACTCCACCACTCACTCAACCCAGGACAGACTGGAACAGGTTTCCCAGAGAAATTGTGTCTGCCCACTCCCTGGAATTGTTCAAGGCCAGGTTGGACGGGGCTTTGAAAAACCCGATCCAGTGGAAGGTGTTCCTGTCCATGGCAGGGGGGTGAAGTACTGAGGCCTGAACAACTGTCCAGAACTGAAATTGACTCTAGATGAATCTCAACACCCCACAATATAGTACTAACCATATGTAGTGTTAACCACATATATAATGTATTATTAGTCTGTCTTAGTCTATTTATCTATAGAAGCTCTGTTGCTACTTCATTATGTAACAATAGCTGATCATCTGATCTTTCTTTACTTAGAGGCATGAAGTTAGGCCATGAGGCCAGACACCAGACCCTGTTGAGAAATATGTGGTTAAAGCCCAAATAGATAAACATGCCCTGCCTTGGGTTCCTCCTTAAGCCCTGGTCAGGCTTTGGGTGAAATTGAGCAGGGAGGGGACACCAGATGTTTCCACACTCAAAGTCTGAAACCTGTTTACTCAACACTATAAAAGCTGGACCCTCTTGCAGCAACTTTGGAGACCTCACCTATGAGTGGACACACTGCGTAGGACCTCCCAGTTGCCGAGAAAGGTTCTCCAAATCCTCACTGCAACCGGGGCTCCCCAGAGACTGCGGATCTGGATGATGGTAAAGTATTAGGGCAATTGGTGATGTATCTTTCTTAATCACTATCCCTGACTTTGTAATGATTAAGTGCATTACCTTGTCTTGATTTATTTTCTTGTCATATTATTTTAGGACTAAGGAGTATTATCTTGTTTAATCTCTTTGCTGCTTATAACTAGCGTGTAATAATCTTACCATTCTGACTAAATGTATTATCTTATGTTTTGTATTATTTTGCAACAGATAATAAAATAAGCCTATCCTTTCTGTCAGTCCCATCAAATGGCAAAACAGGGGGCTGAAACTAGGTGATCTTTAAGGTCCCTTACAATCCAAACTATTCTGTGATCTCTGATAAGCTTTTGGCCCAAGTAAATGTTTTCTCTCCAAAACAATTTCTGTGCATACTTCATGTGTTAACAAAAAGATAATTTCTAACAGCTGTTTTAGATGTAATCATTATGTTTGGAGGATCAGGGAATACAATAGTAAGGGTACAGGTTATTCTGTGTTGGTTAATATTAGTGTCAGGAATGTTTATTAGCATTGTTTGTTCCAATACTATAGGTGTTGCCCTGCAGCTCCATTAATAGAGAGACAAAGCTTCCTTCAACATCACATCCCAAAACTTTGTCTTAGTTCAACTAATTTCACTTATTTATTCTATCTAGTCTTCTTGTCTTATTTAGAAATCTAAACTATTTTCCACTTTTCAGTGATCCTACTAGTGTTAACTGTTTAATCACAATTGACCCATTAATTTCAGACTGAATCAAAAAAGACATCAAACAGATCTGTTTTTTCAGTGCAAATGATTAATAGAAACTCTCTATTGCTAAATAACTGAATCTTCTTTCACTAGTCTTCACATACAATAATAATTAAAAAATAAATCTTTGTTTCTGTGGTTCATAGACAGACTACTATTAAGTAGAATTCTCTTGTAACAAACACAATTACAGGAAAAGATATGTGTATATGCACTTGTTACAAATATTTGCATAAAAATTAGTAACAGACTTTTGAAACAAGAAGAAAAAGAAAAATCACAGGAGGAAATATAATTCAACTCAAGTTCCAACAAGCAAAGACTAGACTACATTGAGAGGGGGGGGGAAAGACAAAACAACAAATAAAACCCTCTTAGTAAGTCTATGAAGAACTTCAAGGAACAGATTCATCACTGACTTTTCCCAAGTTTCTTTTTCTTTCATTTCCTTTAATTTCTCCTTACAATTTATTTTCAGCTTAACCCTTTACTGATGTTTTTACTGTAGCTTCAGAACTGAACAAAACATGACAGTTCACTTTATAATTGTTATAACACATACTGTTTAGCAAACAGTTAATATGCCAAGTACACAACACAATAATGTAGTGTTTGTTGGTTTTTTTTTTTTTTTTTTTTTTTTATTCTTGCTATTATGGAAAGTGGAGAAGCAAGGAAATTATTGAGAATATGAGGTAATAACTGTTCCATATAATGTTTTATTTTTTATAGTAATAGTAGATCATCTTTCGAGATGGAACCAAATAATCATATAATTGTCAGGAAATACTAATATTGCCTACACACAGTGAGAGATACCATTTCTGGCAATTTTACAATCACATGGCCTTACAAGAAGCAAGGTAGGCATAGAAACTAATGGAAGAGGGCCAATAGTGTTGGAAATGTATTATATGTGAAAGTAAAACGGGTCTTTGTATGAAAATCAAAGATATTTTTCATTCCTGGGGAAAACGCAGTAGAAGAAATCCAAACTCTCATTTGGGCCTGGATTATATGACTTCATCTTGCCAAAGATGCTGATACAAAGAAATACATTTATATTTTTCTGTATCTTTTGATGGTGCGAAGCATAAGCTAAGAAGCCACAGTTTACTCTCAGACCATGCAACAGAATGATGAATAAGAAGAAAATAACAGAATGTTCTTCAGCACACTCCAGGTCTGTCATGAAAATAAATGGTTAGGAGGTAAGTACTAGTTGAGATCAGCTTCCAAAATGTTCAGTTCTGCTAGGTCTGTGAGGCAAGCTGACAGGCAGAATTGCGTGCGTCAGGGAGCACTGGCAGAATTCCTGCAAGATGGACAACACCCAGAGCAGCAAACGGTGGTGAAACTGCATCAATACCTGAATGTAAAAGGAAAAAGCTAGGGGAGATAAGAAAGAAAAGTGAAGGTAAGAAAACTTAAAGGTAGCAATTGAAAAAGTTAACACATATGAAATAAAATAAAATCATCTAATAAATGTCAGACTGTGTGGACCAGATGTCAGAAATAAAATATAACTCAATAACTGAAATATATATTTTAACAGAGATGACTTTGTGCTGCAAGAATCAATTCAGTGGTGTGTAGATATGGGGTTTTGGCTTACCTCATCAGATAAAAGTATTGTCTTCAGAGAGGATGTCTTTAATGTGATAATAAATATAAATAAAAAATATAATTAAAGAGTAACTCCATTAAAAACAACTGATTTACATCAGTACAGTATAATTAGAATAAAGTAAGATTTCTGCATCTACATTGGGGTTTAGATTCTGAGTCACATAGAACAACAGCATGCAAGGGCTTAATTCCAGCTATCAGTTGAGGCTTATATGTACTAGTTAGCCTATTTAATATTCTTTCACTGAGATGTACATAGGGAAAATAAGTAATTTCAAAACCAGAAACTGTGTTTAAAAACCTAGACTTTTAACAATATCTTTGCATATACCTTTCTGTGCACACATGTATTGCTAATGACTACTGGATGATTTGTATGGGTTTATTAGTTAAATATATATGTGGATCTCAGTTCAGAACAGAGGTGTTTGTAAGTAAAATCATACAGTATTTTAAAACCATTTCTCCTTTCTATCCTCAGAGGAAAAAAGACAATAATGATAAGAAAACACTTGATAACATTGATTTAGAAAAAGTGGTAGATAACGTGTTACAACAAGTAAAAGTTATCCACATGTATTCCCAGTAGGAAGCTGGTTGAGTATAGGGACTTTACTTTCCTCTTACCTTCTCAGTTGGGAATATGGTACGTTGATGAGATAATATAAGGAAGTTGTTAGTTTTTGTTGTTTCCATCCTGTAGTTAAATTGAAAGCTTTAGTCACCACTCTGTGTATAGAACCATACATATATCATGAATTAATAACAAATAAAGAAAGAATTTAAGCAACATATTGGCCTAGAATGTGCATCAAGACAACTGTTTCATGAAAGTAAATGGACATATCAGGATTGCACTACCTACTATTTCCAACTCCGTTCCCTAGTGCACAGATATAGCACACTCTGTTTTGTAAAAAGAAAAAGCTTATTTCTGGAACTGACAAAATGGTTTCCTTTACAAAGCATGGAATCATGTACAGCAGTGATTTGTTCTAGAAGGTTCATTTGGTCAAGACTACTGCAGTCCATCAAGCTGGATTTCAGGATCTCTAAAATATTGTTTATGAATGCATGTCAAAACCTAACCTTGAGGATCTCCATCAAGACCAATTCCATTTCATCCTCTGCAACTCAGTCTTTTCCCTGACTATTAGAATAGCTTTTAAGTTTTTCCTAATATTTAATCCAAAATTCTCTTCAGCAACTGGATCCCATTGCTCCTCTTTCCGTTCTTAATGACTAAGGCAAATAATTGGTCCCTGTTTTCCTCAAAATGCAGTTTTTTTGGATTCAAGGGCAATTATATACCTTTTCAGTCTTCTTTGGCTATAGAATGAACATGCCCAGTTCACTTAGCCTTTTCTCAAATGTCTTATTTCTCAAACCTTTTATTATTTCTTTGTCTCTCTTCTGAACTCAATCTAATTATCTTTTTTTATTTATTTATTTTTTTAATCTGCTGCCCAAAACTACATGTAGTATTCCATATTAGTCCAGACTAGTGTGGAGTATAGCATAACCATTTCTCCTTTATTTTTATATGGTACTTCTTTTAAGAGGGCTTGAAAAGGGTGGGGGGAAAGTGATGCTAATACTCTAACCTCTACCTTTTAGAGATATAAGAAAAAGAGAAAATTTATGTGTATTGGGTTGGTGTGTCCAGGTGTTGGTAGTGGGGGGCTGCAGGAATTGCCTCTGTGAGAAGAGATCAGGGCTGCCCTGTGCTGGACACAGCTGGTTCAGGAGGAGGAGGTGCTCCAGTTGCCAGAGCAGATATTCCCTGCAGTCCAGTGAAGACACCACAGAAGAGGAATAGAAAGAAATATGAGGAGTGAGGAGCAGCAGAAAGAAACCACTGTGTACTGACTGTAAACCCGTTACACCTCATCCCTCTGCACCACCTGGGATAGGGAGAGGAGTCTGAAGCGAGGTTGTAAAGTTGAGCCTATGAAAGAAGAAATATATTATTTTATTATTGAGCTTTTGTTTCCAGCTACCCCAATCAGAAATTAAATATTTATTTTTCTTGGCAATAAATTAATTTTCCACAAGTCAAGTTTCTTTTGCCCACAGTGATAATTGTTAATCTATCTCTCTGTCTTGATCTTGACCCATGACCTTCCTTGATCCTGTTCTTATTTTTCCTCCTCATCCTCCTGCAGGAGTTGGGAAGCAAATGAGCAGCTGGGTGGGCATATAGCTGTTTACCAAAACTAACTCAGCACATCATCATAGATTTTTTAAAGTTAAATTCTGTTTATTTTTCTGTGTTTGTCATGTTTGGATTCTTTTAAATGAGAAATAATTATATCTAAACCCAACAAAACATTCATAACATGCAGAAAAAAAAGACAGTTTTGAGTGACAGAACATAAAAGTATTTTATTTATTAAAAAATAAATGAAAAATTAAGAAAACCATTGAACAGCTAATTTGAAGTAAAGCATCTAAACTATATATTGTTGTCATGGTTTAACCCCAGCTGGCAACATAGGCATTGTCATGCATGTTATATCATTGCTCAAATTCCACTTGGATTTTCTCATGTATCACATATACTGACTAACAATCCCTGAATTTCTGCTTAACATCAGAGATGAGAAAATAAAAAGGTGATTAGTTCATGTGGCAGATTTAGTTTTGATGAAGTAACAAAGCTTGCTTCTATTTTATTCTGATCAGGATTTCTGAGAGTCAGTGAGGGTTGAGAGGGCTGCCCCAGGAGTAGGATATGTCATGGTTTTTCTTTTGGCCTGTGTAATATTCCCACTTAGGGGAATATTAACATGTTAGATCCTTTGTACAACATTTCTCTTTGTCAGCATCTTGCTTTGAGACTCTGTCCTTACCCTCACAGAATGACACTTGGCATATGACTACAATGGCTTGGGGATTAGATGGATTCATCTTCTGTTTGTCATTCAGTAACAGATTCACATTGAATCCTTCACATGCCTAAAGATAATACTGAGATGGAAAAATTCTTTTTGACATTGTAGGTCCTTTGTTTGTAGAATTTGATATCTGATACTGGTCTGTGTTTTTTTTTCCATTTTGATAGTCAACATTTAACTGTTATTTTAATTCTATGTGACCACTAATCCTAAACATAGAGGGTTCTTGAACTACTTTTATTTCCTCACTGATGTGTATAAATTGAACAGAACCAAGGAAAGCCCATACTAATAATATTGACATAATTATATAGATTTCTAATGACAAATTATTACAGAAATATTAATAAGAACACACACATATATGTGTAGATACAGATACACATAATCTTTTAATAAATAATTTCTATACTGTATATCACCTGATAAAAATTTGTTGAGATTGCCAGGAACCCACATATGAGAAAACATCCTTGGAGACAATCTGCTGAAGGATTTCCAATAAACCGTCAAAAGATGCTATCAGTGGCCTTGCAAATCAAAACAAAAATGGGTTATCCACACAGATGACTGCTTTTTGATGAGTTTGAATGCAACCTTAAGGGGAACTAATGGCGTAGTTTGCATAGGTGTCACATAGGTTTATCATGCACAAAACTGTGTATCAAGCTATGAAAACTGCCCATAACAGACCATGTAGTTTTCATTAGATTGTATATGTAAATCCAAAACCAAAATAACTAGTTCCACTGATTCTGTACTTCAGAATGGGGAATGGGGAAATGAACATGCTGATATCTTCTCCTGGTTTTATGTAAGTCTTATTATCAGCAATACTAAGTTTTGTTAACAAACAAATACAATAACAAAAATATCTCCTGGTCTAAAATCACCTTCTATTCCAGAGGGTCAAAGCTTTGTGAAAAACCTAAGGACTATAAACTCTGCAATGAAAGGAATACAGAGAGTTTAATCCCTTTACAAAAACAATAGAAGGATTAGGGAAGTGGTTTGTGTTTTCCAGAACAGATATTTTTCAATGTGGGTGCAACATGGGGAATAATGATTGGTACACAGCTTTGTTAATCCAACTTTGTAAAAAGGTGTTGGTTCAAGAAGACTTCTTGTTGGAAGAATAGTTAGTGTGTTACATGGTAGCATTCATCTGCAGTGAAAATTAAGATTATAAAAATTGACCTGATTGTTTCATTCTAGTTGTGGTCATATTATCAGCCTTAGGTGATTGTTAATGTACTTAGAATTTTGGAAATTCATCTGACTCTTGTTTCTAGTATGGTTTGGACCTAACTTCATCATGTGGAGACCTAATGATACATGATAGGTGTTTCTGGATAACAAACTGTCCCCTCTACCAGGGAGAGCTTTTGGTGTGTTGTATGCAACCAGCTGAAGATTTTCAGATCTGTCCATATCTACTTGAAGAGCAGTTGTTAAGAATTCATCAAATAACTGAAATGCCACATATAAAACTAAAGTACTTTTCACCAGTACTTAGAATTCTTTCATTTATTGGACTATCTCTCATGAACATTATCAGAAGAGACATAATATCCTTGAGGATTTTATATGTTAAATGAGATAGAGTGAAAAAAGATATGATAAAGTTAAAAAAAGTATGGTTAACCATCTTTGTAATTGTTAAAGGATTTTAAAAATTCTACCTGCTTACTATCATCGGAAGGCTGTTTATGGATAATAAAAACACATTCACAATAGACATTTTCTGGAATTATCATATCTGTAACATGTCTGAAACAGACAAATCTAAGAGAGCTTGTCAATCAAGGAATACTATGCTTTCTCCTAGATAGGAATCATAATTATAAATAATTTCTAATTTTGATATATAGAGTTAGAATAATCAGGCTTTGTGATCCATATATCTGATGAATATCTAATCAATGGATTGCCCACAGACCACTTAATGTATTAGAGAGAACACAAAAAATGCAGTCTCTGGAAGTAATTTTAGTTAAACACAATAAAAATAACTTTTAACAGAAATCTTTGACACTGTCTCCCATAAGATCCTCACGACAAGCTGTTGTTGTATGGGCTGGATAAGCAGACAATGAGATGGGTTGAAAACTGGTTGAATGGCCAGGCCCAGAAGGTGGTTACCAGTAGCATGAAGTCTAATTAGAGGCCTAGGTGTCAATACTGGGGCCAGTACTGTGTAGCATCTTCATTAACGAACAGGATGATGGGTCAGATTGTACTCATTGGGTTTCAGGTAATCTGAAACTCAGAGGAATGGCTGATATACCAAATGGTTGTGCTGCCATTCAGAGGAACATTGAAAGGTTGGAGAAATACTCTAACAGGCACCTTATGCAGTTCAAAAAAGGGAAATACCAAGTCCTTCATCTGGGGAAGAATAACTGAATATTTTAAATCTAATACTAAATCTAATACTAAATACAATGACTATGAGAAATATTTCCAAGTGTGCATAGAAAATGAAATATTAGTGCTGAAGTCATGGAGTTATACAAGTGATAATGAGCTTCTCCATTTTAGGCTTCCAAAGTAGAAAACTCCTAATATATCTAAGGAAAACACATTGATACTCATCTTTATGGATATTTAAAATTATGGTAATTCCTAAACTTTGGGTAAAATGGCTGGAGATTTTTTCTCTTAAATATTTCATGAGAACTTGGGGCATCAAAAAAGTGAGAACCAGTGAAAGTTTCTGCCAGAAGAATCAACACATAAATATTTGTGGCCTGAATATTACAGTACATGCAAGTAATTTCAGCTAGAATGTTCAGATTTGGTCTTTAGAGAACTGACAGTTCATTCCCTACAGTTTAGAGCATCATGAACATATGCACTACATATTTATGAAAGTAACAGAACAGTAGGAGATGAAACTGCAGAAACAATATTTGCACCAAGAACCAACACATCTATTTCTATTTTTTATGACAGTGAAAACCTTGCTGCTGGAGATTACATGGGAAACTCCAAGGGAATTATTTTTTTCATAAATTTCAGCATGGCAGTCTGCCAAGAGGAAAATCCAGAAAGGATTTCTGAATGATGGAGGACTGCTTCAGATTACAGTTTGATGATATTTTGATGAGCTAAGAAGACACAGAGCATACACTTTTCACAGAGAACAATAACTTGGGATGACTCAGAATTCAAATTTGAGCAACTATTCAGATACACTAGATCATTATTGAACAAAAGTTTTCTATGTCTACAGTTTATAATAAGTGAAATATGCAAGTTATGTAAACTTGAAATCACTATAGACTGTTTTGCATATATCTATGTAGGTGTCTCTTTTTCTTACTGAAGACTTTTCACTTCAGCAGACTGATCCTGCTGTGGGCAAAATAAAAATGCTGTTTCTTCCTCCTTCACTGTTATTATTACAGCTAATCTGATACATGGCAGTAGGTCACTAGTCAAAGGCTATATTACTGCAGGCAATAAGGGCAATACCTAACATCACCGTCCAAGCTTCACTGAGCTCGCTATGCAGTGAGTACAATTTTGAAGTGAAAGATATATTTCATACTAAGGATCTTATGACAACATAGAGACCTTTATAACCTCAGTTGTCTTATAATGAAATAAACCACACCACACATCTTGAAAGGAGGCCCAATGTTATTCCTGAATAGAAGACTGTTAATTTCAAACCTCAGCTATGAATGAACACCAATTCAAACATCAATATTGTCTAATAATTTTGCATGGAGTTTTGGCACAAGATGTTGTGGTTTAAGCCCAGACAGTAACTGAGCACCACACAGCCACTCACTCACTCCTTCCCCCTGGTGGGATGGGGAAGAGAAAATAAAATAAAAGGCTAAGGAATCAATAAAAGGACAAGGAGGGATGTCTCACCCAATATGGTCATGGGCAAAAGACAGGTTTGTTTGAGGAAGAAAAAGAACATAAATTTAATTTGAACATCACCACACCACCGCTTAATTTTCCAATCAGAGTAGGACAGTGAGAAACACAACCACATCTTAAAAACACCTTCCCCTCACCTCTCCCTTCTTCCTGGACTCAGCTTTGCTCCTGATTTCTCTACCTCCTCCCTCACAGTGGTGCAGGGGCACAGGGGATGGGGGTTGTGGTCAGTTTATTATCCTTTGTCTCTGCTGATACTTTCTCCTCAGGGAGAGCACCCATCACGTTCTTTACCTGCCCCAGCAAAGGGTCCTTCCCATGGGAGACAGTCCTCCATGAACTTCTCCAATGTGAGTTCTTCCCACAAGACTGCAAGTCTTCATGAACTGCTCCAATGTTGGTCCCTGCTGCAGGGTGCAGTCCTCCCAGCACCAGAGTGCTCCAGCATGGGCTTCCCTCACAGTCCTGGTCTTCTTCAGGCAGAGCCAACTGCTCTGATGTAGGCTGTAGGTAGACTTCTGCTCCGCTGTGAACTTCCATGGGCTGCAGAGGGACAGCATGCCCTCTCACCACGGGCTACAGGGGAGTCTCTGCTCTTGCACACATCCCCCACTCCTCCTCCTCCATTCTTCTAATGACCTCGGTATTTGCATAGGTATCTCCTTTGCAACTCTTTCTCCTCTCAGGTTTCCTTTCTTAAATACATTATCACAGAGGCACGGCCACTGTTGGTAATTGACTTGGCCTTTGCCAGAGGAGGGTCTGACTTGGAAACGGGAGAGCTTTGAGAAGTTTCTCACATGGGCCACTTGTAGTCCCCTTCCCTGTTGCCAAAACCCTGCCACACACACAAATCCAACACACAAGATAAAAAGCTCTTATTCTGATTCTGAGTTACCTTATTTTGAATAATGTTAATGTAGCTTCCACTGGGTCATTCAGACCTGGACAAGTTCATAATGGACTGTTAGACCATGTGGAATTTGGTTGGACCAGGATTATTCTTTGTTTTTTCAAATAACACTGCACAGTCTTTTCATAGTGGTGACTAAGAGAAATGTGACATTTTGAAAATGTGACTTTGCCAGAAGATGTAAAAATGCAGCAATTTGTCCCAGAAAATTTATAATATTAAATTAATTGCAACTATGCATTGCTAAAAAACAGTTAACTTAAGACTTACTCAGACCACTCATGGTATAAAGCATCATTTCAACCCAAGAGTCACCTAACAATTATCAGTGCATCTATTTTGAAATACAGTGCTCTTTAGGCTGTTAAGGTGATGTTCTGTATCATGTTTGTAGAACATGGATGGGAGCTATGAAATGACTATCTAGTATAGTTCAGAGATGAATAGAGGAGAACCTGATCTCTGCTTAAATGTATACATTTATTGTGTTTTAATCACCCTTTGGGGTAGCTCATTGCATGGGAGAGTTCATCTGCATGGGAGAGCTCAAAAAGTGCATATTGGTTTCTCTTACATCTGAACTGCAGTTACTATATAGGCAACACTGCAAATATTATAGGGCTACAGATTAATCAAGTAAAAAGGAACGTGACATATGACATGGGAGTAGTCTCCTGGGAAAAAGAAATCCTTTGTTTCTGATGCTGATTGTGTTGCTGCAGTTGTTTCATTAACTCATTGCATACTAACCAGAAAGATATGAAATGTGTATTTTTATGTCTTTCATGAAAATTTAAGAAACTGCAATATATTGTATCTAGGACAAATGTAATCAATTGATAAATTATTCTGTGTGCCTTCAGCATTATTCAATACCACTTAAACATACTTAGAGAGGCAAATAGTTAGTTTCATATGAAAAAAATAAAATAAAACAAAACAAAACAAAACCAAAACCTGCACCTTGTTTCCAAGGTCACTATAACACATCATGTTATTCATGCCAGCCATTAGCTCTTTGTTATATGAAGAATAAGGTCTTCTGGGATTTTAATAAGAGCAGACTGTAAAGACAGCATTAGTGAATTCTTCTCTGGGAGTAATCAGGCCAAAGCTCGGCTACTTGAAATGTTATATTATCCAGTGAGATTTAATTCAATTTATCATGTTTATTTTCTTTTCATGGATATGTTCATGTGTCCAGCTAACATGTTTAACCTGGAAGACAATAATGCAGAGAACTGATACAATTCAAAAAGTGAGAATCTAGAAATTATTTTTTTTATATCAGACTACTATTCTGTTTTGCTGGTCTTTGCTGTTGTCTATTCAGGAACAGAGTTAAACATTCAAAAAATTTTATTGAAGTCCAGAGGAAAGAACAGGTGAATCTACAAAAGATGCTGTACATTAAAACATGAACTATTCACAGACTATCACAATAGTGCCATAGAAAGCCATAATGGTTAAACCAGTTACTCTAGAGCTCAGTATTTGTACAAGACTGGAAGGCCAAAGTAATTAATGTCATCAAAACGTATTTTCATGACCGCTATTCAGTGTTTCCATGCAATATAAGAAACTGCAAGGAAAAGTATTGTTGTGGTTTGAGCCTGCTTGGCAGCCAACCACCATGCAGAAGCTCTCTCTCCCCTCTCTTCCAGCAATAAGAAGGGACAGAGAGCCAGGCTTAGGGTTTGATATAGGACTGGGATGGGGAAAAAATCCCCCTTTATGGTCACGAGCAAAAGGCACACTCGTTAGGGGAAGAAAAAAAGAACATATATTTATTACAGATACTAACAACACTTAACAGAGTAGGACAACGAGAAACATTGCCACATCTTGAGAACACCTTCCCCCTACCCCTCCCTTCTTCCCAGGCTCAGGTCTGCTCCCGATATCTCTACCTCCTCCCCCAGTGGTGCAGGGGCAGGGAATGGGGGGTGCAGTCCTGTGCTGCTGCTTATTCCATCTTTGGTGGGGGGAGCTTCTGGAACTTTTCCCCCCTGCTCCATCATGGTCCCCCTCTCATGGGAGACAGTCCTCTACAAACTTTCTCCAACATGAGTTCCTCCCATGGGCCGCAGTGTTCCCCACACTGCTCCGCCATGGGTCACTAACTTTTTCCAACTGGAGTCCCTCCCACGGCTGGAGCCCTTCCAGAGCTGCTCCGGCGTGGGACACCCCCACATGCTGCAATCCTCCCAGTGCTGAATTACAGCAGCAGGGCTACCTTTTCCCACAATACCCCAGCCTTCTTCAGGCACAGCCCATAAATCAATGTCTGCTCCACCATAGATCTTCATGGGTGGTGGGGGGGGCTGCCCTGTCGTCTCACCACAGGATACAGGGGGGTGTCTGATCCGGCACACCTCTCCCCTCCTTTCTTCCTCCGTTCCTCCACTGACCTTGGTGTTCACACAGCTGCAGCAACTCCTCCTCACAAGTCCGACTGCACGTCATCACATCCCTTCTTAAATACGTTATCACAGATGTGCAGCTGATTGGCAGTTTCCAAACAGAAATGGAGCTGACTTGGAGTTGGGGATGCTTCAAGAAGCTTCTCACAGGGGGCTGCCCCTATACCCCCTCCACTGCCTCCAAAAATACTCCACCACTCACTCAACCCAGGACAAGTATAAAAAAGGTGTGGACTGGGTTTCTGAAAGTGGGTGAAATGAAGACTGTGATTCAGAAATATCCCCAGCCCTGACTGTAATGTCTTAAAAGTTGCATGTGTCTTTCTACACTGGCTGTAATCCTAATCCATAATACTTCCCAGTGGTATACTAGGATTAAATTAGAAGAAATGTAAGGCAAATCTCTAAATTAGGAGAGAAGCCTGCAGAGATTTATTTGCAGGAAACTAGTATCTATTCTAAGAATATATTTATTTCAAAAGGGTGTTTCTCCGAACTGTTTTTGCTCTGACTTAGTGGTATCATCCTGTATAAAAGCTGTTGTGTAGTTGATATTGCCCTCTGAGATCTGAATTAAATGGTCATTCAACTAGGTGAATTAAAATTTAACCTTCACCTGTTGAGGTGACTGATATCATTGTTTTGCCAATTGATTGGGTTAACACAAAGGACACAGACACCAAGCTAAAGAAATAGGTTTATTTTACTTTAGTTTAAAGCAGCAGAAAGAATAAGCAAGGTAATGCACCTAGTCATTACTACATAAAGCTAGCTATAGTGATTAAGAAAGATACATCACCAATTGCCCTCATACTTTACCATCATCCAGACCCGTGCATCAGCTGGGGAGCCCCATCACAGCGAAGGATCGGAGAGCCTTTACCGGCAACTGGGAAGTCCTACGCATGGCGTCCGCTTGTAGGTGAGGTCTGCGTCTGTGTTGTGAGAGGGTCCGGCTTTTATACAGTTTAACAAACAAATCTATGCAAAATGCATGGGAGATATCTGGTAGATTGACGTGCCTCACTCAGGTGTGTCTGGACCTGGCTGGGATCTGGGCACATCTGAGGAGTTTCTGTTTTTCTTTACATTTGGGATTTATAGTTACTTCCTGTTGTTTACTTATAGTTTTCAGGGATTGTTCTCAGGGTTGCATTTCATGCTGATAAGATGCTGGTTGCTTCATGCTGATAAGATGCTAGTTGCTTCATGCTGCTGATAAGATGCTGGTTGCTGGTCGGGGGATTCACTCAGAAGTCAACTTTGGTTTGAGCCCTATTGTTTGGGCCTTTTTCATTTCAGTTGGTCCTTTGACTTATGAGTGAAGATCATGACCCTTTTGGAAGAGCCCAATATGTTCGCTCTATCCATTTGATACGACACCATACATAACAATTATATAAAGCAATAATAATAATGATAACTAACACTATTACATGTAAACATACTAACAATATTACATGTAAACATCTAACAATATTACATGTAACAATATTAAAATGCTGGGGTTTTTTATAGGGATATATTTCTTACATCAATTGGGGTTAAAGTAAACTAGCATAGGTCTTTTTATGATTGATATTTGCTGTTTGATTGAGATAATATATCAACATATCAGAACTCATCACATACAAAAAGTTTCAAAAATAATTTAAACAAACATGGAAAAAAATAGAAAACAACTAAAAAGGGAAATGTAATAAACATGACCTGATGGTTTTCCTTTTTGTCTATTAAATTAAGCAAGCAGTCTTTTTTTTTTTTTTTTTTTTTTTTTTTTCCCTTGAGAAGTCTAGACTACTTTCCTGTTTATCACTACTAGAAAGGAAGGGATACTACAAAATGAAAAAAAAAAAAAAAAAAAAAAAGGAAAGAAAAATAAGAGAAAAAAAAGACAAAAGGCAGTATAACCTTTTAAGTAGTGGGTATATTTTTTTTTTTATTTATTTATTTTGGAGTGCACTGAGTTTATGGTTTTTTTTGCTTTTCTCTGCAGGGGAATGTCTACTGAGAACAATGTAGTTACTTGTATAAAGTTGCTTTAACCCCATAACAAAAGTTCATTATATGCAAATATAAATCTCTTCTTGTTGGTGAACTAGACTACATGCTATCATAATTACCATTAAGTATTTTAAAACCTATGTAATAGATTGCTATAATACGAAGAAGGGCAGGAGGGTGTCGCATCCCAGTTTCTTGAGACAGTGACTCTGATTCACCGATTCCCAGGTCAGGATTAAGGTGAAATGACACCGGGAATTCTTAAACTCAAAAACAGAGATTTTATTTGTTCATAACAGATATTAGCATGAAACTTTGTCAGTAAGCCTTGCTACCTCTGCAACAAGTGGTAAACCACCACAATTTACACCAACAAACAACAGATCTTAACAGTGCACAACAACAAGCCACAAAGTAAACATGCCCCAGCAAGCCTTAAACAATCACGTACAAGCCTTGCTGTATATGCAGGGATATAGGGATGAAGAATGGGAGAGAAAAGGAGAGAGAAAGAGGAAAAGAGGGTGAGAGAGGAAGGGGGACAGACAGAAAAGGAGATATTCCACCAGTCCTTGTTACAGCATTGTCCAGTCCAATTCTGGAAGGGCACCACTGCCACTCAGGGCTTTGATTCTCATCCTTGCATAATACCTTGCCCCTCCTCTGGACAGATACTTGGATTTATTATGCTAACTAAAACGTCGATGCTTCTAGAGATCTCTCATCTTTGGTGCATGTGTAATTTGTATCTTCAGAGTCCTCTGGAAATGGGTTGGTGGGGAGCTACTCTTCCCTCCCTGCAGGTGTGACCAGTGTCTGACCTTTCTTCTTCTTCATGCATGTGTCATGGAAATGGCTTCTCTATTGGTTCTTTATGGACTAGCTCAAGATAGGGAAGTCCAGCCTCAGACTCTCTCTTCTTACCACATCTTCCCATCACAGCCCTGGTGTTTCCATAGAGACTGTTCCCTTTACCAAAGATCTCTATCAGATGTTTGAGACATTAACTGTGATTCTATCACAGAGGTTAAGAAGGTAGAAATGAAGGAAAGATGGAAGGGAGGGATCAAGCAAGGGAGGACATGAAGAAAGAACATTCCTTCAGATAAATTAACATAAGTAACTGAAAGTTAGTAAAGCTGATTAGTTATCTACAGTGACCACACTGTTATTCTCTCTTAATAAGAAATCATTATTATGATGATACTAGTTTTAATAGGTATTTTATGGGTGGGCATAGACACTATGTGAGATTTAGTTGTAAGAGTCCTAATGTAAATCACAGACCAAACTCCTAGCCATCATATTATTCTGGGTATATTAAAAACCAAACCAAACCAAAACCAAAACAAAACAAAACACCACAGAGTTTGGGATCAGAAAATGGTTGACAGTGTCAATGTGGAGAGTTCATGTTTCTAACGAGACCTTGAATAAACTCAAGAAAATGGGCTGATCAGTAATCAGATGGAGACAAGATAGTCCAAACTCATTCTACCTTATTTTAAGTTCTTTAATGACTTGTTTAAGAATTTAAGCTGCATCATTTAGGTTCCCCCAAGAGAGAAAAAAATTTCCCCACCTCCAGAAGTTGCTTAACTCCCTAGGAGCACACCCACTCCTGTATATTCCTGTCTCTATTTCTTGACTCTAGGTCAAGCCTAACAATATCTAGATTGCAAAGTAAAAATGGACTGTGAAGCAAATTTTGCCTTGTGATTAAGTGGTACAGGACATCTTGCATCATGCTGCTGAGAAGCAGCAACATTCTTACTTAGAAGAAATAGAGACACTCAAAGTAGAGACAGGAAGTCAGCTAACAGATTAATAATGTTTAAATAATCAAATTTCTCCATAGGTCTCTGTCATTTACTAATATAGTTAAATAACTGTACTCTAGATTCAACTCATACTCTGAGGGAGAACTCTTCAGAAATACTTTACTGTTATAGAAAAAGATTGACATTAGTCATAGGGCTAAACAAGAAATTAAGGAAGAGCATTTACCTGAAAGACAGCAAGGAAACTATGCAGAAACAAATAAAACTATCTTTATAAACCAGAATTCTGGAAGAAGTGTGCAGAAAGGTAGAATATGTTTTGGATGGAGTAATAAAACATTCATTAAATTATCCTTAAAGTCACCTACCTTTATTTTTTTCTGATTTTAACTTGAAGTTCTATGATTATCAGTTAAGAAATTTTCACTGCTTAATTTTTTCCTCTATATTGACTTTAATTAAGTTTGCCCTTGGGGCAGCCTCTTCAGCCTTACAAATTTCAAAGTAAACTTTTCAAATAAGTGAACTTTTTTCATAAGAGAACAAGTTTTCCTGATATTATATATTTCATATGATTAGCCAGAATAATATGTATTTCTTAGCAATATGTTTGCATACAAATAAATTCAGGAAAACATGGTTACTGGGTACTTATTATGATGTTAATCTCTTAATTGAGTCTGAAAATATCTGAGATCTTACATTACTTTTGGCTAATGTTGAGCTAATCTAAGAAGAATTAGAATAATATATTTTACTAAGTCAGATTTGGAAAACTAAGAAAACTAGCTTGCCCATGATACAGAATGTCAGTACTGCAATTAAAAAGTCAGTTTTCAGAATCAAGCACATCACCATGATATTAGGCATCTCTTATCACAACATTCAAAATGACGCAGTAAATTAGAAACACAAGGCAATTTTACCTATCACATAGCATTTCTTGTTATCTTAAGAACCTTAATACATTCTGATAGTCTGTCATCAAGCAATCCAGTTTTGGGATAGCTTTTCTGGCTTAAGCTTTCATAGCAGCTGGAGCCCTACACAAGGAATAGCTACTGCACTAAAATCAGTATTTTTCCCGTTAAAGTACTCCACAGGTTATGAACATTAAAAGCGGTTACACTTTTTCACTTTAGGAGTCTGATTCAATTATCACATATTATTTGCATGATGAAAAACTTGTCTAAAAAGAATCTCCTTCATCACTCTAGCATTTTCACTGTTTTCACATTATGGGAAATCAACGAGATATATGTGTTGAAAATTTTGCTTTCACATATTCTTCATTATGCTTAAAAATTAATGTAATTAAGAGTTAACTGGAATGAGTTTTTCATTTAGTATCATGCTTTTATTTGTTTGTTTGTTTCCCATGCTATAGTTCCAAAGCCTTCTGTTTATGTCTTATGCCTTGTGGGTGAACTACACTTCAAGAAATCTGGTTGGATTTAACTCTAGATTAAGAGACCTAAAATTTTCTTCCTATATGTGGACTAGGTATAAAAACTCCCAAGACAGTTAATTTTATAGTCAAGACAGTAAAGGAAATTTGTACATCTACTCAGCCCACTGTAGATATATACATGGAGTTGATTAACTACTCAGTTCAGTAGACCTCAAGAAGTGCCATTTGAGGTAACTTAGGATGTCTGAGACATCTTCAGGGGCTTACAGATATGACAGAGGACCTATAGAAGACCTGTGTTTGTATGATAGATGGAGACCAGATAGGAATATCCAGATCACGTACAGCAACAATCATTTCCAATGTGCACAACTAGAATGTCATGTGTGACACATTAATTTCACCTGAATTGAGTCTCAGTTGAGTATGACAGTAGAAATTTAGGCAAGTTAACATGTAGACACTTGCATCTAGATCCCTAAATTGATGTGCCTTCAAGCTGTAGCTAAATTTCAGTTGTATTCAAGTTATATTTTAAAACAATCATATTTTCTACAGACTGCAACTAATTAAGTTACTGTTAAATGTTCCACATGTCTTTCTGTTACTTTTACCTAGTTTTAATTCTTGAAGTCTCACATCTTCTTTCCTAGTGCCATCCTTTTCTTTCTCAATATTTTTTCCTAATTTTTCATTTTTCCATAGTATATGTTATCTACAAATCTTCATCTTATCTCCTGGAAGAGTTACAGTTATTTTTTTTGTCTTGTTTGAAACTCCACAAACTCATCTGTCTTGAAAAACAATTCTACTCCAGTTGTCATTGATTTCCTTCTTAGTTATTTTCTATATGTCTTCTTTTATTTGTAGCTAAACTTCCCAGTATACTCTAGGAATTATATACATTTTTACTATAGCTGTAGGGATAAATACAAATTAGTTTAATATGATAGGCAAAAAATAAATTTCATCCTTAAGAGAACTGCTCATGGGCTCCAGTCATCCTCAACTTCATAGTCATTCAGTGTGTTTTTGCAGTAAAATGCCTGCTTTTGTTTTTAGTTTTGTTTTTTAGTTTTTGGTTTTGTGTTTGTTTTTTGTTTCTGTTTTCTTTTCATAAAATAAATGAAACTAAATTAATGAAAGATCTTATGAGGTGGATAATAATATACTGAATTACATTTTTAAGTAACATAAATAGGCTTTGAATCTGTGAAGAAAATATAACTTTTCATAACAAAATTTGTTCTGAGGTAAAGATACCAAGATGAAATCTAGATCTTGAGAAAGTCTGGTGCTGGATATATGTTGCGAAAATCCCAAGCCAATTAACAATAATAAAAAAAAAAAAAAAAAAAAAAAACAAAAACCAAACCACAATTAATCAACATTCCGCACACATACAAACAACAGATTCAAATGTCCATGAGAGGAGAACAAACTATCACCACACAAACTGCTGGGGTTTAACAACAACCCAGAACACTAACCAGGGGTTTAGCGACAACCCAAAATGCTCAATCACTCACCTAATAAAAGGTGAGGACTCTTATCCTCGAGGAACATCTCAGGGCTGCGTCCTAGCCCGTAAGAACCCCGAGAAATTTCCTTGGGCGGCATCCCAACCCAAGGGGAGAGTCCTTACTTGCAGCACACTGCTCTGGGCAGGATGAGCTCAAAATGGATCCCCCCAGGGACTCCATTTATACCTGAGCCCAATCTGACCTGTGGCCACTATCAGCCCCTATTAGCCAAGGACCCCAACTACCATAAAGCCCTGAGAACAAAGGCACATAAAAGGTTCAACATCCAGGAAGCCACATTTTCATTGGGCGGGTGCACCTGCCACAGTGTAATATTAGGAATTCATCTCTGATTCTGCTTTATGTATGTGGAGCATCTGTTCTCTTCTGTCCCTTTGGCTTCAGGATAGAAGGCTAGAAGAGAACAGATGTGGACAAATGCTGAAATAAGCACCCAACCATGAACATCAGTGTAAAATGAGACTTTATTAGCAAAATGTGAAGTAATTTCTGGCCTTCATTAGGAATTACTCTTATTTTCATACAAAAAGATAAAGATAGCAGTATTTGCAAGACTCTTCAGTATTCATTCAAACATTTAATTGTTACTTTTTATTTCACTTTCAGGATCCCATCTAGATGCAATAAAATTGACCAACACAGAGTAAATAACTGAATGTCATTTAGCTTAACCATTTGAAAAATTCTTGAAAAATGAATATTAGCAGTAAGAGTTGCCATTCAAGAGTCACAAAAAGAAGAATAGTATTGATAATATGGAACATCTTTGACAGCTTTGGCCAATGTTGGAAAAAAAATAGTATGTTACACCATGTACAAAACTTTTTCTGTAGTTATCATATTATTTATGATCAGAATCAAGAAATCGTAGAATCATATAGGTTGAGAGGGATATTTGAAGGCCACCTAGCCCACCTCTGCACTCAAAATAAGGCCACTTTCAACACCGAGCTCTGTAGCAACAAAAAGGTACAGATTTTGCAGCAACAGCTTATATGAATTTTGTGAAAGGAACTTGAATACTTCTTTGTAATTTCAAATTACTACAGTGAATTTTGTCCAAATCCCTAACCCCAGTGCAAGAAGCACACAGCTATAAATCTTAGGTTATAATGCAAATTAACATGAAATTAGTGCATAGTTATGTTTGACAGTAGGAATATTAAAGATGTATAGGAATTAAATGTAAATACGTATGGCATACAGAACTGAAAATGTTGGATTCGTCTTACTTAATTTAGGCTCCAAGATTCTGTAAACTTATTTAAAAAAAAAAAAAAATCATATTCAGTATCATTATTTTATGGAAATTAAGATAAAATATGTGAGGCCATGCTTATTTTTCCCCATTTTTCCCATCTTCATGGAAAAAAAATCTTCAGTATTCTTTTTCTGTTTGTTTTTAATAGTTTATAAGTTTTTCATTTTATTATTTCTCCTTGAAGGTCCAACCCCAGATAACTTTCAGTAACCGTCTGCATTTTCTGCTATACACAAAAGCTAAGAAAGCAGAGGAATCCATGATCTGGTACCAGAAACAGGAAGCATTAAATCTATGCAGATAGATTTTTATTTTATATATACATTATATGTATGTATGTATATATGGCACAACAGTATCATTAAATTTGATCTTTGGAAACAAAGATATCCTTAGAAAGAAGTGATGAATTCTAATTCCTCAGAAATAAGGAGACTTGGAGATTCCGTGTGAGATGAATGGAGCAATTCATACATCTCAGAGGCTTTATTCTGTTTTTCTACTTGCCTCAGGCAGAAGACAGTTCATCAGTTTACAGTGTCTTCATGTGTTTGGTTATATCTCTTGAAACTGTAGAGGACAGAAATACAATAAAAATATAAAAACTTAGAATCATGGAAAACAAATTCTTAGGGGGAGTTGAATTTCAGACTTATGGGAAACACACAGCTCTATTTACACCAAAATATACAGGCATGCATCTAGGGGACTTAAACCTAGAAATTGCTTTATAATTCTTCTGAAGAGGAGCATGACAAAAAAAAGCCTGAGTTAAACTCAGCACCCAATTTTCATCACCTTTTTTTTTTTTTTTTTTTTTTTGGTGTAAATCTATTTCAGCCTCTTTCAACCCTTCTATTTCACTTAATAACTGATCTTTCTTTGATGTAAATGTTTATCTTTTTTAAGACCATGTAATGGTTTGAACCTGGTTGGCAGCCAACCACCAAACAGCTGCTCATACACTCTCCCCCCCAACCTGGGAATGGGGGACAGAATTGAAAGGGTAAAGGGAGACTCACAGGTTGAGATAGAAACAGTTTAGTAATGGTAATAAAGTGAAAACAACGACAGCAATAGAAAATATAAATGGGCAATGCACAGTGCAATTGCTCACCACCTGCTTACCATTACCCAGCCCGTTCCCAGCTAGCAATCCTGAAATACCAAGATCCTGCAATCATAATCCCAGAGCAAGAGAGAGGCCCCCCCTTCCCAACAACCCCTCCTCAATATAGTGAGCATAACATTACATTATATGGAATATTTCACTGGCCAATTTGCATTTGGTGCTCTGTCTGTGCTCCCTCCCTGTTTCCTGTGAACTTGCGCACAGGCAGGACATGGGTAGTTGGAGAGTCCTTGAAATCTCTGTAGCAGCTAAAAACATCAGTGTGCTATCAGCATTATTCTCATACCAAACCCAATGCTGAATCCAAAACACAACACTATTCTAGTTACCAAAAAGGAACATTAACTCTATTCCAGTCCAAACCAGGACAGAACATAAAATACGAAAAAGGAATAATCAAATTGTGTAGAGAAAATATTACTGAAATATTGAAAATGCCAGGCAAAAATCATTTTGCTTTTAAGGACTAAAGTCAGTCACTGTCATGTCTGTGAGTATCTTCAACATAACAGTCTGTGACTCAAAACTAATATGCTATGAGTGTGATGCAGACGTTGTTATGGTTTAAGGTGCTTCTATGACTTTTACTGAATGTAAAATCCTACAAACAAATATGTTAGACCTGATCCTGGAGCTATAACTTACAGAATGAGATAGTGTCTCTATATAGTGCAAATATATGTGTATATGCATATCTTTATATTGAAACCAAAACCATTTATACCTCCCATACAAAGAAAGCTAATCTTGCTGACTATATGCTTTCAAGAATTCAGAATAATTGTGCTAACATAAAAAAAATACTTTTTTCACTTAGTACCCACACGTAAGACTGTTGTCTTATACAACAGCCAAAGGGTTTGGGAAGTTCTGTAACCATTCCTATAATAAATGCTTTTGCTAAACTATAGAGAAATATTTTAAATTCTGTTTTAAAAGAACATTTCCAAAGTTAGAGGCAGCATGCATGCTATTGGTATTCAGTGGGAGTTGGGTGCCTAACTGCCCTTCACACTTTTGAAGGTCTCCCTTTTTTTCTCCAGGATGTTCTAAGTAAATCAAAGTCAATGAAAAGTTTCTTGTTTGATTCAGGGGCATTTAGATCAGATCATAAAGTCTTGAATTTTTTCCCACCGGTGACATCAAAATCTGTTGTCTTCTGGCTTCAGGACAAGTCCCTAAAGTGCCTTCCTTCTCATAACATGCAACATTTCCTTTAATACATTAATTTTTCACAAAATGCTCAGTCATATTTGTATAGTTTACCTGAAAATAAACTATGTATTTCCTATGAATTCATCATCACTATTACCACAGAGTTCTAGATTATTCTACTGTATCTCTAATGTTTAATTTAGTATTCTGGTAATTTTTCATCCAATTTATTAGGTAGATTATTATAGAGCACAAAATACTCTTCCCCACCTGCCACCCCTCCCTATACCATGTTTAATATACACTTATAGAATATTTTTTTAATACCTTTTTTTCTCCTAAATGTCTTGTATTACACACTGAAAGTAAAGTAAGAAGGAAAAACTAAAAGGAAACATACAATGAAAACCTGTGTTTGTAACTATGAATTATTTGACTCTTTTCCCACAAAATATTGCCCTTTTCTTTCTTCAGTATTGACAGTATGCTCTTGAGATAACAAAAACAAGGACTGTGTTTGAAATGATTGATATTCTCGACCCTTTCCTCTCCTTGACTTATTGTTCTGTATCAAATGGCTCTATTATCTTATCATTCAGGGAAGAAAATACTCAGTTCCAGATGAATAAAACTGATTTTTTAAGTCAGTGGCATTACAAGACCTTAATATTCATAATAACAGGATTGAGCAAGAGGCTGAATGAAAATGATACCAAAAATATAATTCAGAATTTTTGTTTAAAAGTGTTTTTTTAGAAGTATGTGTTTCTTCCTTGGTAAAGGGTAACAGCAGCAACATTTTGTTTCTTGTTACTAGGTCTACATTTATGAACTAAACCCATATTTTCGAGTGCACTAAGCAGTTTCTGAAAACATTATTTATGATAATCTAAAAATATTTTAGGAAATAAGAACATACAAATATGAACAATAGCTAAAAGCCAGTTATTTCAAAACTAAAGAGATAATGGGTAATCAGATCACAAATATTACAGACCTCTCATATCTGACTTGTATGTAATAGTCTATTTATATAACTGTTATTCAATATATGATATAAAAATAAATATTAAAATATCAATTATCATTGCTAAAAAGGCTTAATTTTTATAAACTTCAGAAGTGAGAAGCTCTGTGTTTCCATTTGATTTTGTGTTCTTTTTTGAGTTACTTGGAGAGAGATGTTGAGAAAGGGTATTACAAGACACTCCTTGATTTGTTTATATTGTTAACATTTGGAGAACTAAATAATAGTAGTCTGCAGAACTTAGACATGTCAGAAGTGTGGTCTCTTTCCAGGCCTGTCTTGAGAAGAGGAAGGTGTCATCTTAAAGTTGTGATTTGATCCTGAATGTAACTGCTGTCCTCAGCCCAATGAGATATGGGGTTTGTGCCTCCTCACATCACTGGGTATAAATTTTAAATTGCAGAATTATAGAATACTTAAGGTTAGAAGGGACCTCATGAGGTCATCTAGTCCAATTATTCTCTCCAAACACAGAACAGATGGACAGTTTCTTCCTCAGCTTCACTGTTAAAGCATAGCCAGCATTTTAAAATATGTGATTATTACTCCATGTGGTTATTGCGAAATTGAGAATTTCTTTCAGTTTTGTGGCTCTCCACTACAAGAAAGAATTTTACTAACAAGAGCAAGCCACTGGAGAGCCAACAGATTGTCAAGTGGCTGGAGTACACAGTATTACAAGGAGAGGCTGAGTGAGCAGACTTTGTTCAGTTAGAGAACAGATGGCTGAGGGGTCAACTTAACATTGTCTTCCACTACTGAATGTGCTCTCATAGAGAGGATCTAATCAGGTTTTTATCAATGATGCACAGCAAAATGATGAGAAGAATGAATGCAAGTTACATCAAAGAAAATTTCCTCTTGCTATTAAGAAAACAACAACAACAACAAAAACACAGGGTGATCAGACAACTTTCCCCCAGAGATTCTGAAGTCTCCTTGCTCAGTGATATTCAGAACTCTGCTGGATAATGCCTGGAGAAACTTAATTTAAATTAGAAGTTTTCATTGATTTGATCAGGTGCTTTATGGTCCCTTTCAACCTAACTTGTTCTATGGTTTCACAGCTTAATATGTGTGACAAATGATGAGGAAGAAACCATAACCATACCAAAACATTAATGGAATCTGGAGATAGAAGGGACAAACTGTACATCCTACTGGGCTGATGACAATGGTGGGATTCAGCAGCAATTTAGAGATAGGAGATAGCGACCACTCACTGGCTGTCTCAGTGCTTCTCTGTAGCAATTGCCTGGAACAACTGCGGTCAGTTTTATGGCAAGCCCTGATAGCTTGCCCTGAACAAAATGAGACAGATTATTTCCACAGGTTTCCACTCTTACACCAAAGACTAGACGAAAGTTGGTGAGACAAAAGGAAATCTAACTAAGGGGTGAAATTCATTTTTTTCCTGTATTATATTATTTATGTAAAAACATAAATTAAGCTGAGTTGGTATAGTGTCAAATAATGTACCTTTATAGTCCCAGATCCTGTTCCTGTCATTAAACATATAAATGTTAGCTTGCTGTTGTATGCTGTTCTGGAATAAAATTGATTGTTTCCTCCAAAACAAAATCAGATATAATTCTGTCACTGACTATAGAAAAGATCCTGGGGTTTTAGCTCAGATGTTGATATTAGTGTTAGCAGAGATCAATACCATCCAAAATGACTGCTTCAAACATATTTTTTCTATATGATGAACACTACCATTATAAACAGTAAGATGACTCCAACAGTAGAAAAATTCAGTGTGTGACTGTGATACAAGAAAATATTTATCAAGAATCTAGTCAACTCTCTATGTTCTACATGAGGTCTGTTTTAGTTTGTTTCCTCCATTACTTTGAGTATAGTCAGAAGATTTGGAGTTTATGTGACTAAGCAAACATAAATTACAGTAAATTATTTGTAGAATATATGGTAAATTTTGAGAAGTGATTATTTACCAATACAATGTTTCCTTTTCTTTTTAAATTCCTTTTTCTTTGTCTTGCCTTCCATTCCATTCCTTTCCCTTGAATTTTTCTGAGAGAAGATCCTTTACTAGTGAAAATGCTTCTCTTTCATTCTTTAAGCAGAGCAATTCTTACATCTGTTATACTTGTCTATGGAGCCATATGGGTTTCCATATGGCATTTCTTTTGATAACTGTGCCATATTCAATATCTTACCCGTGCATGTCTGTGTAATCAAGTGTTTTATCTTTAATTTCCTGCACCAATGTGTAGAAGATAACTTTGAGTGTATTAGCACATTTCTGCTTTATCTGTCTATCATTACATTGGAGGATAGCACATTCACACATTCTTTAATTGGGTAGTTAATTGGTCTTCTATCATGAGTAGTATGAAGATCTTCCCTTTAGCACCGACCATTTTATTACCATAAATAAGCGAGTTGAAATTTGTCTTAAACAATTTAGAGCACTACACTGGAGAATGATGTAAACTATGTGAAAAAACACTAAGGGAATTTTGGATTTTTAATATTTTTTACATGACTCTTGAATGTCACAAAATGAGAAAATTATTTATTTTGAGTACTATAAGCAGAAGGGATGGGTATTTTTTGATGAAATAAGGATGACTTCCAACAAAGCAGTAATAGAAATTCATGTAAAGATGTAAACCTCATAATGTCAAGTAATTCAGTTCAGTCAAAATTCATTACTTACTTGATACAAGTAGACACAGTTGTGAATTCGTATCATGACATTCCTCTACCAAATAAAGGGGACAAAAGTAACTTGTAATTTTCTACGAGGTTAGATGCAATTAAAGAGTATCAAATAAATATGCATATGTAAATGAGAATCAGAACTGTTGTCTTGTATTTGTAATGCATAAGTCTTGACTTTTTAGCATATTTTTTTCATATAAGATAGTTTTGGCTCCCTTTTACAAAGCCTTCAGGTGTATAAGTGTATTCCTTCCCTTCCCTTCCCTTCCCTTCCCTTCCCTTCCCTTCCCTTCCCTTCCCTTCCCTTCCCTTCCCTTCCCTTCCCTTCCCTTCCCTTCCCTTCCCTTCCCTTCCCTTCCCTTCCCTTCCCTTCCCTTCCCTTCCCTTCCCTTCCCTTCCCTTCCCTTCCCTTCCCTTCCCTTCCCTTCCCTTCCCTTCCCTTCCCCTCCCCTCCCCTTCCCTCCCCTCCGCTATTTATAAAACTTTACAGATATTGTTCTGTAAAAAAAAAAAAAAAAAAAAAAAAAATCTTGCCACACTCTTAATTGCTGCATTGAGCTGTATAGGCAGAGCAATACAATATTGGTTCCTAGTGCCTCTGAGGACTGACTGTTCTGTTTTGGCTTTTTTAAATTTACTCCCTCCAGGTCTCTCAGCAGATCAGAGGACAATAAAGTTTTTAACTGTTACCCTAATTTCAGATTATGATGGTTAATTCCTTCCCAAATAGTTAGATTCCAGCCACTTGACTCATGTTCAGTAAACACTAGTCATTAATTTATTGAATATTATCTACTTCAAATAACATATGGCCTTACATAGTCACATGTGTTATCATATAAAGTGTGGGAAACATGCAGTCAATTTTGCATACCTTCATCAAGGCAAATGCTATGACCAAATACAAAAATATTATTGCATATATGTTTTATGTACATTAAAAACATTAAACACTGATTTAGCTAGGTTTTCCCTAGACTGTAAGATTAGTTCTTAAATTCATATATGATGAACACACAGTCATGACAGATTTATTAAAGTGATGTATTCAAATCCAGGAAGTTATTTTTTTACTTAGAAGCAAATTAAAACAATAAATTTAATGTGTGCACAGATGAGCCCAGTCTTTGCAAACAATAATCACTTGCTGTTTAATTTTCCTGGTCTGGATTGCTTCATATCTTGACTGGATGAGCCATTTCAACTATCTTCCCTACCCCCATATGCTTGACATTTTGTTCATTAGGATTGGCTTTCCTGATCATCACAATAAAAGATAAACTGCTGTATTAAGAGGAAATGATGGTGTCGCCTCTCCATAACTGAATCTGGAAGATGTATTTGCTGTTCTTTAGAATGACATATTCGGGAAGCCAAATAATCAACCTCAAGGAAACAGCTTTCTGTGCCTGAGAGGTTCAGGTTGCCTAATACTTCACCAGTGGTTTTTGCAGAAAATATGAATATTTTGTCAAAACAAGCCAGCTCACCTGATAAATAATCATGTCATATAGAAATATAAGTTTTTGCTAAAAACACTTTAAGAATAAGGTTTAAGGTACTAATTCAGAGAGAATGGGATATAGAATGGTCTATTCATCATTTTCTGTTGTCTTGCAAAGGCTATGTTCCAGGACTAAACTTCAAGTACTCTTTTCTTTTGCTTTGTTTTTCCCTTCCAAGAGATAAGGACCATAAAAGAAGAGGTACTTAAAATCAATGTTTATAAAAGAAGTCTTTATGTAAAAATACAATGGGATTTATTTATTTTTTTTAAGTATAGATAAAACAAAGTTATTGTAGCACGCATTTTTTCTATAGGAGGGGTCAAGGAGTTCCAGACAGGATTATCTCCATCCCAACTTCTGCAGCCTTGAAAAAGTATAATGCTGCCAATGACAGTAACTGGCAAGATATATGTAACACAATCTTCATATAATTAGAGAGAACAATTAGAATTTCTCTTAATTTCCATGTCAATACAGGTTTACACACAAAAACTCTAGCAGGTTGGGTTTTTTTTCAGATTCATATTGTGGTTATTCAGGAATATCTAAGTTTTGCCTATTGCATTCTGGATTTCTTTATACTTTCTTTGCAGTAAATTTAAAACTGCACAAGCCTTAAGAACTTGTAACTTTTCATGTTTCCTAATGTATCTTTCCCTTCAGAATTTCAATTTCATTCTTACTTGTATAAATAAATGAAAAATGTGCAATTTGATACTAAAAACTTTTACGGTAATACAAAGCATGAAAAAAAAATATTCATAATATGTTTTTAGACTAAAATATGAAAAAGATTATTCTAAGTTCATGTTACACCACAGTATTACAAATGGTGATTTTCAGAAAGAACTACTACATTTTACTCTCTGACCTCTGGCAGAAAAAGTTAGAAATCAGTCATTTGTGACTTAGATTTCTTCCTTTACTAATATATACATTGAAATCTTTATTTGATATTATGATGGATATTCAGTTACTTTTTTCTCACCCTACTTCTCTTTCTCATCACAACAAATTGGATAGTGTGCAAATTGTGTACATTGCTCAATCAAGACACTATAAAAATTTACCTGTGAAATATTCAGAGGATAACATTTTGATTTTACAGCAAGAATCTGTTAGATTTCATACTCAGCCTCTTACACTCTGTCTCTCTTTTTCACTCAGTTTATCTCCCTGTAGCTTTTCACCTGCTTATTTTATCCCTTTGTCATAAAGATGCTGTCCTACTATGATTATTTTTCTTGTCCTTTTTCTTCTCTATAAAAAGATCCTGTTTTTCCCTTTTTCAAATGCATGATCATTCGATACATTCAGAAACTTCTTGGGAAGGAAATCCTATTGTGATAAAAAATTCCCAACTAAAATAACTGCTACTCTTATCTGAAAAAAAGGAATCCAATCTTTCAAAGTTGTAGTCTTAGTCCAACAAATAAAGTCTATTCAAAGTCAAGAGTGAGCATCTGTAAGACTGTCAGGTTTAAAAGGCAGAACTTTGTGGTACATAATTGTATTTTTGCTAGCCAGAAATTGTTTCATACATCTTACAGGTTGCCCCTTTCTAGGTTATTTCACAATAATATTCAACTGATGATCAAAAGAGTGACAAAATCTAGTTCTTATACATCATGACTTCAGAGAGTCACAGAATCACAGAATGGTTGAGGATGGACAGGACCATTGGAGAGCCTTCAAGTCCAACCCCCTCAATTAGGGTCATCTAGAGTCCAGGACCATGTCCAGACAGCTTTTCAATATCTCCAAGGAAGGATACTCCACAACCTCCACAGGCAACCTGTCACCCTCCCAGTGACACTGTGTCATCCTTAGAGTGTAAAAGTGGGTTTTGATGTTCAAACAGAACCTCCTCTGTTTCACTTTGTGCCCATATCCCCTGGTCCTGTCACTAGGCACCACTGAATAGTCTGGCTCCATCTTTTTTAGATCCTCCCTTCAGGTATTTACAGATATTGATGAGATCCCTCCTGAGCATTCTCTTCTCCAGGCTGAACAGGCCCAGCTGTCTCAGCCTTTTCTCATAGGAGAGATGCTCCTGTCACTTCATCATCTTTGTGGCTCTTTGCTGGACTCTCTCCAGTATATCCATGTCAATCTTATTCTGAGGCGCCCATAACTAGACAAAGGACTCAAAGTGTGGCCTCACCAGTGCTGAATAAAGAGAAGGATCACCTGCCTCAAACTCCTTATAATACTTTGCCTAACGCGGTCCAGGATATCATTGGCCTTCTTTGCAGCAAGAGCACTTGTTCAACTTGGTGTACACCCAGATACTCAGAGCTGCTTTTCATCTGTGTGGTTCCTAGCATATATTGGTGCCTGGGGTTGTTTCTCCCCACATGCAGGACTTTGTACTTCTCCTTGTTGAACTTCATAAGATTCCTCAACCCACTTCTCCACGTTTTCAAGGTCCCTCTGGACAGCAGCATGACTCTCTGGTGTATCAGCCTCTTCTCACAGTTTTGTGTCAACAGAAAACCTGATTATGTGCACTCTGACCCATCATCCAGATCATTAATGGACTGGACTGGACCCAGTATTGATCTCTGGAGTACACTTCTACTCACTGGCCTCCAAGTATACTTTGTGCCATTGGTTGCCTGCCTCTGGGCCCAGACATTCAACCAGTTTTTAACCGACCTCACTGTTCATCTAGCCCAGCCTTCAACAGGTTGACTATGAGGATTTTAAGGGAGACAGTGTCCTAGGCCTTAATGAAGAACAGGTAGACATTGTCCATTGCTCTCCTTTCATACACCAAACCAGTCACTTCATCATAGAAGTTTATCAAGTTGGTCAAGTGTGATTTCCCCATTGATGAAGCTTTGAAGACTACTCCTGATGATTTTCCTGTCTTTCATGTGCCTGGAGGTGGTTTCTAGGTATAGTTGCTCTATCCCCTTCCCAGACTTATAGCAATAATATTTTGAAGAAAAAGACAATGTGGTCATTTTGAACAACTACAAGTTATAAATCTCAGAATTTTGTTTCTGACTCCAACAGTGATATATTACTTGTTGAGAGGAAGATGTAAGACAGCTGAACTCTCTCTATATCAGTTTCTATGTCCATAGCATGTACCTAAATAGTAATACTGGCAGATACATAGGGCTTCATTGATGACTCAATTTACAGTAAAACTGAAAAAAATGCTCCATGTAACAAGCATTTCAGAGACATTTTGTTGACACCAAATCACTTATAATGCAGAAGATTTTGATTCCACCTTGCTTGTTTACCTTGGTAACTATGTGTTGCATACTCCTTCTGGCTCAAAACATGCAAAGGTCTTCAGTTAAACCAAATAACAAGTTTTGAGTAATTAGAAACTTATAAAAATCATATTAAAATATTTTTCATGTCATGCTTTTAACTTATGAAATCTAAAAATTCAAAATGGAAGTGTTTATCTTGCCCATAATACCTAACCCTAGAGGCAATGAATCATTTAAAAAGAGGAATGTTTCACAGAGTTGTTTTCATATTAAATTTACAAGCTGTTTCTATCAGAATTACTTTTAAGGCATGATTTTCTAGTTCTAGTGCATATTTCATACTTATAGTGTGTTCCACACCTAAAGACTTGAATGGATGGTGAAATACTTGGCCCATAACAGGTTTCACCACCTGCTTTGTTATTTTCCTATTTTTTTCAGGTAAAAGAGAGACAGTACATGATCTTGCAAGAAAAATACACTATTAATAAAAATAAAGTGAAAAAAAATGAAAAAGATTCACTCTTCCCATAACCAAAACCTCTTTTTTTAACTGTTTTTATGTGTGGAGGAAGAAGGAATGAATGCAATGTCTTCACACATTTATACACTAGATCATAAAGGAGCCTGGAATAATGGAGAAATAAATTTCTTTGGCATCTGTATTATAAAGCTAAGCATATGATTGTGCCATGAATTTAGTCTCTTATAAAGAATAATTTCCTGCATTGTCATAAAAAAGTATGATAGCCCATTAATATCCATTCACATCTCTGCATTTCTGATGCAGCTACACTAATGTGTTTGCAGGATTTCTGAATAACTGTGTTAAAGAGGATAGATATACTAAATAAAGATTTTCCAAAGGGAACTTTATTCCATATTTGTTCCAAGTGTTCCAAGTACTTTCTTTCTGAAATGTATTGACCATTATCGGTGAAAAGGTATAACAGGATATGCACCAATACACTGACCTTTAATCTTAAATTCTTATGAATGTCATGCAAAGCTGAAAGACGTGATCTACTAGTCTTTTTTCTTTTATGTGAAATACAAACTCTTTTTGTACACTCTCACATTTTTGTATCCCAGTTTTCATGTGGTTTCAGTTGCAAATAACCTAATTAAATTATATTTTTCTTTAAAACATGGACTTTTTTAGTCTATTTTGTAGAAGAACTTGTTGAAACTTTAGAAGTAAAAAAAAAAATAAAACAAACAAAAAATCAAACAAAACAAAGACCATATGTCAAAAGGTATTATTGCTAAATCAGTAGACAACAGATAATTATTATTGTATAATAATAAATAATACACGTTTCAAGTCACTACAAGTAAGAAAATCAAAATAATTCTAGCTTGCAAAATATATGTGTATAGCTTATTGGATATATATGACTTCATTAGTGAAATCTGCTGCAGTGGTTTGACCTTGGCTGGTTGCCATACACCCACCAAGCTGCTCTCTCATTCTCCCTTCTCAACCGGACAAGAGGAGAAAATAAAATTAAGATGCATGTGGGTCAAGATAAAGACAAGGAGATTGCCTATCACTTACTGTCATAAGCAAAAGTGACTCAGCTTTGGGAAAAATTATTTAATTTATCATCAGTTAAAGTACATTTGTATAGTGAGAAACAAAGAAAGGTAAAAACAACAGCTTCCCTCCACCCCTTTTCTAGGGTGAATCTCAATCCTTTTTTACTGACACCTCTACCTCCTCCCCCATGAGCAGCACAGGGGTTTGGAGAATGGAGGCTGTGGTCAACTTATAACATTTCCTCTCTGCCACTCCTTCCTGCTCACATATTCCCATTTTTCTGGTGTGGGGTCCTTCACAGGCTGCAGTGTGGATACTTGTTCCACTGTGGTCTTCTCCACAGGCTGCAGAGGAGTCTGTGCTCTGGCACCTGTAGCACCTCCTCCCTCTCCTTCTACTCCAACCTTGGTGTCCACAGGGATGTCTCTCATAATATACAGTATTTTTCCCTTAAGTATGTTTTCCCCGAGATTCTTGGCAGTTGACATCAGAAGTGTGTCCCATGAAACTGGCTGGAACTGGCCAGAATCAGCCATATCTGGTTCCAGAGAGCAGCCTCTGGCCTCTCTTCACAGAAACTATCCCTGCTGCCTCCCTGCTGCCAACACAATGACACTGACATCCGATACAGTGGTAACATTTATTTAAGGGATAGCTCCAGATAACATAATAGTGACTTTATACAAACTCTATTGTGTCAAATACCAACAACAGTATTGATTAGATGCAGCTTACAGAAGGGTTTATTAGAAAAAATTAAAAATAAATAGTTATATAACAGTTAAAGTAAATTATAAACATGAAATGGGGAAAAATAATGAAAAGTAGTATAGATATTGAATCCAGCCAATAAAGCAAAATCCTATTTGTGCTTTGGCCTCCTACCTAATACATTTAAGCTTATTAGCCCATCCTTCTCTCCCAAAAGCAAATGTCATATTGGCACATTTTGTAACTGTAGTGCATACATGAATGTGCATATTTGGTATGCAGAACATTAACATTTCCTTATGGTTATCCAGACCTTTGTCAATTTGGGGGATCACTGCATTCCTGATAGCTCCTACTAAGTTAAAATAATTTCCAGACCAGTATTTCATGTTCAGTGCTTATACTAACTTAATATGACTTCATTCTATGCCAAGATATGTAATTTCTAAATTCTTATTCAAGGAAATAAAAAGCCTGGAGATTTGATCAGATAAACATAAGCAACAGTGATGCTTATGATGTTTTCAAACAATATGGATATAGCTTTGATGAAACTGATACTATTAAAATATATATGCACTTGGAAGAGAAGAGACAATGATTCATGTACCTTTTCGTCATTCCTTTCTTCTACTTCATTTGGTTTTGTTTGTTTGTTTGTTTTCTGTATGGGTTGGCACATTCATTACTACATTTTCTTTCTCTTTTCCCTTTCCCTTGTCACTAGTTGTAAAGAAGAAAGAATTCACATTGGCTGAGGCACTGGAACTTACTCTGCCCACTGGTGCTGGTATTACATGAATAGGCCTACACTGGTGCCAGGTGTCCAGTCTTTTATGTGGTGTTACTAGAGTACAGGTGGAGGTGCTTTTAACTTCTTCCAGGGGGAAACATCACAGGATTCTTGTGTTATGTTCACTGGGTTAAATGGTTTTGTATCTGAGACCCCTAAAGTACCTGAGGCATCCACACGGAGCATGACACCTCTGATCTGAAATTAATTTCAAATTGATTTTAGGTTTCAAATTGTAACAGAATCATAGAAACATAGAGTCATTTAAGTTGGAAAAGACCTTGAAGATCATTGAGTCTAACCATAAACCTAACACTGCCAAATCCACGGCTAAACCATGTCCCTAAGCAACAAATATACACATCTTTTAAATACCTCCAGGGATGGTGACTCAACCACTTCCCTGGGCAGACTGTTAATAACTCCTTCAGTGAATAAATTTTTCCTAATATCCAGTCTAAACCTCCCCTGGTGCAACTTGAGGCTGTTTCCTCTTGTCCTATCACTTGTTACTTGGGAGAAGAGACTGACTCCCACCTTGTAACAGCCTCCTTTCGGGTAATTGTAGAGAGCAATAAGGTCTCCCCTCAGCCTCCTTTTCTCCAGGTCCCCCAGCCACTCCTTGTAAAACTTGTGCTCTAGACCTTACACCAGCTTTGTTGTCTTTCTTTGGACATGCTCCAGCACCTCAATGTCTTTCTTGTAGTGAGCCACCCAAAACTGAGCCCCGTATTTGAGGTGTGGCCTCACCAGTGCCAAGTAAAGGGGGATAATCAATTCCCTAGTTCTGCTGGCTACACTATTTCTGATACAAACCATGATGTTATTGGCCTTCTTGGACATCTGGGCACACTGCTGGCTCATATTCAGCTGTCTGTTGACCAAAACCCCCAGGGCCTTTTCCACCAGGCAGCTTTCCAGCTGCTGTCCCCTAAGCCTGTAGTGTTTCATGGGGTTGCTGTGACCCAAGTGCAGGACCCAGCACTCAGCCTTGTTGAATCTCATACAATTGGCATCAGCCCATTGATCCAGCCCATCCAGATCTTTCTGTAGACCCTTCCTACCCTCAAGTAGATCACTCCCACCCAACCTGGTGTTGTCTGCAAACTCAATCCCCTCATCCAGATCACTGATAAAGATATTAAACAGAACTGGCCCCAATACTGAGCCCTGGGAGACAACTCTTGTGACTGGCCACCAACTGGATTTAACTTCATTTGCCACCACTCTTTGGGCCTGGACATCCAGTCAGTTTTTCACCTAACAAACCGTACATCCATTCAAGCCATGAGCATCCAGTTTCACCAGGAGAATGCTATGGGAAAATACGTCAAAGGCTTTACTAAAGTCTAGGTAGGTAACATCTACAGACTTTGCTTTATCCACATAGAAGGAGATCATGTTTGTCAAGCAGGACCTGTCTTTCATAAACCTGTGCTGACTGGACCTGATCACCTGGTTGTCCTGTATGTACCACATGATGGAACAAAAGGTGATTTGCTCCATAATCTTCCCTGGAACAGAGGTCAAAGTGACAGGCCTGTAGTTCTCTGGATCCTCCTTCCAGCCCTTTTTGTAGAATCAACCTTACAGACAATGACACTCGAAGAGCTGCCAAATATCAATATTAGGAGGAACGGGACAGGCATCACTGGCTCTATTTACTACCATTAGTATTTACTTGCCTGAAATTGGAGACTAGTTTTATTTCAGATGCTCTAGGGTTCTGTCATACCAGATGGACCTCCAGCAGGTCTGTCATATCTGCCACTCCCGTGATCAGGTTGCCAGCTCTATGACAACTTAAATGGCATTAGACACCTAATGTGTGGGCAACTGATCCCACTCAAGATCATCATTAGCTCTTAATTCATTTTAGACATACCTTGAATGTCAAAATCCTAATGTAAAAGCTTTTAGGTGTTGAGTCCTATTTTTAGATTCTGGGTGATGAGATCATTTAATCATCTATACTGTATAGGATAGAGCAATCCTGTGATTAACAGTAAGAATAATTTTCTTCTGACCTTTACTAATAACAAGTTACTACCCCTTTTGTAGTAGGGTATGACTCATTTCTCACCTCATCCACTTCCTAACTGCCTATATGAAAGAGGAAACAACTATGGACAAACTTTGTATTCTTGTTAACAACCTGGGTTTAAAATACATCTGCAGGTGGGGTGGAAAAGAGCATGTAGAGTCCTTATTCATCCACTTAATCATGTCTGGGCTGTGTAAAGAGCAATTCCCCACATTACAGATGTTGAGAATGAAATTACTTGGTGGGTTATTTCAGATGTAATAGACTCAAAAGCTTTTAACTTGGATGCATCCTTAGCTTTGATGTTCATGAAGTAATGTTTTTAAATTTAATTTTCTATTTTCATTTAAACATTTTTGTGGTGTATAGATCATTATAGCTTCTTAAAAGTTCATTTGTGTTTTAATAATCCATATGAGTTCTTGGCATCTGTGTAGCAGAATCATGCTGTGAAATCTTAATTCTTATGTTATTATGAAAAACTAATTTTGTTCACTTAAAAAATCTCATTTAGTTTCTTTATAAGTGTTTTTTGCCTTAATCACTGGAAGATCTCAAGGCATATTATATTAAATTACCTTACTTTTCTCACTAATACAGGTAAAGAATAACTAAAATGGTACAGTATTTATTTATGTTACTTCCTATGGAAAACATTCAGTACCTCCAAAACAGAATTAAGGAAAAAAGCAATAGACTGAATCATGTTAGGAATATATAGACGCTAAATATATGTTGCATAAAGTTAGATAATATAAGTTTGTTATTGGATACATTTTATAGCAGGCTCTGCCAAAGCTTTCAACTGAAGGATCTGTGCTGAATACATGTACTGCTCAATGCATCAGATACTAAATTCAGTTTTCAGTACAAAAAGTGATAGAAAAGAAAAAGAAATATTTAGTACTCAAGAAAACATTCTATTAATCACAACTGTAGATTGACTTCTTACCAGAAATATATACATATTGTTCTACCTGATCTTTCAAACTTAGATTATGCAGAACAGTATCTTTCAATAAAACACAGAATAAAAACAAAACCTAAAAAAGATCAACCAGCAAACATTTTCATGAAAAGATAACTTATGAAAGGAAATGCTGTATGACTCTCAGTTACAAGTGAGTTCCCCAGAACAATTCTTCTAAGCAGTTATATTACTATAGGAAGTGTTCTAAATTCATAGGATCTAAAGCCACAAGATTTAGTCACAAGCAAGTCAGGTATGATGATGTTGGGTTCTTCACTAAATGAAATCTTTAAAGCACTTGAAATAATGAAATTTTACTTCCTAAAATCATGCTTTTGTGCTGGAGTCAAGAAGAAATTTTTCATTATTTGTGTTGTATTGTACCCACAATGTAAAGTTTTTGTCATGATAGTGAGAAACAACTAAAGAAAAAAAAAAATTACAACATTAATATTCAGTTTCAACAAATGTACAGGGCAGTACCTGAAAATGCTGGTTTCTTGCTGATGAAAAACCTGAAAGGAATACCTGCCACTTACATTTGTCAGACTCTACATATGGAGATTTAGTAACATTTATTATTTGTATTTTGGGGAGACTCCAAAAACTTGATCAGGGACTAACATGTCCTTCTTGTAAGAACAGCACAATTAATTATAAGAAAGATAGTACTTATCAAATATTTTACAGTTGAACAAAAATGAATGAAACAACTAAAAAGAGACAAGGAAAAAAAAGAACAAGAGAAACAGCATAACAGCATAGTAGTAGTCATAAAATATATCAAAATATGAATACTCAGATTCACTGACATTGAAATTAAACCTTTGATTTGAGATTAATCTCAAGTAATAGTGCCACCAGAATAGATATTTAGGCTAGTTATGCATCTTACAAATAGTAAGACTCTTTGCTAATCAAGGTCTTAATCATAATCAACAGAATAGGGGTCAGCTTTGAGGGGTGAGTCATCCCATCTCTGAATTGCTTTTTTACTGTTGTTTTGTTTTTGGTTTTTGGTTGTTTTTTTTTTTTTTTCCCCCCATAAACTACATAAGGAGTCTGTGTGATTAGTTTTCTTTTTAAGATATAGTTATTCATAAAGGCAATGAATCTTATCCTTTCCCCTTGCTCATTAATGAATCTCTTACTGGGTATTTTTACTGGGGCTATCATTACATTAGATCTATTTTAATAGAATTGCAAAACCATAGAAAAAATTGATCTTTGGAGGGATCCTGTTTGACTGTAATCCAAATTTTGTCCTGCTTTGTCATCATAGTACTAAAGTCCTATCCTATTTGTTTGTCTAGTCTTAGATTTTAGTAAGTTTCATTTTCACTTTAATGTATTGACTGTATTGGGTTCAGGTGTCCAGATGTTGGTAGCACAGGGGGGTGTGGAGCAGGCCCTGTGAGGGGAGGCCAGGGCTGCAGGGTCCATCTAGCTCAAATCAACCCACCACAGGGCACAGCTGAGCCCCTCAACCAAGGTGGTGACACATCTAGGGTAAAGGCATTTGAGAAAGAGCAAAATGCTGCATGGCAGTAAAGGGGTGTAGGTTAGGGGAAATGTATGAGAAAGAGCCTTGTGGACACCGAAGTCAGAGGAGAAGGAGGGGGAAGGAGGTGGTCTGGGTGCCAGAGCAGAGATTCTTCTGCAGTTCCTGGAGAGGACCAAAGTGGAGCAATTATTTCCCTGTTGACCATGGAGGAACACTTTGGAGGAGATATCCACACTGCAGCCCATGGAGGACCTCATGCTGGAGCAGCTGGCTATTTCCTGAAGGACTGTAACCTGTGAGAGGGACCCATGGTGGAACAACGGAAATGTGTGAGGAGGAAGGACCAGCAGAGAGGGACTGTTATGGACTGACCCCAATACTCCATTCCCCATCCTGCCTGAGCTTTCCATGAGGGAGGGAGTAGAGGGGTTGGGAACTAAAGCATGAGGTTGAGCCCGGAAAAGATATGGGGGCAAGGTGTTGTTTTACTTTTGTCTTTGTTTCTCACTATCCTATACTTTTAACTGTCAATAAATGAAATTAATTTCCCAAGTCTGTTTTTCCCATGTGGTAGGCAATCTCCCTCTTTTTATATAAACCAACAGACATTTTCATATTATTTTCTCCCACTATTCTGTTGAGGACGGGGAGAGACAGAGTAGCTGAGTGGACATCTGGGAACCAGTCAAGGTCAACCCACCACAATGATGAAAAGAAAAGAAAGAAAACAGGGACTATCAAGAACATTGTTGTTTATTTGCTCAACTTATTTTTTTCTTACCTTTTTTTTTTTTTTTTTTTTTTTTTTTTTCTGATTGCAAAATGAAAGACTTGGGATCTAAATTAAAGAAACCAAGATAGACAAATTAAATTGGGTAATTCTTATATTAGTCTGGTTGCTAACTTATGTACCAGTAGAAAAGAAATTACCTAGTAATGTATATGCAGTGTGAACTTTCAAAGCTTCAGTTCAGACACTGAGTCTAAACTAATTTAGTTGTAACCTTGGACAACCTTTGTTTTTTCCAGCAAGTTTTCAGAACTGTTCAATCTTTGAAACTATACTGTTATTTAATTATGGTTGCAATGTTCTTTCAAATAAGTAACTTTTATAGACCCTATTAGACAGAATGAAACACAATATTGCATAATGTTACATGGGTATATTCTTTACTATAACCCACACCCCAACATATAGAACGACTATTGTGTTGTCTGAAAAATGCTTCAAAGTAATGTAAATTCAAGCTGGGTTGTAACTTAAAGGCTGGCAGGTTCATAAGCTTGCTTGCTGCAAATGCCAGACTGTTTAACCATAATGTACTCTTAACGTAGTTATTTTCCTCCAAATGTCCAAGGATTTTCTAGGTTTGCCTTCTGTTTGCTCTGTGTTAATTAGAAGAATTAAGAGAAGAAAAAAATATAAAGAAGAAATTTACCTGACTGTATTCCTAACCTCTGCACTTGTGAAAATATGTAAATAAAAATTCATATATATCATCAGTGCATATAAAACCCAAATATCATCTGCCTTGGTATTATTCACAACACTGAGACTAACTAAATGTGATACAAAGGATTCAGCATGTGTGCAGTGTAATTTAATAAGGACCATATTGATTGAAATCTAAACTGTTATTCTGACAAATCTCAAAAAGTGCTTCCTCAAAAACATCTATGACTAACTTCAGCACCATGTTAGTTTACTGTTGGTGGTTACAGTGTACAAATTCAGAAAAAACACACTTTTAACAAGTTGTTTTTCTTCATATTCATAAATAGTTCAAGTTGATGGAGTGATCAAAGTGTTTTAAAATGTAAAATTTCCGTCAGACATAAGTACAATGCAGTGATAATGAACATGTACATTCAGTAATTTACAGGTCAAACACATTTTAGGTCAGTAATCTGAATGTCAAATCCACCTTTTACTAAAGCTTTTCCTCTCCTCTTCCTCCTAATTATATTTCTCCATTCTTTCACTGCGGCCATTTCTTTTCTTGCAGTATGACTTCTCTGTAGTTTGTTACTTCTCCCATCTTCTACCACTTTCTTTCAAGTAAAAGAACAATAAGACTTCTCTACAGCTATTTTTCTTCTTTTCTCATTTTTTTCCTGTTCCTGACCAGGACAGGAAATACAGTCTAGATAGTGTAAAGTCTAGACAGAATACAGGCAAGTATTTCTTTTCCTTTCCTGAAATCATCCCAGGTGTTTTTAATTTTTACCCTCTGTTCTCACTAGCTTATATATTCAGTACCTTATCCCTTCATTTGCTCTTTTACCTGTTTTGAACTTTTCCTTATTTTTTAGAATACTTTCCCATTGCTTCAGATTTTTTATTTTACTCCATTTTTGGGGTAAACAAAGAAAATTTTTAGCTCCTGCAGGTAAGACAGAGTAACCTGTAACAGTACAGACTGAGGGCTGACTTGATCAGTCTCTGAAAAAAAAAAGAACATGGATGTCTTGGTGGGCTGTGAGTGAGACATAAGTCATCAGTGGTGGTGAAAACCAACCACTTACAGAGCTATATTACTAAAAACATACATTGCAGATCAAGGGGAGGGGTTATTTCTTTTTACTTGGTACTTGTGATGCCTCACTTAGAGAACTATCTCCAGTGGTGGGCCCCTCAATATTTAAGATGATTGAGGACTTGAAACACATTTCATATGAGGAGAAATTGAGAGAACTGAGTTAGACTGGATGTAAGAAGGCTCAAGAAAGGTCTAATCACAGCCTTCTATCACCTAGATGGTTACAGTGCAGAAAGGGCTAGGCTTGCCACAGAGGTATAGAGAAGAGGACGTTAGACTACAGACACAAGTTGTAGTAAAGGAAATTCCAGTTCTTCACAATAAGAATGGTGTCCTGGATTTGAGTGAGTGGTGGGGTTTTTTGGTAACAGGGGAGGGGGCTACAGCGGTGGCCTCATGTGAGAAGCTTCTCGAAGCTCCCCCAGCTCTAAGTCAGCTCCACCTCTGCACCAAGGCTGAGTCAATCAGCTATGCCTCTGCAATAATGTATTTAAGAAGGGAACTTTTGAGGAGGAGTTGGAGTTGTGAGAAGGAGTTGCGACATCTGCGTGAACACCAAGGTCAGTGGAGGAAAGGGGGATGAAAGCATGGGGGAGGTGTGCTGGAGCAGAGACCCCCCTGTATCCTGTGATGAGACAGCAAGGAGGCTCCCTCTTGCTATCCATTAAGGTCTACAGTGGAACAGACACTGATACATGGCCTGGGAGGGGCCTCGTATGGGACAACTGAGGTGATTGTACCCAAAGAAGGCCGGGATCCTGTGGGAAGAAGTAGCCCCCACTGTTGTAGTTCGGTGCTGGGAAGACTGCAGCATGTAGCAGTGTCCCACGCTGGAGCAGCTTGGGAAGAGCTATATCCCATGGGAGGGACTTACATTGGAGAAAGCTTGTGGAGGACTGTCTCCTGCGAGAGGGGGACCACACTGGAGAAGGGGGAAGAAGTTCCAGAAGTTCCTTCCCCCCCTGGAAAATGGAAGAAGTTGTAGCACTGACTGCACCCCCCATTCTCTTCCCCCTGTGCCGGTGGGTGGAGGAGGTGGAGATATCGAGAACAGAGCTGAGCCTGGGAAGAAAGGAGGGGTGAGGGTAAGGTGTTCTCAAGATATAGTAATGCTTCTCATTGTCCTGGTCTGTTTATTAAGTGTTGCTGTTGTTAATGCATGTAATAAATTTGTGTTCTTTTTCTGTTCCCCTAACAAGTCTGCCTTTTGCCCATGACCATAATGAATGATTCATCCCTCCCTGTCCTACCTCAAATGCCAAAGCTGGCTTATTTTCTCCTTCTCAGTGCTGGGATGGGGAAGGGAAAAGTAAGCAGCTGCACGGTGCACAGTTAACCTCTGAGCTCAAACCGTGACAAATGACTAAGCACTAGAGTATTTTCATGAAGTGCTCTAATAGCTCCATCTTTGAATATTTTCTAAACACAGATGAGCAAAGCCCTCAGCCAACTGTTCCTGATCCAACTTTGCATCTAATTTAACTTTGAACTAGATGGCATACCAGAAAACCTCAAGAGGTTTTTTCCAACCTTAATTTTTCTATGATTCCATAAGTCTACAACTAGCACAACTAGTTTATAACCAGCACAGATTTATAAAGGGAAAGTCATGCTTGATCAACTTGATAGCTTTCTACAATGAAAAGGCAGGTTTTATAGATAAGGGGACATCAGTGGAAACTGTCTACCTAGACTTCAGTAAGGTTTTGACACTGTCTCTCATATGATCCTCATAGAGAGGCTGTTGATATACAGCCTGGATGAGCAGACAGTAGCTTGAAAACTGGTTGAATGGCCAGGCCCAGAGAGTAGTGGTCAGTGAGATAAAGTCTAGTTGGATACCAGTGACTATTGGTGTACCCCAGCAGTCAATACTGGCTCCAGTCCTGTCTAACATCTTCATTAATGATCTGGATGATGGGACAGAATGTATCCTCATCAGGTTTGCTGATAACACAAAGCTGGGAGGAGTGGCTCATATGTCAGACAGTCATGCTGCAATCCAGAGGGACCCCCTGTGACTGACTAAATCCCTAGAGGTAAATTGTGACTCACTGGATAAAGATGGACAAGGGGTATGAGCCCATGAAGATCAGGGAATAATGCAGGATGTGACTGACAGCTGTTACAAAGGAGCTCACTTTTATCTCAACTGGTGAGGCCACACCTGGAGTATCGTGTCCGTTTCTGGCCTCCTCAGTACAAAACAGACAGAGAGTCAAAAGGCTACAGAGGTGAAGAAGGGATGAGAGTCTCTCTCATTTGAGTAAAGTCTCAGGTGGCTGGAACTGTTTAACATAGAGAAGAGAAGGCTCAGTGTGGATCTCATCATCATCTATTAATACCTGAAGGGAGGACGCAAGAGAGACAGAGCCAGATCCTTTTCAGTGGTGCCCAGTGACAGAACCAGAGGCAATGGGCACAAATTGAAACACAGGAGGTTCCATCTTAATATCAGGAAACTCCCTTTTCACTGTGAGGGTGACTGAGCACTGATATAGGTTGCCAGTGAAGTTTGTAGAATCTCCCTCCTTGGGGACATTCAAAAGCTGTCTGGACATGGTCCTGGGCACCCAGTTCTAGATGGTCCTGTTTGAATAAGGGGGATTGGACCAGATGATCCTCCAGAAGTCACTTCTGGCCTCAACTATTTTGTGTTTCTTTGATTCTGTTTTTACCTATCTTAGTCCCAGAACCATGTCAGTGAGAACCTTTATAACTTGACTTAAATTTATGTGGAAAGCAGACATTAGGAAAAAAAACAATGATATTTGTAGTTGTTTATGTTGCTAGGATGATATCACTGAACTAGTTAAAGCTGGATAAGATTGAAGGTATGTTGCTGGCTAGGATGGAGACTTGTAGTCAGCTGGAAATAGTGGAATATGTAGGACATTATGATCACCAAAGAATACAGGTGTAATCTGAAAAGAATGCACTGAACTGGCTAATTGTGATTTTGTACCTGAAACAAACAAGGTTTCACTATCAGTGTGTGGTTTCCAAAGCTCTTCTCTTCATCTCTTTATTGTTAAGGTTGAATTTCATCCAGTTTTGATTCATTGGGGAAACCATTTCCTCCCAGCCCAAGGAAGGGTTGGGGAATGACAAACAGGTCTTCCTGTCTATCTCCCATTTCCTTATGAAAGAAAATATTGGATGCAGTCTATAGTGCAGTCCAAGTAGACATATGTCTATACAGAATGGATAATCAGATGAGAAAACTGGGAAAACAGGGCAAAACAATCTGAAAGCATTAGTTGAATGTAAGTTGGAACTTGTATGTATACCATGGTATACAGCACAGACCTAGGGTTCAACATTTGACACATCTATTAAATGAGCTAGCAATCATAATGTCAAATATTGCTGAGGGATCCACAAGCATAAAAATGGATGAGTGCCCTGTATGTATTGACAGTATGAATCAGTCAGTGCCATTAATGTTTTTATTGAAATTCAGATCATGTGGAGTCCCAAGTATTAGCTTCAGTTGTAGAAATATGTTAACATATAATTCTGCTTAAAAGTAAGCATTTTTTCAATGAAGTGGTACTTGTTTTTTTTTCAGGATATTCAGTGATGGTTGAATTGTATTGTGTTCAAATATAAAGGGAGTAGAATGAGACTTTTAGTGTCTTGAAACAGTGGCACAATTTTTATAGATATGTCTCATTTCACTGCAAATAATATTTATTGAGATTTTTTCAAATCATATATTTGTTTATTATGTTATTTTTAAAAAGAAAGATGATTTGTATTTATCACATGATTACTGCTAAGTTAGCATACCTCTAATGCACTAGTCAGATCTCAGTGCTTATTAAAAGCCATTTTTAGCTTTGTACCTGCCTTTGTAAAATGGAGAATGCCTGCTGAACCATAAAGAAAAACAATTACATTCCAATCCTATCAGCTCCTTGTTAATATAATCTCTCTTCCATTCTTTCTGTGCTCTCAGAAAGGATGAAAAAGATGAATAAAGGAGTTCAGATAAATAGATAAATCTAATTAATTAATAGCATTGGAAAATTCTCTCCTCTGAATCAAAAATTTAAAAAAATCATATGTGATACTTGTCATCAATGTGTCAACCTGTATTGTTTGTAAAAAAATCTCTATAAATTGGCTAAAACAATTTTTTGAGGTTTCAAGGTTTTTTGCAATTTATTCTAATTGGCCAGACCCCCATCATCCTGAAAATTGCCCTTGACTACTATTATTTTCTTGGCAAGACAGGTGTTCTTGTGCAGTGTGCAGCAGAGCAAGAAATGTAATTCCGAGGAGGATTTCAAGTGACTAATTCAAACTGCAAAATGCAAAGGAGCCATTGCATCAAATGAAATGGTGACAAAATGAGGTTTTGTTTGTAAGTTAGAGTGGAAATATAATAGAATGCAGAGCAGTCAGAGGTACATACTCCATGCACAAAGGAATATATTACTTTATGAGCAAATTATAGTAATTTGTATTCTCAGCAAGAAATGGTGTTAATTGATATGAATTAATAAGAAATTAAAGTAGGTGCCATGGAAATTCTTTTTATTTCACATCTTCTTTCCTGTGCTTGTCATGTATTCTGTAAACTGTAAGGATCTCCTTTCATGTAGCAGTTCACACTGTACAAAAGGTTCAGGGTCCTGCTTTGCAAATGTTTGCCTAATGTTTGTCAAATTTCTTCTGGTGTGTGCTTTCTGGAGTTAAGCAGCACACATAGAACTAAGCCCTTGTTCACATTCCGCATTTTTTCAAGTCTATTTTTAATAAAGAATTGGATTGAAAATTGTTTGGAACATTATCTCCTTTATATTTAGTGAACCCCGCAGAGTCAGGACTACCATTTTCTCATTACATCATTCCTCATCCCTTTCTATCAGTATGACACACACCTTTCCTTAACTGTTCATTGCCAGTTGCAGATTGCCTCCTTTTTTGGTTCTCCTTAGTGCTGCCTGGCAAACTAGGTCAGAGAAATGATCTGGTATAAACTAATTGGGGAAAAAAAAAAAAAAAAAAAAAAAAAAAAAAAAAAAAAAAGGATAGCATGAAAGGAAGGGAAGATACATTTCAAAGTAGCATCAAAAGGTATACAAGAAGCATGTATGAAACTATACCTTCAGAGGCACAAATTTCTGATACAATCTTTACTTTCATCAAGATCCTGTGCTTTTTAGCCATTTAAAACAGAATGCTATAGCTGTGAAATGTTATGCAAAATAGGAATGATACTTTTAATACTATTTTCATAGAGGAAAAGAAGTGTTCAAATGCAAAATACAAAGGTTCAAGGTCACCTGTAGAAATTTTGTTTCCTCATATGTCATCTTGCAGCCTAGTTTTTGGGACAAATTCTGTGAGCTATATTGACAAAAGCATGTTTCTGAATAGCCTGGCCAGGGGCTGTTGTCATAAGCATTTCCAAATTACTGTATCTACAAAGCACTGAATTAATTAGGCATGATATATTTTTGGCATGTGACTGAATAGAATGTAGCACAATGTCATGAAATCTACCAGCCTGAACTGCACTGTTTGCAGAGGTAACAGTCTCGTGGGAATATTTTCCGCTCCGAATGCATGCAATTTACCTTGAAAGTAAACTGCTAGCTCTCACTAATGCAACTTCTTTTCTCTCCTTCTTTTTCAATAGCCAAGCCTGATAGGATGTCTTTTTTTTTTTTTTTTTTTTTTTTTTTTTTTCTTTGGGATTACAGTTTGCTGAACAACTTAATAAGAAAGAATCAAATAAGAATGTCCCAGCTAAATTCCCAGCACCTAGGTACAAAACTAGAAAAGTATCTGAGATAGATACAGTATAATAAACAGAAATAGCTGGGAAATTTAATTTAATTTCATTGTATGCTATTTTTAAAATGACGAATACATGTATACATACCTGTGTGTATATATGTATGTTTCATATATGTATATTTGTGTTCATGCAAATGTATTCTTTTTCCTCTTTATGAATTTACTAAAGTACTTAATGTGTAATGATTTTTATGAATGAAATTACAATGTGTACACTGATTAGATGAAGAAAAGAATCTAGTTTGTTTCAGAGCATAGTTCTATAGTATTATCAATTGCTGTTTCCAGATGGTGATATCATCAGCCCTGTAATTTGAAAACTAATTTTGCAACCAATCAGCTACTTCAAACTGTGACCTTATGACCACTATGCAGAATCTATTGTATATTAAATTGAAGTACTAAATTTCACAGTAATTTTTCTGTAAAACTTTACCTAAGATACATAATTCCTGAGACAGATATATATAGATATTTAACTCAAGAAAATTAACATTTTCTCCAATTTGTTGATTTCTCTAAGTTGATACTAAATTTTATTGACTAATATTTTGTACTTTTTAATTATTATTATTTATTAAACAGGTACACAGTAATCTACTTTTCTAGTGTAAGATTTTATCAGAAAATATGCTTTACAGGAACATGTTAAGTTTTAAGACATCCATGAAATAAAATTATCAAAGTAAATTCTAATTTGAAATGACAAATGTTTCATTTTAAGGAAGTAAAAATGCATCACAATGGTATTGTTACACATTATTTTATACAGTAGGAAACATTTAATATTCTATACATCATATTTTTACTGTATTATAATATTTCAACATAGAATGTGACTCATTCATGTTTCAAGCTGAGACAACTGTTAAAGTAATGACATTTTTCTAAAGAATGTTTATTTTTATTTTTTTATCAACTAAATTGCATAGTTTTCTTGTTCTAACTTACAGTGGTACGAAGAATTGAAAAGTAACAAGGTGAATCATATCTTATTTCATATTTTGAACCATATTAAACAATGAGGCTCATAACATCACTGCACATTTTTACTATTACTGTTACAATTATTATTAATAACAGTAACGGGGAGTAACAATAACATAAGTAAACATTTTTGTGCTGTTCTAACCATACATGGCCAAATGATGTCCTTTGCAAGAACAAAGTAAGAGAGAAACAGATGCAGCAGATCAACAATTTTTACACAAGTAAACAATTGGATAGCACTGTTTAACATGTAATAGTCTAGGTTAGTAATAGTCTTACTAGATTCACTTCCTATCTGTGGCCAAGGCTTTCCTGTGTCTCTCAACAAACTTTTCTGTTATACATTAAAATAAACTGTCTAAGTGGACATGTACAGATATTTCAGTGAACAACAGGATAAAAATAAAAAAGGTCTTTAAAAAGCTAATTAAAGAGCAATAAAGGCTGGCTTCATTGACACAGCAAAGGTAAACATTAACATCTTGATCCCATATAGAAAATGGTAGGTTCCCTTAATGGGCAATGGGTAGTTTGCTTCCAATGTATTGGAGAAGAAGAAGCCAAAAGAAAGCTACAGGAAGAGTGATATTATCTAAGTAGTACAGTGAAAAATAAAACAAATTTTAAAGCATGTAGATACTGCAAGAGTGTCAGGGTCAAAGAAGAAGGACAACTGATGTTGATGATTTTAGCTGTATGAAAACAGAAAATTCTATGTTACTGTTGTTATGAATGTAGAATGTGTTATGTGTAGACTCAGATGGATGTGCAATCCAGAATAAGGGCCAAGTCATAGATTTTGCAGAGTATCCAGACCTCTGTGACAAGAGGTGAGTTACAGTTCGTTACAGTTATTAGAACTGTAGTGAGAATTAGTGCCTGCTTCTATACTTTCAACATCCAAAAATTACATTAATACCCACTGGACGGCAGTTTTTTCTGGATTAGAAATACTTCTGAAAATTTAAAAAACTACTTGCTAAAGATCATCAATACAAAATATACTCTGTCAAGCCTGTAATCTAAAAGAAACTCGGCAGTCTTATTTTTCTACAATCCACTTTATCCTCCCTGAATCCATTAAGTTAAATTATTATTGTTTTGGTTTTTTTTTTTTTTCAGATAACATATGAAAGTTGAATGCATTACAGGTGATACGTAACTGCTAAAGGACTCATATATTTAAAAACAAAACAAAACAAACAAAACAAACAAACAAACAAACAAAACTAAACAAAAAAATTGTAAAAAGTGTTTCTGTTGCTTCTAAGTAAAAAGCTTTTGCCACGGTTGCAAATGGACAGGCAGAGAAGGAGAAGAAATCAAAGGGCACGTTAATGAAAAGATGAAAAGATACATCTGAATCAGGATGAACCATCAAGATTCAACAAAAACTACACTGAAATGATATTGATTCAATAAACATGTATGTTACCCATTTTTTCTTTTTTAAAACAACGATTAGATATTTAATCATGTACAGAATATCATACATAAGGTTAAAAACCCTTAAAAGGGTATTTTTTCAGGTAATAGCTCTAGATACATTGTCATTATGACTCAGAAGACACTGAAATATGACAATTCCATTTTTACCTGTGGATATCTAAAGGAAGGGGTTTTTTCCAGAGTATGTTGCAAAAAAAGAACCATCTGAGCCTTAAGGAGACTGAAGAGGAGAAAGGAGTGGATAATAATGACTCTAGTGCAGTGAGTCTGAGTGACAGACCAAGTGGCTGGCTGTTAGTATGAGTAGACCAGGGAAGAAGGAAATAGAGTATGGTTGGGAAAAAGAGAAAAGCTCAGGTTTTCTAATACTGAGTCTTGACAATTAAAAGGACAACCCAGGCAATGTGTCAGGAAATAGTGGATGAAAATGAAATCAAGGTTGAGGAAATAATTTGTGAGTCGTCTTCATGGTAGAAGCCGTATGTATTGAGATGGTGATAAGGCAGAGAGAAATAAAAAGTAAGCTCTGAACAACAAAATCTTAATAAAAGACAAACAAGGGGAGAAGAACAGCCAAATGTTGTTTTGAAGAAGAGGCTGAAAAGCGAGGGGGAAAATCACAGTAATATGGGGTAACAGAAGCCAATTACTGTTTTCAGTGCTTTGATAACGTTCTGCTGTTGGCTAGTATGTACTATTTCAGTGCAATCTGGTTTTAACAGCTTGGAAATTACAGGTTTATCAAATTAATTAGTATTAATATTGACATAAATCTGGACAAGAAAAAGTATTGTCAGGGAAAGTTGATATGGCAAGCAGGGAATGGCTGCTATTTCTGCCTAATGATAACAAGTTATTAAAGCCTTGTTTTCCTTGGGATTTATTTTTTCTTTTGAAATACATACCTATACACCCTTTGATATCTCCCTTTTCTGCTGCCATGTGTGCCTGCTGCTACATAAATTCACTTTTGGCATGTGCTCTGCCAGATATTAAGCCGTTGTTATTGCTTTATGCACTCATCATTGTTTGAAAAGGAATTGAGGGCATGGAGACTAACTAGGCTTGGCTTCCAAAGCACGTTCAGTTACAGAAATATTTGACATGTTTGACCCCTCAGCTTCACATCAGTCATAGGGTGGGGTACAGAATACCTGTTTCTGATTGGCTGAAATTCCCATGGTGCCTCGCAATTGGATTTCACTGTCACCATGGCAACCTCTTTGTCATTTAATAGGCTAGATGTACGGGAGACATTTAAGCATAAAATGATCTTAACCAGGTCCAACACTCTGTCAAACTACTACTGTGGCCTGTCCTGTGCTGCACTTCTGCCAAGTTCAGGGTTCTGTTCTGGTGTGGTTTTGATCATTTGGCTTCATATCTATCTTCTTTCCAGCCCTTTATAGCTGGCCCACTCAAAATATACATTGTCTACATATGTAATTGTATCCCTGAATAGAAAATTACAGACCCTCCAGCCTGTCCTTGGACCTGAGGTACTGGTAAAACATAAAAAAGTCAACAACAGTTTGATTGTAGGCTGCTTATGAAAAAAGCAGACCAGCCTGACCACTCCAAAGTCCTATGCTGCAGACATTTCCATGTTAATCATTGATATGTAGAGTTTTTTTCCACACTGGAGTTCATGGAGTTATCTGTTCTTTTGCAATGTAATTCAGTGTATTCTGCTATGTCACTGGGTGTTGTCTTTATCTTTATGCCACTGATGGATTGAGTGAAACATAAGGTCAAAGATCATAGAAAAATGATGCATGGAAAGCTGCTCTTCCCCCCTGTTAATACTATAATATTAGATTCCTGTTGTTAAATTTTATGCTAGAGTTATATCAAGGAGGCTGGTTTATCACTAATCACTGACCATAGGTTAAAATGTATCAAACAAAACTTGTATTTAAAGATTATTTCTTGTGCTTTGGACACTTTTAAATCTGACAGGAATTATGGGAGCATGTACCTTCAAGTGCTGACAGAGCTGCATTAAGAGAGGAAGGAAATAGTCATCTCAGTTGAGAACTCTACTCCAGAGAAGGAACATTTATACTGCAAATGGGCGTCTCTCATCGAACTAATTTGTTTTCTGATTCTATAGCCATTTATCTGCAAACAAAACTTTGACATTCACTGAAAGGCAGTAAAGAAAATGGGTAGGAAACACAAAGAAGACCCTATAAAACAAAATAAGGAAAGATACATTATTTGACAAATATAACTTAGGTTCTTGATATGACTAGGATCAATTCTCTTAAAGGCCAAAAAGACTTTTCAGTTCCTGGACTAGCCTTGAAGGGTTCATATTTACATCCTGCTACTGAGGAGATATTAAAAAGTTAGTTGTCAGTGTCTGTTGTTTGTCCTCTAATTCACTTAGGAATAGTTCTGAATAAAGTGAAAAATAGAGTCCCATAAGATTTGAGAGGGATGTCTCCTTCAAATATTCAAGTTAGATGTGTAGAATCCCAAGCCTCTAGTACAATTAAAATATATAGATATACTTCAATACCCAGTGAGGCAATTCCTTTTATAGTTCATTCCTTTGTGGTCCTTCTTTCATATCAACTGCAAAGAAGCTCAGGTATCACCATTCCTCACAGATATTTCTATTTAATGAGATGGAACAGGACTGGAAGGGTCTGATTCTTGGATGTGATAGGCTAATATTGGTTATTTTTAAACTCAATTTACATTTTAAAGGAAAGTTTAGAGAAGGAAAGATGGTCTTCTATATGACTATGTTTATATATTCTTTAAAGTAAAAACATATACTCTTCTCTCAGAGGGTGCTAATGGGAGCCTGATTTTTGTCTTTTCTCCTTGGAATTTTTAAGATATGATTTTAAGATTTACTAGCAGTCCCTTTATTTTTTTAATTATATTTCTACTTAAATCATCATGAAAACTTAAGCTAGAGGTGAGTTCAAAAACTCTTCACCTAAAATCATACTTAAATCTAAAGCTCTGTAAAAAAAAAAAAAAAACATTATTAAGAGAGCTTAGTGAAAAACAAAAACAACAACAACAACAACAACAAAAAAAAAAAAAAAACACACAAAAAACCCCTCACAACCTAAAAATTACCGCTGAGGAGACTTGTAAAAATCATGCTGAGCAGTAGGTCAAAAAGCCCAACATTGACAACAGCTGCAGTTAGGGAATTCTCTTATCATGGTAGGTGGCCACTCCTCTTCATTCACCCCTTTTGACATTGTTCTCTTATATCATTTGGACATATTCAGTAAGGTGATATAAGGGGCAGACTTTTCCTGTGCTCATCTGTATGTAGTGGGGGTATGGGGACTAGTTACTGCTTAATAGGCTGCTTTATTCGCACTTACCAAACAAGCTTGGCATCATCTAAAGCATAGTGAGGGTGAGAAGGGACTCATACCAACCAAGTAAATTCTGTTTGTAATACTTTTTAACCTGAACATCCCTATTGAAAGATGTAATATATCATTGATCTCTTATCCAGGCTCTTGTCCTTCCATAGTCTGGCCTTTGTGAGGATAGAGATGGAACCCATTTAAGTTATGTTTTCTGAAGTTTATATAGATGACATAGTTAAAACTAGCACACCAGGTCCGTACAAGTAAGGCATTCTCCCAAGACAGAACAGAATCAAAGCAGCTTCTTGCCTAGTCTCAGTAATGAAAGCAAAGTACTTTAAGATGAAAACACAGCCACTAACTCATCAGCTTCTTGACTGATGAGCCACTGCAAACACGTGATAATCCAGGTGAGAATCCATGTAAAGAATCAGTTGCCTAATGGCCAGCAAAACATGTTGAAGAACTGACAAAATACGTTAATTGTTTGTTTTTCAGGGATAAAAGGAGAGATCTAACCTAAATTCTGAGTACCTCTGGCTTTTTGCTATAGGCAGGGTAAAACAAAGCATATATATTAATGTAAGCATAACTGATATAAAACTTGTAGGAAGTTATAATCCAAGGTTAAGATAGACACATGGTGCATTCATGTCTCTCTGAATTCAGTGGCAATGATAAGATTGACTGTGTAATGTGCTAGGGAACTGTGGGCTAATACCATTTTATAATTTAATAGCTTGTAATCATCAACCTGAATGTGTTTTCAATAAACCCATATTTTCATGTTACCTATTGACTTTGTTCAAGTTCTCATGTGTGCTTATATGGTTGCACAACCTCTACATGTGCTGAACTTCAAATGGTTGAGATCTTGGGTTTGCTTGCAGCTACAACAGTACTTAAAATGTAAAAAAAAAAAAAAAAAAAAAAAAAAAGTAAAAATATCACTTCCTTAAGTACATGATAGATAGGTAGGTAGATAGATAGATTAGATAGATAGATATTACAGTACAGAACTGAGATTTGGAGATAGACTGTGCAGCTAGATAGCTGGTAATGTGCCCATTATTCACATATCTTTTGTGATATGCATAATCAGCAGCACAGGACCTGGAAGGTGCATGTGTCCTTCTCACACTGTTTTAAAGTTGCATTATCAGCTCAACTGTATTCAACAATTAAAGTGTTAACTGAGCTCAAAGTGAACAAACTCATCTACTGTTTCATTAAAGAATTAACTTTTCCAATTAAAGTTTAACTTTCTTTAGTCCATTTACATAGTCATCATCCTAAAGCAAATAGAAGAACAATTTATCACTGTTACAGCTTTCTAAAACGTAATCACGATGAGCTTATCCAGTGTCAGAGTTACTGAAATAAAACTGTTATAACAAAACTGATTAGACAGATATAAGGAAAAAAAGAAGTTCAACATTATTTGTATAGTAAGATAATCAATAGTCTAGTTACAAAACAATTTGTAGTCTCTAAAATATTGATCTCTCAATAGTCATTTTCTAGGAAAGTCAAGTGAATGTATATATATATAATGAATTCTATTACAGAGCACATACCTTTGTGTGCCTTCGTAAAATACACTAAGACCTGAAGTCTTCTGCATTTATGCTGCTGATAACTAAAAAGTAAATATGGATGAAACATTTTTGACTTATAATTTCCATAAAATCTTCACCTTTCTCAATTAAAGAAGAAATGACAGTGATGGTGACCGTAGAACTCTAATAAGTCACAAAATGCAAACTGTAAAACACAATTATTACTTTAGAGGAAAAGTGTTATGTAAAAGTTTGCAATGCTTAAACTCATACCAAATAAAGGTTTACTTTATCTTATTTGAGGTATTATCTTATATTATCTTATTACCTTATGTGAGGTACTTTATCTTATTTATTCATCTTTTGCACATATGAGAGTATGATATTTAGTAGACACTGATATATTTTGGACAATCCAGGTGGGAACAGTTATACTAAGCAGTTACTATAGAAATGTTTTATTATGGAATGTGTATCTATCTATCTTTATATTGCCCTATCACAATAATATCTGAATGCCACAGAACGCTTGCTTGTATAATGTCCTTGTGACATGTCAATAGTCTAATTTTAAAGGTAGGAAATAAGAGATAGAAAATTAATCTTTTTTTTACCATAGATTACTTAGGTAAAATACGACAGATTGGATTTTTATCTCTTAAGTTTTCTGTTTGTTATTTAATCAGTAGTTCATACTTTCTTGTATAGTTATTTATAATTAAATATAGATAAAAGCATAAATGAGATAATTGAAAGTGAGGCTGTTGTTTTCAGTGTGTAGGATGGAAGAATAAAGTATTCTTGCACCAGGTTCAACAGCTGTAACTGTGGATCTACTACAGATCTGGGAAAATTGGCTCTCAAATTTATTAATGTAGGTTCCAGTCAACTCCCTTCTTTTATGCCTCAACGTTTATCTTAGAAATAGAAATCACAACTAAATCAGAAAAGATGGAACTTGAAGCTTTTTTTCCTTCTGGAAAACTTTGAATATTATTTCTTGTTTATTTCTTGTTCTGAAAAATATCTTTATTTTCACAAACACTTTAATATTTCCTCCAGTTTCCCTCTGTGTTACCATTTTTGATCCAGGTGCTCTGCATGTCAATACAAAGAAATCTCTTTATTGCTCAAAAACCCCCTCAACATTTCAGCTTTTCTGTCACCATTTCTGAAAGTTTCAATAAAATCCAGACATTCAAAAAAAATCTAGCAATTTCCCAGGGTTACAATTCTCCCAGTTCCAGATCATGACATTAAAATTCTCTTTTGTTTTGACAACCTCATTTCTCTTAGCTGAGTGTTTAAATTTATCATAGTGAAGAACAGATGAACCGAATTGTCTTGTCTCACAACGGTACTGGGACCTTATACGAGAAATCAGAAGTATACATGCTTCAGAACACATGGTTTATTTTACTGGAAGTTTAACAAAATAGTGTCATCATTTGAGCCTACCCAGCAGCTAAATGCCACGCAGCTGCTCACCCACCCTCCCCCCACTTAGGAATGGGGAAGGAATCGGAGGGGCAAAGGGAGACTCACGGGTTGAGATAAAAACAGTTTAATAACAGTAACAGAACAATACACTGACAGCAGTACCAACAGGTAATGTACCATACAGCTGCTCACCTCCCATTGACCTGCTCCCAGCCAGCAATCCCCAACACAAAGGCACCACAACAACACTCCCAGAATGGAGAGCCCCTCCCAGGCCACTCCTGCCTTTATATAGTGAGCACAATGTCACATGACATGGGATATCGGCCAATCTGGGCCCAGCCCTCCAGCTGTGCTCCCCCCGCCCCCGCACACAGGTGAGGGCACTGGGACCTGGGGAGCCCCTGGGGTCTCAGTGTGCTGCAGCACTCCTCCAGCTGCCAGACCAACGGGAACTCTAGTCCAGCCCCAACCAGGAAAAATAGCAAGAAAAGGGCATGATAGTAGGAAAATCTATATTATTTACGGGTTTATAAGCTTCTGTTCTCTTTTCTCACAGTACTCTGATGAGGCAAATAAGCACTCTTCTTCCTATAATATAATTACGGAACAAAACAATAAATTTAGGATTATTTTCATTTTGGAAATCTAAAATTTAGGCATCTAAATCCAAATTATTACCCTAGACTTCCTGTATCAGTACATATATTGAGTCAACGTTAAGGACATCAGCAGTGCTTTTATCTGCCTGCCTGTTAATTTCACCATGATGTGAATTTTAGTTTGGGAATACCTGCTTCACTTTAGTGAAAACAGATGATTCTTGTCAAACAAACTTAGTATTAAGACTCACACATTTAGGTGATAAAAGCAGAGAAATGAACACCAGTCTAAATCTGAAACTCATTCTGAGAACTAGACCAGTGTCCCAGGATGAGCAGTTTTGTGTATATTAGTAATTGCTGCAGTGAACCTCTCTTCTTCTCAATCTACGTTGGGGAAAAACAAACAAAAAAACAAACCAAAAACCTCAAAATCCCAGAGTACTAATAGCTAATTACCACTGAGGAACAAGTGAAAAATACCGTGTGTGCAATCTCACAGAAAGAAAAATCCACCAATGCTGTCAGAGTTCAGTTACTAAGGCCCACATTCACTAAACATACTTTAGAAGCTTAGCTGAGACCCCTTCAAACTTGATGTTTCTGCCCCATTTTTCTCTTACAACTTTCTATATAGCACTGAATGTTCTCATTTAGCAGTCATGTTACCATAAGGTCAGTAGAGAGAAAAAAAACTTATTCAGATGTTGGCCAGACCAGCTAAATTTTTAAGTAATTTTCTAGATGACCCTCTTTATATTTCCACTGACTACAGAAAAAAAGTTAAGAAAACTACAGTCTCATCTTATAGTGAGACACATGTCCTTTATTATAGGTGTCTAGAAGTTAGATGTTTAGGTTTGAAATAATCAATCCAGAGCCCTTCTCTAGCCACTGTAGAGAAGTGTGCACTTCTTTAAGGTAATTAATCTTATACTAAAAAAGGATATCTAAAACAGGTCTGACAAATCAGCCTCTTAACATGCCTTTTTCTTGTCACTGAGTATGAGAGCCCAAAGTTAAATTTATAGATATAGAAAATTTAATGAACAGAATTGCCCTTCTGTTAGGTGTCTAAAATGATGTAAGACAAATTGTTGTATTGCACCTGGCTGGAATGGAGCTAATTTTCCCTATAGCACCCCATGTAGTGCTGTGCTTTATATTTGTAGCTAGAACAGTGTTAATAAAACACCAGTGTTTTGGCTACTGCTGAGCGGTGCTCACACAGCATCAGTGCTTTGTCTCCAACCTAGGACTGGTAGACTGAGAGTGGGCAAGAGGTTGTGGAGGGACACAGCCAAGACAGCTAATCCAAACTGATCAAAGAGATATTGTATGTCATATGACATCATATTCAGCAATAAAAACAAGGAGAAAATAAGGGGGGTTGTTGGAGAATGGCTCAGAGACAAGGGTCCTGAGCCCACCGAGCAGTTGTACGATCAGAGCCTGTTCTAGGGGCTCATGCTGCACCTCGCTGATGCTGGGCCTCACTAGGGTTTGCCTGCAGCTGCTCACAGCTGCTGATACATGAAGAACGTCAAGGACGCTTCGGCCTTGTGTACCGTGGTGTATCAAAAACAGGTTAAGCAGAATTAAAAATAGTGGCCTGAGAAACTCAGTGTTATGAGATGCTTGTGCTGTTAGCTAACCGCAAGTAGGTGGACCGTGCGAATACGACCTTTAGAGCTTAAGCCAATCAGCTAGTGACTAGTAGGCATAACAATTATCGTTGTCTATATAAATATATGTACCCTGGACCAATAAAGGGATACGATATGATGCTCTATCACCCACAATGAGTCCATCTCGGTGTGTCGTTCCTCCGCAGCTCTGCAGGGGGTGACAGGGATGGACATTTGTTCTAAGGCATTTCTCTTCCAAAACAACCGCTATGTACAACGAAGTCCTGTTTCCCAGGAAATGGCTGGACATTACCCGCTGGTGGGAAGTAGAGAATAAAACTTTATTTTTTTTCCCCTTTGCTTCCATGTGAGGCCTTTTTTTTCTTTCTAAAATTGCCTTCATCTCAACCCATGAGTCCCTTTTTTATTTTCTCCCACTGTCCCACTGAGGAAAAGGAGTGATGGAGAAGCATGATGGGCACCTGGTGGCCAGCCAAGGTCAACTCACCACAATTGCCATCCAAAATTTTTATCTAGTTCCCTTTAAAATAATTAAAATCTCTTTACTTCCTTCAGTAACTTTCAAGTCTGGCCTCAAAGTGTTTAGAATGTTATTTATTTCTGTGTTTGTTCACTGCTGACTGCAGACACAGTTGCACCTGCATGTAATGTGCACAAAGTGCTTGCGCTTCATCTAATCACTAACACACTTTAAGCAGTTAGGCTGATCCATATAATTGAAATTGAGGAATGTTATTGTTTGTAATGTGGTATTTGTCACTGTTTTCAATAGTCATTGTAAACCCTATATAAATAAAAGTCATAAATTACTGAAACATTTATTGTCATCATTTCTAGATAAAGGGGAAAAGTGATGTATTCATTGTTTATGTGGTGAGTGACAGAAAAGGTATAGTAAAAGCAGTATTATTAAGGACAAATACAGCAACAGGTGAAGCATTTTTTTTTTCTTAGAAAGTTAAATTAACACTAGTAAGAATGTAAAATATGGATATTTATTTTCCAATAACATTTTCAGTCATTCAATCTTATTAGATATACCAGAATCAGAAGGCTGAACTGTGGAGATATAAACTACTGTATTAAAGAATGATCTAGAATGCAGTATGCTTTCACCACAGGCTTGAATTAAAATCAGTGAAAATATTTCTTAGATGTGAAAATAATGTGTTTTTTTTCTTCCTCCTTTTTATTATCTTTTAGTTTTGCATAGTTTTGTACTTCATATTTTAGCTAGGAACATAAGTAAAATGAAAACAATGTCAGGACATACTGAAAAGTACAAAAGAATATTTCTGGCCTTCTTATACAGACAGCAACACTTTGGATAATTTGAATAAGTTTCAGATAAGCAGCCATATTTTTGGGTGCTCATTAGAGCTTGGTGAATAATTTATAACAAATAATTTAGCTGATGAATTTTAACTCTCTTCGGCTCACAAATTGTCCATGAACAGATTGTGATTTTCCTAAATTAGTTCATTATTCACAATCATTCGGTGAATGATTCTTGTGAATAAATCTTTCTCTGTAGCTAGTTTGTGTCCAGGAGTTGCAAACATTTAACTTTTAAGTTATTGTAAACAATGAACTTTCAAGCTGTTTTGGTCTGACATATGTCCTGTCGAATATTTCTGATGAATTGTAATGCTTGAAATCAATTTATCAGGAATAATAATAATAACAATAATAATAATAACAATGACAACAACAACAACAACAACAACAACAACAACAACAACAACAACAACAACAACAATAATAATAATAATAATAATAATAATAATAATAATAATAATAATAATAATAATAATAATAATAATAATAATAATAATAATAATAATAATTACTACAACAACAATTTTCAAATCTTATATAATACATGCGCTTTCTAACCTAAGTTTCGGTTCTGTGTCCATCACTGTAATATTTAGGAAATGTCCTGCAAAATCAAGTTTATTTTTTCATACACTCAAAGTGAGACAAATCCTCATATATTCAAAAGAACTTGAGAAGTTCCAGAAAATGTTGTTCATTCCTTGGCTTCCTTTGATTCCGTGTTTACCCATTCATTGTGAGTGGGCTACAATCAGCCAGAATCATCATGATATGTGAAGACAGTAGCAGTTGCAGTGGCAGTAAAATCTTCTAAAAGTTTAAGTTACAAATTTTATCAAAGTTTTTGAGTTTGACATTTGTAATCTTGATATTGGATGTTATAAGGACAATGACATATGGATATCCCATTTTGAATTTTGAAAAATATATTATTTAGCTCAGGAACTTAATCATACCTTTTGGGACTAAAAGAGGGGGGACAGATCTATGTTTCTGAGTAACTTATGTCCTTGTATTATCTGTATATTCTCAATTTCTTAAAACTGTAAAAATGTTTAAATTAAGCCATTATGCCTTATGACTATATGACTACTCATGCTAATATTCACTTAGCAAGGCGGATGGAAAAACATGTTTTTTTTCATTATATTCTTTTTTTCTTCTATCCATTATATTCCTGTTCAGTGTGAATGCTTTTTCAAAATTATGTCACATATCAATATCTTCTTTATGTGGAGAAATTATAAAATATTAAGATATGTTTTTAAGTGAATCAACAATTTTATTTATTTACAATGAATATACAAGGTGGATTCTCTAAACACAAGCATAATCAAGCAAGAAAAAACAGTTCCACAGCAGGACATCTCTTCAAGTGAGTAATTGCCCCAAATCCCTCTCTCTTAGCTTCTTTTAGGAGCACTGATGTTTTGAAGCTACCTTGCTGCTTTCTGTATCAGCTTTTGTCTCTTAGGCACCAAGAAAAATGATCTTTCCTCACATAGTAAGAACCTTTATTTGCTATATGTTTGCCCTGGAAAAATGGCAGAGGTCAGAAAGCTCAGGTTATATTCAAGTCTCTGTCTCTGTGCTCTGGATCTCAAATTGGTTTAGATATTGTATTACATACAAAAGTCTAATAAATGAAACCCTCTTAAATAAATGTTAGCTGTAAAAAAATGTCTGCATACTGTAACAGATTCCACAACACTGTTCAGATTTTTCCAAGGTTTGATTAAAGAAATTAATTGGACTTCGATTTTAATAACAATTACAAGATTAAGTCTCAAGTTCTAGGTGATATTTTTTCATACAATAGGTTCTCCATCCATTGCTATATGTAATCAGAAACAAATAATCATGCCATGCTGTCAATATAAAAGATACATTTTAATTTGCACACAATTATTTTTTATATCCAAAAAGTTCATGTTGTACATTAGCTCATACTGAGTAACTATCAGCTACAGAAAACTCAGACAGTGCTGTAACATTCACTGTCACTTCTTATTACCTTCAAGTACTTGGCTTATTTCAGTGCAGAGCCTCGATTGCTGTGTAGTTTTCAGTACCTAACACTGTTTCTAGTAGTGGGGATGTTTTAGCATGTGTTATTACACAGAAACTTTCAACTAGTTACTGCACAAATCTTTCATGAAGTCCTTTATCCAAAAGAGAGGTTTCTTCAGAAAAGCAACAGCAGTCCCAGAAAAACTGAATCACAAAAAGAAATCAGTCATTCACAAGAGCCAAAAATGAACAGGATGGACTTTTCAGAAATTATTTTAAACAAATTTTCTTAAAATAAATTACAGGAATTTTATATCTCATCTTGAATATTTAGTTTTAATTATTATTACTGTTTTCTTATCTATATTTCTATAAGAAATATCCCTTAGGTACCTAAGGTCAAAAATAATGTCTAAAGCCCTTTTTTTTGTGAGAGTTCTGCTCTCGGATGCTGTATTGCAATAATGTACACCACAAAGTACCAGATTTCTCTATAGATTGTGTCCAAAACAGTATTCCCTAAAGAATGGAAATTCCACCTACTCATGAATAAGTATATGATGAGGCCGCTTGAAAGAAACAGAGTCTGGAAGTATGATTAGGAGAAAACAGTAAGACACTAAAAAAAAAAAAAAAAATGAGAGAAGCCAGTAGGATTTTGGAGAGAGTAAAACATATATATCCACTCAGAAATATGACCCTATGGAGTCTGCTTACTTCATGGAACTATTTCCTTAGTCTGAGTCAATCAAGGCATATATTTTTGATACATGCACTGAAGGCATGACAGGAAGTCAACGAGTTTTTAAGTAGTATACTTAAATAAGAATCTACACTCCCCAAAGTTCACCAATATTTCAAACAATGAATGACTGCGTATTCCACTTTTGTCTCATTGTGAAAAGGAGGAAAAGAACCAAATAAGAACATGAAGAAAAATTAGTTGTCAGGGTAGTTCTCAGGGCATGGAAATCAATGATTTGTTTTGTGCTTTTGCCTTGAATCTTTTAGCAGAAGCGCTTGCTTTCTCCCCATGAATCGGAGTTAGCTGGTATTATTGACATATCCACAGAAAGGCTGTGATTTAAAAAATGTATAATACTTGGCAATGAGTTTATTTAGGGGAGCTTTTGAATGTCAAGGACATTTGAGACAGTTTGCTCATTTTAGGCAGCAGAATTTCAAGACATGAAAGGCTGGGAATAGATATAAGTCTTTTTTTTTTTTTTGTCTAGTACAATGAATAATAAACCTATTTTAATAACTTTTTCTTCTTATATTTCTATGTCTCTTAGTATTCAGCATACCTGTCCTCAAAAAGTCCCATGTTGTACAGAAGATCTACAGTCTGAGGCAGACACCGAGACTTCAGCTTCCAAGTCTTTCACTCAGTATCAGATTCATTATTATATAGTAAATTTCTCTAACAGCAGAGTATATTGGATACTGAGTGTTATCCTCAATTATGTATATATTTTCTTGATTATAGCAACAGGGCTACTTTTCCCCAAAACATATATAGACCCTTCCTCTGTGCCAAAAAATTGAGTCTGAAGTAAAAATGAAATGTGTTTAACATGAAATTAAGAAATTAAAAAAAGTACATCCTTCAGTGCGTGTAAGATTTAGTAGGATCTGATAAAAAAAAAAAAAAGTCAGTGGAAAAAATTAATATATTATCAATCTCTGTAAAAGATTTCATCTTTAGTTTTCAAGGCTATAGGAAAAGCTGACACTCTGGACTCCAGAAAATCCAGCCAGCTGTGATTTGTTCAGTTGGAGATGTGTACTATAGCTGCTCACATTCTCTACATAGCTAAGACATGATGTAGTCTGGTCGCAAATTAAAGTCGTTTTCATAATGTGTTTTTTCAAGTCACTAAGGAAAGCCAAGAGCACCTCCTATAGGCAGTTCAAACCTGTTGTTCTACAATCAGGATCCTTCTTGGGAGCCTGTTTTATCAGTCAGGTTCTTTATTTTCCTAGTAACAATGTCTAAACAATTAAGTCCTATTAACCTATAATGATTACTGATTCCCATTAATAAAAGCTTTTAATAGTTTAATTGAAATGGTTTCACTGTATACAATATTTCTTAGAGCTTTTTAGAAAATCCAGTAAAATAAGCACTTAATTTCCTCTTCATTATCTGAATATGTTCATTAACATTCCTTTGAAATGCCTGCTATTGTTGATATCCCAGTGATTCAGAGTCTCACTAGTGTCAGAATCACTCTATTGACTACCAGAAAGAGCAACCTACTGATATTTCACTTCCCAAAACTCTCAAACTATGGCTAACCAAAGGGGGTTTATTTTTCTCAGGTGAACACCTACCAATTCAGTGTACTAATGCAGCAAAAGATTGTTAGCCAGCTTGGAGCTATTATAGTGATTCAGAGGATACCATGGGATGTACATGTCATCACTTGGCACATCCCTCATATATCATCAAATGCAAGAAGGAATGCTTGATTAGATTCAGACAATCATGAGCAGGGGCATGTTTAGTTGTCATCATTCAGTGCAGGTAACAGCATAATTGTTATCTGCTATGAAGTTAGGAGAACATTTTTTGTAATGGTGCACTCTCAATGCAGCTGTAATTTGTGTGCAGCATATTAGAACAACAATTACTGTATTTGTTGTGAATAGTATCAGTTCTCAATATTCTTCTCATTTACTGTAGTCAGGGTCCAGTATTCTGCAAAGCAAGTCATACAAATCACTGATAGATTGCTTTACCTGACAGAGCACAGTAAGTGGTCTGAATTCAAAGTTTGTTCATGGAATGTAAATTACTTGAAAGTAGCCTGAATTGCACAAGTCTGAAGTTTTTAGGGAATTACGTAACTGCAATTGAACTGACTTCAAGTATATTTTCTTTGCTACACTGATGGAACTGTCTGTATTCTGAAGAACTGAATTTGTCCACAGTTTGAACACTGATCAGAAGAAAATTGTGCAAGAAGTTCTTGAAAACTTAACTCCCTTTACTCTCTCTAAGTAGCTACAGTGTTCATAAACAGACTGTTTGCTTTTGTGCTATCAAATTTTGGGCCTGGATAATACAGTTACAAATACAGATGGAAACCAGAAATCCTTCCTATGGTATCTACCAGTAAAAATGTTTCTGGAAAAATAATCAAACAAACACGAGCAAACCTTCCTTTAGAAGAACTAAATAAAATTTTGAAAATGTATTATATACATATGTATATCTTTCCATCTTCCTCTTGAAAGAATCATGTTATATAAAGTTTTACTCATAGCAGATTTGTTTTATTCAGTGTAGTATTTCTCACATTTCTTTGTGTCAAATGTATGTACAGTCTTCAAAAAAAATCTTATACAATATTTGAATGTAATATTTTGACATAATGTGTTCTGTAAGGTGAAGTGACTTCTTATAAGACTCGTAAGAATGTATAATATAGTGATAAAGGATTTATTTATAATTTAGGTTCCCATTCGGGTCGGTGTAATCAACAATATTCCCACATATCTATAATAAAATCTCTTGCTGTATATAATCGATTTTAGGAAGGTAACTCTTCCATGTTGTTTTGAGTCCCTTTAGCACTGAAGAAAAGAATTCCCTACTAGTTCTGCTCTCTGGTTTTTCCAAATAATTAAAGAACAATTCACCTTACAGTTGAGATTTTAACTTATGGCTTGGCTTTTGTTGTTTTTCATTTCTTCTATTCAACCGAGCTCTCGTTACTATGCTATTTGAACACTTCAAGTTAGATTCTGTGATTAATTCAGGGAAAGTCAGCACATCAACTCTGGAAAGTAAAAAATTTACATTGCCCTCACCTTTCCTCTGAAGGCTACAGATATTGACCTGTATGTGCAAGGTCAAGAACTACTTCTGTGAACCATTCCACGTATGTGTCTTGCAAATGTATGTAAGATAGCAGAGATCCAGGCATAGCCCCTATAGAGATGAAGTACCATAGCAGGGAAAATATCTATATAAGCGTAAGACAGTTTTCTTTTTCCTCTCTGTTTTACCCCATTGGACCCTGGGAGAAAATTTGGTCATTGGTTTACTCTTTTAATGAGTTCGAAGGAGCTTGTATGGAAATGCTTATAGACAGGCTAAGGAGGAAATGAAACCTGAAAATTTACTGAGTAAGAAATAATAAAATGCCCATTTGAGATGGCAGTTTTCATCTCATGATGTTCTAAACATATAGACAACCATATGAATCTTAATAATTAATGCCCATTGAGTTCACTTTGTGTGTCTGTGTAGAAATTTCTGCCTTTGTGTTCTTTTTTATTTGTTAAATCAACTTTCCCTTGAATAAAGAAACTGCTGATCTGCTTTCATCAAAGCACTCCATGGAGATGGATGAAGATAAGAAAAATCTTCATGAAACATTGAAATATTTAAGCTGATTATATTTTTCAGTGTTTGAAGTGCAACACCATTTCCATTTCTTGTGATTCTTTTCCTCTTTCCCAAAGGAATCAATAACAGATTTATATGCATTCTTTCAATTTTCCTCCTTTTTATCACAAAGTAAATGGTAATAAATTATACGTAGAACTTATTGTTCACCTATCAGTAGATAGAATTACTACTCTTAAAATGTTTACAATTTCTAGTGTTGGAAAATTATAGAGCTGCAAAAAGAAAATAAAAATCCACACAAAAATGGAAAAAAAATCCTACAAAGGTATTTACAGATAGTGATTTCTATTACATTGAATGAGTGAAAGAAATAAAGACAAAATGAATAAAAGAAAGATTTGGTGAGATGTTATTTTTTCTTTGTCATCATTCAAATATGCCAGATTTACAAGTAGCTTTAATGGTTCCAAATGAATTAAGTGTTAATTCCATTTTGCTGAACTAATCATTACAGGTTTAGGAATAATTGGAGGTTTGTTTATTAGTCTGGATTATGGTGCTAAAGCTAATGAAGCCAAACATTCTGACTGGTTTGTTTTTAACAAGGACAAAAAGACAGAATTTTTTTTAGAATTTGTTTTACAAAGAAGAGAGGAAACAAGAAAAGACACCTCATTGTGCCCGAATAAAATTTTTCAGAAGGAAAGCTTTTGATAATGTCTACATTAATATTAATAATATTCTTTAATTGATATATGCTATGCAACCCCTTCTCTTTCTATAATGAATCTTACTTTTGTATAACCTCCTTTCCTACCATACTTCTACTTATCTATCTTGTTCTTCTCCAATGGGTAGTAATTTTTTCTAATGACCATCAGTTTTGGAGTAAGAACATCATTCATTTTGCATAGGGCACTGAAGAACTATCAAATTGTAATGATTTTCAGTCACTGCAGACCTGGGCCAGATTCAAGCCTAGTGACTCAGTGATGAAAGCCCCTGAATACTATTAGCAATTCCCTGAACTGCTTAGTTCCCATTAAATAAATGTGCAATGTATTTGTCATTAGGAATCCTATCTTCTCATTCTAATTCTCCGTATTGGAAGCTGTTGGACTAAAAATAAAAATGTATTTGCATCCATCAGGTAATTTTTTCTCTAGTTGCAATGTTACATTAATATATCCACAGTTATGGTCAGTTAAGTTTTCCACTGCAAATGAGTGGTTGGAGGATTCCTATCTTCATTATTTTGTTCAAAATTCTAAGCAGTTTCTAGGTGTGATACTCATTTTCTGAGAAAGCATATTGCAAAAAGCAAAGAAAAATTCTGACAAAAAAGTATTTTTTACATGATCTAGTAAGAATAGATAACAAAAATAGTCCAAACTAGTTACAGTCAAGGGTTATCTAACATTTATTTTCTGAGCTCCATAATTCAAAAATGTATATTTTTACTGTTTTAATTAACATTGATGCAAAAGTTGTCAGCCAGATGCATTGTTTTGTAAATAAATAAATAAATAAATAGATAATAGTAAAAAAATCTTAATTATTTAAACCCGTTTAATGACCATATAACTACCAGATAATTGTCTAGTTATTTTTCCATATAAACTGAAAGCCTTATTAGAGAATCTGAAAGCAAGTTATAAAGTAATTGCTTTTGAACTACTTGATAACTTCATGTATAATTTCTAAGTAACTTGCAAAATATGTAATTACAGTTGGCTATATGTTCCTATGTGTTGTGTGCTGCACAATGTTGAAGTGTGTCACAAAAGTGACTCCAAATAGCTAAAATAGGGTATAAGTACCTAAGCAGTATTAAAGTACCTTGAAGAGAAATCTGAGCACAATCTACAGTACTTTTACTCATAAGCAACAGGAGTCATTGCTATTGGAAAGGTGGGAGGAGCCAGCTAGCAAGTATTTTGTACCATATGTCTGCTTCACAACCCACTGAAGAAATGTCAAAAGAACATTGCAAGTTAATATTGCCTGAGACAGTGATAACTTACAATGCTCTGACAACACAGATTGCAGATGGCCAAATTACCACTACAAACACCTTCTGGCACCTGACAGCTCACCAGATGTTGGTGGGTGTCATTTGCTACTTAATCATGTACCTGAGGAGAGATTATGGAGTTCCTATGACGGATCCTGTGGTATCCATGTTAGTAAACAATCGATGGTCCTGATGCAGGAATTCAATACAGTGCCAGGGTAAATAGTGTCATGTATATGTGTAGATACCCTGATGAAGTACCTCTACTGCCTTACAGAACAAATGCAAGATTGCTTTAACATTGTTTTGCAATGGCAACCTTATTACCGATAAGGTTAGGGAATGCTCCAAATACCAAATAGCACATTTATAAAGTTGCAGAACAGCAAATCAAAAGCTTCTCCTACATCTGTTTCTGGAAATATCCCTGTAAACTGGAGACTTTTATTATTTCCATCAGAAATAGTCATAGTGTATCTGCATGTGGCCGTGTAATTGGAGTTGTTTGTCAGCTTTAGACTTTTAATGTAAGCAAATTCTGACTACTGAATAAATATTCTTCTAGAAACCTGAGAGTGAGAATATTCCAAAGTATCTTGGGAATTATATGTGTGTTTGCTTTTCCTTTACTATTTTAATATTTTATCCAACCTTTTAAAATTATTTTAATCTTGTCTCCCAGTTGTGAGTTTATTCAAGATTTTTCCTGCCTTTAGCCATAAAATAAAATTAAAAAAAAAGCTCTGCAGACTTCATAGAAACCAAATCACATAGCAACAGATCACCAAGGTTTTCATGAGCCTTAGTACTTTTAGTATGTACTCTCTACTGACTTTATTTTATAGGTATTTACATAGACTATTTTAACACATGGCTTAAAAGGCTTCAGAATAATTATCCAGCTTGCAGGATAAAAATAACACATAATGAACTCTAAGAATTTAGTCGTATACATTTTTGTGGTTCACAGATTCTTTTTTTTTTTTTTTTTTTTTTTTTTTTTTTTTTCCTATTTAAAGTTCCTAAGGGACTACTATACACTTTTCATTCACATAGCATTGAATACAACAAGGGATAGTTGGGATCCCAGAATCAATGTTTGGCTAGATGCCAGACAAGAAATTAGGAACAAAAATTGTATCTGCAATAAAAAATATATGACTTACATTTAGATTAATACAGAATTAGTATAGACCACAGTAGGACAGCTTGAAAGTTACAGAAAAGCAGGAAGAAGGATCAGGTGATAGTCAAATGCAAGAAGTGAGAAATAAAGTTGGCATTGTGGTGGACATGAAATAACTTCTCTCTGGACATCAGATATTGTCTTTATACAGCAACTGGGAATCTATATAGGAGAAAAGGTGAGGAAAGAAGAGTGGAAATAAAACCAGAAGATCCTAGTCTAGTAACAACAAGAAATCATACAGAAACTGAGAAAAAGCACAAGGATGCAGACTCCACTGCAGTTACACACAAGATTTAAGTAGCTTTGCTTACCTGCAGTGTTGTATATTTAGATTCCTCATAAATTTAGCAGTTTTTTATAATAAAATCATATATCTATGATGTATTTGTCACTGTATTTGCTCTTTAGAGTATTACTTTAAGCTGCAATAATTGTATATTTTCATTGTGAAAATGTACTTGCTAGCTATTTTAAGCTACCAATTGTTAAATGAACTAGTAAACTGAATGGTGAGTGGCCTAAAAGTGTTCCCTCAATCAGATAGTCTATTTATTAGGTGATAAGTTATCTCCCAATTAGACAGTCAGGGCTGGCCCAGTTGGTGATTGGTGGCAATTGACTACCTAGGTTACTGAGGGGTAACAGCACTTGATTGATGTGTATCAAAAGGTAGCCCAAATGTTCTGGCCGTGTAAATCATTTATGTAAGCATAAGTAGATTATGCTTAATCATAGGGGAGACCACATGATATAAAGGTGATTAAAAACCACACATAGAATTCAATTAAATAATTTAAAGTAATGATCTGGAGGAAAAATTAAGAAGAAATGATAATTAGTCATGGATTTAACACAGGATGTGTCCACATCTTACATCACGCAGTTCCTGTCAGTCCATCTTCAGACCATCTAGAACTAAAACTGATACAAAATGCAGAAAGGATTTTCTGGTATGTGGGATGGATTCCATTTGAAGAAACAGCTGTTATTACAATTGCCTATCTTGCAAAGAAGGTAAAGGAAAATAGTAGAGCTGATCTAATCAAGAATGGCACTGAGAAGATGAATTGGAAATGATCATTCTGTTCTTCTGATAACTGCAGAACTAGGGATAATGTGGGAGTTTTAGTCAGAAAGCTTAGAAAAAATGTCCACAAAATCTGAAATTAAATTATAACATTTGCTTTCCAAAGAAGTAAAAAATATCCTGGAGTTCAATAGGAAGTTAGACAAATTGTTGAAAGAACAGTCTATAGATAACTATTACACATTTTCATCCAGATGAAACTTTGGGCTTATGAAGTTCCTACATCACTGATCACAAGGAGAGGGAAACAGTCATTTAATACTTGACCTGCTCCTTTTACCTTTTCCCTAGCCATCTGTTGTAAGCTGCTGCTGGAGATGGTATACTTGGCTAGATGGGCCTTCAGCCTCATCCAGTACAGCTGTTCTTACATTCTTTTTTATCTCTATACATGGTTGGTGTTAAATAATGAGTAACAAGGGAAAGAATATATGGGAGAACTGAGCAGATGTCCAGTTTTAAACTGAACATTCATGACCTGATATCAGAATCATAGTTTCTAAGTCCTGTGAGACTATTGTACAGAACTAGGAAAATGACACCACTTTTTCACCAAATATCTATTGCTGTTATAAACCGGTAAATTATGATGATGTGTAAAGATGTCTTCCTATGGCATGATAGATGTTTGAGTTCTTTTAGTTATTCATGTTAGATCTTTGGGTTTTAATACTTGGCCACATAATGGCTTACCAAAAAAATTTGGGTTTGTTTTTTATTATGTGGGAAAATCTAACATAGATAATGTGCTTTTATAGACTACATTTATTTGAATCTGATTTTGAAATACAGTATGCTTGGCTGTTGCAGAGCTTTTGTTTGCAACAAGGCAGAGAACCTTCACAGAATCACAGAATCACAAGAACTCTGAGGTGGAAAAGGACAGTTTGCGATCATCTGGTCCAATCCCCCTCATTCAAGCAGGGCCATGTAGGACTGGGTGCCCAGGACCATGTCCAGACGGCTTTTGACTATCTCCAAGGATGGAGACTCCACACATCTCTGGAAAACCAGTGCCAGCACTCAGTCATCCTCACAGTGAAAAGGTGTTTCCTGGTGTTCAGGAGAAACATCTTGTGCTTCACTTTCTGCCTATTGCCTCTGATCCTGTCACTTGCACACCACTGAAAAGAGTCTGGCTCCATCCTATCTTCATCCTCCCTTTAGAGATTTATAGACATTGCTAATATCCCCCTAAGCCTTCTCTTCTCCAGTCTGAACAGTCCCAGCCCTCTCAGCTTTTCCTCATGTGACCTACTCTTGTAGGCCTCCTTGGACTGTTGCCAATGCCTTGTCCATGTCTGTTCTGTATTGAGGAGCCCAGAAGTCCCTCTGGATGGCAGCACAATCTTCTGGCATATAAACTGCTCCTCCCAGTTTTGTTTAATCATGAGACTCACTGAGGTTTACTCTGCCCCATCATCCAGATCATTAAAGAAGGTGTAAAACATGACTGGAGCTAGTATTGATCCCTAGAGTACACCAGTAGACACTGGCCTCCAACTGTACTTCTCACTACTGATCACTACCCCCTGGACCCAGTCACTCAGCCAATTTTTATCCCACCTCACTGTCTGCTCATCTGACCTTTACACCTTCAGCTTCTCTATGAGGTTCTTGTGGGTGACAGTGTCAGAGGCTTTACTGAAGTCAATAGACAATATTACTGAAGTCAATAGACAATATTACTGAAGTCAGTAGACAATATCCACTGTTCTCCCCTCATATACCAACCCAGTTAATCCTTGTTTGCAGGTTACAGGACCAGTTGCAGAATCGAGACAATGTTAATGGGATTAAAGAGACAGGTGGCTATTACCTCTGATTTCCTTTTCCTGGCTCTTTCTTCAAACCTATAAGCAGTTAGTGGTTAGGTCTTATGGTCTCTATTGCACCACATTATCCAGCTTTAGAAGGGCAGAGTTTAAAAGCTCTAGTTTCTCTGAAGGACAAAACTGACAGGTTTCACAACTCTGCAGTGAACATTCAGAGACTTTTGCTGCTCTGTTCAGCTGACACCGTACGCTGTATTCTTTCACAGTAATAGAGGTCTGAGTTCTCCATTCTCTCTAAACCTCAGTGAAACCCAGTTAACATATTTTTTTTTCTCACTTAGCAATCTTCTAATTGAAATATTTAAATTATCCTTTTTCCTACTGCCATTTCTTGCCTATTAAATTTAATTTTATTCTTCTGTCTTCCTTTCCACACTTTCAGATATATTTCTTCTGACTGGATTTTTTTACTTCTCACTGAATTAAATAAACAATCAAATAAATAAGTAAATAAATATATATATTAACAACAGAAATCAGAATCACCATATCATTTAGGTTGAAAGGGACCTCTTAAGATCAGTTAGTCCAATTCCCCCTGTTCAAAGCAGGGTCAGCTAGAGGAAGTTGTCTGGGACCATTTGCAATTGGGGTTTTGACTGTCTCTAAGGTCAGAGACTCTACAATCTCTTTAGGCAACCTTTTCCAGTCTTTGACCACCCTTACAGTAAGAAAGTGTTTTCTTATGCTCAGATGGAATTTTGTGTGTTTAAATTTGTGTTCACTTCCTGTGTCCTGATGATAAGCACTACTGAGAAGAGTCTGGATCCCTTCTCTTCATTCCCTCTCTTTAAGTATTTATATACATTGATGAGATCCACCTGAACCTCCTCCAGGCTGAGGAGTCCCAGCTCCCTCAGCCTTTCCTTCTATGAAAGATGTTTCAGTCCCTGATTCAGTTTTGCTGGAACACTATTTGGTCCATTGAGTCTGTATCTTTCTCATAGTGGGAGCCCAGAACTGAACCCAGCCCTAAAGTTACAGCCTCACCAGTACTGAATAGAGAGGAAGGATCACCTCCCTCAAAATTCTGACAACACTCCTAATGCAACCCAGGAGGTTGTTGGCATCCTTTGCCGGGAGGGTGCACTGCTTGCTCATAGTAAGCTTGTTGTCCACCAGGACCCCAAGATCCTTTGCAAAGCTGCTTTCCAAACAGTTGCACTCCTGCATATACTGGTGCATAGAGTTATTATTCACCAGATGCAGGACTTGGCATTTACCCTTGTTGAAATTCACAAGACTCCTCTCCAGACTATTCAGGTCCTTCTGAATAGTGGCACAACTATCTGGTGTATAAAACACTCCTCTCAGTTATTTTATCATCTGTGAACTTACTGAGACTTCACTCCATCCCATCATTCAAGTCATTAATGAAGATGTTGAAGAATATTGGAGCCGGGATTGACCCCTGAGGTACAATATTAACAACTGCCTCCAGCAGGAATTTGTGCCACTGATCACAGCCCTTGGAGACCAGTCATTCAGCTAGTTTTTAATCCATCTCATTGTACACTTATCTAGACCTTATTTTTTGTCTATGCTGATGTTATGCAAGACAGTGTCAAAGGCTTTTCTGAAGTCAAGGTAAATAATATCTGCTGCTCTGCCCTCATCCACCAGGCTATTCACATCATTGTAGAAATCTATCATGTTGGTCAAGCATTATTTCACCTTCATAAATCCATGCTAATTACTCCCAGTTACTTCCTTGTTATTCATGTGTTTGAAAAATTTTTCCAGGAGGTTTTTCTCCATCATCTTCCCAGGGACTAAGGTGAGGCTGACCAGCCTGTAGTTCCTCAAATCTTCCTTCTACCATTCTTGAATATAGGAGTGATGTTTGTTCTCTTTTAGTCTTCAGGTACCTCTCCCAGTCACTATGACCATTCAAAAGGTAATCAAAAGTAGCTTTGCAATGACATTTGCCTGCTCCTGTCAAGCCCCATTGACTTATGTACATCTGGTCTATTGAAGTGTTCCCTGACTTGATCATCCTCTGATGATGATAAATCTTCATATTCTTCATAGTAGAAACAGTATAGATAAATCTGCATGGCCATGTAATATAATGTTTACAACTCCTTTCTCCTAACCAATGCATATGGATCCTACTGCTACTTTTTGTCATATGGTAGGAGAAATTTTGAGTCCTTTTCATTGTCATGGACTATCTGAAGGTGATAAATATTCTGTATGTTTCTTCTCAGAATTCTCTTTTCTTCTAAGAGCACCCATGCCTCAGTTAGCAACCTTGGAAGCCCAATAGCTACTTGAATATTATCTAAATGTTATATGTTATAAAGAGGCTGAAGTAAAACATTCATGAAGCAGAAAATATAGTATTTGACATAGTATCAGAAAGTGTTTAAGGTCAGGATCAGACTACAGATGAACAGAACATTAGGTGAAAGCAAGCAGGTTCTGAAACAAGTGCTGCATTCAGAGTGAAAACCAAAGCCAAAGATTTTCATTCCATAGACAAGAGCCTTTGAATAAATCTGGTACCCAACATATGACCTGTTATGACTCTGACCAAGTAGCTATCACAAAGAAATCAATCTTTCTTTATTAGTGAGAAGTGTGGCAGGTGTTTAATTCACTACACTTCTCTAATCAGTGACTGGAAAATAGTTTTTTCTCTTTTCAGTTATGATCAAAGCTCCTTTATTTGTATTCATTACCTAACAGAGTTAGTGTGTTACTTCTGTCTGCATTTGTATCAATAGAAAAACAAAACAAAACAAAACATTTTGCCTGTTAGCCAACTAAACTGATATTTCTAATTCCAGTATGGCTTTTATCTCACACTCAGATGAAGTGGATTTTGCTGATTTCTGGATTTCTTTAATAGAATGAATGATTTTCCTTTAAAAGGACTTTGATACTTAATAAATTCACAGACTTCTAAATCAAACACAATTAAAAAAAATATTTCCATTTTCAGGAACAAACCCACTATTTTATTATACTATGGTATAACCGTCTTGTAAAAGTTACAACTACTGTGTAAGTTTTCATTGTCTTACATATTAATTAAAATTTATAATCTTGTATGGAAAAAAAAAAATTACAAATCACTTCCAAACTTTGCTTATTGCTTTGAATGAAAGCTGCCTACTGTTGTACTAAATGACCTACTGACTACTATGTAGTTGAGTTTCATGTGCATTCCTTTGAATATCAAAAGGCATGAGGTAGACTCTGTGATGATCATACGTCAACTGAAAAATACAGAACTATTTTTCAAACATACAATCTTAATTTCTTTTGAGGATGAAAAAGGCAGAAAGGAAAACAGCTTGATTTTTTCACCCCACATTTCATTTACTTTAAAACAGAATCTTTCCAGTGTAAACTAAGCAAATAATATCTTTAAGACCAGAAGCTATATCATATACTAAAATCTAAATTTTAATGTAATATCTTCACTATTGGAAGGTTCAAATTTAAGTCCTCCTCAGTATTTAATGGACACATTAAATCCTAAGAGGCTTGAGATCTTTTAGAAATTTGTCTCTGAACCCTAGCTTGTCATTTTTTCTGAGAAGAATCTCACTTAGGAGGAATTCATTTGGACTTGATTTATAAGGTGGTGTAATGACAGAGCTTGACAGGAAGATGAGTTGAGAAGTTAAGCTATTAGTCTCAAATTTCATCCTTGTCACTCCCTGATCTAAAGAGTGGCTTTCACTTTCCAAAATGTACTTTTTGCAGAATAATTCCATTTAGCTTTTCTTTAGTTTGTCATTTCAAACACAAGGCATTAAAATATTAACCTCTGAACAGATCTTTCTCTGTTATGACCTGTATTCCCTGTCTCTCTGTCTCTTTCAAACCTATCTGTATCTACATCTCATACTTACACATCCTTTGTGATAAACCCTGTAAAACAGACTGCTAACTGAAAAAGCAAAAGATAGTGTCCCAGACAAAGCCTATTGCAATTGAAAAAATTCTGCTTGCTGCAACATAAGGGGAGTAAATCTGTGAGCATTTGGAATCCATTCTTAACACATATTAACAGCTAATCCTCCATGGGTGTTTACAGATCTCTTAATCTCTATAGAGGGATTTCCCTTTCCTACTTTCCCACAATAGGAGAGGTTTAAGAATTTAGAGTAGAATGTACCAATATTTGTTTGACCTTATTTTCCCTTTACCAATTATATGGTCTTTTGTTTACCTTTTACATATCATATATGAGCTGAGTAAATTTCATCTTTCTGCAGAAACTGATTGTAGCTAAAAATGTTATGGCTTTAGTATTTAATGGTACCTGCTTCAATCTATATTTAGACACTCATGTAAAATCATCTGGGTTTTTCAGAGGTCTCTATCATCAATATTCCCTTATTAACTTGTGCTTATGTGTTTAATATCCTGGTGTGGGGGGGGTCAACATTTTAAGGGTAGGTATATATAAACCTTTTGAAGAGATCAGACAATTTAGTTAAGACAACGTTACCAAATGCAAAATCATAAACCTCAGAACATAAAGGATAAGACCATAAAACAGTGCTCAAAAAATTTTAATAGAAACACTCTCTTATACTGAAGTAATCAATTTTGTAGAACTGAAATATTTTTAAAAGCCCAGGTAAGAAGTAAAAGAAAGATATGAAATCCTATTTCGATCAGGTCTTCTCTCATTCTATTTCTGACACATCAATCACAAAGACATAAATGAGTAAATACACTCCTATAGGTAAGGTACTAATCAAGAATTTATTTGTTCTCTCTAGGGTGAGAATGATGCTATTTTGCTATATCACATCCTCCTCTCCTGAAGCCTCTGCTAACCTCCCTCCTTGGCTATTTCTCTCTGACTCTTGGAAGGAAGTTTTCCGAACTGTAGGCCAAAATTCTCTCATGTGAGGATGGGCTACACTGAGCTGGTCATACATTTGCTGTGTGCAAATGGCTTAAATTTGGAAGGCCTCAGGACTTGGCAGGTTTCCCTTGGTGTGTCCGCCAGGTACCTTAACCACTACTGTCCATACATCTGACAGATCTGCTTCTCATACTGCAGAATAAGCATTTGCTCCAAGTACCTCTCTTTTCTGCTACTTTTTTTCAAAGTTGTACTCAGATGCTTATCCCTATGACTTCTGACCATAGCAGCTTTTCCAGACAGAGTAATGCCTGGACACCATGGTCTTCTGAAGGTTTCTTAGAAAACACAGGGGTTTCCCATTACTGGGCCAGGACATTTATGGTTCATGGTATACTGAACAGAGGTACAGGGCCCAAAAGTTTTAAAAAACACAGAACTTTACTTCCAGCCACTGTTTCAGCAGTCTCGGCAACTGTTGTACTTGGCTATGGTCGGAACCAGCTGCCCTGCTTCTCAAATGCATTGTCTGAATGTCCTAGAGGGCTCTAGTGCCTGAAGTTTCTCCTTCCAGTCACTCCAGAACTTTTCCTCCCACTATCAGCTGATATTGCTGGCCAATTAGGGAATGTGTATTTCTAGTCAAGGCTAGGGAACTGTTTATAAAGAAACCCAGCATCCCCCACAGGAGCAACTGTTTACAACACAGCCTGATGAGACTGTGTTGTGCTGAAGGCCCTGAAGATGTCCTAGAGTGTTACCTAGTGCCAGGAACAAGTGGGCCTAAGTAGTAGGACATCCACTTCAGACAGATCTCTACATTTTAGTTTTCAACCTACTTGTCATCTGACTTCTCACCATACAACTGGCATTAAGGATTTAAAAAAAAAAAAAAACAGCTGAGGATAGGTTTAGGATATGATATCTCTCTGCCTCATAGAATTCAAAATCTATCAGAAAATGCACACTGCTTCATTTACACCCTTTTCCCATTCCCCATGCAGATAAGTACAGTACCTTTTTTATACTCCGCATCCCTTATCCTGCCATCTTATACAGCATTTGAGAAAGCATTAAATCCTAGTCCTTCCTAAACCCAGCCCAAATAAGCCATGTGTAAAGTTAGTGTTCCACAGAGCTTATACAGGAAGGTTGCTTGACAGAGGTCAGTGATTTCTTTGGCCTGCTTCCCCTGTCTCTGCACAAGCATGAAGTATGTCAACATTCACCTATCAAGTGTGGTAATCTTTACTTTCCTACAGACTCTTGTACTTTTAAATTTCTAAATAAATTTTAAAATGTGGGCTTTCATTTTCTGTGTCTCAGTTCCTCCTATGTAAATTGGGATGAGGATAGATTCTTATGTCTCAGAGATATTGCATGGATAAATACTATGACGATTCAGAGGTGTTAAGATATTATGGCAATGGGGCTTTTGACAGTTTTGCTGTCATCTCTATTATTTTGAGCTTGTAGAAAGGCAGGAGTGCCACACTGGGTTGGTGGTACAGAATAGTATATTAATAATAGATTTTTGTCTCATTTTCTCAATCTCTCTGAAAAGCTTCCACTTAGGAGATCTAAACAATTTCTTCATGTTGCTATCTTTCTTCTTAATATATTAACAAGATCAGAGTTTCGAGAATAGTAAAAAGAATGTGCCACTCTTTATTTGAATTTTTAAATGAATTCACTTTGACTGATTTTACATCCCTGCGGTGCGTGCTTTCCATGAGTATCTTACCAAATAGGTTAACAGGAAGATACATCCAGTAGAATAGCTAATTTTCAGGAACAGTTTTAGAATATATACAGAAAGTGAATCACAAATTCACAATTGTTTAAATAGGAAGCAATCATACGTTGACTATAAATATGCTTATCCTGTAAGGGAACAGAATACATATAATGTGAAATACTGAGATGATCTGTTAGACCTAGAACACTTCACAAAAGATGTTGTATACCTCCTATAGAGCTCAGTACTTCACAGGATTTTGAAAAGTTGACAAAATATTATGTGAGATGTCATTTACTTCTTCTGGAATAAAAGCATATATAATTTCTGATTCTTCTTAACTGCAAGACCTTGACTATCAAGGTGATGTCAATGGATCTTACATGTATTTTAAAGCTTCTTTGCAATTCAAAATCATAGAAAATGACAACAGTATAAATGAGATTTGGACAACAGCTTATCCAAATACAAAGCTTAAGTGAGTTTGTGAATCATGGAAAGGGCTCAGGTATACTATAAATTGAGAATGGATAAAATAGATATTTATGGCCCTATGAGGCCTGCATGCAAAATTATTTCCAGTTTATTCAAAATGCATGCTATTCCGTTTCTGCTTATTCCAAGTACGTTTAGTAAACAAGAGTCACTTGTGAATGATATGTTCTAAAATCAAATTTAAGGGTAAACTTAATTATGTCCACAGATGGTGAAGCATAATTGATGACAGTATGTCAGTGTAAACTGGAACTAGCTGTGTCTAAAAACATATCATCACTATCAACAACATAACAACATTATGAATATTTTAAATTACTACTTTATATAAAGGATGTGCTAGCTATTTCTGGTTCCCTCCATATATGGTCTAGTGTACGTCAGCTATTTTTGTTTATGTGAGTTTCTTTTTCATTCGGTACTACATATTTTGCTTTTATTATTGCTGCAAAAAATCAACAGGGGAGATATTTTGGTAGCAAAAAGAAAATACATAGACAACAATTTTCATGAAACAGTAATTGGGGCACTGCCACCTGAATTTCACAGGAATTAAGCAAGAAAAATAAAAGAACATAACCTTCTTTCTGCATGATTTACCATCACCAACAGTGAAAGTCTTTGTTGTTATTATTTCATTTGATAGGAGCCACTTCCCATTTACATAAGACAGAGTGAACATAACAGTAGAAGAGCATGGGCACCTCCAAAGGGAAGGCAGAACATTTGTTCATTATATGACCACAGTCCTTACAGGTGAAATTGCATTTCAGTGGTCTGAACATTATGTATGATTACCAGGTTTACGTGTTTCCAAAGAAACTCTCCCGATGTTGTTTATTTATTATAAAGTTGTGAAACTTGAAAAGCTTTATTACTGTTTTGCTTTGTTTTATTTCTTTTAAGTATGGATTTCTTATGATGAATGTATTTTAATATTTGACTGAAGACTGGTAGAAGACGAGAACACTGTTTCTCAGGTAGCCTTCTGTATAAATAGTTTTAGTATGGGAATGGCCTAAGGTGCTTGTCAAAAAATTTAATGTCTTGTTACCCTAGCTCTCAAGGAATAACATTAGGGTGTTAAATGTTCTTAATCTCAGATTATTCTCATCTGCTCAGGAGGTGCTTGCAAAAAAACAAGTAGCCATTTACCATATTTGTATAAATTCCCTTCTAATCCAGGGAAATCAGAGGGAAAATGGAACCTGCTTCCATAAGTCATTACAAATTTGATGTTCCCTGTTCACATCTTCTCACATAAATGACTGAACAGAGCAGTGATTTGCTCTGTAAGGTACCCACATAAGGAAAGACCACAATAGTGTCATAGATTGGAAAATATGAAACATGAAAAACAAACAAGGATACACTCTTATCTTCGAAAACCTATCAATATCCATTACTTCTCCCAAGACCAGCTCCTAATTGGACCTGTTGTCAATACAAAAGATGTTTGTTAATATTAACATGTCAATGCCTTGGTGCTATGTAGCTCTGCAGCAGCTGTTGCTGTTCCCAAGTGTACAGTATGGTACAAGATAGGAAAAATGTTGCTGAGGAAGTGTTGTTTGTAAGCAGCCACTGCCCTTGAAAGTTGTTACAAACAGCTGATTACCATAGTATCATCCCTCAACCCCTGCATTTCCATTTGCTGGTCTTACCTTCCCTGAGAATAAAACTGAATTTTTTTTGTGGATACTCTGGCATACAATAAGGTTTCCATGATGGGCTCTTCCAAATGCAGAAGACACAGTGGGATTAGTCTGTAGTGTTAATTCATAAGTGTGCTTAGGAAAATAATATTTTAATTTAGATAGACTTTATGCTTTTTTTAATTATTAATAGTATGTTTTTATTTACGTTATACTTGATTCCTGCCAGAGGAAAATTTAGATTTCATGGAACATTTGCAAGAAGCACTCAGGAAGAAATAGGTTAACAACAAAGTGGAACAACTTTACAACTCTGAATATCTGAATAATTAAAAAAACAAAGGAAAAAAATAATACTTATGCCATGAAAATATGAGAATTCTAGGAAAGCCATTGAAGAAAACATTCCTCTACAAGAAGAAATTCAATAAGTTAGTGCAATTTCCTCTGAAGAAAGCATGTCCAATGGATGCTATAGTCATCCAAGCATATCCCTGAGACTTCTGTGAATGAGTTTATGACTCCTTGTTTAAATGGATTTCTTCTAGGGCTGCAAAATAGCAGCAGATCAAAGCAGCTATCTCGTATATTCTACTTGTGTTATGCTATGACTATATCAGCATTGATTAAAAAAAATATAAACTGAGTAAAATGTAATGTAACATTCCTTATGAAATCTATGTTTAAAACAAAGACACCACAACATAAAATATTTATGTCCACTTTTCTTACTCTACATTTCACGTTTAAAGGATATGATGGTTTGATGCTAATCTATGTGAGAAGCAGAGTCATAAGACTTGCTCTAAAGTTCAGATGAAAACAAGTTTTCAAATGTTTATGTATGTACTGGGTTTATGTGTCAAGGTTTTGGTAGCAGGGGGAGCTACAGAGGTGGCCTCTGTGAGAAGAGACTGAGAGCTTCCCCAATGTCCAACAGAGCCCACTCTAAAATGGAGCCACTGCTGGCCAGAGCTGAGCTGGTGGTACTTCTGTGATAACATATTTAAGTAAGGGTAAAAATATTATACAGCATCTGTGAGAAAGAAGCGAGTAAAATGTGAGAGCAGCAACCCTGCAGACACCAAGGAGAAGAAGTAGGCTGGAGGTGCTCCAGGTGCCAGAGCAGACATTTCCCTGCAGCCCATGGTGAAGACCATGGTGATGTAGGTTGTCCCACTGAAGCCCATAGAGGACCGTGTTGGAACAAGTGTCCACACTGTAGCTTGTGGAAGATCCCACAACAGAGCAGGTGGAGATGTCCTGAAGGAAGCTGTAGCCCATGAAGACCCCACAAAAGAGCAAGTTCTTGGCAGGACCTGTGATCCATGGAAAAGATCTCACTCTGGAGTAGGTTTGTTGGCAGAATTTGTGGCCCCATGGTGGATCCATGCTGAAGCAGTCTGTTCTTGAAGAACTCCACCCCATGGAAAGGAGTCACACTGCAACAGTTCTTGAAGAAGTGCAGCCTGTGGAGTAACCCCACACTGGAGCAGTGGAAAAGCATGAGGAAGGAGCAGCAGAGATTAAGTATTATGAACTGATCACAGTCCCAATTCCCCATCCTCCTTGTCCCCTGTGCCACTCAAGGGGGAAAAGGAGAAAGAAGAGTCAGAAACAACCTTCACGGAGGAGTGAAGGTGAGCTTGGGGAGAAAGGGTGGGGAGTCAGGGGAATGTATTTTTAGCATCGTCTTTGTTTTCTCACCATCCTACTATATTTTTAATTGGCAATAAATTACATTAATGTTCCCCAAGTTGAATTCGTTTTTCTCATGATAGTAATTGATAAGTGATCATCCTGTCTTTATCTCAGCCCACAAGTTTTTTCATCTTTTTTTCTCTCCTTGTCCTGTTGAGGAAGTGGAGTTAAAGAGTGGTTTGGTGGACATATGGCAGCCAGCCAAATTCAACCCACCGTAATAGATCATCTTTTGAAAGCAATGCCTCTGATGTGAAGTATATGATCAAAAAGTCCATTTGCTGCAGCTTTACTTCTCTGTCTCATTGCAAATTCATGTCACTCATATGCTGGGATTGACTGAATTATCTCTGGAGCTTCTTAGAACTCTTTACTGACTTTACAGGGCACCTATGGGAATGATCTTTCTAAATGATTTAAGTTGCAAAGAAAATTTGCTGAGTCTTACATATTCTTCATAGAGGTGAACCAAACTGGTTCTAAATGACTTCTACCTCTTAGGGGTCTATTGGACATTTTTCTAAAAGTCTGTCTTCTAGAGGATGCAGTAGTGTTTTATTCTGTCAGATCTCTTATTTTGCCTGACAGACACAGGTGCATGGATGATCAGAAAGCCTGAGATGAGAATTCAGCGAAGGCTAGCTTAGTGAGGATGAATTCAAACAGAGGTTTAGGGAAGTGAATCTCATGCCTATGTATGAGATATCACATCCAACATTTATGATAAGGATTCATAGTAAGAATTCCAGCTTATTCTGTCTATCCTGACTACCTCTGAATGCTCATTCACCAATATGAGCTCACCTGGGAAAGGAAGCATTATTATCTTTACTAGTGACATCCAGTAAGTTAAACACTCTATGTACTTCAGGCAAGGTATGAGGGACAATGTGGTCCACTGGAGTTAGTATAAGGTTAGGAGTTCCTGACTTCAAATTCCAGGTCTCTTAAAAGCTTGATTTGTGTCCTGCAACAACATGTTTAACACTCTCAGTTTCTCAATACAAACCATCTCCGAAAAGGGTAGTAATATTTTTTTTTTTTTTCTCTTCTGAAAAGTGCTGTGAGGATATATTACTTGTAATTTGCAAAACATTCTACTATTAATAATCTATACTTTGTTGTATAGTACTATGACTGCTAAATCTATCAGTATAATTTAATTCCTTTATTATGAATTCACTAACAGAAATCTGGATTTTGCTGAGATCTCACATATCCAATTTAGTAGACTGTCACCTACTCTGAGGTGAGTGCCAGGATACTGGGAGAAATTTGCATTACTAGATCATTATACCTAGCTAAAGTCAGGTTATTCTATGTAAAAATTGTGAGTAAATTTAAACAAGTTGACGCTGAAATGAATAAGTACCAAGAAGGTTCTTGATATATGGTTAGTTGTGACACTGGGGAAGAAAGAGCTATTGTCAGTGTGTGAACTTAAACAGATATATCTTAAAATAATCCTCAAAATTTCATGAACTTTCTAAGATTCTATAGCACAATTTTAAAACATTGCAGATTCTGAAGTGCATTTTTTGTTTCTGTTATTGTAGATAAGCAAATTTCATTTATAGATGCTATTGACTTTGGCAGTCCTGCTTCATTTACAAGCCACTATGTAATAGCTGTCTTTTGATAAAGTGTCATTTCATGCTTTTTGAGATAACTGGAGTAACTGGCAAAGAAAAAGGAGAAAGTACTGTATCGTCATATGTGATGAATACATTCTATTCTGCAAGCATGGAGAAAGCAACAAATAAAAGCAAAAAAAAAGGTTTCTTTTTTTAATTCCAGTAATTTAAATAGCCAAATATATTAGACTATTGTAACTGAAGCTAACCACTGAAATGCTGAGTTGGTTGCAAAATTTTGCAAAACAGCAGAAGCTTTCAACCACCTGATTTTTCCTGTTTTGTAGATATTGGATCTATAGTCCTAGAAATTGTCACTTGCTAGGATAGTTTTGTTAGAAGAACATTATGTTTATACGATTAATGTCTAGCCTAGACAAACCGCTTAGAAATTTACTAAGCAAACAATTTGGAATTCCTGTTGATTAAACTATAGAGATTATTTTAAGCAAATTTATTATATCCAGCTATCAAAATTTGCAGTTTACCTTCAGTGACTTGGAGCCAACTTACTTGAATGTATCCAGAGGGAACTGGCCAGTATTTTAACCAATTGTACTGTCCCATCTTTTCTGGCAGATGAATTCTGTTTTTCTGGTTCATCTATTACTGTTCTATTCTGGGTTCATGTCTGCCCTTAATGTTCAATACAAAAGCTAATTATTGTGCTAAGCAGCTTTTTGAAAGGCTTTGCTTTTGCATCTTTGATGCTTCATGAACAGAATAGCAAATTAAAACATAGATAAATGATCCAAAATTGAAAACAATTGTTCTACTTATCATTTAATAATAAACACAAGTCTTTTTAAAAAGAACATATATATTCAAAGACATTTACAAGTCTGCTATTCTACAACTCATGCATCACCTCCTCACAGATTATTTTGCAGTAATAGCTACGTAATGAGTCTGTTTAGGATACATTTATTAAATGATTCTAATCTATATAGGTTCTCACACCACACTCCACCATAGTAGCTGAGCGCCTTCCAGTAGAGCATTAAGCAATGTGAGTAACATCTGTCACGCATTTTGTTCTCTCATCATTTCCCCAGGAGCAGAACTATGTGCAGTGGAGTGTTTTGGTCTGGATTTATTTACTTTTTAAGCAGTCCATGACTTAAGGTTTATTTAGTCAACAGAGGGTCACACAAAGTAAAGATTATTGTGAGTCACAGAATGGTCACAGAAAAATGTAAACATGGATGAAACACTTACTTTGAACTGAGACATTGAAATTAATGTCTCAAATATTCAAGTATATCTATTGATAATTTTTCAGCTGTACATGACCAAGAACTTCTTTCTGCAGCATCACCTTAAGAAATGATACAGTATTTTACTCCTATCCGATGGATGAAACCTAATCTTTTAGGCTAAGCAAACCACAGTGTACACCTGGAGCTTTTGTATTTCACATCTGAGAGGTGATTTAGACAGTTTACCTGTGTCTTGTCTAAATATAACTTGCAGTTAACTTCAGCAGCTAGCTTGGATTATACTAGAGTGTTAAGGACCCAAGTCAGAACTACACTGACAGAGCGTTTTATGTTTCTTCTCATTCAGGACCACATATAAGCTTAACTATTGGCTTTCTCATTTGGAGACAATAAACGTAAAGCAGATGCCTGCAAGTAAGCATGTGCTTAAGTGCTCTCTTGTTTCCATGAATCAGAGCATAAAGACAGTAAAAGACTTATTTATACCCTTTATCCCATTTCTCAGACTATGTGCAGTTCACGTATGCTTCCCTCATGACAGATTTTACAGTATTTTTTTCTTTTCCAGTTGTTTGAAGTGTACTAAAGCCCACTACACAATTTGTTTACATCTTTATTCTGAGTGACAAAAGCATTCTTTAGCTTATGTATTTCATTTTTTTTTCTGAAAAAAAAAAAAAAAAAAAAAATGTTTATTCCCTCTCTTTTGCTTGGCTAATCTGAGATAACCTTTGCAGATATCTTTCTCACTGCCATGTTCCTCGTTTAAGTGTTCTGAAATCAAATATCTTACTCTTTTCCTAAGTGCTATTGTGTCTTTGTACTTTTTAAGCCATAGAAGGGCAGAATAAAGGGCAGAGAAGACTTTCAGTGTGATGCTTATTTGAAAAGATACTTGGTAAATATCAGGACATGCATAGAGCAAATTAGTAGAGTGAGGAAAATAGAGTCTTTGGAATTTAATGATTATTTAAGATGTGCTCCACTGTATATATTAGTAAAACATCACTGTTTTTATTAATTTAAGTAAAATCCACGTTATCACTGTTGATATTTATCAGCATGATACTGCTATGGAAATTTAGCTAATAAGAAAAATAATGAACCCCTGTGTAGTTTCAAATTGCTTAGTATAAAGGCTTTATTGTAAAAATTTCAGATTTGTTTTCAAGCAAGATAATGTAAAATGTGCAAAATATTTTTGTACAGATTAACATTTATATGTTTTAGTTATGTGTGTTGGAAGGTCTGGACTCATTAATACTTCATTTAAAGAGGTGTAAAAGCTCACAGAATAATTAATTTAAATGCCATTACTCAAAATAAATAGGGTAATTACAGATATCAAAGAAGGCCATCAAGCATTGAAGTTGGGATACATAAGAAATCCAGGAGTGAATTAGACATGTTCAAGGAAGTGTCAACCTCCCTTTTATTTTTACTAGTCAAAACTGACAGAATTGTCACTATTTTTTACTTCAAGTGTTTTCAAATTAAATCCAGTTTAATCAAAGCTATCCAGAATTGCATTATGATATTATGTAAAGTGCTTAAAAAAATATGTAATATTCCATAAGTATCAAAGGAAACGGTCAACTTGCTAAGATGAAAGACTATAGGAAGTGGATGAAACCCTCAAGAAAGTGAGAGAGAATTCTGCCAAACTCAGCCAGATGTACTAGGTGTATACATGAAGGAAGGGACACAGGAGAGGGAAACTGAACAAATCATCAGTAATTCTTTGTGCAATGAATATCTTGTTTCAAAGTAAACTTGTCCCCATCTGTCTGTTAAGTATACTATATAACCATATGTATGTGTGTGTGTGTACATATGTGTATTTATACATGTATGTGTGTATACCTGTACACATACACTAGGTTATATTGGAGATATCACCAAAAAACCTTTTGAAGAATGTCATCTCCTGAGGAAATTTCATTTATGTCCTTGCTCATGATTGTCTCTTGGTGTTACTTCATCAGTCATCATCTTAACGTAAATGTTAGCATTTTAATAAAAATACTAGTTTTAAGATGACCATTCAAAGAGTTACTGTAGGTGAAAACAGCAATAAAATTTTCTTAGCTCCTTGATTATGCTTAATCAAGCTTTAAACTCAATTGTGATCTGCAGTGTTTTCATTGAGAGTTAGTATAGTATAAGGAAAGTGTTCCTGATGACATGCTGTCACAATAATCATCACTGTTATTAAAACAGGAAAAATATTTTATGATGGAACAATGTTCTGTCAAAAAAATAAATTTACTACATCAAAAGTTTCACAGAAATACAGTGATTTTGTTTAATTATTACATCATAAAACCCCAAATTATTTGAAAGTTTTAGTTTTAATATATATGTCCTGTAATATTTATAATGTAACATAGTTCAAAATAGTGTTATAACTTAATAGACACAGTGATGGAGCTCAAATAAACTGAGGCTTTTCATCCAATCCTATCCAAATATAACAAATTAATATTAGCAAATATTAATATATATATTTACTGAAACTTTTTACATTAGGATTATTTAGATTATGAAGATTATTGCATTTTGATTTTATTTCTAAACAGTTTCTCGATATTTTGATTTTTTAATGCAATTGTGGGAAAAGAAAAAGCTTCTCCTACAAAACTCATCTAAGTGTTCTCGTAGTATGTTGTTCAACATAAAATTAGAAAAGACAGTTGTTCCTTGCTGACTACTTGTTTAGAGATACAACAGAAGCATATGAAAGATTTGCTTATCTCCCTTCAAAACTGTCTAAGGTAGCTTCCCTATGTTGATCATCTATTATTTGCTGTTATGCTGAAGAAGAAAATTGAACGAAAAAGATGGGATGACATGTCAAATTGTTACTAGTTCTGGAAAAAAAAACATGGATAATGTGCCTAATGTATATTTTTTTATTTAAATAATAAACTCTTTTATTGTGTATTTGCACAAGATATAATGAGGCTTCATATACTTACATGAAACTGCAATAATTTTTGTTTAATAATGACTAAAAGAGAATAATAATTCTATTAGCTACAATACTGTATTTAAATATTTCAGTTTTTAAAGATTTACTCTAGTTAATTGCAGAGACCAAGAACTATTTTTCCTCCTTCGTGTTTGCAAATCAACCTAATCTATTTTGGTTTTGGTTATTGCTATTGTGCTGTTTGAGAGTTTTGCAATATATATATTTAGCTTTCCTCATAAATCTCTCACAGGTAAAGAAAGACAATTAGTAATAAACATTAATTCTTATAGTCAGAACTCCTTGCAATTCCTTTTAGATGTTGATTCCTGCAGTTCATTATTAGTTGCTTCTAAATGTGTTGTAAGTATTTATCTACATACTGTATTGCAGATTAATTAAAAGGGAATTACCATGCTGCTGGCCAACATATGTGTCACCCTTTCATTTATCTTTCCTTTCTTTTTCCTTTACCCCTTTCTTTTCTTTTTTTTTTTTTTTTTTTTTTTTTTTTTTCTTTTTTTTTTTTTTTTTTCAAATGTATTAGACTATTTTGAACATATACTGGCAAATTTGCTATGCTTTCTTGAGTGATAATAATTTCACTAACACAGATCATATGTTATGTACTGAGGTCAAAATACATTATTTTTCACAACCTGATTTGTTGCTGTTTGTTAACAAAAGTAAAGGTAGAATAATGAAGTTTAGATTTAGAGATCTAAAGCAGTGTCATTTTTAATATAGAAGCAATTCCAACTGTAACAATTTTACATAGAAGTTATTTTAGAAAAATTCAGGCTTGACTGGGGGAAAAAAAAAAAAAAAAAGAAAAAAACCCAAAACAAACAAACAAACAAACAAACAAAAAACAAAACAAAAACAAACAAATAAACAAACAAAAAAAGAGTTTCATTTTCACCATATCTCAGAACCATAGAATATCAGGTTGGAAGGTGTTGGAGAATGGCTCAGAGACAAGGGTCCTGAGCCCACCGAGCAGTTGTATGATCAGAGCCTGCTCTAGCTGCTGATGCTGAGCCTCACTAGGGTTTGCCTGCAGCTGCTCGCAGCTGTTGATACATGAAGAATGTCAAGGACGCTTCAGCCCTGTGTACTGTGGTGTGTCGAAAACAGGTTAAGGGGAATTAGGAATAGTGGTCTGAGAAACCTAGTGTTATGGTAACGGTGATCTGAGAAACATTGTGTTACGGTACTGTCGTGTATCGAAAACAAGTCAACAGGAATCAGAAATAGTAGCATGAGAAACTTAGTGTTATGAGAAGCTTGTGCTGTAAGCTAACTGCAAGTAGGTGGACCGTGCGAATACGACCTTTAGAGCTTAAGCCAATCAGCTAGTGACTAGTAGTCATAATAATTATCATTGTCTGTATAAATATATGTACCCTGGACCAATAAAGACACACGTGGATTGATGCTCTATCTCCCACACTGAACCCATCTCGGCGTGTCGTTTGTCCGCGGCTCCGCAGGAAGGGACCTCAAGGGTCATATGGTCCAAACTTTCTTGGCAAAAATACAATCAAGACAAGCTCATCCTGTCCAGCTCAATCTTAAAAGTGTCCAATGTTGTGGAATCCACCACTTCCCTAGGTAGATTATTCCAGTTTGTGAAAAATTTTCCTCTTCTGTCTAGTCAGAATCTCCTCAGGAATAATTTATACCCACTACTTCTTATCTCTTCCATGTGACCCCTTGAAAAAAAGGAGTCTCCATCTTCTTTGTAGCCACCCTTTAAATACCAGATGTCCTGGATTTGAGTGAGTGGTGGGGATTTTTGGTAGCAGGGGAGTGGGCTACAGCGGTGTCTCTCTATGAGAAGCTTCTTGAAGCTCCCCAGGCTCCAAGTCAGACCCACCTCTGCACCAAGGCAAAGCCAATCACCTACACCTCTGCAATAATGTATTTAAGAAGGGGACCTGGGAGGAGGAGTTGGAATTGTGAAGAGGAGTTGTGACATCTGTGTGAACACCAAGGTCAGTGGAGGAACAGAGGAAGAAAGGAGGGGGGAGGTGTGCAGGAGAAAAGACCCCCCTGTATCTTGTGATGAGATGGCAGGGCAGCTCCCTCCTGCTACCCATGGAGGTCTACAGTGGAGGAGACACTGGTATATGGCCTGTGAGGGGCCTCAAATGGGACAGTTAAGGTGTCTGAGCCCAAAGGAGGCTGGGATCCTGAGGGAATAAACCGCTTCTGCTGTTGTAGTTTGGCGTTGGAAGGACTGAAGCATGTGGCAGTGTCCCACGCCAGAGCAGCTTGGGAAGGTCTGCATCTCACGACAGGAACTCCAATTGGAGAAAGTTGGTGACCTGCACCAGAGCAGCTTGGGAAACACTGCAGCCCATGGAAGGGATTCAAGTTGGAGAAAGTTTGTGGAGGACTGTCTCTTATGAAAGGCGGACCATGATGGAGCAAGGGTGGGAAGTTCCAGAAGTTTCCCCCTCTGAGATGGAAGAAGCAGCAGAACTGACTGCACTCCTTGTTCCCTCCCCCCTGTGCTGCTGCGAGGGAGGAGGTAGAGATATTGGAAGGAGAGCTGAGCCCAGGAAGAAGGGACGGGTGGGAGGAAGGTGTTTTCAAGATGTGGCAATGCTTCTCACTGTCTTACTCTGTCTGTTAATTGTTGTTGTTGTTAGTGTCTGTATTAAATTTATGGTTTTTTCTTCCCCTAATGAGTCTCTTTTGCCCATGACACTAATGGGTGATTCAACCCTGTCCTGGTTCAGGCTGGACTAGAGTTCCTGTTGGTTTGGCAGCTGGAGGAGTGCTGCAGCACACTGAGACCCCAGGGGCTCCCCAGGTCCTAGTGCCCTCACCTGTGTGCGGGGGCGGGGGGAGCACAGCTGGAGGGCTGGGCCCGGATTGGCCGATATCCCATGTCATGTGACACTGTGCTCACTATATAAAGGCAGGAGTGGGCCAGGAGGGGTTCTCACTTCTGGGAGTGTTGCTGTGGTGCCTTTGTGTTGGGGATTGCTGGCTGGGAGCAGGTGGGTGGGTGGTGAGCAGCTGTATTGTACATTACCTGTTGATATTGCTGTCAGTGTATTGTTCTGTTACTGTTATTAAACTGATTTTTATCTCAACCCGTGAGTCTCTCTTTGCCCCTCCGATTCCTTCCCCATTCCCAAGTGGGGGGAGGGTGGGTGAGTGACTGCGGGGTGTTTAACTGCTGCGTAGGCTCAAATGACGACAAACCCTCCCTGTCCTTGTGTCAAATCCAGAGCCTTTGCTTATTTTTTTCCTGCTCAGCTCTGGGGGGAAAGGTGGAAGTGAGCAGCTGTGTGGTGCTCTGTTGCCATCTGAGCTCAAACAACCAAGCCTTTTGCTTTATTTTCTCCTTCTCAGTGCTGGGGGAAAGAGGGGAGTGAGTGGCTGTTTGGTGCTTATTGGCCCTCTGAGCTGAAGCCATGACACTGGAACATGGTGATAAGGTCTCCTCTAAGCCATCTCTTCTCAATACTGAACAAATTAAATTTTCAGCCTTTTCTCACATAGCAGGCTTCACAATCCCTTGATCATCTTTGTGGCACTCCTTTGGACCCTGTCCAGTCTGTCTATATCTTTTTTGTATGGCATTAGTATAAACATTAGTTGAGCAGATTTGAGACTTCACTCTCGTTATTTAACTTCAGAAAACTGCAGAAATACTCTCTCATGAAACTCAGTATGTCAAAGAAGTTATTTGACATCACAGTATGTTCCTGCTAAACAAGAGCTTTCTACTAATCTGCATGTTCTCAGTTTGCGTCTTGAGTACTGGTGATATTAGCATATACAAAGATACCATTGTTATCCCAGGTAATGTTCAGAATTCCACTTTAAAGAGGATTCTGATGCCTTTTTTTTTTATACAATACATCTCTCCTTCCATCTTGTACCTCAAATGGTGAAGCTGAGAAGAAATACTGTGTATGTTTAAGTAATTTCATACCTCTAGAAGCTCATGACTCTTTCTCTGTACCAAAAAACCCCAGCAAAATAAAGGCAAAACCAACCTCCCTGCTCCAGAAAACAGGTAAATGTCTCTCTTGTGAAAATACCTCATTGTTAGCAAGCTAGCTAGCAAACAGACTCTAAGACATATGTATAAGATCATGTGTTTGAAACAAAAAGGGGCCCAAACAATAGGCCTCAAACCAAAGTTGACTTCTGAGTGAATTCCCCGACCAGCCATCAGCATCTTATCAGCAGACTGAAGCAACCCGTATCTTATCAGCATGAAAATGTAACCCTGGGAACAATCCTTGGGAACTATAAGTAAACAATAGGAAGTAACTATAAATCCCAAATGTAAAGAAAAACAGAAACTCCTCAGACATGCCCGGATCCTGGCCAGATCCGGACATGCCTGAGTGAGGCATATCAATCTACCAGATATCTCCTGTGCGTTTTGTTTAGACTTGTTTGTTAAACTGTATAAAAGCTGGACCCTCTCACAGCAAAGATGGAGACCTCACCTACGAGTGGACGCACTGCGTAGGACTTCCCAATTGCCGGGAAAGGCTCTCCGACCCTTCGCTGTGACGGGGCTCCCCAGCTGATGCACGGGTCTGGATGATGGTAATGTATGAGGGCAATTGGTGATGTATCTTTCTTAATCACTATAGCTAGCTTTTAATAGTAATGTCTAGGTGCATTACCTTGCTTATTCTTTCTTTCTATTTCTACTATAGTAAAATTTCTATTTCTACTAAAGTAAAATAAGCCTATTTCTTTAGCTTGGTGTCTGTGTCCTTTGTGTTAACCCCGTCAATTGGCAAAACAAATTTGGCGTCACGGACAGGATCCGAACAAAATGTCATTTTTTAAATCTAAACGTAATGAATCAGCTCCATCTGAAATTCCTGGATGGGAAGACCTTCCTTATAGTTCACTGGCTCTTGAGTGGGCTAAGGTCGGAGGACCATGCGAACAGTGGGAAAGTCGGCTAAAAGAAGCTGAACCACTGGATGTATTAAAATGTATCCAAAAATTATCTATTGAAAAAGGAAAAGAAATTGTGTGTTCGGGAAGACGGGGATGGGTTTTGTTAACAGCATATCGGAAACAGCACCAACAGAAAGAAAAACTGTTGTTAGAGCGCTCCCACATGGAGCGACAGATGTGTGATTTGCAGAATCAAATTGTAATGTTACAGTGTCAAAACAAGTTGCTTGCCGATAAGTTGGATACTTATCAGACTGTAGCTGAAAAAGCTGCAGTAAGAGTTGCACAGTATAAGTATAAGAAAAGAAGGGGACGAGTAAACCATAGGAAAGTGCATGCTGTGATTGCAGAAGCAGGGGTACAGTGGGATCCTGACAGATGGGATGGAGATATTTGGGATTCTACAGGTTCTGATGAGGCTGGTTCCTCAGATGAACCTGTGGATGTAAAACCAGTGTGGAGACGGAAAATAGAATTGGATACTAATGGGCAACAAGTAAGGAAGGATGTGATTGAAGATTATACTCAGCATGAAATAAATGATATAATTGAAAGATTTAAGCAGAGACCGGGGGAACCCCTGCTCTCTTGGATGGTGCGTTTGCACGATCAGGGAGCAGCAGGGGTAACCCTAGATCCAGAGGACTCTAGGAAGTTTTTAGTTTTGAGTTCTGACTCCTTTGTGCAAGATGCATTCCGAAATAATCCTCAGGATACAAATTTGTTAACCTTGGCTGCCCGGGGATGTAATAATAAATACCCCACGGAGAATGATTGGCCAGGTGGGGAACGTCCCTGGTATACTTTGCGAGACTGTATACAGCGGATGAAGGAGGAAGGGATGAAATTGGCAATCTTTATAGGAGACCCTGACAGAATGATGCAAACTGCCTTGTCTGTCACTCATAGAAACCGATTGATTAAAACTGCCCCACCAGCATATAAAAATGTAATAATGACTCTCTTAATTAATGAGACCGGAAATCCCATTGATGAAATAATTGAAAAGATACAGCAACTAGGTGATCTTGGAGAATGGGGCCCCCGAGGAAGCGCAGGAAACCGAGATACTCGGGACAGCCCTAAAGGAAATGAGAACAGAGTCTCTCGCAAAGAAATGTTTACAGCTTTACTGAAGGATGGCCTATCTCGTGAAAAGATTGATGGTGTTCCAACTAACGAGATGTGGCGAATATACAAACAAAGAGGGCTGAATAAGCCTAGCAGGAGAGTGCAAAGTTCTGAAACTAAGAAGCCAGGGGTAACTCAGCCTACAGCACCTCCTCCTGAGCCTCAACGGGACTTCCCATCTGCACACGGTGGGCCCTCCGTGAGCAGATCAGTTGTTCCGGGGGAAAGGGGGGATTGGGAGCTGTATTCTGATTTATACCCATGGAAGGAAACTAGGGAAATTGTCCAGAGCAGTAAACAGGAATGAAATTATGGCCAAGCTCCAGTGCAATGGGCACGGAAGGACCGATGGCCCCATGTGGAGCTCCAAATATTTTGGAAAAACCGGTCCTCACAAACAGTAAAAGCCTTAATTGACACAGGAGCGGAGGCCTCCTTGATATATGGGAATCCAAAGAAATTTAAAGGACAACCTGTAATCATTACAGGTCTGGGAGGGAAACAAATTGAAGCTGTACAAACTCAAATTGAAATGAAAATAGGAAACCTCCCAAAACGACTGTATTCAGTTATGATTGTCCCCATTCCTGAATACATAATTGGAATAGACATTCTGAAGGGACTAACTTTGAATCTCCCAGACGGTCAGTACCAGTTTGGGGTAAAAAATCATATCAGTATTAAAACAATTTTAGTAGGAAAAGTGAAAATGCCTCCTGTACAGATTCCTGCTGCTACTGAATTAGTGACTATGAAACAATATAGAATTCCAGGAGGGCATGAGGAGATATCACAGACAATTAAAGATTTATTAGATGCAGGAGTGTCGAAACCAGTTACCACAGCTTGGAACAATCCGGTATGGCCTGTCAAGAAAAGTGATGGGTCATGGAGAATGACAGTAGATTTTAGGGAATTAAATAAACACACCCCACCACTTACAGCAGCTGTACCAGATACTATTACTTTAATAGAAAAGGTTCAAAAGCATTCAGGGACTTGGTATGCTGTAATAGATTTAGCTAACGCCTTTTTCACTATCCCAATTGCAGAGGAGCATTGGGACCAATTTGCCTTCACCTGGCAAGGAAGACAGTATACCTTTACCAGATTGCCTCAGGGATGGCTGCATAGTCCAACCATTTGCCATCGGACAGTGGCTGAGCATCTGGATAAGATAAAATTGCCTCCTCATATGCAAATAGTGCATTACATTGATGATATCCTAATTCAGGGAAATGATGAGAAGGAAGTACAACAAATACTTGAACAGGTGGTAGATCATATGAGACAGAAAGGTTGGGAAATTAATCCTAACAAGATTCAAGAACCATCCCAAACTGTAAATTTTTTAGGAATTCAGTGGCATTGTGGGCATCGGGAAGTATTACCCAAAACTCGCACAATTATTGATATTGCCAGTTTTGAAAGCAATTGTGAAAAAAGGGGATCCACCTCAAGTCACCACTGTTCGTGGAGATAAAGGGTTTGGATCAACTAATTTCAATAACGAAGCTAAAGTATGGGTCCAGAGTTCAAGCGGACCTCCTGAATCAGCTGAAGTAATAGCCACAGGAAAAGACAATACTGTTTTAATCATGAAACCTGGACAGGAAAAATGGGAATATGTTCCTGCGACTAAATGTTATCTGCGAGAATAACTAGATGTCTTAAGATTCTATCTTTTAGATCCTGCTAAGATGGATTTGCCTGTGTATCATCATGGTCCATTTGGGAAAGGTTTCACACCAGGATGGCCATTGGAAGGTCCACGAGAGACACCGCTTAGGTGGCAATGGAAAAATGCAACTAAGACAAGACAACAGGATGATTTCCGATGCAAAGCCAATTCTGCCTGTATCATAGCCAATCTTACTTTCAGTACTCAGTATAATGAAACATGTACATACTGGTGGCCTTCAGGACCAGCATCACGATGGAGAGATCGTGGACGTCTTTTTGTAACCTGTCCTACAGATAATTCAAATGTCACTATATCTAGTACTTAATAGCTAATAATGAGCTGTTATGGAGAAACATATTTAAGAAATGGATTCCTCAAACCCATTGGGTCAAACTATCTCCACAGACAGTGCAGTGCACAGATTTATTCTGTGCTGGTCAAATAGTCCACTACGATGTTAGCCAACCTGAAGTTATGTGTAAATTTCTAGTATTGCCTGTAATTTTGGGGGAAAAAACACCCTTTGAACCAGAATATTGGCTGCCCCACTTGGAGGGAGATTATATAGACTCTAGGAATCGAACCCATAAATTAGATTTGTGTACGTCCACAGCAAATGGTTTATTGTGTGGACAAAGCTCGCGGTTATATGAACCATGTTTATTGGAACATTCAGTGAATCTGTGTAAATGGACAATTTTGCCCAAAAGCTTTGATATGTTTGTAGAAATTAGTGCTAAGCATGTTTGTATAGTAACAAATGATAAAAATATTATAGAAATGTATAATCTAAGTACTCCATTTTCGGGATGCCTCAGAAATGTATTCTATCTCATCTGGCACGGACAGATGTATACTTTTTATTCAACGCATGAAGAACGACTAAACGTGTACTGGCATCCCCAAAGCTTAGAACTTAATGGAATCAGCTTATCCCTGACTCCACTGAAAACCATCATGGAACAGTCAGAACATTTGCGACAACACCTAGAACGACGAAATAAAACTCTGTCAGACTCTGTGATACAGACTGTAATCACAAAGAATCAACTAATGTCGCTAGCTAGCCAGATGGAAAAGGAGACTGCACACCACTGGTGGGACATCTTTACTGGATATTCATCCTCTGCAACCCAAGTGTTGAATTTCTTAATACATCCTCTTGTAATATTGTTAGTTATCATTATTATTATTACTTTATATAATTGTTATGTATGGTATCGTATTAAACGGATAGAGCGAACATATTGGGCTCTTCCAAAAGGGTCGTGATCTTCACTCATAAGTCAAAGGACCGATTGAAACAAAAAGGGGCCCAAACAATAGGCCTCAAACCAAAGTTGACTTCTGAGTGAATTCCCCGACCAGCCATCAGCATCTTATCAGCAGACTGAAGCAACCCGTATCTTATCAGCATGAAAATGTAACCCTGGGAACAATCCTTGGGAACTATAAGTAAACAATAGGAAGTAACTATAAATCCCAAATGTAAAGAAAAACAGAAACTCCTCAGACATGCCCGGATCCTGGCCAGATCCGGACATGCCTGAGTGAGGCATATCAATCTACCAGATATCTCCTGTGCGTTTTGTTTAGACTTGTTTGTTAAACTGTATAAAAGCTGGACCCTCTCACAGCAAAGATGGAGACCTCACCTACGAGTGGACGCACTGCGTAGGACTTCCCAATTGCCGGGAAAGGCTCTCCGACCCTTCGCTGTGACGGGGCTCCCCAGCTGATGCACGGGTCTGGATGATGGTAATGTATGAGGGCAATTGGTGATGTATCTTTCTTAATCACTATAGCTAGCTTTTAATAGTAATGTCTAGGTGCATTACCTTGCTTATTCTTTCTTTCTATTTCTACTATAGTAAAATTTCTATTTCTACTAAAGTAAAATAAGCCTATTTCTTTAGCTTGGTGTCTGTGTCCTTTGTGTTAACCCCGTCAATTGGCAAAACAGTGTTACTGTGCTAAACATATCATAGCTTCTTGCCAGACCCTTCTAGATATGAAAAGCATCCTGTGAGACAGAGAATGTAACTAACATTTATTATTTCTTAGAATATGCAAGGTTAGGGTAGCTTCCTCATGACTCTGTCTGCTCTGGTCCTATCCCTTAGGGTTCCCATAGGATTAGGAAGAGATTGTATTTGATTCCTTCATGATTCTGTCTTGTTTGTCAAGCAAAATGACAATATGGGAGAAGGCATCATGAAAACAAAACAAGACCAGAAAAAAATCCACCCTATAAAGAAGTGTAACAGTAAATATATTTCCCTGATAAGAAGCTGAATGTGGCATTCAGCTTCTCTGAGGCAGAGAGTCGTTTTATCCAGCCACAGGATTACCAAATGCATGAATTGGTTAAGTTCCAGATGGTATACTATGGAACACCTCTATTTTGTCATTCTTAGTTTCATTTACCTTCTTATGTTCACTTGTCGTCTTTCCTTTTCCTATTTTTCCTTTCTTTCTCTCAACTCATTAACCCAATGTTGGTGCAAAACTTGCTAGAATGTTACTGACTTCTAGCTGCTTAGTACATTTTGGACATTTTTGTTTTAATGTTTAGCTTTTTTTTTTTTTTTTTTTTTTTCAGAATATAGAACTGTGCACAATGTCTTAAAAGATTATTGATCAAGCTAACTCTAGAACTAGCTCATGGAGAACATTTTATTTAATTCAACTCAGTACAGTATCAAAACTATTACTAATTAGAATTGTGACAGGCAAAGTTTAGAAGCTGAGGCATAGGGCCATGTTATCATAGCCATACTGATTTTCTGAAGTAAACTACATTGTGCCAGATGACTGAAAAATTATTTACAAATACTATATCAGAGATATCTGTTTCATATTCCATCTCAGTAGCTGACATTCTGTGGCATTCATCAGTCTGCCTCTTCATATAGTGTCAGCCTTTACTGTTGCAGCTCATCCCATTCAATTTCTCCTGGATGCAGGAACCTCTTTTCCTCTCTTTCCTGTGTCACATGTGTCTGCATATGTATTTGAAGGTTATTATGATATGCTGAACAGAAGTGTGAAATTTGGTAGCTCACCCTGAAAAAGGTTTTGGGGCTTTTCTCCAGTCTTCAACCATCCTGAGTTGCTGCTCCTTGTCTTTGTTCACTTTTCTGGAAGTGATACTCATTTTCATCTAGGAATTCATAGAAAAGAGAAGATGATGTGTATTATTTATGATTTCTTCCCAAATATAAAACCATTTCCTCTAGTTCATGTGCATGGGTGAGTAGTAGTTTTCTTATTTCTTTTTGTTTGTTTGTTTGTTTTGTTTTGTTTTTCTTCTTTTAAATATGTGTGTGTGAGTTTTTACTTCAGGAGGCCTAAGTGGTCCTTCTGAATGATGGCAGGGATCCAGTATAGATGCTGAAGTTTACAAAGCCCATGTGGCATGCTGACAGATGAATTGTGATGGCAGCTTGAAGGCTTGCTATATTAAACATGATGAAGGGATGGGTGAGGAATGAGGATCTCTGTGGATTTGCACATCCTTCATCTGATCCTTTAAGCTTTCCAAGAGCAAAATTCATTAGGGAGATTAAGTGCAAGACCAAATGTCTAATGCGACAAGAGAGTGCAGCTGGACTTTTTCCCATTTGCCCAGCTCTGATACTTCAATATTAAATCAATTAGGTCATAGGAATGGCTTTATGTAACTTGTAAACTATTTAAATCTCCAGCCTTGACACAAGTCATTCAATATTGACACAAGCAGCTGGACTTCAGAAGATCAGCCTGCACCTGCTAAAGTATTGTTTGTCTGGCTGACACCAAAACTTTGAAAAGTGCCCGTTAAATGGTACATGCTAGATAACTGTGGTTTTAAACTGCTTGAAACAAGAACCTGATCTTACCCAAGACTTGAATCTTTTGAACCCCCTCAAGTCTGATTCCACACTGTTTGATTCTAATTAGTGGATTAAAAGTGAATAAAACAGCAGACTTTAAGTATTCTGCTCCTTTCCCATGTTTTATTCCACATGCACCCTAACTTAAAAGCAATCTGTAAGCTTACACAACTCTAGTCAGATACGTTGAGTATGAGATAGATGCAACATCTGTCTTGAAAATTTTAGCAATGGTGAGACCAATCTCTTATTTCTATAAGGTAATCTGTAAGACCATGTTCTGTTTACTCACAGGTAAAATGTATCTATTCCAGATTTGTCCATCTGCTGCTTTCACAGGCTAAGTAATGGAGGGCATTGAGTTTGATCTTGAGTATGGTATCTCTTATCTCTCTCTTTCCTAATTATACCCTGCATGGATATTTAATAATGTACTGTATCTTTGAGGAAGGTTATTTTCCTGGAGATAAGATTACTCTGTTTTGTATTTGTTCTGAAGGAAGAAATTAAATAGATGCACTTCATTTGTATGGGAATCACTATTATGTTTGATTAGATATTCATGGCTTTTATACAAGAATAATTGGAGGTAAAACTCATGTAAGGGTATTCAGCATTTCAGGTGTAAAAAGAAAAAAACAAACAAACAAAAAAACCACATCAAAAGAAAATACAAACTGGTAGTCTGTGGATAACATTATGGCACTGAAATGTTTCCTAGATTGTTGGTTCATTCTAGTTTTCATTTATTAGAGACTAAGATTCATTTGACTCAAGTTTAATAGATTTCTAACCAGAGTAGCACTGAGGGACTGCCTTCTGAGGTGCTTACTGAGGTCATCAGTGAGACCTTTGACGAGGATGTCTTAAATTACAAGTGCTATCTGCAGAACTGAAATCAAAAAGGTTGCAGTGAATGTAAATACTGAGAGAATCTTATTAGAGCAAGGTAAGTGATGAAAGAGGGGACTGAAGACATTAACCTCTGTGACAGGGGGGATCCTGACCATTGCAATACTCAAGATTCTGCTTCAGGGATTATATTGGCACATATTTAATAAGGTATATTGTCAGGTAAGTGGTAGTAAAGAATCTTGGCTTTGCAAAGTGTGTGGTTTCAGTGTTAAAGAGACATGGACCATTTGGCATTTCTTTGGTATTGCATTGAGGGCAAAAAGGAAGGAAGAGGGGTCAGAGCACAGTCTCAGCCTTACTTCTGTTCTTAATCTTTTATCATTAAACTGGTGTCTGGAGTAGTCAGTGGGGTGCACTGCCTAGAAACTATTTCAGAACTAAGATGGAGTCATTGTAGAAGAAGAGAGCTTTGACCCCCTTCTGTGGCAATGCTTTATGCAATCTATTCTTTGCTTGGTGAAGATAAAGGTTCTCTCTGCTAGAACATTTTAAGTTCTAATTTAGTTTTTAGATATTTCTGTTAGTTTGGATCCACTTTGTGTAAGCCAAATGAATGTTTCAAACATCATTTGAAATATGGGGCATTTGAAAAAAGAATGGACAAGTGATGGACTTAGATAAACTCTCTAAATGGTTAAAAAGAGATTTTCCAGATATGAGTACAAAATGCAAACTGGGGTGACTGGCTTCTGACACACTATTCAGTAGTCTGAGTAGTGAAAATATGTGGATTAATGTCCTCTACCAATGATGCTAGTCAGTGTGATATTTTCCCTTGCTTCACATAACACTTTAAATTCAGATAGCAGATGTATCTGCACCTGTACAACCATTTATCTGGTGAATGGAACATTATTTTGGGTGATATCTATTTGGTATTTGTAAAACTGTCTGTAACACCTTTAACAGTAATGATGTTAGTCAGATCCCTTGGTAGACAAAGAAGTTAAATTGTTAAAGGAATTTCAGCTAAGGTATTTTAAGATTCATGAATAAGGTTATACTTTTTCTGTGTCTTGTTCAGTTGACAAGCCTGAAGGGAGCTAGCTTATCTCCAGTATAGAAACTTCACTGTTTCAGAAAAAGAACTTAACATTTGTGCTGAAATTGTGAACTTAATTGAATGTGAGATTATATTCATATAACTGAAGTAATTCTGTTTCTTCAGTCACTTCATTCTCGTGTCCAAGTAATTTTATCATTTTCTTAACTGCTGTAAATATATTCTTGTTATCCTCCATGGAAAAGGGCAGTGGGACAGAGGACAATACTCTTTAGATACAGCCCAGGGCAACAATAAGACATTTATTCAATCAATGAAGAATTTTAATTAGTTGTTTTAGTATCAAAAGTGTGTTGTACTTAGGCAATAAAACTAGTTTATTTGCTAATTCTCCATAACTTCTGAAATGGAATGCTAAGTTAAAACCTATAAATTACTCTTCTGAAAATTAAAACAAATAAAAGTTTGTCATAATTTCTGAGTGAAGGACAGCTTCTGAAACAGCTGTAAGTATGAATTGCTTTGTTTCCCACTTATCTCTAGTCTACATGACTGAACCTGGATATTTAGACATACCTAGCAGCACAGCAAGTCAGTAAGCACAGAACCTATATCCTATGCAAGTAGAGGCCAGCTGGACTATAACACCCGTGAGCTATTCCGCTTGAGTCTGCAGTATTCAGAATATCTCAGAGCTGTCCTCAGTAAAGAGGATTTACAATTAAATTAAAAATCATCTTCCTGAAAGAGCATCCATGTTCTGTTTTGGTTCATTTATGGTCAATTTAACTAGAATAATCATGACACTCCCCAGCAGAAAATATTGTCAACTGTAAACTCAAAAAATTTAAATTTCACTTGAAAAATTGGGGAGGCAAACTATGCCCAAGACAGCATTGCCCAATACTTACTAATGAACTGCTGTGGGGTTTGCTTAGTATTTGCTTTGTGTTAAAAGTTTCATGCTGTAGCAGGAACCTGTTGATAAGCATCATCAGCGTTTCATTCTAGTATCTGCAAGTGGCACATCTCCTGCCATGCTCTGAACTCAGTGTACTAAGCTAACAATAAAACATACCTTTATATGACATTCATTTGCTACTGAATTGTCACAGTTAAAGGATTTGTGTGATTATATAAGCAAAACTGGAAATATGAGTAATATTCATTTTAAAATGTATGTGTTGTTGAGTATTTTATTTTCTTTTTTGAACAAACATCTGTTTGCAGGCATAGCTTCTGATCTAAAGTAACACTGCTATATCTTTAGTTAACCTGGGGAAAAATGTTGTGTTCCTTAAGTAAAAGCAGAAAAACTGTGGACACATCTGTTCAGAAATATAAATCACTGTTGCATAATTGAAACAGGTATGTATGTGCCCAAATGATGATTTATTTTGTTTGATGGACTTGCTTCTTAAAATGTACCTGTTCATGAACACACATAAAAACAGTAGAAAATTTTCTAGACAGACTGATATTCATGTTAAGGATTAAAAAGTAGTTTTTATGAAATTTTAACTTCTAGAAACAGGGACAGTTACAAAGAACTTCACATACTAACTTAACTTACTGATATAACCTCAAACATTTAAAAGCTTTGAGGTGAACACCAGACATCTAGCTATTCTGGCCCTGGTAACTTTCTGAAATAGACAAATAGTGAATCTAATGAAGTATCATCTGTCATTATTTTCAATTTTATTTTATCTCTGACAATCAGTAATAAGATGCTCTGCAAGATTTGCTATTCCTGAATTTAGATGCAGGTATTTAACACTTCCAACATTTCCACTGGCCATAGTGGAAGTTCAGAAATCTATCTCATGTAAATATGAATGTGTGACTGTGTTGCACTGAATCCCATCCAATAAAACTTAAATTATATAATCTCCAGGTACTTTGCAACTTTCTCAAGAAGAGGAAAACATAACTGAGAAACCAAGAAACAAAAGCACTTGATAAAATAATTTTATGCCAAAGAACATTTTTAAGTAATTAATGCTTATTTAGAAACCTGAATCACTAATATTTGCTTACCTTTAAAAGCACATATATGTGTCCTGTAAGCAGCATTCTTCATTAACATGTTTGCAGTGCTTTGTTAGCTAAAACCTTCATTCAAATATGACATTCCTATTTACCAAGCAAAGACAGAATTTGAAGCACATTTATTAACTATCACAGCCTTTTCTGTTATGTTTGTCTATGCAGAATCTGAAGGCAGGCTTTCTCTGTCTAAATGTCGACATCTCCTCTGAATATCTATGCCAAAACTAATTTCCCTAAGCATTCTTAATATATTCCTTTATGATCCTATAGAGAGAGAAAGAACCAACTGTAGGGAACAATTAATTTCAGCTTAAAATAGAAATAACAAATTGCTTCCTAAAAATGCCTCTTTGCTTCACTTGGAGGAACTATAAAGAGATTTTTGGGAGAGTGTCTCAGATGTAGACTTCCACATTACAGTCAACTAAAGTTAGGTGAGATGATTTTCACTCTAAGTATCAATATAAATAGCTGCATCACCATTTATATGAATAGCTGTGCACACGGAAATAGTATACTTAAGTTTTGGTGCATTAAAGACCCACATCATGAAATTATAGCAGTTAGATGAGAAAGTTATGTCTGTTTCATAGCAAAGCAGCTTTCTAAATTACTTTGATATGAAGTTGTAAAAGTACAGTTTGGGTTCTAACTTTGTATTTTTTTTTTGCTTTCATAATCCATAGTGTTTATAGCTCTCATGGAAAAGGATAAAGGTGGAATGTTGTTGCAGTGACTTTTCAGAACTTAATAACCACTCAGTCCTGGTCTGTAGCTAAATATATACATCCATCATATGCAGACCTATACCCATACACACCCTCACACACACATCTATGAAAAAAAAAAAAAAAAAAAAGAAAAAGAAAAATATATGCACATTCCAAGGCAATACTTATTGCAGTGCAGAGGCTTCACCTATAAATCTTTAATTGTTTAAAATGGAGGCTTTCAGAAGGCATTAGAGGAATAATGAAAGACAGAATCTAAACTAACAACGTTGAAAACACAAAATTATAGTTGTTTAGCAATATTAAATAGCTTTGAGGATCTGAGTTCTTTCAAATTTTTACCTGATTTCTAAATATTCTAAGTCTCTGAAGCTTCTCCTTCCCCTCTTTCTTTCCTTCCTCCATCTCTTTTTTTTCAACAGAATTCACTAAGAACTTTGGAATGTTTTGATCATGTTAAAGCTTAATCTCACATTCCTTAAATATAACCAGATTTGACTGTTGTCTGTATTCAGCTGTATGGAAACTTGTAAGTGGGCCTATGTCTCCCAAAGTACCAGCCATTCTAGTTCCCCAACTACTCATTCCAGTGCAATATTAATTTGCTATCAGATCTCCCAGTGAGCTTTTTGTAACCATTCCCTCCCCGTGGTTGCTTGCATGACTATCATTTTCTCTTGTCCTAAAATAAAACGTCAGTTGTGGTGTTTGGTTTTATTGTTTAACAGTTTCCTTTTATTTTGCTCAGCACATATTTCTTCTCATTTTCCTCTTTTAATCTTACCAAGGCTTGTCTTTCCCATTCTTTTTCCAGATTCTGCTTGCTGTTTGGATTTCTTCTCTGTTTGTTTTGTCTGTTAACATTACTATGTATTATTTTGTTGTGATTTTCTTCCTGTGATCTCCACATGCATGTCTTGTAAAGTTTGAGTATATAAACACAAATCAAATTATTTCTTAGATGGGCAGAAGTTAAACTGAATTCTCCATCAAAGCAAGGATGCCTATGTAGGTTATGTTATATGTATGCAGGTATTATGTAGGCATTATGTTAATGATTATTTTATTATAAACACAGTTTTAATCCAGAGATCCCAGCATATGGATAGAGGTTTCTGTACTGCTATGAAATAGTGAGTTTTGTATTTCAAAAGAGTGTCCTTCTACTTATTTCCTTATTACTGTTCTTACCAGTGAGAAAGCTTACTGTAAATAAAGACACATAAAGCTATGAAAGTGGACCATTTTTGAAAGATTATAATTTCTCAGAATATGTGTACAGATATATTGTAGAAAATTTTAGAATGATTCACTGACTCACCTGCCAATACCACATTATTTTTTTTGTAGGTGCTGCTTTTCTTGATACTCCACTGCCCTACTGCACTGATTGAAGATCTGTCATGAGGATCTTGGATGTCCAGAAATCCTGCAAAATGGCAGAAAGACATACTGAGCAACTTTTCAGTAAGTAGCACATGTTCAGTCAATTTTATTTGTTCTCAAAGCAACAGGTGTACTGTATGTGTGTTATAGGACCATATTATGAAGGCACAGTATATCTCACAGGTATAAAGCATTTTCAGCTTAGTGTCTGCACAGCAGATTTGTGACGACCTGCATTGAATCAACTACATACTATCTTGTTATTCTAATTGGCAGTTCTATATTGGTCATGGGTGTTGTGGTTTAACCCCATCCAGCAGTTAAGCACCATGCAGCCGCTCACTCACTTATCCCCCCCCCCCCCACTCCCAGTGGGACAGCGGAGAGAATTGAAAAAAAAGATAAAACTCATGGGTTGAGTTAAGAATGGTTTAATAACTTAAATAAAATATAATAAAAACAATAAAAATAATAAAATGTACTACTACTACTAATAATAATAATGAAAAGGAATATAATAAAAGAAGGGAGAGAGAGATACAACCCAGGGAAAGACAAGTGATGCACAGTGCAGTAGCTCACCATCTGCTGATTGATCCCTGAGCAGCCATCCACCCCCCTGGCCAACTCCCCTCAGTTTATATACTAAGTATGACGTTCTGTGGTATGGAATGCTCCTTTGGTTGGTTTGGGTCATCTGTCCTGGTCATGCCCCCTCCCAGCTTCTTGTGCACCTCCTCGTTGGAAGAGCATGGGAAACTAAAAAATCCTTGACTTAGGATAAGTACTACTTTGCAACAACTAAAACATCAGTATGTTATTAACATTATTCTCACACTAAATTGAAAGCACATCAGTGTACTACCTACAAGAAAGAAAATTAACTCTACCTCAACTGAAACCAGGACACAAGTTATCATGTTATATATTTTGTTGCTATTATTGCTATTAAAATTTAAGTCATTTAAGTGATCTGACTAAAATTTAGGTAGGTTAGTGTCAAATAATATTTCTAATGGTGATGCAGTTTCAGGTTTAATTATGTAGTCATGGTTTTATCTCTATTCCAAGGTTGATTATTTCTGATGACACTAATTGGCTCATCATCAAAAAAGTGTGGGCTTTATTTTGGTAGTGAAGTTAATAACACTGAGCTGAGCACATGAATTTTCACCTGAAGATACCAAACATAAGAAAGATGGGATGCAAACATAGAATGGATAATAACCAAAGCAGACTGCCTATAGGATACATCCAGTGAACAATTCCTCCCCTGAAGCTGGGTGCCTACATCTCAGGTTTACAGGTAGGTGTCTCTATGAAACAAAAATGCAAAAATGAAAATATCTTCCACTTATAGAAAAAATGTGCATTTTTTGTTTAAAAATGGGTCTTGTCTTTTCCACAATAACTCGTGTCTCATTTTTCTCCAATGACTGTTTAGGGTAAAATTCACAAACAGTTCAGAAACGGAACTACTGGGGTCATTTTTTCTTAAAAGACTGTCTTCAAGCCTGAATGATCAGGTTCCTTCTAATCTGTTCTCCTTCCTGCCCCGCAATTTTATTGCTTTGTTCTACAATGTTTTTCAAATTAGATTTTTTTACCTTATGTTGTACACATCAGACAAATAAAACAGGGCAAAGATATTTTTAAATGTTTCCTTTTGCAATTGCTCTACTTTTCATAGAATAATTAAAAATTCATTGGTTTAGAGAGAGGGAAAGTAAACGTCACTATAATCTCATGGCACATGAGTGTAGCCTTGCTTCCAGACTAATTTTCAATGATGATTAGTTTCACTGAAGATTGAGGGCTTTTGAAAATACTTTTGGGGCCTCTCTAATATTTTAGGCCTCTACTTACACTTTAAAATCTGATTTATCATCTCAGATTCTCCAAAACAAGAGCCAGGATTCTGATATTACAAATTAAAAAAAAAAAAAAAAAAAAAAGGCTACATGAAAAAGTAGTAGACCACAATTAGGTAAATTAACTATTAAAAATGATTAGGATAAATTTTAATCACAATCACAGTGATATAAATCTAGACTAATTCTGTTGATGATGATTAAGTTTTTCTGAATTTACAGTGCTTTTTTATTTTTTTAATATCTTCAAAAATACCTGTTTGCTACAAATATCACAAGTTTTATATTATAACAATATTAGATGTATAGGAAACCAATATTTTTTTTTCTCTGAGAAGATCTTCAACCTTACTCGCACAGGTATTTTTTACTGAAGTTGGATTTCTTTTGGGAGTAACACATGTTAGTGTAACTCAGGGCAGTAAGGACATTACTTGCATCTTTAACATATCAAGGGAGGAATTAAAATAGGCTAAATTGATAGCTTAGAGGAAATAGATGATAGAACTATGCATGTTCACAATTTTTACTCCTAATTACATTTTAAACTGTTATATCTTAATGTTGACTTAATCTCTAATGTAGAGGGAATGTAAAAGAAGTACATGATTTTTCATAGCACCACACATATCTTACAATATAGATTAAAAGCACTTGTTAAGCAGGAAGGAAAATGTGTCACACTGCATTGGCTGTGGAAAGAAATTTCTACCATGCAAGAATGGACTGACAAGAATAAAGAGATATGGCAGACAGAAAGAATCACAGCTATCTTGAACTTTCAAATTAACTCTTTTACAGCAGACTGGTTTCCATGGCACATCATTGTTACACTACATATATTTTTATTTCTTTTTCTTTTTTTTTTTTTTTTTTTTTTTTTTTACTTTTCAATTACTAACAAGAACTGATTTTTGACTCTTCGTTAACATAGAATCTGATTCTATAAAGTCCAGAGCAATCTATAGTTGACAGAAACTGAGAGTGGTCAGGTCTGCACAGAGAAAGAGAATGCATTAGCATTGAATTGGACAAAACCTGTTTTCTAGCATTTTCATCATACTGAAAATATAGTGGAACCTGATTTAAGCTAGACTGTTCCAATTTTACTCCAATGAAAGTGCACTACATTTAAAGTTAGAATAATAGAGTGATGAATCAGACCTTTCAATGTTAGAAACAAAACTAGTGCAGGAGGCCAGTGACTCCTAAACTTATAAACGGTTGAATATGCTGAACTTGACAGAGCTATACCAGCTTAAAAATGTAACAGTACACCTGTGAATTAAGCATAAAATTCACCTCACATTTATTCTAATATATACTTAAAGTACAACTATGTCTTTTGTTTTGTATTTGTTTATTTTATGATCATTTCTTTCAATGCCTATTAGTCATCTTCTTTTTCTAATTTATTATGTTATTGTTTTGTTTTGTTTTGTTTTGCTTTTTATTCCTTACCAGTCAGCTTTGTGTACTGCCTGTTACAGGTACACATCAATGTCACGGTGCTCCAGCCCTTAATTCTACTTTGTTGCCCTGGTTTAGTGTAGCCCCCCCCGTGAAGGCAGGAGGCTATGTTGAAGCCTTCAAGGCGCAAGTGCTGCAAATAGGTTCTTCTCGTGTCTCAGATAACATTGGGAGAATTAATGTAATTTATTCCAAGGAAGTATGGTACCTCACAGAGCCCCTCCTGGGGTGATGAACTCCACAATATACATTTTGGGGCTAAGCTAGCTGATATCCTTTCCTCTAAAGCAAAATCTAGAAACACAAAAAAAGAGCACCAACTCCATCTCTCCCAGAACCCCCCCAAAATGTCCTGTTAAAAGCATTTTTTCCTCTTCAGGGAACAGATTACTGTAAATTTTCTAGCCTGGTTTCTCATTGTCATGAAGCATCCTGCTAGGCTTTGTCAGGTGAAGTATGCACAGTGACTGATGGTAAGCAGCATGATTCTCAGCACAACAATGAATGTGGCAGGTCAGGAAATTCCACACTGAATGAATCCCTCCTTCAGTCAAAAATGTTAACTAGCTATAAATACTGATGGAACTGGATGGATTCTACTGACAGACAACCTTGTTCTGTTTTAGTCAACATTTGCAGTTTGGATCCCACCCCTGTTTTCAGTGAACTGAAGAGTAAAATTCTCCTTCACCTTAGAAAAATTACATTGTGCCTTCTCATAACTCAAAGATATTGTACAATGTCTAAGAGTTCTAAATATCTATTAGAAATTATTTGTAATATTGGGAGATACTATGACAATAGTTAAGTACATGGTACTTCTCTGTGGACAACTAATTTTCTTCTAGGGTCTTTACTTCAGCCCAGACAATCTTTTCCCTTCCTCTCATACATACCCTGAAGAGTAATATTAGTAAACACAGGCAGAAGACTATCTGTTTATAGCTTATGTATGTATGTAGCTTGTTTGTAGTCTATCCTGTTTCCACCCGACCTCATTTTCCATTCTCTACCTTCAGAAAACCAGTGTAATAACAAGGGAGTAGAAACATCAGTATTATAATGTTTTGCATCTTCATCTATTTACTAAAATATTTATTTCACCTATGATTTGCTCAATTTTATTGAATAGGTATGTTAAAGTTTATTGGAAAAGTAATATACAGTAATGAAGAAAGTTTTTGTTTCACTGTTTTCCTTTTCTTCCTTGTTTTAGCTGTTAGAAAGATGTAGGAGAATGTTTTTCTTCATGCAGAATTGCAAAATATTGATTAGACCCTCACTTGGAATTTTTAAATAATTTCCGTAACTAACTCAGCTGTTTAAAAAGAGGTGAGTGAGGTTTCTCTGAGAACTGTTCCACCAGTTTAATAGGTAGTTTTATATGAATGCTATTTGCTAAATCCTTGACAGGAAGTGGTGACTCTTTTTAGAAGATTACAATGAGAAACAGTAAATCAGAATTTTGTTAATGTGAATTTTTCTTTTTTTTTTTTTTTTTTTTTTTTCAGATCAATGAAGCATTTTTTAAAACAATGAATATTGGAAATGTGCAATTAAAGCTCAGTTCTGATCATGTTTACATTAAAACCAGAAAGTACATATAATCTTATCCATTGAGTAAAAATATTTTCTTTTATTTTTTACAATATAAATGTAATAATCAAATTATTTAACATGCAGAAATTTTCACTTACATATCCTCAACTGTCTGAAAATAAATTAGTTCATATTTATGAAAGTTCAGTGAAGTTGAGGGAGAAGGAAATCCATATATCAATCTGATTTGCTATAAACTTTTTGGTGATTTCTTAATTTACACTGAGGGAATGTAATTGTTTCTCTCAAAAGTTTTTCAGATCTATAAAAACAGTCTGTTCTAGTGTGTCCATTATGTTAGGTTAAATATGTTCTTTAATTTCTCCCTCTATATAAAATACTGGACTCCCTTTCTAATTTATTATTTTTACAAAAGTTATGAGTTATTTATCAAACCGTATGAAAGATGTTATCTATCTGTTTCAGGTATACTGTTTTCAGCTTGATGCTTCAGTTAGAGAACTTTTTGTCTCCTAACTGTTTCACAATGACTGAACCATATATTAACCAAAAAAATAATGACAGAAAATAATCTTTTTTAATTCAATAAAAGGCAAAACCATTGATCTTTTTTTTTTTTTTACCATATATGCATATTACTATTTTGCAATAATTTGTTCTCTTTAAAGAACAATCAACAAAGCCATATTGTTACATTTATGCTTCCCATCTGACTTCTAGGTTAACAGATGTTTTAATCTGTCTGAATTCATATTAGGTATATTCTTAACATAGTCCAAACATTACTCTAAGAGCAAATGTTAGAACTATATAATCTTTTTTAGCTTTTCAGTAGTATGACTTAATGGTGATACCTCAAGACTAAGAAAAAAGTTAAATACTCTGAAATTGAAAGGAGATTTTGGGCAGAAGTCTTTTGAAATAGATTGAATAAGAAAACAGGAAGGGACAGTCTTTTCATTATGGAAAGACTTGAAAAATTTTTGCAGAAATTAGAAAAGTAAGAGCAGAAGTTGATTGAAGAGAGAAATCAAAAGTATCAACTGAAAAAGAGAAACATGTAGAAATAAAAATTTCTTATTTTATTATTTCAGTAGAAGGGAGTCATCTCAAACATCCGTGAAGAAGATGGCAACCCTGAAAGAACACTTCTCCAGCCTAGTTCCACAAGAACAAGTTTAAGCATATTGTTCTCAAAAATAACCAGAATAATACAAAGAGGAGCAAGACATTGATGCACAAAACCAATTTATAAACATGAAGAAGATTAAGTTCTTTCAGAATTAACTCGCTCTGTAAAAACTAAGGTAAGCTCTGTATTTAAGTGTGTTGACATGAGGAACTGAGAAAGGCAAGTATGACATGGCTTTTACTGAAATTAGCATGTGATGCTTACACAAATGGCCAAGCATGTGCCCCTGATCAGTAGAAGAGCAGTCAGACATGGTATGAGGTTTTAAAAGCTTGTTTTAGATATCATTGAAACCAGCAGAAAACAAAAATTCAAATGAATCTTAGTTCATGGAATTCAGTAAATTCTGTTTGTTTCAGTGAGCATATCACTTATACAGTTCTTTATTATTGTTCTAAGGCTTATGTGGAAAATCAGGAAGGATTAAAATCAGTAACATTCACAGTTATCTATAAGTTAAGATGATAAAGTTATGCCTATGAACACATCTTGAGTATTGAAGGCACCTGGTCCTTAGGAAATCTACGGAAGGATAGTGATATCAGAAATAACTTGAACATATGAATGCCACCTGAATGTTTATAGCATCTCCCAACATGATAGCAGGTAAATTTTTCATAATCCTTTAACTCCCCTAATAGTCATCTACTGTTCTATTAATTTCCGGGACAAAGATCCTACAATATTTATCAGATGAATGTACGTACTGAGAAAAATCAAGTGGTCCTTGCACCAAAATGTGTGTGACAATCACTAGCAATATGATGCATGGTTCTTTGCTTTGACTGGCATTTATGCCTGTTAGTGCACTAACTTTTCGCTTTCTGCAAATCCAAGGGATACTTATATTGATAGGATAGCGCTACTCTTTAAAATACCCATAATCATTAGTTTTCATGCCTAACAATTTTCAGAAATCATGGTCCAGTTAAATAGAAAGTCAGAAGTCACATTTTGATATCCAGCTGTAGAAAGGAAAATTACAGTGAAATCTTCCTACACATAAAAATATCTGAGTCCCTTCTTTAAGTAGAAAAATCCTCTCAGCCTTAACAACAGAATGTAGTAACTTATAAAATGTGGGGTTTCTATTAAATTTTGAAAAGAGAATAGATTTTTATTATATTCATATCCTTCGGGGGATATGAATTCTGACCGCAATTAAAGGCTGAAATAGCTTGAAGATTGTATTTTCCCTTATATTCAGTTCCAAGTTAGATGCCCACAACAATATTCCCTTTGTAACAAGTGCGATGTTCTCTAACTCATACATCCACCTAAGGTCTCTCAGTGGTGTAGTTTCTGAGAGAAATAGGTCGAGAGGGAAGCATTGGGTGAGAACTGGTCCTAGTGATTTATGTTTCAGTCACTGTTGCTATGAAGTGTTTGAGTTGGGAAAGACAAGATACTATTTTCAGGATGTGTCAGACCAATAATTATCATTTAACACTCCTTTCCCTGAGGTCTCCTCTATGGAACAAAGGGCACTGACTTTTGTGAACGTTAATAATCGATATGGTTTACTCTATTCAGAGCAATTTCAGGGGCTAATAAGGTTACTGCTATCCATATTTTAGTACTGGTTTTGCCTGTGTTAGCTGCATGATTAAACAAGCCCTTTGTTTGCCTCCCTCTCTCCAGATGGGTACTTGGCTCAGTATGACCCAAAAACAATTAGGTAAGTGGTGTTGCTATGCTATTTGCATCTGACCCTAGATGCCAGATATCCTGTATGCCACCACTGATCTCAGATAAGCCTATACACAATGTGTGTGGGCCCTGAACTCTCTCAACTACACTTCTGATTTCCCCTATGAAATAACTAAGGTCTTGTTTGACCTGTCAAATCATTTAGTTTTGCTGCCAGACGTGACTTTCACATGCCTGTGAAGAATTGCTCAGGAAGGAAATAAGTTTCTGCTCTGAGAACATAGGAGATTCACATGAAAATTCTGGTTAATTGAACCCAAACCTCTAATTGAATCTGCAGGAGCTGGATTACTGACAATTAAAGTGAATCCAATGGCCACGTTTAATTCAACAGTCTCTTATGAACCACTCACTCCGTGTGTGCAGCTCCTACACATCATCTGGATAATACATGTTGTCTGCGGAGGCAGGTAATCTTTGAGCAGTCTTAAATATGCTTTGCCTTCAGTCTAGATTCTCATATATACTCTCTGATGGACACATGAAAGTGAAATACATCTTAAAATAAATTGTTTCAGAAATGCTTCTGTGCTCAAAAAACACTTCCTACAAGAACTGTAAATGATGCAGGTTTTCAAACAATTAATAACAAAATTATTTAAATTTACAATGACAAGTTCTACAAATGTAAGTTTATACTCAACTTTGGAACCGGTCCCTTGGGAACAGTAGATCTTCAAGTGTTGGAAGTCCCTCAAAGCCTTTGACTTCTGTGAAAAAATTTGCTCTGTGAAAATCACACTATAGATGTTTTTTCCTTAAAATGTACTTTGATCTAACCTTTTAATTTAATTTTCCTTGTACTTACAGTAACTTAATGCATGTTATATACAATTTTTGTATCCTTTTTTCCTAAATTTTCCTTCATATTTTTTTTCTGTGTTTCCTTATACTGTCACAAACTACAATATAGTTCAACTATGGTATTGAATAAAGGATGCTACAAAACATCGGATTAGTCTACTAATGTCCACATCCCTTTTTTATTATGCTTCTGTAACATTAAATATAACAGCAACAAGCCCCAATATCTGTGTTCAGGAAGACACTTTTGATGAATGATAGACTATATAACAGGGAAAATGGTTATCATCTTAATATGTGAAAGTTTTCTTGTACCAGGGCCAATGTTAAACAATACATAATCACAGATTTTTTTTCCACTGCAGATTTTAATGCTTCCATTTATGTAAGAGAGAATGAAGTAAAATAAATAAAAGCTCTCTCAATCACACAAACAGAAACAAAGACAACTTTTTTTTAATAAGAGTGATTCCATCTGGTCTGTTGTTTTTCATGTGAGAAGAATCTTCAATGGCTTGTTGTTAACTTCTGATCCCAGAAGAACCAACTTCATCTTACTTCTGTCCTTCATCTGTGGCAATTGAATTTCAGATAAAGAGACTATCTCCATGTGACCCATATTTAGCTAGGATAAATCTGTTCTATAAAGAACTTGCAAGAAATTTCATTACAGTTCTTGGATTATGATCTGTTGCAACGCTCTTGTTTCTCAGACTGAAAAAAGTTTTCCTTTCTCTTCCCATTCTAATCATATGCAAATAATTTGTCAGATTTATTCCCCTTTTCATAGTACATTTGTTCATTAAGCTTTAACACATTGTCTGTGTTATTCACCACAAAGCGTTTAGTTTCCCTCTGTTTAATCAAAAGTTGGAGGGTCCTAGGGTACCTGCTTTTTATGTTGCTTTTTTCATCTCATTAACTTCCTTTTCTAATTTACACTGGTACTCAAGATATACTTTTTGTACTGCTGCTGCCGCTAAGCAAATTATTCTACCCCTCATGACTGTTTTGGCAGCTTCCCACAAAACACCCAGGCTAGTTTCTTGGTCTTTATTGATATTAATTTATTCTGAAATAGTCTTCATCTGTTGCACAAATGCTGCAGCTTTAATTAGAGAGTTGTTAAATCTCCATACTTCAGATCTTCTATAATTCAGTATACCATCCAGAGACATAGACACTAGAAAATAATCAGGCAAAGCTGGATTTCAAATACCAGATGGTTACACGTTACAATGTATCCTCATAAATAAATAAGAAGAATCCCAGTTTAAATGTAGTGGAACTAAAATACAAAAGGTACCGGATTGACTGCTTCAGTGTTGCTGTTGGCATGGATCAATGAGGACTAAATCTTTGCTATAACCTTCATTCACTTCACTTTTAAATTGTTATTTTACTAGAAAAGGTCAAATTTCACACCCCTGTTTCAAAGAATGACTGAAATCTTCACCCGTTACAGCTCCTGGAAACATCTGTCGTTAGGTAAGAAAGGATCGAGAAATAAATAAGGAATTTGAACTGTGGGGGACATACAGATTTGCAACTGTAACAGGGCTACCTGTCATAATCCTTTGCATTATTACCTTTTTACTGATCAAAAGAAAAAGAGATTCTTCACCCCAATACTACTTTTTAGATTAGAAATTGTACTAAAAGGAATGGACATTTTATAATGTGATTTGACAGAAATAAGAAAGATGACAATCAAACAGGACAATTAAAACATATGTAAACTTTGTAATTAAAAAACCTCAAAAACGGTTTTACTGTTAGATGTGTTTCTTATGTGTTATATTTTTTATTCTTACTTTACAATTTCTCAGCAGTAACATACTGTGCAATCTTAGTTCAGTTTCAAAGTGCGAATTAAAAAAATCTAGACCAAACCATAATTTTTATTATGAAAAAACAAAACAAAACAAAACAAAAAAAAAAAACACACAAAAACAAGTGAAATTGATTAATATAATTGGGAATAATTCTGAGGCTAATGATAATTCTAGAGAAGATGCGCTAAAGTGTAGGCAATAATTGAATAATTGTAAGAAATGTTCACATTTGTACTTCTGAAACTATTTTAAATATGTTAATCCTCTAGTATTAGTAGTATAATTAGAATACTACTTCAGACCAAGGATAATTAGAGAAATACATTTATACATCAATAATAATAAATAAAAAGACCTTTATAAACTACTGAATAATCATGTCACATAGATTTTTTTTCATATATACTTCATATTTAAGCATGTGTTATTTTTCTAAAAAGCCTTTAGGCTCTCATGTATTTTCTTCATTACTTCAGTTAGGGAGTAGAAATGCTAATATTTTTATATACAGGGCAATCTGAAATAATTCCTGCCCGAGGTGTGTCAAATAACAGCAGATACAGTAGGAAGAGACAAGACCGTGAACAAAACACCATAACGTTTCAGTGGAGAAGTATTATTATTGGCCAGTGAAAGTAAAGCCTGAACTTCAAGTTTTCATGAGTTTAATTTCAGAAATGTGGACCCTCTGTATAAATAGTCAGCAATATTTCACAGTTGCTGTGCTAATCCTCTCACCTAACTTTGGCTTTCTAAAAGATGCTCATCTAGCCTAAACTGTTAATCTAGATGTTTTTGTGGTCACTAGAGGGAAAAATGTACCTCCAGAAGATGATTCATCCTCTACTGTGATAAGAGATGGGGCTCCTGCATGTGGCTATCTCTTTTGATCTATTAATTTTGTTTTCAATAACTATATAGGGAACTCAGACCTAAATTCAGCTATTGGTTCACAGGTATCTAGGACCATTTCAGTTACTAGAAGGTATTCAGGACATATTGAGGGAGGTGGCACAGAATCCCCTTGTAAAACACCAAAGTCTTTGAGGATATCAAAAATAGCATCAGGCACCCACGTGAGGGCAGTTCAGCAGTGACCATGGAGACTAACTCAGATGGGATGTCTAATGTTCAGATGGTTTAAATTACGTGAAATGAGGCTCACCCAAGAAGAAAATTAGAATATACTATATGCCTTAAGGAAAATATAGACTGTAAACTACATTAATTTGAATTTGAACAGTCAACTGACACACCTGTTTTCACAACAACCTTCTATTTTATTAGTCTTCAGAAATTCAGGACCTGGACTTAACAGCCATCATATGCAGATGCATGACATCTGCTGTGCATGACCATGACCTAGGTTATTTGTGGCTGTTAATATTCTTAAATGTCCTTAAGAATTCTACAAGTGTGACAAATGCTTAAAATAACAGTTTTAGGTACTCCTCATATTTACCACTTCTTTTCCATATAAATCTGGTACTATAACTACCAAATGTATCACTGCAGAGACTAACTTTCAAGAAATAATCTGTCCTGGATATTCTTTTGCATAGAGATCCTCTGGTCCTTAATGTATCAGTTTGGTAACTGTTCATTCCCCCTTCTATTACTACCATTTTCTGTTTCACAACTGCAGAGGTGAAGGATGACCTTAATCTGAAAAAGTTTATTTCTTGGGAAGCTCTTCATACTCTGGGGTGTACTCTTTTGAAAGGGAGTGAACCACTGACCACAGAAGGCAAGTTTAAATTAGTGCATATCCTCAGGGCAAACCTCCTGTTCTCTGCACTTGCCTGAAGCCAACACAGTTCTCCGGCTTTACTTAGTGGTGCAAACTAACCCAGTTTCCATCCTCATGTATCTAAATAGCATCTAGGTGAAGACACTTTCCCAAACTTAATGTTTAAAACTTTGGCCAATATATCTACACCTGTACACCACTATGCCATCACACTGATTTTGGTTTGAGTTTAACATACCTACTAATGGACATTTACAATGTTAACTTTATGTTTTTACAGTAAACTATTAGCAATTATATGTATATATATGTACATGGAAACATATGTATATATATGTATACAATGTATATAGAAATAGAAAATTGGTTTGGTTTGTTTCTCCATAAGGGCTTTCAGCCTCACAGGGTTTTTTTGAAGCTTTTTTTATGTATCTAATGAAAAAAAGCAAGCAAGCAAGCAACCAAAAACTAGTAATTATAAACTACTATCTAAAATTTTGTGGATTTTTTCCAAGTCTGCTTATCTGGTTATCTGGTACCTTTTCACTGATTCTAAAATTATTTCATGGATTTCAGGCTATTGGATTAATGTGGGCAGTCTCAATTTTTTTGTTTGTTTGTTTTAATTTCCTTTTTCCTTCTACAGACAAAATGAATAAATAGCAGTTCCAGTCTACAATTGAAACATTATATAATTCTTGATAATTTACAAGTATCTATGATAATAGCTGAAAAGCTATAGATAGAAAATATTCTATTTCAAAGTGGGGTGCTTTTATCATTTATATAGACTTGGTTTTCATTCTTTCTTTTTCTTTCTTTTTTAATGAATTGATAACAAAAATATGGCCCTGATCATATTGTCTTTTGACTCAGAATCAAGATGGCAGAGGCAAAAACATTATGATCTTCTTCATTGCCTTATTATTTTCCTTAAAATTTCCCTAGGGAAAATGCAAAAGGTCCCCCAAACCAGGTCAAAAACTCTAAGTATGGATCTAAAGTGAGACTTCAGAGGAATTTAGACACCCAAACTCCGGTCCTTTAGTTTCTCCATAGGTTCCTGGAAAGTTCCTGAGAAATTCCTGAAAAACCTCAGTTGTAACTATGAATTTTACTACATACACACGTTTTACTTGTGCACGCACTTGCAAATACCTTTATTTCATAATTAATGCTAAGTAGAATATGTGAATCATTTTCCTATGGAAGGACTTGCTAGGAGAGGGAAGGGAGGAGTTTCCAGTCAAGTCATACTCAACACATGAAAATGGACTAAACCACACTTCCTCTCATATTGAACTAAAGAACCAAGTTCTAGTGATTAGACTTGGAAAAAAAAAAATGTTTGGATTAACCAAGTTTTAATTATTTAAAGAAAATAGGAGCAGCTGGGAGAAGCAAGATGAAAAGTTGCAGGACTCCGGTACAAGAAGCAACAGGAGGGTTAGACTATTTATATGGAAGAAGAAAACAAGGGAACGTTGTCCCTCATACTACTTCATAGTTAGTATATCGGTTTTGAAGACTGTGTATGATGAGGCTACACAGTAGAAGGCTTTGTAGAGTCTAATCCTTTTGACAAAGTCACTGCATCATTGATAATTTCACTACAACTGAAATGGTTGGGTTTTGGTTTGGTTTTGGGTTTTTTTTGCAGTTCTGAATCTTAAACATCTTAAAAAAAACCTCTGGGCCAGTTTTTGGGTGGACATAACTGTTCACACTACCCAAGTTTATACATGGATGAGGCAACTCATGACAGCAGTGAGTGATGAAACAGCCCTCAGAGAGCAGCATATGGTGATCTTTATTGATTTTTGGGATTCATGCAAATATTCTGAAAATTTTACCTAAAACCTCTTACATTATAAAGCTATACCACTCAAGAAAATTAACACGATTACATGATTCAACTCTAGATTGTAAAAACTTAAAATTAGGTATCCAGATGGTGGTTTCTGTGCATTAATGAGGGTGTAAATTTATAGAAAAAAACATGAAGATTTACTCATACAGATTTTTGGTCAGTTACCTAAACAGAGTCATCCAAAACCATATAAGGCATCAAAGGGTAGGTATCCAGGACATCTGAATGTGTTTGGAAACACCTCAGTGAACCTACAAGACAGGCAAAACATTTAGAGGACCAGGTGGAGATCAAGTAGGATACCTTAAAGCATTTAAGATAGACATGGTACATATAAGTGACTGAATTAGACTTGATAAAGTAGGTGTATTCTAGAAAGCTATTCACCTCATAAAACATAGGTGTCTTACATCGGAGAGAGGTGAGTAGTTCTCTAGATTCAATAAACTGTGTTGACTAGAAACTTAGATTAGAAACTCCACTAGAAACTTAGATACCTCAATAGAATCCATAAGTAACACAGGCATGTGCACTTAACTAACTTAATTTAGATATCACCAACCTGGAATTAAATGCCACCCTTCTTCTCTCAACAGGAAGGCTCTAGGAGAAAATGACAGAAGCTCCTCCATAGAAAGATTTAATTTTTGAAATTCTCTTTTCTGCAAGCCTGATGAGGCCTCAATTAGCATGAAATTTAAGAAATTAAATATTTAATTATTCAGACTTTTCACTTACTGAAAAATCCATCATTCCCTCGTATTTGACTCCTAAATAGCAATCTCTGCAGAGCAAATTTCAAGGACTTCTCACATTTTCATTGTTTCATGTTATAAAATATGAAAATGTAAAATCTAAAAAAAAATTGAAATGTGTACTCAGGAAGGAGATAAGGCTTACAGCAGGGCTGTTTATTCATTAATCTGAAAGGTGAAAATCTAACACATTTACAATATTTATTTATTTTTTTAAAAAAACTAATATGTATTTGCTAAAAGAACAATGATAAAAGTGGAGAGTGCAGATGGAAGATGTAAGCAAACACCAAAACTATTAATTTTCTCTTTATCTGACTAATTCCTCCAGTATCAATTAACTTGAGAATTACTCTGTTAGGATATTAGTCATGTACTACTGGAACAACTGACCAAACAGGCTCATCACAAGAAAACCAGCAGAATTACACATGTAGATATAAAGCTGATCCAGTATCTACTGCAGTCATAAAACTCCAGAATATAGATTTTTTTTTTTTTTTTCCCCTCGGAAATGAACAGCATGAAGCAATCAAAAAATCTCTTGGAAGGATTGAGAATCCCAAATGTACATTGCACAGAGAGGCAGTATCCCACTCTATCCTTGAAGTTCAGCACTGTCAGCCAAAGTTACATGTTTGAGAAGTATTCCAGATTCATTTATGAGAAAGTGAATCGTTCTGTGACCAGCATATGCTAAACAACCTATTGTGCACAGAGTAAGGGATATCCTTCCATTTCATACATTACTTCATAATGTCAAATGAATAAATACACATCATGTACAGAGCAAATACCATTCACATAGCACACTGCAGTACTGAACCTGCTTTCTGACAATACATCATCTGGTAAGTAACTCAAGTTTAGAGCAGGGTTGCTTTTTTTTTTGTATTTTTTTTTGTTGTGGGTGTTTTGTTTTGTTTTGTTTTGTTTTGTTTTGTTTTGTTTTGTTTTGTTTTGTTTTGTTTTGTTTTGTTTTTCCCAGTACTAATCACAGTGTACTTTTCAGTTACCGATAAATTAAAGGATTTTCCCTGGCACTATTAAACATTTTATCACAGAAAAATTATAAAGAAGTAATGTGATTGACTGAAAAGAGCAGCCCATCTTTGAACTAACAATAGAAAGTTCAGGCTATTCACATGCTCAATTGCACTCATAGATTATATAATATTACTGAGCCACTTGGATGGTCACAGTCACTATCATACCCTCCATGCTTGTCTTGCACTTAATTTCCAGAAACTTGCACGTTTTCCTTCAGTCTTATCCATACAGTGCACATCCTCAATAATAAAGGACAGATATTCTCATCAAATTTTACTATTCTAATTCATGCCTATTTGTTCCAATGCACCCTAACTCAAGGACATCCTATCCAGTTTAACTCCAAGTAAACATATCCATTAAATGTACCAAATGTTTTTATGAATATTCTTCAACTTTGTTTCCAGTAGGAAAAAGACAGTTACTTAACAGCTATTTTGATGTTTAGAGGTGTGTGGATCCTCTTTGCTTCCTTGTAATTAAAGATCCAAGCCACAGACTTCTTTATTTTAAAATATACAAAGTTCACACCATTATTCCAGTTATTTTCCTTCCAAATTCAGCTATTACCTCTCTCTGTGTCACAGCGCAGTCTTTTCTGAGGTGTCCATTTTGCAGTACTGTAAAAACCAGTAAAACAGTAGCAAACCGTTGATTCATCTGCTTTCTTCTCTGTAACTCACTGAAAGACTCTTAAAAGTTTTGTGCTGCTGGCAATCACTATAATACCCAGCTGCCTTCCATTACACTATTTAGGAAAAGAGAATTTTTATTGATTTGTTTGATTTTTCAGGGGTAAAGAAGATTTGGGGTAAATATGAGACAGAAAAAGATGATAAAGGCAGGTAGTTATTTTTTATTATGAGGAAAAGTCATTGTAAAGAAGGGTCTTAAAGTGTTTTCTAAACATAAATTTGCCTATTATACACCTTCAACTCTTTCAGCTCTTTCATACAAATCACATTCAGATGTTAGTAAACCAAAGCAGATCAATAAAATAAATCCATTTCATCTTGACTTTAGAACCAGAGAGAAGATGGTCAGTCTAGGTTTAAGCTACCTGCCCACTTTCCCCTCATTTTAGGCTTGAAAATAAAATCTAGAATTGTAATTAAGTAATAAGTTTGGATAAAGAAAAACATCATGATGATACTTCATTAATTTTAATTACAGCAAATGTAAATTAATTTTGTGTTATATCACAGAGCATGGAAAAGACTAAAGAAAGATACGAGTATTGTCTCTTTTCCAGAGCAGTTCAAAAGTAAGGATGAAGCATGAGTTAGGCAAATTTAAGATCATTAATGTGATGTTACTTATCAAAATGTCAAGCATAACCTGAAAAGTTCCTGTCAGCAGTCCCAAAATGTCACAAAAAGAGAAGTTTACAAGGCAATGAAGAACCTTTTCCTTTAGACAGAGTTGTGATTTGAGTTTAGGCCTGTGAGCAAAGACACAGTGTTTTAGTGCAAGCTTTGAGACCAGATACCCTTTGTGGTATTGTACAGAACCTTTAGTCCTCTGTAGCATTTTCTCCAGAGCAATATGAAAATAATATTTACCTGAAAGTTCTGTTACACAGATCACTTAACTAGTGGGACAAAATAATTGTAGGGTTAAGCAAGCAGAATTGCAATAACATTTAGTACAACTGCACTTGCTTACCAGAACAGTGATTTTAACATTGTATGGATAAATGCCTCAGATAAGTAAGTAAGTAAATAAAAAATGTATGTTAAGTTTTACTGTTTCATCCTTATGTCATGCAGTCAGACAACTGCAGTTCAAAACACTGGTTCCTCTCACGAAGCATACATAAGATACAGATCAGAGGCATAGAAAGTTTTATTTAACAAACTTTGCTGGCATTATTTCCCGTGTTTCTGATTTGCTTACAAAAAAAAAATCAGGATCTCTTGCCATTTATTGTCTTGAATTGTTTCTATAATTAATTGTTATTCTCTTGTTTTAGTATGATGACTTGATTCCTTGTATCAAATCTGAGGATGGTACTGAACCATTTTTCTTGGTCTCGTTACCCTTTCATGATATTGTTACTATTCCTTGACTGGATAAATGAAACATTAGGAAAATAAAAACATAAAAACATGTTTGTGCATTTATAAATGAGCTAGTCTGAGGTAATATTGACTATCAAGTTTATCTGCTTACCCTAAATGTCTGGAAATTGTTCTAAGCCAAGATAGACATCTTAGTTGTCTTGTTTAGCCAGTAAAGAGAAATAACAACCTTAATGGGCAGTTCCTGTAACATGTCTTCAGGTCATACAATCATAGAATCAATTAGACTGGAAAAGGCCTTTAAGATCATAAATTTTGACCATAAGGTTAACACCGCCAAGTCCACCACTAAACCATGTCTCATAGCACCACATCAACACATCTTTTGAATACCTCCAGGGATGGTGACTCCACCACTTCTCTTGGCAGCCTCTTCCAATGCTTGATAATGCTTTCAGTGAAGAAATTTTTCATAATATCCAATCTAAATCACCCCTGGTGAAACTGGAGGCAATTTCCTCTTGTCCTATCACTTCTTACCTGGGAGAAGAGATCAATACCCACCTCGCTACAATCTTCTTTCAGATAGTTTTAGGGAGCAATAAGGCCTCCCCTGAACCTCCTTTTCTCCATATTAAACTCCAGTTCTCTCAGCCACCCCTCAGAAGACTTGTTCATCTCAGATGAATTGTCTTCTAGAAGTTCTCTCCATTGACTAATTGAATCTGCAATACATATACATACCTGTTTAATCCCATTTAGATGTCATGCCTCCTGTGCTCTAGTTGATAGACCAGAACAACTTAAGTGTTTGTAGGTCACATACCATGTCTGCCAAAGCTGTGAGAAAATAGCATTATGAAACCTGGTTTTGACCTGCTACCATTAATTCTGTTGCAGACATCAAACTTAAAGAAACCCAAGATGGAGTTGAAGATTTGAGAAGATATAGCACATTTTATTTAAATATATATTCACTAAACCGGAGGGGAAAAAAAAAAAAAAGAAAAAAACAAACCTCAAAAAAAAACACAAATCAAACTACGTTTACTCCAACACTTATTTAAATAAAAAGTTCTAAAAGAAAATATTAGTACAGAGGTAATCCAGCTTTAGGTGAATTATGAACTTTGATGAGATATATTAATAAGAAGCTGCATTCTGATACGCACTATTCAGTGTGATTTATTAGTGGACCACACTAGGCTGACAAAGCTTTACAGTGTTACATCTGATCTAAAAGCCATCCCTGGAGATTAAAAGCTCACTTACATATGTTTGTCCCACATTGAATTATATATAATTTTTCACAATCTCTACAAGATTCTAGGTGGAAAATAGCACATAGTAATAAGTTGGGTTTGTATAGGACAAATGCCATAGTTCTTTTAAAGTTTATTATCTAGTTCATGGAACTCTGGAAATAATTTGAGAAATACATTTCACTGCTTAGAAAAGCAAGAACAAGTAATGACCACCAAGAATTTTATCTGAAAAAAATGTAAATCATAAGAGATGGTATTTGGGAAAATGCTGTACTTTCTGTATTCCACATTTCTCTGTGAAAACAGAGCATTCCTGTGTGCCCTTTATTTCTCTATGTGCTTAATATATTCCTGGCATGGATCATTGCAATAAATACTATCTCCCTCATGTGCTACTGTCCCATGATGAAGTGAAAAAAGGCTTTAAATTCTTTTGTTCTAGACCAGAGAATAAAAACTTTGACCACTGCAAGTGTATGTAGAAGGTAGTCATCAGTTTAACTTTCTCATTTTATGAACAGTATCTCACTGGACACTAAAGGTTTTAATGCTGCATGAAATATACAGGAGGAATTAGCATCTGAAGCAGCCTGATTTCTATTTCTATTTCTAATTTTGTTAATTGCTTATTAACAATTTCAATTATACAGGAGTATTTGAGGGGAAATCAACCCATGTGTTCTTTAAGCACTGTCTCCATACTGATAAGCAGTGGAAGACTCTAGGTTATTATTTCCTTAACAACACTGGACTGAAGTCATGATGGGGACTAGCTGACAGTGCAGCAGGGACCTTTATAATCAGATGCATAAAGCCTGGAGGGATGGCTTGGGCACTCAAGCCCCTCCAATATTTACATTTGGTATTAAACACTTCAAGTGAAGATAATGATTTTGGCTCATTGCCCTTTCCCAATATTTTGAAACAGTCATGCACCCATGGTCATAATAAAGGCAAAATTAACTTCACTGCAAATAGAGAGGAACAGTTGCAATTTGAAAAATGAAATGTCACACTTACAACAGCTATGTTGACACTATTCTTTACAGAATGTTTTTCAGAATTTCAGGTCCATCTTCTGCTCAGGGGCTAAACAGATAAATTAATGTGGTGTTTCTGATCTTGAAATAACTCTGCTAAAAGTTGGCAAAAGGCCCTCACGAAACATGACTGTCAAGTTCCTCAGTAAGGGCAATAGTAATTACAGCTCCACAATTTGGTTGTTTTTAAGTTAGCAACTAATGAATAAAAGTATTATGACAGAGTAATGTGGATTTCATTGCTAATGTCTTAATTAGGTACCTTAAAAACAGTGAGAAACCACTTGGTCATTGTTTTTTTCCCCAGTCTCAACTGCTGATAGACATGGTAGAGATAAGCTACCACCTTATGAAAGCTACTAAACAAATTACTTAACTAGTACAAAGTTGCTTATTGACTAAATAAAGAATTAAGAAATACTCCTCTAAAACCAGAAATGTGTTTAAAAGCTACGCTGAATGTTTTACAGACTGAACTTGAAACGAAGCTGCCAAGGGACATGGCATTATGAAAGCAATTATGTCCTTTGTAACATTTAATCAGGATATATGAGGATATATGAGACGAGTTGTTTAGCTTATAAGCAAGAAGATGACTTCCACTTTTTCCCTCACAGACATTACTATCAACTCCTTTTGTGGAGCTGTAGTCTGCTTCGCTGTAGAGATTGAAAAAAAGAAGAGTCCTTGGAAATGTTGAAACATTGACCTTTGAAGTAAGAGAAACAATTGCATACTTTGTATTCCTTTCTAGAAATTAATATTGTTATTTCTTGAATTACAGCTTGCAAAACCAAACTTTACAGTTTTGATTTCCTGAATTATGAACTCTGTGACAAAATATACCTTCTTGTGGTTAAAAATAAGTAAATAAAATTAGATAAGGAAAATTATTTAACTAAATCTGTTAAAGGCATGCAATAAAACTAACATGACATCTGTGACCTTTACTGTTGCTTAGTAGCAAATAGGAAAAATCATAATGTTGTTCAAATGGTAAATCTTATTCTCCTGTCTCAAAAAGCAGGGAAGCTGAAGGGTTTCTGAACCAGAACTGATGTAGATAAACTTTCCCATAGTTTACAATTAGTCAATGTTATAAAACTGTGACTGTTATCAGAAGTTTGGGGTTTTTTAATCAGAGATATATAATGTGGATGGTGTGTGAAACATTAGGATGCAGACTGTCAGATTCTAATTATTAAGTGTTCAAGTTTAGTGGTAAGGACTTTATACAGCAGGGGGATTTACACTGTCTTTTAAACCAGTGAAGGCAGGTCAGTGCCAGTGATAAAATATTGAAGCAGATAGGTTTTAGATGTAATCTTATGTAATAGCTCATAGATTACTTAAAATTCATATATAGAACCAGTAACTGTTTCTTTCTTTTTTTAATTTCTCTGCCTTAATAAGATCTGGAAATACTACTGGATCTTATAAAAAATTCTAAATTACAGAAATCTGTCAAAGTTGGAAAGGCTTGAATTCTACCCATACCATTCATGGAACTGAACAAATAATCCCTCTGCAATTACACTGTATTCTTAACACTAACTCCTAAATCTACTAATACAAGCTTTGTAGATTAAGCAGTATAATAAACACCTATATTCCCCAGACATTGTTATACTGAAGTAAAAGAGGCATGATGAAGTGGAATAGTTCATTTGTAATAAATACAAAGAGGTCCTAACATAGAGACAATTTCATGACCCGAGAGATAGCAGAGTGTCTTTTCCAAGATACTAATACAACACATTGTTCTGCGAGGTTTTTACCAGCTCTAGGTAAAAATAAGGAAAAAGAATAATAAACTTAACTACATGAAAGAAATGGTTTTTAAAGATCAATTAAATATTATTTTAATTGAAAATATCAAGTTCCAAATCAATTGCCAGCTGGTTTAAAGCCAAAGTCTGATTTCCTAAATTGTGTCAATACAAACACACATTTATTTTGGAACAAAGTCAAAACAAGTGGTTTCATTAGGGTTTTTAGGAGAGTATTTTTGAACTGCACAGGAGTAATTTTATCATTTTGTCGTGGTTTAGGCCTGGTTGGCAGCCAACCACAGTGCAGCAGCTCTCTCTCCCTTCCCCTCCGGCAATGAGAAGGGACAGAGAGCCAGGCTTGGGGTTCGAGATAGGACTGGGATGGGGAAAAATTTCCCCTTTATGATCACAAGCAAGAGGCAGACTCGTTAGGGGAAGAAAAAAAAGAACATACATTTATTACAGACACTAACAACACATAACAGAGTAGGACAGTGAGAAGCATTGCCACATTTTGAGAACATCATCCCTCCACCCCTCCCTTCTTCCCGGGCTCAGCTCTGCTCCCGATATCTCTACCTCCTCCCCCAGTGGCGCAGGGGCAGGGAATGGGGGGTGCAGTCAGCGCTGCCACTTCCTTCATCTTCGGTGGGGGGAGTGTCCGAAACTTGTTCCTCCTGCTCCATTGTGGTCCCCCTCTCACAGGAGACAGTCCTCCACAAACTTTCTCCAAAATGAGTTCCTCCCATGGGCCGCAGCGTTCCCCACACTGCTCTGTCATGGGTCACTAACTTCCTCCGACTGGATTCTCTCCCACAGCTGTAGCCCTTCCCAAGCTGCTCCAGCGTGGGACACCCCTGCATGCTGCAATCCTCCCAATGCTGAATTACAGCATCAGGGCTACCTTTTCCCATGAGACCCCAGCCTTCTTCGGGCACAGAACCTTGATCAGTGAGCAGGAGCAACAGGCCACAAATCAATGTCTGCTCCACCATAGATCTTCATGGGTGGCAGGGGGGGCCGCCCTGCCATCTCACCACAGGATACAGGGGGGTCTCTGCTCTGGCACACCTCCCCCCTCCTTTCTTCCTCCGTTCCTCCACTGACCTTGGTGTTCATGCAGCTGCAGCAACTCCTCCTCACAAGTCTGACTGCACGTCACCACGTCCCTTCTTAAATACATTATCGCAGAGGCGCAGCTGATTGGCTCAATTTCCCAAACAGCAGTGGAGATGACGTGGAGCTGGGGGAGCTTCGAGAAGCTTCTCACAGGGGGCTGCCCTGATAGCCCCCTCCCCTGCCACCAAAAAACTCCACCACTCACTCAAATCAGGACACATTTCTAATTGGAAAGGAAACAAGACCATGTTCAAAATAGAAACAAAGCTGTCTTCTCTGCCGGACCCTAGACAGTGTTTGGTTTGGTCCATGTTAACTATTTATCTTAGGATGAGAAAACTCTACCACTCGTTATCTCTATTTTCATCTCCATTAACTACAAAGAGAAGAAAGAGTTATGACCTCAGTCACAGATATCTAAGTTTCAGAAACTTTGAGTTAAATGAGATGAATCCTGTTCAAGATGCACATCCCAGGTAGGACTCATTTAGTGAATCATAGATACCTAATGTGTAGACATCTGTGTGTAAGCTAGCTGACTATCTGCCTGCATAAAACATTACTCTGTACCTACAAACTTAGACAGAAGGTAATTCCTCTCATCCAGGCTACAAAATTGAATTTTGTGTGGTTACTTGCTAGATACCTAGAACAAGGAACAAATATATGGTCACCGTATCTCAAATTGAAATTAAGACTATTTCTGCAAGAACCTTCTGGTACTGTTCACAGTGGTTACAACAAAGGTTCATATTGCAGTAGTTTGTAACGGGGGAAATACCATCTGTCTCTATGGCTTATCCTTTGAATTTTTTTTTGGGGTGTTTAAAAATCTTTTGAATTCATAAGATGTTAAAAACTCAAACTGTTGCAAAACTAAGGTGGAAGAACTTTGTGTCTGAAATTATTCTGTTATTTTTCTGACATTAATCTTTCATGTCACGCGTTAGTAGAAACTTCTAATCATGAAGTCATTAATCATTTTGAAACATGAAGAAGACCAATCAAATCAATTACATGAGCTGACTTACTAAACTTCCATTTTGCTTATATAATAAAAATAATAAAAATTGAGCCACACCAGTAACCGAGCTACTCAGAAAATAAATATATGTAATATTATACTTCATTCCTGTGGTTTTCAATTCACTTTCACAAAGTAGGCAGTGTCAAATATATTTGATGGGTCCACTAGAACTGACTGTGCAACCTAATGTTCCATTAATTTCATGGAATATCAATTAAGACAGGTTACCACAGAAATTACAAGAGAAAAAACTTAAGTGAGTTAGTTAATCATATTTACAAATGGCCCTGTCATTTAATAGCACAGTTCGGCCTTGGTTTCTTTGCATTTAAAAAGAGCCATCACATTAAACCGTTGATTCACTAGACTTTTCAAAAACCTTTTACTGTATTTTATGACTTTATATTACAGACATTTCCTTATAAGCACTTTTCTTACAAGTCTGTATGACCTTCGCCCATTTTAAAATCCCCATTGCGGATACTGTATATCTTATCTCAAGTACATGAGAAAGGAGGCATGTATCTACATGAATACTTGTCTGTATCTTTTGCATTCACTGACTGACTTCAGTCTGTCAGCCATAGAGTAATCAGCTTGGCCTTTGGTTCTTCAGCTGGAATAAAATGCTCTTCAAGCTCAAAGCACTTCAACTCTTTAGATCAGTGTTTCCAGGACAAATTTGTCTTCTTTCTCCTACCTCACCAACCCATTTCTCCTCTCCTTTATTCACAGTAAAAATTTTCTCAAAGCTGTGTTTTCCTCACAAATTAGTTAAAGGGTAGAAGCATTCAAAGTACCATAGAAACACACCATTACAAATTGTCTTATTGCTGAGGTGGGGAAAAGTGATAAATTTGGAGTTTCACCTGCCATATAACATTTTCTCCTCTGCCAATAGGGATTAATTTAAACTCATGTATTTCTGCCTTTCATTTTTATTTATGTTGTGAAAGGAACAGCTGGTGAGTATTTTTTTCCACTATGTTTTGGTTTTTTTTTTTTTTTTTTCATTATTATTAAAAAAGCAAAGTATTTTGGAGAACAAATGTTACTAGATACACCCTAGCAGTAGTCAACCAGCTGTCATTGCATTGTGAATTCCTATCCAGATTTCTGAATTTCATTTAATAGTTAATTAAAATGGGAATTAGGCCTTGCCTCCTTCCCAGATTGTGGTGAATGACGGAGTTTTGTTTTGGGCCAGAGATGCACTTAGCTTACACTTGTCCAGGATATCACCTTGGACAGACGATTTGTGTATAACTGTAATAGTGACCCTTTAAAAATGAACAAACAGAAGAAATATATAAATAAATAAAAGCATTTGAAAGCAAACAAAGGAAACAAATCTGCATTATTTATCTGTGTTAACAAGACAGCGTTTTTTTAAGGTAAATTTGATACATCAGCAGGAAGCCTGAGTTAAAACATAGACACATGCTGTAGCTGTTAGATTTCAAGCCAAGATGGTGCTCTGAAATGCATGAGAATATTGGAAATGTCCCACATTTTGTAGCTTTTCCGGGCATATTGAAACAACAGCTGAATGGTTCAGCATGCAGATTTTGGGCTGCAGAGGATGAGTGGCTGAAACCAGAAGCCAGGCTCTCTTTTCTGTATATGGCTCTCTTCAGTATCTGGCAAAAGGGAAAGCAAAACACTTCCAGAAAATTTTGAAGGGAACAACTTTCAGCTGTCATGTAATCTTCATCTGTTGGGAGTAAGGAAGTGTTTAATATCTACATAATGTAGGCAAAAATAAATGTATTTGTTTCCTACACATTTTATAGATGTGACACATTACTTGACTCACTAAAAATTTTATTCCATATAGGGTAGGCCTAATAATAACTACTAAGATCATACTGAGTCATACATAGGTTAAGAGAAAGAAATCTAACCAAAATTGATGTCCAAAGCAATATGCACCTGGAGATGGAAGGCAAAGAGAAACATTACTTGTTTTTCTTACCTTGCAGTAGTTGTGCCATCACTCTGCCTCCTTCTGGGATTTCTAGCACATGTGCTTCAGGCCAAACAAGTATGTTATATCCTGAGAATATTACCTTAGTATTTTATTTACATATATTATTATTTGAAGAGAAGACAGTCTGTGAGACAAGTAGCGCCACTCACAACAACCAGGAACATACTGTTGGGTTATTTAAGCAATGATATAAATAATGATGTTGTTTTAAATCAGGTAAATACATCTTTTTAAAAAACAAAACAAAGCAGAACAAATAAATTCCAAATTCAGGATGCATGAAATCAAAAATACTCTACAATTTTGGGGAGTTTTTATGTAATTTCTAGAGGTCTTTGAATCAGGACATAGAAAGGTAGAAGTTTATGCCTCCCTAAATCCTTCTATTTGCTGAATTTATTGTGTTGTGTTTATCCTTAAGTAAACTACTTTAATATATTCTTTCAATGGCAAACATCATAATCATCACAAAGAATATTGTTACAGGACTTTTTAGGTGATTGCATACAAAGCTGTTCACTTCAGGTTTGTAGAAAGCCTTATTCATCACTGGCATGGTCAAGCCAAAAATAAAAAACAAACATCTAATAAAGTGTTGAGAAAAATATTATCACCACTGTTTTATGAAACTTTTTATCCCTTTCATCTATCCGCTCTGTGTAGTAACTTAAAATTTTTAATGCACAACTCACAATAAACTCTTTTTTCTTTAAAATTATTTTCATAGTTTATTAGTAGTAATACCTCAGAGAAAGTACCTTCTTTATGTGTGGACTTTTCAGAACTAAAAAACACGAAAATGTCAGCAGTTATAACCAATAATAAAAAGATGGTACTTGTTCATTACAGCTACTTATAAAGTTAACTAGAGCAAAACTGGTTGGCTGCTTTTTTTTTTTTATTTATTTTTTTTTTTTTTTTTTTTTTTTCTCTAGGGTAAAAGGTTTTCCTTAGCAGAGATAAAAAAAAAGGCTCATATTTGAGGACTATGATAAACGTGTGCCTATGTACATGAGAGAACACACACAGCTCTGTTTCAGTTGGCTCAATCACCTACTGAGTTAGTGGCTTAAAGTTAAGGAAAAAAGGAAACGTACCGAAACAAGATGATGTTAGCCTACAAAGGGAAGGAGTTTCTCTCTCACTGAAATACTGAAAGGAGCAACCTGTAAAAAGTCATAAATATAGACTGACACAGCTGTAGTCACTCTTGATCTCCAGTGAGGCAACAGTCATTATTATATCAGGATCATTGCAGAAAAACCTGGGTTTTCTTTTCTGTAATATTTCTGAAGAGTAGAAAATCCTTTTCTTAATGTTCCTTATAATTCTAAAGACCACCACCTTTGATTAAATGCTACCTTTTATTTCTGAATACCAGCAAGCAGATCAGTTCTCTCAATTCAGCTGGTGTTCTTTCAGAAAGCAGATGTAGGAGGATAGTAAGAATGTTATTTTAGATATTAAAACATTTTCAGGCTATAATATGAGAGGAACCAAGCAATAATCCCAGCCACTTCAGGACATGTGTTAGCATTCTGTCAGCTTGTTCCATTACTTTATTTTGAGCTTTTAGCCATTCTGTAAACATCAGTTCGTTATCATAGAAGACATTAAGTAGCCCATACAACCCACTTATTCTTAGCCATATTGCACAAATCCTACATCTATTTACTCATATGGCTCCTAATTTCCATGCTGTTGCAAATATTTTACATTTTTCTAAAATGTCACTGAGTTTTACCGTTATCTTCTACTTTTATGTTTGCAACTGCACCTGTAGCTAAAGTAACAAAAGTGGTAGTTCAGCTCCCAAACTCACACTTGAAGTTCTAACTTTGAAAATATAAAATTATCCCAAACATCTTTTGGGGATTAATGATTTATGAAAGCTCTTGACTATTTTTTCAGTATAGATGAGTGCATAAAATCTTTTTACTGTAACTCCATTGGGTTAAAAATATTGTTGAATGATAATAACACAATGAAATTACAAGTAGAATTTAACTGGAGGATGAACAAAGAAACAGTGCCAAGTCTACCATTTTCTCCTGAAAAGAATGGCAGACACTTCTGTATTTTACTTAAACTGCAGAGTTGACCAATGAGCTGGTAAGCTGACAGCATCTCTGAACAGCCTGTTGAGCAGGAAATAAATAGCTAAGAAAGTGGCAGTGCTTAGGAGAAATTTCTGTGGGTTCACCACTAGTCAGGTGTGAATTCACAGATCACTTTTCCATGTAATCCATGAAAGATCAAATCAAAGCTTCATTTCAGTCACATTAGTAGTGTAAGAGGTAAAAGTTTTGCTGAATAACAAAACCTTATTTATCTTCTTCTACTCTTACTCATATCAAGTTGTTCTTCTATTACAGAATTCTGTTTTCAGTTGTAAATCAGCTTTTTATTGTAGCCAGCAAGGACAGGTACACTAGAATATTCAATATTCTTTGAATTTCCCTACTAGATTTCCTGAAACTAATTAAGGGATGAAATTATGTCTTCAGGTTATACAGCCTAAAATATTAATATCCCTCACCTTGTCTACTCAAAAATGAAGAAGAGTCTGTCTGCAGGACAGATGGTGGGAAATGGGAAAGAATGCATATGTACATGCAACGCATGTATAGAAGGAAAGAAAGGGACAATCCAGTGCTTTGAACTACTCCTTGATTGGGTTGGGTGTGCTGCAGTATCTATACTTTTTTGAACTCTGAAGTATGACCTTTTTCAATCGAGCCATGACTGAGTTTAACCTGAAATCTAATCAAATTAAATTCCTTAGTCCAAAGAAAACAACAAGAAAACATTATGGATGCACAATATCAGCACATTTAGTCATTTTTAGCAAGAACCAGTAATTTGCTAGAACTGGAAAAAGTCAGTCCTTTCCCAATTTTGATGATAAGATCAAAAAATTATTGGTAGGTACAAAACATTTGGAAAAGAAAATACCAGAAAACCATGCTGTTAATTGAAAAATAATTTCAGTTCTCATATTAATAATGTCATAGTACCTCCATATGAGAAGCATATTATATTCTTTTTTTTATTATTATTTTTAAGAGGTTCTTATTTGTTTGATTTTTTTCTGGCCTAAAACCTGGCATGTGACAACTGACAAGAATGAGGAATTGTAACTTACCCAAATATCCCACAAATGCTTATTAATGACATGTCACATCGCAGAAGGATAGGGGAAATTCCCAGTGAAATCAACCACTAAAGAAACAAGTATAATTGCAAGGAACACAGATTACACAAATTCAAAGTGCCAAAATATAAGAGTTTGTATATTATATCAGTAGTGATGGTTGGAAAACATTAATTATGTCCTGCATGTAAGGAAAATAATAGTGACAAGGAAGATACAGTTTCACACCTTTACTTGAAATCAGGCAGAAAACTGTTTGACTGATTGAAAAGGAACTTGATGGGGTGGTTTTCTCAGGTAGAGGAAGAAATTTTTTGGGGCCAAAGTGAAAACAAGCACCACATTTGGCCTATCCAGTATGCTCTTGTCTAAAAGAAGTTAATGAAAAGCAAAAGAAAAGGTGTAAGACAGTTCCAATCAAACAACATAATAATTTGAACCATATTTTCATATGTTGTACTTGAATGCCTCAGTCTTTTAATCTCATTATTGCTTTGATAAGATGGGAGTCTTTTCTCACTCAGAAAAGCTGCCCCGAATCTAATTAATCTATCAATTTAACCCCTACTTAAATTTCCATTAAAAAGTTTTTTTCACAAATTTGAAGTTTTCTGATAAAATATATATTTTGAAAAAAAAAAAAAAAACAAAAACAAAAAACAAATCCACAGCCAGGTTTATGTTTCTAGTACTTCCACTACTTTCTGTAGATATATAATACCAATTCATTTTTATCCTCAGCTAAATCTTTTTTTCTCCAAAATAGTCTTACATCTACAGTTCCACTCTATCAACATACATGATAATAAAATAAAAAGAAGAAAAAAAGAATACTTTGATGATTTTCTTCCATTATTCTAGAAGTGTCCTTTGTAGAGAAAAGGGCAAATGTGAGGTGCATACTTACACACAGATATGTGCATACAAACACAGGAAAAATATTATTAACATACAAATACATTGGAATCAGGGATCTGTAGTTAATTTCCTCTTCCCTTGTTCCTGATTCTCTTTTGTGTCTTTCTTTCTTCCACGTGAACCCTAGAACTGCAAATGCTCTTTTAAAATGGTAGTAACTGCAAATAAAATCTGAACTGTGAGTTCCACAGATCTGTGATTGCACCTTTGCTTAATCTCCTGGTCACCTCTGTAGCTGTGGCTCAGTGTCCAGGGAGCAATTCGGGGTAGGGGGAAGGGCACTGTGGATATTCTTCAGCACAGTCTGAGAGTTTTTGCCTCTGGCATTTAGGTTGGAATGTCCCTTCTGATTACAGTGTGCTGCAAAACTCCTGAGGATGTGACTGTACATTTCAAAAGGCAGAGAAAGTGAATGTTACTTTAGATAACTTCTTCACTTTCTGAGATAAATGTATGCTAGAATAACGAAGGAAGCTGAGTTAAACATCTTTTTATTTTAACACTAATTCGATATGCCTAAGTAGCACAGGGAACATAAAATATCATTTTAAAAAACACAGCAACAGCCCTTAGCTCCCATAATTATAAAGATGCTTATTAACAACTTCTAAGAATTTAATTTCTTCATTTTTGTTAGGCATTTTGAGCAAGTTTTCTTTCACTGGAGACTGAAGGCCATAATAAACTGCGATGATTTTTGCCTTCCTAGTTTACCTTTCTTCCTAGTGGTGGTATGTAGTAATAGTGACATGTTTCCACATTTTATTAGAAGTAATTTCAAGTTCCTGCATGTTTCCTGATTATTCTTGTATCTTGATATTATATTAGGCCAGTTAAGCAAAGACACTTTGACATTTTCCATTTCAGCTACAATTCTATTAAAAGTAGAGACACTGTTTCCTTCTTATATTTTTCAGTTTAGATCAACTATATCAGTTTCACCACCCACACTCTCATATGTATTATTTAATAAGTGTCACAATTCAAAACTGCCTTGTAATGCACTTTTTGGAAAATCAAGTGTCAATTGAAAAATATTGCCACTAAACTTAAAAAAATTTCATCTATTACCTAACTTCCAGAAAGCAACCTTGAAAACCTAAGAACTGCTAGCCTTTGGAGATTGTGGTGTACATATCAATTTATATTAACAACCTTTTCTACTGCTCAAATAATTGTAAGGAAACTTAAAACATGCAGAAAAATAAAAACAAAAAACCCTCAAACCAAACAAAAAACAAAACAAAACAAAACAAAATACAAAACCCAAAACAAACAACAAAGTAGCCTTGATCTAAATTCTTTTGAATACTACATTTATAGACATCTTAATATAACTGTAATTTGGAAATCTTGTTGTCATTCTAAAAGAAACTCAGAGTTAAACTACTGAGTTTTAAGACATCTAACAGAGCTTGTATCCCTTGGTCTCTTATGAACAAACTGGTCTTGTTTTACAGGTAAATGATACTTCTGTCTTCCTATAGATAACAAGGTGTGCACAAGGGAAGACATATTTTATGTTGCTGTAACCATTCTCATCATGAAGAATTTTGTGGTTGTGTTTTTCAAAAATTCTTGTACCAAGAGGGAGCCTAAGGGAACTGTGTTGGCACTGAGAGCTAAATGACCTGCAGGTAACAAATGCTGTTAGATATATTACTTTTCTGTGTGCAGTGAAAATGAACTACCTAAAAACATAGCCTTTTGCTGTTTTGGTAGTGGCTGTTAGTTTTTTCAGTGGAACCCATCCATTGTAACATAAACAAATTACTGACTACTATTCAGTGTGCTACATGCCGACAAAATGCCTGTAGAATTTGCTTTAGCTGAAGATATAATAATCTTTCTGTCTTGAAAAAGAAAGCCCATGCAATCACATAATAGTTGTTTAATATATCCCATTAAAACAGTTTGTGAATGCTTCTTATCTCATAAAGACAGAATGCAAATATGAAGCTGATCCCACTGTTTTTATGCAAAATCCCTTTAAATTCAATGGGAGTTTTGTATGAGAGAACACTGCAGGCTTCAACCAATGTTAGTAATGTTCAGTGATCTAAACAGACAGTTCAAGATTTTTCTTTGAAGTGGAGTAAACATACAGCATGCTCAGCAGACAGAAACCTATATGTTTTCACTATAAATACCTGCAAGGAAAGCCAGCAGTTGACCTTGCAGATTAAAAAGAAAGAAGGAGCTACAGGAGGGTATTTGATCCATTATGTCAAAATGCCAGATGGCTGTAACTCTTTGCTTTTGTATGTTAAAACTTGCCCCAAGGCTTTTTTTCTCTTTTATTTCCTTCTCTCCTTGTCTAAAACAACATGCTGACTCCACTGCTGGACAAAAGAAGCTTCCTACTCCTTTTTCAAAAAGAAATAAACAAACAAACAAACAAAAAGGCTTATATGGTAAGACCTGCATCTGGTGTCAATAAGATTTTGAAGACAATATCACTCTTGGAGAACATCTCTTCACCTTTTCTCTGCAGTTTAATTTAACAGATAGTACATATGCCTGAACTGTATTAAAACTGCCAGAGTGTCTTTAGTACTAACTTTACAATTGTTTCAGAAAATACAATATAAAGAGAAAAATCAAGTTCTGTAGTATAAACTGTGTGTGTATTTTTGTGGCTACAATATTGATAGACTTTGGATGAGATTTCTGACATTAAAATTTTTAGACAACAAACCTGTTTCTGGAGGATAATAAATTCATTTTAAGATGAAAACAAAATAAGAAAATAATCTTTCTCTTAGCAATTCACCTTAGTAAAGCCAGTTTCTAATCTACTTTGCTGCTATTTCTCATAGTATGTGGTTCAGTATGTGGACATGCTCGAATCTACTAAATGTAGGAAAGCTATTTGTCAGCTCTTAAAAATTGACATACTTGATGTGCATATCATGTCATTTTTAAGGTGAAATAAGATGTTAATAATCCTTCTCTGAATGGTCAGTGATTGTTAGCATTGCTTATATTTAGAAATAAGGCAAAATTTTTCTCAAGAAGTGCAGCCCATTCACACCCCTCAGACTTTTACCGTGTTTCAGAGGTGAAAATTCTAGGATCAAATGAGCTGTTTAGCTCAACCTTAAAATAAACTTGACCTAACATAAGAGGAAATATGAAGGCATTTCTTCCAATTGACTATGTCAGTGGGAGCTGAAGGCACAAGAGTGTACTAAAAGTAATTTATTAGCCAACTCTGAAGAGCTGGTTATCATCCTTTCTATTCTATCTGTAGACATAGTGAAATCACAGTCTGACTTGAAAAGATTTTTCAGGTGATAATGCATCTTCCTTATGCAAATAAATGAAATATAATCCAGTTCTGAAGAAATGCATGTTCGATCTCTGTAGTTTGTGTGAAAATTAATTTTTTCCTCATCACAAGGATCTTTTCAGTACAGAGTTTTAAAGGAAAACAGACAACAGTTTCACCACTGGTCACTTTCAAAATAAAAACATTATTTCAGCAGTAAATTTAGATACCATAGATATCAAGCAGAATAGAAAATTTAAGCATCTCCTAATCTTTCATCAATTTTACCAATATTTTTTTTTTTTTTTTTTAACTTTCACAGACCATTCTGAAGTGTCCATGGATGATTAGTCTGCTGCGATAGGTTAAACATCAGTCAAGTATGATATTAACTAAAAAATAGAGAAATTCCCATAAACCATGTACTAAAAATGAAAAAAAATAATCTATTTAAAGTGAAGACTGACTGATAAAAATCACAATGTTATTACTTGAGGGAACTACAGAGGAACTGTTACTGTATGGGATGTAAGAGGGTTTTGTTTATGCTGGCTTTAAGACAGCATATAACCCATTTTAACTTTTTCACATGATACGCACTTTATAAATACTAAAAAAAAAAAAAAATTAAAAATGTCTTTGGGTATTTTAATTAATTTTTCATTTAAAAAATATTTTAATTCTAATATATCTGCTAGAATTTAAAATTAAGACTATGCAGAATAATACTTCCTATAATAGCTGCTAAAATGTAATTTCAAGGCAATTTTTGAAAAAGTGTACAAATGCTGTGTTTAACAGTCTTAATGAATTTATATTCCTTCAGTTTATCTGACCAATTTTCCCTCCATTTTTAATTTTGACCTCCAACAGTTGGCAATATAAAATCAAATATTTTCCCACAAGTTGTTTGACATTAGCCAGGTGCTTGTGAGAAATGAACAGAATATTGGCTCCTTTTGCTTTTCACATATAAAGGTTTCCCAGCTGAGGCCACTGCCTGTAAACCAGAAAAATCAAGAAAACGTAAATCTGGTACAAAGTATGTCACTCCTCAGTGGTACCTGAGAGTTGGGCTTTCAGCTATTGAAAGGTTCAGCAGACTACTATATTACACCAGGAGGCATGTAGAAACTTTAGACTTTTAGTGAATGACAACTCTTGTAACTTAATTTTGTGAGGTTATATTCTAGATTTTTTTTTTTATTTGTATGCGTGTCTATATTTATAAGGATGGTCCCTATTCAAATTTATTTTAGCAAGGTGATAGCATTTATTTTTCTTACATATTGTTCATACACATTAGAAATTTACCTTTTTTTTAAAGTAGAAACTATCAGAGAAACAGTGGTGTTCCTCATGGGATTGCATTTCCATCCAAAAATTAAATAAGAAGCCTACTGAGAGATGGATTTCCTCATGAGAATTCTATCTCAATATTTTGACTAAATAGAAATGCCTAACTTGGTATAAAGTATTGAAGTTCTGAGATTATTATTCTTGCCAGTATTGTGACCTAGAATTAATACTAGGACTGTTGGAGAATGGCTCAGAGACAAGGGTCCTGAGCCCACTGAGCAACTGTATGATCAGAGCCTGCTCTAGCTGCTGATGCTGAGCCTCACTAGGGTTTGCCTGCAGCTGCTCGCAGCTGCTGATACCTGAGGAATGTCAAGGATGCTTTGGCCTTGTGTACCGTGGTGTGTCGAAAACAGGTTAAGGGGAATTAGGAATAGTGGTCTGAGAAACCCAGTGTTATGATAACGGTGGTCTGAGAAACATTGTGTTACGGTACAGGATGCTGATAAGGAACTAAAAGTTGATGTTTAACCACAGGAATGAAGAAGTGCATAACAAAGACGTAACTAGCTAACTGGCCAATGATGAGCTATAATTTTGCAATATGTATGAGCTTATTAACCATTGTATTTAACCACGTTGATAGCGGACAATAAACGAGACTTGCTGATGACCACCTGGTGTCGGCGTCTCCCTTCTCCGACAAATGGTGACCCCGACGTGATCCTGTCGCTGCGAGGAAAGCAGAAAACAGGGACCCACGCACCACGGTCGGTGAAGTAGGGTTGGGGCCCGATGCAACCGGGTCGGTGTCAAACGACGAAGGGAAGACACCCTCAGGAGCTACAGCGGTAGTCCCGAGCCATACGTGCTGCCGGAGCCGGAAAGTTGCAACAGCGCTGACGACACAATGGACAGGCAAGCAGCATATGATTTATTTATATCCCACTTAGAAAGAAGGGGGGTGAAGGAACAGGGACCCTCGAGAAAAAGGGTCAACCGGGAATAAAGGGACTCTCGAGAAAAAAGGGACCCTCGTGAAAAAAGGACCTGGCTGAAGGACAAGGAGCAGTGCGCCAGGGGCAGTGACCGGCGGGCAAAAAGAGCGACCAGAACATCACGTCCTGTGGTGTGTCGTCTCCGGCCTGAACCGATTGAAGTTCACCACTGCAAGGGCTACAAGCTGAGGGCTGCAAGGATATTATAACAGGTATTAAGGTACATGGATTTTGAAGTAGCCCTAGATTTATTACAGAGCTTTTTAGAAAAGCGTGGGACAGATAGTAGTTGCATTAAACAGCTAGCTGGTCTAGTGGCAACAGGCAAAACAAAAGGGGTGCTTTAAGGACTCTGATCTGTTGTTTGATGAAGAGGAGTGGAGGAGGTATGGAGATATACTGTGGGATATGGTAATAGATGAGGATAAACTTGCTAAGAAATTAATGAAACCTCGGAGGGAGATAATCAATAACATTAAGCGCCATAAGGTTGAGAAGAACTTGGCTGTTTGCTCCACCGCGCAAGAAGCCGCACAGAAATCAGGCGGCGCGGGGGTGCAGGGGGGAGCGGCGTGCCACCATAAACTCTGCCCCCCCCCCCCCCCTCTTCGGATGGTTCCGCCCCTGAGGGCGCGTCAGCGTCTGACTCGGAGAGAAAAACGGCGGCTCTGTCCGAATTAAAGCAACAGGGTCACACATCGGTAAGGGACAGGGGCAAAGTCCGAGAACTTGAAAGAAAATTACAGAAGTTGAGCTACAGAACAGAACTCTGCATTTACAATTACAAGAAGAGGAAGCGCTGCCGGCAGCCCCGCCACACCCACTCCCGTCACCTTTATCAGAACCAGCTCCGCTTTTAGCTCAGTCCCGATGGAGTGCAGTGATTCGTGATGCCTTGTTAAAAGGGGACTGGCATGCTGCTGGAGCGTTGGCCTGCCCGGTAGTGACAACGAATGGGGGACACCTGGGAACTCAAGACCACAAGCTTCTCCTCGGGGGGTCTGGAGACTCCTTACGAACTTTAGAACTCTGAACTGTCATTTGGGTGTTTCAACATCAACACTGGTATCAAAAACTTGTTCATGTAGTATCAGATTCATTGTATGTTGTGGGTTCATTGCAATGTTTAAAACATAGCATGGTGAAACCTGTATTACATTCTGTATTGCATACTCTGTTGTTACAATTGCTGACACTTTTAAAACTGTAAGGATGGTTTTCTTGCTACATAAGACTGCATAAGACTGAATAAGATTGGAACATGGACTGACAGACTGGTTACGAGACTTGGGAATTTGGATAATGGACTGATGATGGTTGCAAATCTACAAAACTTGGAAATTACTAAGTGGCTGAAAGCTTTGTTGATGCACAGACTGGCAATGCTGATTGTCATTATGATTGTCATGATGGTATTGGGGTCTGTGTGGAAATGCTTTATGAATGCTATGATTCAAACGTTAAAAGGAGTCTGGATTGTCCAAAAAAGAAAAAGGGGGAAAACCTGGTAGGAATTTTTTTTGGGGGGGGATCAGGGTCATGCACTGATCCTACAGGGTTTGGACAATCCAGGCTGGGTCTCTGATCAGAAAACTGCCACATGGTAATCCTGCCCTTGGGGTCACCTGGAAGGGCAAGAAGGAGGAAGTCAATCTAGTGCTTCCTCCCTGTTTGAATGCCTGGATGCACTAACCATAAAGTAGATTTAGTTTGTTCACGCGTACTAACGATGCAGACCTATCACAGCACTTCCGGGTGTGTGATAAGTGCCTTTATCCAGTAGATTGTAAGCCTGCATGCCTAAGTTGTGCCTTGTCATGTATTAAGAAAATCTTTGAATGAACATTAGCGCAGGCTCTGCTCATACAAAAAGAAAAAGGGGGAATTGTTGGAGAATGGCTCAGAGACAAGGGTCCTGAGCCCACTGAGCAACTGTATGATCAGAGCCTGCTCTAGCTGCTGATGCTGAGCCTCACTAGGGTTTGCCTGCAGCTGCTCACAGCTGCTGATACCTGAGGAATGTCAAGGATGCTTCGGCCTTGTGTACCGTGGTGTGTCGAAAACAGGTTAAGGGGAATTAGGAATAGTGGTCTGAGAAACCCAGTGTTATGATAACGGTGGTCTGAGAAACATTGTGTTACGGTACAGGATGCTGATAAGGAACTAAAAGTTGATGTTTAACCACAGGAATGAAGAAGTGCATAACAAAGACGTAACTAGCTAACTGGCCAATGATGAGCTATAATTTTGCAATATGTATGAGCTTATTAACCATTGTATTTAACCACGTTGATAGCGGACAATAAACGAGACTTGCTGATGACCACCTGGTGTCGGCGTCTCCCTTCTCCGACACTAGGACTTTTTTTTTTTTTTTTTTTTTTTTTTCCAAATTGGCATGAGAGTAGACAGTTATGTTTTCTTTAGCAACTAATTTAATATGTACCTGTTTTAAAAGAAGAATACTTAGAACATTGCACAAAAAATAACAGTATCCTGACTAATGTAATTTGTATTTCAATTGTGTTTTTTCATGGAATGTAAATTGACTAAAATACATTGCAAGTGTGTTTCTCTACAGCTGTATACCAATTCTTCCGCACATTCACTCTGCCTTCAAGAGACAGAAATGATCTCAGAAAGAAAGAAAATGAAAGATGAGGAAGAACTTTCAACTGTATGTTCTTACTCATTAGTCTCGGTCTTCCTTTTGTGTACTTGCTGTTGCTTCAGTGTTGTCATTTACAATGCTACCAACATGGCCTGTAAGGTTGAAATATTTATAATATTATGGCTGAATTTGTCAATAATCCTAAAACTGAGAAACTTTCTGGAATGTATTTTGTGGAAGAACTTTTGTTACAGTTCTAACTGCTGTTGTCAAAAGCATTTCTCTAACCATGCAGCCTTAAATAGTCTTCTGACTATTAGTTTTTGCATAAGGTATATTGAGATCAGTGTTTTCTATTGAAATATATCATAATACACATTTTATTGTAATATGAGATAACATCATGGCAAAACATTATATTTCTGTAAATAAATTATATCTGAATAACAGTTAATAAAATAAAAATAAGAACAAGGTCATTCAGTTCTGGCTTAATAACATTTTATTTTTTAAATTGTTTCATTAACAAAATTCTACCTTTTTCTCTGCAAACAGTTGTGGAAATATATATCAGTAATGTACATTCCCTGTCACTCAGTCTAGCAGACACCTGCCTTTATCCAAGCAACAAAGTATGGGGGGGGGGGGGTTGTTTTTTTTTTGTTTTGTTTTGTTTTGGTTTTTTTTCTTTTGCTTTTGCTTTTGTTTTTATGAAAAAAAAAAAAAAAAAAAAAAGCACATTTCTCCAGTTGGAGCTTGTATTGGGTATGGCTGGGATGGAGTTAACTTTCCCCATATCAGCCCATATAATGCTGTGCTTTGCAAGTGTGACTAGAATGGTGTTGATAACACACTAATGTTCTGATTCCTGCTGAGTAGCATTCACATAGCATCAAGGCTGTCTCTCCAGCTTAGGGTCAGTAGGCTAGGGGTGGGCAAGAGGCTGGGAGGGGACACAGCCAGGAGGGTGAACCCAAAGTGACCAAAGGGATATTCCATACTGTATGATGACATGCTCAACAATAAAATCTAGAAGAAAGGAGGATGGGAGTTGGTCAGGAGCAGATATTAATTATTAAGGCATTTGTCCTATTGAGGAGGGGAAATGAGAAAGTGGCTTGGTGGGCACCAGGAAGCCAGCCAAGGTCCACTGATCAAAGAGTTACAGCCAGAAGAGATGTGGAAGTAGCCATGTATGCACATGAACACGTACATATTAATTATACCTCATTTTAACTGTCCTTCTACAAGAAAGAGGAATAGATCTTTTCCTTTGTGTTTGACCACTATGTTATTCATCTGAAATAAGCATGCTTTGCTGTATTTTTCTCATGATATTGTCTGTTCATTTTTTTAAACCATCACTCACATATGGAAAGGCGATATTAATGTGAAAACCTCCCAACCACTCCGTTCATATATGATATCTTGTTTTGTTGCCAGATGACATGAAATTGAATAAAGAAACAATATAGACTATTTTGCATGCTACCTGAGGACTGCTACTTTCAGTATCTTACTGAACAAATGTTACTTGTGTTGTTTCTCACTGCTACTGTCTGATTTTATGCTTTATTTGGTGATATAATGATGTCTGTTAATTTTAGATCTTTTTCTTTATTTTCTTCTCTCCAGTGCACTACTCTGTCATTTATTTACTGTGTATAAACTCTTAATTGCTAAGCAGAAATTTCTTTTAACTAATTGTGGCCTTAAGGCCTTCATAGGGTGTGCAATAGGGATTTAACTCTCAAATTTATACTCCTTCCAACTCATAATCTTCAAAACTTTCTCGGTGTGTTTATATTATGACTAAATCAAATTAAGTCAGCATTACACATTTGGTAGAGATCTACTTTTTATCTGCTTCCAGTCTTATCATCTTGTAACTAAGTAGTTCTTAAAGACTACCATACTATCTGAATAAAGAGTAAATTATGCAAAATATGTCCCGAAATATTTGTAGAAATCTCCAACTTATTTAATCACTTGTATTTTGTATGTTACATTATGGGTATTGCATTCATATCAGAGGACGATGAAATAATTTCCCTTCCAAATGTAACTGTGGAAGATATTAAAGAATATCTGTTAATTTGAACAATCTTAAATTTGTGATTCCAAGTTGCATCTTATCATAATAAAAGAGGAGTGTAATTAGATCCTTGGACCATCAGTCTTAATACATAACCAATACCACTTAATTTTTTTTTAATATTTATCTGGAGGAAAAATACAACAATTTCCTAACTAAGTTGCTACAGAGGCTAGGGTAAATTAAATAGAGGATGATCACTGGTACTGAAAAATTTTGAACATTTGATGGATTTCATGCAAATAAATTATGCACTTTAGTACAGACATATACAAATCAGATATGTAGGAACAAATAACTGAGGCAACATTTGCAGTTACCAAGGCAAAAATCTGTCTAACAGATGATAAAGTGAATGTGAGTTTTCAGTGGACCCAGTGGCCAAGAAGATTTTTCTTCCCAATTTTTACATATATTAATAGGATACATTAAAATAGAGGTAAATTATATTATCTCTGAATTTGTAAGATAGAGAGTGTTTGCAAGAGACCTCTGTGTCACTCTGTATGTGATATGTGTGACTGATAAAAAGCATAGACTATGGGAAACCTAAATTGTGGGAAGGAGATTGCTTTGTAAATTCTCCTGCACTGTCTTTAATCTCTAATCAATAAATTCTTCTGGAGATTTTTAGAATAATTTAGTATGTTCTACAAAGGTAATCAAGAATATTAAGTCAATACAAAAATAACATATATGAATAACCAATACAGAGTGTTAAGATTCTAAAGTGCAAAGAGTTATGAGACCACATTCTCACTGTATCAAGGAGAAAATCCACATATTACAGAGAATTCAGAATAGAAACATCTGAAGGAGTAGTGACTGAAAAATGAAAGAGCTATCAAAGACTTGAGAACAGTCTGTTTGGATTAACATGAAAAGACTTATATAACAACTTAGCATCATGATGAAGTATATATAAGAGAAATAAAAAGAAGAGCAACAAGTCTAACATGTGTGAATATATTAGTTTCTATGACAGGAACTTCTTTTTTGCAGTACTGAAATTGTTTTGTTTTGTTTTGTTTTGTTTTTTAAAGTGTTACTTCTATTCTGTGGCTATATTTGCATAAGGAAATGCAAAAAAAAAAAAAAAAAAAAAAAGCACAATCAGCCACAATATGTAAAAAAATAAAATATTCTCAAAATGAATTGGTAAAGGGACAAACTAAAAGACTGAAGTAGGACTGCCTTTGCCTCATATTACTGCATGCTTCTTGCTTCTTAAATTGTCAGAGTTGTGTTTCAAATCCAAATTAACTTGTTTCATAATCAAAATTTCTGCCACAGATGCAAATAACACGGAGTGAAACTACTGGTTACCTTGTATGTAGCGTTCTTTACAATGGAGCATTAATCTCCTGGTTTATTCATCAACTATTTGTTGAACATACATTGAAGTATGGAATTAAAGAGATTAAAGGACATTAAAAATTGACTTTTAATAGAATCATATAATTAGGAAAGAATCTGGTTTTCACATTCTGAATGTTGGGTACTTGCTTACAATAATGTCATGGATTCTTGCATACAATTTTAAATGTTAGAGGCTGACTTTACCATGTAAAAATATGAAGGAAAATATGTGAAAAAGTACATCAAAAGAAACTGCATAATTTATGTAAGAAAATGAGGGTTTTTTTTTTCTTTTCTTCCTTTCTGTTTGCTACTATAAAGATGTGGTTATACGTTATGAACTATTCCTTGCCCATATGGCTTTTGTCCATCACATAGTATGACTATTCCATATTATGTTTGTAACAGCTGATTATTGGATTAAAGATAGTTCTTGATTCCACACTGATCCTACTTGAGAGATTAAAAACTTGCTTCTTTTGATTATTCATCCCAGAACAAGATCCTTTCAATGAATCTTTCATTCTCATATTATTGTTGTGGGACTCAATCATTAATTCATTCATTTATTAATATTTTCAGTCATTGTGCACATGTACATAACACTTAGTCCAAAAGCCCCATTAAGATATTTTCATGGCTTAACCCCAGCCAGCAACTAAGTCCCAAACAGCCACTTGTTCACTCCACCCCCTGTGGGATGGGGGAGAGAATCAGAAGGGTAAAAGTGAGAAAACTTGTGTGTTGAGATAAAGACAGTTTAATAGGTAAAACAAAAGACATGCATGCAATAAAGCAAAACAAGGAATTCATTCACCCCTTCCCACCAGCAGGCAGGTGTTCAGCCATCTCCAGGACAGGAGGCTCCATCACACTTAATGCTAACTTGGGAAGACAAATGTCATCACTCTGAATGTCCCCCCCTTCCTTCTTCTTCATCTTTTATTGATGAGTATGGAATCATACGGTGTGGGATATCCCTTTGGTCAGTTGGAGTCAGCTGCCACATCTGTGTCCCCTCCCAACTTCTTGTGCACCCCCAGCCTCCTCGCTGTTGGAGTGGGGTGAGGAGCAGAAAGGGCCTTGACTCTGTGTAAGCACTGCTCAGCAGTAACTGAAACAACCCTGAATTACCAATACTATTTTCAGAACAAATCCATAACATAGCCCCATATCCAAGAGAATGAACTCTATCCCAGTCAAAACGAGCACAGATATGTGTGTAAACATTAAAGAGGGCTTTATGGAGCCTAAGTGTGGAGTCCAGTCAAGGGAGGTTACTATGTGAATAGTCATACATTGTTTTATTCAGTCTACGATCCACAAATGCTTTTTAAGATTCCTAGCATACATTTATATGGGGTGCAAAGGTAATTAAGAAAATCACCAATATTATAGTTGCATATAGGAATAAACAATACATGATAATCATAATCATTAGCAATATAATAATGGCCCACAAACATGGAAGATTGAAAATTCTTGTTCTAGTTTACTTATTTGCAATCTCTTTCATGACGTCTTTTTTTACACTTTGTGCTATTGGTGTTTTGATTTTTCTTAATTTTTACATTCATGTCACTATATCTTATCACATAGACAAAGTATTTTATGCAATTGAAGGGATATCCTTTATTATTATATATGTCAAAATAACATATCTGTGAGGGCCCAGGTTGGGAAAAGTTAAATATGAACATATTTATGAATATAAAAGTTAAAGTTTAACGACTGGTCCTTTTAATGCCTTAGCCTGTCTGGATACTTGTAGTCCTTAAAAGGCTGAAAAAAACTTGTTAAGTGCTGAGTGCAATGGGAACTCATTTACATAATGAATATGGTCTCCACTGCCAGGGAAAAATATGAGGTATGTTTCTATGATCACAAGGTCTATGATAGTGCTATGAGTACAAGATACCCACCTCCCAGTCTTTTACCATACTGACTATAAAAGACACTTTACAGCCTAGTTATTACAGCATTTTATGTGGAGGGGGTGCCCTAAAGGAACAGAGAAATATCAGAAAAGAGGGTTTCATTTTAGAAGGCCAACTTGTGCTAAAGGAAAATATTTTTTTGATGAACCAGTATAGACTTCATCATATCCTACAAAGAGAACAAACAAAATGAAATATTCAAAGATTTGCTGTGGATGGTAATAATTACAACAGATTCAGCTGCATATTTTTTCTTAGGATACAATGGTGTTTTAAATTAATAACATTTATATGCTAAAGAATTAATGGAAAAGAAGGAAAAATAAATATAATAATTTAAAATAGATAATTTTCTTCATAAGTAATGTTTTTCTTCCTTAGACTACTAAAGAGCACTGAGATGTATCATTTTAGCATAGTTTGCTTCATTATTTCTCACATTTGTTCAAATTCTATTTAATTGTATCTGTTCATTGTAGATCTGTTCATACTTTTTTGTTTGTGATGAGCCATGGTAAGAGTGGCACCAAATGTCCTGTATTCTTTGTTCTGTGAAGCTGTTCTGATATAAACTGGATCCTTACATCATTATTTTATTACTTCACAGCATGAAATAAATGCCACAAAGAAATGGGCTTACCCAACTGGGAGTATTTCTAGAGAAATAATAAATGCTCAAGGAAGACAAGGATTTATTTTCCAACAGAGTCATTGTAATCAAACTATTGGAACTACCACAGGTGGAGCTGTGCTTGTTGCCAACAGATCTTCACCACCTGAAGCAAGTATTTTGATTCTTTAATCCTCCTCCCAGGCTTTCAGTTGTCTGTGATCCAAAATGTGATTTGGACACAGAACAGCTGTGTAACTTTGGCTTAGACTTTTGAGAAGATGGAGTTGAGAAAAAGCAGAGAGAAATTATACAAGATATAACTGTGTAAAATAACATAATAAAAATGCAGATAAAGAGGAAACAGTTAAGACAGTAATAGCAAATATCTAAATGCTAATAATAATACCTCAAGGATTCAAAATAAAAAGTAATGGAATGAAAATTGTTAAAAACCTAAGGGAGTCAGAGGAAGACCATCTCACCCACAAAATGGATCAGCCTGTTTGAACCCCTTCATTAGCTGCCTGATCAAAAGGACTGCAGTGTCTTGTTGGATTGTGATGAGATTAAAGTTTAAACTAATAGTTTGTTGGTCCTTCCTGTCTCGTCTGTATCAGCTAGCAAATAAATGTTTTATACTCTTAGACATTACATATCCTGGTTATGGCATCTGTTTGGATGCTGTTCACTGAAAAGAAGTGACACAGCAAGGGAGGGTGACAGAAAGATAAAATGTGCTTTTATTAGTGTAATTCTTAACATGGTGGCTGATTTACCTATAGGGATTTTCTTCTATTTTGGAATATTTCTTGTTTTCTGTGTTACAACTCATACTCTTAAACAAGCAATCACTTGACAGTTCTATGGTGTAATACTATCACAGACTTGTGGCTATCTATTGGCTTACCCAGTTTACTGTTAGAATTCAATTTATTTATTTATTTATTTGAATACTAATGGTTTGTGTGAACAGAAGAACACAGTTTTTGGTATATTTCTATGTATCAGAAAAAATACAAATTTTATTCTACCAGAGTAGCACTTGCATTAATGCTGGTGCAATTTGGTAGCCTTAAAGTACTCCGACACACAAAAATGGAATGTATCCTATAAATTGAAACTTGGAGTTAACAGTTTATAAAGGGTATGCATTCCACTAATGTGTTACCAGGATATATTTCACTTGCATACATATTTCATTCTGTACAGTTATATTAGTATTTTTTCATTGTGAAGCATTGCATGTTACATTGCTCTTTTGTGCTTTATGTAAACTATTTCACTGAAGTTTTAATGATTGCATGCTAACTTTGGTATTAAAAAAAAAATGAAAGTTGCAATAGATGAGGAAGGAAACCAACCTGGTCCAGTTTTACTACAGGTCACTTATAGCAGCAATCAGAATGTTGCTTGCTAGGGAGTAAAAGCTATAATTTTCCTAAGTAATCATAAACAATAGAAAGCTAGTTTTGATGTATTACTTTAGTTTTACTCCTTGCAAACAATAAAAGTTGCTAAAAGTCTTCATAGGCAACAGAAATCGTGGCAGCATAAGCTTACATTCTTATTTAAAAAGTAAAAGCAATTAATGTCTCTCAGTTGGGAGAGCACATTGTAAATCAAATTGAAGTACGGTTGATTTGGTACCATCTGAAACGGATGTGAGACTGCAATGGAACAGCCTGAGCAATAGATAAATTATTAATGTGTGGTTCTTTTAACATTTTCTCCATTGTATTTTTATGTTATGTCATTAATTTTGTTCACATACTGATAGTACATTAACAAGAAGGTCTGGAGATTTTGTGCCTGTAACTAAGACTGTTCACTTAAAACATATTTATGACAAATAATTTAATTTAGGAAATTAAAAAAAAAAAAAAAAAAAAAAAAAAAAACAAAACCAGACATTGGATTAGGGAACAGAAATTGTAGTTGGTATTCTTCCTCATCAGCCACAAAACTGAAAAGTTTAATTCTGGATATCTTTTACATCATAAACATCTTCCAAAAAAAATCTACACATTTAGACAGATCATTATTCAGTGAATAACACATCCAAGTTTCAGATTCAGTAAGTAGTTAGTTTTAGGATGTCACTGCGGCAAATCAGCTCTTCATTTGGTAGTTTTGATAAATTTTGTGAAAATGAGCAAAGCTGTTCTAATGTCTAACTTTTTACACTCTGTCTTGTATTTTCATGTCCAGACTGATAGTTTCATGTATTCCCTTAGAAATTCATTGAAACTTACACAAATGTATAAAACATATAAATGGTATACTTTATATGAAATATGTAGTCTTGTGTATGAGATGAGTATTAAGACAAAATTTCACCCTTAACAAGTGTGACTTTCTTCTCTAAAAAAAAGATCTATTAAGGCACCAGAGTAATCTCCCCAGCTGCTACTAACAGTCCACTGCTTATAAAGAGTATTCTTTTGTATAATTGACTTCATTCTACTTTCTTTACTTTTCTGCGATGTCTCTATTTCTTCTGGCTTTTTGAATATGTAATAGAGAACTGAAATCTATTTTCTGACACTTCCTGCTTCACCACTTCAACTCTTTCCTCAGTACACCTATGCTATGCAAATGCATTAGATTCCTTTATTTATATTTGCTAATCTCTTCCTCTCTGTGTTTTTTTTTAAATACCTACTTGTGATATGTGGAGTTTAAGAGGCTAAAAATATTTCCCTAGCCCATTATATTAAGACCAGTTTCCACAGAATCATAGAACACCAGGTTGGAAGGGACCTCAAATATCATCTGGGTCAACCTTTCTTGGCAAAAGCATGGTCTAGACAAAATGCAAGAACCTTGTCCATCTGATTTTCATTACTTTTCTTCCTGCCTGAAAAGGACAAAAATTAGATCATCACTGGGTTCACAGGAAAACAAGCAACCTCTTTCATAGTGTATAACTATGCATGCTAGCACAGCTAGCAAATTTAGGAAAGAGAAAAGAATGCAGAGACTACATGATTAATCTTTCAACTGCTGAATGATATACCATATGCAATACATCAGTGAAATGTGCTTCTCTAGTACAGCCTGATATACCTGGTGTACTTGACATTTCCTTCAAATGAATGGACATTCATTTGAAAACTATTGCTGGAGGTAGAACTGCAGCTTTCAGGTTTAGATTGGTGATGGGTGGGACTCGGAAGGTTTGGAATTTCAGTTTGATTAAGATGAGCATCTGAATGTTCACAGGCTTAACTGAAGCTTATTAGGACTACACAAGACCCTCGAGTCTGCAAAACTGTGGCAGAAATCTGAAAAGAGGCTTTCTTGTCAGATTTTTTGGCAGTCTCAGTCTTAGAAGAAAATGCCATGAGAACATCTTTTCACAATATTTTGGCACCTCTGCTTCCAGCCCCAGACATAACGTGGCATTGAAAGAACACATAGAATCACAACCCCTGACTGAATTTAAAAAGAAAATTCTTTGAGTTTAAGAAGTGAGACAATCTTTGCCAATCTCTGGGAATATATTTTTCCCTCTCTTGAACTCATTATCCATTCTTTAGATAGTCTCTGGAGAAAAAAGGTGCACACGTATTAGCATAGATCATTAAGCAAAAGGTAGTAATTGTTTTAGTCCTTCAGTAAACTAATTTTTTAACTTGATGAACAGCTACAGCTTTATCCTGCAGTTATTTCTTTAAAAGCATGTGACAGTATGAGTTAGTGGAACAGTCATGTTTTTCTCAAACAGCCATGCCACTGTGAACATTTATGCTAAAATGTCAAGAAGATAACTCATTTTCAATATTTTTTCAATGTTCCACTTCAGCTGCTAAGTCAAAACCAGGAAACAATTAATATTTTACATAGTTTTTCTTCACCTCTATCTAGTTACTTTTTAGTCAAGTAAAAATAATTAAAAACAAAAACAATAGTTTGAATTTTGGAAGACTGTTATATCAGGATTAACTTTGACTAAGGTTTAGGGATATGGATTACACACTTATCATTACATAGCACTCAAAGAGGAAAGACTTAATTCTGAGCCCCACAACTCACAGAGACTTCTAGCAAATGTCTTCCCGTGTCTGTATGATTCCTTTATGTACCTGGACTATTTAATTTCTGCTCTGCAATGTCTCTAGTACATCCCCAAACATACCTCTGTAGTAATTGTTATGAATATTATCATGCAGTTTAATAACAAAGGAGTTATAAAAAATAATAAATTGATTTAAAAGTTTTATTTTGTTCACTAAGGACACAGAGATAAATTATATAGTATCTTAGATCTGAAGAAAAAAAAATGAGCTATATCCTCCATTTCCTTAGAAACTTTAAAAAAAAACACTCCCAGTTGAATTGTGTAAATAGTTGAAGGCAGTGGGGAAATAAAAAAAAAAAAAAAAAGAAAAAAATTCTGATCTGCAATACTCAGCTATGAAAAACTTGCATTTACTTTAGAAAGTATTTTTTATCCTACTTAGTATTTAATGAATAACTTAATTTATTACAATTTGATATGTAATATTATCTAACACAGTGCCAGGTGAATCATAAACAGATTAAAAAAAAAGAAAACTTAATTTCACATTAGGTTACTTACTTTGTATTTCATTTTATGAAATATGTAGTACTAATGGTGGCCAAATAACAAGATTTTTGTTAAAGACTTATGCAGTTTATCTAAAATATTATGTCCTAAATTCACACCTATTACTTGTTAGCATACTCAAGATTTTATGTCCCTCTCTAAGAAAGAATACATTAAGTATATTGTAACATGTGCAGGTTAGAAGATAAAAAGTTCATATAGACATTTGAAAAAAGACAGATAGGTTCTTTTAGGAAGTAAGGAGCCAGCTGCCTCTGAGAAAATCCTAATATGTTACAACAAAGGAGCCATCTAAAAATGATTTAGCTTACTCATACAAGTAAAGGAACTCAATATTTCCAAACACACAAAACATTTTCAATAGAGCAATTTGTTTTGATAAAACTGCTTTTTTTTTTTAAGACCTTTTCCTTCACTAAAATACATTGTTCATCAAGAAAACTATATATTGTGTTGAAAATCTGAGTTTAAAGACCTTTTTTTTTGACTAAGAGGAGATCTTGTCATGCTATATAACTAGATACTGTGTCTAAAGTATTAGGTTTGAAAAAAACCCTATCTGTTTTTTATATATATATTCTATGCGTATGTATGTAGGTAATTATACATTTCTTCTTGTACTGAAGCAAAGAAGAAGCTAGGTACATTGTCTGAATATTTTACTAAATGAAGATAACCTTTCTTTGGTCAGACTTAGGTGTGGAACAATAAGTAGTAAAAAAGAAGAAAGAAGCTACTGGATGACTCTATGAGATGCTGAGGTAAATTTAAATAATTCTTCAGCCAGAAAATCCTTCACTGTAATCATTCAGAAAATCTTTTATTATACTTTATGAGCAGGAAAATAAAAATCCCTGAATGTTTAATTTTCCTTTTCTTAATATTTTTTTTTACTTTTTGCCTTCATTATGACTGATTTTACAAATTAGAAATATACATGAAATAAAAACATGGTGAGTATTGTAAAAAAGAATGACAAGTATGGCTGCAGGCTAATGTTGTTTGCAAAGTAGACAGACTCACTACTTATGTTAATGATTTGGAAGTACGCATTTCTCTTACCAAGGGAAAATTATTAAATGGATGGAAATTTTAAAAAATAAAGAAAAGAAAGACACATGGTAACTCCTCTATTAGTTTAAGTAGGAACAGTTGTTAAGTGTTCTCTCAGACAATCGTGGTCAGTCCCTACAAAATCTTTATGAATAGTTCAGAAGTATTTTCAACTAGCATAATTGTTCATAATCTTAACGTAACATTTAAAAAGTTGTTCTTGGTTTAAGAGGAAAAGAAAACTGAGCAATATAATGACAAATCTTTTAAAAATTAATTAAATCACAATAGAGAGGAAAAAAAAAAAAAAAAGAAAAAAATGCAGCTTGCACAAGAATGTTCAGACACTGCCCTTATTTTAGCAAAACTTATAAATCTGCACAAAGACTGTTTTTAGAATAATTTCTCAAGAGATAATGTAATCATATAGCCAAAAAGCTAATTCTCACATAAAAAAAGAGCAAGAAGTGAATAAAAACATGTCCAATAAAGTCATTAGGTACATAAAACCCAGTAAAGCTAGTTATTAACTGTTTTCTTCTTAAACACACTAATATGACTGAAGAATCCATCTAGTTTAATTTCTGAGCTAAACCTAAGAACACTTCTAGTAGCTTTCATGCGCACATCTGGATTTCTGCAGGAAGATTAGATAGTATGGAGAAAATAAGTTGCTAGAAATTCAAAATGATAAAAAACATAAAACTCTTGTATGTAAGGTAAGCATGGAAAGAAAGAAAGGTGAAGGACTTGGAGACAAAAACTACTATTACTTTTGCTCATGATTGTCTTAGTAAGATTGTATATCAGGAAAAAACATAACTGAAGAATACTACAACTTCTTGCTATCTCTAAACCATTGTTCTAAATTGTCTAATTTCAAACCATAAACTGTTTTATTTCAAAATTTTGGTAACTCAACTTTGGTATTTCAAAAGATGTTGGAAGAAACAGCTTGGGTTCTTGCTACAAGTTACTGTGAATTCAAATTTTAATTCTTTTGGTCCAGGTATTCTACAGTATATATCTGGAGGCTACCAAGTACAAGTGTGCATTCAAGGCAGGGTTCACTTAAACCAGGATGCTCTGTTTTTCAGTATGAATATCTCCAAAAAAGGAGATTTCACTGCCTCTATGAGCAATCTGTTTATTTTTACTTCATCTGTTGTGATTTTTTCCCCCCTAATATCTAATTAGGATTTCCCTTGGTCCAGCTTGGGTCCATTGTATTCTTTCCTGTCTTTGTGCACCTCTGAGAAGATTTTGACTCTGTCTTCCCTGGTAAGCTAGATGAATAGAGTAATGTATAACAGTGTTTCCCAGAGATGCCACATAGCTTTCATTAGACAAAATGACCTGAATCTATCCTAGAAATCCAAAGTTGTTATGAATCAAGACTGTGTGAGATATATGCGTCACTGGCTGTAGATGCACATGTACTGCATCTACTGATGCTAGAAAAGAAACTTGTGTGATAGAAATACTGTAAATCAACACTCATGAAAAGTTGTGAAATACATGAGAATCTACAGGCAGAAAGAGGAAAGAGAATTGGAGTGCACCACTCCTCACTAGCCCTGGAACAAAATAGGAATGCCTTCTTTCAAATGCCTTCTTTCACTAAAATTGACAAAGCTACCTCATTATGCAGAGTGCTCCTCAGGCTCATGACAGCTAGGTGATTTGTCAGACATGATCACTGTAAAGAAGCATTTCATTGGATGTGGCATATGAAATGAGGTATAAGTTGCACACAATAAATTTCACGTTACTTAAGCCAAGCTGGTTAAACTTATTAAGTCAAAGTTCAGTTATCTTCTATCACCATCTACCACTCCAGGCAAATAGAATAACTGAAGGAGTAGGTAAAGTTACTAAAATTCAATTAAAGAAAGATACCAAAATAACGGAAAATAATGTATGACAAAAATTCTTAAATGAATATTACAGAGTATGTCAGTAGGAGTATTCCTGATGTCAAGAAACAGAGCTGCACTGATACAGGTTGCCTTAGCATTGTTAGACATGTCAAGCTTAAAAGGAGAAAAAGACAAGTGTGCAAAGGCCCAAAACTACGCAAAGGTCCAATAGTAAAAGACTGATCAGGCTTTCCCACTCTCAGATTATTTCTTTATTTCTTTGGGAGCAAGTTACTTGTGTTGGCCAGATAAATCCCTATTTCATAAAGGAACAGTGGTTAGACTTCTATTTAACTGTTGCCCCAAATAGTCCTTTAACTAACAAACAACATAATTGTGAATGTAGTGAAGTTTCTGCTTACAGACTTTCTGCTGAGATATAACAACCAGGATAATCATGTAATGAGATGACAAATGAGTATTAGATATCAGAATGGGATCTTAAAACACAGCCATAGCCTTCATAGGAGACGAAACTGCAGGACAGGCTCCTGGCTTAACTCTAAGCAATTGAACTCTCTGAAAAAACCTCCTCAACTACACGCTACCAAGTTTTGTTTTGTTTTGTTTTGTTCTTCTTTAATAGATGCAATAATAAATAAATTCCTCACAGAGGCATTGTAGAAAGATTATAATGTAATGGTTAAACTTCATTAGCAATTTAGGGCACAAGAGAGGGTTTTTTTCTTACAGATTTGATTTGCATCCACACTTCGGGTGTAAAGGTGTGGAACCAAAGTAGCAGTGTAAACTGGGAAGCCATCAAAACCAACCCCCTTGCAGTGAAGATGATAGGTCCTCCAGGTTTCTGTTCAAGCATGGAGTTCTGTTACTTGTAGCAGTTGGTTTGAACTTCACTGCCAGTGAAGAGGCTATGCAGACCTGCAGTTCTAAAATCATAACAAATGACTTCTAATCAAATCCCTTTATTTCTCCCTTTGCATTATTCCACTAAGCAATGCACAAACACTTTACCTGCACTAGATAAATAAAACTGGATAATTCTAGTAATATCTATAATGAACAAGTTTGTACTGTAAGACTTGACACACTGTATTATCCAAGCACATTATTCAAGGATACTAAGGGCATTATTCATTATCAGAGAGGTGAATATTTTCATTTTGTGTACAGTCTTTATTATTTTGTTAATGAAATATAATTAGCTGAGCCTTTAGAACACAGAACTTAATGAGTGTTCAAAAAAAAATATCATGGGGGGCAGAGCATGACTGGAATAAAATGACCTCTATTATAAAATAAAAGTATTTCATTGCAGTTGTCAACATGTGAGAACAATGACTTGGCTATCAGTAATGTAGTAAAACATCAGAAGTTGATATATGAAAAGGCAATAAAAATCTGTATAAAAATAAACATTTTTATAGTGTTTAGAGCACTTTTGATATGATTGGAAATATGCAGGTGTTAAAATACTCATAAGTTTTGACATTTTGTTACTACTGTTTAAGAGAAGCTTCAGAAGTCTTAGATTTTCTGGGCTGATGCAAAGACTGAGTGTCTGCCATGTACATTACAGATTAGTCCCTGTGACAGGCTCAAAGTTAAAAACATCACGTATACTGAATCTTCTCAAATGTCCATCAAGAAATCTCTCTAAATCTGCAGTTAGATTTTGATTTAGATATAATTCCATTGGATAACCTTTTGCTCAGGACAGATCCTTAACACTAGATTTTTAAGAATCCCATTCATTTTCAAGAATAAAAGGAGAGTTTGATAACTTTGGAAGAAGGGGTTGGCAGCTCAGGAGGACAACAAAGGTATCATGAGGTTATGTAGGGAGAAAATTAGAAGGGATGAAGCCCAATTAGAACTTAATCTGGCCACTATCATAAAAGACAAAAAAGATATTTCTATAAATACATTAGAAACAAAAGGAGGGCTAAGGAGGATCTCCATCCTTTATTGAATGGGGCAGGGGGAGACAGTGACAAAGAATGAGGAATAGGCTGAGGTACTTAGTGCTTTCTTTGCCTCAGTCTTTGATAGCAAGGGCAGTTGTTCTCCAGGTATCCAGTCCCCTGAGCTAGAAGACAGGGATGGAGAGCACAACAAAGCCCCCATAATCCAAGGAGAAATGGTTAGTGACCTGCTTACACCACTTAGACACACATAGGTCTATGGGGCTGGATGGGATCTACCCAAGGGTACAGAGCAAGCTGACAAAAGTGTTCACCAAGTTATTTTCCATCATTTATCAACAGTCTTGGCTATCTATGGAGCTCCCAGCTGACTGGAAGTTGGCAAGCATGACACCCATCAACAAGAAGGGCCAGAAGGAGGATCTGAGGAACTACAGGCCTGTCAGCCTGACCTCAATGCTGGGGAAGGTTCTGGAGCAGATCACCTTGAGTGCTATCACATGACATGTACAGGATATCCACGTGAACAAGTGCACTCAGCATGGGTTTCTGAAAGGCAGGTCCTGCTTGACTAACCTGATGTCCTTCTATGTCCAGGTGACCTGCTTAGTGGATGAGGGAAAGGCTGGGGGTGTTTTCTATATAGACTTTAGTAAAGCCTTTGACATAATTTCCCACAGCATTCTCCTGGAGAAACTGGTCGCTCAGGTCTTGGATGGGTGTATGCTTTGATGAGTAAAAATCTGGCTGGATGGCCAGGCCCAAAGAGTTGTGGTGAATGGTTGGAAGCTGGTCACAAGTGGTGTTCCAGAGGGGTCAGTATTGAGGCAGTTCTGTTTAACATCTTTATCAATGATTTGTATGAGAGGACCAGAAGTTTGCATGATTACATCAAGTTGGTCAGGAGTGTTGATCTACTTGAGGGTAGAAAAGTTCTACAGAGGGATCTGGACAGGCTGGATTGGTGGGTGTCCTGGGTTTGAACTCAGAGGGCAACTGAGCACCTGGTTTGTGTCCACCACAGCAGTGGTTCAGGGCCAATTGTATGAGTTTCAGCAAGGCTAAGTGCTGGGACCTGCACTTGGGTCACAACACCACCATGAAGCACTACAGCCTTGGGAAAGAGTGGCTGGAAAGCTGCCCAGTGGAAAAGGACATGGGGCTGTTGGTCAACAGCTGACTGAATATGAGCTGGCAGTGTGTCCAGGTGGACAAGAAGGCCAACAAGCATGCTGGCTTGTATCAGAAATAGTGTGGCCAGCAGGACTAGAGAAGTGATTGTCCCCCTGTACTTGGCACTGGTGAGGCCACACCTCAAATACCATGTTCAGTTTTGAGCCCTTCATTAAAAGAACGACATCGAGGTGCTGGAGCATGTCCAAAGAAAAGCAACAAAGCTGGTGAAGGGTCTAGAGCACGAGTCCTATGAGGAGTAGCTGAGGGAACTGGGGTTGTTTAGCCTGGAGTAAAGGAGGCTGAGGGGAGACCTTGTTGCTCTTTACAACTACCTAAAAAGAGGTTGTAGCAAGGAAGGTTTTGGTTTCTTCTCCCAGGTAAGAAGTGATAGGACAAGAGAAAATAGCCTCAAGTTGTACCAGGGGAGGTTTATATTAGATATTAGGAAAAATTTATTCACTGAGAGGGTTCCCAAGAATTGGAACAGTCTGCCCAGGGAAGTGGTTGAGTCACCATCCCTGGAGGTATTTAAAAGATGTGTGGATGTGGTGCTTCGGGACATGATTTAGCAGTGGATTTGGGAGTGCTAGCTTAATGGTTGGACTTGATGATCTTAAAGTCCTTTCTGACCTAAACAATTCTATTATTCTATGACTCTATGATTCCCTATATTCTTGGTAGCTGACAATTTTTCAGTATTGATATGCTAACAATTCATAAATTTTGATATTTAGAAGTAATTAAATAAGTGAACTGATTCAGCATCATAGATGCAGTACTTTCAGAGCTACTTATTAATGTATACTGCTTCTATTCAGGTATTTGTAATTTGCATATACAATGGTTTGTTTGTTGTTTTGGTTCATTTTTTTCATCTAATGCAGATAGATCAGCCTGTCTTTTACAGACAAGGATTTGGGTTTACAGCAAGCAGATAAAGCACCCAAAGATGGTTTCTGCCCTGATCAGAATTAACTCAACTACCAGTATGGACAAATTTCCCATGTGTGCAATACACCTACACAGGCTCCTCAGAGAAGGCTGTGGCATGCTATTAATTCAGAAGCTAACCAGCAAAAAGAGAGAGACAAGTGACCAGTTCACGTCTTCTATTTCATACCAAATCATCTATTAAGGGCTGCAGGTGGTGGGTACTTGAAGGAATAATATTTGAGTATGTCCATTCAGCTACTGTTTGTTAACTGCAGGTAAGAAAAATATGGTCTTGATATAACATCTTATAACAAGGCAACGTTACTTAATGATTACTTCCAGAAGGCAGAAGTGATGGTTGGAAAAATGAAATAATTCTGAAATATTTGTGTTTCAACAGGAAGATTGGTTTGAGCTTTCAGTAAGGACATATACATCACATTCAGCAAAAAGGTTTAGAAACATAGATTTTGACTTGTCACTAAGCTTCCATAAGCTTGTTATGTTTGTCAACACATATAATTTTACACTCATGTTACCAACAAACTTGATTCTTATCTTCTACAAGGATTCTTTAAGTTATGTCTGTACCAACATACAACTCATTTACTGGAATTTTCTAGACTGAACCTGAAAGTGAAGAATGAATCAGGACTCAGAATGCAGCTGTCCAAAGAAAGAAGAGAATGAAAACAAAATGCTAAGGACAGAAAAACAAAACAAAACAAAACAAAACAAAGAAACACCAAAACCACCAACAACAAAAAGAATCCCTGAAAATAGTAGAAAATATACATTATTTATCAGAGCATATATTTTACCTTATTGGCAATGGATTTCCAAGCTGTATTTATTTGCTATGTAAGCAAACACAGGTGAAACAAAATTCCTATGCTCACACAGAATATAATTTCTCTTTGAGTTATGTAATCAGTAGAGTGTTGCCTATTTCATCTGCCCAAGGTAAACAAATATGTTTTATAAGGTACATTTGTTTAAGGCACATATGGGCACAGCATAGCACAGCACAGCACATTTAATTGTCATAAATTAATGGTATCCCATATAGTATATCTTTATATGCATTTTTATGTGGAAGAGCTGTATAACTTAACACTAAGTTTTATGTTTATCCTAAAGAACATAACAACTGTTCTCAAAACTCAGAAGGTTTTGGATTAGTTGTGTATTCATTCCTTCCTTTGTATGTTTTCTGAATTATATTGTGTATGATTTGTATCAAAACCTTGGGTCTTATATTGATTTTATTCAAGGATTATGGTTCATCCAACTTCAAAGTTGTTATCTTGGGTCTCTAAAATTTCTGAAACATCCTTCCAAGTTTTGGAAAAAAACAGCAGCATAATCCCAGATCAGACACAGTCTTGTGTGTACTGCTCTACAAGGAAATTGGATGCTTGCAGAATACTTGTAATTTAAGCAAGTCTCAGCATAAACATTTCTAAAAGTAATAATGTCTTATAACAAAACAGTTTGATAAAGAAACAAGCAATTTTTATTGGTGCTTTGTTCAATTTTTATCTTTCCCTGCCTCTTTTCTGCTGAAATAAAAAAAAATTTCTAATCTTAGACATTTTATTTTCATGTTTAAACAGATGGCTAGTAAAAGCTTATGCAACTCAAACATTTCACCTAACTATTAATCTTCATTTCAGAGCAAGTGCTGCACATTAGTTGACACAATTCTATAGGGACTTTGTGAAAGAAAATCCCAGATATATCCTCTTCTTTAAATTATATATTTTACCTTTACTTTAATCTACTACAGCTTTACTTTTTAAAACAAAGTAGAAAAGAAAAGGCTAGGAAGTGGTGGGATCAGTCAGGCAGTGGAGGAAGAAGAGATGGAGCTGAAGCAAAGAATCCCAGTGTACTAACACTGATTCTGACTTTTAATTTGTCAAGATGTATCCAAACCAAGTTGTTTTCTTTCTTTTCATTGGAGTGAAGCCCCTGATAGGAAAGAATACTATCTAGAAATTCTGATAAAGCTTTGCAACTTTGGAAATGGTAATGACAAGAATAAAAAGTCTTCCGACACCAATTTCTACACTATAAATGTGTGTTTTGAAGTCAGAACACTTAAGTATGGCATTTGAATAAGATAGTAATAAATTAAATTAAGCTTACTAGTTCTGGGGATCAGATTGAAAAGGAAGTGACTGTAAAAAAAGTCTATGACTAAAATCTGAGGAAATGAATAACTTTGTTTGCCTGGAAAAAGACATACTTCACATATCCCTGGTGGGTTTGTTTTGTTTTGTTTTGTTTTCTGTACTGAAAAAACAATGTTTAGGGAATTATGGAGAGCATTTCCTAATTTTGGTTTTCATTTTTAAATCTCCAATAGGACCCTCCTGCTAAGTAGGACTTGTCAGGTTAGTTTGATTAAATTATTGATTTATTATTACTTTACTATAATGTTAACATTTTTCCCAACTAATTAATTTCTTTGTCTACAACAAATGGAATTAGCACTTCAGAGTTCATGTTTGGGCAGCCTAAACTCAAGGATCATTAACTTACAGATCACTAATAATGGCCTTGTTCCTCCATCTCTTTTTATGTAGGAAGTTTTCGAATCTTGATGTACTCCACAGAAACCCAAAATCTATTTAGCATCACAGATTAGCAATTCACAGAAGACTGAAAGACCTTGTACTAGCCCTGCAGCTATATAACTATAAGAAGAAAGCAGCAATTCAAGGTCTGCAGAAAAGTCTTTCTGTATTTGGATAATCCAGAAATTCAGATTCTGGCTTTGAGATTATTAAATGTTAATGCAAGAGAAGTGGGTCTTCCAGCAGCTCAGTATTTCAGCTCATGACTGAAACAGGCTTTTGGCTTTCATCTAAAAGTAAATGTGACTCTCGGACTACAAAGTTACACATGACTCAACTCCTTGTCCTGTTTGTACTGTTCCAAAAGAATAATCAGTTCACATCTTTTGTTATAGATTTCCCAGAAGTCCCTCTTCATCTGATTTTCCACAGTCTGTGGCATAGAAGAATGCATTCTAGCTGTCCCTTGATAATATCATCCATAGGGATAATGTTGAAGAAATCAAAGGGCTTTGCTGACTTTGATCTGACCCAAGCCTAGAAAATGAAAACACAACCCAAAATTATGTATTGTCAGGTTTTATTTCTCCTTCTTTTTGTCTGGGATAGTTCCTTTAGTTATTCTTTTGTTTTAGAGAGTGAAAGAAGACAGTGATGAAGGTGGAATACTCAGTTTGATAGCAGATCTTCTAACAGTGGGAGGAAGCAATCCAATCTTTGCAGTATCTGCATATTTCTACTAATACCTGCTTATTACTTATAAAACAATTTATTTTGTCTAAATATTAATTAAGCATAAGGCTTGCTTAGCTGTTACTTTTAAGTCCTTGTCAACTGATGGAATCAGAGCCCATCTAGGGAAAAAAAAAAAAAAAAAAAACAAACATATCACAGTTTGTTGGTAGCTTTTCTTTTTTGTTTTTGTTTTTGTTTTTGTTTTTGTTTGTGTTTTTTTTTTTTAAGTTATTATTTTTGCAAGAAATATACATTATTGTAGACTAATTTCAGCTTGCTGACAAATGTAACAGTAAACAAAATAAATTCAAAATATATTAGCATCTAGCTTTTTAAAATGACATCAGTTTGATGACCTCCATAAAACATTTTTGGTAGCAACATATGAGTGGAAATACTGACTTGTGCCACTGTCTAGGTTGGAAAATCTTAAGTATTAACTATAATATAGTTTCAAAAAATATAAATTTGTTACCAAAGCAAAATATTACTCCTGTAGAGTGCTTAATATAAAACTCAATGTGTGAATTGCTCCATTAAACTGTATGTGTAGGTTGATGGAGGTGTGATTCTAACAAAAAATGCCGTTTATTTCCCATTAGATGCTATCAGAAGGCACTGTGATTTTAATACACTCCTCTGATCCCCATTTCTAGATTTATGCTCCCATCCATGACTTGCATTTGGAGTGATTTGTATCACACAGTCTTCAGATTTAAATGCACTACATTAGCAAAATTATTGTATTATGACAAACGAACTATCAGAGATGGGTAAATTAATTCTGTCTGTTTTGTTGATGTTGTTTTAATATCTGATGTGGAACTTAACTCTTGACATATTACATGACTGCTTGTCTAAAAATCTAATTCTATTAATATTATTGTATTGCTCTACAGTATAAAAATATGATTTAAGAAAAACATATTTGGCTTTCATATCATTTTCCATTTCCTTTTGAAATTAAACTTAAAAAAAAATCAGTAAATAAATAGCCTGAGAAAAGATAAATCATATGCATTTTGTTAGCCTAATTATTTTTGTTTAATTATGCAAGTTTTTGTATAGTCATTCTTTTGCTTGTAATCTTTTAAGTTATCAAGAAAGCTGAATGAGCATTTCCTGAAGCAAGACGTATATATACCATTGCTGTAAAGCTATGGAGGCATTTAACAGATCAGCCATTGTGTGGATAAGAATAAGCAGATCCTATCTTTTTGCAAGACCGATCAGTAAAAAATGAGCTAATGTACTTCTCTGATGGCAGTCCTTTAGCAGAATCTAATTAGTTAACTCAGTTACTTAAATAAGTGATGACTAAGTATATTAGTTTGTTTATGGGTATTAATAAGAAACAAAAACAAGACTGAGAGACCAACTTTGTGCTGGCTGTTTTGTCCTGGGAGAATCCAACATCCCATATTTAAGAGAGTAGGCACTCCTTGACTATTGGTGTCAAGGACATTAATGATTTTTTTTTTTTTTTTTTTTTAATCTAAACTGTGGATCTTTACTAAGTTTGTTCACGAAAAACAGAAATGAAATGAAAATGTGTATTTTATATGTGGGTATATATACTTGTATAAAAAAATCACTGAAGAAAAAGCTTATTGGAATATTTTTCTTTCTCTACAACTGCACCATAAATGTAAACCCTTCCATCTCTTATAATTACAATGTGCTACCTGAATCATGGAAAAAAAGATTGAGGTGCAAGCAGGGGCTAATTGTTAGACATATTCAGTGGTATCAGCAGGCTATTTGTTAATTTATAAAACAGTAAAACCATGAGTTGTGATAGAGGTGTAGATATTTGGTATTTACTGAGAAATGCAGAATCAGCACTTTTCAGGGAAATGCAAATATCCCCCAGTAGATGACATACAGTTTTATGCATTTGAATTATACAAATTTCATCTTCAATTAGGATGGTTTTGATAACCAAGACTAAGTGTGTTTGCATTTATATATTTATATATATCTCAAAACAAGATTTTCTCTAGCAGGATACTGTTTTCTTCTTTCTTTGGCTTTTTCTAGCAACAAACTTCTGATCCTAGTTGGAGCAAATGTTAATTAAAAAAGTAATATAAACAAAATGAAGAATTTTTGTTCAGAATCAAAAGAGACAAGGCTATGAAGGTGATAGAAAACTCACCTACCCATTGATTTAAGTTTTCTGTCTTTCCCACTCACCTATACTTGTAGTATATAGATTTAATCATTCATCTAAATAGCATTGCTTCAGAAGACAAATTTGTTGGCCAAGTTGTACTGTATAGTTCTCTAAATATGGTTCCCCTAGAGGATGAACACAGTTGTCACAAAAGACAGATGAACCTTGGTCTACAACACGGTTGAAAAAACTGCTAGAAACTGGAGATTGACTCTTTTAGTCTGATATTCCATATTTACTTGTCTTGAACTTTGCATGTGAAAAGTAATATTTTCCAAACATATGTAGTATTTACATTTTTATCTCTACGTGATATGAGTACTGATATATAAAACACATGCATGCATGTATGCATGTGTGTCTGAAGTATGTGTGTGTATAACAGGATTAGAGTAATATGTGCCACCCAGTTCTAAATGAGACCACCTCTTCCAAATGATTTTTTTCCCTTGTTGCATTATACTAGTACTGGTGTGGTCAACAGGTGTAGGTTGATAGGGCACCGTTGGTTAGACAGTGGTGTTTTCCTGAAAAGTCCTGGAAAATGTCTTGATTTTCATTATATATTTTCCCAACACAGGTCTGTAATGCACTTCCCTATCAATCTCATGCCATGGATTACATATACTATACCATAGACAGTGCTGCAAAGCTAATTTAGTTGAGGGGTTGTGATAAAAAAAAGTATTTGTGTCAAAGAATTCTTGGGGTCAGGATGTCTCATGACTCACATTTCTATGTGGAGAAGGCTTTGCTAATCATTTGATTTTATTGCTGTCTTTCATTTGTTTTCTTTTTGTGACCTTTTAAAGTATCCATGTGACTCATTATAGTATTATCAGTAAACTAGTCTGAGCAGCATAGCTTTCATGAAAGGTACGTGTATAGATGTAAATTGATATGTATGATTAATAAAATTATGATCATAGTGTATGGGCCTAAAGTACATCTATAGTCTCTACACACTCTTTCCTGCCCTCAGGAAATTATTCTAATCTTCAATTTCAAAATGCTCTACATTTTGAAAACCTTTTTGAATGCTGCTCAGATTAATTAAAAAGACTTACAAAACATTCAGCATTTAAACAGAGTAAAAGTTAGGGAAGCCTTTTAAACCTTTCCTCTGATCCCACTGCAAAGCATAGAAATTATTTCAGAACATATTTCTCACAAGTTTGAGGACTGCAGTTTCAAAATCACTGGCCTTTATGTTAGTTAATGGTTTTAGTTTGCTTCTGGACAAATACTCTCTGCATAAACAACATCACAACTGGCAATCTTGATGACTGCCTCAGCAGGACAACCAGAGAGTTAATGGACATGAAAGCTGAAATGGTTCAAGTTGAGATGCACAGTTCTATCCTGTTGGTAGAGAACTTCTGTGTTTTTTTTTTTGTTTTGTTTTTTGTTTGTTTGGTTGGTTGGTTTTTTTTTTTAAAGTGCTACAGATGGAATCTTTTATTAGAGTTACAGGGAAGAACTTGTTCCTTGATTTTTTCTTAACCAGGGAAAATAAGCAACTGTTGGAACAGGAAATGAGTTTTCTGGTTACTGTTATTCTGTGGTGAAATGATATATTACTAATGTAATTGCTAAACCCTAAAGTATTTTGGAATGATAGCCTATGGCATACAATATCATAGATTTGGATAATAAGATGCTGTGTTAACTCCTTTTATATACTACAAGTCTTACATAGTCAGAAGTTAAAAAGTAGGCATAAAATGTAGCATAAACAAGTGAACAAGAACATTTTAGAAAGAAGTAATTTGATGTAGTTTTCCATGTCACAGTAGGTCTGAACATAAGCCTTCTCTGTGCAACCCAGAAGCTTTAAGCAGAAAAGCTTGATGTGTGTGGGGGGCAGCTGAAGGCAAAACATATAGTGCCTGAGGCAATCAGCAGTATCTCTGAAACCTCTTGAATATTTCTGAAAATGCAGTAATTCAAAAGTGTGTTATGAAAACTTATATGAACTTCATTCCAGTTAGAAGAGTAAAAGGTGGTATTACTTCATTTGCGCATGATACTCAGAACTGTATTTGTGACCCAATGGACAGAAGAATTCTTCAAAGCATTCTCATGCCTTAGATGAAATATCCGGGAAAGAAAAATATTTATCATTTCTGTTCCTTCTATACCAGACAAGAACTCAGAGTACATTGCTGCAAAAGAAGGCACTTAGCATTCCTTTTTTATTTCACAGAGCACTCCCAAAATTAGTCAAGGAGTCAATAAGTGGGTGTGTCATTCTCTGTTCTGTAGTGTAACATAAGTCTGGTCACTGAATTTGCTAAATGAACAGGATCCCGAATAACAGAGATTCCATTTATGTTTCTTGCTTGCTTGCTTGCTTGCTTGCTTGCATTCTTTCTATCTCTTTCTTACTATCTCTTTCTATCTCTTTCTTACTATCTCTTTCTATCTCTTTCTTTCTATGTCTTTCTTTCTATGTCTTTCTATCTCTTTCTATCTATTTCTTTCTATCTCTTTCTTTCTATGTCTTTCTTTCTATGTCTTTCTATGTCTTTCTTTCTATGTCTTTCTTTCTATGTCTTTCTTTCTATGTCTTTCCTGCAAGGAAGATTTCTAAAAAAGATAAATTTTGAACATAAAGTTCAGTATGCAGGATTTCAGGCCAAGTGAAATAAGAAAAGAATTAAAAACCTCAAGTAACAAGGTGTTACAGAGAAATATCAAGAAATGTTAATCATTGCTGTTAGAGTTATTTGATCTTTACTATAGTAAAATCTTTTAAGTAGTGACTGTTCCTAAGTATGTATTTGTACAGTGTTTACACAATAGATCCCTTTCATTATTGGAGTCTGAATAAATTTCTGTAATACAATAAACAAATAATAACAAATGCGGAGTGTGCAGGGAGGAAAACAAATAGAAAGTCCTGTGATGTTATTTTTAATCCTAGGATATCTAAAATTGCATTTGAAACAATGCTGTAACATTCACAAAATGTACAAAAATCATTTAAAGGCTGATGAGATTCTCAAGGGTGAGTTGTATGCAAGTATTTTGTTTGCTGTTGGAGAATCTATCAAACACTATGCAAGCATATTTAAACTTGCAAGGTGAAAAATAAAAATATTCTGTGCAAATGAATTTACAATCCTTAAATTCAGTTTTAACAGTAATATTTAACTGAACTCTATTTTCTGTATTTTAGTTGCACTGCTGATGATCATCAATGACCACTTCTGGCATAGATTAGGTTTCCTGTAAAAGATGAGCTTCTGAAATTAAGTCAGCAATATCAAATGCTGTAATTTAGTTTTATCCCATTATTAAAGATTTAACAACGATTATATTACATGTTATTATTGCTTTATGTCATGTTATAGAACATTATGTTCCATCAGTGTACAAGTAATCTCTATCAGGAAAGGACATAGTAATGGTAATGTACAGCTGGGCAAGCGATCAGCTCTGGGAATTTCTTGAAATCTAAAACTGTATGAAGAAATTTTTGACAGCTGGAAAAATACAACAGAAATGTTCAGGTAATGGCAAGCAATTTTCTTAATTTTCCTCATTTTTTGAAAGTGGAACAAAGGAGAGCTTTCACAGATGCAAACCTTGGATTTCTTTTTATCCTACAAAATATTTTATGGAGGCCCAGAATGCAGAACTGAGCTAACGAAATGTTTTAACTGACTCCTCAGTTGGGTCCTTCTCTTACACTTTTTGAAATGTGCTCTTATCAACATCCTGCCATGCCAGAATAATATGAAATCACTGAAAGAAACCACACATAATGGGAAAAGAGAAATGTAAGGGAAAGGAAAAGGGAAACTTAAGGTTAAATGAATGAAAATAAAGATGAGTTTGAGAGATGCACATTACCAAAACAACTAATTTTGGAATTCAATCCTGCAATGTAAATATAGTCAAAGGATCAACTATATCAAGGAAATATTTGACAACTTCCCATATATAATATATGGCTTTATTACTGGTGTTTGTATTTAGGGATAGAAAGTTAGAAATTACTTTGATGAGAGTTATCCATGTTAGAAATCAAACAACAAAAATCGAAGCTCAAAAATATGAATACTTTCATTATCACAAACCCTGTGAATAACTACACAGCTAGACATACAAGTTTTAGGTTTGTAGTGATTAAGTTACTTAGTGCCATCTTGGACTCGCTACAATATCCAAGTCTTTTTAATGTAGCTGACAGCTGTGCATCAGGTCCTTCAGGAGACACACTTGAGGAGTGCCAGCCAAAGGCCAGATAGGGTACCCCAGATTTAGATATCTAATCCATGTCCATATGTTTCAAGTAGAAACCTACAACTGGCTAAAATCTGGAACTGGATTTCACCCCTATTTCTCTCCCTGTCTCTTACAGCTACTGGGAGATTACTGAAGATAAACCCTAAGAAACATGTTAGCACATAGAGGGTTAGAACAAACTCTTATCTCAAAATGTTCATAAACTGGAATTTTTCTATTGATATAACCGAAACATACTTTAAACTGAAAGTAAAATTATGTAAGGATATAATTAAATTATACGAATTATAAGACAAAAGAGTAGAATAAAAGGATCAGGACCACACCTTGAGCAGAGAATTCCAAAAGATAACAAAAGACGGTGCTAGCTCACGGGCCTCTAAGAGGCCATAATATCAACAAAAATGAGGTCCATAGAGAAAGATTAAAATTCAGATAGACTGTTGCTATAGAAAGGGGAGCAAGGGACAAAAAGGTAAAGCAAACTACATGCTTGGAGCTATTCAGCAATCATCCCACCAGGCAGAATTGCCCCTGATCAAAGCAGCCAAGAGCAGCAAAACAAACCTGTTGTATTAACCATACTAAATTGTGTCTGACTTGCCCTGGTGTTGACAATAGGACATCCTGAAGCAGTGGGCAGATTAAGCTTTCTATACAAATCCTTCTCTTTATTTATTTATATGTTTGAATATTTTAATTCCTAGAGAAAGGAATAAAAGGGATAAAATTACTGGATTTATAAAGGCTGTCAGTTGAAATACAACTGACTGTTTGCTAAAAGAAAGAAAAGTGGAATACCATCAATATAGTCCAAAATATCTGGTCAGCATAGCTGAAGTATATTTAAAAAATATTAATCTTTCTGTGTGAGAAAAATAAGGGGAAAGACATGCTGCTTGAGAGGTTTCATTCAGAGAGATGAGGAAGTTCACAGGTGCAAACATCTCTGTAACTATGACAACAGTCAGAAGCTCGTTTGAGGAAGTAGGAAGCCAGTAGCTTGGCTACCTATCACTGCCTCCAGCAAAATTAGTCTCAAAGCTGAGTGAAGAACTGATTTTTTAAAAATTTATTTGTTGCACATCCAAAAGTATTTCAAGACAATTCAAAGCAAAAATTAATCAAAATTTCAGTGAAAAGAGTAGAGAAAAATGCTTTAGGTCAATTTTCTTTTTTTCTCTCTCTTTTTTTTTTTTTTTTTTTTTTTTTTTTACATCAAAGGAAACATTTTCTCTTGATCTTACCTCTTTCAATATTCTTCAAAATAAAAATGAAAAATAATGCATATAAACAAAAATTCTAAATGTTGGTTGTTTGGGGTTTTTTGGGGAGAGGGGCATTTTTTTGTCCTGGTATAAATAAGTCTATATGCATTTAGAAAGAGTTAATTTTAATTTTATAAAAGCTACATTTTTCTTGAGGAAAAAAGTTTTGTTCAGAGGTAACATGAAGTGTATTTATAGTTCACAAAACTACAGAAAAAAATCATTCCTGTCACATACACACACCCCCCCCCCCAAAAAAAAAAAAAAAAAAAAAATTAATCATTATTTGCTCACTTTCAGTTGAAGTAGCTTAAACTGGATTTAGTGATAGTCAGACAAAAGGACTCAAAAATAATGCATATTCTGACTTCGTAGGTCTCCAACTGGAAAGTAAAAACTAAGTATGTACATTAAAATATTCTGATTCATCGTCTTCAGGCAGACTTGTTGCAAAGAGAGACCGACGAAATTGTAAGTTTCATTATGAATATGATTTTATGTTTCCCAAGTTGTGCTTTAGATTTTGCTATATGTTAACACTTCTACTTTGTATGTCTGTGATGAATCTGCACCTGTTAACAAATTTTAGTAGCCCAGTATTCAATCTTATTACAAATGAAAGCTGCAAAAAATACTGTTTTACTAATACCACAGATATCCTGTTTTACAATAATTTAAGGGTTTCTATTAATCTTTTATTTTAAACCACAAGAAAAAAATTTGTTTAAGAAAAATTTCACTGGGCATTTAATGAAAATGCCTTTTGGTCTACATAAAAAAACCTGTATGAGTTGTGATATTATTATGTGTGTGTATAGATAACTAAAAAGCTACAATAATAACCAAAACCATCCATCAAGAAATGTATTTTGTTATTTTAATGGGAAAAAGAATTTCTAAAAGACTAAAATAATTTATAAAATCTAATGTTTTTTGAAGAAGTTTTCTTCCTATTTAGAAACATTTCATGGACAAAGGCAGTCAAATTGTGTAGATTCCTTGGGGTAAATAATTGACATTGCTGTGTGTACTCAATACGCAAGACAATAATCAATATGCCTAAACATCACAAAAGCTATTTCACCATTAAGGTTAAGATCATGAGCTCCTCCTGCTTGAACTAAAGGCTTAGGCCCATTAGTTTGCAGGATTAGAAGCCTCTGATTAAATTTGCAGCCCAATCAGTTGGTGGAAATGGGAACTCATTCCCTAGAGATGAGGATCTCAAAACAAAACTTAGTCTCTGTGAAGAATTTAAATATCACCATAATTAATATACAGGTAGGCATGTACCTGTATATTTTTTAATACCTTTCTGTATGGAGGAACAGACAAGTATTTATGTAATTGCAAAGTTTGTTTCAAAGCATGTCCCAATTAGATTAATATTGAATCATATGCCTAGTCCTTTAGTATAAAGTACAGTCTAATGTTTCATTGCCCCTTTTTCTCTCCTTCTTCTACCCCTAACTATGAGAGAGTATTTAAAAGACAGATAATAGATGTTGTCAAAACCAAACATTTTTAGTAGAACTGTATGTTCGTTCAATAATAGTCACCTCCAAATAGTTGTTTGTTTCAACAGACAGAGTTTTCAGCTCTGGACCCTTAATGTTTCACTCTTTATTTCATGGGGTTTTCTTTCCTCTTGAATGTAAAATTCTTCTATTTTGAGGAACACTGCCACTCATTTGCCTGTTCTTAGCACTCAGCTAATCTGAAGAGACATACAACACAGGGGCATTCATACTTTTAATATTTTCTTTTTGTTCTACTTACATTTCATTTTCTTCAGTTCACTTCTAATATGATTCGTGACTCAGTATACATTCTCTTCATTCATTGTACTGGTAATGATCTTCTTTTACAGTTTACACATGTAGGGCTCTTTAATGGATCTGCTTCTTAAGGTGCATTTCTCAAGGTCTGATAACTCAAGGTGTATTCTCAAAAGTGGTATACTGTGAAAGGAGAGATTTTATTTTATTTTCATGAAACTTACAAATGTAGATGTAGCAGATATAATGTGTAAAAGATATATAAAGTTTATATAAGCTTTAAATATGGAACTTGGGGTTATTCCTCCCCACTTGCAGGACCTTGTGCTTCTTGAACTACATGAGGTTCCTGTCAGCCCATTTCTCCTGCCTGTTGAGATCCCACTGGATGGCAGCACAGCCCTCTGGTGTATCAGCCACTCCTCCCTGTTTTGTGTCATCAACAAGCTTGCTGAGGTGCACTCTATCCCTTCATCTAGATCATATAACAATGTGTTTGATAAAGATTTCAACTATTTGAACAATATTTTTCCCTTAGATTTCTTGACAAATATAAATTTTTTAGATATTTGGTTTAAGACATACAAAAGACATTTAAAAAAAATAGTTAAGGCAGGGAGAGTTGTATCTTTTTTTATTACACAGTATTAAAAACTCACTATTATGCCAAAAGAAGCAGGGATTATTGTCCTTGACATGCAGAAATCAATGTGAAGTAGAAGTCATGTGATTCCATGATGAAATGATGTATTGTTCATTGCTCAACTTCAGGATAGTGGATAACTCACCTTCCAAAACAAATGTGCAAGAGTCATTTATTTCATAACACAGACTTTATTTACATACACCTTGAGACCACATTGTTGAAAGCATTCATGAGAAAAAAAAGGAAATAGCATCTGATCATTTAACGTGTCTCTGTGCAGTATTTTAAGGTTTTTATCATTATTATAGGAAATTAAAAGCTGGAAAACAAAGAAGACATTTAGAAGGAAAGAAATAGTGGGAAGTGACACCTATCTAAAAAGAATTTAAGAGGGGATAATGGGTAGTGCTTTTAGAGAAAAACAGGCTTGGAAAAAGGGATAAAAGTAGTGAGCAGAAACAGGAAGTGTTATGAAAAGAAATGGCATATTAGCAGCCAGAAAGATGAACAGGTATGTGATGGTTACTTTCTGATCCAAAGAGAAGTTGGAAAAGGAGAGTCTGAAGACATTTGTTCCCTGTAAAGGCAACAATGAAATTCCGGAAACTTGTTCTCCAGGATCAAAACTAGTTCTTAATTTGATTTGATGTGACTTTCTTCAGAGGCCAAATTCACTGCTACATTCCAGCTTTGCTTCTTGATGGGTAAAACTGGATATATGAATACTTTCCATTATCATTGTAAGGCAGGCTTGTGAAAAAAATACGACTGGTAGATTCATTATGATCATTCGTTTTGTGCAAAGGTGTACTGAAACCAATTTATTTAAATATTCAACCTTTTTACCTTTTTCAAACTGAATATTAAACAATAGGACAAATTTAACACTCATCTACTCTTCATATATAGCTCTATTAATCTTGCCATCTTCAATGGGATATGCAGAATGCAAATAAGATAAGATTTTGGCTTAATGGAGAAAGTCTTATAATTCTTCAGAGAAAGTTCCAATCTTTCATGTGGAAATGTTCCTTGCAAACTGGTGCTGCATTAACTGTTTATAGCAAGAATGAAATGAGGAGCGCAAGCCTTATAATCTGTAACAGTTACATTATTACATTTAAGTAAATTTTATTCTGTGTGCTCTATGTTTTGTTAAAGCATCCTTTAGAATATCCTACCAAGGGAAGAATCTCTTTCTGTCTAGATATTACAGGAATGCATAGGAATAATCACTCCTCTAGAAAGTCTGCAGTAACAATAGATGTGCATGTAGAAAACCAACAAAGAAATGTCTTAAAAGAAAGGCATTTTGTATCTGATTTATTTTAATTCTTTCTGTAAATATTTCTCTAAATTATTTCCTAAAATTACTTTCAGTATAAGTACTTCACAAATGTAAAGAAAGCATCAGGTCTTAGATAATCCTGAAAGAAATCTTTCAAGGCACTGACAATTTTACCATATTATCAGCAGGATTTTTTTGCTTTGAAAAACTATTTGAACTCCTTTCTTATTTTTGCATCATTCAAATAATCCACTGATTATTTTAGATTGCATATTGTCACTTCTTTCTATTAAGCTTTGCAGGGATTTTAAAAAAAAACTTTTAATAGCATTTAATTAAAATGACAAAGGTTAATTTAATTAGCATAAAGCTTAAAGTTCATGTATCAAAGGGGTATTAAAATTATCACATTTTATTCTGAACATTTACATTTAAATAAGAGGGACAAATCCAAATGTCCTGTATTTCTCTCAAGTTGGAATACAGACAGACCTGAGATCCCAAGACCTCAGGCAGAAAGTCAGATTTCATGACAGACAATGAAGGCATTCAAAAATCAAGAGACCCTTCTTTTGGTAAGTGAAAATGTTCTTCAAGATCACTAAAGATACATATTATTTCACCCATTTTTTTTTTTTTTTTTTTTTTTCCCCTCCTCCTGAGGAGCCTATCTCACTCTCACACTCCATTACAATCTATATTTAGTCAGAGACTTTCTTAGACATTGATTGCATCTCCAGTATAGCCTGAATCACTAGTCTCATTCTAAACATGATGAACGCAAATATGATTGCACTGAAACTCATTAAAAGTAGAGATGGACACTTTTTTTTGCATAATAAACTCATGATTAAAGCATTTTCCCCTCAGTCAGAACTGTAAATGCCTGTAGAAAACAATATCCCTCATTCCACAGGAAATATTGGAACGAAATAGTTTCCTGCTGAAGTTACGTCTCTGTTCAGCCAGCACTCTGGTATCCATAAAGCCGTAAGGAGAAAAGATGATAGGTTAGGGCCATGATACAAAAAAGACAGGGAAGTTCTTCTGTTCTGATGCCTATTCTAGAGTCATACTGACTCATAACCAGTGCATTGTAGGGTGCATAAAATAGTGTTTGGAAGAACAAAATGGTAATAATCTCTTGCAGTTTTGGAAAGCAGTAGAAACAATCTAACTTGCATAGATGCTTATTTTATGCAATGAAAATTCAGGTTGTCTTCTAGATTTTTCAGGTGCTTTTATGTTATATATTTTTAAATTATTTAATATTTATTTACAATTTATTTGTTGATAAAGCTATTTTATGTGCTCATAATCCTTTGAGAAGTTTGAATATTATTTTATGACGCATCATCACATGCATGCACATACACACAAATTCTTACTTATACACAAACCCACAAGTTTTAAGAAGTAAAGAGGAGTCTGTGTGTGTATACTAACCTACTTAAATACATATATATAGTGTTGGCATAGCTAAATTTGGCCAGCTACTGAAGCATCCAGTCCCATAATGGGGAGTCCTCCTGTCTCAGCCCTGTAGAGACAAGGTTGCTTTGGGTCCATGTTCCCAGGTTCAGGCAGTAGTGAGGCTGAGCACACATTCCCATGACTCTTTTGGGAGGCTTTAACTCTAGGGACAGTGGCTTGATCACCCTTTTTGAGTTTCTTAGGAATGACAGAGCCAGAGTACTCTGTTCCTCATAGATTAGGTTTCTTGGTTCCTCTGGCAAACAATAGTCATCTGAACCTCATGAAGTCTTTTTAGTTAATTTGATTAGCTTTTAGTCAGATAGCCTATATATATATATATATACACACACACATACATAAATATATATGTCTATATATAAAACCTTATATATACATAATATGCACATACATATAGATGCAAACCCTTAAAAACTCTTTGTAATGTCTTGGATGATGTGTTCAGATCTGATCTTTCACCTCAAAAACAATTCATCAGAAGTATAAAAAGGTTAACAAAAATGATTAAATATATGGAATAGCTTCTGCAGAAGGAATTATTAAATAAACAAAGACTTTTTAGCCTGGAAAAACTAAAGACTATGAGGATATATCTATTAAGTTATGAATGTCATGGAGGAGGTGAATAGAAAGAAATTACTCACTTCCTTTAAAACAAGTAGTAGATATCAAATGAATATGACAGGTGGCAGATTTAAAAGGTGCAGAAATTAGTACTTCCATGTGCAGTGTGTAGTTGAATTACAGAGCTCAGAGCTACAGATATGAAAAGTTTATATGGATTCAGAAAGGAATTGGGGAAAATCATGGAACAAAAATAGCAGCTGTTAAACATTAATATACCAAGCTGATGGTGGTTGGAAAGGTGTTCTGGGAAACAACCATCCAGAACCTGCCCTGCTCTTCTACTCTTTTTTGATGTTCTTGAATTTTGTAGCACGTACTTGAACTCTGCTACTTTCAGAGTACTGGCTAGATGGGTATTTGATGTCACCCAGGCTACTGTTTCTATCTTTTAAAATTTATTCAAAATTGAGACATAAATTAACATTATACATTATATTGTTCTTGTGCACCCTGAATATTAACTACAAATATGCAACCAAATGTTTGTATTTGATTCTTTATGTCTTAACCTAAATTATGTGGTACAGCCAGATAACTGGGAACAAAACTTCTATAATAGCTTATCAAACTGTATTAAAAAAATAATTTAATTATTTTAATATTTGCATAATTTTAGATAAATAAATCTACCAAGTATCTTTATTATTAATCAATTAAAGATTACTTGTAATATATTTTGTTTTAACATTAAAATTGGGTTATATAATGACAATAACAAAACATATTTGGCATGTTTGAAATATGATATGAGTGCTCGACAAATTAAAGAATGAGATGGAGGTGAGGTACTACGTTCCTGTTACACTAGTGTTGCAGTTTGAGCTCAGAGGGCAACTGAGCACCACCCAGATGGCCACTTCTCTCTTCCCTCCAATGCTGAGAAGGAAAAGATAAACCAAGGCTTGGGATTCAAATAAGGACAGGGAGGGATGAATAAATTTAATTCAGACACTAAAAACAAAAACACTTAACAGACAGAGCAGGACAGAGAGAAACATTACCACACCTTGAAAGCACTTTCCCTCACCCCTTCCTTCTTCCCATGTTCAACTTTGTTCCTGATTTCTCTACCTCCTCCCCCCAGCAGCATAGCGACAGGGGATGGGTGATGCAGTCAGTGCTGCCATTTCTTCCATCTCAGAAGGGAAAAGGAACTTCTGGAACTTCTTCCCCCTTCTCCAACGTAGTCCCCCCTCACAGGAGACAGTCTTCCACAAACTTTCTCCTACCTGAGTCCCTCCCATGGGCCGCAGCATTTCCCTAGCTCTGGCATAGGGCACCAACATTCTCCAACTTAAGTCCCTCTCATGGTATGCAGCCCTTCCCAAGCTGCACCAGCGTGGGACACCCCCACATGCTGCAATCCTCCCAGCACTGAATTACAACAACGGGGGCTGCATCTTCCCTCAGGATGCACCTCCAATGTACCTCCCCCACCTTTTCTCCTCCATTCTTCCACTGACCGGTGTTCACACAGATGTCAAAACTCATCCTCACAACTCCAACTCCTCCTCCCAGGTTTCCCTTCTTAAATACATTATCACAGAGTAGCAGCTGATTGTCTCAGTCTTGGTGCAGAGACAGGTCTGACTTGGATCTGGGAGAGCTTTGGGAAACTTCTCACAAGGGCCACCGCTCTAGCCCCCTCCCCTGCTACCAATACCCCTGCCACTCACACAAACCCAGGACAACTAGTTTTTCCATTTTTCTCATCTGTCTGTTTCTCACACACATATAAACATATAAAGTTGTTTACTCAGTTGCTGCACAAACTCTGCAAGATATAACCTTGCCCAACTCTAGGACAGAAGTTCTAGGAAATAAACTAGAACAGCTAGAACAAAAATCCCATATCATGTTAGTAGTGAACTGTGAAATAAAAGATATGTGCCCTCCACTCTCATTTTGCTTTCTTTCTTTAAGTGGTGACTGCCGTCTGTTAAATTGATGGAAGCTCTGATTACAATAGATGTTGAGGCACAACAAAACATATTTAGTTGCAGAGGTTTATTAGAGCATGTTCAGTGACTCTACTGTGATTATATCTAAAGGTACAGATCATGCCCAAAGCTGTACTGAAAATATCTGAAGGCATAAATCATCCTGCAGGTTTTGAAGGACATAATTTATGAACCATGATCTCTCGAGGTATTTAATTTTAGGTAATTTTTACTGCTTAGTTTTGTTAATTTTTTTAGCTGTTTTTTTTTTTTTTTTTTTTTTTTTTTTTTTTTTTTCCTTTCCTTAAACATATTTGTCTCCATGGAAAACCAAACAGTTAATGATTAAGTCAGAATCTGTACACTGCTAACACTGATTTAAAGATCAAGCTTCCTAGTTTCACTGAAGGGAACACCTCGTTTTACATCTGAAAATATGGATCTGTTAGGTAAATGTTTAGGTTATTTAGCTGTCTGCAAGTGGTGTATCTTCTTTTTTCCTTTTGTCTGAACTGAACTGTAAAGTCATGTAAAGATTGCAAAGCATGCCTTTGTTTTATGTGCAGCTTCTGAAAGCCATTCTGTTCTGATGTGTAGATTAGACTAAAAATATATTAAATCCTTCTTAATGGGGATAAAATCATTGTAGGGACCAACCTACACAGTTTATTAGGCTAAAATCAGTGGTATTTCATGAGAATCTAATAACTTTTTATGAAAGGTTAGGAATTTCTGAGTATTACCAGAAGTTCGCACACTGGGATATAAATCCAGTAGGAAATTAATTTTTATTAAATGTGGCATTCATGCGTTCCATGGTACACATTTACAAGTTAGGGGTCTATAAGGGGCCTGGGAACAAGTGATACTAACTAGGTAGGAAGGCTGAAAGATCACAGATATTTTTCTGACTTCTTATTTCAAATACCAGGTAGTAGAGGTTGATGCTGCAGTTCACTGTAATTGAATCTTTTCTGAGAAATGCAAAACTCCAACACAACTTATTATAAGGTACGTTTTATTCTGATTGTTGTAACTGACTGTGTGTCTGTGTGTTATACAAATTAAGGAAATAAAGATCATTGTGAAAATAATCTGCAGAAGACTGACAAGTCAGGCCATTTTTAAACTTTTAAACAGAACTTAACTAAATTAATTCATTAACAGCACCCTCCATGCCAATAATTAATTCTTACATGTCATTAATAATCATTACTATGCATATGAAAATATTAGTCTTTAACATCTCAGATTACCTCTGAGTACAAAATGCCACAGAGGTGATGCTGCATAGTTGGTGCTGATGACTGCAGTCCTTGGTAGTCCCTGGTCACCATGGTCAGGGTGATCATACTTGAGAACTCACTGATGAGAGAAGCCAAAGCTGAAGTGGCCTTGTCTTCTTTCTCCTCTGCTTTTCATTTTGTCTTATGCCTGTTGTCTTTATGCTATTACCCCTCCCAACCCTGCCAAAAAAATAAAAGGAGGGATCATCTGCTCCTGATGCTGCTTACCCTGTTTGTGGCTTTCTCAGTCAATACCCTAATGTATTTGGAAGGATGTTATTCTCATTCTCAGTGTCTTGTACTGATCTTGTAATTTGTCTAGCAATGTTTTAAGACTCGGGAGGGAACATTTTAACACTTAGTAGTCTCTTTCATTTGACCACACACATATTTCTTTGTCCTTTTAGCAATCAAATTGCTTGCACACTTCTGTCAAATGCTTACATGTATCTGACTCTGCCATCACAGGTATTACAAAATATGTATGCATTGTTGTTAGTTACACTGTTCTAGTACAGTTACATATAGGTTCAACATAAACTGATATTAATTATACCCTGATTAACACATTTAAAATGTGTAAGTACCACAGCCTCTGATCTGGTTTCATGGTTCTGGTTTTGTATCTGTCCAACTTCCTTCTCAAGGTTCATCAGTGGTGCAGCAACAACAATTTTTTAATCCACATCAGGTGTATGTCGCTGAAATGAGTATCCCAATTATTTATGTTTTTTTTTTCTGGTTTGATTCACACAATGGAGCAGACTAACATGCATGAACAGGATTGCTTTCAGACAAAAATAAACATGAAAGCACATTTCAGGAGTGCACCTAAAGCATGGTGATTAGAAATGGTAATTCAATCCCTCAAACCTGGCTAGTATCAGAGTATGATACAGGTTGGAGGGGACCTCTGGATGTCATCTGGTCCAGAACCCTGCTCAAAGCAGGACCAGCTTAGGTCAAGTTGCTCAGTGCCTTGTCCAGTGAATATCACCAGGGATGTAAATCTCAATCTGTTTCGGGGGGGGGGGGGGGGGGGGGGAAGAAAAAATGCCACTCAGAATTACCCTTGCTGCATCTTATACCTTCTGCCTCCTGCCCTACAACTATAAATCTCTGTGAAGGATTTGGGTTTTTCTTTCTATACTCTCCCATTAAATAGTTGAAAATAACAATGAGATTTGCCCTAGCCTTCTTTTCTTAAGAATAAACAAATTCAGTTCCCTCAGATTTTCCTTGCATGCACTAGAACTAATGAAACCGATACATTTTTTTGGCAATTTACACCAGAAGTTTTGCTCTGCAGATCCTCACATTCTTAGTCTATAATGGCTGTTTCAAGAACCCAATCTGGACCTAGACAATAGGATTGTTTAAGGACGTAACTACACCTCTTGTACTAAATGGTTTTAAATTTTAAATTCCAAAATACCTAATGGAGCAGAGAAAGATCATTACCAATCTTCTATCACTACACTCTGACTAATATTGGAAGGGTCTTTCTCCAGCCATACCTAATTCTGAAGGAGTCAGAGTAATTTAGGAATTCTTTAAGGATATATTAAAACTGCTCAGAATTCTGTAGGTCATTAGTGTTTGAGTTATTTTCCACATTTTTGCAACTATCTTTTTACTTCAAAACAGTAAAATGATATTATTTGAATAAAAATATTTATGTATTGATTATTGCTGTAGAATACAATCCCAGTTAGTTAACTGTTTTCTATTTAGTTTTCAGTTCTACTGAAATAGATCAGTTACAGGAATGACAACAGAAAAAGAAATCTTTGACAGCCTCTTATGTTCAGCCTTCCTTTCTGTACCTCTGATTTTTAGAAGAGGGCTACATTAATAAGTACAATATGATTAACATTATCTATTATAATTTATGAATAATAAATAACTGGATTTGTCATTCATTTAGATATACTAGGAAATCTTCTGCACGAACTAGTGTCTTCTAAAGCATAAGTAATGAATCCAAAGGCCAGTTTTTTGCAACTGCTCCAAGATGAAGAGGTAATGAATTAGTGTATAAGCAAAATCTGTCCCATGTCCTGATATGGGGAGCTATGTGCAATACTGCCACAGTTAAAGTCAATTCATCAGCACAATAAATTATTTTTAATTTTAAAGGTAGTTAACCACTGGCTCATCCTTCTAAAGGATGTGATAAATTTTGCATGCCTTAAAACCTCTGAATCTCAATAGATACATTTCTATAAGACTGCCTAAGAAGCAGATTGTCACTGGTTAAAAGTTCACAGGAGGTGAACTTTTTATCAGTTTAAAATTATGGGATTTGGAGGTTTTATGGTTGGTTGGTTGTTTTCATATCCCCAAAATAGCTGTTTCAGTACTGTGAATAAAATCATGTTCCCAATATACTGACTTTGGTTTCACTTTGGGAAAGAGAATTCATGAAACTTAATTGTGGTCTTAAATTAAAATACAAAAGTTAGTTTTCCTGTAAAAATATTCAATGTAAAGAATTTACAAAGGGGTACAGACCTCTTCAAGCTAAAAATCAACATCAAGCGTGAAGGATGAACACTGAATTGCATGACTAAATTAAAGGAATTAAAATGCTACTATACATATTAAAGTATGATTACACTATAATATTTATAGCATCAGTTTCTAACAGTTATGACATGCAGTATCACATGTAAACCGGAAGCAGTATGATCTTTTATCACTGTATAAAAGCTTTTCAAGAACTGGCAGCATTACATTTACCAATGTGCTATTGTCTTGTGCCTCAGTATTCAACTGACATCAATCTGTATTCATACAGAATAAGAATGATTTCACTGGGACTGTTAGTGCATTCAGAATCCTGCTTACAGTAAATTTTTTAAAAGACCAGGAACTCACCAAAGACACTGATAGATATTATTTGCCACATTTTTGAAGGATATGAATGTACCATTGAAATCAGGGGAAAGGATTCAGTACCATTAGAAATTTTACTATTTAAAATCATATAGGAAAGAGGAATTAACCAAGATATATAAATCTCGATCACTGACAAAAACCACTAATGAGCCTATAATCTAAGCCCTCAGTTGTAGTACTCTTTCACAGTATTTATATTCTTACTTTCAAGAAATAAATTATTTTATAAGGTGGCAAGGTTTTTAATGAATAATTACTTAAGATATTTAAGAGTTTTAATAAGCTTGTCAAACTTGGTACTTTTCTATGTTTCTACTACATAATGAAGTCTTTCCTGTGACTGCAGCACACACAAGCAGAATTTTTAAATGAGAGACCTAATTTTGGTAAGTCTAAGTCTAAGTCCCCTGGTTCTCAAGAGTCTTCCTTATTTCAGGTTCTATTAGCAATGTATGATGCTAACTCATGTCCAAGCATATCCCAGAAATCCCTCCTGAGATATTTAGCCATGTCACTTTGAAGAATACTGAAATGAGCAAGAACAGGGCCTTTCTCTATTTTTTCTTTGATTCTTTTAAGTTCGTTGCTCTGACATAACCTTTGAAATAGATACAGCTATATGAAGGGATTGAAGAAAAAAATAGGAAAGTTTTATGAAAAAAGAAAGCAATGGTAATTTTATTCAAATCCTGCTAACAATGAAATCCCACTGATTTTAATGGGATCAGAATTGGGCCCCACATCTCATTTAGTTAAACCTCAATATTGTAACAAAGAATGGTCATTGTTTTGAGACCAGTTTAATACTTGAAGTGGGGTCATGCATGCATAACATGATGAGCTTCATTCTAAGCTCTGAATTTCTTTGCATTAAATCAGGTAATTTATGGTATTTGAACAGCTTCTGCAGTTGAAATGAATCTGTCTTTTTAACATTTAAGTGAACAGAAGGGATAGGAATAGCTGGGTGCTGAAAAATGTACAGTAAACTGTTGAGCAAATGAGAGAAATAAGAGAATAAATGGGTTTTGCAAACTGATCCTTTAGTCTAATGAAGGATTTAAAAATATAAAATAAAGGAACATTTCCCATGTATTCATGCTGGTCATAATCTCTGACTGAATTCAACTTCACATTCCTCCAACATTGTTCTGTAGAAAAAATACTATTACCGGAGTTGCATGAAAAACAAGTGGCTGGATGCTAGGAGGCAAGGTGTGTAAGTAGAAATTCATAAAGAAGCAGTAAAATTCTCTTGGTGTACCAGAGAAGACACACCAAGTAGTAGGGTTGTATACAGACATGTCTTTTGCCTCCTGAGAATAAAGGTGTTGCTCCAGCATCTTTTATTTTGGATTCCACAAACATCACTTGAAAGAAGAGCTCTACAGTTAAACTTGATTTATTCCCTTGAATTCTCATATTTGAGATTAAACAAGACTGGGCAGATAGGTGTTGAGCAAGAGTCTTCCAATTCAGTCTCATCTGAACATGTCCCTTCATAAATTTCATATTCACCAAAGGGAATAAGAAATGCATAGACACACACACACACACACACACACACACACACACACACACACAAACAGTTCTGGCTCTGCCAGTCTAGAATGTGAATGATAATGGTGCCATGGAACTGTTGAGACCTCTAGAAGAAAATGACGAAATGATTTATGTGGAGATCAGCTGTGAATGTGGAAATAAGAGTGATGATGTGGATCAGTGTTTTTCACTTGAACTATTTCTTGTTCTACTACCACACAGAAACACCGTTTAGGATGGAATTCCCTAAAACAATTGTCAGGGGAGGAACTAAAAAAAAAAAGAAGGAAAGGTGCTTCCAGAGATTTTTCAGAAGCAAATGGAGTGTTTAATTATTCAAGACAAATCCATTGCATTATTTTGTCTTGATGCTGCCATCAAGGAGATGTTCTGTCTTGAAATACACTTAGTTAGGCTGTCATAGTTCACACATTATGTTTGTTTTCAGGTAGTAGATATTTTTTAATGGGGATATAAAAATAATTGCCTTTTTTAGGATTGTATTTAGAAACTTTTATTTTAGTGCTCTAAAGCAAAACATTCTAATGAAAATTCACTTAAGAGAATCCATAATAAAATATGGAAAGGGGTAGTCATCATCATTGTGGATAACTTTGCTCATATTTTTTCTCCATAAAATCAGTAAGATAAAGTTACTAGCATGCATTTGCTATATATAAGTTGTAGTTAACAACCTTGATGCTAAAAAGAAGTGTTGCTATTGTGTGAATATTTGTGTGAGTTATAATTAAACTTTATAGCATTAAAAATTATCCTTAAAATACATGTTATAATATTAACCTCCTTCAGAAGCCCTACATGTTAGTGATTGTAACTTTACTTGAATATATGAGACTGGAAATGCTAACTGGATAAGGTTACTCACATACACAGTCAATAACAAAATGGAACTTCTAGGAAAGCTTTGACTACTAATGGATATCTCAGGTCTTATCAAGATCAAGATAAATAGAGAAGTTTAGAATGTGCATCCAAACACATTTTAATAGTTCACTTTTCATCCTTATCCATCACACAGATTTATACAGTTGCTAGTACAGAGTTTTCACAGCCAATAAATAGTAATTGTTCAAAAGGCTTTATTTCAGAGGTTTTAATGTGGCATTGACAAAATAAAATTGTTTTCTGTGATAATGTGTTAGAGCATAGTCTTCTAAAACAGTTAACATTAGAAATTGAGGGTGTTCTCTTCTAACTGAAATATTAATGGTTTATATTTTCTGAAGCAGAAAGTTACACATTCTGTTTCCTGTGATGAATTAGGGTTGTTTAAAAGATCACTGTGCAGGATGCATATGTGATGCCATGGATCATTACATCAGTCTATCATGTGAACGTGTGTTTAAATAAGTTCTGCAACCCTTTATTTAGCAGGTTATAACAAATAATGAACCTTATGGACCTTGTATGAGGTATTACACTACTAATGACTTATATTTATAGACAAACGGAAACTATGTAGATAAAAGCTCAATTCAATATTTGAAGGTTCTAATTTCTAAACTACAAATATTACTTAATGACTATTAATAACAGAATTTGATGATTAGCCTAAACCATTTATTATTTAGCTTCTTCTTAGTTGTCATAGTTTAACTCCAGACGGCAACTAAACCTCATGCAGGAACTTGTTCACTACCTGCAGTGGGCTGAGGAAGAGATTTGGAAGAGTAAAAGTGAGAAAACTTGTGAGTTGTAATAAAGACAGTTTAATAGGTAAAGCAAAAGCCATGCAGTCAAAGCAAAACTAAACAAGGAATTCATTCACCACCTCCCACTGGCAGGCAGGTGCTCAGCCATCTCCAGGACAGCCAGGCTCCATCATGCGTAACGGTGACTTGGGAGACAAACTCAATCACTCTGGATATATCCCCTTCCTTCTTCTTCCCCCATCTTTATATGATGAGCATGACTTCATATGGTATGGAATATCCCTTTGGTCACTTGGGGCCAGCTGTCCTGGCTGTGTCCCCTCCCAACTTCTTGTACACTCTCAAACTCCTCACTGCTAGGGTGGGCTAGTGTGAGGAGCAGAAAAAGCTTTAGCTCTGTGTAAGCACTGCTCAGCCATAACTAAAACATCCTTGTATTATCAACACTGTTTCCAGCACAAATCCAAAAAACAGGCCCATACTAGCTACTATGAAGAAAATTAACTCTATCCTAGCCAAAATCAGCACACTAATTTTAATACATAAAAGTAGCATGTATGTGCTAGTATATGAAAACAGAAGGATTTCTCTACTATCCCTTATCTATTTCAGGCAATAATATGAATATCTTATGCTAACTGTGATCTTGATACTAGCTGTTGAATATTGTTGCTGCAGCAATAGTAATTTTTCTGTTTAGTTAGTATAAAGTAAAGGAAATTGAATGCTTTTCCTATTGTTTGCCCAACCTCCCCAATCCATATTTTTAGTCAGATTTAATCTAAATTATTAACATATATCTATAAAAGTTGTGTCCCTTTCTTTTCATAATTGTACATTTTAACAGACATAGATAAGCAAAAATTCAGTGCAGTTTTTGAGAAATATCTGCTCAAAATGAAAATGCATATAGAAATGTATAAACATTCTTAAATTATCATTTTCATTTATATCATAATACCATTCAAATACATTACTGCCAAATTCCTATAATGATTTCAAGTAGATCCCAAGTGGTTATGCACCATGTTCCACCCATAAGGTCTTAGTTTCCTTCTATTATTTCACCTTGAAATCTAAAAAGTAATCTATATTGTTTATAATATAATATGTATTTGTAATCAAACACGGATAATTGTATTTGGGGAAAAAAGGAAAATAATTTAGTGCTACGATATGTGCTGCCTAGGTGGAGCCCCAGAGAAGTCACCAAGGTTCAGGGTGGGTAAATGAACATGCTCACAGAGAGCCTTAGGGCTCTGGAAGATTAACTCTTAAGTATATTATATTAAAATTCTGGCAAGTATCAGTTCTTTAACATATCAACATCAGAATTCCATAAAAGTTCATAATTTATCTCTTGAGGGGGAGTAGTTTTTGGCTGTAGTAATATATTTCATCATCATTATCATAAATGAATATTTAATTCCCCCAAAATTATTGTATAATTTATGAGAGTAAGATACCACCAAATGAACATCTGCATGTACTAACTCATACTTCAAAGTGTCCCATTTATTACATTGGGTTCTGTCAAGGTAAATAAAAATAATCTGCTTTATCCTTACACATACTGCTCTATCTATATCTGAAATAAAGGAAAAAAAAGGTAAAATAACATATTTATTTTTATAATTTTATTTTTTGCACATAGGAAGTAACAAAATCACTTCACATACTATAAATGACATAAACATTACAAAATCATCCAAAGACCTCAAGACAAGCTGATTATTTTCAGTTGTAAATCAACAAGACTGCTCCCATTTATAGGTAAACAACACACACATATTCTTTGTGTTCTGCTTATACTTACATTAATGCTGTCCAGTTATTCATGCTGAGATGACATATGAAAAGTTAAGTTGGCCTTCAGCTGGAATTTTGGATCACTTCTGCTGCTACTGACAGAGATCTTAATATAATTGGAATGGTTTCTTACTTTCATCAGGGATGACGGTATTTAAAATGTATGTACAAATATACGTTTGTATCTTTCAACATTGAAAACAAAACATTTCCAAAAATATTAAGTCTAGGTGTGATCCTACTGGAAACAGATAGAGGCTGTTGACAGAAAGGAGAATAAATATTGTTGCACTTTCTTAGTGCTCCACAGATACTAAAAACCTAAGGATAGAAAATGCAGCTGGCTCATGGGCTGATGAGAAGGTTGTGCCCAGTTTATATCAGAGAGCATTTGCTATTTTTTAAATGATAGCAATATAGCACTGAAAGTTGGTTAAATAACACAAACAACTTCTTCCACACATAATAACAATAGGTAGTGAGATAGATGGAAAAAATTTCAATTTTGTTCTTTGTTTTTCTTACAGCTTTTGGAAATAGAAGGTTAACTTTAATATATTCCACAAATCAGTGCAATCAAGTAATAACTTTGTTCTTTATCAGTCTTTTAGCAGCACAGGATTCAAGTTTTGGAGGATTTTAAAAATCTTTTTCCATACCATTTTTGAGAATACTTATTATGGATAAGGTTTGGAAACGGTTGATGCTGAACCTACCATATCTGTGATTTTGTTTTGCTTCTCTTTCTGTTCTCTCTTGACTTTAACAACAATAAAACCTCTTTGTTATTCAGTCACTGATATTTTTTACCATTTATTTGGCACTCAGAGTTTTAGGCACATCAATCTCTTTAATATCACAAATAATTCAATTAGTAGTAACAGACAGCTTTTCTACACATTTTTATCAAAATCATTAGACAATTTACCACACATCTTAGACATTCGCTTGGAAGTCTAGTTAGAGAAAGATTCATTTGGACAACACTTATTATCTAACATCTATTTTTACTCAGTCTATTTAGTATCCTTTGAGAGCACTAAAAAATATCCAACATCTTTGCTATTTCTTAACCGTGGAAGTAGAAATGTCACTACTAATATAATATTTCAGTGTTTTCATAATTTCTTATCTTTTTTACTACTTGTAGTTTTCTAATTTCTAAGCCATTCCTTTGTTTTCCTGACGGAGGCTTGAATATCAGAATGTGTAGAAGTATAGACAGGAGACATCCATGTTCTTTACCTCATATGAAGGTACTAGTGCATGTAACTTGTTGAAATTGTTTGTGTGTGGTAATTCTATCCATCACATTAAAAAAGACAAACTGTCTCATAACTGTGAGTTTTTCAGAACCCTATAGATGCACCACAAGCAACCAGAAAACAACCCAAGCCTCCATGAGATGGTTGCAAGGCATTTGAATATTTAATGTTCCTATTAATACAGTCTAAAAACACTGTACATGACAGACAAATTATAGCTTAAATTTATACAACGATAGTTCTGAAATTTGTTTAAACTATTATAGCTAAAATATAGGTTTGATTATTTAAGCTACTTCTAAGTATATTTGCAGATTTTTATAAATTTTGTTAGTTTAGCTCTATGCATTTGTGGCTGTGCTTTTCTCTCCACATCTGCACAAAATGTTGTACCTCACTACTGCTTCTCTATTTGACTGGAAGTATAAATTTGCTAATCCATAAATAAAAGTTTCTTTGCTATTTAGAAATTGTTACATACACACAATGTTATATAGCATTGAATAGATTTTTAAGTAACTCAACCACATCCAGCCTAAGGAACGTGTATAGTAAATACAACACTTCTGAAGATTTTATGGTGACTTATTTCAGTATGCTTTTCTATTCTAGGAAAGATTAAGAACTATTTTTCAAACATTTTTAGAATGTGTCCCCCTTTTTTTGTTTTACTTTTTTCATGCCACTTTATGAGGCCATGAACAGTGAGTCGGTTTTTGTTGCTTTTTTTTTTACCCTGTTTCTTATGCCAACTTAACAATTTGTGGTTTCTGCTGGAGAATTTGCAAATCTTCATGACCTTCAATATAGAGGATGGCAATCTACGTTAGAGAGCACTGCACAGTAGTGTTTCTATTTAGTGTTGTACTTCAAAACACAGTTTTCAAAATAAAGTGACAAAGGATACAATATTATTTTTCTCTTACATGCTATTTGAACTTATAATGAAATAATGTTATGCAATGTAAAAGTTACTCCTAACATTCTTTAAAGTATGTAAAATAAAATATATCTAAAAAAAAAAAAAGGTGAACTGAGGCTCTTTCTATGATGATTAAGTAATTTTTTTTAACTTTAAGCACATGAATTTCCCAGTTGGGATTTAAGATAAGCCAATCCATAAGCCTTTTTACAGAAAGAGCATTAAGTGACTCTGTGAAATATGTAAGCATTGCTATGCCTGTATTACTGCTAGAGAGACTCATACAGAAATTGAATAAATGACCTGTCTGAGGAGGTTCCTGAAATAGACCCCTGTTTCCACTTCAAGTCTTTTCTTCCAGCTACAACACTATCTTACCTCTGCAGGAAAGAAAACACTATTTTAAGCAAAATATAGTTAACTTGTGAAATTCACTGCTGTAGAAGACTGACCCAAATAGCTTACTGAAATTCAGAATGAGACTGGACACTAACAAGACGGAGGCCATCAGCACTGATCCTCTTGTTCCATCTTCTTTTGGCAGAATACCAGGGGGTAGTGCCTTAGGTGCCTAAACCTCCTCCTGAATTTCCAAGAGCAGCTCAAGCTGCTTACTTTCTAGCACTGTTTTACTCTCAGAGTAATTAACTTTATTAAAGGTGGTATTCATCATTAAGACATAGCATTCAGCTGCCCACAGTGCCATATGAAACTCTAGAGTATCTTAAATATCATAGTTGGACTGACACATATGACAAAAAATGTATAGGAGATCTGTGTCTTTCAGGAGTGTTCTTTAGGGCCTTCTTGGGCATTTTAGGTATCTCAAATGCCAATAGACATCGGTGAATTGGGTGTCTAAAAGTAGATGTCTACTATGCGTCTGTGTTTACTGCATGACAGTGTCTTCATGTAAATGAAGTGTCTAAATTTCTGTTATAGTCAGTGTAAATCTAGAGATCCTCATGAGCCCCCTGTCATGTCTTCTTACTCTGTGTGGATGGCTTGATAGTACTAGGTTGCTTCAAATTACATGATGTGCCACAGTATAGGAACCCAGATGAAGTCCTGGAAGTTTTCTCTGATGGTCTGAAAGTCTCCTGGGTGTGTAACTTCAATAATCTACACGTGTACGGGCACTTGATTTCTGCCTTACATATTGCACTGAATGGACAAGTATTCAAATAACATCTATTTTGCACAAACACTATACAGGATGCAGCTTATGTTATCTTCTGTTTCAATATGTTTCAGTCCTCCAAAAAATATGCAAAAACTGGTTTTGAGTGGAAGCTGGCATTTAACATTTGTATCCATAGCCACTGAGGAGAGATTAATATATACTGTGGATGGTTTTCTGCCCATAGAGGTACTTATTTCCATTTTCTTTATTGCAGATGTAGGAGCTTGTAACCCCTTAAAACTGATATAATTTATCTATTATTAGATAGTAATGTAGATGTATCTGTGTATTCTTTTAAAGCTGGCATGGTAAGTCCCATACAAGTTTTTTTCTATTTCATCAGCTATAATTAGCAGAAAAAAAAAAAAAAAAAAAAGATAGGTGAATGGCTGGTTCATTCTAATGTGCAGGTCAGCTTTAAAAACTGAAAAAAAAAAAAAAATCCTTACCTTATTTAACAGCTAGATTACTGTATTGTACAGATGACACTAGTTACCCTGGACTCCATTATTTCAATGACATGACCTTTAGATTCTTTATCCTCTTTGAAAGGATCTTCTAAAGAGCAATGAAACACATTACTGTCTACTGCTCCATCTCTGAGGGAAAAATTAGTTCCTTTAATTTATTGAGATCATTTTCCCTGTGAAGCTCTCATGGTAAGTTTCTGGTCCTTTGTAAAAAATGCATTTGTTCTTGATTAATTGCAATTTAGGGAATAAAGTCATGTATTCTGTTCTGCTGGCTCTAAATTCTGATACTGCTACTCAAATCCACAGATGTATTGTATCTTGATGGACAGTAGGATTCTTAATTTTATTTTGTGTGTTTGTGTAGAGATTTTTACATCTTTTCTATACAATAAAATAGGGTGATGTGATTTTCTTAGAATTATTTTTAAAAATGTTATTCTCCAAATTATTTTGCCCTAAGATTATGCATAGTAACCGTAACTGATGACTAAAGACATTGTTTGAGTAGATACTTCTGTGACTTAACTTTTACATTAGTACTTCATTTTCATATTAGCCCTTTTTACTTCACATTTGTTATACACTGCTTTGAAAAAAAAAAAAAATACTAAATTTTCGCATTTTCCTAGAACTGATCCATTTTGGATATTCTGAAGGGTTCTGTTCTTTAATTTTGCTTGCAGTTAAGAAGTAGAACTCACATACCATGGAAATAGTGCTGTAATTCAGAAATTATTTCTGTTACTGCCATATATTTTTAATTAATAAGGCTAAAGTATCATCCTGGCTATTTTATTTGCATCAGCATATCAACTTCTATATCTGTAAAATTGTAATTGTCATTTAAATTGGAAATACCCTATTGTTAATTTTCATTTTATAGTTTTTCTATCTATATTTCATCAAAACTGATTTTACTATAAACATAACTAAATCAGATAAATTAGCATGGAGGAAAGACGTTACGTATGTCTGAAATTACATGTAGTATTCTATTCCCATGTCCTAGTCATATGATGGTAGTGTACCTTCAAGGTGGATTACATGAAAGGACATTGAACATTGATTGGAAAAAGGATTAATTGTCCAGCCAAAAGCTAAAATTTCTTCAAATCCTTAATCTGAAATTCAGAGTTGAAAATTAATTAAAAAAAAAAAACAAAAAAACAACAAAAAAAAAAAAAAAAAAACACCAAAATCCAAAACAACTAAAATGAACACTGTCTTAAACCAAACAAAACCAACCAACTAACCAACCAAAACCAACAACCAAACACTTCTTTCTAGAACATGATTTGATAGATTTACGATAATGGATCAGGAAATGTTAATAGGTTACTTGCCTGGAAGGCTAATATTATTTTTCACCAAACTTCTTTGCCCTTGTCTTGCTGAGTTTGTACCAGAATATAATTTTGTACTAGAAAAGACAGAATTTGGAAAGGCAAATCTTTGGAAAAGAGGAAAGCAAAATGAAAACACTGTTTCTAACAGTGACTAAAGTTAAGTTCCGTCTGCTTGGTTTTGAATAATTAAAAGTTGTAGAAGATATTTTTTGAATATAAATTATGGCAGTTTTCTGATGCTGTTTGGAATAGTCATTTTGATTTACTGACACAAATTGTGACACTTTCCCTTGTGCAGGGGTGATTATATGATACTTTAATTTAGATTTTAAAGGTAAAAAAGTAGTCTCTTTTGAGTTGAGAGTTATGTAATTACTGCTTGAATAACATGAACAGTTCTTTTTGGTTTTGTTTTCTCCATTTCTTTCTTCACCCAAAAATGAGAAATTTTAACCTCGTGATTCCTTGTTCTTCCTAATTTTTTTAAAATGTGTCCTCTTTAATTAGATGTCCTTGTTTAAGAGAATAGCTGTCAAGGAAATGCCTAAAATTTCAGTCTTACTTCATAAATATTTTCTTCTCCTGTCTATCATTTCATTATCTCAGAGAATTGGTAAACCTTTCATAAAATACTTCTGACTAGTGCCTCAAAATCCTGATAAATAAATAAATAATTGTATAAGACAAGTCATGCAAAAGAAATAATAAATATTTCAAGCCTCTTGCTACCACAGAAGAAGAAAAAAAAAAAAAAGTGTTATTATTATAAAATTGCAGTCATTAGTTTGTGGAGCTAAATAATGCCAGCAGTCTACACGTAACATCAGATTTTGGACTTGATTTTGAGGTTAGCAAGAGACATTGATATATAGTAGGGAATAAAGTCTTGAGTGAGAGGGAATAATATACAGCTCAGAGAAGGTTTAGAAAGATCAAAGGAGCCATTACTGGGCCAGCATTCAAACAGCAGGAAGGGAAATACGGTGTTTGTAAGTCTCCTAGATATTGTGGAAAAAGACAGTGAAAGGATTTATAATGCAAAGTAAAAATCTTAAAATCAATGGGATGCTTTACTGGTATTCACAGTAGTGCCTGTAAAGTATGGGGTGGAGAGGTTAAATAATCCATTTTAGAGTATGTATTTTGAATTCATTTGAGGTTTTCTGAACTAAGCTGGAAGACCAGTTTACAAATCTCTGATTGGGAGGTAACAGAAGCAAGTATCAATAGCTTTGAACTGGTACATAAGTGGATCAATTGCTATCTGGAAATCTGCTTTAGGTGACAGTCAGAAAACTTTGGTGATGATAGTTAAATGCTTTTGAATGGCAGAATATATTCAGATATGTCTTATCAGCCTAATATAACACTTCAGAGTTACACTGATTTGAAAGAAAAACAGAAAGAAAAGATTGTGAAAATACATGTTCATTTTAAACATTTCAGCTATCTCTTAAACACAATAATGTAATTTACAATTTGTAAATCTACCATAGAATAATTGATGTATATTTGTATATTTCACTGACATGTTGTATATGTTTATTTATATTTTTCAGTAAATATTATCTTCTGAAATTCATAATAAACTAAAAATATACCAAAAAAGGTTATATTCAAACAGCCATCAAGAAACCTTCACTTTGATCACAGTCATTCAAGGGAACAATAATCACAGTTTGATAATAATAATGCCATATAATTACAGTTTGCATTCTGTCTGAAAAGATCAAGGATTAAGTTTGTCACTGCCGGGCTGGGCGAGCCGAGGACCCAGCCAAGGAGGAAGAACGTAGCCGACTCAGTATGAGTGATAAAGTGTGCTTCAGTTTATTGATTTTCATTACAGCCTTTTATAATCTTTCTACTAATTATGCCTACTAGTCACTAGCTGATTGGCTTAAGCTCTAAGGGTCGTATTCTCACGGTCCACCTACTTGCAGTTAGCTTACAGCACAAGCTTCTCATAACACTAAGTTTCTCATGCTACTATTTCTGATTCCTGTTGACTTGTTTTCAATACACGACAGTACCATAACATAATGTTTCTCAGACCACCGTTATCATAACACTGGGTTTCTCAGACCACTATTCCTAATTCCCCTTAACCTGTTTTTGACACACCATGGTACACAGGGCTGAAGCATCCTTGACATTCCTCAGGTATCAGCAGCTGCGAGCAGCTGCAGGCAAACTCTAGTGGGGCCCAGCATCAGCAGCTAGAGCAGGCTCTGATCATACAATTGCTCGGTGGGCTCAGGACCCTTGTCTCTGAGCCATTCTCCAACAGTCACTTGTCCAGGTGATTAAAAAATATTCTAAGCCTGGTTTTACCACAATGGAGATATGGATTTTCTCTCATGAGTAAATATCTTCCTGGACAGCCTTTTCCATTTATAGGAAAGGGACTCCTATTCATATAAATCAGCATTTCAGAGCGGGAAACACTGCAGCCTAAGTCTGCTGTTGTTCACTATGAGACGTGATGAGATGCAGAATCTGTCTTTTTATTTGTTTGTGAGCATGTACATACTTGAAAAAGCAGAAGGTGATTGAGATAGTCAGCTGACATTCCTGACAGCATCAAGAGGCAGGGTTGTCCAGTACTGCTCCTCAACCCCCACACCAGAAACTCATGAAATAATGTAGGATAACAAAAGAGACTGCAAATTAATATATATATATATATACCTATAGTGGATGGAAGACTGTTTTTAATGGCCAAACATTTTCAATCTAAATGATTCACATTTTCAAACACTTCTTTGTAGTTTTTGGGGGTGAGGAAATCTATTCCCTTTCAGGAAAAGCTAAGTTTTCACTGGAGGTTTCAGCAAAATGTTTTTTGAAAAATCTCCCAGACTCTGAGATTCACCAAACAATATATGGCAGCAAGTGGTTAGGGGGCAATTAGTACATGGAGAAAGTGTATTATTGTTCTATTTTATATGCTAAATGCCATTTCAAAAATTTCTTCAGCCCTAAGGTTTCCTTAATCATACTGAGAAACACCCAACAGGAATCTAAAAGACCCTTCAAAAACATTAACTTGTTCTTTTCTTTCATTATTGTGTGTGAATGTTAATAATATTTTGCTATATTAGTTCTAGATTACCTTCCTTCCCTTCCTTCTCATTCTCTGATATTATAAATATCTAAATAATGTTGGCTCCTTCAAGATTTTGTTAATCTTCTACTTGTTCTTTCCTTTTAAAAATAAGTGTTAACCCAGGCTGCTCTTTAATGAAATGAAAATGCATTTTTTCTATTTTTCTGATAAATTACAGATATGAGTGAATTTATTTACTGAGTGAATAAGAAAAAAAGTGTGTTATGAAATTGGTTTTTGCAGACAGAAGAAAAATCTGGGGTTTGTATACGGTCTTTTGTCTGTACTAGAAGTAGCAGGATGCATTCTTTCAGACAAATTTTCCTTTCTTGCATAAAATCACAGTAAAAAGCTTTGGGAAGAATTTCTCTTCAGAGGTCAAAATAGATGGATTCTTTCATCTTGAGGAGGTGCAGTGGCAAAAGAACTGACTATAAAATGTCACAGCAGTCTTTGGATTCTTGTAGCCTGCACAGCTGATGCTCCATACTGTTTTCAGAGGGCCTCACTAGTGAATACATTCATAGATTTGCTGTCTATTTCACAATAGTCTTTGACTCTATCTCAAATTAGAGATGAGTTAATGTGTTCATGTATTACAGAATGGGGAAAAGTCAAGGCAATGACTTTTGCACCGCACTGCATTCTTGAAATAGTGATTTTGTACAGTTTTTGAAGCATAAAGAGTGCTGAAAGTAAATAAAGTAGAATGGGTAAAAACCAAAAAGCTCCACATTTCCTAAAGGTTTCCAGTTTCATTTACATGTGCAGCTTTATCAGTCCTAATGAATTCCATGCAGATGTGAACATCAGTGTCAATCAGAGGAACAAAATGATTATCAGGACAGTAAACACTGAGTCTCCGATCAACTGCACTGCCAGCGGCTTGCAACTGAACATAGCCAAAACATAACAAACAGGAATGATCTTTGAGATGCATTCCTCTGAGCATGCAGATGGCAAGCACAGAGGGCAGAAAGCAGTGAAGTCTGACTTCTTATTGTCTGGATCAAAGAGAAAGGCAAGCAAATATTTACAGAATGCAAATGCCCAAGCTCTAAATCAGGGGTGATATTTGTTTGGAAGCTATCGGAGATCAGCAAACCCTCCAAATTTTCAGAAACTTTAAAAAAACTTTTGGTTTATAAAATTATGTAGAGAAGTGAGGACACCAGGTAGATCAGTTTGGTAAAATGCAGTTTTGTTTTCTCTAAAGAAAATACAAAAATTAATGTATTATATTGCATGGGGTGCATGAAATAGTAACTAATACAAATCCTCACTCCTTTAGCTGTTTAATTTCAAAAAGTATGGAGTAGAACATGTTATGCACTATCTTCAGTTTATTTGATGTTCATTTTCACAGAATGAATATTGCTTCTGTATTTCATTTATTCTATGGTTTGCTTTCTTGGATTTCTGAGGAAATAACTTTGGAGTAATTGTGCAAGGTAGAGGCATAACTTTTCTTCCTCACTGATAATATGAAGCAGAAACTGAAATGGAACCACATTTGGTTTTATGTTGACAGAACAATTCCACATAGAGTTTTCAATATGTTCTGTTTTCTATTTTGCTACCAGTTTGAGCACAGAAGCCATACTGTAGGAATAGTTAAGCAGGAGCACAAGGAAATTCTCTGGGGGAATTTGATGGTTTTGGAATATTTCTAACATACCTGAAAGCTAACCTGTAGCTCAGTATTTACAGTTATATTTACTGTTCTGAGAAACAATTTCTTCAATCAAATTAAAATTTCTTCAGTAAGAACAATTATTTAATGTAAAATGCTTTTTAGGACTATGAACAGGGTATGCTTATATGAGGAGGTAAATATAAACCAAAGAAGAGGTTTTGTTCTGTGGTGAATTCTAGTAATTTAACACTCTCATGGGCTTACTATGAGCATTTGGGAAGTAACATTATACACTAATAAGGACAGTAATGTTGCGGTCCCAGGTTCCCAAATAGCAAAGAAATAGCTGAATTTGATTCTTTTTTGTGCTGTCAGACACTGCCTAAGGCTCAAACAAAACTTTGACATTCTGTTTTCTGTAATAGCTACCTACTTGTTTTCCTGTAACTTCATGTTTCTTTCTATGAATATAGACTATTGGCATATTTCTAAACCTTTCCACTTGCTTCCAAAACTAGAGGGTCAAGGGGGGTGGGGGGTTGGGGGGGTGGGGGTGTGTTCATTACTGTGAAAATGTATTTAATTACCTTCTTACCTGGCACAGAGGCTTAGAGGAGCTGTTATAGCCACCGTAAGACTCAATCAGCTTCATCTTTTTTTTTCTCATAACAGACCTCAAAACTACTCTTAAGACTAAATAAGCGTAACATTTTTCATTTTCTTTCTTCCAAAATTCCATTTCACAAGATGGATGTCCTTACTTTGGGAGGCGCAAGACAGAGTTTCCACCTGCATATCCACAAATTAATGTAGTATTGCCCTTGAATTCCTATTGGAAATTATTCTAAACTAATAGGCCTATCTGATTTCTGTGATCTGAGACAGTAAGGCTGTTTGCTGAATTACATGTGCAATTTTCTGCACTCCACTATACCCTCTATAAGCAGAAACACTAACTTTTTTTGAACTGGGAAATATCTATATACTTTCAGGATGGACAAAATCCAGCACTGTTCCAGAATGTAAGATACTCTAGAAAGCCACAGGCTTTTGAGACAGACCTACACCACCGACTTCATCATCAACTTCCTCCTCCTTCTATTCACTAATATTGCTACATGCTCTTCCTAGAGTAACTATCTGACCCTGAGCCAGGTTTCTCTGTTCAGTACCACATTCACATAATGAAAATTCAGAACAAGCTTTCCTATTTTCCTTCTCCAGCTGTTTTTCTCATCATAAAACAACTAGTAAGAAGCCTTATACCGAGATGTCCCAGCCTCAGTATAGTTTTTATATGAATCTTTAGAAAAGGTATCATCACCATCTTGAGTAACATCAAGAACAAGTTTTACCTTGTTTATTGTTTGGGGATTTTTTTGTTTGTTGGTTTGTTTTTTTAAAGCTTTTTCCTTATTCTTTTTTTTTCATCTTTCTTGTTTTGTAGCCTGGGGCAAGTGGTGTATCCCAAGATGACTTAATAGAAAGAGAGATGGTTATTGCAAGGATGAAGTGAACCTGATGTATAATTGCTGCCTCATAAAAATATTATAGCTAGCCAGTGCAGGGACTCTGAGGGAAATAGCCTGACTGTCCAGCCCTTCTAGACAAATTCTCCAAAGGCTGCTGCTTGCTGTGTGCTTTCACTGAAGATGAGTAATGCTCTGGTCAGGGACTGCAGACAACATCAAACAGATAAACAAAAGTTTAGTCACACAGAGAAGCCAGCATCAACTATGACTTCAAAGGTGGCACTCATCTCACCTACTTGAGCCATCTGAGAGTTGGACTGTTGGATTAAGCTAGTTATCTGGACATTTTCAAAAGTTAGCAGAAAATGAGTGAACTGATTCAGTCATATACAGTGATCCACATGTGGGAGAAATTGAATTTTTCATCACCAGCCTAAGATTAGACAGTCAAGCTAAATCAGTAGGATATGTGTGAAATAAGATGGTTGCTTCAATTTCTGAGAAATTACAATACTCTGAAAAATACTTTTCAGAAATATTTATGTAATTGGTAAATAGTCAAAAAATATTTTATATAACCAAACTAAAATATAATACTTTCTTTAGAGAAAAAAAAATTCTTAATTATAAATTATTTTTCACTAGCTCTAATTGTAATTTCTAATGTTTCTAATTTTTATCTTTAATTTAGAAAAGTAAAAAAAAAAAATGGAACAATTTTCTATACATCAGAAGCATTAGATATGAACTGAAAATACCACATGAAAGATAGAAAGCAAATATGACAATTATAACTTCTTTCTCTAAGTATAAATTGTTGTATAAGTATTTTTCCATCTCAGATGCTTTTGGTTTTTAAGATACAAAGTGCAGCAGTTTATCCTAAACCAAGAGTCACATATTCCATGCTCTTTTATAACAAGTTTGTAAAACATGGAGGGGTGTAACAAAGGAAGTGTTCAAGAGCTATTACTGAGATAGACAAAACAAGAAGTAGTGGCAATATTCAAACTAGAAATAAAGATTTTTTTTTTTTCTGGTATTGAAGATAAAGATTAATTGAAATAGACTGTGAGGGAGAGGGGCAGAGTAATCGGGGATTTCTCACCAATCCTGAAAAATTTGGCAGACATGATCTTGCTTTAGGGGATGGGAAAAATGACCAGTCAAGATCACATCTAATATTTTCTTTTCTTTATTCTATTTTTAACAAAAGGTAAATAGAAACTTTCCTGTTCTCTCCCTTACCCCTTCCCCTCCTGCCTGAAATCCATATTCTTGAAATGCGTTCTTCCAGTGCCTGGAGTCAGTGGTGGATATATAAACTCAAAAGATTAGACACACAATGAAACAGTCAAGAGTTAAATAGGGATAAGAAACCACTAACAGACCCTCAAACAGTGTCTGAATGGACAAGTCATTTCAGAAACTATTTTCACTGAGTAAACATCCAGGCACTGTTTGGTGTACTGGATTGACTGGGATTAGAAGTCAAGGTGGCCTGACTGAACTACAGGCTAATAGCTAATACCAAACATTCATATTCACTGTGATGATAGGAACAGATGAAAAATAAAATTTCAAAAGAATCTATTCAAAAGTATCTTGTATATGTCATTGACCTCTGTGTAGTAGTAAGTGGAGAATCCACAGTGGCATATTTAGATATCAAATAATCACATTCCGTTACTGTTTACAATACAAGACTCAGTTGTGAACATACACTGCTTCTTGCATAGAGTGTGACAGCTTTAACAATTCTTATCTACTCCTCTGTTCCTGACTTGCAATGTGAGGATTTAAAGATAGAAGAGATATGGCTTGGATCATCTAATATGTCTGTGCTCATTACAAATTTCCTTTTCTTCCTCTGAAATCACTCAGTCCATTTTAAAAAGGGAATTTTTGAAGCACTGAGGCTTATCAAGGAGACTAAAGGAGACTAAAGCAACATCTCAGTAGTTGTAATCCCTCAGTTCTGCATCCTTCCCTTTAAACTAACCAGTAGACCTCATTCTTACTCAGGTGAGGAACTAATGAATACACAGTTCTATTTTTCAACAGTGTAGCTGTATCTATTATTTTATTATTAGAAAAAGTGATGCAAAACAGTTGCAGACACTGATAACTCAGATCTGACTCTGCATATGACAGCATCATTCTTGGAAGTGCTGAGAAGATTAGCACAGGCCTTTTAACTATCTTCATGTTAACTAGCTGAGATACTGTCCCACAGAAATGCCCATCAAGGTCTGTCTCACATAGAACTGTGCTTTGTGAGAGCGAATTAAGACGCTCAGAGTGCTTCAAATGGTGCACTTTATCATGGAGAGCTCACTGTTAACTTTAAGGCTTCTGGATGTATGTTTGCACAGTATTTACAGGTCCATCAGCTCTAGGCTTATTCTTGCCTTTATTATCCATTCAGTAAATGGGGCAGATTACGGGAATGAGCTTTTCTCATCTATGTCAAATCCTGTCTTGGCTGAAGAGAACCTGGGAAATCATGAGTTGGCGAGCAGAAGGAAGAGAGATTTAAAGAGAACTCAGAGGATAATGTTTATATTAAAGTTTACCTTAACAATATCAGGTCTTAGTAATTTACAACAAAATTCCTTTCATACTTTATACACATTCCCAAATATTAAACCTAGTAACATAAACTTTTAAATTTGCTACTTTCTCTGTTAGTTATTGTAATTTCAATCATTTGTTGTATCTATGGATTTCTCTGATAATAAGATTTAAATGGTTAACTGAATTACAAGGATTTAAAATTTCCAGTGCACTGGAAAAAATCCTGTAATAACATCACAAAGACAGTTAAAGCTATAAAATAGACTTTTTGATAAAAACTTGCTTGAGAATCAATGCTTTTACAGAGTCCAGAAAGTCACTTTGCTTCTCTTTCCCCAAGAGAATGATGAAAGAAAAGTCCCTTTGAATTTTGCTCTTTTGTATTCCCTATCACCGATCAGCAAATGGAGGCAATCTAAATTAGTTATTCATGAACAGCTATTCCAGAATAACTATTCCTGAATAAACACATGTGAAAACATTTCCTCTTCTAGAATTGCTGTACTTTATTTCTACTTGAAATAATCTGCCTTTGATCTAAATGAGAACAAATCACTCATGCTGAAATAAAGTCTATGTCTTGGACTGTTTGAAAATTGTTACTGAGCTTTACAATTTAATGGGAAACATCTTTAAACATAAACATGTTAAAATTGCAATAGATGTAGGTGGTGTATTAGCCCAATAACAAACAGATCTAAAGCAGTGTAAAGGTTCAAAGCTGGAAAGCAGTTACAGCATATGCAATTTCTGAACAATGTAAATGAGTTAAAACTGTGGTCCAGGAATGGTAGTCAGAAAGTAAAAGAAAATAAAATGGAACAAATTTCAGCATCTCAAACAAGACATATAGTTTTACACACTTTATCAGGCCCTGAACCCAGTGAAGCCAATGAGCCTCTGTATAAGGAATGTCAAAGGCATATTGTTTGTCGTATGTTAATTCAGAACATATTGGACCTACCACAAGACACTCTTCTTAGTCTTGCTCTTTTAATTGCAATTTCAAACAACCTAGTTGTACTAAAACCGTAATTTTTCATGTTCACATTCATTGCTGGTGGCTAACAAAAAAGGGCAATACTTCTTAAAACACCCATATAAGTCTCTTTTTCTCCATGTGGAGCAATATCAGAATTACCCTATTGATACCTTTAAAATAAAACATTAAAAATATTTGAACAAGAGAAATATATGAAATTTACATATTATAGGATATTAAAAACCAGTCAAAGAGATGTCTGATTCATTAGATTTTTATATTTCCTTTCACATTAGCTGTCTTTTTTACTAATCTATGTCCAGTTAGCAACAGGAAGTCTGTGAAGTTGAAATTATTTTCTTTAAAATAAAATGAAATAATTGAAAGAAGTCCTCAGTTTCAGAAATCAAAAGTACTCTCATTTGCATAATCATCCCTCTAGGTAGTCAGCTATTACTTCTAACTGTGGAGACACATTATGTCTTGGTAATACATATACTCATTTTCTTGATTCAGAAGTCCTCTGATTGCAACTACCAAAGCCTATCAGTTAGTTCAAGAGCTAGCATCACTTCATACTGCCCTTCAATTTAACTCTCCTCTCAAGAAATACCTTGGAACATTCTAGATTACTTGAACATTTTTATTATTATTTTAAAGCATCAAAACCGTACCTGATTAAACAGATCTGTTACAAGAGAGTTGTTACCTTTTGTGCTTGACCTCTCCTTGTTGTATCTTTACTTTAAAACATATCAATATACCGTAAGGGATAATAGCCCCAAGGTAGAACAATATTGGAAAGATCTATGCTTATGAAAGTACAGTAAAACAAGGAAAATTAACTACTGTTTACATAAAAGAAATTGGATTAAGAGATTTGATATGGTCCATTTTGTTTAGAGAAAGCAGTTACAGAGATATAAACTAGGTTATGTTCAAAACCACTGAAAACAAAGGCAAAGAGAGTTCCAACACAATTGAAAATATCACAGATTTGAAAAAAAAAAAAAATCTCATAAACTTTCATGAAGTTAAGTTTCACAATTGAAGTTGATGAAATATTTCAAGAACAATGGAAATCTAAAGGCTTGGGGTATTTATAAATAAATATACCTCTTCGCCTTTCTGAAACTTTATCTCCAACGATTTGGTTATTTTCTTCAGTAAACTCTGTGTTAGATAGGCCTTCCAAAGAAATAATCAGAATTCCTTAATGGATGTGATGAAAGAATTGGGGAATGAAAGTCATTATATTGAATAGTAGGTGTTGTACTTTTCAATAAGAATGAACTACCTTTCTCTCTTAGAACCCACCACTCACCAGTATCTTTCAAAGAGTCCACAGACAGTATGCAGACAGTATTCAGTGTGAACGATACCTTTTTACACATAAGAGGACCACAGCTATTAATTTAGAGCTTATTACCCCTGACAGCAACACATCTGATTAAGCTCTTGGAAACTTCTTGAAAGTAGACTTAATTTTTTTTTTGTTTTGTTTCTCTAACTAGTTCTTTTACATGACTTTATTAGCATTACAGTATTTTTGTCCAAAGCCTTTATGTAAGCATACTAGTTTCACTAAGGGTTTTTTTATCTTTTTTTTTTTTTTTTTTTTTTTTTTTTCATAATACATGCTTTCAACAAAGACTGAGTTCTGAATTACTGTATAAGCTTTTGTGCACAATCATGCTAGAATAATTTTCTCTTGTAAGGATGACATCTGAGTTAGTAGAGAAAAATTAATCAATACAGAATACAGAGAAAAACTCCTTCATGAAGTTTAGTAGTAGAACAGAGTTATTTATAGAGAAGAGAAATTTGGTTGAATAACTGATCTTCCATAGTAGGAAGAAAAAAAAAAAAATAGCTTAATCACCTCAAAATTGCAAAAATATGTAAAAAGTAGCTAGGAAATATCTGTCCAAATAATGAGATTTAAAATGGCTTACAGGCAAAATGAAATAACCTATGTGGATGCATCTCCATTCACAACTTGGAATTACAAAAACTTATGCAGACGAGTGCATCACAGCCATGCACTGACAAGCCAGATTACAGTGTTGGAGAAAAGCCTACTTGCTCCTCTTTAGGAAGACTGAGCAGGCTGAACAATACAGAACAACCTGGAGAGTAGACTTCCATTCAGAGCTACATCCGAGGATGTGAGGTACATGTTTCTGAGTGCTCTTCCACCATAGTAGGAGGAGAGGTAATAACTGGACTCACCTCTCTGGCTTACTGATCTATGACATTGTAAAATCCATGGAAATTCTGAAGTGTTACTGACTTATAAGTCAAAAAAACAGCATCCAGCAATTTCACTTTATTTAAATTAGCTCTCTTACACAACTAGTTTTTATTTTTGCAGTGCTTTTCTCGCCTTTAATGAAGAAAACTTAAGTCACAACATCAGAGTCCAAACTTACATCTGAGTCTTATTTCTTTCAGAATTCCTAGCTATCATGACATTGTTGACATTTAATTTCTAGGAATAATTGGGATAAAATTTGAAAGGTGTCCTGGTTTAGACCAGCTCCAGAAAAAAAATCAATTAGTAGCAGTGCCATTAAACAATTAATACAGAATTAGATCCATAATGACTCTTTTCAAAAAGCTATGCTTCTTCTGCTGAAACTTTTTTTTTTCCTTTCCTCTAAAATAACACACAAATCTGCTCAAACTGTCATACAGAAGTTCCTACGTAAAGTATTACTGAAAAAGTACATTTCTTTGTTATTCACAATGTACCTATGCATGGTTACATTATAAGATTTTAAAAAATATTAAGAAATATATTGTAAAATAGTTTTTAGCTCCATATGTGTGCATTTTAACACTAACAAATGTAAAGATGACAAAAACTTTGAGTTTAGTTTGCTGTGTTTTAATAAGAAAATCATAAAAAGTGATTTTGTCTCACAAAAGTTATCAACTTGAAAATCTCACACATTATTTTTTACTCATGCATTACCCCAAAGCCAACTACATAAATGGTATCGTGTGTATCTTAGCCAATGAAAATAACATCTCTTGATCTGTTTGGACTAAAAAGGACACACCACAGGGTCATTGCATAGAGACATACCCCAAACCTTTGTCAGCCAAATCAGTCAGGGTGAAAGAAGGATGGTGCATAGCCAATCTTTTCCATGGAATTTTATTCTGGGTTCTTCTGTCAGCAGCTCACTTAAAATGCGCCTCATCAGGTTACAACACACCTTTATATAAAAAGACACAATCTGCATTTGTGCTCCTGGTCTCTGCACATAGGTAACAGGGTACTTATGAGATCTTGAAGATTTTGTACAACAGGAAATCAAAAGAAAATATACAGTTGAAACTGAAGCTGATAGGGAATACAGAGTCATTGGTATTACACAGTAAAGTCACTGTCATGAAAAGGATATAGTGCCAACCTAATTAGACAATAGAGTAATTGTAAATCTTTTCACTAATGTATATTTGGAAGTATAGTTCTGACTAAAAAGGGAAAGCACTTAATTTTTTAACCTTTTTACGTTTATGTGTAAATTATTAATGATTTGAGAAGACATATGTCCATAACTTCCTAAGATTTTTAAGCAGTATAGATAGGATTCAGAAAATAAAGTGTTTGAATAAGAGATTTAAAGAATTCTTTAGTAATTTTTTTTCTCACTATCTGTAAGTAGAAAGAAGGCCATTGGCAGAGTGGATTGTGTTTAAGTTTATGAGCAATGTTAGATATAATCAAATGATTATGTATAAAACTCCCTGTGTGTAAATACTGTATTGAAATATCTTTCAAAATTTTCTAATGTGTAGATTGGACTCCCCCCCCAAGATTCCCCACACCCACATCCCTGACTATAGGCTCTTTATTAATTTTGGATTCAGCAATATGTTTTACTTTTAAGTGGAAAAATTAATGCAATTGATGAAGGACTTTAGGACAGGAATAAGAAAAAAGAAAATAGCTTGATATGGTAACAGACTATTTGCTTTTCCAGGAAAAAACAAAGAGCTTTCCATGTATTCCAGGAATGGCAATGAAGTTTGTTCCAGACAGATGGATCTGATGCCGATCCCTGATGATTAGATCAGAATTTTGATGCCTAAATATGTAAGGATGATATTGACTTTTGTGTACCACTGAATTAATTAACAAAAATAATGAAGTATTGCTTTACTATTACCAACAGTCATGAAGTCTTCTAAACTAAGTAAATTTCTGCAATTAATTGTATGAGATATGCAGGGAATCTCCTTAATAAACACTCAAAATTATTATGAAAGACAATATTTACCCCCTTGTACTACTGCTGTGAAACAGCATAATAAATTGGAACAGGTTGCAGTTCACTAGGTGAGGTAGACTGAAAATCCATTAGATTAATTACTTCTCATAAGTATAATTATGTTTACAGTATGCTACATTTCTAGATGTCTAATGGGCTTCATAGAAGTGCAAGGTATAATTAAAAACTTTGTCTTGGAAGGCAAATCACTAAGCTTGAAAAGAAAAATTCTTCCAGCCAAGACAAGCAACAGCGGGCTTCATTTTCCCTAATTTGTAACTGTGTTATCTAAATAAAGAGCTTACATTCTGCAAACCATAGCTAACAGTGAAACCACACTATGGTTTAACAGTGAAAAATATGTGTTTGAGAAAATCTATAGTCCTCTAAAGCAGACTGTCTCTTAGTGGGTCTAAACTGAGGGTGCTAAGCTTGTTTATACTGAGCAAACGCAATGATATATGCTGTTGAGTTTATACGTAGTAAGCAGTCATGAAGAGTAGATAGACTTGCATTGAAGGACAAAATGTAAAATTGATTAATCCTGAAAATGTATTTAAAACAGCATAAAAATATAAAATAGAGCTAGAAGGGAGTTTGAGAGGTCATCTGGAGAAGAAGGGTTACTAGGCCTTAAATTTGATGTTTAAAATTTCATAATGTGAATTACATATGCCAAACTCCCTCCATAATTAGCAGAGTGATATATACACTGACAATGCATTATATTCTAAGAAAAAAAAATCAAGTAGATAATATGTATATATCTCCATTGCACTAAAACCTGTTTCTTCTCAAGGTGACTGTTAGATGTATTTTAGATATTTAACACTAGACAAGATGAATTTCACCTCTAAAAATTAAATCTTATAATAAATATTTTTTGTCTGATATTTGTCTAATCTTTCATTAAAAATTTCCATTTCTTTCTACCAAGTAATGATGGTATAATGGCTCCTGTAACTTGTTACCCATTTTAATTCTTCATCTCTGTGCACTGGGAAATACCATTTCAAAATTCTGGTGTATTCAGATGCAGTCATGCATAAAGACTCAAAAATCTTTCTCAGAAATCCCTTCTATAAACTTCTTAGTCTCTCATTTACACTATTTTTCCATAATATCTAATTGAACATCCTTAGACTGTGCAGTTCTCTATATGTTATGTATCTGATCAATACACTTCACTGGATGAAGCTGGAGTTCAGCTCACTAGATCTGGGCCAAGAGAGAGGACCTTTGCATATGGTGGCAGGTGATATTATCAGCTCTACCACCACTTGAATTTCATCATACTTGAGACGATAGTTTCCCTGAAATCACAGAGGAGTCACTGCCTTTTTTTTTTTATAAAAATGGGATAGGAAACAGGAAATCCTGACTTCAAATGATGGCAGACTGTTCTAGAAGCCAATGTGGACTACTGTGTATGGATCTACATCTAAATTATGGGATCCAGGAGAACTTTCTATCTCCATGAAACAAGTGTTTACAACAAGAATTTCCTTAGCATTTTCAAAGGAAATTTGTTCCTTTCTGTGCCCACTTTCTTTTCCATCCTCATTTTCTTTACACGGATTTCTACTGGAAGAAAAACCAAGTGAAAGGGCAAGAAAGTAGGTGTGATTTGCTCTGGCTGGTGCATTGATGTAGAAAATTGGATAGAGAAATTGGACTGAAGGACATATGATAGATCATATTGTTCTTGCTGTTAGATGCAACCTTCTAAGTTTATTTTATGAGCTTTGCAACTGCAGAAACAAAAGGACTCCTGCAAAATGATCAGACACTTTCCTAGAACTGTCAAACAAGATCTTACTGCTTTGCAATTTTAAGTCTTGGAACAAAAACTAGAATAATCCAGGGAGCAGGATTAAGAATCCTAAATCTCTACGCCAAACCAATCTTTAATCAACAATCTAGTTTTCGATGACAGTCACAAGTACATTGATATTTCTGGATGTAATCTCATATTTTAGCTTGACAACAACTAAATCTTGCAAGTCATGTAGAGATTTTTGAAGTTGCATGGTTACTGGTCTTTATTCGCATCTTTTTCTTAAAAAAAAAAAAAAAAAAATCAGATTCCTAGCTCCCCTTATAGAATACTTCTTTAAAAGGAAGTTGGAGATGAGGTATTTGTTGAGGAAAAAAAAATTCCAAAATAGAGGCAACTTTGTTTTTTATTTTTTTTTCTGATACAAATATTTAATAGGTGACTGAAAAACAAGCAGACTGAAAAAAAAAAAAAAAAAGCCAATTTATGGGGCTTTTATTTTTAAACTTATCACTACTACTCACAATTCTACCTACTTTTTAATGGAAGTATGATGACATTAGATGAGTTTATTGGTATTATAATCAGGCCATTCTCTTGTTTAGAGCAGCTGAATGTGTTTATATTCTGAAAATACATTTATCAATTTAATTTAACTAGAGACAAAACAGGCCATTAATGCTGCTCCTTCCCATAAAATTGTCTATTAGAAGCAGTCTAAAATGACATGTAATTGACCTCCTTGTGTCACTCTCAGGAAAAATGTGAAAACTGACTTAACCAGGTTAAGATATGCAATCATATTGATGTGGGGGTATGTTTTATCATCAAATTGCATATAAATGTCAGATGCGTTTAGGATGAGCATAAAAAAATAAAAGATACAGAAAAAGAACATCCCTTCTATAGAAAATATTTGTTATTCAAAATCTCAGTCAGAAAAAGGATGCTACTGACAAATATATACTTCTGTGCAAAGTACTGCTCTAGCCTCAGTTCATTAAAATACACTGAGTTCATCACTGATTATTAAAACAAACATTCAAATCATGCTGAATTCTACTAAGATCCTGCCCTAAGATATTTTAATAAGGAACAATAGCGTCCCAGATTCTTCTGGTGCCTTCTCTTCATAAATATGTTCAAAGCATACTCTTCTCTAAGCAAAATTAAGGAACATATACTAATACTGAATTAGGCTTATTATATCAGATTGTGGCGTCTATTGCTGCTGAGAATATCTTCTTTTTCAATAATAAAGAACCTTTAATGAGTATCAATGCTGTCATGTTCATTTCATATTTAGGTATTGGTATTCTAGTTTGTAATACTTAATTTTGAAACAAATATTTGAAGAAGGCTATAATTAACTTCAGTGTAAGACATGGACCATAGAATAAAAGCCATTGTTATGAACTGCGAAAATGACTTAATCTGATAAATTGATACAATGTGTGAAACATATGAATTATAGACCCAGTCAAATTGTCTGTAGATATATTCTTGATTTTAAAATTTCTTCAAATAGGTCTCTTCTAGAATAGAATAGACTAGACTATTTCAGTTGTAAGGGACTTACAATGACCACCTAGTCCAAAAGACCAAGTAGTTCAGGGCTGACCAAGTTAAAGCAAGTTATGAAGGGCATTGTTCAAATGCCTCTTAAACTCTGACAGGCTTGTGGTATAAACCACCTCTCTAGGAAGCCTGTTTCAGTGTTTTACCACCCTCTTAGTAAAGAAATGCTTCATAATGTCCAGTCTAACTTCCACTGGCACATCTGTGAACCATTCCCTTCCATCATGTCACCGGATCCCAGGGAGAAGAGCTCAGTACCTGTCTCTACTTCCCTTCCTCAGGAAACCGTAGAGGAATGAATTCACCCCTCAGCCTCATTTCTCCAAGCTAGACAGTCCGAAGTCCTTAGATACTCTTTATAAGACATTATTCCAGCTCTTTCACCAACTTTGTTGAACTCCTCTGGATACATTCAAGGACCTTCACATCCTTCTTAAATGGTGGGGCCTAGAACTGCACACAGTATTCAGGGTGAGGCTTCACCAATACTGAATACAGCAGGATAATCACTTATTTTGACCAGCTGGTTATAGTGCATTTGATGAACTCCAGGATGTAGTTTGCCCTCTTGGCTGCCAGGGCACACTGCTGACACATATTCAGCCTGTTGTAGGCCTTACACTCCTTTCTGCAGGTTTGGCCTCCAGCCACCCCTCTCAAATTGTACTTGTGACCAGCATTATTCCATCCTAGGTGCTGAATATAGCATTTATACTTGTCAAATTTAAACCCATTAATCATAGACCAATGCTCCAATCCATCTAGATCCCTCCACAAGGCATCTTGTCCTTCAAGAAAATCAACAGAACCTCCCAGTACGGTATCATCAACAAACATTCTAATGGTGTATTAGACTCCTGAATCCAGAATGTTGATAAATGTATTGAACAGAACCTGCTCTAGAATTGAACCCTGAGGAACACCACTGGTGACCAGTCACCAGTGAGATGTAACCCTATTCACTACAGTGCTTTGAGCTCTGCCCTTCAGCCAGTTCTTCCCCCAGCACACCATGAACCCACTCATCCCACAGTTGGACAACTTGTCCAGAAGGATGCTGTGAGGGACAGTATCAAAATCCAGAAAAACTACGTCCACCACCTTCCCTTCATCCACTAGGCTGATGATCTTATCATAGGATATCATACTGGTTAAACAGGACTTTCTCTTTGTGAACCCATGTTGACTGTGCCTGATGATTGCATTATTCTTTAAATGCCTTTCAGTAGTACCCGTTATAATCTTCACAATTTTTCCAGGCACTGTTAGACTAACAGGTCTGTAGTTCCTTAGGTCTTCCCTCCAGCCCATTTTGTAGACTGGAATAGCATTGGCTAACTTCCAGTCAGCAGGGATGTCCCCAGACTCACATGACCTTTGACAGATGATTGAGGGGTCCTGCCATAACATCCACTATCTCATTCAGTACTCTGTGATGAATCCCATCAGGCCCAGTGCACTTGTGAACATTCAGCTGTTACCACTGGTCCCTTACAATTCGAGTGTTCACAGATGAAATATCGCTGTTCTCACAATTGTAGACCTCCAACTCAGGGGACCAGGGAGCCCAACGTCTATCAATATTACTAAAGACTGAGGCAAAAAATGCATTGAGTATCTCTCCTTTTTCTTCACACCTTATTAGTCAGATGACCATCTTCAACAAGTATCAATCCAAGGTTTTCTTTAGACATCCTCTTATTATTAACATACTTTAAAAACCCCTTCTTATCTGAAAAATCACTGGGTAGCTTCAACTTTAACTGAGCTTTGGCCTTTCATGTCTTCTCCCTGCATATACAAACTGTGACTCTGTGATCTTCCTGTGTAGCCTGACCTCACTTCCAGAGATTATACAATGTCTTTTTCCTCTGGAGATGTACAAAGAGTTCCCTGTTCAGCCAAGATGGTCTTCTGCTCTGTTTGTTTGACTTACAACACAGTGGAATTGCCTGATAGAAGTACAACTAGTTGAATAAAAGACCACTTCTGGTCATCTCTTCCACATGCTGGCCAGGGCTCAGATTGCTTAAACTTCCTTGGTTCATATGGCCACAAAATAATTTTTCCAAAATAAAGGACGTTGCTAGAAAAATAATATACTTTATAGTCACACACTAGGTGCTGTGACCAACTGCTCTCAGTGCTGTCTTAACTGCAGCTGCTGTTTTAAGACCAGCTGCTATCTTAAGTGCTTTATAAATATGCTGACCACTGCTTGCATGAATAAGGTCAATAGAACTGTTTTGTTGTCAAGGTAGAAGACAGACACTGTAAGGGAATATGAATGTTACAAATAAGACTGTCAAATACAGAAAAAAAAGGTTAAAGTCAATTTAAATAAGAATTTTTTTCCTTTTATTTGCAAAACTCCCATCTCAAGTAATTTATCTAGAATTAAAATATTGCTGAGAAAGGTGTAGAATACAAAGCATTTAATATCTGGGGGTTTTAACTACACATATTTTCAAGATACCTCACTGTAGTCCTCATCAAATAGTATCAGAATTTCCTTCTGACTGTTTAAAAAGACTGTCTTGGTCTTGTTTGTTTTGTACTGTTTTATGATTTTGCAGCATAAAACAAAAAATTGGGATTTTCTAATTATAAAACTAATTGACTCTCACAAAGTAAAGGACCCTGACTTTAGCTCTTGAGCTATTTCTGTAGGTGTACAGTACAAAACAATTCACTATCTAATTTCAACCCCAAATTGTATATTAAGAGAACAAGGACCTCCCCTTACCAGCCTAACTATCAAGTTTTACAGAATGTAAAAATAACTGTATTTGTTCATATAGGCACAGATTTCCTGTATGGTTTTAAGTTTTTTGATCAGTATTTTTAATAAAGAATATAATTAAAATGTGTCTTGCTCACATGTAACATTTTTATTATTGCAACCATAGTTTTGAATGTTTTGTCCTCAAAATGATAATAGTAAAGCAAGAGTGAGAGTTGTGGTTTGGACTTGTTGTGATTTCTGATAATTTTGTAATTTCTTCAATCTCCTCTTTTTTTTTTTTTTTTTTTTTTTAGTTGCAAGGGCTTGGTCATACTTTAAAAAATACAAAGCCCTATTAATGTCACATTTGAACAATACACGCAATACATACAATGCAGAAAACTCTTTTATTGTCGATCTATAAATGTACAGTTTTATATTCTTTTCCATAATTTCCCTGTCCTAGCTTTCTTCTCCCTCACTGACTACTCACTTTATAACTTTCCTTGTACACTGTTTTAGATTTTATAATTGATCCTGTGAACAATGTTGGATTAATAAATGCCTTGAAGACAAAAGTCTATTTTTTTTTCCAGAAGAGCAGTATACCCTCTCTGTACAGTATTTATGGGATTACTGTAATCTTTCTTCTCCCTTTATTTCCTTGGTTTATTCTCTGAAAATCACTTTAAGGAGTCTTTAGAGATTGCCTGTTCACACAAATATCAGGAATATTTCTTAACACTTGACACAACCTGTTCTAAATAAAGCACACTGGAATCTACACATAGGAACCTAGACACCTCTGAGCAGTGTTCAACAAGAAAAAACTGGGGGGAGTGGGGGAGAAACCTGAGAACATGTATTGATAGCAACCTGGTTAATTAATTTTAATTGAAAAGAAATCTGTCATTTTAAGGAGAGATGCATGAAATTTTAAAAATACATTTTTTTATAAAACAGAGGAATGGAAGGGGAAAGGTTGGATTGCTAAAAGAATAACATAAAAAGGAAGCTACAAAAATATATGATTCTGTGCAAATAGCAAGTTTTGGTCTCCTTTTAGATTTTATAAAGATTTTCTAAACAATGTAAAATTAGTTGGAATGTGCAGTTTTGCACATCAGAGCTGTACAGAGGACAACATTAGGATAGTTTAAAAAATACAAACCTGGAGTAAATTGGGATAGATTTCTGAGAGAAGGATGAGAAAAGTTGAAAAACTAGTGATAAGTGGTGCAAAGTAGTAAAACCTGCCTCAGCTATAAAATATACCTCTTATGACCTACAAATTTTCCTATTCTAAATGTCTTTTATAAAAAACTCTCACACTGCCAACTTTTTATAAAGCCTGGTAAAATACAAACATAAAAACTTAATGTTCTTTTTGCTATGTTTTCAGTGAAATATGGGGGGATAGATGAAGGAAAAAAAAATAAATAGAAAGATGAAGGAAAAAAAAATAAATAGAAGTATTGAGGTTTCATTATTTCAGTTTTCCTAGTAAATGATTTAGTTGTTTGGTCATTTTCTGTATTTCTCCTTTAAAAAAAATACTATATATTTAGAATACAGATTTGCTGAAACGTCAAACTCTTTTGATTTACTAATTAATCCGAAAAAGATGTGCTGCAGTCATGACATTTGTGTTTGATTAGCAAAAACAACATAATCCAGTATGACATTCTGTTAAGGATTAAATACTGCTACATAAAGAAGGTGGTGAAACAATTTACAAGAATTTCTGTTTACTGCTGTGCGGGTGAAAAGTGTCATTTTGAATCTATATATTTAAAATAAGATAATAGAGAACCTTTACTCCGGTTTCTCAGTAGCAGCTATTTTTATACCTTTGCCTCTACTCTGTCTAAGAAATCACTACAGACATTTACAGCTTCAGTTTTAGACATTCAAGACACTAAGTCAATTCTAAGTGCAAGTAATTTATTTCTATAGAACTACTCAAAACTTAATCTACAGATAGGCAAAAGCTAATAGGTGGGCCATTACTTTTAGACGGGTTAGAAGAAAGATAAAGTAAAATTAGTTAAAACAAAACCACTGTTGAAAAAGAAGCTCTCAGTTATAACAAGAACTAAAGTATGGCTTCCCATAGCCATACAAGGCACAAGTAGAAATCAGAAATTATCACAGTGAAAAGCATTTCTTCTAGGACTCCATGTGAGATAAGCGTATATAATATAGTAAAACATGTAATTGAACTGTAAACACAAAGGAGGAACAAAAAGAAGTGAAATGGAAAATACATATATGTACTGAAGTAGATAAGATTAGTACTATAGACCATAATTTTATATCAAAAAGGTTGATTTGAGAGTGGCAGATCCCAGCTTGCTCACATCACAGTACTTGAGATGGTCAGTAAGACCTGTTATTTTGGTGACCTAAACATTATTTTATCTCATCTGAAAAATTTTGCTCCCTATTTCAAATTTGTTTAGAAAATAGAAGGCAAAAGTCTATAGCCATGGCAGCACATTGTTAGAGAAGAAAACTTCTTACTGAAGATTAAAGCATATTCTTTTCAATACTCATCCTGAGATACACTTATCTTTTGCATCCAGCTACAACTCTCATAAATATCCTTTGTTTAAATAATGTAAAAAAAAAATATAATAGGAGAGGCAGAGGAAGTAGGAGCTGTCATCACATGTTGCAATATCTACAGTAAAGAAGCAAAACCTAGACGCAGAATATAACATGCATTAGCCTCTTTAGAGCAATCAGATGGCAGAAGAGATGTCATTTGGAATGAGTTGGAACATTTTGTAACTTAATCTCTCTCAATCACTTGACCACTGCCTGGTGCCTACTTTCAAGGTACTGGAGAGGCTGAGATGGGGACTTGAAATAGGCAGCCTGAACTGAACTTAGATTTCAAGATGGAGATGTCTGTTCCCATGGAATTTCACAGCTTCTAATATAATTAAATGAAAAATTAATGCTAAAGCTAAGTCCTTTTTTCACTTGAAACTAGCAAAGAAATCATAAAAGAAGAAACACAGAACATAGAACATAAAACATAAAACAAGAAAAAAAAGAGTGCCAAAATAAAATATTATGTTAAGGTCAAATGTCCATGCAGGAGTTAATTTTTAAGCCAAAATTTTAATTTGAAGAAACAGCATAGATGTCAGTGTGCCCATCTACATCTCTACAGTAGGTTTAAGCAAGACATTTTGTAGTAGTTCCCCTCTCTTAATGTATTGTTTCCAATATGAACAGTTTCAACAGTATTATACTACCAAAATACCACAGTGTATTCAAAAAAGATAAAATGTTCCTTTCATGTACTTCAAGGTATCACTTAAAAAAAAAAAAAAACAAAAAAAAAAAAAACAAAAAAAAAACCCAAGAACACTTCACAGTCTCTAATCCACTCCATGGAAAGAAAGTAATGGGATTAGATCACTATCAGAGTTTCTTTCATTGAGCTAAATGAGCTGAGTGATACTGAAAAGGCCTATGCTCTTCAATACAGCAGAACATGGAAACACTTTTGTTGGTGTTACAGTTAGGTGTCCTCATTGTGCTCATTGTGTTTAGTCATGTCATTATCAAAATCTTTCCCTCACCTAGACTCAAAAATCCTTGTATTAACAGATTCTTAAGACTATATAAAGAACCAGCAGCCTGAACTAATTTTCTGTCTGGAATTTTAAATTGTTGGCTTCATTATTAAATGATAGCCTCCAATTTTGATCCTCATTTCATATCAGTGTTTCTACCACATCTGAGAAAGCTCTTTTATGTCTTTATTTTACAGTTCAGCCATTTCATAGATATGCAGTTCATCTGGTTTAGATGTCCACTGCTGTACAGTGACAATACATAGTTCATCAAAATGTGTTAAATCTAGTAGGATTATTTCAAATATATTAAAGGATTTCTTAATTCATTTCTAGAAGGATAATTTCTCTTTAATCTGATTAAAACAGAACATTTAAATAAATCAGTTATATTAGCTTTAGGCACACCTATTCTCTGTGGTTTAGTTTTAGCTTATAGTTTTATCACACATATAGGATCATTGAAAATGTAATATGGCAGGATTTTTTATCAAAAAAGAATATTCATCAACATGAAAAAATCTACCATTGAAAAAACGATGATCTCAAGTCTAAACCTTCAGTTTATATACGATTAACATATGTAGATATGAGAAGTCATAAACATACACTTTCATATTAATTTATGATGAAAGTGATAATTTTAATCACAAGATTAAGAAAAGATTCTTAAATAACATTTTTTGTAGATTATTCTAATATAAACTTCAGTTTGATTGTAAACTTCTTACTAGTGTTTCTGTAAGATTTTTTTTTTTTTTACAAAGACTTTTAAGAATGGATTTAGATTTGACTGAACCTCTCCCAATGGTCTTAATGTGTCCTGATGTTACCAGAATTAAATATTTTAATCTTTTAATAACATTTTCCTTAGTTATCTGCATTGACTTTGCATTTCCTGCAAATTTCATTTCCTGTAGTATCATTGCTCTCCTCCCTTGCCTAGTTCCTGAAAGGTGACAGTTTAAAGTAAATTTTATTAGTTACTGATATAGGTAGAAAACAGAATATCTGTAGTTCAGCCTTTGATGATTTACAGTTTTCTATCAGGTACCAGGAAATTTCAGATATCATATTACCAAGAAGCGAACACCAATTTGGCAGAAATCAGGGAAAAGAATAAAAAGTTAGGTTGGGATCTAGTGGGAATGACTTCAGAATAATAATAAATAGAGCGAAAAGTAAGACCTTAGCTAAACAGTAACTAAGGGGGATGAGAGAGAGAATGAGAAAGAGGGAGACAAAAGAAGAGAAATTATTTTATATGGAAAAGATGCTATCCTAGAATTAATGAGGTGAGATTAACAAATGGAAAGTTTAGACTGAATATCGGTAGATATCCTGACAGGGAGATGTATTAGGATTTGGAATAGTATCCTAAGGATAGTGGTAGAAGATTCATCATTTGGCGTTTTCAACACTAGACAGGACAAAGCACAGGAAAAAATATAGTTGGAGAAAATCCTGCCTTGACAGAAAGATGAAATGAAAAATCTAATAGGCCTTTTCCATCTCTAACTTGTTGCTATGAAACTGCCAGAAAATAGTAAATTTAATCTTCTCAGTGTCTTTTATTCTTTTATACATAAATTATCTTAATCTTTTCTGTGCATTTTCTGCCTTTCTGTCTTTTAAACACAGATTTAGAAGCGGTATTAGAAATCTTTTCATTTTATTTCCTCTTCTTCAACTATTGCAGGTTAATTTTAGTTCTCATATGAATGCAACATGAAAATTAATAATGGTTAGATGAGTATTAGAGATGAGCAGGAATTTTTCATTTACATGTTTTCTCTTGGAATTTTCAAGATTTTCACTAAGCTTTTGTAAAATTTCAGACTGTTGTTCCAATTCAGACAAAATTAATAATAATGTCTAATCATCTGACATGTTTTAAATATTTTATTTAAAAATTGTAGTAAAAAAAAAATGGTTCAGGAACATATTCTAAAAAATCCAAGAGTGATACTACTGAAGGAAATATAAGTGTCACTGAAATCTTTCAGGCAATACATTTTACAGTTCTCTTACTGTAATTGATTTTGTTTGCATTTATATGTGCTGTTTTCTTTCAGCAAAGGGGAATGGCAATGGATGCTTTATTCTCAATGGATCATATAGACACGTCATAGTGCAGTTACCAAGCAAGTGTACCATCTCGTCTCTGAAATAGTCCTCAGAGAGCCAAGTGCCACAGGAGACTTGGAAGTGACATGCCACAAGAGACAGACCAAAACTTTCAGAGGTTCTGTGAGAATTGTAGCTTTGTCACCCATGTCAAAATGGAAAAGCACAAGTAGAGGAAAATATGATTGTTGTGATGTGCCAGATACACAAGTGGAATTAACAGTGTGATTCATTAAAAAAACTCTACAGTGTGCTTTCATTAATTATTTTAAATATTTAATATTCTGAAAAACTCTAGTTCCTCCTGAAGGCCAGAAAGCCAAGTGGACTCGGCCGCTTTTGTTAATGATTTACTGAGCCAGAGATAAGCAAAGGTCATAATCCATGGAGGGATTAATTATTGCTAAATTGATGATACTCTGGTTTATTTCAAGGATGACAATATTCTTTTATTTACACAGATTTTTGAAAGATTGACTTTAATTCAAAAATGGAAATTTCGGTTTTGTCTTTCTTTAAACATCAATAATAAGAATAGTTGAAAGCTGGTTTACTATGAACTTAAATTTGTGGTTTACCATTTTAGTTCATGCCATTGTCTAATATCTAGGAGAGCTAAAAAAAATCTGAATTTATTTAGGAGTTTTTTCTTCACTTTTTCACTTTATTTTGAATAGTTAACAACCTGCTCACAATATTGTGTCTAACATGCTGTGTAAATCACTTAGCTCTGGCAAGAGATAATTCTTTCTATATATGTATATATAAAAAAATAAGTGAAAACTATGGGTTTGATGAGATGTTTTAGAATTTATTTTACTATTGTAATTAAATAAGAGTTCCAAATGTCTTTAAGAACTTAAATAATATCAGTATGACATATCCTAAAATACACTTCAGGCATGAGGAAGTGTGAATAATGTAAATATAGTTTTATCAATTTGCAACCATTCATAGTAGAAAATAAAATACGTAGAACATTTTCTCTGCTCCTGAAGACAAGTGGTAGCTCATTCCTCTCTAATTGCTACTTATACTCAAACTCTCTCTTCTCCCCTTAAATAGAATTACTACTATATTGACATTTGGGTGCAGTATGGCTATCCCCTACTCTGTTCCTAAGCAGTTACTGGAGAGCACTGGCTGTCATGAAACAAAACTTATAAAGTTGACAGGGAATGTGCCTGACTACTTTCCACTATGCAGATATTCAAAGTGTCCTACATTTTTGGATAACCAGCCTAAAAGACCTTCACTGCTACTAGAATTTTGCAAATGATAATAGGCAGCATAGCACTTACCTCCTTAGGATTATCCTTAAGATATTTCAGACTGGGCACTTAAAATCACTCAGTTGTCTGAAAGCTGTTTTAATTTGATAGGTTTTAACACATATCTAAGTTTTCTCCTGAAGACAATAATTTGATATTTTGTACCATTTCTTTTAAATAAAAAAACACAATACCGCAGAAGGAAAAAATAAAAATAAATAAATAAATAAAAAGCAAAGCATGAACAGCAGAGAAAAATCTCAAAAGAATGCCTGCTGTAATAATACCTGACACTCAATTACTCTGTAATCCTATGAGAACCTCTACTGCATTGCTATCTACACAAATGCTTAAGTAGCTACTCTGATTAATGTTAGCACATGAATACAAAAAGAAATAATGATGATTTGTAACTTGTTATAAAGACCTTCCATAGAAACTTGCTAAAAATGTATGAAAATTGCTGGTTGTTTAAGTGAAGATGTCACTTTAAAATGATAGCCTAATCATTTTTATTTCTTTTGATATTTATTGTATTATCATTAATCTGAAAGAATTCTTTTGGAATTAGTGAAGATGTCATACAAATTTCTAACATTAATTCAACATTAATTACTTGAAGTATTTCTAACAAATAAACTTAATCCATTATTGTGTTTCAATTTTCAGTGCATGTTATGATTATAAGTAGAAGGAAATATTTTGTTTCTTTTGGAAGTAATAGGAAAATGAGTAGGAAGTTATACGGGAATAGTACTATAGCTCTAGGCTACAGAAAGTCTGAGTCATGTCGTCTTTATTGGTAAAATGTTCAGAACTGTGTTGTGAGACCCATCTCTAAGTGTGCTGTTGGTAACTGTGTGTCTCTTATCCAAATACTCCATTCCTGCTTTAACTAAGTACACGAGTGCAGAGAGGCTGTAAAAATTCTGACAGCTTTTCTTGAAATAATGATAGATACAAAGATTGCTTCAGGAATACAATGTGAGTTCCCATTTGTGGTTATCTTGCTATAACATATGTGTGACTGGTCTGAAGTTCTTTTTGAAGAAGATAGGCACAGATCTCATAATCATCTCTCATGGGATGCTGGGAGAAGTCTTATATCAGTCTTTTACCCTGGGGTGACTTCCATTCAGAGAGACTTTATCAAACAGCCAAACTCCTGATATTTTCACACAGAAAAGACTGGACATTGAAAGAGATGCAACTTTGCCTTCAGGTACTCACCTCGTTCACAAGAGGATTCACACTCATAATTTGCATGTTATCTTACACAGAAAGGAAAGCAGCTAAAGTAGCTGAGAATTTTCTGTCAATTTGGAAATATGCCTTGAAATTAATATGATTATGTAATGGAACTAATAATAATAAAGCCTCATTTAAAAATAAATAAATATCTTTTTGTTACAGAACTTTTGAGGATATATAACAAAGATGAACAAAAATATCATGAGTCTTGTAGCATAGTGCACCTATTCTTCCTTTCAAAAAGCAAGATGTTTTCCTGAATCCATTCTTAAAACTTATATTGAAATAGCAGTATGAAAAAATGGCTAACACCACACCATACTGCAAGGAATAGAATGTTCATGATTATTAAAAACTAGGAGAGATAAATACTGTGTTGAATCACTAGCTTCCTAGTAGTAAACAGGAAATTAAAATTTTCAATTAAAAAAATAAAAAGTTGGATAGTGCAAAAGAGTGATCATAGTGGTCAAAAGAATAAAAAAAAAAAAAAAAAAAAAAAAAAAAAAAAAAGAGCTCCATGGAACAAAGTTGAATTATAAAGTAAACACCATGACTATTTCACATGGCCAACACACACCAGGGAGAAAGATTAGGTGTTAGTAAGCATTTTATTTGGGGGTAAATGTTTCTGGAATCTTCATTAAGTCAAATATCTAGTAATACTAAAACTATAAGATATGACAGGGTATGAAGTAAAACCCTTGCCTTTAATATATTCTCTATATTTTGTATATTTTATCAAAGGTAGGGAACATTTCAGATGCAATTATCTGACTAAACAATGTTGATATTCCAGTTTTTTATCTGTTGTCTAATTCTATCAAGTAAGCGATAAGAAATATTGCGGCTGATGAGATTTTTCTAATGATACGCCCCATCATTTATCTTGTCCTGCACTTGAGGATGGATCAGGGGTTTTAATATTTTTTATCTCAAATTGCTTTTTTGTGTTTGTTTGTTTTGTGTGTTTGAATCTTATTATTTCTTTTAGATTTGGTTTTACTTGCATCTAGTAAAATTTTGAATAACATTGCCCTGATGAATCTATGAAAGGCAGTCATATCTGAAAGTGTACAAAACCATTTCATATAACAGTAAATCTGTTGCAAGTCTATATAGTATGCATATTGTTCAAAATTTTCAGTTTGGTCACTAAAGCTGAAGATTATTAGTGAAAATTTTGAAGTTCTTGTGTCCTCTGTAGGTACTGAATGCTTACTGTGACAGTGTCCAAAATTATGGTTTGTTTTAGCTTCTAACTGACAGCAGAAAATAGCTAACAAGTTGCAAAATACCTACTGCCAAGAAAAAACTGTATTTATAAATAAGAAAAATACAATACATGGATTCACCTTGAAATTAAGATAACTACATGTAGATGGCTAAATGTAGGTGTGAACATTTGAACTAAGAGTCTTATCTCCTGTTTAAGTCAGTTGACTGCAATCTTAGGATACAGTTGTCTAAATGTAGATGCCCATGTTCTTTGAGATCATGTAGAGTACTCAAAACATTTCTATGGACTTGGCATTTATAAAACATGACTTAATTTTTGATGGGTCAGCTGAAGACTAGTAGGTACCCCCAACACCTAAAAATACCACTAAAAATATATGTTTGTTCAATTAATCTTGGTCTTAGTCAATACCATGAATGTAACTCGGAAAGAAATTCAGCTCACAGTAGACACTGAGGACCCAACTCCAAACAAACACGTAGAATCGTCTGAAATGTCCTAAGGTAGCTCAGACATTTTGATGGAGTTGACAGAGACAACATACTACCTATGAGAAATTCAGGCCCTTTTGGAGTGGCAAATGGAAGAAAGGCAGAGAGCTTAAAGACTTCCCAAATGGCACTAGATTCACGTATGTGTGTTGAAAAAATATTCTACTTACTGCTGTTTGGTCACCTGAATCATAATCTAAGCTTTTTGGACTGTTTTTTTCAAGTCATTCAGTGAAGTTGGCTAAATATACTTACTGCCATCTCACATACTGTAACTCCTGTCACCTAACCTCCAGGTGTCTGAAGCTGATTGAGACATATGCATAGTTTGTTTCATTTAACAAGAGAAATATGGGATCTATTTATTTTTCAACTGCTTTAGCCTCAGTCATAAACTTTCATTAAACTTTTTCAAATCCTTTTTTTTTTTTTTTTTTTATAAGAAACAAAAGAGATTATGGAAGTAGTTGGAATTCATGCATTTATTTAAAATGGTTTAAATTTTCACATTCCTTTTAACTTCACTGTCTCCTGTATAAAGCTTAATTGTCTTTTCAGATGCACTTAGAGAAGGTGTAAAACATTCCTTTGGAAAGAAATATTGTCTATGGAAATGACCCTGTCTGATCTAACATGTTAAAAACAGATCTTAATTTTTTAATAACAGCACATGCAAACTCTCTCAAGGATAGAAAGGGCAAGGAAGACAGAAAACATGGTCTTTGACACCAACCTTTTTTAAAGCCCAAGAGACAAAATGAGTGACTTAACACACTTAAAATGGGTTGTGCTCACAAACTCTTTGGACATTTTTGAGCCAAGATCTGCCATCCTTAGGAAACTCAGCTGCATTTACACAGAAATCTTGTGGGGGGTTTGATAAGTTTTATGGTTTTTTATCCTTTATAAAACAAAAAATATAATCTGAAAATATTTCTGGAACTACAATCTTATATCATTTTATCTGAAAATATTGAGGGCGATTCTTAGATAACACAAGCTCATTGGAATTCCTGATCCACTTGCCACACTACAGCACAGCCACTTATTTGAGGAGCACTAGTAACCAGTGACAAGCGTTGGTGTGATTTCTGAGAATTTTATGGCTGCATACCTCTAATTGCTGAATTAATAGAATTTAATTTTCCTCAGCTCTCACAATAGAAGCAGCTGTGGGTCTCAGAAACTTGTTTAGGGATATGAGATAATCCCAGAGGATCTGTAAATCACAGACATTGTAAAACAGAGATGAGAGCCTGGAACTTGGAAACTGGGTATCTTATTATTTACTTTTTCCAAGAGCACAAGTCGGAGAGCTTTAAGACTCTCTATTTTTAATTAGGAGTTTAGAAGCTGACTGAGCAAAGAGCCAGAAAACAGGAGCCCCAGTTGGCTGTGGGAGTCTAGAAGCTTTGGGGTTACTAATCTAAAGACATTTAGATAATGTGGAACTGCACCACTACACATCATGGCAGCTGAAGAGCTAGGCAATTTGTAAGAGAACTATTTTGGCAGCTACTTCTGAAGCCCCTGAAAATAAAAAATTCATGTTAAATAAAAATTTGAGTGAAATGCCCCAAAACATGGTAAGTATTTTTACACTAATATTATTCTTTTAAAAAACATTTGGCAATTTGACCCATAAATATTTCCAGTTTTATGTTTGGTTTATGTCATGCTACTATATGAGTTTACTAGGAAAAATGTGCAATTTCTTAGAAAATGTTTAACTTAACTATATTATTGTGTACTACCTTTTCTTACAGTTTTAAAATACTTCTACAGATAATTTTAAATACAAGAATTGAATTAGATTTTATTACTATTATCATTAAAAACCCCAAGATCTTTGTTCAGCTGCCATTCACTTCTATAAATGACAAAAGCTAGAGAAAAAATATTTGGTTAAATTACTTGCTGAGAAGAACAGCATTTTGTCACTGTAATTTCTGAAAGGATTATGAATTAAATACCATAAAATAAACACAAAGCTGTTCTTATGTTAAACTTTCTCATATACCAAAGTGGTTTTAATGTATTTAAACAGTTTTAGAGAAGAAAAGATCTGGCATGGCCATCGCATTATATCCTATGATATCACTATATTAATTTCTTGACCTCATTTATTGACAGTGAAAATATTGCCAGACAATAATTTCACACCTGGAGATACTGAACTAGTTCACGTTAATGTAATTCATTTCATATGATACATTCAAGTTTATGAAAAGCAAAGAAAAGAGATTATTCTTCTGTTTGGTCTCTAAAGAAAATCTCAATTCTGAAAGACATAGATAGCTTGAAAAATATGTGATAAGATTTTCTTTAAAAAAAATGAAATTTCCTGGCTTGATTAGTTACACAGAAATTATAGTAAATTTCTGTGAAACAATTCTCTTCAAAATAGAGATCATGAGACAAATGTTAAACCATCAAACAATCTCTGGAGATTCATTAACAAAAATTGAAGATGTTTAGTGAAGACACTTCTCTCAACAGTTTTAGCAATCTGGAAGTTAGATTTTGGACTAGTCTGTCTTGGTCTTATCTATAACCATGATGGAAAAATAGAATTTCTAAGACAAAATATGTATCCAATCTTAAGAAAAAGTCTTTAAGATTTGCTGAAGCACCATGCACATGTATTTTTTCTTTCTAATAATTAGAAAACAAGCGTTTATGACTGAAGCAGAGACATAACATTTAGATTGTCCAAGATAGGTGAAAAAAATCCTACCAATCATCTGTAATACTTTCAAACATTTTGGGAGCATGAATAATTTGGAGTATGTAAAAAAAATCTATAGGCAGATAGTACATTATAGCTAATTGAAGGTGGAGAGTGTCCTGTTTAAACTTGATATGTACATCATTTTGTTGATTTATTTAAGACGATCCCTAACCAGATCATGCTCAGTGATGAGTGGATTGAGAACAGCCCTGCAGAGATGTACTTGGGGGTGTTAATGGATGCAAGTCTGACTATGAGCTAACAATATGTGCTCTCATCCCAGAAAGCCAACTGCATCAAGAGAAGCGTGACCAGCAGGTTGAGGGAAGTGATTCTCCCTGTCTACTCCACTCTTATGAGAACCCACCTGGAATACTGTGCCCAGCTCTGGGGACCTCAGAGTAAGAAAGACATGGACCTGATCAAGCAAGACCAGAGGAGGGCCACAAAGATGCTCAGGAGACTGAAGCACCTCTTCTATCAGGACAGGCTGAGAGATTTGGGGTTGTTTAGCCTGGAGAAGAGAAGGCTCCAGGGAGACCTTTTAGTGGCCTTCCAGTACTTAAAGGGGGTCTACAGGAAAGATGAGGAGGGACTCTTTGTCAGGGAGCATAGTGATAGGACGAGGGGGTAACAGTTTTAACTGAAAGAGGGTATATTTAGATTAGGTATAAGGAAGAAATTCTTGTGAGGGTGGTGAGGCACTGGAGTGAGTTGCCCAGAGAAGTTGTGGCTGCCCCCTCCCTGGAAGTGTTCAAGGCCAGATTGGATGGGGCTTTGAACAATCTGGTCTAGTGGAAGGTGTGCCTGCCCATGGCAGGGGGGTTGGAACTAGATGATCTTTAAGGTCCCTTTCAGCCCAAACCATTCTATGATTCTATGATTTCCTCTCTTGATCCAGCAGTCATCCACTAAAAAGTAATTTTAACCTATTGCTTAAAATATAATATGGGAATAATTTGGATCCTAAATTCCATAGTCAGAGAAATCAAAATAACCATTGACAGTACATTATCTAGCGAGAGTATTCATGAATGAAATCTCCCAGTTTGTGTACTTAAATGAGTGTATCTTGGGATAGATTCCCTAATTGATCACCATTACACCTCGTTATTGTTGAAAAAGCAGAGGGAGTGTGCAATGAGGGAAGAGAGGGAAGGAAGGCACCTCTTTTCCTAATAGTCTGCACTCATATCAGGTTAACAGATGATGCAACTGTTTTTCAAGTTAGTATTTCAGATCCAGTTCCATGCATATCTTCATGTTATATGATACTTTTAGAACACAAGTATCTCAAGATTTAATGTATTAAGTGCTGAGTAGTGTCAGTAGGGTGGAGAAAAATTCTAAAAAGAAGGAAACAAGGAAGTTAGGATCCTGGAGACAGACTGTAGTTGCTTGGGACAGATTAATGGGAAAAGTTGCAATATGTCCACTAGCTGAACCTTTCAAAGTAAGGTCTTTTGCACTGTCATAATGATCAATTTAGGCAGATGTGACAAGGACGGAAAGGAAGAAAGGGGAAAATGCCAGCAGCATAAGGGACTGAAGGAACTTACTGTTTTTAACAAGGGCTAACAAAGAAGTGAGAAGAATCTATCAGACACCTGATGACAAACCCAAATTACCCATCAGGTAATATAGGGTGACAGGGGAGGCAGGTCCAGAAGACACTGGAACAAGTGCTACTGCACAGTAACAAGAATTGGTATGGCTGTTACTTGAGGACCATCTAATAGTAAATAAAGGCTTCCTGAACCTTTGGAGGATTTTCATGGGAGGAGCATGAAGCTTTTTGCTTCTGGAAGGGAAGGTTCTCAGCAACTTTGAGTTTTGAAGGGTTTTATATATCAATCTTGTACTAAAAAGGAGTGACCTAAATCACAGGACTGCACACTATTAGATGCAGTCCTTAAGATTTACAAAGAGGTATCTCTCAGTACTAAAGAACAGAAGCATCTCTGTGCTATGTAACTATTCAGTTCAATAATTTATACATCTATCCTGTTGAAATGTTCATATGAATACAAAAAAGACCTTCTCAGATTTCCAGTCTCAAATTGGTAAGTAAAAAGACTTTTGTAATCTGTCATGCTATTGGTATATATGAAGTTTGCACAATTGTAATTTGTGGATGCTAACCAAATTTTGGTAAGTTAAGGACAAAGGCTTAATGCTTTTAATATAAGCAGGACAGATATTATTTTTCTAATGAAAATTAAAAGTAGTAAAACATCAAAAATGCTCAGTGACTAGATAACATATTGCCCAACCAGATAATTAGTGCCAAGCAGTGTCAGGCAGATTTGAAAGGCTAAAGCAAGTCATGGTGAATCAAACATCAGATTTCTTTCCGCTTAGGAAAGTACAATGTATGAAGCACTGAAGGCAAGATGATGCACTTCAACCAGAGATAAACACTTTTATCTCCAGATATGCCAGAACAGGAAAATGTTGTGGGTTTTTTGTTTTGTTTTTGTTTGTTTGTTTGTTTGTTTTCACAATATATTCTTCCCAATTCTAAATTACTTATATAGATACAGTTAGAAATATACAGAATAAGCCCTCAAAGACCAAGTGTCATTGCAGTTTTTGTGGATGAGGCAGTCAACTGTTTTCTTCATCATAGGGATATATAATCCAGTTGGAGCACAGACTTTGGTAAGACTGAAATAGAGGATAGGTAAGATTATTTCAGAGCAGTTTTGGAAATACGCTGCTGGAATTGACCTACCATTTTGAAGAATAGTTAGTGCTATGAATAATAACAACAGTTTATTCTTGAAAGTTGAAAGAGGCCCTCACAAAAGTTCCACATAAGGAAAGAATTTCTTTTATAGTTAATAGAAAGAATTACCTTTTCCTGGTTTTCCCTCTACTATCAGACCTTAAAAACAAAGAAGACAGATTTCACCCTAACTGCTGTTATGAAGAGGCATTTTCTAGCATATTTTCTGCAGTGGAAGTACAAGTAAATTAGCTATCCAGTCTTTTGCCAACACAGGATTTTCTCTTTGCTCCTGATACTGTTGTGACTGTGTGTGCTGGCTATTCACAGTAAATTTCAGTTGCAGGTTGTGGCAGTATACACTGTTCCCCATTAGTACATTTTTTTAGACAGTTTTGGAGCATGAATTAATACTTGTTATTTTTAAAAAAATCTACCATGACATCTGAAACATTTTTTTATGGTTTTACTGACTTGGCATGCCCTGATTTTCACGATGATGAAATTACTTGTGTAGTTTATTTTCCAGTATTTTAGTAGAAAAAAAATAATAATAATAAAAAAGTAAATTATTCAAGCTTTAAATAATCTTTCACCACAGAATTTTCATTATTCATACAATCTTTCCGTCTTACTAAAACACACTGCATCACAAGAGTTACTGATTATTTGACAGGAAAAAATGTGTTAATTTACACAATCTGTTTACTACAATTTTTAAAGATTATTTATTTATTAGATTGCTGAAATTAAGGGGTGCTATGCTATATTAAGAAATTTAGACCTGATATTTTCCTCTTTGATTTTAATAATTAACTGTGTGTACTTATTAGGCATAGCTCATCCTTAGTGGTGAAGACCCCAAACTTTTTTCTTTCAGTACAAGTCAGTCCTTTTTTTCTTTTATTTCCCTATTAATAAACCTGATTTAGACTTCTCTGAAGACAAGGCACTCACTTTTACTACTTCATTAGCTTAATCTGTAAAATGATCTCCTACCAAATTTCTAGTTATGAATATCACATTCTGAATTTAAGTTTCTTTTAAATATGTAGCTATTCAGTCATCCATTTAATGATGAACAATTGCTTACATTATTGAGTTAGATTTTGAAATCTCTGTTTAAAGAGTTTTTTAGATTTTTATTTTGAATATATTTACTTTGTATGGCATGCTGTGATAAATTAATTGAATAGACTAAATAATTTGTGCAGTAATATACTGTGTGAAACAAAAGTGTCACAGCAAAATATTTTCTTTAAATGATGGGCAGTAACTCTATCGAAATAATTTATGCCTAGGAGCACAAAGGGAAAGATTACCAAAGGCAAATCACATTACCTTTCTCTGCACATAACGAAATATTTTGCATGCAGCTAGGAAGATATTCCCTGAAGTACCAAATATACTGAAACTACACAGAGAAACATCAAAGACATTAGAAGTAATTTTTATTGCCATACAGAAGCAGAAGGAAAGAGTAATAGTCAAGTCTTCCAATACCACCTTCGTCTTTCAAATAACCCATTCTTCTCTTTTGAGAAGAACACTCAGGAGAGATGAAAGCTTAAATAAAACATCTTTCCTGACGACAGAAGTATTTTTTTGTATAAAAATCAACCTAAAAAAAGAATGTGCATGCATTTTGTTCCAAATGCATTATGTAGATTTGAATATTAAAGATTGTTACTGAGCTGTAAAGTAGAATTAAGACTGGTGTTATCAATAATAAGAGGAAATAATTGGATGGGTTGACCACAGAGCCCAGTCTTAACACTTAAAAGGAAAGATAACAGCAAAAATAACAAGTATTAATATTAATTATGAGAAAGTTTTTCCTAAAGAAATTTCATATTAATGTGATAATATGGATTAATTTTAACTTCATGTAGTGAGTCTCATAGTAGCAAGAATGAGTGCTCTGTTATTTGATTGAGCATCCACTGAATAAGATTTTCTTTTTGATCTTTTTCTTGATTATTATAAAGCATGGACATTGTGCTTGACAGTAGATTTGATCTAAAAATCTGTTTAATCATTAGAAGTCATTTCAATGACCTAAAACCGACCTTTTAAGGGACAAAACAAATACAGTCCTTGTTCAAAAGTTTTTACCATCAAAAATGCAAGCATAGGCAGGAGACATTTCTGATTACTGAGATAATTTGGCTTGGCTAATTATCTTGAATTTCAGGGTGTTTTGGGGATTTGGACAGAGAAACATGGGACTTAGTATGGTCTCGTATACTCATATATATGTTCTCATAGTATGGTCTTTCTGGATATGTTTTTCAAAACAGGTATATCATAAGCCTGACCTAAATGGTGAAAGTTCCCTTGGTATGTCTAAATTATGTAAATGTCAGCCCACAGGCATCATTCAAATACTGTAATCGTGTAAATTCAGTCTAAGCATAGTCAGAGTTCAACCTCTATAGAACTCAGGGTCTCATGTTCATACACAGCTAACTGGGCACTGAAGTAAAGTCAAGTCTTTTCATAGATTATAAACAATGCTGCATTGTTTAACAGGTTTGGGTTTGGTTTTTTTTTTTGTTTTTTTTTTTTTTTTTTTTGTATAATTTTACCTTACTCCAACTAACCTGTTCACTGACAATGACAGATATAGGCACTGTTTTCAGCCAGTAGTATGGCTACTTGTTTGTAGAGGAGGAATTATTTATCCTAAACTGTTCTGGACTGAGTCTTTTTATGCCATTTAGTCTTCTAGCTGGAGAACACAGCCTCTTTTATTTTACAAGTACAGATCTCTGCTTAGATAACCAAATGCTATTCAATATTAAAGTGAGATTGAAAGCATTTGAATTTATGGAAATTAATCTGTTCCCATGACTTCATAATAAGATTGATAAAAAATGTGCTGAGAATAATTCAAGTGAATTTTAGAAATAACTGGAAGGTGTAAAATTCAAATTATTATAGTAATTCAAACTATAGTAACTCTCAAGGAAATCTCACTTTAGACTGAACTTTTAATTTTTAACACTTATCACATTTTATTGCTGAGATTTTTAAGTACTTACTATCAGCTTAAATTTGTGTCTGGAAGTCAATGCAAATTTTACTTTTTTACATCTTTAGAAAGTCAGGAACAATCTGAAACACTCTTGACAATTCCACTCTAAATACATCCTTAAACTTGTTTACATCATTAGTATTTTATTGCTGAAATAATAAAATCCTTAATGTGGTAAATAATCTGCCTTCATAACATTTCTTTCTGGAGCCAGGGCCCAGAAGCAAGTTTGATGAAATTTCTGAATATATAACTCATAATTTGGACAAACCCATTCCATCTGTGAGAATGGATTAGCAATAATTCAAAAGGCTCAACATTCATTAATATTATCTGTCAGTTCTTTCTTCAGGTTAAACATACCACCAATTTCTTTAAGTCAGCACTCTGACTTTCTTTGCCCAGTTGGAAATAAGAAAGAATTATGCTTGTTTTATCAGTATATATGTTTGTATGTAAGGATAAGGAAATAATCCAAAAATACATCTACAGTGGAAATCTTCTCTAAGATGCAAATGTCTACATCTAAATTATACATTTTAAGTTTCCTAATCTGCAGAGAAAAATAGGAACTTTTGCAGCAACAGTCTTTTAATCCTGAAGTAGTTGTCTGAACTAATTGTCACTAATAGTTCCCCTAAATTTACTTATTTCTCTCCATCTGCCTGGTAGGAAGGTTTGGGTTGCCCATCACATACATATCAACAATGTAGTCATGTAACACTTGAAATCTACCGCTCTAGTAATACAAGTAATTTTCAGTATACTCTTAAATTGACTAAGGTTTCTGAAAACTCAAAAATAATGACTATTACATTCTTTAATGCTAGTACTATTTCCCTGTTGCTTAAAATCATTTTAAACCCATCCATACCTGTTTAGAGCTTGGTCAGATACGTCTGCGCTAATTTGTACTATGCAATGTGCATCTGCTCTGAGTAGAGAGGTAGCTTTTAAGAATACTGTGGACTTGGATAAAGCCAAAGGTGAAACCCAGGTGTTAGCATTGTCAAAATAGTGTAATGATTTAGGCAGATGAAAACAGAAATTGGACTATGCTCAGTTTGTTAGTCCAAAGACCTGTAAACACAGTATGACCTCTATCATGAGACCCTACAACGTATGGGCTTGGGTTATCTATCCCTGTGGGCAGGACCAGTCATTTCTCCTAGCTCTGCTAATATAGGTGGCACAAAGGAAAATTACCATGTCTGAATCACCAGAGGTTTTGTCTTGGACTTTACTGCCCCAGCTCCATCATCTTCCTCTCTCCTTAAACAGGTATGATCAGCTACCTTAGCCAGGAGGGCAGAAACATTCAGCTTTGGCTACATAGCTGTCAGGACCTGCCTGGGGTTATCTGGCCTGTGGGTGCAGAGAGATCCAACCCCGGGTTCACAGGACTCCATAATACACACTGACAGAGAGGAGTTTACCTTCTAAAATTTCTCCACTTTATGCACCATGGGAAGTTCTCAGAGAGAGAAAGACCATTTGGAGCAAAAATCAAGTCATTTTTATATCACATAGACATAAAACAGCATTGAACACCACAACTTCAAGCAGCGAATGCATGCTGTTAATTTATAATTTTCAGCTCAGATAGCCAATAGACTATGATGTTTTATATTCCCTCAGACCAATTATTACGTTTCCAGGCTGTTTTCCTGTTCTTGCAGTTACCAGAATTTATGGGATCTCACTTTCTCAGGATGTTTTCCCCCTTTTTCAAGACTATTTTCCACTTTTCAGAAGGTAAGTTGCCCTTATAATCCCTTCTTTTTACACTTAATACTGTTATCCCAGGATGTCACTGGTTTCTAGGTACCCAGCTGCACTTCAAAGATGCCAGCTGTGTTTTTCAAGGATGGGTTTCGTTCACAGGCCTAGTTCCCAGGCTGTCAGGCATTTTTTTCTCTTAGTATTTCAGCATTTTCTTCTATTCAGTAACTTTCCTCTTCTAACCAGGTCACCTTTCTGGCATAACTTCAGCCTTGGTAGAGTTATACTGAAACAGATGTTTCACTGTTGCTTCTTACCATCTGTACCGAAATACCAAGGACTTGTGTACAGCTGACAAACAAATTTTTAGGAGGATATGTGACTATTTCATTTCTGTTTCAAATAAGAGGCTGTCTTGAAAAGCCTTAAGCTCTTCTTGCCACTCAGCAAAGAAGTAAAAATGTGCTAGCTTGGGAAAGAATGTGAAGAACGGTGCATAAATTTAATGTCATTCTTATTTAAGTAGTTTTGAGGAAGAATCCTGCCTCAGAAAGACATAATAGAGTTCTACTCCAGAAAGGACACTTTTTCAGGAGGCAAGAATTTGTTTAACTCATTGCAAATTATGTTCCTCTCTCAGTGTTCTTAGATCAGCCCAGACTGTGCTTACACTCTACTCTTACTGTCCACAGGTATAGGTGAGGAAGAAAGGAAGAGTTATTACTTCCCCTGGGACACTGCTCTCCAAGGCAAAAAAAAGCTTTGTAAGGTGAAGGGTCCTCAGTCCTCACTTTCAAACACTAAAGCCAACTCTTTTCAACACCCAGAAGGGGCAAATTTTTCCATCAGTGTTAAGAATAAATTACCAGCATTTGATAGAAGCTTGAGCTGTTCCATGAATCTAATAAAAATAAAAGAAAAATGAACTTCAGCACTTCGTAGCAATGAAACAAAGAAATAAAAAATAGTAAATATATTCACTGATTAATTCCAGAAACCATGCATAAATAACACTTTATAAAAAGCAATCAAAATAATCCAATGATATTTTATTATGCTCCATGACAAAAGGATTTTTAAATGTGTCCTTTAGGTACAGGTTAATTTTAGTTTATAATGGTAATGATAATAAAGCACAACAATCTCTGCTATCAGTGTAAAACACAATAGGTAAAAAAAAAAAAAAAAAACAACAAAAAAAAAAAAAAAAAAAAAAAAAAAAAAAAAAAAAAAAAAAACCCAAAGACCTCATGTTTTCAGTGATGAACTTTTTGCAGTCTTTTCCTTTTGGTATGTAAATTCAGTATGGTATTTCAGTATTCTGTGATATCCTTGAAGCTGAAAAAATATTAAAACTTAGTTGGTTAAAAATAGCTGTTATTCATAATAGCTTTTATGATCAAGACACTTGATCATTAGTAAATGATAACACCTGAAACAAACTAGAACCAGCATAGGTCAAAACAAGCCACAAAAATGTCCTGAGGTTGCTAGATCAATATTCATCCCGTGTCCTTTTATAAGTAACTGCAAACTTATATTTATAGGACTATAAAAGAAAAGTCTTTGCTATTTGCGAAGTCTATGACAGAGTTGGCAGAAATTACACAAACTCCTTTCTGGAGTACATCAGAATCCATACAAGACATGTTAGCATGCCTAATATGGTTAAACATCTCTGTTGAAACAATTGAATGTCACTTTTATGTTTTTTTCAGCTGAGTATTTCTTAACCTCAGAAAGACATAATGGAGTTTTACTCCAGAGATGGACCTTTATCAGGAGGCAAGAATTTGCTTGACTCATTGAAATTGATAGCATGGGAGCATACTCGGGAGGTGAAATGACAGCAGAAATTTTTGTGCTCTATTATCATTATCGACTAAAGTCCAGTGACTTGGACTTTGTTTTTAATTGGAGATTTTGAATACCAGAACTACACTTACACCTCTGTAATAAGTGCCTAAATGTAGGTATTCTCTTTTCAAACTGAATTACTTTGCTGAACTAATAGTAACTCCAAGACTAGTACTCCAAAGTCTGTAGCTGTCTCACAAGTACTGTGTCATATTCCCTAGATTTGTGGAGAAGTCTTGTAAATTCCAGGCAGTTCTACTGTTGAAGTCTAAAGGAGGCAAACCAAATCCTACAAGTTATGTCTAGCAAAGATTTCAACTTTGACAAATAGACTACTGACAAATTGAAGGAGGTTAAACATGACAAACTAAGAACCTTTAAAAGTTGTGTATGCATAAAAAGGTATCAAAATAAGACTTTTCTTTGTATTCATGATTAATTAATTCTTTATAAGCAGTCTCATATTTAAATTCTTACATAGAATTTGGCAAATGTATACATTTATGCAGCTGTGTCAAGTATAAAAAAAATTTGATGGTTTAAATCTAAAACTTTAAGTGCTCTGATGTTTTCAAGTCTAAAATTTTTCAAGTCTTCTTAACTCCAAGTTGCCCTGATTGAGAGCACTGATACAACTCTCCAAGGCAGGCAGTAATCCTGGGTGACCTCTTGGACCAGCTTACATACAGCTGGTTTCTAGATGGCACTTTCTGAAAAGGTGCTCCATTCAATACATCCCACGATGTAGTCCCTGGAATCCTTTTCTTTGTGTTGGAAAATCAGAATCTTTTCTGACTGCTGGGTCCTATTTCTTACCAAATGGAGCTGATGACATTTAGCATCTTCTTCCTGTGTCTGTTTATTCCATTTGAAGCAGTAGTGCACATCTTTAGGATAGACAAGACTCACATGTCGGTGATTCTGCTTTTGCAAAGGATGTAGGAGTAGGTAGAAAAATATTTCTAATCTTCATCTGTAAGATTACCAATCTCTTAAAAAAATGGTTAGGATGTGTGTTTTCTGATACATATGCCATGCATATTTCTTTCCAGAAACAATGAAATTTGATAATGATAATGAAAGGCCCTACCTAATATTTCTGTCCAATATTTAGTCTAAGACTGTTGATTCATTTGCAGAACAAGTTTCTCACTAGTATTTAGGAAGAGAATTTTCAACATTTAGAAGTTGAAAAATACACAACAGAGACCACTGAAGAGCCATTTTGCTCACTTGTTCTCATTTTATCTGCACTCTTTATGCCTCTGTCTTTTTTGAGTGCTTTTTTTTTTTTTTTTTTTTTTAATTAATGTATTTGTTTGGGTTTTTTTGTTTTCCTCATATTATGGAAATATTGCTGACTGCTGACAAAAAAATCATATTTTGTAAGTAACCCCAGACAATCACTTGCTAGTCTGTGGAAACTCCATCTCTGGACTGCTCATCCTATTTCCCCTTGTCCCTTAAGAAGAGCGAGTCTTTCTACTTGGACCACTGCTTTGGCTGGAGAAAACATGCCCTTCTAAACCTCACAGAAGTAGCACCTAATGAAAGAAGATGGGACCAACTGCAGATGGCACTGGCACAGACAGAAAGCATCCAGGGAAACATCCACATATGCTTGTGACCAAAACCAGCTTGACAAAGCTGCTGGAAAGTAGTTTGACAAAAAAAGCCCTGGAGGTTCTAGTGGACACTAAGTTAAACAGGAGCCAGCAAGGTGCCCTTGCCACAAAGGAAGTGAGTGGTACCCTGGACTGCACTAAGCAAAGCATTATCATATTCTAGAAGGAGGTGACCCTTACCATCTGCTCAGTGCCGTGCCCAGGTGTGGGCTCCCCAGTAAGAAACCACCACAGACATAATGGGGAGAGCCCCTCATTGTCCCCCTGACACTGCTGCCCACAACATGTTTGTTGGAGTCATAATTGGATGCTGTGTTGACTCAGCACTGGCCCTGCAATGGCTCCAGTGCCTGCAGGGATGGCACTGTGCCTACAGGGATGGCGCTGTGCCTGCTCTCACACTGGGAAGAGTTAGTCTTTTGACAATCAGCACTGCCTGGCACTGGGACCCCCTTCACAGCCTCTCTCGGGTTGCCTGGACAGTATTCTCATCCCTGTCAATGCATCCCACATGACACTGCTTCTGTCCTTAACAAGATACTGCTGTGGCTCCAGGTGGATACCACCTGTGCCTTGGGGACATGCTGGAACAGCCAGGCCCCTCAGCAGCCACCTTTCTCATCATGCATGATGCTGTCTGCTTGCAGAGACAACCTTTCCTGGGGTTCTGTACAGGGACACGGCTCTGTCAGGCAGGATGTCCTGGGACCCCCCAAGGAGACCACCTCAAGATCACTGCCTGCCACTCCTTTCTGCAGACATGGAAGCACCCACTGGCCCCAGGTCTGCCTGGCCCTGGACCAGCTGCAGGTTCTGATCAGGCAGAAGGGGATGGCTGGGGATGCAAGAGAAAGAGAAGGAAGGCAGAAAGGACACCTATTCATATGTCCTTGTCTGGCCTTGTGGTTCCTGCCTTGTCATTTTTCCAGTAAGTCTCAGTGCCACATCCTATGAAAGCACCTCTCTCCTGTCCCACAAAGCTTCATCCTGCCTCTGTGCCTGTTCCCACAGGACAAGGCTGTGCAGGCTCCCACCTCTGCCCACAGGCTGGGGAACAGCAGGGACTCAGGCTGTTTCTTCTCTCTTTCTTTAGCTCTCAGGCAGTGAAGTCAGCACCACTCCATGGGTAAGCCCTGCCTGAGAGTTCAGTCTGAGAGTGTCAATGTTCATGCTGCGGGGATGCTCTAAGAGTAGCCATACACTGAAACACTGCTCCCAGGCTGGGGAGAGGTAACCTCAATGGCTGCAGGCAGCTCTTCGGCAGAGCTAACATTGCTGCTTCACCCAGCTGAGTCCAACCATTGCCTGCCCAGCCCCATTCTTACCACTGCTTCTGCTCTCTGCTTGACTGATGGGTGTACTGGGGTGTTTTGAGGTCACTTTTAAGTGCTTCCCAGGCAGGCATGAGAGAGAAAAGACAGCTTGGATCTCACAGAGTTATTTCTCTGCCCCTTCCTCAGGCACAGGCCACCAAATGGAGTGAAAGGAGCCTGGGTAACCCAGCTGCCCTCCATCAAGCTCCTCATGAAGTAGCCAAGCTGTTGTAATGATGTGAATGTCCCTTCTGTCTCTGCTCTGCCACCAGATGCTTCCTCAGCCCAGCATCAGGTGCATCACTTTTCACCTTCAATTTTTTTACCCTTGCCTAGTCAATGACACTCCACACCAGCAGACTGGAGAGGCTGGTTGAGGGCCAGGCAAAGGTAAGGATTGCTTGAGCTGCTTTTGCAGGATGTCCCCACATCCCAGCCTCCCCCACTATTGGTGTCCTGCTCTGTTGGGCACATCCCAGGTTGTTGGCTGCAGTGAAGCCTCTCAGCCATCTTCACCTCCCACACATCACCAGGGACCAATGCAGCTTGCTGGGGGTCCTTTCCGCTGCGGGGCTGTTTGGTGAGAAGAGTGCATTTCTTGCAGGCTGGTGCAGAACAGTGACTACTACCAAACCTGTCTGGCAACGAAGCTGGATTTGGCCACTCGCAGGTATGTTTGGATGTGCAGGATGGATCTTTTCTACTCCTTTTGCACACAGGCACTTGTGCTGTGCTTGGGATGCTGCTGCCCTTCCCTCAGGGCATGTCCATCCCTATTGCTCTGCAACAGGAGAGAGCTGAGGCCAAGGGCCCCTGGTTCCCAAATGGCATCTCTTCCTTGTGCTCAGCACCAGGGGGACAGCACTGAGAGGCACCAGGAGCACTTGCCTGACAGTTCGCATTAAGGGGTTTTGCTCTGTATGCCTTGACAGCAGGCAGGACCCAGAGAAGGAGAAGGGGGTTTCCCTGTCCCTTCACATGACAAGGGACCTCGGCTGTTGCAGAGGTGTCTGGACCGTCAGTCTCTGGCAGCATGGGGGCTCTCTTTGTCCAATCCTTGGCATCTCTCTGCAGCCAGGACAGCACAGTCCCCCAGCCCATCCATGAAAGAAAGCCTGGCCAGGAGGTCCACATCCTGCTAGCTCCTCTGGAGAGCAGTGTTCCAAGCAGAGGGACCCTGGGTGGGCCTCAAGGATTCCTTCTCATGTCAGTGACCTGCAGCCACCTCTCCATCCTGCCCCTGTGAAAGCGCAATCATTCACACTTGCTCCTGTCCTTAAGGCAGGTTCACCTGCCCCAGGGTCTCTCTTCAGCCAAGCAACTGTCCTCCCATGTCCCATGAAGGACCTGTTGTCTCTCCTGGAAGAGCAAGGACCCTCCATGGAGGGGATATTCCAGCTTGTGACTGGCAAATCTCAAGGGAGCTGAGGGAGGCCCCCAACAGTAGTGTGGAAGTAAACCTGCAATGCCAACCTCCAAAACATCCCTGCCAAGTTCCTTGATGTAGACCTTTATGAGGAGTAGAGGAACACTCTTCAGAAGACCAGCATAAAGGAGAAGCTGGCAGGACTGGGAGTAAATATGGTGAGCAGCCTGTCTGCTTCACAGGGATTGGCAGAGGCTAGGTACCTGTAGAGGCAAAATGATGGCTTCCTTAATGAAGCTGTGTTTTCTTCCAGCTACCTCTTGTTGCTGTGGGGTCAGATTTTGGGGGAATGTGGCACAGAAAAATATTTCTCTCCTTGTAGTATTGGAGGTTTCTCTATGAACGGGCTCTTGCCAGGAGGTCAGAGAAGGACATGGCAGTATCTCCAGTGAAGGCAGTTTGTCTGCTGCAGACCCAGTGTAGCTACGGAGCCTTCCATCGTGGGGTCTCGGGTGAGATCAGACTGGATGACGAGTGTTGACAACATCTACTTTATTAACGTTGTGTTTCTGTTCCCTCAGGCTGGCCAACAAGTTGCCCTACACCAATGTCCTCCTCAAGTGCTTGCTTGGCCTGTTCCTTAGTATCAGCAAAATCTGCAACCAGCAGGATGACTGACAGCAAACTCACTATCTGTGTGAGGCCAAACATACTCAGCCCTGCTGAGGAGCACACACTCCCTCTGGAAGTGCTGGTGCATGTAACAGGGAAGGTACACTGTATTTACCAGCAGGTTGCAGCCTTTTGGTCCTACCTGAGCTTTGCTGTTCAGTGGTTTCCTCCTCTCTTCAACAAATGCTCATGGGGTAGCTGCCAGGAAAAGCAGTCCCACTGCTGCAGATTTCTGTGCAAAAACAAGGGTCAGGAATGGGAAAGGCTGTTTGATCCATTTTCAGGCACCTGGATTGAACCCAGTGGTTTGACGCATGCAGGTGATGGGCCTGGTGCAGTTCCTCATTGAGAACATGAGGAACTCTTTGGAGAGGAGATGGCTGGACTTTCCAGTGCACCAGTCAAGGAGTGTCCAGCACCAGTAGTTGAAGCAGAAACAGCAGAGGTATGTCAGACCTGCAAATGCTGTGTCAAGATGCCTTATGCATGAAACCATAGTGCCTGATGTAAAGTTGAGACTGAAATGTACAAGATCTTCTCCTCACCAGGAGTAGACATCCTAAGCATTTATGTCTTTCACAGAAGGACTTCCTTCTTGCTGTGGATTCAAACCCGGTGAAGTGGAAAGCAAGGTCATCTATCAGCCTGCAGATCTGCCAAAGTTGAGAGTAAAGCTGATGCAGGTTGGCTATCACACTTTGTTCAATGATTCCATTGGCATTTGCTCAGCTGAACTGTCCTGTCAGTACCTGTCACCTTCCAAAAAGTTGAGCTGAGATCCGCCTTCATCTGAGCTTAACTGAGCCTATATTGGAGTGGGAGACAGGTGAATTGTGAATAATGCAAACCAATCCAAGTGATCTTCTTTTAAGCACCTAGGTAGCAATTTGGGAAACTGTAGCTTCTTCCTCCAGGTAGGTCCTTGCCACCTGTTCACTTCTACATGTCCTTTGTAGGTGCCTGTGCAGAATTTTTGAATGATAAATGTTTTGTTAGATAGAAAAATAAAAATAAAAATAAAAATAAAAATAAAAATAAAAATAAAAATAAAAATAAAAATAAAAATAAAAAATTTGTGCTTATTTTATGTACCCTAAAGAGTGAGGACTTCAAGTAATATACAACATAACTGCTTTGACTTGTGGCAGTTAGCCAGTCTTATTCCAGGCTTGCTGTTGTACTTCCATGCAATGCAAGAGAAACAAAAAAACCCTACTAATTTATTGTATTGTGACATAACTAGTGTGGGTTCAATATGAGCTATACAGAACAATAAAATGCCTAATGACTGCAAAATGGAGCTTGCACGAGCAGTAACAGCCAGTGCTAATTATTCAATAGTCCATACAAAAATTGTCACATAAGCAGTCTCTACCAACAGACTACTCTCTTTAAAGATTTAATCTTTTTTTAAAAGTAAATACCAAACAATCAAAAAGTAAGCCGATGTTGTTCAATGTTCTCCTGGAAATCTTTCCTCTTGAAAAGTAGAGACGGAAGAGTTGGCCACAGAACAGACTTTGACAGTCAAACATCAATGTACATAAATCCTCTGTGACAACACCAACGTATTACATTACCTACTATACTTTCAAGGACTTAATCCTGAAATTGTTAGCATACTGCATAAGTTAGTCCATATTTCCTGTAACTAGTGCCCTGTCCACATGTGAAAATTGGATTGACTCTTGTTTTTTCCCCCAATATGATTGGAAATATATCCTGGGGCAAAAAATATGGACATATATTGATTGTTTCAGAGTTCACAAAGAAATCTACTAGGATGCTTTCAGTATTCTTAGCTTTCAAAATAATCTTCCACTTCCTTTACAGCAAGGATGCCAGTTTTGTCACTGAACTGTGTCTGTACTACAATGCTCATTGTAATTGCAAGATCTTGGGAAATAAATGACAGCTGTATCAGGAGATCAGCAAACTGCTCCTCCAACAGCTTCTGCAGCACTTCCATTGATGTACCAAATTTAGACAGAAAAATCTCATATAGTCCTGGGTAGAGAGGCAAGCTGCTGATGACAGTTTAGTTATAGAACAAGAGTGTGAGGGACATTATCTTCTTTTGACCTTGGCACCTCAAGATCAAATACAGACTTCTCATTTTGGAAGCCCTGACAGAATATTATTAACATCCTAATATTGATCCTGTATCTCTGGATCTGCTTATTTAAATGAAGACTTCATTTTAAAATAAACATTAAGCTAATCACTTATTTGTCTTTCTCTTTTCCTTTTTTCCCAATTCTCTGGAGAAAAAAAAAAACTTTTTTTTTTTTTTCTTTGCATGTGTTTTACTTGAAATTGAAAGAGAATGTTACATCAAACCCATGAGGATTGATATCATGGTGGATTTTTTTAAAATGGAAAAGTAAAACCATTTTTGTTGTGAAAAGTGCCTAGTCTTGACTCAGCTACTCTGTAAATATTTTTTTCTCAGTTACAAGCAGTCATTAGAATTGTTTTCACAGACTTATTCTAGTAATATAAAGGTAAACAGACTGACTGTACCTTGTGCCCTTGCATCACTGTATTTATTCATCCAGACTGAGCAAAGTGCAAAAAAATGTCTTCCAGCTCACATTTTTCTTACTTCAGAAATCATGATATGCAATGAAGTGAAGAGAGGGTGCTGCTGTAGCCCTGGACTTTACCTGGGAGTGAGGTGAGACAATTAAAGATAAGAGTTCAGAAATGCCTCATATCTGCCAGTAAAGGCCTGCTCATAGATAACTTTAAACCTCAGACTAGGGACCTTGAAATGGAAACTCTGTTTAAAGAATAGTAGACATGCATAATATTGCCTAACCTGATGTGTTGCACAGTGTCTTCTACCCCTTTCAGCTTGCTTCAAAGGGAATGGGTTTGTGTCAGTTATTTGGTATAAGTCTGAAGCTGCCACTACAGGGGCAACAAAGAATTGCTAATATGATTTACAGACTGGGTCTATCAACTGCAAACTGAGCTGGAGATTGACTTTCAATACTGTTGAATACAGAAATGCTTTATTTGGCCTCTAGCTAAAAAAAAAAAAAAAAAAAAAAAAAAAAAAAAAAAAAAAAAAAAAAAAAACAAGAGAAAAAAAAGAAATAAAATCAAAGAAAGAGAGAGAGAGAGGGAGGGAGAACTAGTTTAATTTCTGAAAGATTCAAAACAAAAGTACTGGTGGCAGCAATGACAGATTTGTGAGGTTATGGAAGAAGTGATATGATCTGGGCTTCTACAAAAACATCTCCCTTTGGGCATTACATTTGTATGCATGAGCTCTATTTTATTTTCAGTAGCAGACAGATGTCTAATAGAACATTTTAATAATTTCTAAGAACATGAATCCTGCAACTCATTGAAAGTAGAACCTTTTACTTTAGTAGTATTGTGACATGCCAGTAAAATCAGTAGAAAATGTGAGTTTTATAAAAACAGGGGTGATTATGAATGTATTTGAACAAGATCCTAATGCTAAGTGAACGATGCAAAATAAATCTGTTGCAAATATGCATGAAGCAGAAAACTGTCACCAGTTCAACCAACATCTCCACATGCTTTACTTTTCATATAGATCAATTTACAACACACATAACATAAGATTTTGGACTACCAATTGTTCATTTGAAGAACTGTCAATTCTATAGGTCTTGAAAGCTGATATCTCACAAAAACTATATATGAGGAAAACTGCAATAGTAATCTTACATCTCTTATCCAAAAAACAATGGTTCCTTTTATGACTCATCAAAATGGCAGACAACTTATCTACTAGTTTTTTACACTATTTTTATTTTGTTGTAAGGAAACCAAACAGTTTTGAGAAATGACTAGTGAGCAACAGAAACTTGTACAGGTGGGAAAATTCATGATTCCTGATTAGGCATTGGGATGAGGTGTGATGAAATGTAGGACCAACATCTTGCCCTCTTCAGCTGAGTTAAAATTTTTTGTCAGCGGTATGTGACTACACCCCACATCATGTGACTACTTTAAAGGCCAATTGAGTAGACATCTCTGAAAAATTCCTCTTTCACACAAACAGACCAAACAGATAAACACTGATTGTGCAGTAAAATGGTTACTGCTAGGTATCTGATTTAACACTTGAGTGTTCTGAGGATTGAGGATTACTTTTAGTCTTCTGGTACATTTGCATTCTTTCATGTCACCAATAACAGACATAATAAAAATAATATATGAATAAAAGCAAGAAAAGTAGCTTTGATCAGTAAGGAAGCCTTTTGATGATACAGGGACATCTGCAGCAATACTAGTTCATCCTCCCTTCACATCAAAGTGGAGATGCCCTGCAGGTGATAAAGTTGGATAACTAATGAAGACTTAGCTCTTAACTTTGAGGACAGTTGAAGTTAAGTTGAATGCATCTTCTCTGTCTGCAACTTATTTTTTTTAACTGTTGTTAATTCTTGGCTGTTCGCAACCAGGTGCACCCATATAGAGTTGTTGTGAAACTTGGGATTTCTTTTTTTCATGAAGATTTTTCCTCCAGAATTTTGTGCTGTCATTTTTTTTCTGATATGCATGCCAGCAATATATAGTCTTAAATTCAACTTTTCAACACTGTGGTCAAGAAAATTCAGCTCTTGTGTCTCACAGGTAATTACATATTTAACTGGGCTTACATCTCAAATCTATCCTGGTGCTGGCTGTTGACAGTATGTTGACAGACCAGAATAATTGATCTTCTTTTCCCTCCTGTGGGACAATCTCTTTAATGTTATTCTGACTTCAACTTTATGGAATTATAGAATTTAGATTCCTTTAGGTTGGAAAAGAACTTTAAGATCATCAAGCCCAACCATTAAACTAACACTCCCAAGTCCGCTTTTAAGCCACATCCCTAAGCACCACGTCTACACATCTTTTAAATACCTCCAGGGATGGTGACTCAACCACTTCCCTGAGCAGCCTGTTCCAATGCTTGACACCACTTTCAGTGAAGAAGTTTTTCCTAATATCTAATCTAAACATCCGCTGGCAAACTTGAGGCTATTTCCACTTGTCTTATCGCTTGTTACTTGGGAGAAGAGACTGACACCCACCTCACCTCAGCCTCTTTCCAGGTAGTTGTAGAGAGCAATAAGGTCTCCCCTGAGCCTCCTCTTCTCCAGGCTAAACAACCCCAGTTCCGTCAGCTGCTCCTAACAAGGCTTGTGCTCCAAACCCTTCACCAGCTTTGTTGCTCTTCTATGAACAAAGGTGTATGATTTCCAAGTTAAAAACAAGCAAACAGACAAACAAACATGAAACTATTGCTATTTTCAAGTCTACAGGAAAATAACTGTTGTGGCTATATGATAAAGCAGATGTCGAAAATTTAGGCCCCTCTACACTATAATGTAATATGCTGATCTCACACTGCCTAACATGTTTACAAGAAGGTGGCACAACTTTTATGATCTCTTATATCCTTTGCAACCTCATGAGAAATGTGGGATGACTTTTTGCTGGCATGCAGGACACAATAAAATATTCCACGTATAAGCTTCATGACAGATCAGTGCCTCATTTTGCATTACCTCTCCATGTGAAATGGAAGGCCTATGATTTGCCTAAAAATAATTAAAAAAAAAAAAAAAAAGTTTTAGCTTTAAAGAAACCCAAACGTTAAAGAAAAACCCAAACAACCAAAGTTTGCAGCTTATTAAATCTGATACTAGATTATGAAGTGGACACAGGGAAATGGTAGCATAACACAAGTCATTCTGTCTGTGATTCTAGTTTACAGATATGCTTTTTTCCATTTATTTCCTTCAGTTAACAAACTTTTAGGTCACATAGATTGATAAATTTGGTATTCAACTTGGTTCTCAGTACAAATAAGTTTCATTGTGTAGTTGTTTGCTATTTACCAACAGATAATTTTGGAATTATTTGTTCCAAACATACATACATGGAAATTGGCACAATGTATGTAGTTCATTATCAGACAGATACTTTTTGGATTGACAGTGTGTTAGAAATTATCCCAAAATACAAGCATCTGGAATGAGAAGGACAGTCTTTGTTTCTTTTTTTTTAATCCATATACACCTCATTCTACTTGGTTTTCTTTGTGCATCAGACCAGCCTATTAATGATTGGTTTGCTTTTCCTCTCACACAATGCAAGGATGTAAGTTAAGCCATTAGACTTACCACAAAGATGTCTGACTGAAATCTCTTGAAGTCAAAGTGCCTCCCTCTCACAATATAACCAAGTACAAAAAAGAAAAATGACAAAATAAAATGCAACACATTTCTTCTTTGCAAGGATTTTCATTCATATCTATTTCCAAGATATCTCTCCTCACTTCAAAGTGTTTGGTTACAGCAAAAGTAAGTGCTCCATCTTAACAGTCACCATACAGATATGATTCCATATTGCCTGGAAAATTTATCATGTTCTCACCAGTCAGAAAAGAAAGAGATCTTCCTCTGTCCATAATTCACTAGAGCATCATTGTTGCTTGTGGTGTAACATTTCTACTATTTCTTGTGATGTACCGTTTGTTCCAAAATACTTTTTCAAGTTCAAAACCAGACATATGAATGCAATGATTTAGTGTGATTATATATCTACCAAGTATCAACTGTACTTCACATTGTGCTAATTATTTTCACATACAAAAAGCTACATATATGCATATTTATACACATATGCACACACACAAACACAAATACAGACATAGTATGCATATTAATTGGAAATATTCACAATGTTTGGGGAAAGAGAAAGAAAGAATACCTCATAGACAAGTGCAGCTTCAATTAGTAGTTTCATGAAATGTGAAAAGCGCAGCTCCATCACCTGGTTGAGCGGGCTTCTAAAGATCCCAAAGGTCAGGTTTGTTCAAAGGGTGGTTTCTAAGGTTTACATTGTATTTGGAAGTTTAGCAATCAGAAATTGATCCCTAACACTCCTTCCAGCATGTTTTGGACCGGAAGAGTCAAGTATCTGCAAATAATACAGATGTATTGGCAGACTTAGTTGTGAAAGCCCATATAGCCTCTTTCTTCCGTGTACATGGCCCAGCTAAGGCTATTACTGCTTATTGATTCCCTTCATAAGTAGTACATTTCATCAAAATCATCCCCACGCATGGAATTGGTACAACACATGAGGAACATTTATTGTGCAGTCTATTATTGTCCCAGCTCAGTGAACCATTAAGAATGAAGTGAATCACTGAAGCAAAGTGAGTTGAGCTACAAAATCCTGAAATTAGTTAAAAAAATAAAAGATGCTTAGTCTGAGGGATTTTTATTTAATTTTTCTAAAAGTCATCTCTCTTGTGATGTCTCTGACTAATAGCAAATAAGTTTTCAGCACTTTCTTCACTTTCTCCTTATCTTCACATTTTTAACTTTTGGATGGCTTGGGTATTTAGGACTCTCTATGAAGCTTATTACAGGGTGTCTGCTCTGTTTTGATGCATGTAATGTTGCAAAACAGATTATCTTGATTAGGCCAGGACATGTTTGTGCTCATTTTAGGGAGTTGACTGCCATGGCAGTTCAGGGCCTGGAGGATCCCTGAGGGAGGGGAGGCTGGAAGTGGTCTGTCAGGGGCTGGGCCTGGCAGTTGGGGCTGTCCCACTGCCCCAGACAGGAACATAGCAGCTGGAGAGCACCAGGACAGCCCCAGCTCCTGGCATTGGACACCTCCATGAGGATGGGGACAGACCAAAGCCAGGCCAGGACATGGGCCTGCTGGTGGGGGATCAGGCCCATGGTTGGGCAAAGCAATGACTGCAACGTGACAGGGTCAGGAGCTCGGGTGGGCACTGAGTACAGGAGCCTTAGCTTTAAAGCCTCTTCCAGAGAAGGAGATAGGAGCCTCTCTGAGGCTTCCTGGCAGAGATATTTGGGGAAGCCCCCAGTGAAGCAACTTCCAGTTCTTTCTTTCAAAGCTACCAGGAACACTGTCTCCAGGTTGGTGCTGAGCTCGGACAGCTGTGTCCTAGGGAGGAGGGGACTCTGGGATATGACACTGACCCTTATTTCTAGACGAATTAAACCACTGTGTTTTTACAAGTAGACAGACCAAAGAGCAGCTGAAATAAGAAAATCTAGATGATCAAATAAGTTTAAGAGGACTGCAGCCTCTAATGGCTCCATTAAAAAAGAAAACCTTCCAAAGCACAAAAAGTTTAAATAATATATGAACTCCACAGCATCAAATATGTAAATATATAAAACTCTATTTCGCACTTACCACAAGCTAATTTAGTACAATTTACCATAAAGCTGATAAATAAATTCAGAAATAATTTACAAAGCACTTGAGTGTGAATTGCAAGCCATGTATATGGCTGGAAAGGGGACGCAAAATGCCCAAGGTATTAGATGTAGCTAGCAGATCAGAAAAAGATACCATGTGAAATGAGATAAACACAGAGAATCTCTGGCATGGTGAATAGAGTGTTAAGAGAATGCAGTAGGTATGCTTCCCACACCTTGAACAAGGATGAGATATCCTGAAGGGTTTTTCTAATCAGGCACTTAGTCTCTTGCTTCCAACACTCAAAATAATGTGCAGACATCAGGAATTTCTTATGTATTGTAAAGAGAAAAAAAGTGCTTGTGTTACTAGCAAAAATCTCAGAAGAGTTTAAGTCTAGTGTCCCAAAGGCTGCAAGTGTAAAAGAGGAGTATAGAAACTGCAATTGTCACGAAGAAAGAATGTTGGAAAGAAACCTGAATTTAGGGTATTTTGTCTAACACAGGACAGATACCTGCAATCTGGGGATGCTATAGGTGAACTCACAAAACTGAAGCTGAACATAAAGCAAAAAAGGCCAGGCAGAACATTGTGAAAAAAAAATCGCACAAACCGCCATCAGTAGTATCAGGAAAGAAAAAGGGAAAAATCATCCTCTGTGTGGCAGTCTGAATCAAAAGCAATCAGGAAATGCAAGTACTTACCAATCAGTAAAGTGCAGTTGAACAGTTAAAAAGAACTTGTGACAGATAAATTTTTTGGTCCCCTCTACAAGGATTTAGTAACCTTGCATCAAGCTCTTCCACCCCTCCTCAATGCCAAGCATCAGTCTCCACTACAAATAAAGCATGATTCTTTGTAGGTCAGAATGGCAGAAAGGGAATCTGAATGATTTGTGATGCTGAAACAAAAACACTTTACTTTAGTCACTAGCGGAAATATCATTCAGGTAATCATGGTTTGTTACAAGAAAAATCAGATGAGATGGAATTGATCATATTTAAATGTAAGCTTTTCAAAGTTAGATGTCTATTGTTAACGACTTACTGGAGGTGTCTTTACAGACAATATAGAATAGCAGGCATCTCCAGAGGGTGATTCTTTCACCTATTTTAGACATCGATGTTAGGGCAGATTAATCACTCTGTGATGATGCCAATTCCTCTCCATTGACTCTAGAAAGAAACTGTGTGATGACTGTAGACTAAAATAAATGACTTTTAGATGCTCTAAAGTTAGTGAGATTAATCCTACATTAGATTAGCAAATTAAAAAAGTAGGAATTTTGCCTTCCCACTCTGCACATAAAGTGAGTTAATGGATTAGCCAGATAATCACTAAGTGAAAACAACTAAATCTTCAGGAAAGGTCTTTGAAACAAAATGTCCTGCTTTTCTTAAAAATTCATGAAAAATAAAGATTTTTCTTTTTCTACCATGTCCTCTCAAAATATTCTTACATTTATTTTGGGATCACATCCCTCCTATGAACTTAAGATGCTTTTCATGTGACAGGAATATTGATACTAACAATATTGTTCATTCAGCAGTCAGCTCTTGTCCTGGTTGCATAATTTATGGTGGTGTAAGATTGTCTAGAAGTTTGAGTACATATATTTCTGTATTTGTCTTTCAGTTGTCTATAGTAATATTTTTAATTGGATTATCAATCTAGGCCAAATCTGACAATGGTGATCTCTTTTATTTATATAGCTAAATTTAAAAAAGAGATAGAATTCAATCACTTGTTGTAAGGCCAAGTGGCCCTGACTCATGCATACAGTGTTTATAACTAACGTCATTAAGAGCTTCTTTTAATTACAAGTATAGACTTGAAGGTCCTACAGGTTTTATGAAAATAAGCATCTGTTGGAGGAAAGCCCTAAATCAGTGGTTTTAGTGACAGAAAAGTTTTAATACAAACTTTAAATGCTGGAAAGTCACAGGATATAAGCCTTCACATACTCCGTTTCTCATAGTAATACTTGGTTTGTCTGATGACTGATCATGTGTTCTGCACACATCATAGGATTATTTGGTCTATTAGCCTTTCTCACATTCAGCGAAAGACTAATAAAAAATAAATATGCTCTGGTAATAATCTGGTGTAACTTTATTCGCATCTGACATTTTTGTTCATGCTGAGTTATATTTTATATGAATTTACAGTACCATCATTTTTATCCATAGATCTCAAAATACTTTTCAAGGGGTAAAATCATTGTCAGTTTGGCTAAACTTATCACACTGAGAGTTTATGTGGCTTGTCCAGAGTCAATAATACCAACAACATCAGTGGCCTCTCAGTAACAGTAAATCCGCTGGGAGAAACACATTGGATTGCAGATGATCTATTCAGTCAGTGTCTCCTCTATGTTAGAAATGCCAGGAGTGGCTATGTGTGTGTCTATGAATATATCTATGGGTGTGTATGAATGCTGTATAGTATAGTAATAAATAAATATTATGCATGAACAACATTAATTGCTACTTTGTAAGTAATTTCAGGTAGACATACAGTCAAGAATTGCTGTGGATCTGAGACTGCTTGCTTTTGTGGGTTTTATTCAAACCCTTAGTGTATGCTGAGCACAGGGGGTTTTTGTAGCTTAATGTGCTAGAGTTACTGCTAAAGCTTCTTACAAAACAAAGAATCAAACCAGAAATGCTGAGGGAGAAGAACAAGACCCAGAAGGTGAGACAAAGACAGAACATGAGAAGTGATCTCAGTTGGCAGGTCCAGCCAGCCACAACAGAGTGATAGTGTGGAAATTTGTTGAGAGAGATTTTCAGGACACTGCTGTCCACACAGAAAACAGGGTACATATTATGTAGTTCAAAGCACAGCCCTCTCTGTTATCGCTGCTCTCAAATGCCTATGTGTGGCAGCAATAATTTGCCCTCATGTCATTTATACTTCTCTCTAAACAGTAACTAGCCATATTTAATCTGCTGGAAGGGGAGGACTGTGCTTTTAAACATAGTTGCTTTAGTTGCTTGCAATATTTTCAAATGGTAAACAAATCTAACATTCCAACTAGTGACATAAGTTGTTACCATTTGTTTGACACAAGCTTTCAAGAGTGAGGAGTGAGGTGTTTTCACAGAAATATTTTCATTTGTCCAAGTGGAGACTGTATAAAAAGCAAACAAAAATGAGCAAGGAGTAACAGATAGATTATTTACTGCAGTGGATGTTGTGTATGTGCTGCTCCTTTTCACCAAATGGGACTTGGGTCTACATTAATTTGCAGAGGTGTACGTGCTTATTCTTTGACCCACTTCCTAAAGGCAGCTTTTGGGCCTAAAATCATTGAAAGAAATGGAAGCTAGATGCATAAATACTTTTGAGGACCTAGCCTTGTCTAATTTCCTATGAAAACTTTGAAGTTATAACTATACTAGAAAATTAAACAATGACAAGCGATGTTCCCAGATACTGAAACGAAATCATTTGTACTGCTAAATTTTTAAGTTAGTCTCTGGCATGATTTTATCCTATGCCAAAGCATTCTTGACTGTGGCTCATGAGTTTCCATGGAAGTAGGATCATTCCCAGGATGTAGATTGAATATAGGCACCTTGTTCTGAAGTGTAAAATAGGTTATTAGTGGGGATGTAGGCTATTTCATGCCAATCTGCCACAGTGCCAGAAAGAGTAGTCCTGCACATGTTTCATAGATATAGCCTGAATGTCTCTGGGAGAGGTTAAAAAGCAGAGCTGAAGACTCAGGGCTCACATCACAATAAAAGAGGAATTCCCTAGGGAACAGAAAATTCACATTTCTAAACAGGAATGAGAGCGAGACAGTCTGGTAAAAATCATGTGCACCCCACAGTAAATCTTTTGTGGCAAAGTACAAATCCACTCAAATTCATGATTTAATTTGAAAGGACCTTCTGTTAGCTTACAGATACTTGGTCAATAACAATGAGAGTGTATATGCCTTTCAGGACATCACTGAAACATGATGAAATATTTTGGGAATGACACAGCAGGGGGGAATACCACATACTGTGTGTGTCAAAATTCTACTGGACCAGAATTAGTTGTACTAATGAAACTGGCCTCTTATTGACTATACTTTGTAAATATATCACGATACTCTCTAGAAAACATATCTAGTAATAATAATAATCCATATTATCCACATATATACTCCATAATAAAAAAAAATACTGGCCATGTTGGTTTGAATTTTGTGCTCGTTATTTTTCAGACCTAACACAGTCCCTAAAAAAAGCTGTTCTCCACTGTTGAAGTCCCCTGAAGAATGTGCGGCTTCTCTGATTTTCCTAGGGTTTTTATGAAATGTTCTTTTGTTTTGTTTTGATCATTTACTGAACTGAAAATTGGGTTTGGATGTATATAATTGTTTTTACTGAGACTGTTTAACTAGTTCATCTTTATTTTTTTTTTGGACATTGCACATACAATAAATATATGGCATGTTTATTCCCAGATGTATTTATGTCCTGTTTGTGGTTTGGGTTTTTTTCATGATAATATTTTTTTGAGTGTATAAAAGAAATAGAGAGGAAAAACTTGTGTCTAATGAGTCAAAATGTTTTAATTTATCAAGTACACCCTTGGCACAGGTAGAAATTTCTAGACCAATGAAGTTGGCAAATATTGAATTCTATTACAGCATTCCTTGAATATTTTTTGTTTCTAGTTTTCAGTACAAAATTTAAAATAATGACTCCAATGAAATTAACAACAGAGCTTTCATTTATGTTAAACCCTTGTATAGAGAAATTTTATTTTTTAGTAATCCATCAGTAAGTGTAATTTCCCAACAAAACATTCACCCATGGCAATGTAATCTCCACAGAAATGCTTTATGAGTATAACTATCTAAGGTAAAACTGATCATACAAAAATTATCACCTCTGATATTTCATCAATTAATGTTGAAACATTTTCACTTCTTTTCAGACTATGGAAAATTAAGTTATAATCTAATTTGCATAGACATTGTACTTTAGAAACAGATTTTAAAGCTCTTTAAATATATATATAACTAGAGTAAAAAAAAATGTCACCTTCTGCTTTTTCATTCAGCAGAGGACTTACAAGTCTGATATCTCTGACAGAAAAATACCAAGAATCTATATAGGTTGTTTTAAGAAAATATTTTTACTTGTAACAATTTCAAGAGTTCCAAGCATTATTCAAAAGTTTTGAAATATCTGTATGTTTTATTATTAATTTCTTAAGAATGTGGTGCATTAAAACACTGTTTTAACATGTGTTTTTAGCTGAAAAGCAGTCTTTTCAATTCAGGTAGATTTGTCTACTTCTACTGGTAATATCCTTTCAGTAGTTAGCCTGAGAAGTCCTCATGACCAAAACATGTTTGGAAGCTTTACTAAATTCTTTTCCACTAGGGATGTCTAACATGAGAGGTATCATGCTGTTTCCTTATCCTTTAATGTGCTTTTCCATTCAAATAGATGCAGAGAACATATGTTTTTCTTTACAAGGATTGCTTGTATTATGATATTTAAGAAAACTTATCCCATTCCCTAACTGTTCACAACACTGTAATGTCTTAAGACCATTTTGACAGAGTGCATGGAACACTGCAACAGGCCAAAGACTTCCATGATACAGCCCTATTAATTGTTCAGGTCGTTAATAAAACCTATTTGCATGGTAAATGGCCAGCTAAAATTAACTTGCACTGAAAACTAAAGTGATGACAGTTCTGCATGCTGCTCTGCACCCTGTGATTTCTGTTATTTGTCTTCAGTCACTTTATATTTTATATAAAATATATTTATGAGGAAGGAATTTATCCCTTTGTGATAACTGGCTTTCCAAACTACTTTCTCCATGTGCCACTGTAGGTATCTATTAGCTGCTCCACCACTTATGTGCTGCTGTCTGCTTGACCGATTTTCCGTTGTCTTCTATCTTTTGCCAAGAATAAGAAACAATAAAGGATATCATTAAAAAAAAAAAAAAAAAGTTTCTTTTATGTCCAATTGTTGTTTTCCAGGTTCCAGGAAATGTCATTTAACTTTCTACATTTAATGTGGTGACTACCCAGGAGCATGGTGAGCCTGGCAGCCTTGGCAGGCATTCTTGACAGCTTGTCAAGCCTAAGGCTACTGCATGTTGTCTTTCCTCTCAATAATTAATAATTAATTAGAAGCCATGATTTTTTAATGATGGACTGATTTAAATGTACTGGGGGTGGGAGGGGCTTGTATTTTTTTTAAAGCATTCATTTTTAGAAGTCAAGAAAGACAAGTAAGAGGAACAATGTACATGATTTCAAACAAGTCAGATAAAATCACTGGAGGAATAAAGGCCTACCATACACATACATTCCTCTGCATATATGAGGATGCATTTGCACACACGAAATTCAGTCCCTGCTGGCCAAACACAAGTGACTAAACACCTTTTTGCAAGCCCAGAAAATCAAACACAGCCTGAAGCACCACATTTAAGGATTTCCAATGCATACAAAGCACAAATCCCAAAGCAGTATTATTTTTTTCCTTAATCAGTTGGCATGTTCTGAGGAAATGTAGGAAAATTATGGCCCTAATTTTCAAAGACAATACAAGGACCCACAGAACTGAAACAGAAAAAGCGTGCCACTGTTATCTGATATGAATCCAGCACTCTCTCAGTATACTTAATTTTCATATATATTATATATTACATATTACATATTACATATTATATATTACACATTACAGACTATGTACTATATACTGTGTATCGCATGCTGTATACTGTATACTATATATTATCTCTATTTCTATTTTGTATAGTTCCCCCTACATTTCATTTGACCTTTTTTTCTCTTATTGCAGAGGTCCAAGTTCAATGAAGACTCTGGATGTTGCTGAACTCGTGGCAGAAGTTCAAAATTGCCCCTTGGAGCACAATCTCCAGCCTGAAAATGAACATCTGTGCTCCACAGCCAGTGCCTAAGGAACATCTTTCAGAACAAGAGGCCAGCCCAAACATACCCAACAGGGAAATATTGGAAACAACTCTGGTTGAAGTCCCTTCCTCTGTAGATGTTAGATGACATCCTGTTTTCGTCTGCAATAATTTTCTTCTTAGTACCTGGTACAGTGTTGTGTTTTGGATTTAGTAGGAGAATAATGTTGATGACAACACATAGACAGTATGTGTTTACACGTAGACAGTATGCATTTAGTATGAAAATAATGTTGATACACATAGTTGTTGCTAAGTAATGTTTATGCAAAGTCAAAGATTTTTCATCATCTCATGCCCTGCCAGCAAGAAAGCTGGAGGGGCACAAGAGATTGGTAGGGGACACAGCCAGGATAGCTGACCCAAACTGGCCAAAGGAACATTCCATGTCATGTGGCATCATGCCCAGTATATAAACTTGGGGGAGCTGTTTGGAAGGGGCAGATTGCTTCTCAGGGACTGGCTGTGCATTGGTCAGCACGTAGTGAGCAATTGCATTGTGAATCACTCATCTTTCTTGGGGTTTATTTCACTTGCTTTTTGTTATCTTCCTTTTCATTACTATTTTTTTTTTTATTATTATTATTTCAATTAATAAACTGTACTTAGCTTAACACATGAGTTTTACTTGTTTTCTATTCTTCTTCTTATCCTACTGGGTGGGAGGGAGATGCATGAGCAAATGGCTCCGTGGTGCTTAGTTACTGGCTGGGGTTAACCACAACAGATGCTTTGTTACTAAAACCTGTCCCCTTATATTCAGGATTCAGAAACTAATCCTACAAAGGGGTACCTGCCTGTTTCACCAAGACACAACATCAACTTGGTTTCCAGGAACAGTTCATCTACAGAGAAACAAAGCTTTTCCTGGGGTGATATTGTTCCCTTGTATGTAGATGATAAAATATCAGCAGAAGAGAAGTGATTTCACACTATGTACAACAGCAGAGTGATGGCTCCATACGCAGCTGCAGTCCTTGTTATACTAAGCCTCCCAGAGTGGAGCTATAATTAGTCTAGAATTGCTAGTTTAGTCTAACAAATCTGCTTGTACTATTCTTGGGGAAAAAAAAGAAAATAGCATTAATTAATATATTTATTAACTTTCAGATATTAGTACTTTTTTGGAACTAGTTAACATTTGTGAAAGCTTCTTTGTTTAACTGTTATTGATAAAAAACACTGCATATATAAATATCCTCTCCCACACCTTCAGACTAGTCAGCACTGTAGCTAATAACCGCCATAAACAAAGTCGTTTCTACAAACGTATAGTCTGTAACTTGAAGTTAACTATGTTAATCATCATGGAATGTTCTAACAGAAAAGTTCAACATGGGAGTAGAAGTATTGTCTTTTAGGGAATTTTGGTTCTTCTCTTACTATTGTTACATGATAAGTATCACTAGATGATGATGAAGTAGAAGTTGTGATCTCTTATTTCTTTGGAGAGGCATCCCACAAAGAGAGGAAAATGTATCTGCACAAAAGGAGTACCCAGTTTTTCCCATTATCTAAATTCAGTTGCTGAAGCTGAATTCCTTTTGGAGACAAAGACTCAGTTGATGGATTGAAATTTCTGAGGCAAATTAATTCCTTGCTGGACTAGTCTATCTTGTTGGCCATTTCATGTGGAAATAAATCTCAAGATCTATCCAAACTTCAGTGTTCTTTCCCCTAATAAGAATTTAAGGTGTCAGTTTCCAATATCTTGTTACAGTCCTTGTTTGGTGAAATGATGGTACAACCATGAAGATCATAGAAATACCATTTTCTGACAAAAAGAGAATAGGAATAGGTCTTGACAGGTTGACTAGCTTATTTCTGCCCAAAGTCAGCAGCAACTGTGCCAGTGTTGTTCCGGATGGTTGCTATTATCAATCTGTTCTCAAAAACTACCAGTGATGGGGCTCAGATGCTGACTCTAGATGATCTGTCTGAGGGCTTCACTATTTTTACTGCTAGGAGAGAATTCTGGTTTTGTGATTGTAACCTAAATCTGCCTTTCACATCACTCTTTAAGTTCATGTCACGGCGGTGTCAAAAAATAGATCAAAATGTCTCAGAGAAAATGCTTTCTTACACCTCTAGCCAGTATTATATAGAATTTACAGAAAAATGGTGACATATTGTTTTAAAAATTTTAGTGTGTGTATTTCTACATTTGTTCAAGTCTGTAATACCTGGATTTTGTAATGGTGTATACATGATAATCTTGAACAGAAGAGATGCTATGTATTATCCTATGTGTGTGATCCATTTCAGTGCAAAATAATAATAATAAAAAAAAAAAAACAAAACAGATTTTAGAGCCTAAGGGGTTAGTAGTATCTGGCAGGTTAATTAATTGAACAGTAATCCAGAAGGAAACATATTCCAGTGGAGACAATGGAACACTCTCCCTTTCCAATTGATCATATTTAGTTAAGAGGATTGGCAGTAGTTTGCAATTCACTCAGGTGCTGCTTTGGGCAGGGCCTGTGTTACTTAATCTAATAGTTCTTTTCCTGCTTTGATGTTGATAAAGGCCCCTGAAACTCATATTTCTTAATTGTATCGTAATAGAAAGAGGGCCCTAGGGACAATCAAAAAGGAATGAACCCCAAAAGACCAAATCCATTTGCTATAATTGGATTGTGTTAGGTTATGTGATAAAAGCTCATCTGCACACACACAGATGAGCAGAGACAATGGCAGGTAGAGTCTAGAATAATACCCTGCCAGACTACTCCCAGGCCCATCACAGGAGCTAGCTGCCCATCAAAAATCCCATCTCTACAGATGATCACAGGGGTACAACGGCAGATGTGGGCAACCCAAATTAAAGACTCAGAGGAACAGATAGTCTGTCTGGACTACTCCCAGGTCTATCTCAGGAGACCCTGAGACCCAGTGTCCAGGGGTAAAATCCATCAAGATTTGTGAACACCAGAGAACCTTTTGGACTGATGGGTGTCACTACCTAGAAGTATGGGGTACATTATGTGGTACAGGGGAAGAACATTCTGGGATTGCACAAGACTTCTTATGGGATGATTAGAGGAGGAGCTGAAGGCAGAAAAAGAGGTGGATCTAGTTGATCTGGGGAGGAACAAGCATGAGAAGATAGGGGAATGTGGATGTTAGTGGTCGTTCTTGTGAATTGAACTTATCTACACAAAACAGATAAGCAGGCACTTCTTTATTCCAGTGCTGGGGAACATGGGCGATAGCTCCACCAAAGACATGTTCACTGAAAAGCACAAATCACAACATATTTGTAGACTTTTTCAGCAGAGCCATGGTTACAAAAGATCATTTAAATGCATATAATTCTCCCTTCTTAATTTGACCTCTATAATCATTGGCTTTTGATTACCTCACCTTACCTATATTCCTATTCTACAGAAATCATTGGTCAACTTTACTAATTAATTTGAATACAAAGAGGGGATGGTAATGATTCATATTCATGTTGTTTCCTGGAAGTCATTATCATATACAAATGTCTCTAATGCACGTGTGGTCGGGGGTCCTCTGGTGGTCTTCGTTAGTCTTCTTCACTCTGTCTGCTGATTGAACTCCATTCTTGCACATGCTCATTTCATCTTTCACTGATCTTCCAAACCAAAACCAGTATCTTATGGTACCTATTGTTTTGACTCAAGGTCCATAACCAGTACCCATTGTTTTAATTCAGAGTCCATAATGATTCTGATAGTGATCAAGGCCCACACCATACTAGTTACCTATTTCTAAGGGCCTTAACATACTTTATATTCTCATAGCTGCTATAACTCCATATTAAAATCAAAATAATATTCTAGGATACAAGCTATTTTATTACGGTGACTGTAACAAGGGGACAGAAATGGTTTATCACATGTAAACAGTTTGTTGCTCATTAAACTTGTCTGCCACGTAAAAATTTGGTTGTTCAGTAAATTTGTTTTCATAGGATCAGTGCAGTCTGTCCTATCTTCTTAATAAACTCCATTTCTAACTGAGGGACTCTCTATCTGATGTGTATGTGTGTATGGGGGTCTGAGTGTCAGCAGCTGGAGTGGGACCTCATGTTACAAGGGTCCTGTGAGTGCAGCAAGTGGAGCAAATATGGATGTGCAAAGGGATTTATGAGTGTTATGTGGTGGGTTGAACCTGACCAGCAGCTAAACATCCAACCTGTCTTTCTCTCACTCTCATTCCCACAGGATGGGAAGAAAATGGAGGGAAGATGAGAAGACTTGTGAACTGATATAATGATGGCAAAAGCTGTGTGTGTAAGCAAAACAAGAGTAAATAATTAACAGCCAGGGGATCGACTGCTTAGACCATGTGACTTGCTTTGAGAAACTGGGTCTATCGGAGGCTGATGGGGTCCATCTGTTAGAGAAGGGGAAGAGCATTTTCGGTCATAGGCTTGCCAAACTGGTGAAGAGGGTTTTAAACTGAAGTTGCCAGGGGAAAGGAATGTCAATCCATCCCACTCTTCAACACGTTGATGCCAGTGCCAGCAGTAGATGCCCAAAGCCAGGAGAGGAGTCACAGGTCAGGATGAGAGCACCGGAAGAGCAGCAAAAAGGAATTCCAGCCAGTAAGTCAACTGATTTGAGGGCCCAATTTAAATGTCTTTATGCAAATGAACAGGGGAATAAAAAAGAGGAGCTAGAGACATGTACGCACCAGCAGGTCTACAATCTTACTGGCATCATGGAGATGTGGTGGGATATCTCCTATGACTGGAGTGCTGGAATGGAAGGATACAGGCTCTTTAGGAAGGACTGACAGGGGAGATGAAGAAGGAGTGTCACCCTCTGTGTCAGTGACCAGCTGGAGCCCTGCCTGGGGATGGTTGAAGAGCCAACCAAGATCTTATGAGTCAGGATTAAAGGGAAGGCAGAAACAGGTGACATTATAGTGGAGTCTGCTACAGACCACCAGGCAAGGAAGACTGAGCGGATAAGGACCTCTACAGACAGATAGGAGCAACCTCACATTGACAAGCCCTGGTCCTCATGGAGGACTTCAACCACCCTGAAATCTGTTGGAGGGACAACTCAGCAGAACATAAGCAATCCAGGAGGTTCCTGGAATGCACTGATAATAACTTCCTTCTCCAAGTGATAGAGGAGCCAATGAGGAGAGGTGCTATGCTGCATCTTGTTCTCACCAACAGGGAGCAGATGATGGGGAATGTGAAACTCAAGGGAAGCCTTGGCTGCAGTGACCATGAAATAGTGGAGTTCAAGATCCTTACGGCAGTGAGGAGGGTGCACAGAAAGCTTGCTACCCTGGACTTCCAGTGAGCATACTTTGCCCTCTTCTTCTTGGCAGAATAGCATGGAATAAAGCCCTGCAATAGATCTGGTTAATTTTCAAGGGTCACCTCCTCTAAGCTCAGGAGCAATGCATCCCAATGAAGAAGAATTCAGACAAAAATGCCAGGAGGCCTCAATGGATGAAGAAGGAGCTCCTGGACAAACTCAAACAGAGAAAGGAAGCCTACAGAGAGAGAAAACAAGGACAGATAGACTGAGGGGAATACAGGGAAGGGTCTGAGCAAACAGGGATCAGGTTAGGAAAGTCAAAGCTCTGATAGAATTAAATCTGGCCAGGGATGTCAAGGGCAACAAGAAAAGCTTCTATAGGCATGTCAGTGATGAAAAGAAAACTAGGGAAAAAATGGGCCTTCTGTGGAAGGAAATGGGAGACCTGGTTACCCAGGACTTGGAGAGGGCTGAGGTACTCAACAACTCTTTTTCCTCAGACTTCACCAGCGCATGCTCCAGCCACACTGCCCAAGTCATAGAAGGCAAAGGCAGGGACTGGAAAAATGAAGAACCACCTGCTGTAGGAGAAGATCAGGTTCAAGACCATCTAAAGAAAGCTGAAGGTGTACAAGTCCATGGGACCTGATGAGATGCATCCACAAGAACTAGCAGATGAAATGGCTAAGCCACTATCCATCATCTTTGAGTAGTCATGGCAGTCCAGTGAAGTTCCTGCTGACTGGAAAAGGGGAAATATAACACCCATGTTTAAAAAGGGAGAATAGGAAGACCTGGGGAACTACAGGCCAATCAGTCTCACCTCTGTGACCATCAAGATCATGGAATGGATCCTCCTGGAAACTATGCTAAGGAACATGTCCAACAAGGAGATGATTGGTGACAGTCAACACAGTTTCACTAAGGGTAAATTGTACTTGAGAAATTTGCTGGCCTTCTAAAACAGGGTTTCAGCATTGGTGGATAGGGGAAGAGCAATCTACGTCATCTACTTGGACTTGTGCAAAGCATTTGACACTGTCCTGTACAACATCCTTGTCTCTAAGTTGGAGAGACATAGATTTGAAGGATGGACCATTCAGTGGATAACGAATTGGCTGGATGGTCACACTCAACAAGTTGTGGTCAATGGCTTGATGTCCAAGCAGTGATGAGTAGCACTCTGCAGGGTTCGGTATTGGGACCGGTGTTATTTAAATCTTTCTTGGTGATCCTGGTGGGATGGACTACACCCTCAGCAAGTTTGTTAATGACACCAAGCTGTGTGGCACAGTCAACACTCTGGAGGGAAGGGATGCAATCCAGAGGGACCTTGACAGGCTTGAGAGGTGGGCCTGAGCAAACCTCAGGAAGTTCAACAAGGTCAAGAGTAAGGGCCTACACACGGGTCGAGACAATGAGTGGATTGAGAGCAGCTCTGCAGAGAAGGACTTAGGGGTGTTGGTGAATGAAAAGCTAGACAGGAGCCAGCAATGTGTGATTACAGCCCAGAAAGCCAGCTGTATCTTGGGCTGCATCAAGAGAAGTGTGGCAAGCGGCTTGAGGGAGGTGATTCTCCCCCTGTACTCCACTCTCATGAGACCCTACCTGGAGTACTGCCTTCAGCTCTGGGGCTCCCAGTATAAGAAGGACATGGACCTGCTCAGAAAAGTCCAGAGGAGGGCCACAAAGATGATAAAATAGTTGAGAACAGGCTGAGAGATTTGGGGTTGTTCAGCCTGGAGAAGAGAAGGCTCCAGGGAGACCTTATAGCGGCCTTCCAGTACTTAAAGGGGGCCTACAAGAAAGATGGGTAGGGACTCTCTATCAGGGAGTGCAGTGATAGCACAAAGCATAAGAGTTTTAACCTGAAAGAGGGTAGATTTACATTAGATATAAAGAAGTTCTTTAATGTGTGGGTGGTGAGACACTGGAACATGTTGCCCAGAGAAGTTGTGGATGCCTCCTCCCTGAAAATGTTCAAGGCCAGGTTGGATGGGGCTTTGAGAAACCTGGCCTAGCAGAAGATGTCCCTGCTCATGGCAGGGGGGTTAGAACTATATGACCTTTAAGGTACATTCCAACCCAAACCATTCTGTGATGCTATTATTCTATGATTTCTCTCCTTCTCATCAGCAGGCAGATATCCAGCCATTTCCTAGAAACTATGGTCTCCACACACCTGAATGGTTACTTGGGAAGACAGAAATACCCTCTTCCTCCTTCTTACCTTGAGCTCTATTGTTGAAGAAGGTTTCATATGGAATGGAGAATCCCTCTTCTCAGTTTGGGTCAGCTGTCATAGTTGTGTCCCCACCCAACCCCTTGCCCTCATCTAGCCTATTAGCTTTTGGTGGGGAAGGGGACATAAAGACCTGACATTGTCCTGCACCTAGGTTGGGGCAACCCCTCATAGCAATACCAGCTGGGGGATGAAGGGTTTGAGAACAGACCTTTGCAGAAGAACTTGGTGGTACAGGTAGATGAAAAGATGGACATGAGATAGCAGTGTGTGCTTGCAGCCCAGAAAAACATCCATATCCTTGGCTATATAAATATGAGAGGTGATTCTGCCCTTTTACTCCACTCTGGTGAGACCCCACCTAGAGTATTGCATCCAGAAATGAGGTCCTCAGCACAGGAAAGACATGGACCCGTTGAAGCAAGTCCAGAAGAGGGACACAAAAGTTATCTGAGGCATGGAACACCTCTCCCGTGATGATAGGCTGAGTGAGTTGGGGTTGTTCAGCCTGAAGAAGAGAAGGCTCCGGGGAGATCTTACTGCAGCCTTTCAATATTTAAACTGGGCTTATAAGAAAGATGAGGATAGGTGTTTTAATAAAGATTGTGACAACAGGACAGTGGGTAATGGTTTAAAACTAAAATAGATTCAGATTAGATATAAGGAAGAAATTTTTATAGTGAGTGTGGTGAAACACTGGAACAGGTTGTCCAGAGAGCTGGTAGATGCCCCATCCCTGGAAACATTCAAGGTCAGGTTGGATGGAGCTCTAAGTAACCTGATCTAGTTGAACGTGTCAGGGCTCATTGCAGTGGGGGTTGGACTAGATAACCTTTTAAAGGTCCTTTCCAACCCAAACTATTCTATGATTTTATGATTCTATGATTGTGCAAGCACTCTTTAGCAATTGCCAAAACATAAGTATGTCATCAACATTTTTATTTACAAGTACAAAGCACAGCACTATATGGGATGCTGTGAAGAAAGTTAACTCCATCCCAACCAAGCCAAGTCCAGCTAGGGAAGACCAAGCCAGACTTTTGTATGTGTGTGTGTGTGTGTCTAAGACTGAGATCAGTAAGGGCTGGCTACTAGGGACCAGGGTGGTCCCAGGACCTCTACAAGTGTGTGTGTATGCATGGGGTTGAATGAGGCAGTCTGTACCAGAAATTGGAGTGGGGCTACTGCCTGTGGCATTTGTATGACTGGGTGCCTGTAACTGGAGAGACTGAGATCCAAGGACAGCTACTGGGCAGACTGAGGTTCAGAGCCCAGCCACTGAAGGGATGCATGCTGTATGTATGTATATATATATTCTCATCAGTGGACCTTCATACTGCTCAGCCAGTGAGGGGAGACATTGGGATTGTCTGTGTTTGGATGAATGCTGAATGCGTATGTCTGTATGTTTGTGTTGATCTGTGTTACCAGACATGTATATGTATCTGTGGTTTACACATGTGTCTGTGCTGACTGGGAATACATGTTCAGCTGCACTACTGTTTGGATTTGAGAACGTGGAGCTATGACAGGCTTTCCGTTCTTGGTATGAGAAATCTGGTGTATTCCCCTAACAGGTTTCTTTCTACCTGATGGAAATATGCTGGAGAAAGGCCTATTAAGTTTTCATGGCCATATAGATAAATGCTGAAGTAGTTTCTGTCATCTTTTCCAAGAACATAAGTCAGTGGAAAAGCACGTATACAATAGAAAATAAAGAATACCTCCAGAGGATCAGATAGGTATATATCCTTGTTAATTGAAATCAGGAACTTTTCTTCTTTGTTATAACATAAAGAACACACTAAGGAGGAGTTGAAAACTGTGTAACAGATATTACATCTGTGAGCAAAAGCAAAAGCAAAAAAATACATCATAGCTGTATAACAGGCAAAAGGCTAAGTTTACAAATTAATTGCTGTGTAAGTTTTTTAACCAGTTTGTTTAGTTAAAGTAATGAAAAAAATGAATTATGTGTTTTTGATAAGGTTGCCAATTTTCTACCCACATAAGTAGAAAATTATTATCTTTGATTAAAAAACATCATATTTTAATTCAGAAGATTTCAGTCAATGTTACGCTTTTCTTTTCTCAGATCAAACTTCTATTTAAAATGACAGTTGACACTGAAGCCCATGCTTACCCCTGCTGGTACTCTTCATCACTGTTCCTACCTTCTCAAACAGTAAAGTAGTTCCTGCTGACAGTACTAAACAGGGAACATCTAGGACAAGCATAAGAGAGTGCAGAGAGGTTTAGAAGTCGGAGAAGGAAGAGAGGACAAAAATTAAAAAAGCATTTTGACTATCCAAGAAGTATCCTTCATATATCCACACTGAACTTGCTCTGCCCAAAACTTCCATGCTTTTTTTGATGCTCCTGATCTTGCCTCTGTTTTGGGTCTCAGTCCTGAGCTCCCCGAGCTATGTTTCTTAGTCTCACTTCCAAGCCTTCTGTTTTTAGAGCTGTTAGCCAATGCTTAGGTTATTCACAGTGGAGATGAATAGTCTGAAATTATTCACAATGAACACATGCCTGAAAAAAATATCTTGTGGACCACTATTTAGAAGTAGTTGTTGTTGATGCTATTACTGTTATTATCATCTTATATAACCAGGTTCTGAGATGTACCTGGTTAACATTTTTGGTGTCTCTCCAACTACACTAAGTAGAAATCTCCTTCTGTTTTTAAATGTAGGTCTGGTAATTCAGAATTAGATAAAATATAAAAATAAGCATTGGAACACAAATCCAGCAGTATCAAGGGATACCCAGCTAACCTAAGTCCAATGCTAATGTCAAAATCAACAATTTCATTTGGACAAATGAAACTAAAGGTCTACTTCCTTTAATCTTAACCAAATACCTGATTTGTCCAGACTAGCTAGTAGCCATCAGCATAGAATATGTGCCAAAACAGTTTCAAGTGAAATGCAGTGAGATTTCTTGGACTAATTCTCCAGCACACAGATGTAGAGACACATCCATACGAAGTATCTCACCATTATTATTTTGGAGGAAATCTTTTTAGTCAGCAAAAAATAATACCAAATACTGCCTTCACTGAATTAATAAACAATAAACAATAGATAATAAATAATAAAGAAACCCTGACTGAAATTAAGCCAACAGGGCAGTATAGAAGGTTGCTGCCTGAGGAAGTCCTATCTAGGGAAGGAATACAAAATAAATTGGGAATAAGTTTCCCATAGAAGACTCTAAATGTCTCCAGATAAATAGTTTGTAGACAAGCAAGAACAGAGAATGTCTGGTTCCTATTTTGCTTTTCCACCTATCCTTTTCCAAATATCTGACTCCTGACTTCAGTAAAAAGGGGAAGGAAAGAAGACAGTTCTGCTCCATCATTCTGAAATCTGAGGTGTTCCCTTACTCTTCACCTTGCTAAAACAAAACTTCACTGGTTGACATAGTGGACCTGTAATTAATGTCCAAATAAGACAAAAAAAAAGTCTCAGTAAAAGATGAAAGGGCCTGATTTTTGGTAAAAAAAAGCAGTCATAAGGCTTTGGTGGCAAGAGTGAGCCAGCACATGGAAGATCAGTTAGTATGTCAGTAACAACAAACTAGCAGGTGCAATATTAATGAAAGGCACAAGAGGATCCGGAGCTCTGTGCGTCATGCCATCAATTCTCTGGATTGTGCTGGATATTGATCATAAATAAATAATCGTTCAGTTTTGCTGTTGATTAAAATGTTGGTAAAAGTACAAAGTTACAGGAGAAGAATCTAAAACCAAACCAGATCTGTGAAAAATCCATAAAAAGGGTCAAACCATTTTTCCTCCTGCTCAGTCCTTCTTAGATTAATACCACTTCTTGTCATACAGAATTTCAGAAGGATAACATGTCTGAAAGATTGTATTTTAGTTTTCCATCTACAAGTGACAAAACATTCTTGTTAAACATTTGTATTATATTGTATATACATTTATTTCACTTTATTTGGTGCTTAAGAACAAAGATGTACAACAAAGCTAATATAAATCATGTATAAGTTTACTTATATAAATATTTAAAAGATGTAAAAATCACTTTATCAGTAGTGAGTCACTGGACCAGATTTACTGCGCACTCTACTTCTCTTAGTAACTAACAAAAAATTAGAAGCATAAAGAAGATTATTTTGTTGTTGTTGTTCCTAAATGCTTTTTATTTTCTCTCTCTCAAGGTTCAGAATATCTTCTCTACAATGTAAGTTCCTAAAGCCTTTATTGCAATGAGCAAATGACAGACTGATCCTCTTAAAGTCTGTTCAGAAACTTTACATGGAACTGTACAGCATTATACTGAAACTAGCTGGCTGTTTCAGTATAATGGTGGACATTCAGTAACTGGTGGACATTGACATCTTAAAATAACAGCCCTTTCTACAATAACACTGGAATAGTGGCTCACATTGCCATCTTTCAGCAGGATTTATTAGCTCCTGTTTAGAGAAGCACCTGCATCATTAAAAAAGTTTTGGATCAGAACTAACTTGCACCTTCTCACTTGGTAAGCTGTTTGTCATTGCTTAAATGACTAACATAAAAGTTAGTTATTGCAACAATTATCTTCTAAATTCATAAGTAATTCTTCAGAATTATTCCTTCATACTGAGACTAATTCTGATTTGTTATGGAAAAAATGAATATTCTTATTATAGCAATTAAATCCATTAATTTAAATAAAATAAGGATTTAAAAATGGAATTAATACAAAATTGAATTTATTTTCAAATAAATAATATATTGATATGTAAAGTAAATGGGGAAAAAAAGTTTATCCAGATAAGTATTCAGCAGATTATTTTGTTGTGCATTTAATAAGGAAATTAAAAAAAAAATATATGGATTCACACTGTCCACAATATGCAAACTGAAATGGCAACTTTTTTGTCATTGGGTAGGGAACAAAGATTTTTTCCTAGCCAGTCAAAAATGAAAGGTATTTTTTGTGTTGCTTCAACTGAGACAAAAGCAAAAAAAACAAAAAAAAAAAACAAAAAAAAACAAACAAACAAAAAACAAAACAAAACAAAAAAAAAAAAAAAAAACAAAACAAAAAAACAAGAAAACCCAACCCTCTAAGCCTTCCTTGAATATAGTAAAAGGATTTTCCTTTTTTAAAAAAATACTCTCCTAGAAAAATTGCATCAATATGAAGCTTTATTTATTTTTATCTTTTTTTTAGGGAGGCAGGGGGTGTTCTCTAAAACTTCTCAATAAAGGGATGTATTACCAAAAAATGTGAAAAAAATGAAGGATTTATTTAGAAAGCATCCTAAACTAACGGTTGTTATTTAATATAATGGATATATAATATATTTATATATGGAATATTTAATATAATTATAGGATGTTATTTACTATAATTAAATATTACCATTTATTTATTTTAAAACAAAGTGTTTTCTCTGTATCCAGTACTGTTAGAAAAGGGGAAAAAGATGTTGCATAACAGTGTCTTCTTGACCTCTCTTTTTTATTCTTCTTAGTTATGTATGTTAACATTGCAGCTACAGCTCAGCTCTCCAATATTTTGACAATTTGTCTTTGATCTCAGCACTCCTCAGCTGCCTCAATCAAAAGACCAGAAATGTGGTCTGGAATTTGTTGTGAGGAATGGTTACTGTGGTCTAAACCTTATGTTGCTTTGTGACATGAGCTGGTAGAATGATTTTCTGATACATGGTTACCCCGTTTTCTCCTTTGTCAGAAGAAATGGCTGAGATTTGAGATCCTCCTAACAGCAATCAATGAATTGCAAAACAGTGAATCCAGCTTGCTGGATGAGAGATAAAAGGATCTTTGGTTGTGGGTACAGGAAAGAAAGGGAACAGTTGCAAGCAACTTTCATGGAAATTGAACTTTAAAAGCATGAAAACACTAAATGAACCACATCATTACCTGGAGAAAGAGGAAGTAAAAAAAATCACAGAATAGATGGCTACAATAAAGAAGGAACATTTTAGATTTATTTATTTATTTATGTGCATGTGGTTTTTTGGCATCTGTGAAAGGTCTGTATAGCACGTGGAAAGAGATGTGGTGAGCTGGGTTTCAGCTCAAATACTAATCGGAATTTAGAGAAAACAATAATAGAAAGTTCACGTAACATTTCACTGATTGTTCCTATGTTCCTTTATGGCTTCATTGGACTGTTAATTTGTTTGTTTTGCAATAGTGGAGATGACAATCTTTCTTCTGTCTTTTGGGAAAGAAGGAGTTCTTCTCCAGGAAATCTTGACATCTCGGTTTATCTATCTTCCTATGTCATGAAAAAGAAAGAAAAGAAAAAAGAAAGAATAAACAGTAAACACATTTAGCAGCAATATTTAAAATCAAAGTAGGCTTGAGGCAATCACAACTGACAAATTTACATGAATGACAGCAACCTTTGCATTCATTTACAGCATTTCTCCCTTACTACATGCATTTTAAACTTAAAACAAATGACAGTTGTTATGAACATGTTCTTATCACATAATGACTTTCTGATATTAAGAGTTTTTTAAACTTCATATTACTTCCATCAGAAAATGAATGAATTGGGCTTTTGTAATATATATAATCTGCACTTACTACAAGACTTTATTTCTTGAAAAAGATACTGAATTTACTCCTTCAGAAGATATGATTCATATGTCCTGAAGACACTCTACCTTGTAAAGTAATTATCATATGAATTTACTAAAAGTTCACTGTCATATCTTTTTTGTGTTTGAAGCAGTGATGTGAATTACAAAGTAAAAGATATTACCAATAGTGAAATTTAATAGGTAAAATTGTAGTTCTTTCTCTCTGGAAAAGTTCTTTGCTACCTCTCCATGATTCTCATTCTTATTCATACAGATCTATAAAGCAGGAGGCAGAAATTGTGTTATGGCAAAATATATGTTCTACAAAAAATGCAATTAATTCTATGTCATGGTTGATCAAATGCATTAATTAACATAGCCAACCCCCCAAATCAAGAGAAAACTTTCCATATCAGTGTTGAAGACATAAGGCAAACTTCCTCTTTCTAGTTTTTCTAAATCATATTCAGATTATTCAGCATTAAATACAGTGTAAAATAATCCAAACCATAAAGAAACGTGATATCTTTGTTATTAAATGAAAGGAAGAGAAGAGCTCTGAATTTGGTTGATATAAATAGGAAAAAAGAACTGGACAAGGGCCCTACATCATCACATCCAGTACGCTGATCTGACTGTCAACCAGATATATGGATATGTGCCATACCAAATAATGTAATATCAAACTTAAGTGTTTAAAAAAATACAAATAGCATTCCTGATACCAATCATATGCTTGAGTCTCTCCTGAATTACAAAACTGACTTTTTGCTAACAATAATAAGGACATCTTTGGTCTTTAAATATATTTTATGAGAATGTTTTTAAAACTACCTCAGAAATCAGTCCACATTAAGTCATGTTCAGGTCATGCTATTTCTCTATAAACATGAATTATTCAGGTGAAAAAACAAACAAACAAAAAAAAAAAAAACAACAAAAAAACAAACAAGCAATCAAAAAGAACAAAACAAAACACAATTTAAGAGTATTATAATACATATGTGACTTCTAGAGTGGTATTCAGTTCTAGAGTGTGGACATTTTTGGTCATAGCTTTTGTCTAACTTTCTAAGTGTCATTACAGTCAGTGGAGATTTATTGAGTATAACAGATAAATTCTACAGACTTAATTGAGTCATTGAGTCTCCTTAACATATGCATTTAGTGCTATTTCAAATGAGCTGTGATATGCTACCCAGTGTCCACCTGTTGCTCATGGACATGAGTCTTCTCTACATGCTATGTCAACTCTGACAGCTATTATGACATATCATGTCTGTGACAGCCTAGGGTAGTCAAATAGCACTAGACATCCAGCACTAGACAATTCAATTGATCTGTAGGTGTCTACTGAACTGAATCTCACTCTAAGACTTCAGATTTCAAGAAAAGTACTAAACATCAGGACCATACTGACAAATAATATGGCAACATGAACATATTTAGTAAGTATAGGTCTCTTATAATATAGATATGCCACCTCTTTAAGCTGAGGAGGGGGAGGGGCGTATACACTTTAAGTATGATATTTAAAATGTTAGATATGATAAAAGTGTGAAAAAATGCTGCTTTAAAAAAAAAGTTCACCTATTTTTTTTTTTTCACTCATCTACCATTCTGAAAATATTTGTATCAGATCTACAAATTCCATGCAGATATGTACAAATACAAACCCACAGCCCTACATACACAGATGCATTTTATTTATTCTCCCGGGCTTCTTTACCTCATCCCCACATTCACAATAGAATAACAGCCTATTAATAAAACTAAAGACTAATAGAAGTCTATCAGCTAAATTCCTATTTCTCAGTATTTTTGCAATCAGTAATATGTTTAACTTATGTCCTAGTACCTGCGGAGATGGCAATACAATGGTTGGAATTCTCATTTTTTCCTCAGCTGGAAAATTACAGCATATGTTGTATAATCCCTTTGAAAAACAGGATTCCAGCAGATATCCAGAAAAGATACAACAATAAATAAATGATTAAATTGTCCACAATTAGGTGTGCTCAACTAATGATGTCAGAGAGGACGTCAGAGTAAATTGCCAGTGGGTGGCAAATACTACAAGACATCTGCCTCCCAGTAAGTCTTGGGAAGCAAATCATACCGGGAAGCAGATAAAAGATACAGGAAGAAATGTGTGAAAAAGTTTCTAAAGGGCAAGGTAAACTCACAGTCTGTTATTTGAAATGTTCTTTATGTCACATTTGCAACCAACTAGAGGGGTAAAATTTCAGATTATTAGGAACTGAAGAAGCCTTTGAAATAGTCTATAAGGGAAGGATGAGTTCCATCTAAAGCAAATAAAACTCAGACGTAAAATAAAGTTTATGGGGAAGTTTTAAACTAAAGACTGAGGAAAATCCAACACGTGTACAAGGGTGAAGTAATAAAATCTCTGCAGTATTACAAAACCTGACAGCACAGAAGTCAATAACATTCAATAAGGTAATAGATAGGAGAAATCTCTACAAATAAGATTCTATTGAAGCAGAGAACATTAAAAACTGACAACCATAACAGGGCCAAATATAAGTGGTTCTATTCAAATTACAGAAATGTAAAGAATTAGCTGTCCAAGATGAAAATCCTGATTTTAAATAAGAGCATTTTCATACTAGGGATTGAGGAAGTATGGTGGAAGGCTGATAACCAGTGCAGCACTTTAGCTTGGATGCTAGCATGCAATTTACATTAGGGATGACAGAGTAAGTTGTATGTGTGGTGGAGTGGCACTGTATGTTAAAAGAAAGATTAGATTGAAATACAGAAATACACAGAGCAAATTAACTACTGACAAGGCAGATAAAATTTCTTTGTATTGAAATCCTTTGCCCAGATAGAATAGTATAACAGCAGGGATGTACTATCAACACCTTGGAACACTTAGATATGAAATACTGGGGAAAAACATTTTTGCAGGTGTAAATAATGACTGCTGAAGCTAATAAATTTCATTGATGGAGTCAAATAACATCTGACTTTGTGTTATTAGGTTATTTTCTGTATATCAAATTACAGAATGCTTTCTGGAAAGATTCTTGAAAAAGTCACAACTGTTTCATAGTAACAAAGGGAAGTTGTACAGATGGATTAATAACTGCATAAAAGAGACAACAAAGGACTAGTTATATCGTCTTTCTCCTGCTGAATCCAAGTGTAGGAGAATTAACAGTGAAATTTGAGAGTAATTTCTGCTAAGACTTGTGCTGGTCAATATATTCAGAAGATGAATAGTTAGGTGATAAAGCTTACTGATGATGTGCAATTACTGAAAGCTATAAAAAATAAATCTATCTACAGAGAGTTGCAGAAGGGTCTTACACTGCTAAATGTCTGTGAAATAAAATGGCAGATAAAATTCTGTGTTGGCAGGTGAAAAAAAGTACACATGAGGAAGAACAACAGAAACTGCATGTATATGATTATTTGCTCTAAATTAGCCATTACCACTTATGAGAGATATCTCGCAGTCATTGCAAATCATTTTATTTAAAAAAACCTCAACCCAAAACATATCAGCTTGAAGCTGAGCAGCGGCCAAAAATACAATTAAAATGTTATGAATCATTAGAAAAGCAACAAAACAGAAGTCATAATTACCTCACTGCATAAATCTAAGGTGGATTCACATTTTGTCTACCAATTATAATAAAGACTTTCCTGCCTCAGGAAAGGATATGGTAGAACAAAAATAGTACAGGGAGAAAACACAAGATGTCCATATTTATAGAAGAGCTTACATGTGAAGGGAAATTGAATAAACTAGGATTCTCCAATATGAAGAAAAAAAAAAAAAAAAAAAAAAAAAAAAAAAAAAAAAAAGATTATTATATGTATCTGTTAAAATATGAAAGCCTTAAAGAACTAAAGTTGTGCTGTTTAAAAATAAAAAGTAAAAAAAAATCTTAGAACTTTTTGAAGAAGAATAACCAGCCACACAGTGAGAATAAAGTTTTGTTTTGTTGGTTTGGTTTGATTTTAAGAAAGGAAATTTGCATTCACTTGCCTTGAGGACACCAACAGACTCTGCAATCTCTCCCCCCCTCCTAGGGTTTTGGCTGTCTCGGCTGCAGCCCAGCTCCGATATGGTGCCACTGTAACCTCAGGTCAGACTGATGGGAAAAGAGCTTGTACGAGAAGGATCTGTGAGAAGCGTTAATTGCATTTCCCCCATACTTTGCTTCACAACTGCATTTAAGCTCACAGCCTTGCCCTTGACTGATCTACACTGCAGGTGTACCGGTGCCTGGCCACGTGTCTTGATAATGCAGACCCATAACTTGACTGGCTGGCTTGATTTTGGCCCTGCTTTAACCAGGTTTGGGCTTGTTTGTCAGTCATGGCTGAAATTTGTCATTGCCACCTTCTCTGCTCAGCCTGTTTAGGTACAGTGGGATGACCCCCTTCATGAGGCTACTGCTCCTGCTTGTCTTGTTGTCCTTCTCAGCTCTTGGCTCAGAAACAGAAAAGTAACATCACCAGAGCCATGTCTAAGCACAGTGTTGTGTCAATATGAACAGTTCCTCTGTTAATATTAGAGGATTAATTTTGATACCGCTTCATGTAAGCATTGGACCACTTTCTGTAGATGACTGGAACCAAACCATTTTCATGGCTTAAGTCTACAAACTCTTGCCTAATTGGTAAATCTGTTTATGTTTTCTGTTGATAAATATGGTTTTGGTAAAAGGTGATTGATTGATCTCCCTATCTATCTACCTACCTACATATATATACACACATACATACATAACTATATATACAATACCAGTTGCAATTATTCTTCATTGTGGTGCACTATTTCTTCAAGACATTAATGAAGTTTTACAACTGTAATGCATTTTTCATATGGTTTCAGAAGACTCCAAAAGCTTCCTCCAGTTATTCTGCAGCTGCCTGTTGCCAATTCTATGTTCTAATGCAGTTTCATAAAACAGTCTTGTTCTAACAAGGAAGATAACAACATATAACATGTAATTCTTTTTTTTTTTTTTTTTTTTTTTTTTTTTAAGATAGATCTTCAGTAACAAAGAAATAGTAAAAAAACAGATGAAAGAAAGCACTATAGGTGACCATTTTATTGTGGGGAAAATTATAGGTTTTTTGAGTAAAACTGTGAACTCTGGGAACAAACAAAAAATAGTTATGGAAAAACATTCACACACACTTTGCTAAACTGGACCTACAGTTTTGTTAACAGGAAATTCACATACTGTGGCATCCAATGCCTTACAGGGATTTGAACCCAATTCTTTTGGACCTTATCTGAAATCTTTAAATTGTACATTATTAGACATTCTGGAGAAGAGGTCTGTCTTTCAGCAAGTGGAGGCTTACACCTGAAAAAATTATTTTAGAAACTGTTCCAATGGAAAAAATATTTTTAAAAATTTATTTTTTCTTAATTCAGCCTTTTTCAAAACAAGCAAATCAGCACTATTTGACTGAATTATTTTTGGCTACTTGTAGTTTTGTTTTTTTTTTTTTTTTTTTTTTAATAAGTAATATTGAGGCTTGATGTATATATAAATGAATACACTGTGCATAAACTTGAGATCAAGCAATAAACATTGAGTCACACATCACTATACTTACCCTAAAGAATATTTTCCAACATATGACTGTTAATGACAGCAATTGTTAAAGAGCACCTTTTGTAATTTAGATTTTTGAAAAGTACAAGTGACAACAAATTTTATATCACCACGCTGTATCAAGCAGTAGTTCCTGTATGACCTGGGTTGAGTGAGTGGTGGAGTTTTTTAGTGGCAGGGGAGGGGGCTATCAGGGACGCCCCCTGTGAGAAGCTTCTCGAAGCTCCCCCAGCTCCACTTCTGTTTGGGAAATTGAGCCAATCGGCTGCAACTCTGCGATAATGTATTTAAGAAGGGACGTAGTAACGGGCAGTGGGATTTGTGAGGAGGAGTTGCTGCAGCTGCATGAACACCAAGGTCAGTGGAGGAACGGAGTAAAAAAGGAGGAGGGAGGTGTGCCAGAGCAGAGACCCCCCTGTATCCTGTGGTGAGATGGCAGGGCAGCCCCCCCTTGCCACCCATGAAGATCTACGGTGGAGCAGACATTGATTTATGGCCTGTTGCTCCTGCTCACTGATCAAGGTTCTGTGCCCGAAGAAGGCCGGGGTCTCATGGGAAAAAGTAGCCCCGCTGCTGTAATTCAGTGCTGGGAGGATTGCAGCATGCGGGGTGTCCCACGCTGGAGCAGCTCGGGAAGGGCTGCAGCTGTGGGAGAGAATCCAGTCAGAGGAAGTTAGTGACCCATGACAGAGCAGTGTGGGGAACACTGCGGCCCATGGGAGGAATTCAAGTCGGAGAAAGTTTGTGGAGGACTGTCTCCTGTGAGAGGGGGACCACGATGGAGCAGGAGGAACAAGTTTCAGACACTCCCTTCACTGAAGATGAAGGAAGTGGCAGCGCTGACTGCACCCCCCATTCCCTGCCCCTACATCACTGGGGGAGGAGGTAGAGATATCGGGAGCAGAACTGAACCCGGGAAGAAGGGAGGGGTGGGGGGAAGGTGTTCTCAAGATGTGGCAATGCTTCTCACTGTCCTACTGTTAAGTGTTGTTAGTGTCTGTAGTAAATGTATGTTCTTTTTTTCTTCCCCTAACGAGTCTGCCTTTTGCTCATGATCATAAAAGGGGGATTTTCCCCATCCCAGTCCTATCCTGAACCCCAAGCCTGGCTCTCTGTCCCTTCTAATTGCAGGAGGGGAAGGGAAAGAGAGCTGCTGCATTTTGGTTGGCTGCCAATCAGGCCTAAACCACAACACTGTATATTAAAAAATACCTGTTCACTTGTTTCTAAAGAAATACCTGTTCAGAATAATGCATTAACAATAGTAAGATAATGATATCTTTATGGAAACTATGGCTTAGTGAGCCTTTGCAAAAGATAAAAACTTCTCATATAAAGTGTTTCTGTGTGAAATGAAAGAGTTATTTAGTTGTTTTTAAAAAAATCTACTTACTTGTTCTACGTTAAAATCACTGATTCACATTACTGTTGATTGACTAACACAGAGGTTAATATTGAGAACTGCCTGTATACATGGCCTTCATTACCACCATATAATTAAACTGAAATTTCTTGAGCTTGACTTATCAGATAAGATCTCATCTAGATGAATGTTTTTTCTTGCTTTGAATGCTTGAATGAATCTGAGAGTCATGTGGCACTTGGCAGCCTACATTATGACATGTTATCAGCCAAGTAATGCAAAGAAAAAAATAATTATTTCAAAGAAGAAAGACATGATAGAAATACTTTAAAATGTAACAATAGCTATGTTGGCTCTAAGGAGAGAAAAAAAAAATTACAAAGCGGAGACAAGTCCAGTGAAGAAGAACATCTTTCTTCAGAAACTTGCAACAAGGTTACCTATCAGTGAACACAGCTGTCAACCATCAATCCCCTGCTGAAACATTACTTGGAGAAAGAAACTTAAAGTAATTCATGAAATCTTTCATTGTCCTCCTCCCCATAAATTAATGCAACCACTTTTGCTGTTATTGTCATTGTCTTGAGGCTATTTCTTGACATACTTTCTCTCAAGGGAAGTCAGAAGACAAATTGCATGTTGAGATAAAATGCTAGAATGCCTTTTTTTTTTTTTTTCTATTCCACCTTAATTTCTCCCTCATTCTGTGGCTATCTTATTTACCAGGTTACCTGGTGTTTGGCAGCCTCAACATAGCACAGAAATGCAGTTGTTGTTTTGTAAGAAAGCTCAAAGACTTACAGGAGTTTGGCCACTGTTTATAGAAGAATTATGTTTAAATGTAGTTCAGTGATAGCAGAGCGAGTGACTGCCCTTGTGTATTAGGGCATGTAACTGAGATTCAAAGGATTAATTTGTTGATTGGCTGTAGGCACTTTGTAAAAATAAAATACTGTGTCTACCCTTTAAACTCTTCTGAACATAAAGCACAGATTTTGTTAGGGTTTTTTGTAACTGTATTTATAATAATGGACAATTTACTATACATGCAGTTATGTCTCTCAAAATTTTTGTACTGTCATCGTTTGAGCCTACTCAGCAGCTAAATGCCCCGCAGTCGCTCACCCACCCTCCCCCCACATGGGAATGGGGAGGGAATAGGAGGGACAAAGGGAGACTCCTGGGTTGAGATAAAAACAGTTTAATAACAGTAACAGAACAATACTCTGACAGCAGTATCAACAGGTAATGTACAATACAGCTGCTCACCTCCCACCAGCCAACACCCACCTGCTCCCAGCCAGCAATCCCCAACACAAAGGCACCACAACAACACTCCCAGAAGTGAGAACCCCTCCTGGCCCACTCCTGCCTTTATATAGTGAGCACAGTGTCACATGACATGGGATATCGGCCAATCTGGGCCCAGCCCTCCAGCTGTGCTCCCCCCGCCCCCGCACACAGGTGAGGGCACTAGGACCTGGGGAGCCCCTGGGGTCTCAGTGTGCTGCAGCACTCCTCCTGCTGCCAGACCAACAGGAACTCTAGTCCAGCCCCAACCAGAACATGTACCAAAGTAACATGTTTTTTTCTATGCTTGATATTAATGCAGATTAAAATATAATATTAATTAAAACCACAATAGCTGCTCCTAAAAAACCCCTTTTCTATCCACTCTGACTACCTTTAAAATAAGAAAATAAAATGGTCAAGTCTCTTTGTCTGTGAGTACAGATTTTATAACATGGGTCGCATATGTACAGCTAATCTTTCTTCCCACTCAACATGTGAGGACAGTCACACTGCATGTTAGGACCAGCACCTGGCTGTACATCCCCGGAACCATGACTGGACCTTGTCCAGGGAGTGCAAGCTGCTGTGGACCACAGCTGTTCCCAGCTGTTTAGCATCATCTGGGGAGTCAGGACAATCAAGGAAGAGCCCTCCAACCCATGCTTCAGTTCTATGCAGCTTTGAAACCCTACTTTTCAGGAACATGTCCCTTTCTTACCCTCTTCTGGGCATTCTCATAGATCACAGTTAGGGTCCTGACCAGAGACCCTTCTCCTGAACTAAAGTGGCTATTATTACGCTGGTAGCAGTGCTTTGTTTGCATAGCCTACAAACCTAGCTCAAGAACTACATGTTTCACTGTTTTTCTCCTTCAGCTCTACTCTCTCAGCATCCTTCTGTCAGTCTCTGAATATAAATTTTAAAGAACATGGATACTACAGTGAACAACAGTCAGATTTCTCCCAGGCTTGTGGTCTATTCCTGACTACTGGGATCCTGTTTGTGGTCATGTTCCTTAATTTTGGAACCTCTGGGCTAAATAATATCAGAGAAGACTCTTCCCAGAAAGAAAACAAAAACTATATTCATTTGCACAATGAGTTGACAGGAGGCAATTCTGTAATGCCAGAAACTGTTTCTTTAAATACGAGGATCACAGTAAGCTAAAATAAATATTTCTACCATTTTCTACCATTGGTGCTTGCTGTAACTCTTTAGAGACAGTTAAAGCAGCAAAACTTTTAAGTGAAGACAATCCTAGCTTTCCTATTTCTTCAATGTAAAAAGAATGTAATGAAATACCTTTCTCCATATTGTCTCAGTCTTCATTAAATGTCAGATTTTTAGTACAGGGACTGAGCCATACCCTGTCTTACTCAAGAGTCTAGCTCAAATGAGGAAAAGAGCATCTCTTGAGAATTTGAAGTACTACAGTAATCTAAAATATAGAAATACTTTAAGGCATTAAAACTCCAAATAGCAGACAGATATACTTATGAATGCTAGCATGCTGCAATGAGTGTCCAATAAGGACCTGATCATATACAACAATCTTATCTCTAAACTTATAACTACAGTTTAAATAATCACAAATGCAATTTAATAATCTGTCATTATACATTTATTTCAACATTGAAAATAATATATATGCTTCCTACTATTATTATTTAGCCTTTAGGTTAATTGCTTATGAATGATATACTAAGCCACTAGACCTTATTCTCTTGAGAGGATACTAATGGCCTTTTGTCCTTTAATTTAATGCAGTGTTTCTGTTGGTTTTAAAGAAAAAAAATACCACAACAAAAAGTAATCTATTAACTTGTGTGTACTTTAAAGCTGTGTTAACTCTAGAACTCTGTAGCAAGTTAAACTAACCATCAGAGAAACACTGAAGATGCTGGTTGAACCTTTTATCTCTATTGTGAATTTCCCTTATCCACAAAAAGAAAGTTGTACACCATAGCAATTTTTCTCTCTCCCTCTGAATTCCCTCAGACCTTCCAACCTAAAAAAAATTACTAGACTGTTGGTTTTACCTTAAATTTAGGGTGTTTTGCAAAGTGACTTTAAAATATTATTGAAAAAGAATTCAGGCTTTATAAAGTGTGCTCAGACTACAGCAAGTGATCTAGATCATAACCCAAACTATTAAAGGCGGTAACAGGTATTTTGAGTCCTAAACTGCATTTTCCAGCAGTGCTGTGTGAGAATCCAAAGAGGAGTTGTGGAACTGTAGCAAAACCACTGTAAGCAATTAAGATTTTCCATATGCACCTGATAACTACTGTTAGCATACTGTTAGAAAGGTTTTCAAGTCATCACTGTCTCTTGCTTTAACTGATTGCTGAAATCCCGGTCTGGTGACTGACAGTGAATGACTGCAGTCAGCATTGGCAACTAGCTAAAATCTTTGTAATGGAGCAATATTCTATGTGGGGGAAAACTAGAACAGAATGCCTGAAACAGGACCTCACACCGTCAAGTAGATTCTTTCCAACTCTAATCCACTTGGGGAATTTAATCAGTTTTATATTTATAGCTATATTAGGTAAATTTGGATAGCTAGGTTTTGAGGATTTTGCCAGCTTCCTGGTGCTAAATGCAAATGTCCTTAATTTCTCAATATGATAAAAAGTCTACTCAGTTTGGGAATCTACTCTCCAAACACAGTCTTTGATGCATGGTTAGGACAGTTTTATGTTTCAGTAACACTAAAACAAGCAAATTAATAGGACCTTAAGAGGTTTGTTAATCAAACTTAGAAACTGTGGATAGTTAGTAGTTCTTAGCAATACTTGACATTTAGAGTATATAGCACTTTACAAACATTGAATATTTACTGTCTCAACATCTTCAGGTTCTAGGAAAATCGTTTTAGTGTTAATGTGGAAACAAGGAAACTGAGGTGAAGACAGATGTGCAGTTTTGGAATATCCTACTGATTAGAAAGAGATAATTTCACTGTCCACAGTGCATTGACCTGGACATTTACAGAAATGGTGAAGAGACATTGGCAAGGTGATATTATTTCACCATTTTGCAGAGTATGCAATGTAATGCTGCAATGTCTGTTAATGAGACTTCTATATATTAGTTGTAAGAATTAATTACTCACTAACAATTTCTGCTACCAGTGAAGAGATACAGACCAAAGGGAAATACCTTTCTTCTGCTTTGGGTGGGAAAGAAAAGAAGGATTTTGGAGTATAGATTGTAAAACTAGACAGAATTAAAGTAAATAAACAAACAAGCAACAACAAAAACCGTAGACATTTTTATAAATTGTAAAGAACTAATAGCTGTGGTAGCCTTTTTCATTTCTAGGGAAAATGTTGTGTTTTTTTTTGTTGTTTGTTTTCTTTTTAAGGATCTTTTGAAATAGGAAAGTAATGTGTACACACTACTGGCTATAGCCAACATTTAGAGAACTATTGTCGCATAGGTCTGTGAACATATGAATAGTTTCACTGTTATCACACAGGTCACTCAAGTAATCTTTATTTAAATATGCAAACTTTCAGGACTAGCATGTAAGTTGATGCCATCTTGACTTTCATAGGAGAAATATTTATCTAAATATTTATTTAATATTTATTTATCTAATATATCAGACTCTGTTTCAATGTATTTTTCTTTAATATTTGTTTCCTTAGTGTTCCATTATTTTGTTTTGGATGTAAATTATTGTACTGGAAAGAAATTACCAGGAAATAATTATGAATTGACAACAAATACGATTTTACAATAGTTAATTTTTGTAATGACATAAGCTTAAACAACTCTCTCTGATTGAGCTGGTAAGTCAAAATGATAAAATTAAAGTAATGCAAAGTCAGCTAAAGAAACATTAATGACATTATAAATATGAACTTCATCTACAATTCAGAATCAAATATGACACTTGCTTTATGTTGAACTGTATCTATTTTGTAGTTACTGAATAGAAGTTCTGCTTTTATGCTGTCTTTTTTAATATATTCTGAGTTTTTGTATATATTTGTTACTTCTTGAATAAGCCAGATAGATACATTCAAAAAAAAGAGACAAAGATATAGTATCTGAGATCTCAAAAAAGTATTTCTTCAGGATAATTCATACTCCCCTTTCTTAAAGACCAGTTTCACAAGATTTTTCCCATAACTAAGCAGAATTTAATCTCTCAAGATAAAATTAAATCCTTCAAAAACCAAGACATACAAGACTAATTAATTTTCTTAGTAAGGAAGACTTTGAGGTTTCCATTTTTTTGTAGAAATTAACTAAAAATCGCCACCATCATCACTTTTAAATAGTGGTAGAAATTTTACTTTTATTACTCTTATATACTTTGGCTAATTCGGGTGAATTGTTCATAGTAAATAATTTACTGAGTAAATTTCTGTTTGCTTCTTTACTCAGTGAGTATTTTTTTTGTTGTTAATTTGGAATTACTTAACAAGCTATCTTTTATTACACTGCTACATAACTTATTCAAAAAATAGTCTTATAAGTCAATTTCTGTGGAAGTATTGTAGTTGCAATGTTTGCTTTGATTATGCCTTAACTTTTACCTTATAATTAAATATTCATAACTCATGATGTGTAATATCAGTATGGCACTGATTCTGATTTTGGAGATGAAGCTGAGAAAAGTTAAAATGAGAAAACAAACTAGTTTTCAAAACAACTATGGGAATATATGGAGGAAAAAGAAATGTTTTAAAACTTCGTTCTTTACATTCAAAAAACATATTTTAATACATTAAAATATTGCTTGACATGCTTTTAAAATTTTGTTTGCTTTATTTTGCAGTATGCACAGCCTGCAGTTATCTGTATAATGACAACATGAGTCAGGTTGATAAATAAATATCACAGACACATTTATCAAGTGAACATGGAATCTTGAGTTAGCAAAATAACTAAAGGAAACTAAGACAAGAAATTGCCTAATAACATGGATATCCATTTCTTTAACAATGAAAAATCAACTGTAACAGACATATTTTCAGTACTGAAAGAGATCATCTGAGTTGTCAAAAACTTATGTCTGATTAAAAAAATATAAACTATATCAAATAATTAGTGAATTAAAATAAAAATAACATATTCAGTGGCATGATTAAAAAAATAAATGGATTCTTTTGATTTTTGTCTTTTTTTTTGTGTTTGGCTATCTTTTACCGAGTATTTGTTTGCCTTTCCTTGTGAAGAAGGGGAAGAGGACAGAAAAACAGTTAGGGAAATAGTATATTCTTTCTGGTTATATTCAGAACTATGAAAAGTATTGTAAAATGTCAATTACTCGATTAACTGAAAAAAAGGGAACTTGGCAAATGAAAATAAAGTAGTATTTTTACAAGAAGAAACAGATAGTATGCTTCATCTTATATGTTTGAGGAAGAGTCCAGGGTAATTATAAATGGTTTTCTGTGCATAAGTTTTGGGTGAACATAGTGGCATACACAGATTCATAGAGTAAAAAGATGTGAAGATCTATTTTGTCTGTATAGTACAAACTCCTGAACTGAGTTCAAGGCTGCAATATTTGCTTTTGTTTTCTTCTTTGCTTTTATGTACATGATTTCCATAGATTCTTATTATTTTATACACAATTTTATTTTAGGAGCATTTCCTTGTGGTAGAAAATGAACTGAAAACAAAACATAACTATATCCAAATTGTGCTTTGGTGGGCTCAGCTTTTCCTGTTCTTTGTTTTCCATCCATGACTCTGTTCACTCTCTCTTGATTCACCAAGTGTAAGAGCAAATTTTGCACTCTAATTCTCCTAGGTAAGATAGTATGTTACTTGTAAGAAACTTTATTTTTAAGAAAACATCTGTTTTGCTTTCTTGCACTATCCAGTGGAAAGCCAATTTCCAAATCTAGGGATGCATAACTAAAAATCAGTTTCTTCATTCAACTAGTCAATGTATTTTTCTCTGCTGAAAATTTCAGGTGAGTTTATTATAATACTTATAATAATAAATTGTTTGCTGTATAGTATAATAGTGTTTTATCTAACTGTTCAACATATAACTGGATGCTGTACTACACTTAAAGAATACGGGTCCCCACATATCTTCATATTGCTCTGAGGATATACTACATATCTCCCGTTACTGGTCATAATTCAAAACCAGAATTACTACCTAAATTAGGAAACTTCTAAAATACATACTTCTTAAATCAGTGACAAAACATGGGTTAATTTTGATTACATTTAACTCTAAAATGACGCTCACTTCAAAATGCCCCAACTTCTTATTAAGTTTAACAAGTATTTTATGAATGTCTCTAGCTCCTACAAGGCTGAATGACTGGTATATAGAAAGAAAGTATGATCTTTCATGTTTATAAAGTGCTTCAAAACAGAAGATAGGTATTGAAAAATTGCCATGGTTACAAGTTCAATTATTACCATCCAAACCAACAGTTCAAACTAAATATCCAGTTATTAATTAATTATTAATTAATATCTATGCAGTATGCAGGCTAACAATAAATTTAAAATAATAACAACATCAAAACCTAAACTATTATTGTAAATGTCCTGAAATCCCTTATGTCTCATGTAGGAGTTAGAAGAGCCAAATTTTCAACTAGAAAAGGCTTAACAATAGATGGAAACCTGACATTCAAGTTGAAAATGTCATGAGTTATCATCCATTCCTCTGCTGTACTTCTTGAAAAACAAAAATAAAAGCAAACAACCCCCCAATACAACACCACAACAACAAAAGCCACCCCAAAACCTGGAAGAAAAATCATCTAATCTGGAAATCATTAAGGTAATATGAAATACTATTTGAAGGTGGAAAATCCACTACAGATAGTTTAGTAACAGAGAAGGGGGCAATTGGACACATTTAGATTATAGGCAGGGTCTATGTCTTGATCCTGGTCAAAAGAGACTGAGGCGTACCAGAACTAGATGCAAGCCAATATCTTGTATTGGTTTGGCTACTACACCTGAATTAATTCCTACTTTAAATTCAATTTAAACATAACAAATAATTTCTTTATGCTGAGGATGATCAAGCATAAGAAAAGGTTTCTTAGAAAAGTTGTGGGATCTCCATCCTTGGAAGTATTCAGATGCCAATTTGACACAGTACTGAGGAACCTGCTAGTAACCAACTAAAAGAGTCCCCTATATGCTGTGCCCTTTATAGGACAAATCAGTATGAAAGATCTCTAAACAGACCAAGACTCATGTTTAAACAATATCCATTAATAGAATTTCTTTAAATGTGTCTCCAGTATATTATCTGGACCACAATAAAGTGAATGTGACATTATGTGAAACATCACATAATGCTGAAACACACTTTTCTCAGTATTCTTCATGACAAAAGTTATATTTGAAAGATAAAATTGGTACTTTTATCTGTGAATACCAAATGTCACTTAGAAGACACCTTCTCATCTAGCTGTAGTAGTCAACTCTATAACAAGTGATCCAAAGAACATCCTTTGTTTGGAAAACAGAGATGCTGAAATGCAGGACAGAAAAAAAAAAAAAAAAAAAAAAAAAAAAAAAAAAAAAAAAAAAAAAAAAAAAAAAAACAACAAGTCTTCCTATATAAATGTATATTAAAATATAAAATAAAACCATAAATTATAAATTATAAAATGTATATCCAGAAGCACTTTGAAGTATTTTTCAATTCATTAAGTTATAACTAGGTAGCACACTAAGATTCCAAGACAAAAATCCCATTGTTACATAATGGTTCAATGATTAGAATTATAGATAACAGTTAAACTGTATGTATGTGTGTTGCCTTTCGGAGGCGTGGCGACCTGGTTCAGGAATGGCATGGCAACCAACCCCAGGCTGCTCGGGCCATCAGCTCACAGACACCAATGTGGTGGATGGCAAATGGCATTTTATTGAGGAATATACAGGCCTTATATAGCTTGGGTTTACAACATCACTTCCGTCTGCTTATGTCACTGCTACATTACTATTGACTATTGGGTTATCAGAAAAAGGGGCCCTATTTTTCCGTACAGCGCGATATCTTCCGGCTGCCAGGCCCTGACTACCTACATATGTGTATAGCAGACATAAAATATTTGGACACAATACTGGTATAGAGAAATATACTTCTATTACTCTGTTCCTTTTCTAACAACTGAAAAACAGCCTAAGTTGCATAAAACAACAAACAATATAAAATGAAATAGATAATTTCATATTCACATTTATAGGAAATAAATTATTCTGCTCTAATACTGATATTTACATAGAGAAAAAATAATACTTTTGGTGAACTGGCAAAAAACTTTATGGAAACTTGATTCATAACTGCACTAAAGTATTTAATTGAGTACTTCATTGTTAAAAGGAATAGGTATTACTTAGACATGATAGATCTGAAACTGGACAAGATACTTGCTTGGATTCCCAGAACAGCTAATGAGATTTTTGGTATCAGAAAATTGAAAGAGAATTTACAAAGCAATATGCAGAAAATTAAGAATTATTAAGTAGTTATGCACAAAAACTAGGATGCCATTTCTCAGCAGAATTGACAAGAAGCAGACAACAGGACACATAGGATTTAGAACTTGGCAAAACAAACTTTATTTTAAACATTTTCATTGTTTTATTATATTAGAAACCTATATCAATTAAACTCTGAAGTTTATTTAAATGTTGTTATAACGATGGAAATCTTAAAAGACTTGGGATTTACAAGCAGGGCACTGAGACACTAGGTTGAAATAGCTGTGGAATTTATATCTTGAAGTTATGGGATCAGTACACTGTGAAAAAGATTAGAAAGACTGGAACTGAGGTAGTCAACAGAAAATTCAGAGAAGATGACAAGATTTAAGTCCTACTCTAGAGGAAATCTCTCTTCTCTTTCATGAGCACTCAACTAACCTGAGCATGTAAACCAAACCATTTAATTCTTGTAGGACTAGCTGGAGGAGCTTCCTTCTAATATTCAGGAGACAAGTGATTAAAGCACTCAGTGGCAATGTGGAGCGTGTACATGCAAATTAAGTATTTAATGCGCTAAAAAGAAGAATGGTACTTCCTTCACTGGCTGTTCATCAGTGCACACACACACAGTATGTGACAGGTTTTTGTCAAAGATACATGTTTCTAAACAAAACTGAGTATCTTTCAAAGGCTAAGCACAGATCATTCTATATTGAATCACAAACTATCTGGTGACCTAGATGTCCTGTAAGAAACAGCATATGTGGAAAGAGATCCCACATCACTAAGAGGAATTGGACGAACTGAAAGTGGAAATTCTTCTTCACAAATATCTGGATATTTGTAGAAAGACTTTAAAACTTGCTCTGAAGATGCAGACATTGTAAAATGGAAACTGGTAATATCTTTGAAGAGTACTAAGATTATTATATTTTTTGTAATAGGTTATAAAATAGGTGATTTATTCTGAATATATAATGAACACCTAGAAATCATAGATACTGTTCTTTTCACAACCGTTTGTTATGATGGCGCACTTTGTCATGAGTATCCTTTCCCTTGCACCATGAAACCGGTCAACTTTTTTCTGCTGTTCTTAATTGAATATTTGAACTCCACAAGAGCTCACTTAGTAAGCAGTTTAGAATTATCTTTCTGAATAGTCTGCTTTTACTTTTCATTATCTCAAGTTTGAGAATATTAAAAACAAAACAAAACAAAAAAACAAAACAAAACAAAAAAACAAACAAAACAAAACAAAAAAGAAAACAAAACAGATAAGAGAAACAGATTTATTTAATTCCTTTTGAATCTTCTTATTTTGTTTATATGTCCTGATACTGCAGGATGGCTCAACTGCAGGTAGATCTAACAACAAATGTTCCTGGTCACCAGAATTTGCATATTAATCCTATTGTATTAGGAAGAAATTAACTGGAAGAAATTTGAGGTTTGGGATTTTTTTGCCACCAAACTGAAAATAACAGTGCTTTTACACTTGTGCTGCAGGAATTACCTTTGTGGGCAACATTTCACTGCTATAGCACTCTGTTCCACAAGATACTATTACTTTTCTGCTACAAGTTAACCCAGAATGAGTAGACAAAATACAAGATAGCTTTGGCTTTATCCCAGGGATGTATGAATTAGTTTGATATGGTACATATATTTCAACCTCTGCAGAATTGAAAAACTAAAGAATGAATTCTGATTGTTGGATTCACCTGTGATGTTTATATCTGTTTTTGGATCTACAAAGTACACTGTAAGGTACACTGTACCTTAATGTGTTTTAATTACTATGTCATTCTCTAGATGTGAGTTTTCTCTGCCATAATAAATTGAGAAGGCTATGTCTGTCCCATGTGTCCTGAGAATATCTTGTCAAGATCTTTCCTTATGGTTCAGTGTTGCAACTTATTAGTGCAGAAAAAGAGCTGTCCCCAGTATGATATCAAAACAAATAAAAGAAGATTTATACATAAGATTTTGATAACTCCCTGCCCTCCAACTGGATGCTAAAAATTACCAGTGAAGCTAAATTTTTTGCTTGTAAAGTTCTGACTTTGTATATACATATAATTGTCTAAAATTCAATGTTATTGGGATGCCACACTGGAGTGGTACATAAAACTGAATATTTTGTGCAACATAAAACTTTTTCTGATCTGAATCTATGGGCTATCTGAATAGGCCAATGGACTCAGAACAGTCTTACCTCTATCAAGAAGATGCATATTTTGGTGTCTCTCCCTCACCCCCTCTCCACTTTGGATCACAATTTGTTATAGTGGGATAATTAAAAGGAGAATTTAATCAGTAGAAAAAGGCTAAAGCAGGAATGTCTTCAGCTGGAGTTGCTATCCGATGAATTGTACTGTGAGGTCATATCTGAACTTTTTAATGTTAAATATTTTTTGAGGATAGTAAATAATCTGAAGGAACATACGGAGTTCTGATGTGCATTTCTAAGTATAGTTTTAACTTTTTTAAAGAGAGAGGAAATTAGAAGTCTACTCTGAATTAAATGGTTAGCCTTCCTATAAAAAATATCTGTTGACTGGGCCATAATAGTTCTTTTCAAGCTATATTCAATTATCTGTTAAAAACAACTTATTCATGCACGTGGAACATAGTATTCTGATGATTACAGACCTAAAATGATTATGCTAAACAGACCTCTTAAAGGACAATACATGCTTTTTTTTTTTTTTATAAAATAAATAAATGGTAGAGCCATCCTACAGCAAGATCTACTCATGTTTGTAGGCAAGAAATTACAATTCTTATCTGATTCTGTTCTATGTTGGTTTTATGACCTCAATTATCTGAAATGGCATAAATGACACACCAAGTTCAGAAATATTTAGTCAGACAATAGAGAACCTAAATTGATTGTAACAATATTCTGGATTCACAAATGTAGAGTAGATATTTAAATGTCAACTATGTTCTTTCCAATCAAAATCAGAAAGTGTTATCCTTGAACAGCTTTTTACACTGTGGAAAATCTAAAACCTTCCGAATATTTTGGACAAAGGATGAGAGACATTCATACTCCAACATAAGGAGATCATTCAGAAACTCACCTAAGATGCAGAAGATAAGATTTCTTATTGGACTATGTATTTAAACACAAATATCTACATAGCCTAATAATCTTATATTTAGTTATCATCTGGGGCTTCTCTTTTTGTCATCAGAAATGGGTAGAGAGGTCTGAAGTTTGTTCCACCAAAAATCAAACTCTAAGGTCTTCTAGTAGAGATGTGGATGATGGTAAAATACAGTTCAAGAACATTCTATTTTTCATTCACTGACAGCTTGGACCACCAGGAGTCAATGATACTAACAAGTAGGTGAGAAAGAAGCAAATATTTAATTTTTTACACTAAAATAGTACTGGCAATAGCAAAGATAGTAGCATAAATAGAGAATACTAATTATATCCTTTTTTAGAATCTACATATTAAAAGATCAAATACAAAGGCAGAAATAATATGCAATTAATGCACAGTTTGTGGCTAAACACCAGAATACGTTTAGATACAGTCTGTAAATTTCCTATAGTAGATACATCTATTTCTGGAGGAGCAAGAGGTACTTACAGAAAAAGAGCTATAATGACACATCTACAGACTGAGGAGTTCAGTGTCCACAAAGAGATAAAATAGAAAGTAGGGAGCAGGAAAAAACATCAACAAGAAAACAAAGGCTTTAGGAAAACCATTAGTAGACTACCATATAGCACACACCAGCAACCTAAAATTTACCTGAACAACTGCTAGTAGAACTGAAATCTGATTATAAACATTTAATCACTGATGGAAAAGTAAATTCTACCTTTTCTAAATGCTTTCCATTTTTCTTATATTAAAGAGGCAGAAGGGAAATACAATCAGGACCACTTCCATATAACTATCTATCCTGAATAAAGAATACAGTACGTTGTGAATAAAGATCTCATGTGCTGACATCTTTATCTGCATTACTTTGTCTAAGAGGAATTGATTACTATTTCCAAGTAAAATTTCTATCTTTGGAGTTAATAGAGTCTATCCATGTATGTATGGGTGGTTTGAGATTGTGTGGTCCACATGAGATTATATGTGCAATATTTAAAGGTGAAAAAGTAGTGCCTTTTGAAAATTAATCCCTATCTGGGGATTCTCTTTTTGGATGTGAAACTTTTCTGCCACATGCAAGTACAGTAGTTGCCCTCATTTTTCCTTCATCAAAATAGTAAGCTGGTAAACAAGAGGAAAGGAGTAGTTATATTTGGAGAGTTATACATGTATATGTATATAATTTACATCTATAGAATGAATATCATGACTGTCCCCTGCTGAGAAAATCATCCCCTAAAAAGCAGAGAGGTAAAGAAATCCTGAGTGGAAGCACAACGGAAATTTCTTAGAAAGACAAAGCTTATTGCTGATAGAGGTAATGTTAAAATATATAAAGGTCTCCCTGTTATAACTGGTGGAAGTTCATTCTTCCTAATGAACTATTTGAATTTTTAAGGAACATTTGACACCACTGATCATAGTGGTTTTTTCAGTCTGATTACTGTCTGTTTTGGGCATGGTGTTCACGGATGGCTGGGAATGGTCCGACTCCTATTTCTTTTGCATAAAGCAGCACTCTTGGATGACTGCTCTCATTTAGATTCAGATATAATGAGAAATATTTGTATATTGTACAATAGTGCCTTACCTTTTTTTCTAACACGTTTTATCACTTTCACAGGGAGATGAAACGTAGGTGTAAGTTAATGGCAGGCAAAGTGGGCAGGAGAATGTGGTAGTCTAGATGCTATCATTTGTCTGTTCTTTTCCCTGTGTATAGCTACAGCCCCTGCCTTGCAGCAGACTTTATTCTTCCTGGGAGATTGTATATGAGGCAACAGGTGTTAAGGCTGCCTATAGGGTGGCTATGATGGTGAATTGTGACTGCTAATAAAATGTTCACTATACTCTTAGTAAGCCTCTTGGTAACAAAGATAAGTGGACTGCAGTAGCCCTGTATAGGAAGTTATGATTTTTTTTTTTTTAATGGAAAAAGAATAAATCTGTTGTTTCAGCTGAAAGAGAATGAATGTAGTGTTTATGAATGGTGTGTTTATTACTAAGCAAATGAAAGATTTGGGGAGAAAAAAAATCACAGTAATTTCTAGCAATTCAAGGCCAGGGAAGAAAAAACTGAAAGCATGACATGCAAAATACCAGTCTGAATATATGCAATTAAGCTGACTCTACTACTCTAAGAAGAATGAACATTATTAACAATAAGATTTCTAAGTGATAAAAAAGTGAAAAGACTATAAATATTGGCAGATTTACATTTTTTTTTTTTTTAGTCATTATATGTCATAGGTTATTCTCTCTTTTTTTTTTTTTTTTTTTTTTTTTTTTTTTTTTTTTTTTTTTTTAAATTAGACTTTGGTGATCAGTGCCAAGGTCTGCAGAGAAATAACCTTACAAAAGTCTGAATGGCTTCTGCATCACTGCAAATGTCTAGACAATAACTTTGCATTTGAGGTATTCCACAGATGGCTCAATCCCAATAAGCTCTGAAAAATCTTATGCCATAACTGTTGTAGTAGGAAGGACTTAATTTTATCATTTATGAGGTTGTTTCCCTGTCTTTATTTCCCTATGTGCCTCTTTCCATTCCCTGATTTTTATCTCTTCTCCATTCCTTTTCTCTCTTGGCTTCTGACCTAAGACTGAAATCAATTGACTCTTGCAGCATATGGCAATAACATATTGAGATGAGACAGCTCATCCTCCTCTGACCAAACTAAAGAGAACCAAGAAGAGAAAGGCACATGCCAAACTCATCCAGATGGTATTGCAGACCAGGGAAGCAGGCCAGGGCCAAGTCCTGCACCTATTATCTTAACCTGCCTACTCAGAGCTTGCAGATTTACCTGATCTACAGTTACCCCAGTGGAGAGTAAATAGAAAGTGTATTTTATTAATATTTCTTATTCTGTTTTTCTGTTGTTTCCTTTTTAAACGCAAAAATAACTCTCAAAATAACACGTCCATATTCAGTGGAGGAATTTTATCCTTTTAATAGTAAAAGAGTTTAATAGAATTAGAGAAACTGAATTCTATTCTCTAAAAAAAGCTGATGTTTCTTACATTGTGTGTGTGTGTGTGTGTGTGTGTTCAACATTTACCCCAGCTTAAATATTTTAATTTAATTTTATTTTATTTTAAATTTTGTGCAGACAGAGTGAGTTAATGTTTTTATTATGTTGGGTCCACTCAGCCCATCAAATAACAGTATATTCAGCAACTACCTTGTCTGATTTTTTTTTTTTTTTTTTTAGTAGAGATGAGTAGAAGGTGAAGACAGTAAAATCTGAGTCATTTTTTAGTTTATGTGTTAGGAAATGATCTGAAAGTTAATGGATCAGGAGTGCTTGAGGGTTCACATTTGACCTGCTTATAGCTATTGGTTCAGGCCTTTCACAGTCATGTAGCTGTTGAAATTCAACAGTTATTCTCAGTTTCTGGTGGAGTCAGCATCTATTTTTCTACCTACCACTTTAATCATGGGTTTTCAGGAGTCTGGATCCATAAAGAGACTTTAAGTATCACAATGCTGACTATTGCAGAAAATCTTACTTTTAGCCTTCCTGCTGAACAGTGGAATCCACAGCCACAATTTAGATTTACTGGTTCTCTATCGATTACGTTGGAAGAATTAGGCACATAAAAACTGGCTTTACAGAAACTAGTATTCTCAGTAGGAGATGGCCTAATTCACCTTTTGCAAAATAGGAAGGCCAACACATTATAGATGTGTGTCCTTGCTCCTTTCAGAATTAAGTATCTTCCTTACCTCAGACATTTATCTCTGAATTTGAGATTAGTACATGTATAATTGGTCTTAGTTTTCTTAATTTGAGATGAAATCTGAGAAAGAGGAAAAAGTGGATGAGTGGAAAAGTGGATCTTTTTTGGTGGCTAGAGAAATTTCTGTCCAGAGACTTGGTTGAGAGGTGTATAGTCTCAATCAACTTCTTGTTTGCTTTGGTCTTCTCTCATACCAGGACTCATCTCTTACTCAAAGATACCAGTTATGAAAGTATTATATGATGACATTCTACCATGCTGAAGTTGTGCCAATACATAAAATAGTTTATCATGTCACTGAAAGAGTAGCAAAACTCTTATCTGGTGACTAGGACACTCTTCTGAATCCCAAATTCTATTACCTGCTCCAATAAACAGCTGCTAATTTTGTATACTATAATATGACTTCAAAAAACATTTCCCAAAAGACTAAAGTTCAAATTAATTTAGTTCATCAAAAGAAGCAAAAATCCTAGGATACCCAAGAAGAATGTGGTGCAAGGTGAGTGGTGAACTCTTGGGTGAGCTATGAACTACATGAACTATGGAAATTTCAATGAAATGTTACAATAAAAAGTTTTTAAAAAGAGATACAGGTTTTTTCACATGGATATGTAAGATGCAGAGGTCAGGGTATTGAAATACCATTTACAGAACAGACACTAAGGGAGATAATTGCACTGGAAGCTGAAGACAGGCATAATTGTTGCTAGAGATGTGTGTCTATTATTAACGAGAAAGTGTACAGAGAAACATGGCACAGAGGATGTGCATCATTCAATCACTACAAGACAACAGGCAGCTATTGATGGGCCCTTAAGTAAGTACAGCCAGTTTGATAATAGATTAATTAAAGTAACTGAACAGTCAAGAATTAAATAATTCTCACATTTCATGCTTTTAGGGCCTCATGAGAGAAAGAAAAAGATGCTATAGAAAAATTTTAGGAAAATGTTGGTATTACACCTAAGGAAACATTGCTATGCCCATTCCATTCCTTTCTCTTTAGTCACCTAATTTAGTTATCAAGCACTGAATAAGAGGCAATGTCTAGTATCAAACACAAAGGTACCCGTTTGTGACTCAGAGGTCTACAACTTGCTTTATGGTGTCTTGTTTCTTTCAAAATAAATTTGGAGCCTTTAAATTGTCATTTTAGAGTTTAAGATGTGTAGGAAAGATGATGAAGAAAGTAAAATCTGTCTGCTAGAGTCTCCTTAGCATTACTGCGACAAGGGATTCAAGTGTAGTCCTGAACAGGATCACTCAAAATAATGATCTTCTAAAAAAGCCATTGTTAAAGGCCACATTGAGAGCACTGTGAGAGAACTCATGATCACAGCCTGTGGCACCTGTAGAGATGAGTGGACATCTGTTGTTAGGCTGCAAATATATATACATTGTCATTCAAATGCAAGACACGGTTCTTCAATTGACCCAGTGTATATGTATCCTTCACTAAGGTGAATGTCTAAAACATCTTAGCCTAGATCTTCTGTTTGCCTTGGGCAAAGTACTTACTTTCTGTAATTATGTCTCTACTTAGGAACATGAGCAAGACACAACTTGTCTCTAAGATATAGTTTACTTTTTGCTGAGAAAAAAAGGACTACCTATAGTTATCTCTCCTCAAAGAGGTCCCTCAGTTTTAATAAGCTGGCAGATGGACAGAATAGCCAATATCTATCAACATTTTAGTGTGAGATTACCTACAGAGATTTTCTAGTTTTGCAACAGATTTTCTCTGTCCTGCTGAAGAAGGCTGGCAGTTACACTGGAGGCCTGCCATTCAAACTTATCTGACAGTTACCGAGGCAACCCTATTTTTCTCATTTAAAACAACTGTGTGATATTTCCCATGTCTGCTAAGACAACCCAGTCCATCCTCAGTCTTAAACTTTGTGCTACACTGTCTTTGATTTTCTACATTTCCTAATGTTATCAGTATATTCCCCTTCACAAATCAGTCATATGTCATCCATTCTCTCTATTTGTTTCTGGTGTTCTAGAAAGATGATTGAAACAAGCAAAAAAACAGAAGCAAATTTATCCACTTTTTTTGTGCTAGAGAATAGCCAGATTACTTCTCTTCCATGTAGAGTACAGGATGTGAGAGGAGATGGGACCTTAATGAAGTCATATCTGCCTCACCATTGATTGACTTAACAAGATTACTGCTAGAGGCTATTCTTTCCTTAAAAGTTAGTTCACCCAGATTGATAGAAATATAGACCATTTTTCCAGTGCTGTGATCTGTTGCATATGTCTCAATTTTCCCTATGGACAAAACACAAACACAAATCTGTGCAGTGTTACCATGATTCAGTGTCATGCAGGTAATAATGTTATAAGAGAACATCTACAGCTACAAATACATGTACACTCCTATACATCTCATGTACACTTTCATGCACCTCAGATGTTTGTATCTACAGTTTTGCTTTAGCTAGAGTTCAAGTTACCTCTACTGCAGTGATACCAGTAAACTGGTAGACATATAATTCACCATGTTACATCTATATTGATACTTGCAGTTCTTTAACATACCTCTCGGACTTTTGTATCTGAAACCAAGCAGGAATATTTTTTAAACCATAGAGGAATTAATTTTAGGCAATTACATAAAGTCTATGGCTTGCATCCAGTTCTAAATATATATATATATTTATATATTAAAGCCATTAATATCAATGTCGCAGCTGCCAGAGTCCTTATAGAACAAAATATTTGTAAGTTGTCTATATGGTTACTAAATAAATTTCAGTTTCTGTTGTCTGGAGCATCTGCACAGCCACACTTTTTGTTAAAAAATGGATTTGCAAGAACTTGAGATTTACTCAAGACAAAAATAACTTGCCATTACTGCTGTAAAGCTGTTAAGATTGTTACAATCACTAGTGCATTCTGATGCCAGAAAGGACCTTTTACTCTTATATGATTCTTCACCCTATGAGGCTGTTGCAGTATTATCACACAGTACAAAGATTGCTGAACATATGATTGGGTTTATGTCCAGAACCATCTCCAGCAGAGAGGGCATATATTTCACTTGTTAACAAAAGTTGGATGAATTTGTCTAGAGAGCAAAATAGTCCATTATTGCTTATTTAACTGCCACTACACTGCTTACATACAGGATAGAAAATGCTCCAGATTCTTTATGCAATGAGTTTAAAAAGATCCATCTTACACAAGTCATTATCATTTTGTTTGACTGTTACTTTTGCAAATAGACACACACTGATGCATAAAAGAACATTTTATTGTAACAATGGAGTTACAAGTGAAGAACTGTCAAAATGAAGATTTAGTGGTTAAATGTTGAATCTCTGAGTGCTGCTTTGGCCAATAAGCCATACCTGTTAAGCTAATCAGTTACTGGAAAATTTGGGGGGCAAATATGGAGCATCTATCACACCACCTCATTGGTGAATTTAGGTCTAACTGATAGTGACTGAAGTTCAGGCCTTGTGTGTCTGACTGAGAAAATGCAGTGATATGTCACTAGATAGCATAAAACAAAACAGGACTCCTAGGAGCCCTGTGAATCTTATTCCTGAGAACAGAGTTGTCCTTAATTAAATGTATTTCAGGAGTGCCTCTTTGCTTCAATTTAGTCGGAAGGGAAGGTGGTTCCTGAGTTTTACTGGGATGGTACACTGAAACTTTTCAGCTTTAAAGCTGTTGTGCTGTGGGAGCCTGCAGAGGTTCTACAGATAAAGCTATGTAAGTCTGACATTTGCTGAATACAGTTCTTAATGATCACACTAGATCTCTCTGAAGTCATTTGTGATCTGTAAGCTGAAAAAAACATGCTAAAGGAAAAAGGTAAAAAGCTGTAATGAAGATAAGAGGCACCCAGAAATTCACATTCTGCATTTCTTGCAGAAAGTTGTTCTCTGTGATCCCGAAGAACTGAGTATTATGGCAGTTTCTCTGAATAATTTTACAAACAACATAACAGAGCTGGGTTTGCTAATTTAAATTTCATCTCACATTCCATTACCTTCTCAATATATAGACAAACACCAAGATGAAGGCCAGTTATCTTGTGAATCCTATTTCGTGAACACACTGCTTGGACTGAAGCTGACTTTCTACCTGGTAATGAGTAAAGAAAGGAAGACAGGAAAAATGGAAAAATAATGCTTGCATCTCCATTTCTAAAGCATTTCTAGAAGACAGAATTAGGACAAAGACATGGGTGAAAAGTATTTATGCTTACTGAAGCTGTAGTACAAGAGAATAGTTCCTTGGATGTCCAAATTAAATGAAAAAGAATTTGAGCAAGGAATTTGGATGGGGTCTGTGTTTTTTAAAAGAGCTGAAAAAAGAATATGGGAGTAGCAAGTCTTAACTAAATGATTCATAGTGAACATTAAACTCTTGATGTAGCCTTTATCAGCTGGTGAATCAATTGTGGCAGACCTTTGCAGAGACATTGTTTTTTTAAAAAAATGGAAAGTGTTATGTCAGGAAAAGCATCTGAATAGTATTACTCATGATTTTATTTGCTTGTCTTCACTTTATGTATTTTTATAGCTTTCGGACCATATACTTTTTCATAGTACTGTGCTGAGACAAATGGGTAGGCTTTCCTTTTAAATATGTTTTTCCTCTCAAAGAGTTGTTTAGTTTTGTCTGACTGAGAGCAGCAAAAGAAACAACTTGTATTTGAACACAGAGCAATAATAAAACTGTTGGACTGTTAGATATGGTATTCTTTTAAGAGATGATGCTACTGCATATTTGTGATATTTAGCACCATATTCTAGAGAATGGCGGTTCTTATTTTTTTGATGAAAGTAAGAATAACATTGCAAAAATTAAAATTGAAAAAAAGGATCATTCGAGAAAAAGATGTACTAAAAGCATGTATGCTGTAGGTCTTAATAACACTAAAAGGACAATGTTTCAAAAAAATGTTGATACAATATAGTTTTCAATGCCATATCACCATCTCAGCATCATCGTCAGTGAGCTTTACTTCATATCATCTCTCTTAGGTGTCAGATTTATCTTCACTGTTCAGCAAAGAATAAAAGAAAATTTCCATTCCACCTCTTCATACATACTTGCAACTCTCTGTGGATTTTCTTCTATATTGTAACTACTGAAAATGCCACTTCACTACTTGCTGGTTTTTATACAGGGTATGTGAAGGATTCAAACAAAACATTAACATTTAGATTCAGAGCAGTAGAGCAGTTCTGAACTGGGTTCCCTGGTCATACTACAAAAAGCGTGTTTGTTTGATACACACTGAGAATATTTTTAGCGAGTGCAATCAAGATTCCTTCTGGAGGAAAATAAACTGAGATCTCCATTCCAGTTCCTTACCAAATGTGCACCAGAGCTTCATAAGGATCTGAACCAATTGCTCCACAATACCATGAGTTTCTTCAACACACATGTCCCATTAGACACACATGTCCCATTAGAAGTAAATGTAGTTCCACATATGTTACTGCCACTACCTCTTAGCTCTGACTGATGCACCTTCTTTATTCATTCACACTTCCCTTGACTTAAATTAATTTTCGTCTTCCTCTTGAACTTGCAGTTCATTAATATCTTGCATATTCTGTCTCCTTCTTTCTTATTATTGTCCCTTTATTATTGCTGTCTTTTGCAAAGACAAAGATTCAATAATAGCCCACCTGGGTTCCCAAGGGAATAACAGAGCTCATTCCTAAGGAAATGACAGTTTCCAAAGTTTATGTGTTAGCAGTATAAACGTATGGGAGTATCTAATTGCTAATGGGTATGAAGAAGGTAGGTAGGCAAACAATACCTCAATTTGTATCAGAAGATGAAGACATTGTTTATAAAGACTCAGGAAAATAACCACATTTTAGGTACAGTGCAGATGTTAATTGATTACAGCACTCTTCAACTGATCTTCATGTGAGAAGTTACTACCAGGTCTGCTGTTTGACTGCATGCTCACATTTGAGGTCCTGGGATCACCATATAGGAAAGTTTTAAGAGCCTATGTAACAATTCTTTATTTTTCCCATTTCTCATTGAGGACAAGAGCACATCTACAGCTAACTTTCCAGCTTGCTTCCTGCCACAGATTGTATCAGGAACCCCCTCTGTGAGCACTCTAGTTTCCAACCTGAAAAAAAATGTGATGTTCTTCTGTACCTGTCATTATTACATGTGCAGAGGGAAGGAGGAATGACAGCCCTGGTCTCAGAGTTGCTGAGAGATGACACATTGCAGTGAATCATAAAAGCTGTTTTGTCTTTAAAAGCTGACTGGAGGCTCTGAGCTGTGAGGGAATCTTCCGCCTGGTATTTAGGTATGTCAGAAAATGCCTGCCCAGCCTGTGCCCTGTGTGAGTCTAATTCAGCCCCAGTACTAACCCAGCCATAGTAATGCAGTCACCACAAGCTCTTCTAAAGACCTTAGCACATGGTTCCTTCCCTTTTTCAAAGGAAGTGGGTTATGAGCTGATGATATGATCAAACAAGCACACATAATCTGTTTTTGTGTCATATGCTCTTTTGAATGTCTGCCTACAAACTAGAATGACAAGCAGAGGAGAGGGTATTTTTATTCAAGATACACAGCAGTTAGTGGTACAGTTAATGGCTGACTGGTTGCAATAATCCCCCTTCCCCACCCTCTCTCTCTCCCTTTTCATCATTTACAAAGTCTTACAGGAGACTTCAGCCCTCAATAGTCTACTGAGAGTAAGCAGAGGCAGAGGAAACATGCTCCTAGGACTTTACTGGGTCATGGATTTCTCTTTATGTGGTTTTGAGTAGCCACTTCAGGTTCAGGTGGCTAACAGTTTGAAGGAATGACATTAGGTGCAGTTTTTCATCCCTAGTTTTACCAGGCAGTCTGCAGGTAAAGGCTCAGCTGTGGGCTGTGAGCTTCTCTGAGATCAGGTGAAGAGGGAGGCATGTTTTGGTCTATTTGCAGGCACACTATTACTTCTAATGGAACACAGTCTTACTGCATGCTCTATTATTACTTGATTTGAAATCAGAAGCAGCAAACTTTATTATCAGTAGGAAATCCAGGCTGTCGATTCTGAAAAGGGCAGCATTATGGTGTTTTGCACAGTTTTTATGGCACACATCCCAGACTTGGTTGGGCAGTTGCAGCGTATAGAGCTGAGTCACAGAAAACACAGGCTAGATAACTCTGCTACCTTCTAAGACTTCAACTGCTGTGCTTGGGAGCACTCAGAGCAAGGGATTTTTTTTTTTTTTAGCTTTTTGTGTGTGTGTGCACGTGTAGTCTTCTTATACAGAAAGCTAAACAGAGAAAGTAAGAGATTAACATTACTGTGGACATTACCTTTTTTTATAGAAAGCATCATATTTTTGAAGACACATGGAGAATCCTGCTCTACCCCCCAGTCTGTAATACAGTCCCAACTACCTTAGACTTAGTCAACCAAAGGTATGCTCCATTTCCCCCCTTTTAAAGTTTATATCTTCCTTGTCCAGGTACAACTTTATGTTCTGTTAGTGAGGGGAATAAGTAGCATTCTCCAGTGAATCAACGGGAAACAAATAAGGTAAATTATTGTGTGCATCCTTTCAAAGAAATCACTAAATTGCCCACAAGTTTTAAGATAAGAATGTGTAATTAACCACACTGAAATAATCCACAAATTTATGATTGTTCCCACCCCATTTAATAAAAAAATGAAAATCAAAGCCTGGAAATTTTTTCTTGATGTTACCCACCTTATTCAGACAAGAAGGTTTGGAGAATGACATCTACCTCTGTTATTTTGTCCACAGTAGTGGATATGCTGACCTTAAACTGGTCAGACCACTGGTCAGTAGGGGTTCAGTGTTGCCAGACTTCACAAGAGGGAGGGAGAGACAGTCACTCCCTTTAATATAAGTATGATTTTTTTAAAATGTTAAGCCATGATAATGAAGTAGTATTAGCTCACAGTGTTGTCAACTCACGGAAGAAAGCCTGTACTATCCCTGAAGAAATAATATTACATTCTTTGCTAGTCATCCCATATCCCTAAGACAACTGAATATTGGTGTGTTAATTGGACATGAGCAGGAATAGAAATGGGCAAGAACACATGCAGGAACAGAAACTAGGTTTGTTTCCATTTGTGGTGTTTCATTTGAGCCATGTTAGAGTGAGCTATGATATGTTACTACTATTTGTTGACACAGAAAAAAGGCCAGTATGACACTGCAGTGAGGTTTTGTGGAATACCTTTACTTTTTACAGTTTTGTATCACATGTAGGATGGAAATATTAAGTCTAGGAGACAGAAATAATCTATCTTGAAGTAAAATCCAGGACCAAATAGAGTGTTCTGTAAGGACAGATCTTCAGTTTATTCACTCCTCCTATTGTACCATTAGCAAGTAATTACCTGCTAATGTAGACCTAGTCAATGAAGCCTGGAGGCTGTGTTAAATTTTCTCTTTGGAAATCCTCCCCATAGCCCTATCTTCAAACCATCTAACTTCATATGGTTCTTTGGACATGAAGAATGATCCCTGTCACAGCAGAAAGAGTTAGCAGTGATAATGCAAAAAAAAAGGCATGCCATATCAGTTATATTCATGGAAAAGGCTACTCTAAAGGATAGTGAGAATAACCCGCAGGGAAAAATATAACTAAAAAAATTTTGTAGTCCCCTTTGATTTTCTTTTTAGTCAACTGAATGGGAAATATTTAACATTTCTATTCTTAGCCATACCACCAGAATAGTCTCTGATGTTAATAAAAATTATTTATCTGTGTCTAACTGTAGCTTTGTTTTTCTGCCCATCATCATAGTGTCCAAATGTTGTGCAGAGTTTTAATCAGAGCTTTTTAATGAGGACCATAACAGAACTTCAGAGAAAAGCTGTGTCTTTCCTATTATCTCCTGATAGGTAACAAACCCCCCCCCCAAAAAAAAAAACAAACAAACAAACAAACAAAAACACAAAAACAAAATGTTAGGGGACAAATTCTGTTCTTGGTAAGCTTGCAGATCTATCTCTCACTGAAGTTAATAGTCACAGGTGCACGTGGGAGGGTAAAGAGATGAGAACTAATCTATATATAGCCCTTCTTGAATAAAACTGCTGTCAGGTATTCAAGATGTCCTCTTTCCAATGTTTATTCAAGATGTATTTTTGGAGCATCTGGGAATATTATACTAACAAATAAGCAAACCTGAGTAATGAGAATGTAACACAGCTGATATTCTTAAAGCTAAATATGAGAATTTGTATCACTTCTAGTACAAATGCAGATATAGCTCCCAACACTGATGTGTGATGAGTGACTGATGTCAGCTCATCATGAAAGACTGCAAAGGCAAAAGAAATTCTCTGATCATTAATTCTCCCAGGGTATCATAAAATCAGTTAAAAGCTTTGGAGTTTCTGAGTAGAAGAGAACTGACTAAAGGTCAATTATAGATTTATTTATTGACAAATGTTCTGATGACATCAAAGCAAAGCTATAGTAAATATTTTTTCTAATACTCTCATGTTCTCACCAGTAAGTTACAATTTAGTATTTGTTGTTTATGAACAGAAGTGTGTAGCCTACGAGTAGGAGTGGGGAAGGACCACATCATAATCAAAGCAGGAAGTAAATTTGTTTTTACTATGAAAAAAACTGTTTTCACTATGAAACACTGTCATGGATTGATTCTCCAGTTCACCTGCACTACTTATCATAGGGGTTGGATTGGCTGCAGTATCTGTTGCCCAAGTTGGAGTGGTTGCAGTGTCTGGTGGGGGTGTCAGAGTGGTTGCAGTGCCGGTTGTTTTGCTCTCAGATGCAGAGACATCTTCCTTTTGAGGATACTGCATAGTGGCAAGCAGGGTTCAGTAGGCATGGGCCAGGCCCCGGCATGTTGCAATGTTCTGTGTCTCTCTTGAGGTGTCAGGATGACAACACACCTTTTCTAAATATTTTACTAGTTTCTCAGGATCCTGCACTTGTTCAGGGGTGAAGTTCCAAAACATTAGAGGTCCCCACTGTCCTAGGTACTTGTCCATGCTACCCCACACTCCCAACCACTCATAACTCTCCAACCCTGGGGTAGACTTCTGGGCGGTATTCAGAAACAGTTGCTTAACCTAAAACAGAACCTGAACCACATTCAGGAACACTACAGCTTCCAGAAACAAGACAACAACCTTAATATGAGCATTCCATGGATATTCAGAGTTGTCAGCATTCTCAAGTATACTTGCAAGTAGCTTGGAGAAGGGTAAGATAGAAGAAGGCATCTCCCCCGTGGGTGGGCTTTCCAAGGAGAAAAGGTGGCGGGTGTAGTTACTAACCCATTCCAGCAGGTGCCCCCTGGTGTACACAGACAACAACCATGCTGAGTAAAAATGCCCCACTACTTCCAAGACCCATGATTATACCATGCCGTAAATTAGTGTTACATAATACAGCAAGGCAAAAATCTTAATCCAATTCCCACGGGTAATAAGCAGCAGCATTGGGACTACATATGGTAAGTAATGTGATGTATAACACAACTGTAGCAACAAAAACCACAATTTTAGGAGCCAAGCGAATGGCATTATAACAGGATGGGTAGTTGGCATTGTAACAAACTTGATAGTACACACAGATCAAATCTGTTATTATCTCAACCCTTTATGCCCCACTTTGGGTGCCAAAAAAGACTGTCATGGTTTGAGCCTGGTCAGAAACTAAACGCCCCGCAGCCACTCACCCACCCTCCCCACACTTGGGAACAGGGTGGGAATCAGAGGGGCAAAGGGAGACTTGAGGGTTGAGATAAAAACAGTTTAATAACAGTAACAGAACAATACGCTGACAGCAGTATCAACAGGTAATGTACAATACAGCTGGTCACTTCCCGCCAACCAACACCCACCTGCTCCCAGACAGCAATCCCCAACACAAAGGCACCACAGCCACACTCCCAGAAGGGAGAACCCCTCCTGGCCCACTCCTGCCTTTATATAGTGAGCACAGTGTCACATGACATGGGATATCGGCCAATCTGGGCCCAGCCCTCCAGCTGTGCTCCCCCCGCCCCCGCACACAGGTGAGGGCACTGGGACCTGGGGAGCCCCTGGGGTCTCAGTGTGCTGCAGCATTCCTCCAGCTACCAAAACGAACAGGAACTTTATTCCAGTCAAATAAGTTCAAATTCTTCCAGTTGTTTTGATTTGAATCTGGAGCATTTTCAATTACTCTATTTGGAATATTCTGAAATTAAACATAAGAGCAGAAAAAAAAAAAAAAAAAAAAAAAAAGGAGTTATATCTGACCACTAGAACATGGAGGAGGGATACCAGATCTGGTACCAGCTCAATATTAATATAAGTCTGGGAATTACTCCAGTGAAGTTCAAGAGAGAAATTTGCATCTGGATATATCAACACATCAGAGGTCTAAAGCTCTGATCTCTAGTCTAAATGAGTTTTTGACGTGGACTGCACAAATGTACTGGGAATAAATAACATAGTAAGAGCCCTCTTTAAATATCCCCAAAAGCAACAGTTCTTGGTCATAATATGCAGGTTTAAATTAATTATATTCATCCTGTCAGCTCATCTTGAGCACACAGAGAAAGAGACTGGAGGAATGAGAAAAGACCAGACTCTATCATTTCCCCATAATCCTGCATGCTGGAGTTAATAAGGAAACAATAGTAATCATCACATAGTCTAGAACAGAAGTAATTTGTTTCCTTAGAGGAAGAAGATAACAGAAACACATTTTCTTAATTCATCATCATTTTGGGAGGCACTGAAAGTAGGCAATCTGAACATCCAGAAGAATGAAAAACTTTCAACACTGTTAATGAGCTTGTTATTCTCTATCCTTTCCTAGACTGTGTTCTGGTCTCTATTTCCCTTTTAATTAATGTCAAAATTCCCATTTGATTTAACAGTATGGTTATTTTACATCTCTATGTCCTCTTACACACTTTTTTTTTTTTTTTTTTTAGTTTCAATCTTCTTTTCACACTAAAATGCTATAGCTATTTCAATTTCTTTTGTACACATATTCTTAAATTACAAGTAATTTGCTAATAAAGTCAGATTTGCAGAAATTTGCAAAACTTTGGAATATTCCCAAATACCCAAATGGATTTTGTGGCTTGGACAACAAAACTATTTCCATATAGAGATATGAGTAAAACTGAATTTGTTAATGATACATAATAAATCAATGAAGAACTATTTTTATGATATGAGACCATGACATATTGCTCAAATTATAATTCATTATACTATGAAACTGAAGTTTTATAATGTCATTAAAATGCATAGAAAGTAATAAGAAATCAATGTTTATCAGAAAAAATAATGATTTGAAAAAAAACAGCCTAGTAATAAGGCAACTAACTAACTAAACCTATCATTTTTATATCAATACAGTAACAATAAAAGGCAAAGTCTGATATAAACAGAACAAAACAATGAAAAGAAAAAGGCCCTATAATCATGTCCTTAATTATAGAAGAATTGTAACAGCTCCAATTTTTCTAAACTAATTTAAATACCTACATTTAGGTTTTAATTCATACGAAGTTATTTGATACTTGAAGTGTATGTAGTACATATTGGTATTTGCTTGTCATTCTGTGTTGCATTTAAATACCATTCTCTAAAAAAGAACTAAGGATAAATTCAAGCTGTTAGTTTAGTGCGTGTCAGGTTTTGTGAATATTATCTATCTAAACATTTTGAATGGAGTACTGACAATACAACACACAATTCTGCCATCCTTCCTCACACATGGAAACAACCTGATCCATTAAAAATTCCACTAGTTCCAGATGGGCCTAGATCCTTAGTATATTTAAGATTGGAAAAAAAAACAAAACAAAACAAAACAAAACAAAACGAAACAAAACAAAACAAAACAGAGCTATTGAGTACTCACAGTACACATTAATAGGGGCAATTCTGAAGACCAGAGAACAAAGCAAATGTGTATACTCTGTATAACCATTCAGAGAAACTCTGGCAAACAGAAGTTTAACACATTTTACTTTCTTTTTTAACTTTATTTTTTATTTATTTTTTGCACAATAAGCCCATATCAGGGGCTCATATGCCGTTTAACTAAGTGCATGGTGTAGGTATGACTTAAACTGGAATTAAACTGGAATCTTCATTTACCATTGATACAAAGTAACATTTATTTTTTCCTCTGTGAAATCTTAAAACATGGATACAAAGTAACATTTTTTTTTTCCTCTGTGACATCTTAAAACATAGATTAACAGAGGGATTCATTTTCAAAGCCATGTAACAAAATCTAGGTGTGTCACACACATATCTGTATGAAAGGTATGTATCTAATACTTTATGCATTACAGTCAGTGATGTCTGGAGAGAGATTTTGATAACCAGCTACCTACCAGCAGGGAGATGTAAAACTCCTTACACTTCAATTTATTGACTAGATCTTCAATGAGAGATGCAGTTTCTCAAACACAGGCATTTTGGGTGTCATCCCATCTTACTTGAACCCTCTACATTTTGTTGTATAAATAGTGTTCTTTTAACACAAAAAATAAAATCTTGAAATAAGAGTATCAGTGACACGAATTTTTTTTTTTTTTTTTTTTTTTTTTTTTTTTTTTTCCCCTACATCTAGGTTTGCCAAATCTTGCTAGTGAGAGCCCTGCACCAGGATGCTGCTACTCAGCATCAATAACATGATCACTTCCTGTGATTCTCAATACTCTTCTCAGGGGACTGTTTTGCATGTAATAAAAAAGTTGCCAGTTACTCTATCCTAATATTATGAGTCATTAATCAGATATTTATGACAGTTACAAGTATTGGTCTTCATATTTAAACAAATATTTCTGTAGCTTCTTGTTGGAATTCTGTCTCATTATGTGAATTAGAGGATTTCAGGCTGCATATTGGGGTGAGTAAAGACAAATATTGCACTAAGGAATGTATTGGAGGAACCTAAGCCATGTATCAAATTGTGTAACCCCCTAGGTACCATAATTAATGTTTTGTTATCCTGAGATAAGTGTGAATAAATTATAAGCTTTACTTAATATACTGAGCTGAGAGAAGGGTCAGCAGTTTGAGGGAAAGTATCAGGACTCTAAATGGAGGAGGAGGAGACTTGATGAATAATCAAATTAATCTCTGAGAAGTGATGTTATATGTGGTGAGTAATGTCATATTTCATTTTTTCTGCTGTGCTAGGATATTAGGGCTGTCTTTCATGTCCAGGAAATTTGCCCCCAATAATAGCGGAAAATATAATATAAAAATATATAAATATTATATCAATAATGTAAAACCATACAATTTTATGGCCATTTCAAGGTCAGAAAATGGACCAAGGAGGGGGTTAATTTTTTTACTGCGTCTTTCTAATGCACAGATACCCATGTGCAGATTACTCTAAGCACACTACTTCAAACTCTGCTTTACAGATGGCAGGGCAGAGAATGGTATCAATAGATCATTGCATCATGGAATAATACCCTGGTGAAATGACAAGAGTTCTGCATTTATTACAGTTCTTGTGGGATGAGTAACTCAACCAATTAAGATATAAGCTCAGATTTAGTGCATATTTTATATTCAGAAAGAAAAGGGTACCAAAATACCCTCAAAAAATATTCCTCACCTAAATAATATAAAGATTTGGGGTAAGGTAAATTCTGTATTCCATTACACAAAGGAAGGTGAAAGCTTTTCCGTACTACTATTTATTTGTATGCCTAAAATATAATGTGTGACTAATAAAACATTCAGGAGCAATCATACTACAAACCAATGCAATAGTACATCTTTATCTTCAGGGACATCAGTCATAGAAACAGATGTGCACTCTGCATCCATTCAAACAACTATGTTTTCCTTTCTGATTAAGTTTACATGCTGAAATTTGTTACCCCAAACAGGTTATTAGTGTCAATCAAGGAGCTTGAAATTACTTTTTTTGCCTTACTTTTTCTTGCGGAGCCGCGGACGAACGACACGCCGAGATGGGTTCAGTGTCAAGATAGAGCATCAATCCACGTGTGTCTTTATTGGTCCAGGGTACATATATTTATACAGACAATGATAAGTATTATGCCTACTAGTCACTAGCTGATTGGCTTAAGCTCTAAAGGTCATATTCGCACGGTCCACCTACTTGCAGTTAGCTTACAGCCCAAGCTTCTCATAACACTAAGTTTCTCATGCTACTATTTCTGATTCCTGTTGACTTGTTTTCGATACACGACAGTACCGTAACACAATGTTTCTCAGACCACCGTTATCATAACACTGGGTTTCTCAGACCACTATTCCTAATTCCCCTTAACCTGTTTTCGACACACCACGGTACACAGGGCTGAAGCGTCCTTGACATTCCTCCTGTATCAGCAGCTGTGAGCAGCTGCAGGCAAACCCTAGTGAGGCCCAGCATCAGCAGCTAGAGCAGGCTCTGATCATACAATTGCTCGGTGGGCTCAGGACCCTTGTCTCTGAGCCATTCTCCAACAATTCCCCCTTTTTCTTTTTGTATGAGCAGAGCCTGCGCTAACGTTCGTTCAAAGATTTTCTTAATACATGAGAAGGCACAACTTAAGCATGCAAGCTTACAATTTATTGGCTAAAGGCACTTATCACGCACCCGGGAGTGCTGTGATAGGTCTGCATCTTTAGCACGCGTGAACAAACTAAATCTACTTTGTGGTTAGTGCATCCAGGCATTCAAACAGGGAGGAAGCACTAGATTGACTTCCTCCTTCTTGCCCTTCCAGGTGACCTCAAGGGCAGGATTACCACGTGGCAGTTTTCTGCTCAGAGACCCAGCCTGGATTGTCCAAACGCTGTAGGATCAGTGCATGACCCTGATCCCCCCCCCCAAAAATTCCTACCAGGTGTTCCCCCTTTTTCTTTTTTGGACAATCCAGACTCCCTTTAACGTTTGAATCATAGCATTCATAAAGCATTTCCACACAGACCCCAATACCATCATGACAATCATAATCACAATCAGCATTGCCAGTCTATGCATCAACAAAGCTTTCAGCCACCCAGTAATTTCCAAGTTTTGTAGATTTAGAACCATCATCAGTCCATTTTCCAAATTCCCAAGTCTCGTAACCAGTCTGTCAGTCCATGTTCCAATCTTATTCAGTCTTATGTAGCAAGAAAACCATCCTTACAGTTCTAAAAGTGTCCGCAATTGTAACAACAGTGTGCAATACAGAATGTAATACAGGTTTCACCATTCTATGTTCTAAACATTGCAATGAACACACACCATACAATGAATCTGATACTACATGAACAAGTTCTTGATACCAGTGTTGATGTTGAAACACCCAAATGACAGTTCAGAGTTGTAAAGTTCATAAGGAGTCTCCAGACCCCCTGAGGAGAATCTTGTGATCTTGAGTTCCCAGGTGTCCCCCATTCGTTGTCACTACGGGGCAGGCCAATGCTCCAGCAGTATGCCTGTCCCCTTTTAACAAGGCATCACGAATCACCCCACTCCATCGGGACTGAGCTAAAAGCAGAGATGGTTCTGATAAAGGTGATGGGAGTGGGTGTGGTGGGGGCTGCTGGCAGCGCTTCCTCTTCTTGTAATTGTAAATGCAGAGTTCTGTTCTGTAGCTTAACTTCTGTAATTTTCTTTCAAGTTCTTGGACTTTGTCACTGTCCCTTACCGATGTGTGACCCTGGTGCTTTAATTCGGACAGAGCCGCCGCTTTTCTCTCTGAGCCAGACGCTGACGCGCCGTCAGGGGTGGAACCATCCGAAGGGGAGGGGGGAGGTCAGAGTTTATGGTGGCACACCGCTCCACCCGGTGCCCCCGCGCCGCCTGATTTCTCTGCCGCTTCTTGCACGGTGGAGCAAACAGGAATACTTGGTGACATGCCCTTAATAGAGCAGAGCTGCTGATTAACCTCGAAGAAGGTGGTTAATCGTGACGGACGAGTGGTTTCGGCAGGGACCGGCGGAGATGGTACAGCGCCGACAGCCGCCATAGCAGCAGCAGCTACTTTCTGTTCTGCTGGCATCTCCCTCAGGGCTTTTACGATCGTTCGCCAGACCACCCCTTGCTGTTGTGCTTCACTGCCTTTATTGCCTCCAGTGATAGTCTCATCCCACAATAAATCACCTACTTCGCGCCCCTCCTGTTGGCTACATATTAGCGAGGGGCCATCGTCCCTCTGCCCCTCCGCCTCTGAGGTAGGGGGGGGTGGGGGGGGGCATGACTGTAGAGATACTGGGCGGGGGCTGGCCTCCGGACTTTCCCTATTCACATTAACTGTAACTGGCCCTCCTGTTGATGGTACAGGAATACGATCACTGTCAAAAAGCATAGATCCGGATGCCTCACTATCTGGGGTAACAGTGGAACTTTCCCCCCCCAACTTTGCAGTTGCCACAGCTGCAAGGTTCTTTTCAAGCTGACACCGCCCACTATTATTCACCACCTCCCGCTATGGTTTCATCATTTTCCTTGCAGCTTTATCCTCGTCAATTGCCATATCCCACAAAACATCACCTAATCGTCTCCACTCGTCGACATCAAAAAGAGAATTAGGATCTTGAAAAAATCCTTTGACCCATCCTAATGCTACTAAACCCACGAGTGATTTTATAGAATCTACTCCCCGCTTTTCTAAAAAGCGCTGTAATAAATCCAGGGCTACCTCCTGTTCCATCTCGTCAACCTGGTGCTCCTTGGTTAAGGCACCTCTGGTCCTGTGCTCCCTGGTTAAGGCACAGTACCGTTACTGCCGACCCACCCCTGATTAAGGCACTGTCGGCCATTTGCTCCCTGCTTAAGGCAAAAAAAAATACTCCCGCCGGCCTGTGCTCCCTGTTTAAGGCACTAAAAAATTACCCCCTTATTTTGATATGTTGCTGATGCTCCGTGACTAAGGCACCAGTTGCAGCGCTTGCCAGCAGCCCTTGGAGAGAGTGACCCTCTATCTCAGTTCAGGTACTCGGAACGACTTGTCGGAGGTCCACTGTCCGATCGTTCTTGATTCGGCTAGATGCTGCTGTTTCTGATATTTCCCCGCGTTTGTTTCTGGCGCCGCTGTATGCAGCACCTTTCTGCGTCAGCTTCCGTCGCCCCTCTGCGTCAGTTCCGGCGCCTCCCCGCTTTCACTTCCGGGGCCACCCTGCGGTCGCCTCCAGCGCCCCCTCACGTCCGCCCCCATGGCTGCCGCAGTCGGCTCCTTACCACGTCAGCTCCGGTGTCTTTCTGCTTCCGTTCGTGGGGACACTCACTTCTGGTCTCGGGGCCGGTTCACCTCCGCTCTCCGGGGCCGGTCACGTCTGTTCTGTGGGGCCGGTCTGCCTCTGCTCTGCAGGGCTGGTCACCTCCACTCTCGGGGCCGCTCCGCCTCCGTTTCTCGGGGCCGCTCCGCCTCCGCTCTCAGGGCTGCTCCAACCGGCTTCTCTCCGCGTACTCCCCCGGGGCTGCTGAGGCCGGTGCCTCTCTGTCTCAGCTCGTGGACCCTGGACGCTGCTGTATTTGGTTTTTCTCCGGGTCCGTTCTCGAATTCCTCGGTCGTTGCTGTTTTCTCTGGGTCCGCCGCTCCGTCTGTGTTATTCTTCTATGCAGGTCCCTGTTCGGGTGCAATCTTGCGGAGCCACAGACGAACGACACGCCGAGATGGGTTCAGTGTCAAGATAGAACATCAATCCACGTGTGTCTTTATTGGTCCAGGGTACATATATTTATACAGACAATGATAAGTATTATGCCTACTAGTCACTAGCTGATTGGCTTAAGCTCTAAAGGTCATATTCGCACGGTCCACCTACTTGCAGTTAGCTTACAGCCCAAGCTTCTCATAACACTAAGTTTCTCATGCTACTATTTCTGATTCCTGTTGACTTGTTTTCGATACACGACAGTACCGTAACACAATGTTTCTCAGACCACCGTTATCATAACACTAGGTTTCTCAGACCACTATTCCTAATCCCCCTTAACCTGTTTTTGACACACCACGGTACACAGGGCTGAAGCGTCCTTGACATTCCTCCTGTATCAGCAGCTGTGAGCAGCTGCAGGCAAACCCTAGTGAGGCCCAGCATCAGCAGCTAGAGCAGGCTCTGATCATACAATTGCTTGGTGGGCTCAAGACCCTTGTCTCTGAGCCATTCCCCAACACCTTTCCTCTTGGTTGTGCTATGTGCTAGCAGGCAAGTCATCAGACCAGCTTTAACTAAAACTTTGAAACCATATGCTCTGAAAATAGTCACAAAACAAGTGTGCGATTATCTAGACTTCAGGAATTGCTTTCACATAATCACTGTCAGTAAAAAAAGTAATCATCTCATGTGATATTTTGAAATACCCCAAGATATATTTTTACTCTAACACACGGCTGTTTCATTTAAAACTCAGAGAACACAAGGAAGTGATTTTTAAAAGAAATTTGGTTATTACAGGGGGCTTAAAACTACATAAGGTCTAAATTCTTTATAACATTGAAAATAAAACAGCAATATAGTGCAAATTTTTTAAGCATTGTAGAAAAAATATAAGAAAATGTTGGAGAATGGCTCAGAAAGGTAATTACATCAAGAAAACTAACACAATCAAAAAGCTAAACTTAAGTGACAGCAGGATTGTACCATCAGTGTGATTTACTTAGGAAAAAAAGAAGCTAAGTAACACTGTAAGGAAAGCTTTGTCCTAAAATTAAGGGCTCACCAGAAATTCAACAGTCCCAGAAGTCATGTTTTTTAATTTCCAGCAAATTTAGACTTTTATTGGTGTACTGCAAAGCATGGAATCATTCCAAGACTTCTCAGCAAACTAGTTGAATTTTACCACCCTGACTTTCTAGGTCAAGGGCCAGCCAAACCTTGAATGCTTATTTCCAGAGAAAAGAGAAGGATTAAAAAAAAAAAAAAAAAAAAAAGGATGGAAGATGTGGAACAAATAGTGAAGAAAGAGGATGGACAGGAAAGAGTGTCAAAAAAAGTCATACTTTTCCCACTATTGCCGTGGAAGAATAAAGACAACAAATGATGCTTAAACCACAGAGCATCTGCCACCTTCTGTTTTCCTACCACATCTTTGGTAGCAGAAACCAGCTTGTCTTTCTAGGGCTCTGGCACAAGCAGAGGAGTGAAATGACTTGTTTGTTCATCTCCAGCGATGTGATCCCCTAAGCAGCTGATCACTCCAGCAGTGCCTAAAGGTGTCACTGGCAAGGTGTGTATTATAAAAAGAGTGAAAATATCCTTCCCACTAGCTGACAAATAGGAGAGTAATAAAAATACATGGAACAGATTTTTTTCAGATGTGACAGCTTTACAAAGTTTTTGGAGTCTTTTTCCAGTAGTGAAACTAGTATTGTAGAAATTACATGCCATGTAAAGGATGTGAATTTATATCTTTCTCTAGTCCATGTCTAGGGTTCTACAGCCAGGAACTTATAGACTTTACCCTAAAGCATGTCTGACTGAACCCTGTGCAACCTGTTGCCCATCAGCTTTGGCTAACTTTTAACATAAACTACAGTAAAAAAATGTTCTATAGAGAGTAAAGCCAAAGACTGTTTTGACAATGCAAGTATCTTTGGTTTTCACTAATAGCCACTAGTGCAGTTACAGAATCAAGTCCAATGAAAATGCACTTGTTTACATGAAGTGGAACAGTCTTAAAGAGAGCAATTGTGAGAGAATCTTCCCAAAAGTCTCCAGAGAGTAATAGAGAATTAAACCAGTTATTCTGTGTCACAAGTAAGAGCTCTAATATCTCTCAGATGGGAGCTGTTGCTTTGGTCTGTATTTATAGTCTACCATACAATTCCGTTCACTTATAGGTATGATTATGAGATGCTATCCTCATATGGATAAGTATAAGAATAGCTGCCACAACACAAACACATGGACATCTTTCTTATCATGTGTGCCTGACTATCTTTTGTCATGTTTCAAGGAAGCTTTTTGGAGCCAGCAGTACAAACCACATGCTTCCTATTGGACAGGTCAGTAATTATTGCAGTAAAGCCAATTGGCATGAAAGATGCTTTTGCAGGATACACCTAGGGAAACCTGCAGCTGTAAAATAGGATCTGTACACATGGATGGGAACAAAGAGACACAAACACACTCACTGGTGTTCTGTGATACCCAGGTATAAGCCCATTTTTGTTCAGAAGCCTTTTAACAACTTTGCTAGTGTGGTATTTTCCCTTGCTTTAGTCATGGCTCTATGCTGAGGCTTGCTTCTGGCCTGCTCAGATCTGCATGCTCTCACCCACACACTTTGACTTCTAAGGAAGTGGGTATCACACAGACTTTTGCATTCATGTGTTTTTTTATCTTGTGTTTATAAAACAAGATAAGTATGAAATTATAAAATACAAGAAGAGGAAGTAAAATAAACCGAAACAATACAAAGTAAAATAAAATAAACCAAAAATAAAGTAGAATTAAATTAATATTAAGGTCTGATTTTCAAGAATTCATCTATTCCTTTAGGAAACAATGTTAAATGCACCCTTAATAATGTACTCCTTAATGGAATCATTAAATGCTTACAAAAATATAACTCAAAAGCATTTTAATCAGGCATCTTTCTTGTCTTTCTCTTGACTTCTCCATAATTTGTAATTACTCTTTGGGAGTGATACAAAGCTTTAGGAGTAATGCAAAAAGAAAACCAGAATAGAAATATATTATGAAAATGATTGCTTACTTTCATCCTTAATTTAATTAGAAATTTTCCTTAAAAAGCTAGGGGATCCGCTAGGGTATTAGAACTTCTAAGACAACTGACCTTGGAGAATTATTTTGTTTTCTTTATTTTTTCCTGATTTTTCAGACAGAGTTCTTTGTCTTCTTGTTGCCTTCATACTTACTTAGCTGTCAGAATACTACATCTCTATCATGATAATAATAAATTGTTATGGTCTTTTTCTATACCACAAGATCTTCATTCACATTTTTCCTTATTTTCTAAAATGTTTTTATATATTAAATTAGGCATTTTGAGATTTTTGAAGGTCTTTGATTCTTTATATCTCTATTTTATAGAAATACTCTTAAGAATATTTCAATTAGTGGGAAAAAAAAAAAAAAAAAAATTACCCATGACTCTCAGTGTGCTGTTTAAAGCCTGCTCAGTTCTGATACTGATGTGGCACAAACCTCTGAGGTGTTGAAATAGTCAGCTTCCCTTTTTACCTGAGATGCTGCCTGAGAATCATGGTAAGTAGATTCACCCATGGATGAGGATCTTACTGTTTACAGATAAGTAATTAATGTTGAATCTGCTGTAGCAGTTAATTTTTGTGGATTTTTTCTGTTGCTTTTATTTCTGTTTTCCATTCAGAGGATTGGATCTTAAAATTAAGCCATTTTGAATTAAGTTCCAAAGTTAGAATTTATAAAAGAATGTTTTCATAAAATCCAGATAAAGCATTTATCTTTCTTACACTAATTTTGTCAACTCCCTGATATGAAGCTAGTATTTTCAGATGGATATGACAGAGACAACTGATAGTGAAAACAGGAAGCTGACCTATGGGGAAGACATAAGAAGAAGTATCTACAAAAGTTTACAGGAGAGAAGTGGGCAGAAAATGATGAACAAATTTTTTGAGTCAAAGTTAACAATACTTCCAGACTAGTCTGGGGAAAAAAAAAAAAAAAAAAGGTGCAACAGGGAGATGAATGAAGACAGACAGGACTTTTTGGCAAGTACTATTTTTATCATGTATGTATTATCCAAATCTAATCTCGTGGCCTTGATCTTCTTTCTTAAGCTTTCCTGACAGCCTTTGTCTAGGCTACTCATAGGTTACTCATAGTCACAGTGAATTAATTACAATAACATTTGCATTTCAGGAAACATATTTTTTTTTTTACCTTTGGAAATTGAAAATCAAAGCACTCTCTACACAGGTAAAAAGACACATAAATAAATTCTTTGGATATTTTAAATTAACCACAGCATTTTTTATATGTACATTCTTTAAATACATAATGTCCTGAGCTCATTCATTCATAATTTCATTCTTTCTTTACTTCCAATCAAGTGATGAGGGGGTCAGAGGAAACAAGATTAGTATTATTTCTTTCATTGACACAGCCATGTTACTGATCTTTGTCCAAATTTTCTTATGATATAACTTGGATAAGTATACTTTTTTTTTTTTTTTTCTTTTTAAATCCGTATCTACTTAATTTATTTTTCCAAGAACTATGAAAGGCTGTTTTCTGAAATTAACTCTTCAGACACTAGTTTGCATCTTTGTTTCTATTGGAATGGATTTGGCCAGAAATTTGTAGTGATTTGGCTTCTTGCATATAAGCATATGACTCAATATCTGGCTGGGAACTGATATTTCATCATTCTGAGACATTGTGACATTATGGTGTGTTACATGGTATAATGACCTTATGGTCTGACATGATGAATTGTTCTGTCACCATAAAAAAAATTAATGGATTTTAGTTTGCGCTGATTATAAACCAGCCACTGCTCTGTACATAGGTATTAACTGCTTCTACTCAGAAACTGCATTGTTTAAATAGCTTCATGCATTTGGCCAGTCCTGCTTCCAAGCTTTATGTTGTGGTTTGAGCCTACTCAGCAGCTAAACGCCCAGCAGCCGCTCACCCACCCTCCCCCCACTTGGGAACAGGGTGGGAATCGGAGGGGCAAAGGGAGACTCACGGTTTGAGATAAAAACAGTTTAATAACAGTAACAGAACAATACTCTGACAGCAGTATCAACAGGTAATGTACAATACAGCTGCTCACCTCCCGCCAACCAACACCCGCCTGCTCCCAGCTGGTGATCCCAAACACAAAGGCCCCACAGCAACACTCCCAGAAGTGGCAGCCTCTCCTGGCCCACTCCTGCCTTTATATAGTGAGCACAATGTCACATGACATGGAATATCAGACAATCTTGGCTCAGCTCTCCAGCTGTGCTCCCCCCCACCCCCGCACACAGGTGAGGGCACTATACTTGGAGAACCCCTGGGGTCTCAGTTTTGCAGCACTCCTCTAGCTACTAAAGCGAACAGGACCTCTATTCCAGCCCAAACCAGGACACTTTAATATCAATTTTATAATTCAAGCATTACAAGCTTGCATGCAGTTTATAGCAAGTTTACCTTCTGTTGTAAGTTTACAGGACCTTCTCTTCCAGCCACTGCTCCTGTTAGCTAGTTCTGTTAAAGACTATAGAAGTACCCATATTTTTAAGGATTTTTGCTTTAGCATGCTAATTCCACAAACAGTCATTCAATAAATAAATAAATTAAAAGGAGAAAATTTATATTTAATCATGTATTTCTTAAAATTCCTCTTATCAGATTGTGGAAAAACAATATGATTTTAATCTGTGACCTTCATACAGACAGCTTGTTCCAGAAGTGAGTTAGGTTTTCAACCTCAGGCTAGAAGAAAAAAAGACATTGAGCATGAAGTGCTTGATCTAAACTCATAGAAGGCAATATGAGTTTTCACCTGGTTTATGGATCAAATTCATGGTTCTTTAGTGAAGGATACTCAGATGATGTTTTTTACATCACTGGTAGTAGAGCAGACTTAGCCATGACATATCGTAATGCAGTAAAACCACTTAAACTATTAGTGTGGCCTCTGTTAGTCCTCACCATGTTCTCTGCAGTGGTGACCACAAAGAAAGTCATAGTGTGTGTAAGTGCATCTAAGCAGTTGAGTGTGAATATTTTTATGGATCTCTGTGGTTATTACTATCATACAAAGGGCATAAGATAAAATAATTAGCATAAACAGTTAATTATTATTTTTGTCTTTTGCTTCTTAAGCCAAGGAAAGTTTTTACCATCTTTCTGTATGCTTCCTAGCACATAGAAGTTCATATGGTAGTTTCCTGGCTCCTGTCTTTTAATCGACTTTTGATCAATATCGATTTCAAATCTATGCTCTCTGAGAAAATTAATTTACTTTTATAAAAAGAAAAATTCTATGGTTTTTTTTTTTTTTTTTTTCATAGAAAGTAAAGATAGAAACTTATTGGAAGACTGTAGCTTTTCCATAACTAAAACTAATTTTTACTGTTAGGCAAGTTTTGGCTCTTATCAAAATCTCCCAAGAGGTCAGTACTGGTGGTCTACAAAAAAATGTTTTCTCATCCCATTAATTTAAAATTATTCAAATTAACTTTTTAAAAACATTCAATATGACAAGCATAAGTTTGCTTTTTTTAGCCACATATTATCTGGAAAAAAATCAAACCAAATTAAAAGTCTTCTTGTTTTAGAAAGCTCTAATGTATTGTCTTTATTAACTTTTTTTACAGTTTTATTCCACAAACATATGTTCTGTGTAAAAAAAGGAAAAAATCATCTAGGTTTCTACACCCAGGTCAAGGAGCCACATGCTGTGATGTTTATTGCATTAGCTACTCTAGTAGAACATGTGTTGACTGGTCTTGATAACTTCAGAGGGATCAGGATATCAGTTCTGGTTTTTAACATTTCTCTGCTACTGCTTCTGTCACCAGCTAAACATATATTATCCTGTCTTGATCTCATTTTCTTTAGAGCAGTAAAAACTGTAGTGCTTTACAGGCGGTGGGGATCCCCCTTGCTGGGGGCTACTGCACAGGCAAAGGTGCATCATCCTCCCTGTCCCTGTGAATACCCCTGTCTGATGTGTGACAGTGCTTGGCCTTGTGCTTTCATGTGTACTGTATGTGCTTAGCACTGGGGGGAAGAAAACCTCAGAAAGATTTTTACTGAGGGTTATAAAATTCTGGTGGGAATGGATCCTAACACCCACAAGACAAGAGCTGCCCTTGCTTTTGAGTAAGAATTATAAATGTCTTCCAGCAGGGATAAAGTCTGCCTGTCACTGGCAATAAAACAGTAGTTCTGTGAGGCATTTGGAAACATGTTAAGTGTGCATCTTCGTCTCTCGTCTGAATCAGTGGGAACTTTCCTATCAGTTTCTAAAGCACAAAAGCATGGATGATCAGTGCTATTTATAAAGCCATACTAATTAATTTTTATGTTTAGACAGTATCAAGTCTTTGAGGATTTTTCTTTCCCCTTATTATTTATTTCATGATTTATGTATTTTTCTCCCCAAAGAAATGAGGATCAGTTTTTTTGATAGGAATTTCTAGGATTATTTTATTTGTCATTTTAAAAAGGCTACTGACATACCTGGATTTTTTCCAGCCTCTTTTTTTTTTGTTTGTTTGTTTGTTTGTTTGTTTTTGTTTTGTTTTTCTTTTTTTTTTGTTTTGTTTTGTTTTGTTTTGTTTTTTTAATCCTCTGATATGTGCCCCAATGTCTGTGACTTTTCAGAATAATTATTAACGGTGGCTCAGTGAGCTAATTAGCTAATTCCCTTTAGGAAGTCTGAAGAAGGCCAAAAGAATCAAATGCTGGTTACCTAGAAACCAGAAAAAAAATGTATTAAAGTAAGTTTTATAATTCTGTATGAGTTTTCTGAAGATAGAATTTGTGAGCTTTTGTAAAAAAAAAATAAATAGTTCAGTCTTATTTCTTAATTATGATCAACTTTTTGCATATCTCTACTTTATACTCCATACAGAGATCATTTTGACAAGCATAAACATACACTTTCTTGATGAAAATAATTTTCTTTTCATGATTACACTTGCTGACTTCTCGTTACTTAAACTGCTAGAATGGGATCTCAAGGGAGTGGCTTAGTCTATTCCCTTAAGGTCAAGAGCTTCACAAGTGGATGTAAGTAATTGAGTTATAGGGCAAAGATGAGTAAAGCTTTTAGGAAGTTAGAAAGAAAAATCCTCTTGATAAATAAATGAATCTAATTTGCAGAGTGTTATTTTAGTACATAAATTGACTAATTATATTGTATCTCACAGGCAAATTTCCTATTAATTACCAGAAGTGAGGGACCAATTCTGAGGAAGTTCCAGGAATCCTTTTATCACAGAGAGGAGGAGTTAGCAGTTTAATAAAACTCAGTGTACCTTCAAAATGAATTTTGAACCCTATACAGGCTTGCTTACTAATGTTTTGTCACATAAGAATAGCTAAATTGTTGGGATGACAAAGCACTGTAGTTTTCTAGGGAGAGTACTTGTATTGGTCTGGGTGACAATTTTTCTGAACAGGTGTAGAAATGTGTTTACATCTACTTTTCAACTGGTCATGGGGAAATCACTGTTGGAAAATTGGCACTTTAGGTCACCACTCATCCCACCATAAATACTTGTGTAAAACAAATCAGATTAATCCTGCTCTGCAGTTTCTGGCTATAACGGAAGATCAAAACTAACCACATGTAGTCGTATCTATGTGAGACCTTCACACTGAGGATTTAATTTGGTTACATTAAACAGGGGTACATAATGTCATGCAGGTTCATCAAGGGAGTTCTTCATGGGAAAGATGATTATGAGCCTACTCTATAGCAATCCTTCTCTGGACAATCAGCTGAACGTCAGCTGGTATACTTAACTTATCTCTAATGAGACTGTGTCTGGATGACTATATTGATCTGATAACATTAAGTGAAATGTGAACACCCTCTCCTTACACTGAGATTTATTACACTTCTTCATGGCACATCAACACCATATCCTTTACTGTCTTTGAGTCTTCTGATTCAAACCTCTTGGAAATCCTTATGGTCTGTAATTTTGCCCAACTTGGCATCATGATGCTTGAGATAGGAGGAAGGTTTGTGCTTTTTCTCCCAGCACACAGTATAGCCACTTGAACAGCATTGCACTGCTACAGTAAAGGTAGACTGAAAGGAGACTATGCATGAAGCTAATAATCTTTGGGGAAACTAACCAAAAAATAGCATATTAAAAGAAGTCATGTCCTTGGTAATTAATTTCTAAACCTGATGATGTTATCTTTGTCATTGTCTAATGTGCCAGTCACTACAGAACTAAAGAGCCTGCCTGGGACTAGGAAGGCTTATCTGGAAGCTAACCCTTTGACACTAAGCCAGGGTCTTTGCCTTCATCTTTCTCCAATCCAGGAGTGAAAGCCGACTGATATTATAAGTATGTTATTACTGCAAATTACAGTGTTAGTGAGCCCTCGTCTTGAGAAAACCTGTCCACAGAGATAGATGACAAAAAATACACAACAAAATATCAATTTTTATTTCAGAAAACATAGTTTTTCCTTGTTCCTTACACTGCTCCCACCAAACATTTGAACATACAAATTTTTAGCAAATATTTACTAAGATAGGAAATTCTACTGCTGGAAACAGTTTAGGTATGTTTATACAGTTAAAGGTCCTGTTGCTAGACATGCAAGTTGTACCTGAGTTATTGTTTCAGGTTTTGACCCTTACAAATATTTTTGTTTGTTCTCTGAAACTGTGTTGTTTGCCCTCAAATGTAAAATTTTTTAAAAATAGTGAGAAAGAAAAAAACAATTTCACTTAAGAAAAAATAATGAGTTATTTGTTAAAGAACAGAAAGAAATACTTATGAAAACATAGTTTTACAGAAGTCAGTGAGACTACGCAAAAGATAGGTCTACTCAGTTTCATAAATAGTCAATATCACTTCATAAGTGAGATAGTTTCAGAATAGTAATAAATGTTACTGGATCTAGACAAGAGGTATGTGGTGAGTTGACCTTGACTGGATGCCAGGTGCTCACCAAGCCACTTATCATGGTTTGAGCCTGGTCTGCAGCCAAACACCACACAGTCGCTTGCCCACCCTCCCCCGCTACCTGGGAATGGGGGAGGGAATTGGAAGGGCAAAGGGAGATTCGCAGGTTGAAATAGAAATAGTTTAATAATGGAAATAAAAAAAAACAATGACAACAATAGAAAGCATAAACAGGCAATTGCTCACCACTAGCCGACCAATACCCAGCCTGCTCCTGGCTAGCAATCCCGAAATACCAAGATCCCAAAATTACAATCCTGGAGACAGAGCCCCTTCCTGACCAAACCTCTGCTATATAGTGAGCATGATGTTACATGATATGGAATATTTCATTGGCCACTTTGGATCCAGTGCTCTAGCTGTGTTCCCTCCCTGCTTCTTGTATACCTGTGCACAGGCAGGACATGGGGAGCTGGAGAGTCCTTGAAATCTCAGTGTGCTAGCAGCATTCTTCTCATGTCAAACCCCATACTGAATGCAAAAAACAACACTATTCTAGCTACCAAAAAGAAACATTAACTCTATTCCATCCCAAACCAGAACATCACTCTATCACTGCCCTCCTCAGCAGGACAAGGAGGGAGAAAGTAAGATGGAAAAAAAACCCTCATAGGCCAAGATAAAGGCAGTTTAATAAAACAAAATCAAAACCAAAAACAAAAGCCTGCACACAGAAGGAAAGAAAAACAAAAGATTTTATCCTCTACTTCCCATCAGCAGGCATTGTCCCTTCACTTCCCGGGAAGCAGGGCTTCAGTACATATAGCGGTTGCTCCAGAAGACAAGCATCATAAATAATGAATGCCCCCTGCTTCCTCCTTCTTTCTTTTAGCTTTTATTGCTGAGCAGATGTCATATGGTATGGAATATCCCCTTGGTCAGCTTAGGTCAGCTGTCCTGGCTATGTCCCCTCCCAAGATTTTACCCACCCCCAGCCTACTGATGAGGGGGTCAGTGTTGGAGCAACAGCTTTGATGCTGTGCCAGTGCTGCTCAGCAGTAGCCAAAACACTGGTGTGTTATCAACACCTTTCTAGCTACCAACACAAATCACAGAACTATGAGGGTTGCTATGGGAAAAATTAACTCCATCTCAGCCAGACCCAAAAGAAAGTAGCAAATAGTTTCAGTTTGTTGGCCATGCAATTAGACCTGAATATATAAAATTCACTGTAAATTATTCAGAGACTCAGAAATGAAAGACCAGAAGAGATCAGAAGATCAATTTGTCTGATCTATAAAAATCTGTACTATAACCCCACAAATTTTTACCCAGCTAAGACCTATAATTTCTTCTTGGATAATATATACAATAGAATTTGTCCTACATCTTTTTTTCCAAATCTTCTGAGAAATGGCTAGACTCACCAAAGAATTTTATGAACTTCTGAGAGAAATGGAAAACCCAGACTGCAAAAATCTTAAGATAGAATTGTACCTTACCATCACTCCTGAATAACTATGGCTAAATCAAGGTAAAAATTATTTTGATATAATTATTCATGTGTGCTGCATTCAGAGGATTATGTCTTTGTTTAGTGAAATATGATCCAACATTGTAGTGAGCCAGTGCTGCAGACTGTAATGAGGACACAGTGATTTCAAGCAGAATTTAGGCAGAATTTAACCACAGGTTTTGGTTGTAGAGATCCATATGTCATTATGAGTGACCACTGTTTAACCTTAGCACATGCCATGGCTGATTTAACAATATCACCTCTATGTACCCCTTGTAAAATCTCATTTTTATGGAGATGGGTAAGAGTGCATCACTCTCAGTGAATCTCGGTGTGCCATCAAGAAAGTTCAATATTGTTCAGGTAAAAGATTCATAACTTTGTTCACTTGAAATAGAATTCTAGAAATATGGAGAACAGTGAGGCCATAAAACTTCACCATATATGGTAACTCTTCACAGCATGACATGGTCAATGAGGAGAGGTTTGTCAAACACTACATGTGCATCAGAAGAGACGCAAGATTTCTATCACTTTCCTACAAATTCTGGTTTTTATAGAATAAATCATTAACTAGCCTTCTATGTCTGCGCCTTTCTTACTGAGATCCCAAAGGAATCAGCACCAGCTTGCTGTAAAAATAAGACCTTCATGACACACATGCTGTTGTGGTGTGTTGAGCTCAGAGGGCAACTGAGCACCACGCAGCTGCTCACTCCCCCCCTTCACACCCTCACCCCACCCCCCCCCCCAGCACTGATAAGGAGAAAATAAGTCAGAGTTAGGATTCGAGATAGGACAAGGAGGGGCAAATCATCCCTTATGGTCACAGGCAAAAGACAGACTCATTAGGGGAAGAAAAAAAGGACATAGACTTATTAGAGACACTAACAACAATAACACTTAACAGAGTAGGACAGTGAGAAGCATTGCCACATCTTGAAAACACTTTCCGCCCCCCACCCCTCCCTTCTTCCCAGGCTCAGCTCTGCTCCCGATATCTCTACCTCCTCCCCCTAGTACCACTTCTTCCATCTTTGGTAGGGGGAGCTTCTGGAACATTTTCCCCTGCTCCATCGTGGTCCCCCTCTCACACGAGACAGTCCTCCACAAACTTTCTCCGACATGAGTCCCTCCCATGGGCTGCTGCCCTTTCCAAGCTGCTCCAGCGTGGGACAGCCCCCCATGTTGCAGTCCTCCCAGCACTGAACTACAACAGCAAGGGCTGCTTCTTACCACACAATCCTGGCCTCCTTTGGGTGCAGCCACCATAAATTATTTTTCAAGTCCCCTCATGGGACATAAATCAGTCTCTTCTCCACCGTAGACTTTCATGGGTGGTAGTGGGGGCTGCCCTGCCATCTCATCACAAGATACAGGGAGGGTCTCTGCTCTGGCACACCTCCCCGCTCTTTTCTTCTTCTGCTGCTCCACTGACCTTGATATTCATGCAGCTGTTGCAACTCTTCTTCATAAGTCCAACCTCTCATTACCAGGCCCCTTCTTAAATCCATTATCTCAGAGGTGCAGCTGATTGGCTCAGCCTTGGTGCAGAGGTGGAGCTGACTTGGAGCTGGGGAACCTTTGAGCAACATCTCACAGGGCCTTCTGTGATCCCCCCACACACACTACCAAAAAACCCCACCACTTACTCAAACCCAGGACACACAATGTTCTTTAAAGTTTATCTAAAAAAATCTTCACATAACCATTATAGAGATATTTATTCCTCTTCCTAAAATGACTTCTCAACTTTTCTACAAATTTATCTCTTTGAATGATCCACAAATATTTTACATGGAATTATAATAACTATAGCTAATTTATATTACAAAGTATGTCATTTCATACTGGGGAAAAACTGAAAGATAAACCCTTATTTTTACTTTTTCTTTAACTTAAGAAGCTCATTGAATTAAGCCTTTTCTTTAAAGGAAACCAAATTGTTTACTTATTTTTTAATGTCTAAAATTTAACAGTCAAATATTAGTGAACACTTTGCTTGGAAAATCTTCCTATACAACAGGGGAACTCTAACATTTTCTATATATATTACATTTTGAGAAAAGTTAGTTTTGCATGATAGTATCCTACAAATTTTGAGATGAAGCAAAGCCAGATTTCTGTTCATATTCATGCATGACTTGTGGTGCACAGAACTGTAACAATGCAAGCTATTTCACAAAGTCTTTTAACATTGAATTGGCAGGACCACTTTCTCAAGGGCTTTCATATGCCAGCTCAGTCCTTGATCTCATTTGTGTAGAAGTGCCAAGAATATAAACTTGTGTTTATGAGTTATGTTTATGAGTTGATAGATATTATTTTCCATTGGAGAGCAAAGCTGAAAAGAATGTGTCCCTTCAAATTCTTTGTCTCTTGTAGCTCTTAACATGATACTGAAACATCAAAAGTAATTAAACAAAATGATATTATAAATCCCAAGATAAAAATGTGACTAATGATTAATTCTGTGGTATTTTGTCAAAGCCCTCTTCATAATTTCAATGCTCTAGTCAATATTCATGTAGCTGATTCTCCCTAAGTAGATTTTTCTTTCCACTACTGAAATGTTTGTGTGCTGATTAATAAATAATTTCTTAATGTTCTAAGGATATGGATTTAATAGTTATTTTTCTTTATTTTTTTGATCCAAGCTTTGGTTTTCAAAAGTATATTTATTTTAAGATTCACATTAATGAATTAAATTTTTACATATACATATGTATTTCATTCTTGCATCAAGAAGACAAATAAGTTTTACTTTACATAAAGGTATTTAGATAAGGGTAATGCTTCATTTTATATGGCCCTGAGTTACATTTCAGTTAAAAAGCAGACTTTGTTCAAAAATAAAAGCTTTCAGAATTTTGTTTCTTAAACTATTTGTGCACAAAGAAAACAAATACAGCAAATGCAAATTTAAAATTTGTTTTTCTAATATATACTTATTTTATATTAAGCTATTATCTTGATGACTTAAATTCCTCAGCACTTCTTACATCTCTTTCTGTTGCACATTATAGAACCCAATTCAACATTTATAAGTAAGGAACCATATTTTATGGGACAAGGAAGTTTTATGTTTTCAAGAAGAGTACATATGAAATGGATCGTATTATGACAACATAGCGTTTCAAATTAATTCACCTCAGAAACTTGAGGACTGCCTGTAGCTTGAAGTCCCAGTGCTGAAGAAGAATGTGAATTTCTACATTTAAGAGTTGAAAATCAGTGTAGGATACTTCTCGTTCAGCCTTAGAGACCTACCATACAGATATCTTTGGCTGAATTGCTCTCCATAAGCCCCTTTCCTTATTAGAAAGAGAGAGGAATAGACACTTCTAGGGAACGAAAGCTGGATTCTATTTCAGACATCAACATTAAGATAAGATAAACTGTGCCTTTGAAGTTCCTGTTTTGCTCTGTTGATTACAACAGAAGCCTGGGGTGAAAGCTCAGATGCAAATACCTAAATAATAGACATCTCTCTTCCAAGGCCCAGAGACCTCAGAGGGTACCTTTCAGAAAGTTGTAATTAGTTCAGGTGCATAACAAATTGTTCCTTTACCATGTTTACTCATTTATAATTTTTCTCTGATCCTAGCCTTACTGAGATAGCTTGTGATTTATTCCATAGAAATCCCCCTGGTGAGTTATGACACAGCTCACTTTATCTCTGGAATGTCGAATAGAAAAAACAAAAAAACAAAAAAAAAAAAAAACCAACAAAAAAACAAAAACAAATCTAACTACTCAATAGTGATTAATTTTTAGAGACATGAGGATGTAGAAAGGAGATGGAGCATGTCACGTGTATTGTATATATAGTCAGTGTAGGAGAGATTAGCCCTACATGTAAGCCATTCTGTATCTGGAGGCCAGGACTGATCCTGGCATTAATGTCTTAAACAGTGCAGAGGTCACCAGATTAGTACATAAGTATTAGGGATAGATGGGTACGTAGAGAGAAATTCTGTCTACCTACATTTAGACACCTGTCAGGACAACAGACGTGTACATCTCAGCAGCAAACTATCTCTATTTATGGACTTTTTTAGGAACTTCTGGAAAAATGTTTCAAACAAAGATTTAGGTGCATGTTACAAATGTATACATCTATATACTTACATAATCTGCTGCACATCTTCTAGTGTCTACTAATACAGCTTCCATCAATTACAGCACTGTTAATGTGTAAGTTTAGGTAGAAATAAAATGAGCTTGCTTTATTTTGATTACTGGGAATTTCTAAACCATTTGTTGTTCGTCTTCAAACCTCATATCTGTTTACCATGACTGACTGACATTTATCCTATTTGTCACAGTTCTCCAAAGTCTCTATTTAATTATACAGACAGATGTCTAGGTACTTTCAGAAATGCTAGGACATTTATTTTTTATTTAATTAATTGAGAATTAGGTATTTTGAAAATCCTGTCAAACATCCCCCCAAAGCCTTAGTAAGGATAACATAATCAGTTCATGATCAACTCTTTTGATGTTTAGCTAGACAACATCCTACCAAAAAAAAAAATGCAGTTTTTTCAAATTCTTCACAAATGTCTACAGGAATAAGTCCCTGAAGGTGAACCTGCACTTCACACTGAAGAACGACATCTTCATAGAAACACTTTGTTTCCAAATCCAGTTCCAATCCTGAAACCAATATTCATAGTATGCATAGATATCCACCTGGGAATATCCTAAAACAGAATTATGACAGTAAAAAAATGTTGAGACCCCAAGAGATGTATAAATGTCAAATCCAAAAGAGTTTAACTTATTTACATTTCTTCCTAAAAAAGCTGATTTGCAAGTGCAAAATTTATCCCAATAAATAAGTAATTTTGGGACATTTTCTGAGGACCTGTCTTGTAGCATTTATACAAACAACAGTTTCACTTCCTTTACTGGTGTTCATTAAGTTATACATCACTGTTTTTGGCATCTTGATCTTGCAAATCATTACTATTACTATATTACTATATTACTATATTACTATATTACTATATTGCTATATTGCTATATTGCTATATTGTTATATTACTACATAACTACATTACTATTATTTTACTATTAGTTACTGTAACTATCACTTTCAGGAATTCAGGTTTGATTATGAAGTTATTTGAAATAAAAGCTGGAATCCATGTAACTAAGCTTTGGTGAACCCTACATCGAAACCCATAACTACATTACACACAATTTCTAAGTACTTTCTGTCTGAAAAAAAAATATATAATACTCCTCCAATTTTATCCTTTTTATTAGAAATAATTAGTATATAATTATATATACTATCATAAGACAAGGCAGAACAGACACTTTTTTTTCTGCAGCACCTGTTAAACCCTTACAGAAACAATGGAACTTCATGAATTTCAGGAACTCTCCTGAGGCTTTTTATCCTCTCTTTTGTCCTGTAGAATGATCAAAATATGATTATGCTGTGTAGTGTATATTTATGCCTATTCTAATTTCTAATTAATATTTCAAGTAGTAATCTCCTTATAATTATTAACATTAAACATATGTTTAAAGTCAACACATTGTGGCACAATTCTTTTTACAAAAAAAAGAACCTTTTAAAATTTATTTTCACTTTCAAACTCAGTTGTTTTTTGGTTTGTTTTTTTTTTTTTTTTAATTGTGGAGTTTTATCTTTTTTTGCACACTTTCTTCTTGAGGTTTTAAATCTGTAGAATCATATGAGTGAAAAGATGATGGGATTTTATGTGTCTCCCAATGCAAAAGGCATAATCTGTCCCCCATAAAAGGAAAATATATGGTAATGATTCTGTGTTTAAAACCAGCTCTTATTTTATATTTCAATTCCTCAAGAATGGGCACAGAAATATTTGAGGGATTAGTTATAAAATATATTATGTTTCTTATGAAGTCTGTTCAGTTTTATCGGTATGAAAAGAGACATCAGACATAAATAAAGCAAGGAATGAATGGCTTTGCAAATACTGCATATAAGCTACAATAGCAATATGCTGTTTGTGCCCAACTGCAACTTCTCTGTTAAATGTCAATCTCTAGAGTCCCATTCAATCTAAGGCTACCTGATAAGAAACACATTGATAGAAGAAAGATAAAACAGACATTTGGTGTTAGTGTTTTTTTGAAGCAGCAGCACTGCATTTCCTTTATTCACCTCCCAAGTAGGTAAATAATTTTAACTGCTAACACATCACCAGACAGAAAACTAGAAGCATGCACCTGTCTTTAGACTCTCCTAAATTAGGAATTATACTTTGGACTAGAAAATTAAGCTCCCTGTATAATCAAGATGGAGGCAGAGTCCTCTAGCTAATGATTAACAGTACACAAAATCTCAGTCATAGTCTTACAGTGCCTGACTTACAGTCATTGATGAAGTTTAGGTTCCTAAAGTAGGAATACCATTTACATTGGTAAGTTGGTGGAAAAAAATGTTGTCCCTCAAAGAGTTTCTTTTTTGTAGGTAAGGATGAAATCCAAAGAGCTAATGTGGCTGATATGTGTACAGGAAAATACCTAAGACAACCAATAAGAAATGTCACAGAGATGTCGTACCCCACAAGAGTTCTTTCAGCACTGAGCTACAAAACAATTTTTTTGTTTGTTTGTTTTAATTCATTCAGGATCAAACAAGGTACATGGAATTTTACTTACACAAGTTCACAAGCACAGGATAATGCAAAGATGTTCAGGTATCTCAGGATTTTGGCAACTTTATAAGTGTAATGCTCTAAGTAGATTCTGTGGTGACAACAGATTGGCATACAAACATGTAGACTTCTAAACCATTAAGAGAATGTTCACTAGGTTGCTCAGTTTGGACTTAAGATCTCAGCTGAGTTATACTCTTCTAGAAAATAAGCTTGAAAGGACTCTACAAGAGATCCAAGGGTGTCTTTTCCCTACACAATACCGTAGGATGCAAATCTTCTCCAGGCTGCTCCAAAAGTAGCATTCTAGTCACGTGACAGGGCAGTAACATACAGAGGTGCTACTGCATTATTTAAAATTATACAGGTTCGTGAACTTTACTTATAATGAATTATTAGCTTAAATATTTCACTGCATTCTTGATAAACAGATCCTGACTCCAGTTCTAGAATTTATCTGGGCAACAGTAGATTAGAACTGCTTGCCCATATTGCACTGCAAGATTCAGAAAGGCATTGACATATGCAACCTGGGAATTTGGCTTCACTGTCAAAACCCTGGTATTTCATTTAACTTTTTTTTTAGGATCTGGGTTTTATTATTCAGCCAGCTGAACCATTAGCAACCTTCTATCTTTTAGCACAAAGACTATGAGAACAAATGACACATTAATACTAGGACAAGCCACACAAGTCAGTGTGAAATTCATTAGAAAGTAAAGGATAGCAGACTAAAATATTAGTACTGTGTTGGATAGCATACAGTATGCTCTTTACTATTCAGTACTTAAAGATAGCACCTAGTTGAGATGGACGCCATAAAGTAAGTGGACCAATATACATTTTTTGTCCTCCATTTTTTAGGTAACTAAGCAAATAATTTATTCTATGTCTTGACTATAAAAGTCCTGTAGTTTAAGTATTAAGTGGTCTTTTGCATGTTAGTAAACTATCACCTGGTATTAAAATGAAATTTTATTATCAGGAACCAAACTTATATGTTAAGATATATTTATTAAAAATATAAAATCTAACACAATTCATGCAATGTATTGCAAATTCTACATCCAGACTGAAACAAGTCTTCATACACATTCCATTTGCTACTCACTAACCAGATATTTTTTTCTTCTAATGTATGTCATGAAAAAGAAAAGTAAAACATCCCCTTGTACAAGTACTGTGTGTGAAGTGAAACTATTACTAATTGTATATTAATGTGCCCATATTTTTTTAAATACATTGAGGAAGATGAAGTTAGCACTTATGAAAACAATATATTGCCAATTAAAAATGATTTGAAATTCCTACAGATGATTTTTCAAAAGTACAGCAGTATTTGTTTTCTGGTGTGGTTGGTTTTTTGTTTGTTTTGATATATGACTGAGAAAATGATATCTCTTTTTTTCAAATTTGCTCTTTTACTTGAGCAAGCTCTCAAGTTGCATTTTGTGGCTGTTGTGTATCTTAGTTTGGAAAGAGAACATATCTTAGGGGATGAATTGTGTGAATTCTTTCTTTGAAATAATGTCAAAAGAGTATTTAGTAGAGTTCTAACAAATTGTATATCCATAAGCCAACTGGAGTCAGTAAGATTATTGAAGTACCCTGAAGGGATAACCTGAAGACCTCTGCTGACAGTGCAGTCTTTTGCTATGACAGAATGAAAAGTCTACAGGTGGTCTGTAGATCTATTTGTATTTGGAAATGATCCTGTGTATTTTTCAGATAACAGACTTAAGTAATTTCATACATTTGATTAATGGAATTTAAGGCACTTTTGAAACTGTTCTCCTGAATAATTATTACCTGACAACACACATAAATTCCGGTCTTCTCAGGTATTCTTTATCCAACCTCTGTTACTCTCAGAGCACCTACATACGCTTCAGGAACTAAACTTCTGAATGCAGTGCAGCATTTTTCCTTTGCCTTACTCTCTATGAAACAAGTTACCCCATAGTTTAATTGTTTAAAATAAACTGTATTTCCTTGCTTAGAAAAGAATCGGGAACTGAATAGAACCAGCACTACAAAACGGTCTGAGAACTTCCAATGTTTTCCTTATGACCACTTGACATATTTTGCTGTAGATAAATACTCCCTCACATTTTAGGAAAATAACAAATGTGCAAATGTTCACATACAAGTGCAGTAAAGCACCTGGATATTAGTTGTTTTTATTCTCCATCTGTATTAAGAAAGAAGTTAAAATGACAGTCTTTTCAAAGGGACAGATCACAGGCAAACACAGATTTGATTTTGAATGGATGCCACTCTCATCTGAATGCCTGAGACTAATGCCATGTATTAGGAACTCAAATATCATGCAGTTTATAAGAAGCTAGAATCAAAGCACATGACCCATCCTAACAGAATTTAACTGTTATTGAAAAGGATGCTTTCAACAGTCAGTAGCTTCAGTTCCTTCAGTTTACGCAGTTTCTAAAAATTCTACAAGCCAGCAACCATAGAAACTTATAGCTTTTCTTCCCACAATAAACCATTATTTTCTTCATCTGTTTGATCCATGACATTATAAATTAAGATCATCTTCTTACTTATTACCTTTATCTCATTTCTTTATAAATGGTATTAGGTGTGTCTTAAAGATATATTTTCAATGACACCTAAAATTATGTCCCCATATAATAGATCTGAAATTATTAGGCAAAGTTGTGCACACACATCAATAATTTTTCTGTTTATTTCTACTTATTATATTTGAATACTTTTAATTAAAATTATACTTTTTAAATATTTCTTCCTAAATTACTAAATGTTTATTCTACATTGTTTTCTGAAGTGAAAAGATCCAAAAAGTCTCTAATTCATTAAATATTTCTATATAAAATTAATTTTGAAATAATTCTTAAATTCTCCTATGAGTTACAATGTATCAGTTTGTTTTCTTTATTCTCTTCTACATTACAACAAAGTAAACTGAGGTGCATTCCTGACTGAAATTGGCTAGTATCTCCTATTTGGAACAACAAGAGCTTCACTGAAATCCAGAAATTATACACTTGGACTTTCAGGAGCATGTAAAACCGTATGGATTTCATGTCTATCTCTCGTAGGCATAAATGTCTTCTTACTTGCAATCGGGTAGGATCTCAAAAATCAACAGAATCTAGTGAAATTGTTTGAAAGACTTGTAAAAGAAGTGTGAGCCTTGCTGTTTCATACAGCATGAGTCATCTTCAGCTAAGTAGCATTCTTCCCTGTGCTACAGACTCCTTGAATGTATCATTTTAATGTGGGATGATTTTCTGACAATATAAAATCAGTATAATAGTTCTTGTGCAACCTTGACTGAAAAATGAAAATGTAGCACATGGCTACAGATCCACTAAATCCAGTAGTCGTCAAGTTGTTATACTGAGTTTTTGGAAAAGCCAATGAGCAGAAAATGCATTTTCCTTTCATTCAAGAGAACAGAAAGGAATAAGGCAACTCAGCATTCCAATTTTCTATTTGTATTGTGCACTTCTCGGTGTAGCTAAGCATCTTCAATGGCTTTTTTGAAAGTATGCTTGAAATTATTTTTTTAATGGGCACAACACAAATAATTGAAAATTCTAACAGAAAGACAGTTGTTAGCTGAAACATTGCTTTAATATATACTACCTCAGTTAGCTAAAGCCCTATATGTTCACAAAAGGATATCAAGAATTTTGAATTATTCAGATCCCTGGGTACAGTTAACTGCTTCTAGAGTCCTGCGGTTAGTGAAATATTCACTATTGTAAACTATCTGTGGATAATAGAAGTTGCTCATATTCAGCAGAGATATAATCCCTTGAAAATTATGCTAGTTCCATTAACAGCCATCTAACATCCAAGAAAAAACAGAAGATGTCTTTATAATTCTGATGATATACAAAGTAATGGATCAAAAGTGATTAGGCCATTGGACTTTTACCTTTTGCTTTGTTTTGTTTGGTTTTTTTTGTTTTGTTTTTTTTTTTTTTTTTTTTTTTTTGGACTAGGTTACTTTATTGAAGTAGAAGGCAAGACAAGATTTTGAAATAAATATTATGGACTGAACCATGGTGATTGAAATATTGATTTATTTGCTACACTGTCTGTAAACTGATGATTTAGACTAACCTGGAGTAAACATTTGTCAGAAATGTGAGATTTTAATTTGTTTCTTGTATCATCAAGTCTGTGACTGCAAAGACATGATCAGAATAAGTTGGAAAAAATACATCTATTTCAAGAAAACCAAAAACCAGAGAAAAGGTGACTTGAACAAAGTGAGGAAACGGTAGAATGGGAAGACAAGACAGACCTCATAATCAACAGTGCAGGTCTGAAAGCGTCCTATCCCAATAGTATAGACGTAAATAAAGAAGTGTCTGCAGGACAACATTATAGGGGAACCTTTCTGGGAAGTCAGCATAACTGGGTGCCTCTTTAAAGTGCGTGTGCACAGCATGAGGAGCATGCAAAAAGAGAACATGCTTTGTTGAACATGATATATACAAATAAAGAGGGACTGGTCAGGAACAGGAAGATCAAGGGCAGCCTTGGCTGTAGTGATCATGAGATCATGGAGATCAGGATCCTGAGGGAAGGAAAACAGGCAAAAACCAGGATCACAACCCTGGAATTGGGAAGAACATATTTTGACCTGTTCAGAGGTCTGCTTGGAGGAGTCCCATGCAATATAGTCCTGTAGAGAAGAGGGATCCAGGAGACCTGGTTGATTTTCAAAAATTCCCTCCTCCAAGCTCAAGAACAGGCAGTCCCCATAAGTAGGAAATCAAGTAAAGGCAGGTGGAGGTTTGCATGGATGAACAAGGAGCTTCAGAATAAACTCACACATAAAGAAGTCTACAAGGGGTGAAGGAAGGTTCATGTAGCCCAGGAGGAATTTAGAAACACTGTCAGTGCAGTGCAGGGATGAGGTTAGCAATGTCAAAGCCAATCTGGATTTGAAACTTGTGAGAAAGATGAAGGGCAACAAGAAAAGTTTTCTACAAGCTTATCAGCAGCAAAAGGAAGATAGGGAAAATGTGTGTCTGCTACTGAATGGGGCAGGGGACTTGGTGATGAATGAAACAGAGAAGACAGAGGCACTCAATGTCTTCTTTGCCTTGGTCTTTACTGAGAAGATGGTCTGTAGGAATCCCAGGTCTCTGTGACCAGTCTGAAATTCTGGAGCCGTGAAGACTTCCCTTTGGTGGAAGAGGCTCAGTTAAGGGAACATTTATATAAGTTGAACATATATAAATCCATGACATCTGATGAGCTTATGGAATAATTAATAAAATGACCAAAATACAACATTGTTCACACATTAATGAAAGGTATAAAATCAAAAAGCGTCTAAGGTAAAACGCAGTTGCAGCTGGTATGTGAAGAATCCACCACGTCATCTGCGATTCCTGGGACAATATTGCTTGCAAAGCAACATGGGGAATGAAGTGGGCTGGAGAGCTCACAGTCTCTCCCAGTGATGGTACAGCAGGTACGGGAACGAGGTGGGTCTCTCCTTGTGATGGTACAGCAGATACAGGAATGAGGTGGTATTACAGAAGTGATAAACTGCATACTGGCCACCCTGAGCCAACATCCTGTCAGATTTAGATGAAATGCTGTCATTTGTGCAAACTTTGCTCATTATAATGTCATTATAATACCAAAGCACACCTCCATCCCAAAGGCTACCCACCTCCAAGGTGCGACCACTCCTCCTTGAGTCTGTGCCATGAATATTTGTAATCTATACCTTTAAATGTAAGGTGAGAGAATTTTACTCCAATCATAATAAAGATATTTGTGACTAGAGTCACTCAAACTCCACCTTGAAGGTAAAAAATAGTATAAAAATAGCCTGGGAAAGAGGGGAAGGTGGGGAAAGACCATTGTATGAACTTCTGGGACCAGTCAACTGGCTGAGCCTCTCTTTCCCTCCCCATAGGGATGCCTTTGGGTAAGACTTAAAAACTTAGAAATCTTTCTAGAAAGTCTCTTTTCCATTTTTATAGCCTGGCTGTATTGTTATAACTTTGTTACGTGCTTTATATATACTCTTATTTGCACGTGCTTTGAAGACAGTGTATTTATCACCGGCAATCATAAGAACCTCTATATCTGTCACTTAAATAAACTGTACCATTTAAGTAGCTAGTCGTTTCGGTTTCTCACTGAACGTGACCAAAGAGTGGCTCTGCTAGTTCATTAGCACAGCTAGACTGAAGGTGCAGTCCACTGTTAGTGTATCCAAATCGTAACAGTTTAATATATTGAACCCAATCAGACTGACAGTGGTGAATTGGTTATCACTCAGATTTTCTGCCTTAACCGTTTCACATGACAGAGATACACCCACAAATATAGAAGGAGATGGCTGATATAATCTGGTACATCAAATGGTCGTATTGCCATTCAGAGGGACCTGCACAGGCTGGAAAATTAGGCTGAGAGGAATCTTTTCAAGTTCCACAAGGGGAAATACAAAGTTCTGTGCTTGGAGAGGGCTTCCTCCAGGCATAAGTACAGGCTAGGGGCTGAATGGAAAGCAGCTCAGCAGATAGTACTCACCATGAGCCAGCAATGCACCTTTGCAGCAAAGGGTAATGTGTGACATTAGGAAGAGAGTTTCCAGGAAGTCAAGAGAGGTGATATTTCCTCTCTGCTCAGCACTAGTGAGACACAATTGGAGTGCTGGGTCTAGTTCTGGGCTCTGAAGTGTCTCACCATCCTCACTGTAAATAATTTATTCCTACCAAGAAGTAATTTATTTCTTAGAAAATGTAGTGTGTTACTACAAAACTTTTTCATATACAAATAAAAACTTGTTTGTGTAGTCAATTTTTATTTTGCTCCCCCAGTTTAACACCCGATCCATTGTTAAAAGCTTCATGTGCTGAGTCACATTACCAGGAGCAATCCTACTGACTTCTATTAGTGCTTATAGTTACTGAGGCTCACCTTTTTCAGAAAAACATTACATTACATCATAAATATTAACTATAAGAAAAGCTTTTTTTTTTTTCAATAGCAACACTGCTTAGAGAGAGGGAATTATAAAAGTCCACTTATTTCCACTTACTAAACTATTTTTCAAAGATCAGTGCAAACTAGGTGTTTCATGATAATAAAAAATAAATTTAATAACAATTTTGAATGTATTACTTTTAATTAATAACAGAAGTGTCTGTAGACATACAACATAAGCAAAACACTCTTGTGGAAATAATCAAAGCAAAATGTAGTATTATCTTCATATCCGTTGACAAGTAAATCTCTGATCTGTAAACCACATTGCACCTTTTTATTGCAACATTGTCAACAATTTCCTTATATGGCATAACAGAAGAATAAGCAATCTTGGGAACTCTTTTGCAAATATTTATGAGTGATCATGTTAGTTTTGTCCATGGATAAATTTACCTGACCTTCTTTTTACCTTTTCAGAAAGATGTCTCCTGGCTGTAAGAAAGGTAATGTCACCTTAATTATGATCTTGCCTTGGTAGCATAAATTATTTATGTTTTAACATATTTATATTTAGCCTTCTTAAGATTTAATTTCTGTCCTCTGGTGTGTGAACTCAGTGTAACTGTTAAAAGAAGCACAGTGTTAAGGTGTATGACCTGGCAATGTTTACTGTTTTTTTTTTTTTTCCCCTGTCATATCTGTTTGTAACATAGATCGTTGACTCTAAGTAGCTATGTTAACCAGCCCAAGAAGATGTAAAGGGAAAACTGGTTTTAGTTGCTTAAAGTGGTTTAAGATTTTATTCATATAAAGAAGGTAATTCCAGCTGTTGCATCTACTTTACCATAACTGTACATCTCTGGATATTGTCAAGAGATGATATGTAGCTTGTCATAACTAGATCATTAAAACGAAAACTGTCACCATGGGACTGAGTGTCTTAGGAGTACCAAAAGTCATAATGTGCGTCTTCCCATCAGACATAGGACCTGAGAGTGGCCAGTATTTCAGTGAATTACAAGACTGGATTCCAAACTCATGACCCAGTACCTGAACAAAAACAATTTCCACTGTTCCTTTTTCCCAGAGTCAATATTAACAACATCAGCCTCTCAAATAACTGTAATTCCCTGTGTCACAGGTCAGAAAGTTACAGAATCATGGAAAACATTTATCATTGCCAGCAGCAGATCCAGCTTACTTTCTGGACTGATACTGTTGATGTTTAGGAGTTATCAGTTACTGAAATTTGTTTCCGTCCAATGCACAGTAGCTCCTGTAAAATAGTTGATAGCTATGCTCCCACTTCAACTTTCTGGACAGTACTTTCAACACCATAAACTTGGCCCCACCTCTTAATTCTGAGAGAAGCGGGACAACTTTAGAGAAGAAATAGACCACATACACTACACAGACAGACACAACCTACCCAGCCCCCACCCCAGACATGCATACACACAGAGGCCCTCACTCGATGCTGTCCAAAAGCTAAACTTCTGATTCTGAAATTCTCTCCTGCTTTCCCTGCTTGCCCTCTGGTTATAACACTATCAGTGACGAGGAACAGCCATACTCAGAAGGGAAGTCACTGTGTCTTGAATGCCTCTTTAGGATGACTAGACATAATGTCTCAGGACTATATTACCATGCTCATGTAGGTCACCAACTCAGACACCTAATTTGTTGTAGTCCTCACTTAGGGCAGATTAATTTCACCCATATCCAGCTTGCTGCAAAAGAATGTCTTCTCCAGACTTCTCAGTGGACAGTTTTTCAACATGAAGCACTATTGACTCACACTTTTGCCAGTAATGTGCCTTTATGCACAGTTTTCTAACACAGAGAAGGTATGGAACATGCAGTTGAGTGTCTAGTTGCAGTCAACAGGAATGAGGACATATAGCTAATGTGCATGTTTTCAAGGTGTCATTTAATAGACAATTTTATGAAATCAGTGAAATAGTTGCATTTCTTAAAAATATTAAATTTTCTTATAAAGTGGGTGTATATGTACTATGAATATATAAATGCCCAGTTTCTTCCATTGACTGTATGCTTTCAAATTTTTCTCTATGATTTCTACAGAGCTTCACATTGTACTTTGCTGTTGTTCCTGAAGAAGAAACTATACTAATTTATCATATCCTATTCTATCCATTTAAAATTGATGGATTTGTGTGGAAACAAATAAAAATCAGTGTTCTATGACAAGTAAATAGGGGAAAAATTTTGTTTGCATTTTATATAAAACTTTGATCACACAGGTTGAATATTGACTGCAACTACAATTGTTTTGGAGGAATTCTGTTTTTTTGTGGGCTAGTTGTTCTTTTTTTTTTTTTTTTTTTTTCACTTTTGAATGTAGAGAAAGAACAGTTTTATAGTAAAATCTTATGAACTGCTGAAATCCGGATTAATAAACAACAAATAAAACAAAAACCTCCATCTGTATATGTAGATATGATTTTTAAGCTCAAAAGAGGGAGGAAGAAACTAATATTTCAGCTATGTCCTGGTCTTCAAGGAGTCAGTATTTCGGTTTTCATTGTTTCTCAGGGCAGTGGAACAACAGTTTTCCTATACTGACTCCAGTTGCAATGTCACGCAAAATTGCACACCACAAGTCCATGCCAAGGAAATTATCTTTGTTATGACTACATGATGTTATTTCTGATCTTGCTTGAAACCATCTTTATGAAATATACAGTTTATTAGAAAGGTGAATACAATATAGCATGGCCTCATAGTTAAAATGAAAATTGTAAGAACATACACACACAGATTGTTACAGTAATAACATCTACTAAACTATTAACTGACTTTACACCTAATAAAAATGCCTGAATATTTATCAAAGATCGCATTATTTCTTTTAATAAAACATCTTGAGATTGAGAAACAATTCAATTTCTTTGGTTAATTGCTTTCCTAGATATGTCCTTAATCAAACATCTCAGCAAACCATTTTTAGAGATGCATCAAATTAGCAGGTATACAAATCATCTGTGGAGGCTTTCCTGCCTTGAGGCAATACATTTTGAGATCATAAATTAAAGAGACAGTAGTAAATTCAGTATGCTATGCACATAATTAACACATTTTTATCTCTCTTTAAATAAACATGTTTTAAAGGTATCACATAACATCATTTCTTTGCTTCAAGAACTTTCTTCTATCTCTCCCTCCTTAACTGTTTTCTTAAACACTGTAACTCACAAACTTCTCCACTACCCTGATCTTGAAGTGTATCTGTGTCATGATGTCTAAGAAAACAGTCATTTATGACTTCTAATTCAATAGGGAGTTGGGATCATTTGTTCTTACTCTCCTTACTCTGTTAAATCTTTAAATATAGCAACTTTAAAGTTAAATGTGCATTTTTCTGTATTGTATTTTTTTAAAAAAAAACATTCCTTTTAATTGGGCCATTTGGAGCTTGTCAAATAATGCACAGGGATTGTATATTTTTAAGTATAGGTTTAGCCTAGAAAAATGACTTACATATTGCAAACAGAGTTATGGTGAATATTGTTTCCTATGTCTAAAGTGAAAATCTTGCTCTAGTATTCACTCCACTGTAAGCTACCTCTGCAAACACTTCTGCCCCTAAGAGACTTTTGGCATTTTAATTTCAAATCTCACAAATAAACTGAATATTGATACTCAACAGATTTTCATAATTTCCTCAGATTGCTTAACTCTCCAGAGTTTCAGTCATTTTTCCTTTCTAGGCCAAGGTCTTCTAAAAATCTCAGTTCAGTTGGGCGTTCTCATTTCTAATAACTGTATTAGCTCAATAGCAACTGTGGCTGTCACATCTTTTTCCAAAGACAGCTGAAAGAAGAGATGTTAGAAGTTATCACAAATTTCTCCGTGGTGTAAAACATAAAACCAGACTGTAGGCAGAAGGCTTCCCTAATAATTGGTAGAGATACTATGCTGTATTTGCTCTTTCTTTTACTGAAATTATTTTTCCAGAAATGACATGAGTTTAGCATGATGTATGGACAGAAAGACTATTACAAGGGTTGAGATGAAAGGAAACCATACTCTGTGACTATCTGAACTGGTCACCTAATTTAGTTCTAATAAGATGGGCATAAATTCTGCAGTGTTTTTGAGTTGTCATTCATTTGTGTTTTCAGAAAAGAAAAAACAAACAAACAAACAAACAAACAAACAAAAAACAAACAAAACAAAACAAAACCAAAACCAAAACCAAAAACAAAAACAAAAACAAAAACAAAAACAAAAACAAAAACAAAAACAAAAACAAAAACAGAGCTATCTTTTCTTACCTTCATAGGTGCTGAAAGAAGTTATGGGGGACAAGAAGAGAAAAAACACTAAAGTAAACCAATATCCTGTGTTTTAAACATCTTCTTAATTTTAATTTCACATCAGAGTAAGAACTAGAGACCTGGGTGGTTAGGACACACTGTAGACAGAAAAATTATATAGCCTGAAATACCTTTGGAAAAAGCATGACAAATTCTGGAAACAGGCCTCATATTTTCTGGGCAAAATTTCTGACAGCTGTGTAAAAACACAACATTTATAATAAAATTTAATGTCAGCATGAAGAACATCCATTGAATTTCTTCTTCTGGATATGTTTTCAAAATAATACCTTAATTTACTTGGGAAAAAATGATTGAAAGTGCTTTTGGGTTTGCATAAATGGAATTGCTTCTTAGCTGTCTGGAGTAGAGATACTTCAGTAAAAAACTTTAAAACCAAGCCAAACAAATTCTTTATTCTCAGTTGTTTCCATGGTCTTTTTCTAATCTTTTTCTAAACCTGGAAAATCTGATTTTAAGTTTCTCTCATTTTTTTATGCTTCTGTTCTTATTCCAAAATGTTAACTATCTACACACAGGAAGAAGTCAACCATATCACCTACGTCTTTGCCTGAATCTGGCTTACAGATATTGAACTAATAACAGTAATAAGGACAGTGGTGCTCTGTTCTTAGATACAGTGACAACCATCAGCTTAATTAGATTGAAAAAGGTATTTACATTTTTTAACAGATATGAAACATCACATTGATTTTTTTTTTTTTTTTCATTAAGATTAGACACTTATGTTAGTTCAGGGAGGTCGCATCCACAACTTCTCTGGGCAACATGTTCCAGTGTCTCACCATCCTCACAATAACAGAATTCTTCCTTATAGCTAACGTAAAGCTACCTTCTTTCAGTTTAAAACCATTACCCCTTGCCCTATCACTATGGTCCCTAATAAAGAATCCCTTTCCATCTTTCCTGTAGGCCCCCTTTAAGTACTGGAAGGCCACTATAAGGTCTCCCTTGGAGCCTTCTCTTCTCCAGGCTGAACAACCCCATCTCTCTCAGCCTATCCTCATAAGGAAGGTGCTGCAGTCCTCCATCATCTGGACTCACTCCAACAGGCCCATGTCCTTCTTATGATGGGAGTCCCAGAGCTAGACACAGTATTCCAGGTGGGGTCTCACAAAAGCAGAGGGGGAAAATCATCTCCCTCAACCTGCTGGCCACACTTCTCTTGATGCAGCCCAGGATACAGTTGGCTTTCTGGGCTGTGAGCACACACTGCTGGTTCATATTTAGTTTTCCATCCACTAGTACACCCAAGTCCTTCTCTGCAGGCTTGCTCTCAATCCACTCACTGCCCAGCCTGTATTTGTACTTGGGATTACCCCAGTCTATGTATAGGACCTTGCACTTGGCCTTGCTGAGTTTCATGAGGTTTGCACAGGCCCACCTCTCAGATCTGTCAAGATCCCTCTGGATGACATCCCTTCCCTCCAGTGTGTCGACTGCACCACACATCTTGGTGTTGTCAGCAAACTTGTTGAGGGTGCACTCAATGCCACTGTCCATGTCACCGACAAAGATGTTAAATAGCACTGGTCCCAGTATCAACCCGTGAAGAATGCCACTCATCACTGTTTTCCACGTGGACTTCGAGCCACTGTTCACAACCCTTTGAAGGTGACCATGCAGCCAATTTCTTATCTACTGAGCGGTCCATCCATCAAACCCACATCTCTCCAATTTAGAGACAAAGATGCCATGCAGCACAGTGTCAAATGCTTTTCACAAGTCCAGGTAGATGACATCAGTTATCTGATAAATGCAACAAGTTCTGCTCAAAAATTTATTCTACTTAAATTATTTTAGCTTCTTAATCTCTTTGTCAGGGAGAACAAGATGAATATAATTTAAGTGCCATTTCAAACCTTCCTCAGTGAATATCTTTCTGTAGTGAAACTCATAGTTTCAGTTTCACTTGCTGCAGATTTTGAACCTTCAATTGATCTTTGGTCAAGTTCTGATTGCTGTGCTTAGATGTCCATCTGAAGCTTAGCTGTTTTACTTATTTATACCCATTCAAATTGAACTTGACACTCCTTCTCAAATTTCCTTTTTGTGGTGTGAATTATCATTACAAAATGATTCATTCTTAAAACACTGATTCAGGTTTTCTGGGTGAACTTCCCCTTCCCCTTCCTCTCTCCTTCCCTTTACCCTTCCCCTTCCCCAAGATACTTTTACTTCAGTCTTGAAAAACTCAGCCCCAGAGCTTTAAGACACCTGACTGAAGGCACCTGTTCAGAAGTCCTCCGTTCCTCAGATGACCTGAAAACTAATGGATTTTCAGTTTGGAAATCTTGACAGCAGTTTGTGAGGAAACCTGAGGAACATGATAAATGTGCTCAGGACAACTTTTGGAGGCTGAGGTCGATCTGCATCAAATAACCACCTCTGTACAATAAACTTCCCCAGGACGCCTCCAAGAATGCCTATTGGGAACAGTCTCCAGGTTGCGCCAACTCACAAACAGCAACTGGCAATTTTCTGAGGAGTACTAGTCAGCACATCCTAAACCATAACAGAGACTGATCTAGCAATTTAATAGTATAGACAACAATGTTCCTGTGTTCAGGAACACTCCCTGACACAGTTTTATTTAGTAGTAAACATATGGCTCTTGAGTTCAATGCAATACTATCACAGGAAACCCCTGGCCCTTATCTGAAAGGTGCCTGAGCGTTCTGTCTGGTTTTACTTAATAGTAACTTTGTGAATACAGATAAAGAATAACATTTGTTACACAACCTACACTTCAGAAAATCAGGGTAAATCAGGCTATGATTTCTGTGTGGGTATCCAGGCCATAGGCAACTGTTCTGAAGTATTTGAAAGTAATAGAAAAACAAATTATAATGTAAATAGTTTTTTTTTGAGGATATGTGCTGTTATATACACTCTCAGCAGTTTCTCAGTCATTTGACTCCTCTTTAATTAATAAACAATTCTGTTCACATTTAACTGTATAGTAAACTTGTCAAAAACTTCAGCATTTTTTTTTTTATTTCTCCTTTATAGGCTTTAATTAATGTTTAAGTTGATATTAATATACTGCTTGAGTGTCAGTGTTCTCCAAAATATAACTGAGCAATTTTTTTAGAGCATGTATGAAGTATTTTTGACCAACCTGGTAAAGCATACCTAACAAGCTATTGAATTGAAGGTATAGGTTGCCTTGTAAATAGTTATATTATTTCTTTTGAAAATGAACCTGAGAGGCAAGAATAACTCTCTAAAAAAAATTCCAAACCCAAAACTACATTCATATTATGTTTTTCTATCTTTGTAATGCATACTGTTGAAATTGCTACCCCACTAATATTCTGACACAAGCTGGGAAATCAATGATTCCAATGTTTTTTCAGGACAATAGATGAAATTAGTGAATTAGGCTTAGGTTCATCATTATTTATGATAATTTTATCCCCATTTTACATGGAGTTCCAAAACAGTGTTCGCAAAAGTTTGGGAAATCTACCCCCACTAGTCAATAGGAGTTCTGCAGATTGTTTTGACTATCAATCACATCTAATCAGGACTTCAATGGAAGTGGTTTTAGCTTCTAACATTCTCTATATTCCATTCTAAAATTATTATAAAATATTAATGAATTTTACTGTATAATCCATTTTTAGTATTTTAACAGAGACATTATTTGGATTAACCTATAAAAATATTCTGTCTTCCATTTGTCAAAGGAAAAATGAAGAACAGCTAAGAAGGAAAGGTGGGAAAAAGTGTGTGTATATAGCATTTTCCCTGAGATGGTGCCTGGGTGGAACATACTAACATGATATTTATATTGAACATATTGAATAATCAAGCAATCAATCATCTTAGTTTGAACTCTTAAAAGAATCTCTGGATTCTGTAATCCAGATGTAGACCTGATTTTTTCTCTTTTGCCACTGTAGCTCTTCCCTCACCACAAAGAAAGCAAACAAATGAAAAATAAAATTACCTATAATATTATGCTCCAAAGATATAATGAAAAATTCCAGATTTAAGCTTGATAACAGTGATGTCTGAAGCTATTCCATTACGGGAGTAAGATTCACAACTATGGGTCATTTCCTGAGATGATGCTTCCCATGCTTCTGAGTCAGATTGTTACAGTTGCTATTTACATTATATTTCTAAGAATAATTCTATGGTAGAAACAAGAGATAAGCAGAGCTATTTCTGATGATTAGAATAAGTTTGAGTAAATAAGGGTCAAAAGTGAGGTTTGGCAAAACTTGGAGATTATAGTTATAGGACTCATTCACAAACAATTTCTAATTCTTTTTTGTGGATGCATCCTAAGTTTCATATACACAGAATGTTAAAGACAAGCTATTTTCTCATCACAGAGTTAATAGCACTTCAGATATTATCTTTGGAATTTGAAAAGTAAAATGATTTTCCCGATCATGTGATTATCTTTCTGATTACTGACTGATGGCTGAAACTTCAGAAGAAGAGGAAGACCTCTAAGAATAAGAATAAAAACATGTTCTAACTAGGAAAGAGAATACATGCAACAATAGTCATGGATAATTTAATTGTTACAATTTCTTTAGTCTTTCAATGTTTCTGTATAGTTTATGAATATACTTGTCATTGCTCAATTATTCATAAGCAGTCACAAGTTGTAGAGAATAAAATTCAAGTTCACTAGTGTCTAGAAATATCTAATTGTCTGAAAAATTCTGATGAATCTTTAGTCTGGGCTGTGGTTTAACTCACTGCGTGGTGGGGAACCAAACAATCACTGAAGAAATTTGATCATAATTTACTCAAACAAAGAAGTTATAAATTGCCTAAAAGTTGCTTAAAAAAAAAAAAAAAAAAAAAAGTTCAAAGGACTTAAAGGCTAGACCAAAATAAAAATGTAGGTCTGAAAACAAACAAACAAACGTCTAAACACTTGTGTGATCTGCAAGTTCTCAAAGACTGAGTCTCAGGTTGTATAAATTTAAGTAGTGGTCTTCACCTCCTTTTAGAATGAATACCACTGAACTCAATGAGAAGTCAGGACCCTCAGTAAGACTTTGGAAGTGACATACTGTTCAGTACAGGTCTCTGCTCCTGACAGGACCTGTGCAGGATACAGGAACTATGTAGGTTGCTGTTTTGGCTCCCTGACAGTTCCAGACCAATATGCTGCTATAAGAAGATAGTATATTCACTGAATCAGGTTTCTTTCAAAAAAAAAAAAAAAAATGGTGATCTAATTGTTTAAATACAGCTAACAGAGGAAGTGCTACTTATATTTTATATAATGGTCTCTTACACAGCAGGAGTCTAGAACATTTCCTTTCACCATTTGTTGACTCAGCACAACTATTTTATTGCGGTTTGCTCTTCCACTGAACATAATCTCACAATCACACTTGACAAAAGTATTAAACATTCAAACTCTGCATCAACTTCTTGGGTCTTTGTGGAGAAGTTTAACAGCAATTAACCACTTCAACATGGCAATAGTTTGGAAGAAACTGACCTTGACACTTGTTCTTCTATGTGTATCCTACCAGTAAAAGGCTTCACAGAACAGTTATGGGTATGCATAATATTAGATATAGTCTTAAGCTTCTTCAAAGTCAGACAGAAAAATATGATTCGTCCTATTAGTTCTGTCTTGGAGGAGGCAGAATATACAAGTGAATAAATATTTGCTTCAAATCATTAACCTTATGGGCTAATAGTAGTATGCTGCTTATACAGTGGTGTCCTGGGTTGAGTGAGTGGTGGAGTTTTTTGGTGGCAGGGGAGGGGGCTATCGGGGCGGCCCCCTGTGAGAAGCTTCTTGAAGCTCCCCCAGCTCCACGTCAGCTCCACTCCTGTTTGGGAAATTGAGCCAATTGGCTGCGCCTCTGCGATAACGTATTTAAGAAGGGACGTGGTGACGGGCAGTCGGACTTGTGAGGAGGAGTTGCTGCAGCTGCGTGAACACCAAGGTCAGTGGAGGAACGGAGGAAGAAAGGAGGGGGGAGGTGTGCCAGAGCAGAGACCCTCCTGTATCCTGTGGTGAGACGGCAGGGCGGCCCCCCCCTGCCACCCATGAAGATCTACGGTGGAGCAGACATTGATTTACAGCCTGTCGTTCCTGCTCGGTTGATCAAGGTTCTGTGCCCGAAGAAGGCCGGGGTCTCATGGAAAAAGGTAGCCCCGCTGCTGTAATTCAGTGCTGGGAGGATTGCAGCATGCGGGGGTGTCCCACGCCGGAGCAGCTTGGGAAGGGCTGCAGCCGTGGGAGAGAATCCAGTCGGAGGAAGTTAGTGACCCATGACGGAGCAGTGTGGGGAACGCTGCGGCCCATGGGAGGAATTCAAGTCAGAGAAAGTTTGTGGAGGACTGTCTCCTGCGAGAGGGGGACCACGATGGAGCAGGGGGTAACAAGTTTCGGACACTCCCCTCACCGAACATGAAGGAAGCGGCAGCACTGACTGCACCCCCCATTCCCTGCCCCTGCGCCACTGGGGGAGGAGGTAGAGATATCGGGAGCAGAACTGAGCCCGGGAAGAAGGGAGGGGTGGGGGGAAGGTGTTCTCAAGATGTGGCAATGCTTCTCACTGTCCTACTCTGTTATGTGTTGTTAGTGTCTGTAATAAATGTATGTTCTTTTTTTCTTCCCCTAACGAGTCTGCCTTTTGCTCATGATCATAAAAGGGGGATTTTCCCCCATCCCAGTCCTATCTTGAACCCCAAGCCTGGCTCTCTGTCCCTTCTCATTGCCGGAGGGGAAGGGAGAGAGAGCTGCTGCATTGTGGTTGGCTGTCAATCAGGCCTAAACCACGACAAGTGGTTATGCTCTGTGGATATACACAGAAGCTCGTAGGCTATAATGATGCTGGGCTCCAGTGTACTCTAGATCCATACCCAAGTTAGCTCTTACTGTGAGGTTTTCCTGGAATCAACTTTACCTACTCAAGACGATCAGCAATTTAGTGCTAACCAACAGTAACTATAACAGCCAACTCCTCAGAGAAGGTCATTTTTTTCCTGCCAAGATAAATTTTGAATTTTGCCTACTAATGTGAGGAAAGTGCTAAAGCCATTTGCATTATAATTTATTGTAATAAAGCATGGTGCTGCAAAAACAGATGGTGCTGCCCTTATAAGTCTCTTAACCCTTATAAAATAAACTGTCTTAGAAGGTACACTGCTGAGGTGTCTTCCCCTGAGCAAGGTAGTGTGGGAACAGAGCTACATGAATAAGAGCTAAGAAGCAGGAACACAGCCAGAAATGTGTGCACAACTGACTCATTTCCATGATGAAAAATCTAATAATCTGGTGTCTCTTAAAAAAAGTCCCTGGGTCTACTGCCCATCTGTTTTTATCTTGTGTGCACTTCACAATGAGGGAATTGTCCTATTTGGTCTCACAGCTGCTGCTGGGGTGATATTCAGACTCTTTTGCAACCCTTACTGAGTAAGGGCAGAACTTCAACAGCAGTTTGAGTTTACTGTAAGGGAAGCCCACTAGTGGTCAGAGCCTGACTGCTCATTGTCCCACAGACCACTGAAAACAATGGGACCTTTAGGGTCTAGTTGTCCAGGTTGAAAATAACAACCAGCTGCCACTGTGTATCAAATCTGATGAATCAGCCTTATCAGACGTGCACGGGGAACTCCTTATAGCACAGGCTTGGGCTCCTTGTGTGTAGACATAAAGCCACCTTACTTGCTTCCCAGGGAAAGTCGGTACAGCAAGCAGAGTTATTTGCTAACTGTGTAGTGTAACTGTATAGCCCTGTAATATCATATTGCCATTGCTAGTAACAGGCCATAAGCTGTGTATTGAGTTTGTACGGCCTCAGGGCTGATGCTTGTCAGGTCTGTTCTTCCTGAACTTGTCTGGGTCTACCTGAAGCTGTGTTTCACTTGGTTTATCTGAAACACCAATTTCTCTCATAGACCATTATCTATGGCTAATTTATCTTACTTTTGTTGTCTTTGCATATATTTATATATGCTTTATATATATAGCAGTTATTAGTTATGCTATGTAGAATGAGAGGCTTATAACTCTAATATAATGATGTAGATCAGAAGAATAGAATTGTGCTACAATACTGTCCTCGAGGGGTGGGAACTCAGGGTGCGTCAGAGATAAGTACAGGAATGGGACCGTAAGGAATAGGGCAGGGGATGGCATTGGAGTCTCCACAACTACAAACAACTCAGTAATGGACAGTTACAGAAAAACTGACCTGGAACAAAACTGATTTTGACCGTAAAAAGAGAACAAAGACATTTTTTTTTTATATGACATACAAAAAAGGCACTGTATATAGTAATTTTTGATGCAACATGGAACTCTGAATCATTGAAGAAACAGAACAAATGTAAAAGTGAGTCAACAAACACATAAAAAGGACCACAACTGGACCCTAGAGTGAGGAAGAAGAAACCATGAACACAGGCACCATATTCCTCACATCAAAGGGCTCTAGCTGCTGATGATGCACCAATGCATCCTCACCATCACTACTGCTATGAAACCACCAAGGAGTAGGGAAAGGGTGAGCATGACACCAGGAAAAGGAGTAGAAAGTAAGGAGTATGTGAACAACAATTTTAACTACATTACTATTCACTTTTTCTTAAATAATCAGGTCTAAACAAATAGTGATTTTTGAATTAGACTGTTAAAATTTCAATGACATCAACAATAAATTTCTGGTTTTATTGTAAGATGTGTTTCCTTTTTGCCTGTTCACAAGACTTTGAGCATAACAAGAGAACATAAGAAAACAGGCTGTTCAGATTGACTAGTATCTACCTCAGAGGTCTCAAAGCATTCAATAAAATCTAGTGGATTAAATAATAATAATGTTATTAACCTTTAACTGAGGTGATATTACTGTTTGAATAATAGAAAGATAGATAAAGCTATGCTAGTAATTACCATAGTATATTTCCCATGAAATAAAATTTAATAAAACATGGGCCATGACCCTACTCACAGTGTTTTGTAATAATTAAGTTGCCACCACACTTACTGCTTTTAATGATATTTTATGAACTTTAATATCTATCCAGAAATCGAATCTTTTCTTCTCTCAAGAAATAAAAGTGAAATTACTTGTTTTTCTGTTTTAAGCCTTATACTGTACTTAATAAAGGTCAGAATCCAAGAGATTTGCTAGAAATAAATTACCTAAATTAAAAAAAAAATACACATTGTACTATATGTAGAATCCTGTGTGCTTTAAAATATTTATTTCCTACATAATTGAGTACATGTACAGAATGTGGAAAACTTGTGCTGAAACAAATATTACATGTGCCCATAAATTAATGTGTCCCCTTAGGAAAATGAAATTTCACAATGTAATTACCCCATTTCTTCACTGAGGACATAAAGGAATTTATGGAACTAATTACTCTGATAATGGAGAGGGATTTTTTTTTTTTTAATCTTTCATTGCAATCCCACCTAGAAGCACGATATAGGAAGATATAATTCATTGAAATCCACAGTGGCTCTGCCGTTATATATTTATTAGAAGAAAGTAAGGCATTTTAGTAGTTTTGTGTCAACCTTAAACATAAAATTCCCATATAGCAATAAATATAGCTTTCCAATATAATACTGGAGATGTTGGAATGACATTCTCCTACTGCTTTCAGTTTTCTTCTACTTTTCTAGGTAAAAGTACTATTAAACAAATAAAGAAAAAAAACATGCTTAAAGGACTATTTTCCAAGTCTTGAATTCCACAGCTGTTTGTAACAGTGTATGAAGCATCACATTTAACCATATTCTTCAGCGTAAGAAGGCTTTCGTTGAAGGTTTTTATGGTTATCCTTAGGACTAACCTTATAGGCAGATGTTTTTATACGTAAACATTGAAATATGGATTTTTTTCGTAATAATTAGTGAACATCTTTCCTCTTGTGATCTCAAATTTCTTTGCAAATTTGAACTGTGCTAATTGTCTAGAGGCAATATTTTCTCTTTAAGACTTTAGAGTACTTATTAGATAGCTAACTAGACAAGAGAGTCAACTGTAAATTTAAGGAATGCCATGACCAAGAAATCTTGTCAACTAAAATAAGCCAAACAAACAAACAAAGAATAATAAAAGAATAAAGAATGAATTACATAAAAGTTTAGAACTGTTATCCCGCCCCTGAAAAGTTCCCGAGACAATATTTGAGGTGGGGGTGTCTATTTGTCTGTATCTGATTTTTTTTTTTTTTTAATAAATGTCTTTTACAAATTACAACAAGAATATAAAATGTAATAAAGTACCCCACATCAATCAATCAAACAAACAAACAAAGGTATTTTTTTTTCCCTAAAGTGAAGCATTAAAATTACCAGCAACCAGCAAACTTAAGAAATTAAGTTCTCATGACGTTTCCTCACAATTTATGTTTGAAACATCAGTGGGTAAACAATTATAACCTTTGAGAGTATCCACAAGCCACTGGACACTGAAGATCTTCTGGATACCCAAGATCTTGCTGTAAACTGTAGTATTTACTGTGCAAACTGTTGTGTTGTCTTTGATATCAGTCTTGACGAGGACTACTGTGTTATTGTGTGGTTCTCAGAATTGTAATCCCCTTTATAACAATAACAAAATAGCTGACACTAGGTTTACATGTATAATACTTGTAAATGCAGCATGCTTCCCTCATAGCTATACTAAGTGATACAGCTGTGTCCAAAGGTGAACACAGAATCTAAGAAGTGTTTCACAACTCCTTAATCACTTATATAGACCTGTAAGAGGACAACAACCTGTCACCTAAAGAAAATTAATTAAAACGACAAAAAGATTTCTGTATATACAATAATGACTTTATGCTCAGTACACATGCCCTACCCATTATGTAACTCTCAGCACTATTATCAATAAATAAATAGAATTAAAATTTCTACCTCATTGGATTCTAGTTGTCAAAGTTAACAACAAGAAAAAAAAAAAAAAGCATTCACTCATTTGTGACACCTTGATTCACTTACCATACTTCATTCTACCTACCCCGAGCCCATGAAAACTAAAAATACTGGAAGCTTTGCAATGATTTCAACTTGTGGGATAAAGGCCACGCAAACGCTATTTCGGATGAAGAGCTAATTAAATTAATAGAACACATCTGGAGGTAAACTAGAAAGACAGATTCTGTCAATTATTGCAATATTTTTAAAAGTTCAGTCTTATATTGATACTCTTCCTTCCTCTAACAGTTAGGTTCTCTAAGATGTGAAAGCAGAAATCAAAATTCGTAAGATTTATCTTTTTCAATAAATGTCTGTGTGTATTGTTGGGGTGCATATGCACTTAGGAACAACTCTGATTTACTTTTATAGACAGATCTTCACAGCCTCTATAATTTGTTGTTTTGGTTTTGGTTTGGATTTTTTTTTTTTTTTTTAACAACTTCAGGACTCAAGCGAAACACCAAGGACTTTCACAGGAGTTTGACTTTATTAAGAGCTGCATGGTTTCAGCTTGAAGGCATTTGTGCAGTCTATCCTTTTGTGATTCAGTATAACCAGTTCACACCAGCTATAGTTCCAAGTGCAATACCCTTTTTAATGAATATGCCTCTGTAAGTTATGTACAGTGAAAATACATTTCATTAGGACAAATATGAATATGACAGGTGGCTTCATGATTTGATTTGGTTACAGTTCATGAAGATTGCCTTAGTGAAGGGTGGACTGCTTTGTACAAGTAGAAACTCCTAATGAGGCAATTAGCATAACATGCAATGCAGACCTTTAAAATGTTGGAAAGGTATATCAGTTTCTTTGTTAAGGGCTGTCCTGAAGATGACTGAAAGCACATGGAAATGTATGTGTGTTATTGGTCCAGTTGAATGACCATCGACATCCCAACTAATTAGTAGGGTGTGTCTCATCTATAAGGAAATTGCATTTGTGTTTCTATGTTATTCCCTGGTTTCCAAGGAAAGAAAATCTAGTCATCGACAAGGCAAAAGTCATGGTGCCTCTGAATAGTATATAAACTGCATGATTATTAAGGGAAGATCCTGTCAAACTTCAGAAGGAAAGCACAAAAAGAACATCAATGAACACAGCATGAAATGACTATGGACAGGACTTTTTATCAATTACATATATATTAAAACAAAAACAAAAACAAAACCAAAACCAAAAACAAAACAAAAAACAAAACCAAAACCAAAACCAAAACAACTCTGTATCTTCATTTACTTTTCTGTCACACATTTTTTATTCTATTTTTTTTTTAATTCTAATATTTTCTCACCCATCTTTTTTGTTTTTTTATTTCCTTTACTAGATGACCTTCTACCCATCTTGATTTTCATCTGTTTGCCTCCTCTGTTTATTTTCTATTATTTTTAATGTTTTCTTTAATTTTGTTTTTGATTGCATGCTGAAATTCAGTTGGATAGCTTTTTTTGATCTATGCTGACAGACACTGACAGTATTAAGCTGAAAAAAAAATTTGTATCTCTGATCTTTCTACTAAGACTATTCGTTAGCACTTTTAAGCAGTAGTATCACACTTAGAACATATCCTCTTTAAGTCAAAGGTACATAAATGAGTATATATGCAAGTAAAAAAGATTAGAAGAGATATGGCATTTTTTTTAAATGAAAAACCTTTAAGTTTACTTTAATTTAAATATGACATTTACATTTGATCTAAAGACCATACTTCAAGAGATTAAAATCTAAGCAGGTCTCAATTTTCCCTCATTTTCTAGAGACACACAAACACACGAATTCTTATGAATGTTAAAGTGAATGTCTACTGCATTTATTATTTGCTGAGAATTAAAATTTTCTCATCTCTTTTAAAACAAGTTTTCAACTCTCCATTTAATTATCTGTACTACAGAAAGTCTTCTGCTTCCTGTATAAAGACTGCCAAAGCAATAACAATTAGCTTTGGTGGATTTTTGTTCAAAGGCCTCATAGATGTACATTTTTTTTTTTGTTCATGTGGCACTGAAATGAAAACAATTATACAAAACAACACAGTAGGAAAAAACATTCAAAAGCAAGAAAAGATGCAAATACAGTTACTCTGCACAGAGCATTTCGAAAAGAAGAAATAAAAAAATGTGAAAAGATCCAATAGAAACATTAAAAGTAAAGGTCTACTTTGATTCATTCTTCAAGGCAGACTATTGTATAGATTCAACATCACAGTGGATGAGATGCACCAGGATAAGTGGCATTCATCTGTAGTTTAGTGTCTGCATGAGCTGCCACATGACTTCTGCAAACCTCAAAAAACACCTGTCATGGTATGATCCTGTTCTTCTTGCAAGTGCAGAAAGGATTTAAGAGGAAAACATTTAAATAGTTCTTTTCTTCCCCTTATGCCAATCAGAGGTGTTAATATCTATCCTCTTTATTATTTTTGTTGTTGTTGTGTGCTATTTGATACTCCTTATCTAAAATCCCTTCAGTTCATTGTTTACCGAGTATATGAATTCATCTCTGCATTATTCAGGTAGCAATACTCATAATTGTCTTTCATCCCAACTACTGGAAAATAAATGGTCTAATTAGTTCTTATAGTAAGCTGACTTAAATATTTTACCATTTTGGATAGTTTCTTAAGTCATATAGAGAACTGAAAATACTGGAACAGAAAGACAATTGAAAAAGTCACCTTTAATAAAACCAGCATAACTGATGTGCAGCACACACATGTTATTTAACAATACAGTAAAATATAACATCCGACCTCAGTAGAGAGGAAAACCAGAAAGCTTATGTTGGCATGTATTTTAAAATAGAAAGCCTGCAAGCCTTCTGCCCCATGTATTATTTTCTATTTTTGTAGCTATAACGTGCCTGTGTATTGATTTTATTTGAGTAGCCATTTATGTGACGTTTACACTCCTACTGAGTCTTGAATAGAACTCCGAACCTACAGTTTATAGGCAATATTTTGAGTTCTCTGTGATAAACTGAGTTCTTTAATAATCACCTTTCGGTGCCTCAAATGAACATAACATATACAGGTTACATGTTTAAGAAGAGTAGGTGTTCAAGAAAAATCGTATTTAGACAACAAATGCATGAACTGGAAATGACAGATGAGCAAAGCATCTAGTGTTTCAATTTGAACAGGAGAGACATCTTGTACTTCTGGGATCTAGTCTCCAGGCAACTAGAGATCAGAATAAAACATTCATTTACTTCCTGGTCTACAACAATAGCCTCTGAATAATATGAGTGAAGAGCAAGAAAAGAGGAAAATGTGTCAGGCAGGACGAAGTTTTCTTCTAAAATACGTGGTAGAGAGAAGTCTACTTCAAATGTGATGTTATTTCTGTATCTGATCCAATGGTCATAATTTCAAGTATACATAATAAACAGTCACAGTTCTAGGCAGTTTACATCTCAACTTTTCAAAAGTAGTTGCCAGCTTCCATGGAATCATTACCATATAAAATATTAAAGGAAGGTGGTATTTTCACAGGGAAAAAAAATGTACAGTCATAATGTACAAGACTTAGGAACACCCATACTAAATTAACTTGTCAGTATATGCAATATTCACTGTAATGTATCTACAACTATTACACAATACAGTGATCCAGATATTGAGATCCTGATCTCTCCACTATGACTATGTATTTCTTACATTGAGGAATAAATATACGTGCAAAACTGTCACATTTTAATATGGGATTTATTAGCAGACTACAATCTGATGCACTGTGTAGGAGTCCAAGAAACACCATAATAAATTGTGAAAGGTGTCTTTATAATACACAAATATTCTTTCATTGATTTTATAGCCACCCTTGTTTACAAGGGTGTTTGTGGTAGAAGAACTCAAGTTCTTTATATTGATACATATATATAAAAATACACGTTAATACAGACTACTATATAGTTATAATTAACTTTTTATATGTGGATGTTTTTTTTTTCCAGGATAAAATGGGAAAATACCCACTAATGAATAAAAGATTATGTTTGTATTGAATAGTAAAACCTTATGTTTTTAAAAACTTTATTGAGTCATGAAGAAAAAACCCTACCCTGTACTCATCCTGAATATCTTCATGGTATTTTCTAAGTAGAAAAGATTAAATACGTACCCCCTAGAAGCCTTGATATCCTCATTGTCTATTGGATAACATATGTAATAACTAGCGGCAAACTGAAGATGGCATTGATTCAAAATTTTTTATCTCGGTGAAGTCTGAATTTTCTGTTATGCAAGATGTTATTCTTTAAAAGGAAATTACATAAAAGCGAAGACAAGATTTATGTTCTTTACAAGACTCATTATACTATATGTATTTTTCATAATGGTATGCATTTTCATGCAGACACATATACACAAACTTTATTTCTATAGGTAAGTTACACAATAAAGATTTTTGACCTAGACGCATGTCACTGTTATTTAGATACTTAAATAAGAAACTTTTCATGTAGGCTGTAGTTATCTCCAATATCTCTGCATTCTTCATGAAAAGATGTAGTTACACTGAAGAGCACTTACGGTATGAAGAGACTAAAGCTAGTTAAAATAAATCAGTGGAATTCTCTGAAGAGAAGGTTCTTTGTACAAACTAATCTGAACTCTACTAACACACACTTCCAAAAGCTTGGTTTACCTTCCCAGGCTCATATTTCATACAAAAATATTAACAAATTTTGTAGAAAGAAATTTTACATACCTGGTTATTGGTCACACAGAATTCATAGTGTGTATGATTTTGGGGGGGGTTATTTGTGGTTTGGGTTATTTTCTCCCCTCCCCTCTCCTCCCCTCTCCTCTCCCCCCCGCTCCTCTCTCTTCTCTCAGACATACTGCATATTCACTTAGACCTATTTAATGTTCTAAGCATGCTGTGCACCATACATTCTCAATCAGTCTGTACAATGACTCATAAGAATGTTGATGCATCTTCAGCACATCTGAATCACTTCACAGGAATTTTATCACTCATCTTCTTGTATTCTCCTACTGAGGAAATCCCACACAGAAATAGGGAGCTGTGGATACCACTGTAATCTTGTTCTTTTCCTCAGTGGCATATAATATAATCATGAAATCGTAGAACCATTTAGGTTGGAAAAGACCTTTAATATCAAGTCCAACCTTAAACCTAACACTGTCAAATTCAGCACTAGACCATGTCCTAAGCACCAAAGCTACAAGTCTTTTACATGCCTTCAAGGATGGTGACTCATCCACTTCCCTGGTTAGCCTCTCCCAAAGCTTGGAAAATTTTTCAGTGAAGAAATTTCTCCTGATATTCAATCTAAACTTTCCCTGGTACCACTGGAGACTCTTTCTTCTTGTCCTATTGTTTGTTACTTTGGAGAAGACACCAACACCCACCTCAGTATAACCTCCTTTCAGGTACTGCTAGACAGCAATAAAGTCTGCCCTGAGCATCTTTTACTCCAAAGTCATCCAGTTTCCTCAGCTGTTCCTCATAATACCTGTGTTCTAGTCCCTTCACCAGCTTTGTAGCTCGTCTTTGGACATGATCCAGCACCTCAATGTCTTTCTTGTATGAGGGGCCCAAAACTGAACACAGTATTCAAGATGCAACCTCATCAGTGTCAAGCACAGGGGGACAATCATTTCCCTAGTCCTGCTGGCCACACCATTTCTGTTACAAGCCAGGATGCTGTTGGCCTTCTTGGCCACCTGAGCACACTGGTTGCTCATATTCATCCAGCTGTTGACAAACACCCCTAGGTTCTTTTCCACCAGGCAGCTTTACAGCCACTCTTCTCCAAGCCTGTAGCATTTCATGGGGTTGTTGTGACCCAAGTACAGGACCTGGCACTTAGCTTGATTGAACCTCATAAAATTTGCCTTGGCCTATCAATCTAACCTGTCCAGATACTTCTGTAGAACCGTCCTTTCCTCAGGATCAATGCTCCTGCCCACTTGGGTGTGGTCTGAAACCTTACTGAGGATACACTCAATCCACTTGTTCAGATCATTGATAAAGATGTGTCCTGGGTTGAGTGAGTGGTGGAGTTTTTTGGTGGCAGGGGAGGGGGCTATCGGGGCGGCCCCCTGTGAGAAGCTTCTTGAAGCTCCCCCAGCTCCACGTCAGCTCCACTTCTGTTTGGGAAATTGAGCCAATTGGCTGCGCCTCTGCGATAACGTATTTAAGAAGGGACGTGGTGACGGGCAGTCGGACTTGTGAGGAGGAGTTGCTGCAGCTGCGTGAACACCAAGGTCAGTGGAGGAACGGAGGAAGAAAGGAGGGGGGAGGTGTGCCAGAGCAGAGACCCCCCTGTATCCTGTGGTGAGACGGCAGGGCGGCCCCCCCCTGCCACCCATGAAGATCTACGGTGGAGCAGACATTGATTTATGGCCTGTTGCTCCTTCTCAGATGATCAAGGTTCTGTGCCCGATTAAGGCCGGGGTCTCATGGAAAAAGGTAGCCCCGCTGCTGTAATTCAGTGCTGGGAGGATTGCAGCATGCGGGGGTGTCCCACGCCGGAGCAGCTCGGGAAGGGCTGCAGCCGTGGGAGAGAATCCAGTTGGAGGAAGTTAGTGACCCATGACAGAGCAGTGTGGGGAACACTGCAGCCCATGGGAGGAATTCAAGTTGGAGAAAGTTTGTGGAGGACTGTCTCCTGTGAGAGGGGGACCACGATGGAGCAGGAGGAACAAGTTTTGGACACTCCCCTCACCGAAGATGAAGGAAGCGGCAGCACTGACTGCACCCCCCATTCCCTGCCCCTGCGCCACTGGGGGAGGAGGTAGAGATATCGAGAGCAGAACTGAGCCCAGGAAGAAGGGAGGGGTGGGGGGAAGGTGTTCTCAAGATGTGGCAATGCTTCTCACTGTCCTACTCTGTTATGTGTTGTTAGTGTCTGTAATAAATGTATGTTCTTTTTTTCTTCCCCTAACGAGTCTGCCTTTTGCTCGTGACCATAAAAGGGGGATTTTTCCCCATCCCAGTCCTATCTTGAACCCCAAGCCTGGCTCTCTGTCCCTTCTCATTGCTGGAGGGGAAGGGAGAGAGAGTTGCTGCATTTTGGTTGGCTGCCAACCAGGCCTAAACCACAACAAGATGTTAAACAGAACTGCCCAGTACTGGGCCCTGGGGAACACCACTTGTGACCAGCTGCTAAATTAACTCCATTCACCACTACTCTTTGGGCCTGGCCATCCAACCAGATTTTTACTGATAGAAGAGTATGCCCATCTAAGCCACAAGCAGCCAGTTTCACTAGGAAAACGCTGTGGGAAATGGTGTCAAAGGCTTTACTAAAGTCTAGGTGGAAAACATGCACAGCCTTTCCCTCATCCACTAAGCGGGTTACCTAGTCATAGAAAAATATCAGGTCAGTCAAGCAGAACCTGCCTGTCAGAAACCCATAGGGAGTGCACCGGATCACCTGGTTGTCCTGTACGTTCCATGTGATGGCATTCAGGATGATGTGCTCCATAACCTTCCCCATCACCGAAGTCAGGCTGATAGGCCTGGAGTTCCCCAGTTCCTCCTCCTGGCTTTATTGTAAATGGGTGTGATGTTTGTCAACTTCCAGTCTACAGGCACCTCCCTCGTTAGCCAGGACTGCTGAAAAATTATTGAAAGTGGATTGAAGAGCATTTCTACCAGCTCCCTCAGTACCCTTGGATGGATCCTATCCAACCCTATAGAACTGTGTGTGTCTAAGTGGTGTAGCAGGTTTCTAATAATTTCCTTTTGGATTATGAGGACTTCATTGTGCTCCCCTCCCTGTCTTCCAGCTCAGGGGACTGGGTACCTGGAGAACAACTGCCCTTACTGTTAAAGACTGAGGCAAAGAAGGCGTTAAGTACCTCAGTCTTTCCTCATTCTTTGTCACTGTGTTTACCCCCAATATCCAATGAAGGATGGAGAGTCTTCTTAGCCCTCCTTTTGTTACTAATGTATTCATAGAAACATTTTTATTGTCTTTTACAACAGTAGCTAGATAAAGTTCTAGTTGGGCTTTGGCCCTTCTGATTTTCTTCCTTTATAACCTCACAACATCTTTGTAGTCCTACTGAGTTTCCTGTCCCTTCTTCCAAAGGTCATAAATTCCCTCTTTTGCCCTTCAGGATTGGCTCCCAAGGGACTCTGTCAACCAGGCCCCTAAACAGGCCAAGGTCTGACCTCTGGAAGTCCAAGTAGCAGTTCTTCTAACACTTTCTTACTTATGCAAGAATGAAAAACTCTTATCATTTCATGATCGCTATGACAAAGACAACCCCCAACCATCACATCACCCACAGGTCCTTCTCTGTTCACAGACAATGTGTGGCACCTTCCCTAGTTATCTTCCATACACTCCAGGAACCTTCTGGACTGCTTCCTCTCTACTGTATTTTATTTTCATCTGTTAAGTTGACGTCCCCCACAAGAACAAGGGCTAGCAATTGTGAAACTTCCCCCAGATGCTTATAGAACACTTTATCTGACTCTTCATCCTGGTTGGGTGGTCTATAACAGAGTCCCACCATGATACCTGCCTTCTTGGGCTTCCCCCTGATTCTTAACCATAAAGAGTCTACCCTACGTAATTAACCTCTAGACAGTCAAACCCCATCCTGACATACAGGGCTACTCCATCACCTCTACTTTCTTGCCTATCTCTTCTGAAGAGTTTATAGCCATCCATTGCTGTACCATAGTAATGCAAGTCATCCCACCATGTTTCCATGATTGCAACTATATTTCTATACTTTTTTTTTTATTATTATTTTTATTAATTGTTTTTAAAGAATGGCAAAATTGAAGCAATCCAAAAGAGTGAGACTTCTAAGACATTTAACATTCCCTACTCTTACTGAACTTTATGGAGTAGTTATGATATCAAAGTGTAGTCATAAAAGAAATGTCAGGTAGGACTGGTTTGCCTGAACATCAGTGCTTTAAAATTCAGTGACTAGTGCTGTGCTAGTCATCTTGGGCTTGTGTTATTGTCAATGAAAACAAGTAGTCATCTCCAGAGAGACATTAATCTCACCCTATGAAATGCAACCAAATTAGATCAAAGCAATCACACTCTGGAAGTTCATATTTGTCTTGAACAACCATAAATGAAGCCCGAGGAAAACAGCTCAGACTTAGATGCCTGAAACATAAATGTTAGGTGGAAGGAACCTCTAAGATTAAGCACAATATAAACTCCATATATTTCTCAAATTCTCTTATTTAGCATACAGGAGAGGTCTCCCACAAAAAAAAAAAAAAAATATTTTTGACCTAGAATCTAGTGTTACAATGAATGTTTGACTAATATTGTCTAGCCATGCTCCTGAGAACAGAAGAGGTGATGTTGAAATTTCCAGAACTTATAGGGAAGGCAAAGTAAAAAGAAACAATAGAGAATGAGAGAAAGAGAGAGAGAGAAAAAGAGAAAGGGAGAAAAATAGAAAGAAAGGAAGAAAGAGAGAGAGAGAGACAAAGGAAGAGAGATAGAGAGAGAGAAAGAAAGAAAATAAAGAAAAGTAAGCAAGTGAAAAGAGGAGGGGAGGGGAGGGGAGGGGAGGGGAGGGGAGGGGAGGGGAGGGGAGGGGAGGGGAGGGGAGGGGAGGGGAGGAGAGGAGAGGAGAGGAGAGGAGAGGAGAGGAGAGGAGAGGAGAGGAGAGGAGAGGAGAGGAGAGGAGAGGAGAGGAGAGGAGAGGAGAGGAGAGGAGAGGAGAGGAGAGGAGAGGAGAGGAGAGGAGAGGAGAGGAGAGGAGAGGAGAGGAGAGGAGAGGAGAGGAGAGGAGAGGAGAGGAGAGGAGAGGAGAGGAGAGGAGAGGAGAGGAGAGGAGGAGAGGAGAGGAGAGGAGAGGAGAGGAGAGGAGAGGAGAGGAGAGGAGAGGAGAGGAGAGGAGAGGAGAGGAGAGGAGAGGAGAGGAGAGGAGAGGAGAGGAGAGGAGAGGAGAGGAGAGGAGAGGAGAGGAGAGGAGAGGAGAGGAGAGGAGAGGAGAGGAGAGGAGAGGAGAGGAGAGGAGAGGAGAGGAGAGGAGAGGAGAGGAGAGGAGAGGAGAGGAGAGGAGAGGAAAAAAGGAAAGGGAAAAGGGAAAAGCAAAAATAAAAGATTTATCAGAAAACTATACTAGGTTTATTCTAATTTATACTAAATTACATACACATTCTTTCATTTCTGCTAATGGAAACATTCATTAGAAAGTCTATATAGCTAATGATGTGTTTATATATATATTGAATCTCTGACATCAATCCAAAATAATCAATATATATATTGATCATAAATAATATTTTAGTTTGTCCCGATGTTTGAAATCTTTCAAAGATTTGGTCTGAATTTCTTTAAAGATTTTCTTGAGCATTACTTCCCTGAAAAGTTAAATTTTAATAGAACAAGGAATTTCTGAAGAATTAAATGTCTCTGAGTTCCAGAACTGGTATTTTCATGTAAACCAAAGAAAGAATTTGGAGCTCTTTGCCATACTTATTTGGGCGGGAGGAGAAATTATGGTTTTGTGGGTTTTTTTCTCTCTGCAGAACTAATAGTTTAGAAGGAGACAGAGAGGTAAAAATTTACAAATAATTTAAAAACCATACAGAGTAATTAAAGAGAAACAAGAGTTCTGTTTTTAAACTCCAAAAGGTGACAAGAAAGAGTGTACAGTTTGCTATAGTAAAAACATTTACAAAGGAAAGGATGAGGCCTCAAAATATACAGAAAAGGTAATTGTTAAACATCTAATAGAGGAAGGAAAGATTAATAAGATTAGAGACAATTCCAAAGTGATGTTTATAGACAGGAACTAGTTTTAGTGGTTGCAGATTACTCATTCAGAAATTTACAAAAGAAGAGAAAAAAGTGGGTAGTGGTGGTAGCAGTGAGCTGCTATTTTTCAGTTATGGAGAAAATTAAAATTTGTTTTATTTAAAGATAAATAACCAGAGATTTGTAAGAAATTAAAAAACAAGATTTAACTGGATTTGGCACTTTGAAAGTTTTTAGATCTTTAGACAATATTTTATTGTAGCTATGTTGATGCAAATCAAGTTCTAATATCTAAGATTCTCAAAGAGGAAAAAGAAAAAGAAATATGTTGCATAAATTGCTGACTGAGTAGTTAGTCTGGCTCTGTTATTTAGTAAGTGTGAACTTTATAAATGTTTGCTCAAATATTATATCTAAATTGACTTATGTGTCCTAAATTTTGTGTCCCTTTGTCTTCTGTTATATGTCTAATATTTGGAACATTTTGGGGGAAGGGTATAACTCTACCTTATCTATATTCCATATCATACCAAATCTAATTAAAAATAAAACTTGTCCTCATTTGCTTCTTATTTCCTTCACCCTCTCATTATCTTCATTATTGACTTTGTGACTGAAAGCTTTAATTTAAATTGCATTCATCATCTGTTTTTACACAAGTATATGCACAATTTATTCCATATACTGTTCTTATCTTGCATTATTTAATTCTGTTATGTGTGTTGGGAATAGAATATACTTTCTCAAATTTAGTTGTATCATAATGGTTGCAGAAAAAACATGCTGAATATGCTGAATTAACCTGTAGATCCTAACGGGATCTTGTCTTTCTGAAAAGAAAAATAACGTTCCAAATTTTTATGAAAACAGAGTTGATGTATACTTCTATTCACTTATTATTTGATATGATGACTATTTGTGTATTACTGTGTGATTACAACCAATCATGTTCACCTGTGTGAAAAAATAATTCATAGTAAACCTAGTTTAGAGTTATAGTCTAATTATTTGATGGATTTTATTCAAAAAATTCTTCTTTAGCCTGACTTGAATACTACAGTGGAAGTTTCAATGGATTAGCAGACAAATGGATAGATACACTGAATGAACTTACATTTTACTTTCTGTACTGTGGGATAGAAAGTCCCATATAGGAAGCAGGAGCCAAACATGCTCATATGAGAAGCAAAAAGAAAATGATACTAGAGGGAGAAGAATGAAATCTTAAAAGTGTTAAAGGCTATCTGCCTGCAGCATACTAGAGGAAGCAAATAAATGACAGGCAACTGGGACTGAAAGCGAAACTTTGTGGGAGACAAGATGGGGTACATTGGGCAAAAAAATAAGACAGAAAAGCACATATGAGAATAAGTAAAGTTAGTAGAGAAGCATGATAAAGAGCAATGCACAGCAAAATGTGAAGAAATACAGGCATCCAGAGATCACAGCAAAAAACAGCAGATCATGGAACATAAGAAAACTGAATGAGGATTCAGATGTCACTGGCAGGAAAAGGCAGAGGTGGAATGAACTGTGAGATATTTACATTATATTCTCTTCACAGTGGCATATTGTATTCAAACATATAATTACAATATGGAAGAGTAATCCTTTCAAGATGGTCCATATAGGCAGTCCTAGAAACAACATGTTATAAAAATTGATTGGTGCAAAGTTCCAGTGCTATTGAATCAACATTTTTCAATGAAAAAAAAAAAAAAAATCCTGCAGAAAAATATAAATCTAGGTCTACCAATGAAGAACTTATTATTATGTATTACACTTCCTTCAAGAGAGATCACTTCTAAACTGTCCTCATGAGTTGTTAAATGTTACTTTATTATTGTTATTATTATTATAGTTATTGTTATTATTTCTATGTTAGAGACTAGTCCATAGCTCTTTATTTGACTTATTTCCCACTTCCAATATATTTGGATTGTTAATGGAAATATCATCTGTTTAGATCATACAATTGTTTTTGCCACAGGATGGTTTCTTGTGGTTACATAAGTGACAGGCAATGCCAATGCAGTTCTAGAAAACAGATAGAATGGGAAAAATTAAATTCTTTAATAGACAGACAGACAGATTCTAGCTCCTTTGTGTTACTCTGGAGAGTAGCCAACAATTTTCTAAGTGCCAAGAGTGTAAGGAATAGAGGGATATATCTTGCATAGTATACTCTAGAGATATGTTGCCTTGGGGTAACAGTAACTGGAAAACTTGCAGAACCTGTAAGGCTGTCAGGTAGGAAGAGAGACTGAGAGAAATTTTCTCCTGCTTCATGTACTCAGGAAAACAATCATTCAGCAGAATACTTTCTGAAAATAGAGTTTTACATTTGACTTTCACATTCAAGATGGTGGGTTGAAAATAAACTTTTTGTATTGTGGCAATATTTCACAGGACTATGAGTCCAGTGAGTCATTATTGATTAAACTAAGATTTCTATGTGTTTTAAGTAACAGAACTGTTCTGTCACATTTTATCTTATTCCTAAAACTATTGCTATTAAAGTTTTTCTTCTTAAAACTTCTGGATTAGCTGTTTTTTTCTTTTTTCTTTTATTTTCCATTCTATTCAGTGAACAATCATCTGCCAGCCAACAATGCATCCCCTTATAGGGAGGTGGAATAGCTGCCTACCTTGCTGAGGTACTGTGAGAATTAAGTAGCTAATGCTGGTAGTAAGTGCTTTTCAGATGAAAATTGCTAAGTAAGTGCTAAATATAATTACTGTTATTATTACAGACATATTCCAACCCAAATGTTTCTTTGATTTTATAGCTAGACATAGATTCCATTTGGTATAATATGCAAAAATGGCAGTTTTAAGTGTGGTCAGGCAATAAAAGTTCCTGTGCTGTGTCTTGCTGAGCAGCTCATGACAATTTGCAAGCCAAAAATCAAATGTATTTTTAAACAAACAAGTAGCCTTGCTGTTTTTAATGGAAATGCTTACAAAGTAAAGCAGTATTCTGCATGAGTCAAAATGGCATGAAAATGCTCTCAGATTTGATAAATAATCCCAGCAGGTACCAGATCCTGACTGATATGTTTGTAGAAGATATGACTCTTGTCCTTTGCACAACCACATAAACATCAGAAGTTAACATAAAAGGATTTCAGTGTGTGCCTAAATGCTATGTCAGTTAGTAAATTTCAGTGGTTGGGGTGCTACTCATAATAGTAGTAGTGCACAAAATTTACTGTTCTGTTCTTTTATCTTTCAGGATATGTACATTTATACTTGAAGGATCCCTAAGCAACCATGTTTCTTCCAGCAGGCATAAAAATGGTCATCAAACCTTCATGACACCTAAATAGTTGAAGCTTGCATTCACTCCAGAGCCCCTGTAAAATTTAAGATTATAAATTCCTGTCTGTCTTGATTGCAGCACACAGTGTGATATACTTTCTTAAAGCACTGCTACTAGATTCATCAGTGCTTAAAGGACATCTGGGAATGAAACTGAGAGCTAGAAATGAGAAGTAGCCATTCAGGCAGTGATGAGAGCTACACTCCCTACCTGACTTGGGTATTACTTACACTGATACCAGAATACAGGTTTCTTTGGCTTCATCTTCAGTAGATATACATGTTTATTTACAGCACCAAAGGTCTGGACTGTAGTGTAAACCATCCCCATCTGTATTGCAGTTGCTTTACCAACAGTAAATAAACTTTGCTTCTCACTAACAAAATTACTTGGTAAATTTTTTACGGGCTACCTGTACTTGCATCTCATTAACATAACCATGTAGATTTAGTTGGCAAAAAGAGAAAGTGGGGTAGAATATATGGAACAGGTTTTGTTTACTGTGTAGGAAATAAGATGTGCCTATTTACCTGTACAGTAGTAACATAGATATCTTAAGGTTTCTGTCACACTACACTGGGAATCTTGGTCTTTACCCACTGTGCTGGGGATTATAGTCATCTAAAAATAAGACATTCCAATACTGAGTACTGGGACAATTAAGACCTGTTGTGGAAATAATATTGTGTGAAAGTCTTGTTGTTATGTGTCCTGGGAGCATGAAATATACCTTATCAATTGGGGAGGACCACAAAGGTCCATGAGGCATTATCAACATGAATCTCTCATGGCTGATGCCAGTCAGACTGCAGATCTTCAGGTCTATTCATAAGACCCTATGGGAAATCTAAAGAGAATGGAGTATCCAGCCATGAAGCTCAATCTTCTGGAAAACAAAAACAAAAACAAAAAACAAACAAACCAACCAACCAACCAACCAAAAAAAAAAAAAAAAAACAGAAAAAAAATAAGGAAGAGACCTGAAAGCAGCTTTTTATTGTTATCTTTTTATTCAAGCAATGGTCTAACTACATCCAACATAAGATACAATTAGAATAATAAAAGTCAGTGTTCCAGGAGTCATTATTATTAATATCTTTTAAATGTAATGTAATCGATTTATCAGAAGTAACATTACTAATAACAATAAATCAATAGTATTGAAATTATTTCTCCAAACAGTAAGACTATTGTTATTCATTATAAGTTTCTCTTTAATTCTTATACTGTAGTAACAATCATTGATTTCTATAATTTCTTCTAATAATAAAATATAACTCCAAAGTCTATAAAAATTGTGTGAAATGCTTTGAAAGGTTGTGGGGGGCCCTATGCCAGAGCAGATGATTGCACCTGAAGGAGGCTGGGATCTTGTGGGAAGAAGCAGACCCCGCTGTTGTAGTTCAGTGCTGGGAGGACTGTAGCGTGTGGGAGTGTCCCACGCAAGACCAGCTCAGGAAATGCTGTGGCCCATGGGATGGATTCAAGTTGGAGAAAGTTTGTGGATGACTGTCTCCTGTGAGAGGGAGACGATGTTGAAGCAGGGGGAGAATGCCAAAAGTTCCCCCTCACTCCTGAGATGGAAGAAGCAGCAGCACTGACTGCACCCCATATTCCCTGCACCCTGAGCCACTGGGGGAGGAGTTAGAGAAACTGGAAGAAAAGCTGAGCCCAAGAAGAAGGAAGGGGTGAGGAGAACTATTTGCAAGATGTGGTAATGCTTCTTACTGTCCTACACTGTCTGTTAAGTGTTGTTATGGTTAGTGTCTGTATTAAACTTATATTCTTTTTTTCTTCCCTTAATGAGTCTGTTTTTATCCATAACCATAATGGATGATTTATCCCTCCCTGTCCAACCTCGAATCCCAAGCCTTTGTTTATTTTCTCCTTCCCAGATCAGAGGTGGGGTGGGGGCAGTAAGTGGATGACATTGCTTAGTTGCACTCTGAGTTCAAACCACTAAGCCTTTTGCTTTATTTTCTCCCCAGCACTGGGGACAAGGGGAGATCAAGTGACTGTGTAGTGCTCAGTTGCCTTCTGAGCTAAAACTATGACAAAAGGACATAAATGAGATAAATTACCCTGATCTTTTGAGATGTCACTGTCTTCTATGGACATAAGGTATCCAGAGGGCACGTGGAGAGACTTCACCTTTTCTGCTGCTATGCAGCTTCTTACAAACTTGTGCAGTGGATGCATCAGAGTGACTTGCTGAGAAGAAATCTGTTTAACAGAAAAATGATTCCTTCTGGGAATTATAGCTGTCCCTCAGCGTTCAATGATGGCATCAAGGTCACAGTCTAATATGAAACTAAGCACTTTTTTGACTCTTTATTCTAACGATTCAGTGGACAATCAATATCTCTTATTTCCTGGGCAGCCTATTTCCTGGGCACTAAGCAGTTTTAAGGAGGTTTAGTCTTAGACACTATTTAAAAACAGAGGTAAAAAAAATAGCCCATCTTTTGTTAGTTTTTATTATGAAAATGTTTCTGTTACTTTTACAGTCACTATTTTTGGCTCTTTTTTTTTTTTTTTTTTTTTTTTTTTTTTTTTGTTTCCCTAAGATGAGTCTAGCATCAATCTTTGAATTTTGTATAAAAATATTGACTTCAACATGGTCCTGGTCAGTTCCCATTGACATCAAAGGAGAATTTTAATTGAGAGTGCTACAAGATCTGGGCAACAAACTGAAATAAATATATACCTGCAATTGTCTCTGTTTCCTTCTTTTTCAATAAAGATTTAATTACATTTTTATTAATGATTACTTATTCATATTGTCATGATGATTTCAAATATGTTTCTTTGTGTGGAAGACCATAGACAAGTTGGTTTTTAGCATCCATTTTAAGCTTATCACCTATAAATTTTGTTTTTTCCTACTCAGTTATATATATTCTTATGTTCATTTAGGGGATCATTTTGTCACTAAGACTATGACTTGTATTATCAGCCTTTAGTGTAATCGAAGTAAAATGATAATGAAAAATAAAATCTCCTAATTGAGAATGATCTTAGAGTTTTTTGTCAAATATACATATAAAAAATTGAAATAGATATATAGTAAGGAAATATATATTTAAAAGGGATGTAGTATTTTTGTATGCAAATTTGATAACAGCTTTCATTTGGCTAGTACTTCAGTAAATCTAATATACTAGATATCCACCTTTTTTTTTATTGGGAAAAAACCCAAAGTCTTAATAAAATAAGCATTCTGAACAACATTACTCAAAGTCATTTCAGTCCCAGAAACGTGATCAGCTTGCTACAATTCAAAGTGAAACAGACTTCAGCAACTGACAATATTGATCTTCGCTAACACCTAAAGGAGTTGTTCTTTACTGTTTGCCAAGTTACCATCATTTTACATGTGAAGTCTCAGCTGAGTCTTAATTGTGGTCTTGGCTATGGTATGGGAAAATATCAATCATCTTCATTGAAATTACCATAATGTATGCAACCTTAATTAGGCCCATTTCCTAATCATATACCAGATGATGGTAAAATCTACACTAGATGACTCAATTAAAAATCATATTGTCCCCATCTTTATCTTGGTAATGGTGAACTCTCCCTTTCTTTCTCAGCTAACACTCATTCAAAACTGAAGAGGATCAGAGACCACTTTATTAGCTGGTTGAGCCTAATTTAAGATAACCATTTATAAACAAGCTTTCTACAGCTTTCAAAAATATCAGCTACTGTTTTTGTCCAGAGGAAATTCAGTAATAATAATACAATAGGCGTAACAAAGGCTAGCTTCACTTGAAGGATCAATATCAAAACAGTCTGAATCCCACTGTAAAGAATGATAGCTACTTTGTAATAAAAAATTCAATGTTATTTTATTTTTACTTTTACCAGTAATATCAATTTTTACCTCTTAATCTGTAACATGTTATCTTTTGTACCCTTAAGAAACAAAAATCCTCATATATTTCACTTTCCAAATTAATACATGTATGAAAACCCCCGCATACTTTTTATGGAAAAACAGTATATTCACATGCTCACATTTCATATTCACATTTTATTTAAAATTCTTAAGATGCTTCTTAAAAAAAAAAAAAAATCTGCGTATTTCTGCATAGTTTTTTTATTAGCTTTCTTGCTATCTGTGTATTACAGTATATCACATGGCTTCAAATGTGATATTATAGTCTCTTAGATAAATAATGTTTATATAAAACCAAACCAAACAAACAACAAAAGCAAAATTAAATATCTGGTTTTGGTGATAGACTTTGATGGTCTAAAGAAACTTAGAGTCTATATATTTAACTTTTGCTACTAAACCCATAGGAAAATATAACTTCATTAATGAAATTTAAGAAAAATCCCTCAAACATTTTTTTATGTTCTCTCACATCTCAAAGATTTCCAGCAAACTAATTTTTATTTATCACAGGAAATACATTTGAAATTAACTATTCTATGGCAAGATTAAAGTTTTACACCAGTCATCTCAGGTGTCTACATACTCAAGTCTGTCTAAATACATCTGAATCTTTGAATAAATGTTCATATTCTGTAATTTTTCCCTGACTTGAAACCTAAATGACCAAAAAGTTTATATTAGACATTGAAAAATATGTTCTAATCCTGCATTGTTTATAAACTCTTTATAGCTCTAGTTATTTTATTCCTACCTCTTTTTTTGTCCTTTGCCATTTGAGAAAATAGGTTTTCAGGTTTTATTTTTGTTTTCCTTTCATATAACAGTAACTAAGACAGTTGTCCCCGGGGCTATTATAGTCTAATTGGTCTGCAAATTACTGATGGTCCACACTACTATGGGCAGCAGTTTGCAGTTCATTCATAATCCACAGTACGTTGTGATTTCAGTACAGATTCCCATTAAATGTTTGATGATAGGAATCTGCGGTTTGATGGTGAATTACTATAAATGCCTATTTCTGTTGTTTACTTGGAAATAACCAGTGTCTGAGATCCTGCTGTGTGTGCCACTCTGTGTGTGTGTGCACATAAACTTGTACTCAGCCAGGACTTCCTACTGCTGAAAGAGTAGATGAAGAATTTATATGAAGGCAGACCTCAGCAGTGATGCCAAATGAAAGTCAGACATACTCAGATCAGACTCCTCCTGTTAACAGGAACAGCTCTCGAGAAGTTTCCTCCTCTCCTGTGCTGAATTTCACCCTTGAAATGCTCACCTCTGCATAAACACCACAGCTCTAGATAAAATGCAGCAGTATGAAGTCTCATATTAATGATATTTTAGACAGTAGCTCTGTATTTCACTTAACATGTTCTTTCACTGTTGGTTAATTGGTATCATTAGCACAAATGTCACGGTTACTTAATTTAATTAGTTCTTACTCATACATAATACTAATTTTCTCTTTCAGAAAATGAAATGAAGAAATGCAAGTGAAAACAGTGTTTTGGTTTGCTTTGCTTTCTGTGCAGTGTAGCTCTTTTACATAACTGATTTTAAGGACAGATCTCTGGAAAATTGTTTTTTAGCAAGCAATAACTTTACTTCAATGGTAATAGCTTCTGGAGATTTCCTAACATATTCACATCTTTTGGTCTACAAACCATTTGTCTGCACTCATCAGATACGAATTCACTTCAACACTGAATCATACATTTATCTCTGAACATCTAAATTTTTAAATGGAAACCAGTGAGACTATTCATGAAATTAATTGCTTTTCTGAATTGGGATCTTAAGGTATTTCTGATTTTATTGTATATCCATACTTAATGTCAAAATCACTATTTGAAAGTATTTACTGTGGAATGAAAACTAGATGACAGTAACCACATCCTCGCTTTTATCTAGCTATGGAAACTACAAAAAACCTCCCCCATACTCTGCCACTTTTTATTTTGAAATAAATAATAAATATAGTGTTATGTACAGTTGATTCTATGATAGCAACTTCTTACACTATATAAAGTGTTAATTATGTATTTTGCTATTATAATAACTTCTTAAAGTAAAAAATTATAATATACCTTTCAGTGGGTCCAGACCACTGCTGATATTAAGAGCTAAAGACTGTATCTTGCTTTTAGAAATGACCTCTTCCCTGAAGATGTGTCAAACTAAACACACCAAAATACAGTGAGGAAAACAGAATTGCTTAAGGTCACATAACAAATAAATGACCAAGATAAGTAAAGAACTGATGGACTCTTCCTTATAGTTAGTGATCTCACACTGCCCAAAACCTAGTAATTTCTCCATTGTTAGACATTATAGCATGCTTCCCTAAAGATTTCAGCATCCATCTCTGTTGTGTCTTCCATTGATGTCCAAGCATTTTCTAAGACATGTCTATATGTGCCAACTAACACACTTTAATATACAGTCCTAGATTTATGTTGAAATAATAAGTAAAAAATACTGTAGATTTTATTGGAAAAAAAAAATATAATTCGGATGGCCACTTCATAGAGGTTCATACTGGTGCTTTCTTTTGCACACTATGAGCAGTGGTAGTCAATAGAGACCAATAAGAAGTCAAGGAATTAAAGGATTTAAGCAATTACATCTCTCTATATAGCAAGATTATTGATTTAAACACTATTCAATGCTTATATTATAGTAAACAAAATTGGGTACTGTAGTATTCATGATGCCACAGACTAAACATGGGAAGAGATCAACTTTAATGATCACAAGAAGGAAGTTAAACAAATTTCACTAGTTATTTGAACACAACTGGCTGTGGAAGAGAAGATATAGTAGCCTTTCTGAACGTACAACTCTCATTTGATAGCTTACAGGTATATTGATGATTCATACAAAATATCAGAATTTAATTTACTGTATAAATTAAATTGAACCTTCAGTTTTGGTAATTTTCACAGCAAGAAAAAAGACCCAATAAAATCAAGCAACTTTCTTATAATGTGAGACTAGAGAATTTGTATTTATCCTGCAACCTTTTAAAATACAGTACATTTATTATGTGATATTCAAAGTAATAGAACTTGCTTTTTCATCTATAATAATTTTGTTTTATAAATATAAACAGATAAACCTTAAAAATCTCTAAAAGGTGGAACAAATTAAATCTGATTTGTTGGCAGTAAAATCATACTTTAGCTCCATTCATAGTTACATAAGAAGGTTTTTAGGAAACATTAAGGAATACCTACCATTATAATGTTTATGTGGAGAATAATTTTACTGTCAAAATAAATGTTCATGGTAATTTCTTACTTGTTAACTGATGGCCTGCATTATGAGTCAGATCTATCAGATGATATATGGATTCCCATTTCAAAAAATTTGATGTTTATTTTACCATATTTAGGACAATCTGAACGTGGCTTGATTCTTTTTCTGCGAATAAAATTTTTGCAATATGAACATGTCGTATTGAGTGTTGGAAATTTCTGATGAACATGACAGATCAATTATTTCTCTCCCCCTCTCTCTTCTGCCACTCCACATGCTGCCCCTCCTTATATATGTTTGTAAAAAAAAAGACGTGTTTGTGCATCTTCACATATGTTCAACTGTATGAAGAAAAAACTTCAGAACTTCAGTAGGTTTATGTTTGGATACACAGGGGATGATCTTCTATTGAGATGAAACACAAAATATATACTTAGGCTAATTTGGAACATGATCTAAACCCTCCAGATAAAAGCTTGGTTAGGCAAGATAGAAGTGTTTACTTTATACATGTTGTTTTCTAATCTATCTTCTGTGATTTCTTTCCCTTTATATTCCTCCCCTGTGTTCTGTTTTATTCTGCAAGAGAATTTGTAATACTGGATATTAATTATTTATAGTAAGATTTCCATAAGTTCATGTCATAACTTTCACTTCAGAATTTGTCACTAACAAGGAAACTTAGTGATTTAAGTACTTTAAAAAAATTGTTACAATTATGTTGGTAAGAAATTAATTTTGTAAACAAAGTGTGTGATGAGAGTAAAATTTGATCTTCCATTTCTCTTGAAACAGAAAATATATCAAAAACTTGTCATTGTTAACTCTTTCTGGAAGAATCTATCCATAAGGAAATTGCATTTCAAACAACATTATCATAGTTTTGTTTTTTATTTGTTTTATTTAACTATTACTTTGTTTTCTGACAAGTACTTATCTCTATGTTTTTTGGGGTTTTCTGGGGGGGGGTAGGGGGGGAGAGTCCTGATTTGTGCTTCACAAACATAGACCTTTATGAAACATTAGAAAGAAGTAAACTCTAAGTTCCCTAAATAGACAAAGGTAGAAGAAAAGTCACCAAGTCCATAACACATATATACAGAGAATTCAACTGCAAAGCCTGGTGAAGATTTCAGCACTAATTCTGTTATAACAATTCATTTATTATAGGCTTTGCAAAGGAGAAAGTTATTAAATTGTTTGGTAGAAAAAGATAGAGGTGACAACATAACTTGGATCCTTAGGCTTCATAAATGAGTTTTTCACACACACAAAAAAGAAAGAAATACTTGATTCTCAAAAAATTCAATGTTTTACATGTACAAAGGTTAAAGACACCATTTTCTTCTAAGCAGCAGAGAGAATTTTGTTTTGAAATGCATGAATAGTAACGTACCCTGGACAATGACATTTGCCACAAGTAATCTGACACAGCAGAAGAACTGTTATCTAGAAAAACGCCAAACATTCATTACTTTTTCAGAGAAACTTCTTAACAAGTTTCATTTTGGACTTTGAATTTGTAAGTTACATATTGATACGTAAATGGTGCATAATGGTCCAAATGAAGAGAAAGTACTTTTTTGCAACTCAGAACCTAAATGAAAAAATCATGTATGTTCTTTCTCTTAAAATTGATCATCCTCATCCTCTTTACCTACTTCTGTTTAGCAAAATTATAAAAGGGTTAGAGGAGAGTAATTTCTTTTGATTACTCAAGTGTCATGGTGCAGCATTATCATCACTTATCCTCATTGCACAGTCATGAGAAACATTTTGTTAAAAATCTGATTTATTGACATCTTTTGCATAGGGTAATACTCATATTGGGAAGCAATCCTTTCAAATGTGATGGTCAGATGCTCTCTGGATGATAATGAGAGTCTCTGTTACACCCTTATTTGGAGCTGATGACCCATGTGATTCATAGGTCTGTGTTTCTGGGCCTTGTCAATACTAGCAAGCCATCAGCGGTGAGGCTGCAGTAGCTCCACACCCCCAGGTCCAACTATTATCAAGAGTGAGCATGTATGCCCAGCAGGCACAGAAAGAAACACATATAATATACATAAAAGCATATATACATGTACTTGGTGGTGGCCACACAGATCAAGACAGACAGACAGGTACACTCCATATTCACACAAACAAAGAGCAGCAGTGGTCTCATTCTGTTCCTCTCTATGGCTGATTAGGATGACAGTCTGCTAGTGGGAAACCTATATATATATATATATGTATGTATATCATAGAATCATAGGATATATCCAATTGGAAGGGACCCATAAGGATCATCGGGTCCAAGTCCCTGCTCTTCATAGGACTACATAAAATTAAACCATGTGGCTAGAAGTGGTGTCCAGATGCTCCTTGAACTCTGACAGGCTTGGTGCTGTGACCACTTCCCTGGGGAGCCTGTACCAGTGAATGACCACCCTCTCAGTGAAGAAACTTCTTAACGTCCAACCTGAACTTCCCCTGACAAAATTTCATTCCTTTTTCTCATGTCTTATATCAGTGGTCACCAGATTATCTATCTATCTATCCATCTATCTATCTATCTATCTATCTATCTATCTATCTATCTATCTATCTATCTATCTATCTATCTATCTATCTATCATCTATCTATCTATCTATCTATCTACCTGTCTATCAAAACATATAAATAAAAATATATATGTACAATACAAATCACTCCATCAGATGGACTCAGGCACCCAGTCTGACCAGTAACTGCCTCTGGATCCCAATCTCCCCCACTGCTGCAGGATATATGAGCCTTCAAGGGCACAACCCTGTTCCAGCTGCTGGTACAGACTCCTCTGCACACACCAACATACAGACGCTGACACACACACACAGACACATATACAGTGGATTCATTCAATAACTAGGCTCACACGCTCAGTCCATATTGTAGCTGTCCCTGGTTTGTTGCCCTGCCCAGTTGCTCCCAATACATACACATACACACAAATGGGTTCCAGCTGACCACAGCCTATGGTGTCTCCAGAAGCTAGCTGGGACTCTCCTGGTCCCTCCAGTAAGCAGCTCTTCAGGAGTTGCCCTCACCCACACACTCCCCTGTTTCCCAAGACACTTCACCTATTCATCAGCTGGTGCAGCTTGATCCTCAGTAGCAATCTTCACACTTCCTTGCACACCTGCACTCACTACAGGTTCTGTACCGCTGACACATGGGCCCCTGTGGCCTGAGGTCCCACTTCATCTGCTGTCACTCAGACCCCAATACACACACACACACCAGAGAGTCCCTCACCCAGGGAAAACTGTCAGTAATACAGTTTAATAAGACCATGGACAGACAAACATATCAACTGCCCTTTTTATCTCCTTATCCCTCTGTTTTCTTATGTTTGTTCCTACCCAATTCATCTAGATACCTTCCTTTCTCCCCTCTTTGTTCCTCCACTAAATATCCCATAGTCTTGCTGTCCTAGGTAATAATTTATGATTCTGCAGGAACTGCTTCACTCTGTAAAATTTTCTGTGTCAATTCTACAGCAGAATCTGACTGGGGGAGTCAATGAAATGGCCAGATCTCTCATCTAGAATATTAACCAGCTCACAGACACATATAAACTGTGCTGATCAAGTGACCTCTGAACAACAGGAACTGCATGGGGGAATCTCTGGGACAACGTGAGACTCCTATCTGAAAATCTCTTGCAAGGATTAGACAAATGCTTTATTACAAAGGCAGTTATGGCATTCGGTCAACCACCTGGTCTCAGGTTGGTCCATTGTCTCAACTCATCAGAGACTAATGAGGTAGTTTCTGGACCACCAGGAAACTAGTGACTGAAAGCAGTGAGTGAACACACACGTGCAGTCCTGATACCCCAGTGCACCACAACTACAGTTACAGGAGAAGCCTCCATTTCGTACTTGCAGCACTATTCTAACTTCAGTTTTGTATACTTAGCCACACTCCATGTTTATTCCCACACTCTCTTAGCAACTGCAGCCTGTGACTGCCTGAGCTGAGGTGAGTTGTTCAGTATGGCTTTTAATGGTCTTACTGTTTTCCACCTCTAACAACAATTTCTGCATAGCAGATATACTGTATGAAAACAGCCAGCTTAGCTCATGACCTGACTGCTGACTCTGCCCTGGTGAAGTCAAACAATAATTTTGACTAAGGAGGGAAGCGGTATGTACTTCTACAGCTAAGATTATTTTGAAAAAGAATATTAAATTTTGAATTTAAAGAGGACTTGGCAGATGAACATATGGGAACAATGAGCTTTTAAAGTGCTTTATGGGACAAAATGTTGGTGAACTGAAAATCACATTATGGGTAAAACAATACAAAATGAATAGGCATTATTAGTTTGACACCGATCTATCAGAGCCTTAATTCTTATTAAATCTTAATAATCTTTTATGAGGTTATTGTGTATTATAGGTCAAAGTTGCCAGGAAAATGAATTTCTCAAAGAATTAGAAATATATATATATTTAGTGTTTCAGAAAAAAATATTAAAAATATGAATTTGTTTTTTGGGAATAATTTACTTGACTAAGCATAACTTGTTTCACAAAATAATAAAAAAAAAAAGTTGTTTTGTTTTTTTTTTTTGTGGAAAAGGGCAAAAAAAAAAAGATTCAATGACTAGAAAACCTATGAAGTTGCTTGCTTTTGGTGTTATGTGAGAGGCAATGTGTATTGAAAAAAAAAAAACCAAAAGTTCCATGTATATGTAGCAGCCTGAAAATCAAGAAAGACACTAAAGGATTTCCATATGAGAAAAAAAAAATGCCTAGAAACATCAGAGTAGCTGAAGTATTCAGCTTCAAATAATATAGAATCCAACACCACCAGACTCAGTTATACTAGTTAAGGCTGTAGCAATAGATTGCCCTTTGACCTTACTACAAAATCACAAGCTGCAAAAAAATAAACGGTATGCAAGGATAAGCTTCCAACATTGTGGAGAGTCTTTTCGGGTCAAAATCACAGGGACTACTTTCAAGTGAACTCCATGCTTGTGGATATTTTTTTTTTGTTACCATGGATACATCAAAAAAGTTAGATAACAAACTGTTCTTATTAGTAATGTAGTACTCCTCAAAAAAGCAAGGAGTTAAGTAAGATTTTCTTGACTTTTTTTTTTTTTTTTTAATTAAGATGACAATTAAATAAGTAAAGCAATAAGGGACATCATTAAAGAGAACAGGTTGAGCCTAGAATTATTTTAATTATAGACTTTTAATAATAAATTTCTATTTTGAAGTGTTGCAGAAACTCTCAAACATATAAATAATAAAGAATAAAATTTATTATTACATACTGTTAATCAACACTCCACAAACATACAAACAACAGGTTCAAATGTCCATGAGAGGAGAACAAACTATCACCACGCAAACTTCTAGGGTTTAACAACAACCCGAAATGTTAACCAGGGGTTTAATGACAATCCAAAATGCTCAATCACTCACCTAATAAAAGGTAAGGACTTTCAACCTCGAGGAACATCTTAGGGCAGCATCCCAACTCAAGGAACCCCGAGGAGTTTCCTTGGGCAGCATCCCAACCCAAGGGGAGAGTCCTTACCTGCAGCACACTGCTCTTCTCTGGGTGGGACTAGTTCAAAATGGATCCCCCAGGGACTCCAAGCCGATTCTGACCTGTGGTCAATACCAGCCCCTATTTGCTGAGGACCCCAACTACTGTAAAGCCCTGAGAACAAAGGCACAGGAAAGGTTCAACAGCCAGGGAGCCACATTTACATCAGGAGGGTGCACCTGCCACATGAAGTAGTGAAATAATTTAACCAGAGTGCTAAAATGACTCACATTTGTTTGAATTGTTCTAACATCTAAATCTGAGTTGTCTAAGAGACCTAAGAAAATGAGAATTTTAAGGTTATTACATGCCTAGCTTCTCCCAGCTCTTCAAATTTCATATTTATAAGCTGCAACTCACAGTACAATAATGCTAGCCATTATGTGGGGTTATCCTGAGAACACTTTGTCCCATGAAACTTGCTTTATCTCAAGTGGCAGGTAATATTTTAAAATTAAATACAGTGCTGGGTGGTTAAGAGCACAATAATGCAAGACCATATAATTTCCACCTTGTGTTTTTTGCTGAAAGAAGTACCAAGTTTTCCATCTGAAAATTTACAGATATTTATATGTGAAACTCACACATTCAAGTATATGAATAAGGTATTAGTGTACCATATTCTTCTTGATACTGTCAAGTTAAAATCAGAGGTTCCCTGTTGCAAAGATTGCACATCTGTCATAACCAGTTGACTTTTCTGGTAGTAATTTGCATTATACTTTCTGAAGGTAAAGAGCAATTTCTATTCTAGTTAGTACAGACCACAGTGAAGCAAGCTCTTGTTTAATATCTGAACACAGACAGAAAAGAACTCCAAATAATAATGCACATAAATAAAAATAAAAACATTTTTCACTATGCAATGACTTTCTTACTATGGAGTTTAGATTAGTCCCACTATCTGTCATCATTCTCAGAATGTACTCTGTAATTTTTTTGATTTTTTTTTTTTTTAAATGCCTTGTAATATTTTAAATGCTTGCAAATATATAAATTTATGAGATGATAGTAATTTGTCCTCCAGTCTGCAGATAAACTGAAAGACCTTGAACTATTTTACTCATCTGAGTGGACTATTAAGTCTTCAGTTATAACAGACAAATCTCTGATGTTTTGATTCTGGCACATCAAAATGTTTTTAGCTTCATACAGTGTTAGAATCTTCTATTGTTCCTTACTGAACTAGAACTTTCACATTTGCTTGTGGGAACTATGTACCAATCATTATGATTTCTAATGAAATCCAACATACACTTCTTGATAAATTGGCAATGAAAGATAATACTATCCAAAACTGTAAGAATTACATAAATAATAATTTTATACTCAGCAGGAAACTTACTAAACAGGTAGTTCAAAACTTGTTCATTTGACTGATAATAGCATCATGTTGCCATTTAAAGAACAGGAAACTTAGGACAAAAGCAGAAATTCAGTTGGCCAATGCCCAAAATCAATCAACAATCAAACAACAGAGCTGGAAACAGAAGCTATATCTATGATTCCCACTTCTGGCTAAAGATAGTAGGTTAGAAATTACCTTGCATACTTTTATTTTCTATAATCGTTGTTAAAAGGTGATCTATAATATTTTGTAAAAAATTATATTATTGGTCTATTTCTTTGATAAAACACCAAAGGTGGCTACAAACTCTGCAAGAGCAGATGAGCATAGCCACCTACATCCTGAGAACACTGGTCTGGTAGGTATACATTATCTACGTGATTTTCCACACCTATGATTCACACAACATGCATTGGCTGCATATTTTAGAGCCTGACTAGAGCAACTCCATTTTGCAATAAATCCTCTCATATCTGTTCAGTCAGAGAGGAAGTAAGACTGCACAGTACGCAGTGGTTACAACATTCACTCAGAGTGGAAGGACAATTAGTTTTAATTCCTGCTGTCCCATTATTTCTTAGTCTAAAATGTTGGTGAATTTAATAGAACTTGATTTTCCTTATCCTATGGTATCTGCTATGCTACAGAATCATGTTTGCTCATTTCCTCTAGCTGATTGAATATTTATTTTATCGAAATGGAATCATCTTTAGGTAGCTGATGAGCAAGCCCTTACTCAGAACGCCCCATAGCTTGTAACATAGGTTATTACAGCTGGACACCTAAATCTGATGAAATAACAGAGCTTGGATTCTTCCTGAGTGCACCAAAAGACTTTATTTTTCCTCTCTGCTACAAAATATACCTTAAGTCTTTGATATCTGGTAGTTATAAATTCTAAATACAGGGAAATGTCTCCCCATAGCCCAGAAATTTAAGTACTTAGGGGTATGATATATATAAAAAAAAAACCCTCTAAACAGTTTTTCCTATAGGTTAGATATAAAGGTGGCTCACATAGAACAATGGGAATGTCTCTTCCCTTGCCTAACCAGCAACACAGTTTTATTCAGGACTTGTGCCTGTGCTTTTCAGAGACCCCTTCCAACTTCAACAATTCTATGATTGTACAGTTCTATGATTTAACCAAACAAGTGCCAAGGAAGAGAAAATATGTGACATATAATTTTTTTATATGAACCTTTCCTTTGAGATACTGGATTTGAAACCATAATACAGGAAATCCTATATTTTATAAGAGAATTGATAACCCTACACAAGTTAAGGTCCTTAGATCTGGCTGGTGTTCAAAGGATTTCAAGTTCTGCTGTTTTAAATTCCATCTGATCGCTAAGTATTTCTTCAGAAACAGTTCTTCACCCATAGAAAGGTATTTCTTATTGACAGGAGTTACTAATCTCTTTCTTAAGGCTCTGATCTGCAATATCTCATTGTGAGTTAAAATTTAAAACAAAATACATCCAAACCAGGCTAAATTTTCTGAAGTCAGTAACTTACCCTGAGTAGAACTTCACATTTCCCTTTAAGAATTACTTGTATCATGCTGAGAAACAGCAGAAATGGCTTCAGCCTCAGCTTTACACTAGTTTTCAGAGGGCATCTACTTCCACCTCATCTTTTACTCACTTCTTATAAAAATTTAACGAGACCATGGAATCTAGCCTGATATTTTTTAACATAATTAACTAAATTATGATGTCCAAATATATTTGTTGTAATTCACCTTATAATTTAGGGGAATTAATATCTTCTTTGCTGAAAGAAGAGTTGTTTTTATTTCACTTTTGGTCACAGACTTCACCAGTATTTCTAATTATTTGACAGGAGTTGAATCAGAGTTATAAAACAGTGATTTACTTCAGTTTGTTGTACTTTATATAATTTTAAAATATATTTTTTATATATTTATAAAATATGATTTCAGCAGCTAGTAAGGATAGTTTTTGACAATTCGCTCTGTCTTATTTGGTTTGCTTGTCTGATTATTTTTCTTTTTTTTTTTTTTTTTTCTTTTCACATTTTGCTTATATTTTAAATGGGGCTTCAGAAACTGTTTAACTTTCTTTAGCTTGCCACAAGCAGATCTATTTCTGGAATTGCAGAGACTGCTTTGAGGAGTTAGCCTCTGAGTGAAACTTTAACTCTATTGGGAATTTTTCAATAACTTCCTGATGCCTGCTTCTGGCAATCCACATTTCATTGTTTGAGAGCAAATACTTTCTGTTTACAAATGAGATATATAAAGATTTAATGTGGTTTTCCCAAAATACAGATTCCTGTTGAAAAAGCAGTCTGACAGACATGAAAACCTGGTACCATGTATCTTTTAGTCATTCTACTCCATCTTCTATTTTTAAATTATGTGAAATTTAGGCTTAAAAAGGTGATAGATGGGTCACTTACAGTACAATCTTGTAGTTACCAGACATCAATTTATCATAACTGAGAAGTGATTTACTGAGAGAAGAGCAAAAGATTTACTGAGAGCAGCTAAAGCAGCCTTATGAAAACAGAAGAAATGAATCAAAAATAATATTAATTTTACAGGTGCTTATGCAGTTTGATCCCTGGGATAGTAGTTATTGTGAAAATACTAAGCAACAGGAATTACTTTTAACAGCCAAACTAAAGCACATTATAAAATTTGTTAGGACTAAAATTAAATGCCAAAAGTGGATTGAAGGATTTGTGGTAAAGTAGTCTTGGAAACATATGGAAAATTTCTTCTGCTTTGAAGTGTCCTGGTTGGGTCTGGACTAGAGTTCCCGTTGGTTTGGCAGTGGGAGGAGTGCTGCAGCACACTGAGACCCCAGGGGCTCCCCAGGTCCCAGTGCCCTCACCTGTGTGTGGGGGCGGGGGGAGCACAGCTGGAGGGCTGGGCCAGGATTGGCCGATAGTCCATGTCACGTGACATTGTGCTCACTATATAAAGGCAGGAGTGGGTTGGGAGGGGCTCTCACTTCTGGGAGTGTGGCTGTGGGGCTTTTGTGTTGGGGATTGCTGGCTGGCAGCAGGTGGGTGTCGGTCGGTCGGTGGGTGGGTGGGTGGGTGGGTGGTGAGCAGCTGTATTGTACATTACCTGTTGATACTGCTGTCAGTGTATTGTTCTGTTACTGTTATTAAACTGTTTTTATCTCAACCCGCAAGTCTCCCTTTGCCCCTCTGATTCCCTCCCCATTCCCATGTGGGGGGAGGGTGGGTGAGCGACCTCATGGCATTTAACTGCTGACCAGGCTCAAACGGCGACAGAAGAAAATGCTCACTTTTTTCCAGGCTTTCCTTTTACTGCTGAAGTTCTCATTCTGCTGCTTCCAAAGAGTTCACCTTGATATATTTTCATATACACTAGCTGTTAGATGTAAGGTTTTTTTTTAATGCAGCCTTAGGACTCTTAGCATCTTAATCAAAGCATGAATTGAAACATAGCTGTAGCTGTTAAGATTATGCAAGCCTTGGGGAAAAAAAAAAAAAAAAATAAAGGGCTACAACATTCAAAGGACCACTGTTTTCAACTACTTTGTAGATTCAGGAAGAAATGGACAGGCCAGTATGGAGAAATGAACAGCGCTTTGCTTGTGGCATTTCATTGGGAAAGGAACAAGTGAGCTTCATCATACTACATAAAGTGTAGTGCTAATTACAGTAACAACAATCTTTCACAGAAGAAAGGGAGAAAATGAGAGGTTAAATGGAGTTAAATCACAACCTGATTTTGATTCTGTTCTTAGAGGGTTATGGTAGAGCTGTGATTGGATGGTAGTGAGGGGCCACAAAGTCGTTTCTCACTGAATCAATGATTATTGTATAAAATAAATGTATCTTACATATGTATGAAAGTTCTATTTATGTCTCTAAATAGACTCAAAGTACCCACTGAGTTAGCAATTAATTTATTTTCAAACATTGTAAGTAACTGCTCCCTCCTATATGAGAGACAATGAATCAAGGATTCACCAGATAATCATATTAATTCTGAACAAACCATACGTCCTGCTCCCCAAAGTAAACGTAATGCAAGAGAATAGAATAAGAATAGAATAAGAATAGAATAAGAAATAAGAATAGAATAAGAAAATAAGAATAGAATAATAAATAAGAATAGAATAATAAAATAAGAATAAATAATAAAATAAGAATAAGAATAAAATAAGAATAAGAATAAAATAAGAATAAGAATAAAATAAGAATAAAATAATAAAATAAGAATAAAATAATAAAATAAGAATAAAATTAGACAGAACTTAACAATAAGTTAAAAGATGTTGTAATTTAGTTGTCCTTTTATTTTTTTATTTTTATTTTTTAACCTATCTTATCCTTGGGACATATGAGCTACATATGAGTAGAAAATCTATAGTAAACCCTATGGATACACACAACATGTCATCACCACATGTTGTCTGAATGCTCTCAGGTCAGTGAAAAGATTGTCAGTAACGAACACTTCATTGTTCATTTTGGATAACACAAAAAATTTGTCTCTCCCCAACTCCCACAGAACCGTGATATCCTAAAATCTCTTTTTTTAATTAATGACTACTGATTTTCAGTACTCAACTCAGTTGTATTCCTGCAGCTGGAATTGAGTTGGGAGAATTTAGCTTTTCACATGACCTTAGTCTCAATTAACAGGCTAAGAAGATTTCAGAGATTACTACAATTCTCACCTTATCCTACATATAAATAGTACCTCATTAGGCATAGGATAGAACTCAGTTCTGGAGCCAGAAAGCTAAAAATGTGTCTACAGTATCAGCATTAGCTGGTTGTCTAAGCTTCCATTATAGCTTCTGAACATGAAGATCTGGTGCCACTAAAGACACCCTAGATTATAACAACTGGCCTCCAGATGATGCTCTTGTACACCACATTTTTCCTGCAAGTCCAGTATTGTACCTACCTGATTAAGTCCCTATCACAGAGACTTAAGAGAATCCTAAATAGCTCTAGCCATCTACCCTTCAAAAACTAAACCTGCCCTCTAGTAACTCTGCTGAGTAGGGACTTGAATCATCACTTAATTATATAAAAACTAGTGCCATTTATGATACTTTATGATGTCTGGGATGCACAGTCTTAGCAAGTATGATGTGATCTTCAGAACCATGATATCTTCCATTAGAGGTCAGGTAGAATAATAGAGTACATATTTGGCACCAGAGACCTATAATTAGGCAACAGAAATCTGCTCATAAGGTTAATTATTTTACAGAAGTCTGTTCTGACATAAATGTCCTTCTCTGTTTTGGAGAAGGCTTTACAGGTTGTAGATATTTTCACTAAGGAATTCTATGTCTAAGCCCCTCAAAAATTTTTCACCAAATTTCTGATCTATACATGAATAATAAAGATAATATGCTGCTGACTGGAGAGATGTTATAATCTCCTCAAAAAAAATGCAAGTCATAAACATTTATTATTCATGAGGAAGTAGATGAGACCATATGCATAGCAAAAATTTTCTTTGTAGGAGTAAGGATGGCACAATAAGATCCTGTATATTAAATATTTCTCATACAATTTAAACATTTGCAAAATTTATTACTGATGCATGTAGATCTAATTAGACAAATTTAATATTCTTCAAGAGGACAACAAAATATTAAACCTTAAATTTAAAAAGATAACAAAATTTTATATACTTTAGGGGCACTTAATATATTTATTTCATACTCATTTTTGATAAAGGTCTAATTCAAGATACACTTGTAACAATTTGTAGTTTTCAAAAGATTTGTAAATAATAGTTTTGGATTCTTGCCAGCATCAAATCATTTTTTCATGATTAGTTTTAATACTATTTGTTAAATACAGCCCATTAATTTATGGTACATTAAGTACAGTTAGGTAAATTACCATTAAGAGGCTATCTTGTTTACATTAGGTCAAAACTAAAATGTTGAGACTATTAATGGGCAATTCACTGACACAAAATACTATTATACACCTCATAGGAAAATAAAATTATTTATTATCACTTCTATTTGTAGGTCAGTTTCTAAAATTAAATTTCAATAGCTGTTTTAGTGTAGCTCAGATAATATATGGATCATCTGTACTGCAGAAAGTTAGAATGTTTATTGCAGTAATTAATGCTGAAAGAAAGTTCCAGATGAATGTAATTACCACAGCCCTAGTCAATTCAAGTGGGCTTTGAACCTGGTCAAATACAGCACAAATTTTATATAGCTTCAAAATGATCACTGAATTGTCTTTATTCCCTCTACTTTATTCCTTTTCTTTGGACCATGGGCATACTATTAACATGATCCTAACTTTTCTAAACAAAGCATTCATCCCATATGTTTTTACTTTCAGTAACTGTGTCTGGTGGTGCTGAAGAAGGAACTGTATTATCTTCTTCTGTAAAAGTTTTAAAAATTACTTTGAAGTGGGATTATTTCAGAGTTAGAATTGAACTTTACACAATGTTTTAGTAGTGCTATCTACAGGTAAGATATCCAGAGCTCTAAGAGCATTGCACTTTCAGAATAAAACCACTCAACAGATGTTCCACTTGAAAAGTCCAGGGGAGATATGGTCAGAGGACTAGGTTACAAAATCTTCAATTTTAAGTATAGATGGTATGATCTCCTCTCAATCCTTCTGTGATATATATGAAATGTATGATAGAGTACAGGCAATTCAAAGACCACATTTTCTTTAGGTTTGTAGCAGACTTTTACACACACAAATAAAACATATGTTATTGAAGAGCATAAGATTTTCTAGCTCCTTCAAAATATTAAACTTCTTTTTTGTGTCTTACTAGTCCCTTATATGTGGAACGTTATCATGTCTTCATGAATGGTTAATGTATGTTCAGAAATGTATTTGCAACTAAACTCAGGAATGTTGCCTTCTGTTCTAAATTGCTGCTGGGTAAGGTAAATTTCAACCTCTACCAGGCAGTATACTATCAGAAATCTTTAACTTATCAGTCTCTGCTAATTGCTTTTTGTTTGCTTTATGGTTTTCCAGTGGTGTGCAGGATATCAAAATTTTACCTGTTTTAGTAACGCTGTATAAGCACTGGGCACTGAAGTGGAGAATAAAGTACACTGAGATTATTATAACCACTGATTAAATAGCAGAAAGGTCATTATTAAAGAAAGGACATGCTTATATTATACCTAATCTGTGAAAATAGGAACATATGCATGTTTGTTTACAAATGCAGTGAGACAAGAAATTTTTAAACACTTTCAGGAATCATGTTCTATCTTTAGTCCATTTAAAGAAGATTTAGAAGTTAGAACAACAGTTCTGATTAAAACCAGAATCTGAAAACGGTGGAGTTTCCTAAATCAGCAGTGCAAATAAAACTCAGCCCAACAACCGAGTTTCATAGTCATTCTGTAAAAACAAATTATCCAGCAGTTGACCTTAATTATACCTAGAAGTCAGTACAGTTGCAGAATTAATAGCTAGGTGAGATCAATTTAAAATATTACCCTTTTGTTCTACTAAAATTTTAATTTTTTTATATCTGAAAGATGAAGAATAATGATTGGTAAGTACTTTATGTTTATTATTCAGACCTTCTATTATTGAAATCTATCTAAAATTTTCCTATTCTTGAATAACAATTGCTAGTTTCTGTAATTGTATAACTGATACATAATAGTTAAAACTACTCAGACAAATAAATTGCTTATTTCACTTCATAAATAAAAAATTAGTCGTTATATTTAAATCTTCAAATATTTGAGCATCATTTTCCAATTTTACCTACCTGTAATATTTTGCTTAGTTAAAATCTTCAAAGAAGTTCCTTGAGCTTTCAAATATGTCTGTGTAAAATAATAGAAATATTTCCATAACTGTATGCATTACGTAGGATTTTTTTTTTCTTTCACTTATTTCACATTTTAATTAACATTGGAAAAAAATGTCTGATAAGCCAAGTGATTTTCAATAAGTGTGTGCATAAACAAATAGAATTTTTCCAGCCTCCAAAGACTACTAAAACCTACTTGGAGAAAACAGTTGTAAGAAAGGAATAAAGATAGACTGGAAAATTAATAACTTATTTTCGAGATGATTAAATCATTCATGATTTGACACAATCAGAGAAAAAATATTTTCATTTTCGCCTAAAAAAATGTCTTTATATTTTTGCTGTTTGCTTCTAATTTCTAAGAGCCCAGCTACCCTGCTCTATGAGCAAATCTAAAGCAAGAAGCCAGAGAGCAGGATCTACACTAAATAACTGCATTAAGCTAAAAACTGGAATGATAAACTGTATCTGAGAAAAGTGCTGGGTTGTAGTGGCTAAATCTATAGGTGCAGCATCCCACAGTCATAAATTGAGTGATAATCAAGATTCACAGTGAGCCCATGATTAACCAGATTTACAAAGAGGATGCAGAATAGAAGTATAAAAATGTTTGAGAATTACTAATTGTAAAAGAACAGTTGAAAATATACACAAAATTTACTAGTATTTTAGAACTTCTTTAGCTTCAAAGATGCCAGCAAAGAAACAATCTAACTGGGAAGATAACCCCACAATTACCTGGATGTATTTTAACTAATGATATTTTTTTGAGAACTCATCATCTTTGCCTTTCTCTTAAGTGTTACTGTACCATAGGAGGCTACACTGGCCACTTCAGAGTTTCCAACTATTCAGAAAACAGTTGTAACTTGCTTTGTTCCCCAATAACCCCCCATCTTCTCCGGCAGCAATCACTTGACTGTCACTAAACTGAAATCTCTACAGTCAGAAAACCTTTACAAAAGATCCACCAAAAGTTATATGCAATATGCAGTAAAACTGTAAGTTACAATGTATCTTCACACACTCCAGGGCCAGGAAGTTGGACTATGTGATCATCATAGGTCCCTTCCAATAGGAACTTATTCTGTTCTAATCTAATTTAATCTAATCTGTCAGTAAAACAAGGCCTTTTCTAAAGGACAAAAATAAAAGTAAATGTAAAGAACGTAGATGTGAAAGTGTTTTGGAGGCAGAGCTGTTTTTATTGCCTACTTGTGATTTTCGGTGCTAAATAAATATTTAAGTCCAGAGTTGAGTAAAATGAAAGGAGACTAGGATAATATACCTGAAATTCCACCTCTGGGCCACCATTTTTGAAAGGAAGTCAGATGGAAGAGGGGATGAAATGCCTTACATGAGATCTAGGGGACTATATGGATATCTTGCTTGTGAAAGTTAGTCTGAGCTATAAGTGATTAATACTCCCTATGGACTAAGGTGCTGGCATCAAAACAGTGAGATGTTATCACCTTATTACTTTTTGTATTACCAAATATTTTAAATTATGTTCTTTAATTGTGTCAAGTGTAAATCTTCTATGACTTTTTTTTTTCCTTTCTTTTTTTTAACCTTAAAGAGAAGCCCTGTATTTCTCTGAATTCAGAATAAATTTGTATTTTCTGTAAGGTAGAGCAAAAGACAAATTGAAAAATCCCTATTAAAAAAAAAATAAATGCAAGTAGAGTCATAGTATTATCATGGAATCATAGGTTCATTTCAATCGGAAGGCACCTTGTCAGATCACCTAACCCACACTCAGTGGGTCACCTAGAGGTTACATAAGGTATGTGTCCAGTCAGGTTTTGAATATCTCCACAGACAGGGACTCCACAGCCTCCCTGGGTAACCTGTTTCAGAATTTGGACACACCCACGGTAAAAAGCATTTTCTTGTGTCCAGGTGTAATTTCATGTATTTTAATTTGTGCCCATTGCGTCTTTTCCTTTCACTGGGCACTACCGAGAAGAGTCTGGCTCCCTCTTCTTCATTGTTTCCCATCGGGTACTTTTTCATTTTTATGATTCCACCTCAGCCATCGCCTCTCAGCTCTCCTCCTACAAGAGATGTTCCAGTCTCTTCATCATCTTTGTGGCCCTTCTCTGAACTTGCAGCTGTAAATCCATGCCTCTCTTGTACCAGAGATCCCAGAACTCAACACAGAACTTCAGTCCTCAGCAGGGGGGAAGAATCACCTTCCTTGACCTGATGGCAATGCAGCAGATCATTATCAGAACATGGACTTTTAGCAGGAGTCACTCAAAATTAACTGCAACTCATACACCAATTAGAGATAATATATCAGTTAGAGATAATTGCAGTTCATTGACATATGTTGATGATTGAGAAGAGAACTCACAACTCACCAATTAGACCATCTTTGTCCAGCTAACTGAAAGCATATCTGTTTTTCATGTATTAGACTAGGTGATTGAAGGGGAACTTGCAGTCCGTCTTACTGGTGTGTAAATGAAGTGGTCAAAGATATCCTCATAATAAGAGTGAATAGGTATCCTGGCTTACTGTAAGACTCTAAAGTGCACACCAATCATGTACCAGCAAGAGTGGGACATTATCACTCCATACTACAGGATGTAATAAGTTTATTTAACATATACTGCAAATATGCAAGGCTATAGTTAAATGAGATTGATCAGATTATACAAACAATTTCAGGGGACCCCATGTCCCTCTGTCATTTCAAAGCGTTGCCTGAACTTTCTTCATTCTTTGATTTCCATTCATCTGCCCTCATTATTTCTTACAGACACCTACTTTTATGGAGCAGCAATTTTCTTCTTGCAAACATCAGTTTTAGTCATCTTCACGCTGTCAACACTTATCTCTCTCTTCTTGTCACACCACCCATTCTTTATTCCTTTTATTATCATTCTATGTTGTTCAAAAAGGTCTTCATTATTATTGGTTAATAGTGAGTTAGATTAGATACAAGTCAAATATTCCTTATTAGACTCAGTTTTCACCTTCAGTTCCTCGTCTTAAAAGTTTCCAGCTGAGTTGTTTGGGGTCCTACAACTGCCATTCCCATTGTCATTATTTTTGTGGGTAAAAATAAAACAGACAGGGAGGTACATCTTTTTCCCAAGATAAAAATAGCTTAATAGAAATCAGTACATTACAACTAAAACCATGGTATCCCATCATGTGTAAGCAGATAAATATATACTTCTGAGATGATATTGCTTGACTCTGAATGGTTGCTATGTTCTGTTGGAGGGTATAGATCATATGATGCCTCCTGGAATTCTTACATACAGCAAAGACTGCCTGAAAAACAGTTTCTATAGACAAAGATTCTAGAACAAACAAACAAACAAAAATGTATGTTTACTGTATTCTAGTTGAGTTAAAAATTTTGGTCCACTACTTCAGGCTTCAACAGCTATGCTTTTAAAATGATATTTGAACTTTTTAGGCAAGTGCAAATGATAGTATAACTGTTACTCAGTAAATATGTGGTTAGGTTATTTGTATATGGAACTGACATTGAAAAATTATCAGTAGGGATAATTTCAATCATGACTACAAGTGGAGACTATTTTAACTGTTGTAAAAGGTTTGCAAGTTCTACTTACTTTATGCTATTTTAAACTTCTGAATTATTATTCTCTTTAGTTGCTCTGCGTGCCTTAATTTCATTTTCTAAACATTCCATTCCTCAAATCTGTACTGAACTCAGACATTTTCTGTATTTTATTTTTTTCCTAATGCATAAGTCCCCAGTCTGTGACGTTAATTGTGAATCATTCCTTCTTACTGAGCAGCAATTCAGTTGTAACTCCTCTTTTACCTTATTCCATTATGACCTGATATTTATTTTTGGAATGAGAACCAAGCAGGTGCTAGAGATGAAACCTCATCTCTAGAGAAAACAGCAACTTCAGTTTCTGTGACCTGCAAAGGGGACACATGGTGCCTGTGGCTCCATTCTGAATAAATACTTCGGGTGTAGTGCATATATAGTTCTTGCTGTTTGCTACAGTCTTGCTTTCTTCACATTACAGTAAACTACTTTTCATCAGTATGTTTAGCTCACACACAGAGTGAATCCACTGATGTTAGGAATGTGGGCTGTATCCATGCATTTGATAATGTGAATATTTTTCTTCAGAATTGTATAATGTTATGAGCTGGCAATGCAGAAACAGCAATTATTATCTTAAGTGAGACTACAAGAAATTTTAAAACCTGAGATAAAATTCTGAATCTTCTCTGATTTCCCTCTCAGTATGGAAAGACATTGGAATGCGTTCAGAAGTAAATGGCTTAATAAAAATGTTATGATTTTCTCATGGTTTAAACCCATCTGTCAACTAAGCACCATGCAGTCACTCACTCACTCTTCCCCTGCAGTGGGATGGGGAGGAGAATTGGAAAAAAACAAACAAACAAACAAACAACTTTTGGCTTGAGATAAGAAAACTTTAATGACTAAAATAAAATAAAATATTATAATATCAACATTGATTATGATAAAAATAATAAAAATTAAAATTAATATAGCAAAAAGAGAGAAATAAAACCCAAGAAAGAGAAATGATGCACAAAGCAATTGTTTACCACCTGTTGACCAGTCAGTCCCCGAGCAGTTATCCTCCTGTCTCACCCAGCTATGCCCAGTTTATATGCCAGTTTATATACTGGTTATGAAATATCCCTTTGGCTAGTTCAGGTCAGCTATCCTGGCCATTCTCCCTCCCGGTTTCTTGTGCACCTCCTTGCTAACAGAGCTTGGGAAACTGAAAAAATCATTGACATAGGATAAGCTCTACTTAGCAACACCTAAACCGTCAGTGTGTTATCAACTTTATTTTCATACTAAATCCAAAACACAGCAGTGTACCATCTACTGGAAAGAAAATTAACTCTACCTCATCTGAAATCAGGACAAATTTATAACGAATTATAAAATTAGTCAGATTCAACTATTTTATTCTCTCTAACTTATCCAGAAAAGGAGATGGAAACATTTGAGATGTTTAAGAGACAAGTGAGACCATCTGTGATGGGAGATATTCCATTGAACAGATCAATGGGAGAATAGCTTTAAGGGACATTCAGAAGAATTTCTACACTGAAGTTAGAAATGACTCACAAAGAAAAAACTCATGGGGTTTAAACAAGGGGGAATGTGTGCAAAGTTAGGCCTAGGAGAAAAAAAGAGTGAAAGTTTTGTTTGTTCCCTGGTGGTGTACAAACCAAGAGTTCCAATATAGTGAGAGGAAGGATTCTAGCTCAGATTTTTCATTTTCATATGTTCCCTTAAGACATTTTCCACGCTTCAGTGAATGTTTTGGGTGGTTTTTTTTTTTTTTTTTTTTTGGTATCAAAGCAAAATTAAAAAGCAGTATTTTTTTAAGTTATTATTTAAACACTGCAAACTGTACACCAAAAAATCTTGTTGCTTTTCCATATGTGCATCTAGTTGTGCAAACTGTTATAAATAGATTTTAAATAGTTAACTACGGGGACACTTTAATCTCTATAGTTTATATCTGTTACCTGGATTTACCAAGAGAAAAGGCACTAATGCAAGAATAGAAGCACCCTTTTCAGCAATTTTTGGCCAGTATGTTAAATTTCCAAATATCCAAGTAGCACCACAGTAAATGAAATGAACTGCCACACGTCAGTAAGTGTTGCCAAAATAAAGAAGCACATTTAATATTTCAGAATATCTCAGTCCTTTATTATGAGATAGGGATTTTGTGGTATGAAAAAATGTCCTCCAAAGAGCCATCAGGTCAGTTCAGGACCCTGATTTCTGTATTTTAGTGGCAGAATCCATCAGGAAGAAGGAGAAGTGTCACTGGCTTCTGTTGCCTTGGCAACTTGTGTTGCCAAACAACAGGCTGGGTACCTTCTAGCACGTTTAAACTTTCAGGCTGCTAAGAGACAGACTGCAATGACAGCAGAAACAATAGCTTTTGCTGGATGCTTTCCTGATAGCAAAACAAGATAATATTTTGCATATTTTTTCACCACCCTCCATGCTCTTTTTTGTTTCCTTTGTGTTATGCTTGTTAGTAACGTTAGCTGTAATTAATCTTAACTCTAAATCCTGCACTAAGTCTCTTACTTTGGCTGCATAATATTTTCTCAAATCCTCTCTTGACAGTACTTTTTTCCACACATGATCTTTTGTACAATGGCAAATTTTGGTGGGATGGCTGAAGAGAACAAGTGCCTAATTTTTTATTTATTTATTTGTTTAATTGTGTTGATTTAATTTGTTTGCACTTTCTCTGTTTGTGAATGCTACAGTTTAAAAATATTTGTAATAATAATAAGATAACTGGCTGGGATTAGGTACCTCTAGCTACAGGGAAAATTTAAGGATAAATACAGCTGTTCCTGTAATTGGCATGCCAATAAAGGCTACCTCTGGTGGGGCTGGAGCTTTAGACAAGTCTGTCTGGAGCAGATGGTGCAGAGCTTCTCTCAGATCTAAGACACACTATTATCTACAGACACCCAGGTGGGAGTCCTCTGATCAAATGTAGATGCTTGAATTTAAACTAGTTGCCCTAGGTTCTTTTCATTGCCGATGAAGAGAAAGACACTGTTAGGAAGAAATATATTTCAACCTAATGTAGACTAATAAACTAGGAAAGATGAACTGTGCCCTATATGTTCATATTTCTCTCCATTGGATATAAAAGAAGCTTAGTGCCTAGCTCAGGCACACAGGTCTACTAACTGTATAAAATTGGGTGAGCTGAATCCACTTTTTTTAAGGTTTATGAAGACCCAAGTTATCATTGCCCTGGTCATTAACTGAGTTTCATTTTGTGACTTTCCTGGCCACACCTTTTCTGTTCTCAATTAGATTAGTAGATTCATTAGTCACTCTCATCCATGGGTTAAGTTAATCACAAGTCATTCAACTTGATTTCAACTATCAGGCATCCGGGTTTGGCTCAAATTTCTCTATGGGAAGGTACTTCTATGCTGTTCTTTCCAAATATCTGTACTATTTTCTTTGAACTCCTCTTAGTGCTGAGTTTAAGTTGTGTTTGGGCATCAACTCAAGATGTAAATGCACAAATTAATTTGTCTTTAGTGCAGCTGTCTACATGTGAACTGAGTGTCTATGTTCTGATTATAATTGATGGAGATATAGGACTCAATGCAGTTGTCAACCTGTGGGCATCCTCTGTCATTTCCACAGGGTAAGAGAAACATCAACACAGAGTTGGCAGATATGGCACAGGAGCAGTGGAAGACTTGTACTATGTTGATCCAGCTGGAGACCTAGTAATATACCTACCTTAGGATATCTAAAATGACTTCAGAAATTATGACACTGGGCAGCAAATGATTTTTTCCACTAATAAGATGTTCAGCTGACCAGCTGTAAATGTTTGCTTTCAAGAGAACAAAACAGCTCACCTTGCCTCCACAACATCATACAACAGGTCCGTGACAACTGGTAAAAAGGATAAGGCAATGTAATTCAGGACAAGCTATAAAGTAAATTATAGTGTTCAAGGGTTAAAGTTTTCTTTAATTTTTGTTGTGAAGAATTCTATCCAGATGGGTATGGTGACAGTGTTTTGGAAGGAGGTGAAGGAACATTTTGCAATAAATTTTAAAGACAGAGTGTTAATTGCTAAGCTGGGGGTCTGTTTTCCAGAACTGTGGCTGTTCTGGAAACAGTTGACTGCTGCTGCAATCAGTGAGGTTGCAAACACTGTGTATGATAAGAACTGACCCTAAAGGACTGTCATATCTTCATTAGCTACTATTTTGTTTATGGAATATTTGATTTGTGTCTGGTTGCAAGTTACAAATAAATGAGTGTACATTTGTTCAAACTGGTTCTGTTATATTCTATTAATTTATTAACTATATGAATTCAATCCTGTATGGATGTACTACAGTTGCTGTAATGCATTTCAACTGTTTCTGTAGGAACCTGGTGAGGAACAAGCTTAGTTCTGTTCTCTGTGTGTCTTTTCAATGTACCTTCAAATTAATTCAATTTTCTTATTTTCTTTCTGTTTTCTGGGACAACTGGGTCATTTCTTTCCCCTCCAGCAACCTTGGAACCTCAGCCAATGTAAATTGGCAGAGATCTATTGATTTCATAGGCACTGTATTAATCTACTCAAACTCAGAGTAGCTCCAGAGTTGTAGGAAGTAACTGTATAGAACCATACACCTTCAGTATATATTCAGGACATCAAAATTCTATGTCAAAGATACAGATGCAGCTTTCTCCTCTGAGAGAAGGACTCACCAAATATGCACACTGTATTGCACATATCTTTCAAAAATGTGCTGTCAAAAGTATTGTGCCTGGTCCCTCTGGATTCAAAGTATAGAAATTTATGCAACACTTTTCCTTTATCAGTCAGTGATCATTTTTTAGAGCAATAATTGCCTTTTTTCTTTCTTTCTCTCACTCAAAAGTAATCTAGCTTTTATTTTTTTTTCTATATATATCCCAATTTTACTACATTAATCTAATTCTTGTGCCTATTTCTCCTTATAAATCAAACACCTGTTTAAAAACATCTTCAATGCTTCTGACATAAAATGAATCCAAAATAAAAGATAAAGTAAGTCATGGTTTGGGATTTCTCTCTAGTATAGCAAACAGAAAAGATTCTGGTTTAGGAAAATTAAATCATTTTCTCTGCAAGCTCCAACTGTCCCATTCTACTGCTGCAGTTACCAACATATATGTTTTGGACAGGGAAAGTATTTCATACAGCTTTCCCATGAGATCCCAGACAGAAAACTGTAGCTTTCTCCTAAGCATTCAGAGTATTTTGTCTTAAAATCCTTTTTCCTTTCTTGCAGATACAAAGTGGCTAAGACTACAGATGCAGAAAATACATGGAATCATTCTCAATTTATGTCATTTATATTCGTATTGAGAAAGAATGCAACAATATCTCTGATTATTGTTAAAGCCATCAGTAGAACATTGGTCCAAATAAACTGTAATAAGGATATATTCTTTGTCTAATGTCTGATAATTAATTGCTAGGAAATCAGTAGCAGTTATTCAAATTATTTATTAAACAAACTAAACTAAAAAACAACAGAAAAAAAAAAATCTCAGGAAACCATCAAGAAATAATACACGGTAATAATGATGATTTACCCTTAAAAACTGTACTTTCATGAAAATCTAGCCAATTTTCTGGTACTTGCTGATTTATTTTTTTTTTTACTGTAAAAACAGTCTAAATTCTTCCATCCTCTTTCTGTACTAATTAGTGAGGGGCGGGGGGGGAGAAAAAGTTCAATTTTAGATCTCCTGTTTTGCTTAACTAGTTCCTTATTAAATTCTATTAGAATATCATATATCTGTTTAAATATTCATAAAATGTGCCAGAGTTATATGGTGTTTGTTCAGTTTACTGTGTGGGTATTGTATGCTTTGTGCAAAAGGAGTGACTGGGCAATGCAGCCTGTACCTAGTTTTGGATAACACAGCTGGAAGAAGCAGGATCTTGTGCCAAGGAGGGGGAATTGCTTTGCTGTTTCCTCTAGAGTACCTCTGCCTGCTCACCGAAGGGATATTTTTGGGGTGTAGTACAGGGCAAATAGAGAGAAATCCATCCAACATAGGATCCTGCAGCAAGGCTTTAGACTCGTAGACTCCTCAGGCTGTGATTAATCTGAAATGATCTGAGACTGGATGCATTGAATGCAGCTGCTTGTGGTTACCTGGTTGCTTGGTAAGACAGAAGTGCTTGCTGAGCAGACTGCAAATGAATGCTGTTGCAAAAAAAAGCAGTTAGTATTAGACAAGTCTGTAAAGCCAGAGCAGGAGAGGACAAGACAGAGGAAGAGGAAAAGCTTTCAGCAGCACCATAGTGACACTGGTTTTGAAAGCCTCCTGAAAACATAAGACGTAAGCAGCAGGAGGGCTTTCTTGAAGCATGGATCAAACTCACAGCCAAGCCTGATGAGTGTCAGAGAAGAGATTTTTTTTTTTTTTTTTTTTCCTAGAAATCACTGGACTAGCAAGCCATGTAGAGAAAATAATTTTTTACAAGGACATGGTGGACAGTATTTTTTAAGCCTTTTTGTTTAATCTGTTTCACCTGAGAGGCTAGAATTTTTTTCCATTTTTATAGTCTACGTGTTCCTGTGATGAAATGAAAAAGTAACTGAAGTGACTAGATTTTCCTGTGTATTCACTTTCTGGAGAAAGATGGGTAGTTTCACCTCAAAGCTCTGATCAACACTTTTTTTAGATAGTGGAAGTCCCTGGAAATTTGTATATTTTCTTTTAAGTGAGTGTTAGGAAGAAAGGAAGAAAGTCCATTTTCTTCCTCAGTCCTCTGCTGAAGTTGGAACTTCAGAATAATTTGATTGTTTCTACAATGACATTAAACATATTTTTACTGGTTGTTTAACCAATTTAACCTGACTATGCAAGTCATGTTTCTAACTGAGGCTTCTAACAGGAGAACTTACTAGTTTATAATTATAAAGATATGGCATTTACAGAACTCAAGGCTATTGACAAGTCTCACTGTTTAAGCACATTTTCTTTCCGTCATGAAAATCGAGAGCTTTGGTTTTCAATAGAAAGAAAAATAATGAGAATTCTGTATTTTCCAATACAATACTAAAAATGTCCTGGATTTGAGTGAGTGGTGGGTTTTTTTGTAGCAGGAGAGAGGGATATAGGGGTGACCCCCTGTGAGAAGCTTCTCGAAGATCCCCCAGCTCCAAGTCAGCTCCACCTCTGCACCAAAAATGAGCCAATCAGCTGCGCCTCTGTGATAACATATTTAAGAAGGGACGTGGTGACGAGCAGTCGGACTTGTGAGGAGGAGTTGCTGCAGCTGTGGGAACACCAAGGTCAGTGGAGGAACGGAGGAAGAAAGGAGGGGGGAGGTGTGCCGGAGCAGAGACCCCCCTGTATCCTGTGGTGAGACGGCAGGGCGGCCCCCTCTGCCACCCATGAAGATCTACGGTGGAGCAGACATTGATTTATGGCCTGTGTTTTTCACATGGTTGATCAAGGTGTTGTGCCCAAAGAAGGACAGGGTCTTGTGGGAAAAGGTAGACCTGCTGTTGTAATTCAGTGCTGGGAGGATTGCAGCATGTGGGGGTGTCCCATGCTGGAGCAGCTCGGGAAGAGCTTCATCCCATGGGAGGGACTCCAGTTGGAGAAAGTTGATGTCCCACACCAGAGCAGTGTAAGGAAATGCTAATGCTCGTGAGAGGGACTCATGTTGGAGAAAGTTTGTGGAGGACTGTCTCCTGTGAGAGGGGGACCATGATGGAGCAGGGGGAGAATGCCAGAAGTTAGGCTTCCCTCCATACCCCAAAGATGGAAGAAGCAGCAGAACTGACTGCATCCCCCATTCCCTGCCCCTGCATTGCTGGGGGGAGGAGGTAGAGATACTGGGGGCAGAGCTGAGCCTGGGAAGATGGGAGGGGTGGGGGGAAAAGGTGTTCTCAAGATGTGGCAATGCTTCTCACTGTCCTACTCTGTTAAGTGTTGTTGTTAGTGTCTGTAGGAAATGTATGTTATTTTTATTTCTTCCCCTAACAAGTCTGCCTTTTGCCCATGACCATAATGGATGATGTGACCTTCCCAGTCCTATCTCGAATCCCAAGCCTGGTTTATTTGTCCCTTCTCATTGCTGGGAGAGAAGGGAGCAGTGAGCAGCTGTGTGGTGTTCAGTTGCCCTCTGAGCTCAAACCACCACAATGTAATGGTAGAGTGTAATATGAAAATCATTCTTACAGAGCCCAGAGCAGAGAAGAGGCTAGTGAGGTCTGACATATTTCAGCTATTACTTATAATTCACTAAAAAAGTCTTAAAAAAAAAGAAAAAAATGAAAGCAGGTAAAAGAGAATGACATAGACCTTCTTAAATAACTTTTTTAATATGTACTGATTCAAGGGCAGAGCCAGTTGAATTATTTTCAGTGAACACTATATTAAATGAACTTAACAAAATAACTTATTTGTCTCTTTGTGAGCAGTGAAGTATGATGTTATTTCATAATAATAAAGAAAAATAAGTGATAGACCATTTTGGATCCACTTTTTAATTTTTATCTCAAGAAAAGGAGGAGAAAAAAAAAGCTGTGTTCACAGTTACTGTGAATTGGAAGAACTGGTAGAAATTAAGCCTGGGAAAATAGAATGAAAGAAATCAGAAACTTGTAGGATCCTGAAGGACATAAGAATAAGAAATAAGGGAGGGAAAATGGTAAATTTGATGGAATATCTGATGAGAAGGAAGAAAAGAATGAAAATAAGTAAAAGTACTAGTAGTATATTAGAAAACAAATACGCTATAAAGCATTTTTTTCCTAATAACTTAAAACATATTCTTAAACAAATGTCTTTGATTAATTTCCTGATTTCTAAACACAATGGTATTTGAAATCTCTCACAACACTCACAAAAGATTAATACTGATTAGGAAAAAGACTTTTGGAAAAATACAGCAGGAATACAGAAAATATGGCACTTGAAGATTCAAAACAATTTCGGTCAAAATAAGTATGACACCATGAAAGATTCTTAAGAAACTAATGGGACTATTCCTTTATTATTTGATGTTATAAATTTGCCATCTCAACATAAAGTGTTGCTGTTCTTCTTGGGATCATTTTATTTGGACATATTTAACTGTGCTCAAAGAGGTTATTCGAGCAGGGTACATGCAGGTAAAGGCATAAAGCAATTATTGGCTAATACATGTAAAATGTAGCTAGATTTAATGAGCTCTTAGGTTAAACATTAGTGTGATCACTGTCTCCAAGAAGGCACTGAAAAGTCTGTCCTGCCCAGACAGGAATTAGTGAGTAGGGGAAGCATCAGCTTCAGCTGCTCCCTAAAATGCTGTTAATTTTTGCTTAGTTGATGATCTCTTGCTCTTGCCAAACTGCCAGTCTCATGGAGACCATTGACTTCAACAACAAACTGTCATTAATGACACCAACCAACTCCTTGGGCTGTTTGGTGTTTGTTTTTTTTTTTCTTTTTTAATCACAACCAAGTTGGTGGTTTTCATGTTCAATCTTTAAGTCACAAACACTTGTCATATCTGTAATCTGATCTCCATCTGTAATTTTCCCTTTCTTATCCTTTTCAGCTTCACTCTCTACACTTTGTCATACCTCTATCTCACCACTTAACAATTTCCTCAAAAGTCTGAACCAAGTTTATGCTGCTGAGCTACATCTGAGCTGGGCCAGGGGTCACTTGTAACATAGATGACCGGGCCCAGAAGAGGCAGGGGAGGTTACAGCAGAGGTTACAGTGAGAACAACTTTTACAAGAGTTGAATTTCCACAGCTGGCCTGGACACATGGAGGAGAATTGATTGCACAGCAACTCGGCTTCAGCCCACTTTGCAGCAATGTGTAAGTTAGGTGCCTAATTACTGGAAGATTCTCTCCTGTCAGGAGAGACAGAGAAGCTTCTCCAGGTAGGGAATTAGATCTTAATGGGCTAAATAAATATCTGTAGATGCCATCCGTTCCCTCCTAAGTCTCTCTCCCCAGAGGGATCTTTGTCTAACAATCCAAATTAGATAATTTAGTAAGGAAAATATCTGTACTCCCTGGGATGAATCCAGATCTTTACTCCCAATAATTTCTCATTGAAAAAACAAGTATTTTCCCAACATTTACTCATAAGTGACTGATCCTCAAACTCTTACTCATGTGAATAATTTTTACCCCTGAGTAGTTCTGCTGAAATCATTCAAACCATTTACATAAGTAAGAAGTGTTACATAAATGCATCTAAACTACTTTTAAAAAGGCTAAAACACACTCTGCTTGCTCTGGGCTCAGAATTCAACGCCATTGCTGACATTTTTTGAGTCACTGCTCTGACTCAAGGTTTCCCAGATGCCATAGGCATAAGAAGGAGAGGGGTAAAAGGCTGGAGAGAGGCTGTGGCACAAACCTAGGACTGAAATTCATGTCGTAGTCTGGTACTAGGGACCTCAGAAAGTTGATCTTACAGTCTTGTTACTGCTGTTGGGATGTGAAGGATTCTGACAAGTGTGGTGAATGGTGTTGTTGAGACAGGCCATAACATGGTCTTGATAAGTAGTCACAACCCATACATAAGCACTGTTTATGGCAACAAGGGCTCTAGCAACTTTTGGCCATCAGTCTGAGAGGCCTTCTCTGAACCTCTCTGAACTGTTTGTCTTCTGCCAGGATCTCCTCATGGCTTAGAATTACTTGGAAGAGATCATATACTCCACACCAGTAAAAGGAGAAACTTTCTAGCCAAACCCCTGCCACATGACCCCTGTGTGAGTTTGGTGGAGTCCCCTTCAGTGTACCAAGTCATGGCAGACAGAAAGAGGCTGGACCTGTGCTGCTTACACATTCTATGGGGTGGTCCATCTACATCATTTCCCCAAAATTTGCTCAAGGAAGTAACTCCTCTCCTATTTTCTGCATGCTCTGAAGGAGGATATATCATGCTTACCTTACTTCTTCCCAGGCCACTTCCCTGTGTGTCTAGCCTCCCTGCACAGCACTTCCACGTGCCTGAACAGGCTGCATAACAGCCAGACAGGCCACGAAATCACCATGAAAATGCCTTTGCAAGTTCATACTTAACTGACTCCACATCATCAGTGCCATGTCTTGCCCACATTCAGGGTAAAAAGACCTTTTATTACCTGAAGAGAGGGTAAGAACCCAGTGGACGACCTTATGTTCAGATTTAATTTCTTGATCCATTGGATACATCAGCTGGAAACTACATAACAAAGTGGTGAGCATAAGTGTGTCCATAGCATGTTTTTTTTGTTAGGTTCCCCAACTGTTTCCCTGTACAACAGGAGGCCCTCCAAGTATATCAGGATCCTGTCACCAAGATGGTAGTTGCACTTTCCCACCACCTTTTTATTTACATTCTCACATTCTAAGTCCTCACTGAGTTGCAGGATCCTCACCTAGTCCCCTGACCCCATACAAGCTGCTTCATGCTACCAAGAAGAGGAATCTTGATTGAATGAGGTGTGGTGTGGGGGAGTCACAGTCACTGTAGGGCCTTTTTCTCTTCCCAAGTTGTGTCAAATCCCAGGACAGAGCACCCATGGGCAACTCCTTGGATATCTCAATGGAAGGGTGGGTACTCTAGGAGTGCTGCGCATAGTGTTTCTTCCTTTTATACTTTTGATCTTGTGACATACATACCCTTCCTCATTTTCTCCTATTTTGTCTCATAGTCAGTTAGTTTCCCCTTTTTTTTATTTTTTTCTTTATCACTATCCGTCCTCAGGGAGACCTCAAGTTTTGTTAAATACTAGTTCTGAATATATTAAGAGACACCCTGCTTCAGCAGGCATTTGACACAAAGAGAGCATATCTGATCCTCTTTTGCTACAGTCAGGTTTATTCTGGGCCACACAATTGCCTAATTTACCCATGGCTGCCCTCGTCAAGCCAAGTTGCAATTAGTTTCCTAAAGCCTAACTCAGTTATATGTTTATGAGCTTCATTTACTGCTGAACAGGCATACACTTTGTAAATCCTACTCATGCAAAAGGTCTGAATGATTGCAATCACAAGTAAAAATTATGCGGATGAGTAAGGGCTGCAGGATCAGACCATTAATTAATAAATGTCAGTATAGTACTTATGATGAAAGATGTTGTGGGAGTACAGCGTATTCTAATTAAAACATCAGATTTATTTCTGCAAGTTAGTCATGGACTTTATAAAAGATCAATGTTTCCAGAACTTAGAGAAACTTGAGAAATACTTCTTTTTCACATAAACTTTCTTTATACTGAAAATTTGTATTCCATATATTAAACAAAAGTAAAGCAAAATATCGAAAAATGTGAACTGATGGCTTAAGGCTGCCTGGAGGAGACCTACTTTGCAGTCTATCTTTTTATATTGCAATTTACTGTGCACTGTGTTGAAAGACACTTATTTGTGACTCACAGAAGACTTGAAGCAGTGAGCAGTGCAGTAAAAGTTCTCAAAGAAATACTACTAATGAATATTCTTCCATCCAATGCATTATTTGGTAAAGTCAGATTTTTGGGGAAGAGATATTTTAAAGATTAATTAATCACATCTGATTCTACTTAGATATATAAACACAGAGAAGGAAAAAGAAACATCACAAACTACTGTTTTTCTTCTTGTTCTCAGTACTAGTTATACAGATGTGATGTCTTCGTATGCTAGCATAAAAACAGAAAATAAAAGGACCATGGTTTAAGCATTCCCCCTGGATAAAAAATAAAACGTGTTATTTTGCCACAAAATTACAGCGTTTGCAAAATATTAGGCTTGGTGAAACATTCAGATTCCCAAAAGGGTATTTTAAGTGCTTTTGCAGAAAATGTTTTCCTCTTCTCTTCCAGCATTAGAAAGAAAGATTGTCAGATTAATAGAATAGGAGGAGGAATATTCAATACACTTTTCTGATGCTAATGAATAAATACAACAAGTTTTTTTTTTTTTTTGTCACTAGAAAAGCAGTGTTTTTAAACTATAATAATTTAGAAACTTCCTTTGGTTTTAAACATTATAATATCCATCTTTCTAAAGCAGTCCTTCAATTTATACTCTTCTCATAAATTTCCTTTTTTTTTTTTTTTTTTTTTTTTAATTTATTTTTGGTTTAGAAAAATGATCATATATCTGGAGCTCACACTAAGTAACACCTACACCAGAAACACTGACACCACTATCAGCAGTTCCATTTTAAGAATGAAGTGCTACTTAAGGACCTAAGTGGAAGAGGATAATTTTTATTACTATTTATTTATTCTTTTTTTTAAGGAGGAAAATAGTATGTGCATGCCAGGTGGGGTTTTAGAAGCTCTCAGAGCTTTATTCTACATTTCTCATTATACGAGGATAGTTCCCATGGTAACTATTACATCATTTGGCACACATTCTACCTGAGGAAAACAGAACAATTCAATAAAGAAACACACATTCACTATTGTGTGATGTGAATTGATTTACTTATTGCCTAATTATGTTTCCTAAAAACAGGAGACTGCACCAGTTTTCAGTGTCAGCATGACCACTTGCCTGTCATAATTAACATTTCTGCTCCCAGTTCTTTGCAGCTCCAAACCACCCTTTGCCATTCACTTCTTAGAAATCTTGACACTACTCACCTACTGTAGAAAAAATCAACCTCCTACTCTACCTCTGCGATTTCTTTTTGCCTGTTCATGCTCTGTCTTCTAATGCTGAATGGTATTGGAGATTTTCCTTAAAAAATAAAAGAAATGCAATTTGACTCCTAGAGATGATTGGTTTTGCTGAGAATATTTACTTTAAAAATATTTTCACAAATCTAGCTAGCTGCTTGCAAGACAATTTAGATTATAGATGAACCTTACAGAAGTATGCAAAGGACAACTACTTTTTGTGTACATGTCCTCTACATAAGTCCCACTTACAAATTCTACACATGTAGTACCACTGAGTAACACCATAAAGATCTGTAAGCAAGAGTTGATGTTATCCAATACCCAGCTTTTTCTGTTGGTCAATATTTTTTTCTCCTCTTACTTGTTTTCCACATTCTGTGTATTTTCATTTAATTTATGACTCTCAAAGTGGAATCTCTCCTGAGTACCTGTCTCAGTTCTTTGGAATTTTAAAAACCTAATTATTTCTTCCTTTCCTAACAATTAATTATTATCACCTATTATCTATGCCTAAGCCTGAAGTAATTCTCTTGACTCCTTCTTCTTAATTTTTTAGTTGCTGCATGAGACTCTGCTTTTTGATAAAACAAGAAAATCCTTCTGTCCTTTAGAATTGTAATTTCTCTAGTGATTATTTGAATTCTAGCTTTCTTTTCCTAAATAAAGTTGGGAGTGTACTAGCACTTGTCTGTGATTGTCAATCTGGAACAAATGTAGGGTGGTTTTTTAACTGCATTAACCTTCATGAGTCAGGAAAAAAAAAAATCTATTTCCTTTTTTTTCAAACTTATGTCAGGGCACACATTTTCCAAAGATTTAAACTGCAGTGTTGAAACACTAAAATGGCCACACAATCTGCCCACAAACAATATGTAACACTGAAAAACACTGCACCAATTACACTACTCTGTCCTTAAGATAAATGCTATTTAAATTCATTCATTTCCTGTGAAATGATTTTCTGATCTATCAAGGTAAATAGGTACTGAGGGATGCAAAATTAATCAAGAAAAAAGGAAATGAGGTCTTTTTTATGTTGCTTTCTATCAAATAAGGTTCTCATTATTAGAGCAGACTAAAGTGAAGTGGCCAAAGATAAGTGGAGGCACAGAACTTAGAAGCAGTCAAAAAAGGGCTTGGCTGGATAACTCTTCTGTAAGACAGAGGAGGATAGGATAATCTTTTGTGGGTGACTGAATTTCACAAATATAAAGGATAAGACATTCTGCAGAAAGTTCTTTTCTCTTTGTCCTATATATAAAAATTGTAAAAGAAACAGTGAAAAATTGCCTTAGAATTAAGGATGTAATTGCTTAGTTTTTCAGAGGGAATTGTGTACATGAGATCTTCACAGGAATTTAAATTATTCCTTCTCGCTGTTAGTTACATAGAGAGTTAAGGTGGCTCAGTTTTGCAAAACTGTTGCTGTTTTATTCAAGCCTATATATGATTATGTACTTATAAATATTTGACCAGATATTTAATTCTGCTTCCTAATTCATCCAAATTCTTTACATCTCCCTTCAGTTTTAGTCAAGGTAATGCCTTAGTTCAAGGGCTTTTATTTTCCGCAACATTTTGCAAAGTTAAAACTACTTGGATATCTTTGTCAATTCCATAAGGAAGTTTATAGGAAACAATTTCCTCATAATACTCATTGTTTTGCTGTGTAGTGCCTTGCATTCCCCAGTTCTTACTTCTGACCTTTATGCTGGAGAGAGATTACACCTAAACAGATAACACTTCAGTCTTCAGAGAAGACTTTCACCTCAGAAAGAAACTAAATAAAAGTGGAATCAACTTAGGACTTTCATTATTTTCAAAGGTCTTCAAGCCTCTAGTGCCTTCTTAACCAAAAAAAAAAATGTCCACTGAAATTCCTGGTCATGCACTCATGTGACCTTGGTGACATTCTTTCTTTTCAAATAACAAGATCCATTTGTTGTTTTGGAACATTGTTTAACTCAGATGTTATTAATCCCAGTATGTATACTGACACTTGAAGCTTGACTGTTGCAGGCACTGAATATTTTTATGTTTAATTTTTCCTCTGGCTCAAGCCCCAGGGACCTGAGGACACTTGTACCTTATGAGAGAAGCTAAAGAGGAAATCTGTGCTGGTGAGATCCTCTCAGAATGACTCACGAGACCCATAAAAATGGGTCCCTGCAACCACTGAATGACTGACATGGTAACAGGAGGCTGACTCCATGGCTTCTTTGCTACTCTAACCTGCCATTAATCTGCTCTGCAGTTGAAAGAATCCATCTGATTTCCATATCTGCACAGAGTAGGAGCATTCTTCCAATCAGATGGCCAAACAGATTATGTCACTGATCTTGTGCAAAACTGTTTGCTTTTTTGATTGTCCGTTTGTTTTCTTGATTTATATGTTGAGGAGATCGATTTTCATTGCTGCATGAATACTTGTGCTGATAAATGGGAATGCATAGCTGGGGGCAAGAAGAAAAATGTTGCCATACTTTTGGACAGCAGCATGAATTTATGCCAATTAAAACTGAGTATGTAGCTGTGATCTGACTCAGGCAACTAGATTATAACAACTTCTATACACCCCTCCTCAAAATTTCACCTGTTCTTTTCATCCTGAGAGCAGATTAAAGGATTGACTTCTGAGAAGAAACACCTTCGCTCCCGCAGTTAGCCTCCTTATGACCTGGGAGGGCAGGACATTCAATTGCCATCCCATAAACCGTATGAAGCCAGCTCTCTTTAACATAAGCTATTGATTTTATTAATCCAAATGGAAGTGAGGCCAGCTAAGAGAGTACTTAGTAACTGTCCTCCTTAAGCTTTTATCACCCAAGATGCTGCTCTGAATACTATGCTATTCAAAGAGTTAGTAAACTGAACTCATACTTCAGTATAAAAGAGCTAAAGAAAATCTAAAGTGAAATTCAATGTGCAAAACATTCAATCAAAAACTAAATTGCAATCTCAATTGTGGAGCAATTCCAAGAAAATGCAAGTCACTCTGATAACAAGAATGCAGAATGATGTAGGCTCAACAATTTATTTTTCTTCTTAAAGGGTAAATGAAAATTATGTTCTCAGTGCCAGGCATGTTCTATTGCAAGCATAATTAAGGCATTGATTCTGATCTAAATTAGAAACACAAGGAAAACAGGAGACTAGGAGATTTGCCTTTAACTTCAATGTAGTAAGTCATTCACCCTTAAATATTTATTATTATATATTATTATTTAATAATAATAATAATAATAATAATAATAATAATAATAATAATAATAATATATAATTATTATTATTATTATTATTATTATTATTATTATTATTATTATTATTATTATTATTATTATTATTATTATTATTATTATTATTATTATTTAGGTGCAGCACCCTTTCTCCCACAGCCTTACATTACAAGAAACAAAACCTAAAGCATTTTCAATTGAATTTTAACATTAATGGGAAGTACTGAAGAAGTGCATGAGCATTCATTGCTACTTTGGTGCTGTCAGACTCAAGATCATTTCCCATATCTCTGGTCTGTACACACTCTGGCTTCATTTCAACATCAAGGTGGGATGAGGCTTAGATGAACAACAGTCATACAACACAAACTAAAGAAAAGTCTGTGTGTAGGGGCAGAGGAGGAGCTGGAGTGTACTCCAGCAGACCTGCTTTGACTAGATGTGTACATCTTCCACACAGAGCAGATGCCTGTGTGAGCTAAACCCTGGACTTATGTGAAGATCTTTAAAATCTCAGTCTGTGAGTGAGTGAGTGAGTGAGTAATTTTCTCCACTGAAAACCTGTTAAGGTTGCATCTTAATCCTTGTCCCTGAAACAGTAACTACTGGTGCAGAAACAGAGACCTGCAGAGTATCCCATTCCATAGGTTTGCAGGCAAGCACAGAGATCATATGGACTGGGTGGATGACGGTGCAAGAGCTTCATTCATCTCTAGTTATATTATTTTTTGGTTTAAGTTCTATCTTGTTATCACAACCATAATCACTTCTAGGTGTTTTTTGAAGATTTTTTCAGCATCAAGGATACTGAGGCTTTAAAAAACTCCCATTGGCCTATTTGAGACTGATTCCCTATGTTTTTCTTCTAATATGACTTCTCAGTCAGGTGAATTCAACTGAAAAACTATGAATTTCTCATTTTACTTACTATGAAAATAAAATAAAGCATCCACATAATGTATTATTGACACTGAAGCATAGAAAATAAAAGAAAAACATAGACAAATATTTATTTGCATTATTTAATGGACTTGCTTTGGCCATGATCTCTGTTCTTTGTTATTTGCTTTCCACGTTCATTTGAACAACCAGATTTTATTGGAACAAATGCTCACAGAAAATGAAGTAAAAAGTCATGAGTATTTGCAGAGTCCAGACATTTAATTCAGACAGAAATATTCACAACAGAAATGCTTTATCACTTACTATGTGAGAGATCACAGTAAAATGTACTAAAGAACCCCACAAAACTAGGTAATATTTGACTGATTTGAAATTGTAAGTTCTAAAGAGTAAATACATTGAAAAGCATGTACATTCAAAGACATTACGATTTGTCTGATATAACATATAAAACAATAGGGATGACATTCAGTGATGTATGGAATTTATAAAAGAGAACTAGGATTAGTCAAAAAAAACCTGTTGAGACTAAATTTTGAAGGAAAACTTTTTTCAACTGGTTTTTGAGTACACCTTGAAATGTTTTATATTTGCTCATTTCACCAAAAGATGTGAATGCTCAAAGCTGAGTTTTCAGCTCTAAGATCTAAAATTTCATTTGTTAGCTGATATATTTCTGACAAGGACAATATATTTTGATTTTGGAATGAAAAATTTTAGCAGTCAATATTAATCTTTAAGTATGATATATTCCTCAGGGGAGAAACAAACAAACAAAACACAAAATAAACCCCGAAGCAAATAGTCCTAATTAAATATAATGAGAAGAACATCCTTTAAATCTGTTATCTCACTTTCTTTCTCAGTATTTTTATAAGCAGACCAACCTTCTCTTCTTGCCAAGCTTGTCTCTTGAGTGGGAAAACTGATGAGTATTTATTCAGTTCATAAATATAGGTTTATGATGCTGAAAAATTAAGCTTTGTCATTTAGTACAATCCAATTCAGTGATGTACTTTTAATTTTTTTTTTCAGAACAAATTATTTGTTCTGAAGTAATCTAGACAAAATCTGAATCTTTCATCTTAGAAAAAAAGGAATAATAACAGTGTCTAAAAGAAAACTAGTGTATTTTGCTAGTTTTATATTACTTCTAAAGCATTTTTTGTACAGCTCTTTTTAAGGCCTCCTATATTTTACATTCTCCGAATAAATCTTATGTTACTTTTGGTTTATTTTCTTTTCTGTCATTTCAGATCCACTACAGAAAACCTTTCACAGAAATATGCATACAGAAATCATATGCATAGAAATGATGGAAACAAATTATAATTGATTATGCTTGATCTCTGAAAGTGCCTCTTTTTTAATTTTTAAAAGTAGTTGAAAACTCAGTCTCGTGAACTGGCAAGATGATTGGCTTGTATATAAAGGTGAGATGGTCAGCTAACTAAATGTCTGCATAAAACAAATATCTGTAATTCAGGCTCTGTCTTGTTTGGTTTATATCTTTTTATCAAAAACCATCTTGATGTAACCATATTTTTATAGGTATGTAATAAATCCTATTTTATGCCAGTCAGAATTTTAAACACCATACAATGTATAGATAGCATGAACATTAAATAGCTTAGCACTGTAAACGGGGGAAGTTAGATCCCTTTCAAACTTGTTGACCTTACTAGAGAGGAACTGAAACCTGTGGGAGTTTCAATTCTTTGCTTTCTTCTATTAGTTGTCTTAAAACAGGAGTTCAGTTTTGAGATGTGATTTTTTTTTTATATATAGTAGTATTTGACAAAGTGACATAGGTTTTTTTAGATGTTCCAGTGATTTGATGTGTTCATTGCTCTTGTCTCTTGTTGAGCACCTGCAGGTGGTGTGTAATTGGAATACATATTATGATCTTTTAGGACTTTTTCTATATGTCAGGATTGGATGATCTGTTGATTTGCTATTGATATATTTAGTTTTTAAGGAATAGTTTTCCATTTGTTTTTGGGCATTTGCCATCACCTCCTGAAGACTGTAAATTACATCAACAGTCAGTGTCCTGCAACTCAGACCCTAAGCATCTGAAACAGAGTGCACTCACAGGGTAGAAATCCACATCTTTAAAAAGTGGTGTTCTAGGAGAAGCAATTAGCTGTGCATGATTACCTTCTAACCTGCTAAATGGCTGGTTCAGATCTCCTGCTGTCAGTAAACAACCAGGGGCTGATTAAAAGTCTTGTTATCATTCCAAAATCCTTTGATGTATGAATGTGCTAGTTTTGACCTCTTTTTTTCAATTCTGTGTGTGTTTCTGGAATAGGTTACCAATTTCAATCGTGAAAAGGAAAGAGTAATTCAGCGTGCCTGACCTACAATGGAATATCCCAGCTGAATATGAAAAACTCAGTGTCTTACCTGGCATTATTTCATAAAACCTTTTTCAACCCCCACAATATACTTACTTTCACTGTATCTCACTGTGAATCCCTAGATATATTTATTTTTCCTTTTTCTTTAAGCGATACTAGTATTTATAACAGAGAACAGATTTACACTATCATAAGTAGAAACAACCACAAAGCATCCATAACAATGCAATAGGAATAAGGGTTTTCATGTTGCTTAACTAGTACCTTCGTTCTACTCTCTTAAGAGAGTTATATTGGGAAACGGATATTAGTCCAGTTCTACTTTATTTCTAGTTAGATAATTGTTATGTGATGTATATCTCAACTCTAATGAAGTAAATGGAAATCATCAGTTATTTCACATTATCCACCAAAGATCTTATAGGTTGTATAGTTTCTAGTTAATAAGACCATGGGCTAGATTTGAACCAACGATCTACACAGAAATTTTTTCTGCTTTACTGTCAGATTTCTACACCAATAGGTCTGATAACAAACTTTGGTTTAGTGAGAACTTGAAAAAAAAAAAAAAAAAAAACATTAAGTAGTAGTTGCTGACAACTGTTCAGACAAGATGTTAGCAGCAGAGTTTGACAACAATTGTTTAAGAATCTCCAGAATAACTTGAATGAGGAAAGCAAGAATCCATTTTCTGAAGTTCTTCAAAGATATACATTCACCTCAAGGACAGTTTATATATTAAAAACTCTATTGATTTTGTGTGAAAGAAGGGTATTCTGGAACATATTAATCCAAGAAGCATTGCAACTTTGTAAAGATCACATCTTTACTGTCACTCTTTATTCAGTGTCCTGCTCAGTTTCATCTAATTCTTTGAAGTGATCCTAACAACATAAGAAATGCCCTGCTGGGTGAGGCTAGCCTAGGTTCATCCAGTCCAGGAGATGTTATTTGGGGAAAGCATTAAAGTTTAGCCATTTTTTGAAGTCCAGTCTCCTTGAACTCCCCCTGCATGAAGAACAGTTCTATGGGAGATGTTGGAAAGTACATCCTTGCCTAGTTATTCTAACATCCATCCACACACCTTCTGCCTGTGAATCTTTAATCTCTTCCTAATTTTACTGGTGCTGTCTGCTTCCCCAGCTTCCTAGGGAAAAACCTCTGGAAGTTCACCACTGTCTGTATAAAGATGTGTTTTAAACTAACATCCTGCCACTTTTAGAGAGTATCCCCTAGTTCTGTGCTGTAAGTCTGTTGTAAAGATAAATCAAAGTCAAAAATGGCTAAACTCAAACATAGATTCTGTGAATTTCTGTTTGGAATGCGAATGTTGCCTTTGTCACATGCTGTGCTGCATAAAGTTAAAATCTACAGACACAGGAACCATAGTAGCAGCTGTAGAGAGGACTATTCATCTGCTATGAGGACAATGTGAAGAAAGAGAATAATTACCTTCTGTGACAGTTTATCTGTGACCATGGAAGTGATCTACCACTGAAGGGGTGAGGTGAAATTTCCTTAATGGAAAGCAGAAGGATAACAGTCAGAACTCAGCCCACAGCCATGGGCTGCAGTTCTATCTCCACAGGTCAATGCCTTCCTATATCATTACAACATCAGGCCTGCCTCTTGATGTCTGTGATATCCAAGGAAGTTTTAATCAAGTTAAAATGAGTTTATCTACCAAACAATGAAGGCAGAATCCAGAGTACTACAATAAATAAACCAAATAAATAAAATGCAATTCAAGAACTAGAATGAAGTATCTTGTTGGTGATTTTCTTTTTTCTGGCATGGTGATAATCTGGAGTGAAGCTCATCTGTGCAGGAGACTGATTTCAAGGCTAATGTCAGTGTGGTAAAACTCTTGTAGGAACTGAGAATCCTCATGGTTTTGAATGCAGGGCACATTTTTTTTTTTTTACATTGCTTTCTTTAACATAAACACACAGCAGTATTTGAAAAAAAAAAAACAAAAAAAAAAAACCCAACCAACCAACCAAACAAAAAAACAAACAAACAAAAAAAAAAAACCAAACAAAACCACAAACAAACAAAAAAGAACAAAAATGAACAGAAAAAAAGCCCAAAAAGAGACAAACAACTTTCAAAACAAGATACTACATTGCACATACTACTCATGAAGGACAGATGATGAAAGAACAATCAGAACAATCAGTACTTTATAGATGCTAGTCAAGTGTTGGATGTTAGTCCAGATGCTTAGATATGATGACAAGTATGGTATAAGAATCCATTTGCAATCGAAAAGTTACTCCAATCCCTGAGTGTTAGGCATAATGATATGTTCCTCTTTGTCACTCTATAGCACAAGAAAATTTGTGACAGACCTGCAAACTCCAAATTCCAGGAGCTCCTATATCATAGCTTGACAGTCAACAGGAAAATTCCTCATAGAAAATACCCTGCAATATACATTCAAACAACTTAGCAGTTAATTTTTGTTTAGACCTAACACAACTTTTGCAAAGCTGTTTTGCACCTCTCTCACTGATTGATTTCTATTTATTAATTTCTCACAGTCTGACTTTCTGAATAATCCAGAACTTTCTCTACCTTCTCAGTAATAAATCTAAATTATAAACTTCACATTATAGATGAATAACAATCATTCCTAAATTAATGTCTTGCTTCCAGTGACTTAAATGCTCCCCTCCAGCCATTAGAGATTTTGTGGATAATCTTTCTAATGTGGTCTTTCTGCCTGTTATTCACTATTCATTTCACACTGACACTTGTCTCTTCAGAACTCCTGGCCTTTGACTTGGAGGGAGAAATTACGTTCCAGTGGATTGAAATTTGTGTTGTCCTATGTATAAAAAAAATGTAATTGTGCTTCAGAGGCCTTATCAGTATGGTTTGAAGTCCAAAGCACAAAATGGTTACCATTAAATGAGTCAATGAGGCAACCCAATAATTTCTCAGACCAGGAAGAAATAAATGGCTATTGGAAGATACAGATGAAATGTCAGTTTTAGTAGGTGAATGTATTTTCTTCTGGAGATAAGATGCAGAAAAAGTCTTTGTGGCTACATTGTCATAACAAAACCCAAGAATCTTTCTTAGTCAATTCTGATTACCTTACACATATTTCAACTGACCCTTTTTTAATCTGAATAATTAAAAATTAACATTTGAAACTGAATTTGGGGTGAATCCTAAGTTTTCATACTGAATGATTTTTTTTTTTTTATTTAAAACCACATAACATTAAAAATAAACAGTACTCAAGAGCAACTTGAAATTCATGAGTTGACAGAAAACAGAGACACCATCAACTTTTCTGTGCTTATTGTACCTGAAGTATATTGATGAGATAGTCCACTGAAAAAAAGTAGGTCATCAATGCACAGCTTAGGTAGAAAATTAAGGTTCAGGGAGAGATATTGACAGCCTGAAAAGGAACAGTAGGGGATAGAAAGAAAAATTAGTGTTTTCAGAAAAAATGAGTGGAGTTAAACCCTAAGGAAGACATTATGTGTTTAAAAAATGAGACTGAGAAAGAAGGGCCTTGTTCCCAAATGAAAACAAAAACCCAAGTGTAGATACCGCTATGAAAACAGGTTGGGATTTCTTAGATGGAGTGGTAAACTCTGCAAGTATTACTTAATTTCCTGACATAAACCTGAACCAGAAATATATGTGGTGGTCTTACCATGATTATTTTTTCTCCCATAAATACAAAATTAAACAAAGCAGACTTACACTAACATATTTTTCTCCTGGCAGGTGTTATGTGCTTTATGTCTTCCAAAGCCACTTTCATTCCTCTGCGTGCAGGAAAGAAAGGTTGGCAAATCCTGATCAATCTATTGTCAGTGCATAAACCATGTACAATTTAACTTTATGGTAAAAGAAGAGGTTGCAAAAATAAAGGGGAGGGAAAATTTAAAAAAAAAGTTAATTTTCTGGCCTCTAGATATGAGAGGAACAACAAGGAAACATGAAGGAAGAAAACTAAAAGAAAGAAGAAACTAAGAGCATCAGAAGAAAAGAGTATCATCAGAATGTGAATAACAGACCAGCATTTCTGGAGTTAATAACTCAGGACTTTCTTTTACAATGTGCACCTCTGTGTTGTGTAGCTAAAGGCACTGTATTCTGTCACTTGATGCTGCATGTATGCAGCTGAGTTAAGAACTGCCAGGACTGTACAATTATTTTAATATTCAGGCAAAAGGTGGATTCACCATTTCTTGCATTTGCAGCTAATCACTTTTACAGAGTTTTGGCTGGAAACAGCTCATGTGATGGCTCATTACTGTCCTAAATGTTAATTGACAGATTAAACCTATTGCTGAGCTTGCATTTCATATCTATGAATACTTTGGGAATGGACAATACTTCTAGGACATTATTAGGTCATGTCTTGATGCTTTTATTATTTTGCAACAAGCTGTGTAACCTAATTGATTACTGAAGACATGATTATGCTAATACATCCATACTAAATTTCTTAATATGCTTAACCTGAAAGCATGGCACAAACTGGCTTGCCTTCCTGTTGTCTCCAACTCTAAAACCATAATTCACTGGCTTAATTTTCAAAAGCAAACTCTACATTTTAGGTATCTGTGCATGTTTATCTGGGGACAGGGTGTTAGGTTTGTTTTTCACTTTCTGAATATTCTGTTGTTTCTGAACATTAAGTCCTTTAAGATTTCTGAAGTTGGATACTCAGAATTGTCAGGTGCTTTTGTAAACTGTGGCCCTACTCTCGATAGATATTCACTAAACTCAAGTTACTATTACTCTCTCTAGCTTCATGTTCACAAAGTAAAATTGATATGACCCTGTTCTTACAAATGTCACACGAGATTTACACTGCTCTGCAAAGCTATCTTTGTACAAAAGAACAGATACAAGATGGATGATATTTCTGACAGGAAACTTTTATGATTGGCAACAATTTGGGAAGGGTTATTCCTTTTTATTATTTTGCATTATATTTTATATATTTCTATTACTTTCCATTATTTTATTATCTATTATTATTGTTTATAAAGATGAACTCAGAGCGATCACAAGGTAAAATGCTGCTTGAATCATCCTCTACAGTAATGTCATTAGGGAGTGAAATCCCTGCTTTAACAGACATCTTTGTTGCCTCCTGACACTGAGCCACACTACACCTGCCAGTCTCCCAATCATCATTTTTCTAGATTCTTTTTTTAAAACTAAGCTGAAGCATCTAATTAAGTTTAAAATAGAATGGCCCTGGGAAGAACTCTTCTGAAAGCTGCAATAATGATAGCAGCTCATCTTAACTGGAGGCTAAGACTTGCAATACTGTGTTCTTTCATGAAATCATGAGATTTTTTTCCAAACAAAAGTGAGACTTCTGCAAAATCAGTCAGCACAAATCAGCCATGTAACTAAAGAAAAGAAGCCAACCTACACAGAGAGGAGAAATTAACTTTGGGGAAGAATGAGTGCCAGGTGAAATACAAAAGGACAGATGAGTAGTATTTGTGCTGGTGTGGAGTTCCCAGGCCTGGTTTGGCACCAACATGGTTAAAGATAGAAGAAGAATGATTAAATAGAGTTCAGCAACATGTTCTGAAAAAATGCAGCTTGGCTTAATGGCAAAATCTCCACTGTAGATATAATGGTCAATGTAAAACCCTAGGCCCTTGTTTCAAGGAAGACTTCTGCATCAGAAACTGTTAGGTGCCTGAGGGATAAACTGAGATGAGGAACTGTAGTTGAATTTTTGTGCGTGTATGAACTGCCAAAACCAGTTTCAGCTGCATCTAGAAGGCCTGATTCTGAATGCCTGCAGTATCAGTTGAATTATTTAACTTCAGTCAGCAAGTCACTGAGGGTCAAATTCTGATTTTGAGGTACAGATCAAAACAATGAGCAGTATGAAAACTACAGTAGCTAAGAAAGCCCAAGCAATGCAAATCCCTTTCCCTCAGCTCCTCCTTATACCCAGTGAAAGAAAATAGCAATTTACTTGTGCTAGGTATAGTTCTCTTCACACTTTCTCAGCTGTACTAGATAGATAGATAATCCAAGGAGAGGCCTAATGTTAAGACCCTTGCTATCCCTTGAGTCAGCTGTAAGAAGCACAAAGATGTAGTTTGTTCATATATACCTGCATGAATACCCTACACTATTTTTGCAGCAGGAGCATTTCTTTTCTTTATGGTCTTGCATCAGATAGAATCCAGTTTAGAATCTAGCCCCAAACTGTCACTGTTTCAAAAGTTATGGTCATAATGCATAAAAATCAAAAATTATTCTGCAAAACCTCATTTAAAATTAACAGTATCGTTTGACCTTCTACTCCAAAAATTTTACCTTTTGTATTATTTAAAAAAGTATACATTATACTTTAGCAGATTACTGTGTACTTTAATATTAATTAAATGTTTAAAAAATCTTCACTTTGACTCTAGAAGTCTAGTATTTAATTTTCATAAAATAAATATGTTATAACAGGAAAAGTATTTTCTAAGCACCTTTTAAAAACAAAGTCCTTGAATCCCCACCCAGAAGACTTATCTACTGAAATGTTGATTTTGTTGAAACTATCAGGGTTATACTTCCTGAGAGTTTTTCATTTTCAATATTATTATTTTTTTCATAGCCTGAAATATTGAACTAAATCAATAAGCATTTACAGAATCCTCGAGAGTTAAAACAAATTTACTTTTTTTTACAATATTAATAGAATATAATGCTTTTCTTCCCTGAAATTTAAGCTGGTATACAGAAAATATATTTAGTATTAAGAAGGTGAAGCACAATCAAATATCTACAATGACAGTTGACCAGTTTCTCCCTTTGAGAGTTTGTATTAATATGATATTTGTATTGTTTGATATTCATTCACAAAGATAGCATCTCTAAATGTATGGAAATATTTTCTAGTGGTTGCACAGTCTGTTGGATGTAGAAGAACTGTTCATTGTCACAGTTGCAATCTCTTTCTTTGGCTCCTTGGGTTCCTTCATTAAAAGCTAAAGTATCCTCCTTTTCTATCCCATAACTACATTAATGGTCAAGGAGTATTCAGAGAATGTAGAGGTAAGTACCTACTTTGAAGCAAATCTCAATAAATTATCTTGTTAAATCATAGTTTTGCAGGATGGTGCCACGAGTAAACAACAAAGGAAAAAAAAAAAAATAGGATTTTCAACAGTTAGACTATCAACGTAAAATCTACCTTGACAACAGGCCTACTTATTTGCTTTCCAGAGCTATACTTGTAAAAGACAGAAGAGGCACTATTTAAAATAATGTTTGCAAGATAAGCATATTGAAGAAACTCTACAGGAAGATGATCCACCAACACCTGATAGCCTGCAACCATCTGTAAAATTGCTATTAAAAAGACAGTCCTCTTGCCTATGTAATATAAATGTCAGCTTGGCAGAAAATAATAATAACTTCTTAAAGTGTTTTCCTGGCAAACATTAAAGTTTCAAAGCATGGAATATGTGAATGCTGAAGTGAAAATCCCCCAGTGCAATAATTTCTATGTTTTTAACAACTAAACCAGAGACGGTGGTACTAGAGTACAGCTAGAAGCATCTGTCCAATATAATTTCAGACTGTACAGCTTTGACATTCATATTTCAAAAGTTTTAAAATGAGGAAATTAACCATATGTAGAAAATAATTTGCTATATATCTTTCCCAAATACTCTCTCCTTATATTTTTTTTCTCCCTACTGGTTCAAGGTTTGTGATTAGTTGTTTCTCCTGTGTTGGCTATTGTCGGTGGTGACAGCTATGTTTCCAGTGACAACATCTCCTTTCACTGTTCTCAATTCCTTTTTTCATAAGGGAGGATTGGTAAATGTGAGGAGGAAAAAATAACATATATAGCGTAATAACAGCAGGTTCTATCATTCTTATATTTTCTTGTGACTTACAGCAACATCATATTCTTTTTTTATAGTAGGTTTTATTTTTTTTATAATTCTACTCCCCAGGGAGAGTTATTATGAGGGCACTTTTCCCATTTTTGTTCCTACATGTAAAAGTAAATTATAGGGGTATGTTTAGCAAATATACTCTCAGAACATCACTAATACCCAATGTTGAGTGTTTTGAGAGAAAAAAGAAATGGTAACCACTTCTGGAAGCTGCCATTAAGATGTTCTTTGACAAAACATCTCACTTGGAGAGCTTTCAAATGAGTCCTTAAAACTAGCAATTCTTCCTTAACAGTCTCTCATATAGGAAATATAAACATTATATAACACTAGTATGTAAAATTTTGGGTTTTTTTAAGTCTTTGTTCCCTTCCCCTTTTAATTTCTATAGCTTTTCTAGAAATAACCTCCTGTGTAGAAGATCCCCCTCACATCAGTGCGCTATCAGTGTTTATACTCCTGGAGCACTGTGCTTCATGATGATCCAGCTCAGATCAGCCAGGTGCTGCCCTAGATATCAGTCTTCCCCTGTGGGCACACCCTTGTTTGTAATGTAGGCATACAACCTATTTTAAAAATTCCCACCTACATGCACAGACACATTCACATGGAGTTAGCCTTTTCCTTGCTGAAAGCAAGACTTTAAGGAAGTACTCTCACTAAAGTATTCACATTTCTATTTGATAAGGAAACCAGTATCAGTGGAGCCTGTAATTTGGCTTACTGTGACCTAGCTCTCAGAATTGCAGCCAGTAATGTTTTTGTTGTAGGTTTTTTTTTTTTTTTAATAAAAAATAACCATTCTGTGTTTTTTATTTAATAAGCTAACCTCTGTCTCACTGAAATATTCCTTTTTCCAAACTTTCCAAGAAGCAATACAATTCAGATGATGTGGGAATTTACAGTCCTATAAAGGACAGTTAAAAAGAAATGGTATGACTAGAAAAGTATTTAAGAATCACATATACAGCAGCCCATACAACTCTGTTATACTGGACTTTATTAAGAAATATGAGTACATGAAAAACAAACAAACAAACAAACAAACACACAAACAAACAAAAAAAACCCAATATTCCTATGAAAGGCTAACATGGACTTTGAGTCCAGATTGCAAAGAGTACGTAGTCAGCCATAGTCAGCCATAACATAATAGTGATGTGAGTCTGGTCCTGCATATTACTAAATGCTTTAAAACTCCTTACAGAAATCAGCGGGAATTATGGAACCTAACAATAGGTTTCAGAATAAAAGTCACACTTAAACTGTGCTTCCAGTCAGCAAAGGGCCTGCAAAAGGCAGTAGCTTAAGTAGGATATAGGTAGCGTACAGTCCTTCAATGCTTCTGACCTCCCCACAAAGCAGTAAATTTCATTCTACATCCTTAATCCTATACAGTCCAAATCTCTGTAACAATACCAATTTTATTGTTTTGATCATTTTCTTGGCAGCTATGTTAGAGCTGATTAGCTGCAAATTACTCTGTCTGAGCCTCCAAACATGAATACGTTTATGAACTATAAATTATGTTCAAAGACATGTCACTCCTGCCTTCCCAGCACTATACAAAGTCCATTAGACTGTATATAATATGGGTTTACTGTTATTTCCTTTGATGTCAATACAGAAAAACGCTGGCCATGTGCTCATTGCACGGGTTAGGATTTTGATGAGCTATGTGCACAGACTGACTGCTATAGTGAAATAGTGTCTTCCCATGCAACCTAGGAAAAGTCAGTAAGAAAAATATCATTCAGCCATAAAAATTCTGAGTCCAAAAATATGCATGTTTGGTGTAGTTAGGTTAAACTGCTAAGTTTTTCTTACCTGGGGTTTTGAGCCTCCTTCTCCCGTGTGTTTTATTATAAGTGAATAGCAGCAGTACCACCTCGAGCTGCACATAAAGGGAAAGTTGCAACTCACCTTTATTAACCATTTAAGGCTTTGAAGCTTTATTACAAGTCTCTGCTTTCAAGTAACTCTGGAAGAAGTGTCTCAACCATAGAGAAAAATGAGAGACAGAGTGAGACCAGTGAAGGGAACTTACTTCATCTACCTTGGTCTGATGTACTCATTACTGCCTTTATAAGCTATGGAGAAAGAAAGAAAAAAAAAATATAATTAATATAATCATATTTTAATGTTTTCTTTTGAATGCTATGATGTTTTCCAATGATAAGCATATTTCTTTCCATAGGAGTCTAGCTTAGATGTAGCTGCCTGCAGATGTCTACACCCAGTCACATAGACCTTTCCATGTGTAATTTCCAACGCACCTCCTGGCAAAGATAAATAAACCTCCATTCAGCTAACCTGTGTTGCACATTCCCACTCCTAACTCTCAGCCTGTGAGGAGAACACCTGTGGGGCACAGGGCTGAGAGTTCTGATGGAGAAGCCAGGAATAGGACAGCTACTTGTGATGATGTTGGCTCTTCCATCATTACAGCTTCTGAGGCTGCATATATATATATTGCTGACTTAAATCATGATTTAAGCTCATACTTAATTTGAAACTCTGATCATCAACAGTGCCTGAAGACTAGATCAAGCCAGTTGGATATTTTAGCTAGAAAATGCAAGTGGAAGGGCCAAGATACTTATGTCTGAACAGAAAGCATTGTCAGGAAATCAGTTCCCATTAATAAAAACAAATTGTATAAATGTAATTTCTCTCTATCATCACTACAAAAACTTATAAAACTGTATTTTTTTTCAAATGCACATCTATAAAGCAGAGAAATTAATATATATTTTCTCTAATTTTTTTGCTTATCCTTATGACAGAAAAATGTCTATTACAATATGCAGTTTCTGGACTTACTCTTGTATACTGGGCTCTTGATCTTGTTTAGGAAAAGGAGGTGATTTAAGAGTACATGATACTAATTATATTTTACAATATTTTATTCAATTGACAGCAAAAGTTCTCTGTCTTTTCCAAAATATTACATTTTCAAAGTTGGTATTATATATTATTATATGTTATATTATATATTCAAGACAGACAACATGGCTTCACCAAGGGCAAGTTCTGCCTGACCAACCTAGTGGACTTCTATGATGGAGTGACTCAGTGGACAAGGGAAGAGTTATGAATGTTGTCTATGTGGACTTCTGTAAGGCCTTTGACATGGTTCACCACAACATCCGTCTCTCTAAGTTGTATTTGATGGATGGACTGTTTGGTGGATGAGGAATTGGTTGGATGGTTGTATCCAGAGGGTAGCGGTCAATTGCTCAATGTCTAGATAGAGGTCAGTGATGAGTGACGTCCCACAGGAGTCAATATTGGCACCAGTACTGTTTAATGTCTTCATCAATGACATAGACAGTGTGATCGAGTACACCCTTAGCAAGTTTGCAGATCACATCAAGCTGAGTGATAAAGCTGACATGCATGAGGGACAGAATGCCATCCAGATGGACCTGGACAAGCTCAAGAAGTGGGCCCATGTGAAACTCATGAGGTTCAACAAGGCCAAATGCAAGGTCCTGTACATGGGTCAGGGCAACCCCCGGTATCAATACAGCGTGGGGAATGAAGGGACTAAGAGCAGCACTGTGGAGAAGGATTTGGGGTAACTGGTGAATGAAAAGCTGTACAGGAGCCAGTAGTAATACCTAGAAAGCCAGTCATACCCTGGGCTGCATCAAAAAAAGCATGGCCAACAGGTTGAATGAGGTGGTTCTGCCCCTCTGCTCTGCTCTTGCGAGACTCCACCTGGAGTACTGCATCCAGCTCTGGGGTCCTCAGCACAGGAAAGACATGGACCTCTTAAAGTGGGTCCAGAGAAGGGCGACAAAAATGATCAGAGGAATAGAACAACTTTCTTATGAAGAAAGACTGAGAAAGTTGGTGTTGTTCAGCCTGAAGAATAGAAGGCTCAGGGGAGACCTTATTGTAGCCCCCTTGTTTTGGGGACAAACAGGGCCTGTTGAGATAGGACAAGGGGTAATAATTTTAAACTAAAAGAGGGTTGATTTAAACTAGATACAAGGAAGAAATTTTTTACAATGAGAGTGGTGAAACACTGAAAGAGGTCGCCCAGAGAGGTTGTAGATGCCTCATCCCTGGAAACATCTGAAGTCAGTCTGGACAGGGTTCTGAGCAACCTGATGTTGAAGATGTCTGTACTAATTGCAGGAGCCATTGTACTACATGACTTTTAAAGGTCCCTTCCAACCCAAACTATTCTATGATTCTATGATTAATCAGAAAAAAACACCACATACTATTTATAGCTGGAATATGATGATTAATAGGGATGCCAGATGGTTCCCCCATTACACAGAGCAGGTCTTTGGCACCTCCCCACTCCCCTTTGAGGGGAGAGATTTTTCTCCCTTTCTGTAAACTCCAACCCCAATGAATCTTTCTTTGATATTTATTTCATATAAGTCACCATTAAAGCTGTTTTCAGACTAAATTAAGTGACATTTCTGAGCTTTTCAACACAGACCCCAGAGAGCTGAAGCCCCAGAAATTAAATCCTGAAGCCTATCTGAGCTGTGTTCCATCACCACCTTTGTGTTCCACCTGTCTAGAGGACTGCTAGAAGCATTTCATTGTATTTTTAACAGTTTCCTTCTTTACATAAGTTCTCTATTCTTAGCATTTGGAAGGGATTTCTGAAATCTAAAAACTCTTCTATGATAGCAAAAAAATGTTTTTTATCTGATGCCTTTGTATGTCCTTCTAGCTACCATCTGCCTGTGTATTGTTTTATTTCCAAAACAAAGGAGAAACAGATGATATTGTTTCTTCTACAATGTTTGTTTACATAGGTGGGGCTTGCATTATAAAACTGAATGCTGCAAGCATCCTGTAATGCATACAGTTTGGCGCTTAATGCGAAGTCTGACTATAACTGTTACTAAGAAATTTAAGTCACAATAAAATAAAATATTTAGTAGATGATTTTAAATACCAGATTTCCCTAATGTTTCAATGTTTCACAGCAATTCTCAGTGCCATAACAGAGCATGCAAACTGGTTATTTGCTCACACAAATATGCATAGTCAGCTGTTGATGTTCTCGGCTGCAGAACCACAAAGGCACATTTAATGCATGTTTATGGTATGGTGTCTGAAATGATACTGATGTATAATTATTTCATATTTAGATTCCAACCTAGCTATGCAGGGATGTATCATCTGCTTGAGTGAGTTCTCTAGATCTTGGCTTTGGATGTACATAGATATGGACTTTCTTATTCAGCTGACTTCTAAAACAGGTTAATAAAGGGTAAGCAGATCCAAAACAGTGAGTAGAACATTGGATCTATGACTTCAGCCTGATGAATTAAATACACAGAAAGGGAAATAGGTAAGCAGTAATTCTGGCATTTCTTACTTTCTTCTTTCTGTCCCTGAAAATCATATAGCTATTAAATGTTGTAAACAAATTCACTGTATAATTCTAGAAACTATGTGGGCCACTTCCTACAGATCTGCAAAAGGTATTTTATAGCAGAAAGCATATCATAGTATATATCTATGTATGTATACAAAATTTCTAGAGGTATGTGCCCTTACACTGGGAAGTTTGTACATAATACAGAAAAAGAATGAAAATCACTATTCTGATCAGTACCATAAGCAAGTAACCTTTTTGAAGGGAAACTCATACTCACTCAAGAAGGGGACACTGATACCAGATGGAGGATTTCTATGCTTACTTGAAGATTAGTGTGCTGAGATTTTTTTACTACTCTGTGACATATAGTGGTACACTACAAGTAAAACTGCAATATTAAACAACGTGATCACATAATTTGGCAGATGTTGAATAAATGTATCATTTTGGTTATATTTAAGATACAGAAGACTTTTTATTAATGTTATTATTTGCTTCCAAATTTTTAAACATGTCTTAAATGGAAGCATTGCAAAAATACTGTATCAACTCCAGATCTCTGGCAGCTTTTATGTTTCCCTGCCCTTAATTTCAATACTGCCACACATTTTGCAGCTGTTTACCTTTGTTTCACTTTCAAATAATCACAATGTACCTTTTGCCAATTTCTTCAAATAAACACTTCTCAGTTTTTTGTCTGTTTATTTACAGTCTGCCCATATTACTTCAAATTGTGGGCTTACAGATTGTTCACATTTCAAAGTGCAATTTCAGCTCGATCATCATAGATTTTCAGCCTCAAATTAGCAATTCATTGTATTTCTCTATCAACGGATGGTCAAAAAACAATAGTCCAGTTCCATAAACAATATAACCTACTCTTTCTCCTCTACTTTTACACACATGCAAACACACACATTGCTTATGTCAATGACTTTTGCTCTATTTCCTTCGGGAAACTAATAAGACAGCTTTTTATAAAAATTATCCACATTGCCACAGTATACTTCCTGATGCAGACCATCAAATCTTGTCATAGCTTGGCCACAATTTTTGACCCTCAAACTCCTCTAGAGTCACAGGTCACTTTGGTACTTGTCTATTTTATCAAATATACTATACAGTATTGTAGCTATAAAATGTCTGTTCTTCAGTATTCCATTCTGAAGACATTATCTAAGTGGTATATTAATATTTTGCTAAGGAGTTACATGATACCTAACTAAATATTTTCTTCCCTCTGCTCCACAACTGTTATCTAACCATAATACACAGGACTGCCAACCCACAACCATGAAAATCAATAAAGTAGAAACAGTAGTAAGCCTTATCTTTTTAATACCAGAACTGCATATTCACCCTTATCTTATCACACAAATGCTAGAGAAGGTTTCAAGCAAGTTGTTTTTTTTTTTTTTATTTTTCCTGAAATATTAATGGACTCTTTCATGTGAAATGCAACAACATACTGTTAAGTAGTTATTGCCTGTGAGGTGGCCTATTTTCAGCTGCAAATTACATGAATATAGCTTATGACTTCTATTAAAGCCTGTTAATAGTTAAAATGTAAGTTTCAACTCATCAGACTGAAAGACACTTCTGAAATCCTGGTCACAGTGAAATCAATAGCAATAACTTCATTAACATAAGTGATGTCAGTTTTTCAACCACTATGACATGCAAAATGTCTTTTATTAAAACTACAATAATTATAAGGCTGTTGATGATACCAAGTCCTAAATTCTTTATTCAGTTGGGTTGAAATCTGAAGTAATGACCTAATAAAACTAAATAGTTCATAATCTGGACTAAGATTAAAAATATAATATAGCAAAAAATAATTTATTGCATTTACATCTATACTTTCAGACTCTAGCCATAGGCTAAGAGTAACAAGATCCACAAGTAACAGTTTATTGTCTCCATTTCTTGTTAGAATGGTGAAGAAACAGACAGATAAACACATATCTATAAACAGCTCAGCTGATCAATTTTCCAACCAGCAGACACTCGTTAAGCATGTGTCCTCGTTGCAGTGTGCAGAGTCTAGGAGAAGACCCCTGGAGGGCATTTCAAAAGTCAAATAGGCTTAGTGGAATGGTTGATAGAACTGTACAGAAACCAGCAGGTGATCCATAACTTGGAGTAATTCTAAGACCTCTTCTCCGCAGGACAATGGAACTTAGGAACATGGCAATTAATAATTTCTACCTGGAGGGATATCTGGAATGGCTGAAAACAAAACAGTATTTTCTTCTTTTTTTTTGATCATGTCTCTGGGGTTATCTACCAGCACAGTAGCTTTTTCTTTTGTTTTGATTTCACTTCTGTCCTACCACAAGCGAACAATAGTGCATTCCTTCTTTCCAGTATGAGCTGTGACCATTCATATTCAGGAGTGTGAAGCTTTAGCTATCTTTATCTGAAATTGCTGACCTTCCCACTTCTTGTTGAAGGACCTGGTTCTACAGTCCACAATGACATTGACTCCAGCATACATGTTCCTTACTATACTGCAGACTGTATAGATACAGTACTAAAGAGTGATCAAAATGTCTTTTTGTCCAGATGGATGCCTTTTTTCTCGGCTCTTCAAATTTCTCATTAAAAGTCACATCGATGGGAATGCATAAAAACCACCTGCATTCTGATAATAGCTAAGGAGGTGGTGACTTGTAATTACTGTGATTACTGCTATTGACTAACTACAAATTGTGCACACGGTGTGTCTATGCTAAAATGTCCTATTCTTGTTATCCCTTCCTCTTGATGTCCTGTACTTGTCCATTTATTTTTAATACTCCTATAATGTTATGTCTTTAAAGTTTTAAGGTCTCTAGAGCAAAGGGGTTTCATGCATGTGTCATCAAGTACCATATCATTCTGGTACCAAATAATACCCTCTACCAGAAGAACAGATTCAGCAGGGCCCCTTGTGAAATAATGGGTACTCAGCACAATTCAAGATATTCCCTTCTGTCACATACGTGCCTCTTTCATATACATAAAATTGTGCATGTGTGTGCGTGTGTAAGTGCAATTTTATACACACATGCACACACACATACAGACACACTCTAGTCTCAACAGTGCTGATTCTTCTAAATCCTCTTGCAACAGGAGTGGTAAAAGATTATAATAATAATCTCACAGGAAGTCAAAACTGTTATCAGCCCTAAAATCTTCTGAAAATATTTTCTGAAAGACTGAATTCTCAGAGTTCAGTCTGGCCTTTCCCAACCAGAACACCCAACTAAATTCAAATGAGTTTTTATATATTTCTTGATATAGAACCATCCCTCTTTAAGATTAAAATCCCTTTATTCATATTGTCAAGAAGTTATAAATGTGAATGTTTCTACTACAATCAATAGGAATAAAGAGCTCATGATTTGGCTCGAATAACATTTTTTTTTTTCATTTCTATTTTCTCACATATCCTCCCTGTAATATTCCATCCCACATTTCTGTCCAGTGGCAGTAAAGCATAGCATGAGGCACCTAATTAATCATGACTTAACGTAAACTGCATTAAAAACAATAAAGTAGAATGCATCATACCAGAAATAATTCCATCCCTTAAGCTATAGCTATTGTTTAATGTAGCATATGGCCAACAGAATTGGAGTAAAATGCTAATTTCCCCTTTGTTGACTTTTTGCAGAATAACACAAACTGCAATTACCTGTATTCAGAGAACACAAGGAGGCAAAGTCTTTGGTGATGTATTTCTGCTTATAGGACTAAAACTTAAGTCAGAGCTGAAAGTGGTATGGGAAGATGTGTGAAGGAAGAAAAAGTATTAGTTCTCAAATCTTCAAATATTCCTTTTTAGCAGCTAATTTCATGATCATTTTATGATAAATGTTTTCTGTCTAGATTGTGCATTCTATTTTTTTATATAAGAAAGACAGTGATAGACAAAATGTGATAGTTCTGTTTTGAAGTGCACTATAAAGACATTTATTTGCTTCAATTGCCCTCCTGTTCTTCCAGATTTCACTTCAGGTTTTTCAATTAAAGAAGTACATTGATTGTGAATTAAATTTACTTTAAGGTGATGCCTTTCATCTGATTTTATGATAAGTAGTGATTTTTATTTAGCATGTACTGTGTGGTTTCAATAAAACTAATAATGAATGTTGTTGATGCATGTTATTTACCATTTGATCTGAGTTTTATAGCTTGGGGACTTTTTTGACGGTATGTGCTATGTTAATAAAAATTCTGACTTGCTCATCCAGTTCAGTTGTCAGGTATGGAAATGTTTCTGTTATTGCCAGAATAACTTTAAGATTACATCTTTACACTGGAGGGTGCAGGTACTTTGAAATAGAATGTGTTTGTTTATCTGCTGTTTGACTTTTACAAGTGGCATATTAATCCTCTGCACTTATTTAGCTTGCTTTTACTTTAGCATACGATTGCATAGTTGTTTGTACCCTACTGAGCAGGTGGTTCATGTGGGTATGTGCAACTCCCTTCAGGATTGTTCTCACTTTTCAAGCCTCACTTCACCACATCTATATTGCAGTGCCATAAGACCAACCATGAAGGTAGCTGCACATATCTACATGGTCTACTTGCTCAAATCCATTCATCCTGAATTTGTGGCCATCCAGATTCTAGGAGGAAAATCTGAGATAGGCAGTACCTCCTATAGTTCTCTCCCAAGTACACACAGCTGATCTGGAAAACTTCCACTCTGTTTTCCTTTCTGATGTCATGTCATGACTGACACCAAGCACAGTAAATGACCAGGGAACTTCCCTGGAAGGTTCTAACATTATCTGCCTCAAGGACAGAGATGTAATCTTTTAAAATCAGGATGCTCACAATGGAAATGTAAAGAATAATATCACAAGAGGTCCCTTTATTTTGTTTCTCCCAAGCCCTACAGATGAGATGCCATGATGATATGATTTGACAGAATAGGATTCCTGTAGGATTTCTATATATTCTTTCTTATAGAAAACATGTTACAACAACACATGTTGAATCTCTGCTCTCAGGTTTCTTCATTAAGGAGTCCCACATAAGTTCATGAGAGTCTAAATTGTGCTTTCAGCATTTTAGTATGAATCACAAACAATTTCACTGAATTGTCAGTCCAATTACAATTAACACATATTGTAAATCCAATAAACATTCATAAACTAAGCTTTTAAAAAAACTTAAGTTTTTTTGATATGTTGTGAACAAATACCATATAAGAGGTGCTGGTTCAGTGTTCACATCAATTATTCATAAATTATTATTTGCTAATGATTTATTTGATACATGATTAGGCACGGCAGATACTATTTCTCTCTCTTGGTATAAGAATTAAATTTTTTATACCAGATACCACAGAATATCAACATCTGAACATATGATTTTTCAGTTAAAAACCATCAATGAAGAAATACTGACAATATCAGGGTTTTCATAAACTGTCGTTTTTAAGTTACATCCTTGGAACAAGATGACTCAAAAATAAGAATAAAAGTAATTTTTGAAAATTCATTATAAGCTACTTCAAAATATTTGATCAATATTATTTCTTGATAAAAAAGTCCCATTAATCTATGGCTAAATATATGAATCTGTAAAACTTGTGTAATTGTATTGCTAACAAACTGGAGATTATATTAGAAGAATTAAAACTCAAATAAAGCTCTACTGGTTTATATAAATGAATTTATTTGAAAGGCAAAGCTGAGTTTAACATATCCAGACTGTATTTAAATAAAACAAATGGCAAAAAGAAAAGATACACCTTCTTTTTTTTTTTTTTCTTTTAAGCTGATTGACCTAATGGTCACTATGTTCATTATTTTTTTCAGCTTAGAGGACTGTTCTTTATTTTGAAGTCTTTCCCTGTTTAGAATCCAGAGTTCTAGAGGTCACTTATGATGAAAGAATCTTTGAACATCCATTATCTTCAGGCACTGAAAGATTAGAGCTGTCGTTTCCAGAAGTACATATTGACAGAAAACTGCTATTTTTTAGTCTAATTTTCTTTTGAGAAACTGTTTAATACAGCACTGTCCATCAAGTTGATACAGAAGGCCTAAATATGAAATATAATTTGAAAGCATTCAGTGTCAGTGTTATGTCACCTACCAATTACAGTATATTGAAAACATTCTGAATGACATATGTTTATATTTTATCAACAAAGATACTATATACAGCAATATGTATCTGATGAACAGTTTTTATGTTTATTCTCTAAGAAAACAAGTTCCATATAGTGATCTGTCTTTGTGTGTTTACATGTGTCTGTCTGTCTGTCTGTCTCTCCTGTGTGTCACCCACTAAATACATTTTTGAGTTCACTAGCAGATTTGTAACTAATAAAGACAAAAAGGCACAAAGGAAGTGAAGTTTCCTAAAGTTTTATGAAAATAGGCAGTGGGGTAAAGAAAAGAAATACAGTGAGTTCCTCAGTTTTATATTAAACATCAGAGCTCCCATTTTATAAATGCCCCAATTGCTGGGTCGAGCATCAGTCAATGCATGCAATCAACTGCAGAACACAAACCTGAAAAAATAAACCAGACTTCTTTAGTTCCATGCCAATAGAGCATTGCTTTTATAACTTTTTTGAACACTGTTCTACGAGGAATACTGCATTTACATTATTGTTGTAACTGTAGTCTGTTAAATGCCTAGTTCTTAATTTTCCAACAAAAGAAATATATGTGTGTCCTGGGTTTCAGTGGGTGGTGGGGTTTTTTGATAGCAGGAGAGGGGGCTATAGGGATGGCCCCCTGTGAGAAGCTTCTCGAAGATCCCCCAGCTCCAAGTCAGTTCCACTTCTGCACCAAAAATGAGCCAATCAGCTGCGCCTCTGTGATAACGTATTTAAGAAGGGATGTGGTGATGTGCAGTCGGACTTGTGAGGAGGAGTTGCTGCAGCTGTGGGAACACCAAGGTCAGTGGAGGAACGGAGGAAGAAAGGAGGGGAAAGGTGTGCCGGAGCAGAGACCCCCCTGTATCCTGTGGTGAGACAGCAGGGCCGCCCCCCCCCCGCCACCCATGAAGATCTACAGTGGAACAGACACTGATTTATGGCCTGTGTTTTTCACATGGTTGATCAAGGTGTTGTGTCCAAAGAAGGACAGGGTCTTGTGGGAAAAGGTAGACCTGCTGTTGTAATTCAGCACTGGGAGGACTGCAGCATGTGGGGGTGTCCCATGCTGGAGCAGCTCGGGAAGAGCTTCATCCCATGGGAGGGACTCCAGTTGGAGAAAGTTGATGTCCCACACCAGAGCAGTGTAAGGAAACGCTAATGCTCATGAGAGGGACTCATGTTGGAGAAAGTTTGTGGAGGACTGTCTCCTGTGAGAGGGGGACCATGATGGAGCAGGGGGAACAAGTTCCAGAATCTCCCCCCCACCGAAGAAGGAAGAGCTGGCAGCACTGACTGCACCCTTCATTCCCTGCCCCTGCACCACTGCGGGAGGAGGTAGAGATATCGGGAGCAGAGCTGAGCCCGGGAAGATGGGAGGGGTGGGGGGAAGATGTTCTCAAGATGTGGCAGTGCTTCTCACTGTCCTACTCTGTTAAGTGTTGTTAGTGTCTGTAGTAAATGTATGTTCTTTTTTTTCTTCCCCTAACGAGTCTGCCTTTTGCTTGTGACAATAAAGGGTGATTTTCCCCTCCTGGTCCTATCTCAAGCCCCAAGCCTGTCTCATCTCTCCCTTCTCATTGCCGGAAGAGAAGGGAGAGACAGTGGCTGTGTGATGTTTGGCTGCCAACCAGGCTCAAAACCCAACAATGTGAAGCAAAAGTATACATATATAACAATGTATACAGACATAGAGTTGCAAGCACTCACATGTCAATGCAAAGCTTGGAGCTCTACTTTTTTCCTCCAATTTGGATTCCAACATTTTTGTATTACTTTAACGTCGCGTGTAAGTCTTTTGGTTGTATAATTTCTACTTTTACTATTGTAATGCTCATGGGAGGAAATTATTCCATAGAAAAAGAAACTTCCCCAAATACTGAGTTGCAAAATTTAATTATTTTTTTCCTTCTTTTCTCCTTTTATTTATTTTTTCTCCCATTACCAGGTAATGAACTCACTGTATGATGTGCATTCCTTTTTTCCTTTGTGAGCACACAAACTAAATATGAAACCACCTGAAACAGAATAGCCAATGCAACAGTCTTATGTTAGATGAAAAAAAAAAAAAAAGAAAGAAAAAAAAAGAAAAAAAATGGTTTGAATTAATCAAATTAATCATTTATAACTATTTCAGTAGAATCTTCACTTGGCCTTGAAGTGCAGTTCAGCATAATAAAAGGATTATGATGTCTCATGGGAATTTAATCTGATTCTTTTTCAGGACTGAAACTATTCTGGAAAATTTTAACTGAAGTAGTAGAAGTTTCACTTCAGACCAAACCAGAAAAAGCACTAAATCTCCTTTTCTCTAGTAAAGGATCAATTCAGAAGGAGGAATTCCAAGACATTCAATATCTATATAAATAGATACAGGTACATTATATATATACACATATGAACACACAAATTTAATATATATTGTCAGGCTAGTAACTGAATGACTATTCAATACTATTAGTAAATTATTATTATTATCCTAGGTCAAATATTACAAATTACTCAGCATTGTTCTCAAGTAAGGTGCTTACAATTTAACAGTTCCACAAGTTATTTAGCACCAGGATCTTCAAAAATATTTAGGGCTCAACTCTTTCTTCAAGGTCAGATAAGTTGTGTCAGGTTCAATTAAAGAAGATATGAACATGCAAACACCTACACAGAGTTTGCTTATTGAGCTTTATAATAATCAACAAATACCTGACCAATAAAGTTTTATTTAGTTGCCACACAAAAATGTTAATGCTGTTTGAGATGCCATGGGGTATACCCAACCTGTCTGCCAAACCAGAAGAGTTCTGTAATTGGATATCTCAGTCACATGAAGAAATGAGATTTTGGTACCTATATATGGCTTTCTACAGTCTGGAACAGATTCTCAGTCGTTACAGCTGGATAGAATTCACTGCACTATTAGGTTTTCAGCACAGTACTCTCAAAGAAACTTTACTGATCTCTACCAACTATGTTAGTTTTGCCAAGAGATAACACCATATGAATTACCTCAGACTAGTTAACTAATGTGCTCAGATTCACTGCCTTATTTCAGATAATAAAAATGTAGACATCTGCATGTGAGCTAGTCACAATAGTGTTAATAAGTACTTTAAGGTAACAGGCATGTTATCAACAGTAGTGTCTGCATTAAGGCATGAGTCTTAGAAGTTCTTGTTTTTATTATTGGACTATATTGATAGGGTGCCCAACTCTTCTGTAGGCACCTAGGAGATGTCTGATGGGTTTTACCTACAGCAATTTTTACACTTCAGTGACTTTTATGTATGTCTCATTCCTAATCTTTTTATACTCAGAAAAGTTTGGTGCCTATGTCAGCCTTGGGTCTGAATGTTCAGTTCACCACAAATTATGTTTTAACAGGAATTAGAGCCCTAGTTTGAAATTACTGGGAGACAGTGGACTATGCCTTAATGTGTTGACAACTAAAATCTCTGTTATGCATGGAACCCTGAAGACAGGCACATAATAAAGAATCATTGGCTATATCTCGTTCAGTGGACCAGAGGCAGAATTGATGTTTGCAACTGCTAAATAAACGAGAACTGAGGACCTATCAATCTCTGCTCTTCACTCCAGGTATCACAAAGTGACTTAAGAAGTTACACTGTTTAGGGACATACCTCTTCAGAAGTGACAGGAGCAAACTGGGGAGGAAACTCAAGTCTTTGACACTTTACCATATATACTGCTTTTTGTTATCTCATTTCACAGCAATGTTGTGAATTTCTGTAGTTTTCTCTTTCTCTCTAAACTCCCTGACATTAGCTAGACAAGTGGGGGTATAAACTAGTTGATAACTACTTGGCCTCGAGGAAGGAGGTTGGTCTTTGACTCTCTTTTATTAAACAGTGTAGGCAAAGAGCCATTTATGTCTTTAATCCATTGATTTTTAATATAGGCTAGGACATCAGTAAGACAGCAGCTCCTACCAATCTCGTCTATGAACTAAATGTCTCCAGGGAAAAAGACTGAAAACAATATTCTACTTTTTTAACAGTTACAGAAGGTTATGCTTACAAAATGTTCATGTAATTGCACAAAAAATGAGATTCTAATTCTTCTTTCTTTTTCACTGATGACTTTACTTGACAGCTTTGCTAGCTTCCAGGAAAATTTTCTCAGCAAATTTCAACAGCTTATTTGTGAGGAGAATCAAAAGGCTGAACAGCATAATATTTGAATATAAATTACAATTAAAAAACAAAACAAAACAAAACAAAAACAAACAACTATTGTTTTTTCAGATCTTCTGCTTAAAGATTGAAATTCATTACTTACACCCTAATTTTGCAGATGTATTGAAAAGTTGCTTACTTATCATTGTGAGTTGTTAGCTAGGAATTGTGCTATGACAGTTCAAAGTCACTTCTTTAATCAAATCTTGCCGACTCTTACTATCTTTTGTTTCCTGATACTATAGTTATTGTTATATTTGTGATCTATATTCTCTATACCAATTACCTCATGATTATTAAACTTGTTGAATTTACTAATACAACTATAAGAGGTATTGTCTCAGTACTTGAATAATACAGTGGGTTCATTTTCTGTACTTTCTCAGACCTTCTTTTTGTTATACTTGCTTTCTGCTTTTGCTTAAAACTGCTCTCCCATCTGTTCCTACCCAAAAAAATATAAATTCAGGTATTAAACATCACATATTTTATTAGCAGATACTATATGACAAGTGCTTAGCTTGACACATTCTTTAGAACATGAGCAAATGCATTTTGTAGAAAAGGACTGAGTACTTAAGTAGTAGAAGTAGTAGCTACTGTATTAGGTACTGAGATGATTCAGTAGCCAATAAAAATAAGAGCACATTCTTTGTTGTCTCGGTTTCTGAAGAGCTTCCTGTCTGAGCACATAGAGAGAGAAGAAAATATAACTTAGGAGAAATAAAGAATGTAACAACAGCAAAAAATACAAGGTTTGTTTCTGTGTGTGTTTGCTTTCCTAGTATGGGATGAATTGGGAAAACAAAACAAAACAAAACAAAACTGTTGTCGTTTAGGCCTGATTGACAGCCAACCACAATGCAGCAGCTCTCTCTCCCTTCCCCTCCGGCAATGAGAAGGGATAGAGAGCCAGGCTTGGGGTTCAAGATAGGACTGGGATGGGGAAAAATCCCCCTTTTATGATCACGAGCAAAAGGCAGACTCGTTAGGGGAAGGAAAAAAAAGAACATACATTTACTACAGACACTAATAACACATAACAGAGTAGGACAGTGAGAAGCACTGCCACATCTTGAGAACACCTTCCCCCCACCCCTCCCTTCTTCCCAGGCTCAGTTCTGCTCCCAATATCTCTACCTCCTCCCCCAGTGGCGCAGGGGCAGGGAATGGGGGGTGCAGTCAGCGCTGCCACTTCCTTCATCTTCGGTGAGGGGAGTGTCCGAAACTTGTTCCTCCTGCTCCATCGTGGTCCCCTTCTCACAGGAGACAGTCCTCCACAAACTTTCTCTGACTTGAATTCCTCCCATGGGCCGCAGCGTTCCCCACACTGCTCCGTCATGGGTCACTAACTTCCTCCGACTGGATTCTCTCCCACGGCTGCAGCCCTTCCCCAGCTGCTCCGGCGTGGGACTCCCCTGCATGCTGCAATCCTCCCAGTGCTGAATTACAGCAGCGGGGCTACCTTTTCCCATGAGACCCCGGCCTTCTTTGGGCACAGAACCTTGATCAACCGAGCAGAAGCCACAGGCCGTAAATCAATGTCTTCTCCACCGTAGATCTTCATGGGTGGCAGGGGGGGCCCGCCCTGCCGTCTCACCACAGGATACAGGGGGGTCTCTGCTCTGGCACACCTCCCCCCTCCTTTCTTCCTCCGTTCCTCCACTGACCTTGGTGTTCATGCAGCTGCAGCAACTCCTCCTCACAAGTCCGACTGCACGTCACCACGTCCCTTCTTAAATACGTTATCACAGAGGCGCAGCTGATTGGCTCAATTTCCCAAACAGAAGTGGATCTGACGTGAAGCTGGGGGATCTTCAAGAAGCTTCTCACAGGGGGCCACCCCGATAGCCCCCTCCCCTGCCACCAAAAAAACTCCACCACTCACTCCCAGGACAAAAACAAAACAAACAAACAAACAAACAAACAAACAAACAAACAAACAAAACCAAAAAAAAAAAAAAAAAAAAAAAAACAGAGAAAGAGCACAGGAGGGAAGTAGAAAATGGTAACTGTGGAAAAGAAGAAAGATCAGGTAAAAAAACTTGATGTGAAGAGACTGAGAGAAGGGAGAAGTGAAAACATCAAGTTGCTATGGAACTAGGAGGCTGTGTCTACACAAAACAGTGCTATCTCACTGTTGGACCTTTATGAAATGTTGGGACTGTCTAAAGGCGTACTGCTACCATTTCTGGCTTAGACTATACTTGCTGTTGTTCCAAACTAACAGGTAAACTGTTCCAGTCACTCTGTATCTTCCACAGGTTACTGAGATGTGGCAGAAGGAAAGCCTAGAGGTGTTCACCCTTAAGATGATCCCCACACCATCCAATTACAAAAGTACTTGGCCTTTGCAGGAAATTTGGCCACAAATGAAATTCAGAAGGGAAGTGTGAACATAAAGGAAGTAGGAAGTTCCTCGGAATTTATGTGGTTAGGGATACTCATTTTTGTAGATACAGTGTTAGGCAAGAGGATTACCTCTCAAGTTGCTCAATTTCTTTCTGATTTCTGAAGTAAAACCTCCTTGAAGTGCAAAAAACTTCTATCCTATTCTACCTATGGCCTGAGTTTGCTGTTCTCCAGGTCCCATATTTTCAAAATTGTTTGAGAGCTAAAGACTGAGTTCATCAAGATTTTGTTCTTTTAAAACTTTTGTGAACTCAGTTCTAGATGGATATCTCATGGTCATTGCACAAAGAAACTCACAAATTATTTGTTGTAGTACTTACCCATTACCTGATCCAGGTAGAAACTTTCACATTTGAGTTTATGTAAAATGTAACTAGAACAAATAGAATTACTTTCCTTTTGCAGTGTCCAGAGCACTCATTTAGGTGAAGAAAAACAAAGTAGAAGTCTGTCCTCTATTTATGTGGGTTTTAAAATACATTTTCTATAAAGTCTATAAAGAAAATGTTCTTAATACTGCACTGTAGAACAGTTGTAATTTTTATTCCATACCATTTTTCTGTTCAGACTATAACAGATTTAGCTAGAGAAAGAGTAGGTTCACATTCCTCTCTAAATATTGTGTCTGTTAGGATTTTCTTTGGGAGATATGGCTTATGTATCTTCAAATAAAGGAAGAACACATATATCAATATCAATATCCAACATATTTGCTTAAACCTCTATCTACTAGGCTGTGAGAGAAGAGGGAGGTACTACTTCCTCTTTCTGTCATCATCTAGAAGAGAAACTCTTTTAAGTGCCTAATCCCAGGGTGATATTCAAAACTATGAACCCAGTAGAACCCCTAATAGCTTTACAGAGACCTAGGATAGACTGCATTTTTATCAGCACTCCATATTTCTTACATTGGGTGGCTCGTACTTCTTTATGTTATGTCTCATTTTAAGGTACTCAAATTTTGTAGATAGCCTGAGTTTGCTGTAGAGAAATCATCAACAGAAAGGTATTGAAAGTTTGGATCACTGTTCAAGTACCAAATCCTCTTAACCTCTAATTCTCAGAAACTGAGTTTGCAGAAGGCACAGTTAAAAGCACCTATCAATAATATGACTAATATAATCATTCATAAAGGTTTCTTCATACATGCAACAAAATATCATGTTTCAGCCTCACTTAATTAATATGTACTGCAAATTCATTTTCATTAGCTTTGTTTTCCATTCATCACTGATTTAGCAATGTGCAAGTGTGTGGTGCCTCTGCATAATTACAGGTGTCTGTTTCATTTTTAATAGACAAGGTATAATTAATATGTAAATTATTTCCTTTTTTTGTGGGAGAGAAGCATGTTAGTATTTTAAAGAGCAATGTGTGAACTATGGGAAAGTGACAGGATAAATATAAGGAGAGTTCACTTGTGTATGTGCTGAGGGAAGTAAATTACAAGCTTCTCTGTCCCTTACTACTAACAAAATTGTGCAAAGTTATGCATCAGGAGGCAGCTTCAGAAATATCAGAAATATCAGAAATATGAGAAACAAGGGATAGGGAGAAGGACACAAATGATTGCCCTGTAGGCTGGCACAATAGCAAAATCATACAGGAGAGATGGAGGGGGAAAATCTGTGGAAAATATATCAAATGGAAAACAAGGAAACAACAGTGAAATTTGTTTTGAATCTCGCTTATATAGATGTCCATCATAAGTAAAAATTGTAACTATTTTGGATGTAAAAGAGAGTAAATGGAAGGTGAGTGAACAATTATGCAAGAAATTTCTCATGTCCATGACTGAGATAGTCAGCACTAATTTTGCCTTTTCTTAAAGTTATTCTGCTCATTCACAACTTCACTGAAGCTCCTTTTGAGAATCTACAAACCAGTACAGATTAGGACCATTCTATGATTCTGTGATAACAAATATTATCCTTAATTTTTCCCTACTAAGAGACCTCAGTTTGACTTTTATCCAAGACTTAACCAGATATTGTCAATATAAAATGAAAATTATATTCCTGTGTGATTTAACCATATTTTCCCAGGTGCTAAATCTAGACTTCCTTCTCACTGCTGAAGCAATCTGAGAGTTAACAGCTATTGCCTTTCACCTTGACATTTTCCTCGATTCACATTTCTGTGCCCATGAGATGTGATCATTTATGATCTAGATTTACATGGTCTTGCTGGACAGTATGAAACTCCTGTGGCTTCAAGGCTATGTGTCCACCAAAGTCAGCAACTTGAAGACTATCAGTCTGTTTAATACTCTGTTAATGCAAACAGGCATTCACAGTTATCTATTTTGGACTCTGTATTAAAAAACACTTGGATGTTTTGCCTGTTACTCCTACTGGAAGACTATTCCAGGAAATTTTTTTTCTAATCTTCAGACAGTTTATAAATATTAGCTTTTCTGATCGTAGAATCACAGAATGATTTGTATTGGAAGGGATCATCTGGTTCCAACTCCCCTGTCATGGGCAGGGACACTATACACTAGAGCAGGTTGCTCAAAACCCCATCCAGCCTGGCCTTGAACCCTTCAAGGGAGCAGGCATCCACAGCTTCTCTGGGCAACCTGTGCCAGCCCCTCACCACCCTTACAGTAAAGAATTTATTCCTTATAGCTAATCTAAAATAACCCTCTTTCTATTTAAAACTATTACGCTTCAGCCTATCACTGCACTCTCTGATAAAGAGTCCCTCCCCATCTTTCCTGTAGGCCCTCTTTAAGTACTAGAAGGCTTCTACAATGTCTCCCTGGAGCTTTCTCTTCTCCAAGACAAACAACTCAAACTCTCTCAGGCTGTCCTCATAAGGGAGGTTCTCCAGCCCCCCTGCTCATCTTCATGGCCCTCCTCTGGACTTGCACCAAGAGGTCTATGTTCTTCTTATGTTAGGACCCCATATAACATTCTGATAACATTGCCTTTTAGCAAAAATATATCTCTCATTTCATGCTGTTTATCCCCAGTGGGTTTAATATCATCTGTCCTCTCAGACTTAGGTTCCAAGATCTTTTAATCTCTTCTGTGCATGAAAAGTTGTCTAGTCCTTAATCATTTTAGTCTGCACCTGTTCCAATACAATTTCCTCATTCTTTGAGACAGGAGAACAAAACTGCAAACAGGCATCCATGAGAGGTTTTACTGTAGTCCAGAGCACTTGGGCTACACAGCCATCAACCCCTGAGTCATGCAAGAATACCTTGCCTGTCATACCAAAGGTTTTTTTACCTCTCTGGTGTATATGGTCATAACATGAACATGATTTGGAACTATTTCATTCATACATAGATATTTCAACTGTTTATTACTGATTGTACCATATTTTCTAGATAATCTGAATATTATATTCATTTTTTTTAATAACTATATGTGGGGGGTTTTAACAGAAGTACCAAATAAGTCAACTTTGTTTTTCCTCAGTATCCATTCCATTCTCTAGTATAACAAATTGTCCTGTTCTTGTATTTTAAAGCCAGGAACTGGAATAAAGGGAATTACAGGTCTAACTTGAAATTCCCACTTGAAATACTAGCATTGACCTCAGAAGAAATAGGAAAAGCTTCAATGTGATACATTTCATATGATTTGTATTAAATTTACCAAGTGAAGTGCTCTCTGGCATAGTTACAAAACAAATAACTCTCGATCACAGTCATAATGTTTATAGTATTCTGACAGGTTCAGACACCATTAGAAAACGTTGACTATTACAAAATTATTTAAATTTGAGCTACATTCCTGACTCTGAGTTTTGGGGCTTGGGGTATGAGTGATATTGTAAATGAGCGTTTGAACATTATGTTCTCTGACAGTTTATTTTGTTCTTATTCTTGCTATCTTAATGAATTGAACACAAAATGATAGAACCTTGTCTTAAGTATGTCAGTTGAACAAATTTTTTAAAGTATATACTTCTGAGGATCATACAGCTGTCAGCTTTTGAGTTGCATCTCCTACCTAATTTCTGCACACTTCATTCTTCTGATATAAGTGCCATTCTCTTGAGATAAGTGAGGTTTCATGTCTTCATTCTTCAAGAATCTCCACTTTGTTGGACTTCTGTGTCCACATAAAGCCAAAGGTCTGATGAAAATCTTGGTTAAGGAAATTTCCCTGGAGCTAGGAGGGAGAAATTGAATTGCTCATATGAAAGAATTTGGTTATGAGAGCTTTTCCTCAAGCCACTTGGGCCTGTCAGGGTTAGCTATCAGAGCTATCAAGGTTTTAGGGTTTTTAATGTCATATAAACCCTGTATGTGACTGAAGCTTTCAAACCTTTTGCTCAGCCACAATCCTATTTCTACAGATATGAGCGTTTTTCATAGGCAGAGAATATCTTCTAGTTGTGAGGTTTCACTACAGAGCATACAGGTCAGAGCACATCTGGTGAAAAAACAGCTGCTTCACATGATTACTGTAGAAATTACCTAGAAAAAAATATTACTTTATTGCAAAGACTGGGAAAAACTTATTAGTGTTTAAGCTTCACTATAGAGCCAGAATTACTCTCAAATATCCTTTTAAAGGAAGACTTCTAGGACATAACTGAACTAAGAACTCATAGCCCCATGTATCCATTGGGAACAATCTCTGATGTACTGGAAAAGAGAGAGTATTTTTAAGTCTGTGGAAAAGCACAATCTGCCACTAGATCTTCACTAGATCACATTGTTCCTGAGAGAATAAGGGGATTAGTATTCATGTTTACCACTTTGATAAGTAACAAATTATTGGGGATTCTGGGGGTTCAGAAGAGCTCCTGAATACCTTGCTGCACAACAATATGCCTTTCTGATTACACTGATAAGAAGAAAACACGCCTTTGATGCCTTGGGTACCAACACTACTCACTGTGCTGCTTCTAAGGGTTCACACGCTGTTACTCTTTGAGTACCTGAGATATGTCCCAGGGAGCTAGAACACGGTAAAGGATCCAATTGCCCTGTTTCTTTATTTGTCAAACCCTTGGGTAAGGAGTACTTAGATATTATCAGTTTCCCCCCAAAAAAGACTAACATAATTCCTTATTTGGGAATATAAAACCCACTGTCACATTTATTACTATAATCAAAAGCAGATGAGTAGGTATGAGTACAGAGAATCAGACAACCATATATGATACTTCCACCACATGATGTTTTCCTAGCCTTCAAGTATTTGCAACACAAGAATTCCTTGACCCAAAAAAATGTTTTCATGTTTTCAGTAATCTTCGGTGGATTTCTTCTGTATAAACTTGTTCAATCTCTCTCAAATTGCATGGAAACTTTTAGCATCATGTAACAGGGAATTTTATACTTTGACAGCACTTTTATAAATAATATTGTAACTATTAACCCAGACCAAGCTGGAGTAAGTAAGTAAATAAGATAAATAAAGGTATTTATACACAAAAAACCCCACTGTGATGTTTTCCTACACACCATAGTAGCAAAATAGAGGCATAGGTGAGGAAGTGAATGAAAACCACAGTTAATGTACTAGACTAAGATTAAACAGGAAATTCTTCCTCTCTCCAACTGATTGGTTGTAACCTTTCCTGAAATAAAGCCTTTCAAAAGTATCTTTTTTATATAATTTACACCTCAGAAAGAACATCCTGAGGGGGAAATTCTCGCTTCAGAGCCCTTCCAGTTGTCTGCATGCATTTAACATTTTTCTCCAAAGCAAATTTACTTCTTACTTTTTGTAGACAGTCCATCCATTCTCCTTAATAAAAAAAATGTACAGGCTTACTTCCTCACTCTCTTAGAAAGGTGAATGTCTCTTTTTTTAGAACAGGTGTCATCTCCTTACTTGACTGAACAGTTAACCTCAACTTATAAAACTCTTCCCTTTTTCTCATGAGGTCACGTATGTGTTCCATTATGACTTTAATTATGGCTCTTATTTCTCATTCTCAAAGATAAAACCAGATATTTTATTTCTGGCCTTCATCTGATATCAGACACGAGTATTTATAATGACTATATCTTTCTTCAAGCTTTCTGAATTAAAATTTAAAATGTATTTGGGGGGGATTTTAAAACCTAGAAGTACAGGCTGTTTACACACTCTGTTCCAACATGACACTGAATGACTATAAATTCTGTCACTTGGATCAAAATTTTCCCAAGTACCATTAGGACGGGGTTACCCTACATGTTAAGATCACCCTAGTTTCTACTTTCATGGCTAAGTCTCCAGCTGCTGTACAGCAACTTGGAGCCTTTTAAACTGGTGTGTTACTGCGGAGCCGCAGATGAACGACACGCCGAGACGGGCTCAACATGGAAGATAGAGCATCAATCAACGTGTGTCTTTATTGGTCCAAGGTACATATATTTATACAGACATTGATAATTATTATGCCTACTAGTCACTAGCTGATTGGCTTAAGCTCTAAAGGTCGTATTCGCACGGTCCACCTACTTGCAGTTAGCTAACAGCACAAGCTTCTCATAACACTAAGTTTCTCATGTTACTATTTCTAATTCCTCTTGACTTGTTTTCGATACACAACAGTACCATAACACAATGTTTCTCAGACCACCGTTACCATAACACTAGGTTTCTCAGACCACTATTCCCAATTCCTCTCAACCTGTTTTCGACACACCACGGTACACAAGGCCGAAGCGTCCTTGACATTCTTCATGTATCAGCAGCTGCGAGCAGCTGCAGGCAAACCCTAGTGAGGCCCAGCATCAGCGAGGCAGCATCAGCCCTTAGAACAGGCTCTGATCGTACAACTGCTCGGTGGGCTCAGGACCCTTGTCTCTGAGCCATTCTCCAACATGTTACTAAGTCATTCACACTGATAGCGAGAACACCAACGGTTACTTTTGTAGCTCATGCATCCAAAAATAAATTGATCTGAAATGTAAAATAACATATTCTACAGTGTAAAAGAACCACATCATGATGTAGTTAGAAACACATACTGAGTAACAGAATTTGTAAAATTATTTCACAATAAATCCTTTAATAGGTAGAGAGCTGAACCCCTTTCCAAATCTGTCTCCATATTTAGACTTTTCAATGTTGGGTACTACAGTCTTTTTGAGAGTCAGGATCTGAATCTTTCATGAAATAACATGTAATATTATTGTTGACAACCTATTTGGAAAAAATATCTAGCTAGTGGAACTGATGAACACAGTCTTTGATGTCTTATATGGATCTGTACAATTACGATGCTTAATGAAGGTAAAATATATTTTGTGGACAACATATTTCTAAGCATGAAATTCTGTAATTTCAAGTGTCCAAATATTAGTCTCTACAATTGAAAAATCTTTTTTTTTTTTTTTGACAAAATTGAGGAAAATAATTTTTTCTGTTTTTCCTTGATTTTTTTTTTTTTTTTTTAAATTTCCCTGTTTTCACTATTACTAACCAAAATTGGAAGAAGGAAAAAAGAGAACTGAAAACACAAAATACGGAAATTATATAAAGGAAGGATTTTTTCATGAGAACATTCAAAAACCATATTAGTAGAAACTAATTATATATACCAAGAGATTCTTTAAAAATGTCAGAGACTTCCATATATGTTTCTCATTATTAAACAGCTCTATTAAGTGCCTTTATGTATAGAACTGAGATTAAGGATATACACAGTTTAAATCAGGTTCTGAATGCACATTGATCACTATGGGAATAGAGTGACATGATTTGTTTTCAGATAGTGACAATACTGACATACAAAGTGTGAATCCTTTTATTTATGTAAACTTGTATGACAAAATGCATGCCCTCCTCCAAAGACTGATTCTGAGGAAACAGCCTATCCACAATTGTTCACCATGATTTCTTCCATGATCATAAGATTTTGCTTTCCTCTAAGGCCTGATATGTGCTGTAGAATCCGATGAAGTATAACTAGAGCAAAATTAGAATAAAATCTGAATCAAAGTCTTCCAGAACATGCATACTTGTTTGTAAAGTATATCACATCATCTGTACTCAGAGACAACCCAGTAAAATCTAGCAGTATTTCAAAAAGATTCCTCTTTTTCATACTAGACATTGGCCAAGTCCTTAAGAATTTTCTACTGAAATAAAATAATATTTACTTTCATAAGTAATAAAATCTTAAATAACAGTCATGGTCATATATGATCATGAATATATACATAGATTTCTGAAGCATTTTAACCAGATCAGTATCTGAAAATCCCCAAAACTGGGAAATTATAAACTAAAATATTATGAAAATGAAAACCATTTTAGCTCTTTCAGGTAATATCAACAAGTATACTCAGCAATGCTCTTAGTAAAAATTATTATTTTAAGTGAGCATAAAAGGAAGTAACTACCACTTGAATAATGCATGGATTCTAGTTACTATGCAGGATTAGTCTTGACCAGGGTAATTTAAACATGTAGTATAAAATATAGAAAAAGCAATTGAAATTACTGTCATCTAGATCAACCTGATGCTTTTCAAACTCAGAAGAAATATATAAACAACTAAACATGAAGAATACTAGTTTTCATATTGTACATATAATACTTTATTAAGGTATCAAAGAAAAGGTAAAGACCAGAAATGATGATAAGGAAATAAGGAAACCCTTTTTAATGCAAATAACACAAGTAACCCTTATCCTATATAAAGAAGATAACTCTGTGGTTTACAAAACTGAAATCATAATATCTGAATCACTTTTTTTTCCCCTACATACCTTTTTGCACCTATGACAAGAGACAGTGGAAAACAATTGCATAAAATGTTCTCAATTTTTTTTATTAAATCAAATTATTGTGCAATTATTACACAAATTTTTATACAATAATCCACAAATAATCAACTTTATTGGTAAGTACTTTGATAACTCTCCACTGAATCTACTCTTGTTTAGTTGAGTTTGATCTACATAGGATGTAGTATCTCTAGATAACAACTTAAGGGTAAGAGAGACCACAAGAGAGAAACTCTATTCTTTACACAAGGTCACTGATTTCAATAACAATCTGTCTGTTTTTGCCTTCCTTTTTAAAGTCCTCTTCCTAATATTTTTCAGAAGACAGTGAGTCTCTTCCTTCAGGGTATTATTTAGTATATAAATGTTCTAGTATTTCATATATAAATGTTATATTAATATACTTGAAACATCCATTTAAATCACAAAAGCAAAATATTAATATATTTTTGGTAATATAGCAGAATACAATACAGGGGATACTAGAGAAATTAAACTATATTTTAAGTAAATGAAGCCTGCTATCAACTTGTTTGTTTGTTTGTTTTCCCAAAGGGAGATTTATAATCCTACCTCTCTAAAATGTGAACTAGAGGGATATACACATTTAGAGGTGAGTTATTCTGTCTGGTGTGTATAATAAACCAAGATTTTCAGCTACTAGAATCTTACAATTAATTAATTTGCTTGCTTAGTATTTTTGGAATTCAAGCCATCTGTTTAAATTCATAAATAGAAATTAGGATAATAATTACAGATATTTATTCCCCAAAACAATTAAAATTTTTGTAAATAAAGAAGGTAGAGAGCTGGTGATCATGTCAATTTATACTAGATATTTTTGTCCACTCTGTAATGGAAAAGTAGTCCCTATTAACTGATTGTCTAATTAGCTGAATCTCTTTCACTGAGTTTATAAAGAACAAACTGATAACACCGAGCTTCTTTTCTTCAGTGTGTTGCAGACTTGAAATCACGTCACCACAGGCAAAAATGGTCTTGCCCAGCATTCCATGAAATTCCCTGCAAGGAAACTTTTTCTACCCTTCTGTTGGAGCTGAGATACATCAGCCAAGAAAGCAAGCTAGTTATCTAAAGACTAAATCTGTCCAGAAGGTAATGAGTGGAGCTGTGAGATTCTGATCATTTGTCTCAGGGATATTTTTATTACTTCTGGTTTTAAATCTAGCAATAGACTAATGTAAAATGTGGGTAGGGGAAGTAGAACTATGTCCAGAACCTTAAATCTGCTCCTTTTGTTCCTGAGTCAGATTTCCTATCACTAGCTCATAATTTCATTCTGTAATTCTGATATATCTGGGAATATAATCTCAACAGGAAAGCTGTTATTAGCTTTGTCCAAGGTATATCTTTATTCAGTCATACTCTATTCAAATGTGGGTTTAACTTTTTCGATGCCTAACTTCCAATCCCCAGAAATTACTCATTTATGTAAAAAGTTTATTAGTATGCTCCCTTTTTTGGCAGACTTCAGTCAGATGAAAAGTGAAATGGGTAAAGTCACCTCACATTTTTTAATCAATTTACTTTATAGTCTGTAGAAGACTCCTGGACATGATGGTTATGATATTCCTGAAATGTATAAAGGGAGCAACAGTTGGGAGAAGTTCTTCAGCTGAGAAGTAATGAAACTTTCTTTATGGCTAAATAATTTTTTATATCATTACAACTGGAGGAGCAATGCTGGGAGGAAAGGAAAGATAGTCCACTAAGGAAGTAACAAAACAACAACTACAAAATATTTCTCAAATTAGCTCCTTAATTAAACATATTGTATTATTCTCTGTCAGTCCTAGGAGAAACCAAACTTATTTGCAGAACTTTTTTGGTGGCCAAGCACTTTACAATTTTAGAGATACAGTAAAATTTCAGTGCAATAGTATACTAATGGGTGAGACTGTGATACTCTATATTTCCGTCAAATTAGTGACTTCAATTTTATGTGTTCAGTTCAAGAAATAACTTCACCTTCTTCAAGTGACTGCATGCATTTTCCAGTAAATAGATGGCTATATGTCAGAAAAATATCCAGAACACAAGAAGATCCTATTTCATCCCCCTGTCCTGCTGAGGATGAGGAGCAAGCGAGCAGCTGGGTGGCAGTTTGGCTTTTGACAAGGCTAACTCACCACAATTCTTCATGTTTGTCTTTTGACACATTGGTATAACAAAGGAATAGCTGCCATCCCTTATTTTTCTTTTACAGTTTGTTTTTAAGATTTAATTCATGCAGGCATATTTTGGTGTTTCCTTTTATGTTATTTACATTCATTTTCAAGTTACGTTACTTCTCCAAACTTAATTCTATTTTTTTTTTGTACATACATATCTCTACAGTGTTAGATAAATATAAATTGAAAACATTTACACAGTTTTAGAACAGTTCTTGAAGGCTCTGATAACACTTACATTTATACGGAACTGACAACACAGCACTAATTCTGAAACAAAACAGCTTTCCAAGCTGCTCTTTGTATAATTGTATATAAAAGATATAATCATCTGAATTTAAGAAACTAGAATTAGTTTATTACTTTCAAGTTGGTAATAATGACATAAATTATCCCTGAGTTGAAAGCAGTACACTCACTATACAAACAATGGTATTTTTCATACTTTGCTGAACAGAAACTCCCTCAAAGTACATTTGCAACATCATAATATACTGAATAATCTATTTTATATCCAATTCCTATACTAAAACTGTAGGAAAAAATATGTTTACCAAAAGGTGAAAAATAAGACTCTGCTTCCTATTCAGTTGAAAGTCAAAGAAATATAAAGAAAGGGCTACCAGATCAATCTGGGAATGGAGAACCTTTTATGCAAAAAAAGGAGGTTAAACAAGGTAGGCTGAAAGCTAATATGAACTCTTCAGGAGGACTGCTTTATAAACTCTTAAAAGGAAGGGAATAGACACAAGGAAAAGTTGTGGGTTTTTTGTTGTTGTTTTTTTTTTTTTTTCTTCACTACATAAGACAATGTCACCATGAGATCAGTGTGAGTATAGCAATTTGGAAAATCATAGAACTCTAACCACCAGAGTAGTGAGGTTATGGAGTCGCTTTCCACTATGAATAAAAATAAAATAATATATATAGATAGTAATTAGCATGTTATCTGGGTGGTATATCAAAAGATTTATATATATATATAAAAAAAAAGATGTCTGTTCAAGGTAGCAAAGCTTAGACTCAATGTTTCAAATGTTTATTTCTTTGCAACTCCTTTTAGTTTTATAAATCTTTTTGAAAAACAGGTTTTTCATGTATGCTGGCACATGTTTAGTTCTAGTGAATATGACACCCAAGAGAAGGAATTCACAATCTGCCCTTAATTAATTTTTAACATAGATTATTCCATCCTTAACAAAGGTTGCTCTACATTCAATCTCAGATCAGTATGCAAATTGTATTATACTTTTATTCTCTTTAAACCATAATGCCTTAATTTAGCTAAATGTCAAGAAAATAGATTTATTCTCCTGGAAGGAAGATGGATAATTAAATCTTCCATGAAAATGATTAAGTCTTATTGAAAAAAAATCTAGTGAGAAACATTTAATTGTAATTGACTGAAAGAGTGCCACATTAAGAGAATATAGATCAAAACATTTGACATGTACAACAGATATGGACCAAAATAGAAAAATCTAGTACTTATATAGATAGGATAAGGTACTTATGTAGACACCCTGTTGTGGATGAAAATATTTGACATAGTTTTGATTTAGTAGTAATTCAAGAGTTCTTAATGGTGTGAGGTGAATCAAAAGGTTGAATTTTAGCAGCACTTAATGTTTGACCAATTTAAAGATTAACAAGGTGATTTGGTAGAACATGTTATGATTAAAATAGTAGCTTAGTTACAGATTTGAGAATGACAAAATTCACACCGACTTGCTACAAAGTATTCTAAATCAAAGTATAGATATATATTTATGTACACATGTATAAATACAAAACATGCACACACTGAGATAGTGTGGAAATATTTGGATATCTAGTGAAATATATAGACATCCACACTTGTGAAGGCAAACAAGCTTATTCAAGCACATATATAAGAGATGGATGGAAGAGACTAGTTTATAGTTATAATTTCCCTCTTCTCAAGTTTAGAACAAATACTTACAATACATCTGCATTCCTCAACGTGTGATAATTGAGCCTTGAGAAGTCTGACTTCTCCCTAGCCTTTTGTTTGGTTTGTGGGCAAACGATCTTCAAACCTCGAGGAGTCTAAGCCTGAGAGGCATCCCAACTCAGGGGAGATGCTGGTCACAGCCTGATGTGATCCAGGAGAGCTCAAAGTGTCTCACTTGTAATCGTTACTTATAGAGTCTGAGATAATTGATATTCATCAGGTACTCTTCCACTTCAGCCCAACTTGGATGATGGAATATTCTGGTACTTTCTACCAGTTGCACAGGCCCAGAACTTGCTAGATCTTGGAGTTCTGGTATCACCTCCTTTGGGCTACAACCTAAGTACAGGTGTGCTAGACTGTCAGGAGGTATTGATTGATATTATTGTTCTTAAGAAATAGGGGAGGGGTCAGAAAGCAGGAGTGATAAGGGAGTGCCTTAACACTCTCATCCACTGCCTTTATTATTACTGCTCTCAAATGTTAAGAGAGGAGGGGGCAGAAACCAGGTGTACTAAGGGGGGTGCCTTAACGCTCTGGTCCACTACCTTTCCCAGTTCATCCTGGGTTGTCATGTGGCCCAGGGTGGGGAAATCACACTGAGTGGCCCAAAGAGGAGGCAGTTGCACCACCACACACCCACACAGAATCAGTCATCTCTATTCTGTTGTGTATCTTTAAACCTACAACAGCAAACATCACTAGGAATGACACTGTAAAATAGCCATGCTCCTATAATTCCAGTTTTCACGTGATGTGTGGCTTCTATTACTACTTCCCTTAAACTAGGTCTAAAAACAGAAGAAAAAAAGCACAAAAAATATTATTGTTATGATTTCACTTATAACTCCTACTAAAATGCCTTCCTGTTTGCATGACATAATAATAACATACTAAGTATCCTATACTCATTTTTATCCCCGATGCTCTGGGAATTAGCTTAAAAAGGCTTCTTTATTGCTCCTCACTGAGCACCTTCCCACAGGGACCTTTAGTGTCACATCTGCAATGTAACTAGCTGCCTTCAGTCCAGTGACTAGAATCCAACATTTATTTTTACCTTTGATTGTATTTCATTTTCACATGATGTTGTAATGTCATTGTTTGAGCCTGGTCAGCAGCTAAACGCCACACAATCGCTCACCCATCCTCCCCCGAGTTGGGAATGGGGAGGGAATCGGAGGGGCAAAGGGAGACTCCCGGGTTAAGATAAAAACAGCTTAATAACAGTAATAAAATAATACAGTGACAGTATAAACAGGTAACGTACAACATAGTTGCTCACCACCCTCCAACTGACAGCAACCTGCTCCCAGCTGGTGATCCCAAACACAAAGGCACCACAGCAACACTCCCAGAAGTGAGAGCCCCTCCCAGCCCACTCCTGCCTTTATATAGTTAACGCTATGTCACATGACATGGGATATTGTCCAATCCGGGCCCAGCACTCCAGCTGTGCTCCCCCCGCCCCCTCACACAGGTGAGGGCACTAGGACCTGGGGAGCCCCTGGGGTCTCAGTGTGCTGCAGCACTCCTCCAGCTACCAAAACAAACATGAACTGTATTCCAGCCTGAACCAGGACACATAAAACATTTGCAAAAACTTGGCTTGAATTCTAATTTTTGTAATGTTGCATATTTTGGCTGACATCAATTAAAGTTTTGGTGATGGGGAAGTAGCAAAGAGAGGGAATGTCTGAAAATAAAATAAAATAAAATACAATTGTGTTGTCAAAAAAACACTACGTTCACTTTTAAATTCAACATGTATTTAATTAAAGTAATAGTGTGCAGACTGGTTGTAAATTAAGCAACAAGTTATAAATGCCCAAGGCAAAAAGCATATCAGTTCCCTCATTATTGCACATTGAGAGGGAAGCAGAGCTAAGTAAGGGGAGCATAGAGGAATCCTTTTTAATTTAATTCTGAGTACAATCTGTATCAATTTTAAACCATTGAATTTAAACAACAGACATGGGAACCTGGCATTGGATTGAAACTGAGTATTTATTCCATAATACTGATAGGCATACATATTCGTAGACAAGTTTTTGGATCAGTTGCAATTAGCTCTTGATTATGCCAGAAGGCAGATATTGGATTTGATTTTGATACTGATATTTACACAAATCTACATTTGAATTAAAGATGAAAAAATACTTTAATTTGTCATGCAAACTATTAATCTGAGACACACTAACGGAGGACGTTTCACTATAGAGAGAAGCTAAATCAGTCTTGGCAAGATTGAGTCAGGAGAAGTAAAGGCTTTATGACCTTACAGTGTTGTTGGTTTGGGTTTTTTTCCCCCCCTTTGTGTTGTTCATTTGCTAGATTTGTATTCATCTGATTTCACATTTCTTTTTTGTGGGACTACATTGCATTGCACAGGATAACCAATGTCTATATACGTATTATTCACTCCCAGTAGTCCATAAAAGTTAGTGACCATTAGAGAAATACTTTACTGCAACATTATCTTTTTCCTGGCATTTCTGATATTTAGAATATGTGAGGCAGCACTGCACTTTTTTTTTTTTTTTTGCCTGAAAAAGGATCAGATTTTTTCCTCCCTTCTTCGATTTGAAGGCACCTTAATATGGTCATAACTTCAAGAAGACTGTGGCAGCTGCACAGTCACTTGCTCAATTCAAATGTTGTTTCAGAGAGGCAAATCAACAAATATTTTCATAGCTTTTTCAGAACTGCTTTGTTCTACTTTGAATACTCAAATTCAGGGCTTATCTTACCTTTTTCATTATCTTTACCCACTCTATTTTCAGGTATGCAACACAGAAAATCATGTGATGTCCTGATATTCTCTCCATTCACTACAGCTGAGATAAGAATTAAGGGGGCAGAGCAGGTGAATGATATTCATTCTTACACGTGTCCAAGACAAGGTGGAGACAAGTTAAACATCTCTTTATATTCAGAAGTATGCTCCCAGAGTAAGCTCATCTAGTATACCCGAGGGTAGAATTCATCTCACTTAAATTTAAACACACAGTCTATGGAGACTGTGTGTGATCTTGATATGTAGCCTCCTCTTACAGTAAATGAAGAGGAACAGGCAGCTCTAAGGTGCAGTTCATCTCATTCAAAAGTAGTTGACTAAAACGGGACAGATCAACCATGCTTTAGAGTACCCTATTTCTCTATTTCTTTATTTTTGACTTTAAAAATTTTAAATGCCTATCTATCTTAGATGAGGACTTCTACATCTAAATAATTCTAGTGTTAGGGCAGATGAAACTCACCTTCATTCTTTTGGTCATACTTTTTTTCACTGAAGCCAAAAGAAAACTTTTCATAATTTGTTGAATGTATAAATATTACATCCTTTTGTTTCAATAAGCATAGTTCATATGTCTTTCCATAATAAAATGGTACTTACATAGTAATTGGGTTTTTTTAATTACATAGTTATTGACCATTTTTATGTTTGACAAAATCAAAAGCAATATATTTACCCATTTTTATGTTGTTCTTAATGCAGACACTACAACATAGACTTACTCTACATATCTATTTTAGAATTGTTCCTTCCATTTGTGGTAACAACAGTTGAACAGTCTACAGGAATTACTATTATTCTGTTTTAGTACAAACAAAAATGCACGTCTTATGTTTAACCTGAAAAGTATTGCTGTGGAGTTATAGCACAATATAAAAATGGAATAATTTACAGATGTATTTTGTTCCTGTGTGGTAAAGAACATGTCACTTCAGCCCCTGTTATACAAAGGTCTAAAAGGTCACTTCTTTCCTTATAAAAAACAGTTTATACATAAAGCTGATACATAAAGCTAACATTTTTCCTGAATTCCATTAGCTTTTTTATCAAAGGCCTGCAGGTGTTTTGATGTATTTCAACAAAAGATCTATTTAGCAGACATAGTGGCTGCAAACATTAGGAGGGATTGAGAACAAAATTACTGAAGGACTGAAGGTGTGCTTCAATGCATCCTTTTGCTTCAATATATTCAATGCTTAACTGTGTATATGTTATTTTTTCAATCCACAGAAGTCTTAATTAACACCTAATGTATCTTTCATGTTACATGGAAACCTCACATATGCTTGTTGTGCAATTTTATTTGCATAATAATACATAAATTCATTTTACATTAACCTCAGCAATAACAAAAATGTGATTGTTCATTTCCATTAAGTTGAAACTCCTTGTTTCTAATGCTACAGACTTATTTTATATGATTTATTAATGAGCTATTTATAGTACCAGAGGTGTTCTTAGGAGCAGTTTTCTCAGCCTATGAAGCTAGGTCAGCCTGATATTGATGTAATGTTTGTGATTTACTTGGCAAACAACCTAATTTTTCTGAGCAGCATTATCAAGTTACATATTTATGAAAAATTTCAAGACATTTAAACTCATCATTTTTCCCCCTGATTGCTCTCCAGAACACATAAAATAAATTTAGAATACATAAGGAACACATATTATCTAAGCACTCCATAAAGATCAATACCTGAAACATGCCCATTTAGATCCATCTCTTCCTCTCAGACTCATATAAATCTGCTTATTACAGTGGAGTTCTTTCTAATTAACTCCTGAGAAGAATCAAAACCTTAATGTACACATTAAAAAGGAATGCACTAGTAATGAATAATCTGCAATCTGTTGAAGATTTGGCTATTAACTTCATTGTAAAATCATAGGATATACTCACTTATATGAGGTGTATACACATAAAAAATAATAGCTAGTACAAATTTGCAGTGAAAAACAAGGATTCAGGACTGTGAAGATAATGCAAAAATGACAAATTATGATTTATTTAAAATATAATTCATTCAAGTTTAAAACAACTTTTATAAAGGTGAGTAGCATGTATTGGGACTCAGTTCTATGTTCTACCAAGTTATTCTCTGACAACATTATTGAAACACTAGATATAAGTAATAGGACTTCATACACTTAATGGCTAAAAGGACTAGGTAATAAAAATTTAGTCTGATTTTTCTAATAGGAAACAGCTGTCCTGAATTTAGTGTAACAGATTTTTGTGTGAAATAGAGAATATCTACTGAACATGGGGCTTATGACATGTTTCCTCACAGTCTTCTATAATGACTAATCCAGTTTAAAAATCTACAACTATTGTAGTTCATTTTCTTTTATTTAATTCTCTTCTGCTTCAGCTGCCATTACTGGTTCTAGTTATGCTTTCTCTGTTACCTTAAAAACCTTCTTGTATCAGATATCATCTTCCTTAAATAATATGCTTAGGTCATATTTTTATATGCTTTTAAAATAACATATTTATTTATATCACATTTTTGTTCTTTCCAACACCAGCATTTTAAAAACTTGTCTAGATTAGCATTAAAATTCAAAAAAGTTATAGAAACTTAAAAGTTGAAAAGTTAAAGATCACTGTGGAAAAAATAGTGACAAAAATACCATACAGGACAATAAGGGAAGTAATTTGGCTCTGAAGAAACTGAATTTGAGATTTCCAAATTTTTCATAGAATGTATCAAACTTCTCTTTTTTTTTTTTTTTTTTTTAAAAAAAAAAAAAAAAGTAATTCATTCTTTTGTACTTCTTAACAGAAAAAGTTAGGGATTTGATTTTCAAATTATTTTATTTGCAAATATTTTCATGGTATTTAGTAGATGATATATATCTACCTGATTTTTGAGCCCTCTATTATCTGTGTAATTGGATTATGATTCTTAGAAGTACTATTAATCTTGACAGAGTTTAAGAGGAGATGATTCTAAATGCTTATGCAGAAAATATGTGGAAACAAAAGTTTGGAAGACAAAGGGGCTTGATTCATATAATCACATAAAAGTGTTTAAAGCTATTGAAGATGATGACCTTCCTCTGATACTCCAGATGGATATTAGTATTCTGTTGATTTTGTGTAGTATCTTCTAATTCCACGTATCTCAGATTCATGTAAAAAGGAATAGATGTGGGTAACCAAAGTGCTGAAATTCTAGATGGCTATAAATTGATAAGAAGATTCCAAACACTTTTGATACATATTGAAGTATTTTTTATTTCATAGACTAGAAATTTTAGAAAGTAAGATGAGACTCTAAATGTGAATTTGACAGCATTCTAACATGAAGAAAAACATGGCTTAGAGTGGTTATTAATATGCTACATCCTCTCAGATTTTGACATTAATCACTGGGAAAACTACTGTGAATTACTGTTTTGAAAGTGAGTCAACAGAGTAGTAACAATAAAAAATACATCAGAAACTCACATTTGTATGTTGTCATTTGGTCTTTAGTGTTTATGATAATAGCTTTTAATTATGCTTTAAGATATTTCACATGAAGAATCAAGCACTAGTAATAAGAAACCTTGCTTGCTGTCTTTGTTATTAATTCTTTGTTAATTTGAAGGGTGACATTATGCAAGTTTGTTGGATTTTGAAAGACATGGACTAATATTGCCTTCATGAAGCAAATAGCTTTGTTTTCAACATGATAACGGAATGATCCATTATATAGAGAATTGCAGAAAACTACATGATTCTTCTGAGTAGAAACACATAAGAATACAATTTATAGATATAGGACAGTAAAAATATCCTCAGATTTGCCCAGTGAGCATGAACAGTGGAAAAGTGTAGAAATTAAGATCTGAATAATTTTGGGTGTTTTGGATAAAAGGTTTCATTCTAATCCATCCCTGTCTTGTGTTTTATCAAGTGTAGATCTTGATAGTGGTTTAAAGCAAATATTGTGAATGTTGCTACTGTTCATTGTATGTATGTAATTAAGAAACTACTGTAATTTCATGACCTGCTTGTATACACAACTATATTTTTATGTGTGCATACATATATATAAATGGGAGGGAAGAGGAATTAAGGGAAAGCTTATGCTGTTTCCTATGCTCTCTGTCTATACAGCTTCCAAGTAAAAACCCAGATCATTCTTTCCATGAACACTGGATCAGGGTTCTAGCTTTTATTCCATAGCTATAGGGAAAACCTATATATTAACAGGGAAATTCATGTATGACTTATTAAACTGAATATTGCTGAAGTTTTTCAGTGATTCAATTTAGAATAAGGATGATGGAAATCAAATTCAGGTTAGATTTCCATTGATGCAAAAAATAAATATTGGTTTAGAAACTTAAATAAAATGTCAGGTTTATGCTTTTTCAGGTTTCTGTAAAAATAGAAATATAACAAATATTTCCACTTAAGGTCACAGAATAAAAAGCTTGGTTTGGGTTTTGTTTTATTGTTTTTTTTTTTTTTTTGTTTTGTTTTGTTTTGTTTTGTTTTGTTTTTCTTTGCTTCTTGCTACACAGAAAAGTGAGGAAGTTACCCTGTCACACTGAGCAATACATTGCTATTAAAATATGAACATTGAACAGGTTTATAAAGTATTACTTGTTGCTGGTACAAAGTTTTATTTTAGAAGAGATCTTTTACTCTGACAAATAAAGCCCTAAAAACCCATGGACCTAGGAAAAAATATGAAGGTGTTAAAAAGAAAAGGAAAAGCATTATTCCAAGGAGATGAGAAGTACCAGCTGTACGTCATGTAAATTGAGTGAGAGTTCATGAAATCTTATTAAGCAGAAAAGCTCATAAGAAATAAAGCATTTTGTAATCCTCCTCCTAACTTCCTAAGCAGTGAAAGGATTGACTGGGTGAAGCCCAGTGTTTCAAAAGCTGTTGCTTTACTTTTTCCCAAGGATAATTATTTTTTTCAACATTAAGTTTATTCTGCTTTTCAGTTCAGTTGTCACGAAAGAATACTGAACACAACATCCAAGAACCCAACTGCATCCTCAATGAAATGTGTTTCTCAAGTCCAAGGTTGAAACAGAGTGTGAGTTTAACAGTCCCAAATTCAACCCTGTAAAAGTACTTTGTCATACTCTTTTGACCTTGTTTCCAATTACATTAATTAAAACTCAAATATCAGACGTCTAAAGAAGCTTCAAACAGATATAGCAAAAAGGTTTTTTGCAGATTTCCTACAGCCGTGGACAAGGAAATTCTTGAAGAACAGACACCTGAATTAAAAAAAAAAAAAGGAAAAACAAAGGAAAACAGGAAGACAGCATTTCAGCATGAATATGTATGGGCTTTAGACTAAACATTTTTATGCAATTTCATTGGAACAGAATTTCATATATATACATAATTTTAAGTTCCACAGAGTCATGAGTCTGTAATGGGATAAAACTATTCAGGTTTGGCTGGTTGGTTGTTCTTTTTCAAACTTCTAATGGTTTCTTCAATGGAAAAAGAACAAAAATGCATGATGAAAGACAACAACTTTTTTTTTTTTTTTAAATCTTATTTTCCCCCAAATAAAATGGAACAAATTCCAATGTACTGCTATGCACAGTAGATGAAGTTCCAGAGATGAAGGGATTATTTACTACTACTAATAACAAGTGCACTGTTTGTTTCACAGTAGTACCACTGTTAATTTTCAAAGTACCTGCAGATATTTGACCTTTATTTTCCAATGACTATTTGAGTTTCAAAAGAAACACTGTGAAAAAATTCAGAAAGTATCATCACCAAGAACGTATCTTTCCTCACTGAGAAAAATGATTCAAAATGTGACTAATTAAAAGCATTTATTATCTTTCTGCTCTCTCATTTTGTTGTCCTTAACTACAATACTATCATTTTAGAGACTGATGTATTCAAATTCACGTTTAACTTAGTCATATGACTAAAAATTAGTTAAGCGGCATATAGTGGTTAAGAACACTTCACCAAATGTTAAAATATTATCATGTTATATATCATGTACATTCTTTTAAATTTTATCATGTTCATCAAAAGAAATAGTAAATTATTTCTTAAAATACATCTGTTAAATAAGTTAAAATATATTAACCTGTATGGAATACCTGCAAGTAGTATATGTAACTTATTATTTCAGTATCATCATATGTAAAGGTTTTAAGGATTTAAGATTTTAAAATATCAGTGAAATGGTTAATGACCAAATAACTCTGTTAGCCTCTAATTGGACTGAATGTTATAGACAACTTCCAGAGAACAGCTTTGTCTCCTGGGTTATTTCCATTTTTTTTTCTTAATATGATTCACTTAATAGTCAAAGCACATTTGGTATCCAGGAAAAGTCTTAGCTTTCCCTTATTTGACCATTGTTAAAAAAAATAGGACTAGATAGTCTCTTAGTCAATCAGAATCTCTAATCAAAAGTCATTATCAATACATGAATATAACAATGGACAATGAAAGGATTATCATGGTAAATGTTACAGAAAATAAGTAATTTGACATTTGGTCTAAAACAATCCAGAGGTTTAATCTTGATTGAATGTCTTTCTAGGGGCAACCTTCACTGAAAAGTGGTAGTTAGGTAATACAGAGAAACAATTTATATGGATTGTATGACAGATTTAAATAGTATTATTTTACAAAAGATATGGGAATTCAAATTTGATGCGATAGAAGACAGAATTTAATATATAGAAATGAAACCATTTATTTAAAAGGACTGAATAAATGACGCAAGCAGTTTTCCAAGGAAAAGAGGTTACTGAAAGATGAGTGGTACAATTACCAATTCTCTTTAAAAGCTATGGTTATTCAAATGAACTTATCCAATTGCAAGTTTAAAACAGATAAAGATAATTAATCCCCTTCCAATGGGTAATTCTTACTGCAGGATACTCAAAATGAGAACAGAAAAAATTATAGAAGAATAATTCAAGGAAAATTATTAATTACGTAGAAACCGTATTAAAAAGTCCTTGAGACAAAATGTGTTTGACCTTGGAGAACATTCTGAGCATTATCACTACCTATTTGTCCCATTCTTACATGCGTGTAGACTTGGCACTTAGGGACATGGTTTAGTGGTGGACTTGACAGTGCTAGGTTTACAGTTAGACTTAATGATCTTGAAGTTCTTCTCCAACCTAAATGATTCTATGATTATTCCCTGTTGTGGTTTAACACTCTCTCACTCCTTTCCCCTCAGGGATGGGAAGGAGTAAATAAAACAAAAGGATCAGGGATCAAGATAAGAATAGGGACAGATGACTCACCAATTATGGTCATGGGAAAAAGACAGACTCAAGTGGGATAATAAAAAAAAAGAGCATCAATTTAATTTGAACAGCACCAACAATACTAATTTACCAATCAGAGTAGGACAGTGAGAAATAGAACCACATCTTAAAAATAACGCCTTCCCTCCCTTTTTTCTCTACTCACTCACCCATATCAGCGTATAGGGCAGGGGATGGGGTTTCGGTCAGTTCATCACCTGTTGTTTTTGCCAATCCTCCATCCTCAGGGAGAAGACTCCTCACACTCTTCCCCTGCTCTAGTGTGGTGTTCCTCCCATGGAAGACAGTCCTCCATAAACTTCTCCAGCATGAGTCCTCTTCATGGCCTGCAGCTCTTCACAAACTGCTCCAATGTGGGTCCCTCTCACAGGCTGCTGTCCTCCCAGTGACAAACTGCTCCAGCACAGGCTTCCCTCAGAGTCCTGGCCTTCTTCAGATGCAACCACGTTCTCTGACGTGGGGTCCTCCACAGGCTAAAGGTGGGCATTTGCTCCACTGTGGACCTCTATTGGCTGCAGGGGGTACAGCCTGTCCTCTCACCATAGGCTGGAAGGGAATTTCTGCTCCTGTGCACCTCCCCCTCCTCCTCATCTCTTCAACCAACCTCGGTGTTTGAATAAGTTAAATATGTTATCACAAAGATGCAGCAACCAGCACTAATTGGCTTGGCCTTGGCCAGATGTGGGTCTGATTTGGAGCCAGGGGAGCTTCTAGAAATTTCTCACAGGAACCACTTCTGTACCTCCCCCCCCGCCCCGCCCAAAATCCCACCACACATAAACTCAATAAACTCAACAGATTCCCCATACATCCACTTTTAGCTACTGTAAGAAACAGGATATAAACCTACACGGACCTGCTATTTAATGTGTCTTACTGTTAGCAGCAGTGTTAGAAGCAGTGGCAAAGCAAAATCCATATATTATTTATTTTCCAACTCATAATATATTAATCCAGCCAGTTATTTCTGAGAAGATGTAATCCAGGTCTTTGTTCATGGGTGTGTTTTACTGCAGGCTTCACCCATGATGCTAATTCAACCTGAATTCATTCATACTTTCTGAATGATCGTAAAAGAAGTTAGATTGAAATAACCGATACGAATTTATGTCAGAGTTTAATCAATTTATTAAAAAGTTCATAAAGGTCACTACAGAATAATTGGCTCAGTGTATTCTTTCTAATTATATGTTCCTGACATGTTTCTATTTTTAAATTATATCCTTTAATTGTATTGTTTTTATTATGTGAGAAAACAAATACATTGAGGAATGGATTAGTGGGAGCTGTGGAACTTGTAGTACTCCGTAGTGTGGTCAGTCCTATACTCTCATCATTCATATATATATTAAAGACATCTCTATTACATAGAAATATTTCTTTCAACATGTATGGATTTACCCCCATGAACTAATGAGACTTTAACCTTCAGAAATTACTGTGATGACACTGAATTCTGTGATGCAGTCTACAGTCTAAAGTGTCCCCTTTTAGGTCTGCCTTTAATTCATAGTATCCCAGTGTCAGGATTTCATCTCATAACAACCATACCCAGTAAATCAGTTAGATAATATTTTATCTTGTTAAGAAATATAAGAAAACTCCAATGCAAAAGTCCCAGCAAAGGCATATAGAGTTCATCCATATAGCACTAAATGATCATACTTCTGCCAAAATTAATATAATATATTTGTATATATTACACTAATTATAATTAATGCCATAATTCCAAATGTCTGATTTTGATTGTTTAGTAGACCATAAAATTATTTAATCAAGTGATTAATGTCTTCTTGACCAACTTTGCTTATTAGGTTAAAGCCTTCATCTGATTTGAATTATTATGAGGGCCTCTGGACATTTATTTGTTCGTATAATGACAAGAGCGCCTAAACCACCAAGTGTACATCCAAGTATCCCAATAAGCTTTTCAAGGTATTCCCTCAGGTCTGTTTTAGGAGTTGCTTGTTCATTTGTTTGGTTTTGCTCAAGTACTCAGTACTTCAGAAATGCATACCCTCCAGAATTTATGCCTTTTACCTCTGTCCTGCTCTCACAGAGATGAACAGTTTCCCTTGACTTTTACTGTAAGATGCCAACTTCTAATTGCTGCATGCTGAAAAGGTAGATAAAACAACCACTTCTCATACAATTCAACAGAGTTGCCCATAGCATTTTTGCCCATGACTGTGTTCAAGCATGTTCTCAAGTTACTCTCTATAAATTACTAGTAATTATACTGATACAATCAATACAGGCACTTTTCACTTGACATTTTTTCATAATTGTAGCAAAGTAATTTGGAAGGTTAGTTAACACTGAAAATCAACAACTTACTAAAAATATAAAAAATCATAAATAGTCCAATTCATATAATAAATTATATAATAAATACTTCAATGTATTAAGCATTGTTCCTTTATGTGTAAATAAAATATAAATTTATTTTTATGAATTTATAGAAATCAATAAAATATGCATGAATTCTACATACATGCAGAATGAAATACCTTCTGTTTGCTATATAAATCAAGAAAATGTTATTCTATATAGTGAAGATCCTCTAAAAGATAGAAAACTTAATCCAGGGGAGAAAAAGTACTATTGAGCTTTTCTTCTTCTTGCTTCTATCATATGTATATGTACACTTATTGCACTTCATTCAGAGGTCATTCATATCATGCACCATTTTGGCATTCCAGTCTCTATTTTTTTCTACTTCTGACACAACAGTGAGAAACTTGTAGTCATTCTCTTGTCCAAGATAGGCTATTTCAAGTTGAAAAAGAAATTAGTTATAACAGTATGTCATAATATTAAATCGTTAACAATTCTACCCCTTCCAAAACCTGAACTCTTAAATTTTATCACATTTCCTGAGGACCTTTTATTTGACATTTTCGTGAGGGTGGATGAGGCTTTTTGTTGTTTGTTTTTTTTTTTTTTTTTTTTTTTTTTTTTTTTTTTTTTGTTTTTTTAATCATATTTCCTGTGGAGTTTTGGAAATAAGAGCTCAAGAAAAAGAATAATACTATGAAATTATTTTGTGAACTTTCTCAAATAGTTTCTAATGTTTTATACAACTTAAACAGAACTGGAGCATTGCAGAATAAGTCTATATTTTAGAGTTTAGTACTTTCAGTTCAGTATTTTCTTATAGAAAATTATTTTAAGGTGTTCCATCATAAAACTAGAAGTCTGTGAGTTTTGCTCTCACAAAGGCATTTTTTCCAACAGAAGCTTTAATGAAGATGATTAGTTCTCCTGGGATATGAAATAAATTAATTTAATCAGAAATCGAAGCAGATATATAACAAACTTCCTTGCATCATCTTATCTCTCTTTCTCTTCCCCCCTACCCCCAAGATATTATTTAATCTCTGTAAAAAAATTAAAAATTCTCTAAGACAAACATATTAAACAATTTGAAATCTATATGGAAAATATACTGCTTTTGTTTCTGAGAATACATGAATAATTATATAGGTTATTTTCTTCTAGAAAAAAGTAGTACAAATATTGTTCAATCAATCCTTGGAAAAGCAGAGAAAATTTATTTCTGTGAAATAGTTCTTTAAATTTTACAACCTGATAATAAGAACAGAAAAGGTATAAAGTTAACATGATGAACCAAAAAGTTGTTGTTTTTTTTCATAATCTGAGTTAATTTGTTTTCTTTTATTACTTTCTGATGGATTCATTAATTATTTTTAATAGCCAGATCTATATCGTATAACCTGGAAAAAACAAATCTTAAAAATTATTTCTTTGTCAATTATTTCTATAACTAGTAAATGTATACTTATAATTTGATAATCATATACTTACACAAAATAAAACAATTTCCCAAATGATTTCAGTAATATGGATGTCATTAGAAATATATCTGTAGAATTGAAACTACTCACAAATTCTGTAAAAAATCAGTGAAGAATCTTGGAGAAACAAAAGAGACAGTAATATAATAATCTCAAAAAATATTCTTTTGACATATTAAAATTAAATAAGTGAAATATGGAATTCCAGAAGTATCAAAGAAGCTCCTGCAAAATATCAAAAATTTGGTTTTGCAGTATATTTTTCCAAATAGTCATTTATAATTAATTATTTTTGAAAGAGAGTAATAAGACTAAACTTCCCAGGAAAACTACAGAAGCAGACTTGTATATGTGTGCTTATATATGTTCATACTATTCATTCACATTATCTATAAAATTGGAAAAGAATCTCAAAATATAATTTTTATATAATCTATGTTTTTCTCCAGTATTTTGTTTTGGTCATAAAATTGAAATGTACATTCTTTGAGTAGATGGAACCTGAAATGGAATTGTTGCATTACCGCACTCATATATAATATACCCATTTCCCTCACACTAACTGATCACCCAGCCACTTAATTTTCTTTCATATATAGCTGATCAAAATATTGTATTTCTGTGTACATTTACTGTTGTCTTTACACACATGTGAATTTATATAAATTACAAAATGTTATCAATGTATCGCACATAAGCTTTGTGTAATATATATAAATATATTAAATATAAATATGTAGTATTTGATTGTAAATTAAATTTAAATTAACTCTTGTTTCAAATGTTTAAAATACCCACTATGCATATAAAGGAATGATTGCATAAGCATCCAATATGTAGTCATATTGTGTAAGTAATTTTGCAAGTGAGAATACTAACATTTAACAATCCATCTCACGTTTTACAAAGATCAACCCAATGAGAATTTTGTTATACACACGTATAAATCATGGGAAATAAGGACAGACAATGAAAATACAGGAAGACCTTTAAAACCTAAGTGAGGTTTGATTTTAGCTAACATTTACTTCCAAATATACGAAATAGCTTGACTCCATTCCAGAATAGGTGACATGTTTATCTTACCTTGTGCCCTCCTGTTCCCCACTAGTCCTTGACTTACCATATTGTGACCTTTATAATAGCTTTACAGAGGATCAATCAGGCCAAGACAGAACTGTAATACAAAGAAGTATTCATTATTTTATATTGGTTTAAACTAATAGGCATGACAAGTAAAACATGGGTGATTGATTTCCTGACCTTTAAAGTGTTTTGTATGTAAAGTGCATAAGTTCCAGCCGTACAAGATATTTAATGTTAAAAATGAATTTTAATGTTTAACTATATTTGTTATATGCTCCCAGTGGAACTCACATTTCATGACAGCAAAATCTACTATTTCATCTCTGCAGTGACTCCTTTCATTAACTTCCCTGATACCTTTCCAGTTCTTTAATGTATAGTATGAATATCCAAAGAATAAGATCTCTTTTAATAGCTGTTCATTTTATGTGACTATGTACTGAATTGGAATCAAGCCAAAATCAAATTCAGGAATTTTTCTGAGGCTAACTTTCCAAACAGCTGCATAAACTGCTAGCATATCTTTGGGACTGAATATAAAATGACAGCACTAAAAATTGCATGGGAGTGGGAGAAATAGGTGAAAAATATGTTTTCTTTTTTTGACAAAAATCAGAACCCACTTCAGAAAGGAATTAATGATCTAACTAACATAAAGTATTCCTTGAATCTTTATGCACTTGTTCACCACAGAGAGTAAGCTTTAAGCACCCACTCATAACTTGTTTGTTGGAGACTTAGCTAAGATTTGCTAGAGCCCACTATGGCTTGAAGTATGTAAAATGCTGGAGATCAATTCTGAGACATGAATCAAGAGACCTGGTTTTCAATTACAATAGAAAGGTACTGACCTGCTTAAAAATCAAATGCATTTATAGGGTCTCCTGTCAGACACTCTCAAGTTCAGGTGACTCTTCTATAAGTATCTTCTGTTTGAAGATAACAATTCTAAAAATGACATTAACCTAAAATCACAGTGAATAGAAGAAACTGTTAAACTATCTATTTCAAGTTTGTATTTTAGTGCTCTTTGCATGTACTTCTTTATTCACCTCTATATCCCATGAATCTTAATTTTCATGATGTTTCATGTTTTGAAAAATCTATAATTGGCCCAACATCTACCTACCTTCATTCTGCCTAGAGACCAGAATAGATATCTCATTATCAAGCACATAGCAAATAATTAAGGACAATGAGAACATTTGTTCCCTAGGGTCTTTGTATGCATTTCAAAGTTTGCCCTTTTTTTCTCACTTACTAGTGTTATCAACTATTTATCCTTATGATTTTTTTCATTAAAACTGAAGAGTCTGTCCTTTGCTGAAAACACAGCAGGTTTTAAGAATGGCTTGGGTGGGTCATTTCAACATATATCTTATTAAAGAACACCAAAAAAATGTTACATGGCCACAGGTTAGAATGGGTTCTTCCAGCCATGGTTCTTCTTTCTCCTTTATTAGAATTTTCTTAACCACTAAGGCAAGCTGTGCGTGTGGAATGAGATTGTATTTATCTTTAAAAACTGTTGGCATTTACGTAAAAGGAAAAAAAAAAAAAAGTGGTCACCATAAGCATCTAGGAGACTGAATTTTAGTGAATTTCCTAAACTTTCATACCATTACTTTGTGTCAGTGTTCTCATTCGTAATAAAAAATTATCACCTTGTCAAGCAATAGGGGGTAGCGATACTGCATAATTACACAAAATAAACAGAATTTCTGATATTTAGCTGGTGACTAATTCTTAAATCATAAATGCTAGAAATTATGTTAAATTTGTTGGTTAAGTGCCCCTTCCTAGGACTAATTGACATGTCCTCCTCCTACACAAAGGTGAAAGTATTTACAAATATCATGTGATGATGAAGAATTTCTGTGCTCATCTTGCTGGATGACTAGATGAAGAAAAATAAAACACTGCAGGAAATGGGATGAAATTAGCATAATTTTCTTCTTTCTGTATGTCCTGCAACATTCTTCATCCTTTGTTTTCATTTTTTTCTTTCCCAGTTTTCCGTATTTGAAGAGTGTTCCAGCAAAAACAAAAAAAAAAAAAAAAAAAAAAACACAAACAAAACAAAAACAAAAACAAAAACAAACAAACAAACAAACAACTAAAATCAATAACTCTTGTAATAAAATCTGGCAGAATTTGATCAGAATAGTAATTATTTTAATAATTATTCCTTTAGACATGGAGAAGACATAGGGTTTTCTTACTTTAACCTGCAATTTTATTACTTGTTTGGAAAAACAAGGCCACCTGGAATTCCCCCTTACAGTTATTAAGTTTTCCTGTCTAAGCTATTTTATCCTCTCTAATATCCTGGAGTCTTTCAAGATATCACCACTCTCCTCATAGCAGCCAAATGTTACATTTTCAAAGATGATTGTGTAGTCAATTTACTTCTACATTGCCAGATCTTCTAACAGGATGCTGAGTATCCCTTCTAATTGTTAACTCAGTATTATTGCTATCTATAGCTTTCACATTTTACAAATGAAAGTAATTACAGCAATTTTATTTCTAGAACACTTAATTTGAAAGATGGTACTTCTGGAAATTACATAGTTGAAAATAGTTTTGATTCCCGATTAGTACAAGATCAGAATGCCCAACTGTAAGTATCTGAAAAATGCATGTCTTACAGTTATCCACATTTTTCTTAGCATCTCAGTCTCTGTTAAATTGAAATGTTTAGTCAATTCACACTTTAGTGTAGACTACAAGTTAGGATTCTTTGATTTCATTTTCTTTAAATAAATATGAATAGTACTTTAAAAATTACTATTAGATCACACAGTATATGACTGGGGTGGGCAAATCTTTAGTGCCTGTAACAGTAGGTGACAGTAAAAAAATGCATAAGAGGACTGATGTGTGAGGAAAAGCCTTTTAAAAAAAAAGAATAAATAAACCAAACCAAACAAACCAACCAAAACAAAACAGAAAAATAGAACAAAAAAAATTATAAAGGATCATATCTGCTCTTAAAAGATCTAAGTCTTTAGAAAGATTTGAAATCTTATTCATACTCAGACATTCAAGATTGCTATCATGTAATTGATACTTCTCCACATACTATGCAGTTTCATCAAAGAATAAACAATCATGGAAGAATGATTAAGACTTTCAATGTTTCCTCCATTGCAATTAAGATTCAAAACCGAAGATCATCCTGACACTGCGGATCGTCATCAAATATAAGATTCAGATTATACTAATAATAAATATTCAGTTTTACATGTATATTCATATATTTATATAGATGGAACAGGTACTTTGTCCAAAAGATGGGATTTTGGGCATAACTATTCCAAGGCATTATTTTTTATTGTGTATTTCTTTGTATTATCTGAAACACTTACAGAAGAAAACCAGTTTCAAGAAAATGTATGGTACTAATTATTAACTTTATTAGTCCTGTTTAACACAATGTTTTATGAAAAATAAGAACTCAGATGTTTGTTTTGTCACATCATCAGTAGAAATCTAGATCATTCTGTCATGGGCTTTAAAAGAAAGGTTGAATATTTATGACATATACATGACATGACATGTATACATGTAATGCATGACATGAATGCAGTGTGTCTTGACATTATTTCTAACCATGTGTACTTACATATACATGTATATACACAAATATATATAAAGATATGTACACATATGTATGTGCGTGTATTTCCAAATATATATATGTATATGTATGTCTATATACGTGTGTGTATGCGCACAAGCTGGTGGCGTACATACACACAGTCAGACTTATTACACATAGCTTTTTATATCTTTCTACAATTCTTATTTTTATCTATTGTCAAAGCCTAGGTGACAAAAAAATTACACAGGCTACTTTCTTAAGGTTTTTTTTACAGCTCAGATTCTTCAGATTCAAATTCCTTTTTTAAGAGACTCAGTCTTCACCTTCTTTGTAGGATTAGGGTGTCTAGTTGTAATTCTACAGATTCTAGCATTGGATTTCTCTCTTTAAGAAGTTTGTGTTTTTTTTTTTTTTTTTTTTTTGTTTTTTGTTTTTTTGTTTGTTTGTTTGTTGTTTTTTGTTTTTTTGTTTGTTTGTTTGTTTGTGGTTTTTTTTTTTTTTACTTTAATATATTTTAAGTCACACAAACTAGATTTTACAAACCTGGAAAAATTCACTCATTATTGATTATAAATATTGCTACCCAATACTTTTGGAGAATAATAATTTTGAGGAAAAGCTGGAGAATAACCTCAGCCAGTGAATTTTAAAAATAGTTTTCTTATACATGTCATGTCAGAAATATGTACTCACTATATCTGAAACATAAGTTTTCTGTAACAAGATTGAGAACACCTTTATGAATTTTGAGGTGAAAGATTAAGATAGAATTTTCAGAAAAAGCTATTACTTATATTTGAAATTCAGTTTATTTCATAACTTTAAAAGTCAGTATGCACAAATTGTGTAGTTTATGGCAATCAAACAGTTGGAAATAAATACTGAATTTCCTGAAGGTCTTTCATCTCCCTTTCCTTAAAACATTAACTACGATAAATAATTAAACAAAATAACTATGTCTAAGCAATCACATATAAAGCTAAAATCAAAGTTCATCTTTGTGCTAACAGTATTTCAGCTGAGAAATTTAAGTAAGATGAATTAGTTAGTCATTCAATAAAAAAATAAGTACAGAATAATGCAGTATTGAAACAGAATGATCCACCTAAAATCATGTAAAAGGGTGACATTGATCTGATAAAAAGTAAAAAAAAAAGCAGTTTAGTGATTACTTATGCCTGAGCAAATCATGATAGGTTCCATTCACAGTCAATAGAGAGAAATAGACACCTCCAGGTATGATTCATTTCATCCCAGAGGATATGTCTAAAATTTGTCAGATTAGTCGTGCCCTAAACGAGATCTTTTTGTGCACTAATCAGAAAGGACACACACAGAGACTGGCTTAGCTGTCAGTGTCTACAATGTGGATCGTCAAATATAACTACAACGTAACTCATCAAATTTCTGTAATAGATTTGCACTATTTTCCATGCATCTAGTCAGAGCCTCTTTCAAGAATATTTTAATAGTAGCAACATGATGGAACAATTTAAATGGAGTTGAATGAACCTAAATGAACAATTCCTAATTAAGTTTGCAAATCCGTGAGCCTATCTCCTTAGAAAATCTCAACTTAAAAAGTAAAAGAAATCATACAGATACAGTAATTTTGAGTATTTCAATCTAATTCTCAGCCCCTGTAAACAGATAAACACAGCAATAAGACATTTAAGAAACTGAATACTAGTTTAACACAGAATAAGTCTCTCAGACTGAGTAGAATGGCATTTTAAATTTAAAGTTGTGCCCAAGACAATATCTTAAGAATATGCCATATGTTTAGTCACAGAATGTAACTGACATTTGCAATAAGCATAGTTCCACTGATTTCAGAAGATATTCTTTCAAACTACATTTAAGAATGGTCAGTGTGACACAGTTTGCTAAAGAATTGAGTTCTTTGATTAACTGGTTGGGGGGATGTGTGTGTTTTCTTTTTCTTTTTTTTCTGCTGTTAGCAAGATACTATCTTTTTCAGTGCTGCAACTATCTAGAAGTTATCACCATATAAGTGTACTAGAATAAGAAGGAGCTATTGATTTACAGCACAGTATGGATATCAAAAACTAAAAATTAATTTTCAAACCTGAGCTTACCTTCAACATGACTGAAATTTGCAATCTTTGAAACTGGATGTATACAGAAGTTGTCCTTCAAAGGTTCAGGACTTGAAGGAAAATTAGACTAGCCGCAGAAAATGTTACATTAATTTAAAGTCTGGCTTAACTCCAGGCATTTGAGAATTTCATTATATTAGAAAAAGCTGGGGGAAAAAAGTCTTTTCATGAACTAACTAGGTGCTGCTTTGTTCATCTTTAAACTTTACCAATTATCTTTTAGCCTGGTTATCACAGTGAATACCAGGTGGATTGGTTTCAGTCATGTAAACATGTTTATAGGGCCGTTAATTACTGCTTAGAAATTCTTATAGCTTCCAGATGCTGCTGCTGAAATCTGTGAATTTGCTTAATTCACAATTGCCACATTTGCCAGCCCCATGTCTTAGGTTATTGTAAATGTCTGTGAATCAAGCTGCATAGGAAAAAAGATCTGTTTTACTTAGAGGTTATCATCTAAAGTCAGGCATCTAGTCTTGGTTTGTCAACCGGAGTAGAATTTAACTGTGCAAACTGTTAACAGTCAAAATCTTGTTTATGTGCAAGGAGGAATCACCTTATATGTACAATCAATAATCTTTTGTTAGTATAATTGAAATTTTAAAAGTCCAATCCAAGAATCATTATTATTTCAGATACAATTGTTACGGAGAAAGAAAGAATAGTCCTATAGAGAAAAAAGTCTCAATAAATGCCCATGGTTTACAGTTGTGGTGGCTCCAGTGTTAGCCTATACGCCATCACTTATCATCCCATAGCTGTGCTCTTCTGCACCACATCCTGTGCACCCTCTTTTCAAGGCCTCTGCTGTAGTACCAGTCCTCTATTTCTCTATGCTATCTTTAGGTTAACATCATAAAATGTTGATGGCACTGTTTAGAAGATATGCAAAAGCAAACCAAATTATCTCATCAATCAGAAAAATTACTGTCACAGATAAATCAAGTGAAACAAAGCTATGGGCAGGTCAAGATAAGATCATACAGAGAAGGTCTGACAAGCCTGAGTCCTGCTTCTTTGTATAAACCATGTGCCCTGTTATTAGCAGTGTCAATACCATGTTTTAAGCTACAGGGTAACAAAACTTAGGGTTTTAGTGCTATTTCAGGTGCCAGAGAACATCCAGACTTCCTGCAGCTGTCCATTTCAAATGCCTTAGGAAGGAGATTTGGAGGCTAGTTAGAATACTTGTGTTGACAGATACGACACAATCCACATAAGAACCACATTCTGGAGAGGCAGCTTCAGGCCAGGAAGAGTTCCCTCAGGCAGCTAGGATGGCATAAAATGCTTATGTTAAACCTGTTATACATACAATCAATACAGAGAGAAAGCTATTGTGAGATGGCAATTCATCTCAACCAGAGAGATATTTAATGTGAGGAAGGGACTTATGACAGTCTGCTCTCTCTGATTATAATGGAAGAATACACAGCTAATTTAGACTTGGAAACCTGAATTTAAGACAGCAAAAAATAAAAGAGAAGAAATAATCATTCATGCTTCAACAGCAGCAAACATTTCTGAGTAGTCCTTGATTATGTGCTTGCTCCACTGCTATTCCAAACCTTCAGGGTAAGAGAGTTTTCTGCTTCTGAAATCACATACCCATGCTAAACTGGCAAGGCTTGCTAACACAGCACAGTGACATGCTAAGAAATCTACTGGTCTTCAATCTGTTCCAGAAATAGCCCTTATGCCTTGTTGACTACTGTCTCTATAAGCATACCCTCTCTTTTTAAATCTAAAACACCTCACTTGACTACATTTTTCTTTTAAGAATAAACCAGAAGTGTGAAATGCTACTTCAACTGTCATACTTCCTAATTAATTTTCCTTCTTCATGCTTTGTGAAACAACTGTTTCTGTCCTAGCTCTATCCTATTCCCCACTTCAAAGAGCTTCTCTCTTAGAAAATAAAACAAGTTCTTAGACCAGTGGGGTAGTTAAACTAAAGCATACTATATGGGTTGTAGATAATGATATTCAAAAAATTTCTACTATAATCATCCCTAAATGGCTGATCAGGGACTATATATGGAGGGGAACTGATTAAATAATGAAAGCTATCCTTCAGCTAGTATAGTCACCTGAACTGAAATAATCATAAGTTATTATTTTTGAGTTCAGCAAGGGTAATGGTCTAGAAAGCTTGCATTCAAAGATCAGCATGTGTTTTGGGGTCTCTGAAGTCCATTGATTGTGTTATGGTTCTGAATTGCTTGCTAACTCTCTGTTAACTATAATGAGGATGAATTCTGAATGCTCTAAAGTAGATCTTGCTTCAGTTTTTAGAATGTTGTTATGGGATCATGAATCCTACCATCAGGGACACATACAAGCTTAAAAAAAAAGACATCTGATGACTGCAAGACCTATTCTGAGTGCCTTGAAGATTCTCACTGTAATAATTAGTTGTATTTGATATAATGAGCCAAGTGACTAGTTGCTGTCCTGCACTACTTTTTTTTTTTGTAGCTTTATAACCTTAAGGGAGCCTGAGAGACTTAATTTATGGAAATTTTACTTTAAAGAGTTTTTCTTTTCTGAACAGCTAGTATTATATTCTGACCTCAGTAAGACTTCCAGAAAATGGATTAATACTCCCTGATTTATTAAACAGATTATGCTTATTCTTTGTTTTATTCATCTGATACCTAAAAGAATCATGCCTAGATACACTGACTCACTCTTTCTCATTTAACATTAGATCCAGTACAACTAACTTGCCTAATTTGAGCTTTATGTGTGGAAACTCATTTATGCCTCTAGTAGAATCTTAACAAGTAAGTAGACTCCTTCTAGGATTTACTGACCCTGATACTTGCGTTCAAAAGACATCTCCCAGGTTGTCTCAGAAGTTTCCTGAGAACATAACTTCAGATGCTCATATACCATATTATGTGGAGAAATGCACAGGAATAATCACTTGCATGCTAGCTTAACAATAGATATTAACAAGAGAAAGTGGCTGTGCATCTGTTTTAATCTAAAGAAGCTTGAGACCACTTTTTTTTTTTTTTTTTTTTTTTTTTTTTATGTCCTATGAAGGTATCATGACTAATTTAACACAGAATATCTTTCCTGTGCTATCCAAGATGGCAACATTCTCTATTCCTCCTTCTGGAAGAAAAGTATTGTGAAGCTAAGAATGTAAAAGTTCAGATACAGAACAAATTAATTTTATGACAACTGATTGGAAAGGGATAATAAGATTCTGTAGTTATTCTTTTAAGGTTTAGGGTGTTGCTTTTGTTTGTTCTGTGCTTAAGTGAGCAATATTCTAATATTTAATATGTATCAACATAAAATAGTTAAATGACACTTAGAGGAAGTAAGTAGGGTATTCCCTTGAGAATGAGATGAGCAAGATATTGGCTTATCAGAAAGTGCATATTTATGTGAAAAGAGGTGGTTAAAACAAAAAGGATACAGAGTAAGAGTTAAAATTCAGCATGATAATAGAGGCTTCAAATGAATAGGGACTTTGTCGTGGCATCTGAATGATCTTTCCAAGACTGATAACTGAATTCTGAAGGCTTTGTACTTCTAAAAGATTTATGACCAGTTTGAGTTTCTTAATGAAATAAAGAGCTTTCCTTTCAGAATGAAAGCACATATATACTGCCAAAACTGGTCTTCAGCTTAATGATGTTCAACTGAATTGTAGTGGCATAAACTCAGAATATGTTAAGGTTTGGAACATAAGAAAGAAATGTGAATTTCCTTTCCTGTATTTTGTCTTGGAATGTTACCCCAGAATCAAAAAAGCAAATATGAGGTTCATGACATATCTAAATGACCAGAAAATACTAGCTGTCATAGGCATGAATGTTTTCTGTTAGACTCTGGACTATTGAAGAAAAGGAAGCATTGTGGCAAAATACCGTATTGCACTTAATGAATTAACAGCTTTCTTAATTCTTCTGCTTCTGCTTTTTTCTCTTTATATCCTTAGAGACATAGTTTGGCATGATCCCATAGAACTCATCATGTCTCCATAAGTATGCACAGGAGTACTATGGTAACAAAAATAAAAGCCTTTAATCTAGAAATAGGGTTTAAAAAAATCCAGTCATGTGGGTAAATTAAACAGTCATCTTGCTTGTCAATTTTAATTTTGAGATATAGTATACACTCTCTCTTAATAGTCACAGGTTTCAGCACCTGGAGCCCTCAGCACAAGAAAAACATGGACGTGCTGAAGCAGGTCCAGAGGAAGGACACAAAAATGATCAGGGGGCTGGAGAACCTCTCCTAATGAAAAAAGGCTGTGGAAGTGTGCTCTCCCTCCTCTCCCTTCAACCTGATCTGTATTTCCCATAACCCTATTCTAGTGATAGCCACCAGTGGTTATCATAATGAATGTGTCTGGTTGTGATGACTGCATCTGACTCAAAGGGGATTCAGGGGAGACAGATAACAGTACAACAGGCAAGGGCTAATTTGAACAATGCACCCACCTAACCACGGTGCCGGTCGATGTCTGACTCAAGACAAATTTGAAAGAAAATAACTTATTCAGTTTGTATGTAAATATATGACTATATATTTATACATATTTTTAAAATATATAAAAATATATAAATTTATAAGTATATTTATAAATTACTATAAATCAGTTATCTTACTCCATAAGTAGTGGACAAGCCAGGGCCCATTAAGCTCTCCTGCTTGGCAATGGGCTGCATGCCAGGATCTCCCCTTGAGTAGGGATGCCTCTCAAGGTTACTCCTCAAGGTTGAGAGAGTCCTTGCCACAACTAAATCTCAGTAAGCGATCAACAGTATGCTAAACTTTGAAATCCTGATAAAAAGGGTTGAGTGCACACATATATAATCCTATAGATATAAAACATTGACCAAGTCTAGATCAAGGAGTGGATCCAGCTGCACCTAGACTCCTCTTTGAGAAGGAGTTTAGAAAGAAAGGTTGTCCTTTCTGAACTTTGTGACTCAATGAGAGGGTGTCCCTGACAGTTTTGTCTGACCCTGTCCCCAGTGCAATAAATATCAAGTGTACTTTGCCATCAAATCTTGTTAAAACACTGTTATATTTACTATTAAACCTTGTTAAATTGATGGTTTATATCAATAAGCATATTGCTAATTCTCTTATACAAGTGAAGTGTGTCACTCCATCTATGACAAAGGCTGAGAGAGTTGGGATTATTCAGCCTGGAGAAGAGAAGGCTCAGGAGAGACATTATTGCGGCCTTGCAGTACTTAAAGAGGGCCTACAAGAAAAATAGGGACAAACATTTTAACAGGGCCTGTTGCTGGAAACATTCAAGGTCACTTTGGACAGGGCCCTGAGAAACCCAATCTGGTTGAAGATGTCTATACTCATTGCAGGGGGGTTGTACTAGTTGACCTTTAAGGGTCTCTTCTAACCCAAACAATTCTATGATTCTATGATTCACCTAAAGACTTTAGCTTGACTATTGTCAAATATTTGAACCAGATACATGAGTTTCTTTTTCAGATTCTTCATCAGCTAAGGCCATTATATAAACAAGTGTATATCACCATCTACTAGCAGAATATATAATTTCAATGAGTTTAAGAGTCTTCTCCTGAGCTAGCTTTGAAAATTTATATCATATAACTGAGTCAGGATTTTCCACATCCAGATAGTGTTAAAATCCTGGAAACTGTTTTAGAAAATAGGACATGAATTCTGGGCTAAAAACCATAAAATATTCACGTTTTAGCCACTATGATCTACTCCCTCAAATGCAAATGATAATACTGCTGTAAGCAAGACAGTTGAAGGATGTGAGACAAGGTTTATGCAGAAAGATAATATCCTTTATTAGATAAAATGTTATAAATAGACAAAATGTGTTTTTTCATCGACTATTTCTTATTCATGCTTGGTTCTTGCATTTACAGCATGTAGTGTTTGTCTCAGTCCAAAGAAAGCTTGTTTTTTGTTTTTTTCTTCCTAAAGGTGCTACCTCTTCTCACAAGGCATGTCTCATGAAATATGTGAGAGGTGCTAATGCAGTTTTCTCTGTTATAGCATAAAAAGTTATAATATATTTATAGTGTAATATATAGTAAGTTTGAAAGATGAAGGATTCAACATAATGAATTTAGGTTGCAGAAATCAGTTAGGTTTCATGTCTAGGGACCTAACTGTAGCACACAATAAGCCTGTGTAGGGTCTACCCCTCTCCTTTCTTTGAAGTACAGTTATTAACAAAGTCCTAGAAGCATCAACTACAATGATTTTCATATATTTCCTGACCATTAAGGAGAGATTGAAAATAACTTAAACACATGGTCTAGCTCCTTCCTTCATTGTGTAACTACATGAATTATGAATCAGTGGCAGTGAAACAGACAGACAGCATGTCTGCCAAACTGTCTGTCTCAAGGGCCATCTTTTCATTCTGTGTTTAGATGCACCAGTTGTATCTTTATCATGAATTTAGGTAGCCAGCTTTTAATATTCTAGTTGCTCTGTTGTAAGGTGCCTTTGGTAAGTCAAAAAGAACCAAGAGGGGACCAGCTAAGAAATCATAGACTTGAATACTGTGTAATGTAACTGTCCCCTGTGATAGCTTTAATATCTCATGCATCTGAAGGTCTACTGCCCCTAGTATTGCTTGCTATCCAGTTACCACACATGCACACAATTTTATTTTATGCACAATTTTCACTTGATGATTTGGCCTTATTAAATTTAAAGTTAATGGAAGCCTTTTTATTCACTTCATCAGACCTTCTTCAGATTAGATTGAGCTCAGGCATATAAAGGACAAGGAAGTCATCAGAAGTAATCAGCACACATTCAGGAAAGTCATGCTTGACCAGCTTGATAAACTTCTCAGATGAAATGACTGGATAGGTCAATGAAGAGAGAGCATTGGGTATTATCTACCTGGACTTCAGGAAAGCCTTTGACACTGTGTCTTGTAAGTGGTGTACCCCATGTGTCTGTACTGGGTCCAGTCCCATTTAATATCTTCACTAACAGTCTGGATGATGGGGCAGAGTTTGCTGACAGAACAAAACTGGGAGAAGTGGCTGATATGCCAGAGGGTTGTGATGCTGTCCAGAGGGACCTCAACAGGATAGAAAGGTTAGTCAACAGGAAGCTCATGGAGCCCAACAAGGGGAAGTGTAAAGTCCTGCACCTTGTATTGAACAACCCCATGAACTAGTATATGCTGAGGGCTGCCCATCTGGAAAGAAATTTGGCAAAAAAGGCCCTAAAGGTCCTGGTGGACGCTATGTAGAACAGGAACCAGCAATATGCCCTTGCCACTAAGATTGCAAATGGTATCCTGGACTGCATTAGTCAAAGTATTGACAGCAGGTCAAGCAAGGTGATCTGTGATCCTTCCTCTTTATTCATCACTGGTGATGCCAGACCTGGAGTCCTGTGTCCAGTTCTGGGATCCTCAGTACAAGACAGACATGGGCATATATTTGAGAGACTCCAACAAAAAACATGTAGATGATGAGGAGACAAGAGCAGCTTACATATGAGGAAAGGATGTGATGGCTGGGACAGATCAATCTGAAGAAAAGGGTGGATCTCATCAATGTCTATGAATACCTGAAAGGAGGTTCTAAATCATACAGAGACAGGCTCATCTCAGTGGTGTCCAGTGACAGGACCAGAGGCAATGGTCACAAAGTGAAACACAGAATATTTCGTCTGAACATCAGGAAACAATTTTTTCCTGTGAAGCTGACTGATCACTGAAAAAGGTTGCTCAGATAGGTTGTAGGTTCTCCCACCTTGGAGATATTCAGAAGCTGTTTAGGCATGGTCCTGGGTACACAGCTCTAGGCGTCCCTGATTGAGCAGGGAGGTTGGATGAGATGACCTCCAGAGGTCTCTTCCAACTTTGACCATTCTGTGATACTGTGGTCTAAAATCCGGGTAAATATCAGATATTGCCAACCAATTTTTGTTAGCATGAAAGACATTATGTAAATTTACTGTAAAATATTGTTATGAGTAGTACAAAATGGATTTAAATTTTGAATGCAGACATAAAGAGATACAAGTGTCATTTTATTATTAAAATGTCACCCTTTAAATATATCTGTTCATCACATCATCTCAAAATTCTGTCATCTGTTTTCATTGAAATGGACAGTAATTGAATTCATGGTATTGTCTGTCTTTTATGTGTGGAATATTTTTCCTCATGTAATGTTCAGGAAGACAAAATACTAATACTGCTCACATAGTTCCAGAAGAAGACCGTAATGATATTGTTAGATTTTAATTAATCCTTATTATTTCTGAGTTTTGCATAAGAAGAAAATGTGTACTGCTATCTGTTCTCATTAGAAGACTTTCATATGAAATGGTTTTCACTCATGATTTCTACTTTCATATAATATGTAAATTAAATTAATGTAAGCCACAACTATACACTGTCCCTAGTAGCTGTCTGCATTTTGATCAGCTGGACACATCTTGTTTATACCTTGGTAACCTGTTAAGAAAACCCAGAATTGGCTAAGAAATTAAAATTCAAAATAGGTCATAGTAGTACAGTACATGAACATAATACCTGCTTTCACATAAGAGACTAGGCACTAAAAATTTCCAATACCTTATTTTTGGACACAAATTTTAATGAGAACAGAAACTGGCACGATATAAATCTGTATGACATGATTTCTTGAACATAAGGGTGGTAGGAGAGGTGAAATACTAAAATCTCAAGACTTTCTCATTAGTCTGAAGACAAACAAACTATGATTGCAGAGAAACTCAGGTATTCTTTATGTTACATGAGCAAGAGACAAACACTCCATCTTATCAGCTTTTATTTCCAGTGACCTTACCTGGAATAGTATCTGTGTCCTTGAGTAATGCATCTGGATGCTCTGAGTAATACAGAGGGCAAGGTAACTTATGTTCCTGCATTAGTAGTAAAAATATTGTTTATTTAAATCTCATCTACCAAATAGAACAAAAAGAGGAAATTGTTAATAAAATATTAACACTGTTAAAGAATAAGAGATATTTAACGCACTTTATTCATACTGACAGAACCGTCTTCTTTTTTGGTTCTAGAAAATAATTTATTCTAAAGTATTTTACTAGAACACATTAAAATTATTTAACTACCATTAGAATATACTTTAAAAAACCCTGTATCTGGTTTGGTTATTTGCAGAAATATTAATTTATAGACATTATTTTTTGTATCAGTAGGTTTTGCCAGTGATCTTTCTCAAATACTTTAATTGAATAAAATTTAATGGAAGTGAATATAATTTTGAGATGCATATAATTCATTATGAACTGTAATTGATGATTTTCAGGCAGAGATTATGTAATGATAACTGAAATTTTTTGTATTAATGTTGAGATTCATGTTGCATTGCTAAAGTGGTAACAGACCCTCAGTAACATTACCCAGTGTTTCCAGATATTATAATTTATCCTTTTCAGTTATTTATTCTCTCATATATTTATCTTTTTCATCCCTTCTTAAGATATTTCTGTTCTGTGCAGTAAGATATTCTAATGAATCTCTTTTTCAGTTGCTTAAAATTGTTTGGTATTTCCTAACACAGATGACTTTATGCTGAGTTTTTTTGTTTCTGTTTTCTGCAAATGTAAATTTAGGTAAAATGTTATGGTGTTTGTAGGAAATATATTTTGTCTACTCAAAATCACATATTAATGACATGCATCTCCATTGACAATAGGGAATGACTAACATGGTAACACTGTTCTATTTAGGAGAATATTTAGAGTTTTGAAGTTAGAGGGGATGAAGCCAAAGTCAAATGGCTCAGATATACAATAAAGCTGTTACATTTTAGATAGTTGTTGGATATTAGCTAAACAATCAAATTAAATTTATTTCCTTGACATTGAAACAAAATAGTGTTAAACTGAATTCTGCCAATTATAATTTGAATAGAATAAGCAGAAAAATAATTATTATAGTTCAGTCCTTATTTGAGACTGACTGTTGAACTACTTAAAGCTACAATGTGGACTGTCTCTTCACTGTTTGAGAAAGGAAAGAAATTTTGCTTTAAATTGTAGTTTCCAGCTTTATAGGGTAGATTAACAATACACACCACAAGTGAGAGATAGAAGCAGAAAATATTCTGTGTTCTCAATAATGATCTTCCAACTAGTACTTAGGAGAGCCAAGAAGAAATGAAAAGGTGGTAAGGTGAAATTATTGATGATAACCCTTAATATATCGTTTATATAATCTTTAAGCATGTCATAAAGCAAAAACAAAATAAATGTGTGCCAGAATATCCTGGTGTTTAATTTATTATTTTAAAATTTCCAAATTACTAAATTATCCATAAGACATTGTCATATTTTCTTATCTTTAAAAAAAATATTTACTTTTTAAGAGTAAAATAACTATATAAACCATTGTTTTCTAATTAATAATTAAAGATACTGTAGGAAAGGTCTGAAACAAATTAAAACAACCACTAACAATGAAAATAAAAATTTAACATTAACATTTAACTAAATATAGTTTTAAAAATTTGTAGTTGTGCAAGTAATCCAAATGACTTGAGCACAATTATGATAAGTATTTGCAAAAGTAGTCCCTAGGTACTTTTTCGTAATTCTGCATCTAGAGCAAGAAAATTTGCCTCGAAGAAAAAGGACTGTCAAGTATTACTATAATCCATTTTATTTGGCATTTTCAGCTCTTCTTAAGATCTTTCAGTTACGTGCAATAAGGATTTTTTGTACCAACTTTCTAACTTCTTGGGTTTTTTTCTGTTTTCATATATAGATCCAGTTTAAACATCTATAATCAAAAACAGATATTTCTATATTGTCAAAAGAGAGGTTGTGGCAGTTGTTCTTTAGGCTCATGAAGAGAAGAAATCTGATAACCTCTTACAGAGTCATCAAGAGCAGTTAAAAAGATGAGTGAGCCTTTTTTTATCCTCACTGGCAGACAACTATGAACACTGATTGTGACTTGGGAATTTCAGAGTGGACATCTTAAAAACAATATTATCAAACTAATGAAGAACTGGAGCATCTTGGCTGGAGGTTTATGAAATCTGTACTCTTGGATGTTTTCCAGGCTTAGTAGCCAGTGATGAAGTAGCAGTGGGAAGTGGGATGTAGGTGAGACCAAGGTCCCTTCTATGATTTGAAACAGGTCCTGTTACCAGAACCAAGCTGCATACTGCCAGGAGACCATTATAGCTTATCTTATTGTTTAGCTTTGATTTTCTGACAAACCAGTTTATTCCAAAATGAAACTAGAGTTCAGCAATAGTAACAGTATGATATTACGAATGCTGAGAATGATTTTGCATGACTTCTAACACCTTTTATTCCATAAAGCTCTTTCAAACCATCTTGTCAGGTTTTGAACAGTCAAGATGATTTACATGCAACATTGTAATGCATCTCTTCAATATAAAGAAATCATACTCTTTGTCGTCATGTAAAACAGACAGCATCCTGGTATCTGCTACAGCTCCCATATATTATTTCAGAAACTTTAACTGAAAAACAGAGTAGTTATCATCGTACTTAGCTATATAAGAAGGCTAAAAGTGGTTCATTAGAGTCTCAGTTCAAGTGATTCAAAGTGGCTATAATTAAGTTACTTCAGAGGGGATTATTTTTAAGTTGAGTAGGTGGAAGTAATTTCAAATCAGTTGGTTCACAAGCTAAGAGTTATTTTTCTGAATGGATACTGTTAACAAGGTAGGTATGGAGTACACTTTACATTGTATAAAAATAATATTGACTGAGTTTATAGCCATAAAATAATCAGAAATATCCAGCATAATTCTGCTTAACAGGTAGTTCATATGCTTACATATACACAGTTTAACTAAAATAAATGAGCAAGCATTGCTATGAATAGATGTTCTAAATGGTCAGAAAGGGACTCATCTCACCTATTCAATTAAGGCACATATTACCTGATACATATTTAGAGAACAAGTTTAGGAAAAGCCTTGCTTATTCTTTGTCTATTTCTCTCTGATAACCATAAAGAGAACTTGGGATGTTTAGCCTAGATGAGTACCTAGAAGTAATCATTAAGGTTTTAGTTATACCACCCTTGGCATCTAGTGCTGAGATACTCTAGAGAACTGTAAAAGGCTGACTGATACAGACCAGACCCTTTGGGAGAAATAGATGATTCCTTGCTTAGGATTACCTGAAGGTTAGGTGTTTTACTTACGGTATGTCAAACATCACTAGATGCTGGCCAGCTGAGATGAGCCTCTAGAATAATAATTAATCCTTTGTATTGTAGGTCACTACAATGTAGATGTTTAAATTCTCATAATAAATGAAAATTCAGTCAATACAGTCAACGGAATCTAGACATCAATTGATCTCATCCTAAAGTAGACAATCATATTTGGTCAGATTAATCAGTTACCTTAGGTGAGATATGAATCACTCTCTAGACTCCATTGAGTCCATTGACTAGTTTTCCATTACTTATAAAGAAAGTCTAGACACCTTTCTTGGAAACTGGTATCTATATGTAAAGTTAGACGCAATGAATCCCACCCTAAATTTAGGTGAGATAAATCCCATAAACAATAACTGAAAGTAAAATTCTTCTTGAAAAGCATTTAAAACTTAGGTACTAGCCTTCCTGATTTAGAATATTATTAAAAAAAAAAAAAAAAAAAAAAAAAAAAAGGCTTCTGACACACTTTTTTATACCATTGCTATTGACGACACTAAGTTTCATGAGAGTATTTCTGAATTGTGACAGATATCAGATATCTCTTGAAAAATCCAGGAAGGAAGGAAGGAAGGAAGGAAGCAAGGAAGCAAGGAAGCAAGGAAGCAAGGAAGGAAGGAAGGTTGGTTACCTGTGTTATAGGAAATATTTTTTAAATGGTTATCAAAGTCAAATGTAAGACTAGGACAGACATTATTCCATGCTTATTAGCCTAAATATAGATCCTCTTTAGTTTCAGGGCATTTAACAAATATATAGATACATATATGCATGCATATTAATTGACATAACATATAAACAGTAAAGAAATAACTATTGTCTAGATAGTAGTCTGAATTCTGAAACTTAACTGTATCTAGTACAATTGGCCTGTTCCAAAATCCAGAAAAATCTGTGGGCATCTTCCAAAGATCTTGAGAAGCAGTTTAATAATATTTTTTAATGTTGAAAATACAAAATATTTTTTCAGTGATCTGCCTGGGAGAAGTCTGTTGTACCAGCATTAATTGAAACTAGGTCTATTTATACCTCCGAGTAATGTGAAAAGCAGAATTGCTTTTCCAATTATCTCAAATTGTTTCTCCTCTGTCATTAAAAAGCAGGGTTTTAACAAAAACCAAAGCAATAACAGTAACTACATTAAGTTCTAAAAGTAAAATATAACTTCAGGAAAAATGTTGATAGCTTGATATGAGAAGGCCAACATAAATTAAAAAATATGTGTTAAAAGAGTCTTTAAATGTTTGTAAAACAAAGCAACGGGAGATCAGGCCTGATAGCATAGGCCTTCTCCAATGGCATTACAAGTCCATGTATTTATATCTGAATGATATAGCAAAAGTACCAGAGGTATACTAGCACTGTATCTCTAAATATAATAAGTATAAATAGTATAATCTCAGCATGTGTATTCAATGTTAATATCTTGCAATACCGCCTAATATTTTTTATGAAAAAAATATAACTTTTTTCCTATATAAGTTTGAGAAGTTCTATTTATTTGAACTCAAAAAAACTTACATCTCAGGAACTTACAGAAATACAAAGCTCAAAGTATTATTTACGAAGGCATTTTTAGGACATCCAGAAATTAACTTAGATAGTCAAGATAGAATTTATTAGTGTTTGTTACTGCCTCTTTGTTTTCTAATATTAAATTTAAATGTTCTATCTCAAATTAAGCTGATGGTTCTTGTCACCTCAGAACATGTTGATCAACATCCTGTTTATCTGTTTGTTTTTAAATGGTTGAATAGTGCTTTTCTCTCTTCCAATATCTAGACATTAAAAATCCATTTCTTATAAACTGTCTTCACTCAGCCTGTTTTCTGAAACTTATCATTTTCATTACGCTTTCATAGAATTTCAACAGTATTTCCACACCATATTCAAATAAGGCCTTGTCTGGAGGCCTCCCCACTGTTGAGGAGTGTGGAAAAGAAACATTAAAAATATTTTTTAAAGGGTTGCAAAAAAACATCTAAGACAACATATTTAATAATCTTGGACTTTGGAAACAGAAATGGCCTAGTGTACCCAAGATGACTGCTGAAATATATGACATCAGATGTTCTACCAGGGTAACAGCTGGAAGTCAAAAGACAATCTGACTCTTCTGACTCTTCTGAAAGAAGGAAGAGAAAGTTGTGTCTTGCAACTAAATCCTGTCTTCAGAATGATGATTTCATTGAGAAACAAAAATTTAAGTGCCTAATAGAGTTAAATTGAACTTCACCTAAACATTTCAATGTTTGGATGTATATGTCTGAAATCAAGGAAGATAACCAAAGCAAAGAGAGTGAAACTATCAGTGAAGAGAAAAGAGAACTGGTTTTCTCTGCTGGACGGAGGTATGCAGAGCAGACATGATCTCCATCACTCCACATAAATCTAGTATTCACCAAACAAGAAATGAGCTATGTAGTCCATGAAAAAAAAAGAGTAAATCAGATCTCAGTATCTGAGAAGAAATGTCACAAGGACTTGGATGTCCACAGTTAGAATAACCAGAAGAAACAGATGGCCAATGGCCGAAAAGTCAAAGACTTTCTTTGGAAGGAAACACAAGCATACAGATGGCAGCTTGACTAGACTGAATTTGATTCACATAAACAGTGAGAACTCTCTAAGACTCTGCATATAGCAAGCAATATAGAGAATTACTTTCTACAGCCCTTTTGAATTTATGGACAGATATGACCCTGAGTGGGGCTGGTGCTGGCAATTCTGCTGGTGCGGAGCCCGGTGGGAGCAGCCCGGACACCTCCTCTCCCCAGTGGCAGAGGGGACAGGGCCCCCTGGATCCTCTGCTCCGTACTTATTCAAATACTTTCCAGCAAAGAACGTTTGGTGATTGACCTAATACAGTTCAATTTATTGGATACAAATCGGATTTCCCCATCCTTCTGGAACTTCACCCCCTGTTCCATCATGGTCCCATTCTCACAAGAGATAGTCCTCCATAAACTTTCTCTGACATGACTCCCTCCCATGGGCTGCAGTGTTTCCTTACGCTTCTCCAGCATGGGACACCAACATTTTCCAACTGAAGTCCTTCTGATGGGCTGCAGCTCTTCCCGAGCTGCTCCAGAGTGGGGCACCCCTGCATGCTTCAGTCCTCCCAGCGCTGAACTACAACAGCTGGGTCTACTCTTTCCCACAAGACCCTGTCCTTCTTTGGGCCAAGACACCTTGATCATCCATGTGAAAACACAGGCCATAAATCAGTATCTGCTCCACTGTAGATCTTCATGGGTGGTGGTGGGGGGCACCCTACCATCTCACCACAGGATACAGGGGGGTCTTTGCTTTGACACACCTCCCCCCTCCTTTCTTCCTCCATTCCTCCACTGACCTTGGTGTTCACGCAGCTGTCACAACTCCTCCTCACAATTCTGACTCCTCACCACATCCCTTCTTAAATACGTTATCACAGAGGCACAGCTGATTGCCTCAGTTTTCATACAGAGGTGGAGTTGTCTTGGAGCTGGGGGAGCTTCTAGAAGCTTCTCACAGGGGGCCACCCCTATAATCCCCTCCCCTGCTTCCAAAAAACACCACCACTCACTCAAACCCAGAACACTTACAAATTAGTAAAATAAACTATCTAAAAGAAAGAAGGAAAAAAAGCTACAGACTCATGAGAAAATGTAAATTTCAATCAACTCAGTGACTTGACAAGTAATGTCCATTGGGAATTATTTCTAAGTGGAAAAAGAGACCTAGCAGATCCTAAAAGAGACCATACTGAAGCACAGATACAGTTGTCCTCACATTTTGTAAAGACAGAAACAGGTAAAAACAAAAGAAAGCAGTATGTGTACATTTGAAGAACTTTAGTAAGTCAGAAGTTGGAAAAGGGTAGTTCAAAAGTGGAATCTGGACACACTGGTAGAAATTATATAAACCTTAGATATAACTTCACCAGGGTAAAGGCATGATAGTGATGGGACCAGAGATAATGGTTTTAAACTGAAAGAGGGTGAATTTAGGTTAAATATAAAGAAGAAATTCTTTGATGTGAGAGTGGTGAGACACTGGCACAGGTTGTCCAGAGAAGTTGTGGCTGTCCCCTCTGTGTAAGTATTCAAGACCAGGTTGGATGGAGCTTTGAGCCATCTGGTCTAGCAGAAGGTATCCCTGACCATGGCAGGGAGGGTGGAACTCTTTAAGGTCCCTTCCAACCCAAACCATTCTATGATTCTGTGATTCTAGGAAATGAGATGCAACTATCAAACAGCATAATTTAAAATATTATTCTATAAATATATTCAGAAGATGGTTAAAATAATAAATTAATTATTAAGTGGACATTCTACAACTTCTCAGCATTCTACATCTTCTTAACCTAAAAGTGATAGTTGTGATAGATAGTAAAATAATTACATTTGAAAATAATTACAGGGAAAGAACAATATAGAGTGTGTTCATAAGTCAACAGAGACACAAGGAAGGAATTTTCTGGCAGGAAACCATTTGCTGTATAAGTTAGGAGAAGTTTTTCTAGAAGTATTTACAAAGCAAGTAGAAGCAATATCTAGTGATTTAAAAATTGTTGAGTATGGAAGAGGTCCCAGAAGAATAAAAAACAAACATAATACGCATTTATGAAAAGAGTAAGAGAATGGACTCATAAAGCTGTTAAACAATGAGCCTAACTCTAATTTCTAGGAAGATAGTACAAGAAATTATTAAACAAGTAATTGTTACAAACATCTATGTAGTCATAAAGTGATACAAAACCACCTGGTATGGATTTGTTAAGAACAGATTGTGTCAAACTAGATTTCTATCTTTGGAATTCTTTTATATTCCTACTAAAGGTCCCTCCCAAACAAAAACATTCTATGATTACATGACTCTATGGTTTTAAATAACTTTGGAAATTGAGGAACATAAATAATCCTTCTAAGTGATATTCTAAGTTTGTTTTCCAACATGATTTTGAATAATATTTCTATAATTTTGTCTGGTAAATAGTTTCTAGTTTTCTTACAATTGTGTCATTAGAAAAGATCTATTAAAACTGGTAACTGGAACAGTGGATAAGGGGAAGAAGTAGGTGTGACATATATTGAGTTTATTAAGATTTTTTAATAGATATTCTCAAAGGACATTATCTACTACACACTCACTTTATTGATACTCATTGTACCTTGGTCAACTCAGCACAGATCTGAGCACATGCTGTAAAATGCAAAAAGGACATGCTGACAAACGCAAAACGGACACCTTTAGTGATATGTCAGACACTGTGGTTGTTTATACTTCCTTTCTTCTTCTTCCTCCTTTTATTCTTTTTCCTCCTCCTCCTCTTCTTTTTTATTATTTTTTCCCCCCTAACTTGTAATAAAAAAACCTGCATCCTTTGTTTGACGTAAAAACCTCAAAACCCCTACTCATGAAGTGAAATTCACTTCTTTGAGAAATCAGCTCTTTATAGTTAACTTAAAATATCTATACTTTTAAAAACAAAAGAAATGAGCCATTTTCTATTCAGTGACAGTATATAAAGCATTCATTCAGGAAACTGATTTTTTTTTTTCCTCTTTCATATTTAATGGATAATCTGTTTTTATCAGCAGTATGTTGGTATTTTCCCTATACCATGCCAGATGTATTACTGACTATTCTCAGGGATGTAGAACTCATATTCATTCATTTCATGAACTTTTCTACTATTTTCCACAGTTATCTGTATTGTGACAGGAATACCTGTCAGAAATGTTTTGTTCTTTTATTTATCTTAGATCTAGTTCCTGTCCCTTGGTGTTACTTAGTTTTTTGCTGTTTTGCCTTTTTTCTTTCTTCTGACAGTCGTCAAGGTGTTTAGCTCCCCAGCTCCACCAAGTTCCAGGTGTCTTTAAAAAGGGTCAAAACAGACAACTGATCTGTCTCTAGCCTTGGTCCACCACCTGTTTTTCCTCTCAGGGCACCTAGAAACATTAACTCACTGAGGTTTTTGTTTCATTTTAGAAAAGAATTGGGGTAGGAGATGTGATGAGATTTTTTTTCCTCAGAAAAAATTTTAATAATAATAATAATAAAATAAAAAAAAAGGATAGGTAAGGCATGGAAAAAGGAAAAATGTCATATAAATGATGAGTTAAAACCCCGGAGTCTGGGTTATTTAATAATAAAAAAACAGTTGGTACCACCTGAGGTACCTTTGTGACCTGTGGCATACCTAAGTTAGCTGATATGACAGAATACCTATGGGAGAAAAATCAGGCACTGCAGGTGTCCTTAAACAGATTTAGATGCCCAGAGTAAGGTGGTCAGACTGAGGCCACAGTTCACACAAAAAACAAACCCAGAACCCATACTGCTGAGCATTTTTCAGACTTCAAAGGCCACCGCTGCACTGTCTCTGATACCTATATGTTCTCCCTGAAGTTTAAAAGACTGATTATTTGAGCCATTGCAACTTGCAGTACATTTAAGGGAAAAGATAACATCTGAACTTTCTCTCCTTTCTTCCTCTTCTTTCCTCTCAGCTGTAAATAATGAAGGAAACAATGCATACAATGGGCTAAAAATGAGGGAGTTTGGGGCTGAGTTTGAGTACTAGACTGGTTTAACATTAAGATAAGTGCAAAAAAGATGTTTAAATATTTTTTTTTTTAATTTAACCTTCAAATTGGAAAATTAACAAATTAAAACTACCCATGTGATTACTCATTTGGATGGGATAAATAAAATTGAGGATAGTTCAGCCACCTACTCTTTACCCAAACTTCAAAACCTGTTAACAGAAAACCTACTTTGTTCCTTAGTGTATCTGTTTTTGAGGGAACAGGAACAAAAATAAATTATTTTTCAGCTCTGTTGTTTCCTGGTTGCAATAAGTGATTTAAATGGGAAACCTAAACGGAAGTTAATGTGGTTTATACATTTGTGCATGCTTAACTTTAACCTCAGTGGGTGTGTATATATCCTGTTTTTACCAGCAGGCAAAGGCTGTTTATAAAATGACATTTTCAAATCTGATCAGAAATTAATGTTTTTAGAATTAAGAAAAAACAGTTAAGACTAAACTGCAGGTAAAAATAATGTGGTCATTTAAGAAGTATATTTTTTGACAGAATGTTACCGCTCCTGCTCACAGCAGGCTGGCAGACTAGATGTAGAGAGAATAATAAAGTATTTGTCTATGTTTATGTCTAGTATATAAGAGAACTAGACTGAATAGAAAGAGAAAATGATGTGCCACTAACCCTCAAGAGAAATGTCAGTACAGATATAAGCTGTCAGGAAATTGTCCCCTTTACAATAGAGAGTTTAGACTTATTCTTCTAATAAACTACCTGTATTCTATGTAATACTTGTTCAGGAAACACGGCTATTCTATTTATTTCACTTCATAATTCTTAAAACAGTGGACTTTCTTTTCTCTCTCTTGCTCTCCTTCTAGCCTTATATATTCATATTTAATTTCTATTTCTGCTACAAACCTAGAAGTCTCCTATTGTTTAAGATTACAGTTTCTGGGCAGGATAAGTAGCATGCTGAGTAACCAGAGATTCAAAAACGAGTAACATGGCAAGCATAACCTCTAGGCATCATTTCCTCTCTGTTTACAGTGATGCATGCTGGAAGCAACCTAGCCTTTGTTTCAAGTCCTGAACAATGCTGAAATTCATGCTTCTGGATCTCTAGTTGAAAATCTATCAATTACTGAGTGATATACCTGTAAATATCTCTACCTCCACCTCTGTCTATCTATCTGTCTATCTATATATCTATAAATATATTTGTCATATGTATACACACAAGCATATATAATGTGTTAATATTATATGTATTTATGTGTGTATGTATATACACAGACATTAAAATGTTTGACTCACAAATAATGGTATATATGTTGTGTCTTTATTTCCTGGGATATGCTCATTTCCAGATTGGTGATTTCTAGCTAACTGCGAAAATAGGCATGATTTTCTGCAACACTCACTGGAAATATTTTTGTTTTCCTCTATTCATTTACTTTGAGCTTGTTCAAAGCTGATATGTTTACAAATGTACGTCTTGTTCTAGGAAGACATAATATCAGTGCTGGTCCTCATTGAAGTTTAATAATGAACTATAGCTCTCTCCCACTTGCCTTGCTGTGTAGCTGTGTAACAAAGTAATTATTTATTATTATCTCAAATTAACATGTATTTATGATATGCATATATTTTATTACAGCTGGTCTTCTGTCTTATTTAACTGCTGTGCAGATACATGGTTAGTAGACTGGAATTCACTTTTCCCAATATCATGATACATTGGTTTGTGTTCTGGGTCCTTCTCATGCGGAATTTATCTGAATTTACTTCTATAATCTCATACTACATTACAATATGTGAATTAAATATTTATACTCCCTCCATGAACTTAGTTCATATTTATGAAATAAATAATTTCCCTGTTGTCCACAAAATTTCCCAATGCTGTAAGTACTGTAATAGAAAACCATACTGTTTATTTTCAGTAATGGCAATATAGGAGGCAATAGAATTAAAAGTGCTAAGGTCTAAGTTTAGCTTAATGAGTTTAAATCTTTCATAATGAAACCAGGTATCTAATTTTAAAGTAGAAATTAATTGTAAAGTACTGAACCAATGACTGTACAGGTAAAGATCTGGTCAGATATCTGAAGACACCATATTTACCAGGTGTAAATCGTGACATGCTAAAGTGCCTCAGAGAAGCCAAACACACTGGTGTGCTGTTAAATCCTTAGTTTTGCATGAGTTACTGCAACTGTACATAGAACTGAAAGCTATTTTATAAACTTCTTGAGCACTTCTTTAAATATGCAGAGGGTGTAGCCAGAATTAAATCATGGAGTTTAACAAGAAGAGGTAGTCTAAAGTTTTAACTGGTTCATCTTCGGGCAGGACTGGGTGTGTGTAATCTTTTTATATCCTATTTTTCCCTGCAGATTGCTGGTAATTTTACACTAGCATCTTTGACTCCTTTTTAGTGATATAGTGCTATGTTAAAAGTTACATTACATTATGTCACAGCAGTTTACATTATCCTACCAAAGGCTGGTGCAATGTGAAACCAGGACTACTTTTACACATTTTTTTTAAATTAAAAATTTTCAATCCAGGAGCTCAGTAAAACATGTAATAATAAGAAATATAAAATAATGATATGTTTCTAGTGTAAAAAATATTTTTGAAAAATAAGTTTCCTAAATGTATTTGACATGGTATAATTACAAATTTAATCTCACAGGTCTTACACTGCTGTTACTATAAAGTTACTCATTTTCAGAGCCATTAAGTTAACCACCTTCCTGCTATAATGAGAAAGTCAAAGTGACCTTATATCAGACCATATGTGAAGTACATTGATTTATCATTTTCTACCTTAAGACATATCCTGTAGTGTTTCCTCAGGTTATATAAATCAACTAAGTTTTTACTGATGGAATCAGCATCCAACTGCTGATCTGGACAATGGGAAATATGTTGTCACATGATACTTATGACAGAATATTTCAGAAATACAGATATGCTTGACAGTAATGGATCATTTTTTTATGTCTAGGGATACATGTCTCCTGCCTAGAACAAAATATCTAATTCATACTGTAAGGGTATACGGGATGTGTGAGCATTGGCTTCATTCGGGTTGTCTGATAAAGGACATTTTCCATTCAAAAGGGGATAATAAGTAAAGGGGGAAGTGATAAACAACACACAGAGAGAGAAAACCAGTAGGCGAAGTCTAACAGAGGCAAAAAACGCCAAAGATTCCCATCACTAACTGATGACACATTAAGAAACTGCAAGCACAACTTTGGAGTCGGCCAGCCTGGCCTTGGTAACTGATACAAAGAGGGAACATGAGGAACTGGGATATCCCAGGCAGGGGCTGTGGGACTATGTTAAATTTATTAAGGAATGTTTAGGGGAAGGAGACTGAGAAGGAAGAAATGGGAAGAATAGACAGGAAGGGGTATAAGAGAGGCAGGTCAGCTGTGAAACAATGGGGCTGGTGAACACACTTGTCTAGCAAATCCCTGCACCAGATCTGTCCTGTCTTCTTATTAAATCTTCTCTTCATGACCGCTCTGCGTAATCTCACTTCCTAACCCATGTGTGTCAGTGTTACAAGGGCTCAGTGCCAGATACTGGGGGGACTGGTGTGAGGGGACCGGGTGCCATCTCCCGGAGTCAGACCCCTCAGTCTGACTGTGGGTGACCCTGACCTGCAGTGTCACCTACTGGAGATGATGAAGTCTTTAACCTCCAGCCACTGGGGTGGGAAGGCTGTGTTTCCAAAAAACAAGCTACTGAGGGGATGGGCATGAGTGAGGCAAGCGAGGGGCTCAGTGCTGGAGGCTGAATTGGGAACGTGGGTCACAGACTGGGTACCAGGTGCTGGCTGCTGGGGGTGTCTGTACCTGTCCCAAACTGGGTGTGGGTGGGGTGTGCATGTGAAGTTACTGACTGGCAAACTCTAAGATGGACCAGCCAGTGAGTAGGAGGCCCTAGGTCTGGGCAGAGACTAAGGAACTGAAGGAATCGATGCCTCAAACATTCCCTGACACAGAAAGCATTAAGGGCAAGTTGTGGCCTTTATGATTAGTCTAAGGAATGCTGCCCAGGGAAGGGCAGAGTGTATCCAAGGATGCACGGGCTCCACTTCCTTGCTGTTGTAGTACCAGATTCCTTAGATAAGCCTCAAAAAAGACCAATGAGCTAAAGGCTGGACAGTTA